>NC_057870.1:9261186-14876186 GCF_019740435.1 Gambusia affinis
GCGCTTCAGCAGCCGCGTGAGGAGCCGAAGACACGGAGGAACATTTGATGACCAGATGTTTGGCCTCCCCATTGATGAACAAACCTCTTTAACTTCACCAGAACGTCAGGAAAATTACTTTGTTACGCCCCGCCCTGCTGTCCTCTCCATGCAGCCCAGGCTGGATGTTGACCACGCTGCCCTAAAATAGCAGCCCTGCATTCTGCTAATGCAAGTGTGTGATTGCTTGCAGAGGCTCTGATGACAAAAGCAGGTTTAAGACAGCTGCTCGTGGATGTAAAGGAAAAAAGAAAGAAAAAGAGAAAAGAAAAAAACCTGGTGAAGTTCCGGCCTGTAAGGAAAGTGGACCACGAAACAAGAAGTAGTAAGGATGACGCCGTTTCTAGGAGCAGCCTCATTGGCCGACCTTGTTTCATAGTATCAGCGTTTCTCTTTGGAGAACACATTCATGGAGAGTAATGAAGCCAAATAAAAAGTGCCATCCTCGTGCTCCCGAGGGCCAGCTCCAGTCAGCTCTAAAAGCTGCTTAATCACCATCCCTTGCTTACTACATTAGCATAATAATGGCCTTTAAATTGAGGCTCTTTGTTTTTTAATTAAACTCCCAGCAGGTAAAAGTAAAACACATTAACGGGAAATGTGTACACCACTAATGGCCCAAAGGTGCCTTCTTCATCAAGCAGCTCTGGCCGAAGGGTCCGGCTCGTACTCCCGCGCTGACGTGCAGCGCTGGCTGCCTGCAGGCTCACGGGGGGATGAAAGAGATGAGCAGATTGCACTTGGCATTAAAAAAAAAAGATAATAGCAGAAATATGTTTGATGTGTTACAGTTTGCATATGCAAGTGCCCTTCCTCTCAGAGGAAACGCACTTAGTAATAGCTGCTGAACAGAGCAACGCTAAACCTGCAAAACACCGCCGGTTACAGAGAGAGAGAGACAGGTAGGAAATGTTTCCAGGATCAACCGCAAATCTGTTATTGTAAAAGTAAATCGAGCAACTAGGTTTCTGTGGCAGTACCAGCTCCCATGCGCTGGAATGCGCGGCTCGTCGAACGAGCCTCCAGCCAGACGGACATCCCAGGCCGATCTGCGCGTAGCAGCACAGCTGCAAAAAGAAACCCTAACCCTGGCGTCGTCATTTCAGTGATCTCATTCCAGGCTTCACAGATTACTCAACACCTGAAATACGGCTTGGTAGAAAACTGTGTCGCTTGTGCTCCGGCTCACTACCAGAACATGATCAAAACATGCAAATTGTTCTCGTTTTTCCCATGATTTCTTTGGTGAAACAAATATTTTAAGATCACATTGAGCTGAAGAAGGTCAAAAATTATAAAATCTTAATAACTATGGCCCAGAAAATATGTCCGAATCACTGAATTCCTAGAAAGAGGCCAAGGTAAAATTCCTAGAGAAACAATAAACTGTAAGGAAAGGGGTTAATTTCAGGCAGAGAAACATTTTAGTAAAATCAAAAGAAAACTTTACGCCTTAAACCCCCAAGTGGTATAAATAACTTTGGGTCGAACAGTGCCTGATTTTCATTAAATCAAAAAAGTGAATAGTAAAACATGGTGTTGGCTTCAGTGTTCGTAAAAAAAGAAACAGTAGAAGGTCTTTCTTTAACAAATGGAGAACAATAAGTACTTGCAGAACTGACTTGACAATCACAAATCACAGATGTTAAAGGGAAAATTGGCAGACTATAGTCTTTGACTGATTCATTGGTGTCCTTCTGCAATTTACAGTTTTTGGGAATAAATTTGGTCACAACAATTCATGGTTATGAAGTGGAAACTAAAGGAATGCCACCCATCTTTCATTTTAATCTAATGTTATAAATGTACAGTTGACAAGCTAAGAGCAGCATGGCTGTCAAGCGGCCAATTGCAGACTACATCGGTTTACTTATGTCACTCAATAAGAAACAGAAGCCAAAAAACAAAAAAGAATTTAGAAGATTTGTATGTTTTTGCTTAGGTCTAATATATTCCGTATAACCAAATGAAACTAGCAAAAACTAATTTTGCAGACGCTGTTATTAAAGCCCTAATAATTGACACGTAATTTTATTTTTACGGCGATAGAAATAGTTGAAATGAGAAGTAATTATGTCATGTTGCACATCTCTGTTGACATATTCTGTATAGATACCATGAGACCACGGTAGTTCAACACAAATCATCATACAGTGAGAATCTGTGTGCAAATGGCCAGTCAAAACCAACCCATTGTAAAAAATAAAATAAAAATGAAGGATGTAGAGAACCACTTCTTCTTCTTCTTCTTCTCCTTCACTAATGAGTCGCTACAGGAAAACAGAGCAGAAATAATCCTCCACAGCCACACAGGTAGAACAAAGCTCATGGAGTGAAAAGGACAGTGTACTGGGCAGCGGAGGAGGCTAAGTACACAGCTAAATACAAGAGTAAGCAGGCGAGCACACACGATGCTGTTTGGACAGCTGCTGTTCCTGAGTATGTAAAATGAGTGCGACATCACATTTAGGCTCAGTTTTTAAAGCCTCGAGCAAACAGTGTGGTAGCACACGCTGCGCTACAGCATCTGTGAAGAAATGATGACTGAGAAGATTTTTTTGTTTTGTTTCTGCGTGCACCATATTTGCGTTGCTCCTCAGCTTCCTTCTTTACCTAAACACAAAGCAGGAAGACTGCGAGTTCTAAAACCTCCCGGCATGAAGCGGGATCACACACAACCATCGCCGTCAAAAGTGGCGAGTTTGAATTTTTGGCGTCGTTCACGTAGACAAAATTGTAATAAAAAAATTCACCTTGATCTGTGAGACGAAAGCGAAACCTACCACTGCTGAGCTACTGTGACAGACGGGTGTTTTAAAAGTGAGCACAACAGCCCTCACATGCTTCAGAATTACAAAGTGATATGACCCCCCCATACAAACACTATTATTTTTCTTTAATAAAAGATTGACAGTAGTTTGGGACGTGCAATAATACTTTGCAGCAATAAAAACAATTCATATGTGCAGGAAGGCAAGATAGAATCATGGGAGCAGCATCCAGCTCAAGGACACTCTTTTTTTTTTCTCCCTCTGTCACCCCCCCTTTCTTTATTGTAAGAAAAAACAAATGGACTCGTCTCTCGGATTCGGCACCGGAATGGTTAAAAAACAACATTTGGATTGGAGGGCTTCATAATTACTATTGACCCAGAGGTTCTGGGCCTAAGAAATAAAACAAACAGTAATATGAGGTGTTCTAAAGCACAAGTCTGCAAATATGCAAAGACAGGGTCTGGTGGAGAGCATCACGCTTTGGCTTCTTTTCTCCGCTCCTAATCTTTGGGCCCTACACAATATTAAGACGGCTTTGGAGCCACTTGTGACCCAGCTGTGCACTAATGAAAAATTCCACAGCTCTGTGCAGAGGCCAGCGAAGCTTGACCCCTTTCCACCCCGAACCGAGCTGTGTCCATCTTGAGGAGTTTACCAGCACTGAAAGATAGTGGATTACAGGCTAGAATGGGAGAAAGAGAGACAATCTGGGAAAGTCTCAGGCAAAAAAAAAAAAGACGGAGAGCGCATTTCCCTTTTTTTTTCTTCTTCTTCTTCTTCTCTTCCTCCAGTCTTTAGAATATTGGTGTGAAGTAAAGTGTTTGCCCAGGTTTTAATGGGCTGAGATGATCTGGAGATCTTTGTGACAGAGGATTGTTGGATGAGTGGGGGGCTCTGTTTGCTTAGCAGAGATTCAGTCTAAGCCCAAAATTAGTTTGGAGGGAGAGAATGTGAGGCAACCAGGAATTAGAGGTTGTTCACAAGATCCGGATTCATGTGCCTGTGATCTCCCTGCCCTTGAGTCTCTATTGGAGATATGAGAAGACTGAAAAAAAAGAAAAAAAAGGAAAACCTTCTCCGATTTCATATGCAGTTAGAATTTTAGGTCATGACAAATACTCAAAAAAGGTATTTTCTGAATATGTCTAAAAAGTATAAATGTTTTGATTATATATGTCTTTTTGTTTTCTCTTTGATTTACATATTAAAGCATTATCAGGGCAGACCAGCACTTTGCTGGGCCAAAAATACAATCTACCAATTGTTACCCGAATGAGTTTTCTATTGCTTAACTGCATGTTAAATCAATGAGAAATGGATGTAGCTCTAAGCTGTATACAGCTCATGCAGAGTAAGACAAGATGACCGTACGCCACAGTTGGCTAGGACAGATTTTAAAGAAATATAGTTCATTCAATACTTATCATGGGGATGTTGTAAAGAAACTTTAGAGCCTAAATATTGAGACGTTCTAAATGGATTATGTCAAAATAAACAAAAATTTCCAATGGCTCTACAATGTAGACCCACCATACTGTTGACCTAAAACTGGAGACACTTGGTAAGAAAGACTTAATTTTCATAGATGGCATCTAATAAAAAATTATAATAACAAATAGGAAACGTTTTGTTCGCATTGCTATATGGACAAGTTAACCTAAACTTTAGAAGCTAAACTTTAAAGATGAAAAAAAAAGATTGATAGAATCTAGCTGGATAGATTAACTTGATTCTACAAACTGAGAAGCCAGGCAAAATATTCTGTTTCATTAATAGTATCTCAATAAGTGATGCTTTAATTTGCTGCATCCTTTGAGAGTTTAGTTCTCCATGTCATCTTTTAAAAAAATGGGATGAAAGGGGTAGTTAAAAAAAAAAAAAAAAAAAAAAAACACACAAATGAAAAATAAACACAAATGAAAAATAAACACTGTTATTGAGAGACGGGATGCTTTAAGACCCGGGGCCAAGGATTAACATTCAGCTTAGCATTCAAATAATATATTTGAATATCTTATCAGCAATCCTCTTCATAGAGCTAAATCCCAAGATTAGCAGGTGTTATGCTAAAAAGCTGTGTTTTTTTTGTTCTTTTTTTTGGTCAGGAACGTAGCTACACTAGCCAAACAAATATGTCTTTGATTGTGAAGAGCTGGCATGGATGTATGGTTGTAGCCATGGTGACCGGCTTGTAGTCAGGAGCCACGGAGTGGCGGCGCGGTGCTGGAATGTGTCAAACAGACAGAGGGGCACACACACACACACACACCGCAGAGCAAACCAAAAACCTGCTGTTTCACAAAAAGACTAAAGACTGTCAGCACTGAGACCACCTACAAATTCCAGGCAGCTATACTGTCCCTATTGTTTTTTGTTGTTTTTTTTTTTTAAATAGATGGACTTTTACAAGTGGGCTGATTTAGGTGTGCCTTGCCTGGTTCAAAGGGAGTCAGATGTAAAAGTGACACATTCATTCTAGAGCAGAAGATGTCTTCATCAGGATGAATTAAAGAATGTTCTTCCTGCTTTGTCTGAGATGATTCATCCGGTTACCTTTGACCTATAAAACTCATTCTGCCAAAACACATATGCCAAACATGGGGAACGCAATCAAATTACATTTAAAGCTACACAATCAAGTGGAACAAAACTGCTTTTTCATGTAAAAGTAAGTGATGGTGGCTAAATACAAAGTCCGTAGAACTAAAATGTAATAATAGTTCTTTCAGTGAATTTGGTGCCTATGTAACATTCCACATTTTGTCCGATTACATCAACAAAGTATTGCATTTCACCTGTTTGCCATAGGTGAACAGAAAATAGTGTCTGTGAAGTGAAAGAAAATTTTAAATATCTTTAAATAATTACAAAAAAAACAAAAAAAATTGGCATTTCTCCTCTGCTCCTTTTTTACCCTGACATACCAAAATAAAATCCAGTGCCACTGATTACCTTAAGCAACAAAAGAACAGCTGTGCATAAACAATCTCAGTTATAAACACAATTGTCCTGTTAAAGTCTCAGAGGTTTGCTGTAGAACATTATTGTTAAAAAAAGAAATAAAAACTGCTTCATGAGGACCAAGAAACTCAACAGGGATGAGGTTGTGGAGATGTTTAAAGCAGGATTGGGTTATAAAACATCATCCAAAGCTTTAAACATCTCACAGAGTCGTGTTTATCCATCCTCCTAAAACTGACCAAACCAACCAAGACATAGCTAGACAGGAAAAACAGAAAAACAGCCAGAGAGGGAAAAATGTTGACAGGACAACAAACAGTTGTGCACTCCACATACGTGGGACTTCTTATAGGAGGATTGTGTGAATGAAGCCCTTTCAATAACATAGACAGAGAGAAAGTGCATTGGTCAAAAGAAATCAAGAGTATCCCATTTGACCTACATGCAAAAAGCAGAAGAACACCACCTCCCAGCACTGAAACATGGCTGTGGCAGCATAATGCTTAGGTGATGTGTTTTCTTCAGCAGGGACAGAGAGTTGATGGGAAGACGGATGAGCTAGTTGCAGCCTAATGCTGAGATAAACCCAAATGTTCACCTTCCAGAAGGATCATTTTTTTCTAAGCTTACAATGAAAGGTAGAATAGAAGGTTTAGAAGATTTGTATTTGGTATGTTTGTCACAATAACAAATTTCGCTGGATGATAAAATTTCCCAGAAGTATGTTATGTTTTGAGACCCTTTTCGAGTAATATAACAGTATTTGCATAATAATGCAAAAGCGCCCTCTCAGAGATCAATAAAGCTTAAATTCTAAAAAACATTTAGAATTGGAGCTGGGAGACACATCCAAATTAAACAAACAAAACAACCAAAACTAAATAGATACTGAAGTCTTTTAAAGTAAAATTCCCCTCCAGAAAAGGTTTAGTTGAGTCCAATGCACAAGACTTTTTTCATTCAGTTTTTGGCATAAAGAGGTGGAGTCATGAGAACAGTCAAGCAACAGAAAACTACTGAGCTCATGTTAATTTATTGTGCGACTAATTGATTTACTGCTTGTTGCGACAGCCTTTGTCCTTGGTCCAACACACCTGAATTAAATGACTGAATTTCCTCCTCAGCATGGAATCAGGTTCTACAGACATGTTCATGACCTAAATATTCAGGTTTGTTGAAGCTGAGACATATAAAAGCTGAAAGGCAGAGAGAGTCTGGAACCTCGAGGCTAAGAGAAAAGAATGCAGTCAATGGTTGAGAGTGGCCAAGTCAAAGGTCCAACTGAGAAATTGTGGTGAAACTTGAAAACTTAAAATACACCTCCTGAGTTTCAGCTATTGTAAAACATGGATAATGCGCAAAGACTTTAGTGTCAGAATGTACAAAGCTTATGGAGACAAACTTCAAAAGACCCACAGTAGCAGTAACATGCAATTATACATAGAATTGACTCAAGGTGGGTAAATAAAAATGTGCTGCATATTATTTTCTTTTAGCTCTTATTTGTAAAAACAAATAGAGAACTTTGTTTTGGTCTGCCACATTATTATCTTTATTGAAGTTTATTGCTAATATGCGACATCATGTGAAAAGATGCACAACTTTTACCTGTGACGGCTCTTCAATAGAAAACAATCAATTTTAAAAGTAAGCTGGAATAAATTTCATTAAAAATGAGCTGCAATTCTGCAGGTTGCAGGTCAAGCCACAGCTGTCAAGTCGAACTCAGTCAAACAGATTTACTTTACCAAGTGTTGTCTCTGTGTTGTTTCACCTAAACAATAAATGAATTGTCTGTACTTGCCGGGACCTGCTGCATGTATGCGAGTGTTTGTGTGCGTTATCTTGAAAGGGAAATTCTCTCCCCGTTGTAGCAGCTAAAGTTACTGTGAAACTATTTGGTTCATGTCTTCAAGTACTCAAGCACGCATTCTGCCCCCAGGAGGTCTGGCAGATGAGGTGTCTGATGCCCCCGCTGCTCTTTTTCTTCAGCTTTCCTCCGTCTTTTCCCACACAACCACACACCAAGGCGCGCGTGCGCATACGCACACGCACACGCAACCTCGGCGCTTCTCTGTCATGTGGCTGGTGGAGTGTAAAATCTCATCTCTCCAGCTGGAACAGAACAGGTTCGGCAAAATTCCCTTCGCTGCACGTGGAGCCTCCGAGGCTTGGAGCGGAATGGCCGAGCATGGCACGGCACGTCTGCTTCCCTCGGCGCACCAACTGACAGCGTATCTGCATGGCCCCCGCGGCGCTTACCTCCAGTCGGCTCAGTGGCCTTAACCGCAGCCCTTCAGTGACTGCATTATGACCTCTAACAGAGCACTGACACGGTTCATTTTCTTCACTTTGGCTCTGGACTCAATAAGCAGACACTGTATTGTGCCGAAGCGCACACAGGAACATACAGATGCCTCGACTCGGATGATTCATGCATATAAAGCCTGATTAAACAGGCTGATATGAATTCTCAAGAGGCTATGACTCAAAGCAGCTGTGGTTACGCACATTTAGCTGCGCACAAGGCCGATCTCGCCGGTGCCCCCCCACCTGCCACAATTGCACACATGACTCGGTCCACGCGGATCCTTATTTGTCTTTAGACGCGATGACAGAGTCTCCCGCCACAGTGACACCCATTGTCAGGCCTCTCAGCCATGAAAGAGGTTTGCATTCACCCACCAATTTTACACTCTCTTTAGGTCCACGAGCGCCTTTGTGTGGCGGCAGGCAGCCCATTCTCTGCAGCCGTCTGAGAAAAGCAGCTGTTTCTATAATGCTGTGGCAGCACTTTATGTTGCAGAATGATGAATGAAGGGGAAAAGGCAGAGCTGAGGTGCAGCTGAATCGCACACACACACACACACACCCCGCCACCCCCAGACAATGGCTTAGGAGGGTCCGTTCGCTACATGGATCAGCACTCTGTGCCCGCCTCTCGCTTTGACACGCTCTGCCTCTCAGCAGGTTAGACTCCTGGCGCTTTACCCATAGCCAGAGGTTATGACAGCATGCTGAGGATACCCGGTGGGGATGGGGACCGACACGTCCCACCAGTCCTCATGCGGGCCCAGGGGAGTGAGAGGTCGCGGCGGCCGTCCCATCGAGACCTGTCGCATCTCTGTCCTCGGGGCAGTCATCTTCCTTTCCACCGCCACCCTAATGGCAGAGCCCCAAGGCCTCATCACTCCACCCCTCCTCCGCCTTGTTGTCCAGCACAGGTGCCAGTCAGAGGGGTGTCTGCTCCATGACTGGTGTAGCTGTCCGCATAAAGGACCCCCCTCCACTCTGCTCCCCCACCAGCTCCCTTCTCGCCTTGCCTCTGTGGCCCCGGGCTCAGCTCCTTTCATTTTGAAGTGGCGCAGACCAGCTACGCACCAGCCTGGGCCCTCGGCCTGCAGCCTGCTCCATTGTTTGGCCTCGGAGAAAGACTATTATTTCAACTCAATTTACTGTGAGTAAACACTGAGTGATAAGGCCCCCCCATCCTATCCCTCACACACACACACACACACACACACACACACACACACACACACGCATCCCTCCTCCCCTGACCATGGGGCTGTAATATACGCTGCCAACAAATCACTGCCCTCGGCCCATTGCTATCACCAGCTTTAGAATCGAGCCCACTAATTCACTTTCCAACACAGATACGAAGACAGGCCTCATGTGTTCCAGAATATGGCTCCATCACTGAGCGGCATTTAAGGGGGCTTGTGGCCATTTGGTGGCCTGTTATAAATTTTAAGCAACTGCATTCTCACGTCCTCACGCAACTATTTACATCTCACACCTGCGCTAATCAGCTGTAAATTTTCCAAGATATCGACTGCGAGACAGAGTTGCGACAGTTTATTAAATGGGAATTCCAATCGTTTTTGGCATCAGCAATATCAAAGGCGAGCCATATGATGAATAGCGTATCGCCTCGGATGGATCAGTTGAACTGAATAATCATGAAGGTGGCTTTTTATCTTTCCTAGACAAAAGATGCGGAGGGACTTGCAGCTGCAGAGACGAGACGCGATGTCTAGAGCGTAGAGTTAGGGATATTGGGTCCCGTGCATTTAAAGCAGCTTGAATAAAGGAAGCAGAAACTGTTACACAGTAACGAGCCATGGAGCAACGCAAGAGAGAGACCATCCGTTTGCCTGAATCTGATGATTTTTAAATTGATCATCTCTAAGCTCAAACCGAATGCTTGGGCATTCCTTTTCATCACCATGATGCAAGTGCAACAAAAAATCTCACAACTTCATTTGGTTCGGCTCACTTTCACATTGCACTTTTGAAGTGGATCAATCGTCCGGACAATGTGATGCGAACACAACAACAAGCAGTCTGAGGGTGCTGTCACAAGAATCAGTCCAATATGAACCGCAGCCAATGGAAGAAGCTGTCAGTACGCTGCTGTGTACGCATGAGACAAATGCAGCAGTACAGACAAAGATTGCAGCGGGAGGAGAGAAAACAATGTGCTACTATGGTTACCCAGACGCAGAGTGAGGTATTGCAAGGATTCAAAAGGTTTCAGATCACATCTATGAACGTAAGTTGTACGTCAATTCCTCTCTTCATATCGCTGGATAGTGGACTCTTACTTTCACGGACGCAACAAGGCAAGAACGACCAGGGCTGGGATAATCATGAAGGTGGCTTTCCAACCCCAATTCCTGCCCCTACGTGTAATAGATGAGTCCCTGATCTAACTTGGCAGAAACAAAAGCTGAATAAACCAAAAAAGTAGTAACCGATTGTCAAAGTTTTATCAAAAACCAAAGAATGGAAATCAGGCCACTGAGATCTGAGATCAGTGCATTTCTACAAGCATTCGAGATTTTTCAGCCCCCCGAGTGCATCTTTACCAGGAGCTGTGTTTTTCTCCCTTTTTGTTTTACCCAAGAAAAGCCCTCAGTCCCTCTTCCTTGCAAGGAACTGTGCTACATCTTAATTATACAGAATTATCAGCCAGATTTAAATAGCAGTCGTTTGCACTGTCTCCGCCTTATGTGGCTAATATAATTATTTGGGTCCCACTTTGTCTTAGGTAGAAAGAGGCTGACACAGTAGCGCAAACTAATGTGATAAAAGCTCAGCATATCATGGCTTGATTCAAGGATTTTAAAGGTAAGTGTTTATGACAAGGTAATAATGCCTCATGCAAAAGGCTGGGCTGTAAATTGGTTAGTTAGGCCATGATGGATGAGGGAGAGCCTAACCTTATTTCCAATAGAGCCTCTTGATTTCTGGAGCTGAGGATAATGAATTTGATTTAATTAGACCATCTCTCATCTAATTAAGAGAGGGAAAAATCTGACCCCACGTCTTGCCTCAAAACCTGCCCTACACTTCCCCACTTAATGGACAAATACGAACAAAGACAAGATTTGATTGAAAGGAATGCCTCTGCAAAGACCCATCACATTATTCCCATCGATCGAAGCCTCCTCGTTCATGGAACAAGTAAAGTTAATCAATTAAAGAAATGATTATTTTGAGAAATAAAAACAAACTACCTGCCCATTAAGTACAGAGTTGAAAAGATGGGAGTCAGGGATCAGGCAGCAGCTATAAAGGTCCACCTAAAGTGGTGATTCATCATCAGATTATTAATGAAGCTGGTGAGGGTCCCCTGCAGTATTGGTAATAGGCTGGTTGGCCTACCTTTCTACAACCCTTCGAGTAGAACTTCTCGCTCTGCTAGGGTAATCTCTTTAAAGGCCAGGAGATGCGGCCCACCAGGGCCCCCGAAGGTGTCCTCTGTGCTTCCTCTTCTGCAGCGCGTTTCTCCGTACAGCCTTGACAACTCTCATTATGACTCCAACTTTCTCAGGCTTTACGGCAGAGGGAAGAAAGGAGAACCCCTTAACGTGATCATTCGGACAGCCAGTGGTGCTGTATTTGTCATCATATGACTAACTGGAAGGGCTCGCAGGCACCTGGGATTTAAGAAGAAATGGTGCAGAGTGGAGAACTGCCCACCACTGGATACCCGGAGTCTGAGCTACATTCGGCTCGGATGGGCTCTCAGCTACAGCATCTCAAGTCAGTCATTGTTTTCCACACATCTGAGCAAGGATTACAATGTCTAATATTGGCAGTTCATATAATAATGCCCTTTCCCAGCTCCGAAACCAAAACTCAACATTCCATGCACGCTTTGATAGAACAACGTGCTCCAGACCCAATTATCTATTATGCACACTTCAGTTTATCTCACTCCCAGTCATTATCTAAATTGCGGACATATTATTAGAGAACCTGCTTGTGAGGGGAGTGTTCCTCCTCGTGCCCTAATAGGCCCCAAAGGGAGTGTTGGTTTGTAAGTAAGTCTCTGCATCCTGCAACGGAATGGGCTTTTGCAACCGCTTTCCCAAACACAGACAACCGGGAAAGCCCAGAAGTCTTCGACATTATGCGCTGAATACAAACGTATCTGTCAGGACATGATGAGCGGTGGAATCTGGAGATTAATTACGTAACGGTGGAAAACAGGAACCCGGGCCCCCCCAGTTGGAAAGGTCCCTCATTACATTACCTTTTTCTCCCGAGGAGCCATTTTGACTTAAACGGCACGCTGCTCCTCGGCGGAAGATCTACAGTGATTGAGAACTGTGACAACTATTAATGGCTGATAATGCATGTCCAGACCCTCTGCTGCACTGCTGCCGAGGAAGCCGTGTCTTTGCTTGAAATTGAAAGTTTGTTTCATACTCAAGAATTTCAGTACGTCACAGTGACTTGCAAACCTCAACCAGGAACTTGAATTTGTTTAATTAGTATTAATTAGTATTATTCTATTGGTATTTTGTATGGGTGTAACTCCATGTAGTCACATCGAAACCATCTGGTACAGCCGTTTCGGTTTGCTATGCACTTGCACCAAATGAACATAACTTTGTTTTATTCCTGAACACAAGCTGGAGGCTTATCTATCAATAAAGACGCAATACAAAGTTCAACTATTAAAAAGTGGCACCAAAGCAAAACAAACAGGACTGTGTTGCTAAACTCTGAGATTTAGGACCTACAAGGTTTCTCATGCAGCTACTGTGGATGAGAACATCAAGCAGAACATGATGTCAGCATATGCATTTTTCAACAACAATGTGGCCGATCCTGCATCGAAGTGAATTAGGTTGTTATACTGTTGTGCTGTTTGCTCCGTCTGCTTATGCTACTTTATTTAGTGGAAAGTCCACCCAAATCTATCTGTGATATCCTTTCTACTTTTCTAAGTTTTACATCATGAAATCAAATAAATTTCAGAAACTTAAAAAAAGACTATTCAACTGCTGAATGGAGTAAAAAAGAAAAAGAAAATCTTAATTTTTTTATTTATTTTCTTTTGATTTAAATACAAAAACAAAAGCACAATGAACGGTTTGGCACATGTTTGAGTTTCAAACCAAAATATGTACAGAACTATGATTTCTGTGTACCATTACACCCCAAGTAACTTATGCATTATACCTACAAAAAGAAGTACGTAACTGTCAAGCGCCTTCTCAAGGTTTTCAAATAAAAATCTGAAAAGTGTGGCACAGCAACGGTATTCAGCTCCATTCAGTTGATAATTTCTTGAACAGTTACAGCTGCAGATCTTTTAAGGAATACTCTGCACATCCAGAGCCCATTCTTCTTTGCAAAATACCACAAACTCAAACAGATCAGACTGAAAACATTCTCTGCACACAAGATAGTTTTCAACTCTTACCACAGATTTCCTTCTGGATTTGTTGTCTGCATTTTGACTAGACCATTTTAACAAATCCATGATGCCTTATTCTAAACTTTCCTTTGCAGTTGTTGCCCAGGTGATAGGTGAAGCACAAAACTTTTTGTTTTCTTTCTTTTAGGATTTTCCCCCATTTACCTCCATCCATCTTCTCATCAGCTCCAATTAGGTTCTCCACAGCACACTGCCGTTACCACCTTGTTTTACCCCAAAGGTGCTGTGTTAAGTGTTGGTGAACAGTGAATTTTTCATCACATTTTTGTGCCTTACTCTTTCCATTTTCAAATGGTGAATTGGTCAGTATCATAATGCTACTCTAAACCTTTCTATAATTTTCCTGATGCCCTTTTTGCTGTGTTCCTTGGTTATTGCTCATGCTCTCTAACAAATCTTGGAGGCTTGGAGTGGTTTCAGATTAAAAAGGACAAACATGCTACACTTTTTTTTTTTTTTTTTTTTATATATTTAGGCTTTTTTGCAAAACTGATGTACAGTTTTCTATAAACAATTCTGTGTTGATCAATCACAAAAAAATTTAAATACATGGCAGTTTCTCTTTGTAATGTGACAAAAAGAAAAATCTAGGTTTCTTTGGAATTACCTCTGCTTGTGTAGAGCCTAGCCTTCTGGCTGTCCTTTAGCGCCACTACTTTTGTTTACTGTGCTGAACACATGTAATGAGAAGACCAGCAATCCGACTGTCACAAGCACCACAAAGGGAGAACCGAAGGCCAATCAAGCCCCCCCATCATTCAAATCTTGTCCATGCAAGTAAGATGTGCTCCTGACACTGGTCGCTCCTCTGAGGCCCATATCTGCAATTGCAGAAGAGCCGCGGCTGAAAATGTCTCATCCATAGGGACGCTCACAAGCAATAACACACAATATGAGAGACAGACAGCTAGATTGAATAGAGAGACAGCTAGACAGGCAGAGATCAAGTCCAATCCGCCCCGTCATCTGGCTGTGCATTCACAGGTCAGGCTTAGTTAATCTAATTCCTGGGCTTTCCCACAAAAAAAGCCAAGTGCCACTCAGGAGAAGTGGTAGGGAGAGTGAAAAAGAGAAGGGGCCGGCGAGTGGATGTGGAGTGGGCCCGCCGGTGGATACAGCGGTGGGCTTGAATAATTATGAATCAGGGAGCTTAACCTTCTGGGGAGTTAATTTGAAGAGCACTGGGGATAGGGGAGTGGGACTCTTTATTTCCCTGGGGTGCCCCTAATGCCATTGTGAGGGAATGGAGAGATCAGGACACGCAGCAATATCGTGTCTGTTAGTCACCATATGACGAGCTGACCCCAGATCTGCTCTCACAATCACACCTGCCGTCATCAGGGTTAATTTGTTAAACATATCAATAGAGCTCTGCTGGCCTTTTCTCTGCCACATCGAGCCATTGATCGAGCCAAAGCCATGAGTGACAACAGCAGACCCTTGTTTTCACTCCCCACTCCTGTTCACCCACTTTAAGTCGCACGCATTGTTAGAACAGTTAAAAACAACGCTTTCCTAATTGCAGACCTTGAAGGATTTAATTTTGTTAGCAATGTACAACTGTATTATTTTCACTAATAAAACATTCATATCTCAGTTCCCATCAGTCCGCCATGCATGCTGTGCATAGACACACTTTAACGGATGAGGGAAGACAAAGAGGGGATAGACACACAAACCAACGCAAAGATAAATCACAGCATGAGGAGGCCACACTCTGCAGACCTCAGCCCAGCGAGATCCGTGTGCTGCAGTTCTTTTATTTGGAGTGGGGGCCTCTGTCCCGGGCTCTCACCAGGAGAGGCTCCTGTTATGTTTGCATGCACGAAGGTTGAGAGATTGGCTGGCTGGCTGCTAGTTGGCAGAAAGAGACTGTTGTGCGGCTGCGGCGGGAGCAACGGCAGCAGCCGCCTATGGCGGCACAGACCCGACATCTGGATCCTGTTTGCTGGGAGCACTCTCAGACGGGCCTGACTCTGCCAAGGGGAATCTCAGCCCTTTGATTTCTACTCCCATGGCCTGCTCTAATTGTCATCCCTCATTATTTAGTCAAAGGTGGAGGAATGAATCATAAACTATTGCAGAAAAATTACATTTTCTGCTCCAAGAGAAATCCTCCTCAGCCTCGCTCCCCCTCTCATCTTGGCTGATAAGGACAATGAATTTTATATGCGGCCGGAGCAGAAACATGCCTCATCTGTGCCGAAGACTTGGCCGAGCAGGTTTGTGTTCTTCTAAGACTGACTCAAGAGGACAAATGTTGCAGAACTACACCATTAAGATCACAAACCTTTATTAGACTATTCATTTATTTGCATCTATCTATTCTGCCAAAGGGCTAAAATAAAGAAATCGTAAACAGAGGGCAGTAGGAGCTGCAGGGATTTCTACAGGTAACAACAAAGCATATGTGCATATGTAATTGAATCGTACAAACACAAATAAAAACTTAGCAAAGTTCCTCATAAGAATGCAAATAAATAAAAGGCTCTTTGCCATTTTGTTGCTTGTGCCTTTATGTCTAGCTTTTGTCATTATTTGCTTTGAACATGTGGCCGTTACTATAGCGCCAACTGCTTGTTGATCGAGCAATACGAATATTTTGTGCATTTGTTAAAGTTGTACAACAGTCGTCATAATTTACTGTACGGAACAGGAATGACATTAATGAATACGTAAATAAATCAGACGTGCAATCTTTTTCTTTTCTTTAAAAAGAGTCTTTGACATCAAATCAGGGCAGTTGATACTGTATAATAAATTCACAGCAAGTTAATTTGTGGTTGCTTTCATCATAGTCTGACTGATTATCAGACTGATAATGACAGCCTTGTGTCTGCACACAGCGGCGGGCCAAGTGAGAACAGGTTTTGTTGATATGAAGTGGCTCACAGAAACAGAGCTGCTCTGCCTTTGATACTCCTTGTGTTTGTTTTGGAGACTTGGGTGACTTGTGTATGTATGTTGCATAATAAAATGTGCCTGAGTGAAGCCCGTGCCCCTTTCATCGCCATGAAAGTGAAATGTCTGTTCGGCTTTCTATGTCTGTCTGTCACTCAATCAGCGGCAACAGACTGCTGGGACGACGGGTCCTTTTAGATTTTTATCTTAAGTGGAAGTTGAGTTGTAGGTCCCAGAAACTCCTTCCTATGTTCCCCTCGAATTTCAGGGCGATTTAAATGTTTTCTGTACATTTACGGGAATTCAGAATGGAAAAGATCTGTATCAGCTCCTTCTCTCTTACAATTCTTTGAGACTCGATTTTTTTTTTTTTTTAAAGTGGCCATCATTCACTCACCAGTAGCTAGATGAGGCCTTTTTTTTTTTCTTCCTCCTGAATGTTAAGCCAACTATCAGATTAAGCAGTCTCTGATTTCAGCGCTAATTGTGCACGTCCACTTAAGAAGCTGACAGCCTGGCAAAGGAGGAGGCTCGCAGGCCTCTGCAGCACGACACTCATCCATCAAGGCCTAACCGATTGCATCCCTCTGAAGGCTCAACACGCTAACACCATTAGCTCTACTGCTGGGCATCTAACTAGCACATCACTCACGCGGCTACATGCTAACAGCATTACGGCTAATGCTGCCCCTCTAACTAACGCATCCGTCATATGGGGCTGGAAATCCTACGGCAGTACGGAGAACACACGGCGCCCGCACAGGCTCTGAGAGGCAATCAGCCACATTATTTTCGCCTCTGTTCCCTTCCGCTGCTCCGCAGCTAATGCCGCTCATTTGTCTCCGAAGACGTTTGGAAATGCCACCGAAAGCCGAGCGGCTTTGATTCCGCTCATCTCGGCCCACGACGCACGAGCTTCCATGAAGGGAGCCATTCAGATCCGATTACGATTTCATATTTCACAAAGACAGTACACCACTAGGATGATTTTTAATTAGAACCAGAATCAGTAAAACAACAACAACAGAAAAAAAAAGGAAAAGAAAAAGGAAGAGCGGGGTAACGGAGACAATAAAATGAGGAATGCATTCATGCATGGGATGATTCTCCGGCTTTATTTAAGATCTGTGCCAATGTGCTAACAGCATTAATGAAGTTATAAAGAATTATGAGGGGAAATCAAATTTGCCTCGCCACTTGAGCGCCACTAAAATGCCAAACAATAAACTACCAGATTGCAAATTAGATCAGTAAAAATATCAAACACATTGCGGTGCAGGAAAATCCATAATTGCATTTAGTGCCTGGCCTCTCCTGGGGGAAGAGACACTAAAGATCATCAGCAGGGCTACACGGGAGCTGCTATTGACAGAGCAGTAAAAATCGACAGGCTAACTAAATAAACACTCCAGGCTCCATTAAATATTCAACGGCTGAGATTTGACAGTCGAGCATGCCTGCCTCTCCCCATTGCCTCCACTGGCTTCTTTCTCTCTCTCTCTCTGCCGCACACCTTCTTCTTGTCTCCTCTCCCCCTGTGCCCCACCCCCCAATCCCCCCCTCTCCTCCCTCCTTCCTCTCTACTGTGACTCCTGACAGCAATAAATGATGCGGAGCCTGAGGGCGATGCTCTAGCGGGAGACCTGGGAGGATAGAGCAGGAGAGCAAAAGAAATAAAGGGGAGACAGCCTATGACCAATGGCTATTAACCACGGACTGAGACAGGGCCCTATGACATCCGCTGACACCCACCCCCTCAACACACTTTCATTCTCGGAGGCAGAGTCACGTGTGCACAAACACTGTTGCAAAACCGACAGGCAACAACTTTCTATTTCTATGGGGTTTTTTCGCATACATTTTAATACCACAGCAACAGAAAATGGGTTGCTTTTTCAATCAGCAAACTTAAAACCCAATCAAATTGTGCAATTAGTTGGAAAACGTTAAAAACAGGTGGGGTGAGGTGCGGTGGGAAGAGAACCTTCAAAACCCTAAGCCGCATAAAACCCTCGCAGCCTCCTGACGAGATCATATGCATTCGTCTGCCGCTGCAAGCAGAGCCGGGGTTATGCAAATGAGAGATGACAGTGTTATTGTGCGAGGAATATCAATGGAGTAATTACTGTTCCATGTCGGGCTATTGGCCCTCCGCTGCCGTGCCCAGCCCGCGTGCTTCATTTCTCAGCAGCCCTCTCTTGGGAGAGATGAGCGGCGTGCTCTGGAGAGCAGAGCTAATAATGGCAGCTCGGATACAGCCGAGGCTTAGACGAGCCCCGGGGTTTCTGAGCCGCAGACTGCTAAACGTTGCAGGGGTCTCGGGAGGGCCCCCCAGCAAAGATGAAATGATTAAAAAACCCCAACCTTCCTGACTGACAAGCTGACCGACCACCTATATAACTCTTTGCGCGCCGGGTTAGACCGGCACGGCTCGATTCAGCCGCAACAGCGGCTGACCTTTGCTGGGCGTTTGCCGAGGACGATTCTTGGCGGGGAAGTCGGAAAAAGAAGAGCGATAACGGCAGAAAGGATGAAATGTGGGAACAACTGACTTTTAAGGATTTGCACATCAAAAGGAAAGAAAGAAAAGTCCTGGCAATAGGTAAATGTAAAAACCAGTTGGAGAACCTGTTTGTACTCTGCTACACTGACAGTGTCAGCATAAGATCGCAACCTTTAGCTTCTTTTGGCAGGAGTCCAGAGAGCAAGCCACTCTGGCATGTAAATTGTCATTAAATTTAAAGCTCAAATTTGCCAGGGTGTTTAACAAAGCACTCCTCTCAACGCGTGCAAGCGGCAACTGCCTGTAACTTGTCAATTTGATCATTTTTTACATGTAAGGAATTGTCTAATAAATAAAAATGCTGAGGGGGCCACAAGTTCACCCGATAGAGGGAAGGCGAGGCAAAAGGAAAACTTCAAAGAGCGAGGGACGGCACAGAGCCCGGAGCGGCGAATTAACATACCAAGCAGCAAGAATGCTTCTCCCACACTCCTTCAAAAATCAGCTGCCTAATCGCTTGTTCTTCACTGCAATTCTGCTTTGCAATAATATCTGATTCCAAGGAATTATCTGTTAAAATGTATCTGTAGAAAGATTATATATTTGTTTAAGGAGCGGTATGGTCTGTCTTTAGCCTCGGAAGTCTGACCATGCCATCTGTGGCGCTCCAATCAAAACTGCTGCAATGCCCTGCCAACCCAGAAGGTGGTAATATCGTTAATATATGGCCGTCAAACTTTCAGGAATAAATCCAAAGAAGGTCTAGGGCAGCACCATGCCAATTTCTCTGCTAAACCCACAGCAGCTCGTGTTTCCTTTGACGTGGTTTATTTGTCCCTTATTGTCATTAAAGTCCAGATCCTAACGATTGAAGTACCAGTGTACAATCGTTAGTGGGGAACTAGCTGTTCACCAAGGGTGAACTAGCGCTCTGCTTTGCCTTTTGCACTTGGCTTTAAAAGTACACCAACAAGTCTTGCTTTTTGACTTGGTTTATTCTTTCCTTCCTGTCGTTAAAAGGCCAGATCCTAACGATTAAAGCACAAGCGTACAATTCGTACACTTGTTGAACAGTGAGTGCTCTGTTTTGCCTTGTTGCACTTGCTTTTAAAATTACACCCAAATCTTTACTGCTCCAACACACAAAATAATCTTCTTTCACTCAAAGACCCGATAGAGTCTTGTGATGCCCTAAAACTACAATCGTCTGCTCCTAATATCTGCGCCGTAATCTTGGGTGTTGCGCGTTCACGACAGGAGCCGGGTGAGTAAGGAGGCTCATGTGCTGCACTTGCACCTTCACACCATTCATTTCCAGGTCAGGTGCACCTCTCGCCATGTCCAGACACCTCATACATCTTGCAGGCAAGGACTAGCTTATCTCCATACTTATCTCCACAGCAATAATTCCAACTTAAAGCTCTCTAGCCGCAAGCAAATGACTGGACAGGGCGGGAACTGTAAGGCCCTGGCGGTGCACCATACCCCTCCTCGAAGCAAACGTCAAACGAACATGTCAACTAGCAATGTGGAGGCATTTCAGAGAGGAGCCTCTGGTTTTAAAACGAAATCATATGAAAATGAAAAACAAAAACAATTGTCACTCAACTCTTTGATTTGATAGATAAATCTGCCTTGACTGAAATCTGGTACCCAAGTGTGTCAGCATGAGGAACTCAAAGACAAGAGGGGGGTGACATTTCTGAACGTACCCAAATAAATCAGTCAACCCAATCTGCCTTTTCCCGCCGACAAGCACCAGAACAGGTCCCAAGCTGAGTCACACAATGCTGTTGTCTGATGGTAAAATCAGACAGAGAAGCTGCTGAGCACATCCACCCACAGACCAAGAAATTCACTAGAAATGGAAAAAGTCAGACAGAGTTTTCAGTCAATCGGCGTCTCGGACAACAGTAGAAAACACAGTGATGTGTGAAAAGAACCCATTGTTTATTTGGGTGTGACATTTTCGGCACTTTACTCTTCCCTTTGCTTGTATTGTTCTTTTAACTCAGTTCCCCTGCTGTTTGGGACTTTTTCGCTGCAGTAAAGAACAACGTAGCAGACATTTGCCTTCCCCTAAGCTGGATTCTGGCACCCATAAATCCCTCTATGACTAACTGGCTGTTTTGTTTATCATGCCTGTGTCTTTGCTTAATTTCCCTTCAACAAAGCTTTGATCCGGCTAACTTTGTGGATCCTCACCATAAACACTTACCTTCCAAGGACATTTTTATCGCCCCACTGCTCGATGCCAGGCATATGCACGGAAGTACAGAGCAACAGATAAAGTTGCCAGGTACCAGTGAGGGCAAGGAGGACAACAGACGACATGACGGGAATCTCATAAAGGTTTTCCATCAACCATAGATTAGTATGTTTGGGATCAAAAGGTCTTTTTTTAACATCTGTTTTTTTGGTTTTTTTTAACAACCCCTTAACTCCATTGACTTAAATGTAAGTGTTTTGAGGGGTTTTAAACATCTAAACCTGGAATCCAAAGTCAAAATACAAGAAATTGTCTTGTCTTCTGGCTTGAAATCATTTTACACCATCAGAATATTTTTCTCTAATTGTTGTAACACCAAATAAAAATGCAAATTAATTAAAATTGTAATACATTTATATCTAAATAGCACTATGGAGCTGCAGATTTAGTCTGAAGCAATTAAATTGCTCCTAGTTTTCACATTTAGTTTCTATGTCTGACATCCATTTTATATAAGACAGTCCAGTTGTAGCTATGACAGAGTAAGGAATTAAAACTGGGGACTGGGTGACATCTTAAACAGTCCCTGATTACATCAGGATTAGATAAGCCTCCACCTGCTTCAAATCATTTGTGCAATCATATTTTTTGTTCCCATTATGAAAAGCAAACAGTGACAGTTAGCAGACATGATATAATAACATGTTATATCATTGTAATATACCTTGTATGGTATATTACAAGAATACCATGGCTGGTTAACTGTCTGCTGCTAACAATGTTAAAGTTGCTATCTGCTTTAGTGCTAAGATAAAGGTAAAGATCATATTTCTTCAAGCTGTCTCAGTCTGGAATGCAGTTTGAAACGGCTGCTCAAAATCTGTAATGTTGGAAAATACAATTTTATGTTTGTACAAATACAAAATTATATAAAAATTTATTATCTAAGGGTGTAAGGAGCTCTTGTTGCACAATTTCTTGCAATGGACAAAACACCACACCTTTTCTCGTCCAGTTAAAGTCTCACAAAGCACTGCACGGTTGTTACATAATCTAAGCTATTATCAGAATTTTGAATATAATGGTGTGTTGTTGAAGCTTAATGTCCTGTTTTAATGATTGAGATTTTGTCAGTTTAGCTAACTTGTCTTTGATTTGTTGTCCAGTTTTGAGATGGAGTTGGAAAAAAAAAAGAAGCAAAAACAATTGTCCAAGAGCATTTGGTTGCAAGAACCCTGCACCCCTTTTTATTTGTTCTGTGGCAGCATTTTGAATAACTAATAGAAAACAAAAACAAGGACGGCCAACATACAAGATACAAATAATTTGTTAGAGATAGAAGACAGGAGCATTTAGCTAACTGAGGTATATATATATATATATATATATATATATATATATATATATATATATATATATATATATATATATATATATATATATATATATATATATATATATATATATATATATATATATATATATATTGGGTCTCCAGCCAAGAAGGATTGAACTACAGGAGACTGATTTCAGAGCCATTAATCCCACAACGGATGGCATTAACTTACTTTCAGTTTCGGCAGGAAGAGGAGTTTCACTGTGTGATTATGTGACATCATGTCAACAAAGAGAAGTCATTAACGGATGTTGGCTTCTGTCCAAGGCGACTGTCGCCTTGGACAGACGAATTCCTTCTGATACACCCTGCATACAATGATCACAACAAAATGGCACTTAAAATACCAGTAACATCATTTTAGATCTATTTTTATGTCATAAGAACTTCCTACAATATATGGATACTATAAAGTATCCATCCTCTTTTTGCAAAAGAGGAGTTTTTCTTACTCAAAACCTGAAAATAGAAACAAAATTGTAGTTCTTTAAAAAATGACCACAAATTTCCAATTAAATCTATCAAAAATCATGTATTGTTTTAAGGTCATGCGACTAGATAGAACAGGGTTATGCAGCCTTTGTATCAAAAACTATTTTTACTGTCAACTCCCCTACATAAAACTAGTCAAGAGCCACACATGTTCCACTATTCTTTAAAAATGGCAACACGTTTCCCAAAATATATATTTATCAGAAGCTACAAATTGGCTTTTATCAAAGAGCCACCATTGTACTTCTATTTTTAATGCTTAAAATAAAGAAAATGCTAAAACTTTTACAAAGAAAAGATGGATCATTTTTTTAAGGGATGTAAATTTTAACATTATTAAAAATTTATATTTTAAAATAGACATGCTAATGTATTAGAAACTCTGTAATTATTCCATGAAAAAACAGAAAACTTGCAGTTGCACTGTAAAAAAGACAGAAAAGAATCTGTAGATGCTTCTTTATTATCACTTTTATCATTATTACAATAAATACCCCCAAATATTGTGATAAGATTGTAAGACAATATTGCCCACCCCTAATATGTATAGGTATATTTAAAAGCATTAACTGATTATTATTTAATAATACATCTAATACCAGTTATTGAGGGAGATCTAAAGAGCCACTTGTGGCTCCAGAACTGTAGGTTGCAGACCTCTGAGCTGGCTGGACTGGAGTTCAAAATGACTCTTTGGATTGTAAAGTTTGCAGACCTCTAGGCTAACCATTAGTCTCTATAACAATCTAAAGTTTTTATCAACTTCAAAGTTCCCTATCAGATCTTAATTTTGGGAAGTCTTGCGGTCATTGAATCATCTAGGCAATTCTTCTGACGCATGACAGAAAGAAGTTCTTGATTTATTGGTGTCCAGCATATAATAAAAACTACCCATTACACCGTTCAACTACAACTGATTACAAAAACTCCAGTCAAGAAAAGAACCGGTGACAGTGGGAAGGCCAGAACGATTTGTAGGGATATTGTGACCAGCTAACCGTTGGCAGCTAACATTATTAAAATTGGCTTCTGCTTCAGAGCTACCTACTGGCATTAAATAAAGGGGGCATACACAGTTTTCAAGGCATCGGGACGGCTTTCATGTCTGGATCAAAAAGGAACCACAGACAAAAAATGAATAATTTGCATGTGCTGCGGGAATGACTGGTTAAACATGAACTGCAAACAACTCTGAACCTGGCAGCTATTCTGGGCTTCTTTTCAGCACTAAACTAAAGGGACATTTCCCATATTTTTAGTTGGGCTAAGCTGCAGTTTCTGCATTTTGTTCAAAATATAACCTATTTAGAATGACTGAATCTGACTGTGATAAAATTAAAAAGAACTTTACATGATAAAAACATTCTTTCTATGAGAATTAAAGATCAATTTCTGAAAACACAAAATGTTTTTTTTTTTTTTTAAAGTTTTCTCAGCATTCATGACTCATCGCACCTGTAATAAATCATGCAGCACTGATTTAATATGGTCTGAAACAGTTTGGGAAATCTAAAAGCTTGAATCAGCTTCATTCATCAAGTTTGTGCACACACACACACACGTACACAAGTAAATACATCAATAAAATATACATAAAAAATATATAAATAGTGTATTGTCTCGTCAGTTGGGTATGTCGTCACACCCAAACTGCTGTGGAAGACCAAAGGTTTTATTTTTGGAAATTCCTCTCAGCGCAAAAGCTCGCATTCACGCACAGAAACTTTACATGTCTGGGCAAACACGCAAACACACAAACCACCCATGAGCACCGAGCCGTTGGCAGCGACTTTTCTCTGAGCAGGAGACCGCAGGAATTGTTTATCACTGCAGATCAGGGTGACTAATCAAAAGCAGGCTGTTTCTTCTTGAACCTGCACGAGGCTGAGATGTTTCCTCATCCCACACTGAGACACTTATGTGCCACGGCATGACCTCCCCGCCCCTCTCACTCCCAAATCCTTCTTCCCCTTCGGTATCTTGTCCACCTATAGACCACAACGTTACACCCAAGAGGGACACCCCACAAAAGACTTCAAACCTCCTCGCTCTAGGGTAGCAGAATGTGGGAAACCAAGCTTTACTCAAGACAAATGTTCCCTTTGGTTCTGGTTTATTTATCCAACCCTTAATCTTAATAATTAACAGATAATGCATGTTTTTTCCCCTCCACGCTCTCTCGACCATGAGTTCATACTTAAGCATATCAAGGAATAATTATAGTAAATTAAAAAAAAAAAGAAAAGAGCAACTATAGAAGTAGGAATTAAATTTGATTACCAAGCAAAGTAAGAATTTCCATTAGCATTTGCCAAAGTCCCATTAAATGTTATGGGTACATCGAGGCCCACGGAGCATGTTGGTCAGCACAGTGGGAATATGACATCTTAACACTGTGCAGGGCCTCGTTCTGGACCATTCAGGCGGCTTCAAAAGAACATAACCTTCAAGAAAAACAGTCTGTTGGCCTAAACCACGCAGGGAGAGCACCTCTCACACAAAGAGATAAATGCTGAACTGATTTACCCTGAGGGGGAGCATAATGCTTGATGTATTAGGGTTAGTTACCAAACATTTCTTTGATATGAAGCAACACAAAGCTGAACCCAATTTCCAGACAGAAAGAGGCTGACCTGTGCAGAGATGACGATCACACAGAGCCCAGGCAGAAGGACGTTTCAAAGCCTTCTCGGATGCTTGTCAGCGCACTTTATTACTTCCTTAAAATATATCTGGAAAAGAAGAACGGTTCAGCAAAAGAAAACTCTTTAAGGGCTCCGGGTGTAAATCTCTTTTAATGCCACTGATCCCAGAAATCTCCTCCCTACCGTTCCCTCATTACGCACCGTCTTGGAGAAGCAACCTTTTCCCTTCACGTTCTTAAATACTGTAACAACTAGAAGTGGTTGTCCAAAGTCGTAACCGTATGAGCTCGTGTCTGCCAAGAGTCTGTCGCTTGCACTTAAGATTTTTCTTCCCCCCGTCTCTTTCTGTGGATGCTGGTTGGAAGAAGTTGTATTGCACAGCCGCTGTTATGACATACAGAGGCATGTTGTGGAAGCATAAATTCGATATGGCTATTCTTACTTAAAAAAAGAAAGAAGAAAAAAAACAAAAAAACATTTCACAGCATATTCTGAAGGCCAACAGAGGTCAATCAGACATGTCCGATGAAGGATTTGTAAATCTGATGAATGAAAATATTTATTTTGCCTCTCTGGATTTTCTTACACTAAGCATAACTTTTTGACTGTGGTCCCGAAAGTCCTCAGTCTCTGCCCTCGGTTGGGTTAGTTCCTGGTGGGATGTTTTTGCGCAGAGAGGCCACCTCTCTTTCTTATCTTCCTGTCATCTCTGTGGGACGGCAGGGCACGACTCCTTCTCTGGCTCCAGAACCGCAGGCTTCCCCCTGGACACCAAACCGCCGCTCCACACTGGATGTAGTCTTTGAGAGGCTGGTTGTTTAGGGTGTGTCAGAGCTTATTAGCAGCAAAATGTGTGAAAAAAGCAGAGCTGGGTAAAGCCGTATTTGCAAAAAAAAAAAGGGGCTTTTATGGCCTCTTTTACTCGTCTGGAGCGCCAGCGGAGTGGGGTTTCCCACATAAAGCGGGGCAGGAGGACAGAACATTCAGACAGTAACAAATAATGATGAGAAGGTTAAGTTGAAGACTAAGCAGACAAAACATTTGCGTTTATGATTTGCTAAACCTCATGCTGCTGATACTTGATGCTGGATAAGATATATGATGTGCATGAAAATTCTTACAGACCTTCTCATCAGCCATCAGTTTTAGGTGGAAGTCGGCGTTTGTGTGTCTAAATATCATGTTTCTCTCCCCCCCCCTCCAAAAGACAGGCTTCCAGCCTTTGAGTCAACGAAACCCACACAACTCTGTAATATGGACTCTGTGATTACCTTTAACAAGTTGTTTTCTAAATATGCTGACATAAAATAGTTTTCAACACTTAAAAACCAACTGTATTTAACAGTTAACGGCTCAAAACACTCAAATGACCTTTGCTTTTTGTCTGTCAAATCGAAATAGACCTGTGTTCCAGTGTTCTTATTCAACTTATAAAATCTATGTCAGATCCCT
This sequence comes from Gambusia affinis, assembly GCF_019740435.1. Classification (NCBI taxonomy): domain Eukaryota; kingdom Metazoa; phylum Chordata; class Actinopteri; order Cyprinodontiformes; family Poeciliidae; genus Gambusia; species Gambusia affinis. The sequence goes on from NC_057870.1 coordinate 9,288,300, forward strand.
CCAAGTCTTAAAACAGTCACATAGTGTTCCTTTTATTTGGTGAGTCTTACGGATATTTCTTGTACTTTATCGTCCCCTCTCAACTTCAAACATCGTCTGTTTAAAAAACATGAGCGAAACATTTTAAAAAAAGGTTGCGTAACTCTTCTCGATGGCGCTTTATAAATTATTATTTTGAGTAAACACCGTAGTACTCTGTTGTGCTTACAGATTTTGCTTCCACAAGTAAAAGATAATGTAATGCAAATGTGAGTTTAGCGTTCGCTGCAGTCTGCGATATTTACATGTAAATGCATGTTAATATGCAATATCTTTAATCTGTGTCCTTAATAATACTTGGTATTTTATGGCCCTGCGGTCTCAACATAAACGAAAGTTGCAAAACAAACGAAAACACAAGCTCAGGTATTTCTTCAACCCAGATGCTGGGTTTTTGCTCTTCGAAGAGAAACTTAGCAGTTTCAACTCAACACTAGGTGCAAAATTGCTTCTTTTTTTTGTTGTTGTTGTTGTTGTTGTTGTTGGAGTAGGAAACAGACTACCATCCTCACAGATTATCGTCTGTGTCATAAAGAAAACCTTAACAAACTTCTTTCACACAATGAAATTAGAACTGTCATCAAATAAGATGGTATTAATGTCACTGGGTTGTATCAATATTAGTTCACACCAGAGAAACTGCTTTTTTTTTTCTCCATTTAAGACAAAAAATAACCTTTTATCATCACAGTACATAGCCAATTGTAATTGTTTTCCAGTAAAAATCGTATTATCTGCTATGATCTTGCACGGGGGGCGCTAGCTCATGGCAGATAATAAGTGACGACTGGGAGATTGGGGACCTGAACTTTCTCAATACAAATTTTTTGCAGGTAGTACATAAAACAACAACCTTATCTTGAATGTGAATGGAACAAAAGAGATGATTGTAGATTTCAAGAGAAATAGGATTAGGTCAAATACTGTTCCCATTATAGGAGAGGAGGTGAAGGTGGAGAAGCGGTACAAATATGTCAGTGTTCACTCGGAAAAAAGGCCTGGAGATTCAGCAATAAATCAGTCTACAAGAAGGAACAGATCAGGAGTTATTTGTTGAGGAAGCCAAAGTCCTTAAGTGTTTACAACAAGATGCTGCAAATCGGCTATATGTGTATATCTGTTGTAATCTCTTCCACCACCATTTGCTGGGATGGCAACATCAGAGCCAACAAGTTAAACAACCTGACAAAGACAGTTGGTTCTGTTCTGGAACCTACAGAACTGCTGGAAATGATGGTAAAAACAAAAGTTTTTCTTAAAATCCAGAAAATTACAGACAACCTTGAACATCCTCTGTATGAGATTGTTGTTATACAACAGTGTCCTCAGTCAGCGCCTTCTTCAGATTGCTGTAACACAGTCTGCTACAAGAGAAGCATCTACAACAACTCTTTGAAGAAAATTGCATAATATAAGTTACAACAACCATAAATTTCACCTTGAGACTAATAAAGTATTTTTGAATTGGACTGATTTGAATTGAAAACAGAGATGCTGACACATTAAATTGTTACCAGATTGAGTTTTACTGCCTCTAGTTACTTCTTAGTCTGACTTCTTAATTAGAGGGCTCTAATTTGAATTTGGTCCAGATTTGATATAAATATAATCTGACATAAATTGAACCTGTTTGTCTTGTAAAGCTTTTCAAGATGACATCTGGTATAAAACGATGGTACATAAGTAAATTGAACCGAGTACATTTTATGGGATCTTGAAGCTATCTTGATCATTAATTACATTTTAAGAGATTTTATTAATTATTTACTTTCTCAAGACTGAAAAAAAATTGTCATTTTATAGCCTAAATGTCTACAGACGACTTGCAAGCTAATGTGGTTTGGCAACATTTACGCGCCCGTGTTGTCTGCCACTAAACGATGACCCTCATTTGGCCACTAGACAAGGTAATAATTACTGGAACTCTCTCAAGCTGAAGATATTGCAAAGACTGAAAACAAGAGCAAGAGAACATTACTTAGAAATTGTGGTGAGACCAAGGACTGTAATAAAAATCATGAATGGCAGCGTGTGTGTAGATAGTCCCTTACATGGACATACTTGTGGGCAACAAGAAAAACACTCAGCATACTCAGGCACTGAACCTGCATGAAGCTTAGAGAATGTTAATAAGGATTATGGTTGATGTATTTATAATAGTCGCCACAGAGGCTAAGTGTGTTCTGCCACCATTTCTGAAAGAAAAAAAAAAAGGCTGAGTCCTCTGCCAAGCAACACTAATCTCCACCCTTAGCGTTGGAGAAAAGATGTCTTTTTTTGTCACATTTAACAGCTTGAATAAATAGGAACCAGCGAGAGCGAGCAGATAAAAGGTTCTGTCACTGCTGGGCAGAGTGAGCCAGTAAGTGCCATAATATGTTTCTGAACACGAAGAGATGCTGACGCCAGAGGCGTGCCGTGACCCCTCCAACCTCGGCCCCGCTTTGCCTGGCTTCTGGTTTGTGTAAGCGGCATCCAGCTGAAAGCTACCAGAGGCCTTCATGTGTGTATGTGATGTTTCCAAGGAGAGATGGACCAATTAATCTGATTATAGTCGCAAATCCTCCGACATATGTAGGCCTGTCTGGAGCCATGTGCCGCGCAGATGTGCGCTCGCGTGTGTGTGCGTGAGCGTTTATGTACCTGTGTTTTCGCGGACGAGATTCGCGGATGTAGCGAATGGCACGGCTCCACGTCAAAGGGAACAGAGATCAAAATCTTGGCTGGAGCTCTACAACCAGGCAACATTTGCAGATCACCACATGTGACATTTGTAAACATTTATCAATCTAATAAATGTCCATTTTTTAAAAAAAAAAAAAAAAAGAAAAAGCAGCCTCAGCAGCGGCTGCTAAGGATCTGGAACTGTATGCAAATCCACGGTCGGGGTGAGCGACTGCTTCTCGGAAGTCGTAATGCAGCAGTTCAAAGCACCTGAAATGAAATACGGGGTGAAATAGTAAACCGTCTGTCAAGTCTTTTGCAGTCTGTTTAAAAGCACAACACTTAAACAGACCCTTTTCATTGGCAGGCCCATGAATATGCCTATTCTAACGGGTTATCCTTTCATTCCTCTCCCACCTCCCCCCCAAGTCAAAGATCTGACTTAGTTGCAGCTCAGCGTGTGTTTGTGTCACCGACTGCAGCCCGCTCTGAGGGGCGGGGTAGGAAGTGGAATGAGGAGCTGACAGACAGAGCCTGATACTGCACTTCCACCACAGGCCAATCCCCAGCTAACCCCTGTGCTGACAGCCAGGATGTAGCACTCATCCACAGGCCACAGCCCGGCTTCTGGGGCCCAGGAAAAGGAGAGCAGGGAGAACCGGGAGAGGGCTGCTTGGCTGATGATAGAGAAAAGGGGGAGGAGGAAAGCGACGGAGGCGGCCAGTGGTTTGGGTGGCACGCACCACTTCTGTGCCTTTAGAGTCCACAGAGAGAGTGGCTGCCTGGAGCATGTCCGATGCCTGGCTGAGTGAGCCACGGTCAACATGAGAACAGGCGTACAGAACACATCCAGCTACACATAAACACACGCCAGCACCACTATATAGAAAGCAGGAAGAAATACGTTGAGAGGGAATACCGAGGCCAACAATAACCAAACAGTTGACTGTATTTTCACAAGTCTTCTGTTCTCGCTTTATTTGTCTTGCTTAAGCGTTTGGATCACCAACGAACAATCAGATAAAGATAATCTGGATGCATGAAGGAGTTTGCAAATGATGATCATAGCTCTGCTACGAGGTTGGTTAATTGTTAATTGTCAGTTAATTGTTAATTGTTAACAATTGTTAAGAAAGTTAATTGTCCTCAAAAACTGATTTTGTCACTTGTCATGGCAACAAATGTCATGAGATATTTGGGAAAAATGATAATCAGTCTGTTACATCAGGCTGGAGAAGCTGTGGACCACCATCATGCATGCACAATTATTTAAGCTCAGGAATTGTTGAGGATTTGGGGGTGACACTGCCACCCCCATGTCTGACTACCTGTGTGATGTTATTTTTCTGAAAATGCTGTGCTTTTCTGAAAATCTATTTTTTCTTGTCAGTCAGTAGAATATTTTCTCAAATGTCTTAAGGGGTCATCAAGATGTTTCTTGGCAAATGTGAAATGGACATTTGTTTTTGTTTGGAGCTGCCCCGTTGACGCAATTACTGTTCAGCCCGTTTTTATTGTTGAACTATGAACCCCAACCTCAAGTGACCAGTAAAGTCTGCTGTTGTTCAGGGTTATTTTGTGTTGAGTCATTGGCCACTCCTGGGGAAGGTTCGCCATAGATGATTAATGACTCTCGTTGTGGTTCGCCAGAGTCTCACAACTTTAGAAAATGCCTTCATAACCCTGGTCAGACTGATAGATGTCAAAAACTTTGTTTCTCATCTGTATTTATATTTATAATATCAGGACATGATGGGATGCTTTTGAGATAAATACACCAAATATTTTTTTGCAGGATGAGTGATATGTAAGGGATTTCCTGATTGTAGACACCCAGAGGTCACATGTCTAAGTAGAAGCACTGAACTCACCTTTCCAAAAATGATATAACAAACAGAGAAATTACTTTTCTCACAAATAAATAGATTGCTTTGGCTAGCTTCTTCTTCTATTTTTTATTTTTTATTTTTTACCTTAATAAATGCAGTCATCATTTGAAACAGTATATATGTGTTTTAAAATTTGTTTGGTTTGGGTCTGGCAAAAACAGAAGAAATTTGTTTGAGAGCAAACACTTCTCCACGACACTCTATAGATGACAAAACCTCCCGAAATATTGTTCTTCAATATTTGTTCAAACAAGAGGACATTAAGACACATCCAGCTCACAGGATGAGATGACAAGTGACAAAAACAAGCTCAGATTTTAGGTATATTTTTTGGTAAAAGTCAAAATTCCTATAAAGCTAAGGGTTTCACGAATAACAAACTGTGCTAACAAATATAATCGGGGTAGAACATCTCAGCCCACATTGGCTAGTCAAGATACTTTGGCATTCATCTATTTTAGACTTTGAAGGACACATGCAGCCCAGATTAATCAAAAACTCTGAAATAGTTTTTTAATTTTACCTTGACAACAAGCTCTGAAGCTCGAGGTAAGTAACCAAGTGTTGCCAGCCAGTCTGACAATAAGTCCTTTTTAGCCGACTATCAACACAACAGGGCAACAACAGAACAACCGGGTATTTAATAATATGTATTTATACGAAAATATATGATTATGTGTGTGTGTAATCATATATTTTCATAGTTTATGAAAATACTTAATTACAATAAAAAGCCAAATGATACACAATTTCTTTAGTAAATAGGGATTGTTTGTTTATCAGTACCAAATGGAAGAAAAAAATGGACTAAATGCGTTGGTATAAAATGTGGGTAAGATGAGGTGGTGAGGTGAACAAACCCAAAATTCGCATGAGGTGGACGAGAAATATTGTCGCGTTTCAATATCGCAAGGTCCCAAACCATGAGATCTTGTTACACCCACGGCTCGGACACGGCCCTTGAAGAACCATAGAGTGTGTAAATAACGCCGTCTGAACCGGAGCTCAGTGGAGTGATGAATGCTGGAGGCTCAGAGGCCAGCGGTGAGCCCGGCTGCATGCTGAGAGACGGCTCCGCGTAGAGCCAGAGATGTTCTTCCAGCTGGGATCCCAACGCCGCGATAGAGCTCCAGTGTCAGAGCGCAGCTGCGGCCTGAGGCTGGGACAGCCCCCCGCCGGTGGCCTTTGGGGCCAGTCTTCGAGCCGACATTCTCCCCCCCAGAAGGTGGGGGTAAAGGAGGGTGGGGGTGGGGGGGGGCAGTTAACCCCACCCACACAGAGAAGGAGGCAGCAACAAGAATGATTACAGTTAGCTAATGCCACATTTTCTCCTTTTACCAGCTAAGCTTCAGTTTGCATCAAACCTCAGCTTATTATTGAGGTTTTAAGTTCAAAAGGGATTTCCAGTGACGCCGTGCTTTAGGCTGGGGGGGGGAGGGAGGAAAACTTTGATAAATAGTGCAAACGGCTCGGCCTTCACCTGCAGCAACCAATTTTTCTTATCAAGGCAAAAGTATAGATTTTTCTATTCAGACAGCTCTATGAAATCACATATAGACAAAGGAAAAAAGAATGTCAACGTTTTTATCCCCTTATCCATCCTCTTCATAGACACCAGATCATTTTGCAGCGTTCGGGAGACGTGGAATTTCCCAAGAAGACATATTGCTGCAGCTTTCTGGGAAATATTAATATCCAGCCTGCAGAGGAAAGGTAAAGAGAAGAGGAGAGGGGGAGCAGCAGAGGGGTGGGGTATACAGACGATCAATATCATACCCGATGTAAAAAAATAAAATAAAATAAAATAAACACCTCTGCTATTGCAGTTGCTGCAACTCTTTCACCCCCTCTGACGGGGGACGTCTGCTTCCCTGGGGGCATCTGGGGTGGTGGTACCTGGGTGGGAGAGCTGGGAGTCCAGAGAGGACTGTCATCTCGGCACACACCTCCCTGTCATCGCTGCTGCACTGCAGATCCTCCACATCTGCCTCGCCTTACGCAGCACGGACCCCAGCTCTCAACCAAAGCCCCCGTCGTCTCTGCCTCCCTCCCTCCAACGTCTCCACTCCCCCATCAGGATCATCCAAATATTTCCCCTCGCTGCTTTTTGAAGCTTCCATGGGTCACGGGACCTCATGCACAAATCACGCTGGCTTGCCGTGGGGGGGCCGGTCAGAGAGGACAGGAGGGAGTCAGGCGCGCAGAAATCCAATCTGCACTGTTTTCATACGGGTTTTTTTTTTTTTTTCCTTGCCAAGGCAGCCATCGCCAATCAGCAGCTGGTTCTAAACAGAGAGTTTTAGGGGAGCTCCTGCTGCACTGATGCTGCTCCTGGCAGCTGATCCCAAACATATTCCCAGGACGCGCTAAGGGGAAGGGGTGGTGAGTAAATTCAGAGAGCCTGACAGCCTGCAGTGGTTTAACATGGGGGTTAGCCCCAAATACATAGCTCTGGGTTTATGTTGATGGATGGATAACCAAATCCACTTCATTGTTTGCAATAAAACATAGATGTTGACACCACATTTGCTATAGTGCTGAATTATGATGTAGCAAGTGAAAGAAATTAGGGAAGCCACCAGATTCTGTCAGTGCAACGTCAAACACTTCACTTTGACATGAAAGGACATCAACGGAATACAATATTTAGTAAGAAATAGGTCTGTCCCTCCTCCAATGATTGCCGCCCACTGCTAGTCAGCTGGCTGAAAGAAGGCTAGTGTACTATTCCCTTACTCAAAAGAGACACAGAAACATTTTCCGCAGTTAAGTTTCTATGGAAACTGAGAGAATCTCTGCTTAAGGTAAAAGGTAACTGTGTTTTAAAACTGCTGCTGGAAAGCATCAAACATCACTTTCCCGCTATGTATCTAATAAGTATTCAAACCCTGTTAGCATCTTTTTCTGGTGCTACGGGAGACTTGCAGAGTCATCCCAAAGCAATCACAGACCACCTAGCCTGGGACTGCTATTGTAGCATCATCTCCTGATGCGACAGCAGCATCAGGAGATGACCGCCCTCCTTCCAATGTAAACACACTGCAAAGGAATTGTGCTCGGACAAGGTCGATTTAGATCGCTAACGCAGAGTGTATACAAGGAAATATCAAATTAAATATGTTGTACCGTGGCTTCTTAAGTGAACTAATAGGTTAAAAGAGAAGCCAGACACGAAACTGAAAAATAATCGACAAAGAATTGAATTTGAACTTCGGAACATATCTAGGATACTCCTTATTAAATTTTTATATCTCCAACTGCACCTGTCATCTCTGCTACAGGTGCTATTACAATTACATGCAGTTTACAAATCATGTAAATTACGTGAAGATGTCATTTACCAACTTTTGGGGACTTTTAGGACAGCCAATAGCTAGATTCCTTACTGAGAAGCTGGGAAAAGTGGCTATACAGCTGATATCTAAGCAGATACCAGCCTTATTAACCAGCATAATAACCACTTATTATTATTACAATAGACCAATGTTAGAAATAACACTATTTCATCTGTTATAATAAATATGCTATACTGCTTTTGCAGCAACAGAAATGCTTGTTGTGCTTCTGTTTTGATATCAGCTACTCACATATTTTACTTTTTCCAGTAAAACTGTTAAACAGTGATACTTTCAAACGTTATCAAACTCATTCTTATGCATAAAGGTGAGTATTAAGGTCACTCACAGAATAAATAAACCTCCCCGTCTAAACAGCGAAGATTTCCGACCAGGGACAGACAGAGCCTACGTGGAGACCCCCCTCCCCCCCGCACCCTGGTCGCCCGCTGACCCCCACCGGCTCATGGTGAGCAGAAATGCCAGGCCGGGAATCTGCAAGTGCGGGTTAAAGTAATCACATTGGTCTCACTGCATCTGATCTGCAGTCTAACAGACTTCCAAACAGTTGAATGAGTAAATAAAGTGCCCCGGGGGACTCCCGCTGGAGCTGGATTACCAGGAGGGGTACACGCACAAAAGGGGCCGAAGCCCCACAACCCGGTGGTGAGCCGCAGACAAAAGCCCCACGTTGGACCTCGACCAGGGAAGCGGCAAATTTTATTAATCTCATCCTGGACCCCGAGCCCCTTATCACTGCAACACCCATAGCTTGGTTGACCGTGAACAGGTACACACACTGTGGAACGACCCTGTGTGAGCGGTTTTCCCCAAATATGCGAAGAAACTGTCTGCACCCTGAAATGGTTTAACATTTAAACACACCGTGTTGTCGGTGCAAGAAAAACATGAGCGACTGTTGCCGTTGGAGGGCTGGGACCACATAGGACGACTCTCATGCTCACTTGGCTGTGGAGGCCAGGTCTAGAGGCGACTAAGGGCCGCGACATTCTACGGCCCCAACCCACCCTGGGCCCCATTCTTTCCCTCTTTCTGGGTCTGACATAAATAAAAGGATTAGGAGCCCCCGTTTCCGTCAGAGCCCTCTATTCAAGACAAAGCTTCTGACCGGCTTACTGTCACACTTAATGATAAAAGTGCAAATCTCTGTCAGTCACTTTGGGCAGGAATACCAGCATTTGGAGGCTAATCTGATTTGATGAAGATTAAAGGATTTTTTTGTTGTTGCTGTTGTTTTTTGAAGGAGAGAAAGAAAGAAATGACGTATTTGTGCAAAAAAAAAAAAAAAAGCAGCAAGCCAGCAGCTAAATATAACAAGCAGCAATGAGGATGAGCCGCGTCTTCCATCTTGCAATGCGAGGCGGTGGAAAAGAGCTGAATTTAGAGACAAAGAAAGGAGAGGAAGCAAGCGTGCATGCATGCAGCGGCGTGCCCACACCCTCACTAAAACCTGGGCTGAGTGTAGACAAACACACTGCTCTGCCCATTCGCATGCACAGCTAGAATGTGTGGCGTGAGTGCGAGAGTAAGCCTTGGGCACACAACAGTCTGAACGCAGCACTTGCCACCGCCGTGCCAGTACCCTCTTGTGTATCTGTGAAAAGCCTACGTGTTGGAAAAACATTCCAGAGGGGGGATCACATATACACAGTTGGGGCCAGGAGCCGCACCACGAGCCAGCAGCAGAGGCCCCTTCTCAATTTCTCATGCGCGTTCGATCGGGCTGCACCGAAGAAACAAGTGGGGGCTCATTCCAGACGGCGCAGGCGAGACAAACTGATCGGAAATATCGCCAGGAACAAAACTGCAAACGTGCGGGAATAAATTAGCCGGCCGAAGAAGTGACGTTCTGATTGAATAATTTCACAGCAGCAAAAATAATGCAACCGGATTTGAGTGAAATCTAAACTGAAAAAAAAAACAAAAAAAAAAACATTTGCTGAGTAGGTGTATTCCCCTCAACCGGTTGCTTTGAAAAAAAGACTATTATAGGATTTCACAGATTTGGCCAAAAAATCTAATTTGTAAATTGCATTTAATGGCTTGCGGTTGCCCTGTTTTTTTTGTTATGAAGAGCCGTCATGCTGGGAAAATAAACCTGAAGGCCTGTGAGGATTTCAGAGCCAGCAATAAAAAAAAAATAAAAATAAAAAATCACTGCTTTGCCGAACTGAGGGCTTTTCTTTCTCCCTCCGTCTCGTTCCCTCCCTCTCTGTGTCTCTCTCTGCCGTTGCTGATCAGCGTTCCCGGTTGACTGACATGTCCCACTGGCTGCCTAACAGCCGGCTTTAGGAGATGAGGTTAAATTGTGGCTACCAACAAATTGCATGCTTGAGTTCCTCTGCAGCCCTCCGCTACCATGCAGTGTAATGTGAGCACACCGGGTAGATCCTTCTCCTCAGCTGCACAACAGCTCCCCCCGCCACCACACAAAGCCACAGAGCCCTCTTTCCACATCCCGAGCCACCGGCCTGGCCTCTAGAGTGGTGATGGGCATTACCGTGGCTTCCCGAAGTGTCCTGAGAAGAGCTCAGAGTTTCAAACCACTCTCTCTTTGCTCTCCCTGCAATGTCTTGGCATGCACACCTAGTACCCAGTCATTACCACTGAAACACACAGTAGGAGAACTGTATCTGTGCACAAAAAAGACATCTTAATTGAATCACCTCTGGGTCTTATTTTATGATCTATTTGCGGCATCAAGAATACCACTGGATCCAGAAATGCGGCAGACTGTTTCCTTGCAATAAAAGCAGCTTCGCTCAAATGCGACAAGACTTCAAGTATTGAACTTTTCAGAAGAAGTGTTCGTAGATTACCTCTTTCCACATTTTATATCGTAACCTGATGTTACGATATATTCTATTGCGATTTTACATGATGGACCAACATTAAGTAGTGCCTGGTTGTACTCATAAAAACTGCCTTTTTGAAACAATTACGGCTCAGAGACGTTCGGGCAATCTGCCCGTTTTTCTCTTTTTCTTAAAAGAGCTCCAGCTTGTCTGCAGTGGATGGGATCTTTCAAAATCTTTCCGCAGAGTCGCCTTCAGATTTAGGTCGGAACTTTGACTAGACCATTCTGACACATGCATATCCTTTGATCCGAACCATGCTACGTTGTAGCTCTGACTGCAGGTTTCTGCATTGCGATGGAAGTTGACCATCCACTCCAATGTCAAGAACTAGCATGTGTTTAGCTTCATCCATGTTCTCTTAATCTCAGGTCATCTCCCGCTGAAGGATTAACCCCAGCATAATGCTGCTAACACCTTGTTTTACTTTAACACAGTGGTTTGTTCAGGGTTATTTGTGGTGTAAGGAAGAGCTGTGGATCTTCACAGTCATCCAGTGTCTCTTGGCTGGTTCGTTTATCATTTATCGTTGAAATAATTTTATACTTCTAACCACTCATTCGAACGTGTAAATATACTTTACTGCTTCTCTTCTTTTGTTTTCTCTGCTTTTGTTTTAAATGTATTTTGCTTGTATATATCCTTTCATTACACTACATTCAATAAAGTCAAACTCAAACTCAAACATTTCTTGTCACGATAAAGAAGTCGGCTTTGTCATTGTCATAATTAATTTCAGTATTTGATGTTAAAATATTAATAATAAAATAAACACTAACAACAAAGTCAGAAATGTTACTTTTGCTGTTTTCGTCACTTTTTGTTCCACGAAAGCATCCATAGGTTTCTGTAAATTCAAAAATATGATTAAACGCTGCTAATGTGTGCACTTTAGTGATGTGAATCGCTCCTTTTTTTTTTAAAGAAAGTGGCGTCATGAAGGAGCTTAAATAAAATGGGAATATTTACAAGAACGATATTTGTGTTTATGGTGCTATGAATGCCATGCATTCACAGCCATACAGTTACATAAAAAATAAGGAATAAATACTTTTCCTTTAATCTTAATCTTTATCGGACCACAAAATATCACGCTAAAATTCCAAAGTCCATATCGCTCTCCCCTACTACTATATTATTATGCTTTGTCAGCCTCTCCACAGCTTTCTCCCCGGCCCGTCTGCTGTGTTCTTCTGGATGCTGTTTGTCCACCGATGTTCCCTAACAAACCTCAGATGTCTTCACAGCATAGACTAAACCACACACAGCTGAACTCTATTTACTAATTAGGGACTTCTGAAGAAAACCGAACACAGAAGTCCGTGACAGAGTGATAAGTTCAAAGGGTGCAAATACTTTTGCAAGGCACTTAGAAAAAGAACAAATATCACCTTAAAGATTCCACTTTTGGAAAGTAGATGAAGGAGAGAGAGAGAGAGAGAGAGAGAAAAAATTGGGAACCCAAGATGATGTTGCAGCGATGCAAATATATACACACCCCAACAGGTCTTTAATGGCTCTTAATGTGTCGGGAGGGAGGAGTGTGTGAGGGGGGGGCATGGTTAGCAAGCCGTGAGATGACAGATGATGCATCCTAGTGTGCTGCTGGGACAGGCCGAGCCGTGTTGACATAAAACCCAATACTTCCTTACTGAAGAACAGGGCCAGCTTCAGCCCGCTACTCGCCGAGCCACTATAAAAAAAATAAATAAAAAAAATCCCAGCAAGCCAAAGCAATATCATCTGCCTTTGTGTTTCCAATGTGAGATTTATCTCTCTGCAGAGGTCTTGATTTATTTGCCCAAGAACAGGAAGCTAAAAACGCCTTATTATCGTGTTTTATTTTGAAAGGGAGATTTAAAGCTAGAAGAAGGAGGGCGGGAAAAAAAGGTAGCGCTAAACGTGAGAAAACGATCCTGGAAAGGAAGCTCCACACTCGGCAGGTTGAGGAGCATCTTTAATTAAGCGTAAAACTCCTCAGCTGAGTATAAAACCTCAACCACAACACTGACTGGATCCCTGTGTTTTCCCTTTTTCTTTTGTTGCTTTTTATTCTTAGCTTGCATATAGGTGCTCTAACAGCGCCGAGCGACGCGGGAGTGTCCTGGAGTGAGTAAAACACCACACACACTACACACACACACACACACACAAGACGAGCCAACACAGAAACCAAGCCGTCAGCATCTATCCTGCACACCCGGACACACACTTACACACACACATTCTGCGGCAGCGTCCCGAGCACGGCTAATTAAAAAACAACAATTTCACAGGAGGGCACTGCAAACTGTTCTGGAAAAAAAAAAAAAAAAAAAAAAAAGCACCACTCAGCACACCGGGGGGATCCTGCTGCACAAAACACTGGGAGGCGAGACAGGATCTGGGAGCGCCGCTTCTTTTTTTTTTTTTTTTTTTTTTTTTTTTTATGGCTTCATCACTGCTGTGTTTTCCTACTGCTCACGCTGCCGTGACCTGGATTTTTTTTTTTTTCTGTTTTTTTTTTTTTTTGTTGTTGTTGTTTATTTTGGGGCAGGGGGTTTGCTTACAGCATGGGAGCTTGAAGAAAAATCTGCTTGTTGAACCTTTTTGAACAACAAATAAAAATATTTAAAATGTGCTCCCACTGGCATACACTCAAACGTATTAATATTGAAAAATAATAATAATAATAATAATAACAACAACAAAAAAACACCCCTCTGTAATGCATCAACAGGACGCCCACAATAACAAGGCGGCAGGGTGTAAAATATAGTTGCTAACTGTTATGTTTTCCAGGTAGAGCCTGTGGCACTTTCTAACAAGGCAGTCCATTAGAGAGGGGTGTTGTCCAACACTCGGGTCGAGTGAAAGGCCCTTATTACGTGGCTCCCTTCAAAGCATCTGCTTGGTTAGAGGAAAAAAAAAAAATCCCTGTGGGGTGTGTGTGTCTGGGGGGGAGAAGGGTTGAAGGGTGGAAGATCTCCCTCTTTCTAATGATGTATAATTGACCTCCCAAACACCAGGGCACAACAAACTCTCCTGGAATGGTGTAATTCCACTCTGCCTTTTACATACCGCTCGTCTCGTTCGAGCTTGTTCCTCCTCTACGGCTACGGCTGTCAACCGACTGACAGCCTCAGCTACTAGCCTTTCATGATCGGCCTTGCATTTTCTCACTAAATTCTGCTCCACGATTCTCCGCGCAGATATTCTGACACGGGTTTAACTGAGTAGTTGTACTTCTACCCGTTTCGGACGTGTCGGATCCTGCTCCCGGACGGAAATTGCAAATTTTCTTTGTTTTTTAGATTAAAAAAAAAAATCCAGGGCAAAAAAAAAAAAAAAAACAGAGAAAAGGGAGTAATGCAAAGCAATTTGTTACAATATTGTAGCAAGATAGGGTCAAGATATTTTAAAGCTGGGTTTGTTTATGTTTAATAACAATAGAGCACAAATGTTTTCCCCTTTCTGCACTTAAACCTGTTAAAAAGGTGCAAAAAAAGAGAAAAAAAAAGAGGGGTTGGGGGGCACTTGCCAATGCCTTGATTTATTATAGCTAGTGAGCGCTGATTACGGGGCATGAATCAGTTGCTGTAGGAATGTAATTAGGCACAAAGTCCTCTGTAAGGGGTTGGAGCTCTCTTCACAGCCCAAAGCAGTTTGTGGGCTGACAAATGCATCTTAAATGGCTGTCATAAAAGTCAAAAAGGTGCCAATTACATCTTTAAGTATCGCATCAGCGAAAACGAAATAAACATGGAAAAAAAGATATACCTGTGCTGGTGTGAGAGAGCGACCTGGCAGCTCTTTTATGTCTTGAAGATGTGATGAATATTATAGAGCGCGGGAGCCGGATGGCGTGCTTAGCTGAGCCTGCTCACAGCATTCAAAGCAGCAAACCGGGAAATGATAGTTAGGGATACAGACGCTTTTATTCCAAATGTGATTTCTAAAGAGCATAAGAAGGTAAAAAAAAAATGTATAGAAAGATGAATATTTAGAAGTCAGAGTTACTCAGGCTGTATTCTAGTATTTGCATTTCTGTCAACTCTTTTTAGGTTTTTTTATTTTTTATTTTTGCAAACGACCAAACTTCAAACGGGAACAGAATGCCGCAACAAGTAGGAGAGAAAGAGATCCTTCTGTCTCAGCTTCCAGCCACCTCTGGGCCGTGACGCCGTGACTCTGGTATCCCCGGGTTACTGCTCTGAATTTTTTTTTTTTTCCATTGTCACCAGCCGACTACACCGCCGTCCCAGAGCGGGGTGAATGTCACGCATGCCAATAGATGTAACTCTTTGTCGCTTTGCAAGGTGTCTAGCAGAGAGCCGTGATGTCCCGGTAATGGAGGGAGAATTGGTTAAAAGGGTCGGACACAAAAAGCTGGAAATTCTGTGACAAGCATGAAAAGCGCTCATGCAATTAGAAACACTGGGGCACCCCGGGGTCTGCACAGGCCGGGGAGCGGCCCTGCTGCACTTATAGCCACTGCATTTCTTTAAGTCTGTTAGATAATTTAATCATGACGCTAACTCCATCAGCCTTATGGGGATTGTTAAGATATATATGTATATATGTATCTTTTTAATTATTATTTTCAGGAAATACCAATTTAGTTTTCATTATTACCTCTTGCTGGAATAGGTTTAAATTAGAAGATAGCACTAAGTTTTTTTTTTGTTTTTTTTTTTTCTTTTGTTGGTTTTTTAAATTGCTAATATTTTGAAATAGTACTAATAGTAATAGATAAAAAATATTCAGTGAGTGTATAATAATAGTAGTTGTAGGATTAGTGGTAATAATATTAATAATAATAATAATAATAATAATAATAATAATAATAATAATAATAATAATAATATTATTATTATTATTATTATTATTATTATTATTATTATTGTGTGTGTGTATTGTGTAATTTTTGTATTAAAACCAATTCCATGCTTCTAAAGCATTTATATTTGCGTACATGCGTGCATTATTCGCACATGCGCAAATTGCACGAATCTAAATCGGTACAGGTGACTTAAACAGGCACATTAGTCTTCCGGCGCACCTCGAATAATTGCACGGAATATTCCTTAGCTCCATTAAAATACATATAATTCATGTGTAATAACAAATATATAAATGTGCAATAAAAGAAAGATAAATTTAAAATAAGTAAAAATAAACAAGTTTACAAATAACTGCGTAAATAGAAAATAATACGCAGAATGTAAATCAAGTAAAAGTAATAGGATATGGCATTAGGTCGCCATAATCAAATAAGGGAAAGAAATTTTAATATTAAAGGCATATCAGCGCTAAATGATTTACAGAGAGAACCTAATATGGACTGATGGAGAAATAAATCTAAGAGCGCTGTGGGCTCGCAGAAACCTACTGAGAGTGTTTTCCATCTTTGGTATTATTTAAAAAGGGGCTCTGAGGTTGACGGGGAAACGCCACATGATTCAACCCGAAAACAAGCGTCAGGGAGCGGAATAAAAACCGACTTTTTACGCCTCCGGATTTTCGGACTCGAGCCAGATCAAGCTGCATTTTTAAGCGCTGCAGAGTGCAGAGGCGACTGTGGAAACACCGTGGGTTACTGGGGCTGTTGATCGAGATGCACAACTGCTCCATGTCTAAATCGAATCAAAAAATCACTTGCATTTAAGATGTTGCTGTTTTACTTATAATAATAATAATAATAATAATAATAATAATAATAATAATAATAATAATAATAATAATAATAATAATAATAATAATATTCTCGAAACTTTATTATCAACTGCCCTCGGATGCGTGAGACCCGCTGAGGGCCTTCAGGCCAGCCAAAAGCTATTTTCTGTAGAATCACTGATCACTGCACACCCACTCAACAACGCAAAGAACAACGTTTCTATACATATATATATAAGTGGAGGAAAAAGGAAAAAGAGAAAAGGACCAAAACAAAACAAAAGGAAATTCTTTCTCCTCCTCGGACATTGTGCTTACTGTTGGTAGTCGTGTTTGCAGTAAAGTTTCCTCTCTCTGAAGTAACAGCTGGTGGTGAGGGGCTGTTGACACACGGTGCACTGCAAACACTCTTCGTGCCATGAGGAGTCGTTGACCCTCATCAGGAAGCGGTCGGAGATGGGCCGCTGGCAGCCCTCACACACGGATCTGTGGTGACACTCGGAGCCTGGAGGAACAGAGGGAAAGGCCTGAGTCAAGGTCTGCAGCGCCTGATCACACGGGAAGCACTACCGATTATTACAATGCGTTTAAATTAAAAATTAAATGTGATAAACATTTGTTGTTGTTGTTGTTGTTGTTGTTGTTGTTGTTGTTATTCTTCCATTCAATAAGGCCTGGGATAATTACCGCCTTAAGAATCATTCAAACTAGAATAAGGACTACACTCGCCATCATTTCCTCCATTTGCTTCCACAAACCTTTCTTCTTCTTTTCTTTTTTTTTAATTATTTGCATTGTTGTGAAATGTAAATAAATAAATAAATGCACGAATGCAAATAATAAAATAAAGTCAAATAATCCAACATCTGGCTGCATGCGGGTTTGTGCTCGGCTTTGTAGAAATGCGTGGCACTCACCGAGCATGACTCCCAGCGTGGCTTGTCCCGATCGCAGCGGGTGATCTTCGATTTTTATGCCGTCCAGCATGATGCGCGTCTCGGACCGTTCTCCCGCGGATAGGCGCTCCAGCGACACCAGACCTGTTGCGATATCCATAAGAAAATGGGGGTGAGAGCTGACAGGGGGAGGATAAAAAAAAAAAAAAACACGAAGAAGAAGAAGGGGGAAAAAAATCCCGGCTTGTCCAAAGCTGTCTGGAAGACTTTGGCGAGCTGAGAAACCTGCTGGAAACTCCGTGCGACGCGCAAAACTAGCCGTGCGTCGCAAAAAAGATACAGATAAAGCGAAGAAGAGGCAGGGAGGGGGAGAAACGACGACTTTTTCTGATGCTCGCCAATAAGGCAGTCTAAGCCGGAAGCGTGAATCCCTGATGCGTCAGGGAAGAGCACCAAACAAACATGGGAAAACTCTGGACAGTCACCTGTTATGATTAGAGGACCCGAGGAAGCTTTATCTTCTCCTCCCCAAAGCCGACGGGGGGGTGAACAAAAAAAGAGAGGAGGCAGCCGCAACAGAATGACTTCACCGAGTGACAGCCTCACCAAAGAGGAGGAAAGAATAATACTAATAATGGTAAAAAAAAAAAAAAAAAAAAAAAAAAAAAATGGTTAAAAGTTGACACCAAATCCAGAGATAGCACAGCCCGTACAGGCAGATGTCCCGGCAGTAACTCTTTGGAAGTAACAGAGACGGTTGGCTGCTTGTGCCCCCGTCGCTGCAAAAGTCTGAGATCAAGATTGAAGCGAGCAAAGATCCTCCCACTCCTGCATGCATGGCTACACTTTTTTTTTTCCCTCCTCCATTCCCTCCATTCACTGCCATTGGGGCTCTATTGGAGCAGAATGCAGCGCGCTCTGCACTGTCCGGTAACAGCACAGAGGGGAGGGGGGGTAAAATCACTAATAATAATAATAATAATAATAATAATAATAATAATAATAATAATAATAATAATAATAATAATAATAATAATAATAATAATAATAACAGAAAAATACTAACTGAAAATTGCATGCACCAAGATTAAAACGTGAAATTGTAATAATAATAAAAAAAAGAAAAATAAAGCAAGACGTGAAAAATAAATAAATAAATAAATAAATAAATAAATAAATAAATAAATGAAGGGGGAGTTTTGGTCTTTTCTGTGCACAGAATTCCGAACTAGGCTGTGAGTATGCGTGCTGTGTGTGTGTGCGTGTGTGTGCGTGCGTGCGTGTGTGTGTGTGTGTGTGCGTGTGCGTGCGTGTGTGTGTGTGTGTGTGTGTGTATGCGTGCGCGCGTGTGTGTGTGCGTGTGTTTTGGAGCATCACAGGCTCTTTTGTGTATTGTCTCTGGTGGACGCTGCTGCTCCCTTTCAGCCGATGCACCTGGCGATCAGGGGTGATAACAGCGCCGTGTCAGCCACTGAAGTGGCCTCTGCCACCTCGGCTGGCCAGCTTTCGCTCAACCAGTGCAGGGAGACACCAGCAATAATAATAATAATAATAATAATAATAACTATTCATTTCTTACATTGAACATAAACTTGGTGGCTGTAAACTGATTTAATAAAGTTGGTTTTCCTGAGTCATGAAGTGAAGACCTTCACACAGGATCTGTGGTGTGGATGTTGATGATCACCCTGCTGAGCAATGAGGCCTGTATACATGGAATGAAAGGTTTTTCTGCCGAGGCTGGTCACAGTCAAGAGTGGATATCACCGTATTATATATGCACATCCCCGAATAACCTTTCAAATTTCATCAAAATGAATCGGTTTTGTTGTTGTTGTTGTTGTTGTTGTTGCTCAGAATCAGACTGGGAAGTTTGATAGGATCTAGGTTCCTCTCCTGACCTATAATTTTGACTCGGCGATGGACCTTTTGTGTTTTTGCGTGTCGTTTCGATTCGCTAATCTACTTTAGTTGATCATGCAGCTTGGCAGCAGCCGCGAGAGACGTTCTTGGATGTGAATGTAGCCTATCTAAATTGAGGAGCAGGCCATATGTATGGGTAGAAGAAGTTATTGTGTTCATATGTGCTGCTCCTACCGTTTTTTTTTTTTTGTTTGTTTATTTGTTTTGTTTTTGTGGGTGTGTTTTTTTAAGTCTGTCGACAGGAATGGGTGACATGGGATTTCGTTTTAAAAAAAAAAAAACATTTGTTGCTATTAAATAAAAAATCGAACTAAAATAAATTAGTGAGTTTAAATTTTATTAATTTAAATAACGCAACTATTTGGAGAGTTTTTTTTGTTTGTTTGTTTGTTTTTTGCATTCAATTCTGCATCCATTCCCAAGGCCTCCGCTTGCTGCTCTCTGCGCTCCTTCGAGGCGATGATGACCCTGTAGTCCAGTTTGGAAATCAGGAGGTTGGGGATTGTTGTCGTTGCCCTCTGCCGTTCAAAGAGAGAACTGCATTTATCTGAAGTACAGCAAGAATATATATATATATATATTTAGTAAGGTGTTTTTGATCAACCTTCACAAAAAAAATATCTACAAATAGACAAGAAATGATTATTATTTCATTATTTCTGATCCCCCATGAAAACATCCTGCGCGAGGCTCCACCTCTAGTTTCCTTCTATTTCCAGCGCCTCCATCAGCATGGGGTCAATTACCTCCGTCTCACACTATATTGGATTATCTCACCACTAAGCAGCATTATGAGCTAAACTCTATCAATAGAACATAATCGATAGTTCTGTTTTCCTTCGTTCTTTCTATTTTTTTTTTAAAGACATATGAATTTTGCCCCCTCACTCCCAACCCTGATCCCCTCTAATGTCCAACACAGCAGTCATCGGATGGGGTCACCTCTGTGAATGAGGACATCAAACATGCATTCAATAAATCAATCCGCCAACTTTCAGCCTGCGGTGTTTTAATGAGCCTCTGCATGACGAGCCCTCCCTCGCCTTATGGGACAGAGAGGTAGAGAGAGAGAAAGAAAAAAAAAACTGTAGCAGCAGGTGTGCAGCACGGAAAGCAAGCAATTTACTTTAAAGTCAGCAGAACTGTTGCATCCATCGGAAAGGTAAGGGACCATTATGCTAACACGGCTTTTCAAAAAAAAAAAAAAAAAAAAAAAGATCAGAATGACCCAGATTGATTCCTGCAGGCGGTCTGCTGTCCTTTCACTTGCATTTTTTTTGTAACGCCGTAAAAAAAAAAAAAAAAAAAAAAGAACATGGAAATCAGAAAACAGAGTTCCCTCGTGCGAATGGGAGGTAAAACTTTTTACAAAGTTTGAAAGAAAGCGCGTTAAGTGGTTTTAGGATAAGGACTTCTTGCGTCGTCTAATTGTTATTTTATTCTAACTTTGATTGCTAATGGGAGGTCGCTTACATGAATAATAATTTAAAAAATATTAAAATATAGCCCCAAATTATTTCGAAACGTGTTCAAGTTGCAATCTTTATCAGCAAAAAGGAGTTTTTCAAACAGAAATGATGTTTTTTTTTTTTTTTTTTTTTTTTAAAGAAAAAAAAAGAAAAAAAGGTGAGGCGAAGTTTTAGTATTATTAATTCAGTTTGCATGCTGCTGCATTAGAAACACACACACATACACGCCCACACACCCACGCAAACACACACACTGAACCCAGAGGCATGCCTCAAACCCTCAGGCTCTGTGAGTTGCAAAACTAAAAATAAATACATAACTTTTATATTTAAAATAAAACACGGGCTGAGTGTGAAAAACCTGTTTCTGGTAAGTTTCTTGCGCTAAGAGGTTGCATTTTTTGTTTGTTTGTTTGTTTGTTTTTTAATAATCCCTATAAAACTGAGAGGCATTTTGAAATAAAACGCCGTGTTGAAAGTGGGAAGACCTCCTTACATCTTCAAAGAGGGGCATAATAGCAAAGTAAATACCTAATGGCTGCATGAATTGCAGAGCTGCAGGACTTTAATAGTTTACGCACTTTGATCTTTTAATAAGGGTTTCTGATGAAGGTTGGCTTTCGTAAACGTAAAAGAAACCTGCTGCATTGTATGTTGTTCCTTTATTCCCAAAAAGTTGATGAAAAATATTGATATTGCGCCTATTTTTTTGTTTTTGCTTCTTTTCTTTTCTTTTTTTAGCCCGTTGCTCTCTTCGCTTTCAGGGGAAAAAAATCATTCCCGGCTGCAGAGGCTTTGCAGGGGCGCAGCACTTTTCTCGTTAAGTCAGCGGAGGCGCTGACCATCGTGGATCAACACAGAGGCTTATTGAAGCCTTAAAACGTCGACAATTTGCGACCCGGTCCGGTGTAATCTAATCTGACTTTTGCTGAAGCTGAATAGTTGTCCACGTTTCTTTTTTCTTTTCTTTTCTTCCTTTCTTCTTTTCACACATCAGAAATTGTAATGTGAAAGTTAGATTTTTATACCTAGAACAATGGACCAGCGCAGCTACGAATACACAGGCCCCATTTAGGCCTGTAAAGGGCCCCTGTATAGGATGCAATTTATTGTTTTGTATTCTTTGATTTAAAATTCAACATCTATAAATATTTTAAGGATATATATATATATATATATATGTATTTTTGTTAGTTTACATGGATTCCCAGATGAAAGGTTTCAGAACATTGACTCCTCAGTTCAGCTCTTATCTTTACCGAGGCAGCCAAAAAAATAAAAAAATGATACTGCGGGACAATCCCGGCTCCCGCAGGATTAGACCAGAGGACAATACAGCACTGTCAACTCATGGCGAGATTTGTTTACGTTATGATTTATTGGATTCAGATTTTCTTTTTTTTTCTTCTTCTTCTTCCCCTACTATCATCCCCTCCACTGACAAATTTATTGAGTTTCTGACAAATGACCTGACAGCCTCCTGTGTGACAGCGAGCTGACATCCAGATTTGAAATGTGACTCTGAAATCTGTTTACCTGTGGCTGTGGGCCGCAGCTTGTTAAAGCGCGCAGCAAAACTGAGCCGGGACTTGATTAGGATTAGATGTAATTACGAGCAGAGTCACAACCGGTGATGGTGCGCCTGATTATAAATGCAACTAAATATGCCACTGCTTTAAAATGTTTTCTTAGTTTGTACATGGCTGGGAACAGAGGCGTCTTTAAGATGCTGAAGCACTGTGGGGGCTTAGCCCATTTACACCGGAAATAGTTAAATTTTTATATGGTAACGTCATAAATGATCACTTTTATATTATTTAATGTTGTAGTATATCATAACATATATTAAATATAATTATACATATTATGGTATTAAAAATAATAATATAATTATATAATGTTATATAAGCTAAGGTGAAGTAAACAAAAACTATATATAGTATAGGGTATATATATATATATATTTAATTTATTCAAGCTGCTGGACAAAACACTAAGCAAACCCAAACTCACTCAGTCTAGTTTTAACTTCTCTACTCCAGCAGAAGAAATGTTCCCTGTTTGTTTTCATAAATGATCCCTTTAAATCAATGAGCTGGATGAAATCCCCAACTTAATCAAGCTGAAGAAACAGCCCAGTTTTGCTGTTATTGCAGCAGCAGACAACTCTTCCTCCCTCACCAGTCTCTGATGTACTTCTCTGACTCAGGAGAACATATATATCTTTGATTGTTAAAATTTTGCAACATGTTTTCCCCCCCTTTCTTATTTAATCCCTAAGACCCAATCCTTCAGCCCCAAAATATCCAAGATGAGAAATGCTTACAATCCTGAAGGCTTTTAGGGGAATTCATGTTGTAAATTAAACAAAAAGGTTTTTATGTAAAATGTTGGACAAACAGATGTCTCACTTTATTGCCTGTCAAATAAGATGTCTAACTTTTGCTGTGTGCTGTTGACTTTAAAGTAATTTTAGAATCTAATTTTGTCGTACTGTACTGCAATAAGACTTGGGCTGAGATGTAACCGAGGGATGAATTGGACTAAATAAATAATTAAACTGCAGATTTTCGTGAAACTGGACACGATATAGTATAATTATTATATTGTTACATGATATAGTAATATCATGTCTCATTATCTCATGTCGCCCTTAGAATTTTTTTTTTTTTATTGGGAAGTTGCACTTTGTAATTAAAGTCAACTGAATGTGACTGTAACTTGGTTAAATTATAGTCCGTCTCATTTCTTTAGATTCATTAGCAAGCACATGTCAATAAAGAAAATGTAATGTTGATCAAAGGTTTCTAATGCACTGATTAAACTGTTCAAATATAACCAATGAAATTGGTGGAACAATTTTTTGAAGCTTTTATTTAGGTAAATTTTAGTGAAAAAATGTAAATTTAAAGGCTGAAACACTTCAAGAACAACTAACTTTTTAACTAGTTTTTAAAAACCTACTGTCTTAATCAACCTAATAATAAAATAAATGTTAGTTTTTAATTATCTGTTTCTTTTATAATTAAAATTTATGAAGACTTTAGCCACAACAAACAAAAAAAAAGACTAATTTGTATTTTAATAGTAAAATGGAAGTTTTCGACATCTACACAGCCAATATTTTACGTGTACATAAAATACACTTTTTGCCAACATGCTGTTGGCAAAAAGCCAACAGCATGTATTTAAATGCCTTATTCTATGATGATGATGCTCTTAAAAATAAAAACATACAGGCCTGGATCAATTATAAAGCATCTGATTAATAATAATAACGCTTCCTGGCAGAATGTGCACAACAGATGCATTATATTGCACACAACTCTGCTGGTCCTAGAATTATAAGGACTTCTGCTTTTGTTTTCAAAAGATCTTCTGGCTTCACGTTAGCAGTGTAGAAAAGAAGAAGAATTAGGTTTTCATTAAGACACAAAAAGTTCTTTAAATAGTAATAGACCTTTCAAGTCTTTTCTAACAAGTTGACATGGTAACCTTCTCCCTGACAACCACAGCCTGACAACCGTTGCCGATCACTGGCAATGGTTGTCTCAGGGTTTACTTGACATTGCCAGCGGCATTGTTGCTCAACTAGCTTGTTCCATTACAGAAAAGCTTCTCCATAATGACTCTTATTACAGATTGTACTTTTCTTTTCTTAATTGATAGTGTGTATACCCTTTGGTAATAAAATCAATATAAAGGTATTACCCTCGTTCTCTCCCAGACACTGTGAATGAGTGAAGCGTTGCCTCAACCGACTTAAACTCTAATCAAATGTTTAGCTTCATTACCAGAATGAAACACTTGGTGTTTTAAGAATCTAGCAATATTTTAATATTCCACTACCAAACTAATAAGAGTGATTAAAATGTAGCCAATAAACTAGTGGAATCAATTCAGTTAATTAATTAATTCATGTATATATATATATAATTAAAAATAAGATACGTCATCATTCAACAGCTGGTTTCTTCTTCTGTGATTCCAGCTAAACTGCTAATTGTGACCCATGCAGATTTCTGCCCCGTCTCCTCCTGACTGAAACAGACAGGCCTGAAACAGCTGCCCAGGTGTTGAGCCAGCTTTCTGAACAACAACATCGCCCCCTGCTGGGTCGTTTCTCTCATCACAGTTTCCTGAGCGTCCTCGTGCAGAATCTTCGTCATCCTATGTTTGCCGTATTCACTGTCGTGTTACGGAAATCATCAATGTTGTCCATGAATACTGTCGAGAGAGACTGTACACTAAATTTAAGTAAAAGGGAAAACTGTAAAGAAAAAATAGTAATAATAATAATAATAATAATAATAATAATAATAATAATAATAATAATAATAATAATAATAATAAAGAAAAACATTACAAAACATGACCATTTACGTATGATGGAATTTGGACATGATATTTATGTACAATTACGTATTTTATATGCATGACCTTTTGTATAGTATAAATGCTTGAACTTTTGTTTGTATGGGACGTTTTTAACATTGGTTTTGCCAATCTTTTCAGGTCCCATAATGTTCCATTATTATTATTATTATTATTATTATTATTATTATTATTATTATATTTACACACATGTAACCAAACGCAGAAGTGCAACACCTTTTTTAAGTATCAGGAGCAATATAAAATAGTTCAGTAAAAAATTGTTCCAATTTAAGTATTTTCCATTTTTCCAAAAAATATTCAATTTAATATAATGTTTTGCAAAGTTAGTTTTGATTACATCTTGTAGCAGCATATTTGTTTTCTCATCTAACCTGTCAAAAATTGATTTAAATTGTTTTATTCAACCCTAAAGCTAATAAACAAACATAACCAACAACTAAGACACTCACAATAATCAAACAAAAAAAACAACAACAAAAAAACAATAATATATTTGTAATGGCCAAAAATGTAAAGAGCAAAAATGAAGAAAACTATTTACTTACTATAAGGCTATTGTTTTTTGTTTTATTGTAATTGTTGACTTCACCCCAAAAAAAGAACAAAATTTACAAATGCAAAAAATAAAACGGATATAACTAATATGTAAATTGCTAATTCATTTAATTACTTGCATTATATAATTTTTCCCAAACAACACTTATTTTAAATAAAAAATTTTAAAAAATATATATAAAAATTGTAACCGTTCATGTCTGAAAGATGTGTCACAATTGATTTTCTTAATAATAATGATAATAATAATGATGAAATATCTGTGCAATATATATATATTTTACTTTTTAAAATGTTTTTAAAGAATTTAATGACCTCCCCTCCACTACTTTTTATAAAACCGACACGGTCAGAGGCAAGAAACACAACTTAGTCAGGAATAACTCGTGAAGGTGGAGTCGCAGGTCGAGAAATGAAGCCTGGCACTCTCAACAATCTGTCAGCTCTCTCACAAACTTTGAAAAGCGTCATCCTGGGGCTGAGCAAAAGGGCATTTGTTGTTGCAAGGCTAATGTTGCCATTAGCAAACGTATCTGCTCAGGTATGATTTGCAGCTTCTTTCATCAAATGGTCATGTGGTTCAGTGGATTTGTCCCGCAAAAATACTGTTTCCTCTGAGGGAAAAAGTTCAAGCTGCAGGGTGCCGGGGGCATTATTGTAGGATGCGTGCCATTAGCAACAAGCCTGGGCCTTCGCGCGGAGAGGAAAACTTCTCCGTCGACTGAGTAAGCTGCATGTGTTTGCATACTTTTGTGGCTTAAGTAGTGACAGATATTCCAAAAAATGGGTTTAACTTCAGTAGAACAAAAATACAGATAGATTCATGCATCATTCATGCAGAATTAAATGCAATGAAATTTGAAAAAAAAAAAAAAAAAAAAAAACTACTGGGAAAAGAACAAAAACAAAACATGTAGACAATCTGCCTACCCAGGTCAGCAGGGTTTTAACAGATCACACATCTGTAAATGCGCTGCTGCTTCTTCTTCTTCTTCTTTTTTTTTCCTCTTTCATGTCTCAATTAAATGCCTTGGATGTGTTTTGTGCGCAAGCGTACGCATACATGATTGTGAGTGTGCCAACAACAGGCCGCACTTCAGAGGAAAAGGTAGAAATCCTCCAGATGTCTTGCAGCTGGGTGGATCTGGTAGTGAAGATGGAGACAGCATCTGTCACAGGCGAGCATTTCTAATCTGTCCTGAACATTAGGCAGAGAACACTTAAAAAAAAAAAAACAAAAAAAAAAACCCCATCGCTCGCAACATGTGCGGCACGCAATGTGCTCGCCGCGGCCTCCGCAGTTTGAAAGTTCACAGCTACAGGGGAACAAAAGTGATGTTTGTCAGACGGAGCGCGGAAGAAGCTGGTTGAACTTTGCCTAAAAGCAAAGTGTGAGTGAAAAACTCACCAAAACCGGGGACTAACTTCAGTTATTACAGGGCAGAACGCCAGAGGCTGCAATCCGGGGTTTTGAAGTAAAGGTCCAGCATGGCTTAGTGAGGTCAAGATCCACCAAATAGCTCGGAGAAAAAGCTTCTCTATATTGTAGATGGACAAGTTTCCTAAAACATTTCAGCTTTACATGGTATAGAAAATAAATAATGTATGTTTGCCAGCAATGTCCAACTTTTACACTGCATGTCCAGGTGAAGCAGAAAGTATTTAGTTGATGGAATTCCAACATCAAACCATCCACACTTCAGAGCTAATGTGAAAGCTTTTAGCTGATCTCTTTGGGCTTTGCAACTGTGGGAATCACAGCGGGCTGACCTTGATGCTATCTAGATGTTTGCCTTCCTGGGTTCATGTGCCTAGTTACCACTTGGTCAACCCCGCACCCCGTGAACTGACCCTGTCCTCCCCTTCGAGGTCTGAAAGGAAAAGAAACCCAATCCTCCAGGGAGCCCACTGTCTAACAAGAAAACTGCTGGCCCGAATCTCTCAGAAGTGCCTTGTTTTCCCACTGGACCACTTTCAGCTTAATAAACATCTTAACTAGCCAGAGGTCCCGTGGGAGCTGCTGGGAAATCCTCTGGGCAGCCGGGGCTCAGGAGCCGGACCTTTATTGCATCCAGGTGGTGGTTAAAAAATGCTGGCCGGCCATAAATGTCCAATAAAATGAGAGTGGCACCTTCGAGGGTGGACAGGGTCAGTGCACCTGTCTGTGGACAAAAACTTTAGTCACTTCTCCCATGTCCGACTGGTTTGATGTCACGCTCTGTGCCACAGCAGTGATGAGGGAGAGATTAGTTAAATGGGCTCTGCAGTCTGGACCTTTGATTTTTCTCCTTAGCACCAAGAAATATCAAATGCATTAAGAGAAAAAAAAAAACAAAAAAAAAAACAGAAGATACTTCAAAAAACTGAACCATAAGTACCGGTAGATAAAAAATAAAAAAATACACTAGACTTTAAAAATACCCAAATATGTCAAAAGAGTTGCTGGACAAGAAAACCCAGATATGCTTGAAAAACAGAATAAAGAAAACACCATTAACTACTGCGTTAGATGCAGAGATTGCTAACCACACAAATGAGAACAATAGAGAAAAACATTACAGTAAGTCAAAACTGTGCAAAACCCCAAACCAAAAGCATCAATAGTCAGAGAACAGCTCAACAGACTTGTAAAAAAAAATCTAAAACAGAGTCAAGAAACACAAAGAGATTCAGATCTAATTTAATAAAAAATATTTTACATTCACCAGGTTTCTCAGTGGTGAGCACCTTTGGTAAAGATATGAAAAAAATCCTACAAAATTTAAAATAAATTTCAATTAAAACATCTAGAATCGTTGAAGACGATTTTTTTTTTTTTTTTTAACGGGGAGACATTGTCTAAAATTATCCATGACATACAATGAACTGAAGCCTTTTAAATTGTTCATAATTTACTTTTTTGGAGGTTAAATAACAGGTCAATCACACAGTCTAGGAACTTTTAATTAACTACAGAAATTCACCTTTATTTTTATGCAATATCAGAAACATTAGACTAGCTCATCTGAAAAGTGCTGCAGAATACTTCAGTTCAGTTCAGCAGACACGTACGACTTTTCATGCTTTTCTCCACCCAAGTTGGTCCATGAAACCAAGGAAACCTCTACGTTTTTTTAAAAATCTTTTCACAAATACAACAAATGCTTATTATTGGTCAATAACAAACATTGACCCAGAGGCCAAATTGCCACTTTTCAAAATGGGTAAGACATTTTGTGTACATGTGCCTGTACAAAAATAAAGTTTTGCCTCTTTAAAAATGTATTACAAATTCTTAAAATCGAAGTAACTTCTATTCTCATGGCATCCAAAGAGGAGGCGTCTTTCTCAACACATTAGTGCTCATCTGTGTATGTGTAAGGAAGTAGATTTTTGTTTGCTTTATTTCTTTCATTTAGTCTCTTAGGAACTTTTAATTACCTACTGAAATTCACCTTTATTTAACCCTAACCCTCCATCCAATTCAAAAAAGTCAGATATGTGTTGGGTTTCACAGGTCCAGAGATGGCTGCAAGAAAATTACCGCTTTCTTGAACTTGTCCAGAACTATAAACAGTTTGAAACAGAGGCAAATAGTGGCAGCTAGAGTCTCTAATAATTTACTTTAAGGTACGTATCTTTAAGGGTGCTGCACTCTAGGTGTGTTATCTTTACACGAGGCAAATGACCAATCAAAGTCAAAGTGCAAATTCTGTAGGATAACTGGGAGTAAGATCATTTTGCAAGAGAGCTATTTGTAAATGTCATTACTGATTATCGTGCAACAAAATATTCCCTTTTGATATCATCCCAGTTGTTTAGGGAAACTTCACACGTCGGCGAACAGTGGCAGCGGCCCGCCTTTATCTCTGCGGCCTCGTCGCTGTCCAACGGGAGACTTAATTGTCCCAGAGGTCTCAGTAAGACCTGGTCGGTGCATTGGGTCTTTGATCTGACTTGAAAGGAGTTAATTGATTTCTGTGTCGCAGGCAGTGTTGGAGGGGAAAGAGGGGAGAGAGAGAGAGAGAGAGAGAGGAAAGATGTTTGCTGGTCATTTCACAACATGTGGCGAATATCTTGCAAGAGAATGAGAGGGGAAAGGAGGCGGCGGAGGGGGGAGGGAGGAGGGTGAAGAGAGAGATCACCTCACACCCAACTCCATCCCGGCACAATTCCAGTAATGTGACTCACATGGGCCGGCCGCCTTGGCGCAGAGAGGGAGAGACGAGGGGAAGGGGAGGGAAAAAGGGGGTTCCCTGCTCTGGGACATCACTCATCTTACCTCCAGCTGTAGCATGGAAAGACGTGCATGATGTGCGGCTTCCCTCTGAGTGCAGCCCAGGGGCTTGTTAAGGTGGAGGTACGGTGAAGACCACACGTCTGACCTCTTGCTTTCAGTCTCAGTGAGGGTCTCCCAACACTTAATGACATCAACAGGGAACCAAGACAACAGAAAAGACCTGAGGTAAGTAGTCGGATTAAAGGTTGGGTGATCGTTCTTAACTTTTCCTTACCAGTTTCTGAAAGCTTAAAGCCGCCCCACCAGACAATGCATTTGCTCCCGGCTTCTCCACGAATACGATGATGGATCTAGTGAACCCTACATTCTGTGGCAGAGTGATTTGCTGCATCACCTGCCCGAGAGCCCCCGTCTTAGACAGGCTCTCCTGCCTTTACTCTTTCACCTCACTCTGTCTCTGGTCACCTCCACTCAAGGCGGAGGTGGGGGGGGGGAAACAGGCCTGTCAGAGGGAGAGTGGCAGGCTAAGCCCGTCTTAACACAGCACCTCAAACCACCTCATAAATACAGGCTTCCTTTTCCAATTTCCAAGTGGCCCATCTACCTCTGTCTACATGCTTACACACGGCTACATGTCATGGGCCCGGGGTGTGAGTTTAAAAATGACCATGAGACATCTGGCAGACTCACATAGGGGTGGGGCTTTGATGTGCTGCTCCGCTCAACATCATTTAAAGGCAAACCCTTCTGAGGGCAGCTCAGCAGCAGAGACCCGGCAGACTGAAGCGGCCGCTTGCCTCAAAGCCGGCTTGGCACAAACAAAATACACAAAACGTAAAAGCGACAGCTCATGAGTGCAACTCAAATCTAACTACGATGGAGTTTTTGTAAGTCATAGTAATGGGGGAAAAAAGAGCAAAAATATGGCAACTTGAAATCTGAAAGTCTGTTTGTGGAAATTGTCTTTCGCTGCAATTGCAGCTGCAGGTCTTTTGAGGTATCCGTCTACCAGCTTCGCTCATGTAGAGTAAGGGAAACAAACACTTGGCCCAGAGAAACCTTGAGAAATGTCTTTGTGTCTAAACACCTGAATTAAATAACTGGTTACCTAGGAGATACCATGGATACGTCTAAAACCTGTGAGATACCTGTGTGGTATCTCACAGGTCCCTTGATAAGAGTTTGAAACCCTAATCTAGAGACGAGAATATTTTGCACATTTATTTCTCTGTAAAGTCTTTCACATTTTGCCAGATTGGATGGATAGCATCTGAAAAAGCACGTGTTCAATATTTGCCCCAAATTTTTTTAACTAGATTTATGTCTGGACTTTGACTAGGCCATGCTAACACATACATATGCTTTGATTTAAACTATTCCACCTATGTGTACAGTCATTGTATGGTGGAAGGTGAACCCCCATTTATCTTTTCTTCTACCTTGTCCAGCTTCCCTTTCCCATCTGAAGAAAGGAATCCCAAACCATGACGCTCCCACCACCTTGCTTCATCGTATGCTAAGAGTGTTGTGCTTTGCTAGTTTAGAATTTTGCATCCAAGCCAAACAGCAGAGCGCCTTCACCTTGAATGTAGCTCATAATGGCCGTCAACCCAACCTGTCCAGTTAGGTGGATGGTCTCAGCCGAACCTCTTCCCGTTTTTGAATGATGAAGAGAACAAAAGTTAAGACTTGGAGGTATTGCTTAATAGCTTAATGCTGCTTTAAACCTGTCTGCAGCTTGTTCCTGAGCTGTCTGCATGTGCTCCTTGATATTCATGTTTCCGATGTTTTTTTAGCAGATAGCCAAAGTCTTCTCAAGACAGTTGTTTTACTTGCATTTGAAGAAAATATTATGTTGTAGTTTATTGAATTTGCAGACTTAGAAAAAAGACATAAAGACTTCTGAAGGCAAAAGGCCTTCTAAAGCTTTTTGGGGAGCGGTGGGGGGGTAGGAGTGTAAAAGGGTTTAAACCCAAATGTATGCCACACTTATCAGGTTATATTTTATTTGATTTTCTAAAACTGATTATCTGATAAATTGTAAATTACATACATTAAAGCTTGTCGTGAATTAATAATATTTGAAGAAGCTCAAGTTACGCAAGTTACCAGCTATTGTAACACAGAAAGCAAAGCAGTGCTTTATTTTTGCATGAATGTAATGCAGCTGTTCTCTTTCCTCTATTTTTCACGACTCTTACTGCACCACGTTATTTCAGCAGGTGACGCAATCGGACTGCAGGCACATCTGTTTAGCACCTCCAGCTCTTTTACTGACCTTGCTGTTGAAACACATGGGGAATGCAATTTGGTTCTGTGAGAATGTTGGAAAAAGTCACAGACTGGATTGAAATTATGCAGTTTTAAAAATCACAGATGTAAAATATGTCATGTGTTCTGATTAATCTGATTAAGAAAAGAGGCTGTAGATGTTTTTTTAAACTCATTCATAGTCTTTTTATTTTCTTAGAGGTAAAACTGGATGTGTTTGGTATTAAAAAAATCATGAAACAACAAATCATCTTAAAATCATGCAGTTAGAAAAACAAAGAAAGGCAGAAAATGATTAGGTAATGGATTTAATATATGAAGCATCCAATAATCATACCTGGAGAGCAAGAAATACTGTACTGTAACTAACATGCGATGAGATGTTTTTTTGCAGATCATTAAACTTTTCTACATACATATGCCTTCAGAATGGAGAGTTTAGCTTTTCTCTTGCCCTAAAAGCTAACTGGTCATTAACTCCATGCAAACTCTTCCATCTCACATGCAGAGTGAACGGCAGACTGCAGCCAAAATCTGAACACAGCTCTGCTGCTCAAACTGAGCTCTGCAGAAATGCTCTCACTTGATTTAAAGCAAATGCTACAGATATTTTAAGAATATGACAAATGTGTACAAAGTCTTTCTTTTATTGTCTTCTAGAACATCGCTATAGTAACTCAAAGCATGGCTTCATCTCTTATTTTACAAGTAAAATATGAGATGAACTAAATAAATGGTTTAGTTTATTGAATTTTCATAGTAGGTTCAGTTTGGTCATTTTTGTTTTAGAAATAACCAGAAAACAGCATTAAAACAAACTGTTGGAATATGCACCCAGTTTAAATAAGTTGATTTATTTTTTTAATAATCATGCGGAAAATAATATAATAGTTTTAACAGCTAAAAGATTCATAAATACACAATTTCAATTTAATTTTTATTTTTTTATGAGGTAAATTAAGTTAAATTCTACCTAGTTGAGGTTGTTTCCTCATCTACAGGAAAAATAAAATAAATAAATACAAACAATTGGTTTGTGATTAAGACGTGAAAATTTACATTTAAAAAAAAAATCTATTCTAAAAAGATTGTATGTTAATGTTTCTCCTTAAAACCACAGGACGTGTTGCCTTAGCTACTGCCTTAGGGTTGCGTTTTCTGGCCAACAGGTTTGACTTTAGCGTTAGCATTGCTGCTAAGACAGCTAAAGCGGTTTAAACTTAAATTATTGCAGAAACATTTTCAACCACAAGTGCTAAGACACTACCTAAGCTAATACCAATGTGATGGCTGCAGTTACAGTCACACAAACGGGCTAATGTCTAATCATCTCCCTGCAACAATAGACGATTGTGTATTTCACCATAGTTTTCAATTCTTTAAGTGTAGGATTTAATTTACAGAGCAACAAAGATTTTTTTGTTTAGAATTTATTTACAAATTCATACTATTATATGTGTTTTACTGGGTTTAGTCTTTCTAATTTTTGTGTCTTTACCTCAACGGAAGCTGCTCCTGTCCTTCAGGTGAACGTAGAGGTGGAAAAGGGGCGGAGCAAGCATAAATAGAGGTTGGGTCATACCACCACTTAAGATCATAGGGGGGGGATTGGATTTCCATATGTTTTTGTGGGTTCTCCCCTTTTTCGTCTTTGTGGGCTGACCAGTCAGTATTTAAGTTCCCCCTTTGTCTTATTTCTTATTGCTTGTTTTTTTGAGTACACTTCAGTTACTTTGACATCTTTTATGGGCCCAATATTGTTATTTTGCTTGATTTACCCAGGGTGTTTTTTTTGGGGGTTTTTTTCTTAGACTAAAAATCTTTCTAAACTTAAAAACTGTCCTTTTGCAGCCTTGGCCTATTACAACCAAGGTTATGTAATTATTCATAATACCACCCATGTGAATAAATAAGCTTAAACAGTTAGCCAAACATTTTCATTTTCTAAACAAGCTTTTTAAGTTGGATTCATTGCCAAAAAAATATATTCAATCATAATAGAATTACAGCCTAATATTCTTTAATACAATTTTAATTATTTTAATTGCTGACATTTAAAAACGCCCCAAGTCTATTTTCAAAGAGTAGAACAAAACAACGTCACAAAGAAACCACAGAAGTGGTGAACGCTTACAGCAAGTGGAGCATCTAGAATGAAAACAAAGCCCAAAATGTTCGTGTGATATTAAAAATTCCTGGCACATTAGTTTGCAAATCTTAACTATGTTTTTTGCAGTCATGCAGTATGCATATGGCACACTGCATAGATGCACTGTGTGAACCAGCAGGGAGGGAGGCTGTCGAAGCCTGTCACGTTCTCCGGGGCTTCGCTGACATGAGTGTCACCTTCGCGAAGGAGCGTGAAAGCTGTTCCCTCTGCAGAGAATTCCTCAGTCGCTCTGATTTTAGCAGCAGAGCACAGCAACAAACCAAACGCTTGCAGAGGGCTGTCATCTGCCGCCTGCTTCATTAAACACCTGTGAATATCAAAAGCCATTAGGAGTTTTGGTCAAAAAAAAAAATTTAATAAAATCATAATTAAAAAAAAAATCACACAGTTGGCAAAAGCTATAAGTTCACAGGTTGTAGCAAACTTAGCAGAATGAGAGTATAATTAACAGCCAGGATGTTAGTCTGTGTACGAGCGTCTGATACTAATTACACCTGGTAAATTTGCAAGGAAGTGTACTCAATTGCAAATGAAACTAGAGCAGCAATAAAATAGTCGTGCTTTGTTATTAAAATTCTGCTTTATTACTAGAATGATTGTTTTTTTTTTCACATTTAAAAAGAAAGAAAAAAAAATTCTAAGCCATTGTGTTTTAGCACAGAAAAATAAATCATAAGTTTAATTGCTGTCAGAATAATTCAGGTCAATGAAGTCCAAGTTCTATTAATTATTTCCTCAGGATATGCAGCAGACTGGATGAATATTCTCCACCGCTAAAACTTAAGATAGTGGTGCTTTTAAAAGAGCTGAGTCAGTGAAGGAGCCACTGTTGACGTGTGTGTGGGTGTCTGGGGTAAACGCTCCACGTCTCCAGGCTCCGCTCATTCGTGCCGTGTGCTGCTCATGATCAACTTCCTGACAGAAAGATGCTTCTTCTGGCAAATGAGCATCAGATGGACCCGTTTGTGCGTTCTCCTTCATCCTCCCGAGGCATCGGCTCTGATGAGCGAAACGTGAGTCACAGCTAACGTAGATTTAACAAATATTCCGTTTGGGAATGTGAATTAGTTTTATTTGTGGCACATAAGAAAGTTTAAATCTGACCCTGTGCTGCTATTTGAGAAACACAGCTAAAAAAAGAACTGTCAAAAAGTTTGCAAGAGTTATCTAAAAGAAATTACATACAAAGTATCTTTTCTAGTACTTTTTAGAAATTAAATAACTTAAATAAAATGAAAAAATCATGCAACATTTGAAACTAAAAATCCCTGTGCAACTCATAAATGATCCTTCTTGTCCATTTAAGTGTTCTTGTTGCGATTCTCGGAGGGAGACCCAGACGAGGGGTTAAGGAACAATACTCAGTTCTGTGCTGAAGTTGTAGTGGAACTGCAAGGAGAAGAGAAAGATGAATTTACAGTCTGACAAGTGAAAACCGTGCCAAAAACAGAACCAAGAGAGTATTGAGGAGTGTAGAGCACCGGCACAAAGAAACACAATTAATTACACATTTTTGACCTGGTTTAACTGGATTGTGATTAAAGCCATTCAGCTTCTGATTAAAAATGACTGCTCTAATCACATCCATCCACACAGAAGCAGGGAGCCCACAGCAGCAGAAAGAGGAGAGAAAGAATTTATGGAGAATGTAAGGAATTGCTGCCCCCTTGCGGTGGAACATCAACAAGACAATATTAGAAGTTGGCATCAATTCATTTGTTTGGGTTTTTTTTTTTTTTATTGTGTTTTGTTATTGCCGTTTGTTTCTTTGTCTTATTCCCTTTTTATAGTTTTTATTTGTTTGGTATGTTGCTCAATGACGTCCTGGGATTTCATTAAAATAATCTTTGACACGAATAGAATAAAGAAGAAAAGTTAAAACACTGTGTCAGCAGATTGCTCTGGAGTTCTGGCAAAGACTCAAAGCCAGGGAATGAGTGAGGTCCGTGAAGGGCTCGGTAGTTTCCCACCAGAAACCAGCAATAAAAGGCGAGACACATCAACAAAACAACACAAAACAAAACAAAACAAAAAAAGTGATTGATTTTAACTTTAAAATGTAAATGATTAAAGGAAAGCAGAAGTAGATATTCTGTTGGAAAAAAATGTAATTTTGGTTTGCTATTCTATTTTTCACATTTAAAATAATAATAGCCAGAAAAACTTTACACTTCGGTCTTGTCATTGTCATTTTTTAATCAATTTTTTTAAATACTAATCCTCATCAGAACTCATTTGATATATTATACTTGTCTCACATATTCTGCTGTTGAAGTAGCATCTCTTGTTGATTTTGCATTTTATTATTTCTATTTTTATATTCATTATTTTAATTTTAAAAAAATCTAATTAAATTTATCCTCATGTGTTTGTGACCAGAAAAATTACTCATGTTTCAATTTTGTGTTTCCACTTGTCTTCACTTCTATCAAAATATGCAGCTGCCAAATTATGTATGGAGTTAAACTGACTCGTAATTTTTGCATAAAGTTCAATCATCAGTCTAGTTCTTCTCAGTCTTCTATTCCTCACAACCATCAAATCACCTGTCAACAAAATGACTGAGTTAAACCATAAAGCATTACTTTGCAATAGTTCCAAAATTTGACAAATTCCAAATTTCTGATTACAAAACTTAATCTATTACACTGGTGTGAATGACACGTTTATTATGACATAATTAAAAGAAAGTTTCCCAGGCAAAAACATTGATTTTTTTTTATAACAACTGGACTGAAAACAGTACTGTTGTGATAGATTATATATATATATATATATATATATATATATATATATATATATATATATATATATATATATATATATATATATAAACTATTCCAGAGCTACACAGAAGCACAAATCATCCTCTAGTGAATTTAAAGACAAAAGTCCAGCAGTTGCATTACTGCTACGGAGCACTAGGTGATGCTGTATGATCACTGGAAGAAGTTTTCCACAGTCCAACTCAAAGAAAGCAAGCTGCAATAAGTGAAATTTTGAAAGTGTGTGCTATCGATGGGGCAGTGAAGGGGGCTGTGGGAGGGAGAAGGGGGCGAGGACCCACCTTCATCTACTTGGTGGTGAAGCTGCAAGTTACCCAAACCTGTCACATATCAGAAGCCTATTATTTGTGAAAGAATTCAGCTCCCACCACTCACACACAAATCAGTCTCAACATCTGGCACAGTAAATAAATATACCAGTGTGCGCACGTGTGTGTGCGTGCGGCGTGTGAGTGTGTGTGTGGATGATGGATGGGGGAATGGGGTGTTATCAGGGAGAGCATGTATCAATGTCTGCCAGTTTTACACACAGCCTGACAGGACAGTGACACACTCGAACATGGGCGGCAGTCACCCAGACGAGCCGAGCTTCATTTCCTGTCCCTGCTCCACTGCCAAAAATATGTGACATGTTGTCTTCATTAATTCCACCTCTATTTGGAGCTCTCTCCCTCTCACACACCCCTGTACACTACTGTCCTTCCATTCATTCACACCCAAACACACACACACACACACACACGTACGCGCACACAGAGAACTCCCTACAAGCACTCTAAAGCGATCATACATAGGTGCTAATGAAAACCCCGTCATGTGTGCACACACACTTCTTTCCACTCTGCTATACTCGCTCTAAAAATCATTAAGCAGCCGCCAACAACATTTTTCAGCAGAGCAAACTACATAAAGATGTCACTTTAATTCGCTTACTAATTAACACTTAAAAAGACACAAATTAGATATGCGTGGCTAAAAGCAATTATAATATCCGCAAGTTTTTTTGCGAATCATTTGGGAAATGAAAAGAATGCCTAATTGCTGGAACCAACATCGTCTGAGACATGGCTTAAGTGATGCCTGTTAGGGAATGGTCTTATCTACAACTGTGGCTCTGATTACAAGTTTACCTCAATTACACGTGCATGTGGAGAATTTGAGAAGGTACATCTCTTTCTTCTCCTTCTCTGTGTGTGTGTGTGTGTGTTTTTTTTTTTTTTCTTTTTGAAAGAGTTTGAGACGAGAAGGCAATTAGAATTCGGGGTAGGAGCGCTTTTAGCCTTTGAGAAAGAGGAATAGCAGAGGACAAGTGAGAGTGACCTCTCCTGGACAGCAGAGGAAGAAGATATTTGCAACTGGAAAGCAGCAGCTGCATCTAAGAAAGAAAAAAAAAAAGCATCTTAGAAATTGCACTAAAAGTGTAACAAAGAAAACAAAAGGAGAAGGGTTTGGTCCTCGCAGGTACATCGCTGACTCCACTTTCCCCCTGCTTGTGCCGCACATCTCATCGGGCTATAATAATAAGAAGAGAGAAGTAAAAATAACACAATGGTGAGGGATGTTTCCACTTGGAAACTAATTATCAAGCTAAGCTGTGACTTATCCTCATCAGCCTGGCCCCGCCATTAATCTTGTGCTGTCGTCCACTTCACTAAATCCTGTGTGTTACACTATCTCACATTTACTTCATCAGCTCCAGCGCGGCTGTAATTAATGATTTCTCATGCCCTTCCCTTCTCTTCCCCAGCTCAGCTCACCATGTGTCCTCCTGCTAATCACGCTCCCGGAGAAGAAAAGGAGGGTGGAGGAGGAGGAGGAGGTGGAGAGGAAGCAAGAGTGGAGGAAGAAGGAATAAAAGACAAGAATATATAGGATGAGTAGTCAGCCTGTCTCCAGCCTGGACACACACACATGCACATGTAGATGGCGTTAATACCTGCGCCGGCAATGAGCTTCATTCAGATGACCATATGACAAGATGGCGACTCTGTGTGATTTGGATAGTGTGTGACAGAAGACAGAGGCAGAGTGCAGAACAGACACCCGGTTTGATGAGGGAGTGTTTGCTCTGTAACACATCTCAAACCCAACAGCACCTGTTCTTTTACAGTGGTCTGTCACTTCCTGGCAGTTCTGATACCAAGATACCGTGCTAATGAGAGAGAAGGGGGGTTGTCACTCTCTTTAGAGCACACACCCGCGCACGCACGCACGCACAGACACACACGCAAACGCACAAAGACATGCGCACTCTTTCTGTCTCTCGCTTTCACAAACACTTGAGCTGTAAAGGGAAGGAGCTGCGCACAGATGATTCCCTTCCTACAGATGCCTGTAGGCTACAGTATTTCATCAGAAATAGGGAGAACTTTTGTAGTTCTTTTTTATTTGCTTTACGGCACAATGTCACTTTCTTCTCGACGGTGGGGCTGACTGAAAGATTAAAGTTTAACACGCCGAATCTGAAACTAAAAGCGCTTCAAAAAGGTTAGCTTGCGATTTTAAAGCGAGGTTGTGTTGAAATATCCTAAGCACCTTTTATCTTAACTGCACTAAATAACTTTCTTGGTGTTTTAGCCTAGTCCCACTTGCTGACGCTAACATCTAAACTTGAGTCACTTTGGGTGGAAAAGGGAACGGTAATTTACACAAGTATCCAAAGCTGGAGTCAGTGCGTCACCAGTGATCTTCCCGCATGAAACACAGACTAAAAAATCTTGATGACTGATTAAACCAGACATGGGCGTATCCTAGCCCCTGGGCCACATTTAGATAGAGAAAATATAAATGTTAGATAATAACCTGATCATTTTACATCTCTATTTTTAAAAACTTTGTATTTCGAAGGACTGTTGTTTTTCTGTTTGGTTAGCTGAAATAGCACCTTATCCGCGACGGTCTCGCCTCATGCTAAACAGAGAGCGAATAGCAAAATGAATACACAGACTTTGAAAAGAGGCTTCACATTACTGAATATCATTATCACCTTATCTGTGTGCACAAGACTGTGGAGAGTGCAATATTTATAGGTTGCCATTTGGAACTGTCATGAATAAACACTTTCCATGCTATTGATACATTTAGCATCTTAGTGCAGTATATGTCCACACCCCAGACTTATGATGGGGTCCAAGATGCTAAAGATCTATTAAACTGTTTGGGTGCAATAAGGTCACAATCCAAATTTCTTGCGTTGTGCAGATCTACTATATTATCTCTATTGAAATCCAAGGTAAGATGGAGAAAAGCTGTAGTTCCCATGGATTATTGGTTGAAATAGCATTGAAATTGTTTTTCATTTACCTAACCCTCTTTTGTCATGTCACATTTATTGTTCTGTGACAATAACCTGTGTTACCATCAGCCAGACAAAAGAAAAAAAAAATCATATTTAAAATTCATCACCAAATATTATTTTGCCCATCCGGTAGACTAGACTAGTCAAAGGTGGTAGAAGTTCTCCTTGGTGTCGATCCAGTCCTTCTGGATCAACAAATAATGACTTAAACTATAAGAAGAGGTCCAGAGAATTATCACAATCTTATAACATTTTAACAGAAATTTGTTTTTAAAAAGCCCAATCTGCGCCTTTAAGCTCTACGGCGCTGTGGGAGATGCATGATTGAGTCGTAGGAGGCAAGAATAAGGGGATAAAAGTCAACAGTTCTTGGAACAGGAGGCAACACTTTTAGGAGAGAAAGGCTGCCTAGCATGGCCATGCTTTTATTCAATTGGGGCTTAGTGGAGCCAACAGGGCCTCACTGTCTCAGACACTTAATTACAACCCAAGACCGTTTGCTTTGCATTCTGGGCCAGCGGCGGCGGCGGCAGCCGAGCGTTGCAGCCTCTACTCACTTCCTCCTCGATCTCTGCCAGGGATTTGATCGTAATGCCCATTAAATTGACTTGCTGCATCTGAAATCAAAAGCAGGGGGGAGGAGGAAAGAGAGGAAGGAGGAAGGAAAAAAAAAACACAGAAGAAACATGGCGGTTAGGCTCAAGGCTAAGTAAGCATGCTTAAAAACTTTAATCCTTTCCAGCTCCGTGTCAATACAAACGGGGCTGCAGTGACAACCTCTGCCAGCCAGCCAAATGGACTGCATTGAGTCAGCTCTGCCTGACTGCACACATTCATCTCTCAGTGTGGAAGAAAGTAAAGGAAAGGAAAAGAAGGGAAAGGTAGATGGAGGGAGGAAATGGGAGCTACTGCTCGTCTGAGGAGATGCACTAGAAAATGACTCATTTTCACTCTCGTGTTGCATTTATGGTCAGGAAATAATCGTGCATTTGTCATCTGCTCCGAAGGATTATTTTTTTATTTTATTTACCTGTTGAGGTTTTACACTAAACTTCTCCGACACCATAAATGGCACATCATCGAGAACTGCAGAGAGGAGAAAGAGAGAGAAACAAAGTTGAACTTTACACCAACAGAACATTTTAATCTTTAGCCTTAAATGCAACTACTTTCTGAAGTCTGAACGCAGGATTACAAAACAGCAAAGCTATCACCATCCCCAGCCGCCCCAGCGCCTCCCCGCCTTCCGTCTACAGAGAGAAGATGAAAGGCTTTTTTTTTTCTATTCACAGTGTATGAGCACCTCCACTCTCTCCTCCAGCCCAGCCCTTTTCCAGTTTAATTACTCTTGATTATTCCCGATTCTGTCTTGTCTGAGAGATGTTCACCTCTGAAACAAAGACGCGCTCGCACTGTAGGCACAGAAAAGCATATAGAGGGGAGACAAAACACTCACGAGATATCAAATTTGCATGAAAATAAGCCGCACTGTTCAGCCAGCAAAAAAAAAAAGAAAAAAAAAAGTGGATTGAAATGAGGACTTGCCAGGAGCGTGGTGGTATAATTAGCATTTGACCAAACAAACGAGCTTCAACAGAGCTATAATTAAGCAGGCCTGTAATTAAGTGTATGCCCTTTATCATAATGATCGTGGTTAAAATGGTGTGATGGCTGCCAGTTGATTATTAATGGTGTAACCCCGTCCTGCATGCATCCTGCACTGGAATCAAGGTGTCACGACTGTCAGGCTAGAGAGCAGCCCTTTGTTTATAAAATACATTAGGGCCCAAATTAACACGGGGTGACAGGAGACACAAAGCCTCTCGCTTCCCCGCTGAAGGGGGAAACTGCAGCTGCTCGGCTTCTTTGTAAAACCTCCCAATTCTGGAGTGATCAAACTTGCCGGTGCTGGCTCCCGACCACAGCGCCAAATATCAAGGGGCCGAGCTTCAAACTGCTTCTCTTTAACCCACAGTCAGGTCACGGCGCTGGCCCGCGAAGGGGAACTCATAAATGTAAGCCAAGGTTGTGAGTCACCGTCTGGGAGCTGGCGATCGCGTCGGCCTTTCCTGTTCAGAGCAATATTTAACAGTTCTGACATGACAAAAATTTTCCTCACGTTGAGGCTTTCTGTGACTCGGTTATTACCGGGATGCAAGGTTTGGCACTCAGAGACAACCGTAATACAATGCAATCTTTGTGATCAAAGTGTGGCTCTGGCCGCGCAGGCAAAGAAGGAAAGCTTTTTCACTTTTCTTGGCTTTTTGTTTTTTGCTCAGTAACCCAAACTGTTCTTAAAGGTTGAACACAGAGCCACTTGGAGCTAAATGCTAACGTGCGCAAGCTGTGATGCACATAATTACTAAATTAACAGGTTTAAATGTTTATTGGTTAATGTTTGAATGTTAACACTTTGATATCAGGAGAAATCAGATGTTGACCAAAGGGAGATTTGATCCATAGCTGACTTCGGTGTTTGGAAGTTGAATGCTTTAGAACAAGAATTTCAGTAAAGTGTATCTGTTAAGTGCCTTTCACAGACAAGACAATCATAAAGTACTATCCAGAAAATCAATAAAATAGCTTAAACAAGTTTTTACAGTCCTTTGTTTCATTCTTTTGATTTTTTTTTTATCTTCTGTGTGTTTTGCAACATTTTGGATCTGGAGATGTTGTCAGCTTGAGAAATTCTGTAACACACACACACACACACATATATATATATATATATATATATATATATATATTTAAAATAAGGAAACTGATATTCAAAGTGACTAATACCAACTTTGCTAACTATGCCCTTTGCTAATAAGAGATGCTACAAACTGTTTCAAAATGGTAACTCTAAATAATATAATTTTGCTTTAAATGAATTCAAGATTCCTTCTTGCAGTTACTCGTCTGTAACACACACAGTGAAACGTCACCTCTGCTTTTGACATAGATAACAATATAAAAGCCCAGAAAGACATTTTTTCAAGAGAAATCAATGCTGGCAGTTTGACGCCTTCCTAAAACCAGCGACCAAAAATTGGCTACAAATCTATGATTGATGCATCGCTATTAATCTTCGTGGCATCATCGACATTATGCGCTCGATTTCATGATTATCATTAAAATATATAAAATATCATTAAAATAATACAACCTGAAAGGTGGTGCTACAGATAACCTCAGTGCCTAAGCCCAGCCCAAAGCAGGAGTGATCAAAAACATTTCAAAACACATCACAGATACTTATCTCACTAGATTAGCTTTTAATCTGTGCCTATTCAGAGCTTGAAGCCATTCATGGCAGCTGTTCGACCCTTGAAAACACAAGTGAACGCCACTTTGTTGCTGCCAGGACCAACACCAGGGCAGCGGTAGGCAGGGAGAATACATTTAAATCAATAACTGGCAGTGGGAAGCAGAGATTGTGCTTGCTGATGGATCTACACGGCACGGACAGATGGATGCAGAGAGCCAAAGGCCAGAGAGTTTCTTTATTGCTCAAGGATTACATTTAAAACCAGATCTTACTTTGTATTCCTCCGCCATCTATACTACAGAGCATATCTTACATCTAGACAAATGGAGAGGTGCAGCAGATGACTTGGCGGTAAGGGATGGATGCTGTACCATG
Source organism: Gambusia affinis (assembly GCF_019740435.1). NCBI lineage: Eukaryota > Metazoa > Chordata > Actinopteri > Cyprinodontiformes > Poeciliidae > Gambusia > Gambusia affinis. The sequence goes on from NC_057870.1 coordinate 9,332,371, forward strand.
GAGCAATCTGAGGGTGCAAAGGGCAAAAATAATGTAAATCCAATCTTCTGAGTAGAAATCCCAGCATGAAGCATGTTCCACCCGCCCAAGTGGCCACGCTACACTCCATTACCTCATAAGCGTATTGCAGTGCGGGGAAGCCGGGTACCTGTTTGGCATTTGGAGTCAATAGGAAAACATCTGGCAGGACTTTTGGTAGAGTGGCTGTGATGATGGTAGTGATGATGATGGCTGTGAGCGCGGCGGCGGTGTTAAGTAAGGAGGACCCTGTGGCTTGAGTGATTGTAGTGTAAAGAACGAAGTCAGCACAGGCCCCGTGTGGATCATTGCCTTATTAATGGCTCCGTCAGGTGCAATGAGCAATGGCTGCATTGTCATCTCCAGCCCCTGGGCACAGATGAATGGCTGTTTCAGGGCGGGAAGGGCTCCCTCGTACGCTGGGCTGAGCACTAATCCCTCACTCTTCCATTGTTGGATGCACTGTCACCCAGGACCTCAGCAACACCATACATCGCATTCCCACACCTCCGACATATGCCGCCGCCGCCACCGCGCACGCCACGAGCGCTCGCGCACAAACACGCAAGCCGCAGCGCTGACTGATGGGAAAATATGCGTGGCTGATCGAGCATACCCCATATTACCTGAGCCACCACTCAGGAGTAGCACTTCGGGAATGTTGATGAACTTTTATTTTACACTTCACTAATCTGGCAGAACTGCATTGATCTCCGTCTGGTGTGATTACACGGGCGAATCTGTCTAAGCCCCTGAATTAAGCGAGGAACGACGTGCGAGCGCAAATTAACCTCCTCTCCTGTGCAGTTCTATTGTTCGGCAGCACAGAAATAATAGAGAAACGGCTCCAAAATAGCTAGGAAGCCTCATCCGGAAGCTGCTGCATTTCACATTCCAAACACCTGAATAATCCCTTCCCTCTGCATGCAGCGAGGCTAGGCATTGCAATCCCTTCAGTGTCGATGTGACGTTCAATTTGAGCCTTATTCTTCATGCAGACCACAGAAATGCTATTCTAGTTGCAGACCCAGCTCTCTGTCACCACTGCAGATAATGGTGAGTAGATGAACAGAGAGCTGGAGGAGGAGGACCCCTATGCCCACTCACAGCCCTTAGCCCCGCTCTGACATGAGAAATGGTGCCCAGGCCTGACAGCATCTCGGAGACATATTGTAGTTTATTTTGTCGCCCGGGCATGCCATCTGTGCCATTCCAATAGAGGGTGTGTGTTCAGGCGGCTGCAAGGGAGAGGGCGCGAGGCTCTGGGTCCCTCAGTAGCTCTGCAGCCGCGGCAGGTCATTAGTCAAATTGCCTAATGAGAGAGAATACAAATGGCCCCCTACCCTGACAGGAGGAATTTTGGAGGTGTCAGAGCTCCTGACCCGTGCTATGAGAACAGATGATAGCGAGTTGCTATTTTCAGATTCTTTTAATGACTATGGCTCTGTGAAACTCATTCCTTTTCTTTTATCTTTCCCCTACTTTTTTTAAACCCGCAAGACAGATGAGTAAAATAGGGGGAAAAAAAAAAAAAAGATTTGCAAAAGCAGAAGTGTAAATTTTGAATAATTTAAATGTTTACTGGGAAGTCAATTAACATTCTAAAATGCACAAAACACTGATACTGAAACAGATTAAGTGTGAAAATGATGCAGAATCTATTTTTATTTGTTTCCTCAGCCTCACCGCAGTGGGAGTGGAGAATTCTGTTGCAACCTTCCTGACAGCAGCTGGGTTTATGTTAAAATATTTACTTTATTTTATGTGAATGTGCAAAAAAAAAAAAGTAAACAAGTTGAAAAGGTTTTGCGAACGCGGACGATGGAGTGATGGAATCTGTTTCTGGTTACAAACCGCTGGATGAGACGGCAGGATGTTTCTGATTAATGAACAAACAAAGCTAAGTGGAAACATGAGGAAATGTGCAAAGAAGCGACATTATTCTAAATAAGCTTACTCTTTGTCCAGTTCACAAAATGTTGAAATTGCATGACGGAGGTATTTTATTATCCAAGCTTATTGTGAAGATACAGTGAAAAGGATTGAATTTATGTTTCCGTAACAACAGACAGATGCAAAAATAATAAATAAATAAAAGATCTAGGTTAAATGACTCACTCATGTTTACATCTGTTACAATCAGTGCTAAAAATCCGATGACGAGATTCAGCCAAAAGTCAGCCCCAGCTGTGTGCTGGACAGCTCTCATGCCAAATTGCTTGGAAAAAACATTTATCCCCCTTTAACTTTATCACTTTTTTTCCCCACTTTACGGCCAAAATCTCCTGTATAGTTTATTTATTTTTGGTAGAAGAGAAACGACACATGGCTTTACATAAATAAAGTACGGCATGCTTTTGAAATTTACTCCGAAATCCTTAAATAAAGAATCCAAATCCTTTCAAGAATCACCTCATTTAATGCCGCTGAATCCACTAAAGCATAATTTGATCTCAGTGTAACTGCAGATGTTCTGAGACGTTTGCTAGAATTGACAGCATCATGAAGATTAACTCGGCGGACGGGTCAGGAGGCAGCTTGCTGAGAAGTTTAAAACACAGATGGGTTATATCTCTGCTTTAAACACACATTTCTATCATTTCAAAAATGGAAACAGTATAGTACAATGGCAAACCTATGAAGATACTGCTGTCTTCTGAAACTGACAACCCAGTTGCAGAGAGGATTAAGAATGGAGGCGAGTCATGGTAAATCTGAAGGAGCTGCACACCATAAGCTTGACTTTAAAACAAAGTCATAAGGAAACAACAAACAGAAATGCTAAATTAAAGCGTTTCCCATCACCCTGAAAACATCCCAATAGAGAAAAATGATGGCAGCATCACGTTGAGGCACTGCTTTTCTTTAGCAGATACAAGGGAACCGGTCAGAGTTAGTGGAAAGTCAGATAGAGCTAAATAAACGACAGTCCTTGCAACAGATTCAGTGTTACAGTTTCAGTGGCAGGACAACAATCTGAAACACGACTTGAAGAGCCGTTCACAGATTCAATCTGACTGAGAATTGTAAAAAAAATGTTTTATTGTTATTGCAGTAAAACAACAATCATTATAGAATTGCTATTTAAAGGCCTGAGCAGAATTTTATTCATGTCAGCAAAACCTGAAGATAGGCAACACAATTATAATTAATACTTTTTAGATGAATAGTTTTGGTTTGATAAGAAAGTGAATAAAAATTGATATATTTGAAAATATGACTGAAGGTATTTATTAGCTGTTTGAAGTAGCCTATTTGATGATGGGTGTGTTAATTTTTGGATCAGTATTTGAGTTATTATATTTTTTTAAAGGTTTTATTGGCTCTAGTGGCCTTTATTTGATAGTCAATTGACAGGAAAGTGGGTAATGAGAGAAGGGGGAAGACAGACCGGGAATCGAACCTGCGACGGTCGCGTCAAGGACTAAGGCCTCCTTATGTGGGTTATGCTTAACCCCTGCGCCACCATAGCACATCCCAATAAATTTTATTTTTATCATCTGTTTTCTCATGGTAAATTCTACACAACACGGTAATAAAACTTATAGTCAGTTGTGCCAACCTCTACAGTAGACTTAGTGGTAGAGACTTTCCTAAAGACTTTTAGCTCTACTTACAGTAATGGTAGCCTTGACACAGTGAGGCTGAAAACAAATACAAGCCAGACTTTTCAAGTTTTATTTGCAAAGAAATTTTTTGGAATTGCATGTATTATTTTCCTTCCGCTTAGCACATTGAGGTTTGTGGTCGTAACATGTGACTGTTCATAACGGATATGCACAGCTTAAGAACCTAACAGAACCTATTTCTGTCACTGAAAACACTAACATCTCAGAAGTGACAGGAGAGCCCTGTCTGCTAGCTTGCAACTGGGAGCGTTGCTGAAAAGAAACAGTTGACAATCAGACATTAATCAGCAGCACGGAGTATTTCAAGACACTGCCATGCCACTGGCGTTGATCCCCAGCTGTGGCTGCTGGTAAATGTGCAGCAGAATGTGTGCATAAATGGCGTCCGCCTCTCTGGACAAGTGTAAAAGCTGGCAGTAAATTGCATGTGCCGGATGGGACGCAGCAGAAGGCATAATTACACAAATCCCCTCTTAATTAGCGGTTCTGTGGGCAAACTAACCCGTAATGATGGGAGGGATGTGGCGAGCCCCAAGAAATCCTAACAAGAAACACTCAGCAGCTCGGGCGACTGGGTCATATGGTTTCAACTCCCCTGAAGTAGTGACTGACGTGTGATCTGTTTTGATCAGCCGAGCTGCAGGAGACGGCTCCCGTGCAGCACTCGCTCTTCACAAATGCGAGCCCTCGCAGAGAGACCTGCCCTCTGGACTGTGGGTAAAGCAGCGGGCCCCGCGTGGTTGTGGGTGGCGTTATTAAGTTCTCCGTGCTCACAGTACCGGGCAATGTAATGTGGCATCTCACATGGTGAGTAATGAACTGCGCCAGAGCGGAAGCAGGAGGGATGACAGCCAAAGAGGCCTCCTTGGCAGCCACTAACCTGGGCATCCACCAATTTATCATCCCCCAGAACCAATTCACCAATGCTGCACTGCCATTTGTCATTAATTATGCTAATAAGGATACCATTACTCTCCTGATGAAAAAGGAGACTGTTTCTCATGCAATGCATTTGCCGTTGAATACATATACGTTTGCTTGTTAGCTTTACTGTCAGAATGAGGGGACTTTAAAAAAGAGATATCTTCCATTATTCAAATTAAACTGTTATGCTTTGCACTTTAAAAAATGCATGTGGCATTACAGAAGAAGCGGAGACTTCTGCTGCGGCTGCTTTATAATTATGCAGCATTCGGTGCACCACAGCATAAAAATGGCCTCATCTTTGTAAAAACACTGGTGTGTTTGAACTTTTCAAAGCAGACTTTATGGTTCTAAGCAAAGCAGTCTGAGCAGAACTATTTAATATGGCTACTGGGAGCCCCAGATGCCCTTTTCCAAAACGACTTCATTCCCAGAATCTCATTGTGCTTTCTAAATCACACCACACTTTGTATTAGAAGACCATTAATTACAAACTTAACAAGTCAGCAGAGCCATTAAAAGATCTTTAAGGCATATTTGACCATAAATCTCCTTAAACTATATTTAATGACTGGATTTTTTGTGAAATATTTTTTATCAAGTTCTAATTAGATGTGTGATAACAAACCCTGCTGTACATGGGGGCAAATGAGAGAGCTGTGACAGGCCCATCCATTGAGGCCGTCCACGTCTGGACACCGAAACTAATGGAGCACCGCTTCTATCTCAGGGACGGATAGAAAGCAATGAGGGATGAGACTCCACAGTCCAGTCTGGCCGAATGCAAAGTCATTTAAAGTCCCTTATTTGACTGTAATAAAGGTCCAGAAATGCCTCAGGGCTTCAAGGCTCCAGTCAAAAAATCCATTAGGATTTACACAGGATTGATCCTCAAAACCTTAATGGCGCCATCACGTTGGGATTGATCGCGTTTGGCAGCCGAACCTGGACAGACGGGCCTGACATATGAAATGAATAAAAGTCATTATTTTAAGTTGTATTTCAATGCGATTGACTCTCGTCACATTTTATTGGATTTCATTTTTTTCTTTGGTTTTTCAATATGCAACAATAATATCTGCAGTCATTAGAAAAACTGTGGGAAAAAGAGAGTGAACTAACTCCCCTTCCTGTCCCAATGAAATTGTGACAAAGTCAATATGCTGTCATGTATTAGCAAAGTCTTATTTCTCACAGCGTATCAGCTTTACAATGCCTGATTATAAACTTTTAAACGTTTAAAGAGCTCTTATGGACTCTTTCTTTTGCTGCATTTGAAAACCGATCCATGTCTGAGTGTAAAAGTGTTGTTATGCTTGCATGAAATATACAAATTAGCCTCAAGAATGCAGTTTTTGAGTTTCACCGAGGTGTTTTGTTCTCACTGGAAGAAATATTAATGCTTTGGAGCGGTCGAGTCAGAATAAACAATTTTGATAGACAATCTGTGGAGAGAGTTAAAGATTAGGGTGATGGCAAGGAGGCATTCTGACGCCAAAGACTTGGAGCTCTAATCAGATAAACACGATACCACTGGAAACGTAAAAAACAAATGTCACCAATTAAAATAAGTGTTGTATGTATTACTTTAATGTCATCAACTAAAACTCTGGAATAATATGATAGAACTTATTTTTCTTTTCTAATCTAACACCCCTATGGTTCACAAAGACTTGCAATTTCCTTCAAGAAGGTACCTGAAAATGTTATTTGCACTTTAAATATTAAATATGGTAAAATTGTTTTTTTGAAGCAATTTCAACTTTTTTGGGAGACCATCAAGAGGCAAAAATAAACTCACTGCTTACATGCTCAGCAGTATCTAGCCTTAAATCACTGAAGCTAATCTGCTATGTCATGATGAAAAGAAGCACAAAAAGCTAATTTAAACACTAATTTAGTATATATATATATATGTTTTTTAGGAGGTTGTTTTAGTATGTGTGCGTCAATGCATTACGTGTAAATACCGTTCTCTCCCTTGCAACACTCTGCCCCTAGTTTCCCTTTCGCTGACCAGGAAAATTAAGAAGCAAAACGTGGGTTTTAAGAGCATTCCTTTCATGTCTTGATGCAAGCTTTGGCATCGCTTCAAACATCAAGATCGGTTTCATAGAAATCCTTTTCCATCTAAAGTAAAAAGCGTGGCAGTAAATCTGCCCGAGCCTCCCCCGTAACACTTCCATAAATGATTCATTCAGCTCAGTTTAGCTGATACAAAACAGAATGCTAGCGAGTCGTGGACAGAGCCGGAGCTGCAAGAAAAAAGAAACAGGGGGAGACGGAACAAACTGCTTAGTAATTTCATCAATCTCTCACGTATAAAACTGGGAGAAAGGAGTGCGAAGAGCATGGTATACACTGATAATAACTTTTATGTCACCATTCAGAGGTCATGTTTTTTAATCTTTCAGCCTAAAGAATTGTGTTAGTCTAAAATATAACCCGGGCCGCGCAGAAGCAGTTGAGATTCATCATGGTTGGAGATAAGAGCTGCCTGATCTCCTCCCTCTGCACAGACTAGCCTAGAACTACACAGGGAGATAAGATGGAACTTTTGTTTGAAACCTGATGAGAAGCCTCTTAATGAAAGTGCTGCGCCAAAAATAATCTTTTTTCTTCATGTTAGTCAATCAAGAAATCGTGTAGTTAGGGGTGGGGGAGAAGAGAGAAAAAAAAAAAAACAGAGGAGAAAGAAAGTAATTTTGCATAATCAGTGAGCACCATCTGGAACAATTAACCAAATTCCACAGAACTCAGAGGATCAGTCATATTGGCTTATTAAAGATCCAGAATTATACAAGTAATAAATCCTTGGAAAAACGAAGCGTACCCCTGCCTGTCACGACTATTTTAACTTCAAATACAGTGGAATACTTGATAAGGCTGAAAAGAGGAGATTAATATATGCAAATTATGTGGAGCATTTAAAAGCCCCCCAACAACTGTCTCTGGGTTTTTTTCCCTGTCTCTTATTACAGGGCTTTATGTTTTATTCATACACCAACTCACCTGTCATTTCATAAGCTATAATATTATGAGGGTATTATTAAACAGTATAAAGTGGAGCTTTAATTGGAAAGCTCCATTGCATTTTCCAATTATTTGGAGCAAATTAAAAGCAGATGCACATAGTTTAATAAGAATTCTAATATTGTTTCCTGAAAATCAAAAATCACTGTCATCCTGCCAAGATATTTTGCAAACCCGAGTTAATTTTGAGCCTCCATATTTTTTTTCTTCTCTGAAGGATGGTCTGTCTAGTGTCTGTTAATTGAAGTTCCTCTAATGGATAGGGAAATAATTGCTCTCCATATTATGTTAGATCAGGGCCAATGTCAGTGTTTATTTTTGATTAACGCTATAGATATGCAAATGTATTACTTTATATTAGATTTAACTTTTCATCAGGTGGACGACTGCCGAATGCTATACATCGCTGAGCTGGTAATAAAAGCAGCCTGCAATCCAACATGCGCAAAGGAAGTTTAATATGGAAGTTTTCAACTAATGCATTTGCATTTTTTTTTTACTCAAAGACAGATTTTTTTATTTCTTTTTTTAATGCACAAACAATCTCTTTCAAAATATCAAGATTTACTGTCAAAGCATGAATAATAGACCTAATTGGCTGAGGGAGTTGGCATGGATCAAAGCAATGCCGGTGAAGGAAAGCAAAAAGGTTGAGAGAGGAGGGGCAGCGGGGTGAGGGGGGGGAGGCTGAGTGCTGCTATGAACACTTGATAACTTTTCAAATGAGCCTGAACTGTCAAGTGATGGAGGGCTTCAAAATAAATGTGAATTAGATTTTAATATTCGGGTAATAAATGTCAAAGCTTCTGCACATCACATGTGAACATGATGTGACTGCAGATGACAGATTTCCCAGACACGTTACCTCTCCTCTCAACTCGTCTTTTCTTTCTTTCTTTCTTTTTTTAACCCTTTCTTTTAGTGTGCGTGCGTGTGTGTGTGTGTGTGTTGTTGTTTTTTTTGTTTTGTTTTGTTGGGAAGTGACGGAGGGTTTAATCAAGAAAGCAGGCAATTCATCAATCCTAAAGAAGGCGCCTGTACAACCCTGACAGAGCGCACATGGTTTTAGACCAACTCAAACCTGGCCAGCTGTCAGCCCACACACACACACACACACACGCACACGCACACACACGCACACCCGCCGACACACCCATGAGCATATACAGACACTAACACACACACACGCCTGCCTACGCCCACACACCAGCTCTATTGGGCTAACAATTATCACAAACAGGCTGTCGGCTACGACCTCACACTTGGTCTGCAGACTATCACGTTGTTAATGAAGGGAAGTTGTGTTCTTTCACATTTGCAGTGATGCTGTGATGCTGATGGAAACAGTCTGACCAAAAGAAAAAAAAAAGAAAAGAAAAGAAAAGCAAGAAGTCTTCTTATTGTGGTGCTTATTGTATTTTATTTAAACTGCTCCTTTCACAAGTGGGAGAAGGCGGGAGTGTGTGGACCTGCAGAGGACAGGTTCTCTGCAGATAAATGATAAGTGCTGGCAGGGCACTGTGGAGTATGTGCACGCTCCTCATTGTCACTCAAACCCTGTCCCAGTGGATGGATTCCACACCAAATGCCACAAAATGTTCAGGAGTGTGACAATGTACTGTGTGTCAGGGCTTAACTCGCAAAACTAAATGATGTCATGTAGAAACTCTTTTCTTTCTTTTAGAAAGAAACAGTGCTTTTTCTCTCTTTTCAGGTTAATTCTGGAATAAACCCTGAATAAAAGTTGTATTATACGAAATAGCTGCTCAAAAACAGACTTGTGTTAATCAGGATGGGTGCAGCATTGCTATTGCAAGCGTGCGCCTCTGCTGGAGCAGCAGGAGGCATCCTCACCACATGGTGTCTCTCTCCAGCTAGATAAAAAAAAAAAACCCGCCTGCCACATTCACCTGCCACAGCTCACACACACTTAAAGCTTCCAGTGTCTCTGCCCACTCTGGTTTAGTGGCGCTGAGGCTGTCAGAGCAAAGCACTGTTTTCTACCAAATTTACCTTTTTCTTTTGTTTGAGTTTTAGTCGTGGGGCATATTGCAGTTGTTAGGACTGGAATTTCTCCCCGACGAAGACAAAAGAAGCACCCAGTGAACAAGAGGTACATGTGCAAGTTTGGTATGTGATGGATCATCTTTGACGGCTGTTAATGCCGAGCTCCTCTGGGAAGTCACGTTCGCAGAGAGAAGCAAAGCTCTGTACGGTGTCCGTCTCCGGGAAACTCCAATATGGGGAGTTTTAACTTTACTTTTTTTTTTTTAAATCCTGGAAAACTTTTTTTAAAAACATTTTTAAAAAGAGACGAACCAAGAAGTTCACTTTTGGAAAAATGTTCAGCTTAATCAACTCCCACTGGTGACAGGGCAGTTGTAAAATTAAAAATATTTATCTTTTCATACATGGACCAATTGAAGAACAGTGAAGGTTTGCTATTTTCCATATCAGTGAAAATGTTTGAAGCACAATTCAGAGGAAGCACAGACATAAAGTCGTCATTTTTGAGACAACGATGCTTTCGATGGGATATCAAAACACGTCTGGGGTTCAATCAGACAATGAGAGTATTCCAGCAGGTTACAGGAAGACTGAACATTTGAGCTTCCAACCTCTTGTCTGTCACAGAACCGGCTGGATTTGAAAATGTTGGAAGGCTTTCAGAAATCCCAGAGTTAAGGATCTTCATTCTGCAGGAATCTGCTGTTGATTAGTGTTGATCACTAATGTAAACTGAAGGATAGTTTAATATGTCAACCCCATTATTATTACATAGTTTCAAAATAATTCACTTTGCAGACTGCTCTGTCACTCACCCAGTGTGACATCACCTCCATTCACAATAAAAATAACGATGTTCTATCGTGGCTGTACAAGAGAAATTACAATTAGCTGAAAACATTTTCAGCCATACAAAAACCGGAGACCAGAAACCTGCTACAAAAATCTGAATTCTGCTTTCCTCAATGTGCCCTTTTCCCCCAAAGGTCACACCTGAAACATTTTGCGCAACTAATTTATTTGTCATAAATTATAAAATATATAAGATATATAAAAGATATCAAACATCAAAATCCGCCTGCATCAGTCTGTCATCTTTTACCTGTCATAGTGTAGATGCCACTGTTCTGCTGCTGATACTGTGGCCTGCTGATGCCGATCCTGCTGGAAGAGAAAGAACAAATAAAGTGAATAAAATATACCAAAAAACAGCTTATAATATAAAAAAAGATAGAAAGAAACAGTGCTTCTCAAACGGCTTATTACAAGAGACATTTTTAAAGAAATGCATTCAAAAATCTAATTTCCCTCTGAACACACGTGGCTTCTGAACCGTCTAAAAGCAAAAAAAAATAAAAAATGAGCACTGAATGAAAGTGAATTCAGAGTGGAGAAACATGGTAGAAGTTCAACAGTGCCTCGGCTGCCCTGGGGCTTGAACAGACCTTTGGAGCGGGATCTTGTTCATTCTGAGGAACTGAGAGATTCCATTATTCAAAGAGAAGACAAGTTTTTGTCTTCTTTTTCTTTTGCTCTTCTTTTTTCTGGCCTTGTATTACAGAAAACAGCACAGAATGCACTTTGTGGGTAGTTGAAGTTAACAAACCATATAAGATTGAAATCCTCATCAATCAAGCTATCATGAATTACACCCTGTGACTCACCCCCACCGATCGATAAATCCGCAGCAAGCAGGGGTGGGGAGGAAATCACAGCTTTGAGAGAGAGCTGCTTAACATGACACGCTTTGGAGGTTAAACTATTTCCAGGATGGGTTTGCAGAACTCATGAAATTATAATGCGGAGAAGTTGGGAATTGCATTTAAAAGCTGGATCGAACAGATTTGCAAGTTGCTGTTAAAGAAGGAAGCGGTCATGTAAACTAAAACATTCACTAAATTTAAGCCGGCGGCCAGATCTGCATATTCTGCGGGCGCCACACCTTGAGTTGTGACTTTCTGAGCTTTATCTCTCCGGACGAGATAAATAAACGCAATAATTTCCATCAACAGCAATAAAACAAGAATTGTGACAGGCTGTGGTATTTATGAGATGAAGCCTGCAACTCAGATTTATTTGCAGTGAAAGGGTCGACTTTTCTGCACCTCATTTACATCAGCATTTGGCCATGTTAAATCCGGGCCAATGGTGAATTTTTAAAAGGTTGGCATCAATCTTGTGGGGAACAACTGCCACATTCAGCGCAGACTTCTTTTACCTCGCAAAGGTTGATCCCATTGCTGGAGAACAAAAAAAAAAGAAGAAAAAAAAGAGGTACGCATCTTTCAAAGCACAAAGACATTGCATGAGCAGATAAACTAGAGCCAGATGGTTGAAATGTCTTTTAGGGCTTGTGCTGCACGTTGTTATTGTCGTACAAATACTCAGAATACACAAAGAAACAACGAAAATGGCTTTAAGACTTATGTTAGAAATGGAAACACACAAGAGTGAGCTTTGTGAAATGCTTTCTGACACTGATAGAACAACTTTTAAGATTTTTTTTTTGTAAGATTAAAGAAAAAAAAGAAAAAAAGAAATGTATGCGTGAATTGGTGTATGACTGAAAGTAGCATGAAACGCTTTGGGAACCCCTGGACTTTATAAAGCACTATACAAATACAGGCCATTTACAATTTATTATTTAAAACCTATTCAACCAATTTAGCATGTAAAGCATTGCTTATTGGCATCAAGTGCCCGGGACTTCAACAGTAACTAAACCCCAAGTAAACTTTTTTCGAAGAAAAGCTGTAGACGTTCAGCTTATGAATTGTGACATTTTCTTGCAAATGTTTTTAATTCGGTAACACAACCTAAAACTAGTATTGCCTTTTTTGGGTTTAAGGGTGGCTGCTGCAGTTAAATGTTCATGATGGTAACAAATAGGTACTTTGAACAATTCCCATCATTTATTAAGATGACATAATCATCTGTAGTTGCTGTTATGATGCACAACCAAGGAAACAAACTATTGTTTTTAGAACTGTGAGCAGTTGATTATACCTGAACTACAACCTCAAATCCCAGATGAATTGAAGAGGAAGCTTTATGGATGCAGAGCAAAGACAGAAGGACGAAGTTAACATTTTGGGCAAAGGTTATATCCCAGACTTTCTCTGCCAGGCTTTCTAAATATACGGCCAGATAGAGATTCAAAACAGAATGGCTAAAGCAAAAGAGGTGGATTAGCAGCTCTTGCCAACTGATGACATCATCGATGATGTTACTATGGAATATCATCTCTTTGTTTTAAGTCGGACTGCCCACAGTATCACCGTCAACAACACTTTGAAGATGCTTGGATGGCAAAAGTTATGACAATGTTTAATTTCCATTTGGAGTAAATAAAGTATTTGTGAATAAAATTGAATTGAATATTAAAACCCAATATAAACATAACAGCCTTACTATTTGCTGGGAACAATGAATGACAAACTTAACTTCAGTTAAATTCTAATCAATTTAGTTTTAGGCTTAAATTGATATGCTTCATCAGATATTGAATTATACCAATACTTAACTAATATAATATTTAAAAGGCTCCATAGCTCTGTTTTAGAGTGTAAAAGCAGCCTACTGGGCTGGTTTCCCATCTGTCTACAACATCCCACCCCCCCCCAAAAGGAAACAGTCAAAAAAAAAGCAAGTCAAAATCCAAATTGCTGATTTCTAAATACAATTTTAGGTGCAGTGGAGAGGGTGGCATATGGCAAATCAATTAGACAACTAATTCTTAAAACAAAAACATGGCAAGAGCATTTGCTAATCAACAGCAGTGTTTGGGCCCACATTATGTCGGCCACTGGAGTTTTGAAAACAATTAATCCTCATTCCAGGCAAGGAGAGCCATATTGACACATAGTCCTAATTTGAATATTCAATTACAGCGGAGTTCCTCATCAAATTATGGCAAAACTGGGAACAAGGCCTGAAATATTCACGCAATTACTGCGAGGATCAAAAGTGTTGTGTTCCCATGAAATCTGCCCAGGTTAAAATCAAATTAGTGCAGCAAAAGCAAAACTGCAACACAAAGGATCACTTTGAAGACACGAACTCTAATTTATACAGATTTGCCTCGTGTCGAATTCATTTTTGTTTAGCGCAGGATAAAGAAAGGACTTTTATTTTTATAAAGATAAAACAAGAAGGCAAAGAGAAAGTGTGAGGGAGACCGTGGGGACCGGCAGGCAGCAGTCAGACGGGAGGTAAGAATGGGAGTAATCTCCCCGAGTGTGAGGAGCCAGAGCTGCATTACAGAGAGCTGGAAGCTCTTGTTTTGACACACATCTAGCCTCTCCTGTGACAACATCTCCACACCTTCCCCAGAGTGCCGGCACTGTTGCTTTGTGGGAGCTGCTTTCTCACCCATCATTATCCTCCTTTAAGCTCAGTGTCAGCTGCCGAAGACGGGATCCCTCTGAATTTCGGAGGCCCCCCCATGCGGTCTCACCTGATCATTCAATCATTTCTGGCATCGCCGCGCATCCCTTTGCTTGATCTCTGCTTCTTCTCGCAACTTCCTTGAGCACAAAGTAATGAGCGAGATTGAGCTGGAAAGGATTGTTCCTCAGCACTTCAGACAGAAGATCTGTCTTGTGACAGTCAGTCACAATGTCTCTCTCTCTCTCTCTTGCTCTCTTTCTCTTCCGCTGGCAAGTCTTGGTTAACCAGCATGCAATGAAAGCTGATACTATACTCCAGCAGAGCTCCGCCAACGTGTGGAGCTTGACAGGTAGAAGACTGCAATTCTAAAAGTATTGATATGAATGCCAATTCTGACACTGATGACACTCTATATACTTCACCTGAAAAAGCCAGCTATGCAAAGAGAGAAAAAGGGAGAAAAAAGAAAAGTAAAAAAAAAAAAAACTGGCCTTGACATTTTTATCACCGTACAGTTTGATTTAAAAAGTGGCCGTGTGTACAATAGCCTATTATTCTAAGAGAAATGTCAAAAACCTTGATTCTGAGTGAAGTGAAAGAAATTGCAATATTAGGACAAGGCTAATTTATGCCAGCAGTCAGTGTAGAGGTCAGATATCAGCCTCCGCAATGACAGTTTTATCAGGAGAACAAATGGCAGCGCTGGTCAGGAGGAGGAAGGAGGGAAGATACTTTACAGGATACATTAAAACGCTGACCGGATGGCGCGACGTCTTTACATTATAGAGTCGGGGAGTGGCTGATACGGCCTGTCTTGACAGAGAACAAGCTAAAGTAATTGACATCTAGCTGTGGCCATGAATCAAAACAAAACGCCGTCACTGCTTAAAATGCCGCGTACCGACTTGATAAAGAGACTTTTAACACAAGGTCTAAACACAGCTTCACAGGCCTCCGCCCTCTGGCCGGGTTCACATCAACGGTATGGTGTGTGGTAGTGACATTGTGTGAAATGTCACTATTTTAGTCTTTAGTTCCTATGTTAACAGGTCAGAGCTTGCCGTCTCCATCAACCTTTTTTAAAGCGATGGTTCAAATTTCCTTTAAAAAAACGTTGATGGATGGAGATTGTCTCTGCCTCGCCACAACATGAAACTGCCACCACCATCTATCCCCTGGGATAGCATCTGTTTAGGGTTATGTACAATGTTTGTCTTACACTATATAATGTTTTGGTCGCAGGCAAGTGACATTTTGGTCTCCTCTTAAAGAAGACGGTGACCAGAGTGCCTTCGTCTATGTATTTTCTGTGTCGCCTATGCCTTTAAACAAAACAAATGGCAGCTTGATGGAGAAACATTTCAGATTACGGTAACTATACAAATAGTAATTAATTATATTCCTCTATTTTATGTAATGAGTTGCATAATTCCAATGCTGCTGATTGAAATTTTAAATCACTAAAAAGATGCAACAGTTCTTCCTCACAGATTGTGGGGCATGTTTCACCTTCCAGTTTTCAGGCGTCTCCAAAATAAATCACGATGGCAAGCTGAAACAATCGAAAATGAACACTATTGACGACAAAATTTTGATCATCTGGTTACCGCTCTAGAGAAACAGTACCAATGAAACACATCTGCCTTGATGAAACAACCTTGTGCATCCCATAATGATGCAACACGATGCAGCTACTCCGCATTGCTGAGGATTGTGGGGGGGAGTGATGGAGGGAGCAAGATCTGTGCTTTATGTTTGCACACAACACTAACAGGCTCCTTCTGCCTGAGGCAATGGGAGATTTGAAGAGGGGAATCAGCGCGCCTTCAAAATTATAAGGCTCATTAAAAATTTACACATTATTGACTGTATTTAAAACATCTTTTCCAGTGACTGTAAAGAGCACTTAAATTTAAGAGGTGCTGCTCTGCAAAGGCCATAAAGTTGCCTCAGAAAGCCTGAAGAAAGCTCGGAGTGGAGACTTTTCGTGAGTATGTATAAAAGCACAGCTGAGTTGAGGGAATGGTGAGAGATGAGGAACTGCTTGTAAACTGCTGTCAAGATATCTAATGTGTGACTTTAAAGAAGGAGCATAACTATTTATGGTTGTGTGTATGGCTGTCTGAAGTGTATGTAACTACACAGAAATAAATAGTCAAAAAGGGTGCCACGGTTTGAGTCGCCCACAGTCCCGTCCTTATGTGTCAGTGTTTTACGGACGGAAAAACTTTCAAAAGAAGACTCCCTGTCTGTGAAATGAATTTTAATGTTATTACAAAAACGGCAGCCTGTGATCTCAGCAGGCATCAGGAGGTGGAGGGAGGGGTGGGAGTGAGTCGCTTCGAGGTGCAATTTATTCCAACCTCTGAGCCTCACCAACTTGAAAGTGGGCTTCAAAAGAGCTTAGGATTACCAGGAAGAAGTCGTGAAGGGGGCGCGTTGGCCTGAGCTCCGACACATCAAAGATTATTGATCATCCGACTCCCAAATTGCGGCGGATTCGCCGAAAAAGCTTCAGTTTCCCGCTTTAAAACGGCCCGTTTATTGTTCTTATCCCACAGCAGCGACAAAATGCGAGCAGCAGCTCTGTTTTGAATTTGCCTCCCTGTCTCCGGCGCGGTGCTGCTTTTTAAGCGGCTTCGGTGGAGGATGGCGGCGCACTTCGCTTCCAGCTTGGCAAACACCTCATCTGGCCCGTGCCAAATCTCCCCTCTCACCACACAGGCACACCACGGCGGAAAGGAGTCTATAAATTGTTTATTTACAATTTGCTGTGGAAATCCCCGGCTCTTGACTGGGATAAATAATTCAGCTGTTTGATCTGAACACAGTACAAAGGTTTGCTCTGTTCACTCCGAGGCCCAAGGCGGAGGAAGCCGCAAGCGTGCGCAGTCCACATGGCGGAGATTTCGGGAGCTCTCCTCCCTTTCCTCTGCAGCTGTCACTAACTCTCTGGGCCACGTCTTCCTCCTCTGTGTCTGCACCGTGTCGGAGGAGCGGCCTTTCCTCTGTCTCCTGGGACGCCCCCCACACAAATAGCAGGAGCTTAGCCCTCGTTGAACTCCTGCTGTTGTTTCAGGGGATCCTGTCTAGTTAGAAATGTCTCTCCGGGTCACCCTCGCTCGCTGCCTTGTTGTCCAGACACGACCCTCAGAGGCAGATTGTCCAGTAGTGATCAATTGCTTGTGTCTCCATTGCCGTACACATGGTAGAGAGAGTTGGAACAAAGGCTCACGAGTACAGAGAGTGTAGAAAAAGAGAAGGATAAGCACAGGAGGAAAGTTGAGTAACAAGTTAGAAAACACAGTATGATGGTACCTTGTGTTGTGCAGGGCGTCAAGTTTTGGAGCGCTCCTGGTTTGGTGAGATGACTGACTCCGAGGAACGTCTCCCATGCGATACCATATTCCCATATTGTTTATCTCTCTGTGAAAAACATCAAGATGAGAAGGAGAAGCTTGTGTAAAGTTTGTAAGCTTAATAATAGAACCCTTAGAAAAAAGGGAAAAAAATCAGGATCTATGAAGCCAAGAAAATTTAGTGACTGATTTCATTCATTTCCAGTGACTATCAGCTCACCCTACACAGGTGTAGTTAACAAGCTGGTACTTGGATTTGGCGGTGATCTGGATGTCACATACAGCTGTCTCGGCAGCCTCACGAGTGCTCATTTTCACACACAGCCTCCTCTTCCTCATGGCAGCTTCCTCTGATGAGTAAAGTCATGTACATGTGAGCATGTCAGGAAGGAACTAGTGTATATTCACTTCTGTGTCCTCAGAGCTTGGATATATATATAAAAAAAAGAAAAATCCCAAGTGACCAAGAGACACCTTCAGTGATGGAGAGATAATATATATGTATGTACAGAGCCTTGCAAAAGTATTCAAACCTTTCAACTTTTACAAATTTTTTCACATTATAACTAAAAAAAACTCTAATGTAATTTATTGGGATTTTATATAACAAACCAACACAAAGTGCTTTTGTGTAACTGTGTGGATTTTTCTTTATCTTTAAAGCTTTTAAAAGACATCTGAAAAGTGAACTGTACTTTTGTTTCAAACCCCCTCTGAGTCAATACCTCTGAAAATCAACTTTTCTGCAAAATTTACAGCTGCAAGTCTTTCAGGGCATGTCTCCGCCTGCTTTGTTCATCTAGACAATAAAATTATTGCCTATGTTGGGTGTTAAGTGTCTGCAATCGTCAGTTTTAAAGGCACAGATTCTTGATTGTATTGAAATCTGGGCTTTGACCGGGCCTTTCTAATACATCAATATGTTTTTGCTCTAAACCACTACATTATGCTGTCACATTGTGAGGATGGTGTTTGGGATTACATGGTCTAAAAGTTTCATTTTGCTCTCTTTTGCTTCATGCTATATTCTCTACAAGGTCTGTCGCAAACAGGACTTGTTTTGGTTTTCTTTTAGCAATGTTTTTCCTCTTCCCAATCTCCCATAACGGACAGATTTGTAAAGAGTAGAAATGTTTGTCCCTTCAATAGATGAGCTGAGAGTTACCAAGGGACTGTGGATGTTTCTTTGATTAATTCTCTCTTTAACTGGTCTGTCACTAGATAGTCAGCATTGGTTTTGTACATTTTTTTTAAAGCTGTTGTGATCCATTTGTTGATAAAAATTTGAAGTTCTATGAGATGTTCAAAGCTTGGGATATTGTTTCATAACATAGAATGCTGTGTGTCTACTAATGGTTTAAAAAATAAAGTAAAAGTATTTATTGCTTAAGGTCTTCACAGGGCAGCTGGATTTTACACACTGGTGGACTCTATTAACTTCTGGTTCTCAGTTATGCACAACTTTGTGTTCGTCACATTAAACCCCAACGACACACATAGAGGTTTGTGGTTGTAACAAGTAGGAAAAGAATTTGAAAATTAATACTTTTGCAAGACTCTGCATATTTATAAAAGTCCTAGTTATGCATAACCCAAGAAAAGGAAATTGTCTTATCTATGTTTCTGGCTGACTTACTATGCTCTAAGGGAATTGACTGGACAGCGGAAAGGCACAAAATATGCGTGCAATATTATCATTTTTATCATTTCTCTAGGTAAAATGACGGACGCAAGTGAATTCTCCATCAAGTTTAATGCACGGCAGGGATTTAAACTTGATATTCTGGATAGGGATTCATACATAATGCCACATGTATACATTAAACATGGATTCGCGCAAAGTAATAAAACATTAAATTACAACACAGCCATAGAGGACATAATCTTTTTTCCTCATTCTGGCAAAAAAAGGAAAAAAAAAAACATTGCCATGCTTTTCTATATTGCATTTGTGCCTTGCTCATTTATTTTCTCAGCAACACAAGGAAGTGCTGTGTAAATGCAATGATAATAAAAATAATAAACAAGCTGTCCTCACTCCACACACCAAAATATTATTACATTTTCAAGGCATGGATGAGGTGAGCGGGGTTGTGGGGGGGAAATACGTAGCACTCAAAACCCACTAAAGCATTGGGGAATGCATTTCATTAATATTAGATAACCCCCATCTACTGGTCCTCTCCCCAAATAAATACATAAATAAATAAGCCCCTCATAAAGAAAAGCCCAGCTCCAGCTGAGATAAACAATGACTCATGATTCTCCTCTCTTGTACCTCCAGGGCAAAATGTTTATTTTATTCCCACAGTCTGCCATAAATTAAGCTAACCTGCACCCATAAAACATTTACTATCTCAAGCAAAGTTGCCCCTGAGGACCCCCCGCAAAAGCTGGTCGGAGAGAGTGCAAAAAAAAAGAAAAAACAGGAGAAGGAGGATGCCTGTGGTTAGTATTGACTGCTTACTGTTTATTTACTTTTGTCTAATGTTTCTAGCACAGGTGTGAAGGACTCTGGCAACGGGTCCTTGATGTCAATCAGCTTCATATCCACAACAACTTCAGGCTCCTAAAACCGAAGAGAGGGTGATAAGAAAAAGAAGAAAAAACAAAACATGTTTTTGCAAATTCATTTTTTTAAAAACAAGATATGGATTAAGCAGTGAGAAGAAAAGGTAAATAAGATTACTAATATAATAAAAGATCATAGAATCCCTAAACAGAATGGTTTGCAACATGCCTAATAATTGCACTATAGGAACTTATTCTTGGTCTGAGAGGAGCATCTGTGAACTTCCAATCATTTTCAACCTTTCAGGGATAGAAGTTGTGCAATGATGGGAGACAGACCGGGCACTCTGATCAACAGAATTGAACTAGTTAAAAATAATCAGGGGGGCTGTGTAGTTGACATTTTCAAGCATGACTCTTCCCTGCCTCCCATTACATTTTCATTTTTTGCCATAATAAATTGCAATAATACACAGCGGCAGCAAGGAGTGGGGCGAGCCAGGCGTGACTTGATGCGTCCAAAATGCCTGGATTACACTCTCACAGCTCCTCGACTGTCATTACCATTAGAGGCATTTTTTATTCATAGTTTTTACACTGACGTAAGGAGGGATATGGATGAATGTTATTATAATGCATGAAGCTTCTTGTTTTTTCATTGTTTTCCCCCCTTTTTTTCCAGGAGATTTTTTCCTCCATCACAACCTGACAATAGAAGGCTATCTACCTTCAACCTAGAGTATGATAAATCACAAACTATTTACCTCCCCCTCCAAATAATTCAGGAGCTAATTTTACAGAATCTGTTTTTGTCATAGACAATTACAGTAGGAGTTCCAATGACTGGCAGACAAAATAGCCTTTGTTGATGGTTCTGTCATGTTTTATTTGCGTCAAAGCCGTTAAAACAATGTGGACGGACATTTTAAGATAATACGCAGGAACTAGGGAAAGGCCATTTGCATGCTATATACTAAACTGGGGGCCAAATTGTGCTCAGCCTGCCAAGTTGCCTGGCTTTTAGAGGACATACAGAAAAAATATGACTTGATTAAGTCCTAAAATTGAGCTGATGCAAAGTAATAAAAAAAATTCAGGTTTTGTTTACAATGCTGTCTGCATTATCCACCTGCAAGCCAGGGAAACTTAATTAATAGACAGCCAATAGCATGAGCTGGGGTTGGACAGGCTGGTGGCTCTGGCGCTGTAAGCAGGTGTATTTATGGCCACAGAGCAGCTGACAGCCAAGCAGAAACACATCAACTCTTGACTGCAGGCAAGCGAAGGGTCCAAAAATGACCCAACCACATTATGTGGAAATGTAATGTAAAGATCATTTTAGACACAGAGGAGTCATGGCTGCTCAAATTGGGAATTCTATATATGGGCTTAACTACACTGAAATTGCTTTTTGCTGTACAGTTCTACCCCCTCCAAAAGAAAGAATATTCACATTTATAAGTTATAGAGTTGTGTTCAAAACAATAGGAGTCCAACTTGATTGAAGTTATATGTCTATATAGCAGCTAACTTGTTGGTGTAGTGGAGTAACAGAAAACCAACAGACCAAGCAGACCATGACATGTATGCTGTTGATTCAGTGTTGCAGAGTTGTTAATTGAAAGCAACATGTTCAACGTAATAGCAGTGTGGAGCTCGACCAGTGATGTCATTAGGATGGCAGTAGTGTTTACATATATTGGTTAAAATGCATTCCTCTAAGTGAAATGGGCAGTCCCAGATTTTTTTATCAGAAGGAAAGGAAAGTTTAGGCTGCTCAACTAAAAGAAATTATCGTTAAAATGTCAAACGATTTAAAATGGAAGCCTCTATTTCAAAACACAGAGGAATAGCAAAAATGGCAGTGACTCATGTGATTGTTTAGGGTATGGGCCTGCAACCTGTGGCTCATGAGATTTTACACATGCTTTTAATAACTAACCACTATTAAGAACCTACTAATGTTTTTAAAAGTAGATATAATAATAAATGACATTTTTTTCAGCTTATCAATGGAATTATTGTTTCCAAAACAGAGAGGCATCCAAAGTTACCAGTAATATTTCCATTTCTAATTTTGTTGTCGGTATGTTTAAAACTACTCCTTTTTTTATTTTTTTTAAAAACTGTAATTCTCTTTGTGTGTTTTCTTCATTTAAAACTCTAAACAGAAATAAAATGGTGACTCTACAAAAAGAAAAAGACAACAAATCTCCTCTAGTAGCTATTTATGAAAAAAAGTATCAGTTGTCTTTTATCAAAAGGTCATGTAATTTTAGCAGCTGTATGTTTTATTTAGCAGGACTGTGGGTTGCCAAGGTAGCAGACCCTTATCTGGGGCAAGTAAAGGTAGTCAGAGACCTGTAACAAATAAGGAGCTCCTTTGAAACTCCTGAAGAAAGACAGTACAATATAAAGTGTCACTGATGAAAACAAAGTTGATCTTTTTTGACCAAGGAACAGCAGGCGGTTCCCTTAGAAAACTACTGAATACTCAACTCAAGTCACAGGATTGTGTGAAGCATCTAGGCTTAGGTATCGTGATACGGGAATATTGGTAATTGTGTAAATAGGTCCATTTATCACAAAGACAGTGTTTCCATACATCAAAATACATGAAAGTGTGGAGTCATCTTCAGGTGAAGAGGAAATACTTATAGATTGACATTATGGATTGCCATCCCAATCGCCAAAGTTTTCTTTTTTTTTCACCTCATACAGACCGACAACCAATTTGAGACATTTCGCTTCACAGTTGGATTTGGAATCAACAGAATGCGATATAATCCCAATCCATTTCTGCGTTTCTAAATAAAACCTGCGACTAGGATTTCAAGCTTTACTCACTTCTTGAAAACACACTTTGAACACTGATGTGGGTGTATCTTTCAAAAATCATAGTCTGGTGGTAACAATTTCCTCCACAGGGATAGTGTTGATTGAATAAATTGGAATAGTTAAAATGCAGCTCATTGTTGTTTCATGAATAAACATAAATAATATCCTCGGGAGGGCATAAAACAGGAAAAAAATATCTCACTGCGGTAATATTCATTTCAAATATGCATGCAAATCCATTATTTGTAAAAACTTCAAAACTGTGCTGCCAACGCGGGGCTCCATTTTTTTTTTTTTAAAGTGGTACTTTCACTGATCAAAGTGCAAAGTGCATTAAGATATTCCACCAGCGGCGAGGTGCGCTAATAACCGTAGGCAAACTGAGAAGCTCTTCTGGAGGAGGAAGGAGAGAAGTTTGCACGCTTACAGTTTTCCTGGAGAAGCAAAGGTAGCGAGTGACCTTGGATTTGAATAAGCCGTCCTTCCACAGGTCGGCGTCGGAGCCATCTGTTGTTTGTGTAACCTATGTGGAAAAAAACAGGAGGGGAAAAAAAAACAAGGAGAGAGAGAGTGAGAGAAAAAAACACATGAAGGAGGTGGGATAAAGTTAATGTATGTATGCCATGGGCGTGCTGCTTTTGCCTTCTTCCTTTGCATACTAGCCTTAATTAACGCTTGCCTACACTTGTGCTCCATCTCATTAGTGCTCTGCGTGGGTAAAGTCTTAGCCTCCAAAAAAGGTGGCTAAAAATACCATCCCTTGGGAGCAGGCTGATTAAAGATGCCCTGACAAGAATCTGCTCTAATAAGGAAACCAAACTTCTATGTGCTTCACTGATGAAGCTGGGATTACATTTGCACCATTTTTTTTTTTTTTTTTAACATAAAGCAAACCTAGAATAGTTACAATAAGCAATAAACAGGTAAACTGAAAATACCTGCAGCATCAGTTTTTTTGTTTTTGTTTTTGTAATTTACAGAAAAAACTTTTAAGAGTAATAAATTACAGTTCATTTAAATCCACTCCTAACCTGCAAAGCAGAACATTCATTTTTGTAAATAAGCAAAAGAGTCACTTTAAGGAAATAGATTGCATCATTCTGACAATATGTGAGCACCATAAGTCAACCTCAAGGTCCTACACTCCATTGCTATGTAAATGTAGGCATGCTTGGGCAAAATAGTAAAAAAAAAAAAAAAAAGCTGTAGACTGCATTACAGAGACTCTTCAATCGTTCGAGCAAACATGCTTGGCTGAAACGTCATGTTCCATTGGCTATCACGTGAGAATCACCTAAATAACTGCCAGAGTTATTTTCTAAAGGGATCCTTTACAAAGAAGAGTCAATCTAATGAGGTTCATTCAAATGAAGAAGTCATAGATCTCTGCACCCACCCACACACATTACCCTCTTGACAATAATGATGAATGACCCCAGTGGCTATAGGCAGGGGGGAAAACATGGTGTGGGGAGACTCATCCAAAACCGCTGCTGACTAGATGGGCTGAGAGCGCTAACTGGAGTCGGGAACGGAGACGGATCGAGGGAGAGGAAGAGAACGAGGAGACGACGAGCAGCAGAGAGGGATCGTTCGGTGTCTCCAACGGCGGTACCATGAAAGGTCCCAGAAGGAGCCCATACATCACCAGCCTCCCTCTTCCTTACAAGACAGCCCGTCTTGGCCACTTTTTCCAGGTCAGTGGCCAGCACATCCTGTCAGCGTAAACAAAGGGCTCGCTTTGTGAAACCCAAAGTCAAGCTGAGGAGTAACGAGGCCACGGTCCTCCGAGGAGGCACCTCAGGCTTCACGCTGGCAGCAGGGATGAGACGCAGCTTGAATGCGAAACACCAACCGCTGAGCCACAGCCACAGAAACATACAGGATAAAAAAACATGAAAAAAGTCACATTGGCCCTTTTCTAACACCCTTACATTTACTTCTGTACAGCTTGATCATTAAACAGACTTCAATAAGAGGAGTGTCACATGTGTGATAAGAGACATCATCGCTGTGATATTGAAATATGTCATATCATTTGATTTAAAATGCAAAGACAGAATCACCTGCCACTTGCAGTGATCTGAGAGCCCACCTGTGAAACATGTCTTGAGGGGATGATTAATATTGCTGCTGTATGAAGCATCTCTGGAGACAGACAATGCCGGCGAAGAGCTGCGAGGCACTAAGAGGCACGGCTGTGAATTCAAAGGTAAAGGCTTGAAATAAAAAAAAAACAATCCCTGGAGAGTGAAGCCAGGTGAAAAAGAAACGGGACAGGTAGAGCAAATCAAACACTCCCTTCAAAGAAGAATTTGACAACATGGAAAATAAAATGCTTTACATCCTATCTTTGAACTGAAAATAGGAATGACACGACTGAAGATGTGCCATCTTTTAATCTCTCAAAGTTCAACAGTTTCCTATATACACCATTGGGAGACTAATATTTTTTTTTAGATTTTAGATTGCATTGATTCATATATTACAATGATTGCTGGAGGGAAGGTCAGTTCATCCAAAAATTTTAATTGAAAGTTTTGAGATTACTCTCCTCTTAAGAAAAATATTTATGTTCATTGCACGGCAGGTGATGCAATAAATCTTGGTCTTCCTTAACTGTCCAAATGTTTTTCACTCTTAACTTGTGTAATCTATTATAGAGTTTCTGTGTTATGTGACCTTCTCTCTGGGCTATGCAATGTTTTAAATTCCTCGCTGGCAATTAGTATTGGCTGTCCTAAAGCTGTAGAAGTTGCTGAATTCGTATCCCATAATCTGCATAAATGGCTGTGTGTGTAATTGCTATAGTCATTGTAGGAGAAAGGAGTAATGTGTGATCGGAAAAAAAAAGAGTAAAATACACATCATGAATATGTTTACAACTTTCTTCTGTTGATTCTTGGTTTTTTTTATACTTTCCTCCTTTATCTAGACTTGGTGTTGACAAAAAGTTACACTAAAGAGAGAAAGTAGTTAGATCTTCTTCTGGTTCTTTTATCACTTTATGTACTTGTTTAACTTTTCTGTGGTTTTAAAGTTTTGTCTTGTTTTAGCCTTATGTTCCACATAAACAACAAATACCCAACGGGGCCTTCACTCAATTGTAATCTGGATGTGGAGGGATACACATCTCCTGTCTGACTACAGTTCAGGGAAGAAGAATGTATGATTTTATCCAAAAGTCTCCAAATACAATGGAAAAAGCTGCTACAATTACTACTAGTTGCTTCAAAAAAACCTCAGAAGATTCACCACAGTCTGACTGTCAATAGCAGGAACGTCACTGAGTTCCAGCATCAGTGATGTGTTGTACAGCAAGAAGTACAGACGAAAGGTAAATTTTGAAACATTATCAAAATGTGTTACGTTTCTGAAAAAGAACATACTTTCTGTCAGTTTTGTCTACATATGATTAACAAGAACTGCACCATGAGCCAAATTATTGTGTTGTTGTAGAACGGAGTAAACATGCAGCTCAGTAAACTCCTCCACCTTTAAACATCATTAGCATGACCAAAAGTTCATTGGTTGCTGTAGTTCAAATAACCAATAAATCATGAAACTATCCAAAAATTATAAAATTACTATAAAATTACTGTAGTCCTGAACATTATGATTGAGTAAAATGGGATGCAACCTTCATGTAAAATAGAGTGAATTTATCACATATACATGGTGTATTTTATCTATTTGTCAGACTTGGTATCAAACATCCTGATTAGAGCATCGTCAAACTTAATTACCATTGAAATTAACAACAACCGATGCAAGTTAAAATGCAAATGTAGCTGTCTGCCTCTAAGATTCACGCAGCGCCTTGCTAACAATTCAGACAGAAGCAAGACCATAGCAAACACCACAGAAGCCTTTGGATCAGCAGATATTTGACCATACTTCATAGCAGAAAACACATGAGTGGAACCTGTCGTCAGCATTTTAGCCAGCAAATGACAACAGATTTATGTTTGTCGATGACGTCTGACCACAAATAAAAATGTTTGAACCGCTGGACTGGGTCTTGTTTGCTGGAATCAGGGCGTGGTTTGTCCCTCGACATTCATGGGGCTTCGCATTTCTTTGTGGAAGGAGATCTTTAAACACAGGCATGTGCATAGCTAAACTAAAGGTCTGATAAGTTTCCAGAAATGTTCATGTTTGAGCTTAGTTACTTATACAAAATAAAGGAAAAATAACCATATTCTGTCCAACGGTCCATTGAACAAAATCCAAACATTTTTCACCTGCAAACTATTTTGCAGCAAAAAAATCCAGAAGAAGAGAATCTCAAGATACAATGGGACCTGTGCCATGTAATAAACACAAATAACTTTTAGAGGAGCTCTGTGTGGTCTAATCAATTTAATTTGTCTTTTTTTTTAGAATACTTAAATGGTGGTAAAACATGTTCTTTAATACTTCACTAAAGTTTCACCTATCCTAATAACACTAGTGAGGTGTTAAATAATGAAATTACCTAGTAAAATGTAATTAGTAAGATAATAACAGGTAAAACATTAAGATGAGAAAAGTCTGATCATAAGTGTTTAATAGTGGTATAGTTCCAGTGAATATTAATGCCTTATTTTTTTCTATAGAAAAGGAGCAAGCAATAGAAATACACTCTGACAGAAGAAAAAAAAAAAAAAAAAACCAAGCAGAGACTCTCACTAAAATTTGACTCAATTTCACAGTTAAAAATGAAATTGAATTTTGAAGATACAAGCTTTGGATCCATTTTGGACCTGGAATGAGTTCTTTGACTTTTTATAGAGAGTAAATACTGTTCAAAACCTACTCAGCTTCTAAACTCAGAAGGCTTTAGCAAAATAAACTGAAGAGAAAACCTGAAAGAGAATTCAGTTAAAGTTAGCCGATTACTTTGGATTAGCTGAAGGCGCTACATCATTAAAGGGTTTAATTTTTTTCCCCATTGTTTGACTGTTTAAGGCAGAGGTCTCAAACTCCAGTCCTCGAGGGCCGCAGTCCTGCAGTTTTTAGATGTGCCATAGGTACAAAAAACGCTAGAATCAAATGGCTTAATTACCTCCACCTTGTGTAGATCAGTTCTTCAGAGCCTTAATTATTCTATTCAGGTGTGGTGCAGCAGAGGCACATCTAAAAGTTGCAGGACTGCAGCCCTCGAGGACTGGAGTTTGAGACCCCTGGTTTAAGGGAACTGCAGGTTCCAAGTTGATACAATCAACTTTAAGTGGATAAAAATTTCTAATACAATGCCGTCACACCACATGTAAATGCATGAAGTCTCATAACATAGAGTATATTAATGCTTTATGCCCCAATTAGCTATTTTTTTCTCTTTCAATGGGGTCCAAACCTTAATTAGTAGGGTTCAAACTCCACTACATTATTATTTGCAGCACAATCTTATTTAAGATTATAGTAGTTGTAGCATTTAATTCCAAATTCAATAATAGTGAAAGAGATGCTTTTGTGGGAAAAGCAACTGCGTAACTGTAATTACTTTAAGAAACCAACCAGTCTCTGCTGATATAAAAAATAATGAATAATTCATTATTTTTTTATTTTTTTTTTATTTTTTTCAATGTTCCAGCCCCTAAAAGTCAAATTTTAACAACACACAGGGATCAGACTTGGTCATATACTATGAAACATGTAATATTAAAGGAAAACAATTATGTTCTCTCAGTGAAGACTAAAATAAAAAAATAACTTCAAGGGGCACGAGAACACCTTTGAAGAGGGTATTAAAAATCTAAGGTTTCTATGACAAAATCTAAATAATAATAAAAATCAGCTTACATTACTATTGTTGAGGTTTGTATGATTCTCCATAGTGTGGCATTTAGCCTGTGTGTTGAGAGTTTAAACAAACTAGCAATTAGTTGAGTTG
Source organism: Gambusia affinis (assembly GCF_019740435.1). NCBI lineage: Eukaryota > Metazoa > Chordata > Actinopteri > Cyprinodontiformes > Poeciliidae > Gambusia > Gambusia affinis. Next base: position 9,360,954 of record NC_057870.1, read on the forward strand.
AAAATAGGGGTAAGAATTTGCTGGCACAACCTGATTGTGTTGTGAACTTGTGAGAGTCTGCTTGTGGTGTTTGATGTCGGGTGGTGGCTGGTACTCCAGCAAAACTCCTGATCCCTGTGGAACGGTGTTTGATCTGGGCCCGCGCTCCCTTGCGCTGCATCAACCTGCTCAAGTTCAGAGATGTAAGAGCCCCATGTCAGAGAGCAAAAGAGGTAATCTGCCCTTTGATCTGCTATGTAAAATGTGCTCAAAGTGCGGGGAGCAGTCAGTATTAGGGAGGATTGTGAAGATTTTTAGTATTAAAAAAAAAAAATATATATATATACAGCTTAATATCCTGACACCTCCACTTTTTAATGTTGGATAAGCGAGCCAATATGTAAAGATGATATTTTTGTTCGTCTCTCAAATCAGCAGATTAAAGACAGTGTAGTGTTGCTTAAAAGATGTTTTAAAGACATATTATACTAGAAAGTTACATCAAAACAGGTTCTCGAGGGCAAAAAAGTGCGTAGGGGTTTGTGTATAAAGATTTCAACATTTACTGATCCAAAAATATGCATATGAGAGTGTCTATGCTTTCCAAAGTAGGGTTGCTGTTCTAGCTTCATTTTTCATTACCATCAGTATTTATGAAAATAAAGAAAGCAGTTGTCATTTCTGTTATTTGTGCTTCTTGATCAAGCGCTTATAGTTTCAGCATTCACACAAAAATTAGCCTCAAAATATTCTATTCAACTTCTAAAAACTCCCAAAAGTGGGATAATGTTTTAAAATTATTGGTACATTGGTATATTAATAATCTGTAGCCTTGAAAAAATAAGAGCTAATGCACATTGTCTTACATAAATGAAGTAAATACATGGAAACTTATAAACACTTAATGCTAGTCCTTGGCCACACTTACACTTTTCTAAGTATATTTTTGCAGACTTAATCTACCACACAAAACTACTGAAATACCCATTCAGTAAGAGAATTTATGTCAGGTTTACAGACTGATAATATTCCAAAAAGTTCACTTTTTAGAGAGTTGTTACAGATTTTTATTGTTCCTAAAAATTCCAGTTGCATTAGAACAAGAGATAAAATGTTCTGTTTGGCTATGTAAATGTTCAAATTAGCTCTGAAAGATAAAAACATAGAAGTGGGCTTAAACAAAACAAAAAAGACATAATGCTTCTCAGCAAAGTGTAAAATTTACTGGACCTCATAATAAAGAAATTAAAGTTTGATTAAATATCTGCTGCCAATCTTGCTTTTCTTCACTGCTTTTGATGGCACTTTAGATAAGAAAGCAAATGATTTTACAGGATAGACCACCACAAAATAATAAATAATTGTAGAATGAAAATGATGGATGTATATATATATATATTGCAGAAATAAAAATCTGAAAAGAATTTAGTACGCATTTGCATTCAAGCCCTTTGACTCTAATATGCTACATAAAATCCAGTGTCACCGACTGCCTTCCTACATCCTCTAATTAGTAAACAGAGTTAACCTGTGCTTAATTTAACTTCCTGTAGGACCCAGCTGTTCTGCGAAGGCTTCAGAGGTTTGCTAGAGACCATTAAAGCAACAGCATCGTGAAGACCAATGAACACAGCAGATGAGTCAGGAATAAAGTTGAACTGGAGTTTAAAGCAGATTTAGGCCATAAAAGAACATTCCCAACTTTCAACAGCAGTTCAGTTCATCATCTGAAAACAAAAACTTTGGGGCTCCAAACTCAGAGAAACACGGCCATACACTGACAGGCACTGCAAGGACAGGATCGATCAAAAAAGCAGCTCAGAGGTTTATGATAACTCTGAAGGATCTGCAGAGAACCATAGCTCAGGTGAAAAAATAATTAGTTGACATGACAAGTGCTCACAAAACCGACAATGATGGAAGAGCGGCAAGAGCAAAACCCTTGATAAAAGTAAGCAAGGTGTAATATGGTTTGCTACACATTACTTGAGATAAATACTTTTCACTATGAAACACAGTAGAGGTACTATCATACTGTGGGAATGCTGATCTTCAGCAGGATGGATGGCGTTAAACACAGGGCACGACTGGAACAAAAGTTATTAGAGGCAGCAAAAGGCATGAAGCTTGGAGAGAGGTTCATTTTCTTGTAGAAATATGACCATAAAACACAACCAGAGCTACAGAGTGCCATACAATCCCAGTAGAGTAAATGTAGTTTGATGCTACTTTTGCTGGGAAATTAAAAACTGTTGTATTTTCCAAATTCTAATGTCAGAGTGATATGTTATTTTAAAAAGAAAATCTCCGAAATTGACTGATCTCAAGTGTTCGATAACTTACCTAACTCCTAACTCATCTCTAACAAAAATACTTATTTGGTTGGATATGCGTACAGTAGTCCAACAGCTTCATATTGTTCACTAAATTTTCTTGGTGATATTTTTAGAAAATTGTGTCGCTTTCAGTTTGGAAACTGGCTTTGTTTCTGTGGATGTGTGATCATCCATCACTTACAGATCTACACTCCCACCATCTTCTTCTCAAGTCAGCAGAATGTGGATTCACTTTTAGATTGTAAACTTCCCTGTACTGCCCCCCCACCCAGAACGGTATTTGCACATCAGCCAAAATGTATTAATGCTTTACGGCGCTGCAAACAGGGGGGGAAGTCTGATGGGGTTTCTTTCTGTTTGTCACTATCCTGTGATGTGCATGCAGTCTTCCTGCCTGTGGCTTCATTCTTATTCCACCCACCATCATCTGCCAGAGATTCCAGCAAGCTGGGTGTGTAGGGTGGAGCAGGAAGAGATAAGAACTGGAAGAAGGAGGGACTGCGGGCATGGGGTGTAAAACAAAAGGGGTCGGAATAGGAAGAGAGAGAAAGAGGAAGAGAGATCTGCCCCTGAGCTTGTTTGGAGTTTTGTTTAACTTTCACATGCTCCTCTCTTTTCAACTTGCACCAACTTGATCTACAACAACAACAATAAAAATCAAGTTGAACTTCAATACTTCACATCAGGGCCCGCTTTTGTTATTGTGAGACTGCTGCATGTTTAAAACAAATAGAGGACAAATTGGAATATTATAGGATTGGGCCAAATATCATTAACAATTTACCTGTGGAGTAGTGATGGCAACAAATAAACAGGATTCCCTGAACCATCAAAGCAAAACTCTATAAATAAGTCATCTAACAAGTCAACTAACTCATAAGCTGCTAATATTCTGACTGTGCATTATGACATTCTGTGGCATGTGACCGTGTAAACGGTCACCAGCGCTTGCAATGTGCAACAAATTGTAAAACACATGCAATTTTTAATCAGTTTCTTTTGTTTTAAGAGGAAATGTATCATATTAAGTGCCGGCAAAGACTTTGTCACCTTACTTAATACTTGATTCACTATCAAAGGCACATGAATGTAAAAATCAAGGTCAGAAATAGAAAATGGGGATAAATACACCAGCTGCATGATAACTAAGTCAAACTCAGTCCTGAAACAAATTAGTCTGACATAAAATTACAACTTGTTTATAAAAAAAAATAGCACAAAAAATGTGTGAAAAGGGTTCATTCAAAATCCATCAAATTATGCTGAAGAAACAATTTTTCTTAATTTCTTCTGCGTCAGTTTTGTCTTTCACCAAGAAAAACTAAAAGTCCCCTAACATCTTTGTCAAAAACATACATTTGAAAGATTCTGAAAAACTCTCTGCTATTTATTTGCAAAAAAAACAACACAGAAGATGTTCCTATTTTCCATTGTTTGTGGACAGTTCAGAACCATGGGTATTGTTGTAGACAGCCTAACAATAAGGCATTGCAGTGTAAAATTGTGAGCTTTCCTACAATTTAGCTATCACTGTCTACTTAGTCTCAATTTCTTGAAAAATAAAAAGATATTAACAACAAAAAACATCAAGCGCACTTGGTGGGACTTTTAAAATCTCTAATGGATTTCACAGAGTTCAACAGAGCTTTTAATAAACATTAGAGGTTCATGGACAGCACAGAGCTTATATTTTTTATAAATTTTGGAAGGAATTCCACTTTTCAACTCTGGTAGCTTTGACCAAGCCACTCTCTGCAACTCCTTCATTCTCAATGACCTTCTAACTATGTCTGCATTTATAGTAGTATCTTCAGGGGCAGATAAAACACAAGTCAAATTATTCAATGGAAATCACACTTAAAAACAACACAAAACACAAGTGATATGACAGCATGTAGAATTTTGGAGGAGAAAATTAGAAACAGACTTCCTTCAAAAAAAGAAAGCAAAGGGTTCACTTTCTTTTTGCCACTTTGTCTCTTTGTATTTTGGAAAGTGCCGATATTTTTCTTTTAATGTTTTTGCTGATGTTACATTATTTTTGTTGTAATTTGATATTTGCTTAGAGCATACAACAGCAAAATGTTTCGTTTTCTGACTTGATTATACTCTTTTCTTCCCATAAGGCACATGGCACAAGATTAATGACAACAACTGTGATAATATCTCTAATGAATCGAAACATTGTCGATTTTAAGTTGGAAGAGCAAACATCTTGCCTCAGGGTTCACACATGGCGGCTGTCACATTCAATACAGTGATGAACACTAACAAACATCCATGTCTTACTTGTCACTAACTTGAAATTTGGACTCTTTGATCATGTAAAAACAACAGCATTAGACAGCTAAAGTAGTCTATTTTACTTTTTTCTCAGAATTTAATTTAAAAAGAACACACAGTAAGACATTTAAGCTAAATGTTACATTTCATAAGCTTGAATTGCAAGTATTGCGGCATAACACAAGAGTATTGTCAGCTAAAGGAAGCTAGCTGACAGCAGATTTGGCTGAGGTACGAGAACAGGTTATCTACAGCAAGCTTTAATGTTCCCAGCTTGTCCACCTGTCCATGTGTCCTTGGGCAAGACATGGAGCCTCAAGATGCTCCAGATGGCAGCGGATAACTTTGCATGGCGTCGCTCCTGCCATCAGCGTAAGTGTTTGTGTGTAAATAAGTGATCACAGTGTGGAGAGGATTCCTCCACAACGCTATCCTTGTTCTAGGTGGTCTGCACCTTTCATAGGATTTTTAATATCCAGTGACGTTTTGTAACAAACCTCTCAGGCCTTCACAGAACTGCTTACATAAGAGCTCACATTACATACAGGTAAACTCTGTTTCGGTACTTTCTGATCTAAACTGGTTGCACTGGATTTTAATAAAGGGAATTGAAGGAATTTTTGGATTTTTATTTGTCATAAATTTAGAAACCCATGTATCATTTTCCTTCGATTTCAGAATGATGTGCTACTTTGTGTTGGTCTACCACTATTCTAATAAAATACAATAAATTTTGTGGTTATAATTTAACAGAATCCAAGAGATTCAAGGGCCTGGATACTTTTTTGAGACAATTTTCTTAAATCATCACACTATCCTTTCAACACAAATACAACTGTTTATGAAATAAGAGTAAAGAAATGCTGAAATATTTCTATTAGCCAGTGATGAAGAGTTATTATCCCTGTGTCGTTCCTTATCCAGTTATTTAAGATCATCTTATAGCATCTCTACTCACAACATAGTAGCCGTCAGGGATTTTGGTGAGTGAGCTAACTATTCCGACTGCAGAGATGGGGTCCAGCTTGTTGCTCTCCTCAGACATGTTGGAGATCTGTTAGAAAAGCAAAGGAGCATCAAAATGCAGTACAACACTTTTTTTTTCTGGCACAGGCAAACTTTTTCTTTTTTAATCACATTCATTGATAAGGAAAACTTGTAAATTTAGCAATAAGTACAAAACCAAATGTACAAAGGGTGAAAGAAAATGACAATTACATCTTTGACAATGCTGACCTGCAGGAGGAACGGGGGGTTTCTTAGTCTAAATGGCTACATTATTGACTTCTTGATGAGGCCTATTAGGCTCCAGAAGAAAAAGCGGGCGCCTAATCCGGGATCAAATGACAAGTGAGACCAGTGACAAAACAGCATTCGGAGACCACCGTCTGACTTCACCAAATCGCAGATTAGGGGGGAGCGATCACATATTTTCAAGGAAGTCCCGATCAATTGCTATCTATTTCTGTCTAAGGGAATTTTTGCCTAATGGATATGCAAGCCTTTTTACTGGGTAAGTGGCTTTGCAAAGGTTCTCTTATGCAGTTTTATTAGATTAGGTCTAAAGCGTTCTTGCAGTAACTGACAAAGTTGCAGCATTCAATCTTTATATTTACAAAATCCATTGCAATTAAGCTGATCAAATTAGAGGATTTACTCCAGAAACATGCTGTCTCGTTAACAAATGCTAGATAGCTGTACTTATTCAAATGAAACCGAATGGCCATTTAGCCAATGGGGTGAAAGATATCTTTATAACATTAATTTGTTCAAATTAGTTAGTTTTTAAGCCCAACCCAAATCAGTGCTTAAGGACTAAAAAAATCCCAGTTAAATTATATATGAAAAAAGAAACTTAATGCCCTCTCCTCATATTATAGAAGTGTCAATAAAATTGCCATATGTGTAAAGTGGAGCTTTTAGCAAGATAACTGTTAGGTCTATAATAGAGGATTAGAAACCCTCCATATTAATATAAATATTTTTAGTAAATAAACTTGCAATTAAAGAAGAAAGCACAACTTTAACACAGTGTAAATAATATTACAATGTGTTATTATTTGATCAAACTGATTGTGTAAGTATTTGATTAACATTTTAATTCTGGTCATATCTAAAGTTTTTGTATGTATGGTTAGATCTCATTAAGTTCATGTTTATGTTCAGGCAGTTAAAACCCTGGATGCTTTCTTCTTGTAACAAAGGTATAACTGAGAAAGTTTAATGACAAAACAGTACAATAATAATCAACATTCTAGGAGGTGTTGCTATTATTGTTGTTAGTTAATGCAAGTATAGTGTTCATTCACATTCCTAAAGATATGTAGCAAGTCCACTTACATCCACAGTCGAAGGTTATTTCCACGTGCACCCGTGACTCTAACCGGAACACAAAGGTGAGGCTAAACACCTAAAATATAAATTACTTTTAATTACCTATAATATTTACCTTTATAAGTGTAAATCTCTGGTATTTGCCTGTTCAGCTCGACGTTGCCTCAGTGTTACGAAGCTTCAACACTTCCGGGTGTCGCATTTTGGTAATAATTAACCTGAAAGTCCACAGAGTGACATCACAAATATCTGCTGTTCGGTTCAAAGTCTTTTTATCTATTTATCTGCATTACGCACCAAAAACTAGAAAAAACTAGTAAATGGTTCAGTTTGATTTGTTAACTTCTAGGAGTACATTTCTTTGCCATTTATTTCTTTGCCATAACTTATCCAGCCTAAATATTTGTATAACCACATTTGCGGCTGTCTTGCACTTTGACTCTCATAGATGCATCCACGGGTCGGGGCCTCCTGACAGCTGCGTGTCTCTCTAAAAGTTATCACATGTCGTTGCTGTAATCAAATAAAAGTAAGACAGAGCAATGTATTTACTTAAGCCCTTACATTATTAGCTAAGTCGTGCATCTCCCTGAGCGCAAAAGTTAAGAGCCTCTTTGTAGGCTCTCTAAAAGACCAGCAGGCAACAGATGCTTCCCCATCATCAGGTTTATTATTTCTACCATCACTACACCAATGATACCATCTTTCAGTTAATTAAAACCTGAGATTTGCTGCTCTGTTCTGTTACATGGCGCCATATGTCGGTGGATTGTTTCTTCTGCGGCTAAACACTGACAGCTGAACTTCTTTACATTTCTGATGTGGTTTTTTTTCCCACTTTTTTTTCTCAATGCATATGTTTCAGGAAAAAAAAAAAAACATACACATGAATGTTTGTTTTAGATACTGAACGAGATGCAGGGCATCCACATAGAATCAGCCATACTTTTTTTAGATAGATAGATAGATAGATAGATAGATAGATAGATAGATAGATAGATAGATAGATAGATAGATAGATAGATAGATAGATAGATAGATAGATAGATAGATAGATAGATAGATAGATAGATAGATAGATAGATAGATAGATAGATAGATAGATAGATAACGGAAAGATGAAAACAAGAAAGGAAGCAAAAAAAGAACAAAAGGAACGATAAAAAAATGAAACTGGAGCCTGAAACAAGAGGCAATCTATTCAAACCCTGAGACCTACTGTTGTTTGAAAGTTTGCTGTTCCCAGCAGACAGTACAACAAAAATACACCCTCGGGTCAGAATCTAATATGGCTAACACATAGGATGTCCTAGCAGAGAAATATACTATTTTATTAGTAACTAATAATTTATTATTCTGTTTCTCATTAGTGCCATGTATTGTAATGTTTGATGTCTATTTGTAATCTTATTTTAGTATTTGAAAAACATTGCTAATAGTAGTTTTCACCACAACATTGGGCAATTCCCACAGGTTTTCCGTCTTGTAGCTGGAACCCACTCATCTTTCATGTGACATCATTCCTGGATCTGAGTTTTGATTTTTGAGACACACTGAATGAGGCATTGTTCATGTCATCTAAAAGCAAAACAAACAAACAAACAAAAAAAGAATTGTATGAATTGAAATCACAGGCGTTGAACCTTTCTTTTGTTTGATTTCACTTTCTGGTGTCTGAAACTGGAATTGTGAAGGCAGGTGCAGTAGTGTGCTTAAAGTCAGACTAATTCAGGAGTGACTGGCAGGAAAATATTTATGGAGATAGCGCCCCGCTGCCAAACCCCGAACCTCCGATCACACCCAGCAGCTCAGTGCTGCTTATCATCGCTGATGCTGCTTTCTGTGGCAAATGATTGGAGCGGAGAAAAGTATTTGATGAAAGATTTCCTTTTGCAATAATCTCACTCCTTCGTCTGCGTTTACACCCCACGTCATCACCCCCGCCCTCACACGCACATCATCCTACCAACACATGCTACCATATCAAGGTGTTGACGCACAACGGAGAAGCGCGTTGAATTTTTTGGCACAGTTGAGAGCAAAAGAATTCAAAGGTGTCTGTTGAAAGGAATAATAACAACAACAAAAATAAAAATACAACATAGACACACGTTTAATCTGGTTTGGAAGAGAGGTGCACCTGCTAAAATAATGGTCTAATTATGGAAGAGGTGATGAAGCACTCGTTGGGAGTGGAGACATCAGCAGCACATGCTAACTGTGAAAATCATCAGCTTTTACAGTGTTTTTAACGGGCGCCGCCTCGCACGCGGAGGATTGCGGGGTAAGATGAATGATGGCTGTGGCAGATTTCTGCAGGGGAGCCACCAGCGGGAGGTGCAGGGTGTTACGGCTGGTATTTTGAAAAGATTCATTAGCGCTGCGATTGCTGTTTTCACCTTTTGTTTGACATCGGCTTTATTTCAACTCGTGCTGACCCACCTGAACACCAGAACATCGTATTGTGTTCGACACATCAATCTGAATATTATTCGTTCTGAGTTTTTATTAACAGAGGACAGACAAGCACTGGGACCCAAAATTCTATCTTTTTTTTCTTTTTTTTTTGAATAATTTCTCACATAAATGATGAAAGAAGAAAAGAAAAGGGAAAGGTTCTTTTTTATGTCTAAAGGTCATTTATTGCAGTCTGTAATTTGCTGACACCAGCGTAGGGACTGAAGATGGAAATTTCTGTGCTGCTATCCCAAGAGTAATATTATCCCTATCTCAACTTGGGAAATCTACACAGTCCCAATGTCACCCACATGAACCCATTATGTGCTATGTAGAAATCTGCAGGTCTCATTTTATACATAACCCCCAGCTCCCTCCTCTACTCCTCACTTTTTTTTTTTCTGTCTACACACAGAAAACCAAATCCCCGTGTCTCCTGAATGGCTTATAATAACCAGCTTTAAGAAGCCTACCCTTAGTGCCCCCCAAAGGATACAGCCTTGCAAGGCTCCATAATGTCATGCTTCTTTCTAATTAAAGGTCAGTTTGGTCGGGTCTCATTGTCGCCCTGGCTGGAAAAGTCCTTTGAAACATGATTGATTGTCCAAATGTGATTTAATTTTACATTCATCCCATCTGTTTTCCTCACTAAAACACCGAATTGTAAGGGTTTAAAACGTATGAACTGCTATATTTATTTTCTGATTCAGCAAGTTTATGGTTGAGAGTTCATTGTCGGGCTGCTTTTACGCGTAAAAATCCACATTCTAACATCAAAGTGCAGGTTTTTATTCATGCCTTGCACTTCTGAGCTTTTGGGATTTAGTCTTATTGATTGAGTAGCTTAACTAATGCAAAGAAAACTGCATCAAATTTAACAATCACATCTATTTTAAAAAGAACAGACAGTGACATACTTCATTGGTTTGTTTCTGTTCATTTTTAAAGACTATGGCTTACAAGTAAAGTTCGAGTTTCTCATAATAATTATTATTAATTGGACCAACAGAAAATATTTTTTAATACAATAACACCTACTGAAAAATACTTTATGTGGAGTTACTGTACAGTTTACTCATTCAATATCTGTGCTCTTGTCTTCCTATTGATTACACCCTCATATGCTTTTTGGGGCCTTTGGGTCAAGAAAATATTTTAAGCCAATTACTCACATTAACACAGTGATCAAAAAAAGGCAGATATTGGTATCTCTGCAGCTGCAAAGTCCTGCTGGGAAATGAAATGTGCATCTTCATAAAACTCTTCAGCAGAACAAAGCATTAAATGCCAGTGCATTGAATGCACTCGCTTTAGGTGCCACTTCACCTGTTGGTGAAGTGGCACCTAAAGCAACTTCCAAATGAAATGTAAAATTTACATCCAACTGAAAAGATGACGGGGTACGGAGCAATCATCCACTAACTTTTTTCCCCGGAATCTTCTGACTTTGTTTTTGATTCAGGACTGGCTACAAGTAGAATTTTGCCACACTTTTCCTTCCACTCAACTTTTCATTACACTTGCATACTGCACTTTGTGAACAGCCATCTTCTTTGTCAGTGTATTAATTTGCCTTTCTTTAGTAGGTTGTCCATCCTTGTGCAGTATTATTACTTTATTGTGATTTTTATTATGTTTTTTTTCATTAGAAGCCGTATTTTGAGCATTTGTTTTGAAATAAATACTCAAAATACATAATTCTATGTGTCTGACAAATTCGGATGATACACAGTCCTAGTTTCACTTTTTGAACTGTATAACTGAAATAAATTCCCAGCAAGACTCTGAATTATTACTATGGACGTGCATCTCTAATTTCCTTGGTGCTGTTTTGCATTAGCTAACAGTTTCTTGCTCAACTTATCATCAAATACATGCCCATATACAGTCATGCATCTGTGTATGTGGACCTCACATCCATCCGCCCACCCATCCACACACACACACGCACGCACACGCACTTATACTTTCCTCCGTCTGGTGGGGAGTCTGGACTGCTCCGACTGACTGCGCCTCACTGCCCTTGTGCAGTGGTGTGCCAGTTGTGCCTTCCCCCATTGCTGTGAATGCCACCATCTGGTGTGCCACGTGGACATCATAATCTCCCCTTAATTACATTAGCAGTGCAATCAGTTACTGCATTACAAGGCCGGGCGAAGAGCTTTTAAATCTTGGAGGAAATCATAAATAATTGCACTAAGTACCCACCGCCAGATGTGCGTGCCAACTTGGCTGGCATGAGATAAATAGTAACCTCAACAACGGTGTTTGCTTTTCTGTCTGAAAGGAGTTTTTGGCCAGTTTGATCCTCCTGTCCTTTATGCCCGTCCCTGTCCTCTTCCCGTGGATTCCCTTGCTTTGTGTGTTAAAGCTCACAGAGATCTTTACTGTGCTCAGATGGCCACTTGTTGCTTTAGTGTGTTTCCCACAGATGTGTGACTGAAAGCGCCAAGGAAACGATTTGCAACAAGGCCTCTTGCCTCACTATCATCCAATCTTTTTTACTACCTCTTCCAGTCGTCCTTATGTTGATCATAATCTGGTGTTTTCCAGGTGTTTTGCCTGCCAGATTAAGGCTTTTTTTTGGACTCTTTGCACTCTATGCAGTTGAATGAAGCACATAAGCATGAAACATTAAATATTATGAGACACCTTCTGGATTTTTTTTTCTTTGCTATCAAGGGAATGGAATGTTTTCTTGTGGTGCATGTTAATTCACTCATTTTCCTGTCAGTCATCTCTGGAATCCCCATGGCTGCTTGCAGTGACACACGGCTCCATGTATTGCGAGCTAAGACTAGATCCTCCAGCATACAGGTGACATGAAGCAGCTGGATTTTTGGCATCTTAAACATGAACTCCTAGGACAAAGACAATTACACTTTTTATTTTTCTCATAAGGTATCAACAGTTCGGTGAAAATGTGTATTGCAGTCTATAATGCACATGCATCTTTTAGAAAGCTAATGCCTCATACATTTTGTCCTCAAGGATGCTTTCCTAAATAACCTTTTTGGTGTTCATAAAAATCTAAAGAGCAACACCTTACAAAATTTTCAAGTTCAGCCTTCAAGGCTTTAGACATGCGTGAGCATTTTCATCAAAATATTTGCATAAGAACATATAATAATGAAAAATAATGACATTGTTATTCCATTTCATTCGAATGGTATAGGTAAAGCATTCTTCACCTCCACCGACATTACCAAATAAATACGTATGTTTACATGATAAGCTTTGTCGTAGCTGTTCTGGATGAGGGCACATGCTTGAGCCATTACCTGAGAAATTAAGATCAAAATGCATCCACCTTCTGTGGCATGTTCTCTCATCTAGAAAAATGAGACTTCATGTCAGAAATTAATCGATTGCCAATTAGATTTTCTAGACTCTCTAATCAATTCTAAAAAGTAAAGTGTAAATTACTAAAATTATTTGATAACATTTAATTCATAGGACTTGCTAGGAGTGCTGAAATTTGTTGCACTTTGGATTTTGTTGAAAACAATATTTTTTGAACAGAGTTTTTTCCCACACTGGGATCTTGTGGTGCGAGATGACAATGCTTCGATAAAAGATGAAATCGCTATCAACAAAAAGGTTCAATAGATTTCAGATAGCTTAATGCTACAAATTAATGAACTACTTAAAAGGAACACACTCAGGTTTACACTACTAACAGATAAAACCAATTGACAAATGAACACTGCCTGGCTAAGGAAGAATACAGAAATAATAACTTCAAGGCTTCTGGGCAGAGATTTTTAAAGCAACAAACAGGGTTAAGCTGTCTTTTGAATGAAACAATGCTATCACAGTGTGAATATTGACTGAGTAACAATGGCACAAATGTCTTCCCCAGAAAAAAAACAACTGTGTAGGTTGTTTGTGCCATCTGGCATTAAGGCTCTTTTCCATAACAAAAAATAAAAAATAAAAAAATAAAAGAATTTTCTATATCTTGTGTACTCATCACTTTGGTCAAAAAGGACATATGTAAGACTTGGTGAAAGTCTTTATTCAACCAAAATGATATTGTTTCTCACTATAACACTAATAAGTGGCAACATTTTCACAAAATTAACCACATATAAATGTGAAAAAAACACTATGCTCCAAAATTAAAACCAGACAAATTAATTTAGGTCCAGAGCTGGAATTTGAATTGTAATCTCTTTATGACTATACTAGAAAGTAAACTCTGTAACTGCTCAGACGCCTGTTGATGTTGCAGGGTATAATCCTGTTCAGTTTGAATTTTTTAATAACAGGTTAATTTATTTAGATTATCTGCATTTGTATTATTATCCAATTTGATTCAAAATGTGCAAAGGACAAAATACTCAAATTGTATTTGTTTAGAGGAGGGGTTAGTTTAGCGCTACGACTTGCAAGATCCACTAAGAGGACTTGTGTGCTCTTTTCCAATACTCAGTGGGCTCTTTGCACGTTAGCTTCCGTGTTCAGGGATAAGCGGCTGTCGCTTCCGGTCTATTGAAAATGTCATTTTACACTAGGTGCTTGCAGGGGTTGGCCAAGGTAACAATTAATGATGTACATCGATCCAAAGTTCCAACATGTAAGCTGGAGAAAGGTATTAGGATTTACGCCTCGTTATACATTTACAGATACAAAGGTGAGTTTTAATTTTCTTAAACTTTGTGGCTAACATTAACTTTAGCTTATGCTAGTAGGCAATATTCTCGAACATGGTTCTTATATAAAAAATTTGCTATTTAGTTATCTAAATATTTTTTATCCATTCTAATGGACAATGTATTTGCCTTATTTTTTATTTGTTGTCAAGTATATTATGTGTGTTTATTGTCGTTAGTGTCAAACAGACCAAGTAACGGGGGAGGTTACGGTTCGGGCTTTTTGCTTCCGCAGCATGAGGAAGCACCACTGGTGCAGGGTTCGAGTTCAGCTGACTGTTCTGGTTCAAAGTTGTTGCTTTTAGAAAAAATATGGCCGTGTTCCTTAAGGTCTCCGTGTTATTTATTTAGTTTTATTACTTTTGCATGCTTCTTGTGAAGAGCTCAAATAGGATAGTGTTTACAGCAGTGTGTACAGGCGGATCAGTTGCTCGGCTGTCTGGGTTTGGTCACTCGTTCGCATACACTCGCTCTTTCAGCCTGAATAGTGGTTCCATGTAAATAACACAGGGACAGCTTCTTTATTTACCATCCTTTATTTACCAGTTTTAGGCTGAAGAAGCGGATCCCGAGTGAGTGCTGTGCGACGTTAGCTTTTACTTACAAACCACCGTCTTCAATTCAGAATCGCTTGGAAATCCATACAAACTTAAAAGCCCATTATATTTGGAAGACAACAGTGTTCATGGTATTGCTTTATTTGTTTCTAAAAGACGACTTTGTCTTTTCTAGCTGTCATGGTAACTAAAAGAGAAGCAAGGAAGCCGCATTTCTCTCATGCTGATATGACATCGGTGCCTTTCCGTGCAAAGAGAACATGCAAGCGAGTAAGTAGAAGAGCAGTGATTTCGTCTCCTTTGATTATTTCTCTAGCTATTTTCCTTCTGTTAAGGTCATTAATGGTATACAATTTTTAAGAAAATGAGGGGTGTGGGTGAATGCTAGTCCTGTATGTATTTATTTCCAGATAGTTTGCTTTTGCTAATGCGTAGCATGAAAAGTATAACTAGTTTAGCTCGATTGCTAAAGGCAGTAGGCCTCATATCCTGCTATGCTGTATGGAAGTTTGATTTGGTTAAATAAGAATAATTAATGCAGTGTCTATTTATGATTTCTGTTCAGTTAGTACAAGCAATTAATTTTTTTTAGTCATTTTGATCGGTGATATTTCTGTTTTATGCTTATAAATTTAGTTTTGACTTTGCTTAAAACGTTATTTAAATGATTCAAAACAAAATGCTTAAAACTGTTACATTTACGGTAAAGCACTCGGTTTTGTTTAAAAATATAGTTAAAATAGTTTGCAATTATAAAGGTTATACAGAAATGGAGCGAAAAGAGATGTATGTGTTCTGCTTTTTATTTGTCAAAGTGAAGGTAATGTGGCTAAGCTGCTTTAGTTAAAACGTTAATCTCACGAGTGCTACTATTTTTTAAATTGTTTTCTGAATTACACTCAGTACAAGCGAGTGAGTGATTTCATCTCCTGTAATCATTTCTCTTGCTATTTCCCTTCTTTTAAGGGCTTGAAGGCAATGTGCTATTTAAGTATCTAAATATGTTTAAGCCATTCTAACGGACAATGTATTTACCTTATTTTGTATTTATTGTCAAGTATATTATATGTGCTTATTGTCGTTAGTGTCAAACAGAGACCAAGTAACGGGACATTACGGTTCAGGCTTTTTGCTTCCGAAGTGTACAAAAGAATGTTGACAGCATCATATTTTTAATGACAATTCAATAATTTCTGCAGCGTGTGTCTGAGATGGAGTCACAGACACACGTTAACTGGTGGTTCACAACACCTATTTGTGAACGTCTGTTCCTTTTAGTCTTTGAAAGCATAAGAAGGAGGGAAATACATTGTTATTGGCTTGTTTTACCAATAATAGTTGCAGCAATAACAGTTAGCAAATCCCAAAGGCTTTTCTGACTTTCAACAAGAAAGAGCTGAACTCAGGTGCAACTGGTGTTGGATCTGGTGTTGGAGCTAAGCTCATAAATTCATTGAGCTTAGCTGGAAACAGGCCTCCAAAGGAAATTATATTTGAGGATGCAATAAAATCTGAGACTGGCTGAGGTTTTCAACATAGTATGGCTCTTTGCCCAGGGTGTCACAATGTAAGGGAATGGTTTTATCTGCCAGTGGCACCTAAAGCAAGTTTTCTATTGCTTATTCTATTGCTTATTGGTATGTTCATTCTTCTCAATAACCTTGTATTTTACATAATGTATGAAAGTGAAAATGATCTTGAAATTGGTATCAGGTTTGAGATGGTAAGCTAGTACCACGGTAAAGGAAAGCATTTGATCATTGCTTGATCTAAAATACAATTGACAGACAATATAGAAATGGATTATTCTGCACTAAACTGGATTTAAAAAAAAAAAATATATATATATATATATAAAATTTGTTTCTTTCTATGAAAGACAAAAAAACATTTGTCTTTCACTGACAAATGTCTGTGAAATATGTTTCACAGACATTATTAAATATATTTAAAACTGATTCTAGGTTTTTGAAAACGGTTTGGGTTTTCTGTCTAAAAAAATGTCTTTTTTGGTTTTTCTCATTCCGGGGGCACAGAAGGAAGGACTCAACCCAAGCAGAATTTATGAAAAGAACCACCACTGAATATGCATACGTAGCAAAAAGAAAGGCTCAGGATTGGTTTAGGTATTTGCCAATCCATAGTTGCATTGCAAACTACAAAGTCAATATTTTTTAAAATGTACCATCTTTAACAGTAACTATAGTCCCCTGATGCCTGTTTTGTGTTTTTTTGCAGACACACCATTTAAATCAGACATAAATGCATGAAAAGGCACTTTGACTATCTGGTTGTTAAATGGAGATATTGATATTAACATTTGCAATGTCCATCTCAATTTGATCTCAATCTGGCCATCAAAGTGCAATTTAAATGAATGTGCATCTTTCTGTCTAAACAATTTGAGGATAAAAACACAGCAGAGAGTAGAAAGAAAATTCCAGGTATTGACTAAATTTGTCTTATCATTTATCACAATTTCACCAACCACTTTGTCACGGCTTCAGCTTTTAAGGAAGATAGATGATCCAAGATGTTGTCCCCCTCTTTCATATTCTTCGTGCTCTGGGAAGTGTGTCCAATATGGACTTACTTGAGCTCGTAGCAATATTGTTAGCCTTCGTTCGTCACTACTGAGGCAATCGGGGGCTTCTTGCATGCTTTTCCACATGCTGTGCAGGGACATCTGGCATTTTCTGACCTTTTAACCTATATTATTAAAGATTAATTTCATTATCAACCATATATCTTACCAACAATGGTGGTGGTGCATGGTGTCAAATTGGTACATGGGCGTTTTAGTTGACTAAGCGGGTAAAATTTGTTATTCAGTGAGTTTTCTTTTGAACACACCACAATGTCAAAGTGGTACCAGTAAGGGGCACGACTCGGATAGGTGTGGCATTTGCTTCCCTACCTCCCTGGGGGATTTATGCTGAGGTGGTCGCCTCCACAAGGGCAACCATTAATTTCTGAGAGGAATATTCCCATAGTGAGGTGACTGGTTTAAGAAGGTCTTGCTCCTGGGCAGACACCTACAACATGAAAGTTCAAAAAAAGTGCTGACTTTCCTGAACTCTGCTATCAAGAGCCATCTGCTCCTAAGTTAAATTGCAAACAAGGTTGTATATTCTGCACAGATTTAAAGGATGTATCTGATCTAAACTTTAAATTTTCTAACGTGACCAAGATTACACCATCTACGCGGTGTTTTTGCAAGGTCTTCTGGAGGTATGTTTCTCGCAGTCTTGCTCATCAAGAGACAGATGTTTTTGCACATAATTTCTTTTCAAATTTGTCTATGGTCAGTCCAACGTTATGGATAGCAACACTGAACGTCAGCTTTTTAAATCTTGGGACAGATTCTTAAATAAATTTACATATGGACTTTTACTAGGCCTGTCAAATAGATAATTTTCAGTTTACTTTCATGTTTGAGACTTTTGCCCTGCTGGAGGGTGAACCTCTACCACTCCCAAGTCTTTTACAATGTTTAGCAAGTTTTCTTCCATTATATTTAGCTTCATTGATCTTATTATAATCTTTGACCATCTTTCCTATCCCTACTTTAGAAAAACCTCCCTGCATACAGCATTATGTGGCCACAGACATTTTTTATTGTGGGAATGATGCATTCAGGGGGATGTGCAGTGTTAGTTTTTTGCCACACATAGCATTTGCAAATAGGCAAAAAAGTTAGTCTTTAGTCTCAACCTAGAAGAGCACCTTCATCCATTGCATTGTGTTCTCTCTGCCTCTCCGATTAATCCTCTCTTTGCCCAGCCTTTGGATTTAGGTGGGCAGCCATGAATAAGCAAGTTTGTATTCATTTTATGCTCGTTCTCTTTTCTTACAATTGATTAAAAATTGTTCTGCAAGGTGTTCAGATCTTGGGATATTGTTTAATAACCTAACCCTGGTTTTAGCTTCTCTGTAGCCTGTTCTCTGAACAATTGTATTTATACTGCAATGAAATTACAAGCTATGTTTCTGGTGACTTCTGAAGACAGCTGATTGTAATGGATTCCATTTAGGGCAGTCAAAGTAAAGGGGTATTGAATACAAATACAGAGAAATGCCCCACTTTTCAGACTTGTATTTAACAAGCAAACTCTATCCCTTCATAGATATGCGCTACATTGTGTTGGTACACAAACAATAACTGAAATGTGTAAAACTGTCTACAGAGCAGAAATAGTTTTGCCGTAAAGTTTAGTAGAACACAAAGATCACTTCACAAAAGAAAAAGTTTCCTCCTGTTCTTTTGTTTGCTTTTACCTTCATGGAGTGATCTCCAGATCTATTACACACCCAGGACTCTGTCACTTAACTCTTTCATATGTTTGTATGTGTTGTTTGCCTCAGTGTGGTGATTTAGAGGGAACATTTTATCACAGCTAGCCAAGGGAGCCGGGTCCACCAGGGAGCCCGGCATTTTATAAGGGTATAAATAATCAATGACACTGAATCTGTAATAGGCTGTAATGCTGTTTGTTAACTCTCCCCCCGCTCCACCCCTCCCCCCACCCGGGATGGCATGTTTGTTGCTCGAACAATGGAAACGAATTGCCAGGGCTAATTGACAAAGCAGCAGAATCTCCTTGTAAGCTGCGTCAGTTTATTTTCTGTTTCTTTTATTGCCTCTGAGCAGCCTTAAATCATGCAGAGGCACTACTCTGATTTGTTTTAAGCAGACAAAGTCTAAACCTGATTATATTCCATGCAAGTGTACTCAGATAAAGTTATTAAAAGATTTCGATTTCTGCAAAATCATTTATTGCACTAATCAATCATGAAGACGAATTTACTCAGTAAGGAGAGATCAAAGGCAACACATTGTTGTCAGAGAATAGACGAAGAAAGAAGCAATAGCATCAAAAATAACACTAAAACTTTTTTTTTTTCAGCTTTGCTGCAACGTCTTTCAATTCAGCACCAAAACACCAAGTTTAATCCCCCTCACCGCTCTCCTCTGCGCATCTACACACCCACAGCCAAATATGATACATATTTTGAGTTTCTCCCCTCCCCCAGTAGTCACCCATGAGAATCTGATTTCCATTATTATTAATATCTGCCTGTTTAATTTTCAGCTCTG
The DNA here is from genome assembly GCF_019740435.1 of Gambusia affinis. Taxonomy (NCBI): domain Eukaryota; kingdom Metazoa; phylum Chordata; class Actinopteri; order Cyprinodontiformes; family Poeciliidae; genus Gambusia; species Gambusia affinis. The sequence continues at coordinate 9,380,653 of NC_057870.1, forward strand.
TCATAATGTGTCGGCCTAAACTACAAGAGACAATCCCTTATTGATTACTTTCCCAGCAGCCCCGGCGCATGCCCCAGCTGATCACGCCTCTCATGCACAGACATCTCATGCATTTCAGATAATAAGCTGCTGCTCTGGAGTTGAAACAAATTGGATGTGCAGTCAGTCACTGTCCAAGTAAATCATGTTGCAGTCTGTCAGTGGACTAGGCTTGGATTATCATCTTACCCAAGCGAGGCGAAATATATGAAAAAAAGAAAAAAAAAAAAAAAAAGAAAATGTGGAATGAGCACCTGTTATGATGGCATGGTGATACATAAACTGTAGCTTCCAGAAGTATTCATACCCCTTGAAGAGTTTTGCTTCATAGGGATTTTATGTGGTAGACCAACAACACAAATTAGTGCATAATTGTAAAGTGGAGGGAAAAAGATTAAAGGTCTTTAAGCTTCTTGACAAAAATTGGAAAACTTTGACATCCGTAATTTTTTTCCCTATTAACACCAGCTCAATTTAATACTCACCTAATTGGAAAATCAACCTGTAAAAATCAACCATGTATATTTAAATCTAGCTGTTTTGGGGACAAACAACATCATGAAGACCAAGAACACCGTAGACAGATCAGGGTAAAAGTGAAGAAGGTTTTTATTGACTTCAACTGACTAAACTTACACTATTTACAAAGATACTGTAAATAGCCAAAACTTAGGTTCTTGTGGGGCTGAATTCAAATAAATAAAGTTTTGACAAATTTTTAAAAAAAAGTTTATGAAACTCTTGGGGTTACAAAACTTTTTAAAAGAACATGACTCTCACATTGTTAGAGTTGTACTTAATGATGCTCCCAAAAATATGATTAAAATAACAGTAAGAGAAAATGTGATGTATTTGAATTAAACCAAATCTATTACAATTTATTTTGAAAAAGCTTGACGGCTGAATCATTCCCTTCAGTAGAAATTTACACACTAAAACATCTAAAATGAGCCAGATAATGAAGAAAAATAACGAGAACATAACCCTGAAAAGCTAGCACAACAATTTTGACACAATCCTAACATCCCTCCACCCCACGTATTGTACGCTGTATCCTGTGTCTTTCTTACTGTACATCTCGACAGTTGTAGTAATGTTTCGGTAGATGATGCTGGAAGCATTATGTTCCACGGGCGAGAAAGACGGCGCCAAAATCTATTTCCAAAACAATGCTGCCATTGTCTTCTTGTCCTTAGAATTCTGCAACAGGGAGAAAATGAAGCATCACGTCACAACCGAACCTGGCAGTGTTACACATCCAGTGCTCTTTCACATGAGGAGAAAAAAAAGAAAAAAAAGGGAAGTTTTTTGGAGATGCACAGGAAGGCATGATTAATAATACATCAGGATTATATAGCACAGACTGTGCTGCGCTGGCTTTAATAAGTCCATGGAGGGAAAACAATCCCAGACAATGAAAACAACCCCACTCACTGCCTGAAACACATCTGCATTTTACCTCCAACAAATCTGCACAACCCCCTCAGTATTAGTTATGTTGGTTTTTTTTTTTTTTTTGGTGTTTTTATTTATTGAAAAATACCTAAGTGCAGCTCAAGTTCTGCTGTGAATCTCCCGTGTTTCGAAAAAAAAAAACTATACAAAAGATGTGATATCCAAGTAACACACCTGAGCTACAGTGGTTTGCTGCGAAACCCCGAGAAGTGGAATAATTGGCACCCTAGTGTAAGTTTCCCTCTGTTTGGTGCCAGCTGTTTAAAATATGGATGATATTGTTTTCATTGCGCGGCTCTTATTGAGTTCTGCTCGGGCCGTGCGGTATAATCCTCTGACTTTGACCTTTTCTGGCATGTGGGGAAAAAAAGGAAATAAACAAGGCACTGATGTATTCCTTCTGTTACCCGAGGAGCCTAGCAGCAGATTTCCTGTAGACTGCGATCAGGCGTCCAGATCTGGAGAGCTGTCTGTAGTCTCTCTACTCTTTCTGAGAAGGAGTGAGAGAAAAAAAGCGGATGATGGGAATAAAAGAAAAAAACTTATTGACAACTGTGATCAGTGTATATTGTCTTCTCTGTATTGGCAGACTTCCCTGGCTGACAAAACTCGAAGCTGTTCACCGCAAGATGTTCTGCTTTAAGTGTTTTTTTTTCAGAAAGAAATGACTTCCTGTGGAGGCGCCAGTCATTTGAAAGATTAAAAGACATTTCAGAAAAGAGGATAATAGGCATAGACAGTCCCTTGCAAAAGCATTCATATCCCTCAAACCTTTTCACATTTTGTCATATTAAAACTACAAACTTCAGTGTATTTCATATGGAGTTTTTGTGACAGGCAGGTTTGTGCAACGTTGAGTAGTGGAGTATGGTTTTCTAAAGTTTTTACAGATGGGAATCTGAATAGTGCAGTGTGGATTTGGGTTTAAGCTCAGTCAGATGGGTGAAGATCAGTCTGTAAGTTTCTGCACAGATTCTCAACTAGATTTAGGGTGGGACTTTGGCTAAGACGATATAACACATTGAGATTGCTTTGATCTAAATCAGGGGTGTCAAAGTCAAATGGACGGAGGGCCAAATAAAAAATTTAGCTACAAGCCGAGGGCCGGACTGATCGAATGTTCTTTGAGATTTTTTTAAATGACGCATTTGGTCTAGTGCATCGTAAATTTCCTGCGGACCGAAGGTGCGCGTTGTGAGGATCGAACGGGGTGTGCGCTGTGAGGATCGAGCACGGGAGGGAGGGGGGTGCGCGCTGTGAGGATCGAGCAGGTGCCGGCTTGCTGCGGGCCGGTTCTAATAATAAATCAAGATCATCCCAGGGGCCGTAGAAAATCTTCTCGCGGGCCGGATGTGGCCCGCGGGCCTTGACTCTGACATATGTGATCTAAATCTTTTCTTTGCTGTATTCTCAGGGTTGGAGTCCTGCTGGAAGGTATTCCTCCCCCTCAATCTCACCTCTTTTTCAGCCTTTAACAGATTTTCCTCCAGGGTTGCCCTATTTTTAGCTCCATTCATCTTGTAATGACCATGGTCAACTTTGTTGTTTTCAAGACGTTGCAAACGACACTGTGTTGAACAGTGGGCATAGTGTGTTCAGGGTGACATGCAATGCATTTTGCAAAGTGTCGAAAACGTCCATTACAAATACACCCAACTCTTCATATTTTTATTTGTAAAGTATCTAAAAACTAACAATTGCTGTTGTTCTCATTTGGCTTACCAATCATGTGTTATTTTTAGCTGGTCTGGCTCTTGCAGTTACAATGATATACGTACACGTTGGTGGCCGTCATGTGACAAAATGTTAAAAAGGTTCAAGGGGTATTAATACTTTTAAAAGGTATGGAAATAAACCTCTTTGTATCTCTAGTTGAATCAGACACTAACTTTTCTCTGATTTTTAATGCAGCATGTTCTTGGTGTCCTGGACAGCGGCTGTAGTGATCAGTGTTATGAATATGACACTCGCCCTAAAGCTCATTGTATTATTGCATTCATGAACATCCATTATTAAGCTTTGCATAAATGCATATATCAGGAAAATGATTCAATTTACATGTTTCTTGTGATACACTGCCACTTTAAATCATGCGGAGATGTGATAATTACACACACTGGGCCAAAAGGGCCCATCACTGCCACTTTAAATCCAATGAACGCCACGACCTGATCACTAAAATTGACCATCTATCAGGGTCACTGAGGAGCCAAATGCTGTTCACTGCTGCTTATAATTCCTCTTGATCATTGCTAATTACAGAACGTGAGAGAAACCGATATTGCGGGTATCCAAAGAGCCTCTGCCAACAATTTAAAGGGCGCAAAGACCGAGTGTTTTAAGAAAATTGGGTTTGAAAAGAAAAAGAAAAAAAACCAAAACAATATAATGTGGTCTGAAACAGGTGTTGCTGGAGGAACTTTGCTGACATGGACAGAGCCCACTTGTCCCATTAGAAGGAAGGATCACAGCAGATCAATACAAAGTTGCTCCAAGCAATCATCTTCATCATACGATTAAACGTTTTTATCCCAATGAGAGTAGGCTGGCTGACCTCTCCTAGATTTTGATAAGTATAGTGGGTAAGTCATATTGCAGCTAAAATAAATGCTAGTGTCTGTTCAACAGGTTTAGCTTTGCAAGCAGAAACAGAATGAGGATATGTCTTATAGAAGAACAGTGTTCCTTCCCTGCAGTTGTCCCAAGGGCTTCTTGAATCAAGGTTTATGCAAAATTACGTGAATATGGAAGCAATCAATGCACCACATCATAAAGAAGTTGTGGTGGTGAGGATTTTTTTATGTTTTTGTGTGATTATATATATTTTATTTCTGTTGAGACAAGGTGCTTTACACCAAAGCCTAGTAAACGTATTAAAAAAGCCAGTACTATGTACGAAAACCACACAGTTAAGTGGGCTTGGACTCTGCTATTTAAATGCTGGCTGCAGGATGTTTTATGATATTCCTGAAATAAAAAGAAACATGTTTTTCAATGTGAAAGTTGCTTCTTTAGGACCACAAAAATAGTTACACCCCTTTATTTTTCACATCAAGTTCTATGTTATTAAACTTTGATGTGACAGACCAATTCAAGGTTGTACATCATTGTAAATTTAAAGAAAAATTATGCATGCCTTGCATCACAAATTAACAAATATAAATCAGAAACGTATGTTTTCAGTCTACTACCTTGACCTGTCTGTTGACTTCCTTGGCCTTTGATTTATTGCTTGGTTGATTTTATTTGGAGGTCATGGCTGGTTGAAAACACAGTATCACACTTTAAAATTTGTATTTGTAAAATAAAAATGTTAAACTATATAATTTCACTTTGATTCTACAACCCTGCAGTAGTTTGTGCTGTTCTATCAATTACTACTGGAGTTTGTAGCTGTATATTGATAAATAAGTTTCTGAAAACCACAATTTGGATTTCTTACACTTCAGTACCTAATTGGTTTGCCACCAACAACTTATGTAAAATAGATTTTTTTCTTATTTTTTTTTAAGAATCATTTTGTATGTTTGACATTTTCCCCTACTCACACTATGCTTTGTAATGCTTTATGAAGCTTTTCTGTGCTCTGTGCTGCTCAAGACTGCTTTCTTCTAATTCTATATTAAAAATGGTAAATTATAGGCCACAAATTTATAACATTGTAAAATAGTTAAGTAGGTGTTATAAATACAGATGTATTTAATAAGAAAAGGTTAAGATGTACTCTAGGGAGGACAACCATCTGGTCTTGAATTTGATTTAATCTTAAGGTGCACTTAAAAGTTAATTTTTCCACAGCTGTCCCATATTTGTATGGCCAAAAAATGACATTTTAAATAAGCCCAAATATTGCAAATACCACAGTTGGCATAATGCAACCTTTTTACCCGTTCACAACTCCAAATTACCGCTGCCTCTGCCAGCATTCGCTCCCCATTTCTTTCCTTAAAGTGTTCTGAACTGAAGCGTTCACTGGGGCAACAAGTCATTGAGAAAATGCACAATTTATTGAAATTTTATGGAGGGACTCTTACTCCCTCTCACCACCGCACAATTACGTAAAAGCCATCTTAGCTCTTGTGTAATCCATTTTATAGTAAGTCATTTATGACTCTGGTCACAGAGGGGATGCCTCTTGCGCCACAAACACCCAGCAATTTGTGTGGATGGCATGAGGATGGAATCCACAGTCTGCCAAAGAGCATAGTTTTCATCAAGACGAGTCGTATTTTCTTTGATAGAGAGCACATTGTAAAAAAAAAAAAAGAAAAAGTTTCTCTCCGTCTTTAGATTTGACTTGTTTCATTATAAAATTATTGCTTTTATGCTGCAGAATGGAAACTGAAAGAATTTTGGCTATTTTGGTTTTTTTATATTGATTGAAAACGTCTAGATCAGATAACTCAGCAAAAAAAAGGAGCAGTTCAAGATAGACAAATTCAGAAGAAAAAAAAGAAAAAGAAAAATACAACAAACAAACTGAGTGCTTGCAAGCCGACTATTGTCTCTCCTGAGATGAGTATGATGATTGCACCCACTTTCTACTGTAGAACTAAAACCCTTTGAGGCTTCTGGAATGTGAAATCTTACTTCTTCTTCTTCTCTCTTTATAGTACAACACTTAGGCAACAAACATCTTTTTTTATTCTTTTTTTTTTTTTTTTTTTTTACCCTACCCTGAACATTGCTCACATTGCTGTTCCCTGAAGCTTGAAAGCACAACATTTCTCAGCCAGCAACTCCCACTGGGACCAAAGCCCAGAGATGGAAATGCAAAGAATATGTTTTATTGGACAGTTGCAGACAAATAAATCTAAATATGTATTTTAGTCATGTTTGTGTGCCAGCAACATCCTGGGGGAGTAGGAATGATTATATGACATAAATAACACTGCTGTGATATGAGGTCACATGTTTACATACTTGGACTTAAGGTCAGGGAGGAAAATAATTCAGAAACTATCCCTCTTCTTTGGGAGTAAACATTGTTGGGTGACTAGCATCCACGGCATGAAGACATACAGTCCAGTATGCCCGGACTGGTAATGAGCGCTGGAACCTTACAGTCAGGTAAAACATACAAGCACAATGCGTCTGCGTCAAAGGAAGTCAATGGGAGGTGTCAATGAGGGGGCAGGCGGGACTGTCGCGATCACATGGCCCCGTGATTGACACAGCCTAACCTCGGGTGGGTGGCTTGTCAGCATAGAGCAGCCCCCCTAACACAGCCTCAGCCAGTGGAGAGAGTTATAGATGAAGACTGCAGGCTGCAACAACCGTCATGTATCTCTATTTGCATTTGACATTATTCCTTAAATGTTAAAGTAAGAGGTGTACTAGTGAGAAGTAATTGTTGTTAAAAAGTTTATACCTGAAGCAGCTATACACATATATATATATGTATATATATATATATAAAGATCAGCATATTATTTCTTTTGTACTTTTAGAGTATTAATCTTAAAGCATCACTGCTCATTAGATTCCGTTTGATGATCTTCCTCTGAATCATTGGCAAAATCGAGTAACTGTCCTCATTACAAATTTAGGAGTGATTACATCAATAAATTCAAATCCAAAATTAACATTTTAGAAAAATAAATGTTTGTAATTATGATTCCAATCATTTAACTTCATGTGCTTCTCAACTTTTTATAAGCGTTACCTCAGTAAATACTACAACCGTCACGTTTCTTCCTGTCTTACCACGCATGTTGTGTGTTATAGTTGCATTCTGAATAGTGCACCTGTATAGGGATGAAGGCTAAAGAATTCTCAGTGTTCAGTTTGATCATTACCAGTACGTTGTTTTTCTTTGCATCACACTTGTTATTGATGAACCTTTTCCAACCCATTAGCACCACTGGATCGGTTGAGAAATGTGGTTCGTTCTCAGTTGTTTTCAGATATTAGAATGACCAAAATGGCTTGGGCTCGGTGGTCCCTCTGAAGTCATAATCACAAATGGCAAAGTTGAAGTGCTGACCAGTATAAAACATTTGATGTTTTGACTTTTTGAATTTAATCTAATCATTCACACATAATAACATTTGATGTTGTTCAGGTGACAAAATGCAAATAAGTCTTTTGTTGCAGTATGTGTTGTGTGTTCAATAGTACTTAGATGGGTCATTAATTATATGAATCAAGAAATCTTACTTTTATTGGAACATACTTATGTTTACTTTTGGTGTCAGTCCCAGATTCAAGTTATTAAGGAAAGTGTAACATTGTATAGGTAGCATCTTTCTGGTTTATTTAGTTTACTTTCTCTTACTGAGTTCTTGAAATTATTTTATTCTGCACTTATGTTTTTTGAGAGGCTTCTAATAAAGCAAGAGTGAATATGTTTTAAATGGTCATTTTTTTAGCGTATTACAACTCTAAAATATTTATTTCTTTTATCAACATTTCTAAGTACCACCAGTTGTACTTAAAAATTATGCATTGAACTTAATTAAATCTTTAGGATGTCCGTGAAATGATGTGGTTTCCTTTTAAATTAATTTTCAGTTGAATTAATGCGTTGATTTTATAATGACTATTTATATCTGCATCTCAGCATTTGACTCCAATAACAGAAAAGAGCTACTGTGGTGACCTAACTTGCAAATAAAGGTAGAGCAAAGTTAGAAAACACAAGTGCCGGCTTACGGCAAACTGCACTTCAGTAAGATAACACGAGCCCTTCTTCTTTCTGCCTTGTGACAAGCGAGCTATGTTGCTTTGCAGAGTTTTATATTTGTCTAATTATTTCTTTTTCCGAATACGCTTTTACCTGCCTCTTCTCTCGACTGGGACAGCAGGAAGAGTGCCCTCCAAAATTCATTTCTCATGCCTCTGACATCCACATCTGTCTGCATGTCAGCGTAGCATTTTTTCCAGACTTTTTTTTTTTTGTTTTGTTTTAATGAAAGAGAGCTACACATGCAAAAAGGTGCTGTGATGACACATTTTGATTTCCATTGTGCAAATAGAATCCCTCAGACTTTCCTTTAATCTTCAGTATTCACCGCCGCAGAGTTTGAACTACAATCGGGATGTCAGACCGTTTCTTTTTAAAATAAAACATGAGCACAAGCTCTTAAGAGAAGAGATTTATATAGATCTAAAAAATAAAAAAAAGCAGAGAAGGGGGCAGAATTTCAACAATAACAATGTTCAAACTTTTTTGATTTATAGAAGACTTTTATAAAGAATTTGGGTGATGCATTTCTGTTTGTTTTTATGTTACTGAAGTGCTCCGTTTTTTCCTTCCTTCACTGAGAGAGAAAAAGCTTCTGCTGCAGTGCGGTCACAAGGGGGTAGCATTGACACAGTTGTTTAAGGCCTTCAGCAGCCATCCCGGCATCAGGGCAAACTGTCTTTGATGTAATTGGGGTCCTGGACCTCTTAGAAAAGCATATATTGCTTTGTATGTGGAAATGTTCAAGGAACAATGGATTTCCATAAGTGGATGTAAAATCGCATTTGGAGCATCCCCGGCATGCTAACCATTCTCTAAACAATAACAAAAAGGATTCCTTCAGGATGGGACGGGTAATTCCAAGGCACTTACTGCCTGGGAAATGTAATGGAACGTAGCATTAGGATTAAATGTGTGACTAAAAGATGCAGACTTGACTGGTTTCAGGCACTTTCTTGGGTGATTTATTCAACAAAATTTCTAATTTCTCTACTCTGTATAGTTGTATCCTTTTATGAGTCAATGAGCAAACATAAAAACACATTTTCTTTTCTCTCAGAGGAATTAATAAAAGGTTATTCCCCCCTTTTTGTGTTTTGGATCTATAAATAAAAAAATCTTGCCCTTTAAAGGCATTTTTTTTTTTTTTTTTTATGGAAGCAGATGAATTATGACCTCCGACCTGTACAGATTAACCTGCTAATTATCAATCATTCTACAGACACGGAAGTGCTCCCTTAACTAACATTTTTGTCTATCCATCTTATCATCCAAAGTAATACTTAAGACCACGAGTCTGACAGGCCCCCATAAATAAAGCCTGCCTATTTACATATTCAGTTTATCATGGATATTGCGTGCTCTGTACATAAAAATTCAAATGCAGAGTTTATGAAATATGATCATGCAGCAAATGTGAGAAAACACAGAGCATAGCCTGTTCATATAAAGATGAAGACTCGCTGCAAGTGATTAATAGGGAAATGAAGCAGACGTCACATGTGAAGAATTAAACTGAAACTGAGAATTTTTTTTTTAAGAGAATTTATTCTAATGTGCAATTCATTGTTAAAAAAAACAAGATCCTTTAGATAATGTTGTTAGTTGACTGCTATTAAATCAGTGACACACAGGGGTTTGTTTTCGATGACACATTTAGACTCATTCTCAGTGGTGGTTTTTTCCCCCTCTTTTTTTGGGAGAAATGGCTCCCCACCCAGGGTGCCGTTTTACCAGGGGAAGCTCAAAGAAAACAAAGTACTATCAGTTGCGCCTGATCATGGTTTCTGTTGCGTGCTTGCATGTTGGATCAGTAGAAATTGGATGCCCCCTTGTGTTGTCCACAGTGTAAACACTGTAAAAAATTATGATTTGGTGCCCTGTCTGGTTGTTAAAAATAAGGAAATAGAAGAAAAAATTACCATAGAAATGACCTGAAAAGATTGATAAAACTAATCTGTAATATAAAATAAACGATCAAGAAAATTTTTTTCCATGTTTTTTTTTTTATTTTGTTTTAATTTAGCATCTTATTTCAGTGTTTTCTGAGAATGCTGGTTTATGCAGTGTATTCCTTCCTTGATGTATTCCTTATTATATTTGACTGAAAGTGTGATATACAGTCAATCACTCACTATATTCACATAAAAAAAGAGACACATTTAGTTCGGTTTGCTCTCAGAACTGAAGGAAAAAATAAGTCATTTAGAAGCACATACTGGTCAGTAAGTGTCTCATCTCTCCTCATGAACTAGTTAACCTGAAAGAATACAATCTACAAATGTGTTGCAGCAACAGCAAATTACCTGGGTTTTGTGGAGAGGAACTAATCTTTCCAAGCATGACACTGGACAGGAAAGGCCTCTTACTGTTATTATGATGTGTCGGCTCGTGTTAGATGGAGGGCCTTGATGGCCGCATCAGGAAGGAGCATCGAAGCCCCCTCTACCATGACAGCACTCTGATGGATGTACGGGTGGTGGAGGGGCAGGGAAGATGGAGGTTAGAAAGCCGGGGATGAGGAAAAGGAGGGAGGGTGATATAAGGTTTGGTGGGGGTTACATACAATAGTAAATACCTACAAATGCAACGCATTAGCAGTAGGTGCAGAACCTGAGATAACATTAGCATGCACGATAAGGCTTCCTGTTAGACAGGCTATCTCTGAAACAAAATAAAGGTCGTGCGTGGTGAATTTTCAAAGCTTTAGCTTGTGACTTGTGATGATTTGTCCTGAATGAAGATAACACTCCCATTTCAAAGTAATTTGAGACATCAGAAAATCTTACTGCCAAACACTGACAATAATTTCTAATAACATATAGGTTAAGCATTTGCAACATTCTACAATAAAAACAAGGACCACAGTGCTCGCAGACAAAGTCAGATTTTACATCATCGGAGCAACATAATGTGGTATTTTAAGTGAAGTTTTTCTAATGTTATTGCTGCAATGTTAAGGAACTGATGCATTTGACTGGGCTTCCATAGATGGAAAACATCCTAGATGTTGATGTTATGCAATCAGATGAATTTGACTGTGTTGTGTTGAGATGTAAATATGACTGAATTGGAAATTAGGTCGGATTCAGTTCCCCCTGTTTTCAGGCTACTGTGTGGGGTTTATTAGGAAATATTTATGAAAGTTCATTAAAAACACTGAATTTACCGTTCAGTAAATGCATGTTAAAGCTCTTTACAGTCCAAAATATGACCCAGTTATGGTGTTGTTGAAGTCAAAGTGGCACTCCTGTGTTATGTAAGGAACAAAATGTTTCCAGAAGCTACTGTGTACATTTACTGTGACAAAAGGACTTAAAATTTAGATGAAACATTAAATCTGAAGTTGGACGTCTATTCTATTACCACATACAATTTTTTCCACATTAATGGAATATTGCAGAAAATAATACATTTTCCACACTTAACTAAGTATAGCAACACATAGAATATTTTTATAACACACAAGTATCAATTAGGATTTTAGTCATGGACATTGTTTCTGCCGTTATATTACTTTTCTTCAAAGTCTTAAGTTTACACTTAGATGAATATAACTTTAAAACCATTTTTGAAAGCCCAAATGATGATGACATTGCTTTGCAAGCTTCTTATTGACTTGACATTAGCATTAGTAATGAGACTTGACATGTAATGTTACCTTACCTTTTTAAGGTAACTGAAAAAGGTAAGGTACTGATGTTACCTTAAAAAGGCAACCATATTATAACATCACGTTATGAAAATTTTTTGTTCTTAAAGTATCCAAGAACAACAGCTAGCATTTGGAGTGACCATCAAATCGATGTGTAGTGTGTAAGTAAGCCAGCCTACAAGCCTGACTCAGAACAGCTCTGTTGGAACGAATGGGCAAATACTCCAGCAAAACTACAGTGAGAACACAAAACATTTGATTCAAACCATATGGCTTAACTGGCAACTCTCTTAAATAGTAAGGAAATATATGTAAATGTCTGAATTTTAAAAATATTAAACATCCTGTAAAATCTTTCTCGCTGTTTGTACGGACAATTACAAAATACAAAAAAATTAGGTCACCTAAACTGACCTAAAACATCAGAAGTCAGACAATGATAACAAAATGCCCATGAGCTTCTTTTTTTCTTTTTTTTTTTTCTTTTTTACACAGTTTATGGAAATATCTGATTTCAAGGTCTGGCAAAGCCTGTAAAGTCAATGAATACATCCATTGAGAATTTTTTGAATTTCATTTAAATTAATAATCTCTACTGTTCAGTTGTAGTTTTGTTAGGGACAGAATCATGTAATATTGCAGCGTCTCAGACAGGCACTTGTTGGTGCATCAGTATGCTTTTTGTCTACAATGTGAGTGCTCCCAGCTGGGAGTGTCATGCACTCAGTAACAATACTAAAATATTAATAGCCAGTTTTCCTCCATGTCAGCAGCTTGTAATTTGATTTCTGGTTAAGGAATGTTGTTTTGGGTGGCAGATCTCCCCGAGAACACAGGTCCTCCCCTCGTCCACCCCCCATCCCCCACCACCTCTGGAGTCCCAGGAGACGGTGGCCTTGTGAAAGCATCGTGCGGAGACGATGCTCCTCCTTGGCCTGGTAAAGATTGGGGGTGCCAACGCACAGCGGGACAGGTGTTCTGAGCCGCACACAGGGGAGCCTCACCAGGCTGCAGTGGTTGGCCTACATCCATCTCTGTACCTGGGGAGATAAATGGGAAAATGTGACCCGAACAGTCCGACATCACAGCCATGGCAGGAGGGTGCTCTAACAATGGAGAGTAGGGAGGGTTCCCCCCGCATCATTACTAAAAATGAGACGTGCACAGCAATTAATTTTAAGGCTAAATGAATGTCTACTGCTTGCAGCATACTTCTTTGCAGCAACAGAATTAGATTAATAGTCCAGAATAAAAGGAAACAGAAAGTGGTATTTGCGACCAGGCAGCACTGATATAAAACGGGCTTCAATGCGTCACTCATTTCTTAATCGACATTTTTCGTCATCTAGCAAAAGCGACATTTTTTTCTCCAGCCTTTATTCTATGAAATGGTGTGATCTTTCGACTGCCCTTTGTCTTGGAAGAAAAATTAATTCTCATTTGCATTACCACGTCTAAATGTCAGCCACCGATATTTTGTTAGACATTAGTAAAGCTGGCAGCAAGAGGCGCCGGATAATTGCACTCAGCCTAGCAGAGGGATTTACATAATTTCAGATAGCAATTAAAGAATCCTTGGGAATTTTCTTCCTGGCCTCCCTCTCTGGCTCACTCCTACAGCAGTACAAAGGAAGCTTTCGTTTACATTAAGCTCCATGCTCCTTGCTGTTCATTTGCATGAAATTAAAGGTTTTCATGATCTTGAACAGCGGGGTAACATTTAAAATGCTGTTTTAAAGCTTTCACCTTGGAATAATGAAATGCTTGGACTTTTTTAGAAGGCAGTGGGAGTTCATTGACTGCCTGTCCTCGGCAAAACTTTCTCTGCTATCAGGGACTCATACAATACAGCTCGATAATACTTTTCATCAATTAAAAGAAAAATCTGGATTTTTCTCTTGTTTTCAAGGGCCCCTTCCTCTGTAGTCTGACCCATGCCTGGTGACCATCATTCTGCCTCACCTTTCACTTGTAATCAAAGGAAGAGTGCTTTGGAAGAACAAAATTAAAAAATGAATCAGATATTTTTTTTTCCCAACAAGAAATAACAACTACACAAAATTTCCTCCCGATCTGTATTCTAGGATAATCTGACATTAACTGATATGGACGTTCTCCAGTGCTGCAAAGATAAACATATCATATACAGTATCTTTAATTAGGTCCCTGTGGGCCTCTGTGTTACCCACCGTACTAATGAGAATGAACATTATCTCGCTTTAGACCTGAGTCCGATAATATGCTTTGGTGTGAGATGGCGTGAATATAAAATTCACGCCATCTTTTTAAAGCGACTGTTACAATTTTGCTATTGAGTAGACCAAATGTTTGAGTTGTACCACTTTCATAGCTTCTTAGGGAGAAGCAACATTTCCTCAAAACCTTCATGTCTTGTTAACCTAGAATACAGGTTTGATGAGGGCTTGCGTCAACTTGAGTCAAATATATGTTGTGATCTACCTAGTTGGAACTTGGATCTGGAAATACTGTGCTTATAAACTAAATCATGTTCCAGTTTAAAATGGGAAAAGCAATCAAATTTTGCAAGTTTTCTCAGTGACTACGTTGTCCTTTGCAATGCACAGTAGTACCAAATGTTTTGTTCTCCATCTTGTGCATTTAAGCAGCACAGTTTCACTAGTAGAGCTTATCATGGCTTTGCTTGCTCATGGGCTGTTGGTTCTTGGCCCAGTGTTTACTTGTCAGGGATAGTGTAAGTTAAATTATGAAACATGGCAGATTACGAACCGGAATCAACCAACTTCCTGCTGTTTGATAAGAATTTGTTAGTTACGTTACGAGTATAGAAATCACTTTGAATTGTTGCTCCACAAAGTGTTGAATAAATGTGTAGTCGGTATGAAGCGTCCCATAGAATACATCTCTACTTTATACCTGAAAAAGCACGATAAGAGATGACCAAAATGACAAAAGTTTAGAATGGGAAAGGGGTGACATGATCAGCACCAGTAAAAACTGACAGAAGTACAAATAAACCGTTTCTAAAAGCTTATTTTACGTATTATGCTTGCAGCAGCCGTGCAGGAGTTGGAGCAAACTTTTTCCTAAATCAGGATGTCTTAGTTCCAAATATGGTGGACTCTATTTGCAGTAGAGCTGTTGCCTTGCAGCAAGAAGGTCCTGGGTTCGATTCCCGGCCCGGGGTCTTTCTGCATGGAGTTTGCATGTTCTCCCTGTGCATGGTGGGTTCTCTCTGGGTTCTCTGGCTTCCTCCCACAGTCCAAAAACATGACTGTCAGGTTAATTGGTCTCTCTAAATTCTCCCTAGGTGTGAGTGTGTGTGTGAATGGTTGTGTGTCCTGTATGTCTCTGTGTTGCCCTGCGACAGACTGGCGACCTGTCCAGGGTGAACCCCGCCTCTCGCCTGGAACGTAGCTGGAGATAGACACCAGCATCCCTCCCGACCCCATTAGGGACAAGGGTGAACAGAAAATGGATGGATGGATGGATGGATCTATTTGTAGTTCAGTAATGGCAGATTATTTAAGTCCAAATTATTTCTGCAAAACATGGCTATTCTCAGATTTATTCTAACATATTTACAAAAATGTAGCTTGGGAAGCTGAATTAGCTAGTCGCAATGCAACTTGACACGTTATTGAATTGTGTTTGCAAACAGCCAATCCAGGAGCGCCTTTCATTTTCTTTGGCGCCGATAGGCTGTATCCCCAGGAGCAGAGATAAGGAATACTGTACATACTAACTTCTGTGGTAGTGCTGAGACAGTTTCCACTGTATGTATTAATTAATATAAAATTATATATGAACTATTGACATCGACAGTTAGGGTCTGAAGTGTTCATGGATTATAGCTGTTCGTGGGTGATTGTTGTTCCTAATCGTGTGGGATTCCAGGGCTCCACTGTAAATGAAACACAGCCTCAGTCAAATCAAACGTTGAATGTGCCTCAGCAGTTCAGCATGCATGTTACTTCAAATACAGAAGTGGAACAGTGAGTTTGCCATCTTAGCATTGTTTTTATTCAGATGGCTATACAATGAAAAATAATGCTGTGATGACAATCTAAACAACAACATGAAGAAAACAAACCCTGGTGAACAGTAGAGCCTTGTTAAGACAATAAAGCTTTGTCATTTTGCTTGGGAAAAAGAAAGAAAGGAAAAAAAAAACAACAACACAAAGCCTCATCTGAACAATACCCTTCACACTTCTTTTTTGATTCCCCTTCCATCCTTAAAGGCATCACAGAAGATTTTCACACCAGTCGTCCCACCGCTGTGAAATAAATTGTGACAGTAACTCAATATGAAGTGAAATAGCTGAGAAAGCCTTGAGTTCACTTGCGCTGACAGTGCTGTTTAATTCCGTCTCGTGCCAGCCTGACATTTCTGCTGCCACTAAATATTAAACATGTGTACCCGTTTCATTTGCATCTGGTAATGAGGTGGGAGACAGCGCCCAACTGGTCAAGCCTCTCTCTCTCGCAGTAGTGCGTCTGCGCTACCTCCAACCTAGTCACATGGACGGGGAAAAAACGAAACGTTTACAGACGGAGAGGAATGGAAATAAAACATGGGAGTGTGAGGAAGAGTGAAGGATGGTGCAAGACATTCTGGGAACCTGCGTCTATTTATTAAAATGTTTTCCTGATGTGGAGAAAAAGCTAATGTGCAAGCAACAATAAATGTTCATGTAAAAGGTTGGAATTAGATTTACGGTTCAGGCTACAAAAGTAGCAGCTACAGCTCAGCTTACAGTAAGTCTCCTGAACATGAATGCCGGTTGATACATCAGTGTGTGCTTTTCGTGTGAGATCCAGAATTCAGGATCTTGTCTGAAAAGACCCCCCCTACATCACCCTCCAACCTCTCAAAGGGTGTCTGCTCTGCCTGACATTTCTCCGTGAATCTTTTAAGATGCATTCCTTGCTGCAAAATGCATTAGTGGAGAGAGGAGAAACAGAGGCACAAGAAGAGAGGGTTAAATGTGATTCCTCTAAATGTCATCACATCTTCATAATGCAATATATATTCATGATCCTGCAGTCCAGGAGGGCAGAAATCACCATTGTGTTTGGTAATCCAAATGTTTTATCCCACTGTTGATTCCCCGTATAACTCCTGGAAGACATTTCAAACCAGGACGAGCATCACTTTCTTCGGGTTTGTGTATCTGCGTGGACTGCAGGCATTTTAATGTCATGCAGGTGTTATGGAAAAGTCAGTAGGATACTCACAGACTACTACTAATGCTTTAACTAGATATATCTCTCTATAAACTGAAAATACAAGCAGAAATGTCATTGTTAATAATGTCTATTTTGGAAACATATTTTGGCAAATTGAATCTTTTATTTGTTCATAAATAAATTTATTTGTACTCAAGAAAAACAATGACTGACGACAATCAGGAAATTAGGGAAAAAAACAGAGGTGATGTGGCTAAAAACAGGGTTTTACATATTAACTGTTTGGGCTCCACAGCGGCACAATTGGCAGCACTGTCATCGACTGTTACTGACCGCCATTGACTGACCACAAGACGGTCTTGGGTTCAAACCCTGGCCTTAGACTAACTTTGAAGTTTGGAACAAGTTGACCTCAACATTCCCATGGTCATTTGTGTCAATGAGCTTCTTTTCTTTTTTCAACTTCAAAGACTTGGTTAGCATTTATAAGAAGAATGTGATTTCCTCAGTGACATTCTTTCCATTGATTAGAAACCACAGTTATCAATTATCATGCAAAGTACTAAATAACAATTCTCTTTTCTGCATTGTACAGGTTAAAACAGCAAAAAAATCCTTGTAGTATTCTGATATAAAGAAAAGTATAAAAAGATAATAACTTTCCTTTCTTGTGAAATCCTGAGAAAAGGATATGAAGGATATGCAAGGAAAGTCATTCTCAGATTCCGTACATTTGGTAAATTCTCAGCATTCATTGTGCTGGTTGCTCTTAAGGACGAAGAAAAAAGTCAGGTGTTCCAATGTTGTCTAAATAAAAGAGCAGTATTTTCTTTCCTGTGTCAGAGTTTCCTCGACACCACATGGTGACATCCTCTCAAAGAAAGAAAACCAACAGAATGTGGAAAGTTTCCACGTTCATTTCAATTGGATGACTTCTCAGATGGAGAAGAGGAGAAACTCGATGAGCTCCTGTCACTGACCTGTTCAGCGGATCCAGATAGACTGCGTCACTCTGTGAGGCTTTGTGTTCTCTCCTGAAATGGTGTAGATCAGATATGACACAGAAACCTTGATCACCAAAACCAAAGCTGACTGTTGTGAAGAAACGGGGAAACATTAGAGGCAGACAGAAGAGGTTGAAGTCAGACGTAAATGCCTGCGTGTTTGTGTCGTCGTATGGAAGAGTACAAAACCAGAAAGCCGGTGGAGGATTTCCCGCTTCTTGTTAATTCTTTCCTATGAGCTGTTAAGCCCACTCAGCAGTCATTGAGAATTGTGTCCACTTGCGGGCCTCCGGTGGGACCGCCTGTCCTGAGGTTTACTGTTGCTTGCTTGTCATGTCCACGTCAACAGCACTTATCGCCTTCTGTCTGAGCGCCGAGACATTTCCCAGGCATTTAGCTGCCTGTTTGTCTTCTCTTGATTTCCCCTCCAAATCTGTCACATATAGTCTTCACCTGACACCTCACAGAGTGTTCCTCTCTCAAACACTGTCAAAACAGGCAGATCCAACAGGAAGAGAAAGCAGCGGGGGAACCACAGATTGCCAAGTGTTATGCACTGATCAGGCGCTGGAAATAATGACCTGTGTAGGCAAACCAGTCTGGAATCATTTTCTTCATCAACACACTGTCTACCACCCAAATAAGAAAGAATGAATACTTTATGTGCTCGCAGCTTTTCCCTTTGCAGTTCTTTTGCACTTTGAAATATCAAGTGCTGCTTTGTGCCGCTCTCACATTGCCTCCCGAATCAATAACAACTGAGTCCAGAGTTTTTGCACATCACTAAGACTTTGTCTGTCCTTTTTATTTCTTTGGAGTAAAATTGCTGGCATGGAAACAATGCACTTCGCAACGAAGGCATGGCATGGAATCATACACTTCTCTTTGGCTTGTTTTTTTTTATTTTTCTCCTTCCCCTGCCTCTTTTTCCTTGCCAAACAAAAAAAAACCCTTCTACTATTTCAATAAGTGCTTGGTTTTAATACATTATTGATCTTAAGGTTGAACCACGGGCCACTGCATTACAAGGATTCAAGAGCCCATCATGCCATGACACTCATGTACTTGTGAAAAATTATACCAATTATGAAATCAAGCAACGACTACCTCAAAAAGCAATCAATTGTCACTTTGGAGAGCATTTTCCCCCTCAATGCTGTTGGTTCCATGGTTACACAGGAGTGGGTGTTGGATGTTTAATGACTTCCAAATACTGATTTCTGAGAGTCTTTTTTTTTTTTTTTTTTTTTTTTTTTTAGCACTTATTACTACACCCTCCGAGACTCTCCTGCTCTGATGCACAGCTTCGACTGAATCCATGTTGAGCAACTGTGTGCCACTAAGACAATAGCAGTTAGCATTGATTAGCCTTATGCGAACCAAAAGGCTCGACACATATGTATGTAAAAGCTTACATTAAGCCTATGAATTATGATTAGTATACTACATAGCAGTGCATAAGGATGGGATGTATTTATTTTAATTCTGCAAATACCTCAAACCCTGCAAAAAAAAACAAAAAAAAACAAAGCCATTTCCGAAGACTCTAAAGTGGTGGGGGCCACGCGCTGAGTGCTGGCAGGGTCAAGTGCAAGCCGTGTCTACGACAGTGGCTGCCTGCCTGTGTTTCCATATCACAACACTCAATCATGCAGTGCCCTCATGCAGAAACCTTTAACTCAATGCTCATAAATGCAGGGAAGCACAGCTTACTGTCTACTCCAGCGTCAACAACCTCTGCTCTCGTATGTGCTGCGTTCACTGCGTGTTTATTTTGGTTTTGTTCACAGGCATATAAAAACAAGATATTCTTCTTCGTCTGCTGATAAAGAGAACATACTGAATCTGAGAGAATTGTAGGTGCATCTCAAAGAAGTTAAGATATCATAACAAAGTTCATTTGTTTCTGCAATTCAAAAAGTGAAGTGAAATAAAAAGTCATTAGACTTCGAGTGATATATCTCAAGCGTGGGTTCCTGTTAATTTAAATGACTGTAGCTGGCAGCTAATGAAAACCTGCAATTCATCAATATTTCATAAGAACAGTTAAACATATTTTGAATACAGAAATGTTATTTTATACATAATCTTGGGGACAAACTGCTAACTTAATCAGTTGTCCAGCAGATAATCACTGACACTTTTCAGAAGAATGGCAACTACAAAATGTAGAATTTGACAGAAAACTGTATATAATCACACTAATAGAAAGCTATGTGAAAGGAAAAAGAGTGGTAGAACAAGAAAACTGGAATAGCATCATTTTTGAGAACATTGGGAAGCAAAGTGTCTTATCTGGGCTAAGAAGAATAGGAACTGGACTGTTCCAAAGTGATACAAAGAAATATTTTAAATATTTTCCATTTCAATTGAAAAGAATATAAGGTCCAAAATTCTGGAGAAAGATTGGAAAGCCACAAAACGTCTGGTGCATAGTCTCCATTGTCAGAACGGATTTAGGGAGCAACTTGTTGCTAGTTGATTGTTTTCTATGAATGCTAAAGAGAGCAAAGTTGTCTACAGGAAATTTTAGTCCTTTTTTGCCCACACTGCTAAAAGTATACTACCTGCTACAATCACCGTGATGTAACTATGCTGAATAGTTACATCATCTGGCAAGCCAGGTTGGTTCACCCAAAGCTCATTGACAGCCAATGGAGTCAAGAAGAAGATGAGAGACACCAGAGTCAACAAGTTGAATCCTGCTATTAAAGCAACCTTGCACCTCAGCAGAGCAATAGGCTGGCCGCCTCCGCACCACGCTGCACTGATGCAGTAACGCCATTAAAATAAACTCATGAAATCCAAAATCACTCACATGACATTTTCATAAAGAAAATGGACAGGTCATTTTCAGCAGTTTCCTAAAAGATGCATAGGTTGGTATTGGTTTGCAAGTGTCGTTTGGGAGGGGGGTTCACATTGATGGGCACACAAAATCTGGGCCAAATAAATGAAGTGGAGGTGGTAATACAGTGTGTTATAGCAGGGAGCGAGAGTGACAAGTCCGTTCCTCCCATGAAGCAGCTGAGCTGGCATTAAACAGACAAGACATCCCGTTCAGTCAGTTATCAGCCCAGGAATAATGAAGGAACAGGCCGGCAGACCAGGACGAGTCACCCTAGTCAGCCAAGTGGAGAATTTAATTTCGTGCAGGTTCCTCTGCAGCCAAGCATTTCCCCCATCGGAGGGCCGCTGGTGCCTGGGTGAGCGTGGACATCTCAGCGAGTCCGACATCGAGTCTCTGCGGCACTGACAAAGATGTGTGGTGATGGATTTTAGAGTGGCTGAGGGAAGAGGGTGGACTTAGGTTTGGGTAGGGCTGTTAAGGAGGAGAGAGAGCGATGACAAGCTAACTTCAGAGAAAAGTAAGAAGGCGATTGCTCGTCTTCCTCATTTTCCAGGGCATGGGTGCGTTATTAAATCAAAGACAGTAAAATGAGAAATGGGTCCTGTCTGACCCAGAGATATGTAGGAAGGAGATAATATTGTCTGTGCTTAATGTTACCTTTGCTCCATTATCAGGCACTGACACGGTCGCTGGGTCTGGATAGCAGGACTGCTCAGCACGTGCACTTGGGAAATATTAGACATGCACCAATCAGGTTATGGTGACTGATTTGTGATTTCTGAATTGTGCAAAGCTTTGACCAGCCAATGCAGCTTTTACCTGACTCTGATTTCTCTTTAAAAACAATTACATGTAATGAGTGTGTAAGTAAGGCAGTGAGACGTCCTTAACTAGTTATATTAAAGTCCAACCATGGGCATGTGAGAACCATCACTGTAAAACTTTGGTAATCACTGTCTTTGTTTTAACAAATTAGTAAAACAATCATTACCAATTTGTGATTTTTAAATTGTCATTAGCATACTAATTGGGAGTAGGTAGCATTACTAACGTAGCAAATGTATTTCCAAAGAACTCAGAATCTTAACTTGGTTCTGAGATTTCCAAAGAGCTACCTCCATTTCCAAATCCATGTCAACCAGTCAGGGACGATAAAGTTGACAATCAGTGTTCATTTCACAATGCATGTCAAGATGTTTTATTTTATTTCTTTTAAACTGAATTGTGCCATTAAAGGTTTTTAATATTTTCAAAACATGTGTTGTATATTAATTTAACTTTTTGTTTTCCTAAAAACTTCATCATGTCAGTGATATTTTAAGTCAAGATTTCAGTGACAGGACAGAAAATATAACACTCTTCAGTTGAAAAGTGATCGTGTTGTCTTTAAAAACAATATTACCAAAAAATTAAATTTGTCTATTTAGGCAATCATAAATATGACTCAGTCTTACACTCTTTGCTGTCATCTAACTAAATTCACCGGACTGTTAGCTGTCGCAGACACTTTTATAAAGACAAAGCAAGTTGTTTTTAAAAGAAGTATAGGCAATGTTTTACATTTTACAAAAATGTTTTTTAACAAAGGCAGTGGGGGGGGGTTTGGAAGTGTTCTTTTCTATTAGGGGTCTTCGACCTGAAAACATGAAACAGTGGGTAGTCTGGTAAGCTTTTGTTTGAAGCTGGCAAAATGTTCCGTCTTTCTCAATGTAACCACTATTGCTGATCAACTCTTGCCAGCTTTGATTGTAAAAATAAGACCATGCTTTGTTGGGGGTACCATAATATGAATGAAAAAAAACCTCTTCAGCAAACAGTGAGGAGGGCCAAGTAAACACACAATGGCCAAAAACACAATGAGTGATAATCCAAGTCTGTAAAAAGCCAAAGAATGCCGGTGTTAGCATTGGCAGTCCAGCTTGTGAGCATTTGAAGAAACAATAGTCCTTCAATGTGTTGCTACAGTCCACAAGACGGTGAACTCAAAAACTAAGAGTGCTCGCTTTTAGTAAGAAATAGATTGTTTTTTTTAGAAATATGCTTTCTATGTTGTCTTGCTGAGAGTGAGATGACGATATCAGTGCTGATCCATGCATAAGAGGAGAGAAAAAGAGGATTGCCTTTGAATTTTACTCAGTAAACTCATTAGCACACTGTTTCTTATGTATTTCAATGTTTAAGAGACACTGGAATGAAATAATAAATCAAAGGTTGACTGAATTGGAGACCTTGGTGGATCATCATACTTCCATCTAAATACACATCTTAACTTTTGGATTGTATAAAGATATAGTCCAAAATTGTTCACAAACCTTTTTGAAAAATTGGCACATTTTGTAATCTTAGTCGTAAAAAGTATGATGTATATTACACTTATTACATTGATTCGATTTCACTGCTAGATAAATAGAGAAGAAACTATTCATAACTCTGGCAAATGTTCAGCTGTCCACACTAGCTGTATTTTGTTTTGTTGTTGTGTGCGATTTGGATGTCCCTTTCTTCATCTAATCTACATAACTTCATATGAAAGCTGCCCTCCAGCATTTTTCCCCCCAGAACATTGAGTTAGATTCTTTAAATGTGAAGCAACGGTGACATCATATATGATGACACTAACGGCCCAAAGCCATAATGTAGCGCCTGCCAGCTGTGCCAGAAAACTGTCACACATTCTTACCCTTATCTCTCTTTCTTACCTTGCTGTGCACCATTTCCATTTTTTCTCACTGGCAACTTTTGATTAAGATGTCACAGAAACTGTGTTTAATTTCATTTTGCAGAGTTGAAACATTAGCATCAATCTGTTGCGTGTTGCGTGTATTTCACACTAATATTATGCATTGTCCTCTCCAAATGTGGAATCATTGAATTCTTTTTTTTACAGCCTTTCCAAAGTTAGATCTACCAGACTTTCCTGATGTCAGCAAAAATGCCTCCTCAGACAACAGTGGAATTTCCCTTAATTGAGCCCATAATGTGAAATCATCCTAGGTTTTAGGGAAAAAAAAATAAGCCCCTTTCTCACACATTCAATAATTCATTACACGTTTGTCAAATCAACTGATTTGACAAACATTGATCTCGTCCCAGCGAGAAATCTGGGGATTAAGGAAGTAAGTCATATTTGTTCTATCAGTAATTGTCACATATCTTTTTTTTATACTTGTAAAATGATCTGATCATTTTAAATGGGCCTTCTGTGCTGTGAATCTGTCGATGCCAGACGTGAGTCACAGCCAAGCGTTTTCACACAGACTGTATTTCGACATTTTCAAGCACAGTAGACGTATTTATAAAATACGTATTTATAAAACCTTAGCAGAGTGTGTGTTTGCTCATTAGCTATAGTTTGTTTCTGCTGCAGGTGACTTCGCACCAATGACGCACTCATTTGGAAGAGAACCAAATGCCTGTGGCTGATGAGACCTGCTAAGGGTTCAGGTTCTTAAAGCGGAAATAATTGCAGAGGTGCACGCTCCATTAAAAACAACTATTTAATACAATAATCATTCAATTAAAAAAGCCCTTGTAGGAGCTGCCAGAATTGATTTGGATCAAAGAAACATAATATTTGTGGTAAGAAGTGAACTGTTACACTAAGACAGTTCTAGAAACGCACTTGAAAATGTACCTAAAAATTACCTTATGGTTATTGTCGACTTAACTGAGAAAAATAACCAGTTTGTATTTTACATGTATGGATATCAAATCTGGTGAAGGTTTGTAATGACTGTCAACTTTATGTAAGCAATGTATCTCTAGCAAAACCACACTATAGCTCCAAATCTAGATAACTTAAAAGGCCTGTTTTGTCATTTTTACATATTTCCTTTAACACGTGGTTCAAGAATTTAGCTCGTGATTCTTCAATTAATTTTCATGTCCAAAGTCAAGAAATAAGCCAAAAAAAAAAGTCCTCGAAAGAAAATCAACAAGCATCTAAGTTAGCAGCTAAAAGTACCAGAAGATTGAAAACATTGCTGAAGGAAAATTGAATTTGATTTATAAAAAGCACAGCAGAGTTTCTAGCTCCAGTGTGAATTCATAAAGTGCATATTTATGAGGTGATTGGTTTGATGAGGAGGACAGGATCAGGACAAATGCTGGCTGAAGCTGTAACTCGGAGACCTGCCAGACTTCTTATCAAGGGTAGTGCTAGTTGTCAAGTTGTAGGAACAGGAGTTGTCTTGCAAGCAGAGGGCTTTTGCTGAATAGACCTCAGGCAAGATAACAAATCCCAAGTTGCCTATGTTATCGTATATATTGGTGTATAAATTGAAGAATCATCTGTTCTCCAAGCTGATTTGTGATGTATGAGGCTAAAGAAGAGTCAGTGAGTTGAATTCATGAATTCCATTTATTAATACCAAAATACAGCTGGTCCATTCTGACTTGCTACCTTTAAGAGCTAACATGCAAAATGGCATCCCACAAGGATTTTCCCATTCCCTCTGTCTCACTGAGCTACGCCCCAAAGAGGGTGTTACCTAGTGTGTCATCCCTTACCCCAGCTCTCATTTGCATTTCCTAACGTGATTTCCTTTAGGGTTAGCTTAGCTTTAGCTAGAAGACATAGAAGGAAAACACAGAATTATGTATTCTCAACAAAATGCAAAGAACAATGAGTGTAGCTCACTGTGGGGGACGACAGCTAGATAAGGAACTGAAATTATGGTAGAATTCAAGCAGATACTATAATTACTGCTGCATTTCTGATGTATATTCACTGCTCCCATCAACTGTCATCAAAATACTGCACATTACCAAGCAAAGGTAATTTAAAACATAGCAATAGTGAAAGGACAGAGCTTAAAGTCTTAGTTTTCTAAACAAAATAAGTTCATGTTTTACACATTGAGTTTAACTTCCCTGCATTAATGCAGCAGTCAAAACGCTGACATTGTCTACCACACCCCTCAAGTTCTTATATATATATATATATATATATATATATATATAGAGAGAGAGAGAGAGAGAAAAACAACAGGAAGGTGCTTGTTTATAGGGGCAACAATTTCCATGGTGACTGGATACAACATAGAGAAGACAGACCTTTTTTTTTATCTTAATTTCAACTAAAAATTGTTTAGATTTAGTATTAAAACTTGAGTAATTTAGTAGTTTGATATGAGTATGTATGATATATTTATAGGTCATCCAAGCAAACGGATGTCTGGACGTCTTTTAATTTCTGCTTAAAATATGGTTACTAGCATAACGATCCTTGCCACAGTGTTTGGCTTGGTTTCAGAAAGCACTCTAAAATTGTGACTTGAATATAAATAACTTTAAACGGACAGATTAATCTAAAAGGAAAAAAAAAACATTTGAAAAACAAAAGGAGCAATTTTACTCTCACTAACCAAATGGCCTTTTGAAAGAGGAAACATCAGACATTGTCCTGCTAGTTTGCTTGCGAGCTCATACTTCATTACGGAGAGATGCCTTTGTGTTTTTATCTTGTTGGGCGCCTTTTGAGCAAAGGAGCACATTACATTGAGTCTTTGTTTTATTGTGTTCAGCAAATTAATAAATGGGGAGCACAGTGGGAAAAATAGATATGAAAATGTGTACTTTGCATTATTGAAAAGCCCATCCA
This sequence comes from Gambusia affinis, assembly GCF_019740435.1. NCBI lineage: Eukaryota > Metazoa > Chordata > Actinopteri > Cyprinodontiformes > Poeciliidae > Gambusia > Gambusia affinis. The sequence goes on from NC_057870.1 coordinate 9,407,115, forward strand.
CTAAAGGTTACCAGCAGCTATTGTAGTACAATCTGTGAAATGTAATTAGAGTGCGTGTGAGAGAGCAGCCCAGATAAAGCTGCCTCTGCCATTATGGACTCCCTCATAACATTTTGCTTGCCTCTGAAACTTATTCTCTCTGAACTAATTTTGCATGACATATTGCATTTCTGCTTCAGCTATCATGAGGCTACCTGTGAATTAAACTGGGTTTGCCGTGCAGCAAATTTCTAGATTACACTTTGGACATGCAGATATCTTATATGTGCCATGATTTATTCATTGAAAGCAGGCAAATAACAAAATATCACTTACAGCTGTTATTGCCGGGGCTCAGAGGAAAAGGGGGAAAAGGTGAATGACGGGTTGAGTCTTTCTGCCTTCTGGGATTTCAAAAACTAACAACAAATCTAAGTTTATTGCAACATAAAATATGTGGTTTTTTTGGGTCTGTGTTTTGGTCAAACGGAAGGAAAACTCAGAACACATAGTACCATTAAATGGAGAGGATTAATCTGTGTACGCAATGGATTTTTGAAAGGTTTTGTTTGATTAACACTATAAACAGAGTTCTGGAAGGTCTTCAGGTTCGGGGAGTCTCTTTCTTTTTTCATAAAAGGGTAAGGGGGCCATCTCAACTAGAAAATTACATTTTCTGCTTATCTTTATCCATTGATTTGAAATTCCGCTAGATTATATTCTCGCTTCACAGCACAGACCCATTCCCCCCATTCACTTGGATTCCTTGGGTTGAATTTCAACCGGGCGAACAGAAAGAGAAGTTGTGAACGATGACGCAGATTTTCTGCGTCAGAATTGTAGTCTGCTTGTAAACTTAGCAGCAGCGGAAGTTAACGGAGCCATTCAGCCCAACGCTTCCAAATTTTGAATTAACATCAGCAGTCGCCTCGTTTGGATCGACTGGATGTGTTGATGGACTCAGACCTAAAAAGACAATTACAAAGTCAGCCTTTTCTCACCCAAAGAGCATTTCCAGTATTGAAGGACTAATGTCCCAACAAGATCCTCAGAAACTCATCCATGCATTTAGCCAAATTGATTATTGCAATAGCATCTTCTCAGGTCTGCCTACAAACACTGCTGTTCTCACCAAAACTAGAAAAATAGAGCAAATCCCTCCACTTCATTTTTGGAGTTAATTGTAACATAACAAAAAATATGAATATGGAAATTTCCTTAATTGTCTCCTCAACCTATGATTGTGTGTAAGTTCTGGTGCTGGTGAGTTTCCACCACATAAGTAATCATAAACATAAAAAAAGACTAATGTAGATTTTCTAACGAAAGATAATTTAATAAAAACACATGATTTCTACTAATTGAGTTCCACTTCAAAGATTAGATGTAATGCATGTTTTCTTATCAAATCTATAAAAAGAAATCTATTTAAGAAAGAAGTCAGAGGTATGAATTTAGAAAACGTAGCAGTTTCACTGATTTGCAGTCTTGTGTTAGACGGCAGAGTGACGAAGGAGAAGACAATACATGATGAAATGCGAAGTTTAAAGCCATGAGAAATATTTATCACAAGAGACCACAATGAATTCTCTTCCCTGCGACTCGTTCTGAGATAAGGCAAAGAATTCTTTTAATGGCGCCACTCCACATAAAGAGTGATAATGAAAGCTAACCAGGCCAAAAGTTGAGCAGAAAAGAGAAATGATTAAGGAACCTTATTAAAAGCAACCTTGTAGATTCAGAGGCATGATGGAGAGCACATTATGAGGCCTGATCCTTTTCAAATGACACCACGGTTTCCCGAACACGCCGAAAAAACCTGATTAGGGTGACAAGCACTGAGTGATACTGCAAACCTGTTAATAACATGAAAATTAGAAGGGGCTCATGCAAAGAAAGGAGATTAATTTAGCTGGAGTCCATCTTGTGCAAATTGCGAAGTTGTGAATATGTTTTCAGATAATGAGCCTTCCTACTTGTCAGCTCACTTGTCATTTTCTGTAATTAATGTTAAGGAAGACTCCTTCCTGATGGTTCGTATTACTCATGTACCGGGAAAATTTCTCCCCAGAAATAATTTACATTTATTATCATCAGTCTGTTTGTGTGGTTTATTTCACACTGGAGTAATTTATTGCTGCACCATCTTGCTCGCCTTGATTAGTCACTCGTCAGACTGAGATGTAATTTTTTTCCTTCATATGTCTGGTCGGTGGAAATTGAAAATGTTGTTTTTTTAATTTATTTTTTTATGCTCGGTATGGCACCTTTGCAGCTGAACGCTGCACACCTCTTTCTTTTAAACTGATGTTTTTGTCATTCTTCAAAAAAAAATTTCAGCTGTATTTGGGTCACAAACACGATAAATAAATGGAACGGATGTAAAAGTTCATTGAAAGCAAACCGTTCTGCACTCAGAACATGGACTGACAGCGTTTGTGCTACAGAAGGCCAAAATCTACGTTCATATTTGCAAAGAAATTAAGTTGACATATTTGTTTTCTATAACCAAAGATGTGTTTTTCTCCCGGATCCCCCCACAGACACTGAGCAGATTCCACTCTCTGTGGACTGACCATAACTCAGAGAAATCTTCATTTAAGACAGATATTTAAATCCCCCCTTTCTCAGGCACTGAGCTCGGTTTTCTTCGTACCAGTAAATTTATAAGCCCACTTCTTAAATGTATTATTCATCCGAGCATGTAAATAATGCATGCCTTGCTTCCACAGTAAATTAACCCTTTACCTTACCAGGGATACAGGAGTCATTGTTTTGAAAGGCAATTATGTCATTTAATTAATGTTGTAATTAATACGGTAATTAGCTTAAACACCCAGCAACTGGGTGCCACTGCTAAGCTCTCTTAATTAAATAGATTGAAAGGTTTCATATATATTTGCACTGTCACTGTTATAGGATGCAGAAAAAGACTCAGTTTACAATTTGCTTTGAAGGCAAATAGGATCCAAGAGCTCACAAGAATGTTTATTTTCACTGTTATGAAGTTTGGAGAAATTCATGTATGAGAAAAGCAATATGAATTGAAAACAAAGCAGACTAATAATTTACTTCTTTTTTGCCCTTAACTTTTGAGGATTAGTAGATTTTTGTGCAGTCCTGATAAAAATGAAGACAATATTTTTCCAAAGTGTTTTCTAGCGTTCTTCCAAGTCAGAGTCAAGAAGTGTATTTCTAAAGAACGGTGTATGTTTGTAAAAGAGATGTGTGTTAGTTCTAGGGGTTTATTTGTAGAATATTTTTGAGTGTTTTTGACATGACTCTCCACCTGGGAGCCACCATTGGTATTCAAAAAAATCTTAAAAAGTTGTCAAATGATAGGTTTTCTATTGCTTGCTTGTCCAGTAGGCTGGAAGTGGTGCCCCTCCAATGATCTGTATTATGTAAGCACTGTAGGAAAGCTTGGGTGTGTACATCAAGGCTGCCTGATTATGCTGAAGTTGATGGTTGTATCGCTCATGATACTGACTTATAAGAATATTGCACTATTTTTTTTCTGCAATGCTTTTTGATTATCAGTCCAAAATACTTGGGCCGGCAAAACCTAAATAGGAACGAGTTTCTTTAAAACGGAGTTTAAGGTTAACTGAAACCTCTATTAAGTGTCTGAAAACCTAGAAAAATTGCACTAATTGAGGGAAACATAAAAAGCATGATAGATTGTTGAAAAGCAATTCACTAACGCCAGTTGCCTTTTACATTTGTTCATTTTTCCTGTTAAGTTTTTGACTTTACTTATTGTTTATTCATTGTTCCCTGTTTGTTCATGTCATTTCTTTGTTAAATGATAAACATACAAAGCCCAAAATATCAACATTTTGATTTTTTGTGTTGTGTCATGAATTAAAAAGTTACATGCAAACAAAAATTTCACTAGCCTCTATCTTCTACACCATCACTTCAAAGATGCACCTCGCCAAATCAGGTTAGTTATCTCTCAAAAACTCCAAACATATAATACTCTCCATTTCATGCTCATCCAGATTGAGATTTGTTGTCTGCTAAAATTATCGACGATAATCAATCAGATTCCAAATCATGCTTCCACTCCAAAGGTGTGTGAGCTTGTGTTTTATTGCTGCAGCCCTGCTGCATGAGCCGGCAGACAGCTAATCCGCTACCAGAGTTTTTATCCTTGCCCGAGCTGACAGTGATAGAAAGTGTTTTCCTCAAACTAGAAAAATAGTTGAGAGAAGGATGGAAAAAGCACTGGGGTCAGTAAATACTGGAGTATTTCCAGTGCACTCGGCTCCACGGGCTGCAGGTCCGGCTTTTGTATTCATGGGCTGTGAGCATTAGTGCAGCTCATCTATTGTGCATGTGTACGTCAGGATCAGTTCTGAAGCCGGGCGCCTCTGCACTAGCGGGGAGCAATAAGCAGGAACTCCCTGCTTGTAAAAATTAATTCCCTTTAGGATGTCAGAGAGCGGCTGAAGATCCTGGGAGTAAATATTGAGAAATAAGCTGCTTTAATGTATGGGATGTTTTTTTTTCACTGTGGGGGGAAGGCGGGTTGCGTTATTTGCCCTGAGTATTTGAGTGCATATATATATATTAAATAAATCTAAAAAAAAAGTCTAAAACATTAATCAAAAACATATATATTTCAGGCTGTGTGTTCTCTATATAATCCCTTTTCATACTGTTTCCATTTTGTTCCATTCAAAGCACAAACCTCAAAGTATTCCGGTAGTTTTATACAATAGACCCATTGTGCATGACCATGTTGTGAAAAGAAATCGATACATTATTTGTCAATTTTTCTGCAAGTTAAAAATATGAAAAGTGTGCCATTAATATGTGTTCAGTTTCCTTTATTCTCACATCCTAAATAAGATCTACTGCTATCTTCAGAAGTGCACCAACAAGAGTTCCTCTTTATCGCAATAAAAGTACAATTGTTTCCATGAAGGCCTCAGAGGTTTGTTATGGTGCATTAGTGATCAAGCAGCAAAGAAAGAGACAAAGACATCTACTAACAGGTCAGGAATAAAGCTGTGGAGAAGTTTGAAGGTTTATAACCTAAAGGGTTAGACTGTAAAGCAATAGAAACAAATCTGACCTTTAGACAGCAGAGCAGGCAGAAGAAAGTCATAGAATATCTTGTTAAAAGTTTGGCACAAGACATGTAGGAAACAGCAAACATATGGGAGAAGATGCTCTGGTCCATTGAGACCAAAATCAGGCTAACATGCAAAATTAACATTGAGCATCACCTTGGAGACATGGCTGCTACTTTGAAAGGTGATTGTGGAATTGCCATGTTGTAGGTTTGATTTTTTTTTTTTTCATTTTTTTTTTCAGCAGGGACATGGAACCTGGGCAGGGTGCATGGATGAAGTACTGGACAAGAAAACACCTTACAGTGAATCCCAGCCTGTTCACTGTTTGATATTCTCAGATTCACCTATTTGCAGACCTTCCAGTGTAAATCTAAATTGTTTAGAGAAAATTAGTGTAGTTGCAGTTTTTTTGCATAACATACCTAAAATATTTTAAAGATAGTGCAACTTGGGAAGCTGAAATACATGGGCACAATGCTACTTGACACACCATCAGCATTCGCAAAGCAGCCAATTAAGGAGCATTGATTTTTCTTGCCACTGATTGGCAGTACAACCAGGAGTAGCTTCAAGAGGCTTAAAATTTTTGAACAATTAAAACAGGCAGTTTAAGTGTGTTAAGAAGAGGTAACAAGTAGTCGCAGTTTTCAGCTATTTGCAGAAAGTTGTGGTCCCTGATCCCTGCAAATACCGCAACATAATGTTTAGATCGAAGGATATTCATGTGTAAATTTGTCCATCTTTTCAGACATTTTCCTGCGTGCAGAAAATTGCAAAAACTATGCATCATTGTCAAACCTCTTAAATGTTATGAACCACTTTTGTGTAGATTTATGACATAAAATCCCATTCATAAGCATCATCTATTCTACAAACGTGACAAAATCAGGAAAAGTTGAAGGTGTATGAATACTTGTGCAATGTTCTCTATATCTGTATACTTTTATGTACCTGAAGGTCTACGGTTTGCTATGCGGTTGCTAGTGCTTCTATCAATGTCATTAGACCATTCATTGGACTAAGTGAGAAATCCATCAAAAGCTGACAGGAAGCCACAGACTAATGGCTGTTAGGCTGTAATATTCTTTAATATAATTTTTATTTGCCTTAATTTCATCTTCTTTTACGGGGCTCCCAAATCAGAGGAGAGCTGCTGAACACCTGAGCACCAAGCTCCAGAGCTCACAAAGCTTCTCCATGTGGATTTATTTTGGGCAAAAATAAGCTGCAGAACTTTGTAAGACGGACTGAGAAAAACGTATAAAAAAACCCCCTCAAAAAACAAAAAACAAAACAATTTCGATGCAGGGACACGTGGACGTGAAGAGCCTTTCTGCTGTTTTTGTTTCCTTGGACTCTTTTGCATTCAAGGCCTCGTTCATAATGCTTTCCAACACTAAATTAAAAATAGCTCAGCGGGTTCCAATTTTGCCCTGACACAAACCTAATTTTACACCTCCTTTCAGTAGTACCCCCTGTTCTTACACTTCATATCCTCAGAAACAATCAACCGCAGCCCTGAAATTGCCTGAAACATAACAAAACAAATGAAATGGAAATGGAAATTAATTTTTTTTTTCTTGCAACAGGATTATCTACCCGTGTGACTATTATCTTCCCCTGCTGTTTATCTGTAGCAAAAGGAGGAGATAATTTCACAATTAATGGCAGAGCATTCAGAACCCTACTGTAATCATTACATGACACGTCTTGAAGAAATAGCCCTTCATATTGCCTTACCCTGAGCTTCAATAATCTTGACCCTGGGTATTAATGGATGAGTTAATGGCCTGCAGAAATCCTTTAATTTATGCCAGGGTGAATTAGGAATAAGTAATGGATTCTGCTTTTCAAAATGTCCAGACAAGGCATTTCCGTTCAGGCTATCTGAGAAATCAAATTATCATATTATCTCTTTGAATGGGTCTTCATAACCCATATTTCACAATATCTGATGGAAATAGTTTTGACATTCATTACATGACTCTTGCTTTATTGTGCCTTGATGGTACATGCTTTGACAAAGGCAGATAATGATTTTTCCAGCCGGCAATGTAGAGAATGGGCTTTGGGAAAAGAAACGGATATCAGAAATGACAAATCAAACATTCAGTGTCCTAATGTAAATACAAATGCAGTTATTGTGGTGAAAATTGGTTTGGCTCTCTTGTAAAGAGGCCACAGCCCTTTACCCCTTTTTCTACTTTGGAATGTTTGACACAACATGGCAATGTTATGAAAAGAAGTTATTCTGAGCTTTAGTAGTCATTTAGTAGTAATTTGATTTGCTCCAAAAATGAATGAATACTCAATTCAGTATTTAGAAAAAACTAACTACCTGGTGATTTATGTCATCATAGGAACATCCGTCCTACCTTGTTTATACTTACGCTGCTCACACTACTTTGGGTCAGTGTAATCTCATCACTAATTTATATCCCAACTTGTAAACCAACTACATCAGATACATATACACTTGGAATCAGTCTTTTCTCATGCTGGGTAAAAATTCTGGAAGGATTATGAAATAATAATCATACAAATTGTCAAATGGGACATGTAATTACATAAACTGTTATCACTTACTAAAGATTTATGTTCCACCATTTTTCCACTAAAGTTCTGATGCCCACATATATACCAGAGTTTACCCTTATGCTAAAATGTCTGTGGGCAACATGCACTTTCTGTTTATAAGTGCATGATGTCATTGATTGCATCATTGGTATAACCCTATTAAGGTTTTTTTTTTTTTTGGTATATTCTTAAAAGTGAATGTTATTTATGTTATTTATACAAAGTGGCCTAGGAGTGAAACGGCAGTGATATTATAAAAAAACGATCCGTCATTAAATTAGCTCTGATGTGCAGGCGGTCTGACCTTCATATGTCCAAAATTGTAACTAGCAGTGGGAAGAAATATGATGTTTCATTTGAATTTTGTGTCTATTGTGCAAACCAGTCTCACTCCAGAATGCGCTGTAGCTGCTAAGGTCCATAAAGCGACATCTTTCTGTGTGCCGATTTAAAAAACTATCACTCACACTTATTATCAGGTGAGCTGCAACATTTCAGTGGGAGTTGTTTAAATTACACTACAGGAGTTTGTATGTGCATTTAATAGGGAATCTCTAATGTTCAACAATTTTTTTAGATATTTCTAAAACATTTATGACAGCTTGGCTTAGCTGAACATATCTATACTGACCTGTGCTACATAATCAAATGCATAGAAAGTGGATGTTAGAGATTTATTTAATTCTAATGTGTTTTCCTATGCCACAGAGGCAAATATGCTCTTGCATGACTGTGAGTATTCACTTTACAAAACATCTAGTTTTGTCTGTTTCTGAACAGCAGTGTTGTACATAAACAACTTTTAAATCAGTGATCCACAACTCTGTGTTCTTTATCCTTCATTTTTGATGTCACCCTTTTGCCACACACCTGATTTAAATAAATGGGTCATTAACAGGTTTCTGCAAAGCTTGACAGCATGCTGAGAAGGTAATGAAATCAGTTGTGCTAGAGCAGGGACGCATCTAAAACATGTTTTATGAAGACCAGAGGAGTGGACCTCTGATTTAAATAGTTGTTGCAAAATTGAAAAGTGATAGTGGACGCACCACCAAAGAAAATCCGACTCTTTATCTCGTTGACACCGAGATGATTCTTCAATATTTCTATAATGTGCATTGGGTTTTATCACAGGGTTGCTGTTATTCCTTGTATAAAACAAACTGACTAACTTGTGCGTATCATTGTTATCCAGAGCTGATCCAAGGTTGTATGGTTCCCTAGGCAGAATTTGATTAAGGGGCCCATTTCCAGGTAAGCTCTGTCTACTGGCTGCCTCAGCAACACTAATTTCCCTTTTATTCCATTCACACTTGATGGTAGCCAGGCCGTTGCCTTCCTGTGCAATTCTGCTTGGAAAAAATTCTCGCTTCCAGCATAGTCTGGGCTTTCTGTCTTTGACTTGGCTTGTCTCCAGTCAAATTTCTACCTGGCCAGCCAGCGAACAGAAGGAAAAGTTGTGAACAATGATATCGACTTTGTGTGCTGTTTTAGAGTTGTAGTCCACCTGTAGTTTTAGCAATGGCACAGGATAAAGTAAATGACGCAGTTTAGTTCACATTGGCCTCCCTTCCAAATACTGAATTAATACTAAGAACGGTCTCGTTTGGATCGGCACGTTTTTCTTCGCAGTGGAGAATGGTTGTTCACAGTACAAGCAATATCTGGTAAGCTTTTTAGCGTTGAACTGGCGCTTTAAATACGTCACGGGAAAACGTTAACATTTAAAACCTCAGCACAACCCATGCCATGAGGAAGCAATAGTTTCTCAACAGCCAAGAGCCCAGACCCTCTGTAAGAAGTAGTAGTACAAGGGAATGTTTGTACCACTTGATGGTATTATCACAGCTTACTTTAAAGTTCTGATTTTTTAATATGACATTCTAGTGAAGGTCAATAACTTATCTGATGTATGCAGCTGATTTTGTTTTTAATTTTCTATCAAAAGGTTAGAGTATCCTGGATGGAGAAGCTAGCAGCACAACCTGACTAAAGCAAAGCACACTTTTACCATCTTAAGATGAGTGCGATATCCAAAAGGCTGTTTGTTAGAATGCTGCTTTACAAACCATTGCGCTGTAGTTTTGTTTGCATTGTAGTTTTACAAAAGCACATTTTTAATTTCTTGTGTAAAATTACAAGTGCCTGGAGCCAACAGCACTGCAAGAAGACCTTGGCAGCCACATATACAGCTTATGCTTTGTTAAATTATCTGACTTGTACAAGCTTGGTTTTTCCACCTTTTTTTTAATGCTTTGCCTGCTGGGCTTGGGGGGGCCAGGCTCATATTTTCATTGACTGCCATCATGCATGTGTCAAAAGTTTATTGCAAAGGCAAAACCACTGTCACTGAAATAAGGCCATCCAATTGTAGCTCCTATCACTTCACATCTCAGGCCAAACGGCATCCTGTGAGTCCATCCTGAACCCTTCATGCAGATTTCACCGTACTCACTCACATTCAAACAGCAACTCTGGCAGTTATTTGGGGCTTGTTTGTAATCTTTTCGGGCGCTTTGTCAGACAGGCGCGGTGATATTAGTGTGAGTGCACAAAAGCCCCCGAGTGGTGTCACGCACAATTAATGTCCCCAGGTAGCAACTCCATTAGTCTTATGAACTCAAGTCGCAGTGGGGAATGCTAATGGTGGTTGTGCCGTAGGGCATTAGAAGGGAGCACAGCCAAAGCTACCACTTTACCCTTCGATTTGACCAGTGTGCACCTCTGTCTCGCTTTAGAGCCCTTCAGCCGACACCCCTAGCCTCGTCACTTTGCAGAGAAGCGCTGTCAGGTAGCAAGCCGTCTCTAAAGAGTCCTCTTAGTGTATATATATATATATATATATATATATATATGTGCTGCCTCACACAAAGCTCCATGCTTTTGCTTTAGAACAATCGTATTTCCAAAGCATCTTTTCCAAATGTCCCCAAATTACACGACAGCGCGGTGTAGCGTTTCACTCTCACGGAACATTTAATGTGTCCGTATTTACAGCGTTCATGTGAAAACGCTGCACGCGGTTAATCATTGTCAGCTTTCATAAATTTTGACTTCCATCTCAGCAGACCTAAATCCCACACGGTCACATGACCTCCTCAGCAGCCGATCCGGAGCCTGACCTTGCTGGCGTACAAGGCATGCAGCGGTTCATTTGATCTAACAGGCCTGCAGCTGAGCTAAACCCAGCGGTGAGGTCTGTCCGGCTCCTCCGCTCCATGCCCACTCTAGCATGGATGTATTTAGGAAGCCTGGTAGCTACCTTTACATCACAGCTCAATAGCATCGTGTTGCCTCCAAACCTACATGTCAATTCCATGTCACACAGTCTGTGGAGCGAAAAAAGAGGTAGAGTTGGTCCGTGATAAAGAGTGAGCTGACAGAAAACTGAGAGATAGATAGAGAGAAAAGCTGGTAATTTTTTGGTGGAACGTGCCGGCATCTCGAAGGAATCTCCGTCCGGGCATGAAAAAGAAAAAAAACCACAAACCCTCTATGACAGTGCCTGCGAACAGTGAAAAGTCACTCTGAGCCTATTCACGGCCTTTATTACATTATCAATTACAGATTATAAATGTACTCTACACAGTCTGCTTCTCAGTGCCTTACTCCATCATGTTGTGCCGTCATCACTCAAACTGAGGCCCACACGGGAAGGCCGGCGGAGCTCCGAGGTTCCTAGGCGCCTTTTCACTGTTGCTGTTGAATGCAGTGGCTGCTTTATTGCTAGTGGCAGTAATTGCACTTACATCTTATGGTCTTTTGTTGGGATAAATCCCACCGCTGGCCCTCTGGTAGCCTCTGCTAAGCACCAACAGAATTATAATGCTTTCAGAAATGTTAAACCCACTGACTGTCGGCCGAAGGTCCAAATCAGAGGGTGAGGATTATCCTGTGCTAGAATATGAGCTTTTGTTTTGCACAAGCAGTAGGTTAGATGAGCTGTAATGATTGTTTCTTGTTTATATTCTTCAACTTCAGCTCATCATTGAATTAATAAGGCACACCATGTGGTCATTCACAGGATGTTCTCAGAATGCCCAGATCTTTGATTTTTACCGTGTGAATGAACCAAGCAAGTGTTCATTGATTTATACATTACATATATTAGCAATAAAACAACATCCTGCTGCAAAACAATTGAAAAATCAATAGTAATTGGAACCAAAATATTATGAGTTCTTCGTCTGCAGACGTACCCTTTCCACACTTGGCCAGGAAAATCCTGTACTTTTGAACAATAAATGTGATAAATATTGATAGCCATGTCAAAGGAATGTATGGCTGTAATTCTAAAAGCCCAAATATAAATTGACTAAACTCTGAAAAGTTGGTCTATGATAGGAAAAATAACAGAACTGAACTTGATGAACCTGTACTGAAATTAGTATTGATCTACAAAGATCTGGAGAGTATGAAGGTACTCACTAATTTAAAATCAAACAGAGACCCTTGTGATGTGACAAAAAAATCATATTGTAAAATGTTAAGTAATAGGTCATGGGATTGACTTTAAGGTGATTGTCAGAGAAAAAAAAAAATCACAGCAGACAAAAGAAATTGGGAACAAAAATTCATCACCACTTAAGTTACAATTGAACTGGCAGCCTTTACATGTATATATACTTTGAAATAGGCAAATATAACACTATGTTATACAGCTTATGCTTTCCTCCTCCTGACTTAATAGTCAGGAGGAGGAAGTGTAGATTTTTTGAAAAAGAAAAATAGAAAAAAACAGTGCATGCACACAGAGAACATACAAGCAGCATAATGAAGAGCTTATGCAGTCAAAAATCTGAGTTCCTTGTTTCGCTACTATTGAATATTTTGTTTTTGTATAAATAGACGATATGAAACTACAAGTAAATAACAACCTGACATTACCTTTTGTTGCATATAACACTGTAGAGTATGATCTCCAGCAATCAGGCTATCAAAAATGTTTTGAACGTATGAAACCATTGTATGACATGAGCATCACAAACTTGCATTGTGCAAACACGTGTCACTGCTACAAAGTGTTAGCAAGTGCTTCCGCAATATTGCAGTAATGATCTGATAGTAGTGCTAAAAAGTCTCACACTTTGCTATGCAAACGCTCCATCTGCCCTGACGAGGGTTCGGCCATCTTTGCTCTAAGTCACTCCAATATGTTGGCAGCCTGACCTATTTTACAAGTAAATCATCTTATACTAATTTTCCCACAAGTGGGGAACATTTAGACTGCTTATTGAACATGTAGCTCCAAATGATCAGACAATCATTAAGTTTAGAAAAAAATAAGACAATGGCATCCTGAAACAATTCATCTAGTCACAGCAAAAATAAATGACTTTGTCTTTTTCCAAAAGCACACTGTGAAATTTAGTCTTTATTGCAATTCAAATACTATACAAAGTATTGTAAGATACACCCACTTTTCTGTAAGATGATGTTGTCAACCACCATAACACATAGTCCATCCACAGTCCATCCAAACTAGGAAACAAAGAAAATCAGCTAAAACCAATTAAACAGTCAATGTCTTCAAAAGGCTTTAGATTTGGTTTTCAGGCTGTCTACACTGCAAATATAAGTTAGATCCCTGTCTCTCCACATTATCCCTGTTCAGTTTATTAACTGCTTGCCATCTTATTTTGCTAACTAAATAGCGCAAATATATTTAAATCTGATATAGGAAGATGTAATTAAGATATCCTTTGGAGAATTGTTACCTGACTGACTTTCTGAGATGTGCCAGAACCAATCAGAAATTTACTTGATGAATTGTTTCCTGTCAGGACCAATCACAGAGAGCAGTCGTCAAGACTTACATTTAATTTACGTTTAGCTTTTCATCAGGTAAACCTGCTTTTATTTTTGTGCATGCCAAACAATGCATGAAAAACATAAGAGAAGAGCTGCAAGTAGGCTCATACTTTTATAGGACTGCGTTTCTTATAGTGTACACCTCTTCTTTAGTATGGGATCCGATGGAGCTGGAAAACAAAGCATGAGGTGTGTCTTATTCTCCACAGAGCGTCTTGGGGCCAAGGAGTGAGCTTGCTGCCATCCTGAAGGCTTTGAGTGCTTTATAACAGCGTACACAGAGGACTGGCTTCGCGCAGCCCAGTCATTAACAAGTGGCCGGCGGTGAAGGCAAAGCCGGAGAGGGGCTCTCCACTGTCCTGCCACCACACCTGCTTCCACATTCACAGAGCCAGGGCCGGCCCCGTATGAAGGATGGCTCACAGTGCGCTGAACTCCAGGGACAGGAATCCTGTTCTCTTGTCTTGTTTGTTTGATAATTCAAGAGATTCTGACAGTCCACAGCTCTGAACTACAAAACAACGGGGTTCTGTGGGTTTGTGATCATTAGTTCCAGCAGGAAAGCTAACACGACACTTTAGTTTACAAGAAAAAAAAACAAAAAAACTTAAAGCCCATCTCAGCGGAGAACATTTCTGTTCACATATGTTATTTTAAGGTTCTATATCTCCTGGTGGACCCACCGGATGTATTTTTAAACATATTCAGTACACAGAAGTGTGTTTGTATACACTGAAAAAGGCTTGCGGGGAATAAACTCCCAATGCTGGGCTCGCTGATTTTATTTACCTTTCTCAGTGAATAAAAATTGTAAAACTGAAACTTGAGAGAAGCCTGAATTACCAAATACATAATTATTGTTTTAAAGATCGATTGTGTTAGTTGTTACAGTTAAGATCAAAATTATTCACATTCTTGTTGATCTTAAGTTTTAAAGTGATCACCAACATGTAAAACATATTAATGTTTTACCAACATTTCAGTTCTGACAGGAAGTAAAGTGAATATTTTCAGAGGTACCCATCCAGCAGCCCGACTAATACAGAGTCCATCTGTAGAGGGAAAAAAAGATTAGGGTGATGGCAAGGAGGCCTAGCCTTACCTGCTATAATTAACTCCATCAACAATGTCTGCAGGGCTTCTTTTGTCTATTGTTTATATTGAATTATTTGTATACCTGCTTCTGTCCATTGCATTCAGCGGTGTAACTGCTGAGTATGAAGTCGCTTCAAAAATAATCCCACCTATCTCACTTAGGGTCAAACATGAAAGTGGCCTAGATTGTGGGAGGATCATATTTGTGCTACTCACTGTCCTAAATACACATGGGTGAGTTTTTCCTACGATGTGAGCGTGGCTTCAATTTGCACTTTGATGCTTGTCTACATTGTGGCTTCAATAAAATGCTTATTTTGCAGACTACAGAGAAAAAAAAGTTCAAGTCTGGTGTGATGGAAAATTTGCACGAATCCTTATACACAGAAATAGAATGAGAAGAACCCGGATTTCCTAACCCCAAATTTAGCAAGTTACACGCTTGACTTCTGCATTGTGTTTCTAAACAGCATAAATGAAATTGGTGCACAAACTATTGAGTAGTCCAAGTTATGACTGACAAAAGGAATCATTCTATTTTGATCTCTCGAGATCAAACAGCAACCCTGTTATTTTCTTATTGCACAAGTCAGTGGAGGCGGAAAGGATCAAACTAAATTTTGATAGGTGCCATTTGGGATTATTTGACTTTAAGTAAAAGCGGAGATGTGACATTTACTTACACAGCCAGCTCGGCAGCAAGGCAACGTGTTATGTAAATAGCACACCTGTCGGCTCACGGATCAGCCCGGCTCACAGAGAAAACTCTTTCAGGGTGAACATATGGAATCAAAGCATTTTGTACAGTTTGTGGGAATTCTCATAGAGCCGTTGCGACAGCGATCCTTATTCAGAGGGCTTTGGAGGTTATAACATATTTTAAACATTAGTAACTTAATGCATAGAATTATCCTGAGATAAAAATTTCAGTAGAAATTTCAAGTTTGTGAGGGATCCAAAACACAAACTTGAAATTTCAAAAAAAAAAAAAATAAATAAATAAAGAAATAAAATTGTGTACATGAGCTCAAAATTAGTTTTAGAACATTTGAAAATTACAATAAGTACTGCCAATGAATGTAAAGGACTCTAGTTAAGTTTGCCATTTCAATAAGTCATAATCGCATTTTTTGACATGTGTTGTTGCTTGATTTCAAGCCATTTGTATCACATTTTTCTGTAATTATGCTTTAAAAAAAAAAAAATTATTAATTATTAAGATAAATGATTATAAGCACAAATCCCACACATGCTTCATTCCATCTGGATATTATGCATTGAGGACTTTATACAAGAATCTATTTTCATTTCTGTTTCTTCTGATCCCTGCTGGACCAGATGACTCTCTGAAAACATGACAAATGTTTTAATCCGACTGTTATACTCTAAGTGGCCTTTAGCTGTGAGATAATATTTAGTTTGGACTTACAAACCTGAGTCTATTTTCAGTAGGTTATGAGTAAATTAGAGAAAATTACTTTTAAGTCATTAGTTGTCAAAGAAGGCACAGGTAAGATCCAAGAAAATTTTGTGTGTATGACCTCCTAAAAGCACTTAAAGCTCTAAATTATCTTCACTTTGCAAAACTCCTTGAATGTAACATAGGACAGAGAGTAAGTTATTTTTAAAACTGTATTTTTTTTTTCAAGCTGACAGAATTTAATTTTCAGCTTCCCATTAGGTACTCAGCCCCTATATCACTTGCTTCAACATACGACAATTCAGCAGGTCCAGGGACGGCGCTAAATCCAACTCATGTAGCTCTAAAAATGCTGATATTTCACATACTTCCTGTTCACCCTGTCTTATGGGGGAGTAGTGAAATATAATCAAAGACCAAAAAGATGAAAGAAAAAACAGCCATCCCACATTTGCATAGAGAAAAATGCAGAATAGGTAGTGATTAGTGGATAAAACCGGGGAAGATTTTGTTATACAGTTCTCACCATTAAAGCCTTTACTTCATCAACAATGGGCTCTCTTTGTTGTAATGGTTCTTTTAGGTGCCTCACTTGTATTTGCCTAATTACTTTGGCTTTTGTCAGGCCCAATAGAAATACGGCAAAGAAGAAAATCCATACTTGATAACGATGAAAAATTCATATTGTTGTTTTTTTCATCATTCTCTGTCTGTCTTTTTCTTTCTCTCTCTCCCCCCCCCTTCTCAATCACTCACATTCTGCTCTCTCTTATTCTCTGGTATATTTAAATGTTAATAACCATTCATTCCTGACACTCTATCTACCAAGCTCCAAGTTTAACAGGAAATCTATTTAATCTGAAGAATCTCATTACATGATCATGGCAGCAGCTAAAGCTCCGACTATTGTCGATAGATGGGAGGGAGGTGAGGGGGCTGAGGGGAAGAAGAAAGAAAAAGGGCGAGCAGAGAAAGACGACGACGCACAAAAAGTGAATTCATGGATGGATATTAAATTTAATCATAGAGCATGATGGGATTTGAAAGAGGTATAGTTAGTCTTTGGTCTTTCTTTGTTTAGGAGGATCCTGATTTAATGTTTTCTATTGTGTTTCAAAGGCTTAAAGGGATAGTTCCAAATTTTTAAAGTGACTTTATTGAAAAGGTTAAGAGCTGCTAATATCTTACCTGAAGCAGATGAATTTAAGCCTGAAATTATTCATATCCCTGGTCGAATTAGGTTAATGCTAATCTTTTAATTTTTCAAAGATGGGTCGTTTGAAAGTAATTTTAGGTTTTTGGAGGGACTACATAAGAGCCCTGACTTGAATTAGGACTTTAAAGATTCAAGTCATCTCATCAATAAGAGCATCAAATACAAGTGGAAACCTGTAAAAAAAACAAAAAAAACTAGTCAACAATTAGAATGATGTGATTATTGTATCACATCATCATCATATTGATTTTCTATTAATTATTAGGAATTGTTTTTGACATGCCATGTTTCCAGTTGTAATGTGTTAAAAAGACAATAAGCTTTAAAATTATCACAATAAATATAATTTTACAGTGATTTAATCGTTTTGCAGTTTAAAAAAAATATTTCCTATGTACAAATGTATAAACATTTATATCTTCGAGACATGGAGAGATGTCTCATGTTTCAGAAACAAATTTTTGAGTGGAATGAAAATAATTTTACATCTAAATCTACAAGGGATACAATTAGTTTTGGGACTTAACTGCAGATTTTTTAAATGTTAATTTCATTAATGAATACTTTTAATTATTTTTCTATTGAACTGGAATAAAATTATCCAACAAACATATGATAAGTCACTTTTAAGGTTAAAGAATGTGTCAATGTAGTAAAACTCATTTTAAGGGCTTACAGTTTATTCAGATTACTAAAGCCTTTATTTTCAAACGTGGCTGCAAAGCATTTTAACAATCTTTGGGCTTCTGTAACTTTTGCTTATTCTATTTTGATGTTGCAGTGTCTTGTTGCCTATTATGTCAATCCTTGCTGATGGACAGAAACAAATTCAGCTGATGAAGTTTAAGTTGAAAAAAGATTCTAATTATAGTTGCTTATGCACTTTGACTGTTTATGAGAAAAGTCCAGATTTGGACCTGGAATATAAAATTTGAGGTGAATTTCTACAGCACCACCTCCCACTTTCATTTCCTAAATCATCACCTTGTGCTTAAATAACCATCTGATTTAAATGTGACAGTGATTTTAAGCTTTATTAATACCCGTTTGCTTAATTTGCTATTAGGTTTTCGATCCATCCAAACTGCACTTGCTTTAAGTTGGTGCTCTTGGCCTCTTTGCCCCTTTCTGGATTAGCTGTTAGCCTCAGCCTCTGAATCCAACAAATATGGATTGATACTAAATGAACAGATGTATCCTATGCAGGTAAGATAGTAACTTCTTTAACTTTTGAACAGAACCTCAGTTTAAAAGTCCTGATCTATCCTTTTTGAGTTTCAGCTATTCCCAAAGGCAAATTTAATAGGTTGAAAAAAGTCAACTCATCCCAGCCTGTAGAGTATTTGACAGCATTCCAAATCTGAACTCCTCATAGGACCACTGAAAGATTATCACTAATTTAACAAAATGCATATTCAGAGCATTAGCCATAGACAGTTCCCCAAACCCCTCCAAACACCATTCTCAGGGTTTCTATTATCTTATCCACCCAGCACTATTTAATTTCATTTCCATGAATATGCAATGAATTTAATTTTGAACACTATTTTCATCTGCTCCTGTAATCACAAAATGCCAGCGTAATTAGTTTCTAATTACTTGCTGTAATTGTTGTAGTAATCATTTTAATTACCCAAATGCACAGACATTAGATGCTAAAAGGAAAATAATCTGCTTGTACCTCCTACTGTGTTCCTCATTCTCCAGAGTTTGATATCCAGATTTTGACATGGGGAGCTTCGCAAGCCAGAGACAAGAGTCAATAGTGGCTGCTGTGTGCGGATGTTTTATACCACTTGATAGGGGAATCATGTACTGTACGGGAGGGAGGGCTGGGAGAGACAGAGGCAGACAGACGGGGACCAGACTTGCACTGTAGCATCTCTGCAATCTGCTCTGTGGAAATTTGCATGCCCTGAAAAGCCATTAAGTTAAAATATACAGTTATTGTACCTTTCTGGGACCGGCGCCACACAAATGCTTATTGCATGTGCTTATAGCTCAGACTACCAGATGGTAAATCATGAAATTTTATGAAATTATTGCACCAGTGAGGTGTTTTGAAAAGGAGCAGCTGTGAGGGAGATGAGACATTATAAACACTCACAGGTGTTCTGTCTTTCCCCTCCGCCAGCCACAACATAAAAAATTAAATTATAAACAAACCGGCAAATGTTGTAATCTCCTTCGCAGATTCACTACTTACGAGAGAAATTGCTTAAACCGAGGAAAGAATTTAATTTTGATTTACATAAAATATTTATTGTGGCTGAGAAATTTCATTGAAAGACCAGCTCCACTGCCACATTTGGAAATTGCAGAAACGTACGTCCCGCTAGTGTCGCGGTGCCGTGGATGAAGAACCATTAGGGAAGCCTCTAATGGGCACTTCACCCAAGCACATATGGGCAAGTACACCTAATAAGAGGAAGCTGGTCAGTGCCAAACACCACAACAAGCTTGTGTTTCTCATTAAGATTTTATTCCTTCCTTAGTATTTAATTAGCCAGTCTTGCAGAGGGACCGAGGAAGATGGCGTCACATTCACTACTTTGCCACCGTCCAAGTCACCAAGATGTAAACTGGAGGTCTCCAGCTCCCTGCCTTACAAGTAATGTGTTATACTATTACTTGTTGCTTGGAATGCAGTCAGATTTCACTAAAAGCTTATCTTGCTGTGGTTGAAGGAGGCCGATACTTCAAAATTGGTTTCTTAAGAGAACAATAGTGACACTTAAAGGAGTGAATACGTTTAAAAATAAAATAAAAAACCCCCACATAATTCCAGACGTAAAGATATTTTTTGTTTTGTCTGTATCAAAATATAAAATTTGGGTAGCCTGGTAAAAACCAGCCCCTTATTCCACGCTTTGTTTCGTACAGAAGGTCTGGACTCTTTGCTATTGAGAAACAACTAAATATTGGATGGTAGAAGCTTTGTTTCTGGACTATAATACCCAGAAGTCACTACTGAGCATGGTGTGTGATTGAACACCAAAATCTACTCCTAAAACGCATGACATAATCAATCTCAAAACAAACAAACTCTGTATCAGCATGATGTTGATGCAAACTGAAAAATGTTTTCCTCTTATCATCTCCTCTTAGAAGTGGACAGTTATTTTAAAAAAAATTTCAAAATGCACTTTAGTGTGCCTAAGTGTAAGTATACTTAATTTTTATCTTCATTTTCACCATGAATACTACTATATTACCGTGTTGTGGTTACCACAGGTCAAATAAAATATTCAAATAAGATGCATGTATTCTTTCTGTGTTAAAAAAAACAAAGCAAAAAAAAAACAAAAAACTGGTGACTGGTGGCGGACCTGTGCTGGAAGGGTTTGATAGTCATGCATATTCAAATTCACTGCTGGACATGACTGCCCTAAATAGTCGAAGACCGTGCAACACTTAAGGGTGGTTTGTCTTCCATGTTTTTTAATGTTTTGTTTTTTTTGTTACTTTGTTTTGAAGCACCTCCAGCACAGACTGATCAAGGCCCTATAGGCATTTATTTTCCATTAGCTGGAGGCAGTTTATGGCCCTCATGCCTATCAACCTCACAGCTGAATAAAGACCGGCATCAAAAAGCAAGTCATGAATCTTTATGTTATAAACAGCAGACCCTGTCTTCAATTTACAGATTGTTTCTGAACTGATGAGAAGTCTGTCTGTCTGCCTAAACATTTAGATAAATGTTTCTTTCTGTTTCTAAGTTGGTATGAATTGGTGAAAAGGTGTAAAGCAGAGGAGGCAGGTTGGTGCTAATCCTGCGCAAGCCCACCCCTAAAATTGTAAAAGTACCACTTAAGGATTCCACGAAACTGTCTTGTGCCAGACACTTCTATAAAAAGCCCAAATATCTCAACATTATCCATGCATTATCATAATGGCAATGCAGAGCATGGTAATCAAATGTGCTCGCATATTACCTCAAACTCATCAACAAGAGCTTTTAATGAAATAACATCCTTAAATGAACGCTGCGAGAGGCTGAAAAGTGAGCAATGGCTTTGCAGGGTAGTTTGAATTTTTAATTGCCTGTCGGGAGAATATTAGATAAAGCTTGATTAGAAATAAATTGAAAATCTCTGCTGAATGCATCTCTGGGTAGACACACCGAATGAGACAGGCAAGAAAGGCAGGACATCCATAAAGGCCCAGGAAATCTTTGGAAGTTGATTGATTTACTAGCTATTAGTGTTTTTTTTTTTTTTTTTTTGTCCCTTCTTATATAATTTCCTATTAGCCAAGTTCATCACACATGCACACACAGAAATTTATGCACATAGATATATAATATTTTTAAAGTCATTGCTAAATAACAATAAAGCTCAAGAGTGATACCACATATTAATATTAATTTTAATTTTCTCTTATCCAAAGTCCCTTTCTGAGTAGTTAAAAGTGTTAACGAGTCCCCTGAGCCTGTAGCACTGAAGCGGTTGTAACCTGATCATTTTGCTGAACGATGATGGCAGCTCTGCTCTCTCCCACTACATGTGTCTCTCTTATGAAGGTTTCTGACCTTTGACTCCTGAGTCTCATTTACTTCTCATGTCTCTAGTCGTGAATCGTTCCTGAGAACTCATAATACCAAATTAAACGTAAAGCTCTACAAGGTGAGTGTTTGAAATATTGAATTTCATTCATATATTCATGTCTCTCTTTGCCCTCCAATAAAGTAAAGGTTTTTCTATAATTGTGTGCTTTAAAATGTAATATTAATACCCAGTAGTAAGAAACATATCACTGGTAACTCCAATTATGTCACTGAAATGTTACCTATAGCTTTTTTTCAAATTTCAATGTGTTTGTTTCAAAATCGAGTATCCCTCTGAATCTTTCATAATTTCTTTTCTTTGTTGTTGTTATTTTTATTTTTATTTTTTGATGACTGTTATTGGAAATCCCTGGCAATGTGATTGCATGACTGTACACCCCCAACAAGACATGAGGCCGCTTTGTGGTGCAGCCAGTTTTTACTGATTGCAGTCTTTTTTCCTGTCAGAGGCTTGCAAAATTATATTACAACTGATATTTGGAAACACAGGATAAAACTATGATTGGTTTAGGTCAGGGATGCCCAAAGTCAGTCCTCGAGGGCCAGCATCCTGCATGTTTTAGTTCTCTCCCTGGTGGTATGTCTTCTCAGCATGTCAATGTTCTTCTTAGCCATCATTTGATCCAGGTGCATTAAACCAGGGAGAGAACTAAAACATACAGGATGCCGGCCCTGGAGGACCGACTTTGGGCACCCCTGGTTTAGGTGTTACGTTAACAGGACATACCTTTCTTAACTAAATTATACACCGCTATGGAAATATAATAAATATATATAAATACATACACTTATACTGTATAAAGTTAGAAAGCAAATCATACTATCAGCTTTATCTTCAGTTTTAAGCAGCCAACATGCTGATGTGAGTGAAGCATAGGGAAAACATTGCATAAGTTTGAGTAGTGCATTTAGCTTGTCATTGCTTTGCTATTTTATTTGCTTCTGTAGCAGTAGCTCACAATATTACTATATATGACCTGAGAGATTCAGCGCTCCTACAGTGAAACTTGTTGATATCGTGCAAAAAGTTGGCTTATGTGGCGATCACACTATTTATCCTACACTTTGACATGCAAACTGATCACAAGTCAGAATATAAAAAAATAAAAGCAATGGAAAAATAAATTCTGTTGTTTTTGCTTCCATTAAACATGGGGAAAAAAAGAAGTCACTGTTCAGTGCAACATTGTTTCAAAATCTATTTCTCAAAATCCTTCTGGGGGAATTTAGTCTAATAATGCTATTTAATAAAGAAGAAATTTAAGTGAGGGAAAGCATCTGTGTGAAATAACCACCTCCAGATTACAGAGGCCATCACAGTGACAGGCAGGTCAAGAGGTCGGCAGCCTGCAGAGCATGTGCACTGGGCTGTGTGAAATAAAGGACACAGGGGACACCAAGCACGGCTCATCTGAGCAGCCTCAAAATATAGGCTGTGCTTTACTCACCACAGAGACGACAACATAAACAAACCTGAGAGGAATATTTCTACACTGTATTTCACTGACAACACGCCACTGACACTGAAGCGTCGGAAAGAATACTTGGAATGGGTGTGACGTTTACAGAATTAGGCAGATATAAACGGAAAAAAAGGCATCATCCAATGCTAAAGGAACAACGGTGCATCTGTCCTTTCAAACAACTACGACATTTGTTCCTTGTGTCCGTCTACTTTAATTTCTGTCTGCATTCAGACATCCTCGAAAATAGAGAAGGAAAAGAAAAAATGTCAGCGACACATTTAATCCCAATCATCGCAATGGTTACATGAACAGAAGTTGCACCAAACGTGATGAGTATAAAAATAAAGAATAAAAAAAAAGATCTATTGTTGAAATGTGTCTGTGTTGTTTCATATATCATTGATTAGACAAAATAAAAAAGCCATAACATTGGGTCAGGACAACACAGGGCACCGGTGCTGACATTCTATCACGGCAGACACATATTGACCGGTGCTCTGAAAGTACTCACTCACTCATCAGTGTGAAGCAGGCTGATTGAGTTGCCAGCAGCCACTAAATGAGGCCTCCATCCACAGTGGGTCGAAATGAACCGCAATCTTTTCAGACCTTGTTGCAGCCGAGAGACCCCGTGAATGTGTGTTCGACGGCGTGTATCTGTGTGTCTCTACATAGAGAGAGAGAGAGAGAGAGAGCTAGAACGCAAAAGAGAGAGGTTAAAACCCCAGGAGGATTTCAAATAAGTTTACTGAGAGGGGGGAAAAATAGCAGGACAGAAGAAAGAAGAGAGCCATGAAAACAAAGCAAGCTGGTCTCAGAGTTCAGATGTTTTTTGGGGGGGGGGGTTTGCGTGTTTACTATATTGACTATATTGCAACGTCTGTGTAATCTTATAAATTATCCTTGAACCGCATCACTCTCACGTCATGCTATACTAAACTGAAGAATGCAATCTTTCTGTATATACACAGCGGCTAACCAGACAGTCGTTTTGCTCCTGCACATCCGCATCCTCATTTTCAACTTGAGCTCTCCTAGAATTGCAAAGACAGAACGCACGCAGTTAATTATGGCTAATGAAACCTTGTTTGAGCAGAAGAGGAGGGGTACATATTAGCAGGGAGAAAGAGAGAGTCAAGCGGCTTGAACCAGAGGGTTCCACGCACAATTTGTTTGAACCTGTGTCCTCCTCACTCTCTGCATGCTAATTTACCTTGGGGCTGCACCGCCTGTTTTTAAATATCGTTAATTGACTTAAGAGCTCATCAACGTGCTTCGTCTTCATTAGGTTAATGAAAAGGCCCAGTGTTTATTTTTCGTAACAGATTGTGGCAATGACATAATCTAATCGGTTACTTCCACTTCCTGAAGGATTGAGACTTGGTGCTGGCTGCTGGAGTTGTTCAGATGTTCCGTGTTTGTGGGTGTCTGTCTGTGACAAAGTGGAGATGGGGGAGGAATTAGAATAAACACATTTAGCCCTTGGCATAAATCTATGTTGCCCTTCTCTAATCGACAGAGTGAACTAACAAGAAGGTAATGGCGGTTTTGATGTGTGGCTTGTCGGTTGAGGCTGGGTGGAAAAAAGTGGGGAGAGCATCTGAAAATGAGGAGTTCAGATTTGTCTTTGTAATGGGGTGAATAAATCTGTCACGCTGGAATGTCCCTGACCCATGTCTTGAACCTAAGAGGCCTTGGATGATTCTGAGCTGAAAATAGAAATATTTCCTCCACTTTTAGGGGGTAACCACGCACGGGTGACATGTTGAACACCCTCAATCTATCACATGTTGTTCACATGAGCTGTCCGAAATGTCTACGCTTTCAACATTGAGTGGGAATATTAGGCATCTGCATCAAATTGACTCATAGTTTAGTTTCTCTCAGATTCCTCACTCACAGCAGACTTCCCCAGGCACCTTTAAAGGAAAAAAAAAATCTACTGAAAACTCCCCCCACCTATCCAAAAACACTCAGTGAGACTAAGAAATGAGGAAGCAAACATGGTTTAAGTGGAACCTATTAGGGCTCCTTTTAAACAGGTTAGCATAAGTCTCTGATCTATACGAAGCATGGTCATTACATTTTTTGGACAAAATCATTCTCGTATAATCAGATTTCATCTGCTCAGTTCTCCCTGTTTTGAGATCTTGTCAGAATGAGCCTTTTTAGGGCTCTGTCACTTTTATGCAAATGAGCTACTACTGGCCACGCCCCTTACTCAGTTTATGTCCAGACTGAAAACGCATCTATTCTCCCTTGCATTCAACAGAAGTTAAAGAAAAAAGTAAAGGATGGAAGAAAATTGCTGCAGCTTAAATTGAAGTATTGTTTGGATTTTATTTATACTATTAGCTTTTGGTATCTTTGACAAGTTTATATTTGTCAACTCGGGGCCTTACAGACTCCAATGAGAATCAACTCTCTTATGCAGACACATATTTATATTCCGTCCCTTCTGCTTGTAATGAGACAAATGTTTTATTGAAAGGCTATAAGTTTTGTTTTTTATTGTTATTGGTGAGCACTGGCTTGCTAAAACACACAGAGCAAAGCCACAACAAGCGCAAAAAGGGTGAATAAGAGCAACACTTAAGAAAACTGTTCTGATCTTCCTCCCGAGGACAGTAAGCTCCGAGGCCATCTTATGTAGTGTGGCCTGTAAAGAGTGACATGGTGGTAAAATAAATCATTGCCTCGACCCCTGGATCGCCCGGACTTTCCGACCCCCCCGCACCCCTGGCGTGTGGACTGTGTGGCCATCAGAGAGCTGCAAAAGCTCATCAGTAGGAACTTGAGAATCCTCCAAGGAACTGTTCAAGGGGTCAGGTTGGCCTCTCTACTCCATAAACAGCTCCCATCAACAGTCAGGTTCATCACTAACCGTACCCCCACCGCCCACACTCTTTTACTCACTGTCTATCCTCGCTCTCCTTTTTCTGTAAAACCCAACAGCAGACGTTTCCAATAAATCATTTGACCCCCTCCGCTTGTCTAGAAGCTCCTGTCTGTCCCCGACTTGGCCTGAGATGATGCGTTCTGCTGAAGTCACTTAAATAAAAAGATCGCAGTGGGAGACATAATGTGTTAAAGTAATAAGATGGTCTCGGGCAGGTCACGGCCCCTTTCCCTGCTCCACTGCTCCTGTGGAGGCTCTTTGAGTTAATGGGCTGTGGTCAGTGCACTGGTGAGTCATAAACGCTGCCCTCTGAAACTAAAGCCCAATTCGGAACATGGGGATCCTCAAAAAGCCACTAACAGGCAGATGTAGCTAACAGCACACCTCGTTTTATTTCCAGGGACCTGTAAACCTGAAGTATTTATCATCTCGTCTTGTTAATTTTTTTTGCTGACGGCTGTCCTTCGGTGTCAGATCACAGCCGCACTTTATGTTTCATGTGCTAAAAACACAGGACTTTCTTTCCAGACCCCTTCCTTCTTCAACTTTTTATCTTATCTGACTCCAATCCAAGTAAGCTGAACTGCCCCCCCCCCTCCCATTTTTGTGAATTACAATATTCTATGAACAAGCTGTGTTGGCTAATTAAAACAATCTGATTAGTGAAATCATAAAGCTGTAACAGATTTCTCATATTGCATTTGAGCAGCAGGTTATTATTGCAACGGGTTTTGTGACTTCACTCGGCTGTGTCCTCTTGCTGGATGGATGGAGTGACCGTTAATGAATGTAGCTTCGGGGATTAATGAAAAGAAGCAGGGGACGTGTCACAGAGAAGTGTTTTGGCGTCGTGACGACGACACCGCAGCCCCCATCTTAGTCTCCACTTACAGTGATTACATGTGAGCCCCTGTCATGTGCTATAAGTGGTTTCACAAAATTGTATTAAATGCCATTGTTTATGCTTCACTTTTCACTTCCTCATTGGTCCACCACTGTCTTTTCGTTGCCTGCCTTTAGCACGCTTCATTTGAGTCTCACTTCAGTTTTCATCATCGAGGCGTTAGCGTGCTAAGTTAAATTAACCGATTTTTCCTTATGCCACGTTGGTGGAACCTCACTTTTTTTTTTTAGCCCACTGAACGCTATTGCTTGTGGATGATTAATTTGTGTGGTTCTCTATCAGGAACAGCAGCAGGGAATAACTAGCATCAGTAACCCATTTGCTGAAGCAGGTGGATTTACAGCAACAAATACTTCTGCTGACAAAGTTTCACTTCATTACAGCACCTTGCAAAAGTGCTAGTGCCTCAGGAAGAGCCACAGAGATGTATTTTATAGGGATTTTTGGTTGTGAACCAATATTAGTGTAGCAGTGTTCAAGTGAGGTCTTGTGGAGGACAAATTGTAAATAGTTTCCGCAATCTTTTTGAAATAAAATTCTGGAAAGGGTACAGGTATTAAAGCCAAGTGCAACCAACTCCACTCCTGGATTGACTGCTTTACAAATGCCAGCCACAAGCTTCCCAGCCTGCATTTACTTTGGAATAATTTAGATTTTTTTTTAAGAATTGCAAACAGTTGAATGGGTGAATACTAAGCCAGAAAACAGGCACGGGTCTACGTTAACAAAGATATCTGTGCTTACATTTTTGTAAAAATGACAAAACAAAAATTCAGATGGTCTGTTGTCAGGAATCAAATCAGTTTACATAAACCTGTATGAGGATCATTAAGTGGCAGAATGTTGTCAAGAAAAAAGCTCAAAAAAACATTTTCTAAGTGAAATTTGACAGTGCACTCTTGTTCTGTTTTGACCAAGCCATGCCACAGACATTTCTTGTGTGAGATTTTGGGAAAAAAAAATAAAAAAATAGACAAAGCATCTTCTTCCTCTGCGGTTAGTGACCATCTTTTCTCCCAGGTTCGATTTTTACATTCAGTTTTATTTACATACACTTCTTCAGTCTTTTTTTTTTTTTTTTTTTTTTTTGTATTTTCCCAGGTACTTTTGTCTGTGTAACATACACAATGAGATAGAAGCTCGCTGGATAGAATGACTGCCTCCCCCCAGTGAGGCAGTAATAACCTCCTGGTGCTGAAGCAGACTCACTGAGAGATATCCTTGAGCCTCACCTCCATCTCTCTAACAGGTCAAGTTGAGATCCACTAGATAGTGAGCTATAGTTAAGGTCCAGATCTGCTATCTAGACTTGAATGATGGAGGAAACCATGTGGCGACATGTTTATTGTCACCGAGATGGCCCACAATGCAGTGCCTTAGTGAGCCACATCAGGTCCTAATATAATTCATGGGGTGGCACCATTGTGGAGTGACTGATAAGGCCTTCACTTTGCCCCACACTGGTCACTTGTCTCAAGGAGACTCCAAAGAAACTTCACTTTGTACAAATGGTGGCCAAAATACCCAATCCCACCTAGGGTTGCACTTTTGTGCTAAAACTTGCAGCGAGGTCACCGAGCTGGGGAAAGGCCATTTATAACACATGAATTCTCTCTTCACCATTTGGCTTCTTTAAAGAAGCCTTATTTAAAGAATTGCCACTACAGAGCAATTGTAAAGAAGATGAGATGGACCAGAATAACCCAGAACAAGCCCACCCAGTGAGAGAGTCATAGGCAGCTATGGTTGTCCTCACAAAATTAAGCCTCCTGAGGCTTTTAGCCTTGGCATGTCGGAGTGTTTTGGCAAAAAAAAAAAAGTTCCATCTCAGCAAAAAAAGCTGAGAAAATGTTATTCTTATGAATTACCAAGCTATGGTGTGTTTGGTGACAATTTGATAGCTAAGGACACCATCAGAAACACATTTCAGCAGGGTAGGTTAAATGAAACCAAATGCAAAGTCGTCCCAGATGAAAGCAAAGTGGTTACTGATGGGTGAGATCAGAGGACATCGGAATGGAGCAGTGTTGACTTTTAGGATCTGTTTCTCATCAAACTGTTGTGCCCAACGTGCCCCTCCCACCCCCATCCCTCTTGAGAATTTTTTTCTGACAAGGAAAATGCATATACCCGCAGATATTTACCCGTCTGTTAGCCATTATCTGAGTCTGCATCAGGAAACTGGGACATTTTGCTGTTTCAAATTATTTATCTTCACACGTACATAGGACTCTGCAAAAGCATTCTTGAATCTTCTAAAATTTGTTCTGTCATAATAACAGACTTTAATGTGTTGCAAGGGGATTTTGTGGGATAAGCAAACACAAACAGTGCATAATTAAAAAGTTGAAGGAAAATCATGAATTGTTTTCAAAACATTTTACTAGCGCAAATAAAATAAGTGAATAGAAAGAGATAGAGTGCACCTTATGAACCTGAACACACCATTCCTATGGTTAAACACGGTGGTGGCAGCTTCATGTTGCTTTATTAACTAGAGAGTTGATGAGGAAACAAAAAGAGCTAAATATTGGAAGAAGACCTCAAGGACAAAAGAAAAGCTTTAACTCAGAGGGGCTGTAAAGACGCACACCACACTTTTCAGATATTTATTTGTAAAAAAGTATAAGTCATAAAAGAAGCTTACATCCATGTGTCATTTTCCATCCACCTCACAATTATCCACTGCCTGTGGATGCCAGCCTGTCATCATAAAGCAAAGCTACTTTTGTGATGATAATTAAAACATTGAAAAGTTCAGGGTATGCATATTTTTGCAATGCAACGCTAAATGCTTTGATAAAAAAAAAGACAATCCGTTCTGTTTTATTTAGACAAATCTTTAGCAGTTATGAATAATTATTCATAACTATTCATGAATATATATGATGAAAAAAGTTTCTTTTTTGTTATTATTCCGTTATTATTGATTCTAAGCAAAATGATGCCTCCGGCCATTTCACTCTTCAGACTAAAAACCAGTAACAAAATATATCTGCTTTGTCTGCAAACAAAATGTTTTAAGCATTTTTTATGAATTTGTATGCAGATGACAATGATTAGCTGTCATCAAATGATAACAATGATCATTTGAGATGATCTAATATTACATCTAATAATATCAGTATTTTTCAGGTATTTCTCTTTGCATGTGTTTTGTGATAAACCCTTAAAAATCACTCTTTGCTTGTTTTTACCCTTTTCCAGCATTAAAAGGATACACCCAGCAGAAAAAAAAGTGTATGATGCAATCGAACAAAGCACGACTGCAATAAATTTTTTCTTAATAGCTCATGTGTTGACTTTCTTCTGTGATGCTATATTTCATTATGAAAGGTGTTTCTTATAATTCTTGCTGTTCCCCTGGGCAAATGTAGGTTGTTGTTGTAGGTCAAGAGAGCAAAATTACATCTTCTACTTCCCCAAGCTTAGACTTGTTATATATATATGTCCTCATTTTTGATTTTAAGCTCTTGCTGTCATCCTTCATCCTCATGTTGCAGGGTTGTAAATCTCACGTTCAGAAAAAGAGCATTACAATTAAGCTAAAAATACAGAACAGTCTATTCAGTGTGCGTATTTATAAACGCATAAATTGAGGATTTGATTTGATTATTGTTGTTAGAGTTCTAACCAGACTTACAGTCTCAGCCACCCTGTGTTTTTATTCAGCAGGAGTAGATACATGCACGCCATACCAAAGCGCTCAGACCTGTGTTCTTGTGATAAAAATTCAAAAAGCATTCAGAAATGGACCTCCAGTTTCCACTGGCAGCCAAGGCTTGTTTTTCAGCAAGACCAAGAGCTGGAGTTCTGCCTATCGAAGCAGCATCTTTATTCGGATGGAAAATGAATCCTCAAGGAACATGGCCAGGCGCTTTATTGTGTATGCAGTGTGTGGCCAGGTTCAAATTGGCAATCAATTATCCAATTAAGACTGACAGAAATGCACATCAGGAATTCCAGCCCATCAGTCCAAGCTTCTGATTGGAACACGATTAGAGGGACTTAATTAAACCCTAGGTGCATGGTGTTTAAACATCATTTGTGCAGCGTCGGAGGGCTTGGAAAATATAAATCTGGACTCTGCACGCCGCATCCCGGTTACAGGCCAGGCGAAGACATGATAAGCTGCAGACGTGACTCCATCTGTTTGTGACCACGTTGGTTATTCAAAGAAGAGCAAGGGACCATGGAATTGTTACATTAAAGCACGCGCCCTTGGGATGATAGGTAGAAAAGAGATAAATATTTGCTAAAATTGCTCAGAACAACGTAGTAACAACAGCGGCTACGATGTTGTGCCACATTAGTCTTGAAAGCGTTCTCAAGGTTTAGCAGGTTGTGAATAATTCAAGGACATACCACACCACGGAGAGCCGTATAAGTGCGACGTGTGGAATGAAATGCAGCTTTGCTGTTGAGATTCTTCGGGGTGTTTTCTAACTTGGCCAACCTCTGCTTCTCCTGTGTGTGGTTGTTTAGTGCCTGTATTGATTTCTGAGCTGTTTCTTCCTGCTATGTCAGACAGTGCGAAATGGAAGGCACTGCATTTTAATATTGGGTTGTGAATTAATCATTTTTCCTGATAGCAAAGCTCAGCTCCATCCCTGTAGGAGAACACCTTATCACAGCAAATAGGATTCAAAGGGAGAGGAGCAGTATAATCCACAGCTAATTGGATGAAATGGCTGCGCTGTCTCGCCCTCCTTCTCACCGTTCCAGGGGCTAGCGTCCATGTGGCCCCCTCCACAGGGATCTCGGAGCCACCGAAGAGGTTATTACAGTTTGTCCTAAGGGAGCATTAATACCTTAGCCCTTGTTCAGACATGCAAATAATCTAATTCAAGGTCTAGCTAATTAACAACTTAGCTACAGTAAAGATAAAGCGCCCCAATAATAAGCCTTTTGTGTGTGTGTGTGTGTGTGTGTGTGGTTGGGGGGTGGGGGGGTAGCATTCTACCTACCACAGGTAGAACAATGACACAAAAACAGAAAAATCAGCAAACAAGAAAAAAAGGCTTTAAGCCAAAAAACTGGACAATTAATACCACAGACTGCTGTAAAACCGGTCACTTAAGGGATAGTAGTGGGATTAATAAGGCAGTGTGGAGTAAATCTTTTAAAGGGACATGGGGGAGGGGGCTTCATGATTGAGGATTTTGTCTCCGGAGAGCACACAACATTTGTCACTGCCCTTTAGCAGGACTCCCAACACAACAGAGAACACTGCAACACTAAGTAAAACGAAAAAGGACAAAAGTAAAAAGAAAATACAGCAAAAAAACAGCAAATTTAATTAATCTAATCTTAACATATTGTATAACTATATAAAAATGGCACTAGTAGCAGAAAAGAAAAACATCCAAAAATAAAAACATGACAGCATTTTCAGATATTTATGTTCGGCACATTATTTTGCCTTTTTTAAATATTGTTATAATTCTGTGTTAGATTTGGCTGTTAATCCCTAAAATTCAGAGTAATATGTCAAACTATACACATGCAGTCATGTTCAGAGTAAGTTCAGATGGAAATGTCCAAATTTTTTGGCACCCAGTATGTTTAAATCTAATACGTTTCTCCTTGAGTGCTCATGCAGGACACCGTGGGCACTTTATTTGAATAGCCTCTGTAGGCTGTTGTTTCATAATAACCTGTAGAAAAATGGAACACGTCTCAGGGCATCCCGGGCTTTTTCCGGGGTAAAATGTTAATCCAGCTCGAGCAAGGTTACATGGTCAAGGTTGCCAAATTACCGACAAGTGCTAATCACTCTGCCTCGGAGCGAGTCTGGCTCGGCAGCAAACGCTGTGGAACGCTGCTCCCAGCCTCTCCCCCCGCCACACACAACCCCCGCCCACCCCGACGAAATGCCTCGCCACACTCGCAGCCACACTCTTGAGTATGAACGGGTGATTTACCACAACAATCCACATTCACCAGCATCACAAGGCCTGTCCTTTAAATAAACAATGTGGACTGATGTATGTGTTCTCTGTCTGAGGATGAAAAGTACTTTGGCTTCCGTAGGATTTACACAAACCTGAAAGTAGCTGGCCTTTAGGAATTACAACACTCCCATCGATATTTGCGGCATGATAACTGTAAGGAAAAACAGCACAGTGTTTACGTCAACATTTAAATCAAATATGTATAGCATCATCTAATTGCTTTAGTTTACAGATAAAAGAAAAAAGTTGTCAATATGACCTGTTAATGCTTCGGTTTTATTGTTTTCTATAACATTTATTCACTATAATTTTGATTTAAAACATTTTCTAAACACCAACTATGTTTAGCAGTAAATATCCTTACTGTTCAAAATACTATTTTTCACATTATAGCATAACACTGGAAGCACAATAAGCTAATACGAGTCAGACTATGTCCTGTAGTGGGAGATGAGCCACTTATATTTTGCTTACTGTAATTTTAAGCTGCAGTAACCTTACTTAGAGTGTTTTGTGGCACTTCTTTAATAGTAGGCTTCCTTAAGCCAGCTGACCAGCAGTACGCAGCAAGTGGAGGAAGGGCAATGCCCACACAAACATGTCACTTTGGCACTTCTCTGGCATCTTATTGACAGGAATTCAATATGATGAAAAATGCTCTCTGTAAAGTGTACATTTTTAAGAAAATTTGAAACAGTATCCAATCCATCTCTCGCTCAAAATATGAGCTGGGAAAATGTCTTAATTGTTTTATAATAAACATACAGATGTACAACTCAGACCAAAATTATTCAAAACTCTGAAAGAATTTGGTTTAAAGGAATATTTTTTCTGATTATGGTAATAATAAGGTGTGCTAGGTACGCACAGAGTGTAGCAATTTCTGCATCTGCACTTTTAGAAGAATAAATATGTAAATTTTTCTCTCTTAGCATTTCGAGTGATAATCATGAGGAAGATGTTTCATTAAAAACTTTTATTCTCACAATGCAGTTACTCTGTTCAGTATGCTAACACAGCTAGCTGGTGGAAATATGATCTTATATTTTTGGGCTATAACATGTTTCAATTTTAAGTTGCTTTAGATGATGAAAACTGATTCTTAGATCGACTCCTCCATTAGGATTTTCCGTTTTATGTTCATAACCAAAATTACTCGTACCCGACAGCGGACTGCTGTGAGTTAACAGATTATTGAGACATAGACATAGACTATAGCAGTTTTAAAACCAATAAGATTTCCAGGAGTGACTGCGGTATTTTCCAGCTGTATAGAGGAACATAACTCCACTCCAATACTACTTAATGCTGCAAACTGTTGGTCATCTGACCTAAAGAAGGCTCAGTCTACAAGAAAAACTAATTTGGCTATTTGGACATTTTTCTGAATATTTAAGACATGGAGGCTCAATCACTGATCATTTCCAAAGATGGACTCATCAGATGCTATCACAAGAGTTTATTTGCTGTATCAATTGTCATCAAACACTGATATACATAGAAAAACTGCTTAGTTTTTTTTTTTTCTTTTAAAGTAGGCATCATTACAAAGGGTTAATAAAAGTATAGCATAAAATATGTTATACCAACTCCTGGAGTCCAATCACTCTCTTTAATAGCTTTGTAGCGGCCAGAAAATCAAGTATTCATGAAGATTGAGGAAGATGATCCAGTGAACTTCAATTTAATTGGTGCAAATTAAAACAATCCATCTTTTGCAGCTGTCTATCTATCTGCTATCACCACTTCATTGCTCGTCTTGCACCTTGATTACAATTATCTTTTAATAGCAAAACTTGTCAGCAATTTTTCTCCCTTCTGATTTACGTCTCAGCCCAACACTGTGATGTTCCACTCATATAACTCATGTTTTAGTGTAATGCGGAGCAACACTCTGCTGGGCAGATGTGAGATGGATTGACGCCATCGTCTCCTGTGCTCCATGTTATGACACACGGCAAACTGTCTGTCTGAAGCGAAGGCTGCAATCCTTCCCCTTATTCATGTAAAAACAGCGCATGTGCATGCTTGTGGTTTTGGTCCCAACAGGCTATGCACAGAGTGAAGAGTGTCAATTGATTGAAAATTAAGTGCATATGCAGACAGAATTTTTTATAGTTTTCAGTAATGGTTCCAAGAAACTAGACCAAATGATGACAGTCCAGTCATAATATGGGACAAACTGATTTCTCTCTTGCCTATTTCATTCTCTCCTGCCTTTCACCTGATGTGCTGAGCTAGGGCCTTTTTAGAGATATGTTGATGTAGCCTTGATTTATTTTTAAAAGGAATCTTGACATTTCCTTGTAATAACTGGGAGTTAAAATGCTCATCCTAAACAAATCAAGATTTGGTTAGTGACATGGTGGTGTTTCTATGGGAGTGGACGAAAACAATGACTGCTGAGCTTAACAAACCACCCAGGCCAGTCACTACAGTAAAATATCACAAGATTATTTTCCATAAGATGAGGCTGCAATGCATGGAAGGTCCCCACCTCAAATCTATAATCGTCCTTTGCTCTGAATGATTTTCTCCCGATTCTTCAATGACATCTATTAAGCTAAAAGTATGCACTTTAGGTCAGGGGTCTGCAACCTGCGGCTCCAGAGTCACACGTGGTTCTTTGGCCCCTGTACTGTAATTCTTAAAAAACAATAGACATGTTTTTGATCATAATACCATTAAGAAAAAGTGGTATTAGGATCAAACATTTTACTTTTTTGCAGCTGTAGACAAATTTAATTTTGCAGGGGTGATGGCAAAATTGGCTCTTTGAATTGAAAAGGTTGCTAACCCCCGCTTTATACAAGCTGGCAATACCAAATTAACTCTTTGCATGAATGTCTGTCTAAATTAAAGAACTGCTTCTCTACTTGCCTTTTTAAACTTAGTGTAGGAAGTAAGGTTTCATCTGTTATCTCCACGGTTGCAGATCAACTGGTTGCTGGTTGACATATTTTTTGTACGATAAATAAAATGCTGCATCTATGTGCCATAGATTAATGTCAAATTGTGTCAAATTGCCCTTACTTCCTTGTTTTCTCATATTGCAACACAACTTAATTTATAGAGCATTTATTTTCTATGTGTTCTTTTCATTCGGTTATGTGGCTCTCAAACTAAAGGTGCCTTACATGGAGCCTATGTGAGTAGTGAACCCTGTTTTCCAGAATTGCTGCAGTGCTTTTAATGATGATGCATTTTTCTTGTGCCAAATCCAACAGCAGAATATCTTCTTCTTTAGTCTAAACACAGCAATACGTATAAGAATCTATGATCCAAAGAGCAGTCTCCACACTGTCTACTTTCTGTTCAGTCAGAAACAGGTGGAAAGGTATCCTGTGACTACTGGCTGTACAGGTATGTCTCACAGTACACCAAGGTCAAAGTTGAAATAATGTTGCCTTTGAATGGAGCACAGACCAGGTTGGAATCCTTTGGTCTGTGTGCAAAACAACTTGCAGAACAAATGAATGGGTCTCAGAGTGGAGCACCAAAAGCTCCAAGTTCTACCAAAGTGAGTGTAAAATCTTATATCTGTGAAATGCTCCTTTCCAAAGCCTCAAGATCAGACTAGTTCAAAAAGAACAGCATGCAATTTTACTCTAATTTCTACCACTATGCTTTGTTATTTAATGAAAAATAGACTCAGCAAAAACTCAGCAAAACAAAGTAGTTAATAATTAAAATAAACAAAAGTTGTTTACTAAATGTGTGCACCCATAATAGCAAACAACCTAATGCAATAAACACAAAAGAGTGAAATTATAAATATATTGTGTGAAAACATTTAAATAAATACTAACACTGGGGAAGAGATGGAGGAACCTCCACACACAGCAACATGTCTGAATCAAGGTGTAGATGCTAGTGATGCTGGGAGCTTACATCTTTCAATCCAGATGATAAAACTCTGGGTCTGCAGCTTCATATTCATGTCCTGTGATAAATTTCTTGGCTTTGCGTCTGAGACAGTAATGTAAGTTTCCATTGCTTAGTACAACCGTTAGTTCTAATGGTGACTGGAAACATGTTGATAGACATAATTGCAGACTCGTGTCAAGAGACGGGACCGGATCTGCAATCGTCCCAAATGCAGTTCTCCTATATATCTGAAGGAAGACTCAACTTTATTGAAAGCTATGCAGTTTCTTTTTGTTTTGTATTTAATGCCCTGGGAAGGACTGGTGACCTGTCTATGGAGTATTATTACCTTTGGCCCCTTTCACCCTGACACCCTTAAAGGATAAAGCAGGTCTAGAAACTGAGGTGGGTTGTGCCAGTCAGTCTTAACAATATGGGCAAGGAAGCAAAGTTAACACCCTGATAACACCCTCCCCAGAATTGCAGGTTTGGGGATGTTCTGACCAATTTGTCAAGTCATCACAATTTAGCTGGACAAATTAAATCAAGTACAAGTCGTCATTTTGAAATCACTGTTTCTCAATTTTCCTGTCAGTGGTCACAGTTATTGTACCTAATTTAGTATTTAAAGTTTCAGTCCATAAAACCAAATGACTCAACCATTTAATCAGCATCAAGATGGAGAAACAAACAGAGCACATGTGCAGCTTTAGACCAGAACCTGTAATCAACGAGAAAAGTGACTTTGGACACTCACATTTTAATTGGCAATAATTTGACAGTGATTTTACCAGTAAATCTTGTGAATCTAAGTCTCCACCTTTGCTTAAAAAATCTGTCTGTGCTTAGGGAATTGCTTCAGCCACATCCACTATGCCCCAAATAAACTTGGATGTTCTCCATCCATCAGGTGACTACATGGAGAGCTGACCTGTCATAAATTCACTCTGTAGGGATGATGACAGGGCCGGAGCCAATCTTCATGAAAGGAAAAAAAAATGGCACGAGGTTCCCATCCCCCCCCCCACTCCCTGAGCCCTTTTTCCAACCCCAGCTCACCCTTTACCCTCACTACTGGAGCACCTTCGCTCCCTATCCTCCTGCCTATCTCTATGTCTGTGCACCTACGAGACTCTCTCTCTCTCTCTCTCTTGTTCCTTCTCTCTCTCTTTCTCTCTCTCTCTCCCCCTTTTCTCTCCATGGGTAAGCAGGTAATCATGAGCTGTCATAGAAAGGTGACCCATTAATGTGATGGATACGGTGTGAAAAACAAATGGTGTGAAACGTGTGGATTGCTGTCCTTACTGCACCTTGGCCTTTTGTTCTGTCATATCAATATCCACACAGGGCCTCATTACACCGCTGCACTACACAATGAGTGGAGCGCCAGGGTCAAGTCTGCGCCACGCTCCCTTTGACTGGCTCCGACTGGGCTTTTCAGCTCAACCTCACCCAGAGGACTCCCAGGTAAACAGGAAGAGGGGCAGCCTCTGGAGCCACAGTCAGCGCACATCACCCCAGACTAAATAAGCAACCCCCCCACCAGTTCGACATCCATCAGGGGCCCCAGCTCTGTTTACAGAAATAACTGACAAGAGTCACATGGAGAAATTGTTCAGTTTTAGTCAATGCTGCTGTTATTTTTAAGGCGACGTTTTAGTTCAAGGTTTGCACTATAACACTTTTGTGGGTCTTTCTGAGATTATGATAAGTCTAAAGAGCCATTCTTGAGTTATCTGTGCAAGGTCAAAACCACGTGATTGTGTATACTACGGAGCTGTCGATGTTTCACCAAGATTTTTTTTTTTTTTTTTTTCCCTCTTGCAAATGTTCAGATTCCATAGCTATAGATCACTTTTTCCCCAGACAATGGCAGCTCACATAGAGATAATTGATACTCTACATTGCCAGACTGTGTGTGAACAGCAGCAAAAGAATCAATAAGCAGGACTTATATGAATGTGTATGGACTTCTAAATTGCTTCGGGCATACTGTAAGATGGGCACTTAGACTTTCAAAGAGCCATACGGTCAGTCAAGGTCAGGAATGGGAAGCAGTGAGAAGCTATCACAATTCAGGGATATCCTGCTCTCTCCATTATACGTTGCTGCTGTGGGTCAAGTGCTTATTAAAGACTCAGGCTAATTCTACTGCCAAGACCTGTGATCTGCTAGGTAAGAGCTAATCACCGATTAAGAAGGAACCTGGATTACAATAAGTTGGTCTTATGTGCTGGAATCTGTTTTATGAACCCTGGCGAATTGCTGAAGCTGAATGTAAAGCTGACTCTGACGAACAATATATACCGTGTATATATATATATATATATATATATATATATATATATATATATATATATATATATATATATATATATATATATATATATATATATATTCTTCTTAGAACCATTTCTGTCATATTTACAAAACTTCAAAAGACCAATAGACTTTATGAAGACCAATACAGTGAACCCCCTTTTTTAGGTTTAGTGGTCTGGTGTTAACTAAGTTCTGGTTTAGTTCAGGCTTAAGAATAAACTAGTAATGCTTAGGGTCAGGGGAAATGTATCGGTTATGTATAAATGCAATTACTGAAATGGATGGAAGTCAGTACAAAGTCATAGTATGGGTAGAAATGCAAACTTGTGTGTGCATGGGTTTTAGCATTTCTCACCTGGTAAGGCCCATTTTTCCAGCAAATACTATGAATTTATAAGAAGTGCTGTTTTTGGGTCGGGCACTTGGATTAGGATTAAGGTATGAATTGAGTGTTGGTTAGGTTTAGTGTTAGGCATGTACTGACACATTAGGTGATTAGGTTTAAGGTAAGGGATAGTTGAATAAAACCAACCCTTGTTAGTAAGGGTTAGTTTGACATTATTCAATTAGTTTGAACCCCAATTAGTTTGAGATTATTCATATTTCTAAAGTCAGCTAAATATTATATATCTCTGACTAGACTGACAGAACAGACTAGACAGAACCTCACTTGAAAATCAAAAGTAAGAAAGAAACAGGGATTATATCAGGTGCTCAAAAAAATTATATAAACAGAAGTTAATCTTTTGATTCAGCTCCTGTTAAAGATACTAGATTAAGATATGGTAGCCTTTTATGTATCAGGTAATTATTTTTCTTTGTCTGCTAATAAAATATCTTTCAGAAATACTTATCAATATCTCTAATGGTCTTAACATTTCCTCAGAAATGACATGTGAAAGCAGCTTCCGAAATGCATGTTTGGGGAGCATCAGTATGATGAATTCATGAGCTTGTGACTTGTTTTGAATAGAAGCGAAGCACACACTGTTCGTACATATATAGGATGACAAACCACACATGACCCACACCATCTTTCCCCCTGAGGTCCACTGTGGTGGTCTAGCGGATACCTCAGATGAAATGCTGGCGACTCTATTAGGGACTGTGGTTATGGGCCACAGACTAATCTGGTATGACAAACTGGAGGTGTCCTCTTATTTCCAGACCCTGTGATGAATCGATGGCTGTAGTCCCCCATGCTGTCATGTCAGAGTGGAGCTGAAACAGATTGAGAGGAAGCAGACAGCAGATTGATGTTCAGAGCTTCTTCCCTCTCTTTTAAAATCCACAGAATGAGTCCATTGGCTCCCCTCCCATTTGACTTCTGTTTTTACAAAGACAGCTTCTGCAAACATGACTAACTAAAAATAACAAATCAGAACTGTACGAACTAATTGCATTTTAATGATTAAAATTTACAAATTTGGATCCATATAGAAATTCATATAAAATTTTCAACCAGCAGTTTGTGTATGCAAATGATTTGTAACTCCTACTACACTTCTTGAGTTGTAGATTATTTTAGTTTAGTTGTATTTTTCAAAACTTTGTAAAAAAAATATTGTACCTTATATTATTAGTATAATGAGACCTGCCTATCACAGAGACAATCAAAACTGTGTTTAGAGAGTCTTATGGAGAACAATGCTCTTGTGTCAAAGACCCAACATCCTTCTATGGAGTGACATTTGCATGAGCAGAGTGGTGGAGTGAGAAACTGAGGAAAATAATTCTTTATTTCCTCACAGTTTAAACAAATATAAGTTTATAGTGTTAAACTGACCAACTATAATTGACTTATTCTATTTAAAATGAGTTTATTGTATATTTTCTA
Organism: Gambusia affinis; assembly: GCF_019740435.1. NCBI lineage: Eukaryota > Metazoa > Chordata > Actinopteri > Cyprinodontiformes > Poeciliidae > Gambusia > Gambusia affinis. The sequence continues at coordinate 9,448,113 of NC_057870.1, forward strand.
CTCTTTATATTTAGGGTTTGTGTTGTTTCCTGAATTGAACCATAGAGTTTGTAGTTCTGAACACTTTAACTCAGACTTTGCCATCTCCAGTCTTCAAGGACCACTGCCTTGCATATTTAAGATGTTCTTCTTGTTTAGCACACCTAAATTAACTAAGTTACCCATTGTGATATTCTGAAGAGGTAGGTCAGTCATTAATTCAGTTGTGTTGGAACAGGAGGACATCTTGAGGACTAGACTTGGCCAGCCCTGCTATACATAGAGGGACTGTTAAGGTGTCGACTAAATGTGGTTATTGATAATGGAAGATTAAAGACAATGACAGTGCGCCATGTTGGTGTTGTGTCTGCCCACCTTAAGCACACACACATACACATACTTCTGCCATCCCCCCTCTCTCTGCGATGACCGCATCCCCACTGTAATGCACCTGTACGTGTGTGAAGGACATCCCGACCGGCAGGGCTATCACAGACACAATCTCACAGCACTTTAATAACTTTGAGAGCGGTCAGCACCCTGTGCTTTAATAACACTCGCTGTCAGCTCACCCCACACTGCGCAAAATTGTCTCGTTGGAATTCTTTATGGTGGAGGCCAAAGAACTCTGGTGATGGGGATGGAATATAGCCGCACTCAACCCGCCTCTAGCTCTAAATGGCTTTCCAAGAGTATGTTTTTATCTTGGTCTGAAGACAAACAGGAGGGAAGACTGGCACTCGCGTAGTGAGGCAGCAGCAAGTTTTAAAAATCAATACTGCTGCTTTTGAATAAAAGGGCTATTTAAAAATAAAATTCCCGTGCTCATCAGTCATCTCAGTAACAGGTTGGAAGTCACACTAATTCTTTTTAAAATTTATTTACCTAAAAGTGCAACAATCTAAACTAAGGCGCAATGTACTCGGGCTTTCTCTTCAGTCGCTAAATAATGATACTATCTAAATAAAAAACCCACAAGTCAGTGAAAAATAATTAAACACCAGTGGCATGCAAAGGTTTTAAAAACCCTGGATTTTTTTGTGGATTTTGTTACCAGGAAAATTCACTCTATACCATTAACAAAAGGGATAATGTGATGAAATGCATTTGTATTGAACCCCCTGAATACATTTCAGTGCCTAACAAGACCTAAATAATTTAAATAGTAAATAAGATCCACCTGTGTGTAGTTTAATATCTGTACAGCATATTTGGGAAGGTCCTAGAAGTTAGTAGGAGAACATTCATTCCCATTTGGATAAAAAAAAAAGACTATATGAGACTGAAAACTAGTACTGCACATAACCCGGAATACAAGGCCTCCACTGTCAAACATGCTAACAGCAACATCATGCTATGAGGATGCTGTTCTTTAGCCGGGGCAGAGAAGCTGGTCAGAACTGAGTTGTTACAGGGTAAATCTGAACAAAACCTGCCACAGACTGCAAAAACTTGAGACAAAGCAGAAGTTCATCTTTTAACAGGACAAAAAATTTAAATATACAACCAGAGACACCAAGGAATGGTTCAGACCGAAGCCTATTCATGTGTTAGAATGGCCCAGTCAAAGCCCAGACCCAAATCTGATTTAGAATCAGTGGTAAAACATGAATATTGATGTTTACAGATAACCTATGACCAAGGTATTAAAAAAAACAAAAAGAAAAAAAAAAACCATCCATTCTGTAGATGTGTAAATTAGGGCTTTACAATTATGCACTACTTTGTGTTGTCAAAGAAAGTCTACTTTAAATACGCTGAGATTTGTGGCTGAAGCTCGACAAAATGGGGAAAAAAGTTCAAGGGGTTTGAAATTTAGCAAAGTGCAGCTGGTGATATATGCAGTACCAACACTGGATGATTTCTAGATACTGAAGTTTATTTTAGCCTCCTCCAGCTGCCATTAGGAGCCGCCAACATGTAGAGCTGCCTGGTGTACCGTCAGTGTTCTTATCATTATGCAAATATTTGATTATCTGTTAAGGGAGATCACAGCGAGTTGCTTCACAAATGCACCATGTTTATCTCCAGAATACATATTAAAGGGAGATTCAAGCTGAGCATGTGAAGTGTAAATCGCCCAGTGCTGCACACACTGTGCAGTGACTGTGTTTCAGAGCTAATGATGGGCTCGGGCTGTGTTTTTGCGATGCATCTCAGATTAGAGCTCTCTCCTGCAGCAGTACTGCTGCGTTCCTGGTCATCACAGCCTAGTACCACTGATTAACATAATCAGCCAACATTAGTTATTCATGTGATGTGCAGAAGCGCTCGGGGGTCAAATCTTTGCCCTGTCTAATAACCTATGTTAAATATTAAAGAAGTACATGGGCTGCCTGATTTACATGCCTCTCATCCTGCCTTTGGTTGCACAACTGGAAAGAAAAAAAAAATCACTCCAGGCCTGTGGTCTAATACTTGTAAGCAGAATAAATATACAAAGAGAGTGTTGAAGAGGAGGCACTTCGACAATCTGAGAAAATATTGTTGTAGTGTAACAATGAATGTCAAGTACTAGTTCATGTGCAAGTGTTTGCAAAAACGGTGCATGGTGATCTCCTGTACAAACCAGCTAGTTGTAGCGACCATTACCTAACAGAATCCCCTCTGTAGTGCTTTTAGATGTGTGTGTGTGTGTGTGTGTGTGTGTGCGTGTGTGTGTGTGTGTGTACAGTATTAGTGAGCACTTTTTTTCCACTCGACTTCATCTGACTGTCTGACAAAGAGGACCCCAGTGGGCATGCATGAAGTGACTCGCTGCATCTTTATGCCTCCCATTTCTTTATTAGGAACAATGAGAAAGGCCAGCCAAGCGTTGAGCTGTCCACGCAGGGCCAGCCGCTCCCCGGCTGGCGAGGGAGACCCCAACGGCTGCACAGAAAAGGGGGCCAACCACGAACCCCGAGGAAGTCATTAGGAGACCAGTGACCTCACTGGTGCGGAGCACAAAAAAAAGCTGTCCACGGGCATGATGTCATACTTTACATGTCAGCCTTCATCACAGTGACACACTGAAGAGTCCTAAAGTGTGAAAGCCATGTCACGTACCTGGCAGGTTTACTGTAGATCTACTGCAGTGGTGGACTTACCGTATACGGTTCTCGTTACTTGCTGTGACGCGTCTGTCATATGATAGTATTTAGAAAACTGTACACTTGGAAACCTTTAATTAAACTAAAGGTTTGAACCAACTTTGTGTTGTTGTCATAAATGTGACATGAACATGGTAAATAATTTTTCAATTCAGTTCAGGTAAAAGTTTGTCTAAAACTTAAAGCACATAATTAAACACGGCTAAACCAGTCATCTAAAGATTCAGAGAGGTTCCTCTCATAAAACCTCAAACTACAAACACGAGAAGAAAAGGTTGGCAGATGATAAAGTGTTTGCATATTTCTAATGCAATGGGAAACACTACACGTATAAAGGATGTCCTAATATGGGCAGAAAAACAGACTAAGCTGTGTTGAATGTGTTCACATTCAAGCTTAAATAGAGAGAAATAGTACTAATACCCCATGAAACTTTCCACATTTTGGCACTTTAAAAGCACAGTTTGGCAGGATCACAATTATGGGAATACTTTTGTACAGCAGCAATCAAAAATGTTCATCATGGACAAACCCTAAGGAAAACCTGTTTCTACACTGAAAAATAACTGAGAATGGGGTCAAAAGTTCACCCTCCAGGAAGACAACCATAAACATACAGTGAAGGACAACAATGGGATAACTTAGCTCAAAGCATATTCATGTGACAGAATGGTCCAGTCAAAGCCCAAGTCTATATGCAAGTAAGAATCAGAGCCACAACGTGAAAATCTATGTACATTGAAGGTTTTCATCTCATCTGACTGAGCTGAAGCTGCATAGTGAAGGAGAAAGTGAAAAACATCTCGGAGGTTCTGAAAACAAATGCACATTTTTCAGTTGCCACTTTGGAAAGCCATGCATTTTTTTACAATCTGGTGGTACTTTGTGTTGAGCTATGTGGTTGTAACCTGACAAAATAAAGCTTTTTGCATAAATGCTTTTGCATTAAATTTCCACTGGGTTTCATATGTTGCATCTCATATACAGTGAAGTAAAACTTTTCACTGCTTCTCATTCTAGAGGCAGTGGCATGTCTCTTTTAGGAAGTAAAGTTAGAGACTTTCACTATCAGCCAAAGGTGAAATGTTTGCACCTGTAAGTGAAATAAATGACAACTGTTCCAACCAGACAACTTGTAATATATTTCTCCAACAAAACGCATAAAAAAATGTCCAGTGACAATGTTGGTTATAAATAGAGCGGGTTTGGTGCATTTTTACCAAGCACCTCATCCACCCTTTTGTGCAAACTCATTGAAATTAGAGAGATACTATCCATACATAATTACAGTAAAATGCAATGCATAACTATAACATGGAAAGAAAAATAAATGGGTATTTATGCATTTATCTTTTTTAAAGTGTGACGGACATTCACATTCAACCACTCCTGTGTCTACAACCAATTAATCAATCAATCCAGGCTTTTTATTCAGGCGAGTACTTATGAAATATGTCATAGTTCATGTATGTGTAGACCATTATTTGGGCAGTGGCATCTATTTTAAAAAAAGTTGACTTTCTGGAGTTCAGTCAAATTTGAAACCAGGTAAAATAAACACAGCAGGTGAATTTTAAGGCTTCCACTCTTTCAAATCCAGGATGGACCTTTTATGACAATAAACACAGTGGAATTGAATGGATGTGCGATTTATCACCTATATTCTCTCACCCTGTAGAAAAGTAGGATTAGACCTGTAGACTAATGAACTCCAAACTCTCCTCTAGGCTTACGTTTGTAATGATGGAACCACTCAGGATTTTTTTTCTTTCCTTTACTTTCCTTATTTCTTTTTTTTTTTAATTTGGTCCTTAAGAAAATAACAAACCTCCTTGGCCCTCCTCATTACTGCTTGGCTGTGGTGACCATTAGGAAATGAAAATAACTTTGCTCATTTTGTGCAAAGCAAAGGCCCCTCAAGGCTGAGGGTCTGAGTAAAGAATTGGCTTTCTAAATATAACTTCAGAGCTCACAGGCCGCACGGCTCTCACATAGGGAAATGGTGCGATGGGCTCGTTTACGGCGCTACGTAATTGCAAATAGAATGATTGTTTTGAGCAAAGGAATCTAAAGAAGAATGAAATTAAAACTTAAAGGACCTCAGTGAGCATTTTCCTCATCGCACTTCAGTTCATTCATTTCTAGCCCTCCAGAATGCACTTGTTTCTGTGAGACATATTAAATGAAACTATGTGCATATTAAGATAATTCTATGTATTTCTTAAGAAGTTGTAGCTATGCACTGAATGATTCAAGATATTAAAATATTGTAAGTCATTGAAAAAAAATAAATATATATATATATCACTTGATAAAAGCAAAGTTGAGTTTTTGCTATTGATTCATGTATTTTTTTATTAGCTGCTCAGTGAATGGCTGTTGCCTCACAACTAGAAAATGGACTTTTCAAACCTTAGGTAAAGTGTTTCTGTATGAACTTTAACATCAATGACTTTTAGGTTATGAACATGAGACGTGTGTCATAATTCACCACCAGAACAGTCAGCTACCAGTTGTGCTTTTTTTTTTTTCTTTAGCTTTGTTCATCTTGATTCGATCTAGTGACAATACTGTCGTCTCCCATCCAGTCATTACTCTACATGGCAGAATCTTTCAAAAGAACCTCAAAGCGCGAGTTTTTTGTTTTTCAGCTTGAATTTATTCTAAAACTACGACTTTAACTTTTCATCGATAATTAATAAGATGCAGATTCAGCCTCTTCCCAATGACCGCTGGAGATTCCCCATCGTGCATTCTTAGATTTGCCATCTGTACATGATTCTTAAAAACTAGCAAACTTGTTATAAACACTGACATTCCAAAGGCTTGTATTCAACGGACGTTTCAAAGTTAAAGCTGTGCAAAAAAGTACTCTGTTGGTTCTTTTTCCTTACGCTGTCAATGGACACAAATGCAAAATCCCGTGGCTCTTGTCCAACATCGGTTCGCTCACTCCAAACACAAATGTGGTGGCAAGCGCGACGTATTTGGCAGAGACCTATGTCCAGCGGTTGCTGGATGAATGGCCCTCAATATTGCACTGAGTGAGCACACTCCCGCATCGGGGGCTGGACTGCTGTTTAAATCAAGCGGGTGGTCACACTCGATGTGTACATCACCACTGAGGCATGGTGAGCAATGAGACGCCTGTACAAGGCCCCTGCCGGCCCATTCCAGGGCTGGACTGCTGAGGCCCCTAGGCTGCCTAATCAAATATGAAACCATCACATTCACTAGGCTCTCAGGCAAAGATGCACACACACACACTCAAAATATATACTTCACCAATCATCCTCCTCCTCCACTGCTCTTAAATGCAACCATTAGCAAGGCATTATTAAAGTGTATATGGGTGATTACAGAAAACCATGCTATTTATTCCCCAGAAAAGTAAAAAAGAGGTTGCAAAAGTGGACTTAGCCTTTGTAAAAAAAATAAATAAGAGAGAGAGAGGGATAAAACGCCAGTGTTCTCCGCTGTACCCGTATCATCAGCCATATGCAGCTGATAACAACAATCTCCCCTCAATCTCTAACTTTCCAGACCTATGAAATTGATGTGTTTATTTAGCGTGTCCAAGCCAAGGCAGAGCAGTAATGGCCTTGTCTAGTGGGTGAAGATGGAATCCCGTCGCTCCTCCATCGATGTAGGATAATGGCTTCCTTTGATGGAGATTTGGGCCATCTAAACATAATTAGGCAAGCGTGAACAATGATCTCCATGAAGTGCAGAGTACTAATTAAAACAGTTCAGCATAACAGCATTTCAAACATGACAATAAAAATAACAAGAGGACCCAAATGGATTGCACACTGAGCCCGGAGATCCAAGCAAGAGAAATGCTCGCAGATATTCAGAGAGAATTAAAAGAAAATAATTTGAGGAAAATAAATGCGCATTAAATTAATCACTGGTCTCTCTCTCTGTTTACCCTTTATCTGCTTTTTATCTTCTACGCTGATGTCTGTGAACTGAAAACTAATGTTAATGAATGTGAATAGGGCCACGATTACTTCACAAATGTCAGCCACGAGTAAGAATCAGAATAGTTTTTATGCTAGTTACATAAAGAAGGATTTATTCAAATTAATTAACTGCTATAAAAGTATTCAAACCCCTTGGACATTTTTGCTGTTTCAACATTTTAGGCATTTTTATACAAAGTAAATCATAACTTTGAAGTGGGATGTCAATTACATATTGTTTTGCAAAAAAAAAAAAAATGCTTCATACTAATTTCTCTGAAATAATACTTCAATGAACAATCATCAGCAGGTTTTAAGTGTTTTAGGTTATGTGTAGCTCAACCTCAGTTGGATTGGGAGGACAACACCTGCAAACGTCATTTCAAGGTCTTTCAGTAAAAGCTGCAGCCTTTTTATGGTTATTTTAACTACAAAACTGCGATGAACGCAGAAATCTGGTTACTGAATGATAAATAATTTGTGTCATACCAAAGTTTTTATTAAGAAGATTGTGTTTGTTTATGAAACTGTCAACCAAAAAGCTAATTTATTCATGTCGTTGTAATGTGACAACATGCTAAAAATAAAAAAAAAAACCAGAGAATATAAATACTTTTGCAATTCCCTGTAAGTTTAGAAGTTAAAATCATCTTCTTCATCTGAATTTGTATTTACTTCATTAACTTATTTTTGTTCAAAATTACCATGTTGCTGTCAGTGAAGATCCCTTAATAAATACCAGCTACCTTCAGAATATTACAGTTTCATGCCTGACCTCCAAACATCCAAACCTGTGAAGATTAAAATAATAACTAAGGGCTTGCCAATTTGCGATGATGTGTCTGATTTATATAACCAGTATCTCTTGAGCCACATTGATTCCTAAATGAAGCAGAAGAAAAATGGATTTTATTTTCCCACAAGACACGACTTTATATCTCTTCCTTAAATCCTAGCTGCACTTTATGCATTTTGATTAATCTTCGCATCTTTATAAAATATTCATTGGAGTGGATAGCTGAGGCAAGCCTGCTTAGATGGTTACTCGCTGAAGTCTTATGAAGTTCCCATGGGTTAAAAACAGAATATCTCTTTTCAGGCCCTACACTTCCGTTCCAGAAATGGTCCAACGTGTGTAATGAGCAGCTCATCTCCTTCTGTCTTTAAAAAAATGCTGTGCATCTGGTAAATGAGCTGATCAAGCTGATTTACTGATATAAGGGGATGTTTGTTCCAGCATTTTTCATCTGTTTTGTGCAGACAAAAGATTGATTCTGGATATGATCACATTTCAGTTACAGCTGGATCTTTTATTACCTCGCTGACAGTCCCTCAGCTCGGGTTCTTTGTTTGACTTTCTTGATGTTTTTAAATGTTGTACTCATTTGTCGTAGGGATGTCCAGACACCAGGTCAAGGTTTTTCTTAAACGATCGGTAATAGATCGCCTGAGGAAGCTCAACTCCTGGTGCCTGTTCTTGGTCTCTCAGTTGTGATGCTATTGGCCACGCCCCTCAACAGGGGCTGCCATTGTTTTGAGAATCCAATTTTTTTAAATAAAAGCCTTTTTTCAAGGTTAGTGGCATAGAAATCGCTTCTGTAGTCTGTTAAAATTGTGCCACTGATCTAACAAATTTGTTTTTCCTTAAAGTCGCAGGATTTCTGATTAATTAGCACAACAACGATAATGAAAGAGACTCTTGCTCAGATATGCCAAGTAATACCAGACAGTGTGAAACACTAGCAATCAGGGCTTTGATTTAAACGTTATAAAACGTACATTAGGACTTTTAAAGCAAGACCTTAAAGTTTATTATCAATTAAATTTTTTCATAGCAAGTTATACCACAGTAGAAAGAAAGTATTCAAACTTTGCCTAGAGTGTTAGCAAAAAAAAATAATTTTAAAGAAAATGTTGGTACAGCTGGGTAGATGGGTCTGCAAACAAACAAAAAACTGTCTGAAGAAGACGCATTAGTTAGGAGAGAACATTTGTTTTTGTCACGTCAAACGGATACTTCTGTGACCAGAACGGCAACAATAACTGAGTTAATACTGTCTACTCTGGTAGACAGACGTCATATCGTAAAAATGTTGTAGAAAACTCTAAGTCCTCAGAACGGTGGAACGCGAGCAGCTAATTACACACGACCGGCTTTAGATGATTTTAGTATTGCAGATTATCTCAAGCTGAAAATGTGTATATGTGTGGGAACCAATGCGATGCAAGCAGGTGCGAGGTGACGCATTCATCGGAGGCTGCTGCTACATTTATTTTCTCAACCAAACTATGTCCAGTCTCCTTATTAGACCTCATGGAGGTATCGTTTTATTACACATCTCTTTGGAGGAGTAATTTCAACTTTTTTTCCAACTACTTCTAGAACGAAGAAAACATCCAAGATAAGGCTATTGCTTAGGCTTAGAGTTAATATTGAAAATATATAGGTTGAACAAAAAAGTCTGCAAACAATGCAAAACTAACAGAAACCATAAAGCAAAACAGCTTACTTTCTTATAAATAAATTCATACGGTTTTCATTTGTGGTACTATTGTAATAATGTCAATGTGGAGAAAACGTATTATCTAACTTTAATGATAAATATAAAATAAATTACACTTGTACTGACAAATGAAAATGCCATTTTTAATCTAAACTTTGTTAAACAGTTGAACTGTACAGGCAGGTTGGGCACTGACATCAAGATGATTTCTCAATGTCAACAGAGACCAAGTTCAGTTCGTTGCCATAATAAAAACGCCAGTTTATAGAATACAAATCATGCTTTCCAAGCAGAACAGAGTGACAGAATTGTTCATAGCACAGAGAGGACACAATTTGACAGAATATTATTGGTAACATTTTTATTTGACGGGTTGTGAATAAGACTGTCATGACACCGTCATAAACATGACATAACACCTGTCATGAAAATGAGTAAGTCTTTATGAATATTTATGAATGTTGTCATAAAGTGTCATTCGGTAAATCATGACACTTTTAACACAAAGTTGACATTATTCACAATGTCTTCATTATGACAACTTGACATTAACCAAGAAATCATTTTCTGTCATAAATTTGTTATAAAAGTGTTACTTTTTTAGCAATTAGGTAGCTTTATGTTATTAAAGCTAAAGTTTAATCAGTATTTCTTTTGTAACAAATTTATGTCAGATCATGATTTCTTGGTTAATGTCAAGTTGTCATAACAAAGACATTGTGAATAATGTCAACTTTGTATTAAAAGTGTCATGATTTACCAAATGACACTTTATGACAACATAAAGTGTTACCATATAGTTGAACCAGATGGTGGATCAGATATGTTTAGAATAGAAAAATATTAATATTATTGCAACAATTGTAAAAACCTGAATGATATTCTTTGAATGACCTTTTGCATATTGTTTGTGAAAATTAGAAATGCAATTGGAGTGTTCAGTAAGAAAAGCACAGGATTAGTTACCAAAGGTTCCTGAGTCAATCTTGGCTCAAACTACTCAATATTATAGAGTTCAATACTTACTTAAACCATGATGTCAAACACTTTCATCTTTTAAGTCAAATATCTGCAACGTAATATTCAATAAATTTTAAAAACTTAAAAAATATATATATTAGCAACTCAATTAACCAATTGATGCACACACTATATATATATATATATATCTATATATTTATATTTATATTTATATATATATATATATATATATATATATATATATATATATATATATATTTATATAAGCTAATTAGAGATAGACTAAGATTTTTAAGTCTTTCGTCTGTTAATTATGACAATTTCCTGCTTACAGTTAACAAAAAACAAGATTATAATATTAAATCAGACCAACAGAAAAACATTTTCAATACAGAAATGGAGGCTTAATGAGACGTATGTTTAAGCCCTGAATAAAAATGATCATTTTCAAAATGTACATGAATTCTGACATGCGACCCTCATTACAATGCATATTGCATATATTGTCTGTCCTGTGCATATCTGTGTTACTCATGTGATGGACTGGCAACCTGTCCTGTGCCCAATCTCTTCCCAACGACCACTGGAGATATTTATCCCCACCCCATGCAATCAAGGAACAACCAGGTACAAGCAATAGATGGGTACGCATTGTTTCTGGTGGAATGTCAAACTGTGACTCAGTATGAGCAATTTAAAAACCCCTCTGCCTGAATTTATTTGCAACTATTTAAAATAAAATAGTCAGATATAGATCATTTCAATGAAGCCCCAAAATAGTTAGAAATGTATGTATGGTGAAATTCAGCATCATTAAGTACAATTATGGCAAAATGGCACAAGAACGAATGTTGCAGTTTATTAATATTTCAAAATTAATTATAGGTTACGTTTCAAAACAGTTACTGTTGCACCATCATCACAGTATTTTAAATATTGCTTAATTCTGCATAGTTCCTATTTGTTGTAGTTCACAGGTTGATAGACAGACAGGGTGAAAGTGCTTCTCTTGGCGGGTCCAAAATGTCCTACAACAGCCAACTTTGCTGCATCAAGACCAGAAGGGGTTTGAGGAGAATTTGTGGCGCGTGTCTAAAAGGACTAAACATCCCACGTATGTAAATATTTTTCAAAGCTGTGTGCTACTTTCAAGTCTTTCTCATAGAGTTTCTAACTTTCTTGAAGTCCTTAGCTCTAAAATAAACTCTGGTGAGTGGGTTAGGAGATAATTGACCTTTTGAAAAAAAAAACGGCTATTACAACCAAAACGCACTCTATTGTTTCTGGAATGCACGTCGTTCATCTTTTTGCTTTCTCTCTTTTTTAACATATCTTTCAGAGTAGAGAAAGAGAAAGAGACACATTTTCAAGGCGATTGTATTTGAAGCACTGTTTTCTAATTATTGTGCTTCTGCAAGGTTAAGAATATTTCTTGTGCATTTTTAAAGAGCTCGCTGTTAATTTATAGAGTTGTTGCTGTTCAGGAGCGCATTTGCATATATGATAAAAGTTTCACAGATACTTTGTTTCAAATGGTCTTATTTTCTTTTCTGAAAATAAGAACAATCATTCAAGACAAATAGTGCTTTCATAAGAAAATACAAAAAGAAAAAAAAACATTGACTGGTTAAAAACACATGGAAAAAAATCAAAAAAAAAATGGCTTCATTTACTTGCAGTAATTATCAAAAGCTAATTAGCACAAACAATTATTGCTCATGTCAAATGCTTGAAACTCCTAGAGTTTAAGTCTACAATAAGTGCTCTTTTCAGAAAGCCAGAAGGTGTCACTGTTTGTGCAATACCTCCACTCTGCAGATCTATAAGCACAGTTATGTTTTGCAAAGCCTGCATGCACAAAGTACAAAGAGCTTTTAATTCAACATTAAATTTTAATCAGAGGCTCACACACTTTGTACGATCTAAAAAACATAATGAATGCAATGGCAGCTCTTTATTGAGGATCAAAAGATATCCTTTCTGCTTTTTTAAATTGTGATGAAATAAAAATATTACATTTATCTCATAGTATTATAAGCATTTAGGTTTGATTTTGGCCTTTCAACAAGAGCTGCAATTCAAGGGAAACAAAACCTCTGCGCACACATAAAAAAAAAAGAACAAAACTGGATGGGTTGTGGAGAGGAAAGACAGACCCACTCACAAAACTAACACACACACGAACGCACGCACACACATATGGAGTTTAGGTGCTTGTCAAAGCAGTAATACTCCTTGCTTGGTATCTTCAAACCTGACTGGATGACAAACATGTCTGTCAGCGCTGTGCCAATATAGTTTAGGGCCTCTCGTGATGGGGCACACACCCAATGACAGAAGCAGGTCATTTCCGCTCCCTGGCATCATAAATCCACCGTCTGGCCGCTGTCCGGCTGCTGATGCTGCAGAACGCCACACACAGCGGACCTGTCGGAGCACCCTGAGCTACTGCACTGTCCCCATGGCACGGGAAAAACACAAACACCAACACACGCATGCCCAACAAACCTCCTCTCCCAAATGGAGAGGGGTGGCAGTCTAGCCGCACCGTCCCACCTGCCATTGGAAGGCATCTCAGGTGAGTGAGGAAAATCCACCTCATCTGATAGCTATATAGATATATAGTCGGTGGAACATCTTTTTTTTTTTCACTTGTCGGAAAAGAAAGCTGCTGTGTTGCTCCTTACCTGTCCTTTTGTGCAGAGCCTGACAGCTCACATTACCGTCTGCAGTAAAGAGTGCACCTAATATACAGCAGCATTGTAAGAATACAGTGCGAGTGGGGGGGGGGATGTGGATACTGAATGTAATATATTCAAGTTTGCTTAAATCAGGCTCAAGGTTAAAACAACACCTATTTCTCTCGGCGTCACATCTCTTTGGCAGAACACAGAGTTTAGATGTGCCAAACATGACACCTCCACTCACTAATACCAGAGAAATAAAGGATGAATGATAAATAAGTCTGCCTTTTTTACACAACCTTCAGCTATATTCCGCGCCCTCCTGTTCTTCTCCTCCGCTAGACAGAAATGCAAATAGGTCATTGAGCTTCACCCCCTTTTATCCTAACACGCAATGACAGTCTTTTAAATTTGAAGCAGGAAGCAGAGGGAAATGTAAGAAACTTTCCCATTTCGTACGAAGAGGTGGTAATATTTTCCCAATGTAGGGCTGGGGATCAAAATATATGCTTTAGGGAAACCATGACCGCTTTCAGGAAGCCATGACCAGGGTTGAGCGGAATGCTAAATGCCATACATCCTCAAGGTTATCTCTGAAGACAGAGCCCTTTTGGAATCTGCCTTCTGCTTTATTTTCTTGGATGCATGCATCAAGTCAGCTGAATGGGAGGAAAAAAAAAAAAGATGAAGGTGACTCCTTGAAGGAGTCGAATGCTGTCTCTTTGTGTGCCCTGCCTGGTAGCACGGAAACCTTGCTGTGTTCGCAATGAATGGCTGTAATTCAGACAATCCTCTTCTCTACAACCATGCCAGTGTCTAGTGTGTGCGGTCCAGTCTGTGAACTGGGATTAGACGTAGGTACAGTAAGCCAGAGGCTAATACAAAGCACTTAAATGTGAAAAGTGTCATTTCCATCCCCAAGTCCCCGAATATTGAAATTAGGTCATCAGTGAGGCAGAGGCCAATTTTCACCCTCATATATCATGGTGGCCCCCGCACCCAAGCTCTCATTACACCATACATGGTCAATAAGCCATTAACATGCAGCAGACAATGCGCAATCTTCACACAAAGAAAATGTATCTACTGTACTGTACTGTATGTAATAGGAAGTGAGTCAGTGCAAATAAATAGCACAGATGTCATGATGCACAATGCACTTCAGCAGATGGGAAAAATTAAGATTTCATAAATCAAAGACCTAATTTAGAATTGATTAGATTTAACTAGATTCCATATTGGGACTCTAAGGTTGTACTAATGCAACAAACTCTTGAAAATCCTTCCTTTATTTGTTGTTACAGTTAGAATAAACTTTTATGGATTGTGCTGCTTCAAAGAATTTCTATGCAGTTTAGAATTATCCGGTTTGGATTTGATAATTCTGGTGGAGCCTTTGTTCTGTTTTCTTGTGTGCTCTTAGTTTAAAAAAATATGCATCAATGGGGCTCTAAATGCAAAGGTGACAAGGACGTGTGTCACTTTTTTGTTTACTTTTTGTTTGGCTTTTTGGAGGTTGTGGAGGTTTCTATTTTTAAGACTTGACTGTCTGGGAATTAAAATCAGTGCTCCACAGGTGTTCCAAGTGGTCAGAAAGTAAATCACACCATCAGTTTCCCTTTCAAGCATCAAGCATGCTGACGTGAGCAAAGCATCTACTTTGCTTTGTGAAAGATTAAGTTTTTTTTAAATAATCTCTGCAATACTTTTTTTAAGTTGTTTGAATTCTGTAACAGTGTTGCATATGACATAAATGGTGTGACAGAGCAGTAGAATTTGGCAAGAGCTGCAAAAGGCTATGAAAAACTTTATTTTATGAAATAATCAAATGCAGCCCAGACCTATTTATACATGTCTTAAAGTCGAAACGTAGAGATAAATTTAAAATGTAAAATTCCTGAAAACTACATTTAAGACTTTTTTGAGTAAAATTTGAGACCTATGGGTTTATAATTGAACTTCCTGAGCAGAACTTTGAGAACTAAAACTATAAATTAATGGAAATCTCTTTCTTATGTAAATAATTAAAAATATAGGGAAGAAGCCAAAACAAGCATACATATTAAATATATAAGTACATGTCATTTCATACCCAGCATGGAAAATCTGGGCATATTTTATAACCTTTTAAAGGTCTAACACAGAAATCATCAAATGTAAGAGTATTTTATGATCCTACAGAAACCATGTACTAACCATCAGCTGAAGTATTTAGGGACTGTTGATGCTGGTGGTCGTTTGGCAGGAAAGGAGGAGGGGAAAGGAGGTTGCTTTTGTTTTCAGACTTCTTTTCTTCCAACATCAGTTTGCCAGTGTGATATTCATTTGTTGGAAGCTGCGCTGCATAAACAAACAGCGCCCAAGGCTACCACTGGCTGGTTAAACAACCACAGGCTGTTTTCTCTTTTCTCCACCATAGTACATTGTAAATTCCACGTAGGACCACTACGCGCTCTGCTTTGTGTATTGAACAAATAGCCTACATGCACCGGCTGTTTCACCTTACAATAGTTATGCCTTGGACAAGTATTATAAACATCATTATGTTCCAGCTCTGCTTAATTAAAAATTGCCAACTTAAAAAAAAAAAACAAATAAATATGAGCACAATATGAGAGAAGAGGGCAAGAGTGATTGAATGCTGTTATGTTTCGAGCATTTCTTTGTTAGCTGGTACTCCGGCTGAATGTTTCCTCTTGCCATCACCCTGCAATAAACTAAAGGCATCAACATCAACAGGCAGACTGAGGCTCTTGGCTGCCACTGCTGTAACAAATGTGGCAAATCATTGTCACAACCCATGTTTCTTTCTCCTTTAACGTGGTTACATGACTGTGCCGGGACATTTATGGACTGTCTAATCCAGTGCTGGCAGATTAAAGCAAAATCAAGCCAAAACCGATTTAAACCTCTTCGGCGGTGAGTCTCTCAGCTCATTGCAGAGCAGAAAAGCAAACATTTTATTAACAATATAACATTGTTTTATTTTATTCTCTCGCCCTGATTCAATCTATTTCCCTCAACATTTTTTTATTTATTTATTTTTTTTCCAGAGAACCTTCTTCCTGCTTGTGAAAATGGGGTTTGTATTGATGAGCTGAGCCCAATATTGATTTCCCATCATTCCTGGTGTGGACATTTTCTGGTCTATTATACTACAGTCGCAGCATATTCCCCTAGCAGCTTTAAAGTGGATATATGGACAACCTGACCTTGGCAATATGGAGATAATGAAATATCCTTAATGACCCTTCCTTAAAGATTTTACAGGCTGCACTATGGACTGCCAACCTATGTACAATAATAGTTAGCAGAGGCGGATTTTAGAGGCTCGACTAAATTTAGAGCTTTCTACTCATATCGGAAAGACTGTTAACTTGTCTATTTTACTAGGTTAATGTAACCATTAGGGCTGTGCAGTTATGCGAGAGTAGCTAATATGAATGAGCAGTTAATACTTAAGGGCAGTGTCAGCCATTGCTCTTTGACTTACATCATTTTTAAAGAGGAAAACTGAAATTTTCCAGCAGAGCACTTACAATTTATGGACAAAAAACTGCGACTGCAGAGGCGTTTGAGAGATTTCCTCGTACTTTCTATACTGCAGGGGTACCCAAAGTTGGTCCTGGAGGGCCGGCATCCTACACGTTTTATTTCTCTCCCTGGTGGCACCAACAACCTTTTCAGCAAGTCAATGTTCTTCTTAGGCCTTTTAATGAGCCATTTGATCCAGGTGCATTAAACCAGGGAGAGAACTAAAGCATGCAGGATGCCGACCCTCCAGGACCCACTTTGGGCTCCTCTGCTATACAGTGTCTTACAAAAATATTCATATTCCTTGAACATTTCCACAGTTTGTCATGTTTCAACCCTCAGCTCTGGTATTTTATTCTGAAATTTCATGTAACAGGGTAGTTGCTATACGGTTGTGAAGAGTGGCGATTTTTATGAGTGAAAGCTTCTAAAGTGTGACCACTATATGTATTCATCCCCTTTAATCCTAATGCCATAGCAATGTTGTCGTCAGGAAGGAGAAAATTATTGTTTTTTGGTCCAAATGCAAAATTAAAACTATGGAAAGCTAACACTGCAAATCACACTGATCAGACTAGCCCTACTGAAAATCATGATAATAGCAGCATGGTGATGTGAGCATTCTTATTTCAGCAGGGACAGGGAAGGTGGTAAGGTAAGGTGAGGTAAGGTAAGGTGAGGTAAGGTAAGGTGAGGTAAGGTAAGGTGAGGTAAGGTAAGGTAAGGTGAGGTAAGGTAAGGTGAGGTAAGGTAAGGTAAGGTGAGGTAAGGTAAGGTGAGGTAAGGTAAGGTAAGGTGAGGTAAGGTAAGGTGAGGTAAGGTTTATATTGCACATTTTCTGCAACAAGGCAATTCAAAGTGCTTTACATGAGTTAGAGGAAGTCCAAAAAAAATAAAAAGTACTCCACAATTTATAAAGTCATACGAGTTTCTCTGGATAAACTAATAGAAGAGAAAAATCTTTTCTCTGGATTCTAAGTTTGTTCTAATTCCTGCTCTGGGTTGAGTGAAGGATCAAACTAAATGTTCATGTTCTGAATAGGTACACCAGGAGTCTCTCTTCAAATAATTTATAATTAAATATAATTTAACTTTCAAATAAAGCCTACAGATCCTGCAGTTTCCCCATTGAGCAGCCAGGGCATGGAATGGTTTCAGTGAAACCACGTACATGCTTTAGGATGGCCCAGTCAGAGTCCAAACCTAAATCTAACTGAAAAACTGGGAGCTATGGACAATCTTCATTCAGTGCCCTACAACTTTCTGTCACTCGGAGTGCAAAGATGCTAGAGATATACCTGTAGCTGCACTCACAGTAGAAGGAAGTTTATATGGGTTCATCACATAAGTTTTGTGATAGTAACGTGATAAAATGTGTTAAAATATCTTTATTCCTGACGTAGATTTGATCCCAGTACTTACTGTATTCTACAATTTCTTTGGCATATAAATTGAATATATGGTAGAGGTTTTGTCCAATCCAGTACTAAATCTATGCTAATACACCAAAAATACCTTAAATATTTAAAAATCGCTTCAGAGCAACTGTTTTAGCATCACTTAAGTATCGGTTTGTGGTAATGGAATATGTAGAGCTTAGAAGAACAAAGCAAAAGGTTGGGCGTAAAAAAATAAAAAATAAAATTAAATAAAAAAATAAAATAATACTCGCATAATTTCCTGCAGCAGGCTAATACTGCAGCCGGAGGAAGAAATGAAAGTCTTGGAGCCCTGGTAGATATTTAGGTGTCAGAGCTGGTTTGGCATCAGCAGGTGAAAAAGGGAGATCATTATTCACATGTCACACTGACAGTTGTTTCAGAGATTCGTGCCGATAGCAGCTGATAATCATCCCCAGAGCGAAGCAACAATGAACTTGCCCCACCACTCCACTGTCTTCAGAACACTTCAAACATGCTCCACTTCAAACACAAAAGCAGCCATCTCCTTTGATGTCATTGTCAAAAAATGAGTTTTGTTCCGTCGCACTTAAACTCCTCCCCTCCGCCGAAACCTAGACGGAGACGTGCGAGGAACAGATTTTGAACATGAAAAGAGCAGCTGTGTTGTCTGATTCATCCCAGTATCCTCAGGCTGCCACACTTTTGCAGAATAAAAACTAGTCAGAGTGCATTTTCACACCTTTATGCTTTTCGAGGGCGCTACTTGTGCGTTATACGACACAGAATCACTCTCTCTATATTATTTTTTTCTTAGTTCCCCTTAATGCAAAGCAAAGGCTTTGTATTATTCAGTATTACTTCTCCTGTTCTGGCTCTTTGCACAGCTCATTTTACTAAACGGGACCTGGTTGCAGAGGCAGCTGGCAGAGCATGTCTCCCCGTGATGAAATCTCACTGCGGACACGGCTGCTTCATAATGACTATAATCACAGCAGATAAGCAACTAGTGAGTGCATGGGAACGGTGGGGATCAGAGGGTGAAAGAAGGAGAGGGAGAGAAAAAGTAATTGAATCTTTTGGAGGCACATTCAGATGAAAGCCCTTGGCTGTGTGGGAGATGCTTTTCAGTGAATGACATTTAGATTACAGAGTTGCCCTGTTTGCCATCACGTTCAATACCTCCTTCTTCACAATAGCACTCTAAGTCTAAGCAATGCCGCTCTCGGAATAAAGAAAGTATTTGAGCAGTGATGTGGATTTTAGGGATGCTGTGGCTTCTCTGTGGATATTTGGAGAGGAACCGAGGTAGAGCTTTGTTATTATTGCTACTGTGGGTCATAATAAACACCATCAACGCTTGATCGTGTTTGTTATCACGGGATGCACTTTCATCGGTTACTTTCATAGACCATGCTGTGGAAAAGTATTTTTATGTCTTTGCTTTTTTGGCCACAGTTAAGTGTTTCATTGAAGGATTTTCAAGGAAGAATATCCAGTTTAACGTCACGGTATCTCACTCTGAGGAAAGTTTGGACTTTGACTAGGCAGCTTCAAACCATTCATTTTAGGAATTTCTCTCATCTTTTTCAGAAGTTCACTCGCTGACATGTCCTAATCCAAATGTATTTGGGCTTTAGGTCAGGTCCTTTAGAATCATTTGATAGCGATCTGAATTTATGGTTCCATCAATTACAGCAAGTATTCCAGGTCCTGAAATGGTAAAGCAGTGGCAGGCCGTCAAAACATGTCAACCATTTTTGACCGTCAGAATTACATCTCTTTGAGATGCTGTGTCAGTTTTATATCCTGGGCATCAGGACATGCACCATTCAACAAGTTAGACTTTTGTTTCATCAGTCCACATGAGGGATCATCAAAATGTTGGTTAGTTTGAGAAAGGCCTTTCTGGATGCCACTTTGACATTAACTTTGACCTTACTTGAATCAAGGTCAAGTAACTTATCGCGTATCCTTCCAATTATCCAGAAAGGAACTTATCACTTCCTGGATAAGTTGTAGATGTGCTCTTGGAGGCCCTTTGGCCAGCCTCCTGTAACTGTTGCCGCTGTTTCATGTTCCTTTGTTGATGGACAATGACTTTCACTGTGGATCAATGTATTCCCAAAGAACTGATCTTGTATTGCTGTTTAATTTCTTTTTACCCTACTTCATTTTCTGAGATCAGTTCTAATAAACAGGCTTGTGAAAGTAATCTCAGCTTTCTAAAACGTAACTGCAGTTACTTGACAATTTTTTGTGCAAAAGGCTAGGTTGCTTTGGATAGCGTTTCCCTTACTAAATAAAACAAAATGTCTAAAGTGATGATCTGAAACATTTCTGTGTGACAAAAAAAGTGAAAACAGAAGAACTCTGTGGGGGTCCGAATACTTCTTTACAGCACTATATAAAAATATTTCAGTCTTGATGGGATTTACTTAAATATTCATTGAACCACCTTGTCAAAATGCAACCAGAAGGATTTTTTTCCCCACCTATTTTATCCCTCTCATCTCTAGTATTGACACAGACCTGCATATTCTTAATATTAAAGGGATCGCATATTGCCCCGGTGACACACTTCAAATGTATCTCAGATTAATGATATATCACGGTAAGGAATCTACAAAAACCATTAGTAAGGCTGACACTTTGACGTCAAATTTTAAAAAATTCCCAAGTAATCTTTTTGATTTATGAAAGTGTGTCCAGGTTCATCGGGAGTGATTCCAGATTTATCACATCCTGGTTAGAATTATTAATGATTTTCAATTTGTAAATCTGATGCCGCCGACGTTCGGAGCAGCTCTGCGGAATCACCAAAGGCTGATATCGGAGTCCAAGCTTTGCTCCTGGAGCATGATTACTTTATCAAAATATTGCTACCTGTGACTTGCATTTCACTTATTTTCCACTCCTGCGGCGCCTTCATTTCTCTCACCTCACGTACGAGCGCCACAGACATTTTTCAAAAAAGCGACTTCTAAACACCAGAGCAGCCACAGCTTGTGTCATTGCTTGGTTAATCTTCTGGAGTTAGACATTGCACTATTAGTTCCGACTTCCTGACAAGTGCACTTTTAAGGGCCCTTGCTGCTCAACTTGTCAGACGGGATGTAGTGCACAAACGGCTGTTCATTGCAATCTTTCTGACTGTTGATGAGCGGCGCCTCTGTGATCATCATCACTTTCCAAAGATGGCCAACTCTGTGTTGATGCAGAGGTTTGCTTCGATGTCACGTCAATGCATCAGCGCAACTACTTTGCCTCTATTTACCGCGCGGGGATCACAGCGACTGGAACCCCGTTCTGCGTGAGGTGTCCTTTGTGTCGCTTATGCCTACTTAGACGTGAATAAGAATGTCACTTTGCAAGTAAGCAGTACAAGCGAGAAAGATGCACAGGGAGTGACAATGTGCTGAACCCAGTGGGAACAAAGCAGTTAACCTGAACAGCAAAAACTTGGAACTGCATCACAGGGCTGTATTAATTTTACAAAGGGACTTCTGTTTTCACTATGCATGTTGCTCTCCAAAAGTAATACCAGTTTAATAGTTTTGGTAAACATTTCTTGCTATTTCTGTTTGCTTTCTTACACCTATACTGCGTGGTGGATCTCACTTCAGAGGGACTCAATGGAAGCGTGAATCTAATCATAACCCTCCTTTTGGGCGGCTTTGAGATAAATACACTCTTTATCCATGACTCATTACCATTGTAAAATCAATTTTTTTGAAGAAAATAAAACTAAGTAACATAATATCTGTGGCTTTTTCATTGATAAGCAAAGGCCAATGATGAGGGTGCAACAACACAGTAGCTCAGGAGACAAGATGTGACTTGAGCAATTTTGGTGAAGAAGCTAAGAAGTTTTGTTTTCAAAAATATGAAAACAATCTGTCTAATCAATAGATTATTTTTTAAGACATTCAATTAGTGTTGAATAATTAAATCCAGGTTTGACATATTATCAGGATGCCCTGATGTTAAAAAGATGCTCAAATTGCCCTTTTGGTGTTTTCACAAATAAAGTCATTTTTTTCATACTTCAGTTACCGTTTCTTTGAGTGCATAATCTCAGATGTAAACTTTATTTGAACAACTGTACATTTACTATAAAAGAGCACCAGAATAAAATACTATGACTTTTCAATGCAGGATTTTATCGAAATACAAAGTTCTGGAAGAAGCATGGTAGAAGAGCAAACCCCAAGTGTTTCTGCATAGTGAACTTCTGCTCCAGTGATTTAAGAGAGAGTTGCTGGGACAGATGTTAGATGTGAGTCGTGTGAGCCATGAAAGATGCTAACATGGAGGCAGAGGCTAAAGCAAACAGTGGAGATTACAGATTCATCATCAGAATTTCAGCTGGTTTCTATCTCTTTAATGACATTTAACTGTCCTAAGCTTTAAAAATCCTCATGCTGTTTTATGAATCTGGCAAACATCATCAACGGTGCATTTAAAGAAAGCTGATGCTTATTCTGCATAGGAAATGGAGGTTGGGGGTGGTGCACCACCAATTATCTCTTGATATGAAACACATACAGAGAACAGAACCTGCGAAATGTTAGCTGTTATTGTAGTTACCCAACAGAAAAATAAGTCGGCCTAGAAATAACTTAAATAACGTTCCCATAAGTCACATTAGTTTTCAACCTTTATTCTAAGCAGAACTGATTCACATGTTCTGCCCTCATTGTCAATTTTACAGCATAAGATCATTCATGGTTCACCTGGTTCCATCTTCATTTTCAGTGTAATAATAATAATAATAATAATAATAATAGTAATACCTTGTCAACGTAAACATGACAACAGTTTCAAGATTTGTAACTCAGCATTCACATCCATCACCCTGAGATTTTTTTCCTTTTACAGTAGAGTAGTCAAAGAGACTACTCTAGAGTAGTTTGATCTCAGTATGAATTTAACAGAGGGCATCTTCAGCACTAAGCCCAGAACTAAACCTAATAGAGTCTTTTTATCCTTTGAAGGTAAGGTGAGAAAAAGCTGTGGTAATCTGCTCCTACATGACAGCTGTACATTACTTTGTTTTGCTTTTTTTCATTATGACGAAATACATTGAAGTTTGTGGTTGTAGTGGTAACAAATGAAGTAAGTTTAAGAGTCATTTACACTTCTGGCTGGGAGAGGTGTACATAGAGCTAAAACCTTTAAAATCCTGCTATAAAACATTGCAATACATAAAGTGTAGTTCTTTTTTTCTTCCAGTCAGCGAGTGATACACTGTTTTTTGGGGGTTTTTGGGAGGTGCGGGGGGGTTGTAAAGAGCCCATGGGATTTATGTGTTGCTGTGGAACTAATTAACGGCGATGGTAGTGTGGCAGAGAAATCATTTATAGTGAGATGGCAGCTGATTCCTGACTATCATAAATTAAGTTGCTATTTTTCCCCCACTCCCTGCTAATTTCTCAAACTTTTTATGTAATGCTGAACCTGTGGAATTTATTCTCAATATTTCCCTTATGTCACACCAAACTTTGGCTTTATCCTTTAGCGAAGCCTGAACCCTCAGCCTGTGAACATTATTCAAGGTTGACTGGATGTTTAAGATGATCTGAAAACACTGGAAGGAATTGATTTATGCTTATTTATGCTGAAAATCAAATTGATAACAGGCTGACTCATTGGCAATCTAGAAATCTCTGTTTTTGTTGTAGATACAGGAGCGTTTGGTATTAACAGCCTTTATTAAAACTTCCCTCCTTCCATATTAAAGTTGCCTTTAATTAAACCACAAATATAATTTAAAAGTCAGATGATTTAAAAAAAAAAAGACATAGCTTACGTCAAGGCGTTGCACAGAATCATCTTTAGATTTGGACTTCTACGCTTTGTGTCGACACTTTTTTTTTTTTTTTGTATTTAATGAGAGAAAATGCATCTCTACTTGTCCAGGATTATACTTTATGTTTCAGCTCAAAGCCACACTTGGTTGTAAAACAATGCAGCTTGGATGAGTGTGTGAAAGTGGCATTGCTCTCTCACTTCAGTCCATCCAGTCCTGCCAGGCTTTGACAAAGGAAGCAGCCAGCTAACAGACTTGACAACAACTGCCTGTGACAACCATACAAATTAGGAATGACTTACGACAAAGAATTGTGGTCTGAGAGGCACGGCAGAAAGTACCAGGACTTAATTTGTGTCAGAACAGCAATGATGGTAATGAATTCCTGCGGTTGAGTTGGACACAGTGCCAAGGTCTTGAAATTCACGCAGCGAAGATGCTGCATGTAGATTCCCAAATACACGGTGCGTCACGTACCGTCGGCGCACCTCTCAAATGTATTCATTTTGCTCTTTCATGTGGATCCGTCGTTCGATTTTGTGTCACTGCCAATTTTGTAAATAACTTGCTATTTTTGGTCGCAGCTCTGACCACAATTTTCAGGTCCATTTTATGCTATAAGGTTCTCAGGCAATGGAGGCTGATCATTTTATCCATACAGTAAATGACCTTTTATTGAGAATGTCAATAGCGGGATCTGGTTACCTATGTTCACTGAGAGGGAGGAACTTAATTGCTCCCAGTGAGTGCAGTCTGAGGACTTGATTAGACCTTGAACCACTTCTCATGTTTTTCATTTGTGTGGTGACGACCTTCCTCCCCGACTGAAATCAGCCCAGGCTCATTTCATGTACACTTTCCTCTGGAGATTCATGGCCCAGTGACTCCGACTGACTGCTGATTTCATTCTTGTAACTCTGAAGAAAATCTGTTAACTGTTTAAAAAGCATAGAGCTCATTATATACATTTGGAAAATGTCTTTTATTATCTACCTCATGACCAGCAGTTGGCTACATACAGTGTGGAAGTACTCTAAGAGCCACTCGAGGACTTGAATAATTTAAAATCCTTCAGCAATTCCCAAGTTTAAAAACAATATAGAGTGAGACAATTTAAGTGTCAGGATGTCAAACCGTTTGTTCGGTAATTGTATTTGTAATACATATCAACTTAGAATTGACCTCCCATGACATTAACAATGCATATAATGCACACATATAAACAAATGCAAACAATTTAGGGAATGCTGCTAAATAACAGAGACTGCAGAAAGCTAAGAAAGCAGCTAAAATCTGCACCTTGTCAAAGCAAAATATCAATTTGGTAAACATGTCTTATCGTTTTACTGCAAATCATATTGATGTCAATGACTATATAGATGTATGCAAACTTCTGGGCACTATTGAGGCCGTAATACAGTACAAGAAGAAAATTAAATTCACCCTAAACTACCAGGTGATCCCTGCAAGATTTATAGCAAAGAAGTCCAAATCAGACCAAAGCTGGAATCTTTGGATATCAAGAAAAGCATCTAAAACACAAAGCCAATGGTATATGGTATTAGCAAACTTCAAATATTTGCAAACTTAATTATTCAAGAAATTGAAAGAAGTGTTTCCAGAACCTATTTTAGTGTCATTTCACTCTCTTGCATATACCTCAATTTCTTACTTCTTTGTTATGATTTTTATCTTCAACTAATAATACATTTTTAAAAAAATCTACATTTCTCTTTTGAGACTGAAGTTAACATGCAAATCCTCTGAAAGGCTGAACATGCAGACCTGTTGTTTAACAGAGCCGCTTTTGGTGTTTTCTATATCATTTAGATACTGAGGGGCAGCAGCAAGACGGAAATCACAATTATGGTGCTCAACTGACCTACCTGCCATTAGCAAGATAAATTATCTGGGTCCACGCTGGTGACAACTGCTGGAGAGGGAAAATAATCCCGGTGCCTCGCAGACGTGGGCTCCCAGACACCACCAGGAAGCAGACAGGGGCCGCTTGGACCCAAGAGACCCCAGCAGAGAGAGAGAGAAAGACGGGGGAGGATAAACAAGATAAACATGTTCAGTAAAGCTGTGATTGTGTGGAAGAGTGATAGAGGTTTTCTTCTTGTGCAATAAAATAAATTATGCAGCACAGTGATGCATAGTGGCCACAATGGTTCCAGTGGTTGTACAATCCTGTGAGACATTTTTTTTATATATATATACCAGAGCATATGAGGGAGAAATGTAAAGAGCACAGGGCTGAGGGATGGAGGCTGAACACAAAGGCCTACTGTGTAGCTGGTGTACTTTTACTAATAAACTTGTCCCAATTTATTATCTTATCAGTTAAACTGATAAACAGCACATTTGTTGCTACAGTACGTGTATGAGGTTATGATTTAAGGTCAGAGTACCCTCATTTTTTTATGTTAAAACTCCATAATACTTTTCCACTCGGATGGATGGATGGATGGATGGACGGACGGACGGATGGATGGATTCAGTGCAGTAGGGTTTGGTGGTGGATCTGACCGAGGATATCAGTTTAGGTTTTCTCTTCATGAAACGACTAATGTTGACAATACACTGTGCATATTTTCTCCTTTCACATTTCACATGTTTTTACATTGGTTAGAAAGGAGCCGTTGTTGTATTTCCTGTGTCTTTCCAATTACTTTTTCCTCAGTGGGAATGGCTTACGGATGATGTTTTCCTATCTGGTGTCAGCATGAAAAGGGTAAATGACTGTATGCAGTGTAAAGTGCTTCGGAGTTCTCTGGACTAGATATATGCAAGAACAGGCTGCTTACCATTCGCCTGTTAAAGTCACAAAAGTTTGGGCCATATGAGGTAATGGTTTCTCATGACGATATGCAATAATAGTCAATTGCAGTATTCTTATGTGGCTTCATGGCCAAAGTTGGTACAATGACTTATGACATAAATGAAAAAATGACTTCATGCCAGTAGGCAGCAGCTTTTTGGGGTTGTTCACCATGGAGATCACTGGCCTCATAATGGCTTCCTTAGGGCTCAAAGCCAGACTTCTTCTCCCCAGCTTAAGGCTTTTTTTGGTACATCACATCGGCTCAGTCAATAGTTGAGGTCAGAAGCAGGACAAATAAAGAATGCGTATTTATCCAACAGTTCATGTTGGATACATTCGGTGTGAAAACAGACCCAGTGTTAATTACATGCTATGAAACATGGTCTTAGTAAAATAATAAATACTGGTTCCTACAAAATAACTCCTGCCTGTGATAGCGACCAGTTTTTAAACTACTTTAATGATTTTTGATTAATTGTAATGTTTATACCAACGTCATTTTTCAATGCCAAGTTAAAATACAACCTAAAGGACTAAATAAATAAATATGTAAAGATTAACTCATTGTGAGAAATTAAAAAAACTGTGACAATGTCTGCTGACAAAACCTCAAGTCGCTAGACATGTATGTCCTCAGTTTAACTGGCTCACATCTGTATTTGTTATGCTGTGAATCATAGGTGGCCCAAAGCTGTCTTGATAAATAGCTGCTGCGGGCAACTATGCTGTATGCTCTCTGACACTATAGGTCACATAACCTTGTTGTCAGGACTAAGACTAATGCAATGTGAAGTGTCAAGTTATTATACTGAAACTAGACTGGGGAGCGGAACCTGAGCCACTGTGGTGATAGCAAGAAGGTGAAACAAGGCAAGGTGAATGTAAAAAGGTCATAAAAGGAGATAGATACTTAGCAAATGAGAGGCTAAGGAAGGGAAAATATTCGACACTAAGTGGGCCTTGTTGGAGGTAAGAAGGGACGCTGAGGTTCCTGCTAGACAGCGTAAATCATAATTTGGTGCTCAGAGTTGGAGCTATGCAAAACAGAGCCCTGACTAGCGAGACACACATAATACCAGGAAAGGGGATGTGTTTGTTTATTTGCGAAGGAACTAAATAATGCAGTAATAACCCTCCTCATCATGTCTCCGGAGCAAATGCCTCAGCACCTGTCAAAAATGTGCAGTACGTTGTCTATTGAGAGAGCTGCAAGAAGAAAACATGTTATTATTACAAAGCCGGGTAAACTAAAGTAAGCGTCTGCAGATGGCAAAAACAAGCCACAGCTGTTAATACAGTGTGAAACATGAGATATGAAATATAAATGCAGCAGCGAGGGACTGAGAACAAACTGCATCAGACCGAAAGCTAATGACTTCCCATTACACCACGTAGCCTATAGCCATGCTGCTCTGGAGGACGGGAAAATATTCTGTGAAATTAGTCGGGATTTCAAATAACTCCCAGGATCAAAGCAGCTGGGTCATAAATTTTAGGCCTGAATCAGTATCACAATAATTTTGTGTTCTGTGCATAAAGCTAATTTACACAACAGCGTCTCATCAAGGTTTGAAAGTTGATGAGATTATCTTACAAATGCTGTGCGAGGAAAACAGCTATTTTTTCCACTCACAAACTGAATCTGCTTTGGGTTTTTTTTTTTTCTCAAACTAAAATGTTTCTGGTCTTCCAACTAATTTTCAAGCCAGACAAAAATAACCAGAATAAATGCTAAAAGCGTTCATACAGATATGTGTTCATCTTCACTAGTGACAGATGTGATTCTTAAAATCACGATCCATTTTAAATTAAAGAATTTAAAATGGACATAGATCCCCTTGAGAAGTTGCAATCTGACCTTGAACCTGTTGTTGAAATGAAATAACAAGAAAACACAAATTATTCTTGGCTCAAACCTCTCTAATCACATTGAATTAAACGGATTCTGCAACAAAAAGTGGACAAAATTCTTCCATGATTTAAAAGACTAATTTGAGGACAGATACCTGGTAGCCCTCAACAGTCTGCGCTCACTGACCAAAAAGAAAAATGAGTTTTTACGTTTCTGGTCCATCCTGGAAAATCAAAATACAAGTCATTCACTTTCAGGCAGCAACCACTTTCACTGTACAGTTCTGTTTCTTTGTGGTTCTAACATTATCATTAAAG
Organism: Gambusia affinis; assembly: GCF_019740435.1. NCBI lineage: Eukaryota > Metazoa > Chordata > Actinopteri > Cyprinodontiformes > Poeciliidae > Gambusia > Gambusia affinis. The sequence continues at coordinate 9,477,057 of NC_057870.1, forward strand.
AACTGCGTGGCTCCTTAATATATATTAAGACACAGGAAATACTCTGTGATCTCATATTTATTGGATGGTGTGGACAGAAACATTAAAAGAAACACTGAGCAAACCGCTGGTTCCTGATGCTCACTCAGCTCCAACCTCTCCGTAAACTCATCGAGACCTTAAACTATCGGTGGAATAACTCCTTTGAAGTAGCAGCGCTGACAAGGTCCCCCAGTAAGGATCATCCAGGTTGCAAACTTAAAATACATCTCCTGTAATAGCACGTCCATGGTATTTCAAGAGTCTTTTGATAATCGTTCTCAGCATGTTGCCATCCTGTGTTTGAATTACTGCTGAAAAAATGTGACAGATGACATCTGGCAGGCCATTTCTGCTTTAGAAAAACAACAAATAACAATATCATGTAGTCAGAAACATGCTGTTACTTTAGATCTCTCACGTTTTGCCTTCTTTAAAGATTGCAAATTTAGTCAGTCATCTTCCTGGATTTTCCCACTTGGTCAACATGGAAACACAAATAAGTTCATCTGAAAACAGCTTTTGTTTGTATGTTTGTTTGTGTTAAGATGTCAGGGTATATATCTTGGCAAAGACGAGGAAAACATGAAAGTGAAATGAAATTCTAATACAGCACATACATATTATACAAGAAATTGATAGCTCTTTACGCACAGCATGTATATTTATATTTAAAAAATCAATAAATTCATTTTCCTATTCACGTTAGTTTTACATTACTTTCAAAATAAAAGCACCCCTCTTTCATCTTCTTTTTAATTTTTTTTTTTTTGCATTTTTTAACTCCAAGTGGAAATAAATATGAGTTTTACAACTAGAAACTCTGAACTAAATAAATTACATTCTTACTAATTACATCAATTTGATTATCTGGTGCTGTGGCAAAAGAACAGGCATAAAATAGTTGCTAAACTAGTAAAATGCTTAAATCTCCATAGCATGTTGAATGTTAGACTTTATCAAGTTCAGCTTACAGGCAAATTTGACTGTAGCATTAACATAGATGCTAAATTAGCAAACGTTGGCTGTAAGTTTCTTGGTCCAAATCAGAAACCTTCCAGCCACAAGTCCTATGCCATTTTTTTATGAGAGACATTTTCATTCATATACAACACATCAACACGTCAGCCTCGCTGCTCTCTGCTGCATGAAACACGTCTCATAGAATAACAGCAGGCCAACACTGAATCTTTACTAAAATTGCAATAAAATGCTTAAGTAGAGTATAATTTTTTTTAAATAACTATTTAACATTGTTAAATCTTAAAAATTTACAGATTAGCAGGCCTAATCAAATATGACACGAGTTAATAAACTGGCAGGTACTTTTTGCTGTGCAGTTTAGTTAGAGATGATTAACTTGGCTTATTTGCAAAAACTACATAAAATTTAACTAGGAAGCTAAGAATGATCTAAATAAAAAGCATCTTCTGGCTTAATTAATAAGAGCGTGTAAATATCTGATCTGCAGAAAGAAGAAAGAAGCAGTGAAGGAATCATAGCTCTCCTGCTTTCCTCCATATTCCGTCTTTTCCTACTTGGTGTCAGGAAATTTGAGCAGCACAAAGGCAGCGCTTGTTGACATGTGTCTGCTAAGAGGTAAGGCAAACATCTGCTTCCTGTCACAAACCTTCAACATGCCTGTTTTCTGCCCAAGCAGCAGCGATGGGAAACCACCTTTCAGTTCAGAGATGACACTACTTTAAAATCTCCCAGCACCAAAATGAGTGAATGGCTTGAAGTGGAATTGAAAATGAACTTCTGGAGACATAGAGGGAGTTAGGATCAAATGTTAATTAACTCTATTTAACTCTACTGTTTTCAGCTCAAAGGCCACCCAGGACCTAATCTCTTTCAGTGAACGTCAGTGCAGCTGGACAGATCAGTGCAGGGAGTCCGTGGTCCATCGTACATCTGCTCCGTAAATCAAACTATTTTCTCATCTTCCTGTCCCTGGCTGTATGCACATTCCACTAATCAACCTGTGATGGGAAGCTATTGTTTTCATTGGATGGGCACTGGCAAGTGAATGAAATACTTCACAGATAATTTTTCAGGAATCTCCTGTTGCTGTAATGTGAATTTTTTTGGCAAAAATAATAAGAAAAAAAAAATGGTAAGAAGCTTTTCAAATACAACGTTAAAAAAAACTTACAATGTAATTTTATTGGTATATGGTAAAAATTTCTTTCTTTTCCTTTCTCTTAAAAATATTCACGTTTTTAATCAGAAGGGACCAGGGCCAGCTGTCTATCTAGAAGTTTAATAGCAATCTACTGACATTTTGGAAAAGCAATTGCAGTTCCCCATAAGTGGACCAACCTACAGGTTTCAGGTTTAACAGGTTTTCTGTTTTCCACACTTCTTCGTGTTTAAATTTAATTTTACATGTTTGTTCTTCAAAAAGAAAAAAAAGCCGTACAAATAACCCTGAATTAGTTAATTAACTCGATTAACTTCCTTACATGTGAACCAGAGTACTTGCAATTTTAATATAAAGTTAATCCTTCATTTATGCTAAATTTAATTACAATAGTATACAGCCAATGAACGTCTAAAAATCTTGGGGAGATTTTTCAACAGAATCAAATTGGAGCTCTGTATTGTGAAAACGTGAAGTGTTGTGCTCAATCATAGGAATGCCTCCTCTACCATTTTAGTCTACACCAAAAGCATAAACCACAAAACTTAATGCTAAGGATTATGTTTGTTCACAGAGTCCTGTATGCAAGCATATCAAAGGAAAGTTGAGTGGAAGCAAAAAGTGTGGTCCCAAAACATGCACAAGGAACGTAGGAAAGCACAGCCTTAACCACAGCCATTTAAGAGTTTTGGTGTGTGAACTGCAGTGTATCGACAGAGTGAACTACAATTGTGGCGTTCTTTGTGTTGAGCCACTCCAGAAACCAAGACAATGTTGGTTGTCTCATTCCTTTTCTCACCTATTTTTTTCTTCCGCTCAACTTTCCATTAACATACTTAGATATAGCTCTTGGTTTGCTCTTTTTGTGGTGGGTGTCAAAGACTTATCGGGAAAGTCTTCTATAATATTATGTAGGACATAGTGTGAAAATTACAAAATATTTCTGTGCTTCTGCATTTTGTTTGCAGGTATTATCTAATATTCTAGCTTTCTTAGAAACAGGATTTGAAGTTTAAGTTAAAGTTGTAGTCAACAGAATAATCAGAAATTAGTAGTTGAGAAATGTCACTCTGTGAGTTATGAATTTGTATCACTTATGTTTTGCCTTTTACCATAAATTCTTAAAATAAATAAACTTTTTGATGACACTAAATCACTGAGATGCACCCGGCATTTCATCAGGAAACCTCACAAGAGAACAGCCGCTTTATTTATTTATTAATTAGTTATTTTCAGAAATAAGCATCTGTACAATCACTACTACTGAAATATTTTTGTCAGATTAAGTTATCTTTTGTCTTTAAAATAAAAATTTTAAAAAAGTACAGTCTGAAGTTTGTGCTTTTCCTTGTGATGCAGCAATCTTTGATCAAAGCTGCAATGTTTTGTCACAGACTCCACCCAGACTTATTTATTCCCCTCTCTGCGATCACATTACTTAAGTGATACAGAATGCATTAATGGTTCCATGGCTTTCGAGCTTTGCCTGTGGTTTGGTGCAGTAGTCGGAACGCTTGCAAATGGAATCACATTCTACAAGAAAAAAAAACAAAAAAAAAAAAACAATATGTGACTGTGAACTTTTAGTTTAAACTTCACAGCAGTCTAATCTTGTATTAGTGGGAGGCAATTACAGCATTTTACGTTTTAATATAAACAATCACTCTATTTAAAGGTGGTGTAACATGGGTCTGTGAACAATACACTATGAGCAATAAATCAAACCGTGACAAAAATTACATTATATTTAATCTAATATGAACCCTACCTTAATAATATAAATGATATCTTTCTCTAATTTAATTGGCACTAGCTTGGTGCATATTGCTAATATAATTCTGAATTTCCATATTTAATGATGCATGCTTTTCACTGTGAATTTTACTTAGAAAATGTCGTCCTTAATGAACCTTGGAAAAACCTCTAATGGGCGTAATCTAGGAAAATGTAACTTCTTTATTCGAAAAGGTTCTGAGAGCAATTCTGCAGCGTACACCGCTTTGAATCCAGCAGTCCAGGATGTTGGGAAGCAAATGTATTTATTAAGAAAAGCAGGATAAGCAAACAGGCAGCAATGCAGCCAGCATGGTTTAAATTTACATTTTTTTAATTATTCCTGAATTGTCTAGATAGGAAAATATACAACCTGGTCTCTGGCAGACCAGGTTGTATATTTATAAATACATAAATAATGCATGTATTTATATTAAAAATAAATACATGCATTAAAAATATATTGACAATGAAAGTTATACAAGGGGAGGCAGGGGGAGGGGGGGACAATGTTTTTTAGGGTATTTCAAAAGCAGCAGAGTATTCCTGTTTAAACTGCCTTGTGAAAAATGCAGCTGGAGATCTGAAGCACGGATGTGTAACATTCAGGATAAAGATATGATTTCAAGAGAAAGGTGTTCAATGAAGTTCTGCACTGGTTGAGTGGACAAATGTGCTCTCCCGGGAAACCGTCTGTGCATTGCGCTTGAATTAAACTTGTGCTGTTACATCTCTTTTTCTGCTTTTCCCCCGCCGTCACGTTTTAAGATGAAGCCACATGTGTGCATTTGCATGTTGCTCGTCGCGAGAGGCAAAGTCCTATCTGCAGGAGTGGATTGTTTTTTTTTTTGTTTTTTGTTTCCTTTTTGACTAAAATTCAAGAAGGTCCAGGAATGAGTGACACAAACTCAGGACACAAGCTGAGAAGGGAAAGAGATGGGAATGGAGAACGCCGCTGTGAAAATGAGAATAAATGGATGTCAATTTCCATGTGGAATTGCTAACCAATGATCCATTAAGCCAGCCTTTTCACAACAGACGAACAAAATAGCCTGAATTAGAAGTGTCTGACATTTCAGTTAATTGCACTAACTATGTCAGCTAACCGTAGCTTCCTACCAGATCCTCATCCTCCATTCACACAAAGCATCCTCACACGGCGCCTCGCGAAAGTATTCACACCGCATGAGATTTTCTGCCCTTTGTCCTGTTAAAACCGTAAACTTTGTGAGAGACTAACGCATAACAGCACACAAGTGTGAAGTGGAATGAAATGGCATTTGTTTTCCGCAAATATAAACATGACAAGTGTGACGTACGTTTGGATTCAGCTTCCCTGAGTAAATACTTTGCAGAACTACCTCCTGCTGTGTTTACAACTGCAGTTCTTTTTTGTTTGTTTTCCTTTAGTTTGTCTCTAGATGTTTTAAACAACATGAGAGTTTATCCAATAAAACAATGTAATTCTTAATCAAATCTTTGGAGCTGGACTTTGACTGACTGTATTTAGCCACATACATTTATTTCTGCTGATGAAAAGCATCCCAGGACATGCTGCTGCCAACAATATGTTTGACCATTGGGGTGGTGTATTCAGAGTGTGTAGCATTGGTTTTTCATACATAGCTTATTGCATGTCTTCCACTTATTAGTTGTGTCCTCTTATTGGCTTGTGATGAACTGCAAACATGACTTCTGTGTCAACTGAGGCTTTCCTCTTCCAACTCCTCCATGGAGGATGAGTCTAAAGTCTATGGCAGGGTTTACTTCACTGGATTTTATTTGGGGGAATCAGATTGAAGGGGATATGCTACATTCACATGTCACACTTTTCAGATTTTAGTGTGAAAAAATTTATATTGTATCTTTCAATATACTACAAGTTTGAGATGGACAAAAGTCCCAATAAAATTCTGGCTTTAGCATAAAATGTGTAAAGTCTAAAGAGCTAAAAAAAAAAAAAAAAAAAAAAAAAAAACATCATGAAACTACATGATATGTGATGTACGACATCAATTTTTCTTCTAAAATAAAATAATCAAACATAATGCACCGTTTTGTTGTTGATGAAATGGTGGAACTTATTAACTTTGTGCACTTTCAGTATCAATCCGTACAATTATTTATTTTTCTGCAGGTTGGTATATGTAAAAAATACATCAAGCTTTCCCACTTATGCAACAAACAGACAGAAAAGTCCTTGGTGTCATGAAAGCAAAAAGGTTTATTCATGTTTGAAATTACACAACTACCACAAGGAAGACTTTTCTGTCCAGGGTGTAGTCTGGTTAGAAAGTAACACTAAACATCTTTAATACATTAGAATCACTGCCACAAATCATTTGTCATGACTTTTTTTTTTTCAGTTTCAGAATCACATACAATAGAAAAAGAAAAAAAAAGAGAGAAAAAGAAGTCTTGAACCCTGTTGAACAGAGCAGGAAATGTACAGTTCTGAATACTGAAACCTCTATGCATTACAGTTTTTATAGTGAGTTTTTTTTTCTTTTTTTTCTGAATGATTTAGTAACAAGATGAGCAACATTCAAAATGTTTTTTTTTTTTCTTCTTCTTCAGTATTTACAACAGTTTTACTGTTTGGTGTGTACCACCCCCGCCCTCAATAAAAGCCATTAAACCAACAATTTCTTCACCCGATCCCTGTCTGCGCCCCCCTTCCCCCCATTGTGTTAATATCATTTTTTATTTTTTGTTTCATTTTAAGTTGCAGCACAGCAACGCAATTTTATTAAAAGATTAAAATATACATTAGATTACATAGGGAATGAAGAGTTTACACTGTTGTGAGATGTAATCAAAAATAAGTAGATTAAACCATTAAATAAGGAGCAGAAAAGTAGAAAAGAAAAGAAAGATTTTATGATGGCGATATTGTTTAGAGGTAGTAAGTGAGCACTCTAAGCTACGGAAATGTTGCAAATGACTGGTTTTTATGAATGAGGTAAGAAAGTGGCGTATTGATTGGTTGGATGTTTTAATTACTCTTAGGCTATATTATGTACAACTTTTCCAGTGTAATGGGGCGGGCTCCTGTAGGCCGTGTCAGAATGATCTACTGTAGGGGAGATTTGTTGATTCCATAAGCAGTACAAAAGAAATGTTTACATATGTACACAACAAAACGTCAAATTATAAAATATGGAACCGCGTCACGTTTTCAGTCAAGCAATCAATTACGCTTCTTTACGTTCCGCGCTTCGAATAGTCGTTTTCTCGCACTCATGTACACAGCTGTGAGACAAAAATAAATCTTGGGAAGTAACCGCGAAGCTGCCACCGAGCTGTCAGCGTCGAGCATTGTCGAGTCGCCGGACAAGGCTGCGAGCACATTAGAGTCAAAGAAACAGCGGCATTAATTGAAGGAAACGAAAGAGCGCTCAATTATCAAAATGGAGAGCGGCTATCAAATCAAGAATCGAACGAATGGGCGTTTAAAATGTCATAAAATGTCATCCGGTTATTTTCGTAGCAGAGCTGGAGATACTCGTCCTGAAAGTTTGGAAGATTATGTTTGGTTTGGGGGCTTGTGGGGAGAGACTGCTTGTGTTTGTGTTTGTATTTGTACGTGTTTGTTGTGGTGCATGTTTACAAAAGCATGGTGATTACAGTCGATGCATGAAAGAAAAAGTCTGAGCGATCAGGAAACACTTAGTGTCCATAACGGAGGATGCCATGTGCACGTGTGCGCCGCGGTCACCGGAAATCTTAAGGAAAACTCTTGCCTTTTTTTTTTTTTTGCTTTTTAAGTCCTTGTCTGTTTTACAGGAAATGAAGAAGTCCATGCTGCGCTGCAGGGGAAGATGCATTAATCAGTTTGAGGTGTCCGAGTGCACACTTCCAGGCCCTTCTGTGGGAGAGATCACAGAAGATGGAGTCCTTGCATCTTGCCATCCTCCATTAGCCTAGGACACAAATGGAAAAACGTTGAGATCTCAGTTGGACCTGCTGCAACAAGAAAGCAGGTCGGCTTCAGAGATGGAAGAGAGCTACATAAATATTATTCTCACTAATGCATCCGGTCATACTGAAACCTTTTCATGGACACAATCTTAAATATACGACATAAGGATTAAGTGAAAATACACATTTCAGTTTTCAAATGATTTCATTAATTAATTGGAACAAGCTTCTTAAACCAACATGAACTAACGTTTACATAAGTATGACTAAGCACGTTTTCTTGTGCTTTCTTTGATTTCAGTAGACACAGCCAGGGCTGATTACTGCCTTGCAAGCCTTGCAGGTAAAAATCAAGAAATGAGTTAAATAGAACCATTCTGACAGCATGAAAGTTACACTTTGTGCCTCAATCTAAAGAAATTAAATGATCTATGAAAAATAAACTTAGACATTTTCAATTTGAAAAAAATTATAAAACCGTTTCTAAGGTTTTGCGACTCAGTGGGGAAAAAACATGGAGCAGTGTTGTACATTTTCTTTCTTGTCTCACTTAAGGTCTCTGTTCAGGATTCAACAATAAAAATTAATTCTCCTCTCTGCTAATTGTGAAGGAGAGTGTTTGGGCATCAGTTTGTAATCTTAACCCCAAGACTCGGGTTATGTAGCAGGATAACAATATAAAGACCATCAACAAGTCCACCTCTGAAAGGCTTAAAAAAAAAGAAAAAAATAGTTTTTTGAGTGGCCAAGTCAAAGTTCAAACCTAATCTGACAGAGATGCTGTGATGCATAAAAACTCTCCAATGTGGATGAACTAGAACAACTGCATAAAGAAGAGTGGGCCAAAACCCTTCCAGAAATCCGAAAGCTTTATTTTCTTGATAAATGACAACATTTTTGTAAAACATCATTATATATTTACTTCTATATCTGATAATAAAATAAGCCAAAATAAGCAAGACGTCTTTCTTTCCAAGAAGACATATTAAAGGTGGCAAACACATTTTGCGGAATTGCATCTCCAGACATGTTGATGCCATGTGAGTAGTCCAGTCATTGCAATACAGCGGCATCAGCAAAGAGACACCCCGGAAACAAATTTGTCTCTTGTCCGAACCAATGGGAGCAGTCCCTGAAATCAGTGTCTAAGCAGATTTCAGCAGTGGCCGACAGCTTGTCGCTACATATTCTCCTGTCAGTCAAGAAGAGGGAGGGCTCGGCCGGGTGAGGTGGGGAGAGCTGAGCGAAAGTGACAAGGCAGGGCCTCTCCAAGAGAGCCGGCCCTAGCCAGCCTGACTATGCTTTGCTCCAGGCGTGACCTAGCCTTTACTGGATCTCTCTACGTCACCATCAACAAAGCTAAAGGTTAGTCTCTGCAAATGCATGTAGAAGAAGCAGCTTGTTGCTGATAAAATAAGAGGGAGAAGAAAGGAGCTTTGCTACACGAGTTTTTACCTTTTTCTCTATCTTTTTTTTTTTTTTTAATATTCATATTATTTTCAGATATTAAATAGCGTTTACTCGGAGCATCAGCCTACTCTGGTGAACCATGAGGTCCACACGGCACATGGAAGTGAGAAACCTTGGGAGAACGTGAAAAACACTTGATCTTGTTCAGAGCTGACATGCCGACATAGCTTACAGCAATACAGCAACAGTAAAGCCAAAACAACACTAAAAGCCTGAACTCTGAAAAAAAACACAAAAAAGAACTGCCACTACTTGTTTACATAAAACACGCTCGTTCTGTTTCACAGAAATCCTCCTGTAATTTTCAGTAAGAAATAAATGTGTTATTTTATTTTGATGCCTCAACTCTGAGTGGTATTTGAGGGTGTGTGTGTGTGTGTGTGTGTGTGTGTGCGCATTTTACCCAGCAGGCATACAGTAACAATGTAAAGGGAGCGGCTCTGATATACTGCAGAGAGAAAGCTGTCGGATACCATTTCTCTCTCTCTCTCTCTCTCTCTTTTGCTCCCTCACTATTCTTCCTCCCTCATCAAGAAAATTAATCTTTACTCTAATGGCTTCAGATTATGCGTTGCTTTACAAAAAGGCGCCATATCAAACCTCATCAGGAAAGATGGAATTCATGTCTGAAAAAGGCTTTGGGCCATCACGTGTTCACTTTTTATAATGAGGAGAAGTTCATGGAAAATTCTCTGAAGCATCTCAAAACAGCTGAAATGCAGAGGAATATGCATCGGGATACTTATTTTATTCCATCTCATTCATCTTTTGAGACAAAGTGATGGTGAATACAATAACTTCAGGTGATGAAGTGACAACGCACGCTGTCTAACGTTACACAGATCATTTTTTGAAAGGGGAAACAAATGAAATTTTGCAGTTCTAGTTTTATCAAATTTATTCTTGCGTGAAACATAATAAGACATAAGGTGTTTAAAGTAGAACAGTGAAAACATGTAAAATAATATTTACTTGACTTTACATTATATTTCAGCACCTTTACACAGGAAGATCACTGGTGATGTTGGCTATACCAACTTTAATTTCCTGTGTAAATAATGCAAGGTTTCTGCGTAAATAACCACCCAATGCAAGATGCTTGATATCGTTGTCCAACTTTTTCACAGAGTATTTGATGATAAAAGCACTACTACAGAAGGTGATTCAGTTTAATCATTGGCCACTGGAGTTTAAACTTACATTTAGGCCATGAGGGCTATACATGGTGTTTCCTGCTAGAGCATCATTGTATCCTGCCGTCTGACTGATAACATGGCGCAGGGTATCCACCTAAAGGGACAGAGAAGGTGCAGAAACTGGTCAGATGTATGTCTTTCTGCAGTTCGGATAGATCTGCAAACATGCTAGGTGAAGCAAAAGGTGCTAATCAAAAGCTTTTGAAAAAAAAAAAAACAGGTTCCCAAGACAGCCAGAGGTCTAACTAGCTAACAGATTATCTTAAGAAATAAAGCATACCAATGTAACAAGCATGCTCAGATGTACTGTTCTGGGCTATTGCTTTGGGTTGATAAACAAGAAAAAATATAATCAAAGCATTAAGGAAAACAAAAAAAAGCACATACTTAATGGCTGCTTTGAAGGAATTAATACTTTCTAGGTTGATAATAAACTCACAAGATGGAAGACACTGACAATAAACGATAACACAATGAGACAGGAGGACAGCAACACGGCACAAGAAATAAAGGGGAAACATCGTACCAAAGAAACCCAATACCAAACCCAAGAGCCCAAGTCAAAGCCAAATGCATTCACAAAACGTTCGTAACCAGGAAACTGTTTCCTGGCATGGTAGCAGTGGGGTAGGATTATATTTTGATTGCCAAAATATTCCATCCAAAGCGAAATAGTCAGTAAACACTTCATACAGTCGGATAGCATTGGAGGCCTCACTGGGTAATTTGAGCTGCCCCTCGCAGGAGGGGCATGGTTTTTCCCTTATTTTCTATTTTTGGTTTTAACATGCTTCAGACTGCACTGTGGATGGCTCAGTACACAGGCAAGACAAGGACAGCTCTCTGTGGCGGCATCTCAGGAACTGTCCCTGGTTGTTGATCCTACCTGTGACTGTACATTGGCTCCGACTTGTGCCCCTTGGTAAGAATCCCCATTCAGACTCTGCATGCTCAAGAACATGTCCCCAGTGTTTGGGAGGCTAAAAGAACCCGAAGAACCTGGAGAGGGAAGATGTAAGTGGCTGAAAACATGAGAGGTCTATAACGGGAGAAGCACAAGACACACACACACACAGGCACACACACACACACACCCCGCCCACGCACAAGCGACACAGACTCGCAGCACGCGTGCGTCTGTGCAAACAAAACCCAACTCAGGCAGACGAGTACACAGAAGAAAGTCTCCACAGAGCAAGCAACTACGGGGGCAAAGGAAGGGAAAGCAAAGGAGCCAAACGGAGGAGGAAGTACGGAATGCAGCGGGACCAAATGTCTCATGACGAATGTGGTGAACACAAATGGGATGAGGATCACACGACACACAGGGGGACCGGCTCTACATGTGGTTGGGTCGCCTAAGCTCCCAATTGTTCCACATCAGCTACTTCCAGGCTAAAGTCTCACAGGGAGGCATCGTATGGTACATGACAAAGACAATAAGAAGCTTATGAAAAGAGCAGTACCAGTAAACATGTTGCTTAAAAGAGTGTTTTTGCTCTCTGCAGAATCCAGCTGAAACTCTTCATCTTTCATCTGGAATCCTGGGTGCAAGAAAAAGGGACCACTTCATAAGCTCGCCACATCCCCACGCAGGTCAGCCAAGTCCAATTTCAATCAAACATTGCTTACTAACATGGACGAAAGCATCCGGGCTCTATTTTGATATTTCTCATAAACATACAATGCTGTGGAAAAATATTTCTCCCTTTCAGATTTAGAATATGTAAGGGAAAATTTGTGTTTCTAGAAAAAAAAAATCAATAAAAATAACTAGAAATACAAAATATTGTTTCAGATGATGATTTCATTTAATAAAGAGAAAAAGCTATCCATGCCAATGGTCATATGTAAAAAACATTTTAAACTCTAAAATGTGTAATAGTTTTGCCAGCCATGTTCACATCGCTGTGGATTTCTGGTCTGCTTAAGGTTATGAAACGCTGTCTTACTCTGATTTACGTCCTTAAGAAGGCAACTTCTAATCTAATCTTGTTTACTTTTGGGTCTTTCATACATTCTTCACTTCAAGGTGACAAACTGATGAAATTATGTCTTAGCTTTACACCAGAAGTAACAGGACATACACCTTCTAAAACAATTACACTTTTTAAAAATAATTTTACATCAATCAAGATGCTCATAGGAAGAAACAAGAAGGGAAAGAAAAAAACCAGATGGGACGTTTGTGTTGTTTTGGTCAGCAGTGTTTTTTTGCATTGGAACTTTTCGACTGAAGCCTTTTTTTTTTTTGTCCAATCTCGATTCCGAGTTCATTCCCTGTTCCATGTTTCCTCCATTTATAGTTAATAACTCCCCCTCTGGTTTGCTGGATTTCCAAATCCTCAGAAATGGTTCTGTAACAATTTACTTGCTGACAGATGTCTGTGATTTTATTTCTGATCAGTAGTTTTATTTCTTTAGAGTGGAATATTTATGTCACAGTCTTTTTTAAGTTAATAAATGAAATCACCATTTGAAAACTTCTCTTGCATTCACTAGCAAAAACGATTTTGACGATCACAAATATTTAAGTGCAACATAAAAGCAAAAACAGAAGAAACACTTTTTCCTGCACTGTAAACTCCACATAGTTTCTTATTATTCTTGATTAGATGCCCCCAGAAATTATGTTTCATTTTATATTTTTTTTGAGAGGGGATATCAAACTATTCAGTGGAACTGCATACTATTACCTTACAAATGACAAGAAGTTGACAAAGTCAAGGGAAAACAAATCCCATGGCATCATTCTGAATACACTCACTTTTTTTTTTTCCTTCTTTCCCCCAAAAAACATGTGTTCTCGGTTCACAAGCCAGGAACGCTCTCTTTATGCATGAGTTTGCTTGGCATCAACTGTCTTATAGACAGGAGACACTGTGATCCCCAAGCTGGGAGCAGAGCCTGTCACTCTTGCCAGTGTGAATGGTGCATGAGTGAGTGTGGTAGAAAGGCAGCAGGTTTAGGACTGAGGCTGAGGGCAGATCTTTTATTTGATTTCATTTTTTTTGTTGTTGTTCTTTTTTAGACGTACGAATGCCTACCGGAGTTGGGAGTGGTGGGGGAGTTGGCCTGGCTGTTCTGCACCGCAGCGGCTGCAGCGTGTGCCGCGTTCACGGCCGTCTTGGCGGCGTACAGGTTGGCCTCTTCCTGAAACTTGCCGATGTTCTTCTTGTACCGGATCCGTTTGTTGCCGAACCAGTTGGATACCTGTGTGCGGGAGACAGCAGAGGGAGGAGGAGCAAGAGGAGTCAGACGTCAAGCAGCCACAGCAGCGTGCATTCAGCAGTGTGATTGTTTCAAGATGTCATGTTTGGGTCCATCAAGTACCCAATTCCCAGCCTCTGCGGTGATGTCCGCCGGGTACACAAGCTAATTAAGCCGTAATCAGGAGCCACTTGTGTCTTCTCATGGATAGGAGCATGACACACACCCACATCTGTCTCCTGACAAAATGAAAACACAGGAGGCTCCTATTGCACTAACATTAAAGTCGGTGTGACAGAGTTTCTCTAACGGGACTTTTTCCAGAGGCTGCTGAAAAGTTAGGAACGTTCAGATTTTTCTTCACTGAAGAATGCTTCCTGATCCCGTTTCAGTGACTAGTTGATTGACACCTTATGCAAATAAAAAAAATTCTTCACAGAGTAAATGTAATAAAGCAAGTTGGCAAATAAAGCTGGAAGATATTTAGCTTGTGTACGGCAACATGTCAGTACCAAAAAAGGAGGAGGGGGAGGGTAGGGGAGTTAGAAAAATTACAAACTGATCAACTTGTCTGAAAATATTATTGAAGCTTTAATGAAGACTCTTGTTCCAAACTAATTATATTTTATATGTAATGTGGCATGACATTAAAACAACAGAACATTTTTGTGTGTTTGCATGCATGCGTAACTGGTGACTTGGAGGATTGCCTTGGTGATAAAATAATTAAACATGTGCTGGAGAGTAAAGATGTGCAGCTATGAATAGCAGTCACATACAATGATCAATAAAAAACATAAATAAAATACAAAAGTGGCGTTAAGATTTTGTTGGAACATTCAAAGTTTTTACAAATGTACACATTGGCTGCGGCTCGTCATGGTAACCGATATGAAGGTTTAGAAACACAGTTTCAAACCAACTAAGATCTTCAGCCGTGTTGCTGCTACAGTCTAAGCGTTTTCAAAGAAAGTTCCAGAGTGACTTAAGTTTTCTTTTAGAAAAATAGTGCTGCCCCTCCCTCATCTGTTGCTGCATACTTCCAGAATTTCCTTGTTTATACACATTTCTTACTCTATAAAGACTTAGGCAATAAGGTGCATGTTTATTTAAATATAGAACAGTTTATCTAAACAACCCATGTTACAGATAAAATTATATGTTAGCTATTCCAAATGTTATATTATTTCAATGGCAAAAATAATACTTTCTGTTCTCCATAAAATAAAACCATTTAGGTTGATTTAACTCATTGTTGATGAGAATTTTTGAAGAAATTGTAGAAAATAATTGTAAGTCAATATTATCATATAGTGAGGATTTCTGACTCACCGGCTGAGATGTTTTTTTTTTTGGTAGTTTTACAGAAGGCAAATACTGTAGCATTTTTTTTTTTTTTTTTTTTTTTTTTTTTTTGCCAAACTTGCCTGCTTTATTTACTCATTTTGATTTATTTCTTTAGGAGAACGAGTTGGGGTTACATAACTTCCTACCAGCTGGACCACAATAATCCATGCACTACATTTTCAATGAGAGGCTCCTATATTTTCCACTAGTGAAATCCAGGTGGTGCATTTCTTCATTTGTTTCAGCATGTTTTAATGCAGAACCAAAATTTCACAAGGAAAAAAAACAACAAAAAAAAAAAAAACCTTCGGTCGCATTAGTGTCAGGATTTGGTTAAGTCCACGTCTAGTTCAGGCTTATAAGTGTTCATTTTATTGGAATGATGACATCCACAATCATACACTGAAAAGTTGCATGAGGAGTGAACCTTATGTGCAAATGCTGGCTCCGCAATAACAGCGGAATAATAATGAGATGACGCTTGTTTTTAATGGCCCTATAAATTAGAGTGTCTTGTCGCTGTGCTGCAGCCCCCCTCTCAGGCCCTTGCAGCCCACGGCTGGACCAGCCAAAGAGCAGCTGCCCCTAATGACGCTTTATTTAATTTCCACCCATGTGCTTAAATTTTAATATCCCTAGCAGTCCGCCAATGCCGTGGTGTAAAAACTGACTGGATTTGCAGGACATCAGATCATTTCTATCCTGCACGTCTCTGCGCTCTAAATCTTTAATATCTAGGCAATTAAAATTAATGACCATTCAGGCGAGGCCCACAGTTGGCAGGGCTTCCTTGACATCAATTGTTTGATGGGTTTACCTAGAGGTTAAACTAACAAGCAAGGTTTAATTGGAAGCAATGAAAGCCCTGGCCATCATCCTTTTTACTTAACCTGCTTACAGTAGATTGTAGGGCCAAACACAGAGCAATATTCTCGCTCATTTAGATAGCTCACATTGTGGCCACAAACCAACAAAAATCATACAATTTTCTTCTAATGCTCATCAGTCTGCTTAATTTAACAAAATGCTCATGCAGTGCACTAAACTAATCGACGTGTATGAAAAGGAAAATCTATATTTATATGTATATACATTTATAAAATCCTTTTATGAGTAATCCAGACACTGTTTTAGAACATGATATTACAGCAATATAGGAAACAGTCAGCAAATTCACTTCAATGCCAATTTTGTTTCAATTTTCTTTTTTCCTCCACATTTCTCCGTCTATTAATCCGGCTTCCAGGTATCCTCAAGTTTAGCTAAACAATGAGCAAATGCACTGCAGTGTAAGGTGTGGAGCAAAACCCAATCTGCAGAACTAATTCCCTTCAGTCTCATGAGAGGCAGTGCATTCACTTCACTTCTGTGTTTGAAAAAAATAAAAATAAAACAGTAAGACTATGAGACTGCAGTGACTAACATGAGCTGCCTAAAAGACACATAACATATACAAGTCAATGCATATATGTTGCAAAGGCATAATAATATTGTATAATTCTGACAATTTTACAGACTGGGAAGCAGTTGTAAATAATTAAAAACTATTGTTGCCTAATTAACTTGGCACCTGAATTCTCTGGGTAATCTACAGCAAT
Organism: Gambusia affinis; assembly: GCF_019740435.1. Classification (NCBI taxonomy): domain Eukaryota; kingdom Metazoa; phylum Chordata; class Actinopteri; order Cyprinodontiformes; family Poeciliidae; genus Gambusia; species Gambusia affinis. The sequence goes on from NC_057870.1 coordinate 9,493,733, forward strand.
AAAAGGTCCCTCTATTGTAAAATTTTATATACTTTTTTTTTTTTAAATCAGACAAAAAGCTGTCAGAGCGCTCTCTCCAAAATTAATTGTCACCCAGGATTAGAAAAGACATGCCCATTAATAACTAATGGTAGAACTGGAAAAAAAGGTTTAGGAATCGAATCTAGAGATACACTCACAAACTCGTATCAACTGTGGCCTCCAAAGTCAAGGATGAAAATACTCTAATGCCATGCTTTTGGTTGCAACACACAAGTAAGTCTGTAAGTACAGAGCCACTGAGGAGGTGTCAAGCTCTGACTGAACTTCAGCGATTTTGAAGACTGAGGCATTTTAAGAGTCCATGAAGCAAGACACATTTTAACTTGGCATTTGAAACCGAGGATCTCTCTCAGGGGTGACTTCTGCACATTACAGGCATTTTAAATGATCACTGCTAAACTGATGCCGGGTGTTTCATCAGCGATGATGCATCGAGCAAAGCCGCAGAGTGATATTGGCATACCATACACAACGGATGGTGTTTACTTAATGAACTATGCTCGCAATCAACAAAGCAGGACAAAAAAGAGCTACAGGGAGTTTGAAAAATGACTCAGCCAGGGCTTCAACGTGACCACAGTGAGTTTGTGACTCTGAAAAGGTTCAGCCACTGTGAGGAATTATCTATATACGCCCAGCATTGCATCGAGGTTTTCGGGTTTTGACTCGATACCAGTCAGAATGTAGGATGGTATTGTGATACGGCTCCGTGTCCGGGGCGTATCTCTGTCAGGGCATCACTGGCAGCTCATATTTTGTCAGTTGAACCTCACTGTATTTTCTATTTCTTATTTGCATGTCGCTGCAAGCAGTATAAACACGTTAGGAAAATTAGGTCTGGTTGATGAAATTGCCGCTAAAGTTTGCCTCTAATAATGCTAGGTGGTATTATTAGAGGTGGTAAATTAAAGGGAGATTTAACAGATTTGTTCATCACCCTGGATGTCCTTTGATTTTCTCTAGTTCAAACTATATACAATAGTAAGACCTTACCTTAAGATTTCTGTCAGTGGGATAATTGAAGGTCCTTCAAACCTTTGCTTCGCTATTAGCACCATCTCAGAATTAAGATGGCATAAAACCAAGTAATGTATTTGACATACACTTGTCAATGCAAAACTGGATTATTTTACCCTAATCAAAGATTGTTCAAAATATTGTTTGTAATATGTGAAAAACCTTTATTATCATTCTTGTTTTTATTTATTTATTTCAAACAGACCAAAAGAAAAAAAAAGAAAGAAAGAAAAAAATAAAATAATAGTCATGCCAATTGACATGCAATTGTACACAAATTATTGAAAAAGAAGCATATCTTATGATTCTTATGATTTCCTGCTCCTCTGATACAATCATCTAAGCCAGGCCACACTGCTAAAACCTTTAAAGTATCCCCACATTAAATGAAACTTAAAACTCACATTCACACAATTGACTGTACACCTACTTACACATTACTAACATAATAATCCCAGTTTTGCCCTTTGAGACGCCCATTTTATAAAACATAGCGTAAAATCAGTTCATTCTCATACAGTTTACTGAAAACACAATAAAACTGCTTTCTGAAAAGTGTTGCTAAAGTCTTGGTGTATTATTATTTCCCAACCAAAATGAGTCAATAGGATTGTCTGGTATGCATTCATCAAGAAGAACCCTATAAATAGTATCTGAGGTCAGGTACTTTAAAAATAAATAAAATATATATTATAAAATGTTATCTTCCACTCAAGTGCAAAGAAACAGAGCCCTGTGTCGAGAAACACGGAGAAAAACACAAACCAAAAATAAATTGGAGCACTAATTTAAAAAAAGGAAAAACATAAAAATAATAAATTATGATAATAAATGACTATAGAGGAATGTGACACATCGTTACACACAGTGATTACGTGGGTGTGATGCAGTTATAGATCTGTGAGACTTGCAGGTACATTGTAGGCAAATACTGGATATTGTCATTCACTTTTCAAAATGTAAAGTCAAACTTCACATTCTTTTTTTTTTTTTTCTCTCTAACATTAGCATTGGTCCATGTGTGAGAGGGGGGGAGGGGAAAGGTTCTGTGCAGTGGAGAAAACTGGAAGCCTACGACATTCAAAAAGAAAGAAAGAAACCAAAAAAAGAAAAACAAAAGGAGGTTGAAAGAACATGAAAACATTTGATCAGGAGAGGTTATGACATACCTGTGATACTGTGATGGTGCTTCCCACCCCCTGAAGGCAAAAAAGAATGGGCTTTTACAGTATCTGACTCTTCACGACTACACTCAATATACCCCCTCCCCACACACACAAAACACTGCAGATAATTGTATAGATTCATGTTTCCATGTTATTGTGTCTCATGAGGACAGCCACAGAACAACAGAGGATAAAAATCTTTATAGTACAATCACAGCAAAACAAAAAAAAAGAAAGAAAAAAGAAAAGGAGAGCACAGGATAATAATACTTTGGATGTGTAGGGGTTTGAGGGGTGTTAGATGTGAGGGATATTGCCTTCAGGTGTACCCAATGAGGAGGCTATGATATATAGAAAGAGGGAAAGCCTCATCTTTAAGTGTAAAGTATAACAGTGAATTAGCAGACTCCAGCCAGGCCACTTGAAGGGAAAACATTCGGATAAATACCCAATTTCACCCAGAGTTTTGAAGCACCAGCCTTTAACTGCTTTTCTTAAAGTAATGGATGATGCCATTTTTATCTCCCCAGCTTATGACCTGAACGACTGACCGGGCAACAGAGAGACGAGGAAAGAGGGAGAGAGAGAGAGCGAGAGAGAGAAAAGAAACATGGTGGATGGGAATGAGAAGGAAAAATGTCAGGGGAGCCACAGTAAGGAAGGACAGCATACTGCTATGATTGAGGCTAAGATGATATAGGCCTCCCTTCCCCGTGGCCCTGCTCTGACTGACTGGGACTGGCCTTGACTGAAGCATCATTAGGCAGTCACAATGTCAAGGTTAGCAGAGGACATTGTGTCTCGCTGGTGTGACCCACTGTAACGATCCCTCTAGGCTCTCCCACCTCGTTTTGCCCAGCAGCCCACTGTTAAGAGGAGCGCTACCCACCTGGGAAACGGTGATGCTGCACTTCTTGGCCAATTCCTCCTTAGCCTCCTCGCTCGGGTACGGGTTGCTGAGGTGCGAGTAGAAATATTCGTTCAAAATTTCCGTCGCCTGCTTGCTGAAGTTTCTCCTTTTTCGCCTGAGTGGAGAGAAAAGGAAAAAAAACAAAACAAAGAGAAAAAGGGCCTGTTAGCAAGACCAGCGTGAACCCGTCCATTTGTTTTTGAACTGCTCAATCAGTCTCACACATAAATGGTGAAAATAATGAGGAATTGTTCTTAAGGGCCTCCGGGAGAGGAATATCGTGTTCTGCTCATAAACCTCCCCCCCCCGTGAACTCGGACTTCAATGAGCTGACGCACATACAAAACGTGCGCTGTCTCAAAACACATACAATGTTTAATTTGGTCTGTTGGCCTCCAATCCCCAGTCCAAGCGTGTAATGTGGAGAGTTTAGTGCAGCGGATGGGTGGGCTTTGTGATGGAGCGCCAAAGCCCAGTCGTAGTGCATCTCGGAGCATTATAGAAATCACGGCATGCACAGTTGAGCATTGCTCCTGAAGTGCCACAGCCCTGGGTTCTGCGGCAGAAACAAGGAAAACTCTTAACTAGATCTGGGTCCCCTTCCTTCCCAAGGGCACTACTTATCATGTTGTTGAGCATTTGCTTATTTTGCCTTGTTTACCACGCTCCACACAGGCGGCGGCGGGCAGCAAATGTGCTTCCACTTGGCTTGTTTGGCCAGAACTTGTGCTGCTCTCGGCGCAGCTTCACACTGCACGGTTCCTGTTAGTGATTAGAGTAATCCACAACACCTGCCGATGACCTCCCCTCCATCCATTACGCATGACTCGGCCGCATTTCACTTGGTCTTAACTGCTTTCAGGTGTGGGGGTGTGATTGTCTTCAAAATGGATAATGCAGGGAACATGGATGTAATTAAATTCATGCATCTCTGCGGTGCTCATACTGTGTGCTGTGCTAGAAAGGCGAGAGAAACTTCAGACCTGCACGAAAAGTCTGTGAGAACTCCCCCCGCCCGCTGGGTTTTGCTTATGTGGGTCACACGGAAGCATAAAGGAAGTTTTTGAGTACCTAATGCACACGTACACACATCTTTGTGTGAGTGTGTGTGTGAATGGTTGTTTGTCTTGTATGTCTCTGTGTTGCCCTGCGACAGACTGGCGACCTGTCCAGGGTGAACCCCGCCTCTCGCCCGGAACGCAGCTGAAGAGGAACCAGCAACCCTCCCGACCCCATTAGGAACAAGGGTGAACAGAAAATGGATGGATGGATGGATGAACCATTTCTGAAATCAATCCATATTTAATGTGACACGTGACCTGTACTGAAGAACAAACAAATCTGTCAGGGGGAAACATAAGAAAGCAAAAAAGTTGCAACAATCTGGTTGCCTAAGTGTGTACACCTTTAAAATCATGTTTTGTTTAAAGTAAATACATTTTGATTTGATTTATGCATTCCGTCTTAATGCGTAGGAGTCAATCGGTATCTAACGTTTCTACTTGACAATGTTCGCCTGCAAAAGTTCTCCATATCTATCATGTTGTGAGGATGTCTCTTGTGCACAGCCCTCTTCAGGCGACCTCAAAGATTTTCTGTCAGACTTTGTTCTGGACTCTGCATAGACCATTCCCAAACTTTTTTTTTTCTCCTTATTTTCTTGTTGATTTGCGGTGCTTGAACATATTGCAATGCGGAAAAAAATGAAATCCCTCTTCTTCAGGTTTCCTGCAGACACCTGAGAGTTCAAAAACTGACTGATATTTAGAAATACTCATGACTTAATACAACGTAAGAAAAAAAGTCTAGTTCAAGTAACCTTGAGGCATGATGGCTGCCATAACCATGCTACACTGTTTCCTTGATGATGTGGTGTTTTCTTTTTGTGTCAAACATAGAACTGAGACTAAAGGCTCTAATTTGACTTTAATTTGACCATAATGCATTATTATTATATATATACACTTCTTTGTTACTTCTTTGTTACTCTCAGCCTCTCTGACAAGTTTCTTTCAATCAGTTATGGAGAAACATCCATTTTCAGTGAAGCCATTGTTGTGGACTTTTTGAACTCTTCTCCTGACTGATACCTTTGTGCAGCAAAATTATTCAATCTTTTGTAATCTCTATGCAAACAACGTCATTGTTGTCAACAGCAGTAAAATCTACAGCTGAACTGTATTAAAAGCTAATTCTCTTATATTGATTGCAGATATGCTACGATCAATAATTGCTGAAACAAAATCAAAAGGAGCTTCAACCAGTGTTATTTGAAGGGTGTGAACACTTATGCAATCAGGTTTTTACTTGAAATTGCTGTGTTTTTCAGTTGATTAATAAACAATAGAGATCACGGTACATGAGGAAAAACGTTCTAAAACGATTTCTCGTTATCTATTTCTTTTTTTACTTTGGGTCACAAAAACATGGTATTTCAACAGCCGCGTGGAGTCTTTTTATATCCACAGTGCACGCACGTACGCTAAACACACGCAATCCACAGACCTGGCATCAAGGAATCTGGAGCGCAGGATCATGACAGCCTCGCAGGTGCTTTGCTTCAGCTGCATCTGGATGGAGCTGAACTTGCGGTGGATTATTCCCACCATGCGCTCGATCTCTTTGGGCGAGATGGGCCGCGTGCGAGACTGTTCCCTCAGCAGGTTCATCACATGGGTGGTGAACTCGTTGCATGCCTGAAAGGGAACAGAACAGCATAACCGACCAAAGTGAGTCATCTGCACTCACACAAACGTGAGAAAGAAAGAAACAAAGAAAGAAAGAAGGAAAGAAAGAAAGGAAGAAAGAACGAACACAGATTGATTTTCCAACAGTTATTTCAATTTTTCATTCATCAAATTAACTTTGGCAGAGTGCTTTAGTGCTCATGTGACTCTGATGACATAGTAGATGAAGTCATCTTTCAATAAGTGCACATTTGCAATTTTTGCTTGCCCATAACACAGAGTGAATTCAAACAGGCTTCTGTTAAACCAGTAGTTCATACAAGATTAATTAGAATAACTCATTTACGCCGTGCATACTTTAGCTCATTACTCTAAGTAAAATTCGTTAAGTATTTACATTTAGATAATTAAAACAAGGAAACACCCTTAAGAAAGATGCATTTACTCCGGGCAAAGTGTGGCGTGCCCCCGCACCTCCTCTCGCAAAGCACAGAGTAAATTAGTCTAATTTAGCTCAGTGGCTTGCTGAGGCATCACTGCTACACCTTTTCTTTAAACCCATAATGCTTCAGTGCTTAATGGGAGGCTCAGAGTGCTAGGTGAAGGAGCTGATCATACCTTTTTTATTGAACAAAGATGGGGACTACAATCCTTGGAATCTCTATAATCATCTACAACACAGTGCATAATACTGCAATTTATTTTCCAGAGCTGTTCTCTCTCATCACAATGCCAGGAATGTTCTCTGTAATGGAGGGCATAAGCTGCTCTGAGTGCAGCAGGCTAAGCTCAAAAAATATATCTCAACATTTCCATCAGGAAGTCATGTAAAAGTTTTTGCAGTAAAAAAACAAACAAAACATGGCTGAAAATGTTCTATAGATTAATGAAATGAAAAAAAAAAAGGACTAGGAGCCACAGTAGCTTTCCTGCAATTAAAACGACTCTACGTTTTGTTGGGCTACAACTGCAAAGGTCAGTGTGTTTTATTGAGATTTTATCCAATTCACCAATAACAAGTAAAGCAAAATTGTGGTTTTGAAAATCTGTTACAATTAATGAGCCAACTGCTTGTAAAAGTCTCTTAATAAGTAAATAGATGACAATTGTCTAATTTTTTATTTTGAGAGCATCGTGAAAGCAAAGGAACCCAGCAGAGACGACAGAGAGAAAGTTGTAGAGAAGCTTAAGTATTCTTTTCAGATTTGTAAGAACAATTAAAAAAGATGTTTGTTTTTCCATCCCACTTTGACAAATTCAGAAGCATAAATGATCGTGGAAAGCAAAAGCCTAATCCTGACTCAAACTTTAGGGAAAATGACCCTGGAATTTGCAAAGATCCCCTCTTACCTGCTCATATTTCTCGAGCTCTGTGTGGTAGATCTGTCTGATCTGTGTGAGTTTGGCTCTGTAGTCAGAATGTTCGATGGAGTTGTCGGCCGCCCCTCCTGAGGCTGCAGCCGCCGCCGCAGCTGCCGCAGATCCGCCGCCCTTCTCCGGCCCTGCCACTCCCTCTGCCAGCAGCATGTTGTCTAAGCGCATGAGCTGGGGGTCCGGAGGGTCCTCCTCCTGGGCACCTCGGATGCTGAGACCTGCAGCAGCACATAAGGAAAGAACAAACCTTCAGCAAATGACATACAGACAAAAAAAAAACTGCAGAAAAAAAGACGCAAAACGATGACTGAACAGTCAAGTGCAATTAAATGCATTCTGTCTGCGGTCTCCCATGCTGTGAATCCTCCCTTGCAGGTATGAACTGAGCGTCTCCTGTGTATGTGTTGTGTTCCTGTCGCCCGCATCTATGTCTGTTCTCTTTTATTTACACACTGCGCTGCACACTGGGTGTACAGGAAAGCTGACATGACAGCAACATCCATAAACTGACAAATGCTCAATAGTGAAGTGGCACTTTTACTCTGTGAAAGGATGCTAAACAGGAAGCTATACCTACTGTAAATGTCTCTGTCTTCCACAAACCCGACTGAAGGGATCCCCTAAATCTCAGTCCGGTTTCCTGTTTTAATTTCACAAGATTATTATATTATTATTATTTTAACAATGGGAGAAGATGTAAATGAAAACAAAGCGAATGGAATAAAATCTTCATACAGCAAGATGCGCACTTAATCAGTCATATGCAAAGTGCCTATTTGTGAAATCTGTTCTTGCTCACAGATCCTGTTTGTTTCCATTGGTTGTCTGTCTCGGCAGCCTCTCAGCGCTTCGTAATCACACAGCAGATAGCATACATTCACACCTGGGTGCACTGGCATTGCAGCCACAGCGCCAGGGCTTTCCAGAGAGTAAACAAACACAAAAACACTGCGGGTCAAAATTACAGCTAAAAAATAAATAAAAAAAAATCAAGCACCAGCCAATCCAGTTTGGGTAAGTGGATAAAAAGGTGGCTCAATAGGCGGTAAATACTGAGAGGCCACTCAAACGTTATGATTGCCAGAGTTGTTTCGATTCAATAATCCCTCTCGCAATCCAGAGATTTTCAACAGCTCATTACAGCTTCATTAAGATACGGCCAGCCTCTGGATTCTGAGTAAGAAGATTAGAGGCTCTATTGTGTCAGCCGGTGGGAATGAAATAAGAGAAGCACTAACACCAATCTTTAACCGACTGACCCCTCCACGCCCAGGCCCTGGTGGGTTTTTTACATGGTTGATATGACTCACTGACTAACAAGTGGTCATCTAAATGGCCCATAAGGCTCCACAAATAGAAAGTAAAATTTGAACAAAGCTTATGAAGAAACAAGAAATCGTACTTTAACCTGTAGGTTCAGGTCAAAACATATTTGTTCTTCAGTCGGTGAACTTACTTGCAGTGGGTAGAGTACTAAGAAACTTTACTAAGTCATATTTCATCATGAGTCTAGTGACGTAAAAATAACAGCATGGTGGAGTAAAACTACTCTTAAAAGTTTTTTTTTGTTTTTAAAAAAAATCATTGTAGATGTATGTAGTTGCTAACCACCACCTCAAAGAATTTCATAGTTTATGTCCAAACAAGTGCTTACTCACATATAATGCGGTGATATATTGAGGTTGGCTGACGATGCTAAACAAGGTTGTGAGTTCACAGTTTTTTAAGGAATCTGGAATGTGATTTATCTGCTCTACTTCAAACTACTCCGGTTAAACCTGAGCTGGATAGTTTTATACAAAACTACAATTATATAAAAAATTGCTTGGAATTATATAGAAATTCCCAAAAATGAGGTACAAATACGCAAGAGAACCCAAAGTTGCACAAAGTCCTCTTAATTTTACACCCAGCATGTGATGTTTTCATCAATATCTTGGCATACATGGTAAAATAGAAAACAGATTGGTCTTAACACTGACAACAGGATATTTAAAACGCAGGTTGGACTCTGGGTGGGTGGTGCAAGATGCTATCCATGAAAGAACTGCCACTGTCCACAGGAGGAAATACACAACAGAAAACAACCCCTTTGTGTCCTGAAAAAAAAAATAAAATAAAATCTTGGGATAAAAAAAACTGCAGTAGAAAAAAAATCTAGGCAAACATATTGTGGCCTCCTCGCCTCTGTTGGTGTTTTCTTTGGTCACAGCCAGCGAAGAAAAAAACAAACAAACTAAAAAAAAACCTAATTTGCCTCTATTTATGGATGGGCTGGCTTCAAGTCTTTTAGGTGTAATGGTGTGAGAGGAGTGGATGAATGTGCCTATTTGTGTTGGAGACATTGAGATGCTGGACAGAGCTCCATCATGCTTGCAGAGCCAAGCCATCCAAGTGGACAATCTGCCGCTGCCCCACTAACTCCCCCCTCCCCACCAGTCCACAGCACACACCACTCCTGACTCCACCGCTTTCTGCTCCAGTTTGTTGTGCAGCATGAAACAAACAAACAAACAAACAAACAAAAAAAAAATAGGCACGCAGCTCAGACGTTGATTGACCAGACGACTGGCTACGTATCTCAACATGCTCTAATAGCTGGTGGTTTATCTGCCATAACAGTTCATATTTCCTAATTTGCTATTTACTCCCACTCTCGGAGCTCAGCGGGCCACGGGGTTCTCCTTTGTGCTGCGGGTGGTGGTAAGTAGGTAGGCACGTTTTTCATGTCAGGTATATTAAATATAACTCTGGGACGCGGCGCGCTATTCCACACCAAACCCAGTTGTCACTTTCACTCGGCTCACTCTACATCCAGGGGAAAACGCAGCTGAGGGTGTGTGGGGGGGGATTTACACAGCTTTTCAGCTAAATGGGCATAAATCACTGGTTTCATTCAAACTAAATAATCACAGACCATAAAAGAGCTACTTGTCTCTCGCCATATATGACCCCCCCAGAAGTTCCTGCATGCAATATCGCGGCCATTCGCGACAAAACATTGGAAAGTGACGTGTAATCCTGTTAGTTCACAGACATGTGGAGTGGCCGCGACACTTTTATCATATGTGTCCATTTCTATTTGGGGAATCAGCGGGATAAAAATGATTACTCCTCCGTTGCTCCGAGAGGCAGACGGCCCTGCAGGAGTCCGCCGAGGGTGTGTTTGTGCCACAGCAGCTCAGGCTGGTCATTCATAACACATGTTGGGAGGGACGAACGCACCGGGAAAAAAATAAAATAAAATAATAATAAAAAAATTTAAAAAAACGATACAAGAAGCTCTATCTCTGTCCCCTGCTGTGAACCTTTGTTGAAGGAGCTAAAAGATTTGGGATTCGCTGCTTAAGCTGAATATCATCGCACACAGCTTCCACAATATAACCTGCAGCAAGATAATATCTTTAATTTGCTGTGTGGCAGACAAATCTGTGAGCTACCTCGCGATTCAACAGTCATATTTTAGCTCCACGGAGCTGCTTTTCTGCTCAAAATCTTTATCCTGTTTTTTTTCTTCTTCTTCTTCTTTTTTTGTGTCTGATGATATGGGTATTAAAACAAGTTTGAGCTCTAATCCACCTCCACAGTCAAAGTGGGATTAATCTCGGTGCAAAGGGAGAGTCACCTTGCTAAAGCCTGCGAGCGACGAGAACTTAAGAATGAAAAATCTATACGTGCCGATGTGATTTCGCACTTGCCACGACGGCGACGACGACGCCGGCTCACTTAATTACCAGAGTTGCGTTTAATGATGTAAAAATGAAAAAGGAAAATCAGAAGTTATATTAATAATGACGCCACGTGTCCTTAATCGGCCTCATCCGTCTTTCAACAATGCAGGTGGGGCCGCTGGGAGAAACCCACATGCACGCCTGATTGTTCCTCATTCAAAGAGAGAATACTGTGATCAATCCCTGCCTATCTGTCAGGGCTGGTTCCCGCTTTTTATTTTTGCACAGGTTTTACCGCAGCTATCTGATCCGAAGAAAGAGCTAAATTTGACAGATAAAGACAATGCAGCTCTTTTCCTCTTCCACCCCCAGTGCTCTCTGTTTATAATCATTTCCGGTTCAGGGCTGTTGTCTCGTACATCACTCGCTGCTTGAAGCCCTGACAGTGATATGAGCAGTGCCTCGGGCCGCTCTCCTTTCCTTCCACCTCCTTTCCCCCCCCTTGTGCCCTCTTTTATTCTGTGGGCTTAGCTGACCTTTGGCCCGCTGCTTGTTTACTCTCATCACTGAAGTGTGAGCAGGAGAGCCATAAAGGCAGAGCCCTGCTGGGTTAATGTGGCCTGCTGAAGAGGAAAGGGGTTCCTCTGGGCTTCTCCACCTCATTCTGCTGCACTCGCTGCACTGTCAAAGCCTCGAGACAGCACACTGAAAGAGAGGGAGCTGCTGCAAATAAAGCCCGAGATTTATTTGGAACGTTCCTGTTTCGATACCTTAGCGCTTCTTCTTTTTTGTTTTGAGTCTCTCTGTAGAAGTGACAGGATTTTGTCAGCACTTCTTCCTCTGTTTCCAAAGCAGACAGATACTGGGCATGAGGCAGACAGAACCTCATCGCCACAAAGTGACGCACAAACTAGTAGCTGAATCAGCGAAAGCTACAATTGTGACCCTCAGATAGGGAAGTCGGTGCTTTAAGCTTGACACATTGTTAAATACCACTCCTAGTATTTACCATGCAATTTATCAATTTCATTAAAAATAACCCAATTTCATGGTTTTTGAATAAACATTTAAAACAAAATTAACACAAAATAACTGCTTTAATTTATACGTGAATATCATCAATTAAAAATGTTACAATAAGATCTACATATGCATTTATTTCTTCTTATTTGGGGTAAGAGTAACACTGCTGACATTAGTTGGTTAATTTTACTGTATACTATAAATACTGTATTATTAACAAGGTGTTGCTCTACCAAGAGAGATGAGTGGAGACCTTTTAGTTTCCACACCATTTTTATCTGCTTTGTTTTGTTTCTTTGTTGTGAAAGTGTAGAAGGACTCTTTCCACCAGCTGACTGGCAGTGCACAGAAAAATATGGAGGTGTTGCCGTGATGCATTAGCTGACGCTCGACACAAGCAGAAAAAACTCCAGTCGCTCTGGGACTTTCTGTAGCGTCTTATGAAAGCGATTTCAAATGGTAGAAACAGTAAGCCAGAGAACATTCACAGTTAAGAAGTCTTAGCTTTTGAAAGTATTTGATATCAGTATGTTGATATCAGTAATCAGCTCATGTCTGTCTTTATGCTCTTATTTTGACGCGAAAAAATAAAGAGGTCTTTGAGTTTATTACGAGTCTTGGAGTCAACTGATACAGGTTTCCTGTCAAAGTCTTGTTTTGTTTATTTAGTTGTTTTCAAAAGTGGTGAAGTAGAAGTCGAATTTGGGATTTGGTGAGAGGAAGACAAGGAGAGAGACACGGAGAAGATACCAGAGATTTCTAAGCACTGTGAGAAAACCAGGATGGGCTAAGTGTTAGTCGCTAATGAGGCTGACAGAGACGAGCTTCATAGCTTATTATGAACAAATGTAAAAAGGCCACGTCACAGCTTTTTAATTAGTCTGAACTTGGATGATGTCTATTTATACATTTAAAAATATTTAGACTAATCTTAAATTACCACAATTTGATATAAATATATACCGTATTTTCCGGACTAAAGAGCACTGCATCCACAAAGTATTAAAAAATAAAAACTGGAAACGTACATATATAGTATCTCCGTCGCTCTCAGTTTTCCACAAGGACGCAGCAGAGGGAGCGTCCTTAAAAAAATCTACTAATGACGCAGCCCTGCGTCTCCTAAACCGAACCATGGATTCGTTCACGCCGAGCTTACGTGCAGGGTAAGTACAGATCGATAGCAGCGGCTATCGATCTGTGCTGCCAGATCTTTGTGTGGTTTCCATGATGAGGGGGTATGAGCTTGAAAACATTTCTCCGTTGTGCTTGTTCTAAATGAAAATTAGCACTTTCTTCTTTGATTTTCAATTTTGACTTCCAATGATTCACTTCCTGCTAAAGAGCCCCCTGGTGGTTGAAGAAAAATCCACAGAAAATCCGCACCGGGCAATAAGCCGCATGGTTCAAAACGTGGGGAAAAATGTAGCGGCTTATAGTCCGAAAAATACAGCAACAACTTACTTACATTATTTACTAAAACTACAAAGAGTATTTTCAATTTCTTTTTGACATTAGGACCACCTTCGGGTTAGATGTACAGCATGGACTAGTCCAGTGCAGACTTCCACACCATTCACAGATTCTCAAGAACATTTTTTTGCAATTTATGAAACTTTTACATTTGATACAAGAAATTTTCAATTTTTCGTTTCCCCCGAAATCTAATTTTATAAATTTTTTAACCGAATCCAGGTCTTTTAACCTCTTGTGAGCTGGACATGTCATCACACCTCTTTTCATTACCAGTAACCCTGACCTCCTGCCGCTCCTCCCTGACCACGTGCCTCAAATGAACAGCTCCAACCATGTATCGACACTCTGTTCACCTAATTGCATTGATCCGCAAAGGTCTCCGAAAGCTAACTGATCGAAACAGAATTTATTTTCTGCCAATATTTGCAAAGGTCATCTCTCTTAAAGCTGTAGAGTGGACAGGGTGAGTGGAGAGGATTCTAGGAAGAGGAGAAAGACGTACAGAAGCACAGGATCCCTTCTGTTTCTGAGGCTCGTCCAAGGTAAAGCTTCAACTCCTGCTTGGCACTGAGCATCTGAGCTTTCTAATCCACCGTGTTATTAAGACCCGCTGCCAAAGCAACACACCAGAGACGACAGAGGGCTCAGGGTATCCATTTCACAAAGAAGCCAAGTGTCACTACAGCCGCGCTCTGCGTCTCCTTTGACTTTATATCATCTCCTTTGTCATGGCGCCTGGATCAGTAACCTTCAGCTGCAGAAGTCGGGAACTGGCTCACATTACCATTGAAAATCTTTCGTTCTGACAAATGAAACATAAGGATCCTCTTGTATCGACATTCTTAAAGGTTTTTTTTTTTAATAGAAAAAAAAAGATTGGCCTACATCCACATGGCACAAAGAATCTGAAAGAATGCCTGCAGGCACTCCCTGGTATGTACAGTAATTAACATGCCATTAACACATTAATACACATTAACTATTCCCAATGTTAATCGCAGAGTAATTACCATACCTGATACTGCACTGTAGGGAAGCCAAAGCACATTTGCCACTTTGTGTTTCACTTTCTTTGTTGAGCCAGCTGAAAGGAATGAATTGGTGTGATAGTCTGAACTGCTTTACTCGTCAAGCGCTGAAAAGCCTGAACAACGAACATCGTAGGAAGCAATTTCATACAAATAATCTGGCAGTTCTGATGTTATTAAAAACAGAAGAAAGCCTTTTTTTTTGGTCTTGGAGCAATGAGGCTGAAAGACTGGCATGGACAATCATTCTTTCTCCCGATGATTGGAAGCTGAATGAAAGAAGGCAGGGAGCAAGACGGAAACTGGGGAATCCCTGTCTGGAATGGTGATGTATTTCCTCCTAGCGCAGTGAGTGATAAGCTAATCAGCCAGCATGACAGTGAAGTGTTGCAGCCCCCCCAGTGCCAGGTCAAGACTTCTCCCATCATACACCAGCAGCACACACTAAACAGACAGTCGTGGAGCCATCGGTGGTGGTGGAGTGGTCGAGTGACAAAAAGCAGCTCTGGTCAGAAAAGAAGATCTCTGTCAGTTCAGGTAGCCTTTGTCCCTCGTCAAAGATGATGAGGCGCTCCTTCCCCCCACTAAAGAGGAGGATGTGACGGGTGGTGGCGAGGGGGCGTAAAGGACGGAGGAGGGGTGCTTGCCACTCTCGACCCACGACGTCAAGACGCACATGGAAGTGGGGGGAGAGGTGTGCAAGGGGGTGGGAAAAGACAACCCAAACAAACATCTTGAAGACATTTTGCCAGGCACACCAAAATTAATCACTGTCCCACGGTGGCACTGACATTTGTGGGAAGTGACACGCAACATGACAGACTAGAAGGAGAGGATGAAAGGAGGCTGAGGGAGGGTGGGAGGGCTGGGGTAAACAAGAGCCACTGTCACTCGCTGTGATCGTGTGTGATGTGTGTATTTGTGTGTGTGTGGGCGTGCGTGCGTGTGCACGTGTGTGTCTGTACGTGGAGTGCCCACTTTGTTTCCTGCCCTCCAAGACTTGGCGTGGGCAAACAGCCAAGTGGAGTAGTGATGGCTGACCAGACCTGACTGCGGCGGCCGCACGCAGCGGTCGGGGAGGCTGGCCAAATAAGTGGACAAGACCTCCGCTACAGATCAGCACACTGACTGACCCTACAGGACTTGTACAGCATGGGGGCTCCATCATAGGGTCTGCATGGTTCACATGGTCTGATGGTCACAGAATGATCCACAAAACATGGATGCTGGTGTTTCTTTTGTTTTTGTTTTTTTCAGAAGGACATGCCAATTCTTTGAGGGACACACTAAAAGCATTCTCAGTCTGTTAGAGAATATCATCCCTGCTCTGTGCAGACTCAGTTGGGGACTGTTATTGCACCTCATGTTTCAATATTTCATTTCATTCCACTTATATTGAATTAGCATGTTTTGCTTATTCCTTTTCTTCTGGTTCATTTTATATTTCACGTATTGATGGTCTTTAGCTGCTAGCCTCAATTTGCTGAAAAAGGTAGGCTGATTTGATATTCAGACCCGAAGCAAATAATGCAAATGTGGCACTGAAAGCCACTTATGAAATACCCAAAGGCAACTAATCACTCCTCCTCTCGTTCCAGCCTTTCTGCAGCCTCCTAATTAGAAGCTGGAGATTGCATGAAACCAGGTCACACAGCAGGTCTCGTACACACCGATAACCAGGCAAAGACGAGGGCAAAACTTCATCCAGACACCAAGCCAAGCATGCATTATTCTCAGGGCTGGAGGTGAAGAAATAATGTCATTCATGTTATTAATCCCATATATTTCACTGTATGCTTCAGAAGGATGGATTTAGGCTGGGAGCGTTGTAGTGTACATATGTCGTGTTTGTGTGCCTTTTCCCCCTTTCTTGTCTGCATGCAGTAGCGTTAAAGCAACGTGACCACATAAGCAAAGAAACGGCTTTGGTAGCATACAGCCAACCATGATCCACTGCCAGAGAGATTATTCTTTGCAGTGCCATTTCTGCATGAGACTTGACAGTCCATCATTTAGATTTTGCAGTGTATCCACAAAAAAAGGGCTACTTTGCCTGAAGCAGAAGGAGCTGCTCTTTGCTTCAGTGTCTTTTTAGACAAGATTTCAGCTCCAAATTGTAAAGCCAGAATTCTTTGCTAGCTGTGCGTGCGTGTGAGGACTCCACGACGAGGCGATTGAGATAATAACACATTACGGGCGCTGCTCTCGACAAACTGCTCTCTTTTTTTCGAGCACAGATAAGACTTTAAAAACACCCGTATATTTTCTTAGATATCACTGATGTTTGAAAGATATAGTTGATGTTTCTGAAGAGCAGGTTAGTGCTAGTTCTGCAGAGCGCAGTGCATGGAGTAGCCGGGCAGATCAGGTCCGAGCCAAACAACAGCTTGTGACAGAAGCAGGCCAAAGAGGATGTGGAGATATGCAGAGACTTAACAGGCAGCCGGCCGGCCATCCACTTTTTTTCAGCTCTCTTTATACTCAACACATCACTTCAGATCCATCGCAACTGTCTCCCGCAGAACACAGCAAGAATTTTGTTTCATGTGACCATATAAAAAGAGCAACACGACTGTCCGCTCTGTGTGATAAATGTACAGACATGCGAGCAATCAGGATTCTTTGGTCCATCTGAGAGGAGCGGACATTTTAAAGCCGTTCTTATTTGTGGAGTTAAGATAAAAATTTGAAATATTTTTATGAAATGCGTGAAGTTATCACTCACAAATTGTTTTCATTAGAAGCAGAGGTAACATCACATTATGTGTGTGTTATGCAGTCGATGTAAAACATTGTTTGTGACTTGGAGCATAACTAAAAAACTGGGGACATAACTAACCCATACTGTTATTTTAAGCATAGAGAAGGTTCTTTGTAAGTCCATATTTAGAAAATATAATAAAATTTCAAAATTGTTTATGAAGGTTTTCCTTTGATCACAAGTTATGTTCCATGGTGGCTTGTTCCTAATGAGTTGACATATTGACCAGTTTTTCACATCCCACATTGGCAATTAGAAAGATTATCGTTATGACAGTCTGTGTGTATTTTTAGAGAATGCTGATCTTTTCCTTAACTCTGAGATTTCCAAAAGGCCACAAGCATTTCTGAATGTAGCATGTTCTATACAGATTTAAAGCAAAGCTGGATAAAACAGAGCAACTTTTCTGTACTAACTTCCTGTTAGTTACTGAAAGTCTTGCTCTCACAACCAACCAAATAAAAATAGTCACATGCATCAACATGTCCAGTGAAGTTCTTTCGAGATGGCTTCCAATGTCGCTGTTCTTCCTCTGATTTCGTTTAGACAGTTCATTGATATGGCAAACAGATAGTTGTGAAGAGTTGATCTTCTCAACTCTTTAAAAGCGTCAACACCAAAGAGTGTCGTTGTGACCACAACCAGGTACAACCGAGGACTGTCGCATTAACTGACTAGAAAAACATAACATGTCAGAGTTTTTCGACCAGCCAATCGTCGATCAGAATCATGACAGGAGTCATTTGATTTCAGGTAAAGTACTGTTTTGGGAATATCATGTCTCCCGTTACAATTGAGCAGCTGAGTAGTTTTATTGCACACCTACAGACAATACATCACATTTTGTTGTTGCGTGCTTCCCCTACGAACAAGGTAGCAAAAAAAAAGGTTATTTGGTGCTAATTACTCCCAGCATGTACTTTACACACCATTAAATGAGTTAGACTGGAGGCGTGGCCGTTGGCTGTGACTTGCTTCTTCCAGTTACCCGGCATGAACCGTGCAATCTCCCTCACATCACCCCTGTCATGTGCACCTAGATGTGCACCCCCCTCATCCAATTCCCTGCTAGAGCTTCAACGGAGCAGAGACGAGGCCCCAGTGAAGCAGCACACCAGCTCCCGTAGCGTCTCCACACGCCATGGAGGGAGGGGCTTCAGAGGAGGAGGGTTTGGGGGGCAAACTGAGAGCTCAGTCTCATAATTACAATAATTAACAGTTGCAGATTTAATTGGAAGGGAAGACATTAACAGGAGGAACATTGTGGTGGCGCGTGCAGATGGAACCTTTTGCTGCAAGAAGCCTTTGTCTCCTCTGATGGTGCCTTGGTTGTGGTTGGAGTGCGCTGACACAACACAGCAAAACACAAGCCGAGCTGAGGGTTCAGACAGCAGGGCTTGTCAGGACTCAGACTGGAGGCAGATAATTAGGTGCCAGGTTAATGAGTGCGCAAGCTCTTGATGGCATTTGGTTACTGTATGTGGGCAATTAATGGGGTTTTTTTTGTTGTTGTTTTCGTTTTGTTTTGCTGCTTTCCTTTCAATGGCATGGTTGTGTGGAAAACACACAGTGCCAAGCAAGAGTTACTTTTCCACGTTTTGTGCACAAGGACCAACCCAATGAAATGCATTACTGACAAGTGAAAAGGAAGAAAAATACATTCTTCCATAATTGCTTTTACAATTAAAAATCTGAAAAGTGTCACAAGTATTCGTATTTAGCACAGCAGCAATACAATTCATCAATTCTACCTTCGCTGCAAACACAGGATGGTCTTCTTCAGTTATGAACACATGTCTAAAGTATTTAGCTTCATCCTGTGTTTCCCCTCCATTCCTATCGACTCTGACAAGATATTTATTTCTTTTTTTAATGTTGAAAAACGTATCATATTCCTTTTTTTGTGTAGCAGATTGTCACAGAAAATCCCAATAACATATACTGATCAATAAATATTGTGGAGGAGCAATAAACTGCAATCTGCTTAAGCATCACTCTGCGTGAACTCAAAACAATACAAACAGAGGTGACTTCTTATTGTCAGAGCGCATTGCCTCATGTTGTCAACGGTGATGTTAAAAACTCAAAGTATGTCAAGCAAACATCGAAGCTGCAGGTCAGGCGCAGGACAATGTCGCCGCAAAATCCATCAAAACAAAACAAAAAAAAACCCCTGTGTTCACAAGTGTACCAGTATTTCAACAAATCAAATTTTATAACTGCTTATTGTCAATCTGGCACCAAATGCTAACACAGACAAATCCTATATTCTGGAGTATCACTGCTGAAGCTATATCTGTCAACATTACATAAATAAGCTTTTAATGTAAACATCAAGAGTCCCACAGTGGGAGAGAAAAGAGGTTTATTCTAAAAATGAAATATCATGTAATTCATATATATTACACTCTTAGCAGAACAGAAAGCAACACTCAGACAGTGCATGGCTGATGTGTGCAAAAGGGTAAGGAGGTGTTGTGAATGCTTTACTGGTTTTTATAAAAACGTTATACATAAGAGATTTAATTTAGCCTACAAATGTTAATCTGCATTTTTGTTTGAATATTTTAGATATTCTCTTTCTCAAAACATGTTTCAGATTCTTCCATAAAGAACAAAGAAAGTCCACGTGATAATCCTTTACAGATTGGAGCTTACTTGTGGTAGGAGACAGAGCCAAATGGGAAGCCAATGACACAGACTCACACAAAATGGAAACACCATTAAGAAGGTAAACACTTCAGCGCCATAGCAGCTACCTGATTACAGAAAGGAGGAAAGCACGGCCACAGCTCTCCTTTTTTTTTTTTTTTACTGTGTCAACACTTTGGGAAAGCAAATACTTCAGTGACTACCCTCCCTGCGCTTTAATCCATATGATGCATTCTGTTTGTCACCTCAGATGTTCCACCACCAGGACGGGTTTCCAGAATTCGAGCGGCACTCACCGGCTCTGAGCTGCACAATGAACACACAGAGGTCACACACCGTATCACACCAGGGCCAGCGCCAATCCTTTATTAAATTACCCAGCTATCTTATTTTCTGTCACCACACTGATATGAGGGTTATCTTTTTCATTTATGCAGCGGATTTTCAGAGGATTATGCATTAAAGATTAAAGGTGTACATATATATATATATATATATATATATATATATATATATATATATATATATTACACCTCAGCAGAACAGAAAGCAATACCTCAGACAGTGCATGGCTGATGTGTGCAAAGGTAAAGGAGGTGTTGTGAAACAAATCTTTAGCAGCCACAACTGGACAAGGTTTATTCTCCTCAGACAATACAAGCTGTGACTATTCAGAATGTTTCAACCCTAAAATACTGTGGTAAGCAATACAAATCCCTTGGACAAAATGAAATGTATTAAACATGTGGATTTCATAAATCTCCCTTTCCTCAGTCTGGGTCAGAGGTATATTCACTGTTGAGCTCAGCAGGCATTTTTTTTTCTCTCTCTCTCTCTCAGTATTGTTGCCGAGAGTTGCAAGCGCTCCGAGTGGTTTCAAAATGAATGTCAGCAAAAGCTGCGTGTGTACAGCAAACGGCACATCCTCAAGATAAAATGGTTCGGATCACTTTCCTCCTGCTACTTTATTAGAGTATTACCGCGGCGTGTGGATTCAAAGGTGTGCCAAGGAAATATTACCTCTGCAGCAGTGAAGCAAGGTCTTCCTTTTAGATGTAAAACGCCCCAACATAAACAGCTTTGGATGATTCTTCAGCATCATCCACCACACATTTTTGGAGAGATTTCAGATGAGAGCACAACACTGTTAAACGCCCTACTGGGATCCTTTTAACCTTGAATAGCTCACCAAAGGTAGAGGCAGCCTAGGGCTATGGGGGGGACTGGCTACCACAAGTCCCAGTGCCATGCTGTTCCACAGTGGGGGCCCGCTCTGACCAGATTGCCAGAAAAGCCGGCAGAGGTGGTGCTACAGAATTAGCAGGGGCTAATCATTCATCTGCTGTCACATTTAGTAAAATAGCTCTATTATCTCGTCAGATCGCCAGAAAAGTTTATTCCGGTAGGCTCTGTAAGGACAAGGATCACTTCTGCAGTGCTTTAAAAAAATGAATAAAACCCTTTCAGTTTTTTAAAATTCTGTCGTGTGTTTCCACTTCAACCTTGAATGTATTTTAGTATAATTTGGCGCAATAGACCAACACAAATTAGTGCCGAATTGTGAATTGTGATTTTTAAAAAAATTGTACATAAAGTGTTGTGCATATGTATTTCTTCTCTCTTTGGAAGACAGTTCAAGCTCGGTCCAATTAGACAGAGGGCATCCTCAGTTCGATTTCTATTGATGTCCGAATGTGTCTGAAACATGGATGAGGTTGATCCACAAGTTTTAATCTCATTTTCAACTTATATATTTATATATTTATTTTTCTTAGTTTCTTTGTTTTAGACAGCCCTAAGGAACGATATCAACACATGTCCAATGCTTGAACAGTAGTATTTTACAGCTTCACACTGGTTTTCTTCTGTGATTTTTCTTGTCTTTTTAGTTTCATCCATCATCCTGTCAACTCTGATAAGTTGGCTGTTCCTGCTTAAGAAAGACATTCCCATAGCAGGATGCTGCCATCACCATGTTCCAACAGTAGGGTTTGGTGCTTCAAAGTTGATGTGCAGTGTGTTTTCCACCACACACAGCACGTTGCGTATAGGCCAGCAGGTTGTATTTTGGTCTCATCTGAGCAAACCATGTGTTTGCCATGTATGACCTGCAGCAAAATTCAAATGGGGCTTCTTATGGTTTTCCTCAAAAATTGTGGTTTTATCTTTAAATTCTTCCATGAAGCCCAGGCTATTGTGTGATGTCTGACCAAAATTTGCCCTGACAATAGATTCCTCTGCAGGTTTTTACAGCTCATCCAGAGCTACCATGGGTCTCTTACATGGCCATATCTTTGTATTTATGAATGACGGACTGAGCAGTGGGATATTCAAAGTCTGGGATATAGTTTTAAAAGCTCATCGTGCTTTAAATTGAATTTCTCCATAACTTTCTGCTGTGTTCCTTGATCATCAAGATGCTGTGTGTTCACTAATGTTCTCCAACAAGCCTTCGTAGCTTAGTCCTTCGTAATTCTGACTCTGACCAACTTTAAAAACAAAAAAAGCAACCCCACAGCTTAATGCCGCCATCGCCTTGCTTCGCTGTGGGGAGCATGAATTCAGAGATTAAATTAAACACACACTAATTAGGTGAAATCTGAAGGCAGACTTTTCAGATGTTTAATTGTGCAAAATTAAAAAGACACATTGTTTTCCTTCCACTTCATCACAATAATGTTGTGTGTGTTGGTCTTTCACATAAAATCCTAACAAACCAACCTGATGTATGTGGTTGTAACAAGGCACTACATGTTCACCTGCTTGTTGCCTCTAATTACTTAGCTGCACTCATGGGTAAAATAAGGATGAAGCAAAGAAAAAAAACAATAATTGCCGCCGCCGCACTATGGCTATGCTTATAAATGTAGGACTTGGGAGCAGCACTCACAATGGATACACAATCAAATGCGCTCGCTCTAGTATTTTGATTTGCCTCCAACTAAAAAGCTAGTAAACAAAGCATGAATGATGCATGAATGTCACACACGGCCCTGCTTCGTGTGGGGGGAGCCATTGAAACAAAGATGAATAAGAATGGAAGATAAATTAGTGTGTGAAAAGTATATTCTTCCCCCCGAGCTCACGCTGCAGATGAAGCAAAACAAATAATGAAGCCTACAACCTATGAGTCACTTCAGCCCTATTGTACACTTCAATCATTTCGCTGACAGCTGACGATTTCTTCATCATCACACAAAGACAGATTAAAAAGTTGTCAAATTAAATATTAAAGAGGAACTGCGGGCAGTTGTGAATTATTAAAGGAATAACACAGATTGGAGATGAAATGAGGCACCTATATGCATATTTTATGCCACCAGGACCAAATGCATATATTTTCCTCTCGGCCACCTACTTTGTAATAAAGAATAGCAAGTGTATAGATGTGGTAACGCGGCGCGGTGGAAATGATGTGAGAGAGGAATCGGTTTTACATAATGATGTCAAAAGTAATATTGCTCTTCATGGTCATGGAGGATAAAGATAAGATTTTATTTCACCGCAAAAGAATATTTAGCAAATGGCTTCTTTATTTCCTTTAAGAATAAAAGGGACCCGCTTTGTGCGCACCGTGGAATGTGGCTTCTGCCGAATGAAGCGAACATCTTATCTTTCAATGGCAGGAAAAAAAAAAAAGATCTGTTGAATATACGCACGTGTGTGTGTGCGGCGATGAATGCCGAATGTAAGAGCTTTGTCATCTCTTGAAATAAAGAGAAAGTGACAAGTGACAGTAAACGCTATCACATTTTCTGCAGAAGGAAGGCTTGAAGAGAGAACAAAGCTGTAAAAAGTGCAGTGCAGAGAGAGGGTTGAATCTCTATAAAGAGCAGAGTGAGGGCTGCATTTCACTAAGTCAGGATCGATTGGAGTAAACAATGACTGATCAATACGCACATAAAAGGCTCTTTCCAACAAAGACTTACATGTGGATTTCAAATATCATGCTCCACAGAGAAGGTTCTCTCAAAAGCCTGTTGAATTAGCAGCACTGCACCTTTTTCTCCCTTTCCCTTTGGATACATAATTTCTATTCAGCGCGTCTGCACAGATACACTCCGGTGTCCGCGCACACTTACTCATGCAATAAGCATCATTGTCACAGAGCCTTCCCTTCCAAATGGTTCAGCCTCCACCATCTGCAGGCGTTCCCAGACACACCGCTTTGAGTCTGCCATAATGATGCATGACTAAGTACAGTTAAAGTGTTGCAGTCTGTTGGCAAAAAGCAGTCAAGCACTTTGCTATAGTGTCACTACGGATAAACCATACAGCTGAAGGTTGACGATGGATAAAAGGCAGTGACAGGCCTGGTGATGCGACTCCGCATGTGAGCGCGAGAGCGTGTTTGTGTTTGTGAGTGTGGGTTCACATGCGGATGAGAGGTTCGAAACCATGGCACAGCAGATTTGTATGTGTACTTAACAAGGATGTGGAATAGGGTTGGACACGGTGAAAGAAAATGCTGTGCTGGAGTCTGCTGAAACTGGGACACGGTTTAAAAGTTATTCGCCCCCTGCTAATAAAAAGCCATCTTCTTCTCCTGCTGCGGGGAAATTGCAGCCTCATGAGTTTGCTGATATCAAATGCTGTTCATACGCACAGGTGCATCTAAGTGCGTTGACATACAAGTGGGAATGATTGAGATTTCAGATGGACATTTTCTTAGAAAATAACTATTATACATAATGCAAATAAAAAGTTTTTTTTTTAGTACAAATGTTCTATGTTTTGGGCGACATAGTTACAAGACAGTTGTCCAAAGATGGGAAAGCCATAAAAAATGGTTGCTAAATAAGCTGGCATTTCACGCAGTGCAGTGTCCAGGCATGTAACTGGATAGTTGAGTGGAAGGAAAGGTGTGCAACCAACAGGCATAAATGCAGCCACAAAAGGATTGTGAAGCAAGGCATATTCAGAAGTCAGAGAGAGGTTCTCAAAGTTTTGGAGTCATTTTAAGCTTCATTTTAAGTTTCTTAGGATCTGGATTTTGGTCTTTAATTGTTCATAAAAACCTTATGATTGCCTCCAAATAGGGATAGGCAGTGTCTATATCATTAATTGTTATTTGGGAAAAAATTATGATAATTGTTTTCATGATAACAATAAACACGATAATGTTTGCAAACTGAAAAATGAGCAAAAATTAGATAAGACTAATATTTATTTCTCTGTTGCTCCCAATAAATCTAAAAACATTTGATCCATCCATCTGTTGTAAGCAATTTGTCCTTAGGGGTTTGCTGGGTCCTTTCTCCAGCAGTCATTGGACGAGAGCCAAGTTACACTCTGGACAGGTAGCATAAAGTCACGTACACATTTACACTCACCCATGCAGACAATTCAGAGAAACTATTTAACCCAAGTCGTGTTGTTGGAGGACACTGGAGTACCCAGAGAGAACCCACATATGTTCAGGGAGAACATGCAAACTCCATAAAGAAAGGCTGGGATTTGAACCCAGAACCTTCCTGCTGCAAAGCAAATGTACTACCAATGGCTCCACCATGGAGCCAGGCAAAACGAATGGGAAGGAGTTAAAATGTTATTATGTTGTGTTGCTTAGTTATGCTATTGCACCACCGAAACACTGATGTATTCAGTTTAATGATGGGCAACCCGTTTTTGTTAAAGCAGCATTTGTGTTTCTGAAGCTCTGATTGGATGGAGCATTAAGTTTACGACCTTAAAACGGCTTGACTTTATTCTGACTACAACTTTTGGATGATCGAACTTTGGATTTTCATTCGCTGTACATCATAACCATCAAAACAAATAGTAATAAATGATTACAATATATTACTGTGTGTTATAACTTTATATGAGGTTCACTTTTTCAATAGATTTATATAAACATGAAGACTACTTTAAACAACTTTAACAGTCTTCCTTATTCTGAACATTATATTTCAGTGTTAGGTTAATTTTACAAGTCTACCTATAGCGCAGCGCCATTTATTTGGTTCGCTTGACCCTGCGCATCTTTCTGAAAATCAATCACTATCCATATCCACTATCTTTCCTCATTTCACAGTTTCTTCCTTCATCCTTTAAAGTAAGAGTTCAGCATACACCGAATACAGAGGAGACAAAGAACTCTCCCATTATAATGTAGTCTGTTTGCCAAAGTCTTTAGTGTCAAAACGCTGCACAGACTTTGCTGCCGCCTTGCCGGGTTCACCACTACAGCCGCTTTCATGTAAATGATCCTGAATGTTATTTTCTAAAGAATGCATTTTAAAGAGAAATTCCCATTTCTGCCTCTGCATCTTGTCACAAACCCTTTTCTCTTCTATCTCCTCCCCTCTGCCCCTCTCTCTCCGTCGCTCCCTCTCCCGCGCTCTCTCCCCTCTCCCTCCCGCTGCAGCCGTAGACTGCATAATTGATGCAAATACTGTCACATGTGTCAGGAGTGGAGGCTCTTCTAGTTTACTTCTGTGCTACACTTTATCGGGGAACATTAAGTGGAGAAAGCAGCCTCATGCCGGGGGTGGAAAATCAGCTTGTCAGTGGTCTCATTCACACAGCCATTTCTTCTGGATTGTTTCATCAAGGTGATTGAGAACAAAAAAGTGCAGCAGCAAATTCCAGCTTATGTTAAGGGGCCTTGCCACATGCATTATTTATATTTGTTGCCCACCCCAGTCTCTCCGTTCAGCCATCTGAATACATCATGTCCTAATTCTCAAATATTTCTTCAGATTTCCTCCTATTTGTGCGAAATCCCCTTCTACATCAACCTCCTTCAACCATTAGGCTTGTAAAGCATGCTTTTTTTTCCTCGCTCTCTTTTTTTTTTTCTCCCTGTGTGACACAGACCTGAAATTACAGATAGCTGCTTTCAAGGAGTGCTGGGGCAAGCTGTAATGGCTGTGGAGTGACGAGAGTGCAGTCAGAGACAGGAACAGGATTTCATTTACAACAACGATACAGGAGGAATTATGTAAAATGGTAACATTCCATGCCATTTAATGAGCCATATTCACTAATGTCTGAGTCTATGGTCTAGCAGTAATAAAATGCGCCGGCTGCCAGAGCTCTGCTGCTACACTGTTTCTGTCTATTTACAGCTCTGTGTGAAACAATGGTGCATAACAGAACAGGCAGACATTTGCAGTTTTTTACTCTGTGCGCTGAATTCTCTTCCTTCAGACAAAGCGAGGCGCTTGTCTGCTGTCCTTTCTCTTCTTTCTCCTCCTCTTGCGCTCCTGTTTTTTTTTTTTTTTGTGTGTGTGTGTGTTTTTTTTTCTGGCCCCCACTCTATGCCACAGATTAAGTGACTTGATCCTGCAAACATCTGAAGAATTCAGCTCCACAAAGAGGTCAGACAAAGGCCAGGGGATAGCCTTACAGGTCCTCCTCCATTAGCAGATCTACAGAGGTGTCATCGAGGTGGGGGGGGGGGGGGGGGTATCTGCAGGCAACAAAATGTGCCTTGAAAAGAGCAGATTGTGAACTGATGTTTATCTCTGCTTCTGTAGCTCAAACTAGATGTTTACATATGCTGCATAGAAAAGCAGTCTGCCATTAAGTCTGACACAGCTATTCATGTTTTAGGTCGGTTCTGGATGCCAAAATTATTTGTTTAGTTGCTAAATATCTGAATAATGAGTAAAATCTATATTTTTAATTCATCCTGTGAACTCTATTTAGGTCAAACGTTTAGATACATTTGAATTACTACAGCTTAGGACAGGCCGAATGAAGATGTCAGGACTTTGTAAGCAATTAAGAGAATTTTGTTATCCAATTAACGGGCTGAAAAGTCATTCGTATAGGCAGAAACCACTACTACAAAGGCAAGATTACACTTTTTCAAAGACATTCCCTTCAATTTGGAAAACTAAAATTCATGTGTCACAACCATTTTCGGAATAAAGGGAGAGGTTGAAAGAAGAGAAGATTGTGCCGAGTTTGAAGTACGGGGGTGGCAGCATCATGTTGTGGTGCGGTTCATGAAACACATCAAATTCAGAGGCATCAAGTGGAAATGCTAAAGCCACAACTCAAGATATCGATAAGGAAGAGCTTGGGCACCAAAAGATCTTTCAAATGGACGATGATCTTAATCGTTGTCCTAATTATTTACTACTTCATAACATGAAGTACACATCACAAAGTCCTGATTTCAGGTTTTTGTTCATGATAAGTTTGTGTAATGATTTAATGTCACAGAGTAAGGAAGAAATGTCTTGTGTGCTTTTATACCAGGTCTGTTTTTAACGGTAACCAAATTTTGTTTTTCCCATAAACACTGTAGGAAGTTAAAGGAAGAAACTAATTAGTCTTTCATATTGGAAGTGGGATAAGTTGAAATACATTTCTAAATTGAGAAAACAAATCCTTCCTTTCTCCCTTTTTCAAATCTTCACAGTTTTTTTTTCTTTTTCTTTTTTTGCACTTTTATTTTTTCATCTTTTTGCCCAAACAAGTTCACACTTGTGAACTGCAGTGCTTGTGCCAAGTAAGCCGCAAGTGCTGTCTCTTTGTTTACATGTTTCTTGATACAGACAAACAAAAATACCCCATATTTCCCAGGCAATAGCATTCACAAAGAATATCTGGGGCTCCTAGAAAAACATTTCAACTGTAATAAGCTTTCTCCACGAGAGTCTGAAGCATTTTCAGAGGGCTCCTTTGAAGCTCTCACTCTGTTGACTGCTCATATAAAGACAGTGCTTGGAAAGCCTGAGCGCCATATCGCTGTAACCTCTCAGTGCTTCTGCATTAATAATTAATTGGCAATGTGAGTAAACACCAGTGAAGATACAAGAATGCCCCCAACAACACCCACCATGCTGCTCCCACTTAAAGCCGTGCGCTCGACAAAATTTAGTTGGGGTTTGAAAAGATGCGATGTGGCACCGTTTGTTTGCATCTCGAAGAAAATTCTTGCAGTAACGTGGTGTGTATGTGTCACGGCATGAGGAGCTGAGCCACGTTTAGCCTATTTTTTTAATGCATGAACCTTCTTCGCACCACCTTGCAAAAGTATTCATAGCCGGCGACCTTTTTGCACTACTATGGTCCCAAATCTATTTGTCCTTTAATGAGATTTCTATGACAGACCAACACAAAGTAGTGCATGTCGGTAAAGTGTACTGAAAATATGAGCTTTTAAAAGGATTTATAAATACATATCAACATTATACCACATCTGGGCTTCCATTGGGCCAGTCTGATAAACAAAGAGGACTTGATTTAAACCCTCCCATTACAGCCCTGGTGTGTGTTTGGGGTTGGTTTCCTGCTGGAAGTTGAACTTCCACCAAAGTTCCTCGTGTTTTGCCACAATTAACAGGTTTTCAACAGTATTTCCTAGTTTTGGGCTTCATCCATGTACCGTCAACTCTCTGCTAAGGTGAAAAAAGACGCTGCTACAAATATGTCCACAAAGTGCATGGTACATTTATATTCAGAAAACTGTGCCATCTAGCCATGTCTCGGTAGGTTTGCAGATTTTGCATATTTCCCCCCATTTCTAGATGATGGGCTGATCAGTTATCTATGGGATGTTCAAAGCTTAGGACATACTTTCAAGATGAACTTCTCCAATATCTTATCCTTGACACGTTTGCTGTGTTCTTTAGTTTCCACAATACTGATTGTTCACTGATCTCTAAAAAAACTTCTTAAGCCTTCACCGAACAATGGGAATTATAATGAGATTACATTTTTGCTGTAAATTTGGCCTTCGTGATTGTGTTGTGACGAAATATGACAAACGTTTAAAGAGCATGAATATCGGGCCAGGCACAGCAGATAAACTCAAGCTTGTTATCCTTCGCAACACAGACTGTTACGTGTCGTCAGATCTGCTCAGGAGGAGATTTCGATATGTTGCTTTTGCACACTTACCCTTTAGCTTACAAGCAGCACGCTGCGAGTTCACGGCTAACTCAGCCTCATTTATATTACTTATGGTGAGGAATGAATGTGCGGAATCCGCTTAACATGCTGACCTTGTCACTGTTAGCTGTATCTCCCGGCGCCAGTGATGAGCCCGCTGAAGTATTGTTATCCAGGCACTCAAAGGTGTCCCGCTCATATTCCACGAGACAGGAAAAAAACAAAAACATGAATCCCTGGAAAACCGTTTGCTTATTGAACGGCACAAAAGAACTCAACACGCCTGCTGAGCTCTGATTAAAAGATTTTATTACATGTTCAGCATAAGCGCATATCGCTGCACAGTCTAATATCTGGTTTTGAACACGCAGCTTGTTTCCTCATAACAGAAAAATGCAATATGAAATGCAATGCGTTCTCTAATTACATCACTGCATCTGCGCACGGATCATCAATAAGCCTGATTCAGCTTTAGGTGGTGGAATATGACCAGATATTCAAAATTCAGGAGCTGGGAGAAACATCTTTTATCTTACTATAAATTCTCATTATTTCTAATAGCGCTTCTGAAGGCTGAGGAGTAGAGCAGAGCATGTTCTCTTTTATTCCTCAGTCACAGGCAGACATGGCCAAGCACTATGGGTTAATGTAATATCACAGTTGGATGCCTCCTCTACTCACTTACATTCCCTGTTAGCTTAAAAGTCCTTCAGTGAAAAGAAAGGAGGGGGAAAAGTCTGCCCTGCATGAAAGGAGGTGACGATTGGAGATGCCCATGATGAGAGAGTGTGGCAGAGAGCCTGAGAATTACACCAAAAAAAAAAAGGCCTCTCAAAGAATCCTTTTATGAGGATCCTGTTTGATCGATTAAATGAGCATTATCTGTTCTTTTTAAATATAACAATAACGCATTTGAAGACAACAAAGGAGTCAGACACCCACGTTCGTTTCGTTGTGTGGAAACGTTGGTCTAAGAATAGAAAAATGGACTGCGAAAAGTCCGTGGCTCATCTTCTGAGACTGGCATATCAATTAGGATTGTGAATAAGAGTGTAATTGAAAGCAACAGGAGCAGAAAGAAGCGGAAATTCATCAAGGCAAGCATGGAAAAGCACAAATGAGCTCGGAGAGAGACACAGAGAGCTTTGGCCCTCTATTCTCCTACTCTCTGTGTTTTTTTTTTTTGTTTTGTTTTTTTCCCGGCACGGCCTCCACCTAATCTGTCCCCACCATTACCAAACAATGAAATCAGCGACCAAACAACTCCGTTCGCTGTAATTTCCTTTAAGAATTCTAAGCCGGCTAATTGTTTTATTGGAGGTAGAAATAAATATTTCTAGGTCTGCCTCTCTATCCGGCACCAGCAGGTTCATAAGCCCTGCGTTAGGAGCAAATTGGCTGCACAAGTCTGCAGCCCGAGGCGGCCTCCAATAAATGGTAAATCTGGTTTTATAAAGAAAAAAAAGGAGTTGCCTCGTCATTAACCGGCTACTGTTGGCCCATCAGTCACAACCTGTTGAAGGTTCATCACCTCTTAGCGTGTAATTTTGTGCAAACTAAGAAATATACGCATGGCTGGGGTCAAAGGTCACGCCATTGGGACTTTAATAGGGTGGTTTTATTGGGCGTGTCTGTGCTCTGTGCCTGTGATTGCTTTACAGACTCCGGCTCGCGAGCCAGCAGCATCTGTGTTTTCCTATACCCTTATCTGTGCTGGCAAGCGATCACAGTGGTGCAGGCCTGCCACACGATCATTGTACCATGGCTCCACTGTCACTAAATGGCACGTTCTCTCAGCCCCATTCCTCCCTTTCCTCGGCACGGGCTTCTCCAGCTGCAGCCTAATTTCCTGTGACTTGCCTAATTACTGTAATTAAGGATTAATTGCCATTAATTATTCACACATAAGCTCATCGCAAATCATGGGGTAAATGTCTTATGAAAGCTGCCATACAAGCCATGTATAAACACACTAGGATACTACAGGCGGCTGAATCGATCACTCAGCCCTCCAACAAATCTCCACGCCGCACTAAGGGAAACAGCGATAAGTCTTCCCTAAAAATCAACAGTCCGTCCAGGTGATGGAGGAATCAATGCAGATGCTTTTTTTCTTCTTCTTTTTCACCTCAGCAACATTTTGGTCACAGACACGTCCACCTAAGCCTTACGCAACCAGATGGAATAAAAAAAAACAAATAAAAAAAAAAACGCTGTGGTGTTTTTAATAGACAAGATAATGTAAGGAAATAGGATAAGGAAATGATCATTTATTCCTACTTCAGTCATCAGATCTACTTTGTAAAGAAATGGAAAAGGTGAAACTCTTTTGAACTGACTAAAATAATCCAGAAAAGTCCCAAAAAATGCAAGGAGAACTTGAGACCATATTAGCTTGAGCAACCCTGACAGTGATCAGCCGGTCAAAAATGGAAAATTTGATGGGACCAAAGAACCCACCGTGCCTAAGTGCTACCAGGCCACACTGACAGCAACAATCTTTAGTGTATGTGCCGCTTGTTGGGGTATGAAATACATGCTGAAAACCTTCAAATAAACATGTTTTCGCTATCTTGTTCACAGGAGGTTGCGCAACAAATATGTAGAAGTACAAAAACTCTATATCATAAATCATATCATAAATACTGAAAAACTCAAGAATCTAATCTTTTTCAGATCCTTTAATAAGTGCTACCAGGTTGCGGTAATAGCAACGCTCTTCGGTGTGGATGTTGTGTCAGAATGAAGACGTTCTCATTCTCACAGAGAAGTTTAAAAAGATGGCAGCCAAGAGACGCTGGCTGTTTTAAGGGGAACAGATTTTGTGACAAGCTGAGATGGGTGTGGTTAATTCAGG
This sequence comes from Gambusia affinis, assembly GCF_019740435.1. Taxonomy (NCBI): domain Eukaryota; kingdom Metazoa; phylum Chordata; class Actinopteri; order Cyprinodontiformes; family Poeciliidae; genus Gambusia; species Gambusia affinis. The sequence continues at coordinate 9,526,249 of NC_057870.1, forward strand.
CAGTGGGAGAGCAAGAGATAACAGGAAGTTTACAGTTATTACAGCAAATTTGCTCTGTTGTTTTCCCTTTTCAACATTTATCATGAAACATGGTGCATTTGGAAATGTTGGCAGCTTTTGGGAAATCAGAAAGAAATGGGTCAATATTCTCTAGGAACACGTAATGCTGCATTGAAAACTCTGAGCCGTGTCTTTGCTTGAAAATAGTAAGAGTTTCTATTAAATCCCTTGTTTTCTGACAGCTACGTCAGGACATTACCTCTGCTCCAGTTAATTTAATACATAGTTTTGAAATGCTGCTAGTATGTTTTTCTATATTATAAATGTCAAAGAGGACTTATTAACATAAACTGATGAAGGCTTTACAAAACCAAAGTCTATCCACAATATTCTTATCGATCTGTACATCAAATATATATATATATTTATATATATAAAATCTATAAAATCTAAATTTTAAACCTGATTTGAGAAAAAGGAGAAGGATGCCATGATGATCTCTTGGGAAAATCTTGGCAAGCCTGGGAGTTTCCTGGCTTCTCATGGGAGAAAAATACAAATGGAGCGCGAGCAAATATTTACACTCAGACAATTCCCAAGCATTTTTAGGGAAATACTTTTCAAGACTTCGGCATCATAAAATCATAATAATAGCTGTAATGTAAATCTGCTGAACATGAAATGTGTTTGAGGGACCTGCATGCAAACAGTTTTTAAAATGAGACATTTTTACAAGGCTCTAAATCAGCACTGGAGCCATGTGTTGATAGAGAGAGGGAGCGAGGGGGGAAAAAAAAGAAGAAGTAAACTGTCTGGTGCGTCACAGCAGGTCCGTGAGACCTCACAGTAAACTTAATCGTAATATACAAGAGCGAAAATTATTTTTCTGGATACCGATGGGGGTGAGCTGGAGCTGCTGCCTCAGCAGTGAGAACACGCCATATATTTGCTTCTTAGTGCCTTTTCTCAGAGAGTTTGGGAACTATCTGAGAAAACTAGATGGGATGGGAGGGGACTAATTGTTGGACCGAAGGCATATCTGGCAGATTAATGCAGGAAGCAGCTTTATTTTGGGCAAGCAACTTTGTGTGTTTGATTTAAACATTTATGGTAATGGACCTTCTGGCAGCTCTTAGATGCTCTACGCTCTCTTGTAAACAGCCACTTTGCAAATTCATCATCGGGCCATCCCACGCAAAAAATACAACCTAAAACCTGCACGAGTAGAGAAAAAGGGTGAACTCCGTCTTCTGATCGAGGGAGTAACAAGAGCCCAGGCATACTGAGGCAGTTTGAGCCGGTGCTGGCAAAATTTCACCTGATCAGCATTATTGCAGCCAGAGTTTAATTTATAGAGCTGAGCTGGTCCTGTTTTATGCGTTTGTTAGATTAATGTGCAGAGCCATACTTTTTTTACTGCCATGGTCTTTGATCAAGTTCAATTTATTGGGATTAACCTGGGGTTCAAGCACGGTCCACGATCCATTTCGAGTCATTATATGAAGCCTCCGCTCTCTCCAGCTGTGATTGGGTTCCTAGTCCTTATAATTACACACAAGTTTAAGCTGTCAAGTCTCTCCTCCAGTTGTGACGGTCCTCTAATGACCCTTTGCTAGAATGTATTAATTTCCTCTTATTTGGTATCAACTTTTATACCTTTCGACATTGCGACGTGCTCCTTAAATTAGCACATGTTAATTGTTACCTTAGAAGAAGTGCATCGCTGTGATAAATGCTACTTTTCACAGGGACACAATGGGAGTGCCTGATTGTGCCTCGGTGTTAATATGGAAGCGTGTTTTACAGACAACGTGTCACTGCGTCGTGCATCAGCGACTGAGTTACAAGACCCCACAGCCTGTGCAACTTTCTGTGCACCCTGCTGCCCCCACACATTTCACACTCCCACCTCCCTCGACGCGACACCTCCCAGGATGCGCATGCATCACCGCGCCATTGATGCCTAATTGATACTTCCCTATTTATTGTCACCTTCCCTCCCTGTCTGCTGATTTGGCTCTCCGTGTCGCTTTGCATTTATGGACTCCCGGTTGCCATGATCTCAGTAATTAGAGTTTATGTGCTAATTGGTGTAAATACAAAGATGGGAGTTGCAGGCAATCACTTTCACACCGCGGCCATAAATTGTGCCTCTGAAAAGTGTGGGTTGCAGGGCTGAGGGGATAGCAGAAGTGTCTCTAAGAAACTGATATTTCTGTCAGTTTTATTTTTTTACACACAGAGTGTTCCATGCATTGAATAATATCCTGACAGCTTAAGATATCTTTGCATCTTCTGGCTTGGCAAGTCTAATTTACCTTTGCATGGTAAATGTCACATTTATTATTTCAAGGCCAAGTTGTCAGCTTAATTGTCAAGACATGGCACTCTCCCTCAGTTTGAAATATATATAGACGTGTAGCTCTCCATCTCTGTAACATTCAACACTACACTTCTGTCAAATACTTATATTTAATTAAATGTAACATAAAACTATATATAGATGTTCACTTAGGTCCACAATTTTTCCTACTTGAATGGCAAATGTAGATCTAAAGTAATTTTCACTTTTCTCATCACCTTTTCATCTGAATGCAAATAATGTTAACATTATGGAGTGGGCTGACCAGAGTCTCGACTTGAAATTAGAGAATCTGGGGGTCAAAGCTAAAGATTAGGGTGACGTCAAAGAGGCTGAGCTAAACCAACCGAAACCACTTGCTGTAATATTAATATTCAGTTAAGAATTATTTTTAAGCATATGAATAATTTTTGACATGCCGATTTCTAAAATAAAATATGAATAAAAACTTTGTTTTCAATATTGACTCCCATTTTCAGTTATTTTATTGTTTTTTATTTTTGTTTTGATTTAGGGATCTTTTTTTCCAGATACTAGCCTCATTTTCTATCAAAAATAAATCAAAATGTAATTTTAATCTGAATTTGCCTGGAACATGAATACCTTAATCAAATATATAAAAATATTTTGCATGTAATTGCTTACAGCAGTCTGATAACCTAAATTAATTGGTGGATTCTTTGATGTAAACACAGGAATCTTGTCGAAGTCAATATGTCTAAAAAGGCAAATCATTTGAGACAGTGCCAAAAAGAAAAACAGAAGGAAAAAATGTATAAATTCTTCTTGATGACATCTTTGCAGCAAAAACTAAGCTAAAACAAAACAGAAGACTTAACCTCACAAAATATTGAGTACAGGTGTAATAAAACGTATTTGCTGTCACACTGAAACATGTCCTGCAAAGCAATGTCCAATTCCAGTTGGCATCTAACTTTATTTGATGAACTTATTACTGCAAGCCATAAATATGAAGACGTGTGCTAAAGTTTGACATCCTGTCAAATCTTTATATAGGCCTTTATTTTGAAGTAAAGAAAGAAGTAATTCTTGAGTTGACAAAGTTCTCCAATAAAGACGGATCTTCAGATTGGCAGGGCAAACAAAGCCTACTCTGCTTTTATGTGATTTATGTGGCAGCATTTTCGATACTCAGTTGGAAAAAGAAACTTACACAAACGAACCAATAATTCATAAAAATTGTTTCTTGACTGGCCAGATGTTAGCACCTAATGCTGCTGAAGTTGGCATCTGCATTGAAGCCTCCAAGCTAAACTACGATTTAATTTCTATAGACTGATCAAGTAGATAATTTGACATAGCTTTAAAAAAAATGTTGAATCACTCAGCTATTTAGTTATGAAAAATAAGACAAATCTCATCCGGTGAACCCAATATTTCATATTATTTCATCTCATGATATTTCATTCCTCCTTGATCAATTTCCAAAATGAGGCTGATGATGTCACCTGACACCAAACTCAAATCCATACGTGACCGTGTTTTTACGTTTTACACGTCAACAAGTTCAAAATGCTAAATTGCAATAAACAAGTAAGACACGGTTCGACACAAACCAAATTGCTATCTCTCACACAGATTAAAGTCACACTCGAACAATGTGCTTTTCACATGCAAACACAAAGATGTATGTCCCTCCGCCGTCTTTTCATTTCCAACTAGGTTCTTTTTAGCTCAGTCTTGTCAGCAGATGTCCTTCTAACTGAGACAAAGAAATTGAGAGGGGGCTGGATATCATCAGCATAGAAATGAGCCTTCCCGATGCCTCTTTTAAGGCACAGCTACAGTGCTGCTCCAGCCACTGCACTACCTTTTCAACTTGCAAATGACAGTGTCACCAAATGCTATCCTTCCATCAATCAAGTCGGGGGGGTCATGAATATACAAAAGGCGAAGCGGAGACCGCCTGCCTCCTGCAGCTCTACTTGGCCCAATTATACAGGCTCGGCTTTCGGCTGTGAGCTTCCACTTTTTGTTTCAGTCTAAAGGGTACATACCAAGGCAGCTCCGGGCTTAATCAAGGTAGGTCATGCATACTGGACCTCTCAAGTGGACTGCAAATGCAAGTTAAATGTGGACACCAAATGTCATCTTCCTTTTACATCACTGCCGCCAGGGGACAAAGACAGCAGGGGTCAGCTCTGCACCCCTCTTCCTGTGCACACTCTGCCACATCCCATGAGCTGAAGTCCTCTTCTTTGCCCAAGCACAATACGAGCACACTACTCTGCAGCAGCTCACTCTTCTTTTCTCTCTGCAGCAGCCTGCTTGGCCCCTTCTTTATCCTGGCTGTCAGATCATAGCAGTGAATTAGCATTCTAACGGATACGCCTCAACTCGGGGATGAATTAGCACACGGGCCTAACTAATGACCTCCCTGCTGAAAGTGGACCTTATAGTCGATGGCACAGCTGATCGATAAGGGAGCTCTGGCTTAGCTTACATTCTCTTCTCTCTTTTAAGTGCTCAACAGTTGCCTCTCACTGCCTTAGAAAAGATAATTAATGCAAGTTATTAAAACGTAAACTAGAAAAAAATCCAAAGTGCTGATGTGCGTTTGAATGTCAGCTATACTCAGGGATGTATCTGCAGGGTGACAGCTGAGTATTAGAGACACTGATCAACGGCAGCTTATTTTTTACCGAAACATTAGGGAGGAGAATACAAAACCATGTGCTGGTGTGTTCCAGTAAAGCAGCCAAGTATCATCAATCGCTAACAACAATAACAGTGTTTTGTGTTGACACAGCGTGACCTAAAAAACTGAGCAGTTTTGATGAACTGAAGCAAAAGATTGAAACAATCGTATTACAGCCTAACTTTATCAGGTTAACATCTGACACTAAGGAAGCTCCAGCGAACATCATTCAAGACTTTTTGTTTTTTCATAATAAGCCTCAGATACATCAAAAAGACAAAAGAAAATACCTCAAATTCAGTGCTGTGAAAATGCATTTCTTCTGTTTTGGCTTTTTTTTTTGTGATATGAATATTTCCAATCATGACACAAATTTTTATGTCAGACAATGATCACCTGAGTGAACCAAAGAGCAGTTATCAAATGATTATTTGATTTCTTAAGTGAAAAAAGTAAAACAGTTAAAGAGAAAGCAAAAATGTCCTCCTTGGTAAAAGTCACTGATGACCAAAAGAAAAAAGGGCCCGTCTCACATTTGCCAGAAAAACATATTAGTGATCCCAAAACTCTTGGAAAGATTTTCTGATGAGAAATAAATCTGAACTTGTTTGGCAGCTGTGCACCACATTACAACTGGTGTAAAACCAGCACAGCGTTAAAGGAAAAGAACAACCAAGAGTGGCCCAGTCAAAGTCTGAACTTAAATTCAGTTAAGATGATGTGGCAAAACCTAAAACATGCTTGAAAATCCTCCAACATGGTTGAATTAGAACAATTCTGCACAGAACAGTGATGACTGGCTCATAAAAACCTATTTGCAGTTGTTACAGGTTGCAGTTACATAAGGCCTGGTTGCTTTGGCCAGTTTTTTTCCTATTAATAAATGAAACCATCATTGGGGAACTGATGAAACATCTTCAGGTGTGACAGAAATACAGAGACAGAAGAATTGTTCAAGGGACCAGATACTTTTTTCAGGGAATAAAAGCAAAATAGAGAAATAGAACCTCATCCATCAGACTTCTCAGTCAAAATCAAATTCAAAGATAAGTGAGAACGAATGTGGAAAACAGCTGGCAGCAAGCGTTGATCAGCTGTTTTGTTGTCTTTTAATGCATCAGCAGACGCGCAGCAATCAAGCCACAATAATTCTGGGAGAGGAGAGGAGTTATGAATGCAAAGGGTTAATGTGAGCCTATGGATGAGAAAATAAATTACTCTAAATATGTAAGGGGAAGTTGGAACGGGTCCTGTAAGAACGGCCTGAGTTTTAGTAAACCAACAGTCTGTCTGCGGTAATTTATAGACAGCTATGATAAATACTATTTGTCCATGACAGTCACATGAAATAATAAACCATGGCTGGCTATAAACATTACTAAATCCTGACACTATTGATTTATAATGTCTAACAGTGACATCAAACCATACAACTGACAGAAACAATGCCAGGGCTTTAGGAGCAGTTTGTCAACTATTAATTCTGTCAAAGGGGGTTTTGCTCTAAGCCAAGGGAGCTTGTCTTGCAGTTGTCAATCCCTTTGCTGGAAATGACTGCAGCACGTCCACGGGTAAAGGCCCTAGGCGCCACTCCGTTAGCCCTAATTACCCACATCCCTGCGTTGGCAACGACAAGAGCAGCCTCTATTTAAAATGCATGTTAATTATGCAAATTATTAATTGGGCTGGTGCTTGAGGATTTGTGTTTATGCCTGGATTAGAGTTAATAACTGTATCAAGATACGTTCTAAGCCTGACCTATGACAAGTAAAGCTGAGGTGCTGAAAGGGATATTTTCCAATACATTACCCTCTCTTCTCTTCCAAATCCATTTTCCATTACAGCTGGTTGAGTAAATGATACAAGGATTTCCCCAATATCACAATATCCCATGTTTTTGATGTGCAAACTGTGCTGTGTAAAAACTCAGAACAACACTGCACCATGGCGCTACTTCATTAAATGTGCTAGTGGGGAAATCGACACTTTTAAACTTTCTGGAAACTACACAGAAAATGGCTACATGTTGTGACAGAAACAGTACAGGGTCTGTGTGCTGTCATCTCCTGACATGGACAAAGATCAACAAAAGTCTTTGCTGAGGTTTAGTTTCTCTGAGCAGGTTCAAATAGAGATGGCAAAGCAAACCCGTGATGCTTTATCCAGTTCCTGGCAGCATGTGACATTGTTTGGTAGAGTATTGTTAAGGTTATGAGTTCCAAATGAAAAGGCGTACATTCAAAGCTGAACACTGTTGTATGTCCGGTTGAGGCTATTATTTTGAAATAGTAAATGAAGCAGCTTCATTGCTGTGGAGTTGGTATTAGTAAACACTACATTTGAGCTGTTTTTGTTGTCAGATAGAAAGGATAACTTTTGTTTTCTTGCAGACTACAGACTGATTAACCTAGTTATTCAGCAGCTTGTCCATAGCCTGTGCTATTTTTGCCTATAAATTAAATCACCCCCCCTGGATATTTAACTCTTCCTGCTGCATTAACCATAATCAACAAACTTTGTTTTGTTTTTTGTTTTTTTTTTTACAACAAAAACCCTGTTTAAATTAAATGAAAATTTATTTCTACAAAATGATTGCAAACAAAATATGCAACATAAAATAAATTATAGCATAAATATTCCCCCTATTTCAGTCAGTAAACGCACCTTTAGCTGCAATCACAGAGTCTGGGTGTACAGATCTTAATTGGACTTGCACATCTGGACTCTGCAAGTTCACTCAGTACTTCCTTGCAAAACTATTCAAACTTTGGTTGTTGGCGTCGGATGTGAACAGGCGTTTTCAGGTTTCTATGGGATTAAGGACTGGACCGTCACCAATGTGATCTCCCTTCATTTTAAGATAACTAGCACCAGTTATCATTCAGTCCGAAGGGGAAGAATATATATATATATATATATATATATATATATATATATATATATATATATAGACACTGTATATTATCTGCTATATATATATATATATATATATATTTATTTACAGTGGTGACATTAAAATATTGTTTTTGCAAATTTAGTAAACAAAGTTCAATTTCGTTGATTATGTTGGGTTTGTGAAAGCAATAAAAAAGAGGTAAAACATCCAAGTGGATGAATACTCTTTAGAGACACTGTAAATTATCTGCTAAACAGCCTCCTACTTTAGATATTTTTATGTTACAACCTTAAGTAGTAAAAGGGAGAAATGGTTTTTCAAATAAAGACATTGATTTGAGGAACCCTAAACCTGAGTATACCCTATCTTTGTGCTAGAATCACTGCCAAAGGTACTTCTGCAGCTGTTCCAAGGCATATATTCATAAAACATATAATTCATTTAGCTTCATTTGATGCTCATTCACATCACTTTAAATACTTCATTACTGGTTATTATATGTATTTTCCAGAGATTCTGGCAAACTGCAGATATATACTAAACAAACTGCAGAGGATCTGTGTCGTGGCTGCTTTTCCACTTCCTTCCATGAATGAAATGGTTAAAGGAGCATTAAGCTATTTTGTTCAATGGCCCTTAACCAATATAAAGAGGTACTCAGATAGCATGTTCTGATTTATGTCCTGTGAAGACATTATCAATGCACGCAAGCACACCCATGAACAAAAACACAACGTAAAAAAGGATAAATAGATGGATCACGATCTGAATTAAAACAAACAGAAGAAAGATTACGGAATAAACCTAATAGAAGAGGAAAACCCTAGCAAAAGCAAATAGACTTCTCCTTTATTTCCAAGAAAACCTTTTGCTTGTGGGATCTAAATTATAGCTTGATTAAAGTCTAACAGAGAGCTACAGTAAATCCTGTGTGAATGTTTGCAGCAGTTCCTCTAAAATGGGAAATATTGATCAGCATGATTTCCCTGGGTACCGGGGAGCTGTAGAGGAAGAGTGAGAGACATTATTTAAGGGACGTGGAGCCCTAACTTAAAAAAAAATAAAAAATAAAAGAAAGAAAAAAAGGAAAAAAAAGTGATGGTTTAGCGTGTGCCTTGAAACATGACTTCGTCTGAGTGAGCTTTGATGGGAAGAAAAAAGGTAGTTCATCATTGTCTGCATGGGAACCACGGAGTGGTTGTCTTGTGTTGATTTTACATTATTAATCTGAGGCCCACAAGGTCACTGGGGCCGGTTTAGTCATGAGAACCAGTTGTTATCTTAACTCAACTGTCGAGCTGAATCTGCATTGACTGATTATGCCATTGATTGGTAAAATGGCAAAAAGGGACCCTTCAGGATATTGCTCCAAAATGTGGTAGCAAAGCATCAAGCACGCCCTGTTATTTGAATTGTGAGCAAGAGCTGCAGCTCCTGAGCGGTGACACCTTCAATCTGCTATAAGCAAATCAAGTGTAAATGTCAAACACATGTGCGAAACCCAAGAAAAACCTTGTATGCTAACGGGGTAGAAAGGAGACTAAATGGAAAATTAACATTACAAAAGCTGTGAAATCTTAAACAAAAGGGGGATTGAATCCCGAGCAGCTGGCATAGAATGAACTCTTCTGGAGAGGGAATGCCAGTTTCAGAGCGCCCCGAGCATCAATTTGGAGCCAAGGCAGTAAACAGCTTTTATCAGCAATAATGATGGCATAATCCCAGCTAAAGAGGAAAGTAGCATATGGTACAAAGCTTACAACTGCAATCCCAACAAAGTAGGGGGGGATTTCCATCACTGTGTCCACTTGAAAGACATCCTGTCAATTCTGCCTTTTCTTCTGTATTTTTGTCACCCTCCCCTAATCTACAAGTAGGAAAAGAATATATTATTCAACTCCAAATCTCTGTTATTCAGAGCCATGCAGTTAAAATAATTTAAAGAGTAATTTCCTTTAGGTGGAGAAAAGAAATGTTCCCGAAGTAGAGATCCAGCAATCAATTAGCCAGAGACTGAAATGTGCCGATCTTTCCTTGATCAGCTTTCATCGCTGATCGATAAGAGTGTTAATGCATCAACCAAACGCTTGTTCTTTGATGTACTTGTGTGAGGCTAATAAAATCCAATAAATGTTAGGAATATGTGCTGTAATGTGCAAATGGGGTTAATTAAGTAATCCATTTATTCATAGTTCCACTCACAACGACTGCCTTTTTTAAAGAAGCTGCAGCACATGCCAACAATTTTAAAATTTTAAAGTGTCAAAACTTGAATTGCTGAGTCAGACCAAAAAAAAAAAAATGGAAATTGGCATCAATCAAGAAAAGCCTGATCGGTGTATTTCTGTCCAGAGGATTCCAAGGATCTGGAAACCTCTACAAAATACTTAGGGGTTGCCATGAAATCTCACAGCAACAATGAAACGACAGCAATGAAATGCCACAACATTTCTGGTCTAATAAAGTAAGTGTCAGCTATCCTTACAGGTCCAAGAGTTGAAGATGAGTGTCTGAGGCTTTACACACTGTTATACTTAAGTTCAAAATTCAAATTTGGAAGTCAAAAAAGGAAGTGTTTCCGGGGTTGCCCTCTTGTGTTGATAAAGTCAACTAATAAAAACAATTTGTGGATCTGGCCTACACGATTCATGTTAAAAAGCACTGAAGAAGTCTTGCTAGTGGAACTAAGCTAAGGGGCTATTTAAATGCTTTTTTAGGCATTCAGTACGGATGATCATCAGCATTATAAAGACTAGTCAAAGCTGCACTGGGATATTTTATACAGGATACAGACTCTCCAGCACACAGATTTGTTCACGCTTTACTGTAATTATGAAAAAAAGGGAATAAAGTTTTCCCTTAAATATTGAAAAATCTTGTTTCATTCTCACAACCCATTATTGTCTTGTCTCCTGAGGTGCATGTATCGTTATGCTGCCAATAGACAAACGCGCGCTTGAAAAGTAACTTTAAAAGAACAATATCATGCAGCTTCAAATTAAAATCGATTGTTCAGCTTCATCCAAAACTGTCATCCGGTGCTGAAGCAAAATATATCTTGTCTGTACGCCATCCATTCGAACGTATCATCCCATCATCAAAAACAATCAAACCCCTTCTTTTGACCAGGACAACCCAGACTGAGAGACAGCTCTTTCTTTCAAAGCAACATTGTAATGCTGCCAAGTTGCACTCCAGACTGGCTTCAACCTCCGCCATTGATTTTCCTCCAAGCTGTGACCATTCATTGTTTGTGACATTCTCCTGTCGGCTCTTTAACACCCTTCAACCAAATCAATTTCATATTTTTGTCGATGTCTTGCAACGGGATGAGTCCGATGGGAAGGGACGTCGTATGATTTAAGATGTCGATTTTCTCGCAATGGTTTTATCTCCGGTTTTAACAAGACATGGATTGCACGACGAGTTTATTTAAACATGTATTATGCAGGAGACGTAGAAATAAGCCGGTGTGAATCTCTGCTGAGCTGAAACAATTAGCTATCGATCAATAATGTCTAACTTTCGCAGTTTGAAAAAAAGAATACATTTATGCAGTGTCAGAATGCTGTGAGCTATAACTCAGGTGAAACTTGTGTACATCCTTTCGTGAACTGAACACTGAACGTTTTTTCTCCCACTCTGATGACTAAATGTAGTCTTCACCTTTTCATATTTCCAGGAGACCACATGGCATTGTCCTCCATTATATTCTCAATATCACACGCTAACAATGACAACAATAATAGAACGGGTGACCTTGACTCCCTGTCTGGACTCCAGGAATAATATTTGATAGCAATATTAAGTGCAACAATAATGAGATGAATATTCCCCATTTATTGTAGACAGCTTTAGGACAAATTCTGAGGGGAGAGCCGCCTGCTGCAGCTACATGCTGGTCACTCTTAGTTGTCAAGGCTGATTTATTGCCTCCTAGCTGTTCAATTTCACATTTTGTCCTCGTCATATCCCCGACTCATGATCATTCTGCACTGACCCTTGTAGGGCAGGCAGGGAATATTGATAAAACAATTATCTGCTTGCCGTTCATTTGATTTTCCATTTCAATTACGGATTGGAGGAGGCAAAAAGAAAAGATTGCAGCATTGATTTTTTTTTCCCCCTACCTTACAACAGGATGGAGGCAGGCTTTGATGGGATGCTTGGGTGACAGGGGGTAGAGGAAGGAGAAGTGCACTAGCTGTAGGCACTACAGTTCTCTTCTGCATTGGCTGCAAGCTTCCTGGACCATTTATGAATTAAATACTTTTTCACATGAGCAAACACTTGCGATTTAGAAGAGAAGACAAAGTGTCTGCAACCCACTTTTTAAAATCCTTATTACAGACACATGCATCACATCCAGCATGTTTAAGCGGTTGCTGACCTGAGGTAAACATTTTATGTGCCTTGCACTGTGGAAGCCCAAAGGCCCAAAGGTCACAGCAGAATGTCAGTGACACTATTCCACTCTCTCCCCTTTTCTGATGGTCTGCCACTGTCTATTTGTCACTCTGAAATGACAACACAGTTGCATCATACTTGTTTTCCTGCAGCACTGACACAAAGCCCAACCACCTCTCCACAGTGCAGTACTGTACTTGGGTGAGAATGATGTCAGGCACCAACAATACCTCGCAAAAATATTCACTCCCCTTGAACGTTCTCAGATTTTGGTCACAGTAAAACCACAAAGTTCAGTGTGTTGCTAGGTTTTATGTGGCAAGGAGGATAAGTTGGCTATAGATTCTGTTTTTCTCTTTACAAATAAACATTTGAAAAGTTTAACACGTCGGTAACACTTTATTTGAGTGACATGACACCGTCATAAACATGAGTACGTCTTCACGAATATTTATGCCTGTTGTCATAAAGTGTCATTCGGTAAATCATGACACTTTTAATACAAAGTAGACATTATTCAAAATGTCTTTGTTATGACAACTTGACATTAACCAAGAAATCATGATCTGACATAAATTTGTTGTTAAAGTATTCCCGATTAAACTTTAGCTTTAATAACATAAAGCTACATCATTTTTAAAGTTTAATCATGTTCATGACAGGTGTTATGTCATGTTTATGAAAGTGTCATGTCAGTCTTATTCACATCCCGTCAAGTAAAGTGTTACCAAGAAGTCTTGTAATCAGACCTCCTAAGTAAATACAACAGATTCTCAACTGGATTTAAGGTCTGGACTTTGAATGGACCATTCTAACAAATGAATACGCTTGGACCATGTCCATTCTTCTCTCCACATTTTCTGCCACCGCAGAGAAAAAGCATCCCCACAGGATGATTCTGCCACCACCATGTTTATTTATGAGCAGAGTGTGTTCAGGTTGTCTGCCACACAAAGTGTTTTGCATTTAGGCTAGATTTTGTTTAGAGGCAACAGAGTAAAGATGTGCGCCTTGAACTTGTAAAGAAATGTGAAAACTGTTTCCTTTGCCTTCTACCCATCTGTGCTCTACTTCTGTTTCTTGCGTAAAATCCCAATAAATTACATCAAAGTTTGTGCTTGCAATGTGACAAAATGGCAAAAACTTTTGCAAGGCAACAAGATCTCTAGCAGATTGAAATAAATCAGGCATGGAAAGACCAGTAAATAAATCCACTGGAGTATGGTGCATGTTAAAAGCAAGACTTTCATTACAGAGAACTGTGTCAAATGAATCCATTACTACATAAAATAAATAGATTCTTCTGTAAATGATTTGGAACACTGGTAATGGGTAAAGACCTAATGGGAGTCCTGGTAAAATAGCCTTTGGGGAGCCTGGGAAAATCTGCCTCAGTGAAGTGCCCGGCTCTCAGCCAAAACCCTGAGTGGAGGGGGGAGGTTGGGGTGGAGGAAGGGAGGAGGGCGGGCAAAGACTTCACAGAGATGACAGAAAGTGAGCGGGCCAGAATGACAGACAGCGAGAGAATGTGGGGAAGAACGTGGTCTCCGGGAATCTCCAGCCGTGGACGATGTTAAGTTCCACTGTTGAGCCTAATCGCGTAAAAATGCTGAGGACTTGAAAGCGCTGATGATAATGCTATTGCTGTCCAGTGATCCAGCACGGTCAGAGGCTGTAGCAGCAGCAGCAGCAAGGCACAGTGCTGTACCACTTCCTACATCACGGACCACTTGGCCGCACACGGTGGCTCCCGGTAGATTTCACATGACTGACCTTAAATAAGTTTGGCTTTGATCAAAGTTTAGCGTTAGCATGATCAGGCTGCTTACTGCAGATCAGGGGGATCAGGGAGATGAGACCTGGGCAAGAAGGTCCTGGCAAAGACTCCTTCCCAAGGCTTCAGCGCACCCTTTCCAACACCAGATTATGTTGGGTAATTAAGGTAATGAACTGGCTAACATAACAACCATAATGATCCTTTTTATCCCTGTTCTCTAAGGTGCCTCTTGCAGCTCATCTGACACATCTCTCTTTGCATCACTTGGAAACAGAATCGGGCTCTATTTTTCTTTTCAATGCTGATTTGTAATACTTTCAGAGCTGGGATTAATACAACTGTAACTAAAGACAAACAAAATCCCCCAGATTTGGACAACAAGGGCATGCAGCAGGAGAAGGAGTGCACCTGTGTGGACATGTGCATTTTGCCTGCAGTGGTGTTCATCTGAGTGTGCGGTCAGGCCTCTCACCTCTCAGTGAGAGACCAGCTCCCCCCAGTCAACCTCCCACCCCATCAGAGCACGACTTGTCTGCCTGCTCCCTTTTCATTTGAACACATTTTCTAGCCAAAAATTTCACTTCAATCTCACCTCATCTCTCCATACTACATTAACCCCTGGCAATTGCCTTCCAAATGACCCCATTAAGCTGTAATTGCCTCAGCAGGCCTGCTCCCTTGCTTGTAATTCTGTGCAGCGAACCCACCAGACGTTCCCCCGGCATTGTTTCATGTTCTGGCTCCCATCAACCAGTTCAGATGCTGAAGCACCACCGACTCCCCGCCCCCTCGCGCTTTCCAAACCACTCACTACTCCCAATCTCCTCTCTGTCGTGGCCGGAGCTCGCCACTAGCGGTGCCACTGTAAGGTTCTCCTCATCTCCACAGTGCGCGCACTCAGGGGGAGCCCTGACCTCACTTCCCCGGCACCAGCCAAACTCTCTGTTAGATTACACAAACACACTCGAGGCTCGAAATGCACTGATCAAAAATTTTGTGACAGGTATTCCAATACACCAATTCTAGCCGATTAAAATTTATTCGTAAATACTCCTATATAAGAAAACATAAGATCTGTGTTTACTATATTTTTACTACTCTTCCTGTCATGAGTGGTCATAAACTTTTTTGCATTAGGACCTGAAAAGACATGACGGTTGGTGTGTTAGAGAGAGCTACCAATAAGGTTTTTAAAAGCTTTTTAAAAATGTTAGCTAAATGACATCAGGGATTAGATCCTTATGATAGCAATTTAAAAAGCATAGTACAGCTACAGCTAAGGTAGAAGTTAGAGAACTGTAGCTTGAAATGTCACATTATGTCACCTTACAAAATGTGACATTTCAAAAATTGTCGTGACAGAGGTTGAAAGCCAAAAGAAAACAACTCCGGTGCACCCTGTTCCGCCTTAGTGGTGTCTCCAGAAAGTCTTGCTTTCTCCCGCTTTCTCACAGCTTGAATGAATCTGAATCTCTCTATCTACGCATGTTGTATTTCAAGCACTGAATTTGATCCAGAAATTAGCTAACTTTTGGTTCTCTTAGCTCAGTAACACCTTCCACTTCGAAGAGAATTTCTATGGACTCAAGAAAAGCTCCCACATACATCAGCTGAAGACAAACAGTCGACGCGCAGTCACGACATTTCGATACGATGGTATTCGCATACACCTTTCACACAAAAGCGCAGGCCACCTGGGGCTTTTACAAAATGGTCCAGGAGCTAGCACCACACTTTTATGCAGACCAGAAGTTATTAACCATTTAATAATATAGTAGTTATTCAGTGAAGAATCCTATGAATTTCCAGAATTGCATCACCCAAACGTTCCTCAGAAGTACTCATGTCTCCTGCGGATATAAAAACTGGATAGTGGAAGCAGGCTAGTTAAAGAGAAATATTAACGTTGCTGCCATTTTGAATAAACACAACAACAAACTCCTGACCAATCACAGAACATAGATCTCTACAAACAATCAGTTTTTGTCACACGTCTATGTTGATGACAATCCAGGTGCATTCGATTCTCAAAACAAAATATTTATGTTCCCAACCAGCCAGCCAATTAACAGATTCTGGTCAGCAGCTGATTTCTCTCTGAATCTAGTCTGGAGGCCTTAAAACAATCACAACTGTGGCTTTTTACTATGTCAGACTTTTCATTTATATTTAACACTCAGCAGAGCATATTTGTGTGACTCTTTATAAAGAGACACCTAGCATGTTTGCTTTCACATCTTGTAATCCCCCCTCACGTGTCGACGGCTAAATTAATGGTGGCATAATATTTGTATGTTTTAGCATCGTTTCTCTCTCTTCAGTTGTCATTCCAATGCAGGTGGGTGCAAAGAGTACATCCTGCAATGACAACCGCCACGGCACCCTGAGCACAACTTCACCTTTGTTGCTCCCGCTAGGGAGCTGATGTCAAGACTGCTCAACTTTTTGATGAAGGCCTCCATGGATAACTAATGCACAAATTCGGATAGGTGGAGAAAGTGATCCTGACAGTGATGTATTGCAACTAGTTGAACGTGTCAAAAAGAAGACGCTCCTCCAGCCATTGGTGCGCGTACACTGTATATGCATGCATGCTCACATCTGGGCATTGCATGTGTTTTTTTTTCTTGAACATGCATCCTCCTTGTGCTCCCCCAGATATTTCATGCACATGTAACCATTCATGATGTTTCCTACATGCAGTATGGTACGGGGGAACTATTTATCGATTTAATACTCCCTCTATCTCAGCAGCACATCCGCCATTAAACTCACCCTTAACTTATTAAGTTATAAACTTTCTCCACTCACACCTTGACTCTTCCCAGTATATTGCACACACAGATTGCTTCTTAAAAAAGAAATATTACAAACCAAAGTAGCAATGGTTTTCTATTGCAGCTTTCTATTGTGATTTGAAAAGAGGTCCAAAATTAATTCCAAGCTTTGGGTACAAAAGCTTTTTCTGAACACCCAAACCTTCAAAATTGCTTTAGATCATCTCATTCTCTCATTGCCTGTTTATTTAAATTCATCCTTTTTTTTTTTTCCAAAGCAAATGTTCCCAGGAATATCAAGGTGTTTTTGTTGCAAAGCTCTAACTGATCCAGGGGGATTTGCTTCCAACAGCCTGTCTCTCCCTCGCCTTTCAACACAAAACTCTGTGCTCCAATCAAAATGAACCACCAGGGACCCCCGCTTCCCTCCCCCCTGAGCAACGCCTGCTCCGAGTGCTGTGATAGCAGCCTCTTTGCCATTGATCGCAGAGTTTAGCACAGAGCATGTATGCCACTGTTAGCAGAAAAACAAAGACCTCTCTCCCTTTAATAGCGGCGCACACTATTAACGCACCTAATGTCTCCTGCTTCCCTGTGCCCCGAAGAATGAATGAAAGAAAGCAAATCGCAATTAAAAAGGTTAACCGGGGTCCACGTCTCGTCTAAACTCATCTTTTTCACACAAATCATTTTCTTTTTTTTTCTTTTTTTCTTTTTTTTTTACCTCGTAAACAGACTGGTGTCTTTAGGGGGTGTACATACACTTGCCACAAGAGATAAAAAGTCGCATTCATGTCTTGCTCATAATTGCGTTCCTTGTTGCAAATCTAATTGTAGACACTGAATGCAAAAAGGAAACACAGTTTTATTGATCCTCCTAACACAAACCAGGAGGATCTCATGAATTAAGAATGAGATAAATTAAAATGAACTCCAGAAAAGCGTGGCTTGTGGTCCACTAGTTATATATATGTATATATACATACATATATATATAGATATATATAGATATATGCGTATATATATATATATATATATATATATATATATATATATATATATATATATATATATATATATATATATTCTAGATACATATATCTCCTCCATGAATACAGAGTGTGTCTGTTTATTTAATCCAGGGCTGATTTACTTGTGACAGAGAATAAATTCTTCTATTTTCCATGAGCCTCTATAAAATTGCCATCATTTTTAATTAATTCTTAATTAAAATATATTACACCACAGCTTCTACCCATCTCTCTTGATATTCTAACATAATCAATTCAGAACCATTTACATATCATTAATTAAAAGCTTTCCTCTCTCATCCTTAAAATCATAATGAGGGCCGATTCCTCATTAGTAACCTATAAGGGAGAAAATAACAATACAGCAGAGAATGGATGGCACATTCCTCTGTCAGTTCTTTGTCTCCTAGTTTTCTTTTTTTCTTCTTCTTCTTTTATTTTTAGTATTTCTCAATTGAATGTCAGAATTACAGAGTTATTTTTGCACGCTCAGTGGATACCATTGACAAAATGGGCCACTCTCGCTGCATGGTTGTGTCTGTGTGCTGATAGGCATAGTGATACAAAAGCCCATCAGTGTGTTTTAATTTTTTTTAAGCACAAAAAATGTCAAAGAATGTATTTGGATCATCAAAAAATCCAAATTGCAGTAATGCATGAATGCATTCTAAATAATTTACAGAAAATAAAGTTTTTCTCCATACGACGCACTCTCGCAAACAATTCCGCACCAAAATTAAAAGCATTTTCACTTTGATGCACACCCATAGATCATTTTGCTATAGTCTCACTTTAAAGCAGCCAGCGCATCTTTTCCTATCTCCCCATCTTGAGCTCTCTCTTAAAGACAAGAAATAATATCAAGTAATGATAGGTATTGTTATGCTGAGGATCAGGCGCATTCTGATTTTTATCGCTCGTCTCTCACAGGTGCTCCGGCGTTACTTGTCAGGACTGCATGTCTGGGTCTTCCACATGTCAGATAAAAATCGCTGCACTTGGTGTTTCGGCAGCCTGACAGCAATTTATTTGAATGTTTTGTCACACTGGTGTTGGTGCATTTTGTGTGGGCTGCTCACCGGAATGGCAACAGCTCAGAGCTTCCTGACACTCTCTAACACACTCACGCTCACGCCGAGACACACACAAGCACACACCCCTACACATGTGCTAGCACACACACACAGGGAGTCTAGCATAAAATCCCAGATGCATACTGTACTATTTCTGCCCTATAATTAAAACCAGAGTATGTAAAAAATCAGTTGTAGGCTAACCAGTTATTTATATCTAACACCTCATAAAACAGGTGACACTATATTATTAACACTGGATATCCTTTAAAAAAAAATAATTTACACCTCCATAACCACACACACTGACGTATATGAACCCAAAATAAAATGTCACACCAGCTGGTAAACAGGCAGCATTGAGGTGGATCCAGAAATGCAGCCGTGAAAATATTTAGTGTGTATATTGGCAAATCAGCAGGAGATACACCGACCACGCTTTTCCTTTTTTTCTTTGAGGATTTTGACCAATTCCACTTTTTTTTTCTTTTTGCTTTGCTGTTGTTGTTTTTGTGAAGGAGTATAAAATATAAAAGAGAAATACACACAGTGCAGCTCATCTGATAGAGGTAGTAGTTTTGAACTAAAGATTTATTTTAAGGGGAATCATAGTTATTAGTGATGAACCAATTTGTTTGTTTTTTGTTTGCTTTGGTTTTTTCTGGCTGATACAAATTTCAGTTTTTCTGATTTGGAAATTTCAGTTCTAACCACAATTTTTATTATTATTATTATTATTATTATTATTATTATTATTATTATTATTATTATTATTATTATTTATTTATTTTTTATTTTTTATTTATTTTTATTTTTATTTTTTTTTGAGGATGATAAAGAATAAAATATAACGGTAATATGGAAAAGGTGATTCTAACACAGATTCATCACCATGTTTTATGCATCAAAACATATGTCACTAAGCTTTATTTAATTTATAATAATCTGAGAAAATGAAAATCAAAGTAGATGTTTTTGGTACACCCATTAATAGATCGAAAATGACAGCAATTTATTATTTTGATGCATTTAATGAATAGGAAAAAAATAATCTATATTTTTAAATTGTTTGACTCAACGATCAAGATAAAATTAGATAAGTCTGATCACCGGACGACCAACCAACGACCAACCAGTGTGTCTTTAAGTTATCACACTTGTTTTTGTTGTATATTGTAATAAAAAATAGATGATTGTTTTGGGAGCATGAGAAGCACAAAACCTCCTGCAATCTTGTGATTTTCCAATATGCCATGGAATATTCAGGAAGTTAATCAAATTCTTTCAAAGACAAGAACTCTATTTTTACACTGCGATAATTAAAGTACGGCGCAGTTATAATTTACAGCCCTCGCTTAATTGCATAGGAAAAGTAAAATGGGAGAGCTCTACACTTTGAGATGAGATTAAATGTGTGTGTGTGCGTGCGTGCATGTGTGTGTGTGTCTCTCCGGTCGGGAAGGATGAATGTAAAAGAGCTCTGTGCACATCCAAACAGCAGGACTGTATCTTTTGACATCGTGGTACATATCAAAGATACAGTAATGAAATATACACTCGTCTATTTTTCCACAACCGAGCCCTTTGACAAATCGAGTACAATCCCAAATCTCCATAAATCACTATTAAAGACAAGTGTATCATCACCAGCGCATATATCTTCCCCAGCCTGACCTGT
This sequence comes from Gambusia affinis, assembly GCF_019740435.1. Lineage (NCBI taxonomy): Eukaryota > Metazoa > Chordata > Actinopteri > Cyprinodontiformes > Poeciliidae > Gambusia > Gambusia affinis. The sequence continues at coordinate 9,546,909 of NC_057870.1, forward strand.
AGACTAATGAGAAAAGGCCCAGACTATCCTGTCTGATTAATTAATTCAAAATGTCGGCTGTTATTCAAATGTGAGGCTGGTGTTATTTGAATAACACTTGACAGCGACGCCTGAAGAAATAATTTCTGGTTTGTGGGGTTGCTGCGGCATTACTGATGATGGCTCATGGAAATGTTAGGAGCCGGGGAGTATTTTTCCCCTCTTCCTTAGTCCTCCTGCTTCCTCTCAGCTTCACAGTCATGATAGCTCCAAGAAGTATTTCATTACTCCGACCAGCAAATCACCCCTCCCCGCCCTTCTTTACAATTATGGCTCTAAGTATTTCTATTTCTTTTTTTCTCCACTGTCTGTCTTTTCCTCTCTGTTTGTATTCCCCCCCACAGCGAGCCCAAATCTACGGGGCAGCGCTTTGGCTCAGCGAGAGACATGCTGGCAAAGAGGAAGGTCATGGTTTTTACAACTGCAGCTCCTCAATGCTGACAGCCCGCGCTGCCAAAGTGACACACTCTGTTTGGCTTTCCCACGTTCATACAGCTCCACGGTGCTTCGTCTTTATCAAGAAGCACACACACACACACACGCACACACACACACACACGCACGCACACGCACACACACACAAATGCACATATTTAACCAGCTCTGAGCTGTGTTTTTTGCTGTCAAAGTGCAGCAAAGCATGCTCACATACGGCCATTTTCAAAAAGCGCCATGATAAAAAGTAGTGGAATTTTAAATTTTTGGTATCATTTTTCTGTTTTTACAAAAGCTGGTTGACAGAGGATCGGGAAAGCAGTCGCTGGAGGAAGAAAATCATGAATGTACGTGCTGAGGCCCAGGGGGCAGTGCACCCCCTACTCTATCGCTTCCTTCATCAAGCATGGATTCTAATCAGGGCTGGGGAAGATATAAGACGCTCAGTCATTAAATAAATTAACTCTGCCACTCCATGCTCTCCTTCAGCACCCGTGCGAAGCCCGCCGTGCTCTGCATACTTACTGGGGCTCACCTTCAACGCCGTACCCGAGCATGCCTGCCAGCACACACACACAGACCCACACACACACACGCACAGACGCATCTGCACGCACAAACACAGGTTAGGACTGAAATTTGAATGTCTAAAGAAGGAGAGGGACCACACCTCCTGTCCCTCAATAATGAGTTGCCATTCATGATAAAAGCTTTCACATAATTATGTTAAGAAACCAGAAACATCAGAAGAAAGCATATGAGATTATAACAGTGTGATAAAGTTTCTGCGTCATACTGTCTCAGTACCATGTAATAACAAATGTTTGACATCTAAACTGCCTTGTTGTACAGAAAGGTAAAAATAATTCCTTATGGCTGCTAAAGTATCGCAAAGTGTTTTTATAGTTACAATAATGTTTAGTTGTTGCTTCTTGGTAACACGGACTTGAACAAAAATGTAATTTACGAGCGCTTACTATGCAAAAATCTTGACATTTTACTGTTCTGGTCTTTACAGAGAAAAAAAACGTATAACAAACGGATGATCACTATTTAAATACTACGAATGTCTGCTTGGAAAGGTTTTGGCTGTTTGATAAAAATACTGCTCATAGCTAGCTAAAGTTTGAAAACTGTGCTAGCTTATTAAGAGGGATGGATGGTGTTCCTATAGTGTTGACAATGTCACAAGAAATATTTCCAAATAGCAGAAGTTAGCCTTTTTCTAAGCATTACTGTCATCGCCTGCTTTCAGCCAGCTGAGTGGCAGTGTCCAGCAACAAGTGGGGATGGGGGGACACTGCCTTACTCTATGCTCTAAAGAGCTGGAGAAAAAAACATTTTCACTTTGTCACATTCAATGGCCTAATTAAAGTTTTACACTGAAAGTTGTAACATAATATTTAAAAATATCGACAAACCTTGATTACACCATGTTGTAATCCTAATAAAGATTTCAGTCTCCTCACAGTTACTAGAGATGAATCAGAATTGTCTACATTTATCTGGATTGATAGGATTCTTTTGTTTAATAATCAGATTAAGTACAAATACTCTGATGCATAATCCCTTTATATATTATTTGATTCAAATTGATGCTTTTTTTTTTTTAGATGTTATGACCCTTTAAAAGAAAACTCTTAATTGATTAAAATCTTAAAAGGCAGGTCAGACTTTAAAAAAATATAACTTGATATTGTCCAATTAAAAGTCTGATTGGTGAATGTCTAATAAAAACAAATGAAAAAAAAAAAGGCAGAAAAAAAAATCTAAGTCTACACAAACGTTGACTAATCTCTCAAATCCAGTGTGAATTTTGACACTGACATGATTTTTTATTTTTATTTTTTAGGATGTGAGCAGCATGCTGCCATTCATCAACAGGAAGCCAGCATGGCGACGAACAGTAAGAGAGCTCAGTGTCGGCTCGGATCACTGACACAAACAATCAAAGCTGACACAGTGTTCGTATAGCACCTGCCACTCTGGCAACACAAATAGATCAATATGAGGGGAGCTCATTCACTGTTTAAAACTCATATCCTTGCACCCACATCATCTTCCAGAGCAAACCGCCACGTAAAAAGTGCATGCTGAATACATATCAATCACTCTGACAGAGGAAATGCTTATTTGAAGGAGCCGATGTGAGGCAAATGCACGGCGTCAGCAGAATGTCCGTTGTCAAAACTTGCCATTTGAATTTTTCGAGCACATCGCGCCGAGACGAATGTCCTCAGAAATCCCTTACGTCGCAATTTATGTCGTTTTAATGCGTGCTTTAATTCTCCATTACTTAGAGAGGAAGTACCTGGGAGGGTGGAAACGCATTAGAGAAAGTAAGAAATGAACAGAAGGGTCTGGGGATCTCTCTAGCAGACACAATTAAATATTCATGTGTCTCCTCCTAGGACACAACAGATACAGATCATTATCATGGCAACAGCATACCACCATTTTGTCCACACATTTGGCTCCAGATCAATGGGTATGTATTAAATTTCAAACAAGGGAGAAGGAAATGATATTGAATCTTTTGTTTTTTTGGTAAAATGAGCCACATAAAGGAGAATTATCAGGTTATATTTGCACGTAATTGTATCAGATCAAACCAGCTTTACTAAGGTATTTGGAGAAATGTCCTACAATTGTTGATGCAGCAGGACAAACACCTTGCCCGCTATGTTAGTTATTCATTCTGAAATTCATTACAGTCTGTCACCTCTTCCTCGTAGTCTTCTTGAGGAGAAAACAAAAGAGGAACAGCGGCTATGTACGCTGCATGACCTCCACTTCCTAAAGAGAGGAGAAACCTGGCTTTTTCTTTTTTGTTTTTTTTTAAGGTTTTCAGTCCCCATCAAGAAGAGCAAAAGGAGGGACGGCATTCCCCCGCTCGCCGTCATTAATCACGGCTTTCTGGGAGCAAGTGCATATTAATTTCTGTCATCCCAAACATCATTTGGTATTGTTATGCCACGGCTCAGTCCTCATTCACCAGCAGACGTTGGGCCGTTCCTCTTGGTCTGAGGCAAGACAGGGGCCTGTGTGGCGGCGTTTCAGAGCGAGAGGCCTTTATCCCTGGGGCTCTGACACCAATTAAGCCGTTTCACAGAGAGACGTAAAAAAATAAAAAATAAAAAAATAATAGGGACCCGCCGTTTTGCTGTAACATGAGCCAGCACCTAACTGCTGGCCCCTCGCCATATTTCCATTACTTCAGAAACAAAAATTAACTTCAAGGGACTTAAGAAAACATAAACCATAGCCAGCTCAGCGAATGGCTTTTATTTTAGTAAAACTCCCAAACAAAATTATAGAGGTGTTTAAGAGTTTGACCATTTAACACCAGCAGTAGCAGACCTGACTCCACCTCATGGGCTGCAATGAAACTATTATACGACTGGTTTATAATTCTATAAATTTATTTAAATGCGCAAACAAAATCAAGATATCTTTTCTGGCAGTGCACACACTCTAAGATCCCCTTTTTCTTTCTGCATAGCCTTTTAGAAAGCACCACAGTGGAGCTTGTCTTAAGGCTACAGCAGAATAATGCAAGGTTTGCTATGAATTAAATATTAGAAATCTTAACACGGCAGCCAATAAGAATTATTTGCCTTATTAAAGCAGCAGAAGACGCTGATTAAAATTTCATTGCATTGCAGTCTTTTTCCCATTTCTGGCGCCGATATATCATTGTAATGTACAAAAAGCAGAACAATGGCATCTGGAACAATGGCGAGAGGAGCTCAAATTTAAAGCTTGCAGAAGAAAAAAAAGACAACTCTCCAGGAAAATAATCTCATGAAAAAGAAAAGAGCAATTTCAGGCAACAGGCTTCCAAGTACAACAGTGACAAAGAGTTTAAAGTGCGATTTAAGACATATTTGTCAAAATATATCTAAGCTGCGAAACTTACCCATATATTGGAAAAACATAACCGCACTGTAAAAGGGAACTTTGGAAGTTATTAGATATTAACTAATATATGTATTTGCATTTTAATTAAGCAAATTAGTTTCATAAAGCTTAAAGTCTAATAACAATACCTCCTTTATTGTTGTAAAAAAAAAAGAAAAAGTTTAAAGACTTGTAGTTGAGAACTTGTATGAATTTCAGCCAGTATTTAAGTTTGTAAGCAGCTCTAACTAGTTTAGCAACAGCGCTAATGCTAACTAGCTAGCCAGCTGAGCTTAACCCTGAAACAGCTTATGATCATGAATAACACATCATATTTATGGTTATAGGGGGAAGTGTTTACATTCCACATTGATAGAACAGATTGAAAATAATTATTACTATTTCATTAACATTTTTCCCTTAATTAGTTTAGCAACAGAGTCAATGCTAAAAGTCAAACTTACTCTCAAGCAGAGGTTCTTAATTATGTTATCTAAAGTGTTTAACAAGAATAGTTATCCAAAATACACATAAAATATACACAAATTTAAAAGGCATATTTCTCTATTGCAGATAACAAACAGTCAATTTTGTTGAGTGAGTTTGTTTAAACTCAACTCAAAGTGTCTTTTAGCTCTTAAACTTACATAATATCTTTTGAGGAATATGATGCAAATCTGCCCAGAAAAACTGTATGCAAATTGCCATACTAATTTAATTGGTTACTTCTACCAGCTTATTTTATAAGTGTAAAAAAACACTCACACACACACACTCAAAAAAAACAAACATTCTCCACAGCAAATGACATAATGTAATCAAGATTATGTGTAGAAAAGCAGGAATATGAGCAAACGCCTGGTTTTTATCAGTGTTGCTGAACTTACCACTGATAAGTTGTCCACATGTAATGTGTACAGAGTAAATGAACATCATAGACTCCCATTGTCCCAGGAGGGAAAGCTCTTCCCTGAAACACTAGAACTAATGAAATAGAGACCTACAAATAGCAGTCATTACTGAGGGAGGACTTGGTTTGCACCAGCCTTTTCAGTCTAACCCTGTTTCCACATATAACCAGCTTCATGGCATCACATAGGCACTATAAGTGGCACAGACACAAACAACATGAGGCACTGGGACTACAGTCCCCAAACAGTGTCTTATTTATTTATTTTATTTTTTGCAAAAATAAATTCTGTTCAACGTAATTAGAGCTGGAATAAATCAAAAAAATAAAAATAAGTTATCTATTTACATATTCTGAAGTTTGTACAATCTTGGTTTATTTTTGCAAATGATTGCTGCAGAAAAACATGTTGACATCTCTTACTCTGTCCTTCTGTCAATAATTAAGTAAACAAGTAAGCGCAAATTGCAGTATTTTCAAAGGTTAAATCTCGTCAGTAAAATCAGTGTCAGCTACAGAAGGGGGCTTGTGGAAATTTTAGCTCCAGCATGTATTGCAAGTCAAAGATTTATTTATTTTTTTTGTACAGTTTTGACAACAGTCCAACTCCAGCGATGTATGAAAGTAGAGTCTTTGCAAACTTGCATCGGTATGACAAGCTCTATCACTCATGTCGGTTTTACTCTGTTTACAAAAACCACTACTTGCGATCGATACAACCGGACAAACGCTTTTCGAATGAAGTCCTAATTTTGCTCTACCTTCTCACTGTCTGCTCCAGATTTGTTTTTTGTTTGTTGTTTTTTTTTTTTTGCTTTTTTGTTTTTTCATGTAAACAGGCAAAAGGAGCCGACGACTCGCCGACAGGCCCTCTCCCACTGCTGTAGACTAATTTCAATCAATCCTTCCTTTTTGCATCCAAAGCAGCCTCTGCTGGCTGCCACCGCCTGAAGATAACTATTTCACCACCTCTGTCATGCCTAATTAACAACTCAGATGTACAATTTAGAAATTTCGCAATTAACCTAGTAAAATATTGTTGGAGGATGCTAATTGTTATGCCAGTTGCCATAAAGGCTCATTTGCATAACGTATGTGCAAAAAACAATTATGAGCTGTTGATCGCACAGGAGCCCTGCAGAAAACGCTTGGAGCGATTGAGTGGGAAGAGACGGGGTGGATAGGGGGGGTGGAGGAGGAGAAGACGTGTGCTCGAGTGTGCAGATGGAGGGACAGCGCCGGATCATTGTACATAAAAAACAGATTTGAGAGCCCATGTGCACAGCTACACAAGGCAGCGCCGCTGCAGAAACATTTCTCCCCACAGCACAAAAGCATTTACCCTTCCAAATGAAACTGATATGCATGCTCTTATTTTTTTTTTTCCTTTTCTACTCCCTCTCTTCCTCTCCCTGTCCTCTTTGTCTTGCTCTCCTTCTTATCATCCCGGCTGATGGGGAAATGGAGGGTATTTGGAAGCTACTTAGATAATAGCCACATCTTCCTCGGTCCCCCTTGTGCTTTAGAGGAGGAAGCAGTGGCCCTGTCATTGAGCCAGCCAGGAACCCAGCTGTGCACGACCCATTCGGCACAACCGCTATCTAGTGAGTACAGCCGCATCACTGGGGCTCCACGAGACAAAAAAGCAGCCAAAGTCAATTGTCTCAGCTGCTGAATAGCTTTCTGTTCTCTGTCATGCATTTACGAGGGCTTTTTTTTCTCTTCTGCGTGAAGAAAAGGGACCGAAATACAATGAATTAGATGTACAAAAATAAACTAAAATTATAGTAAAAGTTTGCTATATTTATTTGCGTATAACTATACATATATATTTATATACATTTATAAAAATATAATTTTTTAAATTTACATTTTTTGTATGAAGGAGGCTCAGTATCTTTGTCTAGGAGTAATAAAATATTTTTTCTTTCTTCAACTTCTGTTTGTGACTTATGCTAAACAGTATGGTGGGTCTGGTTGCTGTACAGTGTTGGGGTTAACTTGCTTTAAAAGAGTATTAAAATCAAACATCTCCCCCCTGTTGCATTACTGAGTTGATTAAATTAAAGGCACAGCAGATCACATCCGGTTCAGGAAACAGATTTTTTTTTTCTTTCTTTTATGCTAACATGCTTGGCCCTAACTCCTTTTTTTTTACTCCTGGCAAGTTTTCTATATCTCTATATTGAATGGTTTTTCTTCAGAACTCAGCAGAACATGTAACACAGACAAACTCCTAAATACAGCAAATAGACCTCCTTGCTTTTTTTTTCTTCTTCTTTCTTTTTCTCCTTCTCAGAATCCAAGTCGGACACATCCAGGCGACATTCTCTTGGCCTCCGAGTTCAGGCTCTCCCTATAATCCACAGCTTCGCACACCGGATCACAGCATTTATCAGCCTGAATCTGCTACATTCTCTCCCTCTCTTGGTTACCTCTTTAGACCACCTCCCCGTCTCCCTCCCCACACACCCCCCATTTTCTGAACCTGACGAGTCAAAGGTCAGGAAAACAACAAGTCAATACGCAAGCAAGACGAAGAAGAAGCGCCTCGCCGCTGAGAGAGAGCCATGGTGAGGGGTAAGCCCCTCTGCAGCGCGCTGTGATTTAGCCTGTAATAGTTTTCTGTAATCTCTTTCTATTGATTAAACCTCACATCAAAGAGAAGTCTTGCTACAGAACCTCTCTTTTCCTGCTCAGAAATACCATATGGAGGTAATCTTTCACCTTTGTTATTCTTGCCGCTCCCACCGCTGCTGCTGCTGCTGCTGCCCCTGCTGCTGGGAGCTCCTTCTCCCAAGCATGAGGAGGGGAGACCGGTGGGATAATACAAACCCAGCTCAGGGGAATAACTGCAAAACTCATCTGAATCGCACACAAATTCCACTCAATGCACCCATTGTCACCTCGCGCAGCTTGAATGTTACCTATTGTCCTGAAGAAAGGCAGAATTTTGCTTTCAGCTCTGATATTGGGAACCAAAAGCAAAACCCCTCGCCAGCCGAGGGACAAAGAGCGACACATGCGAACCGAATTTCACTTTTTAGCTTATCTAAATGCAAAACTAAGAAGAAGAAGAAAAAAAAAATGAGGTTGGGGTGGGCTCCTGCTAAAAACACTCAATTTAGTGACAGGCAAATGACTTCATGCTGCCACTTAATCTCATTTCTTGCATAATGCTTTCTAATTAGCATATCAAAGTGAATTAATACTTCTAGGGGCATTAGCTATGCAGGAAAATGCTGTGGCTCTACAAAAACAGTTAGAGGAGCGCCATAAAGTTCCAAACACCCTGACAAGTGCTCAAATGTCTCACTCCACTTAGAAAAACGAAAAAAGAAAAAGAAAAAAAAAGCTATTTGACATGACATGACAATAAGTTCTAATCACAGCGATTACAGCAAAGAGTAAAAAAAAAAAAAAAAGTGTTGCTCAGGCTGCACCAGGTTCCTATGGCTGAAAAGCAGCGGTACAGTGTTGTGATCTGAACAGATAGTGTGAAGTGTGAAGGAGACGCCAGCGAACGATGTAAAAGGCTCGCTGCGTGCGCTGGAGGAGCGGACCGGTCAACAAGGCCAGCAGACCAGCTGAGTTCTGTCAGACTCAGAGAGGGACAGACTGGGACTCCACAGCACAGGTTAACCACACACACACATTGCATGAAACGCACGCACACGTGAACTCAAGCGTACAGAAAACTTGCTCTCTAATATCTCATCTCTTTCACACACATTTATTCTGAATCTCACACAGCCACGCTAACGGCAAGCACGTAAAACTTTCGTTGTTTCATCTGAACTTAATATTCCATTCTGTTAAAAAAAACAAACAAAAAAAACAAACAAAGAGATGTCTGTAAAACATTCAATGTCGGAGTTGTAAATTCAGAGAGGGAAGCGCAGTGTGATTTCAGAAATAAATCCACTAATCTATTTCTGTTCCATCCACATATCAGATACGCTTTTGTGCCACTAAGCACTGCATCAGATCCACCACTGGTGTCATTCATGTACGTTAGTCTTATTTGTCTATATTTAAATTCTCTAAATTCAGCGACAGCACAGCCACAGAGCCTTCACAAGACCGAGGAGCCCGAGCCGGTCCCTGTGGACGCCACCTGTGTTGAGGAAGTTCATAAAGTTTTATGATCTCCTAAAAGCTAATTTCCTCATAAAGCGCACAAAGGTCACAAATCTGGCACGGAGGTTTCCTCATTAGACTTTTTCCCTTTTTTTCTAATTATTTCACCACCAGAAACACACCACAAACTCCTGCATATTTTGTGCTTTCAACCTTATGAATTGGGTGTTTAAATAAAAGGTTTTTTGGTTGGTTTTTTTTTACCCTGGTCTTTAAAAAGAAAAGGATCATTGATTGCTTCACTTACAATCTGAACAAGAGGAGTTTATCTATTTCACTCTATTTTATTCAAATAAAGACATCATAGAAAGAGCTCTGTAGCAGGTCCTGCAGGCTCTACTGTTTTGAAAAGTTTTGATCTTTGGACCTAAAATTCAGTTCTCAGCTCGATTATGTGTGTCATCTCTCAGACATGGCGAATGTTTTAAATTATTTGCTGTAAAAATAAGTGAATTATTCATACAAATGCTAAGAAATTTTCTGCAAATCAATTTTGATTCATTTCAGCAAAAGTAACTTGACTATTTCTTGTTTTTGTTTTTGTTTTTTTCTTGCTTCTGTTTTCTCCAAATCAATGAGACTCCATGGAGTAGCACTCTAATTATAGACACGCAGACTGTAGTCTGCTTGAAAGTGTGGGATTGTTTTCATGTTATAAAGCCTGAATTTCTGTGTGATCTTGGCTGTGTAGAGCATATGCTGCGGGATTTCCCCGTCCTGCTCTGTGCCAGGGGTAGGGAAGCACGCTTTCTGCTCAAATTCAAAAGACAAGACGCTCCGGCAGGAACGAGAGCATCTTCAGTGGAAAGTGACAACACTTACTGTTTCCACATGGCACACAGTGACAAATTTAAAAAGGTGATTGATTCATTCGGGCAGAGGTCTACCCCCCCCCCATTCCTGCCTTTCTCTCTCTCCTCTTCCAAAAACCCTTGCAACCTCAACCTGCATAATGCCATTTCATCTATTCTTCTATTGTTTTATTTATTTATTTTTTTTGTAAAATATATAATTTTTAAAATGTCAGGCCATTGTTTTATCTGTAGCAGGAAAATCTTACCTGTCTTTTCTTTGATTTCACAGAGAACGCTGAAGAGTGCTGGTTTCATTCTGTGACAGTTCAGTCCATGTTTCCTGTTTCAGTATAAGAAAAGAATAAAACACTCAAATAAGGTCACAGATAGAAAAAAACATGTTAGACATGAGCAAGTTTAAGCCTCTACGCACTTCACCTCACACACTCTAATAAAAAAATAAAAAAATAAAAAAGGTTACCTGAAGTTTAACATATAATATGAAAATTACTTATTTCCTAAATGATGCTTTTGTGGTTGCATCTGTATGGGACTGAATTTTAACAACAGTCTTGGCTGAAATCTAACATGTGTGCAGCACCAACTTTTTTTTCTTCTTCTCCTTCTCTTTTTGCAACAACACCACCTCGCTCGGGTTCAAACAGGTAGTTTAAATAAAACTATGTTGATCCCTATTGTGACAACTTTCACGTGTGTTAAACGCTTCGCGAGGCTCAGCCGTTGGGCATTACTATTCTTACAGCCAATCCGGTCTATTGTTAACACACTGGGACTTCAGGTAATCAGGGCCAACAACATCCCTCAACAAAGATGCGTCCAGCGATTTGCTGGGTGGGCGAACTTAACAAAACATATAAATCAACCAACTTTGCTTGCGCCTCGTCCAGACTCTGATCGGTTATGGTCATGATCTGATGCAGAATGTCACCGATGTCTTGCTTCCTCCCGTCCCCGTCCGTCCCGTCGTGTCCGTGCGGAGGCGGCAGCGGCATGCCTCCCTGCACCGAGTGGCCGGCCAGACTGACGCCGCCGATGGACTGCATGATCCGGGCTTGATCGTCCATAGTAGCCGCTAAAGAGTCTGTGCACTGAGCCACACAAATTGAAAAACTCATATACGAAATCGGCTAGAGCATATGCCGTAGAGACTAGGATGGATGCAAACGCAGTGTTTGTTCAGCGAAATAAAGACGCGTGTTTCTTGAATAATAACTACAGTAGGTATATGTATCTATCTATCTATATCTATATATACATATATTTTAGTGTGAAGTAGTCCTCTTGATGCTTTCTTTTTTTACGCGCGGGTCCAAAGTGCCCAAAAACGCGTGGCAGTGTTTTGCGTGAGAAAAAAAAAAAAAGAAAAGAAAAATTTTTCTTCTTCTTAAAACTTCTTCGTCAAAATTGACGCTCCATCATATCCCCGCTCCAAATCCTCGCACCGATCAGTCTTTTTTCTCCCCCTCTTTCTCACTCTCTCTCTCTGCGATTTAACACCGGCAGTGGAGACAAGAAACGGTCCTTGGTGGTCTCTTCACCAGAATCCCCGGCGCATGTCCTCTTGAAAATGTCCAAATCCTCCTTTGCGAAAATTATCCAACGTGGAAATGTGTAAACAAATAATAGTGGTAAAAATTTAAAATTAAAAATCTCAGGCTAAATCTCAGGTAAACGTGGAGTAATGTTCCCTGTATTTTTTTTTAAATCACAATCTGCAGCAAGGTGTCCAAAGGTCACTATTAAAAAAATATGAAATGTAGAAAAAGTTGAGATATTTGTTGTTTTTGTTGTTGCAAAAGAAAGGGGAGAAAAAAGCAACGGCGAGACGAAATTAATTAGGATAGAACGCTGTATAAAAGGCGATGCGCAAAAAATATCTTGCCCTGCTGAAATTTATGAGCTCCAGCCCTCTGCCTGTGTGTGTTTTATGTTGTTTGATGGCAGCGCTAGTGAGCGATTGACAGTGTGCCAATGCCACTCACTCAGTGCAGACGTGTCAGAGCAGGGTACAGGGGTAGGAAGGAGGGGAAAAAAATAATAAAAAAAAAAAATACAAAATACCGAAATGAAAATGCACGCTCCGCCCTGCAGAGGAGGGGTCTATACTCTTGTCACTTCTCGCCCGAACAGCGAAAAACAAAATGTTAAGAGCGAGCACTTAGGATGGTGATTATAATGATGAAAGCACGGCTGAGTCTCCTCTCTCTTTCTTGCAGCGGCTGCAGGCAGGGTATCCTCTTTCCTCGCGCGTGCACGCTGCAGCTATGTGCATATTCTCTAGCAATGATCGAGATTTAGCTCTGCAGCACCGCAGGCAAATGCATAATGAGAGTTTTTGCACAGTTTGATGAAGAACTGCATAGCCGCTTGCGAGCCTCGGTTCGAGCCAGGCAAAGCAGCCAGACATGTTTATATTATTGCAAGTAAAGCTCCGTGGGCCAATCCGGGACCGGAAGGACGAAGACTGACGAGCCGTCCGTCCTATTGCTGGCAGATGCATGACGCCCAGAACCCACCCACTCCATCCCTCCATCTTCGAGCCCGCTCGTGCAGAAGGATGGGAACTTCTGATTGGTCGTTGCCACGAGTGACATCCATTGCACAAGCAGGCGGCGCTGCTCGGTGCTCCTCCGCAGTTGCTATGGCAGCAGACAAGTTGTTAAGCTGCTGGATGCGAGGCAACAAATATACAGCGCACTCCTACAGCTTGCATCTATATTCCGGGGGAAAGAAAGAAGGAAAAAAGCAAGCGGGCTGCTTTCGGTTTGAGGCCGTTTTCGCACATTATCTGGCAGTACAGAAAGTTACTGGGGAATAAGGCTGGCGTTTTTATTCTTTAGTTTTTGTTTTACTGAGCAAGAGTTTGTGGAAAGACCCCCCACCCCTCCCACACACACACACACACATACACAAGAGAAGCTTGGTGTTATGCACGGTCCTTCAAAGCCTAACTTTTGACAGACATTTATTTTTTATTGTTTATTTTTGCCAGTTTTTGTTTAATTACACTATATCAGAGTAGTGAATTGTATAAAAATAACATAATTGCTAAATAACTATGGGACTGATTTCATTACATTATTTGTTCAAAAGACACTAAAATAAATACAAAATAAAATAAAAGTTTAATTTCCACCAAAACTACGTTTTAGCACATGAAACTGGTTTGTAAAGCACATTGTATCTCTATCTCAATAAGTTTTATTTTATTTGTTGTTGTTGTTGTTGGGTTTTTTTTAAGATATGAGGAAAGTGGACATATGGAGCGCTCTGTGACTCACTATCTGTCTGTAGCTTTAACCAGTTACATCTTAAAACAAAGAATCCAGAAGATTTAAAACTCATTTTGTTATGTGGGATTCTTTTGTCTAATATTATTCAGTTTCTGGCTCTACGTGGTGAAGAATTAGCAGTTTTATGATGGGATATTTTAACGTGTCCCTAAGTATTCCTGGTCATTTTTCTTGTCTTGCAGGTGCAGATTTTAAGCAGACAATGATGCGAATGCATTTTCAAAAATCTGATGTGTTTCTACAAGTTTCAAGTGGTTGTTAAATATAGGACTACTGGATATTCATCGCATTGCAATTTCTATATTACCTCATAATATTGTAAAGTTGTAAGTGGCATTATAAAAAAAATAAAAACATAAATAAATGTAAATTAAAAATGTAAATAAATCTGTATAAACATCAGAGTTAAAGTAAACCCCCACAAAATGTAATAAAAATGGGTTTTGGCAGCATTTAATTTTATTTGCTTTATAACGATCATCTCGAGTTCGTGCAGTGATCTCACACTTAGTATTTTGTTAAATCTTGGGACTTGACAGCAGGAAACAAGTAAGTGCAGTGGCAGTTCTTCTTCTACTGTCCCCAAGGATGCTTCTTTTTTTAAGTTAAGAAGTTAAAAAGACAAAGTTTCTCTACATGTTCCACAAACCAAAACTGAATTTTACAGAATCTGCAATTAGCTTAGTATGTTTAACCAGTACGGGTTTGACCTCTCTGTACATCACAGTTTTTAAGCTTTTGTGCCAGTGTGTGATTTTCTTGATGAAGAGTGCAGAAAAATGTTCAATTTGTTTTCTCATTAATTGGGTAGAGATTTCAAAAATCTCAAACTGTGTTTTGCAAAGCTCTTCCATTTCATTTCAGGTTTGACCAGGAAATATGTCTTTTGTTTTTTTTTTAGATTTTGAAGAAAAGGCGATTAAATGCCAATCCCTTAAATTCAGCACTGCATTTATTAAATTCAGCCATGTTTTCTCACTGTGCTTAGCCTGCAGAGCACAGTGACGATTCCCTAACTGACTGGAAATCCCAATAAGCAACAGAAAAGTTCGGAGGGCACAGATTATAGACAACTTTATTTGTTTGCAATTTTTTTTTGAGAACCTACTTTTGTCACTCCTGCGTCCTGTGCAAAAAGTCATATTGCACATGTCATAAAACAGCTAGTATATTCTTTGAGCAGGAGCCAGTCATTGTGATTAACACTTAATTCTCTATGTTAATGACTTGAATGTGTAGAAATGTATCAGTGAATTCCTGAGCTGTGGTTTGCTCATGCTGGTCAAAACAGAGAAAAGAAAATGATTCACAAATGATTCATCGTCAACAATGACAGCTGAGTGACGAGACTAATCTTCAATAAAGGCAGAAAGATTTTCTGAAGAAAAAAATCTTAATTACGATCCATGGTGCAGTGACTCATTACTTAAAACAATAGTTTAACATCTGAACTATTGACAGCAGGAATAGTTTTAGCAGCAGGGGGAGGACATCGTCCCACTGTTCTATTCTGCACTTCACAAACTACAGGAGGATGAATCAGATGTGCTTCACATAAATGAGAAGATTCAGTTATCAGGATGCGATGTACAGCCAGAAGCCGTGTACCATAAAGAGAAACTCAAATCTCACAGAAGCAGTGAAGGCATCAGAATATTTCATTTTGCTAAAAAAAAAAAAAAAGCAGAACTTGACAGACAGAATGATAAAAGGTAGAACAAGAGCAAAAGTCAGAAAAATAGCAAGAGGCATTAAAATACATTCCAAAATGTACTTATTTTCATAAGTCGTGTATTTCAGATTTAATCTAACCCGATTCTCAGACAAATTTTTAATATGTAAATAAAGTCATCACGGACCGACTTGCCGTTTTGCGTTCCTCTATTCATCCGTTTGACCTTGAAGGAGGGGAGCGACGCAGTCTTTAAGTTTAGTGAATGGGAGTCCCAGGACTACTGCATTTATCATGGAAATACTGAGCTGTCAAGTCACAGTGCATACCTGTCAGGAAAGGCTCAAAGGTACAGCTCGGGCTCCTCTCCTCTCTTGCAGTGCATGATTCTTCATTGCATTGCATAGCAGGCCTATTCACCGTTGTTTTCAGCCATATGTCAACATAATCCATTTCCTTATGTGACAGCTCCTAACAGTAAGACATTGTTGAGGGGAGAGAGGGAGAGGGGGCGGCACTGGTTCTCTCAAAAACGTGTTTACATAACACTTCTACAAGAGGTTTTTCCTTATTGGTGGAAATGAATATTCCAAAAAAAAAAAAAATCCTGAATGACAGTTTATTTGACTTTCTGGTTTCCTTCCTGGTTAAATTAGGAGAAACTGTTTTTGCAAAGCGAGCACAGCGAGGAGAAGGAATAAGCACCTACGAGTGGCAGAGACAACACTTTGTCATCATGCTTCTCATTGTGACATCTGAAAAGACCCACAGGTGCTGTAGAAAGTGACTGTGTTGTCATATTTCATTTAGGCATCCTTCTGCAAAGCAGTAATTGCCTAATTAGCTTGTTAATTAGGAGATTAGCATTTACTGATAGAGTGGCTTGCTCTGTTGTGATGAGAGTAATACAGATTAAGTGAGAAGTTATGGGTGCGTGAGTTCACAATTTCTCTGTCCACAAACGGGTCACAAATCATTAAAAGGTTTGTGGGGAAAAGCTGCATGTATCGCATCTGACGACTGCGCTTGCTTTTGTTTGCAGCCTCCCTGCATCAGAATCACACTGATGGTAAGGGAGGAAAGTAGAGGGGCAGCCTGTCACACGAATCCCTCCCGGTCTGAGTGTCGCCTGCATCATTCCTCGTTGCTCAGGGAAGTTGGAGGAAATGACCGAGCTGACGGTGCCGGAGACATTACTAACCTAATTATCAGCAGTCTTTCTTCTGCTTTGGTTACTTTGTTTTATTTATATCCTGATATTTGTCGCTGCTGTGCATGCACCTTGTCTCCATTACAACTACACATGTGAGAGGAGAGCGCAAAGTAGAAAGAGTGGCGGCTGAATTTGACCCAAGGTTTAGTGGGAACTGTTTTTTTAATAAACAGTTCCCGCTAAAGCCTAATTTCTTATTTTAGGCTTCAGCAGCTCAACTACATAGTTCAGCAGGAAGTGGAAATACGTGGCTAATTTAATGTGACGCAAGACGAATAAGTACAAGGACACTTCCGTGTTACCAGAAAAAAGTTACTTTTAATATGAACATCATCTCTCATTATAGTGGTGCATAAACTAGATCTACTCACAGTTACATTACTTTGTGTTCACACATCGTATGATTTCCCTTGATTTAGGAAATTGTGCTATTATTACGTTCATTTCACCGCTGCAGGTCCTAATTTTTATATAATCTAGTCAGTAAAGAATATGTTGTATTCACTGAACTAATTTCTTATTTTAGATGTCAAATCTTAATCTTCAAATGAATTTGTGACTTTGGGATTGTTGTCAGACTGATAGAAATACCACGACAAAATATTAATCTAAAAGAAAAAAATGCTGTTTCTTCTTTTATTAACTAAACAAACAAACAAGAAAACACTTCTGTTTTGTGTAACAATGGATATTTTGCTAAAACTTAACTGATGGTGTATGTTATGTCAGTGATGCATCCTAGACTCACATAGCAGTTGTCTGGCAGAAGCCCTCTGTATCTCCATATTTATTGATTTTTGTTTTCTTGTGAAAATCAGCTCTATTGATTGCTCTTCAATTTAAATTTCCATCTGGAACAATTTTTTTCTTGTTTTTTGAAAAGTTGTGCTTTGGGGAGATGCACGTTTTTTCTTTTACCGATTTATTTTTTATCTATTTTTTTGCCTGACAGCAACAATATAATGTGGGAGTATTAGCATAAATATAGTACATATAATTTGCACCTGTGCAAAGAGTTAGTTATGTTGTCAGTTAATCTCCTCTATCAAATAGTATGAAACTGTATTATTACATATAAGTTAGCTTAAAAGTTTGTATGTAATTAATTATTCAAATGGTGCCAACACGGTACAGGAGATGTGGGGGGGAAAAAAGCTCTAAAAACGCCGTGAATAAGAAACAGATATTTAAAAAATTGTTCTGAAGGGGAAAAGCTTTGCTTTACAGCTTATTTGAAGCTTTTAATGATGAAGATAAATAAGCAGCTGTTTTCAATTCCATGAAAATCAACAATAATGAAAATATGCCCTGTAATAAGTTTGAGTGCTTCTACAGTATGTAGCCACTCGTTTTTTATCTGGTTATATGAGGCAGCTCATTTTTCTCTGCGACCACAAGGAAATAAAAGACGGAAAATAAAGACGTCTCCTCAGAATATCAACGTTTCAATAAGGTTTTAATTCCGAGGGCATTATGCGAGGATCCTGTGTCTTTAGTAAGTCAAGACAGATGTGGAGGATCAGTGGCAGGCAGTAATCAGGAGAGGAAGGTGAGAGGTACACAGCTATACTGCTCACCACGATCAATCATACTATACTTGTCCTCCCTCGACTCTCTGGCTGTTACTGTCTCCAGTGAATGCGCTTCTCTCTTTGCTTAAAATTATTACACAGGCCATAAACTCAGAGAGGTGAGTGTCCTGCTAATGTGGGTACATGTAGTGGTTGCAGTAACCTTTAAGAGTGGCCAACGGCCGGCGGTGGCTTGGACATGGGCCATATATTCTGGTCAATACCAGAGCCACGGATTGACTTGAGGGGAGGCATTTTAAGGCCTCACGTTTTAATTGACATTGAGCCTGCAGTTGAAAATTGATTCTCAAGAGCAGAATAGAATCAGAGCTTGATTGCTGCGTTTTTTTGTTGCAAAAAATCTTAATCGATTTGAGGGCTTTCTTAAACTTTCAATTTGCAGAAATGCTGAAAGAGGTTAGTGAGGTGGCGGTGGGGGAGAGACGGCTTCTCCTCGAGACACTGATGAGGATCTTCTCTTGTAAATTGATAAAATATCTTCTTCAAATATAATCTGGTACGTGTCGTTTCAGCGAAATTGTTTAGTTTCACTTCGGTCCAGCAGTAATTTCATTTTGTGAAACCATATGCAAAACTGTCACTTCTGTTGAATCTAAACTCTTCATCTGGCTGCAGATTTCTCTCAACACCACAGTCTGGTGTGTTATTAATCTCTTGCTGCGTGCAACTATTCAGATTAAAGCATAAACTTTCACAATTTCTCTTCTTTGAACATCAGTCGGCCTGGTAATGAAGAGAAAATCTCTGAAGAGGTCAGACCAGAGCGAGTCTAAATCACTGCGGCCAGACTGCCCTCAACTCAGCTTGAGTATTGACGTTATGCCAGCTCTGACACCATAACTCAACCCACTGCGATGGTCATTTGATAAATGGTATCATAAATTGTTGACAAAACAATTTGTGATGTATTATGTTACTGATGGGTTGTACTGCTTATCAAATCAAGTAATCTGGCAGGACTTGCCATTCATCAGCATAATGCAAGTGCTAGCTGCAGCTGGTGATGACTCTGTTGCCTTGTCAACATGCATGTTGCAGGAAGCAGCGTCTGTGTTTCTGAAGGTGTGACATATCTATCTTTTGCTCTGTCGTAACAGAGTTTGACTGGACTGTAATGTTCACAAGGGACTCATCTTGGTAAAAATTAAATGTCATTTTAAGAAAATTTAAAAAATACAATTTTTTATGAAAAGCACCGGAGGAAAAGCTGACATGAAATCTTCGATGCTGTGATGAACTGAAAAGAGGAGAATTGCTCTCTCCAAATCAGTTGTTTTTTGATTTTTTTATGGGTTGCTTTCGTAATTTTGGTAAACATTCTATAAAAAGATTAATACCATAGTTTAGCTACGGCTCACATTTTCCATTGTACAATAATGGAAAATGGAACAAGCAAACAATATTTGAGATGTTACTGGAATAAAATATACATCTTGGGTCAAGTAATATCAAGTCACAACTGGAATTTGATGGAAACAGATGTTCTGAGTAAGTAACCACAAGGAACTATATGTATTTCTATGTTAATAGCCCTCTAATGAAATGTGAAGGCAGTTACAAGGTTTGCAGAATTGTGTTCCCATTAAACAATGTGTCATTTTCCATACTGGTACTGCTCTACCCAGTATCATTTGTCCCCGGAAAACAATAATCAGTTTTTATACTAACATGAGGATGCTGGAAAAGTTGTCTGGGGAAAGTAAATTATTAATTTCTAATAACCTCTCAAAGAAGCTTAACGTTTTATTGCAAACAAACAGCACCATCATCAAATTAAGGGTTACATGTTTTGATTCATCCCACAACACATAATATGCTCTACATCATTTTAAACATATTATTAAAAACAAGAGATGCTACATCTCTGTAGCACTGTGCAGCAGCAGTGGTGGTGCAGTTCTTACAGGCCGAGCTTCTCGCTCTGTCAGCATGGCTTTGTCCCATAATAGACTCGTCTTGTGCTTTCTGTAAGATGAATTAAAATTCACTCCTTAAATGTTTGCCAGAAATGAGAACCATGTCACTCTACTGTGAATACATTTGAACATTTGTTACAGACTTTCTTAGCCAATGTTTCTCTGAATGTCTGAAGTTAAATCTGTTGAAATCAATAAACTTATAAGGGGGGGTCATACAGTGACAGGAGCATAATTCAAACATAATATGTCCTTACTATGACACCGCGGGTTGATGTAGCTGTGCTTGGCTCTCATGAAAACCAGCATCAAAATATTTTCTTTGCAAACCAGTTGCTTAACACTTTTCAGAGCTGACAAAAGAGGAAGTTCCATATCTTGACTTTAAACATGGAAACATTTTTCTTCACAGAAATATATATATTTATATATATATATATATATATATATATATATATATATATATATATATATATATATATATATATATATATATATATAGATCTATATAGATCTACATATATATATCTATATATATATAGATATAGATATATATACACATACATACACACATACATTTGGAGCGAGCCAGTTTGACTTTAGCATTAGCACTCTCACATAACAAGCTAAAGCTATGTACAAAGTTCTATTTTTGCTCCAAATACATAGAAATTAAAAGTCTTACAGTGGTTCTTAACTTTTGCTGAATTATCTTATCAGCCTTACCGTTCACTCTTGGCTCCGTAAAATGAAAATAATAGTCTACAGACCAACATCAGTTAGGTTTAGGGAGGATTTGTTACTAAATTCAGGTGATGTTGTAATTTAACTAATTTCACATTTACAACAACACGGTTTATTATGATTTTATTAGTTTTAAAGGCTGACATGAAATACTCTTCAAAATCTAATTATGGTTCATTCATAAAAATAAATAATGTTAAAAAAAGAAAAAAAAAACGTACTTCTTTTTATTTTTTAACATGGTCAGACAAATGAACAGCAATTTTCACAGCCAAGTAAAGATTTTTGTGACAACACTTCATTAAAAATAAACTTTAAACTTCTAGTTTATCTTTTTGTCCAGACTGGCACATATGTCACGATCTAAAGCAGTTATTTTTAATCTTTTTCTGGAGCTTTTGTTCTTTATTCCTCATAAAAACATGCCAGATAGGAGATAATCCTCAACAGCGAGTTCATTTGTGAAGGGTAAGTGACAAGCAGTGTTATCACTGTGACCACTAGCTGTCTTTTTTTTCCCTCTTAAGTGTACAGTATGGTGAGAACATTTAAAAGAAAAATGAAAACAGCAGTCAGCCTGGTTTGAGTAATTAGGAGGCACTATAAAACAAAATGCAAAAAGCAAAATTCTTTATTTTTAGCTTCAATGAAGTCAAGAGATTAAAATTGTCATCTTTCTTCAAACATGTTGAGGAGGTGAAGCACACGGTGCAGTATTTATGAAGTGCACCACCGTATAGCAGGCGCTACAGCCAATTTTCATCAGAAATATTTGATCTTAGCAGACAGTGCCGAATGGAAGGCTCCCGCTCTTGATCAAGACGCAGCGCTGCACCTTTTCATCATACCGTTCTTTACTGGAAGTTGCCTTTCCATCCTCTCCCTGACAGTGGCTGGCATGAAGTGACCCATTGGCTTCAAAGAAACATTGAAGTTCTGCAAACAATCTGTCAATGAAGCACGGAAACCAGCCACTACGACTACATCTGCCCAGAAACGTCTTCATGGAGGCATCGTTTGTTGTAGATGTGATGGAGGACGTGTGTTGTTAGCATACAGAGACCATTTCATGTCGCATTGTTCACCTCTTAACGTGGTATTAGTCAGGTTTGTTGAGAAAATAAGGATCGGATGACCCACTAGTTTTTGACATTTAGTATCTCATGGAGGAGGCAACAGGATTTATGAAATGGGTCGCACACGCACGCGCACACGCACACGCACAAACACACACGTGAGTCTTAGCAAAGACTCCAGTTAAAGCCACATGACCTTAAGAGAGAAGAAAACGTATTACTAGAAAATGCTAATGTGGTTCACTTGGTGCACATTAATTCCGTGCATGAACAAGACGCATATTTCATTTCAGCAAAAATAAAAATGTGGCTTTAGAGTGATGAGTTTTTTCATAAATCTTTAAAAAAGCTCCTTAGCAATTAGTAATTCCCTAATTGTTAACATCAGAGTTCCAGTTATTTTTCTTGTGAAGACACTGGAATTAAAGAAAACTGCTGATTTAGAAAGTTTCCAGAATAGGTGAAGAGTGCAATGAAACTAAGTATTTTGTGTGCTAGTGGCAGTAAATTAAAGAAGGGTGTGACATAAAAGCATCTAATTTCTAAAGTTTGGTTAATTTACAGCACTTTTTTATTTTTTATTTTTACCCATCTGCAGCAGTGACTCTTCTGAAAAGTGGGCCGTACTGAAATTTCAAGGTTAATGCTCCTCGGGAGAATTTCCCTTTGGCCTTCAGCGCAGATCACTGCAATTAGGCTTTTCACTTGTGAATTTAAACAGTTTGAAATGAGGGGGTCAGCTTTCATTATTTGACCCCACGGCCTCAAACAGAAAGATAGCAGCGAGGTCAGATGTGTCTTGTTGGAGGGCTGGGATAGCGGTGAACTCCGAGCTGTGATTAATTCTCTGTTGTGTTCTGAGTTTTGGCTCTTTTTCCCTTTTAAAAGGTCTGCACAGTTTTTGGCAGTTCAATTTAGTTTCTATTCTGCAGTTGCTGTAGTGTGGAACCTAATCTCAAATAAATTATTTATGCATATTACTTTAAGCTCAATGTATGATTCGAGTTGTGTGGTTTGCGTACACGGCGTCTACCTCAAACACCACTTATTGGCTGAAGCCGACCTCGTGAATCTGGTACTCGGTTGATTCAATCAGCCGTTTCATTGCAACCAGAACGAGTAAGACGATGTTCTAATTTCATTTCGTAAACAAAGCTACATTTCAACACTGCTTTGGGTCACGTAAGGCCGTAAATTCAAAGCAAAAGATCCGACACAGACATCATTTACAAGACATCAAATAATTAATACTCCCTTGTATTGTTTAAGTTTTTTATTTTAGTTTTTGAGTTTAAATGATTTACCCAATAAGGCGGATAGATGAGAAGTTAAAAGCCTGAATCAACAGTATGAGGAGAGTACGTAAAAGTGGACCAAATATTTTTCTCCTTGCTCTGCTCCTACACAGTCAGCTTTTTTTGTGTGTGTTTAAATGCTCAGTGTGCAGATTTTTTTATTTATTTTTTTTACTTTAAATAGGGATGTCAAGCTCTAGACTTTGAGGGTGGGTGTCTGGCAACGTTTTGATGTATCACAAATCCAATAGGCTAATATCAAAGCACAGAATGACTTTCTCATGCCCTAGAGCTCAGCAGAGTCCTGCTAATGACCTCGTTGTGTGATTCAGGTTTGTTGACCAGGAGACACATGTAAAAGTTGCAGGACGCCGTTCAACAAGGACTGCAGTCTGATTCTGTTGCCTTAAGTAATCGAACAATCTGCTCAGTTTGCAGTCAGCTTCTTGTAGTTTATCAGCTTAATTTTCTAAACTTTGCTACTTTAAATGTTTTCTTTCATTATTTTTGAAATAATTAGGTTTATCGTCAGTAATACTTCCCCCACTTGTAGCACAAACATGTCATATTTCTGAGAGCTTGTTAAAAAACTAAATAAATCCCGGTTGAAGCCAACAAATTCTGCAGTTATGGAAAGTATTTCTTGTTGGTTACTATTCATGGGAATTTTTAATCATTATAAAAAATTTTAAAAAAGGCATTTATGAGGTCAGGCACTGATGTTGGACACCAGTTTCATACCAAAATCCTCCCTTCATTAATCTCTACTCTCAAGGAAACTGACAAGTACAGACTGGTTCATTAATTGCAGGACAAAGAAGGAGAAGTCATCTTCCCAAGGATCACATCCAGTTTCCAGGGGTGGTCTGCTTCACATGACTCCATTCTGCACATTACTGTGTCATGGTTACGGTGTAGCTTCTCAGCCATGGACATTCAACCATGAAGCTCTCTATGCACTGATTTGGAGCTAATCTGAAGGCCACGGAAAGTTTAAAGTTTGGCCGCCTCTGGCTCAGCAGAAAGTTACCGACCTCTGCACTTTACGTGACTCCGCTCCTCCTGACTCCACTCTGCAAATTTACACCACATAAATTCCTTAACCACATCATGGCTGAGTTGTTTTCATTCCCAATTGCTTCCACATTGACGTAGCACCACTAACGTTTAACTGTAGGGTATTTATTTTTAGTTTAGTTAAATTTCATGGCTGGACTAATTGCATACTTGGCATCTCTTCACAGGATTGGATTGCCTGAGCTCCTGAGAGCGACTCATCCTTTCGAAAATGTTTACAGAAGGAGTTTTCATGCCTAAGTAAAAGATTTTATGCAACTTTGGCCTTGGGATTGGCAGGAAGTTTGGAATTTGATGACTTAAAGGGGTGAACTGATACCTTTGAGGAAATGGTGTATTTGCTATTTAATTCTTATTTTTTATGAAAACATAAAAGAACAACACAGATAAATTAAGTGAGTGAAGCAAAAGCAACAAATGTGTTTGCTGATATATATATATATATATATATATATATATATATATATATATATATCTATATATATATATATATATATATATATATATATATATATAGATATATATAGATATATATAGATATATATATATAGATATATATATATATATATATATATATATATATATATATATATGTATATATATATATACAGATCTATAGATATATATATATAGATACATATCTATCTATATATATATATATATAGATATATATATATAGATATATATACATATATATAAACATCCAGTGATTCTAGAGATGATTTTCCCTCTCTGTTTTAAAAACTGTAAGCAAGCACTGTCATGTTGTCAGGTTAACCAAATAATTAAATTTCTTACAAAGCTAAAAATATTATAGCAAGAAGACAAGTTACATGCTAAGCTTACAGGTGTGATGTGACAAGCTAATTAAGTGTAAGTTGTCATTATAGTAAATACGACGGTGTGTAGTTTTCCCTCTATATAAGTTCCTTCAATTACAAGATTCAAAGTAAAGTAATTAATTTAAGTGTACTTTAATTAAATTTTCTTTGATTAAAGTCAAGGTGAAATTAAAACAATTTGCAAATAGAAAAAGAAACCATCACCACTTATGATGAAGAAAGAAAAAAGAAAAGAAATCAACTGAAAGCATGTTTGTGTAGTCAGGAAGTCACTGCGTTTATTTTCTGAGACTCTAAAAAACAGAGTAGGTGATGACATCAACGCAAACTCACTAAAAAGAAGATTAATGACGACACCTTTAATAAGAGTTGGTTCTGTGGCAATTAACCACGCCGACCATGAGTCCACTGACGCTCTGAGGAAGGAGCGCACGTTCAAATTCAGGCTGCAGACGGAGGAATGTCGTGTGTGAGCAGAGGCAGAACAAAAACGCTTGTGTTGACTGGGAACAATTTTTGTCCTTTCAATGCATTGCAACATATCTTTCATTAAGGTTTAGGCATTAGATTAAACTGGAACCAGTATCCAATAGTAATTAACTTGAGTATATCGGGAGGCCATTATTCACATTAAAGTAACCTTTTAATAGCGGAGCCTTTAACTCCACTGCAGGTAATGACTTTAAAGAGTGCTTATTAAAAGAGAAATGGTAATGAGCTTTAATAAAGCAGAACAACTTTGAAATGAAGAGCACTTTTCAATAGGAAAGGATGAAGGGATTGGACCTGTGATTCCATTAACGAGACTAATGATTCCTTATCAGCCCTCTTACGTGTACATGGAGTTAGCATTAACAGTGATTGAGGACAGGTTTCAGTATAAAGATGGGCCCTTTCATTGCCCTTTAAAAGATCAGATAAGAGAAAAAGAACTCGAGTAATTTAAATCATTGAGAATTGATAACACAAGTCCTACGACCTCCAACCCAGGCGACTGGAGCTCGGATCTCCTTCACCGCTCCTGGAGTGAAATAATACAGGACATTTGTAATTATAATACAGATTTCTGTCATTATGTATGAAAATGAAGCGAATGGATAAAAAGGATTAAGTGATAATTGTGTCAAAATTTGGTTCTGGAAAATGTAAGCCAATTTTTTGACACTTTTTTAAGTTTGTGGTTTTAAAACTATTTAATAGTTTTGATGAACTATTAAATAGTTCATTATTTATAAAGATGCACCAATTAGGGTGTTGACTTGATACCAATTATTAGCTTTTAATGTCATGTATCAGTTAGCTCACCCTGTCTTTTTGAAGTAATGTAAAGGCAAATGAGGGCAAAATCAGCAGTTCTGAGTTTAGCTGAATTTAAAGGAAAAACATCATCCCCATGTATGCATCAAAACTTTCATATACGCTTTGCAACATTTTTATTTATTTCCAAAATGGTGTGTGTTCTTTTTTTAGTGCATTTAATAAACATGAGCAGAAAATGTAATTTGTAACAATCAAGGTAGAATCGGGCATTCGGCATCGCTCCCCGTCCAATCGGTGCATTTCCTGCTCTTAAATATGCATTTTATATCCTGCTAACTACTTTCATAGAGAAGGCACAGGGTTTGAAGATGGAGAAGACAAAGAATTAAAGAAATGCAGGGACAGAGGGAAGTGAAATAATTAAATCAGTCTTTGGCGAGCAGCTGGAGCAGGACTCCAGCTGACAGCAGCACCTGGGTGTGCAGCACCGGCTGCCTGGGGCTTCCACCCCCCCACTCACTGCCAACCCTCCCTCATCTTTTCAAAGCCATGTAACATCCCCCTCCCACAATCCCCAGACTCTGTTGGAGCTCTAGCTGGTGCCCCCACCCTGACTGTTCGTGTTTTGAGACAGAGGTGGCATCGTCATAGTGCTGCTTACAGCTAATTACAGGGATGATTTGTGGAATGCCGCGTTTCTATTCAATCAATCACCAACATAAAGGCAGAAAGCCCCATCATTTAAAATATTCCTTTTGAACTGCTGTTTGCCTTTCAGATTATTGTGTATGACAACAGATGAGTTTAGTTTTTTGTTTTTTAAACTGCTGGCAAAATAAATAAATAAATAAATAAATAAATAATTGTCCTGCTCGCAGCATTTCATCCCCGTCAGTCAGCCGGGTGTATCAGCAGCTCTCTGTCAATGGCGTCGCTATTAGTCTGTGTTCGTACGTCACGTTGCTTTCTTTAAAACAGAAGCCAAACATATATGTCTAAATGAATCACTGTGCTGTTCCCAAACAAATGCTTCCCTTCTCCCATGCTCTTCCTCATCTCAACTTGTTTTAATTAGTAGTGAAAAATGAGTTCATTTGGAAGACAAATGATGGGAGATGTGTATGCGTTTGGTTAGTAAGGCTGAGGGTGGGATTTTTTCTTTTTTTTTTTTTTGTTGCCTCATTTATATGAGGAGATGATACAGTTTACTGCTTACAGAGCTGAACAAAAGACTGTCAATGATTTGAGACTTTTGAAAAATATATTAAAAACTCTTTTTCCATCGTCAAAGTTAAAGTGAGGACATAAAATACACTTTTAAACAATCAAAGCCCAACTCGTACTGTGAGCTAAAAACTGCTGGATTCTTTTGTATTAAAGCTTGTTTACTCTGATACTTTCTAAATTCAGACCAATTTTCACATTTGATCTAATTAGTAAATTAGCTCACCTGTGTGTATTATAACCTAAGCTGTTCCATGAAGACCTCAAAGACTTCTTGGAGAACATCAGTGTACAGTCAAACACATCATTCCACCCTTTGACACAATGAAGTAAAAGCAGTAACAAGACAAGTATGCAAATAAGTAGCTAAAAATTATTTATTTTTTATTTTTTATTTTAGCATGTAAAATGTTGTGCCTGGTGGAAAATTAGGACATGACACCATTTCCACAGTAAAGCTTTGTGGTGGCAGCATCAGGCTGCGGGGAAGCATTACTTATTCTGCAAAGAAAAATGGGATGTTGGTGGAGACATGCCCATAAAGGTTTGTAGCAAAAGGTGCTTCAACATACTTCTGAGAGGACAGAGCAGATGTACGCGCCACACTTTTCAGATTTGTATTCATTTATATAAAAATATGTATTGTTTTCCTTCTATTTCACAGTGATTAACTAATTTGTGTCACATAAAATCCAAATAAAAAAAATATGTAACAACAATGTGAATAAAAATACAACATTTCAATGGGAGTGAATACTTGTGGACGGTATGGTCTTCGGTTTCTTACTGTAAAACTTTTCCCATTTCATCTTTATTTTCCTCACTAGCCACTCCTGTCCCGGAGAAAATTACACATATCAATAAATATTTATTCAGTGTTTGTGATGAGCAATGGGTGTGAACTCAGGTGTAATTTGGTTTCAGTCTATCAAGATTAATTTTGTCAGGAACATGATGAATGCGATGCGGGGCAACGCTCCGATGAATCAGTGTCATTCCAGATGAGATTTTTCACAGGAGTTGAGAGTTTCCAAGATTAAGTGCAGTATTAGTCAATGTTTTTGGGATAAGGCTTCACACTAATTTAGTGAAGAGCAACAACCTGCAGAGGAGGCTCCATTAGCAATGACAATGAACTACGGCTCTGGAGGGGAAAATCTGATTAACGCCGCTCGCTGGAATTGTGAAGTCGTTTCGGTGGTTGGGCGATAATTCCACATTCGCAGGGGATGCCAGTTCATAAAGTGCTTTTGTCCGTGTCAAAGTCTTATTTTGCTGCCGCATTGTCATATTTCACAAGAACCGGGAGGAGTGTAAATTTAGAAAGAAAACTATCACACGACGACTCAAAAAACAAACAAACAAACAAACAAAAAAAGGATCACAAACGAGGTATTTGTCGATAACATCTTCCAGATGGTATGGTGCATTAATATAATACGCCACATTTCTTACAGCAGCAGTGTTTGCAGGCAAAGTGGGAAAATGCATGTGTCCTCAATGCTCACTTACTGTTGGGAGCTTCCTGTTGTTTTAGCAATGTCCTCAAAGCAGGACCAGCATCTTTCTACTAAGTATTCTGTTATTATTTCCGTTTTTTTTCTCAGGGAAATTTTCTCTATTGAGATCAAATGTCCTGAATATATACCAGTGACAAGCAGCTGTCAAGCCTGATTTCCATTTCTCCCAGAAATACGGTGCTGAAATCCTCTCCAGGCAGATAAGTATCTTTACACATGACTGCCAGATTTGATTGCCTTCTGTACAGGAGGTTGTATTGGAGTCGCTCACAATGCTCGCCGCACTACATTGTATTCGTCTTCTGTTATGCTATACTGTGCCCCTCGCCGAGCCCTCATCTAAATAAGAATATTTCTTCCATGCTTGGCTGTTCTTAGAGGGATTGGTGAGCAGCGGGGCTGAGATGTTGGACTGGGGTGGAGGGGGGGAAAAGAGGGCGTTTGGGAGGATGGGGACGCTGAGCTTCGACTCTCTGCTCACTGTAATGGAATATGTGACCTTACCAAACCGGAGATGTCGGTTTAAATTGCCTCAAGAAGTGATTTTTTTTTTTTTTTTTTTTTATGTACTGTGTGGTTTGGATGTCTGTTTTACCCCCCACACCCTCAAAGTGGGAATTATCACAATAAAAGTCTATATAGACAATCAGATGGAATTACACACATGTAAAATTGAATGTTGCATTAAACTATGTTAAGAAACATAAATAATGAGTCCCTAATTTCTCAAACGTCTATCCAAAGACGCAATAAGAGATCACAAACATCTGAGGTGCAAAGGAAAAATAAAACAGAAATCTATACATCAAATTAGAGAAATGCAGCAAAAAGTGATGTGCAAACAAATCATTTATTGTAATCTAATTTAAGCAGGGTGATCAGTCCTGGTTCTCGGCAGAGCAAAACGTCTTGTTCAGTTTTTCTCTCTCTTCATGCCGATCTCTGCATTCTTCCAAAGAGATCTTCATGAGGACCTGCTCAGCCTATCAGAAACTAACTTCATGGAGTAGTTTGGCAGCAAGTGAATGGACAATTCATTTCTGGCACATTTTTAAAAATACGTGTTGGAAAGAGAACAGAGGTCAAACTTCCCAGTGGGATGTCCCCAGAAAACTTCCAGAAGGAGCCATTCAGGTGGGATCCATCTCAACTGGCCCTTTGCAATGCCTGAAAACACTGAGGGCCCCTGGTAAATGACGTGTGAGCCCAATCACCTTACAGAGGAAGCTCATAATGACAGGTGAATCTTTGCTTTCTGGTTCAGCTCTTTCCTTGCTTCAAAAGACTGGAGGAGGTCCCACATTACTGCAGCCCCAATCCATATGTCCATCTCTCACTCCATCTTACTCGTGAACAAGACACCTGGATATATAAACTCCTTCGCTTGCAGCGAAGACTGACCCCCAACGCTGATGTGTTCTGCTCACAACACACATCACGCTAGTAGGATTTCTTAGCTGTCCCCGGATTTCTGTAATTGGAGGTTAATTATAAGACTTTATTAAGTTATGATACTTTTTGCAAAGGAGATGAGGCTTGTCTTGATTAATTTTATTATTATTTGTTTTCCATGAATACAATATGAGATTGTAATATCTTCTTTATAGAGATCAGGGTGTGTTTGCCATCGTACGAGAGCCGTGATGGGTTTGGTACAATAAGCTGTGATGAGGTACACTAGGTTTGATGGTTTCTGCTTCACACGGTGCAATAATAAATTTGGAGCTATGGGGGTCTGACATTGTCTGCGCTCAGTATAATTAAGCGGTGCATTAGAAAGAGGCCTGGAATAAAACATGAGTATGTAAATGCAGCCCGGAGCTGATGTTCTAGTGATTATTACAATGCAGATAAAGCATTTCTCACAACTGCCTGTGTCTACTGAAGCCTCCAAAAACATCTGGACCTTTTAATTGAAAAATGGCGTGGTGTTTTGCTGTGCTGTTCTGAAAAGACAACAATTAAGTCAAAAACGTAACTGATAAGAATTGCATTGCTTAATTATTTGGCGTTCCAGTCAAGAAAATTGATTTATCAATTATTTACAGGTCACAAAACAGAGGCCATGCATTCCTGGTTTTCATTGCATCATCATCTGAGAACATACAGTAATGAGCTGACACAGTCTCCAAAGTTCGAATTAATGAAATCTTTCAATTTGTGCATATTATAGCCAAGATTAAATACTTTGTTCTGCTCTACATACAGACAAAAATTTAGAATTTGGTTCTTTCCAAATATTATTTAGATATATATCATGACTTATGTGTTTGAACTGGTGATTAAATGCACCACATTGTGAAGTCTGCATTTATTGACACCACTCACTGAGATCAGCAAAAGACTTTGAAATAAATGTTATCAGCGGCACAACTTCACATAAACATTTTTGATAAATGCAATCCTTAATTTTACCACACACTGTAAAACATCTGAAGGCGGTATAACTTGAAAATGAAAGTCCACCTGCTGCCTAGAAAATGTAATTTAAGTCAAGCAGAAAATTCCTTTGGTTTTAACTCAGAAATGAAAGTTCATGAGGTTGATTTAACGACAAGAGATTAAGTTGAAGTTCATTGATCTTGAGTGTGAGTTTTAACTTAATGCTGCAATTTAAACCGAATAATTATTTCAAAATATGTGAGAAAAAAACTGCCCTCATCTAGTTACAGAGCACACATTTCTCTATTACTTTTACTGACAACATGAAGTTATTGCTTATTTCACTTTGGAATCATTTAAATTCTTGTTTCAAATTGGATGAAGACAATTTCTGGTCTTATAATGAACTTTATTAAACATCAACATAAATTCTGCCCAAAAACATTTGGTGTGAGCAGGACTTTATCCTCAAGCTTTTGCAAACTGTCAGCTGCATTAAAATGAACATCTGCCTTAATAACACATAAGATTCAGATTAATGTAACATACTTCCATCTTACTCACGGTGCAACACAGGATGCAAAAACATGCCGCTAAGCACCCAGGGAAATAGTTCTAACCTAAAAACTAATCCAAAGTTAATAACAAATTCACACATTTAAGTTCAGAATGTAAATCTCGGACTGTGTAACAGTGATCTGACGAAGGCTCTGACTGAAGAATCGCTGTTTAACAGTGTCATAAAGTGATGCCACTCTGTAGAAGACATGCAACATCTTGCTGCATTAAGTGAAGGACTTAAGCTTCCTCAAGAAATACAGTTTGCTCTGTTGCTGATTGTTTTCTGCTTTATTGTTGCATCCCCAGTGCACTCTGTTGTCCAGGTGAACACTGAAGTATTTATATTTCTCAACCATCTCCACTTCTTCTCCCGTGATATAAACGGGTGTTTGAGCATAAACAGTCTCAATCAGTCTGGACTTTGACTGGACCACTCCAAAACCTTTGATTTGGATGGACTTGCTCATCTGCTTTGGATCAGGGCACTTAAGCTTAAGGTCACCTACTGATGGCTCTCCTCTCCATCAGTTTTCTGATAGAGAGCAGAATTCATGGCTCCATTGATCACAATAAGTCATCTGGGTCAGCCCTGGACCTTCACACTACTGCTATTATCATGTCAGAATAATGTTGTGTTAGTTTTATGCCATGAAAGTGAATGCATGTTACACAAAACATCAAAGTTTTGTTTCATAAAGCCACTGTGAAAATTTCCCAAGAAGTTGATTTCTGACAAATGTGAAATAGATTTGTTTGTTTTTGAGCAGCAGTGTCCTGAATTGTTGACTTGCTGCTTTTAGGATCAACTTAATTCATATTATACAACAGATACTGTATAAGTAATGTACAAACTCTGTGGGTCTGGCAGTAACCAGGTTTGCTCGTGTGTGTGGCCAGTGAAACTGAGCTGAACAAAATACAGTTAATCAGAGCAGCTTATATTATTTTAAAAGGTAGGCAATTATATCTCTAAGCATGGTTGGGTAAATTTGGATATTTTCTTTCCCTTAATAAATAAAATCATAACTTGAAAATTGTGCTTTGTATTAACCAACTTATCTTTGTAGAATATAAGAATTTGTTTGAAACATTTAAGCTTGACATAAAAAGCAAAAACAATAGCAATCAGAAAGGGAGCGATTACTTTTTTTATGACATGTACTCTTTAATCTGTGCCAAAAATACATATTCCTTTTGAAAAATATAGTCTTTTCCTCTCACTCCCACTGCTGCTGAGATTTCCACATTTTAGCCGAATAAAAAGAGTCCAGCGTTTCTGACTTTTCTTCATCCTTCCTGTCTGAACTCTGCAGATTAGTGGGCCTGGGGCAGAGGCTGTTCATCTGCCAATATGGCACCAGCCTGAGTGATGGGCATGTGGCGATGTCACTAATGATCAGACCATAATGATTCGCTGACAGGGGAGGAGAGCAATAGATTGTCACTGGGGGTTGAGTTAAAGAGGGGTCCTAATGATCTGCCTGCAAACACTGCCAGAGCACCTCCTTTATCACTCCATCTCTTTCCTATACCACTCATCAGGTTCCTCTCCAATGGAGGGAGCCACACCGTTGTGTCTCAATGCCATCTCACAACGCACTGTAAACATCTGTCACCTCTATATCTATATTTCATGCCATTACCTTTTAGGCCTTGGGCTGCGTGCTGTAAGCCTCAGGGTACTTGATTTCCGCCAGCATGAGCTTTCGGCGGAGAATGGATCAAGCCATAATCATGTAACAGCACGGCAGTGTTTTAGCAGCACGTGGCCTATATAGCAACATCCCAAGTGATTCCACTTCTGTGGTACTCAGCAAAATGAAGAATACCTTATGACCTCTATTTTTTTATCAACATCTACTTTTCCTCCCGATTCTCTTTTCAGTCTCTGCTGTAGTTCTTTTAAAACTATGAGGAAAAAAATTAACTATCAATGCACATTATGTATCAGACAGGTCAGACATTTAAATTGCATTACATTTTTTAGTTTGTTTTTTTCAGCAGTTTGGGCTTAATTGTACGCAGCAGATCTCCGGATTTTGGCTATTACTTATTAATCTCAGTAATTTGATGCTGCTCGTTCTTTAACATTTCAATATTGTGTATAATCTAGTCAAAATGAGTGCACTCATATTACATACATTTGAAATTTACCTTTGATCATAATAAGAGTCAAACTTCAAGCCATTATTTGTGTTCATCATGATGATTTTTGAACAACAGCTAATGAAAATTTGATCTCTAAAATTAAAATTTTACATCCAACCAATAAAAAATATATCTAAAAAAAATAAAGATGTGGGTTTATTTACATATTTATTGAAAATATGTTCAATACCTGCATAACGGTTGTTATTTTCAAAATATACTATACATCTGACAAATGAACCTCATGGAAATATACATTCTATTTAATTGAATATAAAATAAAACGTTCTCAGATGATGAAACTGAGCGGAGCAAATAAATGTTAATAAATTGGAATTAGATCAATTTTCACTGGTGTTAGGTAAACTAAAAACCTCTCCCTGTGAAAGACAAGTCTACATATTATGAGTTCGGGTTGCTTTACTACCATCAGGTCTCAGAAAAGTGTATTATAAACTTTGTTTTGAATGCACTTTGTAGCACTATAAAGATGCTTATTCTATGTTGCTATAACCAGCAATTTGTTTAAGTAATTATTTTTTATGAAGTGATAAAACACAGTATATAAGTCTCATTTTCTGGCACAGCAGTGCGTTTCCCAATTTTGTGCTGCCGTTTTGTGTAGTTTGTGTATGTTTAGATGGGTGTAGGATGTAAATTTAAAGTAGGATTTAAGAAGTAGGTCTGTCAGATGAAGCCGCTTGGACTTATATTTTGAGAGGTGAGTGAATCTTCCTGAACGCAGAATGAGTGTCTGCACGGCATTATGTGAGATTAAGAAACAGTAATATTGGGTTTGTGATACATTACCAGAGTAGCACTTGTAAAAAAATAATACTCATAATATGGAACAATGTAATGTTTGTTGCGTGTTACGCTTCTGTTCTGTAAAGCTCTTTGAACTGCCTTGTTGCTGAAATATGCCAAACCAAAATACTTGACTTGACTTTTTTGTTATATGGGGAAAAATGCTAAACATTTCAGAACAAAACTAAGTCTTTTTCAGCTACTCATAAAATTTACAAATATCTCAGTCTCTTGTGCTTATATATGTGGTTTTAAACCCTTTACTGTCATGATAACTTTGGTGCGTTCATGGACCTATGACTTGCATGTCAATGAGAGTTTTGAGGTTGTCAGCTATGAGGTTTTAAATTGATTCAACCATACTTCCTTCTTCATGTGAATTTAGTTTTTTTTCACATTTAGTATTTCTAAAAGTTGCTTTTCATAAGATGTGTGGCTGCAGAACATCTTATAGAGGATATTTTCATCTTCAGCTAAGTATTGCTGTTTTTTATGTGGTTCACACATAAAATTCACTGTCTTACTTACGCAACATACTAACAACTCACGCCTTTACAGCGATCATAATTCTTGCACCTCCTCATCAAAGCAGTCCTGTCTGCACAGAATTTTGGTGATACTTCATGTGGGATGCTTTTCATATCCACTACAAAATTTAAAGTCTTTAAAAATTGCTCATTATTAAATGTACTTTCTGGCTGTTTTACACTGTCCCTATGTTCAGCAGAGCCAAAAAATAGATTCTAATTTTTGATGCGATGACATAAAATGCAAAAGATGTTTTCTCCTTAATGTCTGCTATAACCCAACATTACCCTAAAGAGCTACAAATAGTAAAAACTCACTTCCTATTTCAAGCAGCTCAGCTAATTGCTTAAATAATTGCGCTTAACATTCATGTTTGACGCTAACAAGAGACTTTAAGACTTTTCTATCACACTCCCACAGACAGTGGTGGGGACTGAAACTGAAGTGTGAACATGCAGCTACATTAACAAACACCACCACCACCAGAGGATACTTTCACCCCGTCAGAGCGTTTAATTACGGTTTGGCTTGATTCAACTTCTATCCTCTCAATATTATTTTATCTCATTTAAGAGGGAAGCAATGAAAGATGGGGAGGGGGGAAAAAAGCAGTAAGTACTTTCGTAATTTAAGAGAGTGTTAATGAGTGGCTGCTAACCTTTCTCAGTTATCTATCATCCAGTAATGGAGGCAAGGATCCCTTTTCCAATCTGCTTCATTAAAAATGTTCTATTAAATCTAAATATGACGCCACACACTGCTGGAATTAATAGAGTTTCTAAATGTCTTGAACATTTTAGCCACATTGATTTTATGTTAATATTATTTAGAATGACAGAGACGCTAATGGCACTTATGAAAAGTAAAATTTGGGGGATTTTTTGGTAGTTTCAGGAAATGAATTGGTAAGGAACTCCATTATGTAAAATGTGGAGTTTTACTGTAGAAAAGAACAAACAAACTATACATATATATATTTACAAATATGTATAACATTTTGACACATTAGAAATTTTCATTCAAAAAAATCTTCTGCTTTCCGTTGAACAGCAATTTCAAACCATTGGAGACTCATAATGTGCACCATTATCTCCAAACACAGAAACTATGGAACAGTGATGAACCTTCCCATGAGTAGCCTTCCTACCAAAATTGCTCCCAGAGAAAATATCCTGCAGAAAGACAAGGCAATAGTGGCACTTTTTGGAAGATGAATATCTACATCTGGCGTCAAACTGACTGAGCATCTCAAAACCTTCCTATCTCACTCTCTCCGTCTCTCTCTCTGTTAGCAGTAACACTTTTATGTGGTAGCCTTACAGAGAAACAGCATTTAGTAGTAAATTGTATTCCAATCAGGGTTTCTGCACAGCAGACGGCAGATGTTATTACTGCATGTGAAAACATATCTTGTCACTTTAATGGCACTTATTTAAAAGAATGCCAGAGAGGACATTACTACTACTTGGACTTAGAAAATGTTGGACAGCAAACTCTGAGAAACAAAGTTGTAACTTAATTATCTTTTCCACAGATATTATCCCCCCCTGCCTTATTAAACAATTTTTTTTTCCTTTTTTCACCTTTTTTTTTCTGCAGATAGTTGCTGGCCTAAAAATAAGCTTGAGTATATGGCCAAACCAGATGTGTGCAGCTGCTGTGTCAATCCAATACCCCTAAACTCCTCTCGGGCAATATAGAAGTGCAGGAGGGCAAATGTTGAAGTCACAAGATTCCTCCCTCCCCCTTTTTTTTTTGTCATAAATCATATTTGGCAACATGAAATAAGCTACTTGTAGCGATATTGCTACTGGCATATTACCCATTCTCATTCATCACCTCAGAAGAACTACGAAAAATGTAAAAAAAAAAAAAAAAAGATCATTACAAGTGCCACATGTGACCTCTGGACCAAGAACACCAACATTTGCTTATGTGCATTTCTTTTCTGAAGACAGTGCGATGTTTCCCACCTGTGTAATCATCCCTTTTCAGTTCAATCATAACATTGTGGAGAGCTTAGCTAGGCTAATTGCTTCCACTCACTCACAACGATGGACAAAATGTAAATATGAGCTACGAAAAAGGAATTTTTCACAAAGAACATTTTTGCAGAGATGAATGTCTGTCTGAGAGCTGATAGCGTGTGGGTTTTACAGCTGTAAAAATGTCACACTTGTTTCTTTCTATAAGCTGGAGACCATATTAAGCTTTTATAAGTTCTGTGCAATCAGATATAAACGTGTTGGGAGTCTCAAAACTGGAGCCGCTGTTTGCATTTTGGCTTCAGTTAGAACAGAGACACTAAATTGGGAGACATTTTATGAAGCTTCACATTTAGCAGTGGTATGCAGCATGTAATACAGAATATACTAGCAAGGGAGACACAAATACAGAGAGTGATGTGCCAGACTTTATAACCTACCCTGCACTTTAAAATGACTGCTGTTTTTCATTTCCCTCTAAGAGATCTGACATGCACGGCAGTAATGGCGCTGAAGAGAGCCAGAATAAACAGAAGGTGGGAGACAAGACAGAGAGGAAGATGAATGTGTCTGAAAGGTAGATTTTTTGGCGGTTGTGATTTCAGAGAAAACCTGGATTTCATTGTTGGAATCTCTGTGTTTGATTGAATAAAATGTCCAGTTCAGGAATTTTACATATTTTCTTTAAAGCTTCAGTCAGGTTTTAGTCTCCGTGGGAGTCAGCACATGCGCGAGTTTGTGTTTGTCACATGGGGTTTTTCACCAGGTGTCGCTATATAAAGGTGTTTTCATAGCTGTTTAGTTGAACTTTGTCATTTGGGAATAATAGTCGCTCGAATGTCAACATTCAGCGAGGAAAAGAATCACGGCATGATTACCTGTATATTTTCTCTGTGCATCTTATAAACACTCTACCAGCAAAATTATTCAAACCCACTTTTCCCATTTTGTCACAAACATTATTGTGTGTTATTACGTTTTCATGTGACAGATCAATACAAAGTAGCA
This sequence comes from Gambusia affinis, assembly GCF_019740435.1. NCBI lineage: Eukaryota > Metazoa > Chordata > Actinopteri > Cyprinodontiformes > Poeciliidae > Gambusia > Gambusia affinis. The sequence goes on from NC_057870.1 coordinate 9,585,291, forward strand.
CATAATTTTCGGAGGGATTTTGATTGGGCTGTTCTAACTCATGGATAACCTTTTAGTCTGAGCCATTCATTTTTAGTTTAATTTGCCGCTCGTGTTGCTCTCTTGCCTCCTTTCGTTCTCAAGTATTTTGGGGCCTGGAAAGGTTTTTTTTTCATTATTATTTATGTGACCCCTTCCAATAACTTTAAAACTACTTTTAAAGTCTATCAAATCTGACTTCCAGAAGCCCTCGAAGCATATTTAGAAGTCCTGATGAACAGAACTACAAATCTGAAGTTGTTAGACATGTAGTCCATGTCAGAGGTTAGGTCCTCTCGGGGGCCCCCTGCTGGACTGAAGGGTCTTCTCAACACCTTGGGACAGCAGAGGCTGTAATATTGATAACAATCACTCACAGACACACTTAAATTCCTAAATAAAGAATCTGGAGAACGTTGAATAACATTTGTTTATCACTGACCTAATTAACATCTTGTTTACGACTACAGTGGGCTCCTCCAATTCATGGTTCACTATTCGCTGAAAAACTGCCCCCGGGAAGATTTTTTGAAATTTTTATTTAGAGCATATCTAAAACATTAAGAAGAAAATGCACCTTGGGGAGCTGGAACAAGTGGGCACAATACTACTGGACACACAGTTAGCTGGTATTTGTAAAGCAACCAATCCAGGAGCCTCATTTGTGTTCTGGCTGAACCCTGAAGAGCGGACACAAGGAAGAGTGTTGGCATTAGCTTCTGCGGAAAAGCTAAGACAGTTTTCAGTGTGTCTGCTAATTTGTTGTTTTTTTAATTAAAATAGCCAGTTCCAAGCATTTTTACAACAGGTCTCAAGTACACATGGGTACCTGTGGTGACCCTTAACCCTGCAAATACTGGGGTTGCACTGGATTAACAGATCCTCTGTTTCAAACAACCAAATAAAATGTTTAAATTTTGCTTGCTTTTTTTTCCCCTTAGTTTGCAGAATCTCTTCTAGCAGCATAGAATAAAAACAAGCAACTTCCTGATTCAAATACCTTGCTACAGCTTTATTTGTAGCTCATTCTAATTTCTGAGTCATACCTTCAGCTTTTAAATCACATCACATCTTGTCTAGTTTGAAAATCTATCATAATTTAGATTGAATATCATTAATGTTTCCTGAGTGTTTTTTTATTATTATTATTTAATATAATCTGCATGTAACGTACAGGACAAAATAAATAAAAAAAGAAACAAGAAAAAAAACAAATCTAGTTCTTCTCACTTGACCTTACTCAGAGCCTACACTTCAGTTTCCATTAAAAAAATGTAAAATATGGCTGCAGTTGTGGTGACAAATGCGTTTGGATTGGTTTCTGTAGAGCGATATGAAAATTTACAGTTTGCATTAATATTAATGCATCATTATCAGCTGTCGGATTTCATAAATAAGTACAGCCGTGTCAGGTGTGGTGTAGATCACTTGGATGGGCCACACTTTGCAACATCACACTCTTTTTAAGAGCTTTGCAACTTTAATTGGGAAAATAGCAAATCAGGTAGTCAGGCGTATAACTCATTGTCACATTTAATCAATACACTTTCTAAATCAACTCATTTATTCTATAAATGATCTTATATAGATCAGGCGACCGATTAAACAATTAGCATATATTTAGTAATTAATTAATTCAACCATTAATCACACCATCACCGTTCAAACTTTAAGCCAGCAATTCTAGGAGCAGACATGCAGGCTGGTGCTGGAGCAGTACATCATGCCTGGGGAGTGCAGATTGTGACACAGCTAGATTTACTGTGCTAAAAAATCAATGCAATTAGGAGAGAGGGTGGAAGCTGCCTGGTCTTTAGGAAATTTTTGACACACACACACGCACACGCACGCACACACGCCTTCACACGCAGGCATCTTTCCTTCTGTTTTTTTTTTTAAACTTCTCCTTTTTTTTCTAAATGATGGATTCAGTAAAGTAAAAGTTTAGAGATAAACATCCGCACTCAGAGCTTTTGCACAGGCTGCATTTTTTTTTTTTTTTTTTTGTGCCAGTATGAAATTATTCTTTAACCAATTACCAGAGCTTATAACAATTAACAACACATGAGACGGTGCCCCAGGTGATTGTTTACCCTTGCCTCACACCTCATTTCTAAATGTTAGTCAGTCTAGATACTCCATGAGAACCTTCTCACATCTGCTCCAAGGTCCAGATGTTGGACAGTGTATTAAGTCTGTCAGAGTCAAGTCATTAGAGTATCTCATGATTAAAGAAACTGCTTATCTTTTTTTACCTCTTCTTCATTTAGCCTTATTAGACTTATATATATATTAGATTTAGAAGTGTACATGTGCTTCCTTACCATTTTGCCGAATTGCTCTTTAAAAATGTAGTTCAGTTCAAACATTTTCAGGATCCCTCTAAAAGCTTCACAACATTTGTTGAATGTTTTTATGTCATCACACTGCAGGTAAGAACCAGTCTGAGTTAACAAAAGCAGCAATAGCTTATCACTACTACTTTGTTAATTATAGACTAAAACCTTCACCCAAACAAGCTCTTTGTACTCCCATAGTCGACAGTAGTTTTTCAAAGCTTACCTTTTTTTTGTTGTCAAAATAAAGTGCATTGCCCGCTATATATGTGCAGCGTTAAGGGTTAGCAGAGTGCATCAAATATCTGTAAACACTTCACATGTCTGTTATCAATCCAAAGCAGTGGCCAGCAGCAGAGAGAAAGGTGAGATCAGCTCGGAGATGGTGTGGACAACCTGCCCTGGAACACAGGATGCAGGCGGGGTTGAAGCGCTGTCCAGGCCTTGGCTTGTTGATTGTCTCATCTGTCTTGGCTAAGTCAGCAGGATGTGACAGCCGCCTTCTCTGTGTTACCTGCTGACCACTGGGCTTGGCATCCTCTCCGCTCACCTGCCCTATCACAGTATCTCTATCCCCACTTCATTCTCGCCTCAACGTCTTTGCAGCGGGAGTGTGAATCAAGGCATTTGTGTCAAAGAGGAGGAATGAAGGCTAACAGTTTCTGACTGCATGCTTGCAAGGAAAGGTTCAGGCTGCTGACTTTGGTTTGTTGGTTTCTGAAAACTCTTTGCAGCCTGACAATAGTGATGAGCCCTCAGTTCATATCCATGTAATCAGGCATCACTGACTTTACAAATCTTTAACATAGGTGGGATTTTGACTGGTTTTCTATCGCTGTTTCTTCCCTGTCCCTTCTTGCACACATCACATATTAACAGAAGGTATTATTGTCTGCAGCTACTTGGAAAAGCATTCGTGCTTCTCAAATATTTTCACATGTTGTCATTTTACAACCCAGCTAGTTGAAAAATGAGATTTTAACAACACACAGCATCACATATATTGTCAAGTGCAAGAAAAATGACACAGTGTGGGATGCTTTTCTTCAGAGGGCCTCGATAAACTAAGTTGATGGGAAGATGGATGGAGTTAAAAACAAGAAGAGGAAAAAAAAAAAAAGCCTTGAAAGCGGAGTGAAGATTCACCTTTCACTGGACAAGCCAAAGGTACACTGGAATTATTTAGGTCATAAATGGCCACTTGTGACCCTTGAAATGATTTTATGTGACCCTTAACTGCAAGCCAAAAATGGTACAAATTTGGCCCAGAAGGCAGCTGATAGATATGGACTTTTTTTTCTTGCAGAATTTTTACTGACAATTTAAAATCTTCTCCAAAAGGAAAATGCTGAGTACTTGTCTTTTCTAGTTTTTTTTTATCATCATTATTTTAACTTCATAACTTCAAATAAATAAATAGTCCGTCTGGTAACATAGGAGAAAAATATATACATGGGAAATTATATCCACGACTTGATAACTTGTGGAAACAACTTATCTCATGGATAATAACTTAATTATAACAAGTCATAACCATGAGATTTTTTTGTGTGTGTTTTCTCCCATGTCACCAGATTGGCTCTGCAAAAAACTGCTAATTCAAAAATTTCTAGAAAATCTATGCATCTATTGAAATAAGCCAAACAACTGGGACTATTTTTTAAAATTTACAATCAGCGACATTGTGATGTTTACAGTGTACCCTGTGTTTCTTGTTCAGCCAATCCAAGTCACGCCCCTCATTTCCGTTATTCCTCGCACCTGTGTTTCTCCCTAATTGTCTCCCTTCTTAAACCTCCCTCAGTCACTACCAAGCTGCCAGATTATCGAACGCTTTCAGCTAGTAGTTTTCCAGCACTCTTACCTCGCCCTTATAATCACGACCACGCCTTGTTCCTCGGACCTGTCCCTTTTGCCTCGCCCTTGTCGGACTATTACTGATTGCCTTTCTGGATCTCGACCCACGCCTGTTACTGTAACTCCGCTCTCGCCCACTCCCACGGATTCTGTTCTCTGTCCCGATCGTGTATGACCTCCGCCCGTCTGACTAGGATTCAGGATCTGGATTTGGTTCGTCTGCTTCCCCCACAAGTTGGCACGCTGCCCTGCATCAGCGCTTCCCTCCCCAGGCACTTCGTCCCGAGCTCTGCATCAGCGCAGCATCTGCTCCACTCCTTGTTCCTCAGCCGATCCCCACATTTACTGAACGCCAGGTTAGTGTTTCCCTTCACACATACGCTAACTGATCCCTTTGTTGCTATTTCTCCGGTCATCAACCTCTCCTTTTCGCCCCCCCTTCGCAGTGCTGCAGCTGACGATCCTGTGCCCGGTTCAAGCTGCCTTTTAATAAATATCAGATTTACTGCTCACTCCTGTGTCGTGGCTGAATTTCTGGGTCCCTCTAGTGTACCATTACAGTATAATCTGGCCACTATGGACCCATCGCACGCACAGGAATGGCGCGCTACAGTAGAGAAATCCATTATTAAATTGGAAGCTAATATGGAGGAAATGATGTCTATGCTGTCAAAGTTGACAAACCCCACAGCGCCTCCTAGTGCCTCGGCTGCCCCACGACAAGCTCCTCCTCAGCTGGTGCGGTTACCTCTTCCATGAGGAGCCCGTCTTTCCCCCCCTGAGGTTTTCTGTGGTGAGCCTAGCCAATGTCGGCCCTTTATTACCCAGTGTGAGATTCATTTTGAGCTTCAGCCCAGCTCTTTTCCCTCTGAGCGAGCTAAGGTTGCTTACATGATTTCTTTACTATCTGGCAAAGCTAAGATTTGGGGTACGGCTGAATGGCAGAAAGACTCGCTCATCTGTTACAGTTTTGATGATTTCTCCAAGGAATTAACGCGTGTTTTTGATCCTTGCCTCCCTGAGAGAGAGGCAGCTCGAGGGCTCTGGAGAATAAAACAGGGCAAGAGGCGTATTAATGAATATATCATTGACTTTCATACCCTTTCTGCTGACAGTGATTGGAATGATGAAGCCTTGTGTGATGCCTTTTACCAAGGTCTGAGCGAAAGCATTAAAGATGAACTCTCAACTCGTGACCCCCCTAAGGATCTGGCTGACCTCGAAACCATGGCATCACGGATCGATCAACGGATGCATGAAAGAAGGCTAGAGAAGGCTTCCGACCGACTATACCCGACTACATCCTTGGGAGTCCCCTCCCGGCTCACAATGAGGTCATCGTTGCCCAAACCACCTTCCTTTCCCTCCCAGGACCAACCAGAACCTATGCAGATTGGTCGTTCCAGGCTGACACCCGAGGAGAGGGAGCGCAGGCTCAAGAAGGGCCTTTGTTTCTACTGTGGCAGTGATGACCATCAACTTCGGCAATGTCCCTCCAAGAGGTTAGTTCCTTCAGTCTGTAGCGCTCTACTTAACCAACATACAACTACTAAATCTTCATTAATTACCATCAATGCCCAGATTTCTATGTGTGGTCGCTCCCACTCCTTAGCAGCTTTTGTTGATTCTGGAGCCGACACTGAATTTATGGATGCGGAGTTAGCCCGCTCACTCAATTTGAAATTAAGAGAAAGTACTCGGAAGACTGAGGTCCAGGCTATTGACGGTCATGTTTTACACCAGGTCAAGCTGGAGACAGAGCCAGTCCGACTGATTGTGGGAGGGAACCATCAGGAATCCATCTCTTTTCTCATCATCAACTCTCCTAACCTTCCGTTAATTCTTGGTGCCACCTGGTTGAGACTACATAACCCACATATTGACTGGGTCCATGGTTTGGTCCTTGGATGGAGCACTCATTGCCTGTCCACCTGTCTTCAAGCTGCTAATCATCCAGGGCCAGTTCCCTTGGATTCCCCAGTTCAGGACCCTGACCTTTCAGGGATCCCCAAGGACTACCATGACCTTAAGGAGGTTTTCAGTAAACATCGTGCCACTTCTCTGCCTCCACACCGCCCCTATGATTGTGCCATTAACCTGCTTCCTGGCACCTGCCCACCCAAGGGTCGTCTATTTTCACTCTCAGTCCCTGAAGACCAAGCCATGCGAGACTATATAAAGGAGGCCCTCCAAGCAGGAATCATTCGTCCTTCCTCATCCCCTGCTGGTGCAGGATTTTTCTTTGTAGGAAAGAAGGATGGTTCACTTCGCCCCTGCATCGACTACAGAGGACTCAATGACATCACCATCAAGAACCGTTATCCCCTCCCACTCACAGACACTGCATTTGAACGCATCCAAGGCTCTACCATCTTTACTAAATTAGACCTAAGGAATGCGTATCATCTGGTGCGTATTCGGGAGGGAGATGAGTGGAAAACTGCCTTCAACACCCCTACTGGGCATTATGAATATTTAGTGATGCCATTTGGGTTGACTAATGCACCAGCAGTCTTCCAGGCCCTTGTGAATGATGTTCTTAGGGACATGATTGGTCTTTATGTCTTTGTCTATCTAGATGACATCCTGGTTTTCTCTAAGGATCTACCCTCACACATCAACCATGTCCGTTCAGTGCTTCTTCGTTTACTACAGAATAACCTGTTTGTTAAACCTGAGAAGTGTGAATTTCATGTGTCCCAGACTTCCTTCTTAGGCTTTCTAGTCTCCCCCAACCAGCTATCCATGGAGGACCGCAAGGTTTCCGCTGTGCTGAATTGGCCTACCCCTCAAGACCGTAAGCAACTCCAGCGGTTCCTGGGTTTTGCTAATTTCTATAGGCGGTTCATTCGCAATTACAGTTCTATTGCCTCACCCCTTCATGCTCTAACCTCTCCCAAGTCTCGTTTTCAGTGGAACCCTAATGCGGAAAAGGCTTTTCAAAGACTTAAACACCTGTTCTCCACTGCACCAGTTCTCCATTCTCCTGACCTGAATAGACAGTTCATTGTGGAGGTCGACGCATCGGAGTCTGGTGTTGGCGCAATCCTTAGCCAGAGGTATGAGGATGATAAGGTTCATCCATGCGCCTTCTTTTCTAGAAGCCTCTCCTCTGCTGAGTGCAACTATGACGTGGGGGACCGAGAATTGCTGGCAGTTAAACTAGCGTTGGAGGAATGGAGACATTGGCTAGAAGGAGCTAAGGAACCCTTCCTAGTGTGGACTGACCACAAGAACCTCCAGTACCTCAAGTCAGCTAAAAGACTCAACACCAGGCAAGCCAGGTGGGCCCTCTTTTTCTCTCGTTTTGTATTCACTTTGTCCTACAGGCCTGGCTCCAAAAATGTGAAGCCTGATGCATTGTCCAGGATTCATGAACCCCTGAACGAACCAGTGACTTGTTCAGAAGAATTTATCCTTCCAAAGTCTGTTCGGCTGGCGGTAACTCGGCTAGAGGTTGAGAATCGGGTCAGGGAGGCCAACCAACTGCAACGGCCCCCCCCAGGCTGTCCTCCCCAACGCCTCTTCGTACCTGACAATCTTATCCCTGAGGTACTAAAGCTTTGCCATGTATCTAAATTGTTTTGCCACCCTGGTGTAGTCAAAACTCTAAGAGTGGTCCAGTCACGCTTCTGGTGGAGGAACATGGGCAAGGATGTCAAAGAGTTTGTCTCTGCCTGCGGGTCTGCTCTCAGGCTAAACCTTCGACCCCAGCAGGGCTTCTTCACCCTCTACCTGTTCCCCACCGGCCTTGGTCGCATATTTCGATGGATTTCATCACAGGATTACCCACCTCAAACAGGTACACTACCATACTCACGATAGTCGATCGCTTCTCCAAAATGACACACTTGGTTCCCCTTGTGAAATTGCCCTCCTCTAAGGAATTAGGTGAGATCCTCACTAGAGAGGTGTTCAGACTTCATGGGCTTCCCAGGGACATTGTCTCTGACCGTGGCCCTCAATTCGTCTCTCGTTTTTGGAAAGAGTTTTGTAAGCAGCTGGGGATCCAGGTGAGCCTCTCCTCAGGTTTCCATCCACAGACGGATGGGCAAACTGAGCGTCTTAATCAGGAAGTGGAGATCAAGCTCCGCATGCTCTGTGAACAGGATCCAACCAAGTGGGCACAGAACTTGCCCTGGGTAGAGCATGCCATCAATTCCCTTCCCTCCAGTGCCACTGGGTTGTCTCCCTTTCACACTGTTTATGGTTTCCAGCCACCTGTTTTTTCCTTGCAGGAGCGGTCGGCCATGGTTCCCTCTGCCCATGCCTCAGCGAGGAGGTGCCTCAGGGTGTGGAGAAAGGCCCGCAGGGCTCTCTTAACTACGTCTGCCATGTATTCCAGGTCAGCAAACCGACACAGGATCCCGGCTCCTGCTTACCTTGTAGGTCAAAGGGTGTGGCTGTCAACCAAGGACCTTCCCCTTCGGGTGGAGAACAAGAAATTGGCGCCACGTTTTGTCGGACCGTTCCCCATCTCCAAGGTGGTGAATCCTGTGGCCGTCCGCCTCCAGCTGCCTTCTTCTCTGAAGGTCCATCCCACTTTCCATGTCTCACGCATCAAGCCTGTTGCCACTTCCAGATTCATGCCCTCCTCCAAACCCCCTCCTCCCGCCCGGTTCTTTGCTGGGGGTCCCGTCTACACTGTGAGGCGTCTTCTCCGATCCAGAAGGTGGGGCCGTGCCACCCATTACCTGGTGGACTGGGAAGGTTATGGGCCGGAGGAGCGCTCATGGGTTCCTTCCCGCCACATTGTGGACAAAACCCTTATCAGAGATTTCCATCGTGATCACCCCGACCAGCCTGGTGGTCCTTCAGGGGCCGGACCTTGAGGAGGGGGTACTGTGATGTTTACAGTGTACCCTGTGTTTCTTGTTCAGCCAATCCAAGACACGCCTCATTTCCGTTATTCCTCGCACCTGTGTTTCTCCCTAATTGTCTCCCTTCTTAAACCTCCCTCAGTCACTACCAAGCTGCCAGATTATCGAACGCTTTCAGCTAGTAGTTTTCCAGCACTCTTACCTCGCCCTTATAATCACGACCACGCCTTGTTCCTCGGACCTGTCCCTTTTGCCTCGCCCTTGTCGGACTATTACTGATTGCCTTTCTGGATCTCGACCCACGCCTGTTACTGTAACTCCGCTCTCGCCCACTCCCACGGATTCTGTTCTCTGTCCCGATCGTGTATGACCTCCGCCCGTCTGACTAGGATTCAGGATCTGGATTTGGTTCGTCTGCTTCCCCCACAAGTTGGCACGCTGCCCTGCATCAGCGCTTCCCTCCCCAGGCACTTCGTCCCGAGCTCTGCATCAGCGCAGCATCTGCTCCACTCCTTGTTCCTCAGCCGATCCCCACATTTACTGAACGCCAGGTTAGTGTTTCCCTTCACACATACGCTAACTGATCCCTTTGTTGCTATTTCTCCGGTCATCAACCTCTCCTTTTCGCCCCCCCTTCGCAGTGCTGCAGCTGACGATCCTGTGCCCGGTTCAAGCTGCCTTTTAATAAATATCAGATTTACTGCTCACTCCTGTGTCGTGGCTGAATTTCTGGGTCCCTCTAGTGTACCATTACAGACATCCCTTTTCTACAAAAATGTCATCACATCCTTTGTTTCATTAAATATGCTCAGTTCCTCTTTGATATGATAAAAATCAACTATAAAAACTATAGTAAATTTTATTGTGCAGTTTAATGTAATGAAGTTATATTACACTTTAATACTTACACACTGGCAGTTTTGGCCTGCATGAGACAATGTTTGGACACCACAGGTTTACCTCACAGCATATTTATGGAGAATCTCTATAAAGACTTCACATTCTAAGAAGCTCTCCATCCAATCAGAGACACTGAGACTGAGCTATTTCGGGAAGAACTGGAAGCAATTTCAGTGTCTTGATGTGAAAAGCTGGAAGAGACATAACCCACAAGACCTGCAGCCGAAGGCTCAACAGAGGGACTGTAAATAAATGCACAGCATTGCTTTTGGACTGTAAAACATTTAGAGAAATTACATCCATATCCTTTCATTTTAGAGTTATCCACTATTTTGTGTTGATCCCATTAAAATACACTCATGATCTGTTTTACATAACAAAAATGTATAAAGGTTCAAGGCATATGTTTCATTTCCATGAAACTAGTTCTGCAAAACTGCCTCAGTAATTTATATGGACTTCTTTTGCTTTCAGTTGTTTGGGAGAAGGTTTTGGAATAGGTGGCATCTTATCTTTTTTTTTTTTTTCCCCTCCTAGGGGTCTTTTGTGGGCTCTAGTGTCCCTTATTCGAAAGTAGGCTGACAGGAAAGAGGGAGATAGAGAGGGAAGACATGCGGCAAACGTCAGCTGGGTCCGGGAATCGAACCCGCGACCACCGTGTCGAGAACTGAAGGCCTCCAAATGTGGGTCGCGCTATCCCCTACGCCACCACAGCACACCCGTGGCATCTTATCTTTATCATGACCTACTTCATATTTCTATTTTCTGTTCAGTTCTTTTCACCGTGTTTCCTTCATCTACTTGAATATATACAATATTGTATAAAATAATCTTAAATTGTATTATCTCTCTCTTCTTTCAGCAGCCAAATATTCAATGTCAACATTCAGTTTCAGTGTCAGACAACATATTTTTATGGTGTGTCATGTATGATTACTGTTCAGCAACAAATATTTGTATGCCATGGTAGAGTTTACTTTGTCAGACACCCATATGTGTCAACTAAGTTTATGGTGCTTTTGATTTTTATCTGCAGGTGGTCCATCAATTTTGACAAAAAGCCCGCTGTAGATGCTACCTGCTGTGTATTCTCAATTCGGTCTTACGCTAACAACAATGTATTTACGACGAGCGCTATATTTAATCCTCGAGAAAGATGAAAAACAACCAGCTTCTAAATGAGATTTGACGTTTCGCTTCCTTTAATGTTTTGTCTTTCTGTATTTCATTACAAGTTCCTCTTTATTCTCCGCTCAGCACAATCCCGATCCCAGACTTTGAGCCGCGACCAAAGCAAGGCTCTTCGGGGATAACAGATGAGCGCAGATGAGCGGTGTCAGGTAAAGTGCTGTGAAAGACATTTAATGTGTTTTATATCAGTGTGTCTGAATTGTCCAGGAACACTTGAATCACTCAGTGTCAGCCAAATACGGCGTAATGAGACTCGCCTCCTCTCATCTGAAGACACATGTCTCTCTGCTGTCACTCAGGCTAGCGGTGGAAAAAGGGTCCTTTTCAGGCTTTGTGAAGCACACAGGACTGTATGATAGCACTCCTCCTTTGCATTAGGGAGGGATATTTCATTATGAGACTCCTGGAGAGAGGACAAAGGTCACACTGGAGCTTATTTAAACACTTGCAGATTTTTTTAAGATACATAATGAGGTTAGGTTAAGTTAGATTAAGATATGAACTGTGTTTATAGAGAGATCATCAAACGTTTAAAGGCTGAAAACTAGACTATGTAGTCTACATACTGTGTAGTTTTGTGGAAAATTTAAGATCTTTTGTTTTTGATCGACCGATATTGATTTTATTGTACACATGTTGTCCACAGTTTCTCTGAAGGGTCTTAATGAAAATTGGATTATCTCAATTTTAGACCTTACAAAGTCTTTAAAAAAATCTAAATTTTCCATAATAGTTATATTTTAAATGTGATCATTCAATGATTCTTTGATCTACATATATATATATATATATATATATATATATATATTCCTTTTTTAAAAATTTACTAAACTTTAATATTAGAATTGCTGCCATGAATTTATTCCATTAGTTCTAGTCTTCTTGCTTTATGCAATTACAAACATACAAACCTGGATATTCACTCAACCTTAATGAACATTTGAAAGAGGTTCTACTAAAGCCCTAATTTTTTTCCAGCTGTGGAGAAAAGAAAAAGAGGGGTTATTTGTATTAGTCTTTCTTGGGTTAGGTTTCTTAAGTCAGGTTTTGTTTTCAACCTTATGATCCACGACACTAACTCACAAAACCAACCTAGACAGAAGTAGTTTCAGGCTTACGTCATTTGTGACAGGGCAGCGCCTCAAGGGCTCACCTGCTGCTTGTTCCCAGAAAGTCATCGAAAGTTTCCAATATCATCCGATACCGATACAGTCACTCTTTGTTAATAGCAGCGTCCTTGAGAAGGAGCTGACAGAGGGGTCAGAGTAGTTGCCAAATGCAGCACAGTCTCACTCTGCCCACACAAAATCTCCCTCCAAATATGAAAAGTGGTTGCACAATGCAGGAAGACAGTTTTCCACACGACTGTGTGTAATTTGTTATTCAATACAGAGTGGTAGTTTTATTCCCTCGCATCCTGCAATGAACTCTAGACACGCTTGACTTTTATGCAGGATAAAAATTTTCCTCTTCCTACACGTGTTGCTTCTTCTTACTTTATTTACTATACTATATTTTCTGAAATAATTTAATTGAATTAAATAAAAAGTTAGCCAAGGTCTGGTGTGTTCATTGGTCGTAAAAAGATCAGATTTGTGATTTGAGTTGAGTTTCAGTGGTCGTAAAAAGATCAGACTGCTAATTCTAGCTAAAAGCTGATCTTATTCAACGTATCTGAACAGAAAAGAAAACCTTTAAAAAATAATTTGCTTCCTTTCTTTCAATCTCTACTAAACTCACATTGTTTGTGCTGAGATATTTAACCTTGCTATGACACTCTGCCAACATCTTCTCACTAAAGGACTATGACGCTGTCTCCCCTGAAAGGAGACATTCTGTTATGGGGCTTTTTTTTTTTTTCCCCCTGGTGGGAAAGTTCTTGGTGCCTATTTGGAAAACTCTCAGTTTTCTCAAGTTTTGCCAACACAAACCTACCAGTGTCACAAAGCAGTAAGGGAGCCCGGACAGGGTTGAAGCTGTCAGGGTCGAATCCCCCTGTGAGGGGAGGGGAGCGAGCTCTAATTATCCCCACCTGTGCCCGGCTACAATGGGAGGGTCAAGATGAAGCCATTAGCTGTCTCTCCACTGGCACCACCAAGAGTTTGTATACATCTGTGTCTTATTTTCTTTTCTGGCACAATCAGTCCAGTAAGCTAAGCAGGCATGACCGCATTTGGCAACTTCCAAGGACTCTGGCAAAGTTAGACAAGGAGGAAAGCGGTGAGACACAGAGAAAGGGGGATGAACTGTTTTTTGTTTTTTTTTTTCCCCCCCAATTCCTTTTTGGTTGGTACTCAAGCACAGCGTGTTTCTTAGAGAGTTTTCGTGTTGGTCAAAACAGTCTGGCAAGCACAAAAAAGAGCACATGTTGCAGAGGAAGCTACATTAATGAGGCTGTGTGTGAGTGGGGACAGAGGGGCGGATTTAGATGAAACTGACTTCTGTGCATGCGGGATCTTCTCAGGTTGGTTTTGTTGTGGGGCTGCTGTTCAGCATTACTGCTCTTCTTAAAGCTCACCTCCTATTTGACTCGCAGCTCTTGATATAAAAAGGCTCATTGTGATTTCAGAACTGTCAGCTTCGATTAACTGAATCAAGCCTTCCTCTGGCCCAGCAAGTGTGCATGTTGTCAGAGCTATTTACGAGCAATGACCAGATATGAAGCCCAGACTATTGTGGTCATGTAAACAGCCACATCTGTTTGAACCCACCTGCTCCCCGGTGTTTACTGGGCTTTGTAAATAATGAAATGAGTCTCTCTGTTCAGAAATATTCCAGCAGTGTGGACTTTTGCATTAAAAGTGGCACGCTAATTAATCAGGCCGGTGAAAACAAAAGCACTTGGGAATTGCACGTTTCTGCATAAGAGCAACGCAAAAAAATAAAAATAAAAAAATCGTCCACATATCTGGGTGTTTTTCTGCGGCGCAGCTTCACCCATTCATTCAGCGGCTCGTTCATTCATTTATGTCTTTTATTTATTTATAAACCTCCATGAGTGTTTGTTTTCATTTTGGTCCCTTGAACCTTGCCACCCGGCGTGTGACACCCGGGCTGCGAGCGAAGACGGAGAGGCGGGCTGGTTCAGAATGATCACTATCATTAACATTCACAGGGGGTTCACTTATCATCTCTGACTGGAGGGACATGGCAGCCATTATGAGACGTCCGCAGGTGGAGTGCCGTGATACATATTGCATCTTGCCACAATGGATTTATGTATTCCGTAACAAAAGAAAAGTCTAATGAAAAAATACAGACGGCAATCCTTTATTCCTCGCTCGACTTCAAGTGAGGCCACAATGTCCAGTGATGAGGCGGCGTGCGGGGGGAATTCCAGGGCTGTACACTGACCTGTCTGTCACTCAGGCTGCGTGGGAGCAGACACACATTACCTCATATTATGGCACAACATTTCTTGCCTTTTAACCCTCTGTGTCCCTCTACATATAATCAAATGTTTTCATGAAAGAGTTGAGACCCGTTTTAAAAGTGGATGGTATGATGGTTTTGGAAGGAGCAGGTGTAGTTCTGGATAGCCACAATACAATTGTAAACAAAACCGTTTTAGCATTAGCATTTATAGCGTTTCTATAAAACTGTGCAGCGGTTACAATAATGTAATGCTGTAGAGAGTGAACAAGTCGTTACACAGTCTAGCTTTATGTTTAAATACCAAGTGTCTGCAGTTGGCAGAAAGGTAGACTGGTAACATTTTGGTATATTGGTGAAGCAGTTCTATACTGTCTGGACCAAGGTTAATAAGAGTTGAACTGTCCATGGGGTGCGGTGCACTCAGGTGGGTTGAAATGGGAATACTGGAAGATTTATTAATACAGGTTTAGTAGAAACAGTCGTACAGTGTTGTCAAGGGTTTTTTGGTTGACTTTAATCTTCGCAGCTTTAACTTTCTCCCCTAACAATTCACATCCTGAACCTAGAGGGGCTGTGCTCAGTCCTGACCCCATCTTTTGTTTTACCCTCTTCTTTCATGACCATCCTATCACAGTTATTCCATCAAAGTAATCACATTAGGGCCATTTCCTCCCAGTCTGTTCAGTTTCATCAGGCACACATTGTGAAAGAGTGGTTCAGGGAGCATGATTAATATCTGGTACAGAAAACTCTGTTTGCCAAGGCAAAGGTCAAAATGTCAGTTTTTGGCCAGGTTTGCACACATTGCAGAAGATTTTGATTCATTCCTCGATGCTCCTTGATTCTCTGGATGTTTTAGGTTTGGGGACTGTCATTGGGCAACAGATTTTCAGCTCCCTCCAAAATTGTTCTATTGGATTCAGGTTTGGAGACAGGATTGGCCACTGCACAATCTTGAAATGCTTCTTGCTAGAAGACCCAAGAATGACACACCTTCAATCCTCTTACTGAGGGAAGGTACTGAGGGAAGGTGTGATGTTTCCACCATAAGGTTTCATGGTTGGGATTATGTCCTTGGGCTTGTACTCGACATTGTGGGAAGAGTCTTTTCCATAAAATTATGTCTTGGCCTTATCTGACCACATGACCTTCTCCCATCCTTCCTCTGGATGGCCATTGGCATACTTCAGTCGGGTCTGGATATGTGGTGACTTGACCTTTGACGTGCTGCAGGATTTTCATCCATAATACTACAGCATGTTATGAATGGTAACTTTTGAGACGGCGGTCCCAGCTCTTTTCAGATCATTGACAAGGTCCTCCTTCAAGGTGATTCATCACATTTTTTATGATCATATATATATGCAATGTGTTCAATCAGGCGTAATTAACACATGTAATGAATGAAGGACAAGAGGACTTAAAGATGAACATGCAGGTCTGTCAGAACCGGTGTTCTTGTCGGTTGCTTGGTGATCAAATACTTATTCAATGCAATAAAATGCAAATTAATTATTTTAAAAATCATTTTTCATTTATGTTCTGTCCCTCATAGTGGAGGCTTGCCTATGGGGAATAATTACAGACTTCTTAATCCTTTGTAAGTAACAGATTACGAACGGTTTCTAATATGTTTAGAGCTCAAATAACCTTTTTTTGTTTATTTGTTTGCTTGTTTGTTTTTTAATGCTTGGGATCTTTTTGGGAAGTGTGTCAGATATATTTAGGGGAGACTTAGATGTTATTAGTGGAATAAGGTTAACAGTAATTTAGTGACAAGAATTTGGTCTAATTCATAATAAGGTTGAATGTGCTCAATATCTTCTGGCTCCCACATAGACTGTGCAGTACTTACCTGCTTCCCTTGCAGTCCTGCTATTGGAACCAGACATAAACCAAGTGATGCAGCATTTCTTTAACAAAATAAAACAGACACTGTTCCACCTATTGAAACCAAACAAACAAAAAAACTAAACCCGTATCAAATAATTCAGCCTGACTAAATAATCCTTTTTCATCCAGCATTGCTTTCTTATCCTCTTACCTTTTTTTATCTATTCCAAAACAAAGAACCAAGGCATTCATTAACAACTATTGTATTTCCAGTAAATATTCCTTTTGTATTTCCTCCTCAGCTGAATAATAATAATAATAAAAAGATATTCACCTAAACTAAGCAAAGAGCATTAAACTACTTGA
This sequence comes from Gambusia affinis, assembly GCF_019740435.1. Lineage (NCBI taxonomy): Eukaryota > Metazoa > Chordata > Actinopteri > Cyprinodontiformes > Poeciliidae > Gambusia > Gambusia affinis. The sequence goes on from NC_057870.1 coordinate 9,601,987, forward strand.
CTTAAAACTCCAAGGAATAACCTTTTCCAGGATAGATTCTCTTCAGCTTGATTAAAGACATATTTTTCACTGTGAAATTGTCTTCAGTAAAAAGACTCCCAGACCAGTAATAACCTAATTGGAGAGAAGCCTCTAACTAGTGTTTCTCCTTTGTGTCCCAGTGTATAAATAGAGTCTATAATGGACTAAGGTGTGATGCCATCATTCATCTCTGCTCAGAAACTCTCCAGGTTCAGGTCTTAGCTCATTTTCCTAATGATGCTCTTGTTTTAGGTATGTTTTCACTTTGCGGTTTGTAAGATTCCCGCTTAATGGATTCAATTCATCACTTACTTCTGCACCCAAGTCCAGTTCACTCTGCAAACCTCTTTGAACTGCAAAAAATACTTTCCAATGAGTAAATCGGTGTAATGTTGAAATCAGTTGGTAAAAGAAGAAGAAAAAAACCCCAACATGTTTTATCATTTCAGAGATTAGTCTGAGTTTTTTTCTGTTTAACTCTGTGACTTTGATGATGCTATGTTCCTGACAAATTAATCTGTTTGCTAATGTATTTAACATGGCTTTGTAAAGCGCTTTTTAATTCCAAATGTTAATTGACCACAAAAGACCCTTAGTGCCAAATTCCACTGGCACCAAATAATGGAGGCTTTCCGCACAAAATGATGCCTTTTGGGAAGCGTATCCCATATGATCGCCCCCGGTTACACCATGCCTTTATGTGGTAGATTACTCCTTGGCTCTGACCCAATAAAAAAAAGCGTGCTTTTTAACCACTGCTTCTCCCATTTGCCTCGGGATGCTCATGGGCTGGCAGGTTTCACAACACATTACCATCCTGCTGCAGCGCTTAAAACACATTTCAGTTTTGAAACGCAGCTGGCATCTTGGCCAGCACTGCAGCGCTGGGCATGGCTGGACCAAACGTTAGGATGTCAGAAATAAAATGCAGCACAGTTGTTGACAATCAGAGTGGATTGACATTATGCTGCTTTTTTATTTTTTGTTCTGTTCTGTTTTTTTTTTTTTCACATCCTTTGCTGGATCCAGAAAGTCTTTCCAAGTGCAGGCTTTGATTATCATAAGCTCATTTGAAAGCCACATTTGTGAAATGCGGATGCCGATGTAATGCAGTGTGTGAGAGAGCGTTCAGAAGCCTGTCTTATCCTGTGAGCATGGCTGTGTACTGGCTCGTGCCAAATGCCGGGCTCTGTGTGCAGAGTTATGAGAGTTATGTGTTGCTAAACATCACTAAGATCCAACAGCCCAGTGTGATGCCTTTGGTTTCCAATCTCATGCTTCACGCCTGCTGCCCCTCTATCATGGATTCTTATTTACAGACAGGACCCTCACTGAATCCCCTGAAGAGCAGATGATGTGCAGGTCAAGGCAGGGACCATATCCCATGAATACTGTCTGTATCCCAAGAGCTCGAGTAAATGATCCAACTGGTTCCTTCATGCACACGCCTGTCAACTTCAAAATCTTTTATACCACAGAATTAGGTTATCTCACACGTGAGTAGATGTGTATTGTCTGTTCCAGTCAGTCATGACTGAACTAATGACATTGACTAATTCCTTTTCTATATCAGCCTCCTGTGGGTTTATTAAACTGAGCGTGGAACTCTGCTTCGTATTGCCCCCCTTTTAAATGCATAATAAATTATGTCCTATCTTTGAACATGCCCAAAAATGAAATGTACGGGAGGAGGAGGTGGTAAATACTGTATGAGCTGTCCATGTCATCAAGATGACTGCACTCAAATGCAGCTTTGCTGATTTCTGGTCTGTCTTTCTAACGCTTTGACCGTCCTAAAATGTTTTTTAACCAATTTGGACAGAACTAGAACTATTTTCAAGAACTAGCTTTCAAGATGTTGATTTCAATTCAGTTTGAAGATATTTTATTATCCCCAAGGAGACTTTAGATGTTGTAGAACCTCTGACATTTTCAGCTTCTTCAGAGGTGTTTTTTTTCTGCCTGGCCTTCCTTCCATTAATGGTTCATTTTTGAAAAAGACAAAAACAAACAATTATGCCAAATTGACATCTTGAACTCTTACATTACCAATCAGTACAGTTAAATTTGCTGTGATAACAATAAGGGGAGTTTCTTTGGTGGCTTTATCTAACATCATAATACTGAGTGTGGCCATATTGGACGTGTAAGACATATAAAGAAGCAAGTGCAACAAATTAAAAATGTGTGAATAATTTAATAAATATGGAAAAAATGTGATCAGCTGTTCCCATCCATGTGACCCTTTCAGAAAAATAAATTTTTACTTTACGACTGGCAAGAAAAGAGATTTTGTTTTTACAAAACTGTCAGATTTCTGTGCATCTGCTAAACTCACCTTTGTGCTCCCACTACTTTGTCAGTAATAACTTCCATTCAGAAGAGTGTTATGAGTAGTGCAAACTGGTAGCATTTAAAGTATGGTGCATCTAAAAAAGGTTGGATTTTTGAATTCTCAACTGGTTGTGCAAAGTGAAAATCGCCAGCTGTTCGTTCAGTTCATCAGCAGTTTTATCTAAAATACATTCGCACTCACAAGACAGATTCTTATTTTCAAAGCGGCACTTTCTCAGTTTGGCAAATACTTTTTTTCTGCACCATAAAACAAATAAATGTTGATCTTTTTCTCCTCACATGTGCAAGCAGAACAGCACGCAGTGACACAAACTGCATCTGGAAAGAGACATTTTCCTTTTCTTATTGTTCTTTTTTTCAGTTTAGAGTCAATAAAGTGTTGTAATTCTCTCATGTCACTGATAAAAAAAATAAAATAAAGCGAACATCATCTGCCCTGATGCATAGAGAAGAACTTTCCCCGAGTCAAAGTATTTAGCATTCAGATGGATGTAGGAAGTTTGTTGAGGTAACCTGATGTGATGGGCTAAAGGTGGGTTTCCCACAATGCTGCAGCCTGCCACCTCCCATTGTCTTGATAGGGGAGCAAGAGATGTACAGCGGCCTCAAATGGAGGTGGCATCTGGTGCCCAATTTGTCATGCCTGAATTACCCAGGAGCTGATAAAGGCTGAAGTTTTAATAAAAGTTGGGAGCAGCAGATAGCAAGGTGAAGGACACTGATGAAGTGTCTTGAGGCCTATTTCCAGCTAGAGATAAGAGCCTACGGAGAGAGGTGGGTCGAGGGTCTAGCGCGGTGTGATAATGCGCTTAAGCTGAGGGGGGAAAAAGTGCTATTGAAATGCAACACAGCGCACATATTGGGAAAAAAAAAATAATAAATAAGCAAATAAATAATGATGATGATCTAAACGAGGAGAAGCCAGGGTGGAGGCTGCGGAGTCCTGAAGCGTCTCTGCCTGTAATTTGGCCACCCGCCAGCAGCCATTGCTCACCCTCAGCTGCGACGGCAAGCTCCAGATGTGCCAACGGCACGTTTTGGATTTTGCCAGCTGACTGCACCGTTTGATAGCCCGCTCTCTGGATGCCCATCACCGGCCGCAGAGATAGAATTAAATGATGATGATCTTCCCACAAGTTGGGTGAGGAAACAACGCATATAAATCTTGATTTCATCTCAGCGTGAGAAGTCTTTATCCATCATCACTCTTAATGAACAAGTCATTAGCCGCGATGAATGGCGCTCTGGGCTCCCGCTCGCCACTGCTGCTTTTGTTTGCAGCTTTAAGGGGGCAACTCCCTGTGCCCTTTGAGAGGGTCAAACTCATTTCTCCAGATGTGGGGTAACCTCTGCGCTCCCCGGGTGGATGCACATCCGTGTACTAAACAGGGCTTGAAAAAATGAGGATATTCGGATCATTTTGGGGCTTGTTTATTTTTTTCTTAGTTTTCTTTTTTCTTTTTTTCCCCCACTACATTGTCAGTTCCTCAGCGAGTCTCTGCATGCCCTCTCATCCAGAAAAGCACATTAGCAAACTCCACGGCTGCCTATTATGGTAATTTTATGTGCACAATCCTCCACTTGATGCAAGCTCGCTATGTAAACAGAAAAAGGCTTTTTGTTGTACTGTAATAGAAAACTACCAAAGAGATGTAGAACCACGCTGTGAATCGCTATTATACAAACACATACCTTCAGCAATCCAACAGCAGCAGATTTTCCCCATATCTCCTGAACTCAATCATCCCTCTATCTGAACTGATAATCCTCTCTTCTTTTTTTTTTTAAACGAACAAGACAAACATTTCCCGGGAGCCTTCGCCTTCATTTACACTCATTGTGCCGTTAAAAGCATTCTTAAAGAATTTAGCTGTGTGCACCATGTACCCCTGGGCTACCAGAATCTGAAACACTTACATAAAAGTTAGATGAAACAGTTGTGATCTCCCTCTTCTCCGTCTTCCCCCTTCTGAAGTACAACTGTGCGCGGAATATGAAAGAAGGAAGGCATCAATCCAGCTGCAGCGCCGTAAATGTGAGGAGATAAAGGTTGACACGAGATAATTGAAAATATCTGGCACTAATACTCCCGAGTCTGTGTTTGTATTTGAACATAAAGGAGGAGAGTGGCATGTGACTTTCCTTGTTAGTGACAGCTGCCATGTTCGGATGTCTGCGGGGACTCACTCCACTGAAGGATTCGTCTGACTTCTACTGTAGGTCGGAACTTCTCCAAATCCCCCCAACCCCCACTCTTCACCCTTGAGACGCATTTGTACATGTTTAATGATATTCCTGTAGAGAGGTTTCGGCTGAGTCTCTTTTAGAAGTTTTTCACCGCGAATTCCCAGAACGTTTAAGTCCAAGAAATAACAAAAGCAAGCACGAGGAGATAGTGAATTTGTGATTGTTACTGTTTTACCCATGGGATCTCTTCAGCTCTTTTAAACCAACATTATCATTTCAGTTTCCACCGGCGGGCGTGCGCAATGAGCGGCCCCGCAACCACACCGGTGATCACTCTAATGCCTCGGTTGATGAAATAGAAATTTACTGATGTTGTGGATGCGCACCATATTTATCTATGTTTCCAGTTTCAACGCACGCTCAGTATAGGCGCAGAAGTGAAATACCCATTACTGCATGTGTCAGTGTCATAAACAATAGCTTTGGCTCCATGGAAGGAGGCAGGGCGATAATGGAGGCAGTGCATCAATGTTCAGCACAAGGTCTGCAATTCACACCAGCACAACACCACTCACCTGAGCATCAGGAATGCTGCTTGGAGATGGCATTAGCAGGAGCAGATGTTGTGCAGGGAGGAAGGCCCACCTGTAAAATGAGCTCTGCACGCAAAGTTAAAGGATCGTTTCGCCCAAAACTATTAAAAGAACTTTTTGTCTGTTTTCCTCCAGGGAGTCAAATCTCGCTGGCCACAGAGTTTCAGGTGCGTTTGCTGAGGATGTGATATAAAACACGTAGTTCATTCACTACGTCATTACAATGAACTCCAATGTGAGCAATATCCATCCGTCCATTCATTTCCTGTACACGCTTGTCTTTAGTGGGTTCAGGAGGGATTCTGGTGCCCATCTCCAGAGAACCTTCTGGGCGGGAGGCGGGGTGTGAACAATATGAAAAGTACAAATGGAAAAGATATTGCTAACTGTATCTTCAAAGTATTGTAGATTTATATTTTAAAGAAATCGTTGAAAGACAAATTTCAGGTTTAAATAAAGTTTAAACTGAAATGTGTAACAGATTTGTTGCTAACTCTACTGCATGCATGCTTCAAGGTTAAAATATCTGCATGCTGTACAGCAGTGAATATTCCATATTTATTACCCCATCAAACCAATGTATTTTAATTGTGCACAATTATAATTGGGTCTTGGTGTTTAGTGATCCAGCATCGCTTTAGTAAGCACCTGACAGGGTAGCCTACATTACTAAGTCCAAAAGCTGCAGATCTGTTTTGCCAAGTTCTCTGACAATATCCTTGACCGACTAAAATCATGACCTAAGTTAAGGCCTAAAATGATGAGGAGTCACTCACCCCAGGGTGCTGAGTGTTTGAAGTGTCTCTCACAGGAGTAATCAATTTTACTTTTTTATTTACCAGATCAACAATGAACTGAACATATAATATTTCAGTAGAACGAACCAATCTGAATTTTATAGAAAGGATTCTGCAAATCACTACAGATCTAAAACTTGAATGAGGAGTTCCATGTTTGCTGAATTTGTTACTGTTATTGCCACTTGAGAAGTGATTTTTGTGTCTGTAAAATTAAAACATCCAGTGGAGCTCAAACCTGTACCTATATACAGTTGATAATTTGAAGGTTTGTAGAACACCAATGACTGTATTTTATTTTCTAAGGGAAAAGAACATGAAAGCATCTTTTATGGAACTAATGAATAAAAAAATGTTTAAAAACTCACAAATCATTCATAAAACATAAATTGGACTGAAACCCTCTGAGTGACTCTGAACAAACAGCCCCCAGGAGTCGTCAGGGAGAGTCAAAATAGAAAAATAATTTTTGTTATGACTTATTTTGATATTTATTTGACAGGATTAGTGCATATTAATTTACAAGTAAAGTAAATGCTCAATTTTTCTATCAAAAGAGCGCAGTCTGACCTATTGTTTGATTATTTTGACTAATAATTAGCTGACCACTTCAGGGCATTCAATGTTCCAAACATTAAACTTTCTTCCCCAGATGTTTGAACAATTAATTATTTAGAAAGACTCACGTTTGAGGCTGAAACAACTTACCCAGTTCCTATGCAGTTGCACATAGTGCACTTTACACCCCTTGTTTTTAACGCCAGTGCACATCGCAAGATCAGGAACAGCTTCAACTAAGAAAAAAATCCCAAAGCAAAGAATTGTGAATCTCATAGCTGCATTCACATTATTTTTAGATTTTGATTTGGCACTTATTTTAACCCTTTAAGTGCATCTAAAAGCAGTCTGGCCATTTGATGATAAATAATGAACGTGGCAACACTCTTCTACAAGCTTAAGAGAATAAAGAAGTTATTTGTGTCTCTCACAATCAGTAATGTGAAAGTGCCTTAGGCAGAAAGGGCATTTACAGTATAAAAAAAAAGAGCAGAGACTCCTTGATCAGTTTTTTTCTTTCTGTGAAATCTTGAAATCCTCACCAAGTTTATTCACTTAACTCGAGGTTAATTACTTATCAATATAATAATTTATATTTTTAAAATACAGCAAAGAGCATGTAGGCTCATTTAGTTGTCTTTTTAATCATTTAGCTAAAAAAAAGTTGAAAAAAATCACACAACGGCAGGTAAGAAAATTTGTGTCAAATGAGTGCACTGCAGTAATGCTTGATGGTAGAATTGCACTGTGCTTTGTTGGATGTTGCTGCACTGTCTTGTTCACATGGAGGAATAACTTAACCACTGCATCAAAAAAGTATCCTGCTGTTGCGTTTTGATACCATCGTAAACTAGATTTCAGCAACTGCTCAACATTTTCATTGACAAACGTACCATAACTAATCCCTGAAAGAAAAAAAAGGACAGAAATAGGTAGAACAAAAGAAAATGTATTCCTTAATGGCCAATCAAACATTTAGCTGTGCTTAAAATAAAAGCATTTGTATTGATGTATTTGTCTCAGAAAATGTATTAATGTATTTTTGATCTGAGATAAATCCCAAAAATGTCCTGGCAGGTTAAATGAAATCTGCTCTATGAAGCTTTAAGTCAGTGTTGACTTAAACAGTAAGATGATTGAAACTTTGACAATCATCAAGTTGTACTCATGGGCCACAAAAACTGTAATATTTAGTTAAAAACCTTTATTTAGATTTTTTCATATCTTAACTTTTCAAACCAGGACTTCATTTTTTAAGAGAAGAATAAATCTATCTCAATTAAAGTGGGATTAGGTGAAACATGAATGCCCTTTAAAACTCTGTTCAGTTTGAACAGAGTTTTATTGTTGCCAAGTCTGTGGAATCCAGAAATCACATAAATAGAAGCTGACAACATGAGGTACACTAAAAGGTTTTAAAATGCACCACATTAAACCTAAACTTAAAGAAAGTTAAGAATTAAATAATTGCAATGCCATTGTTTGTGAACGAGTCAGCCACAGTGACAACCATTAACCACAAATGAAGAAAACATTGAAGACTGGACTACCAAAATAACTCCTAGAGGAAAGTGGTGACTCATCCAAAAGGTATGAAAAACACAACAGAACTGTGGACCCAATTTTCCTCTGTTAAAGTTCATTTTTCAATGTTCCTAATTCAACAACAAGAAAGAGACTGAGCCTAAAAAAGTCCCAAAGCAAGAAACAGTGCAAACTAAAAGGAACATCCCAAATTTTACAAGCAACATGATGACAATCCACAAGATCTTTGGCAAAATATTCTGTGGCCTCTCAAAATAAAAATTGCTTCCTTTGTTTTTTGAAGGTGTGAGTTACAGATGGTGTAAAACCAACACACTGTTTCAGAATACAAATATTATTTAAATGTTCAAACACACTTAGTAGTAGTGGAATAGTCTGGGCCTGAGAACCATGATTTCTGCTCTCAACTGGAACATTTTGATGAAATATATTTAGTCATCAGTTTGTGGAGCACCATAAATAGTTAGTGACTCAAAAAAGCAAGAAAACAATAAGAAAACTTGGTCTGGATTAATTTCAGGCCTCCAATTTGGCTGATTTCAACTCTGCAAAGAAGAGAGGGACAAAATTTGTCCACAGGGATTCCAGTTACAGCAGTGAGTCCTCAGTTTCTGATAGCAGTCGTTGCTGGTAAGGATGGCAAAAGAAGTAATTGGGTTTAGGGAGTAAATTTCTTCACACAGGTCCAGGTTGACTTTAATATATTATTCCCCCACACCCTTAATAAGTGATGTAATTATTTGAAAACTGCACTTTGATTTTCTCGTTTTCCTTGTTTGACAATAATAACTTACCCAGAACAAAAAATAAAAAAATCACAATATCTTTAAGAGACAAATACCTTTTCACAGCACTGCATGACAGAATATTCTGGAAAGAACAAATTGATTTTAGTAAATTCACAACACGAGGGCATAAGGAAATCTTTTATGTGCTTTTCTGGGTCATAATCTTTTGTAGAGCGAGTCAAACGTTCTAAATTCTACTTTTAATGCACAGACAAAAAAAACTGAGATGTCAAGTAGATATAAAGATCATGCAGTAAGAGTTGGGGGAGCCTCAAGCCTTTTTTCTCATATGGAGGTGTTATTTCTTTGGCTCGAGGTGAATGTAATACAGTTGCTATGGGTGCTGCTGGAGAGAGGCAGAGTGTTACCATGATGACTGTTGTCTTGTCAGTAATTCAACAGATCAGATGACACTTCAATAGAAGAGCCAAAGAGTGGGGAGGAATTTGAAAATTGAGATGACAACACCAACCATAAAAGCTTTATGGTCTCTGGTATTGGTCTTTAAATGGCTGGTGATTTTGTTGTTGAACAATGTGCTTCTGTAAGACTGCTCTCTGATACAGTAAGATTATCTCCTCCTCTTAAAACTTCTGGCTTTAGGATTTTTTTAGCGCAAATTGGATGACCGAAGACATGCTCTCTAAACACTGCCTCTGCGGTACGAGAAGCGCTCATATTGTTTTTTTATCTGCTAATTCGTCTGCAAATAAATCAGGAAGAGGCATTTGCATTTTCATCAAACAGTAAAATGCCATACACATTACCATTCTGTAATGATGCAATATATTCAGGAAATGGAAGAAATGTGGAGGCCTTGGATTTAAATAAAATCAGCTGTGCTCTGGTTGTCCTGTCAAGATTTTCTCTTAAAGAGGTTTTTTTTTTTTTTTTTTTTTTTTTTTTTTTTTTTTTACCATCACAATAATGTCTGGTTTAAAATGGTTTGGAGGAACAGCCTGCAAATCCTCCTTGAGAGGATTAAAGTTGAGGTCGGAAAACTCGAGGCAATTTCATGTGCTTGCTAAATGGCATTTATATCACTGAGTCAGAAACTCATGGTAGTGCAAAAGCCTTGTCTCTGCTTAAAAAAAAAAAAAAAATGCTCTACGACATTTGTTTCTTCTGTAGGCCCTGTTAAACCAAAGTGCTAAAGTGCAAGTGTTTTTTTTTTAAATGGTTGTAAACTATCCTGTTTAAAATTTATTTAGATTTTACACTCAACATATTTGCCAACTTCTGAATGAATTAGAGTGAAGAAATAAAAAGATCCTAATGTTTACTGTTTCTTTCTTCAAGTCATCTGGTTTGTTAAGAAGAAAGCTAAATATACGGCTGACAATGTAGCAAGTAAATATTTTTTCTGGCAACCACATCTAAGAAGCATTGCCTATTGCCAACAACTGGCAATAGGTAGCATGTTTAAATTAAACATGCTACCTACATGTAGCTAGCTACCATTAGCTAGCATTAGCATTAACTTTAAGCTACTGAAAGATGAAAACAAACCTTAATTCCTGCTCCAACACAAAAAACTTTGTTAACCACAAGCGATATATATCAGTGCTTATTTAATATATTCAATCAAAATATCACCCATGTAAACATATCTGCCTTTTTGTTTTCTGCTGGGCACAACTCATGATTCATAAGGACTGACTATGCTCATGCTCAAGTAAATCCTACAAAAAATGTTTATGCAGAAGTCATTAAGGCAAAAAGAAATAGTTAATTTAGTTAAAGTTTAACCATTACTGAATTTTACATAAACTAATAATTGGATTTTAACTGAAATCATTTCATGTCTAATCTTTAATACTCCAAATTCCACTTTACACTGTGAGCTGAATTTGAAAGTTCATCTCAGTAAGACTTTTTTTTTTTAATTTAGCTTTCATTAGACATGGTCAATGCACATAATTATCATTCTACACATTTGTTAAAAAACACCAGCTCTGTGCTTACCCGAGCAGAGAGTATTCTTCATGTGCTGCAAGTTGAAATTTTCTAAATAAACCGCTTCAGTGCCTTAACCATGCCTTTATGTTTCTGAACGGGGCTCTTTAGCACACATTCCTGAGGAGGCCTGTCAGCTTATGGCATATTAGCCGGATGGGTCTGTTTCCCAAGGGATCCAGAGGTGTAGCTTGAAGGGATGCAATGGAAGAAATGGAAGAAAGACAACGTGAAACGCTTTGCTCTGTCATTTCCTTTCAGCACAATAAATATCAAACCTGCCTGGGCCATAGTGCACAATTTCACCTGGAAGCTTTCTGTCGTAAAGTGCCAGCCTCAGAGGCTGTAAAACCACCGTTGGACTAAACCTGAGGAACTAACATTTTCCTGGACAGCTTACTCCAAAGTCTGGAATCGCCATATGGACACGAAAAACTATTATCCAAATTATTAGTAGTAGTTATTGAATCCAAATTTAGCGTTGTCAATTGTAGTTAAAGGTCGTGCTTTTCCTTTAAAGCTTTACAGTATTTGACAGACACGGGCTCCTGATGTTTCTGACTGACTAAAGGGAAGCAACTTCCACTGCACCGTTTGTCCTCATGGACCCAGGAACAACAAAAAAAAACAACAACACAAAATCAATACTGTATGCATTACAAGCAGAAAAATTCTGTTATTGAGTATACTGCTCTATAATGGTTTCTATTATTGACATGTATGAGTTATGAAATAAACCCTAATGTAATGTGGATGAGGAAAAAATGTCGTTTGAGGGTTTTTATTAGATCAGTTTAAAGTCAGGTCTGAGCATTTTCATATCAGTAAAATGCTAATCTCAGCTGATACGCAGAACATGTGGGAAGGTTAGAAAAGTGCAGATAACAGAAACAATGGCACAAGAGAGAAAGAAAAGCATCCTCTTTATGACAGAAATTCAACTTAATTTTACGCTAGTCTTTGCTTTCAAATCAGTAAAAATCATGTTAATGGAGTGTTACTAAGAATGCAGCTAGCAATGTGGTCAGAGTTCCTCTATGTTTTTTAACCACCTTTGTTCCTTACTAGCATTTGCTTGTATTCTGTAAAAAAAATAAAAATAAAAAAATTAAAAAAAAACCTTGAGAACATGACACAGATTTCCGAATTGTTAGATTTAGTTTGCAAGTTAAAACTACTGGTTGAGTGTTACATAAAATAAAATAAAATTACCCTGAAATTTTCTTTTTGGGGAGAATCCTGTATTTTTGCTTATTGCCATCTTGTCTCAACTCACTATGATCTGAATGACCCAGATGTTAAGTAAGAAGATATAATATGTATATGTTTTTTGGCTTGCTGATTTTTGTTGGTTTTGTTTATTGTTCTTTATATTTCTTGTGATACCTGCATTGGAAATGTTGTTATTTTTTATTTTCTTCCATGGGCATCCTGTTGTTGAAAGAGAAATGGAGTTTTAGCAAGCTGCTTCAAAGCTAATGTGATTAGCATAAAATCTGATCGTGTCCTCTTTGGATCTGTTCTTAAGCAATCTTTTTATTTCTCTTTTTCTCATCACAATGAATAGCAAAATGATATTATAGATATGATGTCTTACTGACATCATCTTGGTAGTATATTCCTAACGAGTCACTACAAAGTCATATCTTCATATAAAAAATATGACTGATTTGGTTTGAAACACTTAATTTCGACGAGCCCCTAAACTTTAGAAACAACAGCGCTTAATCCTCATAACTACTGTGGTACGTGCAGCATTATCTGTCACACAACAAACGGGAAATTGAAAAGAGAGGAAAAAAAATAGCGCTGTTGATGCAGCCGTCTAACGTAGCCGTTCTCAGATGACCCTTCCTCTTTTCCTCCCCAACACCCATCCACAACCCCGTTCACCCTTTCCCTTTCTTATCCATTACATGGGAGCTGAATGATGGTGATTTGGTTGAGGCCCAGTGAGTGCCTGTAGAAAATTGGTTGGTTGATAAAAACCCTCCTATCAAAGGGGGCTACTTTCTCATTTACATTTAGATGAGTATTGATTATTTATTTACTCAGTAGAGTGGGATTCTTTTCCAATCTTATCTCTCGTCTGTGCCTGTCACCTGGAAAAAAAAAAGAGATAGAGTTCTTGACACCGCACTAAGATAACGGCATTTTGTCGAGCAGATAAAACTTGGGACGGTGGTCTCCAGCTCTGCATGCTCTTTTTCCGCCGACCTGATTTTGATGGGAAAGAGGAAGTTTGTAAAATTAAAAGTGATAGTCCTGTTGGAAAAAAAAAAAAAGACTGGGAATGGAAAGTGAAGGAATCTCAATTTGTAGTGAGGTGGGGATGAGTGGAATTGGGTGTCCAGGTATGGTTAGGAGAAATCTTATTCTTCCTGTCTCGGTAACTTAAGATTTCTATCAAATATTTCCTGAAATGCTACAGTCTTAAATTTGTAAAAGGCAAACAACGCCGAGGGTTTGATGTGTTCCGAGCGTGGATTCTGTCACAGGTTGCAGGGGTTGCGTATGATCTGAGTGCTCGCAGACTGTGTGGAAATGAAGCCCCTGGACATGTCTGTCATGTTCTAAGTGCTAAACTCTGGTGATGTTTGGCTGGTTGAGCTGGGGATTGGTCATGCATTGCCAATGAGTCTGGAGGCTTGTGGCAGTGTGAGGAGCTTTGTGAGACTGACTAAAGGTGTTTAGGGTGGGAGGTGCAGCATGTGGGTGCTCTGTAGGAATTGGGAACCCTTGACAGACCCTGCCGCTTCTTCTCAGCTCTTTGATGGAGAGTGAAGAGTCTCTGGAGGTGGCCTCTGTCAGGTCTACTCCTTCTCAAAGCAGAGACAAGACTTCAGCGCAACACTGCCGCGCCTTCTCACCCTTCACCCCCCGGGCCACTCCCATCCTCTCATGGTCACTTTTCATCTCTTCTGTCTCGTCACAGATAATTTTGCCACATGCAAATGAACTTGTAGCCAAGCTATTTAAAGAGGATGGAAGATGCTGTACATGTAATTGTTTTAAAGATGGCAGCCTTTTGAATGTTGCCATGGTTTTTGGAGAAACTGACTATATGCATCTGTCTCACACCAGGTGAGATTTTAAAGACTTTTAGGTATTTCAGGATTTTTCCAGGTTGGCGAGACTTTAGCCTTTATACTTAGCGCTTTAACATAAATGGATACGTCTGGGATTTGAAAAAAAACATCAAATACATATATAAATAGTTGAAATTGTTTGTCCCTTTCTTTGTAGGTTTGATTTTTTTTTTTGTGGTTCACATTTCCCTTCAAGAAATGGAGCTGGGATGTTTCACACCAGCCATGCAGAAATCAATACCTGTAGGGTGAATGATACCTGATGATCCCCACTTTGACAACTGAGGATTTAAAGTAATTTCCTTCATAGTACAATAAATGATATAAACTAGCATAAGGTTGCACAATTATTTTGGTTTAATCAAGGGTCCAGAGGATCAGAACCATAATCAATGAAAATAGCATTTAGGATAAATGGATAGAAATTGGTTGTTTTTAGAAATGGAAGAAAAAGGTGATGAAACAGGGACACCAGCTATAAAAGGCACAAACAAGAAAACACACTGCCTGTAACAAAGTCAATCAAAACCTTTTGAAATGCAAACTTGTCAAGGAAATGCCTTAATTTTGCCCTGCCCCCAGCACTCTTTACTCCACCTCAGGGCAACCCTTCGAATGCTCCACCTGTTGCCTCTGGTATAAATTGGGCCCATTTTGCCATGTTCTAGCATACCAATGACAGCGGTGGGGCACAAGTGTCTGTGTAGGGCACTTTTATATCATTTGTTGCTTAGTGAGCAACGACTTACGACTGACAGGGTGTTTCATAGGAAGAACCCCCAGTGTTATAATCTGTACTAGAACTTCTCTTCCTTCTTTTTATTCAGAGGCTGTGTGCGAGGCTTAGCAAATCTGTGAACACAACGGATTTGAGTCACCTGAAATACCTCCACCACCAAATCAGTATGAAGGAGGAACAACCTGCAGCTTCAGCTACTTCTTGTCTATGAAAGCACAGATGTTTCACACTCAAAGAAATTGGCAAATTTCTGATTCTTGAAAAAAAAAAAAAGTTAAAAGATTAATTTTGACCAACAAAATAATTAACAAATTATTGCGATATTTGTTAATTAAAGAATTGCCTAACCTTTACATCAGAAAGGAAAGCTTTGTTTATTTTTCAATGCCCACATTTGGGGGAATATGGCGCTTGACACACCTGGATACAAAACATCTTTTAGAAAAGATTATTCAGCGCAAGAGCAGCTGGGGGCTTTTGGAAAACTGTGATCAGAGCAGGCGAAGATCAAATCACAAATAGAGGGAGCATACAGGTCCACTGGCTTTCATATTCTGTGGTCATAAGAAATTAAGAAAGTGTGGATGCATTTTTGACCTAATGTGGAGTTGGCTTTGATATGGAAGATGCTTTTACAAGCAAAACTTGAATGTGCTGTCCTATTAAAGGAACTGAACTGTCAAAGTTAAACACAGTCATCTCTCCAACAGTGCTATTCAGTGACTTACCAGGAATATTGGATATGAATATTTTACTCAGCATTTTTGCTTCTAGCCATGGTCACATCTGAATAATTACTGGTCCCTATTAGAAAAACTTTCAGTGTGCCTCAATTGTTTTGTTAGAAAATGAAGGTGGTGTTGAAACAGAACAGCAAAAAGGTAATTTAAGCATAAGATTATTTCTTAAGCTTTGTTTTTTTTAAATAGCTATTTGTGATGAGCAAGGTGAGGCATGCCTTACAGTGGCTCAACAAAAGTGGCAATGTACGGGGCGTGGTGTGGTGGTGCAGAGAGTTAGCACGCCCCACGTTTGGAGACCTTAGTCCGCGTCGAGGGTTCGACTCCCGGTCCTGGCGACCTTTGCCGTATGTCTTCCTCCTTCTCCTCACCCTCCCTGCTGTTGCAAAAAATACGAGCCACTAGCGCTGCAAAAACTCTTCAGAGGGAAAAAAAAATTTACAATGTATTCCCATTTTTAGTTATTTACTTATTGTTCTCTATTCAAATTATCCGAAATGGTTGTATTGCACATGGGGTAGTGAAATATTGTATTGTTTACTATAATTTTTCTAGGTTTCTATGTTTTTTGTACATAATGTGATTCAATATTATTATTATAAAGCAATAGTGCCCCACCGTTTTGTGAGGACAAAAGCACCAAAGAGAATCACTGTGATTCAAATCCGGTTTCTCATGTGGTAAAAATGAGATGATGCTATTCATCCATTTATAAGTTTAGTTTTAAAGATTTTTTAAATTAATTATTTTTAAATTCCCCTTATTTTAATATATCACATTCTTTTAGCCATAATTGTATTCATATTTTCCCAATTTTGCTGCATGTTGTATTTTATTAAATAGCTTTTTAAATGTTAGCGCAGTCAAACTTTTGACAGCTCCAGCTATAAACTCACAGGAGCCAGAAAACTCACCTTCATTTCAGACTCCCACAACCGTTTCTCTCCCTGCGTATGAGCAGGGCCAGAGGTTGGGAAGAGGACCTGTCTGAGGTCTGACTGCATCTGCCAGAGCTTCCTCCCACCTGTCTGATGCTGCTGAGATTTATATGGCTGTATAGGAAGAGGCCAATCCAGCGTGTGGGGGCCATGTGTAGGCTTCCCCTTGCGCTGACAGTTGTGTGCACGATGCTGTAGCTGGTTTCCAGTGAGGCTTGGCCCAGTGTATCTGGAATCTGTCATAAGTGAAAGCTTGAAAAGGTTATGACAGTTCAGGGAAGATAAATGGTGAACTGGGAGGACAGCTGATGTAGGAACACAAACACTTCAAGACGACGGAGCGGACCGAGGCCAACCGCTCCCCGCCGACCCCCACCCTCCGTCGACAACGCGCTGCGGTGGTTCCTCATTCATCCCCGGTGTGATCCCCTACCAGAAGTTTCTACAGACATGAGTCACTCTATTACTCTCATCAAAACAAATGATAAAGAATGGTTATTAGGTTTTCACAATGTCTTTTTGTGTAATAAGGCTCGTTAACTGCATTGTGCAAAACAAATGGGCAGAATAATCAGTATGCTTATTGACATTGTGTCATTTCTGGTTAGAGCAGGAAGGGGACGCTGACTGTGGCTCCGGGCTTCGCCCTCTCAAGAGGAAGAGCACTAATGACTTTAGAAAGCAGGGATCGAAGGAACTCATAAAGCTCTGCAGGACGAACGTTATTAATCCTTTTTAATTTGAATACATAGCGTTTCGTTGACTACAGCATGCAGACTTGAGAGCAGTGTTATGTCGCATCACAATAAATAATTGCATTCGGCTGTCAGTGTGATGCAAAGTTGAAACACTAATGGGATTTAAGATAAACTTTTGTTTTTCCTTCTTTAATTCTCTCCTCCCACCAAAAAAATGAGCAACACAACCGAGCAACAATCCAATTACACCCTCATAAACCCTGGAACTGAACTTTTTAGAAACTCTTGCCTGATTGCTGACAACTTAGAAAAATCTGATACTTGGATTTTAACACATGCGACTTTACAACATGGAACAATGACAATAGATTTGACTTTAAAAATACTTCTTTAAATTAAACAAAAAAAAATAATCTTCTCACGTCTCTGCTGCTGGAGAAGCTCGGCCATCAAGAAGGTATCCACGTTCATTTTGAATTAGCAGTGTGCACTGAAAATGAAATCATGCACTAGTTACACAACACCTGATGACTTTAGCTATTTAAAGGAGAAACATGTAAACTGCATGTAGAATGTTGGCGAACAACAGCTATAGTGGACTTTCCTCGATCTTAACCCTTCTGCTGCTACTCTTTGTATATTTACGACGATAACATTAATGGTTGCTGTTAGTTTTTCTTCACATTGCCAGAGGTGTTTGATATATTGTTCAAACACTCATATTTGGTCACATCTGACCACGGCACTTCCTTCCACATGTGTGCTGCAGAAAACATGGATCTTGTTGCCATTCCTCCAGAATAAACAGAATTCTAGAGTTCCTGACTAATAGCTTGTTCTGCGGACAGAACGTTTATTTTTGCTTCTGTTTTTTTTGTTTTTGCAAAATATCTTGGAAATCACGTTTCATTTGCTTTCCGCTTCACAATTGTGCATCACAATACGGATGTAGAAAAGTGTGTGCACTTACTCAAAGTAGCAACCTGCTTAACACCCAGCAGGATTATGTAATCCGTTAGTCGCTCTATTGGTTTTTGAAACATCACAGGATGCTGCTGTTTAATATTTGCTTTAAAAAAATGAAGCCTGTGTGTGTGTATGTGTGGCTTCACAGGTCAAACCCACAGCAGCAGAGCTGCTTTTCCTCCTCTGTTATCAACAGATGATTGACAGCTGTCATGTCTTCCTCAGTGCAGAGTGATATTTGTCAGAAGCCATCCCTCTGACAGAGGATCTGAGGGTCTCCTCAGCCCAGAGATGGTTTTCTGCTTCAGCTCCCTGCAAGGCTGCGCCTGCATCAGAGAGCCGCCTGTAATCAGCCTGCACACGCGAAATTATGTCTGTGTTAATTTATATTGTGTAAAGTCATAACGAAGAGCAATACACCTTGGGTTTATTGTTATTATTACTGAGTATTGCTCTTTATTATATCATTTCAGAGAGTTTTATTACAGCAAAGGCGGTGCAGCGTGAAGACACCTGGATTTACAGTAATGATTATTAACTTCAACTTTATTATTCACAGGGAAGACAATATACATACCTGCAATCTGTTCTGGCGTCAAGCTGCTGTCGGATTTTCATCGTTGCATACTTTATAATTTATTTAAAAGTCTATCGTTCACCGCTCGGGTGCGTTGGGTGTTTATCATCATTTATCATCGGCATCAATCTGCTCTCGGCTATAAAGAACCACGCTGAGCGAATGAGTCTCCGCTGTAAACTGTTGCTTTGTAACCGCCGCCTTAACAACCCAATCAGCTGGCCTCGCTCTCACTCCCCTCATCAATGCGGGCGTTGTAATGTATGATACAAGCCGTGATTTATAATCCGCGCTCAAAATTAAACAGCATAAATTACTCTTATTTACTCTGCAGGTGATAAAGATCCCGTCAAATAATGTCACTTGAGCATAATTTTTATAGAACAAATGAAATTTGTTATCAGGGAAAAGCAGGTCAAGTTCATCAATTAAAAGTCTGCTTTTTTCTCTCTCTCTCTCTCTCCCGACCTCTCTCTTCCCTCCCTTCCTTTGCTGTAAATGGTCCAGAGCTATTTAAGATGATTGATTTTATTATTTCTTCATTTATTAAAGTACTACGTGGAAGCTGTGGCATGAGCAATCAGGACAACAGAAACTGACTCAGCACGAATGTCTTAAATTCCCATTTCAGCGTCTCCTGTGTTGATTAGATCCCCGAGTGAGTCAACAAACGGGAGGTTTCCCGATAAAATTCACAAGGAAGCCGAAGATTGTGTTCAAAAGTGCTTTATTTAAGGGAACCTTTTAAGCAAAGCACAGATGTTAAGTGCTTTGCAGCGTGTGTCATAGGCCCATGGGAAATGACTTTGTGAATAATATATACAGCCGAGGGAAGCGGAAGGACTTTTAACAAATGTCTTGTCGCCAGCTCCAGTCATCCTATAATTGAGAGGGATTCATTTTCATGGAACAGATTTCAAACTTTGGTTCTGTTTTGGCTCCACATAGAAAGGTGAGACCTAAAACCTGGCAAGGGTTAAAATCTGTGCTACTCGGAGTGTTTCCCCCCACCGCCGCCGCCACCTCCAAGAAAAGGGATGAGGTCCCCGGGAATGTTTTACAGATAAAATAAAAAGAATCAGGAGGAGAATGAGGAGAAAGAAGAGAAGTTGAATATATATTTTATGTGATAAGAGAAAGATGAAGCGAGAGAAAAAAGATTCCATTACAGCTGCGACAGTTACAAAACTGCTGCTGTGTAGAGTAGCCTCTGTTGAAAAGATTGATGCAATAAGGACTGACCTTGGCTTGGAGCAGGAGTCGGTGATGTATGTATGAGCATCTCCCTGCTAAATGGACCCAGATTTGTAGCACTAATATACATGGAAGCCCAGTACCAAACTCGCCACGGCTATAAATCAACAGCCACTTTGGATGTCATTTCTGGTTTATATTCTACTATTGTTCTGTGCTTTTAATTCGTGTCACTGCCATCTGTTCATTTGATGCAGTTTCATACTGTATGATTTGGCTGCAGAGATCCTGTGCAGACAATCCCTGTTAGACCATCGGAGTGGATTAACTGCACTGATAAATTCCACTCAGGCCGTCTCAGAGCCGCACCCAAATGGAATCTAGATGAAATCTTCGGCTGTAAAAAAAAAAAAAAGAAAGGAAGAAAGAAAGAAACTCCAACTAAAAACTTTTATGAGTTGTCAAGTCATTATTTTTTCCCTTCTTTCTGCAAATTTTATTTCTAGATATTTTTTGAGAAATGTGACGTTTTATCAGCTCATCAAAAACAGGTGCAGTCAGGAAGCACACTTGTAAAGCGAGCAGATTGAATTAAACCAATGAAATGGGTGAAAAAATATGGATATGTTTTTTAACAGCTAAAACACACTTAAATGAGTTAAAATCGAGGTTTTAACATTGGAGTTTCCCTGGTTCACTCTCCCATGTTAAAAAGAAACAATCCTAGCAACTGGTTTGTGATTAAGAGAAAATATGCTAAACATGGGAGAGTGAATCAGAAACTACAACATTTTAAACTGGAGGTCAACTAATTCAAGTGTATTTTATCTGTTAGAATAAATCTAAGCAAAGTTGTATGTGTTCTACTGATTTGGTTAGTTTAGTTTTGCAGAAGCCAGATCATTCTGGGTGTGATACTTACCCATTTAAGCGCAACATACCAAGCAGATATTTATATGTAAAATCCATCCAATGACAATGTCTTGTATTTCCGTGCAAGGACGGCCATTTAGCAACAGCAAACAGAACGCTGATGTACTGCCAGCAGTCACACAAAGCCAAACCACAACCTTTCAGTCTTTTCAGGTGCAAACATGAAAAACAGACAGCCATAACCCAACAGAGGCACAAAGGTTACAGACACCAAGTGTTTTCTCTCCAGCTTTTAGTCTAAGTTTTAAATGTCTAGTTGTAGCGGGTAATTGTAAAATTTTTATTTGTGACTGAGAACAAGCAGAGCTTAAAACCCAGAAAAATCGACTAGAGGAGTTACGTTTTTCTCCACATCATTGAAAATGTTCTTGATTTAAAATGAGCAATAATGACTATTGGTGAGTTTAAACTGTTATCACAGACTTATAACACAAAAACTTGCCAGCCCTGCAAGAGAAAATGCCTTCAAAAGGTTCCTGTCAATTTAATTAAGTCCCTACTAAGTTTTTTTTTTTTTTTTTTTTTTTTTGGATGAACTTGTATACTTGTGACTTGTTTTTATCCTGGAAAGCGGAGTCAACATGGAGCACTCTGAATCACAGAAAATTACCCTGGTTCCTGGACAACAGTCTTGCAGTTCAGCTGTCTCCTCCATTTGCCACAGTAGCTACAAATTATCACAGATTTTTATGATATGAGAATAAAAAGGCCTTCATTTTTATTGTACTCGGGCTGCACAGTGGCGCAGTTGGTAGAGCTGTTGCCTTGCAGCAAGAAGGTCCTGGGTTCGATTCCCGGCCCGGGGTCTTTCTGCATGGAGTTTGCATGTTCTCCCTGTGCATGCGTGGGTTCTCTCTGGGTTCTCAGACTTCCTCCCACAGTCCAAAAACATGACTGTCAGGTTAATTGGTTTATCTAAATTCTCCCTAGGTGTGAGTGTGTTGTTTGTCTTGTATGACTTTGTGTTGCCCTGTGACAGACTGGCGACCTGTCCAGGGTGAACCCCGCCTCTCGCCTGGAACGTAGCTGAAGATAGGCACCAGCAACCTTCCTGACCCCATTAACAGAAAATGGATAGATGGATTTCAAGATATTGTACTCATTAAAGTAACATATATGTATGTATGTTTCTGGTTGCTGGTATTACTTTGGTCTTCCTTTTGTTCTTAGTAGTGACAGATGTCAGAAAAGACCTGTCTGTTTTCTCTCTTGGCAGAGTTGCAGGGTATTGTGTCTTATTAAGCTGGGCATATCACTCTAAACCTAAAAATCATTCTACGCTGCCTTTAATAAACGCACCCACCCCCCGCCAAACGGATAAGGGCCCTTTCATCATGCGGCCGCCTCGATTTTAGCAAGGCCCCGAAGTTATTTAATCAGTGCTGCAGTGTGTCCCATTCGCGGCATATTACCAATTCCGTCTGCGATCCTTATCAGCGCAGTGATGTATGTATGAGGCAGATGTTCGAGGAGGCAGAGGAAACAGAGGCCATGAATGAATGAATTATTGAACTCGTGAAAAGGAGCTATAGATATAGAATTTTGAGCCCTGTAATATGTTTGCTTTCTTTCGCTTATCTTGCCAGACAAAAACATAGCTTATCTCAGCCTGCCCGGGGTCTTGTGTGAATGTGGAGCCTCTCCAGATCTTCGTTCTGTTCAGGTCTCTTTGTGTTGCATCCAGATGGGATGTTGTGTTTGTTGGGGCTCTTGTTATTTTACTTTGCTGTTGTCGCTTCTCTCCCCGTCAAGGAATCTGCAGATTCACTTTGTGTCTCAGTGCGGGTCAGTGAGGGAAGCGAAGGGTGGGAGTCTGGGGGGGTGGGATGCTTTTGATACTGAATGTACTTGAGTTTAGACAGGAGGAACATGATCACCGATACAAACATCACACCACCGTCACTACTGCACCGATCCCTGTGTACACATGCATGCCGTGTCCTCCCCTGCCCTCCTATAAGGACCTTGACAATAACAAAAGGCAAAGATGCCAACTGTTTTCCCCTATGTTTACTGTTTTGTAAATTTGCAGTAAGCATGCAGACAGAATGAAGACACACACACGCACACACACACAGAGAGAGGCATGCGCAGAGCTGGGAGCCAGAAATACACTTGGCTGCAAGATAATGAGGGTGGACAGGGCGGAATTATCACTTCACATCACAATAATATTATCCTTCTCACAACTCCCGCAGCATCTTCCATGACGGTGTGACATTTCCATTTTACTTGAGTTTAATCTTGGTCCTCTAAATAAAACCATAGCCTACAGGCTCTTCCCAAACTGACCCAGTCCTATTTTAATCACATGGAATTAAATAACTGCAGCTTAACACTGCACTTGTTCTGACAGCAGTCATGACAAGTGGTTTGCACGGCGAGCCTCCCCTCTGGTCAAATACAGAATAAAAACAAACTAAATGAGGGCCTAGAATGACAAGAGTGATACTTCTGGGAACTATGGTGGAAAGAAACTGTTTGTTAATCATTTGCAAGATTTCTTTTTTTGTTTGTTTTGTTTTTAACAAATATGCTCTTTAAAGTATAGCTTAATTCTGCAAATCATGCATTTAGCCTCATGATACAAGCTAAGCTTTATTCATATAGGTGTTGAATGTGTCAATGTCAAAGACTTTCTTCAAAAACACTTTCAAGTGAGATTTTGCAGCACACTTTACACTACCAAGAGTCTTCTCTGCTTCCTTTACAGCTAGGAATGTTGCAGAATTAATCATTTATATCATGACTTTTTGTGTGCAAAGTCTCAATAAAAGTATTAGCACATGCTGAAGTTCTTGCAAATACTGATCCAGTCCCATTAACCAGTTTTCCTGCAGCGTATATGTTACAGTCGACATTGACTCTTCACCAGTTTGTACCCTCATTTCACACACACATTGCCATTCATTCATTCATTCTGATTCACATCTCGTACACGTATACTTAAGTCATTGCATATTCTTTAAGCATTAAGCATTTTTTACCGGAGATACAAATTACTTTATCTGATATCACTACTATCAAAGTTATATAACTTTTTTTTTTTTTATGTTGGACTATGGGTAAAATGAAGACAATTACTTCAAATAATACAAAACATCCCACTAACAAGCACAAACTGATCCATGGTCAGTACCAAATATCTTGCAACACATTGTTTCCATCGTACCCAACAAGTACTTAAAATACAAAAATACAATATGTGTGAAATTATGATGGGACAACATGACTGGCACATTTTATTATTAATAATTACCATCATTAATAATTAGTAGAATTTACAAATATTTCATTAGCTTGCATTGAAAAATTGAAAATTGGCCCGGCACCTAAAATTAGAGAAACTGCAATCAACATTGCAGTTTCAACATTTGCAGTAAGCCAGTCAGAAAGGACAGCTTCAAATATTTCAGATGCTTTGCATTGCAAATCTGCTTTTCTATGCCATGTTTGCCCGTTATTGAGTGAACAATTGGTGCCTGCATTGTAGTAACTATGATACTAAAGCTCAAGAAAAAGCTCAATCAGGGAAAAGCTAAATGAAGTACACACGCGCACACACGCCCGCACATAATTTACATTGCTATTTTCACCCTGTGGTTTGTACTATAAAGTACCTATTTTTCATTTACCTAAACCAATTCTGATTATCTTCCCATTCAAATGCTCAGAAGCGAAGCCGGTGAGGCAGCAGCGAGCTGAGCCTCACCTGCGATTGCTCAACCTCTCGCTAAATGCACTGGCTGCCACTCGGTGAGAGCATGCTCCTCCTGTCTGTACGTCGCCAATAAAATGGCTAAAAAACATTTATTGTATGAACGTATTTTCCATAATTTAGCGTATGTATATAATGTACTGTGTTTTTCTAATTGTGTGTAACGAGTTTCGTGTGCCGAGGAGCGATCAGAAACGGCTGAGAACAGATTCGAGGTGAGGCAGGCAGTTCTCCTGCCTCATGGCAGGGGGCGCTCATGATCCCAGACATTGTGACTCCACAAATGCAGAGTAAGAGACAGTAACAGCGAGCTAGCCATACAGTAGCTCCGCTGATACAGAGAGCGAGAAAGCAGTGGTTTATATATATATATATATATATATATATATATATATATATATATATATATATATATATATGGTCACTATATGAGGTGCTTTTGTTTAGTTTTTCAAAACTAGTAACTTTCCGGAACCTTACCATGGTAACTACTAATCATCTCATCCCCAGTAATGGCCAGTTCACTTGACAACTCCCAGTGGTAAAAAGTATGATTTGTTAAAAATAGAAGGACATAGATTTTCTTTTCTTTTTTTTTTTCTTGTCTTGTGTTGCTCCAGACAATTTTTCTAATTTCTCCCACTCTGACGTGAAATTCGAACATCAAACCACCCTGATAGCTTTATGATTTCCCGAAAGGGATTGACATAAATATACACTTGTGAGATATTTTTATTGGCACCTCTGAGTTTTCCTCCCGGCTCAAATGGCACTGCAAGAACTTCCATTCTGCATCCCTTGTCAGTTCAAATGCTGTGCATCTCTCCCTGTGAGCCAGCTCTCTTTCTCCATCTCATTCCTTTGTTGCACTGGGGCTGAACACTATGTTAACCTAGTAATTGGCACTGGGCCTTCCCCATTATACGGCTTTCTATTGAGCCGTTCTACATGACTAGTTAAAGAAGATGGCATGAAGATTAATGAAGTCCAGCTAATACAGAAGGGGGGTGAGGAGGGGGCGCCTCTCCAACATTTCCACTGAGGAGATAGCAGAGACCAACAACAGCCTGCCCTCAGCTCAGCCATTTCACTGCACCTTTCTTTTTTTCTTTTTATACTGCCTGTTTTAACTTGTGATCCCTGAACCTTCCGCTTGTAAAGCAAATCCACGGCTGTGTCCCGGTGTGATTGATGTCGCTACAGCAGTCACTTTTTTCCCTTTGAATTGGAAGACACAGCTCTCTGAAATAGATTTTCCAGCAAAATCCACACTGGCTGCCAGCAGAGAAACTAGCAGGGCTGCTGCCACTTATGCAGTTTCATTTAAAACCTAAAGGTAGCTGACCATTCACAAATGATAACTTTGAATAAGGTCTCTAGAATTCAGCCTCATAATGTGTTAAGAAGGTTTATTATGATATTGTTAACAAAATGTTAGGGCAGAAGCCTGAACTCTAAGATTACGTTTAAAAAAAAAAAACCACACATAATGATAATCAACAGATTACTTTTACGGATTTTTGATGTTTTTTTGCCAATTTGCCAGAAATTCTCACTTGTCTTTTTATTTTTAATTCAGAGTTTCTTTTTAAAAAGAAAACTAGATGCTAAAGTTTGAATTTGTTGTGGATTTCCTCTTATCCACACATGATCAAATGAAATATACAAGCATAGAAATACATTTCCACAAATGTTTTGTAGCCATAAATTTCTAAGATAATCCTTTATGAATATTTGATCGTTCTTGTCAGAACTGGCAAAGTTCATTCATTTATATATATATATATATATATATATATATATATATATATATATATATATATTTTTTTTTTTTTTTTCAAACTCACACAGCTTTTTTAAGAACGGTCCACAAACATCCAACCAGGTTGAGGTCATGATCATTTTTATTTTCGTACATTGTAAGACCAGTTTTCATGTGTGTTTGAGATCAGTGTCCCGACCAAGAAAACACCATCTTCTGCAAAACTGTCAACTTGTTGATGATTCCTAATGCTTTGATAGTAAAATATATATAACAGCCTTTAAGATTCTACTTAATTCTTTTGTTTTGGATATTGCATTTCTTTGCAAACTG
The DNA here is from genome assembly GCF_019740435.1 of Gambusia affinis. Lineage (NCBI taxonomy): Eukaryota > Metazoa > Chordata > Actinopteri > Cyprinodontiformes > Poeciliidae > Gambusia > Gambusia affinis. The sequence continues at coordinate 9,628,474 of NC_057870.1, forward strand.
TGGTCTCTGGCAAAAAAGAAAAAAAAAACAGCTGTTGCGTGACGTCCATCCTCAAGATGATCATATGCAAACTTCACAACAGAGCTGTAGGACTTCATGGGTTCTGATCCCAACCCGCCTCCTCTGATTTTCAGACCTGACGTGTGAAGCGGGAGATACTTACATTGTTTGACACACCACCAGATTTACTGGTCATACTAATGTATAAAGATTTAAATTCACTAAATATTGACTTAATTACTCAATATATTTGGAAGAAGTAAACTATGTGATTCTTATTTTTTATATGTATATATTTTTTAAGACACCTGCTGAAGTCTTAGCACTGCGTCAATGCGACACGTAGAACGGTGATTCTGGGTTGCTCTTTGGATGCTCTTGTAATCAGATAAATTAACCAAGGCTATCAAAAGATTGCAATAACACTCAGCACCGCCATAAAGCTGAGAGCTGCAACTGCGGCAGGAGTTTTTATGACAGACGTCACTAGAGCGCGCTGATTTATTTGCGCGGCCCTGTCCTATCGATCTCTCGTACCGATGCCTAACTCTGCCTCTCAGGTTCTCACCAGGAACCATTGAAATGAACTCCAAAGCACCGGGATATTGACCGTGGGCTGCTACTTTTATGACCCCTAGCGCCTAACGGCGCGCTGCGGTTGTTCAGTTCTGTTTGCATGCCCGTGTTCCACTGGTTGCTTGTGTAACGTTAGAACATCGGGGAGGAACGCTGCTAATGAAATTAAATAGAAAGCATGTGTGGGTAGCAAAGTGACCCGTGTCCCGTTTGTGCATGTAATCAATATTATAGCTTGGCCTCTCTCAGTTGTTACTTTAATCAAGAACAAGCTCTACCTCTCCTAATCGCTCGGTCCCAAGATGAATGTTTCACAAATGCTGCACAACATATGCTTTGATATATATGCACCTGATTGGTGTGTGTAATATATGTGAACCCTCTTTTTCTTTCTTTCCCCCAATTGGTTCCAAGAATTGTAGAACCTGGATGTAGAATTTCATTAATTATTTCTATCTACAGCCAGCTTTTAGGAAATTCACTTATTTTCCCCCCACGTAGACACCTTTCTTTTTTCTTTTGCTGTTTTAATCATAAATGAAAAGTACGACACAAAAGGGCACCCAATCATATAGCACGTCTTGCCTCATCCTTTTAACAAATATGTTTCACAGCCCTATTAAAAGGGGTCTTCATCTGTCCTGTCAAAAGGCAGTCTAGCAAGGTTTTTTAGTTTAATTACACTATCCAATTAAAAAGGGGAAAAAAAACACACTGAGCCGCATTCTGATCCGCCTCTCCTTGGGTTTGAGTGGATATGACATTTACAAGGCTCGCCTTTCAAGCAGACAATGGCGTGATTGATGAGGTGCAGACGCTATGAAGGAGGCGATCGCCATGTGGAAGCAGTGCTTAGCGCGCTTTGATTTATTTATCATCTGTTTCTAAAGCCGGGGCTGCAGGAAAACTGCTAGGTGAGCCTATAGGTGGACTCCAGCTATAATCTGCGCTCTGAGTGCAATTTAACACCAGAAGCAATCCTGTTAGACCCCGAGCCGCAGTATCTTAAAAACCGCCCGACCCCACAAATTCTTTCCCTCGTTGTTTTGTTGGTGTTGAGTCCACTGAACATTGCTGCTATTGACACTGACACGCTGCGGTCAGCCAGCAGGGGCCTCTTGTTAGCTGACTCTTGCTGTTTTGTGTGTTTAGATAATGATTAATTCATTCAGTTGAGGAATCGCTGGGATAAGTCCACAGACGGATGCTGACGGGTAAGAAATATAGGCTCAGGGCGCCAGTGTTTACATAGCCCTTCGTGTCAAAAGCCTTTGATGTAAGGCAGAAAAAGGAATCCTGCTTTATGTTTGTTGTGAATGGATTGCTTTGGAATTTTATAATTACACCCAGGAGGACAGCGAGACTATAAAAAACAGATCTCATTAAGTTGAAAGGAATTTTTATGGAACCAAATCATTCTGAAAGCTTTTGTCCCAAACCTCATAATCACGTCTTCTTTTTTTTTTTTTTTTTTTAGCACAAAGTCAGGGCACTTTATCAAGTCTCAAAACTCACTTTTCTATAGGAGACGGAAACGTCTTGATTGGAGCGTCTCAAAAAGGCGTAGCTGCATTGAAACTCAGTGAGGCGTGCTCGCTCTCTGCGACGGCGAGCACCAACCTCATCAGAATCCACTGATGAACTTAGCCTCTGACATCTCTCTTGTCTCCTCACTTGTACAGCGATGGGAGTCAGAATAATTCAAAAGCGGTATTGCATGTTACGCACGTACACTGCACCGTATGGGTTAACGAACGCTCAAACCACTGATCTTGGCTCCTGACGTATCCATCGTGATGGCTCTCTGTTTGAAAAGTAATTACCGAGAAGTCGCACTCCTTGTAGAACTGTGCTGTTGCCGGCGACCCGGAGAATATGTTTTGTTTGTAATCCCGAGCTTTTAGGAAAATTCTACGAGATTGTATGAGAGCACTGGCCGGAAGGAGCGAAGACAGAAACCGCCCATGACCTCAGCCCACCTTCTCAATCTTAGTCTGACCAAGTGGAAACGGGTGACACTGTTAACTCAGCATGATGATGGTCAGTCCTTTGGGAGGCAGCGAGGTTGAGCCACCTTTGTTGTTTATCCTCTGCCTGTCCCTCCCGTCCCCCACCCCCAGACCCCCACCAACCTCACAATGCAGAGACTGAAAGGAGGGGAGTCAGGAGACAGATGCTTAACGACTCCCTCAAGGCCAAGGCTCTGGCCCTTATCTCATCCCCAGTTTGCGCAGGTTGCCATAGTAACTGACCTGAACGCTTGAAAGGATGAGTAACATTATGGTGTATGTTTGCCCACAAGCCAGCGGAAAAATTTATTGAACGGGGTATGCATTGCCAATAAAAGCCTGATGTAATGTTGGGTTAATGTGTTTGTTGTGTTCGCTGTGCTGGAATGGAGTTAGAAATAATAATAAATTAACTTTTTTTTTTTCCCCTGAAACCTCCTTTTTATTTATATTTGCTTTGTGAATACATATTTACCCCTAACAATTTTTTTTCTGTTTTGTTTTTTTGTGAATATTGCAGTATTGCACCATGTATGCAAGTTCTGCATGCCATCAGTAAACTTGACCTGTTGGATGGACGTTCCTTCCCCCTCACATTAGGCGTATAGTTTTATTGACCAAATTGCTATCGCTCTCAAAGACTACTCTGCAACCCTTTTTTGTCACACTTAAATGTTTCAGGTTATCAAGCAAATTTGACACTACTGTCAAGGAATTATGGCTCATTGTTCCTAGGAGAATTGTTTAATTTAGTCACATTGGAGCATGTCTGGGTATGAACATCCTGTTTAAGGCTATATGTCACCATTTCTCAGTCAGATTTAATTTCCACCTTTGACTAGGCCACTTTGTTTGAACTTTGGATGATGGTCTTGCAAGATAATCCCAGATGTGCTTGAACTTAATTCTTCTTTTGCATGTTCTCATAGAGAACAGCATCTAGGCTTTGATTAATTGAGGTAAGTTGTACAGGGCAGCTCAGACCATCACAATACCACCACTGTGTTTAACTGTATGTTCATTTTCTCAAAAATCTTTCTTTTTGTGTGCATCCATATGTAACACGACGCATATGTTCCAAAAAGTTTTGCATGAGTTCATAAAATCTTTTCCGAAAATCTTGCCGATCATTTGGATGTTTTCTGGCAAACCAGCTAAGAACGGCTGCCATAAAGTTTTTTGTAATCTTACAGAACTGTAGTTGTATCCACTGCAACTCTCACATGACCTTTATGCCCCACATGCACCACAAGATATACCAGCACCAACCCAAATACTAACATTATTTTATCTCATTCAACATTAAAATGGCTTTTCTTGACTAGCTCTAAATGTAAATGATTTTTCTCTCACCCTTACTTGAATGTCTCATCCAAAACATAAACTGAAATGAAACTGATTTCATCACCTACTTTCTCATTCATCCGACTAATCATTATATGACCACTTGGGGGAACTCATAAAATAATGAAATTCCATTGTCACAACATGAGTAATGTTTTGAAAATGGCAGAAAACTGTGAATTTCACAGCCTTGATCCGAATATGCAAGCACTATTCAAAGAAGGAGCCAATCAAATGAAACACAAACTTCAAAGACAAGGCAAGACGTGATTTCTGTAAAATACGCTTCATCTACTCACGTTTAGAATCAGCCAATAAAGCAGTGTGAAAGTGAATCTCCACTTTTAGTGTCTAAATTTGAAATGCATGTCGAATGTAAAAAAAAAAAAATGCAATATTTAATACTGAAAGCAAACTTTTTCAGCTGAATATTTTTTTCTGTTTTATTTTAAGAATTACCTTTATGCTCATAGAAAAACAAACAGTTCATACTGGAAACAAAAACACTTTCAGCACTGGATGAGAAATGGGCTGTTTTTCTTTGTTTTGTTTTTGTTTTTGCTTTTTATTCGTGAACAGCATGGTTGGAAAAATTCTCTGCAGGGTCTTTGTCAGTCGAGGTGTCCATTGTGTACTGTAGTCACACACTGATCCTTGAAGAGCAAGCTAAACTAACAAGGACTGTTTGCACAGGTACTAGTTGCACCAGCATGTGCACCATGGTGATCAGACAGGTGTTTTGACATCTCCCTCTCTCCTCTCACAGAAACATCTGGCATGGCTGCCAGGCTTAATTGTAACAATATTTTGCAGGCTGTCAGTAACCTGGACACTAACAAGCAAAACAAAATTAGAATAATGATGCAAGTAAAGCCTTTTACTGTTGGCCAGTGCCGAATGTTTCTGGGAGCTATAAAAATGTACTTCACTTGTAATTATTTATTGCTTGTTTGGACTTCTCAAAGAGCTCAAATTATCTACATAAAAGGTGATTATCTCAGGTACTTCGGCGCAGACGGCGTCCTGAGGTTTGTTTGTTTTTTCACGCTGCGCTTCAGGAAAACATAAACATCTCTGGTTATTCTGTGATAACAATTAACATGATCAGTTCCTACAGAGATACTGTGAGAGAAGTTACTTATTACATCCATTAGGCAACTTTAGCTCTGCCACACCGGAGTCAATCATTGTCAGATTTAAAGTGGTAGGAACCCTGTTACGTTCATGTGTAAATTAGTTTCGGATCAAGAGTGGACAGACATTAACCACTGCAGGCTCATCTGTGTCTTTTGTTTCTGTTTTGAGATGAACTTTTATGAATTCATAGAGGCATTTTGTTTACTGCAACGCCAGATTTTACCTTTGCAGTGTTTCTTGTGCATAAATGTGAAACATGTAGAAGTTTTCAAAGTTTTTTTCTTACAAACATTTGAAAATTGTGCCTTGCATTTATATTCAGACAGATTGGATGGACTATAAGAGAATTGGTCTTAAAAATACTGCCACAATTTAATTTCGATCGGGACTTTGACTGGGCCATTGTAAATGATAGATGATGTTTTGATGGAGGCACATTTGGGGTTGTTGTTGCGGTGGGAGGTGAAGGTCTGTGGTCTTCATGTTGCCGTTTGTTCACTAATGTTCTCTGAAAAATCTGAGAACAGCCAAACTTATGCTGGGATTGATTTCCTCAACTGTGGACCGTTTTATACTGATTAGGTGAATACTGAGGCAGCTGATTGCACATCATAAAAATGTCAGGCGGGGTGTTAAGACTTACTATATAACATATGTATTAATGCTGAAATAATGTGTCAAAAAATATAAGTTTATATCTATGTACCTGAGGAACACTAAGGGAATGAAAGAAAAGTCCACATCTCCCTCTCTTATTTAATCTTCATACATGTTTCCGTTGATTTACAGAAAGCTTAAATTAAATTTAATCTGGCAATGCATACTATTTATTGCTGTTGTCCGAGGGCAAATTATGGTCTTCGGTTGAACCTGATTTATTTACAGTAGCTCCACACCTTTAGGATTCTGTGAACAAAGCAGCTTTGGTTCCAACTAAAATTCGCCACTTTTTTTGATTAGCCAGCACTGCACGTGATGGTTCATGTGTGTGTGTGTGTGTGTGTGTGTGTGTGTGACAAATAAAGAATGAACGGCGTTATAAATGTAGACAAAAGCGTGTTAAGTAGAGGTGTGGTAGAGAAATTAAATGAGTACAATAAAAATGGTATAAAACGCTTTACGAGTGACAAAGATGCTCACTTTTACAACGTCCAGAGGACAAATTCCTGTGGCAGTTGTAAGGAACAATTACTTAAATAATTGGGCTTTCAAAGAAAAGATTGATTGTCTAAAAGCTGTGTTCTGTGGCAAATCCATTAGGGGAAACCATTTTTTCTGGCTCCCTGACGTAGTGTTTTTATTAATTTTTGCTCACAAAAGATGCATGATTCTTTGTCGTATCTTTTTATTTATTTATTCTTTTTGCAGCTCTGTCCGTAGTGTCTATGATGAACGATACTGAAGGAGAAGAAGCCATCAGATGAACAATTTGGATTCCAGCTCTGAATTTATTTAGCTGCTAACATCTATAAATTCCCCTGGTCTTTTTTTTTCTACCCCCCCCCCTCCATTGTGGAGAAGCTTTGGTGTGACTGGAAGATCCGAGTGAACCGCAAAGTCGAGATGACAGAGGAAACGGAGGTTTTTGGCCTGCATGTATCGCGTCTTCTTTACATTCACAAAGCTTAATTAGCAGCTATTCAGTAGATGCTATTCACAGAGCAAACCGAGGTGAATGCTGGGAGGCATCCTGAAGGTTATCTCCCAGACAAGCCGCTCGGAGACGCCGCCACCTCATTCATGGTCGACCATGAGCCGCATCGCGCGGGTCGTCACCTGCTGCCTTAAGACCAGATTTTTTAAATTTATTTTTCTTTCTGTTTTGCTCATTTTGGAGAATGCCTTTCCTTATCTAGATCCCATTTTTAGGCCCCATATGACAGACCCAACCCTTCACTTAGCGGTATAAGTACCCCGATGATTGATTCAGCATCTCTTGTAGTGTGGTGAGGTGTTCTGGATAGACAAGGTGAAGGGGGGGTGTTATTGTTAAAAACGTATCATGCCGGCGGGATGATAAGGTGTCTCCATGAATGCCGTTAATGTGAGCAGGGGCCTGTGGCCATCTTGAGTCCCCCTTCTGTTGTGCTGATGGGACAGAGCCACCGCCATCTGCTTCCCATCCTCCCTGTTCTCCCACCCATGGATGCAGCCGCTCTCCAATGCCCTTTCATCCAGCTTGCTTACATTGTCTTCCACCTCTCCTCCCGGAGGTCATGCGGTGAACAAGTACAATAGGTAAAGCGCAAACAGTAAGCACCCAGAACAAAAAAGGAAATTTCGGAGGCTGTCAGTTGATATTTTAGTTTAATCGAGGTCGTGTTTCGTGGTAGAGATGTTGTCATGTCTGCTGTCCGGCAGATAACAGGAAGGCTGATGTGTTTATGTTGATTCAATCATGAATGAATGGGGTGAGCTCAGGTAATTACATTTGCTCGGATACGTTTTCGGTTATCAGGTTTCAAAAGATGAACCCAATGAATCATGCATTTTTGAGATGTTCAAGGTGTCAACTCAATTTGTGTGAATAAAATTAAGTGTGTGCAATATTTTCTGAAAATCATTGGTCAAGCAATAGTAGACAAAAAATAATAATTAAAGCAACGCACTTGGTCATTTGGAAGTTATACTCGATTACCTTTAGCTGTAAATATGGTGGTTATCACTGATATCTATAACATGCTAACATCGTGTTCATGCTTTTTACCGTCTTTGGAGGATGAGTTTGGCAATGTTTCATGTCGGTGTCGAGGTATGTCTTCTCTTTTTCTCCTCATGACTATTGCTTCCTTTGCTCTGGTTGTTCTCCACTTAGTTTCTTTACTAGTAATCTTTCTGTGTTTTATCACCATGCCTGTGTGTTTTTGTGTCTTTTTAACAAATCTGATGACGACGTTACCTACCCGAGGTGTTGAGATAGTGGGGGGTCTTCTGCATCTTTAAAACTTGTTTGCCGTGCACTAATGTCACCAGCAGAGACATTAACACGTGTCTACTGCGAGCGGTGTGACGAGACCTTGCGATGTTAAAAGACACATTTCTCATCAAAGCAAAGTGCAGAGTCCTGTCTGAGCCATCTAACCTGCTGTGTTTCAGGTGAGTAAGTCGGGGGCACACCTGGGCCCGCTGCTGCTGCTGGTCTAAAACCTGCCTGTTTCTGATACCCTCGACTGCTCCTGGTCTCCAGGCAGCAGGCAGTCGTGGGATTTTGGCCCGGGCTTTGGTCTGCTTTAGGTGTTAGGCATGGCTGGGTTGGTTATTTTGTTTTGCACCATTCAACTCTTGCACATGCATGCTCTCACAAACATTCACACCGAACACCATTGATTCGCTGATGTCCACGTGACATGCCTTCAGTGTTTTGGCTTATATTTTTGGTCTATCTGCATAGACTCAATAGAAGATGATTATTTGGCTGTTGATACTGGCATGTGTCTGTATGAGTCAGGAGTCCGAGAGGTGAGTTTTTCTGTCAGGACATGCATTTGTCAGATGAAATAAGTTTACACTGCAGCTATGATTCTCGGACGTAAAAGTGAGTATTGTAACCATACTCCCTGCATCTTAGATTTAAATATTATTTCAAAGCATATATGCAAATATTCCTTTGAGTGGTTGCCTTTCAATATTGGTTAATGGCATTTAATAACAAAGAAATACTAGCTGATAGTGCTGACCGCAAGAAATTATTGAATAATTGACATCACTTTTAAATAACTTTGGTTTGTATAATTTAGTAGAACTTGTTTGAATCATTCAGAAATCCAACATTAATCTTTTTTTATTATATATTTTTTTCAAAGCATACATACCTATTTATATTTTTAATGGGGTCAATATATATCATGACCCAAATATAAGTACTACATTTTAAAGGTTCATGTGGTAACTTCTATTTTGGGACAAACAGCAAAAGGCTGTGAATCTTAACGTACTCCATTGCAGTGTTGACCTGTCCAGGGTGAACCCCGCCTCTCACCCGGAACTTTAGCTGGAGATGGGAACCAGCAACTCCCGACCCTATTAGGGACAAGGGTGTACAGTAGGGTAGGTAGGTGGGTTGGAGTAAATAGTTTTTTTTTACATGTCATTAACTGTCTTAGGTGTATATTTTTTTTTTTTTGCTCTTAAGTAGCGGAAAACCAAATCAATTTTATGAACCTAAAACAGTCAAAAACCAGGAGCAGCCATGATGGTTTTTTTTGGCCCTTGCTAGTCGCTTAACTCATTCCTGCATAACTCCATAAACCTGAGGGCTGATAAAAGTAATAGTGTGCCTGGTAGAGAGTTATGCAAATGTGAGGAGAGAGAGAGACGTGCATTCCAGGAAAATAAGATAATAAACTAGAATAAATAAATACTTTTTTTTTTTTTTTTTATCCTCTTTATTTACATGTCCTACATCTCAACTTCTATTTCAATCATCCTCCCACTCCGCTCCACCACCCTGCCTCCCTCTGAGAAGGGGTACCGGCAGCGTTGCTCCGGGGCAGTCTGGTCGCCTTGTGACTGACACCCTCCGCTGCTGCCCTGCCCCACGCCCCCCCACCCCCAAACACCCTCACCCTCACCAGGATGCTTCACACACAACCTGGGGGGCCCGTGTAGAATTAGCTTTAAAAGTAGGCCACGGATAATTGTCTGGACAAGAAAGTGTATCAGTGCTCTGTCATGTTCAAGCTCCTGCCATTCAACCTCGCAAGGCTAATCCGGAGGAACTACGTCGCTCTGCTTTTTTGACTCATTCCTCTGCGCTGGTACATACATGTTAATGCACTTCCTCAGCCCAAGGCAATGGCGTGTAATTAATATGTATGTAAAGGTGGAAAAGGGAAGAAAATAGGTGTTTTTGATTAATTGTCCCTCTGTGTTGGCTTTACCGTATTAATAACCAGGAGGATTAAGAAGGTCAGGACTGACCTGGTAAACATTAAAATTTCATGGAGCCACTACACAAAGCTGACAGTAAAAAGACAGTAAGCGTACGCATGCGGGCTCTCGCACTGGCATGAATATAAATTACTCACACGGAATAACAGCAACCAAATCTGAAAAGTGTGCTGCGATGTCATTAATAATAAACAGGCAGGCTCCCATTTATTAGAATAGTGAAAAGTCATGTTTTCTCAAATGTGGCCTATTTTAAACGTGTGTCTGTGGGAATAGAGGAAGCGGTGTGTGTTTGTGCGGAGTGCAGGGCTTTCCGGGTCCCCGCTGGGAGGAGTGTGGCTCCAGACGTATCCGAACACACTCCTCATCCTGCAGGGGACAAATAGCGGAGGGAGTACGGTAATCTGCAGAGGCTTTGGATTTTTTCCTTTTCCACTGTATCTCCATTCTGCTTATCATGTAAAGATCTGGGGTTTTATTAGCCATGAAAATGTTCCGTAAATTTTTATGTCTTGAGCTATAAAATGTAATGAAAAGGGGAACACCCCACAGTGCATAAAGAAATTTGCTCAGTTTTCGGCACGGCGCCGAAAGATCCAGCTGACACGCGGGCCACGGGGTCCATTTTTATCTTTTGATTCCTGCATTAACCTTGCATTAAAATTATCTGTGTTATCATCGCCCCAGATTTGGCCTAATAAATTCCAGTTTTATGAGCCATCTTGGAGGAGAATTATCATGATGTTATGCTTTAAGTAACATATGTTCCAATTTACTGACATCCACTGGATTTGACGAGGCATCAGCCATCCATTCACATAATCATCATCATCATCATCATCATCTTTTTTTCTTTTTTTTTTCTCCATGGCATGAAATCCCCTGCAATGAGATGCTTTTGGTTTTTGATGATCAAGCAGCACATGGAGCCAGAAATGAAGAGACTGGTGCAGAACAGGGACTGGCGCCGGAATGAATGGGCTTTTATTCCGATCATGATCATACAACGTAATGTAGTGCTCTCTTTAAAACTGTAAAGATATCATCTCTGCTCTGAAATACGCTTCCAATTTCCACCGTGAGAATCTTAATTTATCAGCTTTTATTGAATTGATTCGTTTTAACAAAAAAAAAAAAAGTAACAACGATTCGAGAGAGATTGTTGCCAGAATGGTAAAGAGGAACTCTTTCTTACTCTATTTTTGTTCAGGACAGAATGCAGCCAACAAATACGCCACAGCCCTCATTTTGCATGAGTGATAATGGATGCTGATTTATAGCTGAAGTTAAAGATTTTTTTTAATTTTTTTTTTTTGAAGTATTGGGAGATGTTTGGAGTCTCTGAAGTGTTTCCCGCCAGATTTACCGGGTGCAGCCTGACAAATGCAGACGTAGATCAAATTTTTAAAGGTTAATGGTTAAGAGAATTCTGAATCATAAATAAAGAGTAATATTCCTTAGTTTTCTTTTTCCATCTAGAATCAGTTAAACTTTCCCCGCATGCCATATCAACTTTTTACTTTTAATGCCAGGAAAAACTGCTTTTCACCAGGAAATAAAAAAATCTACGATTTTTACCTGCAGATAGGGGTTATAAAAGCAAACTTGTATTGGCAGCAGTAATCTATTGTGGCACTATGGACAGATGAATCATACAATGCCGGAGACACCAGAGTGACATCACTGGCCGCCTGACACCTCTGCACCGTGCTAGCGGCAGCCTTTCCAGAGGTCACTTGGAGTCAAGCGATGGGAGCAAGACTCTGGGGCAAAAAAAATTGAACTTCCTTGGACAGCTGCCGCAATAACGTGAATAGATGTGTTCCCCACTGCAATTAAACCCTCCCTGATTACGCCTCCCCGGCTATCGATTGGAAACTTTCACTTAATAACCACTAACATGGTTTCTTATCTTAACCCCGGGGTCTAGCCTTCGAGGACTGATTGTGCGGAGATTTATGTGTGCTTCGCTTAGCGACTCCTCCGGGACATTGTGTCATTTCTGTATTCCAAAGTGAGAAGAAGTCAGGAGATGTGGAGTTATAACCACATCATTAAACACAAGATTTTCTCACGTTTTGATTTTGTTTGTCTTTTTTTTTCTGGGGCATGGGAATAGAACTGTAGTAAGAATGAGAAACAAGAAATTACTTTGATCTCTGTCTGAGAAACATTGTCTGTAGATGATTTTACACAGTCTCAACTTTTCGTAACCACTTTTTGTTATTAAAAAATGGTCATTTGAATTAAGCACAGCTTTCCTGTTAGAGAAATATTACATTTTTGTTTATTTCCTATTCCTGTGATGCTACCACCTCGTTATTCTCATTTTCCAAAACTATGATCACCTGACCATCTTGGGCTGAAAGTGTATCCATTCTATGAAACTTTCACTTAATTTCTTAATGACTTTCACTTAATATCCAGTCCCAAAATCTTCAATACCAATAATTATTAGGTGGTTGGACCAAAAAAATACATTAATTTCCCCTACCATAGTAAGTGCTTCAAGCAATTCATATGCTGAAGTGAGTCAGTCTCATTCATCCGCACGGACACAGAGTATGCATGGCATCGCACAAGATTAAGTAATGCTTTAAGTTAAGCATATGAAGCACACTACTCCACACAATCTTCTGTGACATTTGTATAACAGTGACATAAATCCCATTGCAGGGAGGTTTTCTTGTTCCTCTATGGATCCTTGCTTCTTTTAGTGGCTTTTGTTTTGAATTGGCAATAAATAAAGCTAAATTGAATTCAAGCTTAATCATTAATCGTTTGGAAATTCATTAAATTTTTTTAACTAACCAAAAACTGTCAGGGTGACTAAGCTGGTACACACCAATTATTCATAAAAATAACAAAACAATGTGTGACTGAATGAATGTATTTGACAGATTATTGACCCGACCTCTTCTCCCTTTGGCAGGGTGTGTTTTTGGTGATGGGTGTGTGTGCACTCGCCGTTGAGGAAAACCAGCAGTGTTAGTCTGCATATCTTTGCAGAAAAGTATTATTCTCAAGTATTATTGCTTTTCCAAGCAATGTGCAACATGTTCATAAACATATGTATTTATATAGACACAGGCTGATTAAGGTTCTTGCATGGTTGATTTAGAGTTCAAATCAAACACCATATTAAAGTATCAGTGCCACGTATATGATTGAAAACATTTTTTCCTTATATAGCAGCAAAGTAACAAACAGTATATAATCAATATTCTATTGCTGAAATATGGTTTCATCAATACCATATTGATGAAACCATATCATTCTTCTTTTCCTTAATGATTTTCTGTAGGATGGCCCTGATTTGCTGCAACAACATAAGTTTAACAATTTGTTTTCAAGTAGATCAGTTAGCTGAAATGATAGGCAAACACAAGCATGTGTTTTTATATGACTTGTTGATATTTCAACCTGTAGCCTTAGCATAAATAAGACATAAGATAAATATATTTTTTGATTTTATATTGTGCTAGGTTGTTGTTGGTAAAGTCCATCACAGGTTGGCGTTGTTCGCTTCATATGCTTAGCTTAAGGGTTCGTAATATTTATTGGTGAGCGTTTCAGCTACGCAAGACAGAGTTTAGATGTAGGAATGGGCACCTTGGCAGAGACAGAGTGCCACAGCAGCCGAAATGGTATGTTTTCCACTGGGTATGTCATTGCAGTACATATATAACATGTACATAAATGATTTATAAATGATTCTCTCAACCATAATGATAGATAAACAGATCTAAAAATCAATTAATAATCTTTGCCTATTTAGGCCAACTGTTTTTATTTGCTATAACATTTATATGTGATTTTAATATGATTCTTTTTTTTACTTACTTACTTTTCTTGAATTCTGAATTGGATCCCAGGACATTCTTGTTGAGTCACAACCCCAAGTGAAGTAGCAACCTTTATTTCCAACAAAAAAAAAAGATTTTCCACATTAAAAATAAAGGCAATCAGCAAGGCAACATTAAGAAGGTCTTTAAAATTAATTATTAACTATGTAAGTTGAACACGAATACCAACTACAAAAAGACTTTGGAGAACTGACATTTCCATTAAATTAGACTGATGATTCCATTATATTGTAATTGTTCATATTTGTCTTACTAAAAATCTAAAGTTTATTATTTATGATTAGTAAAGTGACGATGACAAATAGAACGTAAGGCGCATCGTGTTCCTTGATGAGCTTGCTATGAAACAACAAAGATCACGTGGGACAAAAAAAAGAAAAGGTATGAGTGTGTAAACGTTTCCTGGGCCTGTTCCAAGCTGCTATTTGTTCCAAATGCAACAATGACTTGTATAAGAAATTCACCCTTCACAGCTCACGCCTCTGAATCATACACCTGTTTGGTTTCAGTGTGCCAGTCTTCCTCGCTCGCTCTCTGCTCAGCCATGTGAACACAGCGCAGGTTGTCCACAGTACTGCCCTCAGGCCCCGCAATGTGTTCATAGCCCCGGCTTGGCTGGCTGGCTGGCTGGGTAACATGCGCGCATGGAAAGAAGGTGGGGGGAATTAAATAAATAATAGTATGGCCTTTCTCTGGGTGAGTAAGCAAGGACAGAGGAAGAATTTTGAGGAGGCAGACATGGTGCCCTTTTATTTTTCTGTAGCTTTGAGCCCTTGCTCTTTCTTGTTAAAGGAATAGTTCAGAATTTTGGAAGTAAGGTTCTATTAAAAGGTTACATGCTGTTATAAAGGGGTATTGTCTGCCTAGTACCCCTGCCATGCTGTGCATCTGCTTTTCATTTCAATTGCCTAGGAAATTACTGGCAAACATAATTAAAATTCTGCTGCTACAACCTTTACAGGACTATTGCTCATATATGGCAGCAATGACCGATGCAAAAATTATATGACCTAATCTCATACGGCACCATGAAGCTTCACTCACTTTGAGATGATTGAAACTGAAAGCAAAACTGGCTTGATCTAAATTTTAATTGCATCCACTAATTATGTAATATATAGTATAGTATTACATATAGTAGTGTGATTTAGTTCATAGATGATCTGTTGTATAAGAAAAGAGAGTTAATAACTTCATGGTAAAAGTAGCTAAACCGATACTGACACTGTGATCTTAAATGTACACAGAACATTAAAATTGACTCATTACATCAAGGAAATGACTCAACTTGACGTTTCCCAAAATGTCCTTCATTTTATCATCATGCAATGTTTGTTTTCTAATATGCCATCACTTTATTTTTATATAGTGAGAATAAAATGTGGAATTGGTCAAAATCAGAAACAGCAGGGAGGTGTAGCACCAGAAATGATATTTTTGTATTAAACCTGTATAGAAAAACAATCAAATTTAGTTAGATTAACTGCATGTAATGCCTGCTTAACATTAACTTTAGACTGGAGTTTATTTAAGACTCTCAAAGCTTCCTTTAGCTCTGTCCCCATCAGACTAGAAGTTAGCTAGTCTTATAACCTTTTGAGATAGCTTCCTTTTTAAAATCTTGAACTATATATCTAATGCAAAGCCTATTAATAGTATGTTTTTTTTTGTTTTTTGGTTGTTTTTTTTGTTTTGTTTGTTTTTTCAAAAATAAATCTACATGAGCCACATCTCAGCTCTGTACTCTGCTGCATTTTGGTAATGAAAAGCTGTACGAGTCGTTCATGTTGAACCTACAGGGTACTGCCTGGAGAGCCTTGTGCGTAGAAGGCTAGTTTCTGTTCTCTGTCTGGTGTCTGATCTTGGGCTAACTACTGCATTCATCAAAGGCCGAGTCAGACACACAGAGACAATAGCTAATGAGTGGGAGCTCCCAGTTGGGCTGATCGGGGCTTTGGTGCTTCAGACAATGCAACAACATCTGTGCTGCTGAGTGCTGGCGTGTGCTGACAGAGGCATCCCCAGAGAGGAGGCAGAGGGGGTTGTAGATTGCTGTGTGGTGTCTTCACATGTTCTGGACATACAACCCTCTCTGCTGCAACCAAGCCCCCCTCCTCATCACCCATCTGTACAGGGTCTTGACATAATGACGGGAAGGATGCAGTAAAACTGTGATGTGTTTCTCATCCAGACACACCTCCTGCACAGAGGCCAAAGCTAATGCTAAAAAAGCATTTGAGATGTCAAGAGTTTTAACTTACCCCTGTGTTACCCACCTCCTTGTGGAAAGTTCTTCTCGAGGGAAGGGTTAGGGATGACTGGGGCTGGATGGATGGCTCCTCCGCAGGGATAGAAGTGAACATAATTCAGGGAAGATTCTGGTCTCCCTCTAATGCGCGGAATTAGGTATGCCGAGCGGCAACAGGCCAAGCATGAACAATAAGACTCCTGTTCTGGATCAAGCCCCACACTGCAATGTTCCGGGAGTATCTTATTGTTAAACAAGCAGGCTGAGATAAAGACGGCAGGTTTCGCGCACGCACTCCCACCAAAGCAGTGACCCATCAGGAGGACTAGGTGTACCTGGTAATTAAAATGCAATTTTTGCTGCTGTGCCCCCTGGAGTGGCGGCGGCAGCAGACTCGTCCAGGAGCCTGGGGGCGAGAGGTGCCACCTGCACTGCCGCGCCACCTGCGCCACCACTGCCTCCCTTCATTAAGCCTGGTATTTACACTAGCGTCTGCCCCCCCTCTCCCGCCTCAACACCCACCCCTCCATCCGCCACCTCAAGCAGCCGTGGTCTTCATGGGCCCTTGTAAGGCAGCGCTTTATTAGAATTAATGTGGCACTTCAGAGGAGAGTGTCAGTGTGGCGAGTACCGGGGTGCCAGGAGAAAGAGTCCCCAGCTCTCCTCTGTCACATCGAATAAAGGCGCGGCGGTCGGCCCGGAGCTGGGATGAGCGTGGACAGCACATGACAGAAGTGTTTTCCAGAGCCAAGGGAGTAAAAGTAAAAGTATTCTTTATTCAATCTGTTTTCATGTTTACAGGATGAGCTATTACATCGCGGACGCCGAACATGGAAGCGGAGAGGAGAACATAAACAGCGCAAGACGGAAAAACGTGTCAACCTCTTAACAGGAAAGTGGACGTCTGACGGGGCTCGCCCAAAAGCGCATGTGGCGCGGGCGGAAAATGAATGCAGAGGTTTACTGCGGGGCCCTGCGTGTGTTGCGTTTTGAATGATGTAATTGTCAGCTTTATTAGGACAGGACACGTCACATGCATGGGCGACACCCAGCTTTCTCACTTTGACTGCCGCCGCTTGCCTTAAAGGGCAGTTAGGATTACACTTCCTTGAACCGGTGATGCAAGTATCACATTATAAACCCCTAACACATCAACGTGGCAAGCAGAAACAATCTGAAATCAACATGACCTAATAGGTTCTCACTTTAGTCATAGGGCTGAGTGCTACGTGTAACAATTTTTCACTTTGGGACATGTCAAGAAATAAAGCCGAACTGTGGCATTTATACACGTTTACTGTAGCACCTCATATCTTCCTGTTGTGCTGCCACATAAAGAGTAGGGGAGATTGTACGCGTGTGTTTCCGTCATTCCCAGGACGGCTCGGCCACTTCTGCCAGGATAAATGGGGAAGGAGGGGTTGCAACACCGATGCTACTTGTAGTCAGGCAGCAGGGGAGGGCATTAAAACCTAGTTTGCATCACTCAGCGCCTCCAATTAAACACGAATAACCAGATACAAGTTCCTGTCTCCGAATATGCTTTATGAGCTCCTGGGCAGCGGGGAATTCTCCAGAATATACTGTATGTCTCCCCACAGTTTGGCTATCTCGCTGCGTGCCTCAGTTCATTAGTGTTAAAAATGGTAAGCGTTTTACAGCCACATGTACTTTTTAAGTCTTATTAGCTTCAGAGGATGTTGTTTAAGGGGCAAGTAAGGTTTCCAATTAATGTTGTTGAAGATCAAAACAGAAGTTTATCCATCCCTCCCCGTCTCCCCGAGGGTTAGATGCAACTTTTTTATGAGACTGCTGCAGGTAATTCTCACACAGTTATCTGTTAATCCTCAGTACAATATCTTAAAAACTCAAAGAATGATGCATGAATGTAATTTTTAAATATACAATACATATTTCTAAGTACATTTTACAATAATTCTGCGTTGGTAGAATATAGTCCAGCTAATACCTACAATTTTTAAGAATTGAAAATTTCATAAAGCTGTTAGCCGGAATTGTCATGGAAATTAAACATGCAATTTGTCATCTACAGAACAACACGTCAAGGCCAGTTTTTTCTTTTTGTTTTCATATTATTTTGTAAATCATTACTAACGCCAGATTACATCTGCCCTCCCAGAACAAGCTGTTTCTGGTGCACATGCATCACATAAGGCAACTGATCACAGTTCTCTGGTGTGCTTTTGGTATTCTTGTTTTATTCTTTATTTGTTACTTTCTTTTTTATGTTAAAAAATTTGTGTTTTTGCTGTCAAACAGTTTGGACATTAATTACAGACTGTTAATTTGATTAAAGCACAAAGAACAGGTGTACATGTTGCTGCTTAGTATGCAAATTACCTAACTTAGCTATAGCTGGGCATAACTTAGACCCCTAGGTGGCGCTAAAGTGATTCTAATAAAATCCTTTGTGTCTGTTAAATATGCATTAACAGGTATTTGTGTTATATAAGCAACGCCACAACTTTATGACAATCTACTAGAGGTTAAAATGATTTTTAAATTACAATAATGTTGCTTGCAGGTCTACCTGTTCCTTCGGCAAAAATAAAAAACGTCTGTAAATTCTGCAAAAGAACAAGGAAATGTGTGTATGCTAAAGGTGGCATGAGCAGGAACACTGTGATTAACATATTTCATGCCACAAAAAACCAAAACAACAACAAAAAAAACCTCAAGAGCAGAGCTCCTGGGATGCAGACCGGGCCTTTAAAATGACAACTTACATCATGCACTTTTTGGCTTTAAACGCAACCACATGAAAATATCAAACACCTTCAGTAAACCATATTGACTCGACCACAACACAAAAAAAGAAACACTGACCATGCCCTGTACGCATCAGGCTTACATGGTAGTGTAAGCTTTTAAAATAGATTTTTTTTTTATTAACTTTTTAAAATAATGCAATCTTCTGCTAGTAAGTATAATTTAAAAAAAAAAACTCTAAATCCTTCTGTGAGCAGTTGTCATTACCCAGCTGTGTTTTCATCGTCAGTGTGCATTTATTTGTAAAAGAAGTCCACACATACTGGGTGACATATTTAAAATCTTCACTCTAGGTTAAAGATCTAAAAATTTTCTGGCAACTTCTTCCCAAATGTTTCCCGTTTTACTTTGAGAGAGACACATGTCCGTGTCATTCCTGCCCAGCCAGTCCTTCTGAGTTCACCCTAAACAGAGGAGGAGACAACAACAAAGACCCCCCCTTTTTTTTCTTTTTTTTTTCTTGCATCTTCCAGCAGCAGGGAGGTTTCCTGAAGCCGGGCCGTGCTGCACTGCCGGTCCCTTTACAGTGCTGTCACTATTCATTCACGGCCTGCCCTTCCTCCTCGCGCCGCAACCTCAACAGGGGCATCGCTCATGATAGAAAACAATGAGCGTGATTTGTGAACTCTCGCCGTCTTTGTAATTTCATCAGTGTAATGGGATTATATTTCAAATCACCACTCCTTTGTTCATTACACATTTAAACTCCTCTGACAGACAAAAACTTAAATAAAATGTGCATGTCAACCCTGGTTGACTTTGCCTGCGCCCGCACTTGATTAGACAAACAGTGCGCCGGGGCTGAGGAAGGGGGGGAAATAATGTGCTCATTTATTCATTTTTCAGACAAGTCACAATAGATTTTTAACGACCAGCGTCTGACCTCCCTTAGGTGCCTCTTGCTTAGGGGGGTTAATAAAGCCTAACGCTGCGGTGCTCAGGAGCCACGGCGAGGAGCGCACCGAGAAGACGTCTGTGATGAAATAAAGACAGGACCAAATCAAGAGTCTCCAAACGCCCGGCTCTGGCTTCAGCGAGAGGGGAGGCGGGTGGGGGAGTGGTGGTGGGGTTGAGGCTGCAGAAAAAGAGACTGGTATTCCACTTAGATTCCAATTCCACAGGTCTCTGAGGGACAATTAAACCAAGTGAGGAAGAAGTGCTCTCTTTTCTCAATGCACTGGGGCGTGCATATTAGCCGTTGCAACCATGGCGATACACTCACACACACAGAAGGCTCTGCCAAGATTTTAAAGTGGGAAAGCTTGCAAGAGAGGCGCTCCGGAAAAAAAAAAACTTCATGTTGACACTTTAGAACATGGAGATCTGGATTGTAAGCTTCGGCCAGCCTCTGCAGCATTAAAAGCAGAAAGCGGTTTGCCCTTAGAGCTTTAATTCACCCGTATTCATAAGATTATGTGCAATCCCTTGTTAAAGTATTCATAACCTATGAACTTTCCCACATTTTTTTCACATTGCAAGATATTTTCTTGGGAATTTGAATTTGACAGACCTTACAAAGAATATTAAACTCTGAAAGCTCCTTATTTCATACATAGAAAGCTGATGAATGTGATGTGCGTTAGTGTTTAGGCCCCTTTAAGGTAATACCCCCAAAGGAAATCCAATGCAGTTGATTTCAGAAGTTTCCTCATTTGCAAACAGCGCACGTCTGAGTTGAATGGGATCTCAGTATAAATACAGCTATTTTGTGAAGGAGTTGGAGGTTTGTTAGAGAATATTAACAAACAAAGATTTTTATGGAGTCCCAGAAGCACAGCGGACAAGTTAGAGAGAAAGAAGTGGAGAGATTTAAAGCAGGATTAAATTATAATATAATATCTCAGAGAGCACTATTCTGTCGATTATGCCACAACCAAGACCAGAAAGCATAAGCTAACTGCGCTGGGCAAGAGGAGCAGAGAAGAAGCCAAGACTCACCTGGTAACTCAGGAGGAGCTGCAGAGAGTCACAACTCAGGTGGGGAACATTTTTTTGACAGGATGGCGATTAGTTGTGCAATCCACAAAGTTGGCCTTTATCAAGAAAGAAGCAAGAAAGCTACACGAGGTCCTGCGTAAGGTGTAGCACAGGGTATGTACGGGTAAAAGCAAACGTGCGGAAGAAGATTAATAAAACCAAAACCTAGCATTTGGCAAAGTGCTATATGTGGTTCAAAAGGCTGGCACTGCAAAGCATCATGAACACACTTTCGTCAGTTTAACATGGTACTGGCAGCATGATGCTGTGGGAATCCTGTTCTTCAGCTTTGACAGGGAAGCTGCTCAGACTTGATGAGGACATGCGGAGTTACTAGAGGGCCAGATCAGAAAAACAAACCTGTCAGCACGCAGCAGGACAATGGCCCTAAAAACACTGGAAGAGCCACAGTGATCAAAAGGCTTAGTCAAAGTTTGAGAAGCTGTGGCATGAAAAAAGGTTTGCAGCTGTCAATTAAACAAAAGGAGACAATATTGACTCAAGAGGGCTTTATATTATACATTTTATTTGCCAAATAAAATGCAAAAAAACATGTATTCTTTCATTTCACAGCTCAGCAAAAAAAAAGGGATGTTTGTGCCTATAAAGCAAGAAAAAACGCAAAGGGTGTAAAAACTTTTGCAAGGCACTGCTCAATATTTAGATGTGGTGTTCCTGGTGAAGGGACTGAGCAGTACAGCAAAACCGAGGGAGCATGTGCAGATGTGCTGCCATTAGACATCCATCTTGTTTTCACGCTTTGCTCAGAGCTCTATTTGTCTGAATCTATGTCATTTTAGCTCACTCAGGTCAACAGCAATTCAACCTCCTCTTTCGTCTGAGCCACTTCAGAATCATAATGTGATGCATGTGGGTTAGGAACCTGCTAAACACAGTCCCTGTCACTGCTCAGACATTGCTGGATATAAATGATACACAAGGCCTGCGCTCGCCTGCCCCATTCCGAGCCGCCCTGTTTCCACCTGTCTGCGATCACAGCCTTGTTTTAGATAGAATCAATTTTCTTTTGGCTGGTTGCAATCGCACCTATAGTAATACCATTAAAATAATAAATCCGCAAGAAAAAAGTAACAAAAGGATTCATTCAGGAAAGTCAATAATTTATACTTTTTCTAGGCTCAGTCTCTCTCCCCCTCTCTCTCTTTTTTTCTCTCTGTCTCTCTCTTGTAGTTGGCGCAGCTCGCTACCGGGCGCCTCATGGGAACGAAGAAAATTACATCCTACCTGATAATTACCAAAGTTCAGAGCAAACTAAAAATCTGCCCCACTCTCTTAGCTCCCTACCACTGCCAGCGTCCTCTTAGCAACTAATTAAGTCCGCCTCTGAGGTTTTCAGACAGAAACGGCGCTGGATGCTGCAGCAGCAGAATTAAAAAACAAAAGGGGGGAAGGCTGAAAATGAAGAGTGCGAGTTCACTCTTCATTATGTTTTTTCCGTTTCATCTTTTCACACTGACGAATAAAATATGACAATTGTATTCCTGGAGGGAGTATTATTATTTCACACATGGATGCCTTCTTCAAATAGAAATAACAGCGTTGGCCGCCATTACGCATGGTAGCAAAGAGCGAGGCGCCCTCTGTCCATAATGTTCTTTAATTATTATAATGTCATCATCCATATCCGGCAATGTTGCGCAGACGAGACAAAAAAAAAAAAACGGGAAAGAAAAGAACAGCGGGGCACACCGGGTATTAAATGCAAATCACTAATCTTCTCACAGTTGAGGGAAATCACACTACAAAGACGGCATTATTAGTGATTCTATCATCACAGCTTTACATCGGAACTGAGACTTTTCTGATGAGACGTCTGTGGGTATGTGGCAAGGTTTCACACTTCTTTTCAACATTACACTTAAAGATATACAGTATATTTCTGCACTATCAAAAATACTTAAAGTCTCACATTGTTGGCTCAGGATCTTTTAAAGAGAGGTTTGGTTAAGATGCTTTCAACGGTCGATACCTTACCTTAGCTAACTCTTTTGGCATCTTCGCTTAGTATAAATCCAGATTAATTGGCCTTGGAGGCTGAAGGTAATGGCCAATTTAAAAGATGCTGGGACCAAAGCAGACTTAAAATAACTCAAAAACATCACAGCTCTGTGTCTTTTTGTATCTAATTTAGGAACACTTAAACCATCATTAAGCGGTTATTTACACACCAGCCGATGATCAGTGTTGCCAATTACCCAGTCAGGAAGGTAGCCGCTGGTTCTCCTCAAAGTTAAAACAGGAGGAATGGACAGTCTTTGTCCAATTCATGTCTTTTAATCTTAAATTTCTATTCCCCGTCCTCCATCTGGGCATGAGCAAAAGAGATCTGAGTTTGTAGTATATTATTGACATTTTTAACTTTACATCTGGTTTGATTTTTGATCTTAAGGCAAAGTAAGGTAATTTTATTTATATAGCACTTTTTCAGAAACACGGCACGTCAAAGTGCTTTATCTTATGTGCCAAAAAAGATATAAACAATGAATTATTTACATAAAAACTAGAAATAAAGTGTTACCAGTCACATAGTGACAATGAAACTTGTAAAAGGGCACAAAGCAACAGAATAAAGGTTTAAGTGAACTGTATTAAACCTTTCTGTGCTTTGTTCCGTGGGGCAATTACTCTGTAAAATGCGCTGAATACGTTTCAAATGGGAATGTTATTATTGGCGCACAACCTCCAACCTACATTTCCTGTGAAAATATTCCTCCACTTCTGCACAAAACTGAGAGATTGTGTCATTAGATCAGTGTCACACATAATATCCCTTGTCTTCAATTGACAATAATTATTAGCACCACACCAAATACCACTGCTTTTCAGGCTAGCAGCTAGAAACCCCCCAACTTGGTTGTGATGTTATCCGCAGCATTACACCAAGAGCGCTATCTAAACAGAACCTCGCTCGAAATATCCAGATCTCTCCCGTTTAAGAGCAGCTTTAGCATAACGACCACACAGAAAAAGTGCTAATCAATGAGATTCCAGGGAAACAAAGATTGAATGTAACCGTAATCTGTCATAAAAAAAAGGTTCGGCTAAACCCTGCGCAACACGCTCATTAGAGACGCCGCCGGTACCGGGCCACTGATGGCTCACGGTGCAAATGGAGTCAGCTTTTAAAAGGCAGCCCAACAGCCTCCTTGATAGGGCTCTGGGTTGCACTGAGACTGTTTGTGATGTGCAATCCATGAGAGACAGAGCAGGCAGGCAAGCAGTCATTATTTTCTCCACAATTACCTGAAGTCCTTGATAACGAGCGAAAAAAAAAAAAAAAAGAAAAAAAAAAAGCCATATAATTAGAAAAACACCAGCAACACCATTATTGTCAGGAGAACACAACAGTATAATGAAGCAATTATAAATGAGCAGCTTTGTGCTTGTCATTAATTTCTGCTTTTAAGGATGTGGAGATGAAGCGCGGTTAAACGTCAGAATGAGCAGGAAGGATGTTTAGGTGGGTTAAACTAAAATGAAGCAATCTGGTGGGTGTGTGCATGTGTGTGTGTGTGTGCGTGGGTGGGCGTGTGTGTGTGGGGGTGTGTGCGTGTGTGTGTGTGTGTGTGTGTGTGTGTGTGTGAGAGAGAGAGAGAGCACAGACTGGTCAGGTCTACAGAACTGCCAGTGATGAGTTCACACAGTCTGAGCTCAGGCAGAATGTCCTCTGGGGGACACTTTAAACACGTTATAATAACCTCCTTTATGTCTGCGAGTCTGACGCTTTAAGGTGGAAACGTGTGTTTATGCACAGATGAGGACGTGCAGGTTCCACTGTGGCTACACACAGCTCAATATCAACATGCTGTGCTCATGTTGGATTTTTTTTTTTTTTTTTTTTTCTGGATTAAGTGTAAGATGCTCAGCCGCAAAATGAAAAGTAATGAGGAAAACATACACTCCTGGTCAGAAACTTGCCCTTTTCACACATCATCACAAAGATTGATCTAGTGTTCATTTGATTTTCGGTCTCACTCGAGAGCTACTACATTTGAAATTCACGCATAGTTTTACTTTTCCTCTCATGTGGCCTTGCAATTAGCTAATATGCTGCATTTAAAAAAATGAAAATAAAAAATTCAGCCCGAAATCTAAGTGGATCAGACGTGTGTCATTCCCTCAACGAGCCTTTTCTTCCCTCTTTGATTCCCTTACATTTTGAGATGAGCAGAGATGAGTAGAAATACCGCTTTTCCTCCTGACTTCTCAGGACTGCATCCAGATCTGTTTTTTTCCACCCAGAAGGCATCAAAAACTAAAAAAAAAAAAAACAAATGAGACTGAGTGAAGTCATCCCACAATCTCCTCTGATAGTAAAACTCCAAAGCATTTTCCTCCTCAGTTCAAAATGCCAGCTTATTAACACATAGCACGGCACACTTCATCATATTGTCTTGAGGAGGCAATTGTATGGAAGGGGCAATTAGGACGGAGAAGCTGTGAGGTTGCCATTATTTTAGAATTTAATGACCACGCAATGCGGTGCTAGATGTAGAAATGAGGGCTACAATACTACAATTATGCATAATCTGGCAGATCTTAGCTGCACCCCCCACACTCCTTTTCGTTGTGCCGTGAATAAATTTACATGGAAAATGCACCTCTGCCTAATTTATTCAGAAAAATTAGAATATACATTACAAATATTTCCATGGACGACATGAGCAACATGCAGTTAGGAATCTAATGACTTATTATTTTTTTTGCATCCTTGCTTGTGGATTAGATCAGGCAGAGCACACCCACCCCCCAGGGTTTTCGAGAGGACAGGTAAATAATTAAGCACAGACATAGTGGGGGGAAATAAGTATTGAACACATCACATTTTTTTGTGGGTTTTTTTTCTCAATTAAAATATCATGAAATTCACAGTAGATGCCAATAATAAAGGTTATTTTGTACTTACAAATAAATCAAAATAAATTTTTCCATATATTAAGCTATGTGTAATTCTGTTTATCTACAGAATAGGCACATAGCACATGAAAAAAATAAGTTGCAAAAAGAGACAACCCCCACCCCCAAGAAATTAGCATTTAGAGACCAATCCAGCTCCCGATCAGTGAAAATTAATATCAGCTGTTTTAGTCCTAATTGACGGGCTACATAAAGGTTTCTCATTACCAAAATATAACACAAGAAGCAACCTGTGATGGGTGGAAACAAAAAAGAGCTTTGCGACATTTCTTTTTTTTGCAAAACATACTAGTGACAGACAATTACAAATGTATGTTTTCTCCTGAATGCTCCAAATAACAACTGTTTTCGTTCAACAAGTGTCTCAGCCTCTATGGAAGCTCACTGCTCCACTGCTGAAGAAAATGCATGTTAAAGATTATTTAGAGTTTGTTGCAGAACATTTATACACATCAGTGGGAGAATCAAGTCTGGTCACAAGAAACCAAAACTGAACTCTTTGCACTTTTTGGTGGTGAAATCACCTCAAATACACCATACCAACTGTGAAGTTTGAGGGTGAGTAAGTCATGGTGTGGGACTGTGTCAGCGTATGAGACTGGGGTACTTGATGCAATGTCAAATAACATCCATCGAGAAAGGAACCAGAATTTTCTTGATATGCATCTGAAGATTAAAGAAAAAGTGGATTTTCTTTCTTTTAATGAGTGCAACGATCCTGAACACACAGCCAACTAAACTCTGAACTGTTCTAAGAGGAAGTAGATAAAGCTGCTAGAAAAACCCAATCGCCTAACACAAATCCACCTGAAAAGTATGGAAAGAAACGAAGATTGGAGTGTCTAATAGAGCATCCGAAAAGCAGTTTGTGTGGAGAATCAAACCTACGTAAGTGACTAGTTTCTCCATTCAGAAGACATGTTGGAGCTGGCTTGACCAAAAGTGATTTTAAGTGTTGATTAACTTTTATTAAAAATGTTAAACAGCTATTTTTTTTTTTACCGTAACACTTTATTACAGG
The DNA here is from genome assembly GCF_019740435.1 of Gambusia affinis. Taxonomy (NCBI): domain Eukaryota; kingdom Metazoa; phylum Chordata; class Actinopteri; order Cyprinodontiformes; family Poeciliidae; genus Gambusia; species Gambusia affinis. The sequence continues at coordinate 9,655,270 of NC_057870.1, forward strand.
TAATGTATTGAACTAATTTCTCTGTACATGTGAATTACTTGGGTTGTTACCAACATGTGGGTTGAATTTAGTGTCAACAGCCTCATTAGAAATGTAGAAAGACAATGATGTGTTCAATACTTATTATAACTGCTTCAGAATGTTTTAACCATCTTTTCTTTCCCTATCTAGCTGCGGTTCAATGGGGAACAAAAAATGCTTTCTACCCCATAACTCCAGGGACACGGAGGGGGGAATGTGAGCTCTATGTTTGTGTGTGTGAGCGTGGGCGTGTGTGTCACTATGTGCGCTTATAGACTGTAAAAACCTAAGTGTGTGTGCCACTTAGCAATGGCAAGATGCATGACGCTGGACACAACCCAAAAGCAGGGATTATTGACATAGATGCTCCACCATTAATAAGCCCGCTGTATCCTTTGTGTTCGGGGTCGCCAATGCTGCAGTTAACTATAACTTGTCAAGGCTGCTCCAGCCGCACAATGCGCACCTCATGCATCTCCTGTCAGCAGGCATAATTCCTGCATGCCGGTGCACCGCTGATTTCTGCATAAGTGATGCGAGCCTTCGAGTAGAGTTAGGAGCACGAGTCTTTTGCCATTGAGAGATGTTCATCATTCTTGATCTAGCTCTGTCAAGACCTGGTGTTTTAGTGCCTCTCACGATTAGGCAGAATTGACAGGCCAAGAAGGCGAGTGAATAGCAAAAATGCAAGGAACCAAGGGGGTGTGGTGTAGGCTGGAGGGTGAAGTGGAGTGTGGCCGCCATTTAATCTGCAATTTATCAGTTTAGGCTGCACCATGTAACATCAGGGAGATTACATTCCAGAGAGAAGGAGCTCTATCTCTCCATCCCCTCCTCCTCCTCTGTCTCCTCCACCCCACCTCTTTGGCTATCTCCTCTCCCATGCCTCCTAATGTTGTCTGACGGCAGAATGCAGAGCACAAAGGGAGGACTGTCTTTATCGTCACCATTATTGTTTCTGAGTCCCCTAATTAATATATAGCATTGTGGGCCACTCCTTGAGTACGCAATGAGGTGCCAGTGAAAGAAAGATGGCACAGAGGAGTCTCACTGCAGTTAGACGAGCTGCATTTTTTTATGGATGTCATAAAGAAAAGTTGAGCCATCTTGAACAAGCGCGGGAAAAAAAAAAGAAAAGAAAGAAACCACACATCCTCTGGCAGTGAAGCACATGACCTCTGACAACACCAATCACTTTGGGCCAATAAACGCTTAATTGCCATTTTTCCATTGGAGTGCTTTATCGATGCCATCTCAGAAGTGATTAATATGAACTGTTAACTAGCTGTTGCGTTTAGCATTGAGTACAAGTGAGCCGGCGTGGAGGACGTCGATAATTTCTTTGATTTTTCCAACAATGAACTCCGACAGAATTGATACAAAAATAAACTGTCTGCATAGATTTTGTTTATTATTTAGCAAATCTTTGAGATTCAGCTGCATTCCGGATGGGAGCGCATGCTTCTTTATATTTACGCAAACACCAATGCAGCTCAATAAATTAGGAGAGAGGTGCTCATTTTAGAAATTCAAATTTCAAACTCACATGCTTATGAAAACCCTGATTTTAGCTCATCAAAAAATCACAATATGCTCTTAGATGTTTAAAATTAAATTTTTAACACAATAATGTTGATATGCTAACAAATATGTCCAGGCACTGTAACTTGAAACTTGACCATGCCTCTTTTTTTTGTAAAAATAACAATCGGTGCAGCATGGCACTCTTGCAAAATTTAGATTGTTCTTTTCTTTCATCTGAAAATAGGACTACGGCTCACTGAACGACCATCCAGTCTTTTTCTCTTTAGTCTCTGTTTCAGAAATGACTTAACACCAGGAGTGTGTCTGTTGTGTGTCCTGGATATGTCAGTAGATTTGGAAGTTCTGACCCCCGTCCCAGTCCACATCTTGTGTCTCTCCAGCAAAGTCTTAAGTGTTTTTTGCCCCACAAAATACTATTAAGGCAGCAATTATCTTCGTCACATGGGTACTTTTTTGCAGCCACAGCTTTTCCTTCCACTAAACCTTCCATAAATATGTTTATATGTGAACAGCCAGCTTCTTTAGTAATGTTGTGTTGTGACCATAGCAAAATATATTTCTATTAAAAATCCTGTTGTTTTTTTGTTTTGTTTTTTATCGTACTATGCAATATTAAAATTTTTAATCCAGAAAAAATGCTTGAAATAAACCATAATGTCATTCAGGGTTTTTTTTTAACTTAATAACCACCTCACACACATCCTCTATGTGATATTTAAAAAAAGAAATGTATTTGAACAGGATCACTACCTCTTTTATTAAACACTGTTGGGATGACACCAGAAGGATCGTGCAGCACTCCGGGTTTTTTTTTATCTCTCGGTCTGGAAGGGCAGAAACAGAAATATGAAGACGTGGCTTACAGGAAGGAAGCCTGTGGCAGCCTGATATTAAAATGGTTCAGGAGTCAAGTAGAACAAGTCAAGCAGCTGGAGGGCAAATAAAAAAGAAGGGAGAAGAAGGAGGAGAGAGAACAGGTCGTTCTTAAAAGCTAATGGACTGTCAATGGTCAAATTATATTATAGGAAATAATGTAAAATATGTTTGCTTTATAGTAGGAGTGTGCTGTCAGACTTAAATGATCAGTATTTAACGTAAGCCACTCATGTGGAGTAACAAAAACGTCTTAGCAAAACTCTCACGCTACAGGTTGTTAATATATTTTCTGCCTTGAATGTCACATTAATACCCAGAAGACAAACTAAACATAAAGTTATACATTCAAGCACCAACCATTCTGAAATTCGTTCTGCTTGCAAAACACACTGACATATTTTTTGTAAGTACATTCAAGAAGTGCTAGAAGACATAAGCAGTAAAAACGGAAGTCATAAGCTACGACTTAATGTGGAAAAATAAGAAAAATTTGGTTATTATTTTTTTATTATGAAACTAACAATAAAACACGGCTGGACTTATACTAGAAAGGTAACTGAAAACAAATTCTTAGAGGTCAAATTTGACCATAAACGCAACTGGAAGTCTCGCATCCATCACGCAGAAGCCCGTGGCACTCAGATTCCAATTTGGCGAGAAACTGAATTTTGTCTTTTCATAAGCTTTAAGCCAGGATCATCAAAACTAACAGAATAAAATGCTTGAAATGCTCCACACTGTTTGTAGTTTAAAAATAACATGCTCTTCGGCAAGAACAGAACAGTTTTGAAAAGGGCCAAAATCATATGCGACTATGATTCCCTTCTGTATTCTATATTGCTTGTTAATCTAAACCTATTCAGCATTTGCACTGCGATCTGCGATTTTAGGATCTTGGTAACGTCAGAACAATTCAAATTATGTACAACATTAGGATTTACCACCTAACATAAAGGTTATTCTGTGCTAAAGTGAGGCCTTCCAGTTGGAGAGACTTTAAAGTGGCAAAAGGAAGGAGAGCTTTTGTATCTTTATTTCTGGGATCAAACTCTGAAATGGTTTTAGAATAGAATCTGAAACTATGTCCAGGCATTCAGCAGCTTAAATCACAGCACATGGAAGTGGTGTTCATGAAGTACAAATTAGAGACAGCGTAGTGACAGGCACGGGTGACTGCAGCAAACCGTGAACTTAATTATTTTGGCAAAACTAATTTTTCTGTCCCTTGTCTGGTTCTTTTTATATTGATTATCTTCTCTTATATTATATTATATTATATTATATTATATTATATTATATTATATTATATTATATTATATTATATTATATTATATTATATTATATTATATTATGCAGACAAGGCTGTGGTGTGTGTCATGAGACAGTGACTCAAATATCTCTATTTAAATGTCGTCTTTAAAGGTAATTTTACTTTCTGTAACTTGTAAAATATATTTACATTATTTAAATGTTTATGCTCAAGACCAACAAACCTTACCTAACCAATTCCCGTTTTGCATCACAGTATCTAAAGTTAGAAGATACCCATGCTGGTGCAGCAAATTCCCTCATGATCATTCCTTGCTAAGCAAATCTTCATCCAAGGGATGATTTTCTAGATGTACCCAGAAGGACCACTCTGCACTGCCTGTCTACAGCGACCGAGAGCTTGATCCACTCTGAAAGGGGGATTGAACTCTCACAAGATAAAGACATGACATCTTCAGCTTACTTGATGTCAATGATAGGACAGCTCACTTGCAGATCGGGCATGTTGCCAGCCAGCCAGCCCTCCCTGGGTCCCGAACGCTGTCTCTCGACAGAGGCCTGTGACACAGATGACATCCGGGGGAAGCCCTATCACCTGTTGCTTAAGGACAGAATAATCAAAATGGGTCATAGAGGGATGCTGGCCTTACAGCATCCAGGGCCATGCAATGTCCGTGCATGTATGTCTCAGTGTATTTTCTAGAATATGTCAGGGCAACGGCCCTGAAATCCACCCTATAGTGACAGAGACGATCAGCGTCAGCAGCACATCTTCAGCCTGGATCGCGCTCGCAGCGAGGACCAATGCCAGGCAGAAACACCACTGCAATCTGCAGACAGGAAGGAAAAACTCTGGCAGCCAACAACATTTCTGACACCTATTTTTGAAAATATGCAAATTGGCGTAACGGTATAGGCATGTCGGAAAGCAATAACATCAAAAGACATTACGATGTAAACAAATAACAGCTTTATCGATTTACATGCATCTCGATAAAGTGCATGCATTATTGCTCTGTTGGGATACTTTTTCCCTTCTCTTTTCTTTTTTTTTTTTTTTTTCCTTCTCCTGATCAACACTTGACACTTCAACATAACAATATTGCCTAATTGCAACCTTGACAGAACGCACAGGCACAATCAGAGAGGCCAGCAAACGGTGGAATTTATGAAAACGCACAAAAGGAGCTCGTGTTAGTCGTAGGGTACACCTGCGCTTGTCAAGGTACTCAAGAACGCGGGGTAATTGGCTGTTGATTGCTGCCATTAACATGTGATGGCTAAGTGCATCTAATTCCTGTTCCATTTCCACGGTTCAGTTTAATGTCACCACCCACTCTTTCCCCTCGGAGGTGATTAGCCGGGACTGTGAAAATTGTTCTTTTTGTAATGATATAAGCAAAATAAGAGAAAGGCAAATGCAGTGGTGTAATTGACACTTCCACCTAATTAAGAATCATTTATGGTGAACAGAAATGGAAAATGCAAGGGGTATACATTCATTCCTTTGTATGCCTGTTGTGGAAATGCAACACATAGTAATAGTGCTTTGGTGGAGCTAACACTCATTGTGTGCATTTGTTTTCCTTTCTATTGACTCGAGACAGCAACCTTATGATGCCTTTTTCTAACGAGGCACAAATCCCCTTTTCAAAGGCTTCGTCTCTATAGTTTTAAGATGAAATTATTAGAGTGAGTGAGAGTGGGGCTCTCTTTCACTATTTGCATCTCTTTCAATATCAGCACCTCTGGGCACAGAGACTTGCTATCCCTTTGAGTTTTAATCTTCTCGTCTGCCTGCATCCTTGCGGCTGTTTCATTTAAGTTTTAATATGTGTATTTGACATTTTGTTCATTTGGGCACACCTCCTCCCTCCTTTTCCCCTCTTCCTCCCGTTCCCCCACATTTAATTTAATTGACGTGCTGCTGCCTTGTGTTGTTTTGTCCTGAGCGAAGGCCCAGCCACTGTAGCAGCTGGTTGTGTACAGTCGCGCTCAATAACACACAGCTATGTGTAGGTGCAGGCAGACTGGCAGCGCGCGAGGGGTGAAGAGAGGGCACGTGCGTGGTGTGTCTTCTATAGGTGCGTGGCACCTTTAGCAGAAAATGGCACGTGGACCTTCGCCTCATAGCGTAAGAATCATCATTAGCTTCACATACATAAGTATTGAAGAAGAAAAAATCAATAAAAACAACCTTACCACTACAACTATTACTACAACAACAACAACAACTAATAATAATAATAATAATAATAATAATAATAATAATAATAATAATAATAATAATAATAATAATAATAATAATAATAATAATAATAATAAGAAAAGAGCACGTTTTCATGTTGTTTTTACCAGATAGTTGGTCCCTAATGGTTTTAAATGTCAGTCGTCGAGCTCCATGGACTTCTTTGTCTGAGCGCCCCTCAGAGCAGCAGTACGGCGTCATCAGGAATGGTGTGTCTGCCATCTGCAGGCCACCGAGGGTAAGACACATTCTGGTGCGCCTGGATTGTACAGATTTCTCAATAAGTTATATTATCATTCAGTGTTGTTTTTTTTCCCTTCAGTAATGAAAATCAAAATGGGAATCTCATAAAATATATGCAGAGTACACAGAGATAAAATGATTTCTGTCTGTTTTAAAACGCTTTATGAGAAACTCAAAGGGTTTCTCAGACAATAGGGCTATTACAAAAGCCCAATAAAAATATAAAATTTAATATTGTGGGGAATCTGGTTACCTAACAGTTATACAAAAAACACCCTCCACAAGTTGGGGGTAAGCCACAAAAGTGTTGTATCAAAACACATTAATGGAAAGTTGAGTGGAAGGTAAAAGAACAGGGAAAAAAAATGTGGACAAGCAACAGAAATAGTTCTTGTTTTTAGAGTCTGGGCGAGTTTGACCTCATAGAGCTTCATACTTCATACGTCTTACCTGGGCTGAGGAGAAAAAGGACTGGTCTGTACTGTCATAGTCCAAGGTCCTTCTTTCAGATTAAAGTAAATTTCATTTGGAAATCAGAGTCCAGTGAGAGCTTTCAAGTATGTCTGGGATGTGGTGTGAAGCCATGTCATCCAATTATTCGTCCACTCTGTTATGAAGCCTAAAGTTATCTATCAATCTGTGTCTAATGATTCAATTTGTGTTTTACTTTTTGAACTGGTTAAAATAATACATTTATCATATCTCAATTTAAGGCATACAATAGAAAATCCCTGATGTTGGTTTTTTTTTTAGTGTGAAAACTGCTTAGTACCATTCTTTTGGTACAGTTGCTACAAGTTTTAAAATGCAGTCTACTTTATTTAGAAATCTATTAAAGACAGGTAACAGTACTCAACAAGGGGATATCTCTTATGGTTGTATAATAATCTGTGCATTTTTTTAATTTCTAAGGCTTACATGTAGCAAAATATCTAACAGTTCCTACATTTTTTTTATATTTGTTGTTGCAAAATAAGTGTTGCTAAATAAGCGGCTCTCATTTGGGCACTCTTTACAAAACATAGCCGTTTAGCTCTGAACAGTTAGTGGTCACTTAATCTTGTCTTTTGCAGAGGATGGCTGGGTGAACTCGTTGCCTTCCCACACAGCGCGGAGAGAATGAAATGGTTTATGGATACCATGAGATCATTGTCTGCCGGTAAGGTGGGAGGCCGTTGTTCCCCTACAGCCAGGAAGCACCACACCAACATGTGAAGTCATGCATGAACCCCGCTGGACTGATCATCTGTTATCCCACAGCCATCTGGGTGAGACCTCAGGCCTGCTTATGTCTTCAAGCAACAGAATGACTTCAATATAAAACAAAGATGAGACCAAAAAATAATAATATTTAAAAAATTACATCTTCCAAAAAATATTCCTGTGATCCATCTGTCATCACATGTTGAAATTAACTTTCGGCTCAACTCATCATCTCCGTTGCCACATATCTTATTCCTCATCTCGTCACATTTTGACCACAAACGTCAACGTGTTTTATTGATATTTTGAGTAAAATGTAAAAAAGTCTGGAGTGAATTTATGCTCAGTAAATGCACAAAGAAAAAGCTTTTTTTTCTCTGAATAAAAGCTTCAATCACCTTTGTTATGTCTTTAACATCTTCCTGAAAATTAGCTCATATTATTGAGTTTTAATCCATCCTGCCCTTCAACTCTGACCAGCTTCCTGTCTGTACTGAAAACAACAACAAAAAAACATCCCCGTAGCATGATGCTGCCACCATGTTTACCCATGGGAGTGTTGTTCACGCCCATGTTCAGTGTTAAGTTATGCAACCACACACCTTTTGAGCCTAAAACAGTTACACTTTTGGTTGTGTCCAAGACTTCTAATGGCCTTCTGTTAACTTTAATCTTGCCATACTTCCATAAAAGCATAAATTTGTGGCTGGGAACAGCTGACATTTATCCTGCCAGTAGGATCTCCCACATGAGCTGTGGATGTTTGCAGCTCATCTAGAGCATAATGCACCTCTCCGTGTCATCTCTGTGGGTTTGGAATCGAGCCATGGCTTTCGTTTATGGACGACAGATTTGCTCTGTACAAAGCTTAATCTTAAGAATTTAATCCCGTTTTAAATCTCTCCACAACTTCCTGCTGTGTCTCTTGTTCTTCATGATGCTGTGAAAGACTTACAGCCTTTTATCACACAGATGGACTTTGTTTACCAATACCAATAGTTCAGAAGGCAATAGGCTGCACTGGATTTTATTTAGCTGTACCAGATTAAAGGGGCTCGATTACAAATGAAACTTCAGCCTTTTCAGAGGCTTTGTGAAAAACTTGGAAATGATGGAAAACCAGATTTCCGATTTGCAATTATGCACTGCCTTGTGTTGGTATACATCCCATAAAAATCATCACCAAAATGCGCTGAACAAAACATGTGAACGAGCTACGAATACATTCACAAGAAACTAGTATATCATTATTTATATAAATAAATACATTTAAAAAGCCTGCTCAGCAGTTGGAATTTAAAACAAACCTCTGTGCAGCTCAGATCTGTTGAGCATCAAAAGTCTAAAAGATCCAATCTTGCCACTGGCTTATGCTGCTAATTAACTTTACTCACCAATATTTGAATTTAAATGAACAATTAAGAGATATCGTCAGGGGACACAAAGCACCTCACGAACAAGTTTATGATGGTGAAAAGAAAGGTATTAGGGAAGGCAGTCGGTGAAGGAAGGAGGGCTTTTAGACAGGGGAATATCTCCAATTACAATTCACTGAAACTCCACTCAGCAGTAATGAAATGTTTGCAGAGACGTTGCTATTTGTGGATAGTGCACCTCTGTTGTTCCCTCCAACAGTTATATTCTGTGCATTGTGTGTATAACCTTTTGCAGCTGTTGTGCGAATAACTAGATACAGCTCTGACTATTCAAGGAGCTTCAAAGTGATCAAACATTATTGTTCATTTATAATGGGTGGTTGGTTTTTTTTTGTAGCTGTTGAGGAAAAAAGTAAAAAGAAAAAAAAAGGGGAAGGAAAATGTCTGCAGCTTTTATTTATTTTTAAAGAATTACATAATGCATTAATCACAGTAAAGACAAACCGGCCTTTCCCACATGTCAGAGTTGTGCAAGCTTAAAATAAATTTACTAATCGGATGCAAAATTTAAAACTCTCAGTGGTTCAGGGAGCAGAGGAGGAGAGCTCTGACACAAACTCTTTAGACTGGTTGCTTACAATAAAGACTTCAATTTCATTTGCAGAAAGTTTTTTTTTTTTTTTTTTTTTGCACAATAATTTGTTTTCTCCATGAGTAGTACTGTTGCTGCAATTGGCTGTCTGAGGACACGCTGACACACAAGGCCGGGTCCGAGTAATTTGATCCGATCTGTGGAGTATGTATTCCCCAATTAAAGTGACATCACATAAAGCTAAGTAGTATAGATGCAACCTGCAACTTGATTTTCCAGTGCGTGGTTTTCTCATCGGATTCATTACTCTGACTGCGAGGAAGTGCACCGCGCACACACAGAGAACCTGCTTGTGTGCTGTTGCAGACGCGAGTTAAGAAAAGAGGGGGGAGAGAAGAAAAAAACAAAACAATAAAAAAAAACAGAAAGTTAGGTTGTGAAGTTGACCATTGCTTGTTCATCAGCTTGAAACAGAAATCAATGAGATGTTGTAACACTGCTATTCATTTTAATCACATTAGTTGCGTTGAAGGTTAAAGGCAAAAAAATTAAATAAAATAAAATGCACTGCTCCCTGTCGAATCTTCCAGGAAAACAAGTTTTGTGCAAAATATACAGTTTTTCTGATATGCATGTATCGCTGACACAAAAACAAAGCTTTGCATCCTTCTGCAGGTTCGGCTGCAGGTCTGTGGCACTAATCCTATTCTACGGTTTATGACGACTGAGGATGCGCAGACCATCCGATGACTTCATGCAAGAGGAGGCACAGGGTCAACAGGTCGCACAAGCCTCTCACACCTACACCAATCACTTTAGCATCAACTCAAAAGTCAGTAACAAGTCAATAGTGTTGATTGTTTTCTTGGTTTTGGATCTTTATCGTATTGTGTACTGTGCTGGCAGGTCATTAACTGTGAAAAGAAATGGATCGCTGAAAACTATAATGCATGTGGCACAACCGTGCAGAAAAATGAAGCAGGATTTAAAGTGGAAGGGGGAGGGGAAAAAAAAGAAAAGTCATTTTTGGATAGTTAATGGCATGCTTAAACCAAAACGAGGAAGAAAAAAATGATACTGAGCCATCACAATGCATCGTGACCGGGGGAGAGAAAAAAAAAAAGAAAAAGAAACAAGCGCACATAAATACAAGTCCCTTTTGTCAAACTCGTAAGGAGGTAGACGGCCAAAACGGTTTCCACACGGAAACATGGGAATCTCAGGTATAACATTACAAAACTTATCACAATGCCATCAACAGAAAAGGCTGCTTTGATAAAGAGAGACGATGGCACAACAGATATCACAGTAGTTCAATTAAATATTCAACTTCTCTTCTATATTCATCTTTTTTTTTTAAACCAGTGTAAAGGTGATCCAGCACTCTTTTGTCAATTAATGCAGGACAATTAATCTGATTTTAGGCTCATTGGGTACAGCTCTGAGGTAGGTTGGGATTTATTTTATTATTATTATTTTGTTTTGTTCCCGCTCAGGTGCTTGAAAAAAAACCAAACAAAAAAAACAAAAACCCTACACATCTGAGCCGTGACGGTGAGAATTGTGGCGCTGCCCGTGTTCCAGCAGAGGGACATAAAGGGGTCTTCAGTGGCCCAATGGAGTGTGCATGTGGATGGGGGACAGTGCCTATTTTGGATTAACAAACAAATGAAAAACCTGTACAGAGCACCCCCACATCAAAGGCACTATTTCAGTATATCCATAAATGCCACTGTTGCTCTGTGCATGAGTTAACCCTGTACATCTTAATCGCCCTGCTAAGGTGCCTTCCTGTCTCAAGCATTTCAAACGAGTTTATTATAACCTCAGACATGATATGCATTGTTTTTTTTTTCTTCTTAAAGTTACACAAAGCATTAAATAGAGCGACACGTATAAATACCTTGAAGTTGTTACACATATGTAGGCCCCGTCTGTTCAAATTAGTGAAATTTTGGGAAAAGATTGAAGTAAACAATTCTTGAAATAAGCTGCCCGACTGTTGAAAACTTTATGAGAGTATCGTTAAATGTGGACTGATCTCACTGTATCCCATCAGCAGCTATAACTGTGAATCCCCACACCCCCTGCGACGAAATGCTATTAATAAACATTACAATGACATTAATTTGGAGGCCCATCCCTCAAACCTGGGTGAAAAACAAAAGAACAGAGATCGACACCCAGGAAATCTGGTCCCTTTAGATAAGATTATATTTTTTACATTGATTTCACCTCATATTATCAATTGTGAATACATAAAATTTCTAACAGATACCCACCCACTAAACCCCCCGCCCCAAAAAAAACCTTAAAAGAAACAAGAAAAAATTTTTTAATCAGATTCAGCATTTTTGCTGCCAAATTGTGCGCCCCCGCCGTGGCTAAAATCTGGATTTCTCCACATACGTACAGTAATATATATTTTGTTATCTATCAACGTCTCTGGCTATGTACAAGCTATACAAATTCGGAGCCGGGCTGAGAGCCAGGATTTCTGAAGCTGTGCAGAGGGAGCAGTTGGTTGGGAAGTCTCCCAGTCTCCCAGTCTCCTTCCCCCGCAGTCTGCCCGTACAGGTGGCTGTTCTGCTTCACTTGCGATCGTCGATGGTCTTAATGAATTCCACCGCAGCGGTGAACTGCATCCACCAATAGCACTCCTCCCCACTCAGCCGGCTGGCGTAGAAATTATTGATGTACTGAACGGTGGACAGCAGGCAGGGCGGGTTTGCCTGGAGGGGGAGGATACGAGGGGATGGGCCCACATTAAGAGCACGGAAGAGGCTCGAGCAACAGCGGGCGGATTATAATCAGAAATGTGTCAACAAAAAATAATAACATACACATGCGTGTTTCCAACAGTGTGTTGCAATCGCAGTCAAAACAGAGAGAGAATTTTTCCGATACGATCATTCTTAATATTCACTGACAAGAAAATTGGCCAGTAAATTTGGACTGGAAGTTTAAGAGATAACTGCTAACTCAGCCCAATGTCAGACGGAACAAGTGGAGGAGGAAAAACTTACTCTTATGAGGACGAAGACGAGAACTGGGACGAAGTCGTCTGCTCCTGGCACCGAGTCCTCGTTGGCTAGACTCAGCAGATTCATGATGGTGGAGCACATGCGCAGTATGCATTGGACTTTGTCTCGTGGGGTCTTGTATGCGTTGATGGTCCTGATCTCAGCCTGAGCTGAAGGCCAGGGAGCCTCTTTAAGGTAAACCTGCAGCCAGGACAGGTTAATGTAACACTGGACTCTGTTGACAGGTGCAGCTCAATAAATTAGAATATCACTGAAGAGAGAATATTTCTTTTCGCAACTGATTTTATAAAGTACAACTATGTATTACAATTATGTAGGTGCATTACTGAGTGACACAGTCAAGTAATTTGGATGGCTTGGTAATAATGAAACCTCAAATAATCAGATATTAGACTCTATATATATATCTTAATCATCATTGCCAATATATTTCCAAATATGTTTTCCTTCCACCTAACTTTCCAAGGATGCATTTAGATAACACAATATGTAGCTGTATTCCACACCTCCTCATGTCTCCAATGGGATTCCTCTCCAGACTGGGGTTTCTCTGTTGCTCGTGCATTTAACCTGCTACACTTTTCCTTCTACTCAACGTTCTGTTCAAGCTTTCTGTGAAAAGCCAGCTTCCTTAGCAATGACCTCCTTACACAGGAGGTCAGTGGCTGCATGCTGAAGAGCTGTTAGTTCAGCAGTATTCTTTATGACGGTGTAGGTCATAATACAAATAGAAATAGAAATTATTTTACTACTGGTGTTGTGTAATTTTATGATTTTTCTAGAAAGGTTTTTGGTTTTAATTAGCAGGAGGCCTTGATGTTTAAAATTGGCAGAAAAAAAGATGACGAATATAATGATTCGTTAGATTTTTCAAAATGAATGATTAAATAAATTTACTTTTCAATTATATTTCAATTTCTTGAACAGCAGCAGTAGCTCCTGTTCTTTATGAATGCATCAGGGGAAAGAAAGTCATCAAGATAATACCTCTGGGATCTGCAGAGCTTTGTGATTTGCCGTCACAACTTTTGAAAGCCGCTGGATGTGTTCATGGAACAGCCTGCGTGCAACAAAAACAACACCATTTGAGACCAGCATGGCACATGTGGAGTTCACATATTACATATATCAGAAGATTACTTGGCAAGGCAAGTGCAACAGCCACTCACTGGTCTCTGAGAATATCTCCATCCTGATTGGGGTAGAAAGCCAGTTTGAAGATGCGGTTCATAACGCTGCGCTCGATAGCCATCTGGGCATCCTGCAGCTGGTCCTCGCTTGCATACTGCCAAATAGCATCACGGGCCATGGCACCGTACAAGTACCGCAGAAAATCCTCCACTGCTGCAGTCTTGTCATCGGCTGCTGTGCACCCCTGGAAAGCTTGAGGCAAGCACAGGAACAATAACGAATGCTCGTGTGCCAAAACTTGCCTTGAAATGATGTGAAGAGTTACAGGAAATCGCTTGAAAATAAACACCAATAAAGTAGGACTTTAGATTTAAAACATTTAATCAGTACAATTTGTTTTAGTGCTGTGACTGACAAGCAATATAGAGAAAAGGCATTGTAAATCATGTATAACATGTCAAAAAGTGTTAGAAATACCCTAGTAAGATTGTCAGAATCTCTCCTCTCAAGGCTGGCAAGTCAATATGCTCAGTATGGGTTTAGCTACATAGAAGATGGTAAAAAAAAAGAAAAAAAATACCTTTAATGAACTCAAGCATCTTTGTCTCCATATGTTCGAGGAGGAGGCGAACGCAGACGGTGGTGAAGTAGCGGTTTGCCACCTCCTTGTCTCTCAGCACCCTCTGCAGGAGCCTCTCCAAGTGGGCTTGAGATGTCTGCAGACCCTGGCGGCACCGGGTTAGGTAGGCTATGTATGGAGCCCGCTTCCTGAAGAGAACACAAAAATTACTGCTTATTAGAATGTCCTACATGCTGACTCTTCAAATGAACCCCCCAAAATATACAGTTTCTCTAAAGTATTCGCACTTCTGTCTATTATACGTTTTTTTCACATAGCAATAAACATTAATGTACTCCATTGGGATATTGTGAGATCCAAAATAGTGCATAACTGTGAAAATGGAAGAAAAATTACACATGAGGTTCAGTTATCTGATTAATGTGCTATTCTTTAATATTTAGTACGTATCTCATTAGTTTGTAGAACTACACATTTTTGCTCATTCCTCTGTGCTAAAAGCTCAAACTCAGTCAGACTGGAACACAAAGTTTCAAGTTTTGACAGATTCTACAAAATGTGGCTTCTTTAGGGGGAAAAAAATAAATAACAAAAATTCCCCTCAAAGTTAATGTGAAGAGTAATTTCTATAAATTGACAAAAAGTGACTGCAGTGATATTTACCCCCATTAAATTGACTGACCTAATTTAACAGAGGTCCAGTCAATTGGTGCCAGTAGTCTCACAACCAGTGGAAAGAACATTACCTGAGGGAAGTGAATGTCTCAAGTCATTGTAGTAAAACAACTGCTGTGTCTGGAAGGTCCTTTCACTGGTTAAGTCGAGTTCCTGGCTGCCATTACAGCTTGAACAGCTTAGCAAGGAAGAATGAAGTAAAAGTCCAGTGTTCAGATGTGTAAACCTGACTGAGACCTATCCACACCAACTCTGTGCTGACATTGCAGTCAAAGCTGCATCTACTAAAAACTAGCTGAAAGGGGGTGGATATTTATGTCATCACATGTTTTATGGTAAATATTTTTAGCAGTAATTTAAGTGTGTCCAGAAAAAAGGGGGCTGAATGCATCATTCACCACACTTCTCTCTGTTGTGTTTGATAAAAATGTGAAACAACACGCAATACTTCCATTCTTATTGCCCAATTATGCATCACTACGTGTCGTTTGAGCTCACAAAATCCTGATAAAGCACAATGCATTTTGTAGTAACATGACAAAGTTCAAGGGACTGCACAGAACCCAACAAAATATTAATTACAGACCGACATGAGTTGAATGGCCCGATCTCTAAAGGAGTTCTGAGTTACCTGTAATCTTCCGCGATGGCGGCAAGCAGCTTCCTGCTGGTGCGCGCATCGAAACGGCTGACGCAGCGTGTGGTCTCCTGAATCTGGGCCATCTGGTTCTTATCCTGAAGGTTGATGGCCTCCGCCAGCTGGACCTTCAGGAAGCAGACGATCTCATTGTCTGACAGAAACGGGACGATAGAGAAAGGATTGATAAAACAACCTGCTAAGAATGGATCGGCATTCTTCAACCTTCAGGAGACATTAAGTTTATTTAAACTAAACTAAGTCACTCGGCAACACCTGTATCCTTAAACAGGCAGATGGTGGCCATTCTACAGATGTGAAGTCGTTGGTTCATTGAAAGGAAACCAAATACCGCATGTAGTAAGAATTTGTAGATTCAAACAACATATATAAAGAGTGGGGACTATTTGCCATTTTGTCCAAATTTAACTTCATAGTATCTGCTGAAGAAAGCACTGAAAGGTTCCTTTTTGCAAAGCTTCATGCTTTTGCAAGCACCAGAGACATTATGTGTCGACACATGCAGAACATTTTTTTTTTAAAGCTTGTCCCAAGTTTTTACAGTAAGGTCAGGGTCAGGAGGTTGTGCAAACTTGCTATTTTACTAAAGGACACTTTGACCAACAGGGAATTTTGCCAAAATTTTGGGCTTACAATTAGTTTCTAACGGGCATTAGGGACAAAGATATATATGCTTTTAGGAAGTTGTAAAACTTGTTCTGCACTGTTTTGCTCAAACTAGTAGCAGTCCATCATCACTAACCAGCTCAATCACCATTTTTGGAAGAAATACCGTACATGCCAAATAATAGTGCACTCATTCCCATATCTACAGAAACATCAAGATCAAATTTGTATGATTTCTAATCAATATGTGTTTTTATTATTCATTTGTGACATATAATGAGGTGTGAATCACTACATTGGACTAAATCACTCCCACCTTCAGGATCCATGTGATCAGGCAGTCCGTTACGCGTTGTTGTCGGCGCCATGATGGGGAAAGCTACAGAGTCTGCAGAGCACAAAGCCAACCTCAGCTTCTTCTTTGCATCGCTGCAGGAAAAGGTCCAATCAAACGTCAGAAAAGGCGAATTGAGTTGTAAAGTTCGTTGGGTTTTTTTTTAAAGCACCATTTTGAATATCTCACCTGAAAGAGAATTTGGAATCGTGCTGCTGTGCCGTCTGGCTGGCTGAGTCTGGCATATCATCTGCAGAAATGTTTTGCAGACCATCTTCTCTGGGAGGGTCATTCACATTGTCCTCCACACACAGCTCTGAAAATATACACCACTAAAGTCAATTACTGTATCTAAAGGCATCATGTGCCTTGAACCCATGTGTCGGTTTTCTCTGCTGACCTCCTGATCCATCATAAGAGGCCCCTCCGGTGGCTCCGTCACTCGGGCTGGTCCTCTTGATGTTCCTGTACTTGTCCAGGATGTCCTCTGCTGCCTGGACTTGAGTGTTCTGTCTTGGCACTGGGTCATCTGACAAACCGCACAGCAACAATCATGAAAACAAAACCCATCATGGAGGAAGAGTTTCAGACATACAAGGATTTTTAAAAAAAAAAAAAAAAAAAAAAAGAACCCAGTACTGACCTTGTGGGACACGATCCTGTGCAGCATCTTCCTTCTCATGTTTGTCCTTCTTCCTGAACGCCGTCATCGGCGCTGTGGAGGAGAGACGTGTGAAGAGTGACAACACTGTTACCTCCTCACAGGCTGATTAGTCACCACCAGTTCATGGCCACTTCGGTAAAATTTTGTCATTTTATGGGATGTTTTGAGATGAAAATTCTCACCGAGTTCCACTCAGAGGTTAACATACACCCATAACCTGAAAGAGTGATCAATTTACTGATGCATTTTAACTGTTCTATTAGGCAAAATTCAACCAACATAAATGGGTAAGAACAATGTATTGGAACCAACATTGGTATAAGCATAAAGGTTATTTTTTAACATTGGTCTGATAACTAAAACTGGGCTGATTTTAACAACTGATATTTATTTCCATCTTATTATTTGTTTCTACTGAGGGAGGGAGAATGTTGACAATGTGGTATTTGTTTGATCTTGTGACATGACAGTGATGCAGTGCAGGATTTTGTGGATTTTAACTGAAGCTGCAGTGAAGTCGGGCTGTTTGTTTCTATGGTGAAACATAAATAGTATTGGTAAATATTGGTTTTTGGCCAGAACAGCAATATTAATACTAGATAGTGATAGTGGCTCAAATTTCTTAAATAATTGCATTCTCTTTGAAATGAAGAGCATTGAGCTAAAATTATGTCAAGACTTTGTTGATAGCTATAAAAAAGTGGTCACTTTGAGACAGGAAAAGGGACATTTATCCAAATATTAATCTAGGCGTATGTATGTAAATTGTTGTAGCATAAAGCTGCCCTGAACATGCAGGCATCCAGCCTCTCTGTATGGCATGCCTGAAATGCAGAGATAGGACATGTGAGGGGAAAAAAACAAAAACTTTTTTTTTTTTTCAACCTTCCTGAAAAAGGAGCATTACATATAAATAGCTTAAACTATCCCATTCATTCCAGTGGTGAGCGTATGTAAACTCTGAGCAAAACTGTAGCAATTGCTTTTTTTTTTTTTTTTATGTGACCAAAATAAAATATAAAGCCAAAAAATATATGGGCATCTGGAATTAAACCTTTGGCATGTAGCAGAGTTCCACAAAGGTCCATCATGATTCATAAACTGTGAATAAAAAGTAAAAACTCCAACTGATGTCCATCCTATTAAAAGTGGTGCCAAAGCAAGAGTTATGAAGGCCTCCTCTGAGGCAACAAAAAGAAAACATGCTTTTAACTGTACGATGAATGACACTAGCATAAAAACAGAAGCGGGGGTGGATAAAACCGGATGCACGGAAGAGGAGCGTGACTGCGTGAACTTAGCCTACACCACGTCACATCACAGCCCTACAGCTCTAATGTGAGATCTACGAAGCAGCGTGGCGCGTAGCCGTCGGCTTCAGCGCTAACAGCTTGCAAAATGACGACAGCGTGGAAGCATTTACCTGGGACGTCACTCTCAGCCGTCCAATACAGCACTGCGAGGAACACAACAGACAAGGTTGGCCTTTGCGGGGACTACAGACTGAGCCTCACCATGTAGGGCATATGATACAAAAAACCAAACGCTGCGGTGGCTTGGAGACAGGCTTGCTTTAGGCTTCACAATTCCTTTTTCTATAATTAAATAATATGATTCTAAAAGGTATTAAGCAGGATTTTTTTGCAGACAGAAGTTTGAGAAATGGCTATAGACTAGAACAGCAGCAAGAGATATATCATCTATCGGTGCTGACAACAGAGAGGGTCTATCTAATGACCATTAGCTGCAGGCTGACAGCACTGCTGGGAGGGCTACAACCACACCATCTACACAGTTAAAGCTCCTCTGGAGACTGATCAGCTTTGAAAAGTCTATATAAATCTGCAGCTGAGAGACCTGTGAGAAAAACAACCGGACGTGTCTCGGCGGTAACTTCAAACAGCATGAAACATTATTTTCCAAATGGAATTCCATCAGTGATAGAGCAGAGATCACACATAATCATTCTCTTCCCCATGTTATAAATTGGTTTTGCTTTGCTCTTTAAAGTGTCATTTTTTCTGTCAGTAGTTATTTGGAGAATGTTTTTACCAAGACCCCCCCCCCAAAAAAAATACAAGTGAAAGTCATAAAAATACTTTTAAAATGACCACATTTAATTTTTAATTTTAGCAAAAATGAAAAAAATGAATGAAGACAATGCATCCATTTCCTTACCTTTGGGAATGGCTGACACAAAACGTTTCTTCCACCAGGGTCTGTTGCGATCAGATTTCTCATCGTCGCTGTCTTTTCTGTCTTCCACCTTTGGACAGAAGTTTAGATGTTAACATCAGGAAAGAGTGTATTTAAAGGGCTACATGTGTGATATGTGACACCTTCTCCTTTATACATGTGGGCAATAACGCCAATTGCCCAAAAAAGCAAGAGTTTTATAATAGCTTCTTTTGTGCTTCAGTTTAATAGAAAGTCACTTCTTTCAGAGGAAGATGTTTTTGTTTCTACTTTCTCCCAGACCTATTGCATAACATCCCAATAAAATAACTAAAAAGCAAACATTTTGCTTTGCTTTTAACAAAAAGAACCACATTTACATGTTCAACTTAAATATTTTGAATATGTGAAAGTGGGTTTTTTTTGGCAATGATTTCAAAAAACAAAACTCATAAAATTATTGCACATAAAGTGAAATAATCCAAAGCTTTATTTCATGTAATTTTGACAATGAAAAGTAATCTAGGAAGATGCTGATTTTAACAGTACTTGGCTTGACTTAAACAGTTCAATGAGAACATAAATAAATATTCTTTTTGTAATTCAACAGATTAGAATCAGTCCAGGAGCTCAGTTCCACTGTCAGTGCAATTAGTATATTGAATTAACTAATTTAATATTGGGTGTACTCTTTTAGGTATTGTGCATTTTGAACATTTGAAGACAACAAGTGTCAATATCTAAAAAAAAAGACAAATGTCTGCTTTATGAGCAGTAAAACACAGATTATGACAGTGTAAATAAAACAGAACTTGACCATAGATCTTGTTACCTCTCCTTTCAGGGAGTCCTTGCTCGGCGAAGAGGAAGGTCCGGTGGCGAAAGCTCCGGGAGGGTCACGCTCTTCAACCGCCACCCGCCTGTTAAGGCCGGGGTCGCTTGTGGGCCGGCGGCCCGGGCACACAATGTCAGAACTGCGACTGCGGACCAGTCTGTCGGGGAAGGAATGGCGCTGCTTTGATTGCTCGAGCTCAGCCTGGGCCAAGCACTGAGCTGTGCAAATGGAGTGCCGTATGTCCGGGCCCATGGCACTGGCTTCGGGGATGGGAGGGTCAGGGGGAGGGTGAGTGGGCCTGGCGTAGTGCACCTTGGGCCGAACTATTGTCCCTGTGGAGGAGCCTAAAACAATAAGGAAGAAAAGAAGTGAGGAAATCCATAAAACTATAGCAATCTAGTGGCAATATGTAGCAGTGTTCAGTAAATTATCTCTATTTTCAAAGTAATTGACCAGTTTTCTAAAATCTTCTGCAGATGTGAATTATGCTTGACTAAAAAGTTCAAACATATTTATGAAATGGTACTTCTTCTCTGTATCAAACCATTTTCTGGTTCTAGAGAGACCACTTGAAACCTAATCAGCAGGAAAAAAAACTCTGTGTGTGGGGGGGAGAGAGCTAAAGAGAGATGTTGGTGGGAGATGAGCCCTAGGTGGAGGTAGGCCACCTGTTCCAAGGGTAGACTCTCTCCTGAAAAGCTTCCAATGGCAGCCTTGTGCCATGAGCACAGTGGGACAAGGGGACAGTGCCAAAGAGCCTGGGGTGAGGTCTCTCAACCTGTCATCCCCTCACCTTGCCTTAGAGACACAGACAGTACTGTTCCTCTCAAACTGTTCCTCTCCACAAAATAAAATGCAAAATAAAAAACTGACAGAAGCTAAAACTGAACATTTTATAACACCAAATTAGCTGAAAGAATGGGCATTTCCCTTTATGTCCTTATAAGTCATAATGAATCATTTCAGTTTTACATGACTCAAGTGGGGCCCATGCTGATGTCTAGCTCTGAAGGCCCACAAAACATTGTGAAATTGAAAATTACCTTCACCAGAGGAGAGTGGATCAAACATGGCGAGCAAAGAATCGGACTGTGAAGGCGGGGATGTGAGATGGTGGGCTCCTGCAGACGCATGAAAACAACGAAGCAATTAACAGAGTTCCTAAAGACGAATGAATTTAAACTGTAGTGATGATGCACAGGGTTAGCCATGAGGTTAGGGGTAACGTAGTGGTCAAACTGGATGGGGGAAAAAGAATTTGCATAAAAATTCAAATTAGATACCCAATCAATTTATTTATACTATATAAATTTTAGCCAATTATGTTATAAATCCTGAGTGAACAGCAGATTTACCTCCATAGAAAACTCGGTCGAAAAACCAACTTTCTAACAATCCAACTGTTCGTGATAGTAGGCAGATTTTAGTTATCTTTGGTCAGTAAGAACCTCCACACTGAAGAGTGCTTAGAATCGTTAGTACTTAGAATCAGAACCTGATTAGATTTAGGGGTTGCCAATCATCAATCATCAGTAAGGGTTGTTCAAGCTGAAAATCTATTTACAGCAGCCATTTACTCTTTTTCTCCAAGCATTTCTTATTAGATTAAAAAAATAAATATATATATATATATATATATATATATGTTTTCTGACTCAAGACCAGAACTCCAAACACTTATACATATGTAAATATTTTCATTCCTGATTACCATCCACTGTCATTTTGAATAGATTGCGATAATATAAATATCAGAACAATGTAATACAATGTAAGAATAAGGTCTGAAAAAATTAACATAGGTTAAAAGCAGTCGTTTAGTTGTGTGGAAAGTATGGAAGTGGTAGCAGTTTCGGTAAAAAGGATCCAGTTAATGTGGATTAGACCATGTAAACAGCAGTGGGAAAAAAATTTAAAATGTCCTACCATGACCCGACTCCTCGCCATCAGGACTGGTCACGGAGTCCTTCCCGCCAAAATCAGAGCTACACTCTGACCGCAGGTCCTCAATCTTGTTTGGGATGTCTTCTGAGGTCGCACTGATACCTGTAGTCAACATGTACAAAGTGAACATGTACAAAGTGAACAGTTTTTTTGAGGTTAAAAGCAAATTCAATATCACCTCTGCAGATAGATGTTTCAACTTGGCACCAGTCAAAAAAAAAAGGAAAAGAAAAGTGCATGTGCAATGGTTTTAAAACAAAAGAGGATATTTTTGTCTTTAGACTTTGCTGTATTGTCTCTCTCAGGTGGGAACCCAGTGGGAACTTTAAATTGGTAGCGTAAGCTCCCATGGGTTAAGGGAAAGACACGGGTAAGAATGATCATCAGAAGTGGACTATCCATCGGCAGGATCCTGTGGGACTTTCCTCCCGTGAGCTGAGCCAGGAATGTCACCGCTGGCTTCTTAATCTAGAATACTACTTCCAAACTGCACGTTCCACCTGAGCCCACGGACGAAACGACCAGCATTAACCCCTGTGTCACTCAGAAAAAGTCACACACCAATGCAACTATGCGGGTTAGCTATCCTCCCAGCAACATGACTGCTCTAAAACAAAGAGCCTGGGAAAGAGAGGTATTCTGTTTCTACCCAAACACACCAAAACAGTTCAATTAATATCTTTCCAAAGGACAAAACCCCCCCCCCAAAAAAAAAAACAAAAAAAAACAAACACTACAGAGTCAAAGAGTCAAACACTGAAAGAGGACTCAAAGTTTTTAGGACACAGAAACAAACAAAGCAGTCTTTTTTTTGGGTTTGATTACACATATACCTGAGACAACACTGAGGCCTGGTGTGCTGGGTCTCGAGCTGACTTCTCTGACCTCGGTGTCATCGGAGGTGCTGCCAACGCCAGAGCAGCTCTCCAGCTCCTGTAGACGCTCCTCCTGCTTCAGGTCTGGGGCTTCTGCAGACAAATCAAGAACAAAACTGTTTCATGAAAAAAATTCATATTTATGTATTTTTCTCATGGCTAGTATTCAAAAGTAAATTTTTTTTATTATGCCCTAATGGTTCATAGCCTTGTCCTAAAGCTCTGTCATTCAACTCGCAGAAGGGATGATTAAAATAAAATCAAATCAAACACTTTATCTTTAAGCCACATCACCCAGCCCTGTTATGCTCCTTCCCTCAGTGACTGAGCACTACCAGTGAGCTGGCTGAAAGAAAACTCTTGAACTTTTCCCTTGCTTGCAATAAACACAAATTCAACTCTTTAGAAATAACTCACAAAACCCTTAGAAACAACAACAAAAATCAGTATTTTCACACAACATAAACACTCAGATCCCACTGTAACTCATACATGGGCCTTTTTAAAATTTTTCACTCACTTTGCTATGATTGTCAGGGAAGCAAAAATGTACATATGAAAAACATAACACAGCCTACATCATTATTAGCCTTATAAGTGCCAATCTAAACAATAAAGCAACCGCATCCAATTTTTTTTTTGCTACCCTGTGGTGCTGTTGGGAATGACCCAGAGGCTTTATTCTAGCAGCAGTGCTCGTTTGCATGCTCGTTAGTAATAATGCGTTGCTGAAGTGCTCTTTAGAGTGTAGTTTTCTGCTGCCTAGCCATGAAACAAGCACTGTGCTCAAACTGAGCACGATTTCGCACCATTATCGAGCAGAACGGAGGCAACAAATGGAACAAAAAAGAAAAAAAAGCAATCAAGACACTCATGCATGTCATTTTTGTTGCAATGCACATATTGAAATACTGCACTGCTTTAATTAACACAGGCCCAAGCTTTTCAAAGAAACACTTAAGACTGTTAACAAAGCTCTCTATCGATTTCCACAAAGCACTCGTTTTCAAAAATGGGAAGTCAGACAGGGCATCTCTAATTGATATAAGATAAGAACTTTAATGTGGTTCATAAGGACGCGAGGAAGCGGCGATGAGTGCTGATGTTGCAGAAGGAAATTCACAAACTTGGTCTCAAAGCAGCAGCTTGGCAAGTCTGTCCAGATAAAGAACTGACAGTCTATAGGCTGGCTGTAAACTGAGGACAGCTGCTGTCCTTGTGCTTCCTTCCCCGCTGCTGTCACAGGTGCAATCGCACCTGGTGGTCCCTCTAAGGAAACCCTTAGCTGCCTTTTACTGGCACAAGCAGAGCTGCCCTGAAAGACAGGCAAGTGTACAGAAATACGATGACAGATGTGCGCATACGTTCCTAGTGTGGAATGCGATGGAAAACACATCTGGTATTCCCCCCACTGTACTGAAGAAACATAAATGTGCACACATAAACACGTGTGTTCAAATGCACATCTGAGGCTGTCATTTAGTTGCAGAACAATATATGACACTGGAGCCAGTCCAGAATCTACCCTTCGTTCCCACCTGAGTCACTTGGAAGGACCTCCACGCTCCAAGCCTCGCTCGTGGTCTCTGACATGGTGGAGCCGTAGGGGTCCAGCAGAACAGAGCTGGAACCGGGAAGGCATAGCAGGCTGCCGAGCATGTTCTCCGCTGCTGCCCCTGAGAGCACGAGACAAAGGGTTAACGTCCTGAATTGGCACAGAGCAGGTACACTGTCTGGGGGAAAATAAAAACGCTGACCCAGCAGCAACTTGCAACAGTGGTCTGATTTACAGACATAAGCAACTACAGATGTGAATAGAAAAAGACTGTAAATATGTAGATTGTTGCAGTAAATCTTGAACTCAAAAACTTCGATAAACATATTCAGTGGCGGTTCTTTGCAGAAAGTTAAAGTCCCATTAGAGGTCACCACAATCCACATTTATATTTATTATGGTAGGCCAGTAAAGTCTACCAACTAGCCAGTAGATACGTAGATTGTGTCTAATGGTTGTTATGGAGAATTACTGACCAAAAGACACCACTCTTTGCAGCAGTTCTCCAACAGTGAGCATTGGAGCCATTTGTTAACCTCTGTGGTATCCTGCTCATTGTGTGTGGGACATTACATATGGATCCTCTTCGTCCAGCCTATAGCTAATGACAGTGGCGCTCTTTGTCAGGTCATATTTGTATGGGAGCCCTTTCCTTCACCCTTTCCTGTCAGCCTACTTTCATATAAGAGACACTGGAGCCCACAAAAAAAAAACCCTGGAGGGGAGAAAAAAAATTTAAAATGCTTTTTTGTTTGTTTCATCCTATATTAGAAAAAGTAAAATATTCTATCAATTGATAAATAACTTTTACAAGGTCCTGCAGGTTTCACCAACTCAAATTCAAGACTTTTTAAGACCATTGCGAATGGCATTTAAGACCTGTATCACTACAGAAACATACAAAAGAAAGTCGAAAATAAATAAATCGTATTAGGTGGCAACAAACGTTAACCAATGGCTATAATGAATGTCATCCAGACAACTGCAGATAAACTTGCACCAACCCATAATCAATATAAGCTAGCTAGAGTTACCCTTGTAGGGTATATTAGCAGGTAGTTAGCTGTAGCCGCAACAACCTCAAGTCACAGAATTAAGTGAAGATGTCTGCACACGCCTCAAAGTTTTGCATAATTTCTAAGTCCTGCGAGAACTACACAGAATATATAAGATTAAATAGTTCTGCGCAACAAAATTTAGGACCTGTGCCTAAGATATCTAAGGCCAACCTAAAAAAAAAAGAAGAATTTAAGACATTTAAGGCCTTCATTTTAAATACATTCACTTGAAGCTATTTTAAACTGAACAGCACAATGGTTTGTGATAAGCAAAAACATGATCCATCAAAGGACTGACAGAGTTGCACATAGATTCACTAAGGTGTCCATTTGCTTTACTGGGACACACAAGTGGATGCACCACTGTGCCAAGGGTCAGAGGTTAATAGGAACATCTCATCCCATATTGGCCTCCGGGGCCAAGACTTAGAGCTGCTGATTAAGTGCGGCATAATTCACAACCAAATTACTGCTTTGTTCATCGTCCTAGAAAGTCCCTCCATCTCCATTTGGGAAGCCGTGACTTAACAAGGCGGAAAAATGCAGAGGAGGAATGGAGGGGGGAGCTGGGCAAGCAGGTGTGAGTGGGAGTCGGTGTCCACGGCTCATGACCAAAAAGTCAACCTGTGGTAGGTGCACTCCCTGGTTAGTGAAGCTTCCACATTACGGCACATGCATAAACACTGTGAGCGCGCACACATGCCAGCACCCAGACAACAGTGTGTGCTGCTTTTTGGCAGGGGCAGGCCTCTCACTGACAGTGGGAGCGCTCCATCCCGCAGTCCATGTTTACAGTCTTCAAGGTAGGGGCGCAGAGTACTTGTCTTTCAGGTGGATGATTAAATGAGTGGCACAACAAGAAGTGAAACAATTAGAATTTCTGCCTCATTATCATGGTAATCTTATCAGAGGGATAATGAGGTATTAATGGATATTTAATGTGCATCTCATAACCCAATCCCTTGGAGAAAACACATAAGGAAATCGCTGTAAATTCACTTAATGATGGAAAAGTCCCCCAACGCCATATTCCGAAGAATGAAAAATGGCGGATGCAAATGAGAAGGAACCAAGGTCAATAAGACTGCGGGGACTGAGTGAATGTCAGCAAAGAGAGAGGAGGAGAAATAAGCTGGGGAAAGAGCACTGACAAAAAAAAAAAAAAAAAAAAAAAAAAAAACTATGAGGGTCTCAGTGTCACAGACGCTCAAAGATCCTTTCTGATTGGGCTGTAAATAAACTTTTTAAGCTCATAACCTCAGTGTTCCCATCACAATCTTAGCCTTGTCTAAAGAATGCTTTATCTATTACATCCTTGGAAATAATCACTTTAAATCAAATAACTGCATCATTTCTTTAGAAACAGCTACTCTTTTTTTTATCTTAAATTCGAATAATACTAAAGAAATACTAAAGAAAATACTATTGATTGAATTTGAAACTATTTATGGTCATTTGAATGATGATTAGAATTTCAAGTAAAAAAAAAAATAGTTTCTTTGATAATTAGAAGATTATACGAGACCAATAAAAAAAATTATGGTTTTTTCAATCATCAATGCTGACTTGACAGTTGTAAAACTAACAGTAGTTGACAACCAAAAGCAGGATAAACTACAAAAACTCATTGCTTGCATGTTCACAGAGTGCTGTGTACAAGAATCTTGATGATAGGTTTAGTGGAAGGACAAATGTGGTGGAAAAAAGGTGACTACATAAGCCTTGAGAAGACCGCCTTCATACTTGAGAAGCAAAACAAGCAAATGCACTGTCCCAAAAAAGCCCAAGTATCATTTTTCAAATAAAAGTAAAAGTATCATTTTATTTTGAAAGGAAAAAGAGTGGAAGAGCACAGAATCCAAGTGAGAAACACTGTGAAGTTTCCACACTCAGTGATTAATTTGGGAGACAAGTTCAAAGTCAGGGCAGCACACCAGTACATGCTGACGTCAGCTGACGACCTTTATTGAGATGCCGATTTCATTTTCCAACAGGACTTGGCACCTGCCAGCACTGGGAAAAGTGTTAATACCTGGTGCAATGATCATAGTAAACCAAAGTATCATCAACAGGAACATGAGACACACGGCGCACACAAGCTTGAAGGCTGCCATAGAAGCAGTCCGGGTTTTCTTAAGATCCCTGCAGAGCCTCCGGTTGTTTGATGTTATGCCACTCATTCATGCAGACGGAGGCCTGATCAAAAACTGAGTGCACATATTGTACATGGACATACATTTCCATGAACCAGAAAAAGTCTGATTGCATATTAAAATTTTTACAGAAGCTAAATATTTTTGGGGGTTTTCAATATCTGTAAGCATTAACTGGCAGAAACAAATGCCTGAAATGGATCACTTTGTGATGAATTTCAATAAAATCCAAGTTTCTCTTTTTGAAATGAACTATCTACAGCTTTATGTGTTCTACATTTTGCAGCAGGGAGCTAAGACATAAAAATGTGCTTTAGGATGCTGTTTCACCCAAATACCACAAGGTGATGACATTTCTCTCCATTTCCCTAAATACAGACAGTTCAGCAAACAAATGACTTGTGTACGTTCATTAATTACCTTTTGATGCACAGAGTGAAAGTCTACACACATATGAAGAGCACAAAGAGATTCTGCACCTGCTATTTCCTGCAGTCGATCTTCATCCATATTTGGGTCAAAGTCGCTGCCAAGGACGTCAGTGCTCCAGGTTTCACTGACCGTCTCGGAGATGTCCCGGTCATCCGTCAGACCCATCATGTCTCTGATCTCAAACTTGCGCAATTTGTCATCCAGGTTGTCCTGTGTGGTAGCTGAAGGAGACGGACAAATTCAAAGTGAACCGGATATTTGCGCATGTATCATGCTAAATATTTTAGCAACATTTAGAGGTGCGAGCACACACCCTGCTCATGCTCCAAGAGCTGCAGCGCTTCTACGCCGTTGCTCCCCGACGGTCCGGCTCCCAACTCGGAGACAGACTCTCCCTCCAGGTCCAGAGAGGACACAGAGTTGGAACGATTGGATGGTCCTTATATTGGTAAATAGATCAATAAATAAATGCCAATGAGTCAACAGAAGCGTAATGTCATCACCTTATTTATCAAACTGAAATACTGATCTATTTGTTTGTTTTTTTATTCATCTATGCATAAAAAGAGGAAAAATATTTTGCTTCCCTTTTGTATAAAAAGGGCATAATTGGTTGACCCAAAACGTCAACCAATTGTGTTTCAGCATGCTTTAACTGTTTGACCTCAGGCTGCAGACTGACCCTCTGAGATTCCTTCCAAGTTGTCGCTGCACAGCGAGAAGCGCAGGGTTTTGTCTGGTTTACCATGCAGCTTGGTATCGTCAGCCGGGCCGTCCCCCTGGGGCCCATCAGCCATCTGCAAGTTCAAAACCTGCAGAGCAGAGGAGGGATAAACAGACAGCTCATAGAAACCAGCTCTGTGATCCTGCTTTGACATGAGCCATTCTGGTTGGGGGGGGTGGGTTACCAAATTCAACGACAGCAGTTCAAATTTCATTTGGAGCAGAGTACATATTTTCTTTTCCATTTTTTGACTATCCTTTGTTGGGAATGTAAAATGTATAGTAAAGACGATGAGAGGTCTCACTCCCCTTCAGTGACAAGAAATAATATTGGGCTGAATTTATCACATCATCATCTCCCCCTCCAAATGAGTACATTAATTCAAGTCCCATTACCTCATTCTCTGACATCATCCCAGGGACAGTTTGAGGACCAGTTCCGAATGAAATTACTAGCACCTCCTCTGGCATCAGCTCTTGCAAGGACTCCTGGGAGCTGGCCTCTGCCTCCCCCTCCTGGGCTATGTTGGTACGGCTACGGCTGCGAGCAGCTGCTGGGTTGTAGGTGACAGAGAAAAGAAAACATATTTTAGAAATGTTAAACTTAAAAAAAGAAAATTTAGAAGGTCCCCACCTCCCCCAAAAAAAAGCTAGAGAGAAGAAAATTTAAGCTCCGATAATAAATCACAAGCCTAAGACAGAAAACATAAAACCGTAACAACACAAAGACTATTAATATAAACTAATATGATTTTAATTTATATGAAAGGTGTTGGTCATTAATAAAAGTGAATTACTTAACTGTATTAGGCATGGGTCGGTTACCGGTAGCCAAGGTTTCAAAAGGTCACGGTGTTCAAACCTCTAAATCGCTCATGACGCTCAGCTGAATGCAGTGCTGCCATTTTCGCAGTGTTGCACACTGCCAGTCAGCTGGCTGACACCGTCACTTGTATTGCGATTTTGCCGTTACCAAAACTACAGCTGACAAGCCATGACCTGCATGGTTATTAATCAGCCCACTGCAGGCTGGCTACCCAAGCAGATAGTTTGATTAATTAACAAGCTAATTTGCAACTTGTTTTACTTGCTTTGTAGAGCACAGGAGGAAAGACAAAAGGTAGAATATTTCACGTAGTAATCTAGTTTACTTGTAATCTGATTCTATAACTGCACATTTTAATTATAACTTGTTGCGTATATACTGTGCAGGTTTTGCTCAAGGTCAACACACCGTGAGAATGCCACACCGTCCCATGCCTGTTGTGTATGGATTAGAAGCAGCAGTTAATTTGTTAGGCTGCTTAAATGCAGACATATACAAAAGCTCATGCATCGCTTATCAGGGGCTCCAAAAAAAAAATCAAAATAGAAAAATAAAAGCCAACAGGTCTTTTTATGCCTCTCTCTCTTCTAGTACAATTTATTTTTTCCAATTTCACTGATAACAAAAATCCAGAAAATTTAAGAGTTTATTTTTTCTGTACATTTTAATAATAAAAAGAATGTTATAGTCTAAAAATGTAATAAAAGTCTAAAGAAATGTGCTTCAGTAATGTTTATTTTAAAAGGGATTCTTAGAAGCGACACTTCTAATAAATAAATATAATTATTTCTAATTGTGTTTTTTCCCCCATTTCTGAATAAATTCAAGTAAATTGGAGGTTTTATTTTTTGAAAACATTCAGTGTGAGGTTACTCATAAAAGATTTATTTTAAAACTTCTTACACATTTGTACTAGTAGTGCCAGTAACTACAATGGTTGCTGTGCAATTATTTTCAACCTGAGAAACAGAATGACAGTAATGGGTTATTTTCTTTTTTTCACTTGATACCAATGGAATTACATCTGTATTCAAAAATACAGATGTTAAATCTGTTGCAATAAGTGCATCTCCAGTTGCACTTATTGCAACTGGAGATGCACTGGTGCGACTTTTTCTGGCCAATGCAGATTTCAGATTCCAAATTGAGACTCAGCCTGCTGCTGATTGGCAGTTTCAGTATTTGGCCTGTGATCACAGCTCAGACCGGTTCAAGAGAGAATATTTTTTGTTTTTACACTAAGATAAAATTAAATTTTCTAAAGTTCCACTGTATACTAGTGCCAGTTCAAATATGAATGCTATGTAATCCTACAGAACAGAATAAAATATTTTGTCTCCACTCTACCTGGTAACGAATAGCCAAAATCTGATGAATGGCGAAGCAAAAAATAATAAGAAAAAAAAGAGGTTAAACAAAATTAGTAAGCGAAACAAAAAAAAAACAAAAAAACATTTTCTTTATTGTGATCAGTAAAAGCTCTGTGCACACAT
This sequence comes from Gambusia affinis, assembly GCF_019740435.1. NCBI lineage: Eukaryota > Metazoa > Chordata > Actinopteri > Cyprinodontiformes > Poeciliidae > Gambusia > Gambusia affinis. Next base: position 9,686,404 of record NC_057870.1, read on the forward strand.
GGACGACAGCAGTACTACGCAACAGAAAGCACGGTGGTCATTGTGCAGCTTGGAGAATGGACTACAACTTAATGTGTGTTATCTGACAAGAAGGCTGGGTGAGACGACAACAACAGTGGTTTAGGTGCTCTGAGGCTCCAAGCTAACCGACAGGCTACCCACCAAAAGGGGTTACTAATGGAATGTGAGCAGACAGAGTGGTGGTTGAGGGGTCCCAGGATGTTATAGCGGCTAAATGTTGTCCTGGTCATTCAATGGCAGCACGAGAGGAGAAGAAAAGGACAAAGTAGGGAGTTGTAGACAGAACAAACACAGTATCTCAGAATTCAGCATAACATCCGAGTTTGAAAAGAAGCAAACACAAGTGGTTCATTTCTATGCAAGAGTGCTGCTACACTATCACTTGAGAAAAAATCCTAAAGGCAGTGCTCTATGCTTCCTTTTTCTATCCATTACAATTAAAATAGTTCATTTATATTTGATAATTTAATTGGTTGTCATTTCTGTAATTGAACCTTAATCCAGGGCATTCTAATTATCCCTGTAACAAGCTGAAAAGTAGCTCATTAGCTTCCCATGAAACAGCTTTTCACCACTCACCTCTGCTTCGTTGTAAGAATTTTTATGAGATTTAGTGCATGTCTTTTAGTACCTTATATCTAAAGATTACATCGCTACAAACAGGTCAGTAAATAGAGCCTAAAAACCTGAACAGCAAAAAGACACAGATGGAGAATGCAGCACAGGAGGGTACCTATGGGTAATCTGTTCTTCTTGTTGGCAGGGGTTGTAGCTGGAGAAAGCTGAGGGGTGTTGGAAGGAGTCAGCTCCAAACTGTTGCTCTTCACGTTTCGAGAATGGGGAACGTTAGCCAGCAGAGTCTCCAGGGCCATGTGGTCCTCCTCTCGAAGGTGGTCACCTGCCATTACGCTCCGAACAAAGTCCAGCTATAATACAAACAGAAGACATTTCTCTCAGAATCAAACAAATTCATGAGCTGTTAGTTGACTTGAACAAGTTTATACTTGACATTTTAAAGTCTAAAAAGAAACTAAGAGTATTTAAGACACACAACACAATTACGAGGTGAATCGTTTTGTGATACCAAGATTTTTTATTTTTACTAATAAAAATCTAGAAAGCATGGTATGTATTTCTATATAGCTATACTGAGTCAGTATTGTGTGCAACCACAATTCGCTGAACTTACAGCTCCAAAATGTATCAGCTTCACACATCTAGAAGCAGAAATTTTTATCTGCAAAAGTCATACTGTCACACCAAATCTGATCTAAGAAGAGCAATCTGTAAAAAAACAACAAAATGGCTTTGTTTTTTGATGAATATTTAGCTCAAGATTTTTTTAGCAATAACTCTAAAACTAGGGCCCTAAAAACCTTTTTTTTTTTTTTGAAATTCAAATGTGTCATCTTTTGGACAGTAGAATGAGAAATAAAGTTTGGTAATACTGTGATTCTACAGTTCAGTTCTCTTTTTAGTTATAGGAAGGTCCTGACAGTTGACTCCTTAATGTATTTGTTTTGGTGTTCCTCTGTGTAAACTCTCCCTCCTTAAATCGCTGTAAGCCTTAGAGGAACATTGCACACCACACCTTTAAGATTTTTATCTTTAAAAAATAAAAACAACCATGAATCATTTCCCTTATACTTGTCAGTTATGCGCTGTGAGTGTCCATCACATAAAATTCTGATACAACACGTTGTTGGTTTCCTTACATTGCACTTGTAAGGAAATAACAAAAGTAAAAAACGAACATAATATTTTTTAGACCGCTTAAGCAAAACCCACCAATGCAAGCAACTGACTATGAGTAATATAGACTGCAGTTCTACTGAGCCCTTCGAGGAGATTCATGGAGGACATGGGCGGGGTCTCAACTGCTCGTCCTCCAATCACCACATCCAGGAAAGCGGCAACGCAACTCTGGAAACAAGGACAGAGCAAAAGAGACGTTTTTCTAAAAGCACATCAAGAAGTGGCTCCTCCACAAAGAACCTTGATACCCGAGTTAAACTAGTGGGCTGCAGCTAACAATTAATAATCAATTATTCTATCAATTATTTTTGATGATTTACCAGATTCAATAATGGGCACATTTAACAGATTTACAAAAATGTTTCAACCCTAAATGCAAAAAGTATTTTTTTTTTGTACAGGTTTGGCTTAATTACTGCTCTGAGTATGTTCTTTTATCAACCAATTGTCTTTTTTTGAGTTTGTATACTCCAGTTAATGACTAATTAATAACTAAATTAGTTTAATTGATTCATCATGATTAATCCGATTAATCGTTTCAGAACTACACAGCATTAAACTGTTAAGAGCCCTTTTAATCCAATACTAAGAATAAGACATTAATTTGCCTTTATCAATGGTCAACCAGTGTGAAGAAAGTTTGTAATCACCTTATCAAACTTAGACAAACTGCTTTTCCTCCTGGGGTCTATATCATCATCGGCCATGGCTAGCTGCTGCAAAAGCTGCCCCACCTGTAGAAGAAAAGCAAAACAGCACCAGATAGTTGTTTTGTGGTCTTAATGTGCAAATACGGGCCGATAGAATCCTTCAGGAAACTCACCTGCATGAGATTAAAACGAGCCACTTCATTGATGGGTGCATCCGAGATAATGCCGTACTGTTCTGGGTTGACTATAGCCGGGCAAATGAAACAGGTCAGCAGGAGGTCGGTGCACATGGTGCGCACCTCACCCACCTCGAGTCGCTCCACACACGACAGAGTCTTGTACATCTGGGACACGATCCAGCGCAGGCTGTGAGGGAAGCAGTAGGTGTTCTGCTTCAGGTAACCAATGAACTTGTTCACCAAGGCAACCAGCTTGGCTTCGTTGGCCTCCACAGCGGCCTGAACTCTCTGCTTGTAGTCCTCAGAGCCTTTCTCCCCGAAGCGTTCCTGCTGGGCCGGGGTGAGGCGCTCCGTCACCTTGGCCGGGTCGGTCTCCAGGTGATCCTCATCCTCCACCAGCAGTTGCATTATGGGTTCGTGAAGGGTGGCGGTGAGGAAGAGCTTGGCCGAGAACAGGCCCTCTGAGAAGAGTTTGAAAAGGATGCTGAAGGCACAGGTTCCCCGTCGCAGAAGGCGGCGGGGGTTGTCGTTCTCCTTCAGCTCAAATTCTACCAGGTATCGCAACACCTGCCAGGAAAAAAACAGATACAAGTTAAGGCCAATCAACTTATTGAACGCCTCCCAGACTTGTTCTGAACCTCTGACCTGTAGCAGGTAGCTCTCATCCTCCTGCATGATACAGTTGCCATAAAGTGAGGTGAAGACGTTGTGGATGACGCCCTGGGTGTGCTCCTGGTTAAGTCTTTCTCCTGCCACAAGGCAGGATGCAACAAGTCTGGGGTTTTCCCTCAGCCTGGCCAAGAACTCGCCATAGATCGTCTCCTGGAAACCCAGAGTCTTGTAGCCGTCGATGAACTGCGTATCTTCCAGCATCTTGGCATGTTGGCAGCACTCAGCTGGAGAGGCCTCCACACTATAGGACAAAGATTTTTTATAATCAATATAATTTAAATTTAAAAAAAAAAATTAAACTCTTGCTTCAACAGACATTTAGTGTTGAATTTTCTCACAACAATGGCTCCACACATGGTTAAAACTTAAAACAGTTTAAACGGTGAACAGTGATCAGAGACATATAGTAAAGTTGGTCTTGAAAAGGTTGACATTGAGTTTCCTGATTAGTCCACTCAAAGCCCTGAAATCAGTTCAATTCAAAAATACTTTTTTGATCCCAAAGGGAAATTAAATATAACTCATACTAATTCAAGATTCTTCAAAGAGTTAAATGACCTATGCTTTAGACTCATGGCAGGACTAAGCTCCACCGACTCTTCTGTGAGGGGTGGTTTATGTAAAATTGTGGTATCTAAAGCCTCCGCAGTCAAACAGAAAGCCTCATGGCGGTCTGACCTGGTGAGAATGAGCCGATCGAGGTTGATCCTCTGCTGCTTGGCGATCCAGGCCGCTCGGTACAGCCTCTCGGCCGTCTTCAGCACATCGCTGTTGAGCCTCTGGATCAGCTGCTTCTCCGATGCCACGTACAGCCGCTCCTGCTTTAGGTGGTGGGCCAGAGTGTGGATGTCTGGCTTCACCATCTTCACAGGCTCACGCAGACCAAGAACGAAATGGCTGCAGAACGAATGGAGACAAAATCAGAAAATGGGTCAAAAGCTCAAAGAAAAAAAATCTTTCAATCAAATTGTGATACAAGTGACGGGAAATAAAAATCCTGTTAACCAGGTGGCATAAATGGTGCCTTTTAATGAAGCTTAAAGGTGGTTTTTTGAAGTCTGGGAAAACGGACCACAGTGATATCATCAGGGTTATTGCTGCTTGGGTTTCAGTTCCATTATTCTCCAAAAAAGGAAGTCAGCATTTATGGTTGGAAGGGTCGCACCATAAACCCTTCCAGTCACTTCATTGGAGAACTCTAAGAGGCATGGCTTAAATTATTTAATGAAAACAAAAAAAATCTCACTTTTTGCTCATCTAATGAGAGCTATCTATTCAATTTAATTAAAAAACAAATTTAATCACCGCAAAGGGACATTAAATAATTCCATAACTGCAGGGTTTCACCTAGAAACTTACCAAGGCAGGTGGTACGGGTGCTAAGGCAGTCATCCAGAGGCCTATTGTATTATTTCTTTAAGGTTTTAATGGCTCTAGTGGCCTTTATTGGAGAGTGGTTTGACAGGAAAGTAGGTCATGAGAGAGGGGGAAGACATTGGGTCACCAGGCCTGATTTTGGGCCACCAGGCCAGAATTGGCTTAGCAGCCGATTTCAGTCACCATGATCCTGGCCTCGACCATGTCCATGGAGGCATCCTTACATGAGCTGTGCTTCTTTTTCACGAGTTGTAAATACTGAAGGCTGGGGGCAGGAAGAATTTTCTGTAGCAGTCTGGATTACAGCGGCTCTGACAAAGCCTCTGATTGAAGATATTCTGTTGTTGTATGGCTGATTAAGAGGAGTTCAGTATTGATCTTCATCTTATGAAGTATCCCGAATTGCACAACCATCTCCAAAGGTTTCACAGCATTTTTCTTTATCAGCTTGTTTATTTATTGTTTATAATATGCGATCCAAGCTGAGTGCATGAAATCTGAATGATTTCTCAGTGAATCCTTCCCTCAAAAGCCTCTTTATAGTCGGCTGTTTACAGTGAAAACGGAGATTAAAGTGTGGAGTTGGGGCTCCGGGCAGAGAATAGGACTGGGACCAGAGAAAACCGCCTGAGAGTGGGAATGACTGTGAGGCACTGTCAAAATCTAACAGACAGCCACAGTGTTTCTGTTGATATCCTTGACAAATTAAATTGATTATGTGTTTTTAAGACAAAAGATAAGCTCTACAGTTAATTACTGTATCAAATCATAGAGAAAAAGACCCTTGAAATACCAGTTAATAAGCAAGAAAGGAAAGCGGCAGACCAATAACGCTCATAAAAAAACACTACTAGGATAGTAATTGTAAAAAAAACAAATGCTGTGTCAAACTATTAACATTGTCAAATGATTTGGGTCTCTCGTGTCTCTCGTGCTTCTTTTCCCAATCACGAAAAGAAGCTTTTCCTGATTCAGATCAGTGGAAAAATAATGCATCAAGATGGTATGATAGAGGTCGGAGGGCAGCTGAATGTGTTAAGTTGCTCTTTTTTTGTCCTGTTCTGTCACAAAAACATTCTGTAAATGGAAATGTAGGCAGCCCTTTGGAGATCTCACATTTAAGCCAGGTGTCTACTAACTCTACAGGGAAAACACAGAAACTGATTGTGGTAAATGTCAACATGACATAATAAACATCACTTCACACAGGGGGTTTATAAGTCAAATCCTGAAGAGCCACATTCCTTCAACTTTCAGACGCTTTCCCAGGTTGCTGGCTCAAGTTGGGAAACCCCAGGTTCAATGTGAACTCAGTAATCATTCAGTCTTGATTATTGATGTGTGATACAATTATTGGACAAGTTGTATTTTTGAGGATTAATTTTATCATCAAAAAACTAAAATCCTCTCAGTCAATCCATGTGTCATAATTTTCTCCCTGCGTCTACAAAACTTAGCAGTTTTCAACCATTAATCAGTTTTGTTGAATAAAAACAAAACTGATTATTTCTTTTGTAATTACTTTCAGACCAAAGGAGGAATGATCAAGAGTCAGCACATAGCCTCAGGTATTATAGTTGGAAACCCCTGATGAGGATTCAGGTCTCAAGTCCAGGTGTGGTGATGGACTTGGACCTGAACGGTCAGAGACGTATAAAGATAATTACAAAGTCAGCCTTCTGTCAGTTGAACATTTCTTTGAATTGCCACGTTGCTACAATGCACTACGCAAATAAAAATGCATTGCCTTATTTGAAGTTTTATTTTTGATTCTTCTTAAATCTTTGGCAGTCTTGTTTGTCCTCGCCATGTTCTGTGTGTCCCTGTTCGGTATATGTAGAAAAATATTTGATGATTCTGCAATGAATATTAACATATTGTCCATTTCAAAAGTGCTTTGTTTACTGACATTATACTGGTTGGGGTTCATAAATGATGCATACAAATAATATAATCAAAATGCTCCCTTACCTTGTTATTGTGTACACAGTATAATCTTGTCAAATAGTAGAGCTATATATCATCAGCATCTCTTTCCCATACAAACTAACAGTGTGAAGAAACCTCTGGTTGTATCTATATTATTTAAAACTTGTATACTGACACAATAAATAAACTATTTAACCATCTCAAAATCCTAATAGCAGAACTTTTCTCTTAAATTCTTGATTTGGACAAAGATGCTATTTATTTTTTATAAAATCTTGGACAGGTCAGAGAGAGGAGGAATTATATGCACTTTTACATCTTGAAGTGTGCAAAAAAAACAAACAGAGTAACAGCATAAACGACATATTGTACTTCTGTCTCAAAAGCCAGATAATTGTTCTGTAATTGCTGAATTTCACTCATGTAGACAGAGTCTTCCAACATAACCTTAGAACTTAACAGAGCTGTCTTAGTTTAATCTTTGTTCCTTTCCCAACTAATTTCTAAACACCTAAGTTACTTCTCCAATTGTACTTGATGGGGAACTTCAATAAAAACCAGCAGTGTTACACTGTATCAATATCTGCTTTGCTGTTTCCCAGTGAGACTTGAAACATCATCAGCAACTTCCAACACGCAATGTCATCAACCAAGAATGGACTGCATAAACCTTAGAATGCTATTGAAAACAAAATTGTGATCATTTATATTATCAGTCCAAAAAACTCAAAAAAAAAAAAAAAGAGAAAAGTAACTGGATTGTAATTTGGGTCGGTCTAGTGATATAGACAAAAACACACTGTTTTCCTCAAGAATAATCCCACTCATAATTTGTCAACTTGAAGCTCTTAAAACAAGTTGACAAATTATGGATTTCTAAACATATTCCCATCAGTTTGCTTTATTATAACTATATTATTATTAGAAATAGTAGCAACATGTTTAATAAGTCCCCATTTTCCACCAACACTTTTAGAGTATCTTCTATATTACATCATATTTGTTAGGAAACTTAGCAGTATTTCATCCTGAACACAAAATGCACCAAGACATGTTGTTTAAAATGCAGTGTGTTTTTTACATTGCTCTCTTTTGGTGAACCTAATCTTTGATCAAATTAGGAGTACAATGACAATTGACCAAAAATACATTGTGCAAACTTAACATTTTTATGAACTGTTAACAAAATTCACAACTGCAGAACATTACTTACCTTCCCCTTTATCTTAAAAGAATGTAACAATTCCACTATTTTGCCACCCTTACAAAAAGCTTCACTGAATGCTCATGGAGTGAATTGCTGTTTAGAAAGCAGCCTCCTAAATTGTTTCTACAACAACATCAGTGAAATAGTTCTGTGTAATCCACTTAGAGAAAGACTATTTTTAATCCAGTAACCAGATTAATGTAACTGGCAACCATATTACCACCAACTGTGGAACTCTTCCCCTCAAAAACCCATCAGACTCAAGGTTATGACTCACTTTCACATGCACAATCATATTCTTCACACAGAAGTGAAAAAGGCAGTCAAGATACTAAGTGGCTAGCAGGAAGGAGGACCGCTGTCACTGGGCTGTGCGCCCATCAGCTCTGTTAAAATCCACAGTTTAGAGCTAACTGGTGAGTCAGTCAGAGAGAGGGTTGGGGAACTCTGAAGCAGAAGAGAAACCCAGTAACGCACTATGTGGATAATCTGCAACTCTTAAGTGTCCTGGATGAGGATGCTAATCTTAGTACAGGAGGCGACAGCCACTAAATATTCCTAACATGAATCACAACAGGGCCAGTTGTTCAGCAGAGTCATTTATAATTCTAACAAGGTAGAGAAAAATAACAAGTGAGGCGAAAGCAAGGCGAAGAGACAGGAATTTTGTACGCCAGAGTGATCAGGTTTGGAACACTGGCCAGTCCTCCTAGTACATGATCCCACACACATTCAGGCAGCCCAACCAAAAGTACAAAGCATCTCTGACGGCTATTAAAAGGATTTCACTTTCCACTAAAGGCATTCGTGACTCTGAGCCAACATCCTCTTCACACTTCCTTTTCTGAAAATTTCTTACAGTGCTCAGCAAGCAAATAGTACAACTGAAGCCCATGTAGTTTATCAAAACGGAACCTTTCCTCTTTCTGATAAATATTTCTGGAAAACTAAATTACAGTTTGAGTGCTTGAACAGATTTTCAGCTGGGTGAAGAGTTAAGAAAAAAATAGATTCAAACATTTTACCTGGCTTAATTCCTCATTTTCATCTAGAGAACCTTGGTCTCACACACCTCCCCCCTCCTCCCCATGCTTTCTATAACGCTTCAGAGACCACAAATTGAAAGGAAGAGCTGAACATGTGAATTTGCATTTTCTAAATCCAGAACTTTAAGTTTGACACGGTAAAGCTGAGGTACTTCAGCTGACGGTTACAGATTAGCTGTGGAATGTGCTGTCAGCACTCAGACTGCAACTGCATCAACTTCTGTGTTATGGTTAGCAACAATGCTTATATGAGGCTAAACAATAGCTAAACATTAACGTCTACTGGACAAGAGGTCAACTGAACTTTAATGAATAATGCGCATCAGTTCTAACACTACATATTACAAAAGGAAAACAAATAATGTAACTCATATCGTCAAAGTATCTTCGAAGAGTTGTTGTGTATGGTGATGCTGTGGGACAGAAGGATGTCCAGTAGCAGTCAGTGTGGCAACAAATCTGAAATATGATTTGAAAAAGAGGCAGAGAGACGTGATCCTTTCCTATTATCATCAACAGAAGAAATGGTTTGAACTTTCTCCTTTTCTCTCTGCTCTTTGGTCCTGTTCTGCATCCATGATGCCTCCGTTTCAACGCTTCTGGTATTTTGGGTCATAGTTCAGGTAATATTTGAGCATTTTAAATGCTTATCAGCTTTTCCCAGTTGTTAAAACAATATCTTACTGCCTCGATTACGCATCATAACTGACAGAAAGTAAAAAGGTAACGCAATAATCCATCCAGCTGCACAACATCCAAAACCAAAGGGATTGGGGACCAAAGGGGACAACATGCAATGCCTCACACACAAAAATAGAAAATAATGAACAAAAGTGAACAAAAAGAACAAATCATAACTACCCTACAATTGCTACCATGAACGAGGCAATTCTAAAACTAATGTAAAGAATTGTGCATCAACATGAATGTACAATGAAGCAATTTAAGGATACATAAGACTACTTTCTGCAAAAATAATTATTGTTCATTCATAATCATGCTACTTTACTGTTGAAAATATCCTACAAGCTCCAGCATTTCCTCACTATATAAATCAAACATGTACGACAACCTTTCTAGTTCAAAGCTCATTTAAAAAAAAAATAAAAAATGGGGGTGGGAAGCGGACACATTAAGGAACATGAGACTGTTACACTGGGACAATCAGTTCCAGGACACACAGTCTGCACACTTCAAATCTCAAGTTTTTCCAACAGTGATCAGAACAGCAGGATCATGTTTCATCTTCTTACGGCAAAGAATAATGCATTACCATTAATAAAACAGGCTTTTAGACATCCGGATAGTTTTCTATTAAGTGAAGGCACATTAATAGAGGTGTATTAGCTCATCCACAAATGTAAGATCGCCATTATCCATCATTAAGAATCGTGGGTTTGTATTTTTAAAGCTGAACAGCAGCTAAGAGCGCCAAGTGCTACAAGCCACCCAGCATCAGTTCTGATCAACAGAACTGCAGCAAAGGGCTTGAAACATGTTAAATTGTACCTGCAATACAGTTATAATGATCAGAGTCATCAAAGTGCTTCAGGTGGTACTAAATAGAGGAAAACTAAACAACTCATGTGTAAGCTTGCTAGATGACTATGAATAAGTGTTTTATTCCATGATATGCTCATCAACAAAATAACAGCCTTACAAGTTGTCACTGATTAGAGTTGGGTTCTCAACCAAAGCTTTAAATGTTCATCCACACTTGTAGCTCAGTGGCCAAAGCCAATCATGGGGAAGAAGAGCACTGTGACAGAGGTCAAGGTTAATGAAAGGGGGTGTAGGGTATACAAATGTGACATTTTTTAGCTAAATATCATGTTAAAATGTTATTCCCTCATCAAAAACACACCTGGCGTGTTGCTTTGATTTCTTTCACACATGAGTGAGAAATCCTTTAATCTCCCATGACAACCTCATGGGTACCCAAGCAGGCTCTCACAAATTGCCGCCTATTTCCACAAAGCTCCTCCTTGGAGCTGCAGCTCCCACTGAGCTTCCACAAACCAAAGAATGGTTGTAAACAGCATAATGGAGGAGCACTGTTATGAAGGCGGAGTGTTGAAAAGAGTAGGAGCTTCTCTAATTTAATGTCCAGAGTGTCCTACCTGTGCTTCCAGTTGACAGAAGGAACAACAACCAAAGAACACACTTACCGCACTTTGTGTCAGATAATGATTCCTAATTTATAAGAGGAGCAAAAACGATTCAGCGCAGATTCATAACCTCAAACCATTCCAAGAACAGGGGTTTAAAAAGGTTAATCCTCCAATATACTCTGTGTAAGTTCCTGACCGTTTCAGAGATACATTAATTCTGGATGAGAATGGGCATCACAATCCAAAAACAATGCATAAAAGATTGTTTAGGAAAGCTGAAACATTCAGTTTAGAAGGCCAAACTCAGATCTTCTGGGAATTTTACAATCAATCAATAATTAATGCTATGTACATCTGGAATCAGATAACTACTAAATAAGGGTCAATGAAAAATTATGGTTCAGCAGAAAAAAAGGAACATTAAGGTCTGAGTCAGAATGAATGCAAGCAAAATTCGTTAGTAAGTCGGAATATCTTTCATAACTGAATAAACTTGTAAGCAGGGTGTGTAATCACATGGGCCTTATTCAATCCAAGTCATGTTTGTCACTAATTATGAAAACTGACAATTTCCAAGTAATGTGATTAAATCAGCAGAACAGATTAAGTAAAAGCTTGTTGACTAAGCTTCACATGAAGTTGATCAGAATTTAAAAATAAGTCATCTCTAACGTTTACATTAAACACAGAGTACAGACAATTTAGGAGATGCAGTGTAGTTTCTAGAACGTCAATTATTAGCTTTGCTGTGACGTTTCCATTATTTCTCAGCAAGTAATGAGTTGATAACGTTCTCGTTTAATGGAAAACACTTATTATTACTTATTGTCATTACAGTATCTTAGGGAAAAATGAGGACATCATTATGTTCGTCTCCTCCTTAATCTCCAGTTGCTACAAACAGCTGCCAATAATATTTGGTGTTTAAACATTTTAACGTGTCAAATGACAGCAAGCTGTTCAACTACCACCCCAGGCCTAACTCGTTTCAGCGTCCCATCATCTATTGTGCAGCTTGGTATTTTAGCTCGGACATTCCTCTCACGGGCTGGAGGGGGACACATTTCGTTAAACTGCCAAATGTTTTAAGGCATAAAACTCAAAGTCCTACTGTAAAAAGACGAGGAAGAAAACCTGGCAAGCAAGGCAGTCAATAAATGCCGATAGCTTTTATTAACGTCAAGTGAGGTTTTTATATATCCAGCTAAGGTGGCTTGTGCAGGGCTCTCTCTCTATGTAAAGTACCATTGAATAGCCAGTTTGACGGATAAATACAACGGAAAAAAACGAAGGCAGTCAAAGAAACCAAAGTGCAACAAACGGACGAGTAAACGACAAAGTGTGTGTTTGCACTGATTTGGAGGAGGGGCGCAGAAAGCAACCTGGCGACCAGGCTAACATTAACGTTAGCAATTCTAGCAACGAAAGCTAAGGATAAGCTAGCAGACTTAGCTTAGCTTTCGACTATGAGGTCCACAGAGACCAGACGTTGTTCAAAATACTTGGCGTGACGAAGGTCGTGCTACTTACCAAATGTAATTGGCCTCCGCAGGTTATTCCCCGAGTCTCTAAACACGGCTAGTCATTAGTATTGTCAGGTCAGAAGAACAGTTTGTTGGCGGTTAGCGGTTTAACACAGGCTGCAGCTAAACAGGACTGTCATTCGCTGTCATCACGAGGAGACATGCGCAGACGGGGAGTTGTTGCTGTTGCTGTTAAAGGGAGCTTCCCACTTTAAAATAAACAGGTATGTACTGTGCATCTTACAATGTGAGCAGACATGCACACTATTCACCAGTGCTTTGGGAAATTATCAATATGTTTAAAATTACCTACGGTACATTAAAAATGTTTTTTTTTTTTATTCCAAAGGGAAAATAAATGTTGTTGTGTACTCATCATCCAAGTATCTTCAGAGTTGTGAATGGGATTGCTCTGGGCAGGAGGGCTCTCCAGTAGCAGTCCATTTAGCGACAACTCTTAGGCCTCTTACTGAAGACTGTTGATGCATGATAGGGACAGACGATATTTCACAGTAGCATGTCCTGGATAACACTACCATATGTTGTTAGCATGCACTGCTACTCCACCTTATTTACCTTTGCCACTTTCTACTCTGTTGTCCTGCTATGCACCCATGAAGCCTCTGTTTCAACTTCTCCAGGATTTGGAGGTCATAGTTCAGATATTACTTGAGTTTTGAGGATGCCAATCAGCCGTTCCCAGTTGTGGGGGACAAAAGGTTACGCACATAACAACGGTCAGTAAGTAAAAATGAAAGAACACAAAACCTTTCTGCTTCATAGCATCCAAACCCAAAGGGAGTAATTGTCCAAAAAGCAATGCTTCAACCAAAAAAAGATGAACAAAAGATGAACACTTCAAAACTAACACTACTTCTCTGGTACCATTCTGAAACCAAACGTACTTCTATTGTTTTCTGTATTTTTTATCTCATGATACCATTGTAGTGTGGATTTATCTTGTCAAGTCCCTTTCTTAATTTCACATCAGTTAAGCAGTGTATTTGTTTTCTATAAAGAAGAGTCTGAATCACTTTTATTGGTAAATCAGACAGGAGCAAATAACGAGTGCTGCTGACTACTTTATTGCCTCTGAAATCAATCATAACATTGATCTGGGGACAAGACTGACATAACCATGTTGAGTTTCCATTTTGAAAAACCAGTGGGACATGCCCTCTGTTGTAATTTGAAACAAGCTAACTAGTATTAACATAAGAAATTAATACCTGCATTCCCCCGATATATTTATTCAAACATTAAAGGAACTCAAAGTTCACTAGTAGAGGTTGTTCAATATGGAGTTTTGGGCCTCCATAAGTTTGTGCAGGTTATTGAAAATGTTAGTGGAAGTAGTAAGTGTTTTCCTCCACTTGGTTGTGCTCTAACAACAGAAATGTCACAGAGCCCTTGAATAAGCAACACTGTACAACACACACCAAGAACAGCAAAGATTTGATGCTCACTCACATTTTGTGCAAAAACATTGATTAAACAAGTCACTATGCTGATAACTGGAACTAAATCCTCCAGAAAAAGTTATTAAAAATAAGATTTGGAGCACAGCTACTTAGCTAACATGTTAACAATCCCCAACCTTACTTTATCTGCCCAATAATGCTATACTAACATGTATCTCACATTCAATTGAAAGACTTAAAGGACTAACAACATTGGATTCAATATGCATAAAATATTTAATTTAAGTTTCTTTAAAAATATCTGTTCAAGTTTGACGTTTGTTCAGGCAGCTGAAATCTCGGTTGAGCATTTAAAATGGTGTTGTTGTTAAATGGAACTGCATTAAATCTAAACTAAATTAAAATATTTCACACTTGGCCACTTGTTAAAATCCATTTATTATATATTTATACAGAGGTTAGAAACATCACAAAATAGAAACTTGAAGAGAGCTCTTGCACAAAGATATATAATCCAGTAAAAGAGCAACCTTAGCTTAGTGAACAAGGGCAATTAAAGCAGGCTAAGTTCAATGCTGGAGCTTTGTTAAGAACACTATCATTTTAGGATTCATGTCTTAGTGCAAACAACTCTTAATTTAAAGGAATTATTCGTTTTTTTATAGTAAAATAGGATTTTACAAATCAAGGTTGCTCTTTCATTGCATATGGTTAAATTCAGGATGTGTGGTGGTAATAGTTTCAATGAGGTCTCTAGGTCAAGATGTTCAAATGATCCAATATCCAGTAAATACTGTGTGATATACCTCTTGCATTTTTAAGCAGCAGCTGTTGTCAACATAATAAATTCACTTATAAGCAAAAGCAATTTAAAATACTTAAATATAAATAACATGCTTTGAGCAAAATAGTTATCTATGTACAGTTCTAGTTAAACAACCTATATCTAAAGCTCTCAATACTTTAGAAATACCTATCCCATACATTGCTCTGTGTCAAATGCATTTGTTTGTTCTTAACTGAAGGCCACTTTCATACTAAGCAATTTTTTACAAGAATGACATCAAGCATTAGTATTAAATTAGATAAGCTCCAACTAGAATGCTTAGTCAGACTGGCAAAAAAAAAAAAAAAATAGATGGTTTGATTGTACTTCTTTGTCTATGAAACATCAATGAATAAAGTGTTGCTAAATAATATCTACATAACCATACCAAGAAAATACTTGAATACGAACAGTTGTAATATTACAACCACTGCAATATGGCATTTAAATTTCTGATATAACATTTGATAGTGAAAATGAAATTACCATTGCAATATGGTATGGGCTGGCTTTACTACAACATGGAGTGAATGGATGTGCACTCCCTGAATAATATGTGCTTGATATATTGTTTTTCTACACTTTAAAACACCTGAATAACTGGGTTTAAGCCTAGTCTACATGCAGGCTATAAGTTCTTCTGAGTGCATCATGATCGAAACAAGCCAACACAGGTAAACCTTTAAAAGTGCATTTGTTTTGTCTTTGAATTGAGGGAGAGTTTGGGAACAGACAAACCTAAGAGAGGGTGAGAAAATGAGTAAGTTAAGTCACATATTTATACATATACAGTTGTTCAATTTTCCAAACCACCATATGAATTAACAGTAAATACAATTAGTGCTGCTGACATCATTATTGTTACTATTAAGTGCTATGCTATATAATATCATCTAAAAGATGAGGAGTACCCAACCAGTCAAGTGTTCTGGGCTCAGATGCCGCCATGATCATGCACATGAACTGCTTCCCTGTTCTCTTGTCTATCGGGTAAATTGTTGTGGGAGTGAACCTTTTGTTACTCTCCACAAACTCGCACAGCTGATTATAGATTTTGGGGTACTCATGACGGAGGAAGACTCCCCTGGTCCTGAGTTCACGCTGGATGTTGACGAAGCACACCTCCCTCGCTTTCCTTCCCTCCTCCCCTTCTTTGTCAATGTCGGGTGTGCCTGGAGGTGGTGTGAGAATGAGAGTTTCCATTTCATCATCCTTCTTGAGCACTTTTTTGTCTGGACTCGAGGAGGCCAAAGACACCTTTGCATATTTTCTAACTGTTGGTGCTGGGATCCTTGGTGAAGGTCTGTTAGGCACTAGTTCACCAACAGCTACTGATACATTCAGAAGGAAACATTCATTGGGGTCATATTCATTGCCTGCCTGCTGCAATTCCTTGCAATATTCTCCTAGGTTGTCCTTAAATCCATCCAGCTCTCTAAGAGACAAATATGTAGGAGACATGAGAAGGCTTTCCAGTCCAACTTGCAAGAAGTTCTCTGCAGTCTCTGGATTTGCAAAACCCAAAAAGAGAACCCCTCTCCCTCTGGAGAGGTAGCCTGCTTTAGCAATGCGTGAGAAGGCCTTGTGGATTTCTGAATTCTCTCTGCAGAACTTAAGGGTATGCCGACACACACTGCTGACACGACCATAGAGACATGTCTCTTTATGGATCTCCCAGTCATCCCTGCGACAATTTCTTGAGCAGTAAAAGGTATAGCAACTGTGACAGGACTTGAAGTACAAGCAAGCATTGAACATGCTCTCAATCCGATTGCACTTCTTATTAGCACATGTCATAATATCATCTTCGTCTGTGCTGTGGTCTGGAGAACATTCTTCTGCGCTCCTTTGGAAAGCATCACACCCACTATCAGGATCTTTCAATGTGTCTGGGCTGGATTTAGAGGATGGAAGCTGTGTGCTGAGGCATTCTAAGTTTTCGAGTCCCGGGGATTCTGTGTTTTTGTCATTGTCTTCAGTGATCAGTTGTTTTAACTGGTCTAAAAGATTTTCACTGGACTTTTTGCTTGTTGGGGGTTTGTAGTCAACCACCAAATCAGCTAAGAGTTCATCCAGTTGTTCCAAACTCTGCTGGAGGGAGAAGTTATTATGTTTCCTTTCTTTGGTGTTTTCTGTCTCTGTGTTGGATTGCTTCTTTTCATTAAGTAGCCTCTGAGTTGATGCCTTATCACCATCAGTAGTATCCCAGCTGACAGAATGGACATCGCGACGCCTGGCATTTCCTGCACATAGGTCATTGTCTGTTATGGTGATCTCTGGAGTAACAAACCAGTTTGCACTCTTAGAATTTCTCCATGGTTTGTTTGAATTCCTCTCCAAGGAGTTCTCTGATAAAGATAGCGCAGCATAGCGCCTTGGTGAACTCGAAAGGTTAAGTATGACCGGCTTAGCTGTAACATCAGAGGTTGTTCCTTGCCTTGCTTGGTGAAAGAGATTCTCATAGCTACGTCCACGCGGCACAGTTTGCTCTCGTTCATGCCGTGGACAGATGATGTTGTCCCAAGACTTAGAGTGGTTTTTGACATCTGCTCCAAGTCGACTGGCCTCTGTGTAGCTGTTAGTAAACCATGGAGGAATGCTGAGGTCTTGTCTCACTCTTGGTGGTGTGTTCTGCGATGAGTGGCTGGAGAAACCAGAAATACTAGAGCGATACCAGTCATCTGAAAAGGCCTGAGACATTCGAGGGCGTCTATAACCCTCTGTGTTATAGAGCCTGGGTGGAAAGTACTGCTCTTCAGGAGAGGAGAACGGTTTAGAATAAAATGATCTTGAACTACTCATATTGTATGGTGTGAACCGACTGTCTTCCCCATAGCAACCTCTAGAAAGTGGAGTTTGAGAAAAATATGAACCTCTCTCACTTGTGGAGTAAGGTCTGTTATATACAGAGTGAGCTGCCTCTCTGTTGGCAAGGTGGTCGGTATAGTATGACCTCACAGGAAGTGTATGCACCCATCGAGTCCTTGGATCATACTGACTTGGAGTTGTACTACCAAAACTGGTTAGGCTGGACCGATCATCCTGGAAATACGTCCTAGCGTAGGGGTGAAGTGGATACCGGACAGCATCCTCTGTATAGAAAAACTTTGTTGGTATGTTAGGATTAGAATACGCTCTGTGTTCTTGGCTCAGATATGGTGTTGTTGGTGACGGCATCCGGTGTGTGTCTAGATGCTGGTAAGAGATAGGAGACATGCTGGTGGTATAGAGATATCCTTGTCTAAAATCTCCACTATAGCATTCGCTTGGAGTTGGTGTTGGAGAAGAGGCAATGTGCCGTGGGACATATAAACCAGACCTGCTACTGGCCTGTGAGTACCTTTGCCAAAGATGTTCACCATGTGTGTTGGGAATCTGCCTTGATGTGTGCTCCAGTACGGCAGCATCTGGTTTGATGTCCACACGGCACCTGACATGAGGGCTTACAGCAGGTTTTTCAGTTTTATCCTGCTCAAAACAGTCTGAGACATAGAGGGGCGTGTGTGGCTGTAGTTTAATAGGATGCACCTCATTCAAGAAAGGCCTGCTAGTGGATTCTCGTTGGGTTTCAGCAGTCCTCATGGAATCAGAAACACCCTGAGATCCATCCCTCCCATTCCTGGCTTGTGGTGGAGATACAGAGATGGGGACAGGGGTGAGGGTAGCCTTTAGTCTAGGGGCACTTTTAGACCTTGACCTTTTTTTGGACTCTGACCACGTAAGATAACTTGTTTTGTCTTCGGTAGCTTGCTGCTGGAACTGCTTGGCATTAAAAAGGTCAGGAGATGAAAATCGAAGATGGCCTGGCTGATCCAGTCCATTCCAGAGATCTTTGTTTAATGGCTGATTTTCGGGCCTATTGTAGTGTTGCTCCATTGAGGAGAAGGACTGTGGGTCATCCAGGGATTCAATGAAGTCGAAACTACGGCAGTGTCTTTTATTAATTATCTCCGATTTATCGAGCATTTTCAAGTCACATTGCTTTGAGGAATGGAGAGAAACGGAGTGACCAGTAATGTCTCCTAGTGTGATGTCCTGGTACAAATTTGACGCCAGTATCTCAGGGGGATGCGTTCTGGTCATCTTGAAGAAACTTCACCGCTCTCCTGTCAGTTCCATTTAGGATCAAGACTGCCTAAGGAAGAGACAGAGCGACAAAAGAAATGCATTTTTCATCATATTTCTATTTTTCCTAGAAGCCACAAACAGATATGTAATGGAAACCCAGTGCTTTAAGTAAGTATTACTCAGGGACAACAACTGACACCAGCAAAGGTTCCTCTAAGTAAATAGTTAGATACTCTGTTACTCTGTATAGTTGCCATGGCAAGAATCCCGCATCACAGTATGTAAACAAAGTAGCAATCATTTACCTCTTAAGACTTGTGTTAACAATTAACATAAAAGAGTAATCAAGCATATAAATTTTTTTAGACAAGAAACAATTCTAAAATAGGATATAAGTAATCATTCTTTAGTAACTAAGTTAGAGAAAGAAATGGAAAAAAATATGTATACATGGCAGTACACACAACAAATTGGCATTTATGTGCAATTTGATCCAAAAATAGATTTTACTGATGCTGCCCAGATGCATTGTTGCCAAAAACAACAAAAGAACTTCAGCTCAGGTTTAATTTATGATAAAACAAAGAGATTTGTTATTTCATGTGGGCTTTTTGGTTTAACTTATACACTATCCTAATTCCATATTATTGCTCCAATCCAGGATTGTTGAGTTGTAATCAATCCCAATATCACAGTGTAATATCTGTCATTAGCAAACTTTTCAATGCTTTTATTTAAAAATTGAATGCTCTTTTTGTTCTGATGAAAACCGGCACTGCCAGCCCTGCGTTCAGTTATATTAATACTGGCGAGATTGATAATTACATAATATGCCTCAGAAGGATCATTTCATGCATTTCAACATTTAACTACAGAGCTGGTAAATCTGTTTACAGACTGCCGAGGCTAAGTAGGGGAGCAAGGGTCAAAGGACTTTAAAACTTAACAGTAGTTTAAATATTCTGCTGCTGTCAACTCCTTAGCTTTATTGAGTTGAAGCCACTACATCCAGCCCCTCCATAACAAACTTCTCTGCAACAACTGGTCATTAATTATTCATGACAAGGTGATTAAGAGAATTCACTTAACAGCTGAATGAAATAGTATTGTACTATTTAGCAGGATGAACATAGAACAAGGATTAATTTTTATGAGGGTTCCAAAGAAAACATGGCATTTTGATATTATTTTTTAATACTGCAATGTTAGTATTGATTGGCATCAACACACTTATTTGCCACTCTTTCTTTTCCATCACCCTAATCTCACCGCTGCTCTATCCGAACCTTAGGATTTAGATCATAACTGAGATCTATAAAAGGTGTGAAAACGAAAAAATAGTGAACAATTCTCCAAGCTGCCAAACATATTTTTAGCGACCAGATTTTCTTGCACCACTTAATAAAATACCACGATCTACCAAGTGCACTTTAGGACAGATTGTGATGATGGCTGACTTAGTACGTCATGCAACCCTATTTTTATTTAGCAGCTAAAACTGTTAGGACCGTAAGCGTGGCTAAGTTTAACATCTGCCTTACTGTGTTCTTTCTAGATTGAATACAGTCATATATAATAGACTGGAATATGTGTTCTGATGAGGCTAATTTTGTTAGATTAAAAATACCTTTTGAAAATAACAATCTTTAATTAAGTATTAAACATATTTTTTCACTTAGTCCACATTAGTGAATTTAAAAACTGTTATTTTTGGACTGATGCAATGTTCTAATGTTAAATTTGAGGTGATAATTGTTATAGTAACAAACTTGAAAACATTAGTCTGTGAGTAATTAAATAGTATGCTATATTTCACTTAGTGAACGGAGTTAATGAAATAAATTAACTTTTGAGTAGTATTTCAATTTATCAAATGGGTCTGCATTTGTACAGTGTGTCAAAGTCTTCACGTAGGTTGCCATATTTTCAATTTTCATGGTCCATGGGAATTGCTAGCTACTTTACAGTTAGCCTTCCTGTTGTCTGTTTGAGCTCTCATTGTTTGCCGCAGTTTGCGCCTCAGTTTTTAATACTTCAATAATTTAAGATACCTTCCATCATAACAAATACCTAACATCTTTCTCCTTTTCTCAATGCTAAAATATTTAAGAAGAAAGTGATGCTACAAAGCACAGTGCTTCTCTGTAGCTACAGACTGTCTACTAACAGCCTGCTTCCATGAATTAATATATATAACAATATTTTTTTATTAATTTATGGGATTGCTCTGTGGTTTATTTAACTATGCGCTAAATATAACATGTTCCTTTGTTTTATATACATTAGTTTTTTGTTTTTACATTAAAAATTATAATTGTAACAAGTTATGACAACGGTAAGTTTGGCATTCAGACAGTCTTATGGTTTTTTGCTTTTCAAAATGTTACTGTTGTGCTTTATGGGATACTACTTTGAAATCCATTGATTTCTATTTATTTATTTATCTATTTATTTTGCAGTGTACAATATTTATTTTAGCTTAAACTTTGAGAGTAAAATTGGTCAAAATACATCCTGCAGGATTCTGTGGATGGATCGGTGACCTCAGCGGGATGTCTGAGCCAACAATGAATTCAGATCTGACATATATGAGAAATCAGTCATATACAATTGATTGGAATATTGCAACCTGTCTTGACTATGCAAAGACATAAAATGTTGCAAATAGATAAACGCTAAATAATCTCTTACTAAATTTGTTTTATTATTATTATTATTTTAATCTTAGGTCTAATAAGTACACTGGGGACAAAACGTTCCAAAAAGGGGCTTTTGTGTGTCTAACACAAACATGGACTTTCTAGTTGGCACTCACCCACAAGCCAACCGTGTGTTACCATCTGTTCATCATGATGAGAGGGGTGACCAGCCATCTCCCCATCATGTCTCTGCAGCTCACCTTAATATCACGTCTGTTTACAACCAACCTCTACGCACAAAACTACATCGTTAGTCAAGGTGCACATGTATTATTATGCTCATTTAAATTGTACTAATTTGGGAAATGCTTTTCTACTTAAATCACTTACACACAAATTAGGCTTGACCCAATAGCTGTAGAGTAAAGCGTGTGCCTAAATCAACTTGAATGTTTTAGGTTGCACTCTTCTAACAACAAAACAACAAAAACCATGTGTAATAGTCCATTGTGGTCTCATCTGGATTGAAATCGTCGACTTCTAAGTCAAAATTTTATTAAAATAAAACTGATTATATATGCGATAAAAATGTGATGGGGATTTTGGAATTAGTTCACGATCACAACCCACATCAGATTATTTCATAATTCCATAACTTTCATCTTGACAAGGTAAATATGTGCATTCCTTCCTCTGTTCAGTCCCCTGCCTCAAAGCTCCTTTTCAGCAGGAACACTGCACTTTCTAACAGTTTAAAGCCACATGCCACATACTGTCTCCATGGCTACAGCCCACAGCAAGGAAACCATTCAGCCCCCCTGCAGTTGCACAAATCTGTCTGAAAATAAAACTGACTAATAATTAGTGGGCATCGCCATTAAACTGATGCTGAGGGCAATCTGTGGCATGCAAGTAACCATAAAGAATGTCACAGAATTTTTTTTTATTTTTTATATCCCAATCTTGTTTATAAGCAGATTGGAATAGAGTAGTCTTTTCTGTCCTTTAGTTGGGTTTTGCAGGCAGTGATAAATCTAATGCAGATCCCACAGGCCCGTCGGGCGCATTCTGCCTTGGGAGGACTTGCTTTAACGCTCTATTACGCCCCTTTAATTTTAGAGCTGCGGCAATGGCGCACAGGGCCGTCCGCATCCTGCCTTGTCCCTGGTCGGACGCCTTTGAGCTCGAAATGAAATCGGTTTCGGAAAAAAAGCGGAAAAGCAAAAAAAAAAAAAAAAAAAGTTTGTACATTTAGAAGAGGTACCGAAAGGCCTTACCGTGTCGGCGGTGAGCTGCTGATCGGATACGGTGGACATGATAATGAAGAGCCGCAGCCTGTTATTTCTCCGCTAGTTGAAGCCTCAGCCTTATCGCACCTGCTGCTATTCTCCCGTAGCCGAGCACTCGTCCTTCATGATGTTATCTGCATCACCCAGCTCTACCCTCTCGCTGGTATCTCTGTGTTGGTGTGTGATGGAGGAGGAGGTGTGTCACAGCTTGCGCCTGTGCTCGTGCCTCTGGGGGCGTGGCTGTGCGTGTTTTTAGCGGGCGGGAGGGAGGAAGAGCGGAGGGGGGTTTGTTGTGAGAGGACGATCTGGGCGTCGGAGCAAAGCAGCAATGCGGTCTCTGCTGAGATTTTATGGGCATTTCCGGGGGTATTATTTTTATTTAAATTTTTTTGTGCATTTTGCTATGGTAGATTCGCGTTGGAGCTGTCCACTATGAGAAAATGCAACTCTGGCTCCCCTCAGTCCCAGATATTTTTACAGTAAACTAGTTATCTGCAGATTTTCTCACTTGACTGACTATTGCTGATGTCCCTCCCACACTCTTGAGCAAGAGGTAGAGAAAACCTGTCCTGTGCCAAGATGTTTATATATATAGAGAGAAAATAAATGCACTCTAAAAACTGCAAGGTGAAAAATAAAACAGATCCAGTAATTTTTCCAACTCAGCTCTGGATAAAATATTAATAATGACATCCCACCTACAGAAAACAAGGACATAATTTTACACCTTTGGGTTCCTCTACAAAATAATTTTGGAAAATTAAGAGGAACTATTTCTTCGTTTTTCTTTCAACATATTCAACATGTTTGCTATGAATGAAGACTTCAAAAATCCTACAGCAGCCTACTATTGTTAAAGCGGCAGGTCTCCTTGCTCACTCATCTCTTCAACTCGGACCAAAGTGCTTCTTCAAAATATAAACTTTTTGCCTTCAATTCACCTAGCTATTTTGCCATTACCCTTAGGGTCAATGTTCACATGGAAAAACCAATTTGCTTTTCCTTTTTGATGTCTACAGATACTCGAATGATATTCTTTCAAAGCTTTCAAATAATGTCCTTTCCTTATGAGGCCATCTATTTAGTAGAGTGCACCAGTCCCTCCTGCAGCAAAGCACACCACATGTTGCTGTCAGGTGCTGCTCTCAGGCTTGTAAGCGCTCACCTCTTTTCCTTCCAAATTTAATGACAGCCATCAGTTCAATTAGTGTCACTAGCATGCTACTTAGCTGCCTCTGCTGTAACACACATAGGCAGCAGAAATTCAGTTTTGGAGTTTGAAAGAGCTAACTCTGTAGCTTTTAGAATATAAAATATGCAATAGCAGCAAGAAATAATACAGCTCTTTCACTTACATGTGACAAATTTACTTTACAAAACAGTTCTATATTAGATAAAAATAATAATAATTTTAAAAGAAATACATTTTATTTAATTAAAATTTTTAATTGTGAAGCAATATTGGCTGTATAGCCGATTCATTGGTCAAAGTCTGAATTTTGTCTATGGATAGCACTAGCTAATGCCAGCTATTTAGCAGGTGAAGGGCTATTTTTGACTTATGTGGACAAATATGTAGTCATTAGCGCAGTGTATTGACATTGATATTATTATCCAGCAACATTTCATTTCATACTATAGAAGAGGGAGAGTGAAGTTTGATCAGATTCTTTGAAGAGGTCAAAATGGCGGCATGGTCAGTCTCCCTCCACTCTAACCAATAGGGCCAAAGATTTGACTCTTTTTTTGGTTCTTCTGTTGCAACATGAATCCATCATTTGGATTTAAGGATTAATATCTAGCGAACAGATGTCCCGTTTACTTTATGTATACTTTTTTTTTTTTTTTTACTTTAACTGAATAACCAAATGGTAGACCCACTTTTGCTATTCCAATGTGTGTGTATCCAAACTCGCCTAGCCCATGGATACAGGTGCACGTTGGAAGTTGTGACTTTAATCCAACAACCTGTTTTCTTATTCTGGCAGATCTTGTCGTTTCTACACCCATCTCCCCTTGTTCAAAATGCTTCTGCCCCGAAATCCTACATCGACCTTCTGCATTGTCTGAATTCATGATGAGGACAGCTGGCTGGGAGCTCAAATCATGTGACTCCAGCAGAGAAACTGCTTACTAAGGCTCTCTCTCCCTGCGGATAGAAGCCACTCCAGACAAACTCTGCTGATCACGGCGGTGATTGTAATGACACTCGGTGACAGAGGCCTTTTTTTTTATCACTGGAAAAATATATCTCCCGTGTTAAGACGATGACCAGTGTTGTTGTTCTTTCAGGTGTGTGTTTGCATGTTTGGATACGGCAAGTCTTCCTGCCCACTGCACGCTGGTTACAAAACAACCCCCGGCTTACTTACCGAGAACCCATCTGTGACATACCACGTGCATGAGATATGATTCACAAAACATTGGGTCTCACATTGTGCATGCAGCATCTCTATGCTACCATGTGCAGCTTACCGGCTCCGGCATGGCAAACTGGCATCAGCGTGTGTCAGCTGTTGATTAGCAGTGTCTGTCAGCTGGCTGCCAGCAGGTGTCTTGGGCATCTCATAGGGTGCGTGGAGAGAAAATCAATGGCTCTCTGTTGATTAGAAACCTTACTGACGGGGATCAATCAGGCTTTCTACACCTCAAAGCAGCAGCATTGAAGCAGAGCACTGTCTTGACTGCTCAAACAAGCTCTCATGCTTTTTATTTTTTTTTTTCAGTAAACACCCTCCTGTCCTCTGGCTGGCTCCCATTAAGTCTGTGTTAGATTAAGCAATTCACTGTAGATTTACTTTCTGGTTTCTGAGTTCCCACTGGAGGGAATTACATAAGAGATGTGGGAATGGACACACAATCAGAAACCCAGGCATGTACAACAGCTATTGTACACTGGAAAAATTACTCATAACTCTTGAATTTTAACACAATTTGAAATGTCACAATGGCAAACATTTTTTTACATTTTTTTTTCCATCTTTTGTTATTTCATATGATAAGTGGAACCTGTTTGTCCTGCATTCAGCTCTACACATCTTCCGTTCACGTCTGACTCTTTCTCTGTGAGAAAAAAGCACGTCTCCAACATGATACGGCCACCATCGTGTTTCACAGTGGAACAGATGTGTTCAGAGGGATTTGTTGGCATGTGTTAGTTTTCCAACACATAACTTTTAGATGGAAACTACAAATTCAGTCTTAGCGTCATTCGACCAGGGCGCCTTCTTCCACATGTTAGCTGGGTTACAACACCAAAGGCACATTTATTAGATTTTTATTTGCACAATGTATATGCTTTGTTTTTTTTTTTTTGCTTCCAGGTCACATTTATGTGTTCCCCTTTGTTGGCTTAAGACACAGAATAATGATAAAATAATCTACATTTGTGGCTGTAAAATGGTAAAAGGTATGTCAGTTCAAGGGGTGTGGTATGTGAAGTTTGTACTTTTAATTTAGACTTCAACAATGTGTCACAGCAAACAAGGAAAAGGCATTACATACACAGTAAAATTTCCAGATTAAAATTTACTTAGTTTGAAAAAAATTTTACTCTTAAAAAAAAAGATAGTATTTGGTCCCAGTCTAAATAGAGATAAATTTTAGTCCAACTAAAAAGGAATTTTATACAAAACAGAATAACATTTTATTCCATATAGTGTAAAATTGTGCTCTTAATAGTATAAAATTTTACTCCTAATTTAATTTAATTCCATATTGTGCAGTTAAATATTTAATTAAATTCTAAAATGGTGCCAAATTTACCGTTATTTCACTCACTAAGCAATTGTTTTACAGCTATAATACACAATGCGTAGACCAGAAATCAGTATTTGAACAGCCATTTTTATTGTTCACAGGAAACAGTTTGGAACAATATAAACATTTGCATCTTCATGACTGTATGACACTTGTAAATCGAAAGCTCTGTAACAGTAAAGCTCTTCTACATAAATAACATGAGGTCCGTCTCTTGTACACTAAACTTGAAAAGCACTGAAATGCTCATTCAGACACACTGTTTGCAGAGCAAATGTAACAAACAGTAACCTCTCATCTTTCACAACAACATTGTGGATCTTATGGAAAACTGGCATTTCACAAAAAACTTCTTTACAAACAACTAAATCTGCACGATACATATTTCCGTGATGTTTGGCCCATTTAACATTTAATACCTTGGTGTTGATTGGTAACTGAAGAGTCTCTGCTATCTCACAGCCCCAGTCCAGTGCATTTAAAGGCACCATTTTACCTGCTCCAATGGTCAGTCTCTTGGGGTCAAATCTATGCCAACTGAAAGCAATGTGACTTTGATGCTTTAATACCAGGGCTTTTGTCACATTTTTGAAACTTTTTTTTTTTTAAAGAAATTGTGTTCAGCTTTGTACCGCATGCACCAGATATGTAGAATTGGGCCTGTTTTGAGAATACATGTAGGATAACGCACCATGAAATGATGCTTCGATAGCAGCTTCTTTTGTGGAAACAAATGTTTGAATAACCTGTGATGTTGAGCAATCAGGTGTTGCAAGAAAATTTTGATAATACTGGTGAAAAAAACAATACTCACTATTTGAAGCAACAGCCGCAGCAAATACCAGTGCTGATCATGTGGACAAACTAAGTCTCCAAAGATGAGTGGTAGGTTGCGTAGTAGACACCAGGAGTGGATGGCATTTAACCCCAAGTCATTTGAGTCCTCTAACAACGTCACTGTAGGTGGTTTGTTGGTTTGTTCCATGTACCCATAGTTAAAGCTCCTTATTCTCCTGTCTACATCCTTCAATATTGTGTACTGGTCAATTACATGCAATAAAATCAGCTTTATTTCATATTGTGTCACTCCTTCCAAGATATCATGCATAATATCAACTGAGAAGTTTTCGCATGTACTGAAGTACTGCAATGAATTTAGAATGCATGACTTTTTAACACCCATAACATATGGAAGTCTGGGATTTGCCTCCATTTTCTGACAATGTTCAGCATGAAGTGCCTGAGTTCGCATAACAATCTTGGGTGAGTCCTCTGTAAACTCTGTCTGAAAGTCCTCTTTCTCAATGAGACAAAAGCGGCAACAGTATCTGGCACTAAATGACTCTACAAAACCAAACAGACAGTGAAGGCCAAGATTGTCACCAGTAACTTGGACAATAGTTCCACGTACCGGCTCATCATACAGGGGAACAGTAATTCTATCCCTCTCCAGGATTTTAACATCCTCCACAATTGAATCAAGTATTTTAGAGAAGCCATAAGTTTTAATGTCCTGCGCATAAAACAGAGAAACTAAGTGAATATTGTGTAGAGCAGAATTGTACTTAGGAAAAAACATTTGCAGAGTGAAATATATAGCTCCCAATTTATGTATTCCCCTTTAGGATCTCAAAGGATTAGCTGTTTCAAAATCATCATAGAAAAGTTGAATTTGAAGGGCATGATTTTGTTTTGAAAACAGAGCATGGCTCTTAAAAAGTTCTCCATCAGACAAGTCTTTAAGAGTTTCACTTGAATTTGACTTGGCCATCGTCTCCTCTATGTTGGGGTGCCTGAAAATAAACTTTAATGTTCCCAAAATTAGGATGTAAACAAATTTATCTGTAACAACAACCTGATCATAGCCCCCTGTGGTTCGACTGCGCAGTGTATCAAATCTGGAACCAAGGACATATTCTACTGGGTCTACACGTCCCCAATTCTCTGCCAAAAACAAATTCTTTTACTTTCAGAATTTAATGCCATGAAAGGATTTTCCATTTTCTCAAAACATTGATCAATTTTGCACTCAATGTCACTTTTGACAGGTTCTTGTAAAGAAAGACTGTTTTTCACAGATTCTTTTGCTTGATTTTGAATATCATTAACTATTTCTTCCAGGGAAATGACCAAAGAGTTAATTGCTCTTTCACTTACACCTGCTACTTTAAGTTCAGCAACTGTTGTTGCGCAACTATACACAAGCCATTTCTGAAGCAGGACTATATCAGAAGCAGCACTCATAGAGGGCAAATCTTGACTTTCAAATGTCTCTTCAGTTGTAGATGGGCCTTCACCAGGATTAGAAGTGTGTTCATCATGTGCTTTATTGAGATGCTTTCTGAACCCAGAAAATGTGCCATAAACTTGAGCACAAGCTCCCTGACCACATTTAAGACGAAGTGTCTTACCAGAGCAAAGTCCATGGATAACTTTTAAGTGCTTGGTTAGAGAATTAGCATTTGTCTGGTACTTCTTACAAATGAAACAAAACATTGCAACTCAATACTGAAACAATCATAGCAAAACAACTATTTAACGCAGCATCCGAGCCCTCAACTCTGCTCACTTTGGTTGTCTCAACATCTATCTCATAAATGGCAGTCTGCACAAAGTTGTACACATTGACCAGATCATGATCATATGAAGTGCCGAACACAAAATGAGCTTTAAAAAGCTCATCAAAACAGGCAAGAGAACCTTGTGATTTACAAGGTATGGCATGTTTGTCAGTCACAATGAAGTACTTGTGAATCACGCTCCTCTGAGTCCCTACTGCAAGCAGGTATGGTTGACGGCTTTCTGCGATGCCATCAAGGTGCTCCTGGATGCTGGTTCCTGTCTGTGGCAAAAACAGAATAAAACATGATTAGTCTTGGGTTTCAAAGAAAACAAGGTTCTAATAAATCAGGCAAATTACTTTTCAGGACCTCTTAAATGTCACTTGAAATGCAATTTAAGACCAACTTCACAAGAAATACAAATCAATAAATAAATATATCGGTCGTAAACTGAGCTTTTTACACTTTGGACAATTTTCTGCTAAAAGCCACATTAACACAAGACCTGGACTATCGGTTGAGTCTACAAGCATTTTTACAAAATCAAGCAAAAATCAGCATCAGCAGTCGGAGAAAGAGAAATACAAATCCACACGGTTTCTCGCTAGTGTGGATCTAGGACTCCCGCCACGTGCTGCAGCTAGCCTCTGAGCTCGGCCGTGTCTGGAATGAACGAGGACATCAACGGGACGGGGCCTCAGGAGTCCGAGAGCAGTGCGTCTTCTTGGGTCAAGTCGAGCACGTGATACCGTGGTGAATCTTCCCCAAGAGGCTCCGGCCAACTGAAATTACTCCAAGATCCAGACAAATCGTCCAGAAAACTGCCAAATAGCCGAAACACTGACTTCCTTTAAATCAGGCTAAAAGTCCACCTGTCCCCAACCCCAGGGCCATGGACCAGTTGGTACCGGCCCGCACAAGAAATAATGAAATATTTCCGTTTAATGTATTATCCGAGTCTGGAGGATCTTTTATTTTGAAAATCCTTTAACTGGATTCTCTCGGTTACGTCTTGCGCACAAACATGGAGCCATAAGCAGCAAAATGAGTAAGAAACAGATCAGGTGTCTTTGGAAAGTTTCTTTATGAAGGGAAAAGGCCCAGAGAAGAGCACCACAACGGAGCACCCTGCCACATTATAACTATGAACTTTAGTATGCCCTATTTTAGTGGATAACTTAGCATAATTTTTCACATCTTTTGGAAATAAAAATGATTTCTGATTATTTCCAGCTCCCTCGCTGCAAAAACACTAAACCTCACCAAGTAGTTTTGGTCTAGTTTATTGTGCAAACATCTTAGTACACTTAAGATAAGACACAACTAACTTATGAGTAACTTTTCAGGAGGATATAGGTGCTTGTTTTAAGTAAGTGATTCCTTAATATTGATGAAAAAATACTAGTTCCATTGGCAGATAATTTCACTTATAACTGGGGAAAAAATGTTTTGTTTTAAGCATCATATTCTGTCAATCAAACTAATAATTCTTCAGCAATTTTAAGGAATTATTTACTCAAACAAGCTTCTATATCTTGCTTAAAAGTTGCTTATTGGTCAGTTTTTGTCTTATTATTAAGTTATTTTCACTAGAAACTGTACAAAAAGAGAAAAAACAAATTGCTAAAATTTTTGCCTTAAAAATTCAACTTTACTGATCACAAAGGGAAATTAAATGTTGTTGTAACTCATATAGTTTTGGTAAATGATAACATTACCCAAACCACGAATTTCAGCAATTACCATTGGCCAGAAAGAGAGTCGGAATTGGTGGCTTCCTTGGCGTCATCTGGGTCAACAGGCCCGCCCGTTTCCCCTTTTTCTGTTTTCGGGCGCAATGTTTCCTTTTCACCGTTACCAGCTCAACTGTCTCCAATAGGGTAAGCCGAGCTGCATTCAGCCATAAAGTTTGTTTTGATTCAAACTTCAGCAGTTTTCTAGTTGTTCTGCTGAGGTGGTGACATCAATTTGTGACATCACACGAAATGATGTCACAAAGAGTGATGCACTAGAGTGCATCAAAAAGCTGCACTCTTGAAATCTACCGTCATAACCATTTCAGACGAGAGAGCGAGAGGAAATAGAAGGATTGTCTCCTAACTGAAGATTGAAACAGTAAGCTTTTCAAGACAAAAAGTCAACTCTTAACAAACCAATAAAGAAAAACATTTAAACGTTTTTGGAACTGTCCAGAAAAAAAACAACAATGAGTATGCCATCGACCTCTACTTGTGAACAACAAACCGTAGAAAGAGAGACCCTAAAGCTCCAGCGGATCTTGAAAGAAGTCAACATGATGTCAGTAGAGAGACAGACTCTAAAAAAATCAAATGATGAGTTGAGGATCCAACTTATGAACATACAAAAAGCCACCGTTGAGAAAGACATGCTGCTTAGCGAGAAAGAGGAAGACTTTAAAAAGGTGTTCGACCTCAACAAAATTTTAAAAGAGGAAATCAACACACTGGAGCAGAAAACTACCAACTTGGGTCAGAAAAGCACGACCCTTGAGCAAGTAAACGCCGCTCTGGAAAAGGAAAAGACCAGTATGGAACAGAAAATTGCCACCCTGGAGCAGGAGAAAAGTGCCTTGGAGAAAAAAAACACCGCCCTGGAGCAGGAAAACACTGCTCTGGGTCAGAAAAGCACCAGCCTGGAGCAAATAATCACCACCCTGAAGGAGGAAAACACCGCCCTTCAGGGTCTGGAAAACACTGCCCCGGAGAAGGACAAGACCACCCTGGAGCAGACAAACATCGCCTTAAAAAAGGAAAATCATACCCTGACGCAGAAAAACAGCACCCTGGAGACAGAAAAGACTGCTCTGAAGCAGAAAAACACTACCTTGGAAATGGAAAAAAATACCCTGGAGCAGGAAAAAACTGCTCTAGGGCAGAAAAATGCCAGACTTGAGCAAGTAAACACCGCCCTGGAGAAGGAAAACACCGCCCTGAAGGAGGAAAACACCACCCTGAAGGAGGAAAACACCACCCTGAAGGAGGAAAACACCACCCTGAAGGAGGAAAACACCACCCTGAAAGAGGAAAACACCACCCGGAAGGAGGAAATTACCGCACTGTGGCAGAAAAATACCACCTTGGAGCAGGAAAAATGTGACTTAGAGCAAAAAAATACTGCCCTGGAGCAGGAAAACACTGCCCTGGGTCAGAAAAGCACCACCCAGGAGCAAATAAACACCACCCTGAAGGAGGAAAATACCAGACTGTGGCAGAAAATTACCTCCCTGGAGCAGGAAAAAACTGCTCTGGAAAGGAAAACCACCACAATGGAGCAGATTACCACCACTTTGGAGCAGAAAATCGCCGCCCTGGGTCAGAAAAACACTGAACTGGAGCAGGAAAACACTGGCCTGGAGAAGGAAAAGATGACCCTGGAGCAGAAAATCGCTGCCTTAGAAAAGGAGAGAAATACACTGGAGCAGGAAAAAACTTCTCTAGGGCAGAAAAGTGCCACCCTTGAGCAAATAAACACCGCCCTGGAGAAGGAAAACACCGCCCTGAAGCAGGAAAACACTGCCCTGAAGCAGGAAAACAGCGCCCACAATCAGAAAACCACCTCCTTGGAGCAGGAAAAAACTGCTACAGGGCAGAGAAACACCACCCTGGAGCAGAGAAACACCGACATAGAGCAGAAAATCACCGTCTTGGAAAAGGAAAGCATTACCCTCAAACAGGAAATATTCACTTTAAAACAGGTAAACGACATCTTGGAAGAGGAAGGCAACTTTTTTGAGCGAGAAAAAACCTTTTTTGAGGAGAAATACCTCTTTATGGACCAAATAAACACGGCCCTGAAGCAGAAATGCGCTGCTCTGGAGCAAAAAAGCTCAGCAATGGAGACTATAATCAACGCCTTAGACCAGGAAAAGGCTGCCCTGGAGGAGAAATGCTCTGGCTTGGAGCATATGCGCAGTGACATGCAGCTTGAATTAGAACATCTGAACTATTGCCTGGGAAAAAGAATGGAACAGCTGAACCAGGAAACATCAGGAGAGGAAACCCAGGAAGAAATCCAGCCAGTTTCAGAACAGCCACAAGAGCAGGCGCCTGTATTGAAACGTGGGATCGGAGGCTTCTCCAAAACACTTCTGGAAATATGTATTGACACTCTCAGATACTGGATTGAAATACTCTGCTTCTAAATAAAGAAGTGTCATGAGGGATCCAAGCTTCACGCTTGATTATCGGTGGCAGAAAAGCTTGAGGACAACAGGACCGCGGTGTCAGGGGAAGCTTGACACTAGGGGGCTGATGGCAGAAGAGCTTAATGCTTGAAAGATGTTGGCAGGAGAGCTTGAGGCCGGCAGGACTGCGGTGCCACTGGAACTTGAGGCCACCAAACTCAGGTCTCCTTCATCACCAGATGATTCCTTTGTTGCCAGGTCAGAGTTTTATTATGAACTCTAGTTTTGTTTTTATTTTAGTTAGGCGTCGGACGACGAGCTTGGGGCCAGCAGTGCCTCCCGGCCAGCCACCAGGGCTTTGTAGTGAGTCCTGTTGGTCTCCCTGCCTGGCTCCGGGGCTTCAGAGGGAGTCCTGTCGGTCTCCAGGCTGACCTCCAGGGCTTCGTAGCGAGTCCTGTCGGTCTCCAGGCTGACCTTCAGGGCTTAGTAGCGAGTCCCGTTGGTCTCCAGGCTGACCTCCAGGGCATCGTACCGAGTCCCGTTGGTCTCCAGGCTGACCTCCAGGGCTTCGTACCGAGTCCTGTTGGTCTCCAGGCTGACCCACAGGCTTTGCAACGAGTCCTGTTGGTCTCCTGGCTGACCTCCAGAGATTCGTAGCGAGTCCTGTCGGACTCCTGGCTGACCTCCAGGGCTTCGTACCGAGTCCCGTTGGTCTCCAGGCTGACCTCCAGGGCTTCGTACCGAGTCCTGTCGGTCTCCAGGCTGACCTCCAGGGCTTCGTAGCGAGTCCTGTTGGTCTCCAGGCTGACCTCCAGAGATTCGTAGCGAGTCCTGTCGGACTCCTGGCTGACCTCCAGGGCTTCGTACCGAGTCCCGTTGGTCTCCAGGCTGACCTCCAGGGCTTCGTACCGAGTCCTGTCGGTCTCCAGGCTGACATCCAGGGCTTCGTAGCGAGTCCTGTTGGTCTCCAGGCTGACCCACAGGCTTCGCAACGAGTCCTGTCGGTCTCCAGGCTGACCTCCAGAGCTTCGCAACGAGTCCTGTCCAGGCTGACCTCCAGAGCTTCGTACCGAGTCCCGTTGGTCTCCAGGCTGACCTCCAGGGCTTCGTACCGAGTCCCGTTGGTCTCCAGGCTGACCTCAAGGGCTTCGTAGCGAGTCCTGTTGGTCTCCAGGCTGACCCACAGGCTTTGCAACGAGTCCTGTCGGACTCCTGGCTGACCTCCAGAGATTCGTAGCGAGTCCTGTCGGACTCCAGGCTGACCTCCAGGGCTTCGTACCGAGTCCCGTTGGTCTCCAGGCTGACCTCCAGGGCTTCGTACCGAGTCCTGTCAGTCTCCAGGCTGACCTCCAGGGCTTCGTAGCGAGTCCTGTTGGTCTCCAGGCTGACCCACAGGCTTCGCAACGAGTCCTGTCGGTCTCCAGGCTGACCTCCAGAGCTTCGTAGCGAGTCCTGTTGGTCTCCAGGCTGACCTCCAGGGCTTCGTAGCGAGTCCTGTTGGTGTCTCGACCGACCTCCAGTCTTCATTGAGGGTCCCATGGGCCTCCTGGTTCCCGCTCTGCTGCTGGCAGGAACTTGCTCCACTGCCAACGTCCTCCTAGGTTTCTGCTCTGCCGCCACCGTCCTCCAAGGTTGCTCTTCCGCTGGCGTCCTCCTCAGATTCTTTTGATTTTAATTATGTTTATTTCTTGTTTCTAGTTATTTTACTTACTCCTTTGTGTTTGTATTTTGGTTTTTTCCCTTTGTGATCCTCCAGCAGTTAGAAAATAAGGGAATCTAAAATGATTGATTATATATTGTAATTGTAAAGACATGCAATTTTACTGCGGGTGGGTGGGGTGCAGTAAAAAAAGCATTGACCAGTCCCTGATGGTAATAAATCACTGATGTAAAGCACTTTGAACTGCCTTGTTGCTAAAAAGTGCTATATACAAATCAACTTGGAGGTCAAAATAGAACCAAGAACAACATCTAAACAATATCTTTGCAAGTCTCACATTAGGTAGAGACTAGATAAAAACTTGTAGGGCCAGAAAACTACTGACTAAAACAGGAAACCACGAGGATTCGTCCTTCATTTGCCAAGAGACATTGTGAGGATCCAAAAGACTTATCCGTCACCTGACAGCCAATCAAAGCAATTACATCACTGTAAGTCTTTTATTTTGCTCAATTTATTCGGTATTTTTGTGAAAGATGTGCATGGAGACAATTTAACCACACAAATTACCATTGTATCCCTGCAAATAGATGCTCTCATATCTCCCACCATAATTCAATGAAGCTGTTTCGAAACCACCAGTGCTGCTTGTGAACGCTTCGCAATCCTGACACGGGGACACGGAGGGGACTGTCAGATAATGCTTATGCATGCTGGTGTTTCCGCTAAAGACTTTTGTTTTTTTGTCTATAAATAAATAATAAATTTATTTATTTAAATAAATAACTTTTTTGGTGACCATAAATAAATAAATATACAAATAAATTTAATTTATAATTTATTTGTAGACAAAAAACAAAAATCCTTAGCGGAAACACCATTATGCATAAGCATTATCTGACGGTCCCCTCCGTGTCCCCGGGCCGCAGCAAAATTTCCAACTCTTGACCGGTCGGAAATAAAAAGGTTGGAGACCACTGGTCTAGTCTTTAGACTCTGACGAGGATGTTCCAACACATTTTTATCTAAACAAGACACGTCCAACAGTGTCCTATTGGTGTTTTAATACTCTTGAACTCAACTGATTCAAATAGTTGAATTACATCTAGAGGCCCACTAATGAACCATTATTTTCATTCAGCTGGACGTGGTGGAGGGCTGGCTGTCTTCCATCGCAAGGATCTACCTGTAACCCCACTTCCACTGCCAGAGCTGATAACATTCGAGAGCCTCCTTTTCAATTGCAAACTCCAAAAAGAAACAATTTTGATGCTCCTCATTTACTGCCCTCCAAAACTCAACACTGGATTTATTATGGAACTGCAAGATCTTCTGACTTCACTTTGTGCTACATCCCAAAATACGCTTATCCTGGGGGACTTCAACATTCATATTCATTCATCTAATAACTGTTCTGCCGCAGAATTTCTTGAACTTCTGGACTGTTTACATCTCACAATATGTTTCAGTACCTACACACACAAAAGGTCACACTCTGGATTTAGTAATCACGGACAATGCCCCCATCTCCAACCTGCAAGTTGAAGACTTGGGGGTGTCTGATCATAAATTAATCTCCATGACTCTGCCATTAACAAAGACATACATGAAAACAGAACGCCAAATTCAGTTCAGAAATTTAAAGGCAATAGATTCTACCCTCTTCAACCAGGATATCTCACTAAGCACAAAATTCACTTCTATCAATGAATCTGTCAACCACTACAATTCCAGTCTTCGCATTATTCTTGATATCCATGCACCGGTTAAAACTAGGTCAGTCACTTTCTCCAGATCAGCCCCATGGTATACACCCGAACTCCATAAAATGAAAACTGCAGGCCGTGCCCTGGAACGGCAGTATACTGCCAGTGGCTTGATGGTTCCCAAACAAGCTTACCGTGAACACCAAAAGACATATTCCAGAGCACTCACCACAGCAAGATCCCGTTACTTCTCCCTAATAATTTCGAACAGTAGTGGGAATTCCAAACAGTTACTCTCTGAAATAAACTCTCTGGTCAAACCTTCAACACACACACAGGCTGACACCAGTATAGATCACTGTAACAGATTCATGGACTTTTTCATTAATAAGGTCACATCAATCCAGTCTGCTTTCCCTGCAATAGCCTCATCTCAAGCTGACATCACTCTCCCCATACCACCCAGCACATTTTCAGTCTTTCGGGCACAACGCTCAAATGGTTTCAATCATATCTCACCAATAGAACTGAATATGTTTCCCTAGATCACTGTAAATCTTCAATTCATACTGTGACTTGTGGAGTTCCGCAAGGGTCAGTCCTACCCTTTTTACCATCTACATCAGGGGTCTCAAACTCCAGTCCTCGAGGACCGCAGTCCTGCAGTTTTTAGATTTGCCACGGGTACAAAACACTGGAATGAAATGGCTTAATTACCTCTACCTTGTGTAGATCAGTTCTCCAGAGCCTTAATTATTCTATTCAGGTGTGCTGCAGCAGAGGCACATCTAAAAGTTGCAGGACTGCGGCCCTCGAGGACTGGAGTTTGAGACCCCTGATCTACATGCTCCCCCTTGGTCAAATAATCAATAAACACAAGGTTTCCTTCCACTGTTACGCCGATGACACACAACTGTAGATGAAAATGGACTCCACTTCTCCCACAGTTCTCCCGTCCTCACTTCAGCTTTGTCTGGAGGAGATAAAGGCTTGGATGACTGACAACTCTCTTCAATTTAACAGCAATAAAACAGATGCAATCCTTTTTGGCACCCCTCATCAAATCCAGTCTTCACCTCTCAGCAGTATCTCAATATTTGGCCACAACATCCCCCTTTCCACCTCCGTTACAAACCTTGGAGTTAGGCTTGATTCTAACTTCACCTTTAATACCCACATCCGTCACCTTTGTAAAGTTTCCTTTCTTCATCTTAAAAACATCGCCAGACTCCGCTCCTCCCTCTCCCAACCGGATGCTGAGAGGTTGATCCATGCCTTTATCTCCTCCAGGTTGGATTATTGTAATCATTGGGATCCCTGGAAAAAAAACTAAAAAAGCTACAGCACATCCAGAACTGTGCTGCCCGGGTACTGATGAGGAGGCATAAATATGACCATATATCACTCCTGTCTTCAAATCACTCCACTGGCTACCGATCAAACAAAGAATTCATTACAAACTCTGTTTGCTCACCTATCAATGCATCCACGGCACTGCCCCTGCCTACCTCAATGAACTCCTCATACCACACGCCACCTCTCGAAGCCTTCGTTCCACCTCCTCTCACCGCCTGCATCAACCAAAGACCAAGCTTGCCACCATGGGAGACAGGGCCTTTCAGGCAGTAGCTCCGCGGCTTTAGAATGTCCTCCCAGAGTCCCTGAGAGCCCCACAAGGGCTGGAGGCCTTCAAAGAAGGTCTTAAGACACACCTTTTTAAACAGGCTTTTTAGATCTGTTAGCTTTTTTATTTTAAATTGTAAGTTATAATAATTTGTTATTACTTGTTACCATTTGGTGTGAGATGTATTATTGTATGTTTTGTTGTAAGTTTTATAATCTATTTTCGTCTCTGTAGCACTTTGAGATTTCTTTGAAATGCAAGGTTCGTTACAAATAAAATGCATTATTATTATTATTAAAAACGAACTGTAAGTCAGTTGCCCTTCAAAACCGATGTAATTCTGTCGATCTCTGTATTTTACACGCATAGCTTGCATCATTCATGATACGAAAATAATATTTTTTTCAATAATCATATTTATCAAGGTGAATAAAAAAATAAGATAAAAGGTTGAAACCACCATGAGGAAGAAGCACTGGGTGGCTAACAACTATCCTTAATGGGCTAGGCTTTCTACTTGAATTTAGCCAATTACCACAACTAAACCGGAAAAAAAACATAGCAGCTTCATACAACTAGATGTAAACGGGGTTTATAGACAAAATAGTAAATTAAAAATGTTTTACTGACAACTTACACAGTTTGCATACAAAGCACAACTTTAATTCTTTTTTTATCGTTGGTCTAAGTTCAAGAAAAGTTACTAGCATAGTCCTCCTGCACCATTTTCTGGGAGGAATACTGACTCCATATGCTATGCTAGCATAGTACAGCTGCTCCTCTTTTAAACTCTGTTTCTCAGCTTAAAAATAGCGACAACCTTAACTTGTGAAAATAAAATAATGGACGTAGCATTGTACAACACTAATGGTTTTTTTTGCTTACATTGTTGTAAACGGCTAAATTAAGTTAGCTGAAGCACACATGCTAGCTAGTTAGCCAACCATGTTAATTCCTCGCTGCAGCCCTCTGTCCCCCACGAGCATACAACAGCACGTCATCATAATTAGTCTTAATAATAACCCCACGTAAAATATGTCTACAACCCATTTGGGGACTTACCTGGCACACAGCTAATCGTCGCCTCCGTTTCCACTGTGGGATATTAAGATGGTGGAAGAAACGAAACTTAAGGAACTTCGGTGGGCGTGTTCTTGTTTTACTCCGATATGATTTCCTCTATTTTTTTACTCCGATCCTATTGACCAATTGAAATAATTTCACTCTCTAATGTATAAACATGACTCTTTTTGATGAAAATAATGTTAACCCCGAAAAAATTACTACTATTTTTCCTGTGTAGGGATAAAAAAGGCAACAAAAAAAATTACGCTTCACTTTGCTCTAAGGGGAGCCAGAGATGTATGGCCCCTGCTTTGCTGAATATTTCAAACGGCCAGAATTAGACCCCTTTGGAGAGCCACGTGAACGAATATTGTTGGTTTTCTGGGATACACCAGCAAGACATCTAGAGTCAGTGAGCTCACACTGAGAAGGAACAGACGTCCAGCTGAGGAGAATCTGAAGATTCAGTGGGAGACGCACCCAGACTTCCACATAAATCCAGTCAAACCCTGATTAAGTCTTTGACAAATTAAACCAGTGAATCCTCTCTGTCCACGTTCCTGTGCCCAGATTGTCGCGGCTGTCCATCCAGGATGCACACCACTCAGAACTCTGATGAGGATTTAGAGGCTGCCATGTCAAGTATTTAGATGCTTTACAGCTCAGGAAGGGCTCTTCAGATCCCACATTGCCATAATTTTCAGTCCCACTGGATCAGACCAGATTAAGCGCAAATGACTTTTTTCACTGTGCTTTAGTCCAGTGCAGCAGTATTTATCTCCCTCGAACCTTCCCACGTTTTCTCACATTGGAGCTACAAAGTATTTTATTAGCCAGACTAACACAAGGTAGTGAATATTTGTGAAGAGGAAGGAACAAACGCATGGGTATCAATAGTTTATAGAAGTACCTTAGCCGAAGCCACACGTCTTTTAGACTCCATGTGTGAGTGTTTGTCACACGTGGAGACAAAAATTCCTCCCCAATCAAAACAGCTGAAGCTGTAATTGTCCATTTGATTTAAGTCAAGTTTATATGTAGCCTATAACACATTTCAGCAGCAAAGCGGTTCAAGGTAATTTACATAACAAGAAAAACAATACCTTGTAAATTTAAGTCTTTGAACGGTCAAACGTCACCAAACCCTTACTCCATCTGGTGTGTTTTTTGGTCTTTGCGGTGCTGTTTGTTTATGTGTTAGCTTCACAGAACAGCTGGATTAATATATCAAACTACACACACAATTCCCACAATACGAATTTGGTGGCCTCTGAAGACAACGTTGTTGCAATGGATATTATTTAGTGGTTTTAGGATAAAGGACGCTGAACATATACGAGTGCCACATTTTTTTTTAAAGATTTTTACACACCCATTTCCTTCGTCTTCACTATCATGTGCTACCTTGTATTGATCTCTCAAATAAACTCTCAAAAAAATGTTGCAATGTTATAAATTATGCAAGGTTCAGAGGATGTGAGTACTTCAGCAAGTCATAATTAGAATAACCAGAGGAGGAGCAGATTTCCCTTATGTAGGCCTATCTGAAACTTCATGGTCTAAAAATTCGCACATGAAGATATTTTATGACAATATTTTTGGACAGAAACGAGAAAAGTATCAGACTTAATTTGCTTGTGCTTAATTAGAACATTGTGACTGCACAGAGAAAGAGAGAGAGAGAACATTTCAGTCCACTCAGAGAAACATTTCTAAACAAATTCATGTGCCAGCCAAACCAGTTGGGAGCGGTATCCATGGTAACCCACAATGAGTAGGAGCAAAGGATGCAGGGTTGATTTGAAAGGGAATAAAGTAAAGGACTGACGAGAGTTATCCGTAGAGACCTTAAATCTACGTCACATCGTGAGTGAGAGGCACCCAGGCGAAATTGCTCGGCAGACGCAAAGAAAGTTCGGCGTCGTGTGGAAAGTACGCAGAGAGGAAACACTGAAGCGAGCATGTGCTCTCATCTCCAGCTGAGATTGACAGCTTGAAGTGCATGGCAAATAAGATGAAAAAAACCTGCAGCGATGCGGCCTTACTCTCGGATCCTCCTACTCTCTGTGCATTTGGGTCAAAGTGGGGAATAGTGCAGATATTATTCATAGCTTGCCTGAGCAAAACACAAACTCCTCTGTCCGGGTCTCTGGAGTCCCAGCAAAAACATCCCATGGTGAGATTTAATTAAATCTTCATTGCACACTCTCTCTCATCCTTCATCATCTGCCATTTTGGCCCAGGAATCACTCAGTCATGTGTGTGCAGGTTTATTAAAGGAAGAACTTCGGAATGAGGAGACGGGGCCTCTCAGCGGGCGCCCGCTAATTTCTGAGAGAGCTCCCGGTGATGTGAGTTGTTCGCGCTGGTGCATTGTCACCGTGATATTGTTATGTAACAGAATAGAAATAGAACGCGGTAATGGTCCGTTTAGAGCGGCCAGCAGCCTCAGCGTGCAGTTTTATGGTTTTTGTTTCTGCTCTTCTAACACCGATAAAGGTCCGGGGAAGGGGTTTTGTAAAGCAGGGCGGTCATTAAGATCCCCACTATTCAAGACCGGACAGACAACAAATCTTTTGTGCGTCGTCGAGAGAGAATCAATGAGCGCCTTCTAAATATGGATATCATTCACCGACCACCCCGCAGCAGCAGCACAATGCAAAAGCGGTACTGGGTTGCACTAATTGTGCAGAACTGTAAGCCTCCTATAAAAGCTGTAACAGCCTCTTCGGGCTGCAGTTTTAAGAGTTGAATCGTGTGCGTCTGCCTCTTTATCCCGTCCAAAAAAGAACAGCTGAGACTGTTTGTTATCTTCTGTGCTTGAATGAAGACACGTGACGAGGAGCTGGAAACACTTCTCTCTGCCTGGACAGCTAGGAGGTCTGTGCAGTTTGCACCAGTCGCCCGTCAAAATTCCGTGTGCATATCGGTTTGGACACCCGCTTCTATTTTTGAATTAATGCAATCTTAATACTATGTAGCTGAGCAACCTGGTTGCAGCCTTGCAGATGCACGATGCACCTGCACTCGCAGCTTCCCTAGCCTGTTTAAATGGGTCAGCTCTACAAATATCCTGGATCTGAGAAGAAGTCGTGACACGCCCCCCACCACCTCCCCTCCAGCACGCACACACAGGCACACACACACACGCACACACACACACACGCACGCACGCACCCCAACCCCTCCTCTGCTTTCTACTCTCTTGGCGGTAACAGAGCAAAACTACTGCCTGGCAATATCTATGAATCCTTTGTTTGTTACCAGCAAAGTCATGAAATCTGTATCAGCAGGATTACACACAAAATGCCGCCTGTTGTTATTTTTCTCATGAATGAATTTTTTCTAAGCTATGAAAGCAGGCTTTGGTGTTGTGACAAGATATTAAAGTCATTATTTTGGTGCCGTCATTAGACAGCAGCAGAGAAAAATCACCCTCTCACCTCCCCCGATCGGATTAGCTTCCTTCCCACTTCCTGAACCTGGATTTTCCAGGAGGGAATAGAGCCGTCTCTCCTGGTGGAAAATGCAAGGCAGCAAGATGGAACACCAAAAAAGAAAGCCCTGACCTTTCATGAGAGAGCATATATATTATTCTGTCTGCAAACTGTACTTTACACATTTCTTTTTGTCTGCAATGGAAGCTTGCAGTAGATGTAGAAGCTGATCCATGTAGTGGTTAAAACTGCACCTTTTGTGGCTGATGAGAATAAGTAAAACACTCCGCTTGGTTCATCTGTAGATGGTGTCAGCTATGTATGCAGAACAGGGCCCCAGAGATAAGTGTGTGTCTGAAATGGTGGGTCACATAGTACAATGTATTAGCCTTTCTCAGCTGCTGTATTTAGAATTAAAGCCTTTAGGAAAGTCAGACTAAAATATACCATATGACATCATAAAGCAAGAAACAGGCCACGGTCCTACCAAAGATGACTTGATGGTGAACAGTATTTAGTATGTTTGTTGTATGTTATTCCATACGTCGATATATATATATAAAATATACAATTTGTTTGTTTGTTTTACACTGATAAACTGTTCATAAATGTGACCAGAGTGCACAAGACACTATTGTTAATTGTTTAACTGAGAATGAGAAAATCAACCTACTTTGACCAATTGTAATGTGTGAGTGTGTAACACTTACGATGTGTTAACAGTTAATAAAACAGACAATGGACCAATGCTAGGTTCGGCTACGGGAGTAAAGAAATGTGCAATGTATTAATGACCACAGACCAGGGAATGAGTTTAAACTGCCGGCTTATTATTTGTTGAAAAAACAAAATAAACAACAATATTACAAACAGTTGACATACAATGACACAGAATCCAATCCAAAATAGTTTCCTTGTTTCTTTCAGAATATTGTATTTATTACTGATTTAACTTTAAACCTAATTTTAGGTATTAAAGGATACTATTTTATTTTAAAACCTAGGTTATAGTTCTATTTAAGTTCAAATTGATACTGTTAATCTGTTTAATTTACAGTTTGGTTGTCTAAATCTTTTGAATCTATTTTAATTATTTAGAATTCTTTTTAAGAAGTTAAGGTTTTAATTTCCTGTTTAACCATTTGTTTCTATTAAAACCCCACAGATAATTTCGTTCAAGAAAGGAAAACAATAAAACACACAAAACAATCCAGGGAAAGACTGAATAACTTGTGTTCAAATCAATGTCTTTTCTTCTGATGTCTTTCTTGAAGGGTTAATCCCGTTCTCTGAATCCAATGCTAGTTCAGCAGGAAAACATGGGCAGATCATACCAGTTTGGATGAATTTCAATGTCCAGCAGAGGGCGTAGCTCCTGCTAGACGATAGTTACAGGGCTCCTGGGTTACGGCTCGCCATCTTGTTTCTCGCTAGCGGAATCCAACTCATCAATCGACTCCGAATTTCCCGGTCCAATTTTCAGCAGAACCTTAAAAAGGCCTGGTTTAATAACCAACAAAGCATAACAAAAGTTCGTTTAACTTTGCTTCATACTGAATAAAATAGCATACTCGCCAATTTGGCGGCTGAACATCGGGTGTGTGGGGAACATGCTTCACCCACACCAGCTCATCCGTTACTTCCACGGTTTTTGAACATAAAACAACATAAATGCGCTACTTTAGCTTTCTGTTAGAATGAAATAAAATTATCTTACAAATAACATCCATTACAGAAAATAAAATACACTTTTTTTAACTCACCAAGTCCAGTTCTGTACATATAAT
The DNA here is from genome assembly GCF_019740435.1 of Gambusia affinis. Classification (NCBI taxonomy): domain Eukaryota; kingdom Metazoa; phylum Chordata; class Actinopteri; order Cyprinodontiformes; family Poeciliidae; genus Gambusia; species Gambusia affinis. The sequence continues at coordinate 9,730,860 of NC_057870.1, forward strand.
ACTCCGAACGCAGTCGGTAAAAAAAATGCGGAAAGCTCCTCCGACGAAAAATGAAAAGGTTTCCAGTCAACAGGTAGAGTTTTTAACTGTCTATTTTCTCTTATTTCTCTCTCTTAGCTTCTTCTTCTCTCTGCTTCTTCTTTGCTCTCTCTGCTTCTTCTTCGCTCTCTCTGCTTCTTCTTTGAGCGCCAGAGAATGTAGCAACCCGGTTGGCTGGAGCAAGTCACATGGACTACACATCAATGTGACCCTTCAGAATAAGAGATTTTACTCCACATTGACCGTTTTAGCTGCTGACAAAATAAAACTCTACGGATTCTTAACCAAATAAAACATCATAACATGAAATAAAGCATTCTTAATGTTTTTAATTTTTACTTTTTATATTAATTAATTAATTAATTAATTATCGTAAAACCTATTTATTCTCTATTTATTTATTTATTTCCTATTTATGCATTTTATAGCTATTTTTTTTATGAAAAGGCTTACATATAGTGAGGGGTATTTTAACCTGGGTTACAAGTGGTTCTGTGCTGCCAGAGGCTGCAGGCGACAGACTGTTGGTCTGCACCACCTTGTGGTCAGTGTGCAACTGTTACACTAACTAAACGGTGAAAACCTATTCAGGTCTGTAGTTAGTTACAATTATTTCCAAAGGTTTAAATATAAGAAGAGGAAAAAAACTTTAATGGAAATGTTACAGAAAAACATATTTACCCCTAAGAGTGCATTTCCCCTGAACTAAAACTACAAATTTGTTAATGTGTAGAATCTGTTAAAAAAAAAATAAATTGAAGTGAGGTTACTATCAAATTATAAACAGTTAATGCAAACAATTAAACAATGGTTCCAACATATATCAATTCATCTTTAACTCCCTTTTTAATTGTCTGCTGTTTCTCTTGTATGCTATATTTAGACTTGTGTGATTCTCATTCACTGCTCTCATTTGGATTGTTTATATTGCTAGCTTGACCGCAATCAATAATCTTCCTGCGGGAAAGATGTACTAATAGAACATGTAGAATATTTCTAAATGGAACTGTCTGATATGACAACAAAGCAGCATGAAAATCAGAAATGTTATAGCAGGTTAGCCAAGCAAAAATATCAGTGCCTACTCCAATTAATCTACAGGAGGCTTTTGAAAAGTGATATTATGGCACATATTGTTGGTAAAGTCTTGACATATTTCTTGTTACTCTACAAGAGCTTTCGTTGAAGCATGCTCTCCTACCCGTATTATGTTTGGGTCACCTGAGTAACCCGGCTTCATTAACAGTTTTCACCACAGTCCTTATAGAGGACAATAATGGTTGTAAACTGTTTACTTTGAAGTCATGATATGACTTCAAAGAATTTTGAAGTCCTTTTTGGTCCTCTCAAGCACCAAAATATTGTTGTTGTTCTTGAGAGATAAATTGTTCACCGTAGGAAAACAGCAAATCTTTCCTCGCCGTTTTCTTTTGGGGAAAAATGCTTCCCCCCCCCCCCCCCTTTTATTTTACTTCTTCTGCTCATCCCCTCATTTTTTTATGTTCTCTGTATTTGGCGCCACCTGTGGCTGAAGTTATAATAGTAATCTCTAACACGTACAGTAGTGGTCCCAAAAATCAGGGCTGCATACAAACACCTCTAGCTATAGCTAAAGGTGGAAAAAAGAAATAAAAAAGTGCATGGTATAAAAGTTTTACAGTCAAGCAGACTGTGAGGTGTGAATTAGGATTTATTCCCTTCAGTGAGCTGTAGTTGGTCCCAGTGGCCTGCACCCGGTCCAAAAGCACTCAACCCAATTAACTCTCAACTGTCTTTCTTAGCTCAGTGTTTGTGGATCTCAATAAGATGTGAACTTCTTTTATTTTCTTCGAAGACTTTTTGCAGCGCTAGTGGCTCGGATTTTTTGCGACAGCAGGCAAACAGGAAGGAGAGCGAGGAGAGGACATGCAGCAAAGGTCGTCAGGACCTGGAGTCGAACCCACGACGTCCGCGTCGAGGACTAAGGCCTCCAAACGTGGGGCGTGCTAACTCCCTGCGCCACCACAGCACGCCTCTGAGGTGTGGACTTCTGACTTATGATAACAGAAGAAATTATTTTTTTCTTTGTTTTACTAAAGGATATCATTGGTGGTGCACCACTTCCTAATTCAGTCTCCTGCGTAAATACTGTCTGCTACTGCATAAACGAAAATCCAGCTCCTATCTGTTATTCTAAGCGATCCCTTCCAGGTCTTCATAGTTCCACAAGAAGAAGAAGAAGCACAAATAAGAAGTTTGTATTTGGTCATAGACTTTATTGGACGTGTCCATGTTTCAATAACATATTCATTTTCACATGATATAGCTACATTGCATATAACATCTATTTTCTTTTTACACTTAACTCAATAATCCACCATAAAATATATGACACATCGTCTTGTCTGCGACGATGAGGAACCTCGGGCGTTTGCACTTTTTCACATTTAGGGTGTAACGATTTGAACATGAGAGGCATCAACTGACTGCTTTAACCCATTCACAGGTTCATAATGATTTTATATTTTCACAATGATTATACAGTGCAATAGGTAAACAATAAAGTCATCTGTATGAAAACAAACAAAAATGTACATTCACAGTCAGATATAAAGGATCCAAATTAGTGAAAACCCAAACCCAAAGAAAAGGAAACGTCATTGCATTGCTGCCTCTGCTCATTCAGTGCACCTTGCATGTTTCATGTCTCAGAGTGGCAAAGAGGCCTCTGAGGGTAATATATTTTTTAAAACAACCATCCATGGTAAATGCGATGGCTTGCTTTCACACATTGCTGATTTTGCTGATAGACTTGCGATAAATCAGACAAATATACGCGCCGACTGAGTTGCGGAATTTTAAAATGATACCCTGAATCAATTAATGCATAACATTACAAGCCCCATTCTGTGAAACCTCGGGTTTTACAAAGGCAATGCCAAAATAAGTAAAAGAGCCACTTGAATACCTTTAACGTAAAAACTGAACAATTCGCCAGCACACCTAACATCAATAAGCATGAACAGCAGCAAGGAGGAGAAGCTCAGAGCTCTTTACAGCACATCTATTGGGTCTGGACATTTGCACATTAATGCACTGTTGAGCACAAGGAGACACTGTGGCTACACGAACAGACCAATAAGCACAGGCAGCGTGAAGGAGACTCTGCAGAATCAATATTTTGTGATTACTCTCTACTTCTCTAAAAAAGAAAAAAATAACAGGTTATTGCAGCTCTACATGAATATTCAAATGGAATGCACTCTTTTTGGAAGACATGTTTAGCGTCTGGTAACAAGAGTTGATTTCCACTAGCAACTTGGAGTTCTGCTGCGATTAGAGAAGACTTCTGCAGAGATCCTTCGTTACAATTGTTTTGCTGCTATCATTGCACACACAAATCTCACCATAACATTCCTTGGCTGAGTATAAGGGTATGTCCCAGTGAAAAGAATAGAAAGCAGCGTTGGAAGTAGATGTTGAGATTCATAAAACAGACTCAGGTTTGGAGTGCAATGCGACCGCCCCTCCCAGAAAGTCAGGGCCATTGTAAAACCTGTTGACCGTTTTCTAACTCCCGGTGGGTGCTGCTCCCCACTGCAGCCCAGCACCACCTCTGAGAGCGAGAATAAGTGAGCTGTTGCTCCATCAAGTGCCTCATCAAATAAACCTGAAAATGCAAACTTCACACATTTGTGCATGACATTGTTTTCAAGTAAGATTTTTGCTGAATATCTGTGCAAAAGTATCTGAAACAACGTCACAGCAGACAAAAAAAAAAGAAAAAAAGGCATGCATGTCCCTCATCATCTGTAAACAGCCACATTATGCCTGAAAATGGAAGACCCTCAGCCACACACGAGTGTCACAATCAAGTGGACATTCCTGAGACAGCTCCATTTGATCTGACGTTCTTGTCTGTCTAAGGCGTGCTTTCTTGTGTTCTTTTTTTAAATTTTCCTTCTTAAGGTGAAGACCATTTCATTCGTGTGCAGCGAAAGTTAATGGGAGGAAAAGCGAGAGTGACGACATACCCACGACACCTAAGAAGCTACTTTACTGACTAATCCACTACATGTGACGACACAGTTACAAGTGAGATGTTGCTGGAAACCGCAACAGTTGCCTCCTATTGACATGCAGCTACGACATCACCGTGAGCAGTCGAAACGGATCGAACACATCTAGAGTGTCTGCTAACACTGCGGGGAGCTGTGGAAGTGGACTGTACAAAAATTATTGAGGCAGGTGGCGGTGGGATTTTTCACCTTTCCAGTCAAATTCCGACGATATTGAGACGACGAATCTATTTTCACTTCTGCCGTAGTCCTCAAGAGATCAATTATTTTTTTTTTTTTTATCAACACCATTTTGCTACATGCTGATTATTGAGACTAAAATTCAGCTGCTGATATTAACGCGGATAACGACTTTAGAGTGGGTTATAGGAATGTGTTTTGTCAGAGGCACAGGACCCCCAAGATGGGGTTGGGGTTAGTAATGCTTATCATTAACAATATCCCAGCTAAGCACGGGTTTCTTTAAGGTTTTCATGATATGATAACTTTGATGAAAATGCCATAGTTTCATTTTGGCACCCTGTTAATGGAAAAAAGTACACCAAGCTATGAAATGGTAATACCTATTCTTTAAAACAGGAAAAACAAAAGTATATATGTGGTGCTACTTTATGCTTCAAATATCGGGAGAAAACTTGGGTCATTCTCTGGCATTTCATCAAAAGTACTGTAGAGAACAGGAACAGGAAGATGAAAATGTTTGTAATCTAATAGCTGTAACTTGATATCTACATTCATATTTGTGTGGGATCCTACTCATTCCATATTGAGACTTTTAGCTGCTCCCATCTGACAGAAAATAGATTCTGTCAAGATACAGAACAAGTATGAAGAAACTATTTTTATCCCTTCTACATTTTCTCTCCTGAATGAGAGCTTGTTTAATTTCATTAGGATTCGGTTGTTATTTGTTGCGGTATTTTTATACATTTTACTATTAGCAATTTTGGTTTAGTATTTAGCTGAGATGACATTTTACACTTTTAGTGCTATCTTGATCATTACTGTCTTGCTTTGAGCTAGAGTGTTTATGAACCAATGAAGAAATGGTTCATGGGAGTTTTATATCGTACCTTCTTAATTACCTGCAGCTAGCTGAACTGTTTAGCTAACGCTAGCTTGTACAAGAAAAGGAAGAAGTGGAGATTATAGCTTCTACTGTGCTATTTTTTATTTCCATCTCCTCCCCTAATGCTACACCATTATAGCTAGCTTCTTATCTTAGGAATAAAACGCAACACTCTTTGCCCTTGCAATAGTGAGTTTGTTCTCAGTTAAAGTTGCTACGTCACTTAATCACTACAAGAAGGTTTGCAACCCATTGCAAAATATTTTCTAACATCTCTTTTCAGAAAAATGGAGTGTTTTTTTTTCTCACTTTTATTTTAGGATAACTTGCAATAATTGTCACCAGAACAGGATTTTACAGAGGAATAGGAAACATCTTTTACTATTTTCCTCATCCCAATAAAGATTGTACAGTCCTTCAAATTTTTGACCACAAATACCACAACGGATTTACAGCACCAACAAATAAGAGGAAACAGTATTGTGTCGCTTTGTTTCTGATTTTAGTTAATGGTTGTCACATGCACATATATAGGCTTTTGTGAGGTTTGCTATGATGACCCGGTTAAGCTTTAAGCAAGGCGAGAAATGTCTGAAGCATCACATCATCTGACTCTATTCTACCTTTTTGTTCACTCTAATAGATATTAACTGTTTGGGCAGTGGGTGTCAAGTGTGTACACTTTCATATCACACTCATAAATTGGAGATTCTGTTGGTCCTTGCTCATTTCCGGAGTGGTGTGGAGAAGGGGTGTCTGTCCATCAGTTTGCCTGTCTGTTTTTCTCTCAGCTGGAGGAGAAGAAAGAGGGATGGGAGGATCTGATGCCAGCTCAGTCTGAGAAGAGACTGGCAAAAGATTTGCGTAGATTGCGTATGGTTTCAGCCTTCACCTCGTCCTGGCTAAGGCTGGCTCGGGGCGCTGGGGTTTCTGGAATGTTGAAGGTATTGGTAAGAGACTGGGATTTGCTATAAAGAGAGGGAAATGGCAATAGAGGAGAAGGAAAGGCTATTAAAGTCATGCAGCAAACCAATGGAATGAAAAGACTGGAGCACAGCAAGGCAAAGACACAGAGATAAAGACAGAGAGAGAGAGAGAGAGAGAGAGAGAGAGAGAGAGAGAGAGAGAGAGCGATACAGAGGAGGAAAGACTCAATAAAAGATGAAAAAAGGGTCATTCCTTCTCCGGGGTCATTCAGAATTACCTTATCATTTCAAGTCAGCATTGACATGATATGAATAGTGAATGACGTTTTTTGGATGCACATTGGTGTGTGTTTTGTCTGGGATTGATCGTGAAAATATCTTGGCAAAATACAAATGAACAGATTCCAAATAAAAAAGGGGCATCGGAAAATTGTTGGCTAAAGATCATGTTTAGTAAAGTGGATATGGTTTCTATTCTACATATTGTGTTTTTCTTAATACAAAAGGCACTACCAGTGTAATTTGTAACATAAAGCATTATCCATTAACCTGCCAGCTTGTTGGTATCATCTTAGCCAACTTCCAGATGAATACCTCTGTCCTAGCATTAGCACATTTGGCCTTTAAAAGTGGCAGTGGGAAAGGTTCTCACTTCGGAGTGAATTCTGTAGGCTGACCACTACTGCAGAAGTTAGAAACTGTTCTTAGCTTCATTCTTTTCGAGATAGGATTGACATTTTTTCTTTTTTTTATGTCTATTTTCTCATGTGCTCAGATATGCAATTCAACAAATAAAGGATTAGACTTTTAAAAGCACCCACATTGTGTAAACAGAAGTCTTTACCAACCGTTTATTAAGTTATTACCTGTAATTTGGTGTTTAAATGTATCCCTGAGAAACCTGCTTCAGAACAAAGATTTTAACACTGGTGTCACCTAAATTTCTGTTTGTTAAAAACTGGCTGTCGCTTTAACGTTTCACAACCTCACCAGACAATCTGACATGTTTCTGTTTTATAAAACTAACTGCTGTAAGAATGACAAATGTAAGAATCGATACAGCATGCGCATTCAAGAAGATAGCCTCTGTATGAGCGGATTTTTCATTTTTATTTTTTTACATGTGGCATGCATGCCTCAGTGCAGGCAAAAAAAAAAGTTAGAATAGACATTCTGTGGATGTCAGTTCTGAGGCTTGAAAAGTACAAATGAGATGGTACTGATCCAGTTCATTGTTCTGTTCTCGTGAACGGCTACTTACTTTAGTTGTGGAGAGCTGCCCATAGCCGGGCTGTCCTGACTGGGCTTCTGTGGGGGCTGGGGCTTTTGCTGCAGAGGGGGGCGTCCCCCTGGGCCACCCTGACCTTGGGCGGCGGGTCTCGGCTGCTGAGTGGTTGGAGGCCCGGGACGGTTTGGCTGGACCTTCTGTGATCCTCCCTGCGACTGTTGTCTAGGGAGTGGGGCCGGTTTCTGCTGCTGCTGCTGCCCACCGGGAGGTTTCTGACCAGCAGAAGGTTTCTGCTGCTGAGAGACGGACTGCTGCCTCTGAGTTTGAGGGGAGCCTCCCTGGGTCCGCTGAGGAGCGCCCTGACCTGGGGCTCGGGTTTGGGCTGAGGGGCCCTGGCTAGGCTTGGCCTGAGAAGCGGGCTCAGCGGGACCCGGGCTGGCAGCAGACTGCTGAGCTGGTGCGGGAGGCTGGCCTTGAGGCTGGGGCCGCTGCTGGGTCGGAGGACTTTGTTGGGGACCACCTGCAGGACGTAAAATAGGGCACCACTCATATTCGTACACCGTGATTTTACTTTTGTTTTGACTTTTTCAATAAATACAAAAGATCAGGATAAATTACCCTGAGGGGAGGGGCGCTGTTGAGCCTGTGGCACTCTTGGCTGTGAGACAGGCTGAGGAGAAACTGCTTTCTGCAAAACAAACAGATGGCTCAGAAGATGTCGCATCTGTCACAAAATGTACAAATTGTGCAGGTGGAAGCGTCCTTATAAAAGGTTAAAATTAGAGATAATTATAACCACACTAACTACTGAACTGTTATTTATTAAGAATTGACAACATGTTCTTATTACATGACCATTCTAATCAGTTTCCTACTTCAAATATAGATCGTCTTTATTTTCACATGAAGAGTGAAACACTGTAAATTGGAGAGGATGAACAGTACTTTAGTCAAACACAGACCTTCACACCTTATATGAAACCTCCATTTCAAGAAAAAGCATAGAAGAAACATATTGTGACAGGAGTTGCATTTACAGAGAAAGATGGAGAACAAAAGAGTATTTTTTTTTCTTTGCTACCGTAAGCATATTGTGCACCCAGTTTAAGCACCTGTGCTGGCTGTCCCGCTGCAGCGCGTACCGAGGAAGAACTGGGAGTACGTGGAACAGTCTCTTGCATCTTAGAAACCACAAGTTCTGCAATCTGAACTCGATCCTCATCCTGCTGGTCCCCAATTAGTGGCATTGAACAGTCGTCAACCTAAAATGCAACATAATGTTTAAAATTTTAAGAAACGCCCTCGTAATAGTAGACAAACATCAGCATGCTCGCACTGCGATAAAGTACCTCGATAATGTAGTCTCTGCCGTCTTTACCGTGTAGAGCCTCCACAGCACAGATGTCTAACCCGCCAAAGATGTCTGCGCATGAATCCACCCACAATTTGTACCTGCAATCATGTGTTCAATTGGGATTCTGTTATCCTGGCTGCGAGACATACTGTTTGGATTTTAGTACCATTCAATCACGCGTTCTTACTTGTCTGACATGGCCACCTGCTCCAACATAGAAGAGCCTGTGTTAGTTTTCCAGTTTCCAGAAATGGAGGTCCTCCTGGTAAAGAACGCAGTTTGTGATGCACTTCCAGAGAGGTCAGTGAGAGTGAAATGTGACATTCGAAATGACAAACACAACGAACTGACTCACATGTAAGCCTTGTAGTTGTTACCAATCTTCTGGATGCGGACGTCGTACTTTGCGTCAATGAAAGGCTCGGAAGTGGCGTAGGTCTTGGTCAGCGCCACAACACTGGCGATATCTTGAAAGTCATACTGATTGTCCACTTTCACCTAGTTAGCAGGTATGAAAACACGCAAGGGGACTCATTAGTCCCATATGAAATGTGTTCTACATAATATAAAGGGTTGATCATTACATCCCTACCTTTCCCATTCCTGAGTGAGCATGGCCCATCTTTACGACAACAGGGTATTTTGGGGCGCTGATCTGTAAAAAAACAAAAAAACACCAACAAATAAACCCATTATATTATGAACTACCTAAATCCAAAACTCTAATTGGTTGAAGAGATTGGTTGAAACCAAAAAGTATTATCCTGGTAACTGGGGGGGGAGGGGGGACGCATGTAAAATCAACTTTTTTGAGCTTGAGATCATGTTATAATGTTATTCCTTCATCAAACCCGGGCTATTGTTTTGACTTATTCATGCACCTTTGAGAAATCTTAAACCTCCCTTGGCAACCATTCATAAGTACCTTAACGCTTGCTCATATAACGCTCCGCCTATTTTCAAAAAAATCTTCCTTGGAGCTTCAGTCTCCAGTTGAGCTTCCACCCCACAAAAGCAACCCAACCCACACAGCTCCACCAGTTCTTTATTTACGTAAGTGATGCTCAATTTGTCCTAAAGATCCAAAAGAAAAACAATCCCGTTGCCATGACAGCACCACCATCAGCAGTTGATAGAACGTAGGATTGATCCGTGCTTTCAGGTCGTTAGCCTCGAATTCCAACCCTACCGTCTGAATATCACAGCTAAAATCGAGACTGGTTAGATCAGGCGAAATATTTCCAATCTGGCATTGTCTAACTTTCTTGAGCCTTTTAGTTTCCTGTTCTTAGCTGCTGTAGTCGTCTGCTGCTGTAGCCCTTCTGTTTCAAGGTTCGTTAAGATATGTTGGTTTTCCACATAGCCTGATTGTAATGAGCTACTCTTGCCTTTGTGTCATCTCAACCAGTCTCGTCATTCTCTCCTAACATTTTCATCCACTCAACTCCCGGACGAAAACCCCTGTTTTTGTAACATATAATTTCTAATGATTAAAACATCACTTGTTTAATCCAACAGAGAGGACACGCAGTCATTCTGATGACTTGAAAGCCAGCCCAGTTCTGTCAGCCTGGGACTGCAGGGGTGGAGGTGACTGCTCTGCAGCAACATTCACTCAATGTTCCTGACACTGACTCGGCAACCCAATAATCAGAAAACTCTGCCGCCGCAAGCAAAAACCCAAAGAGACATAAGCTCACGAAAAAAGTCAAACTGGCTTTAGCTGCTATGTGAAATAATCATAAATTACAGCTGGACATCTGACGCCTCAGGAAGTGGCGAAGAGGAGATTTCAAAGAACTCACCATTTCCTTGTGATTTGGATAGTAAACCTGCTCAATCAGTGGGAACTCCTCTGGGCCCAGCTGCTTGTGGAGTCTTGACATCTGAGCAAACTGAGGGAGAATTTAACCCTAAGATGCCACTCTCGTTGTCTATACGTCTGGAAGCTGCTCGCCGTGGACCGAACAGAGTTTTTAAAGAGTACTTACCACCCACGGTTTGTCACAGAAGTTATAGACAGAGTGCAGGGTGTTAACGCTTGGCAGGCCAGCATACTGCAGTCCGATCACCATGTTGCGATGGTCTCCGTTCCTGTCCATACTGAACGCGTGCTGCCTGATCAGCACAAAGTCTGGGCTGAAGGATCTGGCACAGAGGACACGAGGGAAATATTGAACAGAATTTCAGAACCTAAACTTTGCAGCAGAGTGATAACTCCAAACTAAAAACAGGACTTACTTAGTAACCTTATGCCCGTTCCTGATGCCGTCAATGTTGACGTTATAGGTGCCGCTGGCATTGGCCACTAGGTTGATCTCTGAGAACTCTGCCTGGGAAGAACAACATCAAATCCAAACCTTTCTCAACCGTATAAAAATTGCATTAACTGTGAGGGTGCATTAGCATAAGTAATAGTTAAACCATCAGCCAGGTAGACTGATTACAAACTATCAGTTACTGAAGAGATTGATTTACCCATCTGATATGCTGTTAGATTATTACTGAGTTCATTTTGTCACATCATGCCCACAAATCTCTGTGAGAACAACCCTAAATAACATGTAATTTATATGTTTTCCTCTGACTTAAAAATCATTATTGTTATGAATATATCAGATCCAGTCCAAGTGAATTAAGACAAAGTTTGGAGAATAACAAAATGTCAAAGGTTCAGGGGTATAAATACTTTTGCAAGGCACTTTAAGTGAGCGCCGAGAGTTAAAGGGACCAAAATACACATGGATAAAAGTGCCCGAGGCAGAGAAAATGATTTTTGAAACATCTGGGTGCATTCCTGGTCCTAGCATGCTATAAATACCCACCGGTTTAAAATTGCAACCACAAACACCACTGGGCAACACGTCTCGGCTAAAACCATTAGCTAAATTACTCCTGGTCATCACAGGTCACATTAACAAGTGCGGTACTTGCGTAATGTTTTGGACTTTTCATAATGACTTCATAGTATATTAATAAGTAAGAAAGCATTTCACTGAAAATTAATGCAACAGTAAGTATCAGCTCTTACTCGATAGTGAAACGGACCCTGAGACATTTATTGTTCGGAGCTCTCTGTGAACATGGCAGCTAATTAATAATACCACGACTTTTCTTTCTGCCAAGAAAACTAAACTGTACACTAGGAGGCCTATTTCTGTTTTGACATAAGAAGACTGAAGGCAGTGTTGTCCATCAGCAAGCAAAACACGCTACAATCTCATTAAAAAAAAAAAAGCATGCAACATCGCTCTCACTGAAGACTCCATCAGGTAAACTGCTTGGACAATTTCTTTACCCTTGATTAAACTATTGTTTCGTTTTGTACATTCACTCTCCTGCTGAAATAAAACTTAACAGTTGGGTTTAAGACCTACCTGTTCTACTTTGATGTCAAATTCGCCGTGAATCTTTCTTCCTCTGAAAACCTTCACCCTGAATGTGAAACAAGGAGGTGAATCAATTTGTTTAGTACGTTTGGGAACAAAACGAAAAACAGTTCAAGCTTGGTTTTTTTGTATTTGTTTCTCCAGCCCCAGCAGGACATTTTGAAACTGGGAACAGTCTCGTCTTTGACACATTCAGGCTGCAGACACTTCAAATTAAATCTGAAAGTGCAACTTCATTTTGTGCAACGCTGAGATTTGCATGTGATCATTTTGTCTCCGTAGTTCTTGCTTTTTGAAACCCTGCAGTTCACATGGACGCGCAAACTTTTACACATTTCTTCGCAAACTTAATTGCATATTATTGGGATTTTATTTAAATAGTGCATACTTTTTATTTTGTAACACAACTTTTCACTTTAATTGCAGCTACATGATATTTGTGTTATGTTGCTACCAGGCTTTGCACATCTGGAGGCTGATGTTTTTATAACTCAATATTCTTTGTAAAATAAATCAAACTGAGTGAGATTGGAGTGTTAATGAAAATCTATTTTGAGGTCTTGTAATATCCAATCTAACATTTTCATATACTTTGATCTGAGCAACTGTATTACTCATCTGCCTGTATGTTTAGCGGTTGTTGCCCTCTGGAAAAGGAGCAGGATTAAACACGTTTTCTTCCAGGTCTGCCCTGTATAGCTTCAAGAAGCTTGATTTCTTCAACCTAGAGCACATTCTTCTACAATGCTTCCTGTGTTCTTTCATTCTTTGTGTCTAACTCCATACGTTGAACTTCTTCAGGCTTTACTTTGTTCTTGCTGCTCATCCATAAATGTCACGTTTGGGGAGTTCATGAGCTATAGTTGTCCAATCAAAAGAGTCTCCCGTCTGAGTTGTGGATCTCTGCAGCTCCTCCAGAGTTAGCATGAGCCTTTTGGCAATGCTTCTGATTAATGTTAGGTTGCGTTTAGGTGGACACTCTTGTTTTTTGCATTTTTGTCATTTTTTCCAAAGACAATTGCAAAAACGGATATTGTCTTATAAACGTCCTCACAACTAAATCAGGCATGAAGTGTTTTTTTGCTCTATGTGGTCTATCTAACGGACCTCTGAGAACAAAAAAGTAAAAACAATGTATTTGTTTCATTCCATTTAATTTCACAATTGTGCATTAACAGAATGCACTGAAGATTGTGGTTGTGATTTGACAAGACACCTAAAGGTTCAACGGTTGGGGTGAGTGCTTTTTCAGTGTAGAGTAACTTTCACACCAATCAACGGCGGACTGCAACCTGGCTATGTTACATGATGCAGATGCAGATTTTTCTTTCTTTCTTTTCCTTTTCTTTCTTCTTTTTTTGCATGCAAGGTTCATCTTTGCCATGTCACAAGCGCGAGAGCACCCTCCTTCTCTAACCACGAAGCCGTTTGGCAGCTTCACTTGGTGCGCCTCTCGGCCTCACCTGAATCATATGACCTTCCAGGTCTTGTGCCACTGCAGCCCACAGTGGACCTGGCACACATTCTGTGTCTAGACGGGCCCCTGATGCGCGCCGCTCTCTTACCAGTCGGTCTGCTGGTCGTCGATCACCAGGAGGATCTTGCCGTGGCTGGAGACGCCAGCCCGATCCGCCGCCTCGGATAGGGTTGCTGCCGCAGCGGCGGTGGTCTGCTTGACAGCATTGGATATGGAGGAGAAGAAACCGGAGCCTCCGCCTGCAGGCTGCGGCTGAGCGGCGGGCTGGCGCCTCTCCGGCGGCCCGGGCGACACTGCGGGGCTTTGCTGCGGCGGGTCGGTGCGTTGGAGGTCGCCCATGTAGCCATTGGGCAGATTGGACATGAAATTACTATCCGATAGACGTCGACGCAAGTAATTCATGGTGGAGGTTTGTTGAAATGACGTAGAGAGAAGTAGGTCCAAAGAAAAAAAAAAATCCCACCTACTGACACAGAACTTGGTGTTCAGTGAGAAAAATAAATGATTGGATTAGTTTCCCATGTGCATAAACGGGAATCACCGCCACCTAAAAGAGAATAAAGTCAGGTTTTTATTAATTGGATGGTGATAATTAATGATTTCAGTTTAAAAAAATAATTAACATAGTAAGAAATCGTGACTGCTACAGCAAAGAAATTCAGCCTGCAACTAGATTACAGCTGAAATATGCACAGGTTAAATCACCCGTTTAACGAAGCTCCCCCGCAATAAAATAAGCATCAAGGTATTTGCTGAAGCCTACTTGGGAATGTATCCAAAGTGATCCGCCCCAAGGATGGATGAGGCGATGGTTTCCTACTGGTCAGTCACAAGAAAAGCCTGCACACAGGTAACCGTCATGTCCTCTGGGCGCAGAGCCAGGCCGTACATCCGACTTGAAACCGGAGAAATAAATACAAGCTAAAGTCTTCCCAGCATCCCCGCCGCCCTGCTTCCCTTCAAGACCCAGTTTTTTCCGTCTGCCCTGCGTCACTCCCAGTCATCCTGAGGGAGAGGAGGCTGCGAGGCTGGACAGTTGTCAAGGTAACGCGAGGATGCAGGAGTTGATTTCCGGTGCTGTTCAGAAGGTAAAGGCATAATATTGAAATTACATTCTCTCTTTCCTGCATTAGATGGCATTTAAAAAATGACAAGAATTTAATTCACTCGTGCCTATTTATTTACAGTAGTATGCTGATAGTTAAAATAAATACAATTCTCATCAGACTAGATCTTTCTGCTGATTTGTCCAGCATTAATTGTGAGGGAGAATATCAGACTTCCTGTGTTACGGCTGTGTTTAGGTGCATTTGACGCAGCAGTGTGATGTGTAATGAGGGTGGTGCTGATGAGAGCAGTGACAGGGTCGTGTGCCTCTGACACACATGAACCAGCTGCTGACTCCACGGGACAATCAGGTCGGTAGGTTATATGGGATCCCGCTGGGGGCCAATAGAAACACATCTATTTATTGCCGAGATGTTCATTTGATTTTCTACACAGTCGGTTTTTAGTGATGCGCCATCTGTTGGTGATCAACAGATCACCCCCTTTACATATCCCCTCCCGTGGGAGCCCTATATCCTCTACTGTACTATGGAAACTACACTGTGGTGGAAATTTGACGATGATCACAAGGGAAACAGGCACTCCTGCTATTCTCTCTTGAATCATTAATACAGTGAAGGGTCAATGTATAGCTCAGCTCACCCTCTGCTCATAAAATAAAAACAACAACAACAAAAACTGTGTTCATCTCTGGATTTTTGGAAGTTTCTTGACTTACACTATGCATCCTGTAAACAAGGGGCGTCTCCAGAATGTTTTTGTAAGGGGTGACCAGACACACCAAACTAAAAGCCACGAAAGAATGACACGAGTTTTATTTTAATGTCAGAAAAACAACTCTTAAAAAAAGAACTAAAGTATTTGCTTAAGCAACCAATGTGTCTTTAAATTCGTGTTGTCAGGAACCGCATGCAAAATGGAGCGTCAATAATTTTAGGGAAACACCAGCAAGTACCTTGTTTAAAGTTTAACCACTCGTTTATTATTCTTTACACAGAAATCTATGGTTACAATAAAACCATTTTGGAACAATATCGTCCTCAAGTGAAAACAGAACTTAAGCATATGAAACTAAAGTTACAGTGATATGAACATAAGGTGTCTGTCTGGGTCCCTAAAAGGGAGCCAGCAGAAGAGTTACACAAGAGTTACATGAGTGTTATATATATGTTTTGGGGTTTCTTGTGCCACCCTTTGGCTTTAAAATGTCATGATTCTATGACTGTTCATTCAGCTCTGTAGATAAACACAAACCTTTTGTAAATTTCCTAATTTTTCCTCAGAGTGGTAATAGTGAGAGCTTTATTTATGTTATTTGAGAAAGCCATCCTTGTCATGCAGTTGTCATGTCGCCCAAAGGTTTTGATGTGGTTTATGTGTTTTCTCTTTCATGACGAGCTAAGCTAACCCAACTGCTTTTACATCCCGAGATTAGAGTCTTGACACCTTCTTGCACAATTGTTGCTATAATGATCATTTTAAATTGATTTAGAACAGTCTTAAAATATTAGCGGTCTCTCGCATCATGTGTGTGATTTCTATTTGCATTATGGAAATACTTTGAAACGGTGAGATCACTGAATAATGCAGTTTTGTTGGAGCATAATGCTACCAGGAGACACAGGTTTAGATAATGTCACGAACTGCATTCATTAAAGACGTTTGCTCTCAGACTTGCTTGTCCACTCACAGATTCCTTGCATTTTAAGACTAAATTCCTCATGTTGGGAAATGTTAGCTCTGCAAAGAATTTGTCACTGTGTAAACACGTCTTTAAACGTGTGCACCTTAAAACAGGAATGTGTCATCCCTTATTATTGAAACACGCTGTAGAAAGTCTTGTTTCTCCAGTGCATATCGACGTAAGGGGGCACTGTTGTGCTGAAATTAGACCAGGTTTTGTTCATGAATACTATTCAGGCAAGACCTTTGAAGCAGGAGTGCTTTGAAATTTTATGTTTAAGGCCAATATTCCTCGTGCATGATTAAACGGTTGCTATCTCTCAGTAGCACACACAGTGCGGGTTATTTGTTTCTCATACCGCCAATGTCGTAGTGTCTGCAGATAAGATTGTTCTCATGCCTGCAGTATTTTCAGAACTTAGGAGTCTTTGTCCAGCCGTTAACAAAAGCCTTTGGATTAGATGTGAGGCGGGCTCAGAGTACAGCTGCAAGCGTGTATGGGCAGGTCAGAGGAATGACTGAAGCCACGGTGGGCTAAGTAGTCAGAAAAATGCAGTTTGGTGAGATTTCAGATTTGGGGGCGGGGTGCGGAAGGACAGACAAGGGTGGGCAAGGTGTTGATTTCACAGAGGGGAAACAAAAGGCATTCTTCACCTTTAGGAGTCTTTGAAACCCCTCTTGGAAAAGAAATGTAGATGCCTGAAAACTGGTTGGCTTATGAATTATTTTAGTCTTGGGAGTACATTTAAAGGATTTGTGAATGCTCTTCTGGTAGGAGGGAGCAGTGTAACCCCGTGGCATTTTAACAACTCAACTTTCCACTTTAGAAACAAGTTTACCTGTGAGAACCTTACGCCTAAAAACACCGTAACAATGGAGTGAATGAACGAAGCCGTCTGATTGGCCCGGAGAGCAACCAATCTGAGCGCAGGCGTGAGTCACAGGTCGAGGCGGTCCGCGCGCACCTGACACTTTACCTACCTGAACGCAGAGCCAGAATCTCATTACCCTTCTAATACAAGCCATACTTGAGGTTCAGATTGCTCCACCGAGTGTTTTTCTCCACTCAGACAAAGTCCAGCAGCCATGGCTGTGGCTAACTTCCAGTACATTACCCGGATGAGCAGTGGCTTCAAGGTCTACATTTTAGAAGGTGAGTTTGGGGAACACTTTCTCTTTATTTCTTTGTGTTACGTTGTGATATAAAAACACATGTACTTTTATGACCAGTAAAAGTCATAAAAGTACTGACTTTTACTGGTCATAAAAGTCAGTACAGATATCACATTTCAGTGATATCTGTCAGCATGTATTTGCCTCATTAATGGACAAAGTCATTACCTGTTTTTGTTCCACCGCTGTGTGCCTTTGTTCTGTCATTGATGTTTATGTAAATGCAGTGATTGATAAGAACACATAGCTATCTGATCAAATTGAATCTAAAATCCAAAAAGTACCTCATACAATGCACGTTTCAGGTGAATATTGTTGGACTGGTACCTTTTTTTTTGTAATACAGGACGTCTTGTCAAAATTAAAATGACGAGGGACTCAACTTTAGACCGTCTTTCTAAAATGTCAACAAAGGAATTGTAAAGTGTGTGCCGCTTTCGGATTTCAACAAAAGTCGGATTAAATTTAGCCAAACAGAAGGTCACGCGGCGCACACTCACAGCTAATAAGAAAAAAATATCCATGCCCGAGGCATTAGAAAATCAGTATAGGTGTGGTTATACCTGCTCCCCCTCCATAATGGCACACTGTGTGAAGGAGCAGCACGCAGGTGATGGAATGTTTATCCACTAGGTAACGCAAGCTGACGAGTCCAAGCAATGACACTGAACTCCCCCGTTTTTGTCCTGCACTGCTAAACAGATAATCACCTATTGTTTCAGTCCGGCCAGTCTGCAGTGGTTGTTGTTGTCTTGCAAACGGAGGAATCCTCCAGTCATTTAGTGAATGTGGACTTGCGAATGTTGAGAGAGCGTACATTTTAACAACGAAGCACGGGGCGATCACAATTTCAAGGAGTGTCGGTGTTTTGACTATAAGCATGACATCCCATGGCAAACCCTGATGGCAGATTGATTTGGTGTGGTGTGTGGTCTATTTGGAATCAAATGCAACCATGAAAGGCCTGTGAAAAATCACACCCTTTTTTTAACTGGTGGACTGAATCTCACTATTGTGAATCTCTTCAACTCTTGTATTCAGCTTATCAGAGCCAACCTCGGCTCTTGTGTTTTGACTTGTGGACTCAAAATAAAATTTCAAAAATAGGTGCATCTACATTCACAAAGGGGTTCGCCCATATCATAGTTGGAGGTGTTCAAATGTTTGCCTTTCTACCCCACAAAATTGAATTTAACAACTGTGTTGATCGTATTCTCGGAGGCGTGTGAATGGGCTGTGTGCCAACATTGAAGAAAAACATCATTTACCGTTAGTATTGAATCAGCTGTGAAGTGTTGAAACCCTCACTGATCAGGTAGATCGAGTTTAGCTACTTAACGGAGCTTACAATTAACGGTGAAAAAAATAAAAAATTTCCCACGACTAGCTGTCATGCAGGTTGATGTCATGGGATGAAAACAATTGTTAGTCATCCAGAAGTGTTAAGTACTTTCTAACAGATAAAAACATTATGACTGGTCACTTCAGATGAAAGATGGTATCCTTCCAATAGTATATCAGAATATCGTCATCATATTGCGTAAACCTTTCTGATTGTCTAACTCTGGGCCCTGTTTTATAGGTCAGCCTCATCTCAGAGGGGAAGACCGGTACAGACATATGGGGAACGAGCGACCTCGAGCTCCGGCTGTGTTTCCCATCAAACGCAAGCGCAACTACGAGAGAGGCCTCACGTTGGAGGAAAGGTTAGCAGTACTTTTTTTTTTTTTTTTGCCCACATAAATGCAAGTTTTCTTGAAGAAACGAAGCCATTACTGATGACTATATCGGTTTTAGGCGAGAGCGGGCAATAAACAGGAACAAGATGGTCCAGAGGGCTGGTCCAGTCCCTGCACCCTTCAGTAACCAGCAGAGTCCATCATCCCCACAGAGCCCAACGCCTAGTCCTACCAGCCCTTTCCCCCCATACGTCTACTACACACCAGTCAGCGATGAACCCCTGGCACTCATCAAAAAACCAAGGAAAGACCCTGAAAACGCAAGGGAAAAGACTACGGCCTCTGCTGCCACTCAGATCCAGGTATTTCAGCTGTCCTGAACAAGGGCCGTTTGTTTCTTCAACAGGCCAGATTTTGACTGAGATAAAGGAAGTTCAGGCGGTCATTACTTTGGAAACGTGGCAGCTCTGATGTTCCTTTTAACTTCAGTATAGCTCGAGGGTAACCCACAGCAGGGGTACTCTTTAGTCAGTGAAGTCTATTGAGTGCACACAGGCCTAAGCTTGCCTGAGCAATGCAATCCAGCCGGATTCAAGTAGAAAATGTAAGCAATGGAAAGAGGAATGCCCTCAACAAGACCAAACAGACTGCTTTCCTTCTGTACTGTTTATGGCATCACAGTAAAAGCGAGTTGACTTTCAGGAGCAAACCCAACCAGTTTAATCACTTCTGCATTAAACTGTGCACATTGCTGTGGTTGTAATCTTAACAGAGTGCATTCTCAGGTTTAGGCAGCAACACTGAAGGTTAAAGATTCAAAGGAAAACAAAACATAGGACCACTGTTGAAATTCTAATAATGATTGACCCACTTATTTCTTTCTCCTTTTTCACAGATGCGCCCATCAGTGATCACCTGTTTGTCATCAGTACAAAGCCCTTCTTCTAGACCTGAGGTCCGCGAAAGCCACTCCTCAGGTCAGTCTCTCACTCTCTCCAGACTGAGAGAGTTGGTTAATTAGTCAACTCAGACTAAACAACCACTCAGTCTTGAACAGACTCTCTCTGACTCACAGAGGTGTGTATTTGACTTGTGTCATACATCTTCCTTTTTCCAGGAGACTCCAAATGCAATTACGAGCACGTCCTCGAGGAGCATTTCCAGAGGAGCCTTGGGGTGAATTACCAACAAGCGCCCACCAAGGAACTCTCCATCAGTGTGTCTGTGGACGACCACTTTGCCAAGGCACTGGGAGAGGACAAGTGGCTGCAGATCAAATCCAAGTCGTCCTCCTGCTCCTCCACGCCTCCCAGTAGTCCCAGCGTCACCCACTCGCCCACCTACAGCCACAGTCCCAATCATTCCCACAAACAGTCGCCGCTGACATCCAGCCACTGGACCCTTAACTAAGCAGGAATGCCACCACTACTGAACATTTTTTATTTTATTTTTTATTTTTTTTTTACATTTCAGCGCCTACAGCGTTGCCTGTCCATGTAAAACAGACGAGCCAGCGCAAAGTGTTCAGAGATGGTCAACGGATCACAACAGAGTGCACTCACCACGGACGTGTACACATCCAAAACCGATGCACTAAACTCTGATAAATAAATGTAGCATTGAGTCGGAGGACGTTGTTTTGTTACATTTCCACCCTGTGCTTGCTTAGCATCTGACACTTGAAATACTATAGATGGTGTTTGGGCCAAGTAATCCTCTACATTTCTTTAAGTTTGTGCCATTAGCAGATTGCATGTTTGCGACAAGTTGACTGTATTGTATTTATGTTCTGATGTGCGTTTTTTTACCCCCCCCTTTCTGTCTGCTGTGTAAAAATTTACTTGTAAGCTTTACACAAATCTAAGTTTTAACAAATGTTTTTCTAAAAAAAAAAAAGAATAAAATGAATAAAAATATATCTTTTATGTTTCTTTCTTTTGCATGGATGACGCGTCTGAGAGGAAATGAAAGATTATGGGTGTCTTTTAAGTGGAGATCAGAGTGATCCGGACAATCTAATTTAATCAGTGAGTCAGTGAACACACCTGGCCAGGAGACGGTATCCAACAATAAGTATTGTTGCCCAACTTTAAAATTAAATGGCTGCATGAGCAACTCTTCCTGGACCCCTTTTCCAGTAAATCTGAGAGAATGTAGGGAGCATGTCCCAGCAGGCGCTCTGACATTCCTGTGTCCTGAGAAAATGACTCTCAGATCTCACAGATCCTGTTTGGCAAGGGACATGAGGTAGGGCTGGAGGGGAATAAAGGGTTGGGCTGATCGGCCTGAGCATGAGAACTAGTTATGCTTTGCTGTTCCCTTTTTGCATGCCCTAGCTTGTCAAATTTTGAAAACTTTGACTGAAAAATACCAAAGAGGCTGTGTCTGAAATTCAAATTTTAAAAGATTACTTTGAACATTTGGATCATTTGTTCTTGGGCGGGAAAACTACAGCTGAGCTGTGGATATTGTTTCTGTCTTCATCTTTTTACAAATGGAATAAACTTTTGTATTTAAGTTTTAAACCTTTAAGCTTTTAAACCTCTTTACGACAAACAAAACGCCATCAAACGTTTACACTCAACAGTGACTTGGGTGAGCTCGCGCGTATGGGAGCAAAATATTGATCAACCTTGGATGATTACTGTACTTTCCCTCAGTGAGGCACAAACTAGTATTTCAACAAATTCATCCAGTGTAACCTGAATAGGGGCTTTGATGCCACCTAGAGGCTCCCAAGAAGTGCTTAAACAGCCAATATTTCCAGTGACTCATGTCGTGTGATAAACAACTTCACCAGCAACTACCAGTTCTGTAGAAAACGGCTGTTAGGACGCAGGTGTTTTGTCGCTGAAGCGAAAGAGGAAATCATTTTCTCTCATAGAATCACAATGAAATGCATGAACTCTCAGCACATTGAAGGTTTTCCCTCCAAAATCTGGAAGGCAATGCAAAAAAATATATATATATTTAAAAAATCTACCAGTGTAGCAATGAGGTTAGTAAAGCACAGCATGTCCTGAGTGCCATTACCTTGATAGATAGTTTTTTTTTAACTGTACAGAGCAATTTGCGATGAGAATGTGACAAGAAATGCTTCTCATGCAGCTGCATAACAAATGCACATTGTTGAGTGAGGGAGCAGTTACTGCTCACTGCCATCCTTAATCCTTCATAAATGACAGAAAACAGCATTTTACTCATGCAAACAGTTATTAAAAATCTCTTACCATAAGAAAAATTGGCCACACCATTCTGGGAAAATTCTTGAATTTTTGTTGGATAAGTCGCTGTCAACAAATCCGTAATCCTTTTAGTAAACACAAAACAGTAGTGCACTAATCTCATGAGAACATAAATGTGCTGTGATGTTGGTAAATAGATCTTGTGAAGCGTTGTGTTTAATCAGAGAAAGTTGTCTGGGATATACACTTTTCTAAAGTTTTTAACCAGCAGGTTATTGTGAAAGGATACCGGCGCCTCTGGCTCAACAACGTCGTCTCATGGTAGAGAGCTCGTTTCTGAAATGTTCCATGTTTCATCCACTTAAACTAGTTTTTAGCAATTGCTTTTAAGATCAGCTAAGACATGATAAGCTTCAGTTATTAATTAATTGATTTTATTTGTAGTAAAAGTTAAGGTCACCACTTTTTTCCCCTCGATGTCCACACTCGGCAGAATTGCTGAGCGTTTACCGAAAAAGAAGACCTTGCTCGCAAAATTTTAAAAACCAATCGTGAAAATTGATTGTCTGTACAAAATGATAAAATGACTGGATTGCTACTTTAAAAATCACAGTGGCTGATAAAAGCTGTTACCTATTTATGATCTGCAGCATTTTTGCTGCTGGTTTTTGCATAAATCTTAATTTTCCTCTTGAATATTTTCACTTTTCTTTCCATTATAAAAAATATTGGAGATTTTGGTCTGCACTTTGGGTGAATATCACTTGATCGAAACCATTCCATTGTTGCTCTGCCTGAATGTTAAAGGTCACCGTCCAACTGAGGTTTGAAATTAAGACTGAATTAATAACGTTGAATTAATAAAATCTTCCTTCTTCTTGGGCTTCTTTAAGCAATTCCATAGTCTTAACACCTTCCAAAATATCCCATGAAAGTCACATGTGATCACATGTGACTTTCACATGTGATCACATGTGAATGATGTGAATCACATGTGAAAGCACATGAATACGTGTGATTTTGGAATTTTCATGGGATTTTTTTGTAAGGGCATTCACAGTGGCAAGAACTTAGATTCCAGAAATTAGCCGATTTAACACTTGGAACAGTTTTTCTTTTTTCTTTTTTTTTTTTCCAGTTCCTGCAAATGTAATTCAGCTTTGAACTTAATAAGAGATATTGGTCAGGAATGCAGGACATACATTTAGAAGGGGAAATTTGAATTGCTCAAAAAAAGAAAGCACATACGAATAAATGTTCTCATCGAAACATGATTTATTTTCTTTAATATCCATGCACTAAACATATAATGAAGATAAAACTGTCTTGAAGAGAGACTGCTTGACTCAAACCCCTCCATTATGTGCTTTATGACATCTTCAAAGCTTTGATATTGTTTCATAACCTAATCCTGTTTGAAATTTCTTGACAGTTTTATCTGTGAACCTGCTGTGATCCTTAGGCTTTATTGTGCCGTTTGTTCACTAATGACCTCTCAGAAACGCTCAAGGCCGTCACAGAACAGCTTAACTTAAACTGAGATCAAGTTACACACATATGCAACCCTTTTAATACTTTTATTTTGAAAGTAAAATATTGTGGATCCTTTTTCCTCTGGTTCCCAGTGAAGCGTGACTTTCTGTTGATCTAATACTTAATATTCTAATAAAAAAAAGGATGAAAGTGCTTGTTAGCAGTTGTGTAAGCGTGGCTTCGGTGAGGTGAAAATATTCCACATAGCTGGCACTTCTGTATACATGTCTCATATGCAGATCTGACCAAGCACAAAATAAATAAGTAATGAAAGAAGGAAGTGATCAGCATATTCAGAGGCATCAGAGCATTTTAGGACGAAGTCAGCACTGCTGACGTTAAACATGTCTCCAGAACATTCCTGGAAAAGGGACCTGAGCAACTGGTTGATTAGTAACACTGTTTGTGACTGTTGCTTCGCAGTGGCTGAGCTGTTTATAGTTGGATTTTTTAAAAATTATTATTATTATTATTATAGTACGGTAAAAGTTGTTTCTTTTTTTTTTCGGATCAATTTGTTGAACTTACTTTTAAAGTGCTACTGATTTGGAATGAAAACATGTCATTAAAATCACCAGGCAGTGTTAGTGATTTTAGTCCAGCAGTGGCCAGGTGGAGCCCAGCAGTACATTTTGAGCCAATAGCAATTTTATTTGCGGCTGATAAAATTCTACATCTGTACAGCAACTAAAGTCTTTTTTTTTTTTTTTTTTTTTGGTTTTTAGGTTGACTGAAAATGAAAACTGTGTGTCAGATTCTTTGACCAGTTTTTTGTGTGTGCCATCCTCTAAGTTTTAAATGGGTGTGATTTCTCCAGTGATTCATATTTAAGTTTACAGTAATGATGAGTTCACGACTGCTTCTGAACAAATAACACAGATAGGTTTAACCCCTTAACTGTCACTCCCAAAATGCTTACATGTCAGTCAATGTTTCCATGGCGTCTTCATGATACTTAAGGGTTCTAAAGTCCCCATTTGAAGAAACTAAAGGTAGCACTTTGGTCAACCTAAATTAAACCTTTTTGTTTCTGCTCAGGTATTTTAATTTTACAGACATCGATTCAAATTATTGCCATCAATTTGCGGTATTTACGGGGCCGCGGTTTATCTTTTACTGCTTCTTCACTCGCTACATTCTCTCTGCTAGAAGAGACTTGAAGCATGCAGTCTCCTGTATGTGTAATTACTGTAAACAGTAACATAGAAATAGACAAAAAAAAAAAAAATCAAATCCCATAAACACATGGTTCTCAGCTAGTACAAGTAACACCGATGGTACTTTGGTTGTCTTTAGGGGTTATTCCGGAAGAATTTTAGTTTTAAATTTTCAGAAAGAGGAGTTGCTCAAGCATGTTTATGTTTCCTTTAAGCAAATACTTAAAAAAAGAGTAGTACTGTGGAAAATTTTCTGAGAAGTCCCTGTATAAACTGAGGAGGACAATAATGAACCTGCTGCAGTGGCTGGTGGTAGCTCTATTGAACGTGATCTGAGAACGACCCAAGTAAACCCAAGCAAACTCTTTTCCAGTTGTAAGTCAGAAAACTAGCAAGTTATGCTAACTGTTATATTCAGTGACAAGCTAACAACTGTTAGCTGGTCAATAATTCTGTAATCTTCTGTGTGTCTTATTTATTCAAACACCAATGATGTCAGATTCACATAAACAAATATATCTCCACTATGTTTGCTTCAATTATCCTCAGTTAGGTGTGGTTTAAGGAATTGCAAGTTTAATTTAGAACCACTGATACTTTTTGTTAATTTATGTATAAATTGATGTTGAGTGCATAACTGAATCGCATCCTTCAGCAGAGTCTACAGTACCTTTTCTGTTTAACTTTCTGAAATAACACAAACTGTGTTGTGTTACCATTTTAAAGTAGATGTTGGCACTGTGGTATATAAAAACATGGGTATATATTGAAGTGGTACCTTTTATTAAAAGTATGAGAACCACTGCACATTTGTGGCTTCTGCTTCTGAGGGTCCTCTTACTTGTATGCCTTGCCTTGAAACATCACAAACAGCATATATGGAAAATATCTAGTTTCATAGTTCATCAATCACTACTGAGAATTGCCGTTTGCATCCGTGCTGGAGTCACACTTCATTCCTTCTGCGAAAGTAAATTAATCAGTGGATAAATATCTTCTGTGTGCACTGGTAACCGGGTGATTAAACTTGCCCTCCTTCCCAGCTCTGTTAAGTGTGAACTGAAATACTGCACTCCAGTCATGATGGCCACACCAAATGAGTGAGAGTCAGAGTAAGAAATTACCTATGTTATTAGTTTACTGTTTTTCATTTTATAGGTAATGTGAGTAATTTGGGAGCAAAGTTAGATAAATCATATGGTTACCTTACACAAAAGTTGATTTAGGGTTGTTAAATTGAGAGCAGGGCTGCACAGTGGCGCAGTTGGTAGAGCTGTTGCCTTGCGGCAAGAAGGTCCTGGGTTCGATTCCCGGCCGGGGTCTTTCTGCATGGAGTTTGCATGTTCTCCCTGTGCATGCGTGGGTTCTCTCCGAGTTCTCCGGCTTCCTCCCACAGTCCAAAAACATGACTGTCAGGTTAATTGGTCTCTATAAATTCTCCCTAGGTGTGAATGTGTGTGTGCATGGTCGTTTGTCTTGTATGTCTTTGTGTTGCCCTGCGACAGACTGGCGACCTGTCAAGGGTGTACCCCGCCTCTCGCCCGGAACGCAGCTGGAGATAGACACCAGCAACCCTCCCGACCCCATTAGGGAAGAAGGGTGTAAGAAAATGGATGGATGGATGGAAATTGAGAGCATGCAAAAAAAAAAAAAAATGTCTGGGCAGATTAGTGCTTTGCAGACTGATGAGTTGGGTTTAAAAAGAAGAGGTGCGTTAATTATGATCTCATAAAAAAGCTTAGTTCCAATCGGGATTTTCCAAGGTTTTGGGGGCTGCTATGCGATAATTGGCCAGCAGGTGTCTCCAAAGTTTTTTTGTTTTTTTTTTACCTAATACTGTTTTGATATACTGTGCGAAATTACATTATCGCCCAAAAAGTAGTATGACCTGAATTAGAAAATAGATTATATTTATCACAGCAATAGCTTTTTCTCTTTTTTATTTTGGCTGTAGAAGTACAGCATAATTTGAGGATAAAATAAGACAAGATAATCAGCACACAGCTGTTATTATTCTGCACCCTGTCAACAAACAGGCTAAACATTAGCTTCTGTACGGCAGCTGTCCCATGACCGGTGAAAAGGCGTGTTCTCGGCTCGGTATATAAAGCAGCCCCCAGCAGAAGCCCCACTAATGCTGCAGGCCGCTGCTCTGCCCCCTCAGCCTGCGCGGCCATCCTCCATCTGTTGGTCCTGCTCACAGCTGACAGCAGCAGCCTGAGAACAGACACCAACACACCGAGGGATACTGTACGTCTCTCACGTAAGTGTCGCTTTTTTCCCACTTTATAGAGTGGCTGGCATTTTTATGTGGTCTCTTTGAATTATGTAAGGGCAACTAAGGAGATTAACATACCACCTGATGAAAACTGGCTCAAAACTTCTGACTTCTGTTGCTGTTTTTTACGACAATTATTCCAAAAATATTAGGTGCTTTATTTATTTATTTATTTATTTATTTATTTATTTATTTATTTATTTATTTATTTATTTATTTATTTATGAAAAAAAATTATTTTCGTATACGTTTCCACAATACTTTTTCCCCCTATTGAACTTGATATGAAAAATAGATGTCAGAATCTAAGGGATTATATAATTTCAAATTTTTGCTTTTATTGATATATAAATTATATTATTACAGAGGTTTAATGACTTCAGCCCTCGTGTTAAAAGGTATTAAGGGAAAGCAATTTCTGAATTACTTTTACTTAAGATATTTCAGGCAGGTGCCTTGTTAGTTATTGAGCAGTAAACAAATATACAGTACAAATACGAACATTATGCAAACATTTACCCTCTCTGTGCTTTAAATACAGAAAAATGCTTGGTTGCATATAAAACTCTATTGAAGGGAACAACAAAAAAGTTTAGTTTTGCTTATTTCTTTTTTAAAAGTAAATTTAAGGATTCAGGGTTGTTGTTTTTTTTTTTTTTTTAAACTCAAATTCCCATTTACAATTAATAAATGCTTTCAAGCTAATTTGTGTGACTTTGTGTCCCAAGGTTGGGTATGCATGTGCGACATTTTTTTAAATTTACTGAGCTTTTGCAGTGCGTTTTTTAAATAAATACAATTAACAATGCTGTAGAAACATTTCTCTGCATAATTCTTTGATTTTTGCATATTCTTATTATGCATATTTGACTACAGCATGAAAACCACACTTTATGCATCACTTAAAGCTGAACAGAATTACTCTACACCGATTCTCTGAACTAAAGTTTCTGAACTAAAGAAACTTTAGTTCAGAGTTTCTTTAACTCTGAACTAAAGAAACTCTAGTTCAGAGTTTCTTTACTCTGAACTAGACGCTATCGACATGCATCCTGCTTGTTTTGGTCGATGCCCTTTTTTTATTCCCCACCCAACAAATAGATGCACTCAAATTACAAGCTGGATTTTTCTACATTCTTCAGTGTGAGATGATGCCACTGCAACAGATTTAACAAATTGGTTAAAACTTTTACTTTGTAGCAATCAAACAAAAGAATGAGGTCACCAGAGGTGCTTGGCCTGGCCACCTTCAATGCAAGAACCATAAATGACAACGCCTATAAAATCAGATGAGTCATTAAATTTTGTTAGATAAAAAAATTCTAAAAAGACACTCTCTATTGCAGCAAACCAACTTCAGGGTGAGCTCACTTAGAATCTCCTGAGAACACGCTGAACAAGTTCAGATTTTGCATTGATCAGTGTGTTGTAAATTAATCATATGCTGTACCTCAGCATCAGTGGACCTAATGTGGATTGGATCATTAAATCATTTAAAAGGTTCTTCTCTTTTATTGCCATGGGAATAACCTGATTGAGGCTTTAAATGCTTAAATACACTCGTGACCTCTTGCCCTCCAAAACATAGTCCAGTTAGCTTCAGTGCTCTCTGCTTCCTCTGACATACTCTGCTGTAAAGTTATTTTTAGCGCTATTTATTCCTGATTGAACCATTTTGTTCACCAGTCAAAGAAAGTGCTTTTATTTTGCTGGCAGGAATAACTCCTCCTCGCCGACCCCATGCATTTGAGTAAATCATGCATGTCGAGGTAAATGATGCGTGCCGCTTGTTTTTTGTTGGGTTGTTTGGGCTTGTTAATGTGTAACTCGGCTTAGTGTTTGCTTGTCTGTGGGATGATGCCTATACTGACTCATATATATCTGTGTTTTTGCAGCGTGAATCATCCGAGGATCACAATGGACTCTTCTCCCATGTCCATACAGGGTCATTTCATAATGAGCCTCACAGAAAAACCCTGCATACCCAGCTAGCAATAGATTTAATCAATTTTCCGCTAATAGGTTTGTTTGTTCTAAATCTTAGAGGTTTTGTTATTATTTATTGCTACATACTACCTCAAAAGTTGCTATCAAACAACAAATTATTTTATTTATTTTTTTTAGTAGAATAACATTGAGAATACTCATGGATACGACTACTCTAGCAACGCTGGCTGCAGCCACCACTGTAGCTCTGGTCTCCCAGTCAGACATGTCGGACTACCTTTGGCTCTTAGTGGTCGGCTTCATCATCGCCTTCATCCTGGCGTTTTCGGTGGGAGCCAATGACGTCGCCAACTCCTTCGGCACGGCGGTGGGCTCCGGAGTGGTCACCCTGCGGCAGGCCTGCATCCTGGCCACCATCTTTGAGACGGTGGGCTCGGTGCTGTTGGGGGCAAAGGTCAGCGAGACCATCCGTCAGGGGATCATCGATGTGCGCATGTACAATGGCTCAGAGCACGTGCTCATGGCGGGATCCATAAGTGCCATGTTCGGTGAGCCTTCACACAGATTTTGTTTTGAAAGTGGGAATCTTTAGGCCATAAACAAAAGCTCAGCTGGTGTTTTTGTGCCACAGGTTCTGCCGTGTGGCAGCTGACTGCTTCGTTCCTGAAGCTCCCCATCTCTGGAACCCACTGCATTGTTGGGGCCACAATTGGCTTTTCAATGGTAGCGAGAGGCCACCAGGGGGTCAAATGGATGGAGCTACTCCGCATTGGTAAACAGTCTTTCTCTTTCCAAGTTTTCCAGCGAAAAGGAAGAATAATCTGCAAAAACTAAAATCCCAGTCAGTAAATAAATTGTACATGAAATGTTCTGTTTAAAGTGGCATCATGGTTCCTGTCCCCTGTTCTGTCGGGAATCATGTCGGCAATTCTCTTTTATTCCGTCCGCAAATTCATCCTGAATAAGGTAAGTAAGAAAAGTAAGGAGCTGTGTGATTAGATCATGAAATGATAACTTATATTTAATATTCTTGTTTTGTTATTTGTTACTTTATTAAAGGTGTAGTACTTTTTCAGTCCTGGCTGAGCATCGTTTCAGCCAGGACTACTGGAATGTAAATTGTTATTTACATTCCAGCTGGAGATTTGAACTATTTGTTGAAAGCACCGCCTCAATACTAAGCCTACTAAGTACCACCATCGTGGCAGACATTTTGAAACATCAATACACCAAGACTTTGGATTTTTTCAGTTTGCGTTATATTTAATTTTTGTGCTATCCATTTTTCAGCACAATTGTTAAAATGTTCAAGCTACACATTGAGAAAAAAAATGGCAGAAATAGTAAAGTCAGACTTCGTTTACCCACCCCGACTTCAGAATCCAAAGTGGTTCTAGTAAAATGTAAAATGTAGTGACAGCATGCAGCAACTGCCTAAAAGTTGTTTTTTTTTAACTTTTGATATTTCATGTCTCATAATATAGTACACACACCTAGTACGCTACAACCTCTGCTAGCATTGCGTGATACGGTTGGAATGCACGAAATACTCCGAAAAAAAGTATTAGCTTGTGTCGCTAATAGTTAGCATGTCACTGATCCCTCTGATTTCCAGTTTTAAAGTGGAACAAGGTGAAGTTGGATTTGAGGTCTGTACCAAATGCACATGTACTTTCAGGTTAGGTTGACTTCACTGAAATATCCAATGCATAACAATCTGACACGTCTGCCATATCAAACCAAACTTTACTCTAAAAGGCTAAATTTAAAGAAAACAGGAACAAAGACTTTCAGCTGGATATTTACTTCCCAACTTTGAACGTGCTCAGTTTTCATACCCATTTCTTGTTAGGAAACTGCACTGGATTTAGAATTACAAACAAACCAGGAAAGGTCTCTTTTTTCCCCCCACAGTCTAATCCTGTACCAAATGGCCTGAGAGCCCTTCCTGTCTTCTATGGCATCACGATGGGCATCAACCTCTTCTCCATCATGTTCACTGGAGCTCCATGTGAGTATCACATAGACACACCAAACCAGAAAATCACTTGATATTTTCTCCAAATGAGCCGGAGAAAATATCAAGGACAGTTCATGACAAAATTATGATCCAAAGAATAAAAATTCATTAGATTATTAATTTTACAAAAATATCATCCCCATACTAGGCTTGATACAAAATTAATAAGGTATAAGCGAACAAAATAAAATAATCCCCTACTGAATGGATTTTTGAAAGTCCCATTGGCATTCATTGGCAGGATTGGACTTTTCAAAAGGGCATCTGACTGCACACCACTGTGGCAGAAAATGTCCAAAATGGTCCTGTTGTACAAAAGTGCTGCACATCTTTTCACCATCATATCGTGCAGAAGGTCGTTGCAGTTATCTCTTGCAAGTTTGATGGAAATCCATCAGTTCTGTTGAGTTTTCTTAAACTGAAATGAGATAATCTCCTTGCGCGCCTCACATGCAGTTACCAGTGTTTGAGGCCAGTCCGGTTTAGCATGTACGTTAGAGATAGGCTACACCCATAATGTTGCTTGGGTTTATTTGGTGTTATGATCCAGCTGCTCACAAGAAAGAAAGATTAAACTCATGTCAATCCACCTTCAAAAGGTAGAAAACAACATCACACTGTCTGTTTAGTAAAAATATTAGAAGAGAAGAGGAGTCATTAAACTGCCACCAACTGAGTTTTTATCACTGCGCCGCAAGACTGGCCTCTTCCTCAGTATCTGATTAGAGGAGTGTGCACTTTCCCTGATACTGCCGCCTTTAAACAGAAAGACATGCTGGCATCTGAGGAGTGAACGTTTAAGAAAAATTTTATCATTTGCTACAAATTACATGACTGACTTGTTATGTTGGACACCTGCTGTCCTGCTTCTAAGGCGATGTAATTTTAGTAAGACAGGTTTTGTTGCTTTTCAATTTTAGATCATGAAGGCAAAAAATAAATGGACGCGAGATTCTGTTTGTGTTTTTTTTTTTTTTTTTTTTTTTCTGAAGCAACCTTTCCTGACATGTCTCTTTTTCTTTGTCCGTAGTGCTCGGCTTTGACAGGATGCCGTGGTGGGGCACTCTGTGCATTTCTCTGGGCTGTGCCATCATCACCGCTCTGGTTGTTTGGTTTGTTGTCTGTCCACGCCTCAAGAAGAAAATTGAACGTGAGTTTAAAGGCCACCTTCTGGCCTGAAGCTGTTTCTTCTTCAGAGACGGCTTCAGTAAAGCATTGCACAAACATTCTAGATTCGAGGATGAAACTGTTGAACTACTGATTAGGAACTACAGTGCTTCACGGCTACTCAACTCTTTAACATTTTGTCACGTTGCGACCAAAAGCCTCAGTGTATTTTATTGGTAATTTATTGATACATCAACAGAAAGTAGCAAACAACTGGGGAAAAAAAAGATACGTGATATTCAAAGTGTACAAGTAATTTCAACACTCTGTATTCTGATATACTTAAAGAAATGTAGCAGAGTTTAGAACTTCTCTAATTAGTAAATAGAGTCAAATTGTGTTCTTTATTATGAGTGTAAATCCATGACAGGCCAGGGTTAAAGATGTGGAGAAATTTAAAGCAGGATTTTGTTGTAAAACAATAACCCCAGTTCTGGGTAAATAAGACTACCACTGAACTCTGCAATCACCCTGATGATTGCAGAAAATAGTGGTGGCAGCATCATGCTCAGGGGACTATTTTTACCTCAGCATGGACAGAGTGTTGTGGTCTTTAGGACTTTGATTTTGTACGATGATCATTTTGTAGTGTTGTTTACTCTTTTAGTCTTGTTGACGTTTGGATCCCTCATCAAACATTCCTGTGATTACTTCTCCCTGTTATTTAGTCACTTGAGCAATTTTGCAAAGAGAAATTAGCACAATATTCAGTCTGTTGATGTGCACACACAGTGAGGAAATACTTCAAAAACATTGCACAGCCATTACTATGCATTTATGCACTTCTTTGTGTTGGTCTACCACATAAAATCCCATAAATCATTGTACGATCACATAATCTATCGCCACGGATCCTCCAGCAATAAATTAAATTGAATAAATCTGTAAGTTCTGCTGCAGTATAACTGTCTGCAACAAATCTGTTTGACTTGTAACGTCTCACCTTTCAGGGGAAACAGCTCCTGCTCCCTATGAGACTCCTTTAATGGAGAAGAACGCGAGCAAACCTCCAGCAGAACAATCTCAAATCCCGTCTGACCTCCATCTGCAGAACCCTCCGGTAGAAACCCAGAAGGTGGCCTTTAAACTGGGAGGCTCAGAGGAGACTGATCTAAACAGCGACATAGAATCCAAAGATCTTGACATCTCTAACGGTGAGAATTTTTAAATCTGGTGCTCGAAATGTTACATTTTTCACACCAGTGTCACAGTTATCAAGATGTGGTTACACCACAAGCAGCTACGACCGACCAGTTAGTAAGACAATATTATAAGAGAGATTTTCCCACAGGTCTGAATGGCTCTGTAGGCCACATGACGATCACCGATCCCCACAGTGGACGCTCCCATACCATCCACAAGGACTCTGGCCTGTACAAAGACCTGCTGCACAAGCTCCACAAGGCCAAGGTCGGGGACTGCATCGGTGACAGTGACACGGAGGAGCGACCCATGCGGAGGAACAACAGCTACACATCCTACACCATGGCTATATACGGTATCCAAGGCGATCCTAAATACAGAGACGTGGACACCGGCTTTCAGAGGAGACCTCGGGTGGACAGCTACAGCAGCTACAACTCTGCAGTGACCACTGGAAGCACGGTCCCGGACGGGAACGTGACGCAGGAAGCCGACGCAAGCGTTGCTGAGGAGGAAGACGAGCTGGAGATCGACCAACCTGCAGTTTCTTTGCTTTTCCAGTTTTTGCAAATACTAACTGCATGTTTCGGCTCCTTTGCTCACGGGGGAAATGACGTCAGGTAAGCCAGGGTGGTTTGTTTTGTTTGTTTTTTTTCAGTTTGCCAAAGTATGAGCTTTTTAATGATTTACATTGAATTTCATTCTCTAGCAATGCTATTGGCCCACTGGTAGCCCTGTGGCTTCTCTATGAGAGCGGGTCTGTGGTGTCAAATGCTCCCACTCCCATCTGGTTGCTCCTGTACGGCGGAGTGGGAATCTGTGCTGGACTCTGGGTTTGGGGTCGGAGGGTGATCCAGACCATGGGTAAAGACCTGACCCCCATTACACCCTCAAGGTATGCCTCGTAGCTTTGCCCCGTCTGAGCAGCAGTGATGATTTATCAGGTTGTAAAACCAAAATAAACTTCTCCTTTCTCTGCAGTGGATTCAGCATCGAGCTGGCTTCAGCTGCCACGGTCGTTGTGGCGTCTAATATTGGTCTTCCTGTCAGCACGACACATTGCAAGGTAATAAAGCTAAGATCTCTGATAATTTATAACGGATAGAGAGATTAGCTCTGAGCATGTTATAAAAATCATATATCTCAAAAATGCTTACCTTGCAAACATAATCACACCCCTTGAATTTTTATTTTATTTTTTTTATGTAACAACCATAAACTTAAATTTATTTCACACATCACATAAAACTAGGATTTTGCGTGACGAATCAACATAAAACAACCAAAATTGTACTTTTTGGTTTAGTTTTTTTTTCCAGCTTTTGGGTTTTTGGATGCTGGCCTGGTGCTTTGCAAAAACGATAGATGATTCAAAGATCGATGATCAAATTCAGTCTATGTTCTTGAAGCAAAAACCTTGAGAAATAAACCTTTATTTTAGTACCAAGTACCAAAATTGGCTTCTGATTACAGTTGCAAGTCTTTTGGGCGATGTCTCTCTGCACAGTAAAGACTGAAAAAATATTTCCCAAGTTGAATGGAAAGGATCCATCAAAACTGCATATTTTAAGTCTTGCTACAGATTTTAAGGTATGGACTTTGACTGGACCATTCAAACAAACAAATAAAAATGTGTTTACCTTCATCCAGCTTCTCTGCTCTGGATGAAGAAAATCACCTCCATAGCATCAAGTTGACAATGACACATGCTTTATGGTGGAGTTGGTGTATTTACTAATTAGTTGACTTCTACAGACAGTTGGTTGGACTCTGTTTTATTTTAGGGTATTTGTTTAAAGTGGGCTTAATGCCCAGAGCTTCAGGTTGTTATTTGCGAGGAACTTTTAAACACGTTCTTTTCATCATCACGCACTTCATTTTGTTGCTCCAGCACATCAAAATCAATAACTTATATTCAGGTTTGTGGTCGTTTGGTCACAAAAGTTAAAAGTTCGAGTACAAAGATGTTTTCATTCTTCCAGTAACTCTTAATTGCACACAGGTGGGATCTGTGGTGGCTGTTGGTTGGCTGCGCTCCAGGAAATCAGTTGACTGGCGTCTGTTCAGGAACATCTTCATCGCCTGGTTTGTCACAGTTCCCATCTCTGGGCTCATCAGTGCTGCCATTATGGCTCTCTTTGTATATGTTATTCTGTAAAACCACCATCTTGAAACACCGTTAGCTTTCCGCTCTCTATTTTCACCAATTTCTTAAAAAATATGCTTTCACTTTGTTACCTGCTAATGATTGATTTATCATTTAGCGTAATTTTATCTCCATCCATCATTATATAGGAATGTTTTCAAGAATGGCATGGAGTTTTATAAAAGTAACACTGTTCAGCTGTACAAAAGACATGTACAGTATATTCCTCTGTATATTTGTATAAAAATGATGTGTGTAATCCAAATCAGTTTTCTGAATATTAAGAGTATGCAGCAGCCAATAGCTTGAATGGAAATTAAATTATTGAATATATTTGAATGGAAAGAGTTGTTTCATAAGGAGTGATTTCACAGTATGTATGTTTGCAAAGAAAATATTCACTTCACATTGTTCTGTGGGGGGGGTGGGGGGGTGGGAATACTTTGAGCGTAAATTTCAAATTATAAAAATAATAAAACAAAATTAACAGGTTTGCTTAGTTTCTGTTTGTTATAATATCTATGTATATGTATACATATTTGTTCTGCACTCATACATTTAATAATATTTCAAATAAAAGTACAACATGAATTACAATTCAGATGAATTGTAATTTCTTTTAAATTTCACCACAAGGTGGTGCTATTACTGCAAAGGCCTATACATAAACAGTTCAAGCTCAGTCAGATTGCATTGAAAACATAATGTGAACATTTCTTCACGTGTGTGTAGTCGATTTGTTCCATTGATATTTGATAGATTTTTTTTATGTTTTGCCAATGTTGTTGTATGATTACCTCTGTGTTTTTTGGGGTTTTTCTTTTCTTTTTTTTTTTTTGTATTTTCCCCCCCATCCTGCTGCATGGAAAAAATCCCAAAGTGGACCATAATATGGTGATGCTGACACTTTTATAAATCAGTCAAACATGTGTACATTAGAACAATAATTTTGAACGATTAAATGCTATTCATTTTTAGTGTGCAGCACCAGTTCTCAACAAATTTCACCTCACGGTATTTCACAAGGTAAACAGGTCCAAACTGAGAGATGAGAACAGAAAGCAAACAGGAAATCACACAAAATCATTAGTACAGGCACAGGTCTGAATGCAGAAAGTTTACATGTGAGCAAATTACTCGTGGTGCATTGTTATTGAAAGGTATTTTTAATAAAACCACTTTCCTGCTGTTCCTGTTATGTGTCATTGCTCACGTGCGGCTCATTCACACTGGCCAAACAAAGGTCCTATTCTAGCACCGGCATTAAATATGGGTAAAAGTCGGATTTGATTTCAAGTTGCATGACCTGCCTTGTTAGAGTTCCCTTAACAATGACCTCTTTCCCTACTTTCTATAAACCATCCACCCAGACATGCCAATGTCTCTCCAAAATGGCATCAGGAAGTGTGCTACAGAAAAGGTCGGAAAGGTCGCCTGACCTTCAGAGGGAAAACCAGAGACACTCAGGACAAATAGCCATGAATGTACACACTCACACCTAAGTGCAACTTAGAAAGACCAAATAACCTAACATGCACGCTTTTCGACTGTAAGGAGGAGAAAACCCACGCAGACGGACCCCAGACCAAGATTCCAAATCAGGTCCTTCTGCAAGGCAGGTTCAGCCTTTCTCATTCTTTTTTTTTTTTTTTTTTTTTTTGCATTTATATATCCATTTAAAACTTGCAACATGGCAGATATTCTTTCTTTGGTCTCTGTCTGTTCGCTAGTGTTGCTCTGCCAGGAGTGAAAAACAGCACTGCAGTATCAGAAGAGACATAATGTGACCCTTAAGAAAATGCATTGTTTTGTCTCAGGCTGCACATGGCTAATTTCTGACGCTGCCAGCATTATAAATAAGGCTGGTCATTCTGGACTTTTGACACATCAGGTAAAGGTGTGGTTGGATTCAGGTGTTGTTCCAATTTTGACTGCTACTGAAGTTCAATTTGTTGTTTCCTAAAATCTCTCAATATAACAAAACCTTTTTTAAAATAGATAAATATGGCTGAGTCTGTGTTAAAGACTGTTCCCAGAGATGAACCTGACTGAACTGAAAGGAGGAAGAAAATTGCAAAAGAAACTAGAGTAACACAAAGCAACCTCTATGGAATAAACATTTTCCAGATGTTGCTTCTGTTCTGTTGCTTTACCAGCATATAATAATTCAAATAGGTTTCATTTCCAAAAGTCCACAAAAAAAAAAAAAGTTTCAGACAAACATTTATCATAGTTGCTTTGTTTTTTAGTGCTCAGTTCACTAACACCAACATTCCACGTGATGGCGCTGTTTTGTAAAGTTAGAGTCGCTATTGGAGGGGTAAAAAAAAAAAAGGAAGAAAATGTTTTTTCATCACACTGATCTCTCCATGTAACCAGGCAACACACTTGTGTAATTCTCACATGAGACCAGCGAGTGACCCTTTACAATCAGGCAGGCTAAGAAGAATAATCATTGAAACTAATGAAGAGAAAATTTATTTTAAAATAAGACACCCATCCATCCATCCATCCATCCATCCATCCATCCATCCATCCATCCATCCATCCATCCATCCATCCATCCATCCATCCATCCATCCATCCATCCATTTTCTAACATCTTTTTCCCTAGTGGGGTTGGGAGGGGTGCTGGTGCTTATCTCCACCTAATGTTCTGGGTGAGAG
Organism: Gambusia affinis; assembly: GCF_019740435.1. Classification (NCBI taxonomy): domain Eukaryota; kingdom Metazoa; phylum Chordata; class Actinopteri; order Cyprinodontiformes; family Poeciliidae; genus Gambusia; species Gambusia affinis. The sequence goes on from NC_057870.1 coordinate 9,769,246, forward strand.
GCAGAAATCATGCTCTGACATAAATTTGTTCTAAAAGCATTACTGATTAAACTTTAGCTTTAATAACATAAAACTACATAATTTTTAAAGTTTAATCAGTAATACTTTTAGAACAAATTTATGTCAGATTATGATTTCTTGGTTAATGTCAAGTTGTCATAACAAAGACATTTTGAGTAATGTCAACTTTGTATTAAAAGTGTCATGATTTACCCAATAACACTTTATGACAACAGTCATAAATATTCATGAAGACTTACTCATATTTATGACAGATGTCATGTCAGTCTTATTCACAACCCGTCAAATAAAAGTGTTACCAATTTCTTTCTGTTAGGCCACAAACTCTCATCCACGTCACAAAGAATATCTTCTCTTGTGATGCAGAGTTTGAATTTGCCACAAACCATGTAGGACGCACATCAGCACACATGCGGAAGAAAATTTAGCTTTCTGGCCTTGGCTGAGCTACTGCTGCCTACAACTTGACATCAAATTATAGATCATTCTTGATCCCATCTTTCAGTGTTTAACCCTGTTTCTCTCCCTAACAAAGCTACCAGCTGAACTTTTGTTGCTCTTAACTTCCTGTGCTCTTTTTCTTTCACAAGTCTTTAAAGCTATAAATGAAGCTGCTAAAGGAGCTACTACTCAGTCACATTAACTTTCTGCTTTTCTCTAACATAGAAAATACTGATGTATTGGTGCTCCTGTTTTTGTTTGTTTGTTTGTTTGTTTTATTGTGTGCGTGCGTGTGTATGTGCTTCTTGTCAAACCTCCAGCTGGTCATGGCAGATGGCCGGTCACACATGGCTTTTTCCTGTTTTTTCCTGTTTTTCCTCTCTACTGTTGCTACATGCTCATCCAGTCAGTGACTTGATGCAATCTGCTTGGTTTCCTTGGATAAAACATTTTTTAGGACCAATTTGAAAGATAATATCAACTCCACGGTGTCTCGCTGAACTGACTTTTTTGTAAAGTCTCTTGAGGTGACGTGTGTTGTGAATTGGCACCTTAGAAATAAACAGAACTGAACTGAATTGTGCCAGTCCCTCACATGCAATCCCAGTGATAATCACACTGCGGTTTTCACGTTTCAAAAAATATATAGATAAGTTCAAAGGTCATGGTGTGTGTGCCCCGTTTATCGTCAGCTCCTCTCCTAAAGGATGCAGAGTTTATTTTGAAACCGGATACCGGAAGTGCCAACTTTTCGTGTTTTCTGTGTATTTGACCAATAGGCTACATTTCTGTCCATGCATACAGGTGTGCACGGCTGCGCATACCGGAGCAGCGTGGGATCGGATGTTTGCGTTAGACTCGTCTGATTGTCAGTGTGACACGGACGGAAAGGAGCCTTCCTCCCCACCAGCGGAGCGGCTTCTGTCTGCAAACCGCGCAACTAGGGCATGCATTCAGTCAGCACACAGCAGCGGCACCGCACCAACAAACCGCTGTGATCTGAGAGCCTCTGCACGGCGACGGCTCGCTCTTTCGTAACGGAGTCGGGGCAGCTTCAGCGTTTGCGGGACAATTTCGAGCTTTGAGTATAGGAACAGGTCTGTGGAAAGGCAGGCGTGTGTCGGAGGGTTTGCATCCCCTCTTTTTGTTGTTGTTGTTTTTTTTAACCCCCTGCGTATTGCTCTCTGGTTTTCATCCCGGATCCCGCAAGATGCAGCCTCTTACCTGACAGATCTGTGGCACCACAGCTGCTGCTGCTGCCTACAGGTCTGTATCTGTAACATCTCTTTTGAGGCATTTTCTCTGACTAGTTTTAACAGTTAATCTGGAGATCGCATGTGCTATTTTGTTTTTTTTTTCTGCTTCAGAGCAGACAGATCTGTCTCTGTAAGATACCATCTAGATAATCTGATAATAGCTGGCTCTATTTTTTTTTTTTTTTTTTTTTTTTTTTTTTTTGCTGTGTTTGCACACTGCCCATCTATACATCTGATGGCAGATATTTTGCTGCTGCTGCTGACACAGCTCCCATGCAGACTCGCTCAGTTTTCATAGATTTTGAAAGAAATCCGGATCGCCAACAGGATCAGAGCTGCAGCGTCCAGCGCAGATTTAGATGTGCGCCCTTTCCTGCAGAAACAGTAGCTGAAACTGATTTGGGACATCTCTTTATTGGTGGATTTATTTATTTATTTATTTATTGCCACTTGTCATTTGTTTAGTGAATGTTTTCTGTCTACCTGCTGTAGCTCTCCTGTGGTCATCATCATCAGAGATCTGTCACTTCAAACAGGACAAGACAGACTTCGGCTCATCATCGAAAGTGGCCCCTGTCAAGAGAGGAACCTGCTGAAGATGACTTCATCCGAGCCGATTGCCTGAAAAGCAGCATGAGATAACTGAGGACTATCACGCAAACTGCTGATTCGAGCTATTTTCTCTTTTGAGGGATGACGATGTTCCTGTGTGTGAGCTGACTGACCGGGGGGCGTTAAGAGGGCTGGGGGTTGCTGTGGTGTTCAACCACGGGGACACAGCCCAGCAGCTCAGACCCAGACACCGCCGGAGAAAGATGGCTCGCCCCGGGTCGGGGCTGCTGGTGCCCATGAATGGCGTGGGGTACCCGCCTCAGAACCTGGCCAGGGTGGTCGTCTGGGAGTGGCTGAACGAGCATGGGCGCTGGAGGCCGTACAACGCGGCGGTGTGCCACCACATCGAGAACGTACTGAAGGGGGACGCCAGGGGAAGCGTGGTTCTTGGGCAGGTGGATGCCCAGCTCTCCCCTTACATCATCGACCTGCAGTCTATGCACCAGTTTCGGCAGGACACAGGTAAGAGGCAGGAGACCCTGGGCAGAGATGACTTAGCTGCTGGTTTCCAGGAGAGTGGAGGCACTACAGGGGAAATGTATTATTGCCCCTTGCAGACTTTTTGTGTTGTTTTTTGTGTGTGTGTCTTTCAGTAAACTAAGACAACGATAACCTGAGTAAATATGGATCAGTATTCACATAGTGATTTAATTTAGCAGCTGGTAAATGCTATCCAAACCAAAAGTGAATAAGTAATATCCTCTCAAACCTAATTACAGCCTGTGCCGTCCTGCTTGGTGGCAACAACTGCTGCCAAGCGTTTGTGATAACTGGTTTTTCATGTCGTAATTCAGCCACGTTGGAGAGATTTAGAGCAATGAGGGGAGATCTCAGTCAGATTTATGTCTGGATTTCAACTAGACTTCTCCAAAATTCTTCACTTCTCTTTTTTGTTTTTTGTTTTTGAGCGAGTCGGAGGTGGACTTGCTGCTGTCTGTGGTTTGGATCTTTTCTCTGCTGCATCATCACCGAAGTGTGTTTGAGCTTAATGTCACAAAGCGGTTGCTAAACATTTTCCTGTGGGATTTTCTGGCAGAGAACACACACACACCTTCCAAACAGTTCCACTTTTGTTCTGGTGAATCCATGATATATTTTTGGGGGATCATCTAAATGTTTTAAGGTAAATGTGAGATGAAGCTTTTTGTTCCTTTTGGTCATCTGTGGTTTTCACATTAGAAAGCAAAAAAAATTTTTTTGACTCTTTTTTGCTCTTGGAAGCGAAAACAGAAGAAGTATTCGTATGTAGGCAAATAATTTTCACAGCACTTTCAGACCACCACTCTACCATCCTGTTAATACTTTGCTATGGCTGCTATATTAATATTTTGTGTCATTCATTTGCTGAGGCTGGTGAATGTAAGATGCAGAACTGAGAAGCAAACAGAAGAAAAATCACTAATGTGCTTCAAGTGAAATTACAATGTTTTGTTTTTTATTTTTATTTTATTTTTATGTTGACTCGTCATCATCCAGCAGTTTGAATGCCATGACCTTGACTAAGGTCAACAGGAGTGAGCACTGTTTAGTCAGTGCCTTTCTGTTCACTCTCCTTTCAAAGAAAACGATTCCTCTTGCGAATGTGTCACAGGTCAGTTTTTACTTCTTCACAAGGTGACAAGAGGTGCAGGATGACCCCAGGACTGATTTCATCTGATGTAAACATAACCACAATAGTTTTTTGTTTTTTTCCCCCATTTTCATATGAAACCTAACGGTGATCTAAGCAGGTGATGAAGGAAGGAATATGTTCACCTTTAATGGCCTTCCGGTGGGAAACTAGTGCTGGAGAAAAGGAACATGTAAAACATTTCCAGTCAGAATAACGGCCTGTTGTAATAGTTAAAAGCAAAAACATTATAGCACTGTAAGTGAAGACTTTTTTTCAGTTTACACAACCTAAGTGCACTGCCTCCTACCTCCATTTCTGATGTAAATAATCATTCACTTCTATATAAAATAGAAGTTTCTGAGACTGGAGGTGTCTTTATATGCTAAAAGTTTGAGTTGGTTCCCTTTTTGCACCAGCAGTTAGCTTCTGCCTCGAGGCCCAATTCATCTGCTTTCGTACAAAATGCGGATGAAAAGAGAGTTTGCTAAAGCAAGTCTCATAATAACTGCTTCAAACCTTTTAGCAGAGCCTTCCTTAAAAAATAAAAAAAATAATCAAAATGGCAGAGTTCACGATTTCTGTTCAGTAATCCAAACTTTCGTGTTTCATTTGTAGGCCTAAATGTTTCTGATCAGCTATACATCAAGATGGCCACCAAATGAGCTTTATATCTGAAGCTTTATTGGGAGCAGTCGTCACATCTGCGACAAAAAAGCAACCACCTAAACACATTTCATAATTTTCTGTCATATGCTGTGGGTTTCTTGCTCTTCTTCTGTTTTTTTTTTTTTTTTTTTTGTTCTCGTAGACATTATGCAACATGAAAGTGTCACGTGGCTCACAGACGTACACATGGGATCTGCAGAAGGTGACCCCGCAGTGCATGGAACTGCTCTGTGTCACCTTTAATGGGTTTGCTGTGGTTAATTTGCGAGTGCATTATTATATTAGAGTGCAGACGGAACAGAAGCACGGCTCTAATTCGGTAAGGGCTCTGCCTCATTGAATTAGATCCATCTGAAGTTTTTCTGAGATGTGTGTGTGGCTGGTAACTGTCCGCTTTTACAAGCAAACATTCACTAAACACAGATTATTTTTCTCCGGTTTGATTTTATTAGATGAGCAAATGTTCTGTTTTTTTTTTTTTCTTTCCAGGTTTTGTGAAAAAAAAAAAAGGTTTATGCAGTTGCTGGTGATTATATAGTGCCATTCGAAAGTATTCATACCCCTTGAACTGAAAATATCTGATGTGAATTTGTATTCAATCAAACCATCTCCACCATGAAACACGGCGCTGGACGCATCATCCTGTGGGGATGCTTTTATTCAGGAGGGACAGGGTAGTTAAGCTGGAGTCGGTGGCGTAGTTGAATGGAGGTAAGCGAGGCAACCTTAGAGGAAAAAAGACTCGGATGGAGGTCTGCCTTCCAGTAGGTCATCAGCCGCACAGCCAGAGCTAATATGGAATCCTTTAATCAAATTGCATTAATGTGTTTGAATAGATCAGCCCTAAATCTAATTTAGAACTTGTGACCAGACTTGAAAACTGATGTTCACAGAAGTTCGCTGTCCACTGAGACAGAGCGCTAATCGCAGGGAAATGTTGCTTTTTTGACAATTTACTCAAAGGGACTGAACACAAATACCAAAAGCTAAGTCCTTTATTAGTTAAAGGCATAGAAAAACAATGTACATTTCGCAATTATGCCCTAATATGTTGCTCTAGTGCGCACAATCCCTCTTCCACTGAAGGGGTATGAAAACCTTTTTAAGGCGCCTTGCATTTTGTAGAATTAGTTACGGAAGAAACGGGGAGTCATAGTAAATAACGGCTTATTTCAGTTCCATTTGAATAAAACACGTAAAATAACGGCTTATTTCAGTTCCATTTGAATAAAACACGTGGAAACGAGCGCAACTGCTTTTCTTCACATCCCTGGAATGCTCTACGAAGATGTCAGGCTTAGTTTCTGATCCTCCTTGTTGGCATTGCCCCCTTGCACAGCCTCGAGTTTGACTGGCTGCTAGATGAGCCAGTAAACACTCTGTCAGCCATTACCGCAGAGCAAGAGCTGGGCCTGACGTTTATCTCGTCTCCCAGTGGCGTTCGGAGCGCTGTCTTCACCTCTGTCTGGGATCAACCTGTCACGCCGCAGCCTGACGACAATCCTCCGAACTCTCACCTCCCTGCTCCTAAATGCGCCCAACCTCCAGCCAGGACATCGTCTTTGACGCACCGTGAGCTTGTCAAACATGGTGTTCGACGCATGCTGTCGGGAAATCCCATTCACCAGGGCAGTTCTCTGTTCTCTCATCCTCTGTGGCCAGTTTTAGCAGGAAATGGGAGTCAAATTTACTTGTGTGGCGCAATTGGGCAACGAGGCGGTTCAACGTGTTCTCCATCATAAAATAACACTACGAAACAAGCAATAAACATTACATTTTGTCAAATGTCATCATCAAAATCATCAAGCAAATACACATCAAATATTTTGATCAATGTTCTTCTTACTTCCACTCACAGGCAACTCTAAACATGCGAGTTTTTAGTCCTAGATTTAAACGAAGTCAGTGTGCCGGCTGTCTTGCAGGTTTCTGGAAGTTTACTTCAGAATTGAGGAGCATAGAAGCTAAATGCTGCTTGTTTGGTTCTGGTTCTGGGGAAGCAAAGCAAAGCAGAACCAAAAGATCTGAGTGGTCTGCAATGTTGACACAACATCCATCCATTTTCTGTACACCCTTGTCCCTAGTGGGGTCAGGATGGCTGCTGGTGGCTATCTCCAGCAGGACATTTCGGGAGAGAGGCGGCGTCCACCCTGGACAGGTCTGCAATCCATTGGAAGGTTGACACAACAACAAATGATTAATATATTTTGGGTCAGTGATTTATCTGTCTTCCTGGTTTTAGTCAGAACATGAGCAGCAGCATTCTGGAGGAGCCAGCTGTCTGATTTTTTTTGTTTTTAGGCAGACCTGTGAAGACACGACTAAAGATAAATGCATGGATGAGTTTCTCTACATCTTGCTGGGACATTAGTCCTCTAATCTTGGAAATGTTCTTCAGGTGATAAGAGGCTGATTTTGTAGCTGCCTTTATGTGGCTCTGAATGTTAAGGTCAGAGTCCGTCACTTCACCCACATTTCAGACCTGATCACTAGCTTAGCTGTAATAACTGGAGCTGCGGGCCGACTCTTTAGGTCCAAAGATAATGATTTGAGTTTTGTTTCTGTTCAGCTGGAAAAAGTTATCAGAGAATTCTGCCGTCCATGAATGAGAAAGGAAAGTTTCTCGTCTGCGTGTGTGTGTGTGTGTGCTGTTCCATGCTGTTTGTGCCCCGTCCCAGTGAGCTGTGCGGGGTGTGTGGGTTTGGGAGGATCTCCCTGTGGGCAGCAACCAGGCCGACTTACTCCGACTAATGAGACTGCAGGTTTAGTTTTCAGTGCGCTCCCTGTAATCGGAGCGTCATGGCGACGGCGCTGGCACCGCAGATGATGCTGCAGGGTGCCTCTTTTCGGCTGGCAGTCCAAAAAACATGTTTACTTAATTTGCAGCGGGATGAATCACGGCACGGGAACCTCGGTGAGGCCGGCCCTCCGCGTGTGAAGGCAAAGGCGACGACTGGCTGCCGGCCAATCGGGATTGATCTGTTCTCCTCCCCAGATGCACGGCTGAAAATCTGAACACTGCTTCGGACAGATCCCCTTGCACTACAGCGCTCCCTGGGTGAAACAGACAGACCCGTCTGCCGTCATACACCAACGCTCCCGGCCTGTCAGACGGACGTTACGCTGATTGATTCTGCTGCCTGGCTTTTAAGCTCTCACATCTTCAATATTTTCCGTTTTTATGACGAGGGGTATGAGGCGCAGATCAGCTCATCTGCATTCATGTGTGTGGGTGTGTGTCGCTTGTTGTGACCTTTTTTCTTGCCGAATAGAAATTTGCTTTGTGGGACGCAGAAATTGAAATGCAGCACGTGTCGACCGTGGATGATCTTTCCCACCGACATTGTGCAAATTGAATTTATATCCTGATTATTTGCTCGGGTGGCTTCCCCACGAGTTTAAGTCAGCAATCAAGTTTGATATTTGCCAATCATAGGGTGACTGAAATGTTAATTTCCAAGTAAACTATGAAATAAAATTCACCATCGAATAAAATGCACGGGACCTTGCAAACGTATATATGTGTCAGAGGTTTTCTTCACATTTTGCCACATTACAACCACAAACTTGGCATAATTTTTTGGGGGGGACCAGCAAAGAAGAAGAGAGCTGAGAAGTTGAATAGAAACTACACCAGTGGTGTCCAAACTTTTTGTCAAATTGTCAGCTCAAAAGTACTTGTGGGTCAAAAAAAAATCTAATTCTCAAAAACTAAAATCAACAAAAATGTGGCCCCGGGCCCCACTTTGAACAGCCCTTGATCTAAAGCCTTCTTTTAAACCTCTGGCTCACAATAAATCCCAATCTAATATGTTGAGGTTTGTGGTGGCAACGTGACAAAATCTGACAGCGTTTCTGCATGTCAGCATGTGTGCTGTATCTCTTTGCCGGGTATCTGAGGCCTCTGCAGTGTCACTGTGCACAAGAAGGCCCATGTGTGTCTCAAAGATAAACCTCCATCAGCCGCTGATGGCTGCTGTGCTGCCACACCGAGGCTCTGTTTGTTTTGGTCGCAGAGGCTCCATAGCCTCCTCTCGTCTGGCTCATTACCTACAACTAACTGCCCTCTCTCTGGCTAATTACTGAGCGCAAGCAGCAGAAGACAAAGACGTCATTAGGGGTTACGGGCTGGTCGGGGGATTCAGTGCTGCTACCTGTGCACTGAAAAGGCTGCATATTGTTGAGAAAGAGCGGTGAATTTCTCCTTTCTCTCTCTTTCTCTCCGTCCTTTGTTGCTCAGTATGGAGTATGTGTGGGAACAGTTTCGGTGGTCTGTGGGAGGAAGCTGTGAAAAGGATTCCTGCAATGTACGTGAAAAAGGTCAGGTGGCGTGCACGCCAGCTCTGACTGTGAAATTTCCATCTGCATGAGAAGAAAGCGAAACCGAGTCGGGAGTGGAGCCTATAGACTTTAAAGTCTGCGCTTTGTGTGCGGAGAGATGTGAGGAAGCCGGCTAGAAATAGAAACGGAGCGTTTGTCGTTGGGTGTGATTGTGGTGCGTTTGCCGTTGCTTTCAAATGGTTTCCCGCTGAGTGTATGCACCAGCGTTGCTGTGATGTTGGCTGGCGCAGTGTGTTTGGTACGCTACTCTGATTACAGTAAGAAGCATCACTGTGTCGACAGTCATTCAGTGACGGACGCATTTACTGACACCGTTGACTATTCATACTTCATCGGTGTCCAGAAACGTCTAATCATCTTGAGTTATTTCATTACACCAGAAGGTTCCCCCGGTTTGAAAATATAGAGATGTACCAACCAGAATTTCCTGGCCAGTATCATTTTCTGTTTTCTTTTCATTTATTTATTTATTTTTAAGTCTCAGCTGCCAATTCTAAATTTGACGAATGCATTTTTTAATTAAGCACTGAAAGGCATAATGGAGCAACATCTGCTACATTTTCTGCGATAGATTGTAGTTGTGAATTAAACAGGAAATAAAGAAATTACAAGGTTCTTCCAATGTATCCGTCAAAGCACATCACTGATTTTTATGTGATTTTTGCTCAATTAAAAAAAAAAAAAAAGTCCATTGGGGAACTTGCTACGACTGGGCAATGAATTGATTTGATCAGTTAATCAGATTTTCTGTTTTTGAAGACTTATTTCTTAGATTGTTGTTTCCACCAATGCACTTCTTGGATTTCTAAAGTTCAGAGTGGTAGCAGTCTGACCAAGAACTGCCATCTTGTTTTACAGCTTCTATTTTTTCAACTTTGAATTCATTCGCTCAAGTGTTTTTTTTTTGTTTTGTTTTTGTTTTGTCTTTTTTTTTTCTTAAGTGAAAACGGTGATTAAAATCAGATTTGGTGTATAAAAAAGTAAGAACTGTTGTTTTAAAAACACATCAACCAGCCCTAATACCTGCTGTTGTTTGGTGTGTTTATGCCAAACAGAAAATTGTGGGAGTTCATAGTTTTTGACACATTGGTTTGTTGATTATCAGTCGGAGTAAGTTCTAATTATCGGTCCTGATTTTAGGTCTAAAAATATTATCAGGATTTTACAATCAATTCTTTCAAATGTTTCTTGCAATACGGTTTCTTGCTATGTGTACAGCCATTGCAATAAGTACCACAAAATATTACTAATAGTACAGTTAAATTGTGATTTGTCAGAAAGACGTTTTTAGCGGGATCCGGAGCCGGGGCGGCGCTGAGGTGTCGCCCTCCTCGGGGGTCCGTTAGGCCCGAAGCAGCTGGCTGGATTCCAGTTGGATGTCTGCAGGAAAAGGGAGATGGAGGGAGGAACCGGCAGAGGTGTGGAGTGAAGAGGAACACAGGGAGAGGTGGAACGGCTTCCTGATGGGAAGTGACAGATTGGAGGAAGAGAATGAATCACAGGAAGCTGCTTGAGTGTTGTTGCTGTGAAACATCCACTTAAGCCTAATGGTTTCCTATTTAATTTTATTATAAACAAGCCTTATTTATTGATATTTGTTGCTGACTATCTGATTAAGCATTTCTTTTGGTGAGCGTGATGGTGGGAGGCTGATGGCTGCCACAAACACCGGCATGATGCTGCACAGGACTCTGAAATGAACTGGAGGCTCCAGTATTTCTATGTTTCAGTCACATATTTTACTGTTTGTTTTGTTTTTTTTGGTAGCTAAGATAAATAAAACCATCTAAAACTTGCAAAATATATTGTTAATTATATATTGTATTAATTACTGGGTACAGTATTATGATTCCGGACCATTTTGGGACTTTCAGGAATGATCAGTCAAACGTTCAAAACACAAAATGCATTAAAAAAAGACAACTTTGTCAGAGAACGGTTTGTAAAACCAACAAATGAAGCAGAACCGTTGCGTATTGTTCTGGGTATGCTGCTACGAACAGAACAAAAAACATTCTTTTTTATTTTTTACACTTTTTACTAGCATTCAAATTGTGATATGACGAGAATAACCCGAGTAAATGCAGTAATAAAACAACAACGATAAAGCAGAGAAGCAACCTTTTCAACTTTGATTTCACGTTTTTGGAAAGCTTAGTTTAATTTCACTAGCCACACCCAGGTCTGAATACTCCCAAATCTGTATAATCATTAACCCACCTGACAACATGAAGTAGGATAAATGATCTCAAAAGCAACGCATCGTACCAAATAAAATTCAAGAACAGACAAGAAACAAAGTACTTGACTTTTATAGTAACAAACGCTATACACAAATGAAAACGTGGAACGGTGATAAACCTTCCCAAGAGTGGCCCATCTACCTAAACTACGGCAGGATTGCCATGACAACAGTGAGATTGCCAAGTACCCAGAAAACATCCAAAGCAATGCTGAACATATTTGCCCCAATTAAGCAAGTTCGAAAGCAAAAATCACTGCTAGAAAAAAAAACTACACAAATCTCAATGTCAGATTTACTAAACAACACCATGGTGAACCCTCTAGAAATTTAGAAGCACATTTTGTGGAATATTTTGGAGAAAAGTTTTATTTTTTATTTATTTATTTTCTGCACACCCACACCGATACCACACCGCACATCTGGTTTAAAGTTCACACAGGATTCCAGTGAAAGCTCATCATGCTCAGCATAAACACGGTGGCGGCAGTGTGATGGTCTGTGGCTACAAAACAACGGAGACGGTCCGCACCTCAGCTGTGTGCTTAAACAGGCTGCTTTGTGTGCTAACAAATGAAATCCTTGTTGGGGGAAACGTATTTTGTATTGGGTCAGGATATCTTTTATGTTGAAATTTGTCTTAATTTGAAACAGCTTACAAAAAAGCTAATCAGAACGAAATTCCGGTTCTCCTCCGTCGAACTGTGATCAATAATCCCCGCAGCTTTGATTTAAAGCATCAGGCAGACGGTTGTTGAGTTTGAAGCCAGCCTGATTTCCAGCCCTCTTTGGTTCTGTTTCTCACTCCGCATCTTTGTTGCTTTATTCTGATGAGTTTAGTGTCTGCAGCCTCTGGCTTCGGTCGTGGAATCGTTTCCTCACGTCACGTTTGAACTCGTAATCCAGCAAGTCGGCACTTTCAACATCTAAAGTGGATATCTTACTTTTCCATCAAGGTGGCGGTTTTAAAGCTGCTCTCACCCCCCCTGTTCCCTTATCAGGCTTGTCTGTCTGGGAGGTCGCTCAGATCAGAGCTCGGCAGTCTGACTCGGCCCGGTGCTGCCAGAAAGCGAGGATTATCAAAGGCATTATCAAAGCATTGTCTGTGTAAACTCCGCTTCATCTCCTGCTTCTGTTTATTGGGTGACTCCTTGTTGAACAAATGCGCGTCGAGCCTCCGTCCTAAAGTATCCTCGCGCTCATGTAAATCACTCCTCTAAAGATCGCCTCGTGCAGGTCGGAACAGCTTTTGCATAATGTGATTAAATGTAGAGAGCATAAAACCATCTGAATGAATGATGGTAAATAGTAAATCATTTTGTATCGGTTGTCTTCTATTTTTAAGTCCTACATGTATAGCTCTCCTTTTGTTTTGAATGTCATGAACATTTGCTTCCTTTTGAAAGACATTTATGTTGAATGGCCACTTTGTTGTGTTGCTGGACTGTTCTCACTGCTCTAACACTGTATAAAAATTAGGGTGTTTCCACAACTAATAGTCTGGCAGAATCGGTTCTAAATTTGTGACAGTTTCAGCTGGTGTAGTTCACTTTCAAACTGCTCTGTGTCAAACGATTCAAAGTCTCTGAGAAACCAGTGTACCCTCGGCCCCTGGCGGCACCACACCAAGAACCACTCAAGGAAACGACATGAAAAACCTCCGAACAAGACACCGAGCGCCACTTCCTTCTTCACAAAATGACAACAAAAGTGGAGCAGCGTCAGATTTTAGCGGTTGTGGGATTTCTCTTTAGTCTTTGGTAAAAGACTCAAAGACATTTCTCCCTGCTGGCACTGGACCTGCACTTTTGTTTGGGTTGTATTTAACCAGAATGCCCTGCGACATAGTCCACTTCCACTTCGCCAAACGAACCGGACTTTCTAAACAAAAGGTCCAGATTTCAATTAAAGTGGGGCTGAACTGGGTTGGTATGAATGCCCCAATTAACCAGTCGACCAGAAACGTTACTTGGGGATTATGATTTAATGTTCATCTAGCAATAATTGTTATTTATGCAATAATAATTCAGATCATTTCGAACATCCTTTCCTAAAAAGCTCCCAATACCATGCTAAGTATCGGTTGCTCCTGTATCCAAAACCATTTGGATCTGCATATCTGGCTGCAAAGTTTTCCTTCCCACCGCAAGGTCAAAAGCTGTTTGGAGCGATGACAAAAAGAGGGAGAATATTTGTGGCAAAGCGTGGCTCTGGCCCTACAAGCAATATCACTTATTTTGATTGTGTGCTGCCTGAGCAGTTGGTGGAATATCAATGCGAGGCGCTCCCCGCCCTCCTCTCCTCCGTTCTCTGCGTCACCTGTAAGTACTTCTAAATCACGGTTCTTGGTACGAGGCCAAACCCGGCAAGCAGCAGGAGTGTCCTGCAGTAACTTGTGAGAGGAGGAAGTGTGCCAGGTGGTGCTGGCAGCCCGCATCCACTTCTCCTTCTCGGAGGAGCTGCTCGGATGCCGTCGCATGTCTGGAAATGTGTCCGGGGTTTATACCTGCGGGCCGTCGTGATTCCACGCCGTTTGCCTCCGGTTATGTGCTTTGCATCAGTGCATTTCAGTCAGAGAGGCGTTTGACAGGTGAAAGAATGTGAGCGTTGTCGTTGCAAAGTCTTGCAGGTGTTGATTCATGTCAAAGTCCCATCGATTTTTTTTTTATGACTGATTGGTTTCAGTGTGGGAAAGACCATAGCAGCGTTTTTTATCTTGATTGAAAATGTGACAAGTGATTAATAAACAAAACTCAAACATAAAGCAATGAATAATCAAAATGTAAAAAAATAAATAAGTAAAAATAGACATATCGCATCTAGATTGAAGTTTTAAAATCCACTGGCGGAAGAATTTTGCATGCATCCAATAATAATAATAATAAGCCTTCACAGCGATTCACTGCTCGGGCCGAATTATAAAACTGTAAGGAGTCTTTATTGGGAATAAGTCATGTAGAGGTGGAAGTTGGTATTATTTCAATATAAAATACTCCAAAAGCTGCAGTTAAAATGAGAAACTTGACGAACCGGCCAAGTCAACATGAGCTGCACAGGAAGTAGGGAAAAGCCCAAGAAGCAGATTAAGCTTCATATCACTGTGTGAGTTGTTGTTGTTATGCAGGATTTAGCTAATGTACATCATCAGTTAGGATGGCTGACACTGTAAAACAGCAGCCTTTATGTGTATTTCCTGAAGTTTGCAATTCTCAGATTTCCAAAAAGGCTGCCGACATTTTTACTCCAGGATGTTGAAAAACAGACAGAAATGGAAATCTCATAAGGCTTAAAAAAAAACCAAACATGGCATTCCCCTCTGGCTGGCATTAGCATGGTGCATTTACTGATACAGAGAAACATTTTCAGAGTCAAAAGTTTACAAAGACTGAGATTACTACGCCTTGAGTCACCTTGGTAAATCCCCGACAATGATGATGATGATGATGATGTCATGGTTTTGTAAGCTTCTGACAGGTTGAAGCACACACACAAATCAGAGACATTTTAACATGAGTTAAATGTTTTAATACAATACCTCAAACACAATGCTTCTTTATGAGACAAGATATCAGGCGGGGAACTTTGGCCCTCTGTAGGGCCGGATTGTGCATCTCCTTAAGGTTAAATATTCATCTGCTCAATACAAGCATGAACACCATGCCAACCCCTCATATTGTTCAAAAATCTCTGTTGTAAATAAAGTGACTTCACTGTGTCGTTACAATTACGACTAAATGTCCTTCCTCTGGGAGCTGCGCAGGGTTTATTCTTCCTGTTGCACCCTCTTATCCAGCAGCAAGAAGGAAAGTAAATATTATATATATATATATATATATATATATATATATATATATATATATATATATATATATATATATATATATATATATATATATATATATATAAAATTTTAGATTCAGTTTTCTTTTTTTCCACATCTCTGAGTTTAATACTAATTAAATGAGTTGACCCTTATCTCCTCTGGAGTAATAACACATTCTAAGAATGTCATAAATGATTCATTAATCATAGGTCCTTTTGAATTATGCATATTTCTTCCAGCTGTTGGGAACCCGAGGGCATGAAATCGTCTCATTGAAGTGAACCCTTTTCAGCGATATCTGTACAATGAGAAGAAAACCATCTTTCTGGCTCAGCTGTAACACTCCGCTGTTAATATTTCAGTGACTTCCGCTTCCTCCTTTGCCAAATCAGCACAATCGATAACTTTTGAATCGTTTATACCAGAAGCGAGGCGGGCTCCATTTGTCGAAACCCCTAACAGTGTAGAGGTAATCTTTGGAGCCTTATTCGTGCTTTTAGCCCTTAAATGGCAAAGATTTGACCTCAACCACAACCGGCCTCTTACGTTAACCGTCTACTCCTTATATACGGAGGGATTAAAGATGAACTGTGCGACGCAGAAATATAGAGGAGCACTTAGGACGAGCACTCGATATGTAGTTTAAAGTCTGAATGCTGCACACATGTGATTAAAGTTGCGAGTCCATGGGGGAAAGGTACCAGACCTGATTTTTGAATAATAATTTTTAAAAAAACATCCTTGAGAAAGAGCAGCACAGTTGAGGTGAAATTGTTGAACACATCACCACTTTGTGCGGGTGAAGCACTTTGACGGCCTCTCAACGCTCTCGCACCATGTCCACTTTAGCGCTGATCAGAGCCGACCACTGTCGTCTGGCACAGGGACAGCTTGTGCTAATGTGGCCAGACGTTTCCTCTGATAAGGCCTGAGCGCGTCTGACAGCCGCGAAGTGGGTTATGAAAGCCCATCTCGGCAAACACATTCGCTGCGTGTTGTTCATTTGGATGAGTCACACTCGCTTTCAGTAGTTCCAGGTTTTTTTTGTTGTTGTTTTTTTTAATGGGTGATTTGTTGGAAGTGATTGTTGTTTTGCGGGAGGGGGGACAAGCCACCCACTTTACATATTTTGTGAGCAATGAGTGTTGAGTAGGCCACCCAATAGACCTGTGTGTGGTTGTGCGAACAAAGCAGTGAGTCAGAAATCTGTGACGTCCAAAGAGATGAGGTGGTTCTTCCTCTTTTTTTTTTTTCTTTTTTGTAAAACCTCATTTTGTGCCAAATTGTTTTTAAACTGAGTCGTGTGGCGACCAGTGTTGCATGCGTCACGTGGCCGAGGTCATTCGATGGAGAACAACGTGACCTTTTTTCTCCAAGTCCCTCCTCGTGCGAGTCGGCCCATCAGTCAGGTTCCGGCTGAGCAGACGGTGGAGTCTGTTGCCGCGGTGCGACGCCTGGCATGAATAATGGCGCCGTTGCCGTGGAATACATCACCGTGTAACGGCGTGGGGAGTAAAAGTCTGACCCGTCACTTTTTCCTGCTAAATGGAGGGATTAGCGTTGCTGTTGGCGATGTGAGGTCAGATGGCCTCGTCTCAATATTCACTTGACTGCATCAGGCGAGATTCAGTCAATTGGAAGGCTCTGGAATCTCAATTTATCACATTCAAATCATTTTTTTTAAAACAAATAGTGATGTTTGACAGTAATTAAATCAACTACTAAAGTATTAAGGAACAATAAATAAATATTAATTATTATTTTTGCAGTAGACCTGTGTCAGCACTGCTGTCGCTAATATCAGCTCTAATGTCTCGTGTTGAGGCACATTTTGCACGACTGGCAATAAACCTTGAGGTACATGAACACAGACTGAGAGAGGTCTGTCTCAGTCTGCTTTTCAAGGTTCAAATTTCTGCTTTTAGCGACACGGTGATTTTGCTTTGGTCTCTTGTGAAAATATCTCCACATTAGCTAAGTGGCTCGGAGGTTTAAAATTGCTCGTTCTTTGGTCGTCTGCCTCAAGAAGTGGTCACATCTTCTTCTGTTTCTCCATAAAAAAAAAAATCTTCATTTAAAACAACATTTATAAAATTTTCTCCATATATATCCTAATTTTACGTATTTGTGTTGCTTCATCGACTCGGGTGTCGATGAAGCAGCTATTTCGTTTTCAGTCGTTTTTAAACTCGGATTAGTTCTGCTTCTCTCCCAGCAGTCTGGCTGCGTGTGTTTGAGTTATTTGAAACATTTTTCAAAAGGACTTTCATGTTTTTATTCAATCTGCTCTCCGGTAATACTTGGCTTCACTGTTGAACCGATGCCTGTATGAAATATTTAGCTGTTGCTCAGGCACAAGAGCTCTTCTGTGGGAGTTGTCAGTAAATGATTATTAATACAGAAGGTAAGCAGGTGAAGAGACTATTTTCAACAGGGACGCTCCCTCTAAAACCCCTCCGTCCTCATTGGCTCGGTGTTTTCCGGTTAGCTACGTTGCATGTGTTTGCTTGAAAAATTAACGGAGTTGGATTTCGCTTTCCTTGCGAAATTGCGTCTCCTGCTAACAAGAAATCTTATTCACCGGAGACCTGTCAGCTCTCTCTGCTTGTGCTGCCATGTTATGTGACGCCAAAGCTGCAGGTTTAGTGTGAAGCAAATGGTGCCTGAGTTGTCCCTCTATCTTTTTATGTTTTTGTTCCTTTTTTTTTTTTTGTCCCAACAACTCGACTGCACTGACGAGGTGCAGTTGAGTTGAAGCGGCGCGAAAGGGAAGCAGCTTTGTGTCAAAGTTCAACGTAACGCTGCTCGCCTCTTTGCTCATGCCCTCAGCTGCAGGTCGCCACAAGTGAGTGAGCCGAGGGACGGCCACAACAATAAGGTTGTCTCAGCGCCTGCTGCAGTGCGGAAGCTGGCAGGTGGACAGGCCTCTAACTTAATTTTCTGAAGTTTTTTTTTTTTTTTTTCTTTCTTACCCACTCTGTCTTCTTTTGTGTAACGTCAGTAAGTGCAAACGCTGCACAAGTATGCTGGAACTGGCCAGCTCCCCTCACCTTGCCAGGCTTTGGGAAAGCTGGAGGGGCTGGGGAAGAGGAGGACGGTTGCAGTGGGAGTCGGTTTGCTTTTCTTGACCACTTTGTCTTTCTTGCAGGCGAAACTGTAAGTTGGGCAATTTCTTTTTTTCTTTCTTTCTTTTTTTACTGCAGCGTTTACTTTTCAAGAAGTTGCTACCTCCACCACCGCACTCCTTGCTTCTTTTGCTTGTCAGCTGATAAGCTCCTCTCATCAGATGCTTTCCACCTTCTCCTCCCCTCCTTTTATTCTTTCTTGTTTTCTGGCCTTATTCCATCTCTGATTCTCCCCTCTCCTCTCTCCCCCACCGTTCCTCTCTTCTTCTTCTTCTTCTTCTTCTTCTTCTTCTTCTTCTTCTCCCCTCCTTTCTCCCTCATCTGCCGACACTTTTGTTCATGCATCACTTTTGCAGACAGAGATGAGGATGCTTCAGGGAATCCAAGTAACTATTCATGACCACAGCCCTTTATGAAGAGGTGCATCCTGGGAAACTAAAAGCAATGAATCAGGACGTGGAAAGAGCTTCGCCTGTTGAGTTTTTGTCTTACTTTTATGAAAGAGGAGCTGAAGAACAGAGATATTAAGATCCAATACTGCTAAAGCTGCTTAATCCCAGCCTATCACGCTGATTAAGATGTTCTCTGATCTCCGCATGTTACCTAACGAGCAGATAAGTCTCTTACTGATCTTTGGGACTTTGATGTACAGGTATGCACCACTTTTTTTTCTTTTTTTTTTTTTACACGGGAGAGAGGGAGATTTCACTTCTAAGGCCTCTGCTTTACATGCATTTCAATAAAAAGAAAAAATCTCCTTTTATCATATTCAGGTAATATCACAACTTTTTTTTTTTTGTTGACAGTTTGAGGCATTTGTATTCAAAGCAACTTCTCCCTCTTTCATCGCTAATGGCCAGCTTGGGTTTATTGTTTGTGAGGGATCCTTTTTACAGAGATGAAAGTCTTTTAAAGATCTTCCCCAGGGAGTTATGTGAAAAACATCAAACTGGCTCTAATTATTTTATGTCTCCCATACTCAAGAATGTATTAGCATATATAAAATTATGAAGGCCGATAATAATAATTCATGGAGTTTGTTTTGTTTGTTTTTCTTTTTTCTGCAGCAACATTTTTGACGCATTTTAGTTCAGGGTTGCAGTGGCTAGATCCTTTCCAGGTGAGTCTGAGGTTGAGCCCTTTGGAAATGTCATCCTTCCCTGGCATGTTTGTCAGATTGCATTGTGTTTTTAGTTTTCTGACACATTTCTTTGGATGCTCTTGTACGTCGGACCCGGTTTATCAGATTTAAATTGATTAGTTCCTTCAGGTTTGCTTTAAATGTTTGTGTCAGTGTTCAACGTGGGTACTGTGGCAAAATGCTTGTTCTTGAAGACACTGGTGATCACATAATTGGTAAGTTACAAATAAAAGATCTGCTTCATTGTACCCCCCGCACCCCTTTCTCTCATAAACCTTAATAAAATCAAGTAGATCCTATAATCCTGGGAAGGTTTCTAGGAATTAGAATAAATAGAGTCCAACTTTTGTGTACCTAAATCGAGTTGTTCAGGGCGTTAGAAGTTTTTTGCTTTTTTTTTTTTTTTTTAAGGAGAATATCGGTAAACAAACAGCATAATGGCTTGTCATGTCTTTCTCGGTTCTCCCAGACTCTTTCAGGAGACAAAGTAAAAGTTTAACAGATTTTATTGAATCTGTTAAACCTACAGGAGGAGGCAGGAAATGGCAACACTATGAGGTAGAGGGACAGAGGTGATCCAGGGAGACAAACCCTAATGAAGGTTGAACGGTCGATGGCTTTCGGTGGATGAAGGCGATGAACGCCAGGAAAGAATGAGCAGAGTCGGGGGAGTCGTTGGCTGGCGTGGTACAGGGGATGCTGGGAGCTGACATAGAAGCCGGACGTGTTGGATCAGTGGCTGCATGACATCGATAAGAGGTCGTGAATGGTTGACCCAGGAACTATTGCAGGGAGATTACGAGTGAGGAACCCTATGAGGAACTCTGGAGGTAATGACAGAGGAAACCTTGAAGGATGAATACAAAGAAGGAATTAGCGAAAGGCTAAAGCACATGAGGGAAAACACAAGGAGTCAATAGAGGGGCAGCAGGTACAGCAGAGGTTAACACTCAGGCACTAGGCCCTCTTGTCCTTTGGTTGACGGTGTTTGATGATGATAAAAGATAAATGGCCTGTACTTGAATAGTGGTTTATCAAGTCTGAGGACTCCAAAGTGCTTTACGCTACATTCAGTCATTTACCCATTCACACACACATTCATACGCCGATGATGGCGAGCTACATTGTAGCCACTGCTGCCCTGGAGAAGACTGACAGAAGTGAGTCTGCCATACCATCAGAATAGTGCATGGTGGGTGTTCAAACTGGCAACCTAAATCATTTTTAACAAGATTTGAAAAAGGATGTTTTCAGATGGCTTGCTCTCTAGACTGAAGAATGGACGTACAAAGCAGGTAGAGATGCACCTTGAAAGACTTGAGGCTTTAATTTCAGTCCAAGGTTGTTTTATAAAGGAGGCAGAATAAAAATGCACAGATCAGTTTTTACTTCCTAAAGAACATATTTAATTTCCCTTCCCATTGACAATAATGTGGTAGTTTAGTGTTATTCTTTATAGAGGCACTGTAATCATGCTTCTCGGGGAGTTCGTGACATTTAATAGTTCCTTCGTTGAAAGTTGACGTGCAATAGAAAAGAACCCAAAAAAACTTCTGGGTCAAATTATGTTATATGGACCTTAGAGTGGATTCCTGCAGTAAGTCAGATTATTGCCAGTGTGGATTAGAAACTTTTCAACAGTGTATTGAAAAAGCACAGGAAGAGCATTAATGTTTTAATGTCAACGCCTAAAGGGAACATTTCGTAGGGGAAACCGGTGCTTGAGAGCATGTATTTAACCGAATACCAAGTTCAGAAAAACATTTATAGCACAACTTAGATTTCGGGTGCTGAGAGGAAGAGTAAAACCAATGTAATGCAAGTATTTCGTCTTGTTTTCATTACCCCTTAAAGACTTTTCAGACATATGACTGAGCGTTTTGCGAACCCTCCCCTTCCAGTTCAGCGGGAACCGCAGCAGAATGTTTTAATACGATCAACGGGAGCCCCTGGGAAGCGGTAGAGGTTTGTCAATTATAGGGATTTATGATAGAGCTTGATCCAGGCGCAGCGGCAGCGGGGCAACCCAGAGCAATGAATACAAGGTGATGTTTTCCACTGACACAGATCTCTCATCTCTGTCCAAAAACTGAGCGTTGTATGTGTGAGAGCCGGGAAGGGGTCCAGTGAGTGACAGAGTGGAAAATGTGAGGAATGGCTCAGTGTGACTGCTTTGGTCAGGATCCAGAGGAGACTGGAGGGGTGTTGGGGTCGGTGGGGGAAGCTGGCGTCAGCAGCAGATGATGAGTGCAGGAGGAAGACTCTGCTGGTGCTGTTCTCAGGGAAAGTAATAGTACAGTGGTTCACATGTGGACACACGCACCCACCCCGTCCTGCTCGCTCTTCTCTCTTTCGTGACAGCAGCGTCTTGCCTCTCTGTGACGACACCATTTCAACCTGGTGCATTTTGCCATATCTGGAATTACCTGTAGCTACTGATCGAGTCATAGATGGCTTGAGTGAGTTATTTTTTTATTATTGTTTCTCAGATAGCCACAGCACAAATGCACCGAAAGCGCGACACAATTTTACTGGCATATTTATGTAGTATATTCATTTGGATAATAGAAATAGCACCATTTTCTTTTGCAGTTTTTTTTTTTTTACCTCCTTTTGAAATGATAAAAAATTGTATTTTATTTTTTTTATGTTTCTGGTCTGGATAAGTGCACAAGAATAAAAGGTCATTGTAAATCTGATGTCTGATGGTATTTCCAGAATGTATTCACCTCTATTCATCCATCCACTTACAGTTGTACTTTCTTCTTATTCTGTCCACAAACCCGTAGAAACTTCTAGCCAAAAAACAGACATTTTATTATTTTGAAGTAAAAAAAAAAAAAACAGGGGGATAACAGAAATGTAATTTTGAAGCCTGGAAATTACAGTCTTCAAAAGTGTCATTTTGTCTTTATTTTGACATGAAAAATGAGGAAAATCCTTGAGGGGGGAGGGTAAAAAGAGAGCATTAGAGTTCTGCTTCCAGAGTAAATTATCCCCTCAGGCTGTGCTGCATATTTTCGTTCAGAATGAGCAGTGATTGTACATTCGCTGTAAAAGCAGTCAATATTGCTATCTATGAAGTATCATTTTCCCAATCTATTTACTTCCCCTGCAGGATACCTCTAAGGGCAGTCAAGGATGTTGCAATTTAATGATGCATGTCTTTCCCTTTCAGAGAGTAATTCCCTCCCACTCACAGGCAAACACAAAGCTATTAGGGATGAGGACTGGAGTGACTTCTTTTTTTATTTTATTTTTTTGCTCCGGCTAAGATGTGAAAGGCCAATTGAGCCCACCCTGAACCCGCCTGGTGCTGTGTGACAGTGGGTCGAGAGTTCCGCGGCGAGATTCGATTGTAACAATACATCATGCAGCTTTCCCTCACCCGGAGGAGACTGTGCTGGTGTCGGGGGCAGGAGGAGGAGGACAGATGGAGGACATCGAGGGAGAAAAGTGAGGCAGGAAAGATGGCCGCCGAAGGCACAGAAGGTCAGACAGGAAGTGACCACTCTTGCTCGGTTTCCTGTTAGGATGAGCGGGAAGGGTCACCGGGAGAACATCAGCAGCTCAGGCCAGACATTTTGGTGGGACGGGGGGGGAAGTGGAGTGTTTGCACAGCAGTAAATTACAGGATATAATAGGTGGCAGAAGTTTCAGAATGAATGTTTGGACAAAACTTTTCCACAGATGGCTCTGGGACTGCTGTGTTGTGGCTTCTGGTCTCCAGTCCTAACAATCCTCCGTCAGCAGTTTACACAGATCCTACAGCAGAATGCAAACATGACGGCACAAATGTTTCTGCCTCACTAAGTCTCACCTCTCAGTTTTGGAGTTATGGCAGCTGGTTATATTTGGTACCAGCATCCTTTTGTCTTCGTGTCCAAATCCAAACCTCAACTCTTAAATTTTTGCAAGACTGCTTATGGGGTACCGTTCTTTCACGTGCAGTACTTTTCAGGGTTTTTTTTTTTCTTCCCCCACATAACTAACAGAAACATCTGCTTAGCAAAATTAAATGAATTTATACAAAGTCTGTCATTATAGCGGACAGTAGCTATGTTTACTTGCACAAAATTACTTTATAGTACTGAAATGTATTCAGACCGGGAGAGGGAAAAATAATTGTTCATATGAGAACAAAATTCATTATCCGATCTTTACATGCATTGGCAGCAGGTTTTATTCGGAATAGATGCACTGACAATTACTAAACATAAAAACAGACAACCACAGTAGTGTGTTCGTTCTGTGTTTTCAAAGCGTCCGTCTCCGCTCCAGGTTCGGTTGAGACGTTAATACACTCCCTAATTAAGTTTGCTCTGTAGCTTCTATTCACTGAAGGGTAAATACGTCACGTTAGCATAGGACACATATGTGGGGTCAGGTCAGTTTACCGCAGTCAGAATGAAGACAGAATATGGCTTTATGCATTATCAATCAACATCACCCACCCCTTTCATTTGGATGACAATTTGAGATGTGAAAATACTCAGATTGAGGTATTTTTATACCCGATTACTCATGTCCCAGTGTTCCTATAACCCATCTCTTTTGACCACTGGCATTATACTTGAAACATTTTAGCACCATAGCACTTTTTCTTCCTAATTACTGTGTCATAGGCAAACAGCGGAAATACTAAATTAATATTGCCACGAGTCATTTCATACGACAATGGTTTCTATTAAATGTAACATTGTTTTACATCTTGTCTCTGCTCAAACATTGAAAATAAATAACAAACCATGTTTAGAACTGCTCACCTTGGCATTTCCTAGTCCTCAATCCCATGTAGACCCAGAAAGCCCTCTGTAAAATGTTACGGGTGGAAGTGCTGATGTAGTAAGTTGCTGATTACAGTACTAGTGGCAGAAACCAGTTTACTTGTGTACTTGACTGAATGTCAAAATGACTGACTCCTCTGTAGACGTGCTGACATCGGTCTCAGTCCAGCCTCCCTCAGCATCATTTCTTTGGTTTATGACGTTGTAGATCATTGTTGCACAAATTTCATATCATAAAGCTGGTTGTCTTCTTGTCTGCCTATGTGTTATTTCTTTCTGTAGCTATCAATATACCCAAGGATGTGTGACTGTGGGTCAAACATATCATAATTTTCCAATGTAAAGCCCTTAAGGCTTTTAGTGCACTTCACAGAACAGTTGTCATACCTGGTTGAGCGACTGGTGATTAGTTTGAGCCATTAGGATTTTCTGTGTTCAAATAAATTAAGCTATTTACACTAAGTGGAAAAAAATAAAACATTAATTTGAGTACAAGAGTAGAAATCAAAGATATGGTCAGAAGCAAACACACTTTGCTGTCCTTAAGCTTTCGGTACAATACTTCAGTGGTTCAAGTCTGGTAACTTTTAACATGATGGTAATCACACGATGGTTTAAAACACCTTGATATAAACCCAGTTTTCTTTACATTTAGTCTATAGTCCAATTTTTCCCTTTCTTTGTTACTGCAATCTAATCATTTCATCACGTAAAGCACTTTGAATGATCTTGTTTCTGAATGTTGCTATGGAAATAACCTCGCCATGCCTTCGTCCTCCATCAGCAATTCACTCCAACACATTGCGTTCATAAGAAGCTCACAATATACAGGTCCTGCCAGATGTGCATTGTGTATGCGACTTTATTTACTGCTTTAAATAAAGATACTGCACCATGGGTAATATTTTCTAAACTAACTTCATTTCGTTTCACATTTTTTGCTTCTACTGGACTGCTGAGCTTCGTGAAGCCAAACTTCTTTCCATCGTCATTTGTCAAAGTCATTGTAAGACCTTTTGTGTAATTTGTACAATTAATATCAATCATTATTTGGCAGTTCTGAAACACAAAGAGAGCAGCTCTCTCACAGTTTTTCCTTTTTCTTCTCTGGCCAATGGTGTAACAGTGGTGGGAGGATTTTTAGCGAGAAGCTGCACACAGGCTGTCAGACAGAAGGAAACTGGATGTCCCAGAGCGATGAACGGTGTAGAAATAATTGATAAAAATGATGACTCTGTAAATGGAAATCATTTTTACATTATAACCCTTTTTTTTTCTTACCTCATTGTTTCATTAGTCATCAGGTCGTCAAGTCAGCAGGACGGTGTAAACTAAACAAGCCGCTCTTCCAGAAATTTCTGAGACGTGTACAGCTTTTTAACCCTAAACTTCCCGTCAGGAGTTTACGTCCACCCACCGTTGGCTTTGATGTCTTGGCTTTTAATTGGAGCGACCAAATGTTTTCTGGAGAAACACGTAGTGGCCAGATGAGACAAAAACTGGGCAGCTCAGCTGTAAGACGAGGCTTTCAAGTTCAGGAACACTGAACCAGCAGTAAAGGATGGCAGTGGCGTTTTTTTGCTGCACTGGTTCATTGTACAGAGCGGATGTATTTCATCTCAAACCAAAAGCCGGGTTGCAGAAACCTGGAGGCAAGTTGGTTTTCCATCCGAGTTCAGATCGCAGACACACATCAGGACTGATGCTGGATAAAGCAGACATCAGAACAGTGTTATGATGTAACATAACACTTACTTTAAGCTCCCTGAATGACCTCTACGCTTTGGGGGAAAAAAAATAAATATTCTAAACATCTTGTCAGAGGCAGAAAGCAAAATTAGTTCCACCAGTTTGGCCATTAACAGTGCTCAAATATCCAGCCAGTTTCTAGGTGTGTATAGATTAGAGGCAATCCTTCACAAATTTAAACCAGTGGTCCAATTCCAGCTTTAATATATATATATATATATATATTCCCTTCTCACCCACCGCGGGTGGTGATTCTTCTTCCTCTTAGCTCGGGTCCTCTACCAGAGGCCTGGGAGCTTGAGGGTTCTGCGCAGTATCTTGGCTGTGCCTAGGACTGCACATTTCTGGACTGAGATGTCTGATGTTGTTCCTGGGATCTGTTGTAGCCACTGTTCCAGTTTGGGGGTGACTGCCCCGAGGGTCCCGATGACCACAGGCACCACTGTGCTGGCAGGATAGCTCAACAGATAAGTCAGCGGGTTTTCACCCGGTCGACCCGGGTTCGAATCCAGGTCGAAACCGGAAAAAAGGGCGCTATCCTGTCTGGGTCCTTAGGCAAGATCCTTCGAGCTACAGCCTACCTCATAACATGAGAGACACAAAGAAGAATATATATATATATATATATATATATATATATATATATATATATATATGTCATTAAAATCCCTGAATTATTATACTAACAAAAGAAAAACTATTTGCTTCTCTGTTTAAGACTAGACAGTAACTGTAGCACATTACAGACATTAACCACATAATATGGTCACGTCTGTGTTATGGATTTCTGTCAGATCAGCTTACGCTAATAAACAGTCTTCTAAATGAAATGCTGCTCATCCCTCCTTAACCATGTGGATAAATTAAGGCCTGGGGACAAGCAACTGCGCTTGTTACATTATTTATGAAATTTGCACAATGCTTATTTAGCTGTTGATTTTTTACATCAGTTTAAATCATACTTGCATGTTGCACATCTGTTAAAAAAAAGGAAGAAGTCACAGTGAGGAGCTGGAACATCACAGAGCCTTTCTCTTCTACAGAGAGCAGAACATGACTTTCAAAAACCACGTGGAAGCGGTTTCATTTTGAAACGTATTAAACAATGTTGTGTATTTTGGCTTTCTTCTGAGATAAAGGAGGTACACCTGCAAGCGACGATCACACATTGGTGCAGATTTATGCACGGACGGCTGGGTGAAGATGTGAGAGACGCACGCGGCTGGCTGGCTAGTCATCTGTGAGCGCACGGCTCAGACTGAAATTAGCCACCAAACCGAGTCCTTTAACAGCAGACTGCAGGACATAATCAAGGTCAGAGTCGCAGTTTCTGCTGATGCAGTGTATTCCCTTGCATTGGTGCCAAACTGCCAAATGAGGGGGTTACCGCTGCCCAGCGGTCCTGCTCAACCCATGTCAATCCCACGCCTATTTATTCTCCACACACACTCCCATTCCTCCGTCACTGTCGCGGCTCTAGCACGGGACTGTGCATTTAGCCGTTAAATTAGCTGGGGGAGGAAGAGGAGCGACGCTTTCTGCAGGAGCGCCTGCAGCATACCTTTGTTGATGTGTGGCGTGGAGATGGATAGGCTGAGGTGTCCTGATTTCCCATGGGGCTGTGGTAATTGTGTTATAATGGAGGAGGGAGCTGAGTGCCCATCGGCAGTGGTACATGGGCACAAAGTGCCCTTCCACCCTGTCGTCATACAGAAGAGTGGCAACAGCCACCAGTGGGGTCCCTGACGATGCTTTAGACTTAATGCAATACTAGAAATGAGTAAGAGGCAACCGAAAGGGACTTGTGGGTGGTTTGAGACAAGCCTCGTGATTAAAATTAAAGTTGTAAATCCTTTCATTTGCCAAAGTGTTTACCATTCAAGTCAAGAAGTCATTTTCACGTCCTACTGTTCTCCGCTTTCTCTTAGGCACCATGAGGCCCGTGCAGAGGAACTTCTACGAGCCGTCGTCAGCCCCAGGGAAAGGCGTGGTGTGGGAGTGGGAGAACGACAACGGCTCGTGGACGCCGTACGACATGGAGATCTGCGTGACCATCCAGAATGCCTACGAGAAGCAGCACCCGTGGCTGGACTTGACCTCTCTGGGCTTCTGCTACCTCATCGACTTCAACAGCATGTCCCAGACGAACCGGCAGAGTCAGCGCAAGCGCCGCCTTCGGAGACGCATGGACCTGGCGTACCCTCTCATCATGGGCTCCATTCCCAAGTCCCAGTCGTGGCCCGTGGGCGCCAGCTCTGGCCAGCCCTGCTCGTGCCAGCAGTGCATCCTGGTGAACAGTACAAGAGCTGCCTCCAACGCCATCCTGGCCTCTCAGCGGCGTAAGCTCCACGGAGGGACGGCTGGCAACTCGGGCGCCACGGGAGCCCTCGGCGGCGTGCGGCAGAGCAACACCTTCGCTGGAACCTCCCTGTGGTCCCCGACGTCCGGCTCCTCCGGTGCCAACCACAATAACATAAGTGCGGGAGGTGGGCAGTCGAAAGCCGAACAGGTGCAGTCGCCGCTGTCTTCTGCCAACTTCCCCTGCTCCCCGGTGATGACATCGCTTTCATCCTCCCACGGTCACCACGCGCTCACCATCAACGGACAGAACAATCTGAACCGGCCAGGCACCCAGCGGATTTCCATGGGGACCACCAGAGGAGCCATCCCACCTGGGTAATGGTGTTTGTTTTTGCTCCTTGAGATTCTCTGAAGTCCGCCGCAGCCTTCGTGTGTTACTGCCTCAGCATAAAGCTCACATTCAACTTAGATATTGATTGAATATTTTAAAAAAACAACAAACAAACAGCATGTTTGCCTCACAAAGCTTTACGCTGAACGTGTCGGATTTTCTGTACTTGTTTTTTTTTGTTTGTTTTTTCTCTCTCTCTCCACTTCTTACTCCGCTGATTTATGACTGCTCTCTTTTAACATGCTGATCAATGGATCTGCAGAGGAATCATAAAAAAATCTTCAGCTTAGTCTTGTGTGCCAGAGTCCTCCCTTTCCTTCCCTGTATGTATGTATGTGTGTGTGTGTGGGCGTGGGCGTGTGTGTGTGTGTGCGTGCTCCTTAATGAGCTTATGTTGGCCCCAGTAGGCGTGAAATACTGCGGCTCTTCTGGATCATTCTGCTTTGAACTAATTTGTTGCTATCAGGGTGCGCCGGGGTTGTTGAGTCGCTTGGAAGCTGAGGAGTCTGAAGGGCGAGTCGAGGAGGTGGGGGGGGGGGTGAATGTGTGGTATGTGTTTTTAACAGCGTCTTTGTTTGACTGCGCGTCGTTTCTGACTCTTGTGTACGTGGAGTGACTGATGGGCAACGTGCGAAGAGGGCACTGGTGTAGCTTTGGGAGCCTGTTTGCCATGAAGGCAGAGCTCCAGCGGGGAAGAATGAATAATGGATCAAGGGAAAATCATAGCGCCAGCATGGAGCTGACCTCAGTGCAGTTCAGAGAAAAGGAACCAAGAAAAGGAAGTTTCACGTTCAAAGCAGTCCTTGTCCCTGATCCTGGGGTTTTTTTCTCCCCCCCGTTACAATAAACCTAAGCATAGGAACAAAGTAGAAACTCGTTCAAATTTGTTGCATGATCGAAAAGATACACTAGGGTCGGCCATGTTGCGAGCAGCAGCCTGGCCCTGAAAACCCACACCGTGCTTGGTACCTGTGTTTTTAGAACAGACACTCAAGGTTGAATTGTTTTTCTTAAAATCATTTCTGCTTATTTATTTTAGTACTTTGATCATAATGTTCAAAAACTGGTGATCACTGATATATATATAAACAGCAATAAAGAATAACTCTATAGAAGACAATGGATTTAAAATGTGAGTAAGCTGATCTTGAGATCACAGAGTGTATTTTCTTTTATTTGCTTTAACTTTACAAAGTAAAGTTTCTGAGGTTTACCTGTTTTGTGTAAAAAAAATATATATATATATTATGTGGTGGATGTGAAACACCTTAATAAATGGTAATAGTATTGTTACTATTAAATCTAAAAAATAACCTTAAATAGTAGCTACTATTAATAAGACATAAGGGGCAAATAGGAGATGGAGATTGTCATGGATATTCTGTGTGAAGGTTTTTCCTTAGTTTGGGGTCCACAGGCATTGTAAGTAGTTTATTGCCTGAACAATTATGCAAGATGCTAAATTACATCAAGATGTTTAGAGTTGGTCCAGGCTCCCGTCTCAGTCCATGCCCTGTGAATTTTACTCAGCATCATAAATGGGCTTTACGTTACACTGCTCCCAAGGCTTCAGGTGTCCCTGGAAAATTCAGTGGAAGGAAAAAGCAACATAAGCTTGAATACAGTAATTTATCAGTTCCCCCTTTTTCGTAGAAGAGGTCAGGAATCTTTTGGAGATGTGTCAACTTAGCAGTGTTGTGTAGGCCTCATCGTAACATTTCTGCTTTTTTTTTTTTTTTTTTTTTTTTTTTTTTTTTTTAATTGGTTCTGAAAAACTGCATTTTGGGTTTGGGTTTTTTGTCTTATTATTTTTATTGGTTGCAAAATGATGCTCACAGTGTGGTGGCGACACTGACGTGCAATCTGGACACTCGCTTGTGTCCGTGATATGAAACCCTCTCCCTGCTCTAGTTTGATTTTTTAATTTATTTATTTATTTATTTATTTTTTTTTTTGCTTCTGGGGAGAAACACACTAAAGTGCTTGCTAGAATAACATCCTGTCACCACTGTTGACTGAAACGCTTTTGCTTTCTGCAGCCGGACTCGGGTCACTGAAACGCCCCCGGGGGTCCTCCCATTCAGGGACATCTCTTCTGGAAATTCAGGACTCAGTCAAAGCTCAGCCATGCAGGAGTTGTAGGTAAAAACGTGACTTTCTCACCTCGAGGCACAGAAACACTGAGACCCACAGCGGTAGAGAGAGGAAAACAGATTGGAGGGGAGGCGGAAGGAGGGGGGTTGACGGTGGTGTTGAGCGTAAGGCGGAGCAGATCGGTTCCCAGGCGAGTGGCTCGACGTACAGGATGAGTGTGGTTAACATGCGCGCAGCAGGACACGAGAGCTTGCAATCTCACGCAGGCACAGCCTGAAACGCAAACTCCCAGCGCACGTTCCCACAAGTGAGTGCTGCACACAGATAACAGAGGAACCCACGCAGAGTGTAAAACATCAGACTTTTTTTTTTTTCTTCTTTTTTGTTTTACTATTTCACACACCCACGCCCTAATTTAGCTGTTGTTGGGTGCAGGAAAGGTATTTGGCGGTTTGTTTTGATCAGCTGAATTTACGTGCAGAAAAACAGCCGCCGTGCTGCAGGTCAATTCTCTAGATCGATTCAAAAAGTCGCAAGAATCTCGCATGTTGTTTATGTATTCTTGTTGTAAGATCGCACGGGGTCATAAATGTTGGTATGTCATGTCCATTGTTTGATGGCGACAGCTGCTGTTGATGTATTGATCTCTTATCATGTCAGCGTGTCATAAAACAACTGGCCATAATAAGCTGGAAAACGGGTGGAGGTTGGGTGTTGTGAGCGTCACGCCTCGCACGCACAAACATATTAGAGGTGGCACCATCTGCTGGTTTGTGTCAACACGTCTGCGTATGTGAAAACTGGACTGCGTGCTATGGCGCTGGAACCTGAGAGCTGCTTCTTCTGGTTTTGATTTCTTTCACATTTATCTGATCTAAATCTGAGTCCCAAGGAATAACAGTGCAGCCATCAGCAGATGCATAAATATGCGAAGACGTTGCACAAACTTTCATTTTCAGTGAATATCTTTTCATATTTGTGATGTCAGCAAATGGGGGGGCGGGAGAGGAAAGCTGACACAGGCTCAAAAAGAAAACTGGATACCTAAGACAGCTTAGATGCAGGAAGCTTTTACTGCCTGATGTCAATTTTCTCAGAGGGATAGAGAAATCTTGGTTCACTCTTTTTTTGCATGGAAAACCTTGTTTGAAGCCATCCCACAGCATCTTAATGACATTAAAGTCTGAAATTTGCCTGGGCAGAGGTCAGAGGTGAACTGGCGGTTGTGCTTTGGATCATTGTCCTGCTCCATAACTCAATGCTCCCGTGCCGAAGGTCATAAAGCGATGGCCGGACGTTCTCCTTCAGGACACTGACCAGAATTCATGGTACCGTTATTTACGTGACGTTATCCAGGACTTGAAGCAACAGGGTGGGCACAGATCACCACACTCCCACCGCCACGTTTGACTCCGTTGTCTTTCTGTGAGGCGGTGTTAGTTTTATTTACGTAATGGGCCACGACATTTCCAAAAAGTTAAACTTCTGTCCTGTCAGCCCACAAAATACAATTATTAATTTTTTTTTATCCTGGTCTGTTTGGTCTTTAATCCATTTCTCACATCGACATTTCCTTGACGAAGGCGTTACGGAAAAAGGCAAAAACAAAAGAAAACTCTCACTGAGCAAATAGTTATTCAAAAGTGGACTTAACATAGCAATGACTTGTTTGTGTGTAACACTTTGTGGTGGAACAGACATGCTAGTTCACACGGTCTTGAGTGTTTTGATTTGTTTGGTTTTTTTTCACTGAGAGGAAACCACTTCCTCTCTTGTTCAGCAGAGTTGGTGTCTGTGTTGCCAAATTACCTTCTGATGAGCGAAAAACAAAATGTAAAACCAAAAAAAAGGAGAAAGAAAACCAACAGCTAAGTTTTCTGTTGAAAGGAGTGAGAAAAAAAAATTAAACCACATGTTTGCTGTTTTCATGAGGCCCCTGAGGTAGGAATGCTAATGTGGGACCCGACCGGAGGGCCCGCGAAGACGAGGAGCAAACAGATCAATATTCTCCATCGAGCTGCTCCGTCGCTATGTTCAGACGCTCCCCGCCAGGACGAAAATTAATATTATAGCAAATAAATAAACCATGAGAGATTATGTGGGCCAAACTGATGCAAGTTTGAAATTTGCTGGTGTCAGTGTTGCTCCTCTCCTCTCCGCCCCACTCCAACTCCACCGCAGCAGGGAGAAGCAGCTTTGTGTCCGCCTGCTGCTGCCTGCGTCAATACAGTAATTTAATAAGTACTCATAAATTTTTATCCACATTTTTTTTATAATGCATGATGAGCAGATGAAGTGGATTTTAGTTCTTTACCAGCATTTCTTTTTAAACTGGGCTTCATGCCGTGGGTCTAACGAAGAATGACGTTCGATTAGGCCCTAAAAGAAAGCTGAATATTCCCTCAGGAGTGGAAGAATGGCACCAATATGCCAACCCATATGCCCCGACCTGCCAGAGACCGTGATCAATGTGGCATCGCAGCATCAGCAATGAAGCTGCGGACTCTTTTAACAGTTTCTTCTGACCTAAGAACCCAGAGCAAGAGACCTTAAAAACACGGTCCTGCGTAAGATTTTATTTTATTTTTTTGTGAAAACAGGAAAGCAGAGACAGAAAAACTTCAAGGTGAAAGCATGTCGAGAGGAAAAGCAAAAGTTGTTCTCACGGCGTAAGAAGAAACGCAGTGGTGACAAAGGTTTTGTGCGGTTTGCTCAACGTCCTCGGCGAAACTGAAGTGCCACAACAGCAGAATCACAGAGGAAACGCTGAAGATCTGTGCCTGATGTTGTGCTGCGATGTGTTACGTCTGAGCGCAGGCCCACATAGCCGTTTGATCGTGAGGTGTGGGGATGTTTTTTTATTTTTGACTGATTCAGTTTAAATTGTAACTCTGAAGACCACTCCAAAAAAACGAGCCTTGATTTAGTTTGAGATTTCAAAAGCAAACCAAAAAATCTGAATCTTTATGTTTAGCCATCCCTCCAATTCTATGCCAAGTGTTGGAAATAAATTATTTATTAAATTCTTAATAAATAAGAAGAGATAAATAAAATATGAGCACAGAATGTTGCAGATTTCTGAACACTTTTTGAGAGAGTTTTTGGATTTCCCCGGCAGAATGAACCTCACTGAGGATGTCTGCCCAGATTTAACTGAGGCATTAAACTTTTAAGGACAAATTCTCAAAGAGCAACAAGATTTACAGCTTACAGATTACCTGAAATACACTCCTGATCAAAATCTTAAGACCAGTCAAAAATTTGCAAGAATTAGCATTTTGCAACACTGAATCTTAAGAAGGTTCTAAGTAGAGCTTCACAATGTTAAAAGGACAAATCAGTGCAAGAGACAAGAACATTTGAGCAGGGAATTGTCTGAAAACTGCATTTACACTCAAACATGATTTTTTCAGCTGATCAAAAGTTTAAGACCATAGTCTTTAAAAGCCAAAAGCTGTGCAAACATCTGGATTCCATGTCATTTTCTGTGAAGTCTTTACACTGTCAAGACCTCCTGATGGCAAAAGCAAAAAAGCTCACTGACTTTGAACGTGGTAGGATTGTTGAGCTGCATAAGCAAGGCCTCTCTGGCGAACGTGCCATCGCTGTTGAGGTTGGGAGTAAGACAGTCATTTTGCATTTTTTAAATGATCCTGAGGGTTATGGAACAAAAAAGTCAAGTGGTAGACCCAAAAAAATTTCACCAGCTCTGAGCCGCAGGATCCGATTGGCTGTCCGTCAAGACACGGGACGATCCTCTACCCAGATTAAGGCCATTACTGGTGCTGACTGCAGCCCAATAACCATCAGACGGCATCTGCGAGAGAAGGGCTTCAGAAACAAAAAACGTCTTCAAAGGCCACGTCTTCTTCAACACCACAGAATTGCCCGTTTGGACTTTGCAAGGATGCACCAAACATGGGACATTGAAAGGTGGAAGAAAGTTGTCTTCTCTGATGAGAAAAAATTTAACCTTGATGGTCCTGATGGCTTCCAACGTTACTGGCATGACAGGGAGATCCCACCTGAGATGTTTTCTACACGGCACAGTGGTGGGGGCGCCATCATGATTTGGGGTGCGTTTTCCTTCAATGGAACAATGGAGCTTCAGGTTGTGCAGGGGCGTCAAACAGCAGCTGGCTATGTGGAGATGTTGCAGCGGGCATCCCTCATGACTGAGGGCCCTCGTCTGTGTGGTAATGATTGGGTTTTTCAACAGGACAATGCTGCAGTTCACAATGCCCGCCTGACAAAGGAGTTCTTCCAAGAGAATAACATCACTCTTTTGGACCATCCTGCATGTTCCCCGGATCTAAACCCAATTGAGAACATTTGGGGATGGATGGCAAGGGAAGTTTACAAAAATGGACATCAGTTCCAGACAATGGATGCCCTTCGTGAAGCCATCTTCAACACTTGGAGCAACGTTCCCACTAGCCTCCTGGAAACACTGGCATCGAGCATGCCTAAACGATTGTTTGAAGTCATCAACAAGAATGGTGGAGCTACTCATTACTGAGTCCTTTTTTTTGACATTTTGATTTCTGTTTTGGGGGGTTTTCGGGTTTTTTTGAGCTATGGTCTTAAACTTTTGATCAGCTGAAAAAATCATGTTTGAGTATAAATGCAGTTTTCAGACAATTCCCTGCTCAAATGTTCTTGTCTCTTGCACTGATTTGTCCTTTTAACATTGTGAAGCTCTACTTAGAACCTTCTTAAGATCCAATAGTGCAAAATGCAAATTCTTGCAATTTTTTGACTGGTCTTAAGATTTTGATCAGGAGTGTATTACAAAGTTCCTTAAAGTAGGTCAGGATTTTGACACAGGAGAATTAAAAGGTATCACAGATCATAAAGTTCAGCCTCGTAATTTGCTAAATTATTTCTCTAGTTGAATAAATTCTCTTAACTGTGTTGAAAATCCTGTTGGACTCCAGAGAGCTCCAATGTATTCACTCTGTAAATACAACCTGCCCTTATTTTTTTTTGTTTTGGGGGGCCACAGGGGACAATATAATAAAATATTCCAAAATCTTCCCCACACATGTCCAAACAGTCCATACCGTTGGGAGAGTCCTGCATAATTTTATAATCTGATGCGTTGTTTCTTTCAGAGCAGACTCTTTTGTGATGGGGGGGAAATCAGATGTTCTCCCAGATGTTGGAGCGTTCTGTGAGGAAATACTTTTCTTTTTCTCTTTGATCGTCTCTGCACCTGCTCTGTTTGTGGCTGCGGCGAGAACATCTGTTGCCTGGTTAGCTAACGAGTCAGAGTTGGCATCTTTTTGTCCTCCTGTTTTGTAAAAAAAAAAAAAAAATTATCATTACTTGCACAAAAGCTGATTCTGGTTCTGATCTCTCATACTTCATGGGACACATTTGCGTCTGCCTGTAGTTGGAGAGAGCTACCTGCTTTGTAAGTCTGCTGCAGATTGCACATGCACAATATGGGTAAAAGGGGGAAAAAAAGAGCTACTTGGTTTTTGCCCCACATTTTATCAATTGTTTTAAAGGAGCGAACGGGGAGCTGCTCCACGGTTAAACCATGGAAGTCGTGCAGCTGCAGGTTCTGTCATCACTGTTTGAAGGCAGCTGGCTTGAGGTGCAGCTGTGATGGACAGGGTGGCTGCCTGGAGATGAGGGATACTTCTGTATTTAAAGTAAACCGGCGAGGAGGAAGGAGTAGGAAGACGGCGGAGATTTATCCGATTTTAAGATGCAGCTTTGTAGAAAAAGCGCCTTTTAGCATTGTTGGTTCTTTTCAAACAGAAAGTGTTAAACATCTGATGATGGACGGGAGTTTGTTTACGAGTTCAGTATGAATATTTGTCAGTGTGGAAAATATATCATCCAGATAAGGGCTTATTTCTTCCCGCCTGTAGCAGATAAAACTAGCCAAAGGTTTGTATCGATCCATTTATTGTGATGGGAGTTATCGTCACCGGAACTGAAAATCCAGGAGACAAAACGGCGTCTCCATTGAACGTCGAGCCATGTTTCCGTGATGTCGGATAAATGTCGTGTCCTGGAACAAAATGTACGTGCAGACGGTGCATTACATTATGCTAAAGATGCTGCTCTGTCCCATTCCTTCCCCGGATGTAAATGATCCGTTTGATCACGGCGCTCTGTGGACACCATGAATTATACATGCACACACAAACAGAGGCATGTTGTCCCTCATATACTCTCATTTGGTTTCCATTTAAGTGTGTGTTTTAGTGAAAAGGAAGATTTCCCACTGGGCAGCACAATTTTTTTTATCTTGTTTTTATTTTTTTCACTTGATGCCTCACATCTTCGACCTTACCTCTGAAATTTACTGCTAAGCCAGCGCTCCTTTATCCACAGCAGTGGAAACAAACACTGGCTACACTCTCAATCAAGCTGATACCTTTATTGAGTGAAGGGGCAGCCTCGTGTCTTGAAGTATCAACTCTGTGTTTTGTTTTAGCTTTTCTTTTTTCTTTTTTGTTTTTTTCTGAGCGCCCTCTCTGAGCTGAGAGATAACATTAATTCCTCTGTTGTGGCTTAAGGTGTGAAATCACTCTCTGTTGTTGGAAAATCTCTCGCTCTTTCAGCTGCTGATTGCTCGCGCTCACAGTTCTGTTCAAAACCTCCACACTCCCTTATTCTATGACCACAGCACCAGTGTATTGTCTTGAGTTTTCATGCAATGGACCAGCACAAAGCAGTGACACCGCGTAGCATTAATGACGACGATACATAAAATGCAGATATAGCAGAATATATCCCGACATTACAGATTCTAAATACCAAGTCGGTGATTTCTGAGGGGAACTGGTTGCACTGGATTTTGTGTAGGGGTGTCAGATGAAAAGGTGGCTGCACTGCATGCTTTATAGAAAAGTTTTCATTGTGAAAATCACAGAGCATTTTCATTCCACTTCAAAAATACGCACTGATTTGTGTTGGTTGAAATTTGTGGTTAGGATAATAATAATAATAAGAAGAAGAAAAATCAGCAAACCAGAACAAATGCGTTCCGCTCTCCCTGCCAAAACGGAGGTGAGTGAGAAACCGCACACGCTACAGAAGGGAGGGGACGCACGACCTCGTGTCCTGCTTCTGTTGTTGCATTTAATTCACTGAAGGGCGTCCCCTGGCACAGGAACCAAGGGCTTTCACTTACATCAAAGCGCACTGCCGATGTGGATCTGTGCTCTTCTGGAGCACCGGAGGGCCAACGACTCCCGCCGGTCCACAACGGTCAAACGGTAACAAGATTCAAAGGCCTGTGTGCACCTTTAGGCCGGTTTGTAGTTAATAAACTTGGGAATGTAAGATTAACTGAGTACAGATAAATGAGCATCATGTCTGTTTTCCAAAGTCGCAAGAACAAGGGGTCCGGTCAGTGCGGACCCAGTGGAGTCTATGTTGATGTGCACCC
Source organism: Gambusia affinis (assembly GCF_019740435.1). Lineage (NCBI taxonomy): Eukaryota > Metazoa > Chordata > Actinopteri > Cyprinodontiformes > Poeciliidae > Gambusia > Gambusia affinis. Next base: position 9,807,259 of record NC_057870.1, read on the forward strand.
TGCTTTGCCTCATCTGCTCCTTACTCCTTTTCTAACTAAAGTTTTGTAGACATTTGTATGGAAGCTGAAGCCTCCAAAGCCTCTGGTCTACATTTATATTCAGACTATAGTGAGGCAGATAATTACTATCCTCAATCAAGGAACAACTTGGGCTGCTTTGTGAAACCATTGGTCAAAATTTGTCTTGACCTGTGTGTTTTTTTTAATTTTTTTTTATTTATTGCTATGCTGGAGCACACAGACATTAAGCCCATCTATCTTTAATGCAGATGAAGTAAATTGACTGTTGACCACTGCACGTGCTGCTAGGACTAACCTCAGTATGGCCACTGCAAATTTAGTTCAGCACAAAAACAGTAAGTTTGATCATGTCATATATAGTGGTACCATAAATCCTGTGTTTGCCTATCCGCCAACAAAGCAACAGGAAGAATTCACTCCCCACATTTAGGATTTTGTTGTAAAAATAAAAAATACTAATTCTGTCAACACAAAGTGTTCTAGGAGTTTCGAACCAGTTTTTTGTGCTGTGTTTTGGTGTGACAGAAGACCTTTCTGGAAGGAACTGAATATTTACCGAGAACTTTTCAGGATTTCTAAAATAAAATCTTCTGGTTTTCTCACCTTCTTAAAGAAATTACAAACTGAGGAGAAAAAAAAAAAGTCAAGCCACATTTCTGGCAGTGAATTTGTTTGGCGAATAAATTCATATTGAGAAGATGAGATTTTTTGGCCCAAAGAAATGTCAGAAGGTGTTATGCTCTTTGCCAGACTGTACAGCCAGAGAAACAGTGTTTTGAGGGAAATAGCTTAGTTATGTCAATTCAAACTAGCTAAGCTGTCGCTGGTGGGACAGCATGTGTGATTAGCATGTCTCAGCTATCTAAACACATTCAGGACTTTGTGGTAAGATTTTCCACCACAGGTAACAATGGGGGTCGACTATGACTAACTTTAGAAAATTTTTACTGAAGTAGTTGGTGAAAAGTAAAGTGCTGTTCTTCTCCTGAACAATCTTTTAACAACAAGAGCAACTGCTTTGACTGTTACTTCTTCAGTAATAACTTCATCACTGATGAGTGTTGTTTTACATCAGAACCTGCCAGTGCTTAGGCAGGCGAGGTGTATTCACTGGTCATAAAAAGATTGGATTGTCTAGTTACCAACCGAACAGTCAGAGATGAAGCTAAAAATGAAAAAAAACAAAAACCTCTGATTATTGTCCGTTTATAATGGGACCTTTTTTTAAAAGGGAACTTCTTGTTCTGGGTGGGATTTTTTTTTTTTTTATTATTATTATTATTTATTCCGAAGTTCGATGTCATTTAATACAAGCCTCTTATTCTAGCCGTTCTAAAACTCTAAATCTCGCAAGAAACAATAATTCTTTTGAGCTTTGGCGTCAGCCGCGCAGCATCATGTTTTGTGTTGTAGTTCCTGAGCTCTGCTCAGCAGGGCGGCGCCGTTTGAATTGAGGTTTCGGCCCCTCGGAAAGAGTCACTGGATTCTGCGCTATTAATAACACCGCTGGCTTTTGTCCGCTCTGCTCCAGAGAGTTTGAAATGTGGGCAAGTGAACTGTTGTCTGTGGTCGCCACAAAGTCCAAGCTCTCCAAATGTCATCCTGAATCAGGCTCTGCTGTGGTGCTTTGTACATGAGTCAAGCCGTCTCAACCCATTGCAGCAGTGTCTGTTGAAGTGCATGACATTTTAGCTTCAGTATTTATAGTGGGATGCAGAGAACAGTAGGCTGCTTTCTGGGGTTTTTTTTTCTCCCTCTTCTTCTCAGATCTCAAGCAATGGTGCACCATTTGGGCCATTTATTGTCAGCAACATTACTCACTTCTGTTTTTGGCGTTTTCTCCTTGCAGTGTTCCTGCTTTACCAGTGAAAAATCTGACCGGGTCTGGACCTGTGCACCCAGCGCTAGCAGGTTAGAAATCACCACACTTGCAGCATGTACAAAAAAAAAAAAAAAAAAAAAAAAACTAGAAGAGGTTCTTTTCTGATTTTTTTTTTTCCCCCCTCAAAATGTTTTAATCTATAGATAATTATCCCGAAGGAAATGAGTGACTATCGCTGTTCTTTTTCCACTCTTCTCTGTGTTTACGTGTGCGTGCGTACATATGTATCAGGCATGACAGGTATCCTGATGTGCGCTGCAGGTCTACCCGTTTGTCTGACTCGAGCTCCAAAGCCTATTCTGCACCCACCACCCATCAACAAGAGCGACATGAAGCCTGTGCCAGGGATCAATGGCATGCGGCGCAAAACCAAGAAGAAGCACCTGAAGAGAGGTGAGTCTGAGAAAACCGGTCTGATCAGAGCAAACAAATTGAGGTTGAACTCTTTGCACAGAAACCCCACACCCTGCGGCGAAAGAATCGCCGATCTCCTGACACTCAGCTGAGTGTCCTGCCAAGTTTCGCTGTGTGTCTGCATCAGCTGTCTGTCCGTCTGTTGTTTACATTTCATCCCATCCTCTGAAATAAACTGTGGAAGGTTTTCACGCAGGCTCTGCTTGGATTACAATACTTTAGAATCACCAGTGTTTTCTGCTAATGTTAGCAAAACGCTTCTGGACAGCTGATGACATAAGATGATGGTTTACCTTGCAGAATATTCCACCGAGCTGTAACTGTTAATTTGGTGAAAGCAAGCTAAATTTACGTTTGGGTTTGAAAGTGTATTCAGTGCATGTCAACCTTTTTACGTGCCACTTATCTTAAAGTGGCAGGTTTCCACTGAGGCTAAAACAGTGGCGCCACAGTCGATTAGCTTTTGTCTGACGTAACCAAACGTCACCGGTACAACCACAGTAAGAGACCCACAGTGAAACATGATGGTGGTGGCAGCATCATTTTTCTCTCCTTGCTTTTATTCAGATGTCAGTTTAGACTTTTTGTTGTGTTGTGTAAAATCGTGAACCGTTCTAAATGCCAGACACCTCTGATCCACAATCCTTGCACCAGTGTTGGCTAGAGAGAGATGGGGAAACGGGGAGATCTTGTTTTTCAACTTCACTGAAACGTCATCTCTTGTTCGAGGTTTGAAACGCTGGCCTGTTAGCGTAGGCTTCTTTTGTCTTTGATCGCTCATAAAAGACACTCAAAAGCACACGTCAAAATCAATGAAAGCAATAATCATAAAATTTAATTAAATCGAAAGATAGTCCAGCAAGGTATTCGTTTTACGGTTGTCAAGCAGGCAGGTTGTTGTGTATTTTTCACTTTCCAGATCCAGACCAAGGAGACATTTTATTTTTCATACAGGATGCTCAACTCATTGAAGGAAGAAAAAGTTTGTGAATTTTATAGCTATCCAATTTCTAACACCCTTGTCCCTAATGGGGTCGGGAGGGTTGCTGGTTCCTATCTCCAGCTGCGTTCCGGGCGAGAGGCGGGGTTCACCCTGGACAGGTCGCCAGTCTGTCGCAGGGCAACACAGAAACATACAGGACAAACAACCATTCACACACACTCACACCTAGGGAGAATTTAGAGAGACCAATTAACCTGATAGTCATGTTTTTGGACTGTGGGAGGAAGCCGGAGAACCCGGAGAGAACCCACCATGCACAGGGAGAAAGACCCGGGGCCGGGAATCAAACCCAGGACTTCTTGCCGCAAGGCTACCAACTGCGCCACTGTGCAGCCCATGAATTTTATATGTTTTATATATTTTAACAGGTGTGTTGTCTTTTGTATCCACTGTATGTTGTCTGGGTGGAGCAATCTGGCCTCCAGTTAATTGCTAGCTGATGAATGCAGGCCTCCCAGTGGAGCGGCCTGGACCGCGGGACACATAATTGATTGGGGTGACAGTGCATTTGTCCTCTCTGATGGCCTATTAAGATCCCCTTTGCTGGACTCGCACACTTTACTGTGCGAGTCCAGGCACACACAGTCAAGTCTTTGCACAAACGCAACGATGAAGCTTAGTGGTTGACCTCTACGGAACGAAACACGAAGGAGATTATGTCAATGACAAATTACAGTCAAATAAATTAATAAAGAAATACCAATCTTGTCCAATTTACAATTCTTGTCATCAAACGTTTAGTCATAGTTTACATCAAAATATCCCTCTCTACTATATTGACGACATGACTGATCAATTTGACTGTCTTATCCAAACTCGGTGCAACCAGTACTTAGCACTGTGCAGCACTGTCTAGTTTATCCATACCGATATTTAATTTTGAGAAATGAACTAAGGATTTTGAGGAAGAAACTGGAATGCTACTTTGCTATTTTGTACGAATCTCTTCGAAAAATGCACCTACTGCTTTGCGGATCTCGAAAATGACTCGAGAAATGCACCAAAGCGACCGAGGAAAAACAGTAAGTAACCAGTTTCCTTCCTCAGTCTGGGGATCCACTAGAAAACCTGGAGTGTTGCCAGACTTGGGAGTTCACCATAACACAAGAATGCATCGTGCCAAGTTTCAAGCCGCGTGTTTGTGGCTGAAGCTACAAACTACATCCTGTACTGGCAGCTGCAGACGGATTCCAGGTCAGACAAGTGTCAACGCTGAAAAAGAAGCTGTAACAGGATTTAGCTGCCGGGTTAATAATCGGATATATAGAAACTGGATGATAAAGGACAATTTCACAGTCAGAACACTTGGCATAACGCAGCAGGAAATGCACTGATGTATTAATAAGAACCGTCTCCCTTAAGGGAACAACCTGCTCCAGTGCAGGCTGATTTATTGTCAGTGTTTCCTCAGGCTATCAGCAGAACTTAGCAATCGTTATTGGCTTTAATTACATTGGCGCCTCTGATGTTGTGAATAATTGAGTCAAAAATACCTGCAGTAAAGAAAACGGTCATTTCCGTTTTAATTTCATTATTGAGCAAAAAGATCACAGGGTTGACAAGTTTTCTTAGCTGAAAATGTGTGGGTTTTTTTTTCTTTTTCACTTCAGCTGCTCATGTGAAGCAACTCTCCTCAGTTCATTTCAAAGCTCGAAGCGAACCTTCGATAGACAGAGGATTTATTTATTCACTCGTCAAGTCTTGGTCAGTGGGCCTTTTGTGATGTTTTACCAAGAAAACGTCTGAGCAAAGTTTGGCGCATCAAAGTGGCACAGTGTTGAGGGAAAAAGTAACATTGGTCTTCTCAGCACCTATTAATTACTTTGTTATTTTGCCTCATTTAATATTAGTTTACAGTGACAATGATATTAGAAATTATAGACTTTGTGACCAATATTAGTGGGGATATTGTCCCTGTTTGCAATTGTAGGATAAAAACTCACATAAACTGGGTGGCACTGAGCATTCTAGAGATTAGCGGGGGGGTTTTCTCTCTCTTTTTTTTTTATTCTCACTCTGCTTATTGCACATAAAAAAATTGTCTGGGAGGTTTCTGATCTTACTATTTAAGCCCTCCCAGTTGTGCAATATCCTTTATTCATGCACCTATATCTCTCTCCTCTTTCCTGTTCTCTCTCCTCCCTCTCTGCTTGTTCTGTGCCGAAGCTTTTCTGTCTCTTTCCACCGCTGCCCCTGCTTTTGCTCGCTGGCTGTGTCTCAAATGAACAAACAAAGGCTCATGGGGGAAAGAGGTTGCCTATAAGCGTATTAGGGGTGTAAGCTGTGTGTGTGGGTGTGTGTGTGTGTGTGTGTGTGTGCGCTCTCAGCCATGGTAGCCTGGTTGCACACAGGGATTACCAGGGAGTGTAGGAAACTGCTGTTTGTTATGTGCCGGTTTGAAGGTGACCTCCTCTTTACCATCACATGTCTGTACCATATTCGGGCAAAGCATGTTTTCTTATTAAAAAAACCTCCGAAAAAATCCCAGTGCCACATTTATAAACACATTTTTTTTAAGATGCAACAATATTTTAAAATAATATTTATGTTCCGTCGTAGTAGGAGAATCTCAGGCTGGAAAATGTAGAAAAGTTGAACCTTTAATTTGTAAAGTAGAGATAAAAAACCACAACAAGAGTTGTAATTATTGGTATGTAGATTAAACTGGATCATTTTAAGGCTTATTTTAAGGTTCCAGTTTCTAGGAATGTTTAATTAATAATAAATGACGTGCTGTTTCCCTGAGGGTTTAAATATGTCATGATACAGAAGACCATTTCATTTAGCCACTGGCCTCTAGGCCAGAGGAGGACCCACATTTATTTTGTCACTGTAGATTATGAGCAGGATATAGTAAGGTAAGTTAACAACACAGTTCACATCTCAGCCACAAACCGGGGAATAATGATGTCAGGAGGAAAATCTTTTTTGTCAATTTTAAAAGCATAAACATGAATTTTTCTGAACTCTGCTAGCAGCTTAACTGGACCTCTATACTTTTGGTTTGTCAGAATATCAAGTTTTATTGGGATCCCAGTGTAGGTGTGGCTTGAAACAAAGTGTAAATATGTGAAAAAGCCCTCCAGTGTTGCGTACGATGACGAATCTGCGATGGTGTGGGTATGTTTCTTTTCCAAATCCACGGGGTGCCTATGTAACTAAAGTGCATGGATTAATGAATAATAAAACTATCCATAATGAAAATGGGTCGACATTGAGTCTTTCAGCAGGATAATGATTTTTTGACGTTGCCTAATTAACAGAAATGTTTCATCTAACATAAAATCAACCTTATCCCAATGAGAATCTGAGACCTAAGTCATAGAAAACCTGTCTGGGGGGGGAGCGCCGTAGAAAAGATAGTAGTGTCAGAAAAATTTGAGCTGGATCAAAATGGACATCCCATTTTTAAGTTGCATTATCACAGTTACTTGTTTTTCTTTGTGCAAACATAATCTATATTTTAATACACTAATGTCATGTTACAAACTCATAAAACTCAAATTGGTGAAAGCAAGTGTTTTACAAAAAAACAATTGTGTTAGGTTTTGAGGACAAAGGCAAAAGCTTTTAATTAATTTTGTGGGTAGAAAGTGCATGTGGCAATACGTCCAATCATTTGCAACATTCAACACAGGAATTTCTTTTAGCCAAATAGCAAAATCCATTTCTTAGCTTAGCACTCCTGTAGCCTACGGCACAGCAGGAGTGCCAATAATTGCGCCCATTTTTATTTATTTCCCCCCGCTCCCTGTTGAATGAGTGTTCCAAAATTTTCAGGGTGAGTTTGTGCTTCTGCAACATAAGAGTCATTTGTTTTAAGGCTAAAAAAAAATTACTCTTTATCATATTTCAGATTTTGCTACAATTTGTTGGAGGATAATTTCTTTTTGTTTGATTTTATCACCAGGTAAAACCCCGGAGGATGTGGTCCGAAGATACACAGAGAAGATTAAAGTGGTGCCAGATGAGGTGAGGACAGAAAAAATAAACAGCAAAAAGTTTCCTGTCTTACCACCAGATGCAATCTGTCACTATTCAGCATCCTAACTGGGTGTGAAAGATTCTCTCTCTCTCACACACACACACACACACACACACACGCAACCATAGCAGCAGAAGTATTTCTGGTTGGCTCTTCCAGGACTGTACCATCTGCATGGAGAGGCTGGCGATGTCATCAGGCTACGAAGGCATCCTGCAGCACAAAGGCATCAAGCCAGAATCGGTGGGCAAACTTGGCAAATGTGGTCACATGTACCATCTGCTGTGCCTGGTGGCCATGTACAACAATGGCAATAAGGTGGGTAAAAGCTTGCGAGCCAGACATTGTTATGATGTCGCTCCAGGCTCAAATAAACCTTTCGAAATCTTAGAGCTCGACTAGTTCTCATGACGTTGGTAAATTATCGGGCCTAGAAGCTGCGGCGCACGCAGATGGGGGATCTTATGTGCTCTCGGCGGATCGGTCGTGTCAGCATAGTGTTTCATAAAATCACAGTAAATTCTGTTCGTTTCGTTTTGACTCCTTGAAATGCAGATAGCGCATTTAGTCGGCCATAATTGGTTCTCCTGATTGCATCTTAAAATGCGCGTGGGGACAGTTTCAAAGGTTTTGTCTTTCAGTTTTCAGCTTTTGTGCTAATCATAACATTAAATATGGCATTTACAGATTATAACAATGCCTTTCAACGAGTATTCAAAGTACTTAATCACTCAAAGCGTCAAACCCCCTCCTCTCTTTCCCCACCCACACGGGTTCACTGGTGAGTGTTCAGTTTTAAGTTTTAAAAAGAAAAACGAACGTCGTGCATAAAAGGGCCGCCATTGTTCTGCCTAAACAGGTTTCGTTTTTTTCCTGGAAAAAGCTTTTTTAAGTGTGTTACTTAACCATTTTAGTAGTGTAGCTTCACATTACTTCTCACATGAGTTTAGACTTTACTCTGAAATGCAACTGTAATCCGGTTTTCTTTTACTTTTATTTGCTGGAGTAATGCAAAATAAATAAATAAATAAATCATGCATCATTTCATCCAGCTCAATTTTAACGTGCTGATTTTATTACAAGATGCCTAACCAAACAAAAACCCTGAAAGTAAGTAAATGACAGACTGTTTCTAAAGACCTGCTTCACAGCAACAAATATGATTTTCTAAATTGATTTTTTTGGGGGTTAAAGCCACCCAACTTGTTTTTGTTGTTTGTTTGTTTTTCTTAATAACGAACTAACTAACTAAGATTAACTATTCTATTTTTATCCACAAGCAAACCTAGACTGAATAACTCGCGGACGTCTAGAATCAAGAAAATCTTTAAACATGATCACTTTGTGTCTCAATTGGTACAAGTTTGGTATTCTGAAAACTTGAAGTCTGATAAAAAGCAAAAAATGGATGAAATCTGTAAAGAGGTTTGTTATTTTTTAGCACAGGGAGTATAATCACCAGATATAAACTGAATAATTAGCCCAGCTGTCTGCTCTTTTAGCCAGTCTGCAGTCAGACATGCAGTTTGTAGCGTACAAACTACATCTTCATAAATCCAGTCACATATTTTGTTTTTGCAATTGCAAATTCTTTGAATCAGTTGAATCTTTCTTTGTTTTAAGTCAAGTAGCTTTCTGTCGCTCCGTGTGCTGCAACAGGTGGGGGAGGGGACGTGAAGGAGAAAACTGACCCGACCCAGACATGTACTTACCACAACTGCGCATGTCGGTTCACTTTAAATACAAATTTTCTGGGTTTTTTTTTTTCCTGCATCTTCAACTTCAGGTCTTTAAAGTTTTGATCACAAATTGCCTTCAGATTGTCTCAGAGAGAGCATTTTATTGTTTCTCTCATTGAAGTCTTTAACTGACGCACCAGTAGCAGTCGTTGACCTAAGCTTGTTTTCTTTGCAACCAGGACGGCAGCCTGCAGTGCCCAACGTGTAAGACAATCTACGGGGAGAAAACAGGCACCCAGCCCCCTGGGAAGATGGAGTACCACGTCATCCCCCACTCTCTGCCCGGCTACTCGGAATGCAAAACTATCCGCATCGTGTACGACATCCCCGCCGGGATCCAGGTGAGACCCGTCTCATTTCACCGGATCCACCACAGCTGCCTCCTCGCATGGATCTGCTGTCTCTCCCCGCATCTGAATCTCTTCAGCAAATCCTATCTGCTTCATTTCGTCGGAAGGACACTTGTGCAGAAAGGTGAAGTGCTTGGGACTTGGAGGAAACTGCAGTCTCAGGCTGTGGGTGGGGCTTATCTTTTGGCGTGTACAGTCCCAGTCGGAGCAGTGCTGCGTATTTTATCCTGACTGCTGAGATTAGCATTAATGGAGACAATAAACTGACCTTTTCCCTCCACTGGCAGAGAAGCCTCCGCGTCCCCAGGGTCAGAGTACTTGAGGTCACGACCACTCCGGTCAGCACCGCAGCACAATTCATCATTAGCAGGGACATTACTGGAGGTCTGCTGAGTTTCTTTGTGCCCTCTCCCTCCGCACTCCGCGTACTCCTTGACAGCTTTCAGTAGATTTTGGAGCTTGAGTAAAACGCTATAATAATATTATTCGTAAGGCGATCTGTTATTGTGATGCTTGAGGGAAATGTCTGAAATAACAGCGGGACCTTCTTCAAAAGAAGCCAGGACAATAAAACAATTGATCTCAAAATGTTAATATCAGATTTTAGTTGCATCGATTGCAGGTTTCTCTTGTTATCAATATGATGTAATTTCATTTCCACGTGAGGGAGGCGGGGCTTGAAACAGCCTTTCTGAAACATTATTAAGTACTGTGCGCACTACATCCTCGCTCCCCAAGGTCTATTTAAGTAGCGCTGACAATAAAGCTTGTCATGTGGGCGCTGTGAAAATTTCCAGCACTGTTAAGCCGTATTTGGTCTAGGTAGAGTGTCTCAAAATCTGTTTTCTGTTCTTCACGTCTTCGGCAGACCAATGAGCATCCCAACCCCGGCAAGAAGTTCAGTGCGAGAGGCTTCCCTCGACACTGCTACCTCCCCGACAACGAGAAAGGCAGGAGGGTGAGCGCCGACTGCTGTCCCAGGAAGTAAACGTGCTGCGCAGAGGCAGCAGATGATCTGCGGCCAATCAACGGTTTTGTACATGTGCAAGCACAGATTTTTAGGATATTCTTTTTTTTTTTTGAACTGGAAATAATGGGGTTTTTTTTTCTACTTTCTGTATAAATGTGTTGTCTCTCTCTGCATCTGCACATATATGTAAATTAAATAAAATCCTGCAGGTTATGGGACAGAGGTATCTAATTACTCTAAGAGGAATGAGCCTTAAGAAGCCTTTTGGTAACAGATCAACAGTTAGCTATTTAAGGAGCAGAGGCAACTTGTTGCATTGTGTGCATAAGAGAGAGCAGTAGGTGTTACACAGCTCTGCAGTTAAACTGGATTAAATGTCATTTGAAAACAAAGACAGCAGGATTGCAGGTTTTCCATTTAAACTTTCTTTAGCAGCCTATTGACTAACACAATTAGCATGGTTGGCATTATTAATAGTCCCAGTGAGTCCCCTTGAAAGTTAGATTTCTAAAATATCGCCAACATTTCCAAATCCACTATGTCCATTGGCAGACAAAACTAGACCTTTCAAAAGGATGAAACAAAGCTTCCTTGCTGTATTACGCTCAGCTTTCTCTTATCTGCTGATGTCTAACTCTGGTTTAGTAGCCTATATGAACACTATAAACGTCCAAAGTGGATGGGACGTGACCTTCAGTGGCAGACGTGTCTTTTTCATAGCCGAACAGGTGTGAAAGATGTAAAACTGGAAAAACATGAAAGAGCGAGGGGAAAAAATGACAACTGGAGTATCTTGACTGGACTGCCAACACGACTCCATTTGAAAATACACTTTGCTTTCTAGAAGCTTCCTTGCAATGTTTCAAAAACCTCCCTGACACTGAAATGTCAAACTTTACGTAACTATTTTCAATTTGAGCAGTGTTGTTTTGAACATGACCAGGTTGTGCGTATTTATGATGTGTTCAATAATTGGGAGAGGGGGTGGAGGGGAGTGGAGATGGGATTTTTAGTTTTTTAGTTTTTTTGTGATTGATCAAAAATCAGGAAAGCATGAAGTCCCTAGAAGATTTCTAGGCTTTTCTCCAGTTTTACTTTTTTTTTTATTTTACCCTTTGTCCAAAGTTGGATTTATACAACTTCCCCTGTTTTTTTTTTTTTTTTTTTTCTGAATCTCCAGGTCCTAAAACTCCTCATCATGGCTTGGGACCGCCGCCTCATCTTCACCATCGGCACATCCAGCACCACGGGAGAGTCGGACACGGTCGTGTGGAACGAGATTCACCACAAGACGGAGTTTGGCTCCAACCTGACCGGCCACGGCTACCCTGACCCCAACTACTTGGACAACGTCTTGACGGAGCTGTCGGCCCAGGGCGTCGGCGAGGACAATCTGAAGGACTGATGCGCCGGCCACAGCGGCGACCAGCAACACAGCATCCTTCAGAGAACAAGGGACAATGCATGATGTGCCAGTTCCAAGTCTGGCAACTCCTTAACAGCTTACAACCTGAAACGTTCTTCAGAAGTGGCTGACTAAGAGCAATAGAAGCAGAAACCAATGGTCCAGATTTATGTTTGATCTCCACCCAGCTGTCTCCCGATCCAGGCCTTGAGGATGTCGAGTCCCGCCGCGATGAGCTCCCTCCCTCTGAGAGGAGGATGTGAGGATGGTTTTATACTCGTGTCGGAAGCCACGGGCCTCAGTTTGCACGTAACCCCTTTTAGACTTAAACCTCTAAAGCGCTCTGCACTTATGAGTTGGAAGGTCAGGGTCCAAATCAGACATATTTTAAAGGCTAAGCTTTCGAATGCATGACCCCGACTAATGCTGCATAATGAATGTTGAGCAAATACGGCAGGATAAGCCGTTGCCTGTCATAACAAAGATACGCAGGAGAGAACTATAACTGTATTTTGTTTTTGCTTTGCTATTTTTGCCTTTACAACCAACAATTGCAGTACAGTGTTTTGCAAAAGTATTCACACCCCTGGTCACTTTATTCCCACAAGCTTCAAATTGGGATTTCGTACGGCAAGCTCACAACAAGGTAGCGCATAGTTAAGTGAAATGGAAAATGATGGTTTTGAAAATCAATTATAAATAACCCTCTACTACAACTACTGCAATTCTTTTGGGATAGATATCTAGGTCTGGACATTGACTGAGCCATCGAACTCGTTAACTTGTGCTTCTGTCTCTGCCATTCTGTTGTGGCTCTCAGTGTTTGCTTAGGGTTGTTGTCCCGATGAGCCTGCGCTCGTCTTCAGATTCTTCTGTGTTTTCTTCCATTACTGCCGTTTAATGAGCTCCATTCGTTAACTCATTAACGCCAACCAGCTTCTCCGCCCCGGCTGAAGAAGATTATGCTGCCGCCATCTTGTTTCGCCTTGGGGATGGTGTGTTCAGGGTAATGTGTGGTGGTAGCTTTTTTTTTATTGTTATCATTTATTTATTTGCACACATAGTTTTGCATCTGTTGCAAGAAAACATGTTTAATTTTAGTCCAGTTTGACCAGAGCTGCTCCTTTCATTCAAAGTTTAGATGGGGGCGTCTTAAACAACGTCTTCAAACAATGTGGCTCTTTACGTTGCAGATCAATGCTCTGCTTGCCTTTAAACGTCTCGACAACTTTCTCTCTGTGTTCTTTGACTTTGTGATGCTGTTTGTTCACTAATGTCTGCTGAGGCCTTCACAGAGCAGCAGGACGCCCTGATAGCCGTTTACTACTTATATGAAGGCAGATGGTTACGGTGCGTTTTGTTTACAGTTGTCAGAGGTGACTTGATGACATTTTCGAGTGCAAAAATTATTTCCCTTTCACTGCACAACTTTGCAGTCATTTTAGTTCATCTCCACAAAGAAAAATACAAATAAAAATACAGTTGTCATATACAGTTACAGTTGTAACATAACAAGCTGTGAGAAGACCAGGGGGTGTGAATACGAAGCAAACGGCCTGGGCAACTTTTAAGGTGAAGATCCCTGATTTGGCGAAAGCTATTTAAGGTCATCTTTAGCTTTTATTTATATTTCTTTGCCAATTGGTATTCTGCAAAGTGCTTAGATGTCTGAGAGGTGCAGACCCCCGGAGGGGTCTCACCGGCCGAAACGAAGCCTGCAACAGGATGTCGAGGTTGTGCAGCAGGATTTTGTTGAAGGCCAAACTCATCCGCTTCGTTGGCGATGCTGATGAGGCTGACCTCTGCGAACAGAAAGCCTGCTTTATTATTATTCTCCACTGTCGGAAGAACAGTCACTCCCGACCATACGGGAGGCGCGAGAGCGCGATCGCCTGCTATGAGGCGTCGCAGTGCTGGTTCTAAGTCCTTGAGTGGAACAGCTGAGTGCCCAGATGGACGTTCCTCTCTCGGACACCAACGATTTTTCCTTTTCTGAGCTCCATTGCGGGGCTCGCCTGCAATACTGCAATGTTTCCCTGTAGGGCAAGCAGGGAAACATTTCATTTCCCGACTGAGCTCATGCAAAGTTGTTTTAAGCTGATGCTGACGCATGGCTTCCACCTCACTTCTTCTCAGCTGTAGAGTTAAAGAGGGGTGCAAAATTTCATCTTCCGTTTTGGCAGAGAAGGCTTTTTTCTTTCTCCTGCATCCTCCTCATTTGTAGTATCTGAGAGCTTGAGCTTCTCAAGGCCCTCATAATGTTTCTTTGCAACCTATCGGTGGATAATCCTCCTGAGTGTATGTGATCAATTCGATGAGTTGGGCCAGGGGCTGAATCATAGTCTTCCATAGCACCTTGAGGCAACTTTTCTGTGTAATCAGTCTTTTTATTTTATTTTATTTCATTTAGAAGATGTCTAAAATTACTATTTACTATCTTTTTTTTAAGTTGATGTTTATAAAACTGGCTTGCGATGCTTTAAAGAAAAAAAAAAAAAATATATATATATATATATATATATATATATATATATATACATATATATGTATGATATATAATTGCAGATGTGATATACCTTTAATTTTGAGCTCAGTTTGAGTCGGTGGCGTAAGTTTAGTTTATTTTTATACTCTTATATATACTGGAAAAAAAAGATTGTCCTACATATTTATACGCAAACACATGTCAAAATGGATCCTGGCAAAGTTTGTCAGTTTGTCAGGGACTGAAACGTGCGTGACATGTCATGAGCGTTGTATATTACAAGTAGTGTTAGGAAGCGTCTGTCGTTACCTTAATGTAGAATCTGCTTTGCTGATTGCCTGTCGGACGCCAGTAAATTCAGTAAATTGACTTTTATTATTGGCAAGGGAAGGTTAGCATGAAGATATTTTTTCTGTTTTCTATTTTTTTTTTTTTTTTTTTTTTCAATGAGTTAGGCCACTTTTACTCTTCTTCTACCTGCCCAGAACTTGAAATCCTGTCTGTGCAGTCTGAAGGCGAAATTGCAGATATAAATGTAAGAGGATGTTTTAGCAAAATGAAACATTAGACCAGCATGTAAACCAAATCAAAGACCATAAAAACAAGGAGGTATCATCTTTATCATCAGTCGTCATTGTTCGTTTGCAATAATGTGAGTAGGAAAGAAATTCCCAGTCTAATAATTTAACACTCAGCCCAACAAGACAACCCAAAAAAATGCTTAGCATATTTCTTACAAGTTAATGTTTCTGGTCATATAAGACAATCAAACAAGCAGAAAGAAACATCTGCGCATTGTTGCTTGGAAGTAGGAATATTTCCATCAGATCAGCCATGGTGTCAAATAATTCTAAAATAAAGTAACACATGCTGATGGTGTATAAAATACGTTTATGTGAAAGGAATTTGGACGTGTATCTCCCTCCCTATGTCTTTGGTACCCTGGGTTCAGATGTGGTATGGAAAATGAAAAGAAAAACAAAAGTATATGTAGTGACTATTTGTCCAAAACTCAAATTCAAAAATCAAAAAACATAAGACTTAAAGGTGATCAAAACAAAAGGTGAATCCAACTCTAATAGTCACCTGAAGCACCATGGGTTTGTGGCTGACGCAGTCCAAAAAGATCAAAAAAGTCAAAACGCACTTCTTTGTTTTACTCCGTATTCAGGCAAAACTAGTTACAGGATTCTGCTGCTCTGATTCCTGCACCTGTTCTCTGACTGGTTGACTGATGACTGACTGGTAGCCTGGCAACTGGTGACCGACTGAAGTGACTAACTGGTTGACTGGAGACTGGCCGACTGGTTAAAAAAAAACCTTATGACCACCCATGTGCATAATGACCTTCCTAAAACCTATTTATACCATGAAGCACCCACTGAAAACCCAAAATGAAATGAATTAACTAATTAAGTGAATTACTAACCAAAGAACTTATATAAATAACAAATTAAACAAAAATTCAAATTGTAAATCAACTAGAAAATAAGCAAATAAAAATTAACTAAAAAATCTAAATTGTAAGAATTAACTGAAAACAGAGAAATACCTACAATGTAGTTCTTTTTAGTCGAGATAAAATAAATTCCACTTTGAGTGAAATTTGCTTTATTATTTATTTGTTTTTATTTTATTTTATCTTTTAAAAATTACAGGTACCACAATTATTGGAACTCCTTGCAATTCATTATGATGAATTAACACAAGCATTTTTATTTCTTCACATCTTACTCCGATCCGCTTAGGTAAATTATAGTTAGTCGATATGATGCAGAGGCCAGTATGCGCTTAGCCACACCTAAATGGGAAAGACAAGAGAACATACCTTCCCAGTTGGGATGCAGCATATTAATCATTATGATTCAGAAAATAGCTGAAAGAAAAAAAATACTGGAACTGCAACAAATAATCTGAGTGTGAGTTTTGCCAGTAAGAGTTTAGCTGAATCTAGATTTATCTTTTGGCCTTGACACTTGGTTTATAAGGGACAGGATGTCCCAATAAAAGATGAATTTAAGAGTTTTAACACATCTTCACCAGGGCTACCAATAAGTGTGTAGGGTACAAAGGATTGCATGACACTAAAGAATGTGTTAAATTTCCTCGATTGATGAGTAGAACCTAAACAAGATTAAATATACATATATATATATATATATATGTTTGATAATACATAACCTTGGTGAACTACCAAGACAAATTGTTCTAAACTTCCACGTTAAATGTAAATTAACAGAGGACAAAACCACAGAAAAGCTCCATTCCTCTATAAATATCTGCAGTACCGTCAGTCACCAGCGGCTGGATAACACACTGTAGGCAAAAAGCTGAAATAAAAGGCTTGTGTCTGTGGAGTTATCCTGAACTGTGTGTGTACAACATGAGTGCAGTGAAACCCATTGCCAAGCTGTTAGCTGGAAAACAAGTATGTAGGCTCATAGCAAGAACAAAAGCTGTGACCTCGATCCCCAGAACCAAAGACATCAGCTGTTGGAGATGTACAAAAGGTATTTATTATCTAAATTGTCCTGCAATTTTTTGTGTTACCTGTTTTAAACAAAAAAAAACAAAAAACTTCTGAAGAACTACAGTGCAATGTTTGACCCCTGGTGTTAAAAACGGTCACTGTTCCAGGAGTTTCCTCCTTCGCACCTTCCTGACAAAAAAAAAGAAGAAGGAAATAAATATAGAAAAAGATAAATAAATAAATGGGACAGCAAGAGAGAAAGCTGTGAATCAGGGATTTTTTTTTTTTCTTCGTTCTTTCGATGTCGGATGAAGTTTCAGTAACGGAGAGAAAATTATCTGCCTGAATAAAAAGAGAGAGAAGGCTTTTATGCAATTTCCTATTTTTGAGCTCTAGTATGTGGCTTGTCTGTAGCAGGACGGCAGATTTCTGGTTTATATGACAGCGGATGTTTCCTTTGTCGTTTGCCTACCTCCTGGTTTATGAGCAAAGGGGGTTTCAGTCTGAGGACATTAATGTGCTATGTATTTGAAAACATATATTTTTATGTATTTTTTAATGATTGTCTCCAAAAGGAATCTTATGTAACATTACTGCTTCGTTCTGTTTATTCACTTCATATGTTGCATTTGATTAGAGGCGGAATAAGTGGTCAGAGCTATATTACATAATATATTTACAGCCGTATTCTCTTGTAGTGTTTGCTGAAAACTGTGGAAATAGTTGGGGGGGGGGTTCTATGTGTGTGTGGGTGTGGGTGTGTGGCAGGTAGGTGTCCAGTAAACAAAACTTATGTTCATGTCCTTTCAAGATGCAGTAATGTTCTCCTAGAGGTGCATGTCAGCCAAACTGTAAGTGTATTGACAATGCATAGTTCTGTCTATGAAAACATCATAGTGTCTTCTGGAAAAAAAAGATTGATTTATTGAATTCTTTAGTTAGAAAGATCTTATCGCCTATATTGGTTTTGATTTACAGGCACATCTGTATAAATAAAAAATATCATCAAAAGTACATTTATTTCAGTTATTTAAGTCGCCAAGTGAAACTTATCTCTATAGATTCGTTACACACGTTCTGACATATTGTAATCGTGTATTTCTGTTGATTTTCTTTATTGTAGCTCACGACTGATGAAAGACTAAAATTCAGTTTGCCAGAAAATAAATGTGAATATCGCAAAAGACTAAAAACAATCTTTAATATAAAAGTGTTATAACTATGTTGTTGCTTACACAATCATGAAGCAGAGCAGCTTGTTTCACAGTGGACCAGCAGTCAGTGTTTGACACAAAAGTCACTGCTAAAGAAACTAGCTTTCCCTCCACTACATTTTTCATTAACACACTTTTATACAGCGCTTTGTATAGAGGCGGTTATGTCAACAATGATCTCTGTTGCTTATTCGCTTTGATGTTTTTCCTTCCCCTTAACTTTCCATTAGCATGCATGCATGCAGCACTCTAACAGGCAGCATGTCCCCCTTTTTTCCGCTTCACCCTTCTTCCACTCAATTTTCCATGAACACACTTGTGTATAAGAACCAACTACCACACTTTTTCCTTCTACTGAACCTTTCATTTAGGTGCCATGTGACAAGCCATTTTCTTTAGCAATGGTCCCTCCTGCATGTTCCCCCCTTTTTGCACCACACTTTCCCCTTACACTTAACTCTCCATCAGTGTGTTTGGATTCAGCCCATTCTGAACTGCAAACCTTTGTTGTTTCCCTTCCTGTGGAAACATGTCAGCGATTGACTGCTGGACAACCGTCAGCAAGTTTTCCCACGATTGCTTCGGCCATTGCATAACGTTTTCCACGCAACACAATCTATACAATATGTTTGTTACTTTTTGAATAGATCTATGAAAATAACATTTTGATGATATTCTGATTTATTGAGATGCACCTGCTTGAGGCAGCACCAGGCGTCTACAAACTCCATATGGTAAAGCTTTTTCTAATGCATTTAGGTGGCCATTTCAATAAATATTTTTAAACGGTCACTTATTGATTTTTGATTTAACCTCCAGCAGTGTGACACTAACAAAAATGCAAGCTATTGAGAGACACTGATTAAACTATAAAGGGCTTCTTAATCAATCAGTCTTTATTGAATTGTGATGACCTTGTTGCATGTTTGTGTGTTCCTTGTGGAAACAAATAAATATATGTGCCGTTGGAGGCTCTGAGGGATTTTCTCACCTTGACTCTGTTTCCACCCAGCTTCCCTCCAAACCCCTTTTTTTTCTTTTTGTTTTCTGAATGACCTCTCAGAGGTGTGATGTGTTCTCACTTGGGCTGCTTCAGACGCCTCTCTGCTCCTCTCCTTGTTCCGTGGATCGAAATGAGCTTCGAGGGAGCTGCAGAGACGCTTCTCGCTGGCAGTAAATCTGCTTTACGGTCATTTTTGTTACTCTGACTGTTGGAGCTGTGGCTGGTGGAAATAAAAGTGAGCTCTGGGATCTGTCGGTGTCTGGATTCATTCAATCCCCGCATTCAACACCGGCTCTCCTCAGCACAGACCCGGCAGCTCCTGGATCGGCTCCTTTCCGGTTCGTGGTTTTGAATAAATGATTCATTCGACCGAAGGAGCTTTCTGGGATCAGCTGCAGCGTCACATTATTTGCTAACTCATGAATGAGTAGATGTGGCTGTATTTAATTAGGACAGTAGTCTCCAGACAAGTTAACATTGCCACTTTATTTCTTTTTGCAGCACAAGGGGTGTAGTCATTAAATACAGGCATTCCCACAATTACAAATACACTTGAAACAAATCGTTATTTTTTGTTTCCCACCCAGAAAACTGCTAACATGTTTGTTTTGTCCTTTCAACAATGCTTACTCTGGTTCTGAGAGGATTCGTATCACTTGGCAGGTAAAACATCCTGGTACTGGTATTTTCTTTTTTTTTAGAAAAGACACAATCAATTGATTTAAAAAAAAAAATCACATCATTTTATTTTTGTTTTCTACACTTTGATCACGGGAATAAAACTAAGAAGCGCCAAGGTTTGGGCACTCAGACACTTAAAGAAGTCGGATATGTTTAAAAGTTTTTGAAGTTATGGCTTGTTCAGTGTCTTCATAAAATATGCAAAAAGCAAAGAGTTGTTGATTTTATTTTATTTTTTTCCAGCTGTCAGACAGCGTTTCTCCAAAGCAACAGGCCTAAACTCTAAAACTATTAGAGCACAAAAAATGAATAACATCTAATTCTAAAATTGAAAATGTAATGAATAGCTTCCACTTTCCTGGTTCTTTTGAGGTCCCCCATTTATAATGATGTTCAACGTGACTTTGTTTTTCTACATCTGTGGAAGGATGGACTTAACAGTATCTTGGGAAACTATTCACACCCCTTTAACATTCCCACATTTTGTCCAACTTTACTGTCAGCTGTAACCTGACAGCCGCAAAGTAGCTTAAAATTGAGTATTGAAAGTAAAAAAAGATCCCAAAAATCTGAAAAGCCTCTTTTACTTTGATGGCCTTAAGTAAAGTGAAGTGCATCCAGATGTATTTGACTCTCAGTAAAGATCCAGCTGTTTTGTGAAGGCCTCAGAAAAAGGAAAGAGTATGGCACATATGTAAACCAACAGAGACACGGCCACCTAAACTGACAGGCCAAGCGAGGAGAACATTAATCAGACAATGAGCATCCTAATTCTGAAACATGGTGGTGGCAGCATTTTGCTGTGGGGAAGCTCTTTCTTTTATCACCGACAAAAAGACTTCTTAGAGTTTATAAGAGCAGGGATGGAGCAAAATCCCAGACAATTGTGGAAGAAAATCTGTGAAAGTCAGCCAAAGTATTTTTCTCAAAACTTTGTAGTTTTCAGAAACGTTCTGTGCATCAAAGTTTGAAAACCGTATGTCATGTCCTGGTTGGCATCACTTTGTATGGGTCAACCTAATAAAACTATTAAAATCCTAAAGAAATGCATTAGGGTTTGCGGTTGTAATGAGGGTAAATATTCTTTCTTAAAGATATGAAATCTTGGACAAGACGCTGCCTGTATGGCAGGAAGAATGTTCCCCCAAAATAAAATAACATAAAAGCAACCTGCTGAGGTTCTCCTCGATAACATCTGATCTCAATTATTGTCCCCTGCTCTGCTCTTCAAACACCAAACCTGCTTAATTTTCAGAAAATAAATTTACCAAATTCTGTATTGGCTTGTTTGTGAAAGGAAAAAAAACAAAAGACTATTTGGCCTCTCAAACACAGCCTGACAGTTTTGAGTCAGGTAAATATTACCCATACAAATTTCTGAAATGCTTAAATATGAAAAACAATAACATCAGAGCTCAATTTAAATAATCAAATGGCCACAGCACCAAAGACAAAAGCTGTTTGTTTTTCTTAAAAAAAAAAAAAAGACATGTAAGCATTGCTAATTTCGCTCACTATATAGGTAGCGTTACACTGAGCGTTACTTTAACGTGACATCACTTGGAATGACGTGTGATGTTAAATTAACTGCTACAAAGTGGCCTTGGCAGTGAATTACCTCAATCAGGGTACAAAACATGAGTGATGAACCACAAGTATCAAATCACCTTACATTTAGGAACTGTACAGTACACTACAACAAGCCTTTTTGCATAAAAATGTTTCAAGTCCTGTAAAATATCTTGAAATATAAAAGCTTTTCACATTTCACAAGTGGATGCAAGCCATGCAACGGACTGCTTGTTATCTACAAAAATATACATATATATATATATATATATATATATATATATATACATATATATATATATATATATATATATATATATATATATATATATATATATATATATATGTATATATATATATATATATATGTATATATATATATATATATATATATATATATATATATATATATATATATTCATATAACATCCAGATCGTGCTGCAGGGACCCCCTCCATTTTAGCATCGCGTGTCATAACCTTCCTCATTGGTGGCATTCAGAAAGTACAGAAAGAGATTAGAAAGTCTCTGTTGCTCTTTACACCAACAGGCTGGACGAGGTCGCAGTCATGAGTGCGTGTAGCTGTTGCTCCCTCTTTCTGCTTCCCCTCCCCTCCTCTTCCTCCTCCAGCATCTCCACACACCCAGCCCTCCTTTCAGGCATTAATAGATCAGAGGCCGTGTGCAGCCTAGGGATTCAGAATGACTCTGGTGGCGTCCTCTATTTCTCTCAGCTGGAAGGTGGCGTGAGCTTGCTCCAGATCCTCTATCACCACCAGCAGCCGAGCAGCGACACTCTGACCGGGCCTCGTCGGCGGAGCGATGCATTCGGCACCGTCTAGGAGGCAGAAGTCCACAGAATAAGCTTTCCTCGTTAATTCAAATCCAAGAAAAACATAGCAAGCGATCTGAAAAGGATTTTTTTGTCGTCAAAATGCATTTTTACTAGCAATAACACTGTCAAAGCAAACTCACATTTAATGGTTCCTCTATAATAAAAGTCTGATCTCACCTGGGTGAATATCAGGGCTTATCCTCTCTTCCTTATTGCTTGACGTCGGCTCTGCGTCTTCCATCTCCAGGTATTTTTTCCTGCAGTATTGGTTAGAATTTCATCACATTATCTCATCTTTTGCCTCTGGAAACTCATCTGCCTTTTCATTTAGTGACAGAGAAATGCATGACTCTCTGCAGGGCTGAATATCATGAGCAGCAGCAGCAGCAGAGCAGTCCTGCGTTGCAACATAGACCTCTAGTGACTGGCAAATGAGCTGCATCCAGGCTGAAAAAAAAAAGAAATGCAGACCTGAGTTTGTCTCTGCCCTGGAGAAGCTGCTTGTATATCATCTGAGTCTCCACATCAGGATCCAGCGGGTCGCTCCAGTCGCCCAGAGTTACGGCCGAGTGGGTTCTGCTGCAGCCTGTAACTGAGCAAAACCTTTTGGTTAAAAGGGTGGCGCTCCACATGACAACTAAAAGGTGATTCAGCTACAAATCATGGTGTAAACAGTGCGGCACCCTGTAGGAAAATTATTTCGACACCAGCGACTCCCCTTTCATTTTGCACAGCGCTGCAGAATGTTTTTTAATAAACCTGAACACACCTACACAGAGCTAACATCTTCCGATGTTGAAGCTGCTACAGACAGCTTGAGCACGAAGCAGCAAAAACACAAGAGCTATTAATTGAAATGCTGACGTGTTAAATATGGTTCAACTACAGGGCTTTGGATAGTAAACTTTTCAGTGCTTTACAACTATAAATGTACATGAATTTTATAGGGATTTATGTAAAAAAAAAAAAAAAGAAAAAACACAAATTAGAGTATTAAAGGAAATTTAATACATAGCGCACAAATTAGTATCTAAAAATGTAACAAAGTCACGCTGGAGAAAGACACCAGCAGCCCTGCCGACCCCACTAAGGACAAGGGTGTAAAAAAACGGATGGATGGAAGTGTAACGAAACTAAACCAACGAATGGAAAAGGAGAAAAAGAAAGTGATTGTTTTAAAAAGTCCTATTTGCAGTTTACCACAAACCACACAGGGGACATAGCAAATGTATCAGTTTTGATATTTGTAAAAAGAATAAGTATTTTTTCTTTTAATCCACCCTCCAATAATATGCCACTTGTGCTAGCTCTACGAGTGTTGCTCATTAAATCTTAATGGAAAACATTAAGGTTTGTGATTTAGATGGCAGAAAATGTGAAAAAGTTCAAAGCGTATAAATAATTTTGCAGTCAGTGCAAGAAAACAGATGGACAATCCCGTCCTGAGTCCTCTTTTCAACTCAGGATGGGAGTAGTAACGCCGTGATTCACCAGCACGGTCCGCCTGCAGGCAGCAGGTCCACTTGCCGCTGCGGTGAACGCCCGGGTGAAAAGAAGGCAGCATGC
This sequence comes from Gambusia affinis, assembly GCF_019740435.1. Lineage (NCBI taxonomy): Eukaryota > Metazoa > Chordata > Actinopteri > Cyprinodontiformes > Poeciliidae > Gambusia > Gambusia affinis. Next base: position 9,830,851 of record NC_057870.1, read on the forward strand.
GCTCGTTGTAGATGCTGACTTTCCTTATTGCAGACAGCCACTGGTTCAGCTCATTCACGTTCTGTTAGGACAAAAACATCACAACGGGAGAAAAAAAAAAGGCATATTGGTTAGAAGGAAAACCAGGCACAAATGTGGCCAGATTTTTGAGTTGAATTGCACACTAACAAATGGCAAAAAAAGTAATGAATTAGATGGTGACTGGTGAGAGAAGGCACTAGCGCACCTTGCACTGGATGTACATGGTGTTCAGCTTTCCATCGTTGTCCTGTGTAATGACCTGCATTACATTCTGCTGCTGGAAGGCATTTTCATCCAGTCTCTCCACGGCACACACACGCTGAATTGGTATGGAGGAGCGCACCTGCAACAGTTCATCCAACAATTAACGCACACCAGTAACGATACATCACTCCTTACCCCAAGGTGATTTCAGTTTTTGGTTTACTTCAAGTAAAACTGACCCATCAAGAAACTAATTACTATGGCAGAATGTGTATCTCACAAGCAGTAAAACTAAATAAAAAAAAAAAAATTAAAAAAAGATTCGAAGATGAGAACAGTGTGGCAGCGAAGGCTACTTTTAAGTGTAAATCAGCCGTTTCCGATGGGAGCTGGCCTCACTGAGGATGGAGTGCTCCGAGCGTGGAGGGAAGGGGCCAGGACATTGTCTGCAGTCTGATTTGCAATGTTAGCATGAATATCCAGAGCCTTCAATTAAACCTCGCCTTTTATTCTGGTCACACAAAGCGGGGGACCCGGCTCAAAGAGAGCGCTTTTTAAGGGGTTTCTCCCTCTCTCTCTCTCTCTCTCTCTCTCTCCCTCTCTCTCTCTCTTTCTCTCTTATAGCCTCTGGACAATAAATAAGAGGAGATCATTATTACAAGGTTAGACTCTGCATGGTAATAACTCTAATGATGATCTCACAAATACATCAAAACACGACAGGGCTTATGCATCTCTTATGCATTTCTTTCCCCATTTTCTCGTTTTCTCCGTGCTGATAAATCTCTGTTCAAAGCCACAACCTGTGAGTAATTCATGACAAGACAACCAGCCAGCTTCCAAAATCAATTACTCGGTTTCACTGGTCTTTCATTTGGCAGAGGAGAAATAGTTATTGTTTTATTGCTTATTCGTCCAAGCGTCACAGTAAAAGACTTGAAGAAATAATGCTCTCTTCCACCTGCTGTTCAGGGCCCCTCTGGAAGTCCGATAAAAGAACTCTTCTACATAAAAACAATAAAAAAAACAACAGGTGGATTCAAAAGCAACTCGCAGCACAAATGTCTGTACAAACTACACGGTCTTGCACAAGTATTCATATCCTTTGAGCATTTCCACGTCTTGCCATGGTACAATCACAAAGCTGTATGTGTATTTTTCATGCACATTTATGTGTATTGTTTTTTACAAATAAAATTCTGAAAATATGTTGTGTAAATGTTTTCAACAACCCCGAGCATTTACAGCTGCAGGTCTTGAATGCGTTTTCCAGTGTTTTTCAGCAAAACAGCTCAGTCAAAGTCTCTAACACAGAAATGTACTATGATTTAAATCTTTCCACTGGCTTCACATTCAGGGTCATTGTCCTGCAGCAACGTTGATCGCACTCTCTTTTCTTCTAAGATTGTTCTGTGTTCGTCTCCATCTTCCCTTCAGTTTCCTGTCCCTGCTGAGGTTGGTGCTGCCACCACCATGTTTCCGTATTTTAGTGTGCTAAAGTGTCACACTTGAACACACCAAGTGTGACATTTGCCCAGAGTGTAACACTTGATGTGTTGGTGTGAATGGGTGAACACACCATTTCACACCATTTCAGAGTGATGTAGTGTTGGTACATGACCACACGCAGAGATTTGCATCTGCACTTTTTCTTTCATGCGACCAGAGCAGAGTTCCACAACCCGGGTCCTCAAAGCAGACTGCCCTGCATGTTTTGGTTGATTACCAAGCGTTTGTTGAACTGCAATAATCTGAATCAGATGTGTTAAGGCTGGGAAACATCTAAAACATGCAGGGCAGCGTGCCTTAAGGACTAGGGAAACTTGGCCTTGTCCCCTACTGGTTTGGGTCAGCTGCAAAGGGTGTCTCTTATGCATTTCTTTGAACAATGGCTTCCCCTTGCCACTCCTTCTTAAAGCTGCTAATCCAGATTTAAGCTAACCCTGCCTCAAACATCCCCACAACTTTACCGCTGACCTGTCCTGTTTTTCATTTTGCTGTCTGTCCATTAATGTTTTCAAACACAAGCAGCTGATCGCCCTGGATTTTATTTCTACATATCAGATTAAAAAAGTCTGAGGACAAATCCACAGTACAATTGTCAAATCTGTCTTTGTATAAAAGTTTGAAGTCTATGTATCATGCTTCATTCCACTTCACAGTTTCAATGTAACGAGGTGACAAAATAGATAATAGCCTATAAGAAAAGTTTTGAAAGGCACGTTATGTTAGCAGACTATACCAACCTGCCAATCAGAGGTCTTGGCATAGGACAAGGTCTCGCTAGTCAGCCAGAAGTAGCGTTTCTTGAAGGCAAAGCGGGACAGCAGCTGGGGTCCCTCTGCTTTGTGTTTGTGGAGGTATCCCTCCTTCACCGTCACTGAAGGCATGAACACGGCCCTCTGAGGCACCGAAGACACTGCGACGGGGAGAAGAAAACACTTTGTTCAACCTGACAGGCACAGGGGAGCCCTATGCTATAAAATAGATAAGATCTAATTGTTTGGTGACAGTTATTTATACCGTGATCCCCTGTTAAGGCAGTGGTACCTGAACCTACAAAAGGAAAACCTCATTACGCGAATAATGAGTGTTCTGATCTGCAAAACTCTCCAGCTGAAGAGCACTAAATGTCAAACTGGCACCGGAGAGAAAAAGAGGGGGTGTGAAATACAATATTTCAGAAGGGTGGAGGTGACGGGGGAGTGTTTTCAAGACGTGGTGGGTATCCAGTGTTGTGTGTACAAGTATTATCCCTTTTCCAGACTTCCAGCTAGTTATGAATATTTCACCACAGAGCAACAGTATAGCGCTCGTATCAGATCCCTCTGACAGCTGGTCTCCTGCTGGTTGAGTACAGGTTCAGTGGAGTGCTCAGTGTCATCTGCCTTACCGATATTGTGATCGACGTCGATCAGCTTGTCCAGGAAGTCCTTGACGGAGGCCACACTGCGGAGGATGATGGGATGAAGAGGCGACATCCACTGCTCCTTCCCATGGCCCAGCTGAAGGCCCAGGTTGCCCACACTCTGCAGCGCCTGAGGACCATAAACACACGACATGCACTCTCCACTGATATCTTTCATCACCTCAGAAATCCGCCCCCTGACAGCAGGTCTCAAAGTCAAAGATCAGAAGGGTGCCTGAGGGCCAAAGCGTGCTGTGAGGCTCTTTGTGTGGCCTCCACCTGGTCCCAGCAGGGGGTTAGTGAGGGGCGAGAAGGAAGCCCCCTCGCTACAGCCCTCTCTGATGCTCCACTTTGAACCGCGGGCTGGTTGCTGCACATACTGGGGTAAAAATAGCCGCTCGCTGTGTCTGTAGCAGATTCATGGCAACAGCCTTTCAGCACCATGGACAGCAACTGCAGAGCCATGCGCTGGAGAGAATATGAAGTCTCAACAACTAGCAAGTGATTGTGACATGCGGTTGCTATTTTTAAAGATATGGTGGGTGTTGATTCAAGAGACACTGGTGGGTCATTGCCATTTCAAGGTGTGGTTAGCTCTCTGTCACAGTGTGCTAATGGCTTTCTAGCACTAGTCTATCTAATCTGTCACACAATCTATTCGTGACGCTGTATTTTTAAACCGTTGTGAAGAAGTGAAACCCTCTGCTCACTGCATCGTTGCTGAAACAGCAGCCTGTGTTTCGCATGATCATCAGTTTTCATTCAGTGCCTTGTGTCAAGTATTCACACTACGGAAGAGGATTAGGGCCACCGAAAAAATAAATAAATAAATAAATTCTGAGATTAAAGTCAGAATTCTGAGATTAAAGTCATGCGGTTTCTCACATTCTGTATCTTTCGGTTTTGCAGTGTATAATGGATTGCTTATGTACCAACCTGTGCTGCAACATAGTAGCTCTTAAGACAGGGTAAGGCCAACCCCCTTTTGTCCTTCAATAACTGCAAAGTCCTGAATCTGATTTGTGGTCTTCCTTGCGATATGAATCTAGATATGATTTTATCCCATTCTGCAAAGTCTTTATCTGTCACCTCAACTGGGAGAGTTGTAAATAAATACAGTAACCTTGGTAATACATTTGTTTTTATCATTTCTACTCTTGACGCTAAGCTTGTAAAAGGGATTAAATTCCACATTCCCATATCTGACTTTATTCTAGACACCAAGATGCTAAAGTTGAAAGATTTTAGTTCAGATAAGTCGTGAGACAGAAATACTCTGAGGTATTTCAGAGATTTTGAATGCCAATCCCAACTAATTTTTTAAAATAAATTGATCTGGTGAATAGTTGAAAGAGAGAACTCGGATTTTCTTTGTGTTTCATTTGTAACCTGACATCAGACCGAACTCATCCATCGTATTCATTAGTGCTGGAAGTGACCTGCCTGGTTGAGATAGGTAAATCAAAACATCATCTGCAAATAATGCTATCTTTTGTTCCCCTCCTTCCATTCCCTGAGCTTTTCTATACATTACATTACAATTGCAATCTTTAATGCATCCTTTTGGGATTTTATGTGATAGACTAACACAAAGAGGAGCATAATTGTGAAGTTGAATAAAAAATTATGCATAGTTTTGATGTTTTTTGTTTTTTTTTACTGCTAAGTACCTCAAAAGTGTGAAGTGCATTTTTTTATTCAGTCTCTTGAATCAGTAAATTGTGAGCAGTCACAGCAGCCAGCTCCATAACTTCGCACATCTGGAGTTTTTGCTCCTTCTTTCAAAAAAATGCAAACTCAATCAGAGCCTCTAAACGTTTTTCTTCCATCTTTAGTCCTTTGTAGCTCATCCACATTCACATTAACTCTGATCAGTTTCTCTGCCATTCCTGAAGAAAAGCATCCCCACAGGATGTTACTGCCACCATCATGTTTCACTTCACATGTGGTGTCAGGTTGATTTGCAGTGTGGATTGGTGTTTGTGGTTGTGTCATACCCTTTCTGTAGTCAGACAGAGGAATGAACAGTGCTCTGTGAGCCGTTTAATCCTGGGTCTACAACTTCCTGGTGTGTTCCTTGATCTTCATGATGCTGCTTACTAAGGTTTTTTAAAAAGGCCTCTGAGGCCTCGAACAAAACGACACACAGGTGAAATCTGATGTTGATTACTTCCCTCTTTTAGGGTATGTTTTGAAATTGTTCTTTGTAAAACTTAAATTAAAATAAGGAGGAGCATCGTGTTTATTTTTCTTCTGCTTTATGTTGGTCTATCAGATACAATCCAAATAAAATGCAATGAAGCTTTTGGTTTTAATGACATAATTTAAAAATGTTAATACGTTTCTGAAGCGCTGCTCACACAATTAACTGTTGTCTCTCTCAGCTACGAAGTGTTAATTAGAGGAACTGAGAAATATTAAATCTTAAGACTGACCCCATGGTTGGAATAATTACCAACATAATTATATCATTCTTGATTATTAGCCTTGTGTTTCACCTCTCTGCAGACTTCTGGGACACACAACAATTCACCTTTCGTTTCATACTAAAAACACCCACGTCTGTCCATATGTCGTACCTTGGCGAGTAGTAACAGCGTTCTGCTTGTACGTGTGTCAGCGTGCTGGTCTCTCAGCTGGAACAGCTTAGGCGTCAGGATGGCAGGGGCAAAAAATCGCAGAAAGAAGAACCCGCTGATGGCGAGGTATTTCACATCCTGTTCAAATTAAAGTGAGTTTCAAAGAAAATTTCGTGAACTGAGAATGATTTCCCAGAGGATCTTTCCCAGTTTTTAGGCGTCGGGCTCGACACTGACCTCATTCTCCGGCTCTGTGAATTGTTCCTCCACTCTCTTGTGCAGCTGTTTGAAGGCCACTCTCATGACTGAAGGACACTGATCGACAGAGCTGACGATGGATTCGATGATGCTGGTTAAATAGGTCTGCAGCATCTCCACGCTGTAGTCCCGAACCTCTGCCTCTGACACGCCGCTCTTAAATGAAATCCGTCTTCAGGCACAAAGACAGATTTGGGAGCACAGTAAACAGCCAGAGTCATTTTGTGCTTACATTTACTTGCAACATACAAGAACTAAGCAGCTTTTATCCACTCTAAACACAAGTGGTGGCCTTCCTGCTCTGGTTAATTATGATAAATGTGCTCTGGATGAATGTAAGACACTGATATTGTGGAGATTGGACAGAGGAACACAGCTACTTTGTGTTAGGCTGAGAATGTCAAAAGGGATCCATTCAGTGGGAGGGAAAATGGGGAAAAGAGATTAGGATAGGCATCTCCAGTGCAGACTCAAAGGATGTTACATCCTGGATCTCTCTCTCTCTCTCTCCATGTCAGAAATAGAGACACATCTCAGGGGGCTCATGGTTGTTGCCAAGCAACAAACCCTCCCCATTTTTAAATTCTTTTATTTTTTTAATTATTTCTTTTTATTTTCTTGTATGTATGTCTTGCTCTCAACCTCTTGTAGCAGATTTTCAACTTGAGCTTTTTAGCAGCTGCACACATAAATCTGTGGCTTGAAATCATCTCTGAACTTGTCCTAGACGACGCTAATAGATCAGAATCAGATTTTTGCATTGGTGGTGTGATCCAGCATGATGTTTGCAGTAGATCTGTTTTACCTTGAGCGGTTCAGGTCAATCTTACACGGGTCCAGCTCAATGTACTTCCTCTCATCAAAGATGCGATTGATGATGGGTTTCAACACTTCATGCAGATACAGCATGCCAACGGCCTGGCAGCAAGACAGCATCGTTTAATCAGAGTACCTCATTTACATCACTGGAACAGGGTTTGGCTTCAAAATGTGTAAAAGTCCTCCAAATTCTCCAAAATGCAGAAAGTTAACCGCATACAGTCAGATGCATTAGATGTGCTTTTGCAGTAAAGTGCCCTGCAACAGCATTAAAACCTCTCGAGCTTTTTTTCTAATTTGGTCGCAACACAACAAGAAACTCTCATTTTTTGTTCCTTTTGCAAAATTATAGGAGCTCAGTGAGATTTGGGCAAAGGTCATCTAAAAACAAAGAGCAAATATGAAAACCAGGATATCGCAGCTCTGGCTGTATGTCAAAGGTCATATAGTCCTGCTGCCTCAACAGGTTTTCTTTCAGGATTGCCTTGCATATAGTTTGATGCATCCACTCATCAATTATACCTGCAGAAGAAAAGCATCACCATGTGCTACAGTGAGGGTTTGTTTCAGGTAGAAATTGAATTTTGCCAATTGTACTTTCACAAAATGTGTAAAATTTAAAGGGGGATTAAGACTTTTGTAGGGCACTGTAACTGAGACAGGAAATACAATAACTGCAAACGGGGACAAAAGTGGGTTAGTCATAAATAAAAGACAAATCATGCCTTGAGGAAAAAAAAAAACAAACACTTACTCTTACATCAATAAAATAACATAGTTTGTCGCACCTTCATGAACTGTTCCATGGCTTTGGAGGCAAGAGAGTTGGAGCGAAATAAGGTGTTTGGATCAGCTGTGGAAACAAAACAAAGAAAATGTCCAAATTAAAGCAAATATAAGTGAACTGAATGAGTGACGCACAATAGCTGCTTTAAGACTAAAAATATTTAAATGATTTTTATTTTGCTCATTGCTCATAACTTTGCAATCTAAATCTTCAGTGCTGTATTGAAACTATTAACACTTAAAATCCCTCAGCACCCACATTAACTAGGCTTGACTACAACCTTTGAAATTGAAGGATTATATCAAGATGAAAACAAATTCAATCAATCAATCAATCAATCAAATTTTATTTGTATAGCACATTTCAGCAGCAAGGCATTTCAAAGTGCTTTACATCAAATCAAACACAAAAACACAATGCAACATAGAATCAACAATCAAAACACAACATTAAGTCAGATTCCGTCAATAAATTTGCAATTGACGGAACTTGCAAATAACACACAGTTCCTATATTTTATGTGGACATTTCTTGGATATTCATTTTGTTGCAGCTTAACCAGCCAAGATACAATATTGTTCACAAATACCACAGCCCGGTGTCGAAAACGAGAGCAGCCCGACTTTGCTGCTTCACCACTGTAAATCCTTTTAAGTGGTGGTAGTAAAAACGCCCCTGGTGACAGGACTGTGTTGTCAGGTGAAACGTTGTCACCTACAGGGCTGGCAGGACTGATTTCATTCCCACACAGAGGACGTACAATATGCTTTCCTCGCCTTGCCCTGTGCTCCTAATTTTAATGTCTGCCTGTTAGCAGCATCTATTCCTGATCAAGCAGTTACCAGTTGGATCATGTGCAGTTGCTATGGAAACTTGGGTACTATACTTATTTTCTCGAACTACACCGACGGAGCTTGAAATCCAAGCACAACTCTGTCAGTCCTGCAGTTTTTAGATGTGCCACAGGTACAAAACACTGGAATGAAATGGCTTCATTACCTCCTCCTTGTGTAGATCAGTTCTCCAGAGTCTTGCTAATGACCTAATTATTCTATTCAGGTGTGGTGCAGCAGAGGCACATCTAAAAGTTGCAGGACTGCGGCCCTCGAGGACTGGAGTTTGACACCCCTGCTGTATATAGTTGGAAAATACAGAGAGATCAAATCACAACTCATTTTCAGTGCTAAAAAACACTGGTAAGGTTCCCAGACTCAGGCCCACGGCATCACAGATCCTTCACCATACTTAATTTCTACATATTCTACTGAGATGTTTGTTGTCAAAAAAATCAATTTTAACCATTTTAAATGCACATGTTTACATTTGTGATGGTAGAACTGGAAAGACTTTTTTCCCGGCTTCTGGTCTTTAGTCGACCAGAAGATACAGAAGCTTCATGTTCTGTTTTGGCATTTGGCCTAAACACAGACCTGAAAATGACATTCTCATGTTGATGATGATTATTTGATCAAGAGAACCTTCAAACCAATGAACAGGCAGGTGTAGAACTAGAGAACATAAGATGGGACAGCAAGAATAAAGTGACAGAAAACATGTGAGCCACAAGAACACAGGAAAAACTGCAGTGGTGGAAAATCAACAGAGCAGATGAAGAGTAAAGGGAACTGATTGACTTACAGTAAAGCTGCTGGTAGGTGATTAGTGACATGGGAACTCAATTAACTAACTACACTGCAGGAAGGTGTGGACCTGAACTGAGGACTTGAGGGAAAATGACTAATTAACACAGAAACGAACACACAGGGATCCAGACAGGACATGAGGGGATCCTACTACACCAAAGATAAAGAGTAAAAACAAAGAGAAACCTAAACCAAAAAAGAACAGAACACAGAAATAGCAAATCATCAGAAAGTAATGAGTGAACAAATTGTAAAACACCATAGAGTTCACGTCAAAAACGAATCTCAACCTCTGCTGTGAAACTCTGTTTTACTGCATATTTTTACTCCGGGAAACAGAGAGTCAGGGATTACTAATTAGAAGTTTCTACCAAGTGAATAAAGCTGAAAAAAATATTTCATTTCCTTATATTTTAACATGTATTTTAAAGAGGTTCCAAAAATCTTGTCGCTGGTGATTTTATTAATGATAGTTTCTTTATTCTCTTTATATATTTTTCAGTGTTAGTTTATGCTACTGCAATAAGAGATGAATGCATTTGAAGGATATTTACTAGTAAACTATCAATTGTGGCCAGTGACATGTTTAGAACTTAAACGTTTACATCTGAAAATCCAGTCCAAGATCAAGATCAAGATTGTCATTATAAAACTACAATTAAATTGATGTTGAGACAGATTTCACACATGAAACACAGACAGAAATTAAAAGCACACCGCAGTTCGCATTTATTTACAAATATACTATTTAACGTCAAAGCTCCATCTGCTGCATATAACCAGTTATTAATAATCTCTGCTCATTCTAGTTTCCTGGTATTTTCAACCTGTTTGTCCTTACCTGTGTGGTTGACCTCTCTGGTGTTAAGGTAATCCAGGAATGGCACCACCAGGCCTTGCCCTAGGTAGATCTTCACGAGAGTCATCGCAACATCCTGCCTGCTCTCCACAGTGGTCACCTCCTCCAGCATGGTCAGGGCGCTGCTGTCCTCCACCTGTTCAAAGAAAGACCCTCATCACACCTTAACAATGTGCCTTTGGAAAACAGACGGAAGAAATGTAACGCATGGAGCATTCTCTGTAGTCATGATGAAGGTGAACGAATGAGTATCCGTAGGGAGGACGAGCTACGATGCTGACCTCTGTGGGGGAGATTACCGACTCAACCAGAAGTTCAATAAGTGGCTGGTAGTACGTAGACGGCAAGATCCGGTCCTCCACCAGACGCACCTTCAGGCGCAGAGCTCCCAGCTTGCCACTGGAAACCAACAACGACAAAAGGATCAGGTCAGGAATTGGTTAAGTGGGGAATTTCCTGCAGTAACCTCAAACTATAGTAAGTCCCTCCGAGATATTTAATATATTGTAATACATAACAAAGCCTTTTTATTATAACTGCACTAAACAGCATGTAATGGTTCCTAATAAGCCTGTGAAATTCACCTAATATGACATCTCTTTTGCATTTCATTCTGCCCTTTGTTCTAAAATTATCTCAAGAAACAGATGCTGTCAGAGCCCTTGCCCTCCACCTCTTACTCTTCATTTAAATGCATGAAAGGGAGCATGGAGGTGAGCAACTGCCTGTCCTCCTGTGCATTGAAAGAAGAAAAATATCTACGAGCAAAATACACTTGAGGGGTATAAATACACAAATTGGTGTCATTGCACAAACAAACACACCCATAATCCTCACCTAGCATCAGCTTCATTGTTTCCCAGGGGCAGCAAACGAAACCAGCCCTCTAACACAGGTGTCTTGTGCAAAGAAGCAAAAGGGATTTCCACCTGTGGAGTAAGAGAATAAACAAGGCTTCTACATCAGCCAAGAACACAGATGGTAGCTTTGTGTTGAGAGGTTTATACATTGCGTCACGTAAAAACGAGAAATTTCAGTGTGGGATGTTGTGGGGTACACCAACAGTAGTGCATAATTGTAGAGGAAGGAAAATGATGTATAGTTTTAACATATAAAAATCTGATAAACGTTGTGCATATTTGGATAAAAAACAAACAAATGAGTCAATAAAATGTTGATTCCAGAAGTTGTGGAGATCATCAAGTGTCGATCATCTTACAGAGCAATGTTCAATCCATCACTGAGAAAATAAAATACAACGGTAAACTACTAAACATGTTGCCATCCTCCAAAACTGACAGGCTGGGCAAGGAGAACATTAACCAGAAAAGAAACCTGGAGCAGCTGCACCAGTCAAAAGCTGGTGGTATCTAATGTCAAATAAGAATGTCACTTAATAATTGTGCTCTTCGTAAATCTGATCTTAAAAGAAGAGTGACAAGGGGAAAGAAATTATTGAAACAAAGCCTTCGAAGACAAGGACAGAGAAGTTGGACAGTCGATAGGAAGTTGGAGGAAGCTAAAAGCAGGGCTGGAAAAAAACCTGTTAGAGAAGACAAGTTAAGATAAAGGCTCACAGGAAACTAACAGAACAATAGACAATAACGTCTTATTATTGGTCCACCAGTAATAAGATAACACTCACAATGATCATAATATATATACCATAACCTTTGTGGATCAAAGTAGCTAACTAGTGAGCTTGGGAGAGTCACCAACAAGGAAACTTAATCAATTTCCACATTGCAAAAAATTATATGACAAACCAAGTCAGTCTTAATGTGTTATCAAGTTCACAATTTGCTACTAAAGAGCGCTGGTTGTTTAATTGCACAGACCTGTAAGACCTATTCTCAGTGATGAACATGATCCAGATGGTGCACAGAGTCCATCTTGCCTCCAACTTATTTATAGAGCTTCCTTAGCTCAGAACAAAACATCAAACTTTAACAAGTTAAAGTGTGTTTTATCTATCCAGTGTTTTATCTGATAGTGTTTTATCTAGATTTGTATCTGTATCTGAGATTTGTAATTGTAATGCTTTAAAATTGAACAAGGTTCAGTAGCTATGGATTCAGTAACCTGCATTATTTGACAGCAATCATAGCATAAAATTCAAGAGATCCTGACCTTTCCCAGAAAGTCGTTTTTTCCCACCATGTCCCAGTCCCAGACCTCCACCATCACAGTCCCCTCCTCATTCAGCTCCTCTGCGTCCAGCTCCAGCTCTAAGGTTTCCCCCCAGTGAGGGAAACGGGTCTTCTTGATAATCTACACCCAGACATAAAAAAGGTAACGCATCCTAGAATGAAAATTATGCACAAAAGAAAAGAAACTTCCAACATTGCTGCTCTGTCAGCAAAGATAGTTACATTATTAACTCCCTGTAGTTGTTATGTTTGACAACGTTATGAATCCAATCCTAACTGTCTCAACAGTTAACGAAATATGTTGCAGGCTTAAAATGCAAGAAATTATACATATACAAAATTAATTAAGCTAAATGACAATCAAAATATCTATAATTATCTCTGCATCTGCCTTATGCTTATGACAAACCATAGCATCTTAGACAACCACTATTTACAGAAAAACAACCTTTTTACTATGGAAATCTCTTGAATGCTGTACACGTCATAGAGCTCACCGAGGTCTCCGCACTGTGGTTGTTGAAAATAATTCTTCCAAAAGGATCCGATGTTCCAGAAATGTCTCTTGGCGCCAAGTCCCTGTGGGTATCAGCAGACCAAATATCAACAGTGAAAACAACTCTCAATCTAATCCTTTATTTTATACAAATCATATAAGTTTCATCTTGGTATTACTGTTATTTTTTTGTTTTTTTTTCTTTGGCTAAACTAAGAGCTATCTCGGCCTTGTTGAAAACCAGTGTCAAATTGTGATTGTCAGACTAATCTGTGCCTGAGAGATTGGGACAGGCAGATGGGGCACTGAGTGGGGCGATAGAGGCAATGTGACTCAGAAGGAAGTGTGGAAGCAAACTGATTGAGAGAACGTTTCATCGCAGAAACAGATATGGTGTGGCATTTTGCCCTAGAAATTCAACTATGTTAAAGATGGTATGAACATTTGTTTCTAAGTTATTTCTATTCTTTTTATGACAAGTTTGCTCCTAAACTATTTGAGGCGTTCTTGTTCACTTGAGTTTCACCTCCCCACACTAGCAGTGACTAAAGGTAAAAAAAAAAAAGGTAAAGGTAATTTTATTTATATAGCACATTTTCAGCAACAAGGACTGTACACAAAGTGCTTTACGGGATTTAAAAAGAAATACAAACAAAATAACAAACCCAAAAGAAAGAGCAAAAGAAAAAAAGCTAATAATGTTGATCCAAAGTAAATAAACTAGATACTAGTTTTTTTTATTTTTACCTGGCTTCAATGACCTGGCACCGCAGGCTGCTCTTCATTGTATCTTTAAGGAGCTCCAGACTCAGGTGGATCTCTCCTTGAACGTCCTCATCGGGGTCAACCCTAGTCAGGTTCATCCAGCTATCAAGCCCTGTGAGGATCACACAGACAGACGATGCTATTTACAGTGGTTTCTAACATGAGCTGACAGTAGTGGGTGGTAAAGAAACGGTTCTTAAATCAAATTGTTAAAGTATGAAGACTCTGAACATTCATATTGTGTTATGTTACAGCAAGCACTAGGATTTTATATGGTAGAGTGAGACAAAGTATAGTGCATATTTGTACATTTACAGCAAAATGTTACATTTTTGTTATGATTTTTTATTATTATTGTTATTTGTTTTAAGTTTCTTGAAGCTTTGCACCTGTAGAGACAGAAATGATTGCCCATTCCTCTCACCCAGTGAAATAGATCAAGTGTACCTGTACTTGCTGAATAGAAGTATTTCCACAAAATGATGCTGCCGTTACCATGTTTACAGTGGATGTCTTAAGGGTTATAATCATCTGCCACGCATAGCGTTTTGAAAGCAGGGGAAAGAAATTGAGTTTTTGTCTCATCTGACAGCAGCATCTTCTGAGACCGTTTGCTGGCATCCACCGGATGGCTTTCATTGTACCACAAATGGGACTCTTCTTATAACTTTTCTTCAGCAATGGCTTTCAACATTAATCCATGAACGCCAAACTGTTGGCCCGGTGGCATAGAGCATCCGCATTTTTACAAAGATGAAGGGAGATTGACCCTTTTGCTAGGCACTGAATAACATTGGCTTATTTATGTATTTTATTTGCTCCAGTAATAGGAGTTAGAGTTGCTAGGAATGCATTCATGGCTGTACCTACTTGTGCTGCTTCTTTATTTTTTTTTGTTTCCTTCCACTATCCCACATACCCCAGTTAGGCATAACATTATGACCAGGTGAAACAAATGCAAGTGAAGATTTTATTCTCAAAGATGATGTATTTGAAGAGAGAAAATTGACCAAGGGTTGGGATTTAAATGAGTTTGATAAGGGAAAAATTGTGGATGATTCGCCATGGTGAGGCAGTTTTATATGTTCATACATAAGATGGTTTACATAAAAATAATGAAACAACGCTAGCTTTTTTCCTATGATAAAGGCATAAGATAATAATTGTCGTTGGTATTTATTAAATTGAGAAAGCTGAACAGAAACTGTTGATGTTCTGGAAAAAACCAGAGGTTCCATCGGTTAAATTGTGGCTGGAGGAACTGGTAAGGCTCTCTCATTTGGAAAGAGTACGGTTCTCATTAGCAAATAACTTAAAGCGATTCAACAGAACTTGGCAACCCCTTCAGCAATATATTAATAACCCTATTTCAAGATGATTTATTTTGATTATCGGTGTGATCAGATGTAAGTCCCAGGAAAAGGGGAGGAGGGTGGGCTGGGGGAGGTGATTGGGTCTTGAGAATGTCCTTATTTATGTCACTTTTGTTTTGTTTTAATTTTGTGTTGTCTTTATGTTTTATGTTCACATAAAAAAAGAAAACAAACATGTATTGTTGAGGTTGTAATTCTCATGTCTGATTTCTCAATAAAACAGTTTGACAACTAAAAATAATGAAACAAAGTTAAGACATATAAGACTAGAAATATAAGAAATTTATTCTTAATTTTTTAGTTCAAAACTCCAGCTTTCTTGGGATACTCACCTTCTGCAGCATCTATCAACAACTGTTTCAGTTGTTCAAGGAGGGATTGGTGGTAAACCAACACAGTGTAAAGACTTTACTGATGCATTACATGAAGCAAAGGCTAATTTTTAAAAGAAATCATCGCTGGATCTTAGAAAAAGGTCTCAAAATATACAGTGCGTCATAGTTGGTTGCGATATGGCAGCATCAACCAGTTACAGTACTCTCACTGACGTCTTTCCACCTCTGAAATTTGTTCAGACCAAAAATGTATGCCTCTACGTGTCCAGATTGCAATCTAAGCATCTGTTGCAGTTGTTGGAAAAATAAGTCTATTCTAGTGAGACAACTTACTGCAGTGGAAACGACAAATCTCTCAGATCTACAGATCTCAGTAGAGATGTATTGTCCATATGCATATATTTGTAGTTTGTTGTTTGTTTTCACAGTGCAACATGGACTAGGACTCTGTCTGCGTGGCTCTTCTATGTCTCAGTCTGGCTGATGGGTTAGATAAGACTTTGTGAGAAAACATGTAAAACAAGTTCAGGAACAAGATTCTTTACAGGTATGACACTTTTTTTTTGGAAACTTGCATTTGAAATGAAAATGAAAGAAGAACAGAGCTCTCTAAGTGCTTTTATGTTTAGTTAGTGTACATTTTATGACTTAGACTTACCTGATTGTAGTTTTATAATATGACTGGTTAATGAGGCAACATGTCTGGAAAGCAATCTAAAAAAGAATATTCTCAAGTCTATAATCGGATCAGTGTTGCTTCCTCATATCTAACATATTCTAACCTGCTTTGCTGTTACAAATCCGAATTGTTTTTTTTCTTTTACATCCAGAGTAGGAAGACAAATGGACTGTTAAGTCCAACATAGTGTCACCGTAACTCTTCTGCAAGTTATGTGGCTGTGTTTAGATCTTCAGAAACATCAAACAAACATCAAACCTGTGAAAAGAAACAATACAATTAAAGACAGGCTGTGATAAAAATCCTGCGAGGGAGTCAGTGACTCAGTACCGTCATGTAGTCATGAGTCACTGGAATGAAGGCCATGCCAGGTGATTCTCATAAGCACCGTATCTGTATGCAGCAAACATAACATGATAAACTCCTCCAGTATTAGAGTGAAGCTACTGCACTATCAAAGCGCTTCATGCGTTATATGCCATATGTATGGCCAAGACATTGCAGAAGGTGTGACAGTTGACGCTGGGTAAACACTGGGAGCTGAAACGGAAGCGTTTCTGTGAGGAAACCAGGCATTTTATGGTGTAAGGCTGTTTGAAATGCATTGGCTGCCTTCCTGGTTTATGATGCACAATGAATAATCCCAGGGTTTACGCAGATGAGCAGCAGGAACACATCACAAAAAAAAGAAAAAACCCAATGAGTTTGTGGTAGGCAAATATTCCAAAAAGTGATTAATCAGCACAAATAAATCATGTTTAACATGTGAGACAACACACAAAAAAACATTCCCAGACTAAAAACGGACATTTGACTGTTCGGTGTCTTGGGAAATCAATGTTTGTTTAACTTTTGAACTCTGGTCATGTTTTCAACCGATTATAGACTGAAGTTTATTTTGTCATCAGTCATACCTTTAGCTTGAGCTCCAATAGCTTCTTTGCTCAGTGTGATCTTTCCAATAACGTCATCGTGTCTGCAGAGTAGAATAAAAAAGCATATTATCAGGTAAAAACATTGACAATCTGATGAAGCTGCAAACAGCAACAACTGCAGCCCTAATATTCTAAAATAAAAAATGGCAACTTGATCTGGGCAACCATCTGCCTGATGATGCTTGTCTATTCATTTTTGTTTTTTCCCAAAGCAGTTTAGCTGAACTTGAAGTTCAATTCATGAGCTAAGTTAAATAATGAGGGCTGTAAATCAAATGCCAACCCCTGCCTGATACTGGGCTGTTTAAGAATGAAGACGTTCCAAATCTTCTTACCCAATTGTGTCTTCGTCCATCACGAGGAACGACAGTGAATGAAACCCCATTGGGAGGTGCAGCGTGTACTCTTCACCCCAGAATGGGTTTAGATTCTTCCACACTGTAGCGGTTCTGGAAAGAGACGTTCAGCACATTTGGTCAAGTTTATTTTTAAATAAATGCCTGAATGATGCACCTCTAATGTCTACAATGCTTTACAAAACTATACATACCCCTCATACTTTTCACTTTTTACCTCTTCTAGAATGAGGCAGCATTCTGGAGTGGCTCTGCTGATTTCATTCTGACTTTTTTTTTTCTTCTTTTTTAATAATTCCTCTTTTTCTGGTGGAAACATTTTTGGATAGTTATTCCCTCTTGTACTGGATGGTGTACAGCTGGAAATATTTTTGGTGATACTTTTTACTTTTGACATTTGTTACCATAGCGACAAGGTGGTTTACAATCACCAGCAGCTAAGTAACACCACAAAAACCGAAATAATACCTCAACTGCAGAAACAAATTTCAGATTTGCTGAAAAGAAGATGTCAGGAGCAAAGAGTTGAGAGAAAAGAAGGGGGTTCAAGCCATCTTTTGGCAACATGGTATTGTTTGCAAACCAGTTGGGTGAATTCCAACCAGAGTATCTGGAAAACAGCACTATGTGTTTCATAGAGACATGGCTGCAGGATCGAGACCAACGCCAATGTCTCTCTGGCGGTCTTCCTCACAATATGAGCAGGCAGAGAAACGGCAAAGCAGGTTGCTAAAGAGAAGCTAACGAGAAGCGGCAAAAGCAACGGAGGAGGATCATTGTTGATCGTCAACAGCAGATATTGTAATCCAGGACATGTAACTGTGAAGTGTCAACTCTGCAGTCCAGGTAGCAAATTGTTATATTTTGTTCATATTATTCACCAAGAGAGTTGAAATGTTTTATTTTGGAAACCACTTAAATCTCACCATCAGCTGTTGCAGAGAATGTAAGTGATATGATCAGTCCAGATGTTGCTATGCTACAGACACGACACTCCAGTGCTTTTGTGGAAATATCTGGAGATTTTAATCACGCTTCATTCTCTGCTACATTTAAAAAGTGACTCTACCAAAGATAGCAAAACATTTTGCAACAGCCATTTGGTTTTATGCAAAAGTTAGAGATCCATAAATCTGCAAATACCTCTAATTGGTAGTAGTTAAGGATCTCTAAGAATCCATAAACCTCACTGGACAAGTCAGATAGCCTCCTTGTCTTAAATATAAACCCATTGTTTAGAGGCAGCCTGTAACAAAGAACTGTGAGAAAATGGTCACAGGAGGCTGCAGAAGTCTTACAGGGTTGTTTTGAGGCTGCAGACTGAGATTCCAGTCATGTGGAGATGAAATCAAAGCCATTACTGAGTGTGTGACCGACTATATACTTCTGCATGGGCAACATCATACCAGCCAGCACAGTGAAATGTTTCTCCAGTAACAAACTCTTGACTAACAGTGACCTGAAGGAACTGCTAAACAAGAAAAACAAGAGCCTTCAGGAAGGGAGTTGGGGGACTATTGAGGAGCATACAGAAGCAACTAAAGTCAAGATTAGAGAAGATAAGAAAGTATACATGAAGAAGCTAGAGAGGACGCTCTAACAGAACCATAACAGAGCGGTGTGGTCAGGGATGAAGGTCTTATGGTAAATGTGACAACAACAAAGGAGATGACTGTCGATTTTCAGAGAAACAGGGTTAGTTCAAACACTATTACCATCATGGAAGAAGTGGAAGTATAAATATCTCAGTGTTCATCTGGATAACAAACTGAACTGGAGATGCAACAGAGAAGTTGTTTACAAGAGGGAACAGATCCCACTTTATTTTTTGAAGAAGCTTTGATTCGTCTGTGCATGTCTTTTATAAGTCTGTTGTGGAGAGTGCAATCTCTTCTGTCTTGATTTGTTGGAGAATCAGAGCCATGAACTTAAGGCTAAGGCTAAACAATCTGATAAAGAAGAATATTTTAGGGACTACATTACTCATAAAATGAAGAACATGATGGAGAACCCTGATCATCTGCTTCATGAGACAGTTATAAAACAATACAATACATTTTATTTGGATTTAATATGATAAACCAACGCTCACGTTTTTCAACGTGGAGGTTAGCTGATCTATTCAACTGCAAGAAGAGTGAATCTAAGGGCTGAGAAACAGAAGGATAGGCAGCATAAATACAAGTGTATCGACAAAATACATTGAAGTTTGGAGTTGTAATGTGACAAAATGTTCAAAAGTTCAAAGGGTATGAATATTTTTGTGAGACAAGGTGACTGAGGAGGCGCAACAAAAAGATTTTAAATTACACTAACTAGTAATGACATGTGGCATCACATAACATATAATATATAACAACAATGTTATATCTTCTAATAAAGACGTGTTATTTTGATGCAAACTGTCAACAGCTGTAAGTGGAAGCTTTGCTATATTTACAGAAAGCTTTCAAGTTAACCATCCCAATGTGACTGAGAAAGGATGGAGGCAAAAACAACAAAGTTCCTGATATGTTCAGAGACAGAGTTTCAGATGCTCAACAAAGGTTAATTTGCTAAATTAATTTGGTTAATTTGTAAAACCATTGCTGCCTGCCTGCAGTTTGATAGAGACTACAGACTCAAGTCGAAACAGCTTTGGTCCAAGGTTATATTTAATTAGTCCAAAATGGAAGCTTTTCTGCTAGAGGAATAGTCTTAAGCTTAAAGCTGACACTTCATAATGATTGCTGGCTAATAATAAGATGAGTTGCATTTATTGCAGATCAATGTTCAGCCTACAACAACTGTGACTAAGATTTCAGATGCTGAATAGTTCACATCTGGGAGTCACACACCGAATAGGCCTACGTCTAATAATTTTGTTTCTCATTTTTCAGAAACTGGATTACTTTTGTGCAATTTTGAGAGCATTCAAACTATTTGAAAAAGTCAGAAGCCCTATAGATGAACACTAATTAAAAGTTATCACAAATGACAACCGGGAAAAAACACTGTGTCATAATGAGCATAGAAAGAGTTTTGTGTATCCGTTACTTCCCAGCGCAATCTACCAGGCTCACCATCCTTGGAAATCACACTCAAGAGTCAACTGCCCAGTAACACAGCAAGTGAAAATAATGTGAGTGCCTGCAGTGAAACACTGAGCAGTTTTCAACACTCCAGATGGAACAACAGTCATACTTCCCATTTCCTTACTAAGGTTCTTGAATTGTTTTCATTTTTATTTTTTTAGATTATCAATACATTTCAAATACACCTGTAAAAAGGTGTGTTCTCTCATCTCCCCAGTATTTTCTTTTCTTACAGGTGCCTCCTGCAATAATTGATGCATGCTCACCATGGTAACCTAAGGGTGTTTAAAGGCCAAAGCAGTATCAGGTTCTCTAGCTGTGATGAACGGGCCATGCTGTGGGCGTTTGAACACACCTTCCACATGGGTAACATGCACTTGTAACCATTGTAGGTTGCATGTACTATTTATTACATGCTTACCAGAATATAGCATGTAATTAATTATGACCCAACAGACCATTTTGACTAGATTGCAGATGTTTGTAAAGCAGAAAACGTGTTTATTGTTACAGGAACCTTATGTTAATGTTGACTGAAACGGACAGAGCTCACCTGGCTACAACTTCATTGTCAACTTTAACGATGCAGTAAGGATCACTCGTCCCAGATCTGAAAATTAGGAGCAAACGTTGGCAGGCTGAGCACATGGTAATTGATTAAAATACATTTCCTTTTTCTTTTTAATGACGCTCAGGTTAATACGAGCAGGTAAACATAATTTTTGTCATACGTGTTTCTTTGAATTTATTCCATTGAGAAACCAAATTTTAGACGTAGGTTATTTTATCAGGTAAGGCTACAATACAGAAGCACATGCCATTCAGAAATTACTTACACGTCTTTGGCCGGAAGGTTCCTGCCCTCGACAATCCGAAAATAAAGAGACGTGTTTTTGGCCATTTTCGCTCCGGTAATTTATTTATCCGGCGAGTATCTCTTATGTTGCCATGCGAGCTGGTATAGCCCCCTGCCTTTCTGCGAGTGAGTTTTCTCCGTTTCATGACACCTTCAGCTCGTGACGGCGCTCTGCCCACCAGCAGCGCGCGACCCAGGCGCGCTTCACCGTCCAGTCAGTGGAGCGGGTTACAGCCGCGAGCCCCATGTAATCAAAGCATGTGATCGGTTTTACAGTCCATGGTTGTACCAAATAATTCAGTCCATGGCTGGAGTGAACAATGCGAGCCTCAGTCAGTCTGAAAAGCTTTTAATGGGGTTTAAATATAGTATTCCTAAGAAAAAATAAATACAATAAAATAAATGTGTTTAACAGCTTGTTTACAAAACCACAAGCCGCGGTTCTCTTTTTTCAGCTAAGTCAGAAACTCCTTTATGTTTTCGGGATAAAATTACAACTTAGTTCAGGTAAAAATATTTGTAGAAGCGTCAGCGTTATCGTCGTAATACATTTTAGACAATAATTTTGAAGCTCGTGTCTTTTGATATGAAGCGCCATCTGTCGACCATTTTTATTGAGTGCCAAAAGTTGAAATCGACCAAGCTGCTACATCAACGCTTTGGACTCCAGAGGGCGCTGTTACGAAGATAAATTAAAATTCAAATGGTTACTTATAGCTGTTATCAAAAAATCTTATTATAATTGGAGAAAGTCCGTATACCTGAGGAAAACATTTTCATGTGACTTTCTTTATCCCACGTTTTTTGTTTTTGTTTTTGGTTGGACCTTGAGTCTGAGCAAATATTGAAACAAATTCTAACAAGTTATACATTTTACTTTCAAAACCCAGGTCTTTGCCTTCTTTGATTGAAAATTATGAGATACAACGTTACAAAGTCACAATTTTGGGTTTCAATACCAAAACATGGACTTTCAGAGAAGAATTATGGGATTTAAAGTTCTATTTTTAGATTTTCAGTCATAAATATGAGGTTCAACATCAGAATTCAAAGTCAAAATTATGTGCTATTTTATTTCTTTCAAGTGCCAGTGTGCATTACCATATATCCATAAGCAAATTAATTAAAGTAATTAATTCATTATTATACAACAGAGAAACAAAATATCCATGATGCAAAACGAGGTCAAGTCCTTCATCAAGGAACAATGTCAGAAAATATACAAATATTACAGAAATAAAGGAACAACAATGACAATCAATTGCATGTATATAATACATTAAAATGATAAAATTACAGAGAAACATAAAGTGGACATGAACCAATCTAGCACTCATGATTGGTATGTAACATATATAAAGAAAGAAAGCAGTTGAAGGAAAAAGTTTATATTATTTCAAAAGATATGATATGATATGATATGATATGATATAATATGATATGATATGATATGATATGATATGATATGATATGATTTAAGGAAAATTATTCATAAGTAATGGATCATTCAAACTTTTTTCCGGTTTATGTTGCCACACCTAGTCCAGTAGAGGGCGGCAATATACTTATGCACTAGTTGCCAAGCACCAAAACAATTGAAGAAGAAAAATCTCAGTAATTACAGACAGGCAGGTTTACGGGCTACAATTTTGGGGTCTTCTTAGATTAAACATAAATACAGTTAAAGCAACCAGTCTGTTTCGGTATATTAAATAGAGTTGTAAAATTATTCGGGTTTTAGTAACTTAAAAACAATAATAGTTTATATTCATGGTGTTGTAAATTACTTGAGCGATGTTCCTTCTTAACATGAACAGTAAAATGGGGTTAGCTGAACTTGGTAACGTTCATTATCTGTTTTGACCAACGTTTCAAGCAGTTGTATTTATAGTTTAAAAACATGGATGAGTTCCCCGGAGTCACCGACAGGGATTCAACAAAACTACAGGAGAGACATTACTACTTGCTATCTGAACTGCAAACTTTAGTCAAAGACTTACCAAGGTATGTTTTTTTTTTTCCTCATGATGTCTTTTCTTCACTACAAAATACTTTCAGCAAGTAAAGTTACTTGCAATACTTGAATTCAGTCGAGCTCGCATAACTTACTTAGATGTAGTTTGTCACCTATAAAAAAAACATAATGGTAACTCTGTTTTACTACTTTGTTGAGAATATTTGTTTATCGAAGCTAAAATCTACCCACAACAAACTTGTAAATGTAATTTAGTGTCAGAACACACGCAGGTTTAAACTTGACTTTTTTGACTTGTTCTTTTTTTCCCATTGATCAGCTCCTTCCAGCAGCGGCTGACCTACAACACGCTGAGCGACCTGGCTTTAGCCCTCATTGATGGCACAGTATATGAGATTGTGCAGGGCCTTCTGGATATTCAGCATCTGACAGAAAAGAATCTGTACAACCAAAGGCAGAAGCTGCACTGTGAACATCAAGGTCTGTACCAGTCGTACAAAACGTAGTCAAAAACAGATTTTTATGCCTGTGTAATTCTCAAGACCTACAGTCTTCTTAAATGCTTCCAATACCTATTGGAATAAAAATACCATCACAGTAGAAGTTGCTGTGATTTAACCGGTAAACCTTTTATGGATGCAAAAGTAAGAACCCCCCACTTGATGACTTTGTGTTTCTGTGTTTGATTTGATGCAAAGCACTTTGAAATGCCTTGCTGCTGAAATGTGCTATACAAATAAAATTTGATTTGATTTGAAATGAAAGAGTTTTGCTTCGCTTTATTTGCCTGCAACTTACAATTTATTTTTAATTCTTTTTTTTTTTCTCCCCCTAAGGACTCAAACAAGATCTGGTTCGAAAACACAAGGATGCATTACAGTCATGCAAGCCGCACAACCTTTCACTTCTCAAGACAACCCAGCAAACTGAACTTGAGGTGAGAAATAAAACCTCAGCTACTATGTTGACTCTGAGGAATGCCAGACTGTTATGTATATTATATATTGTTTATGGGTTTCAGGCTTTGGAAGTTCGGGTTCGCGAGGAGCAAAAGATGATGGATAAGAAGATTGTTGTAGAAATGGACCAAAAAGTGACTGACCAGCAGAACACCTTGGAGAAGGCAGGAGTCCCAGGGTTTTACATCACCACTAATCCTCTGGTAAACATTTCCGCACATTCATTCAGTGTAGTTATTTCTTTCTGATTCACTCTACACAGAATTTTTTTTTTTAAATGGGTCAAATGTCCATCAGATGCAGATTTATATCTTCTCTAACCACTCTTCAACCAATTATGTGCGACTGCAGGAGCTCACGATGCAGATGAACCTGCTTGAATTGATTCTCAAGCTTCAACAGAAGGATTCGCAAGCCTGACTGCTATGAGGAAGATGTGCCAACAGAGACAATATTTTCTATTCTTGTCAAATACAGAAGATCAAAAAAAGATGCGATCAAAGATTTGGTCACATCCTGGAAAAAGTAAGTTTTGGCCTGAATGGAGAACATTGGGACATTTTGACAGACCTGATCATAGTTAAGAAATGATAAAAGTGGGCCTAATTCCTGTTAATGCACTGTAAACTTTCTTAAGGACACTTTGCCTGATACAGTTTTGATGTATCTCTCATTACCTTTCTGAGAAATACCCACAGTTTTGAGTATTTCCAGTTTTTTTGCACAATTTTTTTTGTTGGAAGTTTCATTTGTTATTAGTTTATGGTCTGGTCATATTGAGTTTAGTGTTATAATGACACATGTGACCTTACTTTAGTTGTCGGTAAATTTATGTTTTGGAATTATGTTGCTAATGTATGCTAATCTGCTGAAACTGTAAAGAATATGTCTTTAGGTTAGAGGTTTTTTTTGGTTTTTTTGAACAATTTCCTAAATAAAAGACAACTGGGCAAAAAATGGTCCACTCATAAAAACTGCATGTCACCTGAAGTCATGAATCACACTTTTGAAAGACATATTAAGTTTTTTCTGCTTCCTAAAGTGGACATTGTTAATATGAGGAATAATCCCATCATCTGGATAAACATTAAGTAGCAATCTGCATAATCGAACTGAAACCTGTGCTCTATGTACCAAAGATATACTGTTAAGCACAAAATTACATTTCTGGTAGATTTATGTGTAAATTATCTCAGATTAAAATTTTCTTTTAACTTAACCTATGTTTCTTCAGATTTAAAGGGTTTTATATGTTGTCAAAATACTACAATCTGCCACAGATTATCAATAACTAAGTAGCAATGTCTGTGTCTTGCTTGTCTGGAAGAATTCACAAGCATTGAAAACTGTGAGCATGTGGGGAAGGTTAAGAATCTACACAATTTCTGCAGCATGTGAAATGTGTACTTTTGATTTAACTTAAAACTTGCCCATTTGCATTCCTGAGCAAAAGTAGGACATGTAAGCAAGTTCTGCTGCCATGCATAAAATGCAAGAAGATTGGTGATAAAGGTGGTGCTACTTGATCATCTCTTGAGATTCAAAGTTCGAGGATTTCACACTGACTTTGTGAAAGTAGTTCTGAGAGAATGAAGATGGATTTTCTTTTTTTCTCTTTTAGTCCAAATGGAGGCGCTACTGCACCGTTAGCATGGCTTGACAGTTGCCAATGAAGCCAGATGCAGCAGCAGGAGGATAGCAGCGGTAGAGAGTTAGTGCACTACAGTGGGTTGTCTCCTTGTCGCTGGCTGTTTTTTGGCTAAATAAGCTACGTACCTGTTAGCAATGATTGAACCGGGTGTCGGGTTTTTCTCAGTAGCAACGTCGGAGCTACAATGAAGGTGCACTTTTTAAATGTATCTGTTGTCCATAGCAGCAATTACCTAACGCTGGCTAACCTAACGGTGGCTAATGTAACGGAAGCCCCGGCGGAAATCACAGCGGCCGGTGCTACATTAGCCTTTAAAATGCATCGCTTATGCGTGAATGAGCTTTTGGTGATTTTTATTTCTTACTAATTTATATGTTTTGTTGTTCTGTTGTACTATTACTGTAGTAAGCTCTTGTTTAGACTAGCATTGCTGTTTTCTTTTTCCTCTGTAAAATGGTCACTCTATGTGTAATAATGCAAAACTATTTTATTCAGCAACGCATTGGTTGTTTTTGTGGTTGCTGTGTTCATACACCAAGCTGGGACAGCAGCTTCTCCTCGCTAGCAGCGCTGCTTACTTACATTTATGGAGAACATCTTCAAAGTTGACATGGAGTGACACACCTTTGAGATAAAACTATGTTGTCATGTGTGCAGGCTGGGGCTTCGTCGGTGTGGGCTTCATGCTGTGGTCTGCTGAATGAAGTCATGGGTACCGGGGCCGTCCGAGGCCAGCAGCCAGGGTTTGGTGCCGGTGCCGGGCCCTTCAGGTTCGCCCCCAGTGCGGGATATTCCACGTACCCACCCAACAGCTCAGGGAACCCCGGCCTTGTTTGTAAGGCTTGTGGACAGGCCTTCTCAGTCTTCAGGAGGAAGGTAGGTCTCATTAGATGCTGTAGATTCCCGTCCACGTCAAATGTGCGTCATATGAAAAGTAATTTTAAGGTTATCAACAGATTTGAAATAAAAAAAGAAGCTGATCTCTGAAGAAGCTTTTTCTGTCATGCTTTCTAAATCTGCTCACAAAATGTTTAAGCAATAAAAAAAAAAGCTTTGAATAATACAAAGAACATAGGTGACACAAAAGTAAAGACTAAGACAGCTACAATATGTTAACAGCTAAAAATTCTGGGTTAGTTTATTTTACTTAATCTATATGTTAGTTGAATAGATTTTTGCTGAGTGACTGAGACAATAAAGCTCCAACAGGCTTGTATGGAAGGAAATTTTGAATTAATCAGAGTTGATATCATTGAAATATTTAACAATATATATTGTTAAATAGAGTTTTAGCGAAAACAGAAAGTATTTATCCTTGTGAGCAAATTGAAAAAACAAACAAATCTAAGCATAGACTTTAAATTTATGATAGAATATCAGGGCCAATTTTTTTTTTCAATTACAAACAGAAAGTTGTAATAATACAAGAATAACAGTGTTTTTATGAGAAATCCAACACAAAAAAAAATAATAGAAAACGTACAATGAAGAATCTTTAGCGTCTTGTGTTTTGGTTTTGTAGATAAGAAAGTACTTAATCTTTTAATGCATTAGCATCAAATTATCATCAATAGCAGAACTTTGAAACAATCGTAAGACATTCTCCTGGTAAAATTGCATCTTTCTTCTGCTAATATTATGACAAAACTCTGGTAATTAAACAAAAATTATTGTAGCCTCATGCTCATTCGTGTAACTCACAGTAGAGATGATAGAAATAAGTCACTTTTTGCAAATATTTTCTGTCGTAAAAGAAAGCAGGACAAAAAAAATGTCATTAAAAATCCAAGATTTTATACTGACGCCATGTCACAAAGCCCTAACTCCCGGTAATGGTTCAGATCTCTTAAATTTCCCAGCTTAGTGTTTTCACCATGCGTCAATACACTCCCATTAGACTCTAAACTTTACCGATGCGTGACGCGTTAAACCTCTGTGAAAACGTCCGCCTGCCTCTCCTCCGTCACCCCAGCTTGTCGTTTCCTTCCCGCTGCAGTACACTTGCTGCGACTGCAAGAAGAGCTTCTGCTCGCTCTGCACTGAGGTTCTGGAGAGCCTACGCATTTGCGCCACCTGCCATTTGCTGAAGTCCACGGCGTTCCATCGGCCGCGGCTCATGCGTCTGCGAGTGAGGGACCTGCGTCAGTATCTGCTGCTGCGGAACATCTCCACTGACACCTGCAGGGAGAAGGAGGACCTGGTCGATTTGGTCCTCTGTCATAGGGCTTTTGAGGCGGAGGACGAGGAGGAGGAGGAGGAGGAAAACGAGGAGGAAGACGAGGATGATGACGACGACGAGGAGGTGGAGGACCCCAACACAGCCAGCCTCCTCTCTCATATTCATCGCACGCTAACAGATTCCATCGCACCGCCTGCCTCTGAGCTGTCTGCTGCCACGCTGGAGGAATCGCTCAGCTGGAGCGAAAGTCCTGAAACCAACCAGGTGAGAAACCAACCAGAGAGCCTGATCACTCTACAGACACAGCTTACCTCTGACCGGTCAGGATTCGCTGTAAATACTTGTACACGGCCTGCTTGTGGAGTTGTAGTCTTGTCTGTGAATGGAAAGTACAATACACTTTTGTTTCCAGTTCGCCCAATAAACTGGGTAACGGAGTGTGTAACCCTAACCTACTGTAATCTGGCACGTTCCTGACTCAACATTGTTTTCCTGCAGGATTCAGATGAGACCACACCCGTGTCGCTCCTTAACTTGGACTCCAGTGAACAAACTCCTCAGGTGATCCATATAATTTGGCTCACACTTGTTACAATATAAAAACAGGATTTTAAATGCAGATTTTTTTAAAATCGGTTCTAAACTGAAACAAACACATTTTTGTGTATAAAATGTTTGTTTTTTTTAGACGAGTCCTCAGACACGCCATGGAGCCGGAGCGTCCGTCTCTGACATCTCTAGTGTGGGGGACATCAATGGCCTGTCAGTCAGGCAGCTGAAGGAGATCCTGGCAAGGAATTTCGTCAACTATTCCGGGTGCTGTGAAAAATGGGAGCTGGTGGAGCGTGTCAACAGATTGTACAGAGAAAAGGAGAAGAATACAAATACATGTAGGTGTTTACTTGGCTTTTGGTCACACAACTTTCCTTATTTAACATCATATTAGGGCCAGAAAGGGGCATCATACAGTTAGTCTTTTTTTTTTTCTTTTAGATTTGAAGTTGGATTAGTTTTAAAAAAAAAAAAGAGTAAATTATTTAAATCACAATGTTCCAAAAAGTGATGAAATAATGTCAAATATTTCCTGAGATCTGATTGGTTAAGTGGGGCCTCTTCAGACCAGCTATCTAAGGGCCGAAATTCTGTTGAAATGCATCCAAAAATGTATGTCCAATTGTAAATTCATACGCCATTATTTCACTATTATTGGTTTAATTTATTCCACATTATGAACGTTATTTTTTTTTCACTCGCGGTGCATCCGGAAAGTATTCACAGCGCTTCGCTTTCTCCACGTTTTATGTTGCAGTCTTATTCCAAGTTGTATCAATTGAGCTAACCTCTTTCCTCAAAATCCTACACACAAATATCCAGATACAAACAATGTAGGAAACAGATAGTTGTTGTTTTTTTTGTTTTTTTTGCAAATTTAATAAAAATAGGAAACCAAGAAATGCCATTTCTGTAATCTATCACTGCTGGATGTTACGTTATGTTAAAGGCTCTAAGATAAAATGTGGAAAAAGCAAAGTGCAGTGAATACTCTCCAGATGCGCTGCACTCTGCTCTTCTCGAGCTGATTGGTCTGAAACGTTGGCTTCCTGGGCAGATTAACCAATCAGGTTTCATGCTCCACAGGGACAGCTTGCGTTATTTCATGCGCACTGCAGCACACAGAAACCTGCACAATTATTTAGACTTTTAAATGATAAGTGATTCAAATTTGGAAAATGGCCCATTCCGTGTGACATGTAGTTAAATATTCCCCTCAGCAGGTGGCCGCTGTGACAAGTGGTATTTATGCTTTGGCAGTGTAGATATCTTTGATTATCCGCCCTGGCTGGGAGGATCCTGTTTTTAACCACAGAAACGTCATCGATCTTTTATTTTGCTGACATTCTGTCCTGTAGGCGGTAACATTATCTTGCCATATATTACGCAGATTTAAAAACAAAAACGGGGGGGGGGGAAAAAAAAAGGATTATTCGTATAGCTTTTCTTTTGAAGTCATGATAAACTTATCACATGCTTGCTTTACTCCTCCCGCTATAAAGTGATGGCCTTCCCCTCTCCTCTCTGCAACGGTGCCATCGGAGGTAAGGTTACAGCTCATCACCGTGGTCAGGTGTTTCCACCTCTGCCTTCGCTTCTTCCATCGTATGAGCAAAGCCTCATTCTCGCTACGCATGTGTCCGTTGTGAACCCGTCTTCATCTGCTATCCATCCGTACCATTCGTCCTGCTGAGTGGTATTTGCTGTTGTGTTTGCCGTGGGAAAGTAGATATTCATTTATTTTTACCTATTAACACAAATTCACGCCGTTTTGATTTTGCGATCAGGTTCCCTCCGTCGCCGTTTGTGTTGATCGTCCGAAAATCTCACTGGTCGCGAGGTGCCTACTCTCTACGAGCGGCATGTTTTCAGTAAAACCGCACTGCTGAAGAAGAATGCTGAGCCACGGCTGGGATTAATATTTTTGACCTTACGCAAAAATATGCACACAGATACCTTTAGAAAACATTCGTAGCGCTTGACTTTTACAACCTCAAACGTAAAACGTATTTTTGAGGTTTTGCTTAAGAAACTGACAAAAACCAATGCAGCGGAGGTTCAACACTGCACATAATACAGTCAAGCAAATGCAACCTTGATCCACTTTACAAACTATTCCAGTTAAATGTGTATATGGCACAAAAAAATGTGTTTGGTTGTTTATGTCTTTGATTCTTGACAAATAAAAAACAATAATAACAATAATAATAATAATAAGCTTGTATATTTTACTGTAAATGAAGCCTAGCTGGGTTTTCCTAACACATGCGGCTCAATTTAATTGGAATTAATCAGGCTTTTCAAACATTGTTGCCAAGACGTTTTATTACGACAAAGAATTTCGAGACCAAATACCAATTTTCTTCGTTCTCTGCCCTCAGATCCAATTACAGGCGGTGCAATATCACCCTAACTGTTAATGTATTATAAATTTTATTTCACACTGATGAGTTAATAAAAATCCAAATAAAAGATATTGAAATTTCTGGTTGCAATGTAACAAATCGGGGGAATAAGCACTTCAGTGAGGTCCTGAAATGCAGTTAAATTTATGTCATTGCCTAATGCTTAATTTATTTACGCCCTCTTTTTTGTCGCCTCCCGTTTCTCCTCCTTCTGTCCCCACGTCTCCAGATGGTGAAAAGTGTCCCCTGACGCTCCAGGACGACAATCTGTGCAGGATCTGCATGGACGCGGTGATCGACTGCGTCCTGTTGGAGTGCGGTCACCTGGTCACCTGCACCGACTGTGGCAAGAGAATGAACCAGTGTCCGATATGCAGGCAGTACGTCGTGAGAGCTGTGCACGTTTTTAAATGCTAATGCACCACTGACTCGAAACCCCCGAATTCAAAAATGCAGCTCATAAAGTTTGAATTCGACAAAAAAAAACAACAACTCATTTTCAGATCTTTATATTGACGGGAGTCTTCATGGTCATTCGCAGGCAGGAAAATAATGGTTTCTTTTTCTTTCTTTTTTTTGGTGAATTTAACTTTGATCGACCAGGAGGTTTTCGTTCTTTACAGTATTTCAAAGCAAAGGTTGCCGGGCACATTTATTTTTTATTTTTTGTAAACATCCCAACCTGTAGAACTGTAGCTCCTCCTCAGATCTACGACTCTTTCCCTGCTGCTGCAAGCGAACACATGTCTTAGTAAAGACTTGCACTGAATCTCAGCAGAGGTGTGAAAGGTAGGTGCCAATCGATGCAGTCACCTCTGTTCCTTCTTTTCCCATCTTCTTCCCTCAGCTGCGGGATGACACTGTGTTAATGTTTCAGCATGTTGGATCGGAAAGCACTTTGCCCATGCTCCATGCTAATGCAGCACCACTCACAACCCCACGGCACCTCACGACAGCTAATAGTGGCTTAGATAATGTGCTCCTCTTCCTGAATGCCTGATGAGAGACGCTAATTAGATTTTTTTTCTTTTTTTTTTTTTTTTTTTGAGATGTTGTTTGCCGTTTTAAATGTAGCGCTGCGCAGCCCTCAAAGGAGCAGATGCTCTGCCGGTTATCTTACTTGCGACTGATTTATGGTTATGCTTTGTGAGGTCGATGCATTATTAATCGCGTCAATTTCCTCTGTCATAAAAATAAGTGCTTAATTCAGTGCGTTACCCGTTCCAACATTCACGCAAGATCTCATCACAGCAACGGCTAACGTCTGTCACCTCATGTCCCGTCTCAGTCCGCGAACAGGAGACTCAAACTAAACTGGTGCTAACTCATCCAATCATCTTCCCTGTTTTCTAGCAGACGTTTTACACATGAAGCTTACATTGTTGGAATGAAATGTATTACTATTTTTAAGTTTGTCATATGTAAGATGACTAATGAAACCATTTGAGTGATGTGAAAGTATATCCAGATAATGACTTGTACATATATCAGTCTGTATAAGATGTACATAGCTCTATTTTTCCATTTGGTTTGAATTGTGTGCAAAAATGTTTATTTTTTCAGGATTGTGTTCTGTGACGTGGCCTGAAATGTGTTGGATCTGTTTTGGTTGACTCGAGCTTTTCTTTGAACCATAACAAGAAGCTTTACATCGTTCTCTCTGTAGTATCTCCCTCCCCGGCTTAAAAAAGAAAAGAAAAGAAAAAAAAAAGTACACTCGCTGCTGACACAGTACAGATGTCCGGAGCAAATTGCACTTTTCTGTTACTGAAGGTATAATCATGTACAAGGTATGGTCTTTGTATTTGCAGATGTTGACATTTATATTATGGTAAATTAAAGATTTTAATTAATGTCTTCTTTTTTTTTTTTTGTTTAGTTTTTTTTTTTTTGTTTTGTGTTTTTGTTACCATTGTGCATGAGTTGCAAGAAGCACCTGTGCTTTTCAATAAAGTCGTTTGTTTCTGAAACGAAAAAAAAAAGAAATCTAATTCACGCTACACTTTTTTTTCATAATTTGTTTTACCACGAGTTTGAAATTTACAGTATTTTTCTAAGACTTTTAGAAGTGTAGAACAGAGAACATTTGATGAAAAACTCCCTGTCAAATCAGATCTGTGCAGAAATATCTATAGATGTATTTTAATCTTGATTTGACTTAAGTTGTCTATCATGTTATCCATCCAGTAAATGTTAGATGTTAAACTCAATTTTCTCTAGCGGCCTAAATAAAGCCTTCCTTACACCATTTAACAACAAGAAATTGTTGTTAAATGGCGCTGTTAGCATTTGCAGAGCGAAAAGTCATATAAAATACTGACGCGGCATATTGATAGCTAATTGTAGCGCTCCACTACTTCGAGGTTAACAGGCCTTTGTGTAGCTGTCTAGGTTTTGCATCACATGACTAAAGTTGGGTTTGAGGTCTGAACTTCGTATCACAGCAACAGTTAATATTTTTGGTCATTCTGTTGCAGATTTGCTCATGTATGAATAATATTTACTTTTTTTTTATTTTGGGCTTGACCAAGTTTTGACGCATTTTTTTTAAATCAGAAGTCAAGCTCGGTGTCCCCTGCAGCTCGGTGACTGCAGGAGACGCTGGGTGTTGTGTTGGTGGTGCAACAGTCTTGACTCATGAGCCTTCTACCACAAAGCCTGGCTGCACAAGATGTTTGAGGTTTTGCCAAACTTTTGCTTTCTATGCCTTCAAATAAAATGCGTCGTCTTGTTTGTGTGTGTGTGTGTTTTCTTTCTCTCTATCGAAAAGGGAAATGAGGAGACTTTCGAAATATGGGAGTTCAAATTGTAAATCGCCTCCCAAGCAGACATCTTCGCCTAAAGTTGCAAGGCCTCCCTGACCTCGCTCCTGCTTGGTTTGTCTTCATAAAAACCTGACTAATCCACAGCTTGCTTCGACAGCTGCTCACATTTACCATTAATCGGTTGCACGTAATGAGTGGATCTGAGCCATTAAATGCACCACAGCAAGTTCCAGTTAACCACTCACTTTTAGTAGAAATCTCAGCCACGTTTTGGCGTTAACTCTTGCTGGATTTTACTGTTCCGTTTTCGACAAATGGAGGAGTTCGAGTAAATCGGTTGTCTTTCCGAGCACATTTAAAAATAGTCCATGCATTTTAAGTCGAGGCGATTCTTGAAGCTCGTTGTTCATAGATACCGTAAAGTATCACTCAAATATGGCGAAGGGGACAAAAGTTGTGGCATTTGGACACGATGACAGTAAGTTTGTTTGAAAGACTGTCGAGCATGCTTGCGGCGGCATCATGCTGAGGGTCTGGCTCAGTGCCAGTGGTGCTGGCGCCTCAAACCGAGAACTTAAACAGTGGAAAGAGCTAAGCCCAACATAATGAAGATTTTAAATCTGACGAGTGGAGCCAGTTAGCGGCTTAAAGTCCAGATCAAGATTCTGGAAAATCAAATCAAACGAGCTTCACCAGTTTCTGATAGGAAGAAACTTAAATGTACAGCTGAAATTAAATGCCAGATTGTAATTGCAGATCAGAAAAAGAAAAAAAAAGTTTTCTGCAATGTTCCAAGGGAGATTGAACTACATATTAATTTGGCTTTTTGACTAAATTACCATCTTCTGATTAGAGAAAATGCCCAACCCAATCCAAGTTTTTAAAATTTATTGAAATGATTCCACGGCAGAACACGAGTCCTCAAATGAATCATTAGAAGCCTGTAACATCCATTCTATTGAGTATGTACATTACTGGTCTAATGCATCGTCCAGTTGTTCAAACCAGGACAGGTGGTACCACAAGGATCATGTACAAGGACTGTTCTCAAACTAGGTTCACCCAAAAACATGCAAAGTAAAAGTTGGCAAAACAGAATCACCGTTCATAGATCTAAGATTGAATTGTGATAAAGTTAGTAAAATTTTAAAGTAAATCAAATATTTATTATAAATTGAAAGATAGGAAACCTACACTTGAACATGTTTGTATTCTGTGGATTCAAGCTCAATGTCTGTTGAACATTTATGTACAGAAACCTGTAAACAGATACGCTATTTTGGGATGCTGTTGCCACTAAATACATCTTGTAATAATTCTAACTGTAAGCTTTTCAGTGACATTGTTGATTACATATTGATATATATATGTGTGTATATATATCCATATCAATATAGGAATATGTTGTTGCTTTTTTCTCACTTCTTTTCTCTTTCTACAGGTGTAGAAGCAATTTACTAAGGTGTCTCACTCTCTACCTTTCAACTTTATACTTCTATTATCCTTCCTCCTCCACCTTTTTCTATAGGAAAAGGAATCAGAAAGCCATAAACCTGTGCTTAAGCCATTTATCAGTCAAAAAGTCTCCATGATGATACAAATTAAGTTCTTTTAATGCAAATTAGCACTTCTTTTTTGATTTACATGTATAAACATAATCACATTCACCTGAGGCGATAAATTTACAGCACAACACCCAAAAATACAACACCGACTGTATGAAGTATATTTTTAAATGTATGCAAATACTTGCAGAGGTCATAATTAGTTGCCCATATAGTTGTGCGAGGTTGCCTGCTTTAAAGTCATCGTTAGATTCGCTTTAATTGACTTTCGGGCACCAAAACACAAACCAGGTGGCTGGGACAAGCTCCAACCACCCTGATAAATTATTCACACGCATCATTTGAACCAACTATGTAAGACACCTATGTCAAGTCACTGAATAAACAAATAAATACAAACTGTAATAAAAATATAAATCAATAAATTAATATTGAGAGATTGCTGAAAACCCCTAAACAAAACGCCCCACAGTTAAAAGTCTTTTGTAAAACATCCAAGGGTGTAACAGAAATATGAAATTTATCGCTTTCTCTTCTCTGAAATTTACCTATTTAACGTAGCTATGGTAATTAAATCACAGCACATGCATGTTTTTCTTATCTGTATACTGAAGCGTCGACGTCAAACAGAGATTTTGGCACACAAGAGAAAAAAAAAAAAAAGGAGAAGAAAAAAAAAAAAAAAAGGAAGCCAAGTTGTTCTGTTGAAAATTACATAAGAGTCTGATATTTGGGCTCGAGAAACAGAAAGAGAAAATAACTTGAAAGATTTTGCTTGTAGAAAAATCTGTTCAAAAATGAAACAAAGCCAATAAAAATAACTCAAATACAACCACATGTTTATAAAAGTAAAAATATAAAAAGAAATACATGCAACCTTTTTCCTCCTTTTCTGTCCAATGAACATCACCTCCCATTGAATTCCCTCTCATTGTATTCTATGACGACAGTGATTCAGAGACTTATCACAGGACGTGTAGTTTAAGTGCAAAAACAGTCTGAAAACGTTGGGGGGGTTTTTCGTCCCGATGGAAACTAGCTTATCTTCTGCAGCAGCTTGTCCTCTTTCAGTCTGAACGGGACGCTCACAGACATCTCTGCAATGAAGTGCTCACAGGCCGTCTTGGTCACCTGCTTACAGAAGCGAAGGTCGATCTGGCAGATGCTGCCGCAGCGCTTGAAATAGTTCAATGAATGATCTGTGACTCTGTTACAAACTAGAATACAGTGGGAGGAACAGAGAAGGATTATTAGTTTTGGGTTAATAAAGGCGGTCGTGTTCTTTTCACATTTTGCATTTCAAAACTATAAATACAGGAGCTCCTTATTGATTTGTACAACAACAACAAAAATACTGACGGATTTACAACTATTTACAACTTTCAGAAAGCGTAGGGAATGGAGGTTTCCCATACTTCATTTTTCAGGCACGTCAGAAAAGGAAGCTCATACAGTACCGTATTTTCCACACTATAAGGCGCACCTTCAATGAATGGCCTATTTTAAAACTTTTTCATGTATAAGGCGCACCGCATTGGAAGGCGCATAGAAGAGACGCTCCAGTAGAGGCTGGGGTTACGTTATGCATCCATTCAATGGAGCTGCGTTAAAGGGAATGTCAACAAAACAGTCAGATAGGTTAGTCAAACTTTATTAATAGATTACAAACTAACTCTGTTCACTCCCTAAATGAATAAACAGCTTTTTTATTATTTTCTCCAAGGTAAAGTCAGTGACGTGGTAACATGTAGTGCAACATTTATATCACATAGTGGAGGGGAACTTTTCCTCGATTCGATAAACACGTAAAAAACAGTCTGATACTGTTATGGTAAGTCAAACGTTAGTGCAATCACAATATAGTGACTCTAAATAGTGCAAAGCAATAACAATATATCAATAACTCAACGTTGTTCAAACGTTAATGTCCATATTCACAATATGACAAACCGTGTTCAGCTGTAAACACACAAAATAAACATGTATAGCTCACTTTATTAATTTATTCCTCATCCACGAATCCCTCGAATTCTTCTTCTTCAGTGTCCGAATTAAGCAGTTGGGCGAATACGGCATCCAACATTCCGGCTCCGTCTCGTCAAAGTCGTCATTAATCGAGTCAGTGTCACTGCTGTTGTCTCGCAGTTCGGTGATAATTCCTGCCTTCCTGAAACCTCGGACCAAGAATGATGCATCAGCCCAGGCATTTACGATCCACTGGCAGATAGTGGCGTATGTCGTCCGGCGCTGTCTCCCCATCTTGGTGAACCTGTGTTCGCCTTCTGTCATCCACTGTTCCCACGCAGTTCACAGTCTAGCTTTGAATCTCGTGTGACACAGATATCTAGCGGCTGGAGTTCTTCTTCTACAGGGTAAAATGAAGTCGGCGGCTGCTTATCGTAGTTGCGAGACCTGTTGTGGCTCAATATTGGTCCATATATAAGGCGCACCAGATTATAAGGTGCACTGTCGGCTTTTGAGAAAATTGAAGGTTTTTAGGTGCGCCTTATAGTGCGGAAAATACGGTAATACTATTTTTAATCAAATAACCCATCAGACAAACAACTTTGTGTACAGTTCTAGCTTAAAAATAAAAAGCAACTGCTGACAAATGTTTGTAGAGATGCAACATTTCAGTCACCCAGGTTTCGGTTCCCTCTTTTCGGATCACGAGGTCAAAAAAGACGGAGAGAAATATGGGAAATATAGGTTTCCCAACTTCCTTCATGTGAAGAGATAAAACACAGAACTCTACACTGTGGGCCACTGTTAGTCAGTGAGGCTGTTAATGTAGGAGATTTTATAGCTATTTTAGCAGGGCGGAGCCTGAAGAAGGTCTGATTATCCATCTTATTCTAAAAATATTTGAGGTACTGAGCCGTAACACCAGTATGGTACTCTATGAGAAAATTGTGTGTGCTAAAGTTTGTACAAGTGACAAGCATAAACTTACATAAACTTGCATTTTCTATTAAGTAAAAGAAAACAAGTTAACACATTTCAGATTTTTTTATGAGTAAGATATTTAGACTTTTTTTCTAAATCAGATAAAACATTGTGTTATTTTAGTGTCGCACCCGAGTCCATTTAAAACAAACTGGTTTGGCTTTGTTTGTGTCGAGGTGAAAAACTGTTCTGAGACCGTTTGGAGGAGGTGGTTCTGTTGTGGTGTGAATGGGATCCAGCAGCTCCCAGATACATTCTGAAAACTTGAGCCAAACGGCTTCCCGTAGCCAGGTTTGCGTCGCCGTAAGCGAGCTAATAAATAGCGGTGGAGTGACTTTTTCATAAAGCATAAAGTTCTATGCAACTTTCAAGAAATCTCCAAATCATTTGGTATACTTTTTAGATTATTCTTCATAAATATTATATTGAGAAACAAATTAATATGATTAAATAAATTTTTTTAAATAGTTAACAGCATTTGCTTTGTGTTTTTAGACACATCTAACCAATCCTGCTTCCTGAAGGTGCACATCAGTATTTATTGCTACCATTCTAGTGCAGGTCTCACCTGATAGGTTGATTTCTGTGAGTGAGTCTCTGGTTGTAGTTCCTGCTGCAGTGAGCAGGTTCACAGACTGGTCGTTGATGTGGTTGCAGTAACTCAGGTCTAACCTGGACAGAAGAGGCATCTGTCGGCTGATGAGACGCAAGGACGTGTCGGTGATGTCCAGCCCTGCCAGCCGCAGTTCCTCCACGTTCCGCAGCTTGCAGCGATTGTCCAGCTGACCTGTTGGTAGAGCACACATTAGTCCACAGCTAATGCTAGGAGGAGAATGGCAGTGAGAATTGTCATCAAGATACATTCAGGCATAGTAAAAGTCCACCAACAGTTTCCTATGACGTAAAGTGACAACACTGAATGAAGTGAGTTAATATTAGCCAACATCCTAGTGCTAGCCCATATGCAGTTAACAGTATTTGAACTAACATTAGTTTTTTAGCTAATTTTGGTATTTGTTTTTGTATATTACAATAAGTCAACATGCTAATGATATTCTTTATGCTAATGTTATAAATTTAGAAAAAATTTACATGTTGGCTAATTTGTATATAAAAGTTACACCTAAAGTGAGTGGAGTGAGTTAATGTTGGTCAACATGCTAGTATATGCAATTGATAGCATTTTAGCTAATATTAGCAGTCTGTCTGGAATGCTAATATTAGCTAAAATATTATTGCATGGTTTCATTCATATTAAATTGAGTACATTAGTGTAGGTCATGGTGATACCATTTATGCCAACGTTAGCATTTTAGGAGAAAATAGCATGTTAGCTATTTTTGATATAAAAGCTAAACTTAACATAATGAATGGGATGAGTTAATGTGAGTCAACATACTAGTGACAACCCATATGCGATAGAATTTTAGCCAATATTAGCATTTTAGCTAATTTTAGCTTTAGCATGTTTCCTCGCAAACTGAATGGAGTATGTCAGTGTAGGTCAACATGCTTGTGATCTGGTGTTTTATGACTTTGTACCTTTGTGTTTTTATGATGCAAAGCACTTTGAACTACATTGTCTGAAATGTGCTATAAAAACAAACCTGATTGATATCACTCATGCTATTTATTACTGAAAATTTCCTTCCTAGTAGGTAGAACTGATATAATTTACACTATTGTCTGTAAATTTCTGAGAATGTTCATTCTTCTTCACACTCGCCATAATGTGCTTATGATTTATGGCGCTCCAGATGAGAATAATTGGAGTTCCTTGTACCGTACCTGGTCTGTTGTCTGTGGGAGGTGAAAGGAGATCCCTCATCTGTGCGTCTTTGAGTCCCTCCACCCACTGGACATCCAGCGTGCGCAGCAGGGGGCAGCTGGACGTGCAGAGCGCAGAGACAGCAGCCCAGGAACAACCAGACAGCTTCAACACTCGCAGACCTGGAAGTTACAACCGTATTTTCCATCACTGATCCAAAAAAACAAAACAAAGGACTCCTTTATTCTCTACATCATGTGTGCGTCTCATATCTAAGTACCTGGTAATCTATTAATGAGCCAGCTCAACTGCTTTTTGGAAATGTTCGTCCA
This sequence comes from Gambusia affinis, assembly GCF_019740435.1. NCBI lineage: Eukaryota > Metazoa > Chordata > Actinopteri > Cyprinodontiformes > Poeciliidae > Gambusia > Gambusia affinis. The sequence goes on from NC_057870.1 coordinate 9,871,045, forward strand.
GCTGAGATCCAAGGAGACCGGCTGCCTGCGGATTATCCCGCTGAGCATGAGTGGTGTGATGGAGGTGCAGCGGTTTAAATCGATGTTTGTCCAAAGTCTCTTGTCACAACACCTGGTCACAGGAAGAATAAAGGAAGAAAAATCTGTGTGACACATCAGGTCCAAGCAGAGCACAGGTTCAGACATTCATACATCATCTAGAACATGTACAGTTATTACTGAGAATTTAATTTGGTGATGCACTAATCAACAGAGGGCTATAATCATTTTATCTCACTTATTTTGTACTTCTGCCTAGATCTTCAATAGATTTCAAATGTTAAAAAAATTGGAAAATGTTTTGATATACTCTGTAATCACCTGTAGTTAGTCTTGCACTCCTTTCATTCCCTGATTCAAATTTACTACCTCTATCAAATAAAAGACAGCATTTTCATGTTCAGCTTTCTGAGGAAAGAAATCAGCTCGAGTTAGAGAAGCTTGTGCATTTACCATCGGTTCCACGTCTTGCAGATTCTCATGCAGACACACAACTCCTGGTGTGACAGGTAGCCGAATATCTTCATCCAGACTTCGCGCTGAAGGATGTGTGCTTTCCCGTCTTTCAGGGGCAGTCTGTCGGGAGGCGGGCTGATCGGAGGCGGCCGGATTACGTGCCTTTCCATTTGGACGCACTTGGGTGGGGAGCGCGGCGGCACCGGCCGCGTGGTCGGGGTGCTCCGGTTGAAGCCCAGGGGAGTGATCGGACTTGGGTAAAAGTGGCGCAAATCCCAGGTGTTCCCGTTCATCTCTTTGGTCTTGAGGTGGGACCTCTGGTCGCTGAGTTCGTTACCGTTGCGGAACAGCTTCTTTGGCTCCTCGTTCTCCGTCTCCGGCTCCACCTTGAGCGGCTGCCTGTTCTCGTTGGCCAGGCAGTCCTCAGTCTTCTGGATTTCCTGGTTCAGTGCTTTGCTCAGTTCTCGGCTCAGTTCCCTGTTGGGCAGACGCCGCTTACGGCGAGCCTTCGGACGGGGCCCCCTTTCCTGCGTCTCGCTGCCGCCCTCGCTGCTGGGGCCGGCCTGCGGAGAGCTGCAGAGAGAGTGGTCGCTGTCTCCAAGTGGGGTTTTGATGGAAGAATTCAACGAGTCGTTTCTGGAGTCTCTGTAGTCCGCTTCCTCTTCGGCCTCTCCGAAGCGCCCTTTCCTGTCCACGCCGCTGCGGAAAGGATGCTCCCTTCCGCCTTCCTCATCATCATCATCTTCCTCCTCCTTTTCCGTCTTGACTTGGGGGAGAAGTTTAGAAATGTACGAATCGTCTGACTTGTCCTGCAGAAGACAGAGATTTAGCAACAATTACGAAGAGTCGTTTGGTGCCAAACTCTTAGAGCCTCAGGCCTGTCGCAGTAATCTGTGAACTAATCTCATAAATTAAAATGATCTTGATAATTTCCATTCATAAGGATAATTTTTATGTCATCTGTTGTGTGTGGTTTTTATTTCCTTTTTATTTACTGTTTTCATTTGTTTTGGGGTTTTTTTTATGGGGGATATTTAAAATGTCTTCCAGTTCGAGTGTAAAGTGTGCAATGTCAATTTTATTTTGCAACAGATCATCAACTGAATTGAGATCTGGACTTTAACTGGGCCATTTAATATGATTAGGTTTTTGTCTGAGTCATTTCATTATGTAAAATCCACTCCAGTTTTAAGTTTCTGCAGCCTCAAGCACAGCTCTCAAACTCCAGTCCTCAAGGGCTGCTGTCCTGCAGTTCTTAGATGAGCCACAGGTACAAAACACTGGAATGAAATGACTTAATTACCTCCTCCTTGTGTAGATCAGTTCTCCAGAGCCTTAATGACCTAATTATTCTATTCAGGTGATGCAGCAGAGGCACGTCCAAAAGTTGCAGGACAGCAGCCCTACAGGACTGGAGTTTGAGACCCCTGCTCTAGCAGATATTGCACTAGGTCTGTCCAGTATTTACCTCCCACTGGCTGCACCCAGTTGTTATTTTATGAACAGAAGAATCGCACATTATGATGTGTAGATAGTTTTTTTATTTTTACAAGAGGGACTATAAAGTTCTCATCTCACCAGATGACTTTCTTCCACATGTTTGCTTATGTCGCCTACATAGTTTGTGGCATACTGCAGAAAAAACAAAAAACAACTTATGACTTTTCTTCTGCCAAGTCTCCATGAAATCCACATTTGGAATGTAATATTTGCCATGTTGACATTTTGCCCACCCCAGCTCTGGGTTTGTTATTGCTTTATTACCCAAACCAACTTTAAAGCTCTCATGGCTCCTAAAATAAAAGAGCCCAGAAAATACAGCATTCAAGGAGTCATTTGCAGTTGCGATGATGCCGATTCTAATCCGCCGCCTTGTAAAAGTTAAATGGATCTGAATAGTTTTGCAAGGAACTGCAAGTCACTGGCACTTACACCAACCTTCTTTCTCACATTGAGGTCCTCTTCGTCATCATCATCGAAAAGCTTCCTCTTCTTCCTCAGTTTGTCCTCGGGTCTGGGCCTCGGCAGGCCACTGGGGGACAGCAGTGGCGGCTGCCGATGGAGAGCCTCCTCGGTTCTGTATCTTGGCGTCTCGTCTCTGTCCGGCTTCCTCTTCGTCGCAGAGGAAAGGTCCCCCTCCTCCTTCGCGGGCTTCTGTTCCCTCAGCAAAGAGCCGGGGAGGTTGGAGGCGTACTTGAACCCGGGGCCCCTTTTTTGCTTCAATACCAAAGGGGACAAAAACAGTGGAGACGACTTTATACCTTTAGCCTATCGTGACTAGAAAACCCTGTTTGATATTTAACTAGGCGCTTAAGATTTAAGAAACACTTCTAGTTGTCAGGGGTTTCCTGCCTCTGTCCGATACAGTCATGTGAAGGACTTTCATAAACGGCAGAATTAACAGGAAGTGGCCAGCAGATTATCATATATAAAAAAAGACATACTGAAACTATCTAAAAGAGGAAGCGACTCCTATCTTTATCGTTAAGGTTACTTCACAGAACATTATCAAAACTTTGCAAGATTAAGATTCAGTGTGCAGCCTTCGGCTCGTGCATGATTGTACTCACTTTTCCACTTTTGCCTGCGTGGTTGCATTTGGGACATTCCCAGCAGTTAGGCAGTTCATCATTCACCACACCTGAAGCGTCACTCACCTGACAGGAGAAAGGAGAGAGAAAATAAATAAATGAAAAAGGGAGCAGGATTTCAACCACGACAAGCCTCAACAGAGTCCAACAAGTAGCGAGTTTGTGGGAAGTGAAAGTTACTGTTGCGATGTGCGCTCGTCAGGCCGGTCAGCGCTGTTCAACCTGAATTATTATATATATGTATATAAAAACATGAAGCAAAAAAACAACACGTCAGTTGATCATCTGTGCAAACCTGAATCAAAATAAAGTTGATTGTTTTCATTTTTATTTCTACAAAAAAGTTTTGAACTAATTTTTGTAAAATGTAAATTCATGTACCGTCATTCTCCAACATAAAAGGAAAAACAAGTGACACGTAGCCAAAAGCTGTCCGTCAGTCTTAACCAGCTTCTTGGCCACAGCATGATGCTGCCACCACCATCTACCTTGCAGAAATAACAAGATAAAGTGACATGCAGTTCTTTTTACCACATATATTTCCTATGCTCCATCTCCCTAGAGCAGGCGTCTGCAACGACTCCTAACAACTCTGCCTTAAAATGATAAATAAACTAAAGTTTTAAATATAAATTTAACAACAAATACTAGTTTAAGTAGCTTTTTTTGTCATACAATTAGCTAATTTCACAACAGAATGACACTTTCTTTATTTTAAAACCTACAAACCATAATGAAGTGGGGCTCTTTAAAAATGACAAATTTCCTGGAGTAGATATTTATTAACAATTTTAAGTTGTCTTTTTTTTTTTTTATAAGGTTATGCAACATTTGTGACTCTAAGCAAGTCTTGCATAGCTGTACTGAAGGCAATCTTTATAACTGCAAAGGTTGCTCCTTTACAATCCCCCCCCGCCCAGGAATTTTTATTTCTGTTGCAAATAATCATCTTGCAGCAGCAGCAGCGGTGGTCCGCCCATATCGCCACGCCATCTACATGTATTGGCTGCATGAAGAGGAAGTGGCTTTTAGATGCCATGAGGAACTTACACGTCTTCAGCTGCACTGTGCAAGTCAACAAGGCATTTTTATGAACGCTATTTTTTCCTCAATTGTGTTTGTTTAATAAAATGAAAACACTGCTGACATTCTGTTTCTATGTCGTCAGCTTAAGTAGCAGCACGGCCTTAAAAAGCGGCTCTGATCACGTCTGGACCAGCAGCGACGTGTTTCTGACTCGGCAAGCAGAGTTTTTGTTCTTTGGCAGTCGACTTCCAAACAATCACAGGTTCAGTGTTTTCCTCGCAGCTTAAAGGCTGAAAGTCAAACTAAAATGAAATAGAGTCAGGCTTTAGCCATTATAACCTCATAACCACATGAGTAAGAGCAGCGGGTTCATCAACAAAAAACTATTTCCCCATCAAATTAACTCCAGATTCCAGTGTAAAGGGGCTGAGTCATGTCATAATGATGTGGCCTTCCCGGGACGCTGCTCCAACAAAAATGAGTCACCATGGGAACCATCTGACTGAGGCTCTGCGTACCTTGAGGCAGTTGGGGTGGACGATCTCGTTGCAGATGGAGCACTCCATTAGCATGAAGTTGAACTTCTCCTCTTCGTCCTCCAGCGTGTCCTCCTTCCCCGCCTCTTTACACACCACACACACGGCTGTGTGGGGCAGGACGGGCTGCGGAGAGCGAGACAAATGAGAGCGGCAGAATTTAACGGTGCTCAAATGGCAATTAGTCAATGGCTTCGTACTGTATTTTAACTAGCTTGGGAATGACTAGCTCATTCGCTGACTCACCGCGATGCACTGCCTCATGATGCAGGACTGCTTCATGCGCCCCGGCCCCCCAAACTTCTTCATGTCCTTGCAGAAGTGGCACTCTCCGCATTCTGTGCGGAGGCACGCCTCGCACTTCCGGCAGCGCGTTCTCCTGCGCCTGGCTCCCGACGCGCTCCGGTTGGACGGCAGCTTGACGGCCGACGTTGACCCCATCTTTGGCTTCGGACGGTTGACTGCTCGCTGCTGGAAGACAAAAATGGTTCAAATGGTTCATCGAAAACCAATTAAACTACAGGTCCAAGAGTTGATTTTTTTTTTTTTTTTTTTTATGGAGAGACTTAGAGAAATGCTAATGGTAAAATGCAGAGTCAGCATACTTTATTGGGAGTCGCTGATGCTGAACACACACGTGATTTATTGATTGTTCTTCTGTTCATTTCAGCTTCTGGGCAAATATAAACTAAAAAAAGTACAAACTGAATCTGCAGGTCAAATACTGAAAAATCTGATGAATTTTGCCTATTCATTGAACACATCAAAATTAACTACTCCTGCAGTTTTCAGTCTTTAAACACATCAAACAACAGCATGTTGAAAATTATATTCATCCCACAGAAAGAAATGTATCCATCTTCTTTTCTGCTTTAAATAGTTTTCACATAGGAACACGTCAGTTATATTTTTATTTTAAAACCTCTTAGATTTAAATTTCAAACTTAAACATTCCAAAAACTAACATATTTAAATAGGGACTAAAATATAACATTAGATTAAAAAAGAATGTTTTATTTGCAACTCGGCAGCTTCCAGGGTAAAATTCTTTATAAGCCTGGAACTTGTAGTTTTGTTGTAGCGCAAAATATCCGAATTCCTCTGCAAAAACTACAACAAATATAACGGATGAACTCTACCGACACCACGACCAAAACGCAGTGAATGCATGTTCGGGTTTAAGCATTAACTAACTGCAGCTTAAGATCCTGCAGAAACCATATACTCGGATAAGGGGGGAAGTTCCTTTTTTTTCTTTTTTTGAAAATCTGCAAGGAAAAGTGGGAAAGCACGTCAGAAGGAAGTCACTCAGTTGAAAAATCCTGATATCTCCATCATGCATTCCTCTACAGAACACCAGCAGGCCACACAAACGAAGCCTCATCTGGTCCAATAGAATTTAAACATATAAAGTAGAGCAGTAGGAGGAAGCCATGCAAAACAGTGAAACTAGCATCCACATATTTACAGTAGAAAAGCTGCAGCAATGTTTATTAAATGATCTTCAATATCAACCTCTTTCTTTTTAAAAATAAATAAATAAATAAATCTTCCTCGTCTCCATGGCATTACTATAAAATACAACTAAAAGAAGAAGCCATCTCAGCTCCTTTCATCTTCGCAGGAGACGTTACCTTGGCAACAGTTCGCCTTGCTGGTGGCAAATGTTTAAATAGAGGAGCGTGACAGATGGATAAAAATAAACTCGCTGGAGGTGGTTATGATTTCCTTTGAGGCCGTGAACATCTTTCTGATTTATTCTTATAGCATTACTTTTTACAGGTGCTCAGCCCCCACGCTGCTGACTTACTACTGCTGCTGCTGCCAACTCCTTAAATTGTTGCACGTTAGCAAACAACCGGAGGTAGATTTGGTTTCTGCTTGCATCCAGAGGACAGGTATAACAGGTAACATGCGTTTCGAGGTCAACGGGACAACCTGGGTTAACTCCAACAATGACTACAGCTTTACTGAAGAGGAAAGGTGAAACTTGTCCTGTTGACTCCAACTGAAAACACCCAAAGTAAATCATTACACGACTAATCTCCTCTCCCTAATCCTTCAGATAACAGATTCCAGGGTTTCTTCACATTCTTCCCCCCACAAGACTGGTTTCCAGACTTTTCCTAGACTATTTTCTAGTGCTTTGTGCCATTTTGAAGAGAACACAATAAGGCGTCAAACACAAAAGTTGACTATGAGCTCATTTCTAAAGGAGCTAGGAAAAAAAGGAAAGAAAGAAGAGCGACAGAAACAGAAGCTTGGAGGAATGCACAGATATAACATTTTGCCTATAAAAAAGTAACCAAGTCTGCAAATCACATTTTTTCCAAATTTTACATTTCCAGACTGTTTTCCTTCCCCGCCGCGGCGATAGCCCTAAAGGCTGCTAACAAATTATTTCGACAAAAAACACACTCCAGCAGACGCATCCAGCTCCTGTTAAAATGTAAAAAAAAAAAATAATAATAAAAATGTGGGAGGGAACTAGTGGAGGATGAGCAGCTGCTCCAGGGATGACTGTGACTGTCAACATCACTCACAACTGTTTCAGCCAAAGTCCCCTCATCCCTCGCCTGACCTCTCCGATGACCAATGTTTACCACTTTCAAACGAGGAGTGTCGTTTCACTCCAGAGCATTTCAAGTCGTTATGCAGCAGCCTGCTTGTTTTGACCTCTGATCAAACCAAAATGCAACTCATGTATCAAACGATAGGCTAGCAGTAGATAGTAGAAATCAGTAGTGAAGGCAGGCGTAAGAACAAACTGCTTATAAACGTCCGAAGGTACAAAATCACACTTCAAGACGGAAAGTTTGGTACAGAAAGATGGAGCATGAAAGAGAAAAATGCCCGTTTTTAGGCGTCACATATTTGAGGAAAAATAAACTATAAATGTGGTCCACCACGTTAAAGTTAGTTTTCGATGAGCTGCAGCAGAGGAAGTGGCCTTAAGCAATGAAAGAGGAGGTTTTAGTTTTCACAAGAGGTCAATAAAGTGGATTCTGAGAGTAATTTGTGCAATTCTCCCATTAAAAGAGACTGCCAGGATGAAACACCTAATATAAATAACACATCTGGCTGTTTGGACGGGCTCTTTACATGTTTCCTGTCCACACCTGAAATGGATCCAAGTGATCGAGATGCTATAGCTTCATCATAGAGGTGGGGCCATCTTGATGATCAAATAAAAACTGAAGATTGAGGAAAACGAAGATTAATAGCAATTAATACCATAATTGCAATTTTGCAGTTTTCTAAAATCCCGAAAACTGTAATCCCGGTTTTCGGAAGGATAAATGGAAACAAATGCATGCAAAAAAAAAAGGAGAATAATAGTCCACTTTACCTCGATTCTTCACTTTAAATAAAACGAAAATGTACCGCCGTGAAAGTTGTGACAAACAAAAACCCTGAACACAGTAGCTGAAGATGGCACCTAGAGCCATTACTGCATCAGCTGATTCGTGCTGACTGTTACTCTGCAGTAATATGACAGGAATTTGGGATTGGCTGCAGAGGCCTGCGAACACAAAAAAAAAAAATACAACTTACTATGCCAAGCACAGTCGTCTGACTCAGCCTCAGTTCGGATTTTGTAGGAGAAAGTCACAAGGCTCATCATCTGCTGAGGTCCTCATAACAACAAGTGCTGCTGTCGTCAACCACGTGTCACGGTGGAAAGAAGCGAAAACATCATCTTTGATGTACTGATAATGGAACCGTGTTGTGGGTACAAATATTGTGCAAGCACATTGATGTGGATCTTGCATCAGCACTTTTAAGCGTTCCTCATGAACTCTACCAAGCACTCCGTCTTTAATTTGCCACAAAACGAGTAAACTGTTAAGATCTGCGCAGCCGGACAGTGCATTTTTTCTTTGTTTGTTTGTTTTTTATTTAGGGTGGTGGGATTATGGGTAGCCCTAGTTTGAGAAGCAGAGGTCCAGCAAGCACCAGAAGTAAAGCCACTTCATTGTTCCCTCTCCCCATCCCCCTCCCCGGTCCCTGCCTCAACAACATTTCGCCAAAAGCCTTCTTAAAGGCGCAGAGTGGCAGGACAAGTTTTGGAAGAGTGAGGAAATGAATCAAAAGAAAGAAAGCATTTTCAACGTGGCAGGTCGGTGTTCGGGGAGCAATAAGAGCTTCACCCCGGGTGTAGATTTAAACATGTTGAAGCCGAGCTGGTGGCTGGTGGAGGCTTCTGCTAACAGGAAATTATCGAAATCATGACCGGACCGAAGCTGCGCCGTATTAATGGCCAGCTCAAAATGGGTCAGTTGTAGCTAACATCAAAGGAGCAGAGTACATGCTGTGTCCCGGACAGCTAGTGTATAACAGATAATAAACATCTTTATATGTGTACATAATACTAAGCTAAATGTCCACTATTACAGGTGAGTGATATTTATAAACACCTTTTTCTAATATCTTTGCCTGAACCTGACTCACACAAACATATAAGAGCGGGGTTATCGTTAACCTTAAGCAACCACACACACACACAAAAAACGCCTTTCTTCCTCAAATTTCGTTAAACTTCCCACGGACTAAAATAGTCAACATAACGAAGAGTAGCGGTAAGTACCTGCTCGGACTCTGACTCATATTCTTCATCGTCTCCGCTCATTGACAAGGCCATGACTCTCCTCTCTCATCGTTTGTGAACAGCAGAAGGAAACTAACATGGCTGAACGAGCTTACAGCTCAGCTCATTCCCCCTCCCACACAGCAACACGGCCCAGCAGCTGCCAGCTATGTTCACCGCGCTGCCTTCAGGCCCCACAGGAAATATTAGCTTCCTGTTCACTTAAAGAGATAGCTGTGAATTTTTGAAGCAATACCCTTGTAAAAGACTATAAAAAGGTAAAATATTACATACAATATAATAATAATTACAGTAATGTAATGTAATCATATTATTCTTGACTTTTACCATAGGATATACCGAACAAGTGAACTTGGGATTCATAATTCCATAATGGTTTATCAATAGGACAATTTTTTTTTGTGGCATGCTTCTGTTGATAAAAACAGTGGTTCAAATGGATTTACCTCTTTATATATTCAGTGTTACATGCACATTGGCTACATCTTTCATAATCACATTTGACATATAATTGAATAGCTAAAGCTTCAATGAAGTGGTGGAATCATAATTATGCATTTTCCAAATATAGAAGGGTAAATGGAAAAAAGTGAGGGGAAAAACAAGGTGATGAATATATTTGAATAGCCCAATTTACTCTGGTGCTTCTCTTCAAATAAAAATAAAAATGTTATGACTAGAAAAGTTGCGATTAGAAAAAACAATAAAAATATTTGCTAAAGCAACTGTTAGGGCAAGTATTTTTGTAGGGGAGTCTTCCTTTTAATATAAAGCCAGATTAAGGTTACTGCTGCCAACGTTTTAAAAAAATTGTATTTAAAAAAATCTCATCCTATCCCTTTAAACAGACAGTGCTGCAATATATATATATATATATATATATATATATATATATATATATATATATATATATATATATATATATATATATATATATATATATATATATATATATATGTTAATTTAAATTTTTTTAAATTAATGTAAAGAAATTTACAATGTTTTACAAACTGATCAATGTCTTTATATTTAGGAACGACACGTACTGCGTAAAGTGAATGCGCCATAGTTTTAGGAGGAAGTGAAGATAGTCAGATACAAGATAGGTCTCTCTAGTAAATTTCCGTCTTTGTTTATTTTATTTACTTAACATGTTAACCTTTACCATTTTAGAGGAAGACTTGTAACTAGACATGCAAACTTAATATTTAAACATCTTTTGTGAACATTGCCCCAATCTTTATTTCACTGCATTCTCATCTTAAATTAAGGAATTACTTTTTATCTCTTAGAGTCTATCTAACTATTTAATAAATGTTTCACAGTAACATTTATATATCTCAGTTATTGTGTATATAGAATGTAATGGAAAATAAATTTATTTTATTAGATTTTGTGGGTAAAGCCAGTAACAAATACATATTTAAACATTAGTTCAAACGTAAATGCAATCAACAATAATGGGTTACAAAAATGTTTAATTTGAGTACAGCACCAGTACACCTGTGTAGGTAACAGTGGCCCTGTCAGCATTTATCAATCTTATATAAGTACAATGGTGACTGACAATTGTGCAGTTCAGTGAAGTGTTGGTGAAATGCTTTTCTTTGGCACCATCTAGTGTCTCTGATATGTTTTCTCCTTCTCTGTCTTCACAAATAATCGGTGATAAGCACGACTGTTAATGCGCTTAGATGCATTTGTGCAGAGTAATAGGTAGCATTCTAAAACACGTTTCATGTCATAGATTAACAATGTAAATCATAAATCTAGGTCTGTTTGATGTGACATCATCACACAATTCCCGTAGATTTGTCAGCTATGAAAGTAAGATTCGTTTTTCTCCTTCTCCACTATATGCAAAGATGCTTTATTGAACTTAAACATGGCGACTGTGGAGCCCATTGCAGCACAGCTTTTTTATTCATTGTTACTGTCAACAAATCAGTCTGAGACCATTTGAGCTTTGTGACTCGGTGTGTTAAAATGGATGGAACAAGCCATCAGAAGATGACTACGCTGTGGTCGTATAGAAATACGACCACAGCGTATGGTAAACTAAGCCAATGATAGAAGACAGAAATTAGGATTGATATGCTTTCCTGTTGCTTATATTTTTGACCCCTTCCATTTGAATGTAGTTAGCTGAAACTGAGACAAACTCGTCAGACCAAAAAATTACCTAATTTTTGTAAGTGTTCAGGAAATGTAGGATAAGTTTGCTGGTATTTTATATAAACTAGTTACAAGAAATAGTTATTCGACTGTTGCATTTATGTCACATCAAACCAGTCCACACATTTCCATCTGACCTCTGGAATGGGCATCCACATGGATATGCTCAATGGATATTTCAGACCATAAGTCAAATAAATGGCTAAATCTAAAATTCCCATGAGATCAGCAGTTTCCAAAATACTCAGAAAAACGTACCTCAGTCACCAACAATGATCCCATATAATTAAGGTCACCTAAATCGTCTTTATTCTCCATTATAATGCTCTATTTGAAGGCAGAAAGTAGAACATGCTTTGGGCTGCTGTCATGCCATTACCTGCAATTGAATGGGTTTACTTACAAAAGTGGAGCGTATAAGTGCACAATAACATTTATATTTACTCAGTTGTACATTTTTAGAGTTGAACCGGCCTCTCGTTGACACAGAGATCTCTCTGTGAAAAAGACAATTTGTTTTTGTTTACCTTATGGCAATAATGCAGAGGTTTACTTCAACTAAATCTCAAGGCGATCAAGTTGTGTGCACCATAAAGACTACTGCACATACAGAAAATTAGCTTAAATCAACAAAAGAATGAACGAAAACGAAAAAGAAAGGGTGTCAAAGAGAGCAATGAAGTCAAACAATTTATTTTTCAGAGGGAAGGGGAAGTGGAGCGGAGGGGGCAGACCTGACAGTTGCAGCGGCTGCGAGCAGCATTGAATTGTGGGTATCTTGAGTTTCCTCCTCATAGACTTCAACAGTCAGCTGTTGCGGAGAAGTTTTTGACAGATTTTTAGAGCTGCTCTGTAGAAGTCTTATTTTTAGCATCCGACTGGGGCTGAAGCTCCTACGTCGACTCAAGGCGTGTTGTCTGGGAACATATTTCCGCGTCGTGAGGAAAACTTTTCGGTCTATCCTGGAACAGCTGTCATAATGAGCCTGAACGAGCACTCCATGCAGGCGCTGTCCTGGAGAAAGTTGTACTTGAGCCGAGCTAAGCTTAAAGCCACCAGCCGCACTTCGGCTCTTCTGTCGGGTTTCGCAATGGTGAGTAAGTGAGGTTTAAGTTTTCACAGATATAATGCGCAACTACACAGGCCGTGGGCACCAACACCCGGAGAGTTTGCGTGTGACGCAGATTATTGTTTCAGCTACGATCCCTCCTTTATAATGGCCAACAAGCGAGCGCCGAAAGTATTTGCTCCTCTCTCAACTTTTGCGACTTTAGTCAAGCTGCAACCTCAACAATTAGTGTAATTGATTGGGTTTTAATTCTATACTCCAACATAAAGTCATGCACAAGTATAAGTGCGATTAAAAACAAAAAAACACTGAAAATGATTATGTGCATATGTATTCAAATTCAGCTCCCTTTACTGATTCCCCTAAATAAAATCCTGTGGTGCCTGCATTCACTTGTAATTTTCTCAGTATAGATTCAGCTGCTCTGTGAAGGCATAATAGGTTAGTTAGGGAAAAAACTATCATGAATCAAAAAACACAGCAGACTGGTCAATGCCCAATTTATTTAAAAATGAAACAGTATATCTCAGAAGAAAAAGTTACAAGACAAGGGCGTCCATTTGAGCTGACAGGCTGGTCAAAGACATCATTGATTAAAGAAACAGCCAAAACGCTTGTGGTAACTCTGGAATAGTTGCGGACGTTCACACAGCTCGGGTGGAGAGTTCATATCAGTTTTAGTTAACAAAAGTTTACAAGAGAGGTAATCTCACGTTACCTTACAGGAAAAAGAGAACTGATGATACAAAACACTGAGCTTTTTGACTTGCGTACAGAGTACTGCAGGACAAAAAGAAAAAGGAAAAATTCAGATCACCCCAAACAGTACAGCAGCAAGAGACTTGCAGCTGCAATTGCTGTGATGGACTCTGGTTTCAGGACTAAAAGCATAAACACTGACACTTTTCAGACTTTCGTTTAAAAAAAATGTATATTTCATAAAATTCCCAGTTGAAATGTGGCAACATGTAAAATTCTCCAAGGATTTAAATACTTTTTTCAAGGTACCGTAAATATTTCCTCACTTCGTTGCCAGCGAGCCAAATATAGCCGAGGTGGAAAGAAAATGCTTTGAAGAAAAGGTGTTAGCTGAACTGAAGTGTCATAAAGGGAAAGTAACACATCACGTCTATTTACTGAGACCTTGTTGCATCCTGAAGAACAAAAACTTTTAATAGATACAGAAAACTATTTTTAGTGCGTATACGAGAGATGCAAAAGGATTTTATTTTTTTATGTTTGGTTTCATTACACCCACAAACATTGTGTTCTATTTGACAAAGTAACATATACTAGAGGCATGAACTTATAGTGATCAAGAACGAGTAGATTCATTGTAAATGCATTTATGTGAGGAAATAAAATTTTTGATGCATGTCTAAAGCAGAGAAAGGGACTCTAGTGGGAGGAAAAATAATGTATCCATCATTAGAACTGAGTTGACAGTACAGACCATGAAACTGATTCCATTTATACAAATCAAAGTTTAACATCGGATGTCCGCAGTTATAAAATGAATTAGAAAAGCATTAATGAAATAATATTATTAATCGTTTTCTCTCATGTCAACAGAATAATTATCTCGCAATTTCAAAATGGCAGAACTAAACAAAAGAAAAATCTTTACTGGTTGCTGCTTAAACATTTCTTGATGTTTTCTCCCAGGTTGCCATGGTGGAGGTACAGCTGGAGCCCACTCACACGTATCCTCCCGGACTGCTGATCGCCTTCAGCGCCTGCACCACGGTTCTGGTCGCCGTGCATTTGTTCGCCCTCATGATCAGCACCTGCATCCTCCCGAACCTGGAGGCCGTCAGCAACGTTCACAACCTCAACTCCGTCAACGAGTCCCCCCACGAGCGCATGCACCACCACATAGAGCTGGCCTGGGCCTTCTCCACGGTCATCGGCACCCTCCTGTTCCTGACGGAGGTCATGCTCCTTTGCTGGGTGAAGTTCCTGCCGCTCAAAAAGGAAACCAACGCCACCATCAGCTCCGGCGAGGCGGCGGCCATCGCGTCCACCTGCATAATGGTGCCATTCGGACTTGTCTTCATCATCTTCGCTGTCCACTTCTACCGCACGCTAGTCAGCCACAAAACGGACCGGCAGATCCGAGAGCTGGACCAGGTCATTCAGCTCCAGAAACAGCTGAATCACGGGGTCGAGAACGACGAGCTGAAGGCAGCCGGACATTTCCCTTAACTGCAGCCCACCGAGTTCACGTAGACTTCCCTTATAAAGAGGCTTTTTTTTTTTCTTTTTTTTTTTTAAATGTTGGTATTTCTTCTGATGAGTCACACAGCATGCTTTTCACAGCTCAATCATTTTCTATGTATTGCATGTTTACAAAATTTGGTTTACTTTTATATACAGGGAATTAAATCATTTTTAGTTGCCGACATCCTTACAAGATAAAATTGCGTGATTTGTGAGATAAAATTTCAAAAGCACTAAGATGCTGGGGTGGTTTACACATTTTATTTGCTTTAATATAAAGATCTGTATTTTATTCTAGCAGCCGTTTGTTTATCTGTAAACAACTGGATGTGTCACTTTGAGTGTCTTCTTGTTGATGAGGCAAAGGTCAAAGTCAGCTGAAGAGGGCAAATGTGAGTAATTGTGCACAACATGCTTTATTTTAAATAGATTTGAAAATGCCAGATGTTCTAAGATGAAAACTGGGATAAGGTGAATCAATATTTTTCTCAAATTCAGTCTCTCAGGCTGTCTGGAGTCTTCACTATCTACCGTAATGTATACCTCTGTCAAAGTGCTGTTTTCCTCTCAGACGTGCTACAGGTTGCTGCATGTCAACAGTGCAGCATTCAGCTGTAGCTCAAAGTTTTTCCCACCTTGTTTTCTTGTTAGTTAATGAGTGAAATGATTGCATTGCATTGCATGTGTTTTTTATTATTTTCAACACGACTAAATCTCTGAATGTTTTATTACCAAACAACCGTTTTCAGGACTCATCTCTGGGATTTACGTTTAGCTTTTTTTCACAGTATAGTTTCCTGAAATGACCAAAGTTCATTTTTGGGGAAAGACTTTCAGCAGTATTTGAGAAAAAAAAAATTATAAAAATAAAAAAATATATATACACAAAAATATATAGAAATGTTGTATTTGCAGTTCAGGGCATTGTTAAATAAAGATGCCTTTCCTGGACCACAGTAATTAGTCCATGAAAGTAGGTAACCTTTGACCTGCCAATCAATTCTGCATGCACTGCATTTTCAAATGCAGGACAAATTGACTGACAATAAACTTTAAATAAGTTAAATATCACAACAACTGTTAAGCTGTTAATTAAGGACACCCTTTTTTTTTCTCCATGTTCTCATTTTCATACTGTCCTTTTTGTTTGTTTGTTTGTTTTAATCAAATACACTGTAAATCAAGAAGTGGTGACTGACTTTAGGGAAAGTGTCCCTGAACAACTTTTGCGGAGCATCAAATTGTTAAAATTGTTATTTGCAAACTTGTGTGTTTTGTACATTTTGTGCAGTAGTTTACAAGCTGAAGCGTGGTTACGGATTGTTTATGTTGCCGAATGTGGCTTGTGTTTTTTTTCGTGCCCACATCAATGAATGGGTCAATGTGGCTGAGGCTGCTGTTGTCTTTCCGTAGCAGAGCTGCATGAGACACTGTCTTTGCAAAGTTTATTTGTCTGTTGCACTTTGAGTTCTAATGGTGATGCCACACTTTGTTGGAATATAGTTACACTTTTCTGTTGATATCGAGGTTGTGTTATTTTATAGGGTCACTTGCGTATGTATTGCTGACAACCTGCTCATAGGTTGTACAGAGCTTTGTAGTTGTCCTGCTTTGTCATTTTCAGTGTTTAAATGTTTTAATTTTCACTTTTGTCATTTAGTCAAGCACCAGAAACTCACAAGAATACATCAGTGCCTTCCCAAATGTCTGGTTGCGATGTAATTACTCACAGAATTAATCAGAGAGCAATCTTTCACGACACTTTTCTGTTGCTATTGTTCCTTTCTGTGCTTATTTATTAAATCGAGTGTATGCTACTGTGTGTTTTGAAAGCACGGCTTGAAGGTACAGTTCATTAAATGCTCTGTTTCCAGTTTCGCTTCTGCGTGTTTCTAGTCATGTTACCTTTGGATCAGGTTGGGAGTAAAATATATTTATTTATGCATCCCTGACATTCTCATTTGCATGTCTAAAAATGCAGAGGAAAACAATGCAACACTGTAGAGAGCAGTTGAAGTTGGGTCACAGTAGAATCAATCACACAAGGAACGTGTGGACATCTTGGTTTAAATTAGGTCAAGGCTCTCAGCCATGAGCATCTGTCACAGCAAAGACCCACAAACCATTTTTCTTTACTAAAGTAAAGAAAAGGATTTCTTTTTTGTTTGTTTTTTTGCTTAGACTTTCTCTGCACAAATTTTCAAGATTGTTTTTCATAAACCAAAAGTCCATTTGCTGTGTTTCAATGAAAAGTTTCTTGAGGAGACGTCTTCCTGTTTGCAGCAACAATGACATTCCCCTCGCTGAAGACATGTGGTTAGCACGCCCACCACAATTGGATGCATTAACATTTTTAGACGCAAAGCGCTACAATGTGTTGAGCTTAAATTTCAAACTGGAGAAATTTAGGTAAACCTCCGGAGTTAAACTAAATCAGGTTATTTTGCAAACATTCATTGGTAAAATATGGACCGATCCAGGTCTGACTTGGTTTAACACAATAGAGTTGTGTTATAAATTTGAATTAAATTATTAAACAAGTATTATTTGGGTTAAAAATGTTTTACCAGATCTCAGAGTTGCATGACGTATACTAAGATTTAATCCTGTGGAAGGTGGATAACAAAATTGATGTTCAATGTAAAACTATACAAATTGTTGTCTCTGAGTTGCCTTTTTCCTTTGGTTGAAGTGAATGTTGAACTCAGCATGTGCTGTTGTATTAGATCTAGATAATATTTAAAAACGAAAAAATAAAAGTGAAGTATATGGACAGTGAAAGAAACCTGATACAGACTATAAATGCAGTTTCTTCTTGCAATCTATTGCACACACAACACATTTTATGACTGCAATTCTTGTCATGAATGTATTACAACTTAATTATTATGCAGAAATAAAAAAAAGTAATTTTCTATAAAATTGCTCAATCTAGATTCAGATTTTTGTATAAAATTCCTTAAGCATATTTTATTCATTAAGAAGTTGGGGGGAGAGAGGGATATTTCCATAGTTGCACTTTCCATGTAACTCCACCCTTTCGGTGTTCTTCCGCAAGGCCCCGGGATCTACATTACATTCTCTGTTTCTGCCTCCTGGCGGATGAATCCATTATCCTACCAGCGCGACGACGTATAAAAAAAACACCGAAAATTTTTAACAGTTTTGTAACAATGTTGCCTGTTCAAAAGACAAAACTTCGGTACAGGTAAGCGAGATAAGAAGTGTTTCGCTTGAACTAACTTTGGGTATTTGAGTATGTTTCGTTTCACAGCCTGTTATCTTTCAGATATGGACACAGGTGATGCTCTCCATCACCTGTTCGGGTGTGTTAACCTCTGCTGGAGGACTCATTTCTGCTAGCTTACAGCAGCATTGACCGTGGTGCAAAATGACGCCATATGGCCTTTATTTTCGACGCTTTTACAGGTTTTGACTAATGTAATGGAAAGCGAAAACCAATTTACTGAAACAGAGACACCTCCTCAGCAGTGGAAAAGTTGCAAATTAATCATTGACCCTGCCTTAACTAAAGGATTATACAAAGTGTGTCGCTTTGATGGGCAATATTTTAACATACCCGTAAGTATTAACCTCCAATTATTGTGTCCATCTTTTGCCTAAACATTCAAATTAGTTCGTTTTATATTCCACGATAATAATAAGTATTTTTCGTTGTCAGGTTGAGGATTTAGGTCTGTTTCCTGTGGACACCGTCAGAGATCCCAGAGTCTGCCGCCTGTGGAGTAAATACAACAAGACCGATCTGTTGCTTCCTAAATATAAGGTGCTTTTCGTATGTAGCCATACATACAGGCACATAGCATTAAATTAAAAATATTATCAAAAGTTTACTTCTTTCATTAAGCTTCAAAAAGCACTTATTTCAGTTCATTTTGAGGATTATGGCCCACAGCTAATCAAAGATCCAGATATAGATAGAATATTTCATCTGTACATCAATAAAAATAAATTTCATCACAGAAATCTTATGTTGGATTGTTGACTTGCTGCCAGTCAGTGACACCCTCCACTATGAGGGGAAGCAACAAAATGTCATCTGCCCGTTCAGAGTGCTGCAGAAGAACAGAATAGAAAGAGTCGTTATTGTCCTGCAAATGGGAAATTCAGGCGTAACAGCAGCGTCAGGTGTATCGGTTCACACAAAAAGGTCCTAAACTGTTAAAATAATGTATAATATAACAAGAAATAGTGACATCGGACTAATGATCCAAGGGATGTGCAACTTGAGTCAGACTGCTTTTTTTTATTGTGCATAATATCCATGGGTTTTGAACATTAAAAAAACAAGCATCTTGAGAAAAAAAGTACAGAGGAAGAAAATAGTAGGGTGAAAATAAAAAGGTGTGCAGCAAGTAAAGGTAACTTCTGCATTGAGATGATTATAACATTCTGAAGGCATAAACTTCAGCTGGAATAAGACCTCTAAGAGAAAATCTTTTTTGGGTTTTTTTCTGAAAAATTATTTAACTGTAGGCTATGATCATTAAAATAATAGAAACAACCCTGAGTCCATATGTGATAAGTTAAAATTTCAGATTGAATTTCTTATTTGGAGTAAATTAACTTTTGCTAATTATCTTTTTGCATGTGCCTGTAAAGGGACTTGAAAAAAAAGAAAATTATTGTTTATGTCTTTCCAGATTGATGAGTGGTACGTTGGGCCTGTTCCTCCCAAGGAAGTGACATTTTGCAGGCTAAATGATAATGTGAGGGAAACATTCCTCACGAATATGTGCCAGAAATATGGTAAAGTCGAAGAAGTGGAAATATTTTACCACCCGAAGAACAAGAAGCATCTGGGGGTTGCGAAGGTCGTCTTTGACACGGTGAGATCTGCAAAGAATGCCGTGCGGCACCTTCATCAGACATCTGTGATGGGAAACATCATACATGTGGAAATCGATCCTAAAGGTAAAAATGGTTTGTTTTCCCTCTTACATTTAGGTAGATGTAAGTGTCTGTGATTAACTGACTAATCAAAGTTTTCCTCAGGTGAGAAAAGGACGAGATATCTCCAGCTGCTGTTTAACGGCCCGTATACTCCCTGGACGCTGCCTGTGGGAAGCAGTGAGCGCGCCCTGCAGAGCTTAGTCGACACCCTGCTGGTAAACAATAAAGCTGCTTGTGATGCTTTGAATTCTGACACCACATGCTAGAGCTGGGCGATAAATCCATTATATCGATTTATCAAATCTTTTGATAGCCAAGGAGTTTCACCATTGTACTCCTTGTACTCCTCCATTTAGGCTGTCAGGCTAAACTTGAAAAAGTCGCTTGCGCACACATCTTCATTTCCTTCTGTGACTCAAAGCAGTTGTAGCTACTAGGAAGGAATTGCTAACATACCCTCGATAGCTAGCTAGCTTTTTAATGTTACTCCTGGGTAAGAGCAAATTTATCGCCAATTTATTATCTTTTGTACATTTGTGTTACAGGTGTTCAATTTAATTCATAACGGTCTTAAACTCGCTGAAGCATTTGAATTAATATGAGTAAAGTATTCTTTGATTGAATATCAAATTGAATACATTTAAAAATTTTATTTTTTTTTTATAAATTATGGTAAAGATTCCAGAAACCCTGATGAAAATTGAAAGTCGGATCCGATATGAAAATATTCTAGATTTCATTCTGAAGCCATTTCGCCCAGCCCTACCAGAGGCTTAATAACATTTTGGCTTCATGTTGTTTCCCTCATCTGTCCCTCCTGTTGTAGACCAGCACAACCGCTCAGCAGTCAGGAAACGCCTCCAGCCCTGCCAGCATTGCCACACCCCTCTCCCTGGACACAGCCTACTCCAGCATTTGGGGCGACACTCCTTGCAGCCTGGGCCTAACGCCACAATCTCAGGGAACGCCCTGCACTCCCTGCCTGTCTGTGACTCCTCTCTCCCAGGACTCCTGCTACTCCAGCCTTCAGGCGACTCCTGTCCTCCAGGGAGAGCCTTCCAGCTATAGTCTTCATAAACATTTAAGACGAGCGCTTTGCCGTTTTAGACCCGTGAGGCATCAGAGGGGATCTCGCCCGCCTTCGAATGTCAGCCTTCTGTTTAAGAGTAGCCAGCCGCAGCCTCTGAACCCGCCCTCGAGTCTGAAGCAGCTCGCAGTGTGGCGTGACGAAGCGAAATGCTCTGCCTACAAGGAGCCCCCCTGCAGTCCTGCCTCTGGTCTTCAGCAGTCAGAACACACGGGTAGCTCTTCCTCTGTGATTTCCTCGCACAACGCTGTCAGCATCCGCAGCATTCATTTCACAGCTGACAGTCAAACCGCAGTAAACGTCCCACACGGAGAGCAGCAGCCCGCGGAGGAGAGTTTGGACTCCCGCATTGAAAGTTTGCTGATAAACAGTCAGATTTCTGATGCTTTATTCCTGGATAGGAAAACTTTAAAGGCTGATGAACCCTCTCCGGACAGCCCCGCATCCAGTCGTTGCACTCCTAAGTGTGCTTTCTTGGAGGATTTGCTTTTTTGCTCTCTGTCACCTCATGACTCCTCCGCCAGCAGCCGCCATCGCCCCTGCCCCCGCCACGATGTGGGGAATGTCAGTCCATCGCTGCTCGTTGAAAACGAAGAGGATGAAACCAATCGAGCTGTTTTGTTTCTGGAAGCAAACTCCCAGTCTCCCACTCCCTCTGAGTCTGAACCTTCAGGAAGCAGAGTTCATGTAACACAGCAGGAAGACACTGAAACACCTCCATGGGTTTCATCCTCAAAGGTAATTTTTCTGTTTTTCTGCATGAGCATTTCAGATACGATGCCTTGCTAAAGGTTTTATACTCATTTCAGGATCCCTCTGAATAAGTACTTTATAGCCTGTTTGTCTTTGCAAAACACTAAACATCAGTCACATCAAGCTTTGCTGCAAAATTGAATTTAAGTCTGGAGACAGTAGCCAGCTATAAGGGACTGTAGGCCACGCTGTTGGAGCCCTGGCTGAATTTTTGTGTTTTTTCTTTCCCCCTGGATTGTCTTATATTTACCTCTCTTCATGTTTCCATCAATTCTGACCAGTTCTGACCAGTTACCATGTGGCATACTGGTATCATTTTCATTTTTGGATGATTGATTGAACAGGACTCAGTGAGATCTCCAAATCTTGGGATATTCTGAGATCGAATTACACACAGCTGCTGGACACGCAGCTTCTTCTGAAGGGAATATTTTACTTTTGATTTTTTTTAGGGGTATGTGAGTAGAGGGGGTTGAACACAAATGTACACCCCTTAGATTTTCATTTTAAAAAATGAAACCACTCCCGACCCCACTAGGGACAAGGGTGTAAGATAATGGATGGATGAAAATTAAACCATAGATTCTTCTTGCTCTGCTTTACAAACATGTAATTTCATTTTGGTCCATCACAAAAATGTAACAAGTGTTCCAGAGTGATGAAAGCTTTTCCGAGACACCGTATCATGTAGACACTAAAATAACTATTTTATTTGCATTCGTAATATTTATGTTATACGTTGTTTTTGTTTGTTTGTTCCTCAGGAACATTGTGCCGTAGATAAAGATCTACATCTTCCACATACTTTCCAATCTGGATCTCTGCTACCAGCAAAAGACACATCCTCATTCCCTAAATCTCCCTCTGCAGCTTCTCTCACTAATCCCACTTTACCCAGTCTCCCCATAGCTGCTCCTCCAGTTTCAGTCAGATGTTCACATCCTCCACAATCCTCTTTCCCTATCCCTCCCTTCCCTCCACCGATCCCTCCTGTTCCTCCTCGCCTACCGAATGGCACCATCCCTATCCCACCTCCAGGCTGGATCCCACCTCAGGGCATCCCCATCCCACCTACTCCTATTCAACCTCCTCCTTCCATTGCTCCTCCCCCGCCAACCTTTCTGGTTCCTCCTCCACCTTTACCTGGACTGCTACCTGTTCCACCTCCTTTGCCTATATACCCTGTACCTGTGCAGCCTGCAGCACCATTACCTCCGAGGCTCGGGGGCGCACCACCTTTCCCGTTCCCTCGACCACCCTGGCTCCCCCCGCCTTTTCCCTCTTTTAACCCCTTCGTGCCACCACCAAACTACAGTCCGGCACAGGAACACCGCCATAAGATAACAGTGGAGAAGGTTTTAGACATTCTCATGGATGAGCTGAAATCCATCATCAGGAAAGACATCACTCGGAGAACGATTGAAGGAGTGGCTTTCAGGGCGTTTGAGGACTGGTGGGACTGTCAAGAGAAGGAAAAGGTTTGCTTGTTGTATTTTAAGTTTAATGTCCTGATGAATTGATTTGGGTAATTTTTTTTGTGTGTCAAGTGCATAGGGCTGAAATAGGGCTCAATTAATCAAATTAATCATGATGAATCAATTATTAAAATAAGCCTCAACTAATTTAGTAATCGATTAATTGTGTGGAAGCATACAGACCCAAAAAAGACCAATTGCTGAAAGATTAAGCCAAAACTGTGCAAAAATTTTAACATTTGGATTTTAAGATAATGAAAAACTTAAAAAAATATATTCAATCCAAAACTCCTCAAGTTGCCTAGTTTTAGCTTCACCCGGTTCAAATGCTGCAAATAATAAATAAATCTCTTTTTAGGCACTTTTTAGATCGCATTAGTGGGTTAATCTAAAAATGGTGAACAGATGTATTTTTGATATTGTATAAAAAGGTTAAAGTAAAAAATCTGCAGAGGGTGCCAAAACTTTTTTATCCCATTAATCAATAAATAATCAGAACAATCGTCAGATTAATCGAGAACTATAATAATAGTTAGTTGCAACCCTACAAGCAAATACATTTTTGCCTCATGAGTGTACACTTTCTTGTTCAAGGTCCAGGTTTCTCCTGTGAAAAGTGGAGCACCAGGTGTCATGAATCTCCTCAGACATATTAGTGAGAAGGGCAAAAAACCTCCCCTGCCTTCATTCAGGGTAAGATATCTTTCCAATATTAGACACACTGCTGTACCACTGCAGAGTGAATGAATTATTCATGCTGAAACACTTTTTATACAGGTAAAAAGAAAACGATCAGAGGAAATAGAAAACCAGTCAAGTTCTGCCCAGAAAGGTTGTAGTATTTTTTTTTTTTTTTTTTTTTTATCTTCTTGTTACCAGACTAGAACATTTCGCTTTTACCAACTTGTGTCAAAATATTTGTTTCAGCTTTAAAGTTGCAGCAGGAGGATGATGATGTGGAGAAATCAAACGCAGCCAAACGCAGACATGCCAGACCTCTGGAGCTGGACAGTGATGACGAAGAGAAGGAAGAAGACAATACATATAGTGATAACCAGCAGATGTCAGACCAAGTAGAGGCTATTATCCCAGTTCTTATGGTAAATGCTTGTAAAGTAATTACAGTAGGCAATAAAATTATCTCTTATAATTAGAGAAGAACCTATAAATCCATGATGAGGAATCAGCTGATTTTCAGCAGCAGTGACTGGTGTCTGGCTGGTCGGAAACCTACAAATACAATTTTCTTTCTGATAAGTGATTATGGGATACAGATACAACTGATGTTGTCTGTGCTTGTCATACAAATAATAAATGAACTCTTACATATTTCTGTTGTTTAGACTTTCTTATACTGTACTTATCAAATTGACTGTGTCAGCCGATTTACAAAAAGTGGAAATCAGAAGTTAACATTTTGATTAGTGCATCTGTTGTTAGAATATCGTCCTGATGTCATTTAATATGAACTCAAAAACACAAAATTGGAACTAGACAGGTGTACTTTCTAAGATTTTGTGTTTTTGCATCGATATCTTAAACTGTTAAGTGTGAATTTGATAAAACTGTGTCACAAAAGTTATGCTTTAATTAGCTTGACAGAGATGATGGAGATGATGTTGGTCAGCGATGTGAAGAAAGGACATCAGCACAGAAAAGGTTTGAAGATGAAGACGCTGTTGTCTGCCGGACTAGCACTGAGGGACAGCGCCTTGGAAGAGGTTTGTTAAAGGGTCATTACGCTGCATCACAAAAAATATCTAACTTATCACATACTAGTCAATGATTTCATCTTAATTTGCAGAGAGATTATCAGAGTGCAGCACCTCAGAAGAACGTGATTACTCGTCGGAGTCCTCAGAGAGCTTTGATAACTCGTCTTCTGACCTCAGTTCACAACATGATGACACCGAGGAGGAGGAGGAGGAGGACGAGGAGGATGACAAATGCATTGTGATATCTTCTGATGAAGAGTCGGTGGAGCTGGAGCTCATTGTGACTCCCTCTGCTCCTCTAACGCCTGGAGCTCAGCTGGAGCTGGACTTGGAGGACTGGTTAGAGTCACGCTGTGGGGATCAGATGGAGCAGAACTTTACCGCCAGCCTCCAAGAGAGCAGCGATGTGGACTCCATGGTGGAGCTCCAGCCCTGTGAGCATTCAGACTCGGAGCTCATTTTACCTATAGGACTGGAAGGTAATTGTTTCAGAGTGTTTTGTATTTTTTCTTCTAAAGTTGTAGTAATTTTTCCTAGATTCTGCTTTTCTCAAGCCTTAATGAGTAGAAGTTTTTTTGATTGAACATAAGTAAATCTGTTTTCTTCTTTGTTTTGTTAATCAGCGGAGTCAGGTCTCTGTGTGCAATCAAGACGCCGTGCATGGACTCCAGAGTCTGTGGAGGGCATAGACGACCTGAGGCCTCTCACTCCCACCGGCAGCTTGGTGGACAGTGACCCTGACAATCTGATCAAAAGCAAAACGGCGTCTCCAGCACCTCTGGATGCAGTGGAGAGGCCACCCACACCAGGCAAGGGGATCTGTGCCGAACTGATCGATTTAGACTCGGATGAAGCCAGTGAAGTCATGTCTCTCTCCCCAGCAAGTAGTGATATTCTTCTAGCTTCTTCCCATTTCCCACCTGCCTCCTACCCATCGTTTGAGGAAAAGCCTAAAACTCCTGGGCGGGAGGTAAGCGGTGGATGGACTTACAGCATTGTGTCAACAATTGGTCAAACGACCGCAACTTTCGAGGGAAACACAGTTTTTTCACCTCTCTGCAGCCCTCCAGATGTTCTGGCACTGTCGAGCAATCCGTATATCACTCCCCCAAAAACTCCGGGAAGGGACATCTTCTTACCTAGAAGAGACATTGTCCACAGGAGGAAGACACAGATGTCTCTTCCTTTGTTACATGACAGCTTTCATCGAGTTTCTCCCTTCCCTATATCCTCTCCATCCAGTGTTTCTGAATCGTCGTTTGACTCTGCCGATGGAAACCGTGTACGCATAGGTTCAGGTGTGAGAACAAAACCCTTGCGGGGACTGGAGAATATGCCGGGGCTTTACAACGACGTCAAACGCTCATCGAAGCAAAAACTGTGGAGGAAGCTGAGGCGGAGAAAGAGGGCCCGCCTTCGCCAAAGATTGTTTAAGGGAATAAATTGGTCGTGTCAATATCATCACCTGAGGAGACGTTCACAATGTGAGGAGTATAATATCCTTCATAACATCTGTAGGGACGGTTTGGATGAAGAGGATGCCAGACATCTGCAGAGTACCTATGAAAGGCTGCAGGAGCAGGATAACAGTGCTGGGTGGCTCAGTGACACTTTCTGGATTCCTCATCCTCATATCCTTTTTGTTCTCTATAGTGCTGGATCACAGACGCACTATAGCGATTAGATATGTTAATTCAAATATTCATTTAATATTTGAATTAACTATAGAAATGCTTAAAAAGTACATGTCATAATTTAGTAAAACATGTGCACCGCTTGGATTTTTTTCAAATTGTTTCCAGCTACAAGCACAAAGTGTCAGAAGTGTCACAAAGTTTTTTTCCAAAAAAAATATTGGTAGCCATTATTCTTTTTCTTTCCATTTCACAATTGTTCACTAATTTGTATTATTCCTATGAATTTCATATACAATACATACAATATTTATAAAGTAGATGAAGAATTTAAATATTCAAGGAATATAATACCTCTTGAAGCCACTGTATACATAATCTTTGCTTCCTTTCCTTAACTCCTGTTTACTGACTAAGGTCCCGACGGAGAGCAGCGAGGAAAGCCAGGGGCAGCCAGTCCACAGGACAGGCTGCGCTCGCAGCGAAGGTTTCTACAGAATCAGCAGGAAGGACAAGATAAAATACCTCCTAAACACCAAGCCTCCTGCTGACCTTCACTCTGCACTGGATCAGGTAGGGAGGAAAGGATGATAAAATGCACTAATCTCTGTGTGGAACCTGTTTTATTAAAGGTCCAGGTGTTCCTTCACAGGGCTTATGCATTCCTGTACAGCAACCAACTTCACTGCGATCTGGATCCGACTTCAGGTCTGAACAGCGCCGCCTGCTGTCCTCTTTCAGCTGCTATAGCGACCTGGTTAAGTTCAACCAGCTGAAGGTAAACGATTGTTTAACTGGTGGAAATGAGAGCTTAAGGTCATGAAATCACTTGTCTCCAATGTAGTAGAAGACTGAATTAGAAGTGTAAAATTGATAAGCTCCAAACATCAGGTTTTTGTTTAAGTCCTATTTTTCTGTTGGACAATTTCTTGATGTGAGGAGAATCAGCTGAAGAACGCTGCAATAAGCGCTAATCAGAAACCCAACTTCTCTTTGTGTATGTTTTTAGGCTAAGTCATCCTGAGACAATTTTATCCACAATTCTCAAATAATCATATCACTGAATGAGTTTGCTAGACGTTTTTTTGAAAAAAAGAATATATATATATATATATAATATAATATAATTAGAATTGCTGAGTGTTACAGAAAGCTGCAGAAAATGTATCTTTCATTCTGTATTTATGGTTAATAAACATTTGTATGTGTTAATTATCCATGCATAAAATGATCTTCTATTACTTTGGTTCATCAGAAGGTGATGTAGATATTTGCCCTCCACCCAGCAGTAAAATGTAACCAAGACACTGGTGGCATGTGCAGGCTGTTGTCTAAATCCTTTCATATTCTGTTAGTTTCGAAAGAAGAGGATTCGTTTCAGTCGGAGTTTAATCCATGAGTGGGGCCTGTTTGCCATGGAGCCCATAGCAGCAGATGAGATGGTGATTGAATATGTGGGGCAGCTCATCAGGCAGGTAAAAACAATCAGATAAATTCATCTGACAGATAAGACAGATGTTTATTAACAAATCATTTCCACTGAATGTTTTCTTTTTTTTCTGAGAAGTTCCTCAGGGACCCTCTGGTTGTTCTTGGTAGTGTCCAGTGGTGTATCATCACACTCTTTCTGTAGGTCATTGCAGACATGAGGGAGCAGAGATATGAGGAGGAAGGCATCGGAAGCAGCTATTTGTTCCGCGTTGACCAGGACGCCATCATTGATGCAACCAAATGTGGAAACTTAGCCAGGTTTATCAACCACAGCTGTAATGTGGGTACATAGCGGGTGCTAAATGCAACAATTGATTATTAAATACCTTTATATTGTATTGACAATTAAAATATTCTTTTCTGGATGTCTTGTTATCTTTACAGCCTAACTGTTATGCAAAGATCATCACAGTGGAGTCTCAGAAGAAGATCGTGATTTACTCCCGGCAGCCGATTAGCGTCAATGAAGAGATTACGTATGACTACAAGTTTCCCATTGAAGACACAAAGATTCCTTGTCTTTGTGGAGCCGATAGCTGCAGAGGATCCTTGAACTGATCTCTAATTAACTCTCCTTATTATGCAAAAATCCTCTGGGGTCCTGAAAAGCTCTCTCACTGGATCATACTGCTGTTTACAACTGCACAGTTGCTAAAAACAGAAAACAGGTTGATTATGCACAGTAAAGAAAAGGCTTTTAAATTTGTTGAGGAAAGGAACGAAAAAAGTATTTGGAGCATTAGTTTATCTCTGCATGGTTTGATACAATCAGTTGAATAAACTCTACCATTTGTAAATTCTGGTAAAATGCATTTGATGTATTTTTGCTTTTTGACGTCTGACATGATTTTCATCTTTTGCTAGTATGTGTGCCTTAAAAATGTACAAACTGATGTATTTTTGACTCTTGATATGCCAAGTGGTTTTGTACACATGTTAAATATGTTAAATAAACAAAGTCAAACACGGTCGATGTTTTTCTCCCAAAGCCCTTGCAAAAAGCGTTTTTAATGTTTTTATAAATAAGTCACCAAAATATTTTTTTTTTCACAAATACTTATGATTTTATTAATCTAGACACGTGAAGACATTTAAAGGTCCATCAGGCATTGCCGAATCTACCTATAGGCTACAGAAAATACGCTAGTTGTCTCATCACCTGCAGATTTGTATCGACATCATTGGAAACTGGAGGCACTCACCTTTCCAACGACGTATCTCCCCGACTTTGTGAGACGTTGCCTGGTGACGTAATTTCCATGCGTAATACAGGTAATGGGTAACTTTACGCACAGTCAACATTTGTTTTGGAGATGTCTTTCCGGTTGTGGTTATTGCGTTGAGTAACAACAAATATGGCGCAGAATAGGAAATTCGTCGTTTGGGAAGCTTTAGAAAGGATTCGGTGTAGCACCGAGTGATGTTGAGGTCGACGAGTCTCAAAACAGTGTGGAGTTGAAGTGGAGGAGGAAGAAATCGAGGAATCTTGTGAACCCGGTCCATGAGTAAGTCATACTGCTACTTTTTGGAAATAATTTGCTATATTGCAATTAGAAAACTTAGCAATGAACTTTCCTTCCCCGTCTCATCCCACTAACATTTACTCGCCATCATAATTTACTCGCCACTGAAAAGGAAGATGCTTCACATCTTCCTTTTCAGTGGAAGAAAAGGAAGATACTCCACAAAGTGAAACAAGTATCACTTTGTTTCACTTGCAACAGAAGTTGTTTCAGAGCGCATCACTGTTGATTGTAAAGGGTTTATTTATGTTTTTTTTTTTTATTTTACGACTGTTTATATATAGCTTCTCGCCTTTATACTTGCACATTTGTTAACAGTCTCGTACTCAAAATTTTTTTCAACAATAGTTTGCACAGTTTTTTATAGATAATTTTTTTCCCCTCACATTTGTTGACAAAGTTTTGTCAACAGTTGCAAAATGTTTTCACCTCTGTTTTTGTAATAAAGTTCCATTAAATGGAGCCAAAAGGATCCAGATCAACTCATTTTTTACTTTTTCTAGTGATTTCATGATGTCCACAATGACATATTTTGAAGATACAGGGTAAATGTCTTGAGAGAGTGCTACAATAATGCATAATGCCCGATTCCCTTTTATGAGGTGAAATAACCATTTGGTATAATTTTGGGCACATTTGGTGAAATTGTGCCAAAAGGACAACATCGGCATATTCTTCTCAATGGTTTGAGTCAAGCTTGTAAATATTTTGTGGAGTAAAAATTCACATTAGGACTTTTAACTTTCTCTTTTGTAAAATACACAATTGGGAGATTTGCCAAGTAGGAATTTTCATACTGCCAAAATAGATAAGACCTACAAAAAGTGATTAAGCATAAGGAAAAAAATAAATAAATAAAGATCCTGAAAATTACCCAAGTGCTCAATGTACATTTTATTATCAGAGACTGGATGGAGTAACTCACTGGGAACTTGAGCAGTACTATTTGTTATGAATAATTCCTGTTTTTTTTAAGATGCAAAAACCATTAATGGGTTGCTTCACATGCTCTTTGTGTCTCCATTTGGTGTCAGGATGGTCAGATTTCCCCGAGCACGCTGGTCTGCCTCGATGGCTTCAAAAAGAGACTTGAAATTTCCTGCACCAAAGCCCTGGAGAGGAAAATGAACAGTTAACAATTATTTTCCGTGCTCAGTGGGCTAAGTAATGGTTTTCCCAGGGCTGTCCCTCACCTGGTGATTGTGTCTCTGAATGACCTCCAGGAAAACCGTGGGACGGTCCTGAACTGGCTTGGTGAAGATCTGAAGTAAATAACCTTTGTCATCAAAGTCCACCAAGATTTTCAGTTCCTGGAAATAAAATAATTAGAAAGAACTGTTTATCTGTTCAGCATGACTAAACATAGACACAAGTCACCCAGTTGTCTTCAGGTGTAGGTCTGACCTGCAGGACGTCCAGGTTCTCGACGATTTTGAGCTTTGAATGTTTCAGCTTCTCCCTCAGCTGATCATAGTAAGTGTCTGGCACTGTCATAAACTCCGTCCCTCGCTCCTTCAGGTTGCGAATCTAACAGTAAATTGGATTTAATAATTAGTCTTCCTGGCTAATATAGATTTCATACAACTCGGAGTTGTAGAGTCTTACTGATGTGATGATGTCTGACGTGTTCATGGCGATATGCTGCACTCCTGGACCTCCGTAGTACTCCACATACTCCTGGAAGGAAACAACTTTAAATCCACATATTTGTGTTTGTTTGCTTTTAATCAGAGCCGACTTCAGTACACATGCCTGGATCTGAGACTTTCTCTTCCCCTTGGCAGGCTCGTTGATCGGCATCTTCACTGTCTCCTCGTAGTTCGCCACTACAATGGAGCGCAGGGCGCTGAATTCTGTCTGGAGCTGCTTGTCGTCCACCGACCAGAAGCGGTGAAAGAGGAGGTTCCTCTGATACCTGTTGGACCAGGAACCAACCAACGACTGAGATTGGTAGAAATGCAAATCCAAACTTCATACAACTGCACAACATAATAAAAAGTCAGACACAGTTCCCTTTTACCTCCTCTGTTAAATTATTTCAGATATGTAGCTTCTGTTTTCCACTGGAATATGCATAAATAAAATAAGGCTTGTGAGACTTGAATGAACCAATGAGGTTGCTCATTTAGAGAACTGCCTCATTTCAGCCCTTTTCTGAATAATGGGGGTAAAAACCAGTTCCATATGTGAAGAACCACTGAAGCCCCTCTTAAAACTGCAGAGTCATCCACATGCCTGGTTCGTGCCAGAAAAGGAGAGTTGCGTAATCTCTCCCCCATAAGCCCCTTCCCCTAATGTGGATTTCTGCAGATTGCCACCTCGTCGAGTTGTGACAAATTAAGATGCGACCAATCGCTACCATTCTACAATTGGAACCATCTCATCATCTGATTGGTTTCCCACAACGTGATCGATGAAGTCCAGTTTTCCACTCGGTCTGCAAAGCAACAAAAGGAAAACTCAATCTCTGGCTATAATTCAGGGATGTGTGTGTTATATTTAAAAGCAAGATGCCTACTCACAGTTTGGGTAGTAAAGGATCTTTGACCAGAGGAGGATGGAAACCGGGCAGGAACAATCCCTTGTATCCTTTCCTCTCCACAAACGTATGGGTGGTATCACCGTACTGCAGCGCAAAAATTAAAAGATGATTTATTTCTTACAGGAAGCATCATAATGACTAAAATGTTGGGTTTGAATAAAAAGAAAAAATGCTCAACATACTGTCTGAAGCACAGCCAGACGGATTTTCCCGTTCTTGTCCTCCAGAGTGTGGGGCTCTTTGATAATAATTGCCCCTCGCTCACTGGCTTTCTGTAAAAAAAAAAAAAAAAAAAATTTAAATGCATGATTGAGGTGTTTGACTTACAAGCTTTTATGTTTGCCCTGAAAGAGATTTTCAAAACATCTGGGTAGCAAAACCTGCTGCGTTACCTGAACCAGGAAGTCACAGTCCTCCACTGTAAATGCAATGTCTTTCACTCCATCACCATGTTTCACAAGATGATCCCCCATCTCTGGAGAAAAAGACGCTTTTATTAGCCACATAGGATCAGCCTAAATATTCAGGGTTTCTACACATTCTTGAAAAGTCAAGTTTTGAGGATGTGAATAAATACAGAAAAAATTAAACTGGATAAGATAAAAACCAGATCACTAAAACTTTTTTTTTTTATTTAAATAACAGGGTTTAAGCCAGAATCCTATTATTTGCAAACGATCCTATAACAAATCGACTTTTAGTTAGCAAGGCCAGGCAGTATAGAGTTTAAAATAAAGCAGCTCTACAGCAAACTGATAATCAGAAGTCAGTTTTAAGATTCCTGTTTCATAATTACTGGAATGTAAAATCCAGTTATTATTTGAGATTCTTCAGATTAATATTTTTACTCAAATGTCCAAGATGTTATAAAAACTGCAGCAAAACTCCCCAAACAAACAGTAGAAATATGAGCCTAGAAAAGCACTGAGTTTTGAATTGAATAAAAAATATTTAATGTTTTAAACCATCTTTAGTTTTCTCTCTCAAGTACATCTTGAAAGATTATTTGATTTGCATACACCAGTAACATTTAAAAAGGACAATCCGGGACTTAAAAAATGTCTCGATTCTTGATCAATGCCTTTACCTTTGTTACCAGGATTCAGAGCAGAGGAGAAGACGTAAATGATCTGTGAAACAGAGAAAGCAGAATCGAGATAAAAGCAATTCCTTCCTCTGACTTCACCTTCATCTTTTCTGTGCAGATCTACAAAACAGAATCTGCTACAGTTCTCCTCACAAAGCTGCTGGTGGGTTTAACAATCCCAACCAGTCATCCTCAGGACAGATTTATGAGCGGATCAAAAATAAATGCATTAATTGTGGTGAAATCATTAATACCCTTGCAATTTTCCATCCAACATTTATTGATTTTTATTTTTTATTTTTTGTGGTGTGGTGGGATGTTCCTCCAGGTTCTCCTCACCTTCCCTTGTTTCACTGCGTGGGACGCCACGTCACGGCTGCCCGTCTCCAGGCCCCGGTAAGCCAGCGGCTCAAACCCGAGCTTGTTGCAGTAAAATGACGCAGCCTGTTGGCGACAATGGTTATTGCATCCCTTTTGTGACGGAATACCTCAAATTTGGCACGATTGCGTAACAAGCGGAGTTTGAATTTTTGTGTGTAATAGCGCCATCTTCTGGTGGCCGTTTCCCTTGCAGTTTGGGGGAAATCAGTATGTGGTGGTCTGGTGATTAAAAAGCTGTTTGTTTTACCCTCGAAAAGAACTGACAGCAACATGTATGTAACACAATATGTGAGGATTTATGAGATAAATTACCTGCTTTGCATTTCCAACCCAGAATGTTAGATGATCGAAGCAGATGAACTTTCCCTGCTCATGCTGAAGACAGAAAAAAATTAGGAAAAAAAGGGACTTTCTAATGGAGTACTTCTTTGTAACCCTATATTACATTCATTATTACCCAAATCCAAAAGAAAGACATCTTAAAATATAAATTGCATTAAAATCCGGTTTTATGTTTGTTTGTCAAGTGACAGATAAATAATAATAATGAAAAAAAATCTATATTCAGTACAACACAAATTAGCTGGTTAATTACCTTTTTGCCTTTGTCTGTGTATGTTGTCTGTTGGAAAAAGCAGAAATATTGTTAATTTTTCAAAGACAAACAGCTAAAACAAGAATAAACAGACAAATATCACATACAAATTCACTGTTTGTGATGCTTCACAGTAAATGAGACCCATAAAGTTTAATAAATTATAAACTTACCATCTTGCCTGCGTTGATCTGACCCGGCTGCCAGAATGAGACCCGCAGCGAACGGCTGAATTTAAAAGGCGAGCAAGACGTTTTTGAACACACTCCCACCAATAAGGAGCTGGTATTGGTGGAGGACAGAGAACTACGTTTGCTGTTATACAATTACTTGGACAATATTCGAGTAGACTGGTTGGACTTCCCAGTCTCTTCATTCACCCAAGAACAGTAATACTTAATTTGATACTTATAGTAAATATCACATCAAGTTCAATATCAATCTAAAGTCTATTTCTATGTTTGTTTTTTCTCCAGCAATCAATAGTGTTTCTTTGTCTTGTCTTAAAACGCAGTTCATCAGGTTTTGTGATGCTTTAATAAATGACTATTTAATTTTATCTGCACAGAGATGCAGTCATTGTCCACAGGTTTAGGATTACAGCGTGATTTTTCTAGAATAATTTGAGGCCCATATGTTAGTGTTTAGTGGCAAGAGGAGGTTCACGCATCCTGGGCTCCCATTGGCTCTCTGGGGGTGAGGCTGAGCGAGTCTTCCCGTGCCTTGAAATGCTCCCCATTCCCACGAAATCCATCGTCCGGAAAAAATACACTGGTGTTGGTAAACTAATCATAAAAGCACTGTGAGCTGTCTACATGAAACTGAGGTTGATTTGACTTTAACTGTCAATTCACATGGAGTTAAAAAGTATATTTTTCTATGTGGATGCTGAATTTTGAAGTCATAGTCTACTTACACATCTGCAGCGTCACTGTTTGGGTCACACGCACTTAAATCTAATCGTATGGTTTTAATGCTGAAACTGTTGTTTTCTTTCAGAGAAATTTTAAAGATGATGGTTTTATGTCATTTTTTTGAAAACATCCCCAATTCAAAACCAATGGAAGACAAACAAATTCCTATTGATTTGCAGCCAGTTTTCAGGACAGGATAACGGCATTTTAATGCATGCAGGCAAGCTCTGATTAAAATGAAGTAAAACATCTCTTAAAAATGTAATTTAATTGAAAAATTGCATTATAGTTAATACCCTCCAAAGTTAATTTTATAATATTTTTCTCTGTTTATAGGGATTTTCTTTGATTTTTCAAGTGCAGCCGGTTGATTAAAGATTAATTTGCACAAACAGCAAATTTGTTTCTTTTGTGCTCCGGCAGCGGCAGCAGCTTATTAATCATTTCTAAGAAGTCGAGGTTTTCCCCCTCAAGTGTTACTGTCCCTGAAGGAGTTTGTTGTTGATGCTGTTGCCAGGCACCTCACTGTTGTCATTAGAGACAGCTACACGCATCCAGACACAAGAACACAGCCTTCTAGATGAAATAATTACAGGCCTTATGCAATTTCAGCTGTGGGATAATTTAATGTGAATGATTGGAAAGTGCATCAAACATCAACACGTTTCTTTACAAAGAGGGTTTTTTTCTATTCTTTAAGGATTGCTTCTGTTTTTTTAATGAAAGAAGAAAAAAAAGAAGCAATTTATTTGGTTGTAATGTTGGTCTGAACTACGTTATATTTCCCTCTGGGCCATGATCCCTGTGGTTTTCAGACTCTCTGAGGAGTTGCACCCAAGTCTGTTATGTTCTTCCAATACTTTCATTTCTCATCTCATCGCTGAATCTCACCGAAAGCTGACTAGAAGTAAAAATGAGCGACGCAGCGTCAGAGACGGTTCCAGAAGCGGGTACTTCGAAGGTTGAACAACAGGGCGGCGCCGCTGGGGAAGAGGAGCACGTCTCCTCCGACAATTTGCAGGAGGAAGGTGCGGAAGTGAGCGGCGTAATGGAAAAAGAGGCAGAAACGAAGATGATGTCTATTTTCGAGCAGGTGCGTAACCAGATCAGATCGCAGAGGGGGTTGAAAGCCCCAAAGAGCAGCCTACTGGAGCTGGTGTCAAAAATCAAAGACATAGAAACGGCGACTGAGCAGACAAACGGCCAGTCTGGTGGCAATGGTGTTGATGCGGAGGAAGAAAAAGAAGCTGAAGTCGTAAAAATTGACTGCAAAGAGGAAATCGATTTGGAGATGTTGAGTAAAATGTTTGAGGGAAAGCTGGAAGCTAGTAAGAAGCTGCTAAGAGATGAGTTCAAAGTTCAGATATCTGCAGTGCGTAATGAAATGCAGGCCTACACGGATCGGACCCTGAAAGACCTGGAGTGTAAGATGACAAGCGGTCCACCTGGCGGTCTCCAGCCGACGTGCTCCAAACTGCAGCAAGAGGGCGCTGACGCCGGGACAAAACGGAGGGCCTCTGCAGCGCCGTCGCTGGCTTCCAGGCGAGGAAAGGTGCTGACCAGGACCCTGACCACCTCCCTCCTTCCCAAGACATCTGCTCCCATCATCAGTGGCTCACACGGCAAATCAAAAAGCTCCCAAAAGGGTCAAAGTTCACTGGTGAGAGATCAGGTGCAGTCGCTGTCAGGGAACAAGTCCTACCAGGGCCGCAGTCCTCTGCCCCCGGCTCAGCCGCTCCTGCATCAGCGCAGGAAGTCCGTCCAGGTGAAATGTAAGACAGGAAACTGACTTTGCTTGGGAGACAACTCTACTCCTCACGAGACACGAGGAGAGACGCACACAAATCAAGGCTGAAACCCCTATATTTGAATTACGTTGATTAGTTTCATGTTTTTGGTATTGAAACATTGTAACCGAGAATATGTTTATAATAAATTGTCTTGGAAAAATTTAAGACATTTCGAGTTTCTTTTATTACAGCCAATGTTCTTTTATACTACAATTTATCTTTGTGAAAAAATGAGAGAACATGCTGCAACTTGATGCTTTTTTCTGAACAGATCAGCAGTCCATCACACAAATAAACAACTTCAGATATTTGTGAAATACAGGAAACCGTGGTCACATGTTTAACACAACCAGTGTTAGTCAGAAAATCCTGCAGCTCTGACCAGTTTCTGTCCTTTTGCTTTCGGAGAAACACCCAGTTTTAATAATGTCACTGCTGTTCCATAATTTTTCTCATTAAAAATATTTACTGTGCCACAGAATACATGTAATGCTATGCACTTTTAAAAAAAAAAACAAAAAAAATGTTCTTCTTTTAATTATTTGTAACTTCTCCGTAAACAAGAGCTTTAGTCAAAGCAGATAACATGAAAATCCTACCAGAACAGCTCAAGGTTTGATATTTTAGACAGCAGTGGTGTACCA
Organism: Gambusia affinis; assembly: GCF_019740435.1. NCBI lineage: Eukaryota > Metazoa > Chordata > Actinopteri > Cyprinodontiformes > Poeciliidae > Gambusia > Gambusia affinis. The sequence continues at coordinate 9,908,311 of NC_057870.1, forward strand.
AAGAACTGAATGTTAGTCATCTTAAATATGTACTAAATGCATATCATTAAAAGTAAAATTTGTTATAAAAATGCCAATTCATTACCATTCAGTAATATTCATTCTCACACTTTTAAGAAACAATGCTGACATCTGATTTGTCTACTCTACTGCAAACATAAATTCAATCGTCTAGTTATTTGCAGATCAAAAGATTAAAAATAAAAATACAAAAACAAAAGTAGACAAGCCTTTGTCACATTTTACTTATAAACAACTTATTTCAAATTGTCATTCTTGTTTTCTTCTAATACCCTAAAATACGCTCCTAGTATAAAACTAACCAACCTTTAGCAGCATGTTTTGAACTAAAGAACGTCTTTCATTAGTTTGATGGAAAAAAGTTTGGTCTGGAATCAGTGTTTATTATCAGATTAAATGTAAACTACGCTACATCTGAAAGTATTATTTTAATTTAAGGGATAACATTCCATCGATGGATTATGTGGATTTAATTTAAACCAAGAATAACATTGGTGCAATCTTGTTCCTCTATCAACAAGTTTTGAATGTAAAAATGAATAATTTGATTGACTGGGTGTGTTGCGTGTTATTGTAACAGATACCAGCCTGCTTTAGGATTCCTGTAATCATTAAATAATCCCTTCACAAAGAAAACAGGATAATTTAGTAATCAATTCTGTTGTGGTAAATATACAATTTGACCAGCAGATGGCAGTAGTAATTAATTTGTGCACAAGGAATCCCATCCAGAGGATTACTTCGTCTGGTTTAGAGTCACTGAAATGACTCCAAAAAGCAACATTGCCCTTTTCCTGTCTTTGTCACACTGCAACCTAAAAGCTCAATTTACTTTTTGACTTTATATGTGATAGATTGACACAATACACTCAGGACGCAGCAAACTTGCGGTACGCTAATTAGATGAGACCAAAACGTAACTTTTGGGGGTTTTATGCAAAACACCACTTGTGCAGGAAAACTAAGACTTCACATCACCTTAAGAGACAGCATCAAACATAGCGAAGACAGTGAAACAGTGGTGGCCTCATCATATTCACAGACCTCATCCTGTCCTTTCCCATTCATAGGCAAAAAAGTGGATCCCCGATATGTCTATATTTGACAGATAGCCCAAATAACCTTGAGGTTGGAGTTAATGGTTCTGCAAAGCGTTGCCTGTTTGGGGAAAACTATTTGAAAATTAATATTTTTTCTTTCACATCACAGGTACGCAACTACTACTTCTTGTTGGTCCATCGCACAAGATCCCAATGTAACACGTTGACTTTTGTGGTTGTAAAGTGGGAAAATGTGAAACAATTTAAAGGGTGTGTGAATAGTTTCCCAAAGGCAAGAGGATCAGCAGTAAGGTGATACATCTCTTAAACTCTGTGACAATTTTTGTTTCCTTTAGTCACTCCCCCCCGCCCCCCCATTCCTTTATAGAGGAATGTTTTCTTGTTTTCAGATGAGCAAAATATGTAATGTAAACCACTGTACAAAACTCCAATACTGGTGTAAAGTCAGAGAGGAGGGTGTGCCTTTTTCTTCTTCCTTTATTTATTTATTTGTTTATTTATTTATTTATTTAACTTTTTATATCGTGTTGCTGCTCCCTAGTGGCCCAAAAGATAACAGCAGCTCAGAATAAACTGCCTTCCTGAAAGCGACTGGTTAAATGTAAATAACGTGAAGTGAAAACAACTTGGTAGTTCTTACTCAACATAGTCATGACGAAAGCTGTCTGATAGATAGATAGATAAACTTATTACAGACTCAACGTACAAATTGCATAAAAAAGGAAACAAAAACGATAAAAGAATAAAAAGTGCAATAAAAAAACAAAAACAACAAAAAAACAGCAACTCATAACCATTCAGAAGGCAATCATACCAATGTCTCCAGAGTACAGATGAGTATTTTACTGCACTATATTTAACATTAGTCAACAGTAGGATAATTCTATTATTAGATTCGTTTAAACGACAAATAAATTTAGCATAAGCTTTCTTAAAACAGCCATCAAAGTGCTGATGCAAGCGGAAAAAAACAATTCACTGGTACTGGACCATCCTAGCTTATTTAACAAAAGTCTTAATACATCATTATAGGCCACCTTCAATCTTTGAAGATTGGCTTTTTTAAAGTTGCACCACAAATGTGCAGAATACAGTGATGTACAATATGAGCTAAACAAGTTCAGTTTCACTTCATCGGAACAGAATTCAAACTTACGGACAAGGATATTTGCCTGAGCGTATAACCTTTGAACCTCACGGTAAATGTCCTCATCATCAGACAGACAGTCTGTCAACAGACCAAGATATTTTACTTCATTTGAGACATTTAATAAAGTCCCAGACAGTTTGAAATTTGGAAATACTCTATTTTTGTCCTCCTTAGTGCGACAAATCAAGATGATACTTTTTGATGGATTGAATTTGACATCAAGTAGTTCACCATATGCTGAATAGACATTAAGCAGCTTCTGAAGACCAGCTGAACTTGGACTAAAAACCACTAGGTCATCAGCATACATTAAATGATTAATAATAGTATCACCAACCATGCAGCCAGTTCTACACAGGTTTAGCTGCTTAGAGAGGTCATTCATATAAAAATGAAACGACATAGGAGACAAACAAAAACAAGGACAATACTTTTGTTTATCTCTCTCTCTCTCTCTGTTTTTGTGGAGGTGTAAACTTGTTTATGTTGTGAACTGAACACCTGAGCGCTTCCAGCAGCTGAACTGGCACTGGGACCAGCCCAATGACAGGAGATGCATTTAGCCTCCGAGGCGGGCTCAGGAGCCGAGAGCCTCAAAGCCGGTCTCTCACAATGGACGGGATAGAGAAGGCTGTGAAGAGGACCTTTGTGTCTGAGGAACATCGAGGCCTCCCCGAACCACCGTATCCGGAATAGGGGGCGGTGAGGGCTCGTGCTGCACATTCAGGTCTGGCCAAGCCAAGCCGTTCACGGAAGCAGCGTCTCCCGCCTAACGATGTCCAGCAGCAGCAGGAATCATTAGTATGGAGGAGGCAGGGAGACACTGGTCTCTCCTGGAAATATTCACTGGTGAATTAAGTCTAATCTCAATGGATGGATGGATCGGAAGATAGCGACATCGGCATTAAACCCCCCTCAGCTCATGTACAGGCCATTTTTCTCAAGGTCTGCACAATTATGCTGAGGGGCCACTTCCAGGTTGAAGCAGACAGATTACAGAGACAAGCTGATTTCATGGATATCCCTAACATGGTTACAATTTACAGTCATCATATGAGGGCTGGTGTGGGAGGGGGCTGGAGAGTTAGACCACAGAGTGTGTATGGCAGCTTTCTAACAGCTTGTGTGAGGTTGTGATTAAGCACGTTTTCCTTGTGAATGTGAAAGTCATTTTTGATAAGATTTGAGGTAATCTGAGTATGTTTTCCAAGCTCTGTGGAACAGCAGTCTGCATGTCCAGCTGAGGGAAACTGATATGGAGATAACTGAGAGTGGGAATGTTTTTGTTTTTAGCACGAGAATCACATACTTCAGAGGGATAGTTGCACTTTGCAGAGCTATCTGGAAGGCTTAAACCTGTTCACGTTTTGCCACACTGCAATCCAGAAAAGTGTTTTTATTGGGATTTTAAGGGTTAGGCCAACACACAGCGGTGCATAACGCTTCAATGGAGGGGGGATTGATAAATGGGTTTTAACATTTTTTGGAACTAATAATCTAAAAAGTGCTGATTGCATTTTTATTCAGCCTTCGTTACGCTGACAGCAGTTTACCACAAACCATGATGGGGACTCAGCAAGCATGTGGAAGAAAATGCTTTGATCATATGAGACCAGAAGACCAAATGTGACTTTTTGACCTACATGTATAGTGCTTAATAATGTTTGATCAAAACCAATCATTGCACACCACAAAAGGAAAAAAAAAACTACTGAGGGGACGCTTTTCTTCTGCATGGATGGATGATGAGAGTTGTTGAGAAGGTTGGACTGACTGGCAGTAAACATGTTTGCATCAGCATTGGACTTTAGATTGGCATGGAGGTTCAACCTGCAGCTAGAGCTGCAATGCCACTGTGTAGCGCTCAGGGCATATGTGTATATCTTAATGGTATAGTCAAAGTTCTGACTTGAACATATGTGTTCATAGATTCTCTCCAGTCAAATTGGTGGGTTTTGTGAAGAAGAAGAACAAGGGTAAAAAGAAATTGTCTCTGGAAGATCAAAACTAGAAGAGATGTTGCAGCTGAAGGTGCCGAATAAAGGAGGCTAAAGACAAATGGACACCACTTTTTTTTCTTTTTATTTGGGAAACAGTTTTGAAAACTTAGAGACACAACATCCCAAGAAGCTAAGTTAAAATTTGTGGTTGCAATGTGAGAAAGTGTGTGAAAATTTGAGGTTCATCTTCACTTTTTTGTTCTCTAGGCTGAGACAAAAGCATCGTTTCAGAGATGACGAGCTTTCAAATGCTTGCTTTAAGAAAGCAAGCCATGTTTAAATTGTAATTTTATGTTTTGACAAGAATGGATGAAATTGTGAATGCTATACTTTGGAAGAACTGCCTATGTCAGATAAATAACAGAGAAAAGACAGAAACATCTGCGGAGACCGAAACGTGACGTTACTGAGGGGTGGAGGAAGTTATGGAAAAGTCAAACTTTTTCAGGTTTCTGCGTCGGGGTGGACGGACTTGTTTTGGTCGATCAGAGCCTCTGCTGTCTAGACTGGAGCCGGGGTCATGCTTAGACTCAGACACCTCATGTCATTAAACAGTATGGCACTGTATTACCAGCACAATGTAAGCCTTAATCCTGTGTATGTTTTGACATCACAGTGCTGTCAGCTTCTCTGTGAGCGTAAAATCTGGGGGATTTCCGTAAAATTTGACATGTTTACCCAGAGTTTCTGAGATATCGAGCCATGGCATTAATGGTGACAAAATACAGTTAATTTAAAGTATAAGAAATAGGGATGCCCAAGCTAAACTAATACAGATGTACCACATATGTTTAAGGACCAACCTTTTATATATTTGTGAAAACATTTTGACCAACCAGCTTTGACTGATTTGGCATTTTTAATGTTTTATTATTTTACATTACATCACTTCTGTCCTCACATTTATTATTGTGGCGTCAGATAATAGCTTTGCCACTTTTTTCATGTAAGCTTCCTGGAGTAAATACAAAACAATTCTAGTTCATAGAAAAAAAAAGAATTTGGGGAACATTTTTGATTGAGATGCCTCTGTTTACGTTGTCACAGAATGAATATAAGGATCTGTGCAGCATCCTTCCTCTGGGAGCTCCTCTCTGCTCCAGTAGACGCATCAGATTCACAGGTATGGAGGGCAGGCAGAGGCAAAACGAGAAGAAGAAGAAGAATGTTAATGCGTTCATTTATATTCTGTGTGTGTCATTTTTAGACAACAGGTGGATGAAGGCTACAGAAGGGTGGCGTTGACAGCCCAAGGAGTCTCTGTTTACGTGTTGGTGCTAACACGCATACGGTAACTTTGAGGTGCATTTGTTGCTGCCTGGGTGGGATGGAACAGCAGGGAGATCTGAGGGGAGGACAGTCGTCGTGTTTTGGCTCAGATGCTCCGTCTCGGTGTGGCAGCTCACACCGAGCTCACACCCTGATATTTGAGCAAGCACCTGTGAGGGCTGATTCATTTCTTCTGCACTGTGGAGACACAGACTGATGGTGAAATTAAGGGAAAACAGGCAAGTTATATTTATTAACTTGTCAACAGCAGGACCAGAAACCTGACATTTAAGAGGTTTTGTTGTGTCTTGTCTTGAGCTCGAGTCTCTTATTCTGTTTCACAAAGAAGAAGAAGTTTTATTTATATCGCAACAAGTGAACTAAATGAAAAAAGACATTAGAATAATAAATTTGGTAAATTATTGAAGTTTATTTAGAAAAGGTTTCAAAAAGACGACATTGTGCTTCTAGTCTCGCCACCATTTAAGTGATAGTCTAAGATTTTTAAGTTGAGATTCTCTTATATCTCTTATATTTCCTATAAAAAGTAATATGTTGTCGTCTTGGAGACGATCAAATAGTCTGGAGTTCGACTAAATGAAGACACCAAAAACAAATTATCTATCCAAAGTGAGATATTAACTTCTTACAATCTTACAACAGAATGTTTTGGACGTTTACACTAAAATGAGCAAAGTTGGAGTCATACTGCCATGTATTTTTGCTTCATTTTTATTCTGAAAATAAACCGAAAAAGAAAAAAAAAAAAGAATCTCACTTCAAAACCTTTGGAATATCCCTTTATGTGTGTGACTTAAGGTGGCCCAAAGTAATTATGACGTGTGTAATTTATTGCATGCAAAAGGTTAAAACTGTTATTTAACCTGCATTTAGCAAAGAAATAGTAATAAGAGCCATGGAGCGGCAGACTTTCTGTAGGAAAATGAACATGAACCAATCCAAACTCTCGGCACACATAACAGAAACAGGCCCCCCGGGGCGCAAACGGGCGCAGACAACATTTAGATGAACTCTGCGACCCAACGCAACAGTGGTTTCTGTGGCGCCGTTGTCCCCCGAGGACCCCCGGTGCTTTGGTCAGCTGGCGTTTTGACTGGATTTTCCCAAGGCGAACTTGTTTGCTAACTGCTTCAGACAAGCTGTCAGGCCGGGTCATCTCAACATGTCTGACCTGTTCGACATGCATGACTAACCCCTCCCTATTTCGCTTTGCTTGCATCTACATTTATATTCAGATATCAGATGATTTGTGTTTTTTTTTTTTTTTTTGTGGTATGAATATTCAGTATGAAAGCGGGATTCTTATTATTAACTTCTATTTGTTGGAGTAAGAGGTGTCTGATGGGACTAGGTGCAGAAGAAGTGCGTGTCGGAGCCGTCCGGATTCTTTACATGCACGTGATAAATGCATCCATCACTGTATCCCTCCTGTGGTCTACCTAGAGATCAAATCTGCTCCACTCTTTCCAAGTCGGAGTAGGAGTAACACACGATCTGACCCACCGCCGAGACACAATCAATCCTGAGGCTTCACGTTCTCTCTGCTTCGCACATGCTGAGACTTCTAGAGTTGTGGAGCACAATGTGTTTCTTGCCCAGCTTTCACCTCTCTGACCCAGTCTGTATGATTTTTTTATTTTTTTGTCTTGAAACTCTGCACGTTGCAGCATCTGCGGTACCCACACCCCGCCCTCTCTTTCTCTCGCTCTAACTGCCATCCCCTGTCAGCAGGGACAAATATTGACTTGTTCTCCAGGCCAGCTTCTGCCAAGATCAGAGTCCCGTTTCCCCCCTGCCTGTGCCATGTCTTAAATGGTAATTATGTCCAACAGGACTCATCGTTGTCAAATCAAAGGACACCCAAGAGGAGACGCTCACTGGTAATGAGCCTATTATTCTGTGAACATTTGGGTTTTGGATAATCTTGATGTTTAGATTTGTAGTGATTGCAACCCCCCCCCAAAAAAATACCCTGTTTTGGACAACTTTTAAGCACTTTGAGGAGCTTTTAATTTGTCAGTTGCCTCTATAATTGAGAACACATGAATCCCCCGCTCCGTCTGGTTTCAGACCTGTAGAAGCCCTTAATGGAAACCCACAGGACTCTGTCATCAAACAGTTAAAGCCCCATAGTTAGGTAGAAATCACCTCTGAGTATCGAATACACAAACGCAGGATGGATGCTGCTTTGCATAATCCGGTTACAGTCTGGATACTGGCCGTGAATCAATAGAGATTAGAGATCTATTAGTCTGAAGGTGTAAACCCAATGCAAGGCTAATTCATAACAAAGCTTTGACCCTTCGGGAAGGGGGGGGGCATACTTGACACTGAAATACAGGCCGGGGTAATTAACTGCAGATTAAATATTTGGTATCAGAACTTTCCCTTCTTTGTAATATCACACACTTATAAAACACTAGTACACACACGCATACTCATTGAGTCTGAGGAGTCCAGGTTTGGAGCACATGTCTTTAATGCAGTAGTTAGTTACAGTGTTCAAAAAAGTACAACATATACATCAGCTTGCATTTCCCCACTTTTAGTGCCGCAACTACACCAAGAAAAAACCCACTCCACCCGCTCCTGTTCCACAACATTTGTCAACCACCATCTGCCTTTCTACTGCCCCCCCACCCCCATCCCACCTTCCACCCCACACCTTGTTTTTTTTTTTTTTTTCTTCTTCGCAAACTATATAATTAAGCTGCAACACCTTTTCTCCTCTTACACCTCCCTTCCTCTGCCACCAGGCTTTCTGTTTGATCTCCTGGCTCACTAAATCCCGACAAGTGCTTAGAAAACAAAACAGCAAGAGATGTGGACGACAGAAGGGTATGAAAATACTGTACAGCCATATGTTTCATCCAGTGTATATAGGTTTCAGTTCACAAATTACACCTCTTGTGGAGACAAGAAAACAAAAAAATATAGACTTTTCTTTTTGTTTTTTTCCTCTCTCTCTCTCTATGTGAATCTGAGGACCAGAGCAGCCGAAGAGCTCAGCCTGCTGGCTCTGGCTTTATAAGTCAGGACGAGACACACACAGCATCAACTCCTCGTTGCAGAACAGGAGGGATACACATTGGAATTCATGACTGAAGGCAGTGAGAAGTTCAAAGTTCACCATGCCTCCTCACCAGCTTTAAACAACCAGCACATACAGTGTTCCAGCGGTTCCAGCTGGGACTGTCCTGCAGCCACGCTTCCGTGCCTCGGTCTCTAAACCTTGGTTGCCAGAGACTGGATCTCCGATTTCTGAGTCTGGGCACTGAGAGTGGACGACATGGAGCTCATCTGGCCGTGCATGGCCTTCTTCAGGTTGAGCAGGCACAAGCACTGGGAGCGGAAGCGCAGGTCGAAGAAGGCATACAGGAACGGGTTGAGGCAGCTGTTGACGTAGGCCAGGCAGGTGGCGTAGGGGTGAGCCAGCAGCACGAAGCGCAATACGCCACAGGAGTTCGGGGCCAGGTTCAGGTAGGAGAGGGCGTCCAGGCTCTTCAGCACGTGGAAGGGAGTCCAGCAGATGGCAAACACCACCACCAGGGTGGTGATGATCTTCAGCAGGCGCTTCTTCTTCTGGTCCTCCTTGCGCAGATTGTTGAAGTGGCGTGTGACGGTGCAGCCGATGAAGCAGTAGAAGATGGTCATAGCTAGAAAGGGCAGGAGAAACCCCAAGGCAGATGAGGAGAGGCTGAGTCCAGCGATCCACAGGTTCTCGTGGCCCTGGTTTATGGTCACCAGGCTGAAGTCCATGGCGCATGTGGTCTGATTGTTGTTGAGGTCCTGCATGGTGGTCCTGAAGAGCAGCGTGGGCAGGGACAGGATCCCGGACAGCAACCAAATGGCGCCGAGGGATGCCAGCATGGTGCCCCTGGAGCGCAGCTTGTTGCTGGACAGGGAGTGCACGATGGCCAGGTAGCGGTCAAAACTCAGGCAGGTGAGGCAGAAGACGCTGGCGTACATGTTGACCAGAACAATATAGCTGCTTATCTTGCACAGAGCCACGCCAAACGGCCAGTGGTAGCCCAAAGCCGTGTACACAGCCCAGAGAGGCAGGGTTACGACGAAGGTGAGGTCAGCGAGGGCCAGGTTCCCGATGTAGACGTCTGCAGCCCGGCGCTTGGACTTGGATCTCCACACGGTGAAGATGACCACACCGTTGCCCGACAGGCCCAGGATGAAAATCAGCATGTAGAGCACGGGGATGAGGGAGTAAGAGGGCTCCCACTCCGAGAAATCACAGGCAGTTTCATTGTCATCGTAATATTCGTAATGGTCTGCATAGTCCACGGTGGTGCCCTCCATGATGCAGTGCCAAAACCGAACCAAAAAATCCTCAGCAGAGGTAAAAGTCCAGTACGGTTCCCAGTGGAGAGAATCTGAGCAACAACAACAAAAAGGTCTGCTGCGCTGCTGGAGGAGCAAAGGGCGACTGAGAGTGAGAAGCTGCCGGCTCTGTCTGCCTTTTTAAACTCGGCCCTCTACACCCCTGGTTCCCTCCCAGAACGACCCCCTGCCCCACCCCTCCTCCCTAACCTCCCCCAACAGTAAAACATCTATCAGCTCTCCCCCTCTCCCTCTGCCCCGCTCTCTCACCTCTTCTGGCACAGCCCTTCACTCTGCCTGCAGGACAAGGAGCCCTGCTGCAGGCCCTGCTGACTGCATTTCTACGTCTGCAAAGCAAACACTGCACTGTAGACGAAATGAAAGACTTGGCAAAAAAAAAAAGAAAAAAAAAAGTTGTCAATGAAGTTAAGTTAAATATAATTTTCTAGTTATTAAGGTGGGGACATAATGTATTTTGTAAAGTTGCAATCAAGTTCTGCTTCAGTTTTTTTAGTTTTTAACAGAACCAAGGGGTACTGTCAACATAAACAAAAATTCAGTATGAATGCCTCCAGTTCTGTCTACCAGTAGCAAAAAAAAAACAGGATCAGACTGTTTTTATGGTCACAAAAACTCTCAATTCACAAAAACTCTGCAAAACGGACCTGTTTTCAAATTCAGATGTTTTTTTTTTTTTTATTTCACATTTTTGTCAGATGCTCATCCAGAAATTCACAAACAGGAAAGACTCTGCTTTGTCCATTTGTCCCATGGCCGTTGTGATGAGGCACTTGAGGTCAGAAGATCATTTGAACGGTTGTGAACTAAATTGACTTTTTTTTCTCACTTCCCTTTCTGACCTAGCTTTCCCATCTTAGTGTCAACTACAGCAACCAAAATTGACAGAAAAAGAGAGAGAACACAATAACGCCCTCTTCCTATTTTTTTTCTGTCTCGGTCTTTAATAAAAAATTAAAACTGGTAGCAGTTTTTGATTGACTTCAGATGTCATGGCAAAACATGGAATAAGCTTCCCCCCTGTCAGTGGAAAATCAGACACATTCACATCAAAATGAAGCTCCACCAATAAACGCTCTATTAGGCAGGTCATTTAATGTTAAAAATTTATTTAAAAGTGCCAATATTACCACCTTTTATAATATAAATAAAATTTGCCACTACCGGTTTATCATGCAGAAGTTAACTCAAAACACAGTGTAGTCTTTCAAATCTTAAAATACGGATTGCTTTAGATCATGAACTGAATTCCAGTTTTTTAATTATCCCTCATTTCTGCAATTTACCAATATGTTCCTGTGGGAATGATCAGAAAAATATAAATGACATCAACAGATATGACAGAATGATACATTTCTATCAAAGTTTAAAGTAAAAACTGCAAATATTTCCCAACACTGACAACATATCAACAGGTCAGCTGATCCACAGAATCTCTTTGGTGTATATTGGAGGACTTTCCTTTTTAGGAAATGTGGAGTTGTCATCTTCAAGATTTCATCAACTTGTCTTAATTCAATATAAGGGTATCTTTACAGCTTAATTGGCTGCATGATTTCGTTTGAAAAGGAAAGGCGTTTCTGGTCCTGGAACAGGTCTGGACATCTTAACCTCCTCGTTTTCCATCACAATCACCGGCGCTAAAGGGCTGTTAAAGCCGCAAGTTGCGCCACATTTAGCAGCTGTCACTTATCACTTTTTTTTTTTTTATCGGTGAGTGTTTGATCCTTCATACGTAAAAAGACAAAACGACGAAATCAGAGTTGAGTTTGAGAGGGGTCGCAATAGCGTCGCGCTTTTCCTTCCCTCCCCTTGAAGATTAGATTTAGGCTAATAAAAAAAATAAGCGGCGACAGCGCAAAATGAGCTCTGTGACTCTAATAGATTTGCAGAACAAAAGGACAAGCCAACACACGGGTCTGCAACAAAAACAAGAGGAAACTTCGCATTGACGCCGCCTTCAACTTTTCTTTTTGTTTTTTACGTTTCCTTACAGTGGATCTGCTGGCACAACATGCTCATCCACCTTCACCACTGATTGCGTCATGGCAACAGGGTGCAGCAAACTAGAGGGTTATCTGCAACTGATATATTTTTTGTGCATTTTAAGTACAAATTATGTAATTTTAAAAACTAAAAGATGCTTAAAAAAAGAGAAAATTTAGTTAAAGTCCAGAAAATGTTTAAGATATTTTTGCTATGATTCCAATGAAAATATTACACAGCAAATTATTGACTGTTGGAGCCTGAATAACTTTCCAGTCCACACTTTTCAGATTCTGTTTATTTTTAATTAATTAATTAATTTTTTTTTTTTTACTGTAGTGTAAACAATCAAATTTAACAACAAAAAAAGTGTTGAGAAGTATCACAAATGGAGTCCAGTGCTGTCCTTCAAGTATTTATACGTAGTGTGTTTTTGTTGATATAGTTTGTTATAAATGAGAAAGAAAGTGGGGGAAAAATGCATAGTATCAAAAAAAAATAGATGAAAATGGAAATGCTTAACTGCATTACACGACTGATGACAAAAATAGCAATACTTTTAGTTTTTTATTTGTAATAATATCTGAAAACCGCATCATTGCCATTCAGTTATTTTGCATTGATCTGCCACGTAAAAAATACTAAAACGAGAAAAAGGTTGAAGGGAGTGAATACTTTTGCCCTCCACCCACTACCACCTGTAATCAGATCCCCAAACAGCTGTGAGGAATTATTCTGTGGAGAAAAAAAGAAAAAGAAAAGAAAGCTTGAGGAGATTTGTGAATTCTTTACAGCACATTTAGGAAGGATAATCTCTGCATAAAACAGCCTTTAAGGCGGCGATAACAAGGAGCCGTTGCATTAATTCTCACAGTGGATTATTCCTCTAGGTGCGCTGGATCGGAGAAATAAATATGTCTGGTGAAAGCAGGAGCTCCATGGATCACAGCTTATCAGCTCACTGTGAGTGCCTGCTGATTTTTTTAAAAATGTATTTATTTTTGCTGTACATGGAGCGTTCAGCGCTGGCTTGTGGGAATCAGACATGGCAGACACTTTGTCTTCCCTATAACACGGCTCAGCCAGAGAAACGTTTGTTGTTCTTATTTCCAAGCTCACTTTTTATAAATCACTTTCCTGCCATGTATGAAAACGGCAAGGTTTGTTATTTTAAGTGCAAATAATGCGGGAGATATCCAGTATGATAAGACGTGGCCTCCTTGGAGAAGCTTTAAAGGTATTTTATGACTCTGCTGCTCATACTGGATCCACGGAAAACCACGTGGAGACTCCCACCTCAGCCTCCACCCCCTGGGGGGAGAGGATTGACGCCTGGTGCTGGCAAGCCCAGAATCTGTTCCTCAAATAAATTTGCAAATTAAAAAAAAATAAAGCAAGCAGATAAGAAACAGATGGTCAAGATCAGACCATCATCTCGGGTATCTCCGGAGACCCTCCTCACTTGCTAATTGCCGCCTCTGAAAGGCGCCAAGATAAAGTCCCGCTGCTGATGCCGAGGTGGGAGAAGCATCAGCTGAGAGTGAGGTCTCACTCAGAACCACATCACTTTCCAGATGAAACACGCAGGAACTAAACGCGCGTCATATTCAGCTGCAGCCGAGTGGGAGAGCTTTCTGAACCGAGCGTTTGGGACCACACGTGTGTCCGTTTCCACAGCTGCGGCTGCTTCTGATCTGCCGCTGAAATGACCCGGCTGTTCGCAGCGGGACAAAATGTTGCCGTTCAGACAGAAGTCGTTGCCGTCTTGGGTTTTGGGACAACTGAAGCGTTGGATGTTTATCTTGACGAAGCTTACTGGAGACTGGAGACAGGGGAGCTCTGGGACGTTTGCAGCAGGCACGTGCCATCCACGGTCTGGAGGAGATAAGTCACTTTAGGTTTAATCTGTGACCTTTAGGCTTGTTTGAAGTGAAAAGTTGTTGTTAGCACAAAGCACTGGTTATTTTTCCTTTTCTTGATTTGTTGCCTACATATCCCGCAAGGTTGCAGAGAGCCGAGGGTCACAGATTAATCTCACTTCAGTGACAATATCTGTTCGTTTACGTCTTTCAAAAGTTATCAGTGTGCAATAAAGATAAAAAAAAACAACTCACAGTAGACACCACATTTCCAGTAGCGACAGCCTTTTTACAATGACTTGCAAAGGTCAATTTTATTTTACATTTTGTCCCATTGCAACCACAAACCTAAAATGCTTTTCATTGAGATTTTATGGGGGGAAAAAACATCAAGTGTAGATAGTCCACAACTGCCTTCAAACTCACCAAATCCAATTTGATTTAGGTTAATTGTAAAAGAGGTACTGATAAATATTCTCAGTCTCCAGCCGTGTGAAGCCGCTGCAAACAAACAAACTTTCAGTGACAAATGATTCCTGAATCAGGATGGAACACAAACCCACACTTTCGGATTCCTATTTGTAAAATATTTTACATTGCAGACGATTGCTACAGAATTATATGTTGGTCTTTCCCATAAAATATCCTAGAGTGACTAAATGTGAAAACCGTCGTGAGGAATGAATGCTTGATCAAAGGATTGCATGGTGATGCTGAGGGCCTCTCTGCTGTTTCAGATGATGTTCCTCGGCCTCTGCTCACTCTTTGCTGATTGGCTGAACGTCTTGTCAGATCTCAGCTCGTCTGTGTGATGGAGTTGCTTTTAAAACGGTGAAAAACAAAAATCTGAGAACGAGAGAAAACAGAAAACCAAAAAACACACAAAAACCCGACATATTTTATGGGAAATCCAATATAGTGCAGAAGGCCCCATCAAACTACTGAGCTGCGGGTCACACACAGCTATCTTTTCCATACATCTGCAGTTCTTGGCGTTACATCGACCCTCCGCCCAGTCATAAAGAAATGTTTGTCTTGAGAAAGCTGCTCTATTGTTTTGTTCTGCCACTTCTCGGCTAACGAGCAACACACCTGCTAAGAATCACACTTCCTGCTTGAGTCACAGACACCGACTCTTTCACGTTAGGTTGTCCCCCCCTTCCTATTTTGGCTGTTTGAAACTCAACGTTAAAAACATCTCTGAGAAATTGAACCGTATGATTAGCGCCTCTGTGCCCTTTGCGCGCCTTGCTCTCTCTTTCCCGTTTGGCGCCGCAGTGCCAGTCAGCTGAGACGGCGCAGCGTGTTTGTGCGTACTATCAAAGCCGAGTTGTCCTTGGATGGCTCGGGTGGAGCGGGGCGTTTATCTGCAGCAGAAGTCAGGCTGTCTGTGCCTGGGAGACAGCTGGGCTTTGACATCCATATCACAACCCAAACAGAGCCGAACCGAAGTCACTGTTTGGAGTCCAACTGCGGTAGCTGTCGCGAGAGACGAAGTCGCCACTGTTTATTTGCAGCTTATCAACTTTCCGAATAGCTTTGGCCGCCATGAAATAAACACACCGAGACATGTTTGGGACTCCGACCTACTCACACGGCATTGTTTTCATGCAGAGCCTCTTTTTGTGCCGTTCAAGTTCGCGCCCCTCTTCCCTCCCTCACACACAATCAGCAGGTAAAAAACTTATTTTAGTGCTTCCTTTTATGCAAAATAGTCGATTTGTTGGACAAAATTCAACGTACGCACCAACACAAATTAGCATATTATTAGTATAAGAAAAACGTGGCATGCATTTGGACTCTCCTTTACAATTATCAAGAAAATGAATTTTTTCAGAGATTGAAAAAAATATTCATAAATGGCTCACTCTGCATTCCATGGGTATTTCTTAAAATGAAATAATATTGAACATCTTTTCACATTGATGTAGTTAGGCGGTATGCAGATAAAAACTACTTTGATTTGATAGATACAATAATATTTAACACATTTCCACTGAAGGTTCAGTTTATGTGGTCCATTAGAGTCTGGAGGGCCACATTAAATGTCATGGTGGGAAACATACTGACAAACATACTTTTCAAAATTTTATTCACAATGTTTATGATTTTCATGCACGACAAGTCTGTGATAAACTTTTCGGGGTGTGTGTATTTTTGCAAGACGGAGCGTTCTGATTGAACAGTTTTCTGCACTTAAGAAATAAAGCGGATGAAGGAAGATAATCAGGAAGCCAGAAGCGAGCCAGCGAGTCTCCCCGATCCAGCTGCCCCAGCGGCTCCCTTCTCGTCCTTCCCGGTTGTCTGTGGACTTCCAGAAGCTCGGTCAGGAACAAGGAGGTCGCAAGGTGTTTCCCCTCCTTCCCTCTGGACCACCCTAACATTCTTGCTACCCATCATACGCCGTACGATGGGTAGCACAACTCTGTTTGACTCAGTGGCCAAAACTACAAGCACCACAGGATGTTCTACAATGGGACGGTTTGTCTTCCCACAGCTGAGATGCGTTTATGTGATTTTATTTTTTTTCTCCCAGCTGCTCAATATAAGCTATTTATATTTCAGATAACCTAATGTAAATATTATCAATCCTCGCTTATCATTTCTGCACAGTGCAAATATCGAGAATAGGTCAGATCAGATTAGCCATTCCTCACATTATTCCTCTCTTGAACCCGAGTCTCTGCCCGGCTCGATTCGAGGGTGACGCTCGTGAGATCTGACGGTCACCTTCAGGCAGCAGGAAGCCCAGAAAGGAAACCTGCTGGAAGATATAGGAAACAATAACACAGCAGGAAGCAAAGAAGAGCGATGTGGCTAATGACAGAGAGGACACTGGGGAAGACATAAAGGGACAATGGACAGGTCTGATGAGAGGGTAAGGCTTGACTGGGCAGTGGGGTTTTCTCTCTGCAGCAGAGATAATGATGGGGATTAGGAGGTCGTGTGTGTGTGCGGGTGGGCGTGAGTGTGTGAAGGGGGTCCTGCTGGGATCTCCAGGCCTCCCGTCGTCCCAGGAGATCTGTGGGAATCTGACTCCATTTGGCTTAAACTCTATTTAAAAATAGACCCCCGCGTGGCTCAATTAGGGGGAAATTAGTCTCTTTTGACCTCCTCTGGAACAGCAGCTCGACTGTTTCTTCAGCACAAGTTATCTCTCAAGTAGGCTGGGTTGGTCTTCAACATCAATATTTCGACCTGCATTTTAATTTGCCTGCTTATTTCTTTGAGGTTTCCCCCTAAACCATGAGAATCTGTCTGCATCTCACAGTAGAAGAGAGCAGAGAGGCCTTTTCACCTCCAAATATGATTATCGCCTGTTTTCTTTTTTAAGTAGAGCAACAGAAACCTGAAGCCTGATCCTGTTTTAAGAAGTCAAAGTAGAAAAACCTGAACGGAGATCCATGCAAGAGCCCTGAACCAGGTGCTTTGCAAACCTTCTGTCCAGGATCTCAGAAATCCCAGAAGGAACTTTATCGCCGTTCTGCGATAATTTCCTTCAGCGCTGGAACGAAAGTGCTGTCAACTGGCCTGATTGGCACTGAGAAAGAGCAGAGCGTTAACTTAACAAACGTCCTTAGTGAGCGAGACGCTTTAGCTCAGAAAAGTTTTAGCATTTCATCCCTAAATTACTCTTTGTATGAGTTATACGCCTAAAAATGTCTCTTTCTTTTTTTCTTTCTTGCAGTTGGGTACGAAAAGCAGGTCTGACCCAAAGCTGGAGCCATTCCAGAAAAAATCTAAAAGCCTCTTTTATAAAAATCTGCCCATACTGGGAGCGAGCCAGGAATATCTGAGGCTATTTCTACCTTAGAGGACTTACAGCTACAAAAAAAAAAAAAAAAGACAGTTCATCACAGACAAGACGTGTGTTATGTTAATGTTAGTTTAGCGCAAAAATATATAACTACCACATATAAGCATTTTATCAGTATTTTATGAGAAATGTCACCAAGTACAGATTTTATTATGCAGGCTGAAGTAGAAAAAAGCTGCATGAATACGCTGCTGTTGCAGCCTGAAGGCAGCGGTGGAGTGAAGGAGCGGTCCCTAGCATTAGCGGGATCACAAAGTATCTAAAAGCTGGCGACGGCCGCGCTGCTCTCCCCATTTGTCAGCTGTTTGACAGAGAGCAACAAACTGTAAATCAGTCACCTCTGCGACAACAAAACGTCACAGCGCCTGTCGTTATGTAAAAACAAAAAGAAAAATGCCTTGCCTCGGGGATAAAAAGTTACATTAGAAGAGTAAATGTTGTCTCAAGAGTTGGTTGAGCTGCTTCTTGAAAGGGATGTTGTCTCGTTAAACCCCGTCCCATCTTAACTGCGTTTAATTGGGAGTTTACAACATTGAGCAACATAAAGTCCTGAGTAAATGTGAAATAGAAGAAAAATCATTTTCTATATTGTAGTGGAAAGCAGAGTGAGAATCAGGATGGGCAGACGGAGCAAAAACAAGAGATTTGTATGATATGTTGTCTCAATCTACAAGTGTTTGCATTTTGATCATCTTCTTGTTCAGTTACATTCAATATCTTTCCTCAGTTCATTATTCCAGTTAGCAATGTATTGCCATAAAGGTTCATTTCCTTTGTGTTTGGTTTCTTAGTTTATTCTTGCTTTGTTCCTTGACCTGTCCGTATTTTTCCCTTGTTTTGTCATTTCTTGGTCTTAGTTCACCTCCCTCTGTGTTAATTAGTTTCTGTCCCTCAGTCTCCCTCCTTTCTCAGAGCAACATCTGTACTTTTTTCCTGATTAATTATGTTCTTTTGCCATTTTCCACCTCTGCCTCGGTGCATCAGTCGTTTGAGGATGGCAAAACTTAAAAAAAGGTTCAAGGGGAATGAATAATTTTGATGGACACATTGGAACCTAGACCTGTGTGTGAATTTATACAGCAACAAAAGGTCATTTTGCTCCTGTAATGACAACTCTCTCTGAGCTTGAATCACAGCCAGAAGCCTCGACTCCTTTTAAAAACTGCTTTGAAGGAGTCAAACAATAAACCAAACTTTTACACTCCATCGACAACTTTGATGTGCAATCACCAGGCTGGGGGACAGAGAGTGGTGGGGGGATTCGGAGTAGGAGAAAAAACATCCTCCGACTTGCCTTAATTGTTTCAGCATCTGTTCTTCTGTCGCTATCACCCAGACTGACTGAAAGCTCGACTGAAAACACACATTCAAAGTTTCCACTCCATCCATTTCCTTTAATCAAGCTGCCCTCTCGGTGACTGATTATCAGAGCAGACCGTTCGCCTCTCCTCGAACGGCTCTCCGTCTCTGCTGGCTGCACAACTTGCGTTGCTTTAATAATGCTGCAGTTCTCCACGAGACACACAGCTGACAAATACATTAACCCATTACACCTAATGATTATTATCATGCAATGCAATGAGGGAAGAAGAGGAGCGTGAAATAACCCTGCAGGGACAGGCTGTGTTTTAATAAGTGTCCCACAGCCAGGGGCGTGCTAATGAAACGAGACCAACTGGCTGTGGAACGTGGCCTTCTCATCATACATGTACTTCAGGGTTCTAAAAGAGGAAGCGGGACACTGTTAAAACACAAAAGGTCCAGATGTGAGGCCCCCTTGAAACTCATCTCTACGTCTGACCCATGGTGAATGCTGACAAATTGGCCTTTAACGATCCCAAAACAGGCTTAAAGTCAATGTCAACGCCATGTGTCACTCTTCTGAGCCTGGTGTGGGAAGGCATGCTGCCTCCAAGAAGAAGCAGGGACTCTGAGAAAATATTTGGACAAAGCCCCGTAGTATTTCAGTGTCTACAAAGTGTTGATGTGAATGTTCTTCTTTTAGATTTATGGCTGAGTGAGGGGGTGATGTTTTTTTTTTTTTCTTTTTCTTTTTTCAAATTGACTTAAAAAAGTAGCGCACAGTGAAAAAGAACACAGGATTTAAAAAAAAGAAGTACAAATAAAAAAATATGAAAAGCACGACATGCTTTTGCAATCAGAGCAACCCTAGATGAAGTGCAGCCAGTGACCCCCAGAAGTCGCCCAATCAGTGAAGTCTTGTTATAAATGCATCTGATTTGGGAAGAGGTTAGAGGTTTGTTAGAGAACATTAGGGAATAAACTAGAACATTTCTGAAGGAAGTGTCCTGTCGGTAGGAACTCGGTGTTCTGATGCTAAAAATTAGCGTCAATGGTAATTTTAGTTAAAATAATATTAATAGTTTGTGTAGAATTGCGAGAATATTGACTAACGTGGACGTAGTCCATTCAGTATTTTAAAATTAGTGTATAAGCTAAAATTAGCCAAAATGCTAATGCTAGCCTAAATACTGCCAGTGGCGTGTGGGGTATATCTAGCATGTTGTCTTACAATGACTTCCTCTATTCAGCATACTAAACATGGCTAATAAATGCTAGTAAAAAATAGATAAAATGCTTATTTTAGAAAGAGATGATGTAAAGCAGTGCACTAACTTGCAAGAAAGAAATAAGGAAATGCTTATTTTGGGGTAAGAGCTAATGTTAGTGCAAGACTTTGCTTAACCTGAGAGAAAAAATAGCTAAAGTGCTTATTTTATGGTAAAAACAATAAGCATTTAAAGCTTATTTTTTTACCATTAAAAATAAGCAAAAATTCTTTAGTTTATTTTAGTGAAATGCAAGGCATTGAAATTCCCTGCAGTGAAAAGCAAGGCATTTCACTGCTCTCCTGTGCATTGCTATGGCAGGCCCCAACAACATCATGAAGATCAAAGAACAAAGACGTTTAAAGGAGGACTGGGTTATTAGATCATATCCTAGTATGCCAGAGATCATCACGCAATCCATCATCTGAGAATGGAAAGAACATGGCAGAAGTGCAGAGAAAAAAACCTTAGTCCAAAACTGACTGGCCGGGCAAAAAGGAACCATTAATCAGAGAACGAACTAAGAGGTCCGGCTTTGGAAGAGCTTCAGACATCCACATCTGATCTGCCAACAGAATATATGTTTGTTTTAGACGCCACAAACCCGCTTTTTGCAAAGGAGTGTCAGCAAGAAAAGCCATTGTTAAAAAGAAAACCATAAAAGGCTCGTTTTCTATTCCCTCAAACCCTGTAGGGGACTCGGTAAAGATGTGAAAGGAGGAGCTCAGGTCAAATGAAACCAACTGTCTGTTAGACCTGCGTGGAAAAGCCCATCAGTGAAACAAACCTTGCATATCACCCTAAAAAACCGTCTGAGATGCTCTTTACTCAACATGAAATTTGAAGCAGGTCAGATTTGATGGGAAGGTCAAAGGAGTTGAAAACTGAAAACTCCTGGATGAGAACTTGGAGGCTGGCAGAGATTTAAAACTGGGACAGAAGGTCATCCTTGCAGCAGGACAACAACCCCAAACATACACCCAGAGCTGGGGCTGTTGGAATGGCCCAGTCAAAGTCAAAGAGAGAAAATGTGGCAAGATTGGAAAACTGATGTCGAGAGACTCTCTTTATCCAATCTGACGGACGTTGAGTCTGTACAGCAAAGCCTGCAGCAAAAAACGGTTCACACCAGGATGACTAAGTCATAGTTTGAGATGCTTTTTTCAACTTTACAATTATATGCCACCACAAACAATTCAACAAAGTACATTAATATATGTTGAAAGCCCGATATACCTGCATCATCATCAGTATTGGATGATGTGATGTTAGTCGTTTTCTCAGGATGGGTCCAATAAGTCATATTAGGCTGATATTAACAACCGATGTTTATTTCCTGCCAGATGGAATTAAACATTTCCATTTATCCTCAGTAGATGAATACAAACACAGTCACCATCTTCATCCAGGCTGAGTAAACTTCCTTTCACGTGACGGCAAGAAAAGCCTCTCCTTGGCTGTTAGCAGGAAGTTCCTTGTGTTTTGGAGGGTTGATTGTCTGGTATTTGTTTGAGCATGTTTTTTTTGTGCTGTTGAAAGTGTAGAAAAATACATATATAGGATTAGTAGATATCGGTTATTGGCCATGATACCAATATTATTATCAGATATCGGCCCAATCTTTTTATATCGGCGCATCCCTAAACGTAACCAAATGCATTTGAAAGAGACTGCAAAGATCTTTTTGGCTCTCATGGCCTTTATTTGATAGTTAATTGGCAGGAAAGTGGGTAATGAGAGAAGGGGAAGACATGCAGCAAAGGTTGCCAGGACGGGAATCGAACCTGCGACAGCCGCGTCTATGACTAAGGCCTCCATATGTGGGTTGTGCTTAACCCCTGCGCCACCACAGCACATCTCGAGACTGCAAATATTTATTCATCTATTTTATTTTTTTCATATTTGTGCTGTTCTGTATCCATAAAAAGTGTCCTGCGCCTCCTGCAGGTCACCAGGGTGACCATGACGCAAGCATGTGTGTCGGCTGGCAGAACGCTTCCATCTGACAGCAAGTATTTGCCCCCAACTGGCACATCGACATGAATTAATTGGAACGTGCAGCTGCAGTTCATCCCCTGAACACCACAGCTCGAACACGTCGTTAATCACCGCAAAAAAAAAAAATAAAAATAAGAACATCAACATTTGGCTCAGTGCAAATCAAATGACAGTTAGCTGTACTGCAGTCGTTTTACTGTTGTCTAATTTTACCCCGATGACTTTCTTCAAAAATCTATGTGAAAATGGATGTTAACAATCATCCATTTTAATGACATCACTGTGGGCTGCTTGACATTTTGCTTTATGGTAGCTTTGTACTGCCTCCGAGCTACTGCACACCAGACAGCACAACACACCCTAAAACCTCACGACTTCATAACTGAGTGGAGTTTCCGTAACATTTCCAAACTTCAGAGAGATTTGTCTGATTTGCAGCAGCTTTCAGGACAGTCGTTCAAAAAGGACCTCCCACTGTGTCCCCCCAGTCCCACTGTTTTCTGCAAGTGAGCTACAATAAATACTTCAGATTAAAGTTTTTATTTGAACATTGGCCACTTTTGGCACGTAATATGTTCATTAGCTAACCATTTCAAAGGATGCTCTATTTTTTTTCTGTAAATCTATTAACTTTGACCCATGACTCATTACAACTAAAAAGGACTTTACCAGGTGAATGCGTCTAAAAAGAACAAGCTCACCCCCCCCCAACCCCCCCAGCTGTAAACTCACAAAAATAAATTTTATTGCTATTTTTGCTATTTTCAGCAATTATGCCAGACACCTAAAAGAGAAAAAACACCAAGAAAGATTATCTCAAAGTGCTTTAACTGAAACCCAGAAAAAGAAATAAATTGCAGACACAGTTCATCTCCTGCAGATATTTCACTTTTCCCCTTCCTCATTTCAAGACAGCGCTGCATAGTCCGAGAGAAAAAGCAGCCAAACGTCAATGAAAAAGTTTGAAAAATAAAAACTGAAACACTATTGATCAAGAATATTTAAGAAAAACTGCCATAAGTCAGACTGCTTAGAAGAATTTTTTTTAAAAGTTGGACGACTTGAAACTTTTGCACAGCTCTGTATCACTGTCACTTATAAATTGAAAGTGTGAAAACCAACCTATTTATAGGCGGTCCAACAGCGCCACAAATGAACGAGACCAAGTTAGTTACAAAAAGGAATTATCAAAACTCCAAAGTATATTAAAGAAAAAGTCATTCAACTAAAGTCAATACAAAACAATCTAGAAGACAAAAATAAACAAAAAATATTTATAATGTGCCCAAAGCACATAACAGTGGTGCACAACCTCCTGACTCCATTTCCTGTGCAAATAATCATGAAAGATGCAGCAACAAACATGACGTTAGTTTCAACATTCTACAAAATGGTTTTCTAATAGTTCTCTCATTATTTGTACAAGCTTGAATGTGACCTTCATTAGTAAATATTAAATCCATAAATCTTCATAAATAAATCGTACATAATCGCTATAGGAACTGGCAGATCGTCTAAAACATGTTTGGCTTCAACAAAATGTAACTTTGCAAATGTTTATATTCATATTTAGTTTGTTTTTGTTGTCATTATTGTCGTTTGTTTTTGTTTTTTTAAATGAGCCTGCTTGCCAGATTTGTGATTTATTTATTTATAACATTCAACCCTTTTGGACATCTTTCGGTGTGTACAGTCCGCTGGTGCTACGTCACTTAGCCGACACTCAACAGTGTGCGATGGTGTGCGGTTCACCAGCTCAGCCCTTCCTGCCTTTGTTGTTTTCTGTTTAGGGTGGTGGCACCTTCATCGACGGGGGCCAACCTTGTGCACAACCCTTGCTTCCACAGGCCCGTGCTGAAACATCAGACTTCACGTCGCACTTCAACGCCATTTATTTTTAAATGGAGCAAAACGCTGGGGAACGTTTGTCGAAGAGTACCGTTCGTTGAAACTGGATGCTTTTCCAGTGGAAGACGTGAGGTCAGAACAATCCTGAGGGCCTTTGGGATTACGTCTCAGAGGACTCGTCTGAACTTGCTCTCTTGCTTTCTGTTCATGCTGAAGGAAAAGGAAGGGTTAGTCCTGTACAGAACTCCATCCATCCATTCATTATCTGAACACCCTTCTTCCCTAATGGGGTCGGGAGGGTTGCTGGTGTCTATCTCCAGCTGCGTCCCAGGCGAGAGGCGGGGTTCACCCTGGACAGGTCGCCAGTCTGTCGCAGGGCAACACAAAGACATACAAGACAAACAACACACTCACACATACACTCACACCTAGGGAGAATTTAGAGAAACCAATTAACCTGACAGTCATGTTTTTGGACTGTGGGAGGAAGCCGTAGAACCCGGAGAGAACCCACGCATGCACAGGGAGAACATGCAAACTCCATGCAGAAAGATCCCCGGCCGGGAATCGAACCCAGGACCTTCTTGCTGCAAGGCAACAGCTCTTGTACAGAACTCAACTCAAAAATTTGTGCAAAAAGGATGTTTAACTCAACGTTGAGCATCAGTTAGCTAACATGGCGGAAACCCTTTGATGGCAGTATTGTTAAAAACATCTATGCAAGTGTGGCTGCACAAGTCGGAGCAGAGGGCAGGGGGGGTGGGACGGACAACATCAAGGTCAGAGAAGATGGAGAATTTGAGGGCGCCCAGGCTCTTTTCAGGGTTAAGCCGTGCAGCTAAAAGGACTGAGTGACAAGCTTTCACGTGCCCAAAATGCAAACAACTCTCAGCATTCCAGCGACAGCAGACACATCGCTCTATTCATGCGCAGAGTGAAGGCGACAGCTTGCTCATCCTGACATGCAGAACAGCAGAGGAGGGGTGAGCTCTCTTCGGGGAGATGCCTCACCTGTCAGAGATGGAAAAAGCCCCTTTGGCCCAGGACACAAAGGGCAAAGCAAATTCTGACGGGACAGATGCTTTCCATCGAGACACATGAAAAGAAGGATGTGAGCAAGAAAATCAGCTAACGCAGAAAACATACGAGCGCTTGGGTAATAAATTTTTACCTCGCGCAATCAAACATTACCAGGAAACTCCAAGTGATTGAGACAAAGCGGCGACTATTTTTGCTGGAGAAAACGACTCCGGCATGTCACTGATCCTTATCAAGGTTTTTACATCCTTCCTCCAGAAAGAAAATAAGAAACTGTTTTCCTGCTTAATTGCAAATTGCAGCTATAACAAACCTTTGTCCTCTACGATATCTATATTTGCTCTAGGCCTCTGTGTTGTCGGAGTAATTTCAAAAACACTCCGTCTTGCTTTCTTTCTCACGTTCAGATGAGAACTGGTTCTTCTGCAGCTGAAGCCAGTGGAGTCTTTTGCTTGCCTTAGGAAAAAAAAAAAAAAAAAAAACACTTTAAAGACTAAATCTAAATCCACTGACTCTGTGGTCCCTCCAAACTTTCACGCTGGATTAAGAACACGCTATGATCTGCTAGACCATTTGAACGTCATAGACCTCTTTCAGCTCGAAGGCAAGCAGGAGCCTTTTGAATTCTTAAAACTAAAGCGGAAAGGTTGCCCTCTGCCCCAGCTGTTCTGCCGCCTCTGAATGTTACCTTAGTCTTAATTGTTGGAGGCTTCTAGGCCGTCAGTTTCTTCTTCTCTGCGTAGGAGGAATCAGCATCACTATTTTCATCAGTTTATTATCAGCATTAGAGATGCCACTGCTACGAGTGTGCTACTCATTTCAACCGGCACAGCATTCTGTGTGCATATCTTAGTGAGTGCAGCCAGAAGGATTCATGCACTTAAATTTGAACTTTTTCTTTCTGATCAATCAGAGCTGATCAGAAAGAAGTTGTTGTCTGGTGTGATACATGCTGCTTCGATGTTATAATTACTGGTCTAATGCGGATAGTTTTGATACATTTTTAGTTTGTCGAAGATTTTATACCAAAATAAATTTGATTTGCTCCTTTGTTGCAAATCATTACTTTTGCACATAAAGATTTGTAATTGATCAACCATCCAATGTTTGTTCATTACCAAATGATTAAACTAACAATTAGTTAATGAGTGATTTTTTTTTTGTTGTTGTTTAAAAAGGTTTACTATGATGTCACATTTTCTAGCATATATAAAAAATATAAAAATTATATATTACATTATAAATACACACGCGTAAGGAGTGAATAATAAAAACAGTTTCTTTATTTTTTTTGGTCTCCTGACTGTAAGTCATGCACTAAAACATGCCAAAATTGCAACAAAAATACGTTCTACACATTCCTATTTGTTACATTTTGTTTTTCACAAGCCACAGTGGGAAGTCGATGAATTGCTTTTTCCCAAAGCAAGACTTGGGCAGTGGTTTCAAAGGCAATCAAGCTCTCCACATAAGTATTGTTCAAAGTAGCTGTTTGGCACCAGGCCATTAAATCATATTCTGCTTAGTAAAGAGCTGACAGTCTGCAAAATTTTCTGCACAAAAAAAAAGGGGAGAATCCAATTGTTTTTCGCCTCCTCTCCCCCCCTCTCCCTCGGCGGCCATCAGCCGGTCTCTGGAGAAGAGCTGGTTTCCGTAAACGTGATGGGGAGATGTTTCCTGTAGCTGGTCTGTCTGCTGCTGATTAGAGGCCATCCATCAGCCGGACCTCCTTCGGGCTGAGGAGAGGAGAGGGCACTGGTCGGATCTGTCAGAGCGAGCTGCGAGGTCGCAGCAGGCCCAGGCCCCGCCTCCCCGCCCAAATCCCTTCAGCGTGGCCTAATTTTGGGTAAGATGATTCACGGGTTCAGATTTGAGTGTTTCTAAAAGAGAACACAATAAAGAATAAGGCCGCCTGAGCCAAGCTTTTTTTTTGTTCTTGTTGTTGAGTAGTTTGACGTATCTTCAAGCGACGGTTATCATCTCTTGTCCCTTCCAAATTACCGGCACATTGGGTGAAGATGTGTATGAAATTTATAAATAACACGGTTGCTATGGTGACCGCAAGATGCCACTCTGTCCTGCAGTTCTCCAACCTCCCCTGTCCCTCGTCTCCTTGTTCAGACTCACTTAACAGGTTTAGTTATATGAGGCTTTAAAAAAAAAATAAAAAATCAGTTCTGCAGCTGTAGATGTGAGCAAATTTAAGCAAGTAGTTATTGTCTATTCTGTGTGGAATAATAAAGCGCTTTGCCAAAAAATTCATTCCTCTTGAACACTTTCTGACTTTGTCACTTCACAACACAAATCCCAATGTGTGTTTCTTTTTTTTTTTTTTTTTTTTTTTTTTTTAAGATTTTATGTGATAGCTAGATGAACATTATATAGTAGAAGGAAAACTATATGTGATATTTTAAGTTTTGCAATTAGAGATCTGAAAAGCACATCGTTTGCATCGTATGTCACTAACTTCTTCTGCTGATTCTTTTTTGCAAATTAGCTCAAGCTCAGTTAGACTGAATGGAGAACATCCGTAAACAATCCCCACACACATTCTGCAGTTTTCACTTAACTGTGAAACATTTTTATACAACGTTAGGAATACATTAAAAGATGGGAAAAAAAAGAAGAAAAATATTTTATTCTTCTTTAACCTGGTGGAGATAAAACAGCTAGATGAGGAGTTTTGGGCAAAACAAAAGATAAAATTGCTTTTATCTAAAATGACTTTTTGTACGGGTTTAGCTTAAGTACTGCTCTGAACAGTAACTGGCATGTTTTAGAGTCTGCATACTCCAATTAACTATTAATCGATTACCAAATTAGTCGATGATTATTTTAAAAATCAGTTCATCACGATTAATCGGATTAATCAAATTAATCAAATTAATCAAATTAATCGAATGATGTTTTTTCCACATCTGACCAAACCATCATCTTTGACGTGTTTGCTTAGGTGCAAGTCGTATTTTACCTTTCCAAGGAAAAATTAAGGTTGAACCTTATTGATCCAGCAAAAGTAAATAAATCAAAGCTTTTGTTTTGTGTAAAGGGTCCAACAACTTAAGCTTTGGTGGCTTCGTCCTCGGAGCAGAGGGCCACTTCTCATTTTCCCTCCAAATCATCCACAATAGCAGGATGACACCAGTTTACAAAAACATGATGCGTGTGCCCTCTTGCCTAACGCGGCCCTTTTTCTCCTCTGTCGCCTTCACTTTTGTTGACCTTCGGTGTGCAGCGTAAACAGGAGGTGGGTGAAGTATCCTCCGCAGGCGTGCAGAGGAAACTGAACAGGGCCTGGAGACTGAACTCTCCCGTGGTGAGCTATGGCCTTCTGGAAGACACCACCGTGAACTTGAGTCTGTTCAGCTACCAGAGGATATCGCGTTGGTCATTGTTTGAAGATAAATATCAAAAACAGAGCAGCTTTGCATGAGAGTGGGAGTTTTTTTTTTTGTTTTTTTCTTTTCTTCCCTGAGGTGGCCCTCCCAAAGGTGCCATTAATGAAACCACATCAAGACAAAAACAGGAGATTTTATTTAGATCTGAGTGCAGAATGTCTGACAGGTGATAAATTGTGGTTGCATGTGAAAGACACGTTAAGCTTTCTTTTTGTTTAGTCTTCTAGCTGAGAATAAATGGTCTTCTTTCTTTTTCTTTTGTCAAATACAAACTGAACGTTAGTCAACTGTGTCCCAACACATGTTTTAATGCAAATTCCTTCCACATCAGGCACAAGTTTTTCCCTCCTTTGAGTTCAGGAGCTTTGGCTTTTAAGGGCCCCTTCAGGCTGTGCATTAGCAAGGATGTAGCATTCCTCAGAGAGCCGTTTAAGTGATGAGGAAGCCCTGATCGAACTCACCTCAACCTGTCAGGCTAATGAAGCCGTGGCTGACAGGACAATGGGCAGGTCAGCAGGTCCTTGCTGCAGTCACTACAGGCTACAGATTCCATTAGTCAGGGCTGACCTCTGACCTCCCAGGCTCTGACGGAGAGGGATCAATAAAAATATGGAAGCTCCATCAAAACGAAGGTTTTTCCATGCTGTGTGAATATTATCTCCTTTTTCACGCTTTCTTGGAAATCCACTTTCTGAAATAAATATAATACAGTTATTTCAGCCACACTGGATTTAATTAATGACATTTGTAGTTTTCTTTCATGTAAACAAAAAAACAAAACTGCAGCTGAGTTCACAAAATGCTTCAAAACGCTTTACATGAAACTCTCCACACTATAACTTTCCAGGATAACTAGACATTAAGTTTTCTTAAGACCCGTATTTTTGTTCGGATGTGGAAAATGAAATAAAATTTGCACCAGCAGCTGTAAACTCCACAAGGAGAGAGGCTACATTTTCCAGTCACCATGGTGACAGTAACACCAAAATTACTCATCCTCCTTTTACCTTTTTCTCATCTTACAAACTTGAATGTATTTTATTTGGGTTTTATGCGTCAGAGCTGCACAAAGTAGTGCATTATGGTGAGGGGAGAAAAAATGTGGCATACACCTGAATTCAACCCCTCTGAGTCAATAGTTTTCATCTTTCACTGAAATAAAGTCCAGGTTGCACCAACTCAGATGTAAGACTTTTTAAGACCATTATGAATGGAATTTAAGACCTATATCTTGACAGAAATGTATGAATTTTGTTCAGCCACTGGTAAGACTTTTGCACTTACCCATTATAGAGGCAAAAAAAAAAAAAGGTAGCTAGCTAGCTAGCAAGAATAAATTAGCAGTGACTTACCGGTAGCCTCAATCTAACCGAATGACATGCGGTGAAGATTGTTTGAGTTCGACTCAAACTTTTGCCTGACAAAAAAGTTTTGGGAGAAAAAATAAACTGTGTACACAACATTATAACAAAATTTCAGACCAGTGATTAACATACTAAAGCTAACCTTTCTTTTTTAAAATGAATTAAAGACATTTTAAGGCCTTAATTTTACATAAATTAATTTAAGACTTTTTTAAGGATGCATGGACACCTTGAAGTCTCTGCCAGCTTTGCACATCCAGAGACTGAAACGTTCACATATTTGTTTTAAAGTGTCTGAAGCTCACTCAGACTGGATGTCGAGTGTCTGTGAATATTAATTTTAAGTTTTGAGCCAAAACAAAGTAGAGCTCTGCTTTGGCCTGCTGGGCTGGATAATGGAAATAATTGCCCTGAACTTTGGTTTAAACTACCAAGTGCTTTCTGGAGCTTTCCAGATTTGGTAGAAAACTCCTAATTTCTGTCAAAGTTTCAGAAACTGTCCTCTTGGTTCTAGTAATAACAAGCTAAGTTTCAGGAAGGTCCTTGGAAAGTAAGTTTTTAATCCCAGTTCAACATCTTAATCAACAAATATTTTAAGGGTTTCATACTTACCAGGGCTTTTGCAGCCTGCACTTTGCTCACAAGAATTTTCCCTCTGGCAAAAGCGCAACAAAACATAATTTAAAAGAGCAATTCACTTGACTGGAGGAAGTGGCACCTTGGCTCCCAGAGTCATCTTGCTGTTTTGACGGAGGAAAAAAAAAGAGACAGAAACTCAGTTCTTCCCAGCTGCATTGCTCTAAGGTAGGAAATGTGAGGCAGGGTTGGAGAGATTTATAGTCCACATAGTAAATTTCACAGGAAGGATTACAGCATTACATTGTGAAGTGAGGATATGGTAGCAGCAGCAGGTCCAGTTAATAGCCTGTTATTGTTAAGAAGACACAGAACCAGGCCGGCTCCTCTTCACATCAGATGCCAGTCTCAGAGGCAGACACTGAGATTTCCTCCATGCTGTCCAGCTGCTGCCTGTCGTTACCCACATCCTCTGAAGTTACGTCCAGCTGCCCTCACGGATCAGATCTCTATATTCACACCCCGGCTTTTTGTCTGCTGTTCAATCACAAAAAAACAGACAAAGAAGAAGAAGGAAAAAAAATAAATACCTTCAATGTGCAGGATTTGCTCCACCAGGCCCATCAAATCTCAGCCGTAGCCTCATGTTTCAAACTAACCCCTTTTCCCTACATGACCTAACTTTAAGGAGTTTCTGTTGCATATCTCACATACCGTGTCAGGAGCCATCTCACTCGAAAGGCCGGTGGACAGACGCGCCGAATTCCTACTTTTGCTATGTTGGAAGGAGAGGGAGAGGCCCACTGGTTCTTCACAACAGAGGAGCACCATATCAGGCAGAATCACATCATCAGCACACAGGGCCATTTAATCACAAAATGAGGATTTAATGGGGTTAATTTGATGCAGACTTTTGTTCAAAATCACAACAGATGATCTTACCTGGACCTGGACCTACTTTTGCTATGTTGCTTGAGCGATGGTTGGTACACAGCATGAACTCTAGTAGATGGTGCAAAGGGGGCAAGGTGGGGGGAGTGTGGTGCTTGGTAAAGGCTGCAGAAGCTGCAAACGTGACCTAATGGTGGCCCCTGACCGGGGCCCGACAGGAGAGAAGCTTTGTGGAAGGACGCCGGGGCCCTCATGACGGCTCCTGCTGGGAGGAGACAGACAAGACATTTCTAATTCCCGTCAGATTGAAGGGAGGGGCCAGGGGTGGCTGTGCAAAGACCCAACTTCCCAGAAGTACAAAGGCTCCATAGACACAGTGTCCTGTAAAAACACTGATACCTTTCACACTATTACAAGTATTGAATTTACCAGGATTTTATGTGGCAGGCACAGAAAAGTAATAGGAAGGATAAACTAAATTAGTTTTCTTTACAAATAAAGAAAACAAATGTATTCAATCCCTTAAATTTGCTCAATCCCTTATAATCTGATACCCCTAAATCCATGGCAACCAGCTGCTTTCAGCAGTCACCCAATTAGTAGGTTATAATATATCATTCAACCCATTGTCTACACCCGCTTATCCTTTCTTAAGCAGTGAACGTCTGATGGACCTCAAGACATGTTGACAACCAAAACAAGACAAACATTGATCAAATGAACAAATCTGTACGGAGGAGCTGAAGAGATCTGCAGCTCAGGTGGAGAAATCTGTCAACAGGGTCAGCTACTGGTGCAAAGGTCTGGAATTTTTGCAATCCAAGCAGCCGTCTTTGCCCTCAATTCAGAGAAATTAAACAGCTTCATAACAGTCACAAAGACGTTAAAGAAGACATCTTATAATTCTTGACAAATATCTTCGACAGGAGATTTGTTGTAATTTTTATTCCCATTTTTATGTTTTGTTTCGTTTTTGTAAAGAAAGGCAAAGATGGGCGTGCTGTGGTGACGTAGGGGATAGCGCAACCCACACTTGGAGGCCCCGAGTCCTCGACGCAGCCGTTGCGGGTTCGATTCCTGGACCCGGCGACATTTACCTCATGCCTCCCCCCTTTCCTGTCAGCCTACTTTCAAATAAGGGACACTAGAGCCCACAAAAGACCCCTGGAGGGGGAAAAAAATGCAAAGATTTTTCAAAAATCTTACAGCTTTTTGTTCTCTATGGGATGTTGATATTTGCACAAAGTTTCCAGTCTAATAACAAAAAAAATAGATCAAGCTGAAAATTAAATGTAATTATTCCATGAAAACAGAAATGAAAACAATATCTAACTTCTTCTTGCAGATTCCTGGGCTAGGACGTTCCACATCAGACATTTCTTGATAATTGACAGGAAGAGAGCCGTTATTGAAAGAGTTCACACCCTTCAAACCTGAACACGTTATCCTCATGGCAGCAGCACACTGTGGGAGTGGTGTGAAGAAAAAGTTGGAAAACCAAGTTTCTGTTTTCTTCCATGTTTTATTTATTTATTTATTTTTTTACACTTTTTTGTTTTGGTCTTTCATAATATTCTCTTAAAAGACATCAAAGCTTGTGGTTTTTATCGGGAATCATTAGGATTTGTGACATGAATACTTTGACAATACACCGCAAAACCCTGCTGAGTCTCATCCACACAAATTTAGAGTTGTAAGAGACCTGAAACTGCTGAGAAACGTCCCAGCAAACATTAAGATATTTGCTCTCACTTTGTCGTGTGTGAAAGAGCGACAGGCAGCAACAGGCCTCAGGTAGCATGCCGCATGCATAAAACTTAAGCTGTTGTCTTTGGGGCACAATGCCCAAAGCAAACACTGCAGGTCCCTCAAAAGATGAAGAAACAAGAGCAAGGCATTCAGAGGGGCCCCCTGTAGGCAATTATTCTGGCATGCATGTACACACACAGGCCGTCAGTGAGCGGCACAACTCCTCAGGCTCCGCCTCTTCAAACACATCCTCTTCCTGTTTCTTTTTCTTTTTTTTTTTTAAGGTAAAAACAGAATTTGGACTGGAAAGCAGGAGAGGAGAGACGCAGCAGGAGGAACATGAGATCCCACCATGGCTCAGCAGGCAGGAAAAGGCCAAAAACGTGTGCAGTTCAGGTTACTTGTGGTAATTTGGTGACTCCAAGAATCTGCTCACTGTCAGCAAAGAGGGCAGAAATCCAAGCAAGAGAAAAGTCTGCTCTGTTCTCTTTGGTCCACTTTTGTAAATTGTGATCACAAAAACTTTTAAGCGACTGTCACTGAATTCAAAACTTTTTCTCCACCTTAGAAATGATTAAATGTGGGAGCAGGTTTTCTATGGCTTTCAGAATCAACTTATATGCTCTTTTGATTTCTGACTTTCTCTCTTGAACTTTTTTCTTTTCACCATGGAATATTATGCAATATATCAATACAAAGCAGTACATAATTGTGAAGTGTAAGGAAGAGCAACTTTTCTACACAAAAAAATCCCTGAAACCTGTGGGATGTAGGGCCCGGGACCACTTTTTTTTCTGCAAAATACCTGAATCAATTTCATCCAATCTCCAGATGAAGTTGTCTCTTAACATTAATTTTCATCAATGAGCTGCTTCTGGCTCGAACTCTGACCGGGCCGTTTCTGTATATTTTGGGCCCGTCGTCCTTCTGGAAGAATATGGGAAGTCTCTTGGAAATGGACTCCAAGTATGAAT
Organism: Gambusia affinis; assembly: GCF_019740435.1. Lineage (NCBI taxonomy): Eukaryota > Metazoa > Chordata > Actinopteri > Cyprinodontiformes > Poeciliidae > Gambusia > Gambusia affinis. Next base: position 9,942,251 of record NC_057870.1, read on the forward strand.
GTTTGTTGCCAATTTTGACTTGTGGGCATGATGTCCTGAAAAACATATTGAAAGTAAGCTCAGTTCTCTTTAGGAGTCATGTCACCTGTTACACTTTCTCGAATGTTACAAAGCGTTCTTTGTAACCTTCGAAGTTCTTGATGGCTTGAGAATTATTTTTTTAAAATTAATTTCAAGTTAAATCACTATAATTTCCTCTGATGGCTCTTCAAAGTAACCAAGACATAAATTGGCCAAAACAGAACAACCATTAAAAACCTGTAAAGTTTATGAACAAAAGGTGGCCTCAACTATAGTTCCATGTTTTGCATCACGACCCTCCCGATCCCACGCGACCTCCGACAGGCTTCTGTGGACACGGAGTACTACTGAGTACGAGAACTATTATAGGAGACCATATAAAACATTTAAAACAGATGTCGGAGGGAGAATATTTTTGAAGTCGATGCCAAAATCAGCCGAGGACAAGAAGAAGAGGAATGGAAGGGAAGCGCAACGCGTCTGAATGAAAATCTATAACAATAACGTCTGAGTTATGGTCCCAGTACGCTGAAGTCAAAAACTGGATGTTGTTAGCACTTAGATTTCCCACATAAAAGCTCAGAAAATATGACCGCTGACTTTACCCGAGTGCTTTCATCCCCATGCAGGAGGCATGCAGAGGGCACATCAACAGCGTTGAGTATTTAACAAAGCGGGGGAAGAACTGTGAGGTAATTGCATCAACATGAAAAGCTCCGGAGGTTTGACTATATGTTTTAGAGGCGCTACAGAGCACATGGTGTTTAAAGCTCCTCAGAGGGTCAAAGCAGAGACGAGGAACTCTTCAAAAACCGTTTAGCTACAAAGACTCTGTGTTTTTCTGGGCCCATTTATAAAACTGTCCAACTCCGTGGAAGATTGCTTTCGTTGCTAATAACTTGCAGTGCCTCGCAAAAGTGTTCACACCTTGTTTAAGTTTTAGTCACATGGCAACCACAAACCTTCAGATGTTTTATTGGGATTTCACATGACGTAGCAACACAAAGTAGTGGATAATTTTAGAATTTCTGCTCGGCCTCCTTCAGGAACATCAAAGCTGAAGCTCGGTCAGACTGCGCAGGAAACAGTTGTAAACATCATTTTGTAAGCCTGTTCAAAGTTTTCCAGATTTAGGGCTGAGTTTTTCCCATTTCATGCACGAACGTTGCCTTGATCTCAATAGTTCCTCCACAGCGCTGGCTGTAGGTTTACGCTGTTATGTTGTTTTCTTTTCCACATTTTTCTACTTTGATTGTTTTGTATTTAGCTTTGTCCATCTTTCCATTGACTCTGACCAGCTTTTCTGTTTGCGGTGAGTAAAAAAATCCCAACAGCAAGATGCATGGATGGTGTCTTCAAGGTGTTAGTTTTTCAAAGTATTCAGTTTTGTTCAATAGAATCAGAGCTCCATCTTCCCCATGTTTTTCTGTCTCCTGTGACTCGTGGCCAGCTGCAATCGCAACTTCTTTTGGGATTTCCTTCTTTCTTCTCGTCACTCTTTCATAAAAGACGGATTTTAAAATTTATTTCTTCATTTATTTGATTCTTAATGAATACAATGATATATACATAACTGCATTCACCCATACATACGTTTAAATACCAGAGGTGGGGACTCGAGTCACATGACTTGGACTCGAGTCAGACTCGAGTCGTTAAAATCACGACTTGAGACTTGACTTGAAAAAATGCTCAAAGACTCGGACTTGACTTTGACTTTCATGCCATTGACTTGGGACTTGACTCGACTTGAAGCTGTTTACTTGAAAAGACTTGATATTTTTTACTCAAAGTCTTAAAATTTAAAACACATTATTTATAAAGTGGCGTCATTAATTAATTTCACTCATTCCGTATCAATATGCGCAGACCGTCACTATGTTTTTCCTCTCTCCTTATGTATGGATGTGTACGTAGCTGCAACACAACCAATCAAATTAACAGGATGGCGAAGCTACAGAGCTCAGGGAACGAAATACGAAATAACCGCTCGAATATGCTTCCGCAAGTAATTTCTTTTGGCTACGTAGGTTATGAACTTTCGACTAAAAAACGAACTGCAACTTGTAAAACATGCAAGAAGAGAATATCGGATGGAGATGCCACGACGTCCAACTTTGTCCGGCATTTGAAGCTTCAGAAAGATCGGTAGGTGGCACTTTTCTTTTGCTGTAACATAGTTGGCTTTAGCTAACTTCGTGTTAAATTGGTGATGATTTACCATAAATCCGGTCCTTCAATGTGCACCGTGTTAGCTCAGGAAGCCGGTGGATAGTGAGCGGGGCTCCGGAACAGAAAGCAGATTCTGGACCTGAACACAGGGAACAGAGTCTCTCTGTCCCATCATGATGACGAGCCGGGTCTAGTACCATCTAAGGATGGTTGGTGTATTTGAAGACATCTACGTTGGGAAATTATATTGACAATATATTGTTTACTGCAGTCAGTGCATTAAGTCAACCGTTTTTTTCTTAATGCACTGACCGGCGTGACTGTCACATGTCGTACAGAACCCATTTCCAAGTAGTATAGCTTTGCTGGGAAAAAAAAAGAAAAAAGGAAAATGCTGCAGATCCTGCAAAGTTGGAGCAACACGTGACTCCTGGTGATAAAGATCAAAAGGACAGTGAAAATGGAGGACTGTTTGCTGCTTATTGTAAGAGGCAGAAGAAGGATGTCCAGACAAGTCCAGCACTACAGCTAAGTCATTACCTCCATATTGCTGATGGACAGAACGCCCTCTTGTTCTGGGCAATGAACATGCACACTCTTCCTTCACTGTTTAATGTGGCCACCAGAGTTTTGGCAGTGCCTGCTTGCAGTGCTCCAGTGGAGCACGTCTTCAGCTATAGTGGCATCATTTTACGTCCTCATCGTGCACAAATGACAGACAGTCTTTTGGTCAGTTTGGTCTTTTGCAAATGCAATGCAGAATAGTTAACTGAAATACAGTATCCTCAATTGCAGATTTCTGTTAATTGTTCAGTTGATATATTTGTTTTGTTTCTTATGTCACTCAAAACATGGACACTTAAAAATACATGTTCACTCAGTGACCAGGTCAGAGAAAAGAGGAAAAAACTGCTGTTATGGTTCTTTGTATTGTGCTGTGGAAATGTCAGCATTTTTGTCTTTTTTTTATTGAATATCAAGTTTAACAGAACTGCGCAATAAAGTGGTCCAATTTAAAAATGTTTTTTTATACTTTGTGTTCAGCTACACACGTTCTATCATTTGAGATAAATACATATTTTAAAAAGAACAAATGGTCTATTATTTTAATTTTATGTATAATTGCAAATTATTAAAAAAATAAAAACGACTCGAAATGACTTGAAATTAAAGGTTACTGACTTTAGACTTGACTCGACTTTACCTGTCTTTACTTGAGACTTGACTCGGACTTGAGGACAGAGACTTGAGACTTACTTGAGACTTGCAACACAGTGACTTGGTCACACCTCTGTTAAATACACACAAATAAAATCAATGTTTTGCAAGTGGTCCTAGTTTTCCCTTCACTGGGCTCAACCACCTGAGCTGTGGCTCCTCCAAAGTTTCCTGGGTGTTTATTTGATTAATGATCTCCTTGCTGAAATGAGCAGCTATGCCCTCAGTGGAGTTGCTGTTGTGTTGTAATCTTTCAATTTTTCATCATGAATTGAACACTTGGCGTTCATCCTCGACCTCCATGTTCATCGTGAAGCTGTTTTTCCACTGATATTCTCCAGTAAAACCTCTGAGTCCTTCACAGATTAACTGGTTTTATACTGAAATTAAAATCCATGCTGGTGGACTGTTATGAAGGTGACTTTTGAAGACAATGGATTTTTTTAGGGGTGTCAAAGTACAAATGCACGCTGCACTTAGATTTTTGTTTGTAAGAAACAAAATTGACCACCATCTTTCCGTTCCTTCACGCCACAATTTTTCACTACTTTGTGTTTGTCTGCCTCACAAAATACATTAAAGTTTGTGATTGTAGCTGCAACAATAGATTAGTGACGATGGATTTAGAGGACACATAATCTCTGTCAGGACATTTGGAGAATCCTCTCATTCATCCATTGCTGGTTCGTCCTCATATGGAGTTTTCTGAAGAACTTTCATTCACAGGAGGCAGCTGCAATGTCAAGCTGTCAACTGAATCTCCAAACATTTAAGTACAAGTACATTATTCACAAAGTAGAACAAGCTGGACAGGACATTCCTCTGTTCACACAAGCAGATTTCTTGTTGATATGACTTGGCAAGGGGGCCCTTGATGCCTGACGTGGAGTTTGAACGACTCTTTCTGCGAGAAGAACGACTCTACTGTCTAAAACCAGACAGACCCACGCTCACGGCTCATCAGAGGCCGAGGAGCGAGATCCAGGTGAGCTGCACTGCGTGACGTAGGAATGAACACTGAACATCTGAACCCTCGTGATTTAAAAGTGATGCTGAATAAAAGGGTCGAAAAAAAAAAAGGTAGATAAACTCCGTGAGGGAATATTTCAGTTTTCTTCACTATCTGCACTTCATGCTCAGATGCGAGGAGGGCCTCCTGCTCTGACCACATCAACCCCTTCCAATGACATCAGAGTAATATCTAAAGTATGCAGGGCCCCGGGGAAGAGAACTGCTGAGCCCAAGTTGGACCGCTTCCACCTCGCCATCTGGGCCCGCGGCTCGCCGAGGCGCACGTGTGCGGCAGCAGCCATCCCAGCAGAACTGGAGCATTCCGCAGAATAGAGTGAGCTACTGTATTTTAGACGTTTTTGGTCCACAGAGCAGGAGGCGAGGGAGGTAATTCTGTTGAAAGGGTCAGAGGTCATGTTGATGGAACTCTAAGGGGGATTTCTAATAGTTTATGGTAAGTTAAAGACGCCAGCTTGGTAAATCCCCTCGGTTATCAGGTAACACACAGATAAATGTAATTACTTTTTCTAAATCCATAGAGAAAATTAATAACTCTTTTGTGTCTCCTGACTAACCAGAAGAAGAAACTATCGGCATCATCAGTCCTAATAACGGCCACTTGTGCATCATCTAATTTCTGCTACACAGTTTTCCTGAAGCATATGGCTTCCCCTGGGTGGGAACCTCCCCTGCCTACAAGATGTGCATCACCTGTTGTTCACACAGCCAGCCATCCACAGCAGGCCCGTTTCTCCCCTCTCCTCTTCCTGTCCCTGCGTCTTTGATCAATAACTCTGTGGTCATCAGTATGTTCACCAGAGAGGGGCCCATTATCAACTAATTACAGGCCTGCTGCTCTTTTAACTGAGCCAGTGGTTGGATGAGGATCATTAAAAGTCAGCTGAGGCGTGCTTTGACTCCTACCATGTTTCTTTTCAGCAAAAAAACAAACAAAAAAAACAAAAAACGGCAGTTTGTAACCACAGTGCGCCCAAACAGATCTCCCCAAATCACACCGCCGTTGGAGCGTGGGGAGTGACAGAGCTTCTGTTCACTAGGATTTCCAAAGCTTTGGTAAAAAATCTGTCTTAAACAGTGTGTGGCAACACATGCACTCACTTCCCATTGAAGCTGGATTTGTGTAACTTTTCTAAAAAATTAGTTTTTTACATATTTGTTAAAACTCTCTCTGTGACTTGTTGACAGTGTGAGATACGTAATATGCGGAAAAAATTTTTATTTCGATGCCTTCTCCCAGAACTCCCAGTGCTAACTACAGAAATACACAGCTCGGTCAGAAACAACCAGTAAGAGCCTGGAGGTCAATCATCCTCGAGTACACGCCACTCACACCCATTGCTCTCTGCTGCGCTACAGCTGGTTCACCAAAACAGAGCCTGCCAGGAACACTCAGGCTCGTTAGCATAGCCATCAATGACGGTGGATGAACAATTTTCCGAGAACTTTTGCGCATATGTCTGGACGGTTTTAACAAAAATGTAAAAGAAAAAAAGTAAAAATAAAAAAAATCATAAAAGTTACGCACTGCAGCTTTAATATGATTCTAAAATAATAATAAATTAACAGAACGTTACAGATTTCAAACACCTGAACTCAGTTAATCTGTTTGTGATTCAGTCTCACTGTGAATTCATCTGCTCCCATACAGAACATCACTGAACATGCAGCCAGAAAGAACGGCACACTTTAAAAAATAAAAATGTTAAAGGAGTACGAATTCATCTGTGTGACAGTTTAAAGGCAAACACTGCGTTGCCAGGCGACAGGATCATGAATTGGACACAGACCCTGGGTGTGTGTCCCTGAGCCATTGTTTGGCTTCTTGTATAATGGACAGCGTGATTAAGACACCACTTAGTCTTATGTGCGAACATGTATGGCAGCTCCCCTCCCTTCCTGCGATAACAGAGGAAGGTCAGTGAAGAGGTTACTGAGCGTAGCAGTGACAGCATACTTCTACTTGAAGCCCAGGTATTATTTCTCAATAAAAAGTTGTAATAAATAAATAAATAAATTAACACCACATGTTTCAGTGAAGAAGAGCAAGCAGACAGCCGCTCCTACTTGCAGACTGAATTAAACGTACACAGGTAGAGGTGGCTTCTTCCCGAGGGAACATAGAGGAACCTCCTTGTCTTTTATCATCTTTCCTGCTGTTATCCCAGCCAGCGTCAGCTCGCTCCCCCTCTCCTCTCTAATCTCCATGGTCACCGCAGACTGCACGTCATCGTGGTCAGACTCCTCTCTCTCAGGGCCCCCGCTCCCTCATTCATCCCCTTCCCTTCAAGGACACCCTCCTTATATTACACTGCAATTCATTCAAAAGCACCAGATAGCTCTTATTGGGGACTTGGTGTGTTTAGAGAGAGGACTCGCATTTGACCAGTGATATACGCTGCGCGTGTGTCTGTTAGTGCACAACACAGAGAGCCTCGTTTGGACACGCTCGTGTCTCCCTTTCCAATTTATCGCAAATGCAAGCGAGGATTCATGGACTAATAAGAGATGTTTTCTTGCTAGAAAACATCTCTTATTAGATGTTGCGAAATGGAAAGAGGCGAACTCGGTTAAACATCTCGGACTTTCTCCTTCGTTCCTGTGTCTCTCTCGGCTACCGGGAATTAATGCCTTGCTCTCATTAAGTGAGGTCATCAAACATGACTGCGGGCGGCAGTCATGTTTTATCCGTCTTTCAGGACCTGGGGCCCAGTCGAGATGCAAGTCTGCGTCTGAGTTCAGGGGACAGCGGCGCACACACGCAATCATGGTCGCAAGATTAATGACACGCCATCTTGAGTTCATATTGAGGAAGCAAACATGGATTTGAAACATGGAGCATGTGTTCCTGCAGCGGTAGACTCCAGCTTTAATGAAGCTTTACCGAATCATCAGTTTATTTTCACTGCAACAAAGTTCAACAGGCTTTAGGGTTGAAATAATGAAAGAGAAAACTATGATTTTATTGCATTCAGGATTCAGATCGCTTGAATTTCTTCACACGTTAAAACCACAAACTTTAATAACTTTCGTAACGTATTGACGTTAGCCTCCGTTTCACCTGTTACTCCCAAACAAGATCCAGTTCAACTAATTGAATTTATAAGTTACCAAATTGGTAAATAGAGTTTGCCTCAACTGAGCTTTAAGAGCTGCAGAGATCCACAGATCCGGTAGGAAAATTGATTTGCAGGTTAGTTGTGAAGTCGTCACTTTAGATAAACAAATAATAAAAAGAGTTCAAATTCCAGAGGAATCAGCAAACTTGTATAACGAAGTGTTTTGGGTGAAAGGAGGGCATTTTGGCCACATTAAAGTATGGTGATGATGATGGATGGTGGGAGTATCACGCTGTGAGAAGCTTTTTTTGAGCAGGTACAAGAAAGTTGGTGAGAGTTACCGGAAAGATAGGTGGAGCAAAATACGAGGAAATCTTGGATAAAACTTTGTCGGAAGCTGCAAAATTTCAGCCTGAGGCGAAGGTTCGCTTTCCAGCAGGACAGTGACCCAAAACATACAGACAGAGATACGGTAGAATGATTCACACTGGATTTTCCAACTCCAGTCATGTAGAGCTGCTGCTCTGCATGTTTCCAGCTCTAAATCCTATAGAGAATCTGTGGAAAGACTTGAAATCAGCTTTCACATGCTCTCTGAATGAGGGTGAGCTATTCTGCTAGAAGACAAAAGAAGAATGAGCGAAACACACACCACACTTTTCAGAAACTATTTTAGAAAAATGATAGAAAACAAATGAAATCCCTGCAACATCCCCCCCAAAAAAACTGAAGTTCTGATCTCTAATGTGATACAAATTTGAAAAAAAAAAAAGTTAAATAAATGTGAATGCTTGTGCATTACAAGAAAGATATCTATTCCATGTTTAAAATGAAACAAGAGAGTGTTTGCCTGAAGCCCATACTGCGTGGACACAGACCCTCCAGTTCAGCTGAAAGATGACAGTCAGTATGGGTCATCAAAGTGTCTCTTCTGCTACTGCTTCTCTCAAAAAAACTAAAGAAACAAACACAATGGCAGGAAACGGCTGCAGGTCTTCAGGAGACGAACCGCACACAAACATCTTGGGGCAGGACTCCTCAGACTGGCGCTGAGGGTGCATCCATTTCCTGTTTTCAGCTCCCGGCTAAGCGAAGTCGAGGGCCTGCGTGTGCCAACAACTGCTAATGACTCAAAGCGTCGTCGACCGTCACTAACGCAATCAGTCAGTACTCTATTACGGTCAGAATGGAAGCGGAGCAGACGCCACATCCTTGCATTCACCCGACAGCACCAAGTCATCGTAAGGGATGACCAGAAATGATGCCAGGGGACTGCGCGGCGGCGGCGGCGGCGGGGAACACAATGGTGAATTAAGAGCACCCTACCACAGAGGAGAGGACATCCTCCCCACACGGCTGAGGGGGGCCTGGCTGGCTCCAACTCTAATCTACTCCCTGTGTTTATAAAATAAACACCAACCCACAGGCTGCCCACTCCTCTGCACTCCTGCACCCACATCTCTGCATCTGGTCGACCTTTAACCTGGACTGTTTGAACTGTTCTTCCTGTCCAGTGGAACATGAGTGAAGCATAATGCCCCCCCGAAAAAAAAACAAAACTGCACTGTAAGCAGGTCTCGTGCATCAAACAATGGGATTACCAAACACATCCTCAGAGAGGTGGCAGATGCGGCAGCTGCAAACTGACGCGTGGCCTCACAAAGACACCGAAACGCGTGTTCATGTGAATTATTATGAAGTCCTGAAACTTAAAAAAACGGAAGTATCGCATCACTGCTGCATGCAGGTGCAAATATGGGCAAGCATTTAGAAAAGACTTTGTTTACTCGCCTTGAGTTACCTCTAATTTGCCACTCTCAGGCAACAGAATTAGTCTGTCAAAACAAGGCTGCTCGTGCAGACATTCCCATCAGACACCCACCCATCCACCCCTCCAGCCCCTTCTCCCTGGGAGCCCCGAGCCCACTGGTGTCGGAATGAGACGAGATAAGCCCATGGTCGGCCTCCATCAACACATGAGCCTTTCAGAGGCGAGTAGAGTTACAGACAGGCGCTCCTCTGGGGCTCAGTGGGAGTGGGAGCAAGGAGGGGTGAGGATGGGGTGAGGGGGCCTGCTCAGACTTTGGTAGGTTTCCTAATCTGCACCCAGCCGGGCTCCTGATGCCCGCCATCTGTGTCTGTAACTCATCACCCACTGGCCAGGAGCCTCGGCAGGCGCGCAGAGGAGTAAACAAACAGTCTGACGGGGCAATTTCTACACACTTGGGTCGGCTGGTTAATTATCAATTAGGAGTTCTTCCCATGCAGCAGAGGAGAGCCGCATGCAAAGACAGGAGAAAGACTGAAACCAGCTGTAAAATATGCATTTTAATTTCATATTTCAAACACGTCAGGACTGACGTTGATCAAATTCCCATTGTTTTTATGGGATGTTTGTAGAGGTTCTCAGAACACATGCATGCACATTTGTTAGTTACAGCATTTCTAGAGAATCCCCTTTTTTCTCCGAGGTCTTCTGGTCTAAGCTGCTCTGCATCCCCAGAACCAGAACCAGGACCAAACATGGAGAAGCAGCATTCAGCTTTTATGCTCCATTAATCTGGAACAAACTTCCAGAGAAATGCAAACGAGCTGAAACACTGAGTTCTTTTAAATCGAGGCTGAGAGCAATTCCTGTCTGGAACTGCTTTTGCTTAGTAGGAAGTGGAACATTGATCAACATATTTTAGATGTGTATTAATGATTTTGAAATGCTTGCTTGTTTCACAATTGGTGACTGTATGATGTTTTTATGACGTAGAATGCGTTGGACTGCCTTGTTGAAAAAATGTGCTATACAAATAAACTTAACTTGACTGGTCACACAGTTACCAACAAGCTTAAAGAAAAAATGGACTAAACAGACAAAAAAAAGGCACCATTTCATCCCATATGTAATTGTAAAGTCCATGTCTATGGGATTGTGTCCATCCAGTACCGGTTTTCATATCTTCATAAATCTCTTGCTGTTGTCCCGTAGGACTTAAGTTAACTTTTCCAGCAGAAAAATTCTCAAAAGCTCCATTATGATACGTTTAAAGAAAGTGTTTCCCTTGCTCCTCTTCCTCACACTTTGCCAGAACTGAGAAAAAAAAAAAAAGTCTATCAAAGCTATTCCAGTCTAAGAAACCCCGTTTCACCATTCTCTTTCCTGATGGTGCTTGTTTCGAGACCCCCCTGCACCCCCCAAAAAGAGAAACAGTTCAAACGGGACTCAGTTATGTTGAGAGAAACTATTATGACAGATTTAATCACCTCCAGCAGATTCTGACGACAGAGGCGAGTCAACAGGACTCGGTCGGTGTCGGGGAAAAATGTGGCCGCTGGTCATGCTCCATTTGCTTGATGAGACTTCACAGTCATAATTGTACGCGCCTCTGGCACTGTTAAGCCAGGGGATGCAGAGGGGTCGAGAGGTCGGGAGGACGGGTGCTGCGGGGATGAGGGGGAAGACAAGTGACTAAGATTAGATGAAACGGCTGAAACTTTTCAAGCAGTGTGGCGGCCATGCAGGTGTGCAACGTTTCCCCGACGTGACCCAAACACGCCCGTCGTTTGGAGCAAAAATACCCTGTGGGCGCATGGAGAGCAGGCAGCAATAGCCAAACTATTTAGTATGCCTCACTTGCCTCTTATTTACCACACGCCCCCATGTTTGAATGTGGCATCATACAGACGCTTGCTGCTTCATAAGATTTGAAAGCAGAGGCTTAAGGCCAGTGTTGGAGGACTGTTTTGACATCAGTAGGTTCAGTGAAGAGATTCAGAAGCTTGTCTCTTTACCTGTTTCTTTGAATTGCCTTGTTGCTGAAAATGTGCTACGTAAATAAAACGACCTTATCTCACCTCATCTTACCTACAATGTGCTGATCAGACTGCAAAGTGTGCATAAGGGCAAGGAAAGGGCTTCAGGAATATTACAGACAGGTTGTGCTAAAAGGGTACACGGAGTGAAGATGAAAACCAAAAAGACAAAAGCTGAAGTTCTTCAAAAAGCAAGACTCTCAACAGAATAAGTCTGGATTTTTAAAAGTGGGGTTCATAAATGATGTGCCGATGAAAACTCTCATGGATTCCATGTTTACTAAAAATCCAGATCTGTTGGCCCCGGATGATTAAGCTAATATCTACTCTGGGAAACTCCAAGAACGAAGTGGATTTGCAATGTCTTAAAAAAAAAAAAACACATAGAAACTGTAAAATGTAAAGTCATCATATAATTTGGATAGGATTTACAAAGCAGCCGATAATCATGTACATGGTGAGTGGGTGGTTGAAACCAGTGCACCACTAATGATCTACCTGAGCGAAACACCCACTGAGAATGTAACATGTGAAGTATTTCCAGTCAGGGTGAATGGCTGTAATCATATTAAAAGTAAAGAACAATAACAATGCAAAAAGAAAAAAAATATATTGTAATGGTTTAACTAAATGCTATTTAATAGATTTTATGAATGGTACTCTTCTCCTAGCTAATTATGCTGACTGGAAACATTTTATATCAACCTTTCTCTGTTTCACACAGGAACATCATTAATGGTACACTGCCTCCAAGCTCCATTTCCTGCATATGACATTTCCCTAAGTTCATCTACTGGATCAATACGTTAGCTTTTTGTGAAGTGGAATGATGCTTTTGAGGTTAGAGTGAAAACAGAGCGGCAGAAGCCCACTTTGCACTTGGCCCAACTCGGACGAGCTGTGACAGCCTATAACTTTATAACAGAATGTCATTTTAAACCTCCTGAACCAACCATCTTGGATCTTGCTTTTTCAAAAAAACCTCAGCACCTTCTTCATCCCTCCCTCCTTCGAGCTGATGATTTCCATGCATTCCTTAAAGGAGCTGCCCTCTGGGAGCAGCTGGAATGAGAACTGTGATAATATTTAAAACACTAAAATGCACCCGGGAGAATTTTCGGGTGTTATTCCACGGTATATTTACAAGCTAAGCAAGTAATATGCAAAACCATTTGTGGATTCTTAGCGGAGGTTAAATTATAAAATAGAAACTGATGGGATGCCAAGTGCCCTTTTCCAAAAGCAGGCATGAACTTGTAAGTTAAAAAAAAAAAAAAAAAAAAAGGTCTCAGCCTGCTTCGCTGCAAATTGGAAACATTACCAAGCACTCATTTAACAGTAGTCTCTGTTTACGTTGGTCTAACGTGGCTCGCAGGGGCCGCAGGATGGAAAAACATTTACAGAACTGTCAGGTTTCCAGAACACTACGGCGAGTCTCGAGACCAGACGCACCTCAATTTATTTCTAGAAAACTCTCAGTGTTTGAAAATAAAAGGCAGAAACTCTCCTGTAGGCCTGTGAGCGTATATATATATATAAAAAAAAACTTGTTTGTAATCTTAAAAGCGGAAGATAAAAGGACAGAAGGGTGCTTCAGTCATTCACCCATGCCTTAGCATAGAGACCTCTTCTCTTAATGTGGATTGCACAAAGACTGATGTTTTCCCTCAGTGCCATAAATAACTTTTTATTCTCCTCTGCTGCAGAGTTCACCTGCACAGACGATCCCAGTGTCGGCCCCCCAGCCCCTTCCAGCCCCCTCCATATTAGTTACTGCGGCCTTCTAATCTGACCTGAGCCAACCTGTCATGCTCCATCAAACGTGGGAATCGGATACATCAGGAACACATGCGCCGTTGCTCACTGTTATTTCCCCACCAACAAACTCCCCCCCACCCCCAAACACACCACCGCCACCCCTGTGCCTCAGCACACCGAGCCTGGGAGAGGAAAGAGCGAGAGAAAGTCACCCGCGTCAAATGAATCAAGCACTGTGACAAGGGGTCCGTTGGGCCCTAGAATCACATGAAGGATCACAAGTCCCTCTTTTTGTTTCCCACTTCACCCGTCATTCCCGTCCCCTCCCGCTCCGTCCACCATCTTCATTAGCTGGGGATGAGAGCCTCTGAGTGGCCCTCCGAAAGGCGTATATTTCCGTTGATGAAGAGATAAATCAGATCATTTCTGGGGTGAGGAAGGGTGAGCACAGAGGAAGCCTTCTTGGTCACCCCCCTTTGAGATGTAAATGGCACGGTGGCAGTAAAAGAGGGCCAGGTGTCCGATGCAAAGAGGAAAAGCGTGACGGTGCATGCATTCCTCACAGGGCCCTTGGGCATTAACTATTGCTGTGCCTCATGTGGGGGAAACACCAGCGGGCGCCATCGTGTCCTCCTGACGGCTCAGGTGAAATCAGACATCAGGTACGAACGCATCGATTACTCTGTGATAGACGGTAGCCACTTGGGCATTTAGACACTGAATGCCCATGTCTTCTTTACAAAACAGCTCAAGGAAACTGCGTGGAGAGCATCATCAGGCAGCAGTTTCCACGTTTTATTGCAGATTCCCAACTGGCTTGATGTCTGGACTTTGACTGGGCCATTCCACTTTGAGCGTTAAATCTTTCCATTGTAGCTTCGGTTGTGCGTTTAGGTCATCGTCCTGCTGGAAGGAGAACCTCTCTTCCCCACTTTCAAGTTTTCTTTCGGTTTTGCCTGGAATTTAGTTTTACTCACCTTTACCTCAACCACAAGTAGTTTTCTGTTCATCCTGCAGAAATAATCCCCACAGCACCACCCTTTGTTCCAGTTGTGCACTGCTTTATATTGGTCTATGACATGAAATCATTTGGAGATGTATCGTGGCAAAATGTGAAGAGGTTCATGGGGAGTGAATACTTTCACACATCCGAGTTGATGTTGTGAACATCAAATGTTTCAGACACTTTTTTTTTAAAAATGTCTACTTTCAAAATGTCCTGCAAGTTGCTGCCTGTGTTAATCACTTTGCTCACCTCCTGCTGACCACCGGTCAACAGCTGCAGCTCACACCTTGCCGGACGATTAGGAACGAGTTAACAGGCTTATTGAGGTCATCAAGGCTGCAATTTGCACTGAACTCTTTGAAGCCCGAGGCAGAAACTCTAATATCTCTCACCCCAAAGAGGAGAAAAGGAGCATTTGAGAGCTCAAAGGGTCAATTAAGAAAATAATAGCAACCTGTCATTAGTCTAAACCAGAAGTCAGAAACCGTTCACAAAGCAAAGATACTTTTGCTCTCACTCGGATTTAAGAATTTTCTGGATCCGTAAAAGTCTTCAAAAAAGAAAGAAAGCCAATATTTATAGGAAGCAGAACCTGATTTCTACACTTCCTCCTTGAAGTTACTGAGTTGCTGTTGAGCAGTTGGGTTTAATATTGTTGAACTTTCTTTTTGAATTATTTTTTGTTTTTATTCACTTCCAAAAAAGCGGTTGATTTAGATGGAATCACAATCCTAATGTAGAAACATGCATTTCAGTCAATGGAAAACCCTAGTTTATAGACAACTGACAAACATGCAAACAACATTTTTTATTTAATGTCATTCTGCCATAGATTTTCTATGCATAGATTACACCTCATGTCATAGAAAACCTATGAAAAGTCTACTTTAGTTAAAAACACTACTCGGATCTAATTAATCATTGACCAAAATTGTTAAGAATTGCTTTTGAGAGCCCAAAGCAGCTTGCCGACCCCTTCTCTAAATAAGAACCATAAACTACTGCTCTCTCTCGAGAAGAAAAATATGAGGAGTTTAAAGGGACACTAATCAATGTACCATAAAATAGTAATAGTCTATTAATTTAATAGACGATGTATTAAATGTCATGGACCCCTAAATAAGATTCAGTACCATTTAACCCTGCCTGAGATGATAGCCTTGGCATAATACAGATTGGCATTACAGAGACTAAATTAAGCTGATATTGGTAATAAAATGTTACAGTGTAATATCTGGAGGCAATTTCTCCTGACATAAAATGCCATTATAAGCCATCATCATTTTCTAAATGTATCATCTAAACTATGATATGTGTGGAAACAGGCAGTAACGATGTACTTTTTTTTTTTTCAATTCAGAAACAAAAAGGTCAGGAGCTGGCCCCATAAACAGCAAGTCAAAATGCATTCATGTTTACATACGTTTATAGACTTTATTCAAAATGAGAGCTGTAACCTCAGCTGTAGCATGTTTACAAATGTAATGGAAATACGCAGTTAACTTTATCCATACGTCTAGTTATAAAAAGGTGCAACTGTATTAAAAAAAAACAAAACAAAAAAAGTTGATGTAACCCGCAGTGGAGGACTGTTCAAAGCAGCGACTCCTGTCTGCCATCTGCTGGTGAGCAGGGCACACTGCACTATTGGCAGATGGGGCAATCAAACGTGCAACAAATGTTTCAAGCGAGAATAACCAAAAGCATTTTCCCGCAACTATAAAACTCAAGCCACCGTGTTAATCACACATCTTCTGTATCTCTAGTGTAAATAAAAGACAAAATAATCTTTTTGGAGTGAGGGAAAATCAAAGTGGCAAGTTTCCTGCAATCTCCACATTTTAACCTTTTTTCTAGTGTTAAGTTGGCCTACTTTGACTTAAAGTCTGTTTCTTTAACCACTCGGTAAAAATTCAGCATTATGCTTTTTTTAAAGACAAAAATCTTTTTTTTTTTTACATATCATATCTACACAAAAAAGCATTTAAGCACAGAAGACAAATGTGAAAAAAAGAAATTGCATACAGATGTCACATATCCTTATCTCCACTGCTTTCTAAGTTGTGTTGTTTTTTACAGATATTTTTATATCTATATTATTTGACGTTTTTATACACTCACATCCACAAGTGTGTGGTTACATTTAGTGATAAAAGTAACAAGAGCTGGACTGACATGGATTGCTATGTTTAGAAAGCGGAAATACAAAAAAAAAAAAAAAAAAACCCTCACAACCCCTGAAGGTCTCTGTATAAGTATAATTACATAGAAAAACGCTACAAATCTCCCAGGTGGAAATCCCATAATCCCTATTGACCGTGAACGCAGCACAATATCATGGATAAGTCTCAGGACAGTCTTGTTTTTCTTTGGAAGATCTAGCTGTAGAAAACTAAAAAAAAAAAAAAAGAAAAAAAAAAAGTCCCCCCAAAAAATTGACCTTTGTTTTTACAAATTCTCAAGTAACGTAAAAAGAAAAGGTCAGCACCAACAGGTGATCTGCAGTCATTCACTGATCATGTTTTGATTGGAGGTACGTGTGCACCCACACACACACACACGCCCACGTTACACAGATCTGCATATCTACAAGAGACAGCTTCCGAAGTGAATAACGTTTAAGAAGGCAGGAATGTGTCAAAGAAAGAGGAATGTCCCGTGTTCTCCTGTCCAACAACGTAGAAACCTGCTGGTGGAAGATGATGAACTCTGGAGATATTCGCAGCACCACAGTTCGACTGAAAGCAAAAGTGTTTGTGATAAGCAAATACAAAAAGAGAGCACATTTAGTGACTCAGTACTGTGGTCAGTTGTCCTAGCAATGTGGAAAAACAGGTTTGAGTTTTTGTGAGGCTGCCCTCTGGTGGACTAAACCAGAAACGTCTTGGTCTGCTGGCATGTTACCTGATAAATTACTAGTGTTAAGCTCGAGCAGAAGTTGCATAACTTTGGCACCTTCTATGTTAATCCACAAACACTTTGTAACTTGACAACTTCAAACAGAAACTTAAGACTTGCAGTGAGCACTCAACATCTAATGTGGAAGCTGCAGCTTGACGTGGTCAGCTAACGGGATTTGAGTAGTGGTACACTTTGCACTTAAGCTTTTAGAGTATGTGAATAATAATACAGGAAAACGTGTGTTTAACATGAATACTAAAGAAGAGAAAAGTCCAGCGCTGAGATTAATGAGGATGCTGGCCGGTTAGGAGACGTTGGCGAGGCTGGCTTTTTGGTTGTAGGGTGTTGGTGCTATTTACACACACAAACATATGAAAACACACGCGCGCACAAACGGCTATGCAGCTTTTACAGCTACAGGTATGTATCCTGCTCTGAGCTGCTAAGGCTTTGTGTGGATTGCTGGAGAGCAGATTCTTTGGCAGCAGGAAGGTCTGTAGGAGGCGCGCTCTGCTGGTGATTGGAGTTCGTTTCAGTTTCTGGCGAGGTCTTCGGGGTTACGTTGGCATAAGGAGGTGGAGAGGGCGGATCCGAGGATGGGGGAGGCGGGGCCAAGGATGGAGGAGGCAGATCCAAGAATGGAGAAGGTGGATCAAAGGATGGTGGAGGCGTAGCCGAGAATGGTGGTAGAGGATTCAAGGATGGTGGAGGCATAGCCGAGAATGGTGGTAGAGGATTCAGGGATGGTGGAAGAGGATTCAAAGACTGTGGAGGAGGATTCAAAGACTGTGGAGGAGGATTCAAAGACTCTGGAGGAGGATTCAAGGATTGTGGAGGAGGATTCAAGGACTGTGGAGGAGGATTCAAGGACTGTGGAGGAGGATTCAAGAACTGAGGAGGCGGATCTGTGGGGAGAGGGTACGGGTTTGGGATCTCCTCGATGGCAGTTGGTTTCTTTGTGCTCTTTTTCTTCTTGCTCTTCCGCTCCTCTTTGCCCTTGTTGAGCTTCTGGGGAGGTTCGGGAACCTCCAGCACGATTGTGGGGTTCTGCTGCAGGTCCTGGCGCCTGGGCGGCTCGGCCTGCATGATGATGCGGGCGCCGTGCATCCTCGGGGCGGGCTTGAAGTTCAGCTCGCCGCGATTCTTCTTCCAGCGTTTGATCTGGGTGTGATGCTCTTTCTCTATGTCCCGCGCCGTCACGGGCACTTCGAGAATCTGAAAAGATCGGGGGCGGGGGGAGGGACAAAACAAATCAGACGTCATTAGGAAAGTGTGGGGCAAGAAAAGTCAGAGGAGCCCACATTGGAAAATAAATCCCATCCATGTTAGACCGTTCAAGCTAGAGTTGTGAACTTCTCCTTTGTAAGTAAATGTCAAAGGAGAGCGAGCTGCTGTGGATACTCGGTCACCCACAGTGGAGACGGGCAAATACATGAGAGCCGTTATTGTTAGAGGAGACAGAGGCTCTTACACAGCTTAGTACGTGAGCCGACACTGCCCATGTGGCGCTCTGCTCAATAGGTCTGGTTCTTGTCAAGTTAATTGTCTCTCAGACTCTACTCTTCTCTAAATCCGTGACATCCTTTTGTCCTTTCCAACTTCATGCCCGCATTGAGAAACCGCTGGTCCGATGGAAGAAACCGAATGATCCCAGCCTTGCAGGCAAATGTTAGGCTCTAGACACTGCAGAATTTTCCTTTCACTTCAGAGTTGTACAATACTTTATGTAGGTCCTTTCATATGAAATCATAATAAAATGCATTACTTGTGAAGTTTTTACGCATATGAATATTTTTGCAACGTGTCGTAAGATAGATATAGGGATGTTACCATGGTGATCAAAAGTAAAAATCAATGCAGAAAATGAGTGCTTTTCCATTTTAGAAAAGCAAACACACTAACCCATGGATGTAGGATTTTCCGATTCAGTCAGGTTTTTTTTCTCCGCATAGGGAGGGAAAAACAAAATAAAAAACATCAATAACAATATATATTGCAATAGACACGTGGTCAATATCAATAGATAATACTAATAATATCCAATAATTTCACTGAACTCTGATCCAGAACATCACTACGGGTGATGTAGGCAGAGGCAAAGGCTTTAGCCGCGCAACCTCTCACAGCCAGCTATGCAGCATTGGTGGCATCAGGTCACTCACTCTCTCTTTGGTTACCTAGCAACAACTTGTTGAGTAACTTGCGCAGCAACAGTTTCAGGTTTTGCCACCGTGTCTCATAACTGCTTGAAAATAAAAACACTGGCATGAGGTGAAACTGTGGCTAAAACATGCCAGTCTTTCAAATATTTAAAACAAAAAAACTAATCAATAATTAGAAATATTAACTGATATGAGGCGCTTACACCGTGATGCTTTTTTTCCAGTCAGATTGTCCACCCCTACCACCACGTGTCGTATCTTGGCATTCCAAGTACATTACATCGAGAGGCTAACTTTCAAGAACTGGAACCAGATAGAGGTTTTGTCTTAACCGCCATGATCACTGAGTAGAGTTAACATTTCAGCTCTGTTTCTTTTAATTAGCTGTGCTGCAACATGGCACCTTAAAGCACTTGTATAAAAGCTGTTCCAACAGGTCGGCTGATTGGGAAATCCTTTAAGCTTTAAAACAGAGCGCTTTGACAGATGTTTGAAATTTCTTCCATACTTGAATTTCACAAGGAGTTACTAGCAGGGCTTAAAAGTAATGTCTCAACTATACAAAAGAAAATAGTATTTTTTTGAGTCCATAATTAAGATTTTTACACATCTAGATGAAATCTAATTCCCTAATTTAATTGTTCACGGCCTCAGAAAAGGATCTAAACTGGTGCAATATGGTCGTGAAATATTGTATATCAGCATTATCATAATAAACTATTAACTGGGTTAAATGAAATATTGGTGGGCATGCCGATTCCATTCGAAGACGTCCCCTTCAAGTTTGAGATAAACAGAAAGTTACGACAGCATTTAGTTTAGAGAAACCACCACTTCAGAAAGCAACGTAAAAAATAAAATCACAAATCTCATCTGCCACCACCAGTTATAAAATCGTCTCTCGTGTTTTTACACGGAGGAGGAACTTCCGTGTCCTCTGCTCCTACCTCTCGGACCAGGAATCCCTCCTGCATGTAGCGAGGGTCGATGGCCCGGAGGAGCTCCATGGTTTCGTACAGACCCTGGCAGGTCTTCAGCTTCTCACGAGTCCCTAATGTGCACTTAAGCAGCACCAAACCCACCCGGAAAATGATTTTGACTCCTAAGAGAGAGAGAGAAAAAAAAGGGGGGTAGGATTCAGCTAGGATGCTTAGTTCCAGAGCTAAGGCGAACTGAGGCGCTTCTTACCGTCACAGAGGAACATGTCCCAGACACGCAGCACTGAAGCCCAGGGCAGGGTTCTGGAGAAGGCACACATAAACCACTCAGTCATGTAGAGGATGGGGTCGATCTTATGTTTCTCCAGGTGCCGGAAGGCCAGTGCGGAGACGCGGCGCAGCAGAGCAAACAGGATCTCTCCGTCTAACTGGATCGCTTCCTGAGAGATGTAAAGGCAAGAAAAGTATGAAGAGAGAGACAAAAAAACAAAACTCCACATACTTTCAATCACAACAATCCCGCCGTATGGTGTCAGTATCGTTAGAACTTGTCCATGTGCGCTGAGATTACTTCCATTGTTTACCCAACCTCAGGTGATGTCATACTGTGCATGCTTTCTTATATCGGTCTCACCAGGCCTGGGCTGTAGTAACCAGGAAGATACTTCTCGCAGATTTGGACCAATCCCCAGAAAGCATCCTGCCGAAGCAAACACAGAGCATCCCCATAGAAACCATTACGAACATCATCATGACCGTTGTACTACATGTAGAATGCAAATAAAATGACAGCACAACATGCTTACAGAGAAAGTAATTAATTGTCCAATAGTCCTAAATGTGTCACAAGAGCAGCGTCTTTGTATCTCAACAGGTATTTATACAATTTCAGATTTCTTCTGTTGCCTTTCTGTGGCAGGAAAATGTTTGAGATTATGAAACACATTTTATTGACAAAGAAAACCCGAGTAAATTCAAAATTAATACAGAGACAAAAAAATAGTCTGGTAGCCCTTGTAAAATAAGTAAATAAAAATTAATTGCTCCCTAAACCTAACTGGTTGAGTCACCCTTCGGCAACAATATCTGCAATCAAGCATTTGAGACAACTGGCAATCAGTTTCCTTAATTGCTGTGGAGGAAGTCTGGCTCACTATTCTGTGGAGAATCTGAATAATTCAGCCCCACTGGAGGAGTTTTATCTAGAAATGTATGTTTCAAATAATCCCAGAACATTTCAATTTCAGTCTGGCCTTTAAGTAAGCCACAGTCAAAGGCCTAGTCAAAGGCCAGTTATGTCTCATCTCTGGAGAAATAATTGTGTCTTTGGACTTTCCATGACAGCTCTTAAAAAATTTGACTACAAATGAGACAACTTAGGTGTTAAAAACAGATTTAACACCTACAAATTAGAGTACTTTGTATAACAAGACATGTATTGATGTTTATACTGAAGAGATTTCTTGATTGCAAGGGACTTACAGGACTCAGACCAGGGTGCAGCAGTGGAAACTAAACTAAGCACGCACAAGACTGAAGTTACTTAAAATGAGTTGCTTAAAGAAGGGAGGTGGTTATTTTTTTTTATATCATCAGGTTGGTTTGAATAGCTTTTAAAAATGCAATACTCATTTCAGTACTGAATTTTGCAGATAATCAGGTGGACTTCTGTCTGGAATTAAAAAATGTTTAATAATCAGAAACATTCAAACGTGACAAAAAAAAAAAAAAAAGCAGAAATCTGAAAGCAGCCAAAGCACTGTAACCTAAATACAGTTATCATGCCTAGAAAGATTGTGCAAAAACAAATCCTCAACAAAAACTATCATGTGGAGAACAGTTCCTCATCTTTAATTCACTTTGAGAACACTTGGTATTTACAATCATCCTATTCCGTCTTTATTTATACTATAACTCTGAATGAGGAACTGAAACATAAACGTGTGTGTGTGTTTGTGAATATGTCAGATAAGGTGGTTGACGAAGATCTGGAAACCAACTACAAAATCGTCAGAAACAGGAAATAACAACCTGTCGAGCCACAGATCGAGATGATTAGCATCTTTGCTTCTCTAATATACCACAGAAGACTTAAAGCAGTATCTCACTTTCCCGGCATTACAGCACTTATACAGTTTATCATTGTGCTGCTGACCTAAAAAAAACAACAACAAAAAACAAACCCATCACAGCTCACCGCTTCAAAGCAAATCCTGTGTTCCAAGTATTTTTTAACAGCAAAATATCTACATCAGCACGGGGTGAGCAACAGTGTTACCTCAGCTGGCATGTGCATCAGCAAAACAGCAGCAATAGGGGCCTGGGCCTGGCAGTATCCCTCATCCGGTCTGTACAGAGTGTATGCCTTGAGAACACGAAACAGATCCTGCTGCCTGCACAGGGCCCAAACACAAACAGACGCAGGATTTAATCACATTCTCTGTCAAACAAGACACAATCGCTAGTTAAAAGTGTGAGATCCGACCCCGACACGTCCGATTACTCACCCGTGTCCCCCTCGCGACACAAACATCTCGTGAAAAGGAAACTGTCGGTGGAGATCTTTCTCGATCACGTCGAGCCATTTTGGGTCTCCTGGCTGACTGTCCAGCTCCTGACAAAACAGAGATCAAAAATCAGATGGTTTCTGTCCAGTTAACACATGAAGATGTAAGGAATACACTTCAGAGATAATGTTTTTTTTTAAGCTTTAGTGTCGTAAAGCTTAATAAAGCTAGTTATAATGTCATAACTATTAAAAAGGAAGCAGAGGATTTCTTAGGCTGCATTCAAACTGTAAACCAATTAGATATTGTAGACACAAATATCTAATTGTAGATCGAAGCTGGTCAGTTTCAGTATAAATTTCCAGAGAAATTTAAAACAAAAAAAAAAGAAATGAGGCCAAAATACAGCAACAATGGAGCAGAAGAGGGGGAAGTGAAAGAAGAAGTCGACAGACCTGAAACTTTCCTTGGTTCTGTTCCCTCTTCACCTTCCCTCCTGAAAGGTAGAGCCAGGCGCGACCTCTCAGGGCGGGAGGAATCCCCTTCTGACAACGGAGTCTCACCTGAACCAGAAGTTGGATTTTACTAAATAAAAACATCGACCAAAGAGCAAGTGGGTCAACACTAAACAAAAGTCAATGAAACACTTATGAACTGAATCTTAAAAACCTTAAACAAGAACCTTAATTCTTAATTATGGCTTCTTTTTTTTTTTTTCTTTGCTTGAAGAAATTGTCTGGTTTTGATGACGGCCTGCAACTTTAAAAATAGAGGATACTATTATTCAGTTACAGTCAGAGCAAAGATTAAAGAAACTGGTGTGAAATGTTTAAAATGTATGCATGTCTGTGTTCAATTACTACATATTTACATCTCTGGATTTTTCCATCAGCTTTTGGAAAAATCAGATTGGGTTTCAACGTCTGTAATTTATGTTCCACAAACCAGAAAACTGATAAAAACAGCCTACATACAGATTCTTCATTAGATTGGACTTCATTACTGAATACGTTTATGTGGCAACATGATAAACCAAAGAATATATGCCATTTAAATAGCAATTAATGTCACAAAAAAAGACTTGTTTTTTAAAAGAATAAAATCATTTTTCTTGCTCAGGCTGATTCTGTCACATTAATTACACAGAGTTTGACATCTTTCATGCTTTTATATCTGTAAATTTTGATGCTAATAGCTTAAAGGAAACCCCACATCCAGTTTCTCAGAAAATGTGATACTGATTTTAAAAAAAAAAAAGGTGTGGATGTGGCTGGAGTTGGCGTTTCCAGTGCCAGCATGCATAAATGTAACAAGCAGATGGAATGCACTGAATTTGTGCACAAGAAATAACATTAGAAGGGTCTCGTATGGGTCCAACAGACAAAGGACAGGACTGACCCAAAGTCCCTTTTTCAGATGAAAGGAAAGTTCAGATTTTATTTAGAAACTATGGCTAAATAGAGGAAAGGCACAGAATCCATGAGCTGGAGGTTCAATGTGACATTTTCAGTCAGGAATCATTAAGGGAGCCATGAAGTGACGCTGCTGGTCCGCTGGGCTTCACCAGGTCCATAGTGAGAGGAAACGTCTACCAGGAGCATATTGGGCATATTTTTCAGGAGAGTAAAACTTTCCTCTTAAAAAATATATTTCTTATTGGTTTTATGTAATATTTTAATTAACAATGAACATGGTGTTTTTGTAAGCATCAATCATCAAAACGATCAGAAATCAATGACTGACCTATATCACCGTGGGGTCGAGCTGTACACGAGGTTCACTTTATTATTATTGCAGTAGATCATCTACGATCCATCTGTGAAGTTCTCCAGAACTGGAAAATTAGATTTTGCGACTTTGCAAGACTGCACATGAACCCTCAGTTTGAAGTTTTAGTAACATTGAAATTCATTTAAATTTTAAAGAAATCTGGGTAAAGAACTGAGACCAGCAAGTAGATAAAAAGAAAATGGTGGGCCAAAACTGAGGGAGGATTGTGTTGACCTTTGTTGGACCAAACTGTGGCGTCAGCGTACTCAGGAATGCAACAAAAGCTTAAGCACCATGCGTCTTATGTAACACCTCTAATTACAGGAGCTGCAATCTTTCACGAATAACAACAACAAACCGTACATGAGGCAACAAACTGAGAACATTTCACACTGTGGTCTTATCTGCATTACCATCACTCCCTGAGAAAGGAATCATCTTACTATTTATTTTTAATAGTAAGAAGTCATTTCAATAAAACAAAACCCCTGTTAGAATGGCCCTTAGCGGCTGGTTCACAGAGGAGTCTTGAGGCAGAGAAATAGTCCAGACCAACCAGGTGTTTATTCTCCAACATTTAACACAGAGACAATCCTGCTTACAACAGTCGTGGGTCTCAGCAGCAGCCACACATACCAACCTGCAATGTGGCCAACATGCAGGTTTTTATTGTCCCTAGCTGCCCCAATTAACAACCCCACCAAGAAACAGGGTAGGACAAAATACCTATACACAAACATTCTTGACAAAACAACCAAATCTTCAGCATAATAATAACAAACACTCTTCATTTTTAAGCAACCATTTCATTTCTAGAATACCTTTCTAGAAATATAAATTCAATCATTAAACTTCTAAAATGCATAGCTCCATTGCTCCCCTCTTCCATCTGCATTTGGTCTCTTCCGGAACCTTTATAAGGTGTTCAGGCCCCCGGGGAATCTTTTAGCCTGAACACCCTGCAGAGGAAGAGACAGAGGTAAGAAGCCATATCTACACAAACATTTCAGTGTACTTCAAACAGTGACAAGACCCATCCATTTGTTTGTTTTATTTTAACGGGACACCATCAGTTCCAGCTGAGATGCCACTGCACAAAAACACACAAACAATAAAATACTTCAATCTGTATGTGTCTCTTATCATTCAACCCCCTTTGAGCGTTTTTATCCAAGTAATGAAGACCTTCATTACAACCCCAAACCATCACGGCTTCCTCCTTCGGACGCCGTGCACGCTTGTAATGCACAGGCAGTTTACATTTGCAGCACCTTTATTACATGGTTCTCTCATAGAAAGTAAGTATGGGCCCGCCCTGCAGCTGAGACAAGTCATTTTGTCACATGCTGCAGTGTGATTTAAAACCCCCCGAAACAAAACCAGGCTGTGTCCTGGCTTGCCGCTGACTCACGGAAACCAGGTGACGTTCCAGCCCGTCGCTAAGTCGCAAAGAACGGTTCACACAGAACTTGCTAGACAAGTGGATCCGCAAACAATAAGTCCATAAATTCTCGGCTTGCGCAATTAAAAAATCTCTGAAGCAACAGAGATGGAAGCTGGAGCTCCGACAACAACACGATTCAAGACACACAAACGATCGACTTGGCAGGTTTTAATAGCAGGTGCTGACCTTATTGAACCTCTTGATCATCCACTTGTCCCAGTGGCTGAGCATGTCCAGCCACTTGACCTCGCGCTGCCTCAGCACCTCGGGGGGGACGTCCTGAGCGCTGGGGTGTGAAAAGGATGGAAAATATGAATGAATGCACAAAACACACAGAAAGAAAATTGCGTTTAATTTGAACAATCATAAGCAATGTCTGCCAAGAGACAGGCCGGAGAAGCATAAACCAAGGTTTTAAAAAGTTCATGCTACTGTGGCTGATGAGCCTTTTAATGACTGCCATTCAGCTGGCTGAAAAAGCTACTACTATATTCTTTACTTGCTAAGAAAGACAAATTACCCTCCTTGGACATATTTTTGGCTGCAAAGCGAAAAAAACAAACAAGAAACAGTGATGACATGGAAACTAAAGGCGCACCACCCACTCTTTTTTATGTAATGTAATTAAAATTACATTTGGAAATCTACACACAGCAACGTTGTTATGCAGAGTGGCAAATCTCTAATATTCGACACTCTAGCCACTTGACAGCTACCAAATTTAATTAGTGTTTATTCTATTTTCTTTTGTTTGTTTGGTTGTTTGTTTAAGCTCATACATCAAACCATAAATACAGACAATGATAAGGTAAGGTAAATTAATTTGCCAACATGTCAAATTATTTTAGCCTTTTATTTTACCTTTCAATATAAAATATGACAGGCTACACATTTTAATTTAAACGATTTGTGGAAACACCAAACACATCATAAAACCATGTTATTTTGATCACGACTATAAAGATGATGAGGATCTTCTTACTAACCAAATCTATAGTGAATACATCTGTCACATGAAACATTAATTCTAACTAAATAAATCATATTAAAATATTAGCAACTAATCTTTAAGTGGTTATCGTTTTTGCTACATATTTTAATTGCTGTAAGACATGAAAGAGAAAAATGTGTTGCAAGATCTTTGATAGGGATTGCATGAATCAAACAAAAAAATAAAAAAATAAGGAAATACAAAATTATTCAGATTTTTGCATCTTGATTTGATTTTTATTAAACTCTAACTAAGCAGTTGCTGTTGGTTGATGTGTTTAAAGACTTGGAATGGTGGGAGTTATGAGCTGTAGTGTGTCTAATTAATAAGCAGGACAAAAATTTATCAAATGAAAACCAACCAAGTGAAGCATCTCTGTCGTTTTGGATCAGAATATTTTTGATTTTATACGTTAACAACCAAAATCAAATGGACTCAGATGAAACAGACTTAAACAGCTTCAGAACTGACCTGAAGTGATTTTATCCGAACAAATAAAATGAGAAAGTTCTCCAACAGAAAGGAAGACGTTAAGTTGTTCAAAGCTAACATTACACGTGATGTCTAATGCTTTTACTGAGGTGTGCAATTATCTCATCAGCCCAAGCCTGTAATAACAGGGTTAAAACTCAGTCATAGAGTAAACTTTAAGAAAACACACACACGCACACACACACAGGAGAGCTCTCAGTCAGCTAAATGTGTAGGCTAGATGTGGTGCACAAGTACAAGAAGTTATACTCCCATTTAGGCTTTCAAAGCCCTTAAACAATTAAGTTACTTTTATTGCCAAGCACTGTAAGCAAGCCCATAAGTATGAGACCAACAGACAGAGCCAAAAGAGGCCCTTTAGTATAAGGGCACCAGAAGATGGGGCTCTACGCCTGCCAACACTACTGCAGAAAGAGAACCTGGGGAATGACTGGCACAGCTTTCACTCATTCCTTTCACTATTTTAGCGTTGCCATGAAAGGAGAAGAAATGCCTCTGTAGAAAACACAATGCGATTGGATTAAAATCAGATATCCAGATTGAAATACTGTGGAAAATAACACCTACCTAAATATATATACATATATACCCTGTGATTGACTAGATCTCTGCTGATTATTATTGGTGAATCTTAATATTAGAGAATCAAAATCCGAATAGTATTTATCAAAAGTAAGAGAAGCATGGTGGAGTTGAAATTTAAAAAAAAAAGAGAGAGAAAGAAAGACAGGCTGTGCCACGCAGCTGGTTCGGAGCTTTCCACTTCATGCAAATCAACAGAACATCACCACCCTGACTTGTGACATTTCTTCATACATTACATTAAAAGTATCACAATTCCCATTTTGTGCAATTAATCTGAAATGGATTTCGCCACTCCCATGTTTTAGTTTCCTTAAGAATGTGCTTGCAAAACAACATTGTGTGGGACTGAATCACCATTCGAACAGAAACAAACTTACGAGTCCTCGGAGTACTGCTGCGCCCCGCCGATAAAGCCGTATCTGTCGGCTTGCCTCTCGCTAGTGAAGCCGTTGATCTCCGAGTCGGACCCCAAGGAGCTCTCATCCTCTATGTGGCTGCTGTTCAGCGTCCTGATGCTCCCCATGTCCACTGACGGGCGGCCGTTCTCTGTTTTGGCCATGGTGGCAGGAGAGTTAGCTGGCTAGCCAGGGTTAGCTAACGTCAGCAGCGAGCTTGTTGACAGCCCAAACTCACTCAAACTACATCGACGCCATGATTCCTAAATCTCAATAAAACTTTCCCAACAACCGCCCTGGTTGCAAAATGTTCCAAAGCCTCTTTTGTCGGACCGCATTCAATAATTTACCCGTTAGCTTTCGCGGTTAACTTGTATTAAATTCCTCATTAGCAAGCTAATTGTTAGTTAGCATTAACCGCTCGTACTAAGACGACCTAAACTATTTCTGACCACCCCTACCTTCGACTCATCAGAATTACATCATATAAAACTACGTTCCAGATACCAACAACCCATTGCATCTATGTAATTAAACTTATTTTGAGCTCCGCCAATACTAGAATAATGTGCTGTGCTGTCATTCCGAGTGTACAGCTGGACAAGACGCCTCGACCAGGGAGCAGCCAAATCCACACTCCTGACTGGATTTTTCCTAAGGTAATGTTATGGTTACCCCTAGTGGCTGATTAAAGAATAAAATAAATCACCTTTTAGCGCCCATTTACACTGATTCTAAATTTTATAAATAGCACCACTGTGTTTTGCAAGTAGTACTTTACTGTCAAGACATTGTAAAGCAGCACCACATCACCACTTATACTTTACGGCCTGTTGTGCTTTTTGGAAAAAAAGCAACGAAATGGAAAAAAAGAGAGAGAGAGACACACACTGACGAAAACGTGGTCCTCGTTTTAACTTTTAAGTTGAGAAAAATAAAAGTCTTGACATCCATGAGGGAAACCTGGTCTTTCCCTCATGGACCTCAAAATCCAAAAAGGCTGTCTTATGTCTGAAATACAGGGATGTCCATAATATCTGTAACTTTGGCATTTTGTCATTAAACCTTAACGCATGAACAGACGTCCAACATATTGTTTGTGTGTACAAAACAATATGTTGGACGTCTTGAACTATTTCACATTTGGCCAAATTACACAAACAGCATTTTATTGGGATTTTATGTGATAAACCACTATAAATATCACATCGTTAGGAAGTGGGAGAAACCGAGTACATGGTTTTCAAATCTTATTGCTCTGTAACTGATGATACAGAGCAATCATGACAGAAGACATGTTGGAGCGTGCATACAGATTGGCATAAGTAAGCATCAGTAATTCAGTTAATTATGTTTCGGTTTTGTCTGGGCTGTTAATGAAACCTCTCCTTGAAAAAGGAGATCCATCTTTAAATCCAAAGGTGGATGTACTTTAGCTACTTAAAATCTTTTTTTGACTTTCCCCACTGATGGGCAATTAAAGTTGTTTTTGTTGTATTCTATTCTTGACTGGGCTCACTGAATCATTCAGGCAATACGCTTTGTGTTTACCTTGTTGATACAACAAAAATAGAATTTCACAAAAGGCTAAGTACCAGCGGTGCACCAGTTTGTAAACAACTGGTCAAAATACATTATGAGTTAAGGCTGAACAATAATTTACATGTCAAACAGCAACAAATGATTTTTAAGTCCTTTATTTAAAATGAGCAAGCAAGGCAGGAATCTATATTTTGAGCAATTTACTTGTAAAGTCAACATCAGTGTACATATGTCATGGATAAATCAGGAGTTAAAACTAAAAATCAACACTAATTAGAAACAGCATGCCATTCTAGAACAAAATAACTTTTAGAATATTTCTTTTGACAAAAAAAAAAAAAAATGCAAGCATTTTTCCCAAATGTTCTCCTGAACTAAACCGACGTACTGGGGATGAGTAGAGTAATAACTTTTTCTGTGACGAACGTCTCACTTCTTTCTTCCACCTCTCTCCTTCAGAGCCAAATGAATGATGGAACCATTGGTCATGTTGTAATAAGCCAGAGAGTTCGAATCCTTGATGAAGATGCCCTGTAAAACAAACATGAATGTTACGAATCTGTAAATCTGATTCATTTGGATTTAATAAAATGTTCCAGTGAAGTAAGAGACAAGCTTACCTCATACTGCAACTTCTGTTTTCCAGCCGGCATGCCTGTTGCCTCATGGATTTTGACTTTAATGACAGACACCTGTAAAGACATTTGACATTTCATTTATTTATCCAAAAGTCTGAAACAGGCACATCTTCAAGCACATGTTTAAAAAAAAAAAAAAGATGTATATTAACATACCTGGTCTGTAAGTGGGACAGTGAAATTCAACACTTGGCCATTTAGCTTCCATTCGGTCTTGTCCTGCATGTTGGGAACCTGTACTTTGATTGCCACAGGACCCTAAATGCACCAAGAAATGTGAAAGAACATTTTTGATTTGTTTGTACACGCTCCATGTTACAATAGTAATGTGAAATGTGATCACATCCACAGTGACTACATAAATATCCATCCGTTATGGCCAAAATTCTATAAAATGCAGCCAGAAATAGGATTTCCATAAATTTTTTTAAGTCAAGGTGTGTATGATGTTCTTCTGCACAGTGCAGGTTATCTTAAAACCTTTGTTAGGATAAATAATCTGAGCTGCACATAAGTCAGTGTAGTTCTATACACCGTTACTAACAGACCTTGTTTCGACGAAGAAACTCTTCCTCTGGGATGAGGTTGTCCTCCGTCTTCATTTTCTTGCTCATTGGTTCGTCGTCATGAGGAGGGGGTGGGTGGACGGGCGGTGCTGGGGCAGCACTGGGTGGTTGTGGCATGGGAGGAGCGGGGACAAACGCTGGAAGAAGAGACGGTTTTGATTTAGCTATGATTTTAAAAAAAAGAAGTGAATGATGAACATTTTCCAAGACGATTCTGGGAAACCTTGAGCTTACCAGTTGGAACAACCATAGGGGGAGGCCTGGGGGCCATCAGGTGGGGCGCTGGTGGCATGGGAACCACGTTGACACGAGGAGCAGGAATCATGGGCGGCATCTGTGTGATGACTTGACCTGGCGCCAAACGCACCACGGGGGTCACCGGGGGCCGTGGAATCACAGGTACGGCAGACAACAGAGTGGTACGGACTGGAGGAGCCACCTGTTGAAAGGCAAATTAGACAGTTTGAGTCACTTTAACTTTTTCTACATTACTACAAATATCAATATCAGTAGAATAAGAGATTTTCTTCCAGGATGGTCCCTTTATTTTGCTTTATCAATGTTTTCATAATCTAAATGAAGCTTCCCAGTTACTGTGGGTAGAGAGCTAAGACTCTGAAAAGAACGATGCTTTTTTTTTTTTTTAAGTGAGATGTAAACATTTTGCACTGCTTCTAAAAAAAAACTTACTCCAGTCAGACCTTAAAGACCATACCCAATAGTTTTTGGTGTAGAACTATTTATTAAACAAAACCAATTTTTTTATTGTGGATTTTTGATTATCACTTTTGGAGAAAAACTACTGTTGCTATGGCGAACAGCATCCCAGCACCATATCATACTCTGATTAACAGTTCATTTGATCAGCACGCTAGAAGAACTTCAAAATTTTAACAATCTAACTTCTCCAGAACTTAATCTGTGTTCTGTCTGCTTCCTTCTCTGACCTTCATTAAACCATTTTGAATAACAACTTACTGAGACAGGTGGGCGTGGCACGGCTGTGACAGGAGGACTGGGTTTAGGCAGACTTGGTGCCGATGAGGGCATGGGAGGAGGCTGATGAATTTCACTCGGCTTGCTGGGACCAATTTTTTCCTTCGTTTCATCCTCTCCCACCAGTCCTTTGGCCTTGTGAATGGCTTCGATCTGCTCCTGCAGAGTGATGTTGGCCTGTGCTGCCTGCTGCGTACGAGCCATGCTCCCCGAGTGGCCGTCCCAGGTGACCTGCAGAACAAAAATGCAGAAAAATATGAAAACAAACCACAAACTGTTCATATTTAAGGACAAAAATAAACTGTCCTGATTTCATGTTTTGAGATTTTTGAACCAGCAGCTATTCCTACCTTTTCTTCTGGCTTTTGAATTTCCTCCTCGCCGATCTTCTTTCCGATGGCCGTCTCTTCCACACCAAAGATATCAGTACGCCTCTCAGCGAGCTGCTTCAAGCTGCTCTCAATATCCAAACCGGGAGCGTAGACTTCATCCTCCGTCTGCCTGTCTCTAATGCTTCGGTCTCTCTGTTCAAGCCAGCGCGGATCCAGCAGGCCGATGCGCATGTGCTCCTGCATCTTACTGGCGGGGACTTTCTCACCGGTGATTGGTGAAATAAGGTATTCGTCTGGAGCTGCAACCGAGGGCTGCGGCTTGGAGGCTGTAAGGGCAAAATAACACAGGTTTGATCAGTTTCCAGTCCTCCTACAGACGTTTCAATCTGGATATCTACTACCAAAATAATTGTAATGAGTTTTTATCATCACTATCTTTATGTTACAACAATACATACAACATAGTATTTTGATAAACTTTTGTCGATATCAGTTATCTGTACTTCAGGCTAATGAAATAAAAGGCTTGCATCTGATTCTGTTGTGTCTTCCTTGATTAAGGAGATGAAATTTATATTAATGCATTTCACATTGCCTACATGTTCTTCCCACCATGAGTTCCTTTTGTTCACTCAAGAAAAAAAGAGGTCATTATGCCTCTCACTCTTGGAACCACCACAAAAATTAACTACATTTAAGAACTCGCCTCACAAAGTTTAAACCAAACTTTTACATACGGTTATTTGGATTAAAGTAAACTAAGATGTAAATGAGTGAATTAAAAGTTACCTTTGGGGTCGTAGTCCTTGCGAATAATAACATGTTCTGGAGCTGGAGGCAGGGGGGGTGGCATCGGGTTGTCTGGTGGCAATGGAGCCTTCACACCTTCATCTTCGTCATCAGATCCCTGAAGAAACGAATGGAAAATTCTGTGAAACCAGATCTTTTAAAAGTACTATTTTCAAGTCATGCACTGGCAACATGCTTTGTAGATTTCTGCAAACATTTCCAAAGCAATTATTCTTTATTCTATCTAAAATTGGTACAAATGGGCTTGTTTAGATTCTACCTGACTTCTCTGCTAAGTTCTCACCTCATCCATGTCCTGGACTTGCGTGTCTTGATCAGGCTGAGAAGGCTGGCCGTCAGCCCGCTTTTCTCGTTCATCCTCTTCATCCTCACTCTCCACCTCCATCTCCACCTCCTCGCTTTCACCATATTTCTCGTAGCGCTCCTGGATCAGGATGCGAGCGCCAAGCTCCTCTGGTGTCGTGGGTGGAGGGAAGTGACCTTGAGGGAAGAAAAAAAAAAAAAAAAGGAAATAAAGTCAAAACAACTAAATTCCCAGCTTGCATGCATAAACTAATTCCTGATATACTACCTTGCTCATTGGGCTGGAAATCCACCGTCTCCACCACCACAAAATCATGCCAGTCTATTTGGGCGTAAGCGACCCGCTCCTTCTCCCTCTCCTCTTCCTCCTTCCTTCTCTCACGCTCCTGGTATTTTGCCCATTCGACACGGTACCTCACCTGATTTTTGGATCCGAAAACAATCAATTAACGGGGGAAATCTGCAATGATTAGCTTTCAGTTTTTCACTTATAAGAAATTACCTGGTCCATAACTTCCTTTGGGTTCTCAGCTTCTTTTTTAAGTTTGATTAGCAGGCCTTTGGGAGGGATCAGGATCTAAAAGATTAACAGATTAAAATGTAGTTAACATCTACACAGTGGCACAGACCACTGAATCAGATTCAGGCTGAACCGTGTAGTCCACCTTCGTGTACTGCTCCACCAGTTTGGTGAAATAGTTGAAGAGGCTGTGCTGTGGGCGCAGAAAGTCAAACTGGTAGTTCCTCTGCTCCTTCTGCATCAGCTGGGTGAGAAACTGTCGGCCATTGCGAGCCACAAACTGGGCAGTGAGCTTCACAACATCAAGATCAAACGCAGAGATCGATGGCGGGTCCGCAATGAACTCAAAGTCGGGGGGTGGCTCTTTGGGGACCACGGTCTCCTGAATCACCTGCACCTAGAAATAAACGCAGCATCGAAAACCCTCAAAAAACAACTTGCTCAAGTAGAATCCCCAAAAGTGGGGAATACAGAGTAGGAGGAGTGGGATACCTTTTGAGGAAGCTGCTGAGACTGCTGCATGGCTTGCTGCTGCATAACCTTAGGCACTGCTGCAGATGGTTCTTGTGCCTTGCCCTCCTTAAATTCATTGACCTTGTGGCGGTAGTAAGCATGGTAGGGATCGTTGGGGTTGAGGAAATTAAATTTGGGGTTGTTGATCTCATTCTGACGGATTCTGGCTTCAAACTCTGGTCCATTCCTGTGAAATCGCAAGAAAAAAAGTTGGATTGTAAAAGGAAACTTATTTAAGATTGTAGGTGTACCGTGTACTAATGCCACATTCAGAATAACTAACCTGGCAACAAAACTGGCCGTCTTGTCAACAATGTTTCGGACTTCTGGAGGAGGGTATATGATGCCAACAATGGGCTTAGTGGCTGGAGTCTCTTCTGTAGGTCCATCATTCTGCTGATAGGATTCACAAATGCTTACAACTCTAGAACACAGACGTACTTTATGAAAAAATTGTAAATTCACTACAAAGTGATTTATTTTTCTATTTAATTCAATGGAAATGCTGAATAGAAAGTCAACTTGACTAAAAATCTAATTTCAACATGTAGATGTTTACAATAATTCTACATCTGACTGATAGCAAGTACATAATTTGTGTTTCATATTTACCGACAAATTCAGGCTCAATTTAACAAATACGTCATAAAATCTTCCAACCATTTTTGTCATGAAGGCACAATTTTTTTATGCTAGTTAAATTGTCTAACAGTGTAACTCGGATTTTTCTTCTTAATTGAGTCATATTGTCTCATTTTCCTGAAGCATCTTAAGCTTACTTATTTTTGGAGCAATCGCTGTTTTATCAGGTGAATAATACGATTTAAAACAAATTTCGACAGGAAACGTGGTGTTGCCTATTAACACAAGTGAAAACATTTTAATGAAATTGAACAGGGTTGAATACAATAACTACTTATTTTGCCACTAATATTAATTGTCTTACAGAAATATGTCCAAGCTCAACCCTTGATCTTGAGAAGAAATTCTTGGATGTGCAATTAAGCAAAATCAATAAGAAACTTTTTTTTTTTTTTAGAAAATTTTATTTAGAAAGCTATTTTAATAATTCATAGAAGAAAAATGCTCCATTCTAAGTCCACAAATTAAAAGACTGTGTAGGAGTCAAGGCTTTTACGATTTAAGTTATGCGCGTAGCTCAGACGTAGAGCGGGTGTAACGTTAACAAAGGCCGTCTCAGGTTCGATTCCAGGCCCGGACCATTTACTGCATGTCCTCCGCTTCTCTATTCGCACTTCTTCTTGTCAGGCTACTAACAAATAAAGACCTTTAGTGGCCCGCTGTAAACGAACTAACGAGAGCCTCCATGCTAACGAGCTAAACCACTCATTCATTCATGTTCAACAAGGCCACGTCTTGTTTTAAAACCCAAAACACACATACTCACACGCACACTCAGAAAAAATAATATGTTTTACAGCAAGAACGTGGACAGAACTCCACACAGTCTTTCCGTGGAGTCGGTGGTTCAACCATTAACATTAGCTAAGCTACGGCGTTACCTTGTTGTTGGTCTCCGGCTGAACTATCTGAACGGGCCCAGGCGGCATGGCTGCGTTTCCACTGCTCCAAACAGAAAGCTACCAAAACCCAGATAACCACAAAGACACGTAAACACACTACGAACCCAATTTAATTGTAAAAGTTTTTTTAATGTAATTAATTACAGGTAAATTGCCAAAATCGTAATACTTACTGCGGTTCAACTTCGTTGGCCTAATGGAGGTTTATTACATCCGGAAACACGCCGCAGTGCATTATGGACCTTGAAGTGGCATTGTTGTCGTTGTCGGGGAAACGCGATGTAAACAAGTCGGATGGGTTATGACTTTGTTTAACTGGGAATATAAAAACAAATTGTGAGACATGAGTGAGCTGTTGGGCCACAATGACTGCATTAAGAGCCTCCGGAAAGACCTGGTGGATATTCAGGGTGCGATCATGGACGTGGTTTCTAGAACCGGACCGATCAGTTATACCTCCTGGAAGTTTCCCAACAAATTGGCGAGCGATCTGGATTTGGTGGACCTTCTAGAGGTGTATGACTTTGTGAATGGAGAGGAAGCATACAATCAGCATTCGCATGTTGTTTTACTGGAGCTAGTGATTGACAGGTATTACACTAAGCTGTAAAAAAAAAAAAAAAAAAAAAAATGTATATATATATATATATATATATATATATAGTTACATATTTTATATATATGTATATATATATATATATATATATATATATATATATATATATATATATATATATATATATATATATATATATATATCTCCATATTTTATATATATATATATATATATATATATATATATATATATATATATATATATATATATATATATATATATATATATATATATATATATATATATAAAAATTCCTTCTCACCCACATGGTGGTGATTCTTCTTCCTCTTAGCTCGGGTCCTCTACCAGAGGCCTGGGAGCTTGAGGGTTCTGCGCAGTATCTTGGCTGTGCCTAGGACTGCACATTTCTGGACTGAGATGTCTGATGTTGTTCCTGGGATCTGTTGTAGCCACTGTTCCAGTTTGGGTTAAAGGTTATATATATATATATATATATATATATATATGTATATTATTATTTGGACCAATTTTAAGCTTCAACCACAAGCTTAAGCTTATTTTATTTGGGTTTTGTGTGGTACAGGCTTTTAAATGTTGTCTTTGCATCCACTCTTCCAGCCAATGCTTTGCAGAAGCACCTTTTGCTGGATTACAGTTGCAATCCAGCAAATGCTAAAGAATTTTGCTAAAGAAAAATTCTTTAGCAAAATAAGTTTTTTGTTAATTCTTTTGCAGAAGAGATTGAATACTAATAGATTTTTCTCACCTGTTAGTTTTGTTTGTGAAAAAAACTTTGTCTCATTTTTCTTCTATTTCACAATTGTCTACTGCTTTCTGTTGGTCTACGACACACAACGGCAATAAAATATGTTAAAATTTGTGGTTGTAAAGAAACAAATGCGAGAAAACTCTAGGTATATGAATATATGGAAAGCATTTACAGAAATGTGTAACAAGATGATTGTACAAAGCCTTCTGTTAACATGCTGCTTTCTCCTCTGCTTTGACTAGACTCCTCTTCCTTCTGCAAAGCGTCAGTGTTTATAGTGAGCTGCAGAGGGGAAGACATGGAAGATACCAAATCCATCAAAAAGGATGCCTTTCCGTGGGCCTTGTGGTTAGGAACTACTGGGGTACTTTGGTTCGGTGTTTGAACAAAAAGGTAAGCTTGATCTTTTTACAGATTGGACGCAATGTAAATATTTCCGTGCATTTCAATTTTGTGTTTGTTTGTTTTGTTTTGTAGGAGTACTCCAGAGACATAAAACAGACAAAAACGAAGACATTAGATTACTCAAAGACAGAGTCAAATGTGTCTTCCCCAACTAACTCAACCACTCACCTATGCAGAAATTGCTCATCTGCTTTGTTTTCACTGACCTCACCCGAGAAAAGCGAATGCTCAAGTCCAATTCAAAATCCTCCATCCTATTCTAAACCCAGACACCACAATGCTGCCTGTCAGACGACAAATTCATCCCTCGTTCCCTGCGATTCATGTCATAGAGTCCAGTCCCTTCTGAGAAACACAGGAGATGCTTTGATAGACCTTGTCCAGAGTGAGGGTCTACCCTCGTCTCTTAAGCGTCTCTCAGACGCCATGAAAGACACGGTGGATCCGGGACAGATGACGGCGGGTGATGTCACCCAGTGGGCCCAAGAGCAACTCAGGGACATGCGTTGCCTCGCAAAGCACCTTCGGGATGTGCAGAATACCATCCGGCCTCTTCGAGAAGGCCTCGCAAAAGCTGAAACAGATCGAAACAGGCTCAGTTCTCAGCTGGCAAGCGCGAAGAGGGAGTTCCAGCAAGAGGTGGAAAAACACCAAGTCTGCATGGTCCAGCTGGAGTCTTCCCTACAGAAAGCAGAGAGGACCTCACAAGAAAGACAGCAAAGCCTACAAGAAGAACAAAAACAATCTAAAAGAGGTAGTAAAAGTATTATTTATAGAGCGACTTCATTTAAATCCATTTACAAAGTGCGACACATTTTGAAGTGGAGGAAAATGATACATGCTTTCCTAAATTTTTGACAAATAAAAGTCGGAAAATTTTGTTTCACACATTCAGCCCTGATCTTAGTCATCCAGTTGTTATCTATGCCCTGTTAGTGCTTGCAGGACGCCTATCACCAACCGTTGATGGGCAAGAAGCAGGCCACACCCTGAACAGGCTGCAGGTCCATCACAGGCCCATCACATGATAATTAAAATGAGACAACTTGCCTGTAATTTGATCTCAGTGTGAAATCAGCTGCTGTGTGAAATCTAACCCCATTGAAAGACTGACAAAAAGTAAGCCACTGTTGAAAGGAACAACCTCTACTCATCATTCCAGAGAGGATGGAAAGATGGGCGGAGCTAATTACAAAGGAACGTTTACAGAGAACTAGATGGAGGCAGAAAAAGAGTCATGACTGGGGAGAAGGTTTACTTTACAGCAGGATAACAAAAGTACAGCCAGCGCTACAGTGGATAAGCGCTCAGTGGTCAGAATGACCAGTCAAAGTCCTGACCTAAATTCAGCTGAGAACCAGAAATCTATGTGTCATTTCTACTTCACATTTATGACCACTTGTGTTTGGTTTCTGAATTCTGGGAAATATATATTGACGATTGTGGTTTGAATATGAAAAAATGTGACTATATAAACATTTTTTCTTTGATGTATTTCTAATAGAAATTTTATCATTGGAGGAGAGTAATACAAGACTCAAGGAGAAAATAAAACTCCAGCAAGAAAAGTTGGAAAAACTCGGTAAAAAAAAAAAGTGTGAAAATGCTACATTTTTCTTCATCCAACCTCTTTTGTTTAAAAAATGTTGCTGCATAACGAACCATTTATCATCCATTTCCTAATAGTTGGTGTAAAAGAGGGACTTCAACAGAAAGTGGAAACACTACAAAGAGAGGAGGAGACCTGCTGTGAACTGCAGCAAATGATCCAGAAGCTCGAGACTCAGCTTAGTGACACGCGACTTCTTCTTGACAAGGAGAAGGCCAAGTATCAGAGCGCTTTCCGTCAACAGGAGGTCAGCTTTGCAGATAAAATACAGCTGTTTATTACTCAAATCAACAGATTTAAATACCTATGGGCTAAATGCTGCATGGCTGTTAATCTAGTCAATGCAGGCCAAGCAGAAGACCTTATTAAAGAGAGTCGATGCTCTTGATGAAGAGCGTGAAGAACTACAGAGGCAGTTGGAAGAAAAAGAAGTGGCACAGACGAACTTAGACAATCAGCTGAAAAAGATAACCGATTTGAAGGAGCGGGAGGAGGCTGAGCTCTCTCAGCAGCAGGTACATAAGAGCCTTTCCATTTCCGTAATTCAGAGACTTATGCTAAATGTTTACACAGTTGCTTTCTTCCACTAGGACATCTGTAAAGAGCTCCAAAAAGAGAAGCAAACTCTACAGACACGTGTAGAAGAGCTAGAAAAGCATGTGGCCGAACTGACGGAGCACATGCAAGCATTGAGGGAGAGAGAGAGACTCTTGGTGGCTTTCCCAGAGCTCAACAACTGGGCTCACACTCAACCGCAAAGTAGGAAATTCCCTTCTGCATTTAAAGTCATCCACACAATATTTTTTGGGTACAAAAGGCCTCTTTTATTGAAGTAACATACCTCAAACCAAATCTTCTACAGAAATCCCACCTGTAATTTGACTGCATTTAATTATTAAACAACACATGAAGAATTAATTGTTTATACCAAAATGAGACCATGAAAGTCATGACCACAACTTAGTAATAACTCACTGCCATGATTTGTTTAACTTGTGGGAACGACTAGTTTACTTTGTGGCTATGACTTAATAATAACATTATTTGTTAACATTAATAATGATAATAATCTCTTTTTGTTTTATGTCAGTCTGGGAATGAACTCTAATCATATTCTTCAAAGACCTGCTGT
This sequence comes from Gambusia affinis, assembly GCF_019740435.1. Classification (NCBI taxonomy): domain Eukaryota; kingdom Metazoa; phylum Chordata; class Actinopteri; order Cyprinodontiformes; family Poeciliidae; genus Gambusia; species Gambusia affinis. The sequence continues at coordinate 9,982,759 of NC_057870.1, forward strand.
TAGGCATGGCGTAATTCCTAGCAAGACACTTAATTCTGTAGTGTGAGTTTATGCCACTGAAAAAACTGAAATAATTTCTACTTTTCTGAATATTTTCTGGGTTGGTCAATAAACTTAGGTGTTTACAATCCCCATGCCCATGTTCATGACACAAATATCACTGAGGCGCTGGATTTCTGAACTTGAATTTAACCTTTCATGTATAACTCTTGTCATTTCTGCAGTGGCGAATTGCATTGTTGAATTATGATGATTTAGTTTTTTTATTTACAAGGTACAGGAAACCTGATTTTGGATATGGAGAAACAACACCAATCAAATGAAATTCGCATCAGCATTCTGGAACAGGAAAATCTTACTCTACACAAAAGTCTCGAGAAACTACGACAAAGAGGAATGTTGAACGTCACCAAAGTAAGAACATGGGTAGGAAATGTGAGATATGATGATATGAGATATGGTGTTGAATTCAAAGTTGGATTAGATTTCTCTACTGTTGCACATTTACAACAGCTCTCATGAGATCTTTGGATGAAAACTGTTTTGTCTAAACAGGGAGCTTCATCTCAACCCACATGAAGCCAGGAACAAAGTGAACCATCTGTAAGCCTGAGCGTGTCAAGTCCAAGAAATGAAATCAACAAAAATACTAAAATAAAAATAAAAAGTGCTTTTGAGAAAATTCCAGCTAATGTTCATTTGTTGGACAACTGAAGTCCAACAAATGCACTTCAGCAAGTGTATATGTTGTAAATGTGTTCCAGGATGGTCATAATTCATTATTATGCATAGAAAAAGAATGACTAGGATGTAGCCATTCTTCACTCTTTGTCATGTTATAAGTTGCAATGTGTTTTTGTTCAGATTGTGTGTGATAGTTCAACACAGCAATAGAAAATAGAAATTGATTTCTACATTTCTTTACATGTAAAAATATTTTTAAAAAGTTATATTTAAAAAAAAATAAAACAATAAGTTGTAATATTTTATACATGGGAGTATTAACATTCTTAGAGTTTTTATTGTTGTTGTTCCTGTTGTGGTGCATCTATAACGTTAATCCAAAAGAATATATAACACCAGATTTTGAGACAGAACAGCCAATACTTGTTTTGAAATGAATATTATGATTTTGAAAGTCAAGTAGTTCTTTACATCTCAAAAGTAAATTTATCAAACTAATAATTATGAATCTTTATGTCGGCCTCTTTTTTTTTGTTTTTCTTTTTTCTTTTTTCAGTGAAAAAAATTACTTTAAAACTCATAATTATAACACAACAATTTTTTTTATGTTTTCAAAAGTATAAATGTCTCTTGAGTGTCTTAGTGATTTAAGGGGGAAAAGACAGACCCTAACTGTAAATGATGAAATAAATAAGTAAAAATAAACAATGGTACTTTTGAATTGCTGAAGAAGGAATTCCCATTTCCCACGTCTCAAAACATAAAAAAATGAAGCCGGAACAGGTTTGAAAACAGGTAGAAGATAGTGATCTCGTCTAGGAAAACATTTCCACATATTATTTCAGGTGTCCGAGGTCACACAAAAGCAGCAATCAGAGAAGGACCTCGCTGCAGCAAACAGAGAGGGATGGTACTTGTGATATCAATAGTCTTGCACATTTACGAGGGCTTTTAAATGCAGCACTTAACGCAGTTTGATAGCTCTGTCGCCATAGAAACAGTTTGCAAACAAATGAGCTGTTCGTTTCTACTACAACTGCTTACATTTTTTCAGTAGATTTCACTTGACGTGTTGTGAGTAAAGACGAAATTATTTTAAACCCTAAAGAGGTACGAGAGTTCCCTGTGTAGTTCGGCAGTAAAGCAGCGAGCAGGTAAACTGAATACGTAAAACTCAAATTGTTTGCTTTGATCCCGAAATTGTTAATGTTCTGTCGAACGAGGTCAGTTTTCAAAAAATATTTTATTACAGGAAAATCTTCAAGATGGAGGGTAAAGAGGAAAGTAAAACAAGAGAGGACCAGGAGAGAGAAAGTGAACTGGTCTGCCTTTTTTAACTGTATTTTTAAACTTTTCTGTGTGATTTTTTATTTTATTTTTTTTTTACTTTATACTGCTAGGAGTTATGGTAACATAATGTTTTATTCTGTAACAGTATCTCACTATTTGGTAACAGAATCTCACTACTTCGCAATAGAATCTCACTATTTGGCAACAGAATCTCACTACTTCGCAATAGAATCTCACTATTTGGCAACAGAATCTCACTATATGGCAACAGTGTCTCACTATTTGACAACAGAATCTCACTATATGACAACAGTGTCTCACTATTTGGAACAGAATCTCACTATTACGTTTTACTAGCGGTGTTGTTAGCAGCTGCTGAAAGTAACTAAAAAAGTTACTTTTAATGTAACTTAGTTACTTTCCAAATTAAGTAATCAGTTATCCAACTAAATTACTTTTTCAAGGAGTAATCAGTAATCGGATTAAAGTTACTTTTTCAAAGTAAGTATGCCATCACTGTCTTTTATAAGTCTTCGAAGAGGAAATTTTAATATGTTAATTTGTACATCTTAAAAGTATCCTACATTGACATTATTGCTGCTGTCAGATATTTGATTTGCATGTTTCTTTTCGCCAGTTCTCTCACTGTGTTGATTTCATACAAATAATCAGCAGTAGCTGTAAAGAAATACACTATTATTTCTGTTTTTTTGTCTAAACTTTTTCTGCTTTATTATCTTTCAGTTTGTTTTGGTTGAATTTTTGAGAGACAACATTTCATCCCTTACTGTAAAACTAACATTGTTATTTTTAGAGGATAAAAGTTCTGCAGAAAGATCTGAGTACGTTAGTGACAAACACCCAAATTGCATGTGATGCCAAAATGGTGCTGCAGAGGAGACTGCAGGGCAAAGCTCAAGCAAAGAGGTAACTATTTTACATTTATTCAGCACGTAGGTTAAGTTAGTATCTCAAGATTAAATCACCACACAAACCATTATTCTGTTGGGGTTTTTTTGTTTTGTTTTTTGGGGTGGTTTTGTCAATCAGATTGGCGATGCTGGAAAATGATTCAACCTCAAGCCAGGAAAAAGCTGATGAAATACTGAAAGGACAATTTGAAAACTTTCTTAATCGCAAGGGGATCTCTGAAGACCTGCAGAAAGCATTGAAAAAGCAGCAGAAGCTTTATTCCACTATTATACATGATAAGAAAGCCATCATAAATGAGCTAGTGCAGGTAACTCCATTCAATTATCTGCTGCTTTCTCTTATGTTTTTTTTTTTTTTTTTTTTTTTCCCCGAATTCATGAGCTGGATCATTTTGTGGTGAACAGGCGCTCAAGTTCCAAGATGATAACTATGCGAGCACCTTGAGGAAGAATACAGAGGAGATTAATGTGATGATTGCCCGGATGGAGGACCAAATTAAGCTCATGACCAAAGTCTACCGGGAGGAGCTTGCCCAAATTGAGGTGGGACCCAGTTCTGAAGCAGCTTCCAATGGTTTGGTGAAAGCTCCTGAATCTGCCATGGGCAACTAATGGATTGAACTAACCAAGAAACAAAATAACTATTTATATTTATTTTAGATTTGTTCCGAGTTTTTTTCTACAATTCCACACCTGCTCTTGTTTGAGTATGAATGTGATATCATTGATGGCTTTTTTTTTTTTTTTTTTTTTTTTTTTTTTTTAGTTATTAGCAAATTTCTGGGATCATTTCAGGTGGATATTTCACTACTCTTTATCTACATATCATAGAGCTGCTTCTAAGCAAAAGTTAACTTTGAGAAGGTCATTCCTGAAGCTTAATGTCAACTGTCAAACTTGTGGAAGGTCCTCTGTAATGCCCTTATTAATGCCCGTATAAAATGTTTTGACTTAGCTTTGAATCAGGATGTATGTCATGGGAGCAGTTTAAACTAATTTAGACATTTTTGGCAGTATGTCTGGTCAAATGCCACCACAATTATTCCAAAACCTTGTTAGTGGCTGGAAAAGAAAGCATCATTGAGGTACATTTTGTCTAAGGACAATAATAAAGAGAAGGAGTATATTTCTGTGATAAACCATCTATGTTTAAAATTAAAAATAAATCCAAACTTGTGCACAGAAGTTTTTTTTTTCTTTTTTTAAACCATAAAAAATATATATTCATTCCCATGATGAATGTCTATGTAAACTCCCCAGAATGTAAATTTCACTAATGATCGCGGGGGTGTTTGTTTGTGCAGAGTCGTCATCGGCAGGAAATAAGCATCCTGCTTACAAAAGACAAGGAAGAACTGGAGCGAGAACTGAAGAGACTTTGGGACGAAGAGGTCAGGATGACTGCACTTTGAGATGAAGCACACACATACACAAAAGACCCAACATTTTCATTTTCCTTCATTAAATGAACCACTGAGTGACTCTGATTGCAGCTCGAGAGGCTAAATGAGAGGAGAAAGAGATTGGAGGAATACAAGAAAGAAGTTCACGAGATCGGTCAAGAGAGCAATTACGTCTTCAATGCCTTGGATTATGAGAGATGCTCAAGAATTCTGGTATGTAGGAAGGTAGAAGAGTAAAGGGGTCTTGCTTGTTGCTGTTATCATTCCAAAATCTACCAAAAATCAACCTGAAGGTATACGTTTACTTCCATAATCATGGAGCCATCTTATTACACCATTTGCAATATTTTCCACTCGTTCCAGAACTTCCTTGTGGTGGCGACATGTTGGAGTAGCTCTATTATGTTAGTTCTGATTTGTTCCTTTTGTTGACTTTTGGTCATAATTTGTTTGGGTTGAGACGTTGGCTGTTTGGGCTATTAGTTGTATTGACTGCTACAGGAGATCCTACCTGCTCACAGCATCACTATATCCACAACAACTCTGAACATTCTTGGATGATATGAGTTACAACCTTTATTTTCCCTTTGGGATAAAATATTTCTCAATTTTAATTGAACTGAAATAGAGGAGCAATGATGAGATTTGTCAATTATCAATACACACCTGCTGAAGGAATCACAATATTGACATTTCCCTTAAAACTGAATGGCCGTAGGAGCTGGTCTGTAGTAGTGTCAGGAAATAATCTAATAGCAGTCAGCAGACTTAAGGTGAAAAACAGCATAAAAATAAAAACAAACTGAGTGGACAATGATTCATACTCTTTAAGATGATTAAAGTCTAGCTTTATTGAGGTTCTATGAAATTCAAATCAGAAGGTTTCACAGATCACATGAATTAGTTTTACCTGACTTTACTCTGAAAGTAAAGTTTGCAGCAGGAAAAAGGAATGAACTCAAAGGTGCAAGAATGGCCTGTGAGGTCCAGCGAGTTCTGAAACTAGAAAAACAACCATAGTAAAGCTAACAAGAAACGCTTCCATTTCGTCGTTACTTTACCTCAGAATTACAATGAGCTGGTGGCACGATCCTGGATCTCACTGTACCAGAGAGTTATTTCATGGTACGTCATGGAAGAGGACTTTCCAAAAGCCTTCATGAGAGCCGTAAAAAGTGTGTGAAAAGGACCACTGTGAAATTGTCATGGTTACCTCGCTCACCTGTCAGTGGTGAAAAGGTTTTTACGACTTGTCTTGTGCCTTAAGCAGCCCTCTTCTTTGCTTTGCAGGCCCACGAGAGAGAACATAAAAAAAACGCAAACAGCAACTTACCCCTGAAGATGAAAAAACACTTGTACATGGAAAAGCAAGAAATACTTTTAACCACATTGAAAAGTATCAAAGGCAGGATCACCAGGTAGCACGGCTCCTCTTCCATGCAGAAACCTACGCTGCACATGCTGCTATACATCGACTGGTTTGTGTTTCCAGGGAGGCGAGAGAGATAGAGAAGCTGAAGAATATCTACATCGACCACCAGAAAAAATTTGCAAAGCAGAGTATTGCTTTGACAGATTACACACAGTACATCGAGAAGCACGAGCGCATTAAAAGCCAAGTCAAGTGAGTCAGATTTCCCATTTCAAATGAGTGCTGCTCTGCCTGTTTTTTGTGGGGGGGGGGTTTGACTGCGTTTGTTTCTACTTGCAGGCATTTTGCTGCTGCCGATGCAAGACGTTTTGAGGAGGTGTGGCTGATGATTGAAGAAGAAGTAAAGCACTTAGCACAGAGGGCTTTGGCCATAGACTCGGTGATCTCCCAGCAGCTCTACGGTTCACCCAAGAACCAGACGGATTTGAACCTCCTGCTGCTCTCCAGTCCCTTCCGGCCCTGGAAGACAAGAACAGAGATAGTCCAGGCAGAGTTTCAACTGGTGGAGAGTCCGGCTGAGTCTCAAGTCGAGAATCTGGATACGACAGGGAGCACCACAGAAGAGGAATTAGTGTTCACCGACAGTGGCCCCGAATGGGAGGAAGAGAAGCTGAACGAGGACATGCAGGAAGAATTGAGGGAGCTGCTGTGTAATGAAATGGTTGGCTACTAATTTTGTTTTTATGGTGGCAAAAAAATGTCAAAGCACAGACACGCTGAGCCGTAAATTTTCCTGTTTTTCCCGAGCAGGACTTCTTGATGGAAGCCAAGATCCTGAAGCTGCTGGCTCCTCTGGTGACCGAGGAACAGACTGGAGTGAAGCTGGGATCCATCCTTTACGTAAGCACACATTCAGCTGCTTCAAATCACTTTCAGCACAAATATTCCAGCCTGGCACCAAACGTGAGCAAGAAGACATGCTGTCTTCCATTCCAGACTCTGGGTATTGACGAAAAGGATTTGCCTAAGTTGACGGATTTCCTGGTGAGGTACAAGGATCAGCAGAATGAGCAGACTGGGGTGAGTGACTGATGAAGAGCTCTGTGGGTTTTCTGCAGCATCGACCCTGCTGAAAACTATCTGTTAATTCTCCCAGGAGTCACATAGGGCCAGCGTGGCAAGCACTTCGTTGGACCTCATCCACCCTAACCATGTTCTTTGTGCTCTGAAAAGCTTTCTTGAGCAACAAAGTTTCAGGTAAGAACGCCGTAGCAACGTGGAGCCATGCTAAGCTGTTTTAACATATTAGAAATCCATCAGTCTGAAGGAGTAACTCTTTCAATATTAGGGAGCTGTCTGTAAGAAAAATATATGTATCATTAACTGCAGCAAATTACTGACTTTCTTAAAAAGTTGATGAGTCATATTTAAACAATAGTTATTCTAATCAGACTTCTAAGCAATTAACCGCTTTACAATTCTGCACTGAATTGCAAGCAATTCTACAAATCTTGCCACTAGAGGTTAGAATCGGTGAAATAACACAAAACAAAATAAATGCAACGATATTAAAAGAACTAATAAACGTAATGAAAGGCGTTGTCTCAGATTCAGCTGGAATTAAAAGGTGAGGAGTGAAAATTAGTTTTCAGCATTGATCTAAACAACCGAGCAGGCTCAGCTAATCCTGTACTGACCAGAAAACTGTTCTGTATTTTTGGTCTCGATCCCCCTTTCATATTTCAGGTTAGATCTTGGAGAATCTAAGACAAATTGTTTGGTTTAAAACAGACTGGAGTGTGAAGGAGCACATTGAAAACTTTAAAGGCAAATTTTAAAAGCTTTAATTTTTCACTAAACACTGAAAGCCTATACGGAGAGAAGCCAGGACTAATGTTATATGTTCCTGCGTTTTAGTAGTGGGGTCGCTGCACTGTGGGAGACCAGACATTACCAGCACTCATCAGTCAGTCAGAGATGGATTGTCGCGTTGCACAGCCAGTTGGGAAAAAATGGGATCTATTATTACGTTGCACTATTTAATCTTAACGAGAAAAAAGAAAAGAAAACTATTTTCGCGGCTAAAGCAGTATTTTCAGTTTCGAACATGTAATCAACCTACTGAACACAGAGACAAGCTTGCATTAATCACTATTTCTAGTTTGGACTCGATCACAAATGACTTTTTTGGAAGCATCCCGAATTGTCAAACATTACAAATGAGATAATATTTAAAGAATATCTGACGTGTATTGACAGGACTCAAAACGAGCAAGTTTTGAACATAGCAAGGTCATAAAAGCCTCCACATCCGAAAGATTAAGGGATGCAATCTATGTAGAGTCATTTTGACCAGATTGCGATGAATCAAAGAGTCCAGCTTTTTTTTGAAGATTTGATGAACGTAGTTAAATGTGTATAAAAGTTCACGCCCGTTGAGCTTGTATGCACTACAATCATAAACTGCTTTGAAAGCCCTCATCTTTTTATGACTGTTAGATGAAATCTCTGTTTTGCCTCATCACCTACATCCAATGCTGTCATCTTCATGGTCTTCTTTTAGGACGAGCTCAGCCCAGGAGCTTTCCAGACTGTGGCTCGCACACGCGCGGGATTCTTCTAAGGATGCAGCGTATTGGAATAGTCTAGGCAACATCATCCCAGAGGACAGAGTTAAACTGTGGGATTCCACGTTGAGAACGCTGAAGCAGTACCAGTAAGTGGCACATGCAGGTAGAAAACATGGATCTGTAATGAATAATTTTTTGTGGATGTGTTTTTGTGGTTTCCAGCACTGTGTTGACAGACATCTCTGAGCTAACCCAGGAGCAGGAGTGTCTGAAGGACGAGAACACAGAGCTGCGCTTGAAAATCGACAGTATGTCTGCTGCTGTTTATTATACTTCGCCTCCAGGAGGAAATGTTTGCTTTAGTCTGTTTTTAGCACCACTTTAAAGGTTGCAACACGGCTCCTACACAGCAATACTGACACGTGGATGTGAATTCACAATTAAATCAAACTGTAAGGAGTTTAATATTCGGCTTTGGCAGCGATGGGAGAATAAGAGTTGACTTGGTTTCAAGTGAGGAATAAAGTTTCTGACCATAAACAAAGACGTTATTGCATTCCACTGTTCTACAAATGATCAGAGACACAATTAGAATGAAACATTTGGTTCGTCTACAAAATTTCAATATTTTCGATTCAAGAATGAAGTGATTAATTTCAAGACAATGGGATTGTATAAAATTTAAAATGATAGCTCTGGATCTTCTTTTGTTAATGGTGTGGCTGTTTCTTGGACTTTATGAGTACATAGTGTTATTAAAAAAAAAAGTTTTATTAATCTTTCACTCTGAATTAAAAACAACCCATGTGACTTAATGTTCTTCATTTGATTTATAATGTACAAAAAAGTCAAACCTAAGACTGAACAATATATCACCAATAAATCACCACTGTAGTTTCAGTGTAACCAATGCTGATTCGGTACAAAACCATTTGAAATACAATAATTGTTGGCTGATTTGTTTCAATAAGCTCTTTGTTTTAGTAGAAGCCCAAACTGATTACATTTTTTTTAAAAAGCTCAGAAAGCAGAAGTAACAATCCTAACATCACTGTCATTCCTGGCAGTCTGCTAACCTCTCATAATGATCCTTTTCAAAATGGAAATGGTGTAGCTAAAGGCCTATTGCAGTATTTGAGATAGGATTGGGACATTCCTTGTTGAAAGTGCTTTAAGATATTTAAAACATGCCGTTTTAATGCTCTCCACTGACCCTGTACATGTTCTCTCACAGGTTACCTGAAGAAATGACAAAGTCGACATGAGCGGTGCATTGCTGTGAAGTTTTTATTAAAATGAAGGACTTATTAACTGATGCTTTGTGTTGTTTTTCTGACATCTCAACTACACAAAGATGGTATAAAAAGGTCTCATCTGCAACCTTCCATTCAATATGCGGTATTTAAAAAATAGCAAGGGAGATGCAAGTGGTGGTTTGAGCTTGCAGTGTTAAATCGCTTGTGGCTGAGCTCTGAGATGTCAGATACTAATATAAATCAATTCTGTTTTCTTATTTCAAGATACAGAAACAAAAAAAACAAACCAACCCCAAAAAGTGTGAACGCGTTCAAGCAGATAATCCATTCATAATACATTGTTTTAATGCTACTAAACGGGGACAGTCACGGATGGCACGTATCAGCTTTCGGGTCACATGATCGGTTCCTCAAACAAACCTGCATGTGTGTGAAGGAACGGCCTGCAGAGCGGATGAATCACGTGGTTCTGAGTACATAGCAGCTCACTCAACCTTGAGTGTCACACAAAGACGTAAGACGCAGGTGTCTGTGTCACTGTGTGTGCTGTCGGCAAAGAGTAGCAAGTGCTAGTTTCCATGGCAATGTGTCTCCATGATACCTTAGCGCTTGTGTCCTCCATTCTGGTGTCCTTTCATATAACCTCTGATTACTTTCTTGCTGGGAAAATGTCAACTTCACACATAGCAGATGGTGTTGCAGTAAGATATTGCCTTTTACATTTTCTTTGGATAAACTGGGGATTTTTAAACTTTGAACTTTCACACCATCCCTTGATGTATCTGGTGAGTGAAGTGTACTGATATCAAAACTTTTAACTATTTAGGGGCTTATGAATGGAGCTGGGACTTACTCTGACATGAAATTAACTGTTTCAGGTCAAAGATGTTCTATGACTTCAGCATGTGGTAGCATGGAGGAGCTGCAGAGATTCCTAGCTCGGGTTGGAGGATTTGTTTATGAAAAAATACAATCACTGCACTCCACAAGTCTCTTGAAGAGTGGTAAGAAGAAAGTGAATGTTAATAGAAAGTCATATAAATCCACTTTGCAGTTTTCCACAAAACCTCTAGTCAGATGGGAGAAAAATGGTCATTTCTGGCCTTCAGCCACATTATCCTGAACTCACAATCCCTAGAGCGAAACATAGTGATGTTAGCATCATAGGTATGTACTTTAATTTACATTCTGCGGCTAGACTTGAAACTAGATGTTTAAAATCAAATCAAATCTAAGTTGGCAGATGAACACCATCAACACAAAACAACAAATGACTAAACGAAAACCAAAAGTAAAACAAATCACACAAAAATCCAGCAATTATTTAAATAAGTTGGTGGATAAAGAGTAAACAACAAAAAAACAGAAGTTACATAAAATACGTTGATAAATTAAACAGAAAGCAAATATAATGGGGCATCTACAGAATTTAATCTGTGCTAAAAATCAGAAATTAATCATAATAAAAAATATAAAACTGACAGAGACGCACCTCTGAGGACTTGCTGCTTTATTTACACCCTAAAGCTAGCTCTATAAAGTATTGACAGGGGGGTAAAATACGTTCCATGGTTATAAATAACTCTACAAGGTTTCTTACTTGCTCCTCATTATTATCATCTAAATACAGTAAATATGTTCACTGAAGTCTTGCTCTTATTTTCTGTGAATGACTTGAAACAAACCGGGAACACATAGCAACTCTTATGTAAATTATGTGATCAATCGATGTGATGTAAATTCTCATTCTCATCTATTAATAATGCACCAGTAGTTTTTAATGCTGCTTCAAAACATTTATTTTTTTTTGTTCTTTTTTCATTTTACACAAACATTATGACAGGAATCTGTGATTTTCATGTGCTTATGCAGAGTACAATGACATTTAGGTGTAAGAAAAGTCTAGCCGCTGATATTTGTGCGTCAGGGCACAAAAGGAGAGAAAGAGTTTTGATAATGTTCAGCTTAAAAAAAGCACCACAGTATAAATATATTGTCACTAACCCTGACACCAAAAGCATTAGCTATGAAACAAAACTACTGGACAAATCTGTGCAAAGTTGTATAAAATTCTTCCAAGTCTTACACCAAAATGCTTTCTACAATCTATATTTGGATTCTTTATTTGAATGAATGAATGATGATTAGATAAGGTTCTTCATCCGTCAGGAAAATAAATAAACAAGTAAATCAGCTTTGGAGATAAGATGTGTTACATGTTTAAGGCCATTGGTTTCTATTGTAACATGCAAAACCAAAGAGAAATCAATAACAATAGAGCTGACATCTTTTTTGGTGCTTCTACATATGTGATATGATGTCAAATTGATGACCACAAGTGCAAAAGTAAAGTGAATGTTGCCTCTTTGTCCTGGGAGTGTTCTCACATCTACGACTTTTTCTTATCTGGGTCAGGAGGCAGACCGGCGACAGGGACTACTGCAAATCTGACGGATTACGGAGGCCTCGGAGATAATGCCTGGCTACCAATATTTATGCGGAAAGGATCCCTGTGAATAACATTGTGCTTGTCCATGCACTCATGTATATAGAATATGGAGACGAGATCTCAGTTTTATGGGCTTTGACAAACAATGCTGTGCCAATCAGATAAAAACAAGAAGAAAAGGCTGCAGTGTAGAGAGGCATGGGAGAAAGGCTGATCACATGCTGAGGATCAGGGACACAAGAGAGGGTCATGGGATGAGACTTAGAAAATTAAGGAAGAAACGGACGAGTCCAGGCAATTTAAAAGTAAATATTCTTATAGAGATTAATAAAGCCACAAGTGTAAGTAAAGCATATAATGCAGGAGTAGCGATGGTTAAAGATACAAACGGGTAATATTGAAACTGTTAAAAATCAGAATGGTGTTTATAGAAAAATAAGTATACATTATATTTTATAGACTAGGAGAAAAATAATGAGAAACTCCTTTACACCTACAGAAGTCTTAAGAGGGGATACATTATTTAAACCAGGGGTGTCAAACTCCAGTCCTCAAGGGCCGGTGTCCTGCAACTTTTAGATGTGCCTCTGCTGCACCACACCTGTAAAGCGTAATTAGGTCATTAGCAAGGCTTTGGAGAACTGATCTACACATTAAGCCATTTCATTCCAGTGTTTTGTACCTGTGGCACATCTAAAATCTGCAGGACAGTGGCCCTTGAGGACTGGAGTTTGACACCTGTGATTTAAACATACTAATGCAGCATGTATGGAAATTGGAAGGGGAAAAAAAAGTTAAATTATGCAGTTCTTTGCCAAAATAAGAAAAAAAGTTTTTTTAAATGGTAAAAAGCTACCAATGAATTGTCATTATTCCATTCATCTACAGAATGCAATACCTCATCTCATAAGCGTTGCTCGTAGTTATACATAAACTGGTTTGTAAGTTAGGCTGGAAAGCAAGACAATCAGATGTGAAACTGTACTCTTCCAAAATAGGGCTACAGTTTACAAGCACAAATTTATTCTGAACATTTTTGTTCCTTTGAAATATGCCTAAATTCCCAGCTCCACTCTTAAAAGCTGAAACGTGAAAATTAAAAGTCCTTAGTAACAACGTAAACGCAGCATGAACATGGATCTGGACAAAGCTGGCAAGAAAAAAAAAAAAAACATATTATGTTTCCAGGGCAGTGATAAATATCTCTAGTGCAGGTTTGATTCTTATAACATATATAAATGTGCTCAACAAAAAGACAGTGCCTCCCATACTATCTTGTAGATACTTTAGCAGAGTAATGAGTACAGACTGTTGAGCGATACAGGGAGAGAGAGATACAGAAAGTACACTAATAATACAGTATGCGTGGGAGACAAAAGACAAAAACCAGGCAGTAGTGATGATGACTCACAATGGTCACACATTATCTGTTCCCATCAGCCTCGGTGGCTGTCGGGGCAGCAGGAGAGCTGATTTGGTGCGCTGAGGTGACCACTTGACCATCGGGCTGAACGGACTGCACCGTTTCCACCAGGCTGCCGCTGGGTAGCACCACATAGCGAGCGGCCATGTCTTTGGGCTGCAGCTCCCTCAATCCCTCTTTGCTGTGCCAGATCCCGTAGCCAAAATACACAAGGAGACCTGGGAACAGGACAGTCGGAGGCACGTCACTGGAAGTCGTGATTAAACCATGAGAACACTGAGCACAGGTTAGAAGACAGACAACTTTGGACATGATTGTTACGTTTTGCCATCTGTAATTTCTTAGGTGTTAAATGAATAAGTAAATATTCTGATGTCATTGCAACGTTGATAAGTATCTAATTTTCAGAGAATGTCAAATAAAAAGTAAAAAAATACAACCTAACTTGCTCAGCATTGCCAATTTAACAAATGTCTAACATGCTAACATTTGCAAATTCTCCATTAGCTTTTCTTAATAGTCTTATCTGTACAGTAAGAATAAACAGGATTATCTGCAACTTGTGTAAGTACCGGTTTGTGGTCCTTGAACAGGCTTTAGTGGTACATAGAAAAAGCGCCACATTTTGGTTCTAATTACTTGCAAATGTAAATTATTTCACAGTAATGTGAAATTGTTAAAAAGAATTGGTTTTCAACCAGACGAGTGCACCATGTTGATGAAGCTTTAAGCAAACCCAGATAATCATCTTTCCCCTGTGACTCTCGGACCTCTATTGGGTCATTAACTCTGTCTGATCATCGTCTATGTTCACACAAGACTGCCCTCAAAAGGAAAGCATTCCGTTTTCTTTAAGTACCAGTACAGAAAATCTTTGTGCAATCTGTTCGTTTTAACTATTAAAAGCATCAAGTTCACGGATCACAGACAGTGGAGGTTTTATGACACTGCTTTCTGGAGATAAGAGCCACATCATAATATACTAACAAGCGAGTGCAGTTCAGTATTTGTAAAGTGAGGCAGTTGAGAGCACATGGCAGACAGTAAATTCATTTGGTAACCAATAATTGCACATCAATGTTTTTGTCCTTTCAGCTTCAAATTTTACATTGTAATGTTCATGTAGTGTAAGTATTGTAATATGATGCCAGACAATGACCAGAGTTTTCTGTATGGAGCAGAGTAACATAATGTTGCTTCTCACCCAGCTATTGTTGCACTCTCCTGGTCCCTGATAGATAGGGTGACCAGACGTCCTCTTTTTCCCGGACATGTCCTACTTTTCAGACCTAAAAAAATGTCCGGGGGGAATTTCAAAATCGTCCGGGATTTTGGTGAACTGCCTCAAAACACATTACATAGTGTTACCTCCCCCTCGTTGGCGCATGTTTGTCCGCCAATTCTACCCCCCCGCCAACAAAAACAGAAGTGTCCTCCTTTTCAGAAACCCAAATCTGGTCACCCTACTGATGGAGGGTTCTCTATACTTTTCCCTTGCTAAAAATAAATACAAATATGCCAGCTGCTTGGGAATATATTCATTTCTGAAAAACATGGACAGCCATGGTATGAAAACTAATGGCGTGATAACGATCATTCCTAATGAGGAAACACTCTTTAAATCCTGCTGCAGGCTAGCACATAGTTTCCTCCGCAGCTGAAACACTACAGACTCGGGGAGAGATTGTTAGCCAATATCAACTTGTTATAATTATGTCAGTTTATAAAAACAAAAATGAAAACAAGATTTAAAATTTAGCAGGCAAGTCTTGTTTTGATGGATTTAGTTTTATATTTAAATCAATAGTGAACACATTTTATAGATAATAAAAATAATCAATGTTACATTTTTTTATGCTGCATTAGTTTTAGTTATTTGAAACAGCAACAGTAAGTTTATCACTCTTTTTCTATGTAATTATCTAAAAACAACATTTATCATTATACCAAACATTCTCAAATATTTGAAGTGTACATTTTAAATATGCCTATTGAACATTCTTTGTTTGTTCTGATGCTGGTGTTATTTTACCTATAGCAATCCACACTGTAAATCGAATCCAGGTCAGGAGGCTTAGCTTCATCATCAGGAATACGTTGAAGAGAATACTGGCACCAGGAGTTAGTGGAACCAAAGGTACCTATGCAACAAAAAAACTTCTGATTCTCTGGTCCTTGGGAATACAGTCTCACTATATGTTGCCTTATATAAATAAATCGCATGCTAAATTTAATATATAGCATGTATGGAAGCTCACCTGGAATGTTTGGTTGTTTCTTTGTGGCTCATGAATCCATATAAGTGCCAGGCTAAGAACATAAGCTGAGGTAAAAATCACCAGAAGCATTGTGAAACACCAGACTGGGAACTGTAGCTGTTCATTTCCAAACTCCAGCACAGCACAGAGGGATACTGAGCTCACAATCAGGGTCATCACACAGAAAGCCACCACTTCGCCTGGTTCACAGTCTCCCAGCAGCCTGTCTAAGTAGGGTTCCCAGTAGGCCTTCAGGTGCCCCACCCCACGCCGCTCTCTCGTCTTCTGCCTCTCCACCAGCTGGAGTTTGTCGGAGAAGGACTCATACTGCTTGGGCTCCTCGCTGTCTTCAGTTATGGTCTGTGACTCTGAGGGGGCAGGGGACACCTCTGCGTTGACGTTGGGAGATGTGGTGGTGGTGTCTTTGGAGTTGGTCTTCTCTGGTTGGAAGCGGAGCACGATAACACTCGCTGCCACAAAGGTGTACGCAAGGAGAGTCCCAATAGACAAGAACTGAACCAACGCCTCTAGGTCAAAGATCAAAGCCATGCCAGCCATAAGGATTCCAAATACCAGAATGGCATTGACCGGAACTTTGGTGACAGGATTGACCCTGGCGAAAATGGAGAAGAACAATCCGTCTTCTGCCATGGCGTACACAATCCGAGGAAGGGAGAAGAGATTGCAGAGAAGCACAGTGTTCATGGCTAATAAAAAAGAAAAGAAAAATAGTCTTTGTCAAAATACAGCACCAAAAAGCATGTTGCACAACTTCATATTGTACTTTTTTGTAAATGCTGATACTCACCACAGATGGAGCCCACAGCCACAACAATTCCTGCCCAACTGTAGCCACGGCGAAAGAAAGCATCTGCCAGGGCTGAGTTAGGGTCCAGGGTACGCCAAGGTACCATCAATGTGAGCACGCAGGAGACCAGGATGTAGGCTGTCGCTGCAAGTCCAAGAGAGATAGCAGTGGCAATGGGAATAGCCTTCTGAGGATTCTTTGCCTCCTCGCTGGAGGAAGCAATCACATCAAAGCCCACAAAAGCATAGAAGCATGTGGCAGAACCTGCCAGGATCCCCGACATACCATAAGGCGCAAAGCCACCTTGCTCCTGGCTCCAGTTGGCAGGATCGGCAAGCATGAAGCCGAAGACTAAGATGAAAGCAATGACACCCATACTGATGGTGGAGAAGATATGGTTCAGATAAGAGGACACTTGAACTCCGAAGGAAATGAAGACAGAGGCAAATACAAGGATTCCTGCAGCCAGGAGGTCAGGGTAATGGGCAAGGAAGGGCACATTCCACTGCATGATGTGTGTTTCTGTGAAGTTCTGGATAGCATGGTTAAAAATTGAGTCTAGATAGCCACTCCAGGCCCGTGCTACAGCAGCACCGCCAATCATGTTTTCCAGAATCACATTCCAGCCAATGAGAAAGGCCCACACTTCTCCCACTGACACATACGTAAACATGTATGCAGATCCTGTTTTAGGGATGCGTGCTCCAAACTCTGCATAACAGAAGGCAGCCAGAAGAGAAGCGATACCTGCAAAAACAAAGGATATGACGACAGCTGGTCCTGCTGTGTCTTTAGCCACCGTTCCCGTCAGGACATAAAGCCCAGAGCCAACCATGCCACCGACACCCATCAGAGTCAGGTCCAGCGTGGAGAGGCAGCGCTTCAGCGAAGTCGCCATCATGTCACCATCGAGTGTCTTGAGCCGGTTCAGTCTTTGACAAAGGCGCACAGCTGGCGCACAACCCGTCGAACAAGTTGCCATGGCTACAGTCTTAGACAGGTCAGTGGAGTGGGTGGGTGTTGTAGCTTTCAGACTGGATCCATTAACTACTTATGAAGTTGACCTGCAAAACAAAGGAAATTCACACATTAGAACTAAATAAAGTGGACGGTCCATGTTTTCAGGACAAAACTGTATGCTCCACTTTAGGATCAAGATCCCTTAAAGAAAACTTTTGAAATACAAACTGGGGCGATTTTTGTTTTTAGTCAAAATATCATCTTCGCATCGCTAAATACAGTCCCTGTTTTCACCACTTTGCAAAGTATCATTGTTCCCAAGCAATAAATTTACCTAGATTGTTTTTAGAGAGACAACAAATGGTAACAGTTTAAAGCATTGTTAAGCAATTTATCCCCCCAGGGGCGGTCAGCTGCTCACAGCTGCTCAGCCCAGAAGGTCAGATCCTATAGACCAAGATAACCTACATTGTGAGGAGTAAATTTTCTGCTCAAGTAAATCACTTGGTGAATACATATTAGCAGCAAAATGCTGAAAAAATATGTCTGTGTAAATTAAAAGCAAAGTCGATAGCACTCATGGGCAGCCAGGCGCATTATGAACTTGATAAGAGTTGCATAAACAGCTAAACGCCTTCAACACATGGTGTTTTTATTCTGTCGAAACAATGTGCCCAAGTGTACTTGTTTATATCAGGAGCTCCGCTGTTATTATCATGGATTTTATACGTGTATTATTTTATTTCCGCCTTTCACACGCCTGTATGTGTTGAAAACAGAGGGACACACAGCGGATACAGACTCTTGCACTTCTCTCACCGGTCCACGTCACCTAAAAGGCACCGCTCAGGTGTGAAATGATGACGATATAAATTAGATTGTCCCTCTTTGTTTAGTATGTTTATTCTTTGCATTGTTACCAATAAGAATTATGCTTCCGCTTGCGTCAAACATCCAGCATCAACATCGGAACATCATCTGATTTCTGGCCTCGATAAACATATGGCGACAGCAGGATGCCTCCCTGATAATTACGTAACGCTTTATTCCCGACCAGAAACAGGAGCGCCGTCATAAAGTGGCAGTGCGTCGTGAAATTACGTCTATAAGCAACATCCTTCCCTGGCTAAAAGATGCGCCGCACTACAGCGAATGAAATAAGCTTTGTTTTAAATGCCACATTAAAAATTTATAACAAAATGGAAAAGAGCGCAAAGTGAACCTCACTAGCTCTCTCCTGTTCCGCGCTGCTTTCCATTCGTGAGTCAGGTGTGACTGTTTGTTTGATCCCCCCCATTTTCATAATAAGACAAACAAGGAGAAGCATCAGCAGAAATACATGCCCTTGTTGCTTTGAGCCTGCCATCTTTGCTGCGGCTCCTGAACGCAGCGCTGTCTCTCAGAAGTTACTCGGGCGCATCGTCTGGTGATGGAGCAGAAGGTGCACTCCTGTGGAATAAAACCAACGAGCGCTGCTTGCGCTGCTTCTTAAAGGGACAGGCACCTTTTTTTTTAACAGATCAACGGGAGGGCTTCCCCACTGTGCCCCACCCATATTAAAGAGAATCAACATCCAAGGCATCCGGACACTTACTGATATGTATACATATTTAAACCTTACAAAGAGATGTAACAATATAATAAACATGGCTTATATTAGTAGAAGTGGTTCAATTTATAAAAAGTAACTGAAATGGAAAATATAATGCTTTGAATCTACAGACAACGCATTATTTAAAAAATGAAAATTAGGACTACATTAAGGGGAAATGTGCCACAACTTAATGATTAATAGAAATTAAATTAAATTAAATTAATATACTGACACTCTAAAGCAGTGGCGCTCAAAGTCAGTCCTGAGGGCCGGCATCCTGCATGTTTTAGTTCTCTCCCTGGCTTGACGCACCTGGATCAAATGATGGCTCATCAGAAGGCCTAAGAAGAACATTGACCTTCTGAAAATGTGGTAACTACCACCAGGGAGAGAATTAAAACATGCAGGATGCTGGCCCTCGAGGACCGACTTTGGGCACCGCTGCTCTAAAGTGTAGAACCCTGCCAAAATAACAGATATTTATAGAAATAAAGTGTAGTATCTTGAGTTAATCAAGTGTAAAAAAATATATATTAGAGGAAGCAGTTTATGTCAAGCTTTTCTAAAACACCTTAGGATCCGCTTTCAAAATATTCTTGAACCTAGGTTGCATATATTGGTCATAAAAACAACTTGCCATCAGAAGAACACCATACACCCAACTTTTTTTTCTTGAAACTCTTTAATTAAATGCACAAAAAAGCCCGTCTCCTCCATCAAACTGTGCACACTTATATGCTCACATCCCATCCCCTTCTTTATGGTCAGTTGGGTAATTAATTATTAATAGAGTGCAGGGTGAAGTCAGAATCAAAAATTATTTCCAGGTTTTGAACACTAGCCTTACTCAATGCAAAAAGAAAATAATCAACCAAGCATTGACCCTTGTGGAACCCCAGGTGTTACAAAAGCCTACATAGAGTATGCATGGCTTTCACAAGGAAACCCATCCAGTACACAGGAAAAAACCCAGGCTGACAGAGCCAAAAAACAGCCTGATGTGGCTTGTTAAATAGATACAGATCTACAGCAAATGCTACACTATGTAAATGTTTCTCAATTCTGGTCACGACCCCTGCCCTACATGTTTTAGAGTTTTTCCCTTCTGCCACACACCTTGATTGAATATGTGGATGATTAACATGCTTCTGCAGCACTTGATGGTCATGCAGTCATTTGAATCAGCTGTTCTGGAATGGAGGTACATCTAAAACATGCAGAGCAGTGGGGCCTGAGGACTGGAATTGAGAAGCGTTGCACTATGTCAAGCAGCAAAAGTAAACAATAATGCCCAGTATAAAAAAAATAATTGAATACCTTTAATAGGACTGTCTCTGTAGAAACTACCTAAACTAAGATTTAAACTTACCTTCTACCACTTTTTCCAAATTTTGCCAATAACAGGAATTAGTCAAATGTTTTTACTCAGATTGGAAATGTGTGCATGTTTTACCCGAGGCTCTAATATGACTAAATGCGCCTCTGCTAAGAACAAATGAGGAGGCAGAAAAGACAATGACTGTACATCACAGCGATGTCGTACCGTCTTTTGTACAGTAGGTGGCACTATGTTGCTGTAATCCTACAGTAAGCCACTGAGGAAGACGCTCGAACAGGTATTATGGGAAGATTATAGTGATTTTACATCTGATCCATACTCCAGTCTAGAAGGTGGCGGTAATGCACCTAAAAGTTGTTTGCCAACCGCCATAAAAAAAAACAAGAAGAAGAAGAAGAAGAAGAAGAGGAAGATGCTTCCGGTCACGTGACTCCCTCGCTTACAGCGCGCCAATAGTCAAACGGCTCCACCTGAGGACGTTGTCAGTTTGTTTTATGTTTCTTTCTCTGTCTGGCTTATTATTGAAAGCACGACCCCTCACAATGGGAACCGCAGAGGACGTCAGTGCGATGGTGATGTATGAGGACGAGTCCGTGGAAGTTCATTACAGACACGGAGCTCATTTACAGCTGTCACCGTGTGGCAGTGAATTCGTACTGGTTAAAGCCCCTGACCCGCTCGGACATCCTCTACAGCCCACGGAGCGAGTCCGACAGAGAACCAGGTTCACTATTAGCGCCTTTAAGGTAGAAGAAACACTCAAGTGTTATTTTCTGTTTGTATCTCAGGCATTACAACGAGGTTCACTTTGTTTTCGAAGGCGCTAATGGCAACCGCACTGGAATTCAGGAATAAGTATGCCAGTCGACCATACCTTCCAGGAGAGCTCATCTCTGCTGACAACAGGAAGGTGCGGATAGTCCACTTCAATCTCAAAATATAAGCATGTGCATTTCAATAGATTAGAATCTATTTTTTAAGTTATTTATTTCACATTTTTCTAATAAATTATTGTGATTCACGTAGTGTTATATTTTAAGTATTTACTTCTGTTAATTTGCCATTACTTGGTAGATAACCTCCAAACTCAAGTAAGACTAGCGTTCCTTTTAATAAATCAGTCAAGCGGAAGTAAAAAAAAGATATGTTTAAAAAGAAACAATTACTCAAGTACAGCAGCTGACTGTAATAAGATTTTTTTAAGAGTTTTGTTTTTAGAAATTATGTATTCAGACAAAAATATAATTAATGTGCATATTCTGGTTCTGTCAAATAATGAAGAAAACAAACATGAGCCCCAATAACATTTAACAACATTATAAATCAATCAATCAAATTTTATTTGTATAGCACATTTCAGCAGCAAGGCATTTCAAAGTGCTTTACATAATAACAAACACAAAGTCATGCAACATAGAATCAACAATCAAAACATTACATTAAGTCAAATGCCATCGTTACATTTGTAATTGATTATGTTTCAAACTCTAAACATGTGGATTTTTAGTTGAGATTTAAAGGAAGTCAGTGTTTCAGTTATTTTACAGTTTTCTGGAAGTTTGTTCCAGATTTGTGGTGCATAGAAGCTGAATGCTGCTTCTCCTCGTTTGGGTAGATAACTACATACTTATTTCTGGTTCTGGGAAAGCAGAGCAGACCAGCACCAGAAGACCTGTGAGGTCTGGAAGGTTGATGCAACAACAGCAGATCTTTAATGTGTTGTGGTGCTAAACCAGTCAGTGATTTATAAACTAATAACAATATTTTAAAGTCTCTTCTTTGAGCTACTGGGAGCCAGTGTAGGGACTTTAAAACTGGTGCTATGTGCTCTAACATAGCACCACTTTTTCACCAGTATTTCTATTGTATTTTAAACTAATATTATGAACTAATACACCAGAAATTCACATATACAAGTGATATTTTTATAAACATAAAACATATCTATAACATAAAATCTTTCTATCAAGAGCCCTTTTATTTGTAAGATTCTAATATTCATAGTAGCCGAATTTAAGCTTTTCTTTAGTTGTAATTAATAATTGTCAAAATGAAGAGGAATAAATGCTAAAAATATATCACTCTATATGAAATGCAGCCTAATAACATTTGAGTTATAGTTTCAATTTTTAAAATTGAATTGAATTAATAAAATACATACACTTGTATACCTTAATTTTGCTATACGTTGAGTGAAATTATCTAAACATCATGGGTTTCTTTTGACAGCCTTTTTACACTATTGACTCCGGTGTTAAATGGGCCGAGTGTTCGTCTTACAAGCCTGAGTTTGGACCTGGAGGTGAGATCGTAGTCAGGTCAGAGGACGGTAGAGCCATGTTGACATTGTCGCCGTCTGGTGAAGAATTCTCTGTCGAGTTCACGTGTAACCTGAGCCAGCCTCAGCACCAAATTGCGTGCAGTTTTAACACAACTGATGGCAGTCTGAAGAGTCAGCAGCAAGCAAACAGTCTGAATGATCAGAGACATCTGGGGAAGGAGTCAAATAAAGCAAACTCTTTTTCCTCACATCTTACCAGCACTACTCAACAACAGGTATTACCTTTAGAATATCATTGTGCTTTAAACTCATGTTTGATACGATTATCATTATTCAACGTCTCTTCTGCTTTCAGCCTGAGCAGATGTATCAGGCCGCCACAGTTGTACAGCATCACTCTTGCTTTGCCGTTGATCCCACATGGGCCTACCCTCTCTCCTTGGCTCGGCTTCACTGGACGTCCCGTCTCTCTAACAGTAAAGATACTAAATCTGAAGAACTGAGTAAATCCAGACAAGCTGATGATGAGATTAACAAATCTGACAAAAATGATAAAGACAGAGACTCCCAGCTTCCCCAGGCTCTTCCTCTTACATGTCCGTCACCTCACTGGCACAGGTTTGTGTATTAATTATTTAAGGCACTAATTGATTCTGTTAAATTCCAAATTTAGCTTGATATTTATGCTTTTTAGGTGGAAGATTAAAGAATCTCTGGTTGAAGAAGAAATATCAGATCATCCAACGGAGCTTGTAAAAATATTATGGTGTCAAGGAGTCACATACAGGTGCGTGTAGAAGCATATAAGAGTAGGCATTGCATAAGTATTAATTGTGCTCAGTTTACCTGGAGGCATTAACTTTCATCTGATGTTTCATCTCAACATCAGATGAAAGTTGTTTCATCTGATGTTGATTATTGGCAAAAAGTGGGTTTTACCACCTAAGCAAACCTTGAATTTTCACAGAGCCTAAATTTGCCCAGTTATGGTCTTAAAGGAAATAGATGAAATGTGGTATCAGCAGGTCTTCACAAAAACTGAGATTGGAAATCTTTGATCAGAGTGCCTCGGCTTAATCAGGATTAACTGATGATTGAAATAATCGTCAACTAATTTAGTAATACATTAATAGTTAACTGGAATATGCAGACCCTAAAAAGGCAATTTGGTGAAACAATCAACATATTTTGGGGCAGTAATTGAGGCAAAACTGTACAGAAAATCTGTAAATTTTGTATTTAAAATAAAAACAACTTTGTTTGTAAATATGTGTTAGACAAAACGTCTCAAGGGATAAGTTGATTACTGAAATAATTGTTAGTTGCAGCCCTAGTGTCTTAAAATTTTCTAATTTAAGTGGGATTGATTTGCGCCATAATTCTCTGTCCTCATGTTCGCTCTGTAGGATACTGAGTGGAGAAATCCCAGTGGTGGAGGTTTCCCCAGGAGACGGCTCAGTGATCCGCTCCAACGGTGTCCTAAACTCTTATTTTACTCATTACAAACCCAGGCTTCACTCTGAGGAGGTCAATTCCAGTCTTTCATTGCAAATATGTTATGAAATCAAAGCGATGCAGGTCCCCAACTGTTGCCGCCTTTTGCTCAGGGAAGAGAAACAACGTACCATTTAAGCAGCCTTCCCCCTGATACACCTGGACAGTTGTACCCTGTGGGCTCCATTGTGAGCCGTGCCAGCAGGTAAGATGCCACTTCTCTCCAGTTTGGGGCGTATAAAACTTCCATTTTTTTTCAGCATTTTAACCATCGCCTATGTTTCTCACAGGATTCTTGTTTGTTATAACCAGGCCAAGCGTTTACTAAAGTTTCCCGTCATACACACCTGCCTGCAACAGGTTCTACATCTGTTTACATTTACAGTTCTAGCACTTGTTAAAACTTCTAATTTGTTTATTGTAATAAAATTGTGTTTGCAGGACAAGTGTATTTCTAAAACAATACGACCTGAGCAAAATCCTTCCAGTGCAGTGAAGATGCCACAGACAGCTGGAAGTCCGTAAGTTGTCTTTCAGATCACTTAATTTTAAGGGGAAGGGGCGGCTCCCTTTTTTAACAGCTGTTTTCACACTTCAACTTTAGTTCGGAGGTTGTTGCTGCAGAACTGGAGAAGATAAAGCGTTTCAACTGTATCTTTTTATCAAAGAGCATAATATGCAATGTTTGAGAAAATATACAATGCAGTGAGGTTTAGTCTTTAGCATTCTGTGCTCAGTTCTGCTGGAGAACAACCGCCTGCTGAGAAGTGAAAGTGAGCAACGAAACCCAGAAGGAGCAAGTTCAAAGATCGCACAGGAGGATGAAGTGGTGAATGAGGATTACATTGCTGAAGCGCTTCAGAGAACCTCTGAAGCCATTAAGGAAATCGATGCTCTCATCTCAGCTGCCACGCTGAACTGAGAACTTTTTATTATTTTCACCTTTTCTGTGACGTGTATATACTGGAATTCATGTATGAATTGAATCTGAAATAAAGTGATTTTTCTATTTAAATTTGTTATGTTGTGTTTAATTGTCAAAATAAACAAATGGTGGAGCAATAGAACAATCTAATCATCTTAATAGGCCCTTAAAACTGGAGTCTAACAACTTCCGTTCCAGGATTCTTGTTGTTTGTGTGACGTTTAGTGGGCATTATAGTATTACAGTGTTGCATTCCATATAGCAGTGTGGACTCTTGCCTGTATATAGTTTAGTCAGTTGTAACTAGTCCATATGTATGAGAAATATG
Source organism: Gambusia affinis (assembly GCF_019740435.1). NCBI lineage: Eukaryota > Metazoa > Chordata > Actinopteri > Cyprinodontiformes > Poeciliidae > Gambusia > Gambusia affinis. Next base: position 10,008,125 of record NC_057870.1, read on the forward strand.
TAGGTATTCTTTGATAGTTGTGGACTTATAGTTGGCTAGTTATAGTATTATAAATGTGGTTTTTTAGATATATTTTTGTTCATGTAAAGAATAGGTATATGAACCAGAAATTATCAAAATAAGGCGTTCACACTGGTATTTTTGTCCACGTTTACATTAGAGTGCAGTAAAAAAAAAAAAAAGAGTGTCCTTATCTGAGGTCTGCGGAGGAGATTTGCGGCGTCTGACTTTCACTGTCTGTATTCTCGCGATAAGACGCGAAGTTTCCGGTGTTGTGTATGTTCCTGGAAACATGGCGGCCAGCTTCCGCGGCCGTCCTATCCGGAGTCTTCGGATGCGGGGTGAGCATGATAAACTCGATTCATTGAACGCTGTAACAGCGACATATTGTAAAAAGACAAGTTCCCGTGCAGGTAATGGCCCCGGAGGTGTGTCTTACTGTATGCGCTATGTGTGTTTTTGTCAGGTCGGAATGACAGCGGGGAGGAGAACGTCCCGCTGGATCTGAGCAGAGGTAAGCAAAGGCTTTCATCGCATCACCATGAAAGCGATTATTGTTCAAAATGGATGAGGGCACTTTCTGCAAACACAACCCCGCTAACGCTAAGCTCAGTATTGTACGTGCAGTTGTGTCTTTGGTCGCACCACTCATTTTCTTTCTGTTTCGCATTAACCCGTTGCTAACGAATAATAATAACAAGCGGCAACCGCGAGCTAACTAAAACGAACTGAGTTAGCTTCAGCTAGCTGCTACAGCTAACCAGCCATGACGCCGCGCTGTTGTTTTGATCGGTGTGACCGGGCACCGCAGCCTGTTATTTGGCCGGACAGCTGCTGGTATTGTCTTCATGCATTAGTCGTGACTGTCTGCGTTGAAAATCGGGCGTTTTCCTGGCTCCTCGCTGAATACTGGTGCATGGGAAGGTCTTTCTGACGGCTGCTGAGCCAGGTCAGAATCACGTCTGCAGCGAAAACACAACATACCTGATTGTTTACACAGAGCAGCTGCTCTGGACACCCACATTCCTGAAGATTTTATGATTCCTGTCGTGTCGTTAAGGAATTGAGTGTGTTGTAGTCAATGAGCTACTCACTGATGGCGAATTTCTAAATGAATATTTGTTCTTGCTTGGATATAATAAGTTGCCACATACCTAGAATTGTGGACAAACATATTTGAGATTTAATAATAAAACCCATTTCTATGTCAATATATTAAAATTAGTCCAACCCTCTTATGTTGTGTTTGATAATTAAAAAAAAACACTTACTTTCTTTACTGATTACCTATTAGCATTTTGTGCTGGAGACCCACCAGTCATTGCCTGAGATTGAAAACCGACCAATTTCCGCTGGTGATCTTCATCTGGAGGCCAGATGCCAAAAAAAAATCTAATTCCTTCTTATTTATGAAATGCATCAAACATAAGAACCACTACCATTTTTAATCACTAAAAACACCATCTTTAACAGCTTGCTGTTAAACTTCTGTTTGGTTTAATAGCAATCCAGCTATGGTTAAAGAGAAATGCATAAATGAGTATAATATTTGTTTAATTTTCACTTAGATTAAAAGGTATTCTTACTTTTGAATATTATCATCATTGTTATTTCTTATTTATGCAAAATAAGAGCAGTTGGTTGCACTTTTGCCTCGTAGCAAGAAGGTCCTGGATTCGAATCCTGGTTCTCTCCGGGTGTGCTGGCTTCTTCCCACAGTGTAAAACATGACTGCTGAGTTAATTGAATACTCCAAATTGCCTTTGTGTGTGTGTGTGTGCGTGTGTGTGTGTGTGTGTGTGTGTGTGTGTGTGTGTGTGTGTGTGTGCGTGTGCGGATGGTTGTTTGTCCTGCGTCTCTGTTGCCCTGTGATGAACTGGTGACCTGTCCAGGGTGTATTCTGCCTCTCACCCAATAATAACTGCTGTACATAGGCACCAGCTCTTTATGATCCTGTAATAAGTGGATATGAAAAATTGCTGCCTGGATTCAAAAGTACACATTTATCAAAGAACCAGCTACAGTCTTTTTTTTCTATGTGTTATTCTCTTTAGAAAAAAACTGAATCAGTCAAAATGAGAATTTACAAATTCCACCTAAAATCAATGGAGATATCTGCAAGAAAATGGCTGACTGCTATGGAAATTAGGAAAGAGAAAATGCAGTGTTTTCAAAGTCAGTTTTTTGCTATAGGAAAAGTGTTTGGTAATAACAATGTTAGTATCTGCATCCCATAAGGTACGTTGGCCAAAGTAAAAAACGAAACAGAAAAGTTTAAGAGTTCCTCTGATGTCTGTTTATTTATAACATGGGAAACTGAAATACCAAAAATGCTCTGCTATTCTGAAGAACTTGTGATCTTTGAGGACATTTTTATTTATAGCTTTTTTTCCAACATTTTGATGATATTTAATTCAACCTGATTAGGTTTTGTTTGTAAAATAAAAACAAATATTTTCAGAGAAAAAACCCACTAATACATCTTTTAGGAGGTATGGTCTTAGTGTTTTTGTCTTGAGTGATTTTTCTTATTAAACACAATGGCTGCCCAGTAATCCTTTGTACCAATAGAGTAGAATGATTTACGATAGCAGCCAGCTCAACAATCGTGGAAGGAACTGGCAACAAAGCTGTGAACTGTTGCTGTAGTCTTGGCCTTTTTACTTTACTTGCATTTCTCAGCCTTTGCACTCAATTAGTCCAGCAAGTTGAACCCACATTCTTCCTACAACAAAGCAATTGCTGTCCATCAACTGATATTATGACAATATAGTCCAGTTTGTGTTTCTTTTTTTTTTCTGTTACTTACGCTGGATTTAATTTTTCATTCCCATGCAGAACCATCTGAAAACTTCCGTGAAATCCTCCAAAATGTGGCCAAATCGCATGGAGTCAGTAACATGCGAAAGCTTGGCCACCTGAACAACTTCATTAAGGTACGGTTTTCTTTTTCATGCGTCACTTCAACATTCTGTTTATTATTAGGTGACCAAATGGGAATGAAATGTTCTGTCTGAAGCATTATAAACCAAGCTTACTGTTGACAAAAAAAAGTCTGGTGAATGTTGAGAATGCCCGTCTGACTCATTTTTGCGGCTCTTTGTTTTTGCTCAAACGGAGTCATTTAAGTGTTGCCGATTAGTGTGTGAGCAATGAGGTGACGGCAGCAGAAAAACAGAAATACCAAATCAACGTTTCACACTGATTTTTTTTCTTGTTTGCCATCAAACAAGGAATACTTTCCAGGCAGAAGCTGAAGAACTACTAATCGCGTTAGACGTGGTCTCTGCGGCGGGATCAACTGCTATTTTCTCTGGCCAATGTTGCTAATTTGCAGAGACCTAACAGGACATCTCGTTGTTTCCTCTTGTTCCTGTTTGATGTATAAGAACCTTTAAGACCAATTAGCTTGTCCTTCTCTGTAGCGTCACCGCTGACCTCTCTTTGATCCCCTCTCCCTCGGGTGTTGCTGCCAGCAGGTCCAACTGTGCCTGTCACTGTGATGTTGACAAGTTAATGTAACGGGAGCTCCAGGGATCAATTGTGCAGCTTTGTGACTTAAAAAAAAAGAAGAGAGATTTATTTACGTTTGTCTTGGCTATCATTGAATTAAAATATGCTTATTTTTAAAATCTGTTTCGATGTTAGGAGAATTTTACATTCTATATAACCGTGGCCTCACTCTAATGTTTTGCACATCTAAATAAATACCAAAAAAGTTGATTTTTTTATACTCAGTAGTTCAACAAGTGAATCTCTACTAAATCCAAACAATTTCTGACTGTGTTCTCTAACACTGTCAGGCGGTGTTAATAAATCTTGCTCTAAAAGCTGCTGTTAACTGAAGTTTTCCAGCTAGTGTGAAAGATCAGCTGATTAGGATTGTGCTGCATTCACAATCACCGCTGGTTGTTTAACACAGCAGTAATAAACGACGGTGGAGAGAGGGAGCCACTCTTAAACCAGAGACAACATGAGAATCGTTTCACCTGGGGCAAGGACAAAAAGGACTCTTTTAAAATGAAGTAAAATTAGAATTTTATTATGAAATCAAGATCCCAGAGTTTGCAGGACAAGTTGAGAAGAACAGCACCAAAGTTGCTTGAGTTCAAGTTGGTTCCGATTTTCGGAACCGCGTCATCTGAGGGTTTTGGTCCACGATATTTCATCAGTTCCAAAGAAATGTTTACAGCATTTCATGACGTCCCACACTGCCAAAAGCACCAACACCTTCTTAGATGACCATAATGTTGCTGTGTCCGATTTGGTTATTTTCTTTACCATTGCGCATCGGTTCTCTACTGATCGTCTGCGACTGATTATTGGCAGGTTGAATACTGAAGAAAGTGAATTGTTTTTTTGGGTTGTTTTTTTTTTTCTGTCTAATAAAAGCAACAAAACTAGAAGCTCATACTTTTATTAGTCTTAACTGGCTAATTCAGAGCTTGGTCACTGATTCCTGCTTCTGCTCAGATGCTTTCCTCTGTCAGCCCACTGCCTTTCACTGCCTCGCCTCCAACTGTCAGCTATGAATGGATTGTAAACAATTGTTTGCGCCTCTGCAGTGAGTGAGCATTGTGGAGCTGGCTTTGTTGTTGCACAGATCACTGTGGGTGAGTTCTTTCCGTTTCTGCAGCCTGACACGCTTGTTTACGACCGACTTTCTGCTGAAGCACTATCACTGTGATTCCTTATAAGGGTCTCTGGACTGCTGGGGTGACCTAATCCCCCATGGAGAGCATCACATGGCTGTTTATTTTTCCCATCTCCTCCTCCTCTCCTACGGCCTGCTTAGGCTCTGATATCAGAGCTAGATTAAACCTAGCTCTAACCCATCTCTCACTGCTATATTAAGCTTAAAGTCTTAAATCTATTTAGTTGAAATTAAGGCGTTAAATACGTTAATCGCAGGTCTGTTTAATCTCATAAATTTGACGCAGGTTTTCTTTTTTTGCGGGACTTTTCCATCAGGCAAAAAGTTGGAGTTGTGCTCAGACATCTTCACTCACTGCTTTCTGTGACTCAAGGAGGTTAAGGCTAACAAGCGTCTAATAATTATTTGCTAGGCAGCAAGCAAACAAACATTAGCTCCTAGCTAACGGCGATTTGAGAAGCACAAAGCTGTTGCTGAGAGTCCCATGGTTTGCTTTTATACATCTCTGTTGTGATACAGGTGCTAAATTTAATTCAAAAATGGTCTTAAAAATATCTTGAAAAGTCTTAAATTTGAGTTGGTGAAACCTGTACAAACCCTGTAGGCCCAGCTTTGATGGCTAATTAGAGTAAAACTAATAGCATGCCTGCTTGCTTAGTGGGAGGCTGAGCTGCTCTGATGGAGTGGCAGACAGTTGTTCCCACTTTCAGGTTGTCCGGAGAAACCGTTGAGAAAGTCAGCAGCTCTAAAATAGCAGCATCGTTTTGCTCCGGGACTTCTCTGCTTTGTCGCGTGTTGTAGTGTTTGCTGAGCCGGTCTGCTGGTTGCCAGCGCTGCAGGAGTTCCTGTTAATGACCCGCTGTGAGGGAACTGCTAAAAGGTTGAGCTTTAGGCTGAAAGCGAAACAACACGGTCAAGGCTGGCCTTGTTTTCAAAACAGGCGCACATAGCCAGAATGTAACCAGAGGCATTTAAAAAAAGAAGAAGGAAAAAAAACTAGATGAATTATTGAAAAATATTTGCTTTTAACCATCTCCGTTGATGTGTTTCTCACTATCATTCATGAAAGCATGAATGTTACGTGGTACTGATGAGCACCGCACGACGAAGGTGAGAAGCTTCACTTGTTCCTGAACATGTGATTGTTACTTTTACTTTCCAATTTACAACCCGTAGGCTGAACAGCTTACCCTCATCAGAGGAACATTACAAACACCACTTGACTTAATTTATGTAAACTTTACAGTATGGCTGAAATTGTTGTGTTGGTTCCAGGAGAGCACCAATAAATTTCAGATTATTTCAAAAATATAATTGACTTCAAATATTGAGTGCTGTTGAGCAGTACAGTTGTGCTGATGACATAGCATAATTAATAATGGTTAAATTATCTTTCTAGAAGAGTATTTGTTCTGATTCTACGCCATGTCATATGCACAGCTAAAAAGGATTTCTAACCTTTTAAAGGTACCCTTTAATTTTATAGCTTTCATCAGTCTATTTTTGTAATTTCGCAGTGTATTCCATACATGTTGTCCCGTTGATTTTTACTTTATTCCATTGCTGAGAGTCTAAGTGAATATTTTGTGCTATGTTGTACTCTTAGTTTGGCTGCTGCTGTTTCCTTTCTGCTGCAAACTTCAGCTGGAACACTAGCAATTAAATATTATGACGTTTTGAGCAACAGCATTGAGTTTATTGAGCCCGATAACGTTTTTCTGTTGTATTGACGCACGATACACTGGAACCACGATGCTGTATAGCTGTGATATGCTTGGTGTTTCCTACCATAAAGTTTGGATAATCACTCTGTCCAGATAAACATCATAAATTCTGAGAATTAATCAGACAACTGTTAGGGATTATTTTAAGTTTAATAGGAAATGTTCTGAAACACTAGAAAACATCCGAAACATAAAAAAAAATCAAAGAAATATTCAGAAATATTAAATGAACTGAATTAAATTCCGTCCATTTACCACTTATACTGGTAAATGGACCACTATAAGCTATGTGGAAGCTTTTCTTGCATTTTCAAGATTGTAAATGTTTAACCTAAAGTTGTTTACTGCAATAATTGATTGCCTACCCTGTACTTGATCCTGGACTAATTGACTAACTAAACAGCTAATTTTAGAAAAACTAATGGAAATAAGTTTGATGTAATCCACATTTTAAGACATTGTGGGGCCTCTGAAAGTTGGCTTCAGATCATCTTTGAAGATTTCTGGAACCATTCGTATTTTGAAATGTGATGTTTGCTCGTTTAATCGTTTGTCTTTTTGTTCTGTCTTTCAGCTGCTTTGCAACATTGGACATCGGGAGGAGAGCTTCGGGTTTACATATGAGGAAATCATCGTTTGGTGCGTACTGTCTGGAAATCCTGCTCTCTTCGCCGAAGTTTGTGCTCTATAAATTCTTAGGAGTGGTGTTGTTAAGCTGCCTGAGTCGGAGGCTTATCAATTGTGCCACTCATTCACAATAATTTTATGACTCGCTACATGAAAAGAAGAGGATCGTATTTTATATAGCTCTTGGCGATTGATGTATTCTTCTGTAGAGTAATTTATCTTGCATCTCTAACCACGATATATATTTATTGTTTGTTATTTTTAAACATTAGTCTGCGACTAGCTCTTCTAAATGAGGCCAAGGAAGTGCGTGCAGCAGGTTTGCGGGCACTCCGCTATCTTATCAGAGACACCAACGTGCTGCAGAAGGTCCTCAGACTGCAGGTGGATTATTTGATTTCCAGGTAAGATTCTGCTTTGACCAGATGGGAAATGGCTGTTTTGATGACTTCACATTAGATTTTTTTATTATTATTATCATTATTATTTTTTTAACTTATGGTTTATGTTAGTTCTTTTTATGAAAAGCCGTATGTTTTTATGAATTGTGCAGTGCAATATTTTGGTCAACATACTTCTCTGGCTCTGATTTTACAATGATTGTCTCTTGATTTTGACAGATGCATTGACATCCAGCAAAGCAATGAGGGGGAGAGGACTCAGGCGTTACGGCTTGTCCGAAAGGTGAGCTGTGTGTCTGTAAATCTAAATATTCGTCCCTTGGAAGCATTTCTGTTGTCGTGTCAGTGGAGGAGTTTACCCCGACTGCACAGGCTTATTCCAGCACAAAGCCATCAGAACAATCCTTTGGGACAGCAGCGGTGTCAGTGCAGAGGGTTTGTCTGCCACCCAGGTTATTTATAGCTCTTTCTCTAGTTTACAGTAAACCTTCTACACACACAGTGCTGTCGTTTTTGAGCTGCTGCACAGGCAGCAACATGGCCTCAAGTTAAAATAGATTTAATTAGTAATCTTGTCCTTTTAGTAGACACACAGTTCTCCATAATGATAAGCAAAAAACTTCTTTTGGCTACAAATAGAGCTGAACTAATAGATTTGCAGAAGTTTCTACACTTGTGAAACTTGCACACATGTTCGGGTTTACCACATTTTAGTTGAGGCTGTCTTAATGTCTCGCTGTTGTTTACGCTTTCTCATTGTACACAATTTTTTTTTTTTTTTTGAGTTGTTTAGAGATTTAACAAGCAAACATAACAACATCAATATTATAATTTCTTCCTATTTATTGGCCATGATAAAATGAAAGTATGGGGCGATTATTGATATCCGATATTATCATTGCTATCATTGGAAAAAAAAACAATATTTACCTTTATTTGTATTATACAGTGGCATTTAATAAATTAGAGTATTTGCTCCGATGAGCTGTGTTTGTCTGATGAAAAGTACTTTTTGAAAATAACAACCTTTAAGAAAGTTTTAAGAATTATTTTCATAAAACTTGCATTTCTGCCTTGTAAATGCTTTTTTAAAATATTAAAATATTTGTAATAGTGATGGAAAACCATCATTAGCAGAAATAAAAGATGAGAAACAGCAGTCTTTGTGTAGTTAACCCATGTAAATGTGTTTTGCTTAACGTATTGACTTGCTTTGAGATGCTCAATGCTTTTTTTTTTTTTTTTTTTCTTCCTCCCTCTGCAGATAATCACAGTCAACGCGATGCTGTTCCCCACCTCTGTCGCAAATTCTCTAATTGCTATCGGTACAGACGGACTGCAGGAGAGGGATCGCATGGTTCGCGCTGCCGTTGCCATCATATGTGAGCTAGGTGAGGACTTGACGTTTGGGTGGAACATCACAACACAGGTCTAAAGTGTTATTAACTCTGCACGTGGATACACCACGAGGGGATTGTTAATGACCCATTTTAGGCCACTCTGGTGACTGGTGTTTATTGTCCTACATGTTTTAAATGTGTCCCCGCCCATTTCCTGCAGCTTCTCTTCATAATGGATAAAGCAAGAAACATTGAAGTAACTCACATGTGTTTTGATCCTCAGAAGTCAGCTGCCTAATTCTCCAGCCAGTGAAATATTTAAATGTTTAAGGTTGTTGGAGCTGTGACAAACAAAGATGGAGGATTCATGTTGATCTTGTCTCCATACATAGAGGATGTTAATAGTAGTTCTTTGCTGGAAAACGGCAGGAAGGCGTGTCATCGTGGGGTCACAAAGTCTCCATAACAACCATTTGATGATATCTACACACCTTCACAAAAGTGTCGAGTTTGCTAAAAATACTACTGGGACAACAACTGGAACTGTGTAGTTTCGTCAGATGAGACTAAGATTGAGCTTTTCTGCTGCAAAGAGTACAGGTGGAACTTCTACTAAAGGAAGGATGATTTTTTAATTTTTTAAATTTTTAGAAATGTTTCAAATAATCACATATTTGCTTTTTTCCCCAACTCAGTTAGCGATGTCCTTCTCTTAATTAGTCTGTCCCAGAGGAAGCGCCAAAGACATTTTTAAACTTTTTTTAATCTAAACTTCTTCTATTCCCTGTCTCAAGATACTTTTGAAGAGTCAATAAAGACTTTAATACGTTCCTTATTGCTTATATGGTTTATTTAAAATCACAGCGATTGGTTTGATGACTTCACAACTGCAAGGTGCAGAAAATGTGGACTTGATTCTGCTTTAAGAACAGAATATGTTAAGACAAATTCTCCTACAGTTTGAGTCTTTAGCAACCATCAACTGTGATAAAATGTGAAATACACCCGGTTTTTAAAAATTTTCAGAGCTCTTCCAGTATAACTGTGTTGTTTTGTTCCTATTTCTAGCCCTGAAGAACCCAGAGGTGGTGGCCAAACGCGGAGGTCTAAGCACAATCCTCAAGAGCGTCATCGACTGTCAGCTCAGTCGGATCAACGAAGCCCTGATCACCACGGTCCTCCACTTGCTCAACCACCCGTGCACCCGCCAGTATGTGCGTGTTGACGTGGAGCTCGAGGTACGTGTGTTTACAAAGACCTGAACCCAGTGAGAGCTTGTATATAAATTAAACCGAGCGTTTCCATCGGAAATGATCGGCTTTAGGTTGCCCCCATAGCTTTGAGTTTACAGTAATTAGTTACAACCTTTCCTCTTAAATCCCATTGTCTGTAAATATCTAGTTAAGACAGAGACACACCGATCACATTGCATACGTCACATAAGACAGGCAGCAGCTTGATTGCTAAAAATGGTGAAGAATGTTTTCTGTTGTTGTTCATCCGTATTTTTGTACTTTGTGCTCTGTCTGCAGCAAATCCTCGCACCTTTCACTGATTTCCACTATCGACACAATGCTGACACAGCTGAAGGACAGCTCAAGTAAGTGTGTGTTGGGGGGAGGGAGGGGGAATGAGGAGCTGAAGTGTTACAACAGAAACAAAAGGATCAAGTGTGTTATTCAACCATTGGTGACAACATACAATACAGAAGCTGAGGGTAACGATGCACTGAGTCTTTGTAACATGATGGCTGTTGATATGGATGTTTGGCATTTATTTCTGACTAATGGTTTGATTATTTGAGAAACATAGTTTATATTTTTCTGCTTTATGGTGGTAGTCAAGATGCAGTTTTTGTAAGAAAAGCATCCGGTTTTGAATGTGCATCTTTTTCCGTTGTTACAGGGAAGACAGAGAATCCAGGTTCCTGTCGAGCAGGATGGCGATAGTCGCTGCATTTCGTTCTTGGTCTGGTAAGAGAGTCGTTTGTGTTAATGATTATTTCAGGAAAGAAAACGGCCTGGTTTTTGCTGAGGGGATCATGATCTAAAAATCTTTTCTTTTTTTAAAATCAGGAATTATCAACTTGTGCAAGGCTGGAAATTCTGGAATCCAGTCTTTAATTGGCTTACTTTGCATACCAAATATGGAGGTCAGGGTGAGTACTGAAACACATTCATTTACAAATAATTAAAAGAAACTGATTTAAAATCATAGTGTTTCTCAAAAGCATTTATTGTAAATAGGACGTTTTGGCTCGCAAGCAAAACGCTGTGCAACAACAGTTTGCAGACTATAAAACATGGTGGTGGCAGCATCATTCTGGTGGGGTGCTTTTCCTCTAGCAAGGACAGGGAAGCAGGTCATAGTTGATGGATAAGTGGATGGAGATTCCACTGCTGCAGCACAACAACCATAAACTTTTAGCCAGAGGTGCAACGAAGTGGTTATAAATATACTGATGCGTTAAAACAACCCAGTGAGTTTAATTCCATTTGAAAATCTGAAGTTGTTCATATCCAGTAAGTGATTATGAGGTGTTGTTGTAATTTATGTGAAAAATGTGGCTCTGCAAACTATGGCTGAAAACAAATGTAGCTCAAGGGGAGTGGATACTTGCAAAAGGCTCTGTAACTCACTCCATTGATTGACTTGAATGGGTCTAATTCAAGCAAATAATGTAGATGTGCTGTTAGTCACGAACTGATCAGTTCATTGAAAACAACTCTGTAGGGCACTGAGGTGTAACAGCAGGAAGAGTTTTATACAGACGTTTTGAGTTGAGTTTTATGCTGTAGTTAGCTCTCCTTGTCTTGTTTCATGTATTTTGAGACCACATGTAAATCTGTGCAGAAAGGCTTGTTGGAGGTGCTGTATGAGATATTCAGGCTTCCTGTGCCCATTGTTACTGAAGACTTCACGGAGGCTTTCCAGAGCGTTGGTGAGGATGAATCCTTTTCCACCGTCAAAGTTCAGCTATGTGTTTCCTCTGATTTTATTCAATTATAAGGAAAGAGCGACACTATAAAAACAGTAAATTTGCAGGTTAGTTTCTTTCCAACCATAAGACTAATTCTGCTTTTATAAAACGCCAAAGATGTGTTTTGTTATCCGTGAACAGGGTCGTAGTGTGGACTAATCTGTGCTGCTGTGTGCCTCAGATCCTGCCAGGTTCCAGGACACTTGGAGACTCTCTGATGGGTTTGTGGCTGCAGAGGCTAAAGTTATCTTACCCCATCGGGCCCGCTCCAGGCAAGAGAACTGAAATAGAACTGGGTTAACGTTCTTTCTCCGGTTTACATGAGCCATTAACTTTTTTTTTTTTTGTCCTGTTTGCGTTTTTAGGGCTGACCTGATGGACAACTACCTGGCATTTGTCCTTTCTGCCTTCATAACAAGTGGACTGTTAGAGGTGAGGTGATTTTTTTTATTTTTATTTTTCTCTATATAATATTTGAAATAATCGTCACCTAATTTAGGAATGGAGTAATTGTTAATTGGATTATGCCGTCTCAGAATATGTTCTACCTAGAACTTCTGAAGTGATATAGTTTTTGGTTCAAATTTTGTAAAAATAACTAAATAAACGTATAAAATCTCTCAATAAGCACTTTTTGCATTAAATTATTAATGTGTTAATTAAATAAGTAATCACCAGATCAGCGGCACGCTTTATTTATAAGTCGAGCAGAAGGAGATGAGCTTTTCATATGTTGTTAGAATCTTTTTTTTTATCTGCAGATGCATAATTTGCTAAAATCATCAACCGTGCACTAAAGGAATTATGTTATTGCATTTTTTATGTCATTTAAAAACCAAAATTATGTGTATATTTGCATTTTTTGAAGGTGTTTTGAAATTTTCCTCTCAGTATTTATACTATTTAAGGAAAGGTCAATACTTTAAAAATAGTAAATTTGCAGGTTACTTTCTTTCCAATCATAAGAATTACCCTACTTCTACATTACGACTTAGATGTGTTTTGTCGTCCTTTTTTATGTTATTTAAAAACCAAAATGATGTTTATTTGCATTTTTTTAATGTATTTCTAATGTTGTATTGACCAATACAATATTCAGTTACAAAATAATCATTAGCTGCTGCTCCACATTTAAGTTATTTTCTCTTTTCTTCTCTAACTATCGCTACTCTAGGGCCTCGTGGAAGTTGTCACCAGCAGTGATGACCAGCTTGCTATCAGAGCTACCATACTCCTGGGAGAACTTTTACACATGGTAAAATAAATGGAGTTCATGCTGAGCTAAGACTTTTTATTCTTTTCGACAGAAAGAGATTCCCTGGTATCACACACTACAGTTCTTCTAATAATTTGTTTCCCTTCTTCCTGGTTTCTCCTGCTTTAGGCAAACACGATTCTTCCTCATTCCCACAGCCACCACCTGCACTGCCTTCCTACCCTCATCAACATGGCCGCCTCGTTTGACATCCCACAAGAGAAACGGCTGTGAGTACAATCTGTTTCTCCTCTTAAGGGAACGATTATTACTGCAAACATCGGGAATACGGGGCCAGGAATATTTTGACGCTAAACATTAAATTTACATCTTGACCCGTTTTTGATACCGGTGAGTAGGCCTGTCACGATAGCAAATTTTGCTGAGCGATTAATTGTCTCAAAAACTATTGCGATAGACGATAGTATTGTTTGAAGACCTTTTCACACTGACTTAATGGAAATGACATAATAATGCATGAGATTTAACTGACAAAGATAGATACATTTATTTTCAAAAGAACACCCAACACTGGAACTGATAAACAAAATAAACAAAATAACCAAAAACAAAAATAAAATGGATTCTCACTCTCCTCTAACAAAAACGTACTTGAATAAAAACACCAAAGTGGAAATAAATACTGGTTTCAACCAAAAGAGTGCAGATTATGAAGTCTGTATATTAGATTGCCCTTCAGTAATCATTAGATTTAAATAGAGAAGATGGGCACATCGACTACCTGATGCAATAGTTCACACTATCAATCAATCAATCAAATTTTATTTGTATAGCACATTTCAGCAGCAAGGCATTTCAAAATGCTTTACATATTGTTTTTGATGTCCAATGAGAAAAACTTGATCAGTTTATTAAAAAAGATGACAGAAATACCCAATTAATTAGTTTTTACACTTCAAAGAACTTCTAGAATAAGAATAGACAAACGGTTATCGATTATTTATTAATCATTACAGAATATGTGACTCACACTGTGGTAGTATAGTAAACAACAACCCTTCAGTTAATATTTCCATCTCAATCAGCGACCTTTTAACAGAAAATCAAAATATATGAATTCATAGGAAGTGATGTAAAAGTCCACTCTGGAACGGCGCTAGCATCGTAAGTAGCAAGTTTAGTTTTTTTAACGGTTAGTTTTAACGTCGTAAAACGGTTTAACGGTTCGCTACTTATGTAACGAACCGTTAAACCGTTATTGAAAGCCTTTTATTGTCTCACGCCAGTTTTCTGAGTTTTATTGAAGTTGGTTTAAAATGAGTCGTTTTGTTAACAGTAAATTGGTGCTTCAGTGGAAGGAACATTAACGAGTTAAACTTTTCAGATCATTAATCGCTTGTATTGGCGGATTAACGCTGACAGCCCTGAAATATATATTTCAAAGTAGGTTTTTCTTTATCAGGTTATCATTTAATAAATTATAGGCTACATCACTATGACTGCAGGGTCTATGCACCTTTTTGCTGCCTGAAGACAAACCGCATAGATCATTTCTTTTTTTCATTTTGGGAAATCATTGTTAATCTCATCTGCTTTATCCCCTTAAATCAGAGCGATCAAAGTGTCAGATAATAGCAGATTAGATTTGATTAAAACGATCTTTCTCAAACTGGTACAGCTAGCTTACCAAAGGATTGTGTTAAAAATAATAATGGATAATTGGGTTAAGACAATTTATACCACAGCAGATACAGAAAACTACAAATGAAACAATTCAATCATACAAAAATCTATTATCAATCTCTTTATGTGAAATAAATTAAAAAAAATGACATTATTTAAATATTTAGTCATTATTTCATCTATAGTTTGAGTTATGCAGACCTGATGTGTTCGTTTCCATAGCAACGATCAGAAGCAAGACCTTGCACCAGAGCTCCAGTGAGGTCATTGATGACATCAAAGACCTTCTATGATGACCTCATAGAAGGTCAATGAGACTTTAAATGCGTGTAACTCAGTTCATCGTCAGTCAGAATCCAAACAGTTCAGTGAAACGAAGCTTCGTGTTGGACAAATATTTTCAGTATTTCAGAGATGCCTTACGCATTGATTTTTCCTGTTGGTTGGGGACTTGGATACCTGGTCACAACCGGAATGAAAAAACTGTGCGACCATTACCTGCCAGGGAAGGACTTAGACCAGAGTGCCTCTCCGGACAAGAGCACTTCCTGTGGGAACCAACCTACAATGGTTCCCCAAGAGCAAGCGGACCCGGCTGGGTCCGTTTGCCGCCTAGAAGAGCAAACGGACCAGGATGGGTCCGTTTGCCGCCTAGAAGAGGAAACGGACCAGGATGGGTCCGTTTGCCTAGACGTTTGCCTAGAAGAGCAAACGGACCAGGATGGGTCCGTTTGCCGCCTAGAAGAGGAAACGGACCAGGATGGGTCCGTTTGCCGCCTAGAAGAGGAAACGGACCAGGATGGGTCCGTTTGCCGCCTAGAAGAGGAAATGGACCAGGATGGGTCCGTTTGTCTAGACGTTTGCCTAGAAGAGCAAACGGACCAGGATGGGTCCGTTTGCCGCCTAGAAGAGGAAACGGACCAGGATGGGTCCGTTTGCCTAGACGTTTGCCTAGAAGAGCAAACGGACCAGGCTGGGTCCGTTTGCCTAGACGTTTACCTAGAAGAGCAAACGGACCAGGATGGGTCCGTTTGCCTAGACGTTTGCCTAGAAGAGCAATCGGACCAGGCTGGGGCCGTTTGCCTAGAGCGTTGCCTTAGAAGAGCAAACGGACCAGGATGGGTCCGTTTGCCGCCTAGAAGAGGAACCGGACCAGGATGGGTCCGTTTGCCGCCTAGAAGAGGAAACGGACCAGGATGGGTCCGTTTGCCGCCTAGAAGAGGAAACGGACCAGGATGGGTCCGTTTGCCTAGACGTTTGCCTAGAAGAGCAAACGGACCAGGATGGGTCCGTTTGCCGCCTAGAAGAGGAAACGGATCAGGATGGGTCCATTTGCCTAGACGTTTGCCTAGAAGAGCAAACGGACCAGGCTGGGTCCGTTTGCCTAGACGTTTGCCTAGAAGAGCAAACGGACCAGGATGGGTCCGTTTGCCGCCTAGAAGAGGAAACGGACCAGGATGGGTCCGTTTGCCTAGACGTTTGCCTAGAAGAGCAAACGGACCAGGCTGGGTCCGTTTGCCTAGAAGAACAAACAGACCAGGCTGGCCAGGCTGGGTCCGTTTGCCGCCCAGAAGAGCAAACGGACCAGGCTGGGTCCGTTTGCCGCCTAGAAGAGCAGACGGATCAGGCTGGGTCCGTTTGCCGCCTAGAAGAGGCTGGGTCCGTTTGCCGCCTAGAAGAGGCTGGGTCCGTTTGCCGCCTGGAAGAGCAAACGGACCCGGCTGGCTCCTCTCCAGAACCTCTAAATGTGGATCAGAATACCACAGAGGACAAAACCAGCAGCCATATTGAGGAGGGAGTAATGAGGGTCAGTCAGATGGAAGACTGGGATCCTGAAATATATGAAAGGATAGGTGAAGAAGCTTTCTGGGAGGATATCGTGCCAGTATTTTACTTTTTGTTTACCTTGTGCTGGGTGTTTTTTCCATGTCTTATTTCTTTCTGGGCTGGTTATTCTACACTTTTCACTCTTGGCATTGCTTTGTTCTGTTTTAGTGTTTCTACCTTTGAAAGTTTTGTACCCCTAGCGAATATATATTTTACCATTATTTCGTCTGAAGTTTCTCTCCAGGTGCTCTAAAATCACGTCTGTGTAATTGGTCTCTAAATTTTCTTTAGGTGCAGATAAAAAATAAATTTTGTAATTAAACTTTATAAGTAGTTTGCAGGTTTCTCTCCGGGTGCTCCGGCTTCCTGCCACAGTCTAAAAAGATTTAGTGAGCTTTATAGTGAATGCAAATTGACTTAGTGAGCTTTATAGTGAATGCAAATTGACAATATCAATACTATATATCTATATATCTACATCTATAGATAGATGTTTATATATCTATCTATATAGAGATATAGATATATCGATATCAATAAATATATATATAAATTTAAATTTATAAGTATATATCTATGTATAGATATATACTGATATTTATATATCTATCTATATAAATATCTATAGATAGATATATGCAAATTGACTTATAATATCAATACTATATACCTACATATATAGATCTATATCTATATATAGATCTTCATCTATATCCATATATAGATATAGATCTATATCCATATATATATATAGATAGATCTATATATCATCTACGGATATAGATCTATATTCATATATATATAGATAGATCTATATATCATCTACATCTCTATATATAGAGATGTAGATATATATATCTACATATCGATATATAGATAGATATGTATATCTCTCTCTATATATGTATATATAGATAGATATGTATATCTCTCTCTCTATATGTATATATACACACACATATACCGTAATTTCCGGACTACAGAGCGCACCTGATTATAAGCTGCACCCCCTACATTTTTAAAGAAAACACATTTTATACATACATAAGCCGCATGTGCCTACATTGAAACATGAGATATTTACAAAGAAAGACGGTACACAGAAGGTGTTTTTAAAGTTTTATTAGAACAGCAGCAATATAGCAAAACAACACTAACAGGGCTGGTTTAAATAACATACGGTTAAAAGTCACGGAGAGCCGTCATCCTCTTCCTCCTGTGCACTGAAACCATGGAAGTCTTCTTCCTCAGTGTCTGTTTCCTTCTTTATCGGCCAGCTCGATTGCTTTTAACTTGAAAGCTGCATTATATGCATTTCTTCTTGCATTCTCCATGACGAGGGTCTGTTCTACGGTGGCCGACAGGTGCAAATGTGCAGCAAAAGAGAAAACATGCAAACAAAAAAAAAAAAGACACCCCCCGAATGAAATGCAGCAAACAAAAAGAGAGACGCAAACAAAAAAGAAGACGCCCCCGAATGAAATGCAGCAAACAAAAAAGAAAACACCCCCGAATGAAATGCAGCAAACAAAAAGAGAGACGCAAACAAAAAAGAAGACACCCCCGAATGAAATGCAGCAAACAAAAAAGAAAACACCCCCGAATGAAATGCAGTAAACAAAAAGTGTTGAAAACGGAAGTGCTCCAGACCACTAGGGGGAGTCAAAGAAAATAGTATTCATTTCTATGGGACCAGATACAAGATTCAGAGAAAGAAATTTGAAAGAAAGTAAAGGTACGTATTACTATATTTCTTTTCAGATACGCTGTCTTTTATAATATTATAAATATTATTATAAATATTATAATAATATAATATGTCTTCTTTAATAACGTAATATCTCTTCTTTTATAACATTATAAATATTGCTGCATTTCATTCGGGGGGTGTCTTTTTTTTTTGTTTGCGTGTGTTCTCTTTTGCTGCGCATTTGCACCTGTCGGCCACTGTACTGTTCAAGCTAATTTTATTCATCCACAAAGCACGATGTTACATTAGTCTTCCTCTACAGATATATTCCAGCTGTCTCACGCTTACCTTTTCTGCTCCAGCGCCCCTACTGGCCGTTAGAAAAAATTCATAAATAAGTAGCATCGTTGTATAAGCCGCAGGGTCGAAAGTGCTTATAGTCCGAAATTACGGTATATATACATATATATATATATACACACACACACACACACATAGGCCTGTCACGATAGCAAATTTTGCTGAAGGATTAATTGTCTCAAAAAACTATTGCGATAGACGATAGTATTGTTTGAAGACCTTTTTACACTGATTTAATGGAAATGACGTAATAATGCATGCGATTTCCTGCCAAAGATAGATACACTTTATTTTCAAAAGACCACCCAACACTGGAACTGATAAAATAAAAATAAACAAAACAACCAAAAATAAAAATAAAATTGATTCTCAGTCTCCATTAACAAAAATGTACTTGAATAAAAACGAAATAACATAAAGCCAAAGTGTAAATAAATACTGCATTCAACCAAAAGAGTGCAGATTATGAGGTCTGTAAACCATATTGCCCTTCAGTAATCATTAGATTTAAATAGAGAAGATGGGCACATCGACTACCTGATGCAATAGTTCACACTACACGTTAGTTCACACAAACATTTTACCCTTAGGCCAATCTTAGAACTTTTATCGTTCTAAGATTGTCTCTTGTTTTCATCCTGTAGTGTGTGGTGTGTTACGCTAGATCGTTGTGGCCCCTCCGATCTAAATCAGAGGTTTTCCCCGCTGGGATCTTAATACAGCCTGTTGAATGTGACAAGTAGCCAATCAGAAAGCGCAGATTCTGCTCCGTGCTTTCAGAGGGGAAATTACCGAGGGGAATCCCAAACAGCTGACACGGCGCAACCTGAAGTCCAGCGGACATTGGAGATGATATGTGGAAACAACATTAATGGTTATAAAACATTTCGTACGAAGAATATATAAATGACGAGGGGAGGAGTTGGAGCGAAATCGCTACGCAGTTGATGAACCCGGTAACTTTTCAGCTGTTCTTCGTTAACGTGACATAAATAGATTATAATGATTTTCATTCAGTCAGGACGTTACGGTGACACTAGAGCCACATGCGTTGCAGGTAGATTGTAGTAAAGAATTGCTTAATGCCTGGTTTTAAAATTAGTTAGCTGGACTTGTAGCCAGCCATTGGAGCCGTTATATCTAGGATTTCTGTCGGCTAATGTGTGGTCTCAGATTTTGAAAATGGGCCGACAATCGACTGACAGCACTAAGATGGTGTAGTGTGCGCTGGGCATTACACTAAGGAAATGAGGAAGGGAGGGTCAGTGGAGAGCGGCGGAGTTGAGCCTTTTTTCATTTAGCGTCATCAACAGAAAGAGAAAAAGGCTGGAAGAGCGATAATTAAAATGACGTAGATAGTTTTAATTTATCGTACGATTAATCGATTTCTCGTTTATCGCGACAGACCTAGCCGGTGAGCTAAATGGAACTTGATGAAGACTGATAAGTACAATAAAATAAACAAAAAAAAAATCAATTAAAACATTATTGATACTTGTTGGCTCACAAGTTGGCACAATTTTCTGAATTGTAATGACTTGTTTGCGACCTGCACTTTGTACTTTGACATTTTACAACGATAACAGCAAACGAAGCATAGCAAACATTCAGGCATGAGAATATGGACCAATATTATCACCTGTACAAGATTTTCTCATGTTGCGCAGTGCAAGAGCTTCATTAACCTTGGGTCTGTTTTTTTTTTTTTTTTCAACAAATCTTAAATTCTGGTGTTAAAATAGTTTTAAACATTTAATCTTTGGGATATCTGAATATACAGTCTGAAATGGAGAAAGCTACAGTTACTTCTTTTGTAAATCTGCGCCACAATTTATTTTCCTAAATTTTAATGAAGCAGAACAAAATTAGCCTCAGAAACAATGATTGAGGTAATTACAATACTCAAACATTAACAATCAAAGTAATGAAATGTTTCTAAATTTTGTGGTATGCTTCTGTTGAAATTATATTTTAGATCCTAATGTAGAAAAGTGACCAATATTCATAGTGCTTGCTCAACTCTAAACACCAAGACACGTCTCTTTTGTTTGCTTCTGTGTTTCTCCAGCCGTGCGAGTGCAGCCGTGAACAATCTGAAGCGTTTTCATGAGAAGAAGAAGAAAGGTTTGAAGCCCTACAGTCTTTACCTGGACCACATAATTCGCAAGTCTGTGTCTTCCCACAGCCGCAGAGATTCCCACTCACGTGTCCAAAGGGACATCTACGTCATAAAGGTAAAGACACGCAGCGATTCCACATGCTGGATTTTATTATCCTGACTGCTGACTAGTGTCGTTTTGGGCCGCTTTGATTAGAGCTGGCTCCAAAATTACCGTGATTTTTTTAATTTAAGTAACCGCCTGTTGCCTTTTAGGACACTGAAGAAACACTGCTGATGAACCTGAGAGACAGCCACATCCTTAACCACAAGCAGAACTTGGAGTGGAACTGGTTGCTCATCGCCACCATCCTGAAGGTCAGGCCTGCTCCCATGCAGCTGCACATACTGAAACGTTTTCTGTTTCCCCCTTTTCTAAATAATGCTTTATTCACTTTCAGTGGCCAAATGTGAACCTCCGGAACAACAAAGATGAACAGATGCACAGGTAAGATTAACTTTGTCGCGTTAAAATGGTTTTACATGCTTCTGTGACATTTGGGTTTAAATACGCATTTGTTTCTGTGGCATGCAGGTTTGTTCGGAGGCTGCTGTACTTTTATAAACCCACTAGTAAATTATACGCCGGACTGGCTTTGGATCACGTTAAGGCCAGGCAACTCACTGTGGTTGGGTGTCAGTTTGTTGAGTTCCTCATGGACTCAGATGAGGTAAGAAAAACAACAGCAACAACAAAGCAAAGCAAAATGTTTTTCAGTTCAAACCTTCTCCCTACATTTGCGTCTTGTTCTTTTGTCACCAGGACGGTCAGGGGTATCTGGAGGACCTAGTGAGGGACATGGTCTCATGGCTCTGCTCATGTTCAGGACTGAAGCCGGAGCGCAGTCTGCAGAGCAATGGCCTCCTCACCACACTCAGTCAGCACTACTTCCTCTTCCTGGGGACACTTTCTGCACACCCACAGGGAGTCAAAATGTTAGAGAAATGTGGCCTGTTCCAGTGGTGAGTGAACAGAGATCGTTCCAATGGAGCCTCAAAATGTTGATGAAACAAGCTGGTTAAGACTCAGCTTTTCTCCTGCTTCTGTTGTTGCAATGTCTGCAGCCTGCTGAATTTGTGCTCCGTAAAGAACCAAGATGCTGTGCTGAAGCTTGCCGTGACAACTCTGGATTACAGCAGGGACGGCCTGGCCAGGGTCATCCTCTCCAAGGTCCTCACCGCCTCCACTGATGTAAGGACACACAGAAACAGAGATATAAGGCGGGGTATTATCTTGCATACAATAATACATATTATAATACAACTTTAATGGAAAGCATTTGAATGCAAAAAAAGCTCTAAATCTGACCTACATGTACAGGGCATCTGCATATCCCAGTGCAGATGCCCAGGGAAATTCATGTATCTAAAATTAAAATGTGTTAAGTTCATTTCGAAAAATGTAGATTGGCTTGTATTCTACGAAGTTTATTTTTCTCGTCAGACTTTTATGTCAGGCAGAAGTTTGAGTCGCCATCAGACATCTTTGCTTCGTTCTGTGACTCGAGGCGGTTGAGGCTACCTCGCTGCTCATAAACCCTTGCTAGGTTTTTTGCATCTATCGTCCTTAAGTGTAAATTATCAGCAATTTGCTGGACAATGTTAGTCTCTGCTACCATCTCACTTCCGTCCCCACCTCCCAATGCGATTTCATTCTGCACTCGAAAGCTTGACATTGCTATAAACAATGTCATTTTCTTTTGTACTTTTCTGTTGTAGTACATGGCTTAAATTTAAATCGGAGGGGTCCTAAAAAATCTTAAATTTGGATTGGTAAATCTTGCAGAAACCCTGATACATTATTTAAAAGGGCTTGTTGCTCTTGAAACCGTTCCAAATCGAACCTACTGGACTGAACTTGCTGAGAAGTCACGTCTTTTCTTCATGAACAGATATGCAGGTTGTACGCTACCAAACACCTGCGCGTTCTGCTGCGCGCCGGTGTGGAGTTTTTCAGCAGCTGGGGCATGGAGCTTCTGGTCACCCAGCTTCATGACCACAACAAGGTTGTTTCCATGGAAGCACTGGACATCCTGGATGAGGCCTGTGAGGACAAGGTAACCAAATGAAACAATTATCTGAGAATATTTTCCGGGTTTTAATCCTGTCTGGCTGTGCTCTGCTAAAGCAATTAATAATATTTATCAATTAAAAATATATTGATGCTAAATAAATGCACAATTAAATTAACCTACTGACAATTGTTAAATTTAGACATGAGTATCGTTGCTGCAGTCAGTTATTATGTTTAAAGATTAAATATGTACTACACTGTGTATCTTATGTTGGCATACTGCTGCATAACTTTAAAAATGCAAATACATAAAGTAGTTTGTTTTTTCTGTAAGGTATGTTTGGGCTTATATGTTTGGTATTCCATAAGAAACGTAGAAATAAAATATTCTGCAGTGTTTACGTGGCGCATATGGTTATATTAAGTCTTCTATATTTAGCAGCAGTAGAACGAGGACAAGGAGTTTGCAAGAACTCATTATCAGCTTCTTGAAGGAACGTCTCATTCCTCAGTGGAGTACTTCACAATTTCAGCCTCTATCTGAAGAAATGAAATGGAAAACAATATAGAGGAGAGGAAGAACTAGATAAAACTATAGAAAATGGCATTCAGAATATAACTGTTTGTAGTTGTGGGGAATATGTATGCAACAAGTTATCATGATCTTTTAAACCTCCTACAATTAATCTACAAAAAGTCAGTTTGTATCTGCCAAACTTATATAATTTGAGGATATTTCATAATGCTGCAAATATCAACCTTCCTTTCTTTCAAATGGAAATAAGAACCTTACATTTTTACAAATATAGATTCCTAAAAGAACAAATTTATTTTAAGTTTCATAATAACTTAAAATATTTTTTGAATAAGTTGATTATGACAAATAGTGCAAACTGGATAAACAGATGTGTGTTGTACGGTGTTTTAATCTGGATTTATGTGTTGTGGACGTAGCTGTATTGTTTCTCTCTGGCAGATTTTCGGTGCAGCTGATTATCGGTGCAAGATAGTCACTAATAAACCGCAGCCTATGACATCCTGCTAAAGTGACTGATTACCAATTTTATAGGTGTGAAGCATTAATATAAAGTCATCCAGTAATTCCTTCTTTCATTTATAACAAACCATCCAGAAGAGACTGCTCCCATGTACTAATTAAAGTAAATGTAGTCCTCTTATCAGCTTCTTACTACTTCACAAAGAAGAATAAATCAAAATGTCTTTGTATCATTTTTAGTATCCTTGGAAAACAAAAACATTACTGAAAGAATGGCCTTATTTTACAGCATCAATGTCTGCAATGAGTTTTATTTCTACTGTATGTCCACTATTAGAGAAAAGGTGTGTCTTTTAAAGTGTCATGTATTCTAGCAGCTCACAGTGGACGACCAACTCAGAGTTTATCACCATGGAAACACTTTCAGAATGATCTGTTGTTACTTTCTAAAGCAGAAAGAAAATGTATATATATAGTAAAGGTGACAAAATAGGCTTAGCACTTTGCTAAAGGTTATTGTGTTAAACTTGAACTTTTTTTTTTTTTCTTTTTTTTTTTTTTTTTCCTTCCAGGCCAACCTTCATGCTCTGATCCAGCTGAAACCAGCTGTGTCCCATCTGGGAGACAAAGGCCTCCTACTGCTCCTCAGGTGAGTTTATGACTTTTTTTTATCACCACCACCATACAGTATCTAATCTGATTGTCCTGGAGGCTTCCTAGCTGCTTTATGTTTAGCGTCTTGAATGAACTGTTGTTTTATTGTTTAGGTTCCTGTCAATTCCTAAAGGTTTTTCCTACCTTAATGAGAGAGGTTATGTCAGCAAACAGCTGGATAAATGGCAGAAGGTATTTGTAAGATATCAACAGATTGGAAAAAAGTGTCCTTACATAGGTGAAAGACTAACTGAAGTTGGTGTTTGACTCTTTAATCTTATCTTGTTTGCAGGAGTACAACCTTAAATATGTGGATCTGATAGAGGAGCAGCTGAACGAAGCACTAACAACTTACCGCAAACCCGTGGATGGAGATAACTACGTCAGACGCAGCAACCAAAGGTGAGACGGGGGAAACCGCTGAAACCTAGATTAGCATCAGAAGTGAGACTTCTTTCAAGTCGAACCTAATTGGTTTGTGTCTCCAGGTTACAAAGACCAAATGTGTATCTCCCTGTGCACTTGTATGGTCAGCTGGTACATGATAAGACCGGCTGTCATCTACTGGAAGCTCAGGTAAAAGCTTAGGTCATTTTAGTTCTGGTTTTTGAAAGGTTTTGACCTCCCAGCACCAGTTTTTCTCTTGGAGCAATTAGCATTACTAACCTTTACAGGTGCGCCAATAAATGGGCACAGATTTCTTTAATTTTGGGAGTTTGTCAGTCGACCGACACTTAAGAAGAACCAATCTTATTAACCGATCTTATCTTCCTCCGCTTAGGTCTGAAAATCATCCAGTGTCAGGACACGTCTGCACGTGTTAACAACAGTCACTCCGTTGGTGCCAGCTTAGCAACTTTGTCGCTTCATTTATAGCGGCTTCTCAGACAAAACAAATTGTGCTCAGCGAAAACTCTAATGGGCAGGTCAGGCTTTTTAAAGGTTGTTGATCATTCGAGCTATAAACCTCAGTTTCTGTGCGCATTTCCTGGGGAGCAATTGTCTTTTCAAAAAATTTTCAAAAGGCTACATAAGAGAAAAACAGTCGGTACAAAATTGACATCCTGGGTTTAGACAGCAACTAAAATAACAAAATTTCAAAAGTATAAAGTAACTCAAGGAGTAAAATGACCAACTCATCTTCAGCATTGAATTATTAGCAGGTGCTAAAGTCTAATAAACAGCAGATTTACTTCTGTGGAAAACAGTTTCCTTTTAAGTAGCTTCTTATATATTTTTTTCACAATCTCTAACTTCTATACCTCAGTCACTAAAAAATGCCATTATTGAGCCTTCTTCAGTCAGTGACAGCACTCACACTGAAGAGTGTCAGCTTAACCAGGAAACTCTTGGGTACGGTGCATTCACTGATCAACAAAAAGATAGATAGGATCTGTGACATTCCACTCTATGTTTCCCTACATATCTCTAGTTATTTCAGAGTTTTTCCCACGTTCTTCCTTTCGTCTGCAGAATGTCGTTCCAGACCTCAGCTACACGGTGCGCTCCCCGATGCTGGACACCTGGGAGGGCGTCAAACAGCTGAAGGCTGCGCTCTGGGCTCTGGTCAGTAAAGACTCCGATTTAAGTCTTTTCACTCAAGACTCCACAAGACTTGTTGACAATTGCAAAGAGATGACTCGTTCACGTTTGTCTTCTGTTCCAGGGCAACATCGGCTCTTCAAACTGGGGTCTGAATCTCCTGCAGGAGGAGAACGTCATTCCTGACATCCTGGCGTTGGCTCAGCACTGTGAGGTGCTGTCAGTGCGCGGGTGAGCTTCACTCCACAGGATTTCACCTAAAAACAAAAGGAAGAAGAGAATGAAGTTCAGAAAGTGGTAACACTGTTGAGTGACAAACACTCTCATTCCATCTCCAGCACCTGCGTTTATGTGCTGGGCGTCATTTCCAAGACCAAGCAGGGATGCGAGGTTCTCAAGCAGTACGGTTGGGACGCGGTCAGGCATAGTCGCCGGACACCGTGGCCTGTCACTCCCGACGATGTGGACACCCAGCTCACGTCGGAGCTCTCCTCCGTACCGAGCACGCTCAGTCTGAACTCGGAGTCCACCAGCTCCCGCCACAACAGCGAGAGCGAGTCTCAACCAAGTACGCTACACCGCTGTCTTTACTTCATTGTCAATTAGTTTTTTGTCATTTAGTCAAATGTTTTAGATCATCCTGTTGAAAAACCCATTAATGAGCCATCTTGCTTTCCAGTAAGACTTGTAGGGCATTTAGAAGAGAAACAGGCCAACAGCATCTCAGATCCTTCACCATGCTTAAGAGTGGTTTTGTTTCACGCTGTTGGTTTTTAAAACGCTCATCTGAACATGTTAATTGCTTCAGATATATTTGAAGAGCTATTTAGGGGAACCTGTGACTTTATTGTTTAAAAGCAGCAGTTTCTTAAGGGTGTTAACAAGGCGATTGAGGCTACTGCTAACTAGCTGCTAATATACCCTTGACAACTAGCTAGCCAGCTTTTTTGCATCCATCATTGGTAGGTGTACTGGACGAAGTTCATCTTTATCACCGGATCACTTCTGTTGCCAACAATGCAACATGCATTCTATGCAAAAAGGCACAACACTATGGAATGTGCAATTTTCTTTTGTCTTATATTTTATTCATCACAAACAGGGTCTTAAAAAGTCTTGAGGTGGTTAAAACCTGGCAAAAACCTTGTTCTTGTGGTTGGAGTTTTCTTAAATCTGCTATGAGGTTTTTTACGTGTCTCTTCTAGTTGATGTTCTCAACACTGTCTGACAGCTGTGGTTGCCTTCCTCCTCTCCACCCTGATTTGTATCGTTATTTCCGTCTTCTCTCCCTTTCTAGACATGTACATCCTGGACGATGACAAATGTGACGGTTTGGACTCGTCCGACGACCCCCCTTTCTACCCGCACTCCAAAGCTGTCAAAGATCGCAGCCCGTTCACCATCCTTGGTTCCACGCGCTTCGTTCGTCCGCGCTTCCTCAATTCCCTGTCTCTCCCCAGCAAGAAGCCCCGCTCCACTAGTGATCCAAAGAGCTCCTCCGGCTCTCGCACCCTGTCTGATCTCAAGGCGGAAAGCCCGCGGCGGAACAGGACGGTGACGGAGCCTTCGGTCTTTGGCACCAACCAGGGAGACGTCTTCACCTCAGTATTCAACAGCAGGGGAATGCCAAAGAGTCCAACGGTCAGCCTGGAGACCTCCTTCGTCGGGACAAGGGGCGGGTCTGAGGAGCAGCTGGTGGACGGCAGGCTGGTGCGGGGCGGGGGCTCGGGTCTCGGGCTCAGCGGACTGGCTGGACACGGGGTGGCAGAGCACCACCGGGAGCAGAGCAGCCGCGAGCGTCTGGCGGGAGACGGCGGCTCCTCCGGCGGAGGCAACGTGGGCGGAGGAGGCGGGGGTACTCAGTTTAAAAGCCGCAGCCAGAGCTTTAACACGGATACAACAACCAGCGGCATCAGCTCCATGAGCTCCAGCCCCTCCCGCGAGACCGTCGGAAACCCCGAGCACCCCGAGGTAGAGCCGGACTCCTCCGACTGCGTGAGCCTCAACACCGTCGTGTCGGCCAAGACTGTGAAAACGCTCTCCTCCCTCAGCCCCCAGCCGCAGACCAACCACATGTCCGCCTCCAAATCCTCCAACGTCTCACTGGTACCCCTGGGCTCCTCGCACACGCTCCCCCGCCGAGCCCAGTCCCTCAAGTCCCCCTCCGTCACCACCATCAAGAGCCTGGCCGACTGCAGCTTCATCTACACCAGCCCCAGGGACGCGCTGGGCTACGCCACGCTGAAGCGGCTGCAGCAGCAGAGGATACACCCATCGCTGTCGCACAGCGAAGCCCTGGCTTCACCCGCCAAAGACGTGCTGTTCACCGACACCATCACCATGAAGACCGGCAGCCTGGACTCCAGGCTGACTCCTCGCAGGTGGGCCACCAGGAGCCGCTGGGAGGCAGGCTGCAGTCGGCCATTTCTACTTGTCTGTCCTGTTTTTGCTTTTGCTCAGATGTGACAACTGTTTGTTCACTAGACTTTAAATCAGCATGACTTAACGCTGCAGAAACACAGAATCTCAGCAAGTACTTTTGGTCCAGTTTCTAGTGCAAATATATTTGTAGACTTGAAATGAGACAAAACCAACTAACTTTTCAGCAAGACATAGGAGCTTGTTTTTAGTGTTTCTCTTTTTTAAAGTACTAGTTCCACTGGCAGATAATGTTTCTGCATAACTGAAATAATCTCACAGTGGAAGTAGCACTTTTTGATCATATTAAGAAATTATTTACTTAAAACAAGCCTCAATATCTTGCTGAAAAGCTACTACTAAGTTAGTTTTGCTGTTTTCACTAGAAACCAGATCAATAATACTTGGTCAGATTCCTGCTGTGTAGCAGCTGTCGTCCTAGTCAAGGTTCGGTTACCGTCGCCCTCGGCAATGACGAATGAGCGTAAGCGTGTCTGTGCACTTTCTGCTGTGTCCGTCAGGCTGTCAGACAGGAGGCGTACCTGTCCGGAACCAAGCGTCCCAAGCCCGTACCGCAGGCTGTCCAGGACATTTGTGCCGCGGTGGGTGGACCTGCCCAGTGTCCTCCTCAGTAGAGATGCAACCTCGTAGCTCTGATTGCTTCTGTTTGTAGTGGATTAGTGGCTTAGCGACAGCTCCGGTAGTTAGATCGTAGTGTGAGCAAATGAAATGTGTAAGAGCTGGTCAGAGATTTACATCAGTTTAGCTGTTTTTTATTTTTTATTTTCTCCGGATGCAGTGATTGCACACCATAGAAATGCGGTGAAGCTGTTCTTCTGGATATATACGTTTCTACACACATATATATGCATGTATGTAGATATATGTACATATCCAGATATTTGAACTCATTTGAACCTGTCTGTGTCCAAGATGAAACTTTATTTGAAGTGAAGAAGAAGAACTTGCTGATAGCCATTCATCGTAGGCCTGGGCGATATGGCTTGGAAATAAGATCTCAGATTTTTTTTTTTCATACCAGATCCGATTTCCAATTTGAATCTATTTTTGTCCTCATTTTCTATGTCTAAAAAAGAAATTATAAATGACAGAAAATGTTTTCACATAGCGGCTTTTAAATCAATCATTATATGATGGAGTATCCAGGCCAGGCTTTGAGAATTTTTGTTTAATTATGAGAATATAGGCATAATATTAGCAGAATAACGATGCTATTTTACAAGAAGAACGTCTTAAAATAAGAGAAACGCTTCTTGAGTTTTCAAGATTTCACGTGACTCAATTAATTGACATATGGAAAATGTCTGGTAAGTAAAAATAATCTGCGAGTGAAATTCATATTTTAATCAGTGTTCAAGAACTATTTACTGAACTCTAGCTCCCATACTTTGCTGAAAAGTTACTTATAAGTTAATTTAGTCTTATTTCAACAGTGTACTAATATATTTGGACTAGAAACTAGACAAAAAAAAAATACTGAGTAAGATTTTGTATTTTCCCTAAAGGTACTAGTTTTGAAGTGGGCACTTGTTTATTAGTTTGTATAATCTCATTGTGCACAGTAACCCTGATGTTCCAGCATCTTCTGGTTTATGACGGGTTTGACCCTCAGTAGACCTTGGGTTATTCTTCTACAGCATAATCAGTTTACTTTTATTTCAGGGGAACAGATTGACTTACATGGACCAAATTAGATCTTGAAACAGAACAATAATCCCACCTGAGAAACTGAGTATGGGATAGATAATCCATCTTAACATTAATAATTTAATTAATTGTAAAATAGCACCATGAGATATTTATGTGCTGTAATTAAAAGCCGTCTGAAAATTTACCAATCACAGAAGCCCATTCCTGCTGGTATTGAAATATTACTTTCCCATATAAATTGATTGAATTCCTAAATCTTTAACCTCCATATTTCTGCTTGCTCAGTGTAAACCTAATGTAAAGTCTCCTACATCTAGTTTGACAAGCCCCTCCCCCCCTCCCCTCTTCTGTGTGGTTTTCTCCAACGTATCCTCACTCTCTCCCCGTGTTCCCTCTCTCGTCCCAGCCTCTCCCCCCGGATCCTCTCACGCTCCTCTCCTCTTGCCCTCCCTAGGTTCCTGAAGGCTCTGAGCTTCGCCTCGCTGGACAAAGAGGAGCTGCTCAGCCCCATCAACCAAAGCACCCTGCACCGCTGCTCCTCGGTGCGCTCCATGGTCTCCAGCGCCACCTTCGGCTGCAACGACGACTACATCGGCCTGGCGCTGCCCATGAACATCAACGACATGTTCCACATCAGAGACTCCACCTACTTCCAGCAGAGGATCAGCCCGCCCTCGGAGGAACGGAAACGCTTCCTGTTCGGCGACGGAGACGGTAACGGCCGCTTTACTTTACGCCGGCGAAACGCTAAAACCGCGAGAGGTGGATGGGTTTTCAGGTGAACTTTGGTTTTGTGGCGACCTCCGCAGGGGACCGGCCCACTCTGCCGTTGCTGAAGCAGCAGTTCAGCATCTCGGAGCTGATCGCGTTGCGAGGCGAGACTCAGAACCACCTGGTGGATTCGGAGGACACGGGTCTGCAGGATCACTCTGAGGAGAACTGTCTGTACTGCGTGGGGGCCAGCGTCCTCGGTTACCCCGCCCAGCCGCAGATCAACAGCACTCACTCTCGGACAGGTGGGGGCGGGGAAGGGGTTCAGACACGTCCGTCTTGTAGATTATCACCTTTTTCAGTCGGAGTGGAGTGTCAGAAATGGTCTTTGTGTTTCATTTTTACCCCCAGATTACGTCGACTTCCCCTCCTGGAGCGGTCCGGGGGGCCATCGTCTGGAGGTGATGCCTCAGTCGAAGTTCTCTGGTGTGTCGGGTTGCAGCGATGCTGCTGTGTCACAGGGGTCCATCTCTAGCACGCCCACACCTGGGGACATCGTTATCGGTAAGAAATGGGAAGGTTCAAGTGGACCGAAGCAGCCCACAGTTGGCCTCAAGAGTTCAGCGCCGTGGTTTAGCATGATGTTTACATGATGATTAGCTACTATTAGTTTTCTGTCACTTTTTTTAGCATTTTGATTATATGTGGGGGCAAGTGTCTCAAACTCCAGTCGTCCAGCTGTCCTGTAATTTTTTGACTTTTTTCTCTGGTCCAACGCACCTGAAATGGCTAAATTAGGAGCTACTAGGCACGAATTATATTTTTAAGAGTCTAGAAAGTGTAAAAAAAAGTGTGAAAACTTGTCTTGAAAATGCTTGAAAAGTGTTTCATTTTGATAATAGGTCCTGGTAGTACCAAAAAATATATATTTTGGTGGCTTTAATTGATTTTTCTTTTTCAGGAAAATGTACCCAAAGTTGTAGTAACTTTTCTTTTTTTTTTACACTGGATTTCCAAAACATACACTTGAATATAACAATTTGTTATAGTTATATATATATATATATATATATATATCACTGAATTAAAAAAAAAAACACACAAATGTGGATATTAAAAAGAAAAATCAAAAACAAGCAATTTTAGTCTTGTAAAAATAAGTTTATTAAGTTAATAAGTAAAAACACAGGAAATCCCCAGATGGTGCCGACATGTTAGAAGGGGAAAAAAAGTGAAAATAAAAAAAAAATAATCCAAATTGTTTAGTTTCCTCCTCATTTTTCTGAAACTATAGCGGCTTCTGTGATACTAACTCTTCTGATGGAGTCTTCCACGTGTTAGCTTTATTTTAGCACCAAGAATATTGAAATAGTTGGTAACTGCTGATTCACACCCCATTAAATTTGACTGTGTTGTTTTAAACACTTGAAAAAACCCTGCAGGGCTTAACAAGTGCACGTCCTCTGCAGGCGGGAAGGCGATATCCGACGACGGCCCCGCCTCTCGAGTCCTTCTGAGGAAGGAGATTCTCCGCCTCATCATCAACCTCAGCTCCTCCGTCGGAACCAAAGGCCACGAAACGGGACTGTTGACGTGAGTCGGCTTTTTCACACCAGCCGGGCACAGAAAACCCGACGCCGGTCTGAAACGTTAGAGGGTCGCCTCAATTTCTCGTCTTTCCTCAGGATAAAGGAGAAGTTCCCTTATGCGTTCGATGACATTTGCCTGTACTCCGAGGTTTCCCACCTCTTATCCCACTGTATGTTTCGCCTGACTTCGAGGCGCTTCATACAGGAACTCTTCCAGGACGTGCAATTTATGCCAGTAAGGAAACGAACGCTGTCCTAATTTCTTTGATTTATCAAACTCTGCCTCTCGTTTAACCGCTGTATCTCCGTCTCTCAGATGTACGAGGAAGCTGAAGCAATCCTGACAAAACTACCAAAACCCGTGGAAGAGGACGTTAACCCGCCCGCGGAGTCCTGATCCTCCTCCCGCCCGCCTTGTGTTTAGTGCGCCGCTGCAGTCCGGACTCCTCACAGCTGTGGAAAGCAAAGCAGGTCTGAGGCTCTGCGGACAGAGGGACGTTGGACTGGTTTCTGTTGCTTGAAACAGAGGAGCGTCGCTCCGCTTTCCCCTCCGGCCCCCCATGCGCCGGAAACAAACAAACAAACAAAAAAAAGACTTCAATGACCGAACACATATTTAATGCTGTTTCAGAAGAAAAAATGAACAGCAGATTAGCCAAAAAACTTGTTTTCCACAACACAGAAATATTCACTGTCAGATCATCATAGAACTGAAGGACAATGATGGTGAATTTAACAAAAATATGGGTAAGTAGTCCTTAAAAATCAATTATAATCAGTTATAATTTCTGCAGATTTGGGTGGTTTCCCTTAATGAAGCGAGTAAGACGCATTGTCACGTCTGCTTGGAGATTCCTCGGACTTTGCCTTCTTTTCTTCAAACAAAAACACTACAACGGATCCTGCTGCTTTGAACTGGGGCCGTCCCGGTCCAAACCCCACCCCCACCTCCACATCCCTTCTTCTCTTGCCTCACCACTTCCTAGAACCTTAAGCCTCCTGTCAGCCGAGACAGCCTGCTAACCTTTCTATTTCTTGTGTCACAGACAATCAAACGTCACTAGTGTTGTATTTTCTAAAGCATTATATCTGCCACCTTTACTCTGCGAATAAGGAGAATAGCATGTGATTTAATGCTAGTTTATTCCATACTTTACTTGCTTAGGGCCCTTGATGTTTTCTTTTCCTCCACTTTTTTGCATCTTCAGCGAACTTCAAAAGGAGTTGCGTTGGTCTTTCTCTCTCGCTCTCTCCATTTTCTTCCTCCTTTTTTCAAAGATGCTCACTTGTGTAAGTAATCTGTAGAAAGGTTGAGTACAGATGCACGCAGATGTCCCTGAAACTTTCACAAACCAGCAGCTTCTCATCACAGCGCCTTCTTTACCTCTGTGCTTCACCCTCTGCTGCATGTTCAGCAAGCATGGCAAGGTTGTGCTTCACCCTAACTTATTTCTGGCTTATAAAATTTTTTTTTATTTTTTTTTTCAAAACTATTATTATTTTAAAGAAATCATAGGTTGCCATTTCATGTCGCCATACATCGTAGGAATAGAGTTACCACCCTGGATCTGTTTCCACAATTCAGTATCACTATGGGAGGACGACAGAGGAGGGGAGCGGTGAAGTGCGGTGACTAAAGTTTATGTAAAAGGTTTCCAGGGAAACAGGGTTCTGTTTCCATTGGCTAGTTTTTTTTGTTTTGTTTTGGGGTTTTTTTTTTGCTATAATGCTGCTACACAAAATGGACTCATAGAGAAATGATTCATAGATCCGCTGAGTGATGTCAGATCTGATCTATTTATTATATGTCTGTACCATAGTGAGTTCAACCAGAGAAGAAAAAAGTTATTTATATTTTTCCTCGAGACTGTATTATAATTTAATTTTTTTTTTCT
Organism: Gambusia affinis; assembly: GCF_019740435.1. Classification (NCBI taxonomy): domain Eukaryota; kingdom Metazoa; phylum Chordata; class Actinopteri; order Cyprinodontiformes; family Poeciliidae; genus Gambusia; species Gambusia affinis. The sequence continues at coordinate 10,042,276 of NC_057870.1, forward strand.
TTTTGCCTGAATTGTGTTTCCCTTGTATAATGTGTACAGTATGTTTTTGGGGCATTGATGACCTAAAGAAGCATACAATCCTATCAAAGGGATGCATTGTTAATAAAACAAAAATCTGAAACACCCAGAATAATTCTCGATTATGTTTTTCCTTCCTTCCCGTGAATATTTAGTTTCACAGTTGACTTTAAAGGCGATCCAAAAGTAATAAAACCACAGACAGCTTTCTTACTGTCTGAAGTTAAATCAAACCAAACATCACTTGCTTTTAGGTCGAATAGAAATTTGCAAAATTGCTGCCGTAATATTTTTTTTGTTTTGTTTTTACTCATTATCTGGTCTGTTTTATAAAGTGAACCAGTTCCTCACGTTTCAGTGTGGGCAGTAACACTGTCTCGTCAAAAATTAACTTTATACTCCTCAGACTGTTTATGAAATGTTTTGGAAGCCACAAATCCTCTCGAAGTTCTTGATAGTTGTTCCCCATATAATCTCATTGCCTTGTGCGTCTAGCAGCTTTTGATGTAATATTTCAATACCAGCAGGAATGGGCTTCTGTGATTGGTTTTGATGAAATTTTAAAAATGTCTCTGAAATTGGTTCTGAAATTGCCTGAAAATACCTGAACTTCAAATTCAGCTGGTTTGAACCTACGTGATTAAAGTTAACAGGTTAGTTAAACTTTTTGACACCTCTCTTTTTTTTGTGCCTGTTAGTAAGACTTAAATGACATTTTGCAATATTTCAGGAAAGACTTGCAGGCCATAAATATAACAAAAAGTTCAGGCGGAAGTAGTGACCATGTTGTTAATTCACATCACAAAACCCTCAGTAGTCCCTGTTACACAAAGCCACACACTGAATTCACACATATATCTGAGTTACTCTGCTAAAGCTTTCATCCCCTTTTCATTTTTCTACTTTTTCTGGCTTTACGACTGCAAACCTCAATGTATTTTCTGGGGGATTTGAGCTGTAAACCAAATACGAAGTAGTGCATAATTGTGAAGTTGGAAAGAAATTATAGTTGACGAATGCAAAAAAAAAAAAAACGTGGCATGGATTTGTCTTCAAACCTCATTTGCTCTAATGCCACTAAATAAAATCCAGAGATTCGTCAAATTAGCACAGTGTTCACCTGTAACGTCAGCATCAATTCAATCTAGGAATGTCTCGGAGGTTTGTTAGAGAGAACAGCAGGAACAAACAGCAGCATGAGTCTCAGTAAGAAAAGTCACTGTTAAAAGAAAGCCGGCGTTTGAGAAGCAGAAACCACCAGAATGACACCAAAATTTCACTTTTTGACCAACATGCAAAATCCCAATCATACACGGTGGTGGTTATTTGCTAAAATGGCAACAGGGTGGCGGAGTCAGGAGGAGCAGTGAAATAGCTACAGGTGAATCACTATTTGTCCAACTGCACTTCGTATTTTTTTCATAATCATTTTCATCATCGGGTCGCGGTGGGGCGGTGCTGATCTCCGCAATTTGAAGCCTTCACTTCGCATTGATGATTAAAATGATTATTTTTCAGTGTAGTAGTTATTTGTAAGAAAAAAAAAAGAGAAAAATTTTTTTATACAGTACTTTTACTTATAAAAAAATGCTTGGCCCTGTAAAAAAAAAAAAAGGTTTTGTTCTTTGTTTTAAATGTATTATGGAGTATTTTATTGTATAATAATTGTTAAAAAAAATTAAAGGTTCGTACTTCGCGGATTTCGCTTATCACGGGTTCTTTGCGGAAAGTAACCCCCGCGAAAAACGAGGGATCACTGTATACTGAAACAGAAATCCTCCTTCAGGTGCAGTGGAGCAAAAATATTTCTCAACCAAAATGCGTTTTTGCACCCAGTCGTCTGCAGCAACCTTTGCCGTGGAAAGTAAGTGTCTGAGAATTGACCAACTTTAAACTTCACTCGTTGGCCACTAGCCAACAACCTTTATTTTGCTTCATTTTTTTTGTTTCAGTAGTAAAAGGCATATTTTACTACTGTGGTGATTTTTCCAATCACCACAGGTCAGAATTGTCTCTATAACTCCGACTTATCTCATGATAATGCATCAACATCTTCATGTGAAACGTTTTCTACACGATTTTACAGGTGCCAAGGATTCACTGGAGCTCTTTAACTGCAATTCTGCAGGATGTGCTGCCAATGTGATAAAAGTGTTTTGTAATGACATACCGGTACTCCTTCAGCATGACCTCCTTCCAGATTGCTCAGGATCTCCGCTTCCCCATAAAGTATGCCAGCATGATGGCCGTGCATATGTTTCCACCCCAGTAGGGACCAAGAGTGAATTTGAGGAGGAGAGTGAATACATTCCAACAAAGAAATGTACAGGTAATTTCACATGTAAAGCAGATTAAAGAATTTCACAAATGAGCCAAAAGAAAATGTGCATTTGTATTCAGCCCTTCTGGGTCAATACTTTGTAGAATTAGTTTTATAGTAACCACAGATGCAGGTCTGTTTGTGTGTCCTTAACAGATTTACACAGCTACACAGTGAATTTGTTGTCAGATCTTCATAAAAAATAACTTGACATTGTAATATATAGTATCTGGTTTTATAAATCAAGTAACATTTTCCTGTGTTTTTCTCTCTATAAGACGTTGACCCCATTTGTCTTTGTATTCATGGTAAGTATTGATTGAATAATACACTACTTACTGTTTTATCTGAACTCTGGATGGAGATTTAATCCAACATTTCAGCTACATGCTCATCACCAACCCCTTCAAACAATGGGAAGAAAGCAGTGAGAGTTCATCCAGGATACATTGTCCCAGGATGCATCCGTGAGTTAAAATCATCATCTAGCACTGAAAGGTTATCCACTATATTTATAAGAGAAAATCATTGTCTATTTGAAACTGCTTACAGTTGGAAAATAGAATAGAATAGAATAGAATAGAATAGAATAGAATAGAATAGAATAGAATAGAATAGAATAGAATAATCACAAGATGGCAGTGTTGCTTTGCTAAAGACATTTTGAACGGTACTCTGTACTTAAAAATATTTATCTTCAGAACGTTATACCCTCTCATATATGTTCTTGATGTTTCAGAATGAACACAAAGTGATACAAAAAGCAGTAAAACTCCCTAGGGTCTTATTAACCCCTTCATTAGGTGCTATTCTAACTTGCATGTTCTTTCTCTAGATGTGTGACTTTTTTTCTGGGTACTCAGACTTTCTCCCACAGTCCAGTAAAATTCCTTGTTCTGTTAACTGGTTTGTCAGATTTTTCCTTAAGAATTGTTATGTGTTTGTGTGTGCATGGTTGTTTGTTTTGTGACAAACTGGGGACCTGTGCAACGCATGCTTGCAGCCTGTCTCTCACCAAATGACATAGATGAAAGTTAAATCTGAGAAGCTTGGCTTTTTGTTACTGACCCGTCTTGTTTGCTGTGGTCTGTCCACTTGCTTCTCCAAAATATCATTGTAAAGGCAGGTGTTAAGGTAAGATCAGAATTTTTACTTCTTCTCATTTTAGAGAAGATGTAAAAATTCTTCTCATTTTCATTGTTACATGCGTCCTAAATATTAGATTTTTCAACACACAGTTGGTCTTGCTGCACTTCTGGTTGGTGGTGGAATATGTTACTGCGTTAAAAGACGCAGCCAAAGGCCAAACCAGCGGCACAACAAGTACCGAACTATAAGATCATTTTAATGTGATAGCCAGAGGTGATATATTGATGCTAATTCCAATTCATTTCAGAGACCCTGAAGAGAGTCAGCAATTAGCAATTAGCAATTCCAACCTTCTTGATGCACAATTGTGAGGTTAGTGAAAAATGTTAATTGTCACACCATTTAATTACATTGATGTGAATTTTTATTTTTTAAAGTTCACATTTTAAATCTTCAGGGAGGCTGAATTTGCTTTTCAAGTGGATGATGACACCATACCTCAACGTGGACGTGGGGATTAGCTAAATTCACTTTAGTTAGTACAGTACAGCACTTAGAGCTGCTTTTAATATGAAAGGTGCTTTATAGATCAAATTGATTGATTGATATTATGTCATCTCATTGCCATCTTATCTCAAAGCATAATCAGACTTATGGATGTCCACAGTTATCTTCCTGATATTTTACACAATTTCTTCAGGACAGCAAACATTTCTGCAGACCACACACATGCTGGGCTCAATCTGCTTAAACGTTTACCTTCAAGTTGATGCTACAGAGTAAAGACCAGTTGCCACAGAAACAGTTTCTTCCTCTAGGATGAACACAAAGAACACCTTTTACAGCCTGAGTGAGTGATAAGTTTCTCTGCAGTGAAAGAAAGAGAAGCATACTGCACTACTAACAACTGTTATTTTTAAAATTTTCCTTTGTGTACAAAAATGGTGTTCTTTTATTCTTTATTATTCTCCTCTAAAGCTGATCAATTTATACTTATTATATTGGTAGTTCTTGAAACCAAAGTCTAGTGTCTCGTTTGAGCTCATCACAGCACAGAAACTGCCCTCGTAAAAGTGTTCAATGACATCCATATAAATATGGACTGTGGGAGAACCACAGTGCTGGTTCTTTTGGACCTCAGTGTTGACCATGACATATTACTGAATCGACTGGAGAGTTGGGTCGGACTCTCCGGTCCAGTGCTTAACTGGTTTGAATCTTACATAAAGAACAGGGATTTCTTTGTTTCAATTGGAAACTTCTCATCAAAGAGGTCAAAGGTCACATGTGGGGTACCCCAAGGTTCAACCCTAGGACCCCTCTTATTCAATATTTATATGCTCCCACTGTCTCAGGTTATAACAGGAAATAATATCAGCTACCATAACTATGCAGATGACACACAGCTCTACATTACGATGTCACCAGGTGACCTTTGACCCCATCCAATCACTGAACAGATGCTTACAACAGATAAATGTGTGGATGTTCCAAAACTTTCTCCAGCTGAACAGAAACAAAACTGAAGTTATTATTTTTGGACCTAAAGAAGAACAATCTAGAGTTATAGATCTAGAGTCAGTGCACAGCTTCAGTTATTACAACTAAAAACCAGCGATCAGCCCAAAACCTGGGAGTAGTGATGGACTCTGACCTGAACATTCAGAGCCACATAAAGACAGTCAAAAAGACGGCCTTCTATCACCTGAAGAACGTTTCCAGTATAAAAGGACTAATGTCTCAGCCAGATCTAGAGAAACTCATCCATGCGTTTATCTTCAGTCGCATTGATTACTGTAACGGCGTCTTCACAGGTCTGTCCAACAAATCAATCAAACAGCTGCAGCTGATCCAGAATGCTGCTGCTTGCGTTCTCACTAAAACCAGGAAGAAAGAGCACATAACACCAGTTTTAAAGTCTCTCCACTGGCTCCCTGTAGCTCAGAGAATAGACTTTAAAATACTGTTGTTAGTTTATAAATCACTGAATGGTTTATCACCACAATACATTAAAGATCTGCTGCTGTTGTATCAACCTTCCAGAACTCTCAGGTCTTCTGGTTCTGGTCTGCTCTGCGTCCCCAGAACCAGAACCAAACGAGGAGAAGCGGCATTTAGCATCTATGCACCAAAAATCTGGAACAAACTTCCAGAAACCTGTAAAACAGCTGAAACACTGACTTCTTTTAAATCTCAACTAAAAACCCACTTGTTTAGAGTTGTATTTGAAACATAATTCATTACTAATTTAATTATGGAACCTGACTTAATGTTCTGTTTTGATTGTTGATTCTATGTTGCATTGTGTTTTTGTGTTTGATTTGATGTAAAGCACTTTGAAATGCCTTGCTGCTGAAATGTGCTATACAAATAAAAATTGATTTGATTTTTTTTTTAAATTTGAAAATCTTGACCAATAAGGCTAGTTCTGATTCTTTGAATTTTTCCATGATGTCACACAAGCAAGCAGTGCATTTGAGGTGTTACTTTGAAATTCATCCAGATGTGCCTCTTTTGTTATCTCAAGTGTTATGAATTAACCTGTTGGGTGCTTATGAAGCCATGGAAACGTCATCTTGTTTTGTTTAAAGATATAATTATTATAGGAAAGGGATGCTTTTTATTTAAAGATATGACTAAAATTATGCATCTCATTATTCTAGGGTTTTGGAAATAGAAATACAGTAATCTTCACATTCACATTTTTGCTGTGACAATGAGATCAAAATAATGGTTATGTGTCTTTATTATACAATATATGTGAGCTGCAAGTACTGGGCAACATAAACTTATACTTACTGTTAGGCTGTTAAAACAAATGTGAAGTTCTGCCAAGGCTCCGTACCTAAATTAGGCTCATGAAATTCTGTTACGATTAAATTTTATAATTCGGGTTTAGGCCTGGAGGTGGAGTTATTGAGTCGTTTTTTTTCCTTCTCCGTGGCGCACTGAGGAAAAAAAGGAGTAAAAAAAAAAAAAAACAGAGGCAGGAACAGACAGAGTCACACACAGGCTGTCTAACTCTACGGCAGCACAGTACAGCGAATCTGCTGTGGAGGGAAGTACAGCAAACAGTACATCACACTGAACCGCATTCATTTAGCTGCTGGAGATCCTCCACTTGAAGAAGGAGAAAAGAATAAGGCTCTGTGAGGACCGCAGCAGCCTCCCTGGGAAATATTTCTACAGGATTAACGAGGAGAAGACCATTTCTGCTCGGTTCATCAGGGAAACCCGCTGGAGGTACGATGTCTGTACTTGCTCACCCGCAAAGTTTAGTGTAACTTAGTAGAAACGGCGGCGACTGGAGAGACTGTAGGGACCGTGACGTGTCGGATCTCAGGTGCTGTGGCGACAGGTGAAAAACTGCAGGTGTGATTAAATCAGATTCTGCCCCGATACAAGGTGTTCTCGACCTAATGTGGACACAGGTCCTCGATGAGAGAAGACAGATTGTTTTCTGGTTTTTGGATAGTAGGTTGGATTTCACTAGAATCTGTCACTTATGAATTATAATCCATATTAGTTTTCCCTGCTTATTAGTGAAATACGTAGTTTTTTGTTGTTGTTGTTGTTGTTGTCAGCTTCTCAGACTTGCTTGGAAACAGTCGGATGGACATTGACGCAAGCGTCAAATTGTGCAACTTGTGTTTTGTAACGAATTCTTCAAAATGTGGAATATTTATAGTTTCATGCCAATGAGTTTCAGCTGATCAATTTCTCGGGAACTGAAGGCAGCCTTCTTTTAAATCCTTTCGTCGCAGTGTTTTTTTTCTTCTATGCATCTCTTCCCATTATCACAGGTCTTTACGTTAACGTGATACATTTCTGTGCTGGTGACTGGATCTGGGCTCTTCACATTTCCCGCTTAAGCCCCTCTGTGAGAGTCACCAGACTGAGACAGATATAAAACAGCCCTGCCTGACCAAAGATACAGCAGGTTATGCTCTGAAGACAGATTGATTCCTTCCAGTGGCTTGGTTTGTTTTTGTTTCATGTTGCTAACTCAATTCTTGGTTGTAGTTTGCAGAATTGCTTGCTGTTTCTCACCTTTTAATAAAAAAAAAAAAAGGAAATATAGCAATCATAAAGATTTTTCCACGATTCTAAAATGTTACGAGCTTTTGCTGCATTCATCTAAGATGCCTTTAATTAACAAGTACAATGAATGGGCCCTTAGGCTTTCCTGAATTTAAAAGACATTGTGGAGTTATCTGTGTGTATTTTATTGACTTTTTTTGAGTTTATCTATTGCTTCTGCTTATCTGGACAGTATCCATCTTTTTCAGATAGCATTTGCACTCCAAGGATGTAAACTAGTGAAAACAATATAGTAAAAACAGCATGTGTCTAGCAATGAAAATGTAGCATAATATATAGAACATCCACTGAAGCGTTTGACGTACTCGGGGTTGTAAAATACAAATCAGACCTTCCCAAAGCAGCCTGTATAAGTTGGGTCCTGCAGGTATATGCGTCTGTGTTGATCTTTATGAAACTCCTTTATCATCCTCATTTGACAGAGAGGCTTTTTCCCACAATGTTTGAAAGGGAAAGCATGCAAATTTCCATCAGGTGTAACACGCTTTGTTGGTAAAAATACTGTTTCTTTTTGAGATTTTTTTTAAAGGTTTTATTGGCTCTAGTGGCCTTTATTTGATAGTTAATTGACAGGAAAGTGGGTAATGAGAGAAGGGGGAAGACATGTGGCAAAGATCGCCAGGCCAGGAATTGAACCTGCGATGGCCGCGTCGAGGACTAAGGCCTCCTTATGTAGGTTGTACTTAACCCCTGCGCCACCACAGCACATCCGTCTTTTTGAGATTTTGTGCAATTAATTAATGCAGCAAGGAAATGAAACTTGGTTTTCAATTTATAGAAAAATAGTTTTGTTTGGATCTGCTTGATCTATTATCAAAGATGAAAAGAGTATGGTACAACTAATCTACCAAGGTTTTTTTTATTATTTTTTTTACCTCAGCTAATGGGTCAGACAAAAAGTAGCAAAAAGTGAAAAGTACAAATGATTGACTCAAAGGGGAGCTGCATAAAAATTCACAGTACACTTTGTACATGTATCATTTTCACGTAAGGTTGGTTTCTTTCTTTAAATTGTAATAATGTGCAGTGACGTTTGAGGTTTACATGGTGCTAAATCGGTTTGCATGTTGCAGCGAACGTATGTGTGCAGTTAGAGCGGTTTCCTACATGATTAGCAGTTGAAAGGCCATATTTATTATATGAACATAAGATCCTTTCTGTTCTTCAGCCTTTCCTTTCATGAATTGGGCTACTAATGAACACTTGCAGTCCAACGTTTTTAGAAAACGTCAAAACGCCCCATTGTGGAGCTTCCCATTCACAGGTGTAACAATTAAATTCTGCCGATCCTTTCAGAGAAGTCTTGTGATTTCTGGGTCAAAGAGCACTTGGTACATATCATATGGTACCGTGGGAACTCGGTGGTCATACAGAAAAAATAACAATATGAGACTTATTAAAGTGGTTACATAATTCACCAACATCCCTTCTGCCATTCCTGATGGTAGCTTGACTTACACTGTACTGTTTGGACACACATGCATGTAGTAGTGTCTCGTCACATTCATCATTATTGGATAAAAATGCCTCTCGCTCTCAGAGGGAAATTCCACACTTCATGATGTTTGCATGCAGTTAATGGACTGCACGCAAACAGCTAAAACAGCTAAAATTGAGGTCCTATAGCTGCTATCAGAACATCTGACTTAGAGCCAATGATAATGCGCTCTACAAGCTGAAAACAAGACAGGACTTTCTGCTACACTCGACATGAATTTAGATTAATTTATTTCCGCTTGAATTCAGAACATAGCAGCAAACAATTCTGCCAGGCCCTTGCAGAGATCATCTTTGTGCAGGTCTGTTAAAGGCTATCAAAATGTGCATTCCTGCTTTTAATAAGCAGGACGTCTCAGCTACTGGATCACACGGCTGGTGTTTATTAACTGAAGAATTGTTGCTCAGGGTATTTTATGAGACTGACATGCAAATAGAGCAGGCTCTGTGGTTGACAAATCACTGGTAAATATTCTAGACTTATGTCGTGTGAGCTAAAACCATCCCTCTCAGATGTAATGGCTGTTATTAGAATTGTTACCACTTACAACTTTTGGGTTATTAATTGCTAAAAACGTTAGAGGACAATCAAATTTATGATCAAGTTGACCCACCTTCTGTAGAGACCTGATGGTCTTTTGACTATCCACCTTTGTGAAGCATATGGGTGAGCAGTGTACAGTATGAACTGATGAACTGTTCTCTCACTCTCTTTTTATTTTTTTTCTCTCTCTCCCTCCCTCTCTCTCTGTGTGTTATCTGTTTTATTGTCCTCACTCGTTGGCCAGCCTCCACTCATGTCAGCACATACCTCATACGGATCTGACTGCCATTAGCACTCAGTCAGGAGTCACAACTCTGTAATTAAGTCACTTTTTGTTGTAGGGGCTAATTAGAAATTTCCTGGGTTTTGGTATCTTCCTTGGGAATTCACACAATCTTTATCCAAGTTATAGACAGAACCAAAACTAGCATGGGTAATATGCAGGTTCTTCTTAATCTCTGTATTTATTGTAACTCGGTATTATATGTACACAATAAACATTTTTTAAAAATAGTAAATTCAGAACAAACATGCATTGTCGATCATCCTTTCACTCTTTCTATTCATCTCTCTTGAAAGGGAAATATGTCGTCAATAATTAAGAGTCAGTCGTTTCACTTCTCATAATAATTAATCTAACAGTGAGCAGCACCGCTAACTGAAAAAGGTCTCTGAGTTCACCTTCAAAATGCTTTGGGTAAATCTTATCTTGGGCGCTCTAAAATTACGACTTTATTGAATAACTTCCACATATCCATCCCTCACTACCCCTGACCTTTCAAGTACGACATCTGTGAATACACGAGGGCACCTTGTGGGTTTGAGGAATTAAAGTTTATTCATCAGAGGTTGCACTTAATTAAGGCTCTGTGGGACCAGAGTGGTCTACCCTCCAATTATCCACTTCTCTGAACAGCTACATGAGTCTTATTTCATTCAGAAAAGTGCACAATGTTTGATAAACTTTGATGCAGAAAATTACCAGCCCTTGGGAATAAGACAAATTGTGCAAAATAGGAATAAGCCGGTTACTGGTATGTAGATATAGCAACCAAAAATGACATCTGTTGTGCTATTTTTACAGTTTAAAGTTATTTTATTTAGATGCCAGAGAAAGTGCTCTAACTGCATGAGACAGAGTGTAACAAGGTCTTGATCAAGTAGTTGAAACAATTGACAAAGCTTTTAATTAATATTTTTTCTTCGTACGATTAATATTAATAATAATGCAATTAGATTACTTTATGTAGAATCACTTTTTAAGCATTTGTTAAACACTTGCTTAGAAATATGCTGCAAACACGATAAGCCTGACATAAATCTGTCCAGTTTTCACTCTCATGTGGAAGTATTTAAAACCAAAATGAAGTGTGTGCGCTCCAGATTTGTTGGACCTTGCAGGCTTTTTGAACTTGTCAGAGTACAAGACAAAAACTCCCCAGCAATATTTTGTTGCTAAAACTTTTAGTGACCAGCAGTCACAGCCCTTTAGTTCTGTAGTTTTTATAATCTTCAGCCATCAAATTAATAAATGGTCTAACCTTTTTGTTTTGTCATAGTTACCTATTTGTACCTCCATTTCACGGACTCATCACCATTTCTTAGCCACAAGCAAAGTATCTCATAGCCATATGTTTAAACTGTTGTGGATCAGGTAATTTGTTGTATTTTTATGAATAATTTTAGTTTTTATGACTTATAAGGATAATAATTTTTAAAAGCTCTTTGTAATACACCATATCTCCACATACTTGGTTTGGATTCCTGTTTAAGCCAATTCATCCTCTTTTATTAGATTATGATTTAATTTCAGCGTGAGTCCCTGCTGATAGATATTATTTATTCCAGTCACTTAAACACGTTACATTAGTCTATGAGCAGAATATAAAGATTTTAATGGTCTGGTGTCAGAAGGGTGTGAAACACACCACTGGCGGCTCTGAATTGATACCCAGCGAGCCAGAAACGCTGAAACTGGCAGACAGCTCTTTTATAACGTCAAACAAGTTGGGTACAAAACGACCAGAACTTCAAAGGTGTGAAATGGCGCCGGGCCGAAAAGATCAGAACTGCTCCAAATTTCTCACATGCATGCAAACAGAAAGTTGAATCTTTTGAAGACCATCCACAAACGTCCGTGTGCAGTCCGGGATCTGTTTAAAATCCTCATTATTTACTTCAAAGCTATCCGTTCGATCTTAATGACCTCTGCTTGCCTGGTCTGGCCAATCGACTCATGGGCACCAGCTTTGAAAGGGCGAGGGAACATTGTCGGAGGGGGCCTGCAGGGACGTTTAACTAGTAATTGTCCTGTGCTGAATCCCGGTCGGTTGGTTGAAGGCTGCTAGCTGAGCATTAAGCTAAAAGATTCCTCACAGGAATGTATATCATTCAGATATTTGTTGTTGTTGTTGTTGTTTTAGTCCTCCGTCGCACCCTTTCTCGGCCTTCATCCCTCCCTCTTCCCTTATAATGACGAGGTCTGCAGAGGCCCGCTCAGGGAGTCGGAGTGAGAAAGTGGGAAGGAAAGATCACAAGATGAAAGGGAGAGCTGAGTGAAGACAACTGGGGGGGAAGAAACGAGCGAGACAAGAGGAAGAGTTCTCGTCTTTATCTATTGCAGCTTGCGTCTCCTTTCTCGATGAAATGATTAACCTTCTCTTAGAATCATTGGGCCATTTCTGTTTACTGTAATACTTCTACATAATAAAACTTTCTATCTCCCTCGAGGATTTACTGAGGGAGAGTGGACCTTTGGACCCTAGAAGGGCCTGGCTGAGCTGGGAAACCCTGTCTCTTATTGTATTTGTGCCGTTTGTTTTCCCTGGACGATGACGTTAGGACACGGGGCTCTGCTGGATGCCTGGTGATGGATATATCTGCTGTCTGAGGGGAAAGAAAAGCCTGCTTTAATAGGTCATCATCTCAGAGAGTGGAGTGTTGTTCTCTATCACGCTCATTGGAGCTCCTTTTGTTTGCTTCTGTATCTTTAGGGAACATTGTCTTACTTTTTTTCTCTACATATTCCTGTCCCTGTGTTTCACTCAACGCTCCCTCCCACTCTGTTCCCTCGAATGAATCATGTGACTCTCTCCGGACACGGAGGGTGACCTCCTCCTTGCTGCTTCCCATGCAAAGAGGGACTCGAGTGAAAGTGATGAATGATGATCTGATTTCCAAAAACACAAGCTGAAGTCGCTGGGCATGCAAAATAAAATGAACACAATACTTCTTTAGTTGTTTAATTGTGTAATAACCACAGTTCTTCCTTTCTCTTCTGTAAGGATGAAATTGTCAATAAGTTACCCGGTTTAGTGAGTGTTGCATTAACCATAAGAAAAGGAATGACTCTGAATATCTACACAACTTTCGTGTCGCATTTTCTCATTGCCATCATCTTCCTCCTTTATGTTTACCACTCCCACCCTCTTGTTAGAGCCCTTTTTTGTGTGCTCTTGTCATATTTCAAAGGTCAAATCCTTCTCCCCTCCATAACACACACACACGCACACACTCTCACAGTTTGAGTACCTTCAGTTAGACTGGTCATTGCCACAAGAGCCTAAAACATAAGTGCAAAGTTTGGTGCTGATGGGATTAAGGGTTGCTGTTTTGTGTTTAGCAATATGGATGAGAGAGTTTGTTGTTGGAAAAACTAGCCTCACCTGCACAGAGTATTCTGAGTGTGGGCAGATCTCCTTGTCCAACATCAGTGTCTGACCTTGTGCAAAATTTTCTTAGAGGATGTAAAGCTGCTAATAGCTTCAAAGGTTGGGCTAACATTATATTAAACCCCTATGGATTAAGAATGGGATGGCACTCCAGGTCATATGCACATGAAGGCGGAGACAAAAATCTAAATATTAATCATACAGGATTACATAAACTACATCCACACTGGTTTTCTAGCCACTTCATGAATTTCTTGGTTCCGTTCTTTAGTTTAGCAAGAGATCCTAAAGAAGCATAAACCTCAGGGATCCATTCAGGCAACTCCTCCAGCAGCAAGCTGACAGCGTTGATTACCCAAGAGATTTTTCTGTATTTTCCTCACTCTACAATGAGGTAATACCCCAGGCTTTTTTTTTTTTTAAAATTGGCTAAATTGACGAGCTCTGCCACTTAACTTCAGTTCTGTTTGCAACTCTGTCTGATAAGGTATCCTCAGCCTCTGTTGGTGCTGCCTCAGACTCTTAATCACATTCACACACAGACTTCGTTCCAAGATCTGCAGTGCTGCGTAGTGCCTGCTGTTAGTGGGCAGACTGTACCCTGAAGCTGCGTCACAGCCTGTCCGTCAGAAAGGGGATGAAAACAAACGATCCTCCTAATGTAGTAAAACACGAAACAGATCAGTTTCATATGCTGAAGGAGGAAGGGAGGAGGCGAGTGTTGAGTGGATTTGATAGTTTTCTATTGAAACAGAAAACACACATTCATGGTTTGCAAACTCTGTATGGGGTTGTTATTCTTTTGCTTCTTATCTCGGATTAGTCCTAACTGAACGACTCTGTCAGTCTTTAGAACATAAATCAGAATCTGCCTCCTATAAGAAAGTTTTTGTGGTTGCTGGAAGAAGTTAACTCCCCACATTCAAAATCCATCAAGATATCACAATAGCGGCAAATACTTCACATTCTTGGCCTGATTAATCAAAGTGTGTGACCAAACGCACACTCCAAGTATGCCACTTTACCACACGAAATGATTTCTGTCTAAATAATTTTTTTGTTTTGCCATGATACAAATCCAATCCATCAGATTTCTAGCATTTACCAATGCTGCAGCAGCCAACACAGTCTTTCTTTCACAGTCAATTTCATTGTAATGGTGATTTGTATAAAGATTAATGGTGAAAACCCAGATATATTGGATCACCAAAATGTTCCCAGCTTTTACAATATGTATATAAAAACTCTTACCTCTAAATATGTATATTCTGTTTTTTGTGGTTTTGAAAGACAGGAAGTTTGACAGGAAAATATCAGACTGAAAATCAGAAAATGTAAATTGCAGATACAGGTTTGATCAGTTCATCTTCATATATAATTGTATTGCTCATAATCTGAAGAGACTATTCTTGTTCGTATATTTAAAGCAACAAAGAAATGAATTAAATCAGGAGTTAATGTTGGTATTTCTCTGTCTGGTATTTCAGACAGGAAGTTGACCAACCCACTTCCCCTCAGGGTGAGCTAAGATGACAGCATGCGCCTTCTTGGTTTTTCTCCACTGAAATCCTTTTCTCTTTGCTCGTCTAACGTTATGGTAAGAGATTGTGGGGGTCACGGCAGCCAGGCGGCCTGATCCTTAGTGCTCTGCCTTGCTGTCTCAATATTGATTCATCATTTTGTTTACAGTCTGCTTGAATAAGCCGATATTAGTGTTTCTAGGGAGTGAAACGAAGCAGAAGGGGGAAAAAAAAGCCTTTGTGTTTGTTTGTATCCTGGTGACTACAGGAACCTCTGTGATTGAATATGTCTCGGCTCAAATGTCGCTATCAGAGATGATTAATTTAATAATAATTGGACTTTATTTGCTTTGCATCCTTGGCAGACAGCTCTTGTCTCCTCTCCGCATCAGATCTTTGTCTCCCAGACTGCCTGGCTACGGCGCTGCTGTTTGACTTCCACTGGGGCCGACCGGCATCCTTGGCAGTACCCTTGAAACCATGGAGGAGATATGGCATGAGAACGAGTGTTTGATCTGTGCTCAAGTGGGCCTGTTTGCAGGGGGAAAGAATTTTGGACAAGGGCGTGGGACAAGTTATAGTGGAGCTGTTTATGAGCAGAGTCGTCCACTGTGTGGAATGAGCCTGTCGGTTCTCATGGGA
Source organism: Gambusia affinis (assembly GCF_019740435.1). Classification (NCBI taxonomy): domain Eukaryota; kingdom Metazoa; phylum Chordata; class Actinopteri; order Cyprinodontiformes; family Poeciliidae; genus Gambusia; species Gambusia affinis. Next base: position 10,057,678 of record NC_057870.1, read on the forward strand.
CCTGATTAGAAGAAAGCGCACGCAAAATAATTTAAAAGTGCAAAAGAAAAGTGAGTCAAATGTCAAGAGCACATAGACCCGGTTGTTAAAACATGGACTCATGAAGGTAAATTGTGTTTCCACAAACAATTTCCTCCTTGTACAATTGGAGAAATTCTGCTTCGTCCAAGCAGAGTTCGTTGGTTCCAACTTGCCGTTGGAACATTGTTTTCCTCCGTGTTTCTGCTCCTGACCTGCATTGTGAAGGATTCTTCTTTTGACTGCAGTGGAGGAAACAAACACTTCACCTGGCTATCATAGCAGCGCAAAAGAGACCATTAGTGAATAAACTGTAAAATAAGCAGGATTAGATTATAAAACATAGATATGCCAAGCTTTAAACATCACAAAGTGCACTGTCCAACTCGTCTTCTGAAAATGAAAAGAGTACGGCACAGCTGCGAACATACCCAGATATGGCCATCCACCTGAACTGACAGGCAAGAAGCACATTCATCAGAGGAGTCGCCAAGAGGACCATAGTGACCCTGGGAAATCCACGGCTCAGGTGGGAGAACCTGTTGAGTTATGCACTCCATAACTCTGGCCTGCATATGAGCGAATCACCACTGTTGAAGGAAAGCTGTTGGAAATTCTGGTTGCAGAAGGTTCACTGGTCAGATGAGACTAAAATTTTACTTATTTTTTTTCTGACTGCACCTGGAGAGACTAACATTGGCCATCACCCTGAAAAACCTCATGCCTCAGTGAACTATTTCACGCTTTAGCATCAGGCTGTAGGAATGCCTTACTTTAGCAGGGACAGGGAAACTGGTTGGAGTGTGAACAAAGATAGAGGTGAATACATGCTCTCAATCCCATCCTTCTTTGAAAATTGCACTTCAGCAATTTTCAAAGAAGCAGTAAATATTTCAGTCTGTAGATGTTTACATCTGGGAGACAGGTGGCCCAAAAGACTTGCAGCTGCAGCAGGACTTCAGCAAAGAATCGATCCAAGTGGTCTGAATATAAAGCACAGCACACTTTTCAAATTATTCCTAATAAATGCAGAAAACCATGTATTATTTCTCTTCCACTTCACAGTTGGCCTCTTGCTATTTGGCCTATTGTGTAAAATACTTTTAGGTTTTTGTTTGTAACGTGACTGGATGTGGAAAAGTTCAAAGCGAGTGGATACTTTTGCAAGCTACTGCATGCTAATGTATTTTTAATTTTTAGACATTCATAAACAGATACTCCTTTGTATCAATCATTTGGATCTGTTTCTACCCTTGGTTCTCATCCATACCACTAACATCTCCTCCACAATATAACCTGTCAAAGACAATGATGCGACAGAGCTGGGACCGAAAGGTCTTGTTTCACTTTGTTTCTGTTTTTCCTTGTCATTTTCCAATGTGCCTGCATTGTTTGCTAATGGTGTGGATGGCAGGAGTAAGTCACGGCTGGTTAAGATCATCCGTCCACTCGTTTCGCGTCAGCGTGTTCATACGTCCGCCTGCCATTTGTTATGAAGTGAACAGGAGACCTGCTGTTTGTTCACTGCGGCTGCCGGCCTCTCATGGATCGTTCTGGAAACAGGGTACTGGAGCGTCCAGCTGGGCTGTGTGGGGTCAGGTGAGGGCAGCAGGAGGGGGATGCGCACAAAATGGTGCTCAGGTCAGGGCAGCTCTGAGAGCCGGACTCATTAACATTCCTCAGCTTCGGAGAGCGCCAGGCCAGTTGCAGCGAATAATGGCTCAGGTGGATCAACACATCATTATCCAGATTTACCTCTATTGACGCAGCTCATGATTGATAACAGGATCTCATTATGGCTTCTCCGGCTTCAGGCAAATGTTGCATCAGCCTCTTGCCTTATAATTGATGGAGTCTTGTTTTTTTTTTTTTTTTTTAAGGGAGAAAGAAAAGATATAAATGATGCAAGTTTCCAAACAGAGATGGATTAGTCTGCGCCTCTGGCCAAAGTATATTTTGTTGTGTTTATAGCAACGGAGGAGCTGGTCCATAGATAAGAATTTATCTGGAGATGAGCACTCATGGTGTCGGCTGCATTCTTTATTTTTTTTTTATCTTCTTTATCAGTGCACGTGAGCCTGCATTCATCCAGAAGGATGCATTGGCTCTATTTTAAAACACGTTTTCACCAAGAAGGAAGCACATTTAGGATTTCATTACGAGAGGCGGACCCGTCAAAATTTGGTGGTTGATTATTTTCTTTTAGGGTTTTTTTTCCCATATTTTCTTCAGAAGATCAGATTTTTTTTTTAAGAAGTTTAATGTAAGAAGAATTCCAAAGATTTTTATTCCCCCATTACAGCATAAAGGATTATTATCCATGCGTCACAGAGAGCAGTCGCTGTAAAACAAGATTTTACTAATGTTTTAAAATTATGGAGGTGATATTTTCATCAATCTTTAGCACCTTAAATAAACATTTAGCACAATTAGCATAGCTAGCTGCAGTTTAAGGTTTTTAAATCTTAAAAACCTTAAACTGGTTTTTTAAACCTGGTTTTTTTAAACCTTAAAAAACCAGGTATAGATCTCTTGGAACACTTTTCGAGTGTTCCAAGAAATCTATACCAAAATCACATGGTAAGACTTTGTTTTTTGTTTTTTGCAGTGTTATTACTTTAGTACAATTATCATTCAGTTTTTCTCTTTTTTTTTTTTTTTTTTTTTAAAGTTAAGCACGGACAAACAAACTGCAACACAGAAATTTTTGGGAGGATTAAAAATACAGCAAATAAGGCAAGGAAGGAAGATCCAGCGTCTTCAAAGACCGAGAGAGGGAAACCCTCAACAGGACACTACAGAGCATTTTTGCTTTACTTATTCAGCCTTCCTGTTATCTGCTGGATATATCACTGTCGTGAAGAAAATAGCTAACCTCAGTCAAACTTTTACACTGAAGAGTGTTACCATATTTGTTTATTATTATTTTAAGAACTTAGTCATCAGAAAAAGATAAACTTTTTAGTTTCCGACTGGTTAGTCTGATCAAGCTGAATTCTGCTGTAATCGGATCTCCAGCTGACATCTGTTATCACAGTCGCACTGTTTTTTTGTTTTTTTTTCAAAAAGCCTAAACAAAAGCATATAAAATGAACTAATTACTTTTATTTACAGCACACAATGCAACATTTATTCCTACTGCTGCAAAAATAACAATGCCATCTTTAGCACCTATTTTGACTCTGTGACTGGGCTTTTCAAAATGACAGTTAAAATTTGTCTATTTTATAAGTGTAGGAGCCTTTTTTTATAGCAACAGGTGAGGGAGGGGCACGATGGTACTCTATCGTTCACGCTGTTGCAGAAAACTCTGGCTTTTTCTCTGGCGTCTATATAACAGGATTTGAAATGAAATGTGAAAATTCCCACTTTTTAAAAACCTCGGAGCCGGCAACTGGCCCATGTCGCAGTATAATATCCCTAAAGATTATTTTGGACTCTAGAGCTCTGAAAAGGCTTTCATTCAGATGTGCAGCGGCTCTGAAGGTGATGTGACCGCCGGTCACAGAACGGTTGGCCGGAGGACGTGCTGTCAAACGCTGATGAAGCAGAAAGTCATTCAAGGTGTTCAGGTCCTGCAGGCGCATTTAAATGCAGGTGATGTGGCGAGTGCAGATACGCCACAGCTTTGTCACGGAACGTCCTGGCTCAACCAAGATTTCTGTTGAGCTTTTCCAGCTTGCAGACCGATTTGCCTGTAACACAGACACCGAGGTGGGATTTTGTTCAGTCATGTCACTCTGCCGTTTTTTTTTTTTTCCTTGGAAAGTCAAAGAGTAAAACAGGCAGAGTGGGTTGGGTGTGGGTGTGGGAGGCGGTGGCAGCGATGGGGGGGGGAGCAGCAGACTGATGGGAGTGTTGCAGCTCAGGAAGAAGTTGCTTGTGCTGTCAGCATAGTAAAAACTTTCGCCCCTGAGCTCTGACTCATTAACCGCAGCTCTGCACTTCAATGAGATACAGTACAAACCTAGTTAAGCTGCCAAGCAGGATTGTTTTGTTGCTTCAAAACAAGAATCTAATAGAGTCACAACACACAAACAAACCACAGTCGACAGACAGGAGGAGTTATTTCTCACGTTAGAAAGTTATGTAAAGCATCAGCCTAACTAGCTCTGTCCTAAACTTATATCATTGCTTTCCGTACTGTAATGCTGAGTTTATGGCTGATGTTTTGCCTCCGGTTTTGTTGGATAATGCTCTGTCTGTTCATGCTCTCTTATAGAGACTCTCCTGATGATTGCTCAACCTAATAATAAAGAGGTGTTGTCCTGATTGCTGTTGGTCCAGCACTGCTTATCTGTAAGCAAGGTAAGTTACACTTTTGACCTTACAGAAAGGTTATTTCTTATTAACTTGAGGTTATGTAATAAGCACCAGTCCTCTGTTAGCAACGTAGCGGTTTTTTGATTTGGATCCCCCTTTTCCTTTAGATGTCGACCGCCTCTGAAAACAGGATGGAAGGGCCTCGCACTAGGAGCCAAGAGAAAACCTACAAGAAGGTGAAGCCAACCAGAGCTTTGCTGTGTTGCGGTTTCTTTTCTTATTCTGACGCAATAAACCTGATTCTGGTAAACGCTTCAGTTTTAGAGCCAGTGAGTCCAAAGCAGCTTTACTTCTGAGTACCTTGAGTGGGTTAAAATGTCCTTGTGCTGCAGCACATAATGTCCTGACCCCTGTTAGGGCTGCTTGCCAGAGACCAGTGCTGGTCCCACTTGTTTTCTTTGCTTTTTTTTTTTTCTCCCTGTAGACGTCACTGAGAGTGGCAGCATTTCTAAAGATGAAACCATAACGTTTCCAGAAGCACAGCAGCTATCTTTGTCTTAGTTTGGTCTGAATATATCTAGTCATTTTGACCACCCACCTAACAGAAATATTTGTTTCTCAGCTTATAGGAGATTTACATATTTTATAAATATTTCTAGTTGGGCTTGGTGGTTTTTACACTTATTTGCATTTTCTTGTTGCACTACAAAACAATTTTATTCAACTTGGTTTATTTATACGCCTCCGGTTCAAAGCAAGTGGTGTCCAACGGCAATTTACACACAAACGCGTCCAGTTGACATACACAGAAAACACATTGGAGATTATTTAATTTGGTGTTGTCTTTAGTCTGAAACACACTAAAGCAAAACAACAACACAGAAATATTCCCACAGCAAAATGGTGTCATGTTGTAAGACTATTATCTCAGATGTGTCTGTGTTGTTTTATAATTCTTGTTGTTTTGATTTCAGTTCCAATTAATGATGTTAATTACAAAAAGGACTTATTTTATTTTATTTTTTTTCCAATTTTTCCCCCCACTATTTGTCCCATGAGAACGTCAATAAATATGTATTTGAACAATAATAATTAGATGCAGACAAAGTAATTGGCCACCGGTGATGAATGTATCTAAAAATATTTTCATACTTTTGCAGGTAACGTAACTTTACCCTAAATGGGTTTTTTTTTAACCAATTTACTTCATCAGGAAAGAAAATCAAATTTTAAGAAATAATTGTTTTAAAATGAAATTTTAGCACAACTACCAAAACAATGCTTTATTTTAGGGCTTTTTACACAACTTTATCAAGTTGCAGTAAATTCGTAGAGTGCTGCAAATGTCTGCAGGGCGTCTGCACCAGCAGGGCGATGTTTTAATCCTCGCTATTTTAGCGTTCCAAATAAACCTGCTGTTTTTCTTTCTATTTTCCCGTCAAGACCACGTCATCGGCCTTGAAGGGAGCCATTCAGCTCGGCATCGGCTACACAGTGGGCAACCTCACCTCAAAGCCGGACAGAGACGTTCTTATGCAAGACTTCTATGTGGTGGAGAGCGTCTTCCTACCCAGGTTAGTGGTGCACGGAGCTAAGCGGTGCACATACGTGGACGTGCTCCGTTTTTAGTGCAATGCAGAAAGCTCAGCAGAAGCCTCTAAATGTTAGTTATTTGTACAATGGGTGATTGCAGAGTAGCAGCATGAGTTTCATCAAATCTCAAGGTTATTTCACGGCAGGGGGCCGTGAATCAGAAAGCCACTTCATAAAATGCAGCATACATGTAGGTGGAAACAGCCTGAAACAGCTGACTAATGTCTGCAGATTTGTTGTGCTTTTTTGCCCATTATATATATATATATATATATATATATATATATATATATATATATATATATATATATATATATATATATTGTCTGAGTTTGTTCTACAAACAATGAATAACTAGTCTTGCCCAGTGGGTAAACTGCAGCCAGAGCCTCTCCATCATCATTTCTCAGCAGTCAGTTCTCCTCGTCTGAGTCATGATGCAGGGATGCTACTATTCCTGCGGATTATCCTCCCAAGAGCTGTGAAATCAGCTTACTGCATGCCTCTGGCTGCCGCTGCGGCGCTCAGCAGACGTCGGCGTGCGTCCTCTCCGTCTTCTCAGGCTGTCTTCACAATTGCATCATCAGCTTAGAGAATCATTTGATATGATCTGAAGCTCAACCACGAAAGTGGGATCCTCTCATCCATCATCACACAGCTGGAGTTCTAACTCTGTCGCTGTCTGGATACAGAGAGCAGGGATTTCTAACCTTTGGCATCTGACACACGTGACTTTCAGATGATCAGCAACGGTTGTTTTGCTATATAATGAGACACTGATAAGAGTTTTGTGATCAGTTTCTGAATTTTCTGAAAGTTTTGTCTTTCCGATTTCAGTTTTAGCCAATTCAGATTTTTCTTTAGACTGATAGACAACAGCATTTAAAACATATTTTTTTTCTTTCCTTCCTCCTGTGAGGAGCCATTATTTATTCAAATTGAAAGCAGAGATGTCACACCATGCTTATGAAAGAGCCATTACTGTAAAACAAGAGTTCACTAATATTTTATTACCAAGTCATAATGAGCCTAGTGTTGCTTTGGGAAAACTCTAGCAGCCTTTTAGATTAGGGATTAGCAGCATTACTGAAATACCAGTCTCTGTGTGTGGAAATCTAAGTTCTTAACTCAGAGGTTTTCAAAAGGCTGCAAACAAAAAATCCTGAAAATAATTCAGAGCAATTTTGCTGTTGTTTGCTCAGCCTTCCTGTTATCTATTGAAGTATCGCTCTCTCACTCTGTCGAAGGCTGGATTAACTTCAGGTCAACATGTTGCATCACATACAGATTCCTTTTATATGCCTTCCTACAATCTTTGTAGGAATGATTTAAGACCCATCACGGGTTTGCAGAACCTGTGAGTCTCTGTGGAGGGATTTTGGCCTCTTCTTCCTTGCAGGACTGTTTGAATTCAGCCACATCGGAGAACTTTTGGGGATGGAGAGCCAGTTTAAGGTCACACCTCTGGATCTCAGGCAGAATTAGCCCTAGTCACTCAGATGTGGCACTGCTGGTTTTGCTTTACGTCATCATCCGGCTGCATAACCCAGGTTCACGTCGAAGGACGTTCTCCTTCAGCGTTGTCCCACAGGTTCTGTTTAAGTGATTACCTGCTTGTACTGATCAGGCGGTAATCATTAGAAAATGTCCTGTTGTACTTACTGAGGCTATCTTTGTCCAATTCAACTTTGTTATACGAGTTGAAAGATTTATGCGAGGCAAGAAAAGTTCAAATCAAATAAATCTATTAGGGGGAAAATATTGCTTTAATGAACTGTTCCTTATTCCAAACAGCTTATTTTAGTACAAATTTTTCAAATCATTATTGCAATGTTGATGTACTTGTAATATATTCCGCTGCCCTATTTATGTCATTTTTAGCTATCTGGTTAGAGCTCATTTACTTCTGATTTGTAGTTTAATTTTTTTCTTTTATTCAAACTGGACTTTGTATTTCAAGACTTCAAGCTAATTTATGATTAAAACTCTTGAAATGTCAGAGCCGACTGATAAATCATTACCCCAAGGGAGTCTTATAGTTATTTAGTCAAGAATGTGGTAGTTGAGAAACCTGTTAAGGTTTATAATAGCCACGATAAAAATAGCTGTAATCTCCTAAAAAGGGGGTCACTCAGAGTTGTTTGCGTGGACACACACATTCGTCAAACAAGGTTGTGTTTAACCCTCGGGTTTCAGGAAGAGAATGAGAGACCTGTAAGGAAGTACTTTGTGGTCTTGGCTTTTGAGACGCGACACCCGGATATGCAAACTCACTATGCAAACCTGTTCCTGGCACGCACACATCTCCTATTAATGAGCAACGGCCAAACATTACTCTTGTTGATGCTGCGGCTTCTGGTTGAGAGGCGGGAGTTTAAAACCATCAGTGTCATCTGGCATCATGTTTGGGTTGAATAAAGGCTGCAAGCTGTCCAGCTTTTCTTTGAAATATAAAAGCTAGGAAGGAAGAAAATTACCCAAGACAGAAGTCAGGAGAAATGGAATATTCTACATTTAATACCTGACATAATCGTTTCTTTTTCTTTTTTCTTTTTTGTTCTCTGCCTTCTCTAAGCAGTTTCCCTTCGGTGAAAACGTAAAACACTTGTATTTCTTTTCTGAAAGACTGAGAGGAAGGTTAAGCGATGAGCTCTGAAGCTTTTATTTGCCTCTCTTGTCTGTCAACGCTCCTTCTTGTCTTTATCTTCCCGTTTTCCTCTGGAGGTTTATCGGCTGCTGTCAGTCTAGTTTTCACGCTCGCACCCCAGCTTTGCTCTCCTCTTTTTTTTTGTTTCACTTTAACTTCTTCTCAGTGGAACTGCACACGACTGTCTTCCTGATCAGATTGGATCAAACATTTCCATGTGCTGTTTGCGCTCGACAACTTTCCGTGACAGGTGAACACCGCTGCCATCCTGCGCTGAACAAAGCAGTCAAATTACTTTGTGGGGTTATATTACAGGGCACAGCCCAGACTGTTGCCCCAGCACACAACAACAAAATAGTCTGGTTACTCGGATCATTGTTTAAGAACCCTGATTTAGAGTCGCCCTGGAAAACTTAATCTTTATTAACCTACTTCCATATTTAGGATCCACGAAAAGCAGTTCCAGTGAGCTTACGTCGGCTCACTCCCACCGTATTATTGACACGCTAGTTCATGTGTCGCGGTTCTCCCCTGGAATGAAAGCTAGCTTGGGAACCGAATGGGGCCAACCTTTGTCAAAGCCTGTCTGAGAATGTCCCGCACTCCAGCCAAAGATGAAAAAAATAAATAAATAATCCAAGGCTATTGTGTTATTTTAGGGCTTTTTGCAGGTCCTTTTTCTCCCTCTGAGGAAAGGCTCATGTGCTGCTGATTATTGTTCAGATCCAGTAATCGGACTCACCTTCAGCCTCCAGGCGAACTACTCTACACCGGCCTTTTTCTTTCTTTTTTTCGTGTCACGACAGTTGTTATGGATCCAGGTTCTTGCAGATGACTGAACTGAACTCTGTCCATGCATTAGTGCCGCGTTTCTCAACCTGCTGGTCCTCAGGGCCCACTGACCGTCAGGTTTTAGATGCATCTCTGCTCCAGAACACTTAGTTAAAATTATTTCATTACCTCCTCCATGACAGCGGAGAAACACTCCATCAATGGCTAAAAATGCAATGACCCACTAGACTGATAAGATTGTTGTTTATTGAGATTTTATAGGAATAATGTGTCTTCTGCATCTTCTATTATTATTTTTCATTCCTTGGTTTCTTCATCATGTTACAGTGAGGGAAGTAACTTGACTCCTGCTCATCACTACCCAGACTTCCGCTTCAAGACGTACGCGCCGCTGGCTTTCCGTTATTTCAGAGATCTGTTTGGCATCAAACCAGACGACTATCTGGTAAGACCTAAAATCTTTCCAACACTCCAAGTAGCTGATTTATTTATTTATTTTTTTACAGAGGCAAATCAGAAAAGCGTGCCATAGTGCCAAAACCTTGAAGAACAGTTTTTCACATCATTTACAGCTGCAGTTCTCTGCCAGTTTTGCAGATTTAGAGTCAAAAGGTTTTATTTACTCTTTCCAAAATAGCTCAAGCTCGTTCAGATCAGATGGTGTGTGTGCGAACATTAGTTTCCAAGTCTTGTCACAGATTCTGAAATTAATTATAGACGGGACTTTGACGAGGCCATTGAAACACATAAATGCACTTTGAACCAAGCCATTCCACAGGAGCCCAGGCTGCATATCAAGGCCCATTCTCCTGCTGTTGTAACCTCCAACCGGTTTTCCTCCATGATTGCATTTAACGCCGTTCGTCTTCCTGAAAGCATCTACACGACATAATGCTGCCACCACCATGTTTCACAGCAACGCCAAATACAAATGCACATCAATTATTACATTTATAAAACAAAAAACCTCCACTTGCCTATTTGTGAATTTTTCAATGGAGTGTAATTACAGATAATTTTATTATATATCTAAAATATTTTAATGAAAATGCAGGAAATGAAGAAGACTGGGGACAGAACGTAGTTATGGTTTCCACTGTGCATATCAATGCATGTTCAGTGATATTTGGTGTGCGAACTATTAAAATACGCAGTGAGAAGTGTTTTAAAGGGGGTCTCAATTATTTACGAATTTTAACCATTCATTTTTGTGTTGGTTAAAGGGTAGCAATAGGTTTGCCATGCGCTGTATAACCCCTGTGGAAAAAAACCCATTAAACATGTTTATTGTTGAGCTTCATAAATCTGGACTTTGGTTTCTGAGGTCAGCTGATGTGAGGAAAAGGTTCACTGAAAAGCTATGATATTAAAATATGTGAATACTTTTAAATTTCTTCTTTCTTTTTTTTAAAGTGGCAGAGATGCTTATAGAAGTTATTGTTAAAAAATGAGACAAAAACATTTTGTCTCATTTTGTGTACAACGTGTTCATGTGCTGACCACTAACAAATGGTTCCTTCTATCAGTGCTGCACATTTTTTGAAGTAATTTGGTTCGCTTGACCCCACCCCTCAGTGATGTTACATCTAAACATTCCTCACAAAAACTCCTCATGTTAAGTACTTCCACGACATTCCTCTTAGGATGTTAGTGGCTCCCAAGCAGAAACTTTCTTCCTGTTTAAATGCTTTTATGGGGGAAAAAAAACAATCAAACAAGTTCAATGTCCGACTGTCCTTGGTTGTTATTGTGAGTCGTAATCCACAGAATGGTGGACCATAAGGCAGCTAGACTTCTGTTTCTGTTCAGACAGTTTTACTAACATTTACTTCAAGGACACAGATTCTGATATTTTTTAAAAAAATATTCTGAGTCCTTTCAGATTCAATGTAAAGCCCAGATGCTACAAGCTAATTCAAACCATTGAACATTTTACTCTGACAAGATATGAGCAGAGGTGATTAGTTCAAGAACTGATTAAAAGGTAAAAGTTTAGAAGTTTTCGTCATCCTCTTTCTTTTGTTTAATCCTGTTGGATTTTCTTTCAAAACTTGTTCAGGAATCAAGTAAGAATCTTCAGAAGTTCCTTGTTTTTGAGCTCCACTTTATGCTTTGTTCTCAGAACCAAATTAGATTTTGTGTGATGTTATGACTTTATCCTGTTATGACTTTATCCTGTTATGACGCCGTTTGCCTATTTCCCATCTGCCTCCAGGCCCTTTCATAAATCCAGCCAGCTGTATTCTTGTTTTTGAGCGCTGACATTATTTCTGCACCAGCGACAAAAGACAAAAAACAAAAGGAAAAAAGATTAACTTCAAGGCAGAAGAGCGAGGATTTCATTAGGCGCGACAAAGTAGAGCGTTTGCTACAGCTAGTTGTGGCTTCAGGTGGTGATGGATTCAGTCAGGCAGAGGCCACGCAGCCCAGGCTAATTAAAACCAGGAATCAAAGCACATGTAAAAGAACGATGAGCTTCAGATGTGTTTGTGCCAGTTATTCAATGTGACTGCAGACGGTGGTCGGCTGTCTCCAGGGAGAGGGAGCAGATGCCTGCAGTGTTTCTCATCTCCTCTGAACATGTTGCTCTCATAACGCACCGATTAACATCTAGCACTTCTCCACAGTCTGCTGCTCACTTTCGATGCGACTTCTGGATTATAGTTTGCCATTTATGTTAAGATTTTCCTTATTGCTGTTAAAAAGTGTCTGATTAACCCAGAGCTGAAAGGATAATGTTCTGTCTCGGCAAAGTGATGCTTGCTTCCTTTAAATAATAATATTCAAAAACTAATAAGAGCCACGATCTGTCAGTCTGAAGGATGAATTTTTTTTTGAGGAGGATCAAGAACCTTTCTGTATTTATTTATTTAGATTTTAAAATTTATTTATAATTTAAAGTTAACTGTAATATTAACACTTTTGCAAAAATAAGAATTGGAATTAAAATCATTAACAGCTAGTAATCATGATATAATGTAAAATGTGCAAAAGGTGACGCACTGGCTTTTCCCATGTGCACTAAAAGACTGCCTGGGTTATTTTAAAGCATGCATTCACACAAAGGTTTTTTTGACTATAGCGACTTGGCAAGATGTGGAGATTCTTGGGCCCCTCCTGCGTAGAGTAAGAGGTTACCTTGGATCTACCTTTGCTCCGACAAGGACATTTTGAATAGACCTGGACAATAGGTGTGTAGCAGCCAAATCTGAGCTGTGCATGTGCACAAAAGACAATTGACTCTTCATCTTAGATGGGAGATATGTTACTTTTAGCAAATGCCAGACTTTACTGTCTGTTATCATTGTTGGATCTCAGTCATGCTGTTATGAGAGAGGAAAAAATGAAGGTCTGAAAAGCATTCATAGCATTTGTGTTTATGTAATGACTGGAAAAAAAACCCCTACAGAAATTAAGCTGATCCTCATTTCCGCTAAGTCCTAAGCTTCATAAGAGATTTATTGCCATTTATCTCTTGTAGTTTCAAACAAACAAAAAAAAATGTTTGCCTTTTTTTCTTTTGCCATATAAACTTTTACAGAGTTTCCATGTTTTTAGTCTTCTTGTTTAGAGCTGCTCTGGTTTGATTGCACTGCGGATGAAGCCGCTCTCCCGAAAGCCTGATCCTTGCTACGTGTGAAACACTAAATTGATGTTATGATTTTCCTTCCTCAGTACTCACTCGTAAATGAGCCTTTGATTGAGCTGGCCAACCCGGGCGCCAGCGGCTCGCTCTTCTACCTGACCAGCGATGATGAGTTCATCATTAAGACGGTTCAGCACAAAGAGGCCAAGTTTCTGCAGAGGCTGCTACCTGGATACTACATGGTGAGGAGCACAGTTCTTTTTTCCCCCTCTTACGCTCGGATTATGAGGCCAATTACGAAAACCTAAAAATATACGACCAAAAAAAAACAAAAACAAAAAAAAAACAACCCAAAAAACAGCAACAATGACTGTTGAGTTGTAAAGGTTTCATTTTATTTTTGGTGAAATAAAACAACATGATGAGTATTCTTCTAACTGAAAACATGGAGGAAAATGACAATGAACACAAACAACTAATAACACCAGCATGAGTGTTGGAATCAGCTGAAGTTAATTAAAATATTTTAATTCCCAAGGGTCATGATATATATTGTTTTTTTATTGATGATTGCAGTGAAATATCTAAAATAAAATCAAGTTGAATGCAGAAGAGAGAGGAGTTGTTAGTGGCAGACTTCACTGTGAGCCGGTGAACCGTGATTAAAGCCTGGATGGATGGAAATGATCAGTCAGCAGTTTTATATCTGGGATGCAGAAATAATTTTTCTTGGTAACGTGTCTAATGGATATATCATTGCGTTACGGTGCACGGTGAAAAATCCCTTCCTATGGTTTCTTTCTGTTAAACTTAAGTAGATTTATTTAAGCTATCAGGGCAAAAAACCCCGAAATGATTTCTACTATAATGCAACTTCCACAGATCAGGTATTCTTCCCTTTTGTCCTAATAAATAGAATATGCGTTAATGAAAGTGTGTCAAGTCTGAAATGTCCTGCATGTTAGATCTGAATGTTGAATGCAAGCACTGTCTAAACCCACAGAACCTGAACCAGAATCCGCGCACGCTGCTGCCCAAGTTTTACGGCTTGTACTGCATCCAGACGGGGGGCTTCAACATCCGACTGGTGGTGATGAACAATGTGCTTCCTCGCTCGGTCAAGATGCACTACAAGTATGACCTGAAGGGATCCACCTACAAGAGGCGAGCGTCCAGGAAAGAGAGGGAGAAAGCCCGTCCGACGTACAAAGATCTGGACTTTCAGGACATGCATGAGGAGGGTCTTTACTTTGACACAGAGACATACAACAACCTGATGAAGACCCTGCAGAGGGACTGTCGGGTAGGTGGAGGTTCATCAGTGTGACAGTCGACTTTCTCTGAAACAGAAAGAGCTGCTACATACTGGAAATGAATTCTTGAATAATCGTCTTTATCTGAGAGGTCAAGAACAGAGGAGACGTCACACCAGGCGAGAGAGCAGTTGATGTTAAACAGGGTTTTACTAATTTGAACAGAGACAAAATGATTAAGGAATCAAGTAAGATTCCTTTTTAAGTTTTAGAGTTTGATGTTATGAGGTTTAAACACAATTGGTGCGTTTCACATTTACTCATTGTAAGCATTAGTCTTCCTGTAGTTTTCTGAAGTTGGCTTTGGTTCAGGTTGCCTTGTTCACTATGTGACAGCTGCTACGTAGCATAAAAGGTCACAAGTAATGATTAAAACGGCACTTACCAAAGATTAGCTAGTAACAATAACATTTTCTTTCCAAATTGCTTCTTTGGCTTAATTTTTAAACCTCTAAAAATAACAAAAATTAAGTCCTCTGCCTCAGTAACAAATATCACACCAAAGAATGTTGTTTTCACTGCCACCTGGTTGTCTATGCATGTTCAGGTAAACATTGGATTGTCAAGTTTCCAATTGAACAGTCACCAGCAGATTACTCTGTCCATTTACTTGCAAATAAATGTTTAGAAGTGCAGAAAACACAGTAATATAACAAGCCAAGATGCTCAAGGTGGTGTAAATTTCCTGGGGTAAGTGATTTAATGCTGCTACACATCCTCATTACTTTCTGGAAAATTTCCAATTAGGTGGTTAGCCTTAGAGAATAACGCTCTCAGAAAACACCTTTACCTTGATTCAACTTCAGAGGGAGGCTGTCTGTTTGACCATTAAATTTGGTAGCAGTAAAATAAAAAGCTATTATTAAACAGTGAGGCACTAAGCAGGTTTTTGTGCAGTGATGTTCCTACACTGCAGTAAACAGTCTCTTGGGACAGCTTTATTAGGGATGAAAGTATGAATTACAGGAAGCTGTTTGAGTAGCTTTATTTCATGCTCTTTGTCAGAGTGTTTGAGCTGCGAGGTGTAATATCCTGGTCAGTGTAGAGTTATCGGGGTATTACTGTAAACGTGGACTTACCCAGAGACCAGGAGGGAAGACTTCCTGGCAGAGCTGGAGCAATCTAATGAGTCTCATTACACCAAACTCAATGTTGCCCGCAGTTTTTAAAGATTGGGACCACATGGGCAACAATTAGAGCACTTGAGTTTTGGATATATTTAGTTTGTCCTGTTATATAAGGCTCTGGTTTTATTTAGAAAGAGAACATTATGTGACAAAGTTCCTTTTTTTTCTTGATTAAAGTGCATTTTACATTAGTGTGGCTATTTTGGATCAATCAGAGATTGTTTCCTGGTAATATTTGAACATGTGTTGATTTCCCACCTCTTTCCAATGGGGGCTATTTTTAAATGTGTTTGGATTTGAGTGAGGTCAAGCTGGAGAGATTGCGGTAAATTCAAACAGCCTTTATGCCACTTACTATCTTATATGTTGATATTCCCAAAGGTTCCCTACTTTCATTTATGAAAGTTTTCTTGAGCAAAGTGTGCAGAGTGACATCTTACTTTTTGAAAAGTCCCTGCTTCTTTAATTTTTAACCTAGCTGTATGAAGGAGCAGACAAACCTTTCCCCCAAAGTTTAACAGTTTTGAGACAAAGGCATGAAAATGTAATTAAAATATATTAATTGTTTTTGACTCTGTTTTAACAAGGTGGTAGGCTATTTTTTAACCAGACAACAACAGCTGTGACGTGTCACTCATTAGCACCGACTAGCATGCTAACAAGATTGCTTCTTAACCAGAAGCAATCTTGTTAGCATGCTAGCAAGTTTGACTTAATGCCAGCGTTGACAGGGAAGATAAAGATGGTAAAAAAGCTAATTCTTGCTCTGACAATGAAACATTCCCATCACAAGTCTTTAATTATTTAAAAACATTTACAAAGTTTATATCTTGATTCATATAGTCATCTAAAAACGATTTTAAAAAATCAACATCACCGGGTAAATTCGGTTGCAATTGAAATCAAAATCATTTGGTTACAACTCAACTATTTTATTACCATTACATTCACAACCATTTAAGCTTAGTTAATGTTTTCATAATATTTAACTTAATTCCCCAACATTCATTTCTGCAATGTATGAACGTGCTACATGTTTTTAGCAGAAAGCGTTGGAGCCTCAGCTCTGTGCGGTGTGTCATTGTCAGGACTTCCTGCGCTCGCCTTCTAAACGGGAAGCAAAGTGCCCGCTAAGCAGAATCTCAGTCCATTTCCATGAGTAAGCAGCTAACCCCGTAACCCCAGAGGGGACCTGAACACAGGAAGGGCTGTCAGAAGCCAAGCAACAGTGGGGTGAAGGGCGTGGAGGGAATCAAAGAGGGTTGTTTTTTTTTTTGCAAGGGTGCAGGATCACTTCCTTTTTTTACATCAAGAGCTTAGATATTAGACATTTTAGCAGGTCAGAGTTGAGCTGGAGCCAGAGCGAAAGCGAGAAGAAAAGGACGGATTCACATTTGAGTTACACGAGACACTTGTAGCAAAATGCCGGCTGTGCTGTCTTCCTTTTAAGTTTCCGTCCCGCTGCAGCTCCCCTGATAACGCCACAAATGCCAAAACGGCATTAGGCATTAATAATTAATGCTGAACTCACAGAGATTGAAACAGAGAAGGTTAATGGGAGTGTGAGTGTGTGTTGGTGCCACTGATGTGATGGGGTTTGTAATTGGTGCGTTGCAGCGAGACAAACACGACGGTGACAAGCTGCTCAGAGGACTTTACTCACACCCACCCCGACACTGAAGTTCTGCTTTCTTTTGTTTTTACAGCAGAAGCCACATTTATCGTTAAATCATTTTTAAGTTGAAACAAATATAAGCGTAAATATCTGGGTCCTGCCTGATGCATTCTGCTAATACTCATCCTGAGCTCTCCGGTATAACTTTTGTATCTCGCCACGTTGAAAGCCTTCTGGCATAAAGGTATACCAAGATTCAAAGAAAATTAATTGTTTCAACACAGCTAAAAATGTCCAACATTTTTTTGTAGAGCAAATGGAGTGCAGCTCTTCCCTCCCACACAGATCCCTGCACACTGATGGTCAGCAGGCTAAAAAGGAGGCTTCTGCACTTTCGACATGCTTACAATTAAGACGTATACTCTTGTTTGACAGTATTACTAAATGCAAAAAAACCCCACAAAAAAAACATGCCATGATAAATGTATTGATGGTGTTTATCATTGTTTCATATTATTTTATCTGCAGCTGGAATAGTTAATGCACTTATTTTTTAAAGAAAATTAATCGGATCATGTCATACTTTTTTTTTTTTAAGTCCTTATAAAACTTGTCAGACTATGAGAATCTTATACGAGCCAAAGGAGCACTGTTTACTTACACATACTTATGAATGAGCGTCTCGAGGGCGGTGGAAGGACTCGGTGTTTTTCCCTGGGACAGTTTAATATGAGGATGAGATGGGGATTTATCACAAATTGATTAAAAATGGGAAACTTTTGGCATTTTTTTTCTCTATCGACCTGTCATTTGAATGATAGTCTATTGGTGTTGCAAGTCGTTTCAAAAAGATGTGATGTCAATTGTTTAAAAAGTTGACAAAGGGGAAAAAAGGCAGAAGCAACAAATTTTAATTTAACAATTGAAATAAACTTGTAGTTTTTGGTAGACTAATGATGGAAATTGAATTGGTATAAAAAGAAAACACTCCAAAAATTGTAAACGTTAGCTCTGCAGCGATCCAGTAGGAGAAATCGTTAAATTAACAAAGCAATTAGTTCACACTAAACTTAAACAAACCTGAGTTTTTGCATCCCTCTGATTAAAAAGAATCATTGACACATCGTGATCTAGAAATACCATCTGAACAACACACTAGCTGTGTTCTTCATTTCTTTAGAAGTCCCATTCATCATTAAATCCTTTTAAGTTCAGACAAATATAAGACTAAATAGCTGCAGATCAAGGCAAACCCTAAATCTTGAGATTTTTGAAACGCTGCCAAACGTCCAAGTCCATCATGTTTTCTGACAAGTGCCTGTTAAAAGCTCAATAGCATAAAGCAAAAAGCAAATTTCCTGTAAAATATTAAGCCTTCCTGTTGCTACGAATACCTAACATTCATCTTTCTTGAGATGAGTGTTGTAACTATTGGAAACTGTGGGAAAACTCATTCACTGCATTCATGCATTCACTGATCATGAACAGAACTTTTTTTTTTTTTGACTGTCAAAGAAGAAGTTCAGGCTCTTCAAGCTAACAACCATTTGATTCTTGTCATCAGCTGATTTTTCTGCATGTCTCTTGGAAAAAAAAACAAGTGCAAGTTGCTCAAGCATCCAGAACCTAAAGGCCATGCGTCGACCTGCATGCATCCAGAGCAGAAATGGTTGCAAAGAACTGATGACGTGGCACTACTTTGTGAAATTCCCCCTAAGTGTCCTCTCAGAATCAGCATCGGTTTTTGGCTTCAAACATGAGCAGAATTGGCCGTGCGTCGTGCATTTGGAACAGGCAAACTCAAACTCGAGAAAGCTTTTAGTGTAATAATGTCGCTCCAAAATGAGACACAAGAGCAGAGCTCTGGTCTACCATTACTAGAGAGGAGATTGATCGGTAAAGTGCTGGGAGGGTATGTGAGATGCATTAGGGATTCGGACAGAGAATCCAGTGACGGAGCCCAGCTGGTGTATAATTATTATTCCCCCGTCACTGTAAGAGAAGTGAGCTTCGTTCGAAATGCGAGCAGATAACACATCCAAGGGGACACGCCCAGATCTCTGGAAAGTCGGTCGCTTCATTTTCTGAAGTCAGAGAAATGTCTTTCTGTGTGTTGTCATGGGGGAAAGCTAAGGCCTGAACATGCGGTTATGGCTTTCTGTAGGCAGCGCCGTTCAACATGGTTGCTGTTTGAATAGGCTGTGGGAGTTTTAGAGAGGGATGCAAATTGTTGATATGGAAAAAGGCAAAGCCCGGACAAAAGACTCTGTGTTTTGTTCCAGCCAGTCGGTCAGTCATTATGTCTGTCTTGTGTTTCAGTGTTAAAGACGGATCTGAGTTCGAAGGGGGAAGAAAAAAGCTGTCCCTTTCCCCAGTTTTCTTTGCGCTTCTTTTCATACTCTGTGCTGCAAAGTTTATTCATGAGTTTCGAGCCAAAAAACAAGCGAGTGTTTGTTTTGTTGATGTTCGGTGTCCTTCACACTTCCTGAGCTGCTACAGAAACACGGCTCAGTCTGAAGGAGGTGGCCATCTGTTTTTCAGAGCCTCTTGCTGCAGTTTGAGTCGCGTCTTTGTGCAGTTCTTATTAATAGCATAGACCTGCATTCAATTACCGTACATACCTTAGTTACACTTACAACTGTATTCCCATTGATTTCTCATTATTCACTGTAATTTTACTGCTTTCTCTCTCACAGCAATTTAAAATGAAACATTTTGCGCTGAATCTTTTCAAGGCTAAACCACAGTGATTTAAGCATTTCCACTTTCAATGTATTTTGAAAAGCAGTGCATAGTTGTGACAGGAGAGTGAAAGAGTCATGGGTTTCAAATTTCCTGTCATGGATTTATTGTCATCCCCGTTTCCTCTGATACCTGTAAATAAAATCCAATATAGCCAGGTGCCTTCAAGGACAATCAGTAAAAAGGGGCTCCTGTCTGTGACTTGGTTTCAGAATATAAATTCTGCAAAGGCCTCAGAGGATTGCTGGACAACACAAACATTTTGCCATACATTCAAAAAGCTGTGCGATTGAAAACTAACTCTGTCCAAACATCCTGAGCATTCTGTCTTCACTGTGAGACATGGTGGTGGCAGTATCATGCTATTGGAGCTAAGTACAGGATAACACTAGAAGAATTGAGACTGGGATGAGATTCACCTTCCAGCAGGATAATAACAGTAAACATGCAGCCAAGGAAACAGTTTAGATCAAAGCATATCATGCATTAGAACGGCCTAGTCAAAGTCTGGATCTAAGTATACACGAGAATATATAGTATGACTTTTTAAAAAAGAATTGGCAAAACTTTCTGCGTGTCGATCTGTACATTTTGGAGCCTTTAGAGAAGGAAATTTGTCTCTGTGCTGCAGTGATTCAAAGGGACTAAAAAGGTGCCACTATTTTCAGCTTCTGACTTGTAAAAATCCTTCCAAGCTGCATATCGTTTCCTTTTCAAGTCACATTTATGCAGTATCGTTTGTTGAGCAGTGGCTAAAACTCAGAATATTCCTTAAATCCCGTGTTTGTATATTTGCAAGCAAGCAAACATTTGGAAGGGTTTAGTATTACAGTTTGCTGTGCGGCGCTCTAGTCTGGGTCACCAAATGGAACCGGTTAACTGGTTGTGACCCTGATCCTATTCCCGTCCGTCTGTCTCCTCCCGTCTCGCCCAGTAAAACGACATTTTCTAGAGGACATGAAGTCACAGGGCGTCTGGGAAAACTGGGCATAAGCGCCTCTAACAGGTCAACACTTGGCTCGCTGTGGAGAAACACCTTGTTTGTTTAGCCCAGAACTGGTTTAAGCAGAGATTTCCTTCTCTGTTGACCTCTTTTCTTGGGAAAGAAGCTATGCAAAGAAATGATATAACAATATAAAGTTTTAATGCTTTCTCTCTCAGTATTCAAAATTCTCCTTTTGTTTTTACATATGTGTTGCAATAGGTTCTGGAGAGCTTTAAGATCATGGACTACAGTCTGCTGCTGGGCGTGCACGTCCTGGACCACAGGGAGGTGGGAGAGCCGGGCCAGACGGGGGGAGACGGCAGGAGGAACGTAGGTCAGAGGGTGCTTTACTCCACGGCCCTGGAGTCCATCCAAGGAGACGGCAAGGCGGCCGAAGTTGTCACCACTGACGACACGTGAGTTTGTTCAGCTGCGGGGAAACGCACGCTCACAGATGCTGCAATCTGAACACACATGCAGGCCCTCCGTCTCCATCTGCGTCTCCGTCTCCACTTCATCCCAGAGACGCCGTTACACAAACCGCGCTCGCGCCTCGCCCAGGGCACCGCACCGCACCGGCGGGCGCGCGCAGACGGGGCCTCATATAACCATAGCTACGCAAAGATACAAACACAGCCTCCCTTCTGCATATTTACAGCAACACACATGAATGTAAATAGTATAAGGGCCTCTTTTACAAACACTTGTAAAAGTGAGGCAGCACACTGGCTTTATTTGAACAAGACTTCGAGCCTCACAGAGAAACACTTGCTGTCCTCTCACCGCTTTTGTTTTCCCCGCTTCAGGATGGGCGGCATCCCGGCAAAAACACACAAAGACGAAAAGCTGCTCATCTTCCTGGGTATCATAGATATTCTGCAGTCATACAGGTACCAGTCCTCTTTAAATTATATTGCTGTCTTATTTTCTGGAATCCTGCTTTCTGACTGATTTCTTAAAGCTAAAAAGGTTCCATGCACGATAATGACTCACCATGACAAGAGTTACAGCTTTTAAACCTCCCATGTTGAGTTATCACAGGGGAAAAGCTACAAGACATTTTCCCATAAACCTCCAACCATCAGGATTTATTAGGCCTCAGAGGTCCATCAGTCTTCTCTATTTACTAATTGATTCATTTTTTTGTCCTGGAGGCAAAAAAAGGAGAAAGCCCCATTGATCAACAACAACAACAAAAAAAAAGACATAAAGCTTCATCAGCCTCTCTAATTGATGCTCTCTGAGTGGGTGGAGAAGGATAAATATGTCCAGCTTTTATTACAGCTGAATGTTTCAGATTATAAAGGAGATTTTATTACCAGATAGCCTGTTGAATTACAAAATTCTTTTTTCTAAGCTTCACTTCAGTATTTTTGATAAATACAAACAACAATCCAAACCATCCTTACCCTATGCGGGGAAAAAAAACAAAAAAAACAAAAAACTGCCACCTCAACCTACTGCTGCTGGTTTTGCCACCATCAGCAGAAGCACAGATTCAGGACGGAGCAAACCAGGAATGATCTCAGGTGGATGTTTAGGATGTTTTTCTTTAATTTCTAAAGTTGGAACTTGGATCTTAAAATGATTTTTGTCATATATTGTGCTACTGCTAACCAGGGCTACAATAAAGTATTTATTTCCTTTTTAGCTTTTATTTCCATATTAGCTGCATGCAGCTAATATTTGCAGCTAATACGGCTGCCAATCTGAACTCTGGTGAGAAAGTTAAGCCACACCTCCAGCTTGATAAACTTCTGTTTCAAAATGTCTTTCAGTGATAAAGGTGTCTGCTGAGGTGGCATCAGCTCTACACCATGTTCCAAATTATCATGCAAATTGGATTTAAGTGTCATAAAGATACAATTTTTTGTTGTGCTATTAAGTTTATAGATGGTAATATGTGTCTGGGCTCTTTGAATCACTATAATTAATTTCAGAGAGCTGGGTTGATTAGTTTTACAGGTTTCAAGCAATAAGCGAAAGAGAAAGGATCTCTGCTGACAAAAATGATCAAATAGTGTAGTGCCGTATGACAAGGTATGAAAACATTAGATATTTAACGAAAACTGAAGCGTTATCGTGCTGTGAAGAGATTTGTGGCTGATTTGTACAGATAAAGGCAAAATGAGGAAGGTTTCTGTTTGACAAATTCATGGGATTAAGAGAGCAGCTGTTAAAATGCCCTTAAAGCAGCAAACAGTTATTTGAAGCTGCTGGAACCTCAAGGTGGAGGATCCTCCAGAGGCTTGCAGTGCATGAACCTACTATTCGACCACCACTAACCAGAAATGGTGGCAGTGGGCCCGGCCGTACATGAAGATTAGCTTTCAAACAGACTTGTTCACTGATGACTGCTGGATGGTCCAGATGGACGCAGTTGTCACAGCCGTTCCAACGCGGCTGTGACGTCAGCAAGGAGGTGGTGGAGTCATGCTTTGGGCCGAAATCACAGGGAGAGAATCATTGGTCGGCCCCTTCAGAGTCCCTGAAGGTGTGGAAATGACCCCAGCAAAGAATATGGACTTTCTGACTGATCACTTTCTTTCATGGTTCAAAAAGAAGAGCCGTACCAAAAACATTTGGAACATTTTGAGTTTTTTATTTTTGAAAAAGATACTGTTCTCAGGGAGAGCTTTGTTCAGTAAAATTTGATTCATACTGTAATAGTTCATGACTTTAAAATTATACTAACCATCATTTGCATTGACCATTTAGGAAAATTTGAGAAAATATCACTTGCATAATAATTTGGAACACGGTGTAAATGATATTAGCACTATTGTATTCGATGACTGAGACCTTTGCTTTTGAAGGAGATTAATCTTATATTCTTGGTTTGAGGTTCCTCCTCCAAAAAAAAAAAAGAAAAAAAAGAAATCTCAGTCAATCATCTTGAAGGGGAAGTTATCAAAGAAGGAACATTTGTGACAATGCTTGTGTCGTCTCTCCTCAGATTCATTAAAAAGTTGGAACATTCGTGGAAAGCCCTGGTGTATGACGGTGTAAGTTGACACCCTGCAAGAATCAGAAACTGCTGCTTTCATGAATGAAGCCCTTTTTCAGCCTATTGACCAACGTTTCTTTCTTCTTTTTCTTCCCATGCCTCCCCTTCTGTAGGATTCGGTTTCTGTCCACCGGCCCGGGTTTTACGCCAGCCGCTTCCTGAAGTTCATGAGTGTACGGGTCTTCAGGAAGAATCAGCGTAAGTCTGCGGCTTGACATGTTTAATGCAAAGGGAACGAGTGGAAAGAGCAAGGATTGGGGAAGCAGGAAATCCTGACCTGATAAAAGACCGGGAATAAGAGGGCAGGTCTTATCGTGTATTTTAGGGCTTTTGTGTGCCAATGATACGCATTCGTAGAAAATGCTGCCTTGTGAAAGTAATGTCTTTGGCTCCAGGATTAGTTCATAAAATAAAGAATTTTATGGTGATTTAACAAACGAGAAAGAAGGAACTCAGAAGAAATGCTGACTGGGAACAATATCTTGGAGACCAAACAGACTCTATCAACTACCAACAGAGTAAAAATGTCTTTATGGCGAGCCTAGTCTGCTCTTTATTCAACTGAGGAACTTAACCAGTCTGTGACAGCAATTGTAATTCATATAATTATAATTCTAGCAGCGTTCAGATGTATGTCCAGTTCTGATCATCGTTGTTTACATTATTTCATTCAATAAATCCCAATTATTCAGGTCTATTTTTTCAAGAAAGTCTCTTTTTTTTTTTTTGCTCATAACTGTAAGGAGTCATGTTATGTGGGTTTAGACAGATCATTATCCATACATGGTAATGATTCCTGCTATGGAGAGATTTGGCTTCAAATGCTGTTTCTGTCAGAAATGTTTTTTTTTGTTTGCGTTTGTTTTTTTGCTTTGAATAATGGTGGGAAGGTATACTAACGTTTTTTTGTTTTGTGGACTTAAAATATATTTGACCTTCAAAATGATGAAGCTCAAAATATGACTTCAGCCATACGTTTGCTCTGGCAGGTTGTTGAAAGGAGCTCATAGATTTTCTCTGTTATGAGTCGTAACTTTAGGTAAAAATGGGAAGCTGCGCCTCTTATTTAGGTGACAGGAACAGATTTTATTTTATGTCCTGCTTTGGGGGAACATTTATATTTCCCTTTAACAATTAAATTCTGCTACAAAGCTTCAACTTTGTGTGACCTTTTCATCTGTCACGGTATTTTCCCCCCTCAGCTTCTGACTCCTGTGAATCTCTTATTTTCTAACACTATTTTCCTCCCTCTCTTGACTTTAATGTGCTTTTTTTTTTTTGTCAATATTTTTTTGGCTCCGCAGCAATTCGATTTTCCCCCTCAAAGAGGACTCGCACCTCCATCCCTGCTCTGAAGTCGTCCTCACAGGAGATCCTTTCATCGCAGGCGGATGAGAGGCGCGAGGACGAGAGGAGGGACAGGCTGGGAGGGGCCCGCAGCCTGGCCAGTCTGGATGGACAAGGTGCATAAAAACACGTGATACCTTACCTTTAATATTTTACCGCCCCACAAACAATCTGGCAACATTCAGGCATATTTATAGAAGGGCCTCATTGTTGTTGAAGTTCGCTGGACGTTCAAAACGCTTTCCTTATCCTTGTCTAAGCCATCTTCTGGTTTACAGTCGTGATGACTTGTTTAGTTGTAACTAGAGTCTTTCAGAAATAGTTGAGGGCCATTAAACATCTCCTTTTATTCAGTCATAAAGTGTTCTGCCTCTGGCCAAGCTGTCACAGATTAATACTCTGTTTGGCCTGCAGGAAAGAAAGCAGAACCTACCTTGTCAATGTTTTCATCTTGGATGCACCACATGTGTGTAAAACCTGAAAAGGTTGAATGCTTTTCTGCCCTATATCCTCTATGACCGCAAACTGACCCCAGATCAGGAAGTCAGATGAATCAAAGGGTGATAAAATAAAGTGCAGCAGCTGCAGATGACCTTTGTGTTAAACGAGTCTATTAGGCAAAGAGTCGCCGGAAGAAACACGGGCGTGGTGCTGAGAGAGATATCACACAGTCATGCGTAGTCTTTCCATTTTATTATTATTATTATTTTTTTTTTTTTTACTTTACAGCTGAGGGGCTCTCCCACCCGAGTCCCCGGCTGTGATGTAACTCACAACAGAGTAAATGTAATTGTTCCACTTCCTGGTCTGCTGTTCATGGTTTCTGGATCGGCCTCAAACAAGACAGACGACGTTTGTTTCGCTCTGATGTTGGAGTCACAGAGAACTGCGTCAGTGTTAGTGGAAGCAGCAAATTGGTTGATTATTACCCTCAACTTTTATCGTTGACATCCCGGTAAAAGTCATAATGTTTAATCAGTATTAATCATTTAACCTTGTAGCATAATTTCATGTTGAATATAAAAAGGTTCAGCTTCGGTTCGTTGCATAATTTCTCAAAGTTTCCAGATTTATGTGTCCTCTCTTATAATCTAGACTTCTCTTCCACCCCAACTGGATTTCTTCAGGATGTAGTTACAGATACGACTTTGGGAAAAGGTTCATCAGTTGTCTGTCTAACCTTTTCTGTGTGAATTTGCTCATGCGTGTAGGGATTATTTTATTGTTAAAAGACCCAGTAACAAACAACGTTCAATTTGTTGGGAGGGACCGCACGATTGTTTTATAAAATGCCCCCGAGTTAAGAATATAGAATACTTTAAGAAATCACTAAATTAGTTGCCAAGAGGTTCTGAATTACTCACAGCAGCAGGTGGTTTATTTTCTCAGCTGTTTTGAACCAAAACCGCAAAAGTCCGAGAAAATTGTTGATGAATCTGATGATAAACACCCATCCCAACCACCTATTCACAGCAAACATTGACAAATAATCTCACATTTTGGTTTGTACCCAATCTGATGCACATTGATCCTTTTTCTTCAATCTTGTGTCATTTGTGGACAATCTCCGCCACGGTCTACATCGTCAATAGAGGATGGTTTCACGGTGTAGAGGTTTTGTTTAGAAAACTGAATTGTGTGTTACTCTTCTCCGTGTCTTCAGCTGTCTTTGGTTCATTCCTGCGTCCCGATCTGGTCCCTGCCAACCCGTCCTTCTACGAGGCGTCCTCCATGGGGACAATCTCCACCTCCTCCGTCTATGTCAACGTGGAAAGCCAAACAGAAGAGAGGTAATGTCCAGGCTTTGCCTTTACGTTTTCCTTTCTGTTCCTACTGATGCACGCCCAGGAGCCACTTTATTAGGTACACTTTGCTAGTTGAAGGCTGGAGCTTCTTTCACTTTCCGAAAGAAGCTTTGAAAGTGCTTCTTTCAGAGCAATGTCAGAAAATAAATCATCTCTGACGTTATTTATTCAATGTCAGAGAATCAATAAGTTGTCAGAAATATTCCAGAGTCTATGATTTATATTAACATGACAGCAACAAGCAGACGACACAAATAATCCGCTTTACCTCACACCAAATTGGATTAAGATCTGGTGACTGTGGAGGTCAAAGAAGAGCAGAGGATTTATCATCGTGTTCAATAAAACAGGATGATTGTTCCACTCCAAACCACTGAGATGATGTGAGCTTTAGCTTGAGTTTCCAGGAATGACACACGGTTTCGTCTTCTGCTTCCAGGTTTGATGTGTTGTTGGTTGAGAGATGTTATGCCACAATGAATGGTGATTTAATTAACTTGGCAACATTCATTCGATACACAAACTCTCCCAGAACACCGAATGGCCTCTGGTGTTGGGGTGGATGGATGTTGTTAATGTTAATAAAAGATTAGGAGGAGCGTCTCAAGAGAAACTAATCACTGACCTTTACAAGGTATCTGTTGCCTCCTTAAACGTTATAAAATCAGGTAAACAATCCCAGCGATAGTTTCACATTAACAGGTTTTGTTACGCCTTCACCTCCTCGGTGTAAAACCCCGCCCCTCTGGCTGACGGCCATTTAATGGCCCCCTTCCTAGAAATCTTTTTGTCCCCCGTCCTCTGTGTGCCTGTTTGTCTTTCACCTCTCCTCCTGTGCGCCCGCGCCGGCTCAGCCGTGCTCTCTGAGGCTCCATTGTGGGACTCGCCATTGTGGGACTCGCCCCTCTTCGTCGGTCACCTGCTGCCGGCCTCGCATTGTTCTCCCGGCCGTTTTCATAAATATTTAAACAGCAGCTTTGATACAGTTTTAACCTGGCGATGTCAGGCCAAGCAAAGACCGCGGCAAAGCAGGACAAGCGGCTCATTAGAGGCCGCACATCAGCTGGCGACGATCCCCGTCGGCCGGCCTGTGGCAGTAGTTGCCATGTCGGATGTGTGTGGGTGTGTAAAGTTGCCGTTTCTCTGTTTTGCCTCGATGAAGCCGAAAGTCTCTCAAGAAAACTCTTTACGACTCTCTGCCTAGAATTCATTTTCACTTTGAACCTAAAGGCTCCTCGTCATATCTGTCATAAAACGATCACAACACATTCCTGCATTTATCAGGGAGTCACCTGATGTCCATGCTGAGAAAACGCTGTTCTTGATGCCATCTAGTGGTTGAAGCAAAGAGACCTGGGAAAAAATTGACACGGTAATGCAAAGGTTTTATGGTGGTCAAGATATTTTGGGGGGGTTCTGTTATCTTGATTTGTTTGGATTCTCTTTGTTGCTAATATTTAGAGGTAGTAGTCTTTAAAAATCGCTTTGAATAATTCTGGTTGGATATTTGACTGTTAGGAGAAATGGTGGAGCTCGTTTTAAAAGCTTGGTTTTATTGCACACACCCGGCACAATTTAAGCACAATTCAGAAATAATCAAAAATCTTAATGCTGGTTTGCTTTACTGATTCTAACACCAGTTTTGATCTGTACTGGTATCGTTGACAACCAACAGCGTTTCCATGTTTCAGCTATCTGGCTGTTGATTTGAGGTGAAGATGAAGAATCTGAAGGTTGTCTTCATTCTCTGGCAGCTGAACATCCCCACTGCATGATGCTGCCACCACCATGCTCAACAGTTCTGCCAGGGTTTTCCAGTTTAAAAGCCTCCTTGTGTTTCATCCAAACAGTCTTCTTGTCATTTTGGCAGTATTTCAATCTTAGCTTCATCTGACCATTGGAAACATTTCCCCCCCAACAAGCATTTGATTTTTCCATTTTAAACCTGGAAAAGTGACATTTGTCTCATTAATGAATCAGTCAATCACGTTTATTTGTACAGCACGTTTCAGCAACAAGGCCGTTCAAAGTGCTTTACATCATAAATGAACTCCAACCAGAACTACATTCTTCCAGGTTGAAGTTAGTCCCCATCATGAAACACGCAGCCAGAACACACTCCGCTGCCTGGTGTGTATTTTTTATTTTTTTAACTGACTGATTTCTGAGCCAAGTCCTTTCAGTCTGGAGGGAATTGGTTCACTTCTATTTAAGACATTTCCGACACCGTGGACCTTTGTGAAATACGAACCTAAATCCTGAACCCAGTCAGTGTCTTGGGTTTAGTTTAATTCTGAGGAGTATTCCAGCTTTCAGACTGTGTTTATACAGCTGCTTTCAAGTCAGAAAATAAACTTTCAGGGCAAAAATTCACCTCTAAATGTGTTGTCTTGTTGCAGGGATGATGTTGCATCCAGCTCTACATTCACGCTGGAGGACAGCGCCATCTGCCTCACTTCAGAGCAGAGCACCGTAGATGTGGACATCGACCGGGACGACGGATCTGTTCTTGACGTGTACTTGGTACGTTGTAGTTTTGCTCACTTTGGGCTTACTCTGAAAAACATTTTCCTTATTATTATTATTATTATTATTATTATTTTTATTATTATTATTATTTATTTTTATTTTTTTACAACTTTGTCATCAAGTTGTAAAAGATTTTTTACAACTTTTTCTTTTGTAAAAACCTGTGACAAAAATCTGGAAATATGTAAAAAAAAATAAAATAAAATAAAAAGTAGGTGGCAGCAGAGTGGATTGTTGCAAAGGAGTGATGATGTGACATTTAGACAGCCATGTTTTGGAATAGACTTGAACAATTTCCGCGTCTATTCCAGTTCCTCCGTCTATTTTAAGTTTTCTGGCTCTAGAACGCATGTGCTTTTAAAAAGTTTTGTTTTCTCTACAGTAAAAGCTTTACATCCTTCATTTCCTCCTGCCACACACAAGACAATCTCCACACGGCATCGGATGCTCCAGGCTGGAAGTCGGTCTCCACGCTGAGTTCTGCTCCATCCACAACGCCATTTGTTGTTTGCCAATTCCAAAGGAAGACCCCTGAACGCCTCTCTGGCTGACGGACCGCCGCACAGTTGGAACAGTACAAATGTGCTGAACTTCAGATAGTGTTGCTTTTCTGGAGCATGCATCAAAGCAGCACTATTTAGTTTAGTTTTTTTTTTTCTTCATTTTTTTACACGTATTTGTGTTTCGTTGTGCTCACCAAGATTTCATAGGTTATCTAGATATATGAGAATATATGCCTAAGGAAACGCTAGAATGTCCTACATTTCTTCTCTGGTGGCCTGAAAGACTTTAAATCTTTGCTGCAGCACGAGCTGCTGATAAGAAATGTTTACAGTGAATTTAAGGAAGCATCAAGGCTGCATCATGAAGGAGCGACTCACTTCAACAGACTTGATTACGAAGCTCCTGAGGCCAAAACACAGACTGCGACGTGGCCAACTGTTCCCAACCAGGTGGCTGTTTGTGCTGCCTTAAGAGAAACGTGATGCTCGGAATGAGAAAAGACCGTTGGTTGATCTTGTACGAGACACTTGCGCTTGGAAAAAAAAAGGCACTTTTGACACTGGTAATGATTACTTTAGGAAATGTTTTCTTTTCTCTGAGGACATTGCGTAGGTTGGTGGTTCACAGGGCAATAAGCACAGAGTTGGATCTGTGAAAATGCACTTTTTTTCTCTCTTTCTTCTTTCCTCTACAAATGCACACGTGTTTTATCATTGATACTACATGTAGGAACAAACACTGTGGATCGTGTTTGATGTGGAACTGCTAGTTTTGTGAGGTTGGCCTCGTGACTGGAGATGGTCCTGTTCAGGAAATAGTGTGTCCTCCCGAAGACGTCGAGACATCCTTACCGCTGTCTGATACCTCATCAAGACTGTAGCCAACTATAAATGTCCAACTCTACAATCACGACAGATGAGAATAATTTATTACACAAGTCATGATAATTCACCATCTGCTGAAATAATAATAATTGAAAAAAAACAACACTTTAAATCGCTGAATGTAAAGAAAATGCATATTTATGTAAAGAAAAGCTTCCTATAAATAAACTTTAAAATTCACTGAGTGGCCTTTAGGGGAAACTTTAAGTGTCGTGACGTGATCAGTCTGTTTTTTGCTTTGACTGGAGAAGAGTGTTTAGAGGTTTTTGTTGAGGCACCAGCCTTTACTAAAGACTCACTCCAACCTTTACCTTACCCTCCAATGGCGGTATTATGGTTTGGGAATGTTTGGTGGCATCTGAGCTTAATGCCCCTCTGTTTTTGAAGAAAACAACTCTGAATTCAGCAAAAATATCATTAGACATTGCCTTTAATGATAGTTTGGTACCCCTTGTAAATATGTTAAAAACATTAAAACAAGTACGGGTTTTATTGCAGCAGCAAAAGTTTACACTGAAAATGTAAGAAAAAAAAATTATAAAAAAGATTTTACCAATGACAAAAAAAAAAAAAAAAATCTGTTTATTTGAAAAATATTGAGTTTATTTTTCAGACACACCCAGTATATATCTGAAACATATTTATTTTTTGGGTTTTCTGCTTTTTTGTAATAAGGTAATAAGAACCCTCTTCATATCCAAGTTGATTGAAAGATCTTTTTTTTTTTTTTTACAGAAACCAGATTTGTTTGTTGCTGTTAAAAAACTAAATGTGAATTTTAGTGGCCTGCAAGTACTTTCAAGTTGACAATTTTGACCTACCTGTCAAAAAAAAAAGGTTAAGGTTAATTTTGACTCATGGTTTTTTTTATTTGGCTGTACCACAAAATACCAGAAGAAAAACTACATTTAAAATCTTTGAAATGTCAAAACATTTCATAAAGTCCGCGATACCATGAATGTGTAACATTCATTTAGCTCTTCAGCCACAGTAAAAAGTACCACACCTATAATATTTATGATGTAGAATAGAAAATGATAAAAAAAATAGTGTTCAGATATGACGTTTCATAAAGTGCACTCCACAGCTGTGAAGCTGCCATTTAGTCTGTGCCATCGGACTCTCCGACCACCTTCAGCAGGCAAAATGTTTAAAGTGCCTTGCCCGACTGAGCAGGGATTCAAACCAGCATCCCACCTATTGCAGGACAATGTTTCTTTCCCCTTTTGCCTCTCAGCAAATTACTGGAGATCTAGTTTCTGCCCATTCTTCTCTCTCTGTGTTGTTGCAAAATTAAAAGCAACAAGTTCAGGCTTTTTTTTTTTTCTCTTTACTTTTAATCTATTAAAAACAAGATTATATCTATTTTTGTAGCCACTTATTTGAAGCATGAACACAACACCGAATTTCACTGAAGTTCTATTGTTCCTATTTTGAAAAACGGCTTAATAAGGAGTTCCTGTAACGTCAATATTGTACCCTAAAGAAACCAGAAACGGGTGATTTTTAAAACGAGCTCAGTTGATGAGCGTTCGAAATACATAAAATTATATTCAAGTTTAAAAAAGTGTCACCTACTGTGTCTACAGCAGTCCTAATGACTTGGTTGAAGTTTTTTTTCCCTATGCTGAACACAAAATTTAAAGTTGGCTCATTTACATATTTCAGTATCAAGCTACTGCAATAAATGCGAATTTCACATGTTTTTCCACATATTTACCAAAGGGCTCAGACAGTGTGAAAAGCGGTTACTTTCCATAAACAGT
This sequence comes from Gambusia affinis, assembly GCF_019740435.1. NCBI lineage: Eukaryota > Metazoa > Chordata > Actinopteri > Cyprinodontiformes > Poeciliidae > Gambusia > Gambusia affinis. The sequence continues at coordinate 10,090,201 of NC_057870.1, forward strand.
ACACTTTTATTCAGCTCTTGTGTAATAATTTTACTTTACAGAACATTGTCAAATGCAAATACACTTAGTGCAAATAATAACACTTCAGATGTACAACTTAGAAATATACAAAGTCTGTAGATTGCTGACAAAATACAATTAAAAACACTAACTGTATTCTTCAGATGATATAACATGTTAATCTATCTTGTGTTGTCAGCAAAAACAATAATCCAGAACCGTTCCAAACCTCTGAGCTCCAAGATTATTAAATCTGCGGGCAAATTTCCCAGCTGATTGAAAATCTCCCAACGCTTGCAGGCGTTAAACACAATCTAAAAGTCATGAGGTACAATGACGTGAAATGTCGACCCATCACATCACTCCCCCCCCCCAGTTCCAATGCAGAGTTGATAAATGCACGTCTGGTGGCTGTAGAGAAATCTAGAACGTCTTAAGGGTCACCCTGGTGTCTAAGGCATTCTGGGGGTGGTTCATTTATCAGTCAAATAGCAGGATGCCGCTGCACCGCAGTGTGGTGTGTGAAATGTAAATTCTCCACAACCGAGAGCTGAAGATGTGAATGATATACTTCCCATCCGTTAATAATCCCACTTCTGTTGCACAAAAGGCATATCTCGTTTTCAAACTCGACACGTGGAGATGGCTTTCAGTGCCTAGCAAACAATTTAGAAAAAACCCCAAAACAAAACAACTGGTGTGTAAAAGTGGATCTGATTATCTCTCAACGAAGGAGAGGAATCCTCCCATCGCACACCGAGGCTGACCATATGCAAATGTCCACCTGAAACACTGAGCTGGAGGTTACAGACAAATGATGATCGCAACTTAGCATCTTCAGACCACAGTTGGCCATATTATCAGTTTAGCATTTATATAAAAAAAACAACAACAACTAACAAATCCAAGAAGAGTTAATAAGCAAAGTCTCTCAATCCCCACTGCCCCAGCTAATTGCTGACATCAGATTCAAGCGTTTAACAGTCGATTCACATTTGTCATGTTGGTAAACTAACTGAAAAGTTACTCTCTGTACAATACATTGTGTCTATGTGCTCTCCGAAAAACTAGCTTAGAACAATCTAGAAATATAAAGATTTCAAAGCTGTGAGCTCTGACCCCCCCATCGAACAGTAAAGAGTCGTCACAAGAAGGGCAGGCCAAGGCAAGAAAGGCGGAAACAGTGGGCAGCTGCTCCTCTCTTGTGGTAGTTTACTTTAGCAGCAGCAAAAAAAAAAGTATCTATAATACTAGTGATTAAAGTACACCCAAAAAAGTCCAGAAGTAGGTAATCATAAGAAATGTACAAAACAATTTACAAAAGAAAGAAGAGGAGAAAAAAACAACAACAAATCAATAACATTTCAAAGACTTCTTCAAAAACTCTTGAACTGACTATTAATGCACTTTCATGGCCACGAGATGGAGGCAGCCAGTGAGATGCAGCTGGGGTGGAAACTACTGAGGCGTTAAAGGCTCGCTCATCTTCGGGGACGTCCTGATCGTATGCAGTCCTGCTGGAGATTTGTGTCAATGAAAGGCGAGTGGGCCATGTGGTTTCTGACAGCGTGTTGAATGAAGGGCATCATCCCTATGATGGGAGAGCCTGACACAGTTAGGGAGAATAAATCAGCAAAAAATAAATAAATAACTGCAATTAAAAAGAATATTAGCTTTTTATAATATAAAAAAAAAGCTAAGTGTTTGTTTCAGATTACCTCTTAGTGTTCAGAAGAGGATGGGGTTCCCAGCTGTTTTTTCCTGAACGTAGGAGGTGAAACGTTTGAGGAACTTGGGATACTCTCTCTTGGCGACGGCTCTCAGGACTGAAGCAGGAGCCCAGCCTCCAGGGTTTACTGCAGCCACACACAGGAGGGGTTACCAGCTCACTTTGCAATTCCTCACAATTTATGACCAGCCATTAACAATCAACAGTAAATCAGTGTGGGGCGCCCTCTAGTGAAAAGAAGCGGAACTGCTTTCTTTCTGCATAAACATTCAGCCCCTAAAGTCAGAACAGACTCTCCAGTGAGGAAGCTTTTTGTTTATAGGAAGTGACGGATAAGGTGGGATACAGACGTCTGGGCTGGGATTTCAGAGAAACAATATTACCCAGAAAAATATGATATTCCATATAAAGTAAAATACTTCATATGGAATATTACAGAGATACAGGTACAACTCAGAACATGGTACTTTTAAAAGTGAAAGTGGTCCATTGCCAAAAATAATAAAACTAAAAAAAGTGAAACTATTCTAAATTGCCATGTTTGCTGTTTTAGATTTATAGAGTGGTTAAAAGCCAACAAGCTGCACCAATCCAGCTCATCAGCTGAGATGATCAGATAATTGTGTCTTCACAAGAATACTGACAAACACCATCTTTGTTGCTGCTGGACAGCTGATGATGAAGCAAAATCCAAGAGATTGCTCTCTTCTGACAAACAGCTACACTCATAAGCTCATCCAACTTAACCCTACAAAGAACCTGAGAAACATTTGGGTTTTCATTCAATGTCAACTATTGAAAATCAAATTTAAATATTATGAAATATATTGCTATTTGCAAAAACCTAATTCATTTCTGAACTAGCTTACTGAAATGAATGCACTTTTCTCTCTCGTTCTAATACAGCAAAGTTGCACATGGGTTTCGTAAAGTGACAAAACATGGTTTACTTTTCAATCATCAACCAAAACCTGCAATCTCAAACTTGCACTTAAGTTATTTTCTCGGGCAAAGAGTCACACAGAATAAACTGTACAGTACGTTACACTACTTAGCATCTCTTCTTTTGTTAGAGTAATCCTGGGATCAAAACCAGAAGGCTTGGAGAGGAACTTACCATTGGCAACATATGTGATCTTACAGAGGATGTTGTCTCTGCTTATCTCTTTGTCGCCCTCTGGTGGGCTGACCAGCGTTTGGCAGATCATGGCCACATTGATTTTGGCACGAACACACCGGTTTGTGGGCTGGAAGTAAAACAAAAACTGTAAATGCAAACAGTCCCAGGCTACCAAGCTGCCCTGTGAATAGTTTCAGTTAACTGTTGTTGACTAAAACGAATGCATTTTATATAAGGCGTTTTAGTTAAAAGAGATTAGCACAAAACACAGCACATGAAATATATTTTCTAAAAAAAAAAAAAGGAAACACATTCACTATGTTGCACTCTTATGTACAGCCTTAATTTTACAATTTACCCCACTAATGCAAACGGAGGGGGTCTTTCCACAGAAATGTCTTCACAGGCTGAAAACATCAAACTATTGATGTTCACATGCCTGTCTGCTTTGCAGGAAACTAAGTTTTAATTGCATTAAAACTTACTCCAACCCGTGACTTCCTCTAGAATATACGCAGAATTAGACAAAAAAAAAATGTACCATCAAAATTACATTTTGACAATTACATCACATATAGTCACAGGTTGAAACTTACATTTAGACAACCACTGCATGGCTCACTGATACAAAATAAACTCCTTTGGTGATAAAGTTCTTGAGGAATGTTCTGTTGTGCAGATTGGAGTAACAACTCCACAGCTGAAAGGATTTCAATTTTTTTAATTACAGTTTTTGTCAAAGGTAAGCAGACTGCCACACAATGCTTTTAAATCCCAGGGTAGAGTGCAGGTTTGCTATGTCTCTGAGCTACTGTCCTCAGACCACAGTTCTCCTGACATTCTTCTCCTCACCAGATAAATCACAACATAAGCTCTCACACATTAAGTGCTTTCTTCTTCTTCGATGGACACCGTCTGATCCGTTACTGCCTGATTTCCAAACGCAGCGCCATCACTCTTCTGCACGTTTCAACTGATTCAGCTGCATTGTGGTTTTTCTACAGTTTTTTTTCTACTTCTCAATTTCAGTCATGGGAAAGAAGACAACTGTTGTGGGCCACAAGAATAGAATAAAGGCAACTGGAAATGGTCATTTGTGAAAATGATGGTGATTCGTGTACAAATCCCTACATAACACTCAGGCCCCTGACAGGTTTAGCTTTAAAGTGATCTTTTAAATTCCTCAAAATGTTTCTTTTTAGACATTAAGGAATATTAAAGTTTTGGAGAGACAAAGCCAGACAAAGTAATGGATCTGATAGAGAATCCGAGGAGAGAGATGGAGATCAGGGTCGTGGCAAGGAGGCCTCTCAGACTTGTCTGCAATTATAATTAAATCTGTGACGCTATAAGAGGTTTATCCACTGATTTTGAAAGAATAACAATAATTTTTGACAGACTATACATTTGCTAAAATAAACTTAAAGCATATATGCTTTAATTACCTCCCTTAACATTGATACATTATCTTTTGGGGAATGTCTGTCATTCTCTCTTGGGTAAAAAGTTTACTTTTTGTTTGTTGCTATTTTAAATGAATAAACTCTTTATTCTCTTCTCTGTGTTATGCTGACAGTTCTTTGTATTGTTTATGAGGTCTTTCACTTATCTTAACTCCTTTGGTAAGTGAATCTATAACAAAAATTTAAACTGAACTGACATCACTTAACATTATTTGTCAATTTATAACAATATAAAATATTTACATTTTCTTTTGACATTATCCAGATTGATGCACTTTATGTAATCTGCATTTTACGCAATTTCTTGAAATGAAGGCTGAAAATGACAGAGAAAATAAAAAATGCTGTAAATAACTAAGAGAAGCAGTGTCAGTGTTTTTTGTGTCAACACTTACTGGAGCCTTGTCATGGTCGACAGAGAAGTTGCACACCAGCCATGTGTCAGGATCGTTTTCGTTTGTCGCCAGAATCTTCCTGATGGCCGACAGATAGAGAATGTCCCTCTGAGAGGCGGGCCACACTCTCTGAAACGCAATCCAAACACAAACAGCTGCAGACTAGCGCTGACCAAATGTGTGGCCCGTTTCCGTTAACATCCGTATGTTGAGCCTGAATCTACCTTGTGCGTTTGGTAAACAATGATGGCATTATCGGACAGTGTTTCCACAACGTTGAAATTGTCAATGGTGGCTGAAGGAGGGAGGAAGAAGCTCGTGTCAGTCGGGTCACAACATCGAAACCGGAGAAGCTAAACAGGAGTCGGCATGACGACCCTCCCTGTCGCCGCGGACTTACTTTCCCAGTCATTTCGAACGTCTGTGTCCCAGAAGTAGTGGCAGACCTCGTGTCCCGTTACGCCTTTGACAGCGTGAGTCGCTTTAAGAGGATCCAGGACGATGCCGTTCTCCTCCACTTCTCTCCTGTAAACCTGTTAGCGCCGCATAAAGAGCAGGAGAGACAGTTGTGTCAATATACTCCCAAACCTAAACTAGAAACAGAACAACCCTATTTAACCTTTTTAGTTTGTGAATTACTTTTTTTTACTCTTGTATATAAGTTTGACATTAGGGGGTAGTTTGTTCACTTTTTCTTGAGAACACTTCTGAAACTAATGAACACCAATAAAAAAAAAAATTAAAAAAAAAGTTGTGTTATAAGTCACAGCTTGCAACCAAGGGAAATGATTCATAGGCTGCTTGTTGTCTCCTCTGTACCCACCTTCATCTCTCCTTCTTCTATTACCAGCTGCCAGTTGGCATCTCCACCCACGTCCTGAAGAGAATAAGTCATATGATTCTGCACCATGTCCTCCACCTGAGACACGGAGAGACATTTAATAAGCTCAGGTTAGACAATATTTTTACATAACCTGCCTATTCTAGGAACAGTTCAGCAAGAGTATATTTACCCACTTAAAACATTTCAGTCTTGAAACAATCGGCAGTGTGTGTGAGACGCTAACTTCATTCAACGGAAGGTAAAGGTAATTTTATTTATACAGCACATTTTCAGCAACAAGGCAATACAAAGTGCTTTACAGGAATTAAAAGGAAATACAAAAAATAACAAACCCAAGGAAAGAGCAAAAGTATAATAATAATGTTAATCCAAAGTAAATAAACTAGATACTCCTATTCAGGGTTGGTAGGTAAGTATAAGTAAGTATCCTCTGACCTAACAAGTCTTTTGCCCTATAAGCGATTCAAGGAATGTCGCCACAGAGCAGAAACCAAATAAAAATGAGCTGACTGGTCCTGCCTGAGGGGATTCCTCAATATCCAAACAATGTCATTAAGCAACAGCAGCACACGTCTGCACAGCTGCATGCTCATGCCGTAAAACAGGAAAAAAGATGGAAGGATGACAAATGTCTCTAAATTAGGGGTTTTTCTCTAGATTCCAGCCATGCAGCTTTAAAACAACTTCCAGGAATCATGTCTGCTGGAACCTCAGGAAAGCCTTTTGAGTTCAGGAATGTTTGTGTTCTGTAGGTGCTTTGCTGCTTTTGTATTTCTGCAAAAAAGATAAAGCTTCGGCTAAAGAATTTCACTCCAATGGACTCCAGGCACCTCGATTCCCGCATCCTGGAGCGAGTTGTTATAAGACATTCTCATGCCACCTGCTCATGCTCTGTAAGAATAGTAAAAGGGGAGGCGGGTTCCTGCATCCAACTACAGGGCTCCACGGTTTATGTGGCAGTACCTGAGAGCTGAATCTGTGAACGTCATCTGAGGCAGTGACTAGCTCAGCTGAAGACACGGAGGAGGAATAGCTATGAGGCTGCTCAGCAGAGAGATGATTGGAGGAGAAAAGAGCGAGGAGGAAGAGCGAAGCAAGCAACTCGTTTAGAAACTGGAGAAGCAGAAACTCTGGTGAAAATGTGAGGGAAGCAATCAACTTGAATGTAATGTAGGAAAAGATATATTTCAGAAATTTAGAAGTGAAATGTACTCATTATGTAGATTCATTACACTCGGAGTGATTATTTCTGGTCATTTGGGTGATTATGGTTTACAGATAATGAACATTTTAAAAAAATAAATAAAAATGCCGCACATTATAATCACTCAATACTTGGTTCAGGGCTCCTTTTGTTTGAATCATTGCATTAATGTGATCGGCCTGCAGCTGCACTGAGGTACCAAGGAAACCCCAGTAGCTTTATTAGCCGCCTTCATCTCATCTTCTCGGCTCAGTGACGCCGTGGTCATTAAACCAAAGTCCTGCTGGGAATCAGAATCTCCAATAATCTCTTCAGCAGGAGGAAGCATAAATGGTCTCATATGTTTTGAGTGGCAGCTGCACTGACTCCGGACTTGATGAAACAAAGTGGATCAACACCTGCAGACGATGGTTCCACAGATAATCACTGACTCTGGAAACTTCACACGGATTCAGAAGCAACTCCGATGTTGTGCCTGTCCGCTGGCCCCGCAGCATGTTTGATTTCTAAATAAAATAGAAAAGCCCGTTCTCACCCCACCCACTTGACTCCAGCTGCAGTCCACACCTTGTGATTCTCCCACAAACTCTCAAGTGAGCTTTGCTTCCCAATCCCTGTAAGACTGCTGATATTCTTAATGCTTGTGCAACTTTTTTTTCCCCCCATTACACATTTTTCTTTCACTTAACTTCCCATTAATATGCTTGGATACAGTACTCTCCAAACACCCAGCATCTTTAGGAAGGTCATTCAATTGTTCATTTTGGACTTCTGTAATCTGCTAAAGCTAAGAAACTGAGTTTGACGGTTTTATTAGCTGGAAGCCACAATCAAAACGATTTATGTAAATAAGAGCAATATGTGACTCCATGTGTAATGAATCTCTGCACAATAAGTTCCAATTTTGACATGTATTTTTAGAATAAATTCAAAAAATAACTAAATTCAAGAAAGGGAAAGAGATTGACACACTGAACACACAGACTACTACAGACACTGGATTGACTAAACCAAGAAAATGTACTACAGATACTAGAAAACATTGCTTACCTTGTCTGCAAATCGGTGTGTACTGATGGCGGAAAAGACATCAGCAGGAGAAACCAGAGGCGGTCGCGGTGTCCTGACTTTCTCCGACTGGCACTGAAGCAAACAGCATTTCAGTTCAGCACAAGACCAGAGATTTCATGTATGCACACTAAGCTGTAGCTTAAACTACAAATCTTTGTTTTCTAAAGATCGAAACAGAAGAAGCTGAAGGAAAACGTCAGCTTTAAGGGTTCCAGACTTCATCACACCTGTTCTTCGATTTTATCCTGTCGGTCCAGCTCGGCTTCCACCGCGTCAAAAAATTCATCCTCATTGATCAAACTGTTGGGCCCCTCCTGCAACGAGCCAACGAGGACAGCTCAAAGCAAGGTCCACCACTCTGCTTTCATTCTTAAGCCGCTTCAGCTCCGGCAATCTTATTGCTTCACCTCATAGTCTGGGCCTCCATAGTGGGACTTTTTCTTCAGTTCGTTCATTGCACATCTGTAGGCATCTTCTACCCTCCTCCTCTTCTCCAACTCCTGCTCACAAGCACAGGAACAAAGTGTGTTTGATGTGGCTGTAGCAGAAACACGCATCCCTGACTCTGCTTTAGTTCTTCAGATTAGAGAATAAAAGTCTGGGATAAAAGGTGATGGAAAATATGGGTTTGGATGTTTCAAATTTAGCAAACACTGCAATATTCAGCTGCATTCTCACACCTACAGGTTTCTTCCTCGTCAGAAGTCGTCAAGAAAGAAGTCGTGTCAAGTTTCTTTCTGCTGTCAATCAATTATTTAAAATGAAAATGAAAAATTTTCCTTAAGATTAAGAAAACAATAAAATGCATAAAGTTCTGCACAGTTTACCCATATTGCAATGATTACAAAAATAATATAATGGTTGAATGTAAACTTAAATACATAAGAAAACAAAAGAAAAGCAGCAAAGCAAAGCCCAAAGTAAACCAGCCAATGTCATCAAGCAGGGTCCAAAGGAAGGTGTGGACATACAAAACCTGCCACAAAATAAACATAAGCCGATACTGTTCCAGCTCTGTACAACAACCACACACACACTCACACTCACACACCCCTGCACACACACAGAAAGAAACCTACTTTAAAGCTGGAAGTCTGTAAAGGTATCCATCTTTGTGTTTGGTGTTTGAGCAGCTCGGTGCGCCGCTGCTTTGAATGTTTCCACCAAGAAGTCAGTGAAGTCATTTTCACTCAGATTCCTCTCAGAAGGAATCCAAGCTGCGCTTCTCCCTTTGAATTCTTCTGATATCCAACTCCCGCTAACTCAGAAGGTCAGCAAGCCATCAAACTCGCAACCGAATGTACATTTGAGCTGGTTACACCTGACCGTAGTTTAAGTGAGCTGCTTTTGAATTGTAGCTTTATGTGGCACGCCTTTAACACAAAGTGGGGGGAAAACAAACTGGTTTGACAAGCGGTGAGCTCTAGAGAGCGTACACTTAAAGGCACAGGAACATTTAGATCACATGGAGAAGAAAGCGTTAAGATAAGTAACTTTTGTAGTCAACACTTATTCGCTCAATTTTTTTATTTTTTAAAATAATTGCAATAATTGAATGATAAATATTTTTAGCACACACTTGTCTGGGTTTGATCATTTATGCTCACAGGAGGCAAGGAGCAAATCCAACAAGAAACCGTTTTTTTTGAGTTCAATCATATTTCTGACAAAATTTGAAAGAAAAATGCTAAATTGTGGAGATAAAGAAAATAAAGTGAAATAATCAATATATAATTTGTTGGTTACACAATGTGCAATACATGTACACATTGTGTTAAAGAGTATTAACACCCTTTAATTGTTTGTCACATAACACTACATCAAAATGTAATTTCAATGGAATTTTTTTTGTGCATAGCATTGAATACATTTTCCCCACAGTAGAACATGGTGGTGGCAGCACCATGCTGTGAGGATGTTCTTCTTTAGAAGGGACAGAAAAGCTGCTTGAAACTGCTGGGAGGATATAAGGTTAAAACTGGAAGAAAACCTATTAGAGGCTGAAGGGGAAGTTCACCTTCTAGCAGGACATGGACTCTAAACATACAGTCAGAGCTACAATGGAATGATTCAAGTGAAATCACATTAATACGTTTGGTTGGCCTAGTCAAAGTCCAAAATTCCTTCAATCAATTGGAGTTTGAGACATTTTTGTAAATTGACATAACTGTAATAATGTACATGTTAGGGGGCATGCCACACTTTTAAGATTTTTATATGTAAAAACATAAAAAAAAAAAACACACACACACACACACCCCACCTGGAAACACATAGACTCGTTTCCAGTTATGCTCTAGTTTAAATTCATCTGCCAAACAAAATACCAACAAACCAGCATGACGTCTATGTGATTAAAATGAAAAAGAGTGAAACTATTTTTTATTACTAATAACGTCTTTAAATCTGCAAACACTGTCAGACATAAAGACCTGAAACACATTTATGTTTCTCAACCACAATCGTTCCTGCTGGCTGTCAGTTTCTGTTAAGCCTCCCCGCAGTGCGGCGCTGTACCTTGTCGAGTCTCTTCTGCCAGCTGTCTTCTCGTTTGACCATCAGCTCGATGCAGTGAGACAAAGTGGACAGGATGCCAGCAGTGGTGGCTTTAAAGGTGATGGCTTCTCCCTTGAAGTCAATCCCGTTAATAACTTTGGGACTGGCCGGAGAAAACACTACACCAAACAGGAAAGGAGGACACAATCACACGCTATCCATTTATTACACTAAAAGAAATGTGTTTTTGCTGCTTGAGTGGATCCTTCATTTAAACCAGAAGACTCACATTTCTCTTTGCTGCCGTTGTTGTTGTGATTGTGTTCACCTTCGGGTCTTGTAGTGGTCAGAAATTCATCTTCATCTTCCTCCACAACTGAAAACGAAACAAAAATAACTTTATGCAACGAGGCTTCATTTATATTTGGTTAGGTTATTGAAAAAAAAAAACAAAAAAAACCAACAAAAATACCCCTCAGGATATTACTCTCTCAGATGTTTTGGGAACAAATTTGTGCTTTTCAAACAGATTTCAAGCTGCACCCTGCAGGTTTAATATAAAAAGGAATTCTGAAGGTCATAAAAAAGGTTCTGCCTCAGAGATTAAACTAGCCACAAAACGTCCTGTAAGCAGATATTGATTTTTTTTCTTTCTCAGCGAGCCACTTCAACCACTCTTCTTCAACCCTAATGCTGCATTAAACAAGAAGCTGACATCAATAAATGCTTTCCTTCGCCAGTAAAACAAAAGGTTGAAGCCCGACGTGCAGTTCTGAAAAAGTGATCATTTCTCTTAAATAGTTCTGGTGTAATATAAGCCAAACATTACCTCTGTCTCTCTGAAATTCATCTTTGGAAACCGCATCACCACAGGAGTCAAAATACTTTTGAAGAGTGTCCACCTGTCGGCACAGAATGTCCCGGAAAGTTTCCATTTCTGCAAGCTTCTCGCGGAGCCTGTGGCCCTTCTGAGCAGAGAGAGGACAACATTCAGTTCAGTTGGACTTTTTTTTTTTTTTTGCAGGAGATATGCAGTTTAATCTATGGTGCAAAACTTCATTAAACCTGACATTAAAATGTTATCATTTAAATTTATTTAGTTAAATCTGGTGTTTTATTTGTAGACACTAGAGTTTTCATAAGTCAATGACTAATGTTTTTACCTTGAAGGAGGATGTGGAAGTGGAAGACAAGGCACTAGCAGCTGAAGTGAGAGACAACATGGAACCATGACGCCTCAGACTCGTTTCTGAACCGTATCCAGACTCAGCCTGCGGACACAAGTGAACAGAAATCAAAGAGAGGCAACAATGAAAGTAGAAGAAATCAAAGAAAATCAAACAATAAGGGCGCATAAAGCCTTAGTCGACCCACAAAAACAAAACATTGATGCACAACAAAACGCTACAGGACACACAGAAAGCACAGTGGTTCAGAACACTAAGTAACACTGGATCAACTCAGCAAATTTTCCTTTGATCAGGAACAAGTTCTTTAATAAATGAAGTAGGACAAATCTTATAATTCATTCATTTTCTTTTGGGGAAAAGTTCCCATCTCATAGACTCTGTCCAACATTTTTTCCCCTTTCTCTGATTCTCCTTAGATGTGAATCAGTTTAAATGAAGAATCAGCAGGTCAAACCTCAAACATCAGCCTGTTAAAATCCTGATCGGTGCATCTCTCTTTACAAACACCTTCAAAGAAAGCCAGTTGAAGGGTGAAAAAATCAAAAAATATACATGAACACAATAAAAAGCAGACATAAAAAAACAACTAAACGAGGAAAGATTAAACTGCGAGTGTAAAACAAAACAAAAAAAAAGTATGTTTAATTATAACATTCTCACAGGTTTTATAAAACTATAAACCGATTTAATTAATGCTGTCATATTTAATATCAACACAAGATTATATTATAAGGAGTAAATTACAGCCATAATAATAATTTAATAAAATAATAAAAACAGAATTTTTTTTTCAAAGTTAAATAATTGGATTATGATGCATCAGTTTTTAATAGAAATAAATACTTCATTATTAGCCAAATTACAGAACCATCAAGGTCGACTCTTGTTTCTCATTAAATATTTTCCTTTCCTAATGCAGCATCTTATGTAGCAACTTTAGATGCAGTGACGTGTGTGTTGTATATCTGACCATTATCTAAAATAGGGCGACTAAATTTTTTGCTTTAGGCCAACATTTTCTTGAGAACTTGTTGGCTTCATATAAAATCTGGACCCCAAGAGAGCACTGCAGTGTGAAACAGATCTATGACCAGTCATGAGGGAGTGGCTGTGGCGGCATTTGTCCCATTAACTGGCCGTCATTGAACTATGCAACGCCTCCGACTGCCGGCTCAGCACAGGAACAGAGCTGGAATAACAATATCTGTTATATCTTTTATAACAGATTATTTATAACAGGCATTCCCTGACAGAGGCACCAAAGTAAAATGTCTGTTTGTCCCACCAGCAGCTGCGAAACAGAGGCAGTGAAGTCATGATCCGAGACCAGAGCGAGCAACTAAAACTCACACCTGTGCACAAGCGGTATCAACTGTGAAATGTTGGACATGTGAATCAGGACGCAAACATGCGGAGGGAGGGTTTCCTGTCTCAAGGTATTTGCTCAGGTTTAGTCACAGCTTAGAGTCCAAATTTGTCTTGATTACAAAATCAGCTAGAAGCTGCGAGCTGGTTCTGTTGGCCAATGGGAACGAATGAAGGGGGAATTCTTAAAGTCAGTGACTAAACTGAAAGAGAGTCAGGCGACGACACTGAGAGACACCACATACTTGGACTTCAGCTGCAGTTTCTCCTTTTGCAACAGAGTGAGACAGTAAGGAGACCGACATAAAATACAAATCAAAGACACAACATCCAAACGGGTTTCCTCCAGAAAAAGGACGTTTCTTGTGTTCAATGTGGCTGCTGTGAAACAAAGACGTTTCATGATACACTGAAACATTTTTAAACCACAAACATTTAAATATAAACACAACAAATCCTTCCAGAAGATCCGGTACTGGGATGAGTGCAAGCATTTAAAATTCAAAACTCAGCGGGTGCCTCTTTAAACTGTAACGAACGACTTCATGATTAAATACACATTTCTGGAATCCGCAGAAAAAGCCCACGTAACTGAACAACCACATGTTGTGCTCATTTTTTTGCAACATATTATGTAATCAGAAAAAAAGACACTCTTCATTAGACCAACGAAGTGAAAGAGCAGTCAGGCTATGAGACAGAAGTGTTTGCATTTCAAATGTCAGTTGTGATTGTCAAGTCAACCTGACCTGTGGTTTCAGGTGCCACGCCCGATCCACAGATATCAATAAGGCAATTGTAAATAAGATCCTTTGTGCTTCGTCAGCACTGATGATAGTAGGCCCTGTTCATATTTTATGCCGTTTGCTACAGATATGAAAATATACAGCAGCAAACAAAATTTAATCTCAGCTTATTGCAGAAGCAAAATCTCAGACGGAAAAATACATTTAAAATTTGCTTTAGTTTGAGGACACTTATTCAGCGAAGGAAGAAAATCCACGTTAAGAATTGCTTTTACAGAATCAGTTGTAGTCGAGTTATTGACATTCTTAGCAATTGCTCTAAAATAAAATGAAATGAAAGTATGATTTTTTATTTATTTATACTTTTTAAGGCCGAGCGGATCTTCAAAAACATCTTATTAATAAAATCAAAGATTTTTTTATTTCTCTTCCAAAAGTCCTGAGATGATGCAGCCCTTTTAGGTCATGGTTCCAATAATCGCACAACCGCAATCCCAGCATTGTGGATCATTTTGTCCCGTCACATCATGCAAGACAATCCACTGAGATCCTGTGTGCTTTGAGACAACGCAGCAGAATTGAGGAACCAAAGGGGTGTGGCTTTCCACTCACCAATACATTTGCTGCTTAAATGAAAGGTCACTAGGGCCCATTATCGACATGTCTGCGTCAAATTCTGCTGATCAACAGGGTTATGAAATCAGACGGGCTCTAAGATCAGGAAGTGCCTCTGCTCCGTACCCACCGCAGACCGCTACTGCTTCTTCAGATGAGATTTCCTTTGCAACACAGATAAATAAAAATCGAGGGGGCTTAATTAGACTAAATATGAGTCACCATCAGATCCAAATCACTTGCACTTATGAATGTGGTAGTGCTTAAAAAGTTAAATCCATGAAGAAAATTCCTCAATGTGCAGTAAAAGTGCACTCGGCACCAAAACATTGAACGCTGTTTGACAAAAAGCACAGACTGCCATTTTAATGCACCTGCTCAGCTGCATGACAGGCATGCAAACCGTTCATACACTGCATTTGAAAGGGGATCTTGTGGTTTTACAAGTTAAATGAGTGATCAGAGGATGTACAGTCACACACACAACAGCAACTTCTGACCTGAGTAGATTGCTGCTTGAGAAATATCCACACCGTGCACTACAAGGGTCATTGTTGTGCGGGCGCTCTGTACAGCAAAACCTGGATTCATTTGAGCTATTCATGTCAAAAACTGCATGCAAATAAACAGTATGGGGTGTGGAAAAATAACTCCAAGTCAGAACAATGGCACACTAGATAGATACTGTTGAGAGCATGGCTGATTTACAGCAAGCAGGCAGCATGCCAAAATGCTTTAAGCCCACCATTCGGTCATTCCAACAGCCAAAGCAGAGCAGGGCGCTGCTGCAGTCCTGACGGCTTGCTGGCCCCAACATGGCCAGGCGATCCTCAACCACTCTCTGACCCTGACAATGCAGATGATTTAATCCAGTTTCCCCGGACACACCTCACTATGAGATAGAGAGGAAGAGGAGGTGAAGAAGAGAAACAGAGAGATGCTTAGCTTAGCTCATCATGTGAAGGAAAACAGGCACAAGAAGCAGAGAGAGAAGAGGGGAAAAGTAGCCGTTTGCTTCTTAGCAGTTAGATGAGAGGCAGACACCGGATGCTCTTTGAAGCAGGAGAAACAGACTGAGAGGCGACTTCTGCTTATAATTAAGTTGTCTCCTTCCACACAAAGCTTTTCAAACACACACTCATAAACGGAGACCTCTTCTTCGACATGGATATATCAGGAAACCACATACCCTGACATGTGAAACCATTTTATCTTGTCCGTCTTTCTTTGCAGCATCCATCGCCGTGCAGGCATCAGCGACTCTCTGCTCTTGCAGTCAGAAAAGTGAATGTGGAGTAAAAGATGATTGGGGCAAACATGCATTAGAGAAGAGACGAGTGCTGTCTGGAGCTGTTTGTGTAACAAACCAATGAAGTACTAAAAAGGTGGGCGAGTGAAGCAGCCTACTCTATATTATGACACAGCAAAAGAGAGAGACGGAGACTAAGAGTGGGAGGCAGGGAGCAACATTTGTCTGGATCTTATACTTTAGGTCTTGCATCCCGACTCATTTTTCATCTCCTTTTATTCAGCTGCACCCCGAGTTCAAGTTATACTGTTGACATGATCAATCTAAAACGAGAGATCTTCCCAATGCTCTAAAATTCAAGCTCTCTAATATTCCTCAAAATCCATTTTCTCAACATAGAGTCCCAGTGAATGAAGAAAAACAAAAAACAAAAAAAAAACAAAAACATGCAATATTCACCAGGAGCTGCACTTAACATCACAGTAACCAGCAGCAGCACTTTTCTCACCACCAACACAAACACACCCACGTATAAAAACACAAATGAACTTGCACCGGAACAGTTTTCCCAAAGCAAGCCGATACTCCAACACATATGAAAATGACAGCAGATTCCCTTTGAAAAGTGGAAACTAATACATGTTTCACAGCTGAACGTGTGATTATCAGCCATCTTTAAGCACCTCATCCTTGCAGGGTTTGGTCCCCATCCACAGTTCTTTAATCCAGAGGATTATCCTCATGATTTGCACAATCAATATTTATACACGCGTCTATAGCAGACAATAACCGGTATCTAAAAAAAAAGCCAAAGAAGCAACCACATTTTTAAAAGTGTATCCTATTAAGTTGAGTTGATGGTATAAAGTGCTTAAAATGGATTGCTCTATTTATGGAAATAATAATTATTATGCTTCAGCAATACAGCTAAAAATGGAGCTAAGAAATAAGCCAGTCAGAATATTTACCTTTGTTATTATGATGGAAGCAATAATGAAATTATGGGAGGTTGCACAGAGAAAGTCCTCATTTGTCCATTTGGGAGCAGCACAGACACACTGCCTAATGTAATGATACTTTAACCTCTAAAGGTCACAAAATATTCACACTGTGACTCGAATATATCAAACACATGAAGTTACTCACACCTAAACTAAAACATTCTGCACAATGGGCGTGCTGTGGTGGCGTAAGGGGTAGCGCAACCCATATTTGGAGGCCTTGAGTCCTTGACGCGGCCGTCGCGGGTTCGATTCCCGGAGCCGGCCGACATTTGCCGCCTGTCTTCCCCTTTTTCCTTCCCCCTTTCCTGTCAGCCTACTGTCACATAAGGGACACTACAGCCCACAAAAGACCCCCTGGGGGGGGAAAAAAACCCAAAACAAAAAAACACAATAACACAGGATGTGTTATTTTCTGTAAAAGTGACAGAGGCAGTACAAAATTTGTAAGACGTGATAAAGAGCAAACTGTTTATAATGAACATTTCTGTGATTTATTCTGGTTAATTAAGGAGGGAGCAAATCTTAATGTAGATAAACAAGGCTGCAGAGACAAAAGCAAAGTTCTCCTCCAAAAAAACAAAACAGCTCGGTGAAATTCTACTGGGAATTAAGTTAAATACTAATAACAGAAACTTATATTGTTCAGACATGGAACAGGTTTACACAGAGGGTCTGAAGAGACAGGAGCTTACGCCATCATCAATCCAGGAAATCCCTGATGATGATGTCATGACTTATAAGCGTCTCAAACATTTGAGTTAAACAGAGGCACGCCCCAGGATGTTTTAAGTCAACCCCTCAAACAAACTGCTTCCTTCATCCAGGGACAAATCCAAAATAAATCAGGCAAGGTATTTGTGAGAACTGTGGACCTCCACAAGTCTCGTTCATCCTCTGGTACAATTTCCAGAAGTCTGAAGGCGACACGTCCATCTATTTAGGGCACAGAATAAACTCCAGGAATACACCATTAAGGAAGCAGACGGGTTCCTTGACCAAGAGATAAATGTGTTTTGATGCATCAATCCTAAAGCAAAAGTAAAAGGTCTTGTGAAAATGCTGCCTGAAGGTGGTAAGAGAATGTCTTTACCCACACGGAAACAAGTCCAGCACCAACATGGATTAAAAGAGAAACTCGTAGAGGAAGAAACCATTACTTCCAAAGCAAAAAAAAGAGATAAAAAATAAGCAGTAGAATACAATTTGCAAACTCACTCAGACACAAACCTTAATTTTTGGGAGAAATGTCTTGAGGTTTAATGAAAATGAATTAGAAATGTTTGGTCATAAAGACCAAACATTTCATTTGGAGGAAAAGAGGGAAGCTTGTAAGGCCGATAACACCATTCCAGCTGAGGAGGGGTGGCGCCTTCATGTTCATATATTTTGCTGTAAGAAAGGCTGCTGCAGCTCACAACATAGATGACATCATGCAGGAGGAACACTATGTTGAAATGTAGAAGAAACATCTGGGGACTTCAGCCTTGAAAGTTAAAGTTTGGGCATAAATATGGAGGTCTTCCAAACGGACAATAGCACCAAGCACACCACCATATTTGTCACAAAGAGGCTGAAGGACAAAAAGCTCGACAGAAACTTCTGGAGAGAGCTTTTGGAAGGCAGCTTACAATCCTGACTCAGTTCTCTCAGGAGGAACGGGCCAAATTTTCAGAAAACTATGAGAAGTTTGTAGAAGGACATCAAGATTGTTTGACACAAGTTTTAAATTTTGAAGGCACTTCTACCAAAAACTAGGGAAATGCATGCAAACTCCTGACTTTTAGGAAAATATGTTTATAACATTATCACTCTCATTATTCCAGTAATTAACAAACTATGTATGCAAATATCTGGTTTCAATAATGTACATAATTTTGGTGAAGTTAGTAAAATGTTGGTGATGCACTACCAGAAAAATACTACACTAAATTCACAGCTGCATCTAGTACTTTTACTGTGGAAAAGTCAAAGTCATGTGATCTTCTTGGGTTTGCAGCCAACGAAGTGCATCACAAAACATGTGACTCCAGCCAAGTGAACTCTCCAGGCAGGGTTTTTCTTTGCCGAAGAGACTTTCGGCCTGTAAACAGATGAATCTAAATGCAAACTTTGACCCAAAACCTGAACAAATTCAATCTGGCCTGCATACTTTTACTGTGAAGCCAAACAACATTTGACATGTCTCTAAAGGGAGCAGCAGCCTACTATCAAAGAGAGGGAAGCCCCCGCCTCATCACCTCACTTAGATTCTTCACATTCCCAGAGTACCGAACTCTGCGTGTGTGTTCGAATCCTTCTGCTGTCACACCCAGCTCACAGAACAGAAAACACAGAACTCCACGTCGGATCTGAAAAACTGACCTCTGATTCAACCTGAATGTTGGAGGTATGTGAATACGGCAGCCAGGAAAATATCCAATAGCAAACAAAGATTATTCAGTTTATTGTAAGAAAACATGTTTTTAATCTTGACAGGGGTCACACGAACTACATGCAAACACACAAAGAATTGGATTTAGACGCCGTGAATGGACCCGTTTCCTGAATCTCTAAATTCGTAACTATGCAAACAAAAGGATCAAGAGTGACAAGACAGGAAAACATGAATATAGTAAACTTATTAAGGAGAATCAACAAGCTACTCACCTTATGCAGCTCTATGGACTCGATCCACTCCTGCCTGTGCTCAGGATCCTCTGCTCTGAGGTACCAAACGCTGTCATTCACGCTGATGTCAAAACGGCACTCGTCAAACTCGTGAGGCTGCGCAAAGAGAGGAGAGGCCTCATGAATAATACTGATGAATGTTTGGAATCAGAACTGACCATAGCCGAACACAAAATCACATAACTAAATCTGAACTTTTCCCTTTACCTTAATTAAAGTAGTGGGAAATAGGAGCAGAATGCTACTTCAATAGCTCTTTGTTACCCTAACTGAGTAGGAATGACACATTCTTGAAACACATGGAGTCAATCAATGACAGAAAGCCATATGTCACACACGATAAACAGAAATTTTAATTTTGAACTGATGTCTGGTGTCTCCTGTCCCACCCTGAAACGACTGGAGCAGAGCTGTGCGGAGAAAAAAAAGAAAACTAAACATTAATTATTACAGGAAGAAGCTGGATCATTTCAACTTTTCTTTCTCCTTTTGGGACAACTTATTATGCTCCCCCACCCTGCTCCACTCACCGACTGCCTTAGGCACCCAAACACGTGCAACAAAGAATTTTACCCGTTTCCTCTCAGACTGGAATTTGACCACTGCACTCAGCTGAGACGAGTTCAGCTTTGCAAAAGGTTCACAGGAAGGAATAACACAGGAATATACAAGTTTTCTTGTCAGATTTTTCTTTTTTTCTCCAGCTGCTCTGTCAGCTGACACAACCTTCTGCCAGCTAAGCTTAATTTCATTTGCAGAATGACGCTCATGTGCTGCCTTATTTGCGCCTGCTGACAACAGTCACATCCCTCCAGACCCTGATCACCAAGTCTGAGCCTGCAGAACTTTATGCAACATTGATTGAGACACTTTCATGTTGATAGTAGATTTCACAAGCTGCACTTTGCAACTGCCAATTGGGTCAAAGGTTTTCTATGATATCTCAGTGCTCAGTAATTTATATATATATATAAACCTCAGTAATTTCAATTTGCAGGCTGGTGTTACAATAGAAAAGCTACCCTGTTTCCAACCAGAACCTGAAGATAATCTGGGGAGAGCATTTAGGCGCATCGAGCCGTGACTGTTACTGTGGTAGAGAGAGAACAGCCATCTATCTGACTGTGCAGTATCAGACACGGACCATAAACCTCTGCTTTACACTCGACTTTATGGTTCGTTCATTTCTTTTTCTCATTGTGTAAGCACTGCTGTGCAAAAAGGCTGCGTACAGGGAAGAAAAACCTTGTCCGTAAGCACACGGGAGGTCGTAGTTTGAGTGTGCTCTATTAATACTGGCAATAACTAGTCGTATTCTCAATCATTTTTCTTTTAAGCAATTATTCTAAGCAACCAATTCTGAAAGAACAGAGAAGGCAAGAGAACATTTCTCCTTTGGTGGACTTTCACATTTATTGCATGCCACAAAATAAAGGATTGGCACATAAAGTGTGACATACAAGTATAAAGTTCCTTCTCCAGCGTCTGACTTCACAAAGTACATCACTCTTGGCCTATTAGTAGACCCCTAGTGTTGTCTTTGTAGATGCTAATTATTTATGGTGTTTGAGTAGCTTTCCAGAAAACTACATGTAACGTCCAAACCACCATTTCACAGATTAATATTTGCCAACATAAATGTAAACAAAGTTTCACATGAGTTTCCCCAATAATACACACATGTCAATAAATGGAAACAGCTACTGCAAAGATCATCTCAGATTATCCCAGAGGTGAGGTTGACAGACCTCAACTCAAAAGTTTTGTTTGCAATGCTTTTATGGTTTTAGTGCTTAAGCATAAGGGTGGTTTGCTGCGCATTCATTGCTGGCCAGTGAGTAACAATCTGATAAATTAGAAAAAGTACTCAGACCTCACTCTCACAACACCAAGATGTTTAATATTCACAGAGAAAGAGTTATGATAAAGCTGTAAACAATTAGGTTCCTGTAACACTCTTAGCAGACCCTGGCTGGACGGGGTTTCCATTCTATGCATAGCTGAAAGGAGCTTGCTGAGAGCTTTAATTGTAGAGTTTTAATCCAGTTCCAAATCAAATAATCCCACAAGAGGAAAAATGTGCAAAAATCACAGTAAAACCATTTGTTTGGCTGCTGTAGCTCAAACAGGAGTGAATAATTAACTAGAGTGTGGAATTTCAGCATGTCTCACTTGCAGAGGGAAAACGCCAGACCAGTGACAACACTGCATGGACCGAATTTATATTTAACAGGAGAAAACATCAATTTCAAGTAAAAAAAAAAATAAAAATGTTTTTAAAATGTTATTAATAAAACAATCTCTCACTAAATGCCATTGTGATGTGAATAAGTGGAAATTAACAGGTAATTTTACATGGATCATTTAAGTGACTACCAACTTGTGCTCCTAACAACTTCATTAGCCTCTTATCTTTATACCCCAAGAGTACACGGATTAAAGAAATCCAACTGTCTGCTGAAACAGAATTAAAATAACGATGGAAGAAAACCTTCCTATAGATTTCTTACTACGACGAGTCTTCAGCTGTCGTTTACGCTCCAGTCACTTGATCGGTGATTAACTACCGGCTTCACTGTACCCTCAGAAACAGTGCTGTACATACAAATATATATTATTAAGAACTTTGCTTGATGAAGCAGAATCTCTTTTATGGCAAGGCAGATTTTGATATTGCGTCTTTTTACAGTTAAATTTTTATTCTATGAAAAAGGAACGTGACCTAAAGGACTATTGCAACTTAATTTGTAGATCCTCTAACTATATGAAAGTCAAACATTTATTTAAAGCTTCATTGCAATCCTTTGTGAATTTGATTCACAGGTTTGCCAAGATTTCAATGTAAATTGAGGGGCATAATTACATTTTGTTTTAGTGCAATATTAAGCCACAAATTTTCTTCCTCCCCTTCCTGAGGTTGGCACTTACTGTGATGACAGCCTTGCTGAGGCACAGGGAACCTCTGCAGCCGTACTCCCGTTCATCCTCCGACTTGTAGTAACTCAGTGTGTTGTTTTTTAGCACAACCCATCGGTCCTGCCATCCGTGTATATAATTCGTCCACTGAAAGCACAAAAACATTTAAATTATTTTTTTTTTTTTAAAAGCAGCATGCAGTTAAAGCTCCAAAATGCATTAAAAAAAAATAAAAATCTTTTCAGTAACTAATTAAAATGTACTTTTCAGGAGGTGACTTAAAAGTTAAAACCTCATAACGTCATAGATAACAATTTGCAGGAATTACGTTTTCTGAAGTAATTCACAACAATGTTGGTGTCGCTTAAGATACTTTTCATCCTGTAGATGAATTACTGATACTTTAAAGTATATATTTATATTCTGTTACTTGTTAGATGTATGCAGATGACTACCTGTAAAAACTGGGCAGTGGAATAAAGAAGAACTGTCTTTGTCTTTTGTAATATTTACGTAAGGCATGTTTGCATCTCAGGATGAATAAAATTGTTTTCCTGTCTATAAATAGAGATCCAGAAGTTGCAGCAATATATAAAGGACTTTCAGCAGTACTTTATATACATGTTTAGGCCTAGTAATGGATTCACAACTTGCACATATTTAAAAAAAAAAATCAATATTATTGTGAACTTAAGAAATATAAGGAAACATAAAGTTAAGAAATAATTTCACTTATGAGTCATCAAGAATATACATGACAGACAGGTGTTTGTTATATTTGAAATAAACTCTGGTCAACACAAACCAGAATGCCAATTAATACAAAAGTCATACGCAAAAACTTAAATATTAGTCAAACTAAGGAGTTAAGGGATTGTTTTCCAGAGGAACTTTATTTGAACATTTTTTCAGTTAACTAACTGTGTGGTTTAACTTTCTTATCTTGATCATGAACCTGCCATGTAAGGGACCTTAAATTGAGATTAGCCTTCATGCACATTTACATGCACTTCATTACTTGTGCTAATCAATCAGCATTGTGATTTTTAAAATGAGAAATATAAACAAACTAAAGTCACGCGGCTATTTACTCGTGAGTCTTGTAGGGTTGTGTTTGCATATCCTTTTGAGACAATATGTGTTAATTCGCCAGAACTTACTTTGCTTAAAACTCCTCCGAACTCCACAGGCTGCCCGGATTCTGGGTCCACGTCCTCATCCGAACCGGACGATGAACTCTTCTCGGACATTGATTTCCAAGTTTCAAGAAAGCCCGTCTCTGATTTTATCGACAGAACACCGCAGCCCAAGGTTAGAGGCTTGATTAGCTATCAGTTTAACAGCTTCACGGCCAAACTCGCAGTTTCTTCAAATTATAATCCTAAACGTCAGCAAAATAAAGATAACTAGGCATTAAGCATACATGCAAAACATCTAGAACTAAAGAGTGCTATTGTGATTTTTCCTTGGCAGTTTCAAACAGCTATATTTACTCATAAAAAGTTAGTCTACGAGTGACAGCTGGGTCTCGGATTCTCAATTTTGCGGGCTTTGTTTTGAAACTGATGTCGAATACCAATAAGCCTAGCTAACTTAGTTAGCTAAGCAAACGACGAAACTAGCTAACAGTAACTACATAAGCAAACAAATTGGTGCAATTCACCTTAGGTATGGCAGCAGTAGTCGACAATATGCTCAAAAAAGGCCTTCGTGTTAGTGCAACACTGCAACTTCCACCTACTAGTAAGGAGCCAAAGAACAGCCTCCCTGCTGTAGTCCGCAGTTCAGTTAGCAGTAGCGAAGCTCTGACTAGCTCTGTTGGGGGAGGAGCCGCGGCCACGCTTTACTGTGTACCTGTCAAGTTAACAAGTAACCGAGGTTACAGTCTCACCGGAAACACTGTAGCCGCTTAAAATTAAAAGCCTTTCGACAGGTACGAGACAAACTAGTTTAACTTGCACCAATTTATTTGAGGGTGTTATGTTACTACGCATTTTATATATATATATTTTTTTAAATTATTGTACAGTCTGTCACGTGGCTTAATCTGCATTTGATTAAGCCACACAAGTGGCATTTTATTAAGCTACACAAGTGTTCACTTACATAGCCAGTAATACACACTGATTGCAAATGTGGCAGTTTAAAAACTTTTGAATTATTGCCTACTGTTCCTGAAGTTATTTTTTTTTTTGAGATATCAGAAAAGACACTAAAGTTAGTTCAATTTTGAATAATAGAGGACACAGCACTGTCTCTGCCCACTACTGTACACTGCTGTTCTGATGACATACATTTTTCACTAAAAGTGTGTGATACTGCATATTCGGTATCAATTCAATACCAAAATCAGAATGGTATCACTGATACAAAAACTGATTCCAATACTTTTTAAATTTAAGTTTGATATATCATGAAGCTTCTGACTTGTAGGTGTTTTTGTGTTTTTTTACTTTGAGTTATTTAGTGGGAACCTAGGACAAAATTTGGACAAAGTTTAAAACATTTTAACATGGCTTTTGTGCATTTTTCTTAAATGAACAAAGTGAAGAACATTATCAATATAGAAGCTTTTTTGAGGTTGAGTTGAGAAACATTAATGCAAAAATAAACTAAAAAAATTCAGAGCCACAAAGTTTTGTTTTTTATTACAATTCCTTGATGTTAATAATAATAATAATTATTATTATATAATAATGATTATATATTAATAGTAATTATTATATTATAATAGTTAATATTGTATAATAATTATATAATAATATTGATTATTATTATAATACATATAATAATACATATTATAAACATAATACATATATTTATTATAAACATTATAATAAGCATTGTTATTACAGAAACAAGAAGGCGAAATGTATTATTAATCTTTGTTTTGTTTTTTTCAATTTCACTTCCGATTTCGTCGGGGATGACGTATGCGGAAGTGCCGCCAAAACCGCCTTCGTCATCAATTTGAAAAACATGTAGCGACATAAATGTCAACTGCGAAATTTATTTCGTATTTGTATATTTCGTTTCTTTTTGTTTTTGTTCTCATCAAAAGGGTAACAGAAAGCCTCACTGAACTGCGATATTGATATTTATAGAGCTTGATAAGTTAACACAATCCGACTCGTTGTCAGAACAGTGACAGAAAAAACCGATTCAGAATGGAGAATGGAGGTGGATCTACTGAAGAGAAGAGCCTCCTGTCCAGAATGGCGCTCAATGACAACAAGGCTGGGATGGAGGGACTTGACAGGGACAAGATCAACAGGATCATTATGGAGGCATCAAAGGTAGACACATTTCTGAGATACTCCATGTATTCACATTCACTGAGAGCTATACACCTGAGATTATGTAACTAACTTCGATATGGATCAAAAATGTTGTGTAAAATATGTGTAAGAACGTTGCATGCTGTTGTAAATATCTACAGAACTAAGACAACTCCTCTTTGTGATTGTCTTTTTCTTGCAGGGATCCAGATTTTATGAAAACGAGATGAAGAAAGAGCAGCAGATGAACCAGCGAATTGAGAAAATGATGCACCAGAAGGCTCAGATCACAGAGCAACTCCTACAGAAAGCACAAGCACAGGTTAGACATCATAGATAACGTAATTGTAGAATTATTTAAATCCAACAAATTAGTAAATCAAAAAATTCTCTGTGTAGGTGGAAAAGATGGCCTCTGACCTTGAGGAAAGTCGTGATCTGAGCAGAGTAATTGTGCATGTGGACATGGATGCCTTCTACGCGGCTGTAGAGATGAGAGACTGCCCCGAGCTGAAGGACAAACCCATGGCTGTAGGATCTATGAGCATGCTGGTAGGTTAGGATATCGAAGAAACTATTTTCTTGCTAGTATTGATGGAGTAGACTAAATATGGTTTTGCTCCCATTTATCTAAAGTCAGAATTCTTTTTTTGTTTTAACTTCTTAACTGGTTTCCAGTCCTGCAGCCAAGTCCTGTAAGTTTAACTACAACTTGCAAAGTTCTTGAGATAAAAATACAAATTTAAAATCACTAAACTACATAATGCATTTAATTTTTTTTTGAGAAACAATGGTGTACAACTATTATTGCTATGAGAATGCCCTCACATGCCGTGGGGAAGCGTTTCTTTAGTAGAGCGACGGAAGATGGTCAGAGTCGACGGGAATATTGGTGGGGCTAAATCCAGGAGAAGACTGGAGTAATGAAACCTTCATAATGTGAAAGTTATTTCCTTTTTTTCATTTTCAGTCAACATCAAATTATCATGCCAGGAAATATGGAGTCCGTGCAGCCATGCCTGGCTTCATTGCAAAGAAACTCTGCCCCAACCTGGTCATCGTTCCTCATAACTTTGACAAATACAGAGCTGTGAGTGAGGAGGTAAGAGCACAAACACACACACAAAAAAAAACTATTTCCACACTGGACTTTTGCAACCTTTGAGGAGGTGATCATATTTTCTATCTTTCAGATTAGGGAGATTTTTGCTGAATACGATCCTAACTTTCAGCCAATGAGCCTGGATGAAGCCTACTTAGATTTTACAGATCACCTGGAGCAGAGACAGAGTTGGCCAGAGTCCTCACGTACTCACCACTACAGATCCAGGAGCAACACGCCAGGCATGCACGCATTACATAATAATACAGAGATTGTAGACGGGTGCATCTCAGTAAATTAAAATATTACTAAAAAGATCATTTACTTCAGTAATTCACTTTTTCAATTTAAAAAAAGTGAAGTTCATGTTTTCTATATAGATTTATTAGATACAGAGTAACACACTTCAAATGTTTCTTTTAATTTTTGATTTTTATAGCTTACAGCTAATGAAAACCCAATATTTGTATCTGTGAAAAATGTAATATTGGATAAGACAAATGCAAAAAAGGATTCTTATTGCCCTCCTGAAGAGCATATTTCAGTACTGCAGGGTTTCCCACAGTGTACTGTAAGCCTGGCGGGCCACCAGGCTTTACTCATGCCCCAACCAGTTTTAGCAGTGCTTATTTATTTAAGTTTTTTTATTTTAATGTTTGCATTTTTTTTTTAGAAGACTTTATAGTTGGTGTTCAGATTCTAATCTGTCAATCTTCTAATAATACATAATCATCAAGTGATATTTTGAAACTTCCTGTCAATTTTAAACATTTTTTAACTAAAAAACAAAATTCTTAAAAATTTTTTGCTGAGCTCCCCAACCACCGGTCTTAGCAAGTTTTCTAGGGGAAACCTTGTACTCTGGAATTCTGTGTATGGATTCTATATTTGGTCAGGGCTCCTTTTGCATTAATTACTGCAGCATTGCAGGCTGTGGCTCATCTAAAGGGGTCGAGGTTTCTAAAGTTCACAGGTTTTCCTTCATCTCAATTTTCCGCTTAATTTGTTTGGATGCAGCACTTTGTAGCAATAAACTTTTTGGGACTTGCCTCCCTTGTGGAGTATGTCAGTGACTGTCTTTTGGACAAGTCTGAGTAAGCAAGACACAACGCTCCATTTCTGAAATAAAAACGATCCTGTTTTGTTTGTCTTATGTGATATTCGACGAGATCTTCATTAGCTGTGAGTCAATTATCAAAATCAACACAAATAGATAATTGAAATGTATCCCTCTGTGCTATGAATTTATATAAAACACAAAGGTCACTTTTTCAAATGGACTACTCAAATAAAATTACTTTTTAGATGCACCTTTATAATGATTTGTGATGAATATATTTCATAAACCTGGAATCCTCATCTCTTCCTTACAGCTGACATGCAGATCCAGTCTGATCAGACAGAAGAAGAGGCAGACCTCTCCCCAGTCCTGTTTGAGGACAGTCCGGTCTCCTCCGAAGGGGACGCTGGTGGACCCTTCGAACAGTTTGGGACATCTGTTGAGGAGGCCGTCAGAGAAATGCGCTTCCGCATTGAGCAGAAGACTACGTTGACAGCCAGCGCAGGTAAGAGGGAAGAAATTACTAAATCAAATTAATGTTTTTGTTTTTTTTTTCTTTAAATGCATCTTATCACAATATGAGTGTAATAAAGATTAAAGTTTAGTTTAATCTGTTCTACTTCTTACAGACTTAATCAAAGCAATTGAAATAATAAATAAATGTGTGAATTGGTATTCGTTACGTCCTCTAGGAATTGCTCCAAACATGATGCTTGCCAAGGTGTGCAGCGACAAGAACAAGCCGAACGGACAGTACAGGCTGCCCCCCACCAGAGAGGCCGTCATGGACTTCATCCAGAAACTTCCTGTTCGAAAAGTAAAGCACAAATGACCCAAAGTTTTATGTCAACATATGCGAGAGAACATGTTAAGCGTTTCTGCTCTGAACCTCTCTAACTAGTGTCAATTCATTGTGATGGTGTTGTTCACACATCACTCTAGATGAGGTCAATGAGGCCTTGCTGTTATTTTCCATGAAACAGACATCATGTAAACTTCAGTTAACAGGATTTTTTGTCTCATCAGTTACCTGATATTTAGTCATATCAGGTTTTTTGACACTGGAAGGAGCTGTTTGATCCTTAAATATGTTTATGCTCGGGCAGCTCTTTAGTTAAAGTATTTATCCCTCAGATATTAAGCTTCTAGATTTTGTCCTAAATATTAGATAATGGGTTGCAATCGGAGGGTATTCACATGCATGGAGACCATGTAATATTTTTAACTCTGTATGTAGATATTCAAAGGCTAGAAAAGGTCAAAGCTAAAGATTAAAGTCTGAAAAGTCTTCTGACCATAGCACATCATAATTTAGAGTTTGTAGCTGGATCAGGGTGTTTCTTTGATAAAATGCTGGGAGTTGAGGCTCACAGATCTTGCAGATTTTCCAGCAGAACTGTAAAAGAGTACAGAATGACAACGCTGAAATCTAGGCTAAGACTGTGCAATATGCCTGCTCAGGTTTGTGGCATTGGGAAGGTGAGTGAGAAAATGCTGAACGCGCTGGGCATCACCACCTGTTCAGATCTCAGCAGGCAGATGGCGCTGCTGTCCTTGTTGTTCTCCGAGACGTCTTGGCATCACTTCATCCAGATTTCTCTGGGCTTGAGCTCCACACGTATACCCAGGTATCGTGCCGTATTTAATGGAGTTCAACACAGACCAAAAAAAATAAATCATTTGATGCAAACAAGAAGAGCTCATTCTCCTTGTTCTTGGTTCCTTGTAGACAAGAAGAAAGAAAAAGCATGAGCACCGAAAGGTTTGTTTTCAAGTGTACATGTACATCATGAGTGCAGAGCAAGTATACTATTTGTATCATTTTGATTTTTAACTCTGATTTTTGTTGATAGGACATTTAAAGAACTGAGTAAACCTGAGGAGCAGTTTTCTTTATGCAGAGAGCTGTGTGATGATCTGGCAGAAGACTTAAAGAAAGAAGCCCTGAAGGTATGAAATAAGAACTTGCTTTTTGTAGTTTCCATGTGGAGAAAAAAGGTTATTTGGTTTCTGCACTCATTATTGGGCCCAGTCTGGGTAAAGATCTATAAAATGGCTTAAAATAAAACAAGATTTTATTGCAGGAAAATAATTTGACAATTAAAAAACTTCCAAATAAATAGACCTCTCTGGCATATTTTCTTCTTATAAAAAAAGCAGAGGTTATATAAAGGTATTTCACATCAATAATATTGTAAGGACACTTTTCTCTGGAATATGTGATTGTCTCGGAAGGAGCAAAGATCACCAGATTTAAACACAAATAGAAATGTTACTTGACACACATGAATATAGATTCATATTGGCAAGAAAACAATGTCCTATTCTTGACCTTTCAAGGATCACCTTGATTCTCAGCTGAATTTCATGCAATATCCTTAACCTGTCCATTTCCTTTTGAATCGATAGAGGAGGAAGTCGAGGTCTCAGTACAACCATCCCCCCCTGCCTGAGTCCCCTGATAGCAGGAGAAAATGGAGACCATTAATGAGACAGCAGGGGCAACTATCAGCCTAGGAAGCATCCCCCCTGGAGACGATCACATGACTATGAAAACTGACAAAATGCACAAAGACAGATCAGTCAATGATATGCCACATTATACAGATTTCCATCTCCCTTTTATTTCCAGCCTCTTGGGAACAGACCTATTGATTATTGGGAAATCAGAGAGAAACATGTTTTGTTTTTTTTTTGTGCGTTTTCTTCTTTTACTTTCTGTTTTATTAAGGGTAAGACGGTGACTCTGAAGATCAAGAACGTGAACTTTGAGGTGAAAACCAGAGCACAGACGCTCCCGTACGCCGTGGCCACAGTGGAGGACATCTTTGCTGTCGCTAAAGACTTACTGAAAATGGAAATAGAAAATGAAAGCCCCCAGCCGCTCCGACTGAGACTCATGGGTAAGTTCATTCAACATTACAAAAAGGCACATCGATTACCATGCTTCGGATAAATTTAAATTCCTGAGCTGCACATTACCTTGCAAAAGTACTCAAAGCTCAGAGGTCTGAGTACCTTTTTAGGATTTAACCACAAAATTTAATGTGCACTGGTGAATATAAATTTAGATTTTGTGGATGAGTGGAGCTCAGAAAGTCGTTGCTGAAATAAACCCAGGAGAAGTCCAACTTGCAGTTTGCTGCATCACAGGTAGGAGACAAAGCAAAAATGTGGAGCAAACTTTTGTGCTCTGGTCAGATATCAAATCTAACTTTTTGGGCAACATGCAAAATGTGGATAGAATCTAAAATGATGCATTGGCTTGATTTAAATAAAAAAATCTGAGCTAAGAAGAATGGGGACAACCATCAGTTTGGAGATGTGGAAGGAGATGAACCCCAAAAGACTTGCAGCTGTAAATGCAGCAGAAAGAGGTTAAAGTATTGTATCCATTTTTCTTCTATGTCATAGATCTGCACTACTTTGTGTTGGTTTGCCACATAAAATCCTAATAAAACCCATTAAACAGTGGTTGTGACATAATGTGGAATAATTCAGAGTTCACGAATACATTTCCAAGGCATTGGACCTGGCATTGCTTTCTAAGATTTGAATATTTTGCCTTTGTGCTTGCAGGTGTTCGAATATCTGCCTTCGTTAGTTCAGATGACAAAACACCGACGCAGAAAAGCATCATTAGCTTTCTTCAACCGGGCATGACAGACCGTGGTCGCTCTTCCCCAATAATGAATCAAAAGACGGAAGTTGGGAACTTGTGCAATCACTCAGTCCAAACCTCACAGCTTGTAGATGATCCCCCCGTACAGAATGGCCAGAAACAAAACAAGGTTTTTTGGAGGAATAAGCAGAGGCCCACCGGTGAGGAACCACAGCAGTCTTTCTTTCAAAGAGCTCATGCCAAAAGACTAGAACTCCAGGCTGCAAAGCCAAGTCCACCGGATGAAGGATGTGACGGATATGTTCCCATGGTTACCTCTAACAATGGTACAGAGTCATTCAAACAAGCAAACACAGACAACTGCACCGTTCAGGATCTTTGTGAAAATGAATTGGCTTCACCCGTGCAACCTCATGCATCCACGTCAGGCTGTGGGACTCTCACAGAAAGCTTCACATGTCCCGTGTGCTTCACAAAAGTGAAAACAACCGATCTGGATGTCTTCAACAGGCACATAGACTCGTGCCTCAGTGATGCTGCGAGGAGGGAAAACGAAGCCTCAGGCTCAGAGTCAGATCTGGATCCAGAATCTGTACTTGTGACCCAAAAGGAGAAGCCGTGTGACCTTAAAAACGAGGCGTCGCCAAGCAGTGGAGAGTTGGACTTACGCAGAATATTACCTCAAGAAGGCCAACAAACGTTCAAGAACAATTTGGTTTCACTGATTAAAGTTGACAAGAAGCCTGTGGCGTTACAGCAGCAGTCATCCCTCAGTAGAAGTCCTCTTCTGACTTGCCCCGTATGTCAGCGGACCCAAGACACGGACGACCTCGCCATCTTCAACCACCATGTTGATCTCTGTCTCAACCAGGAGGTCCTACATGAACTCGGAGGACAGACGGCCTTTACTGGAAAACCATCTGCCGTTAAAAATAGCTTCAGCGTAGGTAAGTGTGTGTCCTTTACTTCACGTCTCATTAGTATCAGCTTTATTGATCCAATGTGAGCGTCATTTAATTCTAGGTTTTCAGAACGTTATGAAATGATCCGTTTTGTACCTGCCTCTATTAACATGCTGCATGTACAAAACACAAAGTACGAAAAATAAGTACAACCTTTAAGTTGCAATGGGTTTTAAGAAAACTGAAAATCATTGAAAAACGCAAAATCTCATATAAAATATGACCTAAGCATGTGTATTTTTGTCTCTCTTAATATTTTATATAAATTTAAGTGTTCCTACAACAGGATGCATGTCAAATGCATCCTGCATCAAAAAATGAAAAGGTAAAACTGGTCAGCAGCAGAGAGAGATATATGCTCCTCTTTATCTACTGAGAGGTTCATTTTGTTCAGCAGCTTCCTAGATAATCAATTACCCGCTAGTTGAGCTCTGGGTTTGTCATTTGCTTCTATATAGGTCTTAAGAAACAGTGATGTTAAAAATGTCCATAACCTATAAGCACACCCTGAAGAAGCACTGTCCTGTTTCAAAGGGCTCTCAGTGACCTGTGACCCTGTTATTTACCGATTGTGGCACTGTATGAGAAGTTCTTATTGATCCCGACAGAGGAAGGACATCTCATTTCACCCCTTGACCCCCCACTGGCCCGGGCCTCTGAAGTGGCTAAATCACTTTCTGTCCTATCTATGTGCAACAATAAACCGAAGCCTGGTTTCCTCTTAAACGATCCTGCTTCTGGAAGTGTGGGCTTTATGTTGCTGGGGATGTGTTACACACGGCTGTTTTTTCATTGAAGAGGTCAGAGGAGATCCTTTCCTCTTCCATGTAGCTAACTGGTTGTGTGTCTCTGCTTGTAGACTGTGGACATCCTCTGCCAAGACAAGCAAGTAAAGGCAAAAGCAAACGGTGAGGCAGTTTGTTTTTCTATATGCTCTCTTCATGTCTTTGACGTTTCTTGCATTTTGTCATATTATAAGCACGCTTGAATGCTTTTAATTTTGTTTTTATGTAAGATTCCAGCACAAAACAACATAATTGGGGCCATGAAAGGAAACTTTTACCTAAATGAAAACGAGATAGGCAAGGCTTGTACCTTTCACCTTTCATGGTAGTAACATCTTTAACTCTTCTGATCTAAACCATTCCATTACAGCTCCAGATGTGTGTTTTGGACTTCTGTTATGCTTGAAGACGCACATCCACCTCATTCTCAAAGTCTTTTTCAGCCTCTGACAGATTCTCTATTTGAATTTCCCTGTGCTTAGTTCCATTCATTTTCCCATCATTTTCTGAGTATCAGGGGCCGTACGCAAAGGCATGTCACAGATTTCAGATTTTAATTAGTTTGGTTTCTTTTTACATATGCAGCTAACCCTTGACTGGGACTCCTGAACGTGTTTACAAGCCAAATGTTTTGTTTTTTTGTCTGCCGTCTATATTACTGTTGGAAATACAATTTTTTTCACTTAACATTCACTTCTATGTAGAACACATAGACTCCCTATAAAATACAGTGAAGTTGGTGATTATAACATGACAAAAAGTGCAAGATTAATACTGAATATAATTTCCTTCACAAACCCCATAGTAACAACCATTACCTGTGCATTCACCTCTTGTCTTAGACGAGACACGCCGTCCTCTCCTCCATCTAAAAAAGCCAAAAGCCTCGGACTTTGCAACACCATCGACAAGTTCTTCAGGTGACAGTAACCGTGTGGAAAATATCAGTACTACAGTCAAGAGACACCAGGCTCTTCCAGTTTGAGGGTTTTATGTTGACTGGTTTTATTCATGCCAGGGCCTGAGCAGCTCCACACACAAGGACACATATTTAGCTTTTTGCTGCGACACCAAGCTGAGCACTTGCACTGATTAACTTCTTTTAAGCCATGAGCAAAAGTAAAGGTGACAAGAAGTAGTTTAATTGCAGAAAAGTAAGGATCTTTAAATGACTATGAAGGTTTCTGTTTCCAAATGTTTACATTTTTTAATGAACACAGATAGATAGATAAAAACTTTAATAATGTTATAATAATAATAATAACAATGTTATATTGTATAAGTATGGCAATTTAAAGATGAGAATATTTGCTACCTATTCTATCTCTAAGTTATTTTTTTTCTATTTTCATCCTTTGTTCTTTCTTGCAATGAATAAATATTGAACTTGAAATGTCACCATTGAAATGATTGCTCATTTATTCTCCATTAGCTACTGCTGTTTTAGCAAGGAGGCTGGAATTCAGATTGCTGCATCCAAAGAATATTCCTGGAAGGTTGAGCGGAAGAAAAAAATGTGGTAGATAAAAGTGCTCAAGTAACAGGATTAAGAACACATGTGAGAGAATTTTGAGGTAAACATCAATCAAGAGTTTTGGGGAAAATTCTCGAGTCTTGGACTGGAGCAGGACTTGTAGCTTCATATTTATCCTGGACCTGGACTACAAATATCACCTTCCATGTATCTTGGTGCCTTTAAAACTGATGCAACATCCAAAGTTTTTTTTACTTGGGCCAACAAGAATAAAAGACAGTAGTGCTGCTCCTTTGCCAGCGTAGGCTTGCATTTGGATGCATTGTCTGCTGTAAGCCAAAGTTATTACTATTAGAAATAGAAGGCCTTAAAAAACACAATCATTCTGTGTAATTTTGCTTTTCAAATAGAATCACTGAAATAAATTTCAGTTTTTTAATTTATTGAAACTAACATATCAGCCATATATATATATATATATGTATATGTATATATATGTATGCATTGATCTATGTAACTCCTGCACAAAAGTCAACAAAATGCTGAGCATTACATTGTTATGGTTTTAGTGAATGGTAAATACTGTGGTTCTGCCACCCGTTAGTCATATACACAGCTGAGGCAAATAATGTTAAATATTATCAGCTGACTTTTTGTGGGTGTGAGCAGCAAAAGCAAACATGGATCAACCTTTAGAAAACAAGTGAACGCTTCCATTTAAAGTCCTGCTGTTTTTCTTCAGACTGTGAAGCTGGGTAAAACGGTTTCTCTGACCTTTTACAAAGAACTTATTCATATTAAGTTAAAATGGAGAGAAGAGTTTTGTCTCTGAGGAAGAAGATAAAGGGTAATTGTCCCAAGCAGGAAAAGCTGGACCTCCCAAAGTGGATGCAACGGGATAATTTCAGGGGACAGAGAAAACACTCAGACAGAGAGACTGAGGATGAGAGTTTTGACACCACTGAGATGTGTGAGTATTGCAACAGCAAGCAGAAAAACTGGAAAATAAAAAGGTGTGAGAGCCAACATGGCCTTAACAGTATTTATTTAATTTTAAGTCAAATGTCTCTCCATACATGGCTGTGGACGTGCTTTCATAGCATTGTGTTCTGGATGCTCTAACATATGTTGATGAGAGATTTGTTCAGAAGATCAAAGACAAAGCAGCAAAAACAGACATTTGCATTTTCATTAAATTTCATCCATTGTCACATATTACGTAGATGTATTTATCTAAAGTTAAGGACAAAGGAACAGGATGAGTTTCTCCTGATTGCTCTGCTGATTGACAAGTTTGTGGTAAAATAATGTTTAGTTTGTGTGAAATCCTCCTGCTGTGTTGAACAGTACTCGACACCGAGAAGCAGTTTATGGAAGCAGCAAAGAGGAATGATCTGAAAACCATGAAGTATCTTGGAAAAAGTCTGAACGTCAACGCAAAGAACGTGGTGGGTAGAAAAAGTAGCGTGGTGCTTGTCTTTTTGATTTTGAGGGACACAAATAAAGTATCGTCAAGAATAGCGTTTGGCAGAAACTTTCCACAACGAAGCAGTAATGTGATCTGTAACTGCAAAACAGCACCACAGGACAGCCCTTCACTACGCAGTAGCAGGCAAAAACAAGGAAGCAACTCAGTTCCTTCTGCAGCGCAGGGTCAAAGTGGACCAAAAAGACAAGGTGAGATAAAAAAAAAAAAAAGAACAACAGGTTACATATCCAAGTATAATTTCGTGTTCTGGTTATGGCAGTATGGCATGGCACCCATTCATCTAGCTGCCTGGTTTGGCACCTTGGAGATCCTGAAATTACTGGTGCAGGCTGGTGCTGAGCAGAAGGTTGAAAATGAGGTAAAAAAAATTATGATGAGATTCTCTGACTTACAGAGAACACACACATGTTCCTAATTTAACGTAGAGGGTAGCAATAAGAAAGGTGAGGTGTGCACATTTAGTAAAAACCAGCTACTCACACATTTTTTTTCTTCTTCAGGAAGGACTGAACATCATGCACTGCGCTGCCATCAACAACCACACTGAAATTGTAGAGTATATTATCAATGATATGCAGATGAAAGAATTAAACAAGGAAGATCAGGTATATGTTTTATTAGAAAATAGACTTACCTCATTATAAAACACAGCATATTTATAAAGTGCATCTGGAACATGAAGAGTCATTTAGTTCAGCTGCATTCAGTGCTTTTAAATTTACATCTGCATCAGTTAGTGAGTCTGATGAACCTGAAATTCAATTTATTTGTCCTGCTAGTTTTCTTAACATTTGCATCATTTAGCTAATGTGTAAGATTGCAATATGGAAACCTTTTACTTCAAAAACAACCAAACTTTACAATCATCTCAGTCACAGTCTGTGCATTTATGCAGCAAAGTGACTGCAGAGATCGTTTTTTACTTTCAAAAGTTTTTGTTCTCAGTTGAGTTATGCAGGACATATGAAAAGAGTAATACACATCAAAAAGAATTATTTACCTGATCATCTTTAGTCACACAACTCTGTTATTTGAGATAACGTTGTGGATGTTTTAGATCCATTGTGTGTTGCTGTCCTCACCTCCATTTATTTCTCTGTATTCCAGTCAGGACATCATCCATTTGCACTGGCAGCAGAACATGGGAGCATTGAAATGTTAAAAATACTGATGGAGCCATACAACATGGCCACAATGAAGCCCAACAAGGTCTGAGCCACCTGTAGGATGTTGATGCGTCTTGTTCCTAGCAAAACTAAGGCTGTTTATATTCATGCATGCCTCTGTCACACCTGCAAAGAAGCTCAAAGTCAAACCCTCTTTGATGTGCTGCTGTTTCCCTCCCCTCCTTCTGGCAGAGAGGGGACACGCCCCTGCACTTAGCTGCCAGGAACGGCCACTTGGACGCCGTCCAGCTGCTGCTGCGGAGCTTTGATTCTCGGGATGAAGTCAATATGGTAGACAATCAGAGTAAATGTTCTCTTTTTTCTTGGTTTTTGTGGATAATCCACTGCTGAACGTTGGTTCTACTTGGGATTAATCGAGACCGATGAAACACGGTCATGTTCCTTCAACCACATACTGTGATCAACTTGAACTCTGACCTCTGGGCTGTAATGTGATTTCATGGTTCATAATTGCATAATAGACTGTCTGACTTGCTTCAATGGATAAATTCTGATTTAAGTTTGTTTTTTCTAAGCATTATAGCATTATAATAAATAACTAGTTGCTTTATCTTTGCTCCTGTGTTGCAGGACGGTGAGACGGCTTTGTACCAGGCGGCAGATAGCAGTCAGGAAGAATGTGTCCTGGCCCTGCTAGAGGCTGGCTGTGACCCCAACATCCTCACAGTGGTACCGACAGATTTTAGATCAGATGAATGATTTTTATTCTGCTGCTATTCATTTACTTATACTGTTTACAAAACATATACCTGCCAATAAGTCTGAGCTCCTGTTCTTTGCAGGCCAAATGCAGTGCCCTCCATCCAGTCTCAGAAAGCGGAGACTCGTCTCTTGTCCAACTCCTTTTAAAGTACAACGCCCATACAGATGTTCAAAACCAGGTGAGAAAACACAAGCCAGATGGGAACGATACATTTGTTGTTGGGGTAATATAAATAAATGTGTTTGTTCCAAGCAGCTGGAGGCTCCTCTCCATCTGGCAGTGAAGAACGGTCACATCCCTGTTATCCATTCTCTTGTAGCAGCAGGCTGCAACATTAATGCAGCCGACAAGGTAGGATCAACCTCACACAGAGAAACAGCAGCACATCATGTGGCCAGGTCACGAACTTTCCCACATTAATTAGCAGAGATAATTTTCTTCTTCTGGGGAATTTTTCAGAAGGTCTAAGGCAGGGGTGTCAAACTCCAGTCCTTGAGGGCTGCTGTCCTGCAACTTTTAGATGTGCCTCTGCTGCACCACACCTGAATAGAATAATTAGGTCATTAGCAGACCTCTACACAAGGGGGAGGTGATTAAGCCATTTCATTCCAGTGTTTTGTACTTGTGGCACATTTAAGAACTACAGGACAGCAGTCCCTTGAGGATTGGAGTTTGACACCTGTGGTCTAATTAAAGCAGTTTGGGAAGTGAGAAAAACATAAAGAATGGAAGGGAAATGAGAAGAAGCAAGAAATAAGGGAGAGAGGAATGAAATTATAAAATCAATGACAAAAAAAATTTAAGAAAAGGTAAAATAATACTGATAGCTAATACAACATGTATTTGAGCTAACAGAGAATGCCGTGAAATACATATATATATATATATATATATATATATATATTTTTTTTTTTTTCTATGTAATTGTCTGTGTCTAGACTTTGAAAATACTTGAGTTATCCAGACAAAGTATGAACCCTGATAAGATGCCTTATGCTGTGTCCTGTTAGAGACTCCAGACTGCTCTGCACCTCTCAGCGGAGCTCGGCAGGACTGAAGTGGTGGAAATGCTCCTAAAAGCTGGTGTGGATCTAGAAATCCGGGACAGAGTGAGAATACACACATACTTACAACACAAAATCACCTTAAGACAGTCTGACGTATAGTGCATTTATGTCACAGCACAAGCAAAGTACACCAAAATAAAGAAAACGGTGTCTGAAATGACATAACTAATGTCGCTATTCTGATTTACTTTATCAATCTCATTTTCTGTGCTGGACTTGGAGTAGCAGGGTAAAACTGCACTGGGTGTGGCAGCCAGAGCAAATGAGGTGATCATTGTGGACATGATCATTAAAGCAGAAAGATACTACAACTGGAGAAAGGTGAGGGGAAAAAAAAAATCCAAATATGCATGTTAGCTGATGCGGTTGTAGTGTTTATATGAGCTCCATGTCATCTTCAGGGCTTGAAATTCATCAGAAATGATTTATTTGGCACCAACATATCCTCAATTAGCTGCATTCCCTCTAATAACATCAAAGGATCCCAGATGAAAAAAAAAGAAACATTTGACAGGCAATTTACCACAAATGTAATTAAAGATATGCATGATTCACCAACATTATTGATTGCAGACATGCTCAGCTCTGACATTCATATTGCTAATCATTTGTTTTGGTGCTTTGCCAATAATCTCTTCCCACAGCGCTGTGTTTTCAGGGGCCGATGGCCTTTATCAGCCCTCTGACATGATTTATTTGCCCTTTCAGGCCAACCCTGAGCTTAATGAAAGCGTTCACAGTGAGCATCCGCTAACGTTTAAACTTGACCACCGGAATGAAACCAAGCAGCTCCGTTCTACTGCCTGGCGCCTAGCGTACGAGCTCCTGAAGCCCGGAGACTGGAAAAGACTGGCAAAGAACTGGGCCTTCACTAAGGAGCAAGTGGCTGCTATTGAGGATCAGTGGACAGGTGCCACCAAAACCCAACACACAGGACTTTAAAAACTAAAATCAGTTTTCATGTAATCACTGTTCAAGTTTCAAGTTCAATTCACAGAGCATTGACTATAAAATGACGTGATGTAACAGGAGTCCTGATCATTTTAACACATCATAATTCCATCGTTTTCCAGACTCGTAGCCAGAGTGCTCTTTAGCTAATCTTTAAATAGAAATAGAAAATATTCTAAACTAATATTTGTCTAATATTTCTAGGTCAGACTTTAAATAAAGCAGCAGAAAAAAACCCTCAAAATGTAAGGAAGTGAGTGAATGACTGACAGCTGATTGGATAAAAAGACGAAAAAACTGGGATATGTGGGCCGATGAATGAGTAGACAGATGAACTAATCAAACAGCGAGAAGGTTATAGTCAGTGGTTAGATGACTATGAAGGGATTGAAGGTGAGATGCACTGGAAGTAGGAAGATAACAGGCAGAACAGCATAAATTGACAGATTTATGGATAGGTGAATGGAGGAACTGATGGACAGGTGAACAAAGGATTTCACACAAGGCTTTTTAAGCCTTAGTAAACTACTGATCTGCATCAGTCTATAAATGTGATGTGTTCGAGTGCAGCTGGGTGAATGTAGTTCTAGGGTAAATCATTTTCAGTGGCTAGCTTGACTAGAAAAGTGCTGTATAAACTCAGCTTATTTTTCCTACTTATTGAACTGCCAGACGGTACAGGAACCCTGTAATCATAATACCTGAACTCACGGTTCTTGCTTCAAAACGTCTCAACAGGTTGACCAGCTTTCCTGACTCTACGCTGTTGTGTCGTTTGGTTCCCAGGTCAGCACAGTTATAGAGAGCACGGTCACAGGATGCTGCTGATCTGGCTCCACAGGGAGGAGCTCGCTCAGACGAATCCTTCCAAACAACTCTACCAGGAACTCATCCTCACTGGGAACAGGAAGGCTGCTGGTACTTTCAACGTTTCGTCACAGAAACCAGCATGCATGTAAACATTGCTCTGTGCCGGTGTACAGTGTTCAATCAAATGTTATTTCGTCTTGCAGATAAGATTCGGACGGAGGCAGAGAACACCGGCAAGAGTTGCTGCATTTCATGATCAGTTTTGTTTACATAATTATCGACCATGGATTTCTGTAATAAGTTATTGGTAAAAGCATTTATTTAGAAAATAGCAATGTGCTGCTGATCAGTAAAATATGACTTTGCATTAAGAAAGTAAGCAACCATTGCTGCTAGATTGTTTCTAAATCATGAATGGGTGCACAAAAATGATTTTATGCAATAAAATCCTCGTTCATAATGTGCATAATTTAAAAGCAAACATCTGAGATGAGGTAAAAGTCAATTTATAACCCTAAACTGTAAATTATAAGAAAACATTTCTACTACTCTATCTGCTATGCCTTTACATAAATGAAAGCCAACTAAAAAAAAAAAAAAAACAACACAGAGGTAAACCTGTTGTAGGATATCAAACTTCACATGAATGTTTAAAAGACAAATGAGGATTTTTGCGTAAAATAAATTAAATGCTATCACTAAATTTAATGCACCAGGGGTGTTCATTCCACTTCCTTGATTGAGTGGACACTGCATGTGCTGGTGTGTGTTCGCGATGACGCTCTGCCTACAGCAGACGTTTGATTCTGCTGGAACGGCCGAGGAAACTTTGAAGCAATCGCCTGTCCAACTGTCAGCTGAAAGAACAGAGAGAGACATTTTACAGCTTCAGACAGCTGGAGGCTCCGCTTAGTATCCACTTTGAAGTGGAGATCTCCACGACCTGTCATACCTGTGTAATAGGATGATGGCGTTCTACTACGACAGAGCTCATTGGTGGAGCTACTCCCATCACCTGGAGGCCGCCGTGTGGGACCTTACCGACATCAGATCGCGCAGTGATGCGAGCCGTCACAGTCTTTGAGGATTTCTGTTGACCTGCTGTCACGATCCGAGCACCAGACTGAAAGAACATGATAACACAGCTGCATTTAGAAAAAAATATATATATTTCTATGGATGTAGCAAAGGGAGAAACCGCCAGTAAATGTTGGCAGTAAAGTTATCTATTTTCGCTTAATCATATGTTCCATTCCCATACATCTTTAAACATTTCTTACTTCCCCTGACTTCTTAGTCCTTCACAGCCATTTTAAAATAGAAAACGGTTCAAGAGCGTGTACTACACTGCTCAGTCCCTAAATATGGAACTGGAAAAAACAGAGGCTTGAAGAAAGCAAGGAAAGAATGCAAGAATGACAGTAAAGAAAGACAGAAAGAGAAAAATGCAGAAGAAAAGAAAGGAAGGAGGACAAAACAAAATAAGATGGAGAGATGAGGGAAAAGAAAAGGAACAAAATGAAGAAGGACACAAGAAAAATGAAAAGACTGTCAAACAGAAGGATACAACATTTAGCCCAAAGGAATAAAGTCTGGAAATATAAATACTTTCCAAGCTCTTATTTCTCTTTTCCATACTTATCCAGACCTGGAAAAACACAGACATGAAATTTCACACTGTCCAGACTGAACTCTGATTCGGTGCTGATGTGAAAGTGGACTTCCCTAAAACCTTAGGCCCCCTTGACCACGATCATGTTTCCGGCACTAACCTGTTTGTGGGTGTTCGTGATGCCCCCTACTGGGAGAGAGCTGTGCAAAACTGCGGTGGAAGGAAGCCTCTCCTCCTGGGAGGTGGAGACTCTGAGGCCAACCTATTGAAAATACAGAATATGCTAATTGTTTGGGATCATAAAGAAAAAAAATGTCAAAGACCAACACAAACTAGTACAAACTTTAACGTGCCGTCTTCCAGGAATTCCCTGTGTTTAGCTCCACTAGCTCTGAAACGGCCTCAATATTCCTGGTGGACAAAACAGACCCACAGCATGATGCTGCCACCACCATGTACTAACACTGTGGCGATGGGTGATGTGGATTTTTTTCAAGCCAGCCAAACAGTTCCGTTTTGCTCTCACCATTTCAGACTTGTATTTGTAAAAAAATAAATAAAATTAAATAAAATTAAAAACACTCATTACTTTTCTTTCATTTCACAGTTATCCACTGCTTTGTTTCAATATATTTCATACAACTGAAGTCTGTGACTGTAGTGCAAATGAATATCTATAGTGAAATCAAAAGCACATTGTTCACGTGAAAACCTAGACAAGGTAAAAATTTGTGCACACTGACTAATCCAAGAGCAAGAAAAAGAAAACATAAATCAACTCACAAAAACTTACAAAAGTGCAAACAAAATGGAAAAAGGAAAAGAAAGCTAGTCCAGTACATTATCAGTCTCTCACCATAACATCAGCTTCCATTTGTGTAGGTTCAAGGCGGTCAAAGTGGACTGGACTAAACCTTTTCGAGGTAGTGGGAAACGGCTGATGCTTAGGCAACGTAGCTGATCCGCGCTCGTCCTGACCAGGCGATGGATCTACAAGGAAAAACAGAAGGTAACATTATTACTAAATAAATATAGAAATATAAATTCAAACACCTGTGTAAGACTAATAGAGCCTATTCAGTTTTGCCTATTCAGTTGGCAAAAGTGGCACGTTGTGGACAAGACTATGAAGAGTCAGGACAGAGTATTACATCAGCAGCCTGACAGTAAGATAACAGCTAGCAAAACTCATTAAAGCCGAGGCCAGATGGACGAGCAAAGGAACATGTTAGAACAAGCTGATAATAATAAAATTAACCTCCAGCCGCTTCAGCAGAATGGCTGCTTAATTTGGTAAATCCTGATATTTTTGCTACAGCATGGTCTCAACGTTTGAAATATTGAACTAACAGGATGAAAATATTTAGAGATTCTGTGTTGAGACCCTGAGGTAAAGTGATATTGTGCAAGAGGAGACATCAAGTATTAGTATTATCTTCCAAAGTACCAATAATGACATCCACTAATAAATACCTCAATTATATCATCTAATAAAGGAGTTCAGGAGGAGACAATAGGCCCCTACTGTTGTTCATGTCTTATTCACCCAAATGCCAGAACCAGAGCTGCACTGCTGGAGAGGTAGACTTCAGGTTTCTCTGAGTGTTGATGTCCGTGTCTAATCAATGAATCTCAGACACAAAGTTAACATCGGAACGAAGCGGGCTGTGGGAGTTAGCGAGAGCCACGTTTATTAGCACAC
Organism: Gambusia affinis; assembly: GCF_019740435.1. Classification (NCBI taxonomy): domain Eukaryota; kingdom Metazoa; phylum Chordata; class Actinopteri; order Cyprinodontiformes; family Poeciliidae; genus Gambusia; species Gambusia affinis. Next base: position 10,134,079 of record NC_057870.1, read on the forward strand.
TTGTTAATAAATGTGCATCAGCATAATTTCACACACGGAAAATAGAAAAATCAAAAGTTTTTTTGTTAATATTTGTGAGGTGTAGAAATACGCTGCATTATTAAGTACGGTAATTGTTTTTAACAAAAGCAATGGTGGCAGAAGAATTAGTGCCTCTGATGACCAATTTTAAAACAAATGCAACCAAAGCACTTTTTTAATTTGCCCTTTGCTTTTTTTTAAGTTCTAGTAGTTTAAATAAACTAAATATTTAAACTAAATTCAATAAATGCTAACTGATTGATCAGGAGTGGTGCCCGAAAAAAAGCTTCCTCCGTTCAACCATCACAAACACAAACATGTGGATAATCATACATAAATCAGAGGTTTGATTTTTCAGGGTTTTTTTTCTCATGCTATGTTTTGCCACTTTAATAGAAAACCTTCAAACTGGGCCTGGCTGTGAATGTGCTGTTTCCGACGGTCCGTATTACTGATTAGAAATACGTCAGGCAAGGGAATTTTGCTACAAACCATGTGGTTCCTGCGTGGGTAGCTGCTCTGCCCGTGTTTCAGTGGACTGGAACATGTTGAGAGCCTCCATGTTGAGGGCACAGACGCCCCTCATGAAGGCTTTCTTCATAGACTCCTCATAGCGCTCTCGCTCAAAGTGTAGCCTCTGAATCTCTGCCTCAGCCTTCTCGAGAGCCTCAGATTGCTGTCGAAACAGACGGGTGAAGGCGGAAGGAAATCATAGGTTCTTACTTAATAAACCTGCTAACATTACCTAAAGTTACTTTCAGTCAAAAGTCATACTAGCAACTGGCACTAATTTACATTTCCTGATGCTCCATTTCTCTTTCAATTAAGTCAGCTTTACAAAGCTCTAACCCTCCAAATACTTATACAATTTAAAATGCCGTAAGTTTTGTTCACTCAGATGCTGAAATCAAACATTTTTCTAACAAATGGCTTCATAAATCTTAAGCTACACATTTAAAGAAGGAGTTGAATAAAATTGGTTGGCTTCATGTGACAAAATTTTGTATAGAACATCGAGACGAAACACACCTTTAGCTAAACAAAATCGGTGTTCTTTGTCATTTTATTTACCTCTGCCAGCTTGGCCTCGTATTCTGCGGACAGGTGGGAGCAGACCTCCTCAGCCCTGGAACGGCACGCTCGCTCCACCTTAGCCTTCCAGTGCTTTTGGATCAGGCCGTGCCAGCTCTGCCACACCTTCCTCTTCAGCTGCAAACTGTAGTGCTGCCGCGCCACCTGAACAGCATGAGCCTGCCAGCGGAGCACAGCTACATGAAATATTGACACGGTAATAATTGCACGTTTCGTTTCTTCTCGGGTGGCTTGGGAACATTTTCCTGTGCTGCAGCTTGTCTGGTATGATTTTGATGTAGAAAAATGGTACGTTTGTTCAATGTAGATTAAGGATGTTTAAAGTTACTGTGTCACTGCTGAGTAAATAGCTAATGGAGAGGATAAAATTTTCCCATAAAGATTTAGAAGTGGTAGTTACAGTGCCGTGCAAAAGTATCTCTTTTGCTTGAACTCTTTAGATCTTGGTATAACTGCAGACTTCGGTGTGTTTTATTAGGCTTTCATGTAGAGACAAATACAAAGTATAACTGTGGATAGGATGGAAAATTGGAAAGGGTTTTTAAATCACTTTAAATATACAAACAATGTAGTCTGCATTTGTGGTGAGTCCCCTTTGCTCTAAAACCTAGAAATAAAATCTAGTGCAACTTATTGTTTTCTGAAGTTACTTGATTAGTAAATAGTCCTCCTGCATCTAATTTAATGTCAGTAAACAGTTATTGACTGCCATGTGATATTTTCCTTCCACTTCGCGGTTATATGTTTTGACAAAAACTCAATAAAATCTATAAAAACCATTGAAGTTTGCTACTTTAATGTGGGACAGACTGAATATTTTTCGCAAAGCACTGAATGTAGCTTTATAGAAAACATTCTTTAACGATAATTTTGATTCAAATTCTAATAAATAATAAATAATATACTTCATCCATTAAGATTGATATCCACTAAAATTTATCAGGGTTTTTTAAGATTTTTGTGGCGCTAAAAACTTTTATTGAGCTTTATCAGAGAGTAAAGGGTTGGAGAGAGAAGGCATGCTGCAAGGACAGCTGTGTGTGCAACTTTATCCACACAACAATTTAAGAAAAATAATCTCTTCAATAACAGAAGGGTGTGTGTGTTGGGGGGGGGATCTCTACTAGGAAAATCCCTTAAGTCTCAAAGCAGGTAAGTTTCAAGCTTATAGGAATGCATACCTCTTCTTTAGCCTCAGCATGCTGGAGTCTCCAGTGTGTGAAGGTTTTCATCTTTTCCTGCTTCTCTTTCTGTCTATCCAACACCTGGCTCAGATTCCTGATCACCTGCAAGAGGACACATCACAACTATAAGCCTGCAAGTCTAAAAAGTTCCCGGTATGTTCCTCATCTTCTTGACCATACTAATCGGGTTAATGAATTAATGAACAGAGTATGAAGGAAACGGGAGATTAAAAGATGATTGCTCCAGTTTGGGAAAACGTGTCAACCTCAAAAAACCCCCCAAAAAACAAAACATCTCAGTGCAACAAATTGCATCATTACTAAAGTGAAGTGTGTTTTGTTGTTTTCAGTCACAACCCATTTCTCACAAACAGTCACATAAAGGAAGCCGATCAATACAAATACCTCATCCTTTCTCTGGTTGGACGTCTCGTAGGTGCGCAGCAGCCCTTTCAGCGTGTAGAGCTCTGACTTCAGTCCAGCAATTTGGACTGCATGCTTTTCCCCCTCCTTCTTTATCTCCTTCCTGTGCTGCTCCATGAAGGCATACTTCCACTTCTGGAGCTCGGTTAGGACGTTTGACTGAACAGGAAACAAAGGGCAGGACATCAACAGAAGGTTTTCAGATTCCTTTATGGGGCCGAGGTTTGCTGAATATACTGACACATACTGAATTCTCCTTTAACTTGGGAAATATTTATTCTTTTGCTCAACACAATCACAAACTCATGCTGCCTTTCTTGATAAATACCAATAATGTGATTTCACCTAAACAAGCACAAACAAAGCCTTCATCAGTTATAAGTGTGAAAGTAAAAAAATAACAGTGTTTTACTACTGGCCTATAAAAAGAGCCTTACTAAAACCTCATTTAATGGATCACAAGATCAGAAGAGCGCTGGTTCTCTGTGCCTTTTCTCAGCACTGATTAGCAGCTGATTGGTTGTCACATGCTCTCCAGGAATGAGCTGTACAACAGCTAAGGAAAAGGGCAGGGTGAACACATCCACCTCATCTAAAGTACTTTCACCAGCAGACACTTGTATAGTTAAAAGGTCACCGTTTCACAGAAGAAAGGAGCTGTCACCCTTTTCTGGAAAGTGTCATTAAGACTCGGTCCCTTCATAAGCTAAGAGAGGGATTGTTCGCTTTCATTTTTTTCACCCTATTAGTAAAGATTTAATATTGGCTAAATATACACTAAATACAATAACATTTGAATATCTGGAGTTTTAAAATGGGTTATTTTGTCATGATTATCCCTCAGTTCATTAAAAACAAAACCTGAAAATAGCTATTTATTATAAAATTTTTGATGGAGATAACAATGTCATCATTCTAATAACAGAATTTGAAATGCATCATGAGACTTTTGAGGCAAATTACAACTGAGCCAAGTGTAACCCCTACTTAGCCACCCAACAAGATATTTTAGCTAAAGTAAAAAGACTGATGGATTATGGAAAGAAACTTCCATGGAAGAGGAACCAAACTAACCTTGAGGTTGTTGCTCCACGTGTCCAGAATATTTTCCATTTTGCTAAGATTCTCGTCAGAGGTAAACGTCTCAGTGAAAGCACAATCATGGGACTCCTGGTTGTCTGAAGACTTGGATGCTGCCTGAAGATCCTCTGATGGCGCATCGTAGTGCACTGAAGTCTTGCTTGACGACGGACCTGCTGTCCTCTCAGCTGGAGGAAGAAATTACAGCTACTGAGAATATGCATCTACAGCCATGAAGAAGGACTAGAAGCAAATTCCCATCACAAAAGAAGTACCATAACATTTTATGTATTTTTTCTTCAGCTTACCCTGAGGAGAGGCCTCTGACAATCTTGTGCTTCTGATGGAGTGCCTCTCGTCTGCTTCAGGATCTGGGAAATGGTTCACAAAGGATAAAAATGTACTGTTCTTTAAACACACACACAGCCACACACAATCTCTATTAAAACTATTTATTTCATTGTGAAAGTGGAATTCTAAAAACAGAAGACAGATTAAGAACTGGATAAGTGACGGCAAGAGTGCTGAATAAGATGAGCACGGCTCTCTCCGTCCAAGAATGCATTTATGTCAATGTCTTAATTAAATTCTGCAAGGAGAAACGAAAAAGCCTGCACTCTAAAGATCAGAGTGGGCAGAGTTCCAGGAGATCATTACTTATCAGCCTGTCTGCTCTCTGCACCGCCGTGCGTGGCTCAGTGAAAGTTAGAGCACCAAACCTTCAATGAGAGATGGTACTGGGGAGGGGAGCTGTTTAAGAAGGGTTATCATACAGAAAGACTCAGAAAGTAATGTGAGACACCAATATCTATTCTGTTACGGTGAACTGCAAGCTGAAAATGCAGAGTGCATGAAAACATACCGTTGCCATAGGTCGAGATGGGAAACCCTTTTTGAAACCTAATTATTAGATGGGGGCTAATGCTTAGCTTCTGCTAGAAAAATTGAAGGAAAATGTGTGCATATGAACATTTTCCTCATACAGATCTTACCTTGTAGATGCTGTTCGCTTGGTTCATCTGCTCTCTGGGAACGTTGACCTTGAGCAACAAAAAGCAGGTTATGTTTGGGGGTGATAACAGCATAGCGAAAGAGCTCCTCATACTCATCCTGTTGATTAAAACACACAAGCAAACATATATCTATGAGACGTATGGAGGACCAAATTATTTGCTGCACATAAAGAACATTAGACTAGGCGAAAAAGCAGCTTCTTGAACATGAAATCTAAACAAAAACTATGTGATCTAAAAATAGAAATTGATTTGTTTATTCCAAATTGTGAAGAAAAATAATGTCTAACCTTTGAAGAAATTTGCCTTAGTTTTACAATTGACAATGGCTGTTTTGAGATGTGACCATTTATGCCAGTGTAAGGTTTCAGGGGTGGAAGACTATAGAGTCCTATTTCAAACATGAGGCAATGGTTTAAATAGAAATTGCTACACAAAGCATGCCTCTAGATTAGCTTGCATTTTCAGCTACAGCAAACGATTCTTTTAATCAACCTGAAGCTCAGAAGACACAGAGCTGCCCCGGTCTGAGTCTTTGGGGAGAACAGGAGTGTCTTCATCCTCCTCTGATGACATCTAGGTTAAAATAAACAAACAATAATGACAATTTTATTACTTAGGATAATATTACGAGTTACTGACTGGTAAAAATAGATCATAAATTTTATATTTTTTTCACACCCATGCCATAATAAAAGGTAGTCTGATGACAAAGTAAAGGTCCTAACTTAATAAAAGTATTAAACTCCACCATAACTGTAAAAATAAATCCCCCATTTTTTCATTCCAAGGCCAGATAAATTAAAACATAATCAGGTCTCTATCTGGTTTCTAAGCCGTTTCTTAAAGACAAAATCCAGACTGTCATTGTCACTGTCCCATGGAAAAAGAAGCCCAAAGCATCACTCCTCCACTACTATGCATGACCCGTTGGTTAAGAAATATTAGTGCCAAACAAAGAACTGTGTGTTTTGGTCAATCATTTCTGACTTGGCCTTATTTTTTCTAAAGTGACAGTGACCTGAAAACCATGTGATTCATGATATACAGATGCAACTCTCCAAACCAAAGTCTTGTTGCTTAGCAATGTTCTTGAATCTCTTCCAAACAAACCAGGCAATACTTTTTATGTTGTAAATATTAACATTTAGCAAGCTAATTAAAGCTTATAGAGTTTTTTTTTTGTACCTTTAATCTTGGTAGTCTGAAATTGGGGTAAATTTTCTAGAAAGCTCACTCATTAACAACATTTAATGTTTCTAAGTTTTGAATGATAGACGCCATCTAGTTAAGAAAGTAGCCCTTATCCCATCCCGGATTGTCAGGTAGAAACATTTGCCTCTCTAAGATTAGAAGTGGTTACACTTCCTGATCAACAGTTAAGGGAGTGAATTTGATAACAATCTTCAGTTTGCGAGTTTCTCTCCCAAGATCCTACTGTCTGGGGATGTATAGTTTATCGCAAGTAGTTTCAAACACTCGTTTTTATTATTAAATCGTGACCGTGGACATTTCTATTTTGTGTAGCTTGCTGAGAGGCCAGATACATAATGCAGATGTCTACAAAAAGGCTAAATAACTTCCAATCAAGTGTTTTGACACAAAATCAAAAGTAATGTCAGCTGAAATATTCACTATAAGACCCAAGAATCATGCGATTTAAAGCAGATTTGTAGTTGAGATGGACAGGAAAATTAGCCAAGGTGAAATCTGCATAACTCGAATCACAATTCTGTAGCTTCTACAAAACAAGTTTAGCTAATAATGCTAGAAGGTTTGGTCGGAAATCCCTTCTTGTTTCATTAAAGATTCAAGACAAAATAAAAAAAAAACCTCTACCGTGATCTCAAACGAGTCGTCAGTTGGAAAGTGCTTGCTTTGCCGTTTCAAATAAACAGACTCCCAAACAACAGCATCAGTGATTGGCTTATGCTTCTACAACTCCCGCAATCTCGGCTCTGGTTGGTTTAATTATTTCCAGGGTAACCGTAAGCGGAAGAACGCTAGCTTCTGCTACGTTTAAAGGGGACTTATACAGTTAACGTGAAGTGTATACACAGGAGAAATGTTGGCAATATTATTAGCTTTACAATGGATAGAAGACATAAAACCATAAAAAACTGTAATTTGTTCAGATTCAAGCTCTGCATTATTAAGTTAAAATATAATCAATCAGTTAGGATGGACATTTTATTAGAAATATTTCATACATTATATAGACTACAAAATATGGGTTTAATAGTTATGTTTGCCTGGGTTCCAGCACATATTGGAGAAGAAGAAAATGAGATAAAATGGCAAAGAGGGCAATTCAAAATCCTATTACGGTAGTTTTACAGTTAAAACAAGTAAATCTGAGGGAAAGAGTTTTGTTAAAGAAAAACTGAAGGAAAAATAGTAAAAAATGTGGGATGAAGAAAAAACAGGAAGATGGTTTTATATATATGCTTACATAAATTCTTTGACTATTATTATTTTCTAAAATCCATCCATTTTCTATACACCCTTCGTCCCTAATGGGGTCGGGAGGGTTGCTGGCGCCTATCTCCAGCTGCGTTCCGGGCGAGAGGCGGGGTTCACCCTTGACAGGTCGCCAGTCTGTCGCAGGGCAACACAGAAAACAGACAGGACAAACAACCATTCACACACACACTCACACCTAGGGAGAATTTAGAGAAACCAATTAACAGTCATGTTTTTGGACTGTGGGAGGAAGCCGGAGAACCCGGAGAGAACAGGGAGAACATGCAAACCCGGGCTGGGAATCGAACCCAGGACCTTCTTGGTGCAAGGCAACAGCTCTACCAACTGCGCCACTGTGCAGCCCGCAAGTCACATGATTATATGCTAAATGAACTGAACTTTGCAGTTTGAATGATAAAGGTCATAGGTTTCAACTGAAAAAAATAAATAAAATAAAAGGTAAACTGTACATAGTCCATTTCTGTTACAATTGTAGAAAATTTTATATACATTTTGTCTTGGGTTTGAAAATGATGTGCTTAACAGTATTACAACACATGGAATAGGTCTTAATGGCCTGGCACTCCTGAGCTCCGACAGACTCTGGGGAGAGGAGACATATGGTCTCTCTCAGCTGTGGCAGTGCAGGAAGAGGAGCTGTTGGACTCGAGCCTCCTGACCACCTGGTTGATGGTACTTTGCTGTCTGAGGATGCCCTGTCAGCACCGGTACAAGACTACAAAATGACCGTAAAGAATACGCAGAAACTTGCCTGATTCTGGTGAGGTTTGGCCTAAATCTAGTACTCTGTTTAATAACCAGAATTGATATTTTTTTGTAAGCAACACAGGAAATGCACACACACACACACGCACATGCATTTTACTCTGTACACATGTTGACAGCCGAAGCAGACTTTAAACTGAAGGCATAACTGTGAGGATAATCCAAGCTGCTCGGCAGGGAGTGCAGGTTTCCTGTTGAATGACAGGAAGCTGTAACCTCCTGGGATTACTTATTTCCATTTTATAGCAGACAATTCACACATGTGTACGTTTGGTAAAATGATCATTTTGGGAAATTCTTTACACCTTTATGCAACATGTCTGAGCTTTCTTTCGTATTTTTTTTTTTATTACATAACAATGGCAATTATCTACATTTATGTTCCTTTGGATTAAGGTGAAAAGTGTTTTCCCAGTCCAAATTCTTTTTTATTTTTGCTTTTTTGTTATACTTCAATGCTCAGATCAAATAAAGATAACCAGAGTAAATGCAAAACACAGTTTTCAACTGATAATTTAATTTATTAAGGAGAATGTGCTGTCCAAACCAACTTGGCCCTATGTGAATAAGTAATCAACCCCTTAAAACCTGAATGCGCCATGCATCAACACACACAAACTCTTAACAGCATCAAGTGCTGTTAAGGGTTTGTGGTGATGACTGGTAATATCTTCTGTACTGCTTCTGAATGGGTTCTGGACTGCTCTTAGCAGAATTTCTTTCCTTCAACTACATAAGAAGGTTTGCAAGCCTGAATATCTGGTGAAGGTCATGCCACAACATCTCAATGGAGTTTCATCCATTCAAAGGAGGACTTGCTGGTTTGCTTCGGATCACTATCCTGTTGTATAAATCTAGTGAACTTGAACTCATTAGTATCACTAATTGAAGACTGGACATTCTACAAAAGTATTTCCTTATAATGAAATATTAATTCATGGTGACAATCCGTTTTTCCGTCAGCTGTGATTAGTCGACCTCTAACTGAAAAGTACCGCTACCATGTTAGGCTGCCGGGTTGTGAGTGTCTGAAAATGTTAGTTTTGTCAAAGAAGCAACAGAACACATTATGTTTGTCCTGATCTTTCCTTCTTCTTTTTCTTCTTCTCTTTCATGGTCAGAGGCACATCTGGACCTCATCACAGCATCATTATTCCTCCAGTCTCATCACCATTCTGGTCCCAATATCCAAACCTTTGTGTTTCTGTTATGAAACTTTACATGTGATTTGTTCCTGCTCAGTATCCCCAACATAAATGTTTCTCTCTTTGCTACTTGATGTTTGGTCTTTCTTTGCAACAGTAAGCCAAGAGACCTCCGTGACCAAACTGCCATACTTGCCTGTCTACCCTCCAACAATAAGTCATCTGTTCTTAGCCACCACCTCCACTTCAGGCACTGCTGCCACCTGCTGACCTCCACACTGCAGCCCCCCACTAACAAGATGATCTCATCCCCAATGTATTAACCACCTGAGCAGTTCTAATCTTCCTCTCTTTTTCTCCAGCGAGTCTGCTGAATGAATCCCTGGAGTCTAAGATCCACACATTTATCATTTGTGTTTTTAATAAGCTGTTAAGCTTTTTTCCTGTCACATCTGTTTCCTGCACTTTAGTCACGCTTCACACTTCTCACACCTTTTTTTTCCCCTTTTTTTTTTTTTGCCAGTCTGCAGATGATTTTCCAAAAGTCTTGGAAATCACCAGGATGTTTTTTTTGTGGGGAGAGGTTGGCAGTCTGAGGTCTTTGTGTTTCTTTTGGTCAACAGTAGTTTTTTTTTTGGCCTTTGAGTTACTCTACAGATGCCATTTTTTCCCCCCAGTTTCTTTGTTGGTTTAGATGTTGTCCTGGGTTCTTTATTTGGTCACTCCTGGGCAGGTTCTCCACTATTCAGTATCTTCTTCATTTGTGGAACAAATCTCTCACTGTGGCTTTCTGGAGTCTCAAAGTCTCAGAAGTGGCTTTGTGACCATGTCCAGTCTGGTAGACAGTAATGACTTTGTTTCTTATCTGCTCTTAAATTTTTGGATTCTTTCTCCATTATTGTTTTATCTATTAACCTCAGACATGTTCTGTTTTGGAGATTTCTTGATTATACAATTCTCTCTGTAATCAAACCTTGATATTGTTAGAGGAATCTAAATATGATTGTTCACTGTCAGTTCATAAGTTAACAGCTTTCAGCTCACACAACACAAAACTATTTATCACGTCATAAATTATCAACATTTTGTTTATATTGTTTTATTTATATCAGTCTTTCTGAGATTATAAAAGGGATATTAAGCAAGTGTACAATTCATGTATCCGTTATCAAAACAAATGAATCTGTATACAATTAATTTACATTAATGAAACTAATGTAAATTAATTCCCCTTCACATTATAAAGGGCATATTAAACAAGTGTGCAATTCGTGTTTCCATTATTAAAACAAAGGAATCAGCGTTACGTATTAATTCCTTATCAATTTATTATCAATCATATCAGTATTTAGACAAAGCAGAACATCCACTTGTTAAATGTAAAGTGACAGCATACATCTGAGTTGCATTTACTCACAGAGAATCACTTCAATTAAAAGCTCACAGACAGTAGACAAAACAATAATCGGGTACTTTCGATGATTGTTAGATTAAAGCTGGAATTACTGCCTCAAACCCCATTTTAAAAATGTACCTTCCTACTAGAAAACGAAATGCATCTTGTGTGATTGAAATGATATTCAGCTCACATTCTTGTGTATAGACTGTTCAATCTGTTCCAGGACAATGATTACAATCCATTTAGCTTTCCTCCCCCTGGTATTAAAGCTCAGCCAAGTACCCACAAAACAGAGACCAAAGAGGACCTTGCAAAAGTAGGTGGAACAAATGTTTGCAGTAATGTAGTGTTTTTGCAGTGAATGACATATGTGTTACTCTTTCTAATCTTTTCCCACATTTTATCATGTTGTAATCATAAACTTCAGTGTTTTATTGGAAATTTTTTGCAATAGAGCAGTAGAAAGTAGGAAATAGTTTTGAAATGGAATGAAAATTGTGTGTGTTTTATTTTACTAAATAAAAATAATGACTGTGCTGTTTATTTGTATTAAAGCCCTCTTTCTTGATCGTGCTCAGCTGAGCAATAAAGAGACATGACTCACCTTCACAGCAAGACCACACAGCAGATTTGTGTTTTATCAATTTCAAATCAACTCACCTTTAATAGTGTTGACATTGCAGATCCCATTGTGCGCGTATTACTTTTTCTGTGAAGATCAGACTATAATACAATGAGAAATTGTTTGAATGTAGCTAGAGGTGAACACTCATTCATCAAATGAATGAACAAATCTGTGAAGCTTTCTACATGCTACATGAATAATTCCCACCACTGAAGTGCGCCAATGTTGTTTTAACTGCCTTCGCTTAGACTGGTCGTTGTTCATGTCCAGAGATCCATTCAGAATAACTGCAGCACCAGCTTTATTGAGAACATGAAAGAAACAATGGAGATGCATCTGTTTGCTGTGCGTCTTAATTCAAATAAACAACAGCTAATCTGGACACTGCAGAGCTTCTGCTTTGTTGAGACAGAAACTCGGGCTGACTGATGAGCTCTCTGTGTTTAATGTTGGCTACTCCAGCTGATCCCTTTGTCTCGTTTCATAATTTTCATCCACATGTAATAAAATAAATATTCTGCCTTGTTGCATCTCATCTGTTGTTTAATGCTGTATAAAATGATTCCAGACTACACAAAGCAACTATGATGAATTTAATGAAAGCATCATCAAAGGACATTGGTGTCACTGGCAGAAAAGAAGTGATGGATTAGACTGTCCTAAGGGGGAAGTCCTGCACCTTCAACAAGTAATGAAAACTAATATGAAAACAGCAAGCAGGGACAAATAACTCTACAACACGTTCAGGTTCCACTGTCTTTCAGAGGGGTCATTATTGTCTCATATGTGAGAAAAATGGGTTGACGATGTTACGATTGATGACAGCCCATTAGTTGTTGTCCTGAAGAGTTATGGCAGTCTGTGATCGTGTCTTACTGAAAATCGATCACGGGCAGAAGCAGCAGCGCTGCATCCAGTTTGTGATCAGTTTCACGCATGGAGAGTAAGAACAAGTAACAACAGAGACAACAAGGACTGGAATTTGCTTCACAAGAAATACAATGAAAAAAAAAATTTTTTTTTGATAAGAAAAGGTGGGTTTTTTAAAAGTTAACTTGTAAAGGCATTTTTATCAACGTTTTTTTTTTACATTTTGTCATTTAAAAAAAAAAAAATTAATATGACAGAATGTGGAGGAAGGTTATCTGATTAAATGAAACCTAAACTACCCATCAATGTGAACACTGTGAAACATGCTGGTGGCAGCATCATGCAGGGGAAAACAGCTTTCTTGGGGATGGAGAAAATGATGCAACTAGCTAAATACAGCATGAGATCCTGGGATGTAATTCAATTGGACAGAACAAGTTAAGTACCTGAAGTTAAACACTGAGTAATAAACAGAAGAGAAACGTAGAATTTACACAGCTAGAAATTATACTAGAAATACATAATTTACAGAAAGTGCTGATTCTGTATTATTTAAGTTTAACTAATAACACCCATTATTTTAAGTTAATATTATGAGCAGGAACTCAGGGAAATATTCTAACATCTGAGTTGAAAAATGGAACATATTTTTTCTACTGTCATTTATTGCCAAGGCAGGAGTAGCTGTTGACGGCACAAGTGAGCATTCCTCCTCAATTCTGGCTTTTATAGAAAAACAGTAAGAAGACAGCTGCTGTTAAAAAAATTTGCCGTCACAAATCCCATTGGTATTTTGTCACGAGCTGCATGGAGACACAACAAACATGACGAAGGAGGTGCTCTGGTCAGATCAGACAGAAATTTCTATGTTTTATGTTTTACTGTTTGTTTGATTATTACTTTAACTTTTAGAGGTATTTTTTAAAAGCCCATCTAGGGACAAGTGCTGCGAATTAGCTTTTGCTATTGCACTATGACGTAAACATGGGACTGCTGTTTTCTTTCAGTTTGTCTATGTCGATGTATGTCTGTCCCTACCAAATAAAATAAAAAAATTAAACTTTACCCCCACATAGTACATTTAACTAGTTAGCTAGAAATTAATTTCTTTCATTAACATATACATATGTTTGCACTATTTACCAAAAGAAAAACCTGAATGAGCGATTTTTATTGCACTTTTAGTTAGAAACAATAAATTCAACTGGTGCTAAAACAGCTAGGTTTTGCACAAACAGGACTCATTATGTTGACTTGACTTGCTTAGCTGCAAAGTCTGTCTGCTCACTAACGGGGTCAGAGCTCCAAGCTTTATCCAGGCTGTTGCCTTAGAGCCTCAGTAGAAGTGTGACAAATGAGCCAAGTTGAACTGGTTGCGTTTGCACAAAATTACTTATTTTTTTTGTGGTTGTTGTGTTTATGCCGGATATGTGACCCCTCAGTTCAGGCATAAAAAACAAAAATTATTTGTAGCAAAAATCCAGATTCTGCTGACATAGCAATCAATTTGATAATTTTGCTTTGAATGTTTGCATGTTCTGCACTTTACACCAGATCTTTATCAGCTATGCTTCAAACATGTTAGAAGAGCATTTTCATTGTAATGCTGGAAATCCTTTAGCATCTCTTTTGCGTGTGTGCTTGCTTTAGTGACCAGGATGGGAGAGAGAGCAGTCTCTTTCATGTGCAGTGTTTTGCCTCTTTACGTGTGTGTCACAGTCATTCTACTGTCCTGTACATTAAGCTGAGTGCTCCCCACTGCTCCTGCAGAAGTAAATGGAGTCTCATGGCTTGAGGGAGGTTTGTTTAACGACAGAAACAATCAGAACAAATAATGGCACAGTCCTAAACACCAAGTTACTACTTCCTGGTTCAAATTCAGGTAAAAAAAAAACAAACAAAAAAACATGCACTTTTCTTTTTTATCCATGCATTTGCAAGCTTTTGGTTTTCCCGCTCACACAGTGTTTCTTTATTATCCTGTGATGTTTGAAGTCAAAATGGTGCATGCGTAATAGCACGCTCCTATCTTGGTGTTTACACCAGAAATAGCTTGACCAGATACACAATCATTTTTGCAGTGGACAGTGCAGCAGAATCTCTAACTGTGTTGGTGTAGCTTCAAGCCTTCAGTGATATAAATACTGTAGAGCTGGATGTCCTGGTGCTTGCATCAGTTGGTTAGTCCCCTCATTTCCCTCCCTCTATTCTCTCAGGGAATCAGTCCTCAGTTTCAAAGGTATTAGGATCGGAAGTACCAGGTTTAAAGCTGTTTCATACTTCAGCTAAAGAGTCAGCTCATCTATTGAGATTGCTATAATGCATGAAATAGTTGTAAAAAAAGAAGTTAGATTGCATAATCTCAGTTATGTGATATTCAGTAGTTTTACTCTCTCGCTGATCGAGCTGAGAATAGTGTATGATTTATGATTTATCTATGAATGAAGTTAGAGAATGCAATTTTTTTTACGTGATCAGATTCCCGGAGCAAAGCCTGGAGCCAAAACCACGTTTTAACTCAATTTGAGAGAACAATAGCTATAAATGTTAATATTAGCCTTATGAATTGTCAACAACTATAAAGTAGGCAGCCAATTTCAGTAATGTAAAAGTTGACAATGTCTCTCCAATGAGTAAAACCTTTCTCAAATTGTTCAACATTTTTCTTCAGTTCCGGGAGATAATGGAAGAAATTATACTGTCATCCACATTCCACAGCTAATTTTGTAATTACAGATTTTGGAGGAACAGGAGGGATATGTGGGCCGTGGGGGAGAGTTGATCTGTGATGCAGATGCTCGGCTGGAGTCTGTCGCTCCATGGAGGAGCTGCGTGGAAATAGGTGGAGTTTGGTGAGAGCAAACGTTTTACGCACTCTAACATCCATGAAACAACCAAAGTAACATAATATGTATATTTTTGACGAGGGAATAACATTATGAAGCTGAAAAAAAAAAATCGATTTTGCATCATCATTATGAACTTTATATTATTGCTCTTATTTCAAATGCTTTATCTGTTCAGTGTTTCTTTTCTAGATACATTTATGATTTTTTTTAGACAAACAACTACAAAAGGAAAAAGAAGAAACTAAATATTATTTTCAATAAATCAAATCTAGTGAATGTTTATGGTGTTGAATGTATTGTGCTATCTTTTCCCCCATCAGATATGCCGCTGCTCTTTTTTCCATTTTATTATTCAGAGAATAATGTACAATTAGAGAAAAGGCTTTAAAAGCTGTTTCAAAAACTTGATCCTTTAAGAATGATGCACAGGACATATTTAATTGTGCACCTGGATTTTGAGAGAAGTGGTGAGAGTAATGAATAATACATAACGGAAGCTTTTAATTGAGTCCCAAAACTGAACCACTCAGCTGCTAAAATGCTCAGGTGTTGATCTGTTAGCACTGTGGACGGTGACAGAAATAAATATACATGCAACATGCAGCTACAGAGATGCTTCTCAGGTGTAAAGTGAACTTCCAAATAGTGTTTAGCATAAATGATTAAGGCTGATCCAGAAAATCACAGAAGAGAGGCAAAAAGCAGAAAATATGCATGGTTGAAAGAATTGTGCAGAATTAGCAAAATAACCCTTTACTTTTAGGGAGGTCAGCTTCCCCTCAGTCAAATCAGTATTTGCTCAAAATAATTTAAAAACTTTCATCTGCAGCTGATAAACAACAGAGCTCAGCTATGTCCCATCAATTCTGAGCAGCTTCTCAGGATCATTAAAAAAAAAAAAATCTACATTGCATGCCACTGCCGCTACCATGCTTCACTAGGAATTTTGTTGAGACTTGCAATTAATTTTCCACCACAGAACGCGCATTGAGCCTTTGCTCCTATTAGCCCAAAACATCCTGAGCTGAAGTTCAATATGTCAAAGAGCCAGCAGCAGCTCTTCCTGACTTCCAAAATGTCACATTTCCTTCTCTGTCTAGCATTCATGCGTTGCAGCTTTCCACCTCAGTCTCCTAACGAGATTGTTCCATCAGACAGAATTACCCGCATCACTCAATGAAATACAATTATTGATTACACTGCCTCCTCTCCTCTCCTGCAACCACAGTCTCTCATCTCCCGAAGTGCTGCATGCAGCCAGAGAGGACTGCATCGGAGGGTGGGAGGGGGGGAAGGGAGAAAAGAAAACCCTGTCGTGCGCTGGCAGTTTCCTCCGATCCTGCTCCTCATCGGGGGGAAAAAAATCCCAGAAAGAGCTTCAGTATTTACCATGAAGGGATAACGGAGTGTGCTGCAATGGGTTACTTTCAGCTCAGTCCACTCTTCACGCCATAAAGACGGTAGGAAAATACTTTTTATTTTAAAGCTGCTGAACATGATGACTGAAGAGGATGAGTTGGTGGTTTCGCGTGCCACCCTGTTTGCACTTTTTCAGCTTCCTTCCCAAACATAGCACATGTTGGGATAAGTTTTTTTTTTCATCGTAATTTATTCGAAGTTGGTTTGTTTCCTGTTTTTTTTTTATAATCTCCCTAATGCGAAGACTTCTGCAAAGAAACAAACAAACAAAAAAACTGACAAAATGATCAAGTACATAAAATACGCGTTGTAGAATCCAGTATAGTTTTGTGTTGACGCTGCCTAGTTGCAAATATTTCTTATCTCGCTCTAATGTCCAGGTTGTGTAGTTTGTGATATCAGCCCCGCTTTACTGTAAGTCTTATTCGTGGAGCGGAGCTGGCTGCGGATCGTTCATGCTTTTGTGCCGTGAAGCCGTCTGCCCCGAGGCGGTTAAAGCACTCTGAGTCATCCCTGAATTGCACCTCAAGAAGCAGCGAGCGATTGACAGGCGCACAGCCGGTGAACTGGAAATCTGTGGCAAAGTGCTTTGTTTGCATCGCTATGGCTGCCCTGCTGGGTTAACACTGATGAGAGCACTCGAAGAAAAAGAAGAAAAAAAAAAAAACTTTGGGTAAAGTGACTGCAAGCTGCTGAATGCATTATTTATTCCTACTTAAAATTCACTAAAGTTTTTTCTCTAAACAGGAGTCTGTTTAGTTACTCTGTGGTGGTTTAATGTGGACAGTATGGGTGTCCACTCAGGGTGTCATCCCTTGGGAAGGGCAAAAGGAAGCAAAAGAAGAAAAGTGTTAGCCGGTAATGTTATTTTTTCATCAAGGAAGTTGAGTGTTTATCAATCTGTGTTATTCATGTTGTAAGCTTGGTAAGAAAGGATGGTCTTACCTGAGCTGCCTAATGAAGCTGAAGCTGGAATCTGACTCACACATCCTTCTTTCCATCTATCCTTCTATCCTGCAAGCAAGCAATTGTTGCAGTGTGTCACGGCACATTCTAACTCTGTCTAAATAAAAAGTACTGTTTCACCTTTTTATTGTTTTTCTTGAAAACATATATTAAGAGCTATAAAATTTTCATTCTGTTGGTGAAAAAAAACAACAAACATTTATTTGAAGATGTTTAATTCAGCCATTATTCACATTCACTGAAGCATTCAATGTTACAAGTGATAAACCATTGATTTATAAACTAACAACAGTATTTCAAACTCTGTTCTCTGAGCCACAGAGTTCCAGTGTAAGGCCTGTAGAACTGGGGTGATGGGCTCAATCTTCTTGGTTTTATCGAGAACTAGAGCAGCAGCGCTGTGGATCAACTGTCCTTTTAGGCATCCTTACAGTATTCAACTAAAAATTGCATCCAGTGGTAACTGAGACAGAAGTGGACTGTATTATGAATAAGTGCAAACCTATTGGTAAGGAATAATAAAGACCAGTGGTAAAGTTTTAGTGTTGTAGTAGCATTGCTCAAAGTAGTTTAATGTTTTTTGTTTTTTTGGTTTTTTTTTTGCTAACTTGTCAGCAAGCTTAGCTTTTGATACAGCCATTACTAATAATAATAATCTTAGCTGTGGTTAAGTTAACCATAAACCAAGTTTACAACATCCACGACAAACCAGATTTTTATAAAAGACGTGGTGATTAGGAACGGCTTTCTTGTCATGAGGACACAACAGAGATGTGTCAGGAAGGAGAGGATCTTCTGCATCCATTGTACTTGTTTGTACAAACTAAAGGCTGCAGCCATGAAATTGTGTCGTCAAGCTTTTCTAGCATCGACGTATCTGAGCTTGGAGGTTGTAAATGTCTATTTAGGAAGGTGATCTGGATTGATTTTAGGTACATGCTGTTATCTTGTTGTTCATAAACTTACAGTTGTGCAGATGCTTTCTTTTCACTTCCATTTGATTAATAAGATACAATTAAAATTGTTTCTTTGAAAAAACTTAATGTAAAAAGTTGAACAATTATAAAGTCTTTGAAAGAGATTTTATTTATGAGTTAGAGTTGAACATTTTAAAATGAATTTGTATTGAACTTATTTTCTTAATTAAGTACATTTTATAAATTCTATTAAATTTTAGCTTTTAGCTGCTGGACCTATGCAATTTCTACACAAAGATGTTGAATAAAATGACTAAATATATTAAAATTTTACATAAGTTAGTTAAACTCCACCAGTTGTAGTGTATAATACATCAGTGACAGAGAAGGCTACACTTATATTTTCCTCTATGTTTTGTGATTAATTTAAAAAAATATATATTATTAATTTACTTTGGATCAGAAGATTTCATAATAGAAATGATTAACCCTCAGCTGAAATGACAGAAAATATAGGTTTAATATTGACATTTCTTACTTTAGAAAGACAAATGTCAGCCTGTTCTGGGGCTCTACATATTTTATATGATGTAGCATAGCTTAAAATCATTTGAGCTTGTGAAGTCACTCATAATTTGTGGCTGAGTCCAGGGATGATATAATTCCTATGAAATACCCAGCGTTAAGCTTTTCTTTATTTTCCACAACGTCCTCTCTTCTGTTTGATGAAATCTCCTGACCGAAGATGTCCCAGGCTACCTCCGCTTTCCAGATGAGGTCACGGGCTTTCTGTGTCGATGGGATCATGTGTGGTTCTATCCACCTAGGAAACGGACCTGCTTTTTCTGATGCTGATAGAACAAACCGCCCATCGGACCTCAGCGCCTTGGCTCGTTTCTGAAAGCAGCAGGATAGGTCAGATCTTATTGAGGTTGCAAGAATTCCGGTTTAAAGAGGGACATTAAAGTATTTCACTATCCCATCACAAAGAAATAGTTTGCACATGTAAGAAATGGAATTGAAGGACTTTTCTTATCAGAAACCATCACTGTTTTGATTATTTATTTTGTATTTCTTCCTCACTATTTTTGAACCTCCATTGTTCCGTCACTTTTGACAAATCTGTACAGAGAAACTGTCAAATAGATCAATTTTATGAAAAACATGAAGGCTCTCTATGACAAGTTTAACTTAAATTTTTTCTTGAATGAAGACAATTGGGTATGCAGCTCTGAACCTCGAAAATCTAAATCTTTCGTCTTCTCTTAATAGCCACATGATACTTAACGTAAAGTTTCTTTAAAATGCATTTCTTCACCTAGCTTACTCAGCTTTACTATAAAATAAAATGATCATAACATCCATTCACTCTTGAAAATGAACCTGTAGAAAAGGAAAATAAAAGGTAGAGAGCTACAGATTGCAGTTTGAGAAAACAGAAAATAATAATGGCAGTGTCGGGGTCACAGCATTTGATTGTGATTGCTCTGCTGTCTGAGATGTCGGGGTCTCGTCAGCTGCGGTCAGGTGAGGGCGGGTCGCCTGCGTGGTTGCGGGTGACCTCAGAGCTTCATCACGGCTGACAGCCCGCCTCACCGTACACTCGGTCGATTCTCTGAAAGACAGGGTTCACCAAGACCCACCACATGCCGTGTTTATTAAGCTGAAATTGTCCGTTTTGCCTTAATCCTAAAGCAACAGATCATTCCAATTCAGTGACACTGCCGAACTTTGACATGTACAATTAAGGAGTTCTGATGTCAGGATTTAGTTTGTTTTCCTTAATAAGCTTCACTATTTAGATTAGAGGGAATAATGTTTCCCCAACAACCCTAAAATGTATCCATTAGAGCATTTTTGGTTGCTTAAGGAAGGGATAAAAACTAAACAGTTTGCATCTATTTGGAAGAACCAGGAATGAGATTTTTTTTTTGTTGAAAAAATTAATTAGATTGCAAAAAAAAAAAAAAAAGCCGCAATAGTTAATATTGAAGGCCAGCCTCAATGCAGACATCATCAGTCTTTGAGCAAAGGGGGTAGTCGTTACTCCAAAACCCTTCCTTTGAGCCAAAAGAGATTAGCAAAGTCACCTTGAATAAGCAATGTCATTTTGCCCAGTAAAATTGCATTATGGAAGCTGGAGACGGTCCTGTGATTTGTGTCCTCCTGACAGGGCTTCAGTGTTCATTAGAGGCAGCAGCAAGGAGCTCTTAGACTCACTGGAACCACAGACACTGGGCAGCTCTGAGCATCCCCACCCTTCGCATTATTATGCAGCTTACCTTTTTGTCAAAAACATTTCATAATTCTTTTAATATATTAGAGTCTTTGATACATTAACAATGGGGTAGGACTTTTTTAATTTTTAATGTTAAATGCTTAGTTGCCATTACTCTGAACATTTATAAATAAAATTGCATTTTATTCCAAGTCTGAACTTAGGAAGGATAGCTCTATTCATTCATGATGTTTAAATTCATTTACAGATGGATGTAATTGCTTTATATTTTCTTGGTCCAGAAAATATTTGGTATATTTTCCGTAACAAATGAGATGCATGTAACTCTTCAAATACCCTGGCTGTATTTAGACACATTTAATGACTGCCTTTTGATCAAAAGCTGCTAGATGTTTTCTATTGTGTCTACCATAAAAACAACATGAAAAAAACCTGTGGTTAATAAAACACAAACATTTTGTATTCTTCTTATTTTTTTATTTTTAGAAGCTTTTATTTTGTCAGTGAATTTATAGCCTTATAAATTTTAAAAGTGTCGATCTGCATCATCTGCCTGTTCTGACTTCCCAAATCTGCTCGTTCCTGTTCAGCGCTTTTCTGCCACAAATGGCCACGAGGCATTTTGGACAGACCTGGCCTTTCATATTTCACATGATCAACACATGCAGAGAGAGGTTTTCTATAGGATTTATGTAACATAGTCATGAAAGAATATAGATTTGTATCAGACAGACCCTGTGCAGATTGTTTTAAATCAATATCTAACTGAAAGACCCTGTGACAATATATTTCAGCTTTCTGATAGAGGCAACAATATTTTTTTCATGTGGTGGTATTTCAAATGACATGCCATGTACTCATTACAGGTTTGCATGCAAATAGTATTTAATAGTTGTTATTAAGACTTTCTGACACCTAGATGCCTATGAATAGTGAAGAGTACTAAGCTACAATAAATAAATAACTTACAAAATAATTATTTAAATGTGCCATTAATACTGCACAAAGAACCAAAGACAGCAAAGACATTGACCCAGAGTTTTAGCAAACTTGTAAGAAAATGTCTAATCCTGCCCACTGAATTTGATGGGTGAAGTTTACAGGTTAAATTATGTAATGTGATCCAGAACAGCAAAATGAAAGGATTTATTAAATCATGAAATAATTACAGCCTTTAAAATATAATCAAAACGTTTAATTGAGGCACGTATAATTAATTCTGTATTTATTCATTTTGTTTGTATTTATTTCTAGTTTTACAAAAATAATGACACATTTAAATAATTGTTTAGTAAGTTGTTTATTTATTATAATTTGGCACTTGTCACTCTCCGTAGTTTCCACTCTTTTCTGCTGCATCCTGCTAACTGTGTAGTTACAAGATAAATATGGTTCTTAGTCCAGATTAGAACCATATTGGCCTACTCATATTGGCCATATTGGCTCCCATGGCCACACTCATGCAGGAGTGAGAGGAATGTAGCTAAAAGCAACATTCCTCTGTCTCAAGTCATATTTACACATTTGTAAAACTGAACATAGTTTACTTATTGGATGTTTTAATGAAATGCTTCAGGCTAGCAAAGTCGATTCTGTAGGAAATAATCATGTCTTAATGTGGTATTTCCTCCTGTTGATTAAATGTTCCCAGTGAAGTTTGAAATTTTCTGAAGTTATTTAGTGTGAGTTCATGTTACTGCAATAATGTTTTTTTTTTATTATTATTTTATCTATGGTAAAGCGCTCTACAGATTAAATAAGCGCATCACGCTTAGCCATGACAGTGAATTAGTATATAATGTTGGTATATGTGCCTTTAGCAAATATGTATGACGTACATATTAAGTCATTTGACAATAACATCATACAGTCACAGCGATAAGCGCACAGATGCGTGCCTGCGCCCCTTTAATTGAATTTCATACTTATTCTTGTTTATTAGATTCCTTTTCACAGACCCGATTGTGAGTCAGCAGATTCAGCATTTCAGCTTGAAATAATCACAACCTCAGAACCAATGCCAGCTCATGAAATATAGAACAAGGAGAGACTCTCTGGAAATTGAATTTTTATTTAAATAAAAACTGAGCTTTACGAAAAAAAGAAAAAAAGAAAAAGAAAGAAAAGTGATGCTGTCTCACATCAATCCAAATGATTAAAAGGCCTGGGAGAATAGTGTGAGGATGATTAAAGAGGTTATGAGCCGTCAGTGGGAAGTCGTCTTTTATTAGAGGATGATTATGGATGTAGTGGTGGTATCTATTAATAATCTGACTAGACCTGACTTTCTTTCTCTTTTGTCTACAATCTGTCCTTCCCTGTTCCTTTCTTGTACTTATTTGTCTGTTATTTATCTTTCCCCTGTGTCTTTTAGCCCAGCTGATGACAGTGATTGCCGGACACTTTGAGGGTTATCTCCTGTTGTGACTCAAGCGTGCAGCATCTCTAGATCCTCCGATAGCTGCAAATCTCCATCCTTCTGCGTTCAGCCCTCCAACCTACCAGAAAAGGTCAACATTTAGAGCCACTATGGAGGACACGTACAATAACAGGACTTCTCTGGTTAAGGGAGCCAAGGACATGGTCAAGGAGGCCAAGCGGCACACAGCAAAGAAAGTCGTTAAGGTGGTCGACCGCGCTGCGGACGAGTACTCATCTCATCGCAACTACACGCGATTCCAGGACGAGGAGGACGAAGACGAGGATTTCTACCGCAACCAGAAAGGACACGAAGGAGAGAGTTACCGTGACAATGAGGAAGGCTCCAGCGATGCCACAGAGGGCCATGATGATGAGGATGAGATCTATGAGGGGGAGTATCAGGGGATCCCCTCAGCCGGAGACAAGAAGCATAAGGAAGGCCAGGTGGCGCTGGGACAACCGGTGTCAGATGCAACGAGGGACCGCAGTGAGCTGGAGCAGGAGAGGGAGGCAGATGAAGAGGAGCTGGCCCAGCAGTATGAGCTGATCATGCAGGAGTGTGGCCATGGGAGCTTCCAGTGGCAGCTGTTCTTTGTACTGGGACTGGCGCTCATGTCAGATGGTGTGGAAGTGTTTGTGGTGGGATTTGTCCTGCCCAGTGCAGAGACAGACATGTGTGTCCCAAACTCCAGCTCAGGATGGCTAGGTAAGATCCCAGTTGGTGTTTAGATTTTCCTGCTGGTATATTCTACTGATATCATCCAGGAAGGCAGGCAAATGATCTACACTGTTAAAGTATTTATGGCACTAAGTACTAAGTTCACATTTTATCACCTTACAATCACGAAGAGCAATGTATATTATTGGAATTTTGTGTTAGACCAACGGAAATTAGTGTTTACTTATGACCTGAAAGGAAAATAACACATCGTCTCGAGCTTATTAAATTGAAATCGGAAATGTCTGATTTGCATTTGAGGTGGCAAACAACACTGCACCTGACCAGTAGGGATGTTTTTTTTTTATCACCATGATCAGGGAAGTTGCTAAGAGTTAATTTCAAGATCGATAGAACTGAATACAGAGCCTTTTTGAGGCTACAAACCTTCCAGTAGGACACAAAACCCAATGCAAACAGTCAGGACTGCAAAGGATTGGTGAGATCAATGTGTTGGAATAACGTTGTCAAAATCAGGAGCTAAATTCAATTGAAAATCTGTGGCAAATGTAAAAAGCAATAAGCAATCTGACTGAGCTTTAGTGCATGGCAAAGGAGAAAAGGGGAAAAACTTCACGTTCTAGACATGTAAAGCTGGTTGAACCAAAATATCTGTAACAGGACAGGCAGCAAAAGCTGTGGATCCAGGTATGAATCCTTGTGCAAGGCCCTATACAGCTAGTATGATTATGAATCAGGTAAAGGTGTTGCATTGATCCACACTGTTGCTGGAGCTCACAGGACAACATCCACCTGACTGAAAAACAAGATCAGTGCAGGTTAAATGTCAACCCAGCTGAAGATTGGCTGGAATCCTAAATGTCGTGTTGGAAGTGTTTCAGTCCAATGATCTCTGTGTGTTTTGTGTGTATGGGTTGGTGTGTGTGTGCGTGCGTGTGTGTGTGTGTGTGTGCAGCTTTAGAGACAAGGTGGTATTCCCTGTGTACTCTGTGAGTAGAAGTGGAGTTTCAGCGTTCCCAGTAGCTGCAGGTGTATAATCCATCACTGCAGAGCTGCTTACAGCGTTTGACTTGCTGTGTCAGAACCAGAGTAGAGAGGACATTAAATCGGACTTACAGCCCTTAGATACTAACCGCTACGGCAAGGCATGACAATGCAAAACACCTGATGCAGACACAGTCATGGAAATGTTGAAAATCTCAGTTACAACCAGGAAATCTATCAAAGACGGGCATGCACACTCATATTTATTTTTATTACTACCTTTTGTTTTTTAAGCCAGTTTAAAGAATTTGAACACAAAGTTTTAGTGTTCCATAAGAGAAACAGAACAAACAGCCATGTTTTGAATTGAAGTGACAAATGTATCTGTGCAGCAACTTTATATTTAAAAGTGTCTTTTGAAGTATCACTGTATCCTCAATTGTTGTAGCCAAGATAAACCTTGCAGATATTCGGATTTTCTGCCTCCCCTTGTTTGCACCTCTCCTTTATCCCCTGCCATCCTCCATTCAGTGTGCCTCTCTTTTTATCATCTGTTCTCACCCATCCTTCTCATCTTTTTTCCTCTGATTGCCCCATAGGCCCCTCCTCTGGTGATGATCACAGTAGGCGTGTGTGTGCGTGTGTACTCACATGATTGCCGTGACCTTGTTGCTACCCATTTTTTGGCTAGTTTGTTGTGCAACTATAGCGTAGTTAAATCTGCTTCATATTTTGTGTTTTAAGCATTGACATGAAAAGCTAGATATCTTCTATATCTGTGGGTGAATACACAAAATGAACAGATTTAAATGTTTCATCAAGTGGAAACACAAACCAAGCTAAACAGGCCTTCAAACAGTAGTTGTAGTAGAGATAGTTTTCACCCTCTCAAAGTTTGGTTTAGCTGTAGTATTACATGATGCTTGGTTTCCGTGTACCATTTAACAGATTTAACGTTTTGTTTTTGGCACGGTATGAAAAACAACAACAGAAAAATATGGAATCAGTGTGAAATAAGTTTAAAAAAACCCCAACAACAGTTCTTTAACATGTTCACCATATCGGTTTTAGATTTTCCATGATTTAGTGTGATTTTATTGAAGTGGAAGTACTGATTATATAATAATAATAATAATAATAATAATAATAATAATAATAATAATAATAATAATAATAATAATAATAATAATAATAATAATAATAATAATAATAATAAAAGCTGTTTGTTGCTCTGTGACTGAGGGCAGTCTGGACATTACACTGACATGGAGGGATGGTATAAAATGCACAGGCAGAGAACTGGGTGATCAATAACAAAGCACAACAGATAAGTCTGACACAATGTAAAAACAAATAAGTATTAGGATTTTGTTACATTTGATTTTTTATTCTTTTAATTTAAAGTCAACCTGTTACACTGGAATAATGTTCACTATAAAGTACATACCAAAAGCATTTACCTCTTTGAACTTTGTCACATTTGTTATGTTACAACAACAAATGTATTTTATTGGGACTTTATTGCAAAATGTTGCCTAAAAAGGAGGATAATTGAAAAAGCGCATTGTTTTTCAGGATTACATAGTTTGTATTTCTGGCATGGAAAAGGAGGCAGATTGTGGAAGAAGGCTACAGGAAATTCTGATGAGTGCTCTCAAATATAAGCATTACAAAAAAATGTGTTCTGTCTCATGCCATAATTGTCTTTTTCTTTACTGAGTACAGTTAGATCTTTTGTCAGAACTACAACAGTAGACTTGTTTTTAATAATACAAACATTTCCTGAGTTTTGCTGTGCAGCCTTTATTTCTGAATAACCTGGGTTCATATGCGTCTCCAACATTTACTATGACAGATGGAAATAAGGAAGTGAAGTACCATGTGTTGGAGAGCGGGAGCGTGTCTGCGTGTAGAGTTAGCTGTGAAGGTAATTGACCCATGCAAGTTAACCGCAGGCAAAAAAGATTTTCCTCTGCTTACCAAAACATTAATACATTTTAAAATAAAATAAATTATATAAATTATATAAATTATATTTTTCTTTTCTGGACAAAAGCAATAAAAATATTGAGAAATTTAAGTCTTGAAATGCTGTGATTGATTCTATCTGCACTAGTGTTGTGTGAAGGTCAGTTCACCATAACACAGTCACGCAAGCACAAGGACTCAGCTAAAATAAAAGGGATAATTCACAAAAGCCTCTGCCGTTGACTCAGAATGCATGATGGCAAAGCAGGTTTGCAGGGGGCGGATGCTGTAAATACCATAAGCAAGAATTATGGACCAGGAAAGGCATAGAAGGGAAGAAGAACCCCATGCAGTGCAACACGTGAAAAAACAGGGAGGGATGTAACTGGAGAGAGCTATGAAGAGGAGAGATTACCAAGTCAGGAAGGAGTAATGGGGGAGGAGGTGTAGGCGGACTGAAGCGATGAGGTAGAGACTGATAGTATGTAGTACACCAACCCAGTGAGGGAGAGGCTCAGCTATTATCTTTGACACAACAGACAAAGGGATTGCGTCACCCTATCATTACTTATTTCTTCTTGTAGGCTGACTTTTTCCTCCTGAGACTCCCCTCGTCTCATTTAGTCTCGTAAACTTGACTGCTTTTCTTTCTTTTCATCTGTGTCTAGTGTCGGCTGACCTCGTGTACACTTTTGTACTCTAACTTCTCTCTTTGGCTCCACTGCAACAGCACTCGTACTATTTTTCACTTTTCGTCCCAGTGTGAAGGCTGACGGTTGAATGTGTGGCGCTGTGTGGCCCTGGTGCAGCTGAGCATGGCTAAACTGCAGTAAGATCCCAACATCGCTGCAGAGATTAGGCTGTTTGAATAGTGCAGCTAGCTCTGGATTGTGTGTGCATGTGTGTTGCATTAAAGTCAAAGACATTTTTTTTTTTTCATCTTCAGGGTGTTGGAGGGCTGGGCATAGAGAGGGTGTATGTGACGGGACTTAGTGTGGTATTTTAAAGAAGAAAGCTGATGTCTCCAGCACCCTCTGCAACAAGCCTCCTGGACAGATTTTGTGGCAACTCTGAGAGTGTGAAAATCCTTAAAAATAAATTCCCATTTTACTATATCTGCATCATTTCACATAAAAAAATATATGTATATATTTTTTTAAATTCTGACCTTTAATCTGAATATATTTATTTGATGAAAAAATTACTCTAGGTTAGAAAATAAATTCTTTAATTTTTTTTCCCCAAAATCTCCAGTGGTGCAATTTTGCTTCCCTTAAAAAAACCTTTAGAATAAATCTAACTGAAAGAATTATACTTTAGTTTATTTTTAAAGTTGAGCAGAGTTTTGCGAATTTCAGTAGTATTCATTACATGTCTTTTTTCTTGGGGCAAAACTATGACATGACACTTGAGGCCATTTTTGCAAGCCACTCTTCAAAATTGGGAAGACAAGCGATCATGCAATTCAAGTGATTTGTGTTGATCTTCATGAGTTGATAAATGGTTACAGTAAAATTGCTTCTTGCTGGGACTTTCCCGTATAGACAGTCAAAGAGTGCATCTTTGATCCTGTGGGCCTTAGAGCACAAGATCACAGGTGGTTCAGCACCACTAAATAAATCTTTTTTCATAATATTTCAGTCCCGAGACCTAAGTCTCGTCTGAGCCACATCATCACAAAACTAAGCTAATTAGATGTAATTGTTTTATGGCTGAATTAAAGAAGTACAATCTTTAGGTGGTATAACAAACTTTCACAGGACGACAAAATAAACAAAGCCTTTCTGCAAAACCTTATAATGGGTTTCTGTCTCTGTCAAACTGCCATATTTTTCTCAGTTTTAATCATGCCTGTATTTGCGTCTGGAGCCCTCTGCAGTGACTGGCTGAACACTTCAGTTTTCCTTTACTGAAACAAAACTGGCAGGAGGCAGAAGGGATGAATCCCATCAAAGTGGCACGATGTAGCACAAATATGATTACATGCTGCTCAGCATAAAGGAGCCGCCGATGGTGCAAAAAGCAGAGAGGAAGCTAAAGCAAATACTCTAAAACAGAGTGGAGGTCAGAGGAGTGTAAACTGTGTAGAGACAAGAGAAATAAGTAAAAAACAAACTGGATGAAAGAGAACGTGTACGAATGGAACATAAAACAGAAAGAGTGACAAATACAGGTACCAAGGCGATGCCTCAGGGCGTACAACGTACAATGTTATATGAATAAAACAGGATGGCTGTTTTTGTGTGGTGCTGAAACAGTTTGTGGTGCTACGAGTGAAGAGCATCAAAGCATGAAATCATAGAGGAGGTCGTGAATGCAGCGCGGTGCTCTTTCTTCTTGGAGGGCTCCTTGGTGTCAGGGCAGAAAGCAACGAGCGAGGGTCTGCCCTCACCCTTCTGTCGTGGATGTGAATCTTTTGCTTCTGCCTGAGAAGTCTCCAGGCTCTGACAGACCATACGGGTCTCCACCTATAAAGTCAGGTGTGTATCTTAGGAGCAGCTTCATCAATGCAGAGATATTGAAATATCCAGCTTTAATCTATAAGCTTGTCTCCTTGAAAAAGACAGCAACTAAAATTCACAAACTGTGTCAGGTGACTTCTGACTGCATGCAGTCAACCCCAAACATGAATGTTGTGTTAATTTGGGGTTCTGGTACGTTTTTGAGGTTGAACTGAGAAAACAATACATAATCATTTGTTCCCAAGTGCTCATTGTATTAGGAATTTTTTCTAATCCACACAGATTCAGCTCACATCCTCAAACAGATGCAGCAATGAACTGCAGCGATGTTTGATTAAATGTCTCTTCAGTTAGAGCCGGTTGAATTGGTTAATTTCCTTTACAAAGGTTTCTCCATTTATTTAATGTAAACTCATCGAAGCCAGTTTTGAGGTGAATTTGGTATGATTACTTGTTTACCAAACACTTGTCTTCAAAATGACTTAAAGAGTCGCTCAGTTCACCTAGTAAAATGAACAGTTACTACAAGTGAATATAGATTAAGTTATTATCTACATATAGGAAAAATATACAGCCTCCGAAGGTCTAGTGGAAATTCAGGGGGAAATGGTCCATAACATCTTTGCAGGAGTCTCATAGAACACAAATTGAATTGTGTTAGAGGATGTCTGTGCTATTTTTGGATTATATTTCACTACAGTGCAGTAGCCTCCTCTTAGTCGGTGCCAGGCCTGCTGACAACATGCTGAAAGATACTGTGGAGTTCGACTGGGACAGAACATCAATAAATTCATTACGCAATTGAGTGTCTTGTGAGCAATGTACTTACAGCTCCACTGTTTGGGGGACTGTCAGGAGTCTAAAAGTAGGAAATAGATCCTTTTTTTTGGTTTACTCTTTACCTCCCTAAAATGTTCACTGAATGTTATATATGGTAAATATATGATTTTTTTTTTTTATCTCATACAAACCTGGTGCATCTACTGAAGAGGCCTGTTGTATTTGAAACTGAATTTATGTGGACTTCTAATGGGCAACTAGAAAGACGTCACATTTTTCAGCCAGCTCAGCTAAAAGATCTGCAGTAAAGCTGTCAAAAAGGTTTTACTGCAGCAGAGAATACACCTGCATGAACGAAGACTGAAAGTCAGTGCTTCTTTCTCCTTAATACACTGCAATGGCACAAACTAAGTGCCTTCATGTCTGAGTAAAATCTATCAACTGCGATGGATTTATAAGTATGGCAGTTGCTTATAAATCAACTGCAGTGAAAAGAAAATTGTCCAAATCAGATCTCTTGAAGATGGATGAATGTTAACGAAGGTACATGCATGTTAATGTTCATTTCTAAAATATAATGTTTCTTTCTGAAATTGAAGCATCTAAAATAGAGAGAAATGCAGCTGGTGTTGCTCTTAGCAGCACAAAATCACACACAGTAGCAACCGAAGCAGCACTATGGCCTTTTCTCCTCGGGGCAAATTCATGATGATCACTGAAAGAAATCAATGCTGTTTTGTTGGAGCATTGATCTTGTCAGTGATGACCAAGATAAAAGAGAGCTGAGGGCTCTTTTGTTAAACTAACCTGGATTGTGGTTTACATTTGTCTTTTTATCATTCAAAATTAGTTTTTTTTTTTGTCCTCTTTGTTCTGTATTTGTTGTCACATAAGAAGATACACACATCAGCACTTTTTTCTGTGTGTTTCTGAACACATTTTTATTGCTTAAACAAAAAAAAAAAGCTTTGCAGAAATGGGTTAGTGGTAGAAACAATCGTAACTCCAATTCAATACCTTGGAAAAGTATTCACAGGCCTTAAAATTAGCAACATTTTGTTAAATAAAATATTGTTCAATCAATATTCCTCAAGATGCATCATTTTTCAGTTCACTTATGATTAATTTAAACCCAGCCTCTGAGTTTTGCTTGAGAACATTTGTGAATAGCAAAACTTCAAACCTATTGAGAGAGGACAATCTGCTGAAAGGATGCAAATGGTAGTGAAAGAAAATTATTAGAAATCCTGTTTGCAGTTTGCCGCCAGACTTGTGACATGTGGAAGAAGGTTTAAGTGAAAAAAAAAATAAAATCCTTTTCTGGATTACAATAATAGGAGCCTCTCTGCATAATAATCTAAAAATTAATCTAAGAATAATAATTTTACTTTCACCTTCTGTTGGTCTTCCAAACAGAACTAAAGGACGTTTGTGGTTGCAATGTAAAAAAATGTAAGATGAGTAAAATTTTGTAAAACAAAAATATTTTT
Source organism: Gambusia affinis (assembly GCF_019740435.1). Classification (NCBI taxonomy): domain Eukaryota; kingdom Metazoa; phylum Chordata; class Actinopteri; order Cyprinodontiformes; family Poeciliidae; genus Gambusia; species Gambusia affinis. The sequence continues at coordinate 10,165,354 of NC_057870.1, forward strand.
GGAATATTTAATATAATATATTGAATACATGATATGTTATAATAACAAATATAAGAGAGTCCAATCTGTTAGTATATACAGTGTGTAATTTGTAAATGGAAATAAAAAAGCAGCTTTGTTTGTTCTTTTTCTAGGCAGCATTGTGTACCTGGGGATGATGGTTGGAGCTTTCTTCTGGGGAGGAATGTCTGACAAAGTGGGCCGCAGACATTGTCTCCTCATTTGCATGTCCACGAATGGCTTCTTTGCCTTCCTGTCATCTTTTGTCCAGGGATACGGACTCTTCCTTCTCTGCCGTATAGTTGCTGGCTTCGGGTAAGTCTGATAATGTCAAGGTCAAGACGCAATCTCATATAGTGGTAAGTTGGCAACACTAAAGAAATCTGCTTCGACGTCAGTGGGGCAACTGGCAGCTCACTGATTTCAGTCAGTCACAGATTTAATTTGTGAGACAAACGATTTTAAATGTGGGCTTCCCAATTTTTCTTCATTCTTGCGTTCAAAAAAATTCGGCAAGATTCCTTTGATTATACTTTCACTTTATTCATCATTTTTGATCCTATGAAACTTTGCTTCAATATTTATTGGTGTATCATGTTTTTTTTTTAATCTTAAAAAATTGTTATTTATTGTTCGAGCCAGCTGTAAAGTGTGTCTTGCACTTACATCAGACACTGTGATTTAATATCTTGGCAATATTGCTGTTCGTTACAGAGCTAATTCAGTAATTGCACCTACATCACTCTCTCCAGAGACTCTCAGAGTAATTGAAACAGCGGCCAGAAGGTGATCTGTCTCTGAATGAATGCAAATTCATATTCAGTCTTGTTTTCTGCCATGTTGTATGAAAACAGGCCAAACAGTTTCACGAAACAAAGCAAAACCACCTAAAAGGATCTTTGCAATCTGACAAATTTGAATGATATAAATAAACGTATCATAAAACAGATAAAGCAAGTGTTGTATTTGTTGACGCAAAGATCTGTAAAAATTAAAGGAGACAATCTAAGTCATATTATAAGGACAATCACATATACCACTATATCCCTACACAACCTAATTTTTTCATTAAATCTTAACCAAAGCAATCAATGGGGGACCTACCTATTTATTCACTTTTTTGTTGCTAATCGAGTTATAGAACGTATTCAGACAGCTTGAGTATTTTCAGTACTTTGGATTGATAAATGGACACAGAGTCTATATTACCATATGATGCCCTTTATTTTGTTGCACTTTTTTAAATAAGCCTAGTAATGACAACATTATTGCCATGTTTTAATGCTTAAAAAACAAATGAAAGAGGAGTGCTAACTGCATTGGAAATCTAGGTATTTTAGGGAAGTTCAACAGTTTATACTGATTGGTGCGAAGTCGTTCTTTCTAAAGGGATTTTTCTCTCATTCTTGCAGGATAGGAGGTGCTGTGCCCATTGTTTTCTCTTTCTTTGCGGAGGTGTTGTCCAGAGAGAAAAGAGGAGAACACCTCAGCTGGTTGTGTATGTTCTGGATGATTGGAGAGATCTATGCATCTGCCATGGCCTGGGCCATTATACCGCACTACGGTGAGTTCACAGGCCCACCCAAATAAAAGAGTCACTCATAGATTTAAAAAAAAAATAGCTTAAAATAAATTGGTTCTCTTAGTTTCTTTTAAAGACAATCAGCTCATTAATAGTAGAAAGCACCCAGAGCTAATAAATAAAATAAAAGCTGAAGTATGCTGCCGGTTATGCTTTCAAAAAGCTTTGTTTTACAGATTGAGTGTCACAGTACACAATTTAACTTAAGTGTCTGACTGCAGTTACCCATCTCCCCCTGCTCTCGCCATAATTAAAGTTTGAGGTGTTTGTTTTCTCTGCCGTGTGAATCAATCACCTAGAAGCGCTCAGTGTCATCCAACTGGGAAAGTTGAGAGTCAGGAGTGAAATATGTGGAGGTTATTAGAAGACAGGCTGCAGGGGTGTTGTCTGGAGATTCCAGTTTTAAATGTAAGTGAGGTCATTTCAGAATACGGCCATGTTTCATTGAACCCTGGAGGGTTGCTGTTAACACTTTAACAATGTTTATCATCTTTTTAAACTTGGACAACTGTTAAAAATATGGGAAATTGTGGCAGTACAGAGAATGAGAATATTGTGCTATAAAAGTGTAAATGTAGCCTTGAAAGAAGAATTTAATATGTAAAGTGGGCTGTGATAGCATAAAATTCAGGATGCAATGAAAACAAGCTTATTGATAAAGAACGCACTGTCCTGCCAGTTACTGACTTCACGTTTATTCCTCTTTCAGTTCTGAAGGAAGTTATTATTACTATTTTTTGCTTTGTGTTCTTTACTTCACATAAACAAAATGTTTCTGTGACTTAATTCAACTGTGCAATCCTGGAAAAATTTTTAATTGCAGTGCAAGGCAATAAAACTAGTTAATGTGTTTTGTACTTCAATGCCAGACACACAATCTACTGCAAAAATTTGACAAAAGAGCTCTGATAAGAAATACATGAGGATCATTCTAATACTCCTTTTAACATTTTTTGTTCTCCCAGTTAAAGGGAATAATATGATTTACGAATTTCTTCACGCAAACAAAGGTTCAGGTGATCCCAAAAGTTTCTTAGATCTTTAAATTTTATCCTATTAGATTAGAAAGCATAGGGCTAATGTTGAATCAAGGTGGCAGCATATTGAGGTTGTTCTATTGCTTTCATTCTGCTTTATTCTTTTTAAAAGCTATCATTTGCTCTTTTCTTGCTAAAACATTTCAGTTTTTTTGATGATTATTTCTTCTTGTTTTGGATGTTGCATAATTGAAAGGATTTTCACTTTTGGACAGCTGTTGTGATGCGTAGCCATGGCAGCAAGGTGTTTGTTTTACATTCAGGAGCAGCTGATTAACATTTCAAACGATCAAATAAAACCTCAACTTCAGGTCTGTTGCAGTGCTGACAAAAACAGGAGTTCCTACAGCTACAACTCTTTGGAGAATGTAGGATAATTTGGGTTATAACAACATTAAATTTCCCTTTGGGATTAATAAAGAATGTTTGAATTAAATTTGAAATAAACTGAATTGCATTTTCTGCACTGAATTATCCCCTCTATCACGTTTCAATAGGATGGCAGATGTTATTTTCTGGTGATTTTACAATTATCTCTTTGTGTAGAGCATGGTTTTCACACTAGGACAGGATGATTTAAAAAATGCTGTTCTGGATTTTGTTGAATTTAAATAGTAGAATAATAATAGCTAAAACAAATATTCTGTTGAAAGAAGGGATTAAAGAGTTTCGGTTGCACGTCACCTCATTAAGAGTTAACTAGGAAATGCCTGTCTATCTCCCTCCACCACGTGCTGTTTTTATTTCTTGCCTGGTTTTAGACCTGCTGTTCCTTCCTTTTACTGGATCCTATCTCCTCCTGCTTTGTTCTCTCCACAGCTCCCCGACTAACTCCATCCCTCCTTTTATTACCACTCCTCTCTCCGTCTCTGCAGAGTGTTCTTCTTGATCAAGCATAATTAGATTTTTCTCCTTGCTCTAATAGGACAAAGCTACATCTAGAAGTGATTTATGACCAGCCCGTGCTTTAGCCGACCTGTGACGTCATTCAGAAAGAAGCGCAGTGTGTGTGTGTGTGTGTTGTGGGTATTTGTGTGCTCATGCGCTGCTACACGTTGCAGTGGGTGAGATTTTACGAGTACAGCAGACACACAGGTCTTTCTCTAGGAAAATGAAAGAAATAAAATCTGACACTGAAAGAGGTCAGTCGGGTTAAGACACGCACACACACACACAGAGAGAGAGAGAGGACCAGTTTTAGTTGAGGGCTTGTTTTATTACATGCTACTGCCTGGCTCTGCTACAGATTCTTTCATCAGGATGGGCAGAAGCTCACTGATATAGAGTTAGTACGATAGCCCTCTAAAACCAGAACTTGACACGTCTTTAGGGGGTCACTGTGCTGTCAGGTCTTTTGTTGTCATATTATAAGGATAATAGTTGCCTCACTGTGCTCTTATTCTTACCTCGGGTACTTTCGTAGATTGTCTCTAAAGAACCTATGTACATTCTGATAGGTATAAAACTGCACACAAGTCAGTCGGCACTTGCAGTTTAGTTTTTTGTTGTTGTTGTTGTTGTTGTGTTAGTTGAAGAACAAACTACAGTCTGTACCACTAATTTAAGGAGGTGTTTAAAATGTAACCCCGCCCCCACTTCATCCAGGCTCTAGCTTAAAGGCAAATAAAGTGAAGCAACATATTTTACAAGGAATTCTATAGATATGTTTTCAAGCAACAAATTTGAAAGATATGTCAGATAAAATGAGGTGCAATGTGTAAACCATGACTGCCTCCTTCATGACTCTGCAAGGATAAGCATGTTAGATAATGGATGGATGCATGGATGGATAAACCATCTTAGAGAGCTTCCATGCTCACTTAATCAATATATGCTATATATATATATATATATATATGTGTGTGTATATATATATATATATATATATATATATGTGTGTGTATATATATATATAATATTTGAGTGTAATATAACCTCTATATTGAGAAACTGTCTAGTAGCTAGCATGACAAGATTTAATGCCAGGCTTAATTTGGCTTTATTTTTAATTGCACATAAAGAACCTCATCAGCTATTGGAAATATATTCGAGCAAACATGTTATGAAAAACATTGCATTGGAATTTATTTAGCATTATATCTTATTCTCTCTTGACACCACACTGCTCAAATCGGATGGCAAAGGTTGGATCACCTGTTGAGGCGATGAAAACAGTTTGACCTCACATAAGAGCAAAGAAAAAGAGAAATCGAGAAGACGCTCAGCAGATAGGAAGGTGTGCAGATTGTTTTACCTGATATTTGGTTAAGTTTGAGCTACAATCTGAGTGGAATTGGGTGACTTAATTAAAAAACTTTATTAAGCAGGATCACACAGAAACTATTATCACTAAAAGCTTAATTTTAAATAACTCAGATCAGTATTAAGGGGACCAGTTAAGATAATTACATGCTCAGGATAGTGCAGAACACAATTTTGCTTGTATTTAATGCGCTGAATGAAATACGTGGACGGGAATATCAGCGTAGGACTTAAGCCTGGCGGAAATCGTCTGGTGGTGAAAGCTGTAAACTGTAAGCCATGCCTCTTTGGTCCACCAATCACAGGAATGCGACATGAATATTTACACAACCTGCGATCCTCGGGTATGAAAAGGATCCACAAAAGGGGTATTCATGATTGTGTTTTTTGGGAACCATGATATGAAACAAGTTTAAGATATTTATGCTTTACATGTATTTGAACCTCAGACATTAAGCAGATATTCCCAAGTGCCAATTTTTTTCTTCCTAGACATCAGGGCCCAAAAAGACGAGGTTTCAACAAATCCCGAATACAACAAAGGAACTTTTTGCATGTCTATAAATTACATAAATCCAGTCCTACATATAACTAATTTTGTAAAAACACCCCATTAAGCGTATAGATTTAAACTTGAGACTGTAAAGAATGGATCCATCTGCCCATCTATCTGTTCATATTTAATTCAGCTATTCATCTCAGCCTGAGACTCGGACATCCTCAGACAATCATGTGCCTAATTTCTATAATGAGATTTCCAGTAGTATGAAGGGAACACTGTCCCTCGCTGGCAGGAAGTTGTACTATATTTCCGGAGATAGCTGAATCTGTTTCTCTATCTTAATCCCTTCAGATATAAATATCAAAGAGCTTAAAATGCTGAGTGTGAAATTCTGCTGATCCAGTCAAAAATTGGTTTTGCCTGCATGGTTTTGGTGCAAGATTTACAAAAATAGATATTTTTTGTAGTTGTAGTATTTTATTTTCAATTCAGATGTACTACCTCTCCCTCAGGATACTGCTGCACATTTCTTTTTACAGTCAAGGTTTTTTTTTTTTTTTACTATGTTCTTTGATAAAAATGGCACAAATGAATCTGATTACGTTATAGTAAATAAAAATAAAATCAGAACTGGCTTAAGTCAAAATTAGCAGGTCGTACAGAAAACAGAAAATCAGTGGATTCTGTCTTGTAGAAAAATATTTTGCTGGTACTATACCTGAAAATATCCGTCCCTTCAGTATGATGCTGCCACCCCCATTTTTCACCATGAAGGTTGTGCGTTCATGGTATTATGCACATGTTAGTTATTGGTTAAGTCTGAGCCGAGCATCTCCTTGCATACAAAAAACTGTAAACACAACTTTTATGGTTCTCTTTCAGCTTCTCTTTCTTCTGGTTCAGATTAGTAGGTTACACATCGAGTACCGCAGCTTTTTTCCAAAGTAACAATGACTTTCTTGGCTGATTACTGCCTGCCTGGTAAATTTAACTATGCGTTGCATTTCATTGATGCGCTGGCGATACAAATACAGTACAGACCAAAAGTTTGGACACCTTTTAATTGAATTCAATTAGAAAGTGTGTCCAAACGTTTGGTCTGTACTGTACATTCAGTGCTAATATCAACTTAAATGTGCTACAAGTGCATCACAATAAAATTAAATCTCATTGAAATTTTCATTTATTTCAATAAGTTAATTCAGAAACACAATATATTATATTGATTGTTGTTTTCAAGCCTTTATTGCAGTTTTTGAGGTGATTTTCCACATATAGCTAACAAAAAACAATATTAAAGGTTAGAATGTTTCATCAGACCAATTAAAATGATGATCTAATATGGAAATGTGGGCTTAATGTTTGACTTTAAAGCAGGTGTGTCTAAAACCTGCTTAAAGGTTGTTGTTTTCAAAAATATCATCAAAACACAACTCATTTATTGAGAAGTACCTCTATAAGAACTTATCTTGCATCTCCTTTAGACAGGGTGTTTATTTTTATTTCTATGTGAACAGAATCTGTGAGAAAAGTTTTTATTTTAAACTGTCAGCACATTCATCAAAAAACTCTTGGATAAAAACTTGCTCATGCTATTTGATGTGTTGTAGGGAATGAGGCAATAATGCACACTTAAATGAAAATTAGTGTACATTACCCCGTAGTTTGAGTACAAAAAATACTATCAAACTGTTAAACGAGTATAACATGCTAATGTCTTTTTTTTTTTTTTTTTACCTTTGCAAGCCGTTTTGTTTTTACCTTGATAACAGTGGTTTTTAGCTGCTATCAGAGCTGGATTTTAACACACTGTGGGATTATTTCCAAACAGCCGTTTTCTGGCAGAACCATTAGCATTAACCCCCTCCCTACCCTGTGGCTCCCCTCCTACGCCTTTTGATGGATAATGGTGCCGCATTCCCTTTGGAGCTGTATCTCCATGAGCCACGATCTGTGGAGAGACGTGGGAGGTCACGACGAGCATGTGGGGCCCCGATTTTTCTGCATCCTGTGTAATAAAAAAAAAGAAAAAAAAGTGAAGTCACGAAGAGCACTCACAAAAGTCAGCATGTGGCAGACTGTTCATGTTCATGTTCAAGTTTCTCCTGGCTGCTTTTAAACCTACTCACACATTTTCAAATCCATGGATAAAATGGGTTTCAGTGTAGAAAACGCCACTAAAAATGTGTGTCAAGGCAGCATATGCACAAACTTAAGGGCATTACTTTGTTTGTTGCACTTGCAAAGCTCCAAATTGTTACTAAACTGGAAAAGCTGCAAATGTAAAATGGTTTCATGAAATATCCAACATTTTGTAAAATGATTTGCACAATAGACATAAAAATATGTCTTTTATTTATGACTCGCATATACATCTATTTGTGTTTTCGTAGGTGGAGAGTTGACATGGCATTATGGTGTGTCAGTATAATCTCTATGCGGTTATCCATCTTATTTATTTCAGTTCTGGTATTCTCTGTTAGAGTGTATACCCACACATTTACACGCACCAGTGTGTGTGCTTTTCCCCCTGCATGTTGCAATGATTAATGAGTCTGAGAGACTGCCTGTGGGCTGAGATCAGGTGCAACAAGATTTAACTCAGCAGAAAACACTCAATTCTATTCCTACACATTCAATTTAACCCGTCCCTGTGGGTTTTTATTTTTTATTTTTTACTTTTTCTCTGCTTACCCTGCAGACTCATTCATCTCTGAGTGTTCCCATATATGTGCTTAGTCAGAGAGCTATCATGTAAATGTCATTTTTATTTCAAGTCATTTCTTTTCTGAGAATTAGATTGACTCTTGTATGTGAGATGGTATTTAGGTAGCACTTGGTTTCAGCACATAGTAAATATTCAAAATTGTTTTGTCATCTCCATACATACAAACTCCCCTCACCTTTGCCAGGATCTTCTTTCCAAGTAGCCCACTGTTAGCTTTGATCCTAACTGCATTGTTAGTTGCTTTGAATAAAAGAATCTGCCAATAACCTAAATATAAATATTTTAAACATCTTTATTTGAGTAATTTATGTTTACCTGTTTTAGGCTGACCAAAATATCTAGAAAACTTTCTATGGCAAATTAATTGCTTCCCATATTCTAAATATGTGACAGAAAGATCCCTTGGTACCTTGTGTGTTTTTTTTAAAATTTCTTTTCTGTTTGGCGCTGCTGCCCACTGAGGGAAGCTGTGGTTCTTTATTGATAAGACTCGATGAGATTTTTGTAAATAAACTGATTTTGAAAATGACTGTTTCCTACAAACTGCAGGTTGGAGCTTCAGCATGGGGTCAGCATACCAGTTTCACAGCTGGAGGGTTTTTGTCGTCGTTTGCGCCCTGCCGTGTGTGTGTGCTGTGGTGGCTCTTACCTTCATGCCAGAAAGCCCCAGATACTACCTGGAGGTAACGAGCCCTTTCTGGATAACTAGAAACCTATTATTTCTCAGCTGCTTGTACTTTGTTAGTCATTTCTACAAAAATGTTGTCCACAACTGTTTAAAGAGTATGGATTTTTATAAATTTATGGATTTGACCAGACTAAAACAGTGTGAGTCATGCACAACTGGCTTTCTGCATGTTTGGAAAACAAAAGCATCGAGATTTCTAACAGCTGGTTGTGCTGCTGGTGGATCATTATCCTGTGAAGCGAAGTTAGTCACCTCTGTCGTGAATCACCACTGACTCATCAACGGACCGACTTCATGTACAGCAATTGCCGATGTTAAGTGGTTGGTGGAAGACGCGTCCGATAAATGTGTCTCGTCTTTGCTGTCACTCGTTCCTCTCTCCTTCCTGACAGGTTGGGAAGCACGACGAGGGCTGGATGATCCTCAAGCAGATCCACGACACCAACATGCGAGCACGTGGGCAGCCGGAGAAAGTCTTCACTGTGAGTGTTTGCTACGGATGTTTCACAGTCTCGGCTGGGTTTTCCTATGCTTAAGGAAGCAAAGCGGCTTATTTTCTGCCACCACAGGGACAGGTTTGGATTCTTTCACTAGGCAGGATCATGTCTGAATTACGACGGGGTCTAAGAGCCGTTTCTTGTCATTCAGACTTATTTGCTGCATGGGCTGCACTTTGGGAAAGCTGCTTAGTCAAGACAAGTTTTCTTGAATTAATTCTGCACTGCATATGCCTATTTTTGACTTCACTGATATTTCACATTGAGTCACATGGAAAGAAGAAAGTATACTACGTAATAAGCTCATGAATTGTATAATTATGTACAATAGTACTGTCCAGCATTCTGCTGTCTAATTAGTACATTAGAAATTGAGAAAAATATAAAATGCTTCACAAAAAATATTTTTTAACTATAGAATATGATCTATTTGTTGGGGTTTTCCAGGATAAACTAAAAAGTCGTGCATAACTAGGAAAGCAGGATAATTCAAATGGGTGGTGTTGAGTTACCTCTATCATTTTTACTCCGAAAACCCAAAATAAAACCCAGTTCAACCAATTCAGATTCAAATTTCACTACATGTTAACTTTTAGACGCCTTAATGGCTTAATGGCGCCACATTACTTAACTGGTCTGCTTCACTCTCACAATCCAGTCAGCACACTCAGATCAACTCTTGCTTTTACTGGCCCCACCCATCAAGGCTAAGCTGCAGATGTTGCAAAACTTTTTCTATGGTGGCCATTGAAGATCAGAGCTACGCAAACTACAGATCAATTTAAGTCTGCTACAACAACATTCAATTTCAGTGGCTTTTAACTGGAGTTAAGTAGTTATGTGTGTGGTTATACTGCAACTTTTATTGATTACTCAGATATTTATTTTTGCTTAGTAGTTCAACATTTATTTTAAACACATTAGTCAACATTTGTTATTTTTTTAAATATGCTATATACAGGGCTGCACAGTGGTGCAGTTGGTAGAGCTGTTGCCTTGCAGCAAGAAGGTCCTGGGTTCGATTCCCGGCCGGGGATCTTTCTGCATGGAGTTTGCATGTTCTCCCTGTGCATGCGTGGGTTCTCTCCAGGTTCTCCAGCTTCCTTCCACAGTCCAAAAACATGACTTTCAGGTTAATTGGGCTCTCTAAATTCTCCCTAGGTGTGAGTGTGTGTGTGAATGGTTGTTTGTCTTGTATGTCTTTGTGTTGCCCTGCGACAGACTGGCGACCTGTCCAGGGTGAACCCCGCCTCTCGCCCGGAACACAGCTGGAGATAGGCACCAGCAACCCTCCCGACCCCATTAGGGAAGAAGGGTGTAAGAAAATGGATGGATGGATGGAAGCTATATACATTTATTGACTCAACATTATCATATCGGATCATATTGAAATAGTTGTTCTTGTAATACTTTAATAATACTCTAATTGCTGTGCACCAATTATTAATATATATTGTAAGACATTCATGCATCTGTAAGATATAAACTACCACAAACCTGAACTTAACAATTCTACTGTAAATGTTTATGCCACTTTTTATTACTAATTTAACAGGTAAACAGGATAAAAATCCCTAGACAACTGGATGAGTTGGTTGAAATGGAATCAGAAACTGGAAACCCAGTTTCAAAATTTTTCTTCAGGATAAAAGCTGAAATACATGGGGTAAATATATTTGCTTTTCACCCTCCTCTACTATGATGGCTTAATCACAATATGAATGTGAAACATAGTCTGATTTTTTTCTTTTTTGTTTTTAGATCTATCTAAACCTCATGAGGTGCTTCAAGTATCCTATGCGGGAAAACATGATGCGACTGGCTATAGTGTGGTTCACGCTGTCCTTCGGGTGAGGCGTTCTTCTGATCCAATTTTTGTTATAGAAAAAAACCACATTTCTTTTGGGTCAGATAATAGCTCCAGGGCCACATCACAGTTCTGCCATCTTGATCTCTCTGCTGTTCAAACGTTGAGCAGTCCAGACATGAATCATACCCCGTGTGATGATAAGGATCCACTGGAGAAGCGGAAAGACGTACAAATAAAAACCATAAAATCACTTTTTAAAAAATGGGGTTCACTGGTCTTCCACCACCTGTTTTTTTTTTTTTTTATCAGACCGTAGACTAACTTCAACAATATTTGGTTTTACCTGATATTTGATGTGGAACAAGACTATTGTCTTTATCATTGCAGGTATTATGGTCTGTCTGTGTGGTTCCCTGATGTCATCAAACACCTTCAGGCAGATGAATATGCTTCCAAAGTGCAGATCCACAATAATGAAAGCATTGAAGGCTTCACCTTTAACTTCACCCTGGAGAACCAGATCCACAGAAATGGCACATTTATTCATGACCAGTAAGATGTCTGCTCAGCTACACGAGTAGTAGATTCAATATCTTTAAGAAGTATCGATATTTAACTATAACCATACTGTATTGTCCACTGTAAATTTAATTATATGCTAACCGCTGTAGCAATGCTGATTCATTTATTTGTAATATAATGGTTCTCATTTAGGTTTGTCAACATGAAGCTGAAATCCGTCACCTTCATTGATTCCACGTTTCATTACTGCACCTTTGATGATGTGACGTCGGTGGGTTCCTTGTTCAAGAATTGTACATTTATTGACACTTTCTTCTTCAACACAGGTGAGAACTTTCCTTTAATCATAAACTGCTGTACAGGCTGCATCAAAATAAGACAAAACCTCACTTCACATACAGCTCATGTCATAAAACTCATGACTGACACTACCACATTTCTAAAAAAAAAAATGTCTATCTTGATTTAAGAAGATGCCTCTTTTAGAAAACATTTTGCGTGCCTCAATAAATCAAGTCCAAAATCTTTTCTTTTCCATGCATCGCAGAAACATTGGTTCTTCAAAAAGGCTTTGCTGGAATCAAATTCAGACAAGGAAACATATTTGATTTGCTTCAACTGCAATATTTCTGCCAATGATAAGATAACTGCACTAAAAGTAGCATTTGCACAAAAATGGGTTTCATGTTTTATCATTGCTTGTCAGATTATTAAGTATCCATAAGATTCGCTTTGCTTCGTTCTCTCTGCAGATATTGATGAATCTAAGCTGGTAGAGGGCACAGAGGTGATTAACAGCACTTTTACCCACAACAAGACTGGCTGCCAGATGACATTTGTTGATGACTACAGTGCCTACTGGGTTTACTTCATCAACTTTCTGGGAACACTGGCTGTTCTTCCTGGCAACATTGTGTCTGCTCTTCTGATGGACAAAATCGGGCGTTTGTCCATGTTAGGTAGGATACTGGGTTGGAAGTGTCATTAATTTTTTTTAGCACAGTTGAAACCTGATATTTACATACACTGAATAATAAGACAAAATATTTTTTTCACTCTGGTGTAAATCAGCCCAAACTTACTTTTTAAAGGGTTGTCAAATATTAGTATATTTGCTAAATTCCAGAATAATGAGACCGACACTTTTATTCTTTCTTCAAATTCTAAATAATTTGGAGGAATTACTTTCTAAACTTTATGACTTGGATCCACTGTCTTTGGAATCCGTCCTCAAGCTTCTCACTAGTTTACTGGAATTTTGGCAGATTAATGTTGCTGTTACTGGTCTGACCTGCCAGTAATTTTTCTATGGGACTAAAATCAAATCTTGTTGTTGTCCACACCAAAATACAGACTTTGATGTCCTTAGGTCACTTTGTAACTAATTCAGTTTTTCCGTTTTTAAAAGACTATTTTTCCAAACAGAAAAACGGTCTGTTTGACCAAAGTTTAACCCACTGGATGATGTCTTGGCATGTTTTCTTGTTCAGGTGCTGCTCTTTCCATGATGCTGCCACCCCTGAACTTTATAGCTGTATTATTTTCGAGCTTGCAAGCTTCATATTTTTTTTTTAAAACTCATGGCTTGTAGTTTCCAAACACTAAGTTTCATCAAAAAATTTAACTTGCACTCAGGGACATTTGCTTATTATACTCAGGCTTTTCATCTCATTTTTGGAGTGATGACTTATTCCTCTTGGAGTGACCTTTTCTTCCAGATCCTTAATTTAAGGACTTGTAATACTAATAATAACAGGATAGGTTTATTTGATTTAATCACATATATCTGTAAACTTTCTAGTTCTTATCTTTAGGTATTGACAGTTAAATACTAAACTGACTGAGATGAAATAAAGTGCTTTTATCTGGTCACTTCTGTCAGGTGGCTCCATGATCCTGTCCGGCATCAGCTGTTTCTTCTTGTGGTTTGGCACCAGTGAGTCCATGATGATTTTCATGTTGTGCCTTTACAACGGTCTGAGCATTTCGGCCTGGAACTCCCTCGATGTGGTCACTACAGAGTCTTTCCCCACTGTCAGGAGGTGAGGAGGAATGGTGACGCCACTGGTGGACAGGCAGATTAATCAAAGATATTTTTTGACCAACTGGCATTTCAGATTTTTTAAAACATTTTTTTTTACTTTTGTTTCCATTAACTCTCATTTTGTTCCCGATGTTTCTCTCTGCAGAGGAACAGGCTTCGGTTTCTGTAACGCCTTGTGTAAGCTTGCTGCTGTCCTGGGGAACCTGATCTTTGGCTCACTTGTTGGCATCACCAAGGCCGTCCCTATCCTCATGGCCTCTTCGGTGCTCGTGGGAGGGGGGCTGGTCGGACTGCGGTTGCCTGACACTCGGTCAAATGTTCTTATGTAACTCCATCAGCTTTGATAAGTCCTGTGAGTTCTCAAGAAGGCCAAAAGAGCTTTTCATAGGGAGTGCAAGTGGCTTGGTTTTCCCCGAGTGTGTTGATTTTAAGAAAAATTCTGGATTTTTTCCACTTACAGTCATATTATAGTAAACTTTATTTTACTAATTGGAACTTACATGACAAACTAACACAAAGAGGAAATCTGAAAATTGTAGTTTTCATAATGATGTTTGTTTGCTAATGTTCATAGAGGGCAAAACAGAGCAGTTACATTTATATGGAGATTAAATTACACACAGGTGGACTATATTAAGCAGTGTCTGCAGTCAGCTGATTGCTCTGGATTGTATTAACAAGGATCAAAGAAAAGGAACTCTGTACTTCTCAGAATTTTGAAAATTTAGAAAAATCATCCATAATTTTGTCTTTTATTTTCACTGCATTGTTCTTTGTGTTGGTCTACCACACAAAACCCCAATGCAAGCATTGAAGTTTGTAAGGCAAAGCGAGTGGATACGAAGCACCATGTTGTAATTTGGATCTAGGTAGGAGCAAAGTGCAGTTAACAGGAGGCAGCAGGTGGAGTGCAGAGGCTTTACTGCTAAATCCAAAAAGACTTGATGGCAAGGAGCCAACCAGAGAACTTGTGAAAGGAATATCACACAATGCAACAGAAGGATCCAGTGGAGACCCGATATGTACTGAGGAAGGAGTGCAGAAAAATATGACCACCAGAAGAGGTAATCATGACTAGGGATGGTTGGAGAAGAGAGGACGATTAGGAGATATGCATCAGCTGAGCTGAGAGACAAGCCAAGGGAAGGAGGATCATAAGTAAGGGAGAAAATCAAACTAAACAAGAAACGATTAGCTTTTATTAGCTGTTTTTAGAGCTAACAACAGCAACAAAAGGAGCACTGATCTAAGGAACCCAGATCTAATACTCAAATAATAATAAACTTAGATGTAAAATACACAGAATAAGGAAGACCAGATCTAAGTAAATATTAATGATTAAAACTGAAAACACAAATGAAGCTAAAAGTCCAAACAGCTACCGATCATCACAACATGAGGGAGTAAAAAGTGCTTTACTAAACAAAAAGAAAAAACATGTTGTTTTGCTCTAACATAGAGCTTAATTTGTCAAGCACTGAAAAGCACGGAGAAGAAACAACTGTTAAAATGCAGATTTAAATCCAAATTTTAATTCAAGTATAATTTTGAATGATCAAGAAAACAGTTAATTAGTCAGATTTTTGAGTTGAAAGCTGCATTATTAAAATGTTTTTTGGTCATGATCTGAAAGAAGTGACACTTTCTGCACAACATGGGTATCCAGATATAAGGGGCATAGAAACAAAATGCTTCCCTCATGTCTAGTTCTGGTAGACATAGGGGCAGTAGGTAATTGTAACGTGACAAAATTTTAGTTTTTTTTATACTTTAGCAATCTGCTGCACTTCTATTAAAGCCACTCACTAGTAAATCATATCTTCACAAACCCAGAATACTTATTCGAAGGTTAACATCTGCTCAGTTTTTTTTTTGTTTTGTTTTTTTTTGTTGTTGACTGATTGCAGCTTGCAGCTCCAGTCACAACCTTATATAGAGACACCTCATGATGGAAGCTTGAGGCTTTTAATATTGATACAGTCTTATTAAGATAGGCCAGATGGGGAAAAAAGTGAAAAACAAGCCGTAATGAGCACAACCAAGCTGTCGTGTGACAACATGGGAGCTCCTGATCAGACAGAGAGGACTCATTGACACCTGGCTCACCTACAGGACTCACACTCTGAGCACTGAACATTTGTGCAGAAAGTTACTAGATACGTAAATGGTGTTAGATGAGTAAACATCTTGCATACCGGTATATACCCATTTTTATTAATCTCTAAACCTGCACTACTTAATATTTTGGTGCATATTTGCTCAGACTAGACCAACGTTTGAGAGTAGATCATTCATGTAGGAAACCAAGCCATTTGCATAATCTCAACCTTGAATTGAAAAGTCCACAGTATAAATTATATTTTCTTGTACCATTAAATATAATGTTAAATATGAGGATGACACCGTTATTACCCGGTGTAGTCGTTTTACTCCAGATATAGATATTTAACATTCTGTTTCAGAACTTTTCTGATGTAAGTTTTGTGTTGAATCCTGTCTCTGTGATTGTTCCTGCCATTTCCTTAAACAAAAAAACAAAAAAAAGATAAATACTGAATGGCCTTTGACAGGATCAATCTGCCCATAGTCTTGCACTTTCCAAAAATTATAGAAATGAGAGAAATAAACCTGAGGGTAAATGGATATACTATATTTATTTATTTATTTGTGTATTTATTTATGTTCTGTCCCACACACTTGTTCAATTTCCAGTGATTTGTCAAAATGTTAGACCAACGGCAAGTATTGCATATTTTTGAAGTAGATAGAAATTTACAAATAATTTTCTTTAATTTATTTAAAACAAATTTGCAAAGTGTGACTTTCATGTATATTTAGCCCTCTGGATCCATTCCCTGTAACTGCCAATCAATCTTTATTGACATGTCTCTTCCAGCTCTGCACCTCGAAGATCCTGTAATTAGCTCCATCCATTCTCCCATCAACACTGACCGGCTTTTATATCCCTGCTGAAGAAAAATCTCCCCAAACAATGACCCTACCACCACCATTTTTACGGTGGGCATGGTTTATGCAAATTGTAAATTTTCTGTTACCCTTAGCATTTCACATGTAGTTCAAAAGGCTACATTATCATTTAGCTTGGATTTGTTTCTCCCCTGGTGCATTTCATTTTGTACACAATTCCTCCTCTGCCAGACGGTCTTGGTACGGTTCCAAGACTGTACCAAGACCGTCTTGGAGCCGTTTTGGAGCGGTTCATTTGTTTTGTGAATGTGATCTGACTCCAAGTCGACACAGCTGCCACCTAGGCAATCACTTCAAGCCTGAGCAAGATGCCAGTCTGCTGTTTTTCATAGAGCATAGACCCCCATTCAACTTTAAGGATGTATTTTTAAAGTACTTTTGAGAATAGGTATAAACAGACTCAACATTTTTGCCTAGTTTGTAACAACAACTTTTGTTTTGCTTTGATGGAGTGAAAAAAGAAACTAAACCATAAAATAATTACAAATAAAGTCGATGAATTTGGAATAAAAATATGAAAACTACAGGTGAGAAAACATCCTAAATTACCCACACAGCTTGACTAATTTCAAATGGCCAAATTCAGGTGACTTCTTAAGGGCGTGGGTTTAACTGTGATTTATTGGTACCAGAGTAAAAGGGGCTGAATGCATATGCATGGAACACTTTAAAATGTTAGTTGTAAAAACATTGTAAGAATGCATAGTGATTTTTTCTCCACTTCAGTTATTCAAAACTTTATGTTGGTTTATCACATAAAATCCCAATACATCCCATGAGGTTTGTATTTTTGATGTAACAAAATGTACAAATTTTGCAAGGATGAATATTTTCACAAGGTACTCTGTGTGTTATGTGTATGTTTATTTTTTTCTTTTTCTCCCCTCCAGGGGTCTTTTTGTGGGCTCTAGTGTCCCTTATATGACAGTAGGCTTACAGGAAAGGGGGAGGGAGAGGGGCGAAGACATGCGGCAAATGTCGCCGGGTCCGGGAATCGAACCCGCGACGGCCGCGTCGAGGACTCAAGGCCTCCAAATGCAGGTCTCGCTATCCTCTACGCCACCACAGTACGCCCTGTTTGCAATTTCAAAGCAAAAGTTGTAAGACTCATTATGTTACAATATTTTGTTCTGGCTCCTCAATTCTGAGACCTCCAATACACTGTTGAAGAGAAAATTTGAAAAGAAGTAACTTACTGAAAATGAATAAGACTACGTTAAGGTCGTGTTGCTATTTCCATAGTTTCATAACTCCAAAATTGTATTTTCTCACATACTGTCTCTCCTTTTGTTTGTAGGGGTAAACTGATATTCTCATTCTTTTCTTTCATTCTTGTTTGTTTAGTTTGTGCCTGTGAACTCTGTTTTCTGTATTACTCTATTTCCACACATTTCTTTGTCTTTGTGGTACGTTGACTGTAGTTGTAGAATACTCTTCACTGAAGCCTTCTTACATAGGGCCACTTAAAAAACAAAAACTCCCCCCAGGCCTCACTACTATTTGTGTAACCTTCACATTTATCTCTGTTTCGTAAAATGGGTTGAAAATATATACTGAAGTATTGCGCTGTTGCTCAGCCAATCGCTGTTGAACTCTTGGTTTAACTATTCTTGAACCAAGAGCATTGCAGTCAACAAAAATATAAATACAATGCAATCATTAATACCCAGCACTGCTAACTGCTATCTGTAGCATAAGTGTGAGACAGAGCGGTCTGCCTGGTTGTGGATATATTAAAGGCTCAGTGGCAGATCAGGCGGATGGGATGGTTTGGCCTGAAGGATTTGGTATAAAAGCTACATGTACTGTATTTGTGTGTGTGTACATAGATGACTGTATTGTAAGAAAGACAGAAACTGAGCAAACTGTGTGTTTGCGTGTGTGTGTATCTATATTGATGAATGAATGTAAATATTCTGTACATATCAAAGCTAATATATGTGAATTTCTGAGTTAAATGTGTGCAAGCTTCCTCTGACTCGTTTTTCTCCTGGTGATAGTCCCTTTATTGTCCTGTTTCTCTGTTGTACATCTATGTGTGTGTGTGTGTGCGTGTGGGCGTGTGTGTGTGTGTGTGTCTTAGGCTTTTACCTGCTACTGCTCTGTGTGTGCGTGAGCAAACTTGCATGTTTGTAGGACCAACTCCAGGGTTCATTTCTTTTTACCTTTGTGATGTTGCTGTAAATTTTCCTGGCAGAAAGTGATGGCAACATTTTGAGTTTGTTGAGGAAAAATGTGAATGTATCTCCCTTGTAAGTTGTGTTGATCCATTTTTTTTTTCTTTTGAAGGTAGTCAAACGTATGTGGAGAATTAAGCCGTCAATAATACTGCAAAGGCAGCCAGAGGATTACTGAGATGTGTGTTCAAGTGTTGAAAAGTGTAAAATAAATGTGAATAAATATTTGCCAAATGACTCGCTGTGTACGATATGAGACACTGGAAAGACAGAGTCTGCTGTCCGGGCTGCTTCTGAACATATGCAGTATAATAAAAGTTATGTTCTCTTCCAAACCGTGTTTTCCTTCCATTTTAATACCTTAACTTGGTAAATTATATGATGACATAATATTTGTTTTGATATGTGTTGTGTTTTACTTCAACAAATAGTGTTTTACTTTCACCAATATTGAGTTCTGTTTGTAGTTTGCAGAAAACACACAATATTACTAATACAGTTCCTTTGTTCATCTACTGATTGGTTTTGCACATGCAAACATGTAGAAAACCATTCTGTATCTTTTAAAAAAAGTGAAACTTGAGAGAGGTTTGTTGAAAGACTCCCTAATAAAAACCTGATTGTAAAATAAGCATTCAGATCAGAAAGTTATATAAAACTCGTATATTAAATTTAAGAACTGTCATATGTAAACTGCCAGATGAAGGAGTGAAGAGACATTTTAAAGTATTATATTTTTTCTGTAGTAGTGTTCATTAAGCTTGAATAATGCTGCCACCTACTGGATAAAAGTTGAGTAATTAAATGGAGTTAATTGGTGCAGGATTCATATACTGCACCCAGAAATATATTCAATGAATTCCATTTATGTGCACTGTTCAGAAACAAATCCCTTGCACTGTCTTGTAAATACAGGTAAAGTCCATAACTCTTGAATCTTGAATTCAGCTTCAGTCACAGTCTTATGTATAACTTTACCACTTTTGAAAACGTAGAGACTGAAATTTTCTCAGTTTTTCCTTTCAAAACGGCTTGAGCTCAGATACATTTCATCACAGAGCATGAACAAATTCTCAGTTGGTTTACGTTTAGGATTGTTGTCCTACTTAAGGTCAACCTCAGCTTCAACTCAAGTCATTTTAGGCATTTTACAATTTTTTTTCTTTTTATTAATTTGTATTTAGCTCCATCAACTCTTACCAGCTTTCCTGCAACACATAGTGTTTTCCATGTCGGCCAAACTGTGTGCAAAACTGACCAGAGAACCCTTTTTCACATGTTTGCTGTGTATGTGGCTTTGAATGGGGTTTCTACTCATTAACGCTCCAGTTTTGCAAAACCTTCATTAGGTTTGTTTTCTCCTTGTGTATTTTGTGTTGTTGACTTCAAGGTTGTCCAACTTTGTGAAACACAACAACACAAGTCATAGACACAATATCAATAACATCAACCAATAATTTTACTACACAAGCCTTTTTAAAAATCAGTTCTTGTCCCAAACCTTTTCCTGATGTTCTGCCAGTTTTGCATTTTACCTTGTTATTGAGTTAATTCCTTTATATATCACATTACATTTAAGGTGCTTGTCTTCCTCTGAAGTCAAAAGTAGGTGCTTCTAAATGCAATATAAGGTTTTTCATTATTAGATAATTACTGACCATAAAAATATGCTCTATTTGTACATGTTTATCAGAAATGTATTAAAGTAATTACAAAGAGCACTGATTCCAAAATGCATACTGATTCTCATATAATGGTTTTCAGAAACGTACAAATTTAGCATCTGATCCACTGTGAGGTCATTAATATGAACAGGTGCAACTTAAAATAAACAAACATGCTTTTTTATTGTTAGACTGTAACTTACAGTTATTGTGAACATAACAATATTTTTTGTATTAGTAATATTTTTCAGATTAATTCATGGGTGATGAACTAATCATCGCCCATTATTAGTGCATCATGGGGAATGTACTAGTTCGTGGAATGAAAAATACAAAAAACATTTGTATTTTTTGTAAAAATTGCAAATATGTTTTTATTTGTAGTGCTGGCATGCAGTACATGAAATAAAGACTTGCATGTAAGATAGTGGAGTACGCATGTAAAAAAACTATATATTTAGAACGACTTTTTTCAACCCAACAGCTGATTAAAAACCAAAAATATTGAGCCAGATTGTAATGATTCCTGCATGGAGTTTCATTCTTTAAAGTGTTATCCCACCTTTTGGCCACCAGATGTTGCAAAGGTACTAAATCTACATTGACTGTCCCGTCAATCATCTCGTCAGCTCGTAGTGGAGGACAGATAACGCAACCAGGAGCACTTTGGTCAGAACTCAGACAAAAGTAGTGCAAACTATGGGGGCTTAACCACAGGAGGTCGTAGCAGGCACTTTATCAAACTTTCTAGTCTTGTTTTCGGCGTATTCCCGTCCACGTTCCGCCGTCCCAGCAGTTTCTGATTCATCTCATCAGTACATCCTGAGAGAGGCGCGGCTCTCTGCTGGTTGTCTGGCTGAAACGTTAGCTTCTTGACTGTAGTTGTTTCCAGTTCAGACGAGTTTACGACTGGAGGAAGCGAGGCAGGATGTACCATGAAGAAACCACAGTGTTGCAGAGGCCACGCTATGGAAGTAAGTTGCATGTTTTCGATCGGGTTTTGGCGTTGAAACGTATTTACTGGGGACTTTATAATGAGGCATTAATGCAGGCTAATGATAGAGGGATATGATGAGCAGCAGGTGGTTCAGCTGATTGCACTTAGCAGCTGGATGCTTTTACAATACTTTTCTCATTAGCTTTTATTTAATAGGAAAACATATTCATTGACATTTAATTTCTCTTCTTCCCACATGGTGTCCCTGAATGCACCACCATAATTTTTACCTGTGTATTTGGCATGTGACAACACCCAATAAATCAGCATTTCCACACAGCAGGCTTTTTCTCATAGGTTAACCATTAACTTTAGACTTCTGCTGCTTTATTGAATTCTGCAGCTGACTCTCAAGAATTCAGGTTAACTGATAAGATTTTTTTTTTTGAAAGCAACAAAGTACAGCATTGTGACACTGATCAATGACCATCAATATTTTTTCCCCCTTACAGGATTCTTTGACACAGAGTTGGTTGCACTTTACATTTTCAGAAAAAAATTAGAAAAAAAAACAACTAACAAACCAAAGTTACCTCTGTCATGTGTTTTAACTTTACAGCATCATTCTGGGACAAGTCACTCCTGTACGTGTTGACGTCAGAACCTGTAGTTTATGAGTTTCTTTTCAGCATCCATACTTTTTCCAGGAAAAAAAGAGGGGGGAAAGATGATTAAAGGGAACCCACTGCAGCCAACAAAAAAAGCATTAGTCATACTGACATCCTCCTGTGATCCTTTGACATACAAAAGCATTGATCCCATCCTGATAGTTAAATATAACGCTCGGTGCAGTCAGGCTCTTCCAGGAAGTGTGTGACTGAGTCACTATGGGCTGTTTATAATGGCTGCTGCCACTGTCTTAGCAGTGAGCTCTCACACACATTTTTTTTCACCCATGTCATCTGCACAGCTGGGTTGGCTAGCAGAGGCAAATAATATGTTGATTTCCGTGTTGGACTTTCCAGCCAAGTGGCGGAGGCAGCCCTGCACATGCGTGGCTTGTGTCTTTCCTAACACGTGAGGATTGTATGTGAAGCCTCTGCTAAGACTTGGCAAATGGATGACTCTGCAGGTGGCTACCAGAATTTTACAGAGTGAATCTAGAGAGGTTTAAAAGATCCAGACTGACCTCAAACAGAGTTTAGTTTACTTTCTCAGCTTTGAGTATGTTTTCATTCCCGCATCATAGTTAAAGATGTAACAACCACATACCAGGTAAAAATATAAAGCAAGAATGTAATATAAAATGCATCATCCGCTCAGTTTTATTTACTTTATTTTCATTTATAGTTTTTTTTGTTGTTGTTGTGGTAGACCAATTACCAATATTTGAAATAGAGGCTATATATTTTGGAGCATTATTACAGAAATTGAGTGTTTTTCATACACATCAAAGAACTGGATGGAAAAATATCTCTTTTACCAATTGTATCATTATGAAAATATTCACATGGAAAACCTCTTAAAATTCGTCTTTATGTAAAATCATTGATCCTTCTATGTTGAAACGTAGAAGGATCGTTTCTTCTACATATCTAAAGAGCGTTGGAGCCATGGGTTGCAGATCCCAAATCTAAACCATTCTCTTTTTGTTCCTGTTTTACTTTTATAGCTTTCCTGTTCGGCCATGAATCTGCACCCAGGTCTGAAGCCTTTGGCAGCCTTTTAAACAGGTTTTCTTTCAGGACTGCAGTGCATCTAGCTCCATGTTCTTCCCATCAACCATTCATATACCTATTCAATAGCAGCATCTCCACAGCATGATGTTGCCATCATGGGTCATCGTGCGGCCAGACAATGATGTGAAGTTTAGTTTCCTGACACACGCATTCTTTTGCACAGACACCCAAATGTTGGATCTAACAGTTGCTTGACAGGTTTGTGTCGGCTGATTATTCCATATGAGCTGTGAGTTGCCATGAAGTGGTTGCTGCTGGTTAAGTTGCCCAGTATTTTAAGTGAACTGACATATGTTTGAGGCTGATTGTTATAAATATGGCACAATGTGAAAGTGTATTTGAGCATACTACGTTTGCAATAGTAGTATGCTCAAACTAGCTGAGCAGAGCAGCCAGTCTTCCTGCGTGCCTTGGCTGCTATACTGACCTTCCTCTATTTGTGAATGAGCAGAAAAGATATTTTTCAATACTTTTTTTTTTTCCAGATTTGCTTCTCTTAAAGGAGCTTTCGGCTGGGTTGGTTTGTGTGAAGTCCTTTATTGGCAGACTAAAAAAACCCTTTTCCTACTCTTAGTCCCTGGATCTGAGATTGTATGTGCGCTCAGTCAGAAGTAAAAGGATTTAATTGGATTAGAGTTGAGGTAAAGTGCGCAGGGGGGAGGAGGAGATCTCATTAAGCTGCAGGTGTCGGTCAACTCCCAGCAGAAATCACCAGGCACCCTGGGTTCCTACCCATGCCATAACTATTTGTCACACAGTTTTTCATTGGGTTTGCAGCTTCTAACATAAAGCTGCAAACCCACTTTTACAGGGAAATGCTTCCATAGTTTTAGTGATCTGGTTGATCACTAAAACCAACCAGTCTTAGTGATCAACTAAACAACAAAAATGGAGCATCAATAAATTTCTGACTGAAGCTGTCATGCAAAAGGAATTTGTGATTCAATCATTATTTCCAGAGCCGGGTCAAGATAATGCAAGTTAAAGGGCTGCTTAAGCCCCAACACTATCAGGCCTCTGAAGAGCATCTTTTGATTTTATTTTGTAGTCATGCATGAAGGTTTTCACATTTTACACATCTGTTCCAAATTTACCAACAAAAGTGGTTGTCTGCAGATGTCACTTTCAAAATATTTAAATGAATATGCCACACTTAATTACCACTATGAATTTCAAAATGCTAATTAATTAGAGCATCTTTGCTTGCCTCTACTGTAAGATTAAATAAATGTCCATAATAACACCAGCATGATATAAGCTTATTACAAATAACACTAATAATAGCAGGTACATTATACACATATCATAGCTAAGGAATGATAAAATATCTGTTGTTGGTATGGGGGGCCCCAAATTAAAATTTGCTAAAGCTCCAAAAACTCTTAGGCCAGCCCTGACAATTTCAGTGTTAAACCTGTTTTATTGTTTGACTGCAGTTTAAAAAAAAAAAAAAAAGCTGCTAAAAGCAACAATACATCCATTGAAATTGTTAAAAATCTAGTTGTGATGTACTATAGTGTGAATGTGGAACAAGTAAAGCTGACCTGCCAAAGAATAGGACAGTAATTTTTTTTTTATCTGCTTGTTTTTTTTCCAGCTATTGAGGATGATGAGAGGCTGTCAGCAGAGCAGATGGATGAGAGGAGGCGACAAAACATTGCCTATGAGTACCTGTGTCACCTAGAGGAGGCCAAACGGTATGACGTAATCCCTTTTGCCCTGGTTCATCCTTGGCTACAATTTTTAGATAATCTGTGTGAGGCCCAGTCTGGACATCTTTTTAAAACAATGTAGCAGAGATATTCGTTTCTATAAAATAATGTCGTCCACACACACTTGATTTGTTTAAGAAAGGTTTTCAGTGTAGAGCAAAGCCAAAACCTATGTCGGCCAATCACGATTCCTAACTTCCTGCTAGGAATTAAACATGGTGCCCGGAGATTGATTTGTGTGGACAGACGGAGAGGTTGAACTGCTTTTCAATACATTGTTGGAAAATAAAGTTAATAAAACGCAAGACTATGTTGACTGGGAATCATGTAAAAGCAAGTGTGTCGACTCTCATGGAGGTTGAACGGCATTGTGTCTTGATTGGGAGGGATAGCTGGTGTAAAACAGCTGACGTTTGAACCCCATCATCAAGGAAAGGACATTGGAATGTTTTTTTTTTATGCTGAATGTGTGTGTCAAGGCTGGAACAGAATCAAAATGCATAAAGAGGCTTACTGAAGTTGTTGGAAGAGACTCTTTGTCTATAGTGAAATTAACTCCATACTGACATAAGCTGAGAAAGCACTCGGAGACAAAGAATCCATTACTTCTACTGCACCACAAAGAAGCCCAGTTATAGTTTGCAAATGCACCCAGGGACCAAGATCTTTGTTTTTGGAGAAATATTGAGTGGTTTGAAACAAAAACCATAGAATTAGCTAAAAATGGCTGTTAACGTTTAAGTGTGAAGCACAAAGGTGGTAACGTGATATTTGGCTTTCTTCCAAAGTGTTCAAATGGAAGGCATAAAGAAGATTGTATAGAAATATTAAAGCAGTATCTAAAAATATCAGATAGAAAGTGGAAGTTGTAGCAAAGATACGTTTTTCAAGTGAAGAATAACCCCTCAGCATCCCACAATGTTGTTCATAAAGTTGGTTAAGGACAACAAAGTTAATGTGTAGGCGTGGCCATCACAAAGCCCTGATCTGAGGCCTTCACAGAATTTGTGGACAGATCTAAAGAGACGTGTGGGAGCGAGGCGGCCTACAAACCTGACTCAGCTACGTCGGGTCTGTCAGGAGGAATGGGCTAAAATTAAAGAAAACTATTGTTGGAAGCATATGAAACTATACTAAAACATTTGACTTAAGTTATACAGTTTAAAACTAAATCCTACCAAATACTCAATATCTATGTATCTTTTTGAATTTTAAGAAAATGAAATGTTTTCAAAACCTTCCCTCTTTATCTCAGTATTTAGGAAATTGTCATAATTTTGCTAATCCTCACAGACCTAAAAAAAAGTGTAGTCTGGTTTAATGTCAGACAGTTGGGAATAAAAGTTGTCTTTTTTTTGGTGTTTATTTTAAAATCTTTATGCCCATTCCAAATTTAGAACTGCAAGCTTTCAGGAGTGAAGTCAGTGAGGTGTGAACCTGATGGAAAAAGTTGTCAAACTGTGTAACAGCAGCACTGATTAAACCACAAACTTAGATTTTATTCTTTTTTTAGGATTGGGCATGCCTCTCCGATTTCAAGTCAGCATAAGTCTTGTGAGTTTTACAGGAACGCCTGAACAAAGTTTAAACAAAACCACTTCCTGCCTACTATTCAACAGCATCCTACTGCACAGGAAGAAACAGGCAGTTTGCTTGTGCCTCTTCTGCCATCGTGACACTCCCTTTTAGACAGATTCCCCCCTCAGCTGCACTGCATCTCTTTTCTGTCTAGTGGCGACTTCTTTCTCTCTGCCTTTGCTCACAGACATCTGACTGTGCATTGACACCTTGGGCAGTCTGGGTAACCGAGATAATCTGCTTATGTCACTTGAAAGTGACGGTTTACAAGAGGTAAACTGAGCAGATTCAGACTTCCATTATAGATTACGAGACTTTTTATAGTTTAGTGGGTGAGCTGTAACAGAATTGCTCAAAACGGAAAGCTGTCTGATGAAATACCAAAGAGTCCACAATCAGAGGTGCCACTTTCACTCACCTGCTTCTTGAATTTAATCTCAACTGCACTGACTTTCTGTCATCTTTATAAATTGTAGAGTGGACCTTGTTCTCTATAATGCGTGCCAAGTTGAATTGGGATTAAAACAGCCCTCAACCACAGGAAGCAGGGGATTAAGGTCTGGGCTCGCAAGTCTGTTCTTTAAAATAAGATTTATGGTTGGAACAGCGATTTTGTTATAGTCGCTTCTGCTGACCAATCAAATTCTTCAAGGGATTTTATTTCTTAATTTCTGTTTTGTTGTCACAAGGAGAGTAACTGTAAGTAAAACATCTTAGGAAAGACAGTTCATCCTATTTACTGTTTTTTAACCCAACATCAAGAGTCTCTCCTAAGATAAAGAGGCCTCAACCATAAGTTTAGTGTTGTCCAAATCTTGTGCTGTCCCAAGATTATTGGTGCCCAAAGGTGATAAATGCATTCAGAAACACTCTGCTTGCTGTAGCTTCCATGGAGAGAAAAACACAGAGAGAATATAAAGTTATTGTTAGCAATTACTGCACAAATGGAGAAACGTAGGAAAAACAACAGGGAAAGCTAAAGCTACTCTAACCAAAAACCTTAACAAAAAGAAATGGTTTAAGTCTAGTCTGAAAGGTATATGGAGTGTCTGCTTCCCAGACTAAAACTAGGAGCTGGTTCCACAGGAAAGGAGCCTGATGATTAAACGTTCTGCCTCCCGTTCTACTATCAAACCCTCTGGGAACCATCAGAAAACCTCCTGTCTGTTAGGAACATGTGAAACAATGTGATGTTTGAAGACTAATTAATGAAGCAAATGAGAAGATTAAACTCAAAACACAGAGATGCCAACATTTAGCAGATTGGAATCTTTCAGTAAAAGCTATTAATAAAAAGTGTTTGAAATATGTCTTTCTATGCTTTCTGCTGTAATATAGCATCTGTAATGCATATAAAAATACAAACATGGCTTGTTAGTTTTCCTGTAACTACTGACTTCATTATGCAGCTGTAAGTTCATGATCAAAAATCATTCTGCTAAATTAGTTCAGTACTGAGAGGGTATGTGGTGCCAAACCAACACTGATGCACAGCAGATGTTTGAAACATATTCATTGAAGTTTTTTTTTCTTACCAATTCCATCTTGGGCTGCTACTTCTGAAGTTGTGAATGTCCGCAACATTAAAGGGGCTTCTGCAAAGGGTAACACCCAGATAACGGAAGAGGAAGAGAATGCAGCTGATGGCAGGCATTTCTCCACAACTGATATTCTAAGGTCACTGTTGCATCACAGAATGTGTATGTACATTTTGCAAATAAAAAAACTGAGAATTTCATTTAAATGATTAATGATTCAGCTGAGATCTTTAACAGAAGTCGTCATAACCTGCATTTTTCTGACCATTTTTAACTGCGTTCCTATCTCGCATAAATAGCCTTGTGTAAAAATGCCATATCTTTTAGTTTTTAATTCTAATTAGGTGGTTGTTTGACTGCCCATTGATCAAAATGTATCAAGAAACCGCTAAAATCTCTGTACACCATACTTGCAGGGTCTAGAGTCGGAATTAGTCCAGACAAGTTTAAAAAGTAGAATTGGGTTTTAAGTAGATTGACGTTTTAGATATAATCAAAATCATTAAAACAACTTCTGTATTTGGTGCCATACTTGTGAAGTTCTGTGTGCAGGAATAATATTGTTAATCAGTCAGCTACAGACAGAGCCAGCAGAGACTGGATATTAACCTAGTTTGACTTGCCACAACCATATATTTTAAAGTTATTAAGTTTGATAACTTTTCTTGGCATGGTCAGGACAATTATGTGTAATTTAGTATTCCAGGAAAATCGTCGGCTGGATTTTGCAAACATTTGAAATGACAGGAACCTTTTTGTAATAGCTCCAAGATGAATGGGATGTTTTTATTTTCAAACAATCTGGACAGACGAGAAGGCATAGAACTGGTTGTTCTTATTGGTGGCTACTTTGTCGTAAGAATGTGTAGGAGAACACAAAGTTGGATATTAAGGTTGTTCGGATCTTTGTTAGAAGATTACTTTTATTGTTTAATGCCTTAGATCTATAAATTCATTGAAGAGTTGTTAGTTTAAAGACACACCCTCCTAAGGACCACACATGCTCTGGTTTCTAACAAGAGACTTTGTACTCTCAGTGGAGAGTAAACAAGAGATGATTTACATTCGTAGCATATTTTGTTGGCTGGGAACCTTTATGACTTGGTCATACAGATCCACCCATGTCATCTTAAAGACGTGCCCATTTTACAACATGTGTTGAGTATTTCTCATGATCCTCACATGTTTGAATCATGGTCTGGATCAGGGATACTGAGCAAGTACAGTCTTCCTGATGGATTTGGTTGAGATCTGAATTTTAGTATTCCAGGAAAATCTATGGATAGCCATTCAGGCTATGCTTGGTTCATGTGCAGAAGGAAAGACTTTCATAAACAGTTTGTCTGGGAAATTTATCTGAAAGGCAG
Organism: Gambusia affinis; assembly: GCF_019740435.1. Lineage (NCBI taxonomy): Eukaryota > Metazoa > Chordata > Actinopteri > Cyprinodontiformes > Poeciliidae > Gambusia > Gambusia affinis. The sequence continues at coordinate 10,194,726 of NC_057870.1, forward strand.
ATAAAACAGCAAATTAATACTGTCACTTGATAAAAGGTCTTCAGATGGATCACCCCAAGGCATACACACAACTCATGACCAGCATGATGAAGCTATGTGACGCAAGCTTTCACAAATTTCCCTCTGTGAACAAAAATACTACTGCTAACAGCAAAGAGAGTCATTGACTAATAAGGTGTCAACATTTGGAAATACCTGGGCTCTCCAGGAGGCTGTGTTTTGTTTTCCACTTTGGATCGCAGCTTAGACAATGACAGGAAGGCCTGTTTTTTGGGACTGTTGTGAACACAACAACAAGCCTGTCCTGCTTCAGGAGACAAGTCATTCTTTGTTTTAAGTACAGGAACTGAAGTCTAGCTGGATAAATGTTTAACCCATGCATAGGCCTGTCACGATAAACGAAAAATCGATTAATCGTACGATAAATTAAAACTATCTACGTCATTTTAATTATCGCCGTTATCTCTTCCAGCCTTTTTCTCTTTCTGTTGATGACCCTAAATTAAAAGAGGCTCAACTCCGGTGCTCTCCACTGATCCTCCCTTCCTCATTTCCTTAGTGTAATGCCCAGCGCACACGACACCATCTTAGTGCTGTCGGTCGATTGTCGGCCCATTTTCAAAATCTGAGATCACACATTAGCCGACAGAAATCCTAGGTATAACGGTTCGATCGGGTTCGATGTGCCGACAGTGGGCACAACATAATGGCTACAAGTCCAGCTAACTAATTTTAAAACCAGGCATTAATCAATGCTTTACTACAATCTACCTGCAACGCATGTGGCTCTAGTGTCAGCGTAACGTCCTGACTGAATGAAAATCATTAGAACCAATTTATGTCACGTTAACGAAGAACAGCTGAAAAGTTACCGGGTTCATCAACGTAGCGATTTTGCTCCAACTCCTCCCCTCGTTGTTTCTATATTCTTTGTACAAAATGTTTTATAAACATTAATGTTGTTTCCACATATCATCTCCAATGTCCGCTGGACTTCGGGTTGCGCCGTTTCAGCTGTTTGGGATTCCCCTCGGTAATTTCCCCTGAGAAAGCAGGAGGAGAATCTGTGCTTTCTGATTGGCTACCTGTCACATTCAACAGGCTGCGTTAACAATCCCAGCGGGGAAAACCCCTGATTTAGATCGGAGCGGCCACAACACACTACACACTACAGGATGATCACAAGCCACAATCTTAGAACGATCAAAGTTTTATTGCATCAGTCAGATGTGCCCGTCTTCTCTATTTAAATCTAATGATTAATAAAGGGCAATATGGTAAACAGACTTTATAATCTGCACTCTTTTGGTTGAATGCAGTATTTATTTACACTTTGGCTTTATGTTATTTCGTTTTTATTCAAGTACATTTTTGTTAATGGAGACTGAGAATCAATTTTATTTTTATTTTTGGTTGTTTTGTTTATTTTGTTTATAAGTTCCAGTGTTGGGTGTTCTTTTGAAAATAAAGTGCATCCATCTTTGGCAGGAAATCGCATGCATTATTACGTCATTTCCATTAAATCGGTGTAAAAAGGTCTTCAAACAATACTATCGTCTATCGCAATAGTTTTTTGAGACAATTAATCGTTCAGCAAAATTTGCTATCGTGACAGGCCTACCCATGCAGTATGTTCCTAGGATGTACTGCCAAGCTTCAGTCAGCTCCTTTTTTTTTTCTTTGTGTTTTTCAATCAATCAATAAAATTTTATTTGTATAGCACATTTCAGCAGCAAGGCATTTCAAAGTGCTTTACATCAAATCAAACGCAAAAACACAATGCAACATAGAATCAGCAACCTAAACACAACATCAAATTCCATTTTTGACTATCAACATTATTTATTTTATTAAATTTGTCTTCTGTAGAAGATAAAATCAAACTAGATGTTTGAATTGGCTGCCGATTTGGTACTCCATTTTTTTTTATTATTATTTGAAAATGAACCTTTGTTAAGGTGATGCTTTGTACCCTAACCTCATTATGAACTGGGTTGCATCACTGCTTTGACTACGTTGGTTGTGAATATTGCTTCTATGTGTTTGTATAATAGTTGCATAATCCATACCATATTTTTCGGACAATAAGCCGCTACTTTTTTCCCCACCATTGAACCACGCGGCTTATAGCCCGGTGAGGCTTTTCTGTGGATTTTTCTTCAACCACCAGGGGGCTCTGTAGCATGAAGTGAATCATTGGAAGTCAAAATTGGAATTCAAAGAAGAAAGTGCTAATTTTCATTTAAGCACATGCTAGCAGAAGGCACGACGGAGAAATGTTTTCAAACTCAAACCCCCTTATCAAGATAACAACCCGAAGAAGTTCATATGATTTCGCTTTTAAGTTGAAGGCTATCGATCTGGCAGTACAGATCGATAGCCGCTGCACGTAAGCTCGTCGTGAACGAATCATTGGAGACGCAGGGCTGCGTCCTCAATAGCAGATTTATTAAGGACACAGCTCTGCTGCTTCCTTGTGGAAAACCGAGAGCGGCGGAGATACTAGCGGCTTATGGCCCTGTGGGCTTATATATGTACGTTTCCATTTTTTTTTTTACTTTGTGGATGTGGCTTATAGTGAGGTGCGCTTTATAGTCCAGAAAATACGGTACTTGTTTGCATCAGTGTTCTGTTAATATTGAACAATATCTGATATGTATGTACTGTGCCTTTCAAAAGTATTTATATTCAATGAGATTTTTTATATTGCAATCACAAGTTCCAGTACCTGTTACTGGAATTTAAGGCACATTGTTTAGGTACGTGGAGTGCTCCCACTTTCCTGGTAAGAATTTCGACTTTGGGGGCATTCAAGTTGATTATTATTATTATTATTTTTTATTTCTTTATAGAGACACACCCAAATAGACGTGCAGTGATAATTACAATAAAATCAGGAACAGCAAGATATTCCATCAGGTGGACTAAGCAGAAATACATAGGACATTTGTAAGAGTTTTGCTTGTGAAAAGCTTTAAAAACCATCATCATCCATTTCCTCCCACCTCATAATGACTGCCATGTGATGGTCTGTTGCTCAAAATCCCAATAAGACAAATAGGAGATTGTGGCTGTAATGTCACCACAAGTTGAAAGAGTTCAAAAGGATTGAATAGTTTTGAAAGGAAATTTATTGTGATGAAACATCTTGTAAGAATTTAAATGGGAGCCAAAATTGTAAACTCTTCAGTCACCTTTTCCTTTTCAAATGTTAGCCTTTGACAGGAGTCAGAAAGTAAACGTAATCGCTGAATATATATTTCATGCTAAGGTACTAATATAAAAACATCCACAGTGGGTGTAGAAGACAAAAGCAGACTTTTCATTTCAGTGTGTAGTTAAATTGTGCTTTATGAGTCATCTGAACCACTGGTCATTACCATCAGGTTATTTGAACACATCATTCCTTGGGGAACCTGATACACATACTTCATTGACTTTGATTTGAAAGTACACCGTGCACCTTAAAATGCTGACTCATAGTTTGGTAAACTGCCTCTGAGCACCTGCACAGCTTTAATGAATCTAAACAAGGCGCTCTGCATGCACGTGGGAGAGGTGGCTAAAAGTGAAGGGAGGTTTGATTATCTGGCAAGAATTAAACCCATAAATGCAACAAAGGCAAGTTAAGTCACCATGAATTGCTGTGTCCTTGCAGCCTCGGGGTAATGAGCAGTAAAGTAATACTTTGGTAAGGTTTAGTGTTAAAGTTATTAGGATTGAGGTGAAAGCATTGTAATACATAATGACATCACTTCCAAGCTGAAAGATAACGTGTAACATGCTCTTACCACAATGATTCACCATGCTCACAAATCATTCACTAGTTTTTGGAATACTTTTTTTTTTTTTCCCCCTGCTGATTTCACTGGAGATAATCGGGCAGAGACTGTGTCCATAAAGCAGCTGTTAATCTTTTAAAGGAAATTACATAAATTTTAAGTGACAGAAGCAACCACAAAGCTCTGGCAAATCTGCTCAACATTTAGTTTTTAGTTTGAACAAATATTGTGGATCATTTTGTTAAAATTCACTTTTTGCATTTTTGTCTCAGTCAAATGCAGAAAGCTCAAAGGAGTGACTGTAAAAGTGTCTGCAGCCTCCTTCCCAAAGCATGCAGGACTCTGTGTGGGAGTTGTCTGTAACAATGCCCTTTTCCTCTACACTAGTGGTTCAACACAGTGTTTAATTTTATGGAGAACAAACCATTATGGCCCTTTCAGATCTGGAAATTACCTTTTTAATATGTGTTCTAGGTTGTTATTATTATTATTATTTTTTTTACTTACGCAATTCATAGGACAAACTTAAGAAATTGTACAAACATTTGTTTCCATTTTGATTTTGAATTTATTTGGCTCTGCACAATTTCTTTGACATTATGTTACCATCAGATTTTAAGATATATTTTGTGATTTAGTTATGGATCCACATAGCAAAACATATTCCAGTTTTGTTGGAACATACAGGGCAGCAGGTGCAGGAAAATCCAATATTGACTCGTTGACGACATGGAGGCATTCGGCCGCCAAGTGTCTGTGAGCTGGAATGTATGGATTTCAGATGGTTGTGTAAAGACAGAATAGTAGCTGAAGCACTGCTTGGAAAGAAGTAGAAAAAGTTCACATCAATTCCAACTCTTCCTCATTTGATACATTACAACTACAAACTTCAATGTCTTTACTTGGATTTTATGCGCAACTGTGAAGAGCACAGAAAAAAAAATAAAAAATTTTAGTTTTCACATTTTTCTCTTACTCGAGTATTTTTAGGGGAAAAAATAAGTTTTTCCACTTAATTTTCCATAAGTGGATTTTTTTTTTTTTTATCTGATTTGTCAATATGTGCAAAACTACTTCTTTTGAAATTTCAGCTAAAAGTTCTTTGGGGATCTGTCTGGGGATATTGTTATAATGTGTCACATTAAATCTAAACTGTGACTTTGAAAATGTTAAATGTTCCAGGTGAGCGAATGCTTTAGGAAAATTATGTACCTGTTTTACATAAACTAACTGGGCTTTTCTTATCCTGTGAATGAATTATTTTACGACGCCGTCGTTTTTCATGTCAAGAGTTTACAGTAATTAGTTCAAAGCAGGCTTATGCTGAATTTGCTTGGGCTCAATGCGATGTCTCTTAAAACTTTTTGCATTGGTGTTTTTCTCTGCAGGTGGATGGAGGCCTGCTTAGATGAGGTCTTGCCCCCCACCACTGAACTGGAGGAGGGACTCAGGAATGGAGTTTATTTAGGAAAACTTGCTAATTTTTTTGCCCCTAAACTGGTGTCTGCAAAAAAGATCTATGACAGAGATCAGGCTCGTTATAAGGTAAATCTTTCAACTTCTCTTAATCTGCTTCATCTGATCAGATTATAGACTGCTTGGTTTCACAATCATTTTACACTTTCTGACAGGATTCAGCCAAACTGAAACATGCAGCTTTTATGCTGGGAACTTTTAAATGTTTTACTTGCACATTGAGTGTATTCTGGCATAACTTTTACATCTAATAGATTATTGCTTTTAGCTGTCTCAGATTGAAGACTAGTTGAGCACATGCTCCATTTCTAGTCCTTCGCTATTTCTTTTTTTGTACTCAGAGCAAAGGGCTACATTTCAGACACACCGACAACACAGTGCAGTGGCTCAGAGCCATGGAGTCAGTGGGGCTTCCTAAGGTAAGAAGCTGATTTCTTTTTAATAAGCATTTATGTGAACATAGGCTTTCAAGAAGATCGAGTTAGTTTTGTCAAAAAATTTGAGAAAATTGGAGCAGTAGATTTATAGACGTATTGATGCAGTGTGTGTCGTGATGCAAGGACTGTACCAGTCTGTCGTTTTGAAGAGAGAGCTGAGGTGAAACATGAAGCTCTCGATTTACCTACCAGTTGATCCACATTCCTGCCCTCACCTATGGTCATGAGCAGAGCTGGACTTTATTGCCCACCACGAGTACTTACGATATGCAAAGGTACATATCTGCAGAACATACCTGCAAGTTGTGTTGTTTCAAAGATCAAAATAAAGTGTAGCAGTCTTCAAGGAAGAGAGTAACCTTGTTAAAAAATGTATACACTCCTTGACTACTCAGAGACTTTCATGTTAGGAGAGTTGGCTACAGTGTCACAATTCCCTTCTTGAAAGTGGAAGAAACACTGATGGAGATGAAATTTCATTGGATCAACCCAATGTGTTTCAAGAAAATCTACCAAATGGCTGTTGTGGTTAAAAAAAAACTACAACAAAACTATTTCTAATATGATTTTTTTGATCAAATTATGACAGCCCTTGGCCCATAAACGTACAGACGCCTCCCTGGTGATGTGTTCTGCACATGTCCCACCTTGAGGAAAACTCAAGACAAGTTGGAGTGACTGGGAGCAGCTTGAGATTTTCCCAGAAGAACTGGCCCAAGTGGCTTGGGAGAGAAGTCAGGGCTGCTTTACTGAGGCTGCTGGCCCCTCGACCCTCGACCCTGCTTAAGCAGAAGACAATAGAGGGATTGAATCTGAGACAGAAAAACAGCATGATAACCCGTCTCCTTCCTGAATATTGTATCTGAGCTTTCCCATGTTGAAGAGTTTGCATTTGTTATTATTGTATTTTTACCTTTTTATTTAAAGACTAGCTAATTTAGGTCTATAAAACCTACTGGAACATTTGTTGTTCTGTTCTTACTGGAAAGATGTGATGAGCAGAGATCCCCTGTGGCAGCATATTAGTTTATAACACCAACTATGGGTTCGTATTTCAGATATTTTATCCAGAAACCACAGATGTGTATGACCGCAAAAACATGCCGAAGGTGGTGTACTGCATACATGCACTGAGGTAAGACTGAAACAGATTCTTTAAAAAAAACATTTTTTTTTACACTTTTTATGCATTTCTTTGTTCTTTAAGATAAAATGGAAATTAGTTACATAAATAAAATAAAATATAGTCTATTTTATGCAGCTGTTTTCTTTTTATATTCTTGGCAGTGACACTTAGTCTAAATAAGATTATGTTACTTTTACACTTCTGTTGCTGTGAAAAAAATTATTTTGGGCTGTCGTAAAAGTATTTTTCCATCCAATAAAACAACCAACAAATTTAAGTGTAGCCATGTTTCAGTGCTGAGTTTTTGTTTTTAAATACAACTCACAAAATGGCCTAGGATAAAGTTTTGCAAGGAGGACCTACAACATTAGGCAAAACTTTCTACAAATTGGCTCACTGGGGGTGTGTAGACATAAGGATCAGACTGTAGTGTAAAGTCTGATGGAATCATGGATCAGGAGTTGAGATTAGTTAGAAATACCTTTACCCATGTAAAGATAAACAGTAAGATAACCCAAAAGTAAATAAAGATACAGTTTAAAAATACAGACCTAAAAAGCTCCCTCCAGGACCTACAGAAATACAGCCTTTTCAGTGTTATTTGAAAAGCAGAAATGGTGCTGGGAAGGGATATGAAACAGAAACTGGAAAAAAAAAAAACTGTATTTCTGCTCTGATGATGAAATGGTTTCACTTCCTGTCCTATAGACATTTTACAGTTTGTGGCAAATGGATACAACTCATACATGACATCATATGGAAATGGGGTTAATTTGTAATACAATGTTATGTTTCAAAGTCGGGTCACTTTCTATGTTAAACATTGTTATGAACAATACATTAAATCTTCCAGCTGATTTTAAAAAAAACTTTATTCTTTTATAAATTTAAATTTGAACAGTTTATTGTTTAAACTGTTCAACAAGAACATGTCTTGTTCTTGTAGTTTCATTACTCGGTTTCCTTTTTGGTGCTTAGCAATGTGTTCAGGATTAAAAATAATTCTTATTGTTGTAAGCAAATTTATCCTTATATGAGCTGCTGACTTTTGATTTGTGAAAACCAAATTACTTACAAGATCTATTTTAGTCTTTATCCATGTGCTCATCCAATCTGCGTTTTAGGGAGTGGGTTTATGAGCTGCCTGGATCGTTTTCTGTGTTGTAGTGTTTCGGTCAGGTCCTGGGAGAATTGGTTTCCTTCCCTCCACATTCACACACGTGCACTTCCTTCCTGCATGTCCAACTAAAGTCCTACGAAGCAGGGAGACAAAGTAAAAGCAGTAGGCGTTTCACACGTGGACTGTTGTTAAAAACTGAAGTGAAACTAAAATTCACTCGAGAAACATTGTGCATTTTGAACCTCAACTCTGGGCACTAATGGAAAATGAAAAAACCCCAACAAACAAAAAACAAACAAACCATAAAATAATAAATTGTTGTTTGTCTGGGGAGAGGCAGTCACTCCAAGCCCTGTCAGGTAAATTTTAGAGCTGCCTTTGTTACCCTGAGTCAGCTGTTGGTACCAATATCTGAACCTAAATCAGCTGCCTGTGTGTCAAAACACTACCCTTTGTATAAGCAAATTTTAAATGGGTGTTTGAACCCCCCCGTGTTCCAAGGACAGAGTGCAACGTAGGTTTACTCAGACACACACAAAGTGATCAAAGGGCAAAATAGTTACAAGCTGCTGACCTACAACTCCTCTGTTTAGAGCTGTCCTGATGCCAAACCTCCACAAATATCTATAATTCATCACCACTTATCAGATACCTGAGAGAAGATGAAAGTTTAATGCAGTTTCCAGTCACCTGCCTGGTGATTTCACAGCTTTGTATCGAGTCTGCTGGCTGTCCTCAGGTAGTGCACTGTGTTACACGATCCAATGCTACCCTCCAGTGGTGTAAGGCAGGTGGACCTCAATAGCAATAAGCATGAGAAAAATAAACATGAGTTGTTTAACTTTGTGTCAGTGCTCCTTATTGTTGAGGCTTCTGATTGCTTTTAACCCAAGTGTTTTATGTCTGTCACGATTTGTCTCAGCTTGTACTTGTACAAACTGGGGATTGCACCACAGATCCAGGACCTGCTGGGGAAAGTCGCCTTCACAGGTAAGAGCTGTTGAAAACATAAACAAATATATGTAAAAAACCCAACTAAAACAACAGAAGTATCATTTAGTAAAATACAATGTCCTTAATGATAAAAGTGAACTATTTATCACTACCTTTTTAGGTAACTGTGTTGCTGTGACGGCGTTACATAACAATTATAGGCCCACAAACAGAAATCATTTGTATTAAGTTTCTTCAGGACAATACTCGCATAAAGAAGTCTGATTTGTTTCATTAAATGGCTCATATTTTCACATTTATTGATACGCAATGATGCCCTCATTGAATAAACAGTGGAACATACTAAAACTATACCAATGATACAGAGAGTTTTGGGGATTTTTAAACATCAATTGGAATTTATTATGAAAATCTAAATTCTTATCATGATTTTTATTACAATAAACAATACGATAAATTCTCACCCCTAACCGAAGCCATCATGAACTATTACCATGCAAGAGGACCATCATCATTTTGATCTAGTTTTCTTCGTTTGGAAATTTATTTTAAAAACATAAATCACGGGTGTTTTTAAGCATAGCTTGTGTGAGAGGGTACACATATTTAAACAGCTTGTCACTTTTGGCTGTAATTAACTTAGAAAATTTTCTCAATGACAAATGACTTTGGTTTACCCCTCTGTGTCCTATTCTGAAAATTGGTAATAAACTCTTTAAACAGATCTAAAAACAAACGGGGGGGGGCAACCTGGTACAATTAATTCACATAATAAAGTGGCCGGTGAAAGTATCTGGTGGTTTAATGAAACAGTTTTGAAAATAATGCATAGTGTCCCATTTTAAATTTTTGGATAAGGCCTTTGACTACACACCCCTTATAAGGGAAGCATAAAATGGAGCCTAATGTTTTGAGAAACATGTTCTCAAACCCTCAGGAAAACTGTAAAAGTAAAATAAATAACCCTTCATGTAATATATTGCAGCATTTAATATTCATATTGTGACTTTCTGTCTTGTAGAGGAGGAGATCAGTAACATGAGAAGTGAACTGGAGAAGTATGGTATTCAGATGCCAGCTTTCAGTAAAATTGGAGGTATTCTGGCCAATGAGCTTTCTGTGGATGAAGCTGCTTGTGAGTCATTGTTGCTTTTTCATAATTTAATGACATAATAAATTATTTATACAACTAAGACTAATTGTTTTAAATACACTTCTGCTGTAGTACATGCTGCTGTAATTGCCATCAATGAGGCAGTCGAGAGAGGCCAGGCATCGGCGACAATGGCAGCGTTAAAAAATCCCAACGCAATGCTGAGGAATACGCAGGAAGTTCTGGCTCAAGACTACCAGGATGCACTGAAGCAGGATAAGGCTCGGAAGCGGGATCAGTCATCAGGAAGGGTGAGAAGACGAACCTTTTAGCTCATTTAATTGTTTGCTTCGTAGCATTTTATGTCTTGCTGTAAAAGATAGAAGTTGTAGATCTTTAACTTCTTGTTTAGAAATGAAATCTCAAATGAGCCAAAATTTAATTAAACTCTAAAGTATATGAATCTGAAAAGAAAACCTGGAATTACTTTGGCTAACCAGTAGAAACAGTTTTTGTCCTGCAGTTTTTGTGCTGCGTGACTATGACTGGCAGTAATGTAAGAATCTGCTCAACATAGCCCTTTGAATGTTTGCTGGCTAGTTCTAAAATGGTCAATGTTATAAACATTTTTCTCATAAGACATGTCAATTTATGCTTTATGGAACCGATTAGTTAGATTGCAAAAGGAATCAGTCTGAAAATACACAAAATACACTTCTTTCTTATTAGCAGCCTGACACTATGTCTACTTCCCATGGACTGAGTGTTAATAACCTAACTTGTCCAATAACACAAACGTAGGTTTATGGACAATCTCTAGATATTTTACTCTAAAGTCAAGTCACAAAATAAAAAAAATAAAAAAAACTAGACAAAATCCACTGTTTTAGGCCAACTATGTGATTTAAAAAAAAATGAATTTAATGAGCGATCACATAATTTAACTGAAGTAGTTTTTCACTCTACATCCTCTGCTAGCACATTCCAGTCTCTGCAGTGTCAGCTGTATTTGCCAGACTTTAGACCTCCACTCTGCCTCCCGTCTCTCCTCCCACTCGCTTTACAAATATTGTACAAACAGGAACTTTGCATTTTCTTCACATGACTTCAGATGTGATATGTGAAATATGAAAGCCACGGCAACTTCATATGAACTACAGCTTATGGAACAGATGTATAATAAATGCGAACCAGTATATATTTTCATTTTCTGTGTTAGCGATCTTCAGTTGCTACAGAAGAAAGAGATGTTTATGAGGAGCTGCTGACTCAGCAGGAAATCCAGACTTGCCTTGATCACGTCAACAGTAAGGATGTGCACACATGACACATGACATGCTTATTTGTTCCCCAAAGTGTTCATCTTTGCATGAACATATATAAATATTGTATGAAATGTATCTATTTTTAAGTGAAACACAAGAAAATTGAATTGGATTTTTTTTTTTTTTATGTAAATGTTGAATGAAAAGTATGTTGTGCATAACTAAGTTTTGTCTCCAGCCCAGGCAGCAGTGCAGAAAGTGAATGAAGCCGTGTTGCTCCAGGATGAAGCTGCTCTGTTGGCTGCTCTCAGACTCGAAGCCCTGTCCCTGCTGGGGGTCCAGGATGCAAATGGTGGCTGGTATCTGGAACATTTTACGGCTTACATCCAACAAAAGTCAAAGGTACAATTATTTTGAGTCATTTGCTGAAATTATTACATTTTAAGGCTTCAGTCTTTTATTGCAGTTTTTAGAGAAACTTCAATAAAATGGAGTAGAATCATTTGGTTAATTGAATTAATGTTGAGATCTGTGGGGAAAAACGACACAATTTTATAAATTTCACTGAATAAATACCACTAATTTGCAGACGTGGCAAAAAAAATAATTAACTCTTGGGTAAAAATGTGAAAAATTCATAGCATAAAACTTTTTTTTTTAATTGCAGAAGCTTAATCTCACTGTGAAAACAGTAAATTACTTAATATGTCTATCCATTTCTTTACCTGTTTTTTTGTGGTGGTTTGTGGGGCGACTGGTGCCCATCTTCAATGGTTGACTGCATTTCTTTGGTGTGGATACAACAAAAGGGTTACTGGTACCTCTGACAGTTTAGATTATACATAATTACTAGATTTTTAGATTATACCTTCCTGTTTTTTAACCCAAGTTTTTAGAAAGCTTTAATTAGTAATCAATGACTTTCTGTGTCACTGGGATATAAATACAACCAAGAACAGAAGCACATCGCTTCCATCTGCTGCCTGCTGGGCTTGATGATAATCCATGTTTATTCTGCCATCGCATACAGTGGGAAGGATGATGGGGAGCTCTGTATTAGAGAGCTGAAGCAAAGAGAGGCATTATATCATCCCCAAGTCTCCATAGTAACCATTAGAGGTTACCTACACCGCTTAGCACAAGTGTACATTTCTAAAGTTTGTTGTGGGTCTGTGAGATTAACAGTTTGTCAAGTGACATGAAGATTAAAACACTAGATGCAAAAGGGGGACAGACCTTCTCTTGCTGATTTAACAAATGCTGAATAACTGATTGAATTGTCTTACTAATATGTTTGAACCACAGAATGGAGGGAGGTCGGTAGTCCTGGACAAAGAGGAGATTCACAGAATTATCAGCACCTGCAATGATTTTGCTGAGGCAGAAAAACGAAGTAAGTCCAGTTTACAACTTACCCACTTTATTTCCTGGTGATAAAACTTAAAGATTTTCTCAATACTTGCTAAATACAGAAACAGATTGCTAGTAAGGTTAGTAAAATTCCCATCTATGCGAGATTCAATGTTCACACTACAAGAGTAGGTCCAAGTCCTTCTATTAAAAATGTATCTTTTTGCAACAATTTACTGAACAGAACTTGAGGCAGTGGCACGCATCAACACAGCCATTCGTCTGGGCAGTGCTGTGGAGACGGTGGAGGAGCTGCTGAACCCCGAGGCGCAGCTGCCAATTGTCTACCAGAGTGCTGCAAACTTGTATCAGGCTGAACTGTTCAATTTGCAGCTACAAGGAGGACGGGTGAGATTGAGTTTAATACTGCAACTCTGTGCACATATAATTGCTAAAACACTGTTGCGTTTAATAGCTTTTCTTTCATTTTTTTTTTTTTTATAAAAGGCAGAGTGTTTTTCAGCAATAATCTGTTGTTTGTGATTGATCACTTTGTGTCCAACAGTCTGGACTGAGTCACGAGGAGCTCAGCGTAGCTGTGGAGATGCTGTCGGCTGTCGCGGTTCTAAACGAGGTGCTGGACACTAAAGACCCGCAGGCTGTTATTGAACAGCTAACAGATTCTCCTCTGGGCTTCACAAATATAGAGCATGACAACCTCAACAGGTATGACGGATGGGAGTGAATTACTGTAAAGTTTATTTAGTCAGGAAGATTTCTTTGTGTTAGAAGTTCAGTAGAAGTTTGCCAACCCCTGGTTATAGTGGAAATTAGTGAATTTAAGAAGCGGAAGGAACTATTTTATGAAAAAATGTTTTGGAACCTTCATAAGGATGCAAATGCAATTCTTGATTCCTCTATGGAATCTCTTTTAAATTCTATATAACTCTTTTTTTTTATAGGTATGCTGACATGCTAATTGAAGAGCGAGCCGAGACGCTTTCCAAGAACCAAGAGTTTCTCACTTGGAATGATGTTCAGAAATGCATCGACATGGTTAACATTCAAGTCCAAGAGGAGCATGAACGTAAGAAATACTCGTATTTGGTTCTAGTCACAAAACGGAGCATGTTTTTTTTTCTTTTAGTAATTAACCTGTGTAAACCTGTGTTCACATCCAGTGATATTTAAGAGAATAGACTTTGTTTTTCTTGTCAAACTTTCAGGTATAATAGCCATTGCAGAGATTAACGAGGCCCTCAACTCAGGAGATCATCAGCAGACTCTTGCAGCTCTGCTTCTCCCTACAGCCAAGCTGACAGGAGTAAACCCAGCCACATCGAAGCACTACCACGATGTTCTTCATTATTCTAAACATCTTCTGTGCCAGGTAATATGACGACCACCTTGATCAAAATATTTTAGGTATTTAGAAATGGGCTTTTGAGGCCTTGAGGTGCATATGAAGTATTTAGCTTGGTATAGCTTAAATCGGCAGGTTTTTAAAACTTCATCCACATAACTTACTGTGTGAAACACATGTTGTCTTTTGATTAGCTGTTATCAGAAATTCATCATCAACAGAAAGCTGGAAAACATCTGTCTGTCTGCATTTAATCTATATAATGTTTTTTAACTCAATTCCAGGCGTCCCTATTGGAATTGAGTTACTTAATTTAATACACTTTATTGTAGTATTGAAATTCATTTAATATGGCCGTATTACTGGCAAAATGAAACTTTACAGATTTTTTTTGTAACAATGATATGTTTGAACTGTAGAGTTTTTTTCCTCATCTCTCTTCTCTATAATACTTGAAGAAACAGTCTTTTTTTCATGTCCTGTTGGAGATAGAAATATCCAGCATTATGCTATAACTGCTGGCCTCTGTAGTATCCTATTACAAGAGATGAATTGTATCTCTGAGTCTCCTGTCAAGGAAAGGAGTATGCACAGGAAGGGATCCAGGCAACTGTGGAAACAGCAGAGACAAACGGCTAATCTATAGTATCCATACAGTGTGTCATCCCCACTGGAAAAGAGGCGGATGTAGTGGGCAGCATGCAGAACGCCACTGGGGAGAAAACACACCAGGAAGATGATGAAAACCATAGTGCTCACTCTGATGAACAGTTTCCAGTCGCAGGAACTTTGCTCCAGGTGGTAAATCACTGCGACGTGGGTGTAAATACAAACCATGAACGGTAGTAAGAAGCCTAGAAAAACGAGGATCAGTTTGTATGGCACCAGCGGCGAATGGGAGGGTTCTTCTAGAGGAAGTACATCATGGCACGTCGTGATCTCCAGCCTTCGGATGTGGTAGCTCTGCTTGACCAGCAGCTCTGGCACAACAGCTGCTCCATACAGAAAACACACAACCACGCACATCCACACTGCCAGGCTGGTTTTAGCCATCCTTCTGTACAGAAATGGCTTGACCACAGCCAGATAGCGCTTCAAGCTGATGCACGCGATGGTCTGAGCCGAGCAGTAAACATTTCCAAAAAATAGAGCTGTAATAAGCCGACAGGAGATTTCACCAAATATCCAGTTGTTTCCGCTTAGGTGGTAGTGAACTCGCAGAGCAAGAGACAGGACGAGCAGCAGGTCCGACAGGGCCAGGTTCAGGTACAGGACCACTGTGGATAACGTCTTTGAAGTGAGTCTGACTCTGAGGAACGCCAGAATGTAGGTATTAGATGGGATTCCCACCAGGATCGTAAGGATGTAAGATGAAGGTATGATCCAAGTGCTGATGGCCCCTGTGGTGTATACTGCTGCTGAGCCCTCAGGCTCCACATCCAGGTGAGGGTCCATGCTGGGGCGGGAAAGATCAAGCTGCTGGTTTGTGTAGTTAGATTTATCATAGAATCCCCTCATACTCCTTGGTGGAGCAGTCATTCTCCCATTTCCTATATTGACAGAAAAAAAAACAACATATAAATAGTTTTAATTACATTTTATGAAAACAATCCTGAATTTGAAATTGTTGTTTTACTCCTCATAATTTCATGCTGTTTATGGTCTTTTTAAATCATAGATACCTTAAAATTATCCACATCATCATTCATTCTCCTGGAAGGTTTTAAGTTGTTTTTGTTTAACTAAATATATTTCTGTAGGAAATGTATCTCTCAGAAAATGGTAAACCATGTGAAATAAATATTTTTTTGTTTGATCAAAAAAAAGAGGCAAAAATAATTAACGCCCTTTTAAATGACAAATGAAATTCTTAATTTGAATTGACATATTTGTTAACCAGCCTTTTGAGTATTTTCACTGTTATTTTGATGATTTAGCTTTGATGAGTTTCTGCTGGTGAGTGTTTGTGACTGCAAGGCCTCTTTGACATCAAACCTAAACTTTAATGTCTTATAGAAATTCTCCATTAGAATCAAGTTGGGACTCTGACTTGCTCTCCAAAGCATTTTGTATCACTTCCAGTCATAAGAAACATGATTTAATGTGGATTACTTTAAAATAAATCTGCAACAAGTACAAATACTTTTCAATTTAACCCTAATTTTGACTCTTTGTGAAGATGTTTTGCGGTTTCCTTGTTAGTAAAAGCAAACTATAATTACTTACCATCGACCTGACTGGTCTGTGCCACCACTAAACATACCAGGAGTCCCCTCAGAAGGTTAGCCATAACGCTTTCAGACTGATTTCCCACGCTTCTCAAACCTTCTGTTCTCCACTTCTCTTGATGTTTGTTCCCTTCAGCAGTTCTCCACTGGTCAATTTTGCTCTTCTACATCTCCGCAGCTCAAAAGGTTGAATCGGTCGTTGTTTGTTCTCCAGCTCAGCTCTTTGTTTGTATGTGTGGCGCGCTTATCCGTGTGTGATGTTGTGAGCGCTTTTCTTGCTCTGGCCTGAAATCTGAATTCCCTTCTGCCTGTGTCAGGAACTTCCCTCTGACTCACGAAGGCTGAGGAGTGGCTTTGTGCCACACTATCAACAACTGTGAACAACAAGCAAATGACAATTTCTTTCAGCATTTCTTTATAAGGTTTTGGTTGTTTTTAAACTTTTCATTTAAATTTTTTGCCGTTTATTATAGTTTCTGGAATATAGAATGATTTTTTTTTTATTTTTTTTTTTTTGAAAGATGTAAAATTTTCCAATGAAAAGCAACAACATTTTGATCGGTGAATACTTGCTGATCTCTCAGCTTTTGTCTCAGTGTTCAGTTTGTTAAATTCAGACAAACAAACAGCATCTGTTGGATGCCTTGGGGTTTTATAGGAGTAACTTCCTTTCTCAGGAGTCTGTGGTCAAGGAGTAACCTTTGACTCAAACCGGGGACTCTAAAATTAGCCGGAAAGGAAACAGCCTCTAAGCTGTGTAAACAAAGTTTGTACTGGTGGGGATCAGCAAGGAGTCATATTTTCTCATTTTTGAGAACCCTTAGCTGATTATCATTTAGTTACTGTGATGTATATCACTTATGCAGTCAAATATAATCTGTGTTGTGCATTAAAATGCAATACCACAGATGCACTAATCAGAATTTTGTCACCGATTTATAATTTCTGGTTTTTGTAAGTTTTGACCTGCTAATATTATTTTTAGCAGATTGCTCTTTAAAAATGCATTTATATTATTTTACTAGCATACTGGTAGTGAGCTCAAAACTTATAAAACTGAATATCTTTCTAATTACTAGTTGTGTTACTGTCAACACAACTAGTTGGTGCTCAGATGGTCTGTTCACAGACTGAAAACAAATTTGTATTTTTGAGTTTCCAACCAGCTGATCACCAGTCAAGGCCAGTTGAGCTGGAAATTGTCTGATTCGCATTTCTAACTTGAACAGAAAATTAATTTTGAGTTTGAAGTTTATTCGACTTAAAACATTGTATATTTTTAATGAACTCGGTGCAGTTTGAAAACTGAAGTGACCTTCCAGCTTTTTCCTTATTGTAGAGTTCTGGAGATGAATCTGCAGTGCTCTGGTTGGACCAAATCCAAGAAGCTATCCTAACAGCCAATCAGGACGAAGAAGAAGCCCTCACAAGTATGCATCAATAGTTCTGGGTCCCTCATGAACATCTAAACTAGTTAATTGTTGATTTGTTGTTTTCTGCCTGTGTCAATCACACCTGAGTGTGAAAACTGAAGTTTGTTTCAATTTGGTTTTGCTAAAATAACCAGCATATTTTATTGAGTTTTTGAATCTCCACAGCAGTTAACAGCTTACACTACTGCTTTAAATTTTGGCATAAAATTAAATGTATTAACCTAAACTTTCCTACACTTTTGCTAAACATTTGTTGTTTTAAGCCTTTTGTGTTCAGTACTTATCTTGTTTTGCTTCACCTTTAACATATCCAACCCTGCTTCCTGTAGTGAATTGGTCCTTATTCAGTTGACATCCTTCCTCAACACCTACCTGATCTTAAATATTTCTAGTGGCTGGAGCTGTTGCTCATATTAACAAGACTGTGGAGGAGGGAGACTCCCAGAAGACCTTGCAAGCTTTGCAGATCCCCAGTGCAGGACTGAGAGCGGTGCATCCTGACTGCGCTGACGCATACCAAGCTGAACTGGCTCAGAGACAAACAGCAAATGCTAGTAAAGGTAAAGAAGCAGGCAGGCATGTAGTAGAAGAAAATACACCAGATAAATTTAACTTTCACTCTCATTCCGTAAAGTTTAACTTAACCTCACAAAAGAGGTGATCTACGCTAAGCAAAACGTAACCGTCAGTCTATTCTATGTTTTCTACTTCCTGCAATAAGAATGTTGAAGTAAAAAAGACACAGTTTAAGAAAAAGCAAGGATCTAACCCCGAATGTTTTATTTCATGAAAACGATGTATATGTGGTGGTTGGGGAAAAATATCCAGGTTACAAAGTGAAATAATTAAGTTTGAGTAAGTGTATGTTGATATTTTTACATTCTCATTTTTTATACTAAATTGATGGATTCACAGGAGATGAATTCCTCTGCTTGTAATTATATGTTATGTTCATTTTAAATTAATATTTCATCAATACTACACAAAACCCATTTAATATAGTTTTTCACAGCTCTGGTTGAGAGCAGTCGAGTGTAAAAAAAAAAAAAAAAAAAAAAAAATCCATAATCAAATCAAAAACCATTTGAAATGCAAACAAAGGCTTAAATATCAAAGTTAAAGTCTGGAAAAATGTTCATAAAACCTGCTAGATCATGATTTTTTTTAAACTTCTCCCAGAACTTATTACTACAAATTTTACTTTGTGCTCCAAGTAGCCTCATCAGTTTCATTGGACCTGGATTTGTTTGGAGACTATGTTGGGTCATGACATTTATTGTACCACCATGAAAGATGCTGATTGTTGGGTAAACTGATCCAGAAGCAGTGGAGATTTGTGAAATATTGAATTGTCTACTTTGCTCCAGGCAGCAATGATGGTGTTTGGGTCAAACACAGCATCAAGGACAGATATGGCTACTTCTATAATCTGGAGACGGGGCAGGGCAGCTGGGAGGAGCCTGAAGGATTTGAACAGAAGGCAGATCAACTCAGCAAAGAGGAGATTCAGGTACAACTTTGATTTTAGCAAATAATAACATTTTACACAACGAAGTAAGAATGCTTAATTGCTATATTCACAAAAATTCAGTAGTGAGGCTCAGATTGACATGAAGATTGGTCTCACTACTTCTGGCACTGACAAGACTTGTTTTCCCCTTTTTTGTCAGAGTGTAGTCAACTCTGTGACTGCAGAATATAACCGGGAACAGCTATGGCTCGCAAATGAATCCTTCGTCACCCAGCTGCAGGCGAGGATCAGAGGTCACCTGGCCAGAAAAAAGCATTTGCAGAGAATGGAGTATCTACGCCAACAAGAACCTCATGTAGTTAAAATCCAGGTAATTAAATTTCAGAAGGTAGAGCATGAACTATTTTTACTTTCATCTTTTAATATAGTAAAGTCTTCATGGACCAGCTGATGAAGTTCACATTTCAGCTTATGTGCTGTTCAGTTTGCTACAGGGGAGGATGTAATAAGAATGTCTTTGTGTTATTGTGTAGAGGGCAATACGTCTGCTATTATACCTTCAGGTATACGCTTCAGCAATCTTTTTTGTGGGTGGAATGATCATACAACAAAAAAAAATCTACTGCAGTCTTTATTTGGCAGTAGATTGTATTGCTGTCTCGTGTCATTTTTTGCCTCTGACCATAAAATCCAAACACATGAGGTGTTTAGGTTGTTCTGTGGCCAGCTGCAAATTTAGGTCATGGTTAAATCTGTCCATTTTTGACCAAAAGATTCTGTTTTGATTTTCAACCTTTCAGATCTATGGTGATGTAAAACTGTCCTTTCTGTGGAAACTGATGCTGATGTTCCATCTTCTTCCATCAGCTAGAGTTATTTCCTAATCCAGGATTCAAATGCTTAAAGGCTGATTGACATTAAGTTTCTGGAAAAGCCCTGAAGATGATGATTGATCATAATTTATGAACTTTGCTTCAAAGTTGAATCTGTGCAAACAACCTTAAAACAACCTTACCACTTCTGTTTAGAAGAGTAGTCATACAAATATCCATCCAGAATTATACATATTGTGTACAATAAATTGAAATTGATTCAAGTATACCTATTGATCATTTCACCCTGAAAAGCACTCTAAAAGCATTAAGAGTGCATATAAACCCTTTTCTGATACAGTTGAGTTGCCATCTCAAAAACGTATAAATCCTGATCCTTTTTTTTTTTTTTTTTTACCACACACACATTTTATATTTATTGCTTTTTAAACAGATGTGATAAATTCTGCTGGCTTTTATAGGTTTAAAAAAACACCTATAACATTAGGAGTGTTTGTCTCTTTCCAACTTTACCAGCTGATCACGTGATGTCATTTATTAAATAATGGTTTTGTTTTTTTATGCATCTTTTTCTGTTTTTAGGCTTGCTTCAGAGGTTATAGACAGAGGAAAATCTACATAGCTCGGATCAATTTGCTTCAGAAAAGTGTTGCATCTGTGGTCAAGGTAATTATTGCCTTTAGTAATGTATTGTTTTTTTTATTTTTAAAATACATCTGTAATTAATTATACAATTGCTAAAGAAAAAAAAAACTATACCTGTAATATATGTATGGCATCAGATATTTGTAACTTAGTAAAAGTGTATTTTAAATAAATAATTTTCCAATAAACCTGACAAAATATTCTGCTGTTTTCAGATTCAGTCTATCGTGAAAATGTGGAAAGCAAAACGCAAGTATAATCAAAGGCTGCAATTCTTCAGAGACCATGTGAGTAATCACAGTTCACAAATGTGTCTTTGAATATTCTTACATTTTTCCTTCTGTTAATATCACTCGGCTCTTTATGTGTATAGGAAAAAGAAATTGTAAAAATCCAGGCTTTCCTAAAGGCAAACAAAGCAAGAGATGACTACAGAACCCTAAGTGAGTCAATAATACATTTATACTTTTTAATCACAGCACCTTGTTTACCACTGCAGCTGAGCTGTTTGGTGTTTGTAGAAATACTTTATTTTTGTCAAAGTTCTTAGTTAAATTTATATTTTCTTGGACTTACTAAATAAAGGTGAATATAAAAACATCCCACGTAGTTCTGGGATACTACAGTATTTAATATACAGCTATATAAAACATCTTGAGTAATTGTGAATGCAAAACCCATTCAGGGGTTTTTTGGGGTGAGGAGATTCACATGGTTGAATTGGAGCCAAAGCTTTAAGATCTAACACATGGGATCAATTACTCAAATAAATTAAACGATCCAGTATGTTCTAACGTTTTCTCACACTTGTATGTGAAAAATTCCTAACAGTAGAACCACTAAAAGGAAACTGCGGTTCTTGTTTTTAACATTTTAGCTGGAGCCAGTAATCCTCCGCTGGCAGTGGTCCGAAAGTTTGTCCATTTGTTGGAGCAGAGCCCCCTGGACCTGCAGGAGGAACAAGAAGTGACTCAACTCAGGGAAGAAGTCGTCACAAAAATCCGCTCTAACCAACAGATGGAGAAGGACTTGAATCTTATGGACATTAAGATCGGACTGCTGGTGAAGAACAGGATCACCTTGCAGGTTGAGAACCAGAAATTGTTTGGATAATTAGACTGATCTACTGGAAGTACAACATGTATTAATTTAATTCATTTATTATACAGGATGTCATCTCGCATAGTAAGAAAATGAAGAACAAGAAAAATAAAACAAGCAAAGATGACCAGACTGCTGGAGATGGACTTGGGATTAAAGGTCTCAATAAAGGCAAAAGAAGAAAACTAGAAGCTTACCAACATCTCTTTTATCTGCTGCAGGTATGATGGCTCTGCAGCATAAACAAATGGATTTGAATCATGCAGTGGCAAAAAAGGCTTACCTTTTCTGTATTCAAGCAAATTTAATTTTTTATTTTTTTTTAATCCACCTCTCTGTTTCAGACGATTCCCTCCTACCTGGCCAAACTGATCTTTCAGATGCCTCAAAACAAATCGACAAAATTTATGGACACAGTGATCTTCACTTTGTATAACTATGCTTCTAACCAAAGGGAGGAGTACCTGCTGCTCAAGCTCTTCAAGACCGCACTGGAAGAAGAGATCAAGTAAGAACTTTAACTCTGGCCTAGAGGTTATAATCTCAGATTTGCAGCTAATGATCTCCCTTTATTGAATTTGTGTACTAAAGAAAAAAATAGGTAAATGTTCACCTTTAATCTACTTATGGAATACATCTTATCTTGATGTACGGTACTGTAAAACTCCACAGCAGGACTTTGATTTGATGCTCAATATACATTACTATGGAAATACAATGGGTGTGTAACAAAGATTATGCAGTGTAAATGTGGATAAATAAATACTACAATTGCGTACTTACCTACTTACTTGAACAGAGGGCGATCTTAGAAAAACAATCTGAGATGGTAAATCACTGGCATAGTCGTAACTTGGGAGGGCACGGCTTACTGGACTGGACAGATTTCTCAAGTCATCAGTTGCTTAAGTTGATATGATTATTCAAGACATGCCATGATGTTGTTTTGCCAAAATCTAGAGTTGCATGTATAGTAACTAAAGTTGCTTCTGAAACACTGGAGACTTTTAATGGAATATCTGTAATGCTCGTTGATACTCTGGACATTCTGAGCAACTCCGAATGTTGTGAAACACAGTTAGATCAGATCAACGGGTGGAAGTTAGGTTAGATACCCAACAACAAATGTGACCTCATCTTGGCCTGTGCAGGGATGCACTATGTTGCACTGGACAATCGGGTCCAATTTGATGCTGTGCAACATTGTGGACTGATGTGGGTCAGAAGAAAGTAGGCTCTTATTTAGCATTTCTAAAGTGTGACTGCTGAATAGTTGTATGTTAACACTATTAAGCAATAATCTGCAGAGACTTTGTGTGAAAAGCTACATCATACATAACATCTATCATTTATTGGAGTCACAAAATTTGTGGGTTGGGTGTATGAAACTATGTGAACAAGTATTATCAGCATCCGTTTTTTCATACCTTGTGATTAGCCACTTAATTTACAGAATTCCTCAATAAATATATTTTTTTAAATTCTTGTTTCTGAAGCACAATTTCCATCCTGGGTATTTATTTTTATTTATTTTTGTTGTTGTTGTTGTTTCTCAGTTCTAAGGTGGATCAGATCCAGGACATAGTGACGGGAAATCCTACAGTCATTAAGATGGTGGTGAGCTTCAACAGAGGGGCACGAGGCCACAACACCCTCAGGCAGCTGCTGGCTCCAGTAGTCAAAGAAATTATTGATGACAAGAGTTTAGGAATCAACACCAATCCTGTGGATGTGTACAAAGCCTGGGTCAACCAGCTGGAGACGGTGACCGGAGAGGCCAGGTAGGAGCAAAGACAACGGGTCAAAATGCTTGGCTTTGATTGGGTGTAATTTGGTTCCTGCTTTTATTTCTTCTTTGAATATATACAATTTCCTATTGATGCTTATCAGGCAACCATTGTTCTTAGCCAAATATATTCTAAAAAACAAAAAAATAATGAAACCTTACTAATGCTTAAACTTTTCATTACTCCCCTTTAGCAAGCTGCCATATGAGGTGACTCCTGAGCAGGCCATGTCCCATAAGGAAGTGCGTAACAGGCTGCAGGCCTCCAGTGTGGCTCTGCGGTCTGCAACAGATAAGATGTTGAACTCCATTGTGTCCTCGCTGGATAATATCCCGTAAGTTTCAAGATCTGGCAACCATAAATGGCGTCTTTTAACCTTTTTTTTTGTGTGACAAATTTGCATGTTTGTGACTGTGAATTTCCATTATTTACTGTAGTATGTGTCTGTCTTTGAGTTAATTTTATTTCTGCTTTTGTAGCCCCTTATCTTCCTTTTGTTCAGAAGGCTCTGCTTTTTGCCTGGTCAAATTTGCCTTGTTAAATAAAATTAGGACAAAAATGAACACAATTTTCCTCCTTTTCCATTTAAAGTTTGAAAAAGTATCATCTTGCTAAGCATTTTACATTTTTTCTTAGCTTTTGTTTTTATTCTGGCACATTTTTTTATAATTGCAAATGTTTTTGTGTTTGTTGCTCAGGTCTGACCAACCTTTTAGGGGAATTATTGGGGATTTAAGAACTCTGCATTGTGCCTGTTCTCTAAACTTTACCACCAGGTGGTGCTGTTTCACTAATGGCAAAGTTGAAGGAGAAAACACTGAAACCCTTCTCATACTTGAAGACCTAATTGTAGTTTTAATGGGCCATGTACCTCCCCAGTTTCCCTCTTGCTGGGCTTGTTTTACCATTTTCCTTGTTGCATGTAACTGCATGTTTTGTGTTTGATGTCCTACCAATGCTTTTTTGTTTTGCATGCAGTTATGGCATGAGATACATAGCAAAGGTTTTGAAGAACAGCCTCCATGAAAAGTTTCCTGAAGCCTCAGAGGATGAGCTGCTGAAGGTAGAAGCATTAAAAATGTTGAAATCAAATCACAGAAAAACAGTTTTGATGCTTGATTTGTGACCTATTTTCTGTATTAGATTGTGGGAAACCTTCTGTACTACCGCTACATGAACCCGGCCATCGTGGCACCGGATGGCTTTGACATCATCGACATGTCAGCAGGAGGCCAGCTTCACGTCGACCAGCGACGCAACTTGGGATCCATTGCAAAGATGCTGCAGCATGCTGCTGCAAACAAGCTGTTTGAGGGCGAGAATGAACATATGACGCCAATGAACAACTACATATCTCAGACGTACGAGAAGTTTAGGTAAGGCTGATTAGATGAATGTGCCTAACCTTGCTGTACTGGGAGAGATTTGTACGACTTTATGGCCGTATTCCAAAAAGTCCTGTTAAGAGGAAAAACATAAGTTGCAAAAAAGAAATGACCTTCCTACAAAAACAAGGTCAGGAATAATAAAAAAAAACAATGTGACACAGTGGATGCAGAGGTAACCCTGGCAACAATAGCTATGTGCTGTATCAGCAGATTTTAGGCAGTCATCTGTCAACATTAACTTCACTTCCAAACGGGAAAGAGAACAATGTGTGTGTGTGTGTGGTGCCATCTGCCCCCACTTTGTAAAGTAACTGACTCATCTTTACTGGAAATCCACTTTCGACTCGGTTTTCTGGGAATCTTTCAGTTCGAACTATTCACCCTGTCTGGAAAATAGTTTATCAGATGTTTTGTTGCTGATAGTTTTTTTTATTCTAGTCTAATGCTGTTTACTTTAACTCCACAATATGTTAGCCCCTGAGGCAGCCTAACTGTTGATCCTCTCCATCAGGTCATTTTTCCAGGCTGCATGCGACGTTCCTGAACCAGAGGAGAAGTTTAATGTTGATGAATATTCAGACATGGTGACTCTGAGCAAACCAGTCATCTACATCTCAATAGAGGAAATCATCAACACTCATTCGGTAAACCCTGACAAAACACACCGATCCTTCAAAAATTCCTGCAAAAAGGGGCGTGCTCCAGTGGCGTAGAGGTTAGCGCGCCCCACGTTTGGAGGCCTTCAGTCCTCGACGTGGCCGTCGCGGGTTCGATTCCCGGACCCGACGACATTTGCCGCATGTCTTCCCCCCTCTCCTTCCCCCTTTCCTGTCAGCCTACTATGAAAAAAGGGACACTAGAGCCCACAAAAGGGACCCACTGATGGGGGGAAAAAAAAATAAAAAATTCCTGCAAAAAATCTAAGCAATTTTTAAATTGTATTTCAAAGTTCGGTGCACGGTTTTGAAAGGCTTGATGCAGAATCGACCCAGAGTTGTTTTGAGGATATTTAATCTTTTATTACTTATTTTGTTTTCTTCTCACTACATCAATACTCTGCTTCCTTAGTTATATTTCCTAAAGTTTTCCTTGGAAAACAATTAATGGTGAAAAATGTGGGATAAAGCTAGCTGTGTTCTTTGTCATAAGATTTTCTCTACTCAGGAACTAAATTGAGATAATTGTTAAAACTGATGTTTTCTTTTCACATTAGGACAACTTCATAAAATATTCATTCACTAAAACATTTAGGGAACAAATAAATGTATATCCCTGTATATCCATTGCTTTAACATTCATTGCGCAACTATTAAAATATTAAGTAGTTTTACCTCCATGATGTGATCTTGACTTTTGAATTCCAGCAACCTTGCGAGTACTTTGTTTATTTTCCTGGTTCTGTATGGTTTCTCTATTGTTTAAGTAGCGAACTCCAGGTGTGTAGAAAAAAAACAAAAAAAAACACATCTGTTTTTACACAGCTGCTTTTGGAACACCTGGAGGCCATCTCTCCAGACCAAAACGACTTGCTGCACGAGCTGCTGCAGGACCTGGGAGATGTGCCTGACGTAGAGAATTTGCTTGGTATTGTAACCAATTCAGATTTTATTTAATCCCAGTTTGTCCACATTTTTCCTCGATCTACTAACCACACTGCTTTATTTTTCAGGTGAAGGCGCCGTGGACCCAGATGACTCGAACAGAGAAGCGGCTCTGAGTCAGCTGGCAAAGACTGAGATTTCTCTAACGTTAACCAGCAAGTTCGAGCTGCCAGAGGGAGACGACAAAGACTTGAAGACTCTCATGACGAAGTAAATTTATGGTTGGAACTCTGCTAGAAAAACTGAGCATAATAATTTTTCCAAGTATGTTGTACTTAAAATTATTTCATTCTGAGGCTTCAGACCTGGGACACTACTGTGTCAGCACTACTCTGTTAATATTCTGTGATCCACTGACTGTATTAGCACAGTTAGTGCGTCTCTGTGGTTGTCACTCAGTCACATATCTTTGTTGTCTTTCCTGCTCCTCTATCATGTCCTGTCACAGAGGAAGGAGTAACAAGGTTAGGACTATCTACCCTGTAAACCTGCATCCGTTTGGACTGCTTTCTGAAAAAAATCCACTGCAGTGCTCTTTTCCTTGTTTGCTCAGCAGTATTTAAATTTTTCTTTTACTGACTGAATACAAATGCCTTTAAAAAAAAACCCAAAAAGGGCTATCTTACCATGTAGAACGCAAAACAAAGTATTAATTTTAACAAAGTAGCAACTTGTCATCAGCCTTGTTTTTGTTTACCTTGGGAAAAAATGGTAACTAAAATACAATCAACAAAAAAGTAAAGTAATAAAGCTAAACATGATGCAGAGAGTGTAACTGTGATAAGGTAGCACCTCAATAACACTTAAAATATTAAGTCCTTTAATTAAGCAAGGCTGATCTGAGTGCTGCATTGGACAACCAACCAAGAACAGCCCAGACCAAAAAGACAAAACATACATAAACACATAAGAGACATGAAACATGATTTGAATAAAACACTAAAAAATTTAATTTATGAAAATTAGGTCACAGTCAAAGCCTGAAGAATAAAAGTGAAATTTAATATGGTTCCTATCTGACATACAATGAGTAATCCTCAGTTTTGGTTTTAAATCACATTTTAAATGATTACCAAGACCATAACTTCAGTCTTGTTCGAATTCAAACTAGCATTTTGTTCAATCTGAAGTTGCTTGTTTTTTTTTTTTCTTCCTCAGGACAAAAAAGCTGATAGTTGACGTGATTCGGATTCAGCATGGAGAGACGTTACCAGAAATACTTGAGACCCCAGCTACTGCACCACAGGTCATACGTTCTCCTACCTCAGCGCTTCTCAATTCCAGTCCTCAGGCCCCCCTGCTCTGCATGTTTTAGATCTACCTCTATTCCAGAGAAGCTGATTCAAATGATTGCATGACCATCAAATGCTGCAGAAGCCTGTTAATGACCCACATATTCAATCCAGGTGTGAGGCAGAAGGGAAACACCTAAAACATGCAAGCCAGGGGGGCGTGAGGACCGGAATTGAGAAACACTGCTTTAACTAAACTCCAGAGGCCAACTGTTGTTTACCAAAAGAAAACATTTTATGCAGTTTGCATTATTAATTTTCTCTTTCAGCATAGTGCGATAACTTTTTAAAACTTTTGTTTCTGAAGGAGTCAGAGCATACAAAGATTGTCCAGCGAAGGGCAGACCAGGACGCTCAGACACCAGAGGGACTGAAAAGCAGTCCAGCCGTGTTGGAGGACAGTCAGCTGCCTCTCGAGCAGAAGAAGAGGAAAATCTTGAGGAATCTCCGTAATCTTGAGCAGGCTGGACTCGTCACCGCCAGTAACAAATACCAAGACCTTATAAACGACATAGCGAAGGTTTAAAAGCACTTAATCCTGTTTTGTCTGAAAATACCAGCTTCGTGTTCTTCCAATAACTCTGTTCAGTGTCAGAATCTCAGTGAAGACTAAATCTCTGATCGACAGGACATTCGCTACCAGAGACGCTATAGACAAAGGAGAAAGGCAGAGCTTACGAAGCTTCAGCAAACGCTGACAGCGCTCAACTCCAAAACTGACTTCTTCCAGGAGCAGATGAACTATTACGACACCTACATCAAGACCTGTCTGGATAATCTTAACCGGAAGTGAGTGTGGATTTCCAAAATGAAAACCTCTATAAAAATAAGTGTTTTTTTTGTTGTTTTTTTGTGTGTATTATTTTGGCTGAATTGTTTTATTTATGGCTGTTTTGTCTTCAGGAATACACGCAGATCCATAAAACTGGACAGCAAAGGGGAAGAAAAGGGCAGTAAGAAGTGGAAGCCACAGTCTCTGAAGTACACGGCGGCCAGACTGCATGAGAAGGGAGTCATCCTGGAGATAGAAGGCCTTCAGACAAACCAGTAAGTTATCTTGTTATGGTGACATAATCAAATCTACAGCGCTCTGCAAAAGCGTTCATACAGCTAGATTTTGTCATGTTGCAACCGCAAGCCTTAGTGTGTTAAATTGGGTTTGAGTTTATGCCATCACACAACACAAAGTAGTGCAAATTTCTAAAAATAATTCATGGGTTTTATCATTTTTATAAATGAAAATCAAAAAAGTGTGGTCATCCTAAAACGGTGCTATCTAGAAATGAACCACCTTTCAGTGCTATCATGTGAAATTCCAACAAACTACATTGAAGTTTTTGTTTTGAAGTGACAATTTGTGAACAAGTTTATAAATGTGCAATATGTAAAAATGCATTGCCTTTCAAAATTAAATAACATGCTGCATCACATCTAAGAACAGGTCTACCTGTGCCTGTGGATTGAGAAAGCACTTCAGTTTTTAATTTATTTTTTGTTAAATAGATCTAGTATAATGATTTAAAACTGAAAGTTAGGTCTTTGTAAGCGTAGTCGAACCTTGAACTGCTTTCATTCTTTTCCCTGAACCAAAGGCAAAGGTGTGAAACTGAATTAAAATGATAGTGATTTGCCTTGTCTGCTCTTTTTTTCATTTCACGGAAAGAAGGTTTTTAGGATAAACTCTCCCACCTTTTATTCTCACTGCAAAATCATTGTTTATTCAGGCGTCACCAGAAAGGAAATGGAGAGAAATTACATATCCGCTGTCAAAATCTTAAATGTTTTTTACAGTTTGGACAGGTAAAACATATACACATCGGAGCTATGTTTTATGTTTCTATTAAAATTTTAGATTTTGTCATCAAGCATGTTAATTTTCCTCCCGTCATTTTCTGAGTTTTTATATTTATATTCTCTTTCTCGCCTCCAAAGGTTCAAAAATGTCATGTTTGACATTTCTCCCACGGAAGAAGTTGGAGATTTTGAGGTGAAGGCCAAATTTATGGGGGTTGAAATGGAAAAGGTCCAGCTTCATTTCCAGGTAATTATTTTCCAAGTGTGTCTGAATTTCCATGGAGAAAAGCCAAAAAAAAAAAGACACAACTAGACCAGAATGACAATCGCACAAGTTTCCTGTTTCTGTCAGGGAATGATGGCAGGAAGTGCGTGGAAATGAAGGCATTGTTTGTTTGTTTTTTTTAGACTCTCCTCATGAAGCAATAAAAATAGATAAAAAAAATAACTGCTTTAATTTAGTTCACGTCTTTAAATCAATCATAAGTTTTCTACTTTGTGTCCAGGACCTTCTTCAGCTGCAGTACGAGGGCGTGGCCGTCATGAAGATGTTTGACAAGGCCAAAGTGAATGTTAATTTACTAATCTTCCTTCTCAACAAGAAGTTTTATGGAAAATAAACGTGGAAGAGAAAGCAGGAGAACTGTTGGGAGAAAACTACTTGTGCCTTCACAAAACGTCTTGTTGTTTCATCTGCTTTTAATTTAATGGATCGCCTCCAAATGAAATGTCAATTCCTTGTCTGTCCAGTTTTTTTTTTTTTTCTATGTCTCGATTGTAAATGTAATGTACTTTTAGAAATGAATTTGTACTAATATTCATGTTTTATATGTAAAAGACACGCCTTCCAGAAACCTTGCATTTTGAGAAAACTGTCATGGTTTTATGAACATTACAGAAAAAAGCTGCAGTACCATCAGGTGAAAAGTGACGTTACAACATAAAAATGTGTAATTCTACAGTTTATTAGTGCCTTTAAAATATCTAAATAAAATGTTTTAATTCAACATTAAAAGCTACAGAAGATCTATTTTAATGTTGCTATTATTTATAATTACTTCTCAATCTTTGACCAATATCCAGAATAAATTACATTTGTGAATAATTATTTATTCAACCTAAATACCTAAATTGGTATTTAGATTTCTAAAGTTAATTCAAGGTTGGCTTACTATAAAGGCATTACAATAATAAATAATTGAGGAAATGGTGCATTTCAAAGATTTTGCCATTTGAGGAGAAAAATATTTTTAGTCTCGGATTGATGCTTCCTTTGTAAAGGGGAGGAGATCTATGTGGCTGAGAAGGAGGAGGATCCTCAGGACTCTCTAATTTGCTAAATGCTCACAGACAAAAGCACTTTAGAAACTCATCTGGGAAGCTGATAATTTCAGTCCACTGGATATTTGGAGGATGTACAGCAACAGCATGTTCCCTCTAGCATTCGGCTTGCTGGTTTTGTCTTTAAGTCGAAGCTCGGCACACTCCTCAGAAAATGGTGAGTACTTCTTTTAAAAACCGCCTGACATAATGAGAGCATAATGTGTGCAAACTTAACATTCAGACTCTCATTCTGTGTATAGAGCGATCCTTTAAAATGAGTTAGGTCGACCAAAATAACATTTTTTTCTTCGAAAAAATAGCATCGTCATAAAATGACTACGATGTACCTCAAATGCCAGTTTCCATTCACTACTGGGATCCATATTGGTCAATTTGAACTGAAAATGAAGGTGAATTCAAGAAAAACGATGCATTTTATATAATGTATTGCAGGAATGTAACTTTCTGGTGCAGAAAGAATCCATTTTGAATTATTCTACAGAACCGTATCATTCTGTATAGTAAAAAAAAAAGAAAAAAACTTAAATAGCATAATTCAAATGTAATTCCCTTATTGTTCTTTTGTATAAACCATGGCCATCTGTTTATATGGAGTGTAAATGTGATGGGACATGGAGAGCTATTTTCATTTAGTTTTTAGCGTGTTCATCTTACTGTTTCTTTAAACCTCATTTTTTAAAATGACTGTTGGCGTCTTGGGCTCTCTAACAACCATTAAAAAATGTTGGCACAAGCAGGTTGTATAGGAGAGACGAGAACAAATCTATTTCTGTCCTACCATTGTAAACTGTTTTTGCCCAATTGAGATTAAAAATTATATGTGGAAAAGCATCAGATGCCCACTACTGCAGTACCAGTAGAAAGTATTCACCCCTCTGCCAAAAACCCCAACATTTTGGTTATTTGACAAATTTTGCGACAAAACTTATGTCAAAATGAAAACTGATTTCTAGAAAATCATGATGTTTAAATAAAAAAGGTTTACCTCCTTTAAAGTGATTTACCTAATTCAACAGAGGTCCAGCCAGGTGGTGCTAGAAGACTCTCAGTGAGTGGGCCATCATTTGAGTGCAGGCACAGTAGCATAATACTTGACTTTCAGACACCTGTGTGTGGAAGTAAAGAAATATGCATGAAATCTACTTTCAGTATGACTCAATTCAGAGAGTATTTAGAAGTTGTTTATGCTAGCCAAATTGCACTCAAGTGATAGTGATGTATTTATACCTGAATATCTGAACCAGGTTGACGGTTGTTTCATTATCGCTTTGTGTCTCTCTAAAGGCTCCATGTTGCTACCTCGGACTTTCTCAGGGCGCTTTGTCCTGGTGACTGAAGAACCCATGGAATACATTGACCTGTCTGCGTTGGACAGTTTGAGCGACGATGACGGCTCAGGTTCTGAGACGGAGCAGAAGCCGTTCAAGAAACACGACCAGCACCATCGCTTGCAAAAGCACCTTGTCATCTCTGAGGAGGCCAAAGAGTTTCTCCAGGGTCACCTCGCGACAGCATTTGTCCCCACTGTTTACATCCTGGTCTTCATCACTAGCGTGCCTCTCAACCTTCTGGCCGTGGTGATGTTTGTCCACCGAATCCGTCCCAGAAAGCCTGCAGTGATCTACATGCTGAACCTGGCTTGTGCTGACCTTCTGTTTGGCCTGCTCCTCCCCTTTAAAATCGCTTACCATTATAATGGCAACAACTGGATCTACGGGTCCTTCATGTGCAGGGTGGTGACAGCAGCTTTCCACTGCAACATGTACTGCTCCGTGCTGCTCGTCTTGTGCATCAGTGTGGACCGGTTCCTGGCCGTGGTTTACCCCATGAACTCCCTGATGTGGCGGAGCCCTCAGACGGCTGCAGCTGTCTGTGCAGCCATGTGGCTCCTCTCCCTGGGAGGAGTGTCCCCCCTACTGATCTCAGAGCAGACACTATATTTACCAGACCTTGGGATTACCACCTGTCATGATGTGCAGGATGTGGAAACCCTGCAATCCTACTATGTCTACTTCTTCCCTGTATACTCCTCCATCTTCTTCTTCATACCTCTCGCCTTCACTACTGTCTGCTATGTTCGGATCGTTCAGGCTCTGGCGGCAGCCAACTTGGAGAACCGCTCCAAGAAGACGCGGGCGATCGTGATGACTGTGGTGGTGCTGCTTGTGTTCGTGGTCTGCTTCGCTCCCACAAACATCATCCTGATGATTCACTATGTTCAGATCAGCCACACATCCAGTGACGGTTCTTATCAGGCGTACCTGCTCTCTGTGTGCATAGGCAGCCTCAGCTGCTGCCTGGATCCTCTCCTCTACTACTACGGCTCCTCTCAGTGCCAGAAGCAGGTGGCTGCAGTGCTTAGGTGCTCACCACTGGCACCAGCAGGGAGCAGCATGGACGCACGCAGCACTCAATCGAGTGGATCAAGCGGCAGACCCTGCAAGATGGAAGGCATGTATAGTGGTCATTATAACAAGCTGGTGGCTTAAGGAGCCTGTTTCTGAGAAATAATACAAACGTTCACAAAAGTTGTCAAAGCTTTTTAACTTTTGAATCATTCTGGGAGTTTCATGCAACACAAAGTGGTGCATAACTTGGAACTGGAAGGACAAGGACATGTGGTTTCCTGTAAAATAGATGAAGTTGTAAAGTGAAACACGCATTTCTTTCCAGCTTCTCAGTCAAAAGTCTGAAAACATCAAGTCTTTGATTCATCAAGAGGCTGAAACTTTTGCCCATTCTTCTTTGCAAAACAGCTGAATCTCAAAAAACAACACAAAAAAAAAAGACTTTGGATGGAGAATATCTGTGCAGAGCACTTATTGCCAATCCTCAGGTCCAGACTTTGACTGGACCGTTTAGTCTTATCTACCTGCATTGATACAAACCCGTCTATTCTATCTCTGGCTGGATTTCAGGGTTAACCTGTATTTGACTCCATCCATCTTCTTTCTCATTAACACTGGTTAGCTTCTCTGTCCCTTATGATGAAAAGCCTCCCTGCTGACTGATGCTGCCGCCACTTTGTTCCACCGGGGGGATGATGTTTGTACTGTACACTTTGTAAACAAAAGAAAAAGTTCCTTTTTATGGCAGCATGCCCATTGTTTCCCTGCATGTCTTGTAACAAACTTTAAGCAGGACCTTTTTTTGTCTTTTTTCAACAAGGTTTTTTCTTGAGGCAAAAGTTTCAGAGCACATGACAAATAAAAAGCATTTTCTTTCCATCTGATCTGTGGATCTGCAGCTCATCCAAGGCCAACATGTGCTTCTTGGCTGCAGCTCTCAATAACTCCCTCTTGAAGTACCATGTAGAGTTCGATGGACTCCCATATCTGGGTAGCTGATTTGCAGTTGTTTCATACTTTTTACATTTTTGTATGATGGATTGGACTACAATGTTCACAGAGCGCCTGCACAGTGGCGCAGTTGGTAGAGCTGTTGCCTTGCGGCAAGAAGGTCCTGGGTTCGATTCCCAGCCCGGGGTCTTTCTGCATGGAGTTTGCATGTTCTCCCTGTGCATGGTGGGTTCTCTCCGGGTTCTCTGGCCCACAGTCCAAAAGCATGACTGTCAGGTTAATTGGTCTCTCTAAATTCTCCCTAGGTGTGAGTGTGTGAATCGTTGTGTGTCCTGTATGTCTCTGTGTTGCCCTGTTGCCCCTGGCGACCTGTCCAGGGTGAACCCCGCCTCTCGACCAGAACGTAGCTGGAGAGGAACCAGCAACCCTCCTGACCCCATTAGGGACAAAGGTGAACAGACAATGGATGGATGTTCATAGAGCAGCTGTGGTTATACTGAAAATAATCACACACAGGTGAAATCTGTTTACCATATGGGGGTGTCATGGTAACGGGGTTCGAACACACGCTGCACTTTTTATGTGTTACCGAAAAAAACACCCTTCCACTTTACACTTATGCACTACTTTATCTATCATAAAATCTCAAAACATTAAAATTTGTGTATGTAATGTGACGGCACATGAAAAAGTTCAATAGCGCTCAAGTTGGATGAAATAAATCTTTGGTTTTGGTTTGGGGTTTATGCATAAAGCTTTTACGCTGTATCTATCACATAACACTGTCACTGATTTTGCCTTCCTTGTCTACTCTGTCAGGGAACCAAACCATCAGCATCTGTTCCAGTATCATACAAATTACAAGTTGCAAACATAATGTCATATTTTATTTTTATTTTTTTGACAA
This sequence comes from Gambusia affinis, assembly GCF_019740435.1. Lineage (NCBI taxonomy): Eukaryota > Metazoa > Chordata > Actinopteri > Cyprinodontiformes > Poeciliidae > Gambusia > Gambusia affinis. Next base: position 10,229,815 of record NC_057870.1, read on the forward strand.
TGTGTAATTATGTACAGAAACTACGTAAGTAAAAACAAAGAAAAATGTTATTTGAATCATTAATTTTTTTTGGTTGTAGATTATAGGCTCTGCATCAGAAGAGTAACGCTCCTGGCCTGTTTTTTCTTTCCTCACTTTCTGAATGTTGTTGTGATTTTTGTTAATTCACAAACATATTCAAACATCAAGTGGAAAACTTCTCTTCAGAGAGGCAAATTAGTTAATTCTTGGATTTTGACAAAACATCAGAGTTTCTATGATAGTTTAAGGTCATAAATGAATCACCTTTAGGTAATTAATTTAAAAATTATGTTAGGAGAGAGCTTCACTAAACTGTGAATGAACCTGCTTGTGGAAGTCCACCTCTCAGTTTGAAGATCTCTAATAAAAAACAGCGACTGAGTCAAAGATTAAACTGTATATTTTGGGTTTCTGAATGGAGGTTGTTGGGCCTCTTTGACTCTGCATTTTCTTTTATTGCTGCTCAAATTTTCGTTTCTTTGTCCGGACACAATTCTGTAAGACAAAAGCAGAGAAGAACAATGCTTCATCGAATAAACAATACATTTAAGTACTGATTACTCTCATGTCTGAATTCTTAATTCCCAGGTGTAAGACCTCTTTCTGCATTGCCTCAAGACACAATCTGCAGTCGAGTCACTGACCTGCTGTGGTGTCGTAGCTGTGAAAGTTCTCTGGGAAGTTCAGACACTTTGCTTGCTTCCTAAAATGTTCTACATCTGTGGGATGCATTTTTCCTGTCCTTGCTGTGAAAAAAGGAATAAATCTAAAATATGCATGTATATTTCAAAATTTTACAGAGATATGCAGCGGACAGCGGCTCTTACTAAACTGCATGATGTATCTGCCTGTGATGTCCACGTTACGAAAAGTGTCTGTCCACAGCAGGCAGTCAGAACAAGTCTGCAGGAGGTGTCCTTTGTGGTCCGACAGGTTTTCTGAAAGTGCAGGAAAAAGTCGAACTTATTATGAAAGCCATAATCTGCTGGAGGCAGATTCTTTTTTTTTTTTGTTTTCTAGATAAGATGGAGGGCTGATGTTTGTGGTTGACATACTCCGAAATGTGGCTGTGAGTCCAGAGACGGTTGCATTTACTCTTCCAAAGATGCACCGCTGACTGAAAAACAATATGACAAGTTTTATGAGGCTTAAATCAATCTTACTTATGCATAACACTGCAAACATTGCAACATTTTTATGCTTCCAGAACATTTTGTCATGTTACAATCATAAAATTAATAGCATTTTTTTAGAATTTTTTTTTTCTGATTGGCCAACACAGAGTAGTACATAAATATATATATGTATGTATATATATATGTATGTATATATATATCTATATTTATATAGATATATATATATACATACATATATATGTATACATATATATATGTATATATATATATATATATATATAATTGTTTTTTTTAAAGATTGGCTGTTTAAAGTATATTTATGTGTTTGAGCAACCTAGCTTTAATTCAAACCACAATATCTGAAAATACTTGAAAAATGTCAAAAGTGAAAAACAAAAAATTGAGCAGAGATACTCCAGAAGACCAACAGCTGTATCTGCAGTAAAAGTTGTTTACACGACCACTTTGAATCAGATGTGTTCAATACACATGTACACGACAAAAAAAGGAGAACCATTATTTATTTTATTTCCAAATTTATTGATGGAATTATTATTATTTTATTTGCAAACTTAACAATTGCAAGGTAAAATTGGTCTACATAAAATCAAAATGCACATAAAATCCCAAGAAACTGCATAAGAGTTAGTGACTAGACAGACTACTCACAAGCAGTAATCACCCCATCGCAGGGCCACAGTCAGGTTGTCAGAGGTGGGCTGCAGCTCAATCCAAGAACTTTTCATGTACTCCAGTGCTTTGTGGTATGTCACTGGATCGCCTGCTCCCATCACATAAATCCATTTTCCAAATAACTTTCACCAAAATGTAAAAGAAACACCCACAAGCTAAATGATTCCCTGAAACTGTCTCAAAAAAAAAAGAAATCATTTGGAGAGGAGACAAAAATGAGCGGTACTCACCTGTTCTGGCTCCTCTGGCATGTAAGGCTGGACCAGCTCCTGGCAGTCCGGAGCAGACGCTGCACTCAGTGAAACCAGGGTCAGCAGAAAGCCGACGACAGACAGAGCCATGGTCAGACAGCAGATGTTACTCATCCTGCAACAGAAACCTTCTGATGTCGACTCATTTCCCTCCAAGCTTTCAGACGAAAAAAAAAAAAAAAAAAGACCTTGTTGTGTAAGTGCTAAAAACAAGGGAGGAGGGGGTTGTTGCATTCTCAAACGCTCCTGCAAAGCCTTTCCAGGAAACACTCAGAAACATGCAGATTTCTTTTGGACGGCTCTGAAAGAACTGCTCAATGGTCCTCTGTTGTAAACACCTCGGCTCCTGAATGAACTTCGGCAGGGAGCCACAACCTTTCAAATGTCCCAATAAAGGATCAGACTGAGTTTTGTATCAGCAGAGGAAAAGGCAATTGTCTGTTGGGCATCTTTCTCTCTCCCACTGGGTGTTACCCAGCGACAGTCTGTGTCGCTCTTTGGAGCTTCATTAGTTTTATTGTGTAGGGAACTCGGCACAAAATGATCCGACTGTGAAGAATGGAAAAATCATTTGCCAGAACATCATTCAGGGGGATTAAAAACTGCTTTTATTCACCGACAAGTACATCGACTGGGAAAAACCCCCCAACAAATTAAATCAATTTTAATGAGATTTAATTGTTCAGGCGAAACTACAACGAGTTGATCTACTGCAACATGATAACGCAGTTTAGTGCATGTTAAACTGGATCCATGGAGGCTCCCCACAGAGCTGGGACGACCTCTGTGCTTTAATCCTCAGCTGGCTGATTCTCGGCTTGATCCGTCTCTATTTTCCTAACAGCGGGTGATGTTCCCTCCCCCCTGTCATCTGGACACAGATCTGAAAAAAACAAAGGAGAAAATAATCACAAAATAATTAACTGTTTCCTCTGAGACTCATCCTACTTTGAGGACTTGGAAAAATGGCTGACCTGTGCTTACGAAGTGATACTCTGGGAGAAATCCAAGACATTCTGCTTGCTTTTTGAAGGTTTCCAGCTCAGACGGCTCCAGAGCTCCAGTGCGTGCTTTAAGGAAAGGAGACATATCAAATTGTAACCCAAAACACTCTGCGTTTCTGTTTCAATGACTTGGTAGAGAGTATATGTAAACTATCTCACTGAACAGAAACAGGTATCGGCCTTTTGATTTCCCATCAGGCAGTAGGGTGGTGTCCTCAGACAGGAGGCAGTCGCTGCACGTCTCATAATACTTCCCATCATGATAGGAAGTGTGACCATTGATTAGAACTGTAAAACATGGGAGAAATTACTCAGTTTGTCCCACATGTGTGAAGAATAAAGAAGACGTTTTCAAAAGCAAAGCTGCAAAAGCAACCCAAAAACTATTTGTATATTAGCTTGTAAAAAATGCTTTGTAAGCATGACATACCACATATAAACAAGTCAGTAAGACAATGTTTCAAAAATACATACAAGTGGTGTGACTTGTTATTCCCAATATGGAGACATTTGCTGCACCCTGAAGGCACTTCTCTTCACTACTGTGATGAAAAACAACAAAAATCAAGCCTTTAATTCACACAGGAGATCACAAACCATGACCACTGCATGGATCAGCCCGATAAGGCCATCAACATTCAGCAGAGCTCTTACAGACGGTCGGCCCAGTAGAGGGAGATGACTCCGCTGTCGGAGGTGGGGGACAGTTCCACCCAGGAGCTGTGCACCGACAGCAGGTCGGTCTTCAGGTCGTGCTTGTCCCAGGAGCCGACGTGGAGCACCCACTTTCCATAGATCTGCACATACAGTCACTGCACGTTTAACTCAGTTCTAACGCGCTTTCTTTATTCTTTAACAAGCCAGTTATTGCTGTGGTTTTGCAGAGGTCAGCTTCTTTTACTGACTAACTAAATTCTAACAGTGCAATTAGTCTCATATAATACTTTTAGTTATTGTATTTCTTTCTTAAACCACTTATCTTATTCACCCACCTTATTGTGTTGACTATTGATAGTATTATTTTTCTAATATTCCAGGCTTTGTTCGCTTCACAGTGCTACTGTAGTTGGTACGTCTGCAATACTTGTAGGGTTTTACAGGTGCAAAAACAATCATTTCTATTACTTTAAACACCAAACGACACGCTGTGACTTTGGAAATCACAAGAAAAGAAAGAAAAAAGAAAAGGGAAAGAAAACAATGACAAAAGCGCTAGAAACTTTAAAACAGTGGTTTTACATATGTCCTTGAAACTGAAGTTTCCATTGAGAATAATAGAATAAAATGTGATTAGGTAAAAATAAAATAAAAGAGAGATTAAAAGTTTTTTGATATAATAGATCCTTCCTTGGAAAAGTAAATAGACAAGTACAAGATGTGATGGAGGCTAATATAAAACTGTATCTGTGGCAGAACTTAACAGTCAGACACTTTAAGCAACAATTTGCTTGAAATAATGTTTAAAGTAGCTGTATTATTTGCTTTTATAACAGAATGTGAAGCACAATGTTGCATGTTATCCTTTTCAATAAAAATCACTCCCAACCCTAATTAATTATTGAAAGTCCTCTTTCTCATCTGCTGTAACCTCCCAATAAATCACTGAATCCTTTAATCAGTGCGAACGGTCAGCAGTCGGTGTTTGGAGGCTCTTCACTCATGTCAGATATACTCACAGGGCTGTGGCTGTCCAGCACCAGAGGCTTCACCAGCTCCTTGCAGTCCGGCTCGGACGCGGCGGCGCTCAGGGAGGTGAAAGCCAGCAGAGCTACAACCAGCTGTGCAGCCATGGTTGGAGACAGCAGGCAGCCGGGGAGCAACACTGATGTCAGGGATCCTGCTGCCAGCTACAGACCCCTCAAAGGAACCGAGGGACGCCTTCTAACAGGGGGCTGGGCCACACACGCAAGATGGGAGCTTTGTACCGAAAGATGTTCATCCTCCCCCCCCTTGCTTGTCCCAATGCACCCCAAAGAGCTGATATCTGTTTTAAATTCTTAATAACAACAATAATAATAATAATAAAATGCTGTTCCCGACACACAGTCACACAGATGGACAGCTGAATACACGTGCTTGGTCTCTGTGGGAAGCAAATGTTTAACTTTTCGCCGCCACTCAGCAGGGGTTTGAGTCCTATTTATCTTGTTACATAACAAGCAGCTGGCAAAGTGTGAATAGCAGGACCCCCACAGGTCTCAGTATGTGAGCTGAATGTTGCACAGTGTCAGGCACTTTCAGATACACAGAGACACAAACACATGGAAATTTCCCCCCATTCTGGCTTCATCTCTTCTGTTCCTAGCAACAACAAAAAAAAAAGAAAGAAATAAAATAAAAAATCTTTTAAATTGTTGTCAAAATGAAAAACAAACTGACCAACTTTTCCTATTTGCTCTGTATCAATAAAATATGTTTTGGCACAATGCAAATAAGCAGAATTTTCTCGATGCAAAGCACTTTTCATTTCTGAATGGGTCAACATGACTGGCTTGGTGCAGGGAGAGAGGGAAAGCAAAAACAGACCAGCAAACTCTGCTTAGCATTCAGGTCATGATCCTTAATATTAGAACCAAGATGGAGACATTTTCTGATCTTGTGACGGCTTTGTTATCTTAGAATATTACATTTCCGCTGTTTTCTGCATCTCAGGACTCTTGTTTGCGATAGCAATGAGAATATGCTTTGAAATTTAAACTCTAACCTCACTACAAAGCTCTATTTGTAAGCATTATATCTTGTAAAGCACAAACTGCTGCTTTGACAGTTCTTTAATTATTATTTTTTTGTAGCATAGAGCTCTGTCTTGCTGACTAATCTTGTATGAATAAATTGTCCAACAAGTTGCCGTTCTGTCATCAAAAGGAAACTATTTATGCACATCTTGGCATATCTGGGTAACAGGAGTATGAAAGGAAGGCAAAAGCTGGAAGGATAAAGATACTGAAAAACATTTTTAGAAAAAAGGCCCACAGTGAATGAAAAGCCAGTGGAGAGATTACAAGTTGTTGTTTTTTTTTCTTTTATTTCTTTTCTCACAAAAGAACAGAAGATGCAGGTCCTTCCTTTTCTGCTCTGTAAATCTGCTTATTGAACTTAAAAGACTTGTCATAAAACGCCTCGCTCACAGAAAAGTCAAACCTTGAATTAAGGCTTGTCACAAAGTATCGTACGATGCCACTTCCTTTCATGCTCAGTCAGACAGAACCGTAGAGTTTGAAGTGTAGTTTGTTACAAGCAGGGTTCCCCCACACTTTTCATGTCTTTTTCTCACTTGAATCTAATGTTTTTTTAATCCAATTTAAAACTGTAAATGCGAAACCTAAAAAGTTGTTTCCAGCCGATACTCGTGCATAGGTTTGCGCAACCAACAGATTGAGGGATGGATGGATGGATGGATGGATGGATGGATGGATACTGTTCAGACATTTTGACAAGGCATGAAGTCAAGAAACATAAATTTGTCCTCACTAAATGTCTTTGTCCATACTTATCCAGGCCTATAAAATTGCCCAATCGAATTTAAGACATTTCCAAATTTGTAGAAGCTCTACTGACAAAATAATTTTCCTCATAGGCGGGACCTGTAATGTACCACTCACGACTTCTTTACCGTGAAAGGAAATATATCGGGATAATAATTTCTGTTTTACATGCATTGCTGAGGTTTATCTTGAAGTACGTTGAACAGACAGCAGTGAATGGTTTGCAGCAGACTACATAGTTTATTTCCAAACAATTAATACAAGTTATGCTTCAGAGAGTTAACTAGGAAATCACATATGAATAGTGGTTAGGTCCAAAGAGTTCAGGAACGGCAGACATGAGGGCGGAAAGCAGACGGTAACTTGTGTTCTTCTATTGTTCTTCTGTATTTCCCTCCGTAGGTGCAGTGGTAGGTTCCCTTTCCTCAAGACAAAGGTCTGAAACACAAAGGAAGTCATGTTGTGTTACATACTGCAGACAGCTAAGTACTGACAGAAAGACCAAATCTTACCAGTAGTTTCCAGAAAATAGAAATCAGGTAAGAGCTTCAGACACTTCGCCTGTTTCTTGAAAACCTCAAGATCAGAGGCGTCCAGTTTCCCTGTCTTTGCTGTTATTTGTCAAAGGAGAAGTTGAACATTACTACAGTTTACAAATAACTAATAAATCTTTTTTTTTTTTTTGTTTTGTTTTTTGGATTGTAGTTGTTGAAGAAATAAACCTGACACTCACTGAAGATGTAGAGGTTTTTGCTTTTTCTTGTCTCCCCGTTCACCTCGGCCACCGCGTCGTCTACCCACAGGATGCAGTCGGCGCACGTCTCCAAAAAGTGCCCGATATGCTCATATGTGGTGGAGTTATAGTAAACTGAACCAGATGAAACATTACATTAACATGTTTTGCTACGAGAGTTGGTAGTATAACGCATTAAAGCAGGGACCTACTTACAGATCACCTTGGTCGTGTTTCCTGAAGTGCTGGAGTTAAGGGCCCCACAAACACATTTTCCTTCACTGCCAAAGGGAATTAAGATAACTCACACTTTAAAATGTTATCTTAGTAAAGCATTGCTGTTAAAATGATGTAACTGTAATTTCCAAGTGAATATACATTTTGTCCATGTACTGCAGACTGAATTCATCGCTGTCAGGTATGGTGGCGAGTTTAATCCAGGAGCTGTTCACAATCTTTTTTGCATTCAGGTTCTGTTCGCTGTCTGACGCTCCGGCATGCAAAACCCATTTTCCATAAATCTGTTCAGATGAAAGAACAAGTGTGAAGTTACTTTTCAGGAAGACATGCATTGTGATGCAAGAAAACCCCCGAAGGTAAAATCGTCTAGTTGTCGATTTAATGACTTGTTGATTCTGAGCAGCTGCTGCCCTGCTTACCTTGCTTCGGTCCTCCAGAGGTTTTATCAGTTCATCACAGCCTGGATCAGACGCGGCAGTCAGAGAGGAGAGAGCCAGCAAAGCGAAGCAAAACGGAACAAACATGGTGGGAAGCTGGAAGGAAGTCAAGTGGATGGGGTTGCAAGGACAGGACAACTGAGCTCTATTGGGAGGGCCTGGATTAAGAGCAGGAGACAATAATCACGTAACAGAGAGAGAGAAAGAGAGAGAGAGAGAGAGAGAGAGAGAGAGGTTTGATGTGGGCGGGCTGTATGGAAATGGGACAATGTGATATAATCATTTAAAGTTTACACCAGAGACAAGATCTAATGCCCGGTGCTTCTGGAAACCCTTCTCCATATTCACTTCATCTAATTTATCCTTGAAAAATGTCACGTAGTAAAATTTCTAATTTCATCTTTCTGTAAAGGAACAATATTTTTATATTCATCTCAGAAATATGGAACCAACACCTGTTTGAAAGCTGCATTTTATGACCTTTCATGTGGTTAAATATTGCATAAACACAACATTAACAGCATGTCGGTAATGTTTTAGCCTAAGCATCAATTTCACGAGTTCAGTGAACTGTGCATTGAGTCAGTCTGAGTCCCTTTAACTCAAACTGGCTGCACTGAAACAAAAAAGACGCTGGCAGTTTTCGCAGTTATGGATCCAAAAAACAGAGCCTTAATCTGAGCTTCTACAGTAGCTTTGATATTTCCAAATTGATACCAATGTCTAGACATATCACTTATCGTTATCATATTTATTTTTAAAACTATTAAAATTCACACATTTGTATTTGGTGTAATTTATGAAAGGAGGCTAAATAACACTAGTGATAATAAAACAATACGATGCCTCTATACGGGTTTTCATTACATCCTACCTTTGTTGAGCTGTGTAAACAGAAGTATCTTTTGGCCTGAAAGTCATATTGTAGTTTCTAATGCGATGAATTAAGTCTGGAATAAATGATCATGAGTGATATTTCAGCTTACATAACATTTAAACGAATAGTGATTAAGTAATTAAGATGACCCTCAGTTCAGAGGAAACCGGATCTTAAAGAAGAAGATGTATAAACAATGCAAACAACACACATACAGAGTGTGAATAACATTCGTTATATCATGGAGTGTTTCACATATTGGCCTTCCAGGGTTTTCCATCCAAAGCTAATCATTTTCATTTGCAAAGTTTCCATTTTCATAAGCTTTTTTTTTTCTTTCCCAAGTACTTGGAAGGTGAAAATAAATTCAACATGTACGCTGAAAGAAGGCAGAAACAAACCACTAGGACGCAGGTTGTTTTCATTAAAAAATTGATAAACGTTTAATCACATTAAAGACCATGCTTTGAGCTTGCAGGGTGAAAGAATCACCTGACTTATTCCAAAAGACGAAAAACATAAACTTGAAATAGCCTCTAGATGTTTCTAACAGTAACGTTTAAATAAAGCCAAAACTAATATTTTCATTCTAGACATTTGCAGCATAAGGAATCAACTGAATACATCGAGAACATAATATTGGATTTGCTCCTGGTAAGAGATTTCTGCATAACTACAAACAATTATGCATAAGGAGTCTAACTGTGAATGTACATAAGCAGATTTATGTCAGACTTCAGAATCAGCAACAGTGAAGGGAATGAAGGTGATAACATTATTGTTCTTCAGCGTTTGCATTTGTTGAGGCAACGGTAGGCTCACTTTCTTCAGGACACAGATCTGAAACAGAAAGGAAATCAAGACTCACTATATATTAGAAAGCACAGACAGTTTTGGTACAGAGACAGAGAAGCAATTTTACTTGTAGTTTCTGGAAAATAGAAATCTGGAATGAGGTTGAGACACTTGGCCTGTTTGTTCAACGTCTCTTGATCGGATGGGTCCAGTTTTCCTGTCTTTGCTGAAGGTTATGAAAGGAGAAAATGAAATATTTCAATATCTAGTACAGAAAAAATTCCCCCTTTTTTTTTTAAACAAATCATTTCAAACAATAAAACAGAAAACTCACTGAAGAGGTAGAGGTTCCGGCTTTTTCTAACTGCCCCGTTGACCTCTGTCAAAGCCTCGTCTGACCAGAGGACACATTCAGCGCACGTCTCCAGATAGTTCCCAACATGCACGTAAGCAGTGGAGTTAAAGTGAACTATAAAAGACAGAGCAGACGGTCAAACTTTCTTCATGCAGCTCTAGTATTTGCTGGTTCCGGCCTACAGAGCACTGCTGTCTACTTACAGATCACCTTAGTGGAGTTTCCCGAGGTGCTGGAGTTACATAAACACAATTTCCTTCACTGTTAAATAGAAATAATAAGAATCACTGTTTGATCAACTAATTTGAATGGTTATAGTAACTTTTACAGGACCACAGCTTACATTTTGTCCACATAGTGCATGATGAACTCGTCACTATCAGGTATGGGGGAGATTTTAGACATGGAGCTGCTGGAGATTTTGTACGAGTTCAGCTCTTCTTCATTGTCAGACGCTGCAGCATAGAAAATCCATTTTCCATAAATCTACATGTAATTAGGAAGAGTGATTTTTCAGGAAAGCTTCGACAAAAAAAAATTAGCTTAAAAATGCAGAACTACCATAATTTTCATTTTCAAACCAGATTATTTTATCAGTCTGTGAGTCAGTGAGTTCAGCAAATTCTGACATTTCTTCTGTTCCTTGTGTTGACCCAGATTATCTCTGAATATTTCGACACTTCACCCCAATCAGTGGTCTGTGTTGTGTGAATGCATGAAACTACAGACCCACCAAACTGAAATAAATCGATGTCATTGTACGACTGATCTGGACCTGAACTATCAATGGGGCTTTTTGGACAAAATGGCTCTAAATTCTGCTTCACACCGTCAGTGCAAAGAACTGCTTACCTTGCTTCGGTCCTCTAGAGGTTTTATCAGTTCATCACAGCCTGGATCAGATGCGGCAGTCAGAGAAGGGAGAGCCAGCAAAGCGAAGCAAATCCGAACAAACATGGTGGGAAGCTGGAAGTGGATGGTGCTGGAAGGACAGGACAACTGAGCTCTTTCAGGAAGGTCTGGACAAAGACTAGGAGACAATATCTTATGTAACAGAGAGAGAAATGGGAGTTGGCAGTGGGAGGTCTGTGCAGCAAAGGGACTGTGTTACATCATCACAGCAGTGACTCAGATGCCCATTTATTTAGATTATGGTTTTTGTCTGAAATTTGTGTGCAGAGGACAATGGTTAATATCTGCTCACAATTTGAAGGGCACTCACATGGAGTTCTTTGCAACTGGCCTGTTGGCTGGACATTTATGGGACTTTCCTTTTTAGTCTGCAAAATTAATCAAATAATCATAATCAAAATAGATCATGCTGGTTTTAAAACTACGAGTTTTATTTAGTTTAATTCAATGGCAGGTGTGGTATTCTTCAAGGCTTGCTGAGGGCTTTAAAAATTATATAACAGGACACAGAAAATGTTTTTTTCAAATGGTTTTCTTTTCTCCTCTTCTGATACTTTGTATCTCTTTAAACCAAATGTACACTGTACTGTAAAATCTGTATTTGTCTGCACATTTCATTGGTGTTTAAACCCATATAATTAGGTTATGTTTTACAAATTACGATCTGTTTTGGGGCCATTTAGAAACAAGATTTGCAACCAAATTTATTGTCACCATCAACTTGTATTTTAACGTGGTGCCACCATCAGTTTATATGACCAGGCTTATTATTTTAGAGTCAGGTTTCAATGACATTTTACTGCATGTCAGCTTCCTGCTCTTTCAGACATCACTGCTCTCAGGGGGCAAGCAGCAAATCTGTGATGACATAAAGTATCCTTTAGGTGTTTTCAGGTTTTAAACAACCATATGACAAGATTAAGACCAAACCATGACATGATGATGTAAACTGCCATGTTGCTGAAATGTGCTATACCAATAAACTTGATTGATTGGTTGCTTGATGACATGACTTGGAAGGTACATAATTTCTGCTAACAAGCTGCAAACATTCACTTACGGCCACATCAATACAATGATTCAAAAGACACAGATGACTAAGGGAAGAGAAGCTTTATACCAGCAAATTTGAAACCCATGAAACTTCTCCGCTTATCTACAAAAACATAATACAAGAATAAAAAAGAGAAAAACAAACACATCACAAATGAAATCCCACATAGCGTCACAAAACAGAAACGTAATCTAATTTACAAACTTATCTTCTTTTGCTCCCACTTTATGGCTTCAGTCTAACACGCGCACACACACGCACACGCACGCACACAAAATAAGATTAAAATGTCTCTTTTCAGCTGTGATGGTGGCTTATCAGTCCATTACTCCCACTTCAGTGATTCTCTGCAGAGTAACATTCAAATAATAATTACATCAAATACACACACAAGAGAGAGGAGCTACATTTGTGACCTGTACATGTTGAAGCATGGAAAGGAGCATGTTCACACAAATATTGACCTTTGTACATAGTGGCAATCATGGGCACTGGAAAGTTTTTTTTTAAATGAGTCAAAACAAGCTTTTAGCTTTCTGTACCAAATCACATTTTAAAATCATATTAAAATCACAGTTTCACCGGATGACAATTGTTTTAGGAGTAGTCAGTGCGCTCTGAGATTGACACTTGCCGTTCATCTGTGTCTCAGCTGAATACAGAGAATTAGACACCACTGTGCATTTCGTGGTTCCGGGATGTAGACGCAGGAATACTGTGAAGCAATGTGAAAAGCAGAAGAGGTCAGAGAATCCACAAAAAATATGCAAGTTCTGGTTGCTTTCACTGAAGAAAAGACAGCATTTTACTAACTCTTGTTCAAATGTTGTATTGCAGGTATGCCGTGAACAGAGCCCAAAGTCCGACAATTTGAGCTTGTAGCTCATGAGTTACATCACAACAATGATTTTCAGTTAAATACAGAAAGAGGCCAATTCCCCTTGCTTGGAAAGCAAGTGACAACTTTCTAACTGCACAGTAGTATTGCCTGAAAACTATCATCAATTATCTTTGCTGCTCTTCCAAGTTATTTTTTTCTTCTTTTACAAATGAATTAATGAAAGCATAACACGATCCATTACATAGAGGTCAAGTGGATATATATATATGTAAATAAAATAAATAAATAAAAAGTAAAGGTGGCAGTCTTTTGTTTCAATAGTGACTGATTGTTACAAAATTATATTCAGGTTGTGTTGAAATCGAACTTTGGATAATTGCTGATTGTTATCTTCTTTTGTTTTACCTGTTTGGTGAGACAAACGGAAGGATGTGTGCCATATTTGTGGTCGAATTCGGAAAATATTCAACAGGATTTCTTCAAAGCACAAATAAATAAAATGATGCAACGCCGTAGACAACCACAGGCGTTGAAAATGCGTCTCAAATAACTGCAAGAGACTGAAATAAGGCTAAGAGGCTTGTGACTGAGGTGGGTTTGCATTTATGTTGTAATAAAAAACAGAATTTATCATAACAAAGCTGAAAACATGTTTAACAGTTAGATAAATTAAAATAAAGACAACATTCTGGATACTGTGGCTTGTTTTCAATTATCTTCAGTAGAACGTATTCTATCAGTCACTTGTTGGATGTGCATATGCTGCTCCATACACATCGGATGCAAATATACAAAGAGTTCTCCTCTTGCTTGATTCAGTTGGTTTCCTTTGTACTGTCTTGTAGTTGTAAGAGGAAGAACTGATGAATGTAGCAGAGTCACCACTTTGAAGAAACAGAAAAGAAGAGACATGGGCAGAAACCACGGAGGGTTTGGGGTAACTTGCGCCTGGAGGTCGGGGGTCGGGGGTCAGCTATGGCGAATGATGAGTCACTGGCCTAAAAGATGTCAAATCGTGTCTCTCTGCTTCATCTGGATTTCCCCAAAGACAGGTTTGTGAGCGACTGAGAAAAACCTGCTTTCTGAGTCTTCACACGCTCATTGTCATGTTTGGAGAATACTGCTGGAAGGAGACAAGGAAAGAGAAGAGAAGTGTGAATGTTGCATTCATGTGTAATAAGAAGCCAGTCCGGATTCACAACTGCTTTGCGTAACGTGTTCATAACCGTTTTCACATTGTGTCATTTTACAATTACGAACTTGTGTTATGTATGAATTGTACCAGACTGGTCAATGCAAAGTAGCACACTCTAATGGAGTGGAAATAAAAGAATACTTGGTTTTATTAATAAAAAAAATGAAAGAAAATTCCAGAGCCATCTTTTGGCATTTCTTTCTCAAAAAATAAATATTTAAAAAAGAAATCTGGTGTAAACAAATTCCTATATATCATATAATTATATGGAACCTACCTCGTTAATTAAATGTTAATATACATGCACCTTTTGTGTGAAGGCCTCATGAGTCTACTGGAGAATGTTGGAGAATAAGGAAGGGCAAGAATGCGACCTTTCATAATGTAAAAGCCACACACACACACACACACAAAAACGAAACCATGAATCTTTATTTCTTCCACTTTGAAATTATGCACAGCTTTGAGTTGGTTTATCACGTAGAAAAAATAAGACTCATTAAAGTTTTCAATTGCAGCATCAGAAAATGTGAGGCGCTCAGAAGGCTTGAACTGTTTTCCTTCCAGAACAAACTTTCTTTACGGCAACCTAAAAGCTAAAGTCAGGAGTCGCTGAGCTTGGTAAAAAGAGAAAGTTTGTTTCTATCAATACTAATGTCAGCAAATCAAAGTGCCACATCGTGTTTGTGATTCAAAGTTACTTTGTGGATCTTTGCCGTCGCTGTGAGACTTGCTAGGCAGCCAGCAATAGATTGTACAAAAATTTGTGGTTTGTAGCCGAGGTATGTCAAGCAAAAACAACATCTTTGAAAGAAAGGTTACTCTCATCTTTTCTGAAACATATGAGGAAAACCTCCTGAACAATAAATAACTTACACTTTCATTCTGAAATGGATTAAGAAAGTTTCCCCCCATCTCTCCGTCCTCTCTGGGTGTCCCTGGTTGGTTGCTCATACTTAGGTTACCAGGAGAGTTCTGTGAGGAGTAAAACACGTTTAAAGAAAACTGTAATTTCACGAGCTGGAAGAAAACACGTCGAGTGCTTTACTAACCTTGGAGAGACTGTCCATGTCGCTGGACCCTGAAACACAGAGCAGTCTATCATAACCCTGCATGGATTTGATGTGACACAGCAGGAACAAACATGATCACAAATGTGCAAAATATACAAGTTGCTCGTCCTTTTACCTAAAGATCCATTCATGTGATGCGGCTCCATCCCTGCCATTCCCCCCAATGGGCCGTCGCTCCCGCCTCCCATTGGGAACTGAGCAAGTCACCGGTGGGTATGCAGGAGAGACACAAGCAGCAAAACACACACATCAGGATCTGACCTCATTCTTTAACAGATCACACACTGTAGAGCAAAGAGACAAAAGGTTCTCACATTCGGCCGGCTTCCACCAGGAGGGACTGTGTTTATCATGGTGTACATGTTGTCACCAGAGTTAGTAGAATCTAACAGAACAAAGAAAAAAATGGTAAAGGGGAAAATCTTCAACCTACAGACATGAAAAGGTGGATGCAAGGCTCACCTGCTGGACTCGGCATTATTGGGGTTCCAGGTGCACCCCCTCCTCCTGGAGGTCCCTGGAATACAAAGTTAGTTTTTTATTGTATAAATTACCAGGCAGCAGGACGTACAAAGAGTGCAACACAGTCTTATATCTGTCATACATACCACATAGCTGCCTGGGGATGCAGACGAGTAGGGAGTCTGGGAAAAACATGGAGAAGAAGAAAATCAAAGTGATGAAGTCAGAAGTTTCTAAGGCCTTTTTGTTTGAGGACTTACAGAGTTTGAATTTGGAGGATTTGGCCAGGGTCTCCCACCTCCATGTCCCCTGCAACACACACACATACACACACACACACATCGGTATTCTGCTTTCTATGCAGGCCTTACTGTTTCTGGTCAGAGTTGGCAACAACAACCTTTTCTGATGCCAGAAGAAAAGGTGGTGGGAACAAGAAGTAAAAAAAAAAACAACGACAAGAACTTTGACAAAAGAAGATAAAATAGTGGAAAGCCAACTCCTGAGTCCACAGTAAATAACCAGAGAAAAGAGTAAAAGTCTGAGCGTGGGGACAGATTTAGGATATCTGACATTTGTTTTAACCGAGAGAATGTGTCATTTAATTTACGGTTTGAAATGCAGACCAAGATGTCGCTGGAGCAGCACAGTGCTACTTTCATGCCAGTACCCGTAGCTTTGCACATTTTGTCACATTCCACAACACAAGCTACAATTTATTTTATTGGAACTTTATGTGACATATTATGTTGGCCAATAAAGCAGAAGGGAAAACACTCCGACAACATTGTGTTCGTCTAGTTTGTAAAACTCAAATAAAATACGTGAAGTTTGCTGTTTTAATGTCACAAATTGAGAACAAGTTCAGGATGTTGGAATACGTTTTCTACTAGTGTTACATACTGACGTGTCCATCACTCACATGCTCATGCCAGGCATCCCAGGACCAACCAAAGCATTCAGTGGGGGTCTCATCCCACCTCCATAGTTCTTAAGAGCAAAGGAGAAACAAACACTCAAAAACACATTGCTTTGTGTAGATCTTCGTTCGATGGTCTCCCCGTACCTGGGGCCCCAGAGGTACCATCCCTCTAGGTGGAGTCATCCTCTGCATTGGTCCTCCCATGCTTGGATGCCCTGAAACAGGAACACCACACAGTCAGTGTTAATTTGAGCCTTTGGACTGAAGGTTAACAGGATTATCAGATCATTTTCAGCAATCATTTACCTCTGAACTGAAGGCCACTAAATTGCAAAATCTCTTTGTCAAAACACTAGAACACGTATTTTTGCTCCTTAAAAACTAAGAAAAAAAAGCAGCTTCCTATGGTTGATGTTATTCAATCCAATAAATTTGAATAAATCTTCCAAGTGATTTGGAAAATTTCATATTTGAAATTCAGCCTATATCTAAAACCCTTTTTGCACAGCAAGCTCTACGAGAGCCAATTTTGCTCTCCAGTGATCAAAGACATAATTATGCAACCAAGCTGACTCTGATGACAAAAACTGCCTACCAATGCAGGAGTGTCACTTTTCATCTTTTTTGTTTTCTTTTTTTTTTTTTACGTCGAGCAAGCTTTTAGCTTTGTCAAACGTTTTAGACCGAGTTTTAAAATCGTATTCTATCATTTGCTAGAATTTCAGGTGATTTGGGTTTTGCAATCTCACAAGGAACCATAGAGATGATAATTCTCCTGCTGCGTTAAAATCAGTTTGGTTTTGGAGCAAGTATGATTGACAGTTATACACTTTGTCTGTAAGCTTTGAGTTTCACTCCCATGTCAACATTTCTATCAAACATTGATCTGAAAGAAGACACTGGAACAGAAAAGTGAAGTCATGCCAGCTCTGTGTATTGTAATAGTAGGGACCTTGCTGTCTTGTGGGGTCCATCCCAGTAGGTAACATAGGCTGGCTACCTGGAACTCCTCCAAGGCCCTAGAGAGAGAAGAAATGAGTCACATCATCAGGAATGCACCAGAGACTTCTTGTTTCAGTCATCCAGTTATTGTGGCTTGCAAAAGTGCCAAGAGCCCCACTTTTTTTTGTTTTTGTTTTGTTTACTGTGAAAAGTGAGTCATGCATATTTATACAGCCTGATACCTCTAAATAAAATCCAGTTCAGCCATTGTTATAAGTTAACAGTAAAGATAATTCATTAAATTTAATGTAACTGTTCTATGAATGTCCCAAAGTTCACTAATGTTCTCCAACATTAGTGACTCAACATAATTATGGCGTCCAAGAAACACTAGCAGTAATAAGTTAATATCTAGCAGCAGAGATGGTATTCCACAGCAACGTGTCCTGAATGACACCACCATTTGTTGGTGGTAATCCGCCCAAGTTGCTTTTGCTGCTCCTCTTTAAATTGCTGTTAGAAAGCACGGCTGGAAAGCCGGATCATAGAGACGTTGAAGTTGGGGATATAATCTTTACCCATTATGACAACTGGATGTAGTTGTTTGAACTTCCTCCTTCTCTCTCTGCTCTTTGGCCCAACAGTGGCCTCCTCACAATCTAGACCCAAACCCACAAAGAATCTGTACAAAGCCTTAAGAAGTGACACTTTCCATGCATCCCGACATAGTTTGAGATGTTTTGTAAAGAAAAATATCAGTTCTAGATGCAACAAGCCGATAGAGACGTACCCAAAAGGACTTGCAGCTGAAATTAAATGAAAAATTAAATATTTATTTCCTTCAGTTATTTTTTTTTTTTTTTTGCTACTCTATGTTGGTCTATCTGCGATGTGTCAAAATGTGAAAAAGTTTAATAGGTATGAGAAACTTTTGCTTTAGGCCTGGAAGTGCAGTTGTCAGACGAGCCCTCACCTGATTGGGTAGTCTGAGGGGCGGCCTGGGTCCTCCAGGGTATCGAGGTGACATGAAGGGCTAAAAAACAGGAGGCATGAGTGTGTCAGATTTTCAACAAAACAACCATCAGGATAACCTAAAACAAACAGCTAGAGTTGTCAGGGAAGATGATGATTTTCCTAAAAGGAATTTATACAAATCAGGGATGAAAGTACAGATAGAAGACAGTATAGATAATATATACAGACCAACTCAGTGAGTTATTTCTGGCTGCTTTCTTATGGAAAAATGGGAAGCCAACAAATAAATTTGCCAAAAAAATCGTAGGCAACAAAGTCTGATGATTTTTGACAATAACGTCCATGCATTTGTTAACTTTTAAGGTTTGGGCAGGTTTTGTCGGCGCCTTCTCCTTTTGCAGCTTAGAGTGGGTTTTCACTGAAGTTACACAGACAGCAGCAATGCTGTTGCTGTCAAATTAACTTCAGCGTGGTCAAAAAGGCCCTCCTGCAGTGTCGGATGCAATGCTGCAATGCTCCACTAGAGGGCAGTAGACTTCTTTGTTTGATCAAGATGAATCATTGAAAGTAAAAGTAGAATTAGATCAAATCTGAAATATGTTTGGTAATACTGTACATTGAAGTACCAAACCAGTCCATGTAGATATGATAGCCTTTTTTAAAACTAATAAATCTTCAGAAAACCTTTCCTACAATACACAACTCGTCTTCTGTCCAGACTCATGTTTGATTTTCTAAATGCAGGAGAGGAAAATATCTTGCAAAGGCTATTGATCTGGATGTCTGAAGCCGTCATCTGAATTTGACTGATAATGACAGATAATCAATCAGGGAGCGTAGCGTCATCCAGAGCTGACATGAAGCACTGCTGCAAGTACTTACTACCTCGACTTTATTTCCACTTTTCCATTTTTCTTTTCATCATGTAGGTTAGCTTACACATACAGAAACTGAGACTATAAAAGCCCTTTGTGTTTAGTGCCGCGAAAGATTTAGAAAACTACAATTCCCACAAACGGCACCACTGGGAGACGTTTTCTTTCACAGCAGTTGTTCTGCACTTTTTTGAAATGCCTCGTTTGCTGTTAAGGTATTTCCTCCTTTGCGAATGTCATTCTGAAAAAAAATTACTTAATGCATGTATTCAATGAAACAAATAATGAGTTGTTGATATGGGCAACATGGGCAACATCCAGCATGAGCAAAGCATTCCCAAAAAATATGTAAAAATTATAATTCTTACGTTTTGCTTGAAGTAATTTTGGAAGACAGACAAAAATAGTAAAAGAAAATTGGCTAACAATTTATTCTAAAGACCTAGGAATCCCAAACGCTAAAAAGTAAAATAAAACAGGCCTATGTGTGTGTGTGTGTGTGTGTGTGTGTAAATGTGTACATTGCACACCTGGAAAAATCCTGGAGGAACCGGCCCCACTGGCATGCTCTCTCCTGGGGGAAGGTTCCCTAGGACAGGGCTGGGAGCTGCCGCAGCGCTCTAAACAGGTCAAACACACAAAAACAGAGTCTTAAGGAACCTTTCTGGCCACACACTGATAAAAAACTACAGTACATTGCAAAGGTACGTACACTTGGATTGGGGTGAAAGGAAATCTTTCAGCAGTGCCATGATCCTAAACAGACATAAACATACAAACCCCAACCCCACAGTGGAATGGTTTATATCAAATCATATTCAAGTCATAGAATGATCTAGTCAAAGTTCAGCCCCAACGCCGACAGAAAATCTGTGCCAAGTCTTTAAAATGATGTTCAAGGCCCTTCTCTCAAAAGACTTGTAAGCCTAATAATATTTATTCATCTCAAGAGATAAGATTTTCTCAGTTAATTGTTTGGATATCCCAGCTCTGATATTTTACAAGTATTTCGAAATGAAAGGCACCAAATGTCAAATGAAATTTGCCAAATGGGTGTCTTCTGTAGTTTTCCTGCTGTCTCTCCCTTAATGAGGTGTTTCCTGTTTCTACCGGTGCCCAGCGATGCAGGCGCAGGTTTATTTTTGTACATTGTAATTTTTTTTGTGTTGTTGTGCTTGTCCCAGACGGGTGGCGCTGGATCATTTCAGCAGAGCCTCCCGACTGCTTCCTGTGGTATTGTGCTACTAAGCCCATGCTACCAGCAAGTCCTGGCCTCTCGCCCGTCCTATTCAGGAGTTCAGGGCAGGAAACATCCAGACGTCTAGGCAAAGTTGCAGGCAAAATTCACAATTTACAACTGTGTCTAGATGAAAACGTATGGAGTCTGTGTGCATGTCCTTTGTGTCTGCTGTGAGTTCTGCGTTTCTGATCTTCTGTCTCGCTGTGATGGATGGATAAAAAGAACTCGGGTGAAATTCAGCCACAGTCTCTGAAGTTTCCTCCAGCTGACTTTTTAGGTCAGACAGGAACAAGGTTTAATCAGAGCCGAGATAAAAGCAGACTGACGACACTCCTGTATCCTGCGCTGCTCCACCCCGCCACCCTCGCTGCTCCCTCTGCCTCCTTCACATCTCTCCGTCATTACTGTCGGGCAGCAGGGAGCGGGATCCGCAGCAGCTTTTGGATTTCATGTTCTGCTGCAAACATAGCCTGGGTTTGTCCCAGCGGACGAGTGTGCAGATGGACACAGATGGCTACTGTGTACCGCCATTGGCTCAGCGATGACTGGCTGGATTTGGTTTGTTTTTGAGCTTGTGTGTGTCTGTGTTCGGGTCTAGTGTTTAACATCATGCACATCATGCTTTTTGTAAGTCACCCTCTTCTTGTTCTCACACTCTATTCCCATGCACTGTGGATTACCCAGCATGCCTTGGCTCCCCAGCAGCCTGGAGGTCTGCTGAGTTTGCCTTCACGCTCAGAGGAAGAGGCAGGGAAAGGAGGACAAAAAGGAGATTACGAGTGTATGCGTGCATGTGGAAGAAACTGTGTGCAGGACCAGAAAAACTGAAGAAGAGAGAGAGAAAAAAAAAAAAACATCTACCTGAACTGCTGACAAAGCAGCATTTTCTGAATACAGCAACTAGCAAAATTTAAATAGCTGCAACAACAAGAAGACAGGACATGTTGGCTCCCCCGGACCAGCGAAACATTCGATCTACTAAAGTAAAGAAGAAATCACAAACTCAAGCAGAAATAAATTAAAGGTTTGTTCTGGCGGCGCGGGTAAATTAAGGGAGTCCACTGGTTTCCATGGAAACGAACATGTACAACACGTATGAAGGAACTTCATACGTGTTGAGATCCCATTGGATCTTGAGATCCCATTGGTATATATATATAAATTCTTATTACAAGATTCTCCAACAGCAACAGAATATAAATTTATTTTACGGCCATTATGCTTCTCTACCAGGTGTGCCAATAAATGTTTGAGCACTGCAGGCTAATTTGCGTCCTCACTGACGTAATGGAGAATATTAGTAACATACTTATTCTCTCAGAGCATAAACATTTGACTCACTTTAGCATGTAATGAGAGTTTTGAAGAAAAAAAATGGCTTATTATTGACCTACTAAAGCTTCTAAATCCCACTCATTTGTTCACATAGTGTAAAAATAGCTTAAAAAAAAAAAAAAATAATGACTTTAAATCTCAGATGTACCAATAAATGATCACAACATAAAACCATGTTGTAAGTAATTCTGAAAAGTTCTGGCAGTGAGCAAACAGTCCACCAACTTGTACTGATGTGGAAATTCATCTTACTGCCACATAATCACATGAAGGCAATTCACACGTTTTTGATAATATAGTAATAAAATGCAACAAAAACAATTAACCTGGCAGGAAGTTAGTTCACTGGGTGAAAGTTATAAATTGATTATATAAAGTGTGATGTTTTGATGTCTTTATTTTTGCTAATTATGACGATCTTCTACTTTCAGTGGCTGCATTTAATAACACATTTCATAACATAAATAGAAAATCCCATCAGACCAATAAAAACACTTATTTAATACAGAAATGCATTAATAAAAACAAATTTTTAATACCTGCTTAAATAATGTCATTTCAAAAAGTGTTTTAAATCTTACACACAAGTCGTAAACTCGTAGTTTTTCTTGAATTTCCCCTTGGGGATTAATAAAGTATAAAGTATTCATCATTAGAACATATATCCTAAATTTATTGAATATATTGTATCTACATCTCCCAAAGGCTAAATGCTGCAGAGACTGATTTATGCTCACATAAAAAAAAACCCCGTCTAGATTTAACATTTGCAAACAGGTCACACAATATTTTTTTAACATTAGTTTTGTGTTTTGCTAATTATCTTAGTAAACCTTGCCGTTTTTTTTCCACTGTAGAAAGGCAGTGTTGAGTGTGACCTGGCTGTGATTGTTGCTGTGTAAACAAGTTGCAGACATTGTTCAGCACCAGGAGGAGGAGAGAGGAAGACATTCATTACTTCAGATGCAGAAGAAAAAACAGTTTTCTATCCCTTAGCAGTGCAATATATAGAAGCAGGTAAAACATAACAAGAACATATAGAAAATTCTTGCATAATCAGAAGAACAATTTAATCTAGAACTGTGGTTAAAAATAAAACTCGGTGTGGACAGATTTCTTTTTACTCATATTGAATGTCAGTGAAGATGCTCTCAGGACTCAGAGATTGATGATTTATTTTAAACTAACCACAGTAAATAGCAACTCCAGCTCTGATGCACTCTGAGTTTTATGCAGCTGGGATGCCAATGTAGACACTTTCACCCATGAACCTCTGAGAGGCTACATTTCAAATGCCTAAAGTTTCTGGCAGGATGGCTGTGTCAAGGATTTTCCTGAAAAGCAGGCTGCAATAGTAGGCAACTGTTACTGTTTTGCCTTCGGTTAAAATGAAAGAAGGTAAGAAATGATTCCTTGACTACTGTAAACTAGAGGTTTTTATTTTTTTATTTTTGGGGTGGAAATCTGAGAAAAGAAAATGTGGAATGCTCTCTACCAATAATGCAGCTTTACTCAGAACACAGGAATTTAATTAAACATAGCGGCATTTGAACATCCTTAGTTTTTAATTTTAAAACAATGTCAGGATTTGATTTGTTAAGCTCTTGTTTGCCAGCTGTGTAAATACCAATTCCCAGCCAAGCTCAGCTTATTATAGCACTTAACCTCTGTCAACACAAATGGCCCACAGATTGTTAAACACTGGTAATGAGTCCATCTTGTTACATCATCCCTTGCATGAAAGTTTGCCATGTGAGGAAAAAGTGCAAAGTGAGAAGAACAGCAGCAGAAAACATGTGTGGCAGCTGAACAGTTCATCACTATAAGACAGTGGAAGTGGGTAAAGAGTCTTTAGGTAAATCTCTGGGTGAACGTAAACTGCAGATTTCTTTTATCACTCTTGAGCTGATCAAGTTCACTGCACTTTCAATTTGTGCACACATTATAACAGCCATTACAAACCCTGATTGTTCACAAATTAAATTCTAAGCTGTTAAATGAAAACTAACTTATATTTGTTTTTTTACACTTCATTAGATTTAATGAAGCAAGTTGTTTCAACCCTCCACCAAGTTATCTGACCAAATATGTCCTTTTTTTTTTTTTACCGTTTTAACTCTCTACTCTTTGTGCATTTGAAGCTTCGCTCGCTCCGTGCAGATTTTCTCTCCCTGAGCCATCCCCCAGAGAGAACCACAACGACTTGACTGAAGTGCAACACTTCTGACAACGAGCTGATCTGCAATTTTGTGCAACGTTGTACACAATGATCCATGCAATCAGTTTTCCTCATCAAAAGCTGTTTGCAATAGAATCTGAAGCATTGCAGAGGCACCAGTCTGTTCTCAGATAAACACCTGCATCTTCTGGTAAAAAAAAAAAATGTTTGTTTCATAAATTATTCAAAATACCATCCCCGAGGCAAGTATCACATATACGCAACAAGACAGATCCTAGTGAATACAACGGCCACACGAATGGATCTGCAGTGATAGTTCAGAAAACAGTCAGATGAGATTAGTATATTAACAATGGATTTTTTTTTTTTTTAAATCACGTGATCAGTGATTTTTAAACCAGGGAAGACAGTGTTCTATTTTCCCAGAGAGATAACTTAAGATCCAGTTAAATACTTTTGGTAAATACTGTCTTTGTAAAATAAAAAGTCTAGGAATGTTTGAACACTGTGCTGTTATTTGTCTTACTAAAGAATGCAAACCCTTCATGGGATTTTTTTTCATTTAGTAACATTGCTATCACAATCTTTTTCTTAAGGTTTGAAATACTTGTGGTATTTATTGCTTAGTGGACGGACAGGAATGGGGCAGAGAGAGAAGAAGACATGCAGAAAATGGCACAGGGTTGGGATTCCAACCAGAAACGGCTGCATGCGTCGAGGACTTCAGCCACAGCATCATGGAGCCGTGTGTGTGACAACCCTAAAACCCCGGCCTCCACATTGTACCCTACTGGGATGTGATGCCACAGACACAAAGCGGGATGCATTTATGAAGGGGAAGGGAAATAAAGATGCAAGAGCAACTTTGAAAAGTGTGTCAATGCATTTGCTTTTTAGGCCTTGTTATTTCAACACTGTAGAACCGCCTTGACCTGCAATTACAGCTGCAGATCTTTTGGGGCATGTCTCCATCAGCTTTGCACATCAGGTAGTTTTCATTTGTAAAATATCTCAAGCTTATGAAGATTCTATAAATTTGTAATAAATGTAGAAATCCAAGTATCCTTTTCATTCAGCTTTGCTCAACGTATTGAATGTTTTGGTTGTGTTGTGACAAAATGTGAAAAAGCTTATGGGTAGTTTCTCAAAAAAACAATAAATCGCGTGGTGAAATCCAAATAAATTACTTAGGGAATAAGATTCTGCTGTAGACATAAAACATAAATGAGCCAATGCTGTAATCACAAATAACTTTACAAGCTCATTAGCTTCTTTTATGGAGCATTTCTGCCATTATGGAAGGAACATGTTCAAACATCCACTTTCAATTCTGAAACAAAACTACATTTCAACTCTATTCATTGAATGTTACTCTACTTCAGTTTACTTTACGACTTCATGAGGCTTTCCTTATACTGCATTCATGGTACACTAACCCATTACATCACAGGCACAGTAATACCGAATGAGATAACTTACAAATTCTTCCATCCCTATACGTGACCAGATACTGTCTTCTTTAATGTGCATGCTTAATGCATCTGTATATATGTGTGGGTGTGTGTGTGTGTGTGTGTGTGTGTGTGTGTGTGTGATGGTGGGGAGTCATTTTCATTCAATACTGCAGAGACTGAGAGTGAAGCGTGGGCGGAATCTCAAAAGACTGTCTGTGTCTATCTTCCCTCACCGTCTCAACCTGCGTCGGTCGCTGTCTGCTTTCTCCACTCCGCCGTCTCTCAAGAGAACACAAACCAGGCCGGTCTCACTTCTACTGGCCCCTTACTGTACCAATGACTTCACATTATGAGCACATAAATAGAAACATGCCAGGTCATGCAGCATTATGTGCTTTTGTCTGGCCGAAGTCTGCCTATGTGATTTTTGTTCTTTAAACAAGAAGTCAACAACGTTGCACCTGCTCTGACTTTCATCGTGTGCAGAGTATCTTTTTATATATCTATCCACCACATGTTGTTCAGCTGCAGAAATTCAAAGTAAGAAAGATAAAAACTTGAAAATTGACAAATCCAATTGTATCTTAAAAATACAGTTAATCATGAAACCTATACATATAAATCCAAGGAAGTAACAGTGAGCTCACAATCTTCCAGCTAAATTGGCTTGTTACAAGTAAAGGTTTGCTGCAGGGCCCATCAACAAAATTTGTGCAAAGCCCTGAGACAGCATGAGGGCCAGGCTGGGATTAGTCATATTTCTGCTGATGATGCCTGAAACAGGCTGCCTTTAATAAATGGCAGCTGCCTTGCTGTTTTACTAGTTTTTACTTTTCCCTTCTTTTTTTTTTTGACTGAGACGCCTTGTGACTTTGTTTCTTAATAATTGTAAGGAAGAAATAGTAATTCATTAGGAGACATCCTAAATAAAAAAATATATGCAAACTTCTTAGGTATCAGCTCAGGAGAAACAAACAGCAGACTTTGGTTAAATTACAGGGTAGAACTTACTAGACAACTGGGATGTTAGCAGTGGCTAATCACACGGCTTGAATGATTGATGGCAGCGTTAGGCTTATTACACAAGCTTAACATTTGGTGACAAAGTATTTTAGGTTTCCCCCTGAATAACTCATTAATCTAAAAGATTGGGAGGCAGCGAGCATTTTTGAGCTCAAGTGATGTCTATTTCTATTTTTCTATTTTACTTAAAATCAGTCAGATTTGAACTGGAAAAGTCAAGAGGGAAATCTAAACGCAATAGTGAAAAGATGGTTTCGTTTAACCAAAAACCTAACCGGTCCTGTTGATTTCCTGAACTCACCTGAATTGTGGATTTAGTGTTTGAGATGGAAAAGCCGCTGCTGTCAACCGTTATTCCTAAAATTAGACGGTGTGTAAATTGAGTATTTATACTTTGCAGGGCAATAAGAATGAGTTTGTGCGCTCCACAAACTTGGAGCTTTCTTTTCCAGGTAAAAGAAAGCCAGGCTTTCTTTTCCATGAAAGCGGAGCTTTTTATGTAAAACTGCAAAAAAGGAGATTTGCTAAGATTTCATTTCAGATATTCGAAGAAAATCAGATTATACATTTTGCCACCAAAATGTCTTGGCTTTGACTGAATGTCAGGAATATACATTGAAATTTATTTCAGGAAAACCTGTTAGACGCATGCATACTTTCTATTACTGTTCAGTGTCATTCATAAAGCTTCCTCTTTTAGCTGTAGCAAGTTTTGTGTTTTTATTTTTAGATTACTAGCACAGATATTTGTTCTATTAGAAAAACTGATTATATTAATTAAAAGTATCTTTTCCTGATAGCCCCTATAAGAAGTGTACTTTTTAAAAAGGCAAAATTATGTTAATCTTAAACTTTCACAAAATTTTGTGGGTTCTTTAAATGTTTAATGGACTTTGTTTAAGAAGAAGGAAGAATTCATCCTTCAGACACATTTTAAAAACATATCACGATACTACATTATTCATGTTCTAGTGACTACAATCTCTGAATAATCCCAGTTCACA
Organism: Gambusia affinis; assembly: GCF_019740435.1. Taxonomy (NCBI): domain Eukaryota; kingdom Metazoa; phylum Chordata; class Actinopteri; order Cyprinodontiformes; family Poeciliidae; genus Gambusia; species Gambusia affinis. The sequence goes on from NC_057870.1 coordinate 10,257,328, forward strand.
CACATTTCCCTCCTCTGACCTAAACCTTAGCAGACCGCCTTTACTACAGTATGCTAAAGTAAGCTTGAACCTGCACACCTCAACTCTAGCAAGTAAATGGCTACTATAGCAAGTAGCCATAATTAATTTATGATCAGTTACAACTTAAAATAATGATTTAGATCAGTTCTGAATGCACACTTTAATTCAGATCTATTTAGTTTATTTACAAAGCAATAAATAAACACACTTTACAAGAAACCTTGAGGCAGACACATGTCTCTTTATTCTAATTGTTTGAGTTTCCTGAAGATATGCTGATCAAATAATAATAATAAAGTATTTCTCTAAATCTATTTCCAATTTAACATTTTTAATAAGGACATGATATTACCACGGTGCCTGGTGACAAAGAAAATGGTCGCACGCAACAACAGAGCTACAAAAAAAACATTAAAAAAAACCCAATCCAAATGAAATTATGCTTGATCACTTTTGTGGAGAAACTGATTGCAACAAATAACTGTTTTTCTTCAAACTTTTTTTCACAATTTGACTGTTTCTGGTGTGCCTAATATATGATTTTATCCTACTTGTGACACGTTTTTTTGTTGTTGTTTTTTTACAATAAATGTTAATTCAAACTGACGGACATGAAACGAAGAAAAAACATTTTTGTCTCCAGCCACAAGAAGATGGAGGAATGAGTCCACAGATGCTGTGTGTCTCGTTGTTACCGGATATTATCATTAGCATAGACAAGGTCCCCCTCGCGTTTTACAGTTTGTAAATAAATGCAACTTAAAGTCCAATGCTACTATATTATTTCCTCTTCTTTTTGACAGATTCGGCTAATAATGCAAACTGACTTATAATCTGGAAAATATGACATATGGAGCTTCTTCAAAGCTTCTGCAAAGTTTTGTGCCTCAGCGTTCTGATCATGACTCTGTGGCTTTCTTTAGGAAACTTCTCAATTGCATCTGAATCCAGAGTGACAAACCACCACGACATCCAGAGACTATACCAAAATAGAAACACACTTTAATTCAGATGTTTTTGTCGCACTAACAAACATGAAGGTGGTTTTAGAGCACATGAACAAACACTTTGGACCCAGTAAAGAACCACTAATATAAGTTGTATATCTGGTGATTCTAGTTCTGAAAACTGACAAAGGCAATTTTAGAAAAATTTAGTTTTTACCTAATTGTTAACACTGTCACAATGTCCTCACAGTCAAATATGAAAGAGATAATCCATGAAAAAGCAATCAAGCTTCTCTGGCTGCTTCCTGTAGAAATGCACTGCAGTCATAGAAAACATTGTAGCTGCAATCATCAGATTATTTGAGCTGAAGCATCGTAACATGTCTTCTACACCTTGTCTCGGCTGAGAAACACTATATACCTAAGCCCAAATTTATTCATACCCCTGGCAGATTCTTTTGACTGGATGAAATATTAATATTTTGGAGTGGCTCAGCCAGAGTGTCAATGGAAGGAGCTGTAAAAGATTTCTCCAATGACTTATGAAAACGGTCAAAATAATTTGACATCCAGTATTTTTCATTAGCATGTAATAATTTTTAGCTTAAGTGTAAGATAAGCTACACAAACCTTGATACATTTACCCTTTGTTACAATGTTCATTCATATAATTTAACATAAGTTATCAATGCTACACACTACAACTAGTACATGTGCCTTTAGAGCCTATTCTGCACTCCCAGTGGATCGGCGTGGTTCCTCCAGGGTGTTGGGTTTCCGCAGCTCCAATCAGAACTAGAGTCAGTAAACACCCACGAGAGCAAAGACATTTGAAGTGGGACTGGGTACTGATTAAAACCAAATCCAAATAAACAAAAATCAAATTCTGGCCCGTGTCTGAGTTTGTTGTGTGAATGAAGTTGTTTAAGATAGCTTAAAATGGTGTGGAGTGGTTAGTGTTAACTCTGTGGGCCACATGGAGTACATCAGGATGTCTAAATGACAAACCACGCAGGAAGGAACTCCATCTCTCCTCCCTCATGCTTTTTCCCCTCTCCCTCCATCCTCTCAAATGCCATTAGTCCACTTCCTGAAAGAGGGAGGTAGGAATGGAAAGGGGAGTTGCTGTTATTCTGCATAACATATACAGTCTCACTAATGTGAGCATATATGTTGTATTAAGAGGAGCACTAATTTAAATGTGCATATTAAAAGAAAACAAGACTTAAAAACAATGCTTTGCCAAACATTTGATCCAGTATTACCCCCTTCAACCAGCCAAAATGCTCCACTGAGCATTTACATCTACTCTTCCAGGTAGGAAGTCCTGGCCAAGGCCCTGTCCTACACTTAGACACATTAACACACATCCAGAATCAATGATTACCAAAACTAAAGGCTCAAATTAAAAAGCAACCATGGGACTCTGTTATTCACTGCTCCGTTTCTTAACCAACACATGCCACATGGCACGCCAGAAAAAAAAGTTGCTACATGAACAAAAAAAGGACAATTTATATGTAATTATGCCATGACTTCCCTGTTCAGCCGTACTGCACAAAAGCAGCTAAATTACACAACAAAACATTAAAATCTGTTGAATCTCTCTGTTACATCTCAACTGGTTTTGTCAGGATTCAGTGGACATCATGAGAAAACAGGGTTATGATCATGATGTAAGTTTAAAAAAAAATACACTGTCAAAAAATAAAACTAATAAAAACTCCTTATCCAAAATTATACCACTTTCATATTTATAAAGAAACAAAAACTATCATCTATCAGCACAAAACAAAACAACAGAGGTTATAAGGTACACAAAAGGTAGACTGGTTTCCCCAGAATTAGCATTCGATTTAGTCATTAATTGTCTGCAAACTTTAGGATACTGTAAAAAAGAAATTAGACATTTTGAATACATTCAAGGTACAACTGATTGCATTTACCAGCATGCATCCCCAGTCTTCCGTTTAAATGCTTCTTTTGATTAACAACTCTTAAGTGTGTTTTTAATGACAGAGGCTCCTGCAACTTTTGTAAAACAGTCGATCAGAGAAAGAAAGAGGATGTTACATGAAACCTCAGTGACAAAGAGTTTTCCTTTTTTTTTCTTACACATGAAAATAGCCAAAACAAAAATGCAGAATTATTTGTTTTTCCAGCTGCTTTCTGCTGCATTAAGAAGTCCTCCACATGCTTGCTGAGAGTAATCAAAAAGAAAAAATATATTAAAAAATTTAACAAAACTTTAACGATTTCAAAATGTATATGAGAACCATACAAGCTCTAGATATGTTTAAGACAAAAAAAAATCCAGAGTAAAATATTTGCATGGAATTATTCCTCTATATCACCACAATAGAAATACAACTATTACATATAAATATGCATTAGTTTCTGTTTCTACTAGTAATGAATGAAAACATATTTTTGAGACTTCAAAGGAGGGCTGAAACTTAAAAATGTCAGACTTTTGTAAAGATTAAAGATACTTACTTAGCTACCACGGCTTATTTACTTTGTTGGTTGACATGTGATGTGAACTTGAGCTTTCTATGTCAGCTAGTTTTATATCATATTTTTATTCCTATAACAAAATACATTCTGGCCTTATTACATATAGATCATTGTAATTAGTTGTAAAATATTACATTAACGTTAACTTAAATACATAAAATAGGACTGAACTATCTAAATAATTACTTTCTTACAGCTGACAAGAGACAAATAAAAATACACATGCAAGAAAACATTCCTAAATATCCAACTAATGGTTTTTGCACCCTTATATCTATATAATAGTGCATAATTAGGACGTAGGGAAGCAAAGTTTGTGTGTAGAGTTTAAAAATAATCCAGCCTTCCCTTTTATGCATTTCAAAATTAATCTTTATCCAATCAAATCCTTGCAGTCCTCATCACCTCTGGCAAACATTACCCTGTTCAACAGCATTCCCTGCCACATTTGACACTCTCCTGTGTGACATTACAGCTGATTACCTGGTAAAATGGAAGCAGAACGCTAATCTACTTGGTCTCACTGGGTGACTGCAGGTACGGTGTTATGAACTACACAGTGGGATGGCAAGGAAAGAGGGGGAACATTGGCTGTGTTTCCGTCATTACTAACATCATTATCGACCCGTGCAAACATCCCCGAGGCTGCAAGGAGCAGCGTGAGGAGAGCCACAGGTTGATGCACTGTCAGATACTCATACAAAGCTGAAAATGATAGTCACTTTGTGTCTGGGGAGTCAGTACTCCTGCTACTATCTCATGCAGTTCCACAACAACTGAAGAGATAAGGGAGATGGAGTGAACACAGAGGAAATACAACACAAGCAGATTTAAATGTCACAGCTGGAGATGAACAAGAGGGACTATCAAGGTCTTTCCTATCTAGCAGATCATCGCAAAGGCAGAACACCGACTCTGAAATCTACACATGGTGTCTGGTTTATCACCATTATTTAATTTATTTTAAAATACCAAGCTGCTAATTCTGAAAGTGCAAAGTTCATGATGTTTCTAGAGGGATACTAAGTGGAAAAAAAAAAAACCCTGCCATGTTTTAAGGTTTCTCTAGTGCTGGAAGGCCAGGCACAGGAGAAAACAGTAGATAAGAATATGGATGTCGACAACAGTGAAAAACCCACAGAGGTTAGTTGGGGTCAAAGAGATAACGTGCCAGACGGATCGAGTCAGCATTCTCCTTTTACTCTTCTGCTTTCCTGGTACCGTTCAGCCACAATTTCAACAGCTCAAAGTCATGATTATTCACCCGGCTTGCCAGCAGAAACAACCTCTGAAGGTGCTTCAGATCTTTCACATATTTAACTGCTTCTTTAGACAGGCCAGACAGGATTTTAGAGAAAACAAAGTGGAAAATTACTGAAATATTTGGTTTAAAAAAAAACACACACCAATATCCACACCTGTGCAACATATGTAGTATATTTTTGGCCACAGAATTTAATTTTGACACTTGACACCAGAACCAACAAGGAAGTGTCTTATAGAAGCAGTAATTCAGAGTATCACAGGGAGCTTTGACAGGCCTTGATGATGAACATACTATTAATATCATTGTTGGGGCACAGCAAGGGTGGCTATATGAGTATGATGCACAAATATGAGCAGAGTAGCTCACAAGAACCACTGTAGGGAATATTAAGCTGTGTACCATTTGTTGTAATTTTACTGACTTATTGCGAGATAGCATAATAATTTCTTAGAAAAAATTTAACTTCTGAAATGCATGAATGATTTGTAATCTGAAAAACAAAGGCTTGATACAACTTCTTACTTTAGTAGTCAGATTGATTAGACTCACCTAGGAAAGTTTGCGAATTTGCTCTAATCATTTACAATGCTAGCTGGACATATTAGCACAGATTGCCAACGTCTTTTTCTGAAACATTAGAGCTTCTGCAACTTTCCACTCTGAACTTTTCACAGTGATAACTTTCACAAAACCACTTAACCATTCATCACAACCCCTCTCCAGTGAAAGAGAAAGAGAGAGTGCTTGTATGTGAAAAATTTTGTGACGACATAATTTACAATCTTCTGGTGACTTTTAGGATCGCCGGCAGATAATCTCCTCACTGTTGGACCATCAAACTTTGACCAAGTTGTTATCTTGCTTTCCATATATGGCAGGAATTACTATTTTTGAGATCCAATAGATGTTCATGTTGGGATGGGAAAAAAAATGCTTTCCCAAACACTGGTTTCAAGCCTGTCAACATTTTACACACACACACAAACACAGTATTTTAATGTATTTCCATTGAGGCGATTAACAACATTGGAAATCTCCTTTAAAGACCCTCATTTCAAAGAAATGCCCTCTTTAGTCAAAGCTGCTTTAATCAAGCTGTAGTATGATTATTAGTTCAAACAAAAAGCTTCTAATTGCACCTGTTCTTAATTTTGGAAACAATCAGTATTGCTGCAGACAAACCAATAATAGCTGCTCCCTCCTAAAGCTCCGTCTTCAGCTTACTCTTACGCCTTCCTTTCTTTCCTGACCTTATTTAACCTCTCCACTCTGCAGCATGGGTTCATCTTTGCCCCAGCCCACTGCAGAGCAGCAAAGCATGCACAGATCAGCATCACACAAACACTCCATCTTGGCATGTTTAAACACGCATTTGACATGACTCAGCGTAATCCACCAGTGGAAAACACACTCCTCTGAGACTGGAGGGTTGCGTGCTACAGACTAACAAGAAAAAGAAAAAGAAAAAAGAAAAGAAAGAAAGCACAGCAACAGACATTCAGGCAAATGTGGAGCAGAGGGAGGCAGAGGGTGCAACAAAAAGAAATAAAAAAATAAAAAAAACGCTGATGTAAAAGAGAGAGAATGGAGCAGAGCAAAGAGGGACAGAAACAGAGCAAGTGATTATAATGATTTTTTTTATTTTATTGTAAAGAGACACTAGAGTGGATTCAGATCTAAAATATAATGATTTTGTAAGAATAATGATCTGAACATCATGATGGCCCTTTCTATCTTGGTAAACTTGTGGAAATACCCATTTCTTTTTTTGCTCCCCTGTCTCCCATCGCACTTGGCTCCCTCTTCATTGCCATGGCAATGATGTTACAGTGAGTCACCTCCACATCTCCCTCCTCCTCCTCCTCCACACAGCCAAGGAGGAACATGGGAGCGAGAGAGGGAGACAGACCGAGAGATGTGGACAGAGAAGACGGGAGAGAGAGAGAGAGAGAGAGAGAGAGAGAGAGAAAGAGAGAAACGGAGAGAGAGAGCGAGAGCTGGGGGTGCAGTTTCCGTGGAAACAAGAGCGCGGGGGTCTCTCCCCAAACCCCATTGGTTCCCAGCTGGTTGGAATCAGCTTGCTTCCCACAACATATGCAGCCAACAGAGTTACTGTTTCTGGGTCTCTGTCCACTCTCCTTGTTTCTGCAAATGTTTGCAGATAGAAAAAGGAAATGGTCAAAATCTAGTTTTCTCTTTCATTCTGCAAATTTCTAGTGTTGGTTTTATTCATTTCCTCCCCTCAACAAATAACAACATTCCCCAAAGGAAATTTCTTTAGGATAATGCTGCTTTCCAGAAGCAGATTTGCAACTCTTTAAGCATCGTTTAATGATACATTACAAGCAACAAAAAAAAAATAGCAAAATCCCACAGTTTTTCATTTTGGAAAATTCAGAGTGTATACCACAATTTGCTCCTCTAGCCTCCTGTTAGCAATGTGAACTCATGGAGCATATTCCATCCTTTTACCTGTCGGTTGTTATGTAAATATGAAAAACAATTTCCATGTGTGAGAAGAAGAGCATGAATTTAGGATGTATGATGTATGAAAAACATCATTTTCATCAAAGCCTGATGCTCTCGGCAATCGCTCTTGATCTCCTCTTCTCCTCCGACTGTGATGTGTCTGCCATCTCCCACAGTGATACCACACAATGACACCAGGTCCCTCCACCACTGGTATAATACGCCTCCTTATAACTCTGCTGTCAGTCTGCAGCACACTTCATGTCTGCTGCTTCTCAGCTTCATCCACCTCTCTCTCTGTTCGGCTTCGACAGTTTAACCTTGTGCAGGACGCCAAAGACGGACTTTCACTGTTGCCGTTTTTACAAGTAAAGAACTTCCCAAAACTCTAGAGATGCACAGATCAGGCTTTAAGTGACCATTGCTGAATATCAGGTTTTTTACTTATTTATGTAAAAATTATTGTAACTGAATAATTAATTTGTACATTACTCTTGTTGTGTGTTCATTTATTTATCAGCTCTTAAAATCAAGTGGTTGAAGTCAACTGAAGTAGCTTATATTTTGGGTTCCAGACTTTTCTAGGAACTTATCTCATGTTTACACTCCAAGAAAAACCCCCCCCAAAAAAACCAACAAAACTCCACAGTTTGATGCCAAGTGACTTGGCAAAAGATCTCCACAAGTACTTTTCACTCACAACAACAATCACTTTTTCCAACCTCTGACTTGCTTCAGTTACTGAACGTTCTTATCTGGAGGCCGCACTGCACGGCCGGGACGACTGTCAGATACTGATAATCTGCTGAAATCAGATGGAAGAACTGTTTCTCTGTGGAACTCGTTAACAGTCATTGGCCCCACCGACACGTTTTGCACCTGGATCTTAAGAATTAATGTCGAGTGTGAGAGTTGTGTACTGGTGGAAATTTACTCCAAGCTCCTCAGTCAAGCACATAAATACACACAGAAATACATTGTCAAATCAAGAAAGAAATTATCTAAAGCAAATGAATCTGGAGTTCTGCTAAAAGTTGTACAAACTGAAAAGGCTTAGATCACACATGAGGTTATTACTAATGTAAATCCATCCAGGAGGGTCTTTCAGCTAGAGTACCAGGTCTTGCAAAGTCCTTATAATTTCTGATCATCTTCTCACTCAGTAATAAAATAAAACTTTGCTGCTACCAAATTCTGGAAAGTGTGATTTGCAAATGTTTTATTACTTTTTATTATAATGCTCATAAATAAAATCAAGTCTAACTAATTACCTTCAAAGGTAACATGTTTGATGATTGTAATTTGAACTAAGTATAAAGCAGCTTCTGCTTAGGCCTCCGAGATTTGTTAAGAGAACATTGGTGAGATAAATAGAATAACTAAGATGAAGGAAATTTTGAAGAAGATTTGTGGAGGATTAGGTCATAAAACCTGAATCTCTATTTTTAAATACCTCACAAGCACTTTGCATTCCACCAAATGAAGATTGAAAGATTGTGGCACTTGCAAATAGCCAAAATATGGCCGTCAATCTCAGGACAGGAACATTTTTCTGCAGAAAACCATCAACAGTAACTGTTGAGGAGCTGAAGGGATCCATCAGTCTGGTAGGGAAACTGTTAGGTCAACTATTAGTTGTGCACTTCAAGAATCTGGCCTTTGGCCTTCAGAGGAGTGTCAACAAGAAAGCCGTCAGTGAAAGAAAGCCGGAAAGAGTCCAGCTGAAAGTTTATAAAAAGCCACATAGTGGCCACAGCACAAGAACATGCTCTCGTCAGTTTAAAGCAGAAGGGAAGATGAAGCCAAACACAAAGTAATCCTTAGAGGCTACAGAAGTCTTGAGACCCTGACAAACATTAACCCTGCAGAGGGACAAAGTCTTAAAAATACAGACTGGTTAATAAAATGGCAAAATGTCAAAGCCCAGGCCTAAATCCACCTGAGAATCTGTGACAACCTAATCTGAATAATTTTAATTCCGTTTTCAATTACGCTCTACTTTGTGGTGTTGGTCTCCCACATAAAACCCCAAGTAAATACATGAAGGTTTGTTGTTTTAAAGGTGAAATGCTTTTGGAACCACATGTACAGATTTCAAAAATAACAACACAGGCATTAAGAGTCTAAACATGAGCACAGCTTTGTGTCTCATTCCGTAGAGTTAGATTTTCACTTTTGTCTCTAATACGGCCATTTCCAGGGCAGAAATTTAAAAATAACTTGTTTTTATGACTGCAGTGGCCAGAGCAAATGGAAATTGCTCATTTAGTATTGAGTACACAATTTACAAAGCACTTAACCGAACTGTAAACGGCCTTACTGATGTCTGCAGAGCCTTGTCCCAGGACAGAAATCAATAACATTTCTTCTGCTTTTTTTTCCCCTTTCATCTGACTTTTCTTTTTCTTCTCTTTTAACATTAGACTAAACTGCCAGAAGGCTCAAACCTAGCAGTGGGAACGGCATCTCTACTAACCAATCTCCAAGAAGCAAATAGAGACGGGATAAAAATCCAAATGAAACTCCTCTCTAAGACAAACTCAGAAATCACAGAAGCAATAGATGGTTAAAAGTGGGACAAATTAAACCGATGACAGTGTGATCATTTCATCAGTTGTAAAATAGAAAGGAACAAAAGGGCAATTCATATGAGCTTTAACATCTCCCAAGAATTAATTAGGATCTTGCTCTTTAATTAGCAATCTGAAAATAATTACTAAAACAAATATCTGATGGACATCTCTGTTTGTTTTGATGTTGATAGACGGACAGGGAGACAAAATCTGAACCAACGTTTGCTTCTGCCTTCCTCTGAACTTCCACAGTAGGTGTCCACTCCCGGTTTAAGTGAGGGACGGATACGAGCCAAGGCAACCTGACGTGGTTGCGCGACACTCCGCAGCACTGAAACAGTTCATTGAATGTGACTTTGCTCTAATTGCAGTTGTACTAGTTGTAATTTCCCTGTTAAAGACTGGTAGTAAATGTAAGAACAAGACATTGCTGATGGCCTTTTCTATTGATTTGAAGATGCACCGATATATCCTCAGGGATATGTTTTTAAATTAGGCTGACTCTAATCAGAAAGCTAAAACATTTCTAGTATTATCAGATTGAATCAGTAGTTTTTGTTTGTTTCTTGTTCACTATACCAGTGCTCCTTTGCTTTTTCCTCCCCAGGAAGTTTGTTTCACCGGGCTGAGGTTATGCTGCCCTCCAACTTTAATTCCCAGAGCCAGAATGACATCATCACATGGCTGCCTCATTCAAGGAGTGCCTATTCATCACCCTGATCATCATCACCAGCATCAGCAGCTTCACCTGCAAGCACACTCATACGCAAAGTACACACACCTCACTGGAAGCAGATAAAAGACAAGAGAGCCTCTGCCAGAAGCAGACAATTGCAGGCTGAAAAGAAAGAAAGAGGGAATGGGGAACAAAGAGCGAGAAGATCCTGCTGGGGTAGGCAGAAACCCCTGAACTTTGCACTTCCAACAATATATCTCAATAAAGCCTCCGTAGGCAAATCTGATGAGTCAGACTTTAGTCTGCAGAGAGAAGAACAACAACATAAAAAAGAAGAAAAAAAGAGAACCCCTGCATCCCGTCTAAAACACAAAAGATTCACAATTCCTCCCTCAAACATCCAGAGCTCTGTATTGGAGTTAAAGAGCGCGTAGCGTGATTACTTGCATAATCCAATATTTGTTTTTTGGGTTTTTTTACATGCATGTGAGCATCATTTTGTTTTTTAGTGACTTAGTCTTTGACAATAACCTGAAGTCAGAAACATCAGTGCAGACTCACGTAGTCATGGAAGGCCTTGGCTTCACTGGAGTGTTCACATGTGTCTCTCCTCTCTGGAGCTGCACAGTAAAGGTCCCAGAAAACACTGTAACACAGAGGAAGTGACGCAGAGTCAAAAAATAAATATCAAGAGAGAGAAGGACAAAAAAAACCAAAAACATAAGGAAACAAAAAAAATGGTTTGGTCTTTAATGTCAGAAAGCAAATAGAGAATGTTAACACATTTACTTGAAACAGTTCATTTTAAAGACAAACTTACCACCACCATGAATGGAGGAACCCTGGAGGTTCTCCTAACGTGATGTTCTTCTCCCATCGGATCTTGACAGACACAAAAGAAGAGAGAGAGAGAGGTACTTCAGAGACATCCTGTGTATAAAACATGTCTGACATCTGAGTGACATGCTCTAAAGGACTGAAAAGGGTGCAAGGAAATATCTATAAGATGTGCCATTAGGTAATTATGTTATGAATCTCTTGGATTCAAGAGAGGATAAGTGGGTCTATGTGTGCCCTCGAGCTTATCGACACATATTTGAAAGGCACGCGTGCACAAATGAGTGTGTGTGTGCGTAGGCGTGTGTGTGTGTGTGTCTCTTGAGTCAGAGTGTGTACAGAGCATAAGGTCAGAGACATGTACCAACCTGAGGAATCCACTCAAATCTCTGAACAATCCCCCCACCCCCCCACACACACAAATCAGGCGGCTCCACATCGACTTTAATTTTGCTTTCAGATCATCTCAATGTTTAGGCTTTCACAAACGTATGGCCTATTTCTATCCTCGCTTAAATATGTAGTTGGATGTTATTTTTCTTCAGAAATTATGTCCACCTTGAAGATAATTCATGTTGACACAGTTCTGGATCTAAATAGTACAAATCCATGCAACTATCAGTGGCAGACGACTCCAATAAGATCCGACACTTATTTTGTCTGAGGGAGCCTCTCAGACCTTCCCCTCCTAGAAATGTTTTATCAGTGCCAAATAATAAGACTACTGTACCACCTGCTCCACCAGCAGCATGACTAAGCACTAAAGTAACAGGAAAAACTGAATCACCACAGTTTCAATCAGACTGTCCTGACCTCAGTTTTCGATCAGATGATGGAATGGCATGCTTTGAAGTCTTTCTCAGGGAGGATCAGGAACTGCCTCCATTTGTTTATTCCACATTCTTTCAGATCCAGCAAGCAGTTTCGGTAAGTTCGTCTGTCGGCTCGAGGTACCAGCAGAAAATTTTCCCTAATGCTTGGAGAAACTTAGTTCTTTTTTTATTTTACAGCTGACTAAATGGCACAAAAATCTATAATTGTAGGAGCTTCAGCTCAGTCCAAATAAGATTACAGTTCATGTCAGGACATTCTCTTTCACACTGCCATCGTTTGGAGAACGTTTAAAAGAAAGAACGGTGTGTGCCCGCATGTCCTGGTTTTTTGTGGTCTGAAATCCTTGGAGGTTCTTTCATTTACCTTCAACGTGCTGCAGTGAGATTCCCTCAGCGTGATTACTGGCAGATGTGGACGGGCATTGCACGGTTACGGTTTTCTGTTTACCTAAATTGAACTGCCTCTCCCTCCTAAGGTTTAAGCTTACAGTGTAATATATCTGAGCTGCCGTTTAAATTTAAAAGCATCATCAGATTTTTTTTTTTTTTTCATACTGCTGCTCTATTTGGTTGTGATATCACATGTTGAGTGTGGGCATGAGGGCCTGATTCACAAATATCATTCAGGTGTCTTCGAGGATACACACAGGTAATTTGAGCCACATTTTCCTTTTGCAATACACTTCACTGATTTTGGAGTGATTCCTAAGTTAAATTATATGAGGTTTAGGGATTACAATTCAAGAAACTATATAATGATAATGTACAACACTAAAAATCAACTTGTTTGATACATATGCTCACATCATCGTTCCTGCTTGTAGTCATAAAAATACAATTTTTATGGTAATGATCTTAACCTTTTGGTTGACATTTATCCAAATCACAACTTTTAATGTCAACATAGCAACTAGCACAGAAAACATTTATGCAGTGAGCCTCATTTTGATCATTTTCTATTATTTTCTATATATTCACAGTATTTTTAAGTGTATACTTTGGAAAGCATTTTTCTTAGTGTGCATTTCAGTCATCAAAAATCGGAGAGATTTGTAAAATGCAACAGAAAATATTTGTTTAAAAAAAAAAATCAGCATTAGCATGGACAGTGCCTTAAACAGTAAATCCCACTACTCCAAAAAGAGCTGCATTTTAGCTAAATGCTTACCCAGTTTGTGTGCACTGGTGGGCATGTGAACTGTACATCAGCAGCCATGTTTAGACTTTGTGCATCAATAGCTAATGTGTTCCCACGCTTGAATGTAACACCACCTATCCTTTGCATTTTCTGCTTTTGCAAAACTGTGGACAATTGATATGGCAGAGAGGAAAAAGTGTCAATGTGAGCACACACACACACACGCACACACACAAACACACTCCTGAAGTCAGAGTGATGAGAGTCAGTGCCAGCTGACGAGGTAACCTTTTCCACCCCCTTCTCTCAGTTGCTCTTGTCCCTCTGGCTGATGTACAACAAGCCTCTAGCTGCTGTCTTCTGCATTGTAATTTGCAATAATTTACTCCCAGAGCAGAATGATCAAGTGGCCTCAGTTTCACCTCGTCCCCTCTTAACCCGGCAGAATTAAAGTGAAAATGAGATTGCATCTCAGAGCAGAAAGAAGAGCCATGAACACTGTGAGAGGCAGGGTGAGGGAGGGGTGGGGTGGGGATAAAGCTGCACCCAGAACATCAGTTTTAGGCATCACAAAACTCCTCTCATGCTCCAATTCAAGCCAAACTAAATGCGGCATTAAAAAGCCTCTTTGCTGCACCAACCTGCTGGCACGAGCCCAACGCTGAGCCGATTCACTTCATTGTAACCAGACATATCGAAAGAGACAACCCTAGAAACATAAAGTCTGTGGCCCGCTGCCTGCCAGACACAAACACGAAAAGCATTTTTGTGACTTACCTCTGAGAGAAAGGTCTGTGCTGACTTCTGTGCTCCTACATGCAGCAGGTACTCATACACGTAAAGAGCCAATCTGTGAACAGACAAACAAGAGAGGATGAGCCTCGGGTTGTTTATGATGAGTGTAAAAGCTTTTACATGGAGGCAAAATCATTTGTTCTTTTGCCTTTGGAAAATATATGGTCACTTATAAAACTATTTATGCCACTCGAACGGGCACATTTGGTCATATTACAACCAAATACTTCAAGTTATATTACCGAGGTTTTATGGTAGAGACCACCAGAAAGTAGTCCGTGACTGCAAAGTGGGAAGAAACTTGTTCAATTACATTCCTTCACTCACTAAATGAAATCCAAATGAAACTAAATGCCTGTAAAAGTCCCCAAATTAGAATATAGAGTCGGCCTATGTGTAATTTAATCTCGGTATAAATGGAGGCGCTATGTGAAGGGCTAAGCAGTTTGTCAGAGAACAAACAGCTTCATGAAGACCAACGTACACAGGAGGCAGGTCAAGGAGAACGATTTAGAGAAATCTAAAGCAGGTTATAAAACACTCTTCCAAGCTTTTAACATCTTAAGGGGCCACTGTTAAATATCTCTTCCAAACACAGAAACAATACAGCTGAACTGCAAATCTACCAACACATGACGGTCAATCCAGACTGGAGGATACGGACAACAATAATCAGAGCGGCTGGCAAGAGGCCTATGGTAACTCTGAAGGATTTCCACAGATGGACAGGTCATGTATGAGAAATTGGTGAATGGAGAACCCTTAGTTGTAAAGGCAAAGAAGGAGGCTACGCTGAATGAAAGGTGTAAGAAGTCTCTGCTTACTGTCAGCTATATAGGTGACATGCAGACCGTGCTCTGCTGTGATGAGACCAAAACTGAATTTTTCCTATAAACCACCCTGTGAGGGAGAAGGTCAGAGCTGAAGGGAAGATGAATGTAGCCAAACACAGGGTGCAGATGTTCTTGGTTACAGATAGAATTGCAGCAAAAGGTAGTTTCCCAAAGTGTTAACTTACAGAGCTGAAAAATTATACAAGGCAAACAATTCATTATTTCATTGAAAAAAAAAAATAGAAGAGTGAATAATTTTCCTCCAGCTAAACAATTATGCACTACTTTATTTTTGATCTATCACATAAAAATCCTAGAAATGTGCTGTAGAGTCAAATGTGAGCAAACATTTGGATAAAATGAAGCCCAGAATGCAACATAAGGTCCCATAGACTCTAATGGTTAATCTAAGACCAACACATTTAAAGAAAAAAAAAATCAAATAAATGGGGCAGTGATGATGCTGTGAAGACCTCATCTACGTGCCCAGTTGTCTACATGGACTTCCTCCCACAGGTTGGAACAGAGTGAGTATTAATTACACCCTTGATTTGTAAATCAATGATCCTCCCAGTGAATCTGTGCTGGTCCTTTTTTAAAAGCAATTTAAATGCCTGTGGGACAGGTTGATCCAATAGTCTATAAACAGTACATAAAAACTGAGTAGGATCCACAGCACCTACTCAGTTCTGTTAAAATCTATGTGAAACTTGGAATTAATAACATATTAAAGGGAACAAAAATAATGCTTACTCTAAATCAAGAAATAAGTTAAATGACATCATGCCTTTTATTTTTCTAAGAAGAAAGTGTTAAACAGCTCTAAATATCAGATTTCAGATGTGTGGTACGGTGTTTCAGACTCCTTCAACATGTACGAAAGATATGTGGGAGTCTGGCTTGGTTTGTGATCAAACTGCTTTCTACACAGGGGAGCCCAAAGTGGGTCCTGGAGGGCCGGCATCCTGCATGGTTTAGTTCTCTCCCTGGTGACACCAACAACCTTTTCAGCATGTCAATGTTCTTCTTAGGAGAGAACTAAAACATGCAGGATGCCGGCCCTCCAGGACCCACTTTGGGCTCCCCTGTTCTACAGCATCAGAAGAGAAAGAAGGTGAGGTTAGAGCGTTATTTACACCAGTCACATTCTCAGGGAATATCTATAATAAGCAGGGACATAAAGTTATAGCGGGTACATTGATAAAATGTCTACAGCGCTAGTGGAGAGACCTGTGAGTGTGTGTTCTTCAAAGTGCTTTTATTTCACAGCTACAACCCTCTATATGTTCAATTAGTTTACTTTAAAACTTGCAATATATTAACTGGTGTCTAAAGTTCAGATTTAGACTCGATAATTTTGCTATTGTATACATAAAGTAAGAAAATTAGATGTTATGTAAAAGGAAGTGTTCAACAGCTAAAACATGTTTTAGACTTTACAAAGCAGCACAAGCTATGACCTGGGACTTTTTCTGTTTGTCCTTGTGTGTTGGTGTTGATACTGAAAGTCATGAGAGATGTTCACACTGGGACGACATCTGTTCAGGAACCCCCACTGAAAGGTGCTACAAGCTTGGCAACCCTGATCCAGACTCTTGCCTTGAGGTAAAAATAAACTCAGACGACAGAATGAACATTATTCCGCTTCTCTCACAGGTACAGTCCACCTTCGTCCATCTCTCTCCATCCCATTTCTCCTCCTCTCTCCTTCAGTTTGTTTTTAGCTGTTTTCCACAAGTTGCTTTACTCTTATTCCTTTTTTTTTTAAAGGAAGACAGAACAGAAGCCATCTTTGTTTTTGTCTTTCCTGCCGTCTTACATTCTCTTATTTCCTTTCCCTTGTGGCCTGAAAGTGATGTTTAACCAGAGAAACAGCGACAGGACATTTTACGGGGACAAGGTTAACGGAAAAATGAGAGGATTGACAGAACTCTTGACACCTTGTCAACTGAGCATGAATAAAAGATATGCTCTTTTTTTTTTTCTTCCAAGACACTGTACAGCTCAATGTTCAAGGAACAAACGTTTTCTGTCTCTCTGCCCTGCACATCGTTTTCCTGTCAACCCATCAAAATCTGTTTCCCCTCCTGTGCACCGCAGTGCCGACAACAGCAGCGTCAGTGTAGAACAATTTAACATCACTGATAGAGGTCACATACCTGCAGTGGATACTTTGTCATCAATGATGAGGATGCTGACAGGCTGCATAAATGAATTCAGTGGCAAAACTGGAAATATTAGGAATCAAAAGCACGTCCTTAGGAGGGATGCAGTGAAATGTATTTCCACATAAAAACACATCTCTGCTGCCTTGGAGGCAGACTAAGAGGTTTAACCTGTAATTGATTTCACAGAGTCTCTAGGATGTGACCTTTGCAATTATGATGGGCGAGAGGAGATGGATGTGAAGGAAGTCAAAACGGGTGAGGCCAGAGGAATGGATCATTCTGACACTGTAAAATAAATCAAAACACTAGTGAAGCAGAAATAAAAGATTAATGCAAGCTTAAAGACAATGGTAAAGATGGGCTGAAGTTTTGATGTATCTCAGATTCACATGACTCACGTTTGTGGTTATTTTGGCACGCTTTGTGAGTTTATTTACGTAGCTTAATAATAATGATAGAAGTGGTAGAAAGAAGAATAAATAATGTGTGACTTTCCAGGGTTCAGTTTCAGCCTAAAGACTAAAGAGTTTAACTTTAGAGCTCAGCCATGTTAAAACACCCAGCATCTCCCTGGCTGGAGTCAGGCGCTCCACACTGAGCCCAAAACATATTCATCACCTCTGAGACACAGAACCCATCTCCTTCCTGAAAGACATCTGGACATTACATGGTGCTTATACTCACCGTTTCAACAGACAAAAGGAAATTTGGAAATTCTTCCTGATATCGTGGCTGATTTCTTTCTATTTTCTCACAATTTCAAAATAAGGAGGAAGTCTGTTTGGGGTTCAGCCTTAAACTGCAGCCAGGTGGACCTACTTAGCTAAAATATTCTAAATTGAACATCATTATGTGAGATTTCCTGAACTGTTTGAAGGCATTATTTAATTCTCCAAACAAATTTTTCTATAATTATTTTAGGATTATATAAACAAAAATGCCTAATGTGTTACAATATTGTCAGAATCAAAGCTTTCAATCGTGGGGTCAAACCATTTCTTCCTTTAGTCTCCCTTTTTTTGATTTATCATAAGCCAACAATAGGAGCAGCTGATACAGGACTGATGAACAGAAAATAACAAAACAGTATACTTTGCTAGCATCCTGCATCTTCTAAACTTTACTTAAAGCTTTTAATATTTCGGTAACATGCTTGGAAAACAATACAACACCCTTTGGTCCTTGCTGATCTGCCCCTTGTTAAGGTGAACCCTCCATGCTAACAGGAAAAAATAAGTACATGGAGCTGGACTGACAAAGCAGTGAGCAGAGATAAGGTTTAAAGACAGGAGAAGGGCGAGACATAGAATGCTAATAAGCTGCAAAATGTGGACACATTAAAAGGAAAACAATTATTCTAGTCCATTAAGCAAATGATCAACTTCACTTTTCTTAGCAAGCAACAGGGTTAAACTGAAGAATGCTTGTCTGTAATCTGTACAAGCTCTATAGGGCTTTATATGCTACCCAGATCTTGTGGAAGCACGTCGACGTTTTCATTATCACCCGTTCATCCATGCACTTTGTAACAGACTTATTTTCTCTCAAATTCCAGTATTCAGGTTTTTAAAGAACGTCCTCTACCCAGCCCTTAGCTGTAAATCTAACCAGACAGCTGCAGCGAGCTAAAACAGTCGGAGTTGATCTTAGTTTAAAAGCATGCAGTTTGCAAAAACACCAACTGGCTTCTGTGCTGGGTTGTTTTGAGGCCACCGGGCCACTTTTGCTCTTACTGAAAGGTTGTGCAAAGAGATTTTGAAGCTCAACCACAGCGTCAGCTTAAAGCAAATACATGAACTTCTTTTCCCAGGATCAGCATTTAAGGAGACCAGTAGATCACTGCTAATCAATTTACCGCTGAGGCGATCAAATTCTGGCAGCACTTCAAATCACAACAGGCATTTGCTTCAGTGATTGGATTCGCCTATTATAGATTAGGCCCGGATTATTTCACCCTTGTTAGAGATGAAATGGAAAAGCGCTTATCTGAATCGACATGTTAAGTGACATATTTACAGGACCTGCCACTATGCTGACATAAGAAAATGTAATTAAATGCTTAGTGTAAGCAAGAAGAAAAACAACAAAAGCCTGGATACATTTTTGGAACAAATGCAGCATAAAAACAAAAAACTTTCTAGGCAGGCTAAAATCCTATCAAACATTAATGTTGAATCACACATCTGTAACCACGCTGAAGAAGTCATAGTAAGTCATTTGAAGTTTAGTCTTTTTGCCAGTAGTAGGAGGAAATGATCTGTTCTCAAAGTAAATCCTCGTCCCGATCCGTTCACCATCCCTCCCTGCATTCTTTATCAGTTCTATTCAAGACACCAAAACACTAAAACTCCTCCACTTGAGCAGAAAACTGACCCCCAGCTCGTAGGAAGCCGTCCACTATTTCCTGGTGGAGAGCCATGGCCTCAGGCTTATAGAAGCTAACCCTCATGGTCTCTTAACGCTACCGTCATGCAATTAATCAAATTCATTGTTCAATTTAGATTTCTGCTCCAAGCAATCACAAAAACAACCTAATCTTCAAAAAAGAAACTATTATTTTTTAGTATTATTTCAGCATATTCCTTGTAGTAAATATCTTATTTTGCAATGTCTTACGTCTGATGTGGCTGAACTCACATGCTTAGTGCAGTCGTTTTTTTGAAACGTCAGCAAAAGTATGCATGCAAGAAAGAGGACAGGGGAGCAACAACAGCTTCACAGTGAACAGCTACGAATTGAGGCATAGTCGGTACAAAACATAGCAAAAGAGACCATTTCATAGCAAAACGTGAGGGCCAAAGAGCAACAACCAAAATGGCAGAGGAATGAAAGGCCATCTGTAGTAGCAGCATTTAGCAACCAAAAGAAGAAAGTTTGTTTCTTTCTGTGTGCTATTCAGACACTCTGTTTATAGCCACAGATGCTTGATAATGTGCAAGATTTGCTACTCTGTGTTGTCTGCATAAGTTGACAAGACAACAAATCTGTGTAGCGACTTTAAAT
Source organism: Gambusia affinis (assembly GCF_019740435.1). Classification (NCBI taxonomy): domain Eukaryota; kingdom Metazoa; phylum Chordata; class Actinopteri; order Cyprinodontiformes; family Poeciliidae; genus Gambusia; species Gambusia affinis. Next base: position 10,277,405 of record NC_057870.1, read on the forward strand.
TCATAGATGCAGGGATCTATGAGTAATTAATACAGAAAGTGCTAAAGAGTACTTTTCCTAAGAATGGCAGTATATTCTTAGGTAAATACAGCTTACTGAACTAATTTGTGTACAGATTTATTTGGTAAAAACAATCTTTTTAAAATTAATCTTTCAAAAAGCACATAAACAATTATTTTCATTGCTTATTTTTATACTACTTAACATGGTTAGGGACTTTGTATTTACCAAGTGCCATATTTGTGTTATTTTTCCGTATCCAAAGAATAATTTTCTAAATAATCAGCTTAATTCTAGTCTAAGTAAGCTTGATGGTAACATTTTTTCTTTAGTGAATAGGACAACAAAATTGGCTCCAGCCCAGGGGCCCATCATACTTATAAATCCAACCCTGCATCATGGCACCACAGAACAGAACGAACATGACAACGACTGGAGCAACAGGCCACCTGTATGGTGTCTTACAAAACTACCGTATTTTCCGGACTATAGAGCGAACCTCACTATAAGCCACACCCACAAAGTTGTATTTTTTGTTTTGTTTTGTTTTTTACTGGAAACGTACATATATAAGACGCACCGGGCTATAAACCGCTGGTATCTCCGCCGCTCTCGGACGCAGCCCTCCGTCTCCAATGCGAAACCATGGATTCGTTCACGCCGAGTTTACGTGCAGCGGCTGTCGATCTGTACTGCCACATCGATACCTTTCAACATCATATGAACTTCTTCGTGTGGTTTCCATGATGAGCGGGTATAATTTTGAAAACATTTTTCCGTCGTGCCTGCTGCTAGCATGTGTTTGTTCTAAATGAAAATCAGCACTTTTCTTCTTTGATTTTCAAGTTTGACTTCCAGTTAGTCACTTCCTGCTAAAGAGCCCCCTGGTGGGTGAAGAAAGATCCACAGAACAGGACACCGGGCTTTAAGCAGCATGGTCCGAAAAAATACGGCATGTTCCAGCTCCAGTTCCAGTTTAACAGTTTTAGTACCACCCAGAACCAAACGGGACATTAAGTAAAGAGACAACAGATTCTCACAAACGATAAAATTAAATGACTTAATGAACTGTTACTCATTCTGCCTTTAGCTATGTTTACTGGCTAAAACATACAGAAAACAAAAACAGATCATTATCTTAGCTCTAGTGCAGATTTTTAGATATCCAAATTATCTGAATTCAGAAGCTACTAAACAAAAACCTGTGTGTAGAGACTAACCTGCAATGTCTCTACAAAGAGGTCAAACACAGGTTACATTCAGCAAGAAAAACACCCGTTACATCAAAGTATCTGAAAATACATTCAGTTTTTATATTTGGGTAAAATATAGCAAATGGGTTATAATCATAGACTACTGAATATAACAAAGTAGGAGCACAAAATAGCCAGAGATTAAACTACACAACTCTCTTTGGGTCCAATATGGAGTAAAATTAGCAAGATATTTGACAGAATCAAGAGTGTTAGAGACTAAGATAAAAGGATGTGAGACAGAGGAGCTGGGATTAGAGAGAGAAGGGAAAGTAAGATGGGTTGAAGGTTATGAGTGACATTGGGTGAATCCCAAGAGGAGTACTCTTTGAATCTATAAACTTTCATATTCTAATGTCGAGTATTCTCACTGAGCCGATTCTCGGTTTGCCCAGCATCCCTGCTGTGACCTCCTTCGGTAAATTAACACAAAGTGCCATGCTGCGAATACTCAGACTGAGCCAGACAGCTTTTCTATTGTTTTCAAAAAGGAAGAAAAAAAATTGCTTGTCACATACACAAATGAAGTACTGAAAATGATCAATATAGCAAGCTTCATCTATCTATATGGGACAAATTTGCTCATATTTTCCTAAACAAATGCCATAGATTTCTGTAAGAGGTGATTATAATTGCAAAAATAACCTAAATTTAGTGAGGAAGTTAAATAATGCGATTATCTCTTGCATATTCATCTGACGTTGCTGTTTTTTTATTTTTTTATTTTATCCTTTCACAACAAAGAATAATGTCTATAGAATTATATTGTAAAGCATCTGCAGCAATGTTTTTGAAGCACTTTGTTTTTCAGTGAACAACCAAACCAACACAACAAATCACAGAGAGGGTTCAGACAGAATTGCTAAAATCCCCTACAGCAATGATTCTCTGACTGGTACAAGAATTTCAGGATCAAAGTAATACAAAATAACAATAACGGTAACAAACCAAAAATATATAAATACCTTAATATTTGCTTAATCTGAAGCTATTCAAGGGTGTGAAACACACATTTACCCCTTGGATCAAGAAAAAACATCAAATTCATCCCGACGGTGCTCCAGTTTCTAAATTTGAAAATCAGTGGGATTTGCAAACTTGTATGATTATTTACTAGACTAAAATTAGCAATGCCAGCTAATAAGAATGTACTACTCTGCCTTTTGTATTTCCAAACAAGGTAGCAATGTACACAAACTCACAACAGTAAGAAAGCTGTTGTGGGAGCCAATATGTCAATATTGTCAACAATACTGCCATTGCAATATTGTTGACGATACTGATTGCAATTAAAACACATGTAGTTTTTTTCATCATGGATGTATCTTCACAACTCTCCCAGAGGTTTAGAATCTAGATTAGCAAAATCTATACAAGCCAAGAGCATTAATTACGGTGAATGTCACCTAATAAATTATTGGTGAGCAGAGTTTTAATGCAAAGCACCTGAAACATTATGGCCTATAAAATATTGCTACTAAGCAATCTTTTACAGTTGCAGAAGCAATGCAATAGATTGTGCAGTTCAAGTGAGGAGGAAGTTACTAAAATAAATTTAAGAACCTAATAAAAATAACACTTCCAGATTGGTATTAATCAATACATTTGCAACTTTAAATGAGGTATGGCTTTGGGTCTGCAGTTCTCCAGTTGGGAAATACCAGGACTTTTTTCAACTTCTTTTATTGCTATGTTACATAAGTTTGCAGCATATTTGACTGATGCAATGCAGACAGTGACAGCTGTAACTGCAAGTACAAAGGCAGCAAACTTTTACCAAACTGGGGCAAAGATAAACAAGTTAAGCATATGCATCAGCTGTATCAATCTGAAACTGCCAATAAAATGCAGCCTCACTGCTGCGCATCTTAAACAAATGATTCCAATACATTTTTGCCAATGACCGAAAGAAATCAGACTCTTTCTTAAAGAGCTTAACTTTCAGATGCAAACTGAGACTCTTGGACTCAATCTCCAGAAGCGTTAGCAACTAGGGCCCCTGACAGCTTTGGTGAGAACAGAGCGGGGACCCCGGTGCTAAAATAAAGAGAGTACAGCTAGTGAGTTGCTGATCCTGCACAGGACAGCCCTGTGTGTGTGTGTGTGTGTGTATGTAAGAGAGAGAGACAGAGAGCCAAACACTCTCCCTGATTAATCAAACCCAGCAGCAGGGCTTTATGTGCCATTAAGAGTCCTGCTAAATGACTTCACTTCATTCATTAATGTGGAGCATCCTCTGTGGGTGAAGAGGCCCCTACTTGCCAAACAGACAGAAACACAGACATGTGAAAGCTGGAAGAGACGCTGGCAGGGCAGCAATGATGGTGGTGGCAAGATAAACAACGACAAATATAGACCCATTACGTTGCTGAATAATTCATTGTATGTACGCAGGGCTTCAGGAAAACAACGGAGGAAACGAACAGGAGCCCAAAACAACCTTGGGTATTATGAAGCCTTTACACCAAAGTGCAGATTCAAGATTCAAGACAAGATGTTTCACACACCTCGCTTGCAATAACCCCATCAAAGGTGAATCACTTCATATAAATTATAGGGTTAAAGTAGAGGAAACGCCAAAGTTTTTTTTTTTAAGTCAAAACTTTAGCTTTACTGAATGTAGAGAAGGGTTCTTTAATATCTTCCATCGAACAACTTCATCAACTTTTGCAAAACTAATGTCAGCCTTCTTAAACTAATAAAGCCATCTGGGAGGATCTGAAACAAAGAAATCTATATGCACAATTAGAAAAAAAACTACAAGACAGATTAATTTGAACAGCTCAGGAAGGGAGACCCAACAATATGCAGAAAAGTCTGAATTCATTGGAATATTACTGAAAAGTTGGTTTTTTTTATATTATTTCAATAATTCTGTTAGAATGGAAGGCATATTACATAAATTCAGTACACATACAGTAATAAATTTGACAGTTTCTATTCATTTTCATGATTGTTATTTATTGGAGATGAGGTGTTGAGAAAGATTGGGTGACTTTAACTATGGCTTTGTTGACTCACTGTGTCTCTTGACAATTCTCCAAAGAGTCTCTTTGGGTGTTTAAGTGAAGTAAAATCACTGGTCAAGTATACACAGTAATACCTTGGTCATGTAACAGATTATATTTTAATAAAACATATGTTGGGATTTTACCTGTAAGCTAAAATACAAAATTAATGGAGATAAATGTCTTAAATGAACCGGTCTGTGTGTTTTTGAATCAAAATGGTGTTCTTTTAAGCTATACTCTAATTTATTGAGATGTTCCCGTGGATCTGACAAAAAGAAAGTTGGGGGTGGGGGGATCACCATTCAAAGAAAGGATACAGAGGCTGAAGTGAATGAGAAAGACATGAAGGATAAGGAGGTTGAGAGGAGGAGAAAGACTTATGTGAGAAGTAAAGTGAAAGAATGATGGTGAGAGTAAATGATTGATGATATAAGCTGAGGGAGGAGGAGAAGGGTTGATGCTGCAGCATCTGAGCAGAACCAGCAAAACAAAATAAACAGCTTTCTACTGACTGTAATGCTGGATTTTCAAAATCACAACAAAAGTAAAGGAACAGCACACCTTTCCCCTGTCTTTCATAGAATAGTCTTCATACGTTTGTTTTTAATGTTTAATGTAAAAAGCTTTTATGAACAAGGATCCAACATTTAAAAATAAACAAAGATGATGTTTTTAAATCTATTTTTTGTTGATGTAAAAAAACATGCTCGACATTAATCACCTCCTGGCAGTGCTTTGCAGCCATCTTACTGGCTATCCCCACTGATGCTTTTCTAATTGGCATTTTTGCTGATGGTCACAAGTTAAATCCATATTCTCCATTACCCTTGCATAGTGTCCCCTGGGATTCCTCTAATGGCTCATTCTGAAGACAGACCACTTGAATGAGAGTTATTCATATCAAGTAAAGTCTCTATCTTCAATGCTGACTTTCCTCTGACTTCAGCTACTGCTGCTGCTTTCGTACTGAGAGTAGAGAGAAGTAGTAAACCTTTCACTGCAGCTTTGAACATTAACAAAGCACATGTTGTAATCCAGCATAAAAAAAAAAAAAAAGTAGCCCAAGGTGAGACACTTGTAGTCAAATAAGTGTTATTTTTTCGTGTTCTGTGTTTTGTCGTTGCTGTGTAAATGTTTGCCACACCCGTTATTCCTCTTCAGCATTACATAAAGTGATGAAAGCTGGCAGATCTTTAGTCACTCTGCTCTGTCATATGTTATCACTAACACAGAGCTGTTGCACATACATGAGCACAATATGACAGCGGGGAACCCAGACTTTACAAACTGACAGAAGTTTTGACCTCTACTTTATTTAGACAGAGTATAAAAGGCGCGACACATGACAGGCATGGGAAGGGAAACACACAGCTTCCATATGTCCCTCCTCTCTGCGTCGGACCGTTGCTCCAACAGTTTGATCTTCTAGTAGAGGAGCGGTCGCCAGGGGAACACCCCCAAATTCACAGGTGTATCCCACCTTCAGTTCAATCTGCCTTATAGAGACTACAGCTGGACTGCAGCCACTAACAGGCGTAACACTTTTGCTCAGAGACTTGTTTAATTTCTGATAAGTAATGTTTGGAGGCTGGTAAGCTCTAACAGTTGATTCATATCTTGTTAGTGTTATATGTGCTTAATGTTAGTTTGTGTTGTAGGACACATCACCAGTTAGCAAATGTTTTATGATGTACTTTGTAAGACAAAACAAAAAGCATTTTTTTTAATTGTTGATGACTTTACAATATATTTAATTCCAATTCTGAATTTAATTTAATTTAATTTAATTCCAATTTATTTACTGCATTGAGTAATAAATTAAGATCTTCAAAAAAATATTTGCTCGATATATAACAGATTCAATATTTTTTAATTTAGATTTGCATCCCTGTTAGCTTAACATGGCAAGAATATAATCTAGAAACTGTTCTAAACAGGACAACTAAAAAGAATCCAGTTTTCATTATGTTTCTCAATAACAAATAAAGCATATATAGTAACATGAAGCATGTAACTAGAAACAATTTCCACATCTTAAGGATAAAAGGCTTTTTTTAAACTGCCTAAAGATTTGCTCTGTAAAGAACTAAAAATCAAAAATGATGATTAAGTGATTAAAATTTACACTACATTTCAGGAATATGTGTGAATATATCACTCAAAAACATAACTCGACTTCAGTTAATCCACAGAACAGCAGTCCTAAATAATCTCGGGTCACAATAACAATGCTGCTTCCTTTGCATTTTTACAAGATTTGTTGCTAATTTGGCTAATAACATATTTTTATGCAGTTTTACTGAAGATAAAACTTAAAGGAAATAGTTTGTCTGTTCAATCAAATGGTTTGAATGTCATAATTTGTGCTGTTATTCTTTAACAGTATCACTACTGTAATACAGTTTCACAATGGAAGAATGCAAACATAGGCTGACTGGCTAAAACTGCGATAAAAACATACTGAAAGTGGTTCCAGTGAAAGAATTCACCAAAGGTGAAAAGTCACACATAAAAGTACAAGTCAAAAGCATGAAGCTCATATCCTGACAGAGAGGGAGAGCATTCCTTGGATTACCTCAGAGCAGACCTTGTGTTTACCTTTCATTAACTGGAAATCCCACAAGTATCTCCTCATCCCTTTGCCCTCAGGACAGTCTAGGACAAGGTGAAAATAAATGCTTTGAGAACTACTTTAGAAGCAAATATTATCACAGCAAGTTTTGAGTTGTACGCTCTTTTAAGGGTACCCCTGAAAGCATAAAGGACAAAAGACAAAGTGGCACCTTGTATAAAAGCAGAGCTCAACACAAGCTAGATGGAAGCCAGAAAACGTGTCTTAAAAAATTTAAACTACTTATTATACTTCGTTAAAATTCTAATGTTTCCTTTTTTTCTTCAATTTTATTCCAATTCGCACTAGTTGATTATTTCTTATTGCAAGGTTCCCTTCAGCAAAAGGGTTATTATTTTCAATACATAATGTTGTCTAGATGGAATTCAATTTAAACTGATTAGTTTGTTTGCGTGGCGGTTCAAATACAGGCAACATTAAACAGGGACGCCACGACTTCCACACCGACGACAACAAATTAGAGCAGATGCAATTAAAAACTTGAACAGACAATACATTAAAAACGAAGCATCTCCCCCTTCTGCCCGATGCGGACCCAATCAGGCAAAGTGAAACAGCTTTAGTTCAGTCCGCGGTGCACAGACTCTACTGTCTCACAGAGCAGACAACAATGGCCAGAGCTGAGATAACAGGAAATGCCTACTTATCCAAGGGAGGGAGAGGCAGAGAGATGATGAGAGGGCGTGATGGGTATGCTAGTTGTTTACCAACAGACTGAGCAAAAAAAAAAAAAAACCCAAAAAAACAACATATTGTCTTGTCTATAAAAATCTGACATTTATTCAATGTTTTTCTACAACTGTAATTTGTTTGCAAAACATGTAAAGTAGATGAATCAAATAAATGCGGAGGGAAATCCATCATTTTCTTAATTTGAGTTCCATTTCATTGGCTTTGATTTGTTTAGATTGAGTCACCTCTCATAGGGAGTTTGTTTAATTTCACAGTTGAAAGAACGGCAATGATTTTTTTCCCCCCCTTCAACTTTCTCTACAAGCTATTACAGTAAATCTCCAACACAATCCAGCCATAAAGTCCAGAAAATTAGACACATGTTTACAGACAGAACTTAAACGGCAACACCTATTGCTATCATACAAGGTTAATTACCCTGTTATTTAACATTTATTTATTTATGTTAGAAGCACATTGAGCTGATCAAAATGCAACCAAAAATCTGTTTGCTTTACAACAAACTCGTTGCAATATTTTATAGTATGTACTATCAGCTCATTTTGGATAATTTACCTGTAAAAACTGGTGTGTAAAATGTCCTTACTGGACTTCCAGATTTCATCAAGATAACTTCTTACTCCTGCATGTGTTTCCCAGGAATCTCCAAAACTTGAAGATTATATGACAATACTTGCTATTAGTTTGCCACAGTGATGAAACAGTGTTGTGCCTGTAGATGGTTGATTGTTTTGGTCCCTCTAAGTCATTGATGTAATAAAAAATATTAGTAAAACATATTCTTCTAATTGGCTGCCTGATGTAACATGTGTCTTGCATTACTTTGCATCCATCTCTGTTTGGCGATGACTTCTGGAAGCAAAAGCATCTGAGTAGAGAATCATCTAAGTTCACAAAGACAAAAACCATTGAATGAAATAAGAGGTGGAAAGGCCTGATCAGCCTTTGAGAATCAGTGCATAAAGATTTTTTTTGTAGTTTGCCTGGACCATATGCTACGCTGCATTTTTTATTTTTTATTTCAGACTAAAGTAAGGTGCTCAGTTCTTTTTCTCTCTTTGTGGTGCTGGAAGTTTAAATTGTTCCTCCATTTATTCTCCCATTTTGAAATTAAACATGAGACTACAATCGAAATTAGGCAATCCCGGGCAGTACTGGGAATAAATTTATTCCCAGGAGGGATCTTTTAAGACAAAAAAAATCTGCCCTTTAATTTGAACGGTAGTATTGGAGGCTGTTTTGCTCTTTAGATGAGTTTGTGTTATGTTTGTTTTAATTTACTACTAATCATGAGTGATTAGTAGTAAAGATGAAAATCTGTTCCATCATTTATCATCATCCTGAAAAAATGATCTTATTTGTAGAGTTGTATTCAAATGAGTTATTTTTGTGACTTTGCCTCATGCAATTATGGAATCCTCTGGTCACTCAAAAACTTTCTGTCGCGTTTAAACAAATTTGAACAGTAACAACGTGCTTTTCAAGGAAATTTCAGCAGCTTTAAAACAATACTTTAGAACTTTTTGATTTTTGTTGCATTGATGTGGTCTACTATAATAATAATAATAATAATAATAATAATAATAATAATAATGAGATGAAGTCACACACTAATTCCAGATCCACACACCATTGTTCAGCCCATAAACTATTGTTAAAAGAAAATCTACAAAAACATAAAAAGAAATAGACGAGAGTAAAAAGCATACCACAGTAACTTCTGCTGGGCTCCTGCTCTCCACTCTTTAGAGAACAGAGGAGATAGATCTAAAAAACTGATATAGATTAAAGCCATTTGAAGCAATTTGGGGAAAAAAACGGAAAATGATTGCTCATGCATCTCTGCTGAGATTACTTAAAATATATTTTTATGAAGAATCCAACAAAGAGGCAATACTTAAAGAGGCCATAAAGTCAAGTACTGTCAGCAATTTAAATACTCCAAAAGTGAACTACTTTACATTCCTTGGGTAGAAAATGCGATTGTGGATTTGAGATGTTTTATGTTGTTGGAGGATAGTGCATTCACTGAAATTTAGTCCTTTGCTTGAGTTAAACATGGGGAGAGGTGCAAGACACTGAGGAACGGTGAAGGCAAAGGAAAATAATCTGCGTTTTTAGTGGTGAAAATTGGAGAGAAGTATAAAGAGAGAGAGAGAGACTGTCTGAAGCAGTTCCTAAGCTTGGGCGTCACGCATGCTTAACCTTGCGCCAGAATCTGTGCGATGCGTCTTGCATGTCAATGACGGAGAAATAGCAGCGGAGAAGCTTCCAATCAACCTCCAGTGTACTTGGCAGGGGATGCAGGGGGCGGGGGGAATGCACAGCAGGATGTACAGTTACGCTAAGGTATTTAAAATTACAATGTAAGTTACACTGGTATAACATATAGCAGTGGTCGCTACCACTGAAAGCGATGCCATACAAATTAGGAACTCTGGAAAAAACAGCGAGCAGTGCTACGTGTCATGTACTTTGAACTTTTTTGTATTTTTGCCACAGTACAATCACAAACAGTGTATTTTATCAGGATTTTTTTATTTTTGGATTAACCAACACAATTAGCCATGTATAGTGAGATGTAAGGAAAAGGTTACATACAATCTAAAATTGTAGTATGCATTTATATTCAGCCCCTGTGAATATCAATATTTTGTACAACCAATTTACACCAATTACAGGTGTAGGTCTTTTACAGACTAGCATTTTTACGCATTCTTCTTTACAGAATTGTTCTAGTTCAATCAGATGGGATGATAAGATTGCGAACATCAACTTTCAAGCTGTGCCGAAGATTTAGGTGAGGACTTCAACAGGGTCATAGTGTAGTATTTTTCACGTGTTCCTAAGGACTTTGATGGTCTACCAGTATACCCTGTGTATTTAGTAAAAAATGCAACCTGTAAATAAAATTGCTCACCCTGGATTTCATGGAGGAGCATCAGATTAAGATACATTTAAAAACCATTTATCCTTTTCTTTTGCTATTTATAGATAAACGGATAAAAGGGTGTATGACTATTGTTGGACAGAAGCTTATAAAACACTCCAAGAAATTCTTCCACCTCAGCCGACAGAGAGCAGTTTAACTGAGCCTGCATGTTCACCGGCAGCTTTCTGTTTTGGGAGAATCTTCTCAGGTTACAGGAAGTCTCAGGGAGGGAGAGCATCCCTTACTGCGCCCTGGTCTTAGGGCAAAGCTGAACATGTTTGGAATCACCCTGGGCAACAAAAACACTTCCTGAGTAAACCACAGGAGCAAGCACTAACAAGAACAAAGCCAGATAGTGGTTTCCAGTCACGGTCAGCAGAACCTCGACCTCATGCATGGCACAAAGCTCTGAATCCTTTACTCCTCAAATATCTTTATCCCACTGCTAAACTTTGTACACTCACCACTACCAAAGATCATGTAAGAGAAAGAGCAAAGAAGAAGACAGAGATGAAAGAGGAAGTGACTGCATTTCTAATTAAAACAGGAGCTTTCAGGGACAAGCATGGGGTCCTGAGGGAGCAACGTGGTGTGATAAACTCACTCATCCATAAACCTCTTTTATTTCTTTTTCCTTTTTTTAAGGGTCGTGATGTAAAATTACGAGGATCCTGAGCTACCAGATTGAAACAGAATACTTCTGTCACATTTCACCTTAAAGACCACAACCCATTTTGCAGGTGTTTTAAACAAGGCACTGTGTTGCCTGCCGTCCTATTTTTCTGCCTGCGTCGATCCCAGCCTGTCTCCGTTTGGCTCAATAAAAAAAAGAGCCCCTGCTTTGATAGCACTTCTGTGGAAAGTTACATCTCTGACAATGGGGAAAAGAGGCAGACAGAGGGATGCTCGAGGATAAAAGAAGACTGATAAGTCATACATTAAGAAAGTTGTTTTCAACCAGTCATTGTTATAAAGGGGAAGCATATGAAGGCTTTTTTTTTTTTTTTTTTAGCTTTTCTTGTAATTCCAGACAAATGATAATCTGAGGCTCTTCAGCTGTAGTTTGAATTTTTGTACCCTCTCACAAAATATCAGAGCCAGTGAAAGACAACAACAGAGTGGTGACAGTTCCCCGTGTTCTCTCCACTGTTCACAAGCATCCCTAGAGAGCTGGAGAGGCTATTAACTGTGTAATAATTGCTGGATGTTGTAGTTTGCAATAACACAGAGGCAACGTGACAAGCAGAAGGGGATTTTTGAGGGCCCAAACATATAGGTAAAGTACCACTAGCTGACGCCCCAGAAGGGATTAGAAAGTTACACATAACACATACAGTATGCAGGCCATTAAAAGTCACAACAAACAGGTGTTACTGTATCTGGACCTTCACTCAGAGGCTGTTATTTTCAAAATAAAGCCATGTAGTTCTTCTGTATGGGATGCAGCAACTTATATAACAGAACTGAGCAAAATATAATAGACTTTACTGAGTACAACAAAACTATGGACACAAAAGAGAAAAAAAAATAAAATTCAAGAATGCAAATATGTACAATAAAAAATAGGAATAACGTGCAAAAATGACAAAATAGTTCAAAATATACACAGAAACTAACTTCAGACAGTGCATGTTCAACAGAGCAATTAGGATTTCTGTCCTAAGTTACAGGTTTTCCTTTTTAAATTACTTGTATCCAGATTTCAAACAAAATTTGACTCGGTTGATGTTTTTTTCTGTGATTTTGTCATCTGCATCTCCAGTAAGCCAAGCAACCATGTTACACACAGCAATCTGGGCCTATATACAAATGCACCGCTTGCAAAATTGTATTTAAGGCTGTGCCTATTATTTTATTGATGAAAAAAATCTGTGGTGTTCCTTAAAAATGTAACTGCCTCCTTTGAAAGACAATCTGTCTTGTCTTCTGCAGCTTCCTGTCTGCTGCCTCTGTCAAGTGGCCTGCGCTGCATACTGTGTTCAGACAGTTTTTATGGTGAGCTTGAGCAGCTGGAACAATAGACTCAGGATGCAGCAATTAGTTTTCATAATCCAGGACATCCACTATCATAATCCCATTGATCTAATTACATCAATATTTTTTTATTTCTTAAACTTTTCTTCAGAAGTAGCATTCACCTGTGTGTGAAACATAACCCTCGATGACCCCCTTCCACAGTATGCAGCTTGTGTTTATGCTGATTACATCAGTTAAGTTCAACAGCAGTGATTGGTCAACTCTATCCAAACTCTATTTCAATAACAAACATGGCTGACAGAACATTTTTTTGTTTTGTTTTTACATTTTAGTATGTGAGTAATTCAAGTAGAGTGTTGATAAATGGATGTTTTTGGCTCCTTGCAGAGTTTAAATGTTTAACATGGAACAAATTACCACCATAAATGCCAGATGCCAATATTGAGCAGACAGAAAAGACATAGCAATTGTACATTTTCTAAAGCTGCTGAATGATCTTATTGTATAACTAAAGCAATTTTTCACTGAATTTATGTTTGAACAATCTTTTAGACAAGAATGTGAGTCTATATCTGATTGTTTAAAGTGATTCCTGTCTGTTTTGTTGTGCAGACATTATGTTATGTAGCATACCATATCTGTTTTACTTTTGTATGGTTTCAGCACATTAAATGGTTCATGTGCAATCTTAGTGCAAAATATTTAAAATAAGTTTATAACTAGGGCTGCAACTAACGAAGGGTCTAGCAATAAATGTTCTGTGTGCATGAGAGGGTTCCCTCCAGTTAAGTCACTTTCCTCCCACAGTCCAAAAACTTTGCAAATAGGTTAATTAGTCTCTTTAAATTTTCCTTCAATGTGTGTGCATGGCTGTTGTCAGTCGCTGCATTACCTGAATCGTAAAATTTCACAATGCTTAAAGTGATAAGTTCAGATGAAAACATAGTTGAAGAGTGTCAAGTCACATGTATTTTTGTACACTAAAGATAAAACAGCGTCTGTTTTAGGTGATGTGTAGCCAGAAATTTCAATTGTCTTTTTAGCTGAGTTGTCTCAAATTAGAGCAGCAAATTAAAGCTGACCTGGAGCAGCTGCAGTTGGGACAAATGATCAGTCGCTGATCAGAGACTGCAGCATCATGAATGTCATCGGTGAGTGGCTGTAACACTGATCAAATACAGGGTGATGTTTTAATGTAGACAGCTTTGATTATATTACCTTTAAGTACCATTGGTATCAACAACGCCTAAAGTCAAATGACTTGCATTAGTATCGGGGAGAAGAAAATCCTAAATACAAAAAAATAAAATAAAAAACAGTTCCATATTGTTTTTCTAGAAATATATTTATCCTCTGGGTACAATATTGTATTTATGCAACCAATTGCATTCCTGTTTGTTCTAATGGGCACATCTGTGATAGTTTTCAGAGCCAATGAACAGCATACCAGTGTATGTGTGTATGCAGATTTATTTGTATTGTAGTTTTCCTGTAATGCGACTCACAGAGAAAGCCAGAGTGGCAGCCTTGAATTGCTTCTGTCAGATAAACGCTCCCAGCATGCACTGCTCTGCCTCAGTCTGCGAAGTACTGCATTGGCAGCCTACTAGAAAGATCCTGAGGTGTTTCAGTTGTGAAGTAGATGTGTGTGTAGAATGATGATCCTTACCTAAACCAACAATCCATTATCTTCACCAGACTGATGGACGGCAGATGAACTAGAAACTTAGCAAAACGACATATATTGTAATAATACTATAACTACAATTTAGCCATTTCACATACTGAATTAGAAAAACAAAGTGAAGAGTTTAATTTGGGAGGGTGGAGGGATTACACGGAGCAAGACGTCCTCTAATAAAAGTTCAGAAATAAAGACCCTCCAAGTATTCTTGTGTCTCCCAGGCAAAGTTTGCTTTTGGCTTCGTAGACACAGAGAAAGGAGGAAAAGAGGAATGTGCACTATGTGCTGCAATGCTGCTCAGTCAGGACCACAAACCCAGAGCTATGTGGAAAGTGTCCTCTGACAGCCAGTGACTGAAACCTACACTCATCGAACAACTGCAGTACACAGTCAGTGGTCGTGTACTGTCACTTCCACTCAAAATCAAATGCAGACCACAACACAGGTACAGACAGAGGAGGGGGGTGGGAGTGCCATCTGAACACTAAGGAAGGAGTTCTTTGGACACACAGGTGTGAAGACTGCCATATACTCCGTGATACGCTGACACAAACACATGCAGGCTGGTTAAAGTTGGATATCAAGGTTTCATGAAACATTAAGGGTGTTTTTTATTTACTTTACACAGGATAGAGGAGATATTGTTGCCTGCATTTTGGAAATAAAACTACAGTGAAAAGTACCAATATACAAATGGCGAGCCAAAGTTTGCTTATTTTGAGGATCCAAAAAAGATATGACTGACACAGTGGCAAATATGTACACATGTACGTATGTATGAATGTACGTACATACATATCTCATACATACATACATATCTCACACACCACCAATATAATGTACAGAAACCCATAAAGGCCAGCTGCTTTCACAGCTCTACATCTACATGGGCTAGATGCCAGAGCCCCTTGTCTACAGGGGTCCATTCTAAGGTCAATACGACAACACTGTAAACTAATGATCCAGCAAATTCCCTCATTCCCGCTCTGTCTCCTCCTCCTTCGTTTTCCTCAATCTGTTGCTACTCTCCATCTCTCCCGCTCTCCGATCCCCTGCTACGCCGCAGAAATGAGGAGCAACTGAGGTCTCAGCAGTGCCGGGCCTGCTCTGCTTCTCTGATACAGACCACAGATAAACAAGTCTGCTTGTTAACAGACAACAAAACTTTGCCTCACTTGATTCCCCCCCCCTTTTCATCTAATGTCTCCTTGCTGCCCATTCCTTTCTTCTCCTTTGTGGCTTTTGCACTAGCAGCCGATCGACCGTGACTTGTACGGTGAAATGTAAACACTGATAATGAGCTGACCTGCAGCAACATTACTTGAATTATTAACAAGGAAATTTATACATTATTTGCATAGTTTTTTCTTTCTCTCTCTCTTATTGTGAAATTTAAGGTGATATCAATAACTATATATGTAGGCAAATGCATATAAGACATTTATATACTTTTGATATATTAGGGTTATACACTTAATTATTCAATCAGTTTGTCATAATATGCTCACTCAAAGTGGGTAGAATAGGATATGAGTGCTGAACAGCATTATAAGTACATTGATTTTCATGTGGTCAAATTTTCCTAAGTTTTTTTTTTTTTTTTTTTTATCAAAGAAAATATTCAAAACCAAAATAAATATGGGGAAACAGAATTTCAAAGGTTTTTGAGCACTGTTGAAGAAACTTAAGCATACTCATGTTTTTATCTAAACTATTCTATCATACTCCGGTTATAAAGGTTACTTGTCCTGCTAAAAGGTAAAACCCAGTATCAGTCCTTTCCTTCCTTTAGTTCCCTTCATCTTCCCATCAACTCTGACGACTTTCTCTGCATCTTCTATACAAAACCACTCCCACAACATAATGCTGCCACCACCACATTTCACTGTGAGGGTGTTCATGGTGTCTTGCATATAACTCAAAAATGCTTTCATTTGGCCAGAGACGTCCATAAATCTTTTGCAGGTTTTCCCAAATTCCTAAATATGTTGGAATTTTTTTTTTTTCCACCAACATATACTTTTTTCATACTGCTTCTCAATAAAGGTCTGATCTGTGGAGTGCAGAACTACTACAACAGATTCTTCCACTGGAGAAATTTTGGCCAAACAAGAAACTAAAAGACGAGTTCGGCATATCACAAAAGAATGAACAGTGTCCATGTGCAAAAAAAAAAAACGTTTATGCTTTTTGCCTATTGCTTGATATTGCTGATGAAATATAAAATGTAAGTTGTCATCAATGTCAGTCGCACTGTTTTCTTTATAACACATACAGATGTTATTTGTCACAAACCCCATGATATGAAGTCATCGCTGTACAGATGTTCTGTATGTCTCTAAGCAACTTCTACAGAATAAGTGTCAGTTACTTCCAGAGAGTGTTCACAGGAAGTGTCTTTCTGGCCTGCAGCAAGCTCTCCATCACTGCCTCAGTCAGAACACGCAATAAGCCAGTGACAGAGCAGAACCCACTGTTCAGTCCTTTTTATATCGATTTAGAATAAAGAACTTGGCTAAAGGTCTGAGATGAATACTCAGTCACACTGTTTGCCTACTGGATTCAAAACACACAACAAATGACCAACAGTCATTAATCGTGCATTAATGTAGCCTTTTATAGACTTCTCCTTGGATTTTACCAAAACAGGAGACACAGAAGCATTTTAACACACACATACTGTATATATGTATGTCTAAAAATGACACTGTAGCTCGTGATTGACTTCCTCACAATCCAAACTTGGACATTTTGGACAAGCTTTCACAACCCTTCGAGTTCAGTCCTCAGTTCAGGAGGGTTGAACGCTTAGCCTCATCATTAAAACATCACCCAAAATAAAGAGAAAGGTGTAGTGATAGTCAGACCACAGGGAATCATAGAACTTCAAAATAACAGTAAAATGGCTATCTGTTCATATTCAAAGAAGCCAAAGGGTGATTTTTGATATTATAAAAATAAACATTTAAAACACCCTTGTCTATTTTAAGTCACCATCCTAATGGTAGTCAAAACTCACTGAGACACTGTCTGATTACCATCAATATTTCACCTGAAGCAAGCATGGATTATTAAAGTCTTTCCTCGGGAGAAAGAAATGATTCCAAATAGAATTTGCAAAAATAATTTAATCCCATGTTTCTTACATAAAGCAAAAACCATGATGTCCATATAAAATGAGTGCTTTCATAAGTGGACCTCAAAATTAACTGGGGTGTCCTTTTATACGTGTTAAACTTGAACCAGGCTATAATCAAACAAAAGACATAAACTGCAAAGTGGGAATCAGCTGCAAAATTTCTGCTCAAAGGAAAGGACCAGATGACTGCCGTGTGTTTGTATGCGAGCATAGTTTGGTCATTATGGTACACATTTTTTGTGAGTTCCCACACCTACTGTAGATGTGGGAACTTCACCTTAAAGTTGAACTGAAGACTCATGCCTGAACCACCAAAGTTATCGTACTATGCTGGGCTGCTTTTCTGTTCCTTGGTTTTGCAACATTGTGTTAAGAGCCTTCTGCGGGCAAGAAGTACGTCAAGCTGCGTGGGTTTGCAGGCAGGTACACCAGAAATGAGCAGAGAAATAAAGACACATCTAAGGCCATTCTGTCACTACTGACTTTTGTTGCAGACAATCGTACAGGTAAGTTCAGCGAGAAATAACTACTCAAGAACTTCACAGTGCTTAACACGGGTAGCACAATAGCCTCATTGGTCCACCAGAAAGTCGTAATATGAGCATTGTGGAAATTGCAGTCCTTAGAGTACAAGTTTTAATTCTATTAAATATCTCATTATGCAATGACATAATTAAGATACTTATTCATTATTTTTACCTAAAAAGAGTATGATGAATGAATCAGAACTGTGAGTTATGTGTAAACTTATAACAAGTTCATGTTAAGGGTAAACTGGCACAACATCAATGATAATCAGCCTGGTCAAATTCCCTTCAATTACTGGTCTTACACACCATCCACCCTGTCAGAAAGGTTAATTTACTGCCTTAATCTTTTATCAACAAACTCTCTTAAGTTGTCAAGTTTACTCTATCCTTCCTTTAGTTGTAAATCACCAAGTGGATTATACAAGTCTTTAAGAGGTTTAAAAACAACTACAAAAATTGCATTTCAGGCAAATACAAACAAACCCAAGCCTGGCGATTGTCTTTATTCAGTTTTGTTCGATTCTCATCCCCCTTCAGTGCTCCGTCTAGGATTTCCACCATTGTACTTGTTAGGATTTCTACCAGGCCAATCATTGAACAGAAGGAAAAGTTGTGAACGATTGATGTTAATTTTCTGTGCTCTTTTTGAATTGCAGTCCACCTCTGGTTGTAGTCTGGAAATGATTGAGGAGGAAGTGAATAAGCTCATTCAGTCTGGGTTGGCCACATTTCCAAATACTAAGCAATTAAAATCAGGGCAAGAGGAATGTTTTAAGATATTTTAGATATGATCCAACTCCCTACGAGATTGTTTACACTTTAGTGCATGTGCAATTTCTGGTGAGTTGTCTTAAGGTGATGCATTACATATATTACTGCCAAATGATGGCAACTGCATAAAATCAAATTAAATCATTTAAAACTTCAACGCAGTTCACGGCTCCAGCAAGCAATAGGTCCAAACAATGATTTTGTACAAAATAAGCCTAGAACCATGTGCTGTTATTTAGCAGGCTAATAAACTCTAAAGTTTCTACAGACTTCAATATGAAAATATTTGTTTCTCCACAACTTAAACCAAGGGTGCCCAAAGTGGAACCCTTGGGCCATTCGTGGTGCTTTGACTGAATTTGTGCAGCGATCTCAAACTACAATTCAAGAGTGATACAGAATTGACCCATCCAGCACAGCCACTCGATACAGATGGAGACCTTTTATTTGTAATAATAGTAAAATTATGGGAAATGTTAAGTGTGACACAAATATTAATAAATATTTTTAATAACCAAGTTTTTTATAATAAGTAGAACCATATTTATTCAGTGAAATTTAATGAAAAGCTGACTTTGCTGCACCAAGCTTTTATCTGATTTATTAAACTTAGCTAACCATGGCTAACATTTTGAAAGAAAGTGATCTGAGATGCCTTTCTTTTAATACAAAATCATTTTTTACTTTTGGGATCTATATCTATATATTATATCTGACTCTAGCTCACAGAGTCAGATATAATACATCAGTGTAGGTTAAGTATGCATAATAACAATAAACATTCTTTTATATGAGCAACTTTAAGAACTACAATACAAATAGCTGAATGCAGGGGCACTTACATAAAGTTTTCCAAAAGGTGAACTGAGGAAAGAGGGCACTAAAAACTTCAGGTTGGTATACTAAACCCAGTGATTTTATGATGCTGTAAAAGATGGTAGAGAGCAGAGCTGCGATGGCGTGATAGCTATTAAAAAGTTTACATGCTACACAGAAAAAGACATAAAGAATAAATACTTATATGAATAACTCACCAATAAAGCAAAGTTAAAAAAAACAAAAAACTCACTGAACAATTTTCTAAAATTAGAGGTGACAATTGGGTAATTTACAACATATGCAAAGAAGAAAAAAATAAATAAAAAAAAATTTCAAGTTTACGTTTATCACTCTCATGAACAGATGTTTAAATTGTCAAGTTCGCCTTTTTACTGAAGCTGCAATAAAAGCTCCTGTCTGTTGGGCATCCTGGGTCCAACTCAATTTGAAGATAATTAAGCACGGCTCATACGTGACAAACACAAACATCATTTCACATATTTTCAGGACAGCCTAACAGAACTACATCTCAGTCCGATGCCACACATTTCACCCATCGCTGCAGGTGAACTGACCGGCGTTGTCTTAGCGAAGCGACCCCCGAAGAGCCACACAAGCGGCTTCTCGGAGCCAAACGCTCCGACTTTGTCTTTGCTCTAGTCGACTGTGAGCGAGCAGAGTTTCGCTCCGCATGCTTACAAATAAACTATTTATGCAGCTACCATCAAATCCATACCAGTGTCGCAATGCAAAAATACACCACATATAAATATTACCAATACATGTTAGATTAAACATGCGGAGGAAAGCAAAGGCGTCACAAAGAAGGACGCTGCTCGATTTCAATTAAAAAACGTCTTGGAATAAATACATTTAGAAAACCCTGAAGCTTAAACTAAAGACGGCTTTCTAACCTTCCATCCCTACCACCATCTTGACCGCCTGACAAAATGTCTATATTTTCTTAAATAAAGGAAGCAGTGAACTTTCCAGGGCTTGCAGAGCGCTGGGCACAGAGCTCCGTGCAACTGAGTGAGTCTCCTTGCGCCCTCCCCTGCCGCAGCTCAGTGTGTGACTGCCCCCCGGCCGCTCATCAACTTCCCTCACAGCCGCTGTTTCCTCCCCCATAAATAAAACTTACTTTTCTCTGGCTTGGCTGTCGGACGGCACGTTGCTGCTCTTGCCTTTGGCGTACATGCTTACAGAGAGCCTCCGATTGTCACGCACCTGTCAACCCATCACAACCTCCTTGGGCACAGCCCCGTCACCATAGCGACACAAGCAGCGTCGACTCCCATTGGATGTCCCGCTGTGCAGGACCGCCCGCTCGCCAAACAACCACCGCTGATTGACAGTTTTAGCCCCGCCCACTTCAAATTAACCCCACCTCTCTCTCTCTCTCTCTCTCTCTCTCTCTCTGTCTCTCTTTCTCTTTCTGTTCCTCTGTCTCTCTCCTTTTTTCCTCTCCAGCCTGTAGATCTGTGTCTCTTTCTGTTCGTCTGTCAGCATCTCTCCCATTCCTTCAGTGACTGGAAGGGCTTTACCGACATATAGAATCCGGCACACATGTACTTCTAGAAAACATGCTCACAGACACACATCTGCAGTACCTCCCTCATATTCTTCACTCTTAGCCGAGTGGGGGATTTGAAACCGTCCAACAAGGATTTTGAACGACTGGCTTTGGCTGTTCCCTTTATAGTCAATCACACCCTCTGCTGACACACACACACATGCACGCACACACAGCACAAACGGCACATTTCCATTATTGTTTTACACACAAGTGTAAGGTCATCCATTAAAGTGCGGAGCATGGTAGGAACCAGACAGAAAAAGCGTAGTTTATATATTGCTGCTGCAGTGTGAATGGATTCTGGTCAGTTCCAACCTCCCTTTTGCCAATTTGTACCCCTACTTTGTTCCCACATGTTGCAGTTTGTTGTCATCATTGCTTCATCCATTTCAGGTTGATTTCAAATAAAAAAATAGAAATTTAATGTTGTAAATTGCGCCACGTCGAAATCCTCGCCGTAACACTGTGCTGTGCTCTGGCTACACACTACTTACTGTTTGATGGTTCATGAGATGCACCATTAAGCTATTTCAGAAAACTGGTTGATCACTGACTGGTTGAAAGCTTCATATGCTTATCTTCACTGGAGAAAGTTAAGGACTCACCTAGGAGAAGTTTCCAATTCAAAATTTCATTGAAATGTATATACTTGCTTTACATGTTATAAAAACTTGTTCAAACATTTTGCATGTTAAGACTTGTGCAATGACCTTAAGCATACATGTTGTGGTTGATGAGACTATGCAGCAGATACCAACACAATAAATTTTGATCAACATGATGACAAAAGCAACTGAAAATGTAGGAAATGTGCAGGAGAGAATTATACGGTATCACTCTCATGGAGGTACCATCATAGCATTTGCAACTTGTGCAAAAAATTGAGAAGCACCATTTTTTATGAATTTAAATGACACAATAGTTTACAGATTGAACAAGTACTTTTGAGAATTTAAATTCTGATCTAATAAAAAAATAATAAAAAAATGACCAGAGCGAGTAAGAAAATGTACCTGAGCTTTTTCCATTGGGTGGAGAATACACCTGCATCTATGGTTCTCATTGTTCCAGACAGGGTGAGGAGCTCCGTCATTTGGGAGGTCTCAGACCAGAGCAGTTGCTTCTAGACACTGAAAGATGTCATTTGATGTGTTTCAGGTATAGAATCAGATCAGAATGATTCCTGGATGCCTTTGTGTAGAGGTTTGGAAGGACTTTATTAGGATTGTGGCCAAGCAACACCTTGGGTTCCCCAGGAATGAGTGACGGGGGGAAAGGAGAGCTGGACTCTTCCTCCTTGACCTGTTACCCCCACGTCCCGATCTCAGTTAAGGGGAAGATAGTTGATGAGCAATACACCAATTGCCTTACAACAATCTAACGTCTCCAGAACCAGTGGTGTGGGTGTGCTTTCTGATATGGAGCATCAAGTGCTGTGTCATGCTCCTGTCCATTTTGGCCGTTAACAGACAAGACAGTTCACTCTGCTTCCAAAATGTACTCAAAATAGTTCATCCAAGAAAAAAAGACACAGGAGAGAAAGATGAGCAGAAAAACTTAGTTTGATGCCATTCAAATGTTGTGAGCAAGACAGAAGTGAGTTCCGGAAAGACACAGATTGTTGCAGTGTGATTGTGTGTGTGCGTGCACTAAGGGTACAGCACAGGGGCAGCAGTGTTTATGCTTACGCAATGCTCCTGCGATGTGACCTAGTTGGAGTGGATGTATGCTGCCTCATTCCCTCCTGTTTTCTCTCTCTGTGCCTGTCTCTCCCTCTTCCCCTTAATGTCTCATCCATTTTTTTCCTTGACTGAAACATATCATGTTCTGTTTTCACCTCTCTTTGTTTCACCCCTCTTCCTCCTCCTCAAACATGCAAGAGCAACCCCCAAAACGCAACCCCGGAAAAAAAATAAAACAATAAAAAAAATGTTGTGTTTCAGTCGAGCAAAACTTTTGGTTTTGGGATTAGTCCCTGAGGGTCTATCACCATGACAACCAATCAGAGGTGATAAGCTTGAGTTTCAGAGGACGGAGGAGGAGAGCAGGCGTAACAGAACAAACTGAACTGAAATATAAAGAAAATATAGAGGTTATTAGGTCATCTTTGGGAAAATATGTCATAGGACGATAGATAGATAGATAGATAGATAGATAGATAGATAGATAGATAGATAGATAGATAGATAGATAGATAGATAGATAGATAGATAGATAGATAGATAGATAGATAGATAGATAGATAGATAGATAGATAGATAGATAGATAGATGAATGATAGATAGATAGATAGATAGATAGATAGATAGATAGATAGATAGATAGATAGATAGATAGATGAATGAATATAGATAGATAGATAGATAGATAGATAGATAGATAGATAGATAGATAGATAGATAGATAGATAGATAGATAGATAGATAGATAGATAGATAGATAGATAGATAGATAGATAGATAGATAGATAGATAGATAGATAAAAACTCAGTAAACTGTGATTCATATTCTTATTTGTTGAGAATAAATCTAATGGTCAAATTCAGTTGTTTGTTAGGAATTTCCTGTTAGATATTTATTCCTTTGTCTTTTCAGTTTTAGTGTCCTACCTAATGTTTTTTGAAATGCAGTGGAACCATCTACTGCAGGCGATTTTGTGTTGACCATATGTCAAGTTTTGCTGACAGGAGGACATTCTGTGCCAACCTTAAGAACAAAATAATTAAAGTAAATTCTTAGGTTTTCCTGAAAGTCTACTACAGTCATCTCAAACTTGCAGCTCCAGAGTTATGTGTTGTTCTTTGACCTCTCCGCTGTAGCGCTTAAAAAAAATCAAATTAGAAAAGTTTTTAATTATAAAGGCAATAAAAAAGGGTCGTTATACGTTTTGTGATATATCTGCATCAAAACTTTGCAACAGAAGGGTAGCAATGGTAAAAGGCTTTTGGAAGAAATTTTATGGGTTTTTTTTTTTTGCTTCCGTCTTTGTTTAGTTTACATTCTTTAGCTTTCAGAGTTATATTCAACACCTATTTATGAACTCTATCTTGTTTTGTGGCTCTAGACAGGACGCAAATACCAAGGTGACCAGAGCGGGAATCAGCCCACCAATTCCAAGGCAAACTCCTACTGCCATCGCCCCCAGGGTCACATGCATAATATAACTAGACACAAAAAGCATTCAAGAGTGCACAGTGGAGCGGTTATTAGGACTCGTACCTCCAGGTACTTAATCCCAACAAACTAACCAAAACATGCATGCTTTGGTTAATTAGCTGATTCAATCTGCCATTAGGTGTAACGGTGTGAATGGACGGTTGTTTTTTTCTGTGCGTTACTATTATGCCCTTTAATGGATAGGTACACTGTACGAGGCACACTTCTTCTCTTTGACATTGACTTGGAGTAGAGCATTAACTTCCCATGGCCTTGCAACGTCAAAGCTGCAGTAAAAATGGATGAATGGAAAAGCTCTTTAGCTCTTTTCAATCGTGTCATTGGTAGCACTGAGCTTAGACAATGTGCACTTGATCTTTGGAATTGAAAGATCAAGTCTGTGAATCAACCCAGGCCTGGATTGCTTCATATTTGTACAGCATTATGTAAATTACCCAGATTGGGTTGATTTTCACCCAGAAATGTTTACAGTGATTGGAAAAATACACTGAATCATCACATAGTCATATTACTAGAATATTGAGAGAGATATATTTACCTACAATAAACTGTAGGAATGTAATTATTATTATTATTATTATTATTATTTCCTATCCTTTACCAGAGCACTTTCTTTTTCCCTTTTAATACCACACACACCTTCCCCATCTTTCCAACAACTGCTTCGGAGTTTTGGCAAACAGTCATCGTTAACTGAGCCTGTCGATGGGCTATGTAATCGTATATTTCCACCGAGAGTGTCAGTTAGTGAGGATGCTAATTAGCAAACGATTAAGCCTTCACACTAAAGAGCTTCTTGAGATTAATTGTTCTGGAAGTTTACAAAAACATGAGGCTCAAAGAATACATTTTGTTCCATTGTGGACGCCTCATCGCCTTTTCGTGATTTTCGGTTTTAGTTCCGACAAGCAGCCATTAATAGTGGTTTTTCTCTTCGCTCACTTTAAATCGAGGCGTAAAAACTTCATTTCAGAGTGAGAAGTGGGGGACCTACTCTTTCAAATGCAAATATTACCAGCTGCACTTTTAGGGTCTTCCAGCATAAACTCGCTGATTGAATACTCGCAACACAGATGGGTTACATTGTCACAATTTACAGATTGTCATGTATGACTCACAATAACAACTATGTACAGATGTGGTGACTACACAGGCAAGAAAAAAAATGGAGAGGACACAGAAGGAAAGAAAACAGCCCCTTGATCATAGCCTCCTCTGGTCATGGGGCATCTTGAAACTGCCTCCTCCAAACAACATTAGCTGTTCCCTCCACCCTCTTCTGTCTGCTGATAAAACACCAGCCCCAGTCAGAGCTTTCTGTTAATGACGGAAAAAGTTACAAATCCCTTACATCTGCCTGTTAAGACTAAAATTGGATGGTATGAAAACTGAAAGCTTCCAATACAGCCTATATAAACAGCTTGCCTCTATAGGTGTTTGCTGCTTAGGGTAAACAAAGTCAACTTGTAAATAAGCTCCATAGTTTATCGAACAGGATTCAGCATGACAGCGCACAGCAGGAGGTGAAATAAACTCAGCATTCAAGAAAAAAGATGTTTGCTCTCAAAGTGTGACGCAACAGGAAAGCAAGAGATGAAAATATTCTAATAAGTGTGATTCTGAGCCTCGCTGATTACACGAAATGAAAAAGTTGACCGGTCTTCTGCTTCCTGCTGTGCCAGCCCCTCTGTTCTTATGCTGGTTCACTCAGCGGATTAGCGAATGTCAGGTCTTTGCAGGGAGTCAGTCATTTGAGACGTGTTTAACTTGGAAGACTAGTTCAAGGTGGCGTGTATTACACATGCAGTGTCACACATTGTGCATGTTTTCATCAGTGCCAGATTGAGTTAGGCACATTTATGAAAAAAAAAAAAAAAAAAAAAAAACTAAACCAAACCAAACACAGTAGCAGAGTAGTTCTGAAAGCTGAGCAAAAGAATTCTCTGTAACATGTGTCTCTCAAACAGCCAGCCACATCTGTTACTGATTTCTAAAGAGATGCAGCACATCCAGCTCTAAAGGTGCTTTACTTGACAGAAGCATAAGAAACAGGAGATCATAATAAGAGATGGGTGCATAAACTTATTGTCTATGTCACATACAATGATTCATATAGAAACAACCATTTAGAGTGTCTAGTTAACCTAACAGTCATGTTTTTGGACTAGGGGACGCTGGATTCCCAGCATGTACAGGAAACACATGTAAACACCATGTAGAAATACTGCAACCAGGATTTATGCTCCAGAACTTGGCATACCATACAATATGTGCAGGAATACGCAAATGGACATGTTGATCTGCTGCCTCATTTATCCATGTTTTCTCCTCTTTGCAGGAGCTCTCTTACTGGGAGTTTTTGTCTATGGGAACTGAGAGGACCAAATAAAATTTGCCACCAGTAATTTTTATCAAAATAATTTTTGGGTCCCTCACTGTATAAATTGGTTGTCTTATTCTAAAAGTATAAGACCACACTGCCATAAAATAACATAAAAATCTAATATATTTTAGCTTCTGACACAACTTCATCTGAGGTGGCAATTTTTTGTTTGTATATGAAGAATTATAATAGCTGTGATACAGATGTTATAACATAGCCTGTGAACCCGCTGTAATCATTACATTATTAGAGTGAACTCTATAGTAACAACTTGTCATTGTGATTCAAATATTCTGCATGTATTCTATCATCTTATCAAGGAAGCAAAGAATCCAATCACTGTCATTTCAACATGCAAAGCAGACTTTTTGGAGACTTGATGTCTTAAGTTAATTACACTGCTGACATGACAGAGCATTTCATCCCGGGAATAAGTTGAGAAAAAGAGCAGTTGAGGCAAGGTGGAAAACTCCAACACAATTAGATGCATGCAGAGCCCTGTTCTGAATTCTGAGCAGGCTTTCCATCCGCGAAACTCCTGATGATCTGAGCCGAGGAGAGCGTGTGCTGGGTGCTGATGTGACTGACAGAACAGCAGTGGAGCGCTGGTCGGGCTGCCGCAGAGGACTCTGGGTAATTAGGCTGCAGATGACTGTGACCCAAAAAACAATGCAAGAGAGGGGGAAATGGATGAGGACATATGTGTGTGTGTGTGGGGGTGCATGTGTGTGTGTGTGTGTGTGTGTGTGTGTGTGTGTGTACAGAGAAGGAACCTTTTGTACTGCTGGTCTCAAGCACACTTTTGGATTTAGCTGCACCAAAAGGACAACATGCCAAAGGATTGGACGAAGTCATCAGGTGGTGCATATGTTTGTGAGAATACTGACCATCACAGCTCGATGCTTAATTTCAATCCTTTATTCAACGTAGCGACATGTAAAGCTAATCCAAGCATCCTCCTTAAATTCTAGCACAGTAGCTCTTTCCCATGTGTGCTAACTACAAAAAATCTGTTTTTCTTCTATTCCTGTTTGTCCAAACTTGCTATTTCTTAATAGTTAGAGCACAATTCAGTTATTATCAGTACTTTACTTACTAGATTAAAGACTGAGTTTCATAATGCATGTAGTAACAGAGGTATACAATTGTGTCAGAAATTTCCTTAAACATTCTGAACCCCCGTAGTTATTCTTGGTCAATCGTCCAGCTTTGTAAAGTTTTGTTTGTAGACCAGAAGGCAGAAGGCTATTTAGTGTACAAGCCATACATACCAACTCTACACTGCAAGACAAGCCTCTGCTTGAGTGATGCTTACCACTATTTCCTCAAGTGGCAGTAAGGATGTGTGAAGTATATTGTTCTAATAACACTGACACGGCTAGCATAACCAAGTGTTTCTTTCACTAAGCCAAATCAAAAATAAATAAATAATGAATTGAGCTGTAGCAATACACATAAATATTACATGAAATATTTTGGCTTTTGATGGTCACAATTACAAACTGAGATGAATAAACAGAGGATGAAAATGATCTGGTTGCAAGAGAAACACATGGGGGTTTTATTTAAATCTACGCCATGTCCATATCATATTTATTGAATGAATGGAGGTTTATTGCTTTTTGGGCATCACCAGGGCACTGAAAAGACTGGATCTAGGTCTAATCGTACCGATAATGCCTCAACAGGTGTGAACTGAGGATATATTTTCGAAACTGAAACTGCTTAAAAATTTTCCCTGACCCTGTCCACTTTTTAACCTCCTTAGTGGTAGATGACTTGCTATTCTTCTAGAGGAAGTTGAGCTGTTGCTGTATAAGCATCTTTTCCGTCAAAGCAATAATTTGAAAATGATGCCTAACACTTTTGGAATCATTGAAACTGATTGGTCACCCCTGGGCCTTTTAAGAACTAGAGATGATGGATAATCTGGTGTCAGAGTCAGCACAGTGGTTGCGGTCCAAAATCAAGCACTTTCTTTGAAAATTTGAGGGATCGGCATGAATGTGCTGTTTGTGTCAGAGTGGCCAACAGAAGTACACTGGCTGAGTGGGAACAAATACAAGTTGAGGAACGAGATGTTCCACAGCAGATTGGTCACAGGTTGTGTGACCAATCTGCTGAAGATCATGAAGAGCGGTGTCAGGGCTGTGTATCATTCTCCTACTGTGGTCTGTGTTTGTTCAAAAAATACATTAAATAGCCAGTTTGACTAGTTTTTTAATTTTGATCATTTTTTCCAGGAAGCACCACCAAATCCAACTCAACAACTGACAAAGCTGACTTGGGAGGTTTTTCATAGGCCCAACTTACAAATTGAAACCACAAACACACTTCCTTGCAAGTGTGGCACCATTTCAAGAAAAATAAGTAAAATTTCCAACCACATAATTTTTATTGCCATGAGGGATTGTTGCAACAACAAACAAAAATAACCAAGCAAACAATTCTCCTCACTTTTTGTGCTAAATATACAAAGATCACCCAATAAAGCTGCAGTATGCAAACTAGTGTTTACATATTTTTTGAAACTGTCACAAGTGTTTTCCCTACCATCATCTAAGGGGGGGCACCACTCCCTGCCAACAAGACCAACCCCTCCCAACCCTAAGAAGGTCAGCATGCAGTAATTGAAGGCACTCACAGTTTAAGTTATTGACTCTATTATCCTCTTCCACAGCAGACAGCCACAGAAAAACAACTGCAAAAATGTTCAAAATAGTAAGGTACATCAGCAAAGACAATGTAAAATAAAGGTCAAACTTGATATTTGGGAAGACTGATGTGACACATTTTCTCTGTTAAACCCTTCTAATTGGTACCAAACAATCGCCACACATGCTGCTGCAGGAATAAAGGGAGTCGTAATGTTTTGCAGAAAGCTTGAGTTACAGCCAGCAGAAAAAGGAGAGCGGCTTTGCCTGTGGAGCAGCAGTGTCTTCATGCTTCACTGGCTGCTTTAAAAGAAAGTGTTGCTCTGTTCCTCACCGAGGTCTTTGGAAGGTGAACGGTAATTGCTAAGGGAGGATTTAGAATGACGACGGCACAAAGCGCCTCCTTTGTCTTACAGTCCTAACTCTCATGATTTAAGACGGAGCTGTGATTCAGACACAAACTACAGACAGTAACATGAAGCTCTTCTTTGTGCGACTGTGTCAGGGAGTTTGTGTGTTGACCAGAGACTGACAGAAACTGATTTGCAGACTACATGGTATTGTTTCTGACTCATTAGCTGCTGTGCCGACGCTGTGGTAACATGACATCATGGTGGCATTGGCTTTTAAAGTCTGACCACAGGGAATGATGCTCTGTTAGGAATGACTTCTTTCAATGTGACTTCATCATGTAAATCTCACTGGAAACCCCAAACAGGTCGCCTCCATTGTCTGAGTTGTGCATAATAAAGTTGTTGGAAAGACAAACAGTTTCTGAACCACCCGGCAGACTGACTTAATCAAATCCCACGCAAAGCAGAGGGAAAGAAGTATATGAAAGACATGCTTTTATGTATAATGTTCTCAAAAAACAAGAACAGAGAAAACTGTTTAGCATACGAAGAACATATATGGTGAACATATAATGTGCTGCAAATTAAAAAAAGGAAAGAAGCAGACAGAGGGAAAATGAGCAACAGAGGACGTGAAAGACTGGGAGGCGAGACTGTTAATGCCATCTTTTCCTGCTCCTAAATGAGCCTGTCTGCGTGTTAATCAGCTAGAAGCTGACAAAGAGCCGGGTTCTGCCTGGTTGTCGGATCTTTCAGCACCCTTCAGGAGCCTCCTCTGTCACGACCAGCATTGTTTGGGAAGAAGAAAGCTATCAGAGGATCTGTGCAAGATTAGGGCTGCCAACTGTTCCCTCTGTGGCTTCCTGTTTTGCCGCAGGAATTCTTTTAGCGGGTGCAAAAAAAAAAAAAAGAAAAGCCACATAAGTGAACAAATCCAACAGATTTAACCCTTTCATATGCAGCAAAAAGCTAGATATTTAAAAGTGCTGCTTTGATAAAAATAAAAAAGTCCTCCAGGTTAACAAAGTCTACAAGATAAAATGTTTCATATATTTTATTCTCAAAATGCATGCAACATTTTATGTTTTTCAATGCCACATAATATTGAATTATAAGGAAAATGATTTGCAGTTTTTAAAACTGTATTGGGTATCTTTTCATACCTGTGTTTTGCCATAGATTACATTTTCTAGCTATGCAAAATAGGGTCACGTCTTGCCAGAGCACCGCTCTTCAGAGTGTTCGCTGTGTATCTTCTACTAGCGTGTGATCATTTTTAATCTGGGCATCTTCTTCGGAGTTCTCTTTAAGGGTGGCTTTCTTTTGGTCTCTCCTCCGTTAAATGCAAATATGTGGAGTGAACAAAGAATAGCTGTCACGTTAGCAGATTTTGAGCTATGCATATCTACAGTTTTCCCAGAATTACCATGGACCTCTTAGGATTAGCTCCAATTAATACTCTCCTTGTCATACTTTAATTGTTTTGGGTAGACTAATGGATGAGAAGTGCTCTAATCTTGTTGGAAAGAACTTCACAACGTTCTCCTTGACCTGTCTGCTGTGGCTCTTGGTATCTCTGATGGTACCTGTCCACTAATGTTTGCTAACAAACCTCTGGGCCTTCAGAGAAGAGATAAATTTATATTAATTGAATGCCATTTCAGAGGACTCTATATACTAACTATGTTACATTTGAAAGGAGTTAGGTTAACTTGATTTTATTTAGGGGCTTCGGAATAAGGGGGACAAAAGGCAGACAGTCCACATTTTTCAAGATAGTATTATTTGTAACAACATGTATCTTTCTCCTACTTGCATCTGCTAGTTTGTATTGGTCTATCACATGAAATCCCAGTAAAAAATACATCTAGGTTTGTCACTGTGATGTGACAAAAACAGGGAAGTATGAACTTCTTTAACGTTCCACTTTACCAAATATTTTTTCTTGCAGTGCTTCCACACTGCCTCCTCTTCCTTTTCCATCCTCTCTTCTCTTCAGCCTACTGCTGCTCACTGTCAGACTTCCTCATTTTCCTCCAGTTTTAACCCACCACCTCCTGCTCTCCCCCCTTCCTCTCCATCTAAATTGCAAATAGCAGCAGTGCCGACTGCCAGTAGAGCTCCTCAATGTTATTAGAGCTGACCCTGTGGATTAACCAACGGAGGGAGGTGCTGTGCAGAAAGTACAGATCAATAAAATGCTTATCCTCCGGGTTCTTTTACTTCACTCTGGATTTAGATATAACTATCTCAAATGTTTACTCTGGTCTTGAAAAAGCAAGCAGCCAAGGTTGTAAATGGCTGGTGCAGTTTGAATATTAGTAAAAAGCATAAAGTGTGAGGAGTGACGAAAGGAGGGATCTCTTATCATGATCATTCGGCTGCAACGGTGAGCTTTGTAATAATGACTGAAACAAGTTGCATGAACCTGATGGATCAATCAAAATGTCAGTCGCTGTTGTTAGGATCAGCCAACTATTTCATGAGAACATTTAAAAGTGAAGACGATGAGCCATGTGTCTGCGTGCATTCGTCTGTGTGTGGTTGGTGTAAACTAGTTGGCTGACCTGGACGCCATCATCAAAGATTGATGAAGCTGCGTGCAACAAGAATGCAGTAAACCACTTTCTACAAACACATAGAAACACACCCGCACAAGCCAAATGGACATGGGGAAAATTTGTTGCCACCACAGGAAAGTAGTCCTATATTACAGTAGCAAGACATCACATTGTTTTGTTTTTTTTTGTTTTTTTTGTAAACATTACCTTTATTCTTAATACATTTGCTGAGCAGGGACAACATGTTAAGAATACATATTGTTTAAAACATCATCTGTTGGCACTAATTAGAACCATGTGCTTTACTGATGAATATTTGGGGAGTGAGGAGGATCAGCGATGCTGCTTTTTTTTTCTCTTTCAAAGGTCCTGAGTGCATTGGACTGGAATGATAAACATTTTGAAATATCAACATCATAGATAAAAATATGAAAATCCTGCCTGAAAGCTAAACATTTTCGATGGTTGAGTCATGAATAAAAAAAATCAAATCCACAGTAATCTAATCTTTTAATATCCAGAACTTCAACTTTACAGCAAATTCTTTTTCGACTTAACTGCACTACATATGAAGAACAATGCCAATCAAATGCTACTACTGTATGTATATACACTTTTTTTTTTATTCTAGGTCAGCTTCATCTTGTTCTTTTCACAAAGGACTGGACTTTGTTTAGGCTGAGAAAGAGACAGGAGGTAAACTTAACAGATCAGCAGACTGTCGCTGTAAAGATACTGACTTCAAGTACAATCAAGATTTATAGAAACCCATACCAACAGATGTATTGTGCCAAACCAGTGTGTTAAAACACAGCTCTGGTCTAATCCTGAAATATATTTAGTTTGGCAAGTCAAAAAAGGAGAACAATGAAATCTTATTGAGAAAAAAGTTTATTTTTCTGAAAATTGTTGTTGGAAAAAGAGCGGGTAGTAGACTAAAAGTAAAATGAAGGTTTTTGTATAAAAGGCTACTTGGAGATCCAGTTTGTAATTACCAGTAGCGTAGAATGCCGACACTGTGTCACAAGTGCTGTGCTACT
Organism: Gambusia affinis; assembly: GCF_019740435.1. Lineage (NCBI taxonomy): Eukaryota > Metazoa > Chordata > Actinopteri > Cyprinodontiformes > Poeciliidae > Gambusia > Gambusia affinis. The sequence goes on from NC_057870.1 coordinate 10,310,590, forward strand.
TACGCATACAGTTTATTGAGTATCTAAGTGTTTAGGGCCATCTAGTGGTTGACTTTAGTAGAGTCAAACAAGTACAGAAAATAATTAATTAACATACTTCAGCTTTGATATTATTATTATAATTTTTATTTAAAGTAGTAGTATTGGTAATAATAGTACTCATAGTAGTATTAGCATTATGGAGAAATAATGAAATTTAGTGTCTGTTTGACACTGCTGAAGTTAGCTTCAGTGCCGTAGCTTGAGTGAATGTTTATTTCAGCTCGCAATAAATCAGTCCAAACTCAAGAAAACATTTCAACATTTTTGAAAACTATCTTAATTATTATAAATATTATAAATCTAAAACATAGTGTGTGATTTTTGAAACCATTTTTATTTAAAATAACATGGAGGTTTGGCCTGACTTTATATAGCACTTTTCCAGACACACTTACTCCTCATAGGTCTTTACTCAGCAGCAATATTCACCAAATTACACTCAAAAACCCATTTAAACACCAAAGGAAACTTGGGGCTAAGTGCCTTACCCAGGGGGGCATCAACATGTGGATGTGGAATTGAACCCACATCCTTCCAATTACAAGACAACTACTCTAACTACTTAATTTAGTAATCCACTCTAAGCTGAAATTCAGATAACTCTGCAGTTGAAATAAATGTAACCAGAAGGCATAACATCTTGTAAACTCAGCATACACAGTTTAAAACAAACTGTACTTCATACAGCACAGTCTAACAGAGGTGCATGAAAAAGGCTATTTTGATTTAGGATTATAAATGCAATTTTACACTACCTGTAATTGTTGGACTTTAGAGATAAATAAATTACTTTAAAAAAAATGCTAACTATATCCCTGCCTATGCTTCTATGTTGCCTTTTAACAAATGATATGACTTTCAAGAGGACCAAGAGGGAAAACCTTAAAACTGCCTTATTCCCAAGACTTAGCTGCATCAAGCTTCATCTTCCCATGAACTCTGACCACACCTCCTTTCCAGTTCTCCACTCTGCCTTTTTTTGTTTGTTTGTTTTGGAATATTTTTAAAATAGATTCAGTTCTGAAAATACTGAATCTGTATTTTCAAATACTTGTCCTTGTTTTGTCCCTAAACAAGGACAACATGCCCTTGTTGTCCTAATATTTTTGTCAGGATGCGACAAAAAATACTAAGGAGGGGACAATTGACTTTAGAGTTTGTTTCGTTTTGGGTGGCTGGGAATTTGCTCCGCCTCATAACAAGGCGGTTCCTGCCCGGATGTTGCGCAGATGTCCTCCCCGTTGTCTGTTTTGAACGTAATTTAGTTAACTCTTCCCTTTACAATTTTAGTATGTACCGAGAAACTCGTGAAAATTTTCATTTACAAATTTCCCACGGTCCGCGCAACTTCGCGATTAACGATGTTTCAAGATACGATCAAGAATTTTAGCATCAGCTTTGATGAGAGAAACGCGTTCTCTGCATGCGACTTTATAACAGGAACAATCAGTTTTGACTTAACAAAGGAGATCAAGATTAGTGCCTTAAGGATGAAGATAAAAGGAGGAGGTTACAGCATCACGTTCGGGAAATCGGAGAAGAAGAAACTACCGCACAAGGGTGGAGTTCTTCACTTACCAAAGCGCTATCATACAAACCAACACGGGTTTGCGCACTAACTAACTTTCTGCGCTGGTTTGCATGCATGATATTAAGTCATTGCTTGTACTTTGCTTGGTTTTTTTACAGCTATTAACGGGACAACAAAACTCGCTGCAGGCAAGCATGTTTTTGCGTTTTCATGCCAGCTTCCACAGGGGTAAGTGCACGGCCGGCCCAAGCCTTCATGGGGCCCTGAGCAAAATTTGGCTTTGGGGCCCCCTATTTCTTCTAATAATGTGGATTGCTGCAATCAACAGTGTGTCAAATTTATCAGTGTGTTCAGATTTTTATTTTTGTGCTGGTTTTATGTCTTTCCTTTGTTGGACATCTTCTATGTCAATTTATATTTGTGTATAATTTGGAATACCTTCATAGTGTCACTAATTTGTTCTCCTCTATTACTACATAATGTTATATATATATTTTTTTTACCACTATCCTTCTTCACAGTGCCTTAAATCTATTCAGCTATTTAAATGCTTTTGTAGATTTAGATTTTAGTCTGAATGTAATTCCTAATGTCTGCAGTTTTACACAGAAAACATGCCAAAAGGACGTGGCTGTATGCTAAACAGTGCCTTATTTCCTCTATGCTATTAACTGAAGGAAGCAAAACAAAAACTGTTGATTAGTAAATGTCTAAAAGGAACACTGTGGGTCAACAAGAGCGCATCCTGACAAGCAGTACTATCATTGTTGATCCTGGCATTGTGTTGGTGGGAAGTTTCTAAACATTGTTCAGTAAGCCTGCCAGATCTCTGTTTGACACACATAAACATCTTTTTTAAAACAGTTGTTTATATGCAACTGTTTTAAAATGTTGCATATAAACAACTTCTAGTAGAAAAAAGGAATTGTGCTCCAACTTGAAGATGTGCTTTGAATTGAAACTCTAAACAATTTACCGTTCTTATTGGTATTACAAATCATAATTGATAAAATGTTTTTTTGTTTATTTTTTTAAACAAACAATCCTCTCCCTCCCTAACTCTCTTTACTGTCCGTAAAAGCTGGTTTCTACAAAATCATAACTTAAATAAAAACATTTAAAATATCAATTTGTTTTCCTGCCTTCATTTTTCAGTACCTTTTATAAGCCATAGTAATTTTTGAACCATCCCCTGAGTTGTGCTTATATTCTTATTTTATACAATTTTTCAAAGAGTGAAATGTAAAAGAAATTTGCCAGTTTCTTTCTAATGTATTTTTTATTATTTCATAGGAATGAGGTTATTCCAACCTGCCGTGACCTCTGATAACGTTTCCTCATTCGTGCTCTCATTCACTTCAGCGACGTGAGGCACATGATGTCTGCTCAGATTACATGTGTAAATGTTTAAAGCATTTCCTGCTTTGAACATTCAAGTTTCAGCATGTAGCAACACACACTGTCATTCATGTAGCTAATCCCTATGCATTCAAGGGCTTGTTTCGAAACATGCTTTGCCAACTAGACATAATTTAACCTCAGTCATTGGTCCAAAATTAATTTTGGTTTTATGCACTTTATGCATGCTCATTAGTGTGTCATGCAGTATCTCCAGCATGATTTGCGAAGGATAATGTGGTTTAATTATTAGCAAGGTGTTTGTATCTTTATTTTCCGACACACCTTAGAACATAAAATCTGACTTTATTACCTTGTCTTGCACTCGTTTTTCTGCTGTGTCGTCATGTTTGCTAGTCTAAATACCTACTTCTAAACTAACATATAAGGATAGTTGTTTCTGTGAAATTGCTTCCCATTCTGTATTTTTATATATTTGGTAGTTATTATACATGGCACCGCTTTGGAGCTTTCAGTTTATTTTATAAGTGTATTGTAGTAAAGGGGAATGAATACAAATATGGACATGCCACAAGTTAAAATATTTAAACATGTAGCCTATCTCTTTTCTCCCAATTTTGTGTTAGTCCAGCCATAAATTGCCATTAAAAGACCTTAGAGATTAAAGTTAAAATATTTGAAAAGCTCAAATTGTAAGGCAGTCTTTTCTCAAAAATCTCCACTTACTTGAGCAGCTAAGAGCAAATAATAAAGTTACTTATTTCATTAATGAAATTATATGCGTTTCTCTATGATCAGTCATTAAATCAACTTTTAATTTCTAAGCAAAACGATTGGAGGCCATTTCCTCATTCAACATCCAGACCCTGTTTAGATTGAGTCACAAACATTCATACAATTTACTTTCAAATGCCAAAGTACTGGAGATAAATTATAAACAAGTCATTAAAAACTAATGAGTATACATCATGTTTACAACAAATGTTCAATCATTACCATGAACACACATTTACTGAACAAACTCTGTAGCTCTTGATTTTAGGAACATAGCAGCTGTGGGCGTACATGATCTATTAAGGGCAGGTCATTAAAAAATATCATTTCACAATTGTATAAAGTGGCTGATAGACTACATGGAAATCTTTGTTACATGGAAAGTTTTTATTGTCTGAAGATCAGATAACATCTGAGACGTATTGGAAAGTATTGACCAATAAATGCTAAATAGTATGTCCTAGATTTGGCTGCTGAAGCTTGTTTTATTAAAGAGGGATAATCGACTGCAGAAAAGGTAATACATTTGAGTCATTTCTCAATACAACTTTTTTAATGACACCACAAACAAGCTCTTAAGTAAACATTTGCAAATGCTGTGAATTTGTGAACATTGCCAATATTTACTAAAATCCAGGATTACATAAGATAGTTCAGAGTAAGACTTCTTGGAATTTAGAAAATAATATTTAACATGATATTATTTAAAGAAACAATCTTAGGTAAAACAACTTTTTTTTCTGAATGATGCAATTCTGTGGGTAAGTCGCTTAGACTAATGTAGTTTTTTCCTGTACATTGTAGATGTTTCTCAGATGGGTGGGGTATTAGGTTGATAGTTAACGACTGACCTCACGTAAGTTTAGAAGTTACTGAATTGTTCTGTTGTATGATCTTTTCACAATCAACTTTAAGTCTTACAGACTGGTGTGATTGCTTTTATATTTTTTGTAAACACTGTATATAAAGTAAAATCAACTAAAGGATTCTTAACAGATAGATTAGGTTTTAAATGACAAAACAGACATCAATTTTCAGGAGAGTACCAAGTCAAATCAAACACAATCTTCTGCATCATTACCCTCATTTTGTGTTACAGTGCGACACAGTAGATAGTAGCAACTCTCCATTGGCTGGGTGAGAAAATCAGCAACATGAAACCTGTTATGCATGTCACTGAAGGGTAACTATTGTTTTGAGTCCCATAAATTGCGCCCCGGAAGGAGAGTTGCAATGTCCACATCAAAAACTGCCTCTGATAAACTATATACCAACTATTTTTGCAGCTCAAGGCAAATTTTATTTGTACATGGCAGACCCCTGACCTCAGAAAGAGTTAATGAGATGCAAAAGAAGCTTTGGACCAACAGGGATCTGCTGAGTTCTTCATGAAACACACACAAATAGCTAAACCCTGAAAGGTGAATCTGTGTGTTTGCTTTTCTGCAGTGCAGATGCAGCTTTCTCACACCACTGTTCAAAATGGAGAATTAAGCTTACTTTAAATTATGTTAATGATATGGACTTGTCTAGTCAAAGGTAAAACGTTTAATTATGTTACCCTGGCTTTTTTTTCTTCTTAAATACATGTTGGTTTAAATAATCTGATTTTAGTTAACTGCAATGCATTATGTGGTTAGCTTACTGTTCCTTTAACCCATTTTAAAGGAATGGGTTAAACTGCCCTGTCATTTTTAACCTTACATGATGAAGCTTTGTTCACACATAAGTGCCAATTAACACCAACTCCTAACAGCATAAACTATGTTTAAATTTTCCTTGTCGTTTCGAAAGCTTTTTTTCCAAATACAATTAGATGTGCAGATATGTATACACCTATTGTAAAACACAATGCAACTGTGCAATCTGGACAAAAGTGAAATAATTTCCATAATAAGAGCAGAAAATGTTTGCATAACTCTCACCAGCTGCTCATTTTATGAATTTTAGCAATTTAGTATGTTGTAAGGATGAGCTCAGGATCTAATTCTTTTCCCACAGTCTCAGCTTTTATTTTATATATAAAAAAAACAACAACAGCATTTAAGCTAAGACAAGCCTTACTGTGATGTGAGAAGGCGGCGCCGCACATAAATCCAGCCAGTCCTCTTCACTGTACAAATATGCCCTCCTACTGTAGGTGGAGGGAGACGCCTGCTTTTAGTGTCAGGTTTCCTGATCTGCCATCGACTTTAGGTTTCCTGATCTGCCATCGACTTTGGTGCGTAAATCCTCTGTCACGATGTCGTCGACCATAAAGAAGATAGAAATTACTTATAACTCCATCAATGCCAGCAATACTTTTACAAACGGAGACATTGTTTCTGGTCATGTTTCGGTGGATGTGGCCAAGGATTGCCAGATCAGCTCCTTCTACATGAAGTTTAAGGGGAAAGCTGACGTCTTGTGGTCGGAGAGGCACGGTCAGACCACTCATGTGTACAGCTCCAAAGATAAGTACTTCAGCGTGCGGCAGTACTTCATCAGAGACCCAAACAGCAAGGGTAAGGCTTATTTCTCTAGGTTTCACTGCAGGAAGTAGTTAAAAACTGAGAAAGTAGCAAGTAGCAACCTGTCGTTGAAATAAAAGATCCATGCATATTTTTGATAAAACTTTCTTCTGCGAAACAAAGATGACAAAGCAAACAACCAAAAAATATAATAATAATAATAATAATAATAATAATAATAATAATAATAATAATAATAATAATAATAATAATAATAATAAAACATGGTTTCAACGTGCTTTACACATTGTAAAATAAGAATGCATAAAATACATAACATAAGTAAAAATGTTGTCAAAAATCAGCAGTTAAAAACCAAGTTAAATAATAATAGTTTTATAGGGATATAAGCATAATTTGTATTAGAAGAATATGAAATGGTCCATAAATGAACCTTCTGATCTTGCAGATGAAAGCTATGATCCGTTTTAAATATGGCTGAAGCTTAAAGGGAAAAAAAAATAAAGAGAGGAGAGGAGAGTTTATTAGATGGATCGGAGGTTTTAACCCTTTAATTTAAGGCAATCATATGACAATAATTTCTGTTAACTGTGCAACATGTGTTTTACATGAAAGTAGTGACCAGCTGTATCCAGAAAATGGAAATGATGAGAATGAATCACAGCAACTTGCTTTCTCACATTAATTTCTTTTGCATGGTGGTGCAATGTTCTGGATTGTTTATAATAGCAGGTCACACTGTGAAACATTCATAAAAAAATGTTTTTGTTTGTTTTTGCTGTTGTTAAAAAATATTCATTTTAAATACTGACTTTTGGGCCAAGCTGGTTGCTTTTCATTTATTGTATTGTAATTCTTGTTTCTCTGCAGATGACTGTCAAAGCTTGATTACACACCAAAGTGGAGAAACTTGTAAGTCTTTGTATTTCTTTGTCAGGCTTTCTTGAAAACATGCCAGTGGTTTAACTTTGCTTTTTGTAATAATACACATTTTGATAGGACATGCGTCCAGTTTAGAAAAGTTTTATGTGCGTTGGTTTAAATGAGAGCTTCAGAGCTCACACTAGATTTTATCTGAGATCTGGAAGGCCATCCCAAAGACCCCCACAAAGGAAAATGAATTGTGTTTTCTTATTTTTCTATTCTATTGTTGTACTTCTATGTTTTTTATTCCTTGTTAGACTCCAACGTTTTGCCTCCAGGAATCCATGTCTACCCATTCTCCTTTCAATTCCCTCTCCAGTAAGAATCAGTTCTGATTGTTTTTTTTTGTTGTTTGTTTTTTTCATTTATTATTAAGGTCACACTGTCCTACGTATACATTATGTTGTGGTGGGGTCAAATAAGGACACTTTAATTAATATACCAGCTAACATTCTTTTTTTTTTTCCAATTTTTGACTTGTCACTGTTAAACTTGTCTTTCTTTAAGCCATTTAAAAAAAACAAAAAACAATAAGAATTGTAATGCATGATTCTCACTGTTATCTGTCTCCATATTTTTCCTTGTTAGGAATATTCCCTCCTCCTTTAAAGGTGCACACGGTAAAATTGTGTACATGCTTGAGGCTGTTTTGAGCAGGTCGATGAGGATGAACAGCAAAGAATCAACCATGATCAACTTTGTGGCAAAAGGAGACCTGAACCTGGTTCCTGGATTAATGGTATATTTGACATCTGTGCCATGTTCTGTCTCTTTAGATGTCAGGGGCCTGATGTACAAATTCTTAAATTAACTTGGTACTACAACATGCTGTGTGCTTAAATCAAGAAAATGTGCACAGACTAACCCAGTTATCCCCAGACACATAGATCCAAGGACACTCCTTTGATCAGTGTGAATTTGAGAGCATATGAGGAAATGCCAGGCAACCATAATGATAGTTGGTTCACATCACACATAATTTGTGCACTGATTGGAGGAAATGTTTCTTGTTTGCATTGGAAAATGAACTGTTTGATTGTGGTTTTAGCTGTATGTGTGCAGTTAGTAGCATCACTTGCATTTGGAGAACTGTCTCTTGCTGCAATCGATACCTTAATGTCTGCTTGTACAACAATGCTTCTTAATTGACCAGGCTGACAAATGGTTTCTCACCATGCCATGCTGTGACTGGCCACAGGCCCAAGCACAGATCCAACATGATTGCTCTAGAAAAGCCAAGCCGCTGATGAGTCTGGTATTTTGGACTAGAAGATCCTCTTGTAGGGTATTTTAAACCTGTACATATAAAGAACCAAACAGAGAGTATTATATTTCAGCCTTTGCAAAGGGGGAGAGCCACAGCAGTGCCTCAAGACATCTCCAACTTGCCTCCTAGCAGCAGCCTGGTTTCATTGAAAGCAGAATGGGGGTCAGTCATAAAACAGAAACTTAAAGATAAGGAGTAGAGGGATCTCTCTGAAACCAGGTTCTCACCCTGTTTCAACTTAGAGCAGAGACAAACAACTTATTCATGAGATAATTATTATGGAGGAATTCAAAGGGGCCTAAACTCATGGAGTATATAAATAAAGAAACAATACAAATTTCTTCTGCTGGTAGCCAAACTGGGAAGAGATTTAATGCAGATCTGCGGAACAAAAACATCACATTTACATCGTTACAGGAAGCCAAAATCTCTTGACTTCTGCTTCTGACATCAGTTTTTTATAGAGTCCCAGCTCTACTGATGTGTATTGGGTAGCTTTGACCAATGAAGTTACTTCCTTTCACAGCAATTCTGGGTCCGTTTTACACCGGATGTGTATTTGGAAGTTCAGAGAATTAGGAGTTGACCTCCTGGAATCAAATCTGCTCCATCAGAAGAACTATTTGTTAAGTTGTTTGTTCCTTATCTGTCCAAGCAGAGATTCTTTCCCAAGTCTTGGGCTCCACCCCGGTTTGTTTGCAGGCGAGCTGGGGAAAAGTCGGGTGCCTGAACTCTCTTGCACAACAGCTTAAAACTGACATCTTTCCTCTCTTAAGTGATTGTTATTCCACATTCCTCAATCTGACTTGATGTCAGATTGACCCAATCCATTTGACACAGTACAGTTCCTTTACGTTAAAACAAATCTTAGTGCGAACCAACCAAACAACATAATTTTTAACTATTAATATAATTATATTCCTCTACACTATTTGCAAAACTCTGACACCTCTCGTACCTTTTAATGTGATATTTTCCCCCCACATAGTGCCTTTAGCAATATCTTCTAATTTGAGTTGAAGCCATTGTCAATAAAAAGTATTTTCTACGATACCTTCCACATCCTGCTAATATGAACTCACCCAATTGTACAAACATAGATCTGCAGTTATTCACATTGTACCTCGGTTTTGCTTAATGTATATTTTCACAACTTTAAAAGTTTGCCAGTATACGCTTTGAGTGTTACCAAACTAACGACTGTAGAAAGCTACAAATGACAGCCACGAAATTTTCACTTGGCCAAAAGTGGAAGCATGAAAATGGTCACTTTGTGCCCTTTGTATTTTATATCCTGACCTGACCAAAATGCATGTTACCTGTATTGCCTGTCCCTTGATATATATTTGCAAATTTTACAGACATTAGGAAGACTGTTATGGTGTTTAAGTTTTCTCTTGTTTTCTATTTGCATTTACTGTCTTGTAGGAACCCCAACATGAATCTAAGGATAAGAAAATGAAACTTTTCACCTCAGGAACTGTTGCCATGGATGTAAATCTTGAAAAGTCAGGCTTTTTCCAAGGTGAGACACTTTTATAGTGACAATGACTGCACTTCTGGAATGCTCTTACACCACCTACTCTGACCATTTTCTTTTTCTCACAGGGGAAGGATTAAAAATTAAGGCGTTCATTAAGAACGATTCATCTCGTGAGATCAAGCCCAAATACTGCATATACCGGAAGCACAGCTTCTTTGCCAGGGGGAAGAGAAAAGTTCACACAAAAGACCTCATAAAAGAGGTTGGGACACCCATTCCTCCTTCAGCCTCAGAAAACGTCACACAGGTTATTGCCATTCCTCAGGATCTGGAGCCCTCCATCCTCAACTGCAGCATCATCAAAGCAGAGCACAGACTCAGGGTTAGTATTAACATTAAAGGTATCTTGTATCTTAAAATGCATTTATGATTTTAAATATTTAACAGCAAACCAAGCCAAACTGATCAACTCAGCCAAATGAATGGACACTTTTTTGTGTTCATTTAAAGCCTTGCCACAAAAGGTGTGCTGCAGATGCCACATGTCAAGTCAATGCTTTTCAACAACTCCGCATATAATTTATGGTGCTTTTACCAAGGTGTGTCTTATGTACACAACATGTGAGTACAAAACCAGGGCATAGTCTGATTACTGTGCCCTGGTACAGTAATCAGACTATGATTTTTACCTCATCTGCAGGTAAACAGCAGATGAGAAATACTATAGTGTAAACGGAGCAGGTAAACAGCAGCTGTAATTGTAATAACACCTGCAATTCCAAATTATACTCAATTCTGTTCTGAGGTGAAATATTTCCAATTATCTAGAAATAACTTGTAATTATTTCCAGACAATTTAAAGGTCAAGAGAAAGACCATGTGACTGCAGCCTAGATGTCTCGTTTTTACTTTTAGAGATTTGGCACCTGTTTTTAAAAACCAGAACATTTTATAACTTTCTTTGAATCCAAAATGTTAGATTTAAATGCTTCGAAAGTATAAACCAATTTTCTTAGAAGTTGATATCCATTTTAAAAACAGCCTCCCTCTCCCCAGATCTACCTTGACGTGAAATACGCTTCAGACCCAGAGATCAAATTTAACATCGTCATCCTGCCGGCACATCAGGTCCCTGCTGTGGCAACAGCACCAGCAGCTGCTTCTGACTTTGGATCCGGGCCATTTGGGAGCTTTGGGAATCCAAACCCTCCCGTGTGGGGCTTTGGACCCCAACAACCACCACCGGGGTATCAACCTGCTGGTCCTCCTCCTCCTTATGGTGCACATGGAATGTACCCTCCTCTGAATGAATTTGCCAATAAATATTAAACACACCAATTAAATATTAAGATTGCTTTTAAGGAGGAGAAAGATAAAACCAAAAATATATAGCAATTTTATGTAGACAGAAAATGTATCACTTCTCTGTGCTTTCTATTTATATTTGTATAAAAATGTAAACTGCACAGTGCCATGTCTTATAATAAATTGTGTCTTTCTAATAATCATCGATTTCAAGTTGTTGTGCATTGGCAATTTAATGAACATTACAAAATTTTTTCTACATTTTTTATCCTTTTATATGTGATTTCTCTTTCAGTTAGGAGCAACAGGACATTTCAGGCTATGATTCAATTTCTTCTTTCTTTATGGATTTATTTGGCCAATGACAAGCTAATGTAACTTGCAACTCACTGCACACAGTGAGTTGTGTGGTTTTGTTACCCCAATAAAAAAACTACCCAGAAGTTCAGCCACTGATCTGTAGATCAATTGATCTAAGTAGATCACCACTGAGGTCAAGTTGCTTTTTCTCTACAATATTAGTGAATCATAGGGAAGCTTCATTAAAAGAAATGGTTTTATTTGAAAGTTTATCTGTACGTCAAATGATTCAGGAAATGAACTGAAATAATTTTATTCAAATATACAGAAAAACCAAATGACAATTTTAAGCTGCCCAAGATCAATTTCAACTGAAATAATTCACACAGTTCATACATTTGGGCCTGGTTCAAAATGTATCAGTCCTAGAAACTTGTCCTGCTGCCTATATTATGAGTTCATAGACCATCTGATAACACATGTGACTGACAAAGGAAGTCTATCATGTGACACCAACTCAAATGGAAAAGTTGACCAACAACCTGTCATGTCACCTGATGACTGTGACGTTACACATTCATTACTCCTCACTGGAAAACATGACAGACTTTCCTTATTCCCTGTTTTCCATTCAGGTGCTTGTCATGTTTGCCCCAGCAGTCTGATATTTAGGCTGCAACATTCACTTTCTACTCATGCTTTTGTTCCAACAGGTTTTATTTTCTTCCCAAGTTTCACTGTTTTTCCAAGATAGCATTTAGAGTATGCTAACAAGGTGTATTTGTCATAAAACGTGATGCAACCAAAACAGGTTTCTCCGGTCCTGCAAGTTTACGGCCAGGTATAAGACGAGCTGTGCTAGTTTAACACAGGCTGATTTGGATCATACTCGGCTGAAAATGACCATCAAAAAGTTTTTTATTGAATATGACGCTGTAAACAACAGGAACACTTTTACAAATGGAGATACCATAAATGGACGGATAATCTTGGAGGTCTCAAAAGAAACAAAAGTTCAGTGGCTTCTTTTCATTGCTAAAGGAAAAGCAAGTGTTCGCTGGTCTGAGCATTATGGCCAGAACCAAACTCATGTATACTGGTCTGATGAGAAATACTATAGTGTAAAACATTATATGATAAGGAAATCAAGACAAGATGGTAATGTATAAAAAACACATGTAATGTCTTGAGTTATTTAATTGTTTACGTGCTGATTTGATATGTTGTTTTGTTTTTGTTTCCAGGCACCGAAGTCATTAGTGGAGGAAGACATGTTTTTCCTTTTACCTTCAAGATACCTGACAGGTATTTTTGTCTTTCGTTGGTTTACCTTTACATCTCTTTCTCGTCTTCTGCAGTAATCCTTCTTTGTTACTTTACTTAACAGGAAAATGCCATCCTCTTTTCACTCATCTGTGGGCAGAATTGTTCATAAGTTGAAGGCAGAGCTCAAACAGTCAATGAAGCCAAAAAAGAAAGCTAAGATTCATTTCATGTTTGTGTCCAAAGCCGACATGGACACACCAGGACTCTTGGTGAGAAACAGAATGGCTGAAAGGGAATCTTGATAACGTGCTGCACACTACAAATGATTATTTTTATCAGGAAATGGTAAGATGGTATTCAAATGTTTATTCAAATCAAATCTGTGTTTCAGGTTCCCCAACAGGAAAGCAAGGATAAAAGTCTTGCATTTGGTTCTGGAAATGTTTCGATGGATGTCCATACAAAGAAAATGGGCTATACACTTGGTAAGTTTTTGGCTAGAGAAGAAAAAAGGAGGAGGAAATCCATCACTTCATATTTTGATTTGCAACTTTGCACCAAAGCAAAACCTGCGAACCATGCTGTCATATCTCAGTACCAACCTCCTCACCACGTTCAATCCTGTCATAGTTATTGTCTTCACCCCACTGTCTGTATTTTATGTTTCAGTGTAAATTTGTACCTCTATTTTACAGGTGAGGGCATGAGTGTCCTCATTCAAATCAATAATGCCTCAAGTCGTTCAGTAAAACCCAAACTTGAACTATATGAGAAGAGGAGCTTCTTCGCTCAGGGTCATCGGAAAGTTGAGACACGCACTATCCTTAAGGAAAAGTCAGATGTTGTTGAAGGACGATCCGGCCAAAAAATGGTAACGAAGATTATCACCATCCCCAGAGAGCTTTCCCCGTCTATTCTGAACTGCTCCATCCTGAAACTGGAATACAGACTGAAAGTAAGCTTCATCGATCATTCCATTGTGACTTATAATCTCTTTTTGACTTTACAGACACTAAACCTTTCATTTATTTAAAGAAAACTAAATCAAAATGTTCTCACATGATGAGAAAATGTTAACATTATTCAGGAAATTGTCACTAACACAAGACAATAAATGAGCACAGGAAGGAACCAGCCTTCTTCGTATTTGATACTTCAATTAATTTTAAAAACACAATAATGCAGAAAATCTTTGTCTAATTATAGAGAATATTAACAAATCCCTTGATATGATATAAAATCTTCAAATATTAAGGAAATTAAACTAAACACAAAATGTATGTTTCCCCCCCTGACTTTTTCTCACAGGTGTACCTTGATATCAAATGTGCTGCAGACCCAAAAGTCAAACTCCCCATTGTCATTCTCCCTGAAGATCACAGCAGACAGTCGAGTGAAGTACAACCACTTCCTCCTGCTGGGTTTGGACCTGAAGCGTTTGGAAACCCAAACCCACAAACCTGGGGCACCACATCAGGAGCAATGAGTCCTCCACCTCCCTATGAAGCATCTGCCATGTACCCTTCTTTCCCCTCAGATTATAAGACTACCTTGTGATATCAGCATGTCATATTTTTCTTCTATCATGTCCGCAATACTGTTGTACCTGCACTATTTACTTTCCACTTTGTGTTTAGACACTCTGGTTATGTACAGAAGCTTAAAAAACCCCATTTTCCTTCTAAATCGTAAATCAAACCATAACAGTTTTGAATGACAGTGAATGTAATTTTAACAAAGCAGTGCATTGTTAAAATGGTTGTTTGTTTGTTTTTTAACTACTGAGCAAATATTTCAGAAACTGTGCTTCTGAAGCAAAACTTTGGTAAAAACTTCATTGAAATTAGTTTTTATAAATTGAAATTGCCTATGAGTGTGTAAGAGTATGTGTGTGTGTGCAGGATAAGGCTCTACAAATGTTAGTTGGTTTAAAAAATAGACAAACCAAATAGTGAACAGTCGCAATAATGATGAATCACATGTACACTCAATCATGGGCTTTTTTCTTCTCCACTGTTACTCCAAGCAAGAGGAGTAAGAGAGATTGCTGCAAAATTAACAACACAGTGCAAGCAATTATCTGCTCATCCAGGAGCAGTGAATGCTCCTGCTGCCCAGAAAAAATTGCCAATTTGAATAACTAAATTTAATGCACTGAACGATAGCTAGAACCAATTAGAATGAGTGTATGATTGGACTGTAATGACTTTTACAAAGCACTTTGAGATGACGTGTTCTCAGGTGCTACAAATTGAAATTAACTGAATAAAATTAGAGAGATTAGTTAGTTAGCTGGCAAGTGCAAATTCTTCACTGTATCTCTTTCAAAGCACAAATACACACAATTACGGTGTTGTCGTTCAGCCTCGTTACACATTTCCTTTATTGTTCAATTTCTTTGGATTTAATTAAATGCATAGTTTACTGTGGTTTTTACCAACACTTAGTTTTATGTCCATAGTGTGAAATGCATTAACCAAGACAAAAACTGATGTGTTCAATACTTTTTTCTGCTGTGTCCTGGGTATTCAGCCTGAAAGATCTAAACTACTGCAATGCCCTAAACTACCAGAAGAGGATGCTGCAACATGAATGTGAGAGGTTCTGAAAAGTCAAAAGTACTATTAGACTCTGAAACTGTTAAATATCATTAAGCCTCTCCAAGTCCCTGCATTGGTTCCCTGTTTGCTCAATGACAGATTTCAAAACTTGCTGCTCCATAAAATTACTGAAGGATTTACCACCCACCAAATCATTACAGTTTCTCACACATAGCTGTAATTGGATTCCTTTACAGATCTGATTTGGACATTCAATTCAAATCCACTTTAATACACTTTATTCATAATTTGGAATGATTTCCTGAGGTTTATGATGACAGATTTCACTCTTAGTACATTATATCCACGCTATGTGGATACATTTGTAAAGACAAAATGTGTTTTGTGGACCCCCAAAAATGTTTTTAAATGCACTAAAATGATCAGCAAAGTAAATGATGCAAAAAGCAGTAGTTCCCATCTTCAATTCAGTGTAATAGCTCATTAATGCTATGCGTTGAGCTAGTTAACTATTGAATACACTGCATAGTTTTCTGTAGCTTCACAGAGATACATAATGATGAAAATACATAATGCCCTTACATTTGGTTTGTCAAAAGCAGAAAAAAGGGATAAGAGTAAGGATTTGAGAAAATCTTATAGGGTCCACATTCTGAAGGCTAGATGGCTGGGTCAGAACATCTATAGCTATAACTATGGCTCCTGTTGGGTGTCCCCGTCCACAGTGGTAGGTATCAAAGGTGAAACACTGACTCAGTCACAGGCCACCAGGCTCATTGGTCTGATCCACCAGAGAGGCATCTGTAGCTCAAATTTGGTTCTGACAGAAAGGTGTAAGATTTCACAGTGGATCACTGATTCCTGTGTATTGATGCTCATGCTGGTTAATGTTTCAAAAATAATTATAAAAGAGTCTCTGTTCTTTTCAACAAGTGTGAAGTGTGTTTCAAATAAATTTTCATCACTGTCCTTGTGAAACATGTTGTCCAATATGTTGGATAACACTGTCTCCTATCTGTGTCTCCCTGTCATTACAAATGTAGAGTCTTACAAAGACACGATTGATTAAAAAAAAGTAAATACGTCCCTCACGGTCAATGACATACTGATTATGACTTCAATAGTAGCATGCAGTCTTTTATTGATCTTAAATAACCGGTTGGGCTATAATGAGTAAACTGTTTGCTTGTCCATGGATAAACAGATGATAGATGATAGGTTAGCATTGTTAGACGTTGTCAGAGCCTTGCAACAGAAGGTTTGTTGTCGTTTGAGTTCCTATCAAAACAGTATGTATGTAAGTCTGAGATACATGCAAAATTACCTAATATACAATTTAAAAAGAATGTTTCTTTATGTATAAAAGATCAACAACCGTGATTATTCATTGATATAGCTAAATGTTGGAGTATTTTATTTTCTTTGTTAGGTTGTTCAGGCACTGTAGTACCTCATTGACTCGCTCTACCATCTCTTCATACGTCTTTATCAACTGATCCAACTCTCAGGAGTTACAAGAAGAGGTTTATATCACAAAGTCAGTTCTCCAGAAGGCCTGAGAGCTGAACTGAGATATTTTTACTACATGTTATCATAATTTGTACAAAAACATTTCACAATCTTAAGAGCATGATCACAATCTGGATGATCAAGCAAATGTTTCAACACTTAAGAAGACCAAGTTTTTTTTATCTATCAACTCTTCAAAGTGTCTCTGCTTCAACAACCTTTGTTTATTTCTCCTGGCCAGCTTTTAATATCTCATTCATTAAAGTTTAACAGTTTCACTCCATTGTCATTTAAATTAGCTTTTTGTTAACAAGAAAACTATTATGATACAATGACACAGCGTAACAAAGTTTCACATTTTTAATTCCTATATAAAATAAGATAATCAAAAGGATGCTTTCAAAAACAACATGCGCTACATATCTGAACACTGAAATCTGCCTTTTTCTTTTATCTTTTCAAAAAATTACTGCCGTGTTTTCATGACCCTATGTTATTTTTTCCCCGAATGCACACCTCAAGGTGTCCAAACCAGTTACACGTTTTGTCATCACACAATCTGAACAGGTTTGTCAGGATTTACGAGCTCACTTGCAGTGTTTATTCTTTGGCAGGCTGGCACTGCTAAGGAGGACTGTTGTGTTCACACGGGTCGAACTTCTACTTGGTTTGTGCTTCTCACTCTGATGAAAATGACCATCAAACACTTTCAGATTGAATATGATGCCATCAACAGAAGGAACATTTTTACCAACGGAGATACCATAAATGGTCGGATCATCCTAGAAGCCGTGAAGAAAACAAGAATCCAGTCACTTGTTTTTAAAGCTACGGGAAAAGCTTCACTTCGCTTAGTTAATTATTATGGGAACATAATAGACAGGGAGGATGAGAGGGATGATCACACTCGCCTGGAAAAAATAAAATATTATCAAATCAAGCAGGATATCCTGAAGGAAGGAGAACAAGATGGTGACGTATGATTTAAATTCACTGTTCATATAATTTTATTTCACTAATTTAACAAGAGTTGATGATATTAATTAAACAAAAGCTTTTCCTGTTCCAGACTGGAACGTCATTGAAATCGGAAAGCATGTCTTTCCTTTCAGCTTCAAGGTACCAAACAGGTATGATTCCTTTATTTATTCTAGAGTTCATGTTGTTGTCTCTCGTCAGGCTGTAATCCTTTTTTTCACAATTTTGTTTAGCCGAAAAATACCTTCATCTTTCTGCTCAGTCTTTGGTCAAATTGTTCATACGTTGAAGGCAGAGCTCAAGCAGCCAATGAAGCTGACAAAAAAAGCTGAAACTCACTTTACATTTGTGTGTAAGGCATCAGGATCAGGACTTATGGTGAGAAAGAACTGTTAAGAAATTGTCACACTTTAGTGAATTAAGAAATAGAGAACAAGCATTTATGTAAATCACAATGATGTAATGCCATTTCAGGCCCGTCAACATGGAACCATGAACAAAAACATTGCTCTTGGCTCTGGAAAGGTTTCAATGAGTGTCCACACAAGGCAGAGAGGATACAAACAAGGCAAGTATCTGGTTTGTGAAACTGAACATGCTGACTTACAAGTACAATTAGTTCTTCAATAGACCTTATGCACTGTATTATATTGTTATATTGCAGGACTTTGAAGATTCACAGAGTCTGTTGTAGGAAAAACAATGTTGGGATATTTCAAATAGTATAAATGTATGCATACATTGCTCTGGACTTTATTTAGAGGAAAAAGAGTAAAAGGGGCTGAATATAGTCCTAGTTTATACAAGGACCAAAAGATTTAAAGTAAATGTGTCTAGTATGTTCTTCGCTCCAAAAGCATGTTCAACTATGGAAGATATGTTCTAATCTGTTAATTGTCCCCTTGTTCAATCATTCTGGCCTTAAATTATATTTTCATTATATTGTCTTGGTGTGTGATGATGGAAGCTGACTATGTCTCTTCATTGTATAGGTGAGGCCCTCCGGGTCCGGCTTGAAATTGAGAATCTCTCAAGTCGTTCAGTCAAACCTAAATTTGTACTTGATGAGAAGAAGAGCTACTTTGGCATAAACCGAAGTAAAATTCAGAAACATGAGATACTGAAGGAAAAGACAGATGCAGTTGAATCATTCTCTGGCAAAAAAACAGTAATAAAGGAGATCGCCATCCCTCGAGAGCTTTCCCCGTCCATTTTGAACTGTTCCATCATTAAGTTAGAGTACAGATTAAAGGTAAGAGTCACCTGTGGGACAGAGTTGCTTTTTGTTTACACAGTCCAGTCTAAGACATTACGAGATGGCAGTGCGTGTGTTGGCGTGTGTGTATAAAATCTAGCTGAAAAGAAGGGACTATTTACCATTTCTTTCCTCCCAGGTATACCTAGAAATCACATGTGAGACAGACTTAGTGGTCAAACTCCCCATTGTCATCATACCTGAGCTATCTGAGGAGGATCCTTCTGGACGTCCAAATCAGCCAGCCTGGATGTCACAACCAATGGGTCCTCCACCTCCCTATGAAGAATACACAATGTACCCTGCTTTTCCTTTTTGAGTTTAAAGAACTAAATTTTTAAGACTTCCTTTAAATGGGAATATTATGGTTTTTGTATGACACACCAGCAGCAGTTTTTTTCCAACCTCGCCTCACCTCATCACCTGTGTTGTCTACAGCACAATTTGACAAATTTGCTGCACAATTGAGCCAAAGAAAACATGACTGAGATTATTTCCTTTAGGAAACAGCTACTGCAGGTGACTTTAACATGAATTCAAACTAGGTTTTCCTTTTAAAGAAATGTCTAAGGTATGTAATGTAATGTTGATAAAAGGCTTTGTGATAGGCCAGAAATGTATACAGCCAGGAAGACCACCTCCTCTCTGTCCACTGAATGCTAAAGATAGGCAATTAGAAGCCATTGGAACCTTTGATGCACAGTTTGAAATGTATCTACATCCAGCTGGATCAGAGTCAGAAATGATCCAGACAGGGAAAATGAAACCTAATCCTTGTCTCACTTGAGGGTACTGCAGCTGCAAATAATCCATTTTTCTATCCTATATAATATAACAGAAATTGAACAAAAGCAGTGCTAAGGTAGTTGCAATAACTAACATAAAAGATGCCAGTTTTAGCTGATTGTAGTCTCTCAGCTTCACTCTACCACTCAACAGAGAATTTCATCCTGTTGATATTATAATTTGAATCTTTCTATAGGAGTCTCCTTCACTATCTCGATTGCACTAAACCAATAGACGGGTTCATTTCACCAGCCTTCAGTAAACCTTTTGGCTTGGGTTTGGTTAACTTTGCATACATTTTTACTTTTTTAACAGCTGCTAGAGTTGAGATCTTAAAATGCAATGAAAATTACTTAATTTGGTTAAGATGTATCTTATTTAAGCCCTGGGACAGACTGGCGACCTGTCCAGAGTGAACCCCACCTCTCGCCCGGAACGCAGCTGGAGATAGGCACCAGCAACCCTCCCGACCCCATTAGGGACAAAGGTGACCAGAAAATGGATGGATGGATGGGTATCTTATTTAAGTCATAATGAGTGGGCCGTGGCAATGCTACCTATACTAATTAACCAATATGTTTATATTGACTGTTTTTGTCTGAGTCTGGTGGAAAAGGGATCAAGTCTTCTTTAAATAGGCTACAAAATACTTGATGAGATGGGAATAGTGATGGGGGCCTCTTTCTATTGACTTCTGGTTTTTAAGATTGTACATCATCATTTTAGCATCTCTTAGAAGTAACCTCTTTAGATTAATATTTGATTCATGTAACCTTTTACCTCAATTTAAACATACTATGCTCATATTTGTTTACATTTTAATTTTATTTGATCCCTTTTTATCCCCAGTTTTATTTATTTTACTTGTTGTAATTAACTCTTTTCAGGCTGAATAATGTATTTTTTTTGTTAAACTGCACTTTGGTCCAATTTGTGTTGTTTCAAGTGTATTTTTAATAAACTAAAAGTTGTAATTTTTGAATCTTTAAAAAAAAAATTTCTCCACCTTTTTGTTTACAAATAACTACAGAATACATATATAAAATGGTTTACTATTGACTGACTGATTCTTTGTACCGATTCTTGCTAAAGCAAAAATAAACTTGCACACATGCAATACATCATCCCTTTGCACATTCACTTAAACCAATGTAGCCTTCACCGTCCTGGCTAGAGTTACCTCTGTGAAAAGGACACCTGCAGGATTGATTACGTGATCTGTTCTGACACAGTTACCAGTTCTGCACTGCAGTCCATTGTTCCAGTATCGCCAGTATCCCTATTTATCAAAGAGAGGTCATCATCCTAATTTTAACTCAGTTTAAGCTGTCAGGAGAATGCATTTAAGCGCATAGATCTTTTATCACAGGGCTTTGCATCAACTGTTGGATGTTGTCCTGTCATGACTGTGAAGCAATTCTCAGTGGAGTATGACAGAGTGAAGGACCAAGGCACCTACTCCCCAGGGGACATTCTTTCTGGAAAAGTAACTGTGGTAACCACCAAGGAGATCAAAGTGCAGAGCTTTTTGGTCCGAGCTAAGGGAAAGGCTAAGGTGACTTGGTATGAGCAAGAAGGACAAAACTCTGTTGTTCGGAGCAACAAGAAGAAGTACTTCTATTTTGAGCATATCATTCTTCAGGATAAAAACAAGGGAGATGGTAAGTATGCTTTGTGATTTATTTTCTGAGATTTTTTTCTGTTACAATAATTGGTGAATTCCCATTTAGAGCAACATTATTTCTCTTCTAAGGTTCAGAAATCATGGGTGCTGGGATTAATGTTTTTCCATTCAGCTTTGTGATTCCAAGCAGGTATGAGTTATTCCCAGATGTGAACTGACTTTAAGCTGCATATAAAAACTTAGATTAAAAAATAATGTTATCTTTGGGTTCCCCCCCTTACAGAGACATGCCCTCATCTTATAAAGGCAAAAGTGGTGAGATCACATATAGTTTGCGGGCTCATTTGACTCAATCGATTTGGCTTGTACACAAAACCAAGACTGAGTTTCCCTTTCTAACCAGCTCTGAGTTTCCTTTTGCCTCCAAATCAGAAATGATAATCATTGGCCTGAAGGTGAGAAATTATTTTTGATTTCCTTGTTTTCCACTTCATCTGAAAGGAAATCTGAAAGTCTGAAATTATTTTCTCTGAACGTGTCGATATGATATTGCAGGAGCAACAGCATGCAACCAGGATTTCGTTTTGTGGCTCTGGGAAGGTTACTATGAATGTGACCTCTGAAAAAATGGGCTTAAAGCAAGGTAAGTAGATTTCACACATGCATCAGAGAAAATAAGTATCCAAAAGGCTGGAAAAGAGAAGAGAAAGGAAGAAAACCAATTAAATTTGTGAGTGTTTGGAAACCATTCGTAGTTATTCTTAAATAGTTTACTCCAAGGTATGATATAATAAGTATTTTACAAAGTTCACAAGTAAAGACCTGTTACAAGAACTTCACAATTGTTGCTAAACATATTAATGCCAATTTTTGTTTTTTTGAATGACCATTAGGGCCATAATTTAAAAGTGGAAAGAATATTTTTTCACCCATAAACTGATCATGACAATTTGCATCCTTGCAAGATTTATGCCACTGACCAAAACTAAAGCCGATTATTTTTTCTGCGGAATGCCAGGGCAAGTTTCAGTCTTCAAAAATCACACCGCTATAACAGGAAAATGCATACACTGCATCCACATTTTCAAAATAATTCACCAGGACAGACTATATTTCTCAAAATATTAGCTGTATTAATGAAAATATGGGTATATTTATACATATGCTGTCAGCACGCATCTGTTATGGCATATACATAAAACATGTGGATTAAATTTTGAAATTTATTCAGTCAATATTCAAGGCAGACAAAGTTAAAGAACAATGGAGAGAAAATATTAATTTTGGAAGTTGAGAACTACAGGATTTCATATGACACCACACATCCTTTTTATCACTGGCTTTATCATGCAATCTCAAATTTTCTGCATGCTTCTTGGAGCAAGTGCAGAGGTTTTAAAGAAAACAGGTAGTGCTTTCAGCACCAGTACCTCCGTGCTTGCTAAGCACCCAAGACTTCACTGCTGAAGAAAAGCACAACGGCAGTTCAAACGTTGACACAGAGCATTTAGAGAAGCCAGTGAAACAAAGGAAGAACAGAACCTATTGATGAGATTAAATTTAACACTTTCAGTGTCACTGCACACACATGTAGGAAATGATATTTCACATTATCCACAAAGCAGCATGGCATCATGGATTCTAGGAGGTAAAAACATTTTGGTATGGGGCTTTTGTCAAGCACAGCACTTGTAAAGTTCATATTTTTGAAGGAAGGATGAACTGAGAAGAAGGCCTGACTGAAATTCAATAAAAAAAATCTTTGGCAAGCACTAAGCATCAGAGAGCTCAGAAGAGCTCACATCCCATTATTTTCAAGATCTTTTGTACTAAAAAGATTTCTTCAAGTGTTTTTAATTGTTTGTTTGTTTTTTTTTTTTTTTTCAAATTTAATTCCACGTTTAATTCCCCAGATTTACTTATGCTGATTTTTTTATGTATGGATTACTTGAACTTTATAATGTCCTCAGAAATATTTATTAACTGAGCTAAACATTAACATGATCAAAACTCATCAATCCTCAGAAATATATTCCTTCAATGCCTATTTCTAAAATGTTTTTTTTTTCTTTTTACATCTGTTTGAATGTAAAACTGTAGGAGAGGCAATGGGAGTCTTTGTGGAGGTACTCAATGAGTCTGGACACTCTGTAACACCAAAGTTCTACCTGTGTGAGAAGCTAACCTTTGTGGCCCATTCAAAGAAGAAAGTGGAAACAAAGGTCATCTTGTTCGGGATAGGAGACGCTGTTCCAGCTGAGAGCAGTCACACTGTAACCAAAGTATTGATCATCCCTCCACACCTTCCTGCTACCTTCTTCAACTGCAGCATGATGAATCTGGAGTACAGAATCAAGGTATTTATTGTTGTATAATAAATTCAGACAGCCATCTCACATGAGTGTTTATTAATATTATCATGCAATATTAGAACTATACATGAAATAAGAGGGCTGCTGTTTTCAGAAATCCACACTGTTGCTAAATGTTTTCATTTATTTCACAAACTAAACATTTTTAAGTGCATGAATCGAATCATGAAAACAGCTCCAGAAACTAACTGCATGATGGGAAAGACAGAGTGAGGAGGAGGAGGGGTTAGACGCCTCATGCCTCATCGAGGGAGGCGTTTCATATTACAGCTCAACCTGTTCCATCTTGCCATCCACTCAAATAGATTTGCATGTGAGCTCTCAGAATACAATTGTTCACTGGGGTAAGAGACAAAGTGAGGCATGCGCTACTGTTAAATAGTTTAGTCATCCAGGTGTTGTCATTTTTCCTGTGTTCACAAGATACAATTTTTATTTTTATGATTCTACCCTCTACAGATCACTCTTGGCGTCCCTTTGCTGAGAGACGCCGAAATTAAACTTCCTCTGGTCATCCTCCAGGGTTCGCCAAAACCTCTTCAACAAAAACCAAAACGATCCATCTGGTTCAGAAAACTTCCTGATTAAAAGAAAATTCACGAGCAAGAACAAAAGGGTATAAATACGTACATTACTTTCAGATAGTAGTGCAGGGTTTATGGCCATGTATGGAGCTATTGACATTTTTGTAACTGCATTTACATTACTTACAAGAATGATTTCTGTTGCTGTCTAAACTTGAAATGCTGTTCAACACTGTAGTGT
The DNA here is from genome assembly GCF_019740435.1 of Gambusia affinis. Taxonomy (NCBI): domain Eukaryota; kingdom Metazoa; phylum Chordata; class Actinopteri; order Cyprinodontiformes; family Poeciliidae; genus Gambusia; species Gambusia affinis. Next base: position 10,335,162 of record NC_057870.1, read on the forward strand.
GCATGTCCACTAGATGGAGATGTCAGCCATAGTAAAGTAGTGGTAGTACGGTATGTTTAACTTAAATGATTTTGTTGAAAATCTAGACCTGTTCCGTTGTTTCGATATATGTTATAAATCACTGGTATATCCCACATTAAACATCAAAAATAAAAACTTGGGTAAAATATGTCAAATAGTCCCGTTTTACTTGGGTCAAAAACCAAATATCAAATTTTTAAAGAGGAAAATGTGCAGAGCAATCCGGATCTCAATTGAAAAACGGAACCATACATTTTGGGGATAATGTATCCAAATAAACGAAATATATGATTTTTGAAAAGAAACATTTAACTATTTAATGAATTAATTTGAAAATGAAAAAGATTGGGGTAGGTCCAATGCCTCCGATGCAAAAGTATTCATAAATATTTCAAATATGTTTGTGTATCAATATGCTTCATTGTGTATCAACATGCTTCACTGGGATTTCTTTTGACAGAAAAGTCAAGGATAGACTTTTGGGGAAATTAATCTCCAAATCTCAGGTAGAATCTGTGACATTGAAAAGACAAATGCGCCCTTTATATAAATGTGGCAATATGAAAACAATTGTTGAAAGAAAGGCATGACAAATCCTATTTAAGAATTGCCACAAGCCATATAGGGTGCTATCAGAGATGTTTTGGTTGAGTACATTTTTTTGGCCTAAATAAAGAACACATATATAGTTAAAAAAACTAACACAGCACATTGCCCTGAACACATCATCCCAACTACAAAACATTGTGTTGGGAGAGTCACACAGAGGGGATGCTCTTTGTCAGCTGGCATATTGAAGCTGGTCAGAGTTGATGAGGTGATGGATGGATGGAGCTAAATCGAGACAATAAGAAAAACAGTTAGATGATGTAAATGATTTGAGACTGAAGCAGAGGTTCACCTCTCAGCAGGCCAATTAAAATGAATAATATGCAATTGAGGTACAATAGTTTCTTGTGAAATGATTTGAACGTAAATGTCCTTTCGCTTTATGTGGACCAGCATCCAATTTCAGACACTGATTGGGAGCCAAATTGGAGTTAATTGCCTTGCTCGTAGGCTCTTTAAAGCATTAAAGGAGGCTGGAACTGATCCCTATATTTCTGCCTACAAGATAGTCATCATCTTGTATCTTCCTACTTGACCCACAGCTGCCTTATCATAAAATCTGAAAAGTTTTGCAAGGCACATTTTAGGAAAAGAATCCACTTTATCAGTTGGGTGTACACACAAAAGTGTCCATTTAACTTAAACTAACTTTTTTATGTAGAAACTCAATGTAACAGGACATCTTTCTACAACACATATGGAAACCATTACAGATAATACCTCTACAGAACCTTCTCAGTCTTTAAAGGATCCAGGTGTTCTTTTAACTTACTGCTTAAAAGAACATTCATGAGCAAGAACAGTTCAAGTCATTAAGTTGAATAAGTCATGTGACTTATTCATACATACAAAACATTTTGTTTTGTATGTACTTGTAACTATTTGTTCCAAGTATAAAACAGAAGATGAAATATAAACTGCTGTTATGAAATGACATGTACAGGTCATATAGACAAGTACACACAGAGGTGAAAGTAATAAGTTCATCTAACTCCAAATTATGTGATCTGTCATTTATATCACCGGTGTAAATGATAAGGTTACATTTTTCACATGTATATGCATCTGGTTAGACATTAGAAGTGTACATTCACTGAATATAAAGATGTACACATTTGTTTTTTTCTCTGTCTGAAGTTAAGTCAGACCAAACATCTCTTGATGAAAGACAGTCAGACTTACTAAAATTGTTTCTATTTCCTAAATTCCATAGTAATCAGAGGAAATAGATTTCCTCAGTATGCAGACTTGGGTTAAACGTTTTGTGTTTTCTTCCATAAGGTTCTTACAGTAGTTTGCTGGAAGTCTGATCCATTCCTGGAGTCTGACAGAACTGGTGTGAACCACAAATTCTCTAAAGCAGGAAACTTTAATTCCAGTCCTCAATGCCCAGCGTCCTGCAGGGACGTGTCCTTGGACCAATACACCAAAATCAAATGGATGAATTATCTCCTCCTGCGATGGACTGGCAACCTGTCCAGGGTGACCCTGGCTCTCGCCCCAGATGTCTTCATGCAGATAGGCACCAGCACACCTCCCAACCCTACTGGGGACAAGGGTTAAAGAAAATGGATGGATGGATGGATGGATGGATGGATGGATGGATTATCTCCTCAGTCAAGTTCTCCAAAGTCCTGCTAATGTGTGTTTGAACACATGTACTGTAGATGTGTTCAAAGACACCTGAGTGAAACAAGGACAAAAAAAATTGTAGAAATTATTTTCTTTTCATTTTTCTAATTAAAAATAGTTAAGTTTGATACATTTTCAGCCTTCAAATAAAACCATAAAGGTTAGTATAGACTAGTTTTCTTTTCTAAATATGCCTGTGTTAAACTCTATACAAAATATGAGTCAAAAAACTAAAATTAGGATTAGATTTAGATGGTAAAGCTTTTTCAGAATCTTCCTTGCCTAAGCATTCATATTGCAACAAAGGAAAGAGTTCCTCAAGGGAACATTTATGATTTGACAGTACATGTAAGTGAAAGCAGGCCCATGTTCTTGACATAGACTCTGAGATCTTCCTGGACCAGAGACGGAAAGCACTGCACATTTTATGGTCGAGGTTCCTCCAGGAAAAATTGCGTCCAGGAAACAGAAAGAGTCAGCTTAGACAGAACTCCATGATTTACACAAAACTAATAGAAAAGAAACACTGTACTCACACGTTTTTTTGGAATAAAACTTTTCTTTTCGGTGCCTAAAAAGGCCATATTAGAATTTAAAAGTTTGATCGCATACTGCTCAAATGAGTGTGTTTGAGCATTGAAGCTTTTCACTTGCCCCATAAATAGCCCAAATGTAGCTTAACCTGCCTCATCCTTCTTTGTGCAGGGGATGTTGATTGGATATTATGAGGGACACATTGAGATAGATTCATCTAATCCCCAGCAACACCTGCATGAAGACGTTTCTAGAAAATTACACTGGCTCAGATTTGGCAGTGGCTGTAGTCTTGACTCTGCTTGTAGTCGAGCCTGCCTGGTAACCATTCTGGCTCTGCGCAGGGTGTGCAGGCTACGAGCCAGTCAGCTCCTATAACACACACAAACACACACTGCACTACACACCACCATACCACAGCCCTCTGTACTTTTGGAGAGCTGAGCACGGAGGTGTGGCCTCTGGCACCTCCCACTGCCGTAGCCAGAACGAGCGCCATGACAACCATGTGGGCCTGCCGGCGACTCCCTGTCTTCCTCGGCCACGGTTGCCATGGCAACTCCCCACGGGGGCTCCCGCAGATCAGCGGGATGGGCGTCCAGTTGACTAACCCTCTCCCAGCTGGGGAACGGCTGAGAGAGAGAGAGAAAGCAGGAGAGCGCAGTGAAGGGGAAGGGAGGGGAGGATGTGTGTGCCTCTGTGTGATATGGGTGCGTGACCGGGCGTGTGCGTGTGTATGTGTGTGTGTGGGATGGCACAGTAGAGCCTGGAGAGAGAGAGCGTGATAACGAGATAGACAGCTAAAGAAGGAGAGAGACCTCAGACGGAGGCACGCTGGAGACGGGTAGTCTGCCCTGCTGAAGTGGCCTATCTCTGCCTACATGCAGCCTTAGCAGCCTACAGCAGAATAAATTCAAAAGCTCTTTTTAAAAGATGTTCAAAATCTTCAACTAAACTCTCTTCATGGCTGCGGCCTGATCAAGCAGCTCTTATCCAACCCGTGCTTGTTTAAATAACTATGTACTAACTTAAAATGTCATTACCCTATGTACTTCCTCTAATGTGCCCATCAAAGATTATTGCATCAAAAACACGGTGTTTATTCCTCTCCACAGTTTTGACAGTGACAAGTACCACAAGTTTGGATATGTTGTAAATGGGCCACAGATGGCTGCTATTGGAAGGAGAAACTGAATCTCTTAGTCCATTGGCTGGAAAGACCGAGGGGCTTTTTCTACCCTCTAATTGCTCCAAGCTGTGTCCCGTTAAAGGTCCTAACCAAAAAGTATTTAAGAATATTCATTAAAGCTCTGATTCTCTAAAGGGTCTAATCTTGTAGGCTCATTAACCTTGGTGTTGCTTTTCATGCCTAAGACCACAAAAACTGAGGTTAGGGTTCAGTTAAGTTCATCATAATGAAGTCTTTATTTTGGAAAAAAGAGAAAGATAAACTTCCCATCGTAAACATTTTGTGATCTATTATGAGTGCAGAAACATTTGCTTTCTTGTTTTTTTTTTTTCATATAAAATGTTTACAATATTTAAATGTATAAAAAGAGATACAAGGCAATTTTGTCAGTGTTACAGAAGGCAAGATGCCAAAAACATTCAACTATTTAAAAGAATCTACAGCTTTTTTAATTATTTTCTCTATTATTCGTGCAATAATACCTCTAACCTAAAACTATCTCTACATAAAGTGTGTGGCTATACTGTGCACTTGTAGTGGTAACCTTTGGAATTACATTTCTTTTATGGTTAAAAAAAACAAAACAATGACAGAAGTTGTTTGATTACAGAAATGTAAAAAAACAAATAAACCAAAATAATCAGTTCAGAATTATTTATGAAACTCAGAGAAGCAGCCACCCCTGCACAGGTGGACGTTGCATATCTTGCAGCCAAACACACTTTCATGTCTCAGCCCCTTGTTTGTGCAGTTCCTGCATCGCCGAGAGCGCTCCGACATGCGCTCCAGCCGATGTCCATACTCTATGGGTGAGTCTGCGTGCCTCTTGCGTGCTGCCCGCTCCATGCCCCTCGCCCCCTGGTAGTCTCCAATCAGCTGCTGTGCTAGCCGCACGCGGAAGTGGCGCTGGGTGAACTGCTTCCCGTTGAAGCCCGCTGGCGGTGTGCCCCCACGACTCTCCCTAAGTATTACATAGGCGTTGACGATGCACAGATTCACATAAAACCACAAGAAATAGCGCCACCACTTCTTGCATGGCCTTCCGACCTGGTAGCATTCCCTCAGCTGGTCACACAGGTCCACTCCCCTCATGTTCTCCTGGTACAGCAGCAGTGGCAGAGGTCGGGGTACACCGAAGGAGAAACTAGACCCATCCAGGCTGTCGCTCTCCCCATCTCCATCTGTGTCAAGCTGCTGACGGCCCGGACTGATTCCCACGATCCCAGGTGTGGAGTTGGTGGAGAGGCAGCTAACCATCTTGATATCCCGGGTCACCGTAGCAACCAGGTTGCCACGCTGGCACTGGTAGAATTCTCCTTGACACAGCTTTCCCAAGTTACGAGGGCGGAGGACTTCTGGGTAACCTTTTCGCCCGGCCTGACAAGGCCCACAGGCGTACAGTCCATCCCTCAGCAGTCTCTGGAGGAGGGGCACAGAGGTGAAAAAGCTGTCCATGAACACATGGTGGTACTGACCCTCCAGACCTCGCACTAGAGAGCTCACCACCCTGTAACCCAAAGAGGCCGCTGCTTCATCATCGCTGGGTTTACCTACATAGATTTTTGTCCTGTGGCAGTAGCCTGAGCGGGAGTCACACAGCATCCATACTGTCAGCCCCTTCCTCAGGGGCTTGGAGGACATGTACTGGGTGGGAGAGAAGCGCCGCTTTGTGGCAATGGCGCACTTATCTATGGTCAAGCAGCGGTTGGGCGAGTATGCATCCCACATTGTGTTCTCCACCACATCCAGGAGAGGCCTGATTTTAAAAAGGCCATCATATCCACGCTCCCCACGCACAGGCTCAGAGTCCCGGTCACAAAGCTGGAGATACTGGGTGAGTTTCTCAAAGCGTCTGGCTGTCATAGTTTTTTTAAAACCTGCATTCCCAATAAAAATGTCACTGGCCCAGTACATGTCAGTGTCTGGAAGCTGATTGATACCCATCAGAATATTCAGACCCACATAAGCTTTCATCTCTCTAACATCAGTGGGGTGCCAGTGGGGGTCTGATTTCCCACTCCTCCTTTGCCGATAGAGGGCGTAATTGTTTGTTTGTTCTACCATGTGTTCAAAAAGAGAATCTGGGAAGAGTATCCGGAAATAGTCACGGGTGTCAGCTTCGTCCCCGAGCGAGTGCTGAGGGCCACTGGCGGCGGAGAACGGTTCGATCGCGATCACCTGGTCCGGTTCGCCCCAGAAGTCTGGAGACGTGCAGTCCTCCTCCAGGTCCTCCTCAAAGCCGAAAAAGCTCCTGCGCTCCTCCTCCTCCTCCAGATCGGAGAAATCAATATCCGAATCGTTAGAGTTGGTGTCGGAGCAGTTAGTGGAGGTGGAATAATAGCAGTCCTCCGCGTAGTCCTCATCGTCGTGCTTGATCCCGTTGCTGCCGGTGACCAGAATAATGTTGCAGCCTCCTCCCGCGATCAGGCTGGCCGCGTCCGCAGTCTCCGCCGCGGCTGCCGTGCTCGTCACTCCATTCTCTCCCTCGCCGTCCTCCGCCGCCTCCCGCGTCTCCTCGTCTTCCTCCTCGTCCGAGTCCGGCTTTCTGTTGGGAATTTCAAACCACTTCACATCGGCCGAAAGATTAAGCGGGGCGTCTTGGCTGTCGCACTCCGTGCTACTTTCTGTGTCCGCGCTAGTTTCCAAAATAGTAAAAAGCTCTCTCCCTTTTCTTGCCGTCGCCATGTCGGGGTATTAAAGTGCCCCTGCATGAGTCTTTTTATGTATGTGGGGGTTTTTCAGCGTGAAAAAATGAATAATCTCACGAACCGCTCACCCGAAATGAACTGATGCGCTCTTAACAGCAGCCTGTTCTTAAAAAACTTGCAATTTGCGGACCAATGCGGCGCCTATAAGCTCGGTTCTCATTGTTTCCGCTCCTGGGTTTTTCTGGGCTTTGTAGCGCAGTGTGGCCGCAGACGTCAGAAGCTGCATGCATGTCCTGCTTTGTAGGGCGTTTTGCGACTGCAGCTGGTGGGGTTGCTAGTTCGTTAGGCTGGCAGATGGCCGCTCGCTGTTCTAATGCCCGCTGGCATTCACCGCCATCAATAAGCCGTATACCCATTTATGCAGAAAGCTTTGTTAATAATACAAATGATCAAAAAACAAATACATTATGTGTAGTTGCATCTCAAGTGACAAAAACTTTAAAAGTAAGCAGATGTGACAAACAGACACAGATCTTAATGCCTCTCCAACATTTGTTGCATCAAAGTTTATTAAATCCCCTTTTTTTGGCATTCATTGCAACAAAACGTATAAAAAATACACATGTGATGAAAGTGCAGCAGGTGCCGTTTCCCCACACCAAGCACACCTCCCCTTACTCATCCCTTTACTTAAAGGACTTCTCCCTGAACCCGGGCAGAGGAGCACTATGTTCATTCATAAACATGCTTCCTCCCTCTGACAGGTTTCCACATGAATCTGAAGCCCTATAGGCTATTGTAGAATTAGGAACCTCCCTCTAATTTATGAATGTGGGAAGAATAGTGTTTAACTTCAGAAACTGAGGATTACCCCTGTAGTGTGTGTCTGCTGACCAATAGATATCCTGGTTATTTATGAGCAACATTTCTGGGGGAGAAACAGAGCTTGAGAGATTCAAATGTTTTAGCCGTCACTGTTTTCTTCTGCATCGGGCATGAGTCAGTTTGAGCTTTTCACTGTGTGATGACTTTGAGGAAGAAATATTCAACTAAAATGTTTAACATGTACTAGTTACTTTTATGCCTAAGAGAAAAGCAGTGATGATTCCAACGGTTGCAATATTAATACAGCATATTATTCATTGCAGTTCTAATAGTGTTAGCTATTTATTGTTATTTTATTGTAACACAAAAAGTAACAACTGAAACACCATTATATTTGTTTCTTACTTTGCTAGTTTTAGAGTAACACTAATGTAGTAAGCCAACATTCAGGGCTGAATCTATGAAGATGTAGAGCCCTGGGCTACACTCAGTTTGGTGCCCCATGTATATATATTTACCCTAGTGTACAGTGTTGGCCCCTTCCTGATTTCCTATTATTTTGCATGCTTGTTGCACTCAAAGGGGATATATTATGTAAAATCCACTTTTTTTAGCCCTTAAATACATTTTTTTTGTGTACATTGAGAATGTCAATTTATTCTCTTCCGTTGCCATGTAGGTGTATTTTTATTCATTTTAGATTATATCTTTCTGTCCATTATTTTTTCTCTATTGCCTGTGATGGTATTTTTGTCTATTTGCTGTGGAACTGCTAAAATAGGTCATGACTTCCAGCTAATCAGTTTGGTGTATCTGGCATTTCTTCTCTCACAACAATTTTGTAGTCCAAGTTCAGTTTTGCCAAGGTTTCATGTAGACATGTCAAAATGTTAGCTTCTGATGTATATTAACGCACACAATTTCTTACATCGCCCCCGGCATCAGAGCCTCTTCGAAGTGTCTGGTTAATTTTTTATTTTCTTTTTTTCACTTACGGACAAGTTCTTCAGCAGCTTCTGCCAATATCAAAAGGGATTTTATGAAATACTTTGTTTGATTTAGAGTCAATTCCTTCTTTGTATAGAAACAAGGAACACAGCAAAGCAGTAAGATGCTAATAGCGCTAAGCAAAGCTTAGTTTAGACATGAATTTTGCATGTTGATAATAACATCCCGACCGTTAGTTTGATAGTAGAATTGAGTCTTCTGTTTCTGGTAGCGCTGTGTGCTAGGTTTTAGCTGCCCCCTTGAGGATATAACTGTACTGGATGTTTTGAACATAACTATTTGGCTTTGTTGTTGCAATTTTTGTCTTGGGGAACACATGATCCAAATGTATACATTAACATTCTTGAATCTTCCATTAGCTAACTCCTTAATTATGTCAAGACTTCATTCATATCGTGGTAGCATTAATATTTCAATAGGTATCTGACAAGCATGGATGCTATAGTTAAACTGCTTCTTACTGTAAGTAGTTGGCATGGATGGTGAGGGTGTAATAACACCACTGTGATGCGTTCATTTGAGGGCGTGGTTCTGCAAGTTCATTGTCTTTATTTTCCTGCTCTGGGTCAGACTCTGGCTCCACCATGTAAGGTTGGATGGACAAGTCTTCCGTTATTGACGTCTTTAATGTAGTTAGGAGTAAAACGTTTCTCTGCTGGCAGATAATTATGTTGTTGCTATCAAACTACAAAAATGGCTGAGCGAGGTGGAGTGGAACGCTGTGCGTGAAATGTCTCATTCACATTTAAAAAGCAAAACCAGTTGTTCTGAAACACGCCTCAGAATAGGTGTAAAAGGGGTCTGTAGAGCTACAATAATGAGGAATTCAAACCAAACCATTTCAGTTCTACTTTATATAGGCCACAAGTGACTAACTTGCATGTGAAAAGTAAGGATTTAAAAGTGTAATATGTCCACTTGAAGTGTTTCAAAACGTCAAACTAATTTAGATATTAGTCAGAAACAACACAAGTAAACACAAAAGGAAGTTTTTATATGAAGGTGTTTATTATCAAGGAAGGAAAAGAAAAACAAATAAAACCTACATGGCCCTGTTTGAAAAAGTGATTGCCCCATAACCTAATAACTGGTTGGGCCACCCTTAACACCACCAAATGCAATTAAGTGTTTGCTGTGACTTCCGAGGAGCCTTTTCCAGCTGTGGAGGAATCTTGGCTCACTCATCTTTGTAGAAATGTTTTAATTCAGCCATATTGGAGGGTTTTCTAGCATGAGGTCATGCCACAGCACCTCAATAGGATTCAGGTGAGACTTAGACTAGGCCATTCCAAAGTCTTCATTTTGCTTTTATTCAGGTATTCAGAAGTGAAATTACTGGTGAGTTTTGGATCATTATTCTGCTGCAAAAACTAAGTTTGTTTCAGCTCAAAGACACATGATGTTCATTTTCTTAAATGCGGTGTTACTTTTACGCCAGATGTAAAAAGTTTAATGTTTTGTTTTCAGACCACAAGATGTTTTTCTAAAAGTCGTGGGGATCATCAAGATGTGTTCTGGAAAAATTGAGACAAGCCTTAATGTTCTTTTAACTCAGAAGCAGTTTTTGTCTTCAATCAAAATCAATCAAATTTTATTTGTATAGCACATTTCAATCTGGAGAGACTCACACAGAGAAGAAAACAGCAGTTAAAAAGATTTAATGGTACAATTTCTTTGGCCCTCGGACCCGGCAGAAGACCGTGAATCTGGACCGTGGAGCGGAGCCTGGAGAGGGAGAGAACAGGGGATCCTGGAGGACATCCCTCATGGTGAAGGTGGAGACAGGGAGGAGGTGGGTCGAAGCACAGCTGACCAGCAGGAAGCCCCCAGGGTAGCTTGAACTTTTGAAGGTGTCATTGGACGACGATTGGCTGGAGCGGCGTGAAGCTCCGTTCCGGATTGGCTGCGGCCGGGCGTGGTGATTAGATGATGTGGCGAAGCTGGTCAAGTCTCCCAGTTTGAATTTTCGCCAAGGCTCCATTTCAGCAGCAAGGCATTTCAAAGGGCTTTACAATTTATCTAACACAGAAACACAATGCAACATATAATCAACAATCGAAACACAACAGCTCTGCTTCATTAGAGACTGGATCTTTGACCTCAAGTGAGGCTTTCAGCTCCTTCGATGTTGTTGTGGGGTCTTTAGTGACCTCATAGATGATTCATCACTACACTCTGGAGGTTATTTTGGCCAGCCCGCCACTATTGTTCTATGTTTTTGTGGGTAATAGTTCTCGTTATGGTTCACTGGAACCCCAAAGCTTTAGGGTTGACTTTGTAGTCCTTTCCAGACAGAGATCTCAATTATTTCCTTTCTCATTTCTTCTTTGAAATTTTATTTATTTATTTATTTTTTTTGCATTTCAGCATGATGATTAGGTTTTGAGGATTGTTTGGTACACTTCTTCTTCTTCTTGGATTTACTGGCAGTTGGCAACAAACTATTAGCATTACCACCATTTTCTGGATGGGATGTGACTCATGATGGTCTATCTATTTATATATATATATATATCAATTTTATATTTTATATTTCTAATAAAATGTCCATCCTACTATCTGATTGATTATATTTTAAACTTAATAATGCAGAGTTTGAATCTGAACAAATTACTGTTTTTAATGGTTTTATGTCTTCTACCCATTGTAAAGCTAATAATATTGCCAACATTTCCCCTGTGTATACTGTAATTTATTTTCCTACTTTTATATTGAATTCTGATACTACTAAAGCTATTCCTATTTTTCCAGTTATTTTTGATGGATCAGTATAAATTTGAATATATTGATAATAATTGTTTAAATATTACACATGATGAATCTATGGTGTAAGATTCATCTTGTTTCTTCTGGTATACTTCACTTTGTCAGACAGGTCTTATTTAAGCTATGTCTTGATTGAGAACAGGTGTGTCAGTGCTCAGGCTTGGGTGTGATTCCAGACGTGAACTCAGGCGTAATAAACCACAGTTAAATTATGTTTGAACAGCTGGCAATCACTTTTTCACAAAGAGCCGTGTAGGTCTGACTTTTTTTTTCTCCCATTGTAATTAACATCTTTATTTGAAACCTGCAATTTGTGTTTACTTGTTTTGTCTTTGACAAAATGTTGAATGGATTTGATGTCCGAAACACATAAAAGTGACAAACATGCAAACCCCCCCCCCCCCAAAAAAAACAACTGAAAATCAGGAAGTGAGGTGGTTTGATTTAAAGCACTTGCTTCATATAAAGATTAAGAATAATTAAAAAAATCAAAACAGCACATACCATAATTTTGACAATTTTTTTCTGATACTTTTTGTAACATCCATTTTGGATTCATTTTGATTCTAATCCAAATGACTTTGGTATATGTATCATTTTATTTGGACTAACCACATTTAGTTGCAGCGGAATTTGTATCTGGAGAGACTCAGACGGAGAAAAGGGAAACCATTAGAAAAGTTTAATAACAGCATGATTTAAATCTTTGGCGCTCGGGCCCCGGCTAAGGACATCGATCGTCGCAAACTTTGCTATTCCGTATGACCATTCAGTATGCTGAGAGGAACGTCATCCCTCGGGACCCACTCTTGAATTTCGCATAAGAAAATTCAAGATGGTGGAGGCGATGAAGGATGCGGCCTGATAGCCGAGCGAGTGGAGGTGGGTTGAGCCATGGATAGCGGTCCTTATCAGCTGGGGCTTGGACGGTAATTGGACATAACGAGTCTCTTCATTTTTGCCGAAGAATCGGCGGACACGTGCTATCGCCTGTCACACTTAAGGTTTAACTAGTCTAGCGGCTGGTGTACAAGTCAACTCAGCTATCTTTACTTTTCCCACTCACACTCGCACACATAATGCAACGTGATTGGATTTGGGGAGAAGGGCGTGACTAATTTGCCATACAAAGAAACCTGGAATGGAGTTGTGGAACGGAGTGGCAATGTAATCACAATGCACTGTCAGCTATGTAATGTGTTTTGAGGCAGTTGACCAAAATCCCGGACGATTTTGAAATTCCCCCCGGACATTTTTTTAGGTCTGAAAAGTAGGACATGTCCGGGAAAAAGAGGACGTCTGGTCACCGTGGACCAAAAAGCAACTCGCTCCACGCTCTGAATCTAAAATTTGACAGGTATGTCGATAACCTTAGCTTTACAAACGTGAACGTGTCTCCTTTGCTCTGAGTATTTTTGAAAGTATGATTTTGAACTGATAACTGTATGAGACTGGCTGCTGTGATGAGGAAGCAGGAGAAGCTAGCGGAGGCTATTGGCTGTTCTTGCTGTTCGCTCAGGACAGACAGGCTGCCTGCTGCCAAGCTGCAGAGCGTTGTCACCATAACATTCCCCAACAAGAGTCACAAAGTGGATAGGTTGACAACATTACTTATTTCGTACTGATCACAGTCCCAGTCACTCCCTCCTCATAACGCTTTAGCTCCGCCCATTTTGTTGGAATTTTTCAAAGTTTTCCAGAGGTGGGGTTTAGCTTTCAGATGGAGATTAGTCACACTTTAAAAAACCAGTGATATATTTAAATAATGTATATCATGCACACATTAAATGTGTGAAGCATAATGTTTAAATATGGATTATATAAAGGAGATTTAGTTATGGTTCAAGGTAACTGGAGGACCCCCAAATCAAATTGTGTCCTTAAAGAGTCTTGGATAAGCTCTGAAAAGATTTCATAAACGTAACATTGTGATTCAGATTTGAAGATGTTCTGAAACCTCCTCTGCTTTGAAGGACCTCAGTTAAACCATGTTTCATTGAATGGGGGGGATGGGCTGCAGGAAGGGCCCTTCCCAAATTCTTTTAGCTGCGGCCACAGCCTACATGGCTGGCTGAGCACTAGGCTGCTGCCCCTGGGCCCTTCAGCCGAGGCACGATTTATGCGTCCTTCCTCACTGGCTTATTGCTCAGATTCTCGTTGTCTCAGCGGTATCATATAGCCTCTGTGAGCTGCAGGCCTCGCTGCTGTTCCTGTCTGCTCAAAGAGCTGTGAGGCTGCGGCAGGCGGTGCACGCTGGGAACCAGTACGCTGAAAAACTGTGGAAAATGAGGCAGACCGAGGACCTTCGTTATATGCAGCCCAAAAATAGAAGTAAGAGGGGGGAAAAGAGGCTCACTCCAGCGTTTCCAGGACCCTGGAGCAGAGTGCTGCAGCAGACCCCTCAGAGACTCTGGCGGTGGGGTGGAGAGACGTCAACCAATGGGGGCTGAGACGTTCAGGGTGTATGTGTGTGTGTGTGTGTGAGCCTGTGCGGCAAACTCAGCTCTTCCACAGCTCAAATCTCTTTCTTGTGGATGAGTCCAGAGATGGTCTCGCTCTCTTTCTCTTTCTTTCTCACTCTCTTTCTCTCTCTCTGCCTCTGTGTGTGTGTGGGTGTGCATGCGTGCACATCTGCCAGCATGTGAGCAAATGGTGCAACCACTGCAGCCCCAGCTGAAGACAGACCAACGCTTGTTTCTGCCATTCCCTGACATGGTGTCTCCTCTCCCTTCTGTGTGTGTGTGCGCGTGTGTGTGTCAGTGTCAGTGAGGGCCTTATTAATAATGATGTCTCCTTTGTATTGCCAAGAGCAACCTTAGTTCCAGCTGATGTAACTGGAATTAAGAAAGCAAATCATTAACAGAATGTTGTTGTAATTTTCTTTTTTTTTTTTTTTTGTAAGTGGTTAATCAGCTCTATACGAAATTATCTTTAATATAAATTAGCAAACTTACCTGTACACAGTTATCTAAGGTTTACCATCGCATCAACCTGATATGAAGTTGTGTATCATGCTGATCACAAACATTTCCATCATTCTGATCTTCCACTCAACTGTGACTTTGTGATGAGAAGATTTATTCATGACACTTTGTTGAGCGTTTTGAGAACTCCAGAACCATCCCAAACTTTTGTAATGTGAAGTACAAAGCTGACCTTGAAGAACACTAGCCAGATCTTCCCCTTTCCTTATAGATGAAAGTGATATGCTGCCCTCTTGTGGTCAGAAGAGAACAGGGCTTTTTATGACAGAGTTTGGTCGTTGTTGTTTATGTTTTCAATGAAAAAGCTGATTCGTTAGAGTACCTAACTAATGACAGGAAAACTTAAGATCACATTTAATACAAACATACGTGTTCCATTTTGGAGAACATCCGGCAAAGTGGAAATTAAAATAAATGTGTTGAATGAGTCCAAATTTTGGAGTACAGTCCATAAATATGTTTATATGCAGTGGGGTTTGTAAAGATTACAAAAGTACATCTTGACGACAAATTCTAGAATTTTGGAGTGCTAGTATATCTTCTCTTTAACCTGTGCCACACTTGGAACAAAATTCATGTGTGAGTTGAGTGAGTTGTTTGTGACCAATATACCAAATCCATCCTATCCAAAGCCAAATAAATAAATAAATAACTTATTCTGCAAACGACCGTGTTTGGTTTCATTTACTGGATTGGATAATTGAATTTTTTAAAGAAAAAAATAATGGCAATTAGAAGTTTAATTTAACAAAAAAGAGCATCAATAGTGCATGGGATAACAGCTGACAGTATCATTTTCTTCTTTCTCCTAAGTGACAGTTAAAGGCATGGTTTGTAGAAATTATATTATATCAATTGGATTCGTTGTATTATAATTATATAGTCACACAGGAAATATGGTCACCAATAACTGTAGAAAATATGGACCAACATTTGCAGAATGTCTAAACTTCTAATTGCCATTATTTCTGGCATTTTCCAGAAATATGGAATAAAAAGAATATGACTGGACTGAAAAGGCAGGGAGGTTCCCAACAGAAGATTGATGTTTTGTTTTTCCTCCACATATCAAACATGATCAACATCAGTCGACATCCATTATAATGTTTCCCCTTTTAGCTTTTACTTCATGAGCATCTGTTTTGAGTTTCTTTTGACTGAATTAAATCCCACGGAACCAGACCAAGATGAATGAATAGCAAGATTAATTATTGACGGCAATAATTGTTAGTCCCCTGTCATTTTCTCAAAGTCTTTTGTTTAAATGTAATTATTTATTATTTGATTTGTCGTCAAATTTTCTTGCTTCTTCAAATTGTGAGAAAGATGAGTCAGTAACAAGCAACTGGTTATGGAACTGATTATATGTTTCCATTAATATACTTTGACATGGTTTATCACTGACACAAGAAATTAGAAACGTAAAACTTCCAAGTACAAAACACACACACACACGCACACACACACACACCACCAGTGAGTGAGCTCCTAACGTTTTATCTCCCAACACACAAAATGTCAATGAATTTAGTAGAGATCTCAGCGACAAAATGCTGCGAAGATCTCTACTAAAACTTGTTGAAGCTCATCCATAGATCATTGTCTTCATCTATTTTAAACAGTTATGAGTGAATTGGGGGGGAGACAGACAGAGAACGATGTCCCTGAGCCAGCAAAGGAAATACTCAAGATTTTATGAGAAAAGTGCTGATGATGCAAGTATTTCATTCCGTCCACCAGATGGAGTAAGAACACAAACTAAAGAAAGGTTGAAATAATAATTCTTATTACGTTCAGCTACAGGTTGTGCTTTTCCAGTGTATACAGTTGCCTTCTTCTTAAGTTGTGAGTAAAATTAAAATCTCTCTCTCACTGTTGTCTGACTGGGGTCTGATTGTCTGACTATCTTGTCCGGCTCAACGGTTCTGGTTATTGTGACTTTGAGCCTTTTTTTTTTACAAGACGTTCATTAGTTGTGCTTCTACTTACACTCCGTAGTCAAATTTTTATAATTATTTCCCCTTTTTCACAATAATCTGTTTTACTTGAACATTGCATTCCTGCTCACTTTAAATGCTTTACCAAATATTTTTCTTCCTGGACAATGTAAGGTTTAGCTAACATGAATTATATAAGCGTCCTCAATCATTGTGTTCAATACTCTAATTGCTTGATACTCTCAATTTGTTAGATGTTTTTCTGTACCTAATGAATTTGACTATTTTGATAATGTTGGGATTTGAAAACACTTTGAACTCCTTTAATTATTATTTTATTAGAGTGTATAAATTATGCAACAAACTTCATTTAATTTTTTAAACCTTGAAATTTGGATCAATGACCCAATACTTCGTATATTTGAGCCAGTATGTATTTTAAAACTGCGTGAGAAAATGAAATTTCAAGATAAATTATAGCTTTTGAAAAAAAAGAAAACTGAAATTTGTCATAAGGTTATTTTGACTTTAATAAAGTGAACTTCAAATATATCTTAAAATGTTCTTATTTTCCAAAACTCATGCCCACGATCGGTGTATGTAATTACTCGTATGACCAGCAGTTAAAGATCAAATAGCTATAAAGTCTATTACAATCAGTGTAATCTGATTTGGATTTCAAATGCATTGTTTTCTGTTGGTTTGAAATTTTAGCCAAATGTAGCAAAATTTATGTTTAGCAGATAACAGAAAGTTAATGTCAGCACAAGAGAATCATTTATTTTCTGCTATGTGTTAATGATTTGTGTTGTCCCCTCTAAACTCGCAAGCAATTTTCCTAAGTTGCCAAGTTTCAAAACCAGTGATGTTGCTAGGGGGAATCCCATTTTGCCAGCGTCCTCTGGAACAGCCTAGTAATATTGTTGACAAGTGACATAACAAGCAGAGTCAGATTCCCACAGGGATGGATCTGAGACCACAAAATATGGAACGACTGGGGATTGTGCAAAAGTGTTTTGTCTGCTGCTTAGTGAGAATAACAAAACAAACTTTCACACAGTAATAACCAAACAAAACAATTGTTTTAAATAATGTGTTTTCAATCCTCTGCCACATGTCAGTGATTTACCCCAACCTTTATATGCATTCATGGGAAGAGTTGCTGCTTTATATGGGTCACAGCTGACGCACTAACCCTTGAACACTCTGCTGTGTTTGATGATTAGCAGTAAATCATCGGTTTGCATCGGAGCCTCCCATATTACAGGAATTGGTTTTATGTTGTTTTTAATTGGATCCAAGCAGGCTGGATGGGAAAATATTGACAGAAAAGCTATGTGTATAATGCATAATTGTACACATCCTGCACAGAAGCCATTTAATTACTCTTAATAACATACACGTTTCTAAAGTTTCACAGAGTTGCATATTTGAATAATCAGAAACTAAAAAGACTAACTAAGATGGCCTATTCTACAACGGCCAACATTTTTCTTTGCGGTGAGTTTGAAAGGCAAAAATCGAAATGGTCTTGCATTCACTTTTTCCAGCAATTTGTATGAAAATTCATCCTGGTTTTGGTGTTTGTGTGCGTAATCCCTCTTATGAAACAGTCCGTAAGATAAACAATAGAGGACAATACTGATCAAGTATTCCTGCCCCTTCTTTCATGTCAACGAAGGAAATATTTTCCTTGAACTGTTAAAGTTTATTCATCCTTATAACAAATTAATTTGCATTTGCGCTGGTGCAATTAGTGTCTTGTGAGCTTGAGCAAGCTCTTTTTCAGTGGAAAGCAGGCTTAATTATGACACCACTGGAAAAATGACTGAAAATTCCCATTTATATGGCTCATGAGTTGTGCATATAGTTTATATAATTGGGCAAATAAAAGTCCAACTGTCATCATGTGCATTTAACAAGAAACATGTCCAAAAATATGCTGTTATTGCTCAAAAAGCCTCACTTATTCTATATTTACATTGGAGAAAAAGTGGCTTGTAAAAATAACTTTTTCATGTTTTGCCAAGAAAACATGAAAAATAAGTCCAAGCATATGCCCATGCTATGCATGGTCCAGTCAAAGTGCAGACCTACATCTAATTGAATATATCTGGCTGTCTGTCAAATATAACTGAGTCTAATATTTTTTGCATAAAATTATCTTCACCGGTGTGTAGTTTGGCAAAGAGACAAACCCTAAAAGGCTCTGAACTACAACTGGAGTGAAAGGTGCTGCCACAAATTACTGACTCTAGTGAGGCTGAACACAAAAAATACTCCACACATTTTACATTTCTATTTGGAAAATAAATTTAATAACCATATAACCCTTTCCTTCCAATTTACAATAATGCTCTGCACTGGACTGGTCCTGATAAAAACCTTTATACATAAGGTTTTAATATGACAAAAATGCAAATGCGTCCAAAGGGTATGGATGATTTTGTAACAGCCTTGTTTTTATGTTCTCACTCAAAGGGTTTCACAATAGGGTCAGCCTCAGAAGATGCAAGTGATCTATGATGGGAGAGTATATAAACCTTCCAGATTTTAGACTTTGCACACATTCAAACATAAAAAAGCTATTGCCCAAAGAAGCTTGTAATTCCCCTCATTTTGTGTGTTGGTCTTTTTTCATCCTCCAGAGAGTTAATCAATAGATTCTGTGGTCTTGTGAATACAACCTCCTCGCAGTAGGGTTGTATTCTGAATTGTGGTTGCATTGAGGATTCATGTGTGTGTGTATGAAGTTTACAAAGTGCTAAAATTTGGCCTACAATGGGAATTCATCCTCTGAGACAATACTTTCCATTTGATGCTCAAGGAAGGCAGCAATAGTTTAGCATATATTGTTCATTAAAACAAATGTCTATTTTGTGCAAAAACAATTTTACAAATTCCTAAAATTGTAACATTTTCTTATTGCAAAGTATGTGACTGGAGTAAAGAAAAATTTTCACCCTCCCTGTTTCTGTTGTGGTACAGAGACCAATACATCATCTCCCTGTCTGTGCCTTAGTCATGTCTGAAAAACAAGGAGGGGACAGAAGAGTCTTTGTAACTCTGTTCCAATACGTTCCCACATCTAAAAAACTTGTCTTATCTGGGGGAAAAAGAGCATAGTTTCTCTTCACTGAAGTTTTAAACAGCTAAACACCTAAAGTGCTCAACAGGTTACAACACAGAGAGAAAAGTCTTCGTCATCAGACGAACTGCCTGTTGGACATAAGACACAGAGAATGTGTGGATGATTTGTTTATGGGATATTGCAAAAGGAACCCTATAAGACCACAACAGCTTGTGGTGATCAGTCATCTTTTATGGTCTTTCCTCCTTGCTCAGTAATCTAAATTACTTTGTTGTTATAACTTCATATAGCAGTCACATGCTGGAGCACAAAAAAGTCTGCTCCAAATGGTAATTTGGAGATTTGATAGAGGTGACATTTAATATTTGAGTCAAAGCTATTTTCTTTTTTTTTTCATTTAGATATCTCTTTTCATATACTTTTTGAAATCACATGAACAAGATGATACAATTCATAAAATGTAAGGTTTATACAAATAAAATGTCAAGATTTATTACAAGCAAATGCTGCTCTAACAAAACTTGTGAGAGAAAGGGTAGTGCTACCTGCAAGGCGGCGATTTTGGGGAAACTGCCTCTTCAATCTGGATCTGGGCAGTGATTTATTATGGGTGTCTCTGTGATGCATGGGGTTTCCATGATGCAGCATTCTACACAGCGTCCAAGCACAACATAGTTTGTAACTGTTGGTAACAAGCCAGCTGGGTGTGGCCTGTTGGACAGACCTTAGAGACTCAAATGAGTGGGAAGAGTGAAGTTGGAACACCTAGCAAAGGATCCAGTTTGGGAAACATTTAACTCACACAACTGACCGGGTGTCTTTAATTGTCTGAGGGAAGTTTTGGGACAAGAAATCTGAATTGGCAATGTCTAGGACTTCTAGTAGAAACCAGAGGAACCATTGTTGGACCCCAGTGGGGACATCTGACATGCTTAAGACAAAAAAGCAAAATAGTAGAAGTCGCAGTGGTAGTTAAAAAGATCCTGAACTGCTGGGTTTCATCAGTTTAGGACTGCTGAAACCCTAAACTGCTGAGATTAAATGAGATTTTCTCAAGTCAAGGTTCAAGACACTGTGGGTCAAACATCACCGACTCTTTAAAGTAGTAATACTTGCAGAGTAACAGACGTGGTGTTCCCAATCTTTAAGAAGCAGGGGATGAACAGTTTGCATATCGCATAAAATTCCAATAAAATTAATGAAAGTTTGTGGTTGTAACTTTGAAGAATGTCAAAAAAGTTCAACTGGTATGAAAAGTTTTGCAAGACTTTTATTACACAACATCAAAACTTGCAGCAAGACAAGTGTGAGAATTTTGCTTGTGGTCTTCTGCAGCATCACTGTTTGCGTCACTCTGCGAATGGAGATTTACTGTAAATCTAGCTCTTGCACCAGAAAATACTGGGACTAATTAGAAACAGTTGTATTTTAAAAATGTTTTTGCCAGTGTTAGAAACATTGTTTATGTTCAGAGTCACTACAGCCTTGCCCCATTAGATATAGTTACTGAAAAAGAAATAACTGGTGGTTGCACCCATAAGTACGATGACTCCAACATAGGCGTGTATCTGACAGAATTTCCAAGTCAAAGTTGGCATGTTTCTCCACCCTAAAATTTGTGCCATAAATTGCCTTGTGATTTTTTTTAGGGATCTATTGATGAAAGAAAGGAGTAGAGCAGTCCTGTAGCAAACATATCACGGATCTGTCCACGTTTTAAAATCCCTTAAAACAGTTCAAGTAGCAAGGGACAGAAGGAAATGCACATGTAAGAAACCTTACAGGCCGACAAAGTGAGTTTTGATTTTGAATGACAGTTAAAATGCATTGGAAGATGTTTACTGAAAATGTGTTTATTGAACAAATGACTATCTTTCCATTCATATTAAATGTCTTTCTTTGCCCTGTCATTTCATGTTTTAAAACTAAACGGTCCTCAAGGGTCGGTGTCCTGCAACTTTTAGATGTGTCTCAGCTGCACCACACCTGAATAGAATAATTAGGTCATTAGCAAGACTCTGGAGAATTGATCTACTAAGGAGGAGGTAATTAAGTCATTTCATTTCAGTGTTTTGTACCTGTGGCACATCTAAAAACTGCAGGACAGCAGCCCTTGAGGACTGGAGTTTGAGACCTGTGGGTTATACTGTATGTTATTGGATTAAAGTGGATTCATAAACTGATTTTGAACTGAATCAGCTTCAGAAACTTAAGAATTAGAACCACATAAATAAACTTGCAAGCAGCTGGAGTACCCAGAGGAAATTGACATAGAGAGTGAGAGGCTGCAGACGCCACACAAAAATACTGTTAATTATTCAGCACTTGCTGCAAGGCAGCATTTGACAACCAAACAGGACATCATAATTGTTTGTTAATTCTAAATATCTACATTTAAGTTTTTGCTTTGAGGGGTTATGGAGTAGGTTGTGGTACTATACAAACCTATACAAAGGCAAAGTCACACCATAGATTTTAAAATGAGAAAATACAGAAGAGCAGTACTCTAATGTTTTCAAATAATTTTATGAATTCTAGCTTTATTGGCCAAACATATATGTAAAAAATATCTTTTAACTCCTTGTTCCCTATGCATCCTTTTTGGAGATTTCTCAAAATTCACACCCCCAAAATGAATTCCATATATCTCAAGAACCAGAAGGTGTATTTGAACGATTCTGAAATCAAAGTAAAGGTAACACTCCAGAGGGTATTTTAGAGGTCTAAAAATCAACATCTTCATTACTGAGTGACAGCAAATAAATAGGGCATACATTGAAAATAAATCTAATAGAATATGTTTTGTGATGTAGATTTTTCTTGAAAGTATGCAGTTACAATCCAGAACCAGAGTTCACATTAAAAGATCATTTTACTTTAACTTAAAATATGAACTTCAGACTACTGAGCAGCAATTCAATCTTTTAAATCCATGGCCTCAGCAAGATGTTTCTTATGTTCTCTGTGGTACAGAAGTGGCTTAACACTAATAATAAAACATTTTGTATCCTGTCCCTAATATATCTGTACTATTAAATAAATATCATTTTCATTCTTTAATTTTATCTAGGACTCTTATGCAGTATGTGCATTTATTTCTCCTAAAACAGTTGTTTAAACATACACCACTACCAATGTTGAGCGCCACGGTCTCCTTGAACAACCTTGGGTTGCTCAGCAGGAGATATAGTCTTTATTAGGCTTGGTGGCCTTTGAAGTCCCTAAAACGACCAGAAGAAACTTTCAAATTTGATCAAAAAGACAAGGAAATGAAACTAATGTGCTCTGGATGCTTTAAAGTACCTAAATGAGTGATGATGTGTGCAGAGAAAGGGAATGTTTTGAGTTATGGTGCACTGCCTTCATTTAGTAGAGCCCTAATTGGACCATAAGTTTCTGCTGAGAGAACGTTTCTAACCAACATTAAATATATAAGAGCTCTTGATTTAGTCTGTATTAGAAAGAAAATCAAAGCTAATTTTAACATCATTTGTACAGAGGTGTATATGTTTACAGTCTGCTAGACATTTTTAATAATGTAACATGTTAAAATCTGTTACACTTGATAGCAAGATTTATAAATGCATCACAATTTTTTGTCTCAACAGCAATGTTTTTTGGGCTATTTATGTTATTCAGTTTGATCATAATTACATGTTTGAAATCTTAAAACATGCGACAGACTGGCGACCTGTCCAGGGTGAACCCCGCCTCTCGCCCGGAACATTAGCTGGGGATAGGCACGAGCAACCCTCCCAACCCCATTAGGGATAAAGGGTGTATAGAAAATGGATTGATTGATGGAAATCTTAAAACAAGTTTCAATAACAAGGACAACAAAGCTACCCAAATCACCCTCTATCTGGGTGGAAACTTAGCTATTTCCTTGAATTTTGAATTAGTCTCTCTTTTAGATTACAATACTACAAGTTCACAAACCACACTGAGATGCTGTTCCTGGTGGATCTGTTTATTCAAGAAATCACTTTAAAAGAACCTCACTGCAATCTAAAGAAATAAAAGAAGAGATTAGAAACAGTCATGAGTCATTAGTCTGGGAAGGGTTACAATGACATTTGTAAGTCTTCCGAAAAGTTCAGTGAACCACAGTGAGAGGCATTATTCACAAATGGAGAAAATATGAAAGAAGGGTGAACCTTCACAGGAGTGGCCAACCTACAAAGTTACTACAAAAGCCACTAAAGAATGACCTTTTCTGATGAAGATAATGCTGAATAAAGTACAGAACTATTATTCTGTGACCAAATATATTTGGGCATGCTTTCTTGCGGTTTTGGCAATTTGATATGGGTTTTAAATTGTTTTAGAAGCTCATGGGGAGGTAAACATTTTGGGTGGAATACAAAATCAACTCTTGTTACGTTTCAGTTTGCCCAGAAGAACCCATCTACATC
Organism: Gambusia affinis; assembly: GCF_019740435.1. Lineage (NCBI taxonomy): Eukaryota > Metazoa > Chordata > Actinopteri > Cyprinodontiformes > Poeciliidae > Gambusia > Gambusia affinis. The sequence goes on from NC_057870.1 coordinate 10,358,821, forward strand.
AAGTAGACTGCAATCTCTAACCATTTTATTTAGCTCATTCTCATTCTTTATCATCGAATGACTGACAACTGTTGCTGCAATCAACAGAGACAAGCGCCAGCTCGCCCACAGGGTTTTCTTGTCAACCCTTAGTTACTTTGGTTTATTGACACAACATGTCCTTGCAACTTACCAGTATCTTGGGCACCCAAGATAGAAGTTGACCGAGAGCTTCCCGCTCCTTTACGTCTCCTGTATCTGTGTCACAGCCTGACAATCACAAGTAGAGCTTCACTTGGTGCTTTATCTTTAAGGGAAAAAAAAGAAGTGCCGGAACAGCCACACACAATGAATCCTCAAGGGACTGCATAAGGGCCTATTGAGATTTGGATGCTCATCAGGGACCAAGTAATCAAGAGGGAGTTTGTCTACAAGTGTTGACCTTTGATAAATCCCACACACTGACAATGTGCGTGGGACTGACCATCGTTCAGAAGTTAAACTTCTTCGAAAATTTGCTCCGTAGTTAGCAGAAAGATTCTTCTATCAATTATTTACAAGGTAAAGCTAAATAGATTAACTGAGAAGTAGAGCTAAAAACCACCAACAGCCCAGAACAAAGTTGTATAATCAAACTGAACTTTGGTCATCAGAAACTTCCTGAAAGGGGAAATACAGTGGAAAGAATTTTGAGAAATAAGAACAAGTTCTGGTTGCAACTCTGAGGAAGAAACTTAGATCTGGACATAAACTTCAAAGCCAGGTAAAACATACAGCAGTTCTAAGTCTGAAAACCAGTGGGGTTTCCCAATGGTTGTGTGGTCTGTCACCACCCTACTGTTAGCAAAACAACCCAATAATGTATTTCTATGTATTTTGACCTTTCAATCACCATGGGATAGTGTTAACTAAAGTATGGTAAGAAACACCTGATGAGAATCAAATCAACAAGAGTAAAAAAAACCAAAAATTGTTTTTCTAGTAGCTGTATGGCAGCCATGAAGGATGAAAAGATTGGTTTAGTGAGAAGCTTCTGATCTTCCTATTTGGATTTCTGACTCTGGTGGGGACTGTCCCGTTAGTTTCACTAATCTGACACTTGCAAATTTCAGTTTGAGAATAAAGGTGCATAATTATGCCACATATTCCAACAAATCGTTTGGTTACCAGAAGAAAATTTTAAAGAACAACAGATTTGAGAACAACTGGTTTGGACTAATGGTTCTTGATTTCTTTCTGAATAAGATTATTTTTGAAGGACATTTAAAAAAAACAAAACAGTAGCATAACTATTTTTTCTGCTTGTTTCAAAGCAAAAACAAGCAAACAAAAAAACCCCATCTACCTACTTGTATTGCTTGAAGAATGTAAAGTTACTTTTTTACAAAGGCAGAAATTAAGGGCCAAAGAATTCAGAAGGCACATTTTCACCCACCCAACCTCAAAATCCAATATGGCCACCTTCCATATTGTAATGACAGTAAATGTAGAGACAGTTAAAAATAGCTGAAAAACTATTTGTACCTCATTAAAACACGTGACCACAGTACTATACAGTGTATACATATAGTACTGTAGCAAGTCTATCAAACAAAGAAACACTTGCTTCAGTGTTTAATACAATTTTTTTTTTACTGGAAATGCTAAGTACATTTCCAGGTCATAAAGGATATCAGTGAGCAAATACAAAGGTTTTCTATTTTCTGTGTAAAATCTTTACTAGGTTTCTATATACTCCTCACTTCAGTAGTTTCTGACTAAATATTGGTCACTTTGCTTAATCAACATATACTGTTGCTTTGTAGCTTTACAATCAGTTTTTAATCCAGTTTGAGATCCATCGGATTAGACACTGAAGTGTGACATGAACACCACCATTTGCCAGAATAGTTAAACTTTGTGGTTGAAAATAATTCAGGCAGCAAGTTCTGATAACATCACTTTTCACCACTTTGTTAAAGCAATCGCTTGCTGAAAGCAGCATTTAAAATCCAGTGGTCAGATTGTCTGGGAATTCTGCTCTTATCCTCTCATACAGTTAAAGGATTATTCAAATCAGCAGCAACATGTGATCGCAATTTCCAAAACATCCTGCGTGAACCCCACAGTAACTTGCATTTTTCCACATAATTGTAGAAACTTCAAGGTTTTTCTGATTTAAATGAAAACCTAACATACGTCTGCTGACGCCATGGAATGTATATAGTTATCTGCCTCTTACAGTAAACCTTGGGAACATGAATGTTGACTCCATGATTACAGGGAATGTTATTCCATGGTCTACAGTCTGGAGGACTATATTTAAACAAGAACTCAACACCTGTAAAGATCTATGCAAGATGGAATATTCTGTAATATTAATTTTATAAAGAAACAACATTGAGCCTAATCAAAATAAAAAAAAAATGTTTTTATAAAATAAATAGCTGCAGTCTGAGTGATTAAAAAAAAAAGGGTCAAGAAGAAACTTGACATGTCTACAGAAGCAAACTGGTGTTGAATGTGTTCGACTTCTTTAGATATAAGAATCCAGACAAACCATGAAAAGCTTTTGAAAGTATAGAAATTTATGTGGATTTCGTTTTTGTGTAAAATTTAAGCTTGTTGCAATTATAAACAAACACAAATCCCCCAATTTTCTTTGGCGAACTATGTATCAATTTATCCCACAAACAATTGTTAATAGAAGCAAAGCCACTCCTGATTCCCACCCCTCGTGAATGCACCTGTATCAGAGTCGTAAACATTTCAGATGAACACAGACCCAAATCTGGAGCTCTGTAGAGAGGATTAGACAGTCTCATTTCTTGTCCATATCTTCATTGTTCCATTTGTAATTGTTCCAGCCACTGCGCTATTGTAGAAACAATATACTGAACGCCATGATGACACAGCAGCAGGCCACCCAGGGACTCTTCCATCCACCTAAAACTAATTTCAGGAAATACAAATTGTGGAACTGTAACAATGCATCCCAACAAATTAGAACTTTGAAAGGTTTGTTATTTAGATTTATTTAAGTAAGTTGACTGGAATAGATCTTGATTTTTTTCCTCCAACTTCATAAACCCAATAAAAAGACAAGAAAGATTTAATACAAACATTTTATGTCTGTATTAAATTCAAACTGCTGCCAACAGTCCACATGATTCTTGTTGTTCATAGAGTGCTGTATACAGGCATATGAAAGGAAAGTGCTTCCAAAGCCACAGCAAGAGAACTTTTATGTCATGCTTCATCCCTGATTCAGACAGTCAGGAGAGCAAGACTCTACCAAGCTTTCAGAGTCTGAAGACTAGAAGACTTGTTGTTTTTCTTTACTGACAAGCTTTGTAGAGATGTTGATTTTATTAGACAGCAAGATTCGAAGCAACCTGATGACCAAAATAAATTAACTATGATAATATTCTAATTTAATGAAAGGCATGTGTACCAGACTTTAACATGCTTACCTATTCTGGCACATTTCCAGAAAATTCCTAGGAGTCTGCAACACAAAATAAAACATTTTAAAAATAATCATTAACATTTTATGAAATCTAGTATTTTAAAAATAAAAGATTAAAAAACCAAACAAACAAAAAAACAGCAGTTGTAATACTTAGTATGATAAAACCAAATGTAATGGTGCCATTGATGTGTAAATGTGAAATATGTAGTCATCTTAACTTTTATTTTGGCTTCATCTTTCTTTAATAAGTATTGAGAGCAGAAGTTGTGATAATCTTTGTCATCCTCGCAATTAAATATAAATCAGCTTAGCGCCTGCCTAAGATCAGCTACGGTCATTTTTAAATTAGACTACTGGAATTCATAAAGTTTGTAGATGTGTTATGCATCTGATATTCTGATTCCACATTTTAACAGGACTGCACTCCATAAAAGAAAAACAAAACAAACAAAACAAAAACAGGAAGGCTGTCCCAATCCAAACATTATAGCCATTCTAGCATAGTGTGGTGGATGTTGGTGTCTTCCAATATTCACTGACTAATAAGTAAATATCTAGTGCATACTCAGAACAGCACATTTACTTACCTTCTAAAAAATATTTTACTATTACACAATTATAAACACAAAGAATATTGCCATATTTAAATATTTATAGCATCTCCATTAATCAAAGAACAGCACAAAATACCTCATTCCTTTCACACCAGAAATTACAAATCCTTCCATCTGCCACCCTTCCTGTTTTGTGTTTGTCTAGAGAAATGCCTCTCCCTTCATCAGTGCTGTGTGAGTCAGTGAATGACTTCAGCTTTGGCCGCATATGGAGTGTACCAGGTTTATTAGACAAGTGAATCACAGAGTTTGCACATGAAACAATAACGAGCTTCTGATTATTAAAATGTGTTCTTATGCTTCCAGAGCTCAGAGACAGAGAGGCTTTTTAATAAATGTAAACAACTTTCAATGGCCACAGTGCATTACAAAAATTATTATGTGAATAAGAATTAATTAGAAGTTTAAAACCAATCACTTTACTGGTTTTACTTTATTGGTGATTAAGCGCTTGGTTGGATGAGCAATAACTGATCTTGATGATATACAAAATATAAAGACAAACATGATGGACCCAAGCCAATGGCAACTCTTTCTGACAGTGTGTTGATTGTGCAGCTTAATATTATTGCCATCCAGCTGAAAAACAGAAACTGTATATTTTTTTTCTTTTCTTTTCCAAGCAGAGAATCTGAAACACGTCAGATGATTATTTTTTTAAAATCTGTTGGATCATACCCGGTTTTATTCTTGTCCAACAGGCTGGGAGCGAGCGCTCTGATGTAGGCACAGGTACAGATCAGCAGGAGAATCACGGTTAGCAGTGATTGGAAGTTGAAAATGGCTGACTGTAAAATAAAAAAATCAAACACATATTTGACACAAACTGCTCAGTTAAGCTGTATAGAGAAATAAATCAAATTTCTTTTCAGCTGGTTATGAATTGATCACAACATCAAAAGACTGACTTTTTCTCGCATGTTTATTAAAGCTTTCAAAAATGGATATGGTGCACTTTGTTGTTATTTAGTTATTGCTCAGGGCAGCTGCAGTTACTGTATGCAAGATATTCTCTGTTCATTATTTATGAAAGTATGCTGATATCACAAGCTCATAATCCTGCAACAAAAATTAGGTTTTACAAATCTGATCACCTTTAATACATATGTCACTAACAGGAGGTATGTGGTTTGTACTCCAACGCATGGTTTTGTTACTGGCCTCATCACTTCTGAAAAAAATAGCATTTTAATGTGCTACTATGGGTTGGAGTTTTAGGAAAGACGCTGAGGAAATCATTATTCCTTATATTTCTGTTTGTGACATCGTCTGTGCTAAATACTGACTTCTCTCACAAATTAAGAAAATAGTCTATTAGTTAATGATTTTATGTATCCATATACTAAAACAAGAACAGAAAAACGAGCAAAAACAACAATTCTACCATTATCACGACACATGCTTAACTAGTCTACCAAATGATAGCTTATAATAGCTACAGCCTCATTACCACCCTACTTATAAATAAGCTAACTTTTAATATAAAAATCTAATGGAAGTTTGTAAAAGAAGGCTGTTAGAAAGATTAACATGCCTCTCTGGTTACCCAGTTAAGACAAATCTCTTTAGTTAATCTGTAGTTAATTAAGTGTGTTCGGTTTTATTCATGCTCATTATAAACTGCCACGCTACAGATGCAGTCAGAGACGAACTGCTATAAGTGGTCCAGCTACGTGGCACAGCTTAAAAAACATTACGGTTTGCATCGTTTACAGCAACGTTCGGGTCTTTAAACTATGACACATAAGCTATCTCATATGATAATACGGCTACGCTCGCAATGTATCAATTTTCAATAACACCAGAGCGGAGTTTGCTAAATTTTTAGCCGATTTTAGCAACTCAGTTTGTTGGGTTAGCATAAACTGCATGCCTACCAGCAACATGCCACGCAGCTTCCAACTGACGGACACCTAAAGCAGACTTGAATTTTAAAATATACATTTGCGCTATAAAATAACATGTGGCTAATAAAATGAAAACAAACTTACCATTTTGATAGCAAGCAAAGCCACATCAAACTTCCTGTCTTTTGGAATTTACGTAATATCACTAGTGAGGACGTCTCTTACGTAAACACGTATCGAACTGCGTAACACCTTACGCTGTTTGCTGACTGGCTGAGAGCAAGTGGCTGAACGACTTGAAGGGAGAAGCCGAGCTGTCAATGTAAGTGTGCAATGATTAGCCAGTTTTTGTCTTTTCCCAAACTTCAGCGTTTGGACGTCGCAGCAATTAACCTGTACCCGTAAGTTTCAAAACAGTAGGTATTTCTGTCCGAAGAAAACATTATCTTGAAAACATATAAGCAAGCATAGTGTGCAGCAGTCAACTATGCGCGCTGTTATTGCTTTTCCCGCACTATAAAATGTTACTAAAGTCCTATGGTCAACTGATAAATCCTTTAATACAGCAACAGTAGAACCAAGAAGTTGTTACTACATTATATGAGTTTTTATTTATTTTACCCCATTTTTGTCTTTACAAGAATATGACAGAAATATAGTACCATGCTAAAGTATTTGAACTTTAGCATGACACTATACTGTACCTGTTCAAGTACAGTACTATACTGTGACATTTACATCAAGCCATTTCCATGAGCTTGTGGTAATGCATTGTGATTTTATGTTATGAACCAATAACAAATGTAAAACCCAATTAAGAAGCATAAGGAAGAATGATACAAGTTTCCCTCCATCCCCCCAAAATATCTAAAAAGTGTGGCATGCTTTTGTAAGTTGCCCCTCTGAGACAGTGCTTTGCAGAGCCACATTTAGCTGCATTTGGTATATGTTTCGATCAGAGGTAGAATTACATTTAGAGGTAGAATTACACCTTCTAATTGGATTCAATTAGAAGGTGTGTCCAAACCTTTGGTCTGTACTGTATATGCCCATTCTCTTTTGCAGAATTGTGAAACTCTGTAGAATTGGATGTAAAGCATCTGTGCTGTAATTAAAAAATATATATTTTCACAAAATATAAATTGGATTTTGGCTGTGCCATTCTATCATTCAAATCTGTTTTAATTCAAACTGTATTGTAGTTTTGGACATTTTTTCTTTCTTGATTTCATTCTAAGTTTTCCCAATCAATAGTCCGATCCTCTTTGAGCATCTTCCTTGTCCCTATAGAACAACAAATACAATGCAATTCATTTCAGCTCAACAATTTTTTTTTTAATCCTCCAGGAATATTAAATATCATTATAACTAAGTTTATAATAAAGACATCAGATCTACAACAATTTAGCTCTTGTAAATTTGCAGGAAGGATCTCCTGTAGCAGGAGGGGTTCTGAATAATGCTCAGATTGAGGACATCCTATTGTTGCATGAGAATGTCATAAAGAGGATGGAGAGTTATCTGTAATGTTCTTTATATAATAAAAAAAAGTCCGCCTTTACACAATCAAAATGAAAATTAATTACCCATTAATACTGAAATACATTACACAGTAAAATATATTTGTAGTTTAATATGGCAATTTGGGAAATAGTTAAAGGGATGTGAATACATTTGTACTCCAGTTCCTGGGCCCTGAGTTTATTGTTTGTTAGGTGATCTATGTTTCCATTTAACATTTTGTGAACCATTTTGGTAGGTGCTCTACTACTTATTTAATCCTGCTTAGCAAAGAGTAAAGTAGATTTTTAAAACTGTATTTGTGAGTTGATTGAAATAAAATTTTGTTGAATGTTTTTGTTAAACATTTTGAATACTTAACAGTTACAATTCTTATTTATTTAATCCTGTTATTTCCAATACAGTTCAATATCTACCAGATTCAGATTAATTTTTTGCACTTTAGTATCCAAGTAAAACTTAAATTAACCATAATATTTTGTACTTTAAACGTTTTCTATGCTATTGTCTCATGATGACGTAAAGATAGGTTTTTGTGGTTCACTTTTCATTTCACATTTTCGCAATGAAGTCTCCTCCCTTGAACAAACCACATGCCATCTTGATTGCATTTAGACCATGTTTTGTAAATCCCAATTGACATTTCCTTCCCAGACACTCCTAGAGTGCACTTCATGCGCAAGGAAATCTGTCACACTATAAACCACACATAAATAATGTTTTAGATATTTCACTGGTGGGATTCAAGCCTAAACAGGCCCACATTCTTCATAATGCGATTCGGTTTTATAATTTACAGTATGCTGACTGCTTTAGGTCCTTGCGCTGTTGTCAAATCAAGGTCCAACGTAGTATCAGTATGTGCAGTGCATGCTAAGTTTGATCACACACAGCGAACATCCTTGGCCTGACGGTAATTTGTAGTATGAAACTAACTTGGAACCATGTGTCTAAACAGTCCAGAATGAGATTGCTTCTATCGGGTTGTCAAAAGCAGGAAACATTTCTGAGATCAAAGTAATGCTTGAGAAGAGAACAAGTCTAAATGGCTGACTTTTGATAGCTTGATGCCGAAGAAAGCTGGTAGTTTATTTAATTGTGAAGTAAATTGTGTTTTCTTTGGTAAGTTACTAGTTTTGTTGTTGATCAAAATGACCTGCTACGAGCGATGCACCGTTTGCAGTTTTCAGACGAATCCCCAATTTTTAAAAAGCCTTGGTCAAAAACATCAGTCGGAATATCAACATTCATTAAGTATCACTCTTGTTAACGCACACAAAACTCTAGTTTGTCTACCTGTCTGCTGCTACATCTGCTGTCTCTCATGAACAAGACACCAAAATACTTGAACCCTTTCGCTTTAAGCAAAGAGTGATCCCAGATATGGAGAGAGCAGTCCTCTTTTGTCTGGTTTAAAAAAAAACCAAAACAAAATATGTCAATAAACAGTTATGCTTCAGATTTCTTGATTTAGTTGCATATTAAAATCAAATGTTTTTATATGTATCATATGAAACCTGTTGACTGTAGGTCATCTGTAATAAAATTACAGATATTAAAAAAAAAATTCCATAGGTCTGGTATCTAAAGAGATCCCGACAGTAAGACTGAAGAATTGGGTTTGATGGTTTTGCATGACTATCCATCCCTGAGAGACTGACAGACAGACAGACAGACAGTGCTGGTTATTTAATGGAACTGTCCTTCTGTCATTAGCACAGGGTCATTGCTCCCTCACAACAGATGTTACAGTAACTAATGAGAAGCTGGGCTTGCTTTATGAGGTTAAAGTTGATGCCTTTAGCAACGTCATTCGTTCAGCTACGCCCCTTCTTAAAGCACAAAGGGTCATCCTTAATCTGTTCCATGTTACACTTTTACATGTACTCAAGTTTTGGTGTTTCTCTGTGTGTGTGTGTGTGTGTGGGTGTGCGCACGTGTGTGTATGTGTATGTAGGAGATGTATACGTACTTTTATGTTGTTATCTTTTCAGATTGCATCACTTTGAATGACATTGATGTTGAAACTGGAGCTCTTGCTTGGTTTTTCTGCGCTGCAGTCAGCATGTATGGACTTAGGAATGATTTGAGAAACAAAGTCACTCAGTTAATGTTTTAACTTTGCCTCTGATATCCTTGGATTTCAATCAAATCAAAAAAAGGGTTAAATTCTTACTGCCACCTTTTTGGTGATATCACAGCACAACTGTATGGAAATAGGTAGATGTTTACAATGTTACACTTGGTGTTTTTACATTATAATCTATATAATTTATCTCTATTGACTTTGTGGACCCATCTTTGATTAAATAGTGTATATGAAGCATGGCTAACAATAGCTTGCAGTAACTACTTAGCAGTAAGAAGCTCATCATGTCATTGCATAATTCAACATGGTCAATCATTGCCTTTTCTCCCCCAAAGTATTCAGCTTTCTTAACTGCTAATTTAGTTGGCTTTTTCCTTCCTTCTCCACACTCTTTGCCCTGTGTTTAAGAAGGGAAGTTGTCTAAATCACCACTCACTACTTGTGAAATTTATTAATATATGTTTAGGACTGACTATTCACAATCAAGAAAAAGTTTCTCAAAAGGTCTGAACAGAGCACAACATGTAGATGTTGATAGCAAGATAGACGTTTTAGGCTCAGACTCAGATTACATTATAACCCTTTAGGTCTTAGCTGTAGAAAAACAGCTGTTTCTAGCTGGAGCCCTCACTTTAACTGCAGCCATGAGTCAGGCAGCAAAGACATTAGCCAGAGGGTTATGTGGCTCAGACTGTTTATCACTGTGGCACTGGCAAATAACAATTCAGTTTCACAGCAGGAAGCTCTTTAACGTGAGTGGGTCCCACAGGTTTGAATTTCCTTGTAATAGTCTTGACATAACTTTGGATGAATAATCTAAGCTTTTTACAAAATTACAAAACAAACAAAATTATAAATAAATTTTTCAAAACCAAAATATAATTAGGACTTTTATGATCTTTAAATCTGTGCTATTGTTTTTACTGAGTATTTCTAGCTCAGGAAGCTTACAATAGCTGTTCATGCTCTTAAGTTGACATGTCCACATGATTTTGGGAGTCCACTTAGATGACTGGCGGTGAAACGTTAGAAGTGTTTGCATATATAATAAAATTATACTCTGAATGCACTCTAGTAGCTACTTGAGATTTAATAGTCTTGTATTTTCCTTTTAACAGCATGTGATTATCTTGCTGATAATAAGCAACACACGTTCCCACAAAAAAAGAAAGAAAGGAAAAACCTGCCAAAACCTCACAGTAGGATTCATGTGGTCCTACTGACTCAGAAACACCCCCACCAAAGACACGTACAAGGAGCCTTGCTCACCAAAGCCAAGAAGTAAAACAATGAAGTACATTGATGCATCTGGTAGATTGATAATCCTACAACGTTCTTAGTTTTTCTTTTTTTTTTTTTTTTTCAAAAAAAGCTTTACAAAGCCAACAAAGTAAGCTGACCACATGAAAGCGGGCTGTTATTTTATACATTTAGAATAATGCAGTTTTAAATAGAAACATGGCTTCATGCTTCCACCAAAACTCAGTTTATGCCACCAGAAATTAACATTCACAGGCACCTCTTCCTCCCCGCCTACATTTTACCAGACTGAAATTTCTATTCCCGTTTGGTTAGGCATTTCTGATATTTCTGGTGAAGCCTGGAGCAAACGCTTGACTACCAGGCTCTCAGACACAATGCTCCCTCCCACCCCCGACAGTCCAGGCTCTTTGGGGATCCCCTGGTCTGCTTAGTCTGGGAAAGGTTTCGTCTGTTATTGTGTTCTGCAATTCATCAAGGTCATTGAACCACTGAAGTCTGAGGCCATAGTTCTCAACCGGAAAAAAAGGTTGATTGCTCTCTTCAGATTGTGGTCAGTCTCTGCCTTAGGTGGACAATATAAAGTATGCTGGTGTCTTTTTCACTGGTAGTGGTAGGATGAAGTGCTGCTGAATGGATGATGACTTTGAATTCCATAACCTGGGTGCAACTCTGGTCTGTTGTAGTAAAAAAGGAACCAAGGCAAAACTTTAAATTTATTGCTGAGTCTATGGTTTGACTCTCAGCTCTGGTAATCAGATATAAATCATCATTGAAGGAACAAGACTCCAGACACAACTAGCGAAATGAGGATGAAGAACTCAACCATTTGGGGAGAACTTCAAGTATAGCCTCTTCTCTCCATCATCAGAAGGAACTGGTCTAAGTAGTTCTGGCATCTGATGCCCTTTGGGGAGATTCACTGAACTGAAGCCCCGAGGAAGACCAGGTACCTCCTGGAGGCACTTTGAATTTTGTGGTAGCTTGGGAACATTCCCCAGAAGGAGCTGGAGAGTGTTGCTGGGGTGGAGTACCTGAATTTTCTAATCTCTAATAAGTAGAAGACAGAAGATGAATATATGGAGTTTTGTGTAGAATTTGTGAAAACCTGTTTTTGATATTCTGCAGGCATTAAGGTTAAATGAAACATGAGTGGCACGGTTCAGCAGATTACTCTGAATCCAGGCATCCCCTACTTCCTAAGAGTTGACTGGGCTGTGGACCTGGGTGCTGGATTCACATTAGCTCTCACTGACGGAAGCTCAGCATGGATCGGGGAAGGTAAGAGCTTTATATTTGAAAACTGTGTCCAAATTATTAACAAAAAGATACTCCAATGAGTTAGTGTTAGAAAATGTCTTTGTCAGCAGGTGTACCATTCACCAGCCTGTCCACAGCACCTGGTTGACCCATCTCATAATGTCATGACTGTTCTGATTGCTTAACCTGATGGACAGTGGGGACCTTGTTTCATTATTCTTCTTTACTCCTATACTGTGCAGCTTACAGGTGTAGAAACTATATTAAACTCTACAAGGGTTGTCTTTGTCAATACAAGCCGATGCTAATGTGAATGGGTGTACACACGCAACAACATATCTGTGTGTATGTGTGGATCTGTGGTTATGTGTGTACAAGACTATGTGTTCTCTTAAAGGACACCTGGAACATAACTACTCCATAGTTGTTGTTTTTTCTGTCCATCTGCAGAGCTGACAGGTAGAGATGGAATTGCGGCAGCTATGTGTGGGCTCCTGGGTTGTCAATGTTTCTGTGTTTGATGTGTTAATTGGGACCTTCAAGCCGGCATTAGCAGCTGTGCAACAACTCATGACATTCCCCTTGGTTTCTCTGCATGCTTCCTTTAAAACCTGCTTTCACGTGCACTCTTGTTACTGCTTAATTAATGTTTGTAGTTTTTCTTGCAATCGTCTGTGAACTCCCAGTTTCAGGCTTCAGTTCCATGCATTTATGAAATATTGGCAACATAAAAGTAAAAAAAAAAACAAACAAAAAAAAAAACTTTCAAGAGTGTAATTGTTTGACTGGTGATTGTCTTGTCAGTTTCAGAAGATGAGGTTACAAGAGAAGCCAATGAGATGGGAGTCATAAGGGAGAAATATGTTGAAGATCTTCTTCAAGCTCTAACAAAATGTGAAGAAAGAGTGGGAGTAAAACGAAATGGGAAAGAGAAGTATTCTTTTTTCCTCTCTTCGGATCACAATCTTCTTTCGTATCAGAAGATCTGCAACAACATTTTGGTGAGAATGTTTTTCAGTATATGTTTGTTTTCAAAACACTCTACCAGAATTCATTACCATTTTTTTTACTTGCAATGATGACTATTTAACATAATTAACTTCAACAAAAAAGGCAAGAAATAAAATATCTTTATTTACTTTTAGACATTTTACAAGACATTTCACCAGAAACAATAGTTGAATTCAGCTCAACCTTTATTAATGGAGAATGGACTATGTCCATTCAGCAGTCCTTGTTTGCAGTTTCTGATTTTTTTTTTGTTTGTTTGTTTTGACCGACCTAACAATACAAATCATATCATTAAAAGGTGACATACTTGCAAATTTGTGTTGGAGGAGACACAGTTAGTGTCTGAAGCTGTTCAAAGTGACAGTTTCAGACAAAGTGACCAAAGTGACTCACTGCTCACTTTGAACAACTTCAGAGAACAGCTTCAGAGTCTGTGCTCACACAGAGGAACAAACTGCATAAACAGTTACTTCCATAAGAACAACAAGGTCCATTACGTCCTCTGCCATGGATCACATCTCTGAAAAATAAGCATGAAGACTGGCAGTGCGAACACAGTCTTACTCATTAAGTTGATTGAAAAAATCCACTTCCCTCCACACTTAATGGCACCCCAGGTTAAAATTAAAATAAATACTTCAACTTGTTTTGTGTTATCAGATTATAAGCTCAGTTTACAAATAAGGAATAGCATCTGATTTTTAATTTAAGAAAATTTATTTGTTATTAAAAAAGAACGCTCGTTAACTGACAGGTCACCCAGCTGGTTTATATCCCGAAACGCTCCACTGCTGCCTGATTTGCTGGTACTGGTTTTGAATGCCATAACATTATGTCCTGTAATCACCATTCCCTGAGGATAAATGCCTCTAATAACAAACAACAAAAATAGAAGGGAAGCATTTTTTTTTTTCTTTTACGGTGGGGACTGTTTTAAAGATAAGGTTTATTGCTTCCCAACATTATAGTGGAGTTATAAAGGTTTTGCTGCCCACAGGAAACTGAAAAAAAAAGTCACAAACTGTACTTTACAAATAACATCTGTCTTGCTATTAGTAGAAACATGAGACAGCTACCATTAAGAAAAAGTGGTAACGTACAATATATTCCAACAGTCACTGTTAAATTCAGAAAATGTTCAAAAAGCACAAGCTAACCCTGTTTCTAAGGCTCTGGAGGATTGCTCACTGCAACTGACACGTTTGATAAAGAACAGCTCCGGATTCTCCCTGATGATTTTCATGTCATTCTTCTAACTTAGGGGTGCTTTTGCCTTTAGGGAACAGGTCAGTAATAGTCTATGGGCGCTGCTCAAAAGAAGATGATCACAAAAAAGAGGGCCAGAAGGTTAGGAACACAGTACAGACCATAAAACCTTGATTTATGAACAGGGCTGTCCTGGCTTACACATTGGTTGATTAGTGACCTTTTCGTCCTCAGTTAATGTGATTGAGTGGCCTGTGAGGAGATTTTTCTCATATGGGTGGGGATGTGTTACATGATTAGCAATAGCAAAGAAAATCAAAATGATCTGAATTAGTCGTATCAAGATTTCAGTCATTATGATACGATGACTGAAATCTTAATATAAAATAAAGTGTCGCTGCAGCAATAGCATGTCTTGGATTCACAGACTTTAGCTGTGTGGGCAGCACAATAAGAGAAACATATTGATGTCTGCTTTAAATAAAGGTTTTTAAACCATCTCAGACACAGTTCCACATTACAAAATCCTCTATACTTGAAGATTGTATTCATTCCAAAGCTGTACATAGAATTTGATGGTGAATATTAAATTAAAGCTGACCTGACCTGATTAGTCAAATAAATGAGACTGAAATAAATTCAGCCCTGCTGGGGTATAGCATTTTTGTAATTTGATTTTATGACAGGGAATAATGGCTTTAAAATTAGTCATGATCTATGGCCTTAATTTAGAAGCTTGCTCCGCTGTTTCAGTGCAATGACAGAAAAAAAAAATCAAGGAATCAAAAGTGTGACTAAGTTAAATGCACATCTCAGCCATAACATTAATTGGTACAGTCAGTGACATTGCTCTCTTTCTTAAATTTCAGTGTTTTATTAGCAAATAGCTTCACTCAGGTATTCAAATTGATGTATCAGACTTGTGATACTGCAAAACATGTCTTCAGCTTGCCCCTTCATTTGCAGGTAATCCTCTTGCAGAACAATGATATGCAAAACTGCTTGGAATAGTTCAAATAATACAACAAAGCTTTAAATCTGCAGCTGGTCTCCAAACTCATCAGATACAAATCTAATGTGGTCTGATAACATCTCTGGTAAGCAAACCCTGATCCAAAAGACCCCACCCCAACCCACAGGGCTCAAACAATCTGTTGCTAACACACCATCCCCCAGAACCGCTGGGGAATCTGCAGATCTTTTTTGTGCATCTCTGAATGGGCTTATTGATAAGGCTAAAGGTTCAACCTTCACTATACTAACCTGGTGGTTTGAATATTTAGTGTATGTCAACTAACCTAATGAAACATCATATTTATTTTTCACATTGATTAGCTGTTACCGTTACTGTTACAGCCTCTGGACACAAATGGAAATAAGTCCTGAGCATAAAGAAATAAATTTATTTCTTGTCTGGCTGCTGGAAGACCGTGGGATTCCTCTGGAGGAGATATTTATATATTTTTTATAAAATATATATCCAATCTTGCATTTCATTTATTCACTGATTAAATATAATAGATAAATATAATATTGAATAAACATAGCAGCTGGAAATAAATATAACGCGTTAAACAATGCTTTTATTCAGCCTGAAGAAAGTCCATCAGAAATTATTATTTTATTTTAGGTATTATAGTTAGATGCAGTTAGTAATTGTGGCACCTGTACCACAGTTAGTCATTGTGGTCTCTTTTTCCAATGGCATGTTTCCGGAGTGGAAAGGGTGATGTGATGCAAGTTAGCCTTGGATTCCTTTAATACTTTCAGCCAAAACCAATTATATTGGGATTTTTTTTATTTATTTGAATGAACTCTCATCAAAGCACAAGCAAAAACAAAACAAAAAAAAAGAGTCTGCAAGTAATTTGTCAGCAACTAACATCTTTAAATTCAGACACCTCATTAAAGGAAGTATTTTGCCCTGCTTTTGAGAAAGACCTGTCTGGTAGCTTGTTGAGCTGTTTCTGTGAAAGTTTGTATTATCAGGACTGGACTGATTGTCGCCCCTCACTTCCTGCTCTTTATCTGGCATCACGCCCCCTCACAGTAGATCAGGGAAGTAAGAAGAGAAGCTGATTTCAACTTCTTTGCCCACATTTCCCATGCCAAGTAGCAGTGCCAAACCTTGAATACTGTCTTATCGTCATGAGAAGCTCCTGGTCACCCACTCACTTCCCTGTTTGGTAGACACAATAGCTATTTAAAGACTGAAACTATATATAAGATATATGTTTGACAATGTACTTTCTCAAACTACAATAATGTTTATGCCCTGAAATAGCTCAGCATAGTTTTAAAAATGATTCCCAGCAAAAGATCCATAAAACGCACTTGCGTTCAGCCCTGACGATGTGATAGAGTCTTCCCTGTTTGCTAATTTTGGGGGACATATCTCCCCTAGCTTTGCAAATATAACCTCTAAATGTATTGCCTGTTCTTTGCAAAACAAAAGCTCAAGCTCAGACAGTTTTATTGGAAAATATGCAATAATAGTTTTAAACACATATTTTCAATCTCAATTGGATTTATGTCTGTATTTTGTGCAGTTCTAATACATGAATAAGCTTTAATCTCAAGCATAAAATTCTAATTCTTGTTTTATGTTTTTAGGGCTATTATCCTGCTGAAAGATAAATCTCCCCTGTGGTCTTTTTTTGTATACCAGTTCTCTTTCTGTATTGCTCTACATTTGGCTCTATCCATCTAACCATTAACCCTGAACAGTTTTTGAGTCCTTGCTAAACATCAACCCCACAACATGCTGTAGCCGCCATCCATATTTCACTATAAGATATGCTCAGGGGAGTGTGCAGTGTTAGTTTTAAGTTCCACACAGAGTTTTGTAAATGACTGTTGCTCAGATATTGTACAAGTTTCAGTCAGTCGATATGTAAACATTCAGGCAAACGTTTTTTGGTCAACTCATAGAATTTATTCAAAATAATCAGTGGTCTATGCTAATATTATTTGAAAGCCAAACTGATTAAAGGGAGATTATGGAGTGATACCACAGAAATGCTTTTGATTAAAGGAAGACATTTTCCTGAAAACGATAAAACTAGATATTGATTTAAGTTTTTGACAGTATTGATTGGCATGATAACAAACCCCTTGTTTTCCATACTCGCGCTATGTTACGGTGTTATTTTCACCAGAACAGTTGTGCTGCACACCCATGTCAACATCTGACCTTATGGTCTGACTGAGACAGACACACACAAACAAATTTCCAGACCACACACTCTGAACCACACTGTAGATTTGAGAAACCAGAAGCCAGAAGTTTTGATTTTAACACATTGTTCTAAATTATGCTATTGTATTTTTTTTTTAAAGAAAATATAATCTTACTGTATTTCAGACACACAAGGTATGAAAAGCATTTAAGTTTTTTGCTAAGTGGTAATGCTACTCTTAATTTCTTATGTCTTTGTGTGAAAGCTTAGAACACTCAGTGTTAATTGTGAGATTTTTATAAATGTTTTGGAGGCAGAAATACTTACTGTGGACAATATCTTTGCTTAATTGTTTCAGTTGAGAAAAAGAATGTGGCAGTGGGTTTTCCATCACAGACAAAGAGTCTGACCTCCCACATCTTGGCAGAAGTTGGCAACAAGATGCTATGTGACCTTTAACTTTGTGTGTCAGGAGAAACAAATTGAGACAGGAAAACTTGACAGAATATTTCACTCCACTTCTTATTTTTAAAGGAGCCAAAGTAAAATATACATTTACCTTGGCTTCTTTAAAATGCATTAATAACAATGTTTCAGTAATGGCAAGCAAACTGTTTGAATAGATTAGAGTAGTTATAGATTGTTTAGCGTTTGTCTTCCTTTTTCTATGCTATAATGGCAAACCCTTGGTGATGATTAATGCTTGTGTTTACAGCTGTAGATCTTCTTAGAAAACCCAGGATGGAGAAACATGCACTCATTGGTATTTAAAAGTCAGCAGGAGCAGAATAAATAAACAACAGCTGAGGTTAGTCTAATGCTCCTTCAGTAAACAAAGTCTGACCTAGCAGAGGTTTAGACGTCTGTTTCTGGTGCCTTCAGCTGGTTGATGGAAGATTATGGAAGATTTATGTGCCAAAACTCTGTCAGTATGCAGAGTAAAGATTCACAAAGTTCCATGCATTAGTTTGGATTAAATGTTGCACTGCAAATGATGGGTATTAGCATTAACATTGTTCTTTGAAGTGTGGAAATATTTGTGTACTCAGGATGTCAGAGTTCACCTCTTTCTTAGCATCCATATGTGTTTGATTTATTGTCATATGACGTTTCTTAGGTGGAGAACATTGGAGAGATTTAGATGTAAATTGCAAGAAGTATAAGATGGGGTTGAAGAGAAGATGGATTGCAGGTTAGAGGAAGATCAAAGCTTCCACTAACCTTCACAAATTGGTAGCCTCCTATCTTTTGCAAACAGATGGTAAAATGTGTCCTCTCCCAGTCTACAAATTCATATGTCTTGGAATTAAACGTGAATAGTACTGAAACTTGATTGTCCGTTCTGAGTGGGTGTCTCTACCAAACTTGCCAAACTAAACAATCTTGCCACCCATCTACCGGATCACAGCTACATCAACATGCTGATGACTCATTAAGCTTCAAGTCACACTAAGTCCTTCCATGAGAGAACACTGCTCCGGCCATCTGAGACAACTTAATGTTACCAAACATGCCTTAGTTCTTAGGATCATCCTCCATAAATCCTGGGTGGTCCTCTTCTTGTGCTCATCCTATCAAGCTTGTCAAGTTACAAGTTGCAGGGAGTGGTCAATGCACAGCCATAGTGGCCAAGAGAAATCTACTAACTCAAAAATGGCAATTTCTGCGGAGAAGCAAAGAATAAAAACTGGAATAATAAAAACAAAAAAACAGAACTCTTAGTAGTTTTTAGAAAACTCTTGGTTTTAACTTTTCTTCCAAATTGTTGCACATTTTAGAAATCAACAATAGCCATTGGAAAAAAGCAGACTACTCTCTGGGTACTCCAACATTTGGACTACTTGGGCAGTCAGAAAAAAAAGATTACTTGAAGCTGAAATGTACTAGAATAGATATGTGCAGGAAAAAGAAAATCTGAGGACAGGGTGAACTCAGTTGTTAAATGACACATTCAAGTTCATCAAAAGAGGGTAAAACATCTGTGTGGTCTGTAAGAAATGCATCAATCCAGGTCAAAAACAACAGCTTTTGAAGATGGCAGCTTTATTACAGTATTTCTTCAACTTGTGTACAGTTAAAGATTTAGCACTGTATTGCCTTCTGGTTTTTCACTGTACTATGTGGTGTGTAGGGTGTGTGTGGGTGTGTGTGTGTGTGTGTGTGTGTGAGTCAGTGATTGAAAACGCAGCGATGACAAGGGTGCCAACCAAATATGAAGAGCTGCTTTCAATGACAAAATTGGCATTCTATATCAAATTGGTGGAAAACTCGAAATCTTTTTGTGTGCAGCATTTGCTTCTAAGTTTTTTCTCAGTGATTTTATGCCAAAATGAAAACGAAATGTGGTTTATTTTCTTGCATCAGAAGGATGTGTTTAATTCTAAAGAGCTACTGAAATAAGAAAGATGCAATGTCTCACTTGCATAGTTTTATTGGCGGATAAATAAGTCATCCTGCTTTTTTTTCCAGACATAAGAAAACACCTCATTCTCAAATAGTCTCCCACTTCAGAGAAAATTTTATGCAATGTTTGTTGCACCACCAGAACTTCTCATGATGACAGAAATGTGCAAATGCATTACTCATTTTTCACTGGTAGCTGATTTTTGGAAGCTAGATGAAGCCAGTTAAGAATTTTATGTGTCACTGTCAAGACTGCAGTGCCAAGTGGACTTTCTTCAGGATTTTTTCCAGCTTCACTACAAGAATCCACTTGTGCTTCAGTGTCTATGTGGTTATTTAGACCTAGATCCATCTTGAGTTGTCAATTGGCCTTGCTCAAAAGGATGGACGTGTTAGGCAATAAATCTGTCAATGCGAAGGAAGAGGGCTTGATAATTAAGGTCAGTCTTTACTCCTGGGCCATTTGGTCACCCATAAATAACAAAGCCAAAGGGCTTGCAGAAAAATCTTCATTTTCTGCTATTTTAGTACAAAAATACAAAAAGAAACTTCTTTACTTTTCGTCGCCTTTTAATACTTTTCTTTCTTTTGTTGGGGTGTTTAGATACACTTGGGCTCTGTGGAGCTTCAGCCAGCACCAGACTCTGTGGAGCTCATCCGGGAGATGATCGGGAAGTCTCTGCAGCACAGAGCAGATCTGGAGACAGAAAGTTCAAGGCTGTCAGAGGAGAACTGTACACTGCGACGGGATCACCAGCGTATACTGAAAGAGTAAGAAGTTCAAGGAAAAAAGTCTGGGAAAATAATGAAAAATTTATCTGGCGTTAGTTATATTTGCTGTTGACATTTTTTAAAGCTCTGTTAGCATTTATTCATATCCATTAGAATTTAGAGTGTATGATTAACAAAAAAAACCCAAATCTTTTCTCAAGTCTTTAATATCACACATCTGATTTTACACGGTTATTGGTTAAACAAAGGTAAAGTCAAACTTGAAAGTCCAAGTGTGAAAAACCAAATACTCCCTGTGATCAACACACTCTTAAAAAAAGGAAAAGTATGTAAATATTTTTTATATATTACTCATTATTTTTTATCCTTACTTTTAACATTAAATGTCTCAAAGTATTGCAGTAAACTTTTAAGCCCGTATATTGGAAGAATTTTGCTGGAATATTCACTCCTGGAAGATTGGCAACTGTTGGACATGTAAAAGTTTCTGTATTTCCTTGAATTCATGCTTTTTCCATCAATACTGTATGAAATTTGTTGTGGAATTGAGTACATTTTGTGGTTACATTCATATAGTTACAGAATCCTCTGAAGACTCATTTTTTCTTGTTTCTATGCATAATCCTAAAGTTTGAAAAGTGTGCACTTTCTTCGTACCACGTGTTGGTTTTTCTAACATTTGGTTAATGCTTTGAGCTCTGTGACACTTAACAGAGAAACTTCACACCTTGTTTCCACACATTGTGAAAAACACAGAAGGTTTTTTCTTTCTCTTTCTGCACGGCACAAATGTTGCCTCCCATTTCAGATCAGTTATGGTGTTCTGTAAAATTGGGATCCCTGCAAGCACCTTCTCAGCTGTCAAATAAGAAGGCACGTTAAAACACATTTTAGTTGTTTGTGTGTTCACTTTCACATGGATATACAGTTGTGGTCAAAAGTGTACATACACTTGTAAAAAATCATAATGTTATGGCTGTCTTGAGTTTCCAATAAGTTCTACAACTCTTATTTTTCTGTGATAGAGTGATCGGAACACATACATGTTTGTCACAAAAAACAGTCATAAAGTTTGGTTCTTTCATAAATTTATTATGGGTCTGCTGAAAATGTCACCAAATCTGCTGGGTCAAAAATATACATACAGCAACAAAATATGTCAATTTTGGTGATGTAGCGAGTTGTGTCAATCAAATTAGCTTCATGTCATGGCCTCTTCACTTCTTCTAAGTGATTCTGATTGACTACAGCTGTTGACTTCTCATGAGCCCATTTAAATAGGGCTCATTTGACCCAGTGATTAGACTCAGCTACAAAAGCTACAATGGGAAAGTCAAAGGAACTCAGTGTGGATCTGAAAAAGCGAATTATTGACTTGAACAAGTCAGGGAAGTCACTTGGAGCCATTTCAAAGCAGCTACAGGTCCCAAGAGCAACTGTGCAGACAATTATGCAAGTATAAAGTGCATGGAACAGTTGTGTCACTGCCACGATCAGGAAGAAAAGCAAGCTATCACATGCTGCCGAGAGGAGATTGGTCAGGATGGTCAAGAGTCAACCAAGAATCACCAAGAAGCAGGTCTGCAAGGATTTGGAAGCTGATGGAACACAGGTGTCAGTCTCCACAGTCAAGCGTGTTTTACATGAAGGCTTCAGACATTTCTTGAAGAGCATAAGTGAAAACAAATCTCCAGAAAAGATCAAGACACAGAAGATAGGCTGCTGATCACATGGACAAAGATAAAACCTTCTGGAGGAAAGTCTCTGGTCAGACAAACAAAAATTGAGCTGTTTGGCCACAACACCCAGCAATATGTTTGGAGGAGAAAAGGTGAGGCCTTTAATCCCAGGAACACCATGCCTACTGTCAAGCATGGTGGTGGTAGTATTATGCTCTGGGGATGTTTTGCGTGGAACTGGTTCTTTGCAGAAAGTAAATGGGATAATGAAGAAGGAGGATTA
This sequence comes from Gambusia affinis, assembly GCF_019740435.1. Taxonomy (NCBI): domain Eukaryota; kingdom Metazoa; phylum Chordata; class Actinopteri; order Cyprinodontiformes; family Poeciliidae; genus Gambusia; species Gambusia affinis. The sequence continues at coordinate 10,381,335 of NC_057870.1, forward strand.
CCTCCAAATTCTGCAGGAAAACTTAAAACCATCAGCCCGAAGGTTGGGTCTTGGGCGCAGTTGGGTGTTCCAACAAGACAATGACCCAAAACACACATCAAAAGTGGTAAAGGAATGGCTAAACCAGGCTAGAATTAAGGTTTTAGAATGGCCTTCCCAAAGTCCTGACTTAAACCCCATTGAGAACACGTGGACAGTGCTAAAGAAACAGGTTCATGCAAGAAAACCATCACATTTAGCTGAACTGCACCAATTCTGTCAAGAAGAGTGGTCAAACATTCGACCTGAAGCTTGCCAGGACCTTGTGGATGGCTACCAAAAAGCCTAGTTGCCGTGAAAACCAAATACTAATGTTGCTGTATGTATATTTTTGACCCAGCAGATTTGGTGACATTTTCAGCAGACCCATAATAAATTTATGAAAGAACCAAACTTTATGACTGTTTTTTGTGACAAACATGTATGTGTTCCGATCACTCTATCACAGAAAAATAAGAGTTGTAGAACTTATTGGAGACTCAAGACAGCCATAACATTATGATTTTTTACAAGTGTATGTACACTTTTGACCACAACTGTACTGTATGTTTGTTCCAACAGGCTGGAGCAGCAGGTTAAGGATAAGGAGATGTTAGAAAAGGAAATATATTCGCGTTTTGTCATGGTGTTAAATGAGAAGAAAGCGAAGATCAGAGGACTGCAAGAGACTGTCAAACAGCTCAGCCACACTGATCAGCAAAAAGAGGATGAAAGAAGACAAAGGTTTATACGATTACTTTGAAAAAGTTGATATTTTTCTGATAACAGTGAACTCGTAAATTTGACATCCTACTACTTTTTTCCCCAATGTCTTATTTTGCTATATGTTTCTATAGTAATGTTTTGGCATACTAACAGGCTGGGCTTATTTTAATTAAGATGTATCCTCACATTCTTTTTCCTTTTAACCTTGTACATTAAACTAAACTCTTTTCTAAATTGCACTCAGTGACGGTGGGGCCTCTCAGAGTGAAGACGGTGGACATCCCTCTCAGGAGTCAACTATTCTCATAAAAGGTCTGTTGGTTTTAAAAAAATGATGCATTAAAGTTATCACAGTTTTTTTTAAAATATAAATGACAAACCCTGACAATATTGGGGTTCATTTTTAGTGAGCCCTCTTTACTGTTTTACCTTTAAATAAAATATAGTGCAGCAAAATATCTTCAGAAGTTACATAGTAAACACAGTATAATATAAGCATGTGTCCAGCTGTTCAGTGAAGGCTTCAGACATTTCTTGAAGAGCATAAGTGAAAAACAAATCCACCACAAAGATCAAGGAACACAGAAGATAGGTCATGAATAAAGATTTAGAAGTTTAAAAAAGGTTCAGGCTACAAAACGTAATTTCAAGGTTTTGAACATCTGCTCAGTCAATCAACTGAAAAAACGTTTGACTCAACTGGCTCCAGATAACACTGAAGGAGCTGTAGACAAAACATCTTAGTCATACACTAAAAATCCTTCCTTTATGAAAGAAAGAGATGCAATTCTAGAAAATCAGTGGCAGAATTTTTTTGATATTCTTAAAGGCTGCAAAACACTCAAGACTGTAATTGTGGTTCACCTTCAGTCAGATCAATGATGTTAAATGTACAGCCAAAATTGTTGCGATCAAAACATAATTAAGTGTGCGATTGGCCCAATCAGAGCTGAGACCCTAGTGTAACTAATAATCTGTTTTAAAATGTATCTTTCCAAAGATTCTCCATCCAATCTGACTAAGCTTGTGCTGCTTTGCAAAAAAGCAAGCAAACGTCTCCAATTGACTGATTAAAGGTGGAAGACACGTACCCCAAAATATTTTTGACTATGGTTGCAGCAAAACCTAGTTCTGCTAGGCTTTTACTCATTAGCTGAATAAAACACTTTTCTGAGATGTCTATAAATATTGAAAAACATGCATCTCTTTATTCCACCTCATAATTAAGAGCTACTTTGTGTTTTTCTAATAAACCAAATCACTTCAAAATACACTTATGTTTGTTGCAATGTGACAAAATATAGAAAAAAATAGTGAATCCTTATGCACGGCACCATGGAAGGACAGAGAGAACAAAGATTCTGAACTTCTCAAGCTTACTCCTATTACCAATAACCTCTCTCATGTGATATAGTAACGACGACAGCTCTTAGTGAAACTCTTAAAATTTAGCTCTCCTTCTACAGATTTTACTGTCCAATAAACTGAGCAGTTAAAGGTAATTTAATATTCAAGCAGAGAGTTTGAGCAGAAACTTGAAAGCAGAGAATATACCCCCAGGTAGCTTATTTCTGGGAAATACTTGTGAGTAAATCTGCCCTGATTGCTTCAACACGGCCAGCTGTGAGGTGGTCTGCCCCTTTCTGCATCATGCAGGGTAACCATGTGACGTCATAACCCCACCACCAGCCTTCCTGCTGCAGTTCTGCAGCTTGCTGGTGTACTGTGTTTCCACTTTCTCTATGGCTGCATTCGTAGTATGAGCCAAACTCTGACTACTCAAAGAGAAATTAACATTGCAACACGTGTTATGACTTCAACAAGCTGTGTTCTTTGGCTCTCCACTTTCTCTGTCACAGAAACACACAAGCACACACACACGCAGCCCCACGCACACACGTCACACACGTCACACACGTCCTCCACCCAGGCATTTATTCACACACTTGGTTGTTCAGAGCCCTGGAGGAGTTTAAAGTCACAATTTGCTGGATTTGCAGCTTGTCAGCAAGACCTCTGAACACTTGTCTTTCTTTAAGGCTTTATTTCTTACATTATGTTTATACTTATCTGACTTCCAACTAAAGAAAAGATCAAATGGATTTTAAAATCTTCCCAACTAAGCCATTGATTCATAGCAAAATTCACAAAGATGTGAAAAGTACAAAATGTATCTAACTTCCAAAATAAAAATTGATCAAACAAATTTTAAAATCTTCCCAACCAAGCCATTGATTTCACAAAGATGTGAAAAGTAAAAAAATCACCACAGTGTTATTTAATTGAATTTCTTTGGGCCATGTGAATCCCCGTCCATTTAGCTGTCACCAAGCTTCACTTGGATCAGACACACAACAGCAGGGCAGCCTGATGTTTTAGTGGCCTCTGATTTTTTTTCCTCCCCTTCTGACATGTTGGCCCCTGTTGACCTTTAGGCCCCAGGCTGTGTTTTCATGCTGTGCAGAGCTGGGGGTAGCTTTCTTTGACTCACTCCCTCCAGGTTTAGCCTCTGATAGTGACAACACAGGAAGCATCACTCATATAAGGGGACTCAGAGATAACAGAGATAGAGAGAGAATGGAGAGGAAGGTGAAATGCAGTCTTACTGACGGGCCAAGCTTCTTAGGAGGAGAACCGTAAAGAAAAACTATTTTTTATTGATTTAACTGTAATGATGGCAGCTATAGTATTTTTTTCTTATCTCTAAATCAGGACAGGACAAGTGTTTTTTTTTCCTCTAAAACAGGTTCTCAATCTGGCAATCTCTGAATGTGAACAGGCTAGTGGCAGAGTTACAGGGCAAACAGGTGTGTTTGTCTCTTCATATGTAATCTATTGCAACTGGACCATTGAGGAATGTTAGATTTCTATTAATGATAAAGGTTGCAAAGTTGTCCCAGGTTGACAAGGGTTAACGAGATAACTGTCCTGAACCAACTACAAATGTGCCACAAGAGTTCCCAATTAGAAATAATTTGAAACCTTGGGTAATACTTTTGATTTACACATCACTTATTTAAGCTATTTTCTGAACGTGGTTGCATTTCTATAATAACTGCATGTAATGGAGTATTCTAAGGTTGAAGTAATTTTATGCTTTTAGATACCACAACATGGAGTGCTTTGGAAATGTAGCCATATGGGTTTCAAAAGACTTCTGACTTGGAGCAGAGGTTCATCTTCCAGCAGGACACACGCGGGCCTAAACATACAGCTATAGATACAAACTTTGTATTACAAAGGAAATGTTGAATCTATTCTGAAAAGGCCTGTTCAGATGTTGCAATAGCCCTGGCAAGTCTGAGCCTAAGTGTAATTGAGAGTTTATGGCAAATTTCTGTTCAGACTCAATCTTTAAACCTATGCCTCTATTTTGCCTCCACTCTATAGTTATGTATTACTTTATCTTGGTCTATCACAAAAAATCTTCATAAAAGACATTAAATATTTTTGTAAGAAAGGCATCTTGAACTTTTAGAAGGCACTCCAATTTTAAAATGTTATGTTCTTTACTACTGTAGTTGGGAATTCAATGTTATCTGTGAGTACATATGAGCTCTTTCTGTATCCAGGTTGTAGTTTAGTTTCACAAGGCATCCCTATCCATCAAAGTTTTTCTGATGATGAAGAGAGAGAGACAGAAGAGACGGTTGCTTCATAATCCTAACACAGACTGCTCTGAAGATCAATAACATTAATGGTGAGTTTCATTTACAGTGCATACAGTTTAATTGGCTTAGTTACTTTTCTTGGCAATTATGTTGATCCAAACACAGTGATGGCATGAAAATGTAGAGAAGATGTGTTATTGCTGATCCTCTAACTAAAATTGTCTACAACTCAAGGAATCTTTCAATTCCTGATCATTTGAAAGTAAAAATACTCAAAGTTTCATTGAAAAAGTAACACAATCCTTTTAAGTGTCTAGTTATTAAAAACATAATTGCAGTGGAAGATATGCAGTCCTTCATTAAAGTATTGTTTTTCCATTCATATTGTTTGTTGTGTTGAAAAAAGAGAAAGTGATTTTTTTTCTTTTAATACTAACTAAAACTAGTCTATAATTATTTTTGCAAACTGTAACTGTTGTATTAATCGATGATGTTTTGTTGGCAAAATAGTCTCCATAATTCTCAATATTTCTAGCTACACTTTCTCCAACTCTAGCAAACTCAACTTTTATCCTTCATTGCATCTGCCTGTGGCTGCCCGTTAAATGAGTCAGACAATTGCAGCCGTGTGTGTGGTGTGGCCCAGTTCAGCTGAGCGGTGTGAAAGCAATAAGTTTCAAGCTCCATGCAAAAGCTTTCAGCCTTTTACTCCACCAAATTTTATTTATGGCATTTTTCTTCCTCTTTAAATGGATAACAAGGGTTTTCATGACAAAATGTATGATAGACCACTATAATTTATCCTAATTACATGTCAAATTTACAGCACAGCACACAACCTAAAACAGTGTCAGCCAAGGATGTAGATTCCCAGAGATCCTCCCTTCTTCTGTGCCAGATTTTTTTTATTCACTAATGTGAAAGTAGCTTAGCTGGTAGCATAGCTAGTTTCTTTAAACTGATGATTGCCTGCATTCTTAAAACTCTGGTTGCCTTTTGTGAATGTCTAAATGTCTAATAAATCAAATTAGATATTTAATGTTGCCATCTTCTCTCTAACCCTCCAGACTGAATGTGAACACAGGACCTTCACATGCTCTGCAGTATCTTTGGGAACTGTTTGTGTTGCTGCAAATAAAATGGAAATGGCAGGTAATCTAGAAACAAATGATGTATGCAGTTTTTCATTATTTGGATTTACTTCCTGCCTGCTACTAAAATATTGCTGCCACTCAGGCTCTGTGCTGTTTAAGAATGAAGAATCAAGTTCAGAAAACTAACAAACAAAGGCTTTTTTGTTAGTGTTTTTTTGTCCTGCTTTTCTTTTCTTTGTTTATTAAAAATATTATAAATGCTGTATGTTGCATTTAAACACTGTAAACTAGCACTTTATCAAAGGTAATTTGAACTTAATCTTTTTGCTTGTTTTTACTTGCCCTTTTTATTTTCTGGAAATGTATGACCAAAGCAACTTGGTTGTCTCCATGGAGTCATTGGGGGGATGTTGTTTCTCATTGTCTTAATTTCCACACCTTGTGTTTTAGCTCAGCTACCAGTTTTGGTAGCTGAGTTACTGTACTTGCATCTTTACTTTGGGGCCAATGCACCAGCCTTCAGGTTCTTTATCTCACCATTCTGCCTTCGGCTTTTAGATCCTCTTGCAGTCTTTTGTCATTTTGATGATACCTTTTTGTCTGCTTAAATCCACGGGTGGCCGCCTGGTTAATCCTCCTGCAACACGTTCTTGCGGGTGCTGTAATCCCCACAAGAATGTTCCACTCTCTCCTCTGCACTCCACATGAATTAGGTATTTTACAAAGGAAAGTAGAGAGCTGTCAGAGGTTAATTTACAGATGAGTGCAGTACAAGATGATGAGACAAAGTGGGGACAACGTGGCTGCCACTCTGAATATGTTGGTGGTTTTATTCTAAATTTTACTTTATAGTTTGATTTCACATAACTTTTGTTTGCGCCAGCTTGTGTGGCATCGTGAAATCGACTAGAAGAAACATGCTTGAATTGTTGGAGGAGCTGATGTGACAGGTTGTTGTACTATCTGGATATATAGTTATAGTAAAAAAGTGGCATAGCCCTTATACGGTTCTATTGTAAGCTACCTTCTAATGTTTTAGAACAAAAAAACCCCATGAGGTCTTTGTCAAATTCTGCAGTTGTTTGATTATTACCTCAGAAGTAGAAAAACACAAAAGTTTCTAAACCGTTTAGAAAAGATCGACAGGATGTTTAGAGAAATCTAAGTACAACCTTAGAGCTTTCATATGATTTGAAAGGTAAAGGAGCCACCAGGAGCCGCTTATCAAATGTATTTGATTTGCATGTGTGGCCGCCTCTGAAAACAGAAGTTTTTAAGGTCAGTGGCATACAGCTGAGTGCAAAAGTTAGAAAACATGTTATCTTTTGTACAAGATTTTAGTTACAATGTTCTATATTGCAAGTCACGTAAAATACTTTAGGATTGTGGTATTCAGTGGTTATGTACAGATATCTTCTCGGCAAGTTTGGCATTTAAAAACAACTTTTGAGCCCCGATGGTGTCTTTCCAAGGGCAATCTATATCCTTCAACTGAACACGTGCTCTTGCAGCTGGAGGGGTTAATGATGTTCAAGGAAAAGTAAAGACGGCTGAAGCAGCCTCATATTAAGCATTCAGTCACTTACTTATCATCGTCATTCACTTATCGAGTGCACCTGTAGAATTCCCATCATCCAGAGAAATGACAGGAGCCTTCCTGTTTTTCCTGCCACAGAGTTGCAATGAGACAGACCCGTCTTTGTCTCATGCTGGGCTGCTCAGGACTCACCGCTCTCCACCTTGAAGTGTAATGTCTGAAACAACTTGGCCTCATAAAAACAGTTCTTGAAAACTGAAAATGACAGCTCACTTACTAAGGTCTATCAACTGCACCACAAAGCATAAGAAATGCAAGCCGTTCCCTTTTAGAGTTCATAATAGACCAATTACCACAGTTATTTGTTTATATTGGAGTAAAAACTTTCCCCTTTTAAAATGTCTAAGTTTTGTTGGACTGGATGTGTCTGCCTCTGTTACTTCCTCCTGGTTTTCTATGCAGTGGTCTATCCTTAGCATCTTATTGTCTGAATCAGATTCTGTGTGTTAACATATTTCTTAGCTCATAAGACAGACACTGGTGCATATAAAATATGAGCATTGCTCATATTGCTGCAGCTGCTGTCTTTTGCTTCATGCTATTCCAAACTCATATGATGTAGCACATGAGTATGGCATATGGCCCACTCAATTCTATACTACCTTGAGTTGATGGTGGCTACAGGGGACAGCATCTCCCATTTTGTTCTAGATACTGTCAGTTGATTGTGAGATGTAATAAATGCATGTAGATCAAAAATGACTGAATGAATCTGAAAGTGGCCTTATTTACACCTTTTAAATGTAAACTTTCTAAGATAGTGTGAATAACACTGTATTGTCTTATGAATATTCCCAAAACTCTTAAGTGTGCTTTGCTTTACAATCTTGTTGTTGTCCCTTTGGTACAACAATAGGGATTTTTTTCTACTGTTATGTTTTTTTTCTTTTACTTAACTTTCTTTAACAATACTTGAATAATGACTCTTGTAACATTTTTCTTCTGTAGTAAAAAAACTTACGAGCCTTGGTCTCTGTGTGAAGGGCCATGGTGACTGTCTGGTGGACAACTGGATATTTCCCTAGTCATAACACAGTTATAACATAACATTTTTCTATGTCAATCTCATTTATTCAATTTCCACAGAAACTGAATCCTGGGTTTCTAACCCACAACTGTCAGATCTGTACATTGAAATATATTAATTTGTAATTAATCTATGTAATACTAGTTTACTATTTCTGATAAATTAACTGTTCAATGTTATTCATTATGATGCATCTGTGAGCAGAGTAGCGTCTTGGGTGCCCTCACACAAGTTGTCATTCATACTAAAACTAGCGACAGCACCAGTCAAAGCTTCTTTTGTTGTTTGAATAACGTACAAATCCCCAATCATTTCCTTCTTGCTTCAATGGTTTTCAATAGCTAGTGGCAAAGAGTAACCCCCTCTGTTCCGACGTGCTCGTTAAAACATCCTTTTGATCAGCACAAATACCGAGTGGATTTTCTTATAGCTGTTGGTGTTAACTGATTGTCTAATTATTTGAATTAATCCAAAGACTAAGCAGATTTGAAGAGCATAGTCATAGAACATTAAGTATATATATATATTAAGAGCACACAGAATGTAGTGATCAGGAGCATCAAATGTCTGACAAAATTAAGGTTTTTCTGATAATCCAGCTTTACAAGTAGTTCATTAAGTTTGTAAGGAATTGCAACATTTATGGCATAAAAATGTCAAATGTATGAGAACATTTTACTTATGAATTTCCAGAGATGTACAGTAACAACTAAGCTTTTATATGCAACCCAAGCCTAAACTTTATGCAGCTACTCAAAATGGTATTCAGAAAATTGGAGCTGAGAAATCCAAGACAATTTTCCACAAATTACTTAATTTTCTCTCATTGCTGAGAATGGTTTACACCATCATTTTGACTTCCTCTTGGTCAAAGACCAAAGCGTCATCAAGCTATCCACAATGTGTTCCTTCGTGTTGACTCACTGGCAGCCTGGCTTCAATAACTTGTCTGCAGTATTTAATCTACAGTGAGAGGAACATTACCCAAGAAAGTTCTGCCATACATATTTAATCTTTTGACTTATTGTCATGTTTAAGTTTTTGCCAGGTTTTATTGTTGAGAGTTCTTTGCTTTGTGTTATCCTTGTTTTGCTGCCATAATTTCAACATATCTTCTCATTTTGATAATTGCCAAACACAGTAATTATTGTATTGTGTTGTGCCAGTTTGTTTGTTTTACTCACCCACTGCTGTTGCTCACATTTGCTCTGTTGAAGGATATTTTGGAACAGTCTTGACATCAATCATTGCACTGTGATTGTAATAAAGTTTGTTTTCCAAGACTTTAGGCTTCAGCAAGGTTCTTCTCCATATGCGTTCATATCAAAGGCAAATATAGCTTTAAAGTGTTATGTGGAAAGGAGTGTGTCAATAGTTTTCCACACAATTCCAAATATTTTGACACTTAGCTTTCAACTTAATTTTCTGGATTTACTTGCAGTCTTCAATTCACACGTAGCCAATAGGATTGGTCTATGTGTGGTTGGTTGGAGGATTACATTTAGTTGTGCCGTGTTATTTTAAAAGCTCTACGCAAATATTAATGTGTTAGTAATGATGTGTTGGGGTTTTCAGTCACATCCTATTTGTTCCATTCAAATTCCTTTTTTATGTGACGAGAAGCTGTTGGACAAAATTGGCTAACAGTCACATTAATAGTGCGGAAAACATATTTTTTCCACTTATGGATTTTTTTCTGTTTTTGTTTTGCCGCAGTTTAATGTTTCAGGCCATCAAACAAATTCTAATATCAAAATGTCAAATATAAAAATATCAAAAAAACAAAGTAAGAACAAAAACAGTTTTCAAAGAACAATTTCATGAATTAAGTGGACACAGTAGAATTTAAAACTTCAACACAATTCATGTCTCCAGTAAGCAATCATTATTCAATAGTCAAGAGCCCACACCCTCTGTAAGAAGCAAATGGCAGCAGACAAGGAGCTGGATTTTAACCGGACTAATCCATTCCTAGCCTGGTAAAAATCATCCCCTGGTTCTACGCTTTGCTTTGTACCGAGAATCCTAACCCAATTATTGTGAAACAATTGCTTGCTGGAGGTGAGTACACTGATGTTTAAAATTTTTACTTAATCGATAACGTTTGGCTGTGATTTATGTGGTACACCAGTTTGATTCTATGAAGCTTAAATTGCATGCACTGTAAACGACAATCCCCAGAAAACAGACGGAGCAGTGATGAAAGATGGGAATCGAGGAGACTTGCATGGGAAGAGAGTCTCCAGGCTAATCCAGACCCTTTGTTATAAAGTAATTGTCCCCTAAACCAAACAACTGCCTAAGACATTTGGTTTAGGGGCGATGGTAGGAATTCCCTCTGCAATCAGTGAATCACCGGTTGATTTCCGTTCTGTCCTCCTCTGTCCTTGTGTCCTTGGGCAAGACATTTCACCTGCAACACCAGCCGGCCAGAATCAGACTGACATCCTGGCTTCTGACAGACTGCTCCAGGGCTTCTGTGGCTACAATGCACTAGCTTATCATCATCAATGTGTCAAGGTGTGCGTAAATGGAAACGACTGATTGTAAAGCGTCTTTAAGGGTCCTGAAAAGCGCTATGCAAGTTTTATACAGTGTATAATAGTTGGGTTTTCTATTAGATTGATACAGACTCAACATAAAATAATGATCTACATTTTTAACTGTGATACGATTTTGAAGCAGGCGACAAATGTTTCTCAGTTACATGAAACATTGCTCTTTTTTCTGTTCTGATATAAATTCTGACTTTCTGGCTTTTGCATTTAGAGCAAACCTCAATTCTTAATCCAGTCTTATTTAATTAAGTCATACTTATAATTGGATGTCTTAATAAAACTAAAAGTAAATTGTCTTATTTAAGCAGATAATTTATATCTGTAGATTTTGTAGTCTAATGAATAGAAAACATAAATCTAGGATGTAAAAGTTGGAATCAAGTTGGTTTTTGGCAAAATCAAAACTAGACAATGAATCAACTAGTTAACATTTTGCAGTTCACTTACTGTAATTTATATTGAGAGGTGAACATCATCTTGGATCCTCTTATATGTATACAAAACTTTACATGAGGTTGCTCTAGCTTGAGATCTGAGAATGTTGTTTTCTGTATCGATGTTCCCTATTTTAATGAAAAATTATTTAGAGTCCTCAGCTAATTTTTAGAGCTTGATTTAGAAAAAAAAACAAACAAAAAACATATTTGTCTCTCTTATAACCACTTTTATGGGACTGTTGTTATTGTGATCTTGATCTCTTTGGCTCCCTTTCTTTTACTGGTTATTGTCTATATCTGTCTTATGTATTCATGCTTTAAAACAATAGCTTTTCTTTGTAGGAAACAGATTTTAATGGTTCATACATGAATGAAAATTTAAAAAATGACTTCAAATCTTCTCAGCACTAGATTTTTTTCTCTTTTTCCATTGAAACTATTTATATTGTTTTAATATGAAGAATGGCAACTGGCATATTGAATATGTTAGTTTATTTTTGTTGTCTCTTTGAAGCACTGTTGGAAATACTTAAATGCCACTATCAATTTCACTTTGAAAACAAACACAAAGTGAATATAAATGGTTGTCATCATTTAAAAGCCTGATTAATGTTTATAATCAGATATAACTCTCTCTCTTTTTATGTTTATATATATATATATATATATATATATATATATATATATATATATATATATATATATATATATATATATATATATATATATATATATATATATGTGTGTGTGTGTGTGTGTGTGTTGGAGTAAAATGTTTGAATAGCGGAAGAGAAGAAATAATGGATGGATCCATATATCTTCCTGTGCAAGTGTGATTGTAGTTGGGACTTTTAAAAAATCATATTGCAATAAGGAAAATAAGATATGTTTGAAGATCTGACAAATTGTGAATAAAGTGAATAAACTCAGTTCTTTTGTCACTGCTGTCCTCCTTTGACCTTTACCTAAAATACAGGGGTCATCTTCTGTGGTCTGGACCTCCTCACTTGACTTCAGAGGATCAAGGTTCACGTCCGTCCAGAGGCGGCTTCGTTTTCCCACATGTTCTACTCTAAACAGGGAGCTAACTCGCAGAAACACCCCCACACAAACTCGTTTCCCTGGACCCCAGGAAATCACAGCAAGCTGTTTTTTCTCTTTCTGTGTCACCACCTTGGGTTTAGTTTGACACTTCAGTTATACAACATTTTCCATGTCGTTATTTAATAATTTACCTTTCTTCTGGCAATGCTCTGAAGAGTGATTTAGTAATCTTGATTTGTGCCAGTTGGTTGTTCTCTGTGTATTTACGCCAGAACAAACAAATGGCGTAACTGCAGGTTTTTTCTGGTTGTTCTGATCTGGGGGGTCCAACCTGAATTTCATCAGGGAGAAAAATAGAAAAGAACAGCACAGCTATTGCTTTTAAACTTTTTGCTTTCTACAGGACATCATCCTTGCTTTTAAGATGTTAAATGTCCCTTTTATCCTGTCAGTGGTTGCCAGAGGCAGACCACCTTTATAGGTCATGTGATACATGGGTCATCTTGGGGTCCGCACAGCAGATCACCAGGATCAAACAGTCTTTCACTAGGTCTTTGACTCAGTGATTTATAGCTACTTAACTGGCACAACACTTCCATGGTTAGACATACAGCAGAAATAATTCACACATTGCGTTGTGTTTTTTTACTAAAAGGTCTTATCAGGTGCTATATTTTTTTCTCTCCAAAAATTGACTTTGATTAAACAAATTTATGAAGTCCCTTTTGTTGTAATGTTGCACAAGAATCAAGCTGATCAAGTGGTATTATTGGAGAGTATGGCAGACAGATGTCAGTGTAGATTCTAAAGTTTTGACTTGCAAAAAAAAAAAAATCAGTTTTATGGGAATCAAAACCTTATAGAAAATGCTGTGGATGGAGAACAGGAAGCAAACAGTGACTATGGAAATGATAGTTTTCAGAACTTTGATTCTAATCTGCTTATGTTTTCCTAGGATTATTTTTAATATGATTGGTTTTCATTGCAGATGCTCTCTCAGAAGTTAGATAAATACTCCATTAGGTGATTCCCCAGTACAGTGGCACTGGATCCAAACAACTCCTCCCTTTTTAACTGGAATTTTTTTTCAGATCAATATAATTTTTCTTATTTCTGTATTCTGGTTTTGACTGAAATTATAGCAGAGGTAGAAGACTGTATTTACGAATCTGATGAAGAACTGTAAGACTTGGCTACATGGGAATGAAACAATAGAGGAAATTTACCTTCACAGCTCTAGATGGTTTCCAACAGGATAACAGCAAGAAATGATTTTTTAATGTTTACCATTTAATGTTCTTATTATGTTCTTGCTTCTAAAGAAATCCAGATTTATATAAATATGTAGCTACAATCAAAACGTAATATGAGTATGCTTCAATGTTTCTGTACAGTTGAAATCATAGTACGTTTAATACTTGCTTCAAGGTCATCTCCAAAAGTTATTTTTAATCTGAACACATTCCAATTCACTAAGATGCATCTGTATATTTAAGTTCATATTTTATATTTACTCTTTTAAATACATTCAAGTTCATATCCTGTCTAGGCAGAAAAGTTGCATACTCCAATATTTTGTTTGACTCTCTAACTTAGAATTATAGCACACCTTCGCTGTAGCATTGTTTTGATAAGATTCTGCAACTTAAAAAAAAATTATTTCCATCCCAGGTTGCATACATTTTTCACTGAGATCCTGTGTTGATGATGGGAGAGTCCAACCACTGTGCTGTCTTCCCCAGAACATCACAAAGATTCTCAATGGGGTCTAGGTCTGAACTCTGTGGTGGCTGATCCAGATCTGAAATTTAGGCTGTTTCACAGTTTCAGCTGGATGGACTTTGGCATTGTCATCAGGGAAGAAACAATTCCATTAATGGAATAACCTGGTATTCTGGTTTCTTATAGTTGTCAGCTGATATCATAATATTACTGAATTTTCAACTGCAACAACCTCAGATCATAGTACAACATGCACAAGCGTGTAGACACTACGCATGGTGGGTGTATGACTTCATTTGCCTCTCTTCTTACTCTGACACACCCATTATTCTGGGAGAGGGTGAATCTGGACTTTCTTAAATCGCTGCAGAGTAATCTTTATGCTCACTTGTAGTTTAAAGCCTTTTTCTCCAGTTAGCCTCTCTGATTAGTGGTTTTCTTGAGGCTACACAGCTGTTTAGTGCCAATTTCTTGAGTTCCCATCACATTATCCGTGTGGAAATGCTCTTACTTTCATTATTAACCCTAGCATTGATGAGTTCTCCTGTTTCTTTTAATTCAATTGATATCACCAAACAAAGCGATCACCAATCACTGTCATTCCGAATTTCTTTCTACCACAATTATTGCTTAAAGAGGATGGTTCCTTATTGTCCTTCCAGTTTTTAAGAATGCTTTACAGTTCTCCGGTTTTAGTTGTCTCTGGAATCTGGTTACATGTTTATTCTGCTTGTTACTAAATGATTAGATCCTGAACAAAATTCTATTTTAGTCCAGGCAGTGTTTAACAGGATGTGGAAGCAGATTTTCATCCACTAGTCTTTCTAACTTTTCAATATCTCATGATCACTCTATCAGGCACATATATATTCCTGGAATGAGCCCTCCTTGGCGTTTAATAGCCAATGATGGGGAGCATGATAAGATGACCCAGCCTCCCCTCATCCCCTCTTGGAAAAGCACAGCGCAGAGTTTCCAGTGAATCACTGTGAAGCAGAAGGTTGCCCATCTTAGCTGATCAGTTTCCGCTCATGAGCAAGTTTTCCCGATCGTTCACTTGTACTATAGCGCTAATGTAAATGAGACAAAAATAAAATAAACTAAATCCGTATTGTTCACATGTCTTGGTCTACCAGCGACAGCAGTGCCGGGGGTGGTCTGGAGGATTGTGGCATTGGAACAACCAGACTGTTATGACTCGAAATTTAACCAGAGAAATGTCTGCACTGCGCCGTTTATACTGCGCACCCGTTGGTTATAACTGCTGGACTTTCCAAATGGCACGAGATTTTTTTTCAGCATACTGATTATGATATATTTTTGTAGTTTAAACAAGCATATAAACACAACAATGTTTCATTGGATGTATTTTGTGCGGCTTGCATGCTCGGAGAGAAGTGCGATCACCTAATAAAACAGGGACAACCTACAGAGGAGACCATTTGTGCCACATTAGTCTGACTAAGTGAGGAGCCGCTTCCTCTCCTGCACATGGTCAATTGGAGACTGTTCCCTCCTCCACAAGGTGTCTCATTCACTTTTTATATGAGCCCCTCCTCTTTGACGAAATAACAGCGTGGCTTAGGCAAAATTGAACTTGTTTCTTGCCAACATTCACGGGATACCGTCGATGCGCTCAGATCCAGGATCACGCTGGAGTAGGACCGCGCATCATCTAAAGAGAGGAGTCAGGCTCACTGGGAAGAGGAAAAAATAAGTTTTGCTGCCTCAACTTGGAGTGGACCTATCCAGGCACTGTTTTACGCACGCATGCGGTGCGCTGGGATTAGCAAGATCTAAGGATTTAGTATCTATAAACAACTTTCTTTGTTCAATGGAATAAAATTAATTTAAAGGTAAGTATTTCCCCCCCACTTTTTAGACTATCCTGAAAACGCAGTATAAGAAACTGGGCTCCTCTTGTCTCTGTAGATGCTTTTTCTGAACATGTTACTTCGTAGTGATAATATAGTTCTGATAAAAGCAAATCAGTAAGCACAAGACAACTTATCATGGTACACATGTACCCGGTGTTGCGTACTGTCCTCAGATAACTGCTCTGTCCCGCTGATTAAGGATTTAATTTAAAATATCAAATCATCCACTTTCAGGGCTTTTCTAAAAAAAAAAAAAAAAAAAAGATAAATAAATCATATCGTATTTTTCTTTTTTTGTTCCACATTAAATGAGGTCTAGTAATGAAAATGGCGCACTGGCAGTCTCACAATCAGTCCCTAAATAAATGACGTTGGCAGTCAGGCGCCTGTCTTTCACAGTGAGGAGCATCCCTGCATGAGGGGCCGCAGGCTTTCAAAATCTGTAAGCAATTAAACCCCTCTGTGATGCTGCAGTAGGCTGCAGTAGGGAACCTCCTTTGAATTATTCTTATTAGGATTTCCTAGAAAACCAAGTTCAACTAGCTGAAACCCTTTGTTTCAATAACTAGTATGATAAATATTGACATTTGTCAGAACCATTGGCTCAAAAAAACAGCCACAAATTTTTTTTTTTTCAGTTTAAGGTGACTTTCAGTCCTCTGTCATGTTGTATTCAGTGATGATGATGATTTAGTAGTGCTAATTGCCTTTTGATAGAGGGTTCCCACAGTTTTCAGCTCTTACTGATACCCGACCCCTTGTGTTTATACTGTGGGGTGCTAATGAGGGCAGGGGGCCTGCTGCTCCTGCCCTCCTGTCTCCAAAACTCCTGGTTTGACCTCACAGGAAGTTTTACCTCTCAGTTTCACCACCCACATATTCAGTGAAAACATGAAATTCTGTCTGTATATAGCTACAACGTCTGACTAAAGTCTAACAAGAGGGTTAGCTAGCAATGCTTTTCACATTCTCGCCATATTAAAAAACTTGCCCTTTATGTAATACTATTTTTTATTTACATATTTGTAGTATTAACTTATTTTTTATCTAATATGTTCAATCACTTTCACTGAAAATACTTATGACAAAAAACTCAACAACTCATAAATTGTTTTCTAATGTAAGATTTTTCTTTTTTCAGATGATTCTAAATATTAAGCATATCCTGTGGTTATATTATCTGTGTGATGCTGCATATGCAACAAGTAAGTCCTCTTCTCTTACTCTTGGGCACTCTTCTGTTGACTCTTCTTGTTTTTTTTCTGTCTGTTTTTTTATGTGTTTTGATCATGCATTCTTATAAAATCCCATCATTCTTCATCTTGTGTTTTTAAAGTGGACTCATTTATCTGTGTACTTACACACATAAAGTGTCAACAATAAACTGGCATGTGTTCAGTATGACAATTTTTATTATTATTTATTTTGGGAAAAGGGGATAGTTACATGAGTGCTCTGGTTTATACACTCGGTCAATCCAACACCCATATCATATTAGTTTGAAGACAGAACAGCTGCAAACATCACACATGCTAATATGGCATTCGATTAAAGCACACAAACTCATGCCTCTAGGGCTGCTTCACCAGTGTTTCCTAAGCATTCTCTACATTGTTCCTTGTGAATGCCAACTCCTTCTTTTCCTCCCCCTCAAAAACCTTCCAAAAAGAGAAAAAATGGTAATTTGGTTCCTCTCTGTAGAGCTTTGTGTGATACAGCCTACTGCTATTGATTTGTGTCTGGCATCTATTCCCACTTTTTAAAACACAAGTCTTAAACACGAGCTCATGCGTGTTAACAATGGAATAAATGTGATTGCAGTTGTGCAATTTTGCAGTGTTAGCAAAAATTTTAATGTAAGATATATGAATGAACTTTTGCATTGATCTTCAGCACTATGAGTGGTTATGTCATGGTACTTGAAGGATTACTGACCTAACGGTTCAATTCATAATGTCTGTTAAAAAACTATGAAGGGTTAAGATATATATTTGTAGCCAGACCCAGATTTAGCATGACGTAAGACCCTGAATTGTTACTAAAAAGTTTAAGTTTTTAAGAAACGTCTTCATCAGTACAAATACATTGTTAAGGCCCCCAAACAGATTCTATGTGGCCAAATAACATGAACAAAGAAAAAAAAAAATCACAAAACAAAGGATGTAATTAAAGATTTGTAAAAAGTGGCCTATCCTTGTACTTATCTTTCTTTAAGTCCAGGGTTAGGATTTAGAGCAGTGTTGTGTTTTTCAACCCTGGTCTTCAAGACTCACTATCCTGCAGGTTTTAGATCTTTCCCTGCTTCAGCAAACATGATTTCAATTGGTGACTCCTTAACAGGCTTTTGATGAACTGGTGAGTTCACCAAAAGCCAGATCAAATCCATTAAAATTTGGATTTGTTAAATGAATTAACAAATCCAGATCAGATTTGTTAAATCAGGAAAACATCTCTAAAGCATGCAGGGCAGTGTGCCTTGGGGACCAGGGTTGAAAAACACTATTATAGACAGTGTTTTTCTGACTACTTCCCTTTTAAGCCACTGATAAAGTCTGGATTAGCCTGCAGCTGATTAGTCTCATGGCATCTTTATTTTAGCTAGTCCAACTTAGGTCAAAGGAAAAGAGGACTTCTACTGTATTACAACAATTTCAGAATCTAAAACATGAGTGGTTCATGTGAATACTATCTCATAAATATTTAGAACTTTATCAAGTTTGCATTCAGTGGGTATTAACAAGTAAGGCGATGAATCTTTACATGGCATATGAAGTATGTTTCCAATAAAAAGGGCAATGTGGTGTAAAAATTAAAATATCAAATAGTTAATAGTTAAACTGAACCCTCATACAAAATTGGAGATTACATTTAACCTGTCTCTAAGTTTGCAGGGAGTGGTTATTACATAGAAACTGATGATTATCCACATAAGAAATTAAACTAGGACGTGGTGTATCATCAGTAATCTTCCTTTGCAAAGTGTACATATGGAAGTAAAATGTGAGATACTGGGACAAACATATTGTAGAAGTCACATTATTTTGTTGACTTCTACTTTAAGATACTTTTACATCAAAGTTACCGTGACTGAAATAGTTTTGCATGTTCAGTCATCAGTCCTTGTTTCACACAGAAAGATCATTAATGATTGGTGAGTATTTCTTGTGCAAATATTTAGCATATTCTATGTACAAAGAAATTACCCAGTACCAATATTGTCCTGAAATACTTACTGTTTGAACAAATAATAAGTAATTTTTGAGATTGTTTTAAGATAATAGAAGTTAGCTTTATCTTGACCTCTTGGCTAGCCATTAACATGAGCCTGAAATAATCTGGATTAATCCTAAACAAAGGAATTAAGAGAGATTACTTCAAGTAAAATGTTTACCTATTTACACTTTTCATAATTTTTTTAGATAGCCTTTTAACATTGTCGGATGTTGTATTGGTTGTCATATTGACATCATCCTAGTTTAGACTAATCTTAGTTTGTCCAAGAAGGGGCATTAGATGTCAAGAACTTACCAGAGGTCTAACATGAAATGATTTAGCTTTATGTCCTTGTTTTAGCAACATAGTTTAACTCCATTAAAACACTGTACATGCACTGCACTCAGTGGGGAATTTGTTCCCACACCCATCATTTTAAAGAGGAGGTTCAACTTTCCAAGAGTCACTTTCAAAACATGATGCATGTTTTTTCTTCCTTTTTTTTATTAAGATGGGTGTAGTTGTCACACCCTTTCATTGCAACTGAGGCATTGTGTGTTGTCCTCTTCTATGTCCTGAGGAAAGAGTAAACAGAATGTAACAGGGAAGTAAAAGGTACTTAATAACTACATTAACTCTTTTTTTTTCTTTCAGCAAATAATATTGATAACACATTATCAATAATCCAACCAATCTCTGGATCCCTCTCAGGGAAAGTAAATCTTCCCTGTTTCTTCTCCACAATTCCAACATCAGCACCAGTCATAGGTACAAATAGAACAGGCAATTATGGCAAAGATTACTTACGAATCAAATGGACCAAAATAAAAGGACAGGAAAAGTCTACAGTGTTGGTGATGCAAAATGGGGTCATCAAGATGAACCCCATCTACAGGAACCGTGTGTCAGTGCCCAGTCACCCTGAGGATGTCGGTGACGCCTCCTTGACTATGGTCAAGCTGCGAGCGAGTGATACTGGGACTTACAGTTGTGAAGCCACATACGGCATTGACGATACGCATGATGTTGTTAACCTGGATGTCAGTGGTAAGCTATTTATAGTTTCCTTGTTTTCATGTGATGGAATTAGATGAAAACCAAAAGTAGACTACTAAAAAAAAAGGTTAATAAGAGAGAAATGGAATACAAGTGGTGATAGAAATGTAAACAGGAAGTGAGAGCAATGCTTTGATAGCTGCAGCTACCTAGAAATTACAGAGAGGTAACTACAGCTTTAAGTTGTCCTTTCGTCAGAGAGAATGCCCTCCTTAAAAAAAGATTTAAGAGACTTTTATGAGTTAGTTTGTGATGAATTCCCTATAAAATATGTTAAGGTTTGTGGTTGTGAAAAAAACAGTGGAATACTCAGTATTTTACTTTATGGTTTTCTCTGTTTAAACCCAGTCAACAAAGATTTAATATGGGCAAACTTCCATATGTTGTATAGAAACTTTGTTGCACATCATTTCATGGGTGTCTTGTCATTACCTTGTGCCATTTTTCGCCCAGCACTGACAGTATTACCAAACAAACAGTGTATTTCATTACTGTGAAATACACGTGTTAGTGAGGGTCAGATGATAACATATCTTCACCTTGTTCAATTGTTTTAATTCTATAAGCTTTTTGAAAATTTATGTGGGTGATACTGTATAACTTTTGTGGAAGCATGGGTGGGGAGAAACTGGGATAGTTTTGGTTTACAAGCTGCCTGACCTCTTTTCCAACAATTTGCAATGTTAATTGACACCATCAATCAAATCTGAAGCGTCTGTTTACCGTCCACAAATATGGGGATTTCAGAGCCATGGCATCACATGCAGTTATCTTGTTCACTTGTGGTGAACAGTGTGAGTATTTCACATATCCTCTCGGCTTATTGCAAACCTCCTTGTTTCCAAAGACACTAAGATACTCATTTTTTTGCCCTCAGAGAGTGTTTTACACTTGCCAAAATTTACCACCCTGGATTTATGCTAACGAATAGCAGATGACTATCTTCAACTGTGTATACAATATTTGATTGTCTCCCATCTTTGAATGGTGCTTACTTTTTGTAACTTATTTGTTGCCAGGTGTTGTTTTTCACTATCGAGCAAGCACCAGCAGGTACACCTTAAGTTATGAGAAAGCTGTCCAAACTTGCAAAGATATTGGAGCAAGCATAGCTACCTATTCCCAACTGAAAGCAGCTTATGAAGATGGATTTGACCAGTGTGATGCCGGCTGGATTGCTGACCAGACAGTGAGGTCAGCTTTATCACTCAACACTACTGTTGATATACATAATGAACATATGTATATACAGCAAATGTAAAAAAAAAAAAGCATGTTATGACATTATGATTTTTAATACTAAGCCTTTTTCTATAGATACCCAATTACCAGACCAAGAGATGGCTGCCTTGGAAACCTTAAGATGTTACCTGGTGTTCGGACATATGGAGTTAGAAACCCTTCAGAGACCTATGATGTATACTGTTACGTCGATAAACTTGACGGTAAGCTATTTGGGCAGTTTTGAGAGCATGAGTTTAAAAACCCTTCAGCTAAAACTCTTAACGATTACCATCGTTATTGTACCATTCTACCTATAGTATTTTTTTATAGGAATTCTTTTTTAAATTTACAGTACACACTTTCCTGCACAAATCAGCTTCACATTATGTAAAAGTAAGATTGCAGAGAAGCTTCTAATAACTTCACATGAAAGAATGGCTTTAGTGGTTTTAAAAAAATTCCCCAACAAAAATATGATAATGAGATTTTTTACTGTCTTTGGCACTGCTCAGCAATTTTTCCTCTCTCTTCATCAACTAGCTTAGTCTGTTACTGTTCTTGGATTAAATTGCACTACAGTATTTTACTGTGATTAATGTCCCTGTTGTCAAATAGAAATTCCAGTCACTTCTCAGCATTTACTCTTCTATCTGGGATTTGTTCAGGCCAATATTTTCAGCGCAAAGAATTTAATATTACTTAAACAGATATTAAACATAAAGAGGTAACACACTATGTCTGCAGTTTAAGCTTCTGAAGACATATGCTAGACTGTAATTAATAAACCACAAACCTTCTTTATTAGCATGTGATCATTGTTGATAATGTCTTTAGAATACTGCCAAAAACGGATGCTGTATTACCCAGAGATTGTAGTTTCTGTTCCACATTTAACCATACTTCTGTGACACATCAGTTTGATTATAAGTGAAAACAATGCAATTCCTCCTTATTGTAAAACTAAGCCCCAAATCAGCATTTCTTTTTTTTTTTTTTTTTACTGACAAACTGTCTAATTAGGTTATTTCCGATTCTATCTCTATGTCGCTGTGTGATTTTTAACATTTCCTTGTATGTGTAGTTCTGCATTATTTTGCCTAAATCGTCTCACTGCTGGCCTCATTTGGTCGAACGTCCGGACTAGATAAAGCTGTATACAAGTACAGTCCATGCTTTGCTTTTAAAAAGTCTTCATTCATTTTTCTTTCTTTCAGGTGAAGTCTTTTATGCTCCTGCGGCGGGAAAGCTAACTTTTTTAGAGGCCACTGAGGAGTGCAAAAAACACAAAGCTGTCTTGGCGTCCACTGGCCAACTCCATGCTGCTTGGAGAATGGGACTGGACAGATGCGACTACGGCTGGCTCTCTGACGGGAGTGTACGGCACCCTGTTGTGCATCCCAGAATTCCATGTGGCGGAGGCCTAATGGGTGTCAGGACATTGTATCGCTACAGAAATCAGACCTGCTTTCCAGAACCTTTTAAGAAGTTTGGAGCTTACTGCTTTAGAGGTAAAAACTATTTTTGCTTGAATTTTTGAAATGTAAACTGAATGTGCAATGCATGTTTACTGACAGAATAATCAAAAGATTCATACGTTTCCCCCTTTTGCTTATTTTGCTGGGTTCATGCTCTTTGTTATAAAACGCCAAGTAAAAGAAAAATATGAATAATTAATTTCTTTTCAAAGTTAAGAGAGCAATTTAAAGTTGCAGTGTGTATGTAGTATTTGTTAAAACTGTCACTATGTTGTGACAATATAACATGAGACGGATAATCTGTGAAAAGATCAAACTTTTTCACTTTCTCCCCGAGTTATGCTAAGACCTGCCTCCAGGCTCTGATTGGTTGGTTCTACTTAGCAATGGGAGCACCGCGAGAAGGCAGAGGATGCCTTTTTTTCCCCCGATTATTCATCCCATACTATTCTGTCATGATATAGTGACAGTTTCAACAAACATTTAAAAATAATAATTAAAGTTACATACTGCAGCTTGAAGACAATTGAAAAGCTTTTTTCTACACAACAGAGCAAAAAGTACAAGTAGAAATTTTTTTTAGTGTGCAATTAATACAAGCTTATTAAGATTCAGCTTATTGATAAAAATGTATATTGAGGACCTGTGTAGTGCACACTCCCAACATCTGAAGATCTTGGTGAAATATTTTCAACAAGTGTGAGTATATAACACAGCCAAGCAAAACCAAAACCTGACTGCTGTGAACTTCAGTCCTTCTTTTATTCATTTCCAATTTTCTACACTTTGTTTTTCACAATGCATACAACCATTAGACACATTTTGAAATGCTAGTGTGGGTAAATTGTTTATCTATTTATTATTACTATTATTGTCATTTGTTATACCTTTTGCCATCCTTGCCTGGAATTCAAGTATTTCAGGGACTACATCAGAATGCTAAATCGATTAATTTCTAATAGGCATGGTGCTGTATGTTGTAGATGCTAGTGGGGTCTATGGACTACAATTACATAAAGAATTTTTTTCCTAATTGACAAAAAATGACCAATAATATTTCTTAGAAGTTTGAGGTCAACGAATTGTTGATTAAATTTATTACGCTTCATTACTTCCAGTTGTCCTAATAAAGTTTTTTTTTTTAAAGTCCATGTGTGTAAATTATATCTTAATTAAAGAAATATTAATTTAACTGTAATTTTAGTCATAATAAATGAAACCCAACTGTTTAACTTGAAAATGTTCAGGTTAAACTAGTTATGTTACAGGGGACCTAGGTTTACACAGAGATTATCATGAGAATAAAAGCAAATGCAGAATTGGATCGTTACTAAAAATCACATTAATAATGCCCCTTTATGGTACGCTAAATGATATTAGAATGATAAGTGAAAGTTTCAAAATTTCTAGGGTAGCAACCGAAGATAGACAATAGAAGTAACTCACTAGCCGACCCTCCCCTTGCAGCTTTCATCTCTAATTTCCATTGTCAGTTTTGGTTCTGTCATTCTCACTTGTAGTTATCTGAGCAGACATTTGGATAATGGACAAAAACTACTGCTGGACTTCTAAATTCAGTCAGCCTTGGTGACCTTTGACATGGCCTTTCCATCTTCACAAATGAAAGGCTGGACAGATAAGCTGACCACTGCCTGGTCATTTAATGCCTCTTGGGCCATGCTGACTCTCGCAGTGATAAGTCTTCATGGAGTTCAGAGGGTACACAAACATGCCACACTCACCTCCTGCTCTGTGTTTATCATGTCAGCTCTCTCACCCAAGTTGTATTTACACCTTAGTGCAAGTGAGCTTTAAGTGCCACTTTTTGGTGGATCTCTGTCCTCTCAGTCTTTACAGCCTGCAATACAGTCTCTGTAGAAAAGTATTATCTAAGTCAATGTCACTTAAACTACAGAAAAACACATAGGAGAGGGAGCTGGATGCAGTGAGAAAATGTAATGATTATTTGCTAAGTAGACTTTGAATTCCCCTTGAAAGAAACAAGGGTCTCTATAACAGCAACAGTTGAAATGAATTTGTGATATAATGCAATATTTCTGAGAGCAGACCCTCATTTTCCTGTAACGGAAAATGTGTCTCAGTCCTTATGTCACATATGCCGTAGTTTCATGAGTAAAGGGCTAATGCGTAATGGTCAACAGCTGTCAGTGCAACTAAGGGTGGCTTTAGATTGGTTTTTATTAGTATGAGTAAATGCAAGAGTCTGGAAGTACAGAGGAGCAGGAAGGAAGAGGACCATTTTTGAAAATAATTTATGAACTAAATGACTTGTTGAAATGCTTATGATTAACTTATCTGATACGGTTTTTGCTGCTCTACACTAAGCCGGAGAAAATGAAATCAGTCATATATGACAGCTAGATTATAGTAACAGAACCAACAGAGGATGGCAAAGATGAAGAAACAGTAGCAAAACCACAAGACATGATCCCTTCAACTATACATACAGCTTAATTTCCCGTTACTCACATTATGGCCCTTTTAGGCAAATCTGGAAATGTTTGGAGAAACTTTCAAAGTGCACATATGAAAAAGACTATTTGAATAATTACCTAATTTTCCATGAATTTCCTGTTGTCATGTCATTCAAGACCATGGAAGCTGATTAAAAGTTAACACTTAATGTCTTGAGCTATTAGCTCTGTATCCTTCGAAAAAATGGCTTCTTCTTATGACTGGCTGGAAACTGCAGTAAGAGTTAACAGAGGAAGTCGTCTGCACTGAAGTTTTTAGAAAACATTAGAAGTTGTGAATGCATATGTTAGCTGTTGCTGTTATTTACTTTTTGTTTCCCAACAATTGAAAGGGTGTAGCAGCGACCCTGTGAACATAACCCTGCTATGTCACTCTAAAATATAAATACGGTTTCACACATTTTCAATATGAAGTATTTATATTGTGAATGAAAAAAAGCCTTGTTTGGTGCACATTTCAGTCATAGAAACTCAATGCCACAATCGCAGGACGTGAAAATCTGAAAACTTTCTTACAATTGCTAGTCATCAAATTCCAATGCAAATTCTCAATGCAGTTTTTTTACTGGTTTTCCAAAAATAATTAAGTTGTTTTGGGTTTTTTTTAACATTTTTTGTGTTTTTTATTGTCTACTCGACAGGAGGAAGAGACACAATCAACCAGACTTTCCTTGTGGATGTTTCTGTACAAGAAGTCATTACTACCACCACCAGATCCACTACTGTTTCCACCACATCGTTTGACACAACATCCGAGGCAGAGAAGTCTTCAGACTATGATGTTCCCACATATGTTACATCAATGTTCTCTGTCAGTATGTCTCCTCCTCAGCCCACCCCCCCAGACCAAGACACTCAATTAATCACAACAGTTGCACCAACAATTATAGAGGATCCTGATGAAAAAGATGGTATAAGCGACATAGACATAAATTACTCTAACAGCTTTGGCACTGTCGAACCTTTTCCTTCCCATAGTGAAGAGATCACTGAAGTTCAGATGATGAAAGAGACCATGGATCCAGATTCCCACTCAGTGATTGAGATCAGCACAATCAAACCTGATATACTTCTACCAGATGACTCTTTAAGTACAGCAGGCAGGTTTGCAGAGGGGAAGACAGAGAAAACTATTGTGACTCATAGAATGATCACAGATATTTTCTCTGAAATCACAGATGCTCCTACAGAATCTACTGAAATGACCAGGACAGGAGCATTTATTTCCTCTGAATCAACACCATTCATCACAGCTCCTGGTTTCCAGTTAACAACACCAGTAGATTATGATGAAGATGGGATTAAAACTGATACTTATGTCCAGGCTATTCCACCATTCCAGCCATTCCCACAGATCGAAGACCAAATTCCCATGGAAACATTAACCCCAACTACAAGTGGCACTTCCTCTAGGTATAACACCGTGCCAGAAGATGAGATCAGCACCACAGAAATAACAGAGACCCTTCACATTGAAACGCAAACAATACGAAAAACACAGGAAGCAGATTCTCTTGCTACATCTGATGCTCCAGGTGTGGCTTCCAGGTTCCCGGTTGAGAGGCAAGTGTTTACTGAAGAAGTGACATTGTCAACAGCTGAACACACCCTCAGTGAGTCCAGCAGTCAGAGAACAGAACATGCTGCAGAAACTCCGACAGAGGATGACACTTTGGGAAACTTTGGAGCTGAGAGATTTACGTTCTCTTCTGTGACATCAGCTCTAACCAGCACGCTCAAAGTCACACCTTCAGTGGTCACGGAGGCACAGATTCAGAATATTTCAGGTAAGATTTGCATTTTCTTATATTTTTAAGCATAGGACAAATAAGGAGGGAGATGTAAGAAAAGGGATGTAAAACAATGTGTGCCAAGGTTGTCTTTGGTTTGAATATGGTCTTCTGCATAGATTATTTCTTTCCTCCAGTGGAATTAAGTGTATCATCTGAGATAAGCACCACAAAAATAACAGAAATATTTGCAGTTACTTGCTTGTACAAATATAGTTTGTATTCATGGAAATGCATTTTCTATATGTGATTTGCTTCCTATGTTGTTCTGGCACATGATAGTTTTCATAATGACTAGGCCCCTCTTTTGCTGCCGAACTAGTTCTGACCAGTCGAGAAAAATAGCAGGTAATATCTAGTGTTCCCTGTGGGTTCTGGTACTGTCTTTATAGCAATAGATTCTTTGGACTTTGCGAATTGTTGTGTGGAGTCTTTGTGGATGGAATTGTTTCCCACAGATGTCATAACATCTTATCAAATGACCCGATTTGATAAATGATATAAATGATAAGATGTAATCATTTGATAAGATATTCTGACTTTGGAGTTATCTGCAGAGTTTCCTGTCATGTTCTTTTGAGGGCTGTCTTGCCATGCACTGCACCTGGTCCCTAAAAAGTAGTTTTCAGTACTTTGTAGTTTTTTTCCCTATTACTATGGGTTTGTACATCTTCTCTTGTGGCATTCATTGGTAGCATACGGGCAGAAAAGAAACAAAAAGCCACTGACAAATGTAGTTTATATTTAGGCCCTTGTTTTATAAAATATAACATCAAACTAAATAAAACTTACAGTAGATGCTAGGCTAGCCTTAGTTGGGCACAATGACTGACACTTCCAACTAAAACATGTATGACTTAAACATTATGAAAATCATAATAATAGTAACTATTATTATATATGACTTTTACATTGTGAAAGTCATAATGTGACTTACTATACATTTCATAGTATATGACTTTCATCCTATTAAAGTCACATTATGACTGATAGTTGTACATGTGAAAGCATGCTGGTTATCTTTTGTTGTTTAACTACTTCTATGCATTTACATTATTCCTCTAACTGAGTGTGACCATCTGACTGACAGCCAACCTGGGAATAACGAAAGTATGTTGGCAGTCTACTGCCTTAAGTGCAGTAAACACAGACGCCTGTCTTCATCTTAGACTGGACACCGCCTCATAAGGTGATGTCATTACAAACTCACAGTCCCTGCCCTTTTTGTCAGGACAGCTGGAGGCTGCCTGACCAAAGGAAGTGATTATAGCTCCTTTTACTGCTTTCTGGGTCTCTTTCTACCCTCCCAGTGTGTATGGGAAAAATTTGTGGTGGCATTGAAAAATTTGTCTATCTGCAGACAAAATAAAAGCTCATTTGGGTTTAAAGAAAATCACTTCACGATTTGTTTTATGGACGTAAAAACATCACTTAGCAAATTTGTTGTGTTGCTCCAGATTATTTTGTTATGGTGAACTTTACGCTTGTGTTTTAGATTAATAGATGACAGCTAAATACACTGTTCACTAAGTGTTTTAGTTATTGTGACTTCTTAAATTATTGATCATCTATGTGTCAAAGAAAAGTTTTATAGAATATTTCACAAAATCACCAATAGTACATTCAGACTGAGTTTAAAGTTCTGTTTTAAATTGGCTGTTCTCACCCTGGTAAACTGATTTTTACACATTTTGTGGAACATGCATATATTCCAACCCTTACGTTTTCTGTTGCTAGACCTACTCTACAGATTGAAGTCTGCATTGTATAGTATGTATTTAAATCATTTTTAGAATTAAAAATATTAGAAGCAATAAAAGAAAAATATTTTTCAAATAGTTATATCATTACTCACAACCTAAAAAACATTACAATACCTGCAGAGACAAAAGGAGATAGTATCAGAAGCCCTGTTTTTCTTTGCATAATGTATCTTCTGGAGGTGAGTGTGGAAAAAGCAAGAGATTACTCAGCACATTTATAAAAATTACAAGAAGGATGGAGAAAGATAATCCACATAGACTAATAAAAATTAACTATCCTCTATATTACCTTCTTGTCTAAACTGTCAAAGCCTGATTGCTTGTCTTTACATTCCATTTTAATTATTTAATTCTTTTCTGCATTAAAATAAAAAATTTCAAAATTACAGGACTTGTTTTTCACAAATTCCTGAAGAGGATCTAATTTTAAACAACCTGTTTGTTATGTCACTTTTGTCCATCAATTGAGGAATTTTACTCAAAAACAATACTTCTATATAGTATAGTGCACTTTATTATAGAATAATTTATGTAAATAACTGACTACATCTCTTAGCTTTTTAATAATAGCATTTCCACATTCAATGAAAGTAGGCTGCACTGGAATTTTTCTAAGCACACAATTTAGAGTTTTTCACAGTTGTTTTTGATCATTTTTTTGTTGTTTCTAATTGCTATGCAAAATGCTGTTTATTTTTCTTTTTGTGTGAATTTGGTATTTTAAACACAATCTTTAAAATGAGGTGGATGGGAAATAAATTCCAGAAGACTCAAAAATTGATTGGCTATCACCTCCTATCTACATTATGCAAAGCATCAATTTTACTTTGATGTTATTCTGAGGAGTGTAATTTGTGTTGTCAGTATAATTGAATAGCTGTAAATGTAACTGACAGTCATAACTCTCTTGAACCAGGTTTTTTTTTTTTTTTTTGTAAGTTGGTGGCATGCATGCATCTGCTTGTTTAAGTGTAGAATAAGTATGTGTTTGAGTGGGTCAGTAAGGCCAAGAAATTGCCTAAGTTCCCAGGCGTGACCTGCATTTGTAACAGGTGTCTTTCAACATGGCTGAAAGGCTACAGGTGTTCTCATTTACAACTGATAATCTTTCTACACTGTCATTTGAGGAAGACAGAGATGAGGCAGTGGGACTGAAGGCATAAACAGCAAGAAAATAAGGAGAGTGATGGAGGAAAAAGTTTTAAAAGTCATGTGTATTAATGGATTTGTGCATTTGTAAATCTGGTAGCAACTGATAAGGAATTCATGGAAAGTTGGAGTGCACTACTAGATTTATTATTAGCTACAGTTCTCTTTAAGTTGCTCATTCAATAGATTTTGTTTAAAAACTTTAATTTAAAATTAATTTAAAATCTTTAAATTAAAGTTTTTATTTTCTTGCATAGTGTTGATGACTTATGTTTTAGTTTATGTCCTTTCTGATTTGGAGGATGTGTAGTTCCCATCCAGAAAATGTTTTTTGGTATTGAAGACATATATCTTTGTTAGGTACTGTGCGGTTGGTGAAGGATACCATTGCTGTAAAGCAGTGGTCTCAAACTGCTGTCCTCAAGGGTGAGAGTCCTGCAACTCTTAGATGTCATGCTCTACAAAGCTCTGATAATAACCTAGTATTAGAGCAAGGTGTGTTAAAGCATACAGAGATCTAAAAGTTGCAGGTCACTGGCTCTTCACAACCACACTTTGAGACCACTGCTGTAAAAGAAAACTGAGAGTCCTTTTATTTTGGGCTGGGAAGCCTCATGTTGTCTAGTGGCAGCTATTCTTCAAGATAATCTTATGAAGAATTTAAGTGAATGGATGGCAAATGTTTTTCAATATCAATCCCAAAGAAGACATCCAGCTGAAAACCTCTGTTGGATAGTTGGTCAATCTTTGCCTGAACTGACAAGTGGTCAGCCCACTCGCATTCCCCTTAACATTGCACTGAGTCATAAATATTTATTTGTTAACCTTCCTGCAATCTTAAGAAATGGGATCATTTGAACCTTACAAGCTTTGTATCCTGTGCATGGTCCAGCAGAGTCGACATGGGCTCACCCGACATGGGCTTCTGCAAGGTTTAAATTTTTTGCTGTGGCTTCGGGACAACATCCCTGATTCCCCACTGTGCACCATGACACCTGCCATGTTCCTCCTGTGAGTCGCTCTAAAACAGTGAAGAGTGAGAAATATCGACTTCTCTCCACTTTGCCCAGACTAAGGAGATGGTGTTGAGAGCTATAGTTTTTAATTGTAAAGGCTCAAACACATTCTTCCCACATGTTGCACTTCTTTCCTGGGCCAGTTTCTGTGACCTTTCTGTGACCTTTCCTTTCTGTCAGTTTGCAGTGTGTATCTTAATATGCTTAATATGTTTCTCCACCATAGACATCATCAGGCTATCACCTTACTTTCAAACCTGCACAATTGCATCAGGCTGAGCTATGTGAGAGAAGCTGTAGCACAGAAAAGAATAAGGGAGTGGGTGTAAGCAACACATACATGAGTGTAATTGAAACTTTAAAGGCATTCCTCGGGTGTGATTGGTTGTTTCTGACTGGGAGTGATGTACTTCTGCAGAAAGCAGTAATACCACATCTGCTGAGGATGAGGCAGTGGAGCTTGAGTTCTTCACGTAGCTGTCTCATATGCTGTCATACCAACAGTTTTAGGAAATATATAAAGAACATATTTTTAAAAGATTGTCTATTGCAACTTTAACAGCAGGAATGTGGGTAAATGTGTCACTTTGAAGATATGTATTTCCCACAAAATAAATGTACAAAACTGTTTAAATTTTAGATGTGCTGCTGAAAAGGATTTGTTTGTTTTAAGCATAAAATTATATTTTAGCATTAAATTATAAGCTATAAACAAATGTATGACATTATACTGCTATCTTCTAAAGTGGAATATGCATTTTAATCCTCCTCTTTTACATTTTCAGAAAGTAATACTTCTGGTGAAAACATCACTAAGTCTACTGACACACCCATCACTAAAACCACAACTGGCTCTTCTGCTTTCAATATTCTGTCCGTCTCGACATCAAGAAAAGCCGAAACAAGTGATATTTCAAAACCAGATGTTTCTTCAGCTTCAGTGCTCCAGAGCACAGAGGAACCAACATCAATGTCATCTGAAACATATCAGACTCTTGCTACAGTAAAGTTGCAGGAAACGTCGGCAGTTCCAGAGGAAAGTTCAAAATCTCCAATTACAAGAGAAGATAGGACAAGTAAACCAACAAGTGAAATGTCTAGCAGAGACATTGTATCTTCTACTGGCTCCTCATTGTTCAGCACTGAGAAGACAACACATCTTCTACCTAAGGATGACGACAGTGTTCAAACAGGTCAGACAACAAGACCTTCACTTTCCACAGTAACAGGCAGAACAGAAAGTTCTTCTGCCGCTACTCCAGTAGATAGAGGTTTTACAAGAGGCCAAACCATTGACCTGTCCACACCAGTATCTAATGTTACAGGATTATCTTCATCTGATATCGGCAACGAGACAACACAAACGCCTGAAGCTATGTTGTTACAAATAAGCACAGATCCCGAAACGTCTGGAGAAGGCTCTGCCACTTTTGCTGACCAGTCTGTAGTGACCATTGCTACTGCATTCCCAACATCTGCTGTCTCTGACGGTAAACCCATGGGCCCATCAACTCTTTCTCCGATTACTCCATCTGTCTCATCATCCACAACTCCACCAGATCAGTATGATGATTTGAATACAAAGTCTGCAATGGTGGAGTTCATTCCTCCAATCCCTGGATCAAGTATTCAACCTGACACAGCTTCAAAGCTTATTGTCACAGATACACAAAGTGTGGGACAAACACATTCTATTGTCACTGATGAGTCAATGAAGACAAGAGCAGTTTATCCAACAATAGCCACAAAGTCACATTCAGTCTCTGAATCATACACATCTGAAACAAGTGATGTGTCCAAAACTGTTGTTACGCCAGCCGTCTTACTCCGAAGCACAGCAAAACCAACATCGCCATCTACTGAAACAGAACAAACTTTTACCACATCCCATTCTGTAGCAAAATCTGAAACTTCATTTGAAACGTCAAGTTTCGCCATTACAGATAGAGGGAGCACAAATCCATATATTAGTGGACACCCTGGAGAAATGTCCAGCAAACACATGCCATCTCCAAGCGGTTCCTCGTTAATCTGTCCAGAGACCACAACAGCAGAACAAATTGATAGCTTTTCGAAAGAACAAGAGACTATCCCCTCAGTTTCATCCCTTACTGAAATTCCAGAGAAAAGTGTTGGTTCTACTACAGAAGATATGGACGGTCCAGGAAGTATGAGTACAGATTTGTTCCCATCATCTATAACTGTTATTGGTGCATCTTCAAGTCTCTACAGTATTGACACAACAACAGTAACAATATCTCCTGAATCAGACTCTGCCTCTGTGAGAACAGATCAAGGTACTTCTGGTGAAAACATCACTAAGTCTACTGACACACCCATCACTAAAACCACAGCTGGCTCTTCTGCTTTCAATATTCTGTCTGTCTCGACATCAAGAAAAGCGATATTTCAAAAACAGATGTTTCTTCAGCTTCAGTGCTCCAGAGCACAGAGGAACCAACATCAATGTCATCTGAAACATATCAGACTCTTGCTACAGTAAAGTTGCAGGAAACATCAGCAGTTCCAGATGAAAGTTCAAAATCTCCAATTACAAGAGAAGATAGGACAAGTAAACCAACAAGTGAAATGTCTAGCAGAGACATTGTATCTTCTACTGGCTCCTCATTGTTCAGCACTGAGAAGACAACACATCTTCTACCTAAGGATGATGACAGTGTTCAAACAGGTCAGACAACAAGACCTTCACTTTCCACAGTAACAGGCAGAACAGAAAGTTATTCTGCCGCTACTCCAGTAGATAGAGGTTTTACAAGAGGCCAAACCATTGACCTGTCCACACCAGTATCTAATGTTACAGGATTATCTTCATCTGATATAAACAGCGAGACAACACAAACGCCTGAAGCTATGTCGATACAAATAAGCACAGATCCCAAACCTCTGGAGAAGGCTCTGCCACTTTTGCTGACAAGTCTGTAGTGACCATTGCTACTGCATTCCCAACATCTGCTGTCTCTGACGGTAAACCCATGGGCCCATCAACTCTTTCTCCGATTACCATCTGTCTCATCATCCACAACTCCACCAGATCAGTATGATGATTTGAATACAAAGTCTGCAATGGTGGAGTTCATTCCTCCAATCCCTGGATCAAGTATTCAACCTGACACAGCTTCAAAGCTTATTGTCACAGATACACAAAGTGTGGGACAAACACATTCTATTGTCACTGATGAGTCAATGAAGACAACAGCAGTTTATCCAACAATGGCCACAAAGTCACCTTCAGTCTCTGAATCATACACATCTGAAACAAGTGATGTGTCCAAAACTGTTGTTACGCCCAGCCGTCTTACTCGAAGCACTGCAAAACCACCATCGCCATCTACTGAAACAGAACAAACTTTTACCACATCCCATTCTGTAGCAAAATCTGAAACTTCATTTGAAACGTCAAGTTCAGCCATTACAGATAGAGGGAGCACAAATCCATATACTAGTGGACACCCTGGAGAAATGTCCAGCAAACACATGCCATCTCCAAGCGGTTCCTCGTTAATCAGTCCAGAGACCACAACAGCAGAACAAATTGATAGCTTTTCGAAAGAACAAGAGACTATCCCCTCAGTTTCATCCCTTACTGAAATTCCAGAGAAAAGTGTTGGTTCTACTACAGAAGATATGGACGGTTCAGGAAGTATGAGTACAGATTTGTTCCCATCATCTATAACTGTTATTGATGCATCTTCAAGTCTCTACAGTATGGACACAACAACAGTAACAATATCTCCTGAATCAGAGTCTGCCTCTGTGAGAACAGATCAAGGTATTTCTGGTGAAAACATCACTAAGTCTACTGACACACCCATCACTAAAACCACAGCTAGCTCTTCTGCTTTCAATATTCTGTCTGTCTCGACATCAAGAAAAGCCGAAACAAGCGATATTTCAAAAACAGATGTTTCTTCAGCTTCAGTGCTCCAGAGCACAGAGGAACCAACATCAATGTCATCTGAAACATATCAGACTCTTGCTACAGTAAAGTTGCAGGAAACATCAGCAGTTCCAGATGAAAGTTCAAAATCTCCAATTACAAGAGAAGATAGGACAAGTAAACCAACAAGTGAAATGTCTAGCAGAGACATTGTATCTTCTACTGGCTCCTCATTGTTCAGCACTGAGAAGACAACACATCTTCTACCTAAGGATGATGACAGTGTTCAAACAGGTCAGACAACAAGACCTTCACTTTCCACAGTAACAGGCAGAACAGAAAGTTCTTCTGCCGCTACTCCAGTAGATAGAGGTTTTACAAGAGGCCAAACCATTGACCTGTCCACACCAGTATCTAATGTTACAGGATTATCTTCATCTGATATCGGCAACGAGACAACACAAACGCCAGAAGCTATGTCGATACAAATCAGATCCCGAAACGTCTGGAGAAGGCTCTGCCACTTTTGCTGACAAGTCTGTAGTGACCATTGCTACTGCATTCCCAACATCTGCTGTCTCTGACGGTAAACCCATGGGCCCATCAACTCTTTCTCCGATTACTCCATCTGTCTCATCATCCACAACTCCACCAGATCAGTATGATGATTTGAATACAAAGTCTGCAATGGTGGAGTTCATTCCTCCAATCCCTGGATCAAGTATTCAACCTGACACAGCTTCAAAGCTTATTGTCACAGATACACAAAGTGTGGGACAAACACATTCTATTGTCACTGATGAGTCAATGAAGACAACAGCAGTTTATCCAACAATGGCCACAAAGTCACCTTCAGTCTCTGAATCATACACATCTGAAACAAGTGATGTGTCCAAAACTGTTGTTACGCCAGCCGTCTTACTCGAAGCACAGCAAAACCAACATCGCCATCTACTGAAACAGAACAAACTTTTACCACATCCCATTCTGTAGCAAAATCTGAAACTTCATTTGAAACGTCAAGTTCCGCCATTACAGATAGAGGGAGCACAAATCCATATACTAGTGGACACCCTGGAGAAATGTCCAGCAAACACATGCCATCTCCAAGCGGTTCCTCGTTAATCAGTCCAGAGACCACAACAGCAGAACAAATTGATAGCTTTTCGAAAGAACAAGAGACTATCCCTCAGTTTCATCCCTTACTGAAATTCCAGAGAAAAGTGTTGGTTCTACTACAGAAGATATGGACGGTTCAGGAAGTATGAGTACAGATTTGTTCCCATCATCTATAACTGTTATTGGTGCATCTTCAAGTCTCTACAGTATGGACACAACAACAGTAACAATATCTCCTGAATCAGAGTCTGCCTCTGTGAGAACAGATCAAGGTACTTCTGGTGAAAACATCACTAAGTCTACTGACACACCCATCACTAAAACCACAGCTAGCTCTTCTGCTTTCAATATTCTGTCTGTCTCGACATCAAGAAAAGCGAAACAAGCGATATTTCAAAACAGATGTTTCTTCAGCTTCAGTGCTCCAGAGCACAGAGGAACCAACATCAATGTCATCTGAAACATATCAGACTCTTGCTACAGTAAAGTTGCAGGAAACATCAGCAGTTCCAGATGAAAGTTCAAAATCTCCAATTACAAGAGAAGATAGGACAAGTAAACCAACAAGTGAAATGTCTAGCAGAGACATTGTATCTTCTACTGGCTCCTCATTGTTCAGCACTGAGAAGACAACACATCTTCTACCTAAGGATGACGACAGTGTTCAAACAGGTCAGACAACAAGACCTTCACTTTCCACAGTAACAGGCAGAACAGAAAGTTCTTCTTACTCCAGTAGATAGAGGTTTTACAAGAGGCCAAACCATTGACCTGTCCACACCAGTATCTAATGTTACAGGATTATCTTCATCTGATATCGGCAACGAGACAACACAAACGCCTGAAGCTATGTCGATACAAATAAGCACAGATCCCGAAACCTCTGGAGAAGGCTCTGCCACTTTTGCTGACAAGTCTGTAGACCATTGCTACTGCATTCCCAACATCTGCTGTCTCTGACGGTAAACCCATGGGCCCATCAACTCTTTCTCCGATTACTCCATCTGTCTCATCATCCACAACTCCACCAGATCAGTATGATGATTTGAATACAAAGTCTGCAATGGTGGAGTTCATTCCTCCAATCCCTGGATCAAGTATTCAACCTGACACAGCTTCAAAGCTTATTGTCACAGATACACAAAGTGTGGGACAAACACATTCTATTGTCACTGATGAGTCAATGAAGACAACAGCAGTTTATCCAACAATGGCCACAAAGTCACCTTCAGTCTCTGAATCATACACATCTGAAACAAGTGATGTGTCCAAAACTGTTGTTACGCCAGCCGTCTTACTCCGAAGCACAGCAAAACCAACATCGCCATCTACTGAAACAGAACAAACTTTTACCACATCCCATTCTGTAGCAAAATCTGAAACTTCATTTGAAACGTCAAGTTCCGCCATTACAGATAGAGGGAG
Organism: Gambusia affinis; assembly: GCF_019740435.1. Classification (NCBI taxonomy): domain Eukaryota; kingdom Metazoa; phylum Chordata; class Actinopteri; order Cyprinodontiformes; family Poeciliidae; genus Gambusia; species Gambusia affinis. The sequence continues at coordinate 10,418,669 of NC_057870.1, forward strand.
CACAAATCCATATACTAGTGGACACCCTGGAGAAATGTCCAGCAAACACATGCCATCTCCAAGCGGTTCCTCGTTAATCAGTCCAGAGACCACAACAGCAGAACAAATTGATAGCTTTTCGAAAGAACAAGAGACTATCCCCTCAGTTTCATCCCTTACTGAAATTCCAGAGAAAAGTGTTGGTTCTACTACAGAAGATATGGACGGTTCAGGAAGTATGAGTACAGATTTGTTCCCATCATCTATAACTGTTATTGGTGCATCTTCAAGTCTCTACAGTATGGACACAACAACAGTAACAATATCTCCTGAATCAGAGTCTGCCTCTGTGAGAACAGATCAAGGTACTTCTGGTGAAAACATCACTAAGTCTACTGACACACCCATCACTAAAACCACAGCTAGCTCTTCTGCTTTCAATATTCTGTCTGTCTCGACATCAAGAAAAGCCGAAACAAGCGATATTTCAAAAACAGATGTTTCTTCAGCTTCAGTGCTCCAGAGCACAGAGGAACCAACATCAATGTCATCTGAAACATATCAGACTCTTGCTACAGTAAAGTTGCAGGAAACATCAGCAGTTCCAGATGAAAGTTCAAAATCTCCAATTACAAGAGAAGATAGGACAAGTAAACCAACAAGTGAAATGTCTAGCAGAGACATTGTATCTTCTACTGGCTCCTCATTGTTCAGCACTGAGAAGACAACACATCTTCTACCTAAGGATGACGACAGTGTTCAAACAGGTCAGACAACAAGACCTTCACTTTCCACAGTAACAGGCAGAACAGAAAGTTCTTCGCGCTCCAGTAGATAGAGGTTTTACAAGAGGCCAAACCATTGACCTGTCCACACCAGTATCTAATGTTACAGGATTATCTTCATCTGATATCGGCAACGAGACAACACAAACGCCTGAAGCTATGTCGATACAAATAAGCACAGATCCCGAAACGTCTGGAGAAGGCTCTGCCACTTTTGCTGACAAGTCTGTAGTGACCATTGCTACTGCATTCCCAACATCTGCTGTCTCTGACGGTAAACCCATGGGCCCATCAACTCTTTCTCCGATTACTCCATCTGTCTCATCATCCACAACTCCACCAGATCAGTATGATGATTTGAATACAAAGTCTGCAATGGTGGAGTTCATTCCTCCAATCCCTGGATCAAGTATTCAACCTGACACAGCTTCAAAGCTTATTGTCACAGATACACAAAGTGTGGGACAAACACATTCTATTGTCACTGATGAGTCAATGAAGACAACAGCAGTTTATCCAACAATGGCCACAAAGTCACCTTCAGTCTCTGAATCATACACATCTGAAACAAGTGATGTGTCCAAAACTGTTGTTACGCCAGCCGTCTTACTCAAGCACAGCAAAACCAACATCGCCATCTACTGAAACAGAACAAACTTTTACCACATCCCATTCTGTAGCAAAATCTGAAACTTCATTTGAAACGTCAAGTTCCGCCATTACAGATAGAGGGAGCACAAATCCATATACTAGTGGACACCCTGGAGAAATGTCCAGCAAACACATGCCATCTCCAAGCGGTTCCTCGTTAATCAGTCCAGAGACCACAACAGCAGAACAAATTGATAGCTTTTAAAAGAACAAGAGACTATCCCCTCAGTTTCATCCCTTACTGAAATTCCAGAGAAAAGTGTTGGTTCTACTACAGAAGATATGGACGGTTCAGGAAGTATGAGTACAGATTTGTTCCCATCATCTATAACTGTTATTGGTGCATCTTCAAGTCTCTACAGTATGGACACAACAACAGTAACAATATCTCCTGAATCAGAGTCTGCCTCTGTGAGAACAGATCAAGGTACTTCTGGTGAAAACATCACTAAGTCTACTGACACACCCATCACTAAAACCACAGCTAGCTCTTCTGCTTTCAATATTCTGTCTGTCTCGACATCAAGAAAAGCCGAAACAAGCGATATTTCAAAAACAGATGTTTCTTCAGCTTCAGTGCTCCAGAGCACAGAGGAACCAACATCAATGTCATCTGAAACATATCAGACTCTTGCTACAGTAAAGTTGCAGGAAACATCAGCAGTTCCAGATGAAAGTTCAAAATCTCCAATTACAAGAGAAGATAGGACAAGTAAACCAACAAGTGAAATGTCTAGCAGAGACATTGTATCTTCTACTGGCTCCTCATTGTTCAGCACTGAGAAGACAACACATCTTCTACCTAAGGATGACGACAGTGTTCAAACAGGTCAGACAACAAGACCTTCACTTTCCACAGTAACAGGCAGAACAGAAAGTTCTTCTGCCGCTACTCCAGTAGATAGAGGTTTTACAAGAGGCCAAACCATTGACCTGTCCACACCAGTATCTAATGTTACAGGATTATCTTCATCTGATATCGGCAACGAGACAACACAAACGCCTGAAGCTATGTCGATACAAATAAGCACAGATCCCGAAACGTCTGGAGAAGGCTCTGCCACTTTTGCTGACAAGTCTGTAGTGACCATTGCTACTGCATTCCCAACATCTGCTGTCTCTGACGGTAAACCCATGGGCCCATCAACTCTTTCTCCGATTACTCCATCTGTCTCATCATCCACAACTCCACCAGATCAGTATGATGATTTGAATACAAAGTCTGCAATGGTGGAGTTCATTCCTCCAATCCCTGGATCAAGTATTCAACCTGACACAGCTTCAAAGCTTATTGTCACAGATACACAAAGTGTGGGACAAACACATTCTATTGTCACTGATGAGTCAATGAAGACAACAGCAGTTTATCCAACAATGGCCACAAAGTCACCTTCAGTCTCTGAATCATACACATCTGAAACAAGTGATGTGTCCAAAACTGTTGTTACGCCAGCCGTCTTACTCCGAAGCACAGCAAAACCAACATCGCCATCTACTGAAACAGAACAAACTTTTACCACATCCCATTCTGTAGCAAAATCTGAAACTTCATTTGAAACGTCAAGTTCCGCCATTACAGATAGAGGGAGCACAAATCCATATACTAGTGGACACCCTGGAGAAATGTCCAGCAAACACATGCCATCTCCAAGCGGTTCCTCGTTAATCAGTCCAGAGACCACAACAGCAGAACAAATTGATAGCTTTTCGAAAGAACAAGAGACTATCCCCTCAGTTTCATCCCTTACTGAAATTCCAGAGAAAAGTGTTGGTTCTACTACAGAAGATATGGACGGTTCAGGAAGTATGAGTACAGATTTGTTCCCATCATCTATAACTGTTATTGGTGCATCTTCAAGTCTCTACAGTATGGACACAACAACAGTAACAATATCTCCTGAATCAGAGTCTGCCTCTGTGAGAACAGATCAAGGTACTTCTGGTGAAAACATCACTAAGTCTACTGACACACCAATCACTAAAACCACAGCTAGCTCTTCTGCTTTCAATATTCTGTCTGTCTCGACATCAAGAAAAGCCGAAACAAGCGATATTTCAAAAACAGATGTTTCTTCAGCTTCAGTGCTCCAGAGCACAGAGGAACCAACATCAATGTCATCTGAAACATATCAGACTCTTGCTACAGTAAAGTTGCAGGAAACATCAGCAGTTCCAGATGAAAGTTCAAAATCTCCAATTACAAGAGAAGATAGGACAAGTAAACCAACAAGTGAAATGTCTAGCAGAGACATTGTATCTTCTACTGGCTCCTCATTGTTCAGCACTGAGAAGACAACACATCTTCTACCTAAGGATGACGACAGTGTTCAAACAGGTCAGACAACAAGACCTTCACTTTCCACAGTAACAGGCAGAACAGAAAGTTCTTCTGCCGCTACTCCAGTAGATAGAGGTTTTACAAGAGGCCAAACCATTGACCTGTCCACACCAGTATCTAATGTTACAGGATTATCTTCATCTGATATCGGCAACGAGACAACACAAACGCCTGAAGCTATGTCGATACAAATAAGCACAGATCCCGAAACGTCTGGAGAAGGCTCTGCCACTTTTGCTGACAAGTCTGTAGAGACCATTGCTACTGCATTCCCAACATCTGCTGTCTCTGACGGTAAACCCATGGGCCCATCAACTCTTTCTCCGATTACTCCATCTGTCTCATCATCCACAACTCCACCAGATCAGTATGATGATTTGAATACAAAGTCTGCAATGGTGGAGTTCATTCCTCCAATCCCTGGATCAAGTATTCAACCTGACACAGCTTCAAAGCTTATTGTCACAGATACACAAAGTGTGGGACAAACACATTCTATTGTCACTGATGAGTCAATGAAGACAACAGCAGTTTATCCAACAATGGCCACAAAGTCACCTTCAGTCTCTGAATCATACACATCTGAAACAAGTGATGTGTCCAAAACTGTTGTTACGCCAGCCGGCTTACTCAAGCACAGCAAAACCAACATCGCCATCTACTGAAACAGAACAAACTTTACCACATCCCATTCTGTAGCAAAATCTGAAACTTCATTTGAAACGTCAAGTTCCGCCATTACAGATAGAGGGAGCACAAATCCATATACTAGTGGACACCCTGGAGAAATGTCCAGCAAACACATGCCATCTCCAAGCGGTTCCTCGTTAATCAGTCCAGAGACCACAACAGCAGAACAAATTGATAGCTTTTCGAAAGAACAAGAGACTATCCCCTCAGTTTCATCCCTTACTGAAATTCCAGAGAAAAGTGTTGGTTCTACTACAGAAGATATGGACGGTTCAGGAAGTATGAGTACAGATTTGTTCCCATCATCTATAACTGTTATTGGTGCATCTTCAAGTCTCTACAGTATGGACACAACAACAGTAACAATATCTCCTGAATCAGAGTCTGCCTCTGTGAGAACAGATCAAGGTACTTCTGGTGAAAACATCACTAAGTCTACTGACACACCCATCACTAAAACCACAGCTAGCTCTTCTGCTTTCAATATTCTGTCTGTCTCGACATCAAGAAAAGCCGGAACAAGCGATATTTCAAAAACAGATGTTTCTTCAGCTTCAGTGCTCCAGAGCACAGAGGAACCAACATCAATGTCATCTGAAACATATCAGACTCTTGCTACAGTAAAGTTGCAGGAAACATCAGCAGTTCCAGATGAAAGTTCAAAATCTCCAATTACAAGAGAAGATAGGACAAGTAAACCAACAAGTGAAATGTCTAGCAGAGACATTGTATCTTCTACTGGCTCCTCATTGTTCAGCACTGAGAAGACAACACATCTTCTACCTAAGGATGACGACAGTGTTCAAACAGGTCAGACAACAAGACCTTTACTTTCCACAGTAACAGGCAGAACAGAAAGTTCTTCTGCCGCTACTCCAGTAGATAGAGGTTTTACAAGAGGCCAAACCATTGACCTGTCCACACCAGTATCTAATGTTACAGGATTATCTTCATCTGATATCGGCAACGAGACAACACAAACGCCAGAAGCTATGTCGATACAAATAAGCACAGATCCCGAAACGTCTGGAGAAGGCTCTGCCACTTTTGCTGACAAGTCTGTAGAGACCATTGCTACTGCATTCCCAACATCTGCTGTCTCTGACGGTAAACCCATGGGCCCATCAACTCTTTCTCCGATTACTCCATCTGTCTCATCATCCACAACTCCACCAGATCAGTATGATGATTTGAATACAAAGTCTGCAATGGTGGAGTTCATTCCTCCAATCCCTGGATCAAGTATTCAACCTGACACAGCTTCAAAGCTTATTGTCACAGATACACAAAGTGTGGGACAAACACATTCTATTGTCACTGATGAGTCAATGAAGACAACAGCAGTTTATCCAACAATGGCCACAAAGTCACCTTCAGTCTCTGAATCATACACATCTGAAACAAGTGATGTGTCCAAAACTGTTGTTACGCCAGCCGCCGTCTTACTCGAAGCACAGCAAAACCAACATCGCCATCTACTGAAACAGAACAAACTTTTACCACATCCCATTCTGTACCAAAATCAGAAACTTCATTTGAAACGTCAAGTTCCGCCACTACAGATAGAGGGAGCACAAATCCATATACTAGTGGACACCCTGGAGAAATGTCCAGCAAACACATGCCATCTCCAAGCGGTTCCTCGTTAATCAGTCCAGAGACCACAACAGCAGAACAAATTGATAGCTTTTCGAAAGAACAAGAGACTATCCTCAGTTTCATCCCTTACTGAAATTCCAGAGAAAAGTGTTGGTTCTACTACAGAAGATATGGACGGTTCAGGAAGTATGAGTACAGATTTGTTCATCATCTATAACTGTTATTGGTGCATCTTCAAGTCTCTACAGTATGGACACAACAACAGTAACAATATCTCCTGAATCAGAGTCTGCCTCTGTGAGAACAGATCAAGGTACTTCTGGTGAAAACATCACTAAGTCTACTGACACACCCATCACTAAAACCACAGCTAGCTCTTCTGCTTTCAATATTCTGTCTGTCTCGACATCAAGAAAAGCGAAACAAGCGATATTTCAAAAACAGATGTTTCTTCAGCTTCAGTGCTCCAGAGCACAGAGGAACCAACATCAATGTCATCTGAAACATATCAGACTCTTGCTACAGTAAAGTTGCAGGAAACATCAGCAGTTCCAGATGAAAGTTCAAAATCTCCAATTACAAGAGAAGATAGGACAAGTAAACCAACAAGTGAAATGTCTAGCAGAGACATTGTATCTTCTACTGGCTCCTCATTGTTCAGCACTGAGAAGACAACACATCTTCTACCTAAGGATGACGACAGTGTTCAAACAGGTCAGACAACAAGACCTTTACTTTCCACAGTAACAGGCAGAACAGAAAGTTCTTCTGCCGCTACTCCAGTAGATAGAGGTTTTACAAGAGGCCAAACCATTGACCTGTCCACACCAGTATCTAATGTTACAGGATTATCTTCATCTGATATCAGCAAGAGACAACACAAACGCCTGAAGCTATGTCGATACAAATAAGCACAGATCCGAAACGTCTGGAGAAGGCTCTGCCACTTTTGCTGACAAGTCTGTAGAGACCATTGCTACTGCATTCCCAACATCTGCTGTCTCTGACGGTAAACCCATGGGCCCATCAACTCTTTCTCCGATTACTCCATCTGTCTCATCATCCACAACTCCACCAGATCAGTATGATGATTTGAATACAAAGTCTGCAATGGTGGAGTTCATTCCTCCAATCCCTGGATCAAGTATTCAACCTGACACAGCTTCAAAGCTTATTGTCACAGATACACAAAGTGTGGGACAAACACATTCTATTGTCACTGATGAGTCAATGAAGACAACAGCAGTTTATCCAACAATGGCCACAAAGTCACCTTCAGTCTCTGAATCATACACATCTGAAACAAGTGATGTGTCCAAAACTGTTGTTACGCCAGCCGTCTTACTCCGAAGCACAGCAAAACCAACATCGCCATCTACTGAAACAGAACAAACTTTTACCACATCCCATTCTGTAGCAAAATCTGAAACTTCATTTGAAACGTCAAGTTCTGCCACTACAGATAGAGGGAGCACAAATCCATATACTGGTGGACACCCTGGAGAAATGTCCAGCAAACACATGCCATCTCCAAGCGGTTCCTCGTTAATCAGTCCAGAGACCACAACAGCAGAACAAATTGATAGCTTTTCGAAAGAACAAGAGACTATCCCCTCAGTTTCATCCCTTACTGAAATTCCAGAGAAAAGTGTTGGTTCTACTACAGAAGATATGGACGGTTCAGGAAGTATGAGTACAGATTTGTTCCCATCATCTATAACTGTTATTGGTGCATCTTCAAGTCTCTACAGTATGGACACAACAACAGTAACAATATCTCCTGAATCAGAGTCTGCCTCTGTGAGAACAGATCAAGGTACTTCTGGTGAAAACATCACTAAGTCTACTGACACACCCATCACTAAAACCACAGCTGGCTCTTCTGCTTTCAATATTCTGTCTGTCTCGACATCAAGAAAAGCCGAAACAAGCGATATTTCAAAAACAGATGTTTCTTCAGCTTCAGTGCTCCAGAGCACAGAGGAACCAACATCAATGTCATCTGAAACATATCAGACTCTTGCTACAGTAAAGTTGCAGGAAACATCAGCAGTTCCAGATGAAAGTTCAAAATCTCCAATTACAAGAGAAGATAGGACAAGTAAACCAACAAGTGAAATGTCTAGCAGAGACATTGTATCTTCTACTGGCTCCTCATTGTTCAGCACTGAGAAGACAACACATCTTCTACCTAAGGATGACGACAGTGTTCAAACAGGTCAGACAACAAGACCTTTACAGTAACAGGCAGAACAGAAAGTTCTTCTGCCGCTACTCCAGTAGATAGAGGTTTTACAAGAGGCCAAACCATTGACCTGTCCACACCAGTATCTAATGTTACAGGATTATCTTCATCTGATATCGCAACGAGACAACACAAACGCCTGAAGCTATGTCGATACAAATAAGCACAGATCCCAAACGCCTGGAGAAGGCTCTGCCACTTTTGCTGACAAGTCTGTAGTGACCATTGCTACTGCATTCCCAACATCTGCTGTCTCTGACGGTAAACCCATGGGCCCATCAACTCTTTCTCCGATTACTCCATCTGTCTCATCATCCACAACTCCACCAGATCAGTATGATGATTTGAATACAAAGTCTGCAATGGTGGAGTTCATTCCTCCAATCCCTGGATCAAGTATTCAACCTGACACAGCTTCAAAGCTTATTGTCACAGATACACAAAGTGTGGGACAAACACATTCTATTGTCACTGATGAGTCAATGAAGACAACAGCAGTTTATCCAACAATGGCCACAAAGTCACCTTCAGTCTCTGAATCATACACATCTGAAACAAGTGATGTGTCCAAAACTGTTGTTACGCCAGCCGTCTTACTCGAAGCACAGCAAAACCAACATCGCCATCTACTGAAACAGAACAAACTTTACCACATCCCATTCTGTAGCAAAATCTGAAACTTCATTTGAAACGTCAAGTTCCGCCACATTACAGATAGAGGAGCACAAATCCATATACTAGTGGACACCCTGGAGAAATGTCCAGCAAACACATGCCATCTCCAAGCGGTTCCTCGTTAATCAGTCCAGAGACCACAACAGCAGAACAAATTGATAGCTTTTCGAAAGAACAAGAGACTATCCCTCAGTTTCATCCCTTACTGAAATTCCAGAGAAAAGTGTTGGTTCTACTACAGAAGATATGGACGGTTCAGGAAGTATGAGTACAGATTTGTTCCCATCATCTATAACTGTTATTGGTGCATCTTCAAGTCTCTACAGTATATGACACAACAACAGTAACAATATCTCCTGAATCAGAGTCTGCCTCTGTGAGAACAGATCAAGGTACTTCTGGTGAAAACATCACTAAGTCTACTGACACACCCATCACTAAAACCACAGCTAGCTCTTCTGCTTTCAATATTCTGTCTGTCTCGACATCAAGAAAAGCGAAACAAGCGATATTTCAAAAACAGATGTTTCTTCAGCTTCAGTGCTCCAGAGCACAGAGGAACCAACATCAATGTCATCTGAAACATATCAGACTCTTGCTACAGTAAAGTTGCAGGAAACATCAGCAGTTCCAGATGAAAGTTCAAAATCTCCAATTACAAGAGAAGATAGGACAAGTAAACCAACAAGTGAAATGTCTAGCAGAGACATTGTATCTTCTACTGGCTCCTCATTGTTCAGCACTGAGAAGACAACACATCTTCTACCTAAGGATGATGACAGTGTTCAAACAGGTCAGACAACAAGACCTTCACTTTCCACAGTAACAGGCAGAACAGAAAGTTCTTCTGCCGCTACTCCAGTAGATAGAGGTTTTACAAGAGGCCAAACCATTGACCTGTCCACACCAGTATCTAATGTTACAGGATTATCTTCATCTGATATCGGCAACGAGACAACACAAACGCCTGAAGCTATGTCGATACAAATAAGCACAGATCCCGAAACGCGTCTGGAGAAGGCTCTGCCACTTTTGCTGACAAGTCTGTAGTGACCATTGCTACTGCATTCCCAACATCTGCTGTCTCTGACGGTAAACCCATGGGCCCATCAACTCTTTCTCCGATTACTCCATCTGTCTCATCATCCACAACTCCACCAGATCAGTATGATGATTTGAATACAAAGTCTGCAATGGTGGAGTTCATTCCTCCAATCCCTGGATCAAGTATTCAACCTGACACAGCTTCAAAGCTTATTGTCACAGATACACAAAGTGTGGGACAAACACATTCTATTGTCACTGATGAGTCAATGAAGACAACAGCAGTTTATCCAACAATGGCCACAAAGTCACCTTCAGTCTCTGAATCATACACATCTGAAACAAGTGATGTGTCCAAAACTGTTGTTACGCCAGCCGCCTTACTCAAGCACAGCAAAACCAACATCGCCATCTACTGAAACAGAACAAACTTTTACCACATCCCATTCTGTAGCAAAATCTGAAACTTCATTTGAAACGCCAAGTTCCGCCATTACAGATAGAGGGAGCACAAATCCATATACTAGTGGACACCCTGGAGAAATGTCCAGCAAACACATGCCATCTCCAAGCGGTTCCTCGTTAATCAGTCCAGAGACCACAACAGCAGAACAAATTGATAGCTTTTCGAAAGAACAAGAGACTATCCCCTCAGTTTCATCCCTTACTGAAATTCCAGAGAAAAGTGTTGGTTCTACTACAGAAGATATGGACGGTTCAGGAAGTATGAGTACAGATTTGTTCCCATCATCTATAACTGTTATTGGTGCATCTTCAAGTCTCTACAGTATGGACACAACAACAGTAACAATATCTCCTGAATCAGAGTCTGCCTCTGTGAGAACAGATCAAGGTACTTCTGGTGAAAACATCACTAAGTCTACTGACACACCCATCACTAAAACCACAGCTAGCTCTTCTGCTTTCAATATTCTGTCTGTCTCGACATCAAGAAAAGCCGAAACAAGCGATATTTCAAAAACAGATGTTTCTTCAGCTTCAGTGCTCCAGAGCACAGAGGAACCAACATCAATGTCATCTGAAACATATCAGACTCTTGCTACAGTAAAGTTGCAGGAAACATCAGCAGTTCCAGATGAAAGTTCAAAATCTCCAATTACAAGAGAAGATAGGACAAGTAAACCAACAAGTGAAATGTCTAGCAGAGACATTGTATCTTCTACTGGCTCCTCATTGTTCAGCACTGAGAAGACAACACATCTTCTACCTAAGGATGACGACAGTGTTCAAACAGGTCAGACAACAAGACCTTCACTTTCCACAGTAACAGGCAGAACAGAAAGTTCTTCTGCCGCTACTCCAGTAGATAGAGGTTTTACAAGAGGCCAAACCATTGACCTGTCCACACCAGTATCTAATGTTACAGGATTATCTTCATCTGATATCGGCAGCGAGACAACACAAACGCCTGAAGCTATGTCGATACAAATAAGCACAGATCCCAAACCTCTGGAGAAGGCTCTGCCACTTTTGCTGACAAGTCTGTAGATGACCATTGCTACTGCATTCCCAACATCTGCTGTCTCTGACGGTAAACCCATGGGCCCATCAACTCTTTCTCCGATTACTCCATCTGTCTCATCATCCACAACTCCACCAGATCAGTATGATGATTTGAATACAAAGTCTGCAATGGTGGAGTTCATTCCTCCAATCCCTGGATCAAGTATTCAACCTGACACAGCTTCAAAGCTTATTGTCACAGATACACAAAGTGTGGGACAAACACATTCTATTGTCACTGATGAGTCAATGAAGACAACAGCAGTTTATCCAACAATGGCCACAAAGTCACCTTCAGTCTCTGAATCATACACATCTGAAACAAGTGATGTGTCCAAAACTGTTGTTACGCCAGCCGCCTTACTCAAGCACAGCAAAACCAACATCGCCATCTACTGAAACAGAACAAACTTTTACCACATCCCATTCTGTAGCAAAATCTGAAACTTCATTTGAAACGTCAAGTTCCGCCATTACAGATAGAGGGAGCACAAATCCATATACTAGTGGACACCCTGGAGAAATGTCCAGCAAACACATGCCATCTCCAAGCGGTTCCTCGTTAATCAGTCCAGAGACCACAACAGCAGAACAAATTGATAGCTTTTCGAAAGAACAAGAGACTATCCCTCAGTTTCATCCCTTACTGAAATTCCAGAGAAAGTGTTGGTTCTACTACAGAAGATATGGACGGTTCAGGAAGTATGAGTACAGATTTGTTCCCATCATCTATAACTGTTATTGGTGCATCTTCAAGTCTCTACAGTATGGACACAACAACAGTAACAATATCTCCTGAATCAGAGTCTGCCTCTGTGAGAACAGATCAAGGTACTTCTGGTGAAAACATCACTAAGTCTACTGACACACCCATCACTAAAACCACAGCTAGCTCTTCTGCTTTCAATATTCTGTCTGTCTCGACATCAAGAAAAGCGAAACAAGCGATATTTCAAAAACAGATGTTTCTTCAGCTTCAGTGCTCCAGAGCACAGAGGAACCAACATCAATGTCATCTGAAACATATCAGACTCTTGCTACAGTAAAGTTGCAGGAAACATCAGCAGTTCCAGATGAAAGTTCAAAATCTCCAATTACAAGAGAAGATAGGACAAGTAAACCAACAAGTGAAATGTCTAGCAGAGACATTGTATCTTCTACTGGCTCCTCATTGTTCAGCACTGAGAAGACAACACATCTTCTACCTAAGGATGAGACAGTGTTCAAACAGGTCAGACAACAAGACCTTCACTTTCCACAGTAACAGGCAGAACAGAAAGTTCTTCTGCCGCTACTCCAGTAGATAGAGGTTTTACAAGAGGCCAAACCATTGACCTGTCCACACCAGTATCTAATGTTACAGGATTATCTTCATCTGATATCGGCAACGAGACAACACAAACGCCTGAAGCTATGTCGATACAAATAAGCACAGATCCCAAACGCCTGGAGAAGGCTCTGCCACTTTTGCTGACAAGTCTGTAGTGACCATTGCTACTGCATTCCCAACATCTGCTGTCTCTGACGGTAAACCCATGGGCCCATCAACTCTTTCTCCGATTACTCCATCTGTCTCATCATCCACAACTCCACCAGATCAGTATGATGATTTGAATACAAAGTCTGCAATGGTGGAGTTCATTCCTCCAATCCCTGGATCAAGTATTCAACCTGACACAGCTTCAAAGCTTATTGTCACAGATACACAAAGTGTGGGACAAACACATTCTATTGTCACTGATGAGTCAATGAAGACAACAGCAGTTTATCCAACAATGGCCACAAAGTCACCTTCAGTCTCTGAATCATACACATCTGAAACAAGTGATGTCCAAAACTGTTGTTATTCGCCAGCCGTCTTACTCCGAAGCACAGCAAAACCAACATCGCCATCTACTGAAACAGAACAAACTTTTACCACATCCCATTCTGTAGCAAAATCTGAAACTTCATTTGAAACGTCAAGTTCCGCCATTACAGATAGAGGGAGCACAAATCCATATACTAGTGGACACCCTGGAGAAATGTCCAGCAAACACATGCCATCTCCAAGCGGTTCCTCGTTAATCAGTCCAGAGACCACAACAGCAGAACAAATTGATAGCTTTTCGAAAGAACAAGAGACTATCCCCTCAGTTTCATCCCTTACTGAAATTCCAGAGAAAAGTGTTGGTTCTACTACAGAAGATATGGACGGTTCAGGAAGTATGAGTACAGATTTGTTCCCATCATCTATAACTGTTATTGGTGCATCTTCAAGTCTCTACAGTATGGACACAACAACAGTAACAATATCTCCTGAATCAGAGTCTGCCTCTGTGAGAACAGATCAAGGTACTTCTGGTGAAAACATCACTAAGTCTACTGACACACCCATCACTAAAACCACAGCTAGCTCTTCTGCTTTCAATATTCTGTCTGTCTCGACATCAAGAAAAGCGAAACAAGCGATATTTCAAAAACAGATGTTTCTTCAGCTTCAGTGCTCCAGAGCACAGAGGAACCAACATCAATGTCATCTGAAACATATCAGACTCTTGCTACAGTAAAGTTGCAGGAAACATCAGCAGTTCCAGATGAAAGTTCAAAATCTCCAATTACAAGAGAAGATAGGACAAGTAAACCAACAAGTGAAATGTCTAGCAGAGACATTGTATCTTCTACTGGCTCCTCATTGTTCAGCACTGAGAAGACAACACATCTTCTACCTAAGGATGACGACAGTGTTCAAACAGGTCAGACAACAAGACCTTTACTTTCCACAGTAACAGGCAGAACAGAAAGTTCTTCTGCCGCTACTCCAGTAGATAGAGGTTTTACAAGAGGCCAAACCATTGACCTGTCCACACCAGTATCTAATGTTACAGGATTATCTTCATCTGATATCGGCAACGAGACAACACAAACGCCTGAAGCTATGTCGATACAAATAAGCACAGATCCCGAAACCTCTGGAGAAGGCTCTGCCACTTTTGCTGACAAGTCTGTAGTGACCATTGCTACTGCATTCCCAACATCTGCTGTCTCTGACGGTAAACCCATGGGCCCATCAACTCTTTCTCCGATTACTCCATCTGTCTCATCATCCACAACTCCACCAGATCAGTATGATGATTTGAATACAAAGTCTGCAATGGTGGAGTTCATTCCTCCAATCCCTGGATCAAGTATTCAACCTGACACAGCTTCAAAGCTTATTGTCACAGATACACAAAGTGTGGGAAAAACACATTCTATTGTCACTGATGAGTCAATGAAGACAACAGCAGTTTATCCAACAATGGCCACAAAGTCACCTTCAGTCTCTGAATCATACACATCTGAAACAAGTGATGTGTCCAAAACTGTTGTTACGCCAGCCGTCTTACTCCGAAGCACAGCAAAACCAACATCGCCATCTACTGAAACAGAACAAACTTTTACCACATCCCATTCTGTAGCAAAATCTGAAACTTCATTTGAAACGTCAAGTTCTGCCACTACAGATAGAGGGAGCACAAATCCATATACTGGTGGACACCCTGGAGAAATGTCCAGCAAACACATGCCATCTCCAAGCGGTTCCTCGTTAATCAGTCCAGAGACCACAACAGCAGAACAAATTGATAGCATTTCGAAAGAACAAGAGACTATCCTCAGTTTCATCCCTTACTGAAATTCCAGAGAAAAGTGTTGGTTCTACTACAGAAGATATGGACGGTTCAGGAAGTATGAGTACAGATTTGTTCCCATCATCTATAACTGTTATTGGTGCATCTTCAAGTCTCTACAGTATGGACACAACAACAGTAACAATATCTCCTGAATCAGAGTCTGCCTCTGTGAGAACAGATCAAGGTACTTCTGGTGAAAACATCACTAAGTCTACTGACACACCCATCACTAAAACCACAGCTAGCTCTTCTGCTTTCAATATTCTGTCTGTCTCGACATCAAGAAAAGCCGAAACAAGCGATATTTCAAAAACAGATGTTTCTTCAGCTTCAGTGCTCCAGAGCACAGAGGAACCAACATCAATGTCATCTGAAACATATCAGACTCTTGCTACAGTAAAGTTGCAGGAAACATCAGCAGTTCCAGATGAAAGTTCAAAATCTCCAATTACAAGAGAAGATAGGACAAGTAAACCAACAAGTGAAATGTCTAGCAGAGACATTGTATCTTCTACTGGCTCCTCATTGTTCAGCACTGAGAAGACAACACATCTTCTACCTAAGGATGATGACAGTGTTCAAACAGGTCAGACAACAAGACCTTCACTTTCCACAGTAACAGGCAGAACAGAAAGTTCTTCTGCCGCTACTCCAGTAGATAGAGGTTTTACAAGAGGCCAAACCATTGACCTGTCCACACCAGTATCTAATGTTACAGGATTATCTTCATCTGATATCGGCAACGAGACAACACAAACGCCAGAAGCTATGTCGATACAAATAAGCACAGATCCCGAAACGTCTGGAGAAGGCTCTGCCACTTTTGCTGACAAGTCTGTAGAGACCATTGCTACTGCATTCCCAACATCTGCTGTCTCTGACGGTAAACCCATGGGCCCATCAACTCTTTCTCCGATTACTCCATCTGTCTCATCATCCACAACTCCACCAGATCAGTATGATGATTTGAATACAAAGTCTGCAATGGTGGAGTTCATTCCTCCAATTCCTGGATCAAGTATTCAACCTGACACAGCTTCAAAGCTTATTGTCACAGATACACAAAGTGTGGGACAAACACATTCTATTGTCACTGATGAGTCAATGAAGACAACAGCAGTTTATCCAACAATGGCCACAAAGTCACCTTCAGTCTCTGAATCATACACATCTGAAACAAGTGATGTGTCCAAAACTGTTGTTACGCCAGCCGTCTTACTCCGAAGCACAGCAAAACCAACATCGCCATCTACTGAAACAGAACAAACTTTTACCACATCCCATTCTGTAGCAAAATCTGAAACTTCATTTGAAACGTCAAGTTCCGCCATTACAGATAGAGGGAGCACAAATCCATATACTAGTGGACACCCTGGAGAAATGTCCAGCAAACACATGCCATCTCCAAGCGGTTCCTCGTTAATCAGTCCAGAGACCACAACAGCAGAACAAATTGATAGCTTTTCGAAAGAACAAGAGACTATCCCCTCAGTTTCATCCCTTACTGAAATTCCAGAGAAAAGTGTTGGTTCTACTACAGAAGATATGGACGGTTCAGGAAGTATGAGTACAGATTTGTTCCCATCATCTATAACTGTTATTGGTGCATCTTCAAGTCTCTACAGTATGGACACAACAACAGTAACAATATCTCCTGAATCAGAGTCTGCCTCTGTGAGAACAGATCAAGGTACTTCTGGTGAAAACATCACTAAGTCTACTGACACACCCATCACTAAAACCACAGCTAGCTCTTCTGCTTTCAATATTCTGTCTGTCTCGACATCAAGAAAAGCCGAAACAAGCGATATTTCAAAAACAGATGTTTCTTCAGCTTCAGTGCTCCAGAGCACAGAGGAACCAACATCAATGTCATCTGAAACATATCAGACTCTTGCTACAGTAAAGTTGCAGGAAACATCAGCAGTTCCAGATGAAAGTTCAAAATCTCCAATTACAAGAGAAGATAGGACAAGTAAACCAACAAGTGAAATGTCTAGCAGAGACATTGTATCTTCTACTGGCTCCTCATTGTTCAGCACTGAGAAGACAACACATCTTCTACCTAAGGATGACGACAGTGTTCAAACAGGTCAGACAACAAGACCTTCACTTTCCACAGTAACAGGCAGAACAGAAAGTTCTTCTGCCGCTACTCCAGTAGATAGAGGTTTTACAAGAGGCCAAACCATTGACCTGTCCACACCAGTATCTAATGTTACAGGATTATCTTCATCTGATATCGGCAACGAGACAACACAAACGCCTGAAGCTATGTCGATACAAATAAGCACAGATCCCGAAACCTCTGGAGAAGGCTCTGCCACTTTTGCTGACAAGTCTGTAGTGACCATTGCTACTGCATTCCCAACATCTGCTGTCTCTGACGGTAAACCCATGGGCCCATCAACTCTTTCTCCGATTACTCCATCTGTCTCATCATCCACAACTCCACCAGATCAGTATGATGATTTGAATACAAAGTCTGCAATGGTGGAGTTCATTCCTCCAATCCCTGGATCAAGTATTCAACCTGACACAGCTTCAAAGCTTATTGTCACAGATACACAAAGTGTGGGACAAACACATTCTATTGTCACTGATGAGTCAATGAAGACAACAGCAGTTTATCCAACAATGGCCACAAAGTCACCTTCAGTCTCTGAATCATACACATCTGAAACAAGTGATGTGTCCAAAACTGTTGTTACGCCAGCCGTCTTACTCCGAAACACAGCAAAACCAACATCGCCATCTACTGAAACAGAACAAACTTTTACCACATCCCATTCTGTAGCAAAATCTGAAACTTCATTTGAAACGTCAAGTTCCGCCATTACAGATAGAGGGAGCACAAATCCATATACTAGTGGACACCCTGGAGAAATGTCCAGCAAACACATGCCATCTCCAAGCGGTTCCTCGTTAATCAGTCCAGAGACCACAACAGCAGAACAAATTGATAGCTTTTCGAAAGAACAAGAGACTATCCCCTCAGTTTCATCCCTTACTGAAATTCCAGAGAAAAGTGTTGGTTCTACAACAGAAGATATGGACGGTTCAGGAAGTTTGAGTACAGATTTTTTACCATCATCTATAACTGTTATTGGTGGATCTTCAAGTCTCTACAGTATTGACACAACAACAGTAACAATATCTCCTGAATCAGAGTCTGCCTCTGTGAGAACAGATCAAGGTACTTCTGGTGAAAACATCACTAAGTCTACTGACACACCCATCACTAAAACCACAGCTAGCTCTTCTGCTTTCAATATTCTGTCTGTCTCGACATCAAGAAAAGCCGAAACAAGCGATATTTCAAAAACAGATGTTTCTTCAGCTTCAGTGCTCCAGAGCACAGAGGAACCAACATCAATGTCATCTGAAACATATCAGACTCTTGCTACAGTAAAGTTGCAGGAAACATCAGCAGTTCCAGATGAAAGTTCAAAATCTCCAATTACAAGAGAAGATAGGACAAGTAAACCAACAAGTGAAATGTCTAGCAGAGACATTGTATCTTCTACTGGCTCCTCATTGTTCAGCACTGAGAAGACAACACATCTTCTACCTAAGGATGACGACAGTGTTCAAACAGGTCAGACAACAAGACCTTCACTTTCCACAGTAACAGGCAGAACAGAAAGTTCTTCTGCCGCTACTCCAGTAGATAGAGGTTTTACAAGAGGCCAAACCATTGACCTGTCCACACCAGTATCTAATGTTACAGGATTATCTTCATCTGATATCGGCAACGAGACAACACAAACGCCTGAAGCTATGTTGATACAAATAAGCACAGATCACGAAACGTCTGGAGAAGGCTCTGCCACTTTTGCTGACCAGTCTGTAGTGACCATTGCTACTGCATTCCCAACATCTGCTGTCTCTGACGGTAAACCCATGGGCCCATCAACTCTTTCTCCGATTACTCCATCTGTCTCATCATCCACAACTCCACCAGATCAGTATGATGATTTGAATACAAAGTCTGCAATGGTGGAGTTCATTCCTCCAATCCCTGGATCAAGTATTCAACCTGACACAGCTTCAAAGCTTATTGTCACAGATACACAAAGTGTGGGACAAACACATTCTATTGTCACTGATGAGTCAATGAAGACAACAGCAGTTTATCCAACAATGGCCACAAAGTCACCTTCAGTCTCTGAATCATACACATCTGAAACAAGTGATGTGTCCAAAACTGTTGTTACGCCAGCCGTCTTACTCCGAAGCACAGCAAAACCAACATCGCCATCTACTGAAACAGAACAAACTTTTACCACATCCCATTCTGTAGCAAAATCTGAAACTTCATTTGAAACGTCAAGTTCCGCCATTACAGATAGAGGGAGCACAAATCCATATACTAGTGGACACCCTGGAGAAATGTCCAGCAAACACATGCCATCTCCAAGCGGTTCCTCGTTAATCAGTCCAGAGACCACAACAGCAGAACAAATTGATAGCTTTTGAAAGAACAAGAGACTATCCCTCAGTTTCATCCCTTACTGAAATTCCAGAGAAAAGTGTTGGTTCTACTACAGAAGATATGGACGGTTCAGGAAGTATGAGTACAGATTTGTTCCCATCATCTATAACTGTTATTGGTGCATCTTCAAGTCTCTACAGTATGGACACAACAACAGTAACAATATCTCCTGAATCAGAGTCTGCCTCTGTGAGAACAGATCAAGGTACTTCTGGTGAAAACATCACTAAGTCTACTGACACACCCATCACTAAAACCACAGCTAGCTCTTCTGCTTTCAATATTCTGTCTGTCTCGACATCAAGAAAAGCAAAACAAGCGATATTTCAAAACAGATGTTTCTTCAGCTTCAGTGCTCCAGAGCACAGAGGAACCAACATCAATGTCATCTGAAACATATCAGACTCTTGCTACAGTAAAGTTGCAGGAAACATCAGCAGTTCCAGATGAAAGTTCAAAATCTCCAATTACAAGAGAAGATAGGACAAGTAAACCAACAAGTGAAATGTCTAGCAGAGACATTGTATCTTCTACTGGCTCCTCATTGTTCAGCACTGAGAAGACAACACATCTTCTACCTAAGGATGACGACAGTGTTCAAACAGGTCAGACAACAAGACCTTCACTTTCCACAGTAACAGGCAGAACAGAAAGTTCTTCTGCCGCTACTCCAGTAGATAGAGGTTTTACAAGAGGCCAAACCATTGACCTGTCCACACCAGTATCTAATGTTACAGGATTATCTTCATCTGATATCGGCAACGAGACAACACAAACGCCTGAAGCTATGTCGATACAAATAAGCACAGATCCCAAAACGTCTGGAGAAGGCTCTGCCACTTTTGCTGACCAGTCTGTAGTGACCATTGCTACTGCATTCCCAACATCTGCTGTCTCTGACGGTAAACCCATGGGCCCATCAACTCTTTCTCCGATTACTCCATCTGTCTCATCATCCACAACTCCACCAGATCAGTATGATGATTTGAATACAAAGTCTGCAATGGTGGAGTTCATTCCTCCAATCCCTGGATCAAGTATTCAACCTGACACAGCTTCAAAGCTTATTGTCACAGATACACAAAGTGTGGGACAAACACATTCTATTGTCACTGATGAGTCAATGAAGACAACAGCAGTTTATCCAACAATGGCCACAAAGTCACCTTCAGTCTCTGAATCATACACATCTGAAACAAGTGATGTGTCCAAAACTGTTGTTACGCCAGCCGTCTTACTCCGAAGCACAGCAAAACCAACATCGCCATCTACTGAAACAGAACAAACTTTTACCACATCCCATTCTGTACCAAAATCTGAAACTTCATTTGAAACGTCAAGCTCCGCCATTACAGATAGAGGGAGCACAAATTCATATACTACTGGACACCCTGGAGAAATGTCCAGCAAACACATGCCATCTCCAAGCGGTTCCTCGTTAATCAGTCCAGAGACCACAACAGCAGAACAAATTGATAGCTTTTCGAAAGAACAAGAGACTATCCCCTCAGTTTCATCCCTTACTGAAATTCCAGAGAAAAGTGTTGGTTCTACTACAGAAGATATGGACGGTTCAGGAAGTATGAGTACAGATTTGTTCCCATCATCTATAACTGTTATTGGTGCATCTTCAAGTCTCTACAGTATGGACACAACAACAGTAACAATATCTCCTGAATCAGAGTCTGCCTCTGTGAGAACAGATCAAGGTACTTCTGGTGAAAACATCACTAAGTCTACTGACACACCCATCACTAAAACCACAGCTAGCTCTTCTGCTTTCAATATTCTGTCTGTCTCGACATCAAGAAAAGCCGAAACAAGCGATATTTCAAAAACAGATGTTTCTTCAGCTTCAGTGCTCCAGAGCACAGAGGAACCAACATCAATGTCATCTGAAACATATCAGACTCTTGCTACAGTAAAGTTGCAGGAAACATCAGCAGTTCCAGATGAAAGTTCAAAATCTCCAATTACAAGAGAAGATAGGACAAGTAAACCAACAAGTGAAATGTCTAGCAGAGACATTGTATCTTCTACTGGCTCCTCATTGTTCAGCACTGAGAAGACAACACATCTTCTACCTAAGGATGACGACAGTGTTCAAACAGGTCAGACAACAAGACCTTCACTTTCCACAGTAACAGGCAGAACAGAAAGTTCTTCTGCTACTCCAGTAGATAGAGGTTTTACAAGAGGCCAAACCATTGACCTGTCCACACCAGTATCTAATGTTACAGGATTATCTTCATCTGATATCGGCAACGAGAGACAACACAAACGCCTGAAGCTATGTTGATACAAATAAGCACAGATCCCGAAACCGTCTGGAGAAGGCTCTGCCACTTTTGCTGACAAGTCTGTAGTGACCATTGCTACTGCATTCCCAACATCTGCTGTCTCTGACGGTAAACCCATGGGCCCATCAACTCTTTCTCCGATTACTCCATCTGTCTCATCATCCACAACTCCACCAGATCAGTATGATGATTTGAATACAAAGTCTGCAATGGTGGAGTTCATTCCTCCAATCCCTGGATCAAGTATTCAACCTGACACAGCTTCAAAGCTTATTGTCACAGATACACAAAGTGTGGGACAAACACATTCTATTGTCACTGATGAGTCAATGAAGACAACAGCAGTTTATCCAACAATGGCCACAAAGTCACCTTCAGTCTCTGAATCATACACATCTGAAACAAGTGATGTGTCCAAAACTGTTGTTACGCCAGCCGTCTTACTCGAAGCACAGCAAAACCAACATCGCCATCTACTGAAACAGAACAAACTTTTACCACATCCCATTCTGTAGCACAATCTGAAACTTCATTTGAAACGTCAAGTTCCGCCATTACAGATAGAGGAGCACAAATCCATATACTAGTGGACACCCTGGAGAAATGTCCAGCAAACACATGCCATCTCCAAGCGGTTCCTCGTTAATCAGTCCAGAGACCACAACAGCAGAACAAATTGATAGCTTTTGAAAGAACAAGAGACTATCCCCTCAGTTTCATCCCTTACTGAAATTCCAGAGAAAAGTGTTGGTTCTACTACAGAAGATATGGACGGTTCAGGAAGTATGAGTACAGATTTGTTCCCATCATCTATAACTGTTATTGGTGCATCTTCAAGTCTCTACAGTATGGACACAACAACAGTAACAATATCTCCTGAATCAGAGTCTGCCTCTGTGAGAACAGATCAAGGTACTTCTGGTGAAAACATCACTAAGTCTACTGACACACCCATCACTAAAACCACAGCTAGCTCTTCTGCTTTCAATATTCTGTCTGTCTCGACATCAAGAAAAGCCGAAACAAGCGATATTTCAAAAACAGATGTTTCTTCAGCTTCAGTGCTCCAGAGCACAGAGGAACCAACATCAATGTCATCTGAAACATATCAGACTCTTGCTACAGTAAAGTTGCAGGAAACATCAGCAGTTCCAGATGAAAGTTCAAAATCTCCAATTACAAGAGAAGATAGGACAAGTAAACCAACAAGTGAAATGTCTAGCAGAGACATTGTATCTTCTACTGGCTCCTCATTGTTCAGCACTGAGAAGACAACACATCTTCTACCTAAGGATGACGACAGTGTTCAAACAGGTCAGACAACAAGACCTTCACTTTCCACAGTAACAGGCAGAACAGAAAGTTCTTCTGCCGCTACTCCAGTAGATAGAGGTTTTACAAGAGGCCAAACCATTGACCTGTCCACACCAGTATCTAATGTTACAGGATTATCTTCATCTGATATCGCAAGCGAGACAACACAAACGCGCCTGAAGCTATGTTGATACAAATAAGCACAGATCCCGAAACGTCTGGAGAAGGCTCTGCCACTTTTGCTGACCAGTCTGTAGTGACCATTGCTACTGCATTCCCAACATCTGCTGTCTCTGACGGTAAACCCATGGGCCCATCAACTCTTTCTCCGATTACTCCATCTGTCTCATCATCCACAACTCCACCAGATCAGTATGATGATTTGAATACAAAGTCTGCAATGGTGGAGTTCATTCCTCCAATCCCTGGATCAAGTATTCAACCTGACACAGCTTCAAAGCTTATTGTCACAGATACACAAAGTGTGGGACAAACACATTCTATTGTCACTGATGAGTCAATGAAGACAACAGCAGTTTATCCAACAATGGCCACAAAGTCACCTTCAGTCTCTGAATCATACACATATGAAACAAGTGATGTATCCAAAACTGTTGTTACGCCAGCCGTCTTACTCCGAAACACAGCAAAACCAACATCGCCATCTACTGAAACAGAACAAACTTTTACCACATCCCATTCTGTAGCAAAATCTGAAACTTCATTTGAAACGTCAAGTTCCGCCATTACAGATAGAGGGAGCACAAATCCATATACTAGTGGACACCCTGGAGAAATGTCCAGCAAACACATGCCATCTCCAAGCGGTTCCTCGTTAATCAGTCCAGAGACCACAACAGCAGAACAAATTGATAGCTTTTCGAAAGAACAAGAGACTATCCCCTCAGTTTCATCCCTTACTGAAATTCCAGAGAAAAGTGTTGGTTCTACAACAGAAGATATGGACGGTTCAGGAAGTTTGAGTACAGATTTTTTACCATCATCTATAACTGTTATTGGTGCATCTTCAAGTCTCTACAGTATGGACACAACAACAGTAACAATATCTCCTGAATCAGAGTCTGCCTCTGTGAGAACAGATCAAGGTACTTCTGGTGAAAACATCACTAAGTCTACTGACACACCCATCACTAAAACCACAGCTAGCTCTTCTGCTTTCAATATTGTGTCTGTCTCGACATCAAGAAAAGCCGAAACAAGCGATATTTCAAAAACAGATGTTTCTTCAGCTTCAGTGCTCCAGAGCACAGAGGAACCAACATCAATGTCATCTGAAACATATCAGACTCTTGCTACAGTAAAGTTGCAGGAAACATCAGCAGTTCCAGATGAAAGTTCAAAATCTCCAATTACAAGAGAAGATAGGACAAGTAAACCAACAAGTGAAATGTCTAGCAGAGACATTGTATCTTCTACTGGCTCCTCATTGTTCAGCACTGAGAAGACAACACATCTTCTACCTAAGGATGACGACAGTGTTCAAACAGGTCAGACAACAAGACCTTCACTTTCCACAGTAACAGGCAGAACAGAAAGTTCTTCTGCCGCTACTCCAGTAGATAGAGGTTTTACAAGAGGCCAAACCATTGACCTGTCCACACCAGTATCTAATGTTACAGGATTATCTTCATCTGATATCGGCAACAAGACAACACAAACGCCTGAAGCTATGTCGATACAAATAAGCACAGATCCCGAAACCTCTGGAGAAGGCTCTGCCACTTTTGCTGACAAGTCTGTAGTGACCATTGCTACTGCATTCCCAACATCTGCTGTCTCTGACGGTAAACCCATGGGCCCATCAACTCTTTCTCCGATTACTCCATCTGTCTCATCATCCACAACTCCACCAGATCAGTATGATGATTTGAATACAAAGTCTGCAATGGTGGAGTTCATTCCTCCAATCCCTGGATCAAGTATTCAACCTGACACAGCTTCAAAGCTTATTGTCACAGATACACAAAGTGTGGGACAAACACATTCTATTGTCACTGATGAGTCAATGAAGACAACAGCAGTTTATCCAACAATGGCCACAAAGTCACCTTCAGTCTCTGAATCATACACATCTGAAACAAGTGATGTGTCCAAAACTGTTGTTACGCCAGCCGTCTTACTCCGAAGCACAGCAAAACCAACATCGCCATCTACTGAAACAGAACAAACTTTTACCACATCCCATTCTGTAGCAAAATCTGAAACTTCATTTGAAACATCAAGTTCCGCCATTACAGATAGAGGAGCACAAATCCATATACTAGTGGACACCCTGGAGAAATGTCCAGCAAACACATGCCATCTCCAAGCGGTTCCTCGTTAATCAGTCCAGAGACCACAACAGCAGAACAAATTGATAGCTTTTCGAAAGAACAAGAGACTATCCCCTCAGTTTCATCCCTTACTGAAATTCCAGAGAAAAGTGTTGGTTCTACTACAGAAGATATGGACGGTTCAGGAAGTATGAGTACAGATTTGTTCCCATCATCTATAACTGTTATTGGTGCATCTTCAAGTCTCTACAGTATGGACACAACAACAGTAACAATATCTCCTGAATCAGAGTCTGCCTCTGTGAGAACAGATCAAGGTACTTGAAAACATCACTAAGTCTACTGACACACCCATCACTAAAACCACAGCTGGCTCTTCTGCTTTCAATATTCTGTCTGTCTCGACATCAAGAAAAGCCGAAACAAGCGATATTTCAAAAACAGATGTTTCTTCAGCTTCAGTGCTCCAGAGCACAGAGGAACCAACATCAATGTCATCTGAAACATATCAGACTCTTGCTACAGTAAAGTTGCAGGAAACATCAGCAGTTCCAGATGAAAGTTCAAAATCTCCAATTACAAGAGAAGATAGGACAAGTAAACCAACAAGTGAAATGTCTAGCAGAGACATTGTATCTTCTACTGGCTCCTCATTGTTCAGCACTGAGAAGACAACACATCTTCTACCTAAGGATGACGACAGTGTTCAAACAGGTCAGACAACAAGACCTTTACTTTCCACAGTAACAGGCAGAACAGAAAGTTCTTCTGCCGCTACTCCAGTAGATAGAGGTTTTACAAGAGGCCAAACCATTGACCTGTCCACACCAGTATCTAATGTTACAGGATTATCTTCATCTGATATCGGCAACGAGACAACACAAACACCTGAAGCTATGTCGATACAAATAAGCACAGATGCCGAAACGTCTGGAGAAGGCTCTGCCACTTTTGCTGACAAGTCTGTAGTGACCATTGCTACTGCATTCCCAACATCTGCTGTCTGTGACGGTAAACCCATGGGCCCATCAACTCTTTCTCCGATTACTCCATCTGTCTCATCATCCACAACTCCACCAGATCAGTATGATGATTTAAATACAAAGTCTGCAATGGTGGAGTTCATTCCTCCAATCCCTGGATCAAGTATTCAACAAGTGAATACTCATTCTTCAGCTTCAGTGCTCCAGAGCACAGAGGAACCAACATCAATGTCATCAGAAACATATCAGACTCTTGGTACAGTAAAGTTGCAGGAAATGTCAGCAGTTCCAATGGAAAGTTCAAAATCTCCAATTACAAGAGAAGATAGGACAAGTAAACCAACAAGTGAAATGTCTAGCAGAGACATTGTATCTTCTACTGGCTCCTCATTGTTCAGCACTGAGAAGACAACACATCTTCTACCTAAGGATGACGGCAGTGTTCAAACAGGTCAGACAACAAGACCTTCACTTACCACAGTAAAAGGCAGAACAGAAAGTTCTTCTGCCGCTACACAAGCCTTTGTTTCAAATAAAACAACGTCTGATGAGCTGGTTTCCAAAAACGTTGTTGAACATTTCTCAAATACAGAAAACCCCCTCAGTTTTGAACCAATAAAACATCCAGATCCAAGAACAAAAAGTCCAGATAAAGATGGAGTGGCAATAGAAGAGGAAGCAACACAATTGTCTCATAGAACAGAGTATGTTATAAATGATCACACAGTTGAGAGTTCTAGCAGTGACACTAATAAAAAGTATATCCTATCAAAATCCACACCATCTCCTGGTATTAGATATTACAATAACAAAGATCAACAGGTTGTGATTGTTATGCCAAGTCACGACAAAACTGACACTGGACAAACTAAACAAATGCCTACTATGAACTTGCATACACCTGAACCATCAAGCAGTGCATCCATCCTATTCACAGAGGATACAAAAGATGAAGATAAACGTTTTTCTGGAGTCACATATAATTTGAGGCAAGAAAGTTCCACCTCCAAAGTCATCACAAAAGATACTATGTTCATTAATTTTGATACTATATCTGTAGTTTCCTCCTCTCAATTTTACCCAACTAAACGGACAGAGGAAGTAGGAGTTGATTCAGCAATTACAATGACACAAAAGATGAACTTAAGAGAAAAACCGGAAGGCTCAGGGGCTGTCAATGCTCCTTTTTTTACTCCTTCACCAGTAACTACAGATCCAGTTTCAGACACTGACCTCTCAAGGTTGTTTTTGTTATCATCAACTCAAGCTACTACTGAGTCAACACATTCAAGTTCTAAAGAAAGCTTTGGTGGACATACAGCCCAAACTACTACTTTTTCTACTGGAATTGATCAAAACAGATTAATGACTTCATCAACAAAAACTAAAGTATCTTCAGTAACTGGAGTTTCAGGGAAACTTGTTTCCTCTAATCCTACACTCAAAGAAATTTCAGCTTCAGCTTCATCTGACTATATAATTAGATTCCACTCAACTATTTCCCCTGTTGTTACACCTCAGAAGTCATTTGAACAAGTGAGATCAGAGATCACAAACACACATCACACACAACCTGAGAATTTCTCTGAAGAATTATCACAAGCCACAATTTACCCAATGACCACAAATTATGAAAAACTTCTGGCTGAAGAATCAACCAGTATTCATCCTGGTAATTATTTTGTGAGTCAGGTTGATTATGGTTTGGCAAGTCATGCGACAGCTCTCCCAAAACTAATTTCTGATGCATACGTTGAAAAACCACCATCCCCACAGAGTAGCTTTTACCCTGACAATGATCATCATGCCCCAGTCAGTGGTGCAGGAAACCAAAAGCTTCTTCAATCTGTTTCTCAGGACAATGAAACCACAGAATCAAACACTAGTGAAGTGGATATTTCCACACTGTCCAAAGCATCTACGAGTGAGTCTTCCCAAACTGTATTTAAGGCATCTGCTACAACAGTATCAAAGATAGAATTGATTAACCTTGAAACCACCTTAGGGGGAGCAATCAGTACAATTGATATCAGTACAGGTGGTGAAGAAACTACCACAAGTATCCATGGAGAATTAACATCAACAACACAATCAAAAAACCAGGTAGAATTAGGTGAATCTTTAGCCCCACAACCTTCATCCTTTTCTGAGAAAGAAGAAAAACATGACAGGAAAATGTCAACATTTCCATTCCATAATGGAAGAGACCCATCAATAGAAGAAGGAACAACCCCCTCTGTCCAAATCAGACTGGATGTGGGCCACAAAGTTGTTGGCGAGACTGTGGAAATTTCTGGTACCTTTTATTACATTCTTTGATCAATACAGCAAAGTATTTATGCTCATAGAACTTTACCCAAATCTTTATAATTTTTATTCAACAGGAATGTATTCATGTAAGGAGAACATTTGTCTGAATGGAGGATCTTGCTTCAAAAGTGGCGGCATCTATTCATGTAGCTGTTCTCCGGGTTACACTGGTCATCAGTGTGAAATGGGTATGACATTGATAAATACTAGAAATTTTCTATCACATAAACTGTAAATTTTTAGTTTTGTTGTTTTGACTGTGTTGTTCCACAGACATAGATGAGTGCCAGTCAAATCCATGTCGTAATGGAGGCACATGTGTTGATGGGCTGGCTTCCTTTACATGTGTGTGTCTCCCAAGCTACTCTGGGCTTTACTGTGAGGAAGGTAAGTTCATTTTGTATTGGCTTTCTTCTTCCTAACAAATCCAGTTTATTAGAAATGCGACTTTCTCATATTGTTGTGTATATTGAGGTTTATATGACATGATGGATTAATTAATTTTTGAACAGCTTCTTTATATGGTCATATTTTGGGACTTACAATAAACTACTTATGATCCTAATACCATATGAACAAACCAGGAATTAAGTTAGTCTAATTCTAGATCTACCACTGACCGATGGTAAACAATGCCGACTCATGTTTTGTTTTGTTGTGTATATTTGCCTATTTATAACCTCCCTTCGGCATCAGATAGTTGATATTGTTTGCATTTGCTACTACAGAAACTGAGGTTGTTAAGAGAGAAAAAAGTCTCAATTTCAACTCAGAAATATACCCACAGGTCAAGGCTGAAGAAAATTTTTAAATTCTTGCAGAAGACAGCTGCATTATTGTTATTTAGACCCTGAAAATAATCTGTTTTGCTGTGCATTCAAGATCGATTCGAAAAGTACAGGCTTTTGAATTTAGATAAAAAGATCATTAAAAAAATCATAGCCTTAAGCTTAGCTTTTTATCCCTGTATAGAGAATTGCTTATCAAGCCATTTATTTGGCAGTTAGTAATTTTGAATCATGAAATTAAGGAGTCTTGAAAATGCATGCAACAAATTCCACATTATTTCTCTGAAAATTCCAGATTACATTTAATTTCAATTGCAGCCAGTTGACTAACATTACTATGAACCTTAATTTAACCGGAATATCCTAAATTAAACCGCAACACACCACACACGAACCCATTGGACGAACCTGTTGGACTTTTATCGGCTCTGTGTGGTGATAGAGCTTTGGAAAATTGGCTGACAATTCTAAAATCGTGCCGTGTGAACCAGACTGAAGACTCACAAGCTCTACTCCTCTCCTCTCGACCACTGCCCTAACGCTCTCTGACTCTGGTCGCTATGGTAACCTTTACACATCCCTTCAAAATAACATACAGATGCGCCACAAAAACGAACATTTTACTTGCATGAAAATTTTTACTCACAATAACGAAAAAAATAATGGGAGCCCTAAGCTTTTTCTCTGCAACAAGACGGTCCCATCTGGGCGTGATGAGAGAGAGCCGAAGTGTTGCTTATGCACAGCGTGCTCGGTCTCTACATGGTGAAGCAGTTAGAAGGCTTCATTGCCTCATTAGTGAGCCGGTCGCCACATATCATGCAGAGCAGGCTTTCAGCTACCGGGAAACAGCCATTCTCCTGTCTCTTTTCTGGACCTTTTCCCCTTTGAAAAGAAACTTTCCAAAGACAACTGCTCTGTTTCTTACTCATTTTGCTGATTGTGTGCCCTCAATGTTGGCATGCAAAAAGTAACCGAGAGAATCCAGTTAAAGAATTTTCAAAATAAAAGATCCTCCAGACTCAGAGAATGCATAAAACGGAAATATGTAATTATTTCTTTTGCGGCCCAATACCAATTTGTCCATGGACCAGGGGTTGGGATCGACTGCTTTAGATAATTACCACCTTGAGGCTCACTGGATGATCTTTCTCACTTAGTAAACCCAGAAAGCAGAATTTTGACTTTTTCAATAGACTGGGTTTCCACTTAAATCTTGACAACACGTTGGACAAAGAAAAAAATAAAAGAAGAAAACATCTATGACTGATTTCTCCTAACTAGCCTACACCCTAAATTTTGTGTGGATCGGCCCTTCTTGAATTCCACCAACCCTTATTATGCACCCAGACCCAGCTGTATGGAGATATGTTCCAAATGAAAAGAGGGAACAGCTAGTTCATGAAATAACAACAAAGTAAACTTGTAATACCTTTGGGGGTTTTGTTGTTGTTTCAGTAAGCAAAATATAGAGAGATATGTGCAGAGTAACGCAAAAGTATACAGATCTCTGTCAAAATTACAAGTTTTTGGGAAAGGAATAATTCAAGTTATG
The DNA here is from genome assembly GCF_019740435.1 of Gambusia affinis. Lineage (NCBI taxonomy): Eukaryota > Metazoa > Chordata > Actinopteri > Cyprinodontiformes > Poeciliidae > Gambusia > Gambusia affinis. The sequence goes on from NC_057870.1 coordinate 10,449,891, forward strand.
ATTGTTAATTCACAAGCCTTTTACATCTTTAATTTGATATAAATTATGTAGAATCTAACTGAAAAAGAAACTAATCTGTGGGAGGGAATGCAAAAAAAACTGAAAAAAGCAATAACCTTTTTTTGCATACATGAACTGTGGATAACATTGAGCTAATGCTTTAATTCAAAACATTTTGATTTAATTTCAGCCTTTGGTCATTTTGGATTTACAGATTCAATCAGTTGCATTTAAACTGAGGTACCTAAAATGCATATCACCTGTCCATTATAGATTTTCTGATACTTCACATTTGTACATTTGATTCTTATAGTTAAAGCCAAAATTCAGAGATGAAAAGAGATTCATTGAGAATAATCTCACTTATGTTCTTAACGTTCTCATAAAAACAAAAATATAAAGAAGACAATCTCATTTTACAAAAGGAATTTATCAGGACAGAGTGTGACAAATTCTCCATCATGGGAAATATAATATGTAATGTTTTGTCTTTTTTCCAAAATGAATAAAAATTACGACAAAACCTGAGAAGAGATTTTGCCAAGAAAAAAAGATGCAGAAATATATTTTACAAATCATGTCTTTTGTTTACATTAATTATACATTTGAAACCAGACATTTAAATGCACTATAAAAAAAGACAAATAATGCATTGAAATCATCATAAACTTGTCCTGTTTTAAGGGCAATTAGGATTACTTAATTTTTTTCCATTTGCTAAATGCCAGAATAATGAGAGAGAGATAAATTTTAAGAAAAATGTTATTAGTGGTGTATGTAAACTTCTGGTTTCAACTCTATCTATCCAAAACTCTATTGACAAACTCAACACTTACAACACGAACTGATCTTTGAGGCTAAATTGTAATCAATATTTGATTTTGTGATTTTTCATATAAGACTTGTAAAGAAATACTTTGAGAGAAATTATATGGCATACTTGTTTCAGTCTATACGAAGTTGTTCACACTTCGCTTGAATAGTTCATTTCCTATTTCTCTTTACCACTGCCTAACAGAGTTTATTTTAACTTACAACAGTATCAGGGACAACTTGATTCCTGAATGGCCATAGTTGGCTTTATCTATACGTTCCTCTTTGTAAATTATGCAGTGTTACAAATGTTTTCATGTTTTCAAGTTCCAAGAGAGATTGGTGTTTTGTTGAAATGGGCAATTACGTTACAAATCCTACAGTACCGGCACACTTAAACTCCATCTCATCTTCTCTTCCATCAGACACTGAAACATGTGACTATGGTTGGCACAAGTTTCAAGGCCATTGCTACAAATTCTTCCCCCAGAGGAAAGGTTGGGACTCTGCAGAGCGAGAGTGCCGCATTCAGGGAGCTCATCTCACCAGCATCCTTTCCCATGAAGAACAACAGTTTGTCAACCGTAAGCAACATATATTTTTTTTTAATAGAAAGTCCCTAAGTCATCATAATGTTTGCTGTTCATGAGAAAAGGGAAACAACACCAGGTATTTGATAAGTGCATCAAAAAAAAAATAATAATAATTTTTTTTTAAAAAAGCCCAAACAGTAGCAGAACATATGGTGCAGGAAATAAAACAGACTGTAAAAATGCCTGTGAGATATATATATATATATATATATATATATATATATATATATATATATATATATATATATATATATATATATATATATATATATATATATTACATTTTGTAACTGCACATTCTGAAAATTAGAAAATAAAAAATTGTAATCAGCTGTTTTTCCATCCTAAATGTCAGGTCTTGGACAGGATTACCAGTGGGTTGGCCTGAATGATAAGATGTTTGACAATGACTTCCGCTGGACTGATGGCAGCCCTGTGGTAAGACACTGCCTTCTGAAATATATCATTCTCCCTAAACATGGCGGTGTAAATATTTGGAAGTGATACAGATGACAGAGGCTGTAATCTAGGGAGAGTTACTCCTTTAAGTGAGCTCTGGTTCCTTTCTCGTGACTCTCACTCTCCTCCAGCTTGTATCCCTACACCACTGTGATTATTCTGGTAATAAACCTGATGTAGATTAGGCTGTAAGGCACCTCTCAATCACTTAATGAGTGTAAGTCCACTCTATGGAAATCAGTTTGTCCAATAAGTGAAATTGAGAAACGTAGGTAAGGAGGGCTGCCTATCTTTCATGAAAGCACTGTTTACAAAACAGCTTAATCAGTGTGTTACAAAGGTATTCACATTGAAATGTTTTACATTTTGTGAGTTGGAATCCCAAATCACACAATGTATTATTCTAAAATTGGGTTTTCTTTATAGAAACAGATAAAAAAAAATATGTGGACATTTTATATTTTGTATAGGAATTATTCTGCATATTATCTTCAGTTATTGGATTATGCTTATGACTAACTACAATTGGGACTGATGTAATGTTTTACCTCATTGTATTTTTTAGTGAAACGACCAGTTTTTACCATAAAAGTCATCCATTGGTGCATCTTGAGTTACAAAATTTGTGGCTCTTTGCCTGAAAATTTGCCTTTGTCTTTCTATATTATGTCACGTAAACACATAAGGGAGATGGGTGCAGGTCCGAGTTGATGTCCAGATGGATGGAGCTAAATACAGGGCAATCTTGGAAGAAAACTTGTTAGAAACCAGGGTAGAATATATTTTTCTGTGAGAGCAGTGATCTTAAACCTCCAGCCATATATACAATATGATAATATAATATGTGGATAGAATTTTAAACGTAGTTTGTGACATACACATTTCTTTCATTCCACAATGTGAATTTTATGCAGCAATGGGCTTAATAAAGCCAAGGTTTTCTACAAGCCAGAATATAAATGCAGACTACACTTTTCAGATGTAAAATTGGGGTGAAACTTTGTGGTACATTATTTTGGGGTATAACAAAAAATTACTAATGCACATTGAAGTTTATATTTGTAATTGACAATGACAATGCAAAATGTTGAAAGTGCGTTTTTGCTGCAATTCCAGATACTTTACAGAATAAAACCTAATTACTGTCTCTATTAATGTTGTGTGGACTAATATGATGATCCCACAAAAGTAGAGGTGCAGAGGGAGCTGAAAGAAAGCCTCAGGGTTAATAGGTAAACAGTGACCAATTTAGAGGTGATGAGGTTGTGAATGAGGTTGTATGAAGGGGTCTGGCAGGCGTGGACTTTTATGGTTCCTCTTTATCCTTTCTCCCTCCTGAGAGAACCCACCAAGCAGGCAGTCACATGGGGGAAGGGCCACCAAACAGACACACAGATGGACAGCACCTGTGCTCAAATTTAGGTTGAAAAAAAAAATTGTCTCGAAGCACCCCAAGGGCTTAGGTGGGTGGTCAGCTCAACTGAATCCAAATAAGTAGGATATTTTTAAACTTTGAATTCATACTTACTGGTGAAAAGAGCAAATCTGGTAGTGCTAAGAAAGAGAAGAGAAAAGATACTTGTTGAAATATCTTAGAATGCATGTTTAGATCCGGTTGGGGAGTTTGTTTGAATATTTCAATTGAGATGCAGACTTGTCAGGCAGTTGACGGGTCACCATTTGTTGGTCTGAGGTGAGCAGAGCAGGAAGTAAGAGTATGTTTGTTAACCATAATGACAGAGCACCAGAGCCTAGAGGGATGATGGCAAGAGATTGTGTGAAGGGTGGGGGGTCGTCACAGCTTTGAAGAAAGTGTTTGAACCTTGGACATGCTGAAAGACTACAGTTAGTATCAACTGCAGCCTGAATGGCCCTCAGCTTCACAGCTGTGTGTATACTGCATGGATACTCATATGCACATTTATTGCTTTTTGTCGGTAGGAGCACACTTTAAATGATAGGCATGCAAGCTGCTTGATGAAAAGTGTCCACAAAAACATGTATAGTGCAACAACATGGATGCAAAACATGCCATGGAGATAAAGTCACAATGTGGAGATTAAGTCACAATGTGATGATACGTGGTTGTAGATCCAACAGTTTTTTTGTACATTGTGCCAAATTTATAAAGCAAACTGGCTTTGCTGAGTCTAGGAGCCTCAGGTCAACACAGAGTTTACCCAGAGAGATCCAGCTTCCCCCTCTTGTGGACTTTGACCAAATTGCAGTGGCTACAAACTACTGCTTAGAAAGGACAGTTTTTATTGGTGAAAAGAGTGTGCATGCCTGTTTGTAATTGCGCATCTGCAATCTTGGTGGGTATCAAGCCATATTTTTTTACTAAACAAGCCTACTTCTTCTCATAAGTTTACATTAGGAACATAAAGACAGGATGATGTCTTTATTTTAGAGAGCACACTTCTTACATGACATTTGCAATTAAATGTGCCATCATGGAGCAAAAGTTTTAGCACAGACTTGTAGATCCTGAGAGGTTAAATATGAGATTCTTTGTTCAATTTTTAGCAATATGAAAACTGGAGACCCAACCAGCCTGACAGCTTCTTTTCATCTGGAGAAGACTGTGTGGTGATGATTTGGCATGAGGGTGGCCAGTGGAACGATGTCCCCTGCAACTATCACCTAACCTTCACATGCAAGAAAGGCACAGGTAATAAAAGAAAACTTTTTATATCACAACTTGATAAAAAACGAAAACAATCCTGTATCAAGTCATTCAGTTTGATTTCCTGAAAGCAAAAAAAAGGTAATACATAATCTTCTTGCTATCCATATAACAAAACATTAATTTTTCTCAGCTTTACAGGTGCATTTCTAAAACATTTTCTAGTTTATTGAGATGCACCAGTAGACATGTCATCTATAAAATGTAGTTATTATTTTAATACCTTACTCACAAAATATAAAATGAGCATTTACTAGATTGAGTGGGTTTTTTTAAAACAATTTCATAAGTTTGGGAGAAAGGTTTGGAGTAACACTGGGAGCCTGACAAGTTAATATTTGCCAGCTAACTGGTCAAATTAGTCACTGTGGTAACTACTGTACAGCCAGTTATTTAAGAGACATGTTACCTGTAACTTGCCTTTTGCAACTAATCTTACATTGTTATGGGTTATGGATTTTTTATTATCTGTTTTCTTTTGGAAAGGTGTTGGAACTTTCTCTACTCAGTTAACCAACAGTGTGTAGCAGCATAACCTATGTGCATTTATTTGCACAGACTACATCCTTACGCCGCAAGGATTTTTACAAATATGTTACATACACTTATTTCCTTGATTGTTTCCTTGTTAAAGTAATGTCACCCTTTGTTTTACCAGTGGCCTGCAGCCAGCCCCCTCTGGTTGAAAACGCACGTACATTTGGTAGAAAGCGTGAGAGGTATGAAATCAACACACTGGTGAGGTACCAGTGTCGAAATGGGTTCATTCAGAGACATGTTCCAACCATCCGCTGCCGTGGCGATGGACGGTGGGATACACCTAAAATCACCTGTATAAGCCGTACGTATAATTATTATTCCTGCAAATGAAACAATTTGCTCAAGATTTTTGAAATTGTCTTATTTTCAGCAAATAAAAACATTTTCTCTTTCAGCGTCAAGCTATCAGAGGTCCTTCATGAGAAGACATCAACCCCATGCTCTATACAGTATCAATAATTTCAAAAAATGGCAGGATGAGACCTTGCGCCATCAGCGGAACAGGGGAAGGAGAGACAGAACAGTACAAAAGAGGACAAAGCAATGATTTCCAAGCGAAATCAAGAACACTTGCTTGATGGTTGGAAGAAAAGAAGACCAGAGAAATCAAAGTGCATTAAAAAAAACCTCATTAACAGAAACCGAGGATAAACTGCAAGGTTCTTGTATTTACAATGACAATAATATCTTATAAAGTGCCTTTGAAATAATTTTAGCTCACGATTCATGTCAAGAGAGACTTCTGCATTCATAGTGAGGACAAACTCTTTCAGCTGGCTTCTGGAAGCACAATGAGTTGTCTAATTTGATATTCTTTTATGTTTTTTTTATTATTATTTCATGTTGACTAATTATATGAAACATTCATTGTTGCTGTTTGATGCATCAACTGTGCTATTTAAAGCCAATGCAAGTGACCAACATATATAGAAAGAACATAATACGGCTTATGTCACATAAAAAGAATTTATTTTGTCGTCGTCCTGTTTAATGCTGGAATGCATGAATGCATACGCATAAATATGTTTTCTCAATTTAATCAAAGAGACTACATGTCATGAGTTGTGGTTTTTTCTCGGATTGCAAATAGGGCTAATAATTAATATAGTGCACAAGATTTTTGTTGTTTTAATATAAAAAAAACTTTTTTCTCTATGAACATAGACTAAAAAGGCTTGAAAAACATTGCTTGAAAGTATTTTCACAGGCAATAACAACAAATAGCCTTTTTCTCACCAGGGAAAATCTATTTGGTGGCAGCTTTCAAAGGTTCGAATTACCAGCTTTCCCCGTTTTCTTCCTTTTAGCAACATTTATGTACATGTCTATATCGACAAAATCTTTCAAATATTACCGGCCTGACTTTTGTATGATACAGTTTTGAAAGGTTCCTCTCTGAGTACCTATTGACAAAACACAGACAGAAACTGATGTTTTTCTATTTCAAAATGAGTGAAAAACCACCAAGTGTAGCTCAAGCAGCCTGTATTTCTATTCAGCTCACAATCCTTTGGTACAGCATGTTTACATTACTGTTCTGCTGTTAATTATAACACATCAAAAATAATCTTTTGTCATGTGTTTTGGTTGTGTTTTACCATAAAAAACATTTTCTTTTAAAGTTTTCTTTTGCTTTTTTTTTTACTGTGCTTCACTGCTTTTGATGCACATCAAATCAGCCATTGAGAGAATGTATTTTTGTGAAACACTCAGAGACTTGAACACTAAAGCTGTTGGGGTGAAAGAGATACAAATAATTTATTTTCAAGCTGCTTTTTATCTCCTCGTGTGTATTATACTGACAAGTAAAATGTGTTGATGTCACTGGTCCCAGCAGTGCTCTTTTTATGTGTATGTTCAATAGAAGACAAGACATGCTCAGAATGTCTAAACCTGATGCAATAAAGACAGAAATTTACTCATTTTATGCAGTTTAATCAGTTTATATGCCCTTTAGCATCTCTTAATACCACAGTGAACCAAGAGACATGGAGGGCACGATAAGCAATAATTTTGTTCTGAAATAGTGACAAAATCTATTTGTACATGTGAATGGCTGTGTCTCTGCAACAGTTCTATTGGAGCAATGTTGCTTTATTTGGTCTGCCTGTGAATGTTTAAGTGCGTTTTTGCCCTATTGTGCACATAATATCATTTTATATTTATATAACAATTTTTTTTTCTACTTTACAATGTGAATGTATGAGAAGTTTGTGAATTGTTTTATTTTTTAAAAGATAAACTTTTTTTTCTTCTTTAACTCACCAAAGAACCAAATAAATATATGGATGTGTGATATTTAGTTTGGTCCTTTACAATGTGTTTTAAAATTGATGGTATTTACTTCTTACTGCCTTCTTGAAATATGAATTAGATATATGCTGACCCTGCAGAGGTTTCACCACCAGGTAGTGCTGTTTGTCTGAAATTCTTGGGCTTCTTCTCTGTGTAGGGAGAAGAAGCACAAGCCTTCTAGGGATTTAAACGTAGGGATTTAAATTTTATTTGAATCAAAAACAATAACATCAATGGTAGTTTTTACAGCAATTCAAAACTAATTTGTCATTCAAATCAAGGTGTATTTTAGAAGAAGGTTCAAATCCATTATCCTTTCTGTTATGCAGAGAGGAATTAGAATGACCTTAGTGGGACAGAAAAGCATTATCTTCAATAAAGAGTTCCTGCTCTCTCATAAACAAAGCAACGTTTTGGTGTTCAGTTTCTTTTCTGGCACAGCACACTGTTAAATTAACATTTAACCGGTTGGTGCAAGCTGTCCATAAGTTAACAGATGTTTATCACTTTAAAAGCTCAATTTGCTACCAAACAAGCCTTGACTCGTGATCAAAGAGTTCTCCATGGTTCCCGAGAGAGTATTAGACTGGTAATTGTGTCATAAAATGCTGACGTCACAGTGGAAAATCTTACACCCCTTAGCCTGTGCAAGACTCTTTGGGGTTTATCAAGATTTCCAATTTTCTTTTAGAAAGGAAATGCACTCAGACCATGTTGGTGTAGACATGCAACACAGATGTAAGCCTCATCTAACATGTCAATACTGTGTCATTCATGATTACATTTTGGGAAGTGTTGCTTCAACAAGCTAGCTGAAAAGCTTGCAACACATTTTATTGATTAATACCAAGGAACCCAACTAAAAAAAAAGGTTGTTTTACTCTCTTACAGTTCATCATTATTCACTCGTCTGCTCAAACCAGATGACAATAATCTCACATGAATACAAAAAGCTGTAAGTATTTTCTAAATCATTTCAAAATACTTTTTAAAAACATTTTTTAAAGTGTGTTGTATTTGGCGTGTCAGTGCACTAAAACATATTCAGATTTTGTGACTTTACCAAAGGAATCCATAATGTATCTTAGTGTATGAGTGTTAGTTGTTAAACTGAGCTGCAGCCTCTCCAGAATGACCATACACCTTTAGGCTACTTCTCTCATTACAACTCACTACTAACTGCTAATTAACTTTGGAAAGCAATTGGTAGTACTAGATTTTCAAATAAAACTATCAAACTTAAAGGCGAGAAATACAAATATTATCCACTTTTTGGGGTTTTATTGGTGACGTTCGAACAATTTTTTTCCATTCACAGTTTAGCACCAGTTTTGTTGCTATTTCTCATATTGGACTTTGTGTTTGCAATGTGACAATATTTAAAGTGTGAATCCTTTTGCAAAAAAAATGCACATCATATATATAACCGTCTGATTTGTTTCTTTTAATTTCTGCATTCCAACATAAGACATGTTAGTATATTTTTCAGTCAAGGAAACCCTGGAACAAGCATTTTTAAAAGTTGTATTTTTATTTTTAATTGTAACATTGTGGAATGGTACATGATGTCATACAAAAATACCTTCATATTTTGTATGTCAAATTGTCAGCAAATAAATGATTTCTCAGTTATAAATCAGTTATAAAAAAGGTAAAAAGAAAAAAAAGATAAACAAAACTTCCACTTGTCATAATGACAACTACACATTTTAATACCTACTGTTTGCTATCTTTTTCACACAGTTAGGTGTTTTAAGTTTAGTTCTATATCAGATCAAAGGAGGGTTATATGCACTTTTTTTGCGCAATGAGTTGGAAAAAGTTAAATCTTTATATAATAAAAGATAAAAATCTGCAAGTAAGTCTAGAATTTGTACTATTTCTTTTCAAGAAACAGTGTAAAGTTATCAAAAAAGAACAAATGTAAAAAAACAAGTAAAATTCTCATGTTAGATAAAGGAAACAATGCATTGGGGTTAAACATTATAACATCTGGACATTTGTAATTTCTTCCTAATCAAACTGAAATGCAGAACATGTAAAAAAAGAAGGAACATCCATCGAATCTCTTTGCAGTTGACTTGCTCACAGCTTTTCTGGTCAAAGATACATTTTTGAGGTTTTGTAAATACATGTATGTTAATATATATTAGAAAACAGCTTCAAACCTGACAGTGAATCTAACTGGTTCCTTCTTGCAGTAACCTGTGAACCAATAGCTCAATGGCTGTAGTCTTGTTATGTTTATCACATTGAAATCAATCTATTTTGTTGATATGTATGTTTCTGCAAAATTAAAAATAGCATTGCTCAGGACACATTTGAAAGCAGCACACATTCTTTGAGCATAATTCCAGCCAAACCTTGAACATTACACATTTTGTGAAGGACTTACATTTTCAATTTTTCCCTTTACTAAACAGTCATAACCAAGAGTGAACAGATAGAAATAAACAGAAAATATACCCTAATTGCTTGTTGCATTCTATTGTTTATTCCATAATGATTTAAATTGCATGACATTAACATAACAACTGTTATGGCATCAGAAAGGTAAGAAATTTGGACTAGTTAAAATCCAATTGAATCTGCTTTAAATATATATTTTTTTAATGTCTGTTGTTGCTGCTCTTTGGTGTCTGTGGTTCACCTGCATGTTTTTCATTCTCTCACTTATCAGCCTTGAAGCAGTAAACACCATAAGACTTAACCTTTTTGTCTGGGAATCTAACAAAGCGCACTGCAGCCTCTGTGGGACTGCAGTTCTTGCGGGGCCTGGAAATAGGGTAGCGCACACTTCCATCAGCCAACCAGCCAGCATCACAGCGGTCGTAGCCCTCAAGCTTCCAGGCAGCATACATCTGGCCGACCTTCGCAATCTCTGCATCGTCGTCTCGGCACGCCTGCACAGCCTCGTCAAAGCTCAGCCTTTCTGGCTGGACCAACCAATAGAAACGACCTGGTAGCAGAGACAGCAAAAAACAAAACAAAAAAAATCTGCTGCTCAGAAGAACTTTTTAAGAGGAAAGATGTTTTTCTGTATGAGAACTGAAATTCGATATATATAGCTTATACTGTAACTTGAAAATAAAATGGAGGAAAAAAAAGCCTACCTTGGAGTTTGGAAGCAAAACAGAACACATCAAAGCGGCTCATCTGCTTGTTTCTGAAGCCATAGTTTCTGAGACCAGGTCTGCTGTTGACGCCGCCGCAGGGTTGTCTGGGTTTGGTGATTGGATACTGTACCGTACCGTCATTGAGCCAACCAGCATTACACCAGTCCAGACCGCCTTTCCAGGCCTCCAGCAGCTGATCAAAGGAGGCAATTGTAGCATCCTGACTTTCACAGGACTTCACAGCCTCATCAAAATTTAGGTTGTAGCGCCCATGATGGGGAGAGTATGGGAACACAACACCTAAAAGACATAGAAAATGCTGTAGCAGAATATCCAAACCCTAGACTATTATGTATTTGGAACAACAGAACACATATTGTTTGGTAGGAGTTAAATGTTTATGATTATTTCTAATTTATTTGCAGACTCAGTCAAGTCTGCACAAATCTTTTCACTTTAGGACTGATTTCTTTCAAACATTCATGCTTTAAAGCTTATTAAGTAGCAATTAGCAATACATTGGGACACTCGAGATTGGTGTCCAGCAGTTGATCAATCTAGTAAAAACCTCAAAATATAATTTATTTGCATGAAGTTAAAAAAGAATTTGTGTGTGACCAGTCACAAGTAACAAGTAGAAAAGATTTAAATGTATTTCTTTCAAAAAGTTCAAAATGGGTTTCAACACAGTTCCTCCAATACTATGAAACCCTACCATTCTCAAATATATAATGCTGATTTGCTGGCTTTCTTTGGAGTGGATTTGTCCAACCCTCAACTATATTGTTGGAGGTAATTGTACCTCCAACACAGTGACAATACTACTGAGGGAAATATGAGATTTGCTATTTGGACTAAGTCTGCTTGAAGATATTAACATTGAGCTGCATGCTTCATTGCACATTGGACATATACTTATTAAATTATTTTTGTCACCTCAGTCAAAGTACAAGAATAGTAAGTTGATTTAAAATGGGTTTTGCTTCGATATCATTTTGGTCTCAAAGTCTGTTCTTTATTGTCCAAAACAATCGACGAAAGACAAAGACATCAGTTCCTCTGTGTTAACAGTCCTATGTTTCAATTGGCTTGGGAATCTTCATTCAAATCTGGGAATAACTTCAAACCCCATTTAGCTGTTGCTTTGTTCCAATGTCCTTGTGAGGTTGGAGAATAATGAGAATAATGTTACGTTGCACAAAACCATGTTCCAGTTGGAAGCTAGTTAGCCAGTGGGATTTGGTTAGAATGTGGTGGCCACTTACCAGACTTACTATCACAGATAACATAAACCAGTTTTATATTAAATCCAAAACCCAGAAGAAATGTAAGGTGTAGAAAAGAGACATAACTCTACAGTCAGATTCTAGACATGCATTATAAATTATAAGCAGAACAGCCGTTATTTTATTGTTGTTTAAATGAATCAGTGTGTTTTTCAGTATTTACCGTCAGTGAGACCATTTTCAACCTCTAAGATTACATCTTGTATAATGTCTTCCATCCCATTTATGATCTCACAGCGGTACCTTCCCATGTCCTCCATTGAGACGTCAATTAACACCAAGGAGCCATCGCCACTTTCTAGGTCTAACAAAGAGGCGCGGTTTTCGAAGTTTCCATAAGTCCTCTTGTGTAAACCCATGGATACAAGCACATCCTCATTTTGGGATTGATCTTCTCCCACTTTGATCCACGTGACTTTCAGACTTCCAAAGAAAAAGGTTTCATCTTCATGAACTTTGCAGGGCAGGGTGACGTTTCCACCCAGATCAGTCTTGACTAAAAAAGAGGAAAACATACAAAATAAACCAATATGTTCATGATACTTTGACTTTTAAAGTGTAAATGCAACTGCACTGTGAACATTGTTAAATCAAGAACCATGACAGCCTGTGGAGGAGTTTAAAGCATCTCACAAAGAAACATTAAACATTATTCCTTAACTGAAATATGGTCAATTCATGTAAGACCTATTCTGTGGGCCTGAACTATTGGAATCCCAAACATATATCTACTACCTAAATAATGTTTGCAGTGCCTATGTGAATTTTTGATGCTTCATCCAATCAGATTTCCTTCATTGAAGAAGGAAAGCAACACTCTAGGTATGTTTTTGATGAGAGAATAACATCATATCATGATATAAAGCTAAATAAAAATTTATTTTACATAATATGGGCCTTTTAAAGTTGATAGAGAAGACTTAAGACTTGCAAGGGTTATACGAAATTTTAATTAAATACAGGCCTAACTATGAATACATATATTTAATATATAACATTGAATTTCCTTGTGTCATTCTGCTTTCATTTTACAATCATGCACTTTGTTTTCATCTGTCATGTAAAAATCTCAATAAAATAGATTGAAGTTTGTGATTGTAATGTGACAAAAAGGGAAAAGGTTTGAGAGAAAAACTTTTGCCTGGTGCTTCACAAACACACTTTCAATTGTTGAAAGATAAAAATGTAGAGCCACACAGTGCACATGTTTGAAGACTTCTCTTGCCCATAATTTTTAAATTCAGGAGTGTAAGATTCACGAGTTTCAGGCAGTCTGCAGTCCCTGGAATCAATCCTCTTCTTCATTCTCCTTCCTGAGGCTGTCAGCTTTGGCAAGTACAAGCTTTTGTTTCCTCAGTATTAGCTTTCAAAATGAAAACCTTTCCTTTCATGCACTCCATCTGACTTTTGTTAAGTGTATTAAACATCTAATGAAGAACAGAAATATTTTCCTTGGGGCACTGCTTCCAAATCCTCATTGTCCAACCAACAGCACTACTTAAGCTCCAAATCATATGTCATCTTTGTTTCACCGTTTGTTCCCATCATCTCCTTGGCCTTGCTGTTTAGACCTCACAGGGCTTGCTTACTTAAGAAGACCCCAGCCAGCAAGTGTTGTCCGAACCCAACATATTACAAACAACAGATGAACAGATGTCATGGACCTCTGACTTCACTCCACCTCAAACAATTTTATGCACATAAGGCTGTATTATTCAGTCTTGCAAATTCAAGACAGATGATAGATCTGTGCAAGCTGTATTTACTGTAATAATTGTGTTTGTCTAGTTTTCTGATCTTTGGAATAAACAATACCTATCTGTAAAATCTGTGAACCTATCTGCAGGTTTTATTTTTTCTGGGAAAAGGATTCATTGCATCAATGCATTCACAAAATGATTTAACATCCCTCTCCTTACCAGAACTGATCCCCCTGCCAACCCAACCCAACCTACACCCCTAAAGTCCCACTTCACATATACAGCCACACACAAATAGTGTCTGTGTCGGATTAGTTTTGTTCTCTGTTTCTGCTTGAAGATGCCAGAATCTGTCTTGATGTTTCGTACCAAAATCATGTCTAGAATACTGGCTCTTCACAGTGAAAGGAACCTTGTCCCCCTGGATATCACAGGAAAGAAAATAAGTTATTGGCCGTCTGCCTTAAGCTCTGCTCAATTCAAAACCTTTTCTCAGCATACACACATATGCAGCCCAAGTAGTAAGAATAAACTTCCAAAATACCCCACATCCAAACTTTGCTAGCTTCTAATGTTTTGTGTTACTGTTTGTTATTATTTCTCAGCTCTCTGACTGTGTGGCAGCCATGATGTGTTTCACATGGGTCTCATTAACCTTGCTTTCCTTCATATTATCCGTCTCTCTTAGGCAGAAAAGGTACACCAGTTAGTCCAATTATTGCCTTATCAAGGTATGTTGGAATCAATGTAAATTGTCTTCAAACACAACTAAGCCGCCAAAGTTGCTGGTGCCCTGCTGCAGATGTTTAAAATTTGGGATTTAACCCAACATAAAACCAAACTGGATTTTTTTCATATTTTCATAACAACATATTCTTAAGTGTCTGCCCTAAGCATGTTTATCAACATTTTTTTCTTTGTGCTTGTTTTTATGTCTGTCCTGAATTTCAGTCTTATCTCTTGAATTGAAACTCACATATAAACTATCATAATACAATTATTCTATTCCAGTATAGTCATACAAAAGTGACAGCTGAGATCTTTGGTAATAAATGCAACTTTACAAGATTCAAGCAAAAGCACTGATGAAAAAAATAATATCTAGGACAATCTAACTTATCACATTGTAAAACTTTTTTTCATCCTGAGCTTGTGTTTATTAGTAACTGCATCTTTTACCAAACTGCAACACCTTCCAAGTAGTCAGCAAGATGCCAAGCAATTTATGAGATATAAAGAGCCTTGCAGCTGCTTATTACTGGTGTTTTTCAAAGAAGTTCAATATTTACAAGCTGAACGAAGGTCGCTTTTGGCCCTTTTGTAAGTTAGAAATGACTCAACTCCTCCTGCCTCCTAAATTCTCTGCATGGGTAACCGTGGCACGTGGAGTGACTGAAGACATGAGCAATCCAGAATAACTAACTGGCTCATCAAAGCTCTACAAAAAAACATTACGTTAGTTAGCACCACCTCACCTAATGTAATACCACCAACTTTCCTGCCAAGACAAAAACTTGAAGAAATTAGAGAAGACAAAGAGCTTCTTTGTACTGTTAATTGACACACTGTTCAGTCCAAATCAGAAAACCAGCTTCTACATCTGGTTTGTAAGTCTGAAACATGAGATGTAAGCAGCATTATAGAACCACTGATGTGAGTCTTAGACTGGGGAGAAAACATGCTGTACTGCAGTCATACAAATTTAAAAGTACTTTTAAGGCATAATACTGGAAAAAATATATTGACACCCTCATTAACTTATTAACTTAACTTAAATAGGTTTTTAATTAGCATGACATTTTCACACTAAGTAATCCACAAGATAATAAGAGATTATTCAATTAATTAGCTGTTGAAGCTGCTGAAGTTGGTTGTAGATATATTATTATATTTCTAAATGTTTAAGTAAGTCATATTGGGGAAATTGAAAATGTAAACATAATTTCACCACAAACCACCAAAAACTCAGTGCTCCTTGCCAGACCTCTGGCACAGGGATCAAAAGAAGAGTAAGAAGAGTTGTCTGAGGGCTGAAAACCTCTTGAAGAGAGTTTCAGAAAGGTCTCGCTTCTTTTTTTGTAAACAATAAGCAATGCACTCCAGCAGTCCTTCACATAAACACATTGCACAAAACTCCACAAGAAAGACCAAGATAAGATTTGCTTAAATGTTGCTGTGGTGGCGTAGGGGATAGCGCGACCCACATTTGGAGGCCTTCAGTCCTCAACGGACGCGGGCAAACGTTTGCCACACGTCTTTCCCCCTTTCCTGTCAGCCTACTTTCGAATAAGGGACACTAGAGCCCACAAAAAAAGACCCCCTGGCGGGGGTGGAAATGTTGCTGCACAAGAGTTGGACAGCCCAAAACCAAAACAGAATTTTTCACACAACATTTTTATAGAGCTAATGGCATTGCACATTATTCCCAAATGTGAATATAAATAGAAGTGGAAACATAATTGTATGCAAAGAAGAATAGGCAAAAAAAGGGCACTTAATATAACGGAAAGAAGGATGAATTGAGAAATATGCTACATTCTTTGTAAAAATCTGAAAATGAAACAAGGCAGAATAATAATTTCAAACAGGGCTTGCCAAAAGCCATATGGGGCTTTGATCACTTTCTCTGTAAAACTAGGAGAATAGAGCACCAGTTTTGAAGTCCTTACACTGGATCCCCATAGTTCAGAAAGGAGACATTAAAATACTTTTGTTAGTTTGTAAATCCCTGAATGGTTTAGCACGAAAATACATCGTTCTGATTATTAACCTTCCAGACAGGTCTTCTGATTCTCGCCTAATCTGCATCTTCACTACCAAACATGGAGAAGCAGCATTCAATGTTTATACTCCACTAATCTGGAACAAACTTCCAGAAAACTGCAAAACTGCTGAAACAGAGTTCCTTTAAATGGCGGCTAAAACCCCACCTGTTTAGAGTTGCCTTTAATTAATGTCAACTGGAATACTGATCAATATATTTGATATTTTTGTTGATGACATCTCACAAATATAATGTTTATTGCTTTTTTTTCCTTATTCTTTACTGTATTTGTAATACATAATACAGAAAATGTATTTGTAAGAATGGGTATAAATCTCATTTCGACAATCCATATGGCAGCTTTCTCAACATGTTATTTTCAAGACATTTTAAAGCTGTAGTATTTTAAAAATTTCATTAAGTGTTTTCAACAATTATTCCCTATGTTCTTTCACTTTCGTACATATAGAGTATTTTAATCTATAGACTGAATTTTGGTGGTTTCTTTATAAGTACGGTGGTTATGGTGGTTGATTCTGGCATCTGGTTTGAATTTTATGTCAGGAGTCCCTGTTAAAACTATATTTACAGAGAAAGCCTTGATGTGTTTTAGGACTTACTTTCCCCACCATTGAAACATGCTGAAGGTAGTTATGTTTGCTTTGGTACCAGACAGAGACGGGGACGTTAAAAGTAATTCCATGCTCTCTGCTGCTACCAAGATCACCCCTGCAGAGAATGCTACCCTTATCACGCCAGGCACATTTTGCTTGTAAAGCAATAGCCTGTAGGGTGTACCTTCATTCTTCTCACAGGAGAAGTGTAGCCATTCTTTCGCTGACGCACCTTAGACTTAGCCCTCTAAAGTCAAATGCAGTCCTAAATGGTTTTATTTCAGATAGAAATATGTGGTCAATAGAACAAACCACTTTTTAAGATGTAGATGCTAATGAAAACACAGCAAAGAACTAAGTGAACTAATGTGAGTAGGAATAAAGTAATCAAGACCTACTCGCATTTTATTACCAAGCACAATTCTCTTTCACTCTGTAAAAAGGTTGCATTAGCACATAATTGGAACCATCTGTTTCTTTGCAACGCTAAGCTCTATATTACCAACATTGCCAAGTTCCAAGTCAAACTCTTTTCCTGTATTCTAAAGCTGCAATATTTTCATTTTGGAGTAGAATGACCAAATCTGGCCCAAATTTCCCCTTTTAAAAAAGCATCCAAGTTTGTAGATCACACATCTTTATGTTTATATGAGAGTATGTGTGCAGTGTGCCACACCCTTTTGTCAGAGAAGTAACTCATGAGATGACTTACAACATCCCAGAGCTTTGCTGTCCTCTACTGCCAGCCAATTTGCGCAAGAGAGGAGAAAGGATTATTAACAAGCACAGCTGGGACAAACACAGCAGGCCAACTCCTCCCCACTAATTCCAACAGTGTTTCCAGTGTTCTGTCCTGCAGGGCAAGCACAAACACAGTGTCTCTATGTGCACAATATGTCTGATCATGAGCTCACATGTACAGTCAACATTTATTAGAGTTGGTTGTAGAATTTCACTGCAATCAAATGAATATAAATTCAGAACATTAAATGTGGTTCCATCATCTCATTTCTGAGCCTAAACACAAATTGATCCCACCCATAGCCCAGCTCCAGCCAAGCCCGTTTTTTCCCACCAAGACCTAGCAACTGGGCTGTGACTCGGTAACCAAAAGCTACAGTAAGCATTAGACTTAGCAGACTATTACCTCACAGGGAAAGATATAGTCATCTGGCTGGCATTCAGCGCGGGACTCTATACATTGGCTGTGGGTCGTTAATCTTCCCTCTACTCTTGTCAAGCTCCCTGTTGCCATGGCTCTTTTCCAAAAAATCCCAGTGCTGCAGTGAGTCAGTGAATGTGAGGAAGCAGACAACACCCCAATGAACAGACAGGGAGCTCTTACTACGAAAAATATGGCCCACAGATTACTTACTGAGCTGGCTTCAGAATAACGACTGCTATTGCACAATACAGCACTAGGAGTCATTTAATAATATTTAGGTACACGTAAGCACATGCACAAAATGCTATGACATCACAGGCCTGTGAGAGAAATTTAAAGTGGATCAAAAAAAGACCTAATCCCCTGATAGAGTGAAACGCTACTCTCGACAGGGTGGCCTTCTCCTTTGCTGCTTGGAAGACAGACAACTGAGAAATCCTTAGTTTCCCACTTACTGAGTCAGCTTGCTGGCTACTAAAGAAGCATTGAATATCACTCAACCTATACAGCAAAGGGGAGTTTCTGACTTCCCCTGTTTCTCTTTGCAGTACAAAAGTAGTTGCCCAGTTTTGTAGCTCAGAGTTTCATCCGTAAACTCAAGGTGTGAATTGCACATTTCTGCATCTTAGTTAGTTCAACCCCTGTCAATTTGTAACTCCACTACAAACAAACACCGCAAACAACTACTCTTACCTTTGTAATGAACCCTGGCATGCACTATGAGATGAAATAGGCAGACAGTGCTCCAGTCAAAATTTTAATTTAATTAAATACAATTTTCTTAAAATGAAAGCACAAAATTTCTGTTTTTGTGTTCCTGTCCTGAATAAATTTGCCATGTGGGCAAATTGACTCCCATGGAAAACAAAATAAAAGTGAGCTGTTATTTTCATTATACAAATATAGTTTTAGATTCTCAAAACTACTTATTCGTGCTGTAGACACTCAGCAGATTGTAGACTTTTTTAATTAAAATCAATTGTCAAAGACAATACAAGAAATCCCCTTATTAGGATGCTAGGTTCTAAATTTCTCTCACAAATTTTCTCCAAAATTACCATGGTACAAAGTGACAAAGAGGCAGAATGACCAGCCACCTTTTATCTATATCATTTGTCTCCAGCACATTATAAAATATGGTGAATATGGTGAAATAAAAAAGACACCATTATTATTTTACTGTTTAGCATTTCAATGACCAAAAATAACCTCCACTAGCTCGGTTTCAGAGATCTAGTTAAGGTTCAGTACCTGGTATTAGCAGAGAAATTCTCATTCAGCAGAATGACAATTGTTGCAGTGAATGACAGGATAATTTATTCACCAGCCACTGGGTAACGTGGTGGTCTGTATGCAAGTCTGTGAGTCAATGGTGAGTCACAGTATGTGTGGGTGTGTGGGTTACCCCAGAGACTAATCTGTTACACACTTCTACAATGGCCATGTTGTTACACAAGCTTATAGTCTGGTACCATTATATAGAGATTTCTCTTCTGCCTGTACTTCTATATATGCAGGTTTGTACAAAAATAAATACATGAAATATCTACAATTAAAACAAAGCCATTGCATTTGCAAAATATCTGTGTCATCTTAAACTCACCTGATATAAGGGAGGCAGGAGTTGCAGTTTGACAGTATGCACTGCCAGCCAGGGTCAGGGAAATCATTGTGATGCACAGGAGGCTTATCATTTTCTCTCTATTGTCCTCAGTTATCGCAAAGTAAAAGAGTTATTCAAAACAAATCTTACGATGTACTTTCAAAAATCTTTTTTTCTGAAAATTATTTTTCTATTTTATCTACCTGTTTCTTTTTCTGCAGCAGCTGTCTGCAGTCCTACTGGAAATTTTGGGCTCCTCGGAGGTCCAGACAAATGCCTTTTATTGTAGCCTAGCATGGTAGAGAGACCACTCCTCCTCCCCTCAGCCCATTACCCTGCATAGCTCTTTACCGGCTCCCTTTTGGCACATCTTGTATTAAAAGAATCCCCTCCTTTCCCCCCTGGAGAAACAGAGAAACAGCTACACATTGTGAACCAGTTGAAAATGGTCCAAAGTAATAGGCATGCAAAATAATAAACCTTGAAAAGTTCTTGTGTAAATGTAAATATAGTTAGGTAATAAAAGCAATCTGTTATTCCCACCAAATCTTGCTCTCTGGTCTGAATTAGTTTGCATGAAATACTTTTGCAACCTCCAGATCAGCATTTTTATTATTAAACCAAAAGCCTCTCACAAAAGTTATTGATATCAAAATATGGAAATTTAAACTTTTGCACGTTTACTGCAACAATATCAGTTACTTCATTTCTCAAAGACTAAAAGAAAGACCTGAAGCAATTGAGAGATTAAATGTAGGAGCCTATTATACTCTTTTGTCTATGCCACTTATATGGAAAGAGAACAGAGGTAAAAGTATCATATAATGCAATATTGGTTTTAAATTACTAATAGCACATTAATTGTGTTTTTAATTATCTTTATAGCTGCAGTTAGTAACTTTTATAAACAAGATAGTTTTTACAGATTTTTTTAAATAACCATTTTCTGACAGTATAACACGAGACAAATAATTTGTGAGAAAATCGAGCTCATCTACCTCCTCTCTGTGGTCCTACTGTTATCTACCGAAATACAAAGATCCTAGTTAGAAACAAACAATCAGAGGCAGGAGGAAGTTCTCACTGCTGTCAATCACTCTCATGTACCAGCTGCTCAAAGTGCTAATGGTAAAGAAACAATTCACTGAAAACGGTTTAACTTCTGTCATTGGTGGCCAACTAACCAGACAATTCATGGCAGGCTCTGGTTTTGTGAAAAATCTGTATCATAGCAGAGAGAAGAAGTGGCAGGTGTGAGCAGCACGCGCACAAAGATGATTGACAGCTCTTAGACCCTCCTCCTGGATCTTATAGTTTTTTTCTGACTGAGAGGTGTATTTCTGCAGATGGGTCGAGAACCACAAGGAGGCAGAGGAGCTTTTTTGTTTTCACAGATTTTTGTCTCATATTACACATAGTGTCAGTTTTTAAAAACGTAGAAAAAAACATGCTACTCATAAAAGCTACATAGTTTAGTTTTAAATGCTAATTTACAACTTCACGCAAAGAGATCCCTGCATATGTTTAGATGCTAACACACACAACTTAACAGAGATGTCCATTCTGTTCAGTCTGACCAGTTTCACCCACTTTCAAATCACTTATCTGCTCACAAAACCCTGTAATTAGGATTGATTTATTTTCATGCCTTGATTTCTTTTAGCTTTTTAATTTGATATTTGCACTTAAAAAAATTAAGATTCAAAAGATTAATAGAACAATCAACTATTTACTATTGATCTTATAGTCTTCAGTATATTTACAATTACAATGTCTTCATTGAGGCCTGCACGTTGGCATCACTATGTTGATGTGCAATGGATTGGTGCAATGGATTGGTGACCTTCCCAGGATCTCCCCATGCCCCTCACCCTTTGACCTCTGGACATAGGTACGAGTTTCATGTTTGTGTGCATAAACATGGTGAATAGAACTGAAAAGTATCTTTGAAAAGTATGTAAACATATACTCAAAACCTTCGGAGTCAGACCATCATAAAAGTGATGATTACAATTCATCCAGAAAGTTGTACCTTTGTCTTAAAGATAATTGTTTTATTGATTGTTTTTTCTTAATTCTCCTTTCCTTTTTCTCCTTCTACCGTCTTCATTCTTGGACATCTTGGACCAAGAACATAATTTACCATCTTCCTAAAATAAATGTCTACTTTTGGCAAAAAACGACATAAGACATTATGTATAATGTCTTATATCTTTATATAAATAAAGATAGAAATAAAAAACAGCAACATTATGTATGCGTACCCATAAGAATATGGTTATGATAAGGGTGTGGTTGTGACTGTGCAAATCAAATCAGGTCTGTGGTCCTAATGTGAGAGTCTTGGGTTTGTGTCTTACTTGTTTTGTTGGGGCCAAGTTTCAAGGACATGAGCACATTCACAGCTGGCTTTCTGCTGGCTCAATTTCCCGCCTCAGTCCAGGTGGTATAATTCTTGTTAACATTCATCGGCTCTTTGGGGCCTTGAATGCTGTATGGCTGTGACGTTGTGTAGCATCTGAAGTGACTGTCAAGACCCCTGAGAGTCCTCATATATAAACTCCCACATTACAGTGGACAGGAAAAAGCCAGAACTGAAAAAGCACAAGTCATCTGATGCTAAACACATTTCACTTTAGCCACTGCCAAACATGTGTTTCTCTTTAAAGGCAACAGAACCACACGTAAATGAACTTGGAAACATTTCTGAGGATGAAGTAAAGACACAGGGCTTTTTGCTCCTGGTAATTAAGCATCAAACTTATGGGACTTTTCGGGGTCTTAGTGGGATTAGAAACAAGAAGAGATGAATAGGATAGACCAACTCAGTCTTTATGATTATGTTGACAATTTTCTATGTTTTAAATTTAGGTGCATTTGTCTAGTAGGACAGGATGTTTATGTATACCACCCTCAATAAACTGTATTTAACAACATAAGCCAAACACTGGAATAAGACCATGATTATGATTGTCACAAAAGAATTGACTTTTTTCTGCAGGCTGAAAAATAGAAATGTTAGATGAATAGTACATATGAATGGTGCTTTACAAAACTATTCCCACGACTTCAAAATTCTCACATTTTATCATTTTACACCTACAATCCTTAATGTAATTTATGCGGCTTCATGTCCTAGACTAACACAGTTTAGAGCATGATTGTGAGGTGGTAGACAAACTACACGTTGTTATTAATTTATCTATCTATCTATTTATTTACAAATGCAATATTCAGAGTTTGACACATATTTGTATCTGGTACATACCAGAGTAAGGCATAAATTGTAAAGAAGTTTGAAGGAGGATTAAATTCAAGTATGATTATGCAAAGCTTTGAACAACTTATAAAGGAGAGTATCATTCAGTCAGTCATCCAAAAATGTAAATATTATGGCAAAACTGCAAACTAAGAGACATGGTCATCCAAAAAAAACTGACAGTAAAGCATCTAAGAGACCCATGGTAACTTATTATTCAAAGGCTCTTTTTTGAACAATGGCCTTGAGAACAAAGAACTTATCTACACTAGTTTTGTTACTAAAACTGCCCAGTTTGCCTGCTTGGGCAAGAATTTTACTAAAGTAAGCATTTGTCCCATTATTTCCCTGGGACAAAAAAAGCTACATTTTGCTGCTTTTCTTTTTCATCAGTGGTTTTCATCTATCTTTTATGGAACAAAATTACTTTGACAACTGTGCAACCACAGGAAGTGTATTATATCATAGCTCTACCCTAGCAATGACTACAATTCTACATGAAAGTAAAAGTGAATCACGTAAATTTATAGTCATCTTAAATGTTGAGTGAAGATCTTTAAATATTTTCATGAGATAACCAAAACTATGAATTGTGCCGTCAGACATGTGTTTCTGGGTCACACTTTGTTCCTTCTGTGTCCATTTGGCTCTGATCTGGCCGCTTGCTGCCAAGCTTTCACCAAGGGGTACGTGGCCATACCACTCCCATGTCTGCAACAGCTGCAAGGGGCTGAGAAAGACTTGCCACCATAACACAATTGTAACAATTGCACAATTCATAAAACTTTCATAATCAATTTTTGCTTTAAATGTGGCGGTTCACTGTAGGGGTGACTGAAGGATTCCTTGGAAAAAGTATTGTCATGAAAACATTACAATAAGGTCACATCTGCTTGTCATGTCATATGAAATGTTTATGAACTCTCACCAAAGAACTATTTGGGTTACATGTAGAAGGTTGGAAGTTGTTTTCTGCAGCTGCGTCAGAACCAGACTATCTCTCCCCTTGTTGTTAATTCTTTATCTTTGGTATAAAACTCATGTGTTGTCTCTGCATGCAGAGCTTATCGAGCTTTTCATCCAGACCTGCTTCATTACTGATTGTCCTACAAGCTCTCTGTATTGTGCAAAATATATGAATAAACCTGATTGAGTGATTTCATCTGAACAGTGCTTGGAAATAGATTTTTTTCCACAACAGTATTTATACACGTTTTTCTTTATCGGATTTTGACACATATAATCACAAACCTCACAACATCTTCTTGACATTTTATGGCTTATGCAAAAGCCACACTATTTTGAAGTGAAATAGCATGGGGTTGAGGAAAACAAACAGTGAAAAAACTTACAAAAAACTTACAAATAAAAATGTGAAAACTGCAATAATGTACAAGCTTTGAGGTCATTATCTTGATGGAAGTGAATCGTCCCTGTTTCAAGTCTTTTGCAACTTCCAACATGTTTTCTTCCAGAATTTCTCCCCCATTAGCTGCACTGATTTTCCATTTTTAAGACTATGTTTGCCTCTATTGGCACTTATTCAAAAGTAATCTGACCAGAAAGAGGCAGATTACTTTCTGCCTCATGCGGAAAGACATGAGACAAAGAAACTGAGGGCAGGACTCAAACTCGAGACAGACACTTTGAGGTCTGTAGCCTCTGTCCATGGGCTACTCATTGTGCCACAGGGTGCCCCAGTCGCCCCAAGCCAGTTATTTTCTCATCAAATTTTATTACTTCTCCTACCGTACTCAAGGAAACTTTCCTCACACCATAATAATGTGTAATCTATGTTTCAGTGGTAATAGTGAGTTCAAAGTGATGTGCATAAAGTAAACCTGTCTTCTTTGACTCTTGGATTTTGTTCACTCTAAGAACAAAAAAAACCTCAAAGAAATATAATACACAAAAGTGACTCCTTGTACTTATTAGATGACTTCTACAAGTAATATTTGGTGCTCGGTTTCAACTATTACTAGGAGTAGAACCAATGGAACTGAATACCTATGCATGTCATTTTTATTTGTACAATTACTAAATAAATGAAATAATAACATTTTCTGTTTTTCTGCCCACATTTGGGTTGGTTTATCACAAACAATCCATTCAAAAATATAAAATCATAAAGAAATATGGATACTTTTTGCAAGACTCTATACATGTAGGTAAACAAAAGGGATCCATGGAAACTGAATTAAATTACTGTATGTTTTCAAAGCCCACAAATTTCCCTTTGGGTTGCTTTTATAGCCCACATTGGCCCAGAAAGAGAAATTTACAATTGCACTGAGAAATGAGTGTGCTCAGTGGAGATCATTTATGGGAATCCAACCTGCAACGAGTTTTCTTCTGGTAAAAGTGCAAAAACTGTTAAGTTTAATAGAGTGACTTGAAATGAGTCAATACAGCCGCTCTTAATAAGTGCAAAATGTTTAAAAATAATGTAAGATATTGTACTTAACAATAGTTACATAGAGTTGAGGAAAAACACATGGTCTACAAACAAATGCTATTGGATGGGTTGTGGTTTAAGACTAGGCAACAAGAAAATACAATATCCAATTGCAATTGAGATATTAAAGGATTGAGCCCAAAGAAATGGAGAAGACTGCTATATTGAAGGTGAATTATTGTACCCTCAACAATTTAACGATTAACCCAGAAGCAAGTATAAAAGTCTTGAGTTTCCTTTGTATTTGACTGATTTAAGATTCTGTTAGAAAGTCTTGCAGTTTGGAGAGGTTTCAGGCTCCCAACTGGGGTTTCATCCAAGGACATGGGTGGAGTCCTTCAGCCACCTGGCATTGTGAGTAACAGAAATCAAATTAGGTTTCTGCTATGATGTCTGTATTTGGCACACAACGAAGAAACACCATTATGCTCCTTTGTGAGAGTGAATAAACTAAAACATCATGGTCTTAAGAAACCATATCTGTTTCTAGTTCAGAAAGAAAGCAGGCTTTTTCTTTTTTACAATTGTTTCCAGATTTGAAGCAGATGGTGTCCTTACTGAAAGTGCAGCAATTGTTTTTTTTTAATAAAAGGGAAAATTAGAAGTTTTTGTTCCGTAAGCAGGAAGTCTTGTGATTTAGAAAGATGAAGCATAACCTGCATTACAAAGGGGGCTGTGGAGGAAAGGCAAATGAATCTTCAAGTAAAATACTGCAGCTATTTTCCAAGTCACTCATAAAGAAAAATTATAAAAACTGTATTTTATTAATGTGAAGACCTGTGGGACATAAATGAGAGTTTAAATTTCCCCAAGTGAAAAGCTGCTGGATTAATCACATGCAGAATGATAAAAAGCTTCAAAATAAACTGTGAAACATTTTTCAAGACTTGTATTTGCTAAAGATCAGTAATTACTCAACACCAGTTCCTTCATCTTCATTTGATTAGGAATAAACCCCCTTTAGTCAGCCAAGAAGAGTGGAAAACTGATGCTAACCTTCCACGTACTACAGAGTTTTAGTGAGGACACTTTTAGTAAATATTTAGATTTGGCAGAACTTCTCACACAGCAGAACAAAATCAAATCTAAGATATGAGTATCACAGGGAGTTTTAGCATTGCATTTAACTGACTCCTTTTTTTAACAGCTTTATGAACTGAAGGTTCTTAAATTAACAAATGAAAATGGAAAATAGGGAATATTTCCAGTAAAACTCAGTTCATTTAAATAGTGCCAATTCACAACAAATGTCATCTTAAGGCACTTTGCAGAAAAGTCCTTTCACTTCAATTGCAACTCACATACAATAAATCTTGGTTATCAAACTGTGGACTACGCTCAGTGAAATGTTCAAATTGGTTTAAAAAGCATCTAGTGACAGTAGAGAGGAAAACAGGAAGAAACCTCCAGCAGAACCTGCACAGTACGGGCAGCCAACAGAGCAGATACACTGAAAGAAACAGATTAATTTATACAGAAGTACTTTCTATTTTCATGAACGTAAGAATGCTAAGAGCAGGAGAGGGAGAATGTTTAGTTGTTGGCAGCGTTATCTCAGCCAATGCTCTCCTCCAGGAAGGTATCACAGCCAAGCAGAATGCCAGACCAGGTGTAGTATGGAGAGAGAGAAAAAAAACATACAGTTAGCAGCTGAAATAACAGAAAATAATATAAATTGGACAGTAGTTGAAGAAGAAAGTCAGTAAGGGTTTTAACTGAAGCTACTAGCTGTATTTTTTTTTTTCAAACCCCCTAATTCTTAGATGTGGGTACAACAGATGTTTTATGATGAATTTTAATTCAATCAGACCACAGTATGTGTATCAAACATCAAATGATTTGTTCCTTAGTTCAGTTGCAAATGTAATGAACTTTTTTCGTTGCTTTTGAAATAATTGCTTTTTGTGGTTATCCCGTGACTGTGGGTCAGTAGGTACAGGAGTCATCCTACATTAGGAAAGTTGTCAATTTGATTAATCCGCCAATCTCCATATTGGTGTTATTGTATTTGTACAATGTGGCACTGGTGTGCAACATCTGACTAGAAAAGTGCTATTTAAACACAGGTGTCTTACCAGTCCTCTGTGAGTGACTTTTCAGTGCTGGCATAGCTGAAAACACATGTGAGCAAGAACTAATGACAACTTGTACATTGTAGTCAGTTAATTAAATTTTAAGTCTGTAAGGCTTATTGTCAACTAATGGAATATTGAAAAACTGTCTAAGAGGTTATTTGACATGGAGAAGCAGGTGTGTGTTACTGGTAAATAATTTGCTTAGCAGAGCAATCCCATCCAAAACAGACCCATCTATGACCAATTCCCTGCCCAACCCCCTACCTCTACCGCACACCATCTTCTCCCACAGAGGATCCTTTGTGTGGATGGTAAGCAGTGTGGAAAGGGAGAAGAAGTGGGAGAAGAATGAATTTGTTCCATCCTCCTCTCAACAGACCCCTGTTTGACAGGGAATAATCCTTGGATGGAGTAAGGGTTGTAAACCCTATTAATCCCCCTGCATTGCCTGAGTAATCATCCACACTTGTCTCTTTCTCCAGGCCACAAGTTGATTTAAATTCCCACGCAAGGCATGCTATTTTATATATTGAGCACTCTTTATTGGACAGAATTTAAGAACTTTGCAATACAAAGTAAAATAAATGGAATTAAGTGACAACAACATAAGCAGCAAGAAATGTAAAATAATTTAACATTACATTGAAAACCCCATACTGCACAAAACAAAGTCTCTATCTTTAAGTTTTAAAAATATACTTCACAAGCACATTTCCTACAGTGCATATGTTATGATGCTGTGGTCACTCCGAGGTTAAGCATAATGGTTGAAGGTCACTGTTTCAGAAACTATGGTGTCCTTTACAGAAGACAACACCCTAAGTGTTCATAAACTATTTTGACTTGTTAATGTTCAAAGACAGAATAATGAAACAAAGTTCAGCAGGACATCCTAAATACATCCTCCTAAATGAATGACTAAGCACTGTTTGGAAGGATTTGTTTTTGTGGGTATCACCACATAAATTGTCTTAATGTCTCTGTAGATTATGTATAAACCTCCTGTCTGTCAACATGCCGAGTGTAAACATCGTTTGAACAGCATTTAGCTTGTCCCAGTGCTGAGAACAGTGCAGAGCTATGGGGGTCGAGGTTTCAGGATCGGGACCACCCCACATTTCTAAGGAAAGAAACAAGCCAGACAGGAAGGCAACCCCCCGACCAGCCCTCTGTTCCCTAACTCTTAAATGGACTTGGTGATTGTGTCAGAGGACAGTGCCCAGCTGCTTCCGTTTTTCTACTGAGGTCCCCTTGGAGTCAAGCACAAGAAACATATGGGTTTAATGGAAGCCTTTAAATTGGTTACAGTTATTTCCTTTCCCATGTTCAGCAGCAGTGATAGACCTTTACTGCACAATGGGCTTTTGTCTCCTTTGAACACACAAATGAAAATGATGTCCTTTCTCTAACATTTATGGCCAACTTAAAGCAAACAAATGGTTGCTTCTGTCAGAGTTTTTGAATTTATATTTTCTGACAGCAAAGGACATCGTCCCAAAGTGTAACAATTGACAGCACAAAATTCTGATCCAAGATTTATTCAGCAATGGCATCCAAAATAGTTCAGCATGGAGCATTTCAGAGTCCAGCTGATCTGTGATTTAAGAAAAATGATCATGTGTTGCATCTAGATGCTATTCATGCCCATTCCCTCAAACTTTCCTCAGTCTGTGCCCCTTCCCCAATGACCATTTTCCTTGCCATCAAGTACAACAATCTCCCAGACCCTGGAGTGGTGACTGACATTTGCAGTTTGGCCCAAATCTTGTACTACATCATGGTTTACCAAAGAGAACTTTATGATCAATTAGTGGCAAATAAAAGTGATACTATTCAACTCAATTCAAACAGTAAGAACTCTAAAATTCAGCACAAACCTTACCATTCAATAGTTTCATCATTGTGAAACCATTATCCAACTTTCAGCTTTCCATGCAGCTTGAAAGCAGAAGTGGGGGGTTAATTGAGTAAAATAAAGTTTTTTGAGCTTTACTTCATGTTACATTGTTATACCCTCATCAAAATCCCTTAAAGACAAGTCCAACCATATGAGTTTTTAATTTAAATTAAGGTAACTCAGTGTTTCTGTATTTTTCTATAAATCTATTCCAGATTAGATTAGAATAGATTAAATTTTCAAAACTAATAAATTATTGCATAAACTGTCTTTAGGACTTGCTATAACATATAGTCATCTGACAGAATTCATTTATATTTCCTTCCAGAGCTATGATGGTTACTGTCAAAAAGAGTCAAATTCTCAATGTCAGTAGTTACTCTCTCCTTTGAGGTCTTTGCTTAAAAAGAACAACTCCCAAAGATTAAAACAAAAGTCCCAAAGGTTGGACATCATGCAAAGTTTCTACCCAGCCAGAAACAAAACTCATTGGCTACTGAACATCCATCTGTTTCCAGTCTGTTCCTCAGCTTTTCCCACCAACTTTCGGTACCGTGACCAAAACCCACTGTCATGACAAATTTGTCTTAGTTTAATGCCAAGCACATTATTGGAGCCCTTAAGGTGAAAAAAAAAAATGTTTGAGAAGAGCAGAGAAATTCAAAATACCCAAGTCTGTTTTTTGCATTACTGGGACTTGTAAAAACAACTTTAGGGAAGATTTTTCTTCACTAAAGATTAAAATCATTTCATTTAATTTCTTAGACTGTACTTTGTCCAAGCAGAAATTTTAATCCCCACTTCTTACCATTTCAAGCTATTTCCTGTGCAATGCAGTTTCCCAGCACTGTAGTGTTGCATACATTGTTTAAGGTAAAATGTTTAAAGATTAAACATTTTCCATATAAAAATTTTACATTTAGCCACACATTTGAATATGTGGAGGTTATTATTATAATACCTAATAATAATTAAATGGATATACCCATATTATTCTGTTCCTGACTGTGAGGAATCTGAGTATAATCCCAGCTGTAAGTAAGAGAGGATTATTCTGTGAGTATATTCATTAGCTATATGCACTTCTACAACATCAATCTCTGATGTGCAACACTCTTTCAACTACGTAATACTTTCAAGCTATTTTCTTCAACATCGGATTGACTTGTCACCTTTTTATGTTTTGGTCCCAATCCAGCCCTGAGTTCACAAGAATGTCATTTTGTAGTCTTTATAAAATACTTTTGAAATCAAATACAGTTGTGACCATTTCGTTTAAACTGGCAGATAATTGATTCTATGCAAACTTTATTGCTTCACTGTTGTTACCATGAAGCAGAAAATTATTCATACCCATTGCAGATTTCAATTTTTATGGATGTCTATTGCTGTCACTGAGGAAAAATACATCTATGAACAGTATCATATTAAACAATAACTATATATTGTACAAACGTGATAAATATATTGCATAAGCATGATGTCATTGTTTAAACATAATAATAATATTATACAAACTTAATAATATTGCAAAAATCTGATGTTATATTGCTTAAATTATATTGCGCAAACACAATTCTTACATTGCACAAATGCAAATACTATATTGACTAAATGTGATAATTTCACCCAGTAGGTGGCGGTAGTATGTTTTTAGTGCGTCTATGACGAAGGGTATTACGGTACATTGACAGGAGGTGGTCACGTTTTACTTTATGCTTGGTCAAAATACGAAGAGATACTGATGCCACTGCGCATTGTGGACAAAATAAAATCATATTCTGAAACATCTTGCTGAAGGACAGTCTTTAATAGTGTCCTTGAATCTAAATGCATTGTAAAATGTCAGCCTGACTAAACTAGTGGCAGCCCATTGTCTCAGTTAAATCCATTTTACAAGGTATTGCTGCCACTTTTGTTTTTTTTTTGGGGTACTTTATGGGTGCAATCTTACTGGCTAAATAAAATCTGGACCTGCAAAGCACTATTCTTCTGTAAAGCTCTTTCTCTCTTGTAATTCATCCAGAATCTCCTTGCTAACATTTTCCAAGTAGCTAAGATCATTAAAATACTGCTAACATGGATTTTGGAAGTGTAAATTAGTTTCTTGCAATCAAGTACATCTACCCTGACTGTTGGAAATATTTTAGTTGATAGCATTTATCCTTTCTCTCACTGCTGTGGCAGCAGAAAAAAAAAAGAGCTTGTGGGGTTTTGCCAGGTTGACGTTAATACTGTCATTAGTGTACTTTACAAAACATAAATTAGTAGCAGAAGATGAACTTCTTGGGAGAGTTGCGTTGGTTCTGTAGTAGGGAATCCTCATTGGTGTTGGCCTGTATGTACGTTGCTGAACTGGCAGGCAATGAGCACAAGCTTAAGAGTCTGTCAGAACGGGCAGGAGGGGGCTGAGTGGGAGATGGACAGAGAGCTATCAACTAAAATATTTTAGTTGATAGCATTTAATCTATTCAGAAAATCAATAACAGACACCATAAAAACCAAAGCATTAGGGTTTATGTAACAGTTTCTTTCCATCTCATAGTTTTGTCTATGGTTAATTGATTTTCACTAGTTTTTCCACTGCTTCATCAAAACAAACGTACTCAAACAGGTTTTAACATGTTGGGCATAAATTGTCCACATAATCAACAGATGTTTTTATATATTTCACAACCACAGCAGTGAGAGAAAGGATACTTGTTCTCCCAGCAGCTGGGGGGAGAGTCTGGGTCACATTGACTCCTGTACTGTCGAGCATTGACATGATTCAGCATACACAGAGCCAACACTTGTGTCAGTCTCTTCTAGATCTCTTAGAATTTGTTGAATAACAAATTTTATTTTGTTATTCTATTTTCCTTTGCACAAAATTTTACTTTGTGTAAAATAGATCTCAGCAAACCTCAGTTGAATTGTAATGTCTAGTAGTCTTTTTATAATCATCTGCCCTTTCAGTTGTGATATTTGTACCTTTTTTCAGGTAAGAGATGATGTGAAACAAGGATCTTTTATAATTTCTTATATGAACATGCTGGTAAATAAAAAAAAAAACAACCATCTGAATCATAAATATTATTTATGTTAGAAAATGTCATAAAAGTTAAGGACTTATCGCTTGAAGCTATTAGTTTGATATTTTATAAAGATTTGGGAGGGATTGCAGCAAAAAGAAAAGCATCCTGTTTTGCAACTAATCATACATTTTCTTCACGATACTTTAGAAATTAAAGTGTTGGCATTGAAAGAAACGGCTCAGCTGCAATTCTGCGAGTGACTCACCTCAACACTGTTCCATTGTTACAAAAGTTAGAGGACTAAAACATTTGTTACCACTTATCTTCGAGGAGTCCCACATGTTTCGTAAATCACCAAGCTGCTAACGGCAACATGAAATACTGATTCAAATGTTCCTCCTTGGGGATGTAGGTCTGATAAGCTCTTGACAATATCAGCATGAGGGTTACAAATAAATCCTTTATAGCAATTAACTCTCATGTCTGTATTAGCAGTCTCCAGTGGTTCTAGAATTTCTTTGCAAGTTGATTTTGACAATCCACTAGCAGCTCTCACAAGCTCATTGCTCTCCTTTGATTCCATTATGTAACTGCATACAATGCAAGTTAATAAAAATCTCTATGTATAAAATCTTTATCTCTCACCATGAATACAATGAATTTTCCTTAATAATGTGTTTCCTATTTGAAGCTATTGGAAAATATAACTAAAGTGCAAGTGTTTTTTGCAATTTAAACTTCATCTGTGTACAATAACTTAAAGAATAATCCTATATAAGATTGGTTTGTTGCACCAAAAAGAAAATTTCCAGTTTCAACATAATCATTATTTTAGATTCAAAATCATAAAAATCTTAAAGGCATGAAATATAAATGAATCTTGATCTACTCTTTAACATTTTCTAACGCAGTAATGTGAAAACTTTATTTAGATTTCTGAAATAAAAAGAACCTTTCAAGTCCCAAACATTTCAATACATAAATACTGACTTAATGTCTACTTCTGTCATCTGGAAATCTCATATGAACATATCGGTTTTATAACATAAATTACTTTTTTTTGAAGAACGTGTCAAATTCTTTGACACAGATTTGTGGCCACTTTTAGCTGCACAGATACTAGATATAGTGATTACTTGGTGGATTATAAAGAAGAATAAACTTAAAGCAGAGGAAAGAGTTCACAGCACAGTTCAAACAGTAACTTCTCACATAACTAGAGCAGAGTAAACAGTGCGACCCCCATTGTGGCAGAATCCAGACAGCTATCAACAGGATCATTTAAGTAAACAGGGAAATGCTAAACACCGGATATGCTACTAGACATTTCTCATTTAGGCCACTATTGTGATGCAGATTTAGAAATGTTAATGTTTTCCTCTATAACAACAAAAATATTTAAAAATGCATTGCATCAAAAACTCGAGAAGAATTGAAACTTCCCAAAATTCAATTCAATCTCATTTGTTGACAATTTAAGTTTGATGCTTCATTTCAACAAACAGACTGTCTAACATTAAGCTTATAAAGTTGGAACGTACTCCAAACTTTAATTTGTTGAAAATCTTAATAGCAGAAGACTTAAAAATGTTGTAGCCATGTAAATGTGATTTGCATTGATAAGTATTATTTCGGTCAAATGTTAGTAACATGTAAATGTCCCACAGTTTTTCCAGTAAATCATCTCTGAGAGTGCAAGTATGGCATCCACCAAAATGACACATATTAAAATGTGTCATAAATCTTTCCTTCGCCTCTCTTGGGGGATTTCTCATACATATTGCAAACCGATGGCTGTCATTTCCTTTGGAATATTTTATCATGCATCAGTAATGTATATACTGCAGCTATCTGACTGTTGAACAACACCCCAAGCAGCCAGGTCAACTTGAATATAATGGTCCAAAACATTATACCTCTGCAGCCAACACTAGATCAACATTGTTATCAAAATGTGGCAACTTTAACAATCTGTCCCATAAAAAGAATAAGACTTTTATCTTGACAGTAATCTTTGAGTTTTGCTTTGAAGGTGCTTTTTGCGACCCATAACCCATTATGTCTAAAATTCGTTCAGGGCTACTGGGACTTATTTTGTCTTTTCGCTGTCACTTCCCATCACTAATAAACAGAGTACAATCAGTAAACTCTTCCATCCTGTGAAGGTTCAGCTAAATAATGTACAATAAAGCAAAAATGCTTAATGTGTTGTTTCTGGTCAGTGGTCCTTCCACTCGTGCTGGAATGAAAGTTGCATTACACTTCCAAGCAGATTATTAGTCTCGTGAACTATTTATTATGTAGCTGAATACCCAAAGATTTGTTTGGAATTCTGGACATTTCTTCTTTAATATATTTTGTAAAATGCTAAAAATGCTAAATCTATTCACTGCAGCTGAGCCTTTCTATAAAGTATCCACAAGTAATGTATAACAAAAAACAAACAAACAAACAAATAAACAGATGCTTTTGTTCCCCTTTGTATGGTAATAAAATGCACTACTGACACATTTAAAGGTTTTGAGGTGCAAAATAGGTGATGCATTATCCTCCCTCCAGTTTTGACACGGACAGCCATGTTCCTTATAATATATGTTGTAATCTTTACGGACCTATAACTCTAACGTATGGTAGTGGAAAGAATATTACGCTTTATTAGTCAAACAACCAATCTTTTGTTTTGATTTGGTAATTCCCTGTATGCTCTTGTGCATTGGATTTATGTCTTTATGAAACAATGTCATGGAAATCTACGCTGTATTATTGGTAGGATAAATATGAGTGACTTTTCTTTTTTTTATTGAACAGGCTTGATTTTTTTCTCCATCCCTTCAAAACAATCTGTTTCCTTTTAGTCGTCCTTCTGTGTCTGTTTAAATGACAAAGTCACATGATGCATTTATGCAAATAGTAGTAATTACTTACAATTCACAAGATGTTAAAAATCATAAATAAACTTTTTTTTTAACTTCATAAAATATTCTGTTCTCAACAGAAAAAAAATTGGATGCATCTTTCACAGCTGACATGTGGCATTTTTTTATTTTTTTTTTTGTTAAGTATTCCGGCCTAAACGCCCCTGTAATTCCTTGAGCAAATTCCCAGTGTAACTTGTGGCCTATCAGCATCTGGGTGAGGAGAGAAGATGGATTGCAGAAGTGTCAGCCAACAAAACACCCACAGAAAGCTTGACTAGGCTTAAAGACTGCACATGCATGACTGACACATACCCCAATTCACAAACATGGGGCTAGTTTTTAGGGGGGCAGACAGATTTCTGCATGCCTTTAACATTTGTTTGTCAATGCAAATATATGTATTGCGCATACCAATGTTAGTGATTGTTAAGAAAAATGAGTGTAATGTGTGTTGAGTGCATTGAACATTTCTTTTTTTTCCCTGCAAAATCCACTGAAATGGTATTGTAATAACAAGAAAATAACAAAACAAATGGACAAGAATTCCCAACACAATTCCATCAAAAATAAAACATTTCAATAAGCAGAAAAAAAAGGTTTATGATATATAGTAACATCTGGATTGTTCTCCAGGATCCAGTGAGATGTTCTTTCCTGAATTCTTCGTTTGAAAATCCTCGTACAAATTTTGTCTATCATTTTGTTTGTCACATCAAACACAACCATCCCGTGTTTTAATAATCGCCTTTTGTAGGCTTGTTGAAAGTTGCTGGCTAGTGATAGTCAGAGTTTATTAACTCAAATATTGGAATGGTAACATTGGGATATTCCATCCATGGATTAACCGAACACTTTGATCCTTGCAGGCTCATGATGGGGGGGCTGGTGCTCACCTCTAGTTATCCAGCGAGAGGTGGACAGGTCCCATGAACAGGTCACCAATCCTGCACAGGTCAACACAGAAACAGACAGGACAAACAACCATACAAACACACACCCACACCCAAAAACAAGGACATGCGGAGCTCCAAGTAGAGGCCCCTGGCCAGGATTCAAACCCAGGACCTTTTTGCTTCAAGGCAACACTGTGCTACTGTATGGCCCACATTGGGGTATTATGTTAGCAAATTTGTGAGGCTATGGATTTTTGTATCTGTTGAGTCTCTGTGTTGTCACATCTTTCCCTTGATTGTCCCCAGGTGTCTCCTGTTTTCCTGCATTTAACCCCACCTGTGTCCTTGTTGTGTCATTTATTGTATGTCGTATTTCAGTCGTTGTTTCCAGTGCTGCTAGTGTCTGAGTTCCCAGCCTCATTGCTCAACTGTGATGCCTGGACTTCTGTAATCTTCTTGATCTACATTATACCAACATTTTGCTCTTGTGCCTGGGTCCTACCGTTTCCATCTTCTCCACAAACTAGACAATTTATGACAAAATTCTGGCGTAATTTACAGAAATGTTGTTTAAACTATTCTTTATATTTGTGCAGTTCTCTTTGATTGATTGAGAACACTGACAATCAATTCTTCATTTGTCACTCTAAAATCACCAAATTGGTACTTACACAACATCAACTTACGTAGACTGAAAGTGTTTGGCTCTTGATTCCTCAAAATCAAGCGATGTCCCAACTTGGCCATTTCAAACCCAAATTTCTGAGTTGACTAATAGTACGTATTAATCAAACTGTCAGCCGCAAAGTAAATTTTTATTTTCTCATCATTAAAACCTTAAATGACTGAATTTAGATTTTGTTATTTTTCCCTGAAAGAAAATGGCAAAAATATGCACACTCTATACTTCATGGTTGGGCCACAGAGAGAACAAACCCCAAGTAGCCTGTGTTATTTCATAGTTAATTCAAGCAATTGAGCAAAGACCGGGTCTTACAAACTCTTAAGTTCTGAGCAATGAAAGAGAATAATTGAAAAGCAACCCTGAAGGGTACAAGATTGTTCCTCAGCATGACACGAAAAAAGGAAAAAAAAAACATGGCATCAGCAACAAGAGTTTATGGTTCACCACAAAAAATGAAATGACATTTCTGAAGGCTTGTGCCTGGCTCCTGCAGCAGAGTCTTGACAAATGAGGGAACACTGAGAGGAATCCAGGTGACATTCTTTGGCTGACTGCCTTTTCTCTGCCCACCCAGGGGAGTAATTTCACACTGTTGAGAGGCTCCTGTGCACATTTTTCAAACTGAGGAAGGAAGCAGCAGAGACTGGAGGGTAGCATTTGATTTCCCATGTGTGTGCCTGATGATATGCTCAAGTTTTGAGAATTTACATGAACTGTGGAGCTCCAGAGTTTTCTGAAACCATGGAAACAACTTCATAAGATGAGCAAAAAAAAAAGAAAAAGAAAAGCAGATAGAAACTGCATCTACTCTGCTGATTTGAGCAGAAAAAGCCTTTTCTCATCCTTCTGTGCCCTTTTGGATTGCACACTTTCTTTACTCTGTAGAGAGTTTGGAAGAAAAGTGGAAAACGACGAGTTCTATACACAGCGGGAGTCTCAGACAGTGGGGATGATAGCGGTGCTACCTTTATTTTGAGTGAATTCTCACATGGATTATCTTTGGTTATGCTTCAGGTCTTTGACAGGTCAGCTTTGCAGAACTGCTTTGTTTTTCTTTCCAAAGATTGGAGCTATGAAAACTCTTATCATCAAAGACAACAATAGTCCCTGACACTTAAACTTGCAATGCAATTATAACTTTATATCAACAATCTAAAAGCACTTCAGAGTAACTCACTAACTCTCTCACAAAAATTGTAA
Organism: Gambusia affinis; assembly: GCF_019740435.1. Lineage (NCBI taxonomy): Eukaryota > Metazoa > Chordata > Actinopteri > Cyprinodontiformes > Poeciliidae > Gambusia > Gambusia affinis. Next base: position 10,487,924 of record NC_057870.1, read on the forward strand.
TCATGAGATTTTTAGACTGTACTTCACCACATATGGACAAAACAGACAAATTACTAGAATTACCACATGACCAGGAATGAAGAAATATACTCAAACGAATTGGTTGTTGATTAGATAAATGACTCCCTCACAGCTTACTTGCCCAATTCAAGAAGAAAATAAACAAGAGTGAGAAAACTTCAAACTCAAAATTCAATTACAACTGTAGGCTTGGCTTTCACTCTAATATTTGCTCTTGCAAGCATTTTCATCTGCCAGATCAGAGTTCAACTACCAGGGGGAACTCTGGTGGTTTAAAGAAAGGCCTCATTATATTGTTGACGCTTAGGGTCAAAAGTCACACACAGAAAGATGTTTAACTTTGGTGCTCCGTCTTGACAATGGAGATGTGCAGCAATTACAAATAGATAACTTGACCCAACTGTGCTTAGTAAACAACCATTTTTGTTGATGTGGAATCTGAATGAAATCAAAGACTTCTGCTGGAGAAATATTGCATCACAAGAATACAAATATGTTTCTCAGCTGTGTTTTCAGATTTTAATTAAAGAAAAGTCCTTTTCAAGATATGCTCTATGTAAAATATACATTAATCAGTAACTCTACAATCTTTATCATCTTTTAGTTATACATCTTGCCAATCAGAAACAGGGGCATAGTCTCCACCCAAAAGAGTTAAATTCCACATTTATTGGAGTTTGTGGCCATTCAGACAAAATGGACGTCGAGTCAAAGCTCACAGATAATTAGACATTGAGTGAAGATGACTGAGCAGCAGACTTCAGTCAATATCTAGATTCTCTCTGCGCATAAATTCTTCCTGCTGGGAAACCTCAGCTGATTTTTCTGAATCTTTTTTTTCTCTCTCTTTGTTTGAGTAAATCAGCTGTAACACACAAGACTTGATTTGTTTTCTGTGGAAACAAATTATTACCATGTGCTTTTGAAAACGTCACAAATAAAGACAATAACTGACATCTGGTGGGTTCAAAGCTACATAACAGCAGGAATCAACCACCATTTTTTATTTTTTTATATTTTTTTTTGACTTGCTTGTCCACTGCGGATTTAAGATTGTAGCAGATATGATTATTCAGGGTTATTTGTCAACAAGCAGAAATTACACACAGACACACACATGCCCACACACACATATTATTTCTTTCTGGCTACACAAAGACTTTACATTGACTTCCATTAATTTTTCATTCTTTTCTGTAGCCTAACCCTGACCTTTACTCTAAACCTAATGAGCACCAGTACATGCCTAATCCTAAGCCTGACATAAACCCAATTCATGTCTTATTCCTAGACCTTACCCCTATCTCAAAAACAACACTTCTTCCTATGATATCTGGGCTTTGGGCCCCATAAGGAGCAACACCATAACATAATGTTTGTTAGGATAATTGTCAAACTGTTATACCTGGACATCCTCCTTTTCTTACCCACACGGAAAGATGCTTTAGGCACTTATTGCAAGCCTTATAGTAAGATTTGAAGTCACATTAAAACTCTGACTGCCATCCTTCATTCTCTCCTGTTAACGAGTCTTTATTTCATTTTGTTTCCTTTTATTGTCCAGATTTCATTTGTATCTGAAAGGTTAGATCTGGTACAGGTGTTGCCACAGGGATAATTTCTCCTTGTGTCTTGGTGCAACGGTTGACTATTGTCACATATACTATAATGTAAGTTAAGTCGTAAACACATATACCAAACAAAAAAAACAAAAAAAAATAGAAGGCAAAAAACAGGAATGTGAAGTTTTCTGTGTATGTTGTGTAAAGAGAAAATATCCTCGGCAGAGGGGGATGCTTGTCAATCCTCTCAAAGAATTCACTTTTCTTTGTTAATGATAAAAGTATGCAGCTACTCTATAGCACTTTTCAAAGAGATAACACATTAAAAGTTTTAGATTGAGTTTTACTCTACAGATTTTGCATCTAACTTCTAACTTCTGAATAAAGTCTAAACAGCAGGTGGAGCTGTCTGTACAGTTCGTGTGCTCAGAAATAGTTACTTCAACATTAACAAATACTTAAAATATCAACTTGTCAAAACATACAGGTGGATCCTAATGAATCAGATTAGTTTTATGAAACGTATATCTTATATAAATTAAATAAAAACTGATTTAGATATTTAATAAGTTGTTATTGCCGATTTTGTTGACTAGGACTTAATAAAAAACTCAAAAATCTGTTTTTTGGAAAATCAGAAACTGCTAATAAAAAGATTTTAATTTTGAATTCTTTTGTCATAACCTATAATTTTAGACTGTTGACCTGATAGGTGATGGATTAAATCCAAAAATAGCATTGCTAAATAAGGTGGCTGTTTAAATAGTTCTGTTTCCAACTATATATTTTTGGAAAGTGATGCTGAAGGAAAAATATTCTAAAGTAACTCAACCAACAGGAAAACTAATGCCATAAAAGGATTTTGAAACAAAGTTAATTTGTAAAAGTTTAAAGCAAACTCAAACCCCACAGACTGCACTGGACAGCTGTGCTTCAAAAGCAACCACACCACACTCAAAAAAAAGAAAAAACACACAGACTAGTCCACAAGATGGTGTGGCATTTATTGAGGGAAGCCGCATCTGAACCAGAGGCAACATCAAAAGTGTCTCACCTGGGCCAATGTGAACATGCACTGGAAAACATTGCGTAACCCAAATTGCTTCAGTTCCAGCATAAAGTTTTCTCAAGCATTTTAAGATCCAGGCCATCTGGACTTGGTCCCCTGTTTTAAATCAAGTCTAAAGTCAGCAGTGCTGTCTACCAAGAAATTTCAGAGCACATCATGCTTCCCTCTACAAAGAAGCTTTGTGGAAAGGCTGATTTAATTTTCCAGCAGGACTTGGAACATACTCACTCTTCCAAAACTATCCACAACATTAAAAGCATCGTATAACTTTACTTAATCAGTCAGTAAACTGGTCTGACCTTCACATAGTTCTTGAGTGACAGACTAAAGACACCAGACTCAATAAAAGATGAGAGTAAGATAGCTACTGTAGCAATCTATGATTTTTTAACATCTCAGAGCTAGAAGTTGATCCTGTCCTTGTCACGGTACATTATGCAGTAATTTATGCAAAAGAGCTCTGACTGTATATGATTACATATACAGCACCTGAACACACTTATGATGAGGCTAGCTACTTTGTAATATCATTCCTTCTTTATTGGTCCTATGTTACTTATTGTTTGAGAAGCTAAATTTGAGGGGGGTTTTATCTCTATGCCATAATCATCAACATTAAAACATAAAGAAAATTGTTAAAAAATACCCTTTTACCTGAGATAAATCTATGTAATTTCTTGTTTGAACTTTACTACTAAAACAAATAGCTTGTCACTTATGTCTAATTTACTGACATGAAACTGTACAGTAGCTTTCTTTCTATTTTTGCAAAACCCAATGAAAGTTGAGTGTGATAAATTGATGTCATATTTTCAGAACTTTTACATGTACAAACAGTGTTCCAAGATAAGTTATGACAAAACTGTATGATTTTCTGTGCAGAGTGATATTGATATACCACCACTTGTATTTATGACCCTTGCTGTAGTGATGAAACATGTTTATTTAGATATATCACCTATGAATTAATTCCAAAGTAAACATAGTTGTGCTTTGTGATGGATATAGTCGTACCCTAACCATGACCCTACACAGGATTCAGCCTGTCTCCCACCCAATGACTACTGAAGAGAAGCACCAGAACCCTTCACCACCCTGCAAGGACAAAGGTGTTTAGACAATGAAAGATTGGATGGTAGACAATTGCAGTGGGATGTAGTGAACAGCAGATGGCGCCATTGCACATATCATGTCTCTTGTTTTCCTCTCTCTCCATGCAAAAATGGGCTTGAGTGCAGAGGTGGATTGGAAGGTGTAGGTGGATGCCATCAGTGCTCTCTGGATGTTCATTATGTGTATATACCGGTGCCTCTCTCCTGGCCTGCATGCATTTTCCTTTCTTAACCTAAAGAAGAGCAGGAACACTGTGTACCACACTCTTAACACTCCCTTTGACACCTGCAGCTCATGTCTGTTTTTATAGGAATCTAAGTTGGAGTACATCAAAGAGGCAGATAAACAAAAGAGAGGCTGGTAAGGACGGGCTTTGGGTGGGGGTGTATACGTATCAAGCGCACCAAAGACATCCAGTATGTGGTGCATTGCATAATGTTATACTTGGGTGTATCATTATACAGATGCATGCATGCTGTAACAATGCTGCAAGAAAGCCTGAGTATGATGGCATACACTGAAGAATCAACCCTCAGATGTTTTTTTTTTATTGGTTGGTTCAACCGAGGCTCAGTGTTTTAGAATACTGCAGCACAGAAATGTAGATTAGTGTTTTCATATTTTTTATCTCCAGAGGCAGTGATGAAAATTACCCTAGCGGTACTCTGCTCAAGTACTGTGCTTAAATGTTATTTTAGTGTACCTATTGAATATCAGGGGTGAACAGTGGAGTAGTTGTTGGTACTGTCACCTTGCAAAAAGAGGTTCCTGGGTTTATGCAGTTGAAACTAGAGGTCTAAATACAAATAAATTAAAAAAAACATGTAGACCTTTTTTTCCTCACCGTCTCAAGTTAAATCTGACCAAACTTCACTCGTTTTAGGTCAGTCAGTATTACCAAAATTATTTAAATTTGCTAAATGTTAGAAAACTTATTGAGAACAAATTTTAGTTTAGCTTCTTCAAGCTTCTCACAATCATTTATTGGAGTTCTGGTTCAGTCCTCCAAGCAAAATTGGGATTGTAGGCCTTTTCAGGTCTTCCCACAACTTCTCTACAGGACTGACATCAGAGCTTTGTGATGGCCACACCAAACCATTATCTTTGTTGTCATTAAGCCACTTTATGACCACTTTGGCTGCAGCCTTATGTTCATTGTACATTTGTAAGACCAATCTGCACCCAAGCTTGAACTTCTTGACTGATGTCTTTCTGCACAATGTTGTTTATGAAGTGGACCAGTTTCCCCTGCAGGAAAACATCCCCACAACATAATACTGCATCCCCATTTTCCCTCCAAACCTAATTATGGTTATTATGAACAAATAGTGTTACATTATTTTCAACAGACCACATATCTCCAAAAGTGGAGGTCATTGTCACTGTGTGCATTTGCAAACAGCAACTTGGATTTTTATGTTTCTTATGAAGCAAAGGTGTCTTCGTTGCTGAGTAGCCTATTAGCCCATGTTGGTACAAGACATGTTTCACTGTGGATAAGGACTCTTTCTTACCAGCTACAGACATTAGGCAAGATATAAGTTGAGTAGCAGATGAGGGCTTTAAAAACTGTTAATTTATCCTGTTTAACACATTACACTTTACAGTAGTTGTCTTCGTCTAAGTGATGGATAGTAATGTGAAAAAGTGTTGAAGTTATTTATCACTAGTGGAAAAAAAGGAAGCAATGTTTATAAAGGAAAGATAATGTAAAACATTGATATTGTACACTGTAAATGGTTCGTTGGTTAACAAATAACCAATAAATCTCAAAAGATATTGTGTAAGAATATTTTTTACCTGAATCCATTTTATCGCTTGGAAGACAACAGAGAAGGTGACCTTAGTACCAAACACATATCTGGATCTCTGCTTTTGGGAGCAAAATCCTATTTTAACTGTTCACTTATGATGGAAGATGACTTTTCATTCTTTCATTAGAAAAACTTTTAAATATAGTGTGGCACGTGCTGAGACTGCATTTCATTGTTGTTCTATTTAAAGAGACTACTCAACAACAGATCCGGTTAATGAGTTTATTTGAAATGAGCAATAATAAGTTGAATGAAAATTGACTTACAGTAAATTAATAGAGGAGGAATAAAGAGCATGAATAAATGATTTGGATATTAGTAATATGTGCTTGAAGAGTGAATGGAGGTATAAGATGAATACAGGAGAGACCGAATTTAGATATTTATAGCAATATAAATTATTTCAAGATGGATCCAGTGGCTGCAGCCATTCAGTGATTAAATGGAGCTGAGATCTCATAAATGAGCTATTTTACTCCTATGAAAATCAATCACAACTACTAAATCCACATAAAGTTGATTAAACCTTTTATTCAGAGCTTGCAAACCAGTCCGATTCAAATGTATCTAAAAGTGCACATGTCTCCTACCACAGCGTTAAAACATGGTGATTACAAATTCCATTAGTCAGTCTGCTGCTGTGAAATTCCTGCATAATGGTAGTTATTAAGGCCTTGCGGGTCTTTGGTCAGTCTGAAAAAGCATCAGGCGATGTTCAGCATTCTTTATCCAAAAGTCTCCCTGCTGCTCAACCCAGCTGTGAGGTCAGTGAGCTCCAGCTAAAGCCTCCTCTCTCACCTCAGTAAGAGGAAATTACTTGTTTTTGGCCATGATATTAAATGTACATGGTTGATTTGATTTTAAAAGCCCCCACACAAACTCCCTCCAACGGACTGGACGACACATAAGAAAAAGTAGTGTTGTTATTGTTGTTGTTTTTTTGTTACTTAAAATCATATTTTCAGCTTTCGCTTTGTTAATTTTTCTGGACATCTTGGTTTCAGATTTAATTTTTCCTCAGTCCTATTCAGCAACCTCATCCTCATCCTTTTGCCAAAGCAGGAGTCAAATGATGTTCAGGAACATTATGAATTCATCCTTGTCATTCCTTCACCAGCTCTCCAGCCCCAGCACTGCTGCTTCCTCCTAGTCCTGCATTATTGAACACGCTGCACCAAAGACCAGAGGTCCAGACAGTGGGTTAGAGTCACAGAATCAGGATCAGTTATAAGGGATAGGAAAAAGTTAAAGCGGGGTCAGGACAAGCAGGCAGAAAATTTGTTAATCAGCTGCAAAGAGATCCTTTTAACAACAGCCATGCTGAGTTCAAGGACCCCAATCCATTTCAGCTATGATAATGAAAAAACTGAGTTACATATTAGGGAGCAAATTAAACTTGTTTATTCCTCTCTTGATTTTTTTTAGGTCTTGTGACAATTTTTTGTTTTCATCAATGTAGGAAACACATTGGTCCATTAGTCCTGCAGCAACCCTAAACTATAAACATAAATAACGCAGATCATCAAACATTTCCTTCTAAAGACCTAAGAGCTTCTCCGTGCCTCCACACATCAATAAGCACACCATCCAATATCCTGCTTAGACCAAGGAGTCACTATCTGCAATGTGCAGGTCAGGTAATGTCACACTGTTGCTTTCTCAATGTCAGATTTCTCCCTCACCACTTTGTTCCATCAGGGTGGTTTTATTCAGAGGGTTTCACTCTTGCCAGACCATGTCTCTTAAGTCTGGTGTTTGATGTCAATGCTTAAAGAACTTTACATTGGAAGAACAATCACACTGAATGTCAGTTCAATTAAACCTTGTAACCTTTGCCAGGTCAGAGGGAGTGTTCATGGACAGAACTTTACTGAATTAAATGAAACTGGACAATGTCTAAAAGGAAAGAAAAAAAAAACTAAACTAAAAGGTACAGCTTTTAAAGATTTCCTGTCTTTCACACTGCCTTGCAAACATATTTATAGCAGAAAAATTGACATTTTATCATGCTATAACCATTGTAGTGGGATTTTATGTAACAGAACGATGCAAAAATCATGCATGGCTGTGAAGTGAACGGACACGGTTACATTGTTTTAACTTTAATTTTTGATTTTTCAAATGAAAATCTGAAAATTGTGACACATTTTGCTGTTAATACAGCTGCATGTATAGCTACAACTGTTTTGATGTATGTCTTTATCAGATTTGAACAGTCAGAGACATAGACATTTTCAGAGGGACAGACAGTTTTGATTCTATTTTGCAAAATGACTTACTAAGCTTGCCATAGATTCTTGTTTCCATTCAGATTTGGTCTTTGACTGGATCATTCTAATAAATTCATTTGTTTGGCTCTGAATCATACAGCAGTAGCTCATGCATGTTTGGGGTTGTTGTCCTAAAGTTGAACCTCTGCTCTAGTCTCAGATCTTTTGCAATTTTTAAGTTTTGTTTTCTTTTAGAATTGCCATGTTTTTTTTCTGTTTTCGTGAAAGTTTTTCCCTGTCAATTTTGGTCTCTACGTCTTCATGGCTTTATTTAAACAAAACCTTTCTTCAAGCAGCTCTTCCTTTAAGGCCATATTGGTGGAGTCCACAGCCAACGGATGGCCTATGGACAGGTTTTGCCAAATGAGACGAGGATCTTTGCAGCTCCTGATGGTGTTGGTGTTTGTTCCAAATACAACACATTGCAGTTGATGCCTAAAAATAAGGAAACATTCAGAAAGACTGAGGTGTGTGAGCAGTTTTGCAAAGCACTCTATGGAGCTATCTATGTACATATTATTAAATCTAATTTTAGATTTAAGCTGGTGCAGAATTACACTTTCTGTATAAGGAAACATCCTTTTGAATTGTGCAGGCTTTATGAAATGCATATAAATGTGCCATCTGTGGAGGCTGGATTGCTGTTTAGCACTGACAAAGACACACCAATTTGGCAACTCCAGCTTCAAGAAGGCGGTGTGCTAACTTGTACAGCACCCACCACCGTGTGAGAGAGAAACTTCAACCTAAATATGCAAGTATTTACAGATGAGTCATTATTCAGATGCTGCCACACACCAGTGCACTAGATGATGAGAGGTTTAGCTTGGCACATGAGGAGACACTGAGCTGGAAAGTAAGGGTGATAATTGAACGGCCGTGTTTGTATGTGCGGCGATACCACTGGTGGTGACTGAGCTGCTCAGTATGAGTGAAGGACCAGATGGAGTAACAGATAAGATCAGGTGTTTGATTTCCCCTGCCTTCTCATCCTGCATTTGTTTCAATTGCACACACTTTGCAACTTCATTTTTAACTGCCAACATTTTTGGCTGCAATTACATTTTTTTTTTTGACAGTTTCAGAACTAATAGGCCAAATTTAGAAGTATTTCAATGACAAATTGTGGGGGTGATTCAAATATCCACTGGCAAAGTGAAGGTATGATAATAATGATGTTAAATACTTTGCAGTATTTATTCTTCATGACTTTTTACTGACAGCAAAACAAAAATATTAGGATGTAAAAAACAAAAACCTGAAGAAAAAAAAAACAGGGTTAAAAATGTAACACCAAACTTGATGTCTTCCCATCACAAGAAATGGAGAGTGCTGATAATGCAGTGTCTTTGGCATCTCATTTCGTGACATACAGAATTCATGCCTGCAGGCTGTGAGAATTTACCAATTATGTGTGGGACATGAAGCAACTCTTTTTGACTTGGATGCAGCGCATATGTTTGGCTCCACAGTCCAAACTGAAAAGGAACTCAGACTGTGCAGTCAGCTCCAGCCATATAAAAGCACCACACGTCCAATGAACTGGCAGTACTTCCCAGCTTCACTATGAGCAGAATATTAATGATTGTCTTACAGTGTATATCATTTTTATTGGTGTGAACATTGTATGAAGCGTCTACATCCAAAGTAGACTGACACTCAGAATTTAATGTTGGTTGTTAAACAGAAGAATTTTACGAAGACAATATTACTTTTTCTGATGGGATACAGAAAAAGAAATACCAAGCTTTTGTAAGTGGGGGAAGAAGTGGCACAAATACATAACTTATGTAAGTTATTTTATGGAATTTCAACAGGGTTTCTGAAGCTGAATTAATCCACGAATCTACCCCATAAAATCATGTGTTCTGTTGTGGAATAGAGAGTATTCATGTGCATGTAGGACTGTTGAGAGGAAAATGAAGCAAATTTGCTGTAATAGGTACAGTAAGAAAAAAAAATCCAAATTTAGGGAACAAAAGCTCGTTGTGCTTTGAAAAGTGACCACCGTTAAAGTGCGTTCTTCACAAGCTGTTTTTAATTTTGAATTTTATAGTTTTATCCCATCTGCCAAGCAGAAATCATTGTGTAAATTTGGGCAAATTGAAATTTATGACATTTGAGCACAAATGGCATGTAGAATGAAAGAGAAAATTGTTCAAATTGGCAAGAATTTAATTCAGAATAGACATTTGAAGAGCATAGCTATGCACGAAACATTAAAGTCTCCTTTGAATTTAGAATTAATTCAGATATAAACTAAAATGAGTTCTCGTGAGAGCTTACGTGCTTATGGGCATGCAAAACAGAATATATTTGTTTTAAATTAATTGTTATGTGTAATGTCATGACTTTTGATTTAGTGAATCTCTAATGAGACCAAAAATGTGCATGCATGGAAAAACTATGAACTGAGAGTTGAGAGTGGTACATTTGGAGTACGCTTAGAGGGCTTACCCTCTGCAGTGAGGCAGGATGATAACCAAACCCTACGAAAGACATCAAAACAAGAAAAATATGTAAGATAATATATATAGAAGCTCCACAGCCAGCCTAGATATACAGGAAAAGTTATCTAAAGCAGGAGAAAAGTCCTTTGTAGGTCAGAAAATTCTTTGATATAAAGAGTTAGTCACTCAGTCAGAGCACAGGTGACAGAAATGTATTATGCATGAGAGAGGAAGAAACGGCTGGATATAAAAAGAACTGTAAGATATTCACAATTACAAATACAGTTTTACAAAGCAATTCTTTATGGTAGCTTGTGCCACTTTAATAAATAGACACAGACATACACAAAACTTAGTCTGTGGCATTTGAAACACATTTGCATAAGAAAATAAACTGTTATGTATGCAGCATGCACTGGCTCACTATACATGTTTGTGTGACTTTTCTGCATGCATAAACAGAGAAGCTTCTCTCAACACATTGACCTCCCTCAGGCCTCACAGGCAGACCGAGGGCTGCACTTTAGTGCCCAATGACTGTAAAGAGCAAAGTCTCTGATCTCTCCATCTGTTGTTCTGTTCTGTTCCAGCCAGCAAACGCTTTCGGAAAACCTTTTCAGTGATTAAAAATCACAACATGGATGTGAGCAGCTGCATGGAACATTTTCAGTCCTGGGAAATTTCTTAGTTTTTTTGTTTTTGTTTCTTTTATTCTTTTAATTACAGTACTGACAGTTAATTAGCTTACTGTTACTGATTGTATGAGTGGATGATGTCTCTAATTAGCAACAGAAGATTAATCTTTTTAAAATAAATGTAATTTACCATTTTTCTTGAACACCAATTTGTTCATGAGTTTTCTTAAGGTTTCCATTCAAAAGTCCCATATTCATTGACAAGTCTCACTCTGGCTGGTCCAAGTTTAGCCAAGTTGGATTTGTCTCGATTAGCATTTTGTCTCTTACTATGGGCAGTGATGTGGGCGTGGAATGTGGGAATTACCTTGTCTAGTTGACACTGTATGCGCTGTTCCTCCACAACTGATTAAAACATTTAGGCCTCAAGGTTTGACAATGGAATTATTGATTTTCAGCCCGCAGGATCTCTGAATAAAGATGAATTTAACAGAGGCTTAACTGGGGAAGACCCAGTTAAAAACCGTGCCCATGGAGAAGTGCTTTAACTTCCTCCTGGAATGGATTTTTCTGGTGTGAAAATAAATATTACCAGAATGATGTTTTATATCTACCTTCTTATTGTTTCATATTTTCTCTTTTAATGTTATGTATTACTTGTTCAGTGAACTTTCAAATAAAATTTGTTATTATTATTATTATTATTATTATTATTATTATTATTATTATTATTATTATTATTAGTAGTAGTAGTAGTAGTAGTAGTAGTAGTAGTAGTTGTGTATAATGCCCCTATGTTGATACAGTAATAAATAAGTGACCTGTGAACTATAAGGATGATTCTCATCCTATAACTCATCAGCAAGCCTAAACATAAACTTCATACGTGGGCAGCAGGGTGGATGTAGCCGACATGAGAAACCAATGAATCTCTGCAAAAATTCAGACATTAAACAGATGATCAAAGAGCAAACAGAAGGTTGCTTGGATATTTTTACTCTAAGCTGCCTTTGTGAGGTTGTACTCAAAGAACTGTGTGGAGCCCCTAATAATTAGCCTTTTAACCAGCTGGACACTGTGAATCTTTCATCTGTCTCTTATCTCTAGTGCCAGACAGAGAAAAAATTGCGGCCTTCACCCCAGTACTTGGTTTCTTTCTTTACTCTGACCATTTCTCCTTATTAAACTTCCATATTACCATGTGGCCCAATGTGATACCAAACAAGAGCAAGTCTTTTTTTTTTGTCAGCCTAATTCTAATTTCGCCTGATGACTTTGCCCTCACTGTGGTATTTATGGACCAGCAACTTGAAAGGTTCTTTAATCATATTAGAATTGTGATAAAGTGGTCATTGTGCTCCTCAAGTGGGGATGATTAAGAATGCATTGCAAGGTTCACACAGGGAAGAGTAAATGATGCAGTTACTCAAGACTGAAACACTCTCAGTGGCAGCATATCATAACATAAACTAAGTAAATATAGAAACCTGCATATATTTTGCTGTTTGCAATATCCTTGTTGATGCAATTTGTTAATAGAAAAATACTTGTGATATTGTAGCAATAACTTAACATTCAGAAATAAAGAATGCAAGCTTCCAGAGTTCAGTAAGTACTGCAACATTACCATTTTATTGCAAATTTTTTACATAATTATAATTTTAGAAAATCCCCGAAATTACTAAATCATTACATGATTTACTGTTTTTATTGGAGTAAGTTATTACTCCACTCTTTCCATTTTAACACCAAGTAGTATGAAGAAGTAATTTCACATTATTATGAGGTGTGTAAAACATATGTAAAAGGAAATAGTTAAACAAAACTAAAACAAGAAGAGACAGTTTCACATATATAGTCTAAATGTTTTATTTAGATTAATACTGTTTCTTAGTCAACCAGACAAAAGACAACATTGTAGACAGATATATTTATCCTACTGACAACCATTTTCTGTCTGACATGATTCCTATTTAGATTTGCTTTTGGCAAACTAGTCCCAATGTTTCTGTGCATTAGAACGTTTCATAGTTATTCCGTTCACAGCACAGAAATCCCAGAACACACTACGCCAAAAACTAGAGATAAATAAGTAATGAAATAGTGAGTATAGGGAAAAAAACCAACAAAAATTGAAGACAATATGAGAACACTGAGAGCACACAGAAAAAAAAAGAAAAATTAAAATGACTGCACATCTTATCTTTGAAAGGTTTTGGCGTCTCTCTCTCTCTCTCCTTTCAAAGATATAGTCTTGGTTTTCACTCAGGAGAATTACACTTTAACCGTGATCCAGCCTGCGTCACCTGATTGCAATTTCACAAATGTTATTTTTATGAAAATGATTGTTTTTAACCTCAACGTCTTTTTCACGTTCTAATAAAATCTATGGTAAACTGGTATACCAGGAAAATGCTAAGTTGGTGCAGGAGTGAAGTTGTTATCGCACTGAGAGTATAAGGTATTTCTATCAGCCACTTCATAGTTATTTACAATGTGAATTGCAATATTAGAGCAATGTCTATAAGCATCAAAAATATTTTTGACACAAAAAGTCTGCAGTCATTTAAAATTTCAGCCAGATTTGTTGATCATAACTTATATAGAACCATTACAACAGCAGGATGAAAAATGAGTATTTGAGTTTGGCTCTCAGCTTGTATTTGGTTAGAAGGTCTCTGTGCAAAAATTGTTTTTTTCTCTTGTTTGGTCTCTTATTCCGAAATGTTTCCTTATTGAATGTTTAATATATGACACCACAATTCCGAATTCTTTCAAGGTGTTGATGCTCATGAATTTCTGTTGGCAACAAATATACATATTTGAATTTTTTTTTTTTCATCTACTTTAACTAGTGGCATTAGCAAAGAAAATTGAGTGAATTTCCTCTTAGATTGTGACGTGTCCCTGTCACCTTTTGTGAATGAGTCCCTGTTTAATTGTTGTGTTTTCTCCTTGCAGTCGATTGGCTGGAAGGGGTTTAAAATGATCAAGCCCCACCCACCAGGTGAGCGAGGAAGTTTGGATGAGCACCTTTGTGTTCGTGTGATTCTGAGCTTCGCTTCCGCTCCTGTTTTAATCGATGCCACTTTCTTTTATTTTTTTTTTATTTTTTTTTTTTATTGATTTTCATAACTTTATGTAAACACCAACAAAATTAAACAAAAACAACCCACCCCAAAACAACAAGGAGCACTGCAAAGTCCACATAAAAACATACATACATACAGCCCACATACACAAAATACAGTAGTCATGATTCAAAATAGTCACAACTGTCAGACAGCCAAATGAGTGATACATTGAATGTAAGAGAAAGAAGAGAAAATATATATATATATATATAAAAATAAAAAAAATTACAGCCTCTGTAAAAAGGATTGCAGTGGGGCCCAGATCCTCCAAAATTTGTCCGACTTTTGATGAAGGTCATGAGTGAGTTTTTCAACTGAGACAATGGCAGAAATCTGTGATATCCACATATCAACTGTAGGGGCCTGTGGTGCTGACCATCTCAATAGTATACATTTCTTGGCCAGAAATAAAAGGATTGCAAGCAGATGTTTAGTGTCTGCATTAAGTAGAATGTCTGAAGGATGGTTAAAGAGACAGAAGGAGGGAGTTAGTGAGAACTGTTTACCAATGATCTCTTGTATCATGAGATGAACTCTTTTCCAGAAAGATTGAATACAGTTGCAAGACCAAAATAAGTGAATAAATGTGCCCCTATGTATTTTGCATTTATGACACAGATCTGAAGCATCAGGAAACATCCTCCGAAGGCGAACAGGTGTATAATAAGTTCGGTAGAAGAATTTAAAGTTCTGCTCATGTAAAGAAACTGAGGTGGAGTTGGGGAAAACCCCATCACAGATTTCCTCCCAATCTGCCAGATCAAACGTCAGTCCTAGGTCACGCTCCCACACCAGCTTCATAGCATCATAACCTGAGGAGTCAGAGCCAGACAGTAAATGATATATCTTAGAGATAAGCCCTTTGGGAGATTTGGTCATGATAATCATATTCTCTAACTCTGACAATTTTGTACGTAATTTTCCTGTCCTCCAAAGAGAGCTCACAAAATGACGGATCTGTAGGTATTTATAGAAATCTCTATTAGAAATATTGAAATTGGCTGTAATTTGTTCAAAGGGTTTAACAGAGTCAGAGTCCAGCATGTCCATAATATTTGACAGTCCCTTAGATGACCATTCAGACAAGCCAATGCTTCTAATCTCTGCTGGTAAATCTGGGTTCAAAGTTAACGATGACCAGGAAGAGAGGGTGGGAGAGATATTTAGATATTTCCTCACATCTCGCCAGGCCAGCAAAGTATTATAAACAATGAAGCTACTTCTTAGATGAGCCATTTGGTCTATGCCACTTATAAAAAAAAGAGAATTAAGTTTGCTGGGGAGACAAGATTGTGACTCCAGATCTAACCATAAAGCGTTCTTTCTATTCATAAACCAATTTGATATGATTTTAAGTTGTGCTGACCAATAATAAAGTTGCAGGGATGGTAACGACAAACCTCCAAGATGTTTTGGCTTAGTTAATATAGAAAACTTGACTCTTGGGTGTTTGTTGTTCCAGACAAAGCGAGATAAATGAGAATTTAGTAATTTGAAGTGTGCAGGGGATAAATAGCAGGGAAGATTTTGATATAAATAGTTCAGTCGCGGAAGAATGTTCATTTTTATAATATTGATTCTCCCTAAGAAGGAGGTTGGCAGGGGGGCCCATTTTATTAAATCATTTTTTATCTGCTGAATTAAAGGTGAGTAATTAGTTTCAAAAAGATTATTCAGATCAGGTGTAACAAAAATACCCAGATACTTGAAGCCTCTGATAGACATTTGAAAAGGAGATTGCATAAACCTTTCGGAGGGGATGCTGAAAGGAAATCAGATTTTCCTAAATTGATTTTATATCCTGATAAAGCACTGAATGTAGCCATAGATTCCAGGACAGCTGGAACTGATTTCTCAGGATCACACATATACAAAAGAACGTCATCTGCGAATAATGAAATTATATGGTTTCTACCGCCTATATTGATTCCAGATACATCCGGATTAGTCCTGATAATCTCAGCCAGGGGTTCAATAAACAAAGTGAACAATAAGGGTGAAAGGGGGCACCCCTGCCTACAACCCCTATGAATCTTGAAGGGCTCAGACATCAAACCATTTGTGTTAACTGAAGCTGTTGGGTCTGAATAAAAGCTTTTAACCAGATTGATAAAATTTGGCCCCAGACCGAATTTATGTAACACCTGAAAAAGAAACTGCCATTCAACTCGGTCAAAAGCCTTCTCGGCATCGAGGGAAACAATTACTGCTGGCTCTTTGTGGACATTAAGGTACTGAACAACATTAAGAACGCGTCGTATATTGTCTGTGCCATATCTCATTTTTATAAACCCTGCCTGATCTGGATTTATAATTTTAGGAAGGATGTTTTCCAATCTCCGGGCCAATACTTTTGCCACAATTTTATAATCAACGTTAAGCAAACTAATAGGCCTAAAGGAGGAACAATCCAGGGGACTTTTACCTTCTTTTAAAAGAAGACTGATGGAGGCATGTCTCCATGAGGGGGGGATGCCATTTCTCAAAATGTCATTAACAGCAGGCATGAACATTGGTTGAATCTCTGGCCAAAATAGCTTAAAAAATTCCAATGGAAATCCATCGGGTCCAGGACATTTTCTGTTTGGCATAGATTTAATTGCAGCCCAAACTTCCTCCGGAGTGATATCAGCATCTAAAAAGGCACGATCTTCTTCCGTGACGGAAGGTAGAGATATGCTGCTCAGATAGGAGGAGATATCTTCCGGGTCAGCCATGTCCGTATTATATAAAGATATATAAAAATCCCGGAAAGTGCTGTTAATAAGTAATGGGTCGTATGTGACGTCTTTGTTCTGCCTTCTGATCATGTTAATTGAGCGACAATTACCTTGATTTTTCAATAAATGGGAAAGCATGCGACTGGACTTATTTCCAAATTCATAGTATTTCTGTTTAGTATAAAGTAATAATTTCTGAACTTGACGGGTGTAGTCTATATTAAGCTCAGATTTAATAGCCGTTAGTGCCTTCAAATTTGACAATGTTGGTGATTGTTTGTGTATTTGCTCCAGTCGGATCACCTCTTTTTCCAGGTTGTTTCTCCTCTCTGCGAGAACTGCTTTTTGGTGAGAGCAATAAGATATAAGATGACCGCGTAAAGTGGCTTTTGCTGCATCCCAGATTATACCTGAAGATACGGGAGAATTTTTGTTTTCGAGCCAGAACTGCAATAGGTTACACCGAACAAAGTTGCAAAAGGAATTATTATTTAACAAGGATGTATTGAATTTCCAAGTGAATGTTCTAGGGATACGAAATAATAGATCAACACCTAAAAATACTGGTGCATGGTCTGACAAAAGTATGGGGTCTATGTTACAGCTTCGAACAGAATGTAAAAATGACTTCGGGATAAAAAAATAATCCAATCTGGAGTAAGTGTTATGGGGATGTGAATAAAATGTATAGTCCCTTGCTTTAGGATTTAAATGTCGCCAAATATCTATCAAACCAGTATCAGTGCATAGGTTTCTTAAGACAGCTGAAGCTTTCGGGTTTGGCAATTTTGCAGCAGAGGATCTATCCAAAGATGCATTCATTGTACAATTAAAGTCACCAGCTAAAAAACCGATTTCCTTACGATGATGGTTAAACAATAAGATCATTTGTGACATAAATTGAGGCGAATCATCATTAGGAGCATATACATTGAGAATAGTTATATGTTGTCCATGGATTGAGCCCTTAATTAAAATAAATCTGCCCTCTGAATCCTTCTCCTCATGCTCCAGAATAAAAGGAAGATTCTTATGTATAAGAATGGCTGTACCCCTCTTATTTTGTGAATGGGAGGAAAAATATACACTACCCAGTCCCTTTTAAGTTTCAAATGTTCTGTAACAGATAACCTAGTTTCCTGTAATAGTTCTATATCAAGTTTTTTTTTTAACAAAAGAGTCAAAACCTTCTTCCTCTTGATCACATGACCCAGTCCCTGTACATTCCAGGTAACGATCTTAAGAGACCCAGACATACAAACTGTAAGGGCAAAAAACAGCTCTTAAACACCCAATGACATATTTGAATAGATTAATATGTACATAGACATTTATGTATGTATAAAAAAGAGAAAAGACATATTTAGGCTCCTGACATTTAACACCAAAAAAAATAAAATAAATAAAATACTGAATCTGCAAACAGCAGCATTCACCCTCCCCCATCCTGTCCCCAAATGACAGAAAAAAAGAACCCCAAAAGATGTCACTGTTATTTCCAAACGGCATAGAACTCTCGATTTTTACAGTTCGATCACAGCAACAACCGGACGCTCAAAACACCATCCGTGGTCCAGGCAAAAGTAATGAACCACACTGAGAACCGCTCCAAAATAGTACATTTAAAAGGAAGGAAAAAATAATGTTATATGGGTCCCAGCGTGGATGTAAAGTCTATCCTCCTCCATCTTTTATAAACAAATCAGGAAAAAATAAATAATACCTCATTTAAGAGTGTCCAGAAATGCAGCGGCAGCCTCAGGCGTATCGAAAAAACGGATTCGCCCCTCGTGAAGGCATCGGAGGCGAGCCGGGTAGGCAAATCCACGGTACTTGTCGCAGCTGATCAGAGCCTTCACCACAGCACCAAATTCTCGCCTCCTCCTCAGGACCTCCGCGGACAGATCAGGGTAGAATCTCAGTTGAGAGCCGCCATGGTGGATGTCGCGCTTCTTCTTGGCTGCATTAAGCACAGCCTCTCTGTGCGAATAACGCAGAAAACGAACCAGGATACTGCGTGGTGGCTTATCTGGGGCCGGAGCGGGAGCTAAAGCCCTGTGGGCCCGTTCGATCTCCAATGCTGGATGATCAGCCGGTAAACCGACCAAGGTCGGTAACATTTTTTGGAGAAAGTCCACAAGCGGGGTGTCGCCCTCTACTTTCTCTGGTAAGTTGATAATTTTTAAATTTTTACGCCGACCACGGTTCTCCAAGTCATCTATTTTTAGCTGCAGGTGTTTCACCAACTTCTCCATGGCGGCTATGCTTGTCCCGTGGGCACCGAGGCCGTCCTCGGTCCCGGAGATTCTCCCCTCGGCCTCCTCCATGCGTTTTTCCAAGTCTGCCGCTCTACTAGAGAGCAGCGATAAGGAACTCTCCACCGAGCCGACAGAGGCTTTTAAATCGCCCAGTGCGACATCAATAGTATCGAGTCGAGTACCGATTGATGCATCCATATCTTTCATCCGGGAGGCCAACGACTTCACCTCAGATAAGATCAGCTCCATAGTTGTTTCGTTGGTTAGCTCTGAGACGCTAGCGTTAGCTTCAGCTTGACTTGGCTCCTTCTGAACGGATTTCTTCTTGGCGGAAGAGCCCGGCGGGGAAAAAATGGGAAAATCTTTTTCACGATGCGGTCTAGGCATCCCCAAAGTGTTTCACAGTCGACAAGGACGTATTTAACTGAAGGAAGTTAAAGGAATATTTTAAGCCTGGAGCGGAGAAGAGTCTCAAACCTCCATCTTGGACCGGACCACGTGACCTCCCGTCGATGCCACTTTCTGTTCTTTAACCACCGGCTTGTGTTGTTTGGTCTGGGAATCGTAGGCTAAGCTGGGTTTTCCGGTTTTTGGTTGTAGGGTGAGAGATCCTGTGAGGCAGGGTGAGGGGAGCGGCCCGAATCCGACGGCCACCTGCTGGCTGGTTCGTGAATTCTCCCACACTTTTGTTTATTTTGCCACGATTCCCAGTAGCTCTGTGTCCAGACTTGGGTTGAATAAAACCTCTTCGTTATGTGTAAATTGGTCTGGACTTCTTATGTTTGTCCTGGACCGTAACGAAGGCATTTTCACCGCATTTATGGCCAGTATTTATAAAGATTTGTAAAATCCCTTGTGATAAATTTTGTTAGTTATTGTAGTAGAATTTCACACCTAAAGTTTGATCAAAATTTTACTTTTAATTTGTGTATATTTATTCAGTGTTGTGAAATATACCATTTAAGAAGTGATTGGTTCTATAGAAAATTACTTAAGGCATTCATAGCCTTAATAATTTGTAATTTGTATGCAGGGCATTAATGCATGCCACTTAAAATGTAATAGACTACTAAATATTGCATCCAAGGTGTCCCTCGAGAGTGATATTACACACATGGATATTGTGTGGAGTGGATAACCTGAACATAATGTTTGCAGATATTATCTATCTACAATTTCACAAAGCTATTGATTTTACATTTGACGTTTGCTAAAGTTGAACAACATCCATGTTTCTATGTTGAGTTACTTTGGCTGAGATCACAAGGTCAGATGAGACAATTTCCAACTAAGATGAATATATTCTAATAAAGGTGGCCTATATTATTTATGCATTTTGTTTTTTTTCTTCAGCGTCAAACTATTCATAATCACAATCCTTTTTCGGTTGTGTACTTGGTATACATTCCACAGGAAAACAAATCTCTTTAAAGCTGTTCTATACTTAAATGTTTTTCAGCTACATTGAGGTATGCTTTTAGGAAGTGATATAGTCACGCTTTTCATCTCATAAGCCACACAAATGGTTCAATTGAGCAAACATTGCTTCAGGAAACAGCAACACCAAGGTAGGAATGTAAAACTGAACCAAAGACATCTGATAAAAGCAAATATGCTTTCAGCTTTAAAACACCAACTATCATATATTCCTTTCTGTCTGGAGAAGAGTAAAAATCCACTCTGACTGTGACATATCAAGAAACATCCTGCTGTTCGTCTTTGTGAAGAACTGCTGTGATATAACACTAATGAAGAGTGTAAGTCTGAACTGCTAGAATAAATTTAAATAGTCCTTGACAGATACATTGAAACGCTCAGTAAGGTGTGAACTCCAGAGCACAAAAATGAAGCATTAATTAGATAACAAGTGTCCTTAAGTAACTCTGTTCTCTTTCTCACTGCTGATGTTTTCTCTTTTGCTAACAGTACTGTACCACATTATCGCTAACGTTGCTACATTGTTGTCATTTTTAAAATAGAGGAACCATAAAGACTGAGTGCATCCTAAAGGTTGTAGAAGTGCCCTTGTTATAAAACAAAAGCAGAGACTCCAAATGACTCAGTAATTAAAATGTCATTAATTTGTGTTGCCTTATCAGACCTCCCAGACAGCTCCTAATACGGGTCTGCAGTGGAGATACGGTTTTGTTGTTTCTAGAAAGCGTCACATGCTCCTTCCGATTCACACATCAGCTATCTCAATAATAGGATATGTGGCTGAAGCAGACTGCACGGCAGTTTGACAATTAACCAATTACATTTCTTTTATGCAGCAGCAGGATAGGTTTGTAGGAATAGTTTCCTCATGCAGATATCTCATTAAAGAAGGAAATTAGGTTTCATGATTAGTTGGTTTGATGATTCATGGCCCTTTCACTTCACGCCTTAGACAAACGCTCACACATAGACAAAGGTGTGTATTGTTCACACATATATCACAGATATTGTGAAAACAAACATTTAAAATGTGCACACACACATTTCTCGTATCAGGCACATAGTAAGAGGGAATGGCTGGCACATTTTCAGTCTGATATTTCTATTCAGTGTTATAAGTGGAAATGCAAGCTGATATTTTTCCTACTTTTTTCGCCATGAAATTGCACTTCTGTAGCATGGGAATATGTGTGGATGTCTGTCTCTATATTCTTGGTTTTTGCTTTTACTTCTTTGTAATAAAATACATCAAAAGTCAGGCAATATGAAGAAATCCACCAGAATGTAATACATTAATAAAAAATTATATCAGTGCACTGTCAGAACATTTCAATTGTCTGTGTTTCATGCTGCTTTTATTGCCTTTGTGTAAATGTCCTTTTATTGCCCAGTGCCTCAAGCAGGTGTTTTGTATTCACATCTGTACAAAAGGACCAATGGAGGAAACAAACTCTGGTCCGTTCAAAATGGACCAAATGAAGGTAATGTCATAAAATCTAAAAAGCATTTTAAAAGAAACTTTTCTTCGAAAATGAACTTTGGTGGTACCACCAGATATTTTCATGAAAATATAACAAGCAGTGGGAAAGTTGGATTAGGCTCCTGAGTGATTGCAGGCTAGCTATTCCAGCTATTTAAGGTCTAATTTATTTCTCTGTGTCCACTCTAATGTCCACTTCTCAGTGAACCCTGTAAATCTTTCTTTTATAGTGCTTCCATTTATAGAGTAGTGCCTAACACATTAGGAGATAAAGGAAAAAATAGATCTGGTCATGAGCAGAAGAAGGAAAGCCACAGTGGCACTTGTTTTCATGAATTACAGTGAGGAGAGGTTTTCTCTTTGTCAGATAAGTTTTCTCTGAGGCACAAGAAGGACATATTCAGGAGAAAAATCACCTTAGTCATTTTTCCCCCCTGTGACCAGTCTGAATATAAACTATAAAGTTTTATTCAAGCCTGAAGGCTGAAGTGAACATTTCACATCTCTGAGTGGAATGCTGTGGTTCAACTGAGATAATAACATGATCTATTTTATGACTTGTAAGTCTAAAGATCTGTAAAAATAAAAAAAATAAAAAAATAAGTGGTGAAAAATAAACCCTCATTTGCAAGAGCAAAATTTAGATTCTGGTCATGTTTTAGTTAAAATTGAACAGGGAAGGAAACTTTGCCTGTAGTGCATATTTTCATTGTTAATTATATAAATGCACCTTTAAAATACAGTTATTTGGAGTTAATCGTAGGTTTTGTGTTTCTGAATGCATGTTCTTTTGGTTTTTGAGAGTACAAAGAGATTTTGTGTTATTGCTTTTTATTTTACTTAAAGCTTTAAGTTTTTTTTTTGTTTTTTTTTTTTAAACAAACTAATGTTTTGCATGAAATTTTTGTTCAAGAGTTGCTATGAACCAGTGCAAGCAATGATTACTCAGATCTGAAAAGCTAAAAATCCTGGTCCAAAACAAGATGAAAATGCAAAACACAAAAAACTGTACAAAAGTTTCAGAGAAAAAAAATGAAAAGTACCATAACACACTGTGTCACACATTGTGTGAGGCATTTTTTATAGTATGAGAATGCTGACAAGTGCCCATCTCTGAAAAGACTTGCAAGAGCATCCAAAGCAAACCATTATGTAAATGAAGAAAGTGATCTGATTTCACGATTCACATTTCTTTTCTATAATCTGGTTTGGGAGTTCCACACATTACATTAAGCTTAGAAAGCCATTGTAATATAAAAGTTGCAGAGTTCTGCTGGGAAATTTTGGGACTTACTATTACCGTGGAAGTTACCAGCTCCTTCTAGTTTGAGACCATTCTTCTCAATCAGAAAAAAAGGCAGGCTGCACTCTCTGGGTTGCGGGTCAGTCTCCACTTCAAGCAGAGGAGTTTATGTATCTTGATGTCTTGGTCCACAAGTGAGAATAGGATAGAGAAGGAAATAGAAAGACGGATTGGGGCTTTGTCAGCAGTAATGAGGGCACTGCTCTGATCTGCTGTGGAGAAGAAAGAGGTGACCAAAAAAGCAAAGCTCTCGATTTACCAGCTCATCTAAATTCTGACATCACCTATGGTCATGTCATGTGGATCATGGCCAAAAGAGCAAGATCCTGAAAACAAGTGGCAAAAATGAGACTCCTTCAGAGGGCAGCTGGATTGACCCTTGACAGGATGAGAAGTTCCATCATCAAGGTGAGCTCACAGTAGAGGCACTGCTTCTTCAAACAATATTTTATTGTTCTTGAAAACCTTTTTAGGCATCGCACAGCAGCAGTAATGTGACCTTCAAGGAAGAAGGGTGGCCTCATGACGAATGTGACAAATACTATTTGAACCCCACATTGTCACCACTGCTATGAAATATATTGAAACACACAGCAAAATTATAGCACCGGTTGCTTCCATGTCACTGTATGCAGATGTTCTGTCTGCACTAATGAAAATTAAAACATTTCATTACGGCAAATGTTTAAGTGGCTACCACTGACAGCAGTGTCCATTCTGATTAATTCAGGTAACAACCATTTGACCACCTAGGAGGAATTGTGCAAATTTAGTTCATATTTTAGTAGACTGTTTTGCTCACATCTGATCTTTCATATCCCAGTCAGTGATTTCAAGCACAGACAACACACACAAAGTTTTATTAAAACACTACCTCTGCACATTTTACCAGCACATTTTATGCAGTTATTGTTAGGGTTTTCTCTTTCTTCTGTGATCCATATAGTGGAGTCAAATTGTTTTCACCAGATATACATAGATGCAGATTCGAACAAATGGCCCGAATACACACTTGGACATATTATAGCCATGGCTCCAGCTACTGGTGTTTAGTTTGTTTATTGTTAGTAGAGATTTCACAATTTTTAAACACAAAGTCAAAGTGTATGACACTTTATTTAAAATGATAATCTACACAATATCAGACAAAACAAAACCATGAATTAAAATCTTGACAAGACATTGCAACTTCTATATTATTTTATAAAATTTGGAATATTATGAAAAAAGCACCCAAAAGGCATGTAAAATATGTGATAAATATTGTTTGCCTGCTACTCTCCTCTGATTCACATGGCATTGTACCTGCAGGGATACAATATTGTCTTTTCCTCAAATGACCCTCCAAATCAGAGTGACTCTGCAGCTCATTTCCCAAGAGCACCACGTAGGCCAATTCCTGTACGATTTAACTGTCATACTGCATCTGCATCCATAGCAGTGCTGCTGAATCCTGAGTAGAAAAACCTCTCATTAGTGTTCCAGCAAACTCTGATTGCTGATTGACCAGACAGAGATTGCAGGCATCAAAGCTATTTTCTCTTCCCGTTGTATCCGTACTACACATTTGCTTCTTCATCATCCTCCAGTGGCTCTCAAGATTGATTTTGGGCACAGATTCATGCCAAATTTCACTTTTTTGGATGATAATTTGGTCACTCCAGTCTGTGAATTCAAACAACCAGTGAAAGAAAAGATATGAATTCCCTTTTTTAATAAGAAAAGGACGGAATGAAACAGATTGAAAGCAGCAGCCTGAGTATGATGTTTTAATTTAAAGTACTCTGTTATGAAGTTACAATGATATTTTCACCTCTGGTAAAATTACAGCTCCATTTTTCCTTAGAAACATCAATGAAAAGAGAGACTTTTCTTACTAAATGTAAATGTTTATTAGTTTAGCTGGTATTATTTTTTTAGTAGTTACTGCAATTTATTTCAGCGTGTGTTTTTTTTTTTTTTTACAGGTTTCAAGTTTGATGTTGGATCCAAATTTTAATTGGTATAAATGAAGGTGCACCATTCTATACCCAGATGATTCAGTACACCTTTTCACCAATGAGATATATTTTCTGTAAACTTTTAAACATTAAGAGAGACATTCACAAGTTTTCATTCATTGAGTGAGTTTTCGGTGGTCTCTTAATGTTTTTTTAGAGCTGTATAGCTGCTTCTCCATGAAAGCGACTTTAACTTGTACTTCCTCCGTTCACCCGGGCCGGATTCATCGCTGCAAGACTCTTCTCCGTTTTTCAGACTCACTTCAGGTGTGGTACAAGCCGTGGATCACATACAAGGGATTTGACTGACAGCAGACTAGTTGGCCCGCGATTTACATCACTGCAAACTCCAAACAACAATTCAACCACCACATGACTTGCCATCTGCTACCAGGAATGAAATTATGGGATTAATCTTGAGCAATGCCAGGGACACATGCGTCAACTTTGGATTTCATCACCTTGCAAGCAGCACGTCTCTCAGAAGAATGGGGATGCCATGAGGAAGCGAGAAGTTGCACAGGTCTAGTCGGTGTTCTGTTGGCGTTACTATTTTGTGATACACTAGAAACACATCACATTTGTTTGGTGTAATGTTCAATTTTTTTTAATGCTTTTATACCATCAACATATAATGGATTACCTTAATGCTTTTTGAACTGCTGTTAAAATTACAAAGTAGTCAACACACATTAAAAACAATCTTCCAAAACCATCATATAATACTTTGAAAAGTACATGCCCATTTAAATATTAACTTCTAAAGTACAAGAAGTTTTACATGGAACAAAAACAATCTATGCAGAAAAAAAGCCTGTGATTACATGTGCCCAAATACCACATGGGATGTGTTTACAAGTCAAAGTTGATGTTTTTAATAAAGAAAACTCAAAATCCTCCAAATCAAGAGGCAAATGTATTGCTTCAAAACAAATCTTCTGATAATGGCTTTCAGTACACCCTATCAGTGCAGATAAAAATGTCCAATCCACACCAACACTACTGAGAGGGGATTTGTTTGCATTGTTTGATTCTAATTGGGTCCACAGGGGGCTCCAGAGTGGGCAGGCCTATTTGAACCACCAACTGAAAAGCTTTTTATAAGAACATTCATAAGCCTATGGGCCACAATAGACAAACACAGTTGTACAATGTTCAAAAGCTTCTGCATTTATTTATAGGTCCAGAACACCACTCAACATTCACTGATAACACGGGGTTGGATCAGAGCAAACGACCTTGTAAGTATTTGTTTTCCTGCAGCTACAGATAATAGGCTGGGGTTTTTTAAAACATATAGTATGAAAAGTAGGAAAACTTTTTTTAGTCCACAGAAACATGGACAAAGTGGGAAGCAAGTATCATGTTAACCTTTGTTATACATAGAGGCCTGGTTATAAGTGGTTCGTTTGATTATGGTGTGTAAGAGAAGGGAGCCATCTAAAAATAATGTAAAGTATCTCTTAAGGACTCTCAAGGATTCTCAAGGACTGCAGTTGGACACTCATGATTGAAACTACATTTCTGGTTCATCCTGCAAAAACATGAACTTCCATTTATGAATCAAATCTTCTTTGGCCTCCAACAAATGCTCTGACTGAGTTATCCTGTATTTACTGCCGACTACTTGGCCTCAAACAATGTCTTTCTTCTATTGAAGAACTAACTGGAATTTTCTCCTTTGGGGAGACCCGATTTTTGAACATTTCAATAAGGGCAGACACATTTTTTATTTTTTTATTTGTTAGTAATTGGTGTTACCTGAAGTATTATTTTTTTGTGGGAGAGGAAATGGGGGATAAATGTGACTTGTTAAAACTTCTATGTCACCCTAGAGCATAAGTAACTTTACTACTGAATTAATTGCTAATTCGATTAAGTAGTGATTACACACATATTCAGGCATACTAGCAAGATAAAAAGTAAATTCTGCTAAGTCTGTAATTGTAGTTATTTTGAAGAAGCTGTGAATCATTTGAAGAGGTACCGTTGCCTCTACAGCACAGTGTATTAAGTAAATGAGAAATAAAATGGCTAATTCTCATCATTGTGATTTGTCAAATTTAAGTTTATCTCCAAGTCTTATACCACTTCCAATTAATAACTTTGGAAAATGTAATTTGTAGTTTCGCCAGGAAGTCTCAAATGCATACATCTAGACATATTCAGGTCTCTGAGGACCATTTTCTCTCTTTCTGAAACTTTCCGCCAGGCTGCAGGTATTGCCTGCAGTTCTGAATATTTTTGGACAGATTTCTGTTCAGGCATTATAAGGGTTTGAAACAGGTGTCTCTCAGAGGCTCATGACTATTAGTTGACAAGAAGTGGAAGCTCACTGGAGGTTCACTCATGCATGTTTCATACAAGGCAGCAAAGTTCTTGTCACCTCCTTCTCCCAGAGTGGTCATCACCCATTTATCACTCATTCAGTCTGGAAATAAGGATGTCATCTCCAGATGGCATGACATTTTAGTTGTTTTTCTTTCCCTCACCTTCCTATTCTGTTGTGTTTTCTATCCGTGTAAATCTATTGTTTTTAACATTCACTTCCCTTCCAATGTTAAAAATTTAGCAGAAAACATGAGAGACTGACACGTTTACAATGTGAGGCTGCCAGTATCTTAAACCAGTTCCCAGGCTAAGAGTCAGCGCTGTCAGATCCACAAGTCTTCTCTTTTGGCAGAAAACTGGAGCTGTATTTCTGTTCCCTATCTGGTACCTATGAAGAGTTAAAGCAAGAAATAAACAATACCTCCATAAAGTTCAGTGAAGAGATTCTAAGCAGCTGCTCTCCACATTTGGATTTAATTTATTTTCCTGCGTTCATCAGCCGCTCTCTTAAATGTACCTCATCATTAACACCGTCTGTATTCAGACCTCGTAAGTGCCTTTGGTGATTTAGATGTAAATAGATCAGCCTAACAACAACAATTCACACCCGCCGTGAAGGTCTGTCCTCACTGATCAGATTAAGTTAGTGCATTAACACGCAACTAAACAGGTAAACACATCCCATCAGGGTCTGTCAGCTAAGCAATAGATTCAGATAATCTATGTCTATAATCACAGATAATTCAGTCACTTCCACTTTACCATTAAAACATAGCTATCACCTAATAAGAATAAAAATTTGAATACTTTTTATGTCCAGAAGTAGTCATTCAACAACAGCTGTACCATGTCAGCTCTATATGCCTCAGGGGTTTTCCTCAGTCTTAATCATTACGGTTGCAGCTTGTCCAAAATAACTAAAACAAAAGCTCTTACTGGCATTGAAAAACACAATTGCAACATTTCACTCCCAATGTTTTTGGATTTGTTTCCTTTCTGTCCCACAGTTTATTGCAAGGTTCTGCTGATTGTGGTTAATCCCCTAAATGGATCTTCAAAAGATACAGAGCCTTTAGAATTGCTACTTTGTGTCTGTATAAAATACAAAGAACCACAGCTGTCTAGTGTTCCTTCAATCCGTATCTTTATGTTTTTGCTGTAATTTTACCTTTTTATTTTGGTTTTTTAAACCAACACATTTTTCAAATCGTCTCAAGGTTTCATGTCTATTTATGTCACTCAACTTTTTATTTTACATAAATTATCCATCCATCCATCCATCATCTTCCGCTTATCTGGGGTCGGGTTGCGGAGGTAGCAGCTTCAGAAGGGAGGCCCAGACTTCCCTCTCCCCAGCCACTTCTTCCAGCTCCTCCGGAGGAACCCCAAGGCGTCCCAGGCCAGCCAAGAGACATAGTCCCTTCAGCGTGTCCTGGGTCCTGGGTCTCCAGCGTCCCTCCTCCCGGTGGGACGTGCCCAGAAAACCTCACCAGGGAGGCGTCCAGGAGGCATCCTGACCAGATGCCCGGGCCACCCTCTCGACGTGAAGGAGCAGCGGCTCTACTCTGAGTCCCTCCCGGATGACTGGGCTTCTCACCCTATCTCTAAGGGAGAGCCCAGCCACCCTACGGAGAAAACCCATTTCGGCCGCTTGTATCCACGATCTCGTTCTTTCCGTCATGACCCAACAATATAAATTATAGGCAACAAAATGGGAATGAAGTAAAAATTACTTTTATTCACAGATATCTTTCAGAGTGTTGTTTTATTAAGTTAGATTTTCTCTTTTTAGCTCACATTAGCTTTGGTTCTTGTTCTTAAATGATGTCCAATATGAAACAGTAAAAATGTTTTTCCCTTTTAGCTGTAGAACAAGAAGCTTTTTTTTAATTATTTTTTGCTAAGCCTCTTTGAAGGAATCAATTTACTGTATTTTTGAAAAATCAGTAAATCCATTGGTCATATATTCTTAAAAGACTGATGCGATTTCAGTGTTGAATAACAAAAAATACAGGAAGAAGTCAGAGTAAAGGTGGAGAAAACATATGTGGAAACATGTTTCTATCTGTTCTCCCTGGCATCCACTTATGGAGGCCTGCAGAGCCAAGATTCAAACCAGAGAACTACTTGCTGTGAGGTAACAGTGGCATCCAACATACCTAACAACCCCCTATAAGTCACAATCTGTTGAATTTTTTTTTATTTTTAACACAGACACTCCTCCAGACACAGTTATACCTGAAACATATGTTCTACATCTAAGGATCTACTTGAGAGAACAGTAGAGACTGGAGCGAATAAAAGTGATTGCTCTTGTTTCAAAGTGTTGAAGGAATAAAATTTACATTTTTAGAAAGGTTTTATAAAATAATTTTTATCTTGAGCTTGTTTTTTTTTTCCAAAACAAAAACACTTGTCTAAATTAAAGGGGTTATCTTTTAAAATTCAGGTCATTCAGAGGTTAAAACTACATCTATGTAGCTTCTTCTTACTAGGGAATGCTGAGGTTTTTGGAGGATGAGCATCAAACAGATGTCATCTGGAAACCTTCGTTCAGCTGTGGTAGTTTGCTATGTGATTGTGTTGTACTTGCTCTCAGTCACCCTTATTTTGCATTTTCCAATGTGGAGAAAAAATTTTGCTCAGTTGCTGATAAAGAATGCTTGTATGCCAGAATACAAGAATAACTGCTAAAATGCTAGTGTTAGTTCAGAAAGTCACTTTACCGTCACCTTCTTTCTGTCCTTCAAAACTAAAACAGTATTTGTACAAAAATAATAACTCCATTGATGGATTAAGATGGCTTTAGGTTCTCAAAAAGTTGAATAGATATATTTAGTTCAGTTATAATTATTTCAGAAGTTTTTCTATTTGTGTCCCCTGCACCTTACTTTAATACTGCGATTTCCAAAGCGTTGGTAACATCTGCACATTCTGACAGACAGAGGTTGAAAGCTCCAAATAATAAAACATACTGTGGCTATATATGTTCAGACTTCCTGTTATCAGCTGATAGTCTTGCTCTTTCTGTCTCTTGCACCCGAAATTTACAACCAAAATTTTCTTAACATGTCATAGAAAATACAGTTTATATTTTAAAACCCCTCACTGATAGTGTGCAACATTTCAATCATTCATTACCAAATTAAACACTCGTAAGTCTTGTCAAAAACCCCACTCAAAAAAATAATACATTTTTCAGAGGATGCTATTACTATTATAAAGTTTTTGCAGCATTTCCTCTTCACTTGAGATCACAAATTGCTTTCTACTAATTCATTTTAGCTGCTAATGATAGGAGTAGTTGCTCTGATCTCATGCTTTTTGAGGTGCCATACAGCTGGGTGTTTAAGTGGAAGCCTCTTATGATGAACCCTGAATAGTTTCACGCTTTCATGCTCTTTCTTAGCAATTATCATCTATTTTAAATGCTCTTAGGTACAACTGGAGCAAAAATAACATGTATCATTTTCGCTAGGGGAAAAATTGTCCACACAAGACTGGCCCGGCTCTGCTAAAAACACCCCCCAAAGACTACGCAAACAAGATAACAACATCATTATCGCAGGACATGTGAAACCGGTTGGCCCTCAATGCTCAATCGAAGAAATAGACAAATGCAAATAAATTTATCCCATAAATTGAGGCGCATGTTTTACAGATTGAAGAGTAGCAATGCTGTACTGTTCCAAATATAAACTGCCAGGGGCCACCAAAGATTTCCCAGATGGTTCAGAACAATGACTAAGGATGTCTCAGGTAGTTGTTCCATGGAGAAATGATTATTACAAGTATGAGCGTCAATATTTGGCTGATGGTTGATCACAGTGAAGCAGTGTCTGTAGTTATTTTCTTCTGTCAAACAGTCACTGACGGCTCTATAATAAGCCAGTTTGTTTTCAGTCACTTGAAAGTAAAATGTACAAATAATGCTTTTATCCCACTTAGGATTGTTAAATGCATGTCTTCAGTAGTATGTGAGAAAATGGATGGTCTTAAAAGAAATGGGAATGGAGAGAAAATTCAAATGCCTCAGAAAGGTATTCTAATATTTTATTCCCACACTATTCCACAAAGCAGTAGTGAGTGCACAGTCCCCTCCGGTGTTGCTGACCACCTGTTTAGACAGGTGGTCGCAGTCTTACAAACTGTGGTCTTTCGGTCAGGTAGTCATTGATCCAGCCAGTTGTTGAGGCAGACTATCTCTTCTGGAGTTTCTGACAAAGCAGCCAATTGGCTGATTGAGTTAAATGCACTAGAAAAAACAATTAACATGATCCTCATAGTGCTGCCTGCTTTATCCAGATGACAGTGGGTTTGCTGAAGAAGTTGAATGATTAGCATCCTCAAAGCAAACTCCATGGCGATAAGCAAACTACAAGGGGTCCTGATATGAGCGTTTCCTCACTCATGTGGGCCAAAGAGCTGCTCTGCACAGGTATTCAGGACTCTGGCCCTGACACTATCTGATACCATCTGCAGCATCTCCTGATTAGAAGAAAAAGAAATCCATGACTGAGGTTGAAGATGAAACGTCTGGGGTGACAGGAAAGTTGTGGCTCAAAGGAAGGTGGGATGTTGGTTTGGCTGAGAACAGGAGAGAAGGAATCTGAGCTTGTTCCTGAACAGAACCTGTTGGAGAATGTGTTCACCTCATTTGCTGTGTTCAGATTCCCATCTGTCTGATCCTATTTTTGCTTGAAGCCTGTAATTTTCTTCACCCTGACCAAGTACCTCTGATATCGTTCCCTTGTAGTTTGTTCTTTTGCTTCTTCCCATAATTGTCTTTGCTGTCTCCAGTCTTTGAGCTGTTTCTGTATTCTCCTCAATAATTCTCTCTAACCCTCCTTGAAGACTTTTTTTCTTGTTTAACAGTTCCTTCAGAACTCAGGTGATCCAGGATTTAGCTTTTCTTGTGGGGATTGTGTCCACAAGAAGTTTATATAGATGGTGTAATGACCGTCTCAATTTCACAATGAAAATGGGAGACCATCCCACGAAGGAATATTTACTAAAGGTCAATTATAAGGTAAATAAAAACTACAATGGAGTGGGAATGCTAGAATAGACGGTGTAATGCAAATACATGTTTTCGAGTGTTGGGATGCAAAAATAAAAATAAACTCAAATTTGCCTGAGGAGGAGATGAGGCCCAGCAACAGAGCAGGATGCATGGCATTCTGCTCTGGCAGAGCGGAGAGAGAGCCTAGAGAGAGACCGGAAGGAGGAAATGGAATGAGGTTCCGATCCATAGCTCAATAACCCAAACAAGGAGGAAATAAAAAGGGTAGGCACACAACCCAGCCCACAAGGCTTAGGACTGTAGGAGTTACACACTCAGTCATGGTATTGACGTCCTCTTCATATGGCTGGCAAAGAGAAATCCAGTCTGCAGCCTCAAAACTACTCTGCAGGGCTCCTTCAGCTTCTTCTGACCACTTTCTCACTGTCCTTTTCTTCACAGGTTATTTCTGAATATTTGTTCACATTGCAAGCATAGAAAAACAAGACTGTGATCTGATTTTCCCAGAGGAGCTCTTCCATTGGAGATATATGAATCCTTGACATTTGCTTAAAACTAATCCAATATCTTGTTTTCTCTGGTGGAGCAGCTGACAAATTGTTGAAACATTGGTAGCAAAATTAAATTAATTAATTAAAATCACCAGCTAATGCCATGTACGCATTGGGATTTTGGATATGTTACAACAACTGAACAGATGATGCATAATCGGCAACAGCAGAGGGTGAAATGAATGTGATCGCCCAAATAACACTGGTGAATGCTCTTGGTAAATAATATGGATGAAAACTTACTGCAAAGAATTCATTGTTTCGGACTCCACAGACGACACTTCACAGTAGCATGTCCTGGATGACACCAACTGTTATTGACGAGCACTGCTAGTCTACTTCAGTAAAACACTTACTACTGCATTCCTGATATTTTGTCAGAGCTTGGAGTTCATCCAACTTGACAGTCAACAATCTTATGTTGCCCATTATAATTGATGGGAGAGGCGATTTGCACTTCCTCCCTCTTGTTCTCCTCTTTGCTCCTGCTGTGCATCCACAGTGCCTCCTTTTCAACTCATCTGGGTCTTCTGGTTTCAACTTCATTTCAGCTTTTGCAATGTCAGTTAGCTGATCCTTGTAAACCATTTTGTTGTTATGATTACATATCATCCTAACAAATGAGCAGAGTAAAAAAAAAATATAAAAAAATTGCAAAAGTCCACCCAGCTGAACAGCATCTAAACACAGAGGGAATAATTGTCAAAAAAAATAAAATAAAATTCTTGCTAGAAACACAGAAATCAAAGCTTTAAAGAAGAAAGAAAATTGGAATCTAGGTAACAGATTAATGCTAACATGCAGCCACCCTGAGAGATGCGATTCTAGAATTGAATAAGAAAAAAATCATGGCCTTTAACCGGGTTGTGGAGCTGTGGACTCAATTTTTTATTTATGTGGAGTTTCAGTAGAGGTCACAAGAGCTTGATTGTTCAGTCCACATGTGTTTTGTGGGTTTGTTAAAAGCTTATGAACATGTCCTTGCTGCAGGATTCTTGGTGCTGGATCGGTTTTATGAGCTACCTAGTCTCTGGATCATCACGTTGTGTTGCATTCTGCGCTGAAATAAAGTTAGTTTGCAGATCAGAATCTTTGTGCTAATTAAACGGATCTCCTTTCTACAGAAATGCACTTCAGGTGTTCTATTCTTCGCTTGAACTTACTGCCTTTCTGTCACAGCTCTGTCTCCTAATTAGATTGAATTTCAGCACAACTCTTTCACAGATTTTCATGTTTTAATAATGCCACAGTGTAAATGGAG
This sequence comes from Gambusia affinis, assembly GCF_019740435.1. Taxonomy (NCBI): domain Eukaryota; kingdom Metazoa; phylum Chordata; class Actinopteri; order Cyprinodontiformes; family Poeciliidae; genus Gambusia; species Gambusia affinis. The sequence goes on from NC_057870.1 coordinate 10,522,356, forward strand.
TGAGCTGATAAGTGGCAGTGAAGAATTAGCAAAGTTATCATTTTAATGTGATAATGGTTTTGCAACTGCAATAAACGCCTGATAGCCACTTACAAAATTGAGATAATCCGTAAAGTAAGATTGTTTGTTAAGTTCGAGACAAAAGAACAGTCTATTGATTATAAAAGTACCTAAAATCATCTACAGAAGGCAACGTTATTAAAATCACCCCCGTTCTTTGTCAAACAGAAATTTGACAAAGAGTTAGTTGTCAAACTTCTGTAAAAACCAGAAGTTTGACAACTAACTTCTGTTTTGAATGATTTTTTTTTTTAACACTCCCCATGATTATTATCTGTATCTTATTGGAATTCAGGTTTGCACACATTGATAATTTAGTCTCTCAGTTCATTCCATGTGTGTACAAAGATAAATTTAATTACAGGACTATATAAGACCATAGTGATTGACTGATGCTACTTGCATAGGAAGTTATAAAAACAAGACCTGATCAGAAACTGAAAAAGAAATATCTTTGGTGTTGAGTAAAGAATTAGAAAGCATATTTTCTGTTGATTTAAATCAGATGAATAAAGCTTTAATTTGAATTTTTTTTTTTTTTTGCAAAACCACCACTAAATTTTGCATTAACCTTTCAACTAATTTCACTTCAATTAAAAGAAAACAACTTATTTCTCAAACTGAGTTTTTCACATATCTTTCCTCAGCAGCCCTTCGCTGATGTATAAAATGTAAAAAAGATTTTTAGGAAATAATAACTGTGACCAATGTTTGTATTACCTGCTATGCAACAGTGAAATCTGCCCTTATGTGTATAAATAGGGATAGACATATTTTTTGTCAGTCTATTATGAGTGCATGGTAGGGAAAATAGCCAGAAGCAGGTTTTGGTTACAGTCAATCAATCAAAAGCAACTTCTGTATTTCGTTAACAGCAGCAAATAAACCAAAAAAAACATTACATTTGAAGTCAAGTTTTATGTTTTAGTTTTATTTTTCTATTGATGTTCTCTTGCACCTCAAGTAGCTGCATTGATACGTAGGTTTAGATGCAAATTGACAACGGGGAAGGAAAAAAAGAAGATAATTTTTTAAAAATTATTCAGCTTTTTATATACAAACTGGTTTTCAAACAGTTAGAAAACCAAGCATCCTCTCCAGCTTTATTGCGTTCCAGTAAGAATGGTCTGGGTTCAGTACAATGCAAGTACTAGACCTATATTCATAACTTTACCACATACAACAGCAGCATAGCCACAAACGTCAGTGTTTTTATTAGCATTTATTTTGAGAGATCAACACAAAGTATTTATTATTAATTCAATAGGAAGGGAACCTTACTTTCTCTAATTGAAAACACAACATTGTATATTTGGCTGAATGTTTCATTGCATTGTACTGTGCCAGTAACAAGTTTGTGTATTCAGGGTAGTGTACAGTTTTAGTGTACGTAGCACTAAACAAACACCCTGAAAAATTACATTTTTAAATCATAATCAGAGATTTCTTCCATGTTTGTGGTACCTCCACTCTTTCCCCGCACCCATGACGCCACACATTGCTCAAGGCAATCTGTAAATTTGACTTCTTAAGGCTCTCTTTGTGCCACTTCTTCATAAAGCCGAGGTTTGTTGAGTGAACAGATAATAGTTGTATAGTTGACAGTCTCTCCCCTAAGCTTTTCTGTCCTTGCCTGGCCTGTCAGTTTAGGTGGACAGCCTTGTCTTGGGACGTGTGCAGCTGTGCAGTTCTCTATTTTAAGATGATGGATTGAAAGGAGCACTATGAGACATCTTAAACCTGGGATATTGTTTTATAACCAAACCGTTCTTTAAACATGTCCCTACCCCTTTTGTCTACCCTGTCTGCTGGGCATCTTGGTCTTCATGATGCTGTTTATCAACTCATGTTTTCAGTAACTTCTGAGGCCTTCAAAGACCTGCAGTATTTACAGTTTACAAAGATTAAATTTCACACAGCTGGACTCTACTTACCCTTCTGGTAATGTCTGGAGACATTTGATTTCACAAAAGCTGAAGGGGGAATATTCTGATTTTTATTTAGTTTGAAAACCGAGCATCATCTCCAGCTTCATTGCGTTCCAGCAAGAATGCTATGGGTTCAAATCGGGGTCTTTCTGCGCTGTGCATGTGTGAGTTGCCTCTGGGTTCTCTGGTTTCCTTCCACAGTCCAAAACCATGACCACTGTGTTAAGTGGTCTCTGTAAATAAAATACATGAAAGCTTGTGTTTTGCACAAAATTAGAAGAAAAAAGCATGAATACATTTTCAATTAACTTTGCTAAAGGTATGACAAGGTATGTTATCAAGTTAAAACAAGAGCCAACACTATTTTCACACATATGTTTTTATTTGTCAAACTGAGTTTGTTTGAAGCAACATTTTTTAATTTTTTTTACTGTACAGTCTCTCCCCCCTATATGCAGGCTTAAACCTAACCAGTGTTCAAACTGCTTACTTTTCTAGATGTAGACATAGGAGGTAAGAAACAATTTGTGAACAGATGACACAGAAATGCAAAGACAGCATGGCTTCTCACTTTGCTTCCATTTTGAACAAGTTAAATGAAGTTTTACAATGTGCAAGACAAACTGACAGGAGGGGTAAAGTAAAAAGGACTTACACTGCAGATATATATGAAGAACGATTGTGTGGTGTGGACATCTTTGTTATACTGCACTGTTTTCATTTGTATATCATGCAAACGTCCTGAAAACTTTGTAGCAGCCCTGCTCCATCATACATGCTGAAAGTAAAAGCCGGTTACAAAGATTGATCAGTGCAGATTTTGGCCACGACAGTTATTTGGCAATAAAGCATTTACGGACCACAATTTAAATAGCCAAAAAAAATTGTGAGACACAGTTAATGCATTTATTCTCTGCCCACAGACCTACAGAGCGGCCGTCACTGATTCACACTAAGAACAGTTTTCACACAATGACAATCTACAGCAAAGGCGTTCAGTGTAACTTACACAAGTGAGTTGTTCAAAGTCATTCCTTTTATATCAGCGACATTACAGAGTAGAAGTGTATCACACAAGTGTGTTATATACTGCGTATGCTCGGATCAGCTCCACTTTTCCAACTTACTACAAACATTACTGGTAGATTTTTCTACTTAAAAAGAAATTTCCCGGTACAAAACCACACTACGTAAATCTTATTGAAATTTTGCACTTGTGCTCTTGACTATTATAGAACAGACTTAAGTAGGAAAATGTTTAGAGTCAATTTTAACTTGCAGGTTTTCCGATGAAGTAATGTAAACAACTGTGGTCATTAGAGAAAAACATGCAGACAAATTATTTGGCTGTTGAGAGAACTTTTGAGAGCCGACGGGCCATAAATCAAATCGTATGTGGCACATATCTGAATTTAGCACATATCTGAATGTAGCACTCAATAATTTTGGCAGACCCACTTTTTACCAGAGAGTAGCCTACAAAGCTTAGTTTATTTACCCAAACAGAAAAAGCGACTTCATGCAGAAAAAACTGTATAAATGTAAAAGAAACAGTCAGACTGTAAATAAAAAAATGGTATCTTTGCCTGTCAAAAAGTAGAGAAATGAAAACCATTTTCCGAAACATCAAGCTCTGTCCAATTTCTGAAGTACATTATACGTTTTCCATATACCGAGTCTCCATTTTGTACAGTGTATCTGTATTGGGATAAAGGATGTAAAATTTCAGTTCTGATGGTGCAGAGTAATTTAATTTTGCTGCGATGTACCATCACAATTCTTTAAGTTATTCTACCCATTTTTGAATGAAATTTCTATTACTTTATACAAAAGCTACGAGTACCTCCAATTGGTCAAACAATTGTTAGCTTAACTAATGAAAACAGGTCCGACCCAATACGGAGAGAGCCTTTGGATCTCCGTCAGTGCAGACTGAATTTCTTCACAACGTATGTATTATGTGTGCTGCCTGGTCCTTTGTGAAAACCATGACAGCCTTTCTTCGTTGGAGATCTCGTCGCCTATTCAACAGTATGTATATGTGGAAAACTGATGCTGTAATAATGCTGTTTAACCCAAAGAAGAAGTGCATCTCTTGTGAAATGCAACTCAAATACAAAATAGTGCAACAAAGTTATACGGTTTTGATGTGACTGGCGTTATCGCACATCTGTAATGCCTATGCAATTATTTTATGTACTTTTGTGTCCTGCAAGCATCACTTTACATAAAAGTACAGTTTTTAACACAAAACCTTAATCCTTAGGTACCCTGCAATAAACACTAGAGTTCTCTATTGTTGGTATAGCCCATCGTCAATGTTCGAGCAAATTACACACTTTTATTAACACAGTCTGCATTTGTTTTCTTTTGAAAATCAGCAAATTAATATTTGTTTTCATTATAAGACATAAAAAACTTTACTATTTGATGTATGTACATTAATGCTGATGACTTCGGTAATTTCCTTCCCTCATCTGCTATTTTCTGTGTACAATAAATTTATAGTATGCTTATCTGGCCAAACATTATTCAAGTGGTTATATATGTGGGAGTATTGTGAATGACATCTATCCTGAGCTTTTGAATCAATTCATCTTAGATCTCCAAGACAACGTGAGGACGTTACAACACATGTCATAAATCTGACAATAGAGTAGAAAAAAGGAATGAGCACAGAGGATAACGTTTTAGAAAAAGACCAGCTATAATCAGAAATAGGGAGCAACAAATCAGATAAATAAATAAAGCCCATAAGCTTCAGTGTCAGTGCTGCAGTACAACTCTTTACCCGAAGTGTTTGCTTGTTGTCTCACAAAGCACTAATCTTTATAAGTGTAAAGTAATGAGTCAGAACTATTTAAAAATGCACATAAAAATAGGTCCCTAAATCAAAGCTATTTGCTCTCAGGACTGGAGGTTTTTCATGATTTGTCGTAATATACATTTATAATTCACGTACCATGCAGTTTCTTAATCTTTTACATATAATACAAGTGTGTTAATAATATTGTGATGAATGTTTTCCTTTGAGGGTATTCATGACTTGAAGGGGGTCCAATTATGAAATTAAAATCAATGTTTTATTATATTTTCTTCCTTGGACAGTTTAGTCATGATACAAAGTCGGTTAATAATGTCCCATGAAGCACGACAGACAGTTTTAACATCTTTGTTAAAAAGTGACACTGTACAATAGCTTCCACAGTAAAACCACAGTGAGACCCCACTCTGACCCCTGACCCTGATCCAAATATCTTACAGAAGTTCATTCCAAACAGGATGGCAATTCTCGAGAGGAATAAAAAGACAAAGATCACGCTTTTAAGTAGGAAACTGAAACAGTGAAACAGGAGGCAGGTTTGAAATCATTGTACAAAAGAACTAACAAGACCCCACCACAACCTATATGCTTATTCCTTGAAAAAAAAAAAAAAATATTGGAAATTAATTTCTTTTTACATGTTGAACAGTTTATTTTTGAGCAACTGCTTGATAGATTCCAGTATTCCAAAGAAGAGGGGGATGACGGACAGAAAGATGGAGAGGGGAGAGACATCACTCTTGTTCTGTGCATCCCAGTATTTCTACACGCAAAGTGATCCTGCCGTACCACGACCAGGGAAGGATCCGCACAAACCGAGCGTAGACCGGGGGATCTATCACATTCTTTCTGTGTGTGTCGTTGTCAAAGTTCCCCTGGAATACCTGAAAGAAAAGGCAACATGGGGTCAGATGTACTAACTGTACTGTTCAGTACGTGCACTTAATATATATATATATATATATATATATATATATATATATATATATATATATATATATATATATATGTATGTATGTATACAGCTTTTAAAAATGACCACAAATCACTCTGGTGAATCTGTTAGTTTTTCAACTGAATTACAAAAGTTCAGCTGAATTTTATTCCTCATCCATGTCGTGCAAACTGTCTCTTTATAATCCCTTTCTAAATTTAGGAATGTTCTCTTTAATAAATCTTTTAAAAAATAGTTTAACGTTTAACCATCCTAATACATATTCACCACACAGGGACACAAGCTCTCTGGTTTATCATTAAAAGGTTCAATGTGTGCTTAATGACAGCAGGATGAAGTACATTAGAAATAAGTGCATCTGCAGGGGGTGCTTCATTCAAGAATCTGATAATGTCAATTTAACACTTATTATTATGCTTGTGTAATTGGGATGTAATAGGATTCAGTCTGGTGTGGAATAGAAAAGCAGTGGGATAAATCCAAACAGGTGCCGAAAACTGGGATTTACATATTTTGACTTCATTTTAGGCTAATTCCCTTTCAAATATTCATGACAGCAGGAGAAATTTGGCAAAACGGTGATTCAGATATTGTGTGGTTGAGCAAATAATCGTAACGTGTGGAGCATTTTTTGGCACTTTAACAGTTAAAATAATAATAAAAAAAAGACAAATAAGACAGAAATAAAATACAATTTAACCTGTCAAAAGATTTGTGGATGAGTTCTAGTGGATTATAGCCTGGGAGAAAATATCTAAATTCCCTCAGGCTCACCATAAACAACACTTGTAAAGATTAAAAGATGGGATAAAGTGTTTTGGGAACTGAGGAAAACTTAAAGTACACATTTCTTCAAAGATTTGTCAACACAGCTGGTTCAACAGTTACCAAAAGTTTGCATTTTGTATTACTTAAAATACTTATCTGAAATTATTGTGTAAAAAGCTTTCTGCCGATCTAAAATGCTGTAAAAATGCTAATGAAAGTTCAATGGAGAGGTTGTACTTCTCCGATTTTAAACTCTCTTCTCCAGCTTGCTATTAAATCCAAACTCTATTTTGTAATTACTCTTTATCTGAATATATTTGCTATTTTGCTCACAGATCAGATTCACTGGAGGCTGTGAACTCAGGGGCCAGTGCCTGCGTAGGACTGGCCCTGGCTCCTGTTATGACCCTGGACTGAAGAGATTATTCTACATCAGCTTTTTATGATGATATTTGCTGGCACAGAAACTGTAATTATTTGCTGCCATGGAACCATTAACCTTTCTACCATCAAAAAGTTTTCCTTCAACAATAAATACAAATCTAAGGTGCTGCACTTTTAGGTTTAGCCGTATCGAGATAGGTTCACAATTTTTATCTGCTAGATCAGAGCTCTTCAACATTCAGCTCTGGAGCTGCAAGTGGAAAGATGAAACATTTAAACATGGCAATGTGTTTTTGTTTCATTCTTTTGTGCGGCACCCCCATGAAAAAACACTGGTGCTACCCTGAGACTGCCTCCCGAATAAATTTGGTCTAGAACTGCCACTGCTGGCGGCTTGTCTAAAAGCCAGAACAAGCTCTCAATTTTTATCTTTGATGCAAAAAAACCCATCAGGTTTTTGGGTTTTTGTGGGTCCAGAACCCAAAAATTTTAGGGCCAATGTAGCAGCTTAAACCACTGCTACAGAGGTTTAGGCTTTCTTGAAATATTTTCATAAATCGGCTGTGATATGAAAGATAGTTTAGCTGTGAAACACTTTTATTGACTCTTTAGATGTGGATTCCTTGGAAGTGGGTGACATGAGACAGCTGTCAAGATTTTAAAGGTTTTTACTTTCAAATGAGTGGTGCACGTTTCTTTTGTTTTTGTCTGAGAAACATTGTAAACAACATAGAGCTTCATAAATGTTGTTGTTTTTATGTTTTCAACAACTTTAGGTCACACTTTTCTCATATGCTTTTCATCGTAATCTTTCTGTCGTGTCAAATTCAGCTTGTCAGATTATTTATATCTAAGCAAGAACACATCATCACAATCTGCTCTCTTGTTTCTTCCTCTTTATTCCTTATGCAGGTGCTCTTATGCTTTGCTGTTTTTATTTAGATGCTAAGCATGCAGATAATTATGCATTGTGACATTCTGCGCAAATATAGCTACAGACATTTTAATTTCCCTTGTATCTTACCAATGTTTTTTTCAAATGTAACTGAAAAGGTATTCTCCATATAAACGACATAATTTCCACTGAGTTTCAACTTTAAAAGTGTAACTTCTTCAATAGTTCACTACCCAAATTGACTTAATACTATCTGCATTAAGTATATTTCCCCCCAAAAAAAAATTGGGATTAGATTTTAGGTAAAAATACAGCAAACTTTTTCCCAAATACAAGGTAAACTTTTAGACTGCTGTTTTCTGAACAACTACATAAATTTACTGCATTGATTTCCACTCAAAACAACCAAGTAAGAGTCATTACAGGCCTAGGAAAGGTCTCCAATGCCTAGAAGCCTATATGACAGCACCCTGACCTAATTGGTGTCGACTGAACTGGACCTGGTCCATTTTGAAAAGAAGCAGGGCTTAAAAGAGCTCTCAATATCCCATAGAGCGTGACATTTACTACGATAGTCTTTGATTAATCATCAAATCTAATGAAAAGTCATACTCTCGCTATAAGAAATAGAACATATTTAACATAGTTATACAGGGCAGGGCATTGATGTAGCATACTTGCATTAAGTCTTATTTAATACTATGAAAACATATGCACAATATTTGCACTGATAATTCATATTATGAAGAGCAAAAGAACAAAGTCTTTGGTGGTGTAAGGTGTAAAATGAGTCACACGGAGCATCGGCATGACTGTAAGGTGACATCTCTGGGATATCAAAGCACAGAATGAATGGCCTGACAGCAATAAAACCTGCAGATCCTTGAAATATGACAAGGTCCTTTCCCAGACTGTCTGGAGACGTGCACAGTTTCAGAAGCAATGCCTTTAAAATAGATTCTCTCCAGACAGATACGTGAAAAATGACAACACAAAGATAATGAGAACGGGAGCGAGTGAGATAAAGACAGTAATAAACAATGTCAAATTAGAAAGTATTTTGTCAACATATTTATGGAAAATATTTCATAGAATAAGTCTTGTTTTCTGAAAAGCAGAACCAATGTTTAGATTACTGGAATAAGTCTAACATGAACCATGTCCCAGTGTATTCTGACATTTTTAGAGGACAGCACTACAGTGAGGGAGTTTATCAATATATGGACATGGTTTCCATGTTAATCATCATAATCATTGCAATCAGCAGTCAGGTCTAATGACGCTGTAATCAGTGTATGAATAAGTATTTTGGTATTTCAAAAGTGCCAAGCAAAGATTGCAATAATGACCATGTCTGCAGGAAGGCAACACAAGAAAATTAGGCGACACAAAGAAATTGATAATGTAAAAAAATTACATATAATCTATAACTATGTATAATAAACATAGTTACACATTTGGAGTTTGGAAACACATGACACTTAGCACACTTAAAAACTAAATAAAATACGTTATGTGGAATGGAGCCAGAAAGTAAAAAAAAAAAAAAAAAAAAGTCTAATCTTTTTTCATTGTTTGGAGCTGAAATTGATATTGAAATATACATATGAATAATTCAACCCATACACAACTGCTTTTGTGGAAAATGAATGTTTTAGTACATCCACAATACTTTGAGTATTTTTCATGAATAAATCCAAAATAGCAAGTTATCTTACGAACATTTAGGCATTTCTTATTACATTTTGACAACATATAATTAACCGCACATAAAATCAAATTAAGATAACAGTTTACAGTATGGGGAATACCTAACCAAATTACTCCTACTAGTTAAAACGTTATTGCTATACATGTCTATCTAATGCTTTATGTAAAAAAAAAAATGTTTAATGAAAACTGAAGATCAGAATTTGGCTAAAGAATTCAGATTGGTGCTGCGTTTCATATAAGGTTTACTATTTATCTTAACATCTTCGGAGCACTTCAATAACTCAAGATTTGAACTCCCAGAATACACCTCAGGTTTTCTTGAAGCATAAGACGCTATGCTTATCAGCATGAACACATTTACATAAATTGTAACTGAACCATCACAAAAGTGGCACTGACTTTAGACCACAATAACCATATTTTTGTGAATTAAAATGGGGGGTTTCATGCATTGTGTGTCCCCAAACTAAACCAGGAATAACACAGCTCCCAGCTATTGACATTCCTGGCTGTCAGAGTCAAAGTCACAGATTCAAGGACAGACCCTCTGCACTTCTGGGACAACAACTGTAGTACCCACTCTCCATTATTTAAACCCGGTGGTGAGGTTAAGGGATCAGATTCCTCCAATCTTCCCTGCCCCTCTGCTCTGTTTCTGTCTGACATGGCTACATTGAAACAGACAAACTCAACTTTATCAACAGTGGTCTGCCATCTTAGTGTCCTGCAGTGTTTCTGTCTGCAAACACTCTATGTTTGTTGCCTGGTATGTGTTCTAAATGGACATATACTTAGGCCTCGGGTCATCAAAACCCAAAAATGACCATCAGAGTGAAATTTTTCGATGATTGTATTCATAATTAGCCTCTAACCTGAAGGAAACTGAGGGTTCTAATGGATAATTAACCTCATGCCACTTTTAAACACAAATCAATTACTGTTGTGCCTGGTTGGCTACCTGTTATCAGGCTGTGTAAATACTGACAGTCATGAAAAAGCAATACTGCAGGTTTAGTCAACACAGTGATGTAGGCTTGAGAAGTTTGTGTGCTGAAGAAAAGGAGAAATTTTGCAATGTTTAAATTGTGGGCAGTGCTGTAACTTGTCTCGGCTACCAGTGTGGCTTTATTGGATTTGTGTGCAAAGAGAAGGCAAACAAGCTACTCTATAGATTTTGTAGAGGGATGTTGTGTGTGTGCTGCTGAGGCTTGCTTTGACAGCATCTGTATTCCAACAGAGCCTCCTCTCTCAATCTAGATCTAACTGCCTGCAGCCTCTGCCACACAGGAGCCGGAGGGGGAAGCTGAGAAGAATACTTACAAGCCTCCACCACTGTGTTCGAGCCAGACACTCAGCCGCACACACAGGCACGCGTGCCTTCCCAGTATATCCCTGCCAAGTCAAGCATTGTGAAGCGCCAGGAGGAGCCTCAAGAGGCCAACCGCAAAATGTGTCCTCTAGCATCAATGGCTGCTTTAGCTGACTGACAGAAGAAAACATCTTCAGGAATCATAGAGTTAAACAGCCACTTGGCTCTCAGATGTCTTGCTAAACATGCCGCCCCACTCAAAGAATGATACTCTAAGTATCATAGGTTCTGCTCGAAATGGTGTAATAACGAAAGGTCAGATTATTAATCTTCACAAAGAGGGATTTGCAAAATAAATTAAAATGTGCCTTGATCAAAATGGAAAAGAAATTATTGCTTTTTTTGGGACGTCACCGGTATTTTAGCCTCGTCTGCCAAGTGAAAATCATGCTGAGTATGCACTGGCAGCCATAGATTCTCACAAGAGTCATCAAATCATCAAGCAACCTATTTGAACTTGAGAGGCCAAGAAATGCTTCCTGGCATGAGACGTAGCACTGTGCACACAAATAGGATAAGTGCATAAACTGACTGGAACAATTTTCTCCATTAAGGACTGCATTATGTTTATTAAGTTGACCCAAATAACAACGAGGAAACCTTGAAAAAGGAAATTTTACATTCACAGATCAGTAAAAGCTACTTTACATTAAAAAGTAAATTGGCATGACAAAAGCAGACTCCATGGTAAAAAATAACCCCATAAATGAATAAATAAAAAACATTCATCCATCTTTTATAATAAATAAAAGGATTGTTGTACCTTAATTTCTACAAAAAAATTTAAAATATTTGAAAGATTTGATGGTTTAAGGCAGCAAAGGACTTTCACATTTTATTATAGCTTTATGCAATCATATTTTACTGAATTTTCATTCATGCAAAAAGACATTCTTGATGCATCAAATTGCCCTATCAATCTATTTACGTCTAGCTCTGCTTATTTGAGATTTGTTTATAGGGGTAACATGTCCAGGGCAAACATTGTAGACATTGTGTGGCATTTCATTCCATTATCATATCATATCCAATTTGAAGTATTTCATTTCCGAACTGTGGAGAAACAGGAAAATTTAAATTTTTTTTAAATAAAAAAATCTTTAAATAGGACTGATACCTAAAAAAATGTGATGAAGATTATAATTTAAAATATTGTGCAGCACTGCTCTTAAATTTTTTTCTTTGTTGTTTCCAAACTTTACGAAGTAAATATTACTATTGAATTTTAACGTTTCACAGTGTGAATGCCTGAGACAGAACCTACAAACACAGTGTGCATGACTGCAACCAAAAGAAGTCTGCATTACATGTAAGTGTATGTGCATTTTGCGCTTTCCTGTAGGAAACACATAAGAATTGAATCAAGATTAAGAAGGTTTATCTTTTAATAACACTGATAGCAAGAAAAGCTAGCACATATCCTGCCAACTGCATGTATGAAAGACAAGAGGCTTCAGGTTCAGCAGAAATTCTGTGCCTGCACCTCTCATGATATCAGTAGAAAGGCTGCAGCAGCTCCACGTTGTCTCTGTGGTTATGGATGATTGCGAGAGACATGTGAACTCCGCTGAAGGGCCGTAAACAGGTCTGTCAGCATAGTACCGTCTGAGCCAGGCTGACAGTGGGGTCTTATCTAATCCCAAACCCATCAGAGGCAAGAGCACAGACCAGGCAGGTTGTGTTCAAGCCCAAGATAAGGAGATGCAAATGAGTGGTGAAGAGCAGAAGACAGCTTCCATAATGGACATCCTCACAGCTAATGGCTGTCTTTTTTGATGTTTGTTGTTTTTTCTGCCTAGGGTTCCCCTTCATTCTATGCTTTTAGGCTTCTGACATCTACTGAAGATGCCCTTGTCTGTGCTTGAGTTATAAATATTTTAAACCTACTGTTCTCAGAGTACCTAGATCCATATTATGCCATGAGTCTTTTTCTATGTTCTGTTTTTAAAAATTATTATTATTTCACACTGACAATGAATATCTGTTCATGAAGAAACACTGCGGTTATTATGCAGATGCAAAACAACAACTTACCTTGTCTTTTCCTTGTTTCTGATCTTGATATACACTCCATCGCTCTCCATCGTTACTGTAAGCGAGTTTGTACGAGCCAACAAACTGGACGTGGCCAAAGTCTTTTGCTCCTTGTGTGATGATCCCTGTGACCTTGGTTGGCACAAGCAGGTCCACCTAAGAGAAGCAGAGACCACAGTGTGAGCGAAACAGAGAAAAAAGGGATTAAAACCAAACAGAATGATGGCTTTCATAGCTGGAGAAAATGAATCAAGTAAAGAAGTGAACTGACATGCCCAGTTCTCACAATACACTCAGTATTTTTTATTTCCCTTCAATGTCATCTCAGATTTACTGAGAAAAGACACTGGGTGTAATTCAAGTCAGTTTCAATTATTCACAGAATATTGAACAACAAGGCTAAGTCCACAGTCTGGCCTCAGCAAAACAGGAGCTGCACGCAGCAGCAACTTCTCAGATGCACACTCAACCATTTAGGTTAATTCTTAATAGGATCTCCTTTGTTGTCTTGAACACTTAGAGTGCTTTGCAGTCTAAAATTTCATTATTTATGTTTGTTTGTTTTTTTTTTTACCTGAAGAGTTCATCACTACTTGTCTGAGGCTAAAATGTATATTGAACCGTAAAGTGCAAACAAGGATAATATCTGCCATTGTTAGAAGTAAGGACAAAGTATTCTGCATTTATATTCCCACTGTTTTCCTTAACTTATACACTTTCACTGTGGTTGTCGTGACACAAATGAAACAAAACTGAAGTAAAATTGGCAACATCACATGAATGTGTAAGAAAGAACTTAAGTTCACGCCATTTAGCAAGTGACTCTCCATCAAACCTGATTTAGTTCGAGCTGTTTAGCAACAAGACAATAGGTATATAAATACATATATTAATGTCAATATAATTAACAAATATCAAATATTTATTTATGTGGCACAGCAAAAAATAAGCATCAGCTTCTGAAAAAATACAAGGACTACTGGGTTCTACACAACAAATTATAAAATACAAATAAAAGGAAAGACAAGTGAAATGCACCAAAGGGTTAAATCACATATTGAGTATACTGTTTATAATGCTCAATGAGCAATTTTAACTTTTCCTGGGCTACACTCTGCTTGGTGTGAAAAATTTCACATTAAAATGTGAAAGACATTTTAAAATCTTTCACATTAAAATGTGTTCATAATTTCCTTTTAAGCATAAATACCCAGCATGTTGTCCAGTTCTCACAACAATACTGCGCCAAAAAGCATGTTGCTTGTTTAGACCGAGAAATGGGCTGAACTCGCTCTAAAGGCTGAGTTGGGTTTTTGAAAGTTTGCGTTAACCGTGTGAGTCACAAACAACGTGGCGTTTTAGGGGGTCCTCGCATCTTTAAACATGCCTGAAGTTTCGCCCTCCCCCTCTCATGCGGTGACGCCCCTCCCCTCCCGCTCAGCAGTTCTCTCACCCCTATGATGCCACACATCCTTGTGCAGCTGATATAAAAACGGGGGGAAAAAAAGGCTCTCAGTTCGGAGGTAACCCCTGTCGTTTGCTTGAAAGAGCCAGCTTTTAAAGCCGATATGTTCACGACCGATCCATCACTAGTGTGAAAAAAGTACAGGCTCACTGTTCAGAAATTACGGTATATTTCTTACTAGGTTGGCTTGGCAAAAACTCTTATGTAAAACGCTTATTTGTCCGAACACATTTGTAGACAGTCAACGCTGGGAGGTGGTGATTTTGCAAAGTTATGTAAACAAAAAGATTTTGTGAACAACCCACGTAGCTCATTAACCCTGGTTATAGTTCTTCTGAAACTTTGAGGTCTGTTTTCTCACTAATGTTTTCAGAGAGACATTAGCATATCTTCATTTATTTTATTTATTTAATTTATTTCCCTGATATGTTCAGAAAGCCTAGAATCAAATACTTTCAAATTCAGTATATAACTCAAAATATCCCCACGGAGACTTTGTTCCTGACTTTGTTGTGGCCCAAAATGTATCATGCTAGCAAAGACAACGCCTAAGAGATCTGTAGCTCTACCTGCCATAAAATGTTTTTCCTACGTCTTATTGACCCAGGGTTGCAAAAATACATATTGAACGATTATTAGATTTTTATTTCTAAAACAACTGCGAGAACAATGTAGCCCTTCTTTTTGTGTTAATCTGTCACTTGAAATACTTGAGTAGCTGCAACAGAAATTGCAAAAAAATAAAAAATAAAAAAAATTCAGGAGGTATAGATATTTTGCAAGTTACTGCACTCCTTCAGCTTTTTGCAGCACGTTACACCAAATGTTTATTGTTTTAAAGTACATTATGTCATATGAGTATGGGGAAACATAAACTGTTTCAATGTGTGACACCTAGTATGGCTTCCCATGCAGTAATGATGTCGTTTTCACCCTGTCTCTGGTGACGGGCTTTGTTTTTCTATTAACGTCAGAGGACAGATTTTAAATTTTTAATAGCACGCTTTGTGATGTTGACAGTTTAAATGCCAGTGGATAACTGTCTAACCTATCAGACAAATCAGAGCAGCACCAATTTGCCACCAACAAAAGATGAAAAATATGTCTTCATTAAAACAGGGGGAAAATGTAGATCCACAGAAAAAGGTGCGAGACAAACACACGGTTTTATTTATTTTTTTTAGCAGAATATGCTACCTAAAATACTGGGACAACAAGACATCAAACTAATAGGCCTGGTCATGCGGCAACAAATCCTGTGTCATGCTCAAAAACAACAGCAAAAAAGAAATGCATTTGTTAGAAAAATACTACTGCAGAATGAATTCATGGATCCTTTTAGGTCTTGGCATATTGCAGAGCACAACGGCACCCCACACAAAATTGGTGGTAGGTACTCAAAATGGCAATGTGAATATAAGATCAAGAGTTCTCAAAGTTTCAGCAATGCTTCAGAGGACCTTTCCCACTTATTTGAAGATTTAGGTTCACTCCTGGGGCACAGTGGATTCTTTCTTAAACACGGACCTCCTGCTGAGTATATACGAAGGCGTAAGAAAAAATAAAAGTTTGATTCTTTGAAAGGCACCTGAGTGATTTAGCACCTAACTCTGCATTTCTGAGAGGCAAAGCTAAGAAAAGTAGGACGGCAGCTTGCGTGTGCACACCTAATAATGCTGCTGTTACAGCCATGCATTTATGCAGATGCTGCACTGCATATATACATGCTTCATTTGATGTGAATTCACTATTAATGGAGTTTTTCCCATCAAATAAATTCTGCATTCGCCTCCGTTTGCATATAAACGAAAAGCTCATTTCTGTTTCAGCTGTGGCAGCAGGGAGAGAGAAAATTTCCTGTGATATATATGAATAAATTAAAGCAACAGCTCTGTTGTAATGACAACGATGTCAATACAAACCCCTGGAATAAAGGGACCAGGAGGAAATGGCAGCAGATGCTCTGAGGTGGATTCTAAGGGGCGTGACACCTCGCATCAGGAGGCTTTGATTATGCTCCAGTTGCAGAGCAGAGAGGTAATCTTGTTCAACCCAAGCAGTCAAGTCTGCCACAAAAACAAAGGCACGCTTGAAGTGAAACCTGTAATTGCTGTCACAGGTAGCGGTCAAAAAATACGACCGCCCCTAGCGACGCCAGCTCTCAGCACTTTGATGGCCCAAACTGAATTACGGAGCGAGATAAGCTTGTTAAAGCAAGGTCTTTCCTCCGGTCCCCTCCCTTCGTCTGTTCTTTCTTCCATCACGCTCTCAATCCAAGTCGCTCCTCTGTGAGCTTTTAACCCAGACAAACTGGAATAGCAAAAAGGCTCTGTAAGGACTTTTAAATGCTTGTGGCACAAACGTTCTGAAGAAATAAACAAGCTTTCAGATCAAGATTTTCATTTCTGTCCTTAAAATCCAAAAATGGACTCGATTTAGGTTCAGTTTGTAGTTGTAGGGTAAGCCAACCTTCTCCTTTGACTTTTCATCTCCAAACAATCTTTTTTGTTTTTCTCCTGACCACTTTATGCGCTCTGCTAAATCTTATTATGTGGTGGTAAATGGACCTTCATTTAAGCCAAAATAGTGTTTTCAAAATACTAAGTTAATCTGCTAAAACATTGTTTCGCTGCCATTGTCAGCAAAACAACGGAATGCTGCATCGTTCTTTTTCTATCAAAAGCAGCTGCAGCTACTGTTTCATTTTAATTTAGTCAAGTCAGCACCATTTCACAGCAAATGCCACAGTGAGGTACTTAACAAAATTGAATGAAAAACAAACAAACAAAAACTATTATATTTACTTATAATAAAAATAACCCAGTGTCAACACAAAGTTCAATGTTGGTTTATAGAAATGTTGGGATCTGGAGTTGTTTGAGTTTAGTTTTGGATTTTTGGTATTCCTTAGGTTTCTTTATTTAAAAGGGCAAACTAAAAAAAAAACGTTACGTTTGCCCTTCCTTAATGGTTCTAGAGATGTTTTTCTTGTTTCCAGTTATTTTCTGTTCTAGTGTATCGGGTTTCTTTAGTCTAAGTTATTCTTTAGTGCTATAATTATATCCTGTTCTCCTGTGCCACCTTCTTCTTCTTCTTCTTCTTCTTCTTCTTCTTCTTCTCAATTTCATGGCGGTTAGCAAACATTAGGTGCATTACCTTAGGTGCACCTTTTCAGTCCACTGCTTCCACACCCTACTTCCCAATATTTAAGCTCCTCTTTCTCTTTTACTAGTTGCCAGATTGTCTTGTTTCCTCACTTTGCCTTTCTCTTTGTACTCCCCTGTGATTCCCTCAAGTATTCAGTTTTGGGTTGTTTGAGTTCTCTCGGATATACCACTTTGTCTTTTGTTCCATTAAAAACTCACTTCAATCCTACGTTTGCACCTGCCGCTACCACAACATGCCATGACAAGAAGTATGTTTCATTGTATGATTTTTATTATTATTAATTTAGAATAAGAAGAATCTAGGTTGTTTAATCTTAGACTCCCTTTTAGGCTAAGATTCTGCTAGAAAAGAGCACCAGTTCTTATAAAGTAATTGTCTTATTCATAATATCAATAACAAGTTAGTCTATAGACTGAAGAAAACTTCCCATACTTAATTGAATAGAAATAAAATCAGAAGAAAACTTTTCTTTTTAAAGGGATATTTAAAACCTTGAGTTGTTGTTTAGATTACATTATCTTATTGATAAGATTAAATTGATTTATATACACAAAAAAAGTGATTGGATTGTCATTTGAAATTGCTGTTAAGCTGCTAGGTAGCCTCTGTAAAGACATTTCTGTCAAACACCTTTACAGCATCTGCCAGAGTTGATGTACAAATCGCGTTTCTCTAATAACAGTGCTGCTGCTATTACCAAAAGGGGGGGAAAAAGATGAATACAATATATGTGACCCTGAAAGATTCAAATTAGTCCAAGTTTTCTTTAACAATGAGCGCTATATATGCATTTATGAAAGTAGTGCTGATTTTACTTTACGTGGTGTAGCTCATTAAACCTTCACACTCTCAGGAGGAATCTCTCTGTGTGATACATATTTTCAGTACATCCTCATTGCTCGCAGGGAAAAATTCGGAAATGTGTGCGCAAAACTGGCAGTGAAATAAGGAGGACGACGCTATGGTTCATCAACCGCATATCAGTGTAGTGATCGTTACAGCTTGAAGCCACGGCAAGAGGATGATAATACTATCATTCAATGCATCTTTCACCATAGGAAGTTTTAATAACCTTTAGTGGGTCGATTTGCTTAATCATACATTGGAATCCCTTACATCTAACGCTTTTGCCAGGCTTTGTCTTTATGTTCAATATGAATCCTCTATGCCACCACCACAACAGTCGTTATCAGGAGTCATTATCATGCCAAAACTAGCAGAAGAGCTCATAAAGGCTTCTCAGATGAGTATGGCATCATTCTGACTGAATAAAGAAGTTCTGTGTCATGCATATATGCAGAAAGTAAAATATGCACGATCCATCATAAACACCCAGCAGTCAGCTGGCTGTAGAGAGTGAATACTTTCAGTCCATTAATTAAGTTCTCCCGCATGATGCAGTAAGCAGCTTTACAGTCCATGAAGTTCAAACTGCTGCAGGTTTGCATGTTATTGGTTTCACTAGGAACTTCATTAACATAGAGCTTGATATGTAGGTAAAAGTAAAGTCTAGCCAGAGTATGTTTCATTTATTTCTGCCTGTGTTTCAGATATCTGGTTAAGGTATGTTTAAAAACCAATTTCACAAACAAAAAGTGGAACATTAGCATATAGACCCAGCCATTGCTAATGCTGACAGTGTCACTGCCCAGATGCCTTTCATTTGTTTATTAAGATAGAGGGCAGGTTTGAGTCAGTTTCCAAATTCAGTGGTAAATTTCAGAGAATAAGAAACATTGCAGTAGTGGACATTTTGATTAAGTACATTACTAGAAAAAGACATGAAATGAGGTACATCGGTAAATGGAGGTGGTTTGTGCAGCCATTGAATACACTGTGACATTTATATGGAAAAGTTCCCTGATTTCTGTCCTCTTAATGATCATAGCTCAGATATACTGAGCAATACTGCCCAGATTACCAGTAGCATTGCTCAAATTGCTGCGTTTGCATAAGTAATGTCATGCACCATGGAATAACTTGGAACAATTAGCCAGATACGAAACAAAGAAAAACAATAAAACCACCAATTTCTGAGAAAATTGATTCTTTTTTTTTTTTTTGCAAACTATACTAGTTGAAGTCATGAAGAGATCACTCTGTGTAGCAGTTTCAGCAAAAATATCAGTGAAAAGAAAACTCACCAGCACTACTTACATAATCTGAGGCAATCAAGTCTGCAGAAATACTTTTCAGTTTCTCATGGGGTAAGTTTTAGTTTCATTATTTCTAGAACACAGTTAAGATACAAAGCATGCCACCGGTACACAGATGTGGACATGCGTGGTCCTGTTCTGCACGTACGGTTGTAATTAGTGCGCAATAACAGCAACCAGGTGGGTAAGATGTGGTGCATGCCATCCTGACTAACTGTAACTAGTTAGTCAGCAGCTAGTTAGTCAGGATGGCATGTTGACTAACTAGATACTGTTTCCGTTTCTGATCTGACTAACTGCATCTTGTGGCTGCAGCGCCTGAATTGAAATAATTATTTATGCTGGTCTTCCTCTGGGCTGAAAGAAAACATTATCACGATGGTGTACATTTATTATTATCTTCTTCTAATGCGGGCGTGGGTTATGGGTCAACAATTTAAGTAGAGAGGTACAAAATTTCCCTTTCCCCATTCATTTCTCAGAAGGAGAAGAATCCCGCAGCAGTGATTCAGCTGCATCAGGTGCACTCCAAAACCTCCTGTCATAACTCTTCAAAGTGGCCCCATCAGATCCCAGATAGCGAGATGCTTTGGGGTTAATGTCCAGAGATGGTACTCTGATGGAAATGTTTCATATATTGTTTGATTTATCTACCTCTGACACTGGCAACCAAAGCATTCTTCATAAATGTAGTCTGGAGTACAAACTATTATTAAATGAGTCTGGCATGTAAATGAGCCAGATGAAGTTAAAAATACATTTCCTTTTATCTAAAGTTTATTTCAGGTTGATAGAATAAAATATGAGACAATGAAGTAAGACACAAGCTAAGGAGATTAAAACAATCAGATAATAAAAAAGATTTATTAAAGTAACCCAAGCACATCAGACTTTAAATAGCCACATAAATGTTATATTCTTACTTTGAAAGCCTGAGATGATCTGTTTTACAGCTTTAGAAAGCTAAGATGCAATGCTACTAAGCTATTAGAGAATACTTTTAAGTACATATAAGTGGTGCATTCTGATAGTTTGCTGTTATTTCACAATGCCTGGCAGTAATACTGTGGTGTAAAATGTCCTAATTTTGATCCTTTATGCCATTTCAGTGAAAATACCAAATCTTCTCAATTAACTTCTGCCCATTAATGGACATTTGCTCAGGTTAAACAACTTCAATAACTAAGAACCTACAATGATTTAAGCTTTTTTTTTTGTCTATTGAAAGAACATAAAGTAGTTTATCATGTTTCTATTCTACTAGAATAAGTGATAACTTCAGCTAAATGGAAGTAGTACATTCCTGAGCCAGGAAGTCTGATCAACACAAACTAAATTGCCTTTCAAATCATCCTTTCAAACTGTAATCTAAACATGTCCAGCATACCTTCTGATTATGTTAATGCTATTGATAAATCATAAAGAGTTGAGGTTGACCCTTACTTTCACATTGCCAATCCACCTCCAGAGATAGTCACAGAGTCAAGCCAACCATGAGACACAGGACAACTCTGGATCATGGAATGAGTCTGGCATACTTAAAGACATAAAGCAAAGACAGCCACAACTGTGGCTCCAGCCTTCTTATGACAAGCAGAGCAATACCACCAAAAGTGTCCATGTGATGTATGGAATATAATGATCTGCACAATTTGATGCAGTTAGCAGCACATTGACAATGACACAAGAAATCTGAGAAAAAGAAAAAACGTCGACAGAGATGGTATGAGCAATCAACGTATAAATTTTAAATCGTCTGCAAGGCGAAGCTTAGACTCAAACTGAATCAACTAGGACTGATCTCTTTGCACACAGAATTATCTGTAGAAACATAGAGCACTCCAAGGTGTCTACAGAAAACAGAACGATTACAACTGTTACAATTCCTTCTGGTCATAGCTATACAGAAAAAAATAAAACACTGAAAATAAAAATGAATGACTTAATATAGCTAACAGATTGCACATAACCAAAAAAAAAACAACAGTAAATGTTTGAAGTAAATAACCCTCAGGCTGTCTCTAACATCAGGTACTACAAAATGTTCAGATGAAAGAACCTGTTGGACGACAAACCCACATGTTCAGCTTGAGAGGGAAATCAAACAAAAGAAATAAAATAAGAAGGAAAAACAATTCTTTCACAGCAAAAAAGCACCTATCTTTGCTTCAAACTGCATGTCGACCAGTAAACAAAAATAGTGTTTAAATGCAGCAGCAGTCAGAACTTTGCATACCTTCAACAAACCACACATTGGTGGATATGTAATATTGCTTTTTAATTGTCCTTTCTTTGTTCATGTAGAATGATGTGGTATAATCCAACAAGTTAATGAATTTCATGGGCAATAACTGGAGGCACCCGTTTTAATTTGTTATGGATTTCATCTACACATGGTCAAGTTCAATATAGACGTCACGACTAATAATTGAATATTTGACCATGGCTTCTTAACCAAATTGTCTGGCATTTCTAATAAACACTAATTGGTTACAACATTCAGGAACAATAGAGAATACGCATCCAAAACCTGTAGTGGATTTCAAATTTAGGAACACTGTCGCAAGTCTAGATCATGGTGGTGGCAGCAGCATGCTGACGATTTGTTTAGCCGGCAGCGGTTTAAAGAGAAACAGGAGTTTTAGGAATTGATAAGGAAGACTAACATTGAACTTTTGGTTTTATTTTGTATTCTTCAGGCACATAGTGTCATTTTATAACACAGTCAAGTAACTAAGTTGCCCTCAGTTACTATTAAAAAGTTGTATAGATCAAACATAACTTAAAACAAAGTTGATACCTTTAAATTTGCCTCTGCCTCTTTAAGATGCTCCTGCGCTTTCTAGCACTTCTTCAGCACGTTGTCACAATAATGACTTCCTTCCAGCCGTTAACAATCATTCTTAGGAGAGTTGGATTAAGAGATGAGTCCACCAAATGTTTACTAATTGTTGCTCCTGCTAGTCAAAGTGGGGGGAGTTTGGTTGAGGGCTGCTCTGTGAGGTGGAAGCCTGGCTGGAGACTACAGCTCCAAGGAGGAGATTTTGTGGAAGTAGGTGGTGCTTTGTGAGAGCAAGTGCTTAGGCACTCCCAAATGCCTCCAACAGGAGATCCAAGGAGTTCTCAAACATGCATGAAAGAATCAAAGCAATGTTGGATGAGGACACAATACCTTCTGGCATTCTGATCAGAATGCCAGAACTGTGTTGATTGATGCAAAACTGCATGATTTCTGTGCAACCGGAAAATAGACATTTATCCAAATATTATAGAATGTGTATGCAAATATTTGAGTCTTAATATATAGCTTGGACTTTGTTTGATCGAGGGAACACACACAATAAACTCAAACGTCAACCCAATTCTAGCTTTTATAAATCACTGATGTTGCATGAAAACTTTAGACTTTAAATATATTCTCTATGCAATAAATTTTGGATAAAAATAAAATCCATCTCTCACTGTTGCATAATCTACATGGATTGTAACACCGTATAACAACATCTGTTAGAAAATACAGTTGAATGCAACATGAAAGTTCTTGTTAAAGTTAAATGCTACACTTGCTTCAATGTATGAGAGGAAGTCTCATGTTCCACTGCTAATTTATAACTCGTTCTCTGTGTGTCTCTTCCTTGGGGCCTATCCACCCACACAAAATCAGTGAACTCCATTTTTCATTTTCTTGCTGTTTGCTCATTTGTTTGTCTGAGACTCTCTCTCACTTAGTAATTTCCCACACCATATAGTATTTGGAACCAATTTACAAATAAACAGTCCTCCCATATTTACATACTGTCCATGATCTGACTTTTGAAAAAAAAAAATCTTTGGTCCTTGCTTGAATTTCTCAGTAGACACAAACACGCTGAGACAGAGGCAGCAAGAGACGGAGACAATCTCCCCTCTAACGGTTCTTGTGATCAGTGTTTTTCCACACGGGGTGATGGGATGTCAGAAGGTATAAATGCCTGCAGAGCGCTCACACTGTGAAGGGAAGGTGTGCTGGCAGTCTGAAGTTGCCCCGGAGCAGGGAGCATAGAAAAGGCAATGTCACAGTGGTAAAGCATCTTAGGCAGGTCAGCTCTGACAACATTCCAGCGTGAACTTAAACATTTTCCTCTTTTTCAAATTTGACTTGTATACACTGTTCCTGAAAGAGCTGGCTGTGAAATGTAAGTCAAATGTAGATTCCTTAAAGCCAGATCTGCGTGTAGCATTTCCCGTCAAGTTATGAAGATAAATACCTCGGTCACAGATCAAGATGGATTGTTTGATGTATATAGAGAGAGTCACATCTCACAGCCAAAACTGCTGGGGATACAACTGCAGGGAAAACACTCTGCAGTAACTCACAGTAAACAGCAAACTGGTGGCAGCCACAAAAATTGAAAGCCAAACAGTTATACATGAACTGAATCATGCATTAAACATCCTCCCACTTCCTTCCTGCTTCCCTTCACTCTAATCTTCTTGCCAGCACATTTGCATGAAAAATTGCCAGTTAGCGTAGTTGATGTAACATTTTCACAAATGTTCATTGAAATATATTGAGTTTGTCCATCTAGATATGTGATATTGAGTTCTAAGCTTTGACATGTGATTTAAATTAATATAAAAGAAATAATACTAATAATAAACAGTTTGTGCGTATTTAAGTCCGTCTTTGTGGAGCTTGCGATAGCACAGGTAATTTGGGGCAGTTAGGTATATTTCATGTACAGTCAGTGAAAATTTAAAATTTAAGGGCATTGTCAAATAACAGGCTGACAAAAATTACACCTCCCCTACCTCGAAAAGAAAAAAACAGGATTCAAAGTTGCAAAAAAAACAACAACAAAAAAACGAGAAAAAAAACATTATACATATATGCAACTTTGAATCCTGTTTTTCAAAGTTATATATACATATACCTTTTTTTCTCCCCTCCAGGGGGTATTTTGTGGACTCTAGTGTCCTTTATTTGAAAATAGGCTGACAGGAAAGGGGGAAGACATGTGGCGAATGTCCCTGGGTCTGGGAATCGAACCAGCGATGGCCGCATCGAGGACTCAAAGCCTCCAAATGTGGGTTGCGCTAAACCCTACGCCACCACAGCACGCCCTATTTTCCATTTTTTAAAGAGATTTTCTAATGGTGTTTTTTACAGTCAAGGAACATATATCTTCCCTTGACCACAAACACAAAAAAAGCCATGCTATTTCAGATCATCCAGCTTTTAAGACATTTCAGCCTATACCACTGCTAATTACAAGGTTCTCTGGTGCATACCATATACTAATTGGTGCGTACCTGTTGATATGTGGTGCGCACAAGTTAGTTTATTTTTTTCTTCAGTGTCCTTTTAAGGGCTCCACACAATTTAGACCATAAGTGTCATGTGACAGAAAAATGAGGTACAGTTGAAACATTTTTAAAATAAAAATTTTAAAAGTGTGGCATGTATTTCTGCTTAGGTTCCTTATACACACTTACACCCTTAAATAAAAATAAAATCCAGTGCAGCTAATTGCCCAGTGAATGTATTAAATACCTCAGAACATTAGAGAACAAAAGGCTTTGTGCAGACAGCTGCATTTTCTTTTGATTTAAGCTACCAAAATAGTTTCTAAAAGAACAGGAACTCTCATCGTTAAAGGCACTGAGTTAGAGGTCTAAAGAAACATGAATGCCATCTTTTCAGGTTCTAGTTTTTGAAAAATAGTTAAAAAGAAATAAACTTCCACTTCATAGTAATGCACTCCTTTGTGTTGGTTCATCACAAGACAATCTAACAAAATTTGAAACTTTGACTTCAGGTGTTTGGGGATTTATGTTGCAATTGTTTTAGAGTAAGGAGAGTATCTGATGAATGTAAAAAAAAAAAAAATATCATCTCACATAACCAGTAAATAAAACATTTCTATTTCAAGGTCAGAACACACAAAAAAAATAGAAGGAAGAAAAGTGATGCAAATCCAAGGTGCTGTTGAAGTGCCTTATGTCTAGGTTAGTTAAGGGTGTTGTTGAAAACACAAGAGAGAAACAGTGCATTATATGATTTGTCAATGACTTTGCTGTCACACCATGGATAAATTGGTATTTACACCATTAAACTGACAAGCCACTCATAGCACGCAGCATTAAAACTAAGCTACACAAGTTCAGACTTCAGTTCATTGCAGAAACCAATGAAGGATATTACTTATGACAAAGGAAACATGAAGATAAATCAGACACAGTGGTTTCAATCACTTAACACAAGGGCTTAAAGTAGGAAAGCATCCCTGGAACTACTCAGGTGCTTCTGACTTTTAGTGGTTCTGAAGTGAAGTATTAGGATTCATATGCATAAAAAATGTTCCATGGCAGCACACCAGCTCATCCGCATGGGGAATTTCACACACTGTTTAATGCTCACTGTGACAAGACATCTGATAGACTTCAATTTGCAGAAGAAATCTAGACTGTCTCCATGTGTGATCTTTGAAATCAAATCTATCATTTACAAAGAAGGCAAGAAAATAATTTTCAATTAAATAGAATAAAAGAGGAAACAAAAATGCAAATGCTTAAAATGTGGCTTCCCCATTCTTATATTGACCCCATGTGGTTAAGGGGAAATGTAAAATTGACTTTTTTCAGCTTTATATCATGTTACAATGTTATTCTGTCATCAGAACATACCTGAAGTGTTACTTCTTTCATGCACGTATGAGAAATGCTTTGATCTCTTATGGCGGCCATTCGAGGATGCCTATATGCTTGCTCTAACCAAGCACCGCCTTTTTCATGCAGCTCCTCTATGGAGCTGCAGTTTTCAAGCTGAGCTTCTGCCTCACAGAGCAAGCGACGTTCTTTGGACTATAGCAAAGAACATCTGCAGCTGATCTTTGCTATACTCCAAAGAACATTGTAAGCAGATTGATGAAGGAACTTTGTGATAATGTGCTGAAGGTCGAGTGTCAAAAAGAGCAGGAGTCCCTTAAAGACACAAATGCATTAAATTGCAAAGTGAAATAGTTAGTTTATTGTGCTATAAAATGGGATATACATAATACTACTTCTTCAAAAAACTCAAATACCACTGTGCCCAAGTAGGAAATTGTGACATACTAACAAAAGTTAAATTCACAGCGTAAAAGGAGTTGGAAGTAGAGGCTGGTTTAAAGTACTTATATCTATAAACCTCCAAAACAAATAGAAAATGTAAGTGCTCTGGTACAAAAGAAATTTTCCGTGTAACGTTGGACTTCCCAGAATCAGGTTAAATTAGAAAGATGTTTTAAATCTGACAACATGATCAGCAGGAAATGCTGCTTGTTCAAAGATCCCTTCTGCACACTATCAAACCAAATATATGCATATGCACCCTGGACCTAATCTCTTCTGCACCAATTTAACATCTGGCACATTCACTTCTGACAGTTTCTGCAGATCCTCCTGATTACAACAGGAACTACTGCAGACTCATGGATCAATCATCCCATGATAAAGCAGATAAATGCAACCAGTGTCTGCTGATAGAGTGTGGTGTGAAAGCATAGCATGAAGATGAGGTTGTAGTGTTGAGGGAAAACATTTTTTATTGGCTAATGAATACAAAATACTTGCATTACACAGATTCCAGACTGATGCATGTAAGAGTGCAGAGGGAAGGAAGGAAAACTAAAGCAGATGGACTTACTATTCTTTTTGGAACTTCATTTGGATGCTAATTGAATCAGCATGCTAGCTGCAGGGAAATTGAATGAAATGAAGAAAAGAAATAGCCATATTGGGCAGGATTAAAATCAGGCCCTGTTGATAATTCCCTAATGAAATTTACATAACCCGTTATTTCTAATGAGTGCAGATTCCAAGATCCTTCCAAAATTGTTGGTTAATGTTCACAAGCTAATTGAATTAGCAGCCATAAGAGGGGAGGCATTTCAAACTTACATACCAACATTAGTTATGTCCAAATGGGTTGTGTCTTAGTTTCATATTAGTCCCATCTGAAAATATTTTCCAAAGAAGTCTTGTGTGACTCATAATGTCACAAAATACCTACCACTGGACACACACATACACTAACAGAACATTGACAAATCCTAAAGTTTTGCACTGATTAATCATGGCAACAAGCTGAAAATTTAATTGTGCCTCTGATAGAGAGTTGGCACATCTGCCAAGACGAAACTTGGCAGCCAGAATCCAAGTCCTGGTCATCTGTTAAGCTAGTTTCCAAGAGTTGCATCAGCAGATCTTGTCAAAGTTGACCTAAAACAAATATCATCACTGAATAATGCATTCATTAAAGTTACCTTGTCCACATGCTTGCATCTTAGTTTCAATAAATAAATTGTATAGAAAATCAAATCAACTAAATAATTAATATTGATCATTAATAAAATCTATGTTCAAACACTACTGCAGTTATATTAGAATATAATTAGATATATATATAATTAGAATTTGCCGTTTGAGTTAAGCTTGTCTGTCAGATTAAAGGTACCTTTTAAAGATAAAAGAAAGTATTAGACATGATTAAGCTGAAATTTTTGTGTTAAAACTGTACTTTTTTATTTTTTAAAACACTGAGAAGTGAGCTACAAACATGTTAAAGTACTTTTTGACATGAATTCAGAACAAAAAACAAAGCCTAAGGGCTTCTCCTAAAAGCCTTTTGTTTATATATTTACCACTATATTACGTTGTATTGAGTTGCTGTTTCAGTTTCAGTGCTCTGTGAAGCATTGGTGATACCAATTCTTTGTAGCTGTGATTAAGTTTATTGGCTCTTGTTGCTGCTTTCATCACTGTGAAATATTATGTTTGTTCAGGCTGAGCAAACCTCGACCTTGCAGGACAAAATATTATTATTTTTGCCTTAAAAAGCAAAATCTTTCTGCCTGTTCACATTTTCAAAGCTAAAGTGACTAATCTAACTAGACACTAGAAGATTGCAGACATCTGAAGGAATTCAATATTGGACATATAAACTGTAAAGTACACCAAAAAATATTGATACCCCTTGAACTTTTCACATTTGTTGCAGTATAAATGGTATACAAAAGTGAAATGGAAAATTTAAAATACACAGATTTACAAAATATTGAGGTTCATCATTGCAAGGCAATGGATAAATGTGAAAAGTATAAAAAATTGGCTATGAAAACTTTTGCTTAGTACTGTAATCTTGAACTGTGTGGTAATAACAGTTCACCAGATGTTTACCTGAACATCCGAGTCTATCAAGAGTCACAGAATGGTGAGAAATCCAGCCTGACAGACAGTGAACTGTGAAATATCCTGATTATCTGTGGTATATCTAGCATGTTGAGCGCTATTGAACATGTTAGTCTATTGCATTAGAGGGTGAAACAACTGTTAGAACTAGTACCTGAACGACCTAAAACCTAATAGCTTTTCATTGAAGCTGATAAATTGGTAAAGATGTTTTTAAAGTGTTAAAAGCTTATTTTTCTCACTTCTGCACAAAGCTAAGTGGTTATGTTTTTTTAATGACAATGTGAAGATGTCAACCCTGTGGGATACATTTTTTGTTCAGTAGCAAACACTCTTCAAATTGATTAGTTATTTTTGTTATTAATATTATTTCTTATGTGTACTTCAAGAAAAATAACCAAAACATGTAACCAGAATATTAAGTAGTCCAGTCGCTGAAAAACGACTTTCATATAATTTTGGCTAAATCAGTACAATGTGACAGTAATACCAAATGGTGAACTTAAGAGGATGCCTTCTGTATGCTGCGGACTCAAGGACAAAAACAATTACTCACCCTACTGAAGCTTTTACAAAATATTGTATTTTTTCACCTAAGGACATTTATAACTGTATTATACCGTAGTTCTTCAAATAAATCTAATAATCATGTTATCCAAGTTAATAGGAGTTAGACTTCCTTAAACTTTTCCTTAAAATTGTCCTTCCTTTTCAGACTTTGGAGATGAAAAATAATATCACAGAGAAAAAAAAGAACAACAACAAAGAAGCACGTTATTGCAGTATCTGTAGCTTTGACTAAATAATGATTCAGTGTCATCTTTCTATGCATCTGATGTAAAAGGATATAATCTCTTGCAAAGGAAGAAAACCCCATGCTTTTCGAACATGATGAAAAAATATACAGTGTGAGTCACAACTTAGAGACTTGATCTATACTCAGCATAAATGTAATTTCTACAAATTATATGTAAATGACCAAATAATACTGTTACTTAATCTCACGCTATGCACATGCTCATAACCCGAGCAGAAATCCATTGAGCATCACATATATCTATTATTTCTTCCAGCCTGTGATACACATGAGACAACAATCTATGTAAAGAATCAAAATGCACTGATGTTCAAGAGCTGGTGTACATCAGCAGCATAGTAATGTACAGATGTTGATCTGACAGGGATATTTTGAATTTAGCTCTTTAACACCAAATGCATTTAGATGCTTGAAAAGAGGATTTATCTTTTGCCAACCGATTCATGCAAATATCAAACGATAAAATAAAACCATTTGTCCTGCTCTCCTTGTTTCCATTCACAATTAGAGGCCATGCATGCCACGGTAAGTTTTTACTAACCCTGTAAGAGACTTGTGATTCACTCGGGAATGAACATTTTCTTCTCATAACAATTTGAGCAGAATCCATCCACCAAAGACCTTGAAGAGAATCAAACTGATACAGGAATCAATAGATCCATAATGATATGTATTTCAGATGGAGGGAGGATAAATGTTGCAGGATCCCTGTTGATTCCAGGTGTATTTTTTTTCTCAACTTTTTAATTTTCTAGCCACACTTTGTTAATGTTCTTTGCTAACTCAAACAGATATTTTTATATAAAGCAGAATTCAGCTTGCCTAGCAGCATTCTCCTCTGCCCTTACGCTCTTTAAATACCTCACTGGTTCAGGACTCGTTGCTGGGCCTGGTCTGGTTTCCAGTGATTCGTTAGCTAACTGAACCTCTGCCTTCTTGCAAGTAGGCTACGGGTCGTAAACCTTTGTTTAAAACATGAATGTTTTATGTGCAGCGAGCTAAAAGAAGCAAATGTTCCCCGCCAAAATAACCGTGTGTTTGCTGTCATGAATATTTATTAATGAGAATAAGAAGACAGAGAGGACTCTTAAAAAAAATGGATAAGCAAGGAGGAACAGATAAGGCACGGAGTAGAAGAAGTTTGATCGTGTTGGTTAATTTTGGATTCTTCTTCATCCATCTGACATTTTGTATTTACTGTCCACAGCTTGGAGATGACACGATTATTCTGTCACTGTCAGCCTGCTGACTAGCTCTGCCATGGTGATATCTGCCACAGAGGACCAACAGAAAGCTTGATGTTATCGAGCTTTGTCCCATGAATTAAACATATGCAGTTGTCCTTATTGAGCAATGCTTTATGACTTTTATTCCTGCCTCTTATATGTTCTTAGTTGTTCAAATGGATTAAAACTTAACAAATGCTTTTTTTTTTTTTTTATCAGGAAAGTATTTCCAATAAATAATATTTAAGGATCTATTTTCAAAGAATTAACCAAACCTGAAATTAAAGTGCAATCCTGCTTTCTATGATCAACATTAACGTCCATCTACTTCACCTATGTCTTACAGGAAGCCCCTCAACATGGAGTGAAGACATTAATGAATGAACAAATAGATGAGTGGATTATGTTTTTTTTATTCATTGCATTTGCAAAGCATCATCACAAGAATAACTAAGGATAATCACATTCAGTGACTATCAAGATCTCTGTGTACCATTTCCTGCTGACTACAAAGGTTGTAGTGAATGTGTTCAAGTAATGGTTGTTCACTAATAGTCATGAAATTAGTGCTACTGAGCTCAGACAGAACCTTTTTATGCAACCTATGCAGGATTACTTCCTGTTATGCAGTGTTTAATATGCTGAGCAGTATTTTCCTAAAAACAGTGTATTATCAATATATCCTCAACAAATTCAACAACTGAGAGAAGGGAAAAAAGATTGTTGAATCAGACTTCTTTGAATTTCAAACTACGTATTTCACAGTGAGACACACACCATATACTTATCAAGAGTGATGACAAAGCTAAGGGGAATCAATACTGCTAGTAGGAAACAGACTGTGAACACACAGCAAAATAACCTGGAGCTGTCTGAAAAACAGGCGAGGATGGTGGAAACACTAAAAGAGAAAACTCCACCAAGTCTAGTCATCTTTTAATGTATAACTAAGATACAACTGAGCAAAATACCAATTGCTGGTCACTGATGTGAGAATTTTAGACTCTTTCCCTTAAGAGCTTATCTGAGAAATGATTCAAACTTGCCTGGAATCAACAAAAGTAAAACAAAAAAAAAAAAATCCTTTAGTGATGAAAGTCCTTTTTTTTGTCAAATCCCAAAAGTGCTCTCAGTAGCTTAGCAGTCACTTCATTGGGGTTCATTGTCTCCAGAGACCACTCACTGCATAGACACTTTTGGCCTAAGGCAGCAAATAAATGGCTCCAACCCAATTCTGTCATCCAGCTGTAGCATGTTCTAAGGATTGCTAACTTCTGCCTGTAAAACTTGTTGTGGTGCTGCTTGTTGTGTTAGATCCACCTCATAAGTTTTATAGAAACTCTTAAAACTATTAGAGCGTTCTAGCAGGGAAAGGAAAAAGTTCATCACCACACAAAAATTTAAGATCTTGGTCATAAATCAGTAACATTAATTGTCTCCAGTTCAGGATTGGCAAACAACAGTAGTAGCCCATGTCCAGCATACGTGGCACTGCAAGCCCTAACAATCTCCCTTCTGCTTAAGGCCTTTTTCCTTCCTCACTTTTTCCTTCTACTCATCTTTTTATTCTCATGTTTGGACACAGCACTCTGTAAACAGCCAGCTTCTTTAGCAATGAGCTTTTTGAGGCATTTTTACATGACTGCTGAAAAAAAAAACGTCAAGTGATCAGTCCTCTACATAATTATGCAAAGCAATATCTATGTGTTTTGCCATCAAAATAGTTTCATAAGATCCAGTTTCAAATTTTCTGAGTTTCAGACCTGAACTGAAGGTCATAATCATCAAAATTAACAAATAAATGCTTCAAAAAATGAGTGCAATAAATCTGTCACACCTGAGTTAAATTGTTTTAAACTAAATATATTGAAATAAATGAACTGCTTGGTTTACTGCTGTCATACTGAGAAATTTCTGTGTATAGGATATTAAATAAATAAATAGATATCAGACTGTATTCCTTTTGAGTCTTTCTTGGGAAGAAATTAATTAACTACTACTCTGCATATTGTAAAATCTATGTAAAAAAATTAGTGTTTGGTGGTTCGACCAAGAGCCTGTGGAACAATTCCCTGAAATCGCAGAGATGGGTCACTTTAGTCATGTCTCTTCCCTTTGCTTCCCTGTCGCTGTTTTTAATCCACCGCTTTGTTTTCTTCTCGGTCCTCTGTGTGCCTGCAGAGAATCGCTTTGATCCCAATGTGCATTTTACCTGGTAAACCGCCTTTTTTTAAATTTTCTTCCAGCATCTTCCTGAGAAATCTTCCATGCTTGTAATTCTCTAATCATGTCTATTCTGCAAATATTGCTTGATGTTTACACACATTTTTGAGATCATCTCAATTTCTCGCAGATCTCACAGATTAACGGCACAACAATATTTGCAAATATCTTTCGATAAACATCAATCTTTACTCAGGTAATTAAAAAATACAAATTTATCAAAACAAAGGAAATTCAAAATTTACAAGGCACGTTGAAAATATATGGCCTCTGTGTTGAGAGATGTCTGTGACAGAAGCAAAACTGTCTGTAAATGTGATATGTGGTTAAAACAAATACCCTTTCAGGAACATTCTGCAAGTCCTTTATCAACAAACAAACAATATAATGCAGGAGTTTAGCTAAATTATAACAAATGGCTGTGTGCGACCTGATTTGCTTTAATGTTTACTTGGAAATTACTATTTTGTTATAAATCCACCGTCTGTATGCAGGCCATCCACAGCTACAGTCAACAATTTCACACAAACTCAGTTGTTGACATTGGAAGCACGAGGGGATTATCCGGGTGCCACAGACATGCAAAACACATATTTATCACTTTAGGGAGATAAGTGGCTGTGAAAACTTCTGAGGCAAGGGATAACAAATGGACCACCAGTAGGAAATTATGATCAAGTCTTATTTTGTAACCTTTGCAAGCTGTAAATAATTCTGACAGGTTGGAAATGATGTGATGCAGTTTGTTCTGGTCTTTCACAAGGCCATGCCTACAAAACGATTTACATTCCAGATAATATGCGACGCTGCAGTGTTGTGGGCTAAGGAGTCTGTGAAAGATGATCGTATTTTCTGGGATTTCTCAAATGAACAACTCTCTTTTTACCCTGACCCAACATGAGATGAGCAGACATCACTCAGAGGATTTATTTGTTTGCTTGTTTGTTTGTTTTATAGATACCGTTGCTGTGTGTTTGGATCAGCTGTCTGCTGTGTGCAAGTGAGTCATATGAAGCAGGTAGGTTCACTTGTTTAGAACTGCCACAAGTTTTACACACTTTTCTGTGTACTCATATCATTCTCATGACCTATTATTGGAAAATGCATCCCCCTCCATCCTGCTTTACAGGTAACCATTAAAACTGAAAGCTCATGCTGAGCTTTGCCTGCAGACAGGGATCTGCATGTAATCTGTGCAGAGTGGAGGAAAGGAAGAGGAGCAGCTGCAGCTGGCAGAGGGAAACTGCAAGACCTTCTGTAACTTTGAACTTTATCAAATCATTAGACAGGGACCCAAATCAGAGTCAAAACCTTGGACTACATATTTGTTGGGCTAAATCCACCAATCCATTCCCCATTTCAGACATCGCTGGTTGTTTTTATAGTGATGATAACTGAAGAGAAAACTCTAAAGCTTTTCAGCAGTCACTAGTTACTGGACATTGAAAACAATTAGTTTGTTTTCTTTCTTTCTTCTTCAAAAATGTTTTGAAGACTGTTAAGTTGAGTGGTCCATAAATGCCCTCACCTCCCCTCTCAACAACCCTTTGTTCATTCTGTGTTCATATCTGCAGATAAAAGAAACATGTTATATTATGATCAATCTGATGTGATGTAAATGTTAATCTTGCTAATATAACTGGACACAAAGGCACAAATTCCAGCAGAAAAGTGTTATTCATATGAACTTATACAATACCACGACTATCAGCAGCACTAAATGTTGAAGTAAACACTTTTTAGGAACAGAAAAAAGGAAGCTGCCAAATGTTCCAGCTGCCAGAAGCTGATTATCTAATTATGAGCCTTAAGATGTCCACACAGCGAAGAGAAATTTGCTGGAGATGCATCAGATTGTAACATGTTTCACATTTTCTTTTAGGAACAGAACAAAGGAACAGAACGCTTCACCTCAGCGTCTGACATCACAGCTTTTCTTTCTTTTGCTTTTATTGATTCATGTTTAGTTTTTAACATGAATAAAGTCACATACTGGAGTAAAATAAGAACCAAAACAAACTGGATCAGAGCATTTCCGCTAATGTAAAAATAGTTAATAAATAGCATAACATCCATGAGAAAACGTAAGAGGAAATATAGTAAGTGTTAAGTGGATATTTCAGAATTGCTTCCAAAATATTATAGTACGTGCCTGCATCAATTTAAAGCCTCTGTCTTTCAAAACCTTGGCTCTTTTAGAAAGATGTGAAAAATGGAAACACATCACTCTACTCCACCTGATGTTCTTGTTTATGTGAGGTCTGAGATTCAATACAAAACTTCGTAAGCAAAAACGCTGTATAGTTGTGTCAGCAGAGGGAAAATGTGAAACATGTTACAATCTGATGCATCTCCAGCAAATTTCTCTTTGCTGTGTGGACATCTTAAGGCTCATAATTAGGTAATCAGCTTCTGGCAGCTGGAACATTTGGCAGCTAAGTTTCACAGATTCAGTCGACTCTTGAAAACATCTTCAAAGATTCTGTTTTGAGTTTCCCCTCTGGGTAATTTCATCTCCAGCCATGACACAAAAATGGTAGTTTGGATAATAACCAAAACATCTGGGACTCAGTTTTTGTTTTGAGCTACACAGGCAAAGCAGTTCAGATGTATTATGTTTTCAGATGTAAGCTTCTCAATCAGACTGATCGCTGAAGACAAATAGCCTTCTTGGCAGAGGTTAAGATATACGACTTACTTTCCCTATTTGCCGGGACTTTCAACCAGTTTCATCCATCAATGAACTTAAATTATATCTTTTAGTGTTCGCAAAAACATTCCTCCTGTTTCCACTCCATAATGGAACAACTTTCCTGATTTATAGGAATACTTATTTCACCATTAAGGCTGATTAATTCCATTAGTCTGTGACACTTTAAGTCATTTAGTACTGGTGCTGAGTATTAATTATCTGCCATGGCAACCAGTTAAAAGTAGATATCCAACATTCAATGTAACAAATGCACATATGATGATATTTAAATGCACAAACCACTCAGCTGAAACTGTTGCATCACTATAAAAGTGAAACAGCACTCTGTGATATATGACTAGCTATGTTTGCTTTTGAGAGCCAAGACATCATATATGCCTGTGTGCAAAGACACAGTCTTTGAAAATGGAAGCCATTGATTTTCTCACAGCATCTGTGTAGCATCTCCTCTTTCCTGCCAGCACAGCATGTAATATGAGACCACAAGTTTTCCTTTTACCTACAGCAATCAATTTTGCTCAGCCAAGATCCATGGCATAGATTGGGCCTCTCTAAGAGCCTTTCTCCCTCAGCATACATCCCTGCATGTCATCATCCCCTGATAAGAGCTTTAAGCATGATAATAATTACAACAAAATGTCTGAATGAACCAAATCCAATTATATCTGGCAAATCATTATGACAGCAGAATGTGAAGAGTGGCACCGGTGTGGTGTGCATCACTAATTTTGGTTTCACTTGAACCTTTTCCACATTCTGTCATGTTACAGCCACAATCTTTGCTGTTTTAAATTGCAAGTTTATATTACAGAAAAATGCTAAGTAGTACTTATGCATGTAGTGAAATAAAAAATATGGATGCTTTGACTTGCAGTTCACTTCAGGCCCCGTGGGTCAATGCTGTGTAAAATCACTTTTAGTAAATCACTTTTATTCCATAGTAAAAAGTGATTTTATATTTTTACCTGGGGTATATCTCTTCCGCATTAGCACATGTAAAGACAGCAATGTTTTGCTCATTCTTCTTTATAAAATATCTCAAGCTAACTCACACTGGATGGAGGGCATTTGAAATAATCAGTTTCCAACACTTGCAGAAGATTATGAACTGGATTTATGCCTGGACCTTCGGCTTGACTATTCTAATACACAAATATCCTCCAAACTAAACTGCTAGGGTTGCCATGAAGTCTTTTGTAGTCTGTAACATGTTTTCATCCTCAACTGAAATGTATTTAGATCCTTTTTACATCTCCACCAACTCACACCTCTCTTTTCCACTGGAGGAAAGTGTTTTTCTCCAGTGGAAGTTTTCTGTTTATCCCAAACCTGTCTTATGTGTTTCTAAACTTACATTGGTCTTGTTTTTTTTCATCAATGTTATTGAACTAACATGTGAAACCTGCACCGAACAACTGGATTTATAGGGAGATGAAATTACCTACAACTGAACTCTATTTACTAATTTTGTGAAGCGAGAAATAGGGAACATTTTTAAGGTCTTGTATGCATATTGGCATGGCCACAAATAAGCTCAGTAAAGGCATGATCTCACTCTGATCTTTAATTCCCAACAAGACAACCTCTTCTATGCCATTAACTTTACAGCTTGGAGCGAGATGCGGTTTCTCTCCCTTAGAGAAAAGTGGATTAGCAACCTTTTATCAGGCAAAACTCCAACTCATGAGGCTATAAGTGAGGGGATTTTAGGAATGATGTACTCAAAGTTAATATATATCCTGAATTCTCTCAACCTCAAGTTCACATATTGTTGAAAAAAATCCAGAAGTAAGTAAGTCATTTAGGGTTGTGTGTTATCATTTTCAAAAAGCGTGTACTGAAATAACAACAAATAGGATTAAATGGTTGCAATCCAGACTGAAGACCTGGATTATGGCCAAAGGTAACCCTAGCTTTTTTCAGCCTAGGGTGTTAGGCTGAAAAACGTTTACATATAAATAAACAGATATGATGACTTATTTCTAGGTCTTTCCCCCTCCCCTCATCTATGCCCTTGACTTTGTATGTAAAAAATTGCCTACAAAGAAAGCATGTCTTTGGTCTAAGCTAAGAATGCATCCTTTAGCTACATATTTTTCTGAAAAAGTAGAGCTAAATTCATTTGCACAAGATATTAT
This sequence comes from Gambusia affinis, assembly GCF_019740435.1. Taxonomy (NCBI): domain Eukaryota; kingdom Metazoa; phylum Chordata; class Actinopteri; order Cyprinodontiformes; family Poeciliidae; genus Gambusia; species Gambusia affinis. The sequence goes on from NC_057870.1 coordinate 10,560,402, forward strand.
ATCAGCTTTCTGCAGGGCGTTCATTTCCAAATCTGTATAAGGATTTTTCTATAGAGTACATGTAGAAATAGGAGATTAAAGTCAGATTAAATTTTTACCTGTAGCCACTGTGACTGGTCACTGTGTCCAGCAGTCCAGGCATTGACCTTGCCCTGTTTGTCCAAACGGGCTTTTCCAGGTTCCCAAGTGAACATGTCCATGTTGAGTGTTCGGAAAATGCTGGAAGCCGTGACCTGATAATCTTGGACATGGCCAGACTTCATCCCCAGTGGTTCAGAACAGCCTTAAAAGAACAAAAAGAGACAGGTTTGTTCCTAACTTTACATGATGTAAATTGAAGGGGTGTGAAAATAAACTAGGTTTTGACCAGAATGTCAACATTTTCAGAGTGTCAGCACTAAATCACCAGAGACTTGAAAAAAATCCTGTACTTTGTGATCACATGCAAATGTAACAAAGTTATTGTTAACAACATTTTACAGCAACTACTCTTTTACAAACACATTTTGATATGAATAATTAAAGAAAATATAGTTCTTTGAGTGAGATGAAAATGAGCATTAACAGGCCAATTTTACAAAAACAAGAGACTCTGATCAGTGCATCCACAACATAAAAAATGTATCTGGATAGTAAAGACCAAATACCTGTCAGCTCGCAGCCAAGCAGCTCCATGCGTAAGGTACAATGCCTCCTGCAAACTTGGGGGTAAACACGCACAAATTGGGCTTCAATGGGAGGTGTAAAAGAGTTGGCTGATGGAGCGTTGTTGTCAACATTTCCCCTGAAAATCTGTCGAACAGGATGAAACACCCACAGATGAGGGCAGAGAGAAGGGTGAAACAGATCACTTCGCTATAATGTGACAATCAATCTACTGCACTCTGTAGTGTTTACCACACAGTGGACAAATTGCTGTCAGCCCAGGTCAACGAGAGAGAATTACTGAAAAAAAATTAACAATTTCCTGCATCATTTGAACCTGATCATTCATAAAAACAGCAATGCGTTTTGAATTAGAGCCCCAGTAATTTTTCTAGTCTTTATTCAGAAGTTTATGATACCAATACGTTTTGTGGTAAAGAAAAAATAAGTACAGAATTGTATTTTCTTCTCAATTCTGGATAAATGCAAAAATAGATTTAATTACAAGAAACTCAAGGACAGTTTAACAAAGGTATGTCTTATAAATTAAATAAGATGACAGCAACCACATATTTCTGTCAAGAATGACAGAATGCTGCATAGACTATTTGCAGGGGCTGTTCATCCCCAAATAGTATATAAATTGAATCTTAAACTCCCGGAAGTGGATAGAGATAAAGGGGAGCAGGATGGACTCATTGTGCAAGCTAAATATAAATCCATCTCATCATGTCCTCCACCTTGCCCTTCAATAATATAGTCTCTGTTCTCTGGCTGGACATGTGTATGAGTATGTATCTTCATCAATGTGTCACAGAAATAGTGTCAATTGGCAAAGGTAGGCATACACGAGACTCACCATATCCTCATCTTTGCCCTTGACTTTGTATGTTCTCCAGGTCTTCCCATCATCGCTGTAGGCTACTTTGTATGACTTGACATACTCTGGGCTGCCGATACGTTTGGCACCTTGGGTAATCAGGCCTGTAACCCTCATTCTCCTCTGGAGGTTTATCTGCAAGAGTTCAAAGAGAGCATACAAAAACATCAAATTCCCTCCTAATTTAATGGCTCATACACACATCAGATGGGTCTCTGCAGTCACAAACAGGCAGAGCATGCTTGTCATGGAGATCAGTTTGCCCTATTCTTTTGTTTCTGTCAGGGTCATCTATCTTATTCAGAAACCCTGTGATCAAATGAAACATTTAATCAATTCTCAAGATCCATATCCAACTACACCCACAATCTGCAATCACACAATATGATGTGCAGAAGTTTGGTGAGCCAGAAGAAAGAGAGTGAAGCTACAGGAGAAGGTGGTGATTAATGGTTGCCACCGATGCTATCTGGCAACACCAAAGTGAATCTTTACTCTAAGTACATACAATTTTAGGGAGTTTTACAAACATTTCATTTTGACAAAGATGAAATGTTTCTTTTAAATGTGCAATTATCTAAAATTCAACAGACAGTTTCCATCTAGATGTTGACAGCTGCTTCTTCTCCATCAAGAACTGGAGAAGTCAGTGAGGAAACCTTTCCCCCATTCTTTTCATAATGTTTGTGACTGAAGTGTTTGCAGCAGACGGCCGTGTTTCATCTATAAGCCATGGCAACAGCCAAGAGACAACTGTTCACAACTGCTCCGCAACATATGCATCTTTGTGGTGGAACGGTATTTGTAATGATTTTATAAATGACAGACAGGAAAGGCAGATAGCGGACATAAGCCCAAGAAGTATCTCCTTCTAAAAGAGAGAAGAATGGTGACATAATGTCATGACAATTAAAAAAATAAAAAACAAAAAATCACCAGAATAAATTAATGAGGCATTGTTGAAAACTATCGAAAAATATATAACAGTGCTAGTCAGAGTTACAGTGTCACAGAATACCTGTGACAAACTGACAGGCAAACACTTCACTACTAATACAGGCATTGTCATCGAGTCTCAGTGACAGCTCAGTCTGCATGGAGAGTATAATAATGTTATAATTATAATCAATAATGCTAAGCTCAGAGATCGGCATTATCAAATGCTTGTCCTTTGGCACTAAACTGCATGATGAAAAGATGCTTAAATGCTGCTAAGTACCGTGATTAAATTCTAGATGGTGTTAGATAATTTAGTTACATTCAGATGGGATCCAGCTTGTTCAACAAGAGCATGGAAAAGAAGAGTCAGGCGGAGGTTTAGGTAGCATGAAAGCCTATTTTAGGAGAACAAAATATTAAGTGAGATTAGAAAGGCGCTACTAAAACTGTTTTGTGATTTAGTTTCTGCCCCGAATCCTGAAAAATCTACAGTGGTATTCCGAAAAGGAAAGAAAACAAAGTACAACCCCAATTTACAATAAATTTGTTGTTTGGTACAATTTTGTGACATGAATGACATACATTTTTATATTTTTCTTTGTTGCTTAGACAATGAGAATAATTATCTCAAAATTACGTTAAGTATTCAAAAGTAAAACATCTTGATCACAGTTTCAATGATTTTTCTACCTTGTAGCACATAAAAACGAACCGTTTTAGCACAAACAATGAAATTCTGTTCACATGTCAGGAGCCCATTACCAAACTGCATATTGAATTTGCAGCTGTCAACAAAAATCAAATCTAGCTCAAAAACAAAGTTGCTGTTTTGGTGGGGAATTTGCATGCTGTATTTATTTATTTATTTTTTCTAAAATAAAGTTTCTGCTTTCCAGAAAAAGTTCAAAAATAACATGTTATGTCAAAATGTAGTACATGGTGGTTTTGTCTCCGTATGACATAATGTGATAGACTGCCCGTCCAAGCTGTTTACCACATGTCTTCAAGGCATTCTTGAATAACTTGTAGAAGACTCAACTCATCACTTTTACAGTACTTAGTACTCAAGTTGACAGCATTATGTGAAACATCCATGTTTTTTTTATTTTACACAGTTTCATCACAATCTGTCATAGCTTGTTGAAAATAATGCCATGTAGTGTGCAATTGTGGCAAGCTTATGAAAATGTGAGAAAGCTGATGTCAGTTGATGACAACTCTCATCTTCTGATAAAAATGTGAAGGCCTGTGGGGATGAAGGAGTGGTCCCTTGTTGAAGTGCTCAGAAAATCTCCAATGGTTGGAGAAGGAGATAAAGGAAGTCCTCACCTTAATACAGAAAAGTCTACCTTTGAGCTATGGTTGCAATCCAGTATATTATTTATGAAACGCATCCAGCACTTGCAGAATTGACTGGCACTCCTGGTGAACATGTGTTAAAAACCATAAAAACAGAGGTACCTCGTGGCAATAGCAATTCTCTCACCGAACATCTTCCCTCTGACTTCATGGTAGGTATTAAATGGAGAAGATAAATATAAATAGAATATAAAATCAGTCTACTGTGAACAAGTTCTGTGTTGGTCACTGGGTGAGAGAGGCGAGTTACACATAGATATAAATATTCAACAGATCACTAGTCCATCACAGGATTACATATACATATATCCATCCACTGTTTTGGAACGACATTAGCCTTTGAAAGCTCAGGAAGAAAAACAAACTGTTTATGTTGACTTACTAATCAAAGCCTAACGGAAAACTTCTGCCTCTTCCGAAACTGTTTTCAATTTGATGGGACGTTTTTTGTTATGTTATTCATGCTTAAACAGAGCACTTGACTTACACATACAGTAGGAACCCCTTTAATAGCTTCAGAAGTCTGTTGACCCTTACTTTCACATTCATAGCATTTCCTTGCTCCTTTCCATTTTCTCCAGAGAGACAAGAACCTCTTGCGCTAATTAGAAGCCTTGTCACTAAAAGGCCACTGCTGTGCTAATTGTTGGTGATCCTTCACATGTTTAATGGCCACTCAGAAATGCACCTCTGTCACTTCAATGCTAATAGAGATTAATTTCCTAGTTTAAATTCAACATCAATAGAAGTATCACAGACATGCAGGTGCATGTGCCATTTTGGATGGGAAGAACTGAAGCACCTTAAATGTCTGTACAAAATTTTTTAAAAAATCACATATCTCAGAAACACATATAATCACAACAACTTCAACTTCTTTGTTCACACTCAAAAGGTTGTTGCTTGTTTTTGTTCAGATTAAAGTGTTGCTAATTTCTTTTCCTTACTGTGTACAGTAAGTCTCTAAATCAGCAGAATATGTTGAGACTGTTGATACTAAATAACTTCCTCCACAATACCAAATAACTAAAAATTGGGTTACACAACTTAAGATACAAATCTGAAAGCCGCTGGTGCAAGGGTAATGATTTTAGTTACTTTATATTCTTCCACATTTTCTGTTAGATGAATATTCAAACCGCATATAGGGAGTAAATCGACAAAAAAATCAATTTAGCTTCACAGAGATCAGAATGTGTGTTGCAACAGTAAGGCGTATACTTTCAATGCGGTGGATAATATCTTATTTTGAGTGAAAATATGCATAATATGCAACTTAGTAATTCACAGAAAAACATATCAAACATGTACAGACAGAGAAAACACATTCCAAAATTGAAAATGGACACTTTTCTACATTTCCTCTTCTCCCAGTATGCATGAAGAGTTTCAGTGTGTGTGGACGTTCTCAGAATAAAAATAAGCCTCTACATAAGAAATTCTCCATCAAATGATTTCTGATCTCACGGTAAAGAAAAACTCTTGTATTGACATTATAATCCACATGCTTTTGCCTTCACGGCTGTAACCAGCTCATATTTAGTATATTTCCAACATCCTGAGATGGACTGTATTTGACTGAATGTTTTATGCCTCCAAGAATGTGTTAATAAATTAACAGTCCTTTGTCAAAGACTGATTAAAAAACATATCACCCAATTATGAAAAATGACTGCTAAAGAGTAGAGATGGGCATTAATAAATGTGAAAATATTTTTGCGGAATTTATTGTGAGGATAATGAAACAGGCAAAAATTAAAGACTTTTTTCTTTATACATCTGTGCAAAACTGAGCAAGAGTTCAATCTGTATAAACAATGCACCTATTATCCAACTGCCTTTCTATCTACACTCAATATATGAATTAGCATAATTACAATGGTAAACATTATTAAATATATACTTCCAATTAGAAATTAGAATGTAAATGTGACAATTACTGATGCCACATTTGTTATATTCCACAACAGGTGGAAAAGAGGTTTGAACAGCAAATAATTTTCATCACACTATTGGTCTTAGAGATTTGTAATTTTCCGAGTCTACTGGAGTCTACTGCAAATGCATAAAGCAATTTATTTCTTCATGGCAAGTAACACACCGGTATTGCATCATGGTTTTCATGTAACACACTGCGGCATTATTGTTGACTTTTTTTTTAATGACACAATATTGTAGCTGAATATTTTTGATAATGATTGCAGCTGCAATATGTCAACATTTTCCTGACTTCAATCTGTCTAACTTGTCACGATAATTTGAACACTCTGTTTAACCTTTTAACATTTCTCTGACTGATTTCAGGTGGAATAGATTAATGGCATGAAAACTAGGACTTATTGTGATAAAAAAAAATAATTGAGTTTTGCTGTTGCATATATTGTATGTATGGAAAGCAAGCAAACATGGAAGTTCTGCGCGATGCATTTCAGTTGTGAAAACGCAATTTTAACTTTGGAACGGTGTCAACAAATGTGTGCTGCAAGCTAAACGAATAAACAGTGTAGGCATCAAGGACATTAAAAGACCATCAAACAACCTAAATATATTATTAACATGCAAAGTTTGCATGTATGAGTCTTGAAACATTATAACTTCCCAAATGGTGAATCAAAGAAGGGATTAATGAATTTACATCAAAAATAATGATTAAAAAACTAATAGGAAAAACTGTTTATATTTTTATGTTTTCCATTGGCTATTCATACTTTTTTAACAGGCTGAGGAATTAGTTTTTACAATAGCAGCCTCCTGGACAAAGGAGAGCTGACCTCCCGTTACCTGGCTCTCATCTATTTGGATTGTTATGGCCACAAATGATTTCCATATTCAGTATAATCACGCTGTCCAGCAAGACATACCCCACACACAGACACAAGCATAGAAAGGTCAAGGGTATAAGAGCACAGAAATCCACTATTTGTTAATTGCACATTGATATTACAACTGCAGAATTACTCAAATAATCAGATTGTCCTTGAAACTCTGTAAAACTTGTGGCACTAATGGTGTACAATCTAGTAAGATCTACTTTAGTAGCTTTTTGAAAAAAAAAAAACATTTTACTTTTACTTGAGTAAACCTTATCAAGAAATATCACTAATCTTACCTCTACAAACTGTGAGTAATTTCACTAAACAAAGAATAAACTTGTTTTCACCAAACATACCAGAAAAAGATAAACTCATAGTTTATGGTAAAGTGAGACTTCTTTGAACACAAGTTTTGGTATTTGTCTGCTGTGCAAGTAGGTGGTGAAGTGAACAATAGATTTTGTCTTTGGAAGTATTATCATATCATAACATACATATATGCATTACCTACTGTAAGTTCTGGTTTTATAAGTTATATATAATAAAAAAAGGATTCGGAAAAGTGCTCTATCTGCTTGGAGTTGTTCTTTTGTGATTACAGAGGAACTGGAGACAGTTGTGTAATCAAATTGACACTTGACAATGACTAAAATGAATAATCAATATAGTTAAATGTAGTTCAAAAGTCATTAATTAGAAGAAGTCCAGATGTAAAGATGACAAGAATGTTTAACCAGCAATGTCCCAAGCAGTTCCTGTGGTTGCATAGAAGCACACAGAAGAAGTATTTTCTATGTACTTGTTTACTAACACACCTATGCTCTCAGTAGTGAAAGCAACCTGACATCCATCAGGAGCAACTACAGTTTTACTATCTTCCCCAAGGACATTTTAGCATATAGAGATACAAAAACGTCATGGGACAGTTCGCTCCAACTGCAGTGCAAAGCATGATTTACACTATCAACCGCAGAACTGAATCATACTGATGAATACCACACAAAGCAAATCAGGTTACAGGTCTAAGTGTTTTCAGTGTTCAGCAAGATGTAGGGACATTTAAATCCTTGGACCAGCATGTTCAAAAGCGTTTAATCACTTACTGTCATGGTACATTTGTAAAATAAAGCGTAATGGAAATACTTTCTTCTAGGGTCACAATTCTGCCAAAAAACACTACTGAAGATTTTTCATTCTACGTTGGCGCCTGAAAGACCAGAAAGAAACTATTTTTTGTGACTTAATTCAATAAATTAGAATATGGGTTCCAATTAGGATATGTTGCCACATTGAGAGTACCTTTTGAATATAACAACCTTTAAGCAGGTATCAAGCATAGTTTTCATTAAGCTCACATTTCTGGTTTGGAAATGTTTTTGTTTTTTTTCTTAGTATGATGTATTGTAATCAAAATTAACATAATTAAAGGTTTAAAACATCAACCTCTGTATGAATATTATGAGTTTTACTTAGTAAATTTAGAGACCTAATTAAATGAACCATAAAAAATATTCTAATTTATTAAATATCACTGTGTATTTAAATGTTTTCCTTTCTAGGATAGTAAATCCTAGAATGCTAATTTTAGCAATGTGATGTAGAGTTAACATGACAGTTAAAAAAAAAAAAGTTTTTAGATTTTATTTTTTTAACCTTTATTTAAGTAAACTGATTGAAAACAAATTCTCAGTTACGACAACGACCTGTTATATCATGATGCCCCTCCAGAAGACCCACACTGTTGCATTTTGTTTGTTTGTTGTGGTAACATATTGTGCAGATACCAGCACTTTGCATTATCTACTGATTTGATTTGACTTTTGATGTGCAAAACAGTAAGAGACATACCACAGAGGTATGTTTACGGGTTTTATATTACGTTGGTTTATCTCATAAAACACCAATAAAATATACATTAAAAATTATATGTTGCCACACAAGTTTATTGGTTTGATTGAATAGCCTGAGAAGAAAACACATAAAAGAGGGTGTAATATTAAAGTATGACCTGGTCTGTTTTGTTTAGGACTTGTTTTCCCTGTGATTTGACCAAGATTGCAAAACTAATGAATAATCAACCAAATCTCTTTTTTTTTTATCAGATTCAAATAATTGCAACATCTTTTCTAATGAATGCAAACTAGTAGTAAGAAACAACCATTGAAACTTACACAAACTGCACAATAACAGTGGAAGAAACACAAAACTATTATTTTCTGATTTTGATCTCACACCAATCAACCCAACTACGTAAATCCAGTCATATGAATCTGAATTAACAACAAAACCCAGTGGAGATCTGCATCCCAACATTATGTCTTTAGCCATGTAACTTTCATCAAAATATGTGTACACCCGCTCAGCCGTCAGAGGTGATTTGTATTGTTTCATTTTTCCAACACAGCTGGTTGAAGCAATATCTTGCTGATATTGGTGAGACCGGCAGCATATTTCCCTTGAGTGTTCAAATGCAATTTTGCAAGCTGGATATGGCGAGGCTGTAAAAAAAAAAAAAACAACAAAAAAAACCTCACATTCCTTCACTACATAGGTGTGTAAACCTTTTGCAACTACACAAAAATGAAAAATAAACGCATATTTAGAGCACATTTTCTCTAAAGCTCCATAACATGTCAAATTATGTTGTTTTGCTTTGGTTTAAAACTGATGAAGCTCTAAGTGGTGGATCTTGAATTGGGTAATGTAAAAAGGCTTAAGGTGACGCATCAGAAAAAAACCTAAAAACAACAAGCAAGAAGCAAATCTAATAAGACCTGACGAGGTTGTGACCTGAAAGTATTAGCCTGTTTGCATTTCCCACATCACTTCACTCCTCAAAGGCACAACACTGACTGTTTAGCTTAATGTCAGTGCATTTTCATGCCTGGAAACCTCTGCACTCATGTCTCAATTACACACGCCTTTCACAGAAACACATAATGTCCGTACCGTTGTGTTTTATATGGGGCATTATTAGTGTCAATGTTTTGTTCTCCTTTCTTCTCACCTTCGTACAGTGCCGGATTTTCTTTCTTCCCGTCTTTATTTTGCATATTGATTTTTATTTTATTTTCCTAATTTCCTGTTGCTACATGTAGCTTACCTTTCCCCACCATTCTGCTGTATTGCATTGCTTTCCTAGCAATCTTGTCCTTCTTTTGCTGTTCACTGATTATCACATATCTGAAGAAAAGTGTTTTCTTGATTCAAAACCTGCTTTAATCGCAAGTTATTCAAGATTTTTTCAACCTAGACCTAAAACAATCTAAAACATGAAAACAAATTCAAACAAGGACACAAAAATAAATTTCAAGTGTTTTCAGGTTTTATTGTTCTTTATGGAGGACTGACCTGTCTGTGGGCTGAAAATGGTACAAATCTAAGGACAGCAAGTACATTCTGGACACCTTGATGTTCTGGTAAATTTCTCCTGAATATTAGGTAATAAAGCTTGACACAATAATTAATTTCTTATTGGAAAAATAAATAAATAAATTAAATTGCTATTCTTCAATGCATTGGTTTTGATCTTGAAATTGTGGTGGAAATTTTTATATTGTTTAAAGGAAGCATTATGTTTTTCTTATTTTTCTGTATTAATATGGAAGTTTGTTGACTGCTTACTAAGTCTGTTTTGATTTGCTTTCCTGCTGTCTGCTCAATGTTAAGTGCTGCCACCAGTGTGTCCTGTACAGCTGAGTCTCTCTCCCTTTTTTGTTGCTCTGTCATATTTGGACAGAACATTAAGTGCTCCCCTGTTTAAACTCTTCAACTTTATTTGCTTATGACAAATATTTAATTGGATTTTGCTCACGGGATTGTAACCAGATATGTAGCGGCTATTACAAATGAAATAATACATTTTGGATTAGTATAATACTCAATATTTTATTTTATTTTTTGGCATGATCAGACTTGCTAATGGTAATATCTGTATATGCCATCCCACACTCAACCATTTTACACTATATATAGTTTTAGTCATTCTTCCTTATCTTTGCTTCATTGTTAGAACAATGCTTTTATAAAATAAAACAAGATGCACAATTTTTTAAAATAGGAATTTCATTTGATTGATTGATTCAAAGAAATTTGCTTCTTATATTGTAATGAAGAGAAACCCTAAATTTGTTTTTCAAGCACAAATCACTCAGGGTAGCGCTGGTTAATCTGTCACTCTGGTGATGCTGTCAGAAACACCTGAGTCTGGATAATTGTGCAGCTGCTGTCAGAGTTTATTTATGAGTTCATGACTGTGACCGTAAGAAGATGGAGATCACAAAAAATGATCGGCAAATATACCTTGGTTTTAAACTTGTGAGTTTTAGCCGTTTGATAGTAAGTTAGTGATTTTTCACTGATTGTCAATTTCATGCTTTTGAAATCAAAAGATTAACATCAGTGGTATTTGCTTCAAAAGTTGTTGTTGTTTTTTTTTCTTTACATTTATCAAGTACAGAATGTACCTGTGATGCAATGGCTTTCTAGACATGCTGAGATTTTCAAACCATTTTTTTCAAAGAACTATTTTCTGTACTGAAAAAGACAAGTTAGAAAAACTGTCTGACTTTGAACAATAGAGACAGAGAGGTGTGAGAGCTTTCTAAATTCATCTGGTACTTTTCTAAAATATGTACTTGTGCCTCTTTTTACGGTACACCAAGAGCTACTTAGGATTTGATCATTTGTTTTAAACAGCTTCATGTCAAATTAGCAGTGAAAACATTACATTTGAATGTTTGTATTTTATGTAACATCTAAATGTTAGTGAAATGGGTTTTCTATCTTTGATTTAATTTTATTAATTTTGCTTTATTTTTTCATGAAGCACTTTGAAATTATGTAACATATTAATTGAGCAAATCAAATAAACCTGTTTTGCCCTGCACTCAATTAATCAATGTTACTATTTAATCTACTAAGAGTAAAACAAATAGTACAAATACCAATGGTAAAAATTAAGAACAAAAAAAAGAATATATCACTGTACTTTTGATATGTTGATTTTCCTATCAATTTCTCTTAAAATGTTTTCTAATACAAATAATCTAAACTATTAATGTGTAATGTGCAAAAGCAATAGAAGTTACTCACGACTCTTATTTTGTGCATGAAATCAAATGTCACATTTACCATTCTTCATCCGTAACACCCCCTTACAATTAGGGTGTAAGAATACACCCCAATTGTAATGTTGTGTACATCTCACAACATTTCACAACATTATTTTGGGACTACAACATGCAGACAAGGCGATATTTAGAAATGGTTTTGAGAAAACTAAGAATCCCCATTTTTTGATTTACACAAACTAACTAAAGGCTTCACCAACCAAAAAAGTTATGTATTGATGACTCTCTAGTTAGTCTGCAAAAATTGAGCCTCTATCTAAAAGGAAAAAAATATATATTACTGTACACTGTTTATGTAGACATAGACTCCATGGTCCCATCGATTTCTCTTAAACCACTGTCTCATACTGTGAACACAAACTTTCTTAGGGTTGGACTTGGAAAAGGGCACAAACAAGGGAGGCTATTTGCAACTCCTATTGATCTATTTTGTGCTTTGAAAATAAGCACTGCCTAATAGTGCGGCAAGAATGTTAACTTCAACACAGCAAGAGAAAAAGAAGAATTTTAAACATCAGCGCTTGTTTTGCAATAAATATGGATGTCTTTTAACATTTGTATGCTTGTTGTAGATAAAAGCCCTGTAGGAGGTTACTGAAACACTGCAGTACAAAAGGCAAAAAAGTTGTGATTTTAACATGAAAATTATACTGTTAGAACTTGGATCAAACATTAAATGTATCACCAATTGCCCAATAGTTTACAGAGCAAACTTCACGCATTTAAAAAAGAACTCATCATATCAGTGTAATGAATTTTTTCTATAGTGAGTGTCTTAATTTTAACCTTAAAAACCTGGCCAAGCTCTAATTATTATCCAGAATATCAAGTTATTGAGGTATAAATTATAAGTTAGATTTGTGAAATGTCACATTTAGGTGAGTTGTATAGGAGTGGGACAATACAACCACCTCACAAGAAAAGATACCACATGATTTTCGGGTTAAAACATAAAGGATACTGCAAGATGATTTCATAATTTTCAACAATAAGTCAATATTTAACCTTTTATTTTTTTCGCAAATCCTTTGCCGTTCAGATATTAGACAGTTCCCGTGGTTGGGTACTCTCGGTGAGTTACAGTACGTACTTCCTGTACTAACTGCAGAGAGCTAGGGCCTTCAGCGTTAAAACTGAACTTTTTCAAGAAAAATAAAAGTATTCACATAAATTGCAGTGGCTTTTTTGAGATTGGAGTAAAGAATTTATTTAGATTACCCTAAACTTAATTTTCTAATTAAAATTATTTGTACACGTTAAAGTGTTTGAGCAAGTCAATCACTTTCATAACTGACATCTGCATCTGCTCTGCACTCTACTCAGCCCTTTTTATGGATCTTTATAAGTGTGGAGTCAACTTTGGAATCCAAGTTAAACTTTACTATTTAAATACACAAGCAACTAGGGGCCTGTATTTAATTAAGACTGCACCTGTGCTCTAATTTAGTTTTCTCGAGCCCTAAGCTGGCTTTGCATGCTGGCCATCCTGTCACTGTGCTTTACCTGGATCCATGGCCATCTGTCATTCTCGGCAGCCGTCCAGGCGTTGACCAGGCCCTTCTTGTTGAGGCGTGCAAAGTATGGGTACCACTTCTGCAAGCCAAAGAGAGCACGGTGGGTGGAGGAGGCTGTTATCTGTTGGTTAGAGATTATACCACCCTCCATGCCCAGTGGTCCAGAGCATTCTGGGAAAAGAAAGGAGGAAAAACAGATGACGCTTTCAAAACTTGCAAATAGCGCAAGCAAACTACATTTGATTTTCCAAATACACCACAAGATTGCAGGTGTAAGATTACTGAGTTTCTCTGCCATATGATGTTTTATTCCACTCTTTTATCCCCAAGAGAAACTACAAATTGTTATTTTTTCTAAGCCTCTGCAACCCACAATTAAAAATTATTGCTTTTCTAATTTTTGTCCCTATGTCTCAATAACTTAGATAATTGTGAAAAAGGTAATTTCTTTCAGCATCTCCCTTTGAAAAGTGATGCTCACATATTAAATAGATTCATTACATTCAGGCGGATACGTTTCAAGAATTATGGGTATTTATTTCAAATGGCAAACAGCTAATGAAAACTCCCATTTTTCTTTTTCAGAAAATTTGAATTAGTAGTGGAAAATCTAAAAAAATATCACATCATAATTTTCTGCAGTAAAATCACAATCACAGTTTTATCATGGCTTTCCTACATAAAATCATAGCTCTTAAGGACAAAAAGAAACATAACACATCATCTCTTAGTGCAAGGAGAATTTCTAATCATATTCCTTTCTGCTACATATGTCAAGCAGAACATTAAAGAAATGTCACTTTCAACACAAAACGTAGTTTGCGTTTCAAACTGTACTCTGACTTTTAGCAACATATTACCTACTAATATGCAACAGCATAAATATATTTTATTATCTTTATTGTATTAATCATCAATGTTACCATTATCATGGGAGGCTCTTGTAGGCAGTAGCAATAATTTTAATAATTTCATGAAAATGATTACTTTATGAATTTCATTCATAATTTCATTATCTTTCACCAACATAATAAACTTACAATGTCTTCCATATGAAAACCTTCAAGTCAGGGAAAAATTACAGCAGATCACACATATATCTGCATTCAGACTGTTTTTGTTTCTTCTTTTTTTAGCAAGGAGGCTACTGTAAAATGTTTCAATTAGCTTTATGCTATTTGACGTTCAGAACGTTTCTGTGTGGATAAACGTTGGATTGCAAAGGTTTTGTCATATTGACTCTATAAATAATAAATTCTCGTGGTTTTTATTCTGGCTGCCCTGCAGAGAGCATTCACAACTTCAGACACAATAAATTTGACAGGCTTATAACCAATTAAACAGGCAAACCAGACAATTTTGAAGAGTGCAAACATCCAGACAGAAGCTTATTTATGCTTCAGACAGCACTTGGTGGTATCTGAGGGTTTGAGCACCCTTGTGTTTCTTTACTCTTTAGCTTTCTGCTTGAATATGCTGCAGCAATGCAGTTGATAGAAAAAAAAAATAAAAGTACTGAATATAATTAAATAATCATTTAATATAGTTTTAGTTATAATAGTATCATGGTATTTATTGAAATCAGTAGCAATTATCCCCCTTCCATTTTTTGTTTGTAGCTGAAGATGAACAAAACTCGCATCTGAGCAAGAACATGGAACTGTAATGCACATATGAAATGTTTCTTATTCATTATCTCACAATGTCTTTGCTTTGTCTTAACATTTTCTAATTCTTCACAAACTAAGATCATAACATCTACCACCCCTATTTTAAATATTTCACAAAAGATCAAGAATTCAGACAGAAAAGTCGATCGACTAAAGAATATGTCCATGTCATTTTGCATGAATTAGGTGGCTATAATTGTAAGTTAGCTCATTCACACTGTTGGTTTTGCTATTTCTCATTTTCATCTTCTTGATAAAATCCCATAGACTGGATTTAGATCAAAGTTGCCAGTCAAGGATCCACTGTGACATCATGGACACCTTGAACAGTTACAGAATAACCCACGTCCTATACGTCAGTGTTGACTCCAGCTGTGCTCCTGGCTATTTGAAGCTTCCCAAAAACTTGAATGGCCTTTGCTACACAGTCCTTTTAAGGCGGTGGTTGCCACTCTGGCTTCTACATATTTTTCTGCCACACTTTTTTCTTCCATTCAACTTCCCATAACACTATTTGAGCAGCCAGCTTCTTCAGCAGTTACCATTTGTGGCTTTCCCTTTAAGTGAAAAGTATACTCAGCAACTGTTAAGTCAGCAGTCTTCCCTTTACTTGTATAGAATGCCAGCTCTTCAAAACTGAACCGATAACTTCACTTAAACAGCACATATCTGAAAGCTGCAAGACTGAATTAGCGTCTATATGATGGGCTTTTGCCTTTGACATCCACAAGAGGAACTTTGTTTATTTATCTGTGATAATAAATGTAGGTTTACCTCAAAACAGGAAACTTCCCACTGTTTTAAATATAGCAAAGTCCTGAAAAGCCAAAATAGATGTCAATGAAAGTTGTCTGTTCACATTTTACAAAACTATTTGACTTTCCATATAGTTTTTCTATCTCGAACAAAGTCCTTACTGTTTTTCTCCACAGGAAATGTGGCTAAGGCTGCCCAACTCTTTCCTTCTTATTTGTACAATGTTAAGCATCTTACCATTCACAGCATTCAAGTGAGAAAGAAAAGAGACAAGAATCTTTAAGTAAGAGAACAGCCGATAGTATTTTCACTCTTAATCCTGGCTGTCCCAGCAAGTTATGCATTTCATTAAACTGGCCTGCAGTAAAATAAAAAAGGCAACTTGGTAAGGTTAATCTGAAGACATTTAGGTATGAGACAGTCAGGGAGGCACATTCTTTACACAATTAATAACAAAGAACATGAAAAGATTTAACAAATTATTCACTTGGAAAACAGGTTTTCTTTTCTTTTGCTGTCCTCATGAACATAGAAGATTTTCTAAACTTATACTAGCGAAACAGTTTTTTCCTCCAAAGTAAACCATTTTCAAACTATACAGTTTAATCTTAAAAGTTACAAAATAACTTTAAAGACATCAATACGACATCATACTGGAAGAGCTCTTAACATTGAAATACTTCAGCTTTGGTGGAAGCCTTGGTTCAGTTTAGCTCATTGTCATAAAAGTATATAAAGCATCACATTAGTTGTTAAGAATCGTCCAACCTGAAATAACTGCTGTAATAAAAATTGTTCCCTTCAGTGCCTCGTCATAAAAAGCTTTATTTAAGAAATTTTACTTTTTCATCCATAATTGGTAATAAACTGCATTTACATTCAACACATTCTAATTCAAAGTCTAAGGAAAAGCCTTGTATCTTTTTGCTTCTTCAAGCTGACAAAATAGCTCCCACCATAAACAGCATCCCAGCTTTACTGGGGCCTTAAGCACATTCTTTGTGTCAGATGCTTAAGTTTTAAATAGACCATAAGTCATGTAAATAGTTGTCATGAATGCAAAGCACTATAGCTGGGAAGAGATTTTTTGTTTTCAAATAAAAACATTATATGCTGCATTCTCAGCAATAATGTCAGTTCTCTTCTGAAATGTAGACTATGTTTAAGGTAAATCAAGTGTAAAAGACATCCACAACACATAAACGCTACTGGTGCTATCCATTGAAATAGCTCATTTACTTTGACTATCGTTGGTGGAATAATTCAGTTCAGTCAGACTGAAGAAGGGTACTGGTATTTACTGTTTTTTCCTAGATCCTGTTCTTTGGCAATACTCACATTGTTTCAGTATTTCCAACATTTAGTTCTCACTGACAGCTAAAAGTCATGGAAAGGAAACTGAAAATAAACCTAAAAAGACAAACTTAATTCAGTTCAATTTATACAGCTGAACTTTGTTCAAGAATGAATGCATGCATATCAATACATTGCAATATAAATCAAAAGTTTATATTGCAATATTGGAAACATTATGAGTTACAGCTGATCAAAACCCAAAGTTCACCACCAACAGACTCATTGGAAAATGAATTATATCTTCAATAAGGTTGGGGAAGCATTGGAGGCTAAATGGGATTCCTAGATGACTGTTCTGACTTAGGACTTAAGTAAACGGCCTGGGCCATGAGCAGTAGATGGCATGGCTCCCCAAATCATTGCTGACTTTGGAAATCTGAATAATGGGTCTCAAGCAATCAATAAAAAGTCATAAGAACATTGAGTTTTGGTAATAGATGTTTTTGTGAAGTGTGTTGTCTCTAAATATAGCAAAGCTTATTTGACTGCTGTCTGCTAGAATATTTCTGGCTACCAATACTTAAACAAATCTGCTCTAAGCTACAAAGAAGAAGACTTAATTAACTTCAAAGTTTCCTAAAAGAGTGTAGGCATGTCATAGTCAGACTTTAGTCAGAGCCCAGGTGGAACAAACAGACTGAAGAGAAAACTGCAAATGAACTGTGTCCATGCAAAGGAGCCTTAAGGGGATGCCTGAAGCGATGGCCACTGGAAAGCTATGATGGACCCTTCACTATTAAAACAAAACTCCTACGGAATTTCAAACTCTGTGCTCACACACAGGAAACGCGCGCACACACACACACACACACACGCATACACATGCCAGCAGACAATGAAACTGGCAGCACAGAGAGCAGTAAGGGAGCTTTAACCATGCAGGAAAGTCTAGGGTGAGGGAAGAATGGAACAATGAAAACAACCGCAGCACAACTTTAGCAGTTCCAGCTGCTAAAACTGGGTCTTAGTCAACAGGAAGTCTTGGGAGACACTGAGTAATGTCTGAAGAGAGTAAAGGGAGTATCCACTATAGACTGTAGGAGAGGTAAGAGAATATCCAAATGTATCTAGTGTGTGGCCCTGTATTTGATACTTTGTAAGACCATTTTTCCAACAAATACTGCCGCTTATGGGGCCCAAAGCTAAGACCCTAAAAGATGTACTGATTTTGTGTGATGGATGAGGTTCATGACTAAAGCATGAACTGAGCTTAGGTTAGGTTTAGGGTTTGATACGTAGTGATAATGGTTAGGTTTAGGGTAACAACCAGGGTTAGACTGTAAAAATAAATGGAAGTCAATGAAAATTCCCTGCAAAGATAGGGAAACATAACAAGAGAAGGCGTGCGAACGTGTATGCGTGTGTGTACACTGAGTTAAGAGATGTGTTCATGCATTCCAGCATGGCAAATCAATCTTGCTTCAGTGGTTCATTCTATGTGACTCACTGCTTCCAGACTGGTGTAGGTGGATACACAGGCTTCCTGCTGGAGCTCTGAGAGCCAGCTGATTTTTTTTAATAACAGATAGATCAACTTAATTTGAACCTCTTCAAAAGTCTCAGTATAAGCAGCTTTTATTTTTGTACATATGATCTCTATTGCAATTAAAGGCTTGAAAATATTAATATCTTTGTAGGATCTTTCAAAGCTCTTTTGTCATAAATAAGCCTGCACAATAATCATACTAATGATATGTCAGTGTGAATTCCCACAAATTCTGATTCATGATACATTACATTTCCTCAATTAAATGTCAAACATCTTTACTCTGACGAGCCAAAATAAAGCAGAAATTAGTTTACATTTATTTTTTCCCCAATTAAATATATATCTACCATTTTTCAACTATAATGAGCAAGCTAGCTGTCAGTTAAGAAGCCTAATGGTGTGTTTGAAGACTGAAGTGTTAATTCTAACAGTGGTTATATTTATTTGAGCATGAAATTATTTTACAGAAAATTGCATTTGTAATAACAATATATATATCAACACGTTTCCAGATCTACATGAGTGGCTTTGAAATGCAAGTCAACATAGGTTCAAGTCTGCTAGTAATTAGGAAAAGTGTACTGGAAAAACTGAGAAACATAATTCTATCCCATGACAATAAGAATGTATCACTTAAATACCTTATGCATAACTTTGCAGCATAAGAAACACATCCTAATGTCACAAATGTGAATGTATACTCTATCAAAAGGGCCTAGAACACATAGAAGAGGACGTGAATTGAGCCACCACTTGTGTGTAATTTGGATGTTCATCTAGAGGTGCTCTGTGCCACAAAGAAGACTGGATTTACAAACACCCTTTGGCCACAATTTTGAAATCAGGGAACCTGTCTCTAATTCAAATGATATTCAAGTCTGCAAGATTCTGGGTTTCCTGATCTGGTAATCCCTTGCTTCAGTGGGAGAAACCCACAGAAGTGGTTCAGCTGCACTAGTGCCAAGTCCAGCTTAGAAATGGTACTCTGACGAGAATTATTATTATTATTATTATTATTATTATTATTATTATTATTATTATTATTATTATTATTATTATTATTATTATTATTATTATTATTGATTTAGTCAAAGGGTAATGCTGAGGTAATGTTTTCCTCAGTATCCTTGCTGATGAGCAATTATAGGAGCTGGGCAGAACAATGAGGGTGCTTGACACTATTCATATTCACATGCTGATGGTGGCAAGCTCCTGGATTGCAGCCACAGCTACCTTGGGGCGGTCTGACAGAAGCCCGGTTACCATGAATTGGTGCGACTGGGTAGTCCGACCACCACCAGCAGGCATGACTGTTGAAGTGTCTTGCTCAAGGACACGACAACTGAGATATATGAAGCAGGGAACCCACCAGTTACAGGATGAACTCCTACCACTGTTGCACATTTTTTAAAATATGATGATCTCTGCTCGCTTTCCTCAATGCAAACACAATCAGAGCCGGAGTAAAATAGGGATGGGACAACCGCAACCACGCGCTGTAGTGGATAGAGGCCTTAATGAGCTGCCTAAGTAACGTTTCTTCCAATTTAATATTCTTGAAAACATTCAAAGTTTTCCAAAGTTATCAATTCAATAGAAAGAAAACTCAGAATTATTTGAACTAGCTATAATTTGTCTTTCAAAAACTGCCTGAAAATTATTTGCAAGCATTTGGTAATAGACTATTCTCAAACAGTTTTTATGAAACGTAAGTTAGTCCAAGTTGCAAAACAAAAAAAACCTAAACTTCTTCATATTTCAATGCACTTTTTAAGCATTACATGGTCAATGTGAGTTTCGTGATTGAGTTCTAACTCATACACCAATGATGACATTCAGGATACTTTTATTTATTTAATTTTCTGACAGTGATTCAATAGATTCAATTTGGAGGAATCAGACTGCTTATGTGATACACATGTTACTTGATCCTTTTATATATGCATGTACTATTTTACTTTGGTCCATCATAAAAAATTCTAAACAAATATGTTTGTGACCCTACGTGATAAAATGTGAAGAATTGTTTAGAGACATGAAGGATTTTAAAAGGTACTGCACAGTGGAATGTTTGGTAGCATGTGAAACAAGTTTAAGTAGGTATTTACAATTCGATTGACTTTAAGTGTATGCCTCCAATAGGCTTGCTGTCATTGGCTGTGGTAGTTCTTAATGTGCTAACAACCTAAATCACAAATTCTGCAGGTGAAAAACAAGGGTCTTTTTTTTCTGCGCAGGCTGACATATTGGACTTATGTTATGCTGTGTCACCGTAATATAATATTTGCCTAGATGCTTTACCTCTTTGGTAGCACTCTCATGAGATATAATATGTGTATGTTGTGACAAGACACCACTGAAAAGCGACATTTCCTTTCACCTTGTGGCAATGATGGGCCAGTCTTAACGAGCTGCCTGCCAGTCGTTCGTCAGTGCAGCAGAGGCAGCTGGCCCCCGGGCCTTGCCCTGCTGCCCTCTGAGCATATATCAGCCTCACGGTAGCTCACATCGCTAACACCAACACTGGCGTGCAGTGACAGCTGAATCCATCTCCCACAAGCTCTGCCTAGACCCTAGCAAATTACTACCCAACTGAAATTACTGCCAACATAACAATACTAATGAGCATGCAGCAGTAACAGTTGATAAGGGAAAGGATGATAAACAGATTAAACAGATGCCAGCCATATAGTGGGGCCTCAACAGGTGACATATGAGGTTGGGGAAAAGGAAAAATATCTATTTATGTGCTGTTAAGTTTTCAAATCTGAGAGGGAAGTGAGAGTCACTTAATTTTGTTTTGACAAAATAGCAAAAAAGGAAAATAAAAAGTTGCATGCCCTAAGATTATTAGTCAAAGGTGCCCTACCAAAAGATAGGGTATCTTCCTTTTACAAAGTAAACTCACAGATATATATATTAATATTCTTCAATCAGATGTTATTTCTGCAGAATAATATAGAAAAACAGTTTTCATGACATGCTAGATTGAGTCATGAGATCCAAGATAATGTAGGACAGTTGTAAGCGATTAACTTAGTAGTATTATATGATGATTACTTTGTTTCTTGCATATCTAACAGTGGTTTGTCTTGGCAACTAAAAAACCTGATACTATGTTTTACTTTCCATATTAATTAGCTCTGAGATCTTTACTAAAACAGCGATCACTGTCACAATATGGCAAGCAACAGTGACAACTTCACCAACAAAGAAGTATAGAGTGTAAAAATGCATTATTTGCATAAACCATTGCCCACACAGAGTGTGGGCCTCTGGAACAAATCAGAGAAGAAGACATGTGTTTGTATCAGATGCATATATCAGATATTCAATCAGTTAAAACAGTCTGCATCTTTTCCAGAAAGGATAATCCAAACAAACAACCCTCACAAGAAGGTTCCGCTTTTTTATAGGCAGTCCATTTTAATGACATTGTGTTGATCTTGGATGCAAAAAGGGAACATCTTAAGGTTGGAACACAACCAATCCTTGGCTCTCACATATCCGGGAAACATACTTTATCAGTTATATTAACAACATTTTTCTGGATATGCAGAAAGAAAAAACTGCTTTGTTACACAGTCACACCTGATCCCCTCCGCCTACATACATTTTCCTCACAAGTCTAATTTTATCTGACACCTCAACATTTCTATGAATGCGAGATGTGAATCTCAAAAGGTCAGTGTCATAAATCAAAGCACGGTAGATGCCATCTACATCTAGTCATCCAGGATTTGATTTACAGACAGTGTATTTGATATTTTATTATATTATTACTAAATGCACATTTTGATTTGATAAAATTGACAAAATTAAGTTTTTTTTACACCTTAATGCAATTTTACTTTAGTACTTTTTTGTAAAATAAATACATTAAATAAAAATAAATAAGAAAAAGAAGTAAAAAAAATATTGCACTGATTTTTGGTGGCAAAAGAACAAATTATGAACACCAGAAAAAGCAAAAGCTGCCCATACTGGTCAATGTATAAATAGATAACAATGTGTTACACAGATATAAACAGCCGTTTGACTCCACTCACATAAACATAATAAGCAAAAAGCATTGTGAAACACGACAACCCCTCACAATCATGTCCTCCTCAAGCTCAATTATGATAAATAATCACATTTTACTTCCCATCTTTGGGCGGGAAGAAAAAGAGACAAAGAAATCACTTTGCATAAACCAACTTTTGGTCTGATATGCTGACCACCAAGAAGATTTCCCGTTACTTATATATGGCTGGTAATGTCCAATCATGGTGAATCTGTGTGAATTGTAGCCTATTTCAAACTGTAAGGAGTTTCACTTGGCGTAGTACTGCAGCTGTAGCCAATTTGCTTCAAGGTTTGGCATGTTATACATTCAGATATGCTTGGTTGCAACAAGTGGTTATTAAAGCTACTGTTGCCACCTTATCATCTCCAGGCAATCTGGTTGTTTTCATTTGACTGCTGGAATCAAGAAGGCATTTAATACACACAACTGCTGCACACTGGATTTTTTTTTTTTTCACTTTGCACCATTCATAACCAGATATGCAATTTTCAGATTACTCAGACCAGGCCATCTGGCACCAGCAACTAAGACAAAGTAATTTAAGTCCCTATTCAGCTGCTCAGCTAGAACCTCAGTAAGTCGTCTTCACAACATCTAAATGGCTAAATACATTTTACTTGTCACATGTAATTGATTGATTTTCTATTTGTGTTGTGCAATTAAAGAGGAGTACCTAATAAAGTGACCAGTGTGCCTAAAAATGCACACATCAAATGGTGTGCAGTAGCAGAACTCTATCCAAGGCTTGTTTTAATAACCTTCTTTCTAGTGAATAAACACATTTCTATGAAGTGGCCATCCAGTAAATGGTATCCTGCACATGGCTGTAATAAATCATGAAACAAAGCTAATGTTATTTCCTCTCTGTGGACAGGGTCCTGAAGTGGTTTTTCAAAAATATTTCAGCTTAAAGCATGCAGCTGCACAATGAATAAACTTACTAATAAAAAAGCACAAGTACAACATTTTGTCTGCTTTGCTGATTACTGATTTCAGAAACTTCCTGCCATACAGATCATACCATATAGCACCAATCGCAGATTTATAATTTTATTGTTTTAATAGCCTGGATTTGAACCAGTTAATTCAGTTAGTGAAATGTGATTAAACTATGTAAAATAATGGTGATCAGTTTTTAACAGCTAGAAAAGGCATCTTTGGCTGCTGATGGCTGGTTCACAGGAAGTGAATTTAAAATTGATGCTCAGTCTTCAAAATCTATGAGACCACATACATAATGATAAAATAACTTAAGTATAGCAGATTTGGTCTTATAGGGTGTGGTGGATAAGCACACAGCACGAGCAACAAGCCACACAAACCAGATCCTTCACCAACATTCAAAAGTCAGACGGGAAATTTCACAAAAACTCTCGAGACCAAATATGTGTTCAGAGCTTCCTGGTGTTGTTGTGTCTTCTGCATTTTGGATCCCCCTCTGTGTTTCTGTCATCTTGCTTTCTGATTGACTAAACATCACATTCAACAAGCTACTTTCTTGTTTCTTCTTGGAGGAACACCATACACATGTCAAGCCAAGACAATCCAACATGTTGAAAATCCCACATTTTAGATTGGAGCAGTCTTGATGTCCATCCAAATGGACCAAATCACTCTTAGCTCACCACACATGACATGAATATCTCTTCAGAGCCATCCCGAAAACTGGGCCAGAAGGAAAAAACTGGGACAAAAATCTGCATAAAAATCTTGCCATGTGAACTAGCCATAACTGATAATGGCTACCAAACATTGGTAGCAAAATCCTATCAAGAAAACATATTTTGGACTTTTACACTTTCACACTTGCAGTTAGACAATGTTTTTTTTTTTTTTTTTAAAGAATAATATGTTTTAAAATGACTATGGCAGTTGAATACATACTTGTCTAAAACTGGTATATTTTGTATTGACTCTTTATTGTTGTTGACACCAGCATAAAGCAAAGCTTAAAAGGAAAAAAATTGCTTTGAGCTCAAAGCAATTGTTCATTTCACTTTTTCATGCTTCTGTCAAAAAGCGACCTCAAAGCAGATGTTTAAACAATTTTGGAAAAGACCATTTAAAAGAGGGTTTATCGACACGTACAGCTACTCCTTTTTAATATTATCGTTTAACAACATCAAGTAGCATTTGAATATTACAGAGAAAAAAACACGGACGAGTAACACAAATCTGGCTATCCTGCAGCACCAAATTTTAAATCAAAGAAGCCCAAAGAGAATACGTTTACACTACTGACTTCTAGCTTCAGGGTTATTAAGAGTTGTTGATATTTATATTAGCAAGAGAATGAAGGACTTTTGTACCCAGTTACATTAGGCCTCCGGGATACTTATAAATGAGATATCCTTCCTGTGCACTTCATCTTCTGAAGGTGTAAACCCCAACCAATTACAGCTGAGAGTCAGCATTTTCACCTTCTGGTCATTGTTTTATGTCAAATCTAATGTGTTTAAACACAAACCCCAAGTAAAACCATAATAATCCCACTCCACCTCTAATAAAATGATGAATCCTTCTGTGTACTGTAAACTTAAGTGGAACTTCATATGTAATTTTAATCACTAACACAATCTAGCTTCTCAAAGTATTTTTGATTCATTTCAGGTGAAAACTGGTTTTCTGCTACCTTCCTTCATTTTTTTAAAGTCAGCTCGAAAAGCAGTCATTTCCCTCAAACATTAGAGGAATGGATGTATTTATCAGCATAAACATTGTTATCCACCAATATTACTCATTTTTTTAACGTACTGGCATCAGTCCGATAAATACTGAAATTTATTTATATCTAGTTGCCATTTGTTTGTGGAGGGAGAGTGGAGGAGGTTAGTCACCTGGTTACGTGACAGTGATGCAGCACACGATTGTGCGAACAGACAAAACTGTGTCAACAAATACATTTTTTATTATATATCACCTGAGTTCTCAAAGTTTTGATTTGGTTTACTTGCAGAAGCAGAAATTGGACATGTATATATTTCATTCACATGTTTAGCACAGCATATTTTTGCTAACTACATTTTAAGATTGATTTATGAGACCTTAACTTTAGAAAACATTTTCAGTATATGCCCAAAACTGCTAATGAGTTCATATAATGGAATGTCTTTGACATGTGTTAGGTGCAAGAGAAAATCAAAAATCACAAGCTCCACATCCATATTTTTGCAGCCATAAAGTAATCTGTGTGAGAGCCACTGTGGTTGCTGTGTTCAGCACTTGTGCTCTTGCACACAAATCCTCTACAAGCAAGAGATGGATAAAATGAGAAGAGAAACCTGTACAAAAATAAATGGGGGAAAAAAGTGAAGATTAAGACAGTTAATTATGTTTTTCTGTCTCACAGCCTATACCTTTAATAGGAAGTTAAGCAGAAATGTATGAACTTAGCTTCATCTTGTAAAAGCACCATCAATTGAAGTGCAAAACAGATGGCAGAAAACTGATTTAATTAACAAACTTACAATTCTAAAGAAGTGCAAAGAAAACATCACTTACTGTATTGACAATTCCTTCCCATGTACTCCCCTGGGCATTCACAAGAGTAGTTAGCAACCTGATCAGTGCAAATTCCCCCATTCTTACAAGGATCCTTTTCACATTCATTGATATCTAGAGGAGAGGAAAGACAAGAAACACAAAAGCATATTCCTTTGATTTACTAGCACAGACAATCAGACATAATAGGCTTTACGCAGATTAAAATAAAATGCATAGAACCATCTGACTTCCCTTAGTGTTACTTGATTTGTGGAGACCTTCATACAAATACAGTGCTATCTTGGAACTAAATCACCAAATGATGCCTTGATGGAATTTTAATGCAACATGTTTAATCCAAGTTTTAACACCTGCATCTGTTCACCCATCTATCCTACTTCGAAAGGAAATCTCAGGGATTTGTCACTTCAATTTCTGTCCTGCCCATTTTCCTCAGTTCAGCTGATACAAACTTAAATTGACAAGCTGGCCAGGCAGATGCCCTTTATTTTACACAATCATCTGGGAGGTTTTTTTTTCTGGTGATATTCAAACCAAGAACCGTGACACCAACAGGGTTGGCAGAGCCCAAGCTCAACCTACTGTTGACCATCTTGTGTAAAAAAAAACAACAAAAAACAAAACAAAAAACAACAACAATAATAATAATAATAATAATAATAATAATAATAATAATAATAATAATAATAATAATAATAATAATAATAATAATAATAATAATAATAATAATAATAATAAACTGTGACAGAACAACAAACATATCAATCAGGCCATTATATCAGTTCATTCACCTATCAAAGTAGAAAAAATGTCATCTCAGAAATATGCAGTTGAAACTAGAACTTTACATACGCTGAATAAAAATACACAATTTTTTTCTCACTGTTTCAAGCTAAATCGGATCAAACTTATCTTGGCTTTGGTCATTTAGATTTACCAAAATAATTCCTATTTGCAAAATGCCACAATTTAGAGAGAAATAATATTTAAGAGACTTATTTATTAATGTTTTCAAGATCACAAGTTTACATACATTTCTTCAGTATTTGGCCTTTAAACTGTATGTATGACGTGGGTTAAAGGTTTTAGGTGTCCTTCCGCAAGCTTTTCACAATAGTTTGCTGGAAATTTGGACCATTCCTTCTGTCAGAATTGATGCAGCTGAGTCAGGTTCAAAGGCTGCCACTCTCACTTGCATACACATTTCAGATCTGCCTACAAATTTTCAGTAGGATCAACTTTGTGATGCTCATGCTAAAAAAAATGACTTTGCTGTCCTTAAAGCCACTTTGTTACCATTTTGGCTGTATGGATATGTTTACTGTCCATTTTGAGAGACCCATTTTATACTGAGCTTTAACTTCCTAGTTGATGTCTTAAGACATCTATATTTCCAATTAATGTTCTTTCTTCATGATGTCATCTACTTTTATGAAATAAACCAGTTCATTCTGGCAAAACAGCTCTAATTCTTGATGTTGCCACCTCCGTACTTCACAGGTGGGATGGTGTTCCCAGGTTTAAAAACACACAACCTTGACTCTGGCAGCCTTATACACAATAAGTCAACAAAGCAATTTATTTAGGTACAATTTTTAAATACAATTATGATACACATCATTAAAGTTATTATTTTTTTTCAATAGACTTACACTGGCTACTTCTCTTTTGTAAATCAAATCAAATAATAAAAAAACTTTGGTAGATAATATGTTTTTCTTTTTTTTTTTTTTAAATGAGTTTGGTTAAAGACTAAAAATCTGTCGAGAACAACTTGGTGTGGTCTGTCAGACTGAGTTTATATCAACAATATCTAAAGCAGATCCTGGAAGTTGCCATGTATTATTCATAAATGTTTTGCATTTGAAGTTAATGTTGTTGATGCAAAGTATAAACAGTTTGTTATGTGAGAAAAAACTTGAAACTGGTCCAGAATTTATATTAAAAAAACCCCACTGTGTTTTATGCTCTTCTCCAATGCAGAAAGAAGTAATCCTAGCAGCTTTTGTTTATGTCTGATTCACACCAGCTCATCTCATATACATCTGCAGTGATGTATATGAGAATACCAAGACTGAAATGAATAAGGGAATTTAGCATCTTTGACAGTTGTTCTTCATCAAGCCAACCAATTTCATTTAATTCAAGTATCACAGAGGTATATGAGAGCAGAACAGAGTGGCAAAGGTCAACTGTCCTCAATAATAGCCATGTGAAATAACTCTCATTCAAATAACCAAGGTGACAGAACTTGAACCCAACTCCATCACACATATTTTCACTGTGTTGTTATAAGCGTAGATAAGAGCATAAATTGACAGCAGCGATTTAAATGGGGAGGGATGGGAATGAAGTGAACTTTCAGTCACTTCTGAATAAATTTGCCTATGGCTGCAAAGGACTTTTAATCCTCTAAAACATACCTTGAGCAGTGTGGGACTCAAAGGTGCCGTTTGGACTCATGAATATGTAACTAGGTCATAGATTTAGAAAGCTTAAGGAAGTGAAAAATGATCTCATCTCTCTGAGATCCTAAATCAGTTGGGCACTTTTGTAGTGTTCTTTATTTATTTTTTTCAGAAATATCTTACAGTCTTATCTTTGAACATAACCATCTGTGACCAGAGAAACTAATGTGTTCAATTTGTAACCCAAGACAACATTAAAAAAGTAAATTGCTGAAAATCGCATTAAAACAAGAGACTGAAATGGAGTTGAAGGGATTTAAGCATATTCTCAAGTTATACTTAATTTTTAAAGTTTTTACAAAATAAGACAAAAAAAGCTCAATGTATTTCATTCCCAGTTTGTTGTTATATTTATAGGAGTCACTTCAGTCTCAGTTGTTTCCATTTTGTCTTGACAAATTGTTTGTTATTGTCTGCATTTTAACGTTTTTCACCATTTCCGAAAACATTTTCAGACCTCCAACCTATCTAAAGAAAGTTCTAATTTCCACACCGCTATATATGGGAGCATTTTTATTATCAATTGGGTAATGAAAGGAAACTGCATTTTACTCAGAAAAAGGCATTTTTCTCAGGTTTTGTTATACTGGACGTGCCAGATGTCAGAAGCTAATTTTTTTTATCTTTAAACTGTGTTATTTGATGCACTCATCCAGAACCACTGAGCTGCAGCACCAGATGAAACATGAACAATCTTTCAAAATAGAAGCTCCAGAAAGAAAAGCAAGTTCAGTCCTCCAGAGCTACCATCCTGCAACTTTCAGATGGATCCCTGCTCCAACACACCTCAATCAAATGAATCGCTCGTGACCAGAGCTGAACGGCTGCTGGTGAGGAAATTCAGCCATTTGATCCCATTCTGCTGGAGTAACAATACATCTAAACGTTGCAGGACGGTAGCTCTCAAGGTCTGGACTTGAGCACACCTGCTGTAGACTAATCTGGTTTAAAAGAAAATGTAGTTTTCAATATCATTGTTGCTTCCATTGATTTTTCTGACGTTAGATTAAACAACAAACCTTTTTTTATATGGGAAAATTACAAGGAAGATGATCAAGAGGCATGCAGTCTGACAGACATGAAGGCTTGCAATGATGTTCAACTGTGGAAAATAACGTATTTCCTAACTTAACTGCAGCACATCCAGAAAAACATTGGATAAACCTTTCTGAAGCTTTTCATTTATTTTACTGCCAGACCTAAATAAGCCCTTATTTAAGCAGTTATGGTGAAAATAATGAACATTAAAACAGTTATTAAGTAGAACTCTCGTGAGCATGCCTTTCTGACATATCACAATAATTTGTACAGAGATATTTGCTTTCTTTTAATTACCAGGTGGAGCAATAAAAACAAAATGTGATTTTATGGCCACTTAATATAACACTGAGGAAAACATATTCTTGGTACTGAGTGCCTGCAGAGCCATCTGTTACTTCGCACTGAGGAGTTTAAGGTTTTACAATAGACAAATGTTGTAAAACGCTTCCTAGGCAGATCAAAAATTCTTCAGTGCAAGTTGGAGAAAGTCAAAAAAATACAGCCACTTTAAAGACGGCTGATATAACAGCACAAGCCACTTTTATTTCATTTTAGCCATAATACCACTTTCTTATGTGATGTGCTTGTCAAATTTCAGTCCATATTCTTCTTTGCTCAGACCACCAGGATCAAATGCGGATGAAAGCCAAATGGAGAGGCCACTCAAACAGCCTGGAGCATCACGAACCACTGAAGGAGAGACAACAGAGCCAGCTCATCTCGTTGCACTTTCATGAGAAACCATCAGCCCCAGGAGATCAGTATGGGGAAGGTGAGACTTGCCACTAAATCAAGTGAAAGAAACGAAATTACTTCACTTGATGCAGTTAAATCAACCTGCTGCAAATTAGAAATGGGACTAAAAGCATGGAAGAGGAGAGATGGAAGAAGGAAGATGAAACATAGAGACAAATACACAGTTGTGTAGATTAGTATTGTGGGTAAATAAACTAAGGTTACTGTTCCTTTACACCCTCAATGTGACACAACCAGAGAGATCCTTAAAACATTAATTCTCTGCAACTCAGTTACTACTCCAAATGTAAGTGTTTTTAATCAAAGCATTAAAGATCATAAAATTAAGCTCTTGCAACTAAGAGCTTCAGTTTATCGACAGTTGTAACAATTTAACAACGTGGCTCTCCTAAAGATTTTCTACAATGGATGGACACACTAAACAGTAAAAAACCATGGCAGTTAAATAAAGTGGATTCCTTTACACATCCACTAACAATAGTGACAGTAAAAAAAGGTTTTTGTTGTTTTTATGCCATTATCAAATTTAATTAACATCCACAAGGTTTATTAGCTTTGCAGTGCATTGTATTTCTGTTTGCTATCAGTTAAATTAAAAGATTTTTTTTTAGTAGTTCTGAATTATATCAAATATCACAAAAACCTTCAAGACAACTATGTTCAATTAATACCAATGTATGTAGAATGGGAAGCAGTCCAAATTAATTTGAAATGTCAAATTCATGATAAAAATCCAACCATTCATATCAATTCTGTTTTTAAAAAAACATGCATTCCAGTGATGATATAATTATATTGAGGTAGAGATAAAGTCAGATAATCACAAATTGGTCAAAAAATTAAATTTAAAATTAATGTTACACTCATATCTTTCTTTAAATGGTGCCACATTAAAAAGTGCATGGTACATAGGTTTAAATGAAGAAGGTATGTGAAGTATTAAATCTTGTCATGTCTTTCAAGTATGTTGCTGTTCAATAGTGCGTGAGTACTGAGATTAAGGAGAAGGAGCTTAAAGTTTTAAACTATACGATGTGGTAACCTTTCCCATTATGTCACTTTTGCAATGTTTCTTTATATACATATATATATAAAAAAAATCAAGTGACCATCTGGAAATAAAATATCAATGCTCTATACATACTCCCAAATGTTCTGATAATCATTAACCAAGTTCAAGAAAACTTACTGGAGGTCAGCTTCACTGTTACTTTCAAGTATTGCACAGTATTGTATGTAAAGTTGATATTAGCACATTGCTTCAATATTTAGTCACAGTTGTGTAAATGGCATAATAGGGCAAACGTGTGGTACTCATGCAGTGTGACAGCTGTGGGACTCCTGCAGCAGAATTTCCCAAAAACTCCGTGGCTGCCTGGCTTAGCTGGTGATCAAATTATTTATGCTGCAGTGGTAATATGAAGAAGGCTGATGCTGTAGAGTTATTTTCCAAAGGCAGAATATTTCCTTGAACCATTGAAATGTTAGACAGATACACAATTCTGAGACGGGACTAAAACGTCTGCGTACACGTGGTTCAATGATGAACAAACTTCAAACGATAAAAATATTGATAGAAACATAAAAGATCTTGTTTTATCACCCCATATGTCTAACAATGGCATGTTGAACAAAGGTTTCAAAGAAAAAAAAAAACACAAGCATTTCAGTGCTTCATGGTAAGGCTCTCATCAATTCTCTGTACTGGCCTGTTACCTGGATTTACTCCTCTGCTGTACCTCAAATGTCTCAATTGAGCAATAATGAAAGCAATGAATTGTGCTGTATGTCAAGAAGTATCTTTTGCAGTGAGAGCTAAATTGACTGTGTTGTGTCCAGGGAGCAGCAGGAAAAAGGGCTGCAAAGGGAGGGGATCACCGGTGTGCTAACCTCCTCATCTCCTGCACCTGCCACTGGCACACAAACACAAAGGCCAACAAATTAGATTTCCACTTCATTCACCTGTAAAGGTATTGTGTTTAATGGTGGGAAGTGGAGGTGGTTGAAGGTTACTCTAAAACGCAGCAAGGACAATCTCCATCCATCTCCATCCACTGTGTCGACTGACAGTCAGAGACAAAGCAATTGTAATTTTCAAAGCTGGGTTTTATTTAGATCCGTTTTAATTGGAATATATGCAGATTCATGCAATTGCTTTGGAAAGCCTAAACAGCCCCAAACAATACCATAAATCACACAAGTGTTTGAAATAAATACCAGCTAATAGCTTGTAATCCTCTCACACTCATAAAGCCCCCAAACTTAATTAGCTAAATGAAAGGTAGCGTCCCTGCAGTATTGCTTCTACATCGCAGCCACTTCATTCATTAAATTACACTCAGAGGCCGGGTAAAGCTCAACAAAGACCGTTTTATTCTTTGGCAAAACATTCAGCCTTACAGTTTAGAGATAGCAGAGAGTATAAGTCAGAGAATTAGAGAAACTTATATTGATATTTCATGTACTGATCCATAATTATCTCCAGGGGAGCTTAATCATTTTTCCTTTTTCCATTAAAAAGCAGACTGATTTGTCTTTTGATCATTCTGATTCAACCCTATGTCATTAGGTATCAATAGATAGCCAGCAAGGTTTTTATGCCAATTGTGTAATTAATCCCAAAAGCTATACATTATTGGAAGTAATCACCTGTTGTTTTCAAATAATATTTAAAATTTTGCCAGTATAGACAGACTGCTAATTTTGATGGACAAGTGATTCAACCAGACAGAAACCTAGAAGACTGCATTGATGGGTTCACCAAATAAATGAATCAAGAGAACCAAATGGATGATTTGAAACACTAAACAGGATTTGTTAGTATTTTCTGTCACATATCCTAATGAAATAATATTTACCATTATATCTTCAACATTACTACAAATAGCAATGTTTGAAATATCACATTATTTCCATGTGTCCCTTACATGGTTTGAAAAAACACCAAAGAGGAGTTATTATGGCTTTCTTTTAACAATGCCATTTTTTGCCACTCTTCCATAAATGCCATATTGGTGGTATGTCTAACAGTTGTCCTGTCAACCAATTTTCAATCTGAACTGCAGGGTTTTTTTTGTAACTTTTCCAGAGCTGCCACGAGCTCCTTGGCCACTTGTGTGATTAATACGCTGCTTGCCCAGTCTGTCACTCTAAAAATGGATGGCCGTGTTTTCGCCGTTATCCAGCTGTCCTTTACACTTTACATTTTTAGATGTCGAGTTCAACAGTGCTACATCAGATGCTCAAATCTTGAAATATTGTTTCAGAACCCTCTATATTTCTCCAGAATTTTATTCATGATCTGTCTGGTTTGTCCACTGCTCATCGTAATGCTGTTTGTTCACTTTAGGCCTCAGAGGTTAAAAGACAGACACACTAAATTACATACAGTGAAAGTCTATTAAATGAATAAATACGTTTCTCAGGCAGATCAAGTTTGAATTTAGTTTGGAATATCAGCACAAGGGGGATTAAAAACAAATGTATGACACTCTCTTTAGATCTTCATTTGAACAATAACAAGAAATAGTGATAGAATACCTTACAGTTTGTGGTTGTGATAAAGATTTAAGGGTTATGAACAATTTTGCAAGGTACCATGTACTGTAAACTATCAATGCAATAAGGAACTGACTATATTGCTTATTTGCTCAAAAAACAATGCAGTAAGGAGCATTGAAATAAAAATAGACAAAGAGATTACTGTGTCATTGTAGAAGTGTTTGGTCTGGCCTGGGTATGTCTGCTTATATTGTTGACATTCCTCATTCTTCACACTTAGTTCTAAACACTGATAAACAAAAACGCATCAGTGTGTGCAAAGAAAACAGTTCTGACTTTACAGATAATAAAAACGTGTTTCCTACTGTATTTAATCACAGTATATTGAATGTGTTGCTCCTCTTAGTTTAAATTCCATAACTGGAAGCTCATAGTGGGTTTAGTCTGCAATTTAAAAGCCTTGAACATCCATTATTGTCAGCACACGTTGTCTAAGATGAATATAACTTTATGCTGAAAAGATCTGTAAAGCTACTGAACTCAGAGATGTTGACTTGTTCTCAAAAGTGCATCTTCTGGTCAACCAGGCTCAGATGTTTTGTTTGACAGGTCCTGGAGCAGAGAAATGTGTCTAGTTCTCCCAATCTGAGGTCGACACATGCCCCCTCTCGACAGGTTGAGTAAAATATAGAAGAAACAACAAGGAAGTGTCTGTCTTCACAGACAACCCACGCTTCTCAGTTCTCCCTTGCTATTTCCCGTGTCGCTGAAGCGGCTATCATCTCATCAGACAGGATTTGTTTCTGGCCTCTGATTCGGGAACTATGTTATTACACTGATATATGTGAGGTCCAACATAGTCATCTAGGCCAGTGGTCCCCTATCTTTTTAGTACAGCGGACCGGTCAGCCCCCCTTACATTTTCTGCGAACCAGGGTGGGTGTGGGGCGTTGGGTGGGGGGGTGCGAGTTGTGAGGATCGAGACCAACGCTGTTGTTTCTTACTCATTCTGCGGCAATTGGCGCGCAAGACATAACCGACAGCATCCGGTTTAGGATTTTCAAAATAAAAGCTCATCCAGACTCAATACATAGAACGGACATATTTAATTACTTCGTGCGCGGCCCGGTGGTTGGGGACCACTGATCTAGGCTGAGCATGAGCATTGATTCTAGTAATGTATCCAAAAATTATTCCATTAACCACAACATAACCTTTAAAGAGTCACACGCTGCATGACTCAAGAGAGGTGAGCATGCATGAGGTTGTGAATGTAGGATTAGGACTTGTGTATTGCAAGGACATGTTCTCTGAAGTGGGATTAGCTTAGCAAGAAGTTATTCACAGTGGCACTCCAGAAGCCCTTGAAAAGACATCTTAGGATGCATTGCAGAGAGGCTTGAGTATCAGAGGAGCAAAACACTCATCATGCAGACTGGGGGATCCGGCAGAGCTGGGATGTGCAGAATGTGAAGAGCCCTCAGCTTGGGAGCACAATGACATTCAGAGGAAAGCCTTAAGTGTCATTTTAAGCTCAGAGATGGAGGCTCAGTAGCAGGTGTGTGAGGGGAATTAGGATCTCAGACAACAAAGCCAAAGCCAAAAGCTCCTTAACGTCACCAAAACGGCCTAAATTTAATGCCTAAATGACATGCAGGTAAATTGTGTAAGGAGGTGACAGGCAAACAGGAAGATGGCTGCTCCTAGGAGGCTTTATCTGCTTTAATATCCGCCAATGAGGGAATAGTGTTTGACAATGAAATGAAATCAAAAAAATACAAAATGACAAACAATGACAGTATTTACCCTGACAACTAAATAAATCAGTGTGGCTTTATTAATCTCAATGTTTTGCAGATACGTTAGCAGAGGTTTATCCTTAGAAAGAGAGCATAAACCATTTGAAAACAGATTTTATAACTTGTAAGGAAGGTTTCCTCATGTTAAGGGAAATGTTCATGGACCAACACATTTGAAAGTGGCAACTACAGAGATGAGCATTTTGACAAAACAAAAAGGTAATATCAAAACCTCCAGCCTATCAAACTAAGCTATTCTGTGCAGGATATTCATGAATAAATATCTATGAATATTTGTTCATAGATAAATATGAATAAGTATTCATATTTATCTATCTCCTTAGTTCAACACTAAGGAGAAATCAAAAACCCTTCTTTAGTGGACTTGGGTGGTAATTTTGAACTTGAACATTTTTTGCAGTCAGTTTGCTAAATTGAACAATATTTTATTTTCCATTTTTTGTTTTGCAGTTTCTGTTTTTGTGCAAAGTACCACTAATCAGTAGAAGTAAGATGTAAAAGTGCAACTAATAAAATAGGGAATGC
The DNA here is from genome assembly GCF_019740435.1 of Gambusia affinis. Classification (NCBI taxonomy): domain Eukaryota; kingdom Metazoa; phylum Chordata; class Actinopteri; order Cyprinodontiformes; family Poeciliidae; genus Gambusia; species Gambusia affinis. The sequence goes on from NC_057870.1 coordinate 10,596,639, forward strand.
AAGTACTTTATACACATGCAGATACAGCTTTAACTACTGCCACTGAAACTCAGCATAGGTTTCTAACATTAGCAGTATGGGTGGGGAGTAAAATGCATTTGTAGACTGATCAAATTCTGAATCCATTCACAAATATCAAAGCTCAGTTTCCTTAAAATTAATTGCTTGACCAATGTTTAAGGGAAACAAACTGAAAAAAGTCCATAAGTCAAGTCATCAAGATAATCCATGGTGAGTTCATGGCAGAGTTACAAAATAACAATTTTGCAAAAAATATGACCAGTACCTTCTGCACAAAAAAAGAAAAAAAAAGAAAAGAACTGAGTTCGGGTAATATGAATTTGAATCTGTGATATACATTTCCATGCAGGAAAGAGAAAAATATTCGGTGGCACCAGTCATCAGTAATCACAAGACCACCGGGCCACTGTTGTTTTGAAAGGAACAGGTCTTTAACTTTATGGTGCACACTTTGAAGCCAAGATAAAGCATTCGATATCTGACATATGTCATTGACACAATTTAAGCATCCCTGAAGAATGTGGGCAGAAAACTCTGAAATGTGTACTACTGCCACAGAATCTTACGCCACCTTAACTGCTCATGTCATCACCACTGAGCTGCAGTTTAGCATCTTGTTCTTTCCAAGCAAGAGCAGTGAAAGAGAGTCAACAGGGTGCAAAGATGAACCAACGTTGGAGGACTGGCAAACTGACAACACATCTACCATGGTTGTTGATGGTAATTACACACTTGTGAGATGCAAGTTTTAAAATCTGGCTTTGCATTTCAGTTCAACTGCTGCAACAATAATATTTTTTTTATTTTCTATGAAAGATTCTGGTACGTTTTGTATCATTACTGTTCTGGCTAAAATGTGCAATGTGTGCAGAAACTGGTGACTCGTTTGCCCTCTAAGCTCACTGCAAGGCTCAAACATCTTTAACATCAAATAACAAATTAGAATTTCATTAATGTTCAAGGGCGAAATGTGGAATTAAGCTGCCACGAAGAGTTTAATAAGCAATTAAACATCTTAAGAAAACTTTACATTACATTTTATATCTATTAAAACAGAAAGAATGGGTAAGATTCTGAATCAATTCCGAAAGGTTTTCTACAGAATTGTGTTGTCCAATTACAATGGATGATTGGTTTCAACAAAGTAAATTACATATAGATTTTATTCATACATTTCCTTCCTGACCTTTCTTTTGTGGCTACTGAACAAAAGAGAGCGCTGCATGAATACTTGAGGAAAGGGGTTTTTTTTAAATCAAAAATTAGATTTTGTTCGCACACAGAGTCATATTTCAGTTAAATCTAAGACAACACATCAAGCCAAAATAATAATGGCACTTTACAAAATACAAGTATGATGTTAGACATTTAAAATGACCATCAACCCAGTAAGCGGCAGTAAAAGAACGTCATCATTAGTAAAATCAGAAAGTCACTAATTGATCCACACTGGTTCTACTGAATTAAAGCAGCTCTGTGTAGTCAGGCAGAACGTTTTCCAGCATTCTGCTTTGACTTTCAGTGACAGCCAAAAGCCCCGGGCAAGGCTGAGCCAGAGTTTTCTTTTCTCCCATCTGGGATTCGGAGTCGCATCTCTATTTATGCGTTGGCCATCTGCCAATAGGTCCATCCTTACTGCAGGGGCCAAGAAGTAACAATACAGCTAAAATGAAGACCTTACACAATTAGGCCATGGTAACAGCTCGTTCCCTACAACTCATACTGGTGGGCTCAAAATATAAAAAAAGGAAATAAATTTAACTTTAGCTAATCAATATATGTGTGACTTTTCATTTCCCATGTTTTCCAAACTTTCTGTTCAACACAAGAAACTTTAGTATCAACCATTTTTAAGCAATGAGCTAAATAGCTGTTATATTGAGCTAATAACCAGAAATAGAGCTGTTTAAGCTTTGGGGCAATTTGACTTGTGAAGTCTTGGGGATTCAGACAAAATAGTTGTTGTTGTTTTTTGGTTTGAAATCTAAAGTACATCTTGCCAAAGTCTTAACAACTCATTATACTGTCTTGTTTTTCATTATGCAAACAAATGATGTGGATTAAAACATCTTCATGAAGCATTTTAACATCCACTAGTAAAAGTAAACACTTTTACTAGAGTGCTCTGAAACACCTTCACTTTAGCTTGTTTTCATGGTTGGCCTCTGAGCAACAGAAGGCGTTTTACAACTCTAGGAATGGGGGATAAAGTGCAGCAGGATGAGAAAATTGATATTTTTCTTGGAACACCTTTTCAACAACAATATTTAACTGGGTCTTCCTTCCTTCTGTATGTCTTTTATAATAGAACCTGCCTGTATCCTGAAAGCACACAAAAACTCCACGTTACCAACAAAAAGCATTAATATCCAGTATATATAATTTTCATGTTATATTTTCATGGCTTACAAGCCTCTGAAGTTAAAGGGGAAGAATTTTCCCTGGACATTTTTTCTGTACATCCAGCTTGGAAAACAACATTTGAATCACAACAATAAGTAGCAGAAACCATACCAAATGGAACTTGTAAATCTGAGAACAATGAATTTTCTCTTTGTGCCTTATCTCTAAGATCACCACAGGAGTCAACACACTGGTGGTTTCTTGGGTAAACAGTAATGAAATCTATTTGCCCAACATCTGAGTATTGCTGCTCAGTTGTTCCAAGACTATGTTACCACCCACCTGCTTATTTCATTTGCACGGACGGCCTTTGAGACACTACAGCTATACAGAGGAGTTGTGTTCACTTTAAGCAAATCACTGAAAACACGAGAACTTACAGCACAAGACATTCAAACTGCATCTTTTACTCTAAAGACAAAAAAATGCATCTTTAGTGGGTTGCAGTCAATCCAATTAAGAAGCTTTGAATTGTACAGTGTATTTATGTCTACATTCTGCCAAGTACTGCCAGAAACAAGTGCTGCAACTACAAGCCAAACTACCCCGTGATACCACAATTATGCCAGATTACCAATATGTTAAAAATGAATCATGCTAACCCCACAAATGTGCTGAATTGAATTAGCCTGCCGTTACATTTTGAAACCACTACGTTGCTGAGGTCTGTTAAGAATTATCAAACCCTTCTGCTGATCAAAACCCCACTTGTCAGAGCAGTTGCATGCAAACCTAACTAAAGACAGCACAGCAGTATCGTGTAGTTCTTTTTGTCGCTGCTGCTCGCGTTCTCACTAAAACCAGGAAGATAGAGCACATAACACCAGTTTTAAAGTGCCTACACTGGCTCCACGTAGCTCAAAGAATAGACTTTAAAATACTGTTGCTAGTTTATAAATCACTGAACGGTTTAGCACCACAATACATTAAAGACCTGAAAAAAAAATCTTCAGGGCGGCTTTACAGAAAGTTATCAAATTTAGAAGATGCTATCTAAAATTATGGAAACAACATAAGACCACCACTCACTCAATATTTTAAAACAATATTTAAAACAAGTTCAAAAGACAGCAGTGAAAGAGCCCTAAAAGACAGTATTCACCAGAGACTATGGGCTAATATAAAACCTTTGTCCTTCATTATGAACTCTTTAGCGATTCTATGTGGATGTAGGAGTGACTAAACAATTTTTAAAGAACAGCAAAATAGCAAAGTAACACAAAGAAGTTGAAAAAGGCGTCTTTGTTCCAATTAAGACACCAATGCATTTTGTGTTTCGGGACGTAAACTAAGTATTTAGTTTTCCCACACGGTAGGACTCTGACATTAGTGTTACAAATATTGACCAAATAAGGACAGAATGGGTGGAGAGAGATTAAACCGGTGTCTTGATCCAGTCAAAGGGCTGATGTTCTGTTCTGCTGTGGAAGAAATTCATAACACAGCAACAACATTTAGGAGATATTAAACTGTTTGTGTATGATTCCACAATGTCTTTATTACACATGATTAAACATGAATTTCCCAAGGGGATTTTATTTCATAGAGGAATAAGTATTCAATTAAAACTTAAATTTTGTGAACATTAATTTGTTATCTCATAAGCCTGATTATTCTAACTTTAGCAAAGTTAGAATAATAATCAGGCTTATGATTCTAAGCTTAATGATTTTTGAGGATGTAGCTCACAAACATTTATCTTCTGCCGCAATTGGAGTCTAGTTTTGGTCATCAATGACAACAAACAATTACTTAGGGAAATTACTATTAAAACTTGTAATTTAGATCAAAATTACCAAATGGAGAGAGCACTTGATTATCAGGGAAATAATAGCCAAATAATTCAATATCAGTTGTTGTCCATAAATACCTTCCTGGTAAAGGCTTATGTTTTAAAATAATAGCTGACGGCATAAATCCAGCACTGATTTTTTTTTTTTAACAGCAAGAGAATGCTGGTCATTATTTTGCTGAAGATACTTATCTTTAAAATGCAAGAGCTTATTATAAAAAGAACTCAACCTTAAAGTTAAGCACTTTAGGCAACAAACTTGTTATGCTAGTTGTGCACTTACCTAACGACAGGAAAAGGTTAAAGAATGATGAAACAAGCAAAACAGTAAAAATACAAAAAATAGGTAAGATAGAAATCAGTAGAATGATGCAACGATGTCATAGTTCACTATAAATTAAAAATGTTGAGAAGCCAGGGTCCTTTACGAGACGCTTGCACCAACTGACGGTATGTATTTCAAATACCATTTCATAACGCAAAGACAAAACTTTGAGAAAGTAATATTAATTTTGACAGAATTAGAAATGAATAACCCTTTGGAGAACCGATTCTTAATCTATTCATCAGTTACCACAGTTATAAATAATTGTATCTTTTAAAATACCAGAATGGCAGCTTAAAGCACTGTAAAGAACATTAGATATATAACTCCCATCAGCTTTAAGAAAATTAGACATTTTAGAACGTTATTGAGGTTATGTTATGTAGAAAGAAAAATCTGCTCATTTGGGACAGCTCTAAGCATCAAATAATACTAAAATACCAAAAAAATACATAATTTAAAAAACGTGAGCTGATCTTCTTAAGCTATTGTTTCTGCCCAGAAACAAGAGCTTAAGGCATCATTTACTTCTTTAGTATAGAATGCGGATGGCCTCAGCTCTAGTCTTGAACAAGCTGAAGCCCTTGGTCAGGGGTTTGTTTCCTACTAGAGGCTGGTGGTAGAAGCAGCTGCTCCTAGAATCTCCTTCAAGAAACCAACAGAGCATTTAGCAGCAGCTATAGAAGGTCAGCTTGGAAAGTTGGGGCATCCTATTAGCTCTGGTTTGTGCAGCATCAGTGGCGTCTAGCTGGCAGGTGGCCAGCCTCGGTAAAACTGCATTTCTCAGCTCTCAAACAACGTCAGGCTGCTTTCTCTTATACATCGGAGGTTTTGCAGCCAATGTTGAGTTGCTGATAGCACCTAAGTTGGGGAACCTCTAATTTCAAGGTTCCTTCTGCAGAATTTTGAATAAAATAAGAATCAAAGTTTTTTCTTTTCTTTCAGAAGGAAGTAGATACCAGATACCCAAACAGTAACCTGTATCAATGGATCCTGAGCTCCTGAACAAGAATGAGGCATTCTCTACGCCAGTGAGGAAAAAGCGGGACTTGCACACTCAGTTCTCCCTGATGTAACCTTCACCAATAACCAGTGCAAGAGGAGATTCTCTCCTGATGCAGTGATGCTGTGAAAAGGGCATATTTGTCCTGGTCACGGGTTTATAAGGTCCCCATGACATCATAGTTTCCTTCCTGAAACTCCTCCTCTTCCTGTTGAAAACTGAAAGTAGGTTCATCCAGTTCACTGTGATATTAATAGTTTTTACAGCAGTGTAGTCAGTTTTTCATGGCTTGAGGCCCAACTGTTTATTTCTTGTGTAAGCTCAAAATATATTGTAAAAAGGACTCTTTGCTTCCAACAAATGACTTTAGTAAAACAACACTATCAAATGCTCCTGTCAGCCTAGGGGGCTCAGAAAACTGTCTATTACTCAGTCAAAGTGGATGAGAGCTCCCCTGTTAGCTTTTGTAAATGTTTGAATAAAACACAAAGTGCGCCCTCACAGCCTCAACAATACTGAAACAAATGCATCTCTCACTGACTTCTCTTTTTTTTCTACCACAAATGCACAAAAACAACTTAGATATGTTTTCCTAGGTGACAAACCATTTTTTTTTTTATATCGGTATCTCAAGCTGATTATTACTTGAATTCTTCTTCAGGACTGAAATGTGTCTTATTGGGATTTTACAGAAAAACACCAAGCAATGCCAAATAATAAGAAACAAAGCCATTGGGTTTTGATATGTTAAAAAAAAAAGAAAAAATAGAAAACGTGTGTACATCGTAAAACGTTAATGATAATTGCAGATAATTTTACCAACTTGTTTATTCGGACCCCAGCTTTCGCCTGCTGGAGGTGCACCAGTCCCCCTCGCGACCCGACAAAGATAAGCATATCAGATAATGGATGGACGCCTGGGTGGATACCTATTCTTACTGAAAGTAATGTTAACATATCTGGACTATAATCGACATCTTTGGAGAGATGCCTGACCCATCAGACAAACTTCTTGATTGAATTGAAAAATTCACTTTTGTGTGTTACTTTGTGTTGCTCTGTCACATAAGATTAGAAAAACTGCTTAATACTGACATTTTGGTTATTGCTTCCTCTTTTTTTTTGTTTCTTTTCTTACTTTCTTTCACACTATGCTTTACAAGGTAAAGTTATATTCTGCTCTGCATCTGAGTTTGTTTTTTTTTATTTGCACTCTGCAGTTTTAGAATCAGAAGGAAAACATAAAAGGGGATAATTAAGTTCCACTTACTGACTTCTCTCTGTGAGAAACATTGCATAAAGAGGAGCTACGCTGTTTCCAGAGTCATGAGTGGGCGATGCTTTGAAAAATCAGAGAACAAATGTACAGCAGCTCAAACAACATGACTGATAGCTCCCAACTATATTCATCTTTCTAGATTGATCCACAAACACACTCACTGTCTCTCGCAAAGACTGCTGATGTTTAACGTCTGTCAGTTCGGTTGTCCGTTTGTGGTCACCACTTTGGTTTGCTGGGTCTCAGACCCTTCCCACAGACATTCATTTCCTCCTGTAAATACAGCTTTGTGGCCACAAACTGCGAGCAGTGGGTGGGCCTTGGGCTTATGAATGCAAAGTGGAGACGGCCCTGAAAATGTCCTGCATTCACTACACAGCCTGGCATCACACCAATATAAAAGCAGGGAAAGCCCTGAGGCAAAGTGTTCGACCTCGATCTGAGTCAAACCCCATAGTGCTGGGACACTTTTTCATCTGTGAGCAAAATCTCAGGCTCTTTAGTGCATCTTCCAAACTGACACAGTGATATATTGGTTTTTTGTTAATGCTGTTACAACTTTTTTAATTAAAGTATGATAAAAAAAATAAAATATGTTAAGTATCTGACTACATTTGAGCATAGACCAATTTATACTAAGTGAACAGACTTCAGCTCAAAAGTTATGCCTGCTAATTTATGCACCAAAAACACGACTGCCATGGAGATTAGCATAATTGCTGCAAAACTTATCAACTCTTGTAACCCAGAGGCTGGTGAAATAAAACAAATTCATACCTGCAAGTGCAAACCTCAGGCACCATGAATAAACCAGTGCTTCTGTTTATTTAGAGAACAGTTTAGCTTTTCTCCATTAAAAAAAAAAAAAAAGGACTTCACAGAGTTTGTCCTTAATAAACTTTTCTGCCAACTTAACTTATACGTAAATCTATCATAATCCATTAAGCTAAGCTTGCTCCAGGACTATAATGTTTTTGAAAACTTGAAGAGAAAATCTCCGCTTAATCAGAATTTAGCATAACTGCTTGCATTATCCAGGCCATTTTGTGGATTTGAGCAAATGAGCAACTTTCCCTTGGGGGTATATACTAAATAGCGGCACCACTTTAAGAGGCTTCTCAGTGGAAATAAATAAGAACACCACAGTGTGGGCACAGCAACAATTTGGAAGATTCAGTACTGAAAATAGTAACTGTATAGGCCAAATGGTGAAAGTAACAAGTTTTCCACTTGCACGTCTTTAGTCTGTTAAACTTTCACAAAAAAAGTATAATTTTATCATTTCTTAGGTGCACCAATACAAACTTTATTGTGTGCCCAAATTTTCAATCTGATCACATTCGTCATCACAGATGTACAGGCTCAGCTTTTTTGTTGTTTTTTTTAAATCACTGTCCATAAAATTAATACTGACTTGTAAATTATGAACAATCAAATTGTAAACAAAAAGCTCACAATTTGCAGCAGAACTGAGACAAAATGGATAGAAAGACAAGGAACTGACTGAAAAAGTGCTTCAATAAGCTGAAAGTTACATTTAAATATCTCAAAATAAGAAGAATGAAAGGATGAAATAAAAAAAGTGGACATGCTTTAAGGGCTAAATATGCTATGAACATCTCATTTTATTATGTCCAAGCCATTTTTCTTATGAAAAATAATTTTGAACTAAGTGAAGGAAAGTTCTTATGCAGAATATTGGGCTCTTATGCAGTATTATACAAAATATGTATATATTTATTTACCTTTTATTTATTTATCCACAAATAAATATATCTATGGTTTGATGTGCTGAAACACCGATAAGGTTTATCAGTACTGACTCCTGGTTCATTTGAAATCCCTTATAGCTTTGCACACAACATTACAGTGCAACATGTCAGGATTTAAAGCTGATTTTAGAGCTCGCAGTAGAATTACTGTATCCAGAGTTCATAGGGGTTTTCATCAAATCTAATTAAAAAGGTTAACTATTTTGTTCAGAAGAATTTCAATAATGATTAGTTACAGCTGTAACTGCAGTCATATTGATACTACAAATTTGGAGGGCTGGCTACGAATTTGTATCCACATTTTTCAGTTTTCTTTTGTACAGAAATCTGATGACCACTTATCTTCATTGTTTCCTTTTATCACATGAAAGTCAAAGAAAATTCAAAGTTATGTGTTGCGGTAATGTGAAAATGTTAGAAGAATCTCAAGATTTGAATATTTTGGCAAGGTTTTTCAGGGCTGCATCAGATTTTTAAAGGCATGTGATATATACCATTAACATTGAAAAGCAACAGCAGTAGAAGAACAAGCACTTCATGCTTCATCGCGATCTTGGCTAGACTGACTTTAATGGCGCTGCTTCACAGTGCGAGAAAAACCCCAACCACCTCAATCATGGAGAGAGGAAGTATAATCAGCAAACCCAAAAACACCCCCCATCCTCTGAGACTAAATCGTCCTGTTGCCTGCTAACAAAGTCTCTCTCCCTTCCTTTGCAATCACAAAATACTGTATATATGCAGTTAGTGTGCAGCATCACCCCCTGTGATGCAGTGGCAGGTTTGAGAAGTGACTGTTTTTGGTGCTGGAAATCCCTTCGCTTTCTGTTGCAGGTGAAAGAAATGATAAGTCTTTCTGAAAGAGTTCCTACAAGCGGTGTTTTACTAACGTCAAATGTTTAAAGCTGTTGTTGGTAACTTTTAGATATATATATTTTTATATATTTTTATTTTTTTTTACATATTTGACATAATTGTCAAAACTGTCACTATATACTAACTACAAAGACTATATAAACCCCATACTGCAGCTTTAAGGATTAAACTATGCATAGGTTCCAACACCTGGGTTTCAGTACAGCCTTGGGTTGTAAGGTTGCGTGTTCTTGTTTTATTAAAAAACTGTTTACACAGAGAGACTTGGAGGGCAAAAGAGGGAATAAAATTTGCCAGAAAAGAAAATGGAGTCACCATTGGATTCCTTCTTTGGAGGAAGGTGCAATGGACACTAAGCAATTCAGTGACGCAGTGCTAAACAGGGCACAAAAAAATAAGCACACAGCAAGTCTTTATAGAGTCACTCTCTTTCTTCCAGCCTGATGAAAGTCATCCCATAGTCTGCCCCCACGTGGACTGAATATCAGTTATGATTTCTCAATGAGGTCAAAGCTGTAAAACTGGAGCTGATTTTCCATGTGACAAAAAACCCCCTGTCCAAGCAACAGGACTAATCATGCAGCATGATATCGACTGTCAATCCAGGATCAAATACTGGGGCAAAGCTTAGAAAAGAAAGCACTTCACCCGTCCTACATTTAGCCTTAATCAATCTTGCTCTGCTGGGGCGTTTCAAGACACATTGATCGACAGCCAAGATGGAATCTGTTCAAAGAACTTCCTGGAGAAGAAAGGTTGGAGAAATATTGAGGAAGAAGGTGAGTAATTGTCTTCCATGAGCAAATTTAACCAGACTACTTCTTCTTTCTTTTTCTGCTTTTAAGCTAAATGTTTTCAAAACAATCAAAACAAGTGTAACATTTATCCTATGATTTATAGCAGGGATCACAAATAAACCAAGGGGAATCAGGCAAACCACATCACGTCAATCCTGTTTATGTCCATCAAAACATCAAACCGTTTCTGTAGTAAGATGGCAGGAAAAAAATTTTTGCTGGAAAAACTACATCTCCAGCAGCTTACAAAGCATTTGCCCTTGACAGATTGAAAACGCGTCCCCGAAAAATGATCTGCAACCTCATGACGTCTGAGGCAATCAGTCCCAATCTTCACACTGTGACAGCTCATTATAGAGTTTGGCTACTCGCCCAATAACGGCACACTTGTTCTCTTGTCACCACGGGGACATGACGCCACACTATTCGAAAGATAAATGACTTGGTGATAATCATGGCTCAAGCAGTGACACTAACCCGTTAACCCCGGTTTTCACAAGCATGATTGTAACTTTGATGATAATTTATATCAAAAAGGTTTGAAACTCCAAACAATTCCAGATATTCCAGACTGTAGAATGACTGAAAACCATCATTATTGTTCTGCCTCGCAAGTGCCTGTTTTTTCTTTATCTCTCTATACAGGTGCCTTCCAAATGCATCAAACTTCATCAAACTTTCTGTCACATTACAACCAAATGCATTAACACAATTTTATTGAGCTGTTATGTAATGGACCAACTCAAAGCGGTGTATATTTATGAAATGGAAAAATCAATTTAGTTTTTTTGTTTTTTTTTACAAATGATACTCTGAAAAGTGTGCAGTAAATATGTATTCAGTCCCTTTTTACTTAGATACTTCAAAATAAAAGTCCAGCGCCACCAATGACCTTAAAACCAAATAACAAGAACAGTCATTCATCCATTCATTCTGTATGTTCTACCAATACCAGACCATGCAGAGACTGTCCACCTGTCTATGAGGACCATGATTCTTAATGCTGCACCCAATGCATATTTGGGGTGTTCCCCTGCTGCCACACACCTGATTTAAATGAATAGGGGATTAACAGGCTTCTGTAACACTTGATGTCATCCTGAGTAGACAATGGAATAATTCGAACCAGGTGAGCTGGAGCAAGGACACATCGGAAACATGAAGGGCAATGGATCTGAGGACAGGGACTGCGAACCACTGTTCCAGGAGAAACAATAATTCTAATGCCCTGATAATTTATTGGTAGGAATTACCCTGACACAGATTTTGGTTATTAATGTATTCAGGCACACTGGCTCTCATTTAACTGTAAAGACCATGAGGGAAATTGGCAGACATTAATGTGTGTTCAGCCCATATCAAATCAGTTTTTCACCACCATTAGGGCTTAATAGGAAACAATAAATTAATTATGATGCACTAGCCAATTTCCCACAGTTCGAGGTATAAATAAAGACAATGACATGCATCTTATACAGTGTCTCCAATTAAATGCTTTGCCTCCTGAAATTGAATACAAAAGATAACTGTGATGCGAAAATACGTAGTGACTAAGAATACTACTGTAAGAGACTGCTTCTCATTTTGCATTAACTATTAAAGCTGATGTTTTGAGAAACTCTTTCTCCTCTTATCGCTGTGCTTATTTCTCATATTCTATTAAACAAATAAGCACACATCTGAGCACAAGGTTTGCATCATGAAACCCTCAACCCACTGCACACTGTAGACGTGCACCTGCAGGCAACGACAACTGTGTTATTCAAACTTCTGTTGTGCTTATCGAAGCACGCAAGCAGATGGGGAAGCCAGAAAACCTGGTCTACTTATGAGACGGTGGACTGCATCGCAGATAGACACAGTCAAATACATAGCTTCAAAATTATACAATACCTTATTAATGTAGGTTCCATGTTATTATATTTTAAAGTAAGTTTGTTGATTATCCTTTGAGCTAAGGATTTTATTTGCTTTCATAATTTATATCTGCATTCCTATGTATGGTATGCTTGTTCTTCTACTGCATGTGGGAGTAAAGAATGGTTTGTCCTGTTTGTCATATGCGCTGGCCCTGTTACTGACACATTGGTTTCCCCTCCAGGGTGCATGTTGTCTCTCACCCACTGACTGCAGGAGATTAGCATTTCCCTTTTCCCATGACCCTGAGTCGGATTAAGCAAGTATACATAATGGATCAGTGGGTGGAGTTAACACATATTTCATTTGTTTTTTTTTTTTGTTTTTTTTTGCAGCCTTAATACAGAATTGAAGCTGTCAGAGTAAAAAAAAAAAAAAAAAAAAAACTTCTGCTTGTTATTTCTTGATCTCATTTAGAGAATAGTGAGGTTAAATTACACACAGTTGGAATCAAATATTTGTAAAAAAATATATATTGGAGCCCATGTTATTTTTTTTCTACTTCACAATTATTATTCATCCAAATAACAAACAACAAATGAAATTTTGCAATTCAAAATATTACAAAGGCTCTACATCCTAAATAGCTGAAAATGATCAATCTATACAAGCAGAGACGCTTTTTTGTCTATAAGTAATGTCATTTTAAGAATAAATTTTTGTCAAGCTTTCCAGCTGCCACCACCTCCATTGATTAGTGAATGTAAGCTAGCAGGCCATCAAGCTGCAGCTACCAAACCTAAACACACTCAGTAAAACAATCAGACTTCAGAAAAGAAGGGCAGCAGCATAATCGTGGACATTATGTACTGAGGAAACCATCTGCTTCCATCTGGAAAATGATTCAACACAGTAAAATAAAGCAACAACAGACTGACAAACAGCATTTATCCCACAGCGATGGCCTCCGTCACACCAACCATACCCAGTCTTTTACACACAAAAGAAGTAAAAAAAAAAAGCACAGATGTATACATTAAACTGGGAAAAACACAAAGTGAAATAACTGTGTGATTACATAACCCTGACTGACTTTAAGCAGTGTAGCTGCTATTGATAAGAATATCTTCCAAACTCAATTAATTTCACATCTGTTTGTTTTTTACATCAGAACATTTTGTTCTAGTAGTCAAAATATATTTTCAACAAGTTGAAATACTCTTTTTCCTCATAACTTGTTACGGAGGCACACATATTTCTATTATAGTCTCAGCACTACTTCAACACAGCCAATTGAGTCTGATTGTGAACAACAAACAAAACAGCGAGCTCAGCTTTCGATTTTCTTCTGCCAACCTCATGTTCTGCTAAGACTGACCTCTCAAAATTATCCACAGCGCAAGGTAATTCGCTGTGTAGAAAAACATGATCAAAAGGAAAACTTGCAATATATTTTCTGGTACGCCGATGCTGCAGAGAAAGCAGAAGTTATCTGAATCTCTACAAACAAGCTGCTTTTATTTATTAAATTATTGATCATGCCAAATTGAGTTTGGATGTTAAAGATAGAACACACTTACTGTGCTGGCAGTGAACTCCACTAAAGCCTTGTGGACACTGGCACACGTAACCAATGAACGTATCGCCTCTGTAAGTCTCACTGATCTCACAAGTTCCTCTGTTGTGGCAGGGGTTTGGATGACAAGGACCTGTGCAGGAGCGAAAACACATACACAGTTTCATTCATCACATTCTCATTTACTAAGTCTACAGACACATACTGCAACTAGGTAATGTATTTACTCTGTCAAAGTGCATTGTGTTTCATTACGAGCTCCCCGCGAGAATAAAACGAGTAAAAATGCAGACAACCTCATCCATACAGTAATTTAAGAGCCACATAAAAGAAAAGCATATAATATTTCATGAGCTTTGAAAACTCATTTAAGGTAAGTTTGTACACATAAATTTATTCAAAAATGCCCTGTAAGATTACATGCAAGTAGAAAAAGTGTTTGACAGGTTGGCTACAAAAGTAACTAAAAATTCTTGTTTTGTGTGAGAGTGGATTCTATGATGAATTGCTTTTTATGGATCATAAAGCAATCCCAATTTTAGCAGAGCATCACGGTTATAATTGTGAAAAAGAAGACAAACATTACAGACCGAAGACAATTTTGATCACTTAATTTGATGTTTCCTGCCTATATCATGTGCAACTGAAATGTAATATTTAATACCTGAGCTTTAGTCATCCTCGGAAACCCAAAAACTCTATTTTAAATGTATGCTACATGGAATTTACTTTTTGAAGTAAAACTAGAAAAAATAAATAATGAAAAAGAGCTTAGTCGGCAGCCTAGTAGATTTATATCGGCAGCCATTTGCAATACGGCATTTATTGCACTTATCTGCAAGACAGAAGCTATTCCCCTTCAATAAATAAAATCCACAAAGCCATTTAGGTGCCAAAAGGCTCTTCTGGGAACATCATAACACAAAAAGCAAAATCCTCTTGGAAAATGAAGAAAATGTGCCACTATGTGTACACACTTCCCAACCACTTGCGTTCAGAAAATAAGGCCCTTCTTAGCAACCCCTTAATATCATTGCATAATATTAAGCGATATTAGGTAAATTAATTTACCTACAAAATTACCTAATGAACAAAAAAGTACATTAGGTAATTTAACTGGGATGAAAGGGGAGAGGCAGAAATATATAGGGGAAACAAAGTTGATGGAAAACCTTTTGAGAGTTCCTTAAAACGCCTGGCAAAAGAACACAGGAGTGGTTTCAGGAAGAGTCTGTAAAAGTCCTGGAATGACCCAGTTAGGATCATAGTGCTGTAAAGCATCCCCAGAAGGACCTGAAAATGAAAATGTGCTGATGCTTCAGATCAAAAAAATTCTTTCTTCAATAAAGAAGAGAAGAAAACTTCAAAGACTGGCTGTGCCAAGCTTGTAGCATCATTCTGGAAGAAGCGTGCCGCTGCTGCCAAAATAGTTTTAGTCATTTAAGTTAAAACTTAATGACACATTTAAACATGAACATTTACAACTGAGATTAACCTTCCAAACATTTGAATGACTATGGGAATATCTTATGTCAGGATGCTTAGTCCTTGTCTTCACATTGAGCAGAAATACAAAAAAATAAGAAACTATACCATACAGTGTTTTGTAAAAGTATTCACATTCCTTGAACTCCTTCACATTACAACCCCAGACCTCCAATTTTAAGGAAGTGATGTAATGGACTAACTGAGCATAAACTGTAACCATGTAGTGGAAGGAAAGAAACCCATGATTTTCTGTTTTTTAACAATATGTGGAATGCATTCAGTTCCCAGTCAACACATTGTAAAAATCACCTTTTACTCCATTTACAACTACAGAGTGGTTAATGCACCAGTACCAGTTTTCCACACCTATGCCATGAATATTGTAAGTTTGAAGTTTGCAAAATTAACCGGGTGGGTGAGAGTGTCTGGGAACATCAATGTCCAAGTCTTGGCACAGATTCTCAATTGAATTTAGTTCTGGATTTTGACTGGATTCACATTGTAGCTCTAACTGCATGTTCAGGGTTGTTGTCCTGCTGAAAGTGAACAACTGCCCCCAGGGGTATCAACGGGCCATCCTTTGCTCTATCGGCACTTGTAACTAAAGTTACGAACAAACAACAAACGAAAAACAATAATAATACATTAAAGCTACAGAATCCCAGCCTGCCTGCAGAAAAGAAGTGGCTGTTTATGTGTTACCTGGCCAAGTCCCTGGTCAGTACAGCCTGGCATACAAAAAAGCTGTTGTGATCCCTAATTTGCATGGGAATTCATGTTCATGGTAATTAGGTATATGCATACTGGTTGTGTGCACACTGGCCCATTCATCACAACTATTGTTTTTGCTTTATTGTTCGGCTGCAGGGAACAATAGCAGGGCCACGAGTGCATAGCCAATCAGAAAAAAAGGAATATCTGAACACTTTTCCACTTGCAAGTTTTTTTATTCTCCTCTCCTAAAAAAGAATATTAAATGGATATTTAAATCAACAAATAACCAAATATACAATTAAGCACATTATGGTAACAAGGTCTGAGTTACTTGCTTCACAACTAAGGCTAGAAAAGCTTCTAAAGTCCATCTCTGAATGATAGCAATAAATATATCTAAATATAAAAACATTGATATAAAAGGAAATGTATATGGGTTCATTTGGTGTCCAATATTTAATTCAAAACTGCTAAAATATGTGTTGACATGAAAATCAAAACAAGCCAGTATTTCTTTTCTCCCCACTGCATGTTTCTTTCTGAAGTTTCCTTCTTTTTGTGCCTTTTCAACTCTGCTTTTGAAAAGGCACATGTCAGTGGTAAAAAAAAAAATAAAAAAAATGCTTTGACAAGGCTGTTATTTCATGCTAAGTGATAAACAACAAAATGTCCCAAGGGTGAGACTGTCGTGCTCTCTTAAGTTAGTGTGACAAATTAAAAGCCACAAGTGCAAAATTTGACAGTGTCACAAAAAAGGGGAGAAACTGTCATCTGTGGAGCCATAGAAGCTGTGCGACAACTTGAAAAAGTGTGCAGCGTTGGTTGAAGATGGGCTCAGCAGAAAAATGCATGAAAAAATAAGCATCAATGTCAGACATATTGATTTTTCTTTACTGCAGCTTTAACATAATAATTTACTTATACGAAGTTTTATCTAACTGGAGGCAATGTTTGGGAGCAGCCCAACCAAGGTGCTGACTTAAATTTGATTTAAGGATAAATAAAAAATAAAAACTTGGAGGGAGGTGAAAATGAGGATGGAGGTAAGGAGGCTTTCCAACCTCAAAGACTTAAATCTCAACACAAGGATAAATTGTCATCAAACATTTAGTGATTAAGCATTCCCTTAAACCATGCTTAAAGCTTGTAAAAATGGACATGCTTTCAGTCACACCGAGCGCAAACTGTTACGAAAGGCCAATGTGAACGAACAGGTGAAGAGATTGGTCATGGTGCCTTAAAACAACAAGTCGTGCGAGTGCACTTCCAGCGTGAATTAGCCAGAGAGCCACAGGATAATTTAAAGATTAATAGAATAAAGATGTGCAAGCCCCACACATGCATAGGGAAACATGCAAACTTGGAATATAAATGCTGCACGCCTGAATTTTGAACATGTGAAGAAGATCTCAGACGTCAATGCAACACACAATTATTTGCCTCCAGAAAATGTAAACACCTAAGTATGTGGAATATTTTGATATCAATCTTCAATATCAATGATCCACAAACACTAAAAGTCATTGTTGGCAAAACTGGAATGCCAGAAAGGTATATTGCATGTTGTCAGTGGATGCTCCCTCCACTTATGTATGTTGTAAGATGAATGAATGTGAGGTGCATGTCCAGAGGAACTATTAGAGGCTTTCTAGTGTGAATGTCAGCTGCTGCTGTGATATATACACCAGTGCTCGCTCCAAGATTGATGGGATCCTGTGTCTTTTCCAGCGCTGGCTTTGTGATTTCTTTTCTGGCTGCAAAACAAAGGCCAATCAATCAGCTGCAAAAACCTGACCAATGGTTAAACAGGGCAGAGCATTATCTGCTTCCTTTGGGGATCAATGAGGCGGACTTAACTTTTTCAAGGTTAAGGGTGCATATGTAGCTTTACATCGTAGCTGAAAGCTGTCAGAAACATTTTGCTGTAAATCTGACTGTACAAAAAACTGCTGGTGTTCTTAGGGAGAAAACAGAATTACAGTGTCTTCTGTGGCTACAAAGAAATATGACAGACAAGCAGGTGGCGTAGAAAGGCTCCAAAATTTATTGAAAAACAAATGAATACAGTAATGTTGAAAAGCATTTGTTTCCAGTACATTACTAAAGAAAAGTCACAATATATAAATTGATTACAGACAGTCTTGTATGGTATTTCAAGCCTCTAATTCTGTTTAGTTTGATGTTATGACTTTAATTTTTTTTAGTAATATTCTAATGTATTAATTGGCTAGTTTTATTCCCCAAAAAGGACACAAGGTCATATTGGATTTTACAGAAGAAAAGCATTTGAAAATAAGTCTTAATTCTAGCATAGAGGAGTAAATATTTTTCAGTACAGAGCTGCCCTGAATAATACTTTACTCCTCTAGATTGAAAATGTGTTATTTCAACAAGATTTAGAAACCAGAACTGAAGAGTCTCACTGAAAGCATAACTGAATATGAAACTCTGCTCCGGATTTAACTAGATTTTTTTCCCCATCTTACAAAGTGCTGAGTTAATAGTGGTAAGCCAGCCTATCAAAAAGCTTGTAAGCCTTTCATAAAATCTTTATTCAAAGGACACACACACAAAGGCAGACACACATGCCCACACGCGCACACGCACAGATTTCACCTGTCTCAGGAGAGTGAAATTTGCATGTAAGATCCTCTGATCTGACTGTGCACTCATCAACATCACTTAGAAATCTAACATGGCCTAATTGTGTCAAATCTATTTTAACCCAGCTCCTTTTTTCTATGATGGCTTCATTGATTCACAGGTTTCCTGGTGAATGCACCCATCCTGCACCTCCTCTGATGAAAGTTGGCACCGTACCACCAATATTACATCAAGGCTCCCAGCATGTGCCACCCCACGTTTATGCTTTTAGAGAGTTCCTGGCCTCCCATTCACAGGCCCCTTTCCCAATCTGCCATTTTAACCCATCAGCATTTCACGGCGACAAACAAAAAAAAACACTCAGAGGCGACGGTGTAAGAATTTCACAGAAACTAAATTGTTTGAAATATGTCAAAAAAATATCCAAAAGGAGGGGTCATGCTGGGGATCATCCGGCAGCTGAGGAGGATCGAGAGGAAAGCAGGAGTTGGAAAATGCCACGGAAATGTCAAAGCCATACCCAGCTAGCCCCCAAGGGTCCCTTTAATAATAAAAAAGTCCAATTTTGAGTTGGAGTTTTGGCTAACAGGAAATACAGAGAACACCCCTCATCTCCTACCCCCTGAAATAAGATTGATGTGTGCAATCAAAGGATCTGATTATGCAGATTACAAATATATTGGTCTTGGAAGAGGTCCTGATTTGCTTAATTCCTCAAAACCGTCAACAGTAATTTGGCCTTTCATGTCAATCTGCCCTATTTTCTCCTACAGTTGAGTTGAGTTCCAGGTCAGTGGGCACAAAATGAAAACCACCAACTGCTCCACAAACTCCTGAAGTATTTACAATCCTGATATTGTTTGCAGAGTTTTACAGATAATCAGATAATTTATTGTTTTTAAGATACATGTGGAGCTTTTGTCTGCTCAATGGCAAAACATAACTGCAATAATAATTTAACATTATAAATATATTCGGTGTTGAAAGAGTAAAGTTCCTCAATGGACTAATTTAGCACTGACAAGTTATATTTAATATAATTCTTGGTTTGTGACTGAGCTCACAACAGAGGTCTCTTGTTAATATCTATGTATGATAATGTTAAATAATCTGACATGACAAAACATCTAATATTTCCCACAATGCTTCAGTTGTTTAATTTTTGTTCTCTCACATCCTTTAAGTGATTAGAATCACAGATAACACATGTTTTTGCACTAGAAAAACAAGCTAGTGTGATTCCATGGGTATTATGTCCAATCCCTCTTGGTTTAACCAACCTAATCTCAAGTACGCAGCAGGGATTAAGATTAATGAAACTCGCAGCCAAAGACAAACAGATACTGAAGATGCAGTTAGTATGTTTGCTTTTTTCTTTCGTTTACATTTTAACTGTATCAGTGCTGAATTTAAAAACTTTTTGTTTTTCTTTTAATTTGCAATGTTCACACATGTATGTTATATTATTAAAATTAGAGCAGCATCTCTTATTTACATACTGTACTTGAACATTACTGGGGTGCACAGAGCTGACTTAAAACACAAAGCACACACTTTGTACCCAGACTGAAGTTAATGACATGCATTAATGGTCATAATGCTTTTATGTGCAAAGTGAACATTCAGACATGTCTATTTCCCATTGTTGCTCTGATAATAATGAAAAGAATCTGAGCACTCATTCAAAATAATAATCAGAGCACAAAGTTGAAATGTATGCATGATAATGCTAAATGTATGTATTTCTTTCGCACAGAACATACATTTCTGTGCGACATACAGAAATGTATGTTCTCCATCTCCCCGGCAATAGATTATGAGATGAGTTTTTTTGTTTCTTTTTTCCCGGTCAACCTTAACGTGGCATAAAAGCAAACATGCAAAGAAGCCGAAATAAATAAACAGAGAGTGAGCAAGTGACAGAGGTTATGTTACAAAGAATTAAAACTTTCCTACCTGGAGAAGTTGGTTCCTCACCATCTGCTGCTGTATAGAGAAAAAAGGAAAGGAGAGGAAGATGAAAAAAATATGTGTTAGCTTTATTGCGATTGTGTCACAGTATTCAGGACAGCAGTTTGTATGCAACACTGCTGATCTGGCTACACTATTAACCATATACTGCAATGCCATATGCACATTTAGCATGCAATTCCCGTGAGCATAACATATGCAAAACCAGACCTAGCTGCCATCTGTAGGGCGCTGCATCAGCAAAGCAGCACATTTACTAAAGCAACACAAAGTTACTCTAAATCATAACCTGGCACTGAGTCAGGCCCTACAAACCCCCACCCCCTCGTTTAGACTCCCAGTCCTGGTCATTTGCATTTGACTAATAAGCGTTCATCTCTGAGAACCGCTGTAGGAATAGCCTCTGTGGCATTCACACTTGTTTGCTCCACCTGAGATTTGAGGCTCTGGTCCAGTTCCACAGCAGAGATTTGGCCTGTCTACCATCATTAACAAAATCTTCAATCTCCATCATAACCCATGAACTTGCTCCAAAAACTGTGTCTGCAAGCTGATAGAAAGGAACTAAGCTAAGGGCATTAGATGCAGGGATAACAGAAAGATGGCATTTCCTATAGGAGATGACAAGAAATGTAAATCAATAGATGGATGAATGGATGAACAAACAGGGCTGAATGTACAGGATTTGCTGCTCTGTAGAGCAAAATATGCATGACTTTAGTTTTTTTTATAATGCACTGGCAATAACACAGCTTACCAATGTCTGCTTAATTAAACTGAGTACCAAACAGATATTAGCATATAGAGGGCTTAAGACTGCATAGGACATAAAGCAGACATTAGGCAGTTGGAGCGATTTCCAGCCATGAGGAAAGGCAGCATGGGGTGATTATTTATTCTCTCTTCTCTCTGCCTCTTTCCTATTTGTATTTATTGCATTTCTTTTGTTTGAAATTGATATTGTTTCTGAATTTAGCTTCTAAAAATAAAAATAAAAAACTAAACAAAGCCACAACAGGGACCTTTCAAGGAATCAGATTCAGCAGAAAGGCTCTGTAATGACATATCTGTCAAGACCTCTGCTTAGTCTAAATCTGCTTCTTCAAATCAAATCCAGCTCCTTCATACCAAAAGAGGAAAAGGTGTATGTATGTATTTAAAAAGACCAGATGTAATTGTGGACCAGTCAGTTACTCTGCTTTGAATGTGAGCGAAAGCCTAGGCCAAAGTCACACAAAGCCTGAGCACTTTGTCAGCCTCTCATCTGTCTGGCAGCAGAGGCTCCCCTCGGTGTTTCCTCATGCATTCGGGCCACAGTAATCCCCAACCAAGCCGTTCCATGTTTCGCTTCGTGAGGGGTTTTTTTTCTCCGGTTTTTCTCCCTCCTCACTTACCATGAGGTCAAGGCGAAAACTTGAAAATTCTTAGACACGTTTTGTATACACACATAATCACACACTAGCAAATGAACAAGTAAATAAAATAAATAAATAAGAGGAAAATAAAACATATGCCTCCGAGCACAGACAACGCTTCACACCCACACATAAATACACATGCAGAGAAGATAAAGAACATGAAGGTGTTTTTTCTTTCTCTCTCTCGCTCTCTCTCTCTCCAAGTGTTGATGTAGTGAATCGCATGATAGCAAAGAACAGTAGGCACACCAAACACTTGGCTCGTGTTCAACATAGATGTGTGAAATCACCCAGCATACGCTGCATCACAAGGTTTATCTCTTGTGGATAAGAGCACCACTCTTTATCTAATATTATCAGAAAAAAACAAAAAACAGTTATTTCATTTCATAACGAAACAAATTATAAGCAGAGTCATGATGATTGACTCAATTACCAAAGTTAAATGTCTAGTCTTGGGAGCATTCAATACAGTCCAGAAACAAAGTAAGGCTGTGCATCACACTCAAGGTGCACACTAGAGTGAATCAATCAACTGTGGCCAGCTTAGGGCCGCTCAAGCCACTGTGGCAGTTAAACTTTGCTACAAAGCAGTCGAAGCAAAGATGGAAATTGCCACATTTTCCACACACCAAACCCCAAATGTCTTCATAAGCAAAAGGAATAGGCTTCCCTATAACCACGTGGCTAAAAAGCAAATTGTGCGCATCACTGTCATGACCACCAGTAACCACTGTTGTCAAACAACAGACAAACTTTTTATCTGCTCGATGCAAATCTTCAAAATTGTTCAGAACTCTTCCAGGGAAAAGGCAAAGAATTGTAAAAATAAAAAATAAATGAATTAAAAACTCAGATGCATATAAACACAATCTGGGTAATGGATCTGTGACTCCTAGTTAGCAGAATAGCATCAGAACTGACAAAAAATACTCAACTGACATTCTGTTTACATGTGTCAAGTGTAAACATCTATTTTTTGTTTGTTTGTTTGTTTGTTTGTTTGTGGCAGCAAATACTGAATGAGTTGATCAGAATGGCAATAAAAATAAATAATTACAGAGACTAAATTTATGGAAATTCAGTCTGAACATCAAAGCAGAGAAGAAAGAGGATTTATGTTTGGTTGTAACAAATTACTGTCTCTGATCATAGAAAGCATAAAACCTCCAAACAGATGGGCTCCAGGAGCAAAAGACCATTTGGGATGAATTTCTTGGACAGAAAACTGAGGCAACAATTTGTACAGATTCACCAACATTTGACAATAACATTCTGAAACTTTGAAAAGTCTTTACTTCAAATGTAAAACTCAGATTGTAGGATCAGAATGTAGTCTAAGCAAAACAAAAGCATGGAAACATCCTGCCTGAATCAAAGATGTAGGTGGTACAATGCTACGCGGTTTCGTTTGTACATTTTGAGCTCCTTCGTACCATGTGAACATTAATTAAACACCACTGCCTACCTGAGTTTTGTAGCTGACCATGTATATTCCTTGATGACCACAGTGTATCCACGTTCTGATTGCTACCACCGGCAATGCAACGCCCCTTATCACAAAGCTTGATATATCTCAAGCGGATTTCTTGAACACGGCAGTCAGTTCATTGCACTCCAATGGCCTCCACCGGATTTAATTTAAATAGAGCACCTTTGTGATGTGGTGTAGCAGATGACTTATACTGTGGATCTGCAGAAGAAAAATCTTCGCAACTATTTCCAGCTATCGTGTCAATATGTACCAAAGTGTCTGGGTAACATTTCGACAATGTTATTGAATCTATGCCACAAAGTATTAAGGCTGTGCTGAAAGCCAAAAAGTCGCTCCAAACTGGCATTTAGCAAAATGAACCTCATAAAATGGCCAGTGAGTATACATTTGTGCATATTTAAACAAGTTTTTATAATTATTACAACTAATTTGCTATACAGCAGTAGAACTGAAATTGCAAAAGCTGAACAGAATAATTTGAACATTGCTTTTTTTTCTAAAAAAGAACAGTAAAAATAGTCTTAAAAGTTCAGAATGAAATTGTTCTCAGGCACAAAGTATTGTCTCTGTATGTGCTGCACATTAGCACTGCAAATATCACCTTTTCTCATACCTCCTTCACACACACACACACGCACAAAGCTACTCCCCAGCCCTGAACAGATGCTCCGCGCGCATCTTTCTCCCACATACTATCACCCTTTAAAGTGTTTGTTCCATCACAGCCATGCTTATAAACATTAAATCATCTTGGTATGGAGTGGGTGGCTTGCTGTGAAATGACTCACAGTTACAGTACCAACAATAATTAAGGAGGCATTGTTGAGGCACTTCCTTATCATTAACTGTACCAACTAATGGCAAGGCGGTGCAGCAGAGTACCCTGGCATGTCAAATGAAGTGTTAAGCACCATCTCTTTGCAAGTAAATAACCCATCTATCCTCATTTTACCTTTTTGTCAGGGACAGGCGACCAGGTTAGACCTCTATTAACAAGTGTCTCTTTGACACATCGCTATAGACGAAACAAGAAACACCTCATGTTAGAATTATATTGCAATTATTTTTTGCCTTTCAACCCCATCTGGGTTACAAGAATGAGTTATATTCCATTTTGGAGCTTTGTTAAAGAAAAGTGACATTAAATGTGCAAATATTTAGAAAAAAAAAGACATTTAAACAAACAGTGGAATGACTAATTGTTTTTCTTCATCACTGTACTTGCCAACAGAAGCTGCTAAGTGCACAGAAGGAGTTACGAACAAAAAAACAATACTAAGTGTGTTGAAATAACAAATTACTGTTATAATGATTATGAATATTTTAATGAATATGTGACCTTATTGCCAAATGGTAATGTGGGTACACTGATAATGAACTTGTAAGGAAGGAAGCTGTTCACGCTTTATATTCTCTCCTGCAAGAACCTGCATCTATTCTATGAGATCCAGGAGATTCACCAGGTCAAAGGGGGCAAACAAAATTAGCCCTGATGCGTTAAATTGGGCACTGAGGGAGGGTCTGTCTGTGCAGGTAAGGAGCTTATCAAGGTACAGACAGTCTACAAACACAATGTCTGAATAGGTGTTGACTTTTTGATAGACTGTACCTTTGTGCTTTCTGACAGGAGGATGCATAATGCCACTAATGCAACACTGTCCAATCAAGGTACCACAAGTCATTACCAGAGGTGACCCAAAATCATACCCCAATGACACCAGAGGGATTTTCTGGCTATTTTTGAGGACTCGTGTTTTCTACTTTTTTCTATGCAATTTCACAGAAGTCAACTATCATTTCAATTACATCTATTTATTTATTTATTTATTTAATTGAGTCCCACCACATAATTTAAGTTACTACATGGTTTATAATAATCTTTGTTGTGCCAAAATACGGGGAACAGTCCAGAGAATATTCCAAAAGATAAAATGATCAAATATGAAACACACCAGAAAATTAAATAACTGAAAGTCCCAATTAAATAGTCAAATCTGAAATACTGACAAAACATTCAGCAAATTCTAACATAACATTTCAGATAGATGCATTATCCACAAACTTTGTATTCTCTGATGTAGGACCCGGGTGGCCACTAATAATTACACTTAGACTAATCTTCTTGACCCAATAAATAGATTTATAGCTGACAGATACAATTTTAAGTCAGTTGGTTACCGAACAAACAAACAAAAAAAAAAAAACCCTTTACATGATAATCTCCTAAAAAGGAGATTATCATGAAGTAGCTATTGACACTAAAAAGAATTGCTGCTTTCCGCCTCCTGTATGCAGGTTAAAATCAGAAGTGTTTAACACAACTAAACAAAACCAAATGAGCTTTTTGAATGCCATGGAGCCCATTATCCAGCACAAGCTGTTCCCAGAAATTTTATGGTAATTTCCATCTTTTTTGTATCTCTCGCTAATGTTTATTTCAATTATTAAGCACTGAGCTCTAAAAGGTTACCTCATATTATATAAATATATAATTAAAGAAAAATATAAAAAAATATTAAAAAGACCTCTATAAAGGTTAAACAGAGAGAGTGAGGATTGCAATTTTTTATTATTTGGATCAGTTTTTAATCTTAATAATTGAAGCATGAGAAGCTCATGCATGAACTCTGGATACACTTAATGCAAAACATCTGCAGGAACTACCATCAGCAATGTTATGGCTTTAACTGACACGTCTACATAATGAGGAGACTTAAAGAGGGCAAAGTGCGGTTTTCATAAACGCTTACATCGTAATCCTTTACTTCACCGTTTAAAAAACATGAAAACGGTAAAATGAGTGTAACTTAAGTTGTTTTGCTGTCACTGATCTTGAATTTATAAAGAAGGGTTGTTTGAAGCTCTTCATGAATATTCCTCATATGCACTGACCCGTTCAGTTCAACTGAACTCGCTGTAAAGAAAGAGTAATCTGCATGACAGAAAGAAATATTATAATGGGAAACCACAAATGGTGAACAGAAGTAACACTAATACTTTCACACACCCTAATGTATGAGGTTCTTGGCAATAAATGAAAAGCATGTGCTTTAGAAGCCAGACTTGTGATTGGCGAGTTAGTGAATATCAAAAATATTCCTTAAGTGTTTGAGTTACATTTCCGACAAGTTTTGAGTTAAGATTAAGTCAAGTCTAAAACACCAAACTGAGTTCCAATTTTTGCTGAATATGCACATTTATGTATTTTGCAGTTATCCACATCAAATACGAAACTAGCAGACATAAAAGCAATCATCATCAATCCACATCAAATTGTCTCTCTTCTCATTGTGTATCGTGTTGTTCACCAAATGACAAAGAATCCCAACTTGAAAGAGAAAACTGAACCTTTGTTTCCTTGCCAAGTGTGTGTATGAAGTGTAATTTGTTCACATCAAAGAGGAGAAAGCCCTGATTCACTGCACTGTATTCCACATTGTGAGTGTGGGAAGGGAGGAGGGGAGAAAGCCTCGCTGCTCCTAATTGGATGTAATCGCTAGAGGGAATAAACCAGCTTTGGCCTAAGGGTGGGGGAAATGAGAAGACAAAGGAGATGTTTAGAGAAGGCTGAAAATGCTAAATTTCTCTAGAAGGCTAAACAGACACAGTGTGGTTTTAGTGAGCCAACGGGAACAGCCTAATGTTCAGAAAACTTTAAATAAATAAACACAAACAAATTTCAATTAAATAAATCTGGTATGTTTTTTTTTTTTTCCTCGTGTTCGTAGAACATTGGCATGTAGCCCAGCCCTGGAAAAAAAAAGGGAATTTCAGACAACAGTAGCACTGTATTTAAGTTAATTAAATCTGAAATGAATTTGAAACGTGCTGCACTACTCATTTGAACAACACTGACTTTACCAGAATGAACAAAAGACACCAGCCACATTAAATTTAATATTTAAATTTTTGTCAGCGTAAGTAAAACACCAAGGAGAATTACGGAGCCCTGGCACTGTTGGCAGTGATACGCAAAATGGTTTTAAACAATATTTTACATTTTAAATTGCTTAATTTATTTCGAATTGAATCGATTAGGTCACAGTTTCTGCTGATCTCGTTGGAATCCTCTCTGTTACACTCTTCATCTCCATCTGCGCCTCCTCTCTGAGATTCTGTTCACTGATGATGCAACCACACTGCAAACTAAATCTAATTAAATTTTAATTTATTTAGCCACATGATTAGGCTAGAACCTAAAAATGCAGTTTATTCATTCATATCATTCTGAAAAAAAAATTACTTAATCAAATATCTGTGTAAGTGTTTACCTAAGTCAGGCTGTCAATCGTACATAATCATAAAAATCAAAGATGATATATATTGGAAATATTATTATGGATGGATGGATGGATGGATTATTATTATTATTATTTTATTTTTTTACAGGAAACATAGGAAACAAGTAAGTTGCATGTAAACTTGCATGTAAACAGATAAAGACATTGTACTATTTTGAGCACAATTATAGTCTTTCCATATTTTTTATTGATATTTACTTACTTTACTTGATTCAAACAGACAAGTTTTACAAGTTTTTCTTTCTTGAGTTTGAAGGCAAAAGGAAAAAGAAAGTCAACAAACCTATGGGATTCTGAGAAATCAGCAAATGAGCACATAAAAGGCATGAAAAGGAATCGTCTCTTCGCTCTCCAGCAAGGCAGATGAACATTTTCAGAGGCTATAGGTCTTAAAATAAGTAGAATAAATCCAGATCTTTATTTCAAAGGCAAGTGAAGATAACAAAACGTGAAATATGTTGGTAAAGTGTCTGTGTGTTTATACAGGTTATAAACACACAGACGTAGATATAGAAGCACTACCCTAATTATTAGAATAAGTTACTAAAACTAAAAAATACATTTTAAAATAGTAAAACACAACTGACTGAAACATGCAACTTGGCCATGTATTTGCTCCTAATATAAAGAATTCATGAAGACTCACGGAAAGAAGGCGTTAATAAAATAAGCTTTCTCATATCTTGTAATACTGTAGTTCTTCAGGGCAAATCACATTAAGATGTTTTATCATAACTTAAAATAGAAATTGCCCACAAAGCTCTAACTCTTGTATCTTCAGATAAAACACAAATCATACTTATGTTAGGTCATCACATCATAAATAGAACATTGGTGAATTCATGTTCAGTTATTTTGCTCCACAGCTTTGCTATTTATTTTTTTTGTCAATGTCTTTGAGGTCCAAAAACATGTTAATATCGAGGTAGGCTATTAGATATGAGATTCTTTTAGAAATATAAACGCTGGATCAGACTGCAAATAGTGAAAGAATTATTATTTTTATTTTTTCATGTATTCCAAAATACAAATAATCGATCTACTTTCAAATTCTTAATTTAAACCAGCTTTGTATCTTCACATGAACACATTGTATCTGCCCACAGAGTTTACAAACTACAGTGTGAGGCAGGTTAGTGATTGGATAGAAAAATTAATATTTTTAAGAGCTAATCTGCTCCTTCAACTCTCCAGTTTCTTTACCTCAGAGGATAACAAGGCTTGTGTAGAAGAGATAATGGCAGTATTAAGCTCTCGCTGTAGCCACAAGTGATCCGCAAGGGCAGGGATGTTTGGTATTCCCTTTGCTGAAACATCAAGGCCCTAATATTTGCAGCTCAGAGAAAAAGAGGGAGACAAAGTCCTGCCTTTGACGTGTTTTATTTTCAAGTATACATCAGAAATCATATGATGTTCATCATTGCAGGGATATGAGAAGATCCATTCCATCTCTTTTAAGGCTGGTGTGATGGAAGCTAGAATAAATCTCGTGTCATGGCAAAATATATGCACAGAACTGGAATATACTATAAATCTGTGGCATTTTGAGCAAAACATGTAAAATATACTTGAATAATAACTCTGAAAATTGTACCAAGTCACGGACAGATAATAGGACACTGACTGTGTTAAGTAAACTTGAAGATGTGATTAAATGATTTCACTCTCAAAACATATCGTATGCTTGCAATGAATTTGCTTCTTTTTTTTAAATCTATTCTGCTCTATGCAAGACACAGCACAAAATAGAGATTTTGTGAACTCTAATGAGCATCTCTTATCAGAAATTTGAGCTTGATCTCTAGTCACTGAAAGGTTTGATGCTTCAATAAATACTATCACCATCACAAAGGAACTGGAAATCTGGAGTCCTTGGCACTAATCAACCTTACTTGTCACAAGATGGTTCCTTTTGTGTCTCCTTGTCTGCTGGCTTTTCTTGCTAGTATTTTGACCTTATAGTGGGAGTAAATTACAGTTATTCCTAGGATGTATGTTCTCACAAGAGCCCTAAATTATCTTTATGAGCATAAAAACTAAAGTACAAAGTGTGTATTTAAGCTCCAAGAAAGAACAAACAAAATGACTTGGACTTAAGGGTTTAAAAATGCCCAAATGTATTGTTCTTTAGTGGTAAGGTCTCAATCCTGGTTGGGTCTAAGCTGGTCCCGTCTCTGCTTTCTGCTGCTTTCATTACTCTGCTTCCTGCCTCCAACAACCTTAAGCCCCGCAAAGGTGCAGAGAGGGGTTTTGTCTCAGCATAGGATCAATACCTCTCCTCATCATGGGCAAGGGGCAGGGATAATGCACTCAGCCCAGGGCATGCAGGGTTCACGAGATTTTCAAGCAACCTGGGACTCTGGCTCTTTTGAGGTGAATGTATAACCTGTGTATGTGTATGAACCATGAAGTCAGATGTGCAAGGGCTTTGTAACTACAGAGACATATCAGATGTTGAGCTTTTTAAGGCATTATGTTCCTCTGAAATGGGAGTAAAGGGATTTTTTTTAATTTTTTTTTTGCCGTGGCATGTTGTGAAGTAAATACTTGAAGTAATGTTCTGATTTGCTGGTGTATCTGGATTATCAATGTAATATTGATCCTCTGTCTAGAACTTTTTTCCTGATCTTCTAGTATTAAATGGGATCAAGTTAAATTGAACATACTAACATGTTCAACACAGTTCCATACATTTGAGCAATTCCCTTACAAATGTATCATATATGGCAAACGTATTTGAGCCAAAACAATAAGAAATCTTGAAAGTTAAACACAATCAAACCTTTTTCATTAACAAGCCTTTCCATTGGTTTTCAAAGTATACAGCTAATTTTAAGGCATTTCTCTAAAATCAAAAGTGTATTTTGAGTAACTACCACTAAAACAGGAAGGCAATAGCTAGATGACGATCAACCAGATTCCTCAAGAAAAGTCGATAGTTACGTGACCTCTAACCCTGTCTCCTGGCCCTCAGCAATAGAAATTTATTTTATGCCGCCTCCAAATTGCAACTGATGCAACCCATTTAGGACCATATTAATAGGATAGTATTTATTATCCTTTTCAGCCAAAATAAAATGCAGTCACCATGGAAATCATCTTAGATTTAACTGTGATGGAAACCTTTGAAATTATGAAGAGCAACTTGCAACATAGCTCTGTGAAGCAACATAGAAAATAGACGACAACATTTACAACAAACTAGAACAAAAATGACTGAAGTGAAAAAATAAGCCTACTTTTAGGTTATGACTCATATACTTTCGAACTTATCAGTTCAAAATGTGTGCTGATGATTATGTGTAAGAGGCCTAAAGTGAATAAACAATCTCCTCTCTGTTGTAAATCACATCCTGGCAAGGAAGCATAACAACAACGCCCTTTGATGGATTGTGATAATTAATATCATTCCTCAAAAAATCTATTTCAGGTCCCTACTAATTAGGAGCCTAAACTAATATGCCTTCATAATTATTTCACCTGATTCCTAATGTATGCTTCTATTCCTCACCAATTTGGCAATGTGGTATTTAATTTTAAATTATTTCCGTTTCAAAATACAATATTTTAAAAAGATTTTATTGATAAATAAGGAGCAAATAATGACTGATTCAAGCCATCACATGCAGGCTAATGCTAGCAGAGTTTGCTGACAGTCATAATTACCCATGCTTTCAGTATCTCTTTAGAGTGGGAGTGACAGCATGATTGACATCTGCTTCCTTCCAGGCATCTTTTGGACGCCTGACATTACAGCTTGTGGCTGAACGCAAGGTTGCAAAACACCTCTCTGTCTCTGCCCTGTCCCCCCATCTCCTCATATCCCTTCACACTCATTACAGATGCCCTAGTTTGCTTGCGAGCCAAGAGATCTTGCTAGCCTCATTACAAACTTGGACACCTCCCATCTTTTGTACCCTTTTTTCCAGACAAGATCTCACACATTCGCGCTTTCATCCCAGGAGCAGCCTGAAAAGATTCATGAAACATGTATGAAGAAGCAGCGCTCACGTCTCATTTGAATCCTTCACACTGAAGGAAAAGATGGTGCCAGTGATGAAAAGTGCCACGTCAGATTAACCGGCGAGGAAAGTCAAACAGGGAAAGGGAAAACACATTTAATGTTACAGTTTGCGTCAATGCACAGAAATAATACATATTCAACAGCAGACAGAGGCATTTCTTTGACCCTGTTCATTAAGTGTTTCCCCTCATTAGCACTCTTGTTTCAGTGATGTTCCCCGTGTAGCGTTTTGGAGAGAGGCAAATTATGGCATACAAATAAATTCTGTGACTGTGATTCAGAATTCCCAAAGGATGCAGCAGCATTTTAAATTGAAATATTCAGCCTGCCCAAATTTTTTCTTAAGATTTTTTTTTTTTTCTACAACCAATCACAGCGTTGATTAATCTATCATCCAAAATCATGATCACCATTTTCTAATGGTCACAATGCTTTGCCAAAATAACATCCTGGCTTTATTGTCAAGAACAACCAATATACACTGGAGTCAGTTTCAGATTATTTCCAAGCAAACAGAAGGGAATATTTGTCTAAATAGGATTCAAGTATAAACACCTCTTAAGGTCACTAATTATAGTTTCATTTTTAAATTATGTTCAAAGGCAAGACTACTAATTGGTTAAGAGTTAATTTGGAAGCTCAGACAGTATTAAGGTGCTGTCATAATAAAACACAACATATTCTTAATCTCTGAAATAAAAGAGAGATTGAAATAATAGTATGGCTCCAGGTCACTTTGCCATTCGTCTCCTTATTTCAGTGTTATTTAAATGCAAAAACAATGCATCTTATACTAATAAAAAACAAACTGCAGTCATTAGAGAGACATTAGTAAGATTGTTCCTTACAGGTATCGGTGTCCAACTTCCATTGAGGTCTGACGTGCCAATTATGTTTTTTCAACCTCTATACAATATAAAAGAGAAAAAAAGTGCCTGGTGTTTGTTGACTGACATTTTAATCCAACAAAGGATGGTCTAATTACACATTATGCCTATTTATGCATTAAGTAGATCTTTAATAGATTTCCATTAAACTGACAAAGACCAACATAGTAGATGCTCTTGCTTTATGCATCAATTAAAAGATTAAAGTAAGAGTTCTTAATCTTGATGCATTTTATAAGGGAATATAAGATTTTTTTTTTTTTGTATTCAACCACACAATGACTAGTCAAAAAAAAAACCTGAAAATGCTTATCTCAATTCTGTTTGGTGAACCTCAAGCAGATATTTATTTAACCACTAATTGCTCAGTCTCAGCTGCATTCAAGCAAATGTGGTTTATAGATTTGTGACGGCCCTGTGGGCGGTCCGGTTGGAATGTGTGCTATGCTGTCAATTAACCTATCAATTAAGGTCCTCTAAGTGGGAGGTGCTTCCATCATCCGGCCACCTGGGTGGTATTTAAGGAGCGCCGTTCCATTCACGACAGGCTCTCGTCCTCCGCAAGTTCGCCCACTGCGCTTGCCCCCTGGTAGCGCTCTCGTCCTCCGCAAGCTCGTCGCCATCCAGACCAGACCAGGTTGGGGTCCGGACTTCCTGGTGTGGAGGGACCAGTCATGATCGCTCCATCCAAGCTGCCATTTGATTCTGATGCCTAGACATTTTTTGACTTTTTAAAATAAATGCCTTTTATAGGCTTAAAACACTGCCTGTTTTCCGTGTCCCCCCAGTTTTTTGGGCCGGGTCGTAACAAGATTAATATGCAGAGGTATCAAAACGGAAATAAATAATCCTACAAACAAAAAAAAATTACTTAAAAGACTGGTTGAAATGTATGGAATCTTTATTTTAAGTATGATGGAAAAAAAAAAATTTGATAGTTTTGGAGAACATTACAATTATAACAGATTTCTATCAACTTATAATTTGCTGCCAGTTTTCATGCTTTTCCTTCATCACCTTCTGAGTTTTTGCATCGTGGTTGCTAGAAATATGTACCCTTTGTGAGCATTGAAGGCAACAGAAGTCCATCCAACTGGACAAATCTACCACTGGCAAGCAGAATGTTCATGCAAGGCACTTATATAATATCCAACCAAATGTTGCATCAAGGCAGTCCTTTGGTTTCAGATATAGCATAAATTGATGTTTCAATGACGACTGTGATTCACTGTATCCTACAGTCGATTAATAATGACAATTAACCAACAGATTGTTATCATTACATGTAGTTCTCCTACAATCAGTTTTCTGTCAATAAAATAGGAGTTGATTATGTCAAATTACTTAAAAGTTAAATAAAGCCTATTCCCACATACCAAATAAAAAGACTGAATTGTTCAAGTCTCTTTGTTAGTACAAAACACAAACACACTTGACTAAATTTAACTATTTTAGGGCTGTTGTAAACAAAAATTTCATATTAATCGAGAAATCGAATAAAAAAAGATCAAATAAAACATTGGGGGGGTGGCGAGAAACTGCGACATGTTGGAGCGGGGACAAACATTTAATTTTAATAAGCATTATTGCAGCTTGATCAGAAGAAGCACCCAAATTTATTTAGAGCATGGCGGCTTTTAACCCATTAAGACACCATGAATTAAACATCAATGTGTGCATCCCTTTAAAATGTTCACTTCTCCATTTTGAGTTGAATGTGATGTGACCACATCTTCCACTCTCCAAAGCACATCAAACTAATTAAAGCTTTTACAGTCAAATCCTTCAGTAAGAAAATAACAGCTTCTCTTGTATGATATGTTGCTCCTGTCACTCATGTCAGTAGGTGTCGTGTTAAGGATCTATTTAAGAGAAAGCTGATAATCAAATGATGAAAAAAAGAAAATGATCTTAGAAGCATGACATCATATAATGATGCAGACACACACTCCATTCACAACAAAGAAGAAAATTATTCAATTTTTTGTTGTCTTTCAATAAAGTTCACATTGGAAATACATATAGTCCTAAAATCATGGTTTGGGTCTAGGTTGCAAACCAAATATGCCTGACTTTTCAAGATCCTACTTGGCAGGTCATTCACAGAGCAAAATTGCTTATTTGTGAAACTTAAAACTCCCAGTCAGCCCAAAATGTTAAAGAGATACTGCATGGTGTTCCTCTGCAACATCAAAAGTATATTAAGAATGGATGGCGTTACAGGAAAAAAAAACATCTTTTCTTATTTGTTGCCCTCATATATCAAACCTACTGGCATAAGCTGTGCATTGTATGTACTGAAAAGGCCAAGCCTGACAAATTGAATTTTCTTGAGCCTGCTTACCCACTCGTTCACTGAGCTCTATGTTCTAGCCATGACCTTCCCAGAAAGCCAGCGAGCAAAAAAAGAGAAAACGCCATGTATGCATTGGTTACATGTGCGATGATGTGCCTTACAAGGTGATTATCAAACCTTCAAACATCATGCAACAGCCTCTTCTCTGTAATTTCTTGTCTGTTTTTAATCTGTGCAAAGAACATAATTTAGTCTTTGCAAATATCCTCGAAATGACTGAAGGATTTACTGCACAGTAAATACTGTACATATCTTAATCTCATGTCCCAATAATATACAAGCTTAATCCAAATTCCAGGCAAACCCTATTCACTTATTTGATTCATAACATCAAACAAGATCAGTTGGATATGTTCTGTCTAAATCATACATTGGTGTGTTATGCATGGACTATCTGCTTTGTTTGTGATATACTATGAGAGGAAACAAGAGAGGATGTGAGATGCTATAAATATTCCTTTTTTTTAATACAGTGAACTGAGTATTTAAACTTTCAACCTCCTTTGACATCTGTTTTTGTTAAACTCCTGTCAGTTTCAAGATTATAATACAATACGCTATTTTCAGAATGTACTAGCACTCCAGGCTAAGACTACTAAGGCAGGTTAGAAAGGTCACACAAGTAAATATTTAATAAGCTTCAAACACCCGTAAATAATACACAGACAAAACTGTGGAAAGACTTAGCTTTGAAGCAAACCAGAGGAAAGACAAACCTTAGCATTAGAGGGCTTACTAAATACTCCATTTGGAAATTTACAAATTTTATATAATAATTGATACAATAATTATGACATCAAGTGATCTACAGAACTCTAATTAGCATTTAAACACTTTGTGTTTCCTGTTTCCCCTTCCAATAAATGTAAGTCGTATCGCTATTAACTCTTATTAGTTACTAAACCATCTATAAAATGCCTTATAGAAATTTCTGAGAAATGAATAATTTAAGAAAAAATAAGACTCAGTTTATAGTCAATGTATTCACCAGTGCCCCTCATATTGGCACTAAATAGAGAGATCATGGAGGCTCATTTATTTTATAAACGATTCCAAATGGGGAAGACTTGATAGCATTTAAAGTATATTGCTGATCTTTACGAATCCCTGGCATAGTTTTTCCATATCCATCGAAAGAGTAATAAACTGTTAAAAATGGAACAGTGACTTGCAATGTCATGTTTGAAAATACAATTCAATTTATAAATGAAAATATTGCCAATAATGGCTCTCTCTGGAGTTTACTGTCACTTTTTCTCATGTATTGAGTTTTCCTTTTAGGTTGGATATGAATTGATACTTTTTAAGATCCATTAGTCTACATCATGCTGTTAGAAAGAGTCTATTTTGATGATTCCTTGCAGAAATCAATCCGAGGTGATGATTGTGAAATTTTGCTCAGCTTTCCACATACTATTTTTCACACATGATTCAGGGCTTAATGAGGAGGGAGACTCAAAATAGCACATTTTCCAGTGCTATGTTGGTTTTGATGACATTTTTTTCATAAAATAGTAATAATTGAATACTGCTTCTATAGTAAAAACATTAGTAATGTAACAGCATCTTGGGGTCACTGTGTCTAAATAACAACGATTAGATGGTATCTAAAACCTATCAGCTGCTTAGGAGGCATGTCAGAAAAAGGCCTTTTCTGAACTACTATCACAATTATCACTGTGACAAGCTCACTAAATACCTCCAGGATCTTGACAGGAACTGTGTGCTTTTCTTCAATGACAACATTAACCCTACTGACGTGAGGGTGTGTCAGTTGTGGAACAAAGGATGAAAATACAGAGAATCACTGCATGGCTACTCTTACGATAATCCATAATACTGTGGGCCTGTTCTTCAGAAAACTCAGGGAAGCTTAGTATGGTAATATGGACTCCTATTAAATAAAGGCATGTTCAATAATAAAAATAAAAAAAACTGCTACTAATTAATGCTGCACCTCTAAAAAAAAGTATTTCTTAACATGTTTTTTAAAAATGTTTCCTTCTGATGTTTCAAGAAGGTAAACTTAAATCTCTGTGAGGTAAAACACATCAACTATACCCAAACTAGCAGCAATCCATTAAATATTTTATCTATTTCCCTGGGGAATTTGTAGTTTACAAAATACCTTTGAAGTTACATAACCTATGCTGACCTCTCTGTAGGCGTGATCTTTTAATAAAACCATTACTTAAATTTATTTTGGACATTTCTTCTCTTTTGGGAGGAACTATTCCTCCCATTCCTTTGAGTTGTATCACTTAGTGGCATGACTTACACAGGTGGTTGCAAGAGAATTTAGCTTGCCCTTGGTGATATTACGGGGTCGAAGCAAAATGAAGCCTCGGGGCAGAACAGAATATAGTCTAATAAAAAGTAGCATCTCTAATGTCTGGCATGATCTTACTTTGTCCTTCTCTTGTTCCTTTTCTTCCAAAAAATTATACCACCCTAAATTCCTCTGTTTAAAAATGGGGAAAAAAACTACCTATTAATTTCCCACGGATTGTGTAGGCCTACAAAATTTATAATGTTACAGAAATAAAATATCTAAAGAAAAAGAAGAAAGAGGTTATTAGGTTCATTTCTGCACTCTAATACTAAAAGATGCTGCAACTTGTAGCAACTATTGCCTTAACTTCTAAATGCCAACGGGTTCTTTTTTCCACACTGGAGAATAATTTTCAGTTTTTGAATGGGTCCTACTTTGATGTTTGACGATGAGTGTTTTCTGTCCATTGAATTCCACATTAGAGTCAATTTTCATCCCGATTCACAGCCTTTTACCTTTCTCACTCTATTTTCCTGTATGCACCATGCATCCCAAGGGGTAATTTAAAACATCTGGGCTGACGATATTTGCCTAAACACTGTACTTCACCTCTCAGTAGGTATGCCATTACCCTAAATAAACCTCCTTAAAACACATCAGAGGCTTATCTATGTTTAAGATAAAGCACAAGGCTCCACTAGAGCTTTCAATTCAAAATGGAGTTTATTTAAAAGAAATATCAGAAAAACCCATCTGGCTGGCATGATAAATAAAAGTGCTTTTTTTTCTTTGTGCTTTTGAAAATGAGAGAAGTATAGATTCACATCAGCAATGTGCAAAAACAGTCTGAATTGTTGCCTTAACTTTGTGCAATGACATTTCTGGGTTACATCTTCTAACTTTGCAAACAGAGACCCACGCAGAAGTGCACACACACAAAATCACAAACGCATAGCCCGCATCCAGCACCAGTAGCTCAAAGATAAGTTAAAACAGCAACAGTATATTGCAAAAGTATTTACATTCTTTGAGCTCGTCTACATTTTTGTCACATAACTAGAAACTCCCTTGTATTTTATCAGGATTTTGTGTGATGGAGCAAAAATAATCCATAACTGTAGAACGAGATGAAATTAATATATTCTTTTTAAGTTTTAATTTTTGTTACAAATAAACTAACATTATTGTGTTAGTTTGCAGCCAGCGCTTCTGAATCAAGACTTTGTAGAACCGCCTTTTGCTACAATTACAAAAGGTGGTTTTGTAATTGTAGCGAAACCACCTCTGCTGTAATTCTTTCAGGGGAACGACTCTGCTAGCTTTGAACATTTACAGACTGAAGTTTTTCCATTCGTCCTAGGAAATTAGCTCTGTCCCAGTTAGACTAAATGGTTTACTCTGATAATCAGTTTTGAAGGCTTTTCACACTCTTAAGTCGTTTGTACTCTCTAACAGGTCTTCTTCCAGTATTGTCCTGTATTTAGCCCCATCTATCGTTCCATCTTCATCTGGCCAGATGAAAATTGCCACAGCATGATGCTGCTACCACTGTCTTCATGGGGGTGGTGTGCGTTTTAATGCTACTCATAGCAGTTTACATTGTTTTGGTCACATTGTATAAGAGAACCCTATTCTGGATGTTTATGTAGCCCATATTATGCTCAGAACCTTTTCATCAGAGCTTTCTTGTTGCCACTTTTCCATAAAGGCCAGATTTGTGGAGCGCACAAATGAAAGTTGTCCTCCCACCTAATCTATGAATCTTTTCAGCTCATTTGCAGTTATTATGTGATTTTTGTGATTAATCCTCTTATTGTTTAGGAGCCGTTTGTTTTGCCGTGCCTGGAGGTGACATTCGTTCTGAATTAGTGAAACTAAATTAAATTCAAACTGAACTGCCAGATCTATCAGTTTTGGGAGACAGTGATGTCCCGGTAGGTTTGCGTTTGTGACATTCGCTTTCCATTTTCAGATGATGGATTAAACATTTCTCTATGAGGGGAGTGAATACTTGCAACACACTGTATATGTTTGTCACAGAATGGTGGAAGGATTATGGTAGCCTTGTCCAAACTTTATTTTAAGGGGAGACCTTCTTTGTGAAAGGAAATAAAAAACTGTTAAGACCATTAACTGTTACCCATCCAGGATCAATGCTTACATAATGAATCTGGAGGCCTGTAACTCTTTATCTCCTATTGTTTGTAATAATCTTATCCACATGCTAAACCATTTAATCTAAAATCAGATGACTAGGTTTGCTAAAAATGTGTTGATGTTGCAAAATCCAACTGGGGAAACTTTATCATAACAAAGAAAATTTATCTACTGTGACATTAATTTCCACTTGGTCTGGCAAAGCTTCAGTGTATGAAATCTGCAAAATATTTGCAATAAATACAAGCAGAATGCTGCAAGCCTTGGTTTCAAACGGTTGAAAAAAAGAAATCTTTCCAAATCTTAAATCATTAGAAGTTTGAAAAAAAGAATCCCTAAATACTTGGGAGCTCTTTAAAGCCTTCAAGTACTCCTAGAAAGGAAAATTTCAGAGATGAGAAGGAGAATACTAACCCCCACTCAAGCACTAAAAGACTTCATGTCCTCACAGCCGAAGAACAACCCTAAAATGTGCCAGTTTAGCCAGCTTTCTGTTTAAGCATGCAACATTTAATGGTTTTTGCCTCATCTAACCATTTATGCGTGGGGTACAAACTCAGAAAAGGCTACTGTGCAGTTTTAACCCCACTTTCCCAAAGCAGTAGTCAGCCAGTAAAACTTAAACCAGCTGTAGCTACTCTCCTCCAGAGATTTAAAGGCTGCTGTGATTCTGCACTATAATCCAAAATCAGTTATTCTGCTTATTGATCTGTTATGAAAAGGTACACTTCTGGTAAACACTGATAAAGAAAGGCTGATGCTGGTGTGACACCCCTCCAACAAATCAGTCAGGCCCAGAGCTCTGAGCAACCACTCACACAGCAAAACAAATAAATAAACAAAAGCAGTCAGCATAGAGAAAAAGATCGAATACATCCTAGTGCTTACCATAATTCTTTATGTTGCTCAACAAACTTAATGCCTCGACACAAACTTGATCATGGAAGATGATCAATCCTCTTCATCAAAACAGATGTGTTTACATTTATGCAATTCCTAAACTACAAAAAATATAATCTTTTGATGTTTATGAAAGGAGTTATGAATATTTGCACTACAAATGGTTAGTGCTACTAATTATGTTGAGTTTCTTCACAATATCTTTCAATCTCTGCATTTCTTACAGAGTAGAGCTTATTCAGCTGAAAAATAATTACAAAAATATTCAGTGACACTGACAGGAACAAGCCAAATTATTTTTTTTTTTAAGTCTAAGCACTAAAAGAGTATGGAAAAATACTTCATCATTGTTAGAGACTCCACATCACTTCTGTACCACTGACAGTCCAGGGCCCTATTTTTATTAGTTTTTATTTTTATTTTTTGTCAACTAACTCCTGCAACAGTTTAGAATAAAAGCTCACTCTCTGTCTCTTCTCTGCTTTCATGCCTCCTGTCAGATCCACTCATTCTCCCCATGTTTCCAATCTGTCTTCATCCCTGTTGGCAGCTAAAACAATGTCTTTCAGTGTAATTGATGTATGTTAGACATAATGGGTAAAACTCTTGAAAAAGTGTCTGTTTTAGCATTGGTCGCTGACTCTACCAAACTAGCTTACCAGCATATGTCAGATTCTCATGGTCTGATAACAGAGTAGTTTTTACCACGGTTTAGCGGCAGCATGAATTAACACACTCATTTAATACATCCACCCATTTTCTAACACCCTTGTCCTATAGTGGGGTCGGGAGAAATGCTGGTGTCACCTGGACACGTCGCCATTCTGTCGCAGGGCACACTCATTTTTTTCTCAGACATTTAGATTTTATCTTTATTTTAAAACAAACAAAAAAAAAATCGAACACGAGATGCATGGAGTTAATAATTATACCGGTCTGCCATTCTGCTCCTTATTTCAGGTGAGTTTTATAATTCAATTCAATGTATTTGAATGTATTTCTATTCATTTTATATATCGTATTATACAAAATAGGTCCAATTCATATCAAAATATATAGGAATACATAAATCCAATGTACAACGATGCAAATCAAATTAATGAGACCAAGTCAAACGGATTCAGGTTCATTCATAAAGGATATGATTTGATTATAATTATATCAGAATACAGTCAAATTCAGCTGATGTCCACACAGGCATCAGCTGATATTTCTTCCTATGTGGACACTAATGCTTCTGTCCGGTCGCTCTGGTTACTTTACTTTGTATTTAGGCTTTTACAAACAAGTATGACTGTTGACCACTAAACTCAAACTAATCTGGATTGTTGGTATTTACAATCTGGATGTTTTATTTGAGCAAGCAAAGGCGTACACGGAGATTTCCAGAGTGCATATATTTCAGACAGGGCTATATAAAACTTATCATCTGTTTTCTTTTTCTTTTTTTGCTAAACACACACTGTGAGCCTTCTCACAGTTGAGTCATTTATCACGACCCAGTGGGATTACTTAAAACCAGTGTGTGGTCTTATGAAAGCTTGAGCTACGAGATGATAGGCTGCTCCATGTTCTTAGCAGAACAACTAATGTACACTCAACATGAACTGACACTACAAAAAGAGCACTCATATAATCTTTTTTACTATTTTCAGGGGTCCTCTTTTTCCTGGCAGAGCCACGGTTTGAATTTTGACACCGGCTTTAATATAATGCTGGGGAGAAAAATAAAATAAAATCACAGCTTAAACCCACCATTATAATGCTGCCTGCTGCTTTCAGTAAATGATACTTTTAACATGTCTGAGCGGTTTTACAATCAATGTTTCCAGACTTGTGTGAATAAGAGCAGATAATGATTTAAAGGGGGAAAAAAACAAGAAGAGTCGTGCATGAAAAGAAGCTATTTTTACTGCCGATAAGCCTTTTTTTTCCATGAGAGGAGTTTAAACATTTCTCCTTTTTCCATTCTCTGATGTACAAACGTGGAACTGATAAGCTGCAAGTTACCTTAAAAGCGAGAAATGAGCCTGAAGCCCAGCATAGCATTTCGAAAGAGACTGTGGACTAGTCACGTGCTTACTCAATTACTGGAAGTTAAATAAGATAAAAAGATAAAGCAAAAATATTCACATACCTAACATGAAGCCGTGTTGATTTAAAGAATATGTTCCAACCAACACTGCCACCTTCGTGTCATACCTTTATTAAAGCTCTTCGCCTGAGTGTCCTTGAATCCCCTATAACCGTCCCCCTAGTGCCCTATTATTAAGTTGAGCATGAAATGTAGGCAGGACAGTAGAGGTCTGACTACATCACGACATAAGTAGCACTTTATTCATTAACTTGTCACCATAAGAGACAAATGACTTCTCCGTCAAATATTAAGGGGATTAAGGAACATGTGCATGGACGAGGAATAGCCCAATTAAGTTCCACAAATATATCCCAAAATAATTTAAGCCAACGTCAGTGCCTCACAGTTTCCTATGCAGAAATTTCCTTATGCACAGGATGGCATCTACTGAGTCACATTGATTCCTGCAGTTATCAGGGATGGTGATCTGACAAAGTCCTGACCTTTATTCCATAATTGAAGACTGTTGCTTCTAAAACCAGGATGAAGGTCATACTGGACAGGGTTTGCAAGTCGTTACCCAAAGTTCAACCAGAACTTGCACAGGCCAAGAAATGTAACGAGGTTTCAGATGAATTCCTATTAGATGTATATGAATTCAAGAATTAGCAATTAAATAGAAACAAAGTCATAACTCGTTCAGGGAAGTGCAGAATATGAATTGTTAAGTACAACAACTAGTAATTATTTGGGAAATCTAATTAGCATTAATCCTATTTGTTCAGCTTAATCCTGAGGCCATAGTTCTCAGTTGGATAGAAGTGCACCACAACCTCTGGGTCAAGAGTCAGTCTCTGCCTCATACGACAAGTTTAAATATGTTGATGTCACGTTCGCAGCTGGTGGTAGGAAAGAACAGGAGATGTTTATATGGTTTAAGTTCTTAACTGCAGAAATGCTTGCAATGTTTTGCTCTGTCATGATGAAAAAACAAAATCCAACAAACAAAACATCTAGATCAGATTCCTATTAGCTGAACTCAGCTTAATGGGTGGATGGACGGATGGATGGATGGACGGACAGATGGATGGATGGACATTGGCAGCATAAGGCACGCATCAAAAATAAAGCCTTGTTTTTTCCCATGTAACAACTCACAGTGGCAGTATTTGGTAGGTGTCAAAACCAACTCTCCTACTCAGAAGCGTCAACAATCTGGTAAAACTGAAGTCCAGTAACAGGGTCTGTATTGGTACATTCAACAAGATATAAAATTGCGCTTGTTTGTTTTACTTTTTTTTAGTACACCAGTCATTGGAAGCATGGCCGTGCATCACTTCAACAGAACATTAAATGTTTGACAATAGTGCCAACATTATGCAGATCTATACATATGAAACACCATTTTGCTTCTGATGTGTGGTATCCTAAAAAGACCCTAAAAAATGGAACCAGAAAAGTAGAGAAGAGGGAGAAAAGGAGGAAGTTCAAATCCTTGTTTCCATTGATCATAATAGGCAACATGAGATTCTGGAGATTAGTGTACAAAGAAAGATTCTTCATAAAATGAGCAATATATGATCCTCTTCATCAGACTGATACAGCAACAATGTCTTCATTGTTGTTGAGGCTTAAGATCTGTAGTAATAGAGAATACTACATGAGGTCATCTCTACCCAACGGTCATCAGTGTTTAAAACT
Source organism: Gambusia affinis (assembly GCF_019740435.1). Classification (NCBI taxonomy): domain Eukaryota; kingdom Metazoa; phylum Chordata; class Actinopteri; order Cyprinodontiformes; family Poeciliidae; genus Gambusia; species Gambusia affinis. The sequence goes on from NC_057870.1 coordinate 10,640,705, forward strand.
ACTTTTTGAAGAAACTTAAATTATAACGTGAATTATAACATTTAATTTCACTCTTGGATTAATAAAGAAGTTTTGAAGTAAACTGAATTTGAAAATCCATCCAGACTTAAGCTGAAAGAGGTTATTTCATATTCTAGCAATGACATTTCTATGACTGATTGTGAAAAGGTTTGTCTGTTTCAGAGTGAATCCATTGAGCACAACAAAGCAGCAACATTATCATTCATCATAATTTGTTGAATGTGGACAATTACACTGCTAATCAAGATGGCTTACCATTTGCCTAAAAGCCTTCAATTGTACATTATTATAATACGACCCATATCGAAAATAAGAAAAATTCCATTAGGTCTTTGCACAGAGAGGAGAGCATCTTACATTTCCACACACTGAGTGCAACCCTGTGCTTTGTCCAAGCTTGACAGGCAGAATACCAAACAATGTGTGAGAGTCAGCACCAGTACCAGACGATGTGATGTATTGCCCACAGACTTGGAACAATGCAGTCTGTTTTTACCTGGGGGGGCAATGTTTCTGGCACATCAATTTATTTCAGTGGCACTGTGTGACATCACCAATAGTGTTTGTTTTTTGGGCTATCTCTGAAGGCACCAGCTATCATTGAGTAATGACTGCGGATAGGTGCAACGTTTCCTCTGTCTAAGTACGGTTTCTGTATCTCTGGGACTCAATCTGATGCTACAGGCAATGTTGCCTTCAAGAAAATTTAATCTTGTATCATGTACATTCCTTGGACATACATACATCAGCAGATCATAGACTTTTGTTTTACCACTTTTTACTGAGATGCCAGATTGATTTTCGTTTATTCTTTAAACCTGATCAGTATAACGGCTTAAAACACGGTGCCCCTCTTCCCCTGGTCAGCGAGCAAAGGCACAACTTCTACATTTTTGCTTTCAAACGAGACAAATTTGGTCAATTGGAAATGTGCGTGATTGCATAAAACACAAACATGGAAATGAAAGAAGTGCATCCTATCTGGTGATTTTGAGTGCTGAGTATTGGACTATAAGGCAAAAACATCAGTAGTGAATACAATCCAGATTTCTCGCCAGGTATCTAGACACCTCTGGTGTTCAGAGAACTTTCTACTTGGTTTTATCAGGTCCGTCTCAAAACAGCAGGAGGTCACATTAAGTTCCTACACTTCTAAGCTCTAAAACAAAAAACTGAGTTGTGAGAAAAACCCTTAACCCTTTATCTAATAAACTTACCTAGTGAAGAAATATTACAATTAAACTTGCTTTGCCTACATATGAAACTGCAGATGCCAAACTAAGAGCTGAATGTCTGTAAAGTGGCAGATTGTAAACTTATGACCCAAGAAGATAGCCTTGTATCATAACATCTCCATTTTTAGACATTTTTGGTTTCCTAGTGTAACTTTAGTAATAACCCTACGTTTCTGAGATGTCATTGCTACATTTCCGATTAAAATTATCAAACAGAGCATGTAACTGAGATCAGATGTTCATTTCCTGAAAACATCCATTTTTCAAAGGTCTGCGTCCAACAGAATGCTACATATACTGCAATATTTTAGCAGCTGTATGAAAAATAGTTGACTTTCTGTTTCAAAACGAAACAATAATGCAAAACATTTTCGGTCTAAATACCAGGAAACCTAAGTATTTTTACTCAAGGTTATCATACTTTGAGAATCCCGTTCTAGCTCATAGCCAGTTAGATGAATTTCACTTCATAACGTCAAAATTTTTTACTGGGATTAATTAAGGTACCGCCGAGGTATATTTTTAACTCTCCGAGCCTTGGAACAAGCCGACCCAAAGCACCAGAGCTCTGTTCTTCTCCTCCAGACTCATTATGCCAGTATACAAGGGAGTATTATGTTTTGCAACGGTTGACACTGAGTTGACACCGTGGCTCAGGGAGCCTTAGAAAGTCAGACTCCTTGTTTAGAGACCGAGGTTTGCCTGACATGTGTGACTCCTGAGGCAAGTGTGTCGTTAAATGGATAGAGACAAGGAGGATGGCATGACCCACTTCCATTAGCGCAACTGCAGACAGTTTTCCTCACATACTATCCCACAAGTATACTGCTTTTGTGCTGACCATGAACAGCATTAAGGCAGGCAAAAGCCTAAACATTCCCAAGATCCAAAGAACGGAAAGCTTAAAAGGAGAAGAGGACGTTTGTAATGGATATTAAAGTGTATAGGTCAATCTACAAGCAGGTAGCAATTTCCTCTGTAGAGAAGATAGTCTGGCTGTTAATGCTAAAACTCCAGGTTAGATGTAAAGTGCCTAATTGACCTTTTTGTGATGTCATCCCGGTCAATAACATTGCAGCTACCAAGGAAGGAGCAATTTATTCTCATTTTGGTAGTTTCGCTCTTCCACTTACAACATTTATTTTATTATTTATCTGTCTTCATTTTCTCAGAAACCAGCTTGTTAAAGAGAAGGGGTGATCGTAGAGGCAGTTAAACCTGACCGCTCAGCATATTTTATCCAGACAAGCAGCAGATGCACATTTCGAGAAGGGAGCGCAGAAATACCCATTTTTATATGAACTCTGTGCGCCTAATGCGGTAAACATCCCTCTAGTAAAAATATGCATGGATAAAGAAATGTTTTCATCCTTCTGACTGCATCAAAAGTATCCTAGAAACACATGTAACCCCATTAACTAATGGATCGTGAACGAGTATACATATTAACACAGCGTCCATGCAGGGTGCTGCAAACAATACAGACCCACATAACGTTTTGTGCATCTTCTTCTCCTTAATTAAAATCCTCAGCACTTTTAATATATTTTGCACACAGTCCCTTACTTCGACTCAAATAACGCTAAATGAGGTAATGACAGCTTCACTCGTCCACTCACCTTTCACACGGTGTGGGACAGCGGCGCTCAAACACAACACGATGAAAGGGAGTAGCGGTCCCATCCTCGCACAGCAATCAGGTGAGTCTTCCAAGGTTACAGGGATTGTGGTTTAAAAAAAAAAAAACACAAACACAAATCAAAACTTCTCCTTCCTCCGCTCTCGCCAGGCTGCAGGGACAAACCTGGGAGATGCTGCTGTAGTATGTCCTTTCAAGGGAAAGTACCTCCTAAGTGATAAAGTCGCCTCTGGGGTTGCGCGGAGCAGGAACAAGTGAACTGTGTTGGCTACCTGCTGTCTGCTCCTCTGCTGATGCCACCCCGATCCTACCGCAGTGGTGCGATGTAGTGAAGAGAGCGACGTGTGGGCTCCGCGCTCCCGGACATCTGCCGTCAAGCCCTCGGGTGTCGTGAGAGTCGCTACTTCCGATCTGCATCTACAAAATAAAATCCGATGAAGGTTCGAAGATCGAACATAATGTTAACTCCTGTATCTAAACTCTGCAATAGAAATAAATCAATATTCTAACGAAGGTTTTTTGTTGTTTTTTTCCCCCACAAATGGTGCTCTGGGTGACCTCTGGAAAAAAAATGGAAGAAAATAACATACCAGAGGTCGCAGACAATTTAAGGCATAAACATCTCAAAGAGCCTCCTGTTACCGGCATGGTGTTTGGAATCAAAAGCCACATTTGATTGCACAATAAGGAATTTTGGAATAAATGGGTTACAGTTTGCAGAAGAGCACCAAGTTACACTTCAATCAGGTAAGAATAGCAAACTGACGCTACAATTCATAAAGGTTTATAAAAGTTGGACATCAAAAGATTGGAGTAAAACATTTCCTGGTCACTTGAGTCTACAGTTCACTCATGACTTTCAGATAGTAATATTTTTGCTGTGTTTTAAACCAATATTAATGGAACGCAGTATCTTAAACAATTCATAATCATTACATGAACAAATGTCTTCTGCATCTACCATCTACCAATAAGAGATGTTTATCTATAATAAACAAATAAATAACATAAGTTAAAGGTCAAGCTTTTATTATTTTTGCAGTATGAGATTATGTTTATGTAGTGAAAGGGTTATTTTATGGCACATTTTAAGCAGGGTAGTCAATAAAGTCAGAGGGTGCTGCATAGCTCTCCTTGGCACATATGGACACTTTCTTTGCCACAGTCACACATCAGTGAGCACATCAGGGTCAATGTGGGTGCTGAAGCACAGTTCGACATGGAGATGAAACTGTCAATCTTAGTTAAATCTAGGAAAAAATGCCACTCTACCAACACTGGGGCTCGACTGTGACACAACCCTGACTTATGCATTTATAAATTCTGCACACAGATTTCTAAGAGTTGTTACTTAAACTCACCAAAGTTGCATCCACTCATTAAATAAAAATATTTAGGCTCTCCCGTCCCATCATACTCTCTCCAGGTGTGAATGGACATATCTTCAGCTGCAGGAAACTGCAAAAGCATCAAATTTCCTCTGTTCAGTTTACTCACAGCCCGTCATGGAACGTTGCCGTATTCTTTAATCAATGGACGTAAATATTAGTTGATGTAATCAGAACATTTATTAAGCCCTGTAGGTACAGAACACTGAATTTTCTTTACAGTAAACATAAAGTAATTGATTGATTAATTGCTTTTTAATCTAGAGTCAGATATTCTGAGTTGGATATTACAGTTGTAAGTTAGAAATATAGCAACATTGGCCAATGAAGTCATAATTCTGACTGGTGAAGACAGAGCTTCCTGAGTAAACTTCTAGTTTGGTATCCAATACAGCAGCAATGCCCCTGGAACCACTAAAATGCAGTTTAATGTCAAAGCGCCCTTGGGCAAAATATCACACCTCGCAATTTTCAGTTTCCAATCTAAATTGATCTGTGAGCCAAATAACTTAGCAACTATATTTAGGGGATAAAAAGGTAGCACATCACAGCTCACTTGGAGAGTGGATGCTTGGATCCTTTACAAGGTCTCTGACTGAGCTAACCAGCAGTAACACATTGATGCTAACTATAGAAAGTGATAATTTGATTTCTTTGAAGAAGTGTTGTCAAAAAAAGTGTTTATTCACAGTTAGCAACCTGATGTTTTCGGCGGCTTGGTTCTTGTGTCTCTGCAAAAAAAGGCAGGAATACTCCTACACACTATTAGCAATAATAGTGTGGACAGTTGTAGCAAGAAATAGATAAAAAGAAAAATCAATATTTACTATCAATAGTTTTTTTTACCGTTTTACCTTGCTGTTAGACAGATGGCTTTACTGGAAATGCTGCCCTTGAGTCATTAAAGGCACCTGACTCTTTACAAAAAAAAAAAAAAAAAAAAAAACATTAACTCTGCTGTCATTGTGCCTAACAGCATGTAGGAGATAATTGTCTACCACTGCATCGATCAATGTTTTCACATGTTTATTTGGATCCCAGTCAAAGTGTCAAAACACTGAGGAGTCACAATGAATACCAGCTTGACAAAGCTACATGTTAACTGTGGCTCTGTGGTGGAAAGGAAGCTTTTCCAGCTATATAACTGATCATAGAACAATAGAGATGTAATTGACTGTGCTTGTACTTTGTGCCATCAGATGATACACACCAAAAAAGTCAGTGGTGGTTAAAGCTAATGCCAGCATATTCTCACAGGGAATTTGCTTGGATTCTCATTTTACAATTCTCACTGTTTTTCAGGGCAATAACTTAAGGTATGTGAGGCCATTCAAATTCACACAAAGCTAAAAAAAAGAATATGAGACTGTACAATGAGGACACATTTAATGACAATGATACCTAGAAATTATTAAAACATAACAAACCAATTAAATGTAATGTGCAGCCGAGGTACTTTAGAGAAGAGGCGTGTGAACATAAGTGCAAAAAGAAAAAAAAAACACAATAACAGACTATTTACCGGAAGTGAACATTCTTCAAACAACAAAGATGTGTAAATAAGAGCAGCAATGTTACTTGATGAGAAAAGTGCAAATAGCTGAGTTACACAGACATATAGATCTTGTTGAGAGCAGTGATGGTCGTTACATCAGCAGGGATCCACAGTAATGCTCCTTTGTGTACCTAGGATGCAGAAGTCTGTCGCTGAAGCAAGTCTCCAGTTGAACAACAGATTCATGCATGGAGTGTGAGACATTGGTCAACAAAGATGAGATTTTAGTCAAGTACATCACAGACATATGGATCACAATGTTCCTCATACACACATAAACAAACAAACAACAAAACATTAAGTAAAAACCTGTGTGAATAAATAATCAAAATACAAACACAGGAGAGACCACAAAACCCAAACACCCCAGGATCATGATAAACCCAACTGTGTCTCCACAGTTCTGCCTTCCTGGGAGGCAGAAGGATTATTGCATAAAATCCAAGCAACCAGAAAATACAGCATATCACAGCTGTATATGTGCCATTTAGTGGTTTGGTGAGGGTACTTGCAATTTTAAAAACAAAAGGACAATGTAAAAAAAAAAAAAAAAAACATTAAGTAGCCACTCTAAGATAAGAAAAAACTCCATGATTGCAACGACAGAAAAAAAAAGATTACTATGCCAAACAGCTTCTAAAAGTACCTTCTACAATTCTAGTCGCAGCCATAAATGTCATGCTTGGAGAAAAGTCAACTAGACCTAGGATGAAAAGTAGACTATTCTGACTTAGAAACACTACAGTGGATTATTGAGGTTTTGGAGGTAGGAAAGCAACAACAGCATAGAGAACTTGATGAACTTTGAGGAGATTGGGCTTGGGAATGGTTGTGGAAGTTTACTGGGTAGTTTCCTGTTGACATTATTAACCCTCCTGTTATGTTGCGGGTCAATTTGACCCGTTTCAAAGTTTAAAAAAAAAAAATAAATAGTTAGAAGTATTTTTTCTGCATGAAACTTTTTCTATTTGTCTTAATAGGTGCACTCTATGTATATAAAAAAAATTTTTCATTTTACACACTTGCAGCCCCCTCTGTGTCTATTTGTTACATAGATACTGTTCGGGTCAATTTGACCCGGCATACAAGTTGAAGGGTAAAAAGTTTTAAAAAATGTCCAATTCTGTTTGTTTCCTTGCACCTATGAGACATATTTCACCACACACACACACACACACACACACACACACACACACACACACACATGCATGCACACATGAGCCTACATTCTCACTATTCTCTTTACTTCACAAGGAAACTGAGAAAGCAGGTGTTTATAAAACTTTGACGGAACCTTTTCTCTTTTCTGTTCCCGTGGAAAACTCCACCCACACTGAGTGACACTCGGGAGCAGCAATGTTACTCTGCAAGGGAGAAACACATTACACACTAAAGGTACATGTGATATTGTCACTGTCAGAGGTCAGGAAATGAGCAGCAGGAAAAAAAAGATGACAGCCCTGGATCTCTGGAACTTCTTGTTGATCATGACAGTGAAATAGAAGAGGAGGTTTCTGAAGCTGAAAACAGTATTGAGGTCAATTCTGAGTCTGATGATTCTGATTATGAAGCAATTGATGAAAATGATGTTCATGTTTCTCGAAGCAAGACATTCATGTCAAAAAATGGTGAAATTCAGTGGTCTTCATCTCCAACTAAGAACAGTAAATGTGTCTCAAGTTCAATTATAAAGATCACCCTTAGAAATCCATCCATCCATCCATCCATTTTCTTACACCCTTCTTCCCTAATGGGGTCGGAGGGTTGCTGGTGCCTATCTCCAGCTGGTTTGGTGAGAGGCGTCACTTAGAAAAAAATTAAAAATGTAATGCAAAAAAATTTACAAAAAATCACTTTCAAAGATAATTAGTGTTATTTTGTGTTTAGGTTTTTCAGTGGGCATAAAAAAAATTGTAAATCACATTTTTTATGTCCAAATGAGTAAATTGTCATCATTGATCCTTTATTTGTGAGGAATAAAAAAACATAATTGCACAAATATTGATTGGAATGGTTAGTATAGGAGTTAATAATCAGACACAAAAAAGATTTGGAGGATTTTTTTGGTTTCTGACACTATAGCATGACTAAACACTCCCCGGGTCAAATTGACCCGCGAACATTATTGCTGTACCTCAGAAACGAACATAACAGGAGGGTTAATTAAAATAAGCAAATGCAGTCACTGGCCACAATTTAAAGATGATCATTTTCTATCATCAATAAATTAGAAATTCTTCTTGTGTACCCAATTGTATGCTGTTGGTTGTTAGATGGATTTGGACTGTATACAAAGGATTTGCACACAAAGACTTGACTGAACAGAATTAAGATGTGTTTTTTGTTCACGACCAAGTTTGATAAAGAAAATGTCACTCAGACAGATTTCAGTTCATTTTAACTTCAGCTCCACATTTTAGAAAATTATTGCCAGGCCTGTTCATTTTTAGGCCTGACAATAATGATCTACCTCCAACCTCTGCTTTAAATGACTCCCCAATGCAAATTTACACAACAAAAGCGAATATTCAAAACCAAATTTCTTGCTTTTCTATTATGCAGCTTATGAAACTGCATAATAGAACAGAGTTGGGTAGAGTTTATCACTCTGTGTCCTGAAACAGACTTTAAAGAAACATTGATAGGTGGCACTGTAAATCTTCTGTCTTTAACAGGATCTGAAGAAACTATGTCAACTCTTAAACTAAGGATATATAATATCTCCTTTAAACTGATCCAACATCCTGACGTTATCAGTGTGACCTTGAGGTGTGTCCAAGCTCATCATCATGAATCATTTAATACATCAAGTGTCCTAGGATTTAATGTAGATAAAGAGCCATGCATTTGGCTGAGACTAATAAATCATATGAGGAAGGTATACTCAAGTTTAATATCATGTTAATGAAATTCCTACAACCAAAACACCACCCACCACTGTTTCCATTTCCTGTGTCTCCCTGCAACATGATTCTGATTGGAGCTGACAATTTCTACAAAAGGAACAAGAAAATTACTATGGATTATTAATACTGAGAATGAAAATGTAAATAAATATAGATATATGAAAATGTTCTTCAAATGAAAACTTCTTAAAAAATTACATGACAGCATATGACTTTCTTTAGGGGACAGAACAAACATGTTGAAATTGCACAGTCTCCTCAATACATCATACAGTTACAGGAGCATCATGGGACTGGGACCCAGGAGGGACTGGGAAGCTGGTCAGAGCTTTTGGGAATATAGATAAATATAGAGTTAAATTCAAGAAAGTAGAGGAAAACTGTTAAGGGCTGCAAAACACTAGAGGTTGTGTTGGAAACTCGTCTTCTATCAGTACAGCAACACTAAAGATTCTGCAAGAGCTACATTAAAATACTTTAGAATTTACTATTATGGACTACTGGGCCACAAATCTCCAACAAATGCATTGAACTGTGCTGCTGTAGTAAAAAGAAGTTCAGGGAGTGTGATTCCTGTCACAAGGCACTATATGAAGACATATGTTAAAATGTCATGTTTTGCCAGTGAAGTTGTCCGGATCTGATTTAGAAACCAGCTGTTGAAAGAAATCGTAATATAAGTGTGCATAATAATCATGAAACTGAAACAAAGCACCTCATTAGTTTACAACGAGCCTAGAACAAAGAGAAAAACAGTTGAGAAATGGAGAAAAAGGATCAAAGAAAAGTAGCCAATGGCATCAAAGCTGGTGAGGCTGAAAAAAACCCACCTTAATTTCCTCCCTCATTGCCACCTTTTGTAGCAAATGCAGAAGCTGTAACCGTGATTTGTACACGCAGATAGAAGAGGTAGAAGAGGTAAAAGAGGCAAAAACGAGCTCAAAATAGAACAATCAGTATTAAATCAGTTCTATTTTGAGCTAATTTTTGCCTCTTCTACCCTTGTGCCTCCTCTGGCTTTTGTGAAAGGCAGAGATTTGGACCCTCTTTTCTCACATCCATCCTCATTTGGACCACAGGGAAGCATTTAGGATGAGCAACAGTCTGAAAATCACAGTGACCTTCTCATTGACTCATTTACTGCTGTTTTTATTGCAAGTTATGTTTTAATTTCTGGTAAAAGTTTGAGTTGGAACAGGAGCGGCAAATCCATCTTGCCTGGCAATAATTCTCACTTTGTGAAAGAAAAAACATTTAGTTCTTTTATCCACACAAAAAAAGATTTTTAGCACCATTTAGAAAAAAAAAAAAAAAAAAAGAGTTGACTTTGGATTGAAACCAATTTAGAGAATAAAAGCTTTCCATGCAATGTTGCCTTGAAATCTACACACTCCTCAGGATTTAATTAGGACTGTCTCTTATTAGGCTTATTAGCAGGCAACGCTTTCCAACAGTATGTTCCCTCTTCCATCTGATCCCCTTTTCTCCTAACAAGTCCATATCTACTCACACCTTCTGTTATCTCACACATCTCCTGCTTCTTCTTATCGTGGCTCTTTCTTTGTCTCCATGGCTCCAACAGATGTCCTAATGAAAACCACAGGAACAGCATGAAAGATAGTAGCAGGGGGAATGCAGTGAAACAGGAAAAGGATGTCATAGAGCAGTAGAACCCAAGATACTAAAGGAGACAGATGAAGACGATGAAGGAGACAGGCGGTATGTTGATCCAGAAAGGAAGGCAAGCAACTCTAAATTAGATGCTCTTTGGAGAAGAGACGGTGAATTAATTCCAAAGAGAATATTGCTTTGTATTTTCTTCTTCCCTCCGTTCACAGCATTGGGACACCAAGCAGAGTTATGTTGCCCTACCAGCCTTGTTCGTTTCTCTCTTCTGTTTTCTGTTAGTCCCAGGTGACGGATAGAGCTGGCGTCAGCTCATGTTTTTCTCTCTTTGGCATTCCACTTAGGATTGTGCTTTTCCTGAAGCGAGCACGTAGAATACTAACATTAGAGCTTCATTAGTAACACAGTTTCATTGTGTTAGAACCCATCACTGTGATATTCAGAATAAAAGCATGATATTACATTTCCCGTACTGAAAATCAGAGAAGCAGCTTCCTTTTAAAATGTTATTCAGTAAGTAAAAATTTAAATTTTAATCATAAATTATAGTAAATAATTGCGTACATAGCAAAAGAAACACAAAAGATCTTTCTGCTACCTCTTAAGAGTTTGAGATGCCGTCCGAAGAACAATTTTCATGGTGTAACCATTCCATAGCAGCTTTATTGTTTGTCCCATCCCCTTCCACTAAAAAGTCTCCAGAGTATCAATGTTTGTCAGAGGCTCTGTCCCATTTCTCTGGACCCAGAAAACATTGTTTCAGATGGAAGAAATTGCTAGAAATCATAATATGTGACTGGGTTTGTAGGAAAGTCAGATATGTTATTCTAATGTTCCACTCTACAGTGATTTTCTCATTTTCTGCCGCATGCATAATATAGTGACACATATCAGATTCTATTGAATGAATTACTTTATCTTACGCTGCACACAGAATCTAACATTTATTCTTCTGAACAATTACTAGATAAAGGCTATCTATGTTGTGAAGTTATGTGTAAGTTATCATATTCAAATGTGTCAATATAAACACCTTTTTGGGGTGTATTTCTTTTAGGCAAAGACCAAGCACTATGTGCTTGTAAATGCAATGCTGAACTTTACCAAAAACCTCCAAAATTATGAAGCAGGAAGTTGATGTTTTCTCTTTGTCTACTTCAGGAGTGAGGTGGAGAATGGAGCTTATCCAAGATGTCATCAAGGAATATACAGGGTACAGCCTGGACAGGTTACCACATTACAGGCTCAATACAGAGACATGAGTATCTAGTTTATAGACTTTGAATCAACATTATTAGATTCTTTTTCTTCTTTTGCTCTTTCCTTTGGTTTGTTATTTTGCTGTATTTCCTTTAAATTCATGTAAAGCACTTTAAATTGCCTTGTTGCTGAAAATGTGCGACGTAAATAAAATCACATTACCTTGAATGAGACAGCCAGCAATGGATGCACACCTATGTTTAATTAGTAGTTATTATTTGCCAGATTTATCTTACTGTAAATCCTTAATGCTGTTGTAGTAAAACCTCTGCTTCTGCCAGTGTTGACCTCTTGGCATGTAAGTAGACATGCCAGTAGGTTAGACAGTTGATGCTTTCTCAACAGGGCACCCAGGTTAGATGGTTTTGTCACTTCTGCCTTGAAGGGGTTTTCTATTTCCTACCTGCATGTTCCGTAACTAAGAATGTGTGCCTTGGTGTGGCGTGCCCGCTATAAAACTGTTAATAAATATAGTTGTTGTGATAATTATGTGTGAAAAATATTGCTTTTATGGCTGCTGACTCTGAAGTTGGCGTCTAATTTACAACTTAGGAGTTGCCATCAAACAGGCTATTTTTGTGGAGTTTGTTTTATGGAGTTTGTTATATGGAGGGCAGGGCAAGTTTATTTGTGTAGCACATCACAGCAAGGCAATTCAAAATGCTTTATATGATGAAATATTAGGCAAACAAAAAACATTATATTGCATTGGCATAGTAAGGAAAGTAATTAAAAGCTGGGATACAGACTAATTTAATGGCCGTTCAGTTAATATTAATCAAAGGCAACTTTAAGCAAATTGGTTTCAAGCCATGATTCAAAGGAACTCATTGCTTCAGCTTTTTTGAGTCTTCTGGAAGTTTAATCAAGCTGAGACAACCATAAAAGTGAATGCTGGTTCTCCATGTTTGGTTCAAAATCTGAGAATGCAGAGCAAACGTGAACCAGAAGAGCTTTAACATGGATTGACTTATTCTACCATGATTTTTAATATGTTAAAACAGCGTGCAAAGGAGGAAAACCCAGACATTGCTCTCCCCAGGGACATTCCCTATCTCATTGTGGTATGTTGAATCATTCCCACGCCAGTATGGTGTAAAATTCTCTTCAGTGGCATCTGGGTCTGCTCAGACGTTTCTTTCCAGTGGAAAAAAGCCTTCATTTTGAGGTAAACCAGAAAGAATGTTAACCTCTATTGGTCTACCAAGATAAGACTAGCATAGAGAGGAAGCTCAATTCAATTATTTAAATCTGGTATCCCTTTTTTCAGTCATGATCTAAATCTTATGTCCATTTCTATCAATCAGCAGAAAATATTTGGCAGTTCTTAAAACATAATATGAAGGAAAATGCATAATGAACCTGTGTTGGGTGGCTAGGCAGCAGAGGGAGAAACAACTTCAATGTCTGATCAGACTGAATGTACAAGAACAAGAGATTTGTTTCTCACATTAAAAGCACCTTTTGAGAATAATGACTTTTAAGCGGGTTTTAAAGAAACTTTTCTCTAATCTAATTTGTTTCTATTGTGAATGCTTGTTTTTTATTTGTATGTGTAATATTCCAATTTTAAATGTCAGGTTTCTATTAGCTGTAAGCAGCAAACCATCCCAATTTACAATAAAGGCTTGAAAACATAGTTTTAGTTTTGTATAATTACTCTTTTTATTGTCTACAAATATTAAGGAAAATATTTTTTTTCATAATATCTAAATATATTGAATGCAACTGTATATAAATATTCAAATGTAGGACCTTGAAAAGAAGCATTTTTGGTACTAAAGAATAGATTGACGAACAAGGCATTGAACAGGCCTCTAAATACCACATATGTCAGTCCACTGAAAACTTACAGGAATCAAAGAATCTGTTGTTGAAAGCTTGGTGTCAGATACCATATCTTACCTTCAAAGGTTTTGTTGAGCCCATGTCTGGAGAGTGATGAAAGCAAACATGAACCTACAAATTCGATATGAGGCTGTAGTGTGTTATGTTATGTTATGCTATGTTATGTTATGTTATGCTATTCTATGTTATGTTATGTTATGCTATGCTATATTATGATATGCTATGTTATGTTATGCTATGCTATGTTATGTTATGCTATGCTATGTTATGCTATGCTATGTTATGTTATGTTTTGTTATGTTATGTTATATTATGTTATGGTATGCTATGCTATGTTATGTTATGTTTTGTTATGTTATGTTATATTATGTTATATTATGCTATGCTATGTTATGTTATGCTATGTTATGTTTTGTTATGTTATGTTATCCTATGTTATGCTATGTTATGTTATGCTATGTTATGTTATGTTATGTTTTGTTATATTATGCTATGCTATGCTATGTTATGTTATATTATGCTATGCTATGTTATGCTATGCTATGTTATGTTATGTTATGTTTTGTTATGTTATGTTATCCTATGCTATGCTATGTTATGTTTTGTTATGTTATGTTATATTTTGGCATTATGTAGCTGTGAAACATCTACACTGTTTGGCTTATCCTTTTGTAATTTTGCTATGTTTGAGTACAGAATACATGTAACAAAGTTCATTCACAGCATAGCTTCAGGCCTTTGTAAACAGATTTCAAAATGATAAAAGAGCTGTAACAGTTTTAATGGTAAGGACAGAAAATGCATGTTCATTTTTGTAGAATTAGGCTACCACCATGTCTCACTTTGGGAATGGCATGTTTAGGTTTATGTACAGCGTTATTTAGCGTCTAAAAAGTTTAATTTTGACCTAATGAGGTTTTCGTCCATACCCTGTGGCAAATGTGATGTTTAATACTTTTACTCCAGCAACGACTTCCTTCTTGTCCCTCTTCCAGAGAAGAGATTTGTGTAGTGTGCAGCTAGTTCTCCTTTCTAAAGATGCCACTTCTCACCTGAGCTGTGAATATCTGCTACTCTTCTAGAGTTATAAAAAGTTCTTTTGGAGGAATCTGTCGATGTTTTATTGGTCTTTGGCAGTGGTACTGTACAACATAGCTGAAAACAACATGTTTCTGGGGACTAGTAACCCATTTACCCTAAGACATATTATAGATATTATTTCTCTTCTTCCAGGCTTAGTCTTAATGATTGTGGTTGTTTGTTTCCATCACAAGATCTGGCAGCATCTGCTCCAGCAGAGACAGCTATAAACAGAATGGCTGTTGATACAAAGAAGATCTTCTCTTGTGGTGAATTACAGATGTTTGCAAAACTATGTGTTTTCAGGGATGTGGTTGTAATTAAGTAATTTGATGGATGCAAACCCCACAGTGTAACTAGGGGTGCAATTTGACTCATTCACCCAACTTGTAATATGTAAACTAGAGTCTGAATGGAAAATTATGTTTGTAACTCATGGACTCAACTTGTTTTCATAAAAAAAGTTGGAGATTCAGAAAGATTTGTGTAATAATCTGTTACTTTTTGTCTGCCTTCTTCTGGAACCTTCATTTATATCAGGGATCTGTATCCTCTGACCCTAAAGCTCAGAGATCATCAGTGCCTACACATTGAGTTCTAACAACAGTAACCAACAATGACTTATAAATAAATTATTCTTTATAAAGTGGGAAAATAATATGAACCCATTATCAATGAAACAATTTTTCTAGTTCAGTCTTTATTCACTAGGTTGGACATTGATCTATTCAGAAAGGACTCGATGGGTCTCATTCTGTTCAAGAAAAGCTTGATGTTTTTCTGTCTTCCTAAACCTAAACACAGAAAACCTACATAAACTTCTAACGTCATCCGCTCTTCCAACGATCAAGTAGGTTTTGAGGTTCAGGAAAAATTTGTTTTAGTTGGCGTGAAGGTGAAAACATCTTTTTGGCTTGTAAAGGTTACTAACCCCTGGTCTAGATACATATTTTAGTTTATTCAACTATAAGCGAGCAGGAGTCTGAAGACCAAGAGTCATTAAGCAATTTTATTTGAAATTATTTTTTCCTGATGTTGGATTCCCTTGTGGTTTGATTTAAAGTCCATATTTCTAAGAGACAGACAAATGGATTAGTCACTCTCTGTGTGAGTGATGATGACCTTTAGCTCATGCAGATTTATTTGTGACTGACTTGTGCTACAATAACAAGAAAATAAATTGTGATTTTCCAAGAACTCAGATGTCATCTACTGGGTCTATAAAGTCAAAAAATTTAATTATTTAGTAAACATTTTATGGTCAGTTCAGTGTTTCCATAAATCTGCACAGTATGTAATATTAATATTACAGTATACAGTGCATTGAAAACTGTCATTTTATTAATATAATGTTTTTAAAAAGAATTAAGCTAAGCTATCAACAGAAAAAAATTACATTGCAGCACAAAGCCAACTCTATCAGAGCTTCCTCATTGACAAGGATTATTTGTTTATCTGTCACTGATTTTCAAAATTTGTTTTTTTCAGTATTTTATAATTAGGAAACTAGCAGCACAAAGCCAACTCTATCAGAGCTTCCTCATTGACAAGGATTATTTGTTTATCTGTCACTGATTTTCAAAATTTGTTTTTTTTTTCAGTATTTTATAATTAGGAAACTAGATGGAACAATCTTGAACATCCGATAGCGTAAGTTTTGTGAGCATAGATTAAGGGGTTCCCGTTTCAAAATCAATGTTTTTCAACCCTGCTCCTCAAGACACACTGCCCTGCATATTTTAGCCATTTCCCTGCTTCAGTTCACATGATTTCAATTGATGGCTGACTAATAGGCTTTTGCTGAATTTCCGGTAAGCATCTAAAACATGCAGGTCAGTGTGCCTTGAGGAGCAGGGTTACATTATACTAAAATACACTTCATTCTGTGCCACTTACTTATCTGTAGGACAGTGGACTTGCCTATTGGCAGTGAAGAAGAACTGATTACTCCAGATGCAAACCACTTGTTACTTAATATCCTGGACGTCATTCAGACCCGGATAAAGTCCGAGAACAAGCCTACCCTTGCTGCACTTTGGGACAACCGTACATTCTCCCAAACCCCTTGTACATTTGGGTGAGGTGGTCAAACAGACCTGGTACTTTCTAATCAACAGAAATACAAACAACTGCTATCAATATCTAAATACATCACCTTAGAATACCCTGCTGTCTTGGAAACTGCACAGGTAAAAGCAATATCCTTCAGTCACCAAACTCAGAGCTGCAGAGAGGAAAACACAACAAAAGATCTTGCAGATCTAATAAAATTCCAGGCACTGGTATCATCATTTTTCCCTGACTGATGCAGAAAAGGCTTTCTACATCGTCAAGATTCACAGTGCTACTAACACCTGGAAACTATTTTTACTATAAAATAGGACTTAACCTTCCACCTTCACCACCTACCAATCTGACAGCTTTCCTAATTCCAGAGGTGCCACCAACTCAACTTGCTGAAGTCCTACTGAATGTGTGATCAGTGAAATATGACAACTAGGAAGGAATACTTGCCCCACTCCTATGTAAGTAATGATTAGGCAGTATTTGAATTATTCAGATGTTATGTAAAGGAGCTACATTGGCTGTGGCTATGTCAGAGACAGTCAGAAACTCTTCTATGTAACAGAAAAAGTCAAATTCTCTTGTGCCCGTCTACTCAAAGAAGGTGCCTGACATTTTACTTTTCCAACAGCCATTCTGGAGTTATGTTAGGTTTCCACAAGTTTATTTTTTTATTCCCAGTGCACTGAAAAACAGCTGTGACTGACGGCGAAGGAGAACCTGCCAATGCAAAGTCTGCACTACTGGTCCAGCGCAGCATTTATACTTTCATTAAAATACCAAAACAAATTGTAGATATATACGGAATACTTTACATCTCTGTTTTGTAAAGTTTAGTTTGGTAACTGCAAAGTATTGGTGAAAATAAAAGTGATCCATTCATTGAAAATCTCCATTACAACAGACAAACTATTACCCCTTCCTGAATCTGTGTGGATGTAAGAGGTACACTTCAGGCTCGTGTGTGAGCCCACACTCTGTCACCTGCTGGCTTACCAGTGTAAATTCATGAAAAAAATATGTAAAAACACAAGGTTAGCTGTCAGACAGAAATGCAGAGCACCTCCCAAATTGATATCCAGCCCTTTGATGTTTCACAAAATATTTATTTTATGTTTGAATGAATTTGCAATATTTCATCTTTTCATTAAATTGGACATTGTGCAGCTTTACCATAGAAGTAATTGTTGCAAAAAAAACCAAATTTTTTTAATAGAGCGTGACTGGTGCTATTGTTCTTTGCAGCCAAAACAATTTTTAGAGTAGATTATTTCAATTGTGAAAATAACAGCTAGCTTTTTTCCACAGCTTTTCTGTACTTGACAGATAGATCTACAGGAAAGGTAGTGTGGCTAATATTATTTTCCGATAAGCATGATGCAAGTGACAGTGCATTTAAAAGGGAGCCAGGAAAACTAAGGGATAAGGATGCTGAAATAGTTTAAGATGCTGAGGAAACTGAGGATTTGCTGCCTGGTAAAGCTCAAGGACAAAAGAAAACAAAGTTTCAGGTATCTTGATGATCAAACAGGTCATGTTTCAGAGAGGGATTATTTTTGTATTCTGTAGGTGTACTGACAAATATCCTGTTAGGGATTTAGTCAAATTGGTGGCAAGATTGCATTGTTACAACATTACTTACTTTACTTTTTTTTTTTTTTTTTAAGTGTTCAATAAATATATAGTATTATGCATGGTACATCAATAATTGCAATGTCTCAATGCATTTTAGCTCCTTCTATGACTCTTTTGAAAAGTGCATATTGAAAAAAAAAAGAAAAGAAAGAATTTACATTTCTTTTCATAACCAAAAGTGGTCAAAAATCCATAGGCCAAAAATTTGGTTATTATGAATGATGCATAAAAAGGATAATTTAAGGCTAACCCCAAGTTAAGCAAATGCATCACTTGAACAAATGCATAACAAGATGCATATATATATATATATATATATATATATATATATATATATATATATATATCCTGTGGATTTCATTTGAGGTATGTGAAAAATGATCTGCTTTACGACGGTGAGCATGATTATGCAAGCTCAAACACATTAATTAACTAATCTGAATGCAAGCTGGACCACTAGTGTAACAGAACCTGAGCAGGGAAAAGGTCTCTCTTGAGTCCTCAGTATCTCCACCCACACTCATCTCCATAGAAACCACAAATCTCAGGGGGCCTGCATGAAATAAAAAGATGAACAGTTTCCGAGTCACAGTTTGGTTCTGCCTCCTTACCACAGTTAATTGCACACATGTGGGTTAGGCTAGGAGTCCATATGGTTGATGCTAACATATTTACACTCATTTACATATTTTAACAGACAAATAGTTATCAAACAATGTGAATGCAAACCCATATGTTAATGCAAACACATACAATAGACATTACTTTAAACCCCTCAATATCAGACCTTTTCTACGTCAGCATCATGCAGACGGTTTTAGAGGGAGCTGCATTATGACAACAGCTGACAGCAAAGTCAGAAACGTGAACATACAAAAAATATTCTTCATGATTATCTCTTCATAATTCATGAGTACATTAGAATGAAAAGATAAATCAAATAAAAATATTTAAACTAAGCCCTTAAGACAAAAAAGCTATACTTTTTATTCATTTTGTCACAAAATTGTCCTTCAAGTCTAATAAGTTCACACACAAATTACCTGTTATTTAAATTTTCTGCCTTGATCAAGGGGTCGGGCATAAGGCTGTATTTTGGATGTTTTTGTCAGCCAGAAGAAATTATACTCCTCTGGCTCCAGCTCTCAATTCTCTCATGTTCAACAAACCTGAGCAGCAAAAAAGAAAAACACTGGATTTTTATAACAGAGCACAAGGTTATGCAATGAATCTTTATTCTAAGAAACTTATTTTTAAGTTTGAGGGAATTAATGTCTTAGTGCTATCATCTCTTCATTCAGTCACTGTTCTTGTCTGAGTGATATTTTTGCAAGGCCACGAAAATGAAAACACAACTGGTAAAATGTTCTTGATGAAATAAAGGTTATTTCAACTCAGAGCATTAAAAATGTCAAAATAATATATGTGGCATAAAATGAAGTCAATTGTAATTACGGAACCTGTGTATTAATATTAAGACTGTGGTACATTCCCTGCAATTAATTTCTATAAGCTATAACAGCAGGATTTTTGTAGAGCATAAATTTTAACTTTTGGATGGACAGGAAATCCATTACAAGTCAAGGTCAGGAATGCAGTTCATTTCATTTCAATTTAGTTTAGTGTGTTCTGATTCTGTTTAGATGGATTCCTTCTAATTTAGTTGAATTAAACCCAAACTTTCTTTATATATATATATATATATATACATATATATATATGATTTTTTAGAACTTTCCAACACATCTCAGAAAATAATAACAGAACAGCTCAGACCCAGCGTGCCACACAAAACCAAAGAGGATGAAGGCGAAGAACAGGATAAGACACAACAAAAGTACATTAAGTTACACAAATCCCTGAAGCATAATGAATTTGTCCAACTTATTCCAAGTATGGTTCCCAAACCTTGATGAAAACGTCTGTCCTACAATGTAAAACACACGTCAAATATTCTAATGGCACTAAGTCCTGCAGTACTCTTTGCCAACCTTTAACAGTAGATTCTCTCGCACTATATCTTGATGCAATACATCAAGATATTTTTTCCTTGCAGCAAAAATGAGTAATGTCACATTTTTACATTTTCACAGAGGATCCATTCGTACACAAATTCATAATATTTTCTGTGTTTCACAAATGATATCAGACCAACATTTCAAAACCAATATGTCTAAGTCCCATTTTATGCTCTACAGAGATCAGAGCCAAAATAGAGTCTGTGCTTTGGTAAGATATATATTGTATGAAGAATTTTAAGTTGCATTGATTGATTTTATTGATTTATTGGGATTTGTGTTAAGCCATTCAGGTGTCAGACTTCTGGTGTTCATTGGATCGTTGCTGAGAATTATAACGTTGTTAAAACAAAATAAACGAAATGTTTGCAACACCAGCTGAACTCCCTGTTTGGTTTTGCTTTATTTGGAGGCTTCCTTATATCTAAACAGTAGTATCACATCACTTGAGTAATGTTTGGCCACTCATTTGAAATAAATCAAAGAAATCAAACTATTATCACACTGTCACCATAACCCAAAAAGCGAGAAATATCACTTAGGTTGTGGTGATGAGTTCGAGAGGCGTTTTATGTTCATTTAAAGTCTTCTGCTACCTTATTTTTTTATTTGTTTACAGATTTCTAATCAAAACCAGTCCCTGGAGCCATTTTAAGGATTAGAAAATAATGTTGATGAATGTAGAGAAGGGTTATTTACGGGGAAATAATTGAGAGTCTTTACTTCTCTCATGCAAATTAAAGTGTATGTGAACAGCTTTATTGCAAATAAATGAAGATCCAAGCTTTAGCACCACATTCATTGTTTAATATCCCTATGTATCTGTTTGATACATAAAACCACTATTGGATATGGCAGCAACGTCGGCATATGGCTTCAAGAAGGCTCGTCAGGCAAATGAAATGGTAATTATGACTGAGTGCCACTTCAAACATAGGAAATTGATGTTTTCCTACCCATTTCATATTCGGGACGGGTGGCTTATTTCCGAGATATCTGCATGCATAACATCAAGTCAGCACTGAGAATATTTGGATATTCAGTCCCGGTTTTGTTTCTCTGTAACTGATTGAGTTGTCAGCTGCTCCACTTCCATTGCTCAGGTACAATTTGATTCAACTTTCAGATTGTTTTCAATTTCATAATGGAAGTGGAAAAGACCTCCACTATGTCTTAGACCATTATTTTTAAAATAATGGTCTAAGTCACTTTTTGCAAAAAGAAAAAAATACTTCATGTACTCTTTCCACTAGATTATCATCTATGAACATTATAATAAAATCACTTATAATCAGAAATTATGAATTTAGTTTTATTCCAGTTCATTGATAACTTATTGTAATTAAGTCTCTCATTAAGTATGAATCATGTTGGATGTTTTCATGGAAAAACTTACCAAAACCACAAGGAGCCAGAGGAGAACAAAAAAAAAAATTATAATCAAGAACAAACAAAAGCCAAAGCGCAAGAGTGGAAAACAGGATCTAATAAGGTATCACGAGAAGAACCAGCAAAGAGTGAGAGGAGCAAAAGTGTGTACCTACTGGGAGAGTGAAGGTGGAACAAAGGACCTGGGCTGGTTGGTTAACTGATTGCAGGAGAGAGAGCAGAAGGCAAGCCAGGGAGAGAAGGAGAGAAAGCAGCACACAGGGCAAGGGAGAGTATACAGGGAATTAGAAAAAAAAACCTAACACTAAAGAATGAGTAGGTATACAGAACAACTAACTAAGTTAAAAAGAATAACTAGAGACAAGAAATAAACAGTAAACTAGAATCACTAAGGCTGCACAGTGACGCAGTTCGTAGCACTGTTGCCTTGCAGCAAGAAGGTCCTGGGTTCGATTCCCGGCCCGGGGTCTTTCTCCCTGTGCATGTTGGTTTCTCTCCGGGTTCTCTGGCTTCCTCCCACAGTCCAAAAACATGACTGTCAGGTTAATTGGTCTCTCTAAATTCTCCCTAGGTGTGAGTGTGTGTGTGAATGGTTGTGTGTCCTGTATGTCTCTGTGTTTCCCTGCGACAGACTGGCGACCTGTCCAGGGTGAACCCCGCCTCTCGCCCGGAATGTAGCTGGAGATAGGAACCGGCAACCCTCCAGATCCCACTAGGGACAAGGATATAAAGAAAATGGATGGATGGATAGAATCACTAAGACAGAGCTGAACTAAAGTAAAAGCAGAAACAATGGTGATCTAATAAAAATAAAAAAACACAATCAAATTAAATATACGCCCTGATGAATCTCATTTGTCAGATTAAAAGTAATTTTAAGCAGGTATTAAACATACTGTTAACCAAGCTCACATTCCTTTTTTTTAGTATATAAATATTTTTGTCTTAAATCTTTTTTCATATTTAGGAGGAAAATCATCTTAACAGTAATAAAGACTTTCAAATATTCATCTGTGTGTAGTTAATCATTACAGTGTATTTTCTTAGTGATAAAGTTCTTAAATTAAATGGACTTTTCAATAACAGTCTAATTTATTGTATGGATGTACATATACTAACAATGACACACTGCCTCTCTTCCTTGCTTTTGTTCTCGTTTCTCTCTCCTGGCTCACATTGACTCACTCTGGGGAGAGCATGTGAACAATACAGCAGGCTGGCGGTGGGTGTCAGGAGAGATGTTGCTGGTTCTGTGAACAGAGACCTTATGCAAGTGTTTTCTTGTTGTTTCTATCTGTAAAATTCCAGACCTGATGAAGCACTAAAACATGTCGCATTATATATTTCACAATTATTTATAAAGGAATCTTACTTTCTGAGTTTTAGCCAGAGAGTAACCTTATCCGTTTATCCCACAGAGATTGGTGTAGCTATCTTTTCCCCATCTGCAGAAGTTACTCTCTCTTAGCATTTTGAAAGATTTTCCCCCAGAGCCTTGACATCCTAAGAACAATGGATGTTTACAGTTTCTGGGCTATGCTCCTCGGCATTCTTTTCTAACGTTTATCACAGATTATTTAATGTAGCAGTTCAGAATCTGTAGTAGATCACTTTAATAAGTCTTAGAAAGCCAGTTTGTTGCATCAGTATACCAGTGTGTATGAAAACGTACACTATATACACACCTACCATATGTTTGCAATGTAACTAATACAACAATCTCAGCAGGTGGTTTTATTATGCTCTTTTAGTTTTGATGTTGTAGATATCCCAGGTGAAGTTAAAACATATGATGTTTCATAAAAACGTATTGTATAATCTATTTCTTAAATATGATCCATGTTGTGCACAGTCTAGCACAGCAGGAAAAGCCAAAGTGCCGAAGCCAAAGCAACCCTGGTCCTGCAACACCTTCTGTCTTCTTCCCGTAGCTGTTGCTCACTTCTGCACATTATCTGCATGGAATCTTTACCCGACTTGAGCATCCAACATACAGATAAGTAACTGCTGCCCTCTGGCTTGTGATTTCTCTGTTTCCTGTTAGATCTGTGTTTGATTAATATCGCTCACTGCCTGAAAAACCTATCCATAAAGTTGTCTTTGATGATAAATGAGTGCCATGTAAACAGGAGATGTGGGTTATGTAAATGAGTCTGTCTTGGTCCCCAGTTAGATAACGCATGACATAATTCTCTAAGCGTTGATAAGGGAAGACATGTAGGTTTTAGGGCTAATGCAGGCATGTGGAGAATTATTTAATTTCCAAGCCAATGCAGAGTTTGTGTTTGCTTTCAAAGAGATAGTGGAATTACAGCTGTATAAAGTTTGCAGGTGTAAATGAATTAGAGTTAATTATGTTTGCCTTGCAGTCAAGGGATGGATTTATTTTCTTGGCTTGGGTGAAACTTAGCATTGTTCTTTGATGAGTCAACATTTACGCTTGCTCAATTTATACACTTTTTCAATTGTTTGTTATAAGAGATAGTAAAACAACCCATTGCATGAAAATAATCCAATGCATGTCAGCATCTAAACTGGGAGAAGATGACTTAATAAAGTTCAAGCTGAGTCTCTGAATAGGGAAGAGATGGGATTTTAGCTACTTTGAACATGGCCGCCATACTGGCTGATCTAAGTATTTCAGAAATTGGTGCGCATGGCAACAGTTCTGGTTTTAAAAAAATGGTCTGGAGAGTCTTGTGAGCAGTGACATGCAGTAAAGTTTATGACTGGTGAGGTACTGACTAGTGTGCAATTTGATCTATAAAACCAAAAATAGAATCTTATCAGTTTTGTCTCTTGTTTAAAAAATAAAATAAAAGTAGCTCATTACTGAACAAGAAATCCAGCGATGACACAACCATTAAATCACTATCTCATCTTTATTTTTAACAAATATTTTAAGCTTATATCTGCAGCTTCAAAAAATATTTAAATTTATGGGGTATTTAACATCTTATGGGTGTAAAACATGAGTCCAATCACTGATGACAGCTTTCTTGTCAAATTCACTGTGTGGATACATGTAATTGTTCAGTTACCTTAAATGTCCCTGACAGCCACACTGATTTTATTAATTACACAGTCTGTCTGGTTTTCTCCTGATCAAACCAAAAGTGAGGCAGTAACTCAAAAAGATCCGATGATCCAATGTGAAATTCCAGAAGGCATTGTCCCTCTTGTATCCCACAGCTTTCCCGTGTGAGATAATTTACAGCCTCCACAGGGATTTTGTATGGAGAAAAAAAATGGACCTATTGATTACTGAAGCAATACTTCTTGCCCTAGATCAATAGTTCCCAAAGATTTTCTGGGCCCCTTATGGATTTTAATAAAATCCCTCCTAAAAATGGAAAACAATAAAAGAAAATAACGGGGCACGCACATCGTTCAACCAGACATAAACCTATACACATATTTTATTTCAAACTCCACTGAAGTTTATTTCACACTTCAGGTTGCAACAAAACAAACTACAAACCATCTTTACAGTGAAACACTTTTTTGCGTAACTTTTTTTTTTTCATTTATCCATACTGCTTCTCGTGTCCCCCTTGCAACGGCGCTGCACCCCACCTAGGGGACGCGCCCCACACTTTGGGAAGCACTGCCATAGATAAACAAGCTTTCCAATTTCTTTCTCTTTTTTTTAACAATGTGGTTAAATTAGATTTAACACTTCAATTCTAAGTTCAGCATGTTTTAAATTTCAAAGTCCTGGTCCCTGAAAGCATTTGCAAACTATAATCTGAGTTTTTTATGTTGCTTTTGGAGGAAGAGGTTCTGCTTTTCTGACTGGCCAATCAGATCATGTTGGCACAGAACTCCTTTTTGCTTTGGATGATGACACTCAGCAGCTTCAGCCAGAATCTTAAAAATGTCTTTCTCTTTTGCTCAAGGGTAGGCAACAACAAAACACATTTTACTTTATGAAACAGAACCTGTCTCCTTCCTGAACAGCATTATGTCTGGAAACCCTGGTATCCAAGGATAAACCAGACAAGGGGAGGTTTGCCTTCCTCCCTGGGTTTTGGCATTTTTAGAATAAAAAGGGGAAGAAAGAGTAAGTCATAGAAAAAAAAAGCTTTTTGTTACAGCTGTTATGCTGTGTAAAATTTGAAAAAAAAAGGCACAGGTAAAAAGAGTTACACTTAAGTTACAAATCCAAAGACATCAGATTTGTCCTCCCAACTCGACTCTAGACTCAAATTGGACTTGAGGTCTGGGACACAACTGTCAATAACAATTTTTACTTTACGTAATCAGCAGTGGAAGAATAAGAACTCGACACGAATAGATTAGTTAAGTAAAGTATTTATTTCGTCTTCTCTGAAGTATCAGCACCATTAATCACAGTTCTGATAGGGGTGCAGATATTCTGGTGGAGAAGGGTGCATTAATCACTGGCATTTGTAAACTGTGGGTAAAAGAAGGAGAATAGCAACCTGAGAATGTCCATTTCAGTCACTATAGACTGGAGACCTAAGTTGGACATGGATATAATCATTCAACAAATTAGGAAATATTCATCCTAATGTGATTCAGTATTCCCAAAGTCTTTTGCATTAGCAATCTTTAGAGACAGACATATGTTTTCTGCGATTTCAAAACAAACACATATTTTTCTACAACAAAGAAAATGTTGGTACACATGCATATGAAATTAGCCATTAAGGTATACAGTATCACTCTAAATGGACTAATCTTATCCTGCAGCTGCAACAAAGAATAGTCAATATTTAATGGGATGATGTACATATCGAGGAAATAAACTGTTTTCAATTTGTCCATAATTAGTTTGCTAATTTAATTTTTTCATGTTTTAATCACCCTAAAATGAAATGCTTTTATCTGCATCTGCAGCAGACTACACCATAGAAATAAACCATCAAAATACAGAGACTAAGATGGCTGCTGTGTTCAAAATGTCCGCTAGAATTTTTCTTTTTCTTAAAATGTTTTTATTCTTTCGACAAGTACAAAAGCTTAAACAGCCTTGTGAAACTACGCTACTGAAAGTACATTTTTTCATCCGTAGGTTGGTTTCTTCTCTACTTTACAACAGACTGATCCAACATCACCTAATGCCCCCGAGTGTTTTAAAACTAGTCAATGCATTTCTTACTCTTGTGCTGGACTATAGTAAATTTTTAATGTTAAGTCAAAAAAGAGAAAAACTGCGAGAAGCCTTTTGCTGATCTTACATGCTGCATTGAGAGTTCTATTGTGAGTTAAAATAGGAAATTATATTTCTCCTGTTTTAAATGGAGTAATACAGCTAGGCCAGTGTTGAAAAAAATCTTTTACTTCTATAAAGGCATGAATTCAGACAGCGAAAAATACAGAACCATCTGAGCAAAACCATTCTTCTCTATATTCCTAAGAAAACAACTCATTCTCAGATTGTAGGTTTACTTGAAGTGCCAGAAAAAATCTGAAAATAGAAAGGTTTTAGTTATCAGGTCCTGACTTCTGGAACCAGCTTACAGTTTTGATTAGGGAGTATTATAAACTAGGAGGCAGTTCATCTGCACAAAGGGTCACATAAGCAAATGTGCCAAAGCACCAGCTGAAAGTAAGAACATATTAAAATATACTGTTAATAGAATATTTGTTTAGGACTTTTATAGGATAATAAAATGCAAAGCACCATACAGACAACTGAAACTTTGTAATTACCGTACAAAAAATATCTATCATTTACATAAATAACAGTCAGAAATAAGCAAGGCTTCATACTTCATGGTGTGTTTTAGTCTGGTATTTTAAATTCAAGCTGCAAGTTGAGAATAAGTCTGAATATTTTCCACAACCTTAGTACACTACTTTACCTTTGACTTCTCTAAATAAATATGTAGATGCATGTCTTCTTAAAATCTCCACATTAAGCTTTCTTTTTTTGCACAAGCTGGCATTTTTTTTATTTTATTTTTTGTAGATAATCACCTCTCTCTCTTTCTGTGTACAGAGTACCTAGTTAAAATGCAGCACTGCTGGAGGACTGTACAAGAGAGCTCACTTTGCTGCTGAATTCAGGAACACGGTGGCCTTACAAAAAAAAAGCATGTCTCTTCTTTTGTTTCAAGTAAAAGTAGCACATTTGGATTCCAGTGCAGAATTAAGACTTTCACAAATTTCATTTCCAATTTCCATGTTAGCTCGTCTGAAAGGCTGGATTTGGCTTGAGGCTAATAAACTGAGCAGGTCATTGGTGGGCTTTCCTTTTTGATAAAGGTTATTATTAGTAAGAGTCTATTAGAATATCTTGTGTAATGTCTATATTTATGGTGCCACAGGCCACAGGAGATATAGACTACCTTGTCTGCTTTGCTGTGTTCACTCTCTACTTAGTAACATTGGAAAATATTCAGATAGCGCTGCTGTTATTTTGTGAACTATCTTCTTATAATATGTTTTTCCTTTTTTTAGTAAACCAACAGAAAACATGACTTTGCTTTTTATTGTTTTCTGTCCAAATGGCAGTCAGGGATGGTTCTAAAGCTTGTTTTTAAATGTTCCTGCAGAAAAAAAAAAAACATCAGATAAATCACATGATGAGATGTGACTATAAACTTTTGACTCTTGCTAATTTCTGAAGAACTAAAAGACAACATATGCATATTGGAGAATATACATAAAGTGTATAGCAGGGTCAAAATGCTCACTTGTGCACTATTTTTTTCACACAACATATATATCATAAGAAAATTTTTAATTTTATTCCATTGCAAAACTTGAATGCAAACACAAAAATAAGACATTTTATGTAAGCAAAACGTGTTTTGAAGCCTGAATAACTCTTCTGCACACTGCACAAGTTACGCAAGACTTAATTATATACTGTATATATTCTGACTGTCAACAGAAAAGGCAATACAATTATAGAAATCAATCATTTGAATTTCTCTCTTAGACAGCAACCCACTTCCTCCATTATTATTATTATTATTATTATTATTATTATTATTATTATTATTATTATTATTATTATTATTATTATTATTATTATTATTATTATTATTATAGTCACAGTTCTGACTACAGACGCTCTCAGTGAGTGCCAGCTTGAGACGTCCTCGAAGGAAGGATGTCTGGAAGTAAATCAATGAGCCAGTAAGAAGTAAAAGATACTATGTACTAATAGTTTTCATTAGAGGGAAAACGACTAATTTTACACTGCTTTCGCGTAAATTCATATTGCTGCATTTGTGACACCATATGCGTCTCTTTAAGTCTCTTTGGTAAAAGTACAATGCATGACAAGAAATTAAGTCACCAGTAGTTGGTTCTCTGCCAGGACTGAGGACGTTGGCAGGGAGGTGGACAAGCACCACACGAATGACTGATGAGTGGCTCAAGCAGCAGCAATGTGAGAAACCTCTTATCTTGTCTGAGCAGATTTTCAGTGCTTCTCCATCTCATGGAGCAACAGTGGAGCAGACCAAAACTTTATTGTTTTCGCCTGTTTGACTAACAATAAACTATAGTCAGTGATCTCAAAAGACTGAAGCTCCTTATCCAAATTCTAAATTATGCCACACCATCCAACCCCACCAGGCCTAACGACATACAAACCATCTTTGCAGCTATGACCACTAACATGAGGTTTATCTTGATACAGGAAATTTGAAATACGACATGAAAGCATTTTTGAATATTAATCTTTTTGATTGAAAATCAGAGTAAAATGTGTGATTGTCAGATTTTGGAATGGCAGTGAACTTTGATCTGGAGAGAACCTCTCGTGATTTCTCATCAGTGAGAAATTATGTCAAACTGCGACCACAAGATCTTTGTGATGTGTAATGAAAGAGCGATGTGACATTCTCTGCTGAAGTCTTTTGAAGCATGCTTAGTCATTTCTTTTCCAAATATAATGTCACTCGTTCATGTTCTTTGAATAGCTGTGCTATAAACTAACAGTATTAGATTCAGAAGGACATTTAGGTTTCTACATTCCCTTGACGTTTTTTTCAAACTGTGTAACATTACAACCAAAAGCTGTTGTATATGCATTTACAGAGACTTTACTTGAAAGACCATTAAAAAAAAAATGGAGCTTAATTGTAAGACTGAAGATTTTTACAAAAGACATTTCAGAAAATGTGGCATCTCCTTTCATTTAATTCCCTGGAATCAATACTTTGTAGAACAATAATCTATGACTGCTCTCATACCCACCCAATAAGCTGTGATGTGTATGCAGATGACACCACCATAGTCAGTCTAATCTGTGAAGAGGGCAAGAAATAAAATCTAGGATAAGGAGTAAAATCCGACTGGTCACCAGAAAACAACCAGACTCTGAAAGTCCTAAAAGACCAAAGAACTTATGGTGGACTTCATGAAAAACAAAAAGGACCCCCTCCTCATCGATGAGGGAAACCGTCACCGACTAGACCAGCACTGACTAAAACAAATCATTGGCTGCCCTCTGCCCACCCTGAAGCATATTGCAACATGCTGTAGCCTCAGGAAAACTAAAGCCATAGGAGACCTCTCACATTCTGCCCTGTTTGAACTGCTACCGTCTGCGAGGCGTTTCACATTCAACAAGACTAACCAACGAGTTCTTCTCCTGGTCCATCAGAACTGCTAACATTCACTGACAGACACAACCAAGTAAAAACAGAATCCCATAACACCTCCAACACCCCCAAAAATAAAAAAACATCTTCTCAGCAATTTTGTTTATTTTTAGGGAAGTAACTATTTTTTTAACCTGTTATTTCTTAGTTATTTTCATGTTTTTTTTGTTTTGTTTTTTTTTGTCAATTTTTGTCCTTTTAATGACTATTTTTCTTCAATGGCTAAGGGTGGTTTAGTGGGAGCAACCACAGTTCTGTAGTTCTTCAGGGTGTAATGACAACAAAAACTATTCTATTCTATTCTATTCTATTCTATTCTATTCTATTCTATTCTATTCTATTCTATTCTATTCTATTCTATTCTATTCTTCTGATCAGACACTTGTTAAGGTAAATATTCTTGCTTACACTCAAGACACATGATTACGTATTTATGTACAATTTTGACAGATGCACAAATCCCACTGATTGCACTGACACGGCTAATATTCTAATGAGCTTTCCTTCCAGTGCTTTTAATCGCATCAAAAAAAGGCAAGAATTATTATGAGTGATTCGGTTTTGAGTTGATTTCTACCCCAATCTGCTAAATCCTTGAGTTCCCCCAGCGTTGTGCATGAATATTATTTAAACAAGTATGCCCAAGAGTGGTATTAAATTTTGAGGAAATTTTAAACTAGTTTTTTCATTTAAACTTTGCCTCTGGATTCTCGCTCAGGTTGCAATAAACTACTCTCTATATAGATGTGAGCGGTTGCTCCAAAATTAGAGCGTCTGGAAACGCTGCAGTCATTTCTTGTTGAAAAAAGTTGCAATGTTTACTCAAGGAAAATGTTTTCTTATCAATCCAAGCTTTTTAACTCTCTTACATTACTAATAAAATGTGTGCCTTTCTCTTCAAGTTCAGTTTAATAAAAAAATAAAAAGAAATAGCAAGTTTTAAGAATCTATGCTTAAAGCATGTGGACAACCTAAGATGAAGATAAGTAAAATATTAGTTATATAGATATAGAATTGAAGACTTTATCACGTGGTATTGAATCTGTACCTGTTTGTTCCCCCAGGGTGTCTGTCTGATGAAACACAATAAACTCTGTACTGCCAAAGAAAGCAGCTGCTCTGCTGTGAAATAAAATCTGAACATTTGCACCATCTAACTAGTCTTTTTTTCAGTTATTGTATGCACACGCATACATACACATATATGTGAACACAAGTTCTTTTGCAGTTTTGTATCTTCTCTGAAGTTAACACATTGTTAAGCTTACAGAGATTCACACGTTTAATCCCACCGGCAGCAATTGTTGCCAGACATCTTTTCTAACGTCTGGGAACTCTAAACCAATCGTTTTGACTTGTGTCTGTAAGCTGAGTGTAGGAAAATTAAGTCAAATTCTTATCTGCACCAATTCTAACCGATTCTAAGTAAATTCTGATTCACGTTTCTTTAACTTATATTCCTTTTTTTTTTCTTCTTTTACTGGCATTACTTTCTGTCTTCTCATATTATGGGGCCACATTGTTATTTGAAAGAAACTTCACATTAGTTTCCCTCCTCTGCAGAAGGAGTGCAGATTCATATTTTTCTAATCATGAGCCAAACATTCAGCATGAATATGACACATGTGACAATATACTTAACATTACAGTGGCTACTATTTCAGTCTTTGCAAAACACCTGAAATACTTTAAAGGGAAATTGAGCGCACTCCTGTGGAGAGTTTTGATGAGAAGACCAGAGCTGGGAATTGCACTGCTCATCAGATGTAGTTCTTGTCTGCTCATACAGAACTCCAATGTGTCAAGGTAAGACACTGAAATCACATTGAGCCCTATGTGTTGTGTCTTTATACTTTTGTTTTGCTCGAGTGTTGGGGTGAGCAGTCCAGAATCTGCTTGTTCTCCTGTTGTCTGTTTTTGTTGAAGAATAAATGAAGGAATTTATGAAACTTGTTCACTCTAAATCAGCACAGAGCAAATGCTCTCCAGTTACACATGAAAGTGGAATATAAAGCTACATTTGCAGATACCGTACTAACAATCTGCAATTCACAAGGAACCACTGATTGTTGCCGTTTTCTAAGACAAATCTCTCCGTAACCACTTTGCAGTTAGACAGGTGGGGATGACCAACTTAATCAATTAGCCTGATCACCTCATTGTGATACTGTCTAGTCCATTTTCAAAGTCCTTTAAGAAAAGCCTCTCCAATAGAATCTCTATTAGTGAATAATATGCAACTCAGATCTTTCACTCAGAAAGTGTATGGGGCCCTCAATAATCTCACTGTAAAAGTAAAAGGCAGATGAGAAATGGTTGTGGGTACAATAGAGGCTGTGGACTGGGAGGTCACCAGAACCCTCAAAGGTTCTGGTGTCTAACTCCTTTTGGGAGAGACAATTTAAGATCTTTTATAGGCTACATATCTCACTCCTGAGGCCAGATACAGGATTAAACCAGTGCTGTCAGAAGTCTGTATTAAATGTCAATCTGCGGTTAGATCGTTTATTTTCTGTTTGTGGACTTGCCCTTATATTTAACAGTTCTGGGGTGTGATAGCTCAACAGTTTGATATAATTTGTAAGCAGAGTCTGCATCTGAGCACAAGGACTTTCTTGTTGGGACTGATTATGGAGCATCCTGCTGATCTTCGCAACAAAAATCCCCCGTTTGGGTCAGTGATAAAGTCCCCACCCTCAGTCAGTGGAAGCAGACTGTGGCTGGTGTCATTCCACTTGAAGCACAAAGCCTTGTAGGATAAGCCTTTTTTTATTTTATAATCCTTTGGATCCAATCTTTACCTTCCAAAGTAATTTATTTAGGGGTTTTTTTTATTATATTTTTTACATATACTGCTGTCAGCTGCTTATTCAGTTATAGGTTTTTATTTTATTATATGTTTTCCAAAAACATGACTGTCAGGTTAATTGATTTCTCTAAATTCTCCCTAGGTGTGAGTGTGTGTGTGAATGGTTGTGTGTCCTGTATGTCTCTGTGTTGCCCTGCGACAGACTGGCGACCTGTCCAGAGTGACCCCGCCTCTCACCCAGAATATAGCTGGAGATTGACACCAGCAACCCTCCTGACCTCATTAGGGGACAAAGGTGTCAGAAAATGGATGGATGTATTTTATTATATGCTGTTTAATTAGTCTGCATTTTTTTCTCTTTTTTTTTTTTTTTGCCTTGTTGCTGAGATTACTACTTTTTATGTTGTTTCTGTTGTACCTGCTTTACAAAAAAATTCAATAAGTATATGTTTGAGAAAAAAACAGCTGGACAAGCACAGGAATTTCTGTGTTACTGTTTCACAAATGACAGTCCGTCAAAAAATCCTATTGGGTCTTTTCTCTGCAATCCCCCCCCCCCCCAGTGTCACTGTACAGTCTGGCTGATCTATAGGTTTGTTGTTCAAAATTCTTTAGATGACAAAGACTTTTGTGCTTATTAACAATTTATGTTGCAATACAGACAAATATTTGCCCTAAAGCAAAACCTCCTTGTTGATTTTTTCTTGTGGCACATTTCCAATTCTATTAGGAGGTACTGTGGTGGTCTACTGGGACTTCACCCTCCAGATACTAGCTGTCAGAAGAGAAATCTATAACATAATTTCCAGTGTCTTCTGGTGTGCACTGATCCCGTTTATTTCTTCAAGGACAACGCCAATGTAGTGACAACAAACAAACTGATGGCCAGCAATCATGCTGCCATTTCATCCTCCCGCAATTGCTTTTTCAGAATCACCCAAAATTTATCTGACATAATTTGTGCTTCTTCCTGGAATCCTGTAACGTCTCTGTCGTGCTTTTCAAATCACCAGGTTAAGAGCAACATTCTCCTCTAGATGTATGTCTGTGCTGGGAAGGCAAAAGAATGATCATACCTCCCTCCAGAGAAGGACCACTTGTGGCTTTGCTATTCAGTGAGAGAGATGATTTTCAATGCTTACAGCATACAGTTTCCCATTAATGCCAAGTGACTTTTAAAGATTTAAACATACAGAAAGACTTGTGTATAGAAATACCCAGTTTCATATTTATAGATGATATACTGAAGTGAAGTCCTTAAAGAAACGCAAAGTCTCAATTGGCTTGCATGTGGTAATATCCAGTTTAATATTTCTCCACATTTCCTCTCCTTTTCACAAAGTGAAATTGTCTGTATTCTAATAAGGCACACATTACAAACACACACACACACACATTACACACACACACCCATACACCCCCCCACCATCTTTCATACTCTATGTAGTGACTGGCCAAAGAAATAAAAGGCTCCAGATATTTTCCACAAACAATATTATCCTGTCCTCTGGCAGAGGCATTATTCTATTGAAAGTTTACACTTTATATGTAAATGCCAGAAGTGATGATTATGTTATTCTAATCAAATATTCCTTTAATATTTTATAAGTTGTGGGTGGAAGGCAGAAAACTAAACACTCAACCTTCTGCCTCGGTGCTTGTTGCAGCATCGAGCTCCTGCCTCTCTGTTGGTTGCAGATGTGCAGAAAATGCTACGAGCCATTTTGATGTGACATTTCTTTGGCTCCAGATAAGTGGTTGTTACACTTTCCTAAATTAGCATGTTTATTGCTTGCTGTAGTCCTGCCATGCCTGTCTGCATATCAAGCTCTCAGTCTATACAGTCTTTCTACCGCTTGGTTCAGGAAGTTGCAGTATTGTTAAGCATGTTAAGTAGACTTTCTTTGCTCTCAGGGACTTATTCTGCTGAAGCATCAAGCTCCACTGCATGAACTATTGACATTTCTCACTTGCTGCATATTCTCTTTTAACCAAATTACAGCTTGAAGATCCTTAACCCTTTAACTGTACTGTCACATGCAGGTCAATGGGTCAATGGGGACGCCGGCGTCCTCGTGGCAGTTAAAGGGTTAAAACAAGGTTGTACAAGAAATGGTGGGCCTCTGAGCACAATATTGTATATGTTTAGCTTTATTTGGTTTCGTTCTGTGTCCCCTGAGTATTTGTGGAAGATGCGAGTCTGAATCACCTATAGATTTGAAAAGCAGAAAGGCAAAAAGAAATCTGCAGGAGTGAGGTTAAAGCTGTGGGAGGCAGCCATTTTTCACATCAGTGGACAAAAAAAAAATCTGTAATGACCTATTGCAGTGATGCAGTTTAACTAGTCTGAGAGGAAAGTGGACTTTTAGAGAAATTATTTTCTGTGTTTTCAGGTTTTACAGTGATAAAGATTTGTTTAAGCCACACCTTGTTAAAATAGATGCACCAACCCATATTTTACCTTGATCCCTTCCAAATTTGTTGAATATTTTGAATATTTGAAGATCACCATTAGATGTGTCCAAATTCTCAAGTAGAAAAAAACAAACAAAAAAAAACAACAACTTCATTTACGATTGTCATATAAGTTGTTATCAATGTAGTTCACCTGTTGTGGCGGTTTCTGATAAGGGACAACATGAGCGAGTGCCCAGGGCATCATTTTGTGGGGGCCGGCATGAGAAGCCCCCCTTATACCTCCACTCCTCTCCAACGTTTTCACACTGAGAACTCAACATGTCGAAAGTAAGTTTGGTTTTGAAGGTCATGTAAAGCAGCACTCAGTTTGGAAAATATCCATGTGATCATTAACACCGTATTACAACAAACACTATAAGGTCTTCATGAGCAATGGCCTGTGGCTTGCTTATTCTAACTAACTCCTAGTTGAATAGTGGCAGAAAATAAAAGCAGACAACTCTAACCTGTCCTGAATTTCACTGTCCTTTTAACAGGGACTGTCAACATGCATGCGTTACATGAATTATGCAGATACTTTTCAAAATGTTACAAGGACAACCCCATTTGTACACCGTAGTACAGAGAGGATAACATTTGATAAATTGAATCCTATCACCTTCCTTTCACCCTCTGGCATCTTCATTTTTGTGGCCTAAAAGTGACTTGAGCTCAAGACTCAGTATTCGTACCTACAAAGCCTCGATGAAGAATATATACTTGTTTAGAGGGACTCCTTTGTTGTAGTTTAACATAAAACATAAAGATTGCATACATAAGTGAAAACAATATAACATTGTTCATTCAGTACATGATGGGGTCACGAAGAATGTTTGCTGCTGGATCAAAAACAAACACACATTGCACACATTTTGAACCAAAATCAGTTTCCAGTTACTCCACACAAGTACGACGTCTTTTCTGTTTTCACTGCGACCTGCATTTAACTTCACATCATCAAAGTCTGTGCTCTGCTGCAAAGCCTTGCCTTCACATGAGTTTGAATATGAGACGGAGGGGGAGTTAAAGATGCTGCTGGGTCCCCCAGGTACAACGAATTAGGTCACGCTACACTGAGGATTGAGGGATTTCTGTGCAAAAATACTGCAGTAATTTATGCAGGTTTTCAGGGTCTTTCTCACCACAGATCTGGGTGGTATCTAAAGATTGCCTCTTCTCCATCTTCACATACCTCCAACAAATTAGTCTTTGGGTGTATTTTTGGCACAGCTGTGATGCAGTTAATTAGAACACAAGAACAATGCCTTCTCACGTTTACCCAAATACACATTTTGTCTTTGTCTTAAGGTCTAAGTTCCTGAGACAACACTACATTATACATGAGGTTTAGAAGCTGCGATGGTGGAAAAAATAATGACAGCCTGACACCCTCACTATCCAATTTTACTGTAGTGTTAGATGATGAAGTGAAAAAAAAAAAAAAAAAAAACTTTCTCAGGCTTGTAGTAGCATATCTGGCTTAAAGAAACGAAGTTGGCACTAATCACCCCTTGGAAGTTTCTATTGGTTGGTTAGACTGGGCAAATAGCCACCTCAAATTGGAAAGACGAAATAATATGCAACTCAAATTAAATTGGAAGTCCAATATGTTCTTTAAAAAACAAATAGGAATAACTCTATGGTGTCAGACAGCATCATGTGTTTGTGTCTGTGTTGTGGAAGAATGTATTTTAAACAAATTGTTTTAATTGAAAGGGGTCTCAAGTCTTTCACAACAAAGCATAACACAGCTACCCCTTTTTTGTTTTATGTGGACAGTGCTGCCCGTTTAACAAGGCAGATTTTATAGCCAGATCTTTATGGCACTGCCTGCAAAGGACACGCTGTGCAGAACTCAAGCAAAGAAGTGGCTTTTAACAAACCCTGGGAATGAGGACAAGTTAATTTTAATGTTCTTCACGTTTCTCACAGTAGAAACAGGGAACATAGTGCAGTGAGGTGATGCGCTGAATATAGATTAAATTAGATTTTTATGTTTTTGGTTATTTAAAATCTCAGTGTTTTAGATCGTCACAAAATGTTAATATCAAACAAAGATAAGCTGAGGTGATGTAAAAAAAAAAGAAATGGAAATCATAATTATGACATTTGCAGTATTCACCATGGATCCTCAATTAGTTCTTTGTTGTTTAATATTGCAGCTGAGTTATTAGCCATCTCCCTCAAGTATTAAAGATGTTGAAGGCATAAGCATTCTAAATTAAAATGAGCTAATTTGCAGAGGTCAAATCTTTGTTTCTTAAAAATAAAAACATAGTTTTGATTGCAATTTATGAAGTCACTTCTTTCTCAAGAGCATTTGGTTTAACACTAAATCTACAAAAACTGTTTCACTGAACTGGAAACAACAGTTCATCTATTCAGTTGCCAACATGTCAATGTTTTCTGGTCTGATAGTGATATTTGGGTCTCATTAAGATCTGTCATATCCATTTTACCACATCGAAGGATGTACTTTACTTCATGAACAATTTGGACTCTGCCATTTCTGATGTCATCAGTCGTATGATCATTTTGAGAGAATACTTTCCTCTCACACGTGAACAGAAAAACACCCCTCCATCGTTTACTCTCTTTCTGAACTGCTTTGTTGAATATTTCAAATCTCTTAAATATGTTTCAAATACGAAAAGGAAAGCTGGACATTTTCTTTTGGAAATTTTGCCAAATTTCCAAAATGACCTACGTGACAGTTTTGGTCGCTTTGCTAGACCAGAAAGACAAAAAAAAAAAAAAAAAAGAAAAGAAAGAAATGTCTTTTTTTATCTGCTGTGGTGAAAAAGTAAGAATAAAAAAAAATTATCCTCCTTATAGTCGGGATGATTTTGATCTATAACAATGGCTTCAGGGGATTACAAGTCATACCAGAGCACTTTACTGATGAATACCATTGTTCTAAAGTAAACCCCGGTGTAGGTTTCCTCAGTGGTGTTTCTCATCGTACAGAATAAATGCATATCAAACACAACCAAGTCAGATATAGAATAAACTCATTGTGTAGTTCAGACAGCAGGATAAGAAAGGAAGAAGTATGGATGGTGTGTTAGGCAGTGCTGAGTGTGCTGTAGAGAATGTCATTAAATATGAAGCTTTCTCCAGTAGCTAATAGTAGAAGCAGACACGCCTTCTCATTAGAGAACACTGTTCTCCTGCTCCCAGACTTCAGTGGTTACGTTTACCTGGAACAGTTACGCAAGAAGGTAGTCAGAGCACTTCGCCAAAATGTCAGACATTTACTGGCGTATGTAAAAGCTTAAGCCGAGTTGGGATTTTGCAAACTCTTCAGATGCTTGTTGTTAGGCTATTAAAATTATTTTCAGCCCAGCTTTTTTTTTTTCACTAAAATATGCTATAGCCCCTTCTCCTTTTGAGACCAAATGTGGCCTATAATCTCTTTTTGGTTGGGAAATCTTAACAGCTGTTATTATCCAGGAGTGCGACCCCATCTTTCTCTCCTTTTTCTGTCTCTCTCTCTTCCTGGTGAGGTGAGCAAAGTGGCTTAGATGCGGTGACAGGGGAAGGATTCTTCAGCTTAGCAGTACAGATGAAGGCATTGCTTTAAGGAGCTTATGCACATTTAATGGTTGAAAATACTTCGAAGGAACAGTGGCCAGAATGCCTGGGGAGTGAATATTTGTTGATATCAACACAAGCACTACAGATGTAATCCAAAAGTGAGCAACACTGAGTGGTACCTGTGCAGCTCTTGTGAAACTTCAAACAGCAAAATAAAACAAAAGGCAGCATGAGAACAACAGTGAGGTACATAGCGCAGTAAATACTATAAAAACTGAATCGTCTGGGTGTGGCAGTGACGCCTTAGTCCTCAGCATGGCTGTCACATGTTTGAGTCCCGACCCGATGACCTTTGCTGTCTTCCCCCTCTCTCTCACAACCCGGAAGTGTTTTAAAGGAAAGTGCCAAAATGACTGGGGTTTTATACAGCTTTAGGCTATTTACCCTATACTGATTTGCACTGAAGGTCATCTGACAGAAAAAAAGTTTAGTAAGCCTTTATTTTATTACAAAAAAAAGACAAATGTAACCATTTCAAAACATTTCCCATCACCAAAAAAAAAACAAACCCCTGCCCACCCTCCCAAAAACACGTTTGGGAGTGTTTCTGAGACGCTTTCATGGATAATAATTAATGTCACTGGTCGGAGACAAGACTCTTTCCAGATAATAGTAATGAAAGTTGCTTATAAAAAGCTGTTCACCAAGGTAAATTCAACACCATTTCTGAAAGGACAATATCTCAAACCTTAAAGCAGCTGGACTAAAGCGACAAAAAAACAACACCGGGTTTCTCTCCAGCTCCAAAATATATTAGTGTCAGCTGTGTTCTCTTATTTTGCATTTGTGCATTAAAATCAAAAATAATAAATAACTGTTACATAAGTCTTTGTTATTACCATTATAATTAAAGTTTTGTAGCAGTTGCTAATGAGATCACATAATAGATTGTTTTTTTTATATATATATATATTTTTTTTTACTTATCCCTTAAAATACTAAGAGTCTCATTCTGACCCATGCCTACAACATACAGTATAAACTAGTGTGCCATTTTTCAAGCCACTCAAGCAAAAAACTGTGTTCCAGGTCACCCAACATCTAAATTGCTCATGATCTTTCATCACTGGAAAGAAGCAAAAAAAAAAAAAAAATATAAAAAAAAAAAATAGACAGCTTATTTTTAGAGCTTTGGTGTGTGATAAATTGTCTTCTCTGCACTCCTTCGCTCTGGCAGCAGTTGCATTTGAGTGCTAAAATTTCACTGCAAGTGTATACATTTACTTTTAATTAAGAGGGTAAAACTGGCCATTCAAAGCTTATTTGACAATAGTGCCGTATTTCTTTCTGTCTAAAAATACTTAAAACTTAAACAGTTCAAGGTAAAATGATCATCCTCACAGTCCCTCAAGGATGGAATAAGGATCGATTTCCAGTATTTATCTCATGGATATCTTGTATATCAACTTTTTCCATTCTAGTGACGGATGAGTTCTGGAGTTCTCTCTCAAACCATGTTGATTTTGGAATTGTGCATAAATGTAGTTTTCACCACTTTTGTGTAAAAAATGATCAAATGATCATAATTAATCTTGTTTTGTAGTAATTAGTATAAATCCCCCTTTGTCCCCTATAAACACATAATATGACACAGAATAGTTACAGATTTGAGAAATGTGCCACAGTGTGCCTGTGCATGCTAATGCATAATAATTTGGTTTGGATCATTTCTGATCTTTCAGTTCTTGTTTTTCTTCCCCTCAGTTCAAGTCAGATTCAATTTTAATCAAAAATACTTTATTAATCTCAAGCAGACAATGAAGAGATTCATCAAGGAAATTCAAAAATATCTGCAATATTCTTTCTCGACTTAGGATCACTTCAATGTGTAGTAAAATGAATTTACATTTCCTGAAGTAAGAAATTTCTGAAAGAAACACATCCGCATCACTCCAACTAAATAAGACGCTTCACACATTGAC
The DNA here is from genome assembly GCF_019740435.1 of Gambusia affinis. Classification (NCBI taxonomy): domain Eukaryota; kingdom Metazoa; phylum Chordata; class Actinopteri; order Cyprinodontiformes; family Poeciliidae; genus Gambusia; species Gambusia affinis. The sequence goes on from NC_057870.1 coordinate 10,681,742, forward strand.
TTAATATCTTAAAGTTGTGTGTTTGCTTTTCAAGTCAACAGCTTTTGGTCCCTATATTGATTAATGCATATATTTATTTAGGTTTTTTTTTTTTTTTTTTTTTTTTTTTCCCAAAGTGCAACCTTGCACTCTTTGCCACATTACACATTCAACAAACAGGTGTTCCTGTATTGACAAGCCAATGACCAAAGATGCACAAAGGCACTTAGGAGCAGGCACTTTGACAGGAGGAGCTCTATTGGCAGATTCTCACAAGCTGAGTTTGTGCAACCCATTCTGCTTGAAGGTCCACCGACTCACTATAAGATGAGCAGCATGGATGAAACTTCTTCCTCAGATAGTTTAGGAAAGAATAATGTCCTGATGTCGCACTGTTTTTATGGGGCCAGAAAAAGATTTAAAAGGACAAATATCTTGCTGTTGAAATTACAATGAATGGCGAAAAATAAAAACACATCTGTTTTCAGTAAGCTTTTTAGCGACGCATTACATACGTCACAATCAAATGAAAGCGGTTAGGTAAAGTTTAAAACCTACACACAGCCCACAATTCAGCAATCGTTTCTCAACAGCAGAGAGCCTAAGGCCGCTATGAGGTCAATTGTAGAACACAGATCTGGTTCATACCAGGTTATGTTAATAATTTTTTGACTTAAAAGGCTGATAACATGGAAAAAATATTAACTGCTACTGCCTCTAAGGAGGAAACATTAGCAATATCTTGAAAGGTAAATGAATAATGGTCATATTTGCTCTGAAGAGATGAGTTTGTTTTATAACTTAAAAATTCCTTTTAGAAGTGCTAAAAAGCTGTGGGTTGTGCAGACCACTGGCTGGGCTGTCACTCAAGCTCTCAAGATAAAAAAAGTGTAAAAGTGATAATATGATTTCTCCAGCCAGCTATTTCCATCGATGAGTGTTGTCACACAGAGATGCTGAGCAAAGTGTAATGCATGAAAGCTTTGTGAGGTTTGAACTTCTGGTGGTGAAAATTATTGAAGGAGACGTGACTCAGACACTGTGGAAAATCAATGTTCCTGCTGTCTTGTAAGTTTGTTTATACAACACAGTTTTTGTTGTTGTTAGTTAAGTTAAATAATTAATGGCATGAGGGCATCATGCCATCGCACCAGGATTGTTGCACACACAATTCTGGATGTTACAGGCAGTGATTTGCCCAAACAAGCAAAGTCAACCTGAATAAAAATCCCATTCAGTGTAACACTTGGTCCTCAGCTGCAGGTGGCCACTAAGAAACATGTTATCTGGCGTGCTGCCTGAAGGCATTTCTGTGGAAACTGGTAATATGGGGTTTGCCGTATTTACTTTCGGAGAAAAACAGGAACAACAAAATTTAAACATGTTTTGCCACCAATCATTTTTGCTAATGAGTAGGGAGTCTTTCCAGTGACTGGTTGCTGACAGGAGCCATGCCGTGTTATTTGTAATTTTGCCTTGATGCTATACATGCATGTTTTAAAATGACAGCTCTAAAAAAAAATACTCCAACAATACTTCAGCTATTAAAACAAGTATGCACATTGTGTGTTTCTCCACTCTTGCATCAAGTCCTAGTGTGAATATTTGAATATTAGTCATATTTTTCTATCACCTACAACAAGTTTAAAACACTGTAGCTCAACTCATTTCCAGGATAACAAGGCATAAACACATCACCCATCCGTTGGCCTCACTTTGTGTAACTCTGTGTTAGAAATTAAGAGGCTTTTTTTCAGTATACCTCCCTATTAATTGGAAGATTCTGCATAAACTAGCCACAGGTTCACTGACATTATCTTCAAGTATTCCCTCAATAACATTTAGATATTTAGGGATGTCAAGATGAGGATTTTATTCTTTCCCAATACAGATCCAGGTTACATAAGGACGGAAAATGACATCCCGAGTCACAGTCTAAACTAAATAAAATAAATGTCATGTATACAATTGCAGTAAAACAGAGTATGCGATAACCATTTAACTCAAAATATCAATAACATTCTGCAGTCTCCTCTGTTTTTCTTGATGGCAACAGATATCTTGTTTCCTCTGGAGTTTTACCCTTCAAATATTGTCATATTAACATGACTATATTAATATGTCATGTTAATATATGTCATATTATATTATAATAAAAAATATTATAGTATCCTTTATAACATAAAAGATACTATAATATTCTGCCAACTTGTCACTTACAAATAGTACAAATAGTTTCATTATTTGTTCCCATGCCCAGTCTGTTTTTCTTCTAAGCTAATGTTAACAAAGGCCCCCTATCCTTTGAAATGACTCTTTGATGAGTGCTTTTAACATTATATTTGCATTTCTTTTGGCCTTAAAATAGTGGTAAAGTTTTCATAAAGTAGCACTGAAACAAGTGTTTCAGCAGCTCTGTCTCCTACAGGGGAAAGAAAACCCTAATCCTCACCCTAAGCCTAAGTTGTCCATTCAAGCTGGTGGAATACACCTTTTTGGCCAGATCCAAGCGCCAAAGAAATCTAACTTCAATCAATAAAATTCTCCAATTGCTGTTTTCTCTCTGTGTGAGCCTCTGCAGATTGAAATGCTAACAAACTGTTTCCTTGATAATTTAGAAGGGTATAGGTTTCGGTGTGCCATTATTTTTATTTTAGCAAAGTTGTTCCAAACAGAGAAAGATGTTTTATCTCAGCTCTTCCTAGTGGAATTAAAATAATTTTATATCTAAATCTATCATGAGTGTGAATAATTTTTGGCTGATCTCAGGATATCTGAATGAAGGAGGCAGAGAGCGTATACACATTACACAGAAAGAGAGCGTTTAAGCCTTTTCTGTCTCTTACCATCATTGTAAAGGGTAAAAAAAAGAACTTAGATCACAGCTTGAAACCTGGATTTGATCAGTCAATACTGTGCAAAGACTATAATACGGTCTTGCATGCCATGCAGACCAAAGAAAATTGTCAGAATGTAATCAGACAGAACACTGCTGCAGCTCTTGCTGCAGGTGTGTCTGACGTTATCGCAGAAAGTAAATCAACAACAGGTATCATGAGATGAACTCTGATGTCAGTATTTTCAAAATGGAGTGAACTGATATCCGAGCTGAAACCTGGAATCAGATTGGGACGTACCTACTCTCAGTTCAGATTTGTAGCCTCTTTAAACTAGTGTGTAGTGTGAGGCTGTGGTGAATACATTCCGCTGCATGTTTTTGATGTGAATAAAAAACATTTACTCGTGAAAAATATTCTACATGCATGTATGTTTGTATTGACATAAAGACTGTTTCTTGACTGTTTCTGATACAATCAGTGAAGCTTATTATGCCACATGCTCAAAATTAAATAAATCTGTTCATGATAGTCTTCTATACATAGCTGTAATATTATTGTCGATGTGATAAAATACAAACGTTGGATAAATGATCCAAAATAAATCTAAAAGCACCTTTTATCCTTTAGCAGACAAACCAGTTTTGGGTTGTCCAATATTTTCCCCCACTGCTGACAGATAGTGAATAATACCTCCATAAAATAGAATAGAAAATGAAATTTCTATTAGCTCTAATTACCTTTCCCATTTATCCTTGGGACTGACATCAAGATTAATGAAGTGCTCTTCTATTTTAAGCAAGGTTATTTGAATGAGTAATTCTGCTCCTTCTCATATGGATATAAAACTTCATGAGAACTGTAACGAGCTTTATTTGTCCTCTTATCAATATTTTTTTTTATTTAGGATTCTAAATGTTCTATGTTCACTTATTTAAACTTTTCTAAACTAATTTTCAAGTGAACTAATGTAGTAAACCAATTAGTGAAGTTCTATCAAAAAAAAAAAAAAGGTCTTGTTGATTCTCCCTGTGTGGCCCAGTTTCTATTACATTTCTCAGGCTGTTCTCTTTTGTCATCATCCCCGACTTTCATGTGCTCCTTTCCATCTGTGCATACTTGATGGAAGCATTCACAAAGAGAACAATTGTCCTGGTGTGTGCGGTAATGGAGCAGACTGGAGTGGAGCAGAGATGGCGAGGGAAAGTGCCAACTGTGCCCTCCTACACAATAATATTGTCATGTTAGATTACCCATCATCATGTTGGCAGAACTGTGAATCTCCTTGAACCTACAACCCTGCTGAAGAGCAGCCAACTGTTAATGGTCTTTTTCATAGGAACTTGTCTGCTTCCTGTCCAGAGTGCCATCACCCCAGACGTGTCTGTTAAGCTCTCTGGTTTTTCAACTATTTTTGCCAGTCTGCATCATTGTGATATAATGATGTTTCATGCTTCTTATACTTTTTAGTGTGATCATTCTGGAATTTAACTCTATAAGATTAAAAGCTAGGAATTTTTGAACATTTGCTCCAGTTTTTCTTTGCAGCATGACCTATTGATAATGAATATATGCTTTGTTTTAGATTAGACTGTGAAATTGGGGATTGACATCATTTTTTTTTTTTTTTTCCTGAACTGGACATGATTGTGTTGTGTCTTTTCCACTGATGAAAATATTCATCAGTATTTAACACATATTTAATAAAATATATTGAGCTTGTTTGCCCTGAAAAACTTTAGCATATTTCACAAATACCTACCAACATATTCCACAAATAGAAATACTTTAATATTTTTTTATTTGTAGGTTTTTTATATGACGTTCTCTGTGGCTGTGCTTTTTTTTTTTCACTTTAAAAATACATACAAAAATAAACCAAACTATTCCCAGTTGCATACATTTTCTGGAATCAAGTGCTCATATATATTATATATATAGTTCAAAGAGAACTATACTGTCTTTTTTTTTAGTTGCTTAGTCTGTCTCCTTGCTTTCCTGTGTATTTTGTGCCTGCTTTTCCTGGAGAAGATTAATTAATAACCTCCTACAACTAAGAAATGGTCAATACTCATCTGCAGTAGAATCTTTAGGCGCTTCACCATTTGGTCAAAACTTCACAGGCAACTCAAAGCCTTATCATGTCATCAGGATCCCAATTATGACCAGCTAAAGTAGTTGTGTCAGTTCTCTCTGGACCCTCAGTGCCCCTTCCAGCCAGTCATTGCTGAATCAACCAAACGCCAACAAATTGTATTCTGAAGATCTCAGGACTTGCAAGCTGTTCAGAAAATTAGATATTTTATTGCAGGTAGAGTAAAAAAAAAAAACAGAAATAAGATATTTGCCAAACACTGGCAGCAGGAGATGGCATCAGTGAAACAGCTCCAGAGGGACAAGCGGATGTAGCTTCCAATAGCCAAAGCCCATTTAGAACAAACAGATTATCCGGTTTACTGTAATCTGCATATAATGTATTTTACTACCTCCTTTATTTCCTGGATAATCCACTGCAATCGCATTTAATTTTGTGGGCCTATATTACTCCGTCCTTAGGCATGTATTTGTTTTGCTCTAATGAGGTGAATATAATGTCTGTTATCATAGAAAACATGATAATTTAGTTGTTAGACCTTAATTGTGTTGGGGGTTTTTTAAATATAATGTTTCAAAAAAAGAAAAAGTAAATAGATTTCTGTTTATCTGTCATGCCTACATTAGCTTTCACCTTAAGAAAAACTAATTTTAGAAATAATGACCAGATGAAAAGGCTAATAAAAAAATTGCATTACAGTCACTGATTAGCATAAATGAATTTTGTCAAAATATTTTATGACATTTAACCTCAACTAATTGCTGATTATTTGCAGTGTTGTAAATAAATAACCCATATTTTTCATCATATTTTCAAGGCCAATTTATAAAACTATAATATTGGTCATTTAGATTTCTGTTGAGGCAAACCAGACCAAGACCCAGGGAGCATTTTAAACTCTAATATATCAATGACGGGTGAGATTGAGTCAGCTGAATAAGCCAGGTAAGCCTATTTAAGTTCATAAATCTGGCCCATCTGTGTAGGAAAATCAAGGTCAGACTTGGATGACACAAAACATACCAGCGATAGCCCATCAGTCCAGTCAAAATGTTGCATTAACTTGAGATGAAAAGCACATAAGTGAGAATCACCTATTAAATTCATATGCAAAGTCTGACCTAGCTAAAGATCAAATTATGCATACTACTATCAAACATACGTTTGTGGTTTCAAACGCACAAGCACATATGCAGCAGTGAGATCAAGGAGCCAAATTTTGAGCAGAAAAATGAGTCTGAATTTAGTCGCATCATTAACTCTGTCATTTGCCTTTATTATCTGAATTAGGTGACACCCTGCTAGGATAATTAGAAAGTCACTTTGGAATTTGGGTTTTAGTGACAAGATACGAAAATGCCTAGTTAAAAAGAAAACAAAAACATTATCAATTCCTATAAAGGGCATAATCTTGTATAAATCCCAATAAGTTAGGAAGACTTGTATTCTTATCTCAAGGTAACTGACTATGCAAATAATGGTAGCATTTATCATTTTGAAAATACTGTAAGACAGCAAAGCATTGGAAGAAGTTAATAATAATTCTTTGTCCATTAAAAGCCTGGGTCATTTATTATTACCAAATTATTATGTAACCACAGTAGCACATCTCAGAAATGTCAGCACTTGGATCTATTCATTTCTCAGGTGTAAAGTGCTTGAAACAAACAAGTAAAGAGCATCTAAAATAAATGATGCTGACCTTCATAAAAATAATTTTAAATGCAAATCACCTCAGCAGAGGAGGGTGAACTTCATCAATAAATAGCAACAAAAAATGTGTCAGCCTTACATCAATAAGTCTTTCTAGATGGTTGTTACCCATAGCATTTTGTGTTTGGTTATCTATCTTATTGGTGTATGTATTACAATGATCATTATTTTAGTGGACTGCTGTAAAATGATAATTACGTTTTAACAAATTGCACACATAAACCATAATTAATATTTTATGGATTGTGTAACGTCAGAACTGTCAAGCACTACTCTCTAAATGGAATTTCCTTTCAGTCAATAATCCCTGTTTTGACTTATGACATTCATGCCTCTTCTCTGAGATTGGCCACCCAATATCATCAGGCCTCCTACAAGCTTTCAAAATCCATCACTGCTTACAGTGACATTTTAAAGTTCAGTGACAACAATTGTTCCAGCTTATCGCAAACAGAGGGATAACTAGAGGAGGGGATTGGCTACTCCGTCACTTCAGGCTTTCAAGATGTGAACTGAGTTTGTTGGGATCCTTTTGGGTAACTCAGTCAGAACATTTTGAACCATACATTATTTTAATAGTTTCTACAGCCATTGCATATCATTTGCAATAATGTTTTTGTATTCGAGGAGCTGTTGGTGTAATTTCTTGTAATTTCCTCGTTTCCTAGTTATTTTTTATAGTAGGTTTTTAGTATAACAGGACACAATGTACTAATCATGCTTATGAGTGGAGCACGTAGTAAGCACCTAAGTGTGGACGTTTAAAAATGACATTTTATATAAATGGGCAAAACAAACAAAAACATCTGGTCTTTGCTAAGTTGTAAATTTATGCAAGTTAACAGAAGTATATAAAACAACAGATTCCATATGATCAGTTGTTTTGCAAAAATTAGGCCTAAATATAAAAGCTTGTAGAAGAACTTCATGCAGCATTAACTTGAAGTAATAATTTCAGGTCTGGGCTTTCTCCTTTGACTTGGATTCCTTCTGGAAGAATTTCCACTGGGCCAATCTGCAACCAGAAGGTGAAGTAGTGAATGATTACATAAATTTTCTGCCTGTAGTTTTAGCAATGGCAGCGGGGGGAAGTGAACAACGCCGTTCAGATTGTGTTGGTCACGCGACCAAATAACATTAACAGCCATTTTGTTAAGCTCCGCACTTCTCTTTTCCCATTAGAGGGGGGATGTTTACATTGCAGGCAATTTCCAGTAAGCTTCATAGAGTCAATCTGTATCATGCCACGAACAAACATGAGCTATTGGGTAACATTTAAAATATCAACAGAGTCCACCTCAGAAAGCAATCTGAGGTGGCTCAACATCTGATTAGGATGCATCCTGAACGCTTCTCTGGTGAGGTGTTCTTGGTGCATACCACTGGGAGGAGAAGGAAAGGAAGACCCAGAACACGCTTGAGGAACTATACTCTTGGACTGGCCCGGGAACACCTTGGGATAAAGAGATTGAGTCACAGGAGCCAATTCCTTGGACCCAATCCCAGGGGTCACAGGAGCAGCAGTTCCTGTGACCCAATCCTGGATAAGTGAAAAAGGAAGGATGAATGCAAGTGGGGTTTTTTTTGACATAGTTTAAAAAACGGGCTTTTTATGAACAATCTTGCTAAATAAACCATAATTGTTCACTCTTTTTTCTATTTGTACTGTCAAAAACTTTAATATGCTAAGAACGAGCAGTTGAGTCAATTATGCAGCTTTTTTTCTACAATTTCTTTGTAAAAATAACCTCCCTCATTATAAAGTGATGGACTGGATATTTTGTAAACAGCCTTTTAAATATTGCCACACGGATGGGTAAGAATTGTTGCTTACCTCAGCTCATTGCTGTTTTACTCCTTGGCATTGTGTTGCATTGCACCTATGTGCTCCACACCAACAACCTGCCAAAAGTCCTGCTTTATATAGATGCTTTATCTAGCTGATGATTAACTTTTTCACTGCTTAAACTAGTACCTCATGGCTGCTACTTTGTACCTTAAGTCTGTTTTTAGACTTAGGTAACTCATGTCATTCTCAAATAACTTCCATTGTGTTCTAAGCAGGATGTTGAAGTTGACACTAAAAAACGTCTGTCACTCAGACCATCTAAACGTCTCAATTTCTTCAAACTGTCCAATCCTTCTGTAAAAGGTTCAGAATTTGTTGAATTGAATTGCATTGTACCAAGACTAATTATACACAAATGGATGTAAACTGGACCATTTTGTGTAGTAAGTTGCAAAGTAAGAATTCAATTGTAGATAAGTGAATTGAAAAGAATCAAGCTCATTTGAACTGATTGTGAGCCATACAGTCTCCATGCAGACTGGAGAAAAAGCACATTGTAGTTCTCTGTCAATAAAGACTCAAAAATAAACACAAGACTATGTAGCCTCGGTATAAAATACACACAATCAATTCCTCCTTAATTATTTAATTTAGTCACCCCTAAGAAAAATATTCAGCTTAAGTTACTTACATGAATGCTCTGTCTGCTTTGAAGTGTGCTTCTCCGTTACAGAGGCATAAAGAAAACATCTGCTGTGAGTCTTCTGCCTCTTAGCGCTCCTTCTTCCTGCCACTCCTAGCGTGTCTTCAAAAACCCACATCTTCTTTGCAAGTCCACTGTAATTATTACACCTCGGAGACACAATAGACACGTACCTCCAACTGTGCCATATACTCTGTTGTTTTGAAAAATGTTTCAAAGACAAGTGACATGGAAACACTAACTATCAGCCAGCTGTTTTGTAACCACATGGTTCCTTTGGCAGTGCCGGCAAACTAAAACAAGGACATGTATTTCTCATAACTCCCCCGTAGAGTATCCAACTGTTTTTCTTGCCCTCAGAGGGCCTTTAGACCAGTTTGACCTAAAAACGGCTAAAATTTCACTCGCACACATCCATGCGAGGAAACATTTGTTTCTGTAGATCATTGTACAAACGGTGCCTCCCCGTTTGTACAAAATATTAAAATAAATATTATTTAACATAACAAAATCTCAATCCCCAAATGTACAAACATGTCTTAATCATAAAAAAAAAAAAATTCCTTCCTGTTTACTGGGATTAATATCTGCCGCCCACATTTAAAGGAAGAAGCCATACGTTTGTGCTCTGTCAGGCTTTAATATAAGAGCAGACACACATTTGCTCTCAGACAGAGATTTCCTTGGGGTCAACATGTCTGCAATGAAAAGGTAGCAGAGGGAAAGCTCAGCTATCATTCATGGGACAACTGCTGAGTAGCCTTCTACAAACCAATATAAAGCAGAGGAGCTACCTCAGCAAATCATGTCACACCGGACAGGACAGCTTGACGTTGAACAGTGGTTTCAAGCATTGTATTTATTTATCTTTTTATTATTTTTCAGTGCTCACAGCATCATCATTGGTGACAGCTGCCTTTTTTTTTCTGGATCTGTTGAGCTATGTATACACTCCAGCAACAGCGTTTCACCTGGCTGGGTTTTGTTGTGTTGACAGATTAATGATACAGTTCCACTGATATGGTTATAATGGTAAATGTCTCAGTTAATGCAGTGCTCTGATAATTCAATTCCACTCCATCTAAGTTCACCTTAAACTTGTAATTGAAAAAGTTTTCACTCTCCTGACAGGAACATAAACACTCACTCATTGATCTGTTGTATAGGAGGGCCATTTAAGTTGATTATTTTGGGATTTCAGTCTCAGACATGGAAATGTTCTGTTAATCTTTGTGAAAAAGTACAACAGTAAACTTCAATGTATGTCATTGGGATTTATACAGTAGATTGGCATCAAATGGGGCATAATTGATGTGTCACATGCAGTAGTTTTCTGCCCCTCTGAGTAAGTCCTTTGTGACTTAATCATCTTATTCTGCAGAATAAGATGATTAATATTCTCCAGAATTTGTCCACAATAATGTAAAAGACTCGATTCCATTCAGCCTGAAAATACAGTATTGAAGGAAGTTGTGGTCACAAGTTTGGCAAAACCTGGTGAAATACTTTTTCACATTAGGATTGCTCATTTGCGTGGCTTTCTTTAACTAAATACAAGCAGCAATTGAAAACTGCATCTTGTATTTACTCAGGTTATTCATTTTTATATTTAAACTTGTATGAAGGTCTGAAACATTACAGTATGTGTGCAAGAAAAGCTCTAAGGGGGATTATGCATTTCACAGCAGCGCTAAAAGTACAGTTGCAATATGTTTACATACACCTTTATGGAAATATGAATTTTAAACATTCACTGTCTAAGTTGAAGCATTCTTTTTCCATGGTGCAATGAGGACACTGTGTACAACCTCAGCTTCTGATCAAACGTCACGTTAAGCATCAAGAACATACAATTTTATAACATTCTCAGGGCCCTTCTAATTTAATCCACAATCCACCTCCATTAAATATTTCATTTTAAAGCATCTATGACCAAGACCTAAAACTAACACGATTTAACAAGAGCAGCTTTGTGGGGATCATACAAGACAGAAGGGAATGCTCTGCCTCAAAGGCACAATTCATGCTCCACTTTTAAGAGTCCTTTGCATAAAGTCTCTGTATTCAGGCATGTTTAAAATCTGTACTGGGGATGCTTCTAGGTATTTATGTTCTGAGATAAGTGTAAGTACTCACCATGCTTCTCTTGAAAATACAAAATTATCAGTACTATAATAAGGTATTTTCGTTATAACCCCGTGGAGTTCTCAAGGTTGAATATAATTGTGATCTAAACTGTGAGGGGTTTAACTGGATTAGATATATATATTAAAAAAAAGCTTAAAATATTTAGTTCTCAGAGAGTGAGCACCGTGATTCCAACTTTACAATAAAACATCTGCTCCACAGGAGCACTCTGGGTACGTGTTTCACTGCTGGATCCCCACCAATCAATTACAGCATTCACTTGAATGAATGAGGTGAATGGTGACAACCCACAATTACCAATGTAAGTATTTTCTGCAGTGATGAATTCTTTCTAAACCAGCATGCCTAATCAAAATGAACTGTATCTGTGGTTGCAAATCAACAGGGGAGATTAGACAGAGGAGAGACACTTGAACACAGACAAGCAAAGCTCTCCAATCGCCAACAGGGTCTTACATCGAAGAGTCAGTTCTCTGAAGTTTTCACACAACCCACTCTTGTGTTTGCATCCCATTACAGTTTCTGGGTCATATGTCATTTCTTTTCATCAAACAACTGAAAGGCAGCCTACAGTTTGGAATACAGCCAAGGAGTTTTATGTAAATTCAGTAAAGACTCAATCTTCAGCCCTAAAATTAGTAAAGTGGCTTAGCAGCTAATACGGTGGCATTACAATAAATTATCAAATGCTTCTCCTAGTCTCTAAAACTATTTATATAGTGTATATAATTATACACTAATAAAAAAAACTTACTACACAAACTCATAAAACAAACAGGTTGATGTTATTTAATGTTAATGTTAAATCTTTATTAGCTTTTTCTGTATCTTTGTTGGTCAAACACCTGATTTAAAACTCGCTGATTTAATTTAAACGCTTACTCTTTCGATTACAGGGGAAAAAAATAATTTCATCCATTCTCTCAGTTAAGACTTAATTTAATTGTTTTCAAATAGAGTTCAACTATTGAGCTACTGTTCGTGTTTAATTCAATTTCCATTACCGGAGGACAGCACCAGCGTTTGGTGGCTAGTATTACAGTCTCATTTGTAGCTAAAGCATATTTTTCCAAGGCAAACATTTGTTATGCTTTATGTCACATTTCTAAAACCTGTATGTTTTTTATGTTTCTGCGTCATACCTTTGATTAACTGATTATCTGTCTTGGAAGTGAAATGAACTCACTGTGGACTACAAAAAGGGATAAAAACTGAAACTGAATTTCAGACCTAGTAAACTGTGAAACGTATCCCAGAAGCCACAGCAGCGGTTCAGCTGTGCCAAACGCGAGTCCAGGTCAGACAGAATTTTTTTAATTATTATTTTTATTATTTAGTATAAGGGTAAAAATGCACATTATATGATTTTGTTTAATGGTAAAGCTGAGGTAATTCTTCTCCGTTCTGCCCAGTTTCTTTGTTAATAAGCGGATACAGAAGGAGCTGGCTTCAGGGGCTGGGCCAATGGCAGCCGGGGTGGGACCTGCAGTGCAAAAAGGCCTTTTCATCCCAATATCTGTGAGCCAGCACCTAAATCTTTTAAGACTTTTGGTGAATTATGTGGATAAAAGGAGAAAATATAAGTGCCTGAGCTGCTAGTTGAATTCTTACTCTCAGAAACAAAACTTTCTTGACCAGGATATTCTTTTTCCTTCTTACAAAACCTTTCAAATTTTTTGTTAAAAATAAGAGCAGGCTTAACAGAGGACTGCAAGTTATACCAGAACAGAAAATATTTCGCCTACCCTCCTTATCACGTTTATCTAATGTACTTTGCTTTCACCCTCTGTTCAGTTTGTTGTTTAATTATTCATGAATGGTGCATAATTTATTATACACTTGGTTATGCATGACTTGTTGCCCAAGGGTGCCGTTGTTTTGTTTTTCCATCCCTTGGTGAATGTTTGAAAGCAGTGTGGAGGCTTTAGTTGTAAAAAATGCTCAGTACAGCTGCCAGAAATGTGAAATGTGCCCTTGTTAACCAGAGGAGAAGGGATCAACCACTCAAATTCCTATTCTCTCTGTTATAGCTCACTCTGTTCTGAATACTATCAGTGAAAAAACATATAGTTCAACAATGCTAAATAATTCATAAAAAATTGAAAATCAAAGAGGATGAATACAGCACATGTTGTAAATTAAGTTTTGGTTCATATGTTTGCATTTAGGTCTAGTCCAACTAGTAGCTCTTGACACTCTTGGCTAAACGAGTAAATTGTGAAATGACAAGTTTAAATATGTTGATTGTGAGATAACTTACAATTTGGCATAGTTACATTATAAATCAGGAGATAAATGGAGTTTACTGGAAGAAAGTAACTTAACTATGAAATCTTGTGTGTAGTACAATCACGTCATGATACCTACAGCACTCCTAGATGCTGCAGCCAATTTATTAACTGTTTTATTTATTTTTATTTTTATGTCAAAAGCATAATAAAACTTTGCTTATCTCAAACATCTTCTTCCAGATTGTATATAATGTTAGTCTAGCAGACTATTGGTATTGTGTCAACAGCTGGTTTGTATTTTAACGCCATGTTATCTGAATTTCATCTACCCAGTTTTTGTTCTCTAGATTTGCAGTGGCAGTCAGTCAGGCATAATGAACTTCAGTTTACAAAGGAATTAATTACAATGCGTAATGTCCTGGAGGGAATGTTGGATAAATGCCAACTTTCGTGTTCAATGTATAACAAAAAAAAATAAATCACAAACTTTTTTTTCTTTCTAAATAAAGTAATTAACTCACTGAACATAATAGCAATGTACTGTTCTGCTACAGAGTAAGTGAAATATAACCTAGACAAGAACTGAAAAGATTACAGCAAACTTTATAAATACAGACCATTTAAAAAAAATACTCTCATACATGTTAAGCCAAGTGAAAAAGGCACTAATGAGCAATGCGCACAAATAGGCCTGTCGCAATAAACAATAAAACAATTAATCGTACGATAAATTAAAACTATCAACGTCATTTTAATTATCGCCTTTATCGTCTCTTCCAGCCTTTTTCTCTTTCTGTTGATGACGCTAAATAAAAAAGGCTCAACTCCGCTGCTCTCCACTGACCCTCCCGTCCTCATTTCCTTAGTGTAATGTCCAGCGCACACTACACGATCTTAGAGCTGTCAGCCGATTATCGGCCCATTTTCAAAATCTGTTGAAAGCAGTCTGAGGTGGCCAGTTGATCACACATGAGCCGACAGAAATCCTAGGTATAACGGTACGACCGGCTTCGATCGTGTAGTGTGGTGTCCAACAATGGGCACAAAATAATGGCTACAAGTCCAGTTAACTCATTGTAAAATCAGGCATTAATCAATGCTTTACTACAATCTACCTGCAATGCATGTGGCTCTAGTGTCAGCGTAACTCCTGACTGAATGAAAATCATTACAACCTATTTATGTCACGTTAACGAAGAACAGCTGAAAAGAACGATCAACGTTCTAAGATTGTCATAATAGGAAAATGTAGGTGTGAACTAATGTGTAGTGTGAACTATTGCATCAGGTAGTCGATATGCCCATCTTCTCTATTTAAATCTAATGATCACTGAAGGGCAATATATTATACAGACTTCATAATCTGCACTCTTTTGGTTGAATGCAGTATTTATTTCCACTTTGGTGTTTTTATTCAAGTAGGCTTTTGTTAATGGAGACTGAGAATCCATTTTATTTTTGTTTTTGGTCGTTTTGTTTATTTGATCTGTTCCAGTGTTGAGTGTTCTTTTGAAAATAAAGTGTATCTATCTTTGGCAGGAAATCACATGCATTATTATGTCATTTCCATTAAATCCGGGTACAAAGGTCTTCAAACAATATTATCATTTATCATAATAGTTTTTGCTCAGCAAAATTTGCTATCGTGACAGGCCTACGCACAAACAAATTATCTATAAATTATTACCTTTATTCACTTTAAGTGATTTTGGAAACACTTTATGTTGTCTTTTCAACTATCTATTTTTCCAGGGTAAGTAAATAAGGGTAGTTAAAAAAATGCACCTTTTCTTTACTGAATGTAATCCCTCATCTGGTGTCTACCGTCCTCTCAGGATCTTGATGAAGCACCTGATCAGTATGTTAACTCAAACAGCAAATCAATGGATTTTGGGTTTTCAGAATTTGGATGAAAGTGGATTTAAGTAACTTTAGAAATGTTTTTTTGTTTTGTTTTGTTTTTTTCCCACCAGGGGGTCCTTTTTGTGGGCTCTAGTGCCCCTTTTATCATAGTAGGCTGACAGGAAAGGGGGAAGGAAAAGGGGGAAGACATGCGGCAAATGTCGTCGGGTCCGGGAATCGAACCCGCGACGGCCGCGTCGAGGACTGAGGGCCTCCAAACGTGGGGCGCGCTAACCTCTACACCACCGGAGCACGCCCCAGAAATGGTATTATTGTTGGGGCTGAAAAAGCTGGCCTGAGTATTTCAGAATATTCATATACTGGGATTTCTATGCACAGCTACATCTTAGGTTTGAAGAAACTGGTCCAAAAAAGAGATAATATCTACTGAATGGCAGTTGTGTGGAATAAAATGAACAGCTGATTTCAGAGCATTTCCTATTTGGTTTTGTAAGAGCCACAGCTGAGGAGCCAAAGAACCAAGTGTGGCTCTGAGGCCACGGGTTGCAGACCCCTGCTCTAGTATTTTTTTCTAGCCTTTCTTAAGCTGCTGCCATCTTACTTCCCACACATCCAATGAATCCAATTTGTCATGCTCAAAAATAGGATCTGACTAGGTTTCTACTGTAGAAATTTAAAGTATTTGACATGCAGAGTTTCTACATGATACAACGTGAGATTAAGTAATGTAATTAAACCCTAACACTGAAGTAGTACTCAAATACACATATGCAATGCTCTTACAAAATACTTTTTTGACCCATCAAACAAATCCATGACTACTTAGCTTAGCTGAAGATAAAATTACATTTGTATTTTGATGATAGCTATGAAGAAATGCTCAAGCATTATACATAAATTAGATATTTTTTTGCAGTTGTGAGAATTTTTTGGTAATTGAAAACGACCCTGTATAACTCCATTTGCAATTGTATCTCTGTTCCGCTTGAAACAAAAATATTAAGCAATTTTCATCCTAGAAGCAAAAAATAAATAAATAAATAAAAAAACACATGCTGTGAAAAATGCACTGGCCATTGCCTTTACTGGGCGTCCACTTTGGCTGAATATTAATATGATGTACCAAAATAAAGAACCCAAAAGGAAGTGCTGCGAGAAAGCAACTCATCATTGAAAGAGTGAGCACGAGGAAACTATAGGTCTCTCTTTCCTTTTGTATTTGTTAAGGCTTATGCCAGCCTTGTAGCTAAAGCCATGATCGATCTGCTCGGGGCTGCACTGCCATACTGCAGCAGCAGCTCTGGGACGTCAATCACTGCTCAAGTCTAAGCTTAGAGTCTTGCACTCTGCTGCCACAACAATCCTCTGACCACTGCAGGTTGCAGCATTTAAAATATTAAGCAGGAGCTGAGAAGAAGTGAAGTCTGGGTGTCCATCTTAAATATAGTGGAAGCTGTGGAACAGTGCTAAATTATCTTATGTTTACTGTCAGGCTTCTCACATGGACTGTCCACCACTAGAGCATCTAATTTGGGAAGGTATTCTGGAACTACCTTAAAAAGCTTCAATTCTAACATATATTCTTTACTTCTCTAAAAAGATTAAAAAGGTTTCTAGGTGCAGCTGCACCTAGAAATCGGAACATTCTCTTCGCACAGCAGATTGTGTGCAAGCAATAAGACAAAGGGAAGAACTTTAAACTTTAAGCCCGTCTCCAAGATCAAAATACAACTGCATCAGTTTAGTTACACATGTGGTCAAGTACATGTAGGAATACTCAAACATTTTTTTGTCTTGTGCCAATATTACAGGTAATAAGCACACAACTGTCTCAATCTCCTTTCAGCATCATCCAGCGAATCCCCTCCCTTCAGGTTGTTTACACCTTTTGATTGGCTGAATTGTTCCCCAGACTCAATTGGGAGTTGAAATATGACACCTCAGATTCACATCCAAAGGTAGTTACAAACCTGCAACAACTATGAGCTGTAAGGGTAAGATGGGATCATGAAGAGACCGTGACACAGAGCTCAGCCAAATATAGTCCAAATCCCTTAAGATTATTGCTTTGAATGAAGCTGCATCCCCCTTTGAGTATGTGATTCTGGCAAAATGAGGTTAGGTACCATGTGAAATCTGAACAGAAAAACACCTGCAAGACAACAAAGAACTAACCAGAATGTGCCCCACTCACCAAGCACTAGCATGACAATACCACTTTTAAAAATTGACACCATTGCAACAAAATTGACAGTCATAAGCTCATTATAATATCACAGCTATGCTGACTGGAAAGGGTCTCTTGCTAACCAGTCAGCTGTGACATAAATCTAGTCAGAAATTTTCACTTGTTAATTGAAGGGCAAGGTCTGCTGGTGGACGACGTGTCCCTTCAAATTCAGGGCAACATGTTATATTGATCTAAGTTTATTATGTTACCACTGACAACATAAATGTGCAACATGACAATCTCAGTCAGTGCAGAAATCATTTCTTCATTTTTGCACTGACTGGAAGCCATGCCAATTAGCAGGTCTTAATATAAGAGAACATTTTGATCTTTGCAGTGAAACAACCATATGGTCGAAGTCAGCCTACTTCATGCTGGCTCCTTGATCTGAGCAGGGGGCATGAAGCATATGCACCAGCAGATACTGTTCTAGAAACAAGTGTGCAAGCTCCACCTACTTGTCGTGGCGCTACATTTGCTTATGTATAAATGGTGAGAAGCCCAAACAGCCATTTTCAAAACCAGAGAAAAATGCAGAAAAAGTACTTTGACAGACTACCGATCCTTGAAAAGAGTTTGCACATACAAATTTACATGCAAGGAAACCATGTCCGTTTAATTAGAAAGACGGGTTATGTGGGACATACGGCCAAGCAGGAAGTAGTAATCCTGAGAGCATTTGCACCATGTGGTATGCATCCTAATTAACCAGCTATCACTTCTCCCATGTGCTATAATTGTGATGCTCCGAGTGCTCCAGTCAACTGATAAGCCAAAGCCCATAATCCGTGAAGTGACTTAGAGAGGAAAGAGAGGATGAAATTTGTATTACTTACCATTTAGAGATCAGTCTTTAGTTGATTAGACTTCATATTTTTACTTAGTATCTCATATCCATTATTTGTGTGCAACAATACACGGATAATAACAGTGTGAACTGAAATATAATAAGCATCTGTCATTTTGACTGCTGTTATTATATCAGCCATTTTAACATCTTTTTATCATAAAGCCCACAGTGCACCGCACTGCATGCAATGGAACAATCAACCTTTTTTCTGTAACAACTAAGGAATGATAGTCAAACTCAGTGTCAGGACTTAATGAATGTCACAGCAGTATATCTTTATTGCAAAGAATACAAAGGGAAAATTTTTGTTGTGGTGAAGAAGTTGCTGGAGAAGCAAAGTGCTGCATTACAGAAACACTTAAGGGGACTAGGTCTTCAGCAGCAGTTCAAAGATGCAGCCTGTTGTTTTGTTCCAAAGACACAAAGTGTAGCAAAAACTGGAGAGCCAAAATCTACAAAGACAGCTTACTTCAGTTTGAAATAGGCAAACTCTTGAACTGCGAACTATCAAAGGACATTTTCACGCCATGCTTGAACACTCATTTTAGTTTTGGTCTGGTTTACAAGATTTCTCAGAATCAAAATGTTCAACTTTAATGACATTATTTTCTTTAGGAAGGTTAAATCAATTGAATCTTTTCCCAATTGGAGAGAATTGTTATTCACTCTGCTTCCTTGTTTTAAAAGTTCTTAATGCACAATTTCAAATCAGTTGAACTAAAAATAATGCGGCACATTTGGATTTAGAAAAAAATAGAATAACAAATGACATTACAAGCGATTCACAAGTTTTCTGGAATAACTTTTTGCTGGTATAGTGTTTACCATTATGGCTCTCTTTAAAATAGCTTTGTGGCATTAATATATCTATAAGCGCACTTCTTTGCATTTGTTTCAGGAAATATTTCTAAGATTCGTTTTAATTTGGGAAACTTTACATTAGTGGACAGAAAGAAAATCATGTAGTTAGAGCTCTTTAACATGTCAGTTTTTTTCAGATAAATGCATTATTGAAAGGTTCATTGATTTCATTAAACAATTTCAAAAAGTGAAAAAAGTAACTATTACTTCTTACACACAGTAATAAGTTTCAAGTATATGCAATAAATCTATTAATACATATTTTATATCACAATTGTACAATATCTAATAAGTGTAGCATATCGGGGCATCAGTACATAAGCATTCTTTTACAACCTGGTATTATAGCTATTTAAATAACATTTTAACCATATAATACTGACACTAAGGTTCATTCTCTAGGTTCAATGATTTTATAGTTATCCACGTGCAGATGTGCTCATCCATATTCAGAAATATTCCTGAACACATCAGCAGTGAGTGGTTGTCACAGCTGTTCATGGACTGTGAATGAGCCCCGCTGGTCTGTTTCTGCAGGTTTGATTTGAATTTACCAGACCATTTCTCCTCGAGGTCCAATATTCAGGACGCAGCGTGAACAAGCATTTCAGTTCTGACCTGGCTTTACAGCAAATCTCAACACATGGACATGCAAGAGTATCGCCACAGTCGAGGCAAATTATAGCTCTTGGAGGCTGTGACATGGAAAAATTGCTTGACAAATTGTTCCAGGGTCACCCCAAAGAAATGAGATGAATGAGACCCTGTGTAGATTTCTAGCTGAACTGAGGCAGAGGCATATATATCCTTCTATTTCTGGTCCTCTTATCTTTTTTTTGTTTCAGTGTTTGACAGTAATTGTCACTTTCATTGTTACTTCGAGTAGATTTTCACGTAAAAGAACAGGGAAGTCACAGCTAATTAGCTGTTAGCTAGAATTGCTGAGAGAATAATGGTACTTTGCAATATTACAGAATATAAAGACACCTATCCTGAGGTGTAATATATATTTGCGTCAAGGCAACATCAAATGAAACCTTGATCAGAAATAATGACTTCTAATGGAGTTATGCATGATACTGTCAGGCTGTTTAAGCTATAGTATATTTTTCTAAAGTGATTATAATATATGCATTAATTCATTTCTGACACACCATTTTGAAAGACTCTTATTTTCACCAATTCTTGGGATGGGAAGGTGAGATAAAGACTGTTTTACTCTACACATTCCCAGTAAGTTGTCACTTAATACACTCAGCAGCTCTGTTGCTCATTAACAAGAAATTCCCAAGAGGGAGAATGTGTCTTAACATAGGATGTGTTTGCAATAAATAGGATAGTTGTGATGAGCTGCTTTTGCATTAACATGAATCTATCTACAAATTGGAATAGAAAAGGAATTAATTGTATGTAAGATAAAGAATAAAAGGATTTGGTACAGTCTTGTGAAAAAAGCATTTACCCCATTATGGATTTATTTGGTTTGTTTTACTTTTGTCCAAAGAAGATGTGGCTGGAGGTTACCAAAATCTCCACTATAGTCACATCAATACACACAAATTCATTTTTCAAAACATCTTTGCGATCACTAGCAAGGGAAAAACCAGCCTCTTGTTCTACACTGTTAGACTTTTTATTGTAATTACCATTCTACAGTACCTTACTGGCAACAGTGTTGCCAGTAAGTTACTGTAGTTGCCATTCTACAGTAACTTACTGGCAACAGTGTTGCCTGTAAGTTACTGTAATTGACATTCTACAGTAACTTACTGGGAACAGTGTTGCCAGTAAGGTACTGTAATTACCATTCCACAGTACCTTTACTGTCATGATATTTCACAGTTAATTTTTACTGAGTGTGCTTTGCAGTTATAACTGCTTTACTGTAAATGTAGTTTATAGCATAAAACTGTAAATGTATTTTATAGTAAAGCTGGTCTACTGTAAACTTGTTTCACAACATAATGTCAGTTTTACTGTAAATTAAAGTTTACATTTTTTAATACAAGAATATTTTACCATAAACCGAAAAATTTCATGAAAGAAATTTTAGTCCAAGTACTGTGAATAAAAACAGGTATTTATTTTCAGCAGATTTGTTGAAATAAAATCCATTTATATATTCACAATGTCATAAAGAACAATGTCACAATACAATATAATGTGCTATAAAACAACAAAACCATAGAACACACTACAGGTCATGTCAATATTTTTATGGCACATGTATGTAGCAACATGAACGTGTGCATCAAGTACCAGCCATAAACTATTAAAAGACTGACTTTTAAAAAATATATAGAATATACTTAACTTCATTTGAATATGAACTGTATTTCATTCAATATGGAGACTTGAATGCATCTGGATCCAATAACAGTAACAATCTTTACATAACCTTTTCTATTTGTTGCACACTGTACAACAAAAGAACAACTAAAAAAATTGGGCACTACAAATTTTATGTACCACATCAGGTATGCACCAATATGAACACGTATATCATTCAAATGGTGAACAGTCAAAAACCAGCAGAGGCTGCATTGTCAGAAAACAGTAGCTTAAATGTGCTCTGTTACACAATACATCACAATAACAGTGCAAGTGTGATAATGTACTGTATGGTAGGCATTCATATCAATAAATATTGTTATATCAGATGCATTTCCTACATCAGAAGAACTTTTATTCCATTCGTCAAACAAAATCAGTGAGATCCATCTTGTGGAAGCTGAACTGTAAAGAATAAGACAGACGATGTGGGAAGTCATGAGATGGTCAGGAAGTTATCTACATTTTCAAATCGACAGGAAGGCTGACAAATTAAGCTGAAGTGACAATGTCCAAATGCATAAAACCATTGGTATAAAGCAGCATTAAGTTGATAATTTGTTTTAAAAAAAATCAATTGCACTGAAATGATAATAGAAGCTGCATAAAGAATGAGCAGGACTGGCTTCACTTCAGGTTTTTGGATTGTTTATGGCAAAAGCAGTCAGTCAGTCTTCACTAATTCAAACGATTGCGTACTGTATTGAGACCCTGCAAATGTCCCCAAGGAGACGATGAAATACATGTCATAACAATCTTTTTAGTCATTTTGTTGGTGGACAATAAAGACAATAAAATAATAAACATTTGGTAAAATGCTTACCTAGTTGGAAGTCCTCTATTCAAATTCAGCGAGTCGTTGGAGGAAGGTGTTGATCCGGGAGTTGACACTGACTACTTTCCTCTTGACAAGACTTCCCGTCTTGCGGCTTGTACTGACTTTGGCTGTGCATTTGGTACCAACATCTGGATTGATCCTCACAAAGAATCTTTTAACAGAAATAAAATATATTAATTGTATTTTTTAAAATGAAGACATACAATACAGCAATCAGCTATGGTTCTTCATCATCAGTCAAACTGTCATTAAATTTAATTCATAAATGGTTTGGTGTAGAGTACTTACTGTTGTATCATCTCCAGCGTGGTGGATGCTGACTCCTGATACTCCAGATTGAAGTCATAATATGACCCAAAAAGACAGCAAGGACGCTGGCAAAGTCATGTAGTTGCTCAGGCTTGAAAAATACCTTCTCCTCCATACTGACCATCCACCGGGTTGCAGACATCAAGCTATTTCCTAAAATAGACAAACCCTTGTCAGGCTAACGCTAGTGAGTAAAAGTACAGACTACCATAACTATTACATACATTGCTACAAAAAATTATAGTGATAGAAAATATTCCTCTTACCAAGCATGATTACCCTTGGTGTTGTAGGTAAGGTCATTTCCATCTCAACAGACATCTTGGTGGAAGATACCTTTGAAACATAAAAGGAAAACTCTTAAATATGAATTACTGGTAGTAATTTATATTTAAAGGGCCAGTTCACCCAGATTACAACAGGTTTTTGAGAACCTCACCCCAGAGACTAGACTAGACTTTACCCCTACATCCTGCTACCACTCTGAAACAGCGGATGTGAATGACAGTTTGTGAGGCTAAATGCATTTTTGAAAGCATTACATTCCACAAATACAGTATCTGAATGGCTAAGTACAATATGGGTTAATGAAATGAAATGTTTGTGATTTGGGTGAATTGATACCTTTAACAAATTAATTGAACAATTCTGATTTAAGATGTGTGTTTTAAGTTAAGAGTCGATATAAAATTACATCAACCAAGATGAAGATTGAGTCTTTTTCTTCTAAATGTTTTATTTTTCTCTGACGGAAGTAGGACATTGCTCTATTCCACAACAAAACCGATAATTAGCTGTGTGTTGATGTTTCTTCACATGAGTACAAAATTCTCTAAATTATGAAGTACAAATACTGCAGAATTTACACCTGTACATAGTTGCACCTGTTAGTACTGACTTAACTTTAAATTTGCAAGAGCATGGTTTAAACAGGTGAACAGTCCTTATATGTAACCAGGGTTGGAAATTAACTTTTTTGTCCACCTGCCACTGTGGCTGAACCAACTCAAAAAATAACAGAAACCACTTGAATGTTTTCCACCTTTGTCCTCATTTACAGACTCTTATACACTATGTTGGAGATGTAATGGTACTTTAGCAGGCTAACTAGCTGTAGCAAGCTCAAAGTTATAGATTAGGTTAGCTGCTCCTCTACATTTCCAGACTATTTTGTGGCTTCAAATATGTTTGAAGAGCTGTCTTTTTACCTGTTGTCTTGTCTTTTCAAGAGTTGAAACTATGTTAGCACTCAGCAGGACAGAACTGCACAGCCACTTGGAGGGAAAAAGCTTGGGAGTTAAAAAAAAAGTCATCTGACAAAAAGAAAAAAAAAGAACAAGTTAGAATTCATCCTTGTTGACCTAGCTAATCTGCACTCTTAACATTTGCAAGGTCATGGTTTAAACAAATGAACAGTTATTAGATTATTTTATTATCTAATAAAATAATTAGATAATTAGTTATTAGTTATTTTTTTTTAAAAAGGGGGATCAATTATCAGTTAACGTTATATTGTTCGACAAAGGATGTAACAACAATGCTAACAGACACTCAGCACTGAGCTTATCTCAACCCAAAGCTAGTCGCTCGAGGAAGATTTAGCGGCAAAAGTCAAGCTAAAACCTTCGGTAAAATTAGCACCTTAGCTAACGTTAATTCCGAACCAGCTCAAAAATAACACTATCATATTTTTCTATCTTTCACCTCATGCTAAGTTATAGCATTATAGCATGATGCTATAAGTTATGTTAGCTCCATCTAAAATGTACATATCCAGATTAGGTTTTGGCTTCAAACAGTTTTCTAAGAAGTGTTTTTTTACCTGTCTTGCGAAGAGCTGAAGCAGTGTGAGCCCACAGCACGGCGACAGAGCTGCACTTGCACTTGGACGGAAAAAGCTTGAGTTTAAAACAAACGTCATCAGAAAAAGCGTTGGGCGAAGCCACCCTTGATGACGTAGCCAGATAAACTGCATATTAATGTTAGCTAGGATGTGAAAAAAACAAAAGTACATGCTCTCTTTCTGCCTTAAAATATGTTAACCACTAAAGGAGTAAAAATACAGAAACAGGGAACCACGATGAAACATCTATGATGACCGTTGGAAATCAAATAGAATTCTTACATGGCCAGCGCAAAGACATTATAAATACAGTACCACTACTGCAATGTGTAAACAGTAAATTACGGCAACTTCAAAACATACAGTAAGTTAATGTAATACTATGTACTACACCCATAATGCAATGCAAATTACAGTAACTAATTGTAAAGATGTTTTATGTTAGTTTTACTGGGCATTTTGTGGTATTTAGCTGTAAAAAAATACAGTAAAGGCTAACAGTGCAAGACATTATAAATACAGTACCACTACTGCAATGTGTAAACTGTAAAATACTGCAACTTCAAAACATACAGTAAGTTACTGTAATACTATGTCCTTTACCCATAATGCAATGCAAATTACAGTAACTAATTGTAAAGATGTTTTATGTTAGTTTTACTGGGCATTTTGCGGTATTTAGCTGTAGAAAATACAGCAAAGGCTAACAGTGTATGGTTTTCTTCACACAGAAGGTCTGAACGCTTGGCTATTGAGAAACAATTATTGCTTCTCACTTCTTGGAACCTGGGAAGTTTTAAATGTTACCCAATCACTAATGCTATGAAGTTCACCAGAAATCGCCTGAATTGCAAACAACCATTCTCCACTGTAAAGGGAAGTGCCGAGCCAAACAAGATGGCTGTTAATATTACTTCAGTATTTGGAAGTGTAGCCAACACCAAAAACGTTTTCTATTGATTATTGTAATCTCCAGTTCAGGAACACACTGTGAGCTCTGAAAAAATATTTCTACATATATCGCAGCAGGTAGATGAAGTTGGTCCCTGATTCAATATTTAATTACTGTGCTTAGTTAAATCTTGTTTAACTGGAGTTCTGCAAACCCAGTTCTGTCTATTTTACCCTAGACACAATAGGAAGAGCTGGTCCACGCATATCTGTGATAGAACCACACTGGCCTACATGTGGACATTTGCAGAATTACATTCTAGGTCTTTAAATTATTACATGGTGAATGATATCAATGTATAAAAAAAAATCAAATCAGTATGACAACAAGATTCTTGGAAATTTGCCAGATTTTGCATGCTTTTTTTTCTATCCCATGCACAGTGATTCCTCAATATCCTCACAGAGTGCCTATACTGCGTATTTACAGCTAGTTAAACTCCTCTTCATCTCATATATCTCCAACAAGCAAACCTTTGTTGTATTTGGGAGATTTAATCAGAAGATATGTGAAACTAAAAACAGATATACCAAAATACTATTACAAAACACACAAGAAAAATCTCAAATCAGCTTCCACCATATGTGCACAGTAAGAAGGTACCAAACGAAAAACAGGTAGTTACTCTTCATGGCATGTTAAATTCGCATCCTTTTAAGAATGTGATTTGTATTTGTCAAAAAACCCACTAAAGTAGCAAATATTTTATGCTAATGAATAATATGAAACTTACTGATCAGGTCACTCAAACCATAATAAACAAGAGGATGGCTTGGATGGTAATGCTGCTCTACTACACAATACCTTGGCTCAGCAGAACATATTAGATACTTCCTGTTTCTACTCTCTTCTATGAAACTAAAGGGTAAGACCGCTAATAGACTTGTAATACTGAAATCAACCACTAGATGCTACTAAAAACACAAACACTTTTACTTTAACTTGTTCCAACAACCCCCAAAACTGTGGAGTCCCACATGAGAATTTAATGAGTTACTAAATAACAACTATGGTGTTTAGTAAATATTGATCTAACAGACACATTTACATTTTACTATTAAGATTGTAATTGCTGTGCGTTATGGACTGACATTATTCTTTGTCGCTATATGGCTTGAAACTAGAGTAGTTCCGCATAGTTTATCAAATTAACATACATTAAAAGTGTTATATTTTTACATAAATATAAGAGTATACTTTTATGCTTTAAGCTTCCTTTTGAAATAATAAACATATTGTAATTGTTCTAGTTTGAGTGAAAAGGGGAAATGACGAATAAACTTTATATTATTGAATAATTAAGGTTTCTGTCATAATACCATATTAAATTTCACAGTAAATTTGGTTCATGAAAAGCTCCACTCTGAGATCTGGTTTCAAAAACTGTCAGTGTTCGATCGCTGGATACGCTTGGCTGAATCGCAACAAAAATGTAACCGTTTCTCTGAAAAGTGAAACGGTTACTGGGGCCAAAGTCTAATTTTGATGACTCCCACCACTCTTTTTATTTATGCGAACCTTAAACTATCGCCAGTGGGATTAGTTTTCATAAAGACTAAAGTAGGGGAAGTGGTGTTTAATTGCACACAGAATCCATGGCCACTTTTCATAAAGTGTCTCTGTCTGTCTCAAAAGCAGCTGGCAGTGGCAGAACCCACAGACGGAAAACAATGACAATGTGGAGAAAGCAGAAACTTAAGACTTGATAAGATCTAAATTACATTGGGTTGTTAAAATATGTGGATTCCCATGACCCAAGTGCTATTCATCCAACTAAGGATCTTTGCTCTGCTAAAATAATCACTTTTGTTAATAATTGTTTCTTACAAATAAAAAATAAACTTGTTATTAGATATAATAGCATGTGTATTATTAGGTTGCTTGCAAAGACCCTGTTGTCAATTAATTTAATCATAATTTATGGTGGTAATTGTTATTCCAAATTATTTGACTGCCCATGTAAAAATGGTTTTATTTGCATCTATTGATAAGATGAGAAGCACCCTAAATGTTTTGTAAATATATGATAAACATTCAGCATTATTTAAGAAAAAATAATCAATTGAAAATCCTTCTTGTAACTATGGGAATTGTTCAGATTAGATCAGGATTAAACATGCGTCAGCATTCAGTAGGGCAACAAAAAGTGACTTCAAATGTAGGAAAAGAGAGTTCATTTTCTTCTTACATGATGAAAACTCAACAATGAAGTAGGTCTTGCAGTTTTATGCTAATTTGTTTATTGTTATTTTTCTCTGTATGACGTTTTTCTTCATGGGAAAATGTTCAAAGCTATCTGAAAGACTGGATTAAAAATAGTTATCAAACAATCATAAAACCTCACTGATCCATGTTGTTATTGAATGTTCAATCATTGTCTAATTGGGACAGGATTAGCTACTCAGTTTTTTGAAGATTGACTGGGGATGTATTTTGCAGAAAATTGGTACATCTGAGGGAAACGCTATTACAACCTGAAAAATGCTTGTTCTCAAGAAATAATTGTGTCTGATGTCAAACATAGAGAGGAGAGCAATGGCAACGCTTAAGGAGGAATTAATGTAGTAGATCCCAGGGAGAGAAGGAGCAGGTGATTCATTGTTTTGTCTTTTCAATTTACTGCAAGATGCTTGACCAAAATTATTATGTGCCATTGCAGCTTTGGAGAGGAGGATTAATTGGGTCAGCCATTGCTTCAATAGAAAACATGCACATAAATACTTCTAAATTTTAAAAGGCGAAAAGAAACTGCAAAGGAGCAAACAATTTACTCTTGCTATTGTTCTATTCATCTTTGTGTGTCAGAAAAATGATAAATTATTGGTGCATTGCGTCCCTTTAGCAGGTGTAAACTTTGCTATCTTATCTGGTTATAGGCTATTTTTAAATTGTGGCTTAAGCATGCATCTAAATAAATCATCCCTTATCATGGCGATTTGCACAAAAAGCCCTATTCAATCCTCAGAGAACTGTTTCTGCACCTTGCTCAGAGCTAAAGAAAGAAAATGGATTAGAAATACTGACTTATGACTTTGCTTAAAGAGGACAAATTTAAGATAGAAGCAGTAAAGTTTTATCTAATTCACAAAGGGTCAAAATATTTCTGCAATCCCACTAACGTTAGGATAAATGTTCGTAGCAAGTTGCAGATAAGCTGCATACTTTTTGTCATCATCAATTGATCTTTAAACACCCTTCTTAGCAGACTGAGTTCATTTAGTTGCTTTCCTAAGAAGAATCCAGCAAAGTCAAATAATATTCATTGGGGTAGAGGCAATTGTTAGATTGCTTTGACACTTCAAATGCATGTTTTGAGTGTGATTAGTTTTCAAGTTAAGGAATTCCAAAGTATTTCTTCTTGTTCATTTATCCACTCAATGTTCGCAATGTACGACTGAAAGCAAAAAAGCTTCACAACATGATGCTGCCAGGACATGATGCTACAGTTGGCAGTGATTTTTTAAATTTGAAAGACTCCATTTAACACTGTGGCATTTGTGTTCCAGCGTCTTTCAGGCTGTGACAAATTTGATATTTTTTGTTTCTTGGATTGTTCCTAATGATTTTTAACAATTTTATTTCACAGTCAAATAAATTAACAAAACCGATTTTTGAATATGTGAAGACGACAAAAAGCTTACAGAATGGCCCAGAGATCAAACACATTGGAAATGTGTAAACTTTGTCCCAAAAATCCAAGTCTGTGGCAGAAAAACATCCACCAGTTCTCCATCAGTTATAAAAATAAATGCGGATAAGTCTCTTTCCAAAGTTATACCAGAAGTTTCTATGAACCTACTGAAACTGGTGATTTTCCTGTAATTTAAGAAGGAACATTCATCCAAAAATGTATGGCTGTGTGTGTGCGAGGGGAGAGGGTGTGTGTGTCTAACCCTGAGTAGATTACAGATTATCTGCATTGAAATTAAATTTAAACACCCAGTTATTGTTTTTAAAATTCATTGCTGTTGTATATAATGCATCATCACACAACCAACGATGAGCTCATGTAAACTTCTTACTGAAAAAAATTACCTTTAAATTAAAATTCAACATAGATATTCTTACATTTAAGGCTCTTTAAATAATATATTTTTATTTATGTTTAGCTTTGAGGCTGATCTTTTTCTCCCTATAGGATTGTTGAAATTTCCTCTGTATCTATCAAGTAGTGTTACATGTAAGTCCCGTGCCCTTCTGCTCTTGCTCTCTGTGGACTCCATTGTGCTGACCTTCCTCTTGGCAATGTGGGTAAAATGCTGCTAGAGCTTAAATCAAGCCTGTCCTAAGTCGACACTCTGGTGGCCCCTGACGCAGAGCCAGTTAAAGAAGTAATTAATCAGACTGCAGATCTTCAATGAGGGTCCTCCATGTCAGAGTATGTAAAGCAGGATCTAAAGTGCCCTAAGATGGTCAGAATAAAGCTAAAGGAAGAGAATGTAAGAGGAAAGCTCACAAAGATCTAATTGCATTCAAAAAGTACTTCTAAATGACATCAATAAAAGAGGCGCTTGCCTGCAAAAACAGAATCATATAGTATGGAGATTCAGCCAATAAGAATTGTCAAACAAAACAAAGAAACAAACTGCAAGCTCAAAATCAATGGCCATTTTTTTTTATCACCGTCACCAAGAAAGTTAGGACAGAATCAATATGAGAAAGAAAACAGAAAATGCCTAGAGATGTAGATATGCATGACACTGAAGTTGTACAAAGCTTTTCTAAAGGAGAAGGAGACGCTGAGACTAAACTCTTGAATTTCCTCTAAAGCATCTGATTTTCATACTTTTGATCCGGCTGCATTGATGCAGTCAGTGGGTGTCTCACCTGGTCTCACTTTGTCAAGTTCTTGTAATTTAATTCCTCCATAGTCTCAAAAGACCCAGGGACATTTCAACTTCTTTTTTTTTTTAAATATGACAGATGTCCAATAATTTCACATTTAATCTCTGCCCTGCGGGTACAAAGTATGTGAGGCAGTAAATTGATGCCTCTGTAGGCAGTGAGAGGGTCGATTTCTAGTGATTCTGAAATTGGATACTTGCTCATTCAAATTCAGTGCCCTCATTTGAATACTGCAATGAAGCTGGGGTATGGTTCTCGTTTTAGCTTTTGCCTCATGTCTGTTCTCAAAGTTAAACTGAGCTCAAGAAACTTTGCTTCCAGGATAACAAAACTTGGAACGTGAAAAATATTTGCACAAATACTTTATATCTGTCAGTCAGATACTTATTGTAAAAAGAACAAAAAAAACAACTATGTTTTCTATTTTAAAAAGATTGCTTAAATTTAACTTTATAGATTAATGACTTTTTTAAAATTGTATTGGAATTCAGCTAAGGATATTTTACTTAAAAATGTTGAAATGTTGCTCAATGTCACCCACACATTTCCAACTGCAGATCGCACAAATAAACAAGCTGGCAACCTGATGACAAGAAACAAAAAACATGTTTTTTTTTACATTGCAATTGACCGTGAGAAACTTTAGATTTTTAATGCAGCTGCGCTTATGTGCCTGCTGATGGTTGAAATAAAGAAAAACACACTTCAAAGCAGATCATGAAATACAAACCAATAGTAATAGTGTTATTACTAGGAAGATCCTTTTCTGTTCATCAACTAGTGGAACGAGTCTAACTTTTTTTTCCCCTTGTATTCCTGAAATCGTTACATTTTGGTAACTGTGATTTAATGTCATGGTGTAGTGATGAATAGGTTTATAATCACTGCTTAATCATTTTGATGTTTGTTTATATTTCAAACACATCTGCATGAAGCGGACACTTAAAAGTTATAATTTGGTCTTGCTTTGTTCAATAATCAAGTCTGACAATGTTTTAGCTACGGTTTTACTTTTGTTAATCATTTAACGGCAGCAAAATGCTAAGCTAATTTATTTACTAGTTATTTATTTGTCAGCGTAAGAATACGCAAACAAAAAATAAGTTACATTGCTTTTTTATTCCAACCTTGCTGTGCAAAACGTTTAAACCGATGTACTAATTTTTACACTGTTTTGTTTGATTGATGTTTACCGTCGTCATCCTGTGGAACAAGATAACTCTGTGCCACGGATGTTGTCTGAGCAGTGCAGTACAAATAGGAGAGCACAGTAGGCAGACACCCAAGACAGAGGCGTGATTTATTGGGTACAAGAAGAATGCACAGTAAACCAATGAAGAGGGAACTTTTTAATGGATTCTCAGTGAAAGACAAACAACTGGGATTGTTCCTCTTCATCTTATTGAATGGATTTGGGGCTTCTAGTACACGCTAGGTGAGCTGTCACGACCTTAACAAGCCTGGTGGTTTACAACATTTTACTCAGATATTCTGCTTTAATCTTTTCCTGGTCTCCAACTTTGTTTTGGAGTGGGGCGTGGGAGGCAATACAATAAAATATCCCATTGTTAGATTTATTTTGTCTCCAAGTTGGCTGCCGGGCCACATAAAGATTGTCAATGTCATCCTGTTGGCACAGAGGGTGCAAGAGCAGTCTCTATAAAGCAGCATCAGCGTTGTTGCAGTAAATCAATGATACTTTAGTAGTTGCATAGATGTGAAAAATGAGACTAGTAAAACGATGTCTGATTTCTGAAAAAAACTACATTGTCTTCAAATGTGGAACTTGTCAGAAACTGGCTGCATTATCATCTGCTTCAGTTTGGGTGAGTCAGGAAGTGTAAAGAATCTGAGTACTGCACAACTTAACAAGTGTTGCTTGTTTTTATACCTTGATGTAAAAAGATAATGTTGAGTGAATTCTGACAAATCTGTCTTTAAAATGTCTGCTGATTTTACTAGCTGACTTTGACTGGCTTTAGCTTGCCAAGACATATAAACATTGTGATACATTACCATGCAATACAATACAAAATCCTATTTTTAGGGTTAGCACAATTTTCTAAGACAGCACTTGTTTTTCTGACTCTTTTCTGATTAAACAAAGCCAGAAGGCAGAGTTAAGCATGTGTTTTGATGCAAAAGTGTCTGAGCGCCTGCATTTACCAGCCAATGAGCCTGCTGTTTCCTCCTCTCTGCACTGTTGGTGTTTCATCAGAAAGGATGTAGGAGGTAAACAACCAGGTTAAGTGTCAATTTCAATTTCTGGTGTGAACAATCTAGTAGCTGCTCTCAGCTGCAAAAAAATGTAAAAAGTGGAGTGCAACATTTTCTCATACAAATGACATATTTTTCAATTATTATCCAAGCATACAATATATTTAGCGCTGTAGGTTACTTTATACCTTGTAAACAATGCACTGAGAGTTTTTCTAAAGCAGTTATAAAATTGTTAAAAAGAACAAACCTTTGAACATTATTTCCACCAGTGGTTAAGATGTGTTGAAAGCCTTAAAATAAATTAATCTATTATTGCAGAAGCGTAACCTTAGACTACCAACTTTTACTACATTTAATAGGTGAAAATAAATCCTATTTATTTTACATGTAAATCCGGCAAAGGATATTAACATGTCCTTTGGTGCCACCTTTAAGTCATTCTAAGGATCAAGCTTAATCCAGGTTTATCTGTGGTGAACATATTACATTACACAGATGTAGTTCCTCAACAACGTGAGTGCATGGCCTTCAAGTAGTTCCAATGTTTATTATATTCATAAATCAGGAAATAGGTATAGGACAACTGGCTCACATCTAAACTTTACAATATCTTAAAAAGCTGGTAATTAGAGAATTAATTACATTTCTGCTGTACACATCTTTATCTATATTGCCAATAATTCCATATGTAGTGATAAAGAAAAGTGTCTAGAGAGTAAATCTGTCTCTTAGGATATATGTATGCTTTAAAATCCATTTCTCTCAAATGAACTCAAGTTTGCATTGGGACGCAGAGCAGGGCTTTGATATGGTCACTACAAAACATCAACTTTATTATCCATAAGCCACTTTGTAACTAATCTGGAGTTTGCTAGTGGTAAATTTCCACTTAGAAGACCTATTTTTTCTGCATAACTTGAGATGCTTCAATGTTTCCATATCATGTTCTTTTCCTCGTAGCTTCATTTATTCTGTGAAGTGCAACAGCTAAACGATGATGACAGATGATGCTGTCACCCCCAGATTCAGTGTTTTCCCTAAATGTTACAATGGCCAAGTACTCCAGTTTTAGTTTCATCAGATCACAGGACAAGTCTTCAAAAATGAAGGAGTTTGTCTCTGAATTCATTTGCATTTGTAATCTGGCTTACATGTTACTAAACAAATGGCTTCTTTCAGCCGAAGTTGGTACAGAACTCAATTCAATATGGAAAACGATGCAGCCTGATCATCTTTATCTTCACAAGGACTTTTGCTTTTATTCTAGTATCAATACTTAGATCTTACACCCAAACAAAAACGTATCTCTGTTGAACAGAACAGGATGTTCTGGACATTCCCGTGTTGTTTATTATTGCATGCAGCTGTTTGAACAGATTATCGCAGCGCCTTTAAAAATCTGGAAATTGCATATAAGAATGAACCAGAGTTGTGAAGATCTACAATACTTCTGGATGTCTTGGCTGACTTCTTTAGACTTTTACATGATGTCAAACAAGGCGGCAACATGTTTATGTTTGAGGTGTTGCCTTAAAAACAAACAAAAAATAACTAAGGGAAAGAAAATATGTAATAACAAAGCCAGACAGAAAACAGTTATGTGTTTTTTCATGTGGGGTTTATAAATATCTGTTTACAACTACATATAAACAGACAATAAGAAAAACGTATAATAAGGATATCCGCCCTTAGCGAAGCAGCTTCATAAAATATGAAAAACTTTTTTTGTATATTAGAAATTAATTTGCATTGTTTACCGGATTTAGTGTTGAGAAACTGCTGTAAAGATTGTGCTTGTGGTTGACTGTATAGACCACAATCTGAAAAGGTAAAGAAATCTAAATATGAATATAAATTGTCCTCAAGCCCAGCACTACAATCACTTACTATTATTCTTGCTGAGATCAGTTCAGTCTCTCCACAGCTTCTTGAAAAACCCTCAAGCACTGCAGGTTATGTGTATAAAGTATAAAAGAAGTCCTGAGAACTGTTTTATTCACATGCAGACAGATCCTTGAAAAACAAACTGCTGAAGGGAAAGTTATATGATAAATGACTGTATCAAATGCCATGCTATTCTAATACCTTGAATTCCTTATTTCCTACCTTTTTCAATGTTTTTGTACAATAGGGTAGAAATTCAGATTGTTTTGTATACATAATACATTCTAATTACTGGATCTTGGTTGCGTAATAGCATTATGAGAATATTTGGATACAATATAGATTTGCTCCTCAAGATAAGTAAATACCAAACATAATGGATGAAGTATTTTTTTTTGTTTTTTACCCTGTTGTGTTTATGCTATCATAATGCCATTTAAAGCTCAGATAAACTGAGTAAGGAAGTGTACTTTGTGTGTTATGTCATGAATTATTACAAATATTTAGAACTTCCTCAGACTCAACACAACAAATAGAGAATAATTTATGATACTCAGGCGCAAACTATCTAAAAGTTGCTCAATTAAAAAGAAACATAAACAAGTTAGCCTTGGATTGCCATGCTGACATCTTCATAGGAACTGTCATTATCCTGATCATAGATCTACTGTGTGTCTCCAATTGGAGCAATGAGTGAATAGTTATTCTGAGCTGACACTGTATACATTATATGCTGGATTTGTGAAGCTGAGCCATTTCAGCACCAAAGGACTCTCGTCCTCCTCTCAACATGAAGCCAACTGAAAATTACACAAGAGTCGCACCATATGAGGGTCTGAGATAATCTTAAATTGGCCAAGCATACTGAACTGGGGCTCCGGTTCTATTGTATGCTAATGAGGATGGGATCTGCAGTGACTCCACAGTACCCAGGATCAAGCTTCAAAAATAAGTGGACTCCCAACTGCCTTGTTATTTTTGAAAAATGAGGAGGAATACTGGTTAGTACATGGAAATTTACCAAGTCGTATCCATTATGAAAACTGACAGGTAATGATGAAAACGTGACCTTTTATGCTTTTTCCTATTTTTTTCCTGCAAGCTACGACAGCACATTATTCATTTAACTCAACTGGCTTATTTAGGTTCTTCAAAAAAAAAAAAAATTAATAAAATTACCCAGATGAATCAGTCAGAGAAAACCAAATTAGAAAAAAAAGTACTAAAATTTAATGACTGAAAATCATAAGGCTAAACATTAAAGATACTGTGCTGATGGTTGTTAGGTTATAGTTGTAAAGTAAAATGTAAGCCTGAAATTTCATGCTACATACATCTACCAGGCCTATGCTTCTGATTTGCACTTTGGAAGGCCTCACAGAGTTTAACAGGCAGCATAAAACATGCTATAAGGAAACACAAAGTACAACCAGATACTAAATATATGGGTTTTGGTTCTTAATGACTCCCACCTTGTTTTAAACAGCAGGATAGAAGGACAAGTAAGTGAAAAAAGTACCAGTTGAAACAAACTGAAATAGTTGCTAAATTGAATGTGTTAGTAATGTACTTCACTGAAGCAGAAACGGTGAAATACCACAATCACTAAATACAATCACATAGCTTCTCTTCAACTAGGTTAGATCTAAGTTTAAACTCAGAAAATTTGTGTCGGTGACAGCCTAGTGTTAAATATCACTTTATATAATGCTAAAAACTCAGTAAACTCAGTACGTTGCACATGCGCATTCTTGGCCCACTTTGATTACAAGTTCAAGAAGTCATCCATAGCAAATATTATTCACAATTATATCAAAACAGAATAAAATATGACGAAAAATTTGTCTTTGGCTTTTCTGTGACTTGACAAATTGCCTCAAAATATATGATTTGAAAATTTTAAATGGATCTCAGGTGTGGAATAAGAACGAGACAATATT
The DNA here is from genome assembly GCF_019740435.1 of Gambusia affinis. Classification (NCBI taxonomy): domain Eukaryota; kingdom Metazoa; phylum Chordata; class Actinopteri; order Cyprinodontiformes; family Poeciliidae; genus Gambusia; species Gambusia affinis. Next base: position 10,718,203 of record NC_057870.1, read on the forward strand.
ATCAATTATCTGTGCCTCATATTCATAGTTCATATTTTATTCATTATCCCATCAAAGCTAATATTAAACATGCAAATATCCAACCATACTCTATTTATCTGATCCTGTAGGCCATAGCTTTTGTATATCTATATCTTCAGATGTTTACCTTTAAGTAAAAGAGATATCTAGATCTGTGTGGATTTGTGCTTTTATGCCTGTTTTATCATATTTAACAGTTCACAAGAAAATTGAATTAACTTGTCAAAACAGTTTTTCCTATTTGTTTGGATAAATTTATACTCTTTGAGCTTCCCTCCTTTCATCTTTGACGCTAAAATACACCGTGGGTATGCTGACAAGTCACACCTTTTCCCACTGCGAACACTAAAAGCCTGGAGGCCAGAGCAGACTTAACTAGTGTTTAACATTCTACTGCTGGGAGTTAGTTGTGTGAATAATGCATAAGCGGCATGGTGGCAAAACTTGTGTTTACAAGAGCAATTATCTGCTCAGAACCTCTGAATGTCCCAGGAGTTAGAGGCACTTTAAAAAAAAACCCAATAAAGTATGAGAATAGAAAGCAAAAATTAACATGTGCAGACAGAATTAACAGAACATTTCCGATTATTTTACATTTTTATGCAGACCTTGAAATACATAAAGTATTGTCATTTAAAGCTATTTTTAAGTTTCTAAATATGTTAGTTTGTCTTCTATTCTATACTGGACCAACAGTGTAATTGTACCCAGGCTTTAAAAATTACATAACATTTCAACAAGGAGTTTACATTCCAACCCAAAGCGTAGGAACAAGATCCTTAGCGAGGCATTTTTAAATGATCACTGTCGAAAACTCAAATTTAATTGTTGAAAATTTGCATGGTCAGTTTTTCACAAATTCTGGCTATATTCATGTGCACAGTTAATTAAATATTGTACAGGATATTGTTTTTTTTTTTTGTTGTTAATCTCAACCAGGGGTTTTCCCTATCAACATGAGTGTTTCTTACATTAACAATGATGTTCGCGTGAAAGAAAGACAGTATTGGCTACTGCAATGCAACTTCCCCTCTGTCTGTATCATCTCCTGCCTTGCGCCGGGCCCTGATCATAGCTGAAATACCAGCCATTATATTTTACATTATGGTTTAAAACAACATATATTTTATGCAGTTGCATCCTGCAGCTTTAAAGAAGACTGTATTTTAAAGACAATCTGTCTTATCTATCATGACTTTATAGGTATATGACAGAAATACAGTTTGCTTTGTCTTTGTTCAAGAAGACATATCAGATATTCATCAAAGATCGCTGATGACGTATTCTATCTGTTTATATCTGATGATGAACACAAGAGCTCCTGCTTCATGTTTACCATCCACCGATCGGCATCCCACTGATTAGATGGCACTACATCGTGTGTGTCCCCTGGCGTCAGTGGCAGGCAATAACGGAGATTGATAGTCGAGTTAGGACGTCCATTTGGGGCCTTGATCTACAGCTCCAAATCTCAAGGGATGAAGCCATCCCAGCCACACTCAGCTGCCCAGGGCCAATGGTCACAGTAATCGAGAGGAGATGTATTTATAAAGTGCCCTGCTCAGCAACCATGCTCATCCCAGTAAATCTGAGGAGGAGCTGAGAGAGAAAATGTCACAACCCAAGGACACGACAAGGGTCCTCACCTGCCGTAGCCTGCAGGTAATTGGGGTGTCAGAGTGTCCCAGAATGCATTTCCCTGCTATCACACCTTTTAGGGGTTACCTACTTTAGTGTATTGAAAAATAGATACGGCAGAGACAAAGAAGACAGACCAAACAATGCATTTCAATAACTGAAAAAATACCCCATGAATGCAATCCTGATTATGTCTACACACGTCTCTAGGGTCATGTGCCAGAACTGCATGTTAAATGGACTGACACATATGATCATTTTTAAGTTAGGTATAAAAGAGACACATTCAAGTGCACTGTGAAAATACTTATATGATTTCAACATTTTTATTGTCTTCTTTTTTTTGCCTTCTTAATCTCAGTTATTCATCAAAAGTGGGCTGCAGCCTTTACCCTTACTTATTAGCACCCTGCTGTGGTGCAAGTAGCCAACACAAATCTAAAATGGAGATATTGACTGGAGCTTAGGGCATAATCCATATAAAATGTTTTGAGGTGTTCAGAGAAGAGCCAGGGGACAGAAACTAAAGGGCTAGGTGTAGCTTGGGAAAATAAATTATTATTTTGGACCTTCAGCTTGTATGCTCTATGCCCTATAGCATAAAACCCAAGCCCTATTCAATATCAAGGTGGGGAAATTATAGGCCAGACATTTTGATTAGCAGCAACTGTTAGTTCTTACCAATTAAATGAAACTTTTTCTTGACGCTTAAGGCCGAGATAATAGAGAATTTTCTGTAACTGTTCAAAAGATTTAACAAAAACTGACATGGCACCAGAAGCAATAAATCTGTGGGGAAACGCTAATGTGCTGTAGATGTTACGCAGATGTCCTTTCAATTAACTAATTAGAAGCAAGGGGAAAGGATAATGATACATGTCTTTGTGCACTTAAAACATCCATGTCTATTCATCCCTGGGCTCAATGCAATGCTGAAACTTTCAACTTGCATGTGTGATGAAGATCAAATAAACACTGATGTGTAAATGAGGACAAGAATCTACCATGTAGATGTAAGAGAGAAGGCGAACTGTGCTGATAATTCACACTGAGATAGTGGTGGTACCATTCCATCAACTGCAGTGCAAGGATGGAATTTTAAACACCAGCTTTTCTTCCTCAGGGAGCAGGACAGTTTAAAGTCTGCAGCTTTTCATTCTCAGAAAACAACCTCCACCCTTCTCATCCTCCTCATTAAGACTCCCTTCTTTGTCTTTGTTTAGATTCAATTTTAAGCTTAGCAATTACAAAACACTAAAAAGAAATCTAGTAGAGCACAATGTTAAGCAAAGCAGCTAAAGCTCTACCATAATGGACATGTCTATTGATAAGACATGTCATGTCATGATAAGACAACTTGACTATGAAGAAAACAAAACGAGAAAAAAAGTAGAAGTAGTGAATGCTAGAAATCAATTCAGATATTAAAGCAAATCTTGACAGTGCACTCCACACTCTTGTACTGCTATTGCATTATTTAAAGTTATGTACATTTACTTATCCAAAAATAATGTTTCAAAGGTCTAATTGTTAGGAAGTTTTTTGAAACATTAAGTCTCATAATTTCTTTGCTTTTGACATGCCTCCAATTTGTTTAGTACATGTTAGCATGAAGGGTTCAGGAGTCAGTGATTTACTGTGTCAGAACATAGTATGACAGCATTATCAAACATCTCATTGTTCCAACAGTGCTGGAAGTGGTTGAATATTTCTCCATTTTATTAGTCACAAAGTAGGCCAGGTTACTTTCAGTTGCAGCCACTCCAAGTATTCATTACTCGGGGGACTATTCGACAGATCTTCGTTACGACCATGTGAGGCCCTTTACGGTAAAAGTCTCCACATACTTCATCCAAAGTCGAACAGTCGATACAGTCATGTGGTTGTGGACTGTCCATATTTGAGAAATATATAAGTGTACTTTGTGAAATATAACCATTACTGTCTGAGCGCATTTCTGCAAAAAAACAGGCAATAAACTTCTAACCAATCACAAAATCCTTCGCATAGAGCTCTGCCGAAATAGTTTTGAGCCGGGCCTGGTGTCGAGTTTGCCTCTCTACGAACAAAATGATCCAATTTTTGTTACATGTTTATGTCAATGCGAGCCAATTTCTTCATTTTGGGTGGAGAATATGGGGTCTTCAAACAGAATATTAAACATGATAAACCTAACTGAAAGAAAGCATTGAATGCGAGACGTGCAGATGTATAGGAGCTACAGGCAAAATTCAAGTTTTTGTGACGTGAAGTTTAAAGAGCACACTAAACTGCATTGAAAGGAATAAATTGCATCTGTAACACACTGTTAGGCATAAAGAGCAGGAAATACCCACACTTTTCCATTTTCCTTTGGATCATTAATTTCTGTTTTGTTCATGATAACAGTGGTTTACTGCTCCCGAGAGTCACACTGCCTCCTTTGGCTTCTTTAGATTTAAAAACAGTCAGATCAATCCATCCATCCATCCATCCATCATCTTCCGCTTATCCGGGGTTGTCAAATCAACATGATTCCATTACGTGACTTACTGCTTTAATTTCTTTTTTGTCTTATTGTACTTATTCAATGACCAGTAAAGAATGTTTTAAATTGATTCATAATTCATGCATGCTGTAATGTATGGAAAGAATTTTATCCAGCAGTTCTCCGTGGCTTTTTTATTTTTAAAGAGAAGCTACATTTTTAGGGCATACTGTGCCACCCTGCTATCAAGCCTGTCTACTACCTGCCTCTAAAAGCTTTTATCTTACAAAACCAATAGTGAGAACTAGAACCAAGCATACAATTTGTGGGTTTAAATGGTTTACTTTGCTGAATATTTAACTCAAAATGTATTCCATAGTTTACAATCCCTATAAAAGCTATTCTCCTCATTATTGCTTTTAAAAATCATGCCATTTTATAGCACAATCATGATACTTTGTTACCTTCAGTTGTAATAAAAACTTGGTAAGCATCAAATATAACTTAGAAAAAAAATTGACTTCACAGCTTGGTGGCTTGAAATTGGCCTTTGTCTTTTTAAGAAGCTCCTGCTCTTTCTGACACTCCGCTTTCAGTAGTCATCACAAGTGAGGGGGTGTGCAGCGCCAGACAAGATTGTGACTGACAGCACTAAGACCTGTCTCCTGGCTTTGATTGATTGTTTCTACTTAGCAGTGGTTGGCTTAAGTAACTGTTAATAATTATTTCAAAATTCTCACTACTTATTTGAATCGTGGCATCAATTCCAGTGTCTCTGGTATGATAAGCCAAGCTTATTGTCTTGTGAAGGAATTAACTCTCTGAGTTTTTTGCTCTTAAATAAATGTAAAAATGTTTAAATGTCCTATGTTATTTTATCAGAAAATTGGTATTATTACTGTAACATGATAGCTAAAACAAATCATACAATTATTTGATGCTCAAACTTCATATTTGTGCTGTTTGGTAATTTGTTTTGCCTTACTGAAAGTATTTTTGGATCTTAATAGTTTTTAATTCTAACTCTTATCTTAGACCAAGCACTTAGTTCAAACCCGCAAGAAATAAACAGATCAGTCAGAGTTGTGCATATGAGGTCTCAACATTTAAATCAGCTCTAATGCTCAGTTGATAGATTTGTTTATTAATGCTCCCTTGCAGACTGATCGCAAGAAATCTAATTTGTTTTAGTGGGAATAGTCTCAAAATATTTTGATTTTGCTTCTAGTTGCCTATACTCTGGATCTGTCACATGACAAAGGACCTAACATCCATGAAATACCATTATGGGCCCATTCCTTGAATGTTTAATTCTCCAGCAGCAGCTCCATCTCGGACTGACCTTTCAGAAATCAGACAGAATGTCATCTGTTAGTTCCAGCTTGGTGTAATGACCTGTGAGTGCATCGGCTTACTCTCCATTCTCCTTCTCGCAGGTTTTTGAAGTGATTGCCACAGTGGACATGTGCAGCAAACAGATGAATGCAGAGAAGCTGAGGAGTGGAATTAAAACCAAGGTTTCAGTCAGCCCTTCCTTCTTGCATTTCTATCTAAGAATACAATGTCCTGCATTATTTGTATTTATATAGTTAGCTTTTACAAAGTCTCCTCAGAGAGCTCTTTGAGGTATTTAGTATGTGATGAATGGACACAGGGTAAAGGGTATGTTTGCGGATTGTCGAGCGAATGTGTTAAATTAATGAACGACAAAGTCAGAAACTTGCTTATAGGCTACTGAATGGGATGAGTTTGAAGCCTCCGCATCGGTTTAGTCTTGAATATTGGTGGTTCAAGTAAAAGAACATTTTATAAAATTTAAAACCTTACTCTTAAGTGAAAACCTCAGCAGTGTTATCCCTGGTTAAAGTTAACATTATTACATATGCCCCTACGTTGGCACAGGGAGTTTTAATTTTTGTATGACAATTGGTAAAAGTACTCTGACATTAAAATAAGCCCAGATCTTCTAAACATTAGCTCCCTTTTAGAAAACACTGCACTCATTCAAATTGACATGTGATGTTGTCTCACCGGAAAACTCACAAACAGATAACCACAGGGCTAAAAGGCTTGGATATGGGGGTGTAAAGAAAAATCCAACTCCACAGCTTCCTGGAGGATGTCAAAAAATTCAGCTCCTCCGTATGACAAATTCTGCAATGCTTTGTGAGGCTAAAATAAAACTGGGATAGCAAGCAAGAGTACTGCCTCTCTCACCCTCTTCCTCATTCTCCTTCAGGGTTTTCACCATGTCTGAAATGAATATGTGGAAAAAAAAGAGTGTTATACTGGGCTGCAGGTGGTGAATTGAGGTATTAACTTCTTGGGGCTCAGCCTAGTGAAAATTCTTGAAATCCATACAACTCTTTGTCACCCTCTTCACATTTTTCTACCACTCCACAGCTGTTTTTTTCTTCCCTTTTCAGTCCTTGCCTGATGTCTCATTTGAGTTCTCCACACATCCATTCACAATTACACTGAGGATACCTCTCTGTTTAAACTCGCTTTGTCATTTCATTTCTGAGTTTTTTTGGGGGTTTTTTACTATTTGCAGTGTAGCTATTATTCATTAATGAACTTTGTTGTATTGAAACATGTTTCCTGACATTCATTCTAACCTTACTGTACAAGCGGTTTTGAAGAATATACCCTCATCTAATAACATACTGATTAAATGTCTTGTACTCTGCGGAGTTTGATTTTCGCTCATCTATTCTAGAGCTAAAGGCTACAATGAAATAAATTTCAATTGTGATGATTTAGAGCAACCAAGTAGTCTTTTAGAGTAGCATGGTGAAATCACGCTTAGCAATTTAAATGGGATCAGAGGAGCTTAAAAGGACCAGCTCCTCAAAGCGTTTCAGCAGTTTAACTGATAACTTTAGAGGCTTGAATCCTCTACATATCTGATAACACCTTTTGATTTCACAGTGCAACGTGGTGAGAAACGTACATGCCAGAGGAAAGGTATATGAAAAAAAGACATCATCAATTATCTGGAACACCTGAAAGATATGCCTTTGACTTTTAGGTTAAGTAAATATAACAAAAACAGAAAAAACATTGTTTATGTGTCATGCCATAATTTTGTTATAGGAAAATATAATGCTATTAGTGTCAATATGCAGTGGTTTTCTGGATTGGCTCGGTTTAAATTTGACAGTCTAAATGATTGAATAGTGCATTGGCTACAGCACATACACCAAGATGTTTCTTCAGTGCTTTAATATTTATTCGCTTTTCACAAGTGTGGTTCTAAACAGAGTAATAAAAATAAACAATGACTACATTCACAATGGTTCTGAGAAGTGAAGACACAACTGTTACGATACCAGATAAAAAATTGATTAATCTTTTCAATACATTTTTTTTAAGAAATATATATGGTGGATAGTTCAAAGAGTAAACAATTTTATAAAAAATTAGATATGCATAAATATGCCTATCCTTAAATTAGTAATTTCCTGAATTCCCTTTTGATTCAGTCTCAGCATTTAGTGTGCATGAGGGCAGGTGTGCCTTCAGTTACAGTTAATTTGATTAACCTGAAATTAAAGTTAATCTTTACTTTAAGGATTTTCCTGGCATTTTCTTAATTACATATTTTTGATAAAGCTATTTTTTGCAGACAGGTCACACAGAAATAGAAAGAGCTCATTGGAGAGCTGTACCAGTCCTGAAAAGGATTAACAGTAAAATCCCCTTCAGAAATTGAATTCAACATTAGATAGATTTGAAAAAGTTTTGCAAAGTTCCCCACATGTGGGAGGGCAGAAAGGATGAAAGAGGTATCTCACTTTAATCGGCAGGAGAATAAAACCGCTCCTTCGAGAGATACTGAACACATTCAGAAGGCAAAAAACTCCCACACTGATACAGCCTGGAGCCAGACCTTGGAATAGGCACTTATCTCTTAAAGGGGCAGTATTATATATTTTTTCAGGTACATTTCATTGCACATACACCTTCAGTTGGTGTAGAAATGCTGCATGACATGACTTAAAAGAATTTTGACTTTGCAGGTTAACACCTTGAAATTGGGCCTCTGTTACTTTAAGAAGCTCCTGCTCTCTCTGACACTCTGGTTTCAACACTTCATCATAACAATGCTCCTCCATTGAGCCATTTACAACCACTGGGTTTGTAGTTTGTATGGTAAGCTTGTAACTGCTGCTGGCTAGTCAAAGCAGCACTCCAGGTATGTTTTTTAATTATATATACATATAAAGCAACACAAAAATAGATACCCTCATTTAACACTGTAAACATCAAATGGTAATATTCATTGCTATTACTACTGTGTGTTTTGGTAGAGGATGGATATCAGATTAATCTTTGCGGCTTGCTAAAGACAATAGAGGTTGTATAAATGTTTTGGTTAAGGTGCTTAAATACAGCCCTCAAACACAATGGTCTTTTGAAGTGGGGCACTCTTGATGGTATTCTACCATCAAGTAATTATGAGTGGCAACAGAAGTTGCCAGATAATAAAACTAGAATGAATAATATAATCGGCTAGAGCATTTCTTACATTGATATTGTCACTTAATTCAATGTGCCAGTTTGCTGCATTTGGATCACATGCGTAACCAAAGTGGTTCGAATGGTTGATAAGGAAGTCTTTTTGCACTCTAGGGTGCAAAGGATATGTGGAAAAAATAAATAAATCTAAAGATGAGCTGGGGCACCTCATTCCAAACTCCACCCAAAGTATTGTGGGTGGAAAATAGATTTTGCCCATTTGCTTGAGCATTCTGCATTCTGTCCTCTGCCAGGACACACAAACCCCATCCAACATAATGCTTTCCCATTAGCAACAGTGGGTTATGTCATATTTGTAGTACCATCCAGAAGAAAGGTGGAAACTGTTCTGAGTAAACTAAAAACAACACTGGGATCAACTTCTGTAGTTTATATAAACCTAATGTTGAGCAAATTGTTCAATGAGATCAGATGCTCCAATTAATGGCAAAAAAGACAAAATTACTGTAGGAACAATTACTGGCAGAACCAAGGTGGAACCAGGTCTTTATCGGATCGGAAAAGAGTATAAAGATAAAAAGCAGACAAATAGTGCTGACATACTGCAGGAATGCTACGCATAGAGATGTGCATTTTCTAAGAGATAAAGCAAGTTTATCTCTGGCTGATCCAGCAAAAAGATAAAGACACACAAAAAATGTAAAAAAGAAAAAAAATATCTTGAGCACAAGTGATAGTTAGTATCCCCCAAATTCTGCAAATAACTTGCACAACGAAATGAAACAAGAACATTTTGCATACATAAAGCTTAAATGGATAACAGAAGTAAACATGCAGCTGCAGTCAAGAAAATTTTCCACCCACCATTTCTTCCTTTAAGACATCTTGAATAACTTACTAACTATCTAAACCTATAGGTTAGAAAACTATTTCAGAGCTTAGTGGTTTGTTTGTGTTTCTGTTCAGGATGAAGCCACTAAAGGAGCTACTGCTGCTAGTGACTTTATTTTTCTTTAACATCGACAGTACTCCGAGCAGTGCTTTCGTTTCCATTTTTTGAGTTTGTGCTGTCTTCTCAAATGTCGTCGGTCATGGCAGAGGGCAGGTCACACTGAGCCAGGTTCTTCTGACCATACCATCCTGTTAAAGGTTTTTTTTTCACTCCTGACATGTGCATGCTCCATATTTACTGACTGGTGTATAGTCAACAACTTGGTGCAATCTGCTGGGTCTCCTTAGATCTAAAACGTTTTAAATCAATTTTTAAAATGAAGTGTTCATTCTACAATTTATTTAAAATAAAATACTTTACAATTTCATGAAGTAATTTCCCCGCGATAAAATAATAACATCTTAATTCTAATTTTGTTTTCCATATTAGTAACTCCTCTTCAATAATTTCTTTTCCTACTTTGGAATAAATAATCAGCAAAACAGCAGCTTCTCAGGAGCGCAAAACTTTGAATATCTTCTTGCAGATAATGGTGTTTAATTGAACGTTAGCATCCAAAGAGACAGAAAAATGACTGATAAGGAAACAGAAATAGCATTTGAAATTAGTCATATACGTGCATTGCTTATTTGTTTATCTCTTGCCAGACTGAGTGTGTTTATGATTGACAGTGTGCTTACTCATGTGGAAGGATATTTCATGCATTGGAAATAAATAATTTGGCACAAACAGCAACAGAGAGGTGGAGATAGAAAGAGTGTAAAGGAATGAATACTAGATGATATTAACTTTGCTAAAATGCCAGAGCTAAACCACTAAGTCTATAATATTTCAATGCAACCAGACACCATTGACCGCTTCTTTATAGGTGTGTGCTGACATCTTTGTTTAGAATTCCAGAAACTGTATGAAAAATTAATAATAATTTCAATCAGAAATGTCCTACAAAAAGCAGCAAAAAGGAAAATAAAAACTCGATTGAAACTGTTCCTGAAATCACCTATTAGAAATGCAATATCAGACCTTGGATTAAATGTTATATAAAGACATAAAAATAATCCTACAGAAAACCTTTGATTATAAACATATTAAAGAAATAAGCATATAAATCAACTCATATTTTTATGAGTTGATTTATATGATTTGTAATAATACCAGTGAATTTACTTTCACTAAATTGCCCATATCAGAGTTTGGTTCATGTAGGCCTACAATAAAAATATACAACAGACAGTGGCATCATGTGCAAATAGTCAGTAGATAAATATTGGCTTGTTGGCTGTTATGATAACTGAGTGTTTGAATTTTGTGTGTCATTTGAGTTTCTGCTTTGAACATTTCTTTGTTTTTTATTTACTCTCTTAGATCTTGCCATATTTGGTCATTCCTTTGTGTTTTCGGTTTCTTAGTTTGTGCTTAGCGTCTGTTGTTGGTGCATTTGGATTTTCCTTCTCTAAATTCTTCTTTTTCCTCCCTGTTTATTGGCGTTTCAGGCCTCTTTCTTTGCTTAGCTCCACTAGTGTTCATTTGTCTCTGTTCCTTTGTTCCTTTCTTCACTGGCTAATTCCATGACATGTTCCAGTTTCCCTGCCGTGCTGCTGCCTGTTCTTCATCCTGCAAGTTATTTTCATAAAAGATAACACCCTGTGATTATCCCAAGCTCCTGTCTATATTTTGGTCCTACTTCAAACTCAGAAAATATAACTGTGTAGTCCTGGAGTAAGAGTTAAGCTCTAATTAACATAAATTATTGATTAGTTACTCATTAATTATTCTGAATCATGTTTACCTTGTTGCACTTAGTGTTGTACCTTTTATATTTGAATATTTATTATCATGTTTTTCTCCAATTAAGAAGTATTACCACTATGAAATACATCATCTAAAAATGACTTTTATTTGTACCTTAGAACACGGTTATGTGGGAAACACTGAAGTAGTCCACTGTGAAACAGAAATTGCTAACCCAGCATAATTTGTGACCCTGGATGATTTGCACGGATTAGACCCAGAAAGCCTGACACAGCAAAAGGTCATAAGTTCACGGCCTGTACATCAACTGAGCAGAAGAGGCTACATTGCTGATGTTTGCAGCCTTGAGATCAATAAACCTCAAGCTGCTTCTGTATTTCACTTGAACTGGACTTTAAGTGCTTCGCTTTGAGCTCCCTAACATCCAATTGCAGAAACAAATAGAAAATCTCTGATTATCCTTATGTGGGGACTGCACCAAAATAGTAAATTAATTGTGCTCTTTTGACTTTTTGTTTTTGCATGAAAACATCTAAGTGATGATAGATTCCTATTGATAAATGTATTTACTTTGTTTAAAGTTACAACAATTAGCTTTAAACGTTAATTTAATGATGGTAGAAGAAAAAGTTAAGAGTCTTGATTACTTACTTTTGTAAGTTTTGTAAGATCGTACTTACAAAACTCAAATGACAAAGCCCAACAATGGCTAATAAGGAGTAAATGTTGCAAACAAAACCTATAAATCATAAATGTTTAAGGATCTCACACGCAAAATGAATACTTCCAGCCAGAAAAAAAACCTAGAAAATTTAGTACTCACGTCAAGAATCCTGTTCTTTTTAATATGTCTAAACTTGAACAATGGGATCAATTTATAGCTAAGACTATCTGATTGTCAAAGAACTTATGCACATAACTCACGTAAAAGGTTTTAAGGTGGAGATAATTGTTTCTGGTGGATTTCAATTATGCATAAACATTTCAGCTAAATGTCAGAAGATCTGTACAGAGAATAGAGTCCTCATTGGTTTCATGCACAACAAAACACTGATTGGATAATTATATCTTTGAATGCCATGCATAGACACTCAACATACAGTTAATACATCTGATCAGTTAGATGGACTTTTAAATCTTTATATGCCTTTAAAATGATTTGAAAAACACATCACAACATATGTGATGTGTGTTTGATGTGTGCAAACAATTTTTGCTTGCACTTTTTCTCATACTGCAGTCTTACATTCCTGTCTGTAATCTTAAGTGTGGACTCCTCAGTATTTCCCTTGTTGTTGATCTATTTTAACATTAACTGTCCATCCATCCTACCATCCATGAGTCACCTGTCAACTTTGCATCCATGTTTCTGAACTTGTGGAGGAAGCTGGAGTATCCAGAGCTTGCACAAAGAAATGCAAAATGCCACACAGAATCATGCCAGCCAGTATTTTCCTTTCTTAATTCTGTTCCCTGCTGGCCGTCTCCTGCCTCCACTGCTAAGAACCAAGCACTGAACCTGCAGTAACAGAGCCTTCTCCATAGCTGCTCCCACCCTTTAACATGTGTCTCTTCCTAAATACATCTGTGACTCTACAGACCTTTGGACATTCAAATGTAAAAACATGCCTTTTCCAAACAACTTTTAACGTGTTAGTATTGTCCTGTGTTATGCTTACCCTGTGTTTTTTTAATGCGGTGTGTATTTAAGTGCCCTCCTTTCAAGATTTTATTTCATCCACTTATGGTTCTGTTTGTAATTTTACTTGAGTTGCATGAAGTGTCTTTCAGTGTTTAGAAAAATGCTATTCAATAAAATGTTTTATCATTATTATGAATTTAGGAAAACAGCTGTAACTGTGTGTGTGTGTGGGTGCGTGTGCGTGTGTGTGTGTGTGTTTTTTACTGTGCCACCTCATACATGCTTATCTAACAAGGGCTGGCTTCTTTTTGTCCTTGTGGTCAGAATTCTTTTGTGCTGCTTTTTCAGCTCTCGCAAAGTTTTCTGACATTTAGTGAGTAGAAAAACATTTTTGTGAAACTAAGAGACCTAAAACTTAGATTTGGTTTGATTTAACTTAGGACAATTAAAAAATGTGTATGCATGCTTTTGTTTAATATACGGTTTCAACTATATTTGTGAAAACATGCAAAGAAAAAGCATGCAAAAATTGAATTACTTGAATGAGAGCATTTGCATCTTATTGCACAAAATAACCACAAATGCGCCCTCTAAAACGTGTGGTGATTATTAAAACAAGCAACAGTTCTGTGCCTTTTGAAGATGCTAAGTGTTTTATTGCCTGTACATACTAGTGCAAGAACAATGTGTGCTTCACAGGAATAAAATGTGTCCGTGGGAATTACTTTGGAATGAATAGTTACGTTTTCACGCTAAATGTGCTCCAGAACACTCAAATTTCAACATAAAATCAATATTTTATTTTCTGGACAAGTTAAAACAATTAGATTTGAATTGTTGTCCAGGTTGCCTCTCTTTTCTTTCACATTTTCAAGTATGGCACATTTTTTATATTACTTTTCCTAGTGCAACACTCGAATGAATTAAAATAGAACCATGACCGACAGTGTGAGAGCGCGAATGTGTCAGAATGTTAGTGGGAATATGCACTTTATAAACTGTTTCCTCAGCAAGTAGTGTTGCATACAGCACCCAGTGAGTAATTTGGCAAAGCTTAAACAGAACGGTTTAGACAGGTAGAGAGCAGGAAGCTGCCTTCGAGCGCTGCCCCTTTTAATGCAGTGTGGAGTGAAGAGCACAGAAGAGCAGCACATGTCACTAAGGGCAGGAAGTGAAGGCAGAAGTAATGCAGGTTACATGCTTCATTAACCATTATTCAGCTGAAGACCTCTGACACTTGGCTGCCAGGTGAATTATCTGAGAATGACAAGAGAGGAAGGAACTGGGTGCAGACCACACTGAAGGCTCGTGGAAAGAAAGGATCTTTAATTAATTTCAAAGTAAGTCTAATAATAGACTATCTTCAGTGTGGAAAAAACATATCAGGACCTTTAAAATACATGTGATGACAAGCTCATGTAACAAATCGATATCTATGCATGTTTAAGCAAATCCTTGAAGAGAAGTGCACAAACTCATAAGACCCTAAAGAGTTTCTAGGTTTTGCAGAGATGCAGTCATTTCAAACATGGAGTTAATTGTTGGTCAGTTTCATCAACATTTATTAATGGAAACAGTTATTGAATACATACCATCAATTATACTTTATATATAGCAGTTATTAATCCCACTTAGGTCTGCTAGTTAAACTTATTTTTAACAATTTAGGGTCAGGCAATATCCATGTGTTTTGAAGAATCCAGGATGCCATTGGAATCTGAAAAGGTTTAGTTTTGGCCAATTATAAGAAAAGTGACCTTTTCCAGGGTAGTGAGAGGTTAAAATCTAGCATGTCTAACTATATTTTATAATTATTTTTAAAGCTAATTTTACTTGATTTAAATGTGTTGCATTATAACCAACCTTAAATAAATTGCAGTTCGTATTACATAGCAGAGAATGTTTTCAGATTTGAACTTTTCATTAAGTGTTTTATACACAACCTTGAGGTGCCTGAATTAAATGTTTTGTACACAATATTCACTCAGACATTTCAATGTGGTATTGACTTCTTTACTGTGTAGTAAATGATTTTTCCCCAAAATGTTATGTTTTGAATCACACAGTACAGCTCCTTTGCATGGATGATGCAGAATGTTTCTTATTTCCTTTGTAAGTCCCCAAGTTCTCCACCCCTTACCCTGATCTAACAAAAAAAGCATGCCCGTCCATGTGGTATGTATAAAAACGTCCAAGCAGTTTAATTAGATATCATTAAGAATCTTTTTTTATATATTCCACTTCATTCAGCTATCATATTTCACCCACCAATTTATTATGTGTTAAAAGTCATTCAGGCTCAGACAGAGCTCTAATATCAGCAATTAACTGCTAACAATTGTTAATTAAGCACTTGATTAAGTTTCAAGAGAGCCATTGTATGTGTAAATTTTCCACCCTCAATTTTTTAATAAATCAGTTAAATCTGCTCTTATCAGGTGGGTGTGTGACACTTTTTTTTGCCTTCAAATAGTGTCCTTAGGCTATGAAAATATCATTTGCTCCCAACAAGGTGGCTTGAAGGGTTTCCTCCCACCAATTAATTCTTGCAGTGCATATGACAATGAAAAAGTGCCTGCACACCAGACTAATAAGTTCAAGCATATTCAGAATAAAAATGTCCTCCACCCAAAGTGGCAGAAAAAAAATAAAATAAAATAAAAAATCAGTCAGATGATGTTCTTCTTTCTCTCGTTTTACCTTTGCTCCAAAGTCTCAAAAATAGATTATGAGACAAAATCAATAATTCTCTGGGAAACCTTGGTTTCTTAGACAGCTCAGGAGATCATGCCCAGCCTCTGTTGGGAGGTTGCAGAGAATAGTTTCAGCGAAGACACTGCAGTTAATATGACATCACCTCTGGTAAGTACAGATAATTCCCCTCTTGGGTTCCTTCTCAGCACAGGGTTTGATTGATGTTACTCATCTTCCACTTGAACATCATTCATTTTCTTTTGGAAAGAGAAATCTCCACTGTTACTGAAACAGTGACACCAGATCTGATGCTCAAAGCAGCATCATATCTGACTGTATATCAAACAGTATGAAATTAAACTGAAATATTAACCCCAGTTTGAGGATATTTGGCATCTCCTAATTCCTGCCTTTTCTTCTATTTTCTCTTGTTATCTACATCATATTGTACTTCTAAGCCATTTTTTGTTATTACTTTCATGTCTGCACCACACAAAATGTGATGAAATGGTTATGGCATTAATATAAATGTATTTGTTAGTGAGTGAGTTTTACGTGAATAAGTTCAAAGGATTTATTTTGCATTTGTTGCCTGGTTCTGCCTTTGTTCTTTAACTATGACACAGTCTGTCTCAGATAATTATATGTTCTGTAGAAGAAACTAAAGTAATATTAACAGTTGACGAAGTGCAGACAAACATAAACTATACCCTTCAAGTCATAAATAATAAATAAGACATAATTTCAATTATGAAGACTTTTAGTACTCTGATCCTATGGGTTCTGGAAAAACCTGAATATGATCTAAGGATTTTCCAGGTCTTGTTGTTCAGCCATCCATCCATTTATCAATCTATGTATTACAGGTAGGTGTGTGGATCCACAATATCAAGTTAGTATCAGAATTGCATCAATAATTTTGCTACAAGATACAGACTTCAGTTTCAGGTTCCCTTTTGACATTGGATTTTACTGTTGTGTAATAGTTTCTCAAATCTACCTTGAAAAAAATTTCCCTTTCACTCACTCTCAACTTCTAATATTTTCCACTTTGTTTTAAGGAAAAAAAAAAAACACTAATTTGTTTTGTTTTTCTCCTTTCAGTATTTTGTAGACACCTTTAAACTTTGTCTATTTTTTTTTACTTTAATAAATAAATAAATAGAAAACATCCAAAGGTCAGAAGTTTGATTATATAGAAATGCTAAATCATAAAAATGATCTGTATCTATTTTGACATTGGTCATAGTTGCCCTGTATTTTCTTGGTAATGTCACCTTCCTAAAATAATGTCAATAAGTCATTGTTTGCCAAGAGTGTTTATTATCAAAATAATTAGCGCTTCTTTACTTAAAAACAAAGAAAATCACTTTGGGAAAAAATGACTTGGGTCATTATTTTAGGAAGGTGACAAGATGAAGTATCACACAGCTCCACCATCCATCCTTCCTTCTTGGTTCTGCATCAAAGTTTTCCAAACGAATTTCCTCTGCAGTACCTGAAACTTTTTTAAAGGCAGGCAGAAGGATTAATTATATTTTTCACTATTATTTTACTAGTTTGTGTCTATCTATCCATAGCAACAGGCCCTTTTTAGACATGGATCGAATCCCATCAGTTAAATGGGCTCAATTTCATGCCTGCAGCAAAAGTCAGAAACTGATCCTGAAAATGGCAAACTCAGTTTATCTGTTTTTCAGTAACAAGTTAAAAAACCAGATGGATTGCCTGTTAATTTAAGCTGCTTACTTTGCAGCGTTTTAATAATTTAAACATTGCTGGTTGTAATAGAAAAGATAGACCAGCAATGACCTGCAATTGTGAAGGTGTTGTGCAACATGTGCAGCGCATCACTCTGGGCAACATTGCTTATTCCCAGAACAAAGCCATTCCTAATTGATGTTGGTAAAAGCTAGTTACTTTGACCTTGATCTATATCTAAATGCAACAGATGGAAGAGGGGAAATCTAGTTGTGTTGGGAATTCTAAATTGTCGCTAAGCATAAGTGTGGGTTTGAATGATTCTTTGACTTTTGCAATTAAGCCCCTTTTTCCATCACACCAATTGTGCTACACTTGGGCTAGTGCTTGGTTTATACCAGTACCACATGATTTCACAAGTAAGTTCTTGTTCTTAGACCAATATATTGCATCTTTCTCAGCATTAACTCTGAGCTGGAGCAAAAGAAGCTGGACAAAGCAGAAGCAGAAGAAAAAAATTAACACTTGTGCTTAAATTTCTGAAATAAGATTTGTTGTTGATCCACTTAACTTAAGACAAAGCACTGTCTCAACAATAATAAAATGTCGTTTAAGCAATTGAAAAAGTATCTTTCCATCTCCCATTATTAAGTTGAAAATAGCATCCACATGGCGCATAGAGCTGCACTCACAGCTGATATTCTTCAGTGAATCAAGAAAAGTGTTGGTTTCTAATATTGCCAGGTGGTCTTAATAAATCATGCTGTACCAGGGGTGGGCACTCCTGGTCCTCGAACCCGGTGTCCTGCAACTCTTAGTTGTCTCCCTGGTCCGTCACACCTGAAACCAACAGCTGAATCACCTCCCAAGTGCAGTCAGGTTCTTCAGAGTCCTGCTAAAGACCTCATTATTTGACTCAGGTGTGTTGAAGTAGAGATAGATCTAAAAGTTGCAGGACACCGGCCCTCGAGGACCAGGAGTGTCCACCCCTGCTAGACGTTGTGCTTAATTACTATTTTCCAGGGCTGCTGATGCCAATGAGCTTATAAGAATCTTCAAGTGTTTAAAATGACCACTTGTTGGTTAAATAGTGTTAATAACTTAAGATGGAGATGTTCAGGCATCTCTTTGAATGATTCCTAAAACAAATGTTTTGATTTTTCTCACACTACGTTGTGACCATCCATAAAAGTTCTAATTAATAAAAGTTTTTTTTTTATTATTATTTATTTATAGCGACGCAAAAGCTTATAGTTCTCAGGTTACAGAAAACTCAAAAGGATATTTCAAACAGTAAGCTAAGAACTGGCTCTAGCATTGGAACTTGTCTGATGGAAAAACCTTTTCCATCAAGCACTTTGTCCTGGGTATTACCCTAATGCCAACTAATTGATTTCTAGAGAAGTGTACCATCTTGTTGTCTCATTCCACAACAAGATGAGACTGGTAAATGAAACTTGTATATTTTCATGTTCTTTATCAGTTCACAAAAATGTATGTCTTGCATTTTAAAACTTGACCATGTTACATGAGACAGACAGTAAATCATTAACTGTATGTAATATTAACTAAAAACTAGACTTTGTTGTTTTATCTAACAGTGTAATTTACCTTGCACTGAACACTTAATCACACTTTGTGATTTATGGCCCTTCCAGAGTGAGAACCCATTTTGTAATGCATCTCTCTGGTCTCACAATCCCTTTAGCCACAAAAGTCACCCCATTCACCTATCTGGTATTGAACTAAATACAAATGCAAATCCTGCAGTTGGGATGTACCCAACATCCCTCGTGGTAACAAAACAACTCTATATATTTTATTCAACTGCTTATTTTTTTTTCTCCTGTTTTATGCTTTCAACACCTGACCCCCACCACCACCCACTCCACATATCTCTCTCATTGCCAGGAATCCAGAGGAGAGTAGATTTTTATTTTCTCACAGGCACTCCTCTGTCCCTAGACATGTTATTCTCTCCCCTGCCAGCGGCTCCACTAACAGATTGCCAATAAGCTCTGTGGCAGGGCCCGCCAACATGTTCCTCCTCTATTCTCCCTGTAATGGCCCCTCTCTGGGGAAAGAGCCCCTGTCTGTCACTGATCCGACAACCCTTATAACCCTCTGCCATCGTCTTCCCCTTTGTGTCAGACCACCCACCTACTGCCTTCAGATTTTTCAGATGCCCCTGTACATATAGGGAAATATGTACTGCTGGGCTGACAATCTTTTAGCTGGCAACATGTTATTAATGCAGTAAGTTTCCTAAACAACCATAGTAAAATGACACATCCAGTGTTTGTGAAAAAGATGACAGCCTGTTTAATAAGGGTCGAATCATTGACATTCATCAAGCAAGGAAAAAAATCAAAGGAAATTGAAGACTCTACTAAATTGGATTAAGACCTGTTCAATACATTATTAAACTGGAAGGTGAGACAGGATCCATCACCTTTGAAGAAGAAATGTGGTTGGGTAAAAAATGAATCTTGAATAATTGTGATCAGCAGTCATTTAACTGCTAGGTAGAATGGTACGACTCAGTAATATATTTAAAGCTGTAGTATAACTTTTATAAAAATTAGATTTTTACATTTAAATGTTAAAGATGTCACTGTGGCCTGACAGTATAAGACATAATCTGAAAAAAAAATTCAAGCTCCTCTATTACCTCCCTGTGGTCCTACAGCCATCTGCAGAAATACACTGCTCCTTGTCAGAGCCAGGAGGAATATCTTAGCACTGTCAATCATGCCTGTGTATGTGCTACTCAAAAGTCTAAGACTGTTGCTAAAGTCTTTCTACATAAATACAGCAAGATGAATTTTGTCTATAAAAGAAATAATAAGCAACAGAGTATTTTCCTTTAAGTTCTATACATGGCACAGTTGTGGCTGCATTGTACAGATTTGGAGATGTCTTATATGGTTTTCTTGTTTTAATAACACTAGCATTCACTCTCAATACATGAAACACGCCTTATAATTAATTATTAGTAGGTTAATTGATCAGTAAAAAGCTCACAATCCCTCCTTGCCTCATTCTGTCTCTGTGTGCCTCATAAACATCTTGCTGAGGTATAAGTGAGACTAAAAAACATCAGAAGGAAACCTCATAAGTCTTCTAACAATCTCTGTTTATTTGCTTACAGCCACCACATTGTTTTTTTAAATCCCTGAACCCATATCGACTCTACCGTGTGATTATACAAACTACAAAGTTGTTAATGTTTTTTTCTTGTCATAACAAATGGTACCAGATGACTATTCTAATTGGTTCAAAACTTTTCCTCTCAACAGTACTTCAATGCTGCAGGGCACTGGAGGAGAGGTAACACTGACATGATAAACATCTGACTTTTGAATTGCAACGCTTCTTTAAACAAATGCAGATTTATGCCGGAGAAGTACACTCTTGGTTTTTCTTAAATGCTGGATAAAAGATTTCACTCTTTGCTTTCTACATTGTAGTGTGTGACTAAAATAAACGTTCTGTGTCCTGTAACCTTTGAAGTGTATTTGACTTTGACTTGCTCTTTCGGTGATAATTTAATGGTCCAGATTATCTTTATTCCTGAAAAGACTCAGACTGTCAGGCATGAGATCAGGCTTGAGAACCGGCAGGCTACCCTTTTATGTGGAAATCTTGTGTGGGAGAGAGCGGAATAGTTCAAATCGATTTTCTTAGTTTGACAAACTCATAGTGTTGGACTTCAGAGGTTGAAATGACATTTAGGAGGAGAGTCTTATTTTCTTTACTGTTCCGTTTACAAGTGTTTCAATTAAGTGAACTGTGTTCCTTGAGGTGATGACCTGTCCTCGCTAGATTCATAATAGAAAGCAGTAACTAGTGGCAACAGTGCACATTGGAGCCAACCGTATCCTCCGATAAAACAAAATCTGTTTTTTAGTGGTGTTTTGTCAACCATCTACCTGCAAGTAAGTCTCATACTGCTGGTATTTCTCTCAGTTGCCTCAATGTTTCCCATAAGACGTTGACAGCCACAGCGTTATCAAAGAGCGATGGTTCATTCATGTCCTTTGTGTATACAGGTGCATTCATTTGTTTATGGATCACTATACAATTTTATGATGTAAGAAATACAGGCGGTCACCAGATCTTGAGAACACTTATTTAATCCGATCAAATAAGTGTTCATAGTACCATATCCAAACCACCTATCCATCAGTTCTCGACACAAGTGATTGTGTTTGTGAGGATAATGGGGCAGCTGGGGTCTGTCTCCAGTAGGGTGAGAGGGGTACACATTGGTTGCCAGTCCATCACAGGTAAAAGAATCCTAACATTGAAAAACCACTTCAGGCTATTGAATGTTTTGGGGAATGTTTTGTTACAAGTTTCTTTAAGGTAAACTTTTGTTTGATAAATCTTCCCATTATTTCCTATCTCGCTCAGACTCCCACTCCTGTCCCATTTCTTTACACTTTGTTTTTCCACAACCTTTTCAGTGTGATTTCTTCTGTTTGCAGTTAACCACAAGCATCTTGGGGATTTTGTCACCAGCAAATATGAGGAACAAATTCAAATACTTGCAGAGGAAATGTCATGTCCTCTCTTGCATCTGTGGTGGCTTAAAAATTTTGCATTTGTGTGTATGTACATGAAGACGTGTGCTGGTATAAGAAGGCTAAGAGGAATTTCTAAGCAAAAGACACAACTCAGTAGAAACACTGCCACTGTGTTGCATGATCAAAGATTCGAGTCTGAGATCAAAGATACAACTTCCCCTGCAGCTCTGAATTTAGTTTGGTGCTGTGTGTTTTCGAATGGAAATCAGTCTTCAAGAATCAGGAATATTAACAAAAGTGTCTGCAGTGGTGTTCAGGAAATTTGACAAAAGAGTCATAGTTAATAAATTAGAATGTGGTGCTCATTTCTGAAATTAAAAATAACTTTAGGCAGGTAAGCCAACATTTCTACATAAAAAAACGTTTTAGTTTTTGCTCTGATTTAATATTCTTATCTTGAGCATTGTGTTTTTTTTAACTACATGGAAAAAAATACGTGGAACGAACAGAATTTGTGTGTGGACATTGGAAACTAGAGATTTAAAGGTAAACGCTTGACAATGTGCAACAAATCATGCTACGCTGACATCACGTAAGTAACCAATGCTATTGTTTGGCCATTCAGTGGAGGAAAGAGAGGTGCTTATTTTTACAATTGTTCATGCATTTGTTTTTTATAAGCCCAACTGCTCTGATATGTTGAGTCGCAATAGAGAAAAATCACTTGGAAGTGTGATTTCAATCAATGAAGAATGACATTCAAACTCCACATGTGTCCAAATACTTGATTTAATGATTCCCAGTCGACATTGTCTTGGGTTTTATTAACTTTGTATTCTAACACTGTGTTCTGCACAATGGTGCAACTGGTAGCACTGTTGCCTTGCAGCAAGAATGTTGTAGAGTCACAATCTTTCTGCATGAAGTTTGTATGTTCTCTCTGTGCATGCATGGGTTCTCTCCGGGTACTCTGGATGAACACTTTTCTTAAACCAATCAGCTGTGGACAAGATTATGTCATGAAAACTAATATCTCTGTACATTACAGTACATTGGCTATCTATATATACACATGAACTTAACTGTACTATAAAATGGGACTATGTGCCTGGAAAATACATAATACTGTCCCTGTTGTGTTCTGTGTTTTTCTGTGTATTTATTTCTAGTTTTCCTGTGTGTTGAGTCTCTGTGTTGTCCTGTCTCCCCGTGATTAGTTCCCAGGTGTGTCTCGTTCCCTGATTACCTCATGTGTATTTAATGTCACCTGTGTCTCCGTGTGTTTGTCGGATCCTCGTCATACTTCGTCGTCCTGTTCCCTTGTGGTATCCTGTTCCCTGCGTTCTGGTTTTTTGTCATTAAACTTCATTATTTCACTTTAACGGTCCATCTGCGTTTCTGCCTCACCTCCACCACCTCAAAACATGACAGAAGGATCCGACCACAACCGAGGTGAGGGCGCTCCCCTTTGGGGGCAGATGAACCGAGAGAACTGGATCCAGCAGCAGTTGGAGTTGGCACAGAGGGATCTCTACAAGGATGTAGAGATCCTGCCTTCTCCGCTGTTGCTGGAGGAGATGGGTCTGAAGTCGGACTACGATGTGCAGAGGGAGGCTTTCCGGGGGACGAGACTGGCCTTGGCACCCCCCGGATTCGCTCCCGGCCGTTTTTCCCGCCTGGGAGCACAACCTCCGAAGTCTGCCCGGAAGAAGCGGCGTGAGCCGCCGGTGGATCCGCCTCGTCGCCTTCTGGGAACACCACCTCCGCTGTTTGCCCGGCAACAGCGACGTGAGCCGCCGGTGGACCCGGCCCCGCGTCGCCTTCCGGGAACACTACATCCTCTGCCTGCCCGGAAAGAGCGACGTGAGCCGCCGGTGGACCCGGCCCCTCGTCGCCTTCCAGGAACACGTTCTCCGCTGCCGGCCCCGAGGCGCTTCGCCGGCACCCCTCCGCTGCCGGCCCCGAGGCGCTTCGCCGGCACCCCTCCGCTGCCGGCCCCCCTCCGCTGCCGGCCCCGAGGCGCTTCGCCGGCACCCCTCCGCTGCCGGCCCCGAGGCGCTTCGCCGGCACCCCTCCGCTGCCGGCCCCGAGGCGCTTCGCCGGCACCCCTCCGCTGCCGGCCCCGAGGCGCTTCGCCGGCACCCCTCCGCTGCCGGCCCCGAGGCGCTTCGCCGGACTTCCCCCGCAGCCGGCCCCGAGGCGTCTCGCCGGACTTCCCCCGCAGCCGGCCCCAGTAAGTCCCGAGCCCCTTCCCTGTGCCGGTCCCGAGCCCCTTCCCTGTGCCGGTCCCGAGCCCCTTCCCTGTGCCGGTCCCGAGCCCCTTCCCTGTGCCGGTCCCGAGCCCCTTCCCTGTGCCGGTCCCGAGCCCCTTCCCTGTGCCGGTCCCGAGCCCCTTCCCTGTGCCGGTCCCGAGCCCCTTCCCTGTGCCGGTCCCGAGCCCCTTCCCTGTGCCGGTCCCGAGCCCCTTCCCTGTGCTGGTCCCGAGCCCCTTCCCTGTGCTCCTCGTTGCCGCCCCTGCGCGGCCCTAGAGACTCCTCGGCGCCGCGGACGGCCGCCGGACAGCCTCCGTGGTTCCCGCCTCCTGCGCCGCGGACGGCCGCCTGACCTTCTCCGTGGCTCCCGCTTCCTGCGCCGAGGTCGGCCCCCTGACCTCCTCCGTGGTTCCCGCCTCCTGCGCCGCGGACGGCCGCCGGACAGCCTCCGTGGCTCCCGCCTCCTGCGCCGAGGTCGGCCCCCTGACCTTCTCCGTGGCTCCCGCTTCCTGCGCCGAGGTCGGCCCCCTGACCTCCTCCGTGGTTCCCGCCTTCCTGTGTTTCCGCCCACCCAGTTGGGTTTGTTTTGTTTTTGTTTTTTGGACTTTGGACCCTAGTGTCTCCGCCTATTTGATAGGTTGTTTTTCGTTTTTTTCCATAGACTCTGGCCCCCCGTCCAACTCCCCTCCACCCACCCTTGTTGTGTTTCAGTTTTTGGGCGTCTGGGAGCCGCCCGTTAAGGGGGGGGTACTGTTGTGTTCTGTGTTTTTCTGTGTATTTATTTCTAGTTTTCCTGTGTGTTGAGTCTCTGTGTTGTCCTGTCTCCCCGTGATTAGTTCCCAGGTGTGTCTCGTTCCCTGATTACCTCATGTGTATTTAATGTCACCTGTGTCTCCGTGTGTTTGTCGGATCCTCGTCATACTTCGTCGTCCTGTTCCCTTGTGGTATCCTGTTCCCTGCGTTCTGGTTTTTTTTGTCATTAAACTTCATTATTTCACTTTAACGGTCCATCTGCGTTTCTGCCTCACCTCCACCACCTCAAAACATGACAGTCCCTATAAGTAAAACACTGAAAGGAAATGATCAGTCATGGTCTCCCCTTGAAAAGCACAGTAAAGTCAGCATTCTTTGAATAAATCTTGATTGTATATTAACACCATTAGGTTGAGATTTAATTATTTCATGTTAATCTTTATGCTGGCGGATTGATAGTAATAATCAGCTTATAGTTGCTTTCTGTGAGTCTGTTCTCAGTCAAAGTTTATCTAACATGGGACCGCTAGATACATTTCATTGTTTGCATATGTGTTATGCATATTTTTTTCTGACCTCATGAACTTAATTTCCATTATTTGGACAGAAAATAGCATATTTTGTGTTACATTTTTCCAAGAGTCAAAGGTTGATGGAAAAGAGATGATAGGAAGGGAAATCACTATTTCTTTTTTTATTAACTGAATAATGAAAAGTCAACAGGCCCTCTGCTATGCAGAAATGTCTAAGCTAAGCCAAAATAAATCCAGAATAAAAGCTAATTGAGAATTAGCTTTTACTATACATCACAACCGTTTTCTGTTATAAGCTGGAAACTCACTGTTGCCAGCTTCAATGGAATTAAAACAAAGAAAATCACTGAAAGCTGTCAGAGCAGTATATTTTTTGAATAAATGTTTCGTGTCGCTGATCCTAAAAAGAAATAAGTCAACTTAACTTCCACCTGCTTTCCCACATGCCACCTTGACACCCTAAGGCAATCGAATGCCCTCCCATCTTCTTATACTCCAGATTAAAGCTCGAACCACCAAGGTCTTTGTGACCTCGGGAGAGCTAGGCAGGATCAGACAGCTCCTGCTTTGCTTGCATTTTAGCTGCAGCACCATGAGTGTGTTATCTCTTTCATATTTATTGAATGGATCCACATTTCTTCATTCCCTCTGGCTCTTAAGGGCACACCCACTTGGCTGCATTTCTACGGTTTTTATGCTGACTGTATGAACATGTAAGATCTCTTTCAGTGGCAAGGGTGACACCTATAGTGTTGTCCTCAGATTCACTGGTGTGCTTTAAAAATTACATAACCACACACACAATTTGCCACAGGCCCTGCGGTCTTCTGAAAACCACAAGATCAAGAATGGGGAGATATAGAATTGCTCCAGGCGGTGGCTTTGAGATCATAACATTACTGCAACTTTGCAGATCGCTGGAATGGTCCCCCCCAGGTTAAACACAATTTCTGTTGTACACATAATTTGCAAAACTGTTAAGTGCAAATACTTTCTAATTTCTAATTTAGTACTGGGTGCAAAGGCCAATAAAAAAAAATACAGGTAGCCACTGTGATGCAGAGGTGTGGACTCGAGTCATGTGACTTAGGAATGAGTCATACTCCAGTTACAAACGCCTCAAGAATTGACTTGGTGAAATTATGCACGTCTTTGGACTTGAGTCGAACTTTGACACCAATAACATTAATTCCTTTTATTGTTGCTACAACAAGCACACTGCATCTGTGGCTATTTACCTGCTTTTTTCTGGTTCCTACAATGACAGCAAAGACTGACAGTGACAGTGGTAGAGACATCTTGTCATCCAGCGTTATCAGTGTGCAACGTTGTTAAAACAAAATAAAAGGGGGATCACTCAATGAATGGGTAGCCTACTATGCAGCATAATATTGAATTGAAGCACTTTAAGGAAGATTTTCAATCAAAGAAAAGCAAATGTCTTGGACTGACTCCTCAGTGCAAGCCTAGAGACAGTGACGCTAGTGCTGCTAGCATCCTAAATACACATGCCTCTCACTTCGCCGCCATTCACACCGAACCACCCACTAGAAAGAAAAGATATTGTGTTACATGCATCGCACCAATCTACAGATCGCTTTTTGCTCCCCCCAGAAATCAGGGAAACCTGTACGTTTTAATCAAGAAAATAAATCACCCGGATGCCCCAGATAGAACATGAAAATTGGACATGTCCAGGGAAAAGAGGACGTTTGTTGGACTTAGTGGTTGTCAATAACTCTTTGTCAGAAGTGATAACAGTGCACAACATAAACAATTATTCACCTGGAACACGGCATGCTAAACAGTAAAAAATTATTTAACAAAGCTTGAAGTCTTGAGAAAATTTTAGTAATCGCGGCTCTCGAGTCATTCAACAAAACGTTACGACCCTACTGAGGTGAACATGTACCGTATGTTACTTTTCCATGACATTTATGTCGCGTTATCATGACATTTTTCATATTTAAGCTTCAGCTGACCATCTGGGAAAGATATTTCAAAGCTCTAATGCCCCCAAAAGAGTTGGATAATTAACCGAAATATATTGTCAAAACAATTCTGAAAGATGGGAGTAAAAACAGAGCACTGTTGAAAAAGGACCTTTGAAAGCTCTAAACTAAGAATTGTAGCATTCGCCTCCAAGCTGAGCACCTTGAACTGATCCTCTTTGTATTTTTCTATTTTCTCTGGCCAGCTTATGGAATGAATTACTATATAATGAGACCTTATATGAGCCAGTGCACAGGGGGAGACACTTTGCTCTTTACTCATTTCGACCTGGCAGATATTGATGTGGACATTTTGCTTCACATTAACCTCCACCTTCATCCTCACTTCACAATATTAATGACTCCGTAATGCATAGACATAAATGAGTTATTTCATCCTATAAGCAGGGACTTTTCTTGCATATGCTCTTCATAACATAAATTACATCTTAAGGTCACTCTATACATTTACAATTTGTTGGGTTTATGAGAGGTTTAATCATACTGAAAAGTAACAGTTTTCTATTTTGGCATCAAGGACTTTGTATTATAATGTGGGGGTGTACGCAAGAGGAAAATGTTACTCGGAACAAAGTTAAGAACATTGTCTACTGCAGATGATTTAAAATAATACCATTATCTAGTAATATAGCTCTCATAAGCAAAATACAGAAAGATATTCACCATTCTGTATAATCACAGATATAAATGGCTGTTATTTTGCCCTTCTTAAATACTCTTGTGGTAATGTAATGATTGGAAGAGCGCAAGGTCTTTTGTTAGTGCCCCCCTAAAACAATGCAAAACTGTGTCCTCACAGCCAAAGCTACTTTAGAATACACATGAATGTCTACACTAGCATTGCTATATACTGCTATATAGCTATTAAGTACCATATTTAAAGTAGTACTCTAAGGGTTTTGTGTCAGATCCACCAACTTAATGTGTATGGAAAATCTGATTCATTGTTGATTGAAGTGATAGGCTAAAATACTAATACGACCTTTTCTGAACTTCTGCATGTGTTTCAATACTCAGACTTATATTTACAGGTAATTTACATGTAACTGCTGATTTTTAAGTTGATAAAAATGGCTGAAAAGCAGCAGGTGTAACCTAGAGTGTTTTCACAGCTAATGGAAGAGTTGTGCTAAGTTTGTACTCTTAGTGAACTGACAGTTTGCAGGAAGTCTGAATTATTAAAACATGTGCACACATGATGTGCATGTTCTAGAGAGGACTTTTTGTTTGGCTCATCTCTACTACAGGAGTGAAAAGGCAATATTTGCTCACTCTTTGAAAAATCAGCAAAAAGGGTGTTTACCATGCTACTAAAGTTTTTTTCACAGCTGATAAGCATGTGAAAAATGCTTGAAAACTCAGTTCATCCCAAGGGGAAGACAATGGGTGTGTTTTGCCTGCCACTTGCATCGAGGCATTATTAAACCTCTCAGAGCATCTGCTATATGAGCTTTTTCAAAATGGTTTCCTGTCTTGGCTTCTGATAATCTTTTTTTTCTTCTATTTTTTTTTTATCAGCAAGCTTTCTTAAAACTTTGTAAAAATGTGGTCAAACTTTTTAAGACATCTGACAGTAACCTAGATGTTTATTACCAAAAACAAAACAAACAAACAAAAAAAACAATGTAAAGATAGTGATGCTTTTACAGTCATGTCAACTGCAAAACCAGATAAGACTGCACACTCTCACAATTACATTCACCTAGACTTCCTTTTACAGCTATTTACAAATTCTATAATTACTAGAATACTTGATGTAGAGTAAGAACATGTGTGCAATGTTTACTATGGTTTAAAGTTTGAGCATAGATATTTTCATTAAAGGAGAAGCTCTTGATCAGGACAGAATCCTATTTAGGTAATTTCCTAGTATGAAAACCACCACTATCCTGACCACTCAGCTAATAATGCACCACTTAATGTGTGGACATTTGGTGCAACGCATTATGACAAGGGATAAAAGCCCAGTTGATTATCTCTTAATGATTACTAATTATCCCAAAGGAACCAATTAAACCATAAAAAAAATAGGAGCAAAGGGCTACTGCAACAAGAGAGGGTTATTACCACACTTAATACTTTCCTAAATATCAGATGCAGTTGGCAGCACTTCCTCAAACCCTACCAGCAGTGTAATAAAACATCACTATGCTACGATATTAAGCTACATGCTGAGCTATCTTTTCTGAAACAAAGCCTGGCCAGAAACATTAAGGCTACAGTGGTAAGAGGTTAAACTTTATCCCTGACAGAGATATGTTATTTTTTTCAGTTACAAACATTCTTTCAAGCACATATTTGAAATGTTCAGAGCAGAAAAATATCCATTCATAGCACAACATCCCTTTTGTTTGTTAAGAACTAAAAGTTTGTTTTCCTACTATTATGATTTTAAAAGTATCTTATTCATGCAGGTTATTCCAGGATCACAGAAAGGCCAAATCAAAGTCTCAGTGTTTTGATATGTGAAGCAACACCATGTTGTTTTAGATGAAAGCTTGATAAGACCCATGCATTATCCTATCTGACAGGCATGTAGGTGTGGTGAAATCATGTTGCTGTACCTGACAAATCGCTCAAGCTGAAATACGAAGACAAGATGAGCTGAAACGTAAAAGGTCACTGGTAATCAATGTTAGATTTAAAGAGGATAGAGTCTTCCGAACTTATTTTTGTTTTTCCACATTTTGCATGTTTACAACACTACGTTTTTGTAGGATTACTTTGAAATGGAAATCTATAGAAATATGATTGGC
Organism: Gambusia affinis; assembly: GCF_019740435.1. Taxonomy (NCBI): domain Eukaryota; kingdom Metazoa; phylum Chordata; class Actinopteri; order Cyprinodontiformes; family Poeciliidae; genus Gambusia; species Gambusia affinis. The sequence goes on from NC_057870.1 coordinate 10,748,387, forward strand.
ATATTATCAGAACTTTTCCAAGCATTTTGCATAAAACTGATGAACTTAAATAATCAGATGTTGTGGAGGTTGAAAGTATTCAACAGAACACTATGTAAATTTTTATTAACATGACACAAGCAATTGGAAAAGGAGGGGGAAGCAGATAATTTTACATGAGTACTTGCATGGATTTTCAGTGTGTTCACATGAATGAGAAAGAGCTTTTTTGTTGTGTTCAAGTGCCACAATAAGTGGAAGACTGAACAAGAAGTTTTGAGAATTAAAATACTGTTCTGAGAAACGTAACATAACGACTGAGAAAAACTAACTTAATCACATAATTACATAAAGCATAATCTTACTAAAATTACTAGTTCAATTTAGCAATAAAGCACTAGTTGTTCTGTACCTGAGCCAGAACATCGAGGTTTCATGGTTAACTACTTAAAAGCTATTAACAGAGGACAACATTTTAAAGTCATTTAATAAGTGGGGCAGCAAACAATCATAATTAGTTATATTGATTATGAGTTTTTAACATTTGCATTTTTTAGAGGCCAGATCACACAAATGCACTAACACACACACACACTGACTTTTTTTAAGTTTTAAATGGAGAGGCAATTTGCTTCAGGGCCACAAAAGTCTGTCACACAGGCACAAAATCTCCTGAAATCAATTTCAGTTTGTTTATCTCCAAAAATGAACAAGACAATATGAAACAGATGAACTGGGACAAATGTCAACAACATATCAGGAAACCATTTTCATGGGGTTAAAGAAATAGCAAGGGGCGACACTACTTTCTCTCATGTGACAAATCTGTAGTAATGATGCTACAGCTGTAGTTTATATAGAAACACTATTTATATACATCGCTGTGATAGCTACTAAAATACTACTAATTTCTTGTAATTGAGCAAAACCTGTTTCTGTTCTTTCTTCTTCAGCAGCCAATAACTCATGAGTCATCACAAATGCTTTTTATGTGTGCCTGTTCTTGGAAATTAGTCAGCCCCTAAAAGCTGTGTGAAATTAGTTCAGTGATAGACATTCTTGTTTTTCATAGTGGCTTAAACAAATTAACAATTGTGCAAACATAATTTGTGCCAAACCTGATACAAAAGCTGCTGTCACAGTAAAATATGCTTACTGGTAATAATTTTGGAACGTGTACTAAGACAGATGAAGAATATTGCCAGGTGTAACACATCAGAAGAAATCAAACTATGCACAATGTGTGTTGATGTGGCAATTAAATATTTGATTACAAATAAATCACTTAAGTTTGATCTTCAATCTCCAGTGCCAAGAAAGAAGATAACAATCGGGAAAGGTGCTAATCTCTTAGACGAGGGATGGATAGAAGTTTTGGCCACTGTCAGAAAAATCTTATATTCAGCTCTACCAGGAACAAATGTGCAGTAAGAATATCCAAGTTGGGTTTTTAAAGTGTTGCTTTAGTTTAAAAAATGTCTTTTATTTATCTTTATTTTAACTGAAGAAGGAAAATAATTTTATGTTGTTAAAGGATCAGGAGTGTATATCTGTACTGCCTGGACGATACCATCTTGATAAACTAAATTAACAGACCATTGCTACACACCTTTTCTGTTATACATACTGGGAAGAGGTGGGTTCAACTATTTAAAACCCAATAATTTGTGTTTAATGAACCAACAAGTTTTTATTCACATTTTTTTTTATGTTGCTTTGTTATATATTGTAATATCGCGTGCTATGCTCAGAACTGAAACCATTTCTTGCTTTCAGTGTGAACCGGTGAAGGCAGCAGCATTGATTTTTTTATTATTATTATTATTTCAAAAAGACAGAACTGCACTTGCTTGAAATGGATTCTGTCTCAGAGAGGTTAACATATATTTTTCCTGATGCTGTGGTAAATAGAAAGGGCACTTTACTGATCAGCTGTGGTGCCTTTTATTTCAGTGTTGCCTGCTGACAAGAACAGACCTCAGAGAGAACAGCAGGGTTTGGTATTGATATTTTTGTCAACCGCTGGCAACAGATCTTTTGAAGCTGACTTTATCAAATTGTAGGCTTCCTGATGGAGTTGAAGGGTTAGCATTGCTCAGGTGAACTTTGTGACTTCCAATGCACTTCTTGGAAGATAAGTGGATATGGTGTGCTGCGTAGTGGATTACTCTCTAATCAATAGCTGTCTGTTCATCTTTGAAGCATAACATGCGTACTTTGGCTTTTCAGACCATTCTGTAAAATACAATCAAACTCACTTTTTAGTTTGTCACCAATAAATTATGATGTCATGGTCAGTTTTTCAGTCAGATACAAGGTCAAGTGATCACTGTTCTCCTGAGTCCCTCAATAATGAAACTGTTCAATTTTCTTGTATTGATTTGATGTGACCAAATTAGATCACTAAAACCATTGTAATCATGTTTTATCATCACCAGAAATTATACACTATATCCAAAGACGACAACTAAGTATGATTGGACAATAATAAGTGCAGTCTTTAGAGTCTTAACCAATAATGCAGACCAACATAATTTAAGGAGATCACAGTCCACGCACTGGTAGCTTCTTCTCTATTAAGCCAGAAGCGACTTCTGGCAAAGCTTCAAGAGGCACACTGATGAGGTAAGTGATCAGAATAATGTTTTTGTCCATATAATCTTGTTTCCACAAGACTACATGGAACCTCTGGAGATGATGAAGCAGAGAAGGATTTTACATCAACTTAAGAAAACTATGAGGAATCCTGACCATCCTCTTCATGAGGCTGTCATTGAAAAACAGTGTCTTTAGTTGGAGGCTTCTTCAAATTCTCTGCATTACAGATTGCTACAGGAGTGCTTTCCTGCCCACAGCCAACACCATCTACAGTCACTCTTCATTTAAATGAATTACAACAATATCTAAATTTCCCTTTGGGATCAATAAATTATTTTTGAACTCAATTGATCCAGCAGAATTGTTATGATCGAGGGAAAAACAGGCCTGTGTGAAATCCAAGTTAATTATGGTAGATTTTGACTGCCAAGGCCTTTTGGTTCAAGAAATGAACCAATAACAGCTTTGCAACTAATATCACACTGAGATTTATCAGTATTAAAATAAACTTTTACCAATTTCAGTCAAACTGTTTATAAGGTAAAATTTTGCAATAAAATATTTTACTGACCACACTGACAAAAGTATGTACTATCTCTTTAATTCCAGTACTTTTTAGCATTTTAAATTAGCTCTAAAACCAAGCAAGATTTGTCTAATGCAATGTCAGTGGCAGTACATAAGAATAAGTGAAACAGATTGACCTGATCCCTTATATGTCAGCCTAGTGTCATATAAGGGACACTAGAGCCCACAAAAAGACCCTCTGGTGGGAAAATGAATAAATAAATATACAGTTCATTTGGGGGGGAAAAAAAGTTTGAACATTTGATTTTTTGCTGTTGCCTTTCCCAGAAACTTTAGGGGAACACTTTTATAGTTCAAGTTTAATTTGAGGATATGTTTCATGTCAATCTGTAACTGGCGCGGTCAATGACTAATTTCAGAGAAATATCAAATGCAACGCTCTGATGAATAACCCAAAGTTGTTCTCAGACTCTATAATATATTCAGAAACCAAATTGAGTTTCTTCTGTAATGGCTGCAAGACAAAACCGAGGATTTAAATCACAGTGTTTGAAATTTTCTTCACAAATAAGATTAAATAATAATTATATTGCCAGGTGAAACAGAAAATGTTTGTCATTGCCTTATTTCCAACAATTGGCAAACTAGATCAATAAATGAATCACTCAGGAATAGGAGTACCATCTTTAGCAGGCAAGCCAAGCTTTTGATATACTTTTATCCTGCGCCTCTCTTTTAAGAATGTGCAAATATGATACTCACTCTGTAAGACCTAAGAACTGAAGATAGGCCCACAAGACAAGTCAACATAAGGCAGCCTGAATATGCCAGTCAAGGTAATGTATGAGAATAAATAGCAGCATCAGAGTGGGGAAAATAGGACATACACACGTTCTGCCTAACGGCCCACCTCTGTGGAAATCAAATGCAAACAGATGAAGTACAGCCCAGATAAAAACCACATTGTGAAATCGACTGCTGGTACGGCATGCAACATGAAGATTAGGTTAAACTTGAGATCTCTTGTTTTTGGTCATAACAAAAGGCAGGTGATGGCTCAATATCTAGTTTTAAAAACATTGAGAAGCTTCCAAGATTAATTTCTCCTATGGCAGACTAATAAAATTGTCTTATCTTATCTTATCTTAGACTAAATTGTTGTAATTAGGGCCTGCCATAGCAATGCAAGGAAGGCACCTATTACTCTACACCTCAAAATAACTGCCGTTAATGCGGCTCGTACAAAACGTGTGGTTCCATCCAGTGAGGGGGGCTATTATTTTTGTCGGTATTTCGAGTAACTATGGAGACATACTTAGCAAAAACCCAGCCAAATTTAAATCAAACCAAATTCTAACTGGCACTGTTTTGTGTCACTTAGACTCAAAACAGAGATCGAATTTTGTCTGCCCCTCTATAGCTGTGTCCAGATTCAGGGTCTGCATCCTTCGAAGGACAGATTTGTAGGGCGATTACATCATAGCGTGGTGACAAGGCCTGTCCTTCACATGCGGCCTCCAAAAGCGTCTTCCTTTTCCCCAGATCTCAAGGATGGGTTTGGGGTATCCTTCACGGCCCACCATATCCCATAATTCATTGCGGGTCCCAACCGGGTGTTCAGGCAGAGCGACAATAGCAGTGAAGAGCTGCAAATTATTTTGTTATATTACACTTTAAATGAGACAACGTGATTTTGTACAATGTTTCTAGGCGAGAATGTAAGTGTGCAAGTCTCAATTATCTCCTCGGTTCACCCAAACATAACCTGCTCTGACATTTTCGGATACGTCTGCTCCCGCTGCGTTAACAGCCAGCTCCCCTTGCCAGCTGCCAGCTGCCCGGGCGCCTCAGGTTCGGTATACCGGAGGAGAACGCCCTAGTCCTGGAACATTGTTTTAAAAACTCCCGCTAGCTTTCCCCAATGTGTAGAAGTTAAACACCGACATTATTCAGACAGTTAATATCTAGTTGTAAAATGTTTGGTTTACTAAAGTATTTAATTTATTCCTGAGCAAATCGGTTTGATGGATTAAAATTAAGCCTTCAAACATACCAGCTTTATTTAACTGTAATGGCTTATCCGAGATTTGGAAAGCATTATATTTGAAAATGAATAATTTGCATAGATTTATTCCTGGTAGAAATGTGCAAAACATGTTTGAAGAGTTTAGAATCAAGCTAACAGATTTTCTTTTTACTATGGAACAGCCTTTACCATAAAAGGTGAAGAATAAAACAGAAATCAGGATTAATACATGACTAAAAAACAAACTTCAGCTCCGTTGTTTGTTTTTTTCACCACTCTGCTTCATGCTGTCACGGTTGCTAGGCAACTTATGGGGGCGGGGACAGTTTGCGAAGGCTAGACCTGTCCGAATTCACAGCTTTTCTCTTCCGGTCTTAGTTTATTCACAGCCTTGGAAGGAACTGGTCTACGTAGACCGATCCTTTGAAGGATGCAGACCTTGAATTCGGACACAGCTATTATTCCACTCACACATGACAGTGGAGGATTAATTATCAGAGCAATAGAACACTGAGGAGGGCAGAGATGTAGGGAACTACAGAGACGGCTGAAGGTTAGAACTACAGAGATGCCACCTTGATGGAACAATTAACACAGACAAGGTGGTAGAACAGCAAAGGAAGTAAGTTCCTATGACTCATGAAATGTGATGCTCCTGACAATCACTTGGGCTGTCAAAATATGAGCAACACATACCTTACAAAATAAAAGCCGTCACATTTTTAAAGCAGGTAATTGCTGTTTTGGGCATTATATGACTGGTTTAACCCAACAACTGTTACACAAGGGATTAGAGAAACCTTTCAAAATGAAGTTTACTGAAAATTTCAAAATAAAAGCCTCATTATTCCTCTCAGGTTAGGAGAGGAACTTTGTGGCAGTACGATAGGAACAAAGTGCCATGAAGTAAAGATCTGATTTTTACTTTTGCAAAATGTACTAACTGTAAGTTTCTTGTGTCTAAGCATTAATGCAGTATTTCAAAAGGGCTTTTTTTTTTTAACAATTATGTTACTTGCTATTAATTTGGTGTTAAAAGATGAGCGTTATTTTTCTGGTATCGAACTGCCCCGAAGTGTAACTCAGATTTTTACTTTTGTGTTGAATGTCTGTTTTATAATATATCTACCACCAATTTAAAAAGAAATTTCACTTTTCTGCAAAATTCACCAATTGCACAATTCTTGTTAAGCAGTATTTCAAAAGAGCAGATGAAATCTTATGTTTTTTGAACAATAACAATATTTGTTGTTAATTTGTTGCTAAGAGATGAACGCGTTTTCTGGTAACAAAGTGACATGAAGTAAACATCTGATTTTTACTTTTGCAAAAGTAAAAATCAGAAGGCAGTACATTAACATTAGGACAAATATTTTCCTAGCCTTTTCCCTAATTTATTTTTTATTATCCATGTTTAGCACACTGAATGGAGGAAGTCAATGTAAGACAACATGCTGGTGATAGGGGGAAGACATGCAGCAAAGGTCAACAGGCCAGTACTCGTACCTATATGATGGCTGCCATGAGTACTGAGGCGTGTGTGTATGGGTCGTGCGCTTCACCACCGCTATACCCGGAGAATATGTTTTTAATACATTTGTTAAAACTCTCACTATATTGTGACAGTAAAAGATGAGACAAATAATATGATGTCAACCATAATAAATTGGGGCCATTTTAGGATTTTTGAGCCTTGTTTAAACTGGTACATTTTGTGCTGTTCTTTATTGGCTTGTAATGTTAAGTTACTGCACGGAACCAATCATGGGTCACACCTGTGAGAGGCAACAAAATAAATAAAACAGACTATAGCTGATATTGCAGTTGAATCCAATCAAGATGAAGAAACACAATCAGCTATCACTGAAAAAAAGAAAACAATTGTTACATTATCTTGACATGTTGTGGAAGAAGCTCATGGAGAACTCCAGCTGTGTAGATGATTACAGTTCTTGATATGATGGAGCTGATTGCACAATTTACCAAGAAGCCAGCTGCAGTTATTTTTTTTTTTTAGAAAAAGCATTGTGCTAATTTTAAATGTCAACTTGTGAACTTATACTGACTTGTATGTGGAAATCTCTTCGTAACACACAATGCTGAAACCTCAATCCAATCATTTCACCTCACAAATCAAGTTAATGCTTTGCAGCTTCCCCGTATTTTATATATGTCCTTCATAACATGAACAAACCTATTTGTACTTATAAGTCTAACTGTGGTAGTGCCTGAATCTTGATTTATAATCTAATGAAGTGTTCCAGGTTTTGTGTCTGCCTCTTTTTCACCAATGTTATCAGCTTTGGTCACACTTTGTGAAACCGCTTCGGAATTGTGGAATCAATCAATCAAATTTATTTGTATAGAACCTTTCAGCAACAAGGCATTTCAAAGGGCTTTACATCGTAAAAACACAAAAAATACAGTCATAGAACACACAGTCAACAACATTACATTTTGTACCTCAGATTATTGATTAATGTTTTATTATTAAAAGCAACTCTAAACAGCTGGGTTTTAGTCTAGATTTGAATGAACTCAGTGTTTCAGCTGTTTCACAGTTTTCTGGGAGTTTGTTCCAGATTTGTGGTGCAAAGAAGCGGAATGCTGCTTCTCCATGTTTGGTTCTGGTTCTGGAGATGCAGAGCAGACCAGAACCAGAAGACCTGAGAGGTCCCGAAGGTTGCTACAACAACAGCAGGTCAGTGATTTATAAACTAGCAACAGTGTTTTTTTATAGTTGATCCTCTAAGCTACAGGGAGCCAGTGTAAGGACTTTTGAACTGGTGTGGTGTGCTCTATCTTCTTAGTTTTAGTGAGAACACGAGTAGCAGCATTCTAGATCAGCTGCAGCTGTCTGAATTGGTTCTTTTTTTATGTAGACCTGCAAAGACACTGATGTAGTAATCAATGTGAGTAAAGATAAACGCATGGATGAGTTTCTCTAGGTCTTGCTGAGACACTAGTCCTCTAATCCTGGAAATGTTCTTCAGGTGTTAGGAAGGCCGACATTATAACTGTCTTTATGTGGAAACATCTCCATGGGATTCCACATACATTTAAACCTTAAAACACACCTCGTATATGGTTGGCCACTAAACGAGCTGCCTATAAGCCTCTTGGGTTTCAACAGGCCCTCAGAGGTGATTACCTTTCCAGTGTCACCAGCTGCTGAAGGCAACACCAAAGCTGACCTTGTGCAACACTTTGAGCAAAAACAATAACCATCCCCACAAAGCAAACAGCAGAATAAGACCTTTAATGCTCTGGGGACCGCTGGTGTCCAGGTTCACTTTTCATTTCTTTCCCCACTCAGTTCTGTTTTTAGATTAAATAAAACAACAAGCTCTACAGAGGGCATTGTTGTTGCCTTTCTCTTTCTCCTTCATCTGATTCAGATTTGAAAGTCAGCGTTCTGAGACAAATTCTTTCTCTACTTCAAATACATTTACCACAGAAGTATCCAAAATAGTCATTATGAGTTAGTTTAATCATATCTAAAAGTCAAATAGATAACTGTTTGACTGTATGACAGTTATTTGCCAATTCTAAGTGAATAAAAGGTGCTACAGATTTCAAAAAAATTTCTATAAAATGAAATCATATTAAAATGTTAACTGGACCGGCTAGCTCCTGTTGAAACTAGAAGTTTACATAGCGCAAATAGACATCTTCTTTATTCTGTCTAATTGAGGAATCAGTGTTACCCGACATATCATGTATTTGAGGTACCATGCTGTGGTTTACATATTTTGCTGTTAAATGTGAATGTTTTCAGCGTTCTGATAAAATTATGAATAAACATTGTAGTCTTTGTTTGCCACATTTGTTTTTCACCATTTTTTTTAATTTTTTTTGTATCCTTACACGATTAGTTCATTGTAGTGCAATAAAATGTGCAGCAGACTGTTGATGCTATTTCATTCACCTATCCATGTACTCTGTTTTCATTCATACATGTGGATAATAGAGCTTCTCCACTCCTGTTAGATAACAGTTTGATTTCACTAGGAAAGTGTTATAAGAAGATCAAGTAGACTCATCACTGTTCATACCAAGGATCATACAAGGCTTACTATTTCATTTGAAACATTGTAAATGTATCACATACGCACATAATCTTGTTTGATTAAATTACTCTTGTCCTTTTGATATAAAACGCTTACTTGACTATTTGTCAGCCTGCCAGAGCCTAATAACAACTATAAACATTACTCAACCAATCAGTTGTGACATTTTGCATTGTGTTCATTCACATTACAGTCATTCTTGTACATGTGCCAGTTATTTTTGTGCACCAAAATGCACAGGCAAAGAGAGGAAAGCTACAAGTATATAAAAATAGAGCATTAGTGTTAGGGCAAGAATACTAATTTATTTGCCATTGATTTTTTTCCACCAAAAATCAATGGTGGAGTCAATAATCTCCAAACACACTGCTGAAATACAGGCTTGTTTTGCACCACCTCCTAACTACCAGCTTTAGGTCAAACTGACACATAAATTGACACACCTCCTGTCTCCTCCTACAGCTTTACAGAGCTATAATTCAAATGAGAAAGTCACACGTTCAACCTCAGACAGACCTTTAAATGTATATATGTTAAAGAGAAGACAATATAAGTTATTTTATTTTAAATAATTTAATTACTCTAACTGCAGTTTATCTTATGTAATCCTGAGAATTGCTCAATATTGAACACAGACTGAAACAGTTTTTGCAAAATTATAGTATATGCCACAGTGAACATGTATATTGTCACAAGGTTTCAGATCTTGCCAGAAGCATTAAGTTGAAGTGTAAAATGCTCACACATGAAGTGTGTGCGGCATTTTTGATGCATCTATGATATGTTATAGATTACATGTCTTGGGATTACAAAGTGTTGACAGTGTGCCTCTGTGTAATAGGCATGGTATGGCACATTTAGACATGATTTAGAATATGTAAAACAAAGAAACAAAAACAAAAGTAATGTTTATGTGACATTAACTCACTTGAGCATTGTTTTCAGATTTAATTGTTGACATATTATTAATGGAAAAAAAATCACAAGGGATTTACCTGTTTTAACAGTTTCACTGGTCATTGTCTGTCTATGCAACTGGTTGATTCTCATCTCTTTTCTATCTGGCATTTCATTGACGCATTTCATCCTGGCCAATCAGCAAACAAAGGGAAGTGTGAATAATAATGTTGATCATCTGCAATGTTGGCAATATCATGTTTTTGGAACAATGGTCTCAAAGGGGCTTATATACCTGAGCACTGAATTTCAATGCATTTATTATTTAATAGTTATAAAAAATTTTTTAATGCATTTAAATTCCTATGCTTATCCTGGAATGTATAAATTCATTGTGTTAAAATTAGAAGGAAACTGATGTGTCTTAATCAATCAAGCTGCAATGACAGTGCAAGGAATGAATAGGGAAACGTCAGTCTTGATATAATTGTTGTGGCTAAGGTGGTATGTTGTTATTTTTTAAATCAATTTCTTGACAATAGTAGAGTCTCTTTGATGCCCAAAGTCAATATTTCAGTGATGGACATATGGGGAAAACTCAGACCAGGCATGTGAGCCATTCCTCATGGCTACCCGAAGTCCACATCTCGTTGTACAACCAGTTCTTGGCCGACTAATCCCCTTGAGCTTAAGAATGAAGGAATGTAAAATGTTTAGAAAGAGAATAAATCAACAATTCTGGGAGTATTTCTTTGAAGCTTTTTTCCCCCTAATTGTTATGACATTTACACAGCACTCGTTCTGGAACACAGAAATGTGTAACACTTTTGCTTCGTGGCAGCAGCTCAAGCGCAGCTTCTCTTTTTAACTGAGATAACCTGTCCACTGTGATTAAGACCTGTTCATCTGACGAGATGGGCTGCAGCAATTTTCTTCATCTTCCAGCTTATTCCGACTAACGTGGAAATCATGACAAATGTGATCTGAAGAAGTCTTTTTTTATTTTTTTTATTTTCATTTTTGAAATAGCCTGAGGCTAAGGGTATGAAGCAGAACATGGCTACTCAGGCTTCGGAAGAGCAAGCAAAGCCAGAAATTTACTTCTAAGTCAGGACTGATTAATTTGGATCTTTTCCATTTGGCCACTTTGAGGAATACAAAATTCAATTAAATACCACCTAATGGCTTAGAAAGAGTTGTACACTTATATTGTTAGTGGGGCAGAAGGAACTATCAAATGTTTATTCAGTCTACCTCAATTTGTAGTTGCAGTGTAGCTTGACGTCAATGCACAACACATTTATACATTTAAACTAGGCAATCAATCAACAGTTTTATTACAAAAGACAAATTATTTGAACTTTTAATAAGTTGGTAAACATCATGGCAATATTTTTGCTTTTCCAAAATAAAAATACATTTACAATGTATTAATTTACAATTTTAAAATGTCTTATTTTGACAATGCCTTTTGTCTATAGCTTTTCAGTTGTTCTTTTCAGTGAGTTGGATTGTTTTATAGTCAGACATCCAAAATATAAGCTTACATGCTTCTTACACTAGTTTTTATGACTACATTTATAAAATGAGTTTTTTTTTTATTTTTTAGATTGGTTTGTTTCTTGTTCTCCAAAGTCAGATTAGATGAAAATTATGCAATCTTGAGGCTGCTGACAATATTTTCTAAGCAGTGCAAATGAATCAATCAGTCAATAAATAGTGGAGAACAGTTTTGCAAGTCTCAAGATTACCTTTATGCATTTTAATAAAAGCTGCCATTGTCCTCAAAGAAAAAGTTAGTCACAAAAAATGAAAGAGATAGGTTTACAATCGCCATAAGTTGATAAATATTATTTATCCTCACCACAGTGAGGAATGTCTTTGCGCCTTTTGTCAGTTTAAATTCAGCAGTTCAATTCCTTGCAAACATAAATCATGCTTTTCCATTGAAATGTGTTCACAAATATTTTACTTATTCTGTGACAGAAAATTCTGAACCCAAATGCCTCAGCTTGAAACAGAGAAAGCTGAATGAGGAAGAGCTGTCAAATGAGCTGGTAGTGCTTGAATGCTCACGTACAAAGAAGGTTTCCTGATTACTTTGCTGTGGGATTAGAAAGACTGAGACAATACACAGCAAGGGAAACTGAGCAGACTGAAAACACAGTTATAGGAGGCAGCAAGAAAAATGACCAAGCAGGAAATGCCAGTGACCCTTCAGGGAACTGGCATGGCAGCATACAGAACAGTGAGTTGCTAACCCTGAGGTGTTAGCTACTGACTGGAAACCTGCAGGCTTCAGGACCGGTGTTGTAGATAAGACTCTAAACAAGGCAGGAGACCAAAATGCCAACTGATTCTACAAGTGGAACAGTATGTTTGTTTGTAGACTCAAGGACACAAACAGCACCAGTCAGATCAACACTGACTGGGTATGAGCTCAGTCACTTTAAACACTTTTGAACCGTAAATCTGCAGAATCTGGACCAGGTGACGACTACAAACTCTGAGACAGGGACATGTGGACACTTTATAGACTCCTGAAGTTGAACAGGCCACACATCTTTAGACAACTGAGCTGTTAACTCAGAGGCCTTTGACAGGCCAAGGCTTTCTGAGCAGATTCAAGCAAAGCAGGCCAGGGTGTTGCACATGCTGCAGTGACACATAGGTGTATTCTCATTCTTCCAGGACATGACAATCCTAAGTGCTTCAGAATAGAGGACAACTGGATTTAACCTCTCATCCAGAAGACTGGTCAGTTTTAGTCAGGTGTAGCAGGCTTATAAATTCTAGTCAGAACAATCAAACTACCAGGTCCATTAGAGTCACATGGGTCGCTTATCCTCGTCCCCTTATTCTTGCCCATTGGTTGTTTGAGTCATATCTGACTGTGAAGGAAAAAAAATTTCTCAGGAAGATGTGTTTTTTTCTACTTTTCACCCAGAGCACAACAATAGTGTGAGTGTTACTTAAGTCCGTGAAAACTCTATAAATCTCTCATTCAAAAGTCCTCCTGTATTCTGAAAAATAATTCATTTCTATACATAAATGCTCCATTTCAACAGAAAATGTAGCCTCAAGATTTTTACTGCAACAATAAAGCTAGTCATATTTTCTCATTTGTAGAAAGTAAAGCATATAATACATAATATGTTTGCATCAGCAAACAGTGCTTACATTATGTTGACTAATGATACACTTTTTTCACTTCCAATACAATACAGATGTCTGAGGCGTAGTATCAGCCAATACCTATCAGATCCAGTAAGACAGTGCTGAATTGACTTAAAATGTTTTTTAATACTGAATTACAAATTTATCTGATAACTCTACACAACATTATCTTCACAAGCTTGGTAAAACAAGTAAAAACTTTAATTTGTTAAGCCAGTGCAACTAGGAGTATAAGAGCCAATGTAAAAAAAATAATAAAGACACTGACGAAAAACAATAGGTTGACTACACAGGACAAGCAGGTAAAAATAAGATGCAACAAAACCTTCTTTCAAATGGTTTAGAAACTGCAATTAGGAATTTTATAATGTAAAATAAATAAGAAAGTATTGCTCAGAGCATAAAGCATAGAATTAGACTGAATAGATCTGCCTTTATGGATTGGGCACATTGTCACAAAATACCCACGCAATCATTTTTTTCAACATCAGGACTAATACAGATATTACTGTCAGATCTGTGCGTCTCTAATACTGACCTCAAAGATTTTGACAGCAAAAATGAATAATTTTCATCAAGAAATGAAAGCATTGGTCTCACAACATAAGCAATTGTATGCACATACCCGCAGCACTGTGGCGATTGACTTCTTAGATAGGACTCTGAATAAGAGGCTTTGTTAGAGAAAGCGCCACTCCACCTCCACATAGAAACTTGATAATGTTTTAAAAGCAGTTTTTAAGACCAAAATTGAATGAATAAATGTGAAACAAGCCCATTATTGTGCCTGTTGTGTCACAATGGCACGACAGGAGTTGTTATTTACCAGTGATTAAAAGAGAATGTGTGCAAGGCCCCTTGAATAAACACATTAAATTACACAATCTGTGCACAGAGGGAAAGCTTTCAAAGAGAACAAAGCATGGTGTCCCACAAAGGAAATTACTGCACCTGCCACATAAATGCGGTCTAATAATTTTGTGGGGAATTATTAGATTTTTTAAAATTTGTACTTTTTTGAGAAACACTACACCAAAACATTTTTGGAGAAAATCACTGGCATTTCAGACAATTAAGGTCTAAATATTTCCATAAACAAAATAGGTGTGCAATGACATAATTCAGCATGATGATGCATGAGAAAGCATATTATTTGTTTTTCTTAAAATGGTTTTCAGAAACAATAACTATGTTAATATTTGAAATTTTGAACTATGATCTGATCAGATAAAACAGCCCTTTAGTTTATCAGAAATCTACACAGCAAACATTTCAGCTTCTAACTTCAGAAATTGCATCCTAATGTATAATTATAATGCAGGCATCATCAAAACCCAATGTATTGCTTTTATGTTTTGCAGGTACCATTTTTATATCATCTAACATTCATCTTAAAAATCAACCTTGTAATTATAAACTTTATTATTTAATTTGACTTCAAAGGCTGACCACAAGACTTAAAGCTTGTTGCTAAGGAAGTTGCTTGGATATTCATTAGCTATTGGTTAATCAGCAATTGAAATTGAATGCAGAGTATTTTTATTTAAGAAAAAAAAAAAAAACTTCAATCCAATTGTTCTGCATATCGTCACCTCCCCCCTTTTGGATACACGGGACTCGACAAGTGACACTGTCCTGGGAAATTCTGCATAAATGGTTCGTCATGATTCCATATGGTTTGACATCTTGTGTTGATGTAGACTGCTCCCACAGCTATTTTCAATGGATTTTGTTCGACAGAAGGGGGAAAAAAAATGCAAAGCGCTGTCAGTCAAATATTCGCTTCTTTTGTCCAAAAACATAAAGAAATAAATCCAATCCATTTCCCATCCAGCTCATTTTGAGCTTTCTCCGTTGGTTAAGCAGTTGGCCTTGACAGTATCTTTACAAATGGATAAATGCTTTGTCTGCAATAAGTGGAAAATTGAAAATGAACATTTAGCCTCACTTCTGGGTTTCTCAAACACACAACTCCAGGTCAGTGAAGTGTTACATTTGAGTTACAATCGAAAAGGAGACAGTAAATATTCCCTCCATACCATTTGACTGAAAAAGTGTGTGCATAATCCAACATGTAGATTTAAAATAAGTGTTTTATTTTTATATTTTTTCCTAATATTTAGGCAAGTCATCAAAAAATATTGCAAAGTCTCAAACAAAAAAATAAGCAGGATGGTGAGGTTGAGAGCATTTCTTTTAGTTTCACAAAATCAACCCTAGTGAGAGATTAACTCTGGAATAATGGAAGAAAGGCAGGAGACCACAGAATAAGGTATGAACAACATGTAGGTCACTTTGGTTGGAGGTTTGAATTTGCATAAAGAGCAAAATAATCAATGATAATCAACAAAATATTCAATGATGTGAATCCTACACAAGAGTTTAGTGTTTGTCTTTTTAAATCTAATTCAGCAATGAATTTTACTTTTTGTTATATGCCATTTTCATCTTCTTCCACTTAGCTGGCTTGTACAGGTGACTCATCTTTTTCTCAGTGCCCATAAATCTTCGAGAAAAGGTGAGGAGGGAGCGCACAAGAAGATCATGTCTTTTCTGTTTTCTAAATGCCACAGAATAATAGGAATTGATGATAATCATCACATGATTCATTTTTTCAAAAGGTGGGCAGCCAGCTCTTCAGTGAAGCAGACATAATACATGTACAGAGGAAGAGATGACCAGTTTTCTGGTGTTTTTCTTTATATGCATTTCATACAGCTGCACCAAATAACAGCTGTTACAAATCGAACAGTGTACAGGTCTTAAATTAATCTCCTTCTTGGGGTAGTTTGATATAAAAAAAAGACACTCAGTGTCTAGTGAGTTGTGCGCAGATATTGTGTATCTGAAGTTCTTGTTTTCTGAGCAACTTGTTTTATTTAAATTCAGTTCGGTTTATTTATACAGCAACAAATCAAAACAAATGTCATTTTAAGGAACTTGAAAAATCCAATTTGCATTCAGAAATATAGTCCTTTCAGTCCAGTCATATAGACAGATTCAAAGTCAATTACACATCTTCTGCTTCAATCCTAGCTATAAAAGTTGTCAAAAGATTTTCTTGTTAGGAAGAAACAAGAAAATTGTTTCTTGCAGCAATGCATCTTCCTGAATGAGCAACTATCAACAGTGGATTTAGTCGTGCTGGTGATGGTGTTATTAACCTTACAGACATCCGTTACACTGAACAGGTGTGTAACAAAAGTGGAGAAGACAACTACTGCCTGGTCCACACTTCAGGATTTTTAAATTGTCAGCTGACGTTCAAAACCTGATAGACTCCTCGCATGATGATGAAGACGCTTAGGTGCAACAGGTTTGGTTCTACAGTGTATCTTGTACAGCCACACACAAACAGATTTCACTCACCAACATTCAGATGACAAACAGAAAATCTCGCCAAACCTTTTGAGACCAAGAATGGTTTCAGAATAAACAAACGTGGCAGACTGGGAAGATGCGATGATGATAGTGTGTGAACTATGTTTAACAGAAAAATACAGATGAAAAAGGTGTCTGCACTGGACAATTTGGTGTGCCATGCAAATTTGTTTATCTTTTCTGTTCACCTCCCTTCCCCTCACCTCACTTTCTGATTAGGTAAAAGTCTCATTTAACTGGCTCGTTTGTTGTTTTGTCAGGACATTTCAACATGTTGAATATCCACAATTTTAGATTGCTGTGGTCCTTCCAAGTGGACCGGATGATTCCTAACACACCACACATGGCAGGACTCGTTTAAACGACAAATACATTTATACATAAGCTTTCTTAAAACAGCCATCAAAGTGCTGACTCAAGCAGATACAAACAGTTCACTGGCACTGGACCATCTGGGTTTATTTAACAAAAGTCTTAATACATCAATATAAGTCACCTTCAATCTTTGAAGACTGGCTTTTTTGAAGTTGCACCACAAATGTGCAGAATACAATATGATGTACAATATGAGCTAAACAAGTTCAGTTTCACTTCATCGGAACAGAATTCAAACTTACGGACAAGGATATTTGCCTGAGCGTATAACCTTTGAACCTCACGGTAAATGTCCTCATCATCAGACAGACAGTCTGTCAACAGACCAAGATATTTTACTTCATTTGAGACATTTAATAAAGTCCCAGACAGTTTGAAATTTGGAAATACTCTATTTTTGTCCTCCTTAGTGCGACAAATCAAGATGATACTTTTTGATGGATTGAATTTGACATCATGTAACTCACCATATGCTGAACAGACATTAAGCAGCTTCTGAAGACCAGCTGAACTTGGACTAAAAACCACTAGGTCATCAGCATACATTAAATGATTAATAATAGTATCACCAACCATGCAGCCAGTTCATT
This sequence comes from Gambusia affinis, assembly GCF_019740435.1. Lineage (NCBI taxonomy): Eukaryota > Metazoa > Chordata > Actinopteri > Cyprinodontiformes > Poeciliidae > Gambusia > Gambusia affinis. The sequence goes on from NC_057870.1 coordinate 10,766,008, forward strand.
CTGAGGTCATTCATATAAAAATGAAACGACATAGGAGATAAAATGCTTTCTTGTCTGACTCCCTTGCCGACACGAAAGGATGCAGATACACAGTTGTCCCATTTCACTTGCATAGTTTGATTAGCATACCAGTAGGACAGACATCTTACTATAAACTTAGGAACACCAGCTTGGCACAATTTTAAAAATAGTTTTCTATAATTTACACGATCAAAAGCCTTAGTGGTGTCAAAAAAACACAGAAAAACCGTAAAGTTTTTGCTGTTATAATTTTTCAGTAATTCTTTTAGGCCTTTATACAAATGTCGGTCCCATGTTTGGACTTGAACCCAAATTGATTGTCAGTAGATATTACTATCTTTGCAAATTTTGGCAAAAGAATTAGTTCAAAGACTTTAGATGGTGTACTAGTTGGGCTATAGGTCTGTAGTTATCAGAGCTGCCAATTTTACCAGCTTTGTTTTTAATCACAGGAAGTAGAAGAACATTCATCAAGGCTTCAGGAATAAAACCATGCATAATAAAACCAGTGAAACACAAGGCAAGCAGAGGGACTACCCTTGAACTGGCAAATTTGAGATGTTCAGCTGAAATAAGATCCATTCCTATAGATTTATTTGCAGACACTTCTTTAATTGCTTGATAGACCTCGTGTGTTTTGATAGTTTAGTTATTAGTGCTAACTAATAACTAATGAATAAAATATGAATACACAATTTAAAATGTAACAAATGAAACATGTTAGTTTATGATTTAAAATGTAAGATGGCTGTAGACATTGCAGACATTTGAACACATTTGTTCAATGTTAAATGGACCAGGGTTTGTTATCACAAACGAAGCAAAAAATCATTTCTGTCATTCCAGTCTCTGTCTGACTGCATGCTAACTATCCCCCCTGTTGGTTATTTTGGTGCATTTTGCTGAGTCAATTTGCAAGTTTTTCAGCCATTTTTTCTTACACCCCTTGCGCTTTTACAATTTACCCACTGCCACTCACTTCTCACCACGTCCGTTCATCTAACATCTAACATAACAAAATCAAATTAATTTGGTCAAAGGAGAAGGAAGGGGTGAGCCAAGGAGGACTGAGAGATTTCATTGAATTAGCCCAAAGTCCTTCAAGAAAATCAACCAATGGACTGTCAAGGTCAAGCAAAATTATGTCTAATATTTATTTGGTTAAATTAGGACAGTCTTGGGCCAGTCACTAGCACCAGTTCACCCCTGCTTGTCCCCACTCCATTTGATTTGATTCAAAAACCAAACTGCTTGTTACTTTCTACAATCTGCTTTACTGTTAGTATTTGGACTAAACAACATGAGCTTCAACTCTCATCTGCAATAGTCAATTCACTATAGTTGGGTTGGAACGGATCAACAGCCTGCTTAGTTTTGAAGCTGGAAACCCAGCAGCACCGCAGGCTGGTGCGTTTTAAACCCTGACTACAATGTTAAATAGTTTCAAGTGAAAAAAAAAAAAAGCCACCTTGCAGCTAATGTGTCCCAGTCTCCCTTTTACATTGGCTGTCAGCTTGTGATCAATAATCAGTTCACTCTACCACCTGCATCCAGATTCATCAAAAGGAAAGAAAATATTCGAACATGTTTGTTTGGCTGTAATTGAGCTCGGGTCGATTCTGCAGTAATCATCCACTCACTCGCTAAAGGATGCCAACTGACTACAACTAGTGCAGACTTTTCCCGACTGGGAATCGGGTGAAAAATCTGCCAAAAAAATTATGTAGTGTGTCCCCAGCTTTACTGTCTATGTTAGAGTTCCACATTTTGCATTTCTTTTTGCCAAGTCTTTTTTTTTTTTTTCCAGCAGTCAGCTCCTTATCAGCTTGTCCTGGTCCCCAAACATTTGATGCAGGCCTTGTTAATCCAGCTGACATCCTAGCCTGCAGGGCTTCGACTATATCTCCCGCTCATGCAGATTCTGAAGCTGCTGGAGGCTCGCCCTGACTGAGATTCAAACTACTGATCTTCTCTTCTAAGGAGTTCAGCACTGCAACTGTGCCAAATGCCATGTCATTCTAAAATTCGTGTTTAAAAATAATTGGTAATACAGGGCCAATGACTGCATTCATTTCTTTGACACTTATGTTGTAAAAGATGGACGAAAGCAGGACAACAGATTCCTCAAATGTGAAGAAATTATTACTGTTTTTTTTTTTTACTACCATCACAATCAATCTTAGTTGAAGCAACTGGATTGCACAGTTAAGACATAGTGTGTTGCCTAACTGCCAACTGTAAATTAGAGCGGTGAAGAAAAACTGTTCGATTTTCTAATAGAAATTTTTCACTGTGGCTGAAATAAGAGAATCTAACTCTCAAGGGGCTGATTTCTCACTTTGAATTACCCCTCTGGTCCATCTGTCTCCCAGCCAATAAAGTCTTAGATCTAGCGGACATCTTGTCATTTTGAAGATTTGATGTCAACCCTGATGAATTACATTTCATCTCCCTGTTAACAAGTTTCTAATATCTGCAGCCGATGGTCCAGAAAGACCACGAGTCCTTGGGAGTTAAGTGAAAATCGTAAGGGAAATAGCAGAGGAATGTAGGAGGAGCACTGACTAATACATCTGTTTGATTGTTTTCACTTCAGGGCAGAGCTCACATTTGAATTTTTCAAATGGGGTTATTTCTCTTTGCAGAGTTAATCGATCTTGGGTGTTTTGGAGTTAATGGAAGTAATTTGCTGATATAAGGAAACGCAAGCCGCACTGAATATGTTGCTGATTTGTGGCTGCAGCAGGGAATCATTCATAATAAAAAAAAAAAAACTTTGCGGTATAGATCAGCATATATTATGGAGCATTTTTTCAATAACTACTTAGGCCATGAGCTGCTCAGTACAATAACAGAAAGCAGTCTTTACAGGAAAACATATCTATATCTGTCAACAGCCTCTCACACAGCTACATTTGAGGTAAATACATGTATTGCCTCCCCATGCATCTGTAGAAATTATGACTTTGTATGTTTGCACATTACTCCTGCTGTGCTACACCGCTACAACCCGTTGAACCTACACCAGCCGTCTCCTGAGGCTATAAGTCTACAAACAATAAAAAACCCATACAATTTACCCAATATAGATGATAACTAAAAGAGGTTACATCACTCTTTTGAGGGAAGACTAATCCATTTCAGGTTGTTAGACAGGCTTTCAAATAGTAGTAATATATTTTAATGATTTAACTAGAATGATTAAAATAAATAAAGATTCAGAATTGTGGAGTGAGTAAAGATGTAGAAAAATACCTATAAAAGAATCTTTTATTAAAGTAGCATAATCTTAGACTGGAAAATGTAGAAAGAATAAATAAAAAATGTTTCATTTATTTTGGGTGCATGACATGAGAAAAACAGGCAATATGCAATTATGTTGTCAAGCTTTGGTATGACAATAGAACCTGCACTGTATTTTACAAAAGAGTATACCACTAAAGAATACATTTACTAGCCACACTTTGCAATTTTATGTTTAGAAATATTTTAAAAATCATGAATAATTATTCTTCCAATTTGCACCTCACTGGCTATTTTGTGTTTATTTTGATATTGTTTGAACTATGAAATTAATTAGAAAATCGTTTTTATTTTTGTTTTGTTTTTTATTGCAGGATTCCGTTCATCCCAACTTAAAATTAAATATCGAGCAGTTTGCATTTACAACTTTTTAATTTTGAAACTTTGAGAACTTTTTGTCTTCTTCGACACCCTGTTCAGCATGGACTTTGTCTTAATTGATCATTGGAGCCTCCTGTCATGGAACTGGGGAGAAGGAACAAAAAGCAGAAAACAGGATGTTTTTTGCTTGTGTGAGGATTTTGTTTTATTCTGTTGGACAAGTCTTGCTTTCTCATCTTTCTTCTCTGGACCATCTGTTGTTTGATCCAATCATGTACCTTGTGAGTGAATCTTAAAAATAGCTACAGTTTTGATGTTCACTTTGTCAATATCAGGGTGAAAAGTTTTGTACAGTGAAGGCTTACATTCCTCAGGGTTGCTCCTGTGTTCGCTTTGTTTACTGGCCTTTCTCGAGCTTTCTCGTGGAGTCCCAGGAGATATAAACATTAAATTGCTTTTTGGTTCAGAAGCTCCTCAGATGTATTAGAACTTGTAATGGACTTTGCCTCAGCAAAGGAGTCAGATGTTCTATTGATTGGACCCACTGAAACCGCTTCACGCCGCTGAATAATTCATGTATCTATTAAATGTATTGTCCTAATTGTAACAATGCTTGGCACCGGCAGAGGCGACAGAAGAAACCAGAACCTACGCCTTTGTCTGTCTTACCTTTCGTATTAGAAAATATAATCATAATGTGATTTTATTTCAAGAGTCACTATAATCATATCCATTAAGATGATGATAACTTGTGCTGCCTGAAAGGCAAACAAAGTTTTAGACAAATCACGCCTCTTAGTTTTAATTAAAAATCGCAGACAGCTTAATTGCATTACTGTTGTGCTCTGCTGGTGCGTGATTGCTTCAGAACCGAAACAGGGGGAAAAAAAAGAAGATTGTAGGAGGACTTGCTGCTGATTCTGCTCCCTGGTTTTTGCCCCAGTGCCCTCTATCAAGGATTTCTGCCACAAACTTTCTTATACAAGTTTCTTATCATAGCGCAATGAAGTCTCCTTGGGGGAGGATTCTTAAAATTGTACTTTGATAGGTGAAAGCCACAGCGACAAAATGTCACTTGAACTCATTCTGAGTCAAACTGAAAGTCAAGTGTAGTACTTAAGGTACGACTGCTGTTCTGAGACTATTTTGTCATATTTGCATCTCATCAAGCGAGCTCTTTTTAAAGTGAAGCTCAGCAGAACTATGTATTTTTGGATTGATAACGCTGATCTGTAATTCACCGCAGGCTCCCAACAATATGTGAACTGCCATACATATTTATGAAAAGCTCAGCCGCTGGCCTACATTCAGCTGATTGTGCACTTCACCGTGCAGCCTGGTTTAGTCATAATCCATCATTATGTCTTAGAATAGAGACCATCTCAACCCCTCACCTCTACCTCCTCCACCCTGTTCAGCATGGACTAAATAATCACTGAACTTTATTGAAACAGTTAAAGTCAAAAATTAATCAGCATGTTTGCTTATCAGCAAATTGTTTGTTTGCAAGTGTTTGGAAGTGGGAGTTTTTGATTATTATTTTTTTATTTTTACATTTGAATCATCTTTGCTGCATTAGGTGCATCAAGAGAACGAATGAAATAGCATAAGAGAAATTGACTAATGCTACTAAATTTACTAAATCGACATTCAAGAACCAAAAATTGGTTTGTGACGTGTTGCTGAAATAAAAAGAAAACAAACAGGAGCGTGTGTAAATGCAGACTAAGTAATAAAGCCTAATCATGTTGCAAAGTTAAAAAGAATTGATTTAGCAGTAATTACATATTTGCACTTGTTGAGCTTACTTTCAATGACAAAAACAACAACAACACAATATTATCTAAGTCTTTTTCCTGTATTGGTTCACTACCACTAACCCAACACTACACTAACACAGCATTCAATTAACTAACAGGTTCTGGTGAGGGGATTATTTTGGTGGGGGAAAAGTTAGCAGGGCATTTCAAGTTGAATATGTGTTTTATTCACTTTATATTGCAATGCACTCTGCTGGCACAAATAATAATAATAAAAAAAACTAATTCTAAACCTGCCTGTAGCTCCTTTCCTCCTGAAAGTAGGGCAACCAGCAAATAAATAAATAAATAAAAAACAAGAAGGAAAAAAAAAAATCATGAACCACTTTTTTACTCCCCTTTACCCCTGTTATATCCCTGGTTGCACATGTCAAACCAGAGAAGCTGGTTTGTTGGCATGGCTGGTTCTGATTCTGGCAGCACATAAACTATTTTAGTCCAGCAGGAAATATGATCAATAAAGATATGGATGGAAGACACATATGAAGGATTTTGTCCTTTTATTTCTTGTGAAGATTCCCAGACTGACGCCGATGCTGAGATTCAATGAAATGTTTGAAAATTAAAACTACTAATGTCAGTGACAAAACAGTTATCTTTACTAGTATTTAGAAAATGAATGCACAGTATGCATGTATGTATCTATATAAATTCTCTCCACACAAGCCTTTCAAACAACCCATTTTCTTTTTGTCTTACAGTAAACTGTACTGTCAGGAATTTAGCTGACCTGTATCAAAGCGTCGTAGCTCTTTTATACACTTCCTCTGTGGGCTGCACAGTCTGACCTTGGGATACATCTCCAGTTTCATGTGTCCCCTCTCTGGGTGGTTATCAAAAAAGTTTTTTTTATCTGTAAAATAAATATTTCTCTGTGTTGAGTGACGGCCCTCAAATTATCTGGAAATGGCCTTAGAAACAATTTAAGATTGATGGGCAACAACAAGTGTTTCTCGAAGGTTATTGTCGATCTCTTGATGTTGTTGGCTCAGTGTTGATACACAGCCAGAAAAATGATTTAGCTGCCTTCTTTTTTCAATAGAATCACCTACAATCAACATGGCCCATTGAATTTTACATAGGAAATATTTTTCTAACAAGGATTTTGTTAACAAGGATTTAGATTTTTTTCCAAGAAAATTGGACCTGCTGCAAAATGTGTCGGTTTTCCCGTACAATTCTGCTAGCAAGCAAAACTTGAAGTCTGAATTTGTCAGGTTGTAATGAATTCCATAATAAATGTGCTTAAGCATTAAGCAAGCTAGATTAGCAGAGCACAGTGAAATAACTCATTGGCCATTAACCCAGCTGAGTGTGGTTCTTATGCGACTTTTTATGAATTGAGGTTTTCGAATGTTATCAGTGTCGCAAACCCCACAAACTTCTAGTCTTCACGCAGAGCAATTCTTCCTATTTGTCCCATTTGACGAAATGGAAAAGCCAAAGCAATGCAAAACTTCATATAGACCAACTGCCAGGGATTGTTTAAAAAATAATGACAGCAACCTGATTTCTCAACGTGGAAAGTGCAAGCGCACACAGGAAAGTCGGTACATTGGAAGCTTTGAATTGTCATTGTGAAGATTAATAAAGAATGAGCTTCTTTAATGTTTTGCCTGAGTGAGCTCATAAAAGCTGACACACACTGAAGGAAGAGATGGAATACAAATACACCTACGTCCAATAAATGTCACTGCATACCTTTTTCTGTTTGAACAGCTTCCAGGAAATAAAATCTGGGTGTCCACAATAAGGGGAAAGAAGAAAAGGGCATAAAACCAGTGTTTTCCCCCCACAAGTTCTGCAAAGGGCATTGCAAAAATTTCCAAATATTTTTACATGCAGTTTGCTGAATGCTTTTTAGAAAGCAAAGAAAACAGAAATGTGTCCGCCGGCAAGGCCTGTGCTCTATCTGACTCCCCTAATCACTGCTAGAATTTGAGAGCACAGTTGCATGAAGAAGCTTTTATATACATACAACATTCCTCCCTATATGTGGCAAAGCATTTTATCTCGGTGTTGGCTTCTCATTTTGCTGAACTCTACTTCCAACGCCGAGTTATTCACACATTCTGATTGGTCAAAATGTATGCTATGCAGATTCCATCCACTCTTCAGTTATGTAGCTCACTTATATCTATGCTGAATGCGACTTTAATTGAAGGAGATGTTTGCTTTTTTTTACACAAGGACGTCTTTTATTCAGAGTGCCTTTTCTTGTTCTGATGAGGAGCCCCTATGAAAGCATTCTCAGAAGGCCGGTGACAGTGATGAATGTAGTCTTCAACCTTGCTATGTAAAATTGGTTTGCAAAACAGAATTGTTACTAAATTGAGAAGGTAAGTGGTCAGCTACAGTTGAGGCTCTAATGGTCATAAATTGCTCAAGGTGGCTTTTACCTTTTCAGATTTTGATAAGATAATAATAAAAAAAAGATTTTTGGAACATTTTAGTTGTTGATTCTGTGTGCAGATTGATTATTTCTTTCTTCACAGTTTATTCACTTTTCAAACACTGCAGTGGCAAATCACAACAAAATACATGCTTTTCTTTATATAGAACTGCTCCTATGTGTGTAATGTTACAGTGAGTTCGCTCAGTGAACTAAAATGAACATAGATTCTCAGAAACCTTGCTCAGGTCTGGCACTGATGCATTCCTGGCTGCTTTTGAAAGAAGAAAACATGTTTAGTAAAAACCATTCGCATTTCGTGTTAAAATCCATCATCAGTGATGGGATTACAGATATTGGTTTTACATGCAAATATGGATTATCAACCGACCCACAAACAAGTTACCAACCGGTTTGCTGTAACAGCGAAGTATATTCAGTCATTTAAATCACATGCTATAGTTAAACATGAATAATGTTTACAAATCAAAGTACAATCAATTTGTCACAACATGAATATGTTTCATACAAGCCTGCGAAGGAACTTTGAGAGGAAAAACATTCTCATAACATTTATTTTTTATTTGTTTTATCTTCAATATCCCTTTCACACTTTGAAGAATTTCTGGTTTCTGCTGCCTAACAGTGTTTAGTTTTATTTGTTAAGCAACAGCGTATAATATTTAAGTTAAGCAGTGATGCTTTTCATGTCAGTTTAACTGCACAAACATTGTTAGCAGTCCGGCGGCATTAATCTTTTGCTGGCTCAATTTGTGGAACAGATTAAAAGTGCAGCAGATTAATATAATCTGCAGCACCTTTTCTAGACTATATATTCATGCTTCTGCAGAGCATTAAGACGTGTGCTGCCATTTGGTGATAGTGCGCTGGAATTATTCTGTAATTCTGCTGCTGAAAATTGCCATTGCGGAAAAATATTCCTCATCTATTTTTATGTTAGTTTGGTTTTTGTATTTTTAAAATATTTAAAATACCTGACAAGCCGTATATTCTGTCATCGCCTCCTGTCTTGCCACAGTGACCGCAGACGTTTCTGTGTGCCAGTTTGCACCTGCTTTTCCAACATGCAAATTGAAGAAGCAACAGCAACTTCAACAACTTCTGCTGTAGATTTACTAAATTGCATTGCGGGTGGCAAGTCATCACACTTGCTTATCCTCCTCCCAGTATTTTCCAATCTCTGACGATCAGCATATGTTTTGCATTTTCATGAAGCAGACACGCTAAATTCATTTTGCTTGCTATTTTTCTCATTTTGCTGATGCAATCCCATTTGTATTTATTTTTTGTCTTTGACTTTTTATTTGATCTTCATGACTTTATAATACTATTTTATGCCAATATTGATTTAATCATAAACAAATCATTTTATATTTAATCTCTAGTTAAAAGTCTTTTTTATCATTTGTGTTCTTTGTAATGACAGTGTTTTATTTGACAGATAAATTAATTTGTTTTTTCTTTGGGTGCTTCTTCAACCACCTACCTGTGTCACTTTTTTATTGTAATTTCTCTCAGATATAACAGTAATTTTATGCACTGGAGGAAAAAGAAAAAAACCCTACTTGATATTGAAAAGGAAAAGATCAAGCCTCACAGCTTGTCATGAATATCCTGTCAGCTTTATTTCTTACCAAGATCAAGTTCTTAATTTTTTCTTTCATATGCCATAATATTATCACTGTATGCATATCATCAGCTCAAAAAGTTAGGTGTTAAAGCTATTGCTGACATGACTGGTTTTTGTGTACTTAAATATTTTTGAAATCTTAAGAGATGTTGTTGGCCAACGTGGCAAAAAATTTGTTTTCCGTCCCACTTCTTCTGTTCCAGATATTTCTTTAAGAAAAAAAAATACAGAAGGACAACATCATTCTTAAATCAAAATCAAAAGCATTCTAAGCATTACCACCAAGAAACAGTGAACAAGCCCATTAATATGCTGATGTACACACCGCCGTGTGAACACACACACAAATCCTGCTTCAAACAGCCATGTTCCCTGAAGGCTGAGTCCATCAGAGAAAAAGAAGACACATACCCTTGAGCTGCAGGGCTACAGGCCAAAAGCAACTTAAATCAATTCCATTTGATTAGGTGCCATGACATACACTACATCATTATAACTCCATTAACACAGGGATGGATTTTCAATGAATATAACTGCAGGCAAATGGTTGGGCATAATTGTGTGAAATGAAACACAGCATACGTGTAGAAGATGGGTGTGAATCTCCTTTTTTTCTTTTTCTCCTCCCTGATTTCAGATAAGGACGTTGCTTCCTTCTGATGCTGCAGCCTTGATTTTTGCCGTCTCACACAGCTGCTCGTTCCACACATCTATCTCAAGTTGCTTTTGCAAAGCTTAGTCTGAATTATGCCGTACTTTTAACATCTTGACTCTGTAGGCTGAGGTCAGACCATCAAAATCTGATATGTCCTTATTGAAGATTTCTGCTTTGGTACAGAAATATTGGCTACCAAATAACTAAGTAGGGACGGTGTGCATGCTCATTCTCAATTCAAAGTACAGTTTAGGAAGACCTATTAATGTAACTGCGATAACTTTGGACTGTAAGGGGAAGCCAGATTACCTGAGGATAAACCAGGCAAGGCGAGAAGAAACTGTTTGTTGAAAGGAAGCCATAAGACATTCTGAGTGCAGTTTGCCAAAAGCCAGTAGGAGAAGCTGCAGACAGAAAGGCCCTATAGGTTCGATGAAATTTGTCTCATTGGCCTACGTGCAAAACTGCACATGAGGAGAAACACAATAAAGCTGATGTTGAAATTCCAAATAAGCACTAAATTCCACAAGCAAAACAAAATTGCAGTAGGTACACAAAGATTGCAATCGACTTTACATGCTAATGCGGTGCAGACCTCTGCTTAGACGAGAAGTTTGCATGTGCCACTGACTGACTGTCATTATGGAGAGCAGAGTTGACAAATGAGAAAAATGAAGTGAAAAACGTGGAGTTGGAGATACACGACATTGAACATTGGACGGGTAATTGGTGGCTATTTCTCATATATTTTAATTTTTAAAATGTTTCATATATTTTTGAACAGCAGATCAGAGATCAATGTCACACTTTTCAGATTTTATTTAATAAAACAGGGTTACAAATTATGAATTATGTTTCATCTGCTTCAGAATTATGGTCAACTTTCTGTTGATCTAACATGGAACGAACAAAGAAAATACGCTGAAGTTTGTGATTTCTTCTCATCTAAATCTGAAAAGATTCAACAGGTGCTTTTGCAAGGCACTGTGGATATCCCCATTTGAACTGTACTGTATTGAGTTTCTTCATCCTCAATGACATGGAGCTTCAAATCCACAAATGTAAATATTTGCATTTGGCAAGTTATTAAAAATATTTAAATGAAAGGCAAGCAAATGTTTACTGTTCCTACTTCAGTGGTTAATATTTAACTGTGAGGCAGGAGAGCTTTCCAGACCAACAACTTAACCAGTTTATGTTGAGCAAGGGGAAATCAAGGGGAGATTTATGAGCATAATAATGAATATTATGTCGGCTTTAATTACAACGGTGCTGGACTCTTTGAAGTACCCGGTGCAGCTGGAAAAGATTTGCCTTGTGTCTGAATCCTTTATACTGAACAGATAAACATGGATCAGCTATTAAAATTTACATGCCGGTGAGAATTATCTCCCCTTATTTGTCAACACTGTTGTGAACAAAGCAGAGAAAAAGAAGCCTAATTGCCCATTCTGCTTACATGTGTAAGCAAACTTTAGGATAAAGAACCACATTAAATTAGATCCATTATGCTTTCAGAAGCTCCTGAGCTACCTGTGCATATGCTGCCAATACATTTCCTGAATGTCAACCAATCGTCATTAGAGGGGGCAAAGAGGAGCGCTGCACAGATGCTTGTCACTCGTGCTGTCTCTGATGCACCTGTCGCCACCGTATGTCAGGAGTTCCAGCCGCTTAAAACCCACCTAAACAAGGCAAATCGATCACAATCACTTCCGATCTGACTGTGAGACAGTCCCACCTGTGTTCTCACCAGCCGACATTTGCTTCTCTTCCTAAAGCCCAGATAAAGAGTCTGATCTTTGGCAAAATAAAAACGATCTGTCAGTCCCTGGCAGCCTTGATCTCTCCAAAGACTTTGATTCCCACAGCAGCCACCTGCTTCCCTCCAGGTGGGTCTGATGCTGGGTTGTGTAGAGAAGATCACACAGCAACCAAATTTAATTGAACAGTTCCCAAAACTTCATGTACTGTACACGTTTCTGAATTATAAACACGAAAGTATTATTTTATTTTTTTTTACTTCAGTGGCACACTGTCAAAACCTAGGAGGGTCCACATGGTTGACCTTGATATTTTCTTGTTTTCTTGTAGAGTATCTATCTATATATATATATATATAGATAGATATAGATATATATCTATCTATATATATATATATATATATATATATATATATAAATCCTTGAGCTTCTCCTGCAATCTGGAAGAGGATGTCACACCAATGGATTTGTAATATCCACAATTCAACAAACAGTTAACATCTGTAGTAATGTTTAGGCAAGATACAGAAAGTTTAGGAACACTTTCTTTTTAAATATGCAACAAATAATAATAAAAAAAACATTTCATGCTTGGTCAACTTTATGTGCTACTGTATGTTTGGCAAGCCTGTCTTTTAACAGAAACCTGAAAATGCTGCTCATACTGTACTTACACTTATATACTTACACTGCATTTATCTATGTTAATGGTAGCCAACAGTTGCACATTTCTTAAACATATTTCTCTTTAGATTTATTTCACTAATAAATTTGTATTCAGTAAATGCACACAGTTTTTCACAACAACCATGGCAGCCATATATACGTAAGTTAGAGATCGAAAAGCACTTGAAATGCTGACTTCATTGAACCTGTTTGCTTAATTTTCTAATTTGGAATTTGCTCATCTTTACTAATCAAACATGCAGTGGTCATGCATGAGATTTTTTTTAAACTAATTTCCGTAACAAAACACAGCAAACCCAACTTGTTTTAAAACATCTCAACAGTATTTATGAAGGTGGTGAATTTTGAGATTCATGCGAAGGACTGGCCTGAGTGGAAATCTGTCCGCATGGTAAAAATTTTCCCAATGGTGGATGACGCAGGAGTTCTGCTTGGATTTAAGATCTAAATGAAACACATTGACCAGACCACATGGTCCTGATTACAGTTTAGCTCAAAATGATTATTGCAGATCTTTGACAATAAAATCTGTCCATCGGTTTCTGCCACAGCCTTGTCAGAACCCTTTTCCACGTGTTTTATAGTCTTCAAATGTTCCTTATTTCCATGAAGGCTTCACACATATGGCTTGAATTTTTTTTATTTTTTTTGCTGCTAGACAGAATACAAATAAACATGTTTAATGGATTTTGATAAAAATTCAAGCAAATAAAGAGTGAATAGAAAGATGGTGAGAAGATAAATGTCTGACCCTTCTTGTAATGTCACCAAAGTTCTCTACCTATGTTAGCTTTTATGTGGGAGAGCAGATTTTCTCCTTATTTTACAGCAAAACAGTAAAACAAAAAGAAATGAATGACAGTAAATAACATATTTCAAAAGACAAAATAACAGTGAATGTAAATATCTTTTCCTTTTTGAGATCAGATATAATTTATATTAGCTTGACAAAGATATTTTTGATATAAACATGACACACCTAGTTAAATAATGGTTACATACATAAATACATTTTAAATAATTAGGAAAACCCCAGATGATGATGAGGCCTGGCATTGTTATCACTATTATATAATAGTATACTGTCTCTGTAAAATGTGCCACCCTATATAAAACATTTGGGTTTTAAAGAACAAAACAACAACAACAAAAAAAAAAGCCATAAGCAATAAACCAGCAAATAAAACAAACCCAATCCAGCCTGACATGCATAACCTCAAATACAATAACAAGTGCAGGGCCAGCATCTCTGTGCTCTAAGGTACAGCCATTCAGTCATGATCATCTTGTTTACTGAGCGTCTGGATAGTGCAGTCAGCATGTCAGCCTTCACTTTAAAGTGGAATCCAACTTTTCCAATTTATCCGTTTTTGTGTGTGTTTTTATGTCTTGCCAGGAAGATTTTGTTGTTGCGGAACAAGGTCAGAGCCTCGTAATTCTGCAGGGAGAAACATGTTAAGGGAGCCGAGAGGAGCCAGAGTGAGCTTGATGGATGCTTGGCAGGTTTAGAGTGAAGTGCCCCACGACTTCTCACACACTCGCACACGCGCATGCAAACACTTGAGCGACTGGCACGTGCTGCGCTTTTCATGAGGTGACAGAGGGTTGCACTGCCTTGATGCATGGCATCAATCAAGAATTCTCATGTGGAATCGGTGAAACAGGCTGGGATGAGTTATTTTTTTTTCCTAATGGCGTTGTTCTGGAAAAAAATGCGCTGCTAGATATTTCTAGGCTTGTTTAAATGCTGTTATACTGGAGACATGTTTCGATTAGGGTAACTAAGTACCACTGACTTCTTTTGGTGGCACAAACAGAAAAACAAATGGGGTGGTAAGGACGCAGGAACATGCACCAGCCCAACTACATTATTAAAACTATCATTTTTAGCTTCCCCCTCTTTGTTTGCCATTCTGCGTGTGTGTTAAGGGTTTTATTTTGGCTGTCGCTCCAGCTTGTTTGATTTGTTTGTGAGCATGTCAGTGCGCAGCGTGATGTCGAACAAGTCTGTTCCCCAATGCAGCTGTGTTTGTTAATGTCACTCAAGACAACCAAATTGAAGGTGCCATTGTTAGTGCCAGAGGGCAACCAGAGTGCATTTGACAGCTTGACAACTCTCATTAGCGTATTAGAGGCGAACAGTGGCACAGATGCTCCCGGTCAGTCCTTGGTCAGCCTGGAGCTTTGCTTAACGGACCACTGACAGGTGGCTTTGTGGCACTCTGTCTCATGTTTGACAGGGTGGCAAAGCAGCAGTTCATTCTGAATGGGCTGCTTGGATTGCCAAGGACAATACATATTCCACAGACACAAATACTGGCAAACAACTGTTGTGTAAACATATGACTGTACAGAGAGCGGAAAACTAGATTTTATCCATAAAGAAGAGCTGTCGTTCACATGTCTGACAGTGAAAGCTTTTACAACATTTAGATATTGCTTAGAAAAATCACATTAAAATCAGATATTTACATACACTTTCTAAAGAGGAACATCAATTGTTTTTTTCTTCACTGCTAAATGTTAATTAAGGATTCACTTGTTCTGCTTTTCAGGTTAATTTTAAGGCAAACACATTGACACTAAATGTTTGTTTAAATAAACACACCATATTTATGTAACCAATTATATTTATGTAAGAAAAAAAGTAAAAAAAATTACATTCATATTTCCACTTTCCTAAAATAATGAACTGAGTCATTTTTCTCTAAGACATGATTAGGAAAAAATAAATAAATAAAAAGTTGTATTTGGTCAAAAATGACATTATATTAGAAAAGTGACTTTACACCCCAAAATGTACCTGTATTTAATGAGTGTCCATTTAATGAGAGGCGTTTTCTTTGACGGGTCTGGTTTTGTTTTGGAGTGGAGATTCTGTCATCGGTTGCAGCACAAACCTCAAAACGTTCAGTTCTCATTCTGCCTCCCAACCAGCAACCATTTATAAATATATAAGTACTGTCTGACTGAATAAAAGTTACATGATTTTCTTTTGAAGTTTTTGCAATGCCTCAAGGGTGAGAGAATTGGGTTTACAAGTAATTCATGAGTGATAATCCTGTGCATCCAAGGAGTTTGAAAAGAAAAGCAGATTGCCCGGTGGTGTGAAAGTGTCTAAGGAACATAAAAGAGTGACCATGTAAAGAAACCTTTATTTTCTTTATTCTCTTTCTACTTCTGTACAATGTGTTCTAGATAAGACTTTTCTATGAGCTTCCATGCACAATCTTGTTACAAAAAGTTCAGTCATCTAAAAAGAAATTATACGGTAAAAAAAATATGCTGTATTCTGTATATAACCTTATATATTTTTCAAAAAGTTAAACCAGTATTTCAGTTCACTTCATCTATTCAGAGTCAATTCAAAACAAATCCTCTCACTGCACTTTACAAAACAGAAGCATTTGAATCCTAAAATTGGTTAAAAACCTTTTTTAGAATTATTACACAAAGTGAATCTTTGTTTCTGAAATATTTTTGAGCAAATATAATATTATATGTATGGATGGAGCATTCCTGTTGGCTTTTGGACTTTTGCTATTTTAGGTTTTAGGGTAAAGAAATAGAAAGAGGATGAAATTGAATCTTTTTATGATGGATAAAAATGATGGCTAAAAATAAAATATTTTGATTACTAATTTTAATTTAAGTATGGAATTTAAAGTACATGTTTCTCTCACAAGATAAGACAACATTACCAGACCAGACTAAATAAAACTAAAAACTTTAACAATATTTATGAGAAATTGAAGAATTCCACTTTTCTACATGTTAGCTCTTTGACAAATAGAATACGCTCCATAAACTTCAACATTTGGCTCTAAATGGTGATGACTGCACAACTAAAGTCAAGCTGCATAAAGGCATAATCATGTCGAAAGGAAACATTTAGAGATACTGAAACCATTAAGGTTTTTGCATGACAGGCAGGAAAAACTGAGGGATCAGGCGAAGTCCTGACAAAACAGAAAAATATTTAAGCTATTGCGGTCATTACTCGATGTGGATTAAATGAGACTAATGAACAATCTGGGAGAAATTAAGGAGAAAAAAAATAGTCAACTCCATGGAATGGAAAACTAGAGACAAAAGGAAGATAATAAGTAACAACTAGCTTGACTAAGTCAGCATGACTAAGAAACAATGCCACAAGTGAAAAAAAACACAGAAATTAATGCAAAAAGAGAAAAGGAAGCCACCAATTTTTAGTGCACGTGGCAAGATAGATACCAAAAAACAAGCGAGCACTCAGGACTTACATTATAAAACAAAAATGTTTAAAAAAGCAAGAATTTTGACTGCAGTTTTGTCCTGATGCCACTCGTTGAAAATACCAGAATGGTAGTTACTGCAGAATTATTATTACATCCTTCTCACATTTGACCAGTCAAATTATTTTGAATTCTGTACTAAATCCAGTCCAGAGTTATCCATTAACTGAACTGCCAACAGGAAGCCGCGACTCAGGTGGAAACTTTAACGTTAGCATGACCGGGTTGTTGTACAGCACTGTTTTTGTTCAGTGCTTAGGCTTTGCTCATATTTTGTCGGTCGGTGGCCCGTTTCAGATCATCATTTAATTCTTCTATTCTACACATGTTTAAGACATTTTTAAATCAACTGAAAGGTCTCCTCATGGAAAAGGGGGTTGAAACTAATCCACCATTTTTAATTAGTACCTCCGGATCCACCTCAAGAGGTAGTTATAACCCCGTAACCACTGTGCACTGTCAAGGATAATAATGGAAAGTGGAAAAAAGGGGACGCAGTATAAAGGAGACGCAGCAGCAGCTGTTAGCCCATATGTGCACACAGAATGTGGATGTTTTATCATTGTCCAGTTTCCATCTAATCTATAAAAGAATTTAATTCAGATAATACCACCCGGAGAAGAATCCACAACAGCTTTGCTTGTGTCTCATACACTACTTTATTTCTTTGTTCAAATTAAGAGTCTCAATTCTTCACACAGCTGTGAGGCTTCAAATACACACGATGGGGCCTCATAATAATATCTTACCCTCATCTCCAACAACTAACAGTGTTGTGATCGTGGTAAAATACAAAAATGTTGAGAAAAAAAACACTGACAGTTTCTAAAAATGAACAAGAGATTTCCTTCTGCATAATTCAAAGAAACTTTCACAAAAGAACCCCATAAAGAAACACAAAGATTGGAAGTATCCCGGGGCTCACGCAAAAATAAAAGAAAAAGAGAGAGAACAAAAAGAAATGAAATGACAGAAATTAGTCATGTTTACCTCGGGCCTGCAGAGTAATTCTCTATCTAATTCTCTTTCAAGCCTGGCAGGTTTGGCACAGAATCCAATCATCATTGTCCATTTTGCTGGTGAAGAATAGCAGTTGCAGAGAGAGTGGTGAGGGGCTGAAGGCTTGTTTGTTATACAGTATTAAAATATCTCATTGACTAAGACGAGGAGCAATGTTTCATAAATACAAATCCCAGTTAGATTGCTTGTTGTTTAAGAAACCTTTCAGTGAACTTACAGGGCTACAGGCTGGTCATCCCAAGGGGCACTAGGTCAGCACAAGTCCAAGCAATTTCCCCCTAATCCACTTTAAAGATTAATATCAAATCATGTCACTCTGTGCATGCTATGATCTACCAGCATGACCTTGCTGCAGGCTGTGTGTGTCTCTGCTTTACACGCTGCATGCATAACTGTGCATGTGCACTTAACAATAAACATGTAGGATTCCCCCTCTTGAACTGCGAGGACACATGCTGACCCTAAAAATGGACATGGAGAGGCACATTTTTATCGACACAAAACAGTCTGTGAGGGTAAAAGACAGAAATGGAAAGATTTTTACAGAACGAGGCAATACCAAATGAAAGAGACACGAAAAATGGTCACAAACCGTTTACTGTAAACGCCCATGTAAGCTACAAGAAGTAAATATCACATTCTGAATGACAATTAACTGCAGTCTTTCACTTTTCACAAAGTAAACTACAAATTTCCTTCATCATTGCTAACATCACAAGGCAGTTTAAACTCCAAAGTGCTGCTGCCAAAATGAACTGTCACCTCTGATCAATGCTATCCATTATTTCCCCTCCTCTTCTCTGTGGAACATTATTGCAAATCTAGACAAGGAGAGAGGTGTTGTGTACTTTGGCGATCCGTCCTACTATTCATCATGTGCTGCAGAAGGGTGGTAAATACAGTGCCTTGCAAAAGGATTAATGTCACAACAACAAATGTTAGCATGGACTAAGGAAATATTAGTGCCAAACCAACAAAAAGTCATTTTATGAAGTAGACAAAGAGAATACCTGGTTTTCAAAAATGAAATCAAACAATTGTCACATTTAGGAGATGATTAGTGAACAAACAGCATCATAAACCAAGTAACACAATATACAGCATGGTTGTATTCAATCAGAGTGAATTAATACAACCATTAAATGGTATAGAATCCCAAACTCAGGGTTTCTAAGCCAATATCCAAGCTTTGAACATCTCACAGACCACAGTTCAACCCATCTGAAAATAGAAAGAGTAAGACAGAACTGCAGACCTGGGCAACGAGAGCAGTATTCACAGAAGCAACCAGGTAACCTATTGCAACTCTGAAGGAGCTGCAGAGATCCACAGCCCAGATGAAAGACTGTTGACTATTATTCATACGCTCCACAGTTCTGGCCTTTGTGATATTGGCAAGATGAAAGTCACTGATAAAAGAAAGTCACACAAAGTCTTAACTGCACAGCATTAGCTTCTGGATAAGGACCCTCTTTGGAAATCCACAGCAAATGCTACAAAATATGTGAAGAAACATAAAATTTAAGATTGTTTATTCTCACTTTTACTCACTGTTCAATTATTATTAGCATAAATATTGCCTCATACCTTCTAATTTTGTTGGCCATGAGCTCTTAGGGTTTTTGGAGCAGTGTACTCCACATCAAGGCTGGTAGACAGGCCATTTGGTCTTTTTCTTTTCAAATACTTATTTATTTTGCATTTGCAAGGCTGGTTTAAGCAGTAAAGCAGCTTGATAAATTTGACTGGCAGTCAATCAGAAAGATGAGCATGGTAAATAACATTTAATGTTTATTTTATAATATTAAGTCAAAAATTAATTAGATTTTATCATCAAAATTGTGATGCAGAATTTTTTTTTTTTTTATTTATCTGACAAACTAAAAAATCATCAGATTTTCTTCTTTTTTTTTTGCTTTACATTTTTCTTCTCATCTTCTTCCAGCATTCTGTGGCCTCCCTAGCGCTACCTGGTGCCCCCCTACTCAAAAAACACTGAGTGAGTGAACTTTTATATAACTGCATGGCAAGAATAGTACAAAGTACAGACCAAAATCCAACAGAATCTGTTACGAGTTTTGAACATTTATGTTCCCGAAAGCTTTCCATCAATTCTGTATGTGCTTGAGCAACAAAAGATTCACACACAGGTTCTAACATTTTTGCTGCTGAAACTGGTTTATCTAAGGATCGACTCAAAGTAGAAAGGTTGAACTGGTATGAAAACTTTTGTAAGTTACTGTAGGAGCACAAATGATTAACTAACTGAGGAAGAATGCATTATAATATTTTGATTCTTCACAAGTATTTTTGTTTTAAATCTATAAATTATTTTCTACATAGTGTGTGCCATCTGTATAAATTAACATGCATATAACCAACTATATCAACATAAATGCATGATTGATTTGGTGAATTTCACATAGTAGAGTTCAGTATCACTGGCTGCCAATTAGGAGCCTCAAGTGAATCTGGAAGTCACCTTAATAACCGTGTGCAGTATCATTTGTATTTATATTTATTCTTCCAAGAATCTCACTCTTCAACCAGCATGAATTTATGATGAATACACCTTTTTCATCATCCAAGAAAGGTCAGTAACCAGACAATAAGGCAGTCGACAACAATAAGAAATTAATCTACAGAATGGATTAATCTGACAATATCACAAACGGTGCGTTTCAGAACTGGGCCTCCAGCTTTTTGTGGCAAGCATAAGATAACATCAATATTTATTGCTGGGGTCTGATGACATTATTTGTCATCCAGCTACAGTATGATTCCCGATCCCTCAATGCTTTTTAAACAGATTGCTGTGGCATTGTGAGGGCAAACAAATGGCAGCAGGCCAGGTGATGACCCTGCACTGATGGATGAGACGATGGGTAACCAGCCTGACGCAGCTGCCAGCATCACAGGAGATAATTTGTCGGAGCTTCAACACAACCAGCAAAGAGAACGGTACAAGCTGACAATGCTGTCATAACAATTACTTTGAATAGAGATGTTCCAGGGATTTTTAGATTATTATAGCATGTTGGAGGGTGATTTTACCTTCACTTGTTTCATTACACATTTTTAACAAATGAAAAAATGTAAAGTAGTTCACTTTATATTGTCAAAAATTTGAGTAGTTAAAAGAAAGAGCTCTCTTCTAAAATAGCCCTTTTTGGGTTTAGTTTTAATTAAGAATATTTGTTTTTGTGTGAAATACTGTAACTAAGCTGATTCTTTTTCCCTTTTTTGCATCTACCAAATTGTATTTGCAATTTTTTAACAAAGCTAGAACTGGTTAGTGATAGTATTTAATAGTAAATTAAGTTATTGTAAATGCAGCAGTCAATATTTTAAATAAAAGTGTATTTTTTCAAAGAATACTTCATAATCTTTTTCCCTGAGATTGTTGTGTATTTCAAAACAGGTTTCAAATAAAATAAGTTTAACAAAAGTTATCATAGCTACTTTTCTCTTAACATTGACAGATTGAAAAAGCTCAATCTTTTAAAGTATGACAACATGTCATTGGCTTCATTTTTCAATGAGGAACAAAACTGAAATATTGCTGTATTTATTTATTCGCTTGTTCTTTTTGTTCACATTGACCAAATCTGTTGCGGATTAATGACTTTCCTTAAATTTGAGCTTTGTCAAATGGTTTCCTTTCAGATTGTTTCTGATCTCTGACTTAAGACAGAAACTGCCATTTCCATCAGGTGTGTCTGAGCAGCAGATGAGAACCAGACACAGCAGTAACTGGAAAGATGCCAAACAAGACTCAATGGACATTCAAAAAGAGTTCAAGGACAGTCAGATCATCAGACTACTGATGATTAGAGAGTTTGACCACCTGCTACTATGTGTCTCATGTTTTAAACCAGTTAAAATATAGCATGTGATCCACACCAATGAAGGGAGATTGGTGTCATTAAATATGAAAGAAATACTACTTAAATCTAAAGCATTTGTAGTTTCAATATTCTACATACAAGTGAGACAGTGTTAATCTTCGCCAAACAGTTATGTTAACTTTATATAAAACATAAAAACAAGCTGACTCATCAGATAATTCATAATTAAAGGGTGTGTGTGCTGTTGTAATATTGCAAAAAGAAAGCATACTATACTTGATTTTTGTTAGAAATTTTTTAAAAGGATAGTAAAAAATACATGTCAAGTTGAAATAAACAATTTTTTTTATTTAGTCGTTGCTCTGGAGATTTTTATACAATACATAAAAATTGTTGACATGCATGTTAACACGCATTATATATATATATATATATATATATATATATATATATATATATATATATATATATATATATATATATATATATATATATGAAAATAAGATATTATTTTCATTGTTATTAAGTGATTAAATATCCAGGGCTCAGTGATTTAAATCATTTGAACATATAAATAAAGCTATTATGTAAATAAACCTATCTTTTCTAAGGTAAGTTTATTTACCTTATAAGTATTAAATTATAAGGTAATCATTTCTGAGTCCATGTATTATTTTTCCACCTTTGTGTAGAAAGACAAACTGCACGGTTGTAGACCACCTACAAAAACCAACCACATAGCGGTCATAGTGGATGTATTGAAACTACATTTCCCACAGCACACCTTCGGTTCATTTCCCAAGGTCCTTTGCGTTGAGACAGACGCAAGACGGTCGCGATTAGCAGCAAACAGAACCAGTATACTGAGACACGGAGTAAACCAGACAACAATTATGCTGGGACAAGCTGTGAGGCGATTCGCTACATCTGCTGTCCGATCTTCACACTATGCTGAAGGACCAGGGAAGGTGAGTTTATCTCCTTAGAGAAACAGTGTTGTTTCAAATGAGATTTGGCCCTGTCGATGTCCCAAGCCTGGTGTTAGCTAAGCTAGTGCTACATAGAGGTCATGTTTAGTTGACAAGAATATGACAGTTCTATTAAAGATAACATAAATAGTTTTGATACAACTTGTTCACATTAAACCTTATTTAATTTCAAATGTATATCCAATGTGGTATTTATACTTTTAATTCTGATATTCTATGTATATATACAACATAGGGCTAACAATGTCAAGCTAATAGCTAGCAAACTACTTCTAAAACCGCCTTTTTAACGATACATGCTTTATTATCATATTTCATTTGAAAAGTGTGTGTAACTAAAGGCACATACGTTGATGCATTTCCAAAATTGATTGATTTTTCATCCGACTTTTTTTTCTTCTTTTTACTTCCGGTAAACCACTGTGACAGTTAAGGTCAAAGCCGTAGATAAAATGACACGAACCAGGAAAACATATTGACACGAATTGTTCTTTTTATGCCAAATGTATATTTTTATAACATAGTTACGGCAAAGATGTGTGATTTGTTTGTAAATCCTATTTGTGTCCTACTTTTGACCGTTTTTGTATAGGTAAACTATAGAGCGCTAACGTTGATAGAGAAAAATAGAAAACCTTTATTGTCCCTCAGTAACGGAAATTCAGATTGAGTAGCTGTGCATCGACGGGTAGATCGAGGCATGCAGATTCACTCCAAGGTAAATTTATAACCGAGAGTAAGAACAGCAGACTGTATAGGAAGTGTACATTTATTGCATAAGGAGAAAATAGTTTGCAGTTATTAATAATAGCTAAAAACTATTATTACTTTGATTAGAAGAAAAGTGCAACTGAAATCCAAATGGCATTAGTAGGTTAAAAACCCAAAAGCATTATTAATCCTTGCAAGAGTGTGATGATTTTTACTTTTTTACTTTTGAATTTTTTTTAGTGAAATCAATACAAACATAGCTTCAAAGCATGTCTGTCTAAAGAGGCGTCTCTCAAAATTCTTATCTGCATTGCAAGCATCACAGAAAGACCCAGTCTTTGCGTAACGTTACAACAACATCATAGTGACCACTGATGGTTTTTAATGTTTACATAGACAAGTTTATTCTCAATGATCAGAAGCAGCTTATTGAAAATATTTATTATAAATTTACTTCTCTTAAATCCTAAGTGTAGTAAGAACTTATAAATGGAAAAATTTGCTAAAAAATGGTTTCCAGATATCATAAAAGCAGTTTACAAATAAGCACTTTGACCATAGATTGCAACTTATCTGGGTTCCTCCCCCTCCACAGAACCTACCCTTCTCTGTGGAAAACAAGTGGCGTCTGCTGGGCATGATGGTCCTGTTCTTTGGCAGCGGCTTTACGTTCCCCTTCATTGTTGTCAGGCATCAGCTGCTGAAGAAGTGAAATGGCACAGTGTTGTTACTCTGCCTCCGAGGTAATTATGGCTGCCATTTTGATCCAGCATATCTGCTTTTATTAAAATGTCAGGATGATGTGGCATTTGCTGCAATATTGCTTGGTAAAGTGGGCACTGGCAGTCAGGCTTTTCCCTGCACCTCTTTAGCCTTTCGCTGCATGGCATTTCTTAAATATATTACCGTACGCTTGAATGCAATAGTAACAGATGTCAAGTGGCAGCCGTATTCTGCAGATCAGCTCCCACTCGGGCAAATTAATGTGACAGTTTATTATAAGCGTCAGTGTGTATCAGGTGTAATCTGTTTTGAGGTGTTGTCACATTTATCTGCTCTGGTGTTTACTAAGAAATTGCTTTTCTGACATCAAGATGTATGCAAGTCATCTTATCACTTTGTGTCCCGTTTTTCCCGCAGGTTGTCAGCTGGAACACATTTATCCATCTGCGTTCAATCTTTGCAAAAGAATGGGATTCACCTATTTTTGTTTGTAAATAAAGTTACCTTAAATATGAATGTGTCTCTTTATTTCTCTCTTGCAAGACATGTATATGTCATTACTTTGAAAAGGTTTAATCCATTGTGAAGTGGACCTAAGTCCCTTAACTGCTGTACTATTGGTAACCATACATATTATCTTCATAATAAAATCTGTTGTGGATCAGGTCCAGAAAAATATATATTAATTGAGGGATGTTCTACGGTGTTAACTGTAATGTGGGCTTGTTATGTAGAAAATAGCAATGCTCCCGATACTTGGCAGATGATTTATTAAAGTGCAACATCTAAACATCACTCTTAAAGTAATCGTTTCAAAAGGATGAGGTGGCTCACCTGAAATTTGTGTGGAGGTCTGAGGACTCTGACAGGTATTATTTCTTCGCTCCGCAGCTAAGCTTGGATAACCTTTCTCGGTTCAATTAACCCTGTTCTTCTAGTTATAATTATCCAAGGGCAAAGTATTAAAACTGGGTGTTTGTGCCTGCTGAGTTGGTGCAAGGGAATAATAGCTAAAGTCAGTTTTTAGCAATCAGCCAAGGTTAGTTTTATTTTAGACTTTGGAAGCATTCTCTTACTTTGTTTTGTGTGGTGATGAGCTAAAAAAAAAAAAAAAAAACTTTTGCAGATGTATCTTAACTTGAACAGCTTAAATACAAATACTATGTTGACCAATTATATTAGCAATTTAAAATATGAAACTGATGTAAAATATTTTGCATTCATTGATGTCACACAAAATCTCACTAATGTTTCGAGGGCTGGCCCTGGGTATATGCCTCAATAAGTTTGTATGAATTACTGCATTAGTGGTGTGTGTGTGGTATGAAGGGAATCAGCCCATGACTGACAAGATGTTGGAAGAAGCCTAGGTTGCTTTATTAGTAACCTTTGATGAGTCTCCTCTGCTTGATGAAACAAGATTTTTGGGTTTTAGGATCAGGTGTTGTTGGCCAACTCAAGCAGATTGATTCCATGGTCGTTAAACCCGGTATTGATACTTTTTGCAGTGTAGGTAGGTGCCAAGTCCCCCCAGAAAATGTTATCTAGAGCCTTTCAGCAATGCGAATCAGGCTGTGATGACTTAAGATTTGATCAAATACAAACGAGTATCAGAGGATGACTCGGCTTTCCAAATCAAAATACTGAGGGTGAAGACTTTGCTCTCTACTTCTATGCATCTCCATTCTTCCACACGGCTTCTGATTGAGAACTGGCTTTACAGCAGACATCCAACAGAAGCAGTTCATGTCCTGGGTTTGTCTGTGTGGTGAACTGTCATCTGCATAATTCATATCTGACATGTAACTGTTTTGAAGATGACAGTTAAGGGGTTAAAGGTCAGACTCCAGTCTCAGTCATCACTTTAGTCCTAGACTTTTGAATGGGTTTGCATTCTGTTGCTTGTGCACCTTTTTTCTTACTATACTTTCTCCTTCCACTCAGTTTTCCGTTAAAATAACTGCATTCAGTCTGATAGAGTAGCTGACATCTTTTGTGGCGTACCTTTGTCTGAGGTCTTTAAATCTGTTAATAACTTGGTTCTGGACCGCTGTCATCAATTTCCCCCATAATTATGTTGGTCATAATATATTTATATATTGAAAGTCCAGTTTTATTGATCTGCAATTGAATGGAATTTGTAACTGAATATTAAGATTTCTTTAGCTCTATGTCATAGTCATAAGTGTTTTATGAAAATACATGAGCTTCCACTTTAAAATCTGATTAATTAAATAGATAACTTTTTCGATGATATTCTAATACACTGAAAGAGACCTTATTTTTCAGTGTGACCTTCACACTCAATCTTAGGACAAACGACTCAAAGCATGTAGTAAAGCTGTCAGGTGGTTTTACACGCTGGCATTTTTAATGGCATGTTGTTTATGCCTGTAGGCGTTTATAGAAAGAAAAATGTATTCAGATCATGTAACTTTTGCTTAGTGATGATGAAGTTAATAGGCTGATACTGGGGTCGATGGCGGGTCAGTCAGGACTGAGGTGTGATATTTCATCGATGTATAAGTCAGCAGTGGGAGGGGAGTTGACTTGAAACATTTAAACCTCCAAACAACATCAGTGCCTGTCGTGTTTAAACATACCCCAAGGTGACAGTGCAGCACAAACTGGATTGTAAACTGACATGTTTTGCCTGGTGACCCCTGTTCAGCAATTAATTACAAGAATTTGTGATGAACTGTGAGATAATTGACATCCTTCAGCTTCTGACACGAGCCATACTTCACACTACGTTGCTGTGAGTGGATCTCAAAGATCACCGCGCTTGTTCAAAGAGACAGAATGAGCTTTCAAGTGCCATTAGAGATAAATAAGCCTCTTTGAAGTGATACCCCTTTCAAAATTGTATTTTTCTGAAAATGAAGCACCTTTGTTTGAAAGGTGTCTGCAAAAAGTCAATGCTTGCCGCCCAAATATGTGACAAGTCAGTAAAGCTGCTGCAGGGATTGCTTTAGGGCCTTTAATGGCTGTTGAAAAGCGTGTAAGTTTGTTCCTTGTATTTGACTCCATTTTTGATAAAACTAAATAATTTAAACCTTCCTTTTAGTACCCCAAAGTTTTGATGGGGCTAATCAAACATTCAACACCTACTGCAAATGTAGCAAATCGGTGCAGCAACACGTGGTGCCAATTTTGGAACGCCCCCAACCTTCTCGTCTTTGGAAAAGAAAAACAGTTTAAGTTCGTGTGCTCCCTTTCTACTGAGAGTACAAATATAGACCAGCAGGGCTACTGGGTCATACAAGAATTTCACATTATTGAATCACCCAAGAGTAAAAAAAAAACACGTCCTGAGTAGCCAATCCTTTTATTATCAGCATAAATGATCTATTCTCTGCCATTATGTACTCTAACCGGAGCTTTTAGGAATCCTAGTTGATGCCAGGGTCCAGCAGCGAGGGCCAATTACGCGCAGCAGTGTTATCTGGATGGGGACCAAGCTGCAGTGCAGTTCTGGCATCTTATGAAAGGTACATAAGGGTGTTGGCTGGCACGCAGCGCTTTGCAGAGGGGTTGTCCACAGCAGTCCACATCGCATAATTTAGATGGACTCTCCATGCAGAGCGTCGCTCTTAGTGGTCACAGGGAATGGAAAGTGGGGCAGAGTGGAAAAAAGAAGACATTATAAGAGAACGCCTCATGAGAGAATGCACAGTCTCTTAAAGGAGATTTTTGAACTGAGTCCGTTAAATAAGCATGATGGAAAGGAAAGTGGGAGGTATTTGTAGTTTAGCCCTTTTTCATACCCTTACAGTATACTAGTCATCACAAGTTTTTTTTTTTTTTTTAATTCATGACATTTGAGCAAGTCTACACCAGCATATGAATTACAATGATTGTTTACAGTAGCTGCATTGCAGATTTTAAGGAATGATTTTATTTGTGAAAAAAAAATTTGGAAGTCATTCATTATTTTCTTATCATTTCTGTTTCTGACTACTTTCTGTTGGTCTACCACAATAACACATTAAAGTTTGTAGTTGTTACATAGCAAAATCTGAAAAAAGTTGTACAATTCCTTGTTAAAATAAGAATGTAACTTCTGTACAAAAAAAATGTTCTTGCAAACCTGTTTGTCATGTTATTTTCGATGTTTTAGGCCATTGATTGCAAACCCTGTGGGCTGTTGAGCAGCTCCTGTGTGGAATCTAATTATAGGCTCATTTGCACTTCAGAGTGGAGCCTCAGCTTGGTGTAAAGCTCGCTCTTCCATCTCAGAAAAGACACCCAGTGGTTCTTTTGATTTCGGTAGCATTTAGCATTAGCAATAGTCAAACAATTTTTTGTTTGTAAGTTCTAGCTAGTGTGAGCAGACTCGGCAGTGTATTGAGAGCTATATAAACATCTACTTAATCTGTACGCGAGTAAGATGTCTGTCATGTAATCCGGAGGGTAAATAACCCTTCTGGATGCCCTGCATGAGTCCTAATCAGCACACACAAACAACTTACACAGCCGCATTCAATCATATCGCTAATCACTCTGTTGAGGTATAGAGAGTTGCACGTTGTGTCTACTATGCCATCACATGGGGCATGATGACAGAAAGAGGAGGGAGCAGTTGTCTACAGTTGCCGAACAGCGCTGCCACTCAACAAAGTTTCAAGGCCGCGACGAAGTCCTTCTCTTCCAGCGAGGCTCGTTCCCTCTCCCAGCCGACTCTGTTTGCAGTGCGTTTCCTTAAAGATGCTGACTTGAGGAGAAGCGAGGACTTGTCAGCGCGGGAAGATGAAGTGTACATGCACCTCCCACTTTGTCAACGTGGGCCTCCACCACCTCGGCCAGGAATTCCACACAATTAGTCCAGGACCTCCAGAGTAAGGCTGCTCCTGGGAGATAAATGTCCCAGTGAGATCACATTTGTCTATGTACATGTGTTTGTATGTCACTGAGAAAAAAAAGAAGAGAAAAGTTCAGTCACAAGAGGGATATTGTAACTTTAGATGGCAAGCAGCAAACAGAGAAACCCTGTGAACTAGTTTTACTGCACCTTTCAAAGGAGTCGAGCAAGAAGGGTGTGTTATTGCAGAATATTTCTCCTTCCGTATTCATTAATGTTCCTACAAAAGCAGATACTGAATCACTTTAAAGAGGCCAGCGATGTTTTGGCAAATAACAATGAAACCTGAAAGGCCAGAGGAGAAAAATATTCCATGTTTGAACAGTTTTTGCATATAAAATCTAAAATAAAAGCAAGTGTTGCAGAGACTTGGCAGCAGTCCTTGCCAAGATTCAGAAGCTGGCATAATATCCATGTCCCCCTCCTGAAGACTTTAGATCCCATAACAGATTTTCATTCAGTAATGAAACACTAAACTGCCACATTTATTAGGCAATTTCAGGGTGAACAGAGATTTCATTTTAATATAACTGTGCCAACCAGAGTCATGGTCTCCTGCTCTGGGCCTCATGCTAATGCTTGATCTGGAAATGTGGGTTTTATTTATTGAAAGCTTCTTAATTTTCCTGGTAAGTTCAGGATGAGAGAAGTAAAACAGCTCAAAAACATTAAACCCAAGATCTCTCCCTAAAGGCACATAATTGTGGCACAAATGTATCATAAACCATGATGCTTTATGTTTATTTTAGTTTACTAATTGCTTTTACAGAGTTGGCCATATTTATCAGCAGCCCTAGCAAAGATGCATAAAAAGCCTTCAAATTCATTCACTTTTTACTTTAATAGCATAATATTGCAAAGGCAAAAGTAGAAAGACCACCAATATTTCTTTTCAACCAAATTACGAAATTATCATTGGCATAATTATTGGCAACACTAACAATACATTGTTCTGTCCGTTTTTGCTAATAGGACAGCACTTAGTCTTTTCCTAAACGTTTTACAAGACTGGATCATGCAGAGACATGAATATTTGACATTTCATCTTTAAACAAAATCATTCAGAGTTCTGGTTCCTCTCTTATTCTCTCTTCTCATCCCACAGGTTTTTCTAGAGCACTTACGTCTGTGGACTGATAGGCCACATTTCTAATGATTTGCTCATGCTTTGTGTCAGTATCCTGAAAGATGTTTTGAGTTTTCTGACAAAAGCCACAAGATTAATCTTTGAAACATGTTTGTATGTCATTGGGACCATGAAATAAGGCTCCCAGGGGAATAAAAAATTCTGTCACAAGAGGCATATTGCCCACAACATTACAGCACTTACAAATGTAAGTTTTACAGTTTCTCTACTTACACAGGTCCTGCTTTGCTTTTCCACACAGTCATCATTTGTTTCATTTGTTCCAAACCCACTTAGCGTGGCTGTTGGTGAAAAGCTCAGTTGTGCTCTAATTGGACCAAAGCACGTAGTTCCAGTCTACTAAAACACAGGTACAACAAAGGGTTTTCTTCTTTTGTTTTGATTTTTGGATGTTTTGTTTTGAAGTTGTAATAATTCTGTTACTTTTGATTTGATAAAGAAAAAAAATAAATAAACAGCAACACAATACTTTTTAATCCAGATATCTTTCTGCTCTGATTAAGTAAGCTCAATTTAAAAGCTATTTTTTAAGTTATTTGTTTGTTACATGAATCTTTTTTCGCTTACTCGGTTTTTAAATACATTTGCCAATTAAATAGTGATGTGCAACGAACATCTCACTCAGTTTCACCAGAGCTTGCCTTTTTTAGACCTGATGTCAGGCACGCAGAAAACTGTGAACGGTTTTCTGTTTTATTTTTTTTGTTTGTTTGTTTTTTGTTTGTTTTTTTCACTCAAATGAAACATCTCCATTGATTTGTTCTGGGAAGGAGATGCAGTCAGAGGATAAGGTCTGACAATGTCAAACTACCAGAAATAGAGGATGAGCCAAGCCAGGGGAAAAGGGAATTTTTAGTTAAATATTTGTGGTTGTTTTCTCTGCTACGTTTTTTTTTCACAGTCTGAGAAAAAAAGATATACTGTATATAGATATATATATATCTATATATATATATATATATAGATATATATATATATATTTTTCAACCTTTTCTCTGTGTCTGTTGCTCCCCAGTGGTTTCTTTCCCTTATTACTTTCTCTGAGAAGAGATTCAATCCCCACTGACAGGCATGTGCCACAAACTTGCATATTTACATGCGCGTCTGCATGAACAGAAGCTCAGTAAAAAGGACATCAACGTGGTTCAAGTAAATTTGCTAGAGTTAAGCTTAAACCTGTAAACAAAATACTGGAAAAAAAAAAAAAAACCTCACACACAAGAATCCATTCACACTCTTTGTTAAATAGATCAATCCCAGATCTATTTACAGACAGACGTTTTGAAGACTACAGAAAGGTGCTGACAGACACATATCACAGACAAAGGCTTGCAAGCACTCATGGTAAAGGAATTGTAATTTTACAGCTGTCTCCCCATGCAAACAAACAGTGCCATGAACTCGAAGAGTCAGCACTTTGTATGGGTTTTGCTGCTCTGTTTACCATTTTTGCAAGATTTACTGTGCAGCTCTGCAGTAGTCTCCCAGGACATGGTTGCAGAAGTACAGAGGTATGGAAGCAGGACGGTTAGGCACCGCCACAGTGCTCCTGGGTAGCCTGAGAGCTCCCCCATCTGGAGAAAAACAAACTGATAAGTGCTGTGGATTACAAAACACATTTCCATGCAAAGTTGCAGCAGAAGTCAACATTTGCTTCGCTTATTTCTTTTGTCATACTTTTTAATCAATAATAAATTCCTCAGGACAGGTGAGATGTTCATACAAATATTATGTGACTCACGGTAGAATAATGGAAGTCCAAACAAACATTATGAGTTTTTCTTTTTTGCCGGGATTTTTTTGTTTGTTTGTTTTTTTGTCACCCAGCAGGGGAAGATTGTTTCCTTTGAGCACAGGAACAGAGCATCACAAAGATGCAATAGAAGTGACAAGGACAACACTGGTGGCGCAGGGCAAATGTGAATGAATTGCCATTGTCTGTCCACAGAGGCAAAAGAGAGAAGCATGTGGCTGAGGAAGGCACAGGGCGCTTAGAATGGTCTATTTTTCTACGGACCAGTCTCCTCCAGGATGTTCCTTTGACACGGCAGATGTTTGGATGCAACAAAGACGTGCAATTGGCGTTGGCCTGGATTCACTTGGTGAATGGTGCCTTTCAAAGCCCTGGTGAACCACATGGTGACCAGTGCCCCAGATACAAAGCTCTGTTGGACTAACTTTATATTTGTTTATCAATTGAACAACGTGTGTTTTGTTTATTTGCATTTTTTATTTGTCTTTTGTTCCTTTCATTTGTTGAATGGAGAAAGTGGATCATTGTTGTGTCACATTGTACCATATACCATCATTTTACACAATTTGTATGGTATTGTATCAGATTATCTTGTATGATATTAGAGCTTAAATTTTGTTGTGTCAATCAGTGTTGTACATCTTATTTTACTGTATTATATCAAATTGTATTGGGTCTTCTTGAATTATGTTTATTCCAGCAGCATCTTTTGATATCGCATCGTAGCATGATGAATAGTATTGTGTCCTATATATTGAATTGTATCATTTTAATTTGTATGCAGTTATAGCAAAAGTGACTGTATCGTATGGTATCATAGTTGGATAGTTAGATTGTTTCTCATTGCGTCGTGTAATTTTTCATTACATTTTGTATTGCATTAGATCTGATCTTGGATAATTGGATCATCTTGAATTGTATCTTTGACATTATCAAATTTTATGTCATACTGAAATGGTGAACTCATGAATCGCATCAGATCTATTCTGATCACCCCACATTGTCTTGAATAATGCGTGGTGTTACTCCCTACCTTGTTCATATGTGCAGCACACTTTTGTTTTTCAGGACTTTGAACTGAATTACATATTTTACAAGACAAACTTGAAGTGGGTGGAGCTCAGTTCAGGACTTTTTCAAAAGGTCTCACAAAACCTGACCACATTTACAAGCCTTGTCTAAATGGACCAGTTTCAATGAGAATTTTCATCTTGTTTTCTGATGCAAACAGCAATAAAATATAAAAGTAAGAGTAGCTAACTATTAGTAGTAACTATTCCAAAATGCAGTTTACGTGAGCAGAGAAAACAGGAGAAACTAAAACAAGCCTGAGGAAAATTACAAAAGACATGTGATAATATCATCCACATATATATAATTCCCTTTATTCCAGACAACATAAATAAAAGAGAAGGGGCTCGTGTTGGAGCAAATGAGGTGCCATAATAGTATTAATTCTGTCAAAATGGTTTCATCCTGTTAGTTGAAATCTTCCCAAAAACCCACAAGTACTGTCAATAAAGATTTCTTGAAAATTTGATGAAGAGCAAAACTTTACTTTCTCCAGCAATATTTTCATGTCATAGAACTTTAATTGCCTTTCACTTTTCACTATGATGTAGACCACTTCAAAATTCTCCATCTCATCCAATCTTTCAGCTTATCAGCCAGGGTTACATTTACTTTTCCTCTTTGCAATTATGAATCTTTGAGGCTTGGAGAGAAAAGCGGTCTTCTGATGAAATCACACCTGCTGATTTCAGCTCAGGCATTTGGAAGTATGCGGAAACAAAACCATCCGAAGGCTCCTTTCAAACTGATAGAACAGGTCAAGATATTCAATTATGGAGGGAGGTTAAAGATGAAATTCCACCTGCTTAGACTAATTATAATTTATATCCCCAGATTAATTTGTAGATCAGAGTGTTGGTGGGAATGGGAGTCTTATAGGAAAAAGATGGACAAAGGAGCGGGGGCAAATGAGAGAATGATTTGAAGACAGAAGGAAGGATTGCTGTTTCCTGACAGCTGCCTTGCATTGCAAGAAATGGGGCTGAGTAAACAAAGCAGTTCCTGAATCTGTAATAGGATCAATTAGAGCACAATAAAGATAAAATAAACTTGCAGAGGCCATTGGATTTACAATGGCCATGGTTTCCAACTTCAGAGGGGTGTTTTTTTTTTAATTCATTGTTTTATTTCAAGATTTTTTTAAGGGCATAAATAAAGATCCAAATCGTGTTTAATGTCCGATGCTACCGTTTATGCATCACGATGTTCTCATGCACAAATTAAACTGGGAGACCAGTGGCAGTACGTAAAGCCACTGGTTTCCCACTGACCTCATACGCTCCAAAGAAAATAATACTTAGGTATGAAAATAAAAAATGTAAATGTGTGTGCAACATTTAAAACAAGATTACGCTAATACAGTAATTAACATGATTTTATAAAGTCTTTTTTTTTTTTTTTTGCATACTACCTGCTTTGTTGACACAATCTTTCATGAAATCAAATTTTTGGCTGCAAAAGTTTCAGTTGAAATTCAACCGGAGAAATCAAGTTCAATGGGAGAAATCCCACATGGCGCACTGAAGAGCAATGACAATCAAGCACATTTGCTTATAGGACGGCAGTGACCAGGCTGTGATTCTACTACTCCATGTTGCATTTTCCAGTCGGGTATGTTAGTTCAGATGGTTCCAATCTAGTTAGACTATCTTCTATACTTTATCTTATATACTATACAAATCTTTGAGCAGAACTTCTTATGACTTTCTTTCAGTCGACAGTTTTCTTCTTGCCTCTCTTCTTTAAAGTCCAGAATTGCAGAGTGGATGACTAATAGTTGTCTTGTTTACAGATTCAGAACTGCGAGTCTCTGCAGCTCCTCCAGAGATGCCATGAGCTCTTATGTGCTATACAAATAAAATTTATTTGATTGATTGATTGATTGATTGATTGATTGATTGATTGATTGATTGATTGATTGATTGATTGATTGATTGATTGATTGATTGATTGATTGATTGATTGATTGATTGATTGATTGATTGATTGATTGATTGATTGATTGATTGATGAGCCTGTTGGCCTTTTCTCCAGTTAATGTTTTTCTTAAACAGTCTGTTAGTTTAAATGGACTGCCATGTCTTGGTGGGTCTGCAGTTGTCCCGTGCTCTTTCTGTTCTTTCGGATGATAGATTCAACAGTTCTTTTACAAGAAGTTCAAAGCTTAGGATGTTGTTCTATTATATAACCCTGGGTTTAGCTTCTCTATTAACTCTGTTTAGTAATTAGGCGACTCTAAAAGCAAAAGGTTGCACTTTCAGGTTTTTATTTTTAGAAAAAAGAAAATATAGTATTATAGTTTTTCCACTTCACAGTTATGCACTATATTGTTCTGTGTGGCCACAAAGCAATAAAATGTAAAAAAGCTCAAAGGATATAATTTTCTTTCCGAGGCACACATGCTCATGGTATCATTAATGATCTAGCTTAGTACAGTTTAAATGAAGGGAGAGCTCCTTCCCAACTTTCAAAACTGTGAAGAAAGCTTGTAGCTCCCTTTCACCTGGAAGCTCTAAAGGCAAAACAAACACGGAGACCCCAGAGGTCTCACGAGGGCTGAATCATGAACAGTGGAAGAATGCTGTTTGAGATTGGAAAAAAGCAAAACAGATCGTGTGTGTGTGTGTGTGTTGGAAACATCTCCAGGAACACCAGTAACTATAACCCCAAATCAGCATGGAGTAAATTCATTTCTAAAAGTTTTGACTAGTGGGCTTAATGTGAGCAGTAACCTCTCACAGAACTTTAGCCACACATTTCAAGAATTTCACAGCTGTTTCATCATTTACCACGGCAATCTAGCTCAACGCTGCAAGCTGTTAACGAACACATTCTCAGCAGTATTATCTTGATGCAGTGTCATCATATTAGAGAGTTCTCTTGTTCTGTATAAATGTTTTCATCTATCCTTGAAAAGCTCCCCCCCCCGTTGGCCATGGCATAATATTTCATTACTTCGGTGTAATTTTCATTGCAATAGGTTGAGCACAGTATGCAGGCTTAATTTGATGCAGCTATGGTCTCTTAAAGAAGAAAATTGGATTCCACCTAGCTTCAAAGTCAGCTAACACAATTAAGTTCTGCTGTTTAACTTAAAAAGCGATTTTTATTTATTTTTTTTCTGAAGTGTCCTCGTCCTGGATTCCTATTCTGGCAAGTTAATTGCATTTTCGAATCTGTTTAAAATGGCATTTTATTACACGTTGCTTGTCAGTGATTGCCCTGTTGTCAAACACCTCATTACCAGGTGGAAAGAAAGAAACCTTTGTATTCCCTCAATAATCAGAGGCCACAGCAGAAATGCAGATATTTAGAAAGAACAGTTCTAAATGGGATTTTTAGCTTCGACATCCTTTCAACAAATTTCCCCGGTACTCCCTTTTTAAACAGGCTGGGAATTTTCTGCCGCGTATTCGCAGCCTCGTCTCCTTTAGACTCCAAGAAGGTAGCAAGGAAGTGAAAGACTTGCCTTACAGAACGGGAAAGGATGGTCTAATTAAACTTCGCCCTCCACCATTGTATTTAACCTCTGCCTTTTCTTTAATGACTCACTCATAGAGAATAAATCTAATTTACATTCCATTTATTCAGGGGCACATAAATGAGAAAGGAAAAAAAAAAAAAAAAACATTAACTGCGTCTCCTACAAAGCTTTGAAAGTTTTAACCCGGGGTTATCACATTAAGTCACTTACAGTCTGCAAAAGTGAGAAGTTAAATATTTGTACATTGCTCACATCATTATTGTATAGTTAAGTTAAGATCTGCAGAATCTCACTGATGATGTTAAAAGCCACATTTTCAACCAATACAACGGCAAAACCTTCTGCACATACAGTGCCTTGCAAAAGTATTCATACCCCTTTGAACGCTTTTATATTTTGTCATGCCACAATCACAAACCTAAATGTATTTTATTTTAAGCACTTGTGATAGACCAATATCAAAAATACCTAAAGTATTACAGAATAATTTGGAATTAAAGGATTTTTCAGGTTTTTCTTTTCTTTTCTGCTAATTGGAATCACCTGGTGGACAGAGACATCCCCACAGCATAATGCTGCCCCCTACGTGTTTCACTATAGCCACCGTGCTTTTGGGTTGTTAGTTTCCTGCCTCATCTATTGTTTTGCATGTTGGAGAAAAATTTCAGTTTTGCTCTGATTTGATCAGAGCGCTTGTTTCCACTGTTTCCATACATGGTTTGTGACAAAAGAGCAAATGGGACTTCTTTTGACTGTCCTCACACAACGCCTTTCTTCTGGCCAATCATATGAGCCAAAATGTGTAGTGTGCAAACAAACATATGTCGACAGGTTCTCGCATTTGAAATGTGGAACTAGAGTCTAGAATGACTATGGACGTCTTCGTTGCTGAATGTTTTTCTTTCCCAGCCTAACAGTTTAGGTGGACACAATGTCTTAGTAGGTTTTTGATTGTCTATTACTCTTCCTATGTTTAGATGATATACTGCACAATGGTCTTTGAAGTGTGGAATACTGTTAACCTTCTGCAACTTTATCCCAGCTGTGTTCCTTGATCTTTAGGATGTTGATTTTCCACCAGTGTTCTGCTGACCTTATGTTTTAAGTACCTTCTTGCACAAGGTACTTAATTCTTACAACAAACACGCTCCGACTCAGGTTAATAAACAAGCCAGTCGAAGCAAAACAAATTGGAGTTGGTAGGGTTTCATAATCTCGCAACACAGCCAAGCGTCCAGCCAGCTGGTCTTCCAAAGATGCAGCGTCCCTGAAGCCTCTTCAGCAGTTATCTCCGAGCAGGGCTGAGAGAACAAGCAAAGGGGAGTTTGGGAACTCAGGAAATGCTGAATCAAATATCCACTACCAGCTGCAGGAGCAGAAAATTTACCGTCCTGGGAGTTACAAGGAAGAGAAGAGAAGGAAAAAAAAAAAGAAGAAGAGCCGCTTTTCAACAGGAGAGGGAAATCGTTCCTAACTGTTAGTATGCTAAGAAAAGAGGTGACTGGATATTCGGTTAACTCCCCCCCCCCCCACTATCCTCGGCCTTTCCCCACAAGGCTAAGCATATTCATAAAAAATACATGAGCATGACCAGTACCAGGAATACCACGAGAGAAATGCAATAAGCTGTGTGAAACAACGCCATGAGCTATGGCTATGTGTGTGGCCTCTAAATTATAAAACTAAAAAAAAAAAACAACTAAATGTGCATTCTCACATTAATTTACATGTAATTGAGCAGCGGAGTGAGTAACAGCCGGATGGGGGAGGGGCGGAGGGTGTTGGGGAGTTTGGGAGAGATGGAATGGGCTGTTCTATCATCTCCACCCAGACACCAGTGGGATTTAGAGCAAGGGAAAGATTGAAACAGCAGAGAGACAAATCACTTCTCTTGACCTTTCAAAGAATAGCTTCATTCAATAATAATCCACTGAGATGTAATGGTGGGGCTGAGGGCTCACTGCTGTTTTGAGCACTGGACATCATTTTGGGGGGTTTTTCACAGTTGCTGCTGAGAAGTGCTTCGCCGGCACACCGCCGAAGAAGATAAGAGCATAAAGAAGCCAACTTGAGCATTCCTGTAGAGTTCTCTACTTATACATGATCTCTGAGTCCTAAAGCTCTGGTTATTATGTGAGAAATCGTTTATCTCACTGCTAAAAAGTGAACCACAATGCCATTTCTGCACCGTGAACTCTCAAATCAGTTTAAAGATTGGCTCCAGCCGGATCAAAGTCTTCCTCGTGGTGCTTTTGGCTGCAATTCTTTCCTTCCAGCTAGCAGTTCATTGAGGTCTCGAACACTGAGATTTCCACTTTATGCGCCTTCATTAAATTCTAACTAAAGCTATAATTCTCTTCCCCAAGACTCAAAAGCTCCTTTCTTCTCAGCACCTTTTTTTTTTTTTTTTCTTTTTTCTTTTTTGCCGACGGTGAATGTTGAATATAAACCATAGTGAAGTGCAAGCAGCATCACAGTATTATGGGCCTTTAACTTTTTCATCTGCCACTGTAAAGAGGTTAGCATGATGGACTAGTCGCTGGTTGTGCCTGTCATTTTGTGGTGTGCACTGCACCCTGATCTACATCGTTCCGGGCTTTAAGTACTATTTCATGCCCTGAGCAATTATGGGCTGCCTCACGACTGTATGGTGTGCCAGAGAGAAAGCTGAAGATGTATTAGTGAGAACAGTACCATTTGTGCTGGTGAATTATTCATCTTGCACATTACTACAGAGATGATTTAGATCTTTCACTGGCTAGCTTGATTCTCTTGGAACTTCCGAAATTGTGGCTCTCTGCTTTTTGCTTCTGTCTTTCATTGTGGCCCACTGAAAGGAGCAGCGTTAGAAAGATAGCAGCCCAGTGGTAATTTTTAAATTGAAAATGGATGGATCTCAAGGGGATTGTAGCATAATGCCATGCTGGGTGATCCTCTCCTTCTGGGCCCGATGTAAAACATAAAATATTAACTTCTCAAAAACAAAGCTGAGGAGAAATTTTAATCATACTTTCAAGACAACTCAGAGTGATTTGATGCAATGTGGGGTGTCACAGCCAGTTTACTGTTTACTACACAAGTTTACAAAAAAAAAAAAAAGGCTAAATGTGTTTTTTTAAATTAATGAAACAAAAGATTTGTGGGAAAATTATTCTGAATAAATCATCTAGATTTAACTTAGCGCCAAAGAGAAATCTATAATTGTATGCTGACTTCATTGGCCAGCTGCCTCTGTGCTGACTGAAAATAATAATAAGAGCAAAAAAGATTACATATTTTTTGCAACACACACACACACACACACTCCCTGAGCAGTGAGATATATCACCCATATCATAACCTAAACTAAATAGTCCATTCTTTTGCATCAGCAACCGTCACCTCATACTCTGCTTGTACTGAATGCAACACTATTTATCATCATCTACATTCTAAAACCAAAGTTATTATGACACCTACTGTGTCTTAATATGTTCCACAAAATTTAAACAAAGAAGGCTCAGTCCCACAGAGAGATAGAAAAAACTCAAATGACTTATGGGGCTCTGAAAAAAGCCTCATCCTCTATCAAGGAACGCCTTGCTGCGCGATTTCAAATTTCAGGGGAGAGCAAATATGTGCCACTTTATTAATGCAAATAATGAATGAATGAACATTAGGCGGCTGCTAATGTGACCAATTTGTCTTTGTGAGAGTTGCTAATGGCGTAAAACACTCTGACTGAACTCACCGGTAGGAACTTTAGATATTCTGGCACTTCCCATTAAAAATTGAAATGCAATCAGTGTTGTAATCTCCAGCTGCAGCTCTTGCCGAAGTCAACGGTGCCGAAACAACATTCAGCTAGCTCAGCCTAATATCGATCAATCACAGGAGATTGTGTTCGCTGGGTGAAACTTGCTGAGACAAATAGATGGAAGCAGGTTCTGTTTTAGGATCTGTGTAGACGCAATGCTTTTATGAATCGACTGAGGAACTTAATTATCTCCTTTCTCTTTTTAACATCTCCATCAAAACCGAGAACTGAACCTGACCTGCCTAAATAGATTATTGTTATATATCCTCAAACGTAAGGACATCCTTAACTCTGTGTGTGCGTTTGATCCACTGCCTTTGCTGATTAAATAAGTTCTATTTGGGTCGCAGGGTGATGGACGCTCGACTGAACCGTCTGAGTTATCTGTGGTGTGGAATACCAAGGCTGCTTAGTTGATAGCCTCATAAACACACAGGAACCCATCGAGATTATAATAAATGAGATAAATTATTACTCCGAGTTCCCAAAGTTTTACAGAAAGAGAGATTAGGAAGAGACACACTGAGCCTTTAGTTGCTGTCTGCACAGCCACGACTCAACTGCTCTGTAAAAGCCAAGCGTCGTAAACAGAATTTATGTCATTTAATTAAGCTTTTGCACAATTAGCTGTTATTTAGTGCTGCATGGAGCGGGCAAGAGGGACTTTTACAACAGCATGAGTCAAACAAAAAGGTCGTAATGCCTGTCCTTTATTTCACATTGTTAGCAAAACCAGAGAACAAAAGGACCAGGAATGTGGACCGCATGTTTTATTAGGGAGTGCTGAACGTTTATGTAGTCTGTATTAGATCAATAATGGTTTCTAGATGTTTTTTTTGCAGTAAAACATAGCAGCGATATTTCTCTAATCTTCTGTCAACGCACAATTTCCACTACTGTCAGCACCAGTGGTGCATTCCATTCAAGGTACTCCTAATCCATTTAAATAGATCTACTTAAGTGGATATATTTGCTGAAATAGATCAACACAAATAAAAGAAAGTGAAAGAAAAACATTAAATTGTTTTTTTAATAACTTTGCAAGTTAAAATTAACTTTTTTAATCCCAAATTTTTTCCTGCAAAATAATTTCCTGCATTTCCATCCTTGGACCTCCCTAACACATAGTATTTATGAATTATTAAATTTTTTGTTGGTTATGTTAGTGAAAATGTAGGTTTTATAGGGGTTGTGAATAACAATTTCCAAGTTCTGGCACAAATGACTGACTGCATTTCTGCCTGGATTTTGACCAGGACATTATAACACCGGGGCGTACTTTGAACTACTTCATCCCATTGTAGTTCTATGCTTAGTATTTTTTGTGCTTGCTGAAAGTTAAATCTCTGCCTCAGTCTCTTGTATTTTGCAACCTATTTTCTGGAATTAGAAACTGAGAAACCAGCTTCTGGCTAAAATATGATCAGACCAGTTTCTCTGTCCATAGGGGACGTAAGTAAAGAGTGGGAGTTTTGTACCAAACATGATGCATGGAAGCAGAAAGGGTCCATTTTAATCTCAGATCACTTCCTCTACAGCCTGCTGAATTACTAAAAAACCTGAGGCAAACTCCTGACAGAATTTTATTTACAAAGGCCTAATTTGTACAGTTTATAGCTAATAGTTGTCTTCTTGATAGAATTTCCATCAAAGTTTTGGAGCTTTTCGGCTCCTCCACTGTTTCCTCTGGGCTATTTCTCTGATCAACTTTTCTTTCCAACCCTGTCAGCTTGGGTGGATGGCCATGTCTTACAGAGTTTGCCATTAGACAATAATCTAGTGTTCTTTGAGTTGTTCAAAGATGAAGATATAATTTTGTAACCTGAACTTAATCTAAATTTCACTACAATTTTATTCCTGACCTGTCCAGTGTATTTGTTTGGTCTTTAGCAGTGCTAAATGCTTAATGTTCTGTAAAGCAAATTTCTGATGCATTTACTGAACGTCTGTATTTATTGCGGTAAAAGAATACAAAACCTTGAATGATTTTTGTTTCATGTTCCACTTTGTGAAGGCCTACCACATAAAAAGCCAATAAAAACATGTCATGGTTTTCAGCTTTAAGGTTTTACAAGGCATTCTATCTCCTATGATCTAAATATATCCATACTATACAGCTTCTTCCTTCTGTGTCATTTTGCAGTTTGATGTTATAGTGCCATCTTTTGGCTTGACAGAGGTTTTCTTTATTTGGCAGGTTGGTGGTCGAAGAGAAGATGGTTTTGAACATGTGATCCAGTGTACCATGCCTGCTTGTTTCAACAGCTACAGAGTCTTTCTTTGTTCCCATCTCTCCATCGAGCCATCTGACCACATGACAGTGACTGTGTGAGCTGGACCCTTACCGTGTGGCTTCCTCACATTGAAACTCTGTGATTGTTAGCACTGTTGTCCCTTTACGTCAATGCAAAAAAAAAAAAAAAAAACATCAGCATAAAGAAGGAGACATGAAATGATAATTGTAATGATAAATGATAAATCCAAAAAGCAGTGCGCTAAATTGTTGTGTTGGGCGTTCAAAATTAGTAAGACTTTTGTTGTTTTCAGTTGCCAACTCTGACCAGACGAGGGGGCTGTATCCACACTTTTTAGTATTTGAAATTAGATTTGGTTTAAAATATAAAAACAGGGAAACTATAAAGCCCTTTTCTCAACCATCGTGAAACTGAAACAAACTATATGTTAAATTAACAGCCTTAAATATACAGCTGAATGTATTCACGAGTGTCTTCAAAACCAGGCCGCTTTGCAGCAGTTTGAAACATCAACTCGGAATATCTTGACATTAAGCTCTTCGTTGACGGCCAAAACAATCCCTTTTTCTTCTCATACTGCAGACTGTTCCTCTCCTTTCTAATAGTAGCCGTCTGTTAGCTTTTTTGTTTGTTTCGCTTCTTTTTACTCATGCATCATGAGTTTTCATAAGCCTTTCCAATGGGATGGGGTATAAATCTAAGCCCAGTTATGTAGAGAGGCTCCCAGTGGATCAGCACTAAATGTAGAGCTTTGCATCTTATTATGGTGTTTATGAAACAAGCCTTTCGGATACATACTGGGAAGCATGTGTTGGAAGAAAGAAAGGAAAAAAAGAAAGAAAGAGAGAAGGGGCGTAAAGAAGAAAGGAATGAATCAAGAAAGAAATAAGCAAAGAAAGACAGACAAACAGCACTCGCAGGTCAAAGGGCATCCACAGTTGCAGTCTTTGCTGTTGGCCCTTCCCATATGGTCTTCCACTGCAGACATGCTTCTATCACTTACATTCAGCTGCAACTGTAGTTTTGTCTTCAGTCAGTTTCCTCAGAAATGATGAAACCTCAGTTTGCTCACAATACAAAATGTCATCTGCGTGAGTGCTTCTGCTGTCTCCGGTTATGAATTGAACAACCGCCGTTGTTGTAAAGGGTGAACTGGGATGTACAGCCAAACAGCTCCATTCACTGCACCGCAAACAGTGTTCAATACTGTTTCTCTCTGGTTTTGTGAAAGAGAGTGAAAAGGGAGGAATAAAACTGCTTCCTGTCTGACCAGGAATGATGAAACCACAGCGAATCATGACATAGGCTGGATTTTATTTTCTTTAAAAAAAAAGAAAACATCAGGGCAAAATGAGGAATCTTAGACTAATTCAGACATTAACAGAAAACAGCACTTAAGCATTTTTATAAATCATTCTGCTGATTTATTTTCAATCTCTAAAAGCTTTTGCAAACGCAAGGAAAACTTTAAAGTCAGTTGCATAAGAAGATAAAGTGACTTTGCCAACAAGGCAGAAAATTTGTATTACACTTTTTGTGTTTGTATCTCTTGGAAGATGGTCACAAATCTCAGCCATAATAATTAAATTAAACCAGTGTATTTAC
The DNA here is from genome assembly GCF_019740435.1 of Gambusia affinis. Classification (NCBI taxonomy): domain Eukaryota; kingdom Metazoa; phylum Chordata; class Actinopteri; order Cyprinodontiformes; family Poeciliidae; genus Gambusia; species Gambusia affinis. The sequence goes on from NC_057870.1 coordinate 10,810,158, forward strand.
CTCATACACTTTTTAAATAATTTGCAACAAAGTTTCATCTGTGTTTTATTGTCATCTTGAGAAGGTTGGCCTGTGGTGGAGCTACAGTCTCCTGGTCTCTATCATTCAACATAGTTCAGTCGTATAGTCTGCAAAAAGTCCATCACAATAAAAAAAAGTGCCTCTTTAATATTTGTACTATTTGTAGCGTCACAGCACAGGTTTGTTACATAAAAGTTTGTACGATGCACCGACACAAAGCAGTGTGTATTTGAGTAGTGCATAGAAAAAAGGATACACAATTTTTCAGGTTTTTCCACAAACAAAACTCTGAACAGCTAAGACCTGATAACTGCTTTCACATAATGAATACTTGTCCTGTGAACAGTTTCTCCCACCTCAGTTGCTGTCCGGGAAAAGCTAAGCAACTGGCAGATAGTTATTATGGATTTCTTGCTTGCTTCAATGATTTATGCTGTTCTTGCCCAGCCTCTCTGTTTAAATAGAGAGCTACGTCTTGATTTGTGCCATTCTCTTTCTGCTTTAGGATGGTGGATGAACAGTGCTGCTCAAAGCTTGAGATATCGTTTTAGATGACAGTCCTGCTTTAAACTTTTTTTGCAACTTTACCCCTGACCTCTCTGATGTGTTCATTGAGTTTAATGGTTCTGTTATTCTCTAACAACACTCATTTGATTGTTCTTGATTTCTAACTAAAGAGGGTTAAATTTTGACAAAATTTAATTTTAATGCAAAACCAATTTAAATTTTAAATGTTTTTGTTGTGAAAGCCATGTATAGTTCTCCTTTGTGTCTGTCCATTACATCAAATAATGACACACTTGGAAGTTTTTTTGTTTGTAACATAGCAAAATGGGGGATCACAGGGTATGAATACTTTTTCAAAGTACTGTAACAGCACAGATTTGTTGCCTGGCTGATTTAGTAACAATGACTGCAGTGCTGACAAAAGGAAAGATGTACACATGAGTCAAATCGGCTTGCTTTAACAAAAATAGCATTTTTTTTTATGTCTCATATGGTGGCTATGTGGATTGTGCACAGGGAATAAACATTTCTCATATACTAAAGGCTCGGCCCAGATATCCTCACCTGGAGTGCCCTTATTTTTCATCGCAGTGTCTAATCCTCCAACGCTTCTCTGCTTAACATAAGACAAATCCTCCAACAGACCCCATGGGAGCTGATCTCTTGATACCTAGCTTTATCACATTCCAGGTAGCACAGTTTTTATAACATCCATATCAGCACAATTCTGCATAAATAAATGACAAAAGCTTGCTGCTTGCATTTGACCACAGTGCTGATGTATGACAGTGTCTGTTGTCTAAACTGGCTTTTCTTAACTTTATTGAACTGATACATTTCTGTTTAGATGTGAGTTTTTATTTAAAAAGGGAGGTTTTGATCATATGGTTGATCCATTGACAACTGATAATATTCCACAGAGGTGGCAACACTCTTAGTACAAAAGCTAATTACTTTTTAAACATGTACTTAGTACGATTCATGGATGTCTACATTTCCATCTAGACTAAATTCCCTCCACACATCTATTTTTCATTGATGCGTGTAAAACATGCTCTTCATATCTGAGGATAAAAAAGTAATCATTGGTGCTCATCAATAGCACGTATAATAAGCAGGTCACAGTCAAGCCTCTGGAAATTAAGAATCATTTCTTCCTCCTGCCATTCTCCGGTTTCTTATTTTTGGCTCACCTTGAAATTGATTTATTTATTCGGTTGTTGGGTTTAAGGAGGTCATCTGAAGAAGATCAGTAATAAGATGTTTTTTTTCCAGGTTCACCTCCGTGGTAAAAATGTCAATAAAACACCCAGAGGTGATAAATAGTAAAGATTGTAGCATAGAGAGGATATTAAGTTTGTTTGAGACAAATGCACCTTTTTGTCTTATTGGGTTTATAGTAAATTAAACTGCCAGCTAAAATAAAATAGGTACTGCCTGAAAACATTCGAAAGTAAATGTGGGACATTGAGCTGTGTCTTAGCAAATTAGAATATCACTGAAATGTTGATTCATTTTAGTAACTGATGTCAAAAAGACACACCTACATATGGCCATATTACACACACAGTTTATTTTTGTTAATTTTGATGATTGTGATCTAGAGCTTATGGAAGTCCACGGAGTGTTTTTTTCCACATTTGAATGTTATTTTTAATTTGGAAATGTTATATTGTGCCCCACAGAATCACATGGAAGACTGCTGACAGTTACGACTTGAACTGAAGGCCACCATTAAAGCAAACTGGGCTTTCTTAACACTCCAGCAGAGCCTGAGGCTCCACACCAAGCTGCACTGTTGCAGTAATTCATCTAAAAGAAGACCTGATCAAGTCGTAATCATCAAACTTAGAGCGAATAAAACATTGTTTGTAGGAAAACTGTAACTTATATGAGCTTCATTTTTTTTTTTTTATTTGTCAAAATAAATTCACTTTTTGATCACATTCCACTTACTGAGATGCACATGCATAAATCTAAAATAAAATAGTCCAAGAGAAAATCTCTTTAAAGGGAATGAATACAACATGTGCCAAGACACACAAATTATTTTCTTATGATGTATAGACACCTTATGTGTGGAAATCTTTATATTAATTATGAGCTTTTAAAACATGTTAGAAAAGAACCAGGATGCACTACTACCCTGTCTTTTCCATGTGAGCGTACAGTGCACTGCTGTGACAGTTAGCATTGAACATGTCTTTGGGGATGCTCCATTATTTACAGCTTGCCTTCCTGTGGCCCCGATGAGACATGACAGGAGCCACAGGAAGCTTATGAATTAAACAGAAGGACCTAAAAGCACAAGAGGGGCGGGGGGTGCAGGGTGATGGGGAGGCCTGAGGACATAGTAGAGTACGGAGGGTGCAGATTGCGGCGCACATGTTCATGTAACCTGAGGGCTAAAAAGGAGTTGAGGGAGGCAGGAAGGAACAAGGAGACAGACAAGAGAGTGGAGAAAAGGGATTCTTTATGAAGAAGAACAACAGAGACAAGAGTGGCTGAAGGGATTAGATGAATTTACGTCTAACATTTAAGCAATAGCTAAAAGAGGAATAGCAGCGGTAATATTGCCAAAGAGACACTAATCCCTCATGCATGCATATAAAATACAGGAGTAGAGATGATGTCATGCAGTCGGTGGACAGGCAGCGGGGTGTGTTATTTCTCAGCTGTTGATAAAATAGGCTGGGCAGTGAGGAGCTTCTGGTTTCCGCCCGCATATCTGAATTGATGGGATAACCTCATTTGGGCAGTGACTCATCAGATGACGCCGCCGGCCGACACACTATAGCTGCAAGCTATAAAAGAATCAAGTAAACAATCTCATCAAGTTTAAGAAAATGAAAAAATAAAGATGGACAAACTCTGTACATAGACTTAAGGCAATCTTTGACAACTCTGTGTATGATAATAATATTAGGCAATTCTAATTCTTCAGGATTAAGATATTATTTTTAGTGCAAATATGCATGCATAGTCTTCTAAACCTTTGTACAGTAGGAAATATTATTCATTTTCTCATGCTCTTACACACACACGTCCACGCCCACACAGGTGTGTCTCATGGCTTATATTTCTAAGTAACTTTTTACAGGAAGTATCTTTAATGACAAAGTCATTCAAGGCTCTCTAGGGAGCTGCTGTTCATCCCTTAAAGCATCCTTAGACGGGAAAAGAAACCACCCCAGACCACAGGTGCCAGGGTGACATCATCTTATAATCAACCTCAAACCTGGGCATTGAGCCACATGCTGCATTTTAATACAGTAAAAATGCTTCATCGTTCAGTTTCTTTTCTTCCCCTCCCTCTATTGATCCTCCGAGATGAGTGAAAATTGGCGCGTCACATAAAAAGGAACGTTCTGAGCATTACATTTACCTAAAAGACTGGAAACTACTCTGGGCTTGTTAACCACAGTAAGAGATACATTTTATTCTCAACTTAAATGTGTTTTTTTTTTTTTTACTGATAGTTGATCAGTTTTAAGATTATTTTTTAAGAGGTATTGGTTTTCATTTGCTGCATGCCGCAGTGGGCTTCCTGTACAATACACTAATAAAGTATACAAGCTTTCCTTACATTAGCCTTTGAAATCCCCCTGAATTAACATAAAAGCACATGATTAATTCACAATAATTCAGCTTTTGGCTGAGTTTAATCTAACTTTATTTAATTTTATTTAATCAAAAAAAAAAACATTTCTGCATTTAATTCAAAACCTTGGTGATGCAGTGTTAGGCTGTGATGCCTTCAAATGGAGTTCCACTAACTATAAATACTACCTAGTATTTATAAGTAAGTGTTATTGCCATAAATTGAGAGTAACATATTGCATATCATTTCACATTGCAGAGGGATCTTTTCAGACTCTTGCATCGAAGTTGATGTCAAATTTGTAGAGATCCACAAACACCGAGAGTCCCTTATTCTTTAGCTATGTCTGTCAGAAATGTGACTGCAGGGGCCATGTGCTCCTTTCCACCCCCTCCTTCCTAACCACTGCCCAGACCATATGTGCACATGAGAGGCAGCTGCAAACTCAACCACTTGCCCTTTAATAGAGTGACAGCAAGTTTTTTTTTTTTCTGATCAGCCTTTATCTGGTGGCTACTGTGGGTGATATTCAATTGCATTTTTTCCATTATGCCAATTCACGACATACATTATCTCCCAACAAGATGCACAGGTTAAAGTCAGTTTCAATGAATACAATTCATTAAAATAGAGTTTAGACAATAGAGTCAGATTTTGATAGAAAATGTTGTACAATACATTTCAGTCTGAGTTACATTACAATTTATTGCAGTAGATTGCATATTCTGTCGTTTGTGTGATGTGATTAGGTAAAAAAAAAAGTTATTAATCTGAGGAAGCCCAGTAAAACAGATCAAACTGTTGACTTTTAAGTAATACCTCATCCTGAGCAAACATTTGGGAACAATGGGAAGGATCCACTCCATTTGAACTGGAATAAATTTGCTGCAGAACCAAGCTCGGTGTGTGAAAGAATTACTGACGACTGGGTGGGGATTGAAAGAACCGGAAAGAAAAACGCAAAGGCTCTGGTCTAGGTGTCATATTTGGGAGGTTTTTTTTTTTTGGTGGGGGGGGGGTGGTAAAATATTACAGAGAGTTAATGGCAGTCGCTCTGCCATTATCCAGTGAAGGGGGATGCATAAAAACAAAAGCGCTAATCTATTAGTACTGTGTAAATCAGATCTCTTTTGTAGTAATGTCTTCCAAATAAGTAGATACATGTGTCATCACGGCATAACTAGCTCTCTGATTAGTTATAGAGTACCATCTATCTCCTTTGACAGTTGTGTCAAAGTCAGCCATTCAGCTCATCAATATTCAACAGCATAGGAACCCTAATGCAGTGCAGGGTAAGTCTGCAGAAGAGTTCAAATGCAGGAGGATACGACATTTGCAGACAGACCTTTAGACTCTTTCACAAACACCACATATGTATTTCGTAAAAGTTAATTGTGCAGATAAACACACACATGCCATGTCTACAGAGTGAGACATAAACCCATTGCTTCCTTTACCTCAATGCATTTGGCACAAAAGGGGAACTGAAGTTCATGAAAGCGAACCAGTGACAACTGAAATCAACTAAAAATATGTTCATTTTACAGCCTGACTGTGTAGAAACTTAAAAATTGGTCCAAGCAAAGTTAGGACAACTGAAGGTGAATTGAGGATAAATAATGCAAAATTCTCTCAAGCATTTACTTTAAAATATGCAGTGTTTTCATTTTGAGTGTTTGCTTGCAGAGTTACATGCAGCAGCAACGATCAAAATCAAATATAATGTGGGCTAAACCACACAGATTAATAGCAAAGCCAATAGTAAAACTGCATGTGCACACTTAAGTGTTGTTTTTTTCAAATGCCTACTTAAAGTTTTATGCCATTATTTTCTGTTTCGCATATAATATTAAACTGAGCATCTGAACAGTATTGGCCCTGGCATGGGCTGCATAAATGCAATGAACGTAACGCCTAGAAACCATCCTCCAAACCGAGGGTAAGTTTGCTATCCATCCATGTGCCACTCACTTCTCGCTTTTTCTCTCTCTTTTTTTTTTTTTAACTTTTATGGTGATCCAGTGAATTATTCACACAGGACCTGAGGTGACTGCAAGTATCCTGCTTAAAAGGGCTTGAGTGGGAATTGAAGTGGGCTTGTGCACTGAACCCATCACTTTGAACACACATTTATGACCCATGTGTTCACGGGAGTGCCTCACCTCGCACACTTTGTACTTTGGGAATTAAATGAGACGGCAAGGGGTGATGACTTTGGAAGGCGTCAAGAGTATTAGAAAGATGATAAAATTGCTTTTCTGACTGGATCATGTGTGAATAGTATGACAGAGCGAGATTAGCTCAGGACGATGCACACACAAGCTAAACAGAAACTTTAGCTCTCGTGACATCAAACACCTTAACCACACAGGATGAACGAAGAGTCACACAAAACAGGCAGCAGCCTGACCACTTTGTCATAAGTGGTAATGAACACTTTAGAACAAAGAGATACATATAATATGTTTTCTAAAAGAAAATTATGTTAAAATGGATTACTACTGGCTCTTACGCCTCCAACGTGTAAGCAAAAAAAATTAATAAATAGAAAATTGATTGGTACATTTCTGGAGCGCCATCAGTCAACACACAGTCAGGCTCCCGTGATGCTCACATCAGCACCCATCCTCACATCCCACAGTGCATTTATGGGGGAAGCAGAGCACAGCAGCACTGCTGCCCTGTACCATTCTGGTTCATACACACCCCGACCCCTCAGCCCAGACCATCTGTCAGTGCTAGCAGCATTCTCTCATTCTGCAACACACACACGAAGAGAAGGAAAGAGGAAGTCAAACATATGGAGGTGTTGCCAAAAGCACATCAAACCAGTTAACATTTTTCTGACACGGATTAAACTCTTCAACTGCAATTAATGCCTACACAGTCCCCTTTGTTGCACTTCCTCTGTTAAACGGTACAGTGTTGACTAAATATGCATGTGGTAAAGAATATACAAGTAGGTACAATGTAGATCTTTTCACATGATCTGTCTGCTGAGAAACAGCGATTAGCTGCTTCCTGTCTGCAATCTCATTACACTCAGTTGGGGACGATCCATGGGACCCAGTTGTGCTTCCATGCAGGGAAGGATGATGATCACAATCCCACTGATAAAAACACCAGATACGGTCAGCTGAGGACTGGGAACTACTGGACCTAAAGGCAATGAAGCTTGAATATTGCATTTGGAGTATAAGGAGAGGGCAACCGCATCATAATGAAAACAAATAATACCTTAAAAGAGCATACTCAAGTATATGGTACAATAACTGGATGTGTCAAAAGATATGGTAATAATATGTCAAGCCAGTGCTTTAGATCTTACACATCACTGACCTTCTGTCACTGGATTTAAGGGAGGCCCAGTGCTTTAGCAGAGAACATGGACATTATCTTCCCAAGCAGCTGATAGAGATGTGAAGGAGTGCTCTCCTCAAATTTCTCTGTGCTCACTTACCAAGAATAATTATTTTGAGAGTGCCATAAAAATAGGGAGAATCATCAAAAAATAGCAGAGCATGTCATTCACTCTCTAGACTGTAAAACTGTAGTTTAAAAATAGACAAAGACACCAGAAAGGTTCACAAACTGAGGAAACTTTGCCGAAGGGAAGATTTAAGCAAGCGTTCAGAGAAGAAGTGACATCAAAATATCCATTTTGCAGTACAAGTTATTCAGGAATGGATCAGTGTGCAGGTGGATCAGGACAAGCCGCTGCCTGGAGGGAATGCCTTGAAACGGAACAACATTGACCCAAAGCTGATTTGAAGAAAATGACAAATGACCTTTCTAGTCTGTACAAAAGTAATGTTTCAAATTGATATTAAAAACTGTCATCCAATACTTTAGAACACATTTTCTGATATGTTCGATCAGAAAATATCAGAAAATTACATCAGACCAATAATAAAAAAGACTCACAGAAAAGTGAGCTTAAAGAATTATATGTTCAACATGATCTTTAAGGTTGGTATTTCCAAAAGATATTTTTATTCTGATCATAGATCATCATTGGATTATACATTCCAATTTAGTTTAGTTTTAGAGCAAGGTGTTGTTCTAAAAACTACAATATATTTATGACTGGAATGAGCTTTCAAGATAAGAGATGACTTAACTTCTTGTCACACAAAATTAAAATTAACTCAAAAGGCAAAACAAAAACTGATGATTTCAGGATTCTGGGAGTAAAATAGGAATCAAAAAATGTTATTTAATGTCTTATCCTATGTCTGAACCTTTTGTCTTCACTATTAGATCGAATCAAAAGAAATTCTAAAAGTCATTTTGAAGTCAGATACCAACCTACAGAGACTAGTAACTATAGTTCCAGGACCTTTGCTATTTTTTACTACTTTGTCTCAATAGAGCCATTGTTTTTTTTTATTTTTTTTTTAGGATTGTAGGTAAGGAAGTAACAGAAACTATAATGCAGAACTGTAAAGTGGAAGGAAAAATATATCTCATTAGTATGCTAAATTAGGGTAACAGGGTAGGCAAGCGTAAGCCTTGGCTTCAGCCTATTCCTTTTTTAATGGTGGGTTTAAAGGGGTATTTTGTATTTCCTTTCTTTGTGAAATGTGATTTTACCAAAATAAAGTGAAAGTAAAAATATAGTAACTCTCATCTAATATTAACTCTGCCTGCATTGTTGGGATGATGGTCCTGCCCCAGTTCATTTGCAGCTTTTTTCAGGTTTTCCTCGACCATTATGGTATTTCTTCCAATCAGCTCTGGCCACTTTCTCTATCCCAGATAAATAAAAAGCATCCCCGCAGCATGATGCTGCCCCACCATAATTCACTTTGGGAATCTGTGTTGACATTAGTGCAAAATATTAGTTTTCCACCACAGCATTTTGCCTGTGGACTATGGGGGAAGTTTTCTGCCATAGTGGACCAGGTTCAAATTTCATCTCATCAAAAATAATTTTTTGCATGCCAGTACACCAGTTTTGTTACAGGGATCTCTTTCAACACCATAACAGTGACATATTTTAAGATCACACCATAAGCCTGAGGTATTTGACGAGCTACACCGATTGAAGATGAAATGGATTAAAGTTTCTACGCTCGGCGTTCACTTAGTTGTGTCTGCTTTGTGATTGAAGAAGAGAGGCAGAGGGAGGGGAGAGTAAAAGCAGCAGAGCAGCAGCGGGCAACAAGCCACCAGCCCTGAAACCCAGAAATAACAGCGTACTTAGCGGGAATGATCAAGAAAGCATAACTTTTGCACAAAAGAATTAATTTTTCAAGCCTAAAACGACATAGAATTCAAAGAATTGGGCGACAAGGATTGGCCGTTTTCTGTTTTTTTATTTTAAGGCACCGAACTAAGAACGAAAGAAAGCAACAACACTGGAAAAAAGACGGGGATTACACACAACAGTGACAATAAAACACTCCTCGAGAAGTGGTCTGCCTGGTCTAAGGGTGAGGTCCGAATTAAAAACTGAAAAAAATTGGAAAACAGGTATTTTTCTGAGCATATTGTGCGTGGTTTATTTCCAAGTACCGTTTCTGTGTGAACTTTAAACTCAGGAAACAATGAAGACCTAGTCAGCAAGAACTCATCAAGTGTCTCGACGCTGCTAGCGTTAGCGAGCGAAGGGGCTGTAAAGCTAAGGGAGCTAAGTTAGCTGTTGGCTAATGTTAGCTTGCTAGCTAAACGTGTTTTTTCAGAAACTTTTCGTGTTGTTTCCACGAAGCCCAAACACTGAAGGATTATTCTGAGGACAGAGGGGAAGGGCAGGTTCCCTTCTGGACTTTTCCCCCTCTGCGTACTTTTCTAACATGATGGCTACAGAGGTCAGCAGTGAGGATGCGGGTTCGGTCACGACAGAAACAAGGGTGGCAAGCGGAGGAGGAGGCCCGGAGACGGCCCCTTTCCCCTGCTATCCTAAGCCGAACAGAGTGCGAGTCACCGATCTGGGACAAGAACCGACCCAAACCACCCGCCAAGATTCAAACACTTCTCCGGACTCGCTTCCCGACACAAGTATCTATCCGGTGCCTGGTGGGGATATAACGGGATCATTGCTCTCCCCAGCTGGGAGTGGTGGTCAGGCAGTTTTCCAAGGAACCAACTCAGGGACAAGGGGCGGCATGTGCAACTCTCCCACCTCAGAGAGTCCAACCAGTCGGAGTTCACCCACATCTACAGGCCCGGATGGCTCTACGAGCTTCCCACCTCTGCCACCTGCGCCCCCCATGGATGAAAGCGACCTGCCGGATTGGGGGGATGAGGAAGATTTGGTGTTTCCTCTTTCTGCACCTCCCACAAACCAGTAAGTATAACACCAGTTCAAAACGACGCGCTGTTCTTTGACACCAAGTTTTGTTTCCCCCCCCCCGTTTTTTGGTACTTACTTCCTTTCTACTATTACATACTTGTCTCAGTCAACTATTTTAAAAGTCTCTAAACATTGCTTCGGCTTGTGGAAGTTGATATTCAGTATCCGGTAGCATCTATTATCCCCGATTCACAGTTTCCTGGAGTGCTGCGTATCATTTGCATGTTTGGGATGTTTTTAATCCCTCTGGTTGAAAATTACATTTCAGAAGAGGTTCTGGCAGGCGGAAATTAATTTTAATAGTGCACGTGAAAGTCTATGTCTATAAATATACCCTGACTTGCTGGTGAAGTACTCCTTTGAATGATACAAGTAGCTAAGTTTTACACTTAATTGCATTTTTGTTTTAAATACTGATGGGTATGAATTAATGGAGAGTGTCTATAAAATGTCCCAAGGCAAACCAATCTTTTCCAAGATAGTTGAGTATGAAAAGATAAAAATGCAAATTGATGAGCATGTTCATGGCATGAGCTACATAGTCTATCACTGTTTCATAAGTGTGACATGAAGGCTTTTGTTAAGCCCACCTTGTTTTTTGTCTCTCTAGTTCACAGTGGAACTGTAATGTTCTCAAACATCAGACCTGAGTGAAAGTTTGCAGTTCGGTGCATACTTCTTCAGATTGATGTGCCATCTTCTAAAAGCAGTGTTATGAAACACTAACTTTCTGCATGCATGCAGGTTTAAAACGATGCTGCTTTCGTTCAGGACCTTTTCCAACCTGGACGTTTTCTACACGCGACAGAACACTCCTTGTTTTTAAACCTCCAATTCAAATGAGGCTGACACATTTTATTACGATATTTCCGTCAAAATGACCAGCCATGTGTTATGAAGGGTCGGGCGTCGTTTGAATTTGAACGGTTCCTATTCCTTGTTTCGATTCTGATTCCTAACAATTTTCGATTACTTTTCTATTTAGAGACGGGATTAAAAAAAATCAACTTGGTTTAATTAGGCTAGATAACCAGGTGTTTCAGGATAAATAGTCTAAACATCTGAATTAATGCTAACTGCATGAGTTTTTTACCTCATAACTTTACCAGGAGTTTTTGACAGAACTACTTCAGGCTAGTTTGTCAACGTCATTCACATGTACTTGAATGCAAATGTTCTAAATCTTTTCAGAGGCAAACTTTGCAAGGGAACTTTATTTATGAAAAGCTGGTGAAAGCACATTTACACCAGTAGTTGCATTAACTGAATAAGCTCCACTTTCGGTGGGTTTATTAAACGGTGAAGGAAAAATCTGATGGCCATCTGTCATTTTGACAGATCACACACACCGCCTCTTGGTGTAGACGTGTAAACATTTTCAACTTTATGCACAAAGTACATCACGGCGGTAACTGAATCAGTCAATACAAGGTAAATTAACAAAGAATCATTCCTGATCTGGTCTCAATGCGTCTCAATTGCTATCTGGAAACGATGTGTTAAAGAGTTATGGGAGGCGTTGGAGTGTGTCTGCTGCAGGATTCTCCTTCCGCTGAGTGTTTTTTCGGGATCACGTACCGTTCAGAGTCTCACCGACTTCTGATCGCTTCAGTTCCAGAAACGTTTCCCGATTTCAAAACATTTTCAGGGCAGCAAAAAAGTATTCATCTTCTTGACGTGTGATGACACGATCTCTGCGTGACTTGTTGAATATAAAACAAACGGAATTAAAATAAAATACAATTGAATATGTCATATCATTTAAAAACAATATGGCTACAAATGGATTATTATGAGATGTTTGTTTTTGACCCAGTCAGTCGAAATGATGGACATCAAAAACGTCTGATTTACTCGTATCAGTTTCTGATGCTGCAGATCGTTGATCTCCCACTGATGAGAGAACCTGGAGCAGGAAATCAAACAAACAAAACACATCAGTCCAGGTCAGCATGAGGTATGAAATCATAAACTGAGCAGAGTTGGGCAGTCCGGTGACTGATCTGTAGATGGTGTTAAACTGTGTTGTTTTTTTTTTTTTTGTGGAAGTGGACAGAAAAAAATAAATCTTTTTCTGCAGAGGTACATCTACTACTCTGCTAAACAATATCTAGGATACAGATTTTTTTGTTTACAACCAACTTTCGCCTGGCCAATTCTGAGTCCAGCTCCGCACATGGTGACACCCACAACATGGTGTCTGCAGAGGAGAAATGTAAATTATGGCTAAACAGTTTAAATCCTACAGTAATCAGGTTGTAATTTACCAAGCGTCCTGGCACTGGCCGCTGTTATCGTACTGTAACATACCTGTCTGCCACACCTCAGCATCCTGAGCCTCTGTGTGTGTGTTTGCTTAAAGCCAAGTGTTTTTGTTTAGGCCTGCAGCTATCCAATATTTCAATAACTCAGTACTCTACTGTGTAATCCATTAATGAATTAATTGGATTTACATGTGCTATACCGGCGGTTTTTCAGGAAGGTTCCTACATTTGAAGCTGCCCCTTTCTTTTGTTCTGTCATGTGTTTTTATGGACGTGCGTCAATCCACCACAAAGGATCAATTCAATCATTCATTAAATATTCATTAGAAATCCTTTTTAGAAGATTTTATTTCAGGAATATAAGGTAATTATTCAGTTATTCGACTTGATCTTGCATATTTTTGTCTAGGAATTCGTCAGGAGCTTTTTAGCAACTGGCTAGAGGTTTGTTTTTCCTCTTCTTATTGTCAAAAGGTTCTGAAGTCTGCATTAGGTGTGTAACGGAGGTGAAGACAAACCTGAAACACCGCATTTGGCACAACTGTATGTCCTTTTATAAGTATCAGCATTGTTAAAAAGAGACAGCGATTTCCTCTCCAAGCCTGTTTCAAATCAGTGCATAAAGACACTGGCCCAAAGCCAGCACATTATGATGTAGGCATTGTTAAATACATCAATGTGTTTGTATGAAGTTTGTTTTGCTGTGGTAAGGTATGGCAGCTTTTAATGTGGAGTATATTCACTTTTCTTTTCCTTGATCTAAACCCAACCCTTTGGTCAGTTCTGCCCTTTCCTCTTCTCATCCTCTTCTGTCGGTTACATATAAAGTAAACATAATATATACATATATATATATATATATATATATATATATATATATATATATATATATATATATATATGTATATATATATAAATAATTTTTTAAACCAGTATCTGATCAGATGCTTATTATTTTTTCTCCATTCACCAAAGACACCATTGATAAGTGGCATTACACTAGTTGTAGTTTCATTGAGAAAATGCTGAAGCAATAGATTTTTCTTTTTTTTTAGTTCAAATCTGTGACGCTTTCACAAATCCTGTTGGTGAAAGTACGTGTCAAAAAATTTTTTTTTTTTTTTTTTATCTTTTTAGTGTACACTCCCATGCTCAGCTACTGGTCAGTAACATAACATTAACAGCTCTAATTGTAGTGCCAGCTGCCATCGAAACAGGTGACTGCTTTGTGAGAGCTATAATTAGCAAGCAGAAGAGAAATGTAAATAATTATTTGACACTGACAGCTTAATAGTTTGTCAAAGCTATGGCAACAACAACTCTCCTCCATTTCCATACCATGAAGGTAACTCACTTATCAACCCTACACGTACTGTACACATGAAGTGTGTTAACTAAACTTGCCTGACAAGTTTTGTCTTTGGCATTTGAATAAAAGCTGGGAGATGAATAGTAAAATAGGGACTTGTGACGCCTCTCCTGAATGGTCACCCTCATTACACTGCTTTGTTGTAAAAATAGCCACCTGGAGACTTCACATTTTCTCTATATGGCATATAATGACCTGTAAATGTATATCTCCTAATTTTCAGGTCTACGGGGTCTGACTTGGAAATTTAGATTTTTACCAAATTCCTAATCTTTTCCTAGTAACTGTGTAACAACTATGCTGCAGGTTATTTGATAAATGTAGTACTTTTGTACTGAGCAGAAAATGAATGACTGACCTTGATCAATAAGTTAAAGAAAGATATAAAGTATAAATGACATCAGACTCTGTGAACATATTTTAAGCTAAAAAATAGATTATGTTCTGATTAAGAGAGTTCTTACTCCACTAAATTAGGAGTGAGCAATTATCAGTGAAATTAGCATATTATGTGTTTAAGTTGCTCAAAATGTAAAAAGTTCACAAATAATTCTGAAGTATTCATCACAAATTGTATTATTTATTTATTTTTTTTAGAAGAAATATAACACGAAGAATAAAAGAAAGTTAATGTTTAATCCTTGCACCAAAGATGATTCATGCAAAAAGAGTCAGGTTTAAGTCTGATTAGTCTTAACCAAAAACTTTCTTGTCCCCATTGAGAATTTCCCGGACTATAAGTTGCTGCAGAATATAAAATGATGCAAATTGTATAAAAAGAGGGAGGAAAAAAAAAATTAGTTGCACTGGACTGTAAGTAGCAGGACTAATCAAACTATGAAAAAAGTCCAACTTATAGTCTGTAAAATATAATTGGGAAACAGTTTTAAATAAAAAAAGAAACCCAAAACTTTTTCATGTACTGCTTTTTATTTGTGGTATAGTACTAATTGTGTGAAGATCAGATATACTTGGGAATATTGAGCAGTGATCTAAGTAAAGGGTTTGATCTAAGAAATGCCATGAAAATATTATTTTGGATCTTGTCAGTTCACCTATTTACGTTTCACCCATATCGCTCTCATGCTTCCGTTCCATCAACACCTTGTCCCGTCAAGTCTGCATCATGGCCTCTGTCACGACTGAAGTATTTAAAACTGTGTTAAACACAAAGCCGACATTTACTGGATGAATGACGCCAACGTTGTCTGACCATACTTAGAAAATGCTGTAACTTTCATTATACTATACAGTTACAGCAGGACGAAGCTAAATAATCGTTTCCTGTGTCTGCATCACTATGCAGATGGAGTGCTACACAGAATGAGCAAAAGATATTATTGAGTTGTAGTTTGCCATTTCTGGGACAGATGTGTCCAGGAAGAATGAGGTAAATGTTGGTTTATCAAATTGCATTATTTAACAGCAATATCTCTATTATTGTTAGGTTTGGGCATCAAGTCTTGAGAATGAATTAGAACCACTACTAACATTTCAATTCTCCCAGAATCATTCAGATTGAAAAAATTTTGATTTATAGGTTTTGATTTATTCCTGGTCCAATATTATTTTTTTTATCGTTTTGTATGTTTACCTTTCATTCTTTCTTTTTTTTTAATGCACCCTTCTTTCTGGAATACATATTTATTCATTTGATTAGAAA
The DNA here is from genome assembly GCF_019740435.1 of Gambusia affinis. Lineage (NCBI taxonomy): Eukaryota > Metazoa > Chordata > Actinopteri > Cyprinodontiformes > Poeciliidae > Gambusia > Gambusia affinis. Next base: position 10,825,878 of record NC_057870.1, read on the forward strand.
AATTTGATTGAATGTATATTTTAGAGTAGGTATGGGATATTTATTAAGTGATTCTACACAAATGGCCACTGTGACTTTCATTCACAAGTCTACACAGATTTACGTACTTTTGAATAGGTTGCACCCTGTTGTTTTACTAGAGTGTGCAACCTGTGCCCAACACCGTGAGTTCCTGTCGCCTTTAGAAACATGCAGGCCTGTGCCTCAGATTAAACTAACAACTCTTTGGGAAATGAGTGGTTGGTTTTGAGTTTCCACGGAGATTAGAGGAGATTTTAAGCCATGGAGGGGTTCCCTGATTACATGGTGGGATTGGAAAACCAGCGGCTGTGGTAATGAGTTTACCTGATTTACTGGTTGAATGAGGAATATTGCTGCAACCGTATTAACTTAACATCAACACTGTTTTATTTACCTTCGTGGGGCTAGGAGACACAGTCTTTGTAAGGCTCCCATATTTTCTTAAAAAGGTATTTTCCTTCTTGGAAAAGTGTAACAAAAGGACTATATTAATGAGCCTTTTTCAGTCATTACACAAGTATTTGGCTGATGAGCTCAGCAAACAGTTTATAAAATTACTTATACAGACCTTTGGAAGCACTTTAAGCAGTTTATGTGTTGATGAAGACATTTCCCACAATCTCAAAGCTAATACAGAAAATGTAGTTTCTTAGATGGGGGACTCTGACATTTCCAAGTAATTTAAGTGTGTATACAAATCTACGCATTTATTAGAGCTGTCAAAATTAACACATTAATCCTGTGAAAACTCATATTGCTGTTAACGCTGTTGATTTTTGCAATGCCTGATCACCACACAGGCTTCTGTACTTTTTGGATGATGTATGTGCTGCAGTTTGAACAATATTTTCTTCTCTTTCAGCATTTAACTTAATGTAAAGAAGTTCCCCAGTTCTGCTTTGAGGCCTTATGGTTTTAATAAGCTCTTAGTGAATCTTCCTCAGGAAAACAAAACTATAGAGTCACTTTCCTCTGTAGAGTCGGACCGTTTTGTTGTTTGGAGGGGTTGGCGTCAAATGTGAAAACGGCACAAGAATAAGGCTTATTCCAACAGCAGAGTCCATTGTTATATTTTATGCATTGTACTTGTTTTAATCCCACTTAAAATCTGTTTCCTTTAATTTCCCGCCATGTTTGTAAAACGTAAGTAGCTCGTGCAGGGAGTATATGGATAACGGTACTTGTGGCGCCTTAAAATTTACTCTCGCATTTCCTTTGTTCGTTTCTGTTGTGATGTAGGTTCTACATTTTATTCATATTGGTCTTAAACCTGCAGAAACCTTGTTAGAGCTGGTTTGTCATGCCTGCTGACTGAAAAACCGACTGTAAAATCGGTTTTGCACTGACAAGGCAAAGACTGCAGTCTGAATGCATTGCTATTTTGTCATACAATATCGTATCCTCATCTGACATTCACACTACCATCCTGTTGTTAAGACTTAATGGTAATGCTAGAATATTGCTGGAAAATTCTGATGTTAAATAACTACAGTACTTTGTACTACTGCCTGGGAACCACCTGTATTGGGCCGTTGCAGCTTTTGTTAATGTTCTGCTATGAGATTGCACAATTGCCTTGTTATTCATACCGTTCACACAAATACTAAAGCTTGATATTACATGATGAAAGGATTAGTTTGGGGTTTTTTTTAGGAGAAAAGAAAAGCAAAAGTTGGAAGAAAATTGATTTAGAAAACAAGTTCAGAAAAAAGTGAAGCACTGACTCAGTAAAGCACGATGGAGAGAAATGAACTCACTTCATGAGGGAAGCTGATTCTTTCTGCTCCAAACTTAAAAGTGTAGAAGAGTTGAGGCCAAAATAATTTTTATCACTGGAATACCCAGAACTAAGTTTTTATTCAACCAGTAAGGTGTTCTGATTTTAGCAGCCATTTTTTAATTAATAAACATGCATGAAGACAGGGTAACAAGTTTGGAAAACATTTTCATCTTACTAAAAATGGCATATTGAAAGATCTGTTGTCTTCATTTTAATAATAAATTAAGTAACAGCAATACTTAATTGCTGTTAAGTATTGCTATTCACTGTTATATTAAAGCTATTCATTTCTACTAATAAACCATCTGCATCATTTTCAAATAATGGCAGATTAGTTATAAATGTTTGGATGACAAGTGGGGCTGAAACGATTAATCGTGACCGTGAAACGGTCGTCAACAGCCAAGTTTTTCCATCTGATTTTCAGAATAATCCTTAGAATAATCAGTAACTAAAATAACCTTTAGTTGCAGTTTACTAGAAATGTGAGATTACTTTTTTCAGCAGTTGTGCTTTTAGAAATTAAAAGCTCTGAAGGAAAACTGTGTGATTGTCACAGTGAAGCTTATTATCTCTGATTTAATGGTGTTATTTCAGGCAAACTGACTAACAGCAGGAAGCCTTAACATGTTGGGTTTCCGTCCATCCTCGTCTGTCTCACTGGTTGGCTCGCACTGACGCAGATCACCGCTTCGGACACATCGTTGGCTCTTGCACTCATCAGTTGGACGTCTGGCACTTGTCCTGTCATCGTCTTGGCTTGCACAAAGTAAACAGCTACGATGGTTCATCATGCATCATGGGTGTTTCACTGATCATGTGGTTTAAGATTTCCTCATCTGACAGTAGCTTCATTACAGAATAAAAAACCTGTAGGTCAATGCAATTCTGATGATTTAAGTAAAAAAAAAAATAAAAAATCTGCAAAGTGTTACGGTACATTACAAAAAAATAAATGGCAGTAGTTGTCATCAATCATCTCCTGCTTTGTTTTATCTGTTGTGAAAACTTGAATGGATGACATAAACAGAACTTTATGATCACAGTTTAGAGGATTTTAGGCTGGCTAGATAGTTCATAAACTTAAACAGTGTTTGCATCAAAAATACTTTCATTCATTCATTTGCCAAGTGAGCGCCTGGAGAAAGACCAAAACCACTTTGAAACACTTCAGATGGACAAACTTCTGACTTTGTGTGTCAATGTTAATGTAGCCGAAGCTCGTGTGTCAGTGTGTTAAAATTTTCATAGACTGCACCTAAATGGCCATTTCTACATCTGTCTGTTAACATATGCCACTCCCTATCCTTGCGTCCCTGTGGTAGAGAAACCAATAGGCAGCATGCTCAGGATGTGTGCTTTTGAGAGAGAAAGAGGAGCGAGTCGGAGGAAACGAAATCAGTTGCTGGATTAAGTGGAGCGAAAACCAGAAGGCTACAGCACCGGTGTCTTTCTTTAAACCAGCCTTTTAAAATGATCAGATCGAGACGCATCGTTACTAAACTAGTTGATCAGACTAATTAATCAAGTAAATCCACGTGAGCCCGTTTTGGTCTTTGCGTCTTCCTGTTTAATTATTCTCCACGGATGTTGCTCGTTGAACTTGTCTTCGAGAGATGACTGTGTCAGGGCTCCAACTGGGGGAAGCCCTAATGCCTTTATTGGATTTAGAAATGTTTTTGGTCGTCTTTCCACATTGGAGCTTGCACTTTTTACCGGGCCAGCAGCGCTATTGGTGGAGTCGATGCGCCTTGTGAGAGAGTACGGGACACAGGAGGGAGATGCAGCAGAGGGTGAACTCGGCGTAAGTGAGGCTTCTGCTCAGCCCTAAACTGTCTTTTTAATCCCCAACATTCATTTATAGGATCGAGTAGAGACGGCATTTTGAGAAAACTCAAAATTTTCTCAGGATGTTTTGAGGTAATTACCGTAGTGATGATAAAAACGTATTAAATAGTTTGTTGGCTCTAAATCCCTCACAGCAGAGCTTCAGAGCAACAGAAACACTGCTCCAAAAATAAAACTTTAAGACCTGTATGTCAATAATACAAATGGCTTCAGGGTTGCATCTGTACAATTAAACTCTATAGTTGTGTTCATTATTGTTTTGGTTTTTTTATTTGAAAAAATAAGACATTTTCAATACCTCATAGGAACACCAACGGGATAGATTGTTCCGAACTGAAAAAGAAGAATCCGAATCATGCGGTCAGGTTTGTGGATCAGAAACAAATTAGAAGTTATTTTTAGTAGATAAATAATTGTTTAAACCAACTTTTTTTTCTTTATTGTATTGATAAACCTTATGACTGCTTCTCCTTAGTAGGGTTTCACAATATGTTGTGAATATATCATCACAGTATCAGTGACAGCATTATTAAAAGAACAAAGAATTGCATGTATTGCAATAAATCTGATGATATAAATGTCATTGTGCTCACTGACTGGGGTTGGTGAGTGCAATAAACCCAAAGTAGAGCAGCATCTACTCTGTAAACATTCATTTCAAGTAATACCATCATCGTAGTGCGGATTGACATCATCACATATATATTTTTCTCATCTCATGCGGCCCAAATTCCTTTGTCACGATATTTTGTTTTATGAATTAACTTTTAATGCACAAAGTTTAAATACTAATTTGACTGACTTCAGTAGAACAGGATCTTTTTCTGATTTAAAACCTTAATGTGGCGAAGTAAACCACAAACTATGAATGATTTATTTCCCCCAAATGTTGTGTCAAATCAATAATTTTTTGTCTGTTAAATAAATGTTGTTTTTGTTTACATTAAGTTATTAGTGCTCCAAATGGGGAACATTTGCGACAATGCAGCTAGTCAAATTGATTAGCTGCAGATGTTTGACTGGAGACGATTAATATATCTTCAGAATACTGAAATTGCAACTCTTATTCATTTTCTGGTTCCACGTGCTTCTGAGCTCTACTTTATTGAACAGATGTTTTAACCTTTAAATTCTTTATTTGGTTGTTTTTCGGTTTGCTACAGATGATTCCTTAAAAAAATGTAATAAAGGCTTATTGTAGGACATTGGAAGTCCTGTGAAACAACCAATGAGCCTTTTGGGGGTAGATCCATGTTGACGGTTTTTCAAGATTGGCAGTTTGAATGGGGACGCAATATTTTTCTGTGCTACGTATCTGACCGTAAAAGACTGCTTATATCTGTAAATGTAATGCAGAAGTTGGCTCTATTGTGACTTCTGGTTGAGCCTTGACTGTGCAGGTAAAGATTTTGTTTTGTAGATAGTCAAATATCAAGGGAAGTTAAGCTATATGCGTCATTATTTGTTGGTGTGTCATACAAAAAACTCCCATCAAAATACATTGACTGTATATACAAATATCAATTGTACACACAGAGAATGATGATATGCAATAAAGTTGGGTTTAATTCATTTTTTGTTGTTTGATTTTGATAAGGGCAGACAGCATGTCTGTGGAGATGTCAAAGTGCAGATGCACCCATAGCAACAGAGGAGGACGAAATGGTAGTTTAATGAGTCAGGCAGACGGACTGACAGAGGGAGAGACGATGTCTACCTCAAGCAAATCACAGCAATCTTTCTGTCCTGTTGCTCTAATTTCCCCTGAAGACGAGAGTCCAGCTCCAGATTCCTAGTCTGTGGTAACAATAAGACGGCACACAATAAATGGCACTTAAAATAATGTTTAAAACTTTAACCTCAGGCTCGGAGCATCTCAGAATATACCAAGGACTAATTAATTAATTTACAATCCCTGTCCCTACCCCCAAAAAATATTAAAAATACATTCCATTTACCTTTTGGGCATTTCTCTTTTAAACAAAATGCATTGCAGGGATTTAGAGAGAAATGTGAAATCAGCTGCATTTCCACACGCAGGGTAGGCAACCATCAAAACATGCAGAGCTTAGAAAGAGCTGCCTTTTGTTTCCCCAACTGTTCCTCTATTACAAATGTGTTTAACATTATGCAGACTTGAATGTTTCAGTTCAGCTGTGCAAGGCAGACGCTGAAGACGCATCTATTACTGCTGAGGAAGGTGATGATATACTAATTATTCTTTTCATTGATGACTAGCACTTTGGTGAGAGTATAAATATAGATTAAAGAGCTGTTTTGAAAAAACACAGCACTTTAGCAATGTTTTCATGTTGTTTTTGATTTACCAATTGCAGATTGGTTATTGAGTGATTAGTCTGTAAACCTCTAAAAATCTAAATCCATTTGGATTGAAGCATATTTTTCCCTATAACATGCACAAAATGATGACATATATGTAATTATTTTTTTTAAAGGTTTTATTGGCTCCTGTGGCCTTTATTTGACAGTTAATTGACAGAAAAGTGGGTAATGAGAGAAGGGGGAAGACATTCGGCAAAGGTCGCCAGGCCGGGAATCGAACCTGCGACGGCTGCGTCGAGGAGTAAGGCCTCCTTATGTGGGTTGTGCTGAACCCCTGCACCATCAGCACATCCCCATATATGTGATCTTGCCTGGTGGTGTTCCAGATGTTACACAGTCACATCTTTGTGAATTACCTAGACTGAGAAGCTGCTTACACACTGTCGAGCTGTACTGTATGTAAATTACCCACATGCAGGTACCAGGACTGGAATGACGCGAGAACTCGTACGCAGCCTCCGTTGCGAAGTTAATAAACGGTGCAGAGCCTCTGGCTGGGCTCTCTCTCCTATGTAGTGACGCAGCCACTGTTAGCTCCTTTCTAAACACACTGCTGTTGCATAGAGGTTGGCACACTCACTTTTGTTTGAATTACTGACTTGTTTTGCTAAATAAGTGAACTGAATTTGTTGCTCGGCGATTTGCATTAACCATTTTAATGTCTGTCCTAATCAGTTGGTCATAATCTGCATGATCTCCGATGAGAGCTTCCTCTTTTATAAATGCACTTTAGAAACAAAACCCATTAGTTATGGGTGCTCACCGTCTTCAACTGTGACACTGAAGTAATTTTCCTTGCACTGTTCTATTACTCAGCAGTAAGGTGCAACAATAAATCGACCAGATTTTGGGAGCTCGATGATTGGCTGGTACTTAACCGTGAAGCTGATCTTATCCACTGATCTTATCTACCTCTGCAAAGACCTAAAAATCCAGAATTGCCAAAAAATATTAGTTACATACGCTATCTCAGTAGACCATAACAATTTCTGCAGTTTCACCATTGACCAAATAATTTTGTTTTCTAACTTCTTTTACTGTGTAACATTTTCGTACTCTCAGCTCCTCCACAAACTTCTAAGTGAATATTAGAAGTAAATATTAAAGATGCACAGTATATTAGTATTAACCATATCAGCTGATAATTTTTTAGCATATCTATAGTGGATTATTTTCAACTTGTTGTCATTTGTGTGTGTGTGTGTTGGGAAGGGGTGTGGGCTGGTCAGGGGGTATATGCAAAATCACATATTGTGATTTTATTTATTACACAGATAAAATAGTATTCAATTGTCTTCCTGTTGTTTGTTTAATGGCAAGAAACTGAATGAAACACTACATCTATAACTAAGAACCTTGAGTAATAGAATAGTTGCATTAAAACAGAATTTCATTCTCACATTAAAAAAACCCCAAAACATTCTGCTGGCTATTTAAATTGAAGTTTATTCCCATCTTTTGTTGACCATCGGGGAATTGCTTGCTGAAAAGCTGGCTCTGCTGAGTAAAGCTGAGCCAAGATATTTCTGCTCTCCTTGCTACACATGTGCTGACATGACGGCCCATTCCTGAAACGGATGGTAGAACTATATACTGTAATCTTCATGGTTGAGGTTTATAGTCAGTTTAGTTTACGAATGAACTTTCCAGGTCGTGAAGATCTGTGTGTTGTTCTGTGAAATTGCATCAGGATGTTTATTACAAGCCCATCATGACTGTGCTGCTCAGTGCCTGAACATGTGTTGATGGGTGTCTCTTATTACCGCCGTCTAGGATGATCACTGGTTGAGACGGTGTGCCAATCACACAGCTGATCTTCAATCGCTTTCACTGTGGATGCTTCTCAATGCTTGTTCGGCTTGGAGCTTCACACTTGGTTCTGTTACTTTGCATGTTTGCTTCTATTTCCTTCCAGGCATTAAATAGGTTAAAAAAAAAAAAAATTGCTTTCCCCAATGCCATGGATTGCAAATTTATCATTACAGCAATATATATATATATATATATATATATCATGAAAAAAAATGTAACTGTTAGCTAATTAATTTTGTGCCACACATTCAGGCCCCATATGCCTGTGACATCATATGTTGGCTAAGAGCAACATTTTCAATAAAATCTTGCCTTTTAAGAGCTTTTTTTTTTTTCTTCCATGGAATAGCTGGAAAGGCTATTCATATATACTATGGAGTCTGTTTTCCAAAGCAGAAAAAAACGCTAACATCATGTTAGGTTTGGCTTAATCTGCCAGCACCGTCATCTGCTATCAGCTCGAATGCAGGATGGGTGAAGCAGGGCTCATTAGTAGCACCACCACAGTCCAAGAGCAGCAGAGCCGTTTGCCAACTCTGGTTTGGTGAAAAACCAGACGCACAAGTTGCATTTGGTCAGTAACGTGCACAAGTTGTCACCTTTAACCCACTTTAGAGGAGTTGTGCTGACGTGCGCCAGCCTTGGAAAGTGCTATCAGAAGTGTCGAGGCTTCTGAACGGAGCGGGTTCACAAAAGATCCGTTGATACCAGGTGCTGTCAGTGTGGGATAATAGAAAATCATTGGGGTGTCTTGGCGACGTGTCGCTTGATGTTGGGGTTTTCTTTAAGTTTCAGGGAGCACAGACAGAGCGGGACCGCTGCACCGTTCTGCACACATCAGTTTTCAACATTCACAAACACTGGACACAAACAGACTGTACTGACCAACGATCTATTCACTTGGATTTCTATATTTTAGTAGAACGTGGTTTTTTTTATAATGTTCATACAGTGTTTTACCCTTAAGTTATGCTGCATTCCAAACTTTCAAAAGGTTTTCGTTAAATATTTCACAGTATCGTGCGCTTAATTTTAAACAACAACTATTTCAGGTTGGTTGTTAAACAAACATAATGTCTTTTCTGATGTGTTTGCAGCAACAGTGGGCAAAGTCACTGGAAAAGTCAACACAAAAGTTGCCATCCAGCAAAGCAAAATAAACTAAAAAAAAAAAAATCACAAAAAACTTTTCACAAGCAGAAAGGCAGTTCATCAAATCACAAACTTTCCTTTAATAAGTTTTTGAAACCTAAACTTGATAAAAGTTTTTTTGTTAAAGATTTCACAGTAACATATGAACAAGTTTAAACAACAAACTTAAGTACATGTGACAATGTTATTTTACTTAAAGAGGACATTCTAGTTTGGAGACAACAATACTAGCAACTGCTTCATCTTTTAGCGACCACTAACAGCAGGCAGTAATAATTTAAAGCATGAACGCAACATTTCCTTAAGCTGTCATGGAACCAAGAGAGGAAAAGCAGTTCTGATGTCAAAACAAACACTCCAAATGGCACGGAGGGTTTTTGGGGTTTGCAAATAGCTCTTAAAAAATGTTATTGTTAATATCACACCATGACTAATTTCAATTATGCTTATTTTATTTTTTTTCTTCTAGTATTCAGTCTTGAGTTAGTGATTGGCTTTTCTTGTCATCAGTTCACTTCTAATGCATTTTAAACGTTTTCATTTAGTGGAGATGGTTTAGAAATTGTTGTTGGGTTGACCTGCTCCTACATGGCTAATTAATACAATTCTTACTTGTACATCTGTAAGTAAAAGCAGGAACATGCAGCTGTGTTTGCACCAACCTCTTACTACGAAACTGGTTGTAAACCTAATGACAAAAGGGCACGGACCCAATGCTGTTGTTGTTTTTAACAGTTGTGCATGTTCTGATATTATTACTATAAAAGTCTAATTGGTTACTTCACATCAGCAGCAGGAATTGAACCTGGAAATGGAGCATAAATGCAGGAAAACTGAGCAGCTTGTTATAGTTGAGCATCTTCCTGTCTTTTCACATCAATGCAGTGTCGAACCCTGCATGTCTTGCTCAACATGGATTACCAAGATTGGCTTGAAGCAGAAGCAATCACAACAGAGTCTTGTTTTTCATGTTGTATTTTATCATTTTGGTTGTTGCATCTGGAGGTTGTTTGAGTCTTTCTTGGCCTACTTCTAGGTAATGTGTCTGTGTGTGTGTGTGTGTGTAATGCAGTTGTCACTAAAATCTAGCCTGTTTATTAAAAAAAAAAAATTTTCCTTCTAGCATCAGCATGTTGATGCTATTTCTGTGTTTTCTTGTTCTGTACAACTGCACTGTTTCTCATTTTAATGATATAAGTGTAATTAAAAAAAGAAAGAACATCCAGCAGTTTTCCTGCTGGATGTTCTTTCTTTTTCAGCACAGTATCAGCAGCCTAATGCTTGAAAGCATATTTTATCATGATTTCTATACAAGCACAGACCTGTGCTCTCTAAACCAAATGGAAGCCATTCAGGTCTCTTGTGAAAAGAGCTGCTGCTGCACCTCATTCTCTTACTGCAAGAGGTTTTTTTCTTTCTTTTTTTTTTTTAGTTTATTTGACCTATTTTTAGAAGAGCAAGTTGTCAAAAGATAACAACAGAAAAACATGTAAAACCTTAAACTTTTGGTAGCTAAAACTCAAAGAATAGCTCCAGCATCTACATTTTAAGGGTTTCATGTGCTCTTTTCTTCCATTTACAAGTAGTAATTTATCAGTGTTATGTTATTTTTTTTCTTCCTTTATTCATTCTGTTGTTTGTTGTCTTCAGGTGGTACCATGGCAAACTAGACCGAACCATTGCAGAGGAGCGTTTGCGCCAGGCCCGGACCCCTGGCAGCTACCTCATCAGGGAGAGTGACCGCCGGCCCGGTTCATTTGTCCTGTCTTTCCTCAGTATGACCAATGTGGTCAACCATTTCAGGTACATCAGGAGTGCTTTAAAAAGTTTTTAATTAACTGGAGCAATTAAAATTAGCTGCAGCGTGTGCTAATTTGCATATTTGCAGCATTAACACAAAGTGTTTATATTTCATACATCACGGAGTCACTTTCAGGAGCCTCCGTTCTGCAACAAGATTTATCATTTTAAAGATATTTTGTGGAATTGTCCTTATTGATTTTGGCCTAAATATGGCAGTGCATTAGCTGGTAGAGTTGAGTCAACATAATATTCTGAAAATGTCTTGGTTCTCTGTTGCAGCAGCACTCACAATGGACACAGAAATGTTACCAGAAGTGTTTTTATTCATCTCACATCTAAAAGAGTCTTTTTCAGTCATAAGAAGGGTTTGATGGCTGTAAATACAAAAGAGATTTTTCCGGCGATTGTGTGGGCGTAAATAATTTTCTTTTTGCTAAACAATAATAAAAATAATAAAAAAAAACCCACCAAGTTGTTTTATTGTTTTATTTTTTTTAATTCATTTGCTATTAAAAAAATATTTATTCACTTTGGAGACACATTTCTGCTAGAAACACATTTCTTTGTTGCTACTTAACTGTAGATCGATATTTAAAAATGAGCTTTTACTTAAAATGTAGTAGTTAATAAAAGTAACGCTGATCGCGTCCACAGAAATTATCTTATTTTTTTTACAGATGTAGTTCTTCTACGTGACCCTTATTTGAATATAATTAGTCAGAATCTCACATTGGGGTTATTGAGTGTATCCTACCATGAATGAATAAACAAACTGTGATCACCTAAGTTGATCTGTAGCAGTTTTGTCTTTAAGTTAACACTTTTAGATAAAAATATATTCAATAGCCACTTGGTGTAAATTAAACAAAAATCCAAATATAAATTTAACCTCATGCAAAAGTAAAGTAAAAAAAAACAAACTTAAACATATTGTCAAATTTGTTAAAAAGGCTTGTTTTATTTATAATAAGTCCTTTTTATGCTACAATTCTACAAACAGGCTACTCTTTAAGAAGTCTTTGGTTGCTAAGTAGGTAGCTATGAAGACATAACATCATGCTTTTGTTGTGGCACATTTTTACACACATTCACCAAGCTACTCCTCTCACCCCCCTCACACACACACGCCAACACACACACACCTCCTCCCCCCATGCTATTTGTGGTGGATGTTTGTTCAGTGGGTCCTACATGAATAAAAAGTGAGCTTGATGCCCCGATTAGAACTTAATGACTCCGAACTGAAAGAACCCGTGTTTAAAGATCTGCTGTCACTTAATGTTGCTTTTGTTTTCCAGGATAATCGCCATGTGTGGGGACTATTACATTGGTGGTCGACGGTTCTGTTCTCTATCAGACCTGATTGGTTACTACAGCTATGTGTCTTGCCTATTAAAAGGAGAGAAGCTCCTCTCACCAGTGGCACCTCCGGAGGTGAGACTGACTTCAAAGCTTTAAATATATGATTGGTTTCTTTTGGAGTCATTTTTTAAAAATAGATTATTGTGTCAAAGGAGTCTTTCCTCGTTTATTGCACTTCGTGAAAATCCTGGAAAAATGTCAAATTTGCAAATAGGGTAGGCCTGATATTTCAACCCTGAATAACTCTGAGCCATATTACAGCATTTATGAAACTGTCCAGATTTCTCATTGATGCCGCATTATTAACTTTTAAAAGCAGTAAATCTCTTTAATGTTTCTCTTAAACCTCCAGATAACTTTGTGCATAAGGGACCTTAAATCTCTTGGAATCTTATCAAAAGTTATTTTTTATATGAATTTTGTGAAAGTTGGGGATGTAAATATATGAATATATTTTTAGGATGACTGAAAAGGAATAGTGATTGGGTTTTTTTTTTTATCCTTTTGTTCCCTGCCCACATTGTAATTATCCTCTTATTCCCTTGTTTTTTCTGTGTTTTTTTTTTTTTTTTTGGCCAACAGTGAGGTCATTTGAGGCTAAGCTAATGCTAATCATATTTTCATGCTGTATCGCCTTAAATAAGTAGCAACTTATTTAGTAAAATCAGTTTTGACTAAATAAATGATTGATGATCTTGGAAGATCAACGCTAAGAGTTTGTTCTTTTTTATTTCTACCCCTTATTTTCCACAGCCTGTAGAAGACAGGAGGAGAGTCAGGGCCATACTTCCATACACCAAAGTGCCAGATACCGATGAGATCAGGTAAGCACTTATTAGACAAATCAAAAATTGAATGTCCTTTTTTTTTTTTTTTTTTTTTTCTGTCCCACTCGGATTTGTTCTTAGAAGCAATTTCATTACTGTGAATTATATTCAAGCACACACGAGCGCAGGGATCCCAGGCAGAGAAGGAAAACATCTGCCTGTTTTGCTCACAAAGAACAGCCTGATTTTGTGGAATGGTTCAGCGTCCTGCCGAGAACATCATCTGACTTATTGAAAAGCAGTTGTTAAGCTGCAATGCGCACACTCACTGATGCTCCCATCTGCATCCCTCATTTCCTAAATCTGATAAACATCTGTCTAAAGTCAGCCAGAAAAGTCAGCATGCCTGCAAGCCTTAAGCTGTACAATGCAGACAATGTGCAAAATCGGCCTCTGTTTTAAGCCGCAGGAGACACCTGCTGGCCACACTGTAGTACCATCATCTACACAAAATGAGGATTCCCATTTATTCTACTTAATGTGCTCTTACTACAAAATGCATCAATGTGATCAAAGCTTTTCGTTTTATTCTATTTTCTTTGCTGCGACGCAGGGAAGTTTTGTCTTGATATTTTGACGTGTGCCCTCAGCTTTCTGAAAGGAGACATGTTTATTGTTCACAACGACCTAGAGGACGGCTGGATGTGGGTCGCCAATGTTCGCACAGAAGAGCAAGGGCTCATAGTGGAGGATCTGGTGGAGGAGGTGGTAAGTAAAAACGCGAAGCCGACCGGCAAGGGCCGCTGTGGGATTCACAGGAGATGATAATCTTGAATACAATTACAACAATTTCCTGGAGTTTGCACATAAAGGCCTCAACAGAATAGAAGATATTGGCTATTACAGTTAAAATAAAGTCATTTACAACATTAATTGTTATTTTGATGTAGGCTTAAAATCAAGACTTATAATTGTGGCATAAGTAGCAAGAAATTGTAAGTGCTTATTCCACATGGTATCTTGCTCTTTATAAAGTAACATAAGTATAAGAAGCTGATATTAGGTAATGACGATCTGCTAGTCATTAGCTAATATCAGCTACCCACACCTGTTGCTGTGCAATGCACATCTGTTGCAGTGCGCAGCAACAGGTGTGGGTAGTTTAGAGAAGTGTCCCTGAATGCTCCCTGTAGCAGACGAAAAGTTTGATCAGTCTGGTTCTGTCTGCAACCCTCTTTTGGAAATGCCAGAGAAAGGAGTGACTTACTATCATTGTGGTTGTGACACCGTAAACATTTTTTATACCAAGAACTGATCCATGTATGGCATATTTTAATATCCACACAGGCCTTAAATTCATGTAATAGTAGTATTAAATGCTAACTTCTGAACATCATCTTGTGTTCGTATTTTGACAGCCAGCTCATGTTTAGTGACGGGGTTTGTATCAGTAATTTTTATGGTAAATTTGTGATGCGGTTTTACTTCAAGTAAACCTGTGTTCCATATGTTACATCATTATTTTTATAGTGTCATAACAGATTCAAAACAATAAGTTTGTCTTCGCATGTTGTTTTGCAGGGCCGAGAGGAGGACCCACACGAGGGAAAAGTGTAAGCTGTTTGATATTTTAAAAAAATAAATCATTTTTAACTATTAACTTTTAGTGAAGAACAGATTTACAATTCCTGAATATTGTAATATGGGCGACATGTAGTTAATTCAGTTCCTCTTTTTTTCTGTTGTTTTGAATGTTCACCTTTAGTTGGTATCATGGAAAGATCACAAAGACGGAGGCTTACAACCTTCTTATGTCAGGTAACATTTTCTTTACTTTCTGTTATGGTAGTTGTTTGTTCTTTTTCACAAATATATAAAACATGGATAGTGTAGTTTCTATAAATTTGTCTCCTCCACCCTTTGTGATGTCTTAGTTGGCCAGGTTTGCAGCTTCCTGGTCCGACCATCAGACAACACACCTGGGGACTACTCCCTCTTTTTTCGCACTAGTGAAAACATCCAAAGGTTCAAGATCTCCCCGACTCCAAACAATCAGTACATGATGGGAGGGAGGTACTACAACAGGTACGTCTGCCAGCGTGCCATCATGCTGGAATGCATCTCACTTTAATCACGCCTTTCAGCTAAACTTGTCATGCACAGCTTCAGCCTGACTTGTCCTTTGGAACCAAGTCAGTTTGTCTTCCACTCAATGTTTTGTCTGTTCTTTTTTTTTTTTTTTTCCCTGTTGCAGCCTTGACGATATCATTGATCATTATAAGAAAGAACAGATTGTTGAGGGCTACAACCTGAAAGAACCCGTTTCCATACAGGTAAGCACAAGAACCGATTGTGAAATTAAAGTAAGATCAGTGGAGGAAAGATCCTGGCAAAGTAAAGACGCAAATATTTCCAGCGATCTCATACTCTGGTTAAAGAAGAAAAAAACGGAAAAATAATCTGAATTTGTCTGCATATTGGAACAAAGCTGTGAAAACCGTTAATGAACATTTTGAAGAAAATGCAACATTTTTCTGTTGGAGCCGTAGACCTTAGAATTGTCTCTGATGTAACA
Organism: Gambusia affinis; assembly: GCF_019740435.1. Classification (NCBI taxonomy): domain Eukaryota; kingdom Metazoa; phylum Chordata; class Actinopteri; order Cyprinodontiformes; family Poeciliidae; genus Gambusia; species Gambusia affinis. The sequence continues at coordinate 10,841,341 of NC_057870.1, forward strand.
TTTGATGGCTTTGTGAATGAAAGAAAAGTATTTTGTTTCTCGTAGTTACTTTGTAATGGGTGGATTTGTTTTCCTATGCAGCACCAGGAGCAAGTACTAACTGACATAACGGATGGGAGGGAAATTTATAACACTATCAGACGGAGAACAAAAGATGCTTTCTACAAAAACATAGTCAAAAAAGGCTATCTCCTCTTCAGCAAAGGTATCCATCTATGTTCAGCTCCACTAGTAGTTTTCTATTGTTCACAAATTCTGTCAGTCCCATAAGGCAGGATGCTAAGTTTTTCCTCTGATTTAAGGAAAAGGAAAAAGGTGGAAGAACCTTTACTTCATCCTGGAGGGCAACGACGCACAGCTCATCTATTTTGAAAGCGAGAAGAGAGCTACCAAACCCAAAGGGCTGATAGACCTAAGTGTGTGCTTCGTGTATGATGTGCACGACAGTCTGTTTGGCAGGTGCTGATGGCAGTTTTCCAGAAAACAGACGTGAGACAATGGCTTTACCTTATGCTAAGCAAAAAAACAAATTGTAAAGCTTTGTTTTCTGTTTGACATTTTCAGGCCAAACTGTTTCCAGATTGTTGTTCAGCACTTTAGTGAGGAACAGTACATATTCTACTTCGCAGGAGAGGTCCAAGAGCAGGCCCAGGTAATTAAAGCTTCAGCTTTTTCATCAAATAATGTAAAAACCTTGGAGTTGTCCAGATGCCATGTTTGCTAAAATTGCTGCCTCGGTTCCTAAAACATGAAGCATTCAGCTGTTTGCAAGATGCCTCAAATGCAGGTCTTAAATTATTAGCAACTAATTGAGCCCTCTCTTTGTAAGTCTTCATTCTAGAGAAGTAGATACATTTATTTAGCACTATATTATGTTACATACTATTAGTAATATGATTGCATTGTCTTAAAAGAAAGAAATGCCAGAATTGAACCTTAAAGAGAGTCACAAGGGATGGACCCAACTTTTACTTCTGTTTGTTTCTATTGGATTACCAAAAAGTGCTCCAGGTTGTAGATCACAGGGAATAGAAACTTGTTATAATTTTGTAAAAAATGTTTATGTATCTATCATGCATTTCTCATCGCTCTGTTTTCGCAGGATTGGATGAAATGCCTTCAGACGTTCTGTAGTAACCTAAGAAAAACCACTGTACCGACTTCCAACAAAAGGCTCCGGCAGGTACGCTTACAATCAGCCTTTGTGTTCATTAAAGTGTAGCAAAGCACTTGATGGTCACACCAATGAAAAGAGATAATTGCACTCAAAAGTCCTTCATTTTGATGATTTATTTTTCAGTCACAACTCTCACTAGACTAGTGGTCCTCTGCCGTGCCTGTACACGCTAGACTTGTTTATATAATCCGAAAAGTATTGCCTTTTACATACGTCGAATTTACGTAACGTTTTAAGGCCACGTGAAATGTTACGTGAATTAACACACATGTAACATCTTATGTGTGTGTTGATGACTTTTGTCTCAGGTGAGCAGCCTGGTGCTGTATGTGGAGGAGGCCCACAAGTTGCCGGTGAAGTATTTTACCAACCCTTACTGCAACATCTACCTGAACAGCGTCCAGGTTGCCAAGACGCATCCACGAGAAGGACAGAATCCCGTCTTCACCGAGGAGTTCAACTTCGAGTAAGTGTGTGGGACTCCCACCTCATTTTGGTCTGTTAATGTTTGCAGAATTACAAACCGTGTGTTTTTTGTTTTTTTTTTCCCCTCGTTTTAGTGACCTGTCCAGCGAAGTAAACAGATTTGAAATCAGTCTGAGCAACAAAACAAAGAAGAACAAAGACTGCGACATCTGTAAGTACAGCAGTCATTACTGAGGGTTTTCTTCCCCTGTTTGTTTCACAACTCGCTTTTGTTTTGACACGTTCCTTGTAGTGTTCATGCGGTGCCAGCTGGGTCGCTTGCAGAAGGGTCAGATGATTGACGAGTGGTTCCCGCTGAGCTCCCATGTCCCTCTGAAGGGGATCGAGCCGGGATCGCTGCGGGTGCGCCATCGCTACTCCATGGAGAAGATCATGCCGGAGGAGGAGTACAGTGAATTTAAAGAGGTCCGATTCATTGAAAAGTTCTTCCAGCGGCAATCTCATCTCACTGCCAACAATGTCATTGACCCAAAGTGTTCTCCGCAGATGATCCTGCAGAAAGATTTCCACGCAATCTACGCTTTGGCCAGCGTTTGTGGTCAGGACCGCACATTGCTGGCCAGCCTCCTCCTGCAGATCTTTAGGCACGAGAAGGCTGAAGCGCCTCTACTGAGGACGCTCAACGACAGAGAAATTAACATGGAGGGTAAGAACCACAAACACAGGGATTAAACTCCTGCAAAAACAAGCAACGATCACCTGGTTCTAAGAATCGGTTAGCTGCCTCCCTCAGGAATTTGGATAAACATGAAGGGATTGTTTATAGTGAGGGCATGCTGTCACAAGTCATCTTGCAGCTTAGGAATACTCTTCATTATTTCGCAGAATTTGGCTTCTTTTTTTTTTCTTCTTTTTTTAGGTTTTAATTTGTGTGATGTAAGCTGAGGAATGCGTGTGACGGCAGCTGTTTGTATAACATCTACTGTTTGCGGTCCTTTACCAGATGAGGCGACAACGTTGTTCAGAGCAACTACACTGGCCAGCACGCTCATGGAGCAGTACATGAAGGCCACGGCCACGCCCTTCGTCCACTACGCGCTGAAGGACACCATCCTCAAAATCATGGAAAGCAAACAGTCATGTGAGGTACGACACAAAATACTCCTAGCTGCTGCACCATATCTCATACTCGTGAGAGTTCATGTATTGTTTACTAAGATATAGTTACACCCTTAGTGCCTTGCAACAGAAATCATACTTCTTGCTCTTTTGTCACATTTTGCCCTGTTGTAACAAAGATATACGGTAACTATGGAGAATTTTATGTGAGACCAATAATAAGGTAATGCCTGATTTTGAAGTTTAAGAAAACAATTTTTTTTTTTTTTACGTTCAAAAATATGAAAACTGCATCTGATGTTTGCATTAAAGTCTCATTTTCTTTGAGAAATGTAAATAAATTGTGCCCCATCCGAGTGCCTTGACCCATTTTACACAGAAAAATGGGCAAAACCTTTAGGGTCTATGTGTGCAGGTGAAAATCCAGCGAGAGGCAGGTTTACAAGCTTTCCATTTTTACAACACTTTTAAAATCTACACAACATTGTGTTGGTTTAAATAAAATCCTAGTAAAAGACAGTGGAGTGGGATTGCAACATGAGAAAATGTGAAAACATTTAAGGGATGAAAATACTTCTTAAAGACCTTATTCGTTTGTCATAGTTGTAAAGAATAACAATAACTAATTTCCAATTGTCCTTCTGTGAAGTTAAATCCTTCCAAACTGGAAAAGAACGAGGATGTTAGTACCAACCTGGCTCACCTTCTCAACATATTGTCGGAGCTTGTGGAGAAGATCTTCATGGCTGCGGACATCCTACCGCCGTAAGATCAGAGGCTAAAGCACAGGCTTAGCTGTGACATATTTCTGGGAAAACTGTATTGAAGTTGAATGATTAATAAGTGGTGAACCCTTTTGTATCGGTCTCTCCAGGACGTTAAGGTTCATCTATGGCTGCCTGCAGAAATCTGTTCAGCAGAAGTTCCCCAGCAACCACACCATGCGGACAAGGGTCGTGAGGTAAACGTAGACCTGCGAACCATGTAGGGCAAGACATTATTAGATATAAAAGCCAGATTGAGATATTTCTGCAGTCAACATGATTTGTCCCACTTACTGTGAGAGTAAACATTTATTTATTTATTTTTTTAATTGTTTTTCTCTAGTGGCTTTGTCTTTCTAAGGCTGATCTGCCCTGCCATTCTCAACCCCAGAATGTTCAACATCATTGCTGGTGAGCATCTGTTGAAAAACACAGTTTTCAGTTTAACATCAGAGGTGATGCAGTGTGTGTTTTTGTTTTCTTTGTACTTCCTCTACTTTTCACAGACCCTCCATCTCCAACAGCAGCCAGGACTCTCACACTGGTGGCCAAGTCTGTTCAGAATCTGGCCAACCTGGTTGAATTTGGTGCTAAGGTCTGAAGCCTTTCCCCGTTTGGCTTTGAGTTTCGTAAACATTGATAGTATTTTGATCTTTGTTTCGCTCCTTATTTTAACAGGAACCCTATATGGAGGGAGTTAATCCATTTATTAAAAACAACAAACATCGGATGATCATGTTCCTGGATGAGTTAGGCGTGAGTCTCATTTTCATATTTCTTTTATTATATTTAAGAGAAGTAAATAACAGTCAAGAAATGGCTGGATGTGTTTTCTGTGACGTGGTTCTGATTCATTCGGGCTCAGAGAGGAACAGAAGCTGTTAATTGAAAGCTCAAACATGTGATGATGATGATGATGTGTGTTTGTAGAATGTCCCTGATCTCCCTGAACACCCGGAGCCGTTCAGGACGGACCTGTCGCGGAACTTGGCTGCGCTGCACGAGGTCTGCGCCACGCACTCGGACGAGCTCCGCACTCTGAGCAACGAACGAGGCGCGCAGCAGGTCGGGCACCCAGAGCGGCAACGCGACTTTCCTCGCAGCTCACGCCTCGCTCTAGAAAAATAATCACTTTCTGCTTTTCCTGTCGTTCAGCACGTCCTGAAAAAGCTGCTGGCCATCACAGAGCTCCTCCAGCAGAAGCAGACTCAGTATGCCATGTCCAACAGCAACAGGTAGTACTGCAGCCCATTGCTCCCATTTGTCCATCTTTGCGCCGAGCCCCCTCCCCTCTCCGTGAGCACAGCCCTGGGGGAGACCTAGCATGCTCTTCCCCTCATCACAATGGAACCACTCTCCATCATGTCTCCGTCTGATAGTCCCACCCATCCTCACCCATCATCTTGTCTCATTCACCACAAAAAGAGCTATGCAGCAGCAGCGTCCGCGTACAACAAGCAACCCGGCTCCTAAAAACAGCAAATGGAAAAAAAACAAACAAAAACTAAAAACAAAGCAAACTTGCACCAATGACTGATTGCTACATTTTATCCCCTTTGGACTTTGTTCATAACTGTGATGTGGGTGCATTTCATTCATTCACCAAGAGGACCAAATATAAGGATTTTATATGGCTTCCTTGTACCTACTGTGCTTTAAAGGCACAAATTGCCAAAGTTATGGTCCCCTACTTTCAACTCAGTGAGGAAACTGACATGAAGAAGCTAGTTCTCCAACCCCCTTTAATGGTAAACTGGATTCTGAGCAAATATGCTTTTTATACTGTAATTAGTTACTGATTTAATTTTAAAGGTTGTGACAATATCTGCAAAACGCTGAAAGAAACATTTCTGTCTGTTCTTTTTTTTTTCTCAGAAAACCTATGGTTATTTTATATTAATAAATTCTCTTGCTGGAATCATGAGTATATATGTGAGATAAGCTGACTTTTTTTCTTTTGCCAGGTCATAATTGTATCAGTTATATTTGATTATTTGGCTGCGGCTTCTTTTTCTGTTTTAAAAGATCCCATTTGCCGTTCAGGACACATAATCAAAGAAACCAAGTAAAAGTTTACAGTGGTATTTTTTTTTTTAAATAGTATAGACTGTATAACAGACATGCATGCACTTATTAAACTGTTTTTTTTTTGTAGGTTACTGAGTTGTTTATTGTGCCCTCGCAGAGGTCCAGACCCTTTTACTCGATGTTATGTGACACTTTTGTTTTGGGACAAAAAAACAACTAGTAGAAAAATACCTTTATTTCTCAGAAAACACAACCGAAATGTGCACTTAATTTTGCCACATTTAGATTTTTTTTCACATAAAATACTGGAGTCAAGCAGGAACTTTCAACAGTTTCATTCCACAATCTCAATCTCATAGGAGGTCTTCATCGGTCCACTCCTGCAATTAAACAAAATGCGGCTGATTAAGATTTCTGGGGAAAACATTTTATAAACATTTTACTCAAATGAAGAAAACTGTCCAACCTCTTCGGTCAAACGAGGTTCTTTGGCAACATGGCCATCTTCTTCATATCCTCTTTTTCGTTTGCTGCAAGAATAAAAAAAAATAATTAGAATTTGGTAAAGTGGAGCGGTTTTACAAGCAAATTAATAAGTGGTGAACTATGTTTTGTCTTGTTGATGATACAACCATTTTAAATGATTTTAGGCATAAATGTATGGCGTGCCAAATGTGCCACAACCTAATAAAGCACTAATTATTAAAGTTTGTAAGAAATTAAAACATTTCAATTGTTGGATATTTAAGTAAATGCAACATTTCTTCAGTAATTTGCTGAATGCATTGTGAATTTAAATTGCGTTTAATACTGACCCAATACTATACAAATGTCTAACGCTGACTTTGAGAAAAGGAGGCAGAAAAAGAATATGATACAATGAATGCTAAAGTAATATTTGCTTTTGATCAAAACAATTAAGCAAAAAAAGTTATGTGTTGAATTGTGGCACTTTTGGTCCTCCAGAAGGTCACCAAATGGTAGTCTGCACCTCATCTTCATAGTCCTATAGTCTAGTTTACCCCATTCATATCAGTAGCTTTCCCAGGAGTCCTATCAGAGTAACATTCAACAGCTTGTGTCTTTGAAAAACATGTCCGTTTTATTTTACAGGACAGAGTGCACCATCATGTCTCTGGCCGCTGCCATCCAAGTAATGTGAGTTTTACGGATTTCCACCTGCAAATCCCGTAATAAGATCGCGCAGCCAAAGCGACGCCTCGTTCCACGAGTTATGAAACTGAAGACTCCGAGCGAGTCTGTCCGTTTACTGTGCGCACGTGGCGGTACAAATGCAACGCGACCGTCCACCGTGGAAAATCCTTGCTGCACAACTGAATATCGTCTTTCCAAAGCCCTTGTCTGAATCCAAAATCCGTCAGAAACTTTTGACGTGGTGACCTTGCGGGAGAGGATCTTGGTGCACTGCACTGCAGAAATCTGACCTTTTCTATCCTGGTGTTTCTATCACTTCCTCACAAGTCTAGAACAGTTATGGGAAGGAAGCAGGCTTAACGGGCTTCCTGTTTGGCTACTCCTCTTTGGACAGACTGTGGGGAACGTGCCGTTGGAGGGGAGAAGATCCAAAGTACGGAAGTAGCAATTTCTGCTGTCATCAGGGAATTCAAACACAGCACCTCTTTCCAAGACAACACTAGCCTTAATTCCCTTTCTACTCACAATCATCCTTTCACCTGATTTTTCTAAGCTTCCAAACCATTGTAACTTACACTGCATTTGTTTTTTTCCCTTGCAGCACGAACCCAACTTTTTATATATACATATATGCTGCTTTGTATGTTATGTAGTTAGTCTTATAAGGAAATACTGTGTTTGTGTATGATGTAGCATAAGAGTGCTGAGAAAGCTGCATACGTAGAACCTGTCCTGTGCATGTCTTAACCCTGAATGGATCGTGCTTTAGTGTGTGGGCCTACATATATGCTGCTCTAACAGACCATCACCTTTACTCCCTCTATGCCTTTGGATGAAAACAAAAAGCTTTAGCTACGTTGCAGTTCCCCCCCCGTCCCGTCACTCCGTCACCACAACAGGTGGCGTTTCCTCTGTGCACCTTTGCTGCGACTGTTTCTCATACGGCTCCACTCCAAGTCAAACCACACACAGATTCATCAACCTTACGAAGCCGTAGAGGTCGGCCTCAGGGGCCGCCCGACGGCTCGAGAAGCTGCAGAGTCTGACCCCTGTGCCTGTTGTAGCTCGGACGTTTACCAAACAGTTTACTGTAGATGCACTTACTATACCGCGGACCTCACAAAGTGTTAGCAAGCCACCGGAGAGAAATGAGTCACAACCACTAAGCCTATAAGTCAGCAGCTGTACCTGCATCGGAAACGCTTTACGGTGTGAATGACGCGAGTAGTGACGCAGCTTCTCTGGATTTCATACAGCTGATGTGTTCCTTTTTATTTTTCTACCCGAGACTGAACCTCGAACCTTTTGCATCTTAGATACGACCTGACTTAAATAAAACTGTTATTGCATACGACTGAATGCCTGCGATTATTCACTTAGGCATGATGTGTGAAGAATGGAACCAAATGAAATTGAAAATAATTGTAAGATTACAATAGTAGGACAGTCTTTAGATTGTAATATATAAGAGACTGTATTTTATATGTAATTGTAATTTAAGTCGAAAACTGTTGGTACCTCTGATAGGAATTGTCAAAAACTTTCAATAGAAATCACTCTGCATCATTTTTTTTGTTTTAATTCTTATTAGTATTTCAGGTACCAAAGATGTTTGTTGCCCAATGATTGATGTTGACTGCGTATTTCCCATTAGAAAGCATGAAACGGTTATCCAGAGCTTTCTTCATCTCCTTACTTGCTTGAAGTAGCAAATTCAGCGTGAATTCTCTCCAGCTTGTGTTTGTAAGCATTCACCTCCTCCTGTTTGGGAAGTTCATACTTCTTCAGGAGGGTTTTCATCCCTGCATAAATAAAGACAGGACACTTGAATCAAATCAGAAGTGATGGTTATGCAGCTCCGCATCGCCATCTTGTGGAGAGAAACTGAATGACTCCGTGAAACTCACGCTTCATGGAGTCATACATCTTCGAAAGAGTCTCTTTGTCCTCTTTAAGGCCCAAGCATTCAGTGAGGTAGCTAAATGGGGGAAGTAATTGGTGACTGAAATATATATATATATTAATTAATGACAACTCAAATAATATTTCCGATTGGTACCTTTCCATCTTGAGGCCAGCTCTGGAGGCGCTGTTCAGAATGGCTGTCAGAGCAATCTGGGACGGAGAAAACAGAAGTCCTGCATCCGTCATGGCTGCTTGGGTAAGGAAATCATCAGCGCTCTTCCTCAGCGACTCCGGGTTCTCCAGCGTCGGGTATCGAGTCTGATGGGAGAAAAATCATCTTATCTTTAATTGTGAATGATTTACTCGAGCGTAAGCATCATCAAAACAGAGAGCACACACCTTGAGGTCAATGAGCAGACCCTCCATGGGTCTGTAGGGGTTGTGGACCACCAGGTGAAAATTGAGCTGCTGGATAAGAAGCAGCTCATACTCTAGGATTTGCTCCACGACCCTTTCCTGTCCCGCCGGACTCTCCTGCAGAAGATTTCCCACGAACTGGGTGCTGGACACGTTGAACTCTTCCACTTTACAAGACAGGTATGCACACGTCAGCCTGAAGCAAGGAGGAGAGGGCCAAGAAAAAAAAGGTGGAGAACGTTACAGGGAAGCACTGGCGCTAAGTGGTTTAAAAACAGTCAACAGAGAATAAGACAAACTGTTGACAACTCTCATAGTGAGTTGTTAATATGAAACATCCACACATTTAACAGGTTTAACTCATCATTCTGATATCTTAAATGAGATGCAACAGAAGTTACAGGATGTTTGACCAGCAGATTATACACTATTAAACAAGCTTTATACTGACTTCTATGCAACATATCTTCAGTGTTGTCCCATGAAAAGACATAAGATATTTACAGAGTGAGGGATGCACTCACTTTTGTGAGATACTGCATCTGCTTCCAACCTGTCCACAATATTTGCATTACAGGTTGTGAAATAAAACGGCCATACGTACAGACACGATGTTACGTAGTTTCAAATTACATTCAGCATTTATGTTCAATAGAAACCACATCAAACCTTACAGCACTCCCAAATTAGCAGCACTCACATGATAATCCTGGGGTGATACTCCATGATCGAGTTGTTCAGGTAGAATCTCCTGAAGTACATGATGGCTGTACCCTGCAGATGTGGGATTAGGTGAAACATGCTGCTCATTAGTCTGTTGGAGTGACTGCTGCATTGCGGAAAGCTCGACACACAAAACCTACCACCACAGATTTGGGCATCGCGGGTTTAAAAGCGTTGCAGAAGTCCAGCAGTCTCTTCTCGTAGTGTCGAAACAACGCGTCCTCCTCGAGGCGATCCAAGATCATGAAGTCACTGACACCGGGCTAATTCAACAGAGAATCAAAATGCGACGAAAGCACACATGATGTTATAAAATGCTGTGGTTGTATTTCAGGCTGCCTCACCCTACCTTTCCACTTTCTAGCGCCTTCCTACGGAATTTCTCATTGGCCGTATACCGCGTCTGCTCCAGTTCATCCTCGTTTTTAAAAGTCCAGAATTTCTTCTGTGAGCTGTTGTGGAACATGGTGGTTTCTGTATCAAAAAGAGGACAAAACGTCTCAATAATGTGGATATATATACAAATATAAAGAAAGTTGACAAGAATAAACAAAAACCGATCAACGTTACCAGACTAATGCTCACATGTATTCACAACATTCAGCAACTTACGCTCGCGGATCTAGTTAAGCATCACTCCACTAAATGACTTTAGTGTACACCGGTTATGTGCGTTCAGAGACACGGTTTAAATTCCTCGTAAGGCTAAAGTCGATATTTTATAGAGTAAAAACAGACTAAAGTACTCTAATATGAATCTCAGCGCGTCACCATTGTTGAACGCCAGAATGAGTCTTCCAATGATGACGTATGATTGTACCGTAATATATTTGCTGCCGTAAAGTAGAGTGCTGTGCGCGAAACAATGTTAGTATGGGGTGCAGAAAGTGCCAATAGTATGAAAACAACAACAAAACAAACAAAATAGGTTTGTCAACAATGCAGTTTTACAATTTAACTTTCCCTGTCCAGAAAGGGTCAAGGTTAAAAATAAAAAGGGCAGAAAGTTCTTCTTCTTGTAAAGCTTGAAAGATGGTTGGCGAACAGCATGATAGTACTTTACCACCACCAGCGGGTACGAAGTGTGGAAAATAAAAACAAAACAAAAAACAAACAAACAAAGACATGCTGAGATGCATTCAATTTTTTTTAACCTGGCAATTTATTTTTGTCTTTCAATGTATTAATTTTAACTTTCGTCCATAATGATATATCCCTATTATTTGAGAGAATGCAGGTTTTGTACAGTAACACCTTACTTAATTTTAAATTATTTTTGGCAACAATTCATAAAGGCAAAAAATGCTGGTCAAAATGTGTGATTGTAATGAGCCAGTGTAAAAAAATACTTTTTGAAAGACACTATAATTATTACATTAACCTGAATATGTACCATGTATTGCAGTTTATTTCATGCAAAACAAAAGACATAAATTAAACCTTTTGTTCAGATTGAAAAATTCCAACAAAACCCGTGCTTTAGCTACATACATAAATGCAAGACCACAATGCACAGAGTCCACCTTTGGATGTAAAACTTAACCCTCCCAATCCTACTTCGAAAAGTTCAGAGCACAGCGACTACTCCCTGACTGTCTCTGTTGGTCAAATGTTTGAATCTGGATCACAAATGGCTGAGCGCAACGACGATCGAATCACACAGTATGTTTAGACTGAGCCACTCAACCCCCACCAGTGTTTCCGTATCAGCCCGTCATTTGCATAAACATGAGTAATTTATGAATAATAAATGCCCCTGCATTGAGCCAGAGCCTTTAATTTGCATATCAGCACAACCTTAGTGCGCGCGTTACTGTGAGCCCTTCCAGCCGGCATAAAAACCAGAATCAGAGAGAAAAAGTGCCTTAACAGGTATGTGCTGAAGACTGTTTTATAATCTTAATCTCCTTCTCCACAGGCGGTAAAAAATAACTTGTGAGAGCTCAGTCTGTCTGTAGACGTGTGTGACTTGTAGCCTGTGCGTGCTGCGTGAATCAGGATTGCACCGACTCCATCGCTCGGTCTTGCCTGCCCTGCGAATTGCATAAACATGAAGTGCCGATGCATTATTGATGAGAGCCTTGCAACGTTTACTGTACGAGCGCGCGCACACGCAGACCGAGTGTGTCTGCGTGGATGTTCGTGCCTGTGCCACGTGCGTTTTCGCATAATTCCGCAGTGTGTGATGACTTATTTCTGGCGCTCACTCTTGTGCTATAGTTCTGGGTTTCTCTCAGTTGTCTATATATTCTCTTTGTAATCTTGGCTGAAATGGCTATTCCTCTTCCTTACTTACACTCGACCTGCTTGAATAACTGATTTGATGTTGAAAATAAAACCGTGCAAAGAAGGCCTTGGGAAATAGACTACATTGATCGTACAAGCAGTGTTTTATTTGAAATCACACCTATATTGCATTGCCAGTCTCCCCTGATTAGGATAGCTCCGTCCCCTCAGAGCCGAACCTGCACTCCTGTCTGTTGTACTTCAGCTGTATATGAAATGACTGCACTGCAGGTCATAGACCCAATGTCAGCTAAAAATCTGCCGATGATGCTGTGCAAGACGTCAACGTGTTACTGTATGCAGTTTTGTAAACTATTCATGATCCTCGTCATAATGGTTGGTGCAGAATGGGAGGAGAAGGAGGAGAAGCTGGGGAGCACCCACCCCTCCGCCCCAAATACAGAACAGCTTTTCTGTTTTCTTCAAGGTAGTAATCCCAAAGCAAACAATTTGCTTGAATTGGTTTATTTGTCTTTACCAAAAGTGGTAGCACCTCTTGAACCTTTCCATGTTATTTTGGTCCATTGCAACCATATGCTCTAATACAGGGGTGGGCAATTAATTTCTTCAGGGGGCCGCATGAAAAATCTGAAATATGTTGGAGGGCCGATCCAGCAATGACTCAAATTTAATCTTGACTCATTATTCATTTTCTCATACCTCTTGTTGTAATAAAATATTTAAATCATATTCTTTTGTTAAGAAGAATATTCAGTAAATATTAATAAAAATTAATTTGTGGTTTGGCTGAAGTGAGAATTAATACTATCAAATTAATAGTTTAAAAAAATATCACATGTGAATTTATTTTTAACTTTTTAATCTCTCCACAATTGAAATAGTGTGTGTTATATTAATCAACTGATCAACTGCATATATGAGGAATAAATGGTTTTAAGTGTTGGAAAAAGCCTGACGAACCTGCAGTGCTGCAACTTGAAGGACTAACACAAAAGTACCTCCAATCAGATGCAAATGAATGGGAAAACAAGTACCACAAAGTACTTTAAATGCAGCAGAAACTTAAAGAGGTACACACACAAAACTAATATCACTTTAGGTAACATTAAAATAACTCATTACAAAATGTAATTACAAAATGAAACTGTAATGACTTGAAAACTTGTAAGAACCAAAACTGAAATACTACAAGGAATAGACAGCTTCAAGTATCTTTGTCCTGGATTCTCTTTAATAAACCAACTTTTTTCCTGTGAGATTTGGACACCCATCTGTTGTCACGCCCACCAGTTTGTCCCAGTTCAGACCCAAGCTTTCCAGACACGCATTTACCTCTACTAAGAGCTCACTCCCTGTTGTTGTCCCTTTCATTGACCGCATGCCTGCCAGCTCCTCCGTGATGCTAAATTCTGCATTGATCCCGCGCGAAGATGAGCAGCTGGGCAGTGTCCCGTATGTCACAGCTCTCATCCAAAGCCAGGGAAAAATACCGGTACTCAAAATCATTCACGCTGTCTTTCAGTTGCAGCACCAGGTTCGTCGCGATGTCCTCAATCCTTCTCGTTACGTTTGCGGCGGGAGAGGAGATGTTCTCAAAAGCGTCTTTATTCTCAGGACATATTAGCACTGCTTAATATACTCTCCGTCAGAGAAAGGTTTGCTCTTCCTAGCAATCTTGTGGGATATGACAAAACTTGCCTTGACTGCAGCTCCTCTAGATGCCAGGCGTTTTGTAAAAAGTGTTTGTTGAGCTTGCAACTTGGCTATAGTACAGACGACTCAGTGACGTGCTCTTTCTCTGAAAAGTTCTTGTATCTCTTTCTCGTGTTTGGTCACATAGTGACGGTGGATATTATATTCCTTTAAGCACCACAAAACTAAACACACGGCCTTGCCTTTGACTTCAATAAAGAAATATTTCGCTGTCCATGCCTTGTTAAAAGTGCAGAATCAACTTTTCTTTTTTTACCGTGAGATGACATTTTGTGGGGATCGTGTATTAGGCTGCTAGCATCACCTGTCGTCAGATGCATTCATAAACGGTGCGTCAAGCCCTTTCAAAATAAAAGACAGCTGTGTCGCATGCACACGAAAATACGGTGTTTTGTTTTGACTGGGGGACTTTCATGCCATGTATCTGGCCATGGGCCTTAAAATGCCCAGGTCTGCTCTAATATTATATTGTGAGGCGACCGACCAACAAAAAGTAGAGCATAATTGTGCAATGAATGACAACAATGCACCGTTTTAAAAGTGTTTTACTACTGAAACAGTGAAACCTATGGAAGCAGTCCACTACCTCAGTGGTTTGTAGAACTATCTTTTGCAGCAATTAGCAAGAGCTCAACTGAGTTTAGCTAAATCTTCCTGTAAGTACATATGTTCAGCAATGGCCTCAGATGTTTGTTAGAGAAAAGCAGCGCAAACAGCTTCATGAAGACCAAGGAACATAGCAGACAGGTAAGGGATCAAGTTGTAAAGAAGTTTAAAGCAAGGTATGTTCATGAAGCAATATCCTAAGCTTTTTTTTTTTAAAGCTTGTGGCACAATCTTCAAAGCGTCGCCATAAAAAGGAAAGAGCATGGCACAACTAAAGATGTGCAAAACCTGTAGTAGATACTGGCCCAAAATTTGAGGCTGTAACTAATTAAAATGTGGTTCTAAAAAGTGTTGAAGCCATGGGTGGTGCTGAATAAAAAAATGCAGGTCACATTTTTATTCAGAAAATAAAAATGTGATTTTCTTGCTTTTCACAATTAGACACTATCTTGTGTTGTTCCATCACATAAAAACCAAGGTCAATAATTCATACCCAAATGTAGAAAAAAATAACCCTCGCGGTATGAAGACATTATAAATTTTGATGAAGGTTCCCTTGCAATGTGAATATTCATATTCTGCTCCCATCCCCCATAATTGATTCTGCAGTTGCCAGGGTAACAAGAGGTGACAGTGCTCATGTCAGATGCTCCTCCAAGGACAGTTAGGTGATATGCCGTGCTGGCTGCTGGGCATCAACTATGACACCTAGGAACAAAATGGCCGCCACCTCTTTTGCTTTTATTTGTTCATTTATTGTTTCCCGCGCTGGCCTTAAACCTTTTTGGTTTTTATTGTGTGTGTGATACGGATGATGCGGGATCTTCTTGGTGTGATTGGTGTGACTGAAACGCGCTGCAGAGCTGAGCCGTCTGATCCCCTAGAAAGACGGGGCTGGAGAATTTAGAAGTATGTCTGGATATTTGCATGCAGCTTTGTGGTTCGGCATGTTTGTACACTGGTTTGGCTCAGGTTGGCATTAAGCGTTTGTTTTTTTTTCTCTCTCCCTCTCCCCGCCCCCTTCCTGTCCAGACGCTCCGCCACCACCTCTTTCTCTCTTTCTGTCTCTAATTGAGCTTTGTGTCTACCTCCATCTCCATTCAAATCCAGACTCATTTGCATACTGCCGCTCCATGCTGGACAGCTCCCCAGCTGTACAGTACGGGACTAAATAAGGAACACAGACCCACTTTGTGTGATGTGAATACTAAGCAGCCAGGATAGTCATTTTTCTGTTTCCCTGGAAAAAAAAAAATCCAGCCACCTAAGAAATAAGGGGTAAATAGAAGGGCTGTAGATTTACCAAGTCAGTGTATTCAGTTTTAACAAGGAAAGCTTGCATGTAAGATGTGTTAGTATTTGATAAAACCAGACACTCAGTTGTCATATGTGCTATATTTACCAATGTTTTGTTTTTTTTCAAAGCCAGCACCAAGGACTAAAATCTGCATTCTGCTACTAATCACATGGCAATTTCTCCCATTCTGAACACACATTTTTTGCAAATGTAATTCAAGCTCGTCTTCCCCCGAGCTTATTCCTACCATTCTGTCCTACCAAGGCCTCTGATTTTGAGCTCTGTTTTTTTTTTGTTTTTTTTTTAATAAAGCCGAGACCCCATCTGCATTGACAAGTTCCAGGGGAACATTTTTCCTTGAGTGCGCAGAGATGTGTAATAATGTTGTATTTTAGATGCACTCCAACGGCACACTTAAATAGAAAACGTTAAGCCCACTCTTAATGGGAGCCTTAAAACCGCCACAAGGCCAATTTTCATTTCTAGTATACTGGCGGAGATTTGTGACATTTCGACTCATTTCAGGCGCTCAATCAAAGCCGTGGCTCCAGGGAGAGCAAAGCGAGCCGTGCTCTTTGCAGCAAATCCAACTGTCCTTGGTTTGCCATGCACACATCTCTTCCTTCTCCACGGTCGGACCTTTGAGAATTGTGATGAAATTTGATGACCCATTTTAACTTTACCTGGAAGCTAAAGCAAACTGTGCAAGAACCCTTGCTGTTTTCTCTTTCTTTTTCTTAACGAATTAGATAAAAACAAACAAAGGAAAAACTGAGTCTTTCATGCTCATTTGTAGATGGCTGCGTTGATTAAGATTTCAGGAAGTGAAAAGCACAGCTTAGCTTTTTGGGGGCAGCACAGACAGAAAGGCACTATCTTTTTGTTGTAAATTCAAATACTTTACAATAAGTTCTCCAAATGACCTAATTGATGTATTTTGTTTATATTTTTATAAGTATTATGTACGATGGTTTTTAAATTCCCTGAACTATAAACAGGATCTAAAGCATCTCCCTGTTATTACAGTTTATGATACAAAGGATTTTCTGGTCCCACAAAAGCAAAAATGTATTTTTTTTAAATATTATTTTAGTAAATATTTTTAGAAATGTCTGAACTTTGCCATAAATCGCCTTTCATCTGCAATTTAAGCGTTTTATAATTCATTGTTAAATTGTTCTAGCTTCGCACATGGACGCACGCGTGTGTGTTTGCGTGCTAATTCATTTGCGTGAATAGGATTTCAGTTCAGAAGGGGGGGGGTGTTATGCATCTTAATCTAATTAAGAACTGATGCCTGAATATAGATGATGAATTATGAGCTTCAAATTGGGGGAGGGCAAAGCATGTTTGATCAACTTGCGTTGCCTGGTAACCATAAGCCATTTATTTCAGAGTTTTTTGTAAAAAAAAACGGAGGGGGGCACGCTAAGATTTAATAAACATGTAGTCTTCATTAAAATGCAAAGCAGGGTGGCAGGCTGCACCTGAAGGACAGGAAAAATTAGGCAGGGTAAATTCTCTCCTTACAGGTGAATTGGTGACCTTCTGCAGCGTACGCCTGCCAAAATGAAGCCAAAAAGCCAGCAAATCAGACAAATAAGCTTTCAGCTTATTAAATTTTTACATGGACTGAAAGTGTGCTTGTGCATAACGTCTTGTAGCATTTGGTTTTAATTTTGCTACCACACCAAAGTATTGATTTTCAAGTTTACCCGCCCACCCCCCAACATGCTTACATTTTAGATGCCCAATTCATTTCAGAAAAGGAAAACAGATTAAATGGTAAAAAGGTAAAAAATAATGCACATATACACATTGTAAAAGATTTGTGTTAGATTTGCAGTAGCCACAATGATAAAAAAAATAAATAAAATATATATATATACATTTTGCAAATATCAATCATCAGGAAATATCAGTTTTTTTCTGTCTTTCTCTGACACTCTGTGGCTTCCTCTAATTGACAATGCAAAAACTGGGTATTGAAGTGCTCCAGCTACAATCACCAGGCCCCCTCCTCCTCCTCACCTCTTTTGTTTTCTAATTGCTGCCATCCCTTTTCGTTACATAGAGCACATTCTTATAAGTGCACCAGGCCCTGCTGGAGAGCATAGAAGGCTTCCCGTGGACTTTCTGTGGACTTCAACAAAAAGCCCTGTCAGGTAGATCAGCCATTAGGCGCCAGTCTACATTGTCTCTGACAAATTTGACGTTTAAAGTACACGCATAATTCGACAGAGCTTTCTGTGTCCCACAAATTGCCAGCGTTTTTATCCCTGGAAATGTCACAGACGTTGGATTGAACTTATGTCTTTTTTTTTTTTTTTTTACAGCAAACATGTTGGAAAATGCTGTTTGAAAATCATCAATGATAAAAATGCAATTTCTGATGCAGATTTGGACTGTGTATATTGAATAACAATAATTAGTATTGTTAATAATATCTTTAATGTAAATTTTGTGCCCAATTTTACACATTCTTTGAAAAATATTTCAGACGGAAATAAATAGACTCAGAGATGAAGGTTTTTTTCTAAACCAATACGGATTGTCCGTCTTTGGTGAGATCTGCCGATTCTGTTACCATGATTGTTGTTTTTTTTTTGGTAAAGATAATAACACATAAAAAAGAAGAAACGTTCCCTCGATAGATGTAGTTCTGAATCTAACGGAAAATGAAGGAATTGCAAGTTTATTCTTATTTATGCATTGAAGCATTTCTCCCAAGCTTTTATCAGAGTTGTTTTAATCGCAGTAAAGTGTATTAAAGCATATAGTGATAGCTGTTGCACTTATGGGCTGGATAATGATGGGACTTTTTAGTTTTAAATGCATTTAATGAATAGTTAAAAAAAAAAACAAAAAAAAAAAACCTAAGCGATTTTTCAACGTTTGGCCTAGCTGTGTTGATCAAGATGATCTTGTTCGCTTTAGATCTCTGGCTGACTGATGGATGCGTCGTTACAAATCAACAGAAATATGGATACATCCCAAAGCCCTCTTGATTTCTTTGTCTAGAGGAAACATTGAAGCAAAGCAGATTAATGTAATCATCAATCCGCATAAATGTTTACGTTTCATATTTTTTCCTGCTCTCATATGTCTGCACATTTGTGCTGAATTATGGTTATATCTTTTAAATTGCATTTCTTAAAATGTTACTGTAATAGAACACTAAATACACACACACACACACGCACGCCCACACGCACAGGCACTTCTTCAAATGTGTGAAGGGATTTGCTCTCTCTTTTCACTAGATGGAGTAAGAGCATCACTTCCCAGCCTTTGAAGCAACGTTAACTCTCCCTCCTTCACACCTTTTCAAACACGTATTTGTTGATGAACATCCAGAAATCTATCAACTTGTATCATCTTTACAAATTTTGCCGAAGAAGAAATTTGGTTTTGTTTTTCTGGTTGACGTCCCTATAAAGTAGAAAGAAAAAAAAAATACATAAATAACACAAAAACTAACATATGGAAATGTCTGTTCATTTTTTTCCCCCCCCACAGAATGCGGATTATACATATGGGTGATTTGCTGAATATTCTCTGCAGTCTGAACAAACCCATCACCCGCTCTGTGTGCTTGTTGTGGTTGCTTTTTTAACAAAATCACATCCTGCTGTACAATATTTTTGATTCTATTTTAGTTTCTATATCTTTCTCTCATATTCCCAGACTCTCAAAATTGCATTTCTCTGCAAATCATCAACTTTTTCTCCCTCCCCCTGGCTTTCCTCCGTTTCTCCTCCCACCTCCCTGCTTCACGCGTTCAGTTTTAAAGTAGCGTATCATTAGCTCAATGTTGTGTTATGGCCCGCTGTTGTTCGGCTCTGCCCAGCTCCTCGGCGTGCCTGAATTGGCATGGGAAAGAGACCGGGGGAGACTGTGGAGATGACAAGTAGCTCCTTGATTAACCCATACAGGCCGGCTGAACCGGCCCACACTTTGCCCGTGTTCTTTATTCATTTCCCTGCTCCCTTTTCTTTCAGAAAGAGACCCAATAAGGCCCAGCAGGTGAATGTAAAGAAACGCGAGAGGACTCCCCTCTGATCAGGCTTTTCAGGGCCCGGACAAAGGGCCGTCCCACCTCTTGTACTGCTGTATTAAGACCCTGATTAAAGCTCTTCCTGTTAGGGATTGATTGGGGATGCAAAGCTAAAACCAACAAAACCCGCTGCTGCTGGGGGCCCTGATAATGACCGGGGGCCCCACCTACAAAGCACAGGCTTCAAATGATTAGTGGGTTTTGTTTTCTTAGTAGGTGTGTGTGCGTGTGTGTGTATGTATGTGTTTGGAGAGAGAGATGAGGGAGGGGCGAGTTGTCTAATCATAGCAGGAGGTCTTCAGACAGATAGTGCTAATTAATCAGTAGCCTCAGGAAGACAAAAAAAGGTTTTTCCTCTTTTTTCTTCTTTCTTCCTCTAAACATCTGCATCTTTATTAAGAGTGACAGTGTGTGAGTCTGCAGGCAAGAGTTGCCGATGCTTGTTTGTTTCCTCTGTTTGTAACTTGATTAGTTGACGTTCAAGAACCGTACTCTGATTTGAGGTGAAATAAATATTGAACACACCAGCAGTTTTAACAACAAATATATTTCTAATGGAGTTCCTGACATGATATTCACTCCAGATGTTGCTAACAATCCAAGTAACCCACTTGTAAAAGGAATTCAAACGACAAATTGGTCAGTAATTATTTATGAGGAATTACTGGGAGTAAGTGTTGAAACACTTGAAATGCATTTAAAACTGACAAAGGTGTTTTGCTTCAAGATGGCACCTGCATACAGAAACTGGCGGCACACATTGTTGATTGTTTCCACATAAACTGTATTTAAATTTTGGAGGGTCTGATGCCCTCTTCTATGTGCTACGATAATCTGTTCTTTCTACTGATTTTAAATTGCCGTCATGTTGGATGATTGCCATTCTAGAAGCTTTATGTTATTTCTTTGTTTCCTTGGCTATGTATTTTGGATTGTTTGTCTTCAGAACTCTATAAAGAATATCTTGGTAAAATCCTCAAACTATGTTCCAGACATTTATATAAAGTCTGGAATTAGCATATGCTGACAAACAGCATCACACCATGACATTTCGACCCATGAACTTTACTGTTGCTGCTTTTCTTCTCTAAACATTTATGGTCTCATCTGATAAGAATCCTAATTTTTGGGTTATCCAAATGGTATCTAATTTTAGATAGATTTCAAAACGCTTTTTTCTTTTCAACGGCAGAGAATTGTGGAGACACCGTTAAGTCCGTGGCGGGTGAGTCAGTTACTTCATGCTTTCATGGAAAAACTAAGTGTTGGTCTTTCTTTGTAAATAGTCTGTGACTTCAGTTTTCTTGATCGTTCTTTTGACTCCACAGTCAGAAATCTTCTTATGGTCAAATTATCTTCTGTCCACTTCTGGATTTAGAAATACATTGGGAACTAATATTTTTGTTGCATCTTTTGCAACAAAAATGTTGCAAAGTTGTTGAACTAACTCATCAATTTTATCTACCATGAAATACTTCTTGTGTGGTAATGTTGACATGAAACATTTTTTATAGGCCACTTTTTAGGACTAAACCAGCTCACATTAACTTGGACTGATACAGGGGAATATTGCTTTCTAAATACAAACAGATTTTTGCATGTTTCCATGTCGTTTAGCACATCTATTTTTGCATGTGTTTATTCGTTATTCTCTGTGTCATTCTTGATTACTGAGCATGTGTCATGGAATAATTTGTGTTTATTTCTCTCTATGTGGGAATTACTTGGGTTGCTACCGACGGCAGGTCTTGTCGCTAGACTCATTAGAAATATTTTTATATTATATAAATATATAAACCATCACAGGATTTTGTAATCATTAAATTATTATTAGATTTTTTATTTAGGATTTACATGTATGACAGATAGGAGCTGCGCAACATAGTGCATTGCAATCTTCTCTGTAATATGAGCGTATATAATGTCACAATTG
Source organism: Gambusia affinis (assembly GCF_019740435.1). NCBI lineage: Eukaryota > Metazoa > Chordata > Actinopteri > Cyprinodontiformes > Poeciliidae > Gambusia > Gambusia affinis. The sequence continues at coordinate 10,862,908 of NC_057870.1, forward strand.
TAAAGCACTGCTTGGATAGAATGTTTAATAGGCTATCAAATTTCATGTGCAATTTATTTCAACTCTTTCCACAAATAGTACATTAGTCTAGTTGGATGGATTTTGCTCTCTTCTTTGCATGCTGGATCCAGATCTGAAATGGTAGAGCTTAGAGGAAGTGGTGGGAAATGGAAAATTAAGATCAATAAACAAAATGCGAGTTAATCACTTTGGATATCATCATCGCAATATTCATTATATATATATATATATATATTTATAAATGTCTAATTCTACTTAAAATATATATATATATATATATATATATATATATATATATATATATATAATCGTCTTGATCCTGGCTGTGTATTTTTGATAACGATTATTAACACTACATTTAGCAACAAGCTTTTCTTGCATGTTAATCCTGTTGACACGTGACAAGGTGGGAAACAATTTAAGCAGAAGACAAAATGCAAGAGTCTGTACGTAAGGAGAGGTAGAGAAAGGTTCTTCAAGAATCCATAAATATTGCATTTCTTTGTCTGATGGATGTTTGACACATTGTCATGTTTCCTCAACAAATTCCACTGTCATGCCGCTCCTTTCGTCAGTCATCTTCCAAACGGCGGATCCTGACAATTATCCCAGAGAAACTCCTGATCAAAACCTCCGTATTCTCTCTGCTGCTCAGTTCAATTTTTATTTTATTTTTTATTTATTTATTTTTTTGGGGGGGTTGTATCACTCTCTTCTACTTCTACTCAATCTTAATGTGATAGCCAAATTGTTTATTGCACCACTCCAAGTTCAATGCTGAAAAATTACATTTGCAAAGTGTTTGTGTGATGTTTATTTCAAACAATTTGTAGGGGCTGTTGATGCATGGAGTGAGTATGCAGGGTCGTTGTCAGTGACGCTTCTTGTTACACTGCAAAAAAGTAGAAAATTCATGGTTCCATCAGATCCTGGTATGTTTTTAAAAAAATTAGTGTTATGTTGGTACATCAATCACTAAATGTTATACATTAACTTATTTTGCATTTTGCTTTCTCTTTTCTTGAGGTACAAAGAAATAAAAAAAATAAAAAAAATCTTTCTTCCGACCTTAATTTGCTCAATGCATATTCTACAATTCTGATAATGTGCTAAATTCCATAGAAAAAAGTCTCCTAAAAGTTGAAGCTAAAAGTACAAATATAAAACCTTTGGTTCAGACATTCCTGGAGAGTTTGAGTATCAGGAGAGCAAAAAATAGAGGGAGACAGGTGGAGGAAGGCGCTGAAGAGGCCCTCAGGCAGCGGTGAGGGTCCTGGGTAGATTGGCTCTGGGGCTCCACAACCATCCTCACATCCCACACATTTTTATCAGAGCAGGGTTAGTGCACCTCAAGCTGCCTATACACTAATACATAAACACACTCATTCTCACACACATGCACGCACACGTAAACCTAGAAATCTGCCTACACTCACTGTTAGCCTTATAGCCTTTTTAACTTCTCCATGCACCTCTTCCTCCTACTCTTCTGCTATTAGCCTCACACACTCGGACCATCTGAATCCACCTCGGAGCGTATACATATATGTATTAGAGTGACGTGCAACTCGGTTACTCTCAAGAACATAATTGCTCTATAGCAATAAATTGCCACTCCTGCCTAAGAAAAAATGTCAGAGGAAACGGCACAGGAAAATGACATTAGCGAGGGACGAGAACAATTTCTAAGATGTAAAGTCATAAGAGATTTTCGAGGAATGATATCAATACAGATGCCCTCAATATAAAAAAAAAAACATGGTACAGTATACTTTAAGATTAGTTATGTGTTGCTTCTATCCTTGCAAAATAGGTAGACAGATTTGTTTTTGTTTTTTTTAATCAAAATCAACATTCATTTTATCAAGAATCACTGAAAATAGAACAAGTTCTTAGTTTTGAATCATTTAATGAAAAGGAAGAAACATAAATAAATTTACCAGGCAATTATTTTTCAGTGCCAGTCAGGGAAAACTTATCTGATTCTGACCTCTGGCCAATTTATTGTTGCATCTCTAACTAAACATGATGTTTTACATCATGTTCACCAATCACTTCATCTGCTGCTGTTTCATCTCCACCCTGTTTTTGTTCTAGAAGTGGCGTACATCTTGCAAGCATTTCTTTCTTGTGAATTCAGTTTTGAGGACGAAGTTTTCATATACAGGAAACACCCATGTTATTAAAATGTATTTATTTTTCTGGAAATATAAGTATAAGCTGTAAGTATCTGTATACTCTGCAACAACCATTAAGACTGGCAGTTCTGACACAACCCCTGTCTTTCGCTCTAACCCCCACCTCTGTCCTTGCCCCCGCCAACCCACCCTGAACAAAACCTATCCCTCCACAGCGCAGACGGTGGCACGCAGCCACATCCTCGACCCTCAGTGACAGCAGTGGGCCACAGAGGGTGAGCACAGGCTGTGTGTACCATCAAACACACGTGTCACTGTGAAGGACTGCCAGATTGTCAGTAACTCTTCTCAACCCTCCCTAAAATATCTCATGGTCCGACCATCAACCCCCTGCTTGTCTGCCACACTCCCGCACACCCACCCCACACACACACACACGCACACACACACACCTACAATCAGAGCAGCTCAGTATCCCAGTCTTTTTGACCCTAGTGGATGTGGATCAGTGCAGAAGCACTGACAACTCAGTCTCTGGCATGCCAACATGTCGAGTGACAATGAAGTGATGCTTTGAATCAAAAGTGCGTTTGATGCTAAAGAGTGGCTAACCCGATTTGACTGCCTAACGGGATTTGAGTGAGTTCAGACAGTGATACAGGGCTACAGAGTGTGGAGGGAGATGGAGCCCTGCCAGCACAATCTGCCTATTCAGTCAATAATGGAGGCAAATGCGCCAGAATGAACCTCAAGGTTCAGCATGGAGTTCATCTCAAATGTTAACCATTGGCCTTACATTCATTCTATTCAAGGTTTTATCTCTATGGCTTTCTAATGCCCTCTGCTAAATGCTCTTGAACATAACATGCATTTAATGAGGTGATCAGAGACAAGCACTATCATTCTACTATGTGAATTTTATCTCACTTATTCAGTTATAACTCTTATCCAGAATTTCAATCCAATCTGAAAAAAAATACATATACAGGATTTATAATTTAGCCCAAAATTGTTCATACCCCTTGCTTAATTAGCTGTAATGTTTTAATTTTAACTAAAATAAAATTTACTGACTGAATGCAATAATTAAATTTTGGGAGTAGTCCAGCAAGAATCCTTAGTTGAATCTGAAAGAGGAAATTTAACTAAAAATTAGGATAATGACAAGGAGGTCTTCAAGATTCAAAGACTTAGATCTCATCAAGATACATCATACATCATAACCGAGGAAACTCCAGTTTGCTTTCATGCCTTTTATTTATTTTGGTTGGTAATGATGCAATATGCTATATATCTGCAAAAACTCACCAACATGAGGAGATTTTTTAAGGTAGAGTTTTTAAAATTGTAAAAATAAAGTAATGTTTTTGGCAGACTTTCAACACGGATGTGGACCAACTAATCCAATTTTATACTAATTAAAGACGCTGTCAGAGTTTTCAGCTGCAGGTAACATTGTCTCCCTATAACCTCTAACCATAATGTTGCTTTTAGCCAGGATGTACGTCCTATTCAGAATGCCTTGGCTGTGCTGTCGCTAATTCTGTTAGAGAAAAGCATTTGATAAGTGAAGCTGTGCTTTTAAGGTGTTGTCAGGGGTGAGAGAGTATCACATTTGGTGCCGAAGTGTTGATTGTGGGTTAATGTGGACTAAGAAAATTACTTGACTATCATGATGCTCTTTAAGATCTATGTGGATGAAACTCCTGCAGAGTACGTGTTTTCCCCTCCAAAATTTTACCTGCAGTATCACTGTTTGTGTCTTGGGTTTTTATGTGAGATATAGGGTTTGCAACAGCCAAAGATGTGAAAGACCATCAATCATCGGCTCTCAAGACAGGCGATCTCCTTGAAATCCAGTAACAACAAGCAACATGTAATGAGTGTCAGAATAAGGAGTATAAGATCTGTCTGGAAATGGCAGATTTCTTCTACCCAAGAGCAACTTCAAGGCCTTTCTCAACAAGAACTGCACTTTAAAGCAAGTGTACAAACAATAAACTAAAGATACATATCAAAGATTGTTGACAGTGTAAGTCTCACATCCTCACAATCCCACCAAATGCTGGTTCTTCAGTTAGCTCCACAAATACTATTGTGATCTGCAGGCGTGATGCCACAATCATAAGGACCAAAACCCCTGGTCTTCTAATCCTGTCTAGCCACAAAGATGTAGATTCTCTGCCCCCATCTCTGACCTTTCTCAACCCCCTCGCAGCATGTGATAGGATTAGTAAAGCTGGGATCCAGAACCCCTGCTGCTTCACTGTGGAGCTCACCTCTTTACCCGATGGCCAGGTGGAGCTCTCAGAGGGGTGGATACCCGAGACTGATTCACCATGTGCTCCAAAGGAGGAGCTTTGATGGGTGCCAGGTAAGACAAGTTCACTCTGGGTCATCTGACCCCTGTGAGCTGACACAAAAAGATTCAGAGGATCACCTGCCACTTTCCAGATCAAATGAGGACTTAAGTAGGGGGGGTCTTCTTTTGTCAGATCTCTCTAGATGACCAATCAACAAGGGCAGAAACTACTGTACACCCTCCCCCGGCTGTGGCCTCCTGTAGGCCCAAGACCCTGTTGACTGCTACACCGCTGTTCTTCAGTCCAGGTCCCCTCACAGTAGCCATCAAGCTCTTAATTCCTACTCTCAGCCCATCTCTAAGTACTTTGTGCATAATGGACCTATAATCAACCTCTGTCAAATGGACCTTTTTCTCCCAGCACGTCCGCACTCATGTCGAGTTGCAATGAGATGGTAATTAGACATCATATCTACAGGCCTAATCTGTGTGTTCACATTCAGGTGCTTACAATCCTCTCCATAGCTGAGCAGTTTACTAATTTGGAGGCAGACTTATGAGAGGCTCAGTAAAATGGGTAAAATTTTCTTATAGGGTGGAAAGATGTGTAAATACTTGATGGGACCTGCTTTAATGCAACATTACAGACTGATAGATTGGCTCTGTGTGGTTTGTTCTGTGACTCTAGGGCTAGTGGTTGGATCCAGTTCCTTTTAGCAAATAACCTCATCAAACTGCATTGTATGACAGGGTAAGTGAGAGGTGTGGCAATTCAGGTGCCCAACACAATGCTCCCTGTCACTCAACTTCATTCCTGGGGGCGAGGGGGAGCAAGGGAGGGTGCAGCAGAGGCAGCCACAGGCCCTTGGGTCTGTGCGATTGGCCTTAATCCGCTAGCTAATAAGTTCAGAGAGGAGCCATATGCTGCAGTGCAATGTGTGGGGAGGGGAGTGTTGCCTCATGTTACTTACACCAGGCCAGAGCTTTCTTAGGTACCGCCCTCCCACGGTCTGTTCCTTTGTACAGGGGGATCAGCCCTCTCCACGCTGTGAATGGTCCGAATTGATTAAACCCCACCGTATAATTGTCAGCAAATCCTAGCGAATCATTTCCCATCCATTTGAAAAGTACAATGTGCATTTCTCTTTTTCTTCACAACTCCTTTCTTCTTCACCATCCCCACCTCTCAACGTCCTTCCCCCTCCTGTTTTTTTTTTTTTTCCCCTCTCTTTTCGCAAGGTCTCAAGTTTGTCCCTGCATGCCATTCTTGGTCTCCTGCATGACAGAGGCTGGAGGAGGAAAAAGGATAAGAGGAGGCAGGGGGCAAGGAGCCATAGGGTATGCTTGGGTGGAATGTTGGCCAAAGATGAAAGTGGTAAAAGGGGAGACGTGTTTTCATCTGTGGCCCAGGCCAGCGAGTGGGGTGCTTATCAGAGCTCTTACCTGCCTGAGCGCAGTCAGGGTTGGGCCTGATCCAAGAAACAGATCGACACCAGGCAGTTAAGATTTGTGGGAGGCAGATCGGTTGGAATATATGTGGCTGTATTAAACATTATGGTTTAGTGGTGTTGTCTAGACAACCCTTATAACAAAGACAATGGTAGGAAATTGGTATAGAGCAAATTGGGAATATGCTTTACATAGCTGAGAAGACGAAAAGTCAGTATGGTTATGAAAAAGATATGTGTATTTTTAAAATGAGATGAGCCAAGTCAGACTTTAGTGGATCATTTCTAGTCCCCATTTTTATTTTTTTGAAAAGTTTTGACCTGACAATACTAATTTTAGGAACCATAAAAAAGACGTAAGGCCAAAAATGATTGACATCCTCTTTAATATCAACCAAATGAAGACTACTTAATGTCCTCCTTTCAGTCTTGTTGCTATCCGATTCGTTTGTTGCTACTTTTCACTGAGTGAACTGCAGTCATGACTCGAAAACAGTTTCCTTTGAAGTACCTTACCTGCTTTACATTGCAATTTTGCGCTTCCTCTGACTTTATTTCACAGCAGTACTAAAATAATGAACCCTGACTCTAATTCCCACAGAGAAACACAGACAAAGACAGACAAAACTGGTTGGTATCCTGACTTTGTAGCGCTTTTGTATGGTGCATTCACTGATCAGAACTAAGACAATAATTTTGGCTGAAAGTTACTTGATTCAGTTCAACAGATGATTTGTTAGAGCACTGCCATATTTTGTCAAGTAATCTTTTTCCTCTTATCAATGTCAGAAAAAAAATAATTTTAAACATGTCTTTATTTTTTTTTTCTAAGTCTCTGTCTGTTTTTTGATTGTAAAAAACAATCTGCTGCAATTGATTGACGTTGAATTTGAGAATTATTGCCACCTACTGGCACAGCCTGAATATTTTCACATTTTTGTTGGAATTTCTCTGAGCTAGATGAAAGAATTGTTTTAGAAAAAAAAACATCTGTTAAACAAATACTCAGATTAATCAGATAAAGGCTTAAACGTTTGGGAAGGAGATCCTTCAATACACATGAACTAAAATCTAATATTTTAGCCAAAAACTGATGTGAGGGTTCTTAGAAAGTATATTTTTGTTGGTTTCTTGTACATTAAAAATGCAGCCGAATTCAAATTAGTGACAATAAAGAAATATTATAATAGTCATCAAGTCTCTTTTTGGATAAACAAACTAGCAGAATCTGAACCACTGATCAAAATCCAATCACCCCATCTGATGCATGTTCTTCTTTTGAACCATCCACATGTTCAACAGCTTTTGATTTATCTGAGAGGTCCCTAGACACTGGTTCAAGCCTGATTGACCTCAACCATTTAACCCCTTGACCTCCTATACGGACTGAATGCACGTCGCGGTCTGGGAGTTCAGTTTGTTTCAACTGGCTTTTGGTTTCATGTCGATAAATCTTGAGAGTGTTGAACTTGACACTTAGTTGTGTTCTGAAACATCCAATGAATTTTTTTGCACATAAGATAAAAATACATCTTCTGCACCAGATCAAAGCATGCTGTTATAGATCCCTCTGTGAGGCTCTTTACATTGCCAAACGTGCACATAATCCCTGTCGTGACATTGATCTTTAACTTTGATGCTTGGCTGTCATTACACGCTGAAGGGTGCTGTTTGTGAGAATGATTTTCATGTAAAGTGCTCATAAACGATCATGGGACATGCAGGCAGATTTACTATCATGAGGGCTACAAGGAGACACGGGGGACAGCGCGGCATCTCGTATATGCTTGTACAGAGTAGGTTTTGCAGGTTCACAGTTTACGCCCAGCTGTTGTGGCAGCGATGGTCTTAATGATGAAGTGAAGGCTGGAATTGCAGGTATCAATCTGTTATAAAGTTCTGATACTTTCACTTCGATGAGGAAACCTAAATGAAGTGGTGCTGTTTTAAATGAAAACCACTTTGTACATGTGAAATTGATGTATAAATTATGTATGCTCATCTTTTATGTATAAATATGATAATCCTGTATAATTTTCTGTACTGACTTGATGCTAAGACAGACTATTTTTGAGTCAAACAACTGACAGATCACAACAATTACTAGGAGATACAAATGTCTGGAGCCAAGGACAATGATGACAACAATAGCATCGCTGGTCATTTTTGCCATTTGCCATTTTTGTATTTTTGTAGATCTGGTTGTTTCATACTTGACTTCTATGTGTATAAAATGAAACTATCTGCCATGGGACACTTTATACAAACTTTACACAAATTCATCACAACTTTAAGGATGTTTCACACCCACTTTAACAACTAATACTTTAAATATTGTATGGTATTCTACGTGTAGCCTGTTTAGGAAAATGTAGTTTTAAAATATAAACATTCATAATTTTATGGAAGCAAATGCAAATCGGAACTACAATAAATGGAATTAAGGTGTAATATAAAGGTATAATATTAGATTTTATTTTATGTGAGATCTGAGTATTTATTTCCATAATTTAATAACAAAATCCATAAATACATATGCAATAGTTTGAGGATTAAGGTATGCATTTCTTTTAAAGAAAAAAAAAAATCAATGTAGGAGCGGAAACAATAAAAATGCATAGATTATTTTCTACTTCAAATATATCTTTTGTTCATGAAAACTAACATATTTTTAAACTAAAGACGGCATATATTGCAATATAGTAAGAAAACTTTATTAAAATAGCACCTTTCTTAGGCCGCAGTCACAAAGTGCTTCACAGTACAAATAGTAAAAAAAAAAAAAAAAGAATTGTATATGAAGTGTATATCTATACAATGAATTGAATGTGGTCTTTTCCTTTCTTTGCCCCAAGAACTTATTTAATTAAAAGAAAAAAAATAAGCTAAGCTTATTTGGTAGCATGTCAAAGCACCCTTTGAGATGTTGCCTTTCCCCACTGTTATATTTTAATTCATACCTGAAAAATATTTATGTATGTCACTTGTTTTATGTGAGGTCAGAATCTCTGTCCATCCAATCCAGAATCATCAATCTATCACTTGTTGAGCGCTAGTTAATAATGATCTCCACTAACTAGCAGGGGGAGTCCATCAGCTAGAGTCTCCTGGGAATGAGGTCAGGCTGTGAACTCTGGCCCCTGGTGACCACAATGGTCTGACCATTTACATGGGCTCTAATACCAATGAGGGGTCATCAACAGGAACTTGTCAACAGTCTTTAGGAAGTAGATTAGGAAGTGGTAAATATGGTAACCGGATGCTTTACTACCCATTACTAAGATAATGTTACTCATGTTACTCAAACAAATCAATATGATAAACAATTTATTCAGGTGATCACTTGAGGTGACTTTAGAGTAATTTCTTAATTACAATAAAGTTGACTTGCCATATTATTTATAAAAAGATAAAATAGCAACAGTGATGTAACAGACTGAACTGATCCAAAACACTGCTCAGATTTTAATCCAAACCCACTGATAGCTTGTGACTCTGTGGTTAACTCAGTGACAATGAGTGATCCAGTTCTTCTTGTTAGCCCACATTCTAGAACAAATTGGACCCTTAACACTACACAGCCACCAGGCCCGTGTCCAACCCCTCCCTGCTTGAGGTGCAGAGTGGCCCATGGTATCGTCATTTGACCTGCTTGTCCCATATGGAGAGGGTGTTGGACAGATGGAGAAGTCAGAAGGTCAGAGGTTAAATGACCAGGACTGTTTACAAGGCATCTGAGACCCCAAATAGAAGTCCTTTAAGTACTTTAAGTGCTGAAATTGATAAGAGAGCTCTTCAGAACTTTAATATTGATTGAAAAGATACTATTTAAGAACATCTGACTAAATAATTAGTAGTTTTGTTGAACCAAGATATAAAACTCTCCTAATGCTCTCTTTTTAACGTACAAAAACAGAGAAAGAAAATAAGCAGCTGTAGGTTTTTTTTGCTAACTTTAGTGAAGAAGTCGCCACCAGTTCAAACCTCCAGTTCACACCTCAACTTCTTTGGTATTTTCTCACATGGGTTATGAATCTGATTAACACAAGGTATGCTTTTCTTTGGAAGCCCTGTGTTTACATAAAGAGGCCCAGTGGGACCAGCCCTCGAGGTCAGGGGGTCGAACTCTGCTTGTCAGAGAGCCTTGTGACATTTCTTTCCCACGTCTCCTGGCAGCCATTGTCCACAGCGAGGAGCCCCTGTTAACGTTTGGCCCCAGGAGGTAGAGTGGTGTGAGTGGGAGGCCTGGGGGCATTGGACCCTCGGTGGGTCCTTGGGAAACGGGCGTAACCAGGCGGGGCTGAGGCGAGCTGTGACAGCATGGGGTCATTTTCCGGCTTGCTGCCCCTGTAAAGGGCTTTGCAGCACGGTATTGGCCCCTAGAGGAGTACTGGTGTGGAAGATGGTACAAAAGACTTTTTTTTGTGTGTGTGTGTGTGTGTGTGCATGTGTGTGCGTGGGTGGGAGTGTGTGTATGTGTGGGAGAGAGAGAAAGAGAGAGAGACAGACAGAGAAAGAAAGATGTTTCAGTGACTGCACACTTCCACAGGTTAGTGTTAGTCTAAAAAAAGAGGGATTTTACATGTTGGCAATACTTTTACAGTTTCTGATTTTATTTGTATGTTTTTATGCTAATAGACACAATATGTAAATTATATGTTTCTAAAAATGAAATAAAACAAAGCAACAAAATATACCGCTACCAGTAATAATTCCACTAATGGCAGAATATAGTATTAAAAGAATAAGTAAATTAATTACTTGATAGATCTGGTCATAACCAAACTAGACAAGCTTCTACAAAAATTTAAGAAAGGCGCCGTTGCTGATATTCCATGTATTTGGGCAGATTTTGCAAATTTGTGTTTAAACAGCAGTACGGTTTCACAGCTTTAACACAAATCCCTCCCTTTCCTTCACTTCATTTTTCCACACCGAGCGGACGTGCACGGCTGCCTCTTGTTGACACAGGCTGTGATTTCAAGCCAACACACTCGTCTATCGAACAATAACCGCATATCCTCAAAATGAATAAATAAAACATATCATGCTGCCATTATCACCCCTTTTCTCTGTCTTCATGCAAGGAAAAAAATGTACAACACCCATTCTTGCTTCTAACAAGGTCGTCCTTTTTAATGTAATCCTGCTTGTGTCTTTCTGGGTCTCTGATGGCTTCTCAGAAGTCTAGTTTTCCAGCGGCAGGGGCATGTAGAGTAATCTGCAACAAGCGCTTTATTCATCTGAAAGTACTGTGAGGCTGTTTAGTATTAAGAAATGATGGGAATGAAAGGTCCTCCAACCCCAACGTTAACAAATACAACTCAAAACATCCCACATACAACGTCTTCCATATATATAATTGATACGCCCAGCCCGTGTCATGTCATACTATTGCGCATCTATTCAACGCCATAGATAGGCACCATGACATAGAAAAAATACACACTTTGAACATTTTACTACACACTTCACAATGTAACACATAATTTGCTCAGCAGATAAGCCAGGCTGCCGCAGTTGTTTTTGAGCATATTGAAAGATTTCACAACATCAGTGTTGTGGAACAGATGCACCAGTGCTACAAAAATAATTCAACTGCAACTTAAACATTCTAGTGACGGCCCATTAATATCAGTATTCATGCAAAGCTAAGATTCTGCTCTGATAAAGAGTGACTCACATTGAAATTCTGGATTCTTTAAACTACAGTGACCTACTTTCTAAATATTTTTGGCTGATACTTATATGAACACTTGAGACCACTCACTGCCATAAGAAATAAATAAGTAAAATAGATAGTGACATCAAGTGAAAAGACACCCTGTCCTGACTCAGCAGTACACTGTAAATTCCACACACTTCATCCCAATACACATGCGCTATTCAGAGGTAGACTGCATCAAAAAAACAGCACACATATTTCAGAGCCATTATCAGACTGTATGCACCACAAACTCTCACATTTACACCTATGTAAAATGTTTTAGAATTGTTTATGACCCAGGGAAACAGAAAGCTATGAATTATGAATTGATGTCTTGATCAGCTTAAAAAAGTGAAGTGCAAATTTCAAAATTGCATTTGTTATTTGCATTTTTTGCATTAGTTATTAAAAGTGGCACTGGTGGTTTTCACAAAAACTGTTATTTACAGTAGACTTCTATCCTTAGTAGTTTGAGAGGCTTATGATGCTTGTGAAACTTCATTTGTAGGTAGGAACTTTTAAAATACTTCATTTTGAGATTGGAATTGTAAGCTTGGTTTTAGAAATTTCACATCTGGATGCCAATAAGTGTGAAGGGAGCTATATGTTTGAATACTTCTGGAGAATCAACTCTAGAAGCAGCACTGCATCATGAAGAGCAGATATATATAAAAAAGTGAGGTTATTTTCTCTTCTGTAGCTTTTGGATTACTCTTTTATGTTTTCAAGATAATCTCAATAATATAAAATCACTGAAATGAAATACTTGGACCTTAAACATGTTGAAGAGGTTATATTTTCCTATTCAATAACACTTTGCAGTTTGTGCTTTTCTATATAAAGCAGCTGCAAGTCTACACTTACAGCAAGTGATTTGCTCAAGGTTGATGGGGAATAAAAAATGGCAGATACTTTAACTTTTACACATGAAGGGAAAAAAAAATAAAATGGAATGTTTGTTTCCTTCCAATAGACCATGCAAGCTCCTGACTGCTATACACACAAGTTTCAATAAAACACCCATTCAGCCCATCGTAAGTTTACCTAGGCTGAACATATTACCAGTAGCATATCAGCTGCAAAACTGGCCAGATGGAATCTTTCCTCTCTTCCAAATCGCAGACAAAAACATTGCAATCTGCTGGCTGATTGCAGCTATTTTCTTGCCTCTCTCTTTAGCAGAATTGTTTCCTGGCCCCTCACGAATTGAGTTTATCAGGTGTTGAACAATGGAATGGGGATTGTTTATCGGGTGTTAAACAACAGAATACAATATTGCGGAAAAGGTCGCAACTTTCAGCAAAACTCAGGAAGCAAACTTTGTTTCAATTTCATCGCAGGAACAGGGCACAAAACCTTTGGATGTAAGAAACAAAAACAGAGCTGGGTGCTTAAGATGAACCACAGTATTTCCACACATCTACAATCGACTAGCCCCGCTGCGTGGGTGGGTGCCATTTTGTTTTCAAATGTATTTATTCATGGATCTGACATTTTAAGCAACCTCTGTGTGCTTGTGGAGTTACAAACCAAGCTAATTTCCTACCATACTCCATATGTTTAAAGCTCCATCACATTCCATAGGCTCTTAGATCTGAGGAATATTCACTTGCTGTCTTTCTCGCTTCGACTCCTGCACTTCCAAACCCTGAACCTGAACTTGGGAGGGCAGGCGTAGATTTATATGCATGCCCCTCCTTTGATGACAGGGTAAATATTCACACCGACAGCCAAGGTGCCCCCATCATTACCCATGTACTGTGTGTTTGCCCACCAGTTAAATTCTTAGGGGGATTGTTTGGTGAGATGAATGGGGCCAAAGTGCTGAAGGACGTACCGGAGTTCAGCAAACAAAACCTCTCCTGATTGGCTCAGCAACATCTCGGTCCAGTAGGCAAAGTTGGCGGTGGGGAGGTGTGCGGAGGATAGGGGGGGTGCATGGGCAGCGAACCGTTGGAGGGTTTTGCTTGTCAATTAGGTCTGCTGTGAATGGCTGGGAGGAGGAAGAGAGCGCCCTGACTGTGCTTGCCTTCTCTTAGCTCTTGTTGGATCTGAGGAGATATAGCTGAGATTCTCTTCACCTGAAATAGGAAAAACCCTGTCAATATTCATCTATTTAATAACCCTGCATATGCTCACACAGTACCTTTTGAAGGCTTTGGGGTCTGCATTTCCCTTTGATGTGCCTTCATTGTCAGACTCTATCTGAAATCTTCGGAGATGGAATTGGTGACATTTTGTCTTTTTTCATCCATTCAATCCAACCTCAAAGCATTCCAACTGTAGTTTTCCAGTCCAAGATGTATTATCGTATTGGGGGAGGGCATTCAAGTTACCTTCAGTTTCCCAGTTTTTATATTACTGGGCTATGAAAGAGCACTAGACTGAGGCAGGTGTGTAAATACACTGGACCAAATGATGCACATTTTTTTAATCAAAATGGCAGATCTAAATCATTGGAGTAATTTGGTTCCTTTTAATTATAGAAAGACTAACATGTGTTAAACATTTCAAAACTAACAAATGTCTTTCTACTCTGTAGGGCCAAGTTATAGTGAATGTAGTTTTTTTTTGCTTTTTCTTGTTATACTAACCACAAAGTGCTTTTACAGTCTCATTGATCCACTTGTACTCATATCATTCACACAACCATACACCAATATGTAAGCTGAAAGTAAACTTGGACTTCTGTGCCTCGTCCTGGGAGGAATCAGCATGGGAGATTAACCTGGAAGGTTGGTTCGCAACCATCCAATTGCCATGTGATTATTTTTCTCAGTGAGAAACCTCCAACTCAATTAGTAGTTTGTTATCAGGACTTGGACTCACTGCCTGCTGGCTGTTAATGGAATATTTGTACATTTCCAGTGAGAAACCTACTAACCAAATTAAGCAATTTTTTTTATATTTTATGTCACGGTTCCAAAATAGTGCAAAACATTATGTTGCCAGTCGGCCTTCTGCGCCGTTCCAGAGTTAGTCAGACTGCTGTAAATCATTAAGTACATCTTTAACCTCTTCCAGAAAAGATGTTTGGTTGATTATTTCTGCAGGTTAAATGTCAGTTGACTTGGGTTTGGGAGCATACTGTTGATTTCTGTGGCACCTCAAACATGAGGGTCACGGACTATAACACACACAGAAAAAACGAAATCTAACAACCGGTGAGAGAATTTAAAATGCAATATCAACTCTGCAATTAAAATGTATGAAAGCATTTCTACTTTGTCGAAAGGAACAAAACTGGTCAAAGAATTAGCAATCTAAAAGTTCAGCTAAACACAATTCAATAATGGCAGACCAAATTAGGTGATACTCATAAAACATGCACAACAACACGCACACGCCCACCCACACACATTATATACAGACCTCTTCACTCTGCCTTTATGGATTGAATTCTCACATTCCATCTTCTTGATGTTGCTATGTCTGACACTACTGCCCTCTTGTCTACTTTGTCCAACGCCATCCGTTTTCTTATTAATCTGGAACTGGAAGTCCCGGAGGATCTTTGCACTATCATTCACAACTGTCCATGGTGTTTCATTTGACTGGGACTTCCAGCACAAGCTTGGTACTTGTAAGCTATTGCACACAATGCTTGCAGAGCCTTCATCTTGGGTTTTGTTTCATTTGGTAGATCTTAGCCTCTTTTGCTCTCCGTTGAAAGGACTTGATATTACCCACTTCCTGTTGCTCATGGTACATGTTGTGCTGGGCCTCATCTTATAGTTCCAGAAACAGTCTTGCACATAACTAAGCAGTTCATATCCAACTCTAAATTGACAGAAAATAGAGAGGAGAGCAGCAAATGGCCCCAAACTGGGAATCAAACCCAGGACAAGTTGGACAACTGTGTTGCGGACAACAGCCACGGCACATGGTGCATGCACTGCACATGTTCCTGAAACAGCTGGCTGCTTTCTCTTTGGGTTGATCTTAGGTTCCAGCCACCAGTATAAAGGGGAGCACTGCTCCCAGTGGCTTGTGGCCTAAATGTAGGAATGAAGTATGTAAAAAGAAATCAAAACTACTCTGCCATATGCTCTGTTCTTGATCTCCACATTGTTTGTAGTATTTTACATAATGCTATCTATATTTTCACCATTTATGGATAATTGCACTGATTGTGGTTTTCTTCCATCCCAAATCTTATTCTCTACTTTATGTTGTCAGACAAGTTCTCCTTAAGGACAGTCACAATAAACTCATCTTCCTGAAGTGATTCATGATTTAAGCGATTACTTTCTCACACAGGCCCAAGATGATCTGGATAGCCTTTTGTCCAAATAAAAGCAAAGAAAAACACAACAAAACATCAAAAAAGCATTAGAAAACATCTTGTTTTTATTTACCTGTTGTCTTTGTCTGATATTGACAATTGTTTGATAGTCTGAAACAAAACACCTTGTCAAAAGCACAGAAAATTTTCAAGCGAAGCCCTAAGCAATGGTAGTTATGTTATAAAGTCTGTGTATTGCATGCAAAGTCACAGGAAAATGAATATCATAGACCTTTTCATTGCTATAAAGTATCTCTCAGGTCTGTCTGGAGGAGGACATAACTGTAGACCCACGCTTATGAGCATGCCACTGTAATGTCTAACAATTTCCCCTATTTCTCATATTCATTTAATTTGAGTCTTCCTGACTGTCTGTGGCGCTGTGTGCTCTATACATCTTCACCCGCCGTCCCCTCACATTTTCACTCGGTGCACTCTTACTGTGGAGGACCTATACGCACTCAGATAAGAGGAAATGAAGTCTCGTCGGCACAATTTGAAGCGCCGCTTTGAAGCTGGATGTGAAATAGCAGCTCGGCTCCTCTCTGCTCCTCTGTGGCTGGTAAAATAAGGGCCCTCTCGTTAAAAGCACTTTACCTGTGCTCCCTCTATGGATCATTAAACAGATTTGGGGTTACATTCAAATCACAATTACTCCGTGCACTAACTGTTAATGGGCACAAGGGTTGAAAGAGTAAGAGAAATGTTTCTGACATTTCTTTTTATATCTTTCTTTGAGCTGCGATGAGAATACCTCAGAAGGTGAAAGGTGAGACATAAACTAACTGACACCAAAAAAAAAAAAAGGATTTATTTCTAATACTTACCACTGCCTAAAATCACAGCTAAAAAAAAAAACAACTAAACTACATGCAAGATTTTTTTCTTATTGTCAGTAACAGAACATTTTAATGATTATATGCTTAAAAGATAGAAATCAATTTTCTCTGCACTGAACCTGTAAGTGGAGCACATTGTAGTTCTCGTGTGACCTTTCAGTTCTCACTGACAGAGTTTTTCTTGAATATGTAGTGCAAATGGCTGTGTGTCGGTGCAAGTACGAGTGGGCTTGACCGGGGAGGATTGTGTGCTTAACCGACAGTGGAGAACAGCCCCCGGGTCCTCCTGCACAGTGTTAAGAAGATACTTTCGTTTGTTCACCAACCAGAACTTGCCGGTGTGTAGGCAAGTGATGCATCTCGCTGTGGTTAAAGGAGGAAAATATGTCACCTTGGGGTCTGTAGCACAGCGAGAAAAGAGGCTTTCTTCTTGGATTGCACGTTCAAGCAACTGTACGAAATTTGACACTTGATTGATTTCTCAATATTTAAGTAGCTGTTTCAACTTTGTATCAGTGTTCTTGGGATAAAAATGAAGCTCCTTAAAACTGACAACCTCGTTGTTCCTCTGAGATTTTCTCTCATTTAGTCACCTGCTGCCAGCCCCAGGAAAAAATGCTCATATATCAAGTTTTTTTTATTAACTATGTAAAGAAACCTATAGCAGGTGGATAGTTCTTCCTGATTCAGTTGGAAGAAAAAAAACAACAAAAAAAAAACAGCAACTGAATTTACACACTTACAATTTGCGCATAATGTTTAAGATTTGCGAGGTGCAATATATTTTACGCGTGGCTCTCTGGTACGTGTGAGGGCCTCTCCTGGTAACTGCCTAGGGCAATAACACAAGGTGTAATCCCATGTATGCCTCCAGACTCTTCGCTGCCTGCGTAGATGTGGAGGAGCGTTTTAGCCCCTGCAGTGTGCCGTAGGGCACGAATACCCTCCCTCCCCTATGCTCGCAGCACCAGCAGGTTCTTCCTGGCTTTCCCCACCTTCGTGAGCGACTCCTTTTACACTCAGAATCTGTGTGGCACAGTTCAATTTGCAGCGATGACAAATGGCTCAAGGAGGAAGAAATTGACTTTTGACAGGCATTATATGTGAGTATGGCCACTTTCACAAATTTATAACAGCGACTGCAGGTGAATAGTTCTTTCTTGCTAGAAAATTAAATAAACTGCATAATGTTTGGCCTTATCTAGATTGGCTGAGCAAAAGCTGGGTATATACGATGTGGAACATACTTATAGAAAAGCCAAATGTCAAATAGACACCCTTAATGCTCAATTCAGCCCCAATGGAAGGCAGTGAAATTGCACCTGACCAATGGATGTGAGGCAGCATCCTGACACGAGTAACTTTGCACCACAGGGGCATGGAAATCATATGACACACGGTGACGGAAACACTGGATATTTCCGTCAACAAAGCTAATCTTGCTCACAGTCGCATGTGTGCAGGATTAAACCCTAAAGAGCAAGACACAGATTTACTCAACAAAATAATTTACATGAACTATAACACAGTTTTACAAGCAATGCACACCAAAATAGGCAGTGATTGTTAAAAACTGAGACCTGGACACACGTCTCACAAGGGGTGCCATCATCACAGGCAAGAGAACAAACGCTATTATGAGCTGAGTGTTATTAGGGACATCCCATATGGATAATTTAAAACAATTCTGTGTTCTGGGCCACTCGCTGATCCCTGGTGTCAGATGGGAAATGTCTTGCTATCACCTAAATTAAGCTTTAAATTGTTCAAACTGAACATTGTTAAAATAACTCCTCTAAAAGTGTGTATGCTTTCTCAAAATGCCTGTACACTCTTTCACGCTTCTTTTAATAACAGAAGAATGTAGGATTACAAATACTAAGGAACGTGACAAAAACATTCCTTGGTGTAATACCAACATTAGTTAGTTGGTATTTGATACAGAGATTCTTCTTTCTTAATAAAAAACTGTTACTGACCTTAGTCAGTCAAACACGACCATATTGTCACTTTTTCTTATGCCACATCCTTTTAATTCCATCAATGTGATTCACCTGGTTAATTATCATTACATTTTGAGGAAAGCTGAAGGAATGATCCACATGACATACGTCCCTCATCTGCCCTCTAGCTCACCACGGTGCCACCCTCCATTACTGATCTCATCTTGCTACACGGTTGCAAAGTAACACAGCAAAAAGAAATTGATCAATAGTTGGTTCAAAATGAGAAATCAGTGAAAGCTCAGTGCCAATCGATTCTTATCACACGGCATCCTTTGTATTGCTGTTTGTTGGCTATTAACTGTAAAACCCAGCAGGGATCTGGCAACCCGGACGAGTTTTGATGATTTCATCTAATCCTAATTATGAGTTCCACTCTAGCTGAAGGAGCACATGATGGGATTGTCTTCATCGGCGTGGAACGTAGTTTGGTCCGAAATCTGCTCAGGTCTGACACCACTGACCTTGTCTCTCTATGAAATTTCCTCGTTAAGAGTCTGTCAGCTTGCCCCCTGCTGCATGTAGCCGCTGCCTAGAGCCATCATTAGTGGAGACTGGTGCTGTATGTGGTGTGCACACCACAAGCTTCTTTAGGAGGCATTTCCTTCATGAGGCTGGATCTCCAAGGGCACTGCTGGTCAACTGTGGAGCCCAGAAAGACACCGATCTGAGGTCTCAGCCCACCGGGAAAGAAAAACATTTGTTAAATCTTCTACACCTGGATTGGTGTGAAAATGGTAAAAAAAAGTTTCTACTGACTATAATTCACTGTGATTTCTACTGGAATACCTGATTCGCTTAAAACCACCCCAAATAAAGACGAAGAAAGAATTTAAGGTTTTCTTTTGTGATGAAAATTTTGGAAAAATGCCCAATATGATCAGAGTTATTCTGTTTGAGGGGTGGGCTTATGAAGTTAATTGATCTAAAATTGACAGTAGGCGTTTGTGTGTGTGCGTGTGCGTGTGTGTGTGCGTCTGTCTGCATGGTTGCTTGTCTTGTGTGTCTCAGTTTTATTCTGCCAACCTGTCCAGTGTGTATCCTGTCATCACACAATGACCACCCATGATAGGTCTCTTTGCAACCCTGCAGGAATAAATGGGTAGATGGTAATTCGTCCTTTGTAATTAAAAAAGTGTTTTGTAACAAAATAACTGTCCACAGTTACTGACATTGCTGCTTTTAGTGCTACGTACAATGATTTTGCCAAAAGGATGATATTTTGTCTTATATCAAATTTTACAAGATTGGATCACATGAAAGGAGGGATCTCTGGCCATTCCTTCCAGCACCATCAGTCTAGTTCCTGCTAATTCATGAGTCATCCAGTGGCAACTGAGAGTGCTGTGGATAACTTAATAGTTTGTCTGGTCAGTTATTCCTACGCTGAACAAATGTATTGGATCATTAGCCTGGTTAAATACAAAAATCAAGAATCACTTTCAATTGTCTGGTAGGAGCAGATTTTCATCTCAAAAGTCCTGGTATTTTAAAAAGTCTTATCAAGTTTTCATGGGATTTGAATGATTAAAAAGGCCCACAGCATCACAGATACTTCACTGCACTTAATGGTAAGGATGAAGAGCTTTTCCAAATATTCATCCTTTGTTTTCTATCAAACCAAACTGGAATGCTTGCTGCCAAAAAGCTAAATCCTGATCTCATCCGACCGAACCACACGGTTCTGGTTGAAGTTCAAGCAGAGTTTGGCAAACTCCAAATTTTTATGTTTGTGGTGATAGAAAGAAAAAAGGTTTTTGTTTTTGCACTCCCAAACACTGGTTCTATGGTTCCACACATCCAGTACCATCCCATATTTGTACCTTATGTCATATACATTTTTCAGGTAAAAAACAAATAATTTATCATCAATTAAAAGTTCCCAAACTCACTTAAAAAAAGTTATGTATAAATAAAAAATGGTTTTGGGTCATTAGTTATATGAAAAACTGTGCCACTGGTGATTTTGCAAAAAAAAAAAAGAAAAAAGAAAAAAAAGATTTCTTAATATTAAATTTGTTTTCCCTACTGAATAACACTACTCAAATGAAAGATTAAATTAGTAAAACTTTTGAAATAAAATTTGTATTTATTTTAACAAATTTGTAGCAGGTGTGCCAGTAAATGTGGAAGGCCTAGAGTCAACAAGAGAGACGTAGGTGTGTGACCAATCCAAAACTGTAAACATTAGAAGTCTAAGGCAAACATAAACTGAAGACAGACTTCAAACTACACACCCTTTAGTGAACCTCCAACCCTATTTCCTGCAGACCTTCTTCCTGAAACTGGCATAAATCTACAGTCCTCAGAGGTAATGATGGTGTAAAATTATGGCTGCCTCAGCACACCTTACAGCTCTCTTTGCTATCTCTCCCTTTGGGGTTCAGGGCCCCAGCCTTCGATTGAGATCATCTCCATGCCTTGGTTCTCTCCACTATCAGCCTTCCTCTTTGCCTTCCAGTCCCACTCAAAGGGAATGTGTAACTGAATTTAAAATTGAGTGCCCTTCTTTCAAGGACTACAGCTAATGAGACGTTTTGCCTTGAAATCCAGGCTGGATGGAGGAGACCCGGTGGGAAAGGCCTGAGATGATAGCCGCCCTGTACGTCGGGTGTTAGGGTGCTAAGATCCCCATGTGCTGAAAAGAGAGAAAGGTGGTTTCTAAGTACAGTGAAACGAGCTTTCATTGAACCAGCTCTGTTCTGTTGGTCACCTAGGGCCGTCATTGTGAATCCAAGAGTTGTGTGATCTGTATCTAGGAGCAGAACAAGGGCCGACACCAGGCCTCCTCTTTTGCATACATATGTTAGAATCCCTGAAAGGAAAGCCCAAATGGCCTCGCTGAGAATTAGGAAGTGAGGTGACAATTACATTCGGATGGAAGAAAGCAGACTGTAGTGGGTTCTGAGTGAGAAGAGGAAGGATGGTGCATGGAGAGATGGAGAAGTGACTCAAAGAAACCAGCCCATAGAAGCAGGTACACTTGACAGTTTGCAGATTGAGGATCATCCAAGACTCTCTGCATGGGTGCAGCGATGAAAGGAAATCGTCCAAGGGATTCTCCTTTTAATCAGGGGCCCCAAGGAGAGAACCTTGCAGTCGACGGGCCCCCGGCCGCCGCTAGCCACTGTCATGCTAATGAAAGAGGCTCAGGGTGTGAATGGAGAGGTTAGCTTGTTTCTTGTGTGCTAATTAATGCATGTGTCAGGTGTGTGTAAGTGTGCGAGTGAGACTCTTTATGCATTTTAATGAAGTGTCTGCTTGTGCCTGAGCGTGTATGCATGTCAGTGTGACGGGGATTTGAAGCACGGAGCGAGACAGATGTGTGACCAACGAGTGGGTTCAAGAGTGCAAAAATCAGTGGATGCATCAATATGAAATTTGTACTGATTTCAAGGATAAAAGGCTCCAATTTTGAATCCTCCTTTAATTGAGGTCTACCCTTTTAGGTTCAAATTATAACTGCCAAAAAAGAAAAAAAAAACCCCATCATGAATAAACTATAGTTTCAATATATGTTTTAGAAATTCCAATAAATTACGACATAATTAATCAGATTTGTTTTACTTTACTTCTCCATTTATAACCTGTCTTGCCAATCTAATTTTTCTCAAGGCATGCCATGTATTGACTGGTGTTTATCAGCCATCTTGTTTCACCCCTTGCAGCAAAAAAAACAAAAAAACAATCTTCCTTCACGACATGTTAGGGGAGTGATTTCCAGACAGCCCTTTCAGTCTAACTCTTGTTCCCACGGACACAAACATGGGGGGACTTTTGGATGGCCTCAGGCACAGCATATGGCCTTAGGCTGCAGTATTGTCTAAGCTGTTTGGGCAAGCTAGAATAATGCCATTGTTGCATGTGCCTCTCAGACAAGACATAGGGGAGTGTGTCAGAGTAAAAAGGGAGAGCCATCAAAGTCTGTGACCTTTTAATTTGCTGGTGGCCTCTCCCACAGACGACTGTGTCAGCCACGCACACCCCAGTCTGTGACTCGGGTCTCTGGTGTTGACAAGAACCTGGATTTTATTTGATTGGCGTCCCTCACCAGAACAAATATTTTTTGTAATTGATTTAAAAAAATAAAAGAAAAAAGAAAATTCTCAATCAGAGTGGGAAAAATTATTTTGTTGATGCCATAGAGAAAATGACCATACCTCAATAAATGTGCTACATTGTATTTTTCTTAGAATTTCATATAAAGTATAACACAAATCAGATGATAAATGTGAAGGTAAAGGAGGTAAAAAAAAGAAACATAGCTTTCAAATGTTTTTACACATAAAAACATGATATACGTTTGTATTCAATCCCCTATTGTATTACTCCTAATGAAATTCAGTGCACTGTCTGTAATTTAACCTCAATAGTGATTTGACAACACACCAGGCTGGTCACATCAGTGTTTCAACATCTCACAGAGCATTGTTTGATTCTTCATTCAAAAGTGGGAGCAAGATGGCACAGTTGCAAACCTACCAAGACAGAACCATACATCTAAACTGACAATTCTGCAAAGGGCATTAATGAAAAAAAGTAACCATTGCTTTCTCCATGGTGAGAATCGTAGCGATCTACAGGTCAGCTGGGGAAATATGTTAACATGAAAACTGTCAATTCCGCACTCTACAAATGTGTCCCCTATAGTAAAATGGTAAAGAGAAAGTCATTGTTGAAAATAAGCCATATGATGTCCATGAAGGCCATGTAGGATGCATAAATGTGGAAAAACTGTATTCTGTTGTAGGGCAGAGCACCTTGACATAACCCTGAACACACAATCCCACTGATGAAACAGCATCATACTGTGGAGATGCTTTTCTCCTGACTGACATTGAGGTATGGCGTAGATGTGCAAATCTGGGAGAGGCCAACTCTTACACCTGGAGGGGCG
This sequence comes from Gambusia affinis, assembly GCF_019740435.1. NCBI lineage: Eukaryota > Metazoa > Chordata > Actinopteri > Cyprinodontiformes > Poeciliidae > Gambusia > Gambusia affinis. The sequence continues at coordinate 10,886,548 of NC_057870.1, forward strand.
GGGAGTCAATTATTGCAACGTGATAAAAAATAAATCAATTGATTTGAAGAAAAGATAAATTAGTTCATGTAATTATGTCATATCGGGACATAATTGCATGTTCACCAAATAAGTCCCAATATGAAATGTGATTCTCTTAAAACCACAGCTTATCACGGGTGACTGTCTCGCTCATTGGTTGGAAGACACACTACAGGTCCCTATATGTGGTTCCACAAGTACTGCCTTGCATACTCCACCCTGCCCCCAACCTTGTCCACCCTGTAAAGTGCCATTATAAAAATGTCAAGGGGTCCCTCTCTCTGTCAAAATCATGTGCCATTATGCAAATCACAGTGTGAACACACATTCTCAAAGATTTACATAAGCCATATGGACTATAACTCAAAGGAGAATACAGAAGTAATTCAAATAGGTGTTATATGGAACTTTTCTTAAAAAAAAAAAAAATATATATTTTCTTATCTTTAGTTTGAATTGTTTAGTGTTATACGTTTACTAAGTTTGTGTTCTTAACAATAATTTATATGGAGTTTTCTCTATTATAAGAGCGCGAAACAAAGATTTTAAAGTAGGGATGTACCAATCAGGCAGTTTTTGTTGAGGTCTATTCTGATTTTGACGCCTACTGTGACAAGTACTGTGTCACATAAAGGACCACAAATGTGCTGTAGGTTTTTATTTATTTATTTTTTTTCACTTTTCACTAGAGCAGCTTTTAATATTCTGGAATAAAGACTGCTATAAATGATACATAAAATCATACATACATAAAAAAATTACACTTTTTATGTATCAAAACATATGTCCCTAAGCTTAATTAGATTATTTTTTATTGATTTAAAAGACAAATCAAAATTCATTCTTTTCACAGATGCATTATTAGATAAAACATGTTGGGAGTTTTTGGTCTTGATGCATTACAGTCTTGGTGAATCAGAAAATAAAATCAGATGTTTTTGTGTTTTTTCAGAGGCAATAAAGATAAAGGAAAATTGAAAGATGCAGAACTCTGGCTATCTCACTGGTGCATCTCTAGTTTAATATAAAGTTAGAGAATAAAAAAATATTTAAAATTAAAGTGTGACTGTATGCAGATCTGCTGAGCTTCCAATGCAACAGACGTCAGACTCATGCTCAAGTTTGAATATATTCAAATCAAGAGGATTTTCCATCACTGATACATTTTATTGAAAAGATCACACAAGGAAGGGTGTAGTGGCAGTACCCTCTCAAATTGGGTGGAGAGTGATTTTCTGAGTGACTATTAGACAGAAGCTTTTATGTGATTGGATCCATTTTACATTTTCGAACTCTCTTTCTTTTTTTTTCCCTGGCATTAAATGTCTGTGTTTGAAATGTAATGTCTGCGGAGGAAATGGAGACAATGAGAAACGAAGGTGAGAGGGATGTAACAGGCGGAAATGTGAAATTCTTTTGGTAGAAAGCATGACGGTGCCCGAGACAGAGGTGAACCCTGTAATGTACCCATTTGAATGTTGAATCATCCATTTACCACGACTGTCACTGCGCTGCTGTTGGACAGAGTTCCTCATACGAAGAGCAATAAAAAGGTTCTATGTGTATACTTCTTTGGACTTGCACAGTAGCGCAAGAAAATCAAGAAAAGAACAGCTAACCTCCCCACTCTGTGACACATTAGGGTGTCGACGTGGTCTAGTGAAAGGCATAAAAGAAACAGCAGCCAGGGCCTTCTGTTTTGACAGCTATAATCTAGAACATAATTCCATTGTTTGCTTCCCATAGATGCAGCTTGAGTGGCAGTGAGTGTGGCGTACGCTGACATGTAGAGCTGCTTCACATTTCCTCTAATTGCTCCGCGTTGCCCGAGCCTGGCACACATGTAGAGCATGGTGAGAGGCAACTCTTTTCAGGTCGGAACAGGAGGTGCTGTGTTTTGGCATACAAAGGAGAAAAAAAAATGCAGCCATGAGGGATGTAGACAAATAACAAGAGCAGTAGGAGGAGAAGAGCACAAAGGGGAGGCGTTTAATCATTTCTGACTGAGTATTCTGAAGGACAGAGGTCGACGGCCCTGTTTCTGCAACTCTGTTGTAGAGTAAGGTCTGGCATTTAGCATCAACCTACATGCAGTGGTAAAAACAAGGGCTGAACACATGAAATTCATTCAAATAGGGCTATTTGCAAAAAATAATACTAGATATCAGTGCACAACCCAAGTAATTTAGACATACAAAGAAATTATATAAAGGGCAGAGGGACTAAGTAATTGACACACTTAGTGATATTTCTTTAATACTTATTAAAGCTTTTTTGGTCATGGTAGATTGAGGAGGACTAATGCATGGAGAAAGTATTCACATGCTTAGTCCAGGCATGATTTGGACCCATTCTTCAGCACAAACTCTCTTCAAATTTTCAAAGCCATTTGATCATGAATTCTTTCCATCTATTTTCAGTTGGGATGATTGCCGTGGCCTTTCCAGCAGTTTTCTTCCTCCGTTGAGGGTTTGATTGCCTGCTTATTTGGATCAGTGTCTTGAGGGGAAAAAAACAACAAAAAAATCACCCTTTGATAGTTCATCTTAGGCCTCGGATTAAGAATAACCCAGTACATTGATCCTCAATTCAATTTAATGAGGTATTACAGTACCATATTGTTAAAGACAGTCCGACTCTATGATGTTCCCATCTCTAAACTTTATTGTTTGTATGTCATTTTTTAATACTTTCTTTAGACCAGACTATTTCTTACCCATACTTCAATCGCTTAATGTTCAAATGTTCAGCAGCAAACTTTAAGGCAGCTTCGAAATGCTTTTCCTTCTGCAGTGGAGTCTTTGTGCAGCAAGTGCTCACAGACAAGATTGTGGTTGAGTGCATTCTTTATTGTTTCCATGTACGAACTGTTGCTTATGAATCCTGATCTTTCTGAACTTCATTGCAAGTGGAGGTTCAAGAAGCTTGAAAAAGATTCTTGATTATTTTGTTCTACTTCTAAAAAGAACATGTACATTTTGATAGCTCACTGAAACATGCAAAAGTATAGAAGTTTTTTATAGATATATCATTTTTATAAAACATATTCTGCGTGTTCTTCCACCTTACATATAATTTGTGAACTTTGTTTTGACGTCTTTTTATGTGTTGGAAATCTTGTCTAGATTCCATGTCAATAGCAACATTAGAAATACATTTATTGATAAAGACATTGATGTTTTCAGTACATTTTTATCCACTTTACATGTCACTCAAATGCATTTTGTCCGTCAGCAAAGAAAGTCAGTTTTACGCAAACCACCACAAATGCAGAAACAAAGAAAGGGGGGCACAATATGGTGGCAGACACAGCGTCACTTTTGATTCATGTTGCGCTGAGAAGTATTGAGATTGGAGAAAATCCTTGCAAGGGAGGAGGGAAAAAGCCTCTATCCTTGCTGATGCTATTTTAATTAAATAGTTGCTAGGTTACACATTGCAGAACGACAGAGGTAGGTGGTGTGGCACAGGCGTCTGGGCAAGGGGAACAGTGTGTGTGAGACAGCACATGTCCCTGAACAATGAAAACACATCCCCCTTTCTTTTTCCACACCCCAATTTATAATAAGGATTTCAAATGCGAGACATATTGACATGAACTACAGTGAGAGCGATTTTACGCTCCCTAAAACTCTCTCCTTCGCCGTCTCCCCGTATCCGTCTGTCTTTTTCATTATTTTCTCACAGATCTGAAGACGGGTTGGTGGCGGGGGGAGGAAGCCCCTTTTCATCACGGTGACACTGCTTTTCACCTCCGCTGGTGACTGGTGCTCCTGGTGCACGCCGGGATCCCAGACATCGCAGAATGCCACGGGGCCCCGTGTGCCCTGGCAACTACCTCGGCTTTTTACTGCCTCCTCCCAAAACATCCTCGTGAACGTGCAGACACACCTCCTCCAGTTTCGACCCCGAGCCCCCATCCACAGCCGCTCTGGCCACACAGCAGCTCAGACAGAGCTCTGATGGAGACGGACTGGAAGAGAGGGGAAGAGTTCCTTGATGTTGGAAATAAATCTGACAGGCCCCACCGGATGAGGCCGAGCCTAATCTTTTTTCACTGACTGAAGGGTGTGTGCATGTAGAGGAGTTTGTCTATTTTATTTTATTTCATTTTTTTTTCACCCAACATCACTTTCTTTATTTTCAACACCCCCTCTTCATCTCAGCCTTTCTTTTCTGTGGCAGTGCAGATAATGCCATAATTTACAGCCATGCATTGCAGAAGATGAATGATAGTTGCTTTTCTTGCTTGGGATGCATTCACCTTTACCAGATAATAGCCCTTTTGAGAGAATAAGAAAAGGAAATGTCTTATTTTTATATTACGTTTTCATTCTAACGCTCGAGAAGAGAAATGTCATTTTCAATCTTTCATTTAAAAACAAAGTTGATGGTTATGAGTGCGCTTCGTTTTGCCTTTGATATTCCTTGTTCATATTCTTCAGTGAAATAATACAAAGGTAAAAAGGTTTTTTTTAATGTTATTCAATCATTTAAAGTCTCTGTTGCATATAAGAGTCTGCCTAAAAAGGGTAATTTTGCACACACACACGCAAATGTGGAATGCTTAGCAAAAGAATTGATACTTATGGTACTTTCTTTAATATTTCTCACATCACAACTACAAACTTTAATAGAAAGTTTGTAGTTAATTTAGATTTTTTTTGTGTGTGTGTGTGACAGACCAACACAAAGTGGTGGATAATTATGGAGTGGAAATAAGATAATATATATGTTTAAAGCTTTTTAGAAAAAAAAAAAGAAAAGAAAAAAGAAAACTCTCTGAAGTCAGCTAAAAAGACTGTCAGTATGAAGCCCTCAGAGGTTTGTTAGAGAACATTAGTGATCAAACAGCAGCATGAAGACAAACAGGTCAAGCTGTGGAGACGTTAAATCCTTTGTATGAAAATGGAAAGAATATGGCACAAGTGCAAGCCTATGCATAGCTGCCCACCTAAGCTGAAAGTGTTTCCAGGGGGGCATAAAGCACTGAAATTCATAAAGCAGAAAGATTTGCCCTCTGCAGTTTTTCATAAGTCACATAACAAAAAAAGAGTAAAAACGTAACAGAAGAAGCTCTAGTCAAATGAAACCAAAATTTAACATTTTGGTCTACCTGCAAAACACTAAGTGTGGTAGAAAGCTCATGCCCTAAAAACTCTGTGAAACATAGTGGCATCAGCATTATGCTGTTTTTCAGCGAGAACCAGGAAGCTGACCGGAGTTGATGGGAAAATGGATGAAGCTAAACACAGGTCAGTGTTGCCAGAGGCTGCAAGAGACTCCAGACATTAGTGGATGATCACCTTCAAGCAGAACTCAAGCTAAGGATAAAATCGAATGGTTTTGCTCAAAGCATGTCCATGAGTTAATATGGCTGAACCACATCAAAAAAAGATGTTTTACAGACCCTGCTCAGTTTAAATTAACTTTTGCTGTTTTTAAAAAAATGTGCAAAAATTCCAGTTCATAAATCTGCAAAACTGGACAATATTACCTGGAAGTCAAATTTACCTGACATTTTTCCTTTCCCACATTATTTTGTGTTATTTTATCACCACCACAAAATATGTTTAGGTTTGTGAGTGTAACATCAAAAAAATGTGAAAAACCTTAAGAGTCATGAAGGATTTGGCAGCGATTTTAATTTACCAAAAAGCTTCCAAACTTTAAATATAAAGAACATTAATCTGCCCTCGATGTATCTGTCCCCCTCAAAAATTTACACTCTCATGTCTTTCCAGCAGACAATGCTGCAGGAGGGAACGGACAATCAACATGTGTCTGCAGCGCGACAGGCTTGTTTCTGAGTGTCCAGGGTCAGCCTCACAAGGGACCACTCCAAAGGACTGCAGTGACCTGCCAACACTTCTCCCCTGACATGTTGCAGCGAGAGGTCAAAGACAAGATCTGAGGCGGAGGCGGATCAATGTGTAACCTTCTCACATATAAATCAGGGTTAGGGCAACTGACCCGCTCATATTTTTTCTAATGTTCTGAAGACATTTTATTTTTCAAGGAAATGCGATGAATCACTTTGAAGAAACCAGAATTATTTAAGTTACGTTAATGAAGCAGTTTGTTTCTTGTGAGGCAAGACCAAAGGTATGAACAGAGGAAAACAAATGTTCTAAATTTGTTTTTCCTAATACAACAGTGAAAATTTGCTTCACCAAGCTTGAAGCACGTAGAGAAGTGGGGGGGAAAAAAGCAGTTGTTAGTTCCACATTTTTCTTAAAGTGTAAGGGCAAAACAATATGATTTTTTTAAATAATATTTATTATTGATATTAAAATGTCATTGGAGATAGGCTACCTAAAAAGGGAAGCCCCCCAAAAAGGCAACTCTATGTGCACAATGCGGCACCTTTGTTCTAGTTCAAGTCCCGCATTCACTAAAGTGGGATAAATCCTCCTAATGAACGGTCATCCAGAGTGCTGCATAAACGACAACATCACACGGTGTTCCATATCAAAGATCCCATCTACTCTCATCCTTCCACTGGCTCAATCCGAGGCCTTTTCTCTGGACACATTATTACTGTCATCATTTTAACATGAAAGGCAGAAAACAAGTGCTGCACCACTACCAAGGAGACACCTTGATCCCAGAGCATTTGCATTCGCCACCTTGTTCCGCCTGATGTATGAACGAGTTAGCGCTGGGCTCTGTGATTGGCCGGCGCTGAAAAGCAGGAGCAGGCACTCTGCTAATGCTGCATATGTTGTTCCCCCTTCCCCACCCTCCTTCCACACTGTGTCACACCCAGGCGGTGGCACTAGAGGGCAGTCCACCCTGTTGCTTTTTGTTGTGGAGGAGGCAGACACTCTTGGACTCACACTGAGGGAATGATCTTCTAAAATATTTTGTAAATTTTTTTTTTAATTCCATGGAAAATTAGTTAGGAATTTTTGGAAATCACAGGTTTGACAATTACTTCTGGGCTGTGCGGTTTATCCTCAGTTGAGAACTGAAAAGGAAAACTCATCAATTTGTTTCCGTCAATTGGAAAACTGTTAGTTTATGCAATGTATGTTCACGTTGCATAAACTAACAGAGGTGGGCAACAAGTATGCTTTCCAAAGGCTTTTAAAGAAAGCCTTTTATTTTTAAGAGACAGGATTAATGCTCTCTCTCACACACACAGCTGGGCTGTTGCTCTCTGTCTGTGGTGCAGTCATTCAGGAGGCTGCTGCTAATTAAAGACACACAACAATGAAGCGTGGAAACCCCAAAGCAACAGTGTTAATCAGAGAAAAAAAAAAAAAAAAACAGTGCAAGAGCAGTACTGATTACAACGAGGGCAGCCAGCCATTTCAGCAGATCTCAGATTTGATCTAAGTGGCGATTTTAATATAGTTTATAAGGACTTCTTGCGCACTTCTTTCCCCGTCGGCCAGAAGCCAGTTCACTCCGAGACAAATCCAAAAAGCTTTATTACTGGGTGAGTGTAAATAGGTTCTGACATTAGTTGGGAAAGAAGCATTTGCTTCGACATATTTGTTGATATGAAATCACCATCAAACACTCTATTGTTTCAGATCATTGTAAAAAAAAAAATATTCTCCTGTTGATTTTGCATCATAACCTTTGTTGCTCCCTACCATTCAAACACAAAACAAAGACAATTTATTACTGTTTTATATACAACATTGAAACGCTTTTTAAAAACATATAGTCATGACATTTATTTTCAAGTTTGTATATGAAGCACTTGTCATTTTATATCAACACTGCTCTAATTCTTTCTGCCTGTTGCCTACAGTTGACTTTACTACTTTCATTAACATCTCCAGCACCTCTACTTGTGTAAAAATACTTCAACTTCTATTAACATTTTTAAATACATTTAACAGTTGACTATAATTATTTTTGATTTCTTTTAGCAACCTGTGACAGAGTTCTGCCCTATTTCTCTGCATGTTTTTTTTTTTTCTCAGACATTTGTGAATGTGACAAATAAAAATGTTAAACCTTCTATACTTTACCATTAAATGAAATGTTTACTGTGGATTTTTTTTTACTTGTGTTTGACATTCATTATTTAACATGAATCTGTTCTAAATGTGCTTTTTTTTGTTACTCAGAGAAAGTGTGAATAATTTGAAAATGGTTTGACCTTCTAATCCAAACTTCATCATGATAAATATTTTTCTATGCCCATTAAAAATGTGGACTTGTGGAATTTTGATGCAACTTAGGATTCGCATTTGTTCTAAAACAGCAAGTTTAAAATAATAATAATAATAATAAAACTACTTAATTTGACACTGTAAACACACTTCAGTGTTTTGCACCACCTTTGGATCTGCTGTGATGGTTTAGAACAGAATATGACTGGATGTTTTATATATAGGATAATTGCTATGATCGCAGTCATTCTGTAATTGGTGTGCTATTATATATATATATAAAAAAAAAGCTTTTTCTAAAAATCTTTTCACTTGCTTTCAACTGAAGGTATCAATGAAGAGAGAAAAACACCTAAAACTAGGATACAGGAGGTCAAGCAATGTAAAGTGCTCTCCTTTCGGCCATTCAAGGGAGAAGGTCAGGTCAATCATGTAAGTATGGCAGCCGCTTCTCACAATCAACATCGGGATGGGTTAGCCCTTCTGCTAGACAGAAAGCCTGCTTTTGTAGCGTGGACCCCTTCAGAAGCTTCTCGGTTCTTCGGCTGTGTTGTGGCGACGGAGGGGTGGGGGGTCTCTGCTCTACGAAGAGGGGCCCTCTGTGAAAAGGCCCCACTCAAGAGGAATAAAGGAGCCTCTCCAGTGGTTTGTTTTGGAGGCTGTCTTATTGATCTGTCTACCTATGAATGAATGCATTGGCCCAGTTTTCCCGCTCACGGCCACAATGGCACTCGGCCTGTATTAACTGCCCCGATGTTATTCCCAGAGAATGGCGCACATTGAGAGGAGTTTTGGGAACGTTTGTCGTTTCATCCCTGAATCCACAAACCTTTCCCCGGAGAATGGAGACGGTTAACAAGGAGAAGTAAATCAATGACTGCTGACTGCCAAAAATCAATATTATAGATTGAACAAGAATGTGGAACAGTTCATACATACAAAGACGCTGAACCACAACAGCCACTTCATTTTCCTAACTGAACATTATCTTGTTTAGAACCTTGGAGTTCTGTACTAAAACTGGACTTTTAAGTGTCATTATATTATCCTCAACTAGGAGTAAAAATCTTTTCAGAATTTAGTTTTTTTCTTGCTCCTCTTTCCTTGTTGCTCACAAGCATCAAGGAAAGTTGCTTGTGAGCAAGATGTGCCTTCAAATAGATAGTTTTTTTGAAACAGTTAATAATCCAAAGAAACTAAACATTGGAGATTTTTCCTGTTTTTACCATCTTCTTTTTGGCATAATAATCTCAGGTTTCTGTCCATCCTTGTTTGTTAGCACCAGGTCTTTTAAACTATTAATTATTGCTCTAGAACGAATGTAAGCGAGTAGTCATTCCCTTGGAGATGTTTAATAACTTAGAAAGATCAAAACCAATTTGCCTTATTTGTAAAGCATGTTCTCTTGTCTTTCCCAGTTTGATAAGTAGCAATGTGGCAAGGATTTCTGAGTCTCTTTGCATTTTTATGCTATAGGAAAAAGGAAAGGCATTCCAAGGCACTTCAATACACCAACAGTGCTGGGGACATTAATTGGCTCCTCTACCAAGTAATCTTAACATAATGCCTACTTTTTCTTTTTGCAGTAGGAGAATCTTATGCACAGACTATCTTGTTCCCAAGCACAGTGAGGAGGATAGCCAACTCCCCAAGAATAGAAAGTTTGAACAAAGAATCACATTTTGGGTCTTAAATCTTCATAAAAACTGTATATAAAAACTGTTACGAATAATGTAAAAAACCTATCACAACTGTAAATGGAACATTTTCTTTGACTGGAATTGTGTGCAGTCAAATCAAAATTTGTACAAACTTATTCCAGTGGACCCCTAGTGTTTGTCTGGAGTTGAAACCCACAGAAAAAAAAAAAAATCAGCGAATACTGAACAGAAGTCCACTGTAATATAGATGTGATGGCATTAACATATGTGTTAGTGTGTCACTTCCTTACCAAAGATGTTAGTGACATGTCACTTGTGCGTCTTCAAATATTTAATTAATAAATTAAACAAATGTTAAGGATACTATATTTACATTCTTTACCTAATTTGGCCTAAGGGAGCTTCTGTGAAAAGGCAGAAAAAACACCTAATGCCAGTCCTTTGATGCCTATGCTGGTCTTACAGACAAAATAATTAACGGTACATATTAAATATCCAGACACGAATCTCTGTGGCCATGTGGATTAAAGGGTTAAAGTGGAAAACAAAACATTTCTAACTTCCATGATGGTTAGTGTCCTTTTAACTAAAAAACATTTCACTGTTAGGGATTTCAGTTCAAGGTCAAAATGAAGCACCTTCTGAAAAAAAAAAAAAAAAACATCCAACGGTGTTTCTAATACTCTCATGCATGATTCCCAGTTAGGCTGTACAAGACTGAAAAAAATAAGGACAAAGAAAAGAACATAATTTATTTAAGCCAAAAATCTAAAGCAGAAATAAATACACAACAGAACAACATGTGTTATTTTAGTTTGTGAACCCAAAAATGAGTAATAAACACTTACAGTGGTAAAAAACTGAAAATATCAACATCTGTTCATCTGGACCGTGGATTCTGAAACTATCCAAAATATTATTTTCAATTACCCAGACCAGGCTATTAAATAAAAGGACATCTCTCACAGATTTGTCAAACACATAAAAAAAAAAAAAAAAAAAAAGATTTTAGCCATTGTGCACTTCAACAACAAAATGAACAACTTACAATTCAAATTATAAATGTTTGCAGGCATAAGTAAATAAATATAAAAAAGTAGATCAAAAAATAAATGATTACGACAAATATGATTAGGATGAGATTCGGATTAAACACATTTGACAAGGAATGAATTTGAAAATTGCAGGGAAGTAGGTGGAAGGGGTTTAAATCAACTCAAATCAATTTACTAAAACGCAATCTAAAAAAAAAAAAAAAAAAAAAAAATCAAGCAGGATTGATACATTCACTATGTGCATATTCCCCATCATTTCAAACAGATACAAACAAAAGCTAAGACTGGTTTGTAGAAATGTTGATATGGTGTTGCTGGAATATGCTGCTGTATACAAAACTGATGCCTGGAGTCCATGAACTCCAGCTTGATCGCACATTAAGCCCAGAGATAAACAGCTGAACCACAGAAAACAGTAATTTGAAATTAACTTGACACAATGTGCCCTACATTCCTAATAACACTGGGCAAGTGTGCTGGCCAGTGAGTCAAAAGCACAATGATTCCTTGTGCGCATATTTCTATGTTCCTACCGACGTAGAACAATCCAAAGACTTACTGAACACACGTAGTTCTTGTGTAAACCACAACCGCTAATTCCCAATGTAACAAGTCGGATCTAATGAAAAACTGAAGGCCGCAGAGTTGTAGTGCAGTTTCACAAAGTAGCAGAAATAAAACCTTCAGCAACAAAGCACAGAGCTGTTGGGTATCAGGACCCTTGGCACCATTTTAAAAATGTCTATTTTAAGAAAAGAAATCTAAAAATGCACAATTAAATGTTCGAGATAAAAAAAACCCCAAAAACAACTATGCCATCTTAACAGCAGCTGACTTCTCTTCATAACAATGCCCTTTGAGTATACAGCTGACGATCAGCAGTGAACACGTACCAGCAGACAGACAGGGGCATAAGCTGTTGCCCCACACATGTTGGCCTCCAGTAAAACATATTAGTCCTCTCACACATCCACTAAAACGGCTCAAGTAAAACCATGAAGGTAACAAACTATAAACATGACAAACGCACTAGAAATCCTTCAATTTTTTTTTAATTCAACTTTGTCCTGTATGCAGAGCTCAGTCAGACGACTCTAAGCACATCAACTTCAATTTTGCGGAGAAACGATCTCTTCTCTTCTGCGAGTCCAGCTCTTGCTCTCCAACTCTAGAAACCTGAGCTGGACTGCAGCACTTCCAAGCAGAAACTCACTGGTCCTTAATACAACGTTTTAAGACTGTGTAAGACATTTCAAGTACAAAAATAAAATAAAAAGAAAAACAGGTTAATTTTTTTTAATAACACGAGACTTAAGGAGTGAAGAACAACTCATAACCCCATTCTGTTTCCTTTTGGTCCCAACCTCCTTCCACTTCATAGCCACGTGCTTAACCATAGAGCATTGGTTTGTTTCTTTAGGTAGTTAATTATCTGCATCATTGTAAAGAAAAATAAATGCTAAACAAATAGAATTCAAATAAAACCCATCTCCCTAAGACTGTGGTTCAGATCCCTGTTTGGGTCATTTCAGTCTCATAAAATTTGACCCCCGATCAAACCAAAACTACGAGCCACCTCCAGCAGAAGGCTAATTAACAGCTATTGTAGTCACAACACATTTCCTTACAGTAGTCTGCGAGTAGATTATAGAACCGCTGGTTGTCAACGCAGGTACAAAATGAAGTGAACACAAACTGATGCATGGTGTTTACAAAACATCCCGAGGTAGACAACCACTTTTATTATCCCAAAAAAAAAAAAAATGTTGGGAACAAAGAGACCAAACCTACAAAAATAAGACCCGGTGAAGAGGAGAAATGACCTGTACCAAAGCAAGACGCAACCAAGCAGGGAACAAAGCGTGGCAGAAATCAGTCCCCAAACAAACAGAAAACACAAAAATTATAAGGAAAAGAAAACAGTCTGATTAGAATGATCCAGACATTCTGTGATTTAAATGTAGCTTCTTTACAATCCATCAATGGGTATTTATGTAGGTGACTCACATTTCCTTCGACAAGAATTTTCCAAATTCAACTCTAGACAAAAATCACAGTGAGTGGAAACTAAAAGAGGACCACTCACCTGTCTTTTTAATTAAGACTTTTCTCTAAACTTTATTGTGGATTTCATAGAAGTGGTGGATCTGTTGGCCAGTCCACTAAGACCTAAACAGATAGCTTCAAAACAATCAGCTAATGTCAAATATATTTGACTCCTATTGTTATTCTTGAAGAGCTGAGTTTCAAAATAGATAATATTCTTACATTTAACACTTGATAACTGCTAAATTTATAGGGGGTTTTATATTATACTTTTCAATTAATTTACACATCAAAATAACATTGAAGAAAAATCTTAAGTAAGAATTTTGTAATTACTCTAATCAATATTTTTTAATATCTTAGCAGAGGGGGAGCATCAGGTTACAGATTTTAAATAGATGCCTTTAGTGTATTTTTTTTTTTTAATTTTCAAGCTAAATCAGTAAAATTGTAGTGATTTTACTTTCATATCAGTAAAATCGATAAAATCTGCTACGATAACAAGAATGACCTGGAGATCATTGAAATCAGAGATGATTTAAAGGAAATTATAACATTTTAAAATTAGTACTCCAATTGACTTGTTGGAAAGCATTAAAGGAGCTGCATTATGTTTTTTTATAGTTAAAGATATCTGAAAATGTTTGAAATTACCGAATAACAGCATGTAGCCTGCAGTCACTAAATGACTTTAGTCACCAGCTTCAATGGAGAAAAGCAGAATTGCATGAAAGCCATTTTTCCATTTACTAATGACAATCAGAATCTCTGATTATTTTATTGTGTAAAATTCAAAAATCTGTTTGTAAAGTTTTTATGTCACTTTACCGATGACACTGATTAATTTACCTCTCATTGTTTAATGGTGAGACTTGTAAAGACTTACAAGCTTTTGCTGCTCGAATGAATAAAAAAAAAAACATCACTTCTATGCAAGGTAAATCAAATAAGAGTTCACAGTCATCTGTGGAGGAAGCACTGGGAGCAAAACCAAGAGCTCTGATGATATGATCAGTTGTTCTGAGGCGGTCAGAAACATGGGGGTGAGTTGTGGAGCAGAGTCATGAGTGGGCCTCTGTAGCCCCCCAATAAGTCCTTTTCTGACCATGTCCAGAAAAGCAGGGGTTTCAATGCCACTTTTTGGGATTGCTGCTGATGCTATGCGGCCATGAGATACTGATGGTAGAAGAGGCCAAAAAGAGAGGTGGAGAACAGGCAAGCAGCAATCCACCAGGTGAAGAAAGAGAACAAGCCCCTGAAAAGTAAGGGGCTAAAAACAGTCCGTAAGCCCCCAAGAGCCATTGAGAGTTGGGCCACCGATGCCCGGGCTCCAGTTTCCACCACTGTATCTGGTTTTAGAGGTGCTATTTGTTCTGTTCCGATAACAGAATCAGAGTTTATCTCATGGAGGCAAGGCAAGTCTTCTTCAGGATAGACCCACCAGGAGTAACCACCTATTGCAAGTGAAGAAAAAAAAAAAAAGGGAAAAGAATGTCTTGATGTTATAGAAAGCAAAGAGTATTCAACACAAAAGTAAAATACTAAGGACTGACTCACCTAAAGTTTTTAGCAGCAAAGTTGTATGTAGCAACATCACCAGTGGTGCTGCATACTGTAGTGCGATTACGCACAAGTAGTAAAAAACACGCGCAATCTAGACAAGGAAGAATGGCATTAGTTCATAATATTTCAGATTTTTTTTTTTACATTTAAAAAAAAAAAAGTTGCAAGACAAAACATTTCCAAACATTCAACATGTGAATCCAACATCGTCATTGGCTGACTTCTTGAATTTGTGAATGGCTGCTTGTCAGTCAGGGCCCATCACACTGAAAATTATACCATTTTAGGTAACAAGGAATTCCCTACGTTTCCTCAAATTATTTTAAAATAAAAACTAAAACATAAGTTAGAACAATAGCAACAACAAATAATCTGATTGGTTAGTTTTTAAAACTGTAACGCAAGCAAAATAAAAAAAAAATAATAATAATAATTTGAGGACAGTACACATTAATCAACACATCTCACACCTCAATGTAAATTGATGAAATTTAGAGAAGTAGCATTTTTACATTTACAGTTATAAAGGAAAATACCAAAATCATAATATTTGTAGGTGTAAATCAAAAATATCACATAATACATGACACAACTATTCACTTATCTACATTTTCAAAACTATTCTAAACTAAAACTATAACTCTACAAGACATGGCTGTTATTCAATATTTAATACTAATCAAGGTGCCAAGTTTAGAGTATCTTAAATAATACAATTTATAAAGGAAATAGCTGCAGTTTAAAAGAAGCACAAAACTATGACCAGAGTAGTTACCATCTTCTGCAGGTCAACTGTACTTATCCGTCCTGCTTCCTTCTTCATCTGGTCCACACCTTTCTGTGCCAGGTTGAGGTAAGCCTGCAGGTGATGTCTCATCATGACGAGCCGGAGCACACACATCAGTATAATAACCCATAACCGCAACGAATCATACGTCTGCTCGCTCATCCTGGCATTAATGGGAAGGCGGAAATAAAGGTGGAGAAAAGGGGAGGGGGGGGGAAAAGGCAGTTTTTTTCTGCTCCACAAACTTACAACATCATGAAAGCACCATCTGGGTGGTGAGCAGAGGCACAGAAACAGAAAGAAATGACAAGGGGAGGAGAAAGAGCCACAAACAGCTCAGAAGAAAAGGCAAGAGAGGGTGAAATTGAGGTATAAAAAGGTGAAAAGGGGGTAGTGTAACATGAAATTAAACTTAATCAAGTTTGACCTTGATGCGCATAAAGGCCTACGTCAAAGGCAGAAGAAAGTTAGATACACGACAGGCTTCTAGGAAATCTTAGAATTAGTGATGAGAGAGAATTAAAAACAAAAACAACTTTCTTTTTGTGGTGAAGACAATGTATATGTTGCTGTCACTTCTGTGAACTAAACACAGTGCTTCCTTTCTTCTACTGTTGTAAACTTTTAAGTTGTTTACTTTGGTTTTATTTATTTTTCTTTAAAACACAAAGGTATGAGGTTTTTACAGCCTGCTTGTCTGACTTATAAGTAGCGGATTAGTAAAAAAAAAAAAAATGTAATTAAAGTAGCTCATTTGCAGAATGATAAAATCATTGTGGAGAGATTTGTGTAATAACGCCAAACAAAGACATAGTTGAAGCTTAAAAATAGATCTTTAAACATTACTACGGTTTTATCGTTTGGCTTGATAAGCATCCATGTCCTCATGTTGTAGTTTAATAAAAAAAAAGTGTTAAAAAACAGCAAAAAAGTACAAAAGACCTAACTTAAAACACATAATCATAAAAAAACTTTTTAAACTGGTATCTATGAGAACTGATGAACAAAATGATCCATCTGTAACTTGTCTTACTGTAGAATTATAACATTCTTCTATTGCATTAGACTCTCTACCACTAGGCTGCTGCTGACACAGCATGATGCTGCTCTGGAACGGTTATGATGATAATCCATATGCAGGTTATTGGACTAACACAAAAAGTGGAAAGATGACAAAAAGACAGCCAGTTCACAACATCTTCTATGTTTGATGTTGCTTTTTCAACAATATATAAACAGCCACCACTTTTAATAAATTAGCTTATGGTGATAGAGCTACTTGGTCTATGCATTTGTGCTTCTTTTTCCAGAGAAATAAGGAAATTTTTTTCTACTCTTACCATCACAAACCAGATGTTGATTAAATAAAATATTGATTAACTAAAGCATCTTAAGTTTACATTTAAAGATAATTACAAACTTCTTTCTTATGAGCAAAAACTACACGAGGACTTCACTGTATGTCAAAGCACCACAGTTAATATTATATTTATGAGGAAAAAAGTGCTACAGCATATAGTACAGCATGGTATACAAAAAAAATGTTTACTTACAAAGGCACACTCTCCTTCCCAAGAGTGGGATTCAATATGTAGTCCTTGGTAATGGGCTTCACCCACAGCAGGACCATGATGAGGGGGGAGAGGAAGTTGATATAAAGCAGAGTTCTGTGAAACAATTAATAGAAGCAGAGACAACTCAGTATCAGTAAGCTTTACTCCAACATTTTCTTATTATTTTCACCTAGCCCTAACCTGAAGTTATACATGTTTAAGCCTGATGTGAAGTTAACAAGGACAGACTTTAGAAATGCAACCTTCCCTGAAAGAGGTGATAATTTTACTATGACAAAAAAATTTTTTTTGAGGGCACTGGAAATAATCCCCTCTAGTTACAGGGTTTGACAAGGTAAGCTTATGACACTTATGAAGGGAAATGGAAGAGGAAGCCATTTTGGAAATGCTACTATGCCAAAGTGGATTATGTGAAAGCAATGTGCTTTCTGCTCAGCACCTCCTATCATGGCCAGAGACATGCCACCCAGCGGGTTCATATACAGAAAAATGACCAAACTGAAGATATCTTCCTCTCAGTCACAGAGTGATCTCTTGTATCGCACGTATCCAGAACAATATAAGACCTTTCTGCTTGTCTGTTCCAAATATAATCATTTGATCCTGGGGACTGAATGGCTGACCAGTCTGAACAGGATGTGTTTAAGGTCTAAGAAAAAAACAAGACTAGCCTAAAAAGCTTACACCAACATCAGCAGGAAAAAATGTTTTCGCTAATTTGTGCCCGTCATGTAATTATTTTCAACCAAATAAGTTCCACAGATAAACAGGTGGTCGTGCTTAATTAATACATTTTATTCATTTTAAATCCAAATATATTAGACATGGAATCGATACATTACCTCTCTATTTATTTTAACTTTAACGAAGGAAAGAAACACTTTTTTAGGAGCTAGGGCACCTACCTCCTAGACCTACAACTAACCAAAACGTGGTGAGCGTCATGTGTAAAACTTGCATTTCAGTTCACTTTAGATTTGCCTAATTCAAGACAAAACACAGTAACAAAAAAGAAAAAGAAGAAGAAATACTGGCACAGCATGGGCTCACTGTCTAATCTTCCTGCTGTTTGATTTCATTCGCCACAGAGTTTAAGTGGGTCAATGCACCACAGAGAACTGCACCCGGTGTTTGGAGGCTTCTGATATCCAGGCTCACATTTTACTGTGGCAAGTTTAGACTTCTGTTAGTTCTTTACCTCCTCAGTGTTTCACTATTTGTGCTTTGGAGGCTCAGCAGATGTGTCATTCAGGTCACAAATAGTGCAGATCCAATCACTGTATATATTCATATATTGATATAAAATAAATAATTGTAGTTTTTTAAATTTAACTTTTTTTTATTAAGTGAATAAAGAATGGATAAGTAAGGTATTAAAATTGTCTATGAAGAGTAACTGAATGTCAAAGAAGGAATACTAAAAAAAATGTCTCCTAATGCAGAGAGGTACAATATTGCAAGACACTCACTGCGTAAATTTTGCTGTGGTTAGGTTAAGTGCATCTAGGTGCATTTGGGCCAATCGTAGGCCAGGGAACGTTAGAAATGCTCCAATCAGAGAGCAGAGCAGGGCCAGGATCAGCTTGAAGGTGAGCTTAGATATGGGGCCCCTGTGAAAGAGAAATGACACAAATGCAAATGAAAGGAAGTCACAATTCAAAGAGGTCATCTTCCAAATGAACTTAATTTCAACAAACAGCAACATAGCTATGAGGAGAGGACTTGATTAGAGAGCAGCTGTACACAAACACAGCTGCCAAGAACAGTCTTATGCATGAGTTAAAAACCTGGCAACAAATCTAAACTCCAGATTCTGAAGTCGATGTGAAAGTAGTAAGACATGTAGGTGGAACCAGTTCAAAACCATGTGCACACAGCTTGTTTAAAATTAATTTCAAGTCCGACATAGAACCAGATGAGAAATGCTGAATCAGATTGCTTGGTCCACAATATTACAGGTGTGCAGAGAGATAGATGTATAAGCATTTTTAAATGCTTAGGGATGGGGATGCTGACATTGAACCAAACCCTGAACACCTGCCGAATACAAACTTGCTGAACAGAAAACAGGTAATATTCACTGTCTGAAAACAAACAAACAAACAAAAAACTATTATAATACAGCCAAGATTATCTCCTTTTTGGAAAATGTGGTTAAATAATATTTGTCCAAAATTGTAAAAAAAAACAAAAAAAAAAAAACATACAAATTGTTTTAATATGTTTCAGAACCACGGCTAGAGTCCAAAGATATCTCAGTAAAAAAAAAAAAGAAAAAAAAAAAAAGTACATAAATTATAATTTAAAAAAAGAAAAAGAAAAAATCAGGCACCTAAGTTATAGCTTTTCAGCACATTTTTATACTGTTTTATAAATATAAAAGCCTTCAATAAAAACATTAATTCACTCCTCATTAATGATATTGTAACCAATGTGCATATCATTATGTGTACTTTCAAAAAGAGTCAGAGGAGCCGAGTATAAACATAGTTCTGTTGAATTATTGCCAAGACACCATGACATATTTCAAGAGACTGAGGAGAGCCCATGTTTCAATGGACCATCAACGTGGATTTAGGAGTTAAATCCCGTATGTAATTTTAGGGGAGCAGTCAAACAGTAGGAAGGTTTTTGTTTTTACCATGATGTGGCACAAATACAGCTAATTCTACTCTAATGTTATACTTGTTTTTCATTAAAAACCCCTTTAATCACAACTATAAGCATAAAAATAATTAATGTACTTACTGTGACTCTAAGCCCTGATGCTCCAAAAACTGTTGAGCACTGTCAGAAAAGTTTGCAAAACCTAAGAGTGAAGAAACAGCGACTTACCACAACAAGTGATAAAAAGTTGTCAAATTGATTTGCAAGAGCAATAATGGTGCACTGACCCGTCTCCAGACCAAATTCCAGGTAGTTTTCAGTAACAATGAGAATGATCATAGCTTTGACAAAAAAAAAGAAAGCAAATGTAATGCAGAGGGATCGTTCGCCTCCTTCCTCCAGCTTGAAGTAGTGGGCCGTGAGGGAAAAAAGGATTTTACTATGAAGAAAAGTCAAGGAAATGAACTGAAATGAAACACTAGTACCTAAATAACTGTTATTTTTGAACTTACAAGTCCAGTTTAAATAAATGTCACAATTATATGGTATTATAGAGCCTTGCAGATGTATTCACACACATTAAAAATTTTGTCTCCAAATTATAAACTTCAATATGTTACTTCGGCATTGTACATCACAGGCCAAAGCAAAAAAGAAGAAACTGTGGTGTGAATTTGTATATCTTTCTATGTGAAATCTGGTCAAGGAGAAGAGCATCTGTAAACAGCAACGGCTGCAGATAGGCACCAACAACAACCTCGCGGTCCCACTAAATCAGTCAACTGGGTTGTGAAAATGGGGCCCTGTAATCTGGGACACAGGCTGAAAGTGACACCAACTAACTGAGTCTGATCAACAGAACTGGAACGATTGATCTGTTTGGTCAGTGGCAAGGACAAAATGTGTTATTTTACAATCATTCAACATCACAGAAAAACAGGAGAAAGGTAAAGTCAATGATGTGACATATTACTTTACTGTATTTGTGGTGTTTACTGTAGGAATAAACTGGGTTTTGGCAGGATATCTATTGGCCCTCGTTCACACGAATTTCCAATTAAAAATGAGGAGCAGAACTGAGAGCATGATGCAAGGATACATGACAAAGGCGAGTACAAGTAGGCACCAGACCACACTGATGTTCATCTCTCCTGAGGGCTGAGCAACGCTGTAGTAAAGCTCTGTGATCAGATACACTGCAGTAGCTGCTACTGTGAAATCCACCAGCCACTGGAACTCAGGGAAGTAGTACAATGCTGAGGGGGAAAAGAAGACATTTAAAAGTTTTGATATTTAATCAAATACGTAGAAGTCAGCTTGAATATCTCTCGGACTTAGAAATATTTGGAGTAGTACCCAACGTGTCGACTTCAGTGATGCATTTTGTCTCCAGCTGCAGGTCTATGTCCTTTGGAACGGTTAGCGGTTTATTGTCTATGTGACCATTGTACTTCCTAGAGGGAAATAAGAGAACAAAACACCAAAGCTCAGGGAAAAAGAGATACAGTTTTATAAGATATACAGATATTCAGAACCACAAATTGTGGCAGAACATGGTCACCTTGAGTGCAAATATGAGAATTCAATTACCTTAGCATTATGTGATCGAGAGAAATGTTTTAACTTTGAATTTATGAATAAAAAACCCCAAAACATTTTCTGACCTAACAAGGCCATAAAAAAAAAAAGAACATAGTTAGCAGCCTCTCTTAGGTTAACAAGGGGAGGGCATCGCTAACAGCTGGAGAATAGAGACCTGCTGTTTATGTCCTGGATTCAGAAATACAATATCACTGTAAGACTCTAGCGCCAAACATGCCTGGGACAGATTTCATCTATGAGACACCTGACAGAAAAAATGAGGATTAACTCCACCTCTGACTGAGGGAGTCACTCTGTTAACAAAGAGGATGGAGTTGCTTGGAAAGAGTTGAAAAGGACTGTGGTCCGTTTTTTTTCTTTAGGGAATTACTGAGCATGTGGTGCTAGAGAGACCTGACCTGACTCTCACAGGGTCAGAGAAAAGACGACAGAAACGTCTCAAGTTCAGATATAACATGTGGTATGGCAAGGATTAACTTGAAGATGAACCTTATTTACATACACAATTCAACAGGGGAGTACAAAGAAAAACAGCTAAAGTTACCAGTTAGACATATGGTGTAACCTTTGTCAGCATCATTTTTAAGTTAAGCACATTCTGAGTTGCAAAATAATCTTAAAGGAAATCATTTTCCAGAACAAGTCTGATGTTTGACCATTTTGAAAACAGATCAGTAGGCAATTAAAGTATTTTAAACCACCATGTCTCAAAAAGAATAAAATGGAGCAATCCCATCCCCTCCACGGAAGAAGGATCTGCTCTTCTAGATCTAAACAAGATGAATTGTTTTGAACTCTAATAAAGTGCCGTAAAGACACAAAACAACAACAAAAAAACTGTCTTCCATCGGATTTCAAACAGTCCTTTAAAGCAAAACATCAAAAAAATTTTCTTGACATGAGTTTGCTTTTTATCCATCCAAATCATCCGCATTCTCAAAAAAGGAATACTTTTGTACTGTCCGTGTCTTTACACTTCCAAATTTTCGCCCAAAAATCATCTTACCTGTCTTTCTTCTTCTGTCCCTTTTGTTTCCCAGCCAAGTTCCTCAACTCATCTTCTGTGGGGTGCTGATACCACCGCAGACTGTGAAGGAGATAAAAGGACAGAGGCATTTTATCCAGCAGTGAATACACCAGTAAGGAGGTATAAAAAGCAGATATTTTTGTGGAGAATGGATAAGAAGAAACAGACTTAAGCTAAATTTACTCAAACCATGTGATTGCTGAGGTGTAAAGAGTAACGCTTGGATTTAAGAAAACTATTATCGAAAGACTCAAATAGTAACAATGTACAAGTGTATAAAAGGTAATTTTGTGTTATATATGAGGTAGATTTCTCCCACTGTTGTACACATTCAGTTCCCTTTAAATCCGTCCTCACAGCTATGTTTAAATCCTACTGACAACTTTAGACTGTAAAAGGATTTATTTTTGCTCAATTTTCCTGTTAAGAGCTTATTAGCTGTAGAAGCACATATTCACATGAAAAATGCCATTTCTACAGAATATCTCCAACGATGTTACTTATCATGACAAAAAAATATTTGTGAGTATTTTGTCCATTACGATCAGTTAGCTTCAATAAGTAAACTTCGAATAAAAATTCATTTAGAAATTTATTTTGGATTTTTTTCGGCAACACTGATTAGCCGTGTTTAGAGGCCCTACCGTCCTTTGCTTCAGATTTTCCATACTTTCCATATAATTTTGGTGCTCGGTCTTTAAATATGGACCCCGCGATAACTACACAAGAATGGGTGGGTGCACTGATAAATGGACAAGTGGATGGATGGATTAAAAGATGAACAAACAGGTGGACAAGAACAGCAATATCAATGGGCAAAGTGACTGATGAGCTGATGGATGACTTGAGTCATGGATGGGAGAAGTGATTGGATAAACAGAAGAATAGATGGATAGACAGGTAAACTATTGTCAGGCCATGGGTCAAATCTGTACAGGTAAGTTTCAGCAAATCAAGGAAAACACAGTGCATAATTTCTTGATTGTCACACACTATAAACACACTTTGTACATGTCACACTAAAGCCTTCCAAGAGAGAAACGTGGCTTTTTTCTTCAGGAGCATAGGATGATACCTGAAAACCAAACTTAACTGTGAAGGGTTGATGACCACCATGTTGTGGAGCAGTGAAGGTGAACAGAAGGTGTGGTTTTCTACAATTAAATATTCTTGAAGTACAGGCCTATTTTTGAGTTTTGTCGAAGTTCACATTGTATTACCCATCCAGCCAAGATTTAGTGAGTCATGTTCAAAAATTTCACATGAATGCTGGCAATAAGGAGAATACCATGAGATAACTGGGAAGAAATGAAGGAAGAAAGTCAGACAGAAAAGAACAACTTGAGCCCCTTAAGATTTCAAAATGGCACTTAAGTAAAAAGTCAGACAGTTTATAGAGTCAAGGCATAAATCATTGTTGTGCAGGATGCAAGGTTATATGATTAAAGTGCTCAAATCTAAATATTTACTTCTGCTGACCCCTCAGCAACATTGTGACTTACCAACTTCATAAGGACGTTGGTTGAATTTAAGAAATTCCAATCATTTTGTGTATTTTATTGACAAACCTTACATATAAAAAATACTGTCAGTAATACAATTTAAATTGTTAAGTAGTATTACTTTCTTAGACCATCAATGTTCTGAGGAAGAATTAAAATCAATGTCAATATATAGTAATTAATGTCCTACAGGGTGCAAATAGGAGCAAGAAGAGTGGACACAACACTGAGAGGGATACACATTTTATTGCTCCTGCCTGGAAGATTTAAACCATGGCCATATGTTTGTACTTAGACATTTTGTAGTTAAATATTTTGTGTAAGGTAACTATTACATAATACCTATTACATGATAACATAGCTTACCATGCAGTTCAAGTAATAGTTAAGTAAACATGCAGCAAATAATATAAAGTAATAAATGTTTTTCAATTTTGACATGAAGGGTAAAACTAGAGACACACCAGCTGTTTGATTTGTGGTGCAGAATGTCGATTTTTAAATAAAAATTTTAAATGTACGAAGTTTTTAACTTTAGTTGAGATAAACTCTCATCCAATGGATCAGGCCTGGTATAAACAATAATATATTACCTGCCACTGCACAGGAGCCATCTTGCGAAGGAATAATGAGGTAAAATTTTCTGAATCACACTGGTCATTACCATGGTAACCACCAGTTGCACACCAAACAAAGCCTGTGAGAAAAGACAGTAAATACACTTAGTTATTAATCAAAATGGTAACAAGAAACATAAACTATCCTCTAAAGAAAAATTCACAACTTTTAAAAGTTCTTCAACTCTTTCGGTGTTGTTATTCTCAAAAATACACTTAACACACAGGGATTAAAAACAACAACCACAGAACTAAATCCAACGCCAAAACAATAAAAAAAAACAAAAAACTAAATTGGTTGAGAGGTTATTCATCTGATTTTTTTCCCTCAATTTCCACCCAATAGACTAATTTACAATGTATTTAAAGAGTGTAATTGAATCTCTCTTTAATGTAGAAGAATCCAGATGAGATTTGATCAAATGATTTCAAATGTTGAGCTGTAGATAATGACATTTTTTGTAAAATGGTAAATTGGCTGTTTAAACTAAGTGAGGGGCTTCTTCAGTGTTTTCAGAGTACATGACTGCCGTGAGCCGTTTCTGTTCATCACCATCAACATAACAGGGCAAATTAAGAACTACTTCCTTTTTTACTTCAAAATATAACTCACAAGTACAGACACAGGTTGTTGCGCTATATCTACAGCAGATAAAATTACCTACTTTCTGCTGACAGCAACTTCACAAGACAGTCTTCACTTCGACGAGAAATATAGTGGAGTTTTAATATCTTGAGAGCTTGTACTACAGAAATTCTTGCTAATTTGTCAGGTTTTTTTTAGGCAGCAGTGTTGATCTGACATTTCCCATACTTCTCTTTATTGAGCTACCAAATTAAAGTAATGGGTCTGGACAGAAAGTTGAAGACATTCAAGAATAAGTTTCAGTGTCCTAAACAACAGCAAACACAGGTCTACAGTTTTCTGCAAATGGGACTAAAATGACCTAGCTTCAGTTCATTTTCAAATCCAAATCATGCTGAGACTAAAAATAAAGGAGCAAGTGGAGATTATTCTGCTTTTCTATAACAAAAACACTTAATTCTTTAATACATTTACATGTATAAGGCCGTGGAGATGCTTGTCAGGAGTGACTGCTGGTACCTTAAATACCACATCAATTTAGCTGCTCAAGTGCAGCATTATTTTTTAGCATTATGCCAATTATTATATGCCCAGAGATGTCACACGTGGTAATAATGCACCTAAATGCGTGATTTTGCTTCTTTGTCAATCTTAAACTTACTGAGCTTATGGAAGAAAGACGCCAAGACCTGAAACAGTAACTGTTAACAAAACCATGCCAATAAAACTTTCCAAAATGCAACAATCTAAACTAACAAAACCAGATTTCACAAAACAGAATAACAAAGATGACAGCGAGACAAAAGAAGATCCTTCAAACATGGTTTACAATAGCATCAAAGCAGCTTCACGTTTCATAATACATAAGTGTTGCATTTTCAGAATATTTAAGTCTCACAAAATTTTTCCATCAAACTATTGTGTGGCACATGTTTCAAAATGTCTCTTGGCCAGACACTGCTTTTATGGTTGTTATCCAAAGATTTAGCAACAAAAGGGGCTCAATTCCAACCCAGAACCCTCAGATCAATATTCACTTAGGTTTAAGAGGTCAGAATCATTCCCGTCAAGCTGTGCTTTTATCCAGCCGCTGTTGGCTCAGATCTGTTGGTGGGTTTCTCTTTGGCAATCGGTAGGAATCATTTATATCTTTTCCTGCACACACTTCAGCAAAAAGACCAATTAATCTATGATGAAAATGTTTTCCTTTCCAAGGGGGTGTCCTACGGCTGCAGTGCTTGAACTAGAGCCAGTTAAATGACGCTTCGAAACCCATTATCTGAAAAATCCTGTTGCTTCAGCGTTTTCTTCACATCATGACCACACTCTCTGTAATTTTAAGTAAATAAATTCCTTTCAAATAATTCAGATATCCTCTGTAGTATAAACTACAAGGCTGGGTTTCAGAATAATATTTTTTATCTCTAGCTCAGTGGTGACATTAAGGATCTTTGCCACTTTTTTGTATTTATGCTTCATTTACTGCACTAGGTGCCAGCTAGACATTTATCAGAATATCAACATAAACGATTCCTCGAGCGATTCGAGTACCTCCATTATTAGAATTTCTCAAGGAAAATGTATCTGCCTCAAAGCTTCATTAAGTTATATTTTATTATTCAATACACCTGTTCTGGCCAGGTTATTACTTGCGTTGCACAGCGCTCTCACTTCCGCCTGAGTTGTTGACGAATGCTAAGTGTTAGCATAACGTCCAGTTTTCAAGTTTGGCCGTGGGGATTTTATTGATCGATGATAATGTCTGGATTTACGGACGAACCGGAAAATTTATTTCATGTCATTCCGGTCTCAACAAATGTGTGGCGGAGTGCATCGTGGTGGTATGTAGCCGGTAGATGAGTTTCTGTGTGTGACGAACGAAAATGTCAAATCCCATCGCTAACATGGACTCAAAAGCTACAAATGTCAGGGCAAGGTGAGAGTTCATTTATTAAATTGACTGAAGATGAATACATAAACTAAAAGGTGGATCATAGACATTTTTTATAAGCGTATTTGTGAGTGTGCCTGTTTATTATTACATTGAATATAATTTCAGATTCTTGTATAACTTTTCTTCAGGTTAACTTGGAAAGTGAGCTGCTATTGTTACAGGTTAATTTTCTAAACCATAGAAAAGTCATTGTTAGGGAAGCTCAAATGTAAAAAATTTGACTGATGTTGATATGCGATAGAAATACTGCTGTTATGTTAGATTTACCGATGTTTCATTTTATCTTTTTTTTAAAAATCCGATTAGTTGATTAATCGTAAGAATAATTGACAGATTACTCAATTGCTAAAATATTCGTTTACAACGGCCCTACATACAGTAAAAGAAATAGGTTGAGTTCTTTGTTTCCAGTGATATGAAAACCCAAACAATCATTACTTATTTGCCTCTAAGGTAGGAGTGAATAACAAACATAATGGATATAGTGAAAACCCAGTGCACAGAATAATCTGAGTAATAATTTAGAACAATACAAAGTGACAAATATATTGAGGATATAAAAGTCTGACTTATATTCACTCAACTAAATTTTGCAATGATCATAGGGAACCACAGTGTTGCCCAGGAAGGGGTGAGCTCCAAAACATGGAGTCAATACATTTCCAAACATAGAGCAGGAGAGGGTGGGAGCAATTTATGTTGCAGCTATACTCACTCATACTTGACGCGTGACCAAACACAACCTGTCTGAGTTGAGACATTTCTTCATCAGAGTAATGGTCATGCTATATAGGTCAAAAGCAAACAGTCTTCCTCAGGCGAATGCTGACCATTCTCTGTGGGGACCTGCAAGGATCTCAGGCCTAGGGGAAATTGACCCAGCATGTACTCCCTTATCTTGCCCAGTCCGCTTGACCCCCTCCACACGACAACCAAATGAAATCTGTAGGGGGTGGGGTTGCTGGAGCTGCAGTGATAACCACCATCTATAAGTGCTGGATGGAGCTAACTTTGTAAGCTGTAAAACATGTATTGACTGACAGCTGTCCAGCATCATTCAGCTCCACTTCTCCTGGGTTTACAGATGATCACCACATATCAGGGCAAAAAAAGAAGGAAACCACTAACCGCTGTTGCCCAGACTCCTGTCAAATTCTGTGACAAATTATATTATATTTACCCCACATCTATTCACATACTTACATTTTTTTTTTTAAATAGCGGAGACCTTTACTGCAGCTAACTAATGTCTGTTGCAATGCACAGTGCCATGCAAACACATTCATACGCTTTTACTGTACTTCTGTGGATAACTGGTTGCACTCAGTGTCGGTTATGGGTATTAGCATAAAAAGGTTGAAGAAAATTGATTGCAAGGTCTTAAATGGATGTTTGTAAGAAACTACAGAAATTATAGAAAATACAAAAAACTAAAATTTAAACCATTCTAACTTAGGTTGTCCCATGTTTTCAGATGGAGTTAATTTTAATTATTTTAATTATTTTTTTTTATTAGGGATTCTGTTTAAAGAATATGAGGAATCAAAATCATACCTGCAGCAAATGGGTCTTCTTGCATTCAGTTTGTTAAAACACAGATTAGTTTTGAAACTATCAATTAGCTCGAACAAAGCTCAAGAGCGCATCAGATTGCTGTCATGTTAAAACTTCAAAGTTTTACAACAGTTCACACAAACTCTACAATCTAAATCTTTGCAGTAACCTTTGCAACACAAATCAGTGACTATTTACATAGAACTGCATATTGGTCTGTAACAATGACTTTCCCATGTCATATATGTGCTGCATCTGTACTGCAAGGCATATAAAGAACAAAGTTTTCTCAAGGAGTACAACAAGTTCAAGGTTTCCCCCAGAAAACTTGCTAAGCCCAGAGGTTGGGTACCAGGGCAGTTATTCGTCCAGCAGCCTGTTGAGTTTTTAAGCAAAAACATTTTTAAAGTTGGCAGGAAATTTGAATATATCACTTGATAATTATGCGTTATTGAAATATTGAAGATTAATACCAAAACACCAACTATAAAGTCTAAAAAAAAAATGCTAACATTTTAAAAAGACTAAGCAATGCCAAGCCTGGTGGCCTGCCAGGTTTATAATACACTGGGAGAAACCCTGAAGTTTGACGATGATTTGTTTATTAGATCAACACAGAGGTCCGACATAATGCAACTGACCCCAGGGAATGAAGTTAGACAAGTCCACCTACTGCATTTTCCACTGAAGAAATGTTGGAAAAATATTTAGGCAATAATTTGATTGATTAAATAATACAGGCATTTTATTATTATTATTATTTTTAAACTGATCCATAGGAGATGTTGTTTTATACTAATAAGCGTTCATATATCTAAATGTATACAGACTTAGTGAAGGCATTTTGGAATGAAATGCAAAAAATTGAGGACACATTAGTCACACAATAAATATAATAAAGATAAACAGTATCTCTATATTATTAAAATAATATATGACTCACCCTTTTTCCTGTCTGCCTACTGTCGCAAAAGAAAAAACAAAAAAAAACGAGCCACTAGCGCCACAAAAACTCTTCGGAGAAAAAAAAAGGACAAAAAAAATATGTATAATTAAACATAATGGCAAATGTGCACACGCAAGCCATTTGTCATCAAATTTAAACTGTAAAATGCAACATTTGACTAAAAGCTTTAGAATAATTATAACACTAATTACAATATGACAAAACCATTATTTGCTGCTTCCTGATAAATGAGTGTTTAATTTATTTAGGAACTTATAAATACTTACAGATTGTAGCAACTATTGGAGCATAAAAGACAATTGTTGATAATAGAGTTATTACAAATTTTCCCATTTCAAATTTCATACGTCTTCTAGACTCACACTTTAATGGCTCTCAATTCTTTTCTTATCTAGCAATAAAGTGTAATCCAAAACTTGACTTTGAATTTATGCAGATATGTTCACAGTAGTAAGACTGAACTGTAAACATCAATGTATGTAAGGAGAAAAACAGAGAAGAACAGCAAATAAAGAATGGATGAATTTAAAACTCAAGGACAGAAAGATGATTGGGATAACTGGAGGATATACTATATTTAGTCAATGGGTTAGTTTAAACTCTACTTTCCCATGCTTATTCAGGCTTGGAAAATATCTAAATCAGCCTGTGTATTAACCCTGTGATTACAAAAATAAGGATAATGAAAGGATTAGTCAAGTCTGTGAGTTTTATTTTTTACTTGAGATTAATAGAAAGTGTGTCTAAAAGTCACTGTTGCTTTTCTTTTTTGCAACTATCATTGATACTTATGCCATAAAAGAATTTTGAACTTCTTTAAATATATAAAAAAAAAAAACTTATATCACAGAACTACTAAAAGTTTTTTTTTTTTTTTTATGTCCAAATAATGGTATTTATACATGTTTTAATAACTATGTTTGTATGCAGGTAAATATAAATTGTGTAAGTATTGTAGTAGTAAGTACTATTTAAATATCTGTCACATGTTTAGAAGTAAAGTACACCAAGGTTAGGTGGGTCAAATGATCCTGACAGTCTACCAGAGGGCATCCTGAGGTCAAACCTTGCAGGTCAGATGAATCAACACAACCTTCACTACACAGCTTTAACCTGAGTGACAGGCTAAATGTTTACCACCAAGTTGATTTTGTTCTTGCCATATTAATACTCTTATCTTAATTTTCTAATTCTGATCATTGGCTAAAAATATGTCTATCAATTAAAGTGCACTCCTTAACTGGAAGCTATTTCCATGTTAGCTAACTGTAATTAGCAAGCTAAGAGGCATATTGATATGCTGGTTTAAGTGTAATAAATGCACCGCCACAGGAGTATAAACGAAGCCTGCCTTGAAACAAAAATGTTTTTTTTTAGCCATAGCAGACCAACGCATAACTTATGGATACCTAGAACAAACTGATAAAGCAACAAATACAGACACCTGTTATGGCTAACAAGCTGTGCTAAAATGACACTACTTCTTTCATAAATAAAATAGCTAGCATTAACGAAACGGCAAAACGACTGCAAATAACTCAATACAACAGAAATATGTCCATTTGATATACCATCACTGAACCACGACAGATAAGTGAAAGTATTGCGTTCAATTGCTTGCTGACATACTCACCATGTTGATGAAGTGCTTCAAAAACGGACTCTACCCCAGCAACACACAACACCCCTGCTCCGTAATGAAGTAGCAAGGAGCACATAAGCCCTTCTTGCGATGGCTGTGCAGAGAAATGAACGGACTTCTACCAAAATAAAATTTGTTTCTCTATCTCTACAAAGATAGGCTACATCGTCAGAAAAATCAATGGATTCAACCTCCTCTCTCAAGTATTTTCAACTGCAGTAGAGGTCACACTGAAACTCTGGGTGAGAAGGAGTCCTCAGATTTGCCTGTGTGAAAAAGCGCCACTCGAGTCAACAACGGTATTCCCACCTCATTAAGAAACTACAATCTCTTACTATGTTTGAAATACTTGAATATTTTTTAATACGCGATTGTTTTTTTATTTAATCAAAAGTACTATTTGTGCTATTTAATACAGGCGTGAGCGAGATGACTGTGATGATTCAGTAGGACCGCCTCAGTCAGGAAGGACCATCAAATCATTAGCACACATGACAGATTTGTAGTTGGTTCTATGCACAACAGAGGAGACAGTGTATTATGCGTTATTTAAAAGAAATAAAATCTCCAAGTGTGTCCAGTTATTTTAGATTACCAGGACACATAGAACTACGTTACTATTTTAAACTGGTGCAGCGGTAACCCAAGCTGATTTTACACTGTAAAATAGCACTTAGAATTATGACTGAGTAAACAGTCATTTACCTGTTTTTTTTCTTTTTGGTTTTTATTTAAGGGATGTTTGTGTAAAGAGCTTTGTTTCACATCATAGCCAAAATTTTCAAGGAGTAAAGCATCCCAAGCCAGGAACCTCTACATCTTAAAAACTGAGATTTAAAGGGGCACACTTAAATGCCAAACAATAGAACCTGCAACTGAACAACCAATTTATATATTTATTTTATTGACATAGTACGACTTGGTTAGGCCACTCTTTTACCACCAGAACTCCTTTATTTTAGCCTAGATTCAGCAAGACTTTAGAGATTTTCATCCTCACTGACATAACATGTACTTACTACAGGTTTGTTTGCATTATTAAGATGCAATTCTCAGCTTCATCCATATGGCAGAAGATTTGTGTAGTTTATGTCTGTTTCTTTGAAACATCACCTACATAGTACTTTTTCTTATTTATATATATATATATATATAAAAAAAAAAAATTCCCTTCTCATCCACCGCGGGTGGTGATTCTTCTTCCTCTTAGCTCGGGTCCTCTACCAGAGGCCTGGGAGCTTGAGGGTTCTGCGCAGTATCTTGGCTGTGCCTAGGACTGCACATTTCTGGACTGAGATGTCTGATGTTGTTCCTGGGATCTGTTGTAGCCACTGTTCCAGTTTGGGGGTGACTGCCCCGAGGGTCCCGATGACCACAGGCACCACTGTGGTTTTTACCTTCCAGGTCCTCTCCAGTTCCTCCCTTAGGCCCTGGTATTTCTCTAGTTTTTCATGCTCCTTTTTCCTGATGTTGTAGTCACTTGGTATTGCCACATCCACCACAACGGCTTTCCTCTGTTGTTTATCCACCACGATATCCATCCATCGTGGTGGATATATATATATATATATATATATATATATATATATATATATATATATATATATATATATGTATATATATATATATATATATATATATATATATATATAATGTTAGTAAAATCCATATATGGATAAAAACCTGAATCTAGTGTAAATTAATTGATTTTTTTTTTCCAGAGCATTTAGCATAGCTATTTGTGTTTCCTTGACATGCGTACAAGTTATTGAGTATCGATGTTTGCAAAAGGATTGCTAGCTGTTTGCACACCATATATTGGCATATAAAATTAAGCATGCTATGAGAAATAAGCTCAGATGATTGATCATCTTCTTCTTAAATGAGTGTTCCATTTCTAAGTGGATATTTTGACCACAAACTGAATTGGGTGCCAAGGTATAGGAAGAGTGGGAAGGCTAGCACTAATGGTAACCCTTGAAAATAGAAATAAGGCATTTACTGATGTTTGACTCAAGAGTTTTGGTTAGCGATTTGAAATGAAAAAACTTAAATGAGCTGGGGACCAGTGCTTATATATCCACAAAGTACACACTGAAGAGGTTGCCGGTCCATAAGAAGTTATCAAAATATCGATCCAATGTCGACATTAAGTCTGTCCATCTGGTCAGTTGCTGGCATATACTTGAAACATAACAATATACAAAATATTGCAACCAAGAGGCTCCTTGTGATTGTAATACTGTACATATGGATATGTCAATGTAATTGCAATTTCATCTAGCTCTACTTACAAAAGTCTCCAGAGGTGTGATTAAAAATGTGTTGAGATACTACATCTAGATATGATACTCCATCTGCAACCTGGCAGACAATAGGGCTCTACAAAAGATAGTTAAGGAATCTAAAAGAAAAAACAAAAAACAATGGGTACACTTGGTGGACGGGGTCACCAAGGCTACTCAACCAGGCTGTCATAATTAATCAATGCTCACTTGGTACTAAAAGGTCTATTGTTTATAAATAAAATGTCTGCCGCATAATTACATGATTAAACAGTTGATAAATAGATGAATGGTGACTAGAGGCATCAGTTTCTGACTGTGCACATCTAAAAATTACAACTGAAATCAAAACTAGTTGAACCAGGCAAGGATTTTTTTCTATCTATTCTAGTGCATTTTTGATGAGTTTTCTTTTTCTACAATTGTGGCCGCAGTTTCCTGTTCTTACCTGGAGGAAGTGGCAACTGGTGTGGTCTGCTGATGCTGTAGCACATCAGCTTCAAGATTTGATGAATTGTGTGTTCTGACATGCTGTTCCCCTTTCCTTTAGGCATAACACGTGTTTAAGCTGTAGTTGCTTTTCAATCATTTCTAACCAACCTGTTTATTCTCCTTAAATTTTTCACATCAACAAAGTTTTTTTGGGCCATATTTCTGATGTTATACCTTTGAGTTTTAAACTAAAGCAATTGTAACATGCACAGTTTTGCTTTAAGATTTTATCTAAACACTATGACACCATAAAACCAGGATGCTTTGGCTCAACGTTTTATACTGAAAGAATTGCATAACTGTCATGTTGAATTGAAGTTGATGCCCCAATAGCAGAAGACGGAGGCGTAGAGTAGATGTTGAGTACAATTTAAAGAAAAAGAATAAAAATGGCAAAAAACACAAGAAAGAAACTAGCAAAGGGACAAGAGGAGAAAACAGTGTGGAACAAGGAAGTGACGGAAATAGATGAAAGGATCCAGCAAGTAGTGAGTGAGAAAGAGAGGGTTAAATACTGGGGAGGTTGCATGCTGAACGAAAGACTTGGGTTGATGAGCTAATTATTTGCAGGTGTGAGTGGAGGGAGAAGGAAAGCTGGATAGAAAGAGAGAGAGTGGCACAGGGGGCAATGGAGAGCACGCAGGAGAACAGGAAGTAAATAATAACTAGACTAAAGAAACCTAATAAAACTAGATTATTAGGTTTCTTATGTTATAAGAAATGTAACGTTTATTTCTTATAACATAAGAAATAAACATTTCTATGTTAAACATAAGAAATGTTTATTTCTTATGTTTATAAGAAATAAACATAACTAGAAAAACCAAGAAGAAATGAACTGAAGGAAAATAGGAACAAGACAAATGTTACCAAAGTAACACAGAAATAAACAAAACTCAAAACCAACTCAAACAACCCCAGATGCAACAATATCAGCCTTTGCCTAATGAAAAAAAGTAGTAAGTTTGATGTGCTTTGTAATTACAGATTATTCTTTATGCCTCAAATATTTGCATGGGAGTGTTTCTGAATCCAATGGGTCTAACCAGATCTAAATTTGTTTTGCAATATTTGTACTTACCACTTCTAGGTTTATGTAAAACAGGTTTTTTGATATATTCTGTAAAATTTAGGTTAATTTTGTTTTATTTATGTCCCATCCCATGTATTTTGGGGTAATATAAAATATTTACTGTATTTGTTGCATCCTTTTCAAAGCATGGCTCAGGGTGTTATCAAGTGGCAAAGATCAGCACATGTTTTGCACATTTGTGCACACATCTGTGCGCATGTGCTTGCACTCATGATATTCATGCAGAATAATATGTTCATTTCTATGTGGGTACATGAGGGCTTTGGTTTATTTGCACATGCGCATATATTGCCAAAGCCCTCCTCTCTTATTGCAGGGAAATCTACTCCACCCCCTTGATGCATAGCACTACTCTTTTATGGCACGTAGACAGACACATGCATACAGTGCCAGAATATTCTTGCATACGGTTATTATATTGTTTTATTTCAAAAATACATCACAGTTCTTGTATCTGATAGTTATTTGCTAATAAAGATGTCAAAATTGAATCCAGTTAAGTAAAATGATATCACTATTAACACAAAAGGGCAAATGTATCAAGAAGAATGAAATGTTTCTAATGTACGAAGACGGATGTAATTTTACAAAAGTCTCTCATGAGTCAATTTTAATCATGACAGCTTTTTTTTTTTTTTTTTTTTTAAATCTATTCTGTTCCATACACGTCCAAGTGATTTAGTTTTTATTTTAAACCGAAGACAGTCTCTGACTTTCTACTCTCCTTTCCTTCATCCCACTCAGCACTGTGACTGCAGCTGTTTGAACTCTCAGCTCTCTGGAGCCTGTGCTCCTTTTATTCTTTTCTTAGCCAGTATGTTCTTTTTAGTCAGCCTTGTTATTTTTAGATTAAAC
Organism: Gambusia affinis; assembly: GCF_019740435.1. Classification (NCBI taxonomy): domain Eukaryota; kingdom Metazoa; phylum Chordata; class Actinopteri; order Cyprinodontiformes; family Poeciliidae; genus Gambusia; species Gambusia affinis. The sequence goes on from NC_057870.1 coordinate 10,922,170, forward strand.
ATAATAGCCAGGATCTTCGACACACTGTGAAAGTTTCACACCACTCCTATTGTTTAATCCATACGACATCTCCTCTGTGCTTACTAGCACTTTGGAGCTTCAGCTTAAAGCACAAGCCTTCAAATATTAATAAATACGATGGGAATATTACAGTAGAAATCTCAGCCAAGTCAATCAAATAGACTTATTGTTGAATGTCACAATTCATTTTTAATGGCGGGGCTTTATGTGGATGGGCATTGCTAAGCATTAAACATAATTTCCTTCTTTTATTAATCAAACAACAGTTTGAAATGTGTGCCACTGATCTCAGTGGCGTACCTCGATGCAGAAGGGGGATGATGGAAGAAAAATCTGTGTCATCTCCTCACCAGCAGGACTGAAAATGGTTCAAAATGTAATTCTCTTTGGTGCAGCGCCTCCTTCCTCATTCTCTCTAATCTGCAAGCATGCAAATTACAATGCAAATGCAAATACTGCTGAATAATTTATGTGCAGTCTACATTTCTCCTCCAAAACCAGCAGCTTCTTGCTTAAGCAGAGTAATGTGGGATTCATACCACAGATTTGGTTAACCACAGAAATTCGCCCTGTTTGAATTGGAAGATTTTGTGACGAACAATAGACATTGCTAAATAGCTTAATCATTTAATATCCTACAATACAGTTAAAACCCCAGCTCAAACATGTAAACTTTATTTTACAATCTGCAGTTAATATACCTCTTCTCTATTGCTGCTGTTACCTCAGAACAGCAGTAGAAAAAAAATCCTGTTGTCATTTATTTGTTTTTTTTGTTTTTTTTTAATGGAATTTGTATAAAAAAAAAAAAAAAGAACAAATTATTTGAACAAAACACAAGGTTTTATTTTTGCTCATGTTAACTTGTGTTGGTGTCGGTGACTTTAAAAAGCTCTTATGTTATATAAATGTCTATTCAAATGACTGCGGTCATCAAATCACCCTTTTGAGCTATTTCTGCAATTTGGCATCCAACAAATTAACAATCACTTTCATAATTCCGGCACAACTGAAATAATACACATGCAAAGAATGTGTTTTTTTAATTTTATTTTGTAGCTAGGAAGAAAATCCTCACCGCAAATTAGTATTATACATATAGACACAAATTCATAAGTGCTGATGTTCCCTGCATCTGAGCTAATGTATTCAGATTTCTCCCTCTGCAGGTTTTCCATCAGGGATTATAATTAAGCAAAAGTGTTCATGAGTGGGCACGTTTATTTTGCCCGTGTCCGGGTTTAGACGGTTTTAGGAGGATGGAAGAACAAATCCTGGTGGAACAAGGCAATGCATACAGCTGCAGTTGAGTGAAAATATTACACACAGAATAGCAAACATGAAAGTTACTAACAAGCTAACTTTTCTTCTGTTGGTAATTTACTAATGACAGAATAACAAAGAAGTAGTAATGCATACATACATGTAGAAGCAACCCTATCTAGCTATTTATCTATGGACGTCAATATTTGCTTCTTTTTCTGCCAGTTCATTTTTGTTGTCTGTGTTGCTGCATTTCACTAATATTACAATGAGTATGGAAGTAAAAAATGAGAACTGTAGAATGGGATTAAAAAAAACCTTGAATAAAATTGAATATTTTTTAGACATACTCATAGGTTTAATTGAATAAAAAAATATGTGCAAACTTGTAATACAATATCTTCTCTGGTACTTTGTAATGTGTCTACTGTTCAACCACTCACTCATAAAAAGTTCAAAACTCAAAAGAGCTATGGGTATAAAAGTATATGTTCCATTTTTCTGTGTCACACTTTGTAATTTCAGGTGCGTGCAAATCTAGTTGCTTTAAATAAAGACTAAAACACCAACAATTGCACAGCCTGGCATAGACATTGTGTTTCCCACAATGTCACCATTATGCCACATTTTCCTTCTTCTTATATTTTCATTTTCGGCACAAATGCTGTTTTGACTATTGAGCCCAGAGAAAAGAAAAGAAAAAAAACACATTGCATTTACACTCGCAGCGCACAAGTGTAGCAGTCCAAAATATTAATGCAATTTTCCCTTCCCTGTTCATATGAAGATCGATTTATAAGAATTAGGGTGCAGTGCTTGACTGCATATGTGTGTGTGTGGACAATAGCAGACACACTGAGAAATTAAGACAGAGCTAGAGGGGGAGAGAGAGAGGGAAGCTCATTATAATCAGGCAATTATGCTGGCAGAATTAGAGGCGTCCTTATTTTCTCTTGTGGCAGCCAGAGTGTGGATACGGCTTTTTAACTCACTGTAGACTAGTCCACGGATACGACTGACTATTTCATGTTAATATGAGGAATCTGTATGTAACAGCAAGATTTGGAAGTAAAAACTGGTGATTTTTTTTTTCTTTCTTTTTTTTTTTTTTTTAGTTTTTTTTTATTCTTGTGAACTGCCAATCTAACCGAAGCTCCTCAGATTCTGGGTGTTTAATTTGCATTGATGAGATGTTTTTTTTTTTCTTCCTCTCCCTCTCCTGGTCATGGTTTTGGCACAACAATAGGGAGCTGAGAGAAGAGGGCAGTTGATCAAGCCCACAACTCAGGACCATCAGGGTCTTCAGAAATGTGGTATATAATTATATTGCATGCTTTTTTTTGTTGTTGTTGTTGTTATTTTTTTTTTGTTTGTTTTACTAAGTCTGTCTAATTTTGTTGTTGATATTGTTCATGTCTATCAGGCATAGAATGCATTATACATTATGTGTGTAACTCATTTGTGGTATCCTTAGAGCTGTAATGATTTTTTTTTTAGGTTTTATCAGATATAAAATCATACTCAGAAATTGAAATGTGCAAAAATTAAAATGTATATTATTATCCAGATAAAGTTACAATAAAGGAATACGTTTATACATCTTTTTCTGACTGTTCTTCAGAAATCGAATGCACCAGGTTCACATTTAAGATCAATATAATTGTCCACTAGTGGCACGCTCTCACTAAATACTTTGACCCTAGGTCAAGGCTGTTTGACCAGAATTTAACTCTTGACCCCTAATACATGTCTTATCAACTCCCCGCCTAATTTGTATTGATTATCACTCCCATGAGACTTAGGGGTTAAAACACTTCTCTCTTAATGAAATATTACTTGATATATTTTTCCTGACAAAAAAAAAAATAGTTTCAAATTAAATAATATACTTAATTTTATGGTTTGAAAAGTATGTTTTGTTTATATTTTTACACATTTTGACACAAAAGATACATAGATGAATTCAGGACAAAGAGACTCATTGCTGCACATCTGCCACCCTCTTTCCAATTACGGAAATATGAAGTTGTGCCTGAAAGTGCCTGCGTGTGTGCGTGTGTTTACGTGTGTGTCAGGGTGGAGTGGGTGGATGGCTTTAGATGAACAGTGGAGCTACGACTTCTCTCAAGTTCTCAGGCAAGTGCTTGTGTCTGGCGATGGAGGAGGCAGCTGATTTGGGATATGGCGTTAACATAACAAAGGACCCGAGCCTGTGAACTTGGGGCTCCTTTCGACCCCGGCACTGTGGGGATGAATAGTCTTCGAGCCTCCCCATGGAGCACCCCCCACAGCTTGCCCGATCGTGGTAAAATTGTTAATCAGGGTAATTTAATATAGTTTTCAATATGCCTCATCTCTCATTGAGAAAGCATTCTTGCCTTAATTCTCGCCTTCCCTACTAAAAAAAAGCGGGACCCCCACCCTTTCTCTGTCCCGAGCAGACGAGACAGGCAGCTGCAGGTCTCAGAGCCTTCGCAATTGAAATGTTCAAACATCAACAACATGAAGGCCTCCATAGACACAGTTTGTATGTATATGCTGGCCGAGTTCATTGTAGAGGACTATTTGTTCATGTGTGTATCTGGACACATTGAGTCAGTGGATAAGCATCTATGTGTGTGGGTAGAGGGGAAGACAAAAAGCTTTAATCCTCAAATGTGGCTTTGTGTTCAAACAGCGCAGTGCCACATGCTTACTTTGTCTTGCGCTGAGGAAATGAGCAAATCAAACGGAGGGCCTTGACGGATAGTGTCGAGCACTTCACCTTTCTAGCCCGATCTGGAATGAGGTCACTGCAAACGGTTCCTCTGTCTAAGGTCAGGCTGACGTCACTTCACCCGGTGTGCAGTGTCCACTGGCCGAGGTGAGTCATCAAACAACTGGTCCTTGTTTTAGGCAGTGTGAAGACACCTATCCACCCACTCACACACACACACACACGCACACACAGACTCACTGACATGTGGACACAGGGCCCAGGTCCTGACTCTACTCCCTATAAATACATACTGTAATCGAGGATGACTCAGACACTTCGTGGTTCTCCGTGGGGTGGCAGAAGATGGAAAGAGGTGGACGAGGAGTCTGCAGGAACACTTGGAGGAAGGAAGAAAAATCTTACATTGGTTTCTTAGTGTTGTCATTTTGGATCAAACTGGTAGAGAGGCAAAAAAAAAATGTTGATGAAGAACAAAAGCGTGTATGAATGCGTGAGTGACTGAGTGTAGTCTTTTGGAGTCCACAAACTAGATAAAGTGCTAAACAAATGCAGGCCATTTACTATCAGCGCACTCTTCCTTCTTCGTAGATTAAGAAAGTGGATGTGCTTTTGCAGCAGCAAGCTAATTGACAATATTAGCTAAAGAAACTATATCTATAACTATATTTTTATGGATTTGTCTGGTTTCTCAATAGCCTCATCTGCACTTGTACCTGTGAATTAATCACAGAGTGCATATAAATGCAAATGTTTGCTAAATGTTAGCCATATCTATATCTGACAAAGACACAATAAAAAATCACAAGCTTTGTTCCCTCTTGGACTTCTTTAAAGAAAGACACTGATTGCTATAGAAGCTGTATGTTCATTTCATGATTAAATAATATTTTATAGATAATTCAGCTCCCTTCAACTGCTTAAAACAAAAGCTGGGATGTGACTTTGAGAAATAATTATCTGAAAATCAGGTGACATCAGACCTAATTTATTCAATCATGGGCTCCAAGACACTTCTTCCCAGTCTAATTTAAGGACATTTTGGCAACCGTTGAACCACAAAGTGCCTGAAGATCCAGTTTCAAATATCATCAAAAGTCATCATTAATTTTTATAAGGAATAATAAAATACTTAAGAAGTATATTCAACACAACCTGCTTGCAAAATTACAAGGTGAAGATAAATGAATTAAAAATGTTAAAGTTCATAATATTTAAGAAATGCTACATATTTCCACACTTTGATTTCATACAGTAGCTGGATTGTATATCAAGATGGTTCGACAGAAATATAATTCTGTACTGAAGGGGAATATTTGAAACATCTGCTTTCATGTGCCGAGGTCTTGTATGTGTTTGGATAGGCAGATATATACATAAGCAAATGTGTCTGGCATTTCTCAAAATATAATTTCAAGGTAGCATAAAAATTGAAAGAAAATAATTATTTGATTTATGTTGATTAATTTCAGATTTATTTTTGTTATTTTTGCCCCCATGCTTATCCTTAGCTCCTTACAGATTCTCTATGAGATTCAAGTTGGTATTCTGGCCTGGTCACTTTAAAACCAATTTTGCATGTGTCAGAACAAACCTGTTCGTAAAATTAAAAGATTACTTTAAATCTTAATATGCTAGGGTCATGAATAATTCAACTCTTGTTCATGCTAATGAATAATTCAGCCTCTTGAAGTAAAATAAAAAAAACAAGAAGCTTTTTACTTCTTAAAAAGCCTAGTCTAATAATGCTGTGTCCTATGTAGCAAAAATACATACATATTTCTTTTTTCTAGTAAAAATCAATTGCAATTAATTTTTTTTTTCTTTTAAAGAAAAAGAATTAAAAGATCATGGTTTTTTTCTTTTGACAAAAAATGACTTTAGCTGAATATCGCCATAAACCAAATGACTGTTTGTGAATATTTTGTGTTGATAATAATAATAAAAAGTTTGGCATTATAATTCAAAAAAATTGCATAGTAACTTTATGCTGTGTTCATACCTGTAGAGAAAGTTTGGTATATCAAGTTTTTATATCATAGCGTTTTCAACTGATTTAGTGTGACGGGAAATTGAATTAATCAAACATGGAAACAAAGGTGTTATGGGCCCCCATGGGGAACGGGGTCTAACTGGGGTCAGGATTGTGGGGCCTTGTCTAGACTGCTTGTTTTTGTGGTTGCAAGGTTTCAACCTCTCTATCATCCTTTTAAAAGAAGAATTTGACCCATGTCTGGTTGCCGTGGGACTCTTAGGAAGGGAGACAGGGAAACATGGACCTGGTGTGTTTCTGGGATTGCTATGGAAGTTTTTACACATATCTACTTGTCGAAGGCTCATTTTCTAAAAAAATCTGTTGTACTGTCAAAACCTTGAACAAATACATATGCTTGTAATTTCGTTTTTCTATGCTGCATTGCTTATATTGCAAAGAAAATGTAACTTTTGAACTGTCAAGTTTCAAGTTATTCTTTTTTTTTCACAGACTTGAATCTGTCGCTTCAGGTTTCCCTCGGAGACATAACCTCTACATTTTCCCCACTTCCTCTGTATTAGTGCACTTCTCCAAACAATATTTATTGCAGAATATCTCTAGTTATAGGGAGTTAAAATCAGCCAGTCACAGTACAAACACATGCACACACAAAAAAAACACCACAGGAACACCAAAACACCCATTAGACGCCAAATTCAAATCAATTCCTCCCACTTGCTTAGCTCCTGTCTTGGTGTGCGTGGAGGGTGCAGGATGCTGCTACAGGGCATGGTATAATTGAAAGGCTGAAGAAGAATACTGCTTCTTTAAAAACCAACCAGCAGGCAACGGGGGCATGATGGGAAAACAAAGCTGGGGCCCCAGGAGTGGATAACATGACATCACTAATGGAGGAGCAGAGAGGATCACTGGCTCGGTTTGTTACTGGCTGTCTTTGTAACAACCACCAGGTCTTGAAGATGCAACAAGATTAAATATCCAAATCTGACGTTTATATGACCAACATGAATGAGATCAAGAGGTCAGAATTTGTAGAAACTTTGCTGAAACATACAGTTTGCACAAAATTAATTTAGTATTTTCCTCTTTTATGTTATGTTTAGGTGGAACAAATGCATGATTCATCACTAACGGCGCAGAATTTTAGACTAATACTTTCTTAATTCTTGAAGGAAGAATTAAGATGTTAACTCTTTCTTCAAGAATGAACATGCGATGTGTGTGATAAATACACGTATATTGGTAGAATATCCAAAAAATACTTAAACCTATATTTATGCCTAAATGTTTCACACCTTCTTTGTTTTTCTTTTCTTCCTATGAATGCAAGCTTGACAGGGGGCTGCATCTCTGCGGCATTAGCCCTAGCAGCTGTGAATTCAAAGAAAATCAGCAAGCATGTCTGTCTCTTTTTGACCCACATGAGGGATCTCCCACCCTCCACTTCTAAGATGGCAGCTCATTTTATCCAGCCATAAATATCGGTATTACCTATCAATAAAGCCATCAGAGCGGGGTAAAAATAGCAAGGAGAGGAAGAAAAGTGGACAAGGAGAGGGGTTGAGAGACGTGTTGAAATAAAGGGCAGATGCAGGAGAGAGAAAAAGAAAGTGATGGCTGCTTCTCTGTTTCGGGCCCATGGTCTCATACCTCCTGGGATAGCTGAACACTGTCAACATTCTGCACTTCAAAATCAATCACTCTCAACTGGACAAAAAGAGAAGGACACACACTGCAACCGCACATGCTACAGTCAATGCTGAGATGCTGTATGACAGCAGCCTGTCACAGTGTCATGTTATCATTATTGAGGAACGGGACAGAATGTCAGCAATGTTTCTGTTTTTCTGTATATTTTGGATGTACATTTAACCAAAAAAACAAACAAAAAACGACTGAATGTGCCAATGTAATTTTCTCTTGTGAGCTGCAGTCTGGAAAAAAATTGCTTTCCAACTGGAAACATTTGATCTTTTGTGCCATTTGTGAGAAACATTATGCCCAGATAACCTGGTGGTGTTTGTATCCAGAGCTGGTTTAAGGTGTCCTGTTGATTCAGTATAAAACACTTTTGGTTGCAGTGCAGGGCAGTTCCGACTGAAGAGTGAAAATGGTTTTCTGAAGTGCCTCAAAGCTGATGTGGCTGTCTTTATAACAAAGCCCTTGAGCAAGAATATCACCTGGTTTAACCCTGGTTTTGCAACATTGAGTTTTAAACAGTGAAGTCTATTTATTTATACTACTATACTACTATTTTTTCTTTGGCTTATTTGGAATAATTAGGTCATTAGCAAGGGTCTGGATAATTTATCTACACAAGAAAGGGGTAATTAAGCCATTTTATTCCAGCGTTTTGTACCTGTGGCACATCTAAAAACTGCAGGACAGCGGGCCCTGAGGACTGGAGTTTGACATCCCTGCACTGGAGGATGTAAGTTAATTTTTATTTCTTAAATCTATAGAACAAGTCACCATTTCTGAATTGAATTAGATTTTGTTTTGTAAATATTCTGGAAGTGGTCATATATTTTCTAATTGAATTATCTAGACAGTAGAGCAAGCTTCAGCATCACTTTCACAAATCCTGCATGCCAGGAAAATTAGACATCTACAAAGGGTTCAGACGGCACTGCTGAGATGATTTGCAGTTGTGTTGATTTTGTGCTGTATAAGCTAAAGCTATGGCACCCATACGCCAGAATATGCCAAAACTTTTTCTCATATTCAAAAATACAGCAATTATTTGGTGACCAAACTTTGCTACATTGTCAACATTATTTTCCTGTGGGTGTTTCTTCCAATGCCATATAAATAAAAATCAGATATGAAAGGCAGATATTACTGTGATATGGGTTTACAAAATACTAAATTCAGTGTCAGGATCTTGTCTTTATATCCTTAATTCCTAAATATTTATCATATGACCTCAGAAGGATTTTGATTTAGTCTTGTTGAATTATGTCTTCTACAGCGTATTCATAATCAATTCCATATTTGTTTGTTCATGGTACATTTCATTCAAAATGTTGAACGAGCTACTTGTTAAAAGAAAAACAATTGCTTAGCTTATTGTAGAACTCTAAATCCACCTATAACTTCCTAGATTTACTGGGAGAGTAAGCAGAGAAATAGTGTAGTTTCAGTAACCTTTCATTTTTCTTTGTGTAAACTTTGCAGACTCACACTTCTGTATCTTGTCGTCTGTTGGGATCATGGGGTGGATGCAACTACTGAATCTTCCCCCAAACAAAAAAAGATAACACAAAGTCCTGCTATCTGTAGATAAAAGTGAAATAGTATGCAGTCTTGAGGGAAAGAAAAAAAATGTATATAAAGAGGTGGAAGGCAGAGAAGGGTGCAAAACATTTCAAACACATAATTGAGTTGAGAAGTTCTCCCCACTTTTACCTGAATGCAACTACCAAGGTCAAAACAGAACATTTTAACAAGGGTGTTACCCGATTCACATTAAACTTCAGCTTGAATGGAACATGCTTCATCAGAGGTTAAAATCATAATCTCGTGCTTCAAATCAGATTGTGTTGCTTCACCTTGATGATATCAATATTTGGGTTTACGCAGGAAAATAAATCTGAGAAAGGAAAAGATAAATCCCCCTGCTTTGCTTTGAGAACCTGAAAAAGAAAAATAATTAGAACTTTGTCCAATGTTGATTATGACTTGAGTGAGTGAATTGATCTCCGACTGTTTCTGGGAAACGTGTGAAATGTGTGGATACCACAATGGGAAAGATTAACTACTTGCACAACACTTCTTTAACCTATGGAGGATTAAAGCTGTTATTGCTTTTCAGAGTCAGGTCACTGATAAAATGACAATACTTTAATATTTAAATTATATAATTCAAATTATATAATTTTTATTTTATTTTAATGTACATGTGAAAACAAGTTGTTATGTTGTATAAAATGACAACTGTGAAAAAGTTATGTTCTATAATCTAAACAGTGCCTTTATGTCCTAAAATACTTTAGATTTGTATTTTTTTGTTGTTGTTTGTTTTAGCAAAAATAATAAATTCTACCACAAACTGCAAAGATTCAGTCATTCATTCATTAAAAATGTAATTAGATTCATAGAATATGGTTTGTTTATGGCTAGCAGGTTGGGATGAAAGGCAATGCATTTTTAAAAGACAAATCCATCCACATCTGTGTTTGTCTCATATGTTTTAGTATTTCCCTGTCATCGACTGGATAAATGTTCAGAGAATACTTTGTTGACCACTGGGATAAACTCCAATCAGACCACCACAACATGAACACGACAGAGCAGTGTCTGATAGAAATAGGCTTTCACGATTTTAAAAGTTGGCCAAAATTAAAATGATAAGAGATTCTGAAGAGGTGAAGTGACCAGCACTCACTTTTAAGTGCTTTCAGAACCTTCTCTTAACTTTAAATGCACTGTTTTGGCTGTGGAAGGAAGTTGGAATATACAAGTACCATAAACCCAAGGAGATTATAAAAAGCCAGATATATATGTAACAAAGCAATTTGATACTTTTAAGATATTTGCTTGAAGTCAACCTTATCTCACAGAAATACCCGTCTGTTTTGCTAAACCGGCTTCAGAGGTAGGAATATATGTAGCCTATGGAACCAAAGCAAAAATTGTTGACACAAACTTATGCTTTTTCTTCCTTTCTTTCTTTGCTTTTGTGCTTTTGTTTAATGTGACAGATATTTTCTTTCTCAGTAGGCACACACTGTCCGTGGCTCAGCTGAAGAATCTGATTTCTGGGGTAGGAGGCAATCCTGGCCAGGCAGAACATTTGTAAAATGTTACCCAAGAGACCTGGTTTTGAACTCCATGTACAAATGTTCCACTCTCAAAAAATTCTGTTTTTATGCTATGCTACCACTGATACCACCATGCTGCATTTCAATGTGGTCTGGGTGAGGGTTTTATGCTCTACCCATGTCTGATCGGTTCCCCCTGGTTACTTGCATTTCTTTTCGTTGTTTTGAACATACATCTTAGGTTAATTGAAAAATATTTTATTAACAAGTTTTATTGTTTCGTATCTGGTTTAAGAAAAATCTATTGTGACTGAAAAAAATAGTTGAAACTTGCGAGATGTACTGTTTTTATGTGAGACAGCCTCACATAAAATAGTGAAGTCTCTATTTTTAGATTTGTCTTTTATTCATTGTTACTGTTGTTTTTTCCACACAAAAAAATCTATGCTTTACTGTATATTGTACTTTTTTGTACTTGAATAATCAAGCTCAGTTTTAAATGAAATCTGGCTGTTCTATATGCCTCATTGGTTGAGATGAGGCATCGTAGCAAAGATAACAAGATGATACAGTTTTGATCATAAATAACATCATAATGACACACAAGCAATTTATTATTTCAGCCCAATGCAAGCTGTAAAATACATTCCTTGTTGTCTACAGAAGATATACAATGGATTTTGATTGGCGATTACACTGTTAGCCTTTGCTGTATTTTCTACAGCTAAATACCGCAAAATGCCCAGTAAAACTAACATAAAACATCTTTACAATTAGTTACTGTAATTTGCATTGCATTATGGGTAAAGGACATAGTATTACAGTAACTTACTGTATGTTTTGAAGTTGCAGTAATTTACTGTTTACACATTGCAGTAGTGGTACTGTATTTATAATGTCTTGCACTGTTAGCCTTTACTGTATTTTTTACAGCTAAATACCACAAAATGCCCAGTAAAACTAACATAAAACATCTTTACAATTAGTTACTGTAATTTGCATTGCATTATGGGTATAGTACATAGTATTACATTAACTTACTGTATGTTTAGAAGTTGCCGTAATTTACTGTTTACACATTGCAGTAGTGGTACTGCACTTATAATGTCTTTGCGCTGGCCAGTTAAGAATTCTATTTGATTTCCAACGGTCATCATAGATGTTTCATCGTGGTTCCCTGTTTCTGTATTTTTACTCCTTTAGTGGTTAACATATTTTAAGGCAGAAAGAGAGCGTGTACTTTTGTTTTTCACATCCTAGCTAACATTAATATGCAGTTTATCTGGCTACGTCATCAAGGGTGGCTTCGCCCATCGTTTTCTGATGATGTTTGTTTTAAACTCGAAGCTTTTTCCGTCCAAGTGCAAGTGCAGCTCTGTCGCCGTGCTGTGGGCTCACACTGCTTCAGCTCTTCTAATACAGGTAAAAAACACTTCTTAGAAAACTGTTTGAAGCCAAAACCTAATCTGGATATGTACATTTTAGATGGAGCTAACGTAACTTATAGCATCATGCTGTAATGCTATAACTTAGCATGAGGTGAAAGATAGAAAAATATGATGGTGTTATTTTTTGAGCTGGTTCGGAATTAACGTTAGCTAAGGTGCTAATTTTACCGAAGGTTTTAGCTTGACTTTTGCCGCTAAATCTTCCTCGAGCGACTAGCTTTGGGTTGAGATAAGCTCAGTGCTGAGTGTCTGTTAGCATTGTTGTTACATCCTTTGTCGAACAATATAACGTTAACTGATAATTGATCCCCCTTTTTTAAAAAAAATAACTAATAACTAATTATCTAATTATTTTATTAGATAATAAAATAATCTAATAACTGTTCATTTGTTTAAACCATGACCTTGCAAATGTTAAGAGTGCAGATTAGCTAGGTCAACAAGGATGAATTCTAACTTGTTCTTTTTTTCCCTTTTTGTCAGATGACTTTTTTTTTTTTACTCCCAAGCTTTTTCCCTCCAAGTGGCTGTGCAGTTCTGTCCTGCTGAGTGCTAACATAGTTTCAACTCTTGAAAAGACAAGACAACAGGTAAAAAGACAGCTCTTCAAACATATTTGAAGCCACAAAATAGTCTGGAAATGTAGAGGAGCAGCTAACCTAATCTATAACTTTGAGCTTGCTACAGCTAGTTAGCCTGCTAAAGTAGCATTACATCTCCAACATAGTGTATAAGAGTCTGTAAATGAGGACAAAGGTGGAAAACATTCAAGTGGTTTCTGTTATTTTTTCAGTTGGTTCAGCCACAGTGGCAGGTGGACAAAAAAGTTAATTTCCAACCCTGGTAACATATAAGGACTGTTCACCTGTTTAAACCATGCTCTTGCAAATTTAAAGTTAAGTCAGTACTAACAGGTGCAACTATGTACAGGTGTAAATTCTGCAGTATTTGTACTTCATAATTTAGAGAATTTTGTAGTCGTGAAGAAACATCAACACACAGCTAATTATCGGTTTCGTTGTGGAATAGAGCAATGTCCTACTTCTGTCAGAGAAAAAGAAAACATTTCGAAGAAAAAGAGGACTCAATCTTCATCTTGGTTGATGTAATTTTATATCGACTCTTAACTTAAAACACACATCTTAAATCAGAATTGTTCAATTAATTTGTTAAAGGTATCAATTCACCCAAATCACAAACATTTCATTTCATTAACCCATATTGTACTTAGCCATTCAGATACTGTATTTGTGGAATGTAATGCTTTTAGCATTTAGCCTCACAAACTGTCATTCACATCCGTTGTTTCAGAGTGGTAGCAGGATGTAGGGGTAAAGTCTAGTCTAGTCTCTGGTGAGGGGTGAGGTTCTCAAAAACCTGTTGTAATCTGGGTGAACTGGCCCTTTAAATATAAATTACTACCAGTAATTCATATTTAAGAGTTTTCCTTTTATGTTTCAAAGGTATCTTCCACCAAGATGTCTGTTGAGATGGAAATGACCTTACCCACTACACCAAGGGTAATCATGCTTGGTAAGAGGAATATTTTCTATCACTATAATTGTTTTGTAGCAATGTATGTAATAGTTATGGTAGTCTGTACTTTTACTCACTAGCGTTAGCCTGACAAGGGTTTGTCTATTTTAGGAAATAGCTTGATGTCTGCAACCCGGTGGATGGTCAGTATGGAGGAGAAGGTATTTTTCAAGCCTGAGCAACTACATGACTTTGCCAGCGTCCTTGCTGTCTTTTTTGGGTCATATTATGACTTCAATCTGGAGTATCAGGAGTCAGCATCCACCACGCTGGAGATGATACAACGGTAAGTACTCTACACCAAGCCATTTATGAATTAAATTTAATGACAGTTTGACTGATGATGAAGAACCATAGCTGATTGCTGTATTGTATGTCTTCATTTTAAAAAATACAATTAATATATTTTATTTCTGTTAAAAGATTCTTTGTGAGGATCAATCCAGATGTTGGTACCAAATGCACAGCCAAAGTCAGTACAAGCCGCAAGACGGGAAGTCTTGTCAAAAGGAAAGTAGTCAGTGTCAACTCCCGGATCAACACCTTCCTCAAACGACTCGCTGAATTTGAATAGAGGACTTCCAACTAGGTAAGCATTTTACCAAATGTTTATTATTTTATTGTCTTTATTGTCCACCAACAAAATGACTAAAAAGATTGTTATGACATGTTGTATTTCATCGTCTCCTTGGGGACATTTGCAGGGTCTCAATACAGTACGCAATCATTTGAATTAGTGAAGACTGACTGACTGCTTTTGCCATAAACAATCCAAAAACCTGAAGTGAAGCCAGTCCTGCTCATTCTTTATGCAGCTTCTATTATCACTTCAGTGCAATTGGGTTTTTTTTAAACAAATTATCACCTTAATGCTGCTTTATGCCAATGGTTTTATGCATTTGGACATTGTCACTTCAGCTTAATTTGTCAGCCTTCCTGTCGATTTGAAAATGTAGATAACTTCCTGACCATCTCATGACCTCCCACATCGTCTGTCTTATTCTTTACAGTTCAGCTTCCACAAGATGGATCTCACTGATTTTGTTTGACGAATGGAATAAAAGTTCTTCTGATGTAGGAAATGCATCTGATATAACAATATTTATTGATATGAATGCCTACCATACAGTACATTATCACACTTGCACTGTTTTTGTGATGTATTGTGTAACAGTGCACATTTAAGCTACTGTGAACTGCTTTCAGACAATGCAGCCTCTGCTGGTTTTTGACTGTTCACCATTTGAATGATATACGTGTTCATGTTGGTGCATACCTGATGTGGTACATAAAATTTGTAGTGCCCAATTTTTTTAGTTGTTCTTTTGTTGTACAGTGTGGAACAAATGACCTGTAGTGTGTTCTATGGTTTTGTTGTTTTATAGCACATTATATTGTATTGTGACATTGTTCTTTATGACATTGTGAATATATAAATGGATTTCATTTCAACAAATCTGCTGAAAATAAATACCTGTTTTTATTCACAGTACTTGGACTAAAATTTCTTTTATGAAATTTTTCGGTTTATGGTAAAATATTCTTGTATTAAAAAATGTAAACTTTAATTTACAGTAAAACTGACATGTTGTGAAACAAGTTTACAGTAAACCAGCTTTACTATAAAATACATTTACAGTTTTATGCTATAAACTACATTTACAGTAAAGCAGTTATAACTGCAAAGCACACTCACAGTAAAAATTAACTGTGAAATATGACAGTAAAGGTACCGGCTCTCACAAACTTTTTCATCACTGAAGTATAAGGAACATCACTTGCTGGAGAATTTCATCACATCCCAGATCACGAGCCTTGAATGAAAGAAATAACGTTAGCTGTGAGTTTCCAGGGTACTCGAAGGCAACAAAGGCCTCAGCAATATCCACTGACACTAGTCCCCCTCATATCACACTGCACTTTCCGCCCATTGTTCACTCTGCACTTCTCACATGTATTGTCTTACACAATATTCTTAGAACCTGATAAGAAACCCAGCAAAGGTTTCCTTGTAGCTGAGGACACAAGCCTGGGAGTGTCTCAGGGTTACAGCTGCTTATTATTTTCTCATTGAGAAAACTGGAAAGCTTTAAGGTCGACAGAACACTTTATTGGATCCTCTGTAAATGCGAAGTGTGACATGGGTTACCTGCACCTCAAGTTGTTCCTGGTATATTTGACCCTTGTCTGCTTCTGGAGGTTTTACAGCATTATGTTCTCTGTATTAGATTTCACCATAACTAAAATAATTACAAGGACTTGCAAAAGTATTCATACCCCTTGAACTTGTATATGTTTTTTAACAATTCAGCCAAGGATTGCTGTATTTAACTGGACATTTTGTTAAATATCTGCACAAAGTTACTTGGTAATAAAAATTTTAAAAAGTCATGGTTTTTATGTTTTATACAAATAAAGGTATAACAACTGTGGAAGGTATTTTTTATCAAATACACCTAAATAAAATCTAGTATGGGCATTTACCTTCCTTCTACTTTGTGTAAGGAGTCTGCCTCTGTGTAATCTAATCCAAGTATAAATTCAACTGTTTTGTGAAGGTCTCTGAGGATTATTAGAGAATATTCATGAATAAACAGCATCATGAAGACCAAAGAGCACAACAGAAAAGTCAGGGATAAAGTTGTGGAGAGGTTTAAGGAAAAGTCGTGTTGCAATCCAAGATTCCACACATTAAACAAAAGAAGCTGCCAATAGTTCTTTGCTAAATGGAGGAGCTGCAGAGTTCCACAGCTCAAGAGGGAGAATTTGTTAAGATGACAAATATCACTCATGCCCTACACAAATCTGGTGTCTTAAATAGAAATGGAGACAGAAAAATACAAGGCAATGTTAAAATAAAGTCATGCAAAGGTCCAGTCGAAAGTTTGCCATAATTCATTTAGGGGACATAACAAATACATGGAAGAAGGTGGTCTCTGTTCAGATTAAACATTTCTGCCTACAGGCAGAAAATAAAATGCAAACTAAGACATACTGAACATGTCATTGTTGGAGATTAGGTTAGTGGTTGTAACATTGTGATTTGGGTATCCTTTTAATCAGCAATGATAAGGATGCTACTCATAGTTGATGCAAAAATTGATGGACCTACACACACACGTCAGTCCAACAATAAAAAAGCAAATGCAGCAGGACAATAGTCTTAAATGTATACCCAGCTCAACATGGAATTAGATGGTATGGTTCAGACCGAAATATTCTCAATGTCAAAGTGGCCCAGTCAAAGTACAGAGTTATATCCAATTGACAATTTGTGGCAAGACTTGAACACTGCTGTTTATAATTATCTATCCAGTCTGGAAGAATTTACTCTCCAGAAACATAAAGCTGGAAGAATCCAGCCAGAACAAACCTACAGCAGTAATTGTGGTTAAAAGTGACTTTAGAAAGTATAAAAGAAACTGAATAAAAATGCAAGTCACACTACATAGATCTGTATTTGTAAAAAAAAAAAAAAAATCTTAAAACCCAAAAATCATTTTGCTTCCACATCCTAGTAAGGTAATACACTGAATTAGTCTATTCCCAAACATCTCAATAAAACACATTGAACATTTTGTTTCTAATATAACAAAACGGCTAAAGTGTAAAATATGAATATTTTTTGTAATGCACTGTATTTGTGTTGCTCTTCAGTCTAATATAATCGAATGAGTTACACAAAACAAAAACGGCATTTAAGTCGCTCAGTTAAATGGTCAAACCTTTCAGTTGTTGACTGCATCACATAGCAATAACAGAGCAGCATACAAAGCCAGGGTCTTCTTGTTTCAGCAGGGGCATAACCAATATCTTTCAGCTGATCTGACTTGTCAGACATTTGGAATGCTTGAAAAATTGATGACTCCTTTCAAAGAGTGGGTTTTCAACAAGAACTCCATAAAGTTCTTTGGAGGGAAATTTAGAAAATACAGATGCACTTTACAGTTTGTTTCCATCAACCAATTTCTCTGATGTTTTATCTGAGAGTATTGAAGTGCTGACAGGGGGTCCCTGGGCCACAGACAGCCAAATTCAGGGCAACTTACAAAGATAAAGGGAGGTGGATTCAGACATTTCAATAATAAAAAAAAAGCTGCTCACAGCTGCTTAAAAACTCACAGTTTGTGACAGCTGATTGGAATTACAACTGCATGTGCCTTTCTAAGCAAAAACTAGATTTTTTTGCTGAGTTTGCAATTTTACATCTTTGTACAGTATATGGTGTGCATGGACAGTAGAAATCTTTAAGCAAACCAGGACAAAAATAAGTGGTAGTTGAACAAATTGTACGGTAAGTTTTATGGATCAGATTAGAGCAAATATAGCAGCTCATCCAAGACATCTGATAACTAGTAAAGTCATAATCAGAACCAAAGGTATCTAAAGCACAGATGCAAAAGTTAATTACACATCAGATATACTTTTGCAAAAACCTCAAGGAAGATGGTTTAAGAAGAATTAAAAGACCAAGAAGTAAGTATGAGCAATCTGTCAATTTCTGATAATGAAGGTGAAAAAATGATACACATCACAACAAAGATTTAAGCATGTCCACATTTTGGGGGAAATATTAGGGAAGAGCAAAATCATTAGGCCATCTTGGCCAAAATGTAGCCAATTTTCAATTAAAAAACAATGGGCTTGACAAGCGACTTCTACATTTAACAGAGCGAGTTACATTTTGTTTCTTATAAAAATGTATGATTGCTACAGTGATCATAATGAAATTTAGTTTAATTTATTCAGAAATATTTATTTAACAGGCTTCTCAGCAGGCATTACCAATAACCATCAATGTCTCTGTAAGCTTCTTTGTTTTCACAACAATCAATTTGCTGTATTCTCTATTTGACATTTCACAGGGTCTTACATTTGCTATCAGTATGATTGTTCTTCCTAGTAGTGTTTCACATTTTAAAGTGACGTTACATAAAATGTCGGAAGCAGTCAAATATATTTTTGCAGCGGGAAACTCCACCACATTATGAGATTAGCTGCTCCTAATGCTGAGGGGGACATTAAAGCAGACCTAAATATAAACACCAACAAACATGTCTGAAGAGACATGTTTGCCTTACTGGAATCATGTCTCTCCAGTAAGGCCTTCCTTACCGTTCCTTTCACTTTCCATTTCTGTCTAGGCTTCTGAACCTTGGAAGGACATTTGTTGTTGTTTTATTTATTTTTTTTATTTGTCTGTATAGATGGAAACAGACAAGCTGGAAAACTCACAACAATGGCCTCACCAGTACCAAGAAGGCTCTATGTTCTGTATGCTTGAAGCACTGCATTATCTTCTAAGTGTCTGGCAACCACACCTTGGTAAATTATGGATAACCCATCTTCCTTCTGAAAAACCCCTCTTTCACTTTAGGGACCAGTCACGGTTTACCTGTGTAAATGCCCTTTCTGTGTCCCCAGAGAAATGGATGGGACAGTAATATGTGGGTCAGAGGAATTCATTACAGCTGTATTTTTTTTATTGTCTTCTACAATCTGCAGTTCGACAGAAACAATGTGTGTCAAACTATCCTACTGACACTGAGATATACTACTAATTGAAAAACAATGCAGCTATTGCTGGTTCACAGAAGAAAACTTCTGTCTACATGACTTGAAGTATCAAGAGAGTGGAGCTTTAAGACAGATAACTCACCTTAGAAATTGCATGCATATTCTTTATGTCTTCCGTGTTGAGGGTTTGGTCACTTAAGGCTCATCATGGTCAAGAAACCTAAAAAAAAACAAAAGTCAAAAGTAGTGTTAACATGTTTCATGACCTAAGAATTGATAAATAACAAGGAATCTTCCTCTCACAGCTAAATAAAAGCAGTAAGTCGGATTAAACTGGAGTATGCTGTGCCACCGCATGGTCTCTCAGGTCTCCCTCCCTCGTTTATTCTGAGGTTACACTGAAAGAGTTTCAACTATTGTGAATTATTTACTGGATTCACCATCCAGCCCTTTAACCCTACAGAAAATAGTCAGGTGGTGAGGGTTAAAAATATACTCCCACAGGATCCCAGTTTGGTTCTGTCCATCCACGTGTGAATGTATGTGTGTGTCTGTGTAGAAGTGCGTGATTTCAAATGTACAAACAGCATATAGCCCAAGTCTCATGAAACAACTTCATCCCTCTGTTTTTTCGCTCTCTTGCTCACTCAGTGGCACAAATAAGAACTTATCAGAGCTTCCTTTTGTGGTTACTTTCAGTGGGTCAAGCCAGCACACCCCAAATGGGATTGTGCTTAGACGACTTCTTCCACGTTGCAGGGGTGAGAACATGCAAGACTTTGCATGACTGCATGTCTCAGTAAATGCATGTTTATTGTACTGTACAAACTGTTGGATCATTTCCTCAGCCCAAACGTTGGGTTCTTGGTGTTGGGACAGAAGGTGGCCAGCTTCAACTAAACGTTGGGTCAAAAATTGTAATCAAATCTGTGGTGCAAGCGGGTGCCTCATCGTTATGTCGCCTCTCCTAGCTACCCAAATCCCATCTGAACTCTGAACCCCATCCAAAAGATAAAAAAGATGGTCACGTGGTAAATTGCTTGTAGCAGAATTTATGGGCGGGAACAAAATATGCACTTTTTATGGATTAATTGTGAGAAAACAATCTCAAAGAATACATATGATACTGGTTACATAATAATGAATATATAAAATATTATTATAATGAAAGAAAGTCCTGCCTTTACACTCGTTTTAAAATTTTTAAGGCACACACTCCAGTCAGAACCTGTGCTCTCACAATGTTTTAAATTCATTCAGCATTATGTAATGTCATATGTTAAAAAATGTTTATGTCGCAAATTTGCTAATTGACTTTAATATCTATCAGGTTGTAGAAAACTAAATATATTTTACTTCATATTCTCAAGTTATAAAGCACTTTAAATATGAATTTGAATTTATTTTTTGCTTGAAATTCATCAACCTTAGATGTGCTTGAACGCTTCTCTGTTCTGTTTCCACCTTGTTTGTCACCTTACAACCCCTGGAAATTGGCACCATCCTCCTGCAGACCATTTTCAACAAGCCCTTTAATGACCCTTCCATTAGACATTACTTTAACACATATTTATTGTAAAAAGAAAATAAAGAAATAACCCAGGTTTGCATTTGACCCAAGACTGGGTTAGTAAAAAAACCCAGATTGGGCTGTTCTTTTGTAACCCACCAGTCTTAGGAGGGTGGTGAGCAAATTACTTTTTACCTGAGGTAAATATTAAGGTGGTTCTCTTTGTGTCGGTGTCACTTTTAAATATAAAATATTATCATCATTAAGATGATGTCTGACAATTAGGAAGGCTTGCTCTATAAACACAGCGGACAGGTCGGTATTATGGAAAAGTCAAACATATATATATATGTATATGTAACCTCAGCCACACAAAAGCAATATTAATATCATGAAGATATATGCCCTCCTCAGTGTCTACACACATACACAGGCGGACCTACATCAACTTTCCTTAGCCACGTTGCCGTGGTGTATCCCTGCATGCAGTAAGGTTGTCATGGATACACTTAGACACATCCGCCATCCCAGAAGCGGGGGGATGCTGAGTGCTTCAGAGGGGCTGGCGCCAAGGCTTTCCCCCCCACCTACTCCCAAACCCTCTGCCCCTGTCTTTTTGCCCCCTTCCCCCAAAATGTATCCCAGTTTCTCCTTTTCCCCGAGTACCGGCTCGTCCTTAAAACAGCTCCCATGTTGTCAGCCGTGATGCCGTGGAAAACATGAATCAGAATATGACTCTTCCTTGCTCTGAAATTAGATAGATTATAATTTGACACATGATGAAAGAGTGAAGTTCCAGATACAACCAAATTAAAAGCATGCTACAGCAAGAGGAGCTGAAGACAAACAAACAGAGGTAGAGTAAACCAGGTAAAAGCAGTGTAGTTGTAGGTAATTATTTTAGCCTAAGGATTGTGTTTAATCCTGAACTGTTTTTTTTTTTTCAGTAGAAATTTCTAGTAATTCAACAAAGAATTTACTTTGGTGGTTTCTTATGGACAACTACCCAATTTGTGCACATCTATTTAGGTGACATGTTTGCAAACCTGCAGATGACACAATGAATGTAGTCATAGAGTTCAAAGGTAAATCCAATAATAGTAAAAATGATGATTCTAAACTATGATGCATGTTTTTTTTTATTTATGAAGCAAAACAATTTTTCTTTTTCCATACAAAACGTCGGTTTTATTGCTACAGATTAATCTATATTTTCAGTAAAAGGCACCAAGCTCTTTTAGATCGTCTGTGGAAATCAAAGGGTTAATCTTCTATGACGTGCCCCCTCCTTCTTCCCTACACTCTGTTCCCTCCCTTTCATATTCTCCAGCATGGCAGCACTCACTGCCTGCACATATGCTGAGAAAAATAATCCTCTTTGATTGGAGGGCTAATTTGAAGTGTCAATTATTCTTATGCAAATCAAGGTACAGTTTCTCCTGTCTGAAATGGGTTGAGGGCACAGATGTGAGCATACGGGAGTGTGGATGTGTGCGTGCCCAAATCCCCCCACCAAAGAAAAATACATACAATAAAAAAAATAAAAAAAAACAGCTTTCTCTTTCACCACTTTCCTCGAGAGCTGCAATACAAAGACAGCCTGTATAATGTGAAGTGGTTATTTACATGTGAATCGTGTGCAATGAACAGCAAACAGATCATAAATTGTGATTGCAGTATCAAAACACCATGTTACTTATATCCCTAAAGTCTGGACAATGCAGCACCATTGTTGTGTCTTGTAATGTAAATCATAAAGTTTCATTGGGTAAACAGGGAAACAGCAAGAGCTCTATTAATGGGATTTTGCGTGAAGAAATCAATTTTGAAAGCTTCACAATTACAGAATCGTAGAGTATTTTCTGTTCTTTTTATGCTGTTCTAGAGGTTCAAGTCATGAAAGTAATCACACCATTGCCTGACTGAAGTGTTAGAACATCAAGTGCAAATATTAATACAAACAAAAAGCTTCATAGAAGTGAATCATTTCATCAAGTGATTCAAATAACTTGATTAAAGAAAATCCGCCAAAAAAGTATTTGACTATGCT
Organism: Gambusia affinis; assembly: GCF_019740435.1. Lineage (NCBI taxonomy): Eukaryota > Metazoa > Chordata > Actinopteri > Cyprinodontiformes > Poeciliidae > Gambusia > Gambusia affinis. The sequence goes on from NC_057870.1 coordinate 10,944,990, forward strand.
TCTTTTATCACACATGGCTTCTGTTCAGAAGTAGCAATCTTTCACAGGATATAATATCTATCCTTCAGTTTACATTAAAATGACTTCCAGGTGTTTTAGCCTGCCTGATGTTCTTTCCACCAGGACAATTTTCATCCAACCTTTAAAAAACAGGTACATATCATTTTAATATTGTTTTTAAATAACTTAAAAAGTTCACTCCGTTCCTATTTTTGATTAAAATGACCAGTTTTATTAACAAGGGCCATTGACACTTATTAATAGTTATTCATAGCCAAACCAAACCTATTTTACACAGCACTGTGATATGACTTCTTCCTTCTATGGGCGAAATAGCTATTGCTAATAATAACACGCCAAAATCAAAGTTCAAACAGTACAAATTATCCTAATAGGTATTATGAAGAAAATACAGAGACTAGAGAATGATAGAGAGAAAAAGAAAAATGACAAAATTTTGGAATCATGTTGAGCAAAAGAGAAATTGGAGAGGATAAACTCAATAGGAAACATGTTTTTTGTACTGAATTAGCTCAACACAAAAAAGTGCTAACAATAACACAGAACTTTGAAGATGCCACAGCTCACTATCATGAAGCTACTGAGCAGATTATGAGCCACTAATATCCTGTATTCCATAAACTGTCCTGACAAATAAACCAAATACTCCCTTTTACATGGAAAAAAATACACCTCACAAGCACAACTATTGTCTGTAGCTTACAATATGGTTTGCTTCAACTCTTTGTTACACAAGATATAAATTATTATCACAAGTTTAGTTAAATCTCCACTTGGACTCGAGTCCAAGACTAACCTAAAAAAAAATGTAAAATGGATAGCACTAGAATAAAATGAAGGATGGAGACAAACAAAGTCTGCAAACATGGTCTCCTCCTGAAGGACCCTTACAGCTGATGTGGCAGTTCAAGCAAAAAAGGGTAAAAAAAGCCTTTTCTGGCTCAACATGGGATCAAACAACACTCTGTAGAGTCCAGTTGCAACCCAACAATGGCCTACATTCATTTTCAGCTTCAACACTTAAGCTTTTACCTCAAAGAGAGAAGAGAGAGAGGGAGAGTGAGGCTTGGAGGCTGGGCTTGTGCAGGTATGGAAGGGAGTATAGTGATATCTTAGACGATAATGATGTTCAACAGATTAGATGGTATCGACCTATCCTATGTTTGTTTTCAACTCCCGGCTTCTGGAGCTCTCCTGAGATTCACGGCCAACCCTGCAGGCACTCCTAGTCTCAAGGAAACCTTGAGATATGTCAGGGAACGTTAAGTATGCGGGGAGACGGCATTCAAACATTGGAGAAAGAGTCAGCAAGAGAAATGGATATATCTGAGGGTGTCCTGTATCTTCAAGATTGAACATGATTGAATATGATTGAAAACCAGTTATTTTCAACAGTTTAAGTCTGTTGAGCTTAAACTGAAGATTTGCAGGACTTTAAATTCACCGGTGAATGAACTCTGGTCTGTATCCTGGAAATATATCAGATCTCCACAGACACCAACAAGCCAGCTACAAAAGCTTCCATTTAAACTGAAGACTGTTTGTACAATCACTGTTTAGCTCCTGAAACTCTGTTTCTGTAGCACTGAACAGTAGCACTGGCAGTTAGTGTTTGTTTTGCACAGGCTCAGTGGTTCTGGAAGAAAATTAGTATGCAGCCAGCGATAGGAGAGCTTGTCAAGATCAGGAAGAACTCTCTACCCACCCACTGGGGAGAGTTTTACATTTATGAACAAGGTTGACAAGAAAGCTGACTAGTGTAAAGACAAGAAGCAAATAAAATGGTGAAGAACACCCTGAATATTCTTTTTCATATGAGTGCACTGAGAACACCTTCACAGACAGGCCTGCTCTCCCTCTGTCTCAACTGTCTGTTCATCTGTCAAGACATTCACTCTCCCTCTTTTCTTCCCCCCTTCCCTCGCGCCCTCCATCTCCTCTACGCTTCTTGAAAAACTATATGTCATGCACGTCAAAATGCCCAGGCCAGTCCTTTTGAGGGTGTTCTGCTGGACCATGGAGCGAATAAACATCCATGTCAGGCGAAAACGATCTGGGGCCCTGCTCTCACTGAGCCTGGGTTCTCCTGGGAAACACACGGCTCGCACAATGGATAGAGGAGGCCTTTTGTTGAGTCTCTGGGAGCTGCAGGGCTAGCTCTGGATCAAACACGGTTGGTGTAAGTGTGTGTGTATGAGGAGTGTGGGTGCATTTTGGCAATTCTGTCCCCCTCCCCACATACACACACACACACACACACGCCTGTGGAAACTACAATGACGCGTGCACACCTTTGCCCCCCCCCAATGCAGAATTAGAGGCTTTCCTCATCTCCCTAAATTCACTGTGACTAAGTAAACTCCTTCATCCTTTTGCAATCGTCACAGAGGGCACAAAGATGAATTTGAAACAGCCAGAAATATAAAGGCGAAGAGACAAAGAGAAGAAAGGTGACACGAATCACTGTTTGGACTGATTTAAACTGGTTAAAAGTCACTCTAAAGGAGCTTTCTGTTGTACTGTAAACAGATTCTAGCTCAAAGGTTGTGGCTGGAGTCCCTCCTGGGGTCCTCTGCACGACTCCAGGGACACATCTAATGCTTTGTGGTAGTCTGTGTAGTCTGTGCAGAAAAGTTTTATGTATTTCATACAATTTTGAGCTGTACACAGTTCAGTGTGAAAGTGTTCAAATCCCTCCTTTCAGATTTTCTTTACAATAAAACCACAAACTCCACTATTTTACTGTAATTGCATGTGATTGACCAATTCAATGTGATGCATAAATATAAAGCAGCAGAAGAAAGATTCTCAATGTAATTGAAGTGGGGACTTTGAGGAGACTGTTGTAAAATTCAGATATGTTTTGATCTAAACCATTCCATTGTAGTCCCTGTTGTACTAGAAGTCTAAAGTCTTTTGAAGCCCCTGATGGATGTCCCTCTAACATTTCCCTGTTTCTATCCCCATCAACTCTGATCAGCTTTTCTGTCCCTGGGGATAACATTATTCCTAATGCACCAAGCTGCCACCGCCATGTTTTAAGATTTTAAAAGATGTAGAGGCATGTGGTACTTTCTCTCTACACAAAATATTTTAAAATACAGACATAAAGGGGCAAATTTGATGTCATCTGACTAATACACAACATGTTTGCTGTGACCGCTTGTTGAAAATGTGTGCCTCTACATCCACAGTGGCTTTCTTCTTGACACCCTTCCTTAAATTTCATATTCACAAAGTGGAGAACTAACAGTTGTTCATCCAACATAATATTCCACCTGAGTTGTTGATCTCTGCAGCTCCTCCAGCGATACCATGCACAGTTTATCTGATTAATGATGTTGTGCCTGGTCTGTCAGTTCAGATGGACAAACATATTTTGCTATGTTTCCAGTTGCGTCAGACTCTGTTTCTTGATGATTAAACAAACCCTTCTCTGAAAAGCTTCACACATTAATATTATTTTAGAACATGACTGTGCTAAAAACTTCTCCATAGCTTTCTTGGCCTTCATGATGCTGTTAATTCATTAATGTTTTCTAACAAACCTCTTAGCAAAATGTTTTTAATCTTGTATTAAAGTATACACAGACTAGTTGAACTAATTAAATGACACCTGTAGGGAGCTGGTTGAACTGAATTTTATTTACCAGTAAAAGGAGTCTGAATACAAATGAAAGCCATACTTTTCAGATGTTTGTAAAAAAAAAAAAAAACAGTGTTTTAATTATTTATACCTTCCCTTTTACTACATAATTGTGAAGTTTTTTGTGTTTCTCTGTCACATGCAACAAAAATAATATGAGTCGAGGTTTGAAGTTGTAAAGGAACAGAATATAAATCTAGTTTCAAAAGGCATTATTTACTATTGTAGCAATCCCCCATACACTAAGTTTATCCTAAAATAAAATGTTCTGAAACATCCTTTATGTGTAAACCACACTTAAATACCGATTTAAATGGTGATCATACGGCAGTACAATAGCAAGCATTTTCTATCGGTTCCTTTGCACCAAAATGCCTTTTAATGCATTTGTAGTTCTTACTGTTACCTTGCTTCTGGCTGTGTGCCTCTAGAGTGGGATTTCTCCTTAGTGACATGAACTCACACCCCCAAACTATTCAATCCCAGTGACTGCACGTTCTCTGGAGCCTCCCTTTCCCAGTCACCCTATTTCCTACAGACCACCTTACTTGAATCTCCCTCTCGGGCTTTGCATTCTTCATTTCTCCCTACCTTCCCAAGCACCCCCACCCCGTCCACTTCCCCTTACCATGCCTCTGCTTTGCTTTCGACCGCTTTCAACCCCAATTTTGGGCACAATGAAGTTGTTCTGGCTGACAGTTTGGGCAGTAGAATAAGTGTTGTTTGAGCCTGCTGTGTGGCTCTGTAGTGGCCCCATTCTCCCCCTCGCCAGCTCAGTTACTGAGAGCCTTGTTGGTGGCACACTGTGGACATCCATCCCCACACTTCCAATATGATCTCAACAATTTGTCTAACAACTGCAGCCAGGCTCACCTTCACCTTCTCTCTCTTTGAGTCCTAGCACAATTATTTGGATGAATACACACAGAACCAAAATGCAAAGTTGCTTGTTGTGTCTTCTTCATAAGGAATATAAAAAGCCTTTGCCATAAATTCTGAGGGTACAAAAAGATTGTAAACCCTTTCTCCTTCAGAATTGTGGTATCCGACTGTTGTGGTGAGGTCATTGCCAAATCAAAGCCGAGTTGGCCTGATTTACTCAGTTACTCCATGTCTTGTAGGATGTGCCAGGATGGTTTGTGTATTGGGGTCAGTTGTAAAGACAAAGCCTGCAGCCCTCGCTCTTCTGTCGCTTTCAGTAAGCGTCAAGCAGCTTCACTTTACTCGCATCCCCTCGATCCCCTACATTCCCTCCAAAACCCCTCTTTCTCTCTTCTGTTTTTTTTTTTTTTTTGCTCTTCTATGTGAATTAACAAAGAAAAATAGACAATTGTGAACTACATATTCCTTCTATTTGTATCCCCTTTGTAATTTTCTCTCACACACACAGACTTTGGACATGTGAAAGTGGCTTGGAGAGGCCCCGATGGGGGGACCATATGTCCAAGCGTTGTATATCAGTCAGCTCACCCCCAGCGCTCCACCAGACCACCATAACTTAGTTTGTCTTCAGCACAAAGTTTGGTCCAGGCTTGGCTGGGTTCATTAGGAACCTATTCTCTGGAACCAATGAAGCTTACCGGACCTCCAACAAAGGGGCTAATCAAACCCACTGCAGGATCCACCTCTCTTTTTCCAGTCTAAAAATCTTTGCCTGTATCATTTTTGCCCCCGAACACAAACCCTCAAATGCAAATGATGTGTAAATGCCCAACATCGGTAACACCAACAATCATACACCCGCCGTTCTTTTCTGCCCTGACAAACTGCGGCATGAAACAAACACAGATGATTATGTCTCTACCTTGCGTTCACACTTGTATTTGTTTTGTATATTTGAGTGGAGCAAAGTAGTGTCATTTCCAAACCAGATGGGCACTTTCCTGTCAGACGTGTGCTCTTTTAAATGCTGTGTTTGGAATGAATGTCTGCCCACAATGTCTTCTTTGCACATTCGAGAACATGGGTGAGCTGAAGGATGTGCTGCACTGACAATGGAGCGCCCCGGGGTGCAAAATACTTGGAATGACCTTGAACCTTAGCATTCTCCATTCCCATGGCTGCAGGGATGCTGAGTATTTCTGTGGATTTGCACATATGTGTCTGTTTGTTAGAGAAGAGCAGCAGTAAGGTGATGGATGTGTTTGTTTGGTTTTGTATTATATTTCTCTTCAATTTGTCAATAATAATTTAGTAATAATTTAGAAGATTACAAAGGCATAGAAGAATATCTTGGGTTTTCTAATGTGTATTAAAGCATTATATTATCCATTAAAACCTTTGAAATGTGATAAAAGTTACATTTAATGTGTAAGCAACTCCATAAAAAGACATTTCAGACTTGTGTCAATGTAATGTTTCTGGGGGTTATTTTAGTTCAGAGTACAATATATATAGGCTCTTATTGTTAAGATAAAGGGGGAAACAAATAGCCTTACTCACAGAGTGTGATGTCAAACATTTGGTCATAGTAATCATTAAAACCAGTAATCATAACAGATTAATGTGCATCACAATTGATTTGCACATTTTCAAAACAGGTAATTTTTTTAAATTCTTCACTAAGCTGTTTTTTCAAAGACAACATTATATTTTAATAATATCTAAGTGAGCTATGATCGTTCACATTGGCTCATGTTTGCACCCACTTATCCTCCCTGTCACCCAGCAAGCAGAGGGCTTGTATTTGCTCACTTTACTTTTCACAAAGAAAGCCTCTTTAAACTTACTTAATCCCCCTGCGTGGACACAGGCCAGAGTAAAGGATGGAAATTTAGGCATGGTCAGTAAGATGGTTCCTAAAGCTTGCGAATGCCCACATACAAATAGAAAATGTACACATGAAGAGACCTTGGTGGCAGGGGTTCTTTGGGTGAGGGGAGAACCAGCACGGGGTGATAAAGGCCATGCCATCGGCCCCTGCTTCATACAAATGTCACCAGCGTGACTACCTGTACACTGGGACCCAGCAGTGATGTAGAACACATGATGAAGGAATAAGATATAAAGCGGAAAGGAGATGCTCTGACCCCCCTGCAAAGATGGAGCACAGGGAAATGTGCATAATTATGAAGAAAATTGCAGGCAGCCTTTTATAAGGATACAAGCTGTTTGTTCTTAATCATTTGTGGGTTTTTCTATATAATATCCAAAAAGGATCAATGTCTATGAAAATATGATACTGCTAATGTTTTGCAACCGTTTTCTCTTACTACACAAAACGTAATCAACATCCACGTCTGGATCGTGCAGGCACTACATCTGTAAGATGCAGTGTTTCAGGGTCTTTAAAGTTGCATTTTCTCTCAGTCTTTATGGCTTCTCTCTTCATCCCTTTCATTTACTGCTGCTTATTGAAGCTCTGAGAGGGAAGACATAGAACCAAACAACTAAAACGACAGAATGTATTTGAATACAGAATATATTAACCATGTATTCTATGATGCTATTTCTTGGATCATACTCTTCACACATCCATTTCAGTGTATTTCCATTTACACTTAATTTTTTTCTGTTTTAGACGGATGACATAGATGCAATACTGCCTATTCCTACCTGTGACCTCTTATCCGTACGGATTAATAACTTGAGACACTTATGAGATATTGTTCAGCAGAATATTCAACATAACGTTGTGTAGACCAGTTTAAAGACCATAAGAGGCCTTTTTGGCCCTTTTTGCTTTTGCATGTTTTACCTCCATTGGAAATGCCATGAGACAATACTTTACTGAACTACTGATGTCTATTAGTGAAACCTATGTTCTAAAATTATGCTCTACAACTTTATGTAAACCAAGTTAATAGAATTAATGGCAACTGTAAACGTTTATACTTTTATTTTTTGCCCAAGCCACCCACACATTAATTACCTTGCTCAAAATGTATGAAATGTCTGAGTCTGTCTGTCTGTTTGTCCGGTAGAAAATAGTTTGACAACACGAGACAGTTTTATGCTCACAGTGCGTCCCCAAAAATGTGCTGCCCTGGGAAGTGAGCCATGCTGGCCACTTTAAAAGCTTCCCAATGCTGCGATCTTTACTGTGTATCTGCCACGGCTTTCTGCTGTTTTTGCCTATAAACAACAAGAGACCCTCTGAAACCAAACACGAAATCACATTTCTCTTAGTAGGCCTCGTCTATGCAAACACACACAAACACACAAAAACTTAATAAATTTTTTTTTCTTCTCCTAAAGCTTCTTCATTTCCTATTGTTTCCACATTTCCAGCTCCAGACTGGCATCACAGCAGAGTTCCTCAGCAGAAGAAGAGTAGTGGTTTGAGTCTGTGTTAAGGCAGAAACACTCCTTGCCTTTTCTCACAATAAAGATCGCTGCTATTATTTGAAGCTATTCCTCCGGATGACAGAAAGAGGAGGAAGAAAACACGGAAGGGAAGAGGGCAAAGGAATTTCAGCCAGCTTGCTGTATGATATGCTGATAGAAGCTGAGTGACAATTTGGTATGCAATTGTCAGTGTCACTCACAGATACATTGTGATGGCTGATTTCCTTCCAGCAGAACCCGCTCCTAGCGGGTGCTGTGTGGTATCACTGCATAGTTTTTCTTTTAGGTACATCAGCTGGGAACTAAATTTTGGAGATTATCTGTGTGTATAAGCAGAGTGATCTTTCCTTTTTGTTCTACCTCCTTTCTCTTCTCTTCTTCTCCCATTCCTTTGTTGTATCATCTTTCCTTCTTCTTTCTGCCTGGCAATGGATAGGAAATGTGATACGAAGGTGGTATGACAGGTAAAACATTCTTGACGTAAAGAAAGAAGGGAACAAAGTGCAAGTGGATGGAAAAAAAAAATAATGGGTGGCAGGTTGGTAAAATGTGGGGATGACAGGAATAGATTGGGGGAAAACATTTAAGATGGGGAAATTTAATGGAAGACGAGGAAGTAGAAAGAAAGATACAATTGAGGAGTGACAAAAAAGATGCCGTTCAGAAATAAGCACCTTTTACTGTTTTGCTGTACCACTCGTTTCTTCTGCTCATCCACCTACCCTTCCTTCTCTTCCTCACAGATTCCCACTTGCTCACACACTCTTCCAAGGAAATCTTTCCTTTTCATTTGTATCCTCTCATTTTTTCTTGCTCCCCCACTCACTATCTCAACTTTTTCTTATGACCACCTCTTTGATTCGTCCCCTAATGAGAGCTGTCAGGACACTGGTTGCATTATTAAGCGTATTTGGAAACAACCCCGGAATTGTGGACCTTCCCATCTTCATCACAGCTAGGCCAAAGGTTGATCATGTCTGTCCTGCGAGTAACTGCAATGATCCTGACGTTAGACTCATCCAGCTCTCTCCGCCTGTTCAGTCATAACTGTTTCTAGTAGCTGGCCATCCCTCTCATTTGCATATTCATCTCCAGTAACCAAGGAAATCCCGTTTGCCATAGAAGTTGGATAAAAGGCGTACAGATTCAGCAAAAGCAAAGGGGAAACACAGAAGATGTGATATGAATGTCAAAGCACGATAATCTGCTAAATCTGATCTATTTTCAAGAATGACCTTTATAATATAGGACAAGGTTGACTTATTTATTAAGATTTTCCAATTGAGTTTAAAATGCTGCAGGCGGTGAAAATACGACTGACTGTAAGAAACAACACAAAGCTTTCTTTCAATAATGATCTCAAATAATAATGGTATCCAGCAGAGGTAGTGGCAGACATTCTGAATGAGTGGATTGAAAGCCTTTTCACTCATCCACATCCCGTCCGCTCTGCAGTCTGTAACGGACATATGCTATCAGTGCTATATGCAAAACACCAGCATGAATATGCGTAATTAGGTGGGACTGGTATAATTTTTCTGGGTTATGGGATGTGACATTTGTGGGGCAGGAGCATACATCAGCGTAAGCGCGACTGACAAAATGCAAATCCGTTTCTCTGCAAAAATCCCCTTTTCACACTTTGGGAAACAAAATAAGCTGTTTACCTTCCAACGATTTGCACAGGCAGCAGCAAACTAGAGAGCTCTGGAAAACCTGTTCAAGAATTAATTTTGTTTTTGTTTGGTTACAACCTGAAATTCCAAAAGGTTTTAGTGAGATTTAATATGAGCTCAAGACCAACACAAAGCAGTGCATAGTTGTGCAGGGGAATGGTTTTCACCACAATCACATGTAAAACTTGAAAAGCCTACTGTCCATGTTCAAATTCCTTTTCTCTGTTAACCCTAAATAAAAATATCCAAATCAAATACTATTCTTCAAAAAAAAAAAAAAGAAAAGAAAAAGAAATTAGCAAATAGAGTCCTCCTGTCTGTGATTTAATCTAACTATAAATGCAAGTGAACAAACTGCATCATGGAGCCCAGAAAGGTCAGAAGTAAAAGTTGTGGAAGTTTAAAACAGGATTATCTAGGAAAACACATGGCAGTGTCAACATCATGCTGTGGATATGCTTTTTCTTCACATGGCCAGAGTTGATGGTAAAATAGATTGAGGAAAATGCAAGGCAATCTCACAATACAACTTATTACAACCTAAAATGAGGATGAAGTCCTTAGATATACAGCCAAACTTTTATCAGCGTTTTGAACAAAACATTATTTCTCGTGTAAGAATAACATTGCAAATCATCCAGAATACACAATTTTCCTGGTCAAAGGTAGCAGAGCATGATGGTGTGAGTGAGTTTTACTCCAACCCCAGAAGGGAAAACTAAATACTAAAAAGGGTATCTATTATTAAAACCTGTTACAGGCTGTAAAAAGCCTCGAGACTTTGGTAAAAATTAGTCATCTATCAGGACAACAACTCTAAACTCACAGCCACAGCTATGATCAGATGGTTTAGATCAAAGCACATTCATATACTAGTATTGACTATTCAAAGGTATACGTCCTTACAGTCAAGCATGAACAGATAATAATTACATCAATACTAAATATCCAAGAAGACCTTTTTTCTAAAAAGCCACAAAGCATCAAAGTCATAAAATCATTTTTATTACATGGAAATATGTTCAAGGCACAACATACACAAGGATTATTAACAAACACAGGAAATAAAAATCTCAACTATTGCTTCTCAAGGAAGGATGCACAATGGTGCCAATCATCAACATCCACCACCAGCTTATATGAACAAACATGTAGCAGCAAGTTAAATAGGTTTGTTTCAAATAAGCTCTGGTAATCTTTTATCAGTTTGCACAAAATACTCTGTCCAACATCTTCAATCTTCACTGCATTTCTTGGGTAGTGTGGTCTTCTGGCTCTTTTACATATAACTGCGTCATAGGTAACAGAGTATATTGTGTGTTTTGTTTCTCTTTCATGGTATTCAGATGAAATGTACCACCAAAACACAAGCACATCAATTCACAAATGAGGGTAGCGACATAGCCATGGCCACAGCGCTGAATGTATCTAGTAATAATTGTATCATATTCTTTGCAACCGTAATCAAAACACACATAGGTACATGTCAGTCCAACACAGTCACGGTCCCCCTCCCTTCATTTTGTCTTCCATTCATCCTTTCATAAACTTAAGAGACACACAAACACACGAGAAACACACAGAGACACAGAACACACTACCATAATCCTGCACTGTGCCACACGTATTGAGGGGGTAGGACACATCCCTCATAGCACCCAGGAAATTAACTTGACATTTGATGGAAACAGGAAAAAAAAAAACATATTTAGGAGGGGGGAAGGAGAGAAGAAAAAAAAGTGTACCACAGCAGACATAGCCGAAACCCATCCCCTCACTCACCCATCTCTACACCTACCCCCCACTCCCCCACCCCCTTTAAGCCCAGGGACGCATTCGAGGGGGATTTCAGCGATCTGCAATGCAGACACCACTGGGTGCCCAGGAAAAAATGAGCTTCATCTTCTGCCTGTCCTTGTCAGAATATATGCTGTCTGTCCCTCTTTGTTTGCATCCTTTATGGAGAATCTATTTTCACATTCTCACCACACCCCCCAGGTTTGTACATGTCTATTCAGAAGGACCTTGTAAAACAGTGCAGGTTTAGTTAATGTTGAGCAGATTTAAATATTCACTCCCTGTTAATTGTGTGTGAATACTACAGTTTGCAATGATAGTTTTGCCAGTTTTGCTCCCTCATTTGTTTGGTATTTTCTTGAGTCTTCCAAAATGTGATATTTAATGTGCAGGTCTGTAGAAATATTGCACATTTACCATCAAATTATAAAAATAATTAGGATGAAATAAGCAGATATTTTTTACACGGTGTCATGGACAGGCCCACTCAGGTTATGCTGCACTAGGAAACAAACATACAAAAAAGTAAAATGTGAGCTTTCACGAAGATTAACAATCACATTGAATGCCTATTAGTGACCTCAACAAGGAGCCTTGTACACCCGGACTGAATTCATCCCACAATTAATACATCATTATGCTCTGGGCTGAGACCTACATTGACACGCACACATCCACACCCCAGCACACACACACACACACACACGCCCACACACTCACATTGTACTGAAAGACAGCAGACCAGCTAGTGTCTGTCTAAATATCCCCTGCATTAGACATGCAGGAATGCTAACATTATTATGCACAATTGTGAGCGTCTGTCTGTGTGCGCCTTCCCCCTCTTTTCTCCTCTACCACATTGTGTCTGCAGGTCTCTCTTGCCTCTATGTGTGTGTGTGTGCGTGCGTGCATGTGCGTGAGCTTGTGTGTTCAAGTGCTGCGGAAAGAGGTTGGTGGGCGGTGTTTATTTAAATGTGATTTATTTCTTTTTTATTTGCAGTCTTATACAAATCACAGATTCCTGCAAGACGTTGAGACTCTCTGGGTGTTATATTGGCAACCAGCATGCACATTGATATTAACTGGTTGTGTCAACGCTTGAATTAATTTTCTGTGAAGAATATGTACTTTGTTTTTTTTTCTCAGTAATTTGATATATATATATATATTTTTTTATCTCAAAATAGGCTTAGCAACACTGCGTGAACTTGTATGGAAAAACAGTAATAAATGCTTTACCCCAGATCTATTTAAAATAATCTGCAAGCTACCTTTTGATATTCAGTCTAAAACATAGAGTGACTTTCATATTCCATGTACAAGAGTCAATATGAAATGATGTAGCAATCCTGTGAGAGCTTTAAATTTTGATAGGTTGAGCTAGAATAACTATCAAGGACTATGGAGCAAGCATATAATTCTTTTTTAGAATGAGAGGAAAGCGGCCTATGCTGTCATTACCTAATCATTGCGGTAACCTCATGAAAATGTCTGGCATGATAAAGTTGAGCTGCGACTGTCATTAGCGCATGTCACTAATATCAGCTCGGCGTTCCTCTGGGGCGGCACCATCAAAATATTGCATCATCCCAACGCATATGCACACACTTTTTAACTGGGTGCTGTTCGCTGGCATTGTCTGTCACATTTGCATTCGCTGCATTTTAGAGTCTTCTCTGAGTGGTGTGCAGTTTCTTGCATCATAATAAATAGAATATAATTCTTAGCAAAGAATAAATAAAGAAGGCAGACGTGCCGAGATCCACATTCCGCGAGGATTGTGGGTAAACTGATCTAACCTGCATTCATGGGGAGGCAGTCGTCTCCAGAAGAGATGCAGAATTATATTTAAGTCCAACATCTTTATCTTTGAAGCTATGCATATTTTTGAGAAAAAAACGTCTCTAAGCATGTGTTGTGTACCAAGTCCTTTGCGTTCCTCGCTGCTTGTACAAACTCCTTTCCTACCACACACACCGCTATTTCTCGCCCCCGGCAATTTGCATGTATTTGCATGATTTTCAGCATGTGCATATCCTTTGTTCTGACTGTAGGATGATGCAGGAAAAACCCTCCCTCTGGATCTCTGTTACCCACCCCAGTCAAAGCTCTTTGGCTATTAGATGCAAAATAAATAAATAAATAAATTATGATTTTAAAAAGAAAGAACTGATTTATGGTATTATAGTGAAATGAAATGCAAAAAGAGTTGAGCTAGGTGTGGAATTGTGGAACACAAAAAAGACATATTGTATTATCGGCATATGTGTCTGCAATAAGTTGCAAAGCAGTGCTTCCAAGCATAAAATATGGAAAATATGACAAACAGGAAATAGAAAAATTACAGATGGAAACTAAATCACTCAAAGGACCTGCTCACATATCTTGCAATATTGTTCTAAATAGTTTACCATTTCCTCATTCAAGTGCCTCTGGATTTTTTATTTTATTTTTTTACAGGTTAAAATTGTTTGCTCTTGTATCATCTAATCAAAGAGAAGCCTTTTAATTTACCTCCACAATACAGGTAAAAGAATGTACATATTTTCCTTTTCACTTATTGCTTTATCAGTGCAAATCGGAGACCGTCCATGCATACAACGTATATTTCAGCTCGCCTTAATCCTGCAGACATTCGGATGACATTATTAATTTCTGTTAGCTAGCACTTCTGGCAGAGGGGCCAGCTTCTGTGAGGGTTTGAGGGTTTATATTCAGAATGTGGGGGCCTCATTATAAAGACTTACTCCCGATGGTACCGTAACGGTAAGCAGCCTTAGCACCAATATGCATGTCTGATAGATGATTACAACTGTAGCGCAGTAAAATGAAGAAAAGTATTATGAACAAGCTATAGTTTGAGGTAAACATTCTGTGTTTTTTATGGTTTTATTACTGGGCATAGCGGACTAGAGAACAATTTACAGTGTAAATACTTTTGTATTCCTTCCGTTGTGAAATTTATTACGTAATATGGTGCATATGCATATGTATGCGCAATATGTGTCGACATAAAAAAAAAATGGATTTAAAAAGTTTGAGAGATAAATAAATCCATGAGCTGTTTTTCTTTGCATTCCCTTGAAGATGGTGAGATGACCTGGTTTCTGGGTTCAGCTCATGCCACAGTGGGTGGGCAAGATGTTCTTGTCAAACAAAAAGCTTATCCATAACTAAATAATGTAAAATCATATATTTATGCCCTCTGAGCCTAAAACACACTGAGGCTTGCGTGTGCTTTATCCCATGAAATGTTTATTTTATATCTTTCAGATAATTTATCACCAAGATGTTCAACAACGTTTGGTTTACATGCATCTTATTGATTCAGATATAAAGTACCAAAGGTAAGAAATTTTGAAAGGTGTCAGAAAGTCCTGGCCGGCCCAAGGTATGGGCAGTCTTTGCAAATCTTTCAGTTCTTCTAGTTCTATGGGGGCCCAGCCAGCCAGGTGCCCTTCTTCCAAAGAATCAATTGGAGTAAGAGAATCATGTAAACTGCTTTTAAAGAGCTTATAGTGTTTGCTTAAAATTCTAATATAGCCTACCAGATTTAGGATTTTTTAATGTATTAATGGGCTAGTCTATGCCAAGGTCCTTGAATTATTTTATTCTAGCCTCAAGTGTACAAAAACAAAACAGATGCCGCCATGTTACTCTATATTAAACAAAGATGTCTAAATTAAATCAAATGTGTTTTTGGTAATTGGAAACTTTATTTAGATTTTTTTTTTTTAATGGGCAAAATGTGAGGATTTATGTTCTGTATATGCCGAGTTAGAATTTACGGAGGTGTATTTATATAATGTTTATATGTTCTTAGTGACTTTTTGTCTCTTTATCTGATGAAAAAACTGACTTTTTGGTCTTTAGTAATATCACAATGATTATTATCGTGTGTGTTATGGTTCGTCATGCTTTGTCCTTGTAATTTAAATGAGTCCCCTGAGTCGCAGTGCCAAAGGTTTCTGCAGGTTTGATACACAGAAAGCATTGAGGATTTTATTATTAAAGCTTATTACACCTTATTCCTTTAAAGCTTGTTTTTAACTGGTTAAGTAAAAGATCCTTTGGGTTTTATTCGACCACAGAGCCAGCTCAGTGCCATTTTGTCACCGTAAACATCTCAGACAGTGAATATTTGATCCCCACTCAGTTTGTATTATTTACATTTTTGTAGTTGAGATTAGGCGTGGGGAGATAGCTTAACTACAGCATCGCATTATTCAGTATACTTGCAAGGATTGTTTTATATAACCAGTTTAATTTATGTGTTTTAAAACAATAAGTTCATCAAAGTGTTGCATATTTGCTTACCATATTTGTAATCAATACCAGCAGACTTGAAATAAAATATCTGAACATATTAAAAGATCAAAGCTGTTTGGGAATTGCGTGTAAAATTATACTCCCAGATTTAACAGGAAATATTAGTTGTAGCTGAGGTTGTGTGTGACACAATAACTAACTTAAACTCTGTGAGGGGTGAGTTCAAAGTAAACAGTGGGAAGATTAGAGACAGAGAGCTATTCTATTATATTACAGGTCTGACTATCTAGTATGACATTTTGTTGGGGGTTTTTTTGTGTAAAATTAGGTTTATCAAAGATTAATCTCTAGAATTTAAAAACATGCCATTCGAAGTGCTTTGAGTCTGCTTCCCATTGGTAACAAAAACTCTTCCAGCACACACCTGGAACTGAGATCAAGCCGGCTCATCATAGCCGTAGTCGGTACTTGTTGTAAAGGTTTGGGGGACACAAAAAGCTGGTGCAAAGCAAGCAGCATCAAGTGAGCACCAGAAAACTCATCCACAATCAAAACCACACACAGTGCGGGTTTAAAAATGCCCCTGCTGTACACAAACGAAGAAAAACCTTTCCAGTTTGTAAATCATGTCATTAATGTCACAATTTAAAACTAACTGAGTCATTTTGCTGCTTGGGTCTGAACTGGGGTCACATTTTATGACACTGTAAGCAGTTGCAACGAATTTTTAAAATGACTTGTTGCTGACTTCACATTCTGGAAATACCATAAGTAAATTGTCAAATGTCGAGTTATCCCATTCACTATTTACGCATCTTTCAACTTAACTAAGGAAACCGAGGAGAAAACTTAGTAAAATTACGCAAAAGACGGAGTATGAAAATAATACCAAACCCCAAAACATCTAAATTGAAGTCCAGCTGTAAATTATCATCTGATTGTTAAATTCAATTTGCTGTTCTAGCTTTGCCTCTGCTTTTAACTGATTTTTGAAGACAATATCAACTCCATCTGAAGCAATCTACAATATGAGCTTTAAAATCAGTCAGGTCCAATACCTTTGTTCTGAATTTTCTGCAGAATTTTCTCTGTGGAAACGACTAGATGGCTATTTCTACTCAGTGACCTTCCCTGTTCTTCTAATTGGACCTATTGAGAAGTTCACCAAAAGTGTAGGAGAACTGGGAGTAATTAAAGGCCGTTAAACTACAGTACACTAATCCCCAGGGTGCTGACGTGCCACTTCATCTCATCACCCTCTAACTTTTCCTCTTCTCAGTAATTTTTAATTTCCTTATAACTGAGAGAGAATAAACTTTTGATTGTAAGGATTCTGAAGTGTTCAGAGTTCGTAATATGTATATATATTTCTTTCAGGTGTGTAGGTTCTTTCCAGTTACATTGCTGCACTTGATTATCTGAAGAGGTCAAATTTAAAAGAAAGCAGTAGAATCTGCTTTGCTTACATAGAGTTAGCATCTTTTTTCTTTGAAATGCTTATCTGCTCAATACATTGTTAGCTTGTGTTCTGGTTGCAAAATGCCACTCATATTTTCGGTGGAAAAGAAAAAGTAAATCTGCAGGTCTGAATGTGGGATCTAACATTGCAGACATAAATGACATACACACACTCACACGCAGTCTTTCTAGCTGCTATTCAGTTTTCATTCATTTCTATAGCCTAATACTTACTTATTACCTGTAGCTACATGCTTAACCCTAACCCTAAACTAAACTCAATTCACAATTTAGTCCTTGGCCTAACTCCTCAGCCAAAAAGAGCACTTCTTCCTACAAGGCCCAGGAGCAGTAAGTCCACCCAGTTTGGTATTCGTT
This sequence comes from Gambusia affinis, assembly GCF_019740435.1. Lineage (NCBI taxonomy): Eukaryota > Metazoa > Chordata > Actinopteri > Cyprinodontiformes > Poeciliidae > Gambusia > Gambusia affinis. The sequence continues at coordinate 10,962,522 of NC_057870.1, forward strand.
GAAAGGAATATGCCTTACAAGTAAGAAATGCTAAAACACAAATAGACAAACATTAATTTTGGCCATCAACCACATCTTACCTCATACGGGTCCAGTGACAATCAAAATCCCCGAGATCCTGTGATGGCTTCCTCTCTCTGCGTCCTGCTGCTGCCTGTTGCTCCATTTCTCCATAACCGCTGCAACAAAACACACACAAATACAGTAAGAGAGACCATGTTTACCCAAAGGGAACCTTCAGCTGTTGAACAGCTCCTCCATTGCAAATCACAGTTGTCTTGTCTCCACTAAAAAAAGATTAAAAGAAAGAACTGATAGCAGCACCTGCTTTGTTTATTTTGAGGAATTCAAATTTGCAATAACTTTGTGCAAATATCTCCCTGACCTTTACACTTTGCCTCAAATCAGCAATTTAAACGCGGGTCTTCTGCAGAGCCTGAAGAGAATGTCAAAGCTTGTTTTAATACTTACATATTCCACAAATATAACCTGGGAATGAACAGCTGCATTATTTCATCCTAAACTATCATACGATTATGATAAATGCCCTGTTACTTTTTGTAGTTAACTCTTCTACAGAATTGCTACCACAACACAAGTGACTTCCACTCTGGCCCCTATCCCAGGGGTCAGCTACCTAAGCCATGTGTGGCTTCGCAGGCTTTAATAACTTTGGCCAGAACTGATGAGTGCCGAAAAGGTTTTTATTTAGATAATATAAAGCTTTTATTTTTACTATGTTTACTAAGAATTGGATGCAATATTGGTATAGAAAATCCTCAACAGAATGACAGTAAAAGGACAAGGAATCAATTTTTGCTGTTCTCTCACTCTTCATTGGGACACTGGCAACGTTCAATGAAATGTAACCATTCACTCTTTGGAAAATTGTATTTCTTGTATTGCTTCAAATCCTAAAAATAGCAATAAAGTCGAAGTTCTTTAATCAAAAAGCAAAACAAAAGAAGTCTACTTTGATGGTATAAAAAAAAGTTGTTAACCTACGTTCGCCTGAGAGGGAATTTATTGTGGCTTTACATTTACATTTTTTGTTGACCAACTTCCTTCCTTTTGTTTAGATTGTACTGATTGATTTACTGTTGACTGAATGACTTCAATATTACTTCAGTTTTTGTGTAGTAATAAACTTTGATTTAACTTGAGATGCAACTGTTGACATTCACCCACACTGGTTGAAGACAGTAAGGTGAAACTCTGGTCACATGCCAATAGCAATAAAAATAAATAACAAGGTTTGCACTCTTAAAATAACATTTGAGGTTGCTTTGCTTCACATCTAAAAGAGGGTACATTTATCCTAATCTTTCCAAATCTGCAAAAATATACAGATGTAAAGCATATGCAGTTTGCTTTTCTGTCCCTGGTGATTGTGTGACTCCTCTGATGTGTCAGTATCAAACTGACAGGTGCCACGTTTTATTAGAGCTCTCAGCCAACATCCATCAGGGCAAACCCACACTGGCACAAACACATTCTCAGCGTCACGTAAGTCTGTAGTCGATAACAAAGCACAACAAGAGTCGTTTAAATTAATTGATTTGTTTTCAGGATTTTATTTCACCACACACTTGGTACAAAAATGCATCACTGGCCACACATAGGCCCTGAACAGAGCATTGTTTTCTACATCTTGAAGCATCCCTGTGGTTTTGTGCCAAATCAGTGTGCATATGTGTATTTCAAGCCCTACGGCACAGTTTAGGACACCATGGAGTGCTCCTCCCCCTTTACCTTCACTTTGTTCCCTTTGCGGCTTGTGTGGCTTGTCTCATCCTATCTCCCTCTAGCACCCATCTCTTCCTAGCGCCACGCTCTTAGGATATGTGTGGAAGGTGGCTGGGTTGGGGGATGGATAGTGGCGATGAGAAAAAATATGGAGATAGTGAGGGGGCGGGGGGTACCATGGTTATTGTTTCTCTAGAATTACATAGTGCCAATGCACAAGTTGTTGTAATCAAAATTTCCTAAAAACGCTAGCTGCACTGATTTAAAAACATTGCGCATGCCTGCAGCAATGCGCTTGCAATTGTGTGTATCTCTGAGTGTGTCACCCCTTTATACCTATAGGACAAAAGGAAGTAGGCACAGAAGAAAAGTGCCTCCTTTCTTTAAAGGTAAGGTGTGTCTTCTCTATATACCCCAGGTAGCTTTCAGTGTTTCATTATCCAGAGTGGAGCCACTGTTTTGCCACCCGGCTCACCCCATGCTGCCTGTCTCATTTCCCCTCGGTAATAATCCATTAGCCGACGCCGGGATAAACTCACAGCCGTTTAATTATTCTCAATTCTTCAGCAGCATGCCGGGCCGTACCACTCATCAGAGGGAACAGAGAGGCGATAGACTATGAGCGCATAATAAAAGGCCGACAACAGGATAACTGTAAGAGGAAGGGGATAATTTCACATGCCCGCTCTGACAATTGTAGAATATAAGAAAAATAAATCAGTAACCCACAGAAATTCACATGCCAAGAAATGTAATGCAAGCCATAAATATTGGCAGGCACAAATTCCAAAATTGACACAGAAAAACGAACAAAGAAAAAGCTAATTTTGTGTCTGTATCTCACTGAACAATATGTTTATAAGCCCAATCCTCCTAAGCATATTAATGATAATTAACAGATGGTAGAGGTCAGCTACAGTTTGTGTTTTTGATTTTTGTAACACAGGCAAAGAATGATACTAGGGAAGACTTTAATTTGCATCTAAGACTTATGAAGTCAATGGCTTCTTCAGTCCTTCTCTCTGTTGCTGCAGTGGCATATTGTGTTTACAGTAACTGCTTAATAAAAGTAAAATCTGCACAATTTGAAAAAATTCTTGCAGAAAGGACATGAATACACAATTCACCTCAGAAGTAGTTTTTTTTATTTATTTTTATTTTATTATTAAAGCTGTTTTTTTTATGTTCATCTTATAGAACTGGAATAAACTGATGGGTCATGTGTGTGTATCTCTGTTTGTTTCCTCCAGGAGGCTCTGCTGGGGGACACCAGAAGGAAACTGCTTGTAATTAATTGTGTGGTGGCACCAGCTATATAAAAAGCCAGGATTTTTATTTAGGTGTGCTGCACTGGTGGAACTTGAACTTTAAGTGAGAACCAAAAAAAAAAAAAAAAAAGAAAGAAAATCCAGATCCTTCTTAGAATTTTTAAAGGCTTTAAATTAGATTATTATTATTATTATTATTATTATTATTATTATTATTATTATTATTATTATTATTGTTATTGTTGTTGTTGTTGTTGTTGTTGTTGTTGTTGTTGTTGTTGTTGTTGTTGTTGTTGTTGTTGTTGTTGTTGTTGTTGTTACTTTTCTTATATTTTTGTCTTTGTTTTAGATTTTCATGAAATGTATTTTTATTTAACTAAACAAATAATATGCTATTGATTTGTTTCCGATTAGATATATAACAAAAATAATCTGATTTGACAAATTAGACCATGCTCTTTTTGTAATGTTCCTTTAAAAATTCTTTAACTCCTGATTTCTGATGTAAATATGTGAATCTTATATAATTTGGCAGAAGAGCCAAAGTGAACCTCATAAGGGGGTAATAAGACAGACAAAACATAGAGCACTTGAATATAGATATGCATTGCAATTTATTAACGCTTACTCTTTTGTTTCTGAAATTGAAGGAATAGGGGATGGTCCAACAAATTTGAGGAGAGGAAATTACCCACTCTTGGTACCCCCTTGGTTTTGCCACCATTAGACCTGGCAATTCAAGTCTAATCAGATTAATAAAAACAAAAGTAAGACCAACAAACAGAAAACCAAATATTAATAAATAAAATACCAGCTTAGAGTTAACATCTTTTGTGGCAGCATTATAGTTCAATTAGTGGCAAGTGTTAGAAAACCAAACAAAGCTTCATTTGGTACACAGTGATAGTAATCGAAGGATTTAATGGATGCAAATGTGATTCTTAGCATGCAAGACTCTGGCGACCGTAACTAAAATAAAATTGCCTTTGGGACCTCTATTCTGCCTACATAAGCCAAAAAAAAATAAATGAACTTAAAAAAATTGCAATCGCTAATGTGTATGCGTGTGCATGTGTGTGCCAGCGGACATTTTAGGTCTACCCTCCCCACACTCTCACTACTGCCAAACGCCTTAAGATGGTGGCACCTTGAGGCAGAGAAAGACACTCATACAGAAAGCCAATCTCCTCCTCCCTTTTACCCTTTCCTCTACCTCAGGTCTTCACGACAACACAGGTCTGACTCTGTCTCCCCTCCCCTTCTCTAACCCTTGGTACCCCCCTAATAAATATTTAATTTGCCTCTCTCTAATAAGGATATTAGGCAAGTATACCCCAGCTCCTGCCATATATGCATGAGTCCTCTCTCATCAAATTTACATAAAAGGGCCAGATGCTAATGCAAGCATAGCAACGGCTCCTCACTTTTCTATCTATGCACTGGTCTTGGCTCCCTGGTCCAAGCGGCTATATAATTTAATTGCCACACAACATACATTTTTCAAATGATTCACGTTACTCTGATTGCACGCTGGCCTCTGAACAACATGATTTACAGAGACCAGAAATATGGGGCTGTTCTAATTGTGCCTTTATGCTTTCTCAATGTTTCCAAAGCCCCTCCTCCCATGCATAACAGGCAGCTTTATGCATAACATGAAAAAGAAAATATCTCAGACAGTGAATAGAGAAGCGCACAGTATTTATCAACCAAAAAACTTGTTGTTGACTAAATTAATCTTGTACTGTTTAGCCTAATTACGATAAAAATGAAAGTGAATACTTCCCATTTCTATTTAGTGGCAGGCACCTTGGCAATCCCTGAGTACAGATTTACCTACTGCCCTCCAGGCAACAGAAAACAGCACCTAAAAGCGATGAAATTTAGTCAAACGAACAGCACGAAAAAATGTGGCTGGTTGTTGCAATTAATTGCGGATGAATAATGCAGTGACACAAAATACATTATTTACACCCTTTCATCTTCAAGGAGGAGGCACATTTCATATGCGGTGTACTCATTCGCCTCTAATGCTGTGGTGCCGACACTTGCATAATCGAAAGCCAAGCAGAAGCACAGATACTCGGGAACACAAGCTGCTGACAGCCACCTTTGTAGTTTTGGAGCGAAAAATAGCATTTGTGCACACAGACTTGTTATGCACAGCTGTTGTCACAATGACACTGTTTAATCATGCACGTATAAAGCTAAAAGTATATAGTACAAGTAAGATGCCGGGATAAATTTAATTTAGCAAACAGCACACTGCATTAAATCAAACATGAATTTGCAGTTGCATAAATGTTATTTATCTTGCATATATAATCCTGTATCAGGTTATGTCTGCAGCTATTTATATACAGTATCCGTGCAAACATACATGATGGAAGACTGATTATTTTGGCAAAATTGAAATTTTTAGTTTTTAATTAAATAGGAATAAAGAAACACTGCTATGTTGTTGAAGACTTTTAACATTTTTAGGGTTAGGAACAGGGAAAGCTAAAGTAAGATCTACTCCCAAATTATGTTATGACTGTCACCAAAGCAAAATATTTGAGATATACTAACACAACATATTTACGCAAAATATATGTTTTCTCCTTTTTTGACATTTCACTGCACTTCAAAAAGCAAATAGCTAAAAGTCAACACCAGAAATATGTTATGAAATTAATCCAATGCAACAGAGACATGCACAGATATTAAAATTCAAATCCATACAGTCCTATGTGAATAACAGAGGTTTATAAGCATCTGCAACAGAAAGCAACTGGAGCTCTGCGTGTCAGAGGTTTAAGATGTTAATTTTGCACTTCTTCTGTTGTTCGTGAAACTGTCATGAAGACATTTCAATTCATGCAAGAGTACTGCCGTTATGCCAAAACAACCCAAACCTTCCTAAAACATGAGTCTGTTACTTTGAAACACTGTCTGGTTATTTTTACATCTGGAACATGTACAGAAACACACTGTTAGGCATGAAGCAAAACCATGCAGTTCAGCATAACCCAGCATGCCTGCTGCTCCCCACAAGACACTCAAGTGGCCATGCATGATGTCATTAAAAAGGGCCGAGCCATGACATTCTTCGTTGGATTATTGGGAGGTTATGGCTGGACGTCTGCGTACTGAGCATAGGTTAATCAGTGCGCTGTTAATTGGAAATGACACCTTCTAGGTGTCTGTGCCTATTTAAATACTTTACCACTCTGGTTTATAGGTAACTAAACATGGAAAGGTAAAGTAAATCAAATACCAAGTCCACAAGCCTTTTACTTCATGAGCTGATAATGCGTGTGCACGAAGAGCCTCAGAGACATGGGGGTGGGTGACATTCGGGGTTTCCACACAAGAACAAACACCCAACCACTCACAGGAAACCAGGAACCTGTCCTGCATCAGCAGGGACCGATGCTGCCATGCGCAAGGTGATCTCACCTACCGTTGCTGTAGCAACACCAACCAGAGGGAAAAGCCTTATTGTGTGTGCGCGCATGCGTCCGCTTCTGCATGCATGCGAGTGTGTGTGAGAGAGTGTGAATGCGCGGCAGTGATTGTGATAGAAGCTCGAGCTGAAAGAGGAGAGGGTAGAAATAGGAGGAGGGCCTTCAGGAATTCACATTGTGCCCGGTTTGTTTAAGGTTCATGCCTCGTTCATTTATGACCCTTTATCAGTGGAAATACCAGGCCGGCGGTTTCAGTTATTAAAGGCCAGCATGGCTAAGTTGGTACAATAACAACTTGGTGTTTATCAGACATACGGTCAGCAAATGAATGCTTTTCCAATTACTACAAGTTAGTTATAGTGAGGCAAAGATGACATGAAAGCATAGCCGGTTCAGTGCACGCAAACTAAAATAGTGAAGCACACGGGGATGCTTTCCGCAAACATGTGCATGAAAGCTACACGTTCATCTGTGGGAAAATAGCCAAAATAAAGTCCCTCTACTACCAGCTGGTTGTGCTGAATTCTATTAGTGATGAAGAGCTAACTCAGACTATAAGGGTCATCTGCTTATCAATGGGTGGTGGTGGCCTAGGTCTGCACTGCAGCCATGAATGCCCTGAATTCATTACCCCTAGTACACAGATGGTGTCTGGCTGCTCTGTCTCAAGTTCAAGTTCACATCCTGGAGACACGCACACACACAAACACAGAGCGGGGCATGGCTCAGCCCAGAAAAGCAGACGTAGTCGACTGAGCCATTGTTCCCTCTCATCATCATGATTGCGAAAGCTTCACTAGCTATCCAGGATGCCTGGGTCAGTTAATCACATGGACAAACACACGAAGGAAGGCTACACGGATGCAGAGACATACATATGTAGATGCACATGGAGCCTTTTGCCCTCTTGGGAACTCCAGCAGAATAACAAGCATGCTGTGTCAAACTGGACACAGTAGTTTGAACTGTACCTGGAGACAAGCTCTAAGTGGAACAATATTGCTATAGCAAAACAACTTGAAAGAGAAACAACATATTAAAAAGAGACACAACCATGCTAAACAAATATGTCAATGAACACCACCAACGGTGCTGGATCTAGGAGAGGAGTGAGTCACTGAGTAAGAGCAGGTTCTGGTGTTCTATCTGTACAAGTTTCTTTTACAAATGATAATGTTGATTAGTTTGGCAAACATCAAGTTCTGAGCTTCAGATCAGAAAAAAGACAATTTAAGGATAATCTAGTTATAGATAGATAGATAGATAGATAGATAGATAGATAGATAGATAGATAGATAGATAGATAGATAGATAGATAGATAGATAGATAGATAGATAGATAGATAGATAGATAGATAGATAGATAGATAGATAGATAGATAGATAGATAGATAGATAGATAGATAGATAGATAGATAGATAGATAGATAGATAGATAGATAGGATTTTGTTCTACTGCAAATCGTTACTTCAGTTTTCACAAGCAGAAGCACGGCAGATGCAGGACACTCAGTATGTGTTACACAAATATACAGATTTAGTATTCATTCATTCATTCATTCATTCATTCATTCATTCATTCATTCATTCATTCATTCATTCATTCATTCATCCATCAAAAGAAAAGCTATTTTAGTTAGCTCATATAAAAAAACAGTCACATTTCTAGGGGCAGAATATTTATCAAAAAGGAAACCCAGCACTGTGTATAATGTGATTGTGAGTCAGTAGAAAGTACTTCTTGTTTATTGCAACAGAGTTGGTAAACTTAATAAAAAAACTGGATATCAGAACCACATTATTAAATCAGGCATTTGAGAAACACCATGCAAAACTCTGCAAGTGAGACTTTCAGGTTCCCTCATGCACCTCAGGATGGCATGTGGTTATTTATATATGAAGGATTGGAATTAAGAGATTGTAGGCCTCAGGCTAGAGCCAGTTTTCCTGCCCTACCTGCACAAGTTTCTTTTCGCTTTTGTAAATTAAGCTAAATTTATAGTGTGTACAACTCAACTTTGAGGTTCATAGACCTTGGAAATATTCACAGAGACTGTGACATCATCCTTGTATTTGTCCAGTCTAAAATGTTTACCAAAAGCTTGACATCTTTCCAGGTAAGAAGGCTAACCCAAAATGTTGGATTAACAGTGCCTGACCTGCTGGGCACTCAATGAAATACGTCAAAGCAAAGAAGGGGTTCAGTCAACAGCACCATTGTTTTAAAAATGCACAATACTGGTTAGCCACACAAAGATCCAGCAAAATAAAGCACTTCACCAGATAAATGACAACAAGGTTTTCAAAGATGAAATGTTCTTCTGAAAGATCCATTAAATTGTCCTCCCTCCCCCAAAATCTCAGGACCCCAATGCTACTGCCTCTGTAAGCCCCTTCTAACGTCTGGCCTGGTTTCAGCTGCCAGAGACCCTTTGGTGATTCTCTGCTTGAGAGAAGCACAATTTAATTCAACTATTTAAAAAAAAAATCTTTTACAGTAAATAAAACAATTTTAAATATAGCATTGTTGATACTAAGGTTAACAATGGAAAGAATGCTTAGAATATGAAGCATACATCCAGGTGTCTGAAAATTATTAAAGGGCGGAAGAGTCACAGACTGCTTCCTTCCCTTCTTCTTTGACATTCACTGTGCTCCCCTCAACAGCCCTGAAACAATGCTTTCTTTCATAAAGAAAGAAAACAACTTCAATCGACTTAACCAAGGATAATAAGACTTGTTTCATTCATCACTGCTTGGCCTAAATCGAGGTCTCAGATTTCTTTCTGGCAAACCCGGTGTTGTATGCCGTTTCTGATATGGTTTGGAACAAAAGACACCAGTTTTGTCTGATGGTGTGAGAAAGTCTCACTGTGATAGTTTTGGGTTTTTTTTCCAGCAAAGGCAGTTCTGAATTTAGCCACTCTGTGTCTTCTTGCCACAGCATACAGGAAGGACACGTTCTTGTAAAATTGACATGCTTCTCTTGGCCTTTTAATGTTTCAATTTTATGAAAAAATAAATAAATAAAGAAATGCATAAAAATAAACACATGGATTTTTATACTTCCTTTAGTAAATAAGAAAGTGTGTTTGAAACACACTTTCTTGTGTTTGTAATCTTTGCCATGGGCTGGTACAAGATTTTTCCAGAATGTGATCCTTGATTTATAACACAATGGTTTAACACAAAATCAAGATAACCATAGTAACATGATCTAATGGCTTTATTTTGAACAGCAAAACAATGGTTGCTTCTGTACTGACAAAAACTACCTACTATTATAAGCAAATTTATGTTATATATACAATTTGTCAGGACATATTTCCACACAGCTGATTGTGTCTTTGATGTAATTAGCCTTCTTTCAACCAGCTCACCAGCAGTGTACAGCAATAGGTTGGGGAGGGGAAGTGCTGTGTTAGTCTGTGCTAAGGGATGAATTTAAGATGATTTTAGTCCTGGGCCAGAGCCAGTTTTTTTATGTGCTGCTCACAAGTTTTGTAGATAAATTTAGCGTGAATTGGCTTTAAGATTTTTAGGCTTCAGTGCAAATCCATCCATCCATCCATCCATCCATCCATCCATCCATCCATCCATAGGGGGCTCTAACTCACTTTATAGAGTACACAAAAAAACAAAGGAGTCATGGAATATGCAAAAAGACGTTGCTTCTTGTACGCCTGCCCAGCTTAGAGGGGGGGTTGGTTAAGAGTAATAGTGCTGTTAATTTATTAGATTTATTTTTTATTTTTTTTTCAAATAGTTGCATGTTAGTTAACTACTTCAAAATCCAATTAAAACATGACATGTCTCATGTACAATGATCTTCATGGTTGCAAAATTCTTGTTTGAAAATTTCACTAATACAAAAACAATTACTACGCCCCTAGTAATACTTGACTCTGTCATGTTAGCCATTAAGCTGGCACTAATTTTATAGTGTTTTGATACTTTCTCTGGCATCATATTACTGTAGTAAATGTATAAAACTAAATATTAGCGGTTTGACCAATCATTCGTTTCTTAACATCTTGATACCAGTAACTGGCCCTTTCCTAAAAGGCCTACAATGAAAACAAACTTTCAAATAATTCCCTTGATGGAGCCTATCAATTTACCATATTAGCACAATTTTAGTGAACCCCCAAACTAAAACTTCTAGTGTAGACACTTTTATTGTAGAACTGCTTTTCTAATACCCAAACGATGCTCCCTTAGTCAATTATGGCTAAAGCAGGTTGAGTAACTTTTCAGCTCATGTGAAGTCTCTTTTAGGCACCATCTAGCTAACTTCTGTTTCACCTGTGACATCTAATGCTTCTCTGTTCAGATTTCTATTTACTCAATTAGGACCCAGTTCATGTTGAATTTCAGATATAGTGGTGTAAGTTGTCGTTTGTTCAAATGCCCTAAATATAACAATGTCTGCATTGATTCTCAAGTGGGGGCCACGCTGGATTACAGAGTTGCACCACGTCACATTCACATTCATATAAAAGCTTTTTTTTTTTAAGCTAATGACCCAGAATCCTCATTATCAACTCAACTGGCGAGACGGGAACGCGGACAAGACCGTTACTGCTCGTGAGTTTGGAACCGGCGCGTCAGCTTGAGTCTGGGAAACCTCGCCCCTTTCTTTGGGGATGCAGATGAGTCTGGTGCACTTGACGTCTTTTCATGACCCCTGACGCTCCCCCTCTTCTACCCATATCCCCATACCCCCCACCCACCCACCCACACACAGCACACCCGGCCCCTCTAGGCCCTCACGACGCTGTCTGTCATAGTGGGCCCGGGCACGGCATTGCCACTTGCCCCACCGAGCGTGGGAATGGGATCGTCCAGTCGTTCACATCTCCTGCACTGCGGTTAACGGAATCAATTAAGCCGACCCGACCCAGCACCCACCCACATACACACACACCAGGCTCTCCCCAATACCCCCCTCATCATTACCCCTCTTTCCCTACCTCCCTCCTTTCCCTAACCCTGTCCCCACGTCCTTCTCTCTTTCTCTCCATTTTTCGTCAGCTCTGTCTGTGTACATCCTAATCATCACTCCCGTTTGGAATGCCGGTGATGCTTGCAGGCCAGACCCCAGAACGTTGAAATGCGGGCGCACGTGGATTTCTACAGTAGCCCCCAGAATGTGACTTTTCCATGCACCCAGTGGGCCTGTGCAGAAACCTCATGCATTTTAAATAACATAAATCATGCAATATTATGAAAATCAAGAAGACTATAAATATTAACATGCAATATGTGACCTGAGAAGAACCAGTGTGTGTGTAGGTGTGTGTGTGGGGGTGTGTGTGTGCGTGTGTGTGTGTGTGTGTGGCGGCGTGTATTGGTGTGTGTGTATGCATTTTAAAGTTGGACATAACGCACAAGAGAGCAGTTGTAAAATCTGACTGTCAAATCTGAATGTTCTTGGTACAGTCCTATCAAATACACATATATTCACACTGTAGGAAAAAAATACAACATAAATTACAGAACAGTGACAGCCAGCTTCTGTTGACATAAGTGATATTTGCAGGCTTTAGTCCGTGGGGAAATCAAAGAGTGCGTCCATCCAAAAGGTCCTCGATGAGTCTGGAAGTAGTTTTTACTTTCGGTTATCTAGCTTTATGACGAGCAGAACACTCATACAGCTAGATAACCAAAGATAACAACCCACTCCACTGTCTTCTACAGTAATCCACAATCCATGTTTCACCTTCGGGGCTCCAAAGTTTTCAATTTTTACAACTTAAATATTCTTGGCAACATACAGTCATATCATATCCTTTATATTCCCTTTTACTGTAGCTGTAGATGGCCAACCAGAATTGTTTAACACTCAGGAGTTAAAGGTGATAATTCTTCAAGGGAAAAAAAGGATTATATATTCCCAATGTTAATGTCAAATTCACTTGACATTAACCAGTATTACTGGGTTGAAGTAGGCCTTGGAAATCGGTGGTAAAGTGCAGTCATCCTTGCACACGGGGCCCTAATTTGCAATGCAAATTGCCTCAATCCCACAAAGGCTCTTTCGCCTCTATTAAGTCGTTGTGGCAGCAGCAATAGAAGATCATGCAAGGCCGGGTGGTGAAGAAAAATCCAGGTTTCCCGAGGAAAGCGCAATAAGCGACAGGGAATTAGGACGCAAATGTTTCGGATTGAGAAGAATATGTTTGCTTCTTTTTTCTTTTTTTTTGGTAAAAGACTGTCAAAGTTGTCCGTTTGCATCCTGTTTGTGTGGGGATCGAAAACCTGCGATGACGGTCCATTCAGCAGGCTGGATCGGAAGAAAGTGGTAGTGTGTTGAAATAGGGGACAATCCCTTTCCACTGACAGAAATCGGGGGCAAAGGGCTGGCCAAAATATGGACCAGCCCGGAGGAGGTCAAAGGCCTCGCGGACCGGGAGAGTGGAACTGCGGTGATGTCACGAAAAAATTCGCAAATGCGCCCTCCTTTCAGATGCACGATCTCCTCATCCATTTACACAGATCGCGCTGCATGGAGCGAGTCCGCCGCGCATGCAGCGAGCAGCTCCGCCGCTCCTCCTTTCTCACACACAGCAGCACAGGGAAGGAAAACGGAGAGCAAAGGAAATGCTTGTTTCCCTATTTTATGAACCGCAGCTCGGGAGCCATTCGGAAGCTTTCTTTTTTCTCTCTTTTAATGGAAGATGAGAGCAGAAAATAAAGCATGACACCCGAAATAAGTCAGCGACGAGCATCGCGGAGCTGCCTCCTCTGCACAGACCAGGTTTAATATCCTCAGTAGCATGATCTCCGTCTGCTTATTGCTGCTCTCCTGTTCTCTTCAGATTCCACTGTAGGAGTTAAATCGCTCTCTCTTGCTCGATTTGTGCGTCGAAAATCCGTTAGAGGCTCTTGTTTTTTTTTGGGGGGGGGGTTGTTTGCTTTTTTTCGCGACTGTCGCATCCGATGGGTAAGGTAGAGACCATATATTCTGGCTCGCCTCGCACCAACTGAGCCCCCCCACCCCACCACCTCCCTGCGCTCTCGGATGTTGACCCCCCTTCACTTTTCCTTAGAGAAAATGCAAGTGGATGACAGCTCAAGTATAAGATCTTTGTAAGTGTGAGTTAGCCATCAACAATGTAGCGGGACGCGCGAAGGATCATGCGCAGGAGGAGAATGTAGCTCCACAGTACCCTGCGCTGGCTTCTGTACAACTTCTGATTCTGTTCGGACTATGAAACCAGCCCCCCACAGGCTCCCCCCTTACACTCTACACACGCACACACATGAGTTTAAACATGAGTTTAAAAAGTTTTGATTTGTGTAACCTCCACCTGTGTTGCTGTAATTTTAGATCTGACCCCCTAAGTTTTTCTTCTCGTATGGCCCCGACTCTGCATTTCAGTTAGGGATTCCTGTGCGCATGTTTTCAGTCACAACCATCACACCCAGTAACTCTAAGCACACTGTATCCGCAGTAAAAAACAAAAAAAAACAACAAAAAAAAAACAACCAAAAAACTAGTCAAAAAATTTAAAAAATGTATCAAAATATATACTTGGAATAAAACTCTTTATCACTCATTTGCCTTCTTAATTTCTTTGTTTTCAGCTGTTTTTATATCCAGCACAAGCGTTCTGACCTCACCAATGATGGCAACGTACAAGGCCAGCTTCGGATCAGCCTGACTAACTTTTCAATGATCACCTGATTAGAATGCAAGAAGCTTTAGGCCGGGCCTTCCCACTCAGAGGCCGTGATTTAATTACAGCACAGTCGATTCTACGCACAACCTGCTGATCCCTCCAACATGCATTGAATTGAAACGGAGAAATTCCGTAATGGATGCCATCTGTCAAATGGATATGTTTTTTGGTATTAAGTGCAGTAACAACGCAGCGAAGCTGTAGTTAAGTGTGAGGGCTTTGTTTTTAAGAGACCGCATGACAATTTTGGTGACGTTACATGCAGAGAGTGTAGTGCGTGTTTTTATTTTTTATTATTATTATTGTTTCAGCGCAGCACCGGAGCTCGTTTCATAAACCAGTCATTACAGATTTGCTTTGCTTTTGCATCTAAATCAGTCCCTATTGTTCTCTAGCAATGTACGGATCACGTATCTCAAATTGTATTTAGTCAACCTTAACTTGAGCAACAAACAGCGCGTTTTCTATTTTAAAAGAGGCGGTTTTTTAAACTTATATTAGTGTGATTTATTTTTATTCAACTGTTGCGAAGGCAAATAATAATAATCCCAGTTTAGCTCACGCCTCCACGATAACTCATATGCAAACTTGGCAGACTGTACAGCGCATTCTGCACTAAAGTGCCATGTGACAATTATAGCCAAACTTAAATACACTATTTCAATTATAGAACAAATCTTTCCCGTCTTATCTGTTCACTTCAAACGGTGTAGGGAGATCATAGCAATCTAAAACATCGGAATTAACTTAGGCACGAATAACTTCCCTGCATTAGGCTCTAACTAAAACAATACGAGTTACTTGTGCATGCATCCTTGTACGTTTTTAACTTTTTGCGCACCAGAGTACAAGCGCATCCCACAAACCAGCCACTAAAAGTTGAACTTACTTCCTCACGGTCCAGCCAGATGACTGCCAGGGAATCAGAAAGTGTCCAAGGCGGCAGAAGCTGAAGAACAACGAGGTCCGTGTGTATCGTGGTATGATGTGTAGGTAAATGTTCCTCTTGGAGGTGGGAGGGGGGCGTGGGGAGCAACTAAAAATCCCCGGCGTTTAAACATGCTGGGTTGGTGGGTAGCTGGTCGGTTTGTTGGTTGCTTAAGGGGGGTGAGACTTTAAAACTGGTGCTGCCACTTTGTAACCCGCATTAGGCGGCGCGCAACGGCCGCTCTGTGCCAAAAGCATGAGCACATCCCAGGCACATGACAGACGCAGAGACGGGCAGGGGAAAAAAAAGAGGGGAGGGAGGAGGAGAGGGAGAGACACAACTTTCCCATAAAGCAGCAAATAGAAAAGTGCATGCACAGTTGAGCTCTCACAGTGTGCAAGTTTTTTTTTTTTGTCTTGTTCTCTCTCACCCCTTTACCAATCCCCCCCACCCACCCACCACCCCTGTTGATAATGGGGTTCGGATGAGGAGGGAAGAGGGGGGTGGGGGGCTGATGATGAAGGTGATGATGATGAGGAGGGGTGGGTGTAAAGTCCATCCTTCTCTGTGAGTAGAGGACGTGCTCTGAAATCCAAAACAAGTTCCCTCGGTTCTTTTGTTGCACGCACGAACTGAGGAAGCATTGTTCGGACCCCACTCCCCCTCCCCCGCCCCCCCCTCTGACCAGGTTGCGATCTGAGCCTCGCAGTCGGGGTGGTAATGAATTTGCTGCGGGCGCTCCTCTAACACGCTTTGACAAACGGAACGCATTTATTGCGGGTTTTGCAGACAAAATATGGGGAAACAATTTTGCAACGTGCAATTCCAAAAAAGAAAAAAAAAAAACTAAGTCTGTGACAAAAGTCAAAAGTAGGAAAGAAGAGAAAAAAATTGGGAAAGACACACTTTGACTTAAGTGTTCCAGAAGTCACACTACTGCAAGTGTCCTAATGGGATGGATAACCAGAGTCCAGAAATTGGACACACACTCATACACACAGTTTGAGGAAAGAGTAGAAATTTTCAAAGCAATTTTCACTCAACAAAAGTTCAAATGAGGTCAGTACAATAGATTGTCCTTCTGATGCTTATCTTTATAGAAAAACATGTTTACTTTTATTTTTTTTTATTTCTAATACCACTTCTCCTGAGCTTTCTTGCAAAATAGAATTTGTTTAATTTTCACATTTTATCCTGGAAAATACCCATGTTAATAATAATAATAATAATAATAATAATAATAATAATAATAATAATAATAATAATAATAATAATAATAATAATAATAATAATGAATACCAAAACAAAGAGAAAATATGGTCTTATTTTCACCCTCCCCCCCTCTTTTTTGCCTAATTGCAGGCGTATCCATTAGCATCCGCCGCCTGGATTCACGTTTTAGTTAAACTGCGAGGGCACGTTCAGTGACGTAGGCCAGCATATCAGCTGCGTGCAGCCATATTTAAATACATCAAGGCAATTAGCCCATCAAAATATGCAAATCCCCCTCCTTACTACATTGCCAGTGCAGCACGGCCGCAGTCGGAGGACAATTTGTACACCCACTACAGCGTGCGTGTGTTTTTTAATGACGGCCGTTTTTGAAAGAGCGACCACTGCGTTTGTTTTGTTCCAACAAGAAGGCATATAAAGCGAGCGGGACGGAAAGAGGAAGGCATGAAGAAGTGGAACCGGGAGACTGCTTCTGCTGCTACGTGGAAAAAAACGCCCATGCGTAATGAGACCATCCGCGCCGACTATTCTATCTTAATTCTTCGACGCCGTTGGCTCTGGTGTGCGTATTGTTTTTCATATTGATGCATATTCAGTGCTTAGATTTGCATTGTATGTATATATATGGCGGACCTCTTTTGCATGAATATGACTATTCAATATTATGCAATGTGGCGGCGATTAGTTTAATTTTAACCTTATTTTTATTATTTATCCTGGAAAAGAAGGTACAAATAGTGATGTGTGGTCTTCCAGTCTAAAGAAAATCGCCTCCGTGCAAATTGACGATACATATACAGCATGCATGAACAAAGAGCTTCCCGGTGGCTGGATAAACAATAGAAGGGGAGCAGAGGTAGCTCTGCTTATTCTTTAGACAGACGCAGAAAACTGCACACTCTGTGCAAAAACTAATAACCCACAAAAAGTCCCGTGGTCAGACTGTAAAAGAAAAAAAAAACAGCAGTGACGCAGCGTTGACATTTACGATCCAATTGCTCGGGCAGTCTAAAGCGTTGCCATGCACGCGCACACGGACCCCAGGGGAAGAGCGCGCAAATGCAAGTGCGGCATTTTATGGGAGAAAAGATCCAAAATAATAATTGTGTGTGATCTCAAGATTTAGTATAATTGTTATTATTTTTGTTACTTTTCTATATTTTTGTTCTTCCCTCTTTAGTTTTTCCCCCCTTATCCAAATCGTATATCATTTTGCATGTTTCCAGTCTTGTCGAAATTTACAAAACGCTCCAACTTACCTCCAGTTAACAAAAATCCGACGCTTCTGTAGCTCTGACTTGCCTGCTTTTACCGACACCATAGATCAACTTGACATAGGCCGCTTTTGATGGATGGAGTGCAAACTTTTCCTCTTGCTGCCATAGGCAGAATCAGTCCCCCTATAGGCTACTCCCCTTCGTCACTGAACCTTGCTCTTCAAATGCTCGAAAGCTCAGCTCCAGTGGTCAGACAGACTGGCTCACGTAAACACCTCCAGAGCCACATGAATCCGGATAACCCCACATGTGCAAGGAAAAATAAAAGCTTGTTTCTTGTTCTCAAATATTGTAGGAGCAGCTGATTCGAATGTCGCTTTACGGGAGTTTACATTGAGAATATGCTGTTTTAAAACTAAAATTATCCCAACTTCAGACTTAGGCTCAAGGCGTTGTATTTTTGTTTTCTTTCAAATTTTCTGGACTCGCCTACATAAGTCGAAGAAAAAGGTGTAAGAAAACCAATAGTGGTGATAAATAGACAATTCAGAAAACCGAACAAAAGCAACAATGCCAATTTCATTCAGTTGTTTAGCATCGGCTTAATCATGTGAATCAGTTCAGGTCACTAAAACTTGACTATTTTATGTAACAAATCATTATTATCCCGCTAAATCTAAAAAAATACCATTATCTTACATTTGAAGAAAATAAATGCGAATGTGAGCCTCCAAACTCTGCAATAGGTGCTGACATAAAGAAGCGGACGGTAGAAGGAACTAAATTGAAATATCCATTTGGAAAACGATTTTGTTGCCATGTTATTAACACACCTATTGTTCGAACCGAGTTATTCCTTAAAGATGAGAGAGTGAACTTAAGAAAAAAAAAGATAAATTGACGCACTGCTTTAACAGATGCTACAAGACGCTATAATTTGACATCTATTTAGGGTTTCTTTATAAATAATAATAGAACAAGAGAATAATTCGTGTGCGCACATTTACATTTGAAGACGGTTTTTATGTCTCAGTACATGAGCCTTCGGAGTAATCTGAAACACTGGGGAGAGCGTAGGACTCAGGATGTTGTTCTTTATTAAAATAAATGGTGAAGTAAAATAGTCTAACTTCTCAAATACAGTCAGCCGACCATGTTTGAGAAGAATATCTGAGATTGAAGAAAACAATGTACACCAACAACCTTCACTCCTACCATCACACAACCACACACACCTTCAGTCCATGAGCAATTCCAAACACACATTATTATTATTATTATTATTATTATTATTATTATTATTATTATTATTATTATTATTATTATTATTATTATTATTATTATTAAGCATAATGGATAGTATGCTTACAAATGTCTTTCAATTGTTAGACTCTTGTTCGTATTTTGCTCTCACCTTCTTCTCTAAGCATGTCTTCCTTTTACGTCTACCGTATGAAGCGCCATAAAGTTTTTTTTTTTTTTTTTTTTTTTTTTTTTATTTATTTGGAACATGCAACGCCTCTGGACTATGAAGATGACGAACATGACGGTTAAACAGGGTCGGCGTCGATGAAAATGACTAAATGGTGAATGGTGACATCTAGTGGTAAACGTGGAGAATGCTCACTGTGGAGGAAGAATCGCGGTTACTGCCTTCCACGACTCGTGCAGCTTGAATAATCCTGACTGTTGATAGAAAAGGGAGAAATATTTAATGCATTCGTGCATGCGTCGTCTTAGCTCCAATTAGTTCATGATTTTTAGCTTTAAAAAGTTCACTCTGCTCTACCAGTGAAGCAAGTAGGCGGAAGGCTGGGCAAATTAATGCGACCTAGATCGAGATGGACTACGTTAGGTGCGAGCGCCTTGCTCTTTGTAACGGTTAATTTTTAATTTCCGTAGTCTCATATTAGTCGATAGATATTTTTTCCTTTGCGTCAGTGCTCGTCTTTGACAGACCTCTATCTACTCAATCGAATACACCTGGTCCACGAATGACTCGATTTCGTTAATTGCAGCAGCGAATTATATACAGCTCTGTAAAAAAATTAAGAGACCATTTTAAATGATCATTTTATCATATTTTACTTTTCATATGTGTTTGAGTAAAATGAGCATTGTTCTTTTATTCTATGAACTACTGACAACGTGTCTCCGAAATTCCAAGCAAAAGAATTAGTATTTATTTGCAGAAAATGAGAAATGATCAAAATAACAAAAGAGACGCAGTGGTTTCAGACGTCAAATAATGCAAAGGAAACATGTTCATACTCAGTTAGAAACAATACTAATGTTTTAACTCAGGAAGAGTTCAGAAATTATTATTTGGTGGAATAACCGTGAGGTTTTTAATGGGGTTCAAACTGTTGAGATTATTTTACATTCCATTACATATTTACATACAAATACGACGTGGAACAATAAACTATCCGTTAAAACTGTAGTTGGAATTAATTAATTATTTTTTTGTCAGTAATATTTGTTGTGATTATACTATTTAGCTTATTGGATTTTTAGCGACTTACTTTTTGTTCATGTTTAGATTTTTTAGAGAAATAATGAATGTCTTTTTTTTTCTCTCTCATTTTTGCTGCTTACATCAGTTTAAAAGAAACTCAAATAGGCCACCAACTAAATCTTTGCTGCGCTACATGCACTAAGTAGGTCGATTTGAAGTTCGAACTATTATGCAGACTCGAAAAATTAAACTAAATTGCGACACGATGTTATTTTTTAGAGCATCCCAGTGTTGTAATGTGACCAATGGAAACCGATAAGGATTCACCAGCGATGAACACACGAAGTAGAGCTATGTATTATTATCTTTACCTTAAAAATAAAAAAATTAAAAGAAAAGAACAGATTCGGGAGAAAATGAATCTGTTTATTCGCACCGTTGAACATTTAATAACACAACTGAGATAATTCCAATAAATTCCACTTTATTAGTTTACTTGACATGAAATAGGATGAATAGAAACTGAAAAATTTTGTACTTTGCGTTTTGTCTTTGTATGCAATGAATGAACAAAGACTTAGATAATGTTCAAAGCAAGTCTCGTATTGTAGACAGAATTTGTTCATCCCTTGTCTATGAAGGGATGAACAGAGACAGGATCTAACATATCTTTGTTCTGTTTTTGTCTTTATTTCTAATATTTCATGTTTTCCTTTTTTTGGTCACTGATGTTGCTGTAATGTCATCCCATCAATCTAATTAGTTGTCCTGATTGGCCCAAATGTATTGTAAGATCACAAATACGCCATGAAGTGACGTCAACATTGCAGGTTTCTCATAATGAAGCTATTTTTCATCTAGGCTCTTTATTTTTTTATTTACCTATTACGAAAAGATGACTATCGACTACTTTAACACGGGCCCTACTTTGATATTTTTTTTAGTTGATTTATTAAGTTTTTTTTATTGTCTTGTTTAGTGTTTTCAGCAGTTTTGAACATTTCTCTTTATTAGGCCTGTTATATTGTAACCTCAATAAGCGCCTTCCAATGACGTCAAAATGGCAGATTTTTCACAATAAAGCCGCAGCGCAGCGAAACCTGTGAAAGTAAGTCAAAAAAATAAAATAAAATAAAATAAATGAAAAATAAAAAATAAAAAAATGAATTTTGGCATTCTTTTTTTTATTTTTATTTTTTTACCTAAACTGTTTTCTGACTATATTGAAGATCAAATGAGCTCTACCAGCTTGCTGTGAGTTTCCATGTGGTGATGAAACTAATTTTGAAGATTGAAATAAAGTGTGCATTTTACCACTATTTAATATTAATCATCCTAATGACAAAGGTCCACCTAAAATATCTTATATTCTAGATTTTAGGGAGTAGAGAGAAAATAAGAGCTGAAGGTTCAAGTGCATCTTGTTTTCATTTGGTTGTCTTTTTTAAACTTTATTGTATGAAAGACTTCTTTGTAACATCATCACATTATTATTAAGCAACTCCTCCGGATTATGCCTGTTATATTTTAAGTTCACAAATGAGAAATACAGTGATGTGAAAATTATAGATATCCACAATAAGAACCAATATGAACTAACCTCACTGCTTTATTTTCAGCCATGTGTTAATCATTTGCATGCGCAAAAAACAATGGGAACAAATATTGAGTTGACATATATTTTTCCTGTATAATCAGTTATCTTTTATGCTTTGCTATTTTCATTATTTTTATTTAGAATCCAATGAGCCAATCATGGTCTGAGCAAGAACAAACTGTGTTAGTTTTTTTTCCATGTATTGTTTCTTCTACTTGATGGAGAATACGCGTATGCTCTTTGATTAGCAAGAGACCCTTTTCACTAATAAAACATATCACCAATGCAATTATAAGTGTGAGAAAAAAAGTAAGATTTTCATTAAATTGTTTAATGTATGTTTAAATGAAGAAAAAAAAAATGCAGTCTCTCTTTCGTTGTTGAGTGTTAAGCAGTTGACATTGTTATTCAGAAAATCCCAGAGAATACTGTCATATTGATGTGTTGTTCTAAATGGAATGAATAACTGTTTAGACAAGCACGTATAGAAACAAATCCAACACAATAAAATCACACTGAGTCACATCAGGATAACTAAGAAAGCCAGTAACTTTACTGAAATCTCTGCAAAATACAAATAGCCTTTCCCTCAAGCAGAGGAGACTTGCACTTCATCCCCACACAATTTTTATTTTTTTATTTTACTACATACAGCTGAAACAAGTCCCTTGAGTTACAGAGATGTGATTTAACTTAAAACCATCTTAGTCTCAAGTGGCGACAAAGGCCAGCTTATGCCGCTGAAAGCCGCTCTCTTGCGTTCCAGGAAAAAAAACAAAAACAAAAACAAAACAAAAAACATTACTTTAAAACTTTCTCCCATTTTTTTCAGGTTTATACAAGCTACATTGATACTAAAGACTGACTTTGAAGTATTTTTTATTTTTATTTTTTATTTTTTATACCATGTTACACTTAAAAAAAAAAATATTTTTTTCAAATTTTTTATTATTATTATTATTTTTTTTTTACTTTTTGAGCACAACTTAAATAAACCACAAATACAGTGGAGCAACAAAGAGTCCTGTGTAAATGCCAGGACATTTAGCATTTGTAAGTTAATACACATGGCTGTACAGGTGTATGGTCTCCCCTTTGCACTGCAGGTTACTTTTTCAAAAATCAGCTGAGGTACTGCTTAGGTCAATTCTGAGGTACCAACACTTACACCAGACGTGTTTAAATAAAAAAGGCAGCACTACAAATTTTCTCCGTCTTTGGTAAAAAAAATGATTAAAACTAGAGCAGGGAGTAGTGACAGGTCTGGATGAATTTCTTGATTCTGAGCAAAAGCCCAATTTTTTTTTTTTTTGCTAATATGAACCTTTTGCAATGCAATACACAGGGAGAGGAACGAAAAGAAGAGCGATCAAACAGAGAAACTGTTCAAGCAGATTAGAAAAACCAAAACAAAAAATAAAACCCCTGAAGCTACACCCAACTAACTGTGACTGAAATGTGAAAAAAACAATTGTACATTTGAGCAAATTCTTTTATTATCTTTTTTTCAATGCTTGCAAAAAAAAAAAATGGATGTGAAAATAAAAGTTGATTTTACAATACAGAAATGCCACTGGCTTTGGTTTCTCCACACGTTATGCTGCCTGAAACATCATATTTATTTATTTTTCCAACTGTATTTTTTTTGTTTGTTTGTTTGTTTGTTTTTTTATTGAAGTTTTAAAAAATAAAAGAAAGAACACCGTTACAGAGGCTCTGCCCCATTTGACTACACAGACTGTATACAGTAACAACATTGTGAACCTGCATGAAATATGCACACAGAAATAGTATAACACTTAAGTGACAGCAGATACGGGAGTGGGAGGCAGAGAGAGATATGTGGCTAGTTTCATTGTTTAAAAACAAAAGAAGAAAAAAAAAATCCAAAACAACTATTGATCTAAAATTAACAAATTGTGCTTTTCCCATACCAGCGTGATCAGTTTCTTCCTTTTTGCTGAACTGTCAGTGGCCTCAAGTGGAAATGCATTTTGAAGACTGGAACATGAGCGGAGATGGCAAGGAGAGGAATCAGCTTAGGTTGACAAATGATAATGGTGATCAATGGGAATTGATCATGATGCATTTGCAAAGTTGCATTAGGCAAATATGAATTGAAAGGAAACAGTCCAGTTCAGGTGAGCTTTGTCAAACATCTAGAACACACACTTAAGATTGGAGAAGACCTGAGATTTTAATATAATGTCAAAAAAAAACTGCTTTATAAGATTATTGGGATTAAATTAGATCATTTTTGAATCCCTGTGATTCATCTAAATTTATACAAACGCAACCAGATTCCCATCATATTTATTGTTGTGTGAGATGAGCAGAATACATCGAGCCTTTTTATTTCTATTCATCTCCAGTTTCAGTCTTCTGACATTTTCCACAAGCACACTGTTTTTGTGATTTTTTTCAGCATCCAGGCCTCATCTCCTCTGTGTTGCACAAATCCAGCTGGTTTCTAAAGTTAGTCTAAATACAAGCCCCTTCAACAGCACTGTTCAGAGTTCAAATGAAACGAAAACCAGACAACATGTGCAACTGCACATAGAAACTTCACTAAGAAACAACAAAAAAAAAAAATCATTATATATATTCATATATTAGAAAGCTATACACAAGCATGTTAATTTCACAGATTTTTTTTAAAGATTCTTAATATTACCATTATTATATATAATAATTAGAAATACACGTTTAAAAACAAACCTCTACAAAGATAAAACAGTTCAGCAAAGCATTGGATCTCAATCTGTTTTTCATGGCTTAGGGCGTGAAAGCCCAATCATCCCCCCCCAACTCGCTCTCTTTCTCTGGGTGAACTATCCCTCTTTCATTAGCAAAGCTATCAAAAACACATTCTGGCTTATAGAAACTACAAAAAGCCACAAAATGCTTTGCATTGTATTCCTTTCATATGAAAATATAAGCAAGTGTATCGTACAATTGTTGTTTTGTTTTTTTTTGTCATTTTTTTGTCATTTTTTTTTTGTTCATCAATACTGAGAAGTTAATACTAGAACCCGAGTTTTCATGATTACACCAATGCAGCTCTTAGATTGAAGGGTGGTCCTCACTCCGTCCTCTAACCAGAGTCCAAAAAAAAAAAAAAAAAAAAGAAAATCAACACCTAGCATTGGGTTCCTGCATGTTTACCTGTACAATCCTTCAAATGTTGCATAATAGCTTTTTCATTTATTGAGTTCATAAATCTTGAAATGTCTGGCAACTTTTTAACCCCTTGACTGCAACACCCCTTCCCCCGCCTGTTAATCCACTATTTACATAAATACGTTGAACCTGCAACATGACATCATCTAATGTTAACACGTTTTTGCAAGGGAGGACTGCGGAGAAGGAGTATAAGCAATGAAACTGATACTGTACACATGTACTTTTTGTCCAACTCAAGTGCAAGGTGTTCCCCCCCCCCTCTGGACACACTCACTCTCATGTTAATGTTTTTTTTTTATTATTCATTTTTTGTTTCTGGTTAATGATACATCACTGAGGCAAATTGTAAGTACGTTGTTTTATGAGACGGAGTACCTGACTACTTCTTTTTATACGCTGATATGCATATATGTACACATAAATACGTGTAGAGATATATGCATGTGATTCTTTTATCCACACACAATACATTTTATGCATAGTTCCCCAGAATAAATCCCCCATCCAAACAACCCCCCCCCCCCCCCAAACACCCTCACTGGTTTATATAATGTCAATAAGTAAAGCACACACACGCACGCACACATTCAACAAAAAGAAGTAAATAATAATAATTAAAAAGAAAAAGAAATTGCAAAACATGTTTTTGAAAAGGGTTGTCCCTTTTCTTTCCTTCATCTTTAAAGAGATAAAAGGAGAGAGGCTGTGGGGTCGGGTGGTGCGTGACAAGGAAATGGGAGCTGACTTTGGGGGCATCGAAACGCTGCATTGTCAGGGTCTCCGGGCAACTTGGGGCACAGCCAGGGGTGTCGGCAGAGCTATCATGTCGCCCATCCCTCTGACAACCGCACCCGTTTGATGGAGGGGCTCTCTCGCTCATCCAGGGCAGGCCGGGCCAGTCCTAGGGGCGAGTGGAACTCATTCCTGTGCTCGTCGCGGTCACTGCCCTCATGGGAGCTGCTACAACTGCTCAGGCTATCGACGGGGGAGCGTCCCGAGTCCTGGCGGGACTGGGGGTTCTGACTGGGTGGCACCCCGCCGCCGTAGCCCCCCGGTGTGCTGCTGGTGCGATCTCTAGGAGGAGAAACAGGTTCGGACTTGATGTGCAGGCTTTGAGCAGAGGGCAGGGATAGATTTGAACCCTGACATAAGTGAGAGCTAGAGCAATTTCTGTTGGAAGGAAAAAGGAAAGGCAAAGGGGTTACAGAGTTACAGAGCAAGAGACAAGGTGATTGTAAAGTCAAGTCTGTCCACACAAGCATGCAGTCAGCACTCCCGCGCGCACACATGTGAAAAACAGTGAGGTGTCACTTATTGTTTGACCTAACAAGTGCAGATGCAGAACAGTGAAGAAGTCTTAGCGTGGCAACTCAAACAAAAATCTCTGTTAATTATCTATGAGTTATCATGCATTTTCCCAAAAACACAAACACCTTAACAGTAAGTTTCCTGCACTCACCCGAGCTGGCTGAGGGCTGAATGCTGCATGTTCTGAAGATGTTGCTGCTGCCAGCCACTCATGGAGCCGAGGTGCAGGGAGCTGCCACTGTTGAAGCCAGACAACGAGGACAGGTCTGCACTGTTCAGGGAATACTCTGCACACAAAAATACGAGGGAGAAAAGAAAGAGTAGGATGAAGACTACAAAAGCTTAACCTTCCTGTTATGTTCGTTTCTAGGGTACAGCAAAAATGTTCATGGGTCAATTTGACCCGGGGAGTGTTTAATCATGCAACAGTGTCAGAAACTAAACAATTCCTCCAAAACATTTTTGTATCTGATTATTAACTCCAATACTAACCATTTCAATCAATATTTGCGTAATGATATATTTTTTTATTTTTCAGAAATTAAGGATCAATGATGACAACCTACTCATTTACTCATTTAGACATAAAAAATGGAATTTACATTCTTTATGTCCACTGATAAAAACCTAGACACAAAAAATCTATAATTTCCTTAAAATTGATCTTTGGTAAATATTTTCATATTACACTTTTATTTCTTTTCAATGGGTGAATTTTATAATTGAACTTGAGACACACATACTGTTCAGGGTCAAATTGATCCACTGATTAAAATTAAGACAAATGAGTCATGCAGGAGGATTTATGTTTTCCTCCACTTCTGCTCAGTGTCCACTCAGTGTGGGTGGAGTTTATCCATGGAAACAGAAAAAGTTCCCGTCAAAAATTGTATGAACACCTGCTTTCTCGCAGTGTCGTTGTGAAGTAAAGAGAATAGTGAGAAAGTGGGCTTGTGTGCATCTGGGTGTGCATGTATGTGTGTGGTGTGTTGTGTTTGTGTGTGAGGGGTAAAATATAATTCATAGCTGCAAGAAAAACATATAGAATTGGACATTTTTAAATCTTTATTTGCACTTTAACTTGACTGCTGGGTCAAATTGACCCGAACGGTATCTATGTAAAAAGTAGAGCCAGGGGGTAGAGTGCACCTATTAAGACAAATAGAAAAAGTTTCACGCAAAAAAAAAAAAAAAAAAAAAAAAAAAATACTTCCAACTATTTTTAAAAAAATGCAACTTTAAAACGGGCCAATTTGACCCAGAACATAACAAGAGGGTTAAAGTTGCAAAAAAGTGAGCAGCTCCGGTAGAACGTGTGAATCCTATTCCCTGAATGTTAGTAGTGCTATAGCACCCTCTGCTGTTAAAAGGTTATATTACAACTGAGCATTTGGAGAGCTCTAAGTGTAACTTAATTCTGAAAATGCACATTATTTTCCATCCATCCATTTTCTGTTCACCCTTTGTCCCTAATGGGGTCAGGAGGGTTGCTGGTTCCTATCTCCAGTTACGTTCCGGGCGAGAGGCAGGGTTCACCCTGGACAGGTCGCCAGTCTGTCGCAGGCAAATTATTTTATTATACAATTATAAAAATAGGAATCAAATGTCATATACATATGCACATTAAACACATTGGTACGTTTCAGAATGTTTTTACTGGTTATATTGATAAATGTGGCTCATAACCTATGAAAACTTGCTTCCCAGAAAATGATATTACATAAAATGAATTAAAAAAAATGGGGCTGCACAGTGGCACTGTGGTAGCACAAGAAGGTCCTGGGTTCGATTCCCGGCCCAGGGTCTTTCTGAAGGAGTTTGCATGTTCTCCCTCTGCATGTGTGGGTTTTCTCCGGGTTCTCCGGCTTCCTCCCACATTCCAAAAATATGACCATTAGGTAAATTGGTCTCTCTAAATTCTCCCTAGGTGTGAGTGTGTGTGTGAATGGTTGTGTGTCCTGTATGTTTCTGTGTTGCCCTGCGACAGACTGGCGACCTGTCCAGGGTGAACCCCGCCTCTCGCCTGGAACGTAAGCTGGAGATAGGAACCAGCAACCCTCCAGATCCCACTAGGGACAAGGGTGTTAGAAGATGGATGGATGGAACAAAACAATGCTTTTTTATTTTAAAATGCTATGTCTGCACAATCCTACTGACTGACAGTTGTCCAACAGGCCTTCACTTATTCCATGCACATGGAAGGGAAACTATAAACGGTCATTACTGATTAAGCTGGCTGTTCAAATAGGGCTGTATCCAGACATATGAAGAGGAGACAGAATAGAAGCAATACAGCCAGAAAAAGGTACACAAGCAACATACTGGACCAACAGTGTTAAAGAAATGTCCTTTCAAATTTGAGGAGATTAACAAAGTGTGGACACAGGCGTATCCATTACATGGGCAACAGCAAAGTTGTCAGAGTCATTTTACTAAGGACAAGAAGTGTTGGACTGTTGCTCAGTGTTCAATGTGCGTTTTTCCGATGCAAGAAAATTCTTCAATTTATTTGGAAAATCACATCAAAGCAGTCTGAAGGAAAACTGTAGAGACACATACTGCTACATGTTAGAGGTCAAAGGTGAAGTTTCCATGAGTAACAATGATTTATAGAGATGTCAAATGCTGCTATTGGTTCAGTGAGTTTTATTGAGTTCAAAGTCAATGCGACTATCTACCAAGATTTCATGCTTCAATCTGTTGAGAACTGTTTGAGAGATGCTGATTTGACTTTCCAGCAGCTGACACATGCCCACACTGCCTTGCGTTAATGACCATGGTACGACTGTACCCGATTCAACACCAGATTCACCTGATTTAAACCCTAGACAGAAATTACACCTCATACATATATACATATATACACTCCTGAGTTGTTCATTCTTATGATATTTATATATATGTATGATAAAATTTCTATAGTTAAATTTGAGTCATTTGACTAAAGTGTAAAGTAACTTAAGTTATGTTAATAATGTAAAGTAAACATTATTAGATAGTCTCTCTGAAAAAAACAAAAGAGGAGAGAGAAGACACTGAAGGACGTACCGGTACCATAAGAGGTAGAGATGGCAGATGGATAGCCGCCCATGCCTTGTCCTGGTAGAGTGGGAGTTGCTACTGAAACCACAGGAGTGGCCAGCGACTGAGCAGACTGCGAGTTGTTAATTCTCTGGTTCTGTGACAGAAAGGGAAAAAGAAACAAGACACAAGAGAAGCTTGAGAACATGAGGTGAACTTCTGCAGGAAACAAAGAAAAAAAAAAAAGTAGCCAACATTTTATCATGTGTATTTTCTTTTTCTGTGCCAGCAGATGCTGAGAGATCAGGTGTGGTACAAACTTCAAGGGAAATTAATCATTTGACAAGAGGCTCGGTTGAACTCTGCCAACCCCATCATTTACCTCTCTTTTTTTATTTTACAAGGGGCTGCTGTCGCTATAGTAACACCATGGGTTTCCATAGCAACGTATGGTGCCAACTGCAAGGGAAAGCCTTTCATGGAGGGAGAGGGAGAAAACAATAGAGGTTTGATGAAAAAAGAAAGTGTCTGGTGTCTTCTGTGTGGACATTTAGAGGTTTAAGATCTGTGTGGAAGTTGTTTTTAACCCTCTGGAAGCTAGTAAGAGAAACACATGAAGAGTGGAGGGAGGAGGAGATACAGCTGGGCTTGTGGCAGTAGAGTGGTTGGGTTGCTTTTACTTAGACACGCCACTGGATGGCACTATGCACCCTCGCAATATGTCATCAGCAGAAATAGGGGGGAAAAGTTGGCCGTTATAAGTTAGGAGTTGCTCTTCTTAAACAAAGAAAAGAAAAACATATCCCACAATAAAAGGTACAGCTGTTGGGATTCTAAGGCACAATGTGCTCACTCGAACTACAGAGGTGGTTTACTATAATAATAAAAAAAAGGTTTTGACTACTTCGAGGTTGTCTCGTTTTCTAAATTTGAGTGGCAGTCTGACTTACCAACAGCAGGTCAACATCCTCAGACTGATGGCATTGAAAGGGGAGGGTAATACATTCAAATTAGTGCACATGATTGAGCACATTAAGGGAGCTCATAGGGATGTAACTAATTGAGGACTCAACCAATGAAACCAAAACTAATTGGAAAAAAAGAGCATAT
The DNA here is from genome assembly GCF_019740435.1 of Gambusia affinis. Taxonomy (NCBI): domain Eukaryota; kingdom Metazoa; phylum Chordata; class Actinopteri; order Cyprinodontiformes; family Poeciliidae; genus Gambusia; species Gambusia affinis. Next base: position 10,992,725 of record NC_057870.1, read on the forward strand.
ATGTAAAAGCTAGTGAACCTTTACTAACTAAAACTAAAAACAGATTGAAAAGAGATGAGGCAAAGCTGCCAGATCACACAGTTTAAGTGCCAGCGCACAGAGACACAGCGGGATCTATGGTGGGTATCTGACAAAATATCAGCCTTGGGCCAACACAAAGTTTTTGAAAAGATCTGTCAAAAAGGTAAAGATATTGTTTTGAACAGGATTTCTGCAAACTTTAGGAGGTAAATTCCTTTAGAGACATTTTCTAGAGACTCATTATTTAAAATTAAGACGTATGAAAACCAAGTTAAATTAATAATTTACTTTTAAAAAAAAACAAATTTAGCAAACTAAACAGACAGCAGTAATTTTCTGCGAAAAAGCAACAAAAAAATAAAAAAGATAAATAAAAAACAAGAAAAATACCAAAATCAATGGAAGAGGCAATAAAAAAACAAGCATACATAGAAATTTTACACATTTCTAAAGGTATTTTGAGATTTTGTTTAGAAAATCTGGATGTATTTAAGACAGTGTAGGCCCTGAAGAGGCTTAAAACCTGTTTAGGACTTTTTTGTAGCTCTGCAGAAACCCTGTTCCCATAACAATAAATCCATCAACCCAAGTCTGATACGAAGAGATAAAAGCAGCAGTGAGAGAAAGAAAAAGGAAATAAACAATAAGAGACCCAGATACAGGTCATATCACATACAATGGGGAAAGCAGATGAGGAGAGAAAGGATGTCAAATGAAGGATGCAGAGATTACTCACAATGGAGGGCATGTTGTTCTTGGCCCCAGGGGGGATGAGCACGCGTAGGTCAGGTTTGCGGTTGTTCATGCCCAGGTTCATGGGTGGGGGGGACTTTGCCTGCATGTTCTTGTTCATTCCACCTGAGGAAACTAGCAGGCCAGGAGAGTTGCGGTGGTTCCCGTAGCCATTTCCTGACAGAACAAAACACACAGGAAAAAACATTAAAAATGCTCCTTTTCGGACCTGATATTTAACAAAAACAACTGAGGTGTTGTCTTTTTAAACCTTTTCTGAAAAGTTTAGCAAAACTCTATCCCCTGCTGACTGTAATTTGCCTAATCAGGGAATACATGAATTCATTTTCTCCCTTTGGACACTTTTAGGTGTTTCTGTCTCCTTTCCCCAACCCTGTGGTAGGAATTTTATTGGGACACTTATAGTAGACGGGGACTCATAGAAAAGCGCACCCACAGACCCACAGTCAAACAGATTATCACAACAGTAACAGTCATTTGTTAGGAAGTCATATGATGAACACACCCTTTACCTCAGTTTCTGTCAACAAAGACTTTATGTCTCAGCCACAGCGAATTAACCTCGTAAAAACATCTAATTATGGGTCACAAGACCACAAAAGAATGAGGTCAATAAATAAATCAAAATAAAGCAGGACTAAGTCATCGCTCCGCACAAAAAAACTACTCTGTTGCTGCTTAAGATCCACTTTCTCCGACACAAGAAAAATGGTGGGGTGAAATCCTACCAACATCATTAAAAAAGGCTGAGGGTAGAGAACACTGCCAGGCAACAAAGTCTTTGTTTCTAACTTCGTACCGTGGGCTGTTTTTCCCCTTACTTCCCCATCCGATCGTCCAAAGGGGTAGAACACAGGGAGCAGTGTGGACGTTCCCACTTGAAAGACGGGCAGGAATTATACGTTAGACATAAATGAATTTCCTAATCATATACTCCGGGGGAAAAATGAGACGCAGATGTCTTCCTGGGCAATTTCCCTCGCTGATCTTTGTTTAATTTGAGAGCGAGGTTTTTTTTGTTGTTGTTGTTGTTTGGAAATGAAAAGTCTCAAAAGCTCAATTTGAACAATTTGAAGAGTAAACGACCGCTGGCGGTGAGAGAAAATGAGGCTGACAAGAAAACGAGAAAAACAGCATGTCGTTCTTGGTGTGAGTGTTATTGCTGACAACTGTGATTTATAACCATGTTTAAGCTTTTGTTAGCATTGAGTTGTGGGTCATTTTGTGTATGTTTTATAATAATTTTTTGTAGGCAGATCAGCTTGTGTGTAAATCCGGACATTTTCTTATAAATAGCACATGCAGTATCTTGTAAAAGTTTTCATTCCCCTTGAATCTTTCCACATTTTGTCATGTTACACAACAAGAAGATACATATTTTCTTGTGATTTAACACACAGTTCATAAATGTTCCAACATTGAAAAGTTTATAAATTATGCCATACATTAATAATAAGTTCCAGTGAGTCAGCTCTAGAGTGTAGAACCACCAAGTTTTTTGGCTGTACTTCTTGACTAGCTTTGCACATATAAACATTATTGCCCATTCTTAACAGCAGAATAGCTCAAGCTTAGTCACATTGGATAGAGAGCATCTGTGAGCATCTTGAGTCTTGCCACAGATTAGATTTAGATCTGTACTTCCAACAGGCAAGCGTACAAATATGCTTTCATTTAAAGTATTCCTTTGCAGCAGCTGCATTGATGTTTAGCGCTGTTGTCTTGCTGGAAAGAGAACATCCTCATCACCCTAAGATTTTCTTGCAGGATTGCCCTGTATTTAGTTCCACCTGTCTTCCAATAACTTTTGCAAACTCTTCTGTTCCTACTGAATAAAAGCATTACCATTATATGAGTTTGCCACCATCGTTTTCCTTGGCTGTGATGTAGTGTTCAGTTTGCCACCATCGTTTTCCTTGGCTGTGATGTAGTGTTCAGGCTGATGTGCAAAAATAGTTTTCCATCACAAAGTGGTTTTCATGAAGGTCACAAAGTACTATTTAGCTCTGATCTGAAAAGTGTACCTTTTATTACACTTTAACATGACCTGCGGGAAACTACAAACAAGACGTCTTGCACCTTTTTGTCCTTCCGCTTCAGAATGACTATATGTGAGGACTGCATGATAAAAACTTGCCCTGTTGACAGATTCTTCCACCTGAGGTGTGGATCTCTGCAGCTCTACAAGGGGTAACAAAGGTCTCTTGGCTCCTTCTCTGAATAATGCTTTTCTCATCTGGCTCGCCAGTTGTTGTGGACAGTAGTTGTGCCATAATCCTTTCATTTTCAGATGATGGATTGAACACTGCACTGAGATGTTGAAAGCTTAGAATGTTTATAATCAAAAACTGCTTTAAAACTCTCCACAAGGTCGTCTCTGACCACCTGTGTTCCTTAGTCTTCATGATGCTTCTGTTCATAGAATAGCTGGTTTCATGCTGACATTAAATTACAGACAGGCAGACTATTTACTAAACAGGTTACTTCTGGGACTTTATTTTGACCAATTACTAAGGACCTCACAGATACTACACAGATCCGATAAAATAAATTGAAATTCGTGGTTGGAACGTGACAAATTTACAAAGCGCTATAAGCACAGGTTGCCCAGCATGGCATAAGGGTGCTTCCAAGCCTTGCATATGATTGCACATGTGTTTTTGTGTCGGACCCCTCTTAGCTCCAGTGTCTTTCTCACACTTGTAAAGAGGCAGCTGCCTCTTCAGCACAGCCGCTTTCTCATTCTCATGGCGGGCCCTTTATGAGACTGAGTGGGTGCATGTGGAGAAGGATGAATGAGACCTCACTCACACACAAAGCCTGCCACGCAACACATACACATATACTTTGGTAAATAACCCAGCAGGAAGTACATCAGTGTTTCTCTACAGATGAGTAAAATAGACGGCACACTATAGAGAGACGTTAATACACACTTTGGTCAAGAAGACATGGATTTCATCACGGTGCCAGCTAATCAGACATCTGTGTGTTCCCGCCCTGTAGAGATGGCTGCAGTCCAGTCAATTATATGCTGGATGACTGTAATCATGAGTGGCAGAGGCCAGTCCTTAAGCACTTCAAAAGTAAAATCACCGACCAATTACACTAATGAAGCGAGAACTGTGACTCAAATCTCTCTATTCTGCAGCTGATTTGAGGGTGGTAGCATTCAACATAGACTGAATCCCTACATCAGCTGAAGACATGATATCCAGAGTTCAATTCTATCCTCCTCCTCCTACTCCTTTTATGCTACTTTGCAAACCGGAGCTGCACGCAGGCTGGCGTCACCTATTTAGAGGAAGTACCAAAATTAAATACAGCTTATCAAGTAGCCCCTGTTTTTCTGTTGCTATGTTAAACATTCAGACTGAGCACAAAATCTGATCTGAGATTGAGATAAACAGCTTCATGCTATTTCTGCTATTTATAAGTGTGCATGTGTGGGGGTCAACGTTAATTTAGCTCCATGGCTACATAGGGCATGTGTTTGACGAGGCCCCTCCAGTGTCTTCATTCACCCTTTTCTTTCCCTCTTACACACGTCGCTCAAGCTCACGCTCACACACACACGCACACAAAAAGAGAGGTGTGGTTAAACTCTTGTACATTTAACTGTTACTGAACAAATTTCTGATGTCCTGTTGTGGTCTAACAGGCGTGCTCCATTCTATTCCCCATGCTCACACACTCTTCCGTTGCGGTTTAGCCAAATGTGCATTCAACCCCAAATTCTCCAACTGAACCAAGGTGTCACATTCGAGCTCACAATTTGCACAGTTGGTGCAAGGTGTTGCTCAGACCAAGGAAAGACATTGTTTAAGCAGTTGAAGGCCACTTTTTGCCAGTTATCATGTGCAGTCTATTATTCATCCAGCTCCACGTGTAGACCTAAGACTTAAGGGAGTGAATGGTGTATGACAAAGTTGGGAGGTAAGAAGAGAGATTCTTGCAGAACTTTAGTGAGGAGGGTGCTGGTTGAAATGTGGATCATGGGTAATTAGTTTTGCTCATGGCAGTCGTTAGGATCTCACAAGCTGGGGCCTTAAGCCAGAGTTCTGCTCAACGGGTCTCTTACTCTCCAGTTCTGTCCCTTTCACCACCTCGTACTCTCTCCCAGCCGGCTAAGGGAATGACAGATTGAAAATATACTGCATAAATAAGCAAACATGCACATGTGCACACACACCGCCTGCAATATTTCCATAGAAAAGACATGATGACTAAGCCTTTCAGTGACATGCCCCATTTACACTAGACTAGAATTACCTGGGGACCTTTAGTGATTTTGAATACACCCCCACATCTGGGTTTCATGTATCATATTTGCACAAGATGAGAAAAAAGGGTGTTTTGGTTAACATTGCAAGTCAATTCTCCAAAGAATTGGTCCCAGATATGATTGAATCACAGTGTTTTACAACTAGTCTTGCAAAGAAACTGAACTCTTGCAGAAAGTGCCACAAATCGGGTGCTTATGTGCATATCTGAAAGACATCCATCCAAAAGGTTTTCGTTTCTTATGGTTATGCCATAGACATATAGACATATCTAAGACAGTGTGGATTTTGCTTATTTAAACACAGTGAACAGATCATGGGCATCAAAAGGCTCTTTATGGTGCGACAATGTTTGAAACACCTTGACTGCCCTGCAAAAGTATTCATGCGTGTTGACATTTTTCACCCAATTTTATTGAGATTTTATGTGATAAACCAACACAGTTGCAAATCTCTTAGGGTATGTCTCTACCAGCTTTGAACAGCTAAAGATGGAAGATTTTGTCACTTTTCTTGGTAAAATAGCTGGATAGCGGGCATATATGGTCATAGATTTTCTTACCAGATTGTCAAGAAAATTTGGGTCTGGACTTTATCTGGTCCATTCTAACACACACTTTCTTCTAAATCACCTAAGCTGCGGATCTCTGTAGTTCCTCTGGAGCACGGCCCTCTTGTCTGCTTCTCTGAATAATTCTCCCCAGGCCATTTTGCCAGTTTAGATGCAAAATTTTTATTATAGGCATACAAGTAAAGGAAACTGAGTACTAAAGCATATTTTTTAATTTTAATTGGAAACAATAAATTGTACAATTGTTCTTCTACTTCACAATCATGCACAACCTTCTGTTGGTCTAACAAATAAAATCCCAATAAAATACATTAAAGCTTCCGGTTGTAAGGTGACAAAAGGAGACAAAGTTCAAGAGGCATGAATACTTAAGAAAGGGACTGTAACTCTAATGAAGTTCGTAGGAACATCATTAAAACGGGTGACCAAGTTAGTAGAACACTTCCATCTGTGTTCCCCTACTGTTTTTCATTTGCACACATGCTTCCACCATCAGTGGATATTTATCACCGGGGTCTCCCTCCTCCAATCCCACCAAGACACTCTTTCTACCCCCTTCACCCCCACTCAAATGAGATTTAAGAGAGAACTGAATGGAATCTTTCAGCTTCCACATGACCCTCTCTCTCCACGTTGTGTTTTTCACGGCTGCTGAGCGACGCAGGGCCCTTCACAGAGTTCCTCTGTTCCCCCCAGTGAAGGCAACACAAAGGCTGCGTTTGAGGCGCGCACTGCGAAACGCCGTCAATGGAACGTACGCCACAACAAATGGCCCTGTTGTTGCGCGCACTCGTGTTTGTTGTGTGCGACGGGTGACCAGACAGAGAGCCAGGCGTTGACCCCTGATGTCAGGGCCTTGGGAGTGTGCGTGCGGGAGTGCGTTAGACAAGACTACCCAGCTGTGCCCGACCAACGCCCCCAATTCCCCATTTTTACACTCTGCACTGCATGCCGTAAAATTTAACCATTAAAATGGGAGTCCCTTTCCTATAAACTTGAGCTGAACATGTCCCTGGGGGCAGACTGGTGGACAAACAAAAGCTATCTCACAAGATTTCATCAACATGCTTCTCCACTGGCGTTGCTTAATAAATCAAGATTTTTTTTACAGAAATAATAAACTTCATTCTTTTGAAAACGTAAAATGTAACCAGAGATTCAGGGCCTAGCTTCTGCATACGGTTAAATTTTTTAGCTTCTGTTTCCCCCCCACTTGTTTTACCATTTTATAGCAGAAAGCGGGCAGGATGTGTCACAGCCGAGGCACTGAGCAAACATTCCCATATGAACTCCACGACCACTAACTTCAACACATCATGGACCAAATCTTCACTTGGGTTTGGGTTAGTGTTAGTCATGCGTTTTATGGCCCGAAGTGGGTGAGTGGGTGACATAGATGTGTGTTTGTGTGTCTGCAAGCAGACATGTGTGAGAAGAGGAGGCCATTCTTACCAGCACTGGTGCCTGCGCCAGTGGTGAGGTCAGCACCCATGAGGCCACCTGTAAGATGAAATAACGAGCAAAGCAGAGGAGAAAAAAAACCATTAGAGGATAGACACCCACACAGCATCCATTCCGCCTCCCTGTCTCTCCCACTTTAATCACAACGTGTGTCGGTCCGACGCGAGAAGCTAGGCTTCCTCCCACTTAAACCCTTAGCACACTGAGCAACTGGACGACACTGCGGATGCACGAAGGTGCTGTCCAAGAAAAATGACACATTATTATTTTTAAAACATGCGAGGTGGACGAGTGGGAGGGTTGAGAATGTTTTTTGCGCTGGATGCGGTGAGCGCCAAAGCTCATATTTAGTTTGTGCTCTGCGTTTCAGACATCCAGTTGTAATGACAGGGTTGAGGGTGTGGGCAACAGCCTTTTGGGCTACAGGGACAGAAAAAGGACTGTGGACAACAATAACAAACCAACAGGCTCAACTGCTTATAAGTAGCACCAGAGTCTCACAATAAATAACAGTGGGTTGGGATTTAATATTGTTTTACATCATTTTGCTGTTACCTTTGACAAAACAGTGAAGCAGGGAATATGTGATTATATGTGGGAGGGAAAAAAAACCCCCTCCAGATTCATTCACCGCCTTTAGGTGGAACATTGTGGGTAGCTGTCATGAATTAAATTACACGTTTTGATGTGTCTGGCTCTATTAGCATGACAGACAGGTTCACACGCTTGCTCAAAAAGACAGACAGATGGGATAACCGCATGCTTTGGGGTTGAGGGGGTGCACGGGTGCACATGGGGCACTACCTGCGTTACCTGCACTGGGGGGTCTATGTGTCACTCCTGGAGACATGCTGTTTCTCTGTAGACCATGGTGCGCTAGTGGCAACAGATTGTGGTTGCCTAGGGACCCACCAGGATGGCTGTAGATTAAATTGTTCTGGTTGCTTGTGGGGATAGAGACGGGCATGTCGTAGTTCGATGGGGGCACGGCCTGCTGGGAAAGAGATGAGAGAAATATATGAAAAAGACAAAGATTAGACTAAAGGTAACAACCATTCAGGTGAGTAAATGAAAGATTAGGGCGTTTAGTAAAGAGTGGATAAAAAAAAGAGACAAAATGACGATTCAGAAACACTCCATGAGTGGAGAATAAAGACAGAATGGCTGAAGAGTACAGATGACATGAAAAGACAACACATTTTCAAATGGATGAATGAATGTGAAGAAAGAAGAAAAAAGTGGACTGGACATGTACAGAAAATTTTAAAAATCCAAACAAGAGAGTGGTAAAGAAAGAAAGAATAAGTAAGACTAGAAAAGATTGTTAACAAAGAACAGGAAATTCTCTTGTTAGTAATTCTGGCCATGGAGACCCTTTAGCATTCCAGTTTGATTTAGCATGACTTAGCATCTAAACAAACAAGTCCTAAGAATGGCACGACTGAAAACTTTTTGTTTCACTTTCCTACATCTTGAGATCAGAAACAGACTCATGTCTGATCTGAGTATTTTTCTGGACTATTACAAAATAGCCCAAAATAAATTCTATGGGTTACTTGGATAAAGATTTGGCATTGTGTTCTCCTAAGAAGGCAAAAATAAAATGTAATAGATTTACCTTCTAAATAGCAGTTCCTGGATACGTTTTCTTTTAGAGGAAATTAAGAATTATTTTCCCGTCTACGTCACTGAGCCAACACCAGGTGTTTAAATGGTTGGCGAAGATCAGCCAGCAGCTCAATCAGGAACACGAGTCAAGCTAACCCGACAGCCCTGAGGCATTCAGTTTGTCATATTTATTGTGTCATTTGGCAGAAGGATTTAACCTTGGGAGTGCCCTGGAAGTGGTTGATCCTTTATGTTAGCTTTAGGAAGTAGAAAATAGGCCTCTAAATTACTGCCATGTGTCTTCAAGATGCGGAGGGAGTGCATCGTGAGCATCGGCCTGCTGTACATGGAAACCGGCTTGGTGCCTTAGAATTGCCTCAACTTCTATGATTCTTTTCCCTCTACATTGCTAAGGACAAATATTATTTCAACATACAAAAATGGTTGTTTCTACCATTTTCATTGTGAGCTTTTGCACGCTTCAGTGTAACTGCCAATCCAGTCACCCACACAGTCCGCCATTTCTTCCATTTTAGAGTCCTCACTGGACTTTCAGAGCTTATCATTGCCTTCTTTGTAGTGGGAGCTGTCTACGTCCCCCATTACTGGGAGCAAAGGGCCCCGTTTGTGAACTGTCTTCTAGCTGGTGCCATCCTTCCTGTTTTCACTCATCTTCCTCCCTTGTCTTTCCCCACAGCTCCCCCACCCCCTGCCAACAGTCCCCATGCAATCCAGAGGTTCAGCGCTTGGCAGCCGCCCTGACCACACGCTGAACTGCCACTTGTTGTGTACATAGTCCACCCTTCAACTCAGCAACCCCTGCCTTTTTTCTAACCACATCGCCTCCTGCTCCACGTGGGCTAGATACTACTGTTCTCCTCTTACTAATATACTGTGGAATTATGTCTCTCTATGCAAGTGCCAAAGCGCTAACCACTTCAATATGGTGCATTCTGAATGAGGAACAGGGGTCAGTTTAAATGGAAAAGAAGTCCCTATTTTGTGGTTTGTGTCAGCTTACTTTGCAAAATTAACATCATAAATCTTGCAGACGCTACCTTGACTTGTGCCCACAAAGATGCCTTCAATAATTTCAGGTTTGTGAAGAACATGGAACATCTGCTATAGTTTCTCTGCCATGCTGCCTGCCACCTCCCCCCCCGCCAACACCTCCCCCTCTAACTCCAAACCCCTGATGTTGCAGGTGACTGAGCGCTGTTTTGGTGCAGGCAGCAAAAGGACAAACACATGCACACCACACTCCCCCCGGGACACAGGCAACAGTAGTGCGGGCGGAATGAGTTCAAGGTGGGAAAGTCAGATAATATATTTTTTTTTTTCTTGAGAGAAAGTCTGCAATTAATAGAGGAAAACGCCTGTGAGCTGCGGTCACACTTCTGTCAGATTAGAGGGCTGTTCCTCAAATGTAAGCAAGCAAGTTTGAAGAACTGTAATTTCTTCATTGTAAATAAACACTGTAATCGCACTTTGAGCTTACTCTCACTCTCTTTGTGCAATTAGTCCAGTTAAAAACAACTGTGGTTAGCTGGGTTAGCTCAACATTTGCCATTGAAAAGCAGCTGAGCGACGGGGTTGCTCCCTCAGTACTTACAGGGATCTTATGAGTTTTTATCATGTGATCAAACTCCTCATTAATCTGTTTGTATTTCTCCTCAGTGCGTGGGGTGAGGATGAGAGCAGAGTCGAGCTCCGGGCTCTCACTGCCCTTGTTCTCCTTCTTGTTCAATGCCTGGCCAGGTTCCACAATCACAGAAAAAGGAGGTGGGGGAAACATGAAGGCATGAAGGTACGGAGTGATGCCGGGGACATGGAGATGAAGAGACAGACACCAAGGGGAAAAAAAAAACAGGGACAGGGGAAGAGAGGAAAAGAAAGGGTTAATGACAAGTACTTACACACAGTCTCTGTCTGCTGATCATCAGATCAATGTCCTCGTTTATTTTCCTGTACTTGTCCTCGGACTCGGGGCTGTGGCCCACCGAGTCGTCTGCGTCTGGGTCTGGGCTGTCACAGCCGTTTAGGCCCTTCTTTCTCAACGTCTGAAATCAGAGCAGTTGCACAACATAGTTGAAGGGTGTTTTGGGCGGGTAGCCAAGAATCCTAATTAAAATACCTAAGCCTTTAATTTTATTTTTAAAAATTAACTGTTAAAGTACATTTGTTGTTTTATAGAGCTGTTCCATGACAAGTGTATATTTTCTTAACCATTTTGGAAATCTCTAACCTGTTAACATTGAGTGAAGGAAATTTTAGTTGTTTTTTAAACACACTTACATACAACTTATCATTCAGAATGGCACAAATATTTTAATCACAACCGACAGCACAATGCTACATATAATCATAGACTTGAAGAATTAAAAATAGTACAAGACTTTGGAAAAAAACAATAAAGAGGAGGTGTGGGGTTGTGGTATTCAATGCCTTGTAAATGTAGAGCTCTTTTACTGCAATTACAGCTGCAGCTACTTTATGGTATGTCTCTGAACTTGACACTAACATTTTTGTCCTTTCTTCACAGCACAACTCAGTCATGACTTTGATTTATTTCCCCTAGGATTATCCTGTATTTACATGGAAACCGACTTGGTGCAACTTCTGTAATCTCTTTTTTTCCTTCTACATTCCCGTTCCCTTGTGAAAACAAAAATCCACATACCATAATCCTGCCACCATCATGTTTCACCAATGGGGATGTTGTGGAAACCTGACTTCCTAGAGCTTTCTTTCAGCAGTAATAGATCAATAGCTTGTACTTGTATGACACTTTATCAAGTGCATCAGTCATTCAGCCATTCACACACACAGGGGTGAATTCCACGCTGATGGTGGTAAGACACATTGAGGCCACAGCTGTGCTGGGGCAGTCTGACATGACAGGTTGTCATGCACCGGTGCCACCAGGCCCACCAGCAATCTCAAGAACACAAGTGAGACGGACAGCGTTGGGATTGAACCAGCAACCCACCGGTTATAGGGCGAACTCCACCAGAGTCGCCACCATCGGCCCATCAACCAACAACAATAGCCTTATTCTCATAACTTTCCATAAAAAAACAGATTTGTGGAATGCACAACTATAATAATTGCATGATTAAATTACACACAGTTGGCCTCATTTCACTAATAAGGTGATGTCTGAAGGCTGTCAGTTGTACTTTAGACCTGTCAAAGTAAAGGAGATGGATACACATGTACACTGGGGCATGGGTGGTGTAATAAATATTACAATTACGCACTTCACTTTATTAGTCTGTTACAAATTTAAAAATGTAACATCACAAAAATACTACTTCAAGGCACTATATATATGTGCTATAAGGAAGGCAGTTTCTTGTTTTGGCCACCTGATGGCCACCTGCCCCTATTAGAGTGGGCAGCAAAACAGCAGAAACCCACTCACTGGCTTACCACTCCCTCTAACTGGAGGAGCGACTAAGACAAAGAAAGCTTTAAGGGAGGCGAGGGAGAGCCACATCTGTCCTTCTTTTTTCTTTTAAAGAAATTGTTGACATCCTTAACAACAAGGATGAGTTTCACAGTACATTACTTTGTGTGATAGCATGAGAGTCTGCCTGCCTTGCAACGATAGGTGCTGTGTTCATTTGCCTCGCAAAGTGGGGAGACAAAGACAGAGCAGGAGAGCAGAAAAGTACAGTAGCTGACAGTTACAGATCTCATCAAAGACACCCCCTCCTCCCACTCTTCTCCATCCTCCCCCCACCCCTTTCCATTCCCTCTCTCCTTCTGGCTTTAATAAAGGGAGATTAGTCTACAGGAGGAATATCATGGGCCTGCTCCTGTCTGTGCAGTCGTTGCTTTGCACCGCGCTCTCCTACTTTCATCTGAAGCTCCATATCAGACAGACGTAATTAAATTTACTTTAGCACACCCTGTATTTGATGCTGATCAAGTGTGTGTATGTATGTGGGAGGGGAAAGAAGGGGAATGAATCTGTGTTTGCGTGTGCAGGCGTGGGTGTGTGAGAGTAGGTGTTCGAGTCAAGCAAAAAAAAAAAAAAAGAAAGAAAGAAAAAGCGACCGAGCAGGAGAAAGGAAAGGAGATGGATGCTAAGATAAGTTAATCTCTGTGAACTTCTTCCTCTCATTTGTTTCTCTCCGCCAGTTCTCACTCACAGAAGCGATACAAGTGCGAGCAACTCCATCACAAGCAGCTGCAGAAATGACAGGAGCGATCTGCCTGCTTAGAAAACAAATAACAATCCAGTTATCTCTTATGTCAGCACAACAAAGGCCTGTTTAGAGTGTGGTTTTAGTGAACTTAGAGGGCCGCTTTTGTGTGTGTGTGAGATAACTGTTTGATTCTTGAAGCGTCTCGTGGCTGAGGCATCTACTGTAAGTGTGTCAACATTTGCTGGCTCTCATAATCCTCCCTCGGCCCCTAGAGTGGAAATCTGGAATTCTGAATTTAAAAGCGTCTCTCATATCTTTTGACAGTCTTCAGGAAATCACACCAAACAAATCAGCTGAGGCGATACAGAAGACCTGCAGTGAATCAGGCCCTCTTGCTCTATTAGAGCACTCTACGCGGAAAGAACAAAAGGGTGACAGAGGTTCAGCACGCTGGATTCTTATTTATAAGAAAAGGCGTCAGATGTAAAAAAGTTTCGATTTCTCCCGCCGAGCTTCCTCCGTGATCTTGGCAATGCATCACATCATGCTGACAAGAGCTGAACCGCCGGCCTTTCCTTGGTTCACATGAGAACACACGCAAGTACCAGTAACTTTTCTTCCCACCAGCACAGATTTCCACCTACTGCCACCAGCGTGGAGAGCACTAGGGATTCGATTCCATTCTTGGAGAAACAGCAGTGTAGCGAAGCGGGAGGACGAGAGCAAAGGCTGGGCCAAAAGTGTCACCCATATGGGGTAACTGAGCTGGCTGTCCTGCAGAGGGTTGGGCAATGGTTGCGCTGGGCGTCGATGGAGTGCAGGCAGCCAGGACAGGAGTATTACATGACTATAAAGCATGTGGCCTAGGCTTAGCTCTCCAGCAGGACTCGACATATTTAGGGTAGGGTTCAAGGATGCTATGTCACCTATCCCAGTTATGCCCACCTGTTCAGTGACATCATATCTGTTGCCAAAGACTGACAAACAGCCCAGCAACCAATAGGATCATCTGTAGCCATAAATGGACCTTCCACTCTTGTAGCCCACTTTTGCCATCCTATGCTTTTTAATGTTGTATTATAACTTGTTCATATGCTTTATTTATTTATTTATTTATATTTTTTATGTGAAGGAGATATCAATTCTTGCTCGGGGGTAAGAGTTACTCATCAATTTGTCAAGGCAACAAACAAAAATAACTTATTAGGTATAAATGTATGGTCGAACAACCTCTCACTAAAATGGAGTCCTAAAGGAATGTTGGCCAGTTTTAGATTCTATAAGTATATTTTATGATAACCATTTTATGATACTATAGTTGCATAGTATCAAAGTATTTACCCACTTTCTTTTTATTCCAAACAGAAATGCAGCAATAGTTCAAATTGCTGCTAAAACAATACAAAGACAGTATTCTTAGAATTACAATAGTTGAGAAAATCACTAACAATTGGACATTTTTTCTTTGATTTCCTCTGTTTCGTAATTGACTGGTTAAATAATGACAAATCAATTTTTTGTTTTTTCCTCCGGTCTGAACACCAGCACAGATTTCCACCCACTCCCAGTTTTTAAACACTTGAAAACTGGGAACTTCCAACCAAAAGAAAACTCTTGGATGGACTATCCTGTAAAGCAAAGACAGGAAGTAAACCAATGAGAGAGGCAACATGTTGAATTGTGTGCTGCTTCGTCTACTCCTCATACTCGGCAGCATCTTGTAGAAGAACATCTTGGTTAGAACACCATGATAAAAGTAGAAACCCCAGGTCTGTAAATATTTGGCATTCTGCCACTGTATGTCTTTTGTTGCCAACATGCTGAGGGGGGTGTTTCTGCTTTTGGTTAGTGATAGTTTTTGGTAATGCCACTCCCAGTGAGCAGATACTGTAACTGCAACTGTAAAAATATTTTGATCCACTTTCAAAAGTGCAGTGCAAAAGTGAACCAAGTCGAAGAGAAGAGGGACATTTCTGGGAAGTCCCCAGTACTATCCTGGGAACTTATTGTTTTTCAAAAACATTTGTATCACTAAGTTTTCCTCCTAACTGCCCTTTTTTCACACCTTCTCTGCTACGTTCTCAAAAGGACAGAACAATAAGACCAAATTTGACCAATGTGTGAAATGAGAAGTAAGTGACTAAGAAGTGAGTAGGAGAGGATGACGACTTCAGACACCAAACAAAAACCACAGACTGTGTCTAAGAATACACTGATCAGACACATTGCTGTGTATAACATGGACAAAGTCCAGTAAATGTGCAAGATAGGGGACCGGAAATGAGGGTGACATGGTTAAAAAAAAATGGCAGAAAAGCTGTTTCTTCTTGCTTCGCTCAGTGTCTTTCTCTATGGCCCCTTTGGAGGCTTGCTCCTAATTAAACTCCTTCTTCATGACGCTCCCTTATGACTCCACTCACAGGGCTTGTGTGAAGCAGGCACAGCATAGACAAGGTGTCCTACATACTTGAGACGCAGTGTCTCAGTGGTATCCCGTAGCTTTGCACCTTCAGCCAAGCTGGCCTAGACTGTGGTGGTAGAAGAGAAACTATCGGATTGAGAAAACTGAGTGAGGCGACCAGAGCTAGAGGGAATCAGAAGCATGCTTGTTTAGTAAATACACATATTCACACCGTCACGTGCTTAGATTTCTGTAATGTTTTAATAACAGCAAGAAGAGCTAAATTTCATAGTTTGGGTTGTGGGTGCCAACTTAGTGTCGCTCTCAAGCAAAACAGCGGAGGGTATTTGGGTGTGAATTCTGAGTGGCCCCAGGGGGTCTGCTAGGGACAGATGACGCCTGCCCAGAGCTCCCGCCATACCAGGATCCGTCTGCTCGGCAGTCTGCCACCCTGCTCACCCTCTCTGTCCCTCTATCCGTCTTTCTGCCCCCATGTCTCAGTCTCAGTCTGCTCCTCAGTCTGTCTTGGTCTCGCCTTCGCTGTCCTGCTCCTCATATTTTCTGCACTTCAACTATTAATTGAACAGAGTCAAAACACTGATGGCTTGATGAGTACGTCTTTATTTCTGATCTCCTCTGGCTAGTTGGTGGGTTGTGTTTGGAAAGAGCTCCAGTACTGACCATTTTCCCTCTGCAGTTATCTTGGCAGTGGCTGAAGGGTCTGACATGTCCAATATTGTGTTTATGGCTATTGGTGACAGTCAGGCCAGTGAATGGTTTTCAATGTCCTCAACCCATTGACTGACAGCACCAGTGCAAAAACATGTAAGAAAAACAACCCATTGATAGAAACTCTTTTCACATGTGGTAAATGGTAACATTGTTCCTGGAGACACTTTTGAAACAAAACCAAGACAGAGGATAATAACTAATTACCCATGTAATGGAGTTGTTAAAAGGTTTAATGGCAGGTTCAATTTAAAAGCATTAAACCAAATGTTCACAGAACAGATGTAAGAAAGACAACAATGGCTCTGTCTATAGTTGGTTGTGGTTCTATTAGCCAATCACCAATGCTTGAAATTCATCCTTATTAAGGTTGAGTTGGGAAGCTGTTGTTTTGAGAAATACAGTAAATGATTCTTTAGAAAATGTGTGATGACCTAGAGGTATTTAAATAAACATATACACTGTATAAACGTATCTGTAACATGAACAATGTAATCATGTTGTTAATCAATTAACAACTTACTCTCTTTTGAAACAGTGAAATTCAAGCAGTAACAAAGAGGTAATGAAGACCTTCAGAATAAAAAGAACATATACTTATTTTCTTTACAACTAAAAACATAGGGAGTGTATAATAAATTTCAGGTAAAATATATCACCAACCCAAGATTAAATTTTGATTAAAATCAAGGGAAAAGTTTTGAAAGGCCACAAGGAGCATGCTTTATTTAACCATCTGACAAACTTCATTGAGTAAGAGCATGCTGGTAAGGTGTAATGTGGTTTAATGTTTGTAAGGTTGAGGCAAGTAAGAGAAACACTGTCTCTTCCCATTACAAATGCAATGGAGGTAAGTCTGAAGTGGAAAAGTTGTGGATTAAGAGCTTCCAGCACCGGCGTACCATAAGCACAATCAGGGTGGCCTTACCGTCAGCAGGGAAGAAGTAATAATATGTTTGAGATGTGCTTTTATTCCCTACATTTCTATTTCATTTTGGGCCTGTTTGGTCTTATTCTTACTTGCTCTATTTTTCTCTCTCTCTCTCTCTTTCTCTCGCTGTCTCACACTCTTTCTCTCTCTGGCTCACTCTTTCGGTTCTGTGCTTTTCAAAGCAAAGGGAACATCAGAGGAATCAGGCTGGCTTAGTTTATTGGAAGCAGATGGCAGACCAAAGGGAAGAGGGCCACAGTTTCATGAAGCGTAGTTTGAACATGCCAGGACCATGTCGAGGGGCATGCCCATGGATGGCGGCGGCATGGTGTGTGTATTTGCATGAGCGATTTCGGGCTAGATAGCTGATTTAGTAGGTTACCAGTCTGAGAAGTGGGACCCCTAATCACAGTGTGTCCCTGTGTATGTTTTTTTTATTATTCATCAGTGCACCCAGTAGTCACTGGTTAAGGTCACTATTGGTTTAGCTACTTTTGAGAAATTCTGTGCCTTTTAAAGTTCCTATTCATTTTGTCTTGCCGTATTTTAATCAGAAATTAAAATTTTCTATTATTTTCTGAGTTTTTTCATGCTTGAGCAAAGGTATGATATTTCTAGTAATTAACAACTGAGTGTACTTTCTTTCTGTCTGTAGAGAGGACTCTTAGAATGTCCTAAAAATGCAGTGAAGAAAGTAATTAATAAAATGTTTGTAGAGGTGAGGGAAGTGAACGGTTATTCACATTTCCTCAAACTATGTCTATGCTAAAACTGCTACTGAGATGAGCACACGCAAACACACGCAACTTTATCTAGCCAGTACACAGCAGAATACCAGATGGTGCAGTTTTTCCCATATGGAAGACACACACACTTAGCACATGTCAGAATCCAACACTGTTTGCTGCTGCAGCATCCCAGCTTCAGGAACAAAGTGGTCATTCAGACTTGTCACTACACTGTATAATTAGCCAGATAGACATTATGACACACAATGCCAGCTCAGTGGAACTGCATAAAGAGGGCACTTGTGTGTTCACCCTTAGCCTGGCCATCTTTCATCCCCATCTACACTCCAGCTGTAAAATACTTCTCTATTCAATTGAGAACGAATCTATATGAGCTTCTGATGAGAAGCAGAAAATCGATCAGCCAAGGGTAAAACTGTGTGTTTTCCTCTCAAGTGTAGATTTACATACTTTGTATAAGTAGTAATGGGATATGAGCAGTTTATGTCATGGATGCTACTCCAGATGTGACACAATCATACCAATGCAGCTCTAAATTACAGACTCAAAAGTGATATGTAGTGACAGTGCAGCCTAGTAACTCCAGCTGTCTTCGGAAGAAGATCTCAAGTCACGTTCGAGCTGCTCTTTGTTCCTACTTTGTGGTCCCCTCCAGCATCACTAATCTTCACTTAGCGTCTTTTGTCTCTCCGTCTCTTATCGCGTGGCAACATAGCAGGAAAAGGGAGCTGGAGGGGGGCCTCGAGTAACAATAACCGGCCTGCTGACCTCTATACCGTGACCTTGAGTTTCCACACTCAAGTGGGGTGGGAAAATGGGAAGGGGTGGGAGGGTACTCCAGGCAGGGCAGGGAATGCCATCTTTAAAAATAGATCTTCATTATTCTAAAAAGTTTTTTCCATAAATAGTTTCAAAGCGCAGGGCATCATTTCATCTTAATGACTGGCGTGAATTGTTTTAGGCTGTGCAGTGGAAAAGACTTGCCTTTCTGGCAGCGTGGCCTCAGAAGTGGCCTGCCTTTTGCACTGCTGCCTCACCACAGGGACCACATATTGGCACATTTCAAACAGTCTATTTTTAAAACCTCCTTTTTGTTGTTGTGTGAGTACCTCAGACTTCCGCTTTGGTATTGACCCTAAAAAACACCTCTCACGGAGATCCAAGTGGTATAATTTCTTGACTGAAGTTCTGCTTTTCTGGTCAGCGGGCATCTGATGTGGAAAAAACTGCTGAGCCTGTAGGTCGTACATATTATCTAACATCTTGTTTAACTTTTTTGAAGTCAGAAAAAGCGTACAGGCAATAAAACAGGAACCCAGTAAACATCTGATGCCGAGACCTCCGTTTTTGTCACTTTTATCTTAACAAATGCTTGAACATACTGACGAAGTTGAAATAACATTCTACAAATGAATCTTCTCTGTAACAAGAAGACTTTGGAAAATAACCAGTCAGGGACAGTCGGTTTGGTGAAGTAAGGGAGAGAGAGACCGCGAGAGGGAGAGAGAGGGCAACATTGGAGACAAATAATAGACTTATTTATTCAGGGGATCAAATGTTTCAAGGCACCGCGAGGTCTCACACCAAGGGCCTTCTGGATGCGGTCGCCGAGGGGCAAATCTTCTCTGTTGATCTTTGAAAAGTGAAGGGGGGGGAGAGAGGGAGAAAGATGCTGAGACAGAGGGCTGGATGAATACCCTCACACTTTGCTTACTCACTCCTCTGCCTAAACACCCCCAACCTACCCAGCCTAAAACACAAGGAGGGGGCACTTAAAAAGAAAGAGAGAGAGAGAGCAACAGAGAGAGAGAGGGAGAGAATGAAAGCAACCCAAGTTCTATTCTTCTATCCCTTCCTGACAAAACACAGACAGCTATATTTAGCTTCATCACATTCTATTTTTAGACCGCTTCCACTTTTTTAATGGTTATTAGAAGGAGAATACTTCAAATAAAGTGGCGCTGTTCTGGGGGTGGTAAGTTTTGTGGTCATATCAATTTGTGTTGTCAGTTCTGTGACTGTGAAGCATGCATATAGCAAAGCAACTAAATCTCCATTTAAAGAATCTATTTAAAAGTTGAAATGAGGTGGAACAGAGAGGGCTGTACAACTCAATACCTCCACATTGTGTCCTCAAAAGTGAAATCTCATAACATTTAGTTTGTTGTGTATTTTCGCTTTGGGGTAACTTGGATAAATGTCAGTACCTAGGAGAGACTTGAAAAAGTATTTGTGCAACTTGATCTTCCTCACATTTTGTCATGTTCCAACGACAAACACTTCTGTTTGCAGAAACTTCAAGAAAGGGTAAGGTGTAATGCAATATTACAGATATCAATTTCCCATTTAAAAAATGAAGTATGGAACAATTGCAACTCCCCCCACCAATTGCAAGCCTGACACAGAACTTGATATGTTATGTTTACAGATGCTCTCCATTCAGCCTTATTAACTCTTGAGTTATTTTGCACAAGTGAATGGAAAATGTCACTCTTTAGATGTGCGTGGTACTGATGCACATACTTAAAGCAAAAGGTGGTTTAACAAACGACTGACTCAGGATGGCTGACTACAAATCCACAATACACATCATTTTTTTTATATTGTAAAAAAGTTTAAGAGCTATTTTCTTAGTTCCAGTGTGTTTAGAATCGTAATGACAATGCATGCAACCTCATACAGCAGTTAGTGACTATCTGCCCCTTTCTTTTAATCACCCTGTGATGCCATGTGCAAAATCTTCCATCCAAATCTTTGTTTTTAGCAAACTGCGATACGCTTAGCTTGCCAATGCCACAAGGTTAATTTACTTAGTTCGTCAAAGCAGCTTCAGCTCTTAATCCTCGTCTCACCAGCAAAAACAACCCGTGTTGTCGATTGCTAGTAAACACTGAGGCACTGTGAATGCCGGGACAACCCCACCCCTCACCTCCACCCCATGTTACGCCACATGTGCTCTATTCTGAAACCGCAGAACGGCTGCACACAAAATTACAGTGGACAACTGAAAAGGACTGAAGATATGATACGACCCCCGCTGTTTCTCTTGGATGCTGACACATGTAAAAGTAATGGAGGATAAATTACATTCAAGTCCAAGTAATTATACAGTCTTTGAGAGCCATGAGAAGCAGCCATTCAGTGTAGCCGATCAACACAGAAAACTCCCCAAGGCTAATGTTCTCCACGCTGTTTAGAAACTAAATAAGCACACAGAATAGCATACACGCTGGAAAATATTTTCACAAGAGTGCGGCAGAACACGAGCACACTGGCAGCTCAGATGAGGAGATCACATGTCGTGTGGACTTGCAGGAATTTTATGGGAAAATAGAGAAAAGGGGACAGAATTAACAAAAAAGACATTTTTGAGGTTACCAAGTCGATCTAAATGAGACTTTGTGCTATTCTGAAAGCGTTAAAAAACCACCGCCTGTTGCAATGTGAACTGAGCTGGTGTAGATGCGCTGTCTCCTAGAAATACCTGGCTTGATGGGCTTTCTCTTTATGTTTCTTCATTTGCACTCCCCCACAGCACCGCCTCCTTCCTCACACTCTTCCCCCTTCTCCGGTGGACTGTCACTGGGATGAAATCACACCTGTGCTTCTCACACGTCTTGGTACACGGGTGAAACATACGCAGGGTGAAACATGGTGAGGGAGCTTTGCTGAATCTCATTAGCCAAGCAGGTAGTCATTAACAGAATGACCTTTGGAAATAATTACCAGCCTTTCTCCCTCCATCCCTCTTTCCCTCCCTCCTTCTCTTCTAGCACTCATCTATCCTTCTGTCCCTTTCCGTTTCCATCCCTTACTCAGTAGTTTCTTCTAAGAGAAAATGTAGACAGAAGAAATGTGGGGGGAGAAAAGCTGAGGTTAGGGTGCGGGAGTCAAATTCGTGCTGCTGCTGTTTAAGATTACAGGGAGATCTGAACTTTCAGATTAGATTAATCTGCTGGGAATGGGATTGGCCAGTGGCCCTCCTCTGGCAGGCAGCTCCATGTGCTGCTCCATGTGATACTTCAGCACTGACACAGGAGTGTGCAGGTTCTGTTGGAGGTCACTCAGCACAAGGTATCCATGTAGCAAACATGCAGCCAAATGCACGATCTCCAACACACTAGGAGGACAATGGCTCACAATGTACAGCTGAATACAACTGATACCAGCATTACATTCATTGAGGTTATTTTTCCCAGCATAGAGGACACATGGCCCCATTTACCACAACAGGAACTAACCCTTTAGTTGCATCATAAACCTGCATTCTTTGTTTCAGCAGTAGGAAAGACAAGCACATTGTGGTGCAGGGATTTGGCAAAGCCCATCAGAGTTGTTGGATTTGGTGGTCTTTCAATCTCTGCATGATCCAGCCAACTCTGCTTTGGTTTGGGCTATTGCAGCTATCATCAGTAGAGGAAACAGAAAGGACTCTTTCAATGTGCTATGGCAATTACTCCCCAACCCCTCCCAAACATCCCCTTTTCCCCCAGAAAAATAAATCACCAATAACGATGGGAAGAGTGATTGTTCTTAAGTGTGAATAGCATAAGACTAAAAAAAGAGAAATGGCCCTTTTATCTCATCTTTTCCAAGTACAGCTCTAATGCTCTTCACATGTCCAGGAAGCCAGTCTGGCAAACAGTGAGTATGGGAAATCTATCTATGTGTATATCTGTTTTATCTGCAGCCAGACTCAGAGTGAGGCGTGGACCTGCCAGCAGGACACACTTGAACCCTCAGCCGAAATCCAGAGATGATGGATCAGTGTCTGTGTTTGCTTTTTTCAAGCTGTGAGAGCAGAGATGAGCTCAGGTGTCTCTTTGAACACTTATCGTTAATTAAGAGGACCTCCCCCCTTGTTTAGCCAAGGCGTGATAGCTGTGCATTGAAACGTTTAGTACAGTCACAAGAGGAGTATCAGGGAGTTAGAATATCATGGTAAAAAAAAAATAATTATGAAACAGAGTTATTAAAATATACATCTCAGTTTGTTTAAAATTGCAGCAAAACCTTTTAAACTGTTCCGAGGAGAATCGGCAATGCCAGAGTTACACCTAAGGTGCTCCTCTCTTTCTCCTAACAACCATATTTTAAAGGGAAGGTATTATGTAAAATCAACATTTCTGAGCTTTGCATCATGTTATAATGTTATTCTCTCATCAAGAACATACCTTAAGCATTGCTTTGATTCTTTCATTTATGCTTGAGAAATCCTTGAATCTCCCATGACATCTATTCTGGGGTGCCTAAGCACTTGATCATACAAAGCGCCACCTATTACACAGAAATAGGTGCAGTTTCCAGCTGAGGGAGGGGCCTTAGAGAGCGCCCCTCTCCCACAACCCCCCCCGCTTAGCTCCTCCAGACTAGTGTCAGTAGCAATTACCAAAGACCTCTTGGAACTGTGCAACTGCTGAGCTTATCATACAAACTACGTCTCAGTCCAACACTCCTAGGAGTGGTTGTAAATGTCATATTGGAAAAGAGTGGTGGAAAGAACAGGAGCTTCTTAAAGAGACACAGGCCAATTTCAAGGCGTCAGACTGCAAAGTCAAATTTCTTTTAAGTTATGTTTGGTATATATACAACATGTTTATGACATCTGAAAGTAACATAGTTACTTGATTGTGCAATAAAGTGGCCCTGTGTCTAGAACATAAACAATAACACCCCTTTAAACTTTGAGAAAACTAAGACATGTAATTTTTTACTGAGTTTGCAAACAGTGTATCATAATATCATGGTAATATGGACTTTTTTGTCTGTTTAAATATGAAAGACACTCCCATCAAAAAGTAATAACCTTTGTGGCGAGAAATATGTCCAATTTTAAAACTCACAACTGTTCTATGGCTAGTTAGTTGTTGTTTGCACATACAGCTATATAAGTGTTCTTCAAGATGAAAATCTTTTCAAAATGAGTCAGCAAGACAGTTCGTCCTGTTTTTTTTTTTTCTTCCATTCTAAACCTGCCATTGCTTTCAAACATATATATGTTGACCCTTAGAACATAGTAATAAAAATACACCCAGAGAAGATGTATGGTCAATAGAAAACTGAACCCAAAAGAAAAAGAATAAAAGGAGGAAGAGAGATCAGCCCTCGAGCCTCTTGTAAACATGCTGTTGCTAGAGAGGCAGTGCAACGTTCTTAGTGCCACTCTCTCAACAACGCTAATTATCAACCAAAGACATGCTAATTACATAGAGCTTTATTGCTAATGTAGCAGGTCTCTATGCCAGCCGCCCACACTGTGAGCTCCGTTCCCCTACCTCTGCATCTCCTCCCACTACAACTTCAGGCACAGCAGTAATACAGGGAGAATGATGCATGCAGTTCAGCAAGAGCTGCTGAAGACAAGAGCTTGTGCAGTTCCACGTAAGAAATAACACATATGCTTAGGAGGGAAAGTCCTGGATCCAGCTCTTCATTTTGTTCTTGAACTCCTCATCATTGTCCGTTCATCTCAACAGGAAGTCTGCTTTGCTCTTTCGTCTCCGCAAACTCAACAAGCCTCCCACGTTTCCACATCTGTGACGTTGCTAAACAGCATCACAAACAGCTTCCAGGGAAAAATCTTGACCCTTGCTCAGACCCTCCCCCCTCCTAACCACAATAAACGTGCTAGTGTCTGCCCTGTGGCCAATCCCTTTAGCTCACCGCAGCTCAGCCTGGAGGCCTCTTCAGATCGATTTCTCCCGCAGTGAGTTGCTCAAAAAGCACACAGTCCTCTGGGGATCAAATTGTAGGTTGTGCTCTGTAGCGCTCTCCCCCACTAGGCTCTTTAGCGTCTTTCCCTTGACACGGCTGTTTACACGTTAGCCATCCGGTGCTCCCTAATGGAGACACAGTTGAGGAAAGAGCTACAAAGAACTCTCGTCACAGGCACTTGCTGAAACATGTGACAGCTCTGTTCATGGGTTCAGCAGGGGCAGCTTTATACACCGACTACACCGGAAGCGAAGAGCTGGGTGCATTAAAAACACTACTGCTCAAATGGACTCTAGCTTTTTAAAAGTATATCCTAAATTGATTAGTGTGATTTATAGAATGCATAAAGCCCTAAGCAGATTAAAATTTCTAAAGAGCTTGCTAGTATGAATTATAGGCAGGTAATAAAGCATGTCCTGCAAAAGCAAATAAATTGTCATGCTTTTCAGTACAGTCCATGATAATGCACCGCATTCATTCCCTTTGTTTTCATCATTGAGGTTAGTCATATGTTGAGTGCTTAATGTAGGAACTGCATCAACACTCTTCACATTTGACTCTACCAAATGGAAATGACTATGAAACAATGCACTACTGAAATCAGTAACCATTTTCGAAGTTTCACTGTATTGCAATATGTTTGTTTATGCTGGCTTGAGACTTTAAACATCACACCGCCTGATCACATGACGAATGGTATTAGCATAAGACCAAACATTTTCAGTGTCAAAGTGCTTTTGTATACATATGTAAACTGATAAATATTTGTATCTGGACTGCTATCTGTAACAGCAAACAACTAGTCTGTCACTTACTAACTGGGCAATAAGCCTAGCAGCAGCTATATGAGAAGAAAAATATGTTCCATGCTTTTTGATCACATAGCCATTTGGATTGAGCCACTGGACCATGTGTGATATTCATTCATTACAAATCACGAATATCTATGTTCCCTTTGATGTGTTCTGTATTTTTTAAGTGATTGTCTTCAAAAAAACAGATTTAGATAATTATGCATGTGCTGCACATGAATTATGAACATAGCATTATGCTGCTATATATTATTAATAAAAAGCAGCCACATAGCTTCCAAAATTCCTCCACCACAAGAGAAAAATCAGGATTCATAACATTAATTTAACAAAAGTCAAAATTTAGCTTGGATAACAAAAATAATAAAACAAAATTGTCCATGTCTGTGACTGTCTTTAACTTTGCATTGAAAAGGTGACTTTATATACCTACTCCATTAGATCGTGGCACTGCAAGGGTAAATTAACAGAAAGGGCAGAGGGCAAAAGGAGATAAACTGTGTGTATTCATTCAGGTCCTTTGCCCACCAGATATGATGGAGCTCCACAAGCAGTTGTTGCATAACAGGTTCACGTTGGGAGCTTAAAGTTTCAGGAGGCTGACAATGTCATTTCCTGCTTGATCCACCTGCGTTCTAGCGCCTGGGCCAACCGTTCTGTTTAACGTTGCTTTGAGCCACTTCGGTGACAAGTGTCCAGAAGAAGTCAGATCAACATCCTCCTCTCAGAGGCACATCGATGCTGACAAGACACCAAGGGCAGGGTGCAGTGATTATACACTACAGGGGACAGGCTGAGAAGTCCAGATCAATAACAGACAACCTCTTGTTTGCAGGGAAGCTTAAACAGTCAGAGAAGGCCATTTAAAGCAAAATATTTTCTTGAAATTAATGACATATTGCAGAGCTTAAAATGCCTTTTCTGAAAAAAAATGATTGATATTGCTACCAAGCTCCTTGGGGAAGACCACCAAGCTATGGGAGCAATTATTTCTTGCACTCTGTTAGGTGTGAAGTCTAAAAGAGAGAAGTAAGGGTTGCTGAATGAGTCACAAGCGCAGTTACCATCTGTCTGCTTGTGTGTTTGCGTGAGCTTGCATGTCAGGGAATGTGCTTGCGTGTGCGTGTGGGTGCGTATGTGTATGTGTTTTTCTTGTAACATACCTCCACAATATCAGAGTTGGTTCTGCTCTCGTGGGGCTCGTTGTACTCAGTGTATTTAAGGAGGACCTTGTCCATGTCTGTGCTGGCATACTGGAACAGCTTGTTAGTGCTGTTGAAGATGATCAGGGCAATCTCGCAGTCACACAGCACGCTCAGCTCATATGCCTTCTTCATCAGGCCAAACTTTCGCTTTGTAAATGTCACCTGGGTGAGAGAGAAGAGGGAAAACAAAATTAGCAAGATTAAAAGAAAGCTGATTCAAGCCGAGAAAATGCAAAGATTTAAAGAAATGCAGACAGAAAAATTTTTAAATCTTGCAATGAAAGAAATTACAATCAAATGTATTTAGCTTCTTTTTTACATAGAAAAAAAAAATCACAGATTATGTACCAATCCTGCTGTAAAAAGGAAGTGACACTGAAAAATTACATTAGAACATCTCTTCTTCAAAAACTATCGCTTTAAGGAAAACACCACTAAAGTCAAAGTGAAGTCTGCTGAGGGTTCAACATACCCTGACTGTAACAGTCCATCCACTATACCACGAAAAAAAAAAAAAAAAAGGAGGAACTGAAAATACTCTGTCTCAGTCAGATAACGGTAAAGACGATCACTTATTGCTTGTACATCAAAGATCACAAGGGTTATTGTGGAACATATGGCGAATTAAAGTTTCCATCGACAACAAATACATGCTGGAAAGAAAGAAGAAAAGCTTTTCTAATTATTTCATTCAATGCGTTATTGATGGATCACAGTGAACTAAATTTTCTAAATGTCTTGTCAAAGTATTAAGTCCATTGTTTCACCTTGTCATATGTTTAATTCGTTTGTGACAGACCAAAGCACAGTGGAAGAAAAATGAAACGGAAGCTGGAGTTTTTATTTATTTGTTTTCTTTTCACAAATAAAAATCTGAAAATGTATTTTGCAAGACTTCTGCAATTACAAATACAATTGTTTTGGTGTAGATTTCTACAACTCTCTCCAATTTACAAACTGAACTGTATTACTCATATACCTTTGCATATATAGAGAGATCAGAATGTTGCATTTTACAAGATGAAGTTTGGCCTTCATCTACTCTCACATGTTGTCTCACCTACAGGACTTCTGGCAAATTATAAACAGGACTACTGGTGTTCTTCTGTTGACACTGACTTTTTTTTGTCACTCTCAAGTCTCACTTTCTTTATTTGAATGATGGATGAAACATTGCATTGAAACAGATTTTATTTTATAACAGTAGTGACGTGCAGTCAGGTAAGGTAGTGCCTCACCTGTCATCATGACCAGTAAGAAGGATAGATGTAAGGAGTCAAATAATAATAAGGTCATAAACGATTTTAAATCATAACATTGATAATGAAAAAAATTATAAAATTAAAAAAAACGTTAAAAAAAATAATTACATCTGCCCTTACATCAAATACTGTTTTATATTTCTTATTTTGTACTGTTGAAAAGTCTGGAACTAATTAAATCCTAATTCAAGTTTTTACAGCAATTAAATATTTAAACGAAGATAAAAATTTAGATTTTTTTTGGATATCTTGGGTTTATACACCTGATAACTGTCGGTTTGTAGAACATTTGAAGAAAAAAATTTTACATGTGTAAAGTTTTACAACTATTCATGTATTCATCTTTCAGATACAATTCTAATAAAGAAAATTGAAGGGTCTGGTTGAAACGTGATAAAATGTTAAACTCTTCAATGGCAAACACTTGTGCAAGTTGCTATATGAGACAACTAGCTAGGCTGATAGAATGAGCTTGCTATTGAGAAAAATATTGTCTGCTTAAAGACGTTTGCATATGCTGCGAAAGTGGTAATCTACTCAAGGTAAACAACAAGAATTGTCTCATGCAACAGAGCCTCCCCCTCCTCCTGTCTCTGTCTCTTTATGTGGGTATGCAGCCACATCTGTGTATGTCTGTGTGAGCCCTTAAGATTAGTAGCCTTTGCTACAAAGGCATACAAAGTGGCCACATTGTGAAAATAGAACAGCCTCTATTCCTCCTATTGTTTGGATCAAAACTAGAGCAGTGAAAGTGAGTTAATTCCAGTGAGCTGCACCTGCTTTCTTTTCCAAACCATGTGTGCAAGCTCTTTAGTGGTACGGGGAGGAGGAAAAAAAAAATGCCACTGCCAGCTTCCCTGAGCAACACTGCTTGTTGTTATTGGAATTTCTTTTTTATTTTCCTATGCGACCGTGTGTGTATTAATTACACTGGAGATCCGTCTTGACAAAGCTTTTTTTTTTACAGCGAGGAAAATGCTGCCAGAGCCGTGCCCAGCTGGTAACTAACCATCTGAGTTTGTTGATTAACTGTGTGTTTGCCTATTCTCTTCTGACGTTTAAGTGGGCCAAAAAATACAAAATAAACAGCGAATGAATACATGCTCTGAATACAATAAAGAGCCTATCACTGTGAGCATAAAGACCCTTTCAAGCCTTTAAAGAAAAGGTCTCTGTTTGTGGTGGATCTGCATCATGAATGGGTTTCTGAAGTTTATCTGCAGTTCACCGCCGTTTACAGTTTGTCTTTATAACTGTAAAATGAGACAAGCTTAAAAAGATATTGACAATTTTGAATTTCCTGAAATAATATCTCCCAAGAAGCACAACGGAAACTCAATATCAAAATCTTCCTCTCACTCCATCCCGTTTTCCTTTCCTTCCCTCCTTCTTTCTCTCGCTCTTTCTTTCACTAAGAGTGGGTATAATCCTGATATTTCTGGACCCCCCTTTGCCTCTAAGGTTCTCAACCGAGATGCCAAAGCATCATGCTGGGAAAGCTGTCAGGCAACAGGTTGAAGCCGCAGACTCGGAGAGAGTTCCAGCTCCTGACAAACTTGTGTGAGCAGCGTCAGGTCACGTACCTCAGAACACTTGTTTGATTCAGTGACGACACGAGGAGAAAATGCTCCCCTGTGCTCTAAATACCATGCTGACATTTACAGTCGCAACGAAATGTGAAAAACACAAACCTTATTCTCATGGCTTTAGATTAACTCACAACTTCAGACAATGTGATTAATTGTCATATCCACTATAACTTGTATCATCCACAGCTGAAACCTAATCTCCCCCTGAGGGGCCTGGGAGCCTTGCAGGGACTGAATTGCATTGCAAACTGTGCATGAGCGCGTCAATAAGACGACAAGTCTTGCAGAACATAAGGTCAAAACAGGCTGTTGGGGTGCATGGCATGTAGAGTGTTGTCTTCCACGGGTGTTTTGATACAAGGGGCAGATGTAGGACACAACTATCTGCTATCATAGCTCCATTATCAACTGTTCACTCTGACACTTACTCTACTGGCGCCATTAAAGCTTCAAAAGCTGGCATGTCGCACAATCCGAAAGGCCATGAGAACCTAGTCTCAAAACAAAATTGACATGCTTGCTTACACTGCTCGTACTGTGGCTGGCAACTTAGTCATCGACATAATTCTGGAGATGCGGGTTTAAAAAAGTAATCTGAGCAACAGGTACACAAGTGATTCTTAAAGCCTCATGGATCCATGTCCATGCTCAATCCAGATACAGTCTTTACTTTATTTTTGGAGCATGTTAAGCTGAAATTCAACTGATAGTGCTATGGGATGCTGCTTTAAATCTTTTGTGAATTTTTATTCAAAGTTCACAGCAGCTTGTATTAAACAGAAAATTTCTCTATCTTTTTTGCACATTATTAAACTGAACTGCAAAGAGAACGTGTTTTGTGACGAATGATCAACATGGCATATCAAAACAGAGAGGGAGAAAGCTAGGGTTATTATAATTTCTCAGCAAAAATCTACCTGGACAAATACATCCTCAGAGATGTATTTTTCTTAAAAGATTTTATGTCCAGTTGTGTCAAGTCAAACTAAGCTAAAGCTAGTTTTTAATTAAAGTGGGGTGTTTTTATAACCTTTGGGTATACAAACATTAGTTAGTTAATACAAAAATATATAGGAAGATTCTAGAAGCTTTAAAAATAAAATAAAATAATTCCATTAAAGTTAGGTTTTTTGAATGCTTAAACTTCATATACTACTTTTACACTTTTGTCACATTAAAGTATGTCTTTACATTCCACATTGCAAACAAAGAAAAATATAATTAAAAAAGGTAATATTGGAATCTATAAAACACACATCTATAAAACACATTCTATAGAGTTCAAGGCAGCGAACTCAAAGCAGGTAGTATAATTTGTAACGTCAGTTAGTTGGACAGTTATTTATAAAATAATTTTTAAAAGTTTACTTGCTTAGATAGTACAGTTTCCTGTTGCACTTTAAGTTGGGTTCATTTGCTTGAATTTCTGTGCAAGAAAAGGTATGTTATCTATCAAAGTGTCGAAAGTAATTGAGTTGATCAAAAATAGTTTAAAATGTCTTATAAATCTCATTTAGTTTTAGGGTTAAAAATCAGATGAACCTAGCTTCATAAACAAGTGTAGGCATGAAGTGATATTTTGTTTTCTCGTAGGGAGAAAGCTAATTTTTAAATGCCACCTGGCTTTTCTCATCTGTAGTTGTACAAAACTTTTGTGGAAAACATATTTTAAACCTCTCACTTATCATCATGCCATTTTAACAGCTAAAAGAAGGGAAGAATCAAATCAAATTGTTTTGAGTCTCGAATCTTGATTGCAGAACGGCACGCATGCTTTTCCCACATATCATAATTCACACGTACGCTGACTTTAACAGCGCCGCGGGAAGAGAATGAGTGTGATAATGAAAAGCCTAAACTGACCAAACAATAACAGCCACGAAAATATCACACCACACCCACACATCTCAACCTGACACATACAACCTGCTACCTCCAACACACGCATATAACAAAAAACCCATTTGCGCACATCCGTAAACACACACGGTGCACGGTGGTCTGATTCCAACACACAATTTAAAAATAAAGCTAGTTGGCATGTATATGAATGTTGCCGAGATGACGAGTGGTTGGTTAAATACTTAATGTGGGATGTGCTAATTTGTGATGAATCTCATCAGCAGAGTTTTCATGTTCTGATCTTTGCTGTCATGGCTTGAGGATACTTTCCCACATTTGTGGCCTCGTGATTTTTTTTGTTTTCCTTGGCTATGTGAGAAATCTTTTATTTGCAAATTCAAGAACACATCAGTACCCCAAGCAGCTGCTGTAAACTGTTGCTCTGACCTGTTTTTTCAGCAGCTGCTAGAGACATACAGAGGAAGCTGCACTTTATATTTACTGTTATTTGACATGTTTTCACTGATAGAAATAATAATAAACCAAGATGACAAAATAAAAAAATATAAAAAAAAACATTCCCATGTGGAAACCACCTGTATGTGGTCACAACCTTTTGTCCTCAGCTCATCAATACTATTAGACACAACATCTTCATAACATCAGGGTGTCTGAGATGACAGTGCTTTGGGTGGGGGGAAGCTGGACGGGTGTAAATGTGAGTGTAAACCTAATTGTTTCTGTTCACAGCACACTGGCAACTGGGGCGTGGTGCCTTTCGTCACATACACAAAACATTACAAGTTATCAAAGCAAGTTTTGAGCTAATGGCTCATTAAAGAAAGGTTTTAATGGACTACTGAAATATGTATTTTTGTATGTACAAGTATGAATCAGAGAATTTTGTAGACTAAACATCAAATAGTCTTATTTAGTGTATTCTTTTTATCTAATCCGCTCACATTTCAAAACTGTTCCGTAATATACGGTGGAAATTGTTTAGCACAACTTTAAAGAAGTACACAATTTATTTGCTCACCCATATCCTCCTCCTCAGCTATCTTCCCAGGGGAGATTGCGACATATGCAGTTTAACACACATGCCCACGCAAATTCACTCACACACACACAGACTCACAAACTCGACTTAGTAATCATTGAACCATGTTACCTTTACCTGCTGTCACCTCCCGCTTATGCTGTTTTTTTCCAAATATTTTTTTATTACATCTATAATTATTAAGAGTGATTGTCAGAATAGACATGGACCAACCGATCTAATAATATTTAGTAATGAAAAAATGCCCTGTTTTACCTTACTGACCACGTCACTTTTTCCAGGAAGACTTAAGAGAACTAAAGAAAAGGAGGGATATATTCTGATTCTGCACCACAAAAGAGTGAGAAAAAGACAGGAGGGCCAAGGAGAGAGAGAGAAAAAGTGGGGGTGGATGCACAGGAAGCACATTTGTATGCATTTCCTCTCATAACAGGAAGAGGCCAGTGGCTTCCCCTTCACAATGGCTTCGCTTCTGCTTCCCACCTCCTGCCTTCTTCCCTGGGGGAGGAGGAGGTGAAGGAAGAGGAGGAGTGGATAGACAGGCACCCAAAAACTGCTGGTTAATAAACCAAACGGGGCCATATGAAGACAGACACACAAAACAAACTCACACACACACACCCAAACAAAGAAATGTCAGTCACCTATGAAGAATTTGTCTCAAGACAAACACTTATCCTATTGTCACAGTAGAGCAGAAAGCCAGGGGCTTACGCAAAAGGAATAAGAGGAGTCGGGGACCTTGGCCTGAACTCTGCATCACAGCCAGAGAAGCTGTTAAGAGAGGCATTATGACAAAAGAGGCTTTGTCCCACCTCTAATATATTCTATGCTCCTTTTTCTCTTCAAAACCACACTTATCATCCTCGTGTGTGCTTTCTTTGTACCATATGAACTGGGAGCAGTAGCCTCATAAGTGTTTGATTCAGTATCTAAAATGGAAAGAAGAGTCCACCTGTTAACCAGAGAAAATGATAAAAATTTAATTTAGCCAGTTTAAGCTGGAGGTCCTTAATTGCACACCGGTTCAAATTGTTTTAACCAGTAATTTGGTTTCATTAAAGATGTTTACTTGGCAATTCCCCTCTGCATGTTCCTGTTTATGCTGGAAAACTACAGCTACAACAGAAAGATTAAAAATAAGTGAAAGTTGCATCTCTGGATCCAAGTTAGTGGTTGGAACGACAGAAATAACTTTGCTGATGTTTGTCTGAGGTGCATTTTATTCACTTTATTTAAATTAGTTCAGGATAATAAAAATTAATCCTAAAGTTGACTTTCACACTTTACACATTAGTCGCTTTATTGATCCAACAAAGTTACATTTTTAATATTTAGGTAAATAAAAAATATGAATTAAACTGACTGAGAAAAGAAAATGATTGAATTTGTAGTTTCTACAAAAATGGAGGAACTGTTTTTTATTTAAACTTGTAGACAACACATATGAGAATCTTTTCTTTGTTAAATTATCTTTAAAAAGTCTCCAATGAAAATGAACATGTGCTCTGAAGATTTAATGAATCTGCTTTTTGATCAGAAAAGCAAAAGGGAAAAAGGATGCAAACTTAATGTTTTTTCTAATGTGAACATGAAAGCAAAATGTACAAATTGCTGTTTTCACTGATTTAGGGCAACTTCACATCAAACCAACAGTTTTAATTTACTTCGTAGTTCACAAATGTCCTGCCAATTTTACTGTTTGTCACTGTTTTTTTTACAGTGTGGGTTAGACCTCTCTGATGGTTCACTAAACCGAGAATAAGACAATGAATGATTTTAACAATAGTTTTGAAATAAGTAAGAAGTTGTTTGTTTTTTCCAGTTAGGGGTAACAATTCAAAACTAGTAACAAATGTTCAAAAATGTTCTCAAAATAATATTGAAGTTTTATGTTTGACTCAATTTGCTATTATCTTAATAAAGAAACACATAATTTTATTATGATTTGGAAAATAAAACTAGGATTCTTGTCTTAAACTACGTTTTAAAGAATTTCTGTTTAGCACAAAATTATTCTGGTTTCACCAGCCTAAGTATGTTGGACTTTGAAATAGAGCTGATCAAACACAGTAAGGATTTGACGTAGCACAGATAATATGCTACTTTCAGCTGCAATGTATGGCCATATTTTCTTATGGTGCTTACATTGTAACCCAGAAGCAATTCCAAACTCCCTATTAACTGCAAACGACAATGAGAAACAACGTGGCCTGCCTCAAACACAATGGCGACCGAGGTGGAGAGCCGTATCGTCCAGATCAAAATCCCCCAATAATGGTGGATAATGTAGTTAATGTGCAAGAATGAAACAAACAAAAATGATTTGAGAACATAAAATATAAAAGAGACGCCGCAATCTTTGTGGGCTTCTCTCAGGTGAGATGATGTAGTGGCGAGCAGATGACAGCAAAGGAGTGCCACTCTCCGTGGTAGGAGAGGGAGACGACTGAAGGTGGGAAACAGGGAATTAGAGGAGGAGGAGTTCAGGGGTGAGGAGTTACCCTGTGGGCCTCATTATTTTCCTGCTGTTAATTTTTCTCACACGTTTTCTCACCCCAGCGCTGTTGATTGGGAGGGAAGAATGCATTGCCGGCTGAAACAAAAAGACCCCTTCCTTTGTCTTTGCTCCTGCAATTCACTTAGCGAAGAGTAGAGTAGAAAATGGGAAAACAGACACAGAAGGACATGAAAACAAACTCTTTTTTTTTGGTCTAAATTCTCCTCCCCAGCTAAGTGTGAGCGACTTATTTTGAGGGAGCCGAGAAATCCAGTTGTTTTACTTCCTGTCGCTGATGACCTGATCCATGATTAACCTTTGGCCCCTGGGTCCATTCCCTTTGGAGACCACATGTCCCACACAAGGACAGAGACACACACACACACACGTTCACGCAACCAAGTCATCCTAAATTAAGCCCATTGAGTGCACTGGCTGGAGAGGTAACACTAATTAGAGCCAATTGAAGTAAATTAGTTGATCCCCATGACGGGGTAGACAGAGAAAGATGTGTTGTAGATGTTTGCATATAAATGAAAGTGTGTGTTTGTGAATTCAGGGTACACAAAGCCAGTAAATGTAGCATGTAAAATATGCATGTGATAAAATAATCAGCTACCTCTGTGTGTATGGGCACCCACACCTGTACTTGTATCTTTTACCATAGGAGCATTTACCTGCCTATGTGTGTGCAGATCAAGAGAGTCTGCTCTCTGTTTGCAGCCCATGAGTTTATGACACAGGGGCCTCTTTCATGTGCCCGAGGCTGGGAGAGGGTATGAGTGGTCGGGCGGCTTGGAGCCAGGGTTCACACACTGCTGCCCACTGTCCGGAGCTCCGGGCAGCCAGTCAACACCAGGGAGGCCTAGCCCTTCTGCCACCGCTCTGGGGAAGTGTTTCGAGGCCCGGGGGTGGCAGTCCAAAGTGGCCGCCCAGAGAGAGCCAGGCGCCGTGCCCAGTGTGATCCTGCCACTGTGAGGAGTGCAAGAGGGGAAGGAAGGGGAGGCAGCACCGCTCTGTAGGTGGCAAGGTAGCGCTGACAGCTCCACAGAGTGGTGCCACTCCAAAGACGGTAGCGTTATGGAGTGTGTAAGAATCCAGGATGAACTGCAGTAAATTTAAAAATAAGGCATGAAGCACCTTTCTGCAGCTTTTTCTAAACTAAAAACTCATTTTTTTTTCTCTCTCATAACTGTTGCATTTTTTTTTGGATTGCAGGCAAAATAAGTTTCTTAACTGGGCCAAATAACTCTTGTGTTATTGTCATTTAAGGTAAATCCACATTAGTTGGTTCAGTGTCATGGCAACCTATAAATTTGTGTTGGATGATTATTTTGCTAACACATCATTTTCAGTGGTGTTAGCATCCATCGCTATGGTACAATGATACCCAGGACAGTGAGACATAGACCTTAAGCTGAGGATGTTGTTGATTTTTTTGGGTTCTTGTCAGAGTTTCTAAGAAAAAAGTAATGTATTGTTAAATGTTTTACATCTAATCACAGTGATGTTTTTCATAATTAAAGTTCTTTTAAGTTGGTAAATGTCCACTTTGGTCTTGGCCACTCTTGGACTAGCCATTAGCTTCAGTCAATGGGACCGACTTATCTGTACTTATTCTAAACGAAGACGTCAAGAAAGTCACCTACTGAATGTTAGATATTTTGGCTTGTAACCTTTTAACAGAATCTCACTTCACAATTCTGAACTATCCTTTTAAGTGGACAGTAAATGTCTTAGGCACGCAAAAACTGAAATATGTTATGAATGTGAAGTAGAGAGCAGTCATCTGGTGTTTATTTGGCTTAGACTTGGGACATTTCCTCAAAAAGGAAGTGAAAATATGCAAAAGGAAAGCTTCTGTTTTTTGTTGTTTTTTTTTTCGTAAAGGAAGAAAATTTTAGTTTCTGTCTGTCTCAGTCTTGTGATGTCCTCCTCCCCTAAACAAAATGACATCACCTATTTAGGCTCTAGGTTCAATAAGAGAGTGGTGCTTTCCACATAACTCGGTGAAGTCATGTAAGGAGGAGTTATTATTTCCATAAAACAGCAGCTATTAATGATTATGATCGCTTTAAAGATCAAAACAAGAAAAATGCAGCGATTTATTGATTTTCCTTTCCGTGAACCCGTTTCTCTCTGCTCAGTTTCCTTCTCCTTCCTCCTTTCCCTGTAAATAAAGCCAAGATATCTGAGGCATCGATTCCCCTCAGGTGTCCTTCCTG
The DNA here is from genome assembly GCF_019740435.1 of Gambusia affinis. Classification (NCBI taxonomy): domain Eukaryota; kingdom Metazoa; phylum Chordata; class Actinopteri; order Cyprinodontiformes; family Poeciliidae; genus Gambusia; species Gambusia affinis. Next base: position 11,029,595 of record NC_057870.1, read on the forward strand.
TCTCCCTCTTTCCCTCCTTATCCTCAGGAGTCAGAGAGCTTGGTGCAGCTTGCAGACATAGGCTACGTCGGTGGTGAGGGAGAGGGCCTGAGATAACACTGAGGGAGAGTGGGTGCTGCAACACGATAGTTATAGTCCTCATGTAACATTCCTGTGACCTCCTCCTCGCTCTTGCTCTGTCTCTTGGTCCGCCTGCCTGTCTCTTTCAGTAACAGAAAACTGGCATAAGAGCATATCATTTTTTTTTTCAGTCAAACTATTTACCTAGATTTTTTTTTTGTTTTCTCTTAAAGGGACAGTTTTATTTATTTATTAAAACACAATTTTTTAACATTTTTATCAGTAATGTGATGGATGTTATAATCTGATGAGCTTTTAGAAAACAAAATGGTCTGATTTGTTTCTGCCACCAAGTTACAATAAGTTAGTTACGTAAGTTATAATATGTCAAAAATGCTTTAAAATGCTTATAGTTGCTGCTATAAATATGTTTAACCTGTATGGCAGCTATGATGGATACTTAACTTCACCCAGTCACAATTCTAACCTCTGGGGTTGTTCTTGCTGTTTTTCCAACTGGGAACTCTAACTGGTCAACATCCAACTGCAAATAAAACACACCATGCATCCCGAGACGGCTAGCCAGGCAAGTTTTAGCTTATTTTAGAAATTTTGAACAGCTAAGATGAAAAGGATCTGTGTTAGCAACAGCATATTAACCGTCTTTATTTCCACAAAAGACCATTGTTAGTGTTTTACTATTTTCTAAGCTGAACAAAATCTGTGCTACAAATACTAAACTTCCAATGTGTGAAGCTGCCGGCTGTCACTGTATGTCAAGTCCGTCTGATAAACTGGTTCTGAGTCATTCAGCATAATTTCCAAAAAGCTAGGTCTGAAAAATGTGAACATTTGCTCCACTCTTGACAAGCTTGAGACCAGAAGTTGAACTTGAAGTTGCAGGCATATTGACATGGACATTTCTTAGCTTAAACTACATTGACATTAATAACATTAGTCTCTTGTGAAATAATAGGTAGTGAATAGCCACTAGTACTGAGTTTTACCCCACAGATATAAATAGTCTCAATTTGAGATGTTTTAGAATGCTACAGGAAGCTAAGTTGATGACTAATTGTGAGATAGCTCTCTGGCACACTCAAGGATCTAATTCTGCTAAAAACTTCAAAGAACCTGACTTAAAGCAATCCAAGACATCCCTTACGATATTCTTGACTGTCCTTAAATTATGTCCTCAAGATCACTGCTAGATAAAATCTGGCCTGAAACAACATGTGAGCATGCCTGAATAAACCCAAGCATAAAGATGCCTCAACAGCAACAGAAACGGGGCTGTGTATGTGTTTGACCTGTGATCCATAGGCCACCTTAGCAGCGTATGGATCCAATTGGAGCTGCCAGGAAGCTGACAAAGTGTCAGTGGTCAGCCATGCCACAGGAAGTGATCGATTGTGGGCCTCAAGGGCAGAGAGAGAGCTCCGTCTCTGTCTATTTCCTGCCACATACTATAGTGTCTACTTCTAACTCTCTGTCCACTATTAGCTCATTTTATGTATCTCTCTCAAGTGATGCCAGCTGTTGTTGCAAAGTGTTTTCTACGTCAATATGTCCTTTATTAGCAGTGTTGTATTGCTTAAACTGTTTGATATTAAATGCTGTACGTCTTGGTACTGATTCTATAAAAAAAAAAAAATAGAACTACAGCATTTATTTTCCAGCGTGTCACTTTAACTATCTCTGTTTTACTCCTTATTTATGTTTTACTCCTCCCAGACACTCATGAGCTGCTACCCTCTTCCCAGTAATATTCCACTGGCAGTGAGCTAAAATGTGCATTGTGACAGGTTGGTTGTGTAAAGGACACTTCAGCTGCAGCTGTGTGATAGTGATGCAGAATTAATTTTAAAATGTACTACAGTAAAGCCCCAATTTAATTTTTTACACTTAAGAGAAATGTACAGCAACTCCTCCACCAAAAATGTAAAGCCTCAGACATCATGTCACAGCCAACAATATATTGTATTAAAATTTTTTGCACAACTCAGCACAAGACTATGAAATGGAAGGCAAAGATTTCTTTCAAAGTTTTTCATTAATGAAAATCTAAAAAGTACAATGTGATTTTATACGTCTGTATAAGCTTTACACTGCTAAGGACTAAAACATTTGATAAATACCCCAAGCTCAATCAGATGGGATGATGAATGTCTGTCAACATGAGATTCTAAGTTCAGATCAGAGATTCTCAATTGTTGGATTTAGGTCTCAACTTTCATCGGGCCATTTGAGAACATTGATATGTTTTGAGCTAAACTATTCCACTATTCCTCTGACTGAATGTTTAACACAATTGTTCTATAGAAGTAAGTTGAACCTCTTCCTCTAAGATGTTTTATTAAAAGATTGTTCTGTATGTATCTGTCAATCGTCCCATCACCTCAGAACACCTACATATTTTCTGCTCAAGCATCCCCACAGAATTATACTGCCATGGCCATGTCTTCAAAGAAGACAGTATATTCTTCTTAATGCCAAATTTTTTCTGCCACTCTTTTTTCAAATGTTTTGTTTAGTCCTGCACATTACTACATTGCTACAATGCCTTTACTCTAAATTCCAAATGTTTGAAATTCACATTTGCAATCCTGCATTACATTTTCTTCTTGCAGAACTTCCTTGACCAGTCTAGTGTTTTCCTTGGTCTCAATGATGGCATGTGTTCACTAATGTTTGAACGCTTTTCACAAAATAACTTAAAAAACAAATCAGTAGAGATTGCTTCCTTCTCCTTCACAATTACATTCCAGTTTGTGGTGGTCTAGCACATAAATTCCTAACGAAATAAACTAAAGTTTTTGGTTTGCGATGTAAGAAAAGGTAAAAGTTTAAGATATATGGATACTTCTGAAAGACATTAAATAAGTAGATTTCCTGCATGCACCTTTCCTTTCCCCAGTTCACATATTGCCCAGACTCCCAGAAGACCTTCATTGTTGAGGGCTATTGGGGGTGTAGGGTGTTTCTCCTTTCTCCCTCCCTCCTCCAGCCTTTTCTCTCCCCCATTCCCGTACTCATCCATCCTCCCACCCCCTCGGGACTTACCTGTCTGTTGCGTTCATCCATAATCCGCGTGATCTGAATCTTTTTCCTCCCCATCGTCCCCGTCTCTTTCTTTTTCCTCTCTTTCTGAATAACTCAAAGCTTTCTTCTTTCTTTCTCTCACTCTCTGTCTCTCCTCTTTTCTTCCTTTCGCTCTTCTTTTTCTTCCCTCTTGCACTCCTGCTATCTCTTATCTAGCTTTTTTCTTCTTTCTATTTGTTCCAATCACCTCAAAGATTCCAGCATCTGTACCTGCAAGACAGAGAGGGAGGGGTAAGCAGAGAATAAGCATTAAATGAAATAAAATATGGCAAAATAGTGAGAGGGGAAAAAATATATAAAAGTAGCATCACGGCAGCCACAAGGGAGGGTGAAGAAAGACAAAGAATCTGTCAACAATGTTGTGAGAAATGCTGTGTTTTTCTCTGTCGATATCATGCAAATCAGTTTTTGCATTTTTTTTATTTATTTATTTTTTACCGAGGCACCCACTATGAGAGAAGACAGCGCTGTCAGGATCTTGCCTCGTTCTTTGACAGTGTTTTGGATGTGCCACTAACTTAAATGCTCTAATCACCAACACTGTTACATTACCTCGGCTCTGAGAAACACATTTTATGTCTCTCCCTTGAAACGGCACTGTATGTTGACAGTGGAACTTGTCAGCCATGTACTTTTACTACTCTATCTGCAGTCCATATCACATCTGCCAGTGAGGCAGATGTGAGCTACAGGACAAGTGGCAAATGTAAAAGCGGAGCCTGGGTCTTGCCACGTTCTGGCAAAACAAAGCCACAAGAAGAACAAGAAAAAATGCTATGTTTCTCTGAAAGTCGCACTAGGATTGAACGCAACTCCTGCTTGCACTTAATCCAGCTGGAGAAACTGCAAGTCAGTGACACCACCTGATTAATAGTAAAAAACTGTACTTTTGTGTGAACAGCTGAGGGTGTAGAAACCCTCACTCAGGTGGAGCGCTGCAGCTTTATGTGCAGGACTGCACCCACGAGGAAAAGAGAACCGCGCTCCAAAAACTTTGAACGGCTGTCCGTGTGCAGGCGCGTGTGCAGGAGTGTGTGTGTGTGTGTGGGGGGGGGGTGTACATGTGTGCGTGCACTGTTGTATGAGCCTGGCTAAGCCCGAGCTCCAGAGCATCTCTCTGGAGTGCTAAAGTAGGCCAACCCAATCTATCTCGGGGAGGAGCAGAAGAACTGTTGTTGTGTTTTCTTTTGACAGTAGAGGTGATAACGTCCCTCGTTATGCAAATGAGCATCCCATTATTTAAGCTCAGTGCAATGCAGGGGAGCTGTCAGCGCCGTCACATAAGAAAAAAAAAAATCTTCCATCTACCCTGCCTTTTTTTCTCTACTTTCCCCTTCTTCTCTCTTCTCTCCTTTCTGAACCACATTTCCGGCACCTGGCAGCACAAGCATCAGACATTGATGTGGAAGACGACACCACTTCACCAAAAGACATGTCAGTCTCAGTCTCTCTCTCTATCACTCTCTGTCTCTCTTTTCTCAAACACCCTTGCTCTTTTTCCTCACTCTCTCATATTCTCTCCTTTTCCATACTCCCGTACATATATTCGAACATTGTAATGCGCTCTTCATCCTTTTTTTTTTAACTCTCCCCTAACCCGAATCCATGTATTTATCGAGTAACATGCCCGAGGGAGTACAAGGAAGATCCAAACCCCTTAGCTGTAGTGCAGGACACTGCTATGCACTTGACCTTTTTGTGCTTGCCAGTAGGACATTGATAATGAAAGCTTGTAATGGAGACAACCAGGGATACTTTGGCTCTTAGTGACAGACCGAAGCCTGTGGCAACAGCCCACAACTTTGTTCCATGTGCAACAGAAAATGAAGACGATGAAAGGACATTATGAAAACACTAATAAACTAATATGTGCCATTTTGCAAGTAACTTTTTATAAGTATTTATGTACTGTAAAATAATTTTTATTTAATCGTGAATGTTTTTTGATAGGAAAAGAGACAACCATCTACCAAAAGACAATAAACTATTCTCAAGTGTGTCTGTTACATTACATACTTCTCAGTAATCAGAGAAAAAGCTATCAAACATTTCTTATATTTGCTGATCAGCTCTTTGAATGTTTCCACTGGGATTTCACTTTTTATCTTTGGTCATACAATTCATGTCCTTAAGATTGAAAACCTTCCTTGCTATCACCACATATATATATATATATATATATATATATATATATATATATATATATATATATATATATATATATATATATATATATATATATATATATATATATATATATATATATATGATTTTTTTTTAACTAAACCTACTCAAAATATATGTACGTGTGCTTAAAACAGAAAAGCGATTATTATTTTTCTTCTGTTTTAAATAAGTCAGATAATGGCAATCATTTTTGCTTCTAAAGAAACACTATCACCATAATTTTTCTATATTTTACAGATCAGTCAACCAAAAACTGCCATTACATGAAAAACGAACACAATGTGGGACAATGGAGTCTAAAGAATAAAGAAATGATAGACAAAAAAAGAAAAAGAAAAAACTTTTAGAGATTTGGAGTACACCCACCCATGGAAGTATTGAAATGCTGCGTTCGTCAGCTAACACAACGATCAAACTGAACCATTATAACAATAAAGCTAAGATCCTAAATAATACTGTGGCAGCTCTAAAGAGGCTATCCAAAACATCTTAGCATTGCTCTGCGCAAACACACCCATCCATAGACAGGAAAACAAAGAGCTGCCCTCTGGTACTCAACAAAAAAGGATGTTGTCAGACAAACTAGGATTACAAGCCAGCACTAAGGCGCTTGGCACAAGACAGCCAGACAAGGATATCAATCAAGCCGGAGTACCTCAATCACAGGCTGACAGCATCATCCCCTCCCAAGTCTTTGTACTCAACATTACCCAGCCTGGGCATCACTCCAAACAAGGGAGGCATTACCTCCGTGATCCCTGCCTCCTGGCCTCCACCTCCTCCCTCTAGTTCCTCGTGCAGCTCGCTAAGCAGAGCTGAAACTCTCAATGTCAACACCCGCTGGGGCAACACCTTAGGCCTTACGTAACGTTAACACTAAGATTAAGCCTGTGTCCTGAACATTTAATCCCCGATTCTGGCTCTCAGCACCAACTAGCACTCCCCTGAGGTGAGGTTCTGCTGCCACTTAGCCCCGTATTGATGCCTCCTCGGCTCAGCCAGTTTCCCCTATGCTTTTTCATCTGTGCTTCGTCTACCTCCTCCTACACAACAGGGCAACTTGCCTCCCCCCTGCACCCCACCACCCCATCTCTCTTGCCACCAAACCCCCCACTTTTCCTCACACCCGCCCCCGTCCCATATGAGAGCCAGACAGCTTCTGGTTAAGAAGTGAGTGCCCACCTCCTCATCGGGCTCCTTTCCCTTTTTCTTCCCTTGTGGTGGATGGAGCATCATTTAACTTAACAGATTACCACTGACTCACTAAATCGAATTTAGCCTCATAACGCCAAGATAAAAAAAAAAAAAAAAAAAAAAAAAAAACTAAAGGGAATTGCAGCAAACAAGCAGTTCTTTCTTAACTTGCTTGAGAGGCACAACACAGCTAGATTGTTTTTACAGGCCCCTGACACTGATACCTGGCCAAAAGTGTGCCAATAAGATGAGAAAGTAACAAATTAAATACAAACCTAAAAGGTCTAATACTTTAAGCCAATTTACTAATCCCAAAGTAGAGAAGAAGGGAAAATGAAGAAGACACAAAAGAGGCTGTGTACTATGTAGAGTCTAGTCTCTTTCACAACGTACATAAAGCCTGAAATTAGATGTCTTATTGTCATCACTTTAGCCTCTTTCACAAAACAGTTCTGTCATAAACCCATAAACATGAGTCCTGCTTTGAGCTGCCTCTGGCAGGTCCTATATGACAAATCAAGCCAGTGAAATGTTTCGCGTGTCAGATAAAATCTACCTGACATTCCAAGACCAAAGAGGAATAAAGTTTAACTCAGCAAGGTGAAACATCTCCCATTGTTCCAAGAAAACAGATGGGTGGTGTCTCCCACCAGCACTATGGGATGAAGTCTACGGATCTGTTTTGGTTTGGAGCACCTCAATGCACCCCACAGTGTTTGTTAATATCTAGAAATTATTTGCATGATTCACCAATCTGCTCTGGCCCTAATGTATGTTCACGTTAAATATCCTGGTCAGGTTATAGCTATGTCGGGGCGTGCTGTGGTGGCTTAGGGATAGCGCAACCCACGTTTGAGGCCTTCAGTCCTCGACATGGCGGTCGCAGGTTCGATTCCCAGACCCGGCCGACGTTTGGCAAATGTCTTGCCCCCTGTCCTTCCCCCTTTCCTGTCAGCCTACTTTCGAATAAGGGACACTAGAGCCCACAAAAGACCCCCTGGCGGAGAAAAAAAAAGGTTATAGGTATGTCATCGTTTGAAGGAAGGGAACAAGTTCACCACTAAAGAGGTCCGGTGACTTTGGGTGGTGACTACCTGGCTTGGTTTCTGAGACGTTATATTCAGAAAACACACCAAAATAGGTCTCTAAATCCTCCCAAAACCATAAAATAATCCCAAACCTAGGCAGATTGTTGCATTACACCAATCATTTCTTTGCCATTAACACACAGATAAATACCGTAGACTTCAGTCAAGGGTAGATTCTTCAGTAGCATTTTTACTAAAAAATAGAATAAAACTGAGACATTTTCACAAGCCACTAGTAAAACATATCCCACTCTTCAGAATGGGAGATGTCTGACACAATTTATGTGCACTGCTCTATATCTATCCTGCTGACATCCACTTCTTCAGCCTTGGGTTATGGTCAGAGTTGTTGGTTTGATTTTTACAAACTCACTTGTTTGCAAGATGTCAGCGATTTGATTAGTGATTTATGAATGGCCAAAGGCAGCAAGGCAGAGGGAGGTCCGGAGGCTTCCAACTAATGGTATTCCTCTATTAACACAAGCCAGAAGTAGACAATTGGAGGGAGGCCGGTGTAGGCAGTTGCTGAGGTCAGAGAGCACAGTGGCATCAAGCAGACAGAAAGACAACAGTTGCTCCTCTGCTTGTTTAACATCTTTGTTCTTTGAGCCGGAGGAGTGACAATGAAAAGCTAGAAGAGTGGTGAGAGGAAAACATAGAAATTGAGTGAAGAAAGGAAAATGGAGAGAAGCATAAAGAGGGATCTTTTGAACAGGCACCATGCCTCTCCAGGGGGAGGGGAAGAGCTGTGCCCACGACCCTCCCATCTGTTAAGCAGACGGATGGAGAGATAGAGAGAGAGAGAGAGAGAGAGAGCGAGAGAGAGAGAGAGAGAGCAGAGATTCAGCACATAGATCTAATGAGCATTTTCTCTCTGTGTCTCAGAAGTGAAGCTGAGAGGACAATGAGAACATACATACTCAGAGCACCACAAGGCTTGATTCTAGGTCGCCTCTCTCCCAAGTGTTTAGTCACTAAAAACTAATATACAGCACATGGCGCTTTTTCACTATCTAATAGACGTGTGTAGACTGGTTTTTAATGTGGCTCCATCATTAAGGACGTACAGTAAGAACGACTCTTTTAAATTCTATGAACAGCGAGAAAAGAAGCAGGAACTCTTAGCTTGCGTCATCCGGAAGACTAATTCATCATTTTGAAAGACAGCTGTTTTGTTTGTGAATCAGGACAGTGGGCATGACAAGAAATGCTCAAGAGCCCCAGTTCCAAGAAAAAAAAAACTAAAGAGATAATCTCAGCATTTAGAGAATCGAGAAATGTTGAGAACGAAACCAGCGCTCTACACTTATACATGCACTCTGGGCTCATTTCTGCTTAGGCTGCTGTTCTTAGACTCTAATTCCACATGTTATAGCAAATTGGGGAAGGTCATTTATCACGACAGAATTTGAGATGTTTTTCCAAGAAGCTACCTCTATGCCAGGTACATCTGCAACACATTTGGTTATGTAGTGCGGCACATGAATCTGGTTCATGCGGTCTAGAGAAAAGAAATAAAGCACGGGGCTTAACAGTATTGCAAAATATTCACAATGTTTGGCTGCGTTATGCACAGATTGGTGGTATGGTTTCAGTCAAAGTACACCTCTCCAAATAATAATTTCTGCCAGATCAGTAAAAATAATAATATACATAAATGTTCTGATGACAACAGAATAGATTGGCTAAAGTTCTCATCTGCTGTAATTTAAGTTGCTCTAAAATTTTACATTACCCCTCTGACTGAAGATACGGGCAAATTAAGAACACAACTATCCTTGAAGTCATTTCCAAACTCATAAAGGTCAATATACATTGGCACATATATATATATATATATATATATATATATATATATATATATATATATATATATATATATATATATATATATGTGTGTGTGTGTGTGTGTGTGTTAATAGCAAACTAGAGTTTCCGCAATGATATAAGCATTTCTGAGTAAACTGGAGGTGTATGGGAGAGCCCCTCCCTTGAAATAAACTTCTTTTATCATCTTAAGGAGGAGAATGAAAGAAAGCATTGAACAGTTTTCTGATATAGCCTGACTTTCTGTAGATTCACTTCACAACAGCCTTTAGGTTTTCGCATTTTAAACATTTGTGTTTGACATGGATTTTGCTCAAGAACCCTTTTTATCGATGGCACAGTTTTTTTTTAGAGTTTTGTACTGTGTTTTCGAGTAAGAACATACTTGTTTTGCCTTTCCTTTTTTATTTATTTTAGAAGCGTGGATGTGTTTGCAAGTGCATTTACGTGTTTATGCTTTCAAGCTGTTACACAGCAGTACTTTATCTCCGGTATGGCTGGATGGACATATACTGTAACGGCACAAATGAGAGGAAGGGAAGAATCAGGCAGAGGAGCGAGTCAATGGTCGGGCCGGATGAACAGAAAAACGTGTGCTGGGTCTCATTGTGTCTCTAATGTCATTACAGGCAGTGACTCCTCTATGTGGCACACCGTACTCCCCATCTGTCAGAGCGAGATAGGCAGGGTGACGAATGGCTATCACTGTTACTTCTCTCAACCTCCTCCACCCCCATCCCACTTCAGTCTCTGTATCTTTTTTGAAACACAAGCGGAGGGGGGGGCAGAGTGACCTGAACCTGGGCGGTTGCCCAAACGTAGGTGGACATCTATGAATCTGAATCTCAGCAGATATTAGGGCTAATTTAACATGTTAGCAGCTAAAGAGATTAGCAACATGTACATCTGGGGATTAGAGCGTTTGTGGTGGATCATCTTATGATGTGTTCATTCTCTTCCTTTTTTTAACCAGTGTGTTTCTAGCACTGCTTGAATTTAGATGCTGCCGCTTGTGTGCATGCGTGTCTATGTGTGTGTGTATTTGAGGATATGTCTTCACCTGTCTCTCTCTATTAGATCACGGTTTAGTTGGATCATTAGTGAGACAGAGAAGGTTTCACATATATTCTATTTTCAATCTCCATGTGACACAGAACTGAGACACCTGTCTATTGATAAGGAGAAAAGTGAGCCAATAGCCTATGGTTGGCACACATTTCAAACATTCTGTCAAGCTCTCATAAATGTGATTGACGTTATGGTAGGAAATTTACTGCTATAGGGAGCATCTCAAGGAACACTATATGAGCTTTCAAATTCTCATTAATGCCTGATTGTCTTGTTTCCAAAGTCAGCTTTAAATTTAGGTGGATTTTATCCTAATGTAGTTTTAGTAGCATTGCTTCCCTAATAGTTCTTTGGTATAATCACTCCTTTCCATGATCTTGGAGGACAGGTCAGGAAACACACATAAACAGCTCAGTGGAAGGATGTGACAGGCAGCCAGAGACAATCAGAGGTGGTAAAGGTGTTTCCTTCCTTGAATTAGTCTGATCGCAAAATAGGGAGTATCTCCAGTAGCAGAAAAAGGAAATAAACAAAAAGAAATGCACTTCCAGAATATGAAATACTTTAAGCTGTAAACTTTTCTTATCAGGTGTCTGAGTTACAACGTAGTTTTACTCAAACTTGATTCCAAATCATTAAAATGTTAACACTATCTGAAGATATTTTTATTCTTATACCAAGAACAAGAACAACAACTCCCAAGTTTGCCGGCTGAACCTCAATAATCCCTTTATCAAACTTTTGATTTTATTTGAATGTTTCAGAGAATGGCTACAATACTGTGCATGATCACAATAGCAAAAATAATAATAGTTAATATGTTTATCTTCCAGCTAATTCTAGATAAAATGTAATTTACAACAAAACTAAAAATACAATGAACAATGCTTAACTGAATCATATTAACACTGTGAGAAATTACGCTATTTTTGTGGGTCTTACTGCAATTATTTTATGAGTGTATCTGAAAAAATAAAGACACGTTTTCTATGAAGATTTCACAATGACATACTTTTAAATTCCTAACATTTTTCTATCTGTAAAAGACTATTTTAATAGAAAGCGTGGCGACACTTTCAAAATGCAGCTTAATTTTAACATGTTAATATATTCTGTAATTCACTGAGCATATGCTGGTTTCAATCGTAGGCTTTGTAGGAGGTGATATAAACACAGTTGAAACCAGAGGTGTGTTGTTCGTTTGGCCAGCTGTGTGTTTCACTCAGCACCAGGAAAGGCAGGCCTTGGGTCGTCACAGCAGCAACACAGATAGGTAGCCATCCGTCAGAGCCAGTACAGAGACAGGTGAAAGCCATCTTTCCATAACCCGGCGCTGACTTCCCCAAGGACAAAATGACTTGACATAATGCGTCAAGCCCCCCCTCCTCGTTTGAAAGGAGGCCAAGAGCTGTGAAGCTGCAGCTGCCGGACCAAAGGCAAATCGAGCAAGAGGCCACACATGAAAGAAAGCAAGGAAAAGCCAAACAAACTGGGAAAATGAAGAACTAGCCAGTTCAAAAGGCGTTCTGGTCTCAACTGTCAGCAGCCGTCTGCTGCGACAGTGGCTCACAAGAAGGCGTGATAAACAAATAAGCGTAGATGACCGCAACTACATTAATAGCCATGAGCCAAACTGGAACAAAATGGAAGTAAAGAAAAAGAAGAAGAGGTTAAAAAGGAGAAGCAAATGCAAGCCACAATGTGGAAAGGCCCAGGAAGGCAGGAATGAATCACCCTTTGGTATATTCAGTCTTTCCATTCCAGTTGCTTTGGAAGGGACAACAGTTAGATAACATGTAGGTATACAGCAGAGATAAAAATGAAAATAATTTTAATATTTAATTAATGTGATTGACGCTATTGAAATGTTGAAGGCGTTTTGAATATGGAAGTGGTGCTGATTGTGGTAATAATCACATCTGATCTATAAACACAAATAGTTTCACCAAGTTTCACTTTTTCAACACCACAGCAGTTTCTGTCACTTCTTCCTCTCTGTCACTCCCTTTTTTTAATGTCACTCTACAGTCAGTAGGAACCACTCACTTACTTTAAATGTTAGCCTGAGCACCATAGCACCCAGGTGTAACCCCACTGGCGAAGGAACAGGAACAGAAAATGTACACCATAAGCTCCTATGCCAGAAAGACTTGGATGCAGTGGTGAGAAATTTTCCACTCCTCTAAAATAACAAAATCAAACCAATGCAGTGAAATGACAGCAAACTTTTCACTAATTTTACCCAGCCCCCAAAAGAACAGCCGGGAGTCATGTTGCTAAGAACACAAAGCGCTGACATACTCACCCAATTATGTACTCTGCCGAGTACGACAATGTCTCAGGATGTTACCAATGTTCTACACTGATGGAGAGTGTGTGTATGTACATGTTTTTGTGTGAGGGTTAAAAATGAAGCCAAGGCCTCATTGCTCATGGACCGTTAGATGCATCTCCAACACATTCTGTTCATACAAAAATATTCTATAGCCAAATACAGTCTGAGGCCATGGAAAGACAACTCTAAGAAACTCCTGTTTATTAGTTTAAAAAAAAATAGATACATACATTTTTTAATACTAATTTTGACGTCTTTTCTACATCACAATGATGTAGCTGAATCCAGAAAGAAGTTTATCCAAGTAAAGTTTATATATTTCTACTGCTGTGATACTTTCCATCTGATTTATTTTATTTGGTTAAAGCTGTTGTTCATTTGTGACCTCTCTCAAGAAAGACCTAGTGCTAAAAGTTCTTGATGATGACAAACATGTATCCAAGCAGCTGTCCACCCATTTCTGAAGTCAAATAGGAGTGCAAGAAGATCTCACAGACCACACAATATTAAAACTTCAGAATATTTCTAATCAAAGTGAATGCTGTCTCAAAAATTGCTACCTTGTTGACTTCCTCTGGTAAAGTAAGTCTGTGCTATTATTATGAACTGCAGATATGAAGTTGAGAGCTTTAAGCTTGACACCTGTATGTAGGCTTAAGATTCTTACTTTGAAAAAGTAAATGAAGAAGTGCTTGAGATACCCTGCTGTGTTAATGGAAATGAGTAATAAAAATCTTTGTCAGACTGGTTGACAACACTCCATTACGAAACATAAGCTTGGCTGCCGCATGATTTATAAGGTTTATAAGCAGTGTGAGAATACAACTGACTAAACATTAGCCACTAACAAAAGGGCTAATTAGTTAATTTAAATTTTTAAGTGTTATGTTATGATGTTATTCTCTCACCAAAAACACACCTTGAGTGTTGCTTTGATTTTTTTCATGCATATTTGAGAAATCCTTGACTGTCCTATGGTCACCATTCAGGGGCGCCTAAACACTTTCTCTCACCCAAAAGCTCTGGAGCTGCAGTCCAAAGCTCAGCTTCTGCCCCACAGTGTACCAATACCTCACACCTCCCCCACACAACTCCTTCAGACTAGTGACCGCAGCAATTGGCTAACACCTGGTGGAACTGTGCAGCTGAATTTATCAATCAAACTACTTCTCAGTCCAATACTTATAAGAATGATTGTAAACAGCATCATGGAGGAGCATTGTTGTGATGATGTCCTCAAAGAGAGCATCTAAAAGAGTGGAAACTTCTTAAAGAGACAGGCCAACTTCAAGGCGTCAAATTACGAATTATACGTTATATATTATATATATAATTGTTTTGTAACACTTGCTCAATTTAGATTATTCTGCACTGCTTTAAGATTATTAAAAATAGAATGTGTTACTTTTAAAACCTTTTTTAAGAAAAACATTTTAAGCATTCTCCTTTAAATTGGCCCTATTATACTTATTTGTACCAGATGGAATAGGTCAATCTGATATAAAATATGCTTACAACATTTTTTGCACAAAATCATTCTCAGAAAATGACATTTCACTTGCTCAGTTCTGTGGAGCCTCCTAAACCATCAAGGATGCTGCAAGTGGTTTCTGAACAGTAAGTCATGTTCAATCTGCAGATTTGCAATGAACAGTAGGGGCAGTTTCCTGCAGTCACGGCCTGTTGAAACATCTCACCATGTACTATTGGTAGTTTTCTAAAGAGTTTGCGATGTCATTTGCGCAAACTAAAATTTTCTTTGGCATTGTCTTTGAAGTGGATGTTGTAAATCATCAGAAAACAAAAACAAATGCTCCTAATAGTTTGGCGTTTGAGTTTGGCTACTCTGATATATAACCTCAAATTTATAGTAAACATACTTGAATTCAAATCAGTATATTTCCCTGATTCTTAAACTAAACAAAACTTTGTTATTCGTCTACTTGCAATTTCCGGGCCACCTAAGAGCTTTTCAACCATTTATTCAAAAGCTACTTCTAAACAGCTGATTGTCACTAAAATGTAATTGGGCAACAGTTTAGCTCAATATGATGTAATACATGCCTGCTTGCTTGGGGTTCAGTACCCCACCTCTTCACCCTGCACCTTATCACCAGCAGACATCAGAGTTGAGACAATCCACTGATGATTTCATCACACCCCCACCCTTTACTCTTTTTTTTCTTGCCACAGTATTCTAATCACCCTAATTAAAAGCTTTGTTCATTTAGAAATCTCTGATGACAATTTGTTTCACTCTACCCTACAGCAGTAGTAGCAGTGAGGAGAGGAGAATTAAATTTGATCTTGTGACAGCAATTATTAAATGTTCCCTCCTGGCCTCAATTAGGGCCCGCAGGCTAATGCTAACATGGCTAACCCTCAAGCAACCACTTGCAGCCCTGTTCACTGTCTCTCCACCACCATCTTTCAGTGTACATGCAGGAAGGAGTCTTTCTGCTTTTTGGTTTTGGAAGTATGGAATATCTTGTGGGCTGTTATCTGATTTGCATACTTGCTAAAAGAAGAAGGGCGTATTTCCCTTTTTTGGGTTGACTAGTTAAATATCAGCTAGTGTAGACAAGCAGATCTATGAGGAAGTTGAGGAATTTACTAATCTTTCTTTCTTTCTTTCTGATTTTCCTTTCTGGGCTGCGTCAGCAAGTTTGGTTTCTACCATGAATCTATGATGTAAATTGATCATTTCTGAAGTCATGACCACCTTAATGTAGCAATGAAATCAAGTGATACCTCTTCCTGCCACTGGGACGCCATTACAGCTTTGCCTGGAGACGATCGGTCGCAGCCTTGCCGAGTTGAAAAGAGTGCCGCCACTCGGCTTTCAGTCTATCCACAGTGTGTGGGTAATTTGCAGAGAAGTAGAAGGTTGCACACTTCAACAAGGATGTCCTTCATAGATTCGACCTTCTGATTTTTCTTTTTTTTTCCCCTCCTCTGGTCCCTGTGCTCCACTAGGAAACCAAGTAACCTAGATCGCAGTGTAGGCAGAGAGGGGATTGTGAAAGAGAGACTAAGAGGCAGAGGAAGAGCAAAAGAACCGGTTGAGAGGATTTGTTTTTTTCAACAGCAAATAATTGAGCTGATTATTGTGAACATTGTTTCCCTGTTGACGATGAGCATCATTAAAAAGAAATTGGTCCACTGAAATTGTTTGTTTAAGAAATGCTGGTTTAATGCTTCCAGGCAATGTCCCCTCACCACAGACACACACACACACACAAGCCTACACACACACGCATACACACATGCCCACGCCCGCACATCAACCAATGTAAACTCAAGATGTAAGTTGGGAGCATTACATCTACAAATTATGTTATTCTCATGGGTTATTTCAGATCAATTTGGCCACAAACCAAAATAAAAGCAATAAAATAATCACATTAAAACCCTTTTGCTGTAGATAGTGTCAAACTGAGTCTGCTAAAAGAAAGCATGGTGCTTTTAGAGTGTTACAGTTCCCTGAGGAGAGTCAGTGGCGAACTGCATGAGGCGAAAGGTTGTGCATGCCGTGCGGAGGGCGTGTGGCGGCATACGGTACCTACAGATCAGCCTCTGTTTAGGGGAGTGGCCCCCACTAAGGCTCGAGCCAGGCCAGACCGAGTCCAAGCCTATCATTACTCATCGGCTGGGTGCCGCGCTCCTTTTTGGAGTGGTTATGGAGGGAGGGCATGGGGGTGGGGGCGACTGGTGAACTGGTGAGGGTCTGGCAGCTCCACTGTACTCCACTCCCAGCGCCATCACAACCCGACCTCATCAAAGTGAGCGCTCGTAATTTGTCACAGAAAGCAGCCAATTAACATATGTTACGGGAGGGAGGGAGGACAAGAAGAAGGGAGGAGAAGGAGGAGAGGGTGAGTGAAAAAAGATAGCGTGTGATTAAAGAGTCTGCACAGCTGCACAACATCAAGATGGCAAAGAGGTTTAAAAGAGACCTCAGACCCAGTAATCTGATAAAGCGCGCTGTTACTCACCCCCCCCACCTCCCACCCTTTAGGAAAGAGAGAGTTGGGGAAGGAGAAAGGGGAAGATTGAAATAATAGAGACAAACAAATATTAAATTACTCCTTTGAATCTACAAGCTCTGGCAGAGTGCCTTTACTCTAAAGATGTGGCTACAATGAAGGCTGCTGTATCAACCCCCCCTTATGCCAAAGCTACTACTGTTTGACCACACTCTATTTTTAGCCCAACACTTACCATTTCTACAGGAATACACCAACAACCTCTACTTTCTTTTTGCTCTAAACTATAGTTTCATCTCAAAATGTAAACGTGTGGTTGCACCCCTGCATTTAAACTCCTTTCTCATGAAACAAAAGGTTTTTTTCCGCTTTTTTTGTGTTTTTGCATTTATTTTTCTGTCACAACGTCGTAGACAAGTTCCTTACATTGCGACTTGTTTGTTTGCTTTCAAATCGTGTTCCTCATGGTTGGTTTTTAAAACGCGCGTGTGTGTGTGCGTGCCTCTACGAGCGCGCAATCTTTTACGTGTCTGTTGCTGTTGTTGTTGTTGTTGTAGGAACATCTTGTGAAGTGAGTCGTGTGATATTTTGCCTTGTTGTTGGATACGGTGGCAGGCTGAATGCATTAGCATCGCGCACCGATGCCATTCTGTGTTCTGTCGTCTCTCAGCCACCTCTGCCTTGTCTCTCTCTCTCTTTTTCTCTCTCTCTCCCTGTCTTTACAGCGACTGATCACATGGACTGACAAGCGAGTTTTGGGTTTTTCGTATGCCCCACCATCCTTCGCTATGTGGTGGCTCTGGCTTCTTGGGCGAAGAAACTGTTCACTGGCAGGGAGGGATCTTTCAACAAATTTGAGAGATTTCAAAAACACTTGTGTTGCGGGGAAATCCCCTTTGCTAAAAGACGACAAAATCAAAATTATTATTATGATTATTACAGAGGAAAAACTCCTTTGGCTGATGAGGGCTGTATATAAATCATAAGTGTTTCTTTTTTCCTCCTCTTTCTTTCTCTGGCACTCTTATCCTTACCATCGAGCATCCATCATCATTTATTTATTTTTTCCTATTTGGGATAGGAAGGCCCAAAGTGGGGGAGCAAAGGAGGGATGGAATATCAGTGAACGGAGGGGGCAGCGGCAAGTTGCTGCAATGTAGAATTTTCCTTTCTCATCTGCTTCACAATCTAGTGGTTCAGTGAAGGACCTGGGTGCCTCGATTCCACCCCCCCAGCCTCCACCCTCGCCTCAACTCTCCACTCAAATCCCTCTGCTGCGAGCACAGCTGCACTGTTCACATAACCTCGCCTGCAACCCCCCTCCACCAACGCCCGACACCCCCCACTCAATGATAGCAGAGCACGTCCCATCCACTAAGCAACACAGTTTTTCCCAGTTCATGTACGCAAGAGCAGCAGAAAGAAGCAGAGGCTGGTGGGCACACGACATATCCCCCTTTCCTCCTTTTGGGCCTTTTCCCTCCTAAATTTTTTCTCATATCATTCAATTCCTTCCCCTTCTCCTCACCCTAAGAAAAATTCCCCGGCCTGTTGACCCCTAGAAGGCCTGAGAACATCCATGAGCACACACACACAGGAATACTTATACACACACCCCCTTAACTCAGTCCTCTAAATACAAACTGCCCATTTTTCTCCTTACCAAGTGACCTGCATCACAGCTGTGTATGGGAATTTGTAAGGGTTGGTGAATTAGTGGAAGTCAGGGGTGTTGCCGAAACTGAAATGTTTGTTTTGCTCCAAACATAAAAAGATAGTTTACACATGGAAATCACTAGAAGAAAACAACAACCATTTTTCTGTTTTCTTTTTTTTGTTCAAGTTTTACTTTAAGTAAAAAAAAAAAAAGGATTTTTGATCTAAATAGCAGATCATATGTTTGTTTGGTTTTTTTTCTAAAAATCCATTAGAAACAAAAAACAGATTTTGTCTACCTTAAGTCTGAATCCAGTCTGAGTCAGAATCAGCATGCAATATTTGTGGCACATTTTAAAACTCTAAAGTCTGACTTTCTTGTAATCATTTAAAGTAGATCTTTGAACACTTTGCTGAATTTTTAATTTATTTTGTTGGAAGTTGATTTTACCGGGGCTCAAATGAATGATCATGTGTGAATTATTATTTAAAGTAGATGCATGTCTGTACACATCACAATTCACATCAGGCACATTTCTGGTTTACACAGTGCATGTATGCCCCATGCGTGTACATGCCTATATGTGGGCGTGCATGTGTGAGTGTGTATGTGTGAAACAGAGAATAGGGAGGTGAGCGGCACTGGGCTTCTGTTGCACCTACTGAGCATTATCCCAAATAAACAACTCATTACACGTGTACTTAACCGAGGGGGAACTGGCGAGCTGTGCAAGCTAATCCCCATTATCGTTCCCAGCGTTTCTCTTCCGATTAGGCTACAGGGAAGAGGAGACCCACAAGGTAGGTCGCTCGGTTTAAGAGGAAGCAAGAAGGAGATAGAGAAAGAAAAGCACCTGAGTTAACTTCCCAAGAGTACCTCCTTCCCCTACCTCTCTTCCTTCTCCCTCTGCTATTTGCGTATTTGCTCTTACTTGTTTTCGACCACCTCTTCAGAACTGGGTCATCGACAGTTTGTGGAGCAGCATTTTGAAGAACATGGGAAAAGGACAGAAAAAAAAAAAACATGTTCTTGCTATGAGAATAATCTAAGGTTTCTTTAACAAGTAGACTGGTTATCATATTAAGCTGTCAAAAAACACATTAAAAGGAGGAGGCACAATTCCCTGCACAGAGAAAATGGTGGGGGGGGAAGCACTCCTCATTTCCAGTGTAAAGAAAAAGTCCACCAAGGGCAGCTAGTGCTTTGCAAAGACTCACTCTCTCTTTCTGTCCCACTCATAACATGATTATAAAGCCCCTATTATGAGGGCCAAGATGCAGAGTGTCAGTCATTTAGTTGGAGAATAATATCTTGGGCTAGGATGCAGAAAAGATGACACTCATTTCTTTTTTTTTATTTAAAAAAAAAAAGAGCTGCAGAGGAAAGAGCATCTGAGGGTGATAATGTGGCTTTAACAATTAGATGCCATGGTCGAGGAGTGGTGCCCTTTGAAGAATAACAGGATTAACCAAGAAGACTGCTATTTGCCTGCATAATAAAGACAGAAGAGTCAGTTTGACTGAGAATAATCCCTTTAAAAAATAAATGTTAGAGAGTAAAGTATGAAGAGGGTAAGGTGTTTTATGGCCGTTCTACTCCAATGGCATAAAATTGCACTAAAGTGTTTGGCTTTTTGTTGTTTCCTTGTACCCCCATTTAGCTGATTGTATGAATTTTTAATATCTTAAAAATCAGGTAAGACACTATTGAGGAAAATTAACCGCCTGTTGTTTCACAGAAGACTGTTTAGTTTAATGTTTTCTCACCTGAAAAACATTATTCTTACTTTGCTAAAGCTGTTATAGGAGTTTACTGGCTGTGTTAATCCAGTCTGGCCTTACCATGCCATTTCCACACCAATATGGAAACCACAGTCTCTTCTGGAAGTGTAGATGGGTAATAGCTGTGAATATAACATATAGCAAATATAGTTGTTTTGAATTGAAAAAAAAAAGAAGATTAAAATGGGTTTCCATCTGGCTAGTTGTTAGCCTGCTACTGCACTGAGCTTTTTTTATTTTCATTTTTCTTCAAGTTTACAGCAACATGGGCTTACTCTAATTTACAAAACATAGCTTCAATGTTGTTTTGACAATCTTCTAAACATTTTGGTTTAGAAGATTTAGTTTAGAAGTTTTTAGTTTGTATGTTACATCAGAGCGTTAACTAAGGCTTTTCAGGCCTAACTTCAAGTCCTTCAATGTTTTTCGGTATTTTCTCACACTCCCAGTCGGCATGCCATCCTGTTTGCTTGGCCCCTGAGAGGAGATGGGGGGGGGGGGAGAGAGAGACTGCTCAAAGTGGGCCGGCAGTGGATGGATGTGACGTGGGGGAACTGGGTCTCGACTGGAAGGGGAGGTTGGAGCCACGACAGGTATCCCCCCGCACTTCCTCGGCTATTTATAAAACCGTGAGTCCAGCGCCTGGCCAAAAATAAAGGCAGAGGCCATTTTTATCAGCAACGATGACAGAGGGGACAAATAAAGACTCCCTTTATGTTTTCCGAACACAAACACACAGGAAGCTGAAAAATACCCATGCATGAAAACAGCTGAAAGTGACGAAGTCCTCACAAGACAATGAAACCATCTACGTTGTCCTAACGTGCACACACAAACACACACACAAAGGGGACAGAAGTCAATACCAAGGCTGAACTATTTTTGTAGTAGGACTGTTTAGGAAGTGTGGGCCAGGTGCCAGCATTCTCCTCAGGATCGTCTGGCCTGTCACTGCAAATGGCGCTCTTACACGAATTCATCTCTTTCCTTCTCCCTCACTCTGTCCTCACCCTTTTTCAGTCATTCCCCTGCTCCATTGTCATATCTCTCTCCGCCAAATAAACAAGGTTGTTTGTTTTTCCACCAGGTCCAACCGCAGTGCCAGGTGAAAGCATCTGCTGGCAGGATAAAGAAAGTGGCTGTTGTGTGACCACAAGCCCCCCCACCTACCAACTCACCCTGCTCTGGACCGGCAAACCTTGAAGCAAAGCACTCGGACTGGAGTTTCAAACAAAGTGCCCCCCTCATTTATTATACATGCAACTGCACTGAAAATCTCCTTCTCCAACGCCATCTCCTCTCCTCTCTCTTTCAGTTTCTCTCTCTCCATCTTCTTCACTCTCGTCTCGCCTCGTCCCTCTTCGTTTTCTATCTTTTTTTCTTTTCCCAGACAGAGCATCTATAAAGTATGAATAAAATTAATGACATCACGAGCTGCACTTTGGAAGAGCCACTGTAAGGAAAAAGCCATACATCAAGGGGGCAGAGGGAGTCAGGCAAAAAAAAAAAAAGAAAAAAGAAAGTTTTTAGAAAAAGGAAGAAGAAAAAAGAAACAGGAGTGGGTGGTAGGCGTCGCTTAGCTCCTCCCCACCCTCAGGGTACTTTCATATCGCTGTATGCTATTGTGCTTATAAAGTTTGAACTCTAATATGCTTTTGTTGAAAAGTTTAAATATCATCTTTTAATTATATAATTTTATATATATTTCATCTTGCTCACTTCTTTTCCTACAATTTTTTTTCTGCCTTTTTTTCCAGCTAGCTTGGTGATGTATGTGGTCTCAACGGGTCTGTGCTGCACATCATTGCATAGTCTGGCCTTTGGTTGGGAATGTCACAGATGACAGTGGAAAGGAACAGTTCTGTGGACTTTGGCCGTACACCGTCTGGTTAAGCTGTGTGCTCTGAAAAAAAGTGGGAACTCTGTGTATGAGCTGTCGAATATTGTTTTTTCTTTCCCCCGATGAGCCTCCCCCCTGAACCCCCCGCCACCAGGGATAGTGTTAAGAGATTTAAATGAGAGTTCCCTTGGATCAGAATGGTAAATTTCCTGATATGATTTCCCAAATATCTAAAAGAGAATGGAACGTGATTGATATTCTTTCCTGGCGCACGGAGAAACATATGTGCAGACCTGTGCCAATGGCCGAAATGTTTGTGTTGCATTGTTTGATGACGAAGGGGCAGATTCACACCAAAGAATGACTTAGTAAATTTCCTATGAATTCAGTGTGCACACAAGAGCTGCTAAAAATACTCTGTATTGCAACTCAAAGCTCTCAAGCAGCATGGGGAGCGGTGGTGGCAGAAGCAGTAGCAGCAGCAATAGCAGTGCCGCAGATTGTGGCAGCCGACCGAGCGTGGGCTTCAGATGGATGTGAGCGTATGTGAGGCCACGACACAGAGCTACCTCTGTGCGTCTCGCCGGACTCTCGTAGAATGACTCGGCTATGTTGCAGTTGTGACAAAGATAAATTACAGTCGTTGGAAGACGTCTCGATGTTTTTTTTTTTCCACCCTCCTTACTTTCTCTCTCTCTCTCTCTGTCTTTCCAGCTCTTTTAATTTTGTTGGTACTGGCTCTACTCCAAATGTGTCCCACACCAAAAGAGGTAAAAATATCTTAGGTGTACAATTTTGGCCCTTTAATACTTAAAGGTCAGGTACAGTTCTTTGAAATAGAGTATACTTTCTCTCTCTTCACCCCCCCACCCCACATTAATTAACTCCCTGGAAATCCTCTAAATTTATTCTGAAAAAAATCTGTGTGGTCAAAGAAATAACACTTAGTTATACTGATCAAGTCTTTATTTCTACTTACTCAATTAGCAGCAATTAGATGGATTAGGATTGAAATCAGCCAAATTACCCCTGATCGGCCCGAGGCATGAACCTGATTATTAGTATTGTGGTGTACCGAGGATTTGAAAGAAAATGATTTTAAATCACAAATTTTTGAAGTCCATTCAATCAGATCCCAAAGACCTTTTTTCTTCAATGACTAACACGGCTCTGCTCCTCCATAACCTGCTCCTTTGCACTGTTGGTTAGCTGGCTGAAAGATGACTTCTATGCTTTTCCTTTGCTTTCCAATTTCTGGGGGGCATTAAATATTTAATATATGGTATGGAAGCTGGTGCCACCCATCACTGTTACTAAGACATAATTTTATCAAAAGTAAGAGTAACTGTTGCTCTTCTGTCTTTAAAATATTTTCTCTGTTAAGCTTCTATTAAATTTATTAATTAACTAGGGTATTATTAGATGAGTTTAGCTTGCCATAAGAATTTCATATCGGACCATAACTAAACGGCTGCAAACAGAGAGCTGAAGGGCAAATAACGAGAAATCGTTTCTTTTTCTACCATATGAACCAACCGCATGTACTTACATGTATTTTTGCCTAAGAAAAACGAGATAAAGATTGCTTATTTGTTCATGATTGGTTGGACTCAAAACTACTACAGAAACATAAAAAAATATCCTCCCATACATTTTATTTACTTGAATCCTTTGTCATTCTTCAAAAAACTGGAATCAAAACCCGCAAATCAATAACGGACAGAAAATGCCTTATCGGTGCAATTGATAAAATTGTTCCTGTAGGATATCCATGCTCAAGAACCATATGAACTAATGTATAAACAGTTTTGTTCTTATTTACATTTGACTTTATCATTTGAGTATTGATAACAAGACTTTCATTATGATGTGTTTAAACAAAGAAACCCTACCTCTGCTCTAGTCTAAATGTTTCTCTTTAACTTATCATTCCCTCCCACTATTTTTGATTTTCTTTTTTACCTCCCAAGATTCTCACTGTCCAAATATTTCAGGGAGCTGGCCTCAAGTATGGTGAGGTGTCTCGAGCGTCTCGTTAGGTGGGCTGCAGCTGACGATATGATTGTGTGGTCAGCACTGCCGAGCGCAGACCACCCAGCAGGCAGCTGCTGTAATAATGACCAACAGAGCAGGCAGGAAACAGGAAACAGGATGAAGAAGGCAGGACGTCCTGTTCATCTAGATCGGGGTGCTATGAGGATGACATCACGAAGGCATCGCTCTTTCACGAAGTGCACCTGAGCGGAGGCCGAAGGTTTTGTTGCTCAACTCCTAACTAACCTCAAACGCGTCTGTTTGTGTCTGTTTTCATCAGCATCAGTCTTCTCAGTCTACCTTATCAGCCCCTCGCATTGACACTGTTTTCCAGACTGCTCCATCATCCCAGACATCAAATCATTTTCTCTTCAGTGTGAGAAGAAAGGGGAGAAAGAAAAAACAACAAGCTTTTTGATTTGAATATACACCAACAACAACCTCGCAAAACTAAGACAAAAAAAAGGCACAAGCATTCTGATGCATGAACACGCAGAGACAAGACGCAAAGTCGAACACGCGCTTGCGCAGACACCCATATACACATACAGACAGACAAACACACAAAACACAGAACAGCAAACACAAAGCACAGCACAGCCAGAAGTCTGCTTTATGCAGAAATATTCTAAAGTGTGTTTTACAATACAATTAAACATCAAAGGCTGATATATTCCTCTGTGATCTTTAACACCCCAGCGAACACACCCATACACCCCCACTACCCCCACCCCATCCATCCACTTACAACATACAGAGAAAGTTGCTGAATGTCACTGCTAATTACTAGATAGAGACAGAAGAATGTTTTGAATCATTATGCGAAAACCAGGACATATTCAAATGTATGCATTCAACACATCCAAGAAGTGAATTGTTTATTTAGATTACTGACACTTCTTTAAGTTCTTTTTGTGTGGAGTGATTTTAGGCTCCTATGAAGAAACGACGACTAGGTTTGTGTAAGGCAAAGATCCATGTGGAGAGATTTTGAATATTCTCAAAATTAGAGACAAGGAGAGGAGAGTGTGTTGAAAACTAACAAATGAACACATGCTGAAGTTCAGCCGTTTCCGAGCACTTAGAAAACAATACAAAAACAAATGGAAACTGCAGAAGAACCGTGTCCTGAGCATATGAAGAGAAAAAAAAACACACATATATGGTTGTAAGAACTTTCACTTGCTAACAAACAAAAATTAAAGACTTTCAATAGCGATTTAATTCAAGATACACACATATATATATATATATATATATATATATATATATATATATATATATATATAGATATATATATATATATACAAAGAAAGAGGGAGAGAGAGGGAAATGTGCACAGAAGAGACAATTCTCAGTTGTTTCAGGTATTTTTCTCATGATCTAGAGTAAATATAATTCTCCACAATTGACTCTCATATTACCTTTTCATTTGAGCCAAAGGGCATGAAGTCCAATTACAGTTTCTCAATATCTCCCTCTAGATCTTGCCAGCCGGCAATCTGCAAATGAATGTTTAACTGTGCAAACTGTGCAAACTCCTTCCAAAATATTTGAAACCATTAGTGAAAAAAAACAAAAAAAACAACAACTTTGAAGCACAGCAAAAAGGGCGCTATTAAACTATTTGCTTCAACATAAATACATTTGATGTTTTCATTAAGAATGTTTTCACAGATCTGGTTTTCCATGATGAGGGAATCTTGAACTGAGCCTATTGTGCTATATTGAATGTCTGCTCAGAGCAGCATACATAGTGTGACCGCTTCTAAAAATGGCTAACATGCTATAGCATTCACAAGTTAACTTTCTAATTATATTTCACTTTTCATAGGTAGCAAATTAAACTAATGAAGATCTGTCTGGTCACTGCAGATTTTGCCAAAGATTTTTTTTTTTTTAAACACATGGCAAAACCTTTCAAAAGCTGGAAATACAAAGTGTCCCTTCCCATCACTTAACTAAAGCTCCGCTGAGCCCCTGGTGTACAGCAAAGTGCCCTAACAATCGGCTCAATGCCCCAGCCAATCAGAGGGACACGTGACCTTCTAATCCCTCTCTGTGAGAAGGGTAAGAGTGTATTGTCACTGTTGGTTTTGTGAATCGGCATTCAAAATCCCAAATGATTTGTCAGGAGGTGGAAGGACTTAAGCTAAACAGGAGAAGCAACTGCAGCGCGGGCCAGATAGTGTGGGTGTCGATGCGTCCTCTGATGCAAAAAAGGCGAGCGCATGTGTGTCTGTGTGTGTAAGGGAAGGACAGAGAGGGAACCTGGTTTCGTCTTTGCACTCGCGCGTGCTTGTTCGCAGCAGACGTCTGCGTGCGTGGGTGTGTGTGTGTGTGTGTGTGTGTGAAGGGTCTCTGAGATTACAGAGCTTGGATGACAGGAGTCCTCTGTGTGTAATCGTAGGTCCACATGCGAGTGCTCACCTTCCTCTGAGCGGATTAACCTAACGCTTAATCCCAAGAGAGCAACAGGCCAGAGAGGCCACACAGAAAAGCTTCATTGACAATGGTCAGGGGAGGGAAGGCCACGTGTGAGATCTTTGTGACTAAAGCGTGTATATTTTTGATAAAATTGCAATTCACTAAAAAAGATGACAAACTTTGGTGGGACAAAATAAAAAAATGAGCAATTTAAGCTGACCTTTTAAAACAATATGTCTCTTATATGCAGGATACTTTAAACAGAGAGTTAGTGCCTCTTCTGTTTTTGAATTCACGGCAAGAAACAACTGTGCACTGACTGAAGGTATGTAGTGCGCATTAGACAGAACCAATAAGCCGCTCCGACATGCTGCAAAATTTGTCAACGTAGGGTATTTCCTTTCAGGGGTGTTGTTTTACATTTCTACAAGTTTGCCAGTCAGAAAAGAAAATTCTAAACTTCTGTAAAATATTTTTTTTTTTGAAAAATCTTTTTTTTTACTTTTAAGTATTTAGTAAATTATATTGAGCACAAAATTGCAGGTAAAATTCCCATCGTATTTCCTCACAACGTTAAAATATAATAACATTTTTCAACTTTTCTCACAGTCTTAGATTTAAACTTTGCATAGCATTTTTTTGTATGGCACCCGTACACTTCTAAGATGAAACAAACAGTGCAGGGGGTTTAATTCAACTCTGAGGTGGCAACCTGTGAAAGTTGGCACAAGTTAATTATATTGTCCTTATTAATCCTCTCACTGCAACAGGTTCAGTTGTGTCACAGGAGACTCAACTGTGCTCACTTTGTAAATATATCACACTCCTTGTAGTGGTTACAGTAAGTCAGTCTCAATCACAAAGTCACAGAAAATGAATTGTTAGCTCAGCCTGAACATCAGTAACACTCTCCAAAAGGACTCATTTACAAAACGGTTCTGTGTGGCTCTGCATAAATTAACACCCAAGTAAGTCTATCAAACTGTGTCCTGCTGAAATACAAAAATCCTTTTGTTGTAATAAAATTATTTAAGGAGAGTTTCTAGCTATATCATATTTGCACTTTAATCCATGAATTGTGGCGTGGCATGCTTACATATGTATAAAAAGATAGAAATATGCACAACACGCTGAAAATGTCAAGCCTACTTGCCAATTTTTCCACTTGGTCTAAAAGTTTAATATTTTGTGACTTTATATATATATATATATTCCATCTATACCTATAGAATCTGCTATATATATTATACAATTGTGTATAATATTTTTAGGAGCGCGCTTCATTTCACTTTATGTGGCTTTGTGTATGTGGACTCTACAAAGCTGCACAAGGTCACCACAACAGTAACATTAACAATGACATGAAACTCATTTGGCCTCTTTCTAATAGACCATAACCAGCTATTTGATGTCACCTTGTAATGATAGTACAGAGTTGACGCCGGCGGAGGTCACAACAAATCGATACGCGCAGTTAATGCACTTTGTTGACGAGCTGCGCGCGTCAAAATAGAGCCGCTAACTTTCCCCTTAGAAATAAAGATCTCTATAATGTAAATGACGCTGCAATTTTTGGGTGAGTGAGTGCCAAGTGTTAACGCGGCGGGTACTTACTTTTGTTTGGTATGAAATCTTCTTCGGGGTGAAGAGAAAGAAACAACAAGCGGGTCCGCCGGTTGTTTGGCCCGGCTGTTTGACAGGAAGAGTGAAGCCGCTGTCTGATGGGGGGGAAGGAGTTCGCTGAGACGCACTTAAAATCCAGGAGCGCAACTTAGCAGAAGACGGCGCCGGGTAAGAAAAAAAAGTAACGTACAGTACGTGGTAGGAGTCTGTATAATATCAAACCAAACTACTCTCTCTCTCTCTTTCTCTCTCTCTCTCTCGTTCGCTCGCTCTCTCTCTCTCTCTCCCACTCTTACTCTGTGCCCTGTGTGTGCGTCTCCCCCCACCCTCTCTGTGATCGGACAGTATCTTCTCTGGAGGCGGTGAGGACGCTTCGCCTGTTCCCTCCAAGAGGTGCCGGTGAGAGGAGCGGGACTCGGTGTTAGAGGTGGAGGGAGGTGCCAGTGAAGTGCGGGATGTCTGGGAGCCTGACACTGGTGTTGAGAGCGCTGTTTCTGTCTTTCCCTCAAATCCAGACCGAATGTTTGCCTGAAACCTTTCTACTCTCCCACCCTGTGCGAGAAGCAATAATCATTTCCCCCCTTCTCCTTTTTTTGACTCCTGAAAAGGGGGCGGTCTCACATTTCCCCACTCTACTTTAATGAACGAGGCATGGTTTCTTAATGCTTTATTATCACGGCAGTCCCGATAGAGTGGACACACAATTAACTGCTCCGAGAGGACCACTAAAGGAAGATGATGGGCTGATGTCTAGTTTAACTAATGAACCAACAGAGAGTGCGTCTGCAGTCTATTTTTAAAAAGCCGCCGAAGTTGTAGTGCTCATTGTGGGAAACTTAGTTTTTTTTTACCCCTTTCATCGGAAATCAACCATAATTTGCTAAACAGCGAAAAAAAAAAAAGGTTTCTGGACTTTTATGTGCCTATTAAATTAAAGGAACACTGTAAAAGTGTGTTTTTAATGATATTAGCCGTTATTTAAAATTAAACCAAACATTACTTTGTAAATCCAGAAATATTCATTAATAAAATCAATACATCCATCTGAAGCAAGTAATTAGTTTTTATGATAAATCCGTCCTACATGTTTTAATTGTATGCAGACGTCCGTTTAGCCAAATTGTCATTTATTATGCACTGTAAAAAATAAGTTTCGGAGGGCATTAAACCTTACCAATGAAAATTACCAGAAACTTTAATCAAGTGTGTTTGTTTATAAATGCAATGTTCAATAATGGTTTAGATAGACTCTGTGTTGCAACAAAATTTTAATTGGGTATCCAGCTAGTTTAATTTTGAAGTCAATATTGTAGTCAAACCAACCTCAACCTGGAAATAGTTGCTGCCTGTCTTATCCATCGGTTTTCAATAAAACACGTACATCTCTTTTCTTAAGAACAGATTTTATAAGCTTATAGCATTTCAATAATACCATGTGTTTTTACTAGTTAGGCAACAGTTATAATTCTGAACAAACAAGATGAATATATTTCTGAGCATGTACATTTCAAAAATTGAAGTTTGACAACTTTATTGGCAAACTTGTATAACCTGAGCCCTAAAATGCTGATGAAAATCTGCCCAAAGACAACAACTGATTTTGTTAGTGCAGGGAAAATAAACATCTCTTTCTAAGCTGATCCAAGGACTTCAGAAGTAAAGTAAAGTAATGAACTGAATGATTTGCTGTTTAACACACAAGTCTGAAAATTCAAGTCCTTTGGTATGTCTTACAGAAAATGATTCTCTTTGGATATAGAAAGAGTGTCTGCATTCTCAGCTTTTCTTTCCATCTATACAAGCCCTAGCTATTTCATGCAGATAAGCCCTCACAGCAGACAGTAAGTAAGCATTGCAGAAAATACCAACTCTTTATCCAACCAGCCAAATGATTTCCAAACATCCACTCTATTAGTGTCAATTAGAACAGTAAGTTCGCCACTTGAGATAAGACAGACAGTGCAGTGGCTTTGTGCAGAAGTATGTCTCCCATAGAATTAGTTAAATACCTAGATTTATTATAATAGTTTTATTATTCTCATTCAGTGGTGGTTGTACGTGAGAGGAAACAATAATAGATTTTTGCCATATTTTTGGGTAAGAATGTCAATTTTTGTTTGTTGCCACATATAGGCTTCACAAATCCAAACTGCATTTTAAAAAAAATTAGCATACATCATGACACAATACAGATAAAGTTTCTGGTGGTGTTTGACAAGAACATGCATTGTGCTGTGTTTTTCACACATGTCCTGATTTTAGATTTTCATAATGCCAAAAACAAACACTGTTTGTCCTGTATAGAATTATTCAGTGTAGTGTTATCCAGTCTAGGTGTAGATGTTGAACTAGATCCACGGCAGTCCAGACTGAGTTTGAGTTTAGCCTTCATCATTGTTTGTCAACTGCAGTCTTCAGCAATAATATATCACAAGGCGTATTCTGTGAACAAAAAAGGGGGTTGCCCACCTCCTAACAACTGGAGATGACCATAAGCAGACTTCAATTTTTTATTCTGCCCCCCCACCACACACACACACACACACGGTAGCCATGTTTATATTATGAATGTCCACTATATTTATGGTGGCTGGATCAGTGTGTAATGTCTCCTATAAAACATATCTGTGATACCCTGGTTTCACTTGAGTTTAGTATTGTATTTTGCTGTATCAATTCATACTCTGAAATCTACACCAAACAGTTAAGTCCTTCCCCATGAGCCTAATGCACAAAATGTGAATCCCTCTTTGCCTTTCTGTGAAGTATAAGCTGCAATCTTGCCACCTAGTTAGTCAAGTTTGGAAATGTGGGTAACAAGGGTTAATAAATAAATCAAGCTGGCTAATCTGTTTGACGGATGGACATTACAGCATGTAACTGAAGCCGCTGGTGTCTGATAACTCTGCGTGCCACCTTCACATCACATGACGCTTTAATTTTTAATAGCATTTCCTCTGGACCCTGGTCCTCTATGATAATCAATAAGGAGTAGTCTGTTAGACACCCTGAGTTCATAATGTGAACATGTCAGATATCAATAGCAAGTTGAAACAATGAGTGCACAGTTTTCACAACCTCTGCAGACACTTTTTCTCCCCCTTCAGACCTCTGTTTCGACTGCGCGGAGACACGATAAGGGATACATCAACATGCATAGGTGTTTTTTTTTTTTGTTTTCTTTTTGGTTATACCACATTCAGCGTTCCTTCGTCTTCTGTCTTGCGTCCCTCTTGCTCTCTACACCGTCTGCCAGCAGCTCATTGGAGAGGTCCTTTCTGCACTGCAATGCTTGAGGTTGTCATTTAACGGCACCTGGAAAGAGAAACAAAGTGCAGAGACATGACGAGAGGAAGCATGAACCTTCCAGTGAATCTGTGAATGTACTTTAAAATATTTTTTTCTTGAAACATGTATGTGTGTGTGTGTATGTATAATGACCACATGCAGGCGTCTGAATAAATTGGAGGCTATGGATTGAATACATTTGAATGGTGTAAAATCATTAAAACAATGTGATCGTTTGCTCATGCATATTCATATAGGCGCGCATAACTGTAAAACTACAATGAAGGCATACATCCAGCTTTATCAGTGCTCTTACTCTTAATCCAAAGCATATTTAAAATTCAAGAACACTGTAGATCCATGACCAAATCAAAATCTTATTGTATTGTGTATTTCAATGTGTATTACTTTTGCTACTGAGCTGAGATATCTGTAAAACCTGTGACATATATGTGGGTACAAACAGTTGTGGATTAAAGCGATAGTTCAATTTAATTTTTTAAGTGAGATTGTGTTAAATAGTGATAAGCACTTAAAATCAATCCTGCAGTCAATAATTCTCTTGACATCTTCACATAGCACACGTCAAGATTAGTTAGAAGTTACCTAACCTGCCCAAAAGGAGCCAAAACCAATTAAATATTTATTGTCTAGAATCAAGTCTAATCTCAAACATGTCATTGTGGTTTATGCAAATGCTTCTTTTTCTGAAAAAATGTACCAGTTGTCACATTTGATTTGCATTGAGCAGTTATTTACAGATAAGCCAATGATTATTCACATTAGAAATGGAGGTTGAAGGCATTCCACCACCATTGATTTCCTTTGTGAAACATATACTAAAAGGGGACATTCAAAACATTTCTGATGAATGTGAGTCTGATACAAAAGTAAAGCAGTGCAGGATCAAGATGAAATAGCAGATTAACTCAGAGATATTTTATTGATTTTTATACTATGTTGCCTTTCAGTCAAGTAGTTACTCTCAGAGGTTTGGGGGGAAACTTTATTTGTTCCATTGCTAGTAACTGTTTCACAAAGAAGGATCAATGATAGCATATAGCCTCCCGGCTCCATTTCTCATGTCAGTAAGCAATTCAAACATGACAATAGTTTACAAGTTAATGAGATAGCATTTGCATAAATCTCCTTGATGTCTTTAAGATTGAAGCTGGTTCAAGAGCTGTTTTAAGAAGTTAGCACCTCTCTAACTCTGTGTTGGCTTTTGCCTCATTGTCCGTATGATCAGGATTCATATGAATTAGAGAGGTATCTACTCCAGGTGAGATATTAACTCCTTATAATTTGTTAACAAAACCTTGCCTAAAAAGTTCTAAATTATCTCTTTGAATTTTGTATACTATGTCAAACTATTTTAATAGTTTTTTTGTTTTTTTTTTCCACCTGAAACTTTCTTGGCCCAGATCATCCTTCCCTCCTACTCCTATAAGGCTGCGCTTAACATACAGAGGAGGGAGTGTGAGAGTGTGTTCAAGTGTGGGTTTGACAGTCGCATCAAAGCCCGATGGGGGAAAATAAAATTTGTTTTACAGTTTGCCAACACAATTATGCAATTACAATATGTCACAGCATGTACACGCACTCCTCAGGCCATCAGCTAAATGTAGTTTACTGTGAGGTTTGGCATGTAAAGAGAACAGGGGAAACTGCAACTGGATGTTAAGTCAAACACATAAGTGCGGTTTGCTGATATGGATCTTGCTTGGATTGTTTCTTAAGCCTCTCCTGGCAGTCACTTTACAGCCTGTGTCACACACAGATGCTCTGACACACACACGCAAACAGACGCGGAGTGGTTCATCTAAAAATGCGTGCTTTTGGTAACAGAGAAACAGGGAGAGAGGGAGGAGAGAGGGAAAGGAATGCCTCTCTTCAAGCAAAAGATAAACACAAACACATTTCCAGGGCAAACAGGAACAGCCCGGGCTCAGTGCAATCTGTTGTCGATCACGCTCACGTGAAAATACAATCTGCCTGTCACAGTAGATGATGTTGTCAAGCACTCTGCCTCGCCGCTCCTGAGAATTAGCCGGCTATTACAGAGTCTCTGGGAGACGAGCGGAGTATTTGTTGTTTGTCGGATATGTCTGAGGATGCTCCCAGCTTTACTTGGTATTTACAGGTTTCAGTCGCTGTTTTCGGCGCTCGTTTCCCTAATGAATTTTGGAGACGTTTGGTGTTTTGACAGTAGATTGATGCTACATGATGTGACGACCAAAGCCTTCACGGTGGGGACAAAAAGACCTGCAGGCCATTTTAACTCACAGACTCAACTGAGGAGCTATAGATTTCCCCTTTTGCACATGGGTTTGAATATTGTTGCATGCTTTCTTTCTTACTTTTAGAAGATGTCTGAGGGGCCCGAGGAGAGATAATATTTTTAGTCAAGTGTCTGCATATTATTCAGTGTAAAAGCATGTGTAAAGCAAATTTTATTCCTAAAATTTTATTCTTGAGCTTTATGAAAATGTATCATTTTTGGTCTAATATTTTCAATTTAATTATGTAGTTCTTGATTTTGTGCAAGGATGAAACACTTTTTAATTGAATTGTCTTTTATCCATCCTGTTAAATTTAGCATACATATTCAGGACATGCTCAACCCAAACATCTGGAGAGATATCCCCACTTTAGGAGTCGCGTCACACTTTTAAGAGGAGAGAGAATTCCTTTTCTCTGCTTTTTCTAATTTTCTTAGCTTGCAAAGCCTTGTATTTAATATGATTTCAAGCTCCTTATTAATAAGATTGATAAGAAAACTCAGAGGGTAACATCACCAGTAATTATGCTGCTAGACATTCTACCACTGTAAATTATAATTAGAGGAGAAAAGGTGATAAAAATGTATTTTGATTCCCTCAAGTCATGGAAGCACACTTTGCTAATATTAAATGAATGAAACAACAACATTTGTGATTTCTTTTTTCTTCCTATTAAAAAAATAGCTAAAGAGATATTTTTCTATCAATGTGGTATTTATATCTAAATAACTTATGAATTTAATGTTCTACATAAATAAAAAAAAACAAAAAAAAAACAAAGAAGCAATACAGCTATCTCGTATTTGTTAATTTGTTTTTTTTTTCTTTTTAACCACAAGATAATTTACCTAACCAAATGTGCATCATTAAAGTAAGTAATTTTTTTGTAAACAATTAAACATAATTGTTACCATGACTCCAGGACACATAACAATAACTGATTGTATGACAAGGCATGTCATATTTTCACAGCATGATAACCTTGAGCAAAAAACACCATCATTTTTAATACTGTCACAAACAAAAATGCATAACATACATTCTTGATAAAAAAAAAAAAATATACTTTATTAAAAATATTGAAGCTGGTTTTAGTTACAGTCCTGAGGTGATAATTTCATAGAATATTGCACAGTTTTGCCTTTCTGCTCTTTATACAGTAACATTGGGGAATAAATTAGCTAATTGTAGGTGGTTATTTAGTTGTGCTCTCTGTTCCTGTAGCCAACCTGAAGAGAGCTGCATTACATGTTGCACGTCTGCTACCAGGTGCGGTTTTTAAACAGTAACATAATATCATAATAAGCTCCATGACTGTCCATGATTTAAATATTTTCAAAATTTGTAAATTGTTTTCATGTAAGGAATGGAAAAGTGTAGAAGTTGCCTTCATTCAGCCAGCTGACCATCAGTGCACAACAACAAGAGAAAAAGAGGGAGGCTCCGCAGGACTTAAAGCTCCTTAAGGTCTGGGAAACCTCTGGATATTCTTTCAGTTTCTCTGACTTTTCATTAAAAGGACCTAACTAAATGAACGGCAGGTCAAAAAATCTTAATGGCATCAAAACCTTAACTATCTTAAATGCTTACTTTCCAAACAGACGCAAACAGCTGCATTACTCCGAGATGAATATATATTGCAACTTTAGCTTAAAAACAACTCATTTAGAGAATTTAAGTGTTTCTTACTTAGATTATGCAAAAAAGAAACCCTAAAACAACTCCCCCTAAAAGTTTTTTTTTTTTCTAGTTTGATATTTGTCATCAGAACCATAGACAGTCACGCCAAACGTCATAAAACCAAACGACGACAGATCATGTAAAGAGTTCAAGTATAAACTTGAACACAATAACAACAAGGTCAGGAGGACTTCTGAACTGCAATGGCCACAAGGTAGGCTCTCTCCACGCTGTGTCACATGGGATTTGCATGTGTTGTATTTAACAAACAGTGTTCTGTCTGTACACCTTTTCTGCATTATGGATGAATCACAAGCTCGACAACAAGCTCTGCTTTTGTTGCGCCCGGGGCTCCAGTTACAACATCAGAACAGCTCTTTGGTCCTGTGACCATGCAGACAGCCTCAGATGAAGCTCTGCCGGGTAAACTGTTGTTTTTTTGTTTGTTTGTTGTTTTTTTTTACACCATCATATGAATGCATGTTTGTACATTCACACATCAAAACATCATTCTTACTTGACTCAAATAGTAGGAAATTTTCCTCTTAACTTTTATGATTTCGATATAATAAACACTTAACATCTGGATATTTTGAAGAAAACAAACAAAACACAAAAAAAGGTTGGAATTTATATTTCAGTAAACACCTGCAGAGTGACTACATATCGATCCGGTTTGTAATCACAGCTCTTTAATTTCATATATAGCATTAATGTGCCCACTGTGTGACAGGTGCCATCGGTGAACCATCTGCTTCAGATTAAATTCACACTCACACTGCAGTTAAGTGTGCAGCCTGTAGGGGAGGTCTGCTCCTTTCTCAAACAGAATGAAATGTCTCAGTTTAGTGTTAACTTGGAGGTATCCCTCATGCAAAAGTAAATCAGTAACTTAAACCATGCATTAACAGCTTTTTAGCAAAGCAATTTAGTAGAATTATCATCTCTAAAAACAAGTCATTTTAAATAGAGATTAAATACTTGTTGAAATTATCCTTCATACTGCATTCTAATTATTTTCATTTTAATTTACTTGAATTTTTTTTTCATTCTAATCCCTGACACTGTTGTTTCTCTAACCTCTCTTTCTGTTTCTAAATCTTCTGTCATGCTTTCAGTCTGTATATATCAAGGGCTAAGCACTCTTTTTGTCTCCTCTAGATTGCTTTGAGAGAGAGAGAGAAAAAAACTTACTTTCTGTTAATGATTTTTCCTCTGCTTTGAATGGTTGGGAAATAATTCGGTATGAGCCGCTCCGGAGCAGGCACAGTTATTTCATTGTTCTTGCTGCCCTTTCTCTAATTGTGCTTAGCAAGGGGAGATGCTGGCATTCCTTTTGTTTCTTTGGTCTCAGTTCAAGGAGTGCCCACTAGTATTTCCTGAAGTTGTGTAAAAAACTGCACATGTCAAAGTGTAGGGAGTGCAGAAATGGGAGCGAGATTATATTTGCACAGACAGATGATGAGTTAAGATGCAGAATTATCCTATTGAAGTTTGTTTCAAAGTCCGATTTTCGCACACACACACCCACACACACACTAGTCACTGAGGATGTTCATTGTCCCTCACTCTTGTTCATATTGTGCTTTGAGACTTTATCAATAATTTAGTTCCTTACCTATTGACAAATGGCCAAGAAACATTGGTTTCCATTGCATTCTTTACAAAGTACAGCGTTTGGCAGTGAGAATTTAGGGTTATTTATTGTATGGGTTTGCCTTTATGGATTGGATATGCTCTCACTCTGACTGCATATGGTTGAAATAATTTGGGACAGTGGGAGTTTCAGAGTGCCTAGTTTCTGACGTTGGTCAGTCATAATGTAACACGTAAATGCCATGATCTAAGTTTACCCGACTGAACATTTGCATTTCAAAACTGTTTGTTGAAATGGTTCAAACTAACCCTGTCTATGTTTCAGTTTAACTGGTAAGAACAAAAATATCCCATCACTTTGTTGCACCCTTTTGTTTTAATTGAGGTTGGGGAATACGGGGCAGTCTGTTTTTTGATCAACACAACTACAAATGTGAATGTATGGGATATGTATTCTTTATGAGGAGTAAAGTGCTCTTGAGAGCCCCCTGCTAGCATGGAGGGCACAAACTCAATTGTATCTTTGGCTAGCTCAGGACAAGAGCACTGTAACTGCAGATTTACCCTGCATCCATCTCAGCTTTTTCGGTTGGAGTGATGTGATCTTTGAAGATTGACTCTGCATTTGCTTCTGTGTCCATCAAAAACAGGATGGGTTCTGACTTTGACGGTTGGTTATGCTGAGGCGATGCGCACAAAGCTGCCATGCAGACGCAGTGTAAAGGCTCTCATTGACTGTAGTGGGTGCACATTTACTGCAGAGTCTGTTCCGTGGCAGAGCGGAAACGCAGGCAGTGTAAATCTGGGGTTAGACTCTTGTTGCTAAAACTGGAGAACTGGCAGTTTGGTGATATTATTTCCTAGTAACTATTAAATGTAGTTTTAACCACACTGAAAACTGCTCTCTTGCGCTCTTTTTTTTAAGAGTTTTCAGTACATGCCTATGTTATGTTGTAATAAAATATAAAATATAAAATATTCAAATCTGACTCAGTTTAGAGAATCAAAGAATCAAGTTCTAGCCACATTAAACTAGTAATTAGGTAGAAGTTGTGCACTGAGTAACATTTTTTCAATGGACTAAAGTACTCAGAAATCTGCCTGGCAAAGTAAGCAGTAAGACTCTCTAGCGAGAACTTTCCCATTTGTAAAAATTGATACAGGTAACATTCATAGCGCTACAGTTAAACTTACAAAATCTGATTTATCACTGTGAAAACCTTTCCAAAAATGTGTCCTGCAAACTAGAACACAGGCATGAAAAGGAGACAACTTGTTTAAGTACTCATTTTTCAAGATTCATGGGCAATCTTTCCTTTCTCTGCGCCACAGAAAGGTTTCTAGTTTTCACTGTTTCAAAATCCTTTACTCACAATGACTTGGCATATGTTCTTCCTGCAGCTGTTGACCTCTGCCAATTCTATGGACAATTAAAGATCATTTGGTGTGGATACGCAATTTCTCCCACACTTCTAACAAGCATCAGATAACATCTCGCAGAGAAGAAAAGGGAGCGCAGAGGAATAAATGTGTCTAAATGAGGAATCCCCAGCTCATGTGTGCGATTGTGGGGCCTATAGCGGCCACGGGCTCCGGCTTGTGCTACATGGTGGAGCTTGGCAGACGAGCGGCACCGTCTAAAGCTCTTTGTGCCTTCAGGATCACCCTCGACTCATTCTTATTCATACATGATCAGAGGGGAAGCAGGCAATTGAGATTAGCCGCAGATCAAAAGAGCCGCCTAGCTCCAGCGCTTGTGTTTTGTAGATTCAGGCGGCCCCAGCACACAAGCAATGTATCGCGGCAGCGGAGCATCATACTGTTTTCTGGCCTCAGCCCCGCTCAGAGGGGCTAGAAGGAAAAGGAGTTACCATACAGGGGGACATAACGCTGCTGGAAATCTCCCAGAGTTAAATAACAAAGGGAAGAGCAAATAAAAAAGGCATAATGTGAGCAAAATTACTCACTGTTTCTGTAAGCCGTCAAAGCATCACAACACCATGCTTTCCATACCACTGCTATCAAAACTGCTCCCATATGTGCAGTAGGTCATGGTACAGCTGTAATTTGTTTAAAATTGAATGACTGACTGAATTCAATGAAATGCACTTTTTCCAATGGCAAAAACATTGCAACCACAAAACATCTGGATTAACTTCATCTATAACAAAATCAACTGAAACAGCAAGTTAAACAACTGCTTAAACATTCACTTTGTTGCAATCAAATTAGTGTGAGTAAAAAGTAGATATAACATCAAATTTCTTTAGGAATTTAACTGAGTTACATTTGGTGAGCATACCAACTAATAATAATTGGATACACACATTATATCACTCGTCCGCTACCAATAAAAATAAATTGGCACCCTGCTCAAGTTTCTACCTTGCTACATCAACAACTAAAAACAAGAATTAAACCAGTTGCAGAGCTTGAAAGCAAGCTGACAGGATGAGATGACTTTCAAAGGCAAAAAGGCAACAGTGTGAGAGCATTCAGTACCCTACAGAGAAAGAAAACAACACGTTTCCTCAACTCTGGTGACCATCAAAGCCGGGGAATTCAGAGCCGGTAAAGCTAATATGTGAGGGCTAAGCAGTTCCCGTAAACTGGGTCAAAGTTTCTAAGGTTCTAAATTTTTGGGAATTGGTGGTTCTCCATGAGGAAAGCAAATGAGAAAATGATATACTGCGAGTTCTACTTGTATGAGTTGGCAAAAATGATTTGGTTTTGTGTAATAAGGAGAATGAAACAGTTTTAAACCTAACAAAACTCTAAGTGAATTAATGTTTTTGTTCCTCTCACTAACCTTTCAAAGTCTTATGCCAAATATATAATTTGGCACAAAAAAAAAAAAGAAAAAGATCGGAGACTTCTGTTTTGTGTGGTCATTTGCAAAACAAACTACGTATATGAAAGTAGCCTAAAGTTCATAAGTGAAACTTCCTCCAAATTATTGTTTCCACCTTAGTTGAAACCAACTGTTTTTCTTCTCTGTCAGTCTGGTGAGACAAAATCTACTTTAGTTTTGGAATAAAATACCAGAAAAACATCTAAAGAAATTTTAGGACTTTTTGAACCGAGTTGAACCAATATCAAAATCACAGCTTAATCCGTTACACATGTTTTGAACCGGTCTGCCATGTATGTCCTAACATCCTGGAGGGTACAAGGTTTTTCCACTGACAGAATGACATTCAGACAAGATGGGGGGGAGAAGGGAAAGAATAGATTGTTCTGTGAAAACTCACCCGTGCCTTTTCTCTGCTTCCCCAGGAAGTTACACCCTGCAGCACCAGCTGAGGCCCAAATGTTTAAAAAAAATAGAGAAAACCTCTTTAAAATTTTAAACAACAAAAAAGATTGCAAAAAAATAAAAAATTACAGAAAAAAAAAAAAAAGAGAAAAATTTGTTTAAGTTTGATGTCCTGCATGAATTAAAGCCAGACCAGCTGGCTTTGAAAAGAAACCCCTTTTTGGGTTGTGTGTTTGCCCCGATCTCTGCCTGGACTGAAATTAGGTCTGCTTCTTTCTGACCACCCTGTGCCACTGTCCCAGCTAAGTGCACCTGCCCCTATCAGTCTTGCATAAATTTAGCCTTCCGTCGGATCAGTGTCACTTGTCGGCACTGGCATATGTGCCCTCCCAAGAATCCTGCAACCTTCACACTGGCAAAAAAAGACTACCTTTGTCCCTTCACATGCGAAAACTCATGCCTTCATGTGTGACTGTGTAAACAAAGCTCTTAGTTTTAAAGATAAGTATGCATCCTTCAAGTATCTTACAAAAATCTCTTCATCCTGTGAGCAAGCATTCTACATAGATTGTCTACTATAATAAGTAAAATAACTTGTCTGAATACGAGTACATATTATAGTAAACATTTTATTTGTGTCAAATATGATGATCTAGGATGTTCCCGCTCCAGAACAGGATAAAAATAAATGCATTTGGATGTGACAAATAATCCTGCCCCTTTCTTAACCGGAGTCAGTGTACTCTATGTGAATCATAAATAAATTAACCACTGGAAGAAATTACTGAGCATTGATAACATCTTGACAAATATCAAAATACCAGGTGCACTGGTATACACCTATAATTTAGTAATTATAAGCTCATTTATCTGAGTATATCCATGACTAAAATCCACCCACACTCCTGCTTTTTCTAAGCACCATAATGCTCAGAAAATGTTGTTTTGTCATTACTGCCAGATAAAAATCGTGTTTCCTCCCAAAGAAAAACTTTGGTTTCACTAAGCTGCTGGCATAGTGACTTTAAGCCATTTTTCCATCCTAATGACACATTCAGTACAGTGCAAGAATCGGCAGGCTTAAATCACAACGTCTTCTGTGCACATTTGTGTTAGCTAAAATTGTTGTGGGGGTGGCACAGAGGTAATTGTAATTTTATCAAATAATTTCCAGTCACGCTCGAGTTATCTGCTGCCAAAATCTCATGTATATAATGACACAGTACAACTAAATTAGTATGTCATATGTCCCTCTTAAATAGCTTGACTGTCTTAAGTGGAGATTGATGATATTAAGGAAAGATGAGCAGAATATAGATTAGTATTTTCCCAGAACATATCCAAATGTGTTGATCTAGAATGAGATCGAATGAAGCAGTGGCCACAGGATGATCGGTATTCACACTTGACAGTGGAATTTTGTTTGTATTGATCCACTTGTATTGCTTACATGTTTCTGGGCAAAGGTGATAAACTAATCAGTTTTTTAGGCCAATTTCTATTACCATTACTACCTTTACTCCTGCAGCATGCACTAGCCAGTTAATGTTTGCCCTTTCTGGTATTTTTGTGACCTCATGCTGGACAGGAATTGAGTAATTTTTTTGGACAGGAATTGGGTGGGAAGTGGATCGATGGTCACAGTTTATTTAATATTGTTAGGCTTAAAAAGGGAGGCATTTGGTGTGCTGATGAGACAAAGTAACAGAAATCTTGTGTATGTAGTGGTTATCCATTTTGAGGAAAAACAATGGCTAACCTGGAATAAAATGAGAGCTCTATGCCAGATGAGAATCAACTCTAATAACATATATGAAAGATAACATGTTGTGTCGATGTCAGTGGCTGATTTCTAAAGAAGCAGCTGACTGAAGTGACTGAGTGAGGATGCACAGAGTTCAGTGGGCTAAAACATCCAACCTCGTGGCTGCATGGTTATTGAGTAATGATTCTGTTTGAATCTTTTAACTTTTGAGAGAAGTTTTGTCGAGAGAAACATATTTCTGTTTCATTGTAAATTTCTTCAGAGTATCTCCCTTTTTCCTTAAACCCTGGTGCTTTGCATAGGTTGTGTGTGTTCTTTTATCAAAATCAGATGACCTCTAAGAGATTAATAATAATAATAATAATAATAATAATAATAATAATAATAATAATAATAATAATAATAATAATAATAATAATAATAATAATAATATAGAACTTTTAACCTTTGGAGCTTAATTTATTACTACCAGTTCATTTCTCTTTCAAAGATTGGGAGGATGGCCTGAAAAATGACCTCCAATGACATTTACTAGCATATTCAGCAACATCATCAACTCCATTGCTACTGAAGGAGAGGCTATAAATAACCACAAATGCTTACTATTTTCTGAGAACTAAGGGTGGTTGTGGTGTTTTACAGGAGGTCAGGAACAGCCTTGTGTACCTCAAGCCACAAGCAGAGCCTGATCAGAGGTTTGAAACCACGTATCACAGGTCTTAGATAATTGAAATACAAAGTCAAACATTTCCAACAGCAATAGCCAAACCAAAAGAAATTGGCTTGTGAAAAATGTTCATAATTATATTAATCATGAAAACAACATATTCAAAATAAAAGTATGCAAAGCGTGTTAATAGATTCAATAAACATAACTTCTTAGTACTCCAAAAAGTAAAGCTTCATTATTTCAACTTTTAATTCATAAGGAATTGTTAGGTGTGAACAGAATTTGAGCCACTGCTTATTTTGTATGTATGTCAGTCAATTTCCATTATTTGTTTGTTTTACTTAGAAATAAATGCTACTGGAAGAAAATGTGAACAGCATATGGCAGTTTTAAAGGTCTGAAATAGTGATGCAACCTCTTTGATATTCTAAATCCAAAATCTCAATTAAACAATGTTATAATGAACATGTGGAATAGTCCATCTGCTGCTGCTGAATGTTCAGCAACAATTGTGATTTTCATCTGGCCTTGACACTCACTCTGGGAAAACTTTTGCCACATCTGCCCACACACGATTGCAGCATGACGTCGTATCCTTTGTGAACAACCAGAGGCAGCTTAGAAAAGCTGAAACACAAGTTTTCATGACAAAACTGTTTTTAAATGAGGGCATGAACTCGAGGATGTCTCTTAAGCCAGGCTTACCATCCGACATTAATTTTTTAGGTGGTCAACATCTAATAAAATAATTTGTTCCAAAAGCAACTAGCAAACTACTGAAGACTAATTATTTTTACATACTGTTATTTGTTACAGAGGGGTAGATTTGCTGCTATCGCTCACAAATGGGGGCTTTGCCAACTGCAAAACATAAAATGTTCTGTCACCTGAATAGGTGACAAGCACTCAAGCACAAGCATGGCATATCTTCTAAAAACCAACTTGCCCCCCTTCTATTTGTTGTCCCCCATTGCTTTAGTACGTTTACAGAAAATTAGAATAATTATTGTAATGAACCCAGAGACAGATTTATGCAATTATCGGCATAAACCTGTCACAACAAACAACCTGTAAGATGTTTGTTTAACATTTTACAGTAGCCTGGAAGAACCCCATGAACTGGCTTGAAGCAATGCTGATTATGTGTAATTATCTATGACTATATTCATGTATATTTAGGTCTGCTTAGGATAAATTATAAGACCAAAACACAACTGATGTGTTTTGGTAAAGGGTCAAGACTGGTTGGAAATATTTTAAAGACTAAAGACCATTCCTCTCACTGATCTTCTTATCAGGAGCAGAATTGGGGTAAACATAATATCTACAAATATTGCAGGCTGAAATCTTTTGAAAAAGATAAGGAGAGCATTGGGATATTGCTGATCAGTTAATTATATCTTGCAATAATTTGAAAGACAAACTTCACAGACCTTTCAGTATGTCTTAAACTCAGTAATGAAACTAGTATTCATGCATGGTGGATTTTTGTGCTGACACTAAAAGGACGAGAACAAAAGTATAAAAAAGACTGTGTATGGACCAAGATTTGTAAATATAGGGATAAGAATGACTGGATGCAGCTCCAGATTGGGTGTAGAAGTGAAAATCATGTCAAGCTGATAGCCCTTATTCTCTGTTTTTACTCCCACCTTCGGCAGCAACTTTCTGTCTCCCAGGTCTCCCTGGCTGATCCAGTCACAGAACAATAACAGGCCTAGTTGAGATCACTGGTAGTAAACTTTCCCTCTTTATGGTTTGTGTTTGGTATATCACCATAACAAAGCATCTCTTCTTAATAATTGCAAAGTGAGGTGATTAATCTTTCAATCAATCATAGTGCAGAATTAAACAGCCAATACAACTGTGTATGGGGCACTTAAAAGTTGATTGTACAATGAACACAAATTTAGCAAATCACGCATTCTTATAGAGGCTTTTTTCTGCTCACCACTGTGTCACAACTCCTGTGTGCATCACCCTTAAATTGACCCTGAAT
The DNA here is from genome assembly GCF_019740435.1 of Gambusia affinis. Lineage (NCBI taxonomy): Eukaryota > Metazoa > Chordata > Actinopteri > Cyprinodontiformes > Poeciliidae > Gambusia > Gambusia affinis. Next base: position 11,074,340 of record NC_057870.1, read on the forward strand.
GTGTGCACTCTGCATATAAAGAAGAGGGATTATGTAAAATCTATTTATTGTGTGTATTAGATTTACAGCACTGTAACCCGATTGTACCAGCACATAATACTGCTGAGCTCTCATTGGATAATTACCTGCAGTCAACAAAGATTGCAGGTAAACTGAGTTTTTGTGGAAACTTAAATATAGTTTTAATAAAATATTGCATTTTGGAATTTAAAAACACAAAATCAGGTAAAATGCTTACTTTTAAAGTAACACTAATAATCAAATACATAGAACAGAAAAGCAAATAAAAGTATGTTTGTTAGAAAAAAAACTAGATAGTTTTTGATAGATGAAAATTAAAAGACAAAAAAAAAAAAAATCCCAAACACAAATCAATATAGAAGCCTGGTGAAAAAGTACCTGGTATGCCATAAGGTTTCAATAATCTTTATCACAGTAAAATCTTTTTTTTTCATTGTGTCCAAACAGTACAATGAATGGTTTGAGCAGACTTCAGTATGTCTGCCCACCTCTCTTCTCCATACAAGGTCGCTCTGTGTGTGTTCGGCTTCAGAGAATGATGAGAGGCTGCGGCACACAATCACCACCAAGCACATACCTTTCTACCCCACAGTCCAGACACAGACCTATGGGCTACATGTTTATCAGACATCTCGAGGTGAGATAGCTGATTTATGACCCCTGCTAATAAGGCTCTAAACTGAGTGTCCCTCATGAAGTGATGAAAAAGTGCTAACCTCAATACAGAACTAAGAATTGAATGTATATGGATAAATAGGGTTTCTGGTCCTATCATCATGTCCTCAGAAATTTAAGAATTTTTGACCCAAAAGGTCCTGGGGTGCTTCATCTCGATGAGCTTGGTCAGTTTTCAGTGACAGGAATGGATGAAGCAGAGCAGAAGGAGGGCTTGAAGACACTGAAACAAGAACAGAGAGCATGAGAGAGCTCGAGGCTTGGAGAGCGAGCTGCACACCTCCATCCAAAAACAATATTTTAAGTGAAACCTTACCCTTTCCATCTGGCTCTTTTGAAGGGTGGATTATGACTAGTGGCATGGCCGGGTTTTTAGCCTACACTGTTCCTTCTGTAAGACCAGAATGACATTTTTCCATAAGGATAATTGTAAAGGTCATAATTGTGATAACTGTCACTACTGCTGAGAGTTCCAAATATTTATATAACACATTTTATATAAAAATGGGTAAAAGATATTTTCAAATGAAAAGGAAATATATTTCCTTACATTTTGTCAAATTTTGTATTTTTGAAGAAAACTGGCTGTCACTCCTTTAAAAAGCACATCTTTTGTGCTTAGGTTCCCTGTACGGTCATTCTCTCTGGAACAGGACAAAGACAGAAAGCATTTTCAGGTGGCCATGGTAACAAAATGAAGCAATTTCCTTTTCTGTTTCTTCTCTGTATTTGCCCTAACTTCCACATGAATCTGCTTCACCTTCTCTTCACTTAGTTTCCTGTGGACTGAGTGCGAATTGGGATTTATAGTATGTTTTCCTCCTTTAGATGTGGAAAATAAATATTATATGTGGTGTAAAGAAAGTTACTGAAGCAATAAACCCTTTGGTGCTTTCTTTGTGTAATATCATGAATGGTAACAGAGGATCTCCTCTCATATCTTTCTTTATGCCCATCCTGAGAATCAATATGGCCAAAGGCATTATCTTTAATGTGGGCAGTTCAATTGAAATGTCAGTCCCATATCTACAAATTAGGAGAAACGTCAAAGCCATTCAAAAGCACAAAAGCAGAGAAAAGTGGGGGACAGAATGACTTCTTGATTAGCAACATTTCAAAGGCTTCAGCTCGCAGTTTGGACCAAACTCAAAGTATCTCAAATGAGCACTTGATTAATATTCACGCTTTAAGTACCATTAATCATTGATTTTGTTAAATCTTAGTAGTGTCATTTTCCTTCTCCTACTCTCCCTTGAGTGTTTTCACTTCTCTGTAAATCCCTGTGACTGGTGTTGCAACTTTAAAACCAGAAAGAATGAGTTTCTGATGATGTTTCAAACCAGCTTTGCTCTAGTTCACATTGTACCAATTCAACAATAACCCTGTTATCAAAGCCCATTGTCCTTACAATGCAGTAAGGACAATTTTGTTTTTAATATTTTTAATATTATTTTAATCTTTATGTGAACCTAGATGCCTCAGTTCTGCTGTTACACCTGAATTTTCCCACTGTAGGAGAATAAAGGAGATTTATGTTCTATAGGCCTAAAATTCAGTGTACAAAGTACAGTGGTTGTGCTTCCTAACCTGGCAAATATACTCTGATTTTAGGTTTAGAGGTCACCTTTGAATAGCTTCGATCCATAAATACATGAAACCCTTCTCAAAAATGCTTATAACTGCCCATTTCAATGGTTCAAACACCAAATATACCTCAATAAGCATTAATACATACAGTGAAAAGCACTAATGTAGATATCTTCACTCTTTGAAGATATCTTAAATGACTACCGCCCAGCTGCACTACTAATCACAGTCATTATAAAATTCTTCCAGAGAGTCATCCTAAAACACATCAAGTATAACCTTCCTGCTGGTCTGGACAGGCACCAGTTTGCCTTTACAAGGAGTCGGTCCACAGAGGATGCCGTCTCCTTTGCTTTGCTCATGGCCCTGACACACCTGCAGCATCCTGACGCTTATGTCAGGATGTTATTCGTCAAGTTTAATTCAGAGTTTCCAGGAGAAGCTGATGGTAAAGCTCCACAACCTGAGACTTCCATCACCAGTGTGCCTTTGGATCAGGGACTTTCTCAATTACGGACCTCAGATGGTGAGAGTAAGGGACTGAACCTGGGAAGAGGTGGTCGCTGTACACCTCTCTTCTAACGAGAAAGGCCCAACAAAGACTCTTCTTTCTCTAGAAACTGAAAAGAGTTGGACTTCCTTCTCAGTTGCTCAAAAGCTTCTATAGAGCCATGACTGAGAGCATCCTCTGCCTTGGTATGACTGCAGGTACAGCAGTTGCACAGTCCAGGCCAGAAAGGATTTGGCCCGGATGTTGAAAACTGCCCACTGGATTGTGGAGAGCAGTTACCCAACCCGAACCAGACTGCAAAGGAAGGTCAGTCGTATTGCTGCTGATCCTATTCATCCAGGACAGAATGACTGTCTGCACTGCTGCCGTTTGGGAAACAGTACAGGTATATAGGGAGCACAACCACATGGCTAAGGAACAGCTTTTCCCAGGAGCTGTGAAATCCATCTGTCCACCTTCCATCCCCTCTGCAGACACACTCACACCCATTTGCTGCACTATAAGCACTGATTGAGACTTATTTACTTACATATCTATTTATCATCGAGGACTTTGATCCAATTTTGTTATGTTCTAGAAACATAGTGAGAAACAAAAATCTTATATCTTAAGTCTTTGGTCTTGGGGTCTACAGCAAATTAAGTGTATTTTTTTTTGTGAACTTTAAGAATGAAAACATTTTTATTATTTCAAAAATGATTATGTGGGATAAAATCATGCAAAAGATATTTATTTCAAGCAATTAAAAACAAACCTGTCTGATGTGAGCAGCTATGTTCTCACAAGCCAAAAGTCATGCAAGCAGATTAGTTTTCATTTGTAAAGAAATCTTCAAAGTCAGTTACCTTGGATACGGAAGCTTATTATTTCTCATTCAGTTCAGTGTTTAGGAAACAGAAGGAATAGCTTCAAAGTTTTAATATGATATTTCTAGTAGCTGACACATAAATTTAATCACAAACAAAGCAAAATAAAATTTGGTCTGAATTTTCAGTCCCTTTCTTCAAAATATTTTTCATTAATTTGAATGTGTATGTAGATTTCAAGAAGATATTGTTCGTATTTTGCACGTGGTAAATTAATCTAACCGAGACAGTTCAGTCCTAGATGAAATTCTTCACTGCTCATGTCGAATGTATGGCATGAGAAAGTATAGTTAAACAGCCATAGACAGCAGCTTATAGACCAATGCCTGGGGCAGTACAGTGCTATGGTGCCCAGGGAAAACAAAGTCTCAGACCAGAGGTTTAGGGTGTTGCCCAGGCTCCCCTGTCAACAGCACTTACTCTGACAGAACACAACTCAGACTCAGACCGCAGAGATAGAAAACGTCTCACTGTGTAATGGAAAAAAAGTGATATGTCAGTTGTTTCACTGTGGCCAGGGTGTTCTAGGTTTGCCACGCAAGCATCGCGGCTGAAGTCATTACTTTGCTAAAGACAACAAAATGTCAAGAAACCTAGTTTAGAATATTATTTGATGAGGAATCACAAAAAAGACAAAAAAGTTTAAATCCTTGAATAATGTTGTGTTGTTTATATATATATATGGTATGCACTGTATACCATAGAGAATCCTCATTTATCTATTTTGTTGAATGATGACTAAGGTGTAAAATATTGAAATTGTTTACATTTGCTAGCGCTCTTTAAATTTCCCCGCCTTACATAGGCAGGAAATTCAAAACTGTTTTGTATAAGTCTTACTAGAAGTGAAGTGAAAATCAAACAACGTTACATTCACTATACAACTTTGATACTTTTTCCTGAAGAAAAAAAATCTAACCTGAATTTGAAACAGCATGTATTTCAGTAAAACAATTACCTCATGCATTATACAGATTTGCTTTAATTAGCTGTAATAAACAAATGAAAAGAAGTAAAGACTAATAGAAAATATGTCTGTCTGTAATTAATTTATTTAACTGGTTTTAGTTCATAAATTGAGTGACTGAGAAAAATGAATATTTTAATAATATTCTAATTTACTAAGTAACCAATGCAAATGGAGCCTGACCAAGTATTGTAAACAGGATGTTAAGATAAACTAATTGACATCGATACACGAATGTAGACAAGAAAAATGCAAGTATTGGAGCAGCTGTGAAAATATGCAGCTGTGAAGGATCAAATCTGGATGGATTACTTTTTACTTCCTCTACCATTTGGTCTACTTATTGACCAGATAGTGGTCATAATGTTTAAAACATTATCTGATTTTGTAGTGTTTTGTCTATTGTGACATACTTGTGACACACTCTTTGTTAGAAAGCCGACCACACAAAGCAGTACACTATAAATCATTATGACTAACCTTATTACACATAATAAGGTTAGTTACAGTATGTGGCGGACTGCCACATGCTGTAAATGTGGCAGTCTGCCAGGGTCCCACCTTCACCTACATCAAATCCAGACTTCCAAAAAGAGTGAGCAAAGTGTTCTAACATTGTTGATGCGTGTGGATTGTTCCTCTAGTTGAAAGGCATTTGCAGATGCTGTGAACCTGTTTTGTTTGCAAGAATATCCAGTGTTGCGGAATAACAGCCGTCCCCTTCGCAATAGAGAAGGGAACTTCTCCTTGTCTATGACTTGGGTTTAGGTATAAAATTTTCAGCACAGCTCATGACCACATTGACATGATAATTAATGTTAATGAGTTAAACTTGTGTTAATTTGCAGCAGTACTGATTATTCAGGAAGTTAAGAAATAGTTAAAAAGAAAACTTTTTCAAACGTAATTGTTGTGTTTTTTTTGTGCCATATCCCTCAGTTGCTGAATAAATTCAAGCTTACTCCCACCTTTCCCCCAAGAGTCTACCTATAATCTGGCCATCCTACAAGTGTTCTTTTTAAATGAAGCCATTTAACCCTCCGCTATAAAGGAATGAAGTATTGCAGCTAATGGGCAATATGGCTACCATTAAAATGCATTAAAAAATGTGTCTTTTCTCGTATGTACTTGATTACTAAGTTAGCATTTCTGCAAATGTGTCTACACAAACATCTTTAGAGAAGTAAGCTGCAGATACTCGGGAAGAGTCAAGAGCCTTCTATGTCAATAATGAGAGACCCATTGCAGTAGATACAACAATATACAGTTATGCACAAATTCATGTGAACCACACTGCACTGCACACAGTGTGCACAATTAGGCATCAAGGCACAATCTTTGTACAAGTTCAGAGAAAGAAACGGTCCGAGCGAGACTTGTCATCCACCTGTCAGGGGCAGTGATAATTTCAAAGTGTTCCCTCTGTGGCCTATTCCACACGCCCTCCGTGTTCAACGCTGTTGAATAATCATTTAAATGTCTCCTAATCAGCCCCTTTGCCATTTTCAATTACACCTTTCTAACCTTACATTTGTGTAATTTTCTAATCTAGATGAGGCGTAGGGCTGTCAAATGTGCCAGAAGAATGCAGCAAAGTACCAGCAAAGACGGATAAATGAATCCACACAGAGGGCTATGTATGCTCCACATAGCATGCCGCTGCTCATGGAATATGGTGGCTTCCGGTACTTTGAAGTATGAGCAGTTAAAATGTCCACTGTATATGAATGCATTCATAATTTGCCATGAGATTTAACGTTGCTCTGGACGAGACAAGCTGACTTGCTGTTCTAATCGTACATGTTATTTGTTCAGCAGCAGTTCTAATTCACTTCAGTATTGATTTTTGCAAGTCCAGAACTCGCTACCTTTGTGTAGAGCCACCAAGGGGGTAAAAGCAATTTCAAAGGGCAGCTTTTGGTTGAGCCATGTTTCTGGTGGGGCTGCTCTGAGCAGATGGATGTGGAGTGCAAGTATAACCCGAGTCGTCACCCATTACAGTGTTTTAGGTTAAAGTGCCCAACTGCCCACCACTCTCCTACCTGAAAAAAGCAACTAAAAGGACAGTGAATGATGCAAGGTACCCCCTGCTACTTTTTTTCATTTTCCTCTTTTTTGTACTCATTTATTTATTTTATTTCTGGCACCGCAATTCAAGAGCTTCACGTGTTCACACTTTATGTTCATGTTTTCTTTTTCCTTACTTTGTTGTCTGATTTCATTTGTAAGGGATTTTGTTGTAGCTAAATGTTGCAATAAATGTGAAGATAAGTTTCATGATTCCCCCATCCACCTCCCCTCGCAGATTTTAGTTTTGCTTTCCAGAAAACAGGTTCATATATTAATTGTTAGTCTTTCACAATTTCTTTTTTTTTATTTTTTATCACAAACCATTTCTTTGTTATATCGTTTTTCTTATTTTTAAAACTGATTGGAAAATAACAAAGCAAACAAGCTTTGTGTCTGTGGTTGTCATGTTAAAAGATTTAATGAAAAGATAAAGACAAAAAAAACTTACAATATACCATGGGAGCACAGGGAGCCAGAGCGAAGCAAAAACAAACATCTAGAACATAAATCTGGCTGGAAAGTAACAAGAAATAAGATTTAACAGGAATTAATAGGAAGAACCAGCCGTGAGGAACTGAGAATTAGTTGTTTATATACTGGGGAGGTCAATTATTGAACAAGAAACAGATGGTTGATTAGAAATGGGTTGCAGGTGTGAGGGGAGAGAGCAGGAGGCAGGCTGAAGAGAGAGAGAGAGAGAGAGAGAGAGAGCGTGGCACAGGGGGTGAGGGAGAGTACACAGAGGACTAGGAAATAAATTTAACAACAAAGAATAACTAAATCTAAGAAACAAACTAGAGTAACAAAGTAGCCAGAGACAAGAAATAAACTAGAATCACCAAGAAGAACTGAACTGAACAAAACACAAACAAGACTGATCAAAGAAAAAGTGAACTAAGGAACACAAAATAAAAAAAACCCTCAAAACAACTCAGGGATATTGAGAAACTCTTGCGGTTCTCTTAACCACAGATCAGAGCTTCAGTGTCACAAAGAACCTATTTCTTTTTCATTTCAAAGTAAACATGACTGAGTCAGTAGACGTTTTCTGTGGAAATCTTACCCATATTTGTACAGTTCACTGATGACTAAAATCCCTCCATGATATTCAGTGTTGATTCATATATATGACTAGTCTTGCTTTATGCCATATAAGTCCAATTCAATAAAATAAAATATTAATAACAAAATTTATTTACTTACTCACGAAGTCATGTTTTATTGCACAGAGATTTACTTCAAGTGTTTCTGCTCGTTTTGATGATTATAGTTTACAGTTTAAAAAATCCATACATTCAGTTTCTCTAGAAATTAGCATGGCAAACAAGGCCCATAAAAAAGGTGTTTTAGGACTTGACACACTGTGGACCAACAGCAACACATAACATAAGTCTACCTTGCTAACACCACAAGGAGGAAAAACTGAGAAAAATGAACTTAATCAAAGATAGGGTGTCATATCAGGATTGTGTAAAGTGATATATCAAAAATAAAATTGACAGCTTCATGTGCTATATTGATTATGAGCATCAAAGCCTTAAAAGCTGAGCACATGCTTTCCATCTGTGACATGATTACTTATATCTTGTCAAATTAGAAATATTCAAAACAGAACATGATAATAATTAAATCCCTACAATTTAATTGTTTTAGAATGATTTGATCTTTTTGAGGAAACTTGACACTTCTTTCATTCCTCATTAAAGTAACACGAGCCTAAAACCAAAACCAGCTTTTGTAAACCTACTTATTGTATTTCTTCCTTTAGTCAATGTCTGTATATTCCTTTGAAAGTGGTTACTTCTTTTTCCATTTCCTTGTGAGTTTGATTAAATTCCAAGGTAGAGTGTTGGCTTCAGCTCAGCAACACAGATCGGACAATTTAATAAGGCAAAATACTGAAAGCAGAAGTTGTTTTGTAGCCATCTGCTTGTTTTTTTAAAGAAATGCTTGATATGATATGCATTCACATTTTTGTTATCTCTTAGAATTGTGATATTTTTGAGGTAGAATTGTTTCATATTCAAACAGTAGATTTAAGGATTTGATTGTTAAAAAAATATTCATTTTAGTCTCATTTACAAATAGGAAAACCTCAAAGATTATACTCCAGCTAAAATGTTTCCCTTCCTTTGCCTCTACTCAGATAATCTTCATGCAAATGTAGGTGTTTTGATGAATAATCCTTCCTTTCCTCAGATCCCCATGTAAAACAACTTTTTGATTGAGGACAAGTATAGCTTTCTAGCTGGACCTCTGACACAAATAGACTCTTAAACAAATAGAAATTCAACACCTCATCATCAGATTCCTCACCACAGCAGAGAGAAACGGTATGGGACAGAAAGTCAGTGAGTGCACTATATATGGAGGCTGTAAGAAGAAAGCACATTCAACATTGTGAAGATCTTTCTTATCACAATCCAATGAAAATTATCCTATTTTAATCATGAGTTCTCACTAAAACCAGGAAGATGGAGCACATAACACCAGTTTTAAAGTCTCTCCACTGGCTCCCGGTAGCTCAAAGAATAGACTTTAAAATACTGTTGTTAGTTTATAAATCACTGAATGGTTTATCACCACAATACATTAAAGATTTGCTGCTGTTGTATCAACCTTCCAGAACTCTCAGGTCTTCTGGTTCTGATCTGCTCTGCGTCCCCAGAACCAGAACCAAATGAGGAGAAGCAGCATTTAGCATCTATGCACCACAAATTTGGAACAAACTTCCAGAAAACTGTAAAACAGCTGAAACACTGACTTCCTTTAAATCTCAACTAAAAACCCACTTGTTTAGAGTTGTATTTGAAACATAATGAATTGCAAATTTATTGAATGAATCTGACTTGATGTCGTGTTTTGATTGTTGATTCTATGTTGCATCACTTTGTGTTTTTGTGTTTGATTTGATGAAAAGCACTTTGAAATGCCTTGCTGCTGAAATGTGCTATACAAAAGTTTGATTTGATTTGATTTTTCATTTGAGAATAGCCATTGTGTTTTGAGCTGATGAAAACTTACAAGGCCCGCATAATTATTTTTTTTTAATATACGGAACCACCTTTAGAAACATCCTGAAGCAACAACATCCTGCTCCAGGGTTCTAATCTTTTATTTGTTCCAGAACAGCTAAAGACAAACAAGATTTTTGTTTTCTTTCTTCTCTCGCTCTTTCTTTCTGAACAGTACATAACTTTTTATCTGCTCTGGTATAGAGTTCATCCACATGAAAAAAAAGAAACTTTTCCTTTCTTTCTTTTTTTTCTTTAGTTGTGTTAAAATCCTCTTTCTGGTCTTCACTTCACATCGTCCTGCCTGTAAGGTTTTCACTTCAGTCACATTTGTCCAAAACACATTGCTTCAAAAGTCCCTTGACTTGTTCAAATGCAATTAAATAAATGCTGTCCATGCCTTCAGGTTGATTTTTAGATGAAGGCTTAATTTCTTGTCAATCCTTTGAAACAAGCTGTACTTGTACTCATGTAGTTTTACAAAAGTGTACTGCTGTGTATAATAACTTTTATTGTTTGAATATCACTTTGACTTTTTCACGATTTCTCTAAATGCTGCGTGCTCTTAACGCCGAGCGAACTTGTTGTGATATCTAATCTTGAGATGATTAGTGAACGTCTTGAATAACTTTCTCTAGGCAAAAATCTTTCTAACTGTTGAAAGGTGGACTCCAAATTGCATAAAATTGCTTAACAACCACTGATAGACTGACAGAAAAAATGATTCTCTAAGTTGATTGCTTTTCTTTTCACGTTCACATTGTGCCAAGGCACACATTTTATGCAGGCAGACACACTTTCAGATAGTTATCTAATCAAATGCATTAGAATTAAAGCACTTGACTTTAACCTATGCTCACTTCCAGTTAAGGGAAAGGGTTAAGGGTGGGATTTGTAGTACAGTTTTGTCAGCTGCTTTATTTTGGGTCAGAAATTTGGACATAAGACTAAACAGATTTACAGATCTGTGCAAGCAATGTCCAAAATTATCATTGCTGTCTTGGCCAATAACTAATTTTCACTGATAATATCACAGTCACATGACTAAATACAACATGACCAGCCCCATGCAAATTTAATAAAACTATACAGGACTGTGATCCCACAGCACCCATATTCTGAGACAGCCATATGTTTGGTCATTGGAATATCAGGATGCTTGAAAGAATTCAAGTAAGCAAAGATATCCATTATTATAAAATATTTTATCCATTTATCCTCTGCACTTGCTGTTATACTTGCAGGTTTGCGGGGGAAAGGGATCGTCATAAAGCGAAGTTAATCGATGCACAAAAGGGGAGAACATGCAAAGTACATGCAGAAAGACCCCATGCTGGGTTTTGAACCCGAGACCTTTTTTCTGCAAGGCAATAGTTCATTCAACTGTGTCACCGTGCAACGAAAAATCAAAGCATCAAGACAAATTGTCACATAGTCACACTGGCTACGGGTGTGTGTGCGGGTGCGTGTGTATGTGTTTGTCAAAATAACAAACAATATTTTTGGAGAGACTTTTCTTTGAGTATCAAAACTAAACTGAGCTCTCTGAAATACCAGGAGAGGAAGCCGCCACAAATCACACAATATAATCTTTATGTTTGAAGACAGCTGTACTAAATCCTTAATTGAAAGTGGGATTCAGATGTACCATGAATGATCAGCTTTACAAGTTTACAGGGACGCAGAAACGGGAAGTAATCCACTGGAGCTGTTTCATGTGCTCAAGCATAGCAGGGCACTTTTATGCTTTTCCAGTAATTTAAAATGACACTAAAACAGCAAAACTAATGTTTAACACTGACATGTGGAGGCTGAATATTGTTCCTTACATAAATTTTCCTTTGCCGAGTAGTCATAGTGACTCATCAAGCAACTCAGTCTCCTGCTGGTACACACAAAACCTGTCAAATGGGGAGTTTTTCTTTTAAATCCATATGTTCTTATGGGTGACATGCATCTCTATTCATCGGCAATATAATGTTTAGTATTTCATTTAGTCAAAGAAAGATTTATAAATGTATGTGCAAACCCTCTAATGTGTTTGAATTATGGATTTTCAGTTTCGGGTTTCTTTTTTTAATATGAACCATGTCATGCAGTCACTACAGCATGTATACCAAACAAACTCATGTGGACTGAGGACGTTTTTCCAAAGCTGCTATTGAAGCAAAAGGTGGCTGGGAACAAAACAGTTTGTTATCATGTTTAATCTTTTTGGTTATCGACTTTTTCATTTTGTGTTTTTTCATAGAGTTTTTTGAAAAAAGTAAAAAAAAAAAAAAGAAAGAAAAGAAGAAAACGAAATCATGCAGGATTTCATGCTATGTGTTTATATTTATCACAACAAGCACATACAAATTACAGACAATTTCTATGTGTATTTGTTTTGTACATTATCCCTTCATAGAAACTACAAGAACACACTGCCAATAGCACTCTTCAGTGTAGAAGTTGTTACAAACTGAAAAAGACTCCAGCTTCTTTCACTATCATTGAGTTATTTTTAAAACTGATGTAAAAGAAAGAGCAGACGTGTGAGTATTTTAAATAAAACTGCATTATCTGAGATATCTTGGGCCATGCCATGATGTTTATTTGTTGAGCCTTTGAGTGAGGGAAATTTAAAGCAAACAGGATCATCAAAATGGCTACGTGATCTCTTTGCTATGAAAGATGTTGAATTTGGAAATGTTGGAACTTTTAGAACTGTCAGAGTTAAAGATCTACATCATCTGGGAAAGCACACAAAGTCTGTGATTTTAGAAATGCTAGAGGTCCTACTGGTGCTCGTCACAAAGATAAGTTACTAAAGAGACATTAGTGTTTTTACGTTGCTTTATTGTAGTTTCTTAAGTAGAATCTAAATCAGCAAGTTAAAGTATAATGAAAAGCTTTTTAACTATATATATGTATTTTTAATTAAATATATTCCAATAGCATTCCAAATGCGTATCTTGAATGTTTGACATCCAAAATCATTTCAGTTGTGCTGTAAGAGTTGACTTTAAAATTAATGTATATCATGGTTGCCAAACTTGCTTAAAAGTTGTTCAAATTGAATTTAGACAAATGATCTACTAGTAGCGTTGAAACAAAGAATCACTATGAGTTTTATATTATTCTTCTTCACTGAGAGATTTGAAAATATGATTCGTAAAAAATAATTGTCCACATTTATAAAAGACCTTATATCTGAAGGATTTAATTTGCAGAACTTTGGGGTTTAGTGGAGTTTTAGTTTTAGGGTTCAGTGTTGTATGTAAACACACCCACAAACCTTCATCGCGGAAAAACTAAAAGACGTACTTAAACTCATCTGCTTCTAATTACTTCAGTAAAACTTCATTTTTGAGCGTAGTGTTGGTTCGAAATGCCACTACGGCTGATAAGGCTTTGTGTTGCATTATTTTTTCTAGGGGACGGGTACAACACAACTAAGAGACTTTCTTGATTCAAGTTAATTAATCCACTTACAGAGGAAGGGGATTCTGCAGCTCTGGCGTGACTTAAATAGTCCACACAAATTAAACTGCATATTTGTTGCTTTTAATGATATTCCACAAGTAATTGAATCGGAGGAATTTTTTTCAAAATATGTTACATTAGCATGCAAAATCCTGGTGTTTTAGCAGTGGATAACCCAAATAAATTTGATATTAATTAATTTTTGATACGGTACAAGCCTGTTTAGTGTGATTGTAATTACCATTTTTGCTGTGAAGTAATAGGGACTGGATATTAAAGGGGAAGAGAAGATAAAGCCAATACTTATTTATGCGTGAGATCTCAGCAAGCAATGCACAGGGAAATTTAAAAAAAGGTAAAATAAAGTTAAAATACACACACTTTTCTTCAAACTACACAATAGTTAGCATTAAAAATATCTTCCAATATGCATTCCGTGTATTGAACTTTTTTTTTTTTTTGCAGTGGCAGAAATTTTGTACGATACAGAAGGTCCATATTGCTGCTGTTTCCTTTTTTCCCCTTCCTAATACTTTGTGATAGGCATACAGCAACATTCCTCACTAATCCCAGCAGGAAAAGCATAGATTACACCTTCCGTGTTTGGGCAGATGCTTTTACATGCACGCAATTAAGAATGCTACCTCTCATGTCAAAACTAAATATGTTAAAATAGTAGACATGTTAGAACAGTTGGTATGACATAATGATTCATTTCCTGTTTATGAAGTGAAGTTGGAGGTATATTTGATTAAGCATGCATAATGGAAATTAATAATTAAATTTTTGCTGCACATGCTAAAGAGGGTAGTTGAGTGTAAGTGCAGGTGTATGTGTGAAAATGTGTTTCAAGTCTCTAACTTTTGAAATGTGCTCATTCTTATATTACAGCAGCAGCTTTGTCACTCACAGAAACACTTACATTTCAATGCCCTCAACAAATAATCAATAACATAAAGCCCGTATTATGAAGTGTTTACATTAAGATGTTGAATCTCTTTTTTTACTCTCTGGAAAAGAAATGGATTTGACTGTAGTTCAAAAGAAAAGTGACTGAAGAAAAGTCTCATCGCCTTTTGCTCAGTAAGCCGCTTCTTGTAGCCATCGACGAGTCTCTTGCATAGTTCAGAGGAAACTTCGTCCCACTCCTCACCTCACTTTCAGCAGTGAGATGTTTGAAAAGTTTCTATCACAAACAGCCTGCTTAAAGTCACCACACAGAATGTCAGTGAGATCAGAATGAGGGCTTTGACTCGGACTAGGGCTTCCTCTGTTTCCTCTCAGCTGGGCCGATGTTGCATTACTGGTGTCTTTTGGGTCACTGTCATGTCGCAGGATAGAGTTCTGCTTCGGCTTTTTGGCTTTACAGATGGTTTAGTATTTTCTACAAGCACCCCGTCATACAAGGTAGCATCCATGCTGATTTCTAGGATGATGAGCTGGATAGGTCAAAGCAAAGAGTCTCCAAACTGTGACACTCTATGTGACATAGTAGGTATGATGTCCGTTTCCTGAAATGCTGCATTTTGTCACAAAATTCAGTTTTGGGCTCCTCTGTCCAAAACCGTGGTCTGTGTCTTTGTTCTCGACATCCAATTTCAGTCTGGCCTTTGCATTTTTCTTAGAGAGCAAATGCTTCCTTTGTCCATGTCTACCATGAAAGCTGACTCTTTGTAAGTCTACAAGCATGTTCTTTCACATCAACAGTAGCAGGAGTTTTCTGTATGTCCCTTGTTGACATTTTAAGAATTTTTAAGACTATTTTTGGCATCTTGCAGTTGGCTCTGAGGATCAGCTTACTTGGATGGCGAGACCTGGGTATGTTGGCAGTTGTTGCCCTTCCACTTGTTGACTATTTCCCAGACAGTTGATTGGCTGGTTTTAAGTTGATTCATGACCTTTTAATTCATTGCCAGACTCATATAATACATCAATCTTCTTTCTGAAGACTTGAGAATATTCTTTGGATCTTACCGTGATGTTCACTCTTGTATAGAAAGTAAGGAGCACCCCATACTGAATGTGAATGGCCAAGAAAAAACCAGGAACAAGAATCACTGGCGACCTTTAGAGATTATGAAAAGTTTGGCTTCTAAGCTTTCTAATGATGTCAAACAAACACATGGAGATCAAAACTAAAATGAGGATGACAGGTCTATTTGAATGATGGCTCTCTGGAAACCAGATTAATGAAACAGCTACTAGATGCAGCTGGCCGGTGTGGCTTGTGCTACTGCTCACCGCCTCGTTACCATCATCTCACACTCAGCACAGTCGCAGCAGTGCAACCTGAGGCTGGGGAGACCGAGATCTGCCTGCCAGTTGCATGAAATTTAACATAATAGTGATCTGAAAACAAAAAAAGTTCTGAGACTCACCCCAAGAAAATTTTAAATAATCTTGCCGACATTAAATCCTCTGATCATTTAAATAGTCTTCTTGTCAGTGGTATCTTTATGGTGGATGCTGTTATGATTTGGTGATGTCAGTGAGCCATGTGTTCATGGATACATTTCAGAATGCTGGTTTGATGTTTCCATGTGGTGATTTTTCAAACAATGGTGTCAAAGGTCAATTTTTTTTTCATTTCCTAATACTCTTCACTCTCTGGCAAATAACAGTGTTAAAGTGCCACCGGTTGGCCTGGTATACCTGCTACTTAATTTTCTAAGGTGCTGCATCATGTTGTGTGCACAAACATTTTTATTTTTTCTTAGTATTTTACAAAAATGTACAGAGCCCATCTCTGTGTGTACAGTGCCTTACTCTTTAATTCAAACACAAAGCTTGCCTTTTAAACCTTCCAAAATGCTATTTAAAGCATAAACGCTTTCTTCATAAGTCCAACTAGAATATTTAGCAAAATGTTTCTTTTTTTTTCCTCAGAAATCAGAAGTCTTATATTTTGTGTCTGTTTTTGCTTTGGTGACTTGTTCCTATTTTTCTAATGATGCGTTACAAATGTTCGAGGTTTAAAATAGACAAACCTTGAAATTGCTGAATAATGATGTTATTGATCAATGTCACTGTTCTTAAATATCCTTTGATATTGAGATGCATTGTGTGTTTGGAGATCTTTTGGCCTACTTCATGCTGTCATAAAGGTTCTGTGCAAGTGGTTTCTTAATTCTTTATGTGTGGAGGTAATCACGCTTGCTGGTGAAATTGAACCAAATTGTTGAGCTAAACACAGTTAATTCAGGGGAGGAAGTTACAGTTAAGGTTGTTCTGGATATTTATTTTATTTTTTTTATGAGAAGAACATTGATTTTTCATTCACTCTGTGTATTTTTAGTTAATTTGCATGTTGGTCCGAACAATGGCAAAAATGTTTAACAAGGGAAAGATTTTTTCTCAGCAGCGCTGCTTTTTCATTATATATAATTTGTTTTTAGGGAGATTTTCTTTTAGCAAAAACGTAAGATAGTAATGACATCACAGGAGAAGCAACAAGAGCATCTCTCCACTCAAAGATCAACCACCCTCTCTATCCTTTTCGCCTTTTAAAAGGAAGACTAATGAAAGACAACTTTTTCCAGCTCCCTAGAGAGTGAAAGAACATTTTTCAGATTGAAAACTTCCTGGTGATGTCTTGCTTGGCTTGTGAAACGTTATAATTACTGCTGGGGGTCTCCTCCTGCTCTGTTTGCAGGGGGGCTGAGCAGCGTTTGCCTGCGCTCCAGGGTTCTCCCCCAGTTCAGCACACTTGGGCCCATCTAATTAGAGTCTCTGCCACATCTCCTCACTGCTGTCTCCATGCACAGCTGGGGACAACCCCCAAATCAAGCTGCGGTGCACAAACAGTCACCAACCCATATTCTGTGAGCAACAACAGGCAAGCGCTGTCGCTACAATCTGAACATTAGCTCCTCCACTCTCTTTCTTATCCATCCCCTACCACTTTCTGTTCTTTAACACCACCTCCGTTCTCTCTTCGCCATCCGTCTTCTATGCTCGGCTTTGTTCTCCCTGTTCTCCTCACCAAGCTCAGGCACAACATCTACAAAGAGCCCCACATAGGAAGATGAGAGGGAGCGGAGTGAAGAGGGTTCAGATGTTGCACAGGGCTTGTGTGTTCGCATGTGCGCTTGTGTTTCCGTGTTTGTGAAACTCTGAAAAGTGTGAGGCGGCAGGAGATCGCCAGGGTAGTGAGAGTCGGTAGTACACCCAGAGGCGCATGGAAAGAACAGAGAGAACACTTGCCCCCCCATCAAGAGCAGTTGTTCAAACCCCCGAGGCAAGGTGATGCAGGAATGGGGGAAGCAACAAAGGGCAGAGAAGGTGGCAGGAAAAGCTGCACTCCTTTGCTTTTCTGTTTCACCTGTTTCACCCTCACAGTCTCTTCAAACTCTCCCCCAACAATTTCTTTATACCCAGTGGGGTCACGAAGACTGGTGGAGAGGATTTTTTTTCTTTTTTTCTTTTTTTCTTTTTTTTTATTATTATTATTTTATTTTTCTCAGCACATCCTCGTCTCAGAGAAAGTTTCGAAAACAGGAGTTTTCTCAACTCTCTGAGATACTTGCAAATATAACATGTTAGGCATCTGTCTCAAAATATCTCAGATTTTCTAGACAGACAGACAGACAGACAGACAGACAGACAGACAGACAGACAGATAGACAGATAGACAGATAGATAGATAGATAGATAGATAGATAGATAGATAGATAGATAGATAGATAGATAGATAGATAGATAGATAGATAGATAGATAGATAGATAGATAGATAGATAGATAGATAGATAGATAGATAGATAGATAGATAGATAGATAGATAGATAGATAGATAGATAGATAGATAGATAGAACAGAGGACCTGGTTGTTTCTCCATATGATCTTGCACCTGGAAATTTGAGGGAAGTGACCATATTTACCCGTTATTTTCTCAGTTCTGCTCTGGTTTTCCGTCCATTTCGCTCTCACTCGTTTGCACGTGTTGAGGACACACACCTGCAGTCAGCCTCTAACCACATGCCACGCTTCAGTAATCTGCTGACTCCCTCTGATTTACAGCTATATGTCTGGTGAGTAGCCAAAGACCTTTGACAGCCTAGTAACTTTACACTGAACACCATTTATTAAACTTACTCGCCTACACTTTGCAGCAGTTCCAAATGGAGAGAGGCTAACAGCTTGTGTTATGACTTGGTCTTCTAGCTGAAACGCTGTTTTTTGGTGAAGTGTGAATTAGGGACAGGAATGCTGCAAAATACCACACCTAAATACATATGGTATAGAATATCTTTATGCACACATTTCTACATGTCTTCCTGAATTCACTTTCCATAACCGATTCATCCTGTCCAGGGGTGCAGCCAGCACTAATCTGTCATAGAGAAAAAGAATGATTATCAGTGACGCTCATTTGGTAAGAAATCCAGAGGGGACAGTTTTTCATTGATTGGCTGGTCAAATACTAAAAAAGCTCATCAAACAATCAAAAAACAGATTTATTATTATTATTATTATTATTATTATTATTATTATTATTATTATTATTATTATTATTATTATTATTATTATTATTATTATTATTATTATTATTATTATTATTATTATTATTAATTAGATGCATAAAATCTAAGGGACATTTTCATCAATATGGATTATATTTCAAATCAAAACATTTGTCTCTTTATTGTAATTCAAGTTTCATGAGTATGTCTGAAAGATATTAACAAGCAAAATTCTGAGAAGAAGAACACTTTCTGTCAAGAATAAATGACTCCATCTGAATAATATAATGAGAAGAGAGAACATAGATTTTACTCCAGCCTTACAGTGCATCTATGATCGTTCTTTTAGAAACTGAGTCTTGAAACGCTGGTGACATCCCTGACTGAAGGTTTGCTTTCTTGGCCACTCAGTATAGCCAGACAGGCTATTCTATAAATAAATCCTTGTGGTCTAAAACCATTTCCATTTCACAAATAGTGAGGCTAAGATCTCTCTAGGGAGCCATTGGAAATGTTGGAAAATGTTCAAGGACATTCCCCAGTTTTATTTCAGTTAGCAACGGGGTTGCTTGGATTTTGTATTATATGAACATCATCACAACTTAAATTTCCCAGTTGTGGGGCTAGTGAAGAATTTCTTATGTTATCTTGATATAGAGACCTTATTGCCCTTATTTTTCTTTTAGGTTTCCAGTCCCTTTAGTTTGTGGCAGAAGTGTTTCAATCAGAAGTTCTGCATATATCATAGATTATTTAACGCAAACAACACAATCTGCACCACCAATCACCTGATCATGCCCATCAGTTCAGCACCAGTCCTAATGTACCATCAGGCATCCTGTCTTACTTCTGTGTGTTCATGTTTTACTGATTTAGTCCACATCTTTTTACTTCATATTCTCAGCGCATGACTAATACTTGAATAAATCTTATGTAGAAATTTTGAGGTGAAGTAAGATGTTTTTGTGCAACACGTTAGCCAAACACTTTAGTCTAATAATCACAGGTTACACAGATTGCACTGTGAAAGTTTGCCTCACTAGGTGGTGAAAGAGAAAAACAAAGGAGGGTTATTTTTTTCCTTTTGGGCTTTCAAAAGGACTGTTGTGAAAAATGCTGGAACTGCAAATTTTCTTAGTCTTTTAGAAATCTCAGAGTTCTGCTAGGGGTGTACATCTTTCAGGGAAAACCCAGACAACCTGTTGTTTAGGGTAATGTTAGTTCCAATAACTGCAACTGCTAGTATAAAATACTAAGGGAAATTTAAGTGTCTGTTTTTAATCACCTGGCATTGTTTTAAAACATTAAGGGAGCAGCTCCTCTTTCAGGGACAAGGTCAAAATTAGCCTCTTTTATTCAGAAATAAGTAAATATGTAAATAATGTAATCAGTCAAAACTAGTGATAGCATGTAAAAGCTCTGAAATTCTCCTTCTTCACCAGTGGGCCTTTAAATGGAAAATCTCTGAAGAGGAAGAAAATGGTCTGATAGATCCTCACGTCAACTATAATATCAGTGCAACTTTACTTGCATTGCAGCCTAAGAATCACATAAATACAGGACAGGTTCTGTTCAATGACATTGTAAAAAGTTTGAAAATAAATGTGTGTGCAATTATTAAATCCTTTAAAACACAGAAGCACATCGTGCTTTTAGGATCGTATGTACAGTCTTATAATTATCAGTAACTCTTAAAAGGGAACATTTAAAAAAGTAATTTATGATCTGAAATTCAACCATGTTGCCATAGCTGATAAGGGCAAGATCTTGTTGTTTGCAAACTGCCAAGCAGGATTAAGCATGGCTTTGTTGCTCTGCCTTTAACACATTAACATTGAAGTCATAGAATTAAAGAAATCCATACATTCAGCACATTCTTGACTCTTATTAAAGGATATCTCTGCTGCTGGTTTGCCGATTTCCTCCCCCTAAACTTGCTTTTTGGCAGAGTGACCTCCTGAGAAATACAAGGTTCCTCAGCCAGTTGAGCTACGTTCACAAGCTGCTAGACATGCGTTCAAAAATCCCTCTCCTGTCTCCAAAAAGACTTTTTCAATCTTTTTGAAGTTTAAATGAATCACCGTCTTAAAATTAGTGTATTTTTTCTCTTATGAGGAAAAGGGCATAAACAGCAGATGTGTTATAACACATAATCTTAAATGTGCTCTTGAGCACTTCATATACAAATGTGTGAACGCATTAAGCAGAGCGGCAAAATCTGTGTTTTTCATCCTTGTGCACGCTGGAAAGTGAGACCAAGAGATTGTCAGACAAAACAAGACCTACATGGCCTCCCATCTAAAAGAGAGCGAGAGTAATAACTGCGAAAGCAGGAGGATGTGGGAGGCGAGCTGGTGGGTGAGGGGTTAAAAGGAGCCCATCTAAACTAATTTTGAAAATCTGAACTTCTTTTCTTAAGTCAGCATTTCAAATCAGAGCGTGTCCTCTCTCATTTAATGCATCATTTTGCAAAGTGATAAATTTGTGAATTAGACATACATCCTTTTTGCTTTTAAGATACTGGGGCCTCATAAGTGAGCGAGCAGCTAAGTGTGGAGGATTTAAGAGTGTTTTGCCGTGTCAAACATTAAAACCCACAGGGAGAGCATCAGCACAATTAGTCTAGGGTGAAGGCAAGAGAGAGAGGGAGAGAAAAATAAGTCACAGACAAAATCGGGATCTTAAGAGCAGCAGCGTTATTCGTCTGTACAGTAACGTGGTTATCTGTCGCGGGTGATCCTTTTAAACGCTTCGTTTGCAGGGATAAAAGCAGAGCTGAGGAAATAAACTTAGTTCTGCTTCCAATCTGCAAATCCTTGGTGGTCATGGAAGATGATCCCAATTTGCTTCTGAGCAGCACTGTCAGATCTCACAATAATAAATAATTTAAGACTTTAAGCAGCAATTATGCTTGATAAATGTGGAAAGCCTGTCGACCACTGCTCACTAAAGCTAAACAATGCTAAGGTTCCTGCAGAAATACACCCGTCACTGCAAATGTCATAAGCAATGCATCATGTGGAAAGGTCATAAAAATTCTAATTTATCAACAGATTTTGTCTCTTATTCAAGTGCAGTTGTCCTTAACATTAAGTACAGTTAAAAGATGTTTATTTTTATTTGCTCTTCTGTGTCGCGATTTGGCCAAAAACATCGAAAGCAAAAATGACAAAATGTTGTTTATTGAAATATGATTTTTGAGTAGGCAATTTTTTTAAAAGTTGTGCTTCAGAAAAAAAAACTGAACCATCTGGAAATAGGGTTATATGAAATGAATCAAAATCCCTGATATTGTATGAAGCACTGTAGATCACTGTTTGTAGCTGTTTGTTTAGAATAATTTTAGGTCTGAATAACTTTGTAGCTCCCAAAAACACTATTAAAATAACTGATGACTAATTACTAATTCATACAAGACAAATCAGCAGTCCACTGTCTTCTCCTACAGCTTACAATATACACAAATATTGATATATTGATGGACAAAAAGGGTTGACATAAGTCATCACTCTGCAGTTACATAATCTCACTTTCTTTTGCTGCTTTATTCTTTGCAGTTCAGTTTTATTTTACTAATTTAACATCAACATCACTGTGCATCATGGAAAACATTGTTCTATACTTTCTATACAGTACTACCACTGTAGGTTTGAAGAGGTTTAAGTGAGAATGTATACATCCTAAAATCCTTTTCTATATTGTCACCTTCCTAAAATAATTCCCTTGGAATTTTGATCAACTTGACAAAAAAGTTAAGTATACATTATAAATATACTGACATTTATTTAAAAGGAAATGTCAGAAGCACAAATAATTTTGGTGTGTGTGATTTTGTAAAAAATAAAAGAAACATATTCCCCACAAATAATTTTTTTTTCATTAAAAAAATATGATTTTTCAAGATAATTTGCTCATATTTACCAAAGCATCTCTGTAAATGTGGAAATGGGTGTGCTTTTAGGGATTTACATATCAGGGGATCCATGCAGCCAATTCAATAGAACAAAACTACTTAAGAGAAACATCACTAGCAGAACTAAGATTAAGCCTTAGCATTTCAGAGAGATAGGGCAGTCTGACTTTAGAAAGTATTCTTTCTATGATGTAGTTTGCCCTCTCAGGAGCTGTTTGCCTGTTTTATAGACTATTGTTTGGCCTCAGTTTTGACCAAGTGTACGTGCCAAGTCTCCTCCACAGCAAAGCAACTACTGAAATGGGGCTCCTAATGTTGAACAATTACACAATTCAGTCATGAAGGATAGGAAATTACTCTCTACTGTTTAAAATGTTTGTTGCTTTTACTTCTTTGTGCAATCAGAATAGTGTTTCTTTGAATGCAGGATTTGTAAACCTCCCCCCAGATCACCATTAAGGACTTTTTCTAAAGAAAATACTGACTGCTTGGCCTCACTATTTCTTACAGAGTGGTAATATTTAGTTCCAAAACATAAGCTATTAAGCCTGTTAAAAACAGCACACCCATGCTTATTTTTAGATGGGTAAAATCTGCTCGGGGGAAACAATGCCAAAGAGCACCATTCAGAGACACAGCTACACTCATGAAAAGAAGCTGACTTGTTTGTTTGTTGGCACAAGTAGCTATTTACCTAGAAGAGTCGCCGTGTCCATTTGGGTTAGATGGTTCTGTGGCCACCGGAATCCAGTTCGTGAATACCTGCATTCAACCGCTGGTGCGGAAGGCAAGGCTGTGAGGCCACGGACAAGCAGGAGCCACTGGTCACCACAGATTGAAAATGGTGGCCTCACGCTGTTTGCTCCTTGGCCGCCTCCTCTCCTGTATGACCACTGCTGTGTTTTCTCGTGTGTGGATCAGAAACTGGAGCAAATACGAAGTGATGTGTGCCATCTTGCAGGAACTAAGAGGCATGTTTATCTTATTTTATTAAGTTTTTCCAGCTTGTATATGTTTGCCAAACTTCTGACAAACTCAATTTAAAAGATATGTTCTTATTTTTACTTTTGCTTTTTTTTTTTTTATTCATATATGAGGCATATTCTGATGCAGTAAAAGTTTATGAAGTTAAAGGCATCTTAAGTAAATCTTGAATTGTCAGGGGGGTTTTTTCCACAGATTTAAAATAATATATTTTATTTGGTTTAATAACAAATAACAAGTAAAACATTAAATATGAAAATTAAGATATCTCAAGACAAGCAGTTTTAAATGCTAAGCATCCCTCTCATAAATCCTTTCAGACAAATTAATTTGTGTGAAATGTATAATGTTCAAAAGCAAGACTAAGTTTATTTTTTTAGAAAGACATTTTATTATAATTAATTTCTGATTGTCTTGTAAAGGTGGGTCGGAAGTCTTTATACAGTCAATTTAATATCACAATTTCCTTACATGAATACGCAGCTTGTGAATTAAACAGACATAACAGAGAATTTCCCCTTTTACTTGGAAGAAACCTAAACAATAAACCACTTTTTATTTTTAAAACCTGTTCCACCTGGTTGCTTCCTCCTTCTCACCAGCTGAGTAAAAAGGCCTAATAGCAACTCCAAACAGGTTAAAAGTATTACTTAAGTAAAAAGCCCCATTGTTTTGGCTGCACTGTTGATTATAAGCATTCCTTCAAATTAAACACAATACATCTGCAATAAGGTAATTTGCTCAAAGCTCTTGATGGTTGCTAGAGGCAGAGAACTACTTGTGTCTCAAACATGGTTAAAAAGAAGTTTGATTTTCCAATTTAACATTTTGAAGTTAGGCCTTTGTCTCCAGCTCTTTCTGACACTTTATCTACAGCCCATGACCACAAGAATGTTTCCCCTTTAAGCCATTTACAACGTTCTCTGGCGCGTTGCACTAACAAGTCGTTCCTACGACGAGCTCAGCGGATGTACTGTTGCACCAAGTGTCAACTTTTTGCTGCATGCTGCTGGTCTGAAGGAGGTGAGTGGTGGAGCAGCCAGGAAGGGGATCTCTGTGAGGAAGACGCTCGTCTTGGAGACTGGCAGCTCCGAGAAGGTGCCTTGCAGAAAAGGCAGTGCTTAGTGAGAGCAAGCATTTATGCACCCCAAATGACTGACACAAGAGATTAAAGACATTCTCAGACTTACATTGACAATCAAAGCAATACTCCAGGTTGTTTTTTGCTTACTTCAAAAAGGTGGGTAAGATTTGAGAATGATGCGAAACTGACCTACCAGCACAGATGCTTGATGTGGATGGAGACTTTGTGTTCTGACAAATTAAAATCCCTTTAAATTGGTAAATGTTAAGAGTGTGATACAAACCATCATACTCTTGACAAAACTAATAAAAGCCACTGTTTAATTCTTTTTATTGATCTGATAGTAATCAGGACTACATAAATCCAGTCTCTTGTATTCCAAAGCAGACCTTGGTTCACCCATCTGTTGTTTTTGTTGTTGTTGTTGTTTTTTTTTTTTACTTATTGAACTTTGCAAAAAGTAAAAGGTAACTTCAAAGAGCTTGACCCAAATACTGTTTTTTATTGCTGAGAACAGAAAAAATATATATTTCACAGGTCAAGAAAAGAGAAATCAGTCTCCATCCATAATATTTATTTACTGTAGGTTTTTGTTTAACAAGGAAAATGTTAAAAAGAAAACATTTTTCTTGTCTTCTTTGAAATGTAAATGCTCTTACACATTTACATTTCATACAAGTTCCATATCCCTTTAATTATTATTGTATTCTTAGTTTGTTACTGAGCACACCGAAAAATCAAAATCACAATAAAATTAACTTTTTTTTTGCTGTTTTGAAGAATGTATTTGTATTTGAAAAATATACTCAAGACGTTTGAGTCGTGTAACAAAAATATTTTACACAGATGCTTTATTCTCCCCATCTTTGCAGCTTTCCAGCACTTTTAATCCTTCAAGATCTATTTCTCCTGTCACATTGCCAGGAATTTAATGTACTTTTATAGAAGCTAATGCAAAAATATAGAACAGAACATACTTACAATAAGACTTTGCATCATCACTTTGAGTAAAAACTAGTTCGAACAAAGACAGTGTCTGCAAGTTGCTCATGTCTTAAACTACAACACAGAAAACTCAACATAAAGAAGTCATACATACGTGGTACATAGTGTCATACTCACACCATAGATCCGTTGAAATGATCTTTTATCCTCTGTTACTCCTTTGCCCAAATGCTAGAGTTTGTCTGAGCTGGAAAGAATATTTTGTTGTGTTTTTTTCTTGGTGGCTGTAAGAAGCTTATATTATATATACTTTTTTTTTTGTCTTTGAAAGTGGATGGTTCATTTTTTCAGATGCATACAATTTCCTGTCTCCTCTGTTAGGATGGCTAGTAATGCTGAATGACAGATACTGCAGGACAGCGCCAGAGCCCACTCTGTCACCAAGGAGATGACGTTATGGGTAAGCAGCTGTCAGACCACTGGATAGCCACCACTGTGGACAAAAAACGCTCACCATAACCAGACGCTGCTAGCATTTCCACCAATTAAGAGTTGGGAGCTGGGTGCCTGTCGTAGGAGGACAGCAGTGAACGGAGCAACAGAACCCATCAGTGTCAGACATGGGGCTATGACCACTGAGGAACACCAGAGTTTCTGAAAAAGAAGTGGAGTAGAGAGAGAGGTAACAACAGGAAAAGAGAAAATGAAAAAAAAAACTTTAACATCCTACGCAACTGATAGAAAAGGAAACTTTATTATTCTGATGTAGTGGGGGAAAAAGAGTTCATTTTAAAAGTTGTCCCATAAAGTTGTGTGATTTCTCTTTTATTTTTCAAGTATAATATTACCCCATCAATTGTTGTAGCATTGTAGTAATTACTGACAAAAAAAAAAACTTACCGCATAATTATGATAATAAAAAAAATAATTGAAAAAAACTTCAAAACACGCTGATGTCTGCAATTTTATAAATTGGTGTGTTGCTAGTACGTTTTATACCAGGGTAAATGTTTGAAAAATACTCTTAACGAAAAATGCTTTTTCTGCCTTGTGGTGTTACTTGTTTTTTGCAAAAACCCTGTAGCAAGGCAAGGCCTGTTCTCTTTGTGCGTGTTGTTGGAGTAACCTCCTAAAAACGCTTTTATCCTTTTCGACCAATGAGGGTGACGCTGGCTCCACTCTGGTCATGCCATCTTGCAGTTTCAAACTTTCAGCACGAGCTCACAGTTTTGATACTCAGCCAGTGCAAAGGAGGGAAAAGACTATAATTGCGTGCCAGGTTTGGAAGAGGAAAATGTATGAGTTTGGACTGATTTTGACACAACTGTTTAAAAAAATTAGATTTTGGATTATGTTGAAATATCAGTGGGGATTAACTTTTAATATCCAATAATCATTATAGACTGCATTAGACATTTGTTTTTGAAACTAGACAGACGGACACTTTAAACACAAAGAGACGTGTTTGTCTTCTGAACTGTGACTCAATGGAAAGTAATGTGTGTACCCTTGTGTAAGTGTATACCCTATTGTTTGACAATTAAGCACAGCGCACGGGCCTGTAATTATACCTCCACAATAGCGGGTTTTCAGTAAAGAGCTGGAAATAGCATTGGAAGGTTCCGGTCTGAGCTTTCAAACTACCAACAGCCTAGCAGACTATAAAATGGCAAAGAGCAGAGAATAGATTCAGAGAGACTGCTATCATTTTACTGCTTGTGGATTGGCGGGGGCCACTGCCATTGTCCGGTAACTTCCTGATTAGCACTGTGGGGCATGGTTTATGAATCCAGCATGCCGTGCTAAGAAGCCTATTGTTCAAGGCACGTCTGTCGTAAAGAACGATTAGAAGCGAGAAGAGAACGAGACAAAGAAAATAAGACAAAAGAAGTCTAAAAGTGACACAACAGGAAAAAAAAAAAAAGAAGAAATATCCAAAGCAAAGTGAGACTCCATATCTACGGTTTCAATGTATAGCAATTTCACGACCGCAAATATACCCATAATGGTATCTTAATTTCCTAAGTAAGCCACTTGGCTAGGTGACTAACTATCCAGCAAATAGAAGGAATAATATTATATTATGCAATATGATGAAATCCCAGAGGTGAGCAGACTGCCTGAGCAGCTGGCTGAGGAGGACGGTATGTCTGCACACATATGCATGTGCCTGTATGCGTGTGTGAAGATTCTGGGTTTTTTTTTTAAAAAAAGGGCAGGGAAAAGGCATAAGAAAGGTGTACAATGGTCGTGCGTGTTCTTGTGAGCGTCATCATTGACTTTGGCTCTGTAGCAAGCTCCCGGGCAAGGCTTTACCTGGGACCTAATCAGTCAGTGAGCTTCACCACCTCCTGGGACCTCCCAGCTGGAGGGCTGTGATCGCGCATAAGTGCATGTGTATGCTTGAGTTGGATAGAATCAGAGAGAGGAACAGAAAAGGAATGAAAGCAAGACAGAAGGAGAGGGAGTCTAAAGGGACTCAGAGGATGGCTCTGCCGAACAGAGCGACCCTCTGGGAAGCAGATGAACCTGCCTTCTCAATTTCAGTGCCCAGGGCTCTCTCTGACTGGCCATTGTCAAGGTGATCTCCTGTCCCGTAATACACACCTAAACAGGTACACACACATGCATAGAAAACGTAGTTGTCCATGAATGTTAAACTATCATAAAAAATAAAAAAAAAGATTGCATTTTTTTCATATTGATGTCAAGGAGATAGTTGTCATGCTTTTACGCAAGCTTGCAGAAACATCACAACTGTGGTGGAACTCTGCAAAAAAATGCCATTTGCTTTATTCTCGTTGGTACATCACCAAAACCTTGCAAGAAATGACTTGCACAAATGAACCAGCTACCACTGCTTTGTTATAGCTTGTGATAAAATACAAAGCAGTTTCCTTCAGTAGGCTTAGCAAACCCAGATGTAAGTTCTTTGCAATAAAAAGAGCCTGGACTTTTGCCATGTTGAACTGCAACAGCCTGCTGGGTTTCTGTCTGTGGGGGTGAGCATGGGTTCAGGGAGAAACCAGGCGCACGATCTGTCTGCCAGTCCACAAATCTCTGAATGACCAACATCCACCAGGAGAATCACTTTGCACAGTGAAAAAGAGGTGACGAGGTGGAGAAAAGGGAGACCATAACGAAAAAAGAATGGTGAGCAGCAGAGGAAACACAGCAGGTTGCCATGACAAGGAAAGCACGGAAATAAAACACAAACAAAGTCTGGTGGCACCAGGGCTGTGATCTGTGAAAGTAGTGACAGCTTCCCTGGCAAACCTGGCACACTTTGCTGAACAGGTCTTCTGGACAGAAAAGTTTCTCTGCTTTTCTCCTTTACTATTTTTTGTGGGATGAGTGCGACTGGACTCTAGGTGGTGGGAAGGACGACATGTAAAATGTTTGGAATTAGTGTTTTCTTCTACTTATTGTGAATAAGCTGCTTATAGTCCATAATTATTGTCACTGGCAGAAGATGACTGCCTGCTGTTTCAGCAAACACAACTTTTCTCAGTAATAATGAAACTAGTGGCAACAGCAAAGGTCTATAACTCAGCTTTGAATGAAGTTGGCTCAGAACAGGGGTGCCCAAAGTTGGTCCTTGAGGATCACCATCTTGCATGTTTTAGTTCTCTCCCTGGTGGCACCAACAATCTTTTCAGCATGTCAATGTTCTTCTGAGGCCTCTACTGAGCCATCATTTTATCCAGGTGCGTTAAACCAGGGAGAGAACTCAAACATGCAGGATGCCGGCCCTCTAGGACCGACTTTGGGCTCCCCTGGCTCAGAAGGAAAACCTCAACATCCATTTGATAACTGACTGACTGACTGGCTGGTCCGTGTGTCTCTGCATTGCCCAATGACGGACAAGTGAAGTGTGCAGGGTGTAACCAGCCTCTTCCCCATTGGCTGCTGAAGATAGGCACATGGAGGGATGCTCTGTAAGGCCCCTGTAGTAAAAGATTCAGACTGAAAATTCACCCCGTGAACAATTTTATTATTAGAAGCAGGTGACTTACAACATGGCTCCTTGCATGATTAGTCCTGAAAGCTGCACTATCTCCTCACACAGTCATTGCTAGCTATTGCAGAGCAGGTAGGACATGGTAACCCTACTGCATTAAATGTGATTAAACTGATTATCACATTTCCAAAAGAGGTGATGAGTGTAAGTGATCCAACGGTGATAGGGGTTCTCAAATATTTTAAGATTCCACCGTTCAAACCTTTGCTAATAGGGTATTAATGTGGTACTGTTTATTCTGCTACCAGCTGATAAGTTTATTTAAAAAAACATGTATTTGCATTTTTTATTAGTTCCCTTAATTATTAGTTGTTTTCAAATGATCTAGATCAGTCTTCTCTATTTATTGTGCAATTAATTCTGGTTAGTCCTCACTTTTATTTCTGATTATTTGTTTACTCCCCTGCTCCTCTCCTGCCATTTCTCTTTCTCTCTCTTCAATCCATCTGTCTCTCCTCACAGCTGCACCCTGTTCCAATCAGCCACCTGTTTTTCGTTCAGTAATCAAGCTCCCCAGTATTTAAGCTACTTACCTTCAGTCATTCCTTGTTGGATCCTTCTGTTGCTCACCTCAGTTTTGTATGTTTGATTTTTCTCTGTAACATCCTCTAGCCACCACGTGTCTTCTCTAAAAGTAGATTTGTTCTTTCTTTCTTTTTAAGGACTATTCACTTCAACAAAGATTTCCGTGCCCGGGTCCTTTGCAAACCAAGCATGACATATGTCCCGTCAACATCATATTTGGGATACTGGTGTTCACACTATAGAGGATAGAGACTGTTTTAGGTCTGAAATCTGCAGTGGTTGGAGACACCACATGCTGACTCGTGAGAGGTTGTAGAACTTGCCTACAATAAAACAAGAGCTTCTTTTTTGAATAATATAGTTCAGATTTTACACCTCTTTCACTGTTTACACTCTAATGTTGGGAAGGTGGTGAGAGTTGAAGATTAATAGATAGTATACTTTCTCTCAAAGATTGTGAATATTTGTATCTGCAAACAATATTAGCAATGACTTTGTCCATCAGACATTTATATGGATTTAAACAGCCAAAATGTGCTAGGAAACATAACTAACACATGGCAAAGTTCTTTGAGGAGAACGGATTAATTCATTATCTATATTCACACAATTTGATGAGCTTTAATGCTCATTCAAAGCATTGCTGCATATTTGCTCATATGTACATTAGATTAGCACAGTAGATCCCGTGCTTCAATCAGATCTCGTCCTCCAGCTCACAGATGGGCCTGCTGGATAATGCTGGGAAGGCAGTAACTGCTCAGGAGGACCAGACAGGCTGTGGAGGTCCTGGCAAAGGAAAGCTGGCTGTTTGTAATGGGGGTGAAAGCAAAGATGATATAAGATTTATTGAACCAACACGGCAGAGCAAATGAACAACAAATGAACAGAGCTCAGCGAAGGATAAAATAACACAGTGGAGAGAAGGCATCCACAAACAGCAGTAAAAGCAATCCTTTATCGATCTGAAGCAGTAAGCCTGCCAGCTACGCTACCTTCCTCTTTCCAGGAAGACTCGGAACATACAGGATTGACCTTAAGGCATCCTGCTCTACTTTGTTTGTGTATTGTGTGTGTTTGTATGTGTACATAAACACTAATGCATGTCATGTAACACATATATATCATGCTGGATAAGTCACTCTACATTAAATTGCCGTGTTACATCAAAATATGATAAAAGTCAGCATGACTCTTGGTTTTCTGAAATCTGCTGTATTACCGAAATGAGCAACCTTCATCATTTATTATATGAAGAAGACACTCACAAGCTATTTTTAAGTACATTGAATAGCCAACATTGGGCAGGCATGCACATGTGTTGGTTTATTCTCAGTGTAATCCTGATTGCATATGAAGTAAGAGGAGGAGGTTTGAAATGTCACAGTGCACAATGTGACTCAGTTGACCACCTGGAATCCATGACACCATGTCTCACTTGGTAAAGACAGGACATCCCCGGCACTGGGAACTGGGTTAGGGCTGAAATATTCATGCTCCAGACTATGCATCACACAAGCATAGACTCATATGCACCATCACAATTGCACATGATCATACGGGAACAGAACAGGGAACTGGAAGTCGCTGGGACCAGGTAAGCTTGCTTGTTTATTTGAGACCATAGGTTTGTCCATGTGTATGTGCAACAATCTGTTTTCAGGAATCGATGTAGCAAAAAAATGGGCTGAATAACACATGAATTTTTAATGTGGTGCATAGTTTTAACGTACAATTTCAAAATTTGCCCTGAGAAATTACTGTTTTCCAACCAAATGTAACATTTTTAGTGACTTTGCATTCCATATTGTTTTTTTTCCAAGACACAAAAACAGAGCTAAAAATATTGATCACATTCGCTCTTCTCACTTTTCAATTTAGTTAATGTAAATGGAAAAAATGTTGAAATCAGAAATATTTCTGGAACAACTTCACTGACGCGTAAGGAGCATGGAGAGGGTCGAAAAACCTAAGACAAAGAGTCCAGCATTACTTGAAGTGCTAACAAACAACTTTATGAGATGACCAACAAAGTTTTGCTCGTGATGCTGATTAAGGAAGAGGAATCCTAGAACTTGGCCTTTTTAAATCTTCTATGTATTTTATTTTCTACTTAAAAGTGAGCCAAAAACTGAGTTGCTTTGCAGAACCATTACTTTGACGTAAAATTATGCTGTTTGTAACAAATTTTTAAACGTAAACATTTTTAAATAAATTCAATAAATACAGCTGCTTAAAAACATCCTGATGCTTTTATAGTTTATCATAAAAATTTACCCGATTTTTGGCTTAATCTATTCATTTTCACATAAAACTTTTTAGAGTGTTGATGATATGGTTTGGTTATTATTTTTAGTCATAATGAGACCATCTCGTTCCATTTGCTGCTAAGATCATCACATCATATATGCACGCCAGTCTGCACTTTCACTAATGCCTTCACCTATAATAAGAAAGTGGGTTTACAACAAAGTTTGAATAACACCATCGACTGTACCGCCACATGCTTACATTATGCAGAAAGACTTTTTAAACATCTTGTTGTTTCACCTCGCCAGCCGCTCAGCATGTTCAACACTGTAAACAGATGTTATTGTTGTACAGGAATAAAGTTTTCTGCTTCCCGAACGCCACGGTGGAACAGAAAGAATCAGACTCAGCACTGTTCCTACGTCTGCTTTACACCCGCCGCGCACACATACCACACGCATGCACACGCACACACACGGCGAACACAGCCGCGGCGCAGCGACACAAACAAACACACTAAAAATACAAACTACGCATATCCAAACACTCGCACTCCTTAATGAGCTAGCACTTTTAAGAAAAGACTCCACCACAACTCTGTACCACACACTGATACCTTGAGGAGAACTTGCGATCGGAAGAGACGAACAGAAGAAAGAGGCACTCTGGGATATGAAAGGGGGAGAGAGAAAGAGGAGGTGAGAGGAGAAATCAAAAAACGCCTGGAGAGAGGGAGGAGAGCAGGAAGAGGAAAGTGTTGCACCTCGCTCCATATATCTCTAAGGAAGATGATAGAGAGGATAGAAGGAAGGGTGGGGGAAGTTGGGGGAGTTGGAGCAGAGGGTGTCTAGGTTGGCACTGTTGGTGGAGGAGGGGTGGTTCGCTGTCGCTCTTGGCAAACAAACAGGTGAGTAAATAGACTCATGGGCAAAAAAAGAGTGGTGAAGGTAGCGGAGTTATGGGGGGCTAAGGAGTGTTACCCAGATGCTGCAAAGCTGGGGGAAACTCAGCTGTTCGGGTTCCACCTAGAAACTCAGGCCCTACATGATGAGGAGAATGTAGCTGTCTTGTTTACACGCAGATATCTCCTTCCCTGCCCCCCACCTTCAATCCCTGCTTCACTCTCCCATCAGCGGCACTTCCCCCCGCTGTCTTCAAACATCCATAACAACCGTCTTTTCCATCCTCCTACCCTCGCTCACCCACTCCCATCTTCCTGAGCCCCGCAGGCCCCTAACCTAGCTCACATCTCCCTTTTTCCTTACACCCGCCCTCCTCTCCTCCAGCCTTCTTCATCACCCTCAAACCCCGTTCTATGTCTATCTGTCTCGCTTTCTCTCGTTCACTCCCTCTTTTCACTCCCATCCGCTGATCATATCCCTTGGGTATATGCGGTGCTGTTTGGCTGATGAGGGGGAGGATATCGCTGCCAGTGCTTTGATCCTATGAAAGCTGATATCCAGAACAGAGCTACAGATCCCGCCACTGGGCACCCTGGTATTTGAACGACATGACTCTGTGTAAAGGCTCAGTGAGGAGGCCATTTCCCTACAGCCTGCCAGCTGGGAACGCAAAGTCTAGACAGGTGAAGCTGCCTGGGATGGGGCTGACCATATGTAGAAAATACCACAACCTGGCAAACACACAGTTCACTGGCATCGAATTGGATGTTCACTCAGTGTAGATGAGACTTCAATTTTCTGCCTGTAATAACATTTATTGATGAATGAAGTGACGCTAAGCAAAGGTTTGCTTTGAATGATTAAGAAAAAGAAACTGCATTTCAAGTGGAAGGAACGGGCTTCCACAGATATTAGGCTTCTCAGTTTATTAACGCTGAGGAAAATATCACAGTTTTCTCGTGTCAAACTATTAGCTCAAACACGGCAAATAAAAATCTGAAACTTGATCTAACTACTCGATCCAAAACAGAGAAGCAACCATTTCCACACTATGCAATTCCAACTTATCAGCTAAAACAGCAATGGTTTCTTTTAGCTAACCAGTACTGTGCAGCGTCATGTGGAGGGTGTGAAAGGTGGTGCTGTGTTAAGTTTTAAACCCTGGGAATATCTTCATTTTGGAAACCAGCCTGTGCTTACTGATGACAGCCTGGTGGACAGTGGCAACCAACAAACATTCAGCCAGTAAACCCCTTCAAAAAACTTTACTCAGCTCAATAACAGATCATTTTCTTTATTGGATTAAAAAAAAGGGGGAAAAAAATATTTGCAAGGAACTAAAATGTCCATACAATGAATACAATTTTGAATAGTGTTGCTTTAGGAAGAAAAAAAAAAACAAGAAAGCATGATGGCACATTTTAGTGCAGGACTTCGTGTTTATAGTTTATTTACTAAAACTCACTGCTCTAAAATAAACTTTAACGCAATGACACACAATAATTATATATTAAGGGAGTCTAATGGAATAAAATCATCTTTCGACAGACTTCTATAAGTATCTAGCTGGTTACATCAAAGCAATTGTGAAGAAAATAAACAATTAGCAATGGCCTGGGAATTAGTTCATAAATAATGTATTTCTCTTTTCTCTTAGAAAATAAGTTCTGCAATGAGTAACCTTATATAGATCTAAAAGTTTCATGCTGTGAATTGACACAGAACATATTAGCCTTTCCCCCACAGGCCATCACAAAGAGAGAATAAAAGAATGCCAATGACACTTTTGCAGAAAAAAAGCCACTCAAAGTTTATGTTTCAAGATGTATGCTCGCATTAGAAGTTGTGTTATAATTGAGAAAAGGAAAGATGGATAATTGAAAGAAAAACAAGAAAAACTAAAGAAATACAGTTTGCTTTCAGTATTTTTCCCTTTGGCGTACTCTTAGAAAAAACTTTTTGCTCATTCAAAACAAAAAACAAAAAAAAGCAAATGTATGTTTTGTGTGGTGTTAAGTGGGGGGGAAGGAAAGAAAAAAGAGCAAAAAGGAAAAAAAGTTTCCCGGCTGTCCATCAGTAAGTTATCAGAGTGTTATCTGTGCCAGACGCCCACCATCCTTAGCGGCGATACTGAGACAGCGTCCAGGACCTCAGGATGCCGCGGGAAACTCAGCAGGACACTGGGAGAGGTGTGACAACGTCACTGGATGCAGCAGGCATGGAACGCTGAACACACATGTGCGCGCACGCACACAAATACTTAAACACACAGTGGATACACACATCCACAAACACTGCAAAGACACAAAGACGACATACTGACACCATCTGATATTGTTAAACTATGCGCCCACACAAAACAGATACTTGAAAATCTGTAAAAGAGATATCTGTGAACTCTTTTACATATGGCCATAAATTAAAGTTTCTTAATACAATATTTCGAAAAAGGAGCATATTAAAGATTAAATTTATACATTGTGAAAGCTATATGGATTTCAGAACTATATTATATTGATTAAATAAAAATAAAAAGCAAACAATTTGTGTTTCGTAGTATGAAATCCTTCATATTAAAATACAGTCATAATCATATTCTTTATCTAACAGGCAGGAAGCTGGACAGAAAAAGGACAAGGAGAAAGAAGGGACGAGGAGAGACCTGTTCAAGCTACCCACAGGCAGAATTACACCACAAGAAGATGATCAAGAAGCAAACAGAAAGAGCTCGTCCAAAACCCGCTTGGAAAAAAAACAGATACAGCATGTTGTTCAATATTTGGAAGACTTGCTGACTGTCTGCTCAAATATTGCCCCGTGGCTGTTGGGCATGAGTGAGGAACAGTGTGGCAGTGAGACTGACAGTGAGATCTCTGTCCGGAGCCAACACTCTGTTTATCCGTCTGTCTGTCTGTCTGTTTATCTGACTGTCAAATTATCCCTCTCAGCAAACACCTCACCATGAGCCGAATGTAAATACCATCGTCAGTGTTGGTCACATGAGCCAGCTCGTTGGGCTGCTCCCGGAATATCATAGCCAAACCACTTCTAAAGGAAGTATGCTTGGTTGCAGCTATAACAGTCCTTTTGTGAGCAAGTGTTGGGAGAATTTGTTATTTTGTCTGTGATTTGTTGATTGAATTACATATTTTTGGACTAATGTGCAATGCAGGTACACTGTTTAGAAACTTTGGGTTCCAAACAGGTCAGGCACCGTTTCGACCGTTCCTACCTCCGTTTCGTACCTGCAAATAAAAACATGTACTCATGAAAGCCATGGCTCATCTGTTAGCTTTTTATTGTAGTTAAGTATTTTCATGAAGTATGAAGATAGTCATAATTCCCACTTTCTCTTGAGGAGTAGCGGTGGGGGGAGCTTACATACCACTTCCCTTTCAGTTTTCATATACATAATAAAACCGTTACTATGACTCAAACCCCAGACCGGTAACCCATTTGTTTTACTCAAT
The DNA here is from genome assembly GCF_019740435.1 of Gambusia affinis. NCBI lineage: Eukaryota > Metazoa > Chordata > Actinopteri > Cyprinodontiformes > Poeciliidae > Gambusia > Gambusia affinis. Next base: position 11,111,071 of record NC_057870.1, read on the forward strand.
ATAGTTACAGCCTTCAATAAGGTCATGGCCTTTTCAAACTGCTCATGGGGAAAACATAATCGAAATGCACTGGGTGATGTTCTTGATGCTCCCATTAGCTAACTCCTTAATTATGTCAAAGGTTTGTTTACTTCAGTCATGTTGTGGTAGTATTAACCTTTTAAAGGGTAGCATCCACACAGTAGTTACATTCCATATTGAAGGTATTTGGTGTGGATGGATAGGGTGTAAATACCGTAATAACACCATTACAATGCATTCATTTGAAGTTGTGGTTCCACAGGTTCGTTGTCTTTATCTTCCTGCTCTGGGTCAGACTCTTGTTCTAATATGTAAGTTTGGGTGGACAAGTCTTCTGTTTTTGACGCCTTTAATGAACTTTAGAATAAAAAGTTTCTCTGCCAGTAGATCATTTTATCGTTCCTATTGAATTAGAAAAATGGCCAGATGAGGTGGAGTGGAGCTCTACATGACCTGGAGGAGGTCAGGGCATGAAATGTCTCATTCACATTAAAAATAACAAAAAAGAATCGTTGCTCTAAAACACGCTTCAGAATAGCAGTAAACTAGGGGTCTGCAGAGTTTTCAGTAATGAATTCAGACCAAAGCATTGCAGTACTTTGTATTGACCAGATGTGAATGATGAAAAGGAAGGATCTAAAAGCATAATATATCTACTTTAATTACAATTCTACATGTAAGTTTATATGTTTGTCAATTGTCTAGGCTTTGTGTTAAGCTGTTTTTGCTTGACTCTTCAAATGATTTTAAGTTGGGTTCACTTGGTAAAGAATTGAAGCATCACAGAACATTTATTTGATGCACAATCAATAAATTAAATTTTAGTTATTTTTTTCTACTTGATAATTGGTGTACAGCAGATGCATGTAAACCATAAAACAAAGAGGGGTATAAGTTATTTTATCTCATCAAGGATTTTGTAATATTTTCTGGTTTTTTAAAAGTTTTTCTGGAGATTGGATACAATGTACTTATAAGTACAAACCAAATAACAAAAATATTTGTCTATGATTTTGTTTGCTATAGTTTGAACACTGACCTAAAGCAAAGTTATAAAACTACAGAGCTATGTGTAGTGCCACCTTAAAACAATTCAAATATTACAGTGGGTCAATGAAATACTAAGCCAAAGTCCTTATTTACACAGATTCACGAGTGCGTGTGCATGTGTGTGTTTGCTTCATGTTAGTGTTTGGTCTTACCTGAACATTGCTTGTTTGCCTACATTTCCCCCTTATGACACAGTGTATAACACGCAAAAAAAATTACGCAGGTTTGTCCTGTGAGTGACAGAAGCTTTCATTAAAATCAGATCATCCTCGATGAAAATATCCTCTGTTGAAAATCTGATTCCATGCGGATTATACAGCAAATATACAGCTCAACATAAACAGCTGCATATCAGAGCACCGAAGCATGAACACCCGCATCGTTGTCAAAATGATCTCTCTTTAAGTCAAGAAACCTACCCCGGTGCCTCTCTCTTTTCAGCTTTAGACATGAATCTTTTTTAATTTACAGCATGCCACAATCCATTTTAAATGGCTTTAAAAGGGACTGCCATGCATTTAACACGTGTTCAAGGAATGTTAAAGGATCTGGCAGCATATGTCTAGTTGGTCGAGATTTTTAGTGCCTAAAGAATAAGGAAAGTGTACCAACAAAGTGTCTTGCAGACGTATTTATAGCCCTTAAATCTTTTCACTTCTGTCATATTATAATCAGAAACTTTTGTGTTTTATTATTGTCACATTTTATAAACAAACACAACAATTTCCAAACTTTTGAATGTCATAAAGAGCACAGCTCAGTCCACCAATACCTATGGCAAGGAGACATTTAATCATTGAAGACGTCAACACGTTCATGTAACTCTGGAGGACCAGCACTGATCCAAAATAAAGGTGGGATAATCTGTCAAGAGAACAGCTAAGTTGTGAACTCCACATCCTGGCCTCCATGTAGAAAAGCAGTTGTTAATAGAAAGCAATAAAAGGTTGCATTTGATGCTCACTACTAACCAAATCATGGACACACTAAACATGTAAAAGAAATTTATTTGGTCTGATCAGAGTTCAATGAAACTTTTCTCTCTTATGCAAAATAGTATCTGTGGTGCAAAACCAAAAGTACATTGCTGTGGTTATGGCTTTCTTTAGTAGGGATATGAAAGCCGATCCGAGTTAATGGGAAGATTAATGGAGATAAATGCAGGGCAGTCTTGCCAAGAAACCTGTTAGAAACCACAAAAGAATCAAGACTGGAGAAGAGGTTTACCTTTCAGAAGGACGACTCCAAACATGCATCCAGAGCTATGGTGACAATTGCTTTGATGCATGTGGTGGAATGGCACTTTAAAAGTTCAAACTTAAAGGGGGTTAAGTCAACTCTTACTATATTGATATCATGCCATGTTATTCCCTCATCAAAACATACCTGGAGTGTTGTTTTGATTAATTAATGCATGTTTGAGTAATCCTTCAATCTCCCAGGAGAGGCATTCAGGGGTGCCGAAACGCTTGGTCCCACAAAGGGACGCCTATTTTCACAAGCTCCTCCTTAGAGCAGCACATTCCCCTCTCAGCTCCACCAGACTAGTTGCAGCAGCAATTTAGCAAACACTTGGTGTAACTGCAAGTCTGCTGAGCTTATTAAACAAACTTATTAAACAAACTACTTTTCACTGCAACATTTCAAAGAATGGTTGCTCACAGCACAATGAAAAGCATTATAATGATGCACTTTTTGGAAAGTGTAGGAGATTCTTAGGACAATGTTAGATTACGAAGTCAACTTTTAAGTCATGTTTGATATATATACAATTTTTTTAACGACTGAAGGTAACATAATTAGTTGATTGTGCTATAAAATGGTAAATGTGCTATAAAACCCTGAAAATCCAATAGCATTCTTTCACATAGCAGTACTGTGAGGTCACAGACAGCGGTCCAAAGATGGTGGACAGGCAGCGTTGAGGATCAGCCCATGTTTTGTGCAGTTTAAAGCTGCTCCAATCATTGTAAGAAAGAAAAAGGAAGGGCTCATGACCGAGTGATGAGGTTGTCATTCATAGATATGAAACAAGTAAAAAGCTCATAGAACAGTAAAAAATGATCTCAAATCTTTGTCATCTTAAATCTATGGACCCATTGGTCTAATATGGAGTTTACCTGGACTTTTCAGGGCACCCCGGCCTTTACTGTAATATTGAGTCAGTAGACTAGATCTAAAGGTAACCAACCTCAATCATCAACAAGCCAAGCTCAAATTAGAGACATCTCATCAATCAGAGCAGAGGATGAATCTAAAGGAAGCATAACAAAGATAGTCAAAATGTGCTGTCAGCTGTATGCATGAGCCGTTTACTGGTGGCACAATGATCAGAGGTGATCAGTGGAAATGGACCATAAATCATCAAGGTAAGATGTGTAACCAATGCTTTCATTGACATTTTACTTCCTGTCCACCCTCTGAAATCAACCCACATTCACACGCAGTATGAATAATATGCCTGAAATCAATCTCTGGCAAATTCTGAAATTGTTGTTCACATGGGCAACAATTCCTGTCTCTAGATGTGCGAAGCTTGTAGAGACTTAACCCAGAGTTTTTCCTGGACTCATTACAGTACAAAGGGATTCTACAATAACTGTATCTGTAAAAGTTTTTGTTGCTTAATTTTCCTCAGTTACACACTGTTTTGTGTTAGTTCCTCACATGAGATTCCAAATAAAACATACAGAGGTTTCTGCCTGTAAAATGTCAACATTGATTCAAGGTGTGAATACTTTTACAAGACCGTATGACATTGTGTACAGCAGCTTTAAAATTGTGGTTTTATATTGCAAAGCCTTTCAACCAAATATATTTTCATTCATCAATCTGGCTTGCTAGGCTCATCTCTATTTATTTTACTTAGGAAGCGTAGCATTTAATATGTGTAGGTAAATATTTCTTCTTTATTGTTTCTGTCACTAAAAATAACAACAAATTTCCATTGCTGCTTTAAGAAAGTGTGTAAGGTTGAAACATTCTCCGTGCAGCAAGAAGTACATGCTGCGGAGATTTCAGTCCTTATCATTTAAGTAATTGATAATTTTCCTTTGTTAAAACCTAAATTCATGTAAAAGTATCTCCAAATTTTGGATTGAGCACAGTTTAAATGACGCAGGACAATGCAGTTTTTCAGAAGTTGCCAATATCCAACTGAGATGATGATTGAGATATCGCTAGTGGAAATCCCTTGGAATTATTGCTGAACACTAACTACGGGAATTATAATTTCAACAGCACAAAGCATGCTTTTGTGCATAAAAAACACGGTCTTATAATACACTTGACATATCGACAAAAGACAAAAGTCAGCACTCTTACAGTAGGGGAAGTAGATTTCCATTCAAATTGAGGAAGATGACACATTTGTTACATAGCTGTGTTATCAACTCACAGGATCCACTGAAAGAGAACACATTTCTGCCGTCTGCTCTCAGTTCAGGACTGACAGCACGACGATCACAGAAGGTAAACAGAGAAAAAAGGAAGACTAGCATGAGCCACGGAGACAGACCTTTGACTCAGACTTGAGGCCCCATGCCACCCAGACTGTATGCCAGCGTGCTGAAAACTGGCAGAGAGAGAGGACCAGTGTGCGACCACTTCATAGGAACGAGCAGGATGTTTGGACGCAGCGCTGTACTTAACAAACACCACTGGAGCCTCAATCCTTCACTGCTACCATGTCTACACTATTGCTTCAGACAAAATATATGGATGTGTAGGGGTGTGCATGTGCACTGGGCTCCTAGTATGTACATCAACAGACTCTATTTACTGGTGAGCCCAACGGCAGGGCTTGTCTGTCAGTGTCTGTACATGATCATGTTTGACTATGTGTCTGAATGTGTAAATACATATAAAAAAATATAGATTTGGTCATGCAAATCTGTGTCTGCATATGTTTATTTATGTGCGTGTGCATGTGTGTGTGTGGGTGTGGGCGTGTGTGTGTGTGTGTGTGCAAATGATTGAAGAGCAGAAAGATGCCGTGTGGAAAACTGGTTCTGCTCAGAGCTGCTGTAGTCTCGACCTGTGCGGCTGCCAAAGAAAACTGTGGTCGGAAGAGTCTGCTAATAGAGCATGAGGCATGTCACCTGAAACTAGAATCATCTAAAACCCAGAAACCACAGCAGGCAGGCATCTCTGCGGTCCTCTATTGAAGGGCCGCCAGAGGCCCTGGGTGTGTGCCACCCTCCCACCGAAGTTCTCCTATTAGCTAGGCCTCTTCCGTTCGCGTGCCGAGCTGCACCACGGGACATCTAGTCATGTTAGATCCACTATTAACGCCTTTTCCAGTGTCTGAGCTCACCTCACCGCAATTTCCTTGGGGCCAGACCTGGCAAGATCCTGGTGAGGCACATATCTCCACATTCATAACACAGATTACCACATTTACAACTTCTATGTATAGTATACTTCTTTTGTTCAGACTTCTAGCTTCCAGCTCAGAAGATCGCTGTTGTTGTAAAACATATGAAAGCTCGGTTAAAGTGTGGAATACATTCACTGAGCCCTTTATTAGGGACACCTGCACAAATGGTTGCTAAAACAAAAAAAACAAATCTGTCACTGATATGGAATCAAGTCAAGGCATTTCAATTACTTGCTTAAGTCTAAAATGAGCCACAGTGGGGAATAGAGTGGACTTAAGTGACTTTGAAGATTACATGACTGCTGGTGTCAGATGGGCTGATGTGAGTATTGTAAAAATTGCTGATCTACTGAAATTCCTCTGAATTTCATGCACAACTCTTTTTCAAATTTAGGGATAATTGTTTGAAAAAGATCAATTGAATGGTTGTTGTGTGTATGCAAATGCCTTGTTGATGTCAGAAATAAGAGAAAAATGGGAAGCCTAGTTTGAGTTGATAGAGGGATAACACCACCACACATACAGGGTATACAAATAAAGGTTCTGAATACACACTTCTGTTTGCTAAAAGCAGAAAAGTGAGCCATCAATTTAGACAGGTTCATCCATCTTTGATTTAAAAAATGTTGCTTGTTCTGATAAATCTTCACTTCATCTGAAATAGTTGGATGGTAAGACAAAAAAATTGGCATAAACAATATTAGACTCTAACTTTGTAACGAAATAAAATGGTGATATTTTATTACCACACTTTGGATGACTAAGTACAAAGTGAGCATCATTTAGGTGTCACAGCTAAAACTATCATTGTTGCCAACCGTGCCCAACTCTCTGACCACACTGTAACCATCTCCTACTGGTAACTTCCAGCAGGGTAGTGCACCATGTCATATAACTTAAATCATCTCAAACTGATTCTTTGAACAGGACAAGAACTATCTGGACTCCAGTGGCCTTTACAGTTTTTGGATATCAACCCAAGAGCTCTGGTTTTGGATGTGATGGGACAGCAGATTTCCATCATGGATGGCTAGCCAACAAATGAGCAAGAGATGCAATCATCACAATATGGACTAAAATCTTGTGGAACCCATGCCATGAGGACTTAAGGCAGTTCTGAAGACATTGGGGGTGGGGCAATATGGCAGTAGTAAGCTTTACCTAATAAAGTGGCCAATGAATACACTTATCAAATGAAGTGCTTATGTTTCAGCTTCATTCCGCAGTGTCACTAAAACTTCAGGTTCTTCTTTTCCGTCACGCTCAGAGTTGATCTGTTGAGGAATGCCCAAGTTTCCTGGGTTTTGACAATAGAAATTGCCACTTTCCTTACCTTCTATCAACGCACAGAAATCACACTTTCCTTGGCGAACCTTTCTCAGAGCCAGAAATGCACACATCTCATCTTAGCACAGGTGCAATAAAATGTATCCCCGCTGCAACAGTAGCAATTTGGTGACAGGCCGTGGGTGGCGGGGAAGACGAATCGTGTCAATGGCAACCATTAAAAAGGACCACACACTCTCCAGTCACTGGCAAGACATGATGGATGATTATCTCAAGGTGTGACAGGTGCTGCGATGGTGGGGGAGCGCTTGCTTTATCCTTCCCGTTCTGCCCCTTTCTCTCTCTCTCTTCGTCTTTCCCCACCTCTCTCACTGTATCTTGGTCAATGCTTTAACACCCCACTAACATGACTCTATTGACACACTCCAGATAGCGTCTGGAGCCTAATGAGTGTCTGAGTGCCTCTCCTTCTTTCCCTCTCTCTCTGTTTCTTTTTCCTCTGTGCTCCTCATCTCCCTGTTATCCTCTTTTCACTGTCAGAGCCGTACAGTCAATTCTATCTCACACACAAAGCCATTAGAGCTTGGTTGGCTGCTCACACAAAAGCATACATACGTATACAATTCAAAACACGCTACCCACAAATAGAACAATATTAATCCCCATATATTATCCTTTTTTGTTAGCAGTTTGTGCTTTTGTCGATATTCACACCAGTCTGTTGAAGCAACAACCTTTTTTCCCAGTTCTCTTACAAAGCAGGAAGTTTTTGAGGTCTTTAACATCTGACCTCAGACAAGAATAAGTCAGTGTGTACTCAATCTTCCTTAGTCACAAAGAGTCAGGGGCTTTCCCAAACAAAAAACCTTAATATTTAGCAAGGAAAAGAGAATGTCCATCCAAAACATGCATCAACCCCCAGCTTTTTATTTTTTTTATTTTTTTATTTTTTTTTATGAACAACATTACTTGATCATTTCTTGTTTGGTTATTTCTGGCTGCTGCATGCTTAGAATCCTGCATTGAGGATTCTCATGGCTACTCACTGAGACAAATCAGGCATAAAATTATGACCGCTGAATAACACAGATCAAGGTCCCTCTTATCAAGTAGTATATGTCAGAAACTGGTTTTATCTACACAGCAGATACATAAGAAGCTAGAAAAATAGGCAATGGTAAATATTTGAGTAACTTTGACATGCGTTCAAATTATGATGGCTAAAAAACACCCAGCAATTTCTAAAACTGCAGCTCTTGTGAGGTGTTCCCGGCATGCAGTAATTAAATTATTATTTAATTTTGTTAAGTAGTTAACAAATTATTTAGCGTCTATTTTGTTGAATAAACAAAATGAAATAATATTTTGTTTATTTAATTTTCAGCACATATCATTTACAGTTTTTTCATCTCTGTCTTTGTGATCGTTGCCAGGAAACACCTGCTTTTAATTCAAATATGCAGTGGACCACTGAACCTTGGACAACTGTGATACCATTTGTTGATTTGGATTGTATATGACGCAATATAAAATCGAACCACCAGGTCTAAAAATTAAGGACAGTATTAAATATCAGTTTCCTCATTTTAAATTTACATTTTCAAATTCAAAACTGCTCTAATATCTATTCATCCACTCAGCCCTCGTTGAAGGTTGGAAGACAGCCATCCCCTCTGAGGCTGCCAGCAGTGGTCTCACAGTCTTTGGCCATGTGGCAGCGTGCCTCGCCCGATTTCTCTGCCAGTGTTCTAGACACGTTCTCTTCACTCGGTGAAAGGACTGAAAATCTTGTCATACGTGTAAAACTTTCCAACATACAATCTCACACCTTTAGTTTGAACAGCGGATGTCTCTGTTAGGGAAATTTAAACTGGACATATTTTGCCAGGGCAGAGTTATCGTCTTGCCTCCACCTCCTGTTTCTGAAATTGATTTTTTTTTTTTTTTTTTTTTAAAGAAAAAGAAACAAGACAAATTAAGTCTTTGATATTTAAAACTTACACAAAACTTGTGGGTTAATTAATACAGACAATCAAAGTTTAAATTGTTGCAGAGAGCTTCTTTTTGGCCAGTTGAACACATAATTTGGTTCATGTACAAATCGAAACATGGAAGATGAGCTAAAAATTTCTTGCGGTTTCTGTTGTTCCTCTTGTTTTATCCTTTTTGCAGGGCAGCACATTTGTAATAGTTTTGCTGTTAAACTGATGGTTCCGATTTTTATAAGACCAACTCAACCAATCACAGAGCAGCATTTTACGCGGCCATGGATCAACAAGACATTAATCAACAAGAGGAAAGTGAGTAATTCTAGGTAGCTGGCGCACCACGTATGTATGTAGTAATCTTTTAAATTAATTTCAGTGAAACCTGATTCTGTCTCTGCCTTTAATTATTTACTGTAAATCAGGGTAAAAGTGCTACAAATGTATGTGAGTTCCCCCAAAACATATTACACATACCGGTAACACGCACATGCAAACCATTATTTACATGTATCTATACCTTATGCTCTCTGATATGTCTAAATATACATCTGTTTAACACAGTGTTTTTGTAAAGGCATAAAAATGCAAAATAAGTAATAACTAAACCAGCTATGCATCTGTCTCCTGCTTCTGTCAGTCTCAAGTTTAAAGTTGGGCTGAGATAAACAAATGTTTGTAACCTCCAATAACACGGCAAAAGCTGAAGTAATTGAAACGGCCTATTTTGAAAAAAGAAAGAAAGAAAACAGACATTAATAAATAAATAAAAAGCAGAAATATGAGAACAGCCAATTAACATGAAGAGAATACCAAAAATAACACAAATAAATACAATACGTTCATTAGTCAATGTTGAATAATGGCTTTTAAGAAAAAGAAAGTGTTAATCCCCAGACAATAAGATTCTTCTGATACCTTCATTAAAGACTTCTTCCCTGCACTGCATGCTAATGAGATGTCTTAGTCATATTATTATTTGGGGAGAGAATATTTCAGATTTGGTATCTCTTGAACAAGAGCAGTGAGTGTTTTACAGCTCAGAGACAGATGTATGGCTGAAGTGCAAGTGGCAAATGACCCTTTCCTATGAACATGTCTGTGCCAAATTTTCAATGTGAAAAAATATGTTTTTAATTTAACCTGACTTTGATAATCTTTGCTGATTGATATTTTATACGTTATGTTTTAATTGAGTAAAATGTAAAATCAAAAGATAAAAATGACTTAGTGAACAGAAAGTCCTTCATTGCTACTTGCTAGCTGGATTTAAGCCATAAGGACAGACTGTGAAATAAGCAGGGCCCCCCGTCTACCCACTACACATCCGACCCTTCCCTCTAGGCTGATGGTATCTCCTGCACTGTATCAATTTCACTGTTACTGCCCAAATTTCCAGGCTCTGTGAAATGGCCCAAATAGCGTTACAAATGGTGAGAGATAAAAGGGTTAAACTAATTGCAGTTAGATAGCAATAAAAAGTGATTCTTTTTATTCTTTGTCTACTATGCAAGGACGGCTGCACTGTATCCCCAGTAACGCTTAGGCTGATTAAACTTTTCTCTTGTCTGTTTCATTATTAAATAAAAAGTACAGCCATGTAATTCCCAGTGCTGTTGCCTATCTCAGAAGGCAGAGAATCTGACACGCTAAATCTGAATTATCACATTTACAGTATTTGACTTGAATTCAAAAGATACAGACCTATAAAGGAAGGATTAATAAATACTGCCATGTTTTGGTCTTTTTTTTTTTTACTGATAAATTTACACTATCAAAACTTTGTTCTATGACATGTATATTGCCTTGCAAAAACTATTCATGTACCTTGCACATATTCATTATGAGTTCATGTAGTTGTAATAATTTAATTTCTCTTTGTGTGAATTTAGATTCTAGATTCACAGTCAGCAGAATTTACATGGATAATCCTCTAAATTATTGTGTCAAAATACATAATTTCCAAAAAAAAATGACAAAATTATAGTTTGTTATAAATTAAATGTAAAAATTGAATACAGTGTGTAAATTGCCTACAACCACTTGTAAATTAAAGTAAGGCTGGTTTGTCTGCGGATAAACAAAGCCAGGAGAGCCTTAGCAACCTCTGCTGAGCACTGTGTCAGAGCTGTCGGTGTTTTTGTAATGCCAAAGCAAAAAAAAAAAAAAAAAAATCCATTATGTCAAAACTCATTTCCTGCATGAGAAAACTAAACAGGACCTGTACAAAGAGGGAAGAAAAGCATGGTTAGAAAAATTGGTTCAGCTTCTGTCACTGTGCAGTAATAAGTCTAAGACATGAACAGGAATTGTTTAGATAAACATCCAGGTATCTGGGGTCTGACTCATACTCATTAGTGTCTGTAGGAGCAAAATGTAGATGGAACAGCATACTGGTTCTGATCTGGACAGCTCACATTTATGTTTATTATATAACACAAAAATATTTTATATTATTTATTAGTTTACGTTTCCATATACACCTCAGCTTTGTTCTGACATAAAAAGTAATTCTGTTCAGAGATTGTAAAAGTTCCTTCATTATGTCTTACAACTCAACAACGTACCACCAATAAATCTATTGCAAGCCTGTTGGAAAATGCAAGAGTTTGGTCCACCTAAGAAACATACTACTTGTGTATGTGTGGAGTTAAAATCGATTATAATAACATTGCAGCTCACATTTCCAGTTTGATTTGTTTCACATTACTAGTATCAGCTAAAACAAAGGGGTATATCAGATCAACTGTGAGCTTTCCACCTTTATTGATAGAATATAAGAAATTCCTGTCCAATAATTTCAAATCCATCCATCCATCCATCCATTATCTGAACACCCTTCTTCCCTAATGGGGTCGGGAGGGTTGCTGGTGCCTATCTCCAGCTGCGTCCTGGGCGAGAGGCGGGGTTCACCCTGTACAGGTCGCCAGTCTGTCGCAGGGCAACACAAAGACATACAAGACAAACAACACACTCACACCTAGGGAGAATTTAGATAAACCAATTAACCTGACAGTCATGTTTTTGGACTGTGGGAGGAAGCCGGAGAACCCGGAGAGAACCCACGCATGCACAGGGAGAACATGCAAACTCCATGCAGAAAGATCCCCGGCCGGGAATCGAACCCAGGACCTTCTTGCTGCAAGGCAGCAGCTCTACTAACTGTGCCACTGTGCAGCCCTTTAATTTCAAATCACCTCTTTAAAAAAAAAACCTTTAAATTTTCTAAGTGTTGCTCAGGCCAGAAAGGCAGTTCTGTTTTCCTTTCACACTTCACACAAGCCATTGGTGCCATGCTGGCTTATACATGCAGTTCAGATGAAAAACGCCTTGGCATTAGTGTGAGTAACAACCCAATGCTGATGTGATCATTAAAAGTTTATGTGACAACGTTTGCATGAACCTCTAGGGAATTTTTGAATTTGGAGTTTTCTTATAATACAGAGGTTAACTTTGGTCTCCGACCAGATTTTAATTTCAATCTCTAGAGCAAACTAGCAAAGCTTCTTACCAAAACAGGCCTTTCAGGTGTTCAGGTAGATATACATTATTAATTGTGTCTTAATACCTTCAACCATAAACTATAAACTACAGATCACCCTATTACTGGATATTTTCTACATTTGACAAAAGGTGCTCTTACTAGTGATGATTTTTATTTAAACTCCTGCTGTAAATAGATAATCCGGGAAAGCGAAAATGCTGTACAACATTGTTTCTGATCACATTTTGTGATATAGTTTGAAAATCTTCTGTGCTGCATGTTTTTTGTTGTTTTTTTTCACACATTTACTTCAGGAAAGCCATGAGAATGAATGAACTCTGCTTTCATTCTCAATGTGAATCAAAAGGTTCTGCAGCTGAAATAAATCTCTGGAAAGAGTTGATTATGTCGAAACTACTTTAGTTAAGTTAAAGCTGCTAAAAAACGCAGAGAAGAAATCGGAGTCTGTCTTGAACTAATGATCACAATGTTACTTTTGGCCTTGGATAAATAGAGGAAGAGGGTTTGAGGGAAGGGGCTGGCAGTGGGAAATTTGGGCTTTCTTAGAGCTTAAAACTTTTTTACTTATTGTTCCTTCAGAAATCCTGAACAGTTCCTTTAATGATGCTGAAGTCTTGACTCCAGGCAGACATAAAAAAAAGGAGCTGTCACATTACAAGCATTTTAAGAACTTACCCACCTCAAATAAACTTTTCGATAGTTCTCCAAACAGAACTAATGACCTTGAAAGGAGAGCAAATTAGCAAACATACAGAGCCATCTGTGTGCCCCGCAGGCAGGCAAATTATTCCGTCTTTGCCAAGGTAGTCTAATGAAGCTCGTACATTTTACATGCAAATCTCTGCCTAATCTTACTCTTCTCCCTGCCAATGTCTCCAGCAAATAAATATATAAAACCCAATTATGATTTAATTAATAGAAATCTACCGTTCCATGGAATTGCTACTTTGGCTCGGCCGACTTCAGGAAATGGCCGTATTAGTTGCACCGTTAAACCGCCGCGTGGCTTCTCAGTGAAGCCTCATCAGCTCTTGCTCTTCAAACAGCCCCCCTGGGCAGGAGGAAAGGCATCCTGAGGTATAAGCACCACAAACTCACCGACCCTTAAAGTCAGAGCAGGAAAAAAACCACAGAGATGCCGCTGTCATTTGCGCTCTCTTTCTGTCTTCCCTCCCCCTCGGTCTTGCTTTTTATTGTCAATGTGAAAAGACGCTTTAAGTTACAATTACTGTAGTGACATCCAGACCGCTCTTAATCTGCATCACTCTGTGTGTGTTTGTGCGAGAATGTGTCCGCCCTCTCATTCTCTGTCAAGATGAAGAAAGCAGACATGCTTCATTAGTCTCCCAATGGCAAGGTGTTATTAGAGCAGCCAAAGTCCTAGACGCAGCCATTGCCTCCTATACTACCACACAGACGGCAGCTACACAAGAACCTATATGCGCTGTGCAATTTAAAACTTTTTTATGTCCTGAGTCACTCAGTGCAAGAAAAGTCTGACTGCCTATTTCAATCTATGTGACTCACTCGCCAAATCAGATGCCAGCTAGGGAGCTCTCACAGAGCTTGTTGGTTTCCACCTCACATGAGTCAATCAGCCATTTGTTCCAGGTCCAGTTTTTTTAACAACACAAACGTCCCTCAGATTAGCCACGGTCCCGCTCTGTTAAAAACCACATTTGGACATGAAAATGACAAGCAGTTCCAGCAAGCACAACAGCCCCTGTGAATCCGCAGTCCCTTGCAAAAACATTCACACCTCTTGCGCTTTTGACAATTTTGCCATGTAGAAAGACACAAACTTCAGAGTAGTTTACTGCAATATTTCACTGATAGGAAAACCCTGATGCATGACTATGATTTTCTGATTTTCAGCTCTTTAATCAGTTACACACAGATGCAGTACTGGCCTTGGAAGGTTGTGCACTAGATTTTAGGGGTAAATAGATAAATGGGGTTGGAAACAAATTGTAGCTGTAGCCCCACAGAAATCTCACCAAGTCCTATGCAAAAGGCCTTCCCTATTACACTAGATTTAGCTAACATAAATATCTTACTCCATATATAATAATTAAACCATAAACATTTATAACATTTATGACCAAAAAGTTGGTTTAGACAAATAACTCTTTAATAAAAAGCAAATGGACACAAGTCAAACTATTCCTTGATGTAATTTTTGTTTTTGTTACATTTTAGCTTCTTTCGAAATGAATGAATTCTCGTCTGTTTTCCCAAGAAGTACACAGCAGACCTTGAGTAACCTGTGTCAACTAGCAGCATGACAGGGTTTGACATTAGAAGAATCTCTTTTTATTAGATCTGGTAAACTGTGGCAGCTTCTTTCAGCTGAGCTCTCAACACTGAATTAAATTAGAAGAATCAGAGACTGGTGGGCTGCAGACTCAGAGCAAAGAAGATTGCTTGAATGGAATCAAAGACAAGATTCCCGTGTTTTAAGTTTCGATAAAACATTTTATGTAGTTAGAACTTTAGTCAACCCATTTCTTTCTAATTACCTACATACAGTTATTGTGCGATGGACTGGCGACCTGTCCAAGGTGAACCCCAACTCTTGTCCATTAACAGCTAGAGATAGACACCATCACCCTCCCCACCCTAATGGCATAAGGGTGTAAAGACAATGAATGGATGGATGGATGGACAGTTACTATTTTCTACATTCATTGTCCACTTTTTATGATTCTTCATCTTTCTATGAAACATTTATGTTTTATTTTGAGTACAATTTGAAAACTGTGCACACTTCTCCCAACTCACATGTATGTACCAGTTTATGTTGACTTGTCAAATAGATTCCTGATAAAACATATTGAAGTTTGTATTTCCAGTATGGCATCATTTAAAACAGTTGAAAGTGAGTGGAAATTTCTGCACTGCACACAAAACTCTTCCTAGTTTGCTCACTGGAAGTCATCCAACAGAGGGCCTGAGATCTGACTGCTCTTGGGTCCCCACTGATAGGAGGTTTTATGCGAGCCTAGCACCACTGAGTTGACCTTTGTTGTCCCAGTTAAGCGTCTGACCATTAAAGGACATACCTTAGTAATCCTGTTACCTTTTTCTGTTCACCACCCTGACCTAACGCTGCTTTCAGAACCTCTGACCCGCTGCCCAAGTGACTGTGCTTTCCTCCACTGGTTGAGAGAAGGAGATAATGACCTGAGCAACAGAGCCCTGTTGGAAAGGAAAAGTGCACTTTTATCTGCTATTGAATTATTATGTGTCACATGGAGATGCATGACATCCTAAAACTTTATGTTGTAAGATAGGATTCATCTCTGTCAGACAATAAAAGCTTTCACTTTAAAACACCTTGTGTGCTGCTCTGGATATCTTCTTCCAGTAAACAAAGTGTTGACACAAAGACATTTTTTCTCTTTCTCTTCTGTCTGTGGGAATTTATTTTCTTCTTTTTAACAATTTTTGCCAATCCCTCCCAGCTCTCCCTTTGTCTCCTCTCTGAATTATCCCTCTTTAAGTCTGACAAGGTGTGTAATCTGCCTTTTACTCTCCCCTTCCTTTCTGTCACCTCCTTTACTTTCTTCCCCTCTGTTTCAAGTAAGGGATCCAGTGACTGATATGGAGAGATTTTCCTGGGACCGTGCGGATTGCAGAGTAACTATCTGGGCCTTTCAATCTCTCTGCTGCTGAGGGCGATAGCAGGATCCTAATGGGCCTGTTCTATCAGCAAGCGGCTGGTGCCTGCTCTAGAGAGAGACAAGGGGAAAGAGCCTGAGAAAGAGAGTGATTTTGTGTGTATATGTGTGTGTGAGACTGATCGTTCTGACGCCTCCATCTGATAGCGCTGGAGAGGTCCCTTGTCAAATGATACAGCACAGGCTCCTGTCGTTCTTCCTCGCTGTTTTTCTTTCTCTGCTTGTCTTTTTAGCCGTTTTTATTTTTTTCTTCATTTGTAGGCCTCCCTTTTCTTCCCTTTTGTGTACAGTTATTCTTTCAAATTCATCCTTCCTACTTCTTTTTTTATTTTTTTTTTACTTTCCTATCTTTAAAGTTCCTAACTTTCTAACTTAAGTTCATTTCTCTTCTTTGTCTTTTTAATTTCAGTTCTTTCTCAGTGAATTAAAATAACAAACAAACATCTACTATTCACACTTTAAAAAGTATGAACTTAATTCTTACTGAATGATTTATTTTTACAGAATAAAAGATAATAATGTCTGTAAAGATTTTGTGACAGCTGCCCCTGCTGTCACACAGAATTGGTAATGGTTTTCTGTTTTTCTTTAATGTTACTTTACGTATATTAATTAGTGTTTAGTTTAGATTTATCTATATCTTTGAAATTATTTTTATTAGTCTGACTTTTTAAGTTAACTATTTGAAGTGCACACATTTAGTTAACTTTATTTGTCAGTTTTTTGTATTTTTTGTTAAAGACAACCATTTAATTTCTTCCTTTTGAGTTATTAGTTTCCTTTGGACCTGCCCCTGGAAATTACAGATGAGCTCCAGCTGACTGAGGTCCACGGATGTCAAACTCCCTCAGCGGGCCGGTCCATTTGTTTACCAGGGGAAGGGGATATTTGGTTTATAGTTTATTTTGACCATTTATTTAATGTTTCTTCTTTTTGAAAGTTAGTTTAAATTTGATATTTATTTAATTTAAAGATTTAATAATGATCTCACTAATATTTGTTAGGTTCTTGTGTGTTTAGTTACCCCCTTGTGTGTGTTAGCAGTGGTCTGATCAGCCACTATTTAAGTTTCCCTCATGTCTTGTTTGTTAGGTCAGTTTGTGCTTGAGTTTCTTTTGTTACCACTTGAGTTACATTTTGTTATGTTGACCTCAGTTTTTGGGCCCAATTTGTCATTTTGAATTATTTTGGACATTTTTGTAATAAATTAAGATTATTTTTGGAAATTATTTTACGTCTCCTTGGCTGGTCTATGCAAAACCCTCACAGTTTCTTTAATTGTAATGGTTGTTTTTGTTCTGTAGTGGGGCTGCTGCCTCTCAATAATAGGTCACGTGAGCTTGTCTGACAGTGTTACCATGGTCACTTTTTTTTTTTTTTTTTTTTTTGCACTTTTGGCAATATTGGCAGAAAATAAAATCTGTGATTCCATGTACCTTGTTAGCAGATGAAAACACAAAGTGCTCTAAAGGTTCCTGGTAGATGATTGTGCTATAGCTTTGGCCTTGATAAAACACAGTGGACCCTCACCAGCAGCAGCACAAAATTTAGTTTCACATAAAGGAAAGCTGTTGGACCACTGAACAACAGTCCAGTTCTTTAGTCATTTTCTCCGGTTCAGGGATGGCTTAACACCAGGAATGTGACAGCTGCAGGCTATGTTGATGCTTTGTCTCTTTGTAGTGTCTGTTGAAGCACTCACTTTAGTTGCAGTTTGAATTGTTGGCAAACAGAAAAGGGGTTTGCCTTACAATTCTCTCAGGGCTTTATTCATCCATATCACTTTTTGGAGGACACTGTTGCCTTCCACACAACATCCCATTATGATTCTTCCACAGGCTTAGCACGAACATCAGGAAGACCACGGCAAATGGCAGTGTGGGAGTGGGGGGTTGTCCCGTCAGATCATTAGTTCCCGTAACCACACACAAAATAAAACCTTGTAAGCGCACGCAGGGTCAGTGTGACCCGGCCAGACCGTGCACAGGGTAAAAAGCTTGTGGAGTCCAAATGTGTAAAGACCCCGTCTCTTCAGACCGTGGGGGGGTTAAACAAACACTTTGCAAAGAGCCAACTTCTTTAGGAATGACTTGTGGTGGCTTACAGTGGCTTTTTTAACCCCCCAACATCTTTATCCTTATCCCTTTTCCTTTTTTTGCTTTGCGCCCCAGACAGCTTTTTTGCTCTGCCGCTCCATCTTGTTGCCACTAAATAAACATGATATTTTCGACTAACGTTAGTCCCAGGCATCGCTAAATCATTACACATAAAGTTAACCTCAAAACCTGGACTTACGGATGAATTATACGGCCGAGATAACGAATATAAGTTTACTAAAAAACAGTGGGACTTACCGTGACCAAACGTAGCTGCAGCAACCGTCGTATTGTTGACAGTTTGGAGCTTCTTTTAAACACGTCGTCACTCGTCAGTGTCCAATGCGCATGTGCGTTCAACGAGAGCTGCCGAATGATGCCGAGTTTTCTGCTGGTTATGCAGATGCGTTTTGCTCACTCATAACTCCAAGTTCGGGTTACTTGCTGCTGATGAGTTTGATTACTTGCCTCAGTAGAAAGTTGTCTTTGCTAAGTTTAAGTTAATATAGTCAACAGAGTAAGCTGGAATGAGTTAAGGTCACTTTTCTTTTTGAGTAAGATATACTATTACATTTTACAGTGTAGTGGCAGGACAAATGTCAAACCAGTCATCATCACATTTCACTGTTACTTTGTACATTTCTTTTTTATTTGTCCAATGTCAAATTTTGGTCTTCATTGTCTGAAAGCCATAATCACGTAGATTAACAAATAAACATTTATATTACTGTAATACAGTTTTAATGTAAAGTTCAATTTTGAAAAGAAAAAGGTTTTTAAATGAAATTCAACATTATTTAAAATATACTTCTACTTTTTCAGTTATTATGATCATTTGCTCAAACGCCACCTTCTCAACAAGACATTTTAATTAGGTCTGAGTCAACATTCATGAGGACTACAAACACTGACAACCATCAGTACAAAATAAACAGAGGCTTCATCCCAAACATTAAATTCACCCGACAAATTGAACATTTTAGCTTTTTAATGCTGCGGATTTTAAACATGCTATCTGTATCCCTGCTACAGTGCACAGACAGCCACTTATCCCCCTATAAACACCTTCCACCCACTCTTTCTGTTCTCACTTTGCAGCAATTATTAGGAGCTAATAGATTTGCAGTGTTGCCATTCGGTGATCCAATTACTAGGATCTCCATTAGCAATTAACTTCTAGCTAAAAATAACAATAATGCCAATTACATGCACACTTAATCACATAATCAACATATTCTGTCACTACACAGTTATTGTGATTACCTCTATGTTACATGAATTGCCTCGCCAGAGGGACGAGAGCACACATCAATGACAATTTTGATTACATGAGAATTACAAATGCAACAACGTATGCTGGGATAATGAGTGGGCCAGAGAGGCCATTCTCTGGTTCCTAAATTGATTTCTGTGGAGGACAAAAGAAGACTGGGTTTGGGTTTTTCTAAGTGGATGGACTGTAAATTAATTGTGAGCACTAAGCTGACAAATGTTCATTAAGCAGCATGTTCACATTTCTCTGATTTTTGCACACGTCGTAAACAGACTGGGAATGTGTGGCGCTTTTGTTGTTGCCAAAATCTGAGCTACAAAACGGTTTGAAGAATGTTATCCAAAATTGTCTAAGGAAAGTTGAAAGCTTCAGTTTATTTTACAGAGCCACACATCTGCCATCATACTATTTTCAATATTAAAAAGATTATGGTTAAGCTTACATATGTAGAGTAGTTCGCAAAAGTATTCATACTACTTGAACTTTTTTATGTCCTGTTATGTTCCAAACATAAAACTACGTGTATTTTGTTTGGATTTTATATGTTAGACCAACACATCTCAACTAAAGATAACATAAATGAGAGAAGTAGCCAAGAGCCACAACTCTTGGTGGAGGAATATTTCAATTAATTAGCTATATGTCATGAATTGCACAACTCTGACCTTATGAGAATGGTTAGAATAAAACCACTGTTAACAAAATCCAATTAGACGTACCATTTAAGTTTGCAGCAAATGTTGGGAATATGCTGAGCAAAGTTGAACTTTTTGGGCCACATGCAACATGCTAGATATGGCCAAAAAATAAATAAATAAAAAATCTACAGTGTACATCACTCTTAATATCATTCAGATGTGAAACATGGTGATGGCAGCACTATGCTGTGTGGATGCCTTTCATCGGCAGGGATAGGAAAATTGGTGAGTTGATAGCAAGATATACAGAGCAAATTAGAGGTCAGCACTAGTAAAAAAGAATACTTAAAATTAAACCAAAATATACTTATGCAGCGAAAATAGAAGACTGGTTAGACTCCTGCTCTAAATCCCATAAGGATTCTGTGGCAAGTCTTGAGAATTACTGTCTACAGAGTTAATTTATACTTAAGAGTGAGCAAATGTGCAAAAGAAAAAGAAAAATCCTCCATCATTTGAAGTTTATCAAAAAACTAGTTAATCATTGGATTTCCAAAGATCTTTTTGGTTTCATTAAGTATTACTACAAACTCCTGCTTTGTTTTCCCATGTTTGCATGTTTAAAAATGATATCCCTCAGAGAGCAGTTTGAAACTAATCTGATCCAGCAGGGGACTTTCCCTGTCCTTCCAACAATTTGGAATCTGATCATGGCTGGTGGTAGGCGGACCTGATACTGAATAACTAACAAGATGTGGGTCTACCGTAAGGTGATTTGTCAATGCACTGTCCAAAAGGAACCCTTGACTGAAATGTAGGTCAACAAGTTAATCATTATCACATTTGATCTGCACATGCTTTTTCTTAAAATTAAAATTTACACCAGTTAAAAAACATGTGTAAATGATCTGTAGAAATGTTTCTAAAACTGCTTGTCAAAGGCTTAGAGACAGAGACAGGGGCCATCATCCTATGATGCCTTTTAGGGGAATGGAAAATAGTCTATAGACAAAACAAAACCGTTTGCATACTTTTGTGCTCTATAATGTAATGTGGGGTGTGTCTGTATATGCGTGTGCTTGTAGA
This sequence comes from Gambusia affinis, assembly GCF_019740435.1. Lineage (NCBI taxonomy): Eukaryota > Metazoa > Chordata > Actinopteri > Cyprinodontiformes > Poeciliidae > Gambusia > Gambusia affinis. The sequence continues at coordinate 11,132,070 of NC_057870.1, forward strand.
CGTGTCTGCATGTGTCACTCTTCAAAATATTAAATGACATCAGCCAGCACCCAAAGATTATGAGAGTCTACATGGTGTCTAGTGTCTCTGCAGTAAGGACCAACAGGTGTGATCTATTGTTAGTTTCATGCTGATGGAAGAAGGGTTCATAACCATACACGGCTAGGAGTATTTGTGCAAAGAGACACATGGCCCCATTATCCAGCTACACACCTCCCATCACTTTTCTCACCTTCTGCCTTTAACTCTATGAGATCAAAGCAGGATCTTGTGACCTCATTGTTGGTGTTGGGTAGAAAGATACTTAACCAGAGGGGCAGACTCTTGTCTACTAAAAGTGCAGTTTTTTTGTTGCCCAGCTCTAAATATCTAGCAAAAAGTCAGAGAGAAAACCTTCAAAGAAGCCACAGAGAGTTTGAAAACATGTGCTCAGATATGTGGAGATGCAGCCAAAAGAATTCCAAGTGGCAAGCTTCAAATTCCTGCATCCAGTTCAGCCTATAGCCAGACTGGTTGATGGTTGCATCTGTCCTAGTGGTCAAACCGTTTGTCGAGCTGTTGGAATGTAAACTTGTGATGACATCCACTGTGATCCCATGCACCAAAAATTCATTGTCACTCAATTTGTGTAAAAATATTGCGTTAGACTCTCCTTATTCCATTATTTTAGTTACTTAGTCCATCAAATGTATACCTTTTTATTACCCAGAGTTTGATATTGACGTCATATAAGAGCTGTAATGAGAGATATTTATCATGAAAGTAAAGCATTTCTTATAGAGCGTTATCCAAGCAGTGTATAAAGGACAAAACACACTGGATCTGGTAATGTACTTGAATTGTGTTATTTGATGATTTAATAATGTGATCCTGAATAGAATGACTTGGATCCCATGATAAATTACTGTCATCACGTATTATAGCACATCAGAACAAATCAGATATGCTTTTAGTACAAGTGTTAATCCTTTTTAGAAGCAGATGTTTCTACAGAGGTTAAGGATTTTTCTCCTTCGACTTAAACAAAATAAATAAATTTAAAACAAATCCACTAATCACAGGAAAATCCCAGGTTCAGTTTTTGATGCTTTTCTTTCAGTCCACCCCCAATTTAACTCCAAGGTAAGGCACTAAGCAGAGCAACTTCTTATGTTTGAGTTTCACTGAAAAATGCTCATAATTGTATAGTCATCAAAACACACACAAAGATACAGTTTGCTACACATGATCAGGCATGGGAACAGTGGGTTTTACTGCAACTTTTGCTACATACCTGGACGTTGCACAGAAAATAATTTCCCCAGCTATACAGAATGCAGCTCTGCTCTTTCTCTGATTCCTGCTGTACACATATGTTGATAATACTGTTCTGGAACTTTACTGAAAAGTTACATCATACACAATAAGCACATTTACACTTAACATTTACAATATATATATATATATATATATATATATATATATATATATATATATATATATATATATATATATATATATATATATGCCAATTCAATGTATGGAATACCTGTTCAACGCTAGTACTCTACAACTCTAGTAGAGTACTAGCGTTCTAATGTTTTAAAAAAAAATCCTTGTTTTAACCCACGTGACCTAAAGTTGGTATGCTGTTGTTACAGCATGTGAAGCAATGCAGGCTGTGTTACTGATGAGGAAGCAGATATTGCTGGAGTAAATGAGATGGCAGAGGGCTGGAGAATGATTTCTGAGCAATAACAGAGGCAGTTAGTACGGCTCTGAGCAAGTTTGGCCTTTTGGAACAATTCAAACAAAAGGAGCGGCGATACTTTTCTGTGAAGAAGCAAAGTGGACTCTGTAAAAGGCTCGTAACTGCATGGATTTGTATATATTTCCCTTATTTTTCTGCATATTAGCCTTAGTGAAAAGATGTCGCTCATTATGAATGACAGCTGCTAATATTTTTTTTTTAATTTGTCCATTTGGAATTCTCTGCTTTGCCTAAATATAAAACGGAAAACTTCCATCTATGATTCTGGGCTGATTCAGTCTTGCTGCCCAAGCAAAATGGGAGGAATGGAGGTATTTAGTAATCTCTCTAATAACGTTGAGGTATTTTATTGCAGTTATTACATTGCAGCCACCTTATCCATCTGCTCTGAAATCACCACGTGAACTCAGTTGATAGGATTTTAAAGAGGAAGGTGGAAACCTTTAGAAGTTCCCACAAAAATCAAGAGAATTTCCCATTTGTCTGAAAGCACGCAGGTTTGTTTCACCTCATGTAGTTTTGGGAGTTGGCCTAAAACATCATTTTTTAAGTTCCAGTATCTAACGAAAAATCTGTCCGTGGGCTGGTTGTTTAGCCGTGTGCTCAACGCTATGAACTAATAACTGTTATTTCCCATGCACAACTTAAAAGTTAAGCTATTATAAGCAATGCATTATTGTAAGGTATGAACAAACACAACCAAATCCAAACGTCTGCTACTTAAAAGTCTGTAGCGCCTGTTAGAGATTTAGAATGATCACAGAAAAAGCATTGTTCGGGGCTGCCTCATTGTCAAATTAACTAAAGATATACTGTGTGACGTTTGAGAAGATGGTAGGAGAAGAGGATGGATAAGGTTGCTGTTTCTGCATCTTGACAGACAAAACAAGAAAAAACACACACACACACACACATATATATATATATATATATATATATATATATATATATATCGGTGTGTGGGTGCGTGTGTGTGTGTGTGTGTGTGCTACAGAAAGTAGGCTATTGTCCACTATTTTATTTTAGACAAGCTGGAAAATCCCACAGAAGCTGTTAGGATGGCTGAGTGAATAAAGAGGAACAAAAGTCCCAGAGGAATTCAAACTTCCCTGAGGGAGAATTGTAGATTGTTGCCCTCGGGCTTAATCCTCTATATAGGAAATACACTATCAGAAGTGTACTGTAGTAACCACAGACATGATGTTTCCATCTGATCGCATGGAAGGGATGACTTGTTGGTTTGAAGGGTTAGAGTTCGACTGGAATGCATTTCTCCACTGTGCAATGTTTCTTTAATAACCTTTTCATTTCATAAAGTTGAAGTCTTTAATAAAAAGGTTAAGCAATTTCCAAAAGTAGGAACACAGCCCACATTGTCCACCAGACTTTCTATTTCCTGAAGACATATATATATATATGACAACCTTTAATTATTGCGGTCACTTATTAGGGCAATGATACGATTCCAAAATGCCTTAGAAGTTAGTTTTGGCCTGGTTGTCATGTCTTGTGGTTTAAAGACAGGTTGCAGACGTAGTGCATTATTAATAAAAATATACACACGATCCAAACCATATTGTTTATCAAGGAGAAAAAAAGAATTACTTTCTTCTGTTTTATTAACGTGTCCATTTCAAAATTTGACCTGCTGTGAAACACATGTTATATAGTTACAGGAGAAAGTAGTTGGCCCCTTACAGATTTTGTTTTTTCTTTTATTTTTGCAACTCCTGTGTCAAATTATCAATCAAATTATAATATCAGACAAAGATAACCTCAATAAATTAAAGTTTCTGAGACTCTGATTGATTTTACTATTTGAGTAAAAACATAAATCCACAACAAGCCGATCTTGACAAAAAATACCCCAAAATAAATACACAATTAACTTTTTTGGATGATCTGAAACAGTAAAGAGTAATAGAAACAGAAGCAATGTGTAAAGAAACAAAGACGTTTTTATGGCATTGTGGCTAAAAAGGAATACAACAAAATCTATTGCATTGAGTTTTTTTTGTCAACAACATGTCAGTAATGATTTTTTTTGCAAGAATGTTTTTTTTTTTTTTTCTTTTTTAACTCATTTATATTTTTTTCCAGAAAGAGGGTCTCGTAGCTCTGCTGTCGTCCGACCACAGGAATTTGACCATGCAGTGCCGGCCTTTCTTATGTGGCCATCCACAACAACCTCATGCATTCCAAAGGGCACAAACATGTTGACCAAATGGGAGTCATCAATCCAGCCTATTCCAGCAACCCGCTTTTAAACATCCATACTGTTTTTCACTTGTTTTACCAAAGCACCTGCCCCGCGGGACAGGATGGTTCTCATTAAGCTGGTGTATTACTCAATATTCTGTTTTCCATGTTTCACTGGGTGCTTCGCAAAAGTATTCACATCCCACAGCCTTTTTCAAATTTTGTTAAGAGTGCAGCTACTGCGATGTTAAACCACTGTCGTCAAATCTTTGAAAAGATACACGCTGCGCAAAAAGCAGTGAAGTGAAAGAAACATTTTACATTGTACTCACAATTTGTTTTCCAGATAAAATGTTTTAAAGCATGGCAGAAATTTTATGTAGCTCTACCAACGTCAATACTCACAACCTTTCACTGCATGTCCTTCGGGATATTTCAGACGTGATCATTTTGCTCTGACAGTTCGGACAGATGAGATGGGGAACTTTGACTAGACCACATATGTCAGAGTCAAGGCCCGCGGGCCACATCCGGCCCGCGAGAAGATTTTCTACGGCCCCTGGGATGATCTTGATTTATTATTAGAACCGGCCCGCAGCAAGCCGGCACCCCGTTTGAAAAAATGGTCTCTCGCAAGTCCCTTGAGTCTCCCGCCCCCGTTCGATCCTCGCAACGCGCCCCCCCTCCCGTTCGATCCACTGGCAACCCCCGTTCGATCCAAGGCGCACCCCGTCCGCAAGAAATTTCTGAAAGCTTGGGCCGGTCATGCACTAGACCAAATCGTCATTTAAAAAATCTCAATGAACATTCGATCAGTCCGGCCCTCGGCTTGTAGCTAAATTTTTTATTTGGCCCTCCGTCCATTTGACTTTGACACCCCTGGACTAGACCATTCTAGCCACAAATATTCTTTGATCTAACATTCTGTGAAGTCTGAATTTATGATTAGGGTTGTTGGCCTGCTAGACCATAAACCATCTCCCCATTTCAAGTATTTTGCAGTCTTCAGGTTTTCTTCCAGCTTTACCCTACATTTACCTGAATCCGTATGTTTTCAACTTCCCTCCACTTGCAAAAGTTTAATGCCATTTATTGACCCGAGAGGAGTTTCAAAGCATGGGATATTGTTGTATAACTACTATAGCTGCTTTAAGCCTCTCCATAGCTCAGGTGTTCCTTTGTCTTCTAGTTAACTTCTCTTTGCTAACAAATATCTCAGGGACACGGGTTGCCTCTGACCCTTACTGGATGGCCTGTGAAGACAATTATTTGCACTAAATGGATGCCACGCAAAACTGTGTATCATTTACCTTTTACCTCACGATTCTAAATTTTATTAAAGATTTGGTGAGATTAAGAATAAAATCCGGTTGATTTTTTTTTTTTTGACACCTTCATTGACAGATTTAAAGTTTTTTTGTGGCAAACTCAGTCCTGAAACAATCTGCACTGCAACACCAGCCACCTCAGACGCTGTCACAACAATCATTCCCTGAGTGCAAATGATAGTTTGCTCTACAGTAATAAAACTAATATGTCTGCGATGATGCTGATTAAGGTTGCTGGATAGGGTCAGCCTTCTCCTCTCAGTGAGCGTCAGTATCCTGTGATGAGTCTCACATCAGGGCGTCTCAGGCCCACCAATCTCATTCTTCTTTCAGTTTGATAGCTAATCAATGAGGAGCCTGAAGGGGGACCAGCTGAGTTCAGACGAAAGGATTCTAATTGAATCTGACAATAATTTTCACATATTTCTCTTGCCCTGTCTCAGATGCCATTAGCGACATCACTGTGATAATAGTTGCCATGACAGCATGAGCAATGCTCATTAATGACCCGGCTAGTGGTAATGTTCTGGGCCATATTTCTCTTTCCTTGTTCTTCTTTTGTATTTTTTTTTTTTTTTTTTGTCACTACTTAACCAAACATCTAGAAGACAATATTAATGGAAGTGAATCATATATTTTTATTGAGAGGAATTTCTTCTTTGTTCAAACTTTTTTTTTTTTTTACATAAGTAAATGTAGGTGAATATAAACTTTCATTTGATGTTTTTGAATTTTTGCCATTTTGCCAGGATTAAGGGTATTTTCCTGCTGCCTATAAAAGCCACCAGCCATAAACTCCACAGCAAAGTAGAACATGTGGACATTAAAAACCTCAACAAGAAAACTATTCTTATACTCAGGGCGCAACAGACCAAAGTCAACGCGGTGCAAGCATCTGTTGTGGAGAGGCTTGCGTTTGCGGGTAGGAATGGATTCACTCAGCGTCGCAGACAATTTCCCAACAGACTCAGAAGGACAAACACCTCAACTCCCCCCCACCACACACACACACACCCTCACACACAATCTTCCTCCCATTTTTATTTTTTTTTTTATTTTTTACTAAGGACAAACATTTCTGGAGGGGTCTGTGCTCGCTGTAAACACAAGTGTCAGGAACCAATGTCACATGCGACTGGTGTGGGACTTCCGGCACGGAGGGCCAAGAAGGTAACCACAGAGTCAGTCTGTGGGAAGAAACAAGCAGCTGTCTGCAAGACGCACAAACGTGCACGCTCGCACATACCACACATGGCTATATGCTCATGCTAGCACACAAGGTCAAAGACACACATGTAATCTGCTTCAAGTCAAATAACGGTAGCCATAATTCGTCTTGATACATATAAAACTGTCGTTTTGTATGGATTGGAAGTTAGACTTTGAGACAAGAATGAATTATCAGGAAGAGGCAAAAAGGGTTGCCAGTAAAAGGAAATTACCCACGTGTGTGTGTGTGTGTGTGTGTGTGTGTGTGTATTTTGGGAGGACAAAACACACACACAATAAAACTACACTTGATGTGTAGTAGCAGTAATAGTCATTGAACCAGCTGTTGGTCGCTTTGGCTATGTGGGCATGTTCTGCTGGGAAATGAAGTAATTATCTCAGTAAGGTTTGTCAACAGATGAATGCATGAAAAACTCTAAAATTTACTGGTAGATAACTGCTTTGACCTTGAACTTCAGAGAACAAAATGGACCAACACTAGCGGTACCTCTCCACTCTGGGACCTTGATGTTAAAATTAAATGTTAACTCTACTTTCACCTGAGAAAAAGACTTTAGACCATGGAGCACAGAAAACCTTTACAGGTGTTTTTAGTAAATTAGTCGGTTGGAAACACCATGAGTTTCCAATATTAAATGTTTTCACATTATTCTACAGACACTGAACTTTTCTATATTTCTATATCTCTGAGCCATCATCAAAATTGCAAGAAATAAAAGCTTGAAATATTTCACTCTGCATGTACTGAATCACTACAACATGAGTTTCATTTTATGAAATGAGTGACAAAAAACTTTTTCAGAAAATGTCATTTTTTTCAGACGTACCTGTAATAAATCAAAATACAATTTGGAGTAGTTGGAATCACAAATGTGAGACACTTCGTATGATTACGCTGTTCAAATGTTTCTACTTATAAACAGGTTAGTGACCATAAAAAAAAAATGCCATGAATCTTCTTATATTCAATGATTAATATTGACTTTCCATGGAAAGCTTTAGCAGACACACAAAAGAGAGTTGATAGAAGGATATTTTGCCGCTTGAGTGGATGCACATTTGAACCCTTTTGTTACAGCAGTGAAAGAATAGGGGGAAAAAAACATTTTGAAGTTGGCTGACAGATTCCATTGGTCCTGAGGCTGTTTGACGTGCCGCATCTTGGCAAATTAAGGTTAAGGCAAGGTAGATGAAATCTATCAGAGCTTGACTCCGGCTCATCAGATGGAACGAGTAGCTTCAGGGCATAGCTTGTTTCAGCCTCGTCATTACACATGGGCATGCCAAGTCTGAGAGCAGCCGTGCTGTAATCTACATACACACACCCATACAAGCCCACTTGTAAATAAAGCCCAATGCGCCTTCATTTTGTGTACGCTGACATCAGTAACAAATTTCAGTGGAACAAATTCAGTTACATTAATTGAATGAAGTCTGCGCAGAATAAGCCAAAATGCAAAACTGATAAATGCTTTTGCAGCATTTAATTGCAGAAAAAATAAATGGTGTTAAAACAATTACAACTATTTATCAGTGTACGTTCAATTTTCTCACACAGTGTGGACTTCAGTTGCAAAGGTAAAATGGAGACGTAACCACAGAAGATGGGAAAAAGACATGTTTCTGTTGAACAAAAGAGGAAGAGAATTAAGCCACACAACAGCAAATAATTTGTTTCCGTTGTAATAACTATTAGTCATCTTAAAAATCTGTTAAGAAAAAGCTGACCAAAATTTTAGGATCTTTGTGTTTGTGCTATCTTGTCAAATCTTCTTCCCTCTATTCCTTTTTTGGACGTCATTCAATTAAAGTCACTGAACACAGAAGCGATTCAAGATGAAGAACTCTGATCTCTCCGGAAGTGTTTCAACACTCCTGTCTCTTTGCAGAACAGCTGGACAGCCAGGGCTCAGAGGGGGAAGGGGGATTCCAGTCAGAGCCTTTAAACACTCATCAGTTCAGATTGAAAACCAGACAGACAGCCAGACAAACAAACAGACGTTCACACTCTTTCCACTCACCCCACCACAACCTCCAGTATTACAGAGAACACACTTCCTCATAGTGTGCTGGCTTCAGAACCACAACACACCACACTGTCCCTCACTGCTAAGCCACTGAAACCACGCCCTGAATGAAATTAATGCTCTTTGCTGCAGTCATGTTTTAGTTAGACAGCTTTTTAAGACTATTGCCTTTATTTTTAATTCTTCTTGAGATTTGGTGAGCTACACGCAAGTCTGATGTAAACTAATTGTTAAAGCACAGCTTAAGGCTCTTTTGTCCTAACTGGTTACGAAGAACAAGCTGCTTCCAGAACTGTGCATGATGACAGAATGAGGACAAGAACAGAATAAAGGCTTGCTAAGTGCCAGTTACATAATGTCTTCAAGAATGTAGACCTGTTCATTTTACACCTTATGGTAAGCTGTTTAGAACTAAAATTTGTAGTTTGAGACTTGGCATGCAACATTGATATGAGTCTAATGCAACACACAAAACATGCATTTTTTTAAGGAGATCTCAACATGTTGAAATAACTTTTTTTTAGTAACAACCTACAGTCCAATGACTGCTGGAGATAAGCACCACAGCTCACAAGGGAGATTGTTTGTATTGACAAGTCATCTTTTAATTGTGCAGTCTCCAAACATGGCTTTCAAAGAAAAGTGGCATAAAGAAAGCCATAGTTCAAAGAGATCCATCCAGCAACCAGGTACACATATTATTCTAGTTCAGCCACTACGTGTGAACTTGATGAGTTCTTAAAGAGTCTGTAAAGCAGAGCAGCATGCTGGACCAAAAGACACACACAGAGAACTCATGCATTCTATTTGACTGTCTTTTGTTTAAGTGAGCAAATTAAATATCAGGGCCAAGACAGGAGCAGCACAGTCAGTTAATTATGTCTAATAAATCTTGGTCCAAATTGCCCTCCAGGGGTGGAAACGGCTGCCGGGGGACGGAGGAACCAAAGTGGCACTTTGGTATTTGTTATTCTACCTTTAACAGATTACGCACGCTGACTTGTCATCCCTCATCCGGTTGGGCAAGTGAAGTGAAGGGAGAACGTCAACATGCCGGCGGTCACTGTTTCTGTTTACCTCGCTGTAGCCCTGGGGGTAACACGCGCTAATCAGCATCCAGCAAAATGCTCTGTAATTGGCCATGTTTACTCTGTTTTAGAATGATTGCATGCCTGATTGGATTGTTGTATCCCATTGGAGGAAATAAAGGGTCTCCCACTTACTGTATTGAAATTTTGTGTGCTGGCGCGTGCGTGTGTGTGTGTGCAACTTTAAACTTGCCAGTGTGTGCTAAAAAGCACACATTTTTATTGATGTAGTAAAAAGCATTTATTTGTGAGCTTTTACTAATCCCTCCATTTTGAGGATATCCGATCTAGTTTTGTTAACATATTAAAAAAGCCATTAAAGTATTTTTACACTGACAGTAAGAATAACTGGGTTCCTCTTTTGTCTGTTTTCATAAACGCTACCTCAGCTTAACTCAATGCAAAATACATGAACCTGACCACAGAAATGCTTCACAAATCTAAAGGAGAAATATCCCCACAGAAAGATGGAGAGGTCTAATGCATAAATATTCAGATCATTGGCCTGTGAGGCCTGTCCCCTGCAGTAAACCCAGAACAGTCAACCCTTTGTGCAGAGTAAAAAGAAACTTGATAAATGTCCACCGCATACAGCAGCTCGGTAGTGCTTGGGTTTGGAGTCAAAATTCTGAAGAGAGTTAGGTATGTGCTATGTTGTTTTTGGAGAAAACACAATTTGAGAATTGAAAAAGGACTCAGGATTTTAAAAATTTGGATGGGACGTTTAATTTGCATTAAGCTACTAGGAAATGGGTGAGCATAAATGGAAAAGCTAAAATATATATATAAAAAAGTGGTCTTATCTTGTTTAGTTGTTTATAAAGAAAAATTAAGCAATATATTAACTTTAAACTTATTCTGTTGTAAATATTTAAGTGATTTTAATTAATTTTGAAAGAAAATTGGAAAACAAAAAGTAGTTTCAAAAGATCTCTGGAGAGTTTTAAACACAGCGGTTCACAAGGGCTTCTGAGTGATTTACACCCAGCACCTTGTTTTTAGACAAAACTGATATGTGTCTTCAGGGTATTTTTTAGACAGACTGTTAACATTTCATTTGAGAGCACTGTGAAAGAAAAAAAAAAAGAACATATATTTCGAACTGCACCTAACCAGAGGCTGTCAATGTTTCAATTGGGAACTATGTGAAGGGATAGACTGGGCTATAACCCAGGTGGGATATTGCCGTGAGGTAAACTGGCAGCAAACCAATGATGGAGAGATGTCATAGATATGATTTAGAGGTTGGTTTTAGAGGTGCAGTGAGAAACCTAGACAAATTCATGCGGATCTTGAGAGGGACATAACTGCTGCGGTTTTGAACCAAGAGAACCAGAAATCAGATCAATGAGTAACTTGAGGCCTACAATGGAAATAAAAATAGACTGTTGGTATCATCTGTTGTGAAATGTGCCCCTTCTTCCATAGTGGATGTGTTGTATATTTTTCACTGATAGATTTCTGTCTTTTACTCTGAAAAAGGCAGAACAATGCTTGAGGACGTATATGTTGTAGTGGTGTCTCCTGGTGAAAAAAGTGTGAAATTATGACACTTAAATGATTACTTGTGGCTTATGGTTAATGCTAATTTTGAAGAGTTGTGCACTGTCTCATTTTGTTATCAGGTGAAATGGATCTCAAAAATTCACCACAACTGTCCTCTATTGTCCCTGAATATCCAGGAATAGTTGAGACCCCCAATAAAATACTTATATCTGCCTATTTTAATAGTTCAATTTACCTTATGCATTAATATACACAACTTGACACAACTTATATATGTTGGCTTCTCCGATAAGCACCAGTTGGGTTCTCTGGATTGTCTGCATCATAAAAGCTAGCAAATAGTGTCAAGTACCGTTGCATCTAAGTATTTCAGCTTTATAAGCTGCAGTTTAAGAAAAATGTTTAAGCTGTGCTCTGAGGAAAAAGCCCCGAAAAGGTGGATTTTCCACAAATAATTTGGAGCTACATTTCACAGAACAATTTGCGAATAGGTGAATCTACAAAAACTGAATAGAGAACTCCACTGTTTTTACTCTCTGTATTTATTCTGTGTGTGTTTCATACAGGAGGATTGCTGGTAGTGCAATGGCTTATAGAACTTTCAATACTCAGAAAAATCCCTTTAAATAAATTTGACCCGAAAGCAACAAAGATCTTTGCTTTCAGGCTGGCGTTGGAGAGCACTTGCAGTCATTTTTGGCCTCATTCAAATATCTCTCAGAGACTTCTGAATACCTGAGGTGCAGTTTGGTGGTTATTTAAAAAAAAAATTATTTCTGCTGGCTTTCTTTGTTGTCTTAATTGTCCCCTGAGCTACAGAAACCAGCTAAGGAGTCTGTACTTAAGAGTTTCAGTATTTCTCAATTTCTTCAATCAAGTCTATGTTGCTGGACTGCTATTTTTTTCCCTATTTTTATATTGATTTACAAGTTCAATTAAATTATTTATCAAAGCAAAAGACAACACAGGAATGAGAAAAACACAGTAAGCCACAGGTTCTCCGTATCTGTCTGAATCTCCTTCATGAGAAGTGCAGAGCCGCACTCAGGGCCCTGTTAACACTCCAAGCATTCAGTCAGTCTCGTGTACTGAGCTTGCTCCTTAAACAGTTGTTAAAACGTACGTTTTTGCAATGTCAACAGCCTGAGAACAACCCTTCAGGGACTGCCTCTGCACTGTATGCTTAGTAGAACCTCAATGCAGGCTAAAATAGGGGGGAGAGAAAAAAATCTCACAGTGAGCGAGAAAAAAAAAAAAACTAGGTGTTTGAAAAGAAAGCAATGAGAGAGGAATAACTTCATCCAGAGCCTTCAGCCACAAGCTCTCCTCCGATTCCTCCTCCTTCCTTCTCCAACAGTCTGGTTCATGAAGGGCCTGATTGAGAGACAGACTGATCCAACAGAGCCATTCAATCCAACCGCTCATACACCCCTGACCTGCTGTCTAAACCCCATAAATTAGACAACCAACATCCCAGAAGCAAGGTTTAGATTACCAGTACCTGTGAAACCTTGGCAGGCCTCCTCACCCTGAATGGAAATGCTGCACAAATAAAAGCAGACTGGTCTGTCTGCACTCTCTCTGCCCACAGATGGATGGTGAAAGGTAACATGAACCTCTACGGCAGCACGGCGACTGGAGGAGTAGTTTGCGGATTTCCCCTCTGGACCCTAGAGGTCCGAGGATCTTGTTTTATTTTTATTTTAAATAATATTTTTTGTTTTGGGTTTTTTTTGTACACTCCATGGAAAGTCTGGGCTGTCTGAAGAGTTTTCATTGTTTGCCTGATTCCAAAAGAACAAAGAGACCGAGAGAGGAAGAAGCATAAGAGAAGAGTGAGAATGAGGATGTGAGAAAAATCAAAATAACGAAAGAGAGAGGCCACCAACTGGGGGCTTCGTTTTGATTAGGAAACAAGGGATTAGTCCCAAGGCCTCTTTTTAGTTTTTCGGTGAGAAACTGCTCAGACATTATCCAGATGCCATGTAGAGGTGTGGGACATTTTGCATAATTTCCCCCTTTTATGGAAGCAACATGTCCACCAAAATTATCTTTCACTTACCAGCCTTGTGAAACTACTTGATTTCACCCAGCAACTAGTGCAACATCAAACACAGGCATGCTTAGCTTCACAAGCGCGCGCACACACACACACACACACACGCACACACACACACTCATTTTGTTATTGTCTTTCATAAATAACACAGTTGAAAGACCTCATAGTCAACCAGACACAGAGCAGGTGAGATCTCTAGATGGGGTTTGTGCCTCGGCACGCTTTTAGCCATCGGTCACATATATGGAAAACTGCGACGAAGAGCAAAGGCAGGGGGTAGATTAGTGCATACCCCACAGCGTGATCAGCAAGACAAAAATAAATATATGAAACATTTATTGTGTACATAATGGAGCAGACTCAAAATTGCTCCCACTGGGCACCTAGAAATGGCCACCACTTAAATGTTTGAAATCTAGTACTTTCAGCAACTCTTTCTTGTTAATATATTTTTTTTCTCCCTTTTTCTGGAAATGATGAAGGGGAAATGTAATTCATCTGTGGCTGTGTGAAGACCAGCTTCCTCCCCTCTCCCAACATAAGGTGTCGGAAATAAGAGAAATGATTATGAAAGAAAGAAGAGCGGAGGAGAAACTTAATGGGAGGAAATCGTTTAGACTTTTCAGTCATTTTAATGTCCATGTGTCTGTTTGAAATCATCCGGGAGGGATTCAACCTATGAGTCCTGTCACAAGAAGTGGGTTCATTTTATTGCTTGCTGAAGTAGGAAAAATGCATTTCGGAACATTTTAAACGAGCACATTAGTTTGGAAATATATTTTTTCATAATGGTTAATTCTAAAAATCCCTTCTTTTTTTTTTTTACCAATCAATTCCACCGAAATATTGCGATTATAATTTAACAAGATGTTGGTTCAGTAGCATTTTTTTTCATTTGTAGTGTAATGTGTCCAGCAGACACATCTGTAGTGGCAGTTGGTGTTTACATGGGTTGGATTATGAATGAACACAGGATAGCAACTAACTAAAAGCTAAAAATTGTGAGAAGGCTTTTGGTTGAAAATGTTTCTGTTCTGGTGCGAGAAGAATTTGTGTCGACCTTTGGCTAGTAGCTGCTATAATGTTAGACTCATCAATAATACACCTGGAGTGTTGCTTTGATTCTTTCATGAATGTGTGAAGAATACTTGAATCTCCCCTAAACACCTGCTCATGCAAAGCTCCACCTATTTCCACAAATTGATTTTCATAAATGTATTCTCATGAATGTGTTTATAAATGATCATAAAATTATTGTGAGAATACATGTGGCAAGATTATTCTCATGAAATATTTTATTTATTTATTTTTTCTAAAGAGGTACATCTTCAAAATTGTAATTTTGAATGATCATATTCAAAATTATAATAAAAAAATTCTGTCAAACCTTAATTTGTTTACACAGAAATATTAAAACATACCTGAATAAAATCCATGCAAATTAAATGCACTTCCATTTGTTAAAGTCTAACAGATTTGCTTTATCAATCTTGTATTTAAAACCAAACATTTCGGATCATGCTGACGTAAAATTTGAAGTGACAAGTAAAAGAGATGAGGGGATACTCCCTTCCTCAAATAGGTTGCATCGGCGTATTATTTCACAAAACACTGTAAAGTTGAAGAAAATAGACAATCTGGAACAATTTTATTACAGCTTCTTTCACAGATACCCTGAAACCTTCCTTTTGCACATTAAGCACCACAGCCTGAAGTCAAAACCTGAACTGCTGCCTCTGCCTGTTCACCCAGCCCCAGGCCCTGTGTCTTCTAAAGACTTGTTTGTTCACAAGCAGAGCACAGCAGGTGTCTGAGTAAAGTGTAAGGTGGAACTGAAGCTCCCGTTGCCGCTGTGAGACTCATTTATTGAAAGGCTTTCAGTTCCAATGCTATGCTTTCAGGACGCAGCTTCTTATCAAGCACTAGTGAAAAATGCTAGCGGTGGAACACCATCAGAAAAACAGATTGCAGAATACCTAACAGGAGAGTTTAATTTCACGCGACAACAACGGGCAAAGAATTGTGCAGGGTTGCACATTTACGCTACATCTGTTTTTTGGGGGTTTTTTTAAGTCCCCTTCCACCTAAGTGCATTCAATGTTTCAACACAACCTTTGCCAATAATAAAGTGGAAGCCAATCAAATCAAACAGACCGTATTTTAACTGAGTAATTTGGGATGTGTGTAATCGTTAACCTTGGCTCAGTGTAGGAAGTTAATGAATCAAATCAATACCTCTCTCTACTGATCCATAATTATTTGAAAAGAGATGAAAAATTAAACAGGCTGAGCCTATGAGGTTATCATGCCATGCAATTAGTCCGCCGGAGGGAGATTATGTTACCTAGATACCATTGGGGAAGTGTAATTTCTCTTGCAGATGGAGTTTTTTTTTTTTTTTTTTTTTTTTTTTTTAATGAAGAGTGCAATTACCTAAATAGGTCAGCCAAAGACACACTGCTGCTGTTACTGTTGCTGCTGCATGCAGCTTCTCAGGGTACCTGAGAGAAAGCTCTTGATAGCTCTAGAAAAAATAAGAAAACAAGAGAAAACACTTTCTGCAACTGTTGCGACCTCCTCCTACCTCCTCCCTTTCTTCTTTTTATTCTTCACTCCCCTCTCCGGCTGATTCTCTGTGGATTTCAAATGTTGCTTTTTTTATGTTTTCGTTACTCATCTGATTACTAACTAAATGTTCACACACTATAAAAACAAACTATTATTCTCAAACCAATAAAAATGTTGTGATATATGTGCAAATATTTTGTTTGGTTAATGTCTAATCAATAGCTTTGAGCATGCATCTTTTTTTAAATATTGTAGCGTAAAAGCTAAAACATCTATAAATAAGGTAGTTCAATTGCAATAAATTTTTAAATTTTTACATGTAAAAAGAGTTTCATTCTAACTAATTATATTGATCATCTAGTTTATCCTCTAGTTAAGCAAATGTAAAAACTGGCTTGTGAAGTAAGTTATAAAACCAAGCTGCACTGCCTACCAACTTGTCAAACAAGTTCAAGCATAAAGTATTTCTGAAAATGTTTTAAGATCTATTGTTAGGAGACAGCACATACATTTTTTTTTTTACCTGATTATCACAGATAAGCCGTTCTGTTTATTTGAATTAACTGCCTTTGGGTTATAGAGATCAGCTTACTTAGGCATTTAACTTTGACATCGATGTTAATTTAGTTGAGAGGTAAAAATATTTTTGTTAATCTCTTCTAACATGGTTGCATATAGAGGTTTTTTGTCTTATATACACAACTAAAATGTGATGGGTTAAATTTCTCAGCTTTTTGAAAGTCAAACTTTTCTGTTTACACTGTGGTTAAAGTAAAGCTGGATGTAATTTTTTTGGTGTAACACAAATTTTTATTAATTCTCAACAAGTTTTTATATCAATCCACAACTCTTGATGAGATTCTAAATTTTATTCATCACACAACCCACCATTTTCTGTTGAAAGGCCAAAAAAATAGTGAAATTAACAGTTCACTAAACTGCTTTATGGTATTTTTTTTATTAATATGTTCTGTTAGAATTTGTTGCCAAAATTAAGTTTATGGTGTTTTTTTAGAATTTGTCTGTTAAAATATTTAGACTCTTTTAGACTAATTTTTAATGTCCTCCAGATTTCTTTATTACAGTTTGCATTTAAATGTTTGCCATACTCTGTGACACATTTTGTGAGTGTATAATGGGCATCATCTTCTTCAAATTAGAATTATTTTCTCACATTTCTTTAATTTTTATTTATTTTTTTACATCTCTAAAGCATTCGCAGCTGCTGACTGAATCGATAATCATATTACAATATGATGCCAAGAAAATTATTTATTTTTCATAGAATTTTATCTGGTATTTTTCAGTATTTACTAAGTCTAAGAGACAGGTTTAATCAGAAAATATTTAATATGTGGGAGAAGATATAATTCAGACAATGGCCTGGAGAAGCAGAGAAATGATTGGCATAACAAGAAGCACTATAATTTCCCTGGAGTGTGCGATTTCTCATAAATCACATAGAAGGTGGTTAAGAGTAAATAAAGACATAACATTAGAATAATTGACTTGTTGAAAGTTCGCTGTTGTGCTTGTGTAAAATTGCCATAACCGCTTTCATTTTATGTTTATATTTTGCCATGCAGTTGCAATTAGGGGAAACATATAATATCCACTGAACTCAGCGGGGCACTAATCCTGAAAAGTAGGTAACATAGAGCAGGTACTTAATGAAACACAACTCTGTGCGCAGGGCGCTGATCATAATGAATGCTCTTTGGTGTAAGAAGAACGCGAACCAAAGAATGCACCTGAATGGACCTGGAAGAGTGCAACAAATAAATGTTTTTATTTTTTTTTATTTTTTTATTTTGCTAAGTCTGATCCAAAACCGATCCTGTCTAAGTAGGTGGTAATCTCTGCATGCGCCATGTGATTGAAAGGGAGGTTTGGCACGCGTTTTCTCCTCTCAATACCAAACGGCCGACCTCGTGAACCACCAAATGGTGCCTGTTTCAGGTTTTCAATGTGGCAGGTGCCTTGATCACGATTCAACCAATTTGTCAACATGTGCTGTTTTCCTGAAACTTGGCAGAGACTCCTCGACGCATTCCAAGTTGAAATTCAGATGATCGGATTCCAAAGCTGGAGTTCTTCTCTCTTTTTTTAATTTTTTATTTTTTTTATCTGAAACATCACCCCTTTATTGTTGTGCTGACCTGCACTTTATAAAAGTACACATCACAAACCCACAGGGGAGAGAATCACGTGATGCTTCAGGTTTAGCGAGACACAATTTGATCCGGAGCTCTAAACACGGCATCCATGTACTCATCCTGTCTCTTTTGATCGACAGGCTCTGCCCAACCCTCCCACACAGCGACACGTAGGAAATATGTTTCAGGGAATGACACTTGCATACCCTCTTACACTTAATCATTGTCAATCACTCTGCTCGCTTGGCTCGTTGGGTAATAGGAACAGATCCAACATCACATCCCCTCCAATCTGTTTGGCTCTCGTACGGGAGGTGCATGCTGTTTTCATGCCTGTGTGGGATGGCTTCAAGCTGTTTTCTTATCAAAAGGCCCATTCAAACATTCTCTTTGAGAGGCATTGCAAACCTCAGATCTTGCAGCCTCCGTTCAACCACATGTCTTGATTTAAGAGGCCAGAATCAGATTTGCTGCCACGAAGAGCTGTCACTGTTAAAGAATGGGACGTGATTTATCATCCTCAGCCACACACACACAAGCGCACGCGCGTACACGCACGCGGGCCTGATAACCAGAGAGAGAGAGAGAGCCTTTGTTGGCATACATGAAAGTGAAGATGCACACATGTACCAACTGGTCACCCTTTTTCACATAAATACCCTACAAACACGTGTTCAAAAACCTCCCTTATGTGCCTGTGGTTCGATCTTTTTGCCTTGCTTTTACACAAACTGAGCGTATCATGACCCCGGTTCTCTTACGGTGCAAAGTCCGACCACATGCTTTTTACAGACTGCAGCTACATCACCTTCCACCCTGGGATCCTCTCTAAACATTCTCTTTTAAACCCTCCACTAACAGTTTCATCATTGATTTTGTGTTGTTGTTTTTTTTTCCCCTCCCTCCTCAGGTTGTGCACAGGCAAACACAGCTGAACTCTAACACCCGGTGTCCCACTGTGTCTCCCTCAGGGTGCTCTCATCACAAAACAGCTCCAGAGCTTCTCGGAGTAGAACACCCTCAGCCGTGTAGGCCACTGAAAGGCAAAGGTGACAGAATCAAGCTTCTTCTTTTTCTTCACACTTTCAAAATGTGTTTCTACAGTGGAAGGTTAGAGCGCTGCTACCTCTCCAAACAAGTCATGTTTCTCAATCCCTTTTCTCACTTTTTATTCCATCATTTCTTTTATTTCTTTGTGTATTATTATCTTCCTCAAGTTTGCTTGGTGACTCTTTCTATCATGATCCCTTTTTTTCTCTTGTCGTTTTATGCTTGTGTTCTCTTTCTCGTTTTTTTGTTTTTGTTAATGGGTGCAGTGTGTTGCAAAACAGTAAATTACCATTATCGCAATATATAATGTATTTATTGGGATTTTTTATGAACTGCAAACAAAAAGTAACGCCAAATTGTGAAGCGGAACAAAATGTATGTTTTGTTTTTTTTCCTTATCTGATATACATGTGAATCCTGCTCTTTTTACTTTGACACCCTAAATAAAATATAGTTCATCTTACTCAATGAGTTTTACTATAAATACAGGCCACAGAGTTTAGGAAAAGAAATTTAGGAAGGAAACAGAATCATGAAGACCAAGAAACAAAACAGAAAGTTGAACATTATTGAGATGTTTACAGCCGCTATAAACATTCATATCACTTTGTTTGAAAGAATATGGCACAAACATAGATCTACAAAAACAACTAAACTCACAGGCTCAAAATGGGGACAATACTCAAAAAAGTATTGAGTATTGAGTTTTGCCTCCTTTGGAGTTGTAGGGATCCAAAACTAAGATGGAAGACTCGTTTAAAAAGACAACTATTACTAATTTAATACACAAATCTGGCTTTTTTTCTCCTTTTCTTTAACATGAAAGTCAGAGTAGATTTAACAACTGATGGAGAATAACAAAGCGAAATCCTGGCAGAAAATCTGTTGGAAGCTGCAAAATGTTTTTGACTGGGGATTATGTTTTCTTGACAAAGCAATCAAAAGTTTCATATCCCACGGAGGTCGAGGTTGTCGCACCACAAAATGTGCAAAAGCTCAACAGGTTTGAATAATTTAGCAAAGCACTAAATAGTGGTATTAGCAGTGTACATAATCGTTACACAATGTTCCTGAGTGGATGATGAGAAGACTAAACTTGACTGAAAAGTGTAAACCTTGCCTGCTCTCCTTGTCCCTGTTAGCTCAGCCATTTTTGGGCGGTCAGGCCGTCTTGCCACAATCACATGCTGGCGCCACAATTGCTAAGCCCCAACTGCAAGCCTTTCACTGTGTAATGAATACATCCAGAAATAAACTTTAACCGCTCATGCCCCACTGCTTGCCCCCTGTGCGTATATGTACAGAAGCGAGACCAGAATGGTGTTTGTGTTTGTTGCTCAGCATCACGGCACATTCACCTGGCCCAGGATGTCGTGTGGTAGCCATGTGGTTCTGGTTCAACACAGAACCAGTCAGTGAGAGGAAAGATGACCACTGACCGCTGTCACCTATTGGCGGTACCTCTTGGTCAAGGAACGTCTGGTGGGTTTGCTGCAAGTGTTGTTTGTCTGTACTTCAAAATTGTATTTTACTTCATGTTTACTTGTCTTGTTTAAGAGACATGTATAAGCTCTTGGCATGTGCCAGAGATGAGATGCATACATATGGGCCCAAGCTGAGTATTTTTCTGTGTACTGAGTAAATGTCTTTTGAGGTTTTCAATTCTGTCTGGGTGTCTGTATGAATTTACAGTTTGTTGCCCACAGGAGATAAATATACCTGCACGGAATCCACAGGCTTGAGTCCTGATTGTGCAATGGGTGGTCAGATCAGAGCAGTAATTTTCCACATCTACATTCAGCCCTCTTGAGTCCACCTTGCAGGGTGTTTCTATGAACCTAAGTGTTCTCCTGAGCCCTTGTACTTGTGTATTTTATGTGTTTGTGACGCTTTTCCATCTCGTCCACTGTGCAATAACTTTGAAACAACAAAAGTTTTCTTCTTTTTTTTATTTTCTTCCTTTGGTTTGCTCCTGGAATATTCGCTTGGTGTTTCATCCCATCATCTCATCTATGCATAAACAAAAACAACTATAATTTCGTATTTACTTTGCATTTGCATCTGTAATAAATGAAACCAATTAAGGCATACTTCTAAATTAGGGAGGAGGCAATCCTAATTTTCTCCTTAAGTGCGGTTTCCACGGCAATCAGAGCCCTCTGCAGGGGGTAGAGAATGGAGGCGTTGGGTGGGAACACACGCTGCAGGGACAAACCGAGTGCAAGAGCCTCCTGCACTCATGGGTAAGACTTTGCAAGCATGCACTTATTTCTTCCTTCCTGACTCTCTCAGACATAAAACTATGTACTGAAGGATTGATTTGAACACACTTCTCAACTTAAAAATGAACGAGTGTGTGTTCGCATACGACTCTATTCAGAAAAAGAAAATACCACACAGGCGTTCTGAGGCATTCATTTTCCAGCCCAATCTTTATTTTTATTGTGCAGCTCATGAAAGCATCTATGTTAATGTTAATCTCATTGTTGTCAGTTTGATGAAGTAAAGGATTGTTTAGTGATTCACACAATGAATCTCAAAGCCTATAACGTGTCATACTGTCTGTGTGACACTCAGAGATGTCGCCTAATTCGTGTAGGTTTCTTATTATTTTCCTGTGAATGAATTTGTCCCCAGGCAAATGTGACTATGACAGCTTCCTCAAACTGTTAACAGGGGGAAGTATTTATGGTTCCAGTCAGAATATTAGGGAACTTGGCCGTATGTCATAATTTCTTGTCAAGTCTGGTTGGATTCTCCCTTTTTTTTGTCTGATTATAACAGCATGTTATTTTAGACGAACAAATTGTATGCAGCTGCGCAACAGAATGTACAAATACTCATGCACAATGTCTTCAAATTCAAGACAGTCGGTTCACTAAAGAAATTCCATTTCATCTTTTTTTATTATTATTTTGCAAGATACAAGCAAAATGATCAAATTTAAGCAGTTTACATACAATGTTATAAAATACTGACGGAGGGAAAAAAAATGCAAAAATTGGTCTTGTATGAGTATTTATTTACTCATAACGTTTCGCTACATTAGCAATGTCTTTAGTTTGGAATGGTGAGATTTCAAGAAAAACCTTTATTTATTGCAAAGCAACTATAGATATTTATTAAATTCATGTGACAGTTTTGAGATTCCTTTGATTGCTTATGTTGTATTTTCCTCATTGTTAACTTTGCATCGGAGTATTAGCAACTCAGACAAATAAATAAATCTAGTAGGTTTTAAAAATACCACATTCACTTACAGTAAACGGATGTTTTACAGCTTTCCAGTTTCTGATACACACAACACTGGATGTCATATTTCAGTCATGGTGATGTTTACAATATGTTGTGAATCAAAACTATTTGATTTAAAATGTGTCTCACTTAAAATAATAAAATCAATGTTTTATAAATGTAAAACCTAGTTATGTATTTTTCTTTAGACTGTATTTTCTTTTCTCTTGAAATTCTTTTTTAATTTATATTCCTCTTTTGTCTCTGAAAAGGTTTATAATGTAAAGAAAACATCGTATTGAAAGACACATTTTAATATTAAATATATCTTTTTTCACTTAGATTCTTAAATCGTTTTTGCAGCAGTTCTATTTATAATAAACTCTCCAAACAATGCCGGAAATTTGAAGTGTTTCTAAATAAAGCAAAATTTGATTAGCAGCTAAATTAATTTATCAGCACTGATTTTTACACAACGCATGTGATTCTTTTAAAAAAGGGAAGAGTCCTGACTTATGAAATATTTTTCTGTTAAGGAGAACTGAAGGGAAGTTCAAATATCCGGTGCAACTTTGATAGTGGTGCAACAGTTAAATCAAAATATGTATTGAGTTGTTTTAAGATATTCCAATATGCACATAGATGCACCTATAGGTGCACTGTGGCAAAATACAATCTCACTGAAATAGAATGAATTATTATAGAAATAATTAAAGAGAAATTTTAATGTAATGCCAGCAGTTAACATATGTATTGAACACAGTCATTGCACACAAAATTATTATTTGCAAGTACTCATGTTGGTTATTTTTATTTGTTCATCAGGAAATTGCACTGCATAAGAACAACAACAACAAAAAAAAAATATTTTAATACAGAAACATTGGCTTACACAATCATGGGGAAGACTGCTGACTTCACAGTTCTCCAACCAACTCTCCACAAGGAGGGTAAAACCACAAACGGTTAATTCTGAAGACGTCAGCTCTTTATCCAGTGACATGTCCAATCATAATAATAGACAGTTAAGTTGAAGAAAGAAAGAAAAAAAAAAACAAGTATAAGATGGACCACAAGATAAAGAAAAACCAGAGCCTTGAGATGATTGAGAAGCATGCTTTGTTACGCCACTCCTCGACCAGAGACAACATCAGAAACAACTTGCCAGAGCTTGGAAGAATAATCCAAAGTTATTTGAAAAGGGAAGTTTAGATGCTGAGCAACAGTGCAGTCCAATTTCCTTAAGAAATCAAGAACTCAGAGTGTAGCACACAAGTCAAGTTGCTTGAGGTAGAAATGTTCCCACAGGCAGTAGTGATATGGGGAACCATGTCTGCTGTTGTTGGTCCTCTGGCTTTTAGCAAACTGGAAAGGCAGCACAGGCATCTATTACATACATATTTTAGATCATTTCATAAACCTTTTTGCTGATAAGCTTTATGGAACTGACCTTTTTATTTTCCAGCAGGACTTGCCACCTTCCCGCACTCCCAAGAGTACCAATACCTGCCTTAGCAACCATGGACTCACCGTGCTGGATTAGATCTCAAACTGGTCTGACCTAAATCCAATCGGAGAGGAAGATGAGAGACACAAGAGCTAACAGTGCAGACTAGCAGAAGGCTGTGTGTGTTGTGAATCTGTCTGTGTTATGAATTTGCATAACACTGGATTTTCCCCTTTTAAATTTAATTATTGATTAGATTACCTTTAAATAATCCCTGAGGCAGATCTAAAAATCAATGCTGGCAAGTTTTTGTACAAATTTTCTACTTCTTCAACTTAGTGGAACTTTTTTTCTGTAAACAATTAAAACTTTCCCCCTGCTGTGATACGTTTAGCTCATTTTAGTCTTGCTGGTTAGCTCTTTTGGTAAAAGATTAAAAGGGAAGGAAGAATATAAAATATGACATTCAAGCCAGAACGGCGCATCTGACATTGACGTCTTGTAGTTTGAAAACGTCAGAAAAAGCCCTGTCGCTCAGACACAACAGTTGATACGGAAACACTGAAGTGTTCACGCCGACACATGGATGGAGAGGCAGAGGAAGAGAAAGAGGTGAGAGGGGAGAAGAATATGGATGAAAAGGAAAGAAAAACTGAGCACACAGGCCTTCTTCAGAACATTATGTATTGAGTACCGTCGTTTCAGGTTCATCTCTCATTACTCCTGGGTGCTCTCTCAAGCCTAGCAGAGATGGATTTTGCTACACAAAGAAAGGAATAATCACCCTTTTCTCCTCCTCTTCCTTCCCCTGGTAAACACACCCAACACAGGCGTGTGCGAGCGAAGGCACACAACATACACATTTGCATGCACAAACATACGCACGCCCTCTCCCAGTCTGTTGTTTTTGCTGAGACGCTGGCATACATGCACTGTGAGCGAGCGTGAGCTTTGTGTGACTGTGAGCTGCTGAGTGTGGCACTCGTTCCCTCCCTGCATGCCAAGGGACTCGTCAATTATCTCCCCAAACGCACCGAGTCCTCAGGGGGAAAAAGGCGGTGAGGGAGACGTCCCTGTTTTTGAGGGAACCTGGAGTTTGCAACATTCACTTGAGTGACAATACATTCACGCTCTAATTCTAGGCTAGCAGATGTAATGTTTTTTTTTCTTCTTTTCTTCCCTCTTTCGTTTTTCTTTCCCTTTGTCTCAATCATTCAGGATCTCCTTGTACTTCTCATCATTTCAACTACGAGAAGTTGGAGCTCCTAAAGGCTTTAGTCAGTGCGTGCGTGTGTGTGTGTTTTTGGTAGTCACACGTGAATTCTGACTGCGTGTGTGTGTGTGTGTATGTGTGGCCTTGCATTTGATACAACAAATACAACGCTGTGGGAACCGACTGCTCCTTTGGTCCCGTAAGAAGAGGTGCTGTTTTGGGGTTTTGGGATAAGGTTAAGGACTAAGGTGTGAATGCAGTTTTCATTATGTTTAGGTTTAGGCACGTACTGGGAATGGTTATGCTTAGGATCATATTAGGCTAAAGAAACAAATGAAAAATGAACAGAAATTACAGAAAAGTCTCTGAGAAGATAGAAATATGTACTGCGTACGTGTGTGTGTGTGTGTGGGGGGGTGTGTGTGTTTGTGCGCGCATGCTTCACATTAACTGGTGTATGCTTATAGTTTGATCTTTTTTATCTAATGCAGGCAAGGTGGTACTCCCTTAAGAGTTAGTCTCTGGTAAAAAACAAAACAAAAAAAAAACAAACAAACAAAAGAAAAATAACAATTTTATCATATTCATGTAATTAATTGTGCAAAGATTAGCATTTTCTCTTTTCAAGCATGAAACACATACAAGGATCCCTTATTTAAATAATAATAAAAAAATCACATCAAACCTTCCATAAATTCAAAGAACTAAAATAATATGACATAGGAATAACATTCTAATGATTGGTTGACATTTTTAACAAATTGCACTCTATTGTCTAAAGCAATAATTTAAAACCTATACATATATTTAGATCTCAAAGAAATATATCATATAAGAATATATTATATTCTTATATGTCATTAATGTGATTCAAAAAGTTATTATATAGTTATATAAATTATTTGCATGCAGAGAAATATTTTTTAGTGACTAGTATTTTTTTTGACTCAATTAATATTACTTCACATTATCAGAAATGCTTTTATATTACTCTAGACAAATTAAAAAGGATTTTTAACACAAAAATTATAACCTATTGAATAGAATCTCCATGTAGATGCAGAAAATTCTTCCATCAGGTTTCCTATTGTATCAATAAGGTATGACTTGGATGGGATCTACCTGTGACTGCTGAAGTGTAAAAGAAGCCACCTTCATTTCGTCTGCGTTGCTAGGTGTGGTGTCTCTCATCTTCCTTTCGAAAACTTAGCATACTTTCATAATAGGGTGTATGACAAGTGAGTGGCCGGACAAACAGAGAGACATTCAGTCAGATACTGGTTCTATTGGCAGTGTGATCAGGTGACAAGTTCGGCTGAGAAATGAAGTCAGAAACGCTTGTTTCCTGAAAGACGGCTGCACTGACTTGTTAAGATCCAGTGGACCAACAGGCGCAGAACTCTTGGAAACTTCACATTGGACCTGATGCAGCTTTAATTGTATGCTACTCCATTCTTCCTCCAGTCTTTGAAACTTTGATTTCCAGTGAAGGAAAAAAAATACTTTCATCTGAAAAGAGGACTTTAGACTACTAAGTTTTTTACTCCACAGGCCATATAAAACTCTTGTAACATTGTATTTGTAGGCCGTGTTCTGGATATATCTGTGTTTGACACCTCTTCAAATCCAACTATAGACCACAACTTGGGAATTTGCGCCACAACATTTGAATGGGCTTTTCTTCACAATCCTTACAATGGTACAGCTTTGTTGTTTTCAACCCTCTGTCCTTCCACACTTTTTCTTTCCACTGAATTACCATTAATATGCTTCAATTGAGCACTTTATGAAAAGTGTGCTTTTTAGCAATGGCCTCTTGTGTTTTATGTTCTTTATGTGGAAGGTATTGCTGTGATTTCTAGTTGATTGAGTACACATGAGCCACATACACTAACTTTGAAAAAAAAAAAGGGTATGAATAAAGGCCACACTTGTCTATAAGCCGCAATGCTCAAATATGTATTACAAAAATGTTTTTTTCCAAACAGTTCCTGTAATATGGCCATTTAAAAAAAAAGAAGCAGCCAGGAAAAATCATGGAGCGCAGGAGGAAGAGGAAGACAGCAGTCAAAGTCATCTTCTTCAACATCAAAACTGAACAGCCTCACACACACTTATTCAGTCTTTCTTTTGCTGTCGCTCGCAATGTCTCTTTCATCTCGAGGCAAATTTGCTCTTGAGTTGGTCTGTCCTGTTCATCACACAACAGTCCAGCCTTTTGAAACTTGTTGGTAAAGAGTCAAATAATTAACCGCATGGCAATGTTCTAAGTGTGTAAAAAAAGTAGCGGCGTCTAGTCCCGAAACTACGGTAGCAATTATCTGGTCAAAGGTCAAGCCTGTTACTGCTGCATATGGACAATAACAAAACATTTTATTGTTCTTATTTCATTCTCTAAAATTTTTTGAAAAAAACTTGAAGTTTAAGTTTGTATTTGCTCTAAGGCAGCCATAAAATCTAAAAAGAAATAAACACTCGAAATGCATGTACACTGTGTGTCATGAATCTGTATGTCAGAGTTTCACTTTTTAACTCAAAGCTTAATGAATGTACTTTTCTGGGACTTTGTTATTCAATGAGACGCACCTTTTTGCCATAAGTCAACAAGCAGAGAGGTTGAGTGTCTTCTAATGTAAAAAGAAAACTCCTCTGCCTTGTTTGTCTTGCTTCGTTGACTCAGTATATCTGAGTGCCGAGGCTGCGAGGCTACCTGGTTAAATTAAAGAGAATATGAATAATAGATGGAGGGAATGACACTTCCGTCGCCAGGGGTAATGAAAGACTGACTCTCAGCTCTGTCTTGTCATTTCTCTGACTCACCGAGAGCGCTAATAAAGATGACACTTGACAGCTAACGAGACCCATCACAGAGGCGGATGTGCACTCATACACACTGGAAAGAGACCAAGGGAAGGCGCATGGTGATATATATACAGAACATACAGGAAAAGAAGCACGTCTAACCTCGAAGCAAAAACGTAAACTTTGTCCGGTTTTTAAATCTAGTTTAGAAAGTAAATATCAGCTCATCGCTTAGGGATTTCAATGGTACATTTGGAAAGACAGAAAGCAAACAGAAAGACGGAAATTTGCAGAGATTTAACATCAGGGGGAAGAAGTTATCAACAAATTTCAAGTAGGTCGGCGAGGGCCAAATAGTGTGTTTGAGCAGATTGAGTTCACCTCCGGCCTCCGCCACAGAGTGCCTGAAGAGTGGGTGTGCCATTGTTTACCGTCCACCATGCGGGTAAACAATAAACAATGAGAAGATTGAGGGGTTGCCAGCTCCTCACCCTCATGTTGCCAATTTGGGAACTCAAACACGCCCCCCTTCCCCTCCAACCTAAAACGCCTCTCCGCCCTTCTTGCACCGCCTACTCCCTCTGTCCCTCACTCCCCCTATTTTGCTGCTTCCCTTGTTCAAATTCATCCACAGGCCCCAGAAACCCCAAAGGGCGGTCTGCCCACGCTGCCCTCCAAGAAACCACGAGATGGGTGTGGTTCCGCCTGCAACAGGGAAGCCATTTATTTTGGGCGCATCTCTGCTGACTGACTGGAAAGTTGGCTGCACGCTCCAAAGGCCAAGGCCCCGCCAGCCCTGTGGGCTATCAGTGCCTGACCTGCTCTCCCCCCATTTGACCCACTCTACTCCCTCAACATACATACACACATGCACACACACACACACCCACGCACCTCAGTCCTCCCCAGAGAACCATATACACCAAGGTGATGCAAAAAGACAGTAGTATAAGCATAGGAAGATAGCATCAATATATATATCTAAGAATTTCTATAGCAGAAAGAAAATATTGATATTCCCAGACTTATTTGGATTTATGGTTTAAGTCAAAAGAAGCTCTTTAGCTACACATATGCTCACTCAAAGTACATCAAAAGTCTTTTTTTTTTGTGGCATGTAAATGTAAATGTTTTAAATTGAAACTAAACTTCATTTAAATTCATAATGAAAAGGGGAATTTTAATCCAATAAAGCACCCATTAAAGGTCAGGAACAAAGTACATCCATGCTCTGTTGCAATTCTGGTTGCAAGTCATCAATTAATTATATGTACTGGCTATTGTTGTCAGAGGAACAATAAGTAGTGGATAAAAAAGTGCATTAATGTTCTGTAATTGAAAATTAACTTTAAATCATACAGAACCAGTCAAGAGAAAGTCGTCTGTCACTTCTGTTCTCTGTGTTTGTGCATGTGGAAACAAGACGGCAGACAAATTGCAGACAACTGCAGCATGCAAATTGTCAAATCTTCTTCAATTATTTAGACAATCAAAACCTGAACTAAACTTAAAAACTTTGACAAATGTGCTGTTTTTACGGTTTTTTTGTGTTATTATGCATGTCTAATGTGATCTAAATTATATTGGAGAAATGTAGTATGCCCTTAAAAGAATTAGCAAAAAAATCTGAAAAGCTAAGCAGAAAAGCAAAAACTGTTATTTTTTAAATAATTATTTTTGGTTCTATGTTTTTAGAAATCTGTAAAACATTTTATTGCAAGCTGATTAAATATATTTTAAGCCAAATCTGATGTTTAAATAATATTTTTAATGTAATGAAAAATTAAAAAAAATTCTGTTCTTCACGTTTAAGTAAAAATGTAACAATTAAGATTCTTCTTTGCTCTTGTGTGTCCTCTGAATTAATCAAAATACCTAGAATTTTCTGAAAATATATAAAAAAATCTGAGTAATTTCTAAACTTTCTTCAATCTACATTTATGTTTTTCATGTTAACTGTTCAGCAAACAGACTAATTTCAATATTTAAAGCTTGATATTTAAAGAACTGTGAAAAGATTGAGATTTTTTTCAAATCTAAACTCCTTTGGATGCTTTCAACAAAACAAATCAGATATTATGGTTTGGTGATGATGGCAGTTGTGAGATTTATAAAAACACATGGAGTGTTTAAACTGCACCTAACAGGCTTCCCTGTTTCAGCAAACAAAGAAATAATCACACAACACTCTGAAAATGGTGAATGAAAAATAAATATATTTTTTTTAAATATTGATGTCTTAGCAAACAATGTCAAAAATAACATTGCATAGTTAAGTAGAATTGTCACCTAAATACATTATAATATAAAAAAATATACAAGTGAACTCACTGTAAAAACATCTAATATGGCTGTGGCATTTTTATTGTTATAAAATTGTTGTCATTAATTCTTAGCCATCTACCTACCATCTAACAAGAACATCTCTCCGGGTTCCAAATCATATTGACAAAAAAAAAAAAAAGAAAAAAGGACAAAACAATTTCAACAACCAAGCATTACCAAAACAGGTTGAACTGAATCTTTTTTTTTTCTTTTCTGCTTCATATGACACAGGAGTCTTTGAGAAAACTGTGCTGTAAGGTGTTCTTTATCTCCTCTCTTTCTCCCCAGGGTTCCCATATTGCTTCTGAGATGTCTGTGGGTTCCTTTGCTTTGGCGTGGCACGCTGACATTCCCTCCACACCCACACGGGCAGCCAATGTGCCAATTAGTGGCCTTCTCCGCAGGGGTGTATGGGAGGTGCAGAACACAGAGGAACGAGAAACGGCGGAGAGAGGCCGGGGGAGAGAGAGCACGTTTGAGCGTCTCTGGATGCAACTGTGTATATGTAACAAGGCCTCAGACCTCAGACATTCCTTTCGCTATGGCCTAGGGTACAATTAAAAGGGATGTCCCTCCCCTGGCTCCCCTCCTTAGCGGACCACATCAACGGAAGTTCTGGCCTAGCTGGAGGCTCTAATGATGGGAGAGAGACCAGGTCGCGACCCTGGTGTGCCACCTCAGCGTCACACCCTTCCTGTTTAGGTCCAGACGAGTTTCATGCCAGGAAAAAAAAAGAGGGAGGGAAAGGGTATGGAGAATAAAGAAAGTGTTTTGACTTTTAGAACATCTGGAAATCTTGCAGGGGATGATAGAGACGCGCCGTCATAACGGCTGCTACCCCAAAAGAGGCTCATTTTGTATCAGTAGCAGTGCTGCACAACCTGTCACAACGATAATGATTTTGTGCTGATTTTGCTGAAAATTAACTTACTGCTTGTGGTGATAAAGTAGGTGCAAGAAAAACTAAGCAAAAGAGGATAAAACAGGCCTTACAGAACTTATGGGTGTCTGGTTGTTTGTAAGATGGGACCGGGGTCCTCCTCCCTGCATCAGACATGCAACGCTGATGGAGAGGCTTGGATAATGACATGTCTGTCTGCCATGCCTCTAGATTTTGCTCTCCCATTCTTGTGAGTGAGGTACAGCATAGGATATGTGTGTGGGTGGTAAAATGTGTGTATGTGATGTGAACCCTGTATCTGGCTTTGTATGTGAATGGCATACAAGCGGGATGGTCATGCATATGTGTGTGTGTGTGTGTGTGTGTGTCGAGTCGTTTGCGTGTGTGCGCGCGTGGTGGCGTGTGTGTGACAGGGGTCCCCGCAGATTATAGCTGATGATGAGCGTCTCCTCTCAGCTTGGAAAACCTGTAATTGTCACCCTGCTCAAGTAGGGGAGGTGGGAGCAAAAACACATCACACTGATAACCAGCAGTCCAGCCGACCTGCAAAAAGAGGGGAGAAGTAGAAAAGATGTGCAACAAAATGAAAAAAAAAAATGTCAAAGAAAAAGAAAAAGAAGTTAATGGAAATATGCATCAAATGTTACAATCTGCAAACTGAAACAAAAATTTATCCTCTTTAATTTGGGCAACTACAACATCTACAGTGTGAATTCAAGCGAGTGTGTGTACGTAATATACCTCTGAAGAAAAGGATAAAAAAATGCGGGATTTGAAACTTGTTCAGTGATGATAGTCATTACATTGTTAGTGCCTGACTGACCAATAACAGATTGCTTTCCTATGTCACTGAGTTGAGTTGAATGCTGTACCTGAGATCTATTCAGAAAATTCACACCCATGAAAATCTTTCCCATGCATTTATTAGAATAATTGCAAAACAGAAGAAAATGTGATGGCTTTTAAAATAGTCTCACAAATGCAAATCTGACAGCTGTGGTGTAAAGATAATACTTTTGAAGAAAAAAAATAAATAAAAAAATCAAGAGAAATTTAAATCAAAGGCCTCAGAGGTTCCTAAGAGAAAATGAATGAACAAACACCATAATGACAATCAAGAAACAGAAGTTTAAAGCAAGGTTAGGTTTGTCAAATAATATCTGCTCAATCTGTCATACAGAAATGAGTGAAGGGGCCAATGGTAACTCCTAAGGAGCTGCAGAGATCCAAAACATTAATAATCCAACACATTTCACATTCCAACTTTATCTGACTGAGCTTCAGCTGTTTAGCAAGCAAGTATAAACAAAATGTTAGTCTCTAGTTACACAAAGCTGGTAGAGACATACTTAAAAAGACTTGCAACTGTAATTTCAGCAAAAGTTGGTTCTGTAAAGTATAGACTGCGGGGGAGAAATGCTGACGATGGTCAGTGTAAAAGTGTAAAAAACACACACACTTTTTTAGATTTGTATCTGTAGAAAAGATTGAAAAACATGTATTTTTTGCATCTACCAACTAATCATCCAGTACTTTGTGTTACTCTGTCACATTTAAGTGCTTTGAATTACATCTGTTTGGCATGTGACAAAATGTGAAAACGATCCGGGATAAAAATGACACTTAAAAGGCATTATAACTGTCCATTGATGCAACCATTTTTAAAAGTAAAAGGGTTAAATACTACAAAAAAACCCCCCTGCAATTTAGCTCATAATTTCCTTCCAAATTATTTATTCTCAAATAACAAATACTAATTTTTTTTTTAAATTACTCACACAAACATCTTCATCGTTTTCCTAATGAGTTTATCCTAATTGTGGTTCAGTCTGACTTCATTTGACCTCATTTGAATTCTGAAGAGATACCATTGTGTTTCTTGTGTTGTCCTACTTTGGTAAACTGGGAAAAAATTCAGACATTGTTTTTTTTTTTTAACTGTAATGCTGCACTGTTTCTCATTAAGTTCCATTAATCTATATGCCCTCCACATTGGCCTGACACCACCCGCCTTTTGCAGAAAACTAAAGTGACACTGGCTCCGCTGGCAAGGTTGGGAGGCCGTGAGGTCACAGCAATGATGGCACTAGCTGTCGACCGGTGAAATGTGGAGCCCGTGGGCGGTGGGTGCTAGGTGCCTGTAAGTGGTAAGTAAAGGGAGTGTGCCGGGGGAAGTGAGACATTCATTAGGAGAGCCAAGCTGACGCTGTCAGCCCCACCATTGCTTGCTTCTGAGGAGCTTGCTCAGGAACACACCATCCTCTGCTGCAACCAGACCGGGGTCTACACCGACATGCCTTTGACATCCAGGTTTCGGTGTGCATAAGTGTATGAAAGTAGTTGAAAGGGACACTGGTGTTTTATGCTATGGAATGCAGTGACAAAAATGTGTTTTTTTCTATTTTAGTCATGGGAACGTAAGATATTGCAACCAAAACCGCTGCTATAGGCAGGGAAACAAGGGATGATTTCATTTTAAAATGGTCAAGTTAAAGTTCGTAGCTCAATTAAGGCCTCACTTGAATCAATAGCTGAGGCCTTGTGCTTTTCCAACCACCTTTATAACAAATGACGAGGCAACAATTTTTCCTCAGTTATCTTGCATGCTTGTGAAAACAGAACCCTGTTTTATTGGGTCTCTAATGCGATGAGTGGGGCCAGAAGTCAATTGCTGTGTACTCATTCTACCTCTCTGCCTGAAAAGACTTGTTAACACGTTCAAATAATGAGCAGCAGCTAACAACAGTGCAGCGCTAGATCCTTTCGTCTCACAAAAGGGAAAACACGTTCTATTCTCTTTAATCATTTCTGCAAAACACTGTCACTTATATTTGATTAAAATTGAATACAGAGGTGAAGGACATTGGGAATGTGTAACTTACAGCTTTAATGGTGCCCTAACCTTTTGCTGTTAATATAACAAAAGTGGCATCCACTAACAAATTACTAGGTATTGTACTATAATTAAAATTCATTAATACTATTTACTAAACCAGTATATTAATACAAGCCAGACTAAAGGTTAGATACATTTTATGGTTACTTATGTGAGGCATGAAATAAACAAAACATGCCTTCACTTGTCCAATAAAAATAGAAGAGAAATAAAGATCGTAACTCTGTAAAAAAAAAAACAAAAAAAAAAAACCTTTAACATCCAGAGCTCTAACAACAACTAGTTGTTGCCAGAAGAAGCTCTCATGCTCTCCCAATTGTATTTACATCATTATATACTACCTGTGTGAAGTAGCTTACAATTCCTGGGCTAAAAATATAAATCTGGTTTATCTTATTTTTGCACATGCCTTTGCAGCTAATTTGCAGGTGTCTTTTCTGTTTGTGTCGGCTAGTTAGCATTGCACTGAATATGTGCAACAGAAAAAGAGAGTGAGGAGTTTTCCTTATGCAAAATACACAAATTGGAAAGCCTTTTATACATTTGTGGCCTGAGCAACATGCATTTCCCCAGTTATACGGAAACTTTAAAGTTATTGCCCAAATAAAATTATGCATTTAGTCAGAAAAAACAAATATATAAATACAACCTCAGAAACACATATCAGTATGGATATAAACACATCACAAACAAGATAAACAACCAAAACACACAGACTCTTACAGTTTGTTTTGGTAATTGTTTCATAATGTAGAAAGAAAAAAATGTCTGTCAGATTTACATTTTCTCAAATGCATTTAAAATCTGAAGGAATACAAATTTTTTTAAACCTCTTTTCAAACTACCTTTTGGCCCTACCTATAATATTTCTGGTATATTTTTTATATCCTCTTGTTCCCTCAGTCAGTTGGATTCCAGTCAAGATTCCTGTAATATACCTGCTGTGCCAGTTGGTGGCAATAATGTCAACAACAGCTACATTGATGTCCAAAAGAAGGAGATGCAAAGTATTGCAAAAGTAGCACTAAGCTTAAGAGTCTTCCAAAACTAACTCTTGTATACTTTGGCATTGTTAATACCTCCAGTTTATTAAGATCTAAACTGGAGATATCTAGTGGACAGGATAACAATCAGTGAAATACAGATCAAGTCAGGAGGTGGCCCTAAATTTGCAATTATGATTAATCAAAACACAAAGAAAGCAAATTAAGAGCATGGATAAAAATTGGCCTGAATGAAGAGGACACCACAAATAAAACAAAAGTTATATTGAGAGTGACAACAAAAGACAGACTGTGGAAGTGTGTGTGTGAGACTAGAGACACCAGCAAAATATTCAGACACGAACAAAAACACTGCACTTGACCCACACGACCAACCAAGTCCACCAGCGCACAAAACCAACAAAATTCACCCGAATCACACAAATATAGTACACAGAAACAGCAGCGTTGCACCGCACAATCTGACAGTCAGCTCCTGATCCACACCAATGCAAGGTCCAACGCCAACAATGCAACACATCTGCCCTGGTCAAGACGAGTTTAACAGGGAGGGGGGCTTATTTTGGAGCGGCAAAATGAATCTGCGTAGCAATAATAATATTATTCAAATAAAAGAAAAGGTACAGTGAAGTAAAACTACTTTTATAAGTACCCTTAAAAAAAACTTACTCAAGTGAATGTAACAAGTACTACACACTTTTGAATATAGACAACAACATCGCATGTAGGCTACATGCTGCTTGTTGGCAAGCTTAAAGTGCTATATATATTTTAGCTGGTCATGTTTTAGCTAACATTACCTGTATCCAACAGCATATTACTCAACTCAGTTTGTTGGTTAGGGGGAAGAACTGTGCAAAGTTCTTTGCGATTTACTGCCATGATTGTAACACCCGAGTAGCTCTGCAAAGGTCGCCTTCGCTGCCGCACAGCGCACTCATGTTGCGTTTAAAGGCAGCTCGGAAAAACAGGTTACGCCGTGTTATCGACGGATTAAAAAGTTTTAACGGCTTAAAAAAAAGGGGTCAGAAGGCACAGATATGGGAAGTGCGGAAGCCCCTACTCTACTGTATCAAATCGATATCGGAATAACATAGAATTGGCCACTTTAAGGTAAAGTCAACAAGCAGCTTTTAGTCCAGGGGGTCTCGGCTGACTCATTCCATGCCTGATGAAAAATAAATAAATTAACACATTAATAAAATAATAATAAGAAAGGGGCAACAAAGCCTACCAAGACGGTTCCCAGATCCAGGTCCTGTTGCTCTGTGACATCCATACAAAGAGTAAGTCACTACATTTGCGTTCTACTCTTTCTGGCAAACGTTTCGACAAGATTTAACTGTTTAAAAGTCCATTTAATTATTTTTAGTTAACTTCACTATACAGTGACACTTAGCTTCTCGAAAAAGCACCAGTCGGCAAATTAACAAGAGTAAACTAACCAATTTAATTTACGTGCGACCTCTCCTGAATTCCTACTGATAGCACTGTTAGCACCAGCAAAGTTATAGCATTAGCATGTAAGATTAACACAAATGTAGCCTGTTTATAAGAAACATATAGACATGTTTCATGCAAGTTAGTGAGAGATGATGCAAGCGAAAAGCCAATAAAACAGAATGAGCTTGCATTGCTGGAGTAAAGTAACTCATTATCAGTTATCAACAATACAAAGGAAACGTGTAGCATCGGGCCTGTTAGCACTACAATCAAAGCATTGGGGAATTTAATTCGTAAAGATTATTTTCTGTAGAAGCTCAGTCAAGTTCAGGCAGATAATTTTTTCTCCTTTGGGATACAGTTACTTATTACACAGACAGGAGACCTTAATGAACTTTGGATCCAAGGTTATTGTTGTTGTTTTTTTTAAGATATATAGTTTTATAGATATATAGTTAGCAAGATCAAGAGGTTCATGCCCAAGTCCTCTGCAGCCAAAGAAGAGGTAAAGCAAATTATGCTGCTGCACATAGAGTTTTGTAGCTCTGTTATGTCATGGGGACTTCAGCTATAAAACCCCACTTTCCGGGGAACTGTCAAATAAATGGGTTAATACTATGCATTCTGGGATTCAGAATTTAGACCAGTTTCTATTGTTCTCTGTGTAGTTCAGTCGTTGTTCTCCATCTATGCCTGGGCCTTGTTGGTAACATAAGAAGTTGATTAGTTTAGCTTTACTACTAATCACAATCTCCATCATAATAGCGAAGTTGAAAAAAATAAACAATTTTCAAAGTTATTTGGGAACAGAAATCAGTTGATTGTTTACATTATTGCCTCTACTTTTTGAAGTCACCTAGCATTCGCTTGTGTTTTATTGAATATCAGTTTAAATACAGTGATCCCTCGCCACTTCGCGGTTCACTTATCGCGGATTCGCTATTTCGCGGATTTTCATGATGCATTTTTTTTTTTTTGGTGCATTGTGCTCTGCATTCTGATTCGCTAAAAACTCACTCCCGCTTCTTGTATCAAAACATGCTACGAATTGTGCTATCATTTTGTCGTCTCGTGCAGTTATGTGTACGTACATAAAACAGCTTGGCACTGAGGAATGGGACCCTTTGATGAGCCGTTCATTACAGTTCTCCAACGTAATCGATGGTGGCATGTCGGTGTACAAGGATGTTTTTGCAAAGAAGAAAAAAGAGCGACAACAGCTGCTTATCACTATGTTCTTCTCCCGAACAAACACACCTGCACCGCGGGCTTCAGAAGAGAACACTGCAGAGCGCAGTCAGGATGCAGCGGCCCAGTCTGAAGAGCAGTGAAACGGCCTACACGTGAGTCACTGTATTTGTATACAGTACATGTAATAGTTGCTAATTGTAAAAAAAAAAAAATAATAAGTTTTCTATTTCTCGGATTTCACTTATCGCGGGTCATTTTCGGAACGTAACCCCCGCGATAAACGAGGGATTACTGTACAGCTGTTCTGAATTCTGTCGGAAGCTATCAGTGAACCAACATCACCATGACCACATTGTAAATAAGTTTAATGCAGGTTCAGCTTAAATAACAATATCTCAATCTCTGAAAGTTTCAATTTAAGAGTATGACTGCATACCTGTCAAGTCTCCCCAAAAGAGTATAAAGATACCCAAGGAACCCCAGGAGAGAATACATTTTTATTTTTTGCACTCCTAGACTCTCAAAATACACAAAAACTTATTTAAGGGCTAAGAAGGGGATTTTGATATCTCTCCTTTAAAGGATATATCAAACATGCATGAAAAAACACAGGTATGTTTTTCATGAGGGAATAACATTATTTCAAGACTCACACAAAGAGAAAGTAGCTATTAGAAATAATAAGCTATCTGACAAATAATCTGCGGTGCTTGGACCTCGGCAGAAGGCATGGAGCTGGTAACCGCCGTCAGAGAGGATGAGCCGCTGTGGATTAGAGATCTCACCCCCCCACCCCCCTGGGCTGGACACTGGTGGCAGAGAGTGTAGAGTGGATGCTGGACTTTATGAAGAAAGCAAAGCCTGATGATTGGAGGAGATCAGGAGAAGACCAGCGCCGCGAAGGAGGAGCACGATGAGGTGATTGGCTGGGCAGGTGAGATGAAGAGTCTTCCTGTTAGAATTTATGCCTAGGCTTCATAATACAATGTAAAACTGAGAAAAGAAGATTTTACATACCATAATAGTGCCTCTTTAATACACCTCTCTTCTCTTTTGCTCTTGTTAATTACTGGCTATGTTGTCACAATCTAACTGCACTCAAACAGAATCCTTGTCAAAAAAAAAACAAGCAAAATGTCCTATTTTGTTTATATATACGGTTCGTAGAAATTTTCATTTAATTTAATTTACAAAACTTGGCTGCAGGGTGGTAAATTCCATAGTAAGGAATCTAAAGTATTCTTTTTAGAAGCTCAAATTTTCATTTTGATTTGAAAAAAATTACAAATGTTTAAATAATTAAATTATGTAATTAAAAAAAACCCAGCAGAAATCTTGTGACAAAACAAATTTAAATGTGTGATTTATCTTGACCATTTTCAAAAACACTCCCGAGGCAAATTCGGAGAGCTTTTTGTCATTCCACCTCACTGCTTAATTACCTAAATGAACTCATTATGTATTTCCCGAGCTAATTAAAATCTTTTTCCAAGGTCAAGTCTGACAAAGATTTACAGTGACCACAGTGTGCAGATGGGAGACAAGAAAAGACAAAACAAAATTGTTAAAAAAAGATCCGATTGTAAAATTATTTCTACAATCGCATTGTAAATATAATTTTATATTATATTTGAATATAATATAAATCTTATTTTATATTATATTTACAATGCAATTGCAATTGCAACTCTTAGAAATTTCTAGAGTTTTAGTGCACGTAACGAGACATATTATTTTTAACTAACTACAGTGCTAACAAAATACACCTTTAATATTGGAATACTTTAAATTGATTTGAAGCTATTTATTGGCAACATACATCATGATGTGTGAGCGCTCATCTTCCTCAAAGATTGAGAAAAATTGTCATGATCAGTGAATT
Source organism: Gambusia affinis (assembly GCF_019740435.1). Classification (NCBI taxonomy): domain Eukaryota; kingdom Metazoa; phylum Chordata; class Actinopteri; order Cyprinodontiformes; family Poeciliidae; genus Gambusia; species Gambusia affinis. The sequence continues at coordinate 11,171,369 of NC_057870.1, forward strand.
GATATTAATAGCTTATCTCAAAACGGTTCAAAACACCCATTCCACTTATGTTTTGTCCATGACATTTAGCCACAACTGGGACTTTTATTTTTTTTCAGTGTGTGAGCCCAATGAAGGAGAGAGTGTTTGTTTAAATAACATTTCTCCAATTGAACCGATCAGAAGTTGGCAGGTCTCTGAATAAGGGTATTTCCACATTTCGCTTTGCTCCATCGGGGGAAATCCTGCAAGCCGCAGCGGTAGTTCAGCAGAACCAAACGATTGTCCAGCACAGAGAGGATACAAGATGATTAAAATAAAAATTTTTATTGACGGTAAAGCTGAAATAATTTTTTTCCTCTGCTTCCTTGCTGGCAAGCGCATACAGAAGGAGCTGGACGGAACAGGTTGGGGCAACTAAGAATTAAACTTTTTCACAATCTTTGGGGAGATTGGCTTGGCGGCTTAAGCAGAAGTTTGATTGACTTTATGGTCCCCCCATATTTGATGCTCAATGCAAAACAACCAGGGCCGGAGTACAGTAGGGCTGGGCTGAAGGTCGGGCCCTGCAGTGCAAAAAGGCCCTTAAATTAGCTTTAAATAACTTGTGAGGATCAAACGAATGATCTTGCAAGAAAATTATTTGCTCAGAAATTTAAAAAGTTTTGAAAGAGATGTGTAATGGTGTGTGTCATTGGAATGATGGCTTTACGGCTTCTTCAGTGCAATGCAAGTGAAAGTCAGACTGAAACGTAAGATTTTAAGCTGCCTCTTTTTACTGTTGCAATAATTTACACAACCAATACAATGTCCTAATGGCATAGTTATTCAGAAAAAAATGGAGGGCTGGTGCTCAGGAACAACTGAGTAATAACACAAATATTAAAACATTTTACCTCAATTCTACCAAATGTTTTTGCTTGTTTTTGTTTGCATCAGAAGTCATCCAGCAGTTTTCTTTTTATGAAAGACTGTAAAGACATCCATTCACAATGTGTTTTAAATTAAACGATATATTTTAGTTACCTTTGCGTAACAGTAGCTTTGGACAGGTCGATGTAGGTGGATAGGCCTACACTTTAGAGAATATGCAGAATCTGCAGAGTCAAGGGGTATTAAATTTCTTTCACCATCAAACAACCATTTGCAGAAATCAGTAATGCATTGATATTAAAAAAAAAACCTGTTTATTTACCTACTGTTGTTTTGTGGAATACTGTATATATGCGTGTTTGGTTCTTTGCAAGCAACTTGGGCCTGCTTTTCCCATCTCTTACGTGGCTCTGCTCAGCTCCTGTTCTCGCGTACCATTGGGAAGGACAAGTCCTGGCTGTCCTGGCTCTTGACAGAGGAGATAAATCACTTAGCACACCGGAGGATAGCCTTCCAGTCGGCAAGCTGGGAACTTCATTATCCCGCCCCTGCCACACATTACCATGCAGATTGTCACTGATTGGGCTGGCTCCGTGGCGTGTGCAGCCTACTTCTGTCACTGCCAGAGGAGCCTCAGATGTGTCTCAGTTTTGAGAGGGGAAGAGCAAGAAAAAATATCAGTAAATGGAGTGATAAAAAAAATATGGAAAGGTGGAAGCGAGACCTACTGCTAAAATTGGGAGATTTTTAGAAGAAGTGGGGAATTTGTACTATTTTCACCCAAGTTCAGACATATTTAGCATAAACAGTTTTGGTACAAAATAGTTTCTGCTGACACTGCAAGGCTGTGTTAAGTGAGGCAAGCATACTTCTGTGTAAATTATGCTGTGATGTAGTTTCCCCTACCAGAAAGGCCCAGGAAAACCACAATTTCTACTCACATCATTTTACGTCAACATTATTTTTTTATGTTAACACCCTGCATGTTGGGAAACAGAATAATTTTCTTTCAGTTTTTGTGTGCGTGGCCTGAAAGAACTCACATACACACACACACTCATGCTTTTGCGCAGATGAGCGCAAACACATGGAAGACTAAGTAAATGTTTGTAATACTAAAAGAAAAGGAAAAGTTTTACTTTTGAGGTGGAATTTCATATGGATAAGATTAGCATTTAGATGGTAATATATTACTCAGTGATCATTGTAGCATTCTTGTTAAATATAGTGGTTAATAAGCCATATTTCGTCTCTCTTACAAACTTCTCAGCCCAGTCAGAGGCAACTTTGCCAGCCGCAGGGTCATCAGCCATGAGCTACTGTTAATTGATCTTTCTCTTCTTTAATCCTGGAACATTTCAGGGTGATGGAGTAGCCATGGGGATGTCTCCTGCCAGATCCCTGTACATTTTTCAAGGATTATTGTTCCTTTTACAACTCAATCTTCTCATGCAGCCAGAGCTAAAATGTCCTCAGCTTTGGGTTGTTACTCCCTTAAAGAGCAGATATATATATATATATTTTTTTTTTTACAGTATAGTGTGTCAACAATACGGGCTGTATACTCCGAAAGAAGTGGGATTTTTTTGTCAGCAACAACAAAGGTGATCCTTTCTTTCCTCACTAACCAGTCATGTTTATAGCCACCATCGCGAAGGCGGCTTCCCCGCAGTGGTTCCCAATTCCGGTCCTCAGGGCCCCCCTGCCTGCATGTTTTAGATGTGCCTCTATACCAGAACAGCTGATTCAAATGATTGCATGACATCTTCTGCAGCCACCAAGTACTACAGGAGCCTGTTAATCACCCAAAGATTCAATCCAGGTGTGTGGCAGAAGGGAAACACCTAAAACATGCAGTCAGGGGGGCCCCAAGGACTGGAATTGGGAACCACTAGACAGGACAATGCTTTTAAACTTACTTCTCTAAATAGTTCTCCACCTTTCTAATGGGACACAGTGACAGGTTTTTTTATTTTAGGATATTTAAAATTTTGCTATTTGAACCAGTTCTCTGTCACAATTAGCTTAACTGCTTGACTTTAAACCACTTTACGGGCAACATCTTGAGTTTTTATTGTGGGCATAAGGTACAGTTCTTCACTCCATTTAAGTCATGCTGCTTCTTCACTGCTCATCATCACTTCTACCCGGTTCATGCACCAGTGGACCGGTCAGGAGTGAATCCAGAGAGACAAGCAAGTCAAGCTCAGAATGCAAAAGATACAGACAGATATGTGAAAAGAGAAGGCAAAACACAATGAAAAATAAAATCTCATTGGATAGAAGAATTGTGAGGACCAGAAGCATATAAAATAATGGAAATAATTCAACTTAAATAATTGAATATTTACACTATATAGGAAAGCCTTTCTGACTGAAAAAAACCAAACTTCAAATGTTACTAAGTGTGTTAGGGTGAACATCACTGTAGAAAAAAAAGATGGACCGTCAGGCAGTGGTTGTCAAGAACAACACTGTGTTCTCACTTGGAGGGTGTAATAAGTGGGCAGGGGGTTACAGGTGTTTATGACAGAAATAAAAATGACATCTGAAATTAACTAACCTTTAATTCCACACTTTTTAACCATGGTGCGCAAATGAAACTGAGAGGGGAATCTGAATCCTTCACCTCTCAACCTCCAGTTCTCACCACTGTCAGCAGATGTCAGTTAACGCCACTGCTGTTTTTCTCTTTCCAACTCTTTCTCCCCAGCACTTATCCCTCATGATAATTTCATCAGGTATAAGCAGAAGAGGGGTGTGAATAACAACCTGGATCTATCCCTTCTACTTTGACCTACGCTTTGTTTTCTCTCTCTCTCTCTTCATCTTTTAGATGCCCTCTTGGTTTCCCTCCCAACACCACCCCCAGTCCAGGTCTGATGTGTCAGAGGGTCCCCAGGGTGTGTGTGGGCTAATTAGGGTGAGGCAGATCGGAGGGAAACACAGGTGTTAGCCAGACCATGCTTGCTGTACAGAGTAATGACTGCACAGAAGCCCCTCCATCCCACCGCCCTCCCCCAAGGTAATTTGTTGTTGCTCTGTATAACCATGCATCTCTGTGCTCCACTTCTGTTTGCTTTTCATTAATTCGTTTTATGCGGTTGTTTGTTAGCATTATTTATGGGCCACACAAATATTCCAAACCATTAGCTGGAGACAAAACAATGACTTTGCCACTGTGGTCTTTTTTTTTCATCCACCAGGACTGGAATCATTGATGTGTCTTTATCAGGTCAAGGTGGTCTACTGGTGCGTAGGGGTGTGTGTGGGCGTGTGCATGCGTGTGTATGCTGGTGTCTATAGATACAGCCATGTTAGCTCAGATGACCTGTAGGTCGTGTCAAAATGTTTCTATGAATTTATTTGCAGATGACTTTTAGAACCTTAATGAAAAGGCAAAGCAGAATAACTTTCTATGGCTTCTCTCTTTGAACGATTAAGTCGACTTGGGTGTCATGTAAAGAATTCATGAACAGAAATTGACGAGGACATAAAGTAAAAGACAGCAAAAATGGAAAGCTGAAATGGCAAGTGATGGGTAGAGTGTGTAATGTAAAAGGAGATGTAGAGATGACTTGAAGTAAAACAGAAAGTGTTAGGAGATAAAAAGAGAGACTGCTAAGTGCATAATTTCCACCTGACTTCGCCTTTACAAGTGAGGGGAAACTGGCGCTGGTGAAAGATATTGTCTTAGGTCAAGGCAAGTCACAATCACTTAGGTGGCTGCTCAGTTGAGAGGAATCCTGAGAACAATATATCAGTATACAAAATGTATATATATATAAATTTTTAGAGAAAAATGTTCCATGCGTCTGAATGACAAAGTTACACGGTATCAGTCCAATATGTAAATCTCAGCTGATAATATCAACCAATATTTATTTTCGTCTTGTTGCCATTTGTTTTTCAGAGGAATGTAGAGAGGGGTTTGTGGTTCTTATTTGGTAATGTGACAGTGATGCTGTGCAGAATTGAAGGGTGAGTAGCAGAACCATAGAAGCAATGTCAGCTGGTTACTTTTTTTAATAGTAGGGAAATGTAGACAATATTTGTAACATCTTTAATTATCGGTTATGGGTCATTATCAGATATTGATATCAGTCCAAAATTTTTTATATTTGTGCATCAATAATTTTAAATGTTTTAAACAGGATTTAATTTATTAGATTATGTAGCATGGTCCAGAGCATAGATGTTATTCTTCTGATGACCCAGTGATCACTGCACAAAGCCCCTCAGTGAAGAGGGATGCCAACTACAACATTGCCACAAAGCCAGCTGTGGTTTGATGCACCCGCACAACCTGAAGTGTATTTGAGGAAAAAAGCTCACACGTCACAACTGAGCCCCGTCTACATCCCAGCTGGGTTTCCTTGTTGATCAAATTTCCCACACTGTTTTTATGTTCCATATTAGATACCTCCTTGCAAATGGACATATTTAGGCATGGCAGAAGTTGTGGCTTTTGATGACATTTTTTGCTCATCAAAAAACCTAATCTGTCCTGTGGTTAGTTTTTTCCAGTCACCATCAATTAAATTCTTCATTTTGGATGATGCATCTGCCTATGTTGATATAGATAGATAATTGAATCTTTTAGCTCATTGGAGGTAAAGTTATCTAGGGTGCACTTTTGGACTGTCCATGATTTAACTACCTAATGACTGCTGGTCACCAGCCCACCTGTGACCTTGCTAAGATAAATGGATATAGACAGTAGATGGATAGATGTCTTAATTAGAGTCTGCCCATTGCGTTTTACAACTGTCTAAATCTTTTAAGAAAGTTAACTGTTTCACTCTCTCCAATCTTGGAAGTGCTGTTGCAAATAACGATTGCCCATGTGGTCTGATCCAACATAGGAGCTGGTGCGGCTCAGATTGCTGAAGAAGTTAATACTGGGTCTGGTTCAAGTCAACTCAGTTTTTAGGTATCAGGATACACTGTGCATCTCAAATTGTTCCTTGCAGAGCTGTTTAGCCACTAATCAATCAGGGTGGTCAGAGCATTTCCTGACAGTTTTCCTTATCAGACATAGGAAGCAAGATTCTTGCTTCTTTTTCAGCAAGAATCTTGTCCTGGGATGTTTTGATTACAACAATGGGTTTTAAGTATCGGCTTGACCTCTAATCTAATTGATCATCAGTGATATGTGTTGGACAAACAAGTTTGATCATTGGAGAGCCGACCTCACAGCTGTTCCAATCAAAAGAAATTTATGGCAAGCAGTGTGCTTCAGGGCTGTTTTGAAAGCCAAAGACGGGAACCAAGACACTAGGCAAGTGGTCATTAAGTTACATAGCCTTGAGTGGTGGATGATTGGGAGGAATTTTATCTTATTTTAAGTAAAACAGAATTGCTCTAAGCTATGACACCAATGTCACAGCATGTGCTACAGTGACTATACCATGAACTCATCACTCATATTTAAAATATCACTTTTATCATAATTCCTCTTACTATATGATTAGAATACTTCAGAAGAAATTCTTTTGCTAAAAATATATGTAATAAAACATTCAAGTAATAAGTAAAACGCTCTGGTTCCCATGTACTTTGTGAGTCTTAACTGGATTAATTAAAATGTTTTATTAAGTGTCAAAAGCACCTGCAGGGCTTACCTTGAAAAACCCGACAAAAGTGCACTTATTGGCATAAAAGGGATAATGGTGGAACAGAGCAGTTGCTGCCTGACATTGATAAAAAAAATATATATTTTGCAGCTGACACAGGTGAGTGCCACCAAGTTCCACTGCACAGATGATTGGATTGTGAGCTAACTGATCACTCTTTCATTTGCACTCTTTCACCCTGAGGTCGGAAGTGTGACACAAGGCGTTTGTTCATTTTACCACTGCTTATGTCAGTTGTTTTTTTTTTTTCTAATCAGCACTGCCGGTGTGTAAGTAGTGCAGGTGTGGCTCAGAGGAGCTGTAATGCTGAGGATCTGTGAAATTACTCTTGTTCTGGGGTTAAGATGAGAAACACCAGAGAGGAATTGTGAAAGCTGAGGTTAATAACAGATTGTTAGTTGTAAGGACTTTTTAAGATTAGAGTTTCTTCTTAACAAAGCAGATGCAGCAAAAACATTTTGGCTTTTTTTTTTTTTTTTGCTTTTTGACACTCTTGTCACTTTTTTAATTATCATATGAATGGCTTTTCTGAAATGTGAATGTTTACCTCGTATGCCAGTTAATACTGAGAAAAAAGACTGCTTCAATTTATAGAAAACTGGCCTCAATGGGTCAAAATATTTTATTTTATCATAAAAAGATAAATATCTCATTGTCTCAACATGAAATATGTCACATTTTGATCGGGTTTTTTATAAGATATGTTTTATTCAGTAAAAGGCTGCAGATTAGCCTTTGAAAATGCCTCAAAAAACATTCACATAAAAGTAAAATAAGCAGTTTGCTTCATTTGACAGTGTGCTTCATTTTTCTATGCGTAGGAAATTTTTTTTGTTTTATAAACTTTGTTGACATTTTTTTGACTCAAATCTGAAACGTTAACTTGAGTAACACATTTCCAGTGTTAGTCACAAGTATGTACCCAAATAACTCAAATGTAATGTCTTGTCCTGTCTCAGTAAAACGCTATTGGAATAATCTAAAAGTTTATTTTTAGATAATGTAGTTGAATAGAAAAACAAAAAGCATTTTTTTTTCTTATACCAGCATTTCACAACATCCATACATAGTGTAAAATGCCATCAAGACAGACCTCTCAGATTTAATAATTAAAATTCAGTGGAATTGCCAATGACAGCGAAGTCAACTTGAGAAAAAAGGTGGCACTTTGGTGCCTTTGTGTTCTCTCCAGTGGTCTGACTTGAGGTGAGAAACAATAGAGATATCATATGTCAAGAACAATCACATACACATATGGCACTCAGAATAGTGTTGTTCTTGATAATTAAAAATGATGACTGACAAAGTTTTCACATTTAACCTGTAAGTCTGCAGGAGTCTTTCTAATTGGCAGCTACTCGTGTAGTCAGATGTGCGTGTACAATAAAAGTAATGATTACTTAGCTCTTTGACAAACATAGACCACTTTGAACTTCATTTAGGATTGGCCAAAGAATGCATGAGGCCTTAAGCAAATTGGATTCACTTAAGGCCCTTTCTTTCTGCGAAACTGGGCTTTAACAACAGCGTTTCAATACAAATTTTGAGTCTGTAAGAAAGCGTCAAATTTTATTAGCTAAGTTTAAAACAATCACAAATAAATGATTACTATTTGTTCAGATGAAATTGTGAATAAACCGAGCTGAAACCAATGGAAAAGATTAAAATTGTAACATCAGATTATAACTACAGATTTTATTCTTTAAAATTCTTCTGTATCTTTTTCATTTTCTTTAAGAGTGCCACTAAAAGAAACAAACAAACTGTGAATATGCATATTGTACAATAGTTTTCAATAACTAATGCAAAACTGACATCTACATTTCACACGCAGGTCAATGCCTGTGATCAAAAATAGTATGTGTCATGAAAGGCCCTTGTAATATTGATGATACCTAATGATAAAGATAATTATGTCTGGTCTGCTGAACCACTAAAGTGGTGGTCAAAGTGGAACAGCCTTTCTGTTCATGCCTTTAAGCCACTTGAGCGACCAGAGTCCTTGCTTTATTCACTTAGAGAGCCCCTGTTATCCCCTTATCAGCAACTAGGAACCTAGACCCACTTTCAACAGTATGATGATGATAAAAGGTTGATCATTTTGGTTGTTCTGCTGTCTTAACAGTAGATAGTTATTACTGGACACATGGGTTAACATTTTACTGAAACGGTAATGAAGCTCCACGGTTCCTAGGTTTTTCTATTTAACATTGAGTAAAATAGAGAAGAATTTATTTTAGGGTTTTTCCATTCCATAATCCACAGTTCAATGTAAAGAGGCCTCATTTTAAAGCCTTTTAGGGCCTCATTCATTTTTATGAGTGTTTTTCTTGTCAGCTCTAATTCTTGTCTCTCCAGCTCCCCTAAAACTATCAAAAAGTCTTTATTTTCTTTTTCAAATATAAAAAAACCCTGAGACTCTGTAGGTGAGGCCTCAAAGACACCTTACAAAATATTCCTTTAGTGGGTTGTGCCTAATGTTTACTTGGCATGTACCAGTGCCCAGAGGCAGCTGCTTTTATTCCTTCTCTGACATCAGTGCTGTCTTGAGCTGCAAGAAGAAACCCTCTATGCCCACAATTAATTTCCGCCAGAGCTGTAATATTCCCCTGGCATCTGCGTGAGACTGGCAGCAACCAAAGGATCTGTAGGCTCTGGGCTCAGTCCTTAATGGACATTTATGCCAGCAGAAATTGGTCTCAGCTCTTCATAACCCTGAACAGCATAACACACGTATGGAAAATGAAGCCTATGCTCTTTGTTCAAGAGTGGTAATGGTATGTTAATGTGAGTAATTACTCACTAACAGGACCCTAATTGTTAAAATCTATTATGAAACAGAAAGGACAAGAATCGAGTGGCCATTCATTGGGTTTTCTTTTTGATTGAAACAATCCTCAACAGTTATCCTCAAACAGTAATTTTTACTGTACAGTTTTTCCTTTTCCTGACAGTCATTTTGCTGCTACAACACAAAAAGGCAGATATTTGCTCTTTTGATTTAGATGAAATCTCATTGGCAATGTTTATGATTTCTCCCAAAATTATAAATTGTGACTTTGTGACATAGTCATAGAAATGATACTCTATCACCTAGTCACATAGCTAAAGTATAACTATTTTACAGTTCTAGTTGTTCTCAGATTTTACTTAGCTATCATGTAGTTATTTTCTTTATAAAAAGTATTCTAGACAGAAACTAAGAAAACAAATTTGTCTATAAAAATAATACTATCAAAGAAGACTAAGAACAAGATTACATAGAGGTTCTAAAACTTTCAATAACACTGGAAAGTCTATTTGATTTAACACGAGTGTCCTTTTTTTAACCAGACAAGCTAGAGGGATCCGAATACTTGCTTACTAGATACAATATTTGATGTGATGGAAAAGTGCAGTCTGCGACAGACTGGCGACCTGTCCAGGTGTACCCTGCCTCTCACCCGAAACGTTAGCTGGAAATGGGCACCTGGTGAAATGGGTTTTCTCCGTAGGGTGTCTGGGCTCTCCCTTAGAGATAGGGTGAGAAGCTCAGTCATCCGGGAGGGACTCAGAGTAGAGCTGCTGCTCCTTCACGTCGAGAGGGGCCAGTTGAGGTGGCTCGGGCTTCTGGTCAGGATGCCTCCTGGATGCTTCCTGGATGCCTCCCGGATGCTTCCTGGATGCCTCCCTGGTGAGGTGTTCCGGGCACGTCCCACCGGGAGGAGGCCCCGGGGAAGACCCAGCACACGCTGGAGGGACTATGTCTCACGGCTGGACCGGGAGGCCTTGGGGTTCCTCCGGAGGAGCTGGAAGAAGTGGTTGGGGAGAGGGAAGTCTGGGCCTCCCTTCTGAAGCTGCTACTCCCGCGACCCGACCCCGGATAAGCAGAAGAAGATGGATGGATAGATGGAAAAGTGCAGTCTGCGACAGACTGGCGACCTGTCCAAGTGTACCCCGCCTCTCGCTCGAAACGTTAGCTGGAGATGGACACCTGGTGAGTGTTGCCCACATATACAATTGTTTCTCACTTAAAATCGTGTCAGGTCTCTGTCTACTCTTCCTGCTCTTTAATAATGACCATGTGCTCCTGTGTATCACATTGTCAAAATTTATTAACTCTGATTTGGCAATGACCTTTATGCGAAGCTATGAAGGGAATATGAGAATGTTAACAGTTGCTCATTTGAGTCTCCTTTGTGCTTTGAACAGTAGACACAATGTCAAAGATTTCAAACTCAGACTAAAGTGGAAACTTGGGTGTGATTTCAGAAATACCAAGAAATAACACACCAAATAATAGGCTACAGAATGGGTTGTACTAATGAAATAATCATTTGTATTGCAAATGAACGCACAGTCTTGGCTCTTGGCCTTTATTACCATACAGGTCTCTTTTCCGGTTGTTTTTTTCAGTACAGTGCCCATTCCTTTCATCCTAATCATTCCTTTTGCATAAGACTCAGCTTGGCAGAATTCATATCAAAACTTGTTGATGCCATGTTTATGCAGGGGTAGCTCTAGAGCTGACTCTTGGACTTTGTCCAAGGAGCAGCAAAGAAAATTAATAAAAACAAATAAGGTTATAGTTAAATATTTGTCTTCTTTTTTTTTATCACTGTTTGTTTAAAAATGCATAGCCTAGTCAATGCCTGGTAACATATATGTAAAAGACAAACATCTTGAGTTTGGCTGGTGCTCTGACAGTTTGCAGCCCAGAAAGTTGTGATCCACTCCCGTGTCCTCACTGTTGCCTCCCACCATGCCCCTTAAAGAGCAAGAGTTCATGGGAATGACCAATGGGAATCATTGCTCAGCTACTTCCCACAGCCAAGAGGCAGCTGTAATGCTTTAACCCCCTTCCCCATATGAGTTCATAAACACACACACACTCACAAACTTTCTAAAACACAATGGAATTTGTAGGTACTAACATTTGTGCAGATATGAGCAGACACATTCCGCAGTAGTACAGCTCCTCCCAGTCGTACTGTGATGCGGCTTTTGAATTGATGGTGTTACTGCTGCAGTGTCCTAGATTGCCCATGAACATTCATCACTGGACCCTCCATGGCAAGCTGGGGCCACTGGCCGTCACTCAAACCCCATCCCATAACACTGGAGAGGTACTGATAAAACAAACAACACCCTGCTGAATCACATTGACCCTCCGAGTCTGCATATTACTCTCTGCCATCTCTGCACCCCCTCACTTAAACAATCTCTTCTTATTTGCTTTTGCTCTAACCCCGTCACCCCTTTTTGTGCCTCAGTATTCTCCATAATGGTTAACTCTACTGTACTTTCACCTCATTCAAAGTGATGGCAAGCATCTTCCATTTTCCACTTTCCTTTATCTGCTTCATGATGCTATTAGATAAAAAGGATTTGAATAGGTGCAGTTACTGAATGGGTTGATTGAGCTAGAAATGGTAAAAAGAAGAAAATGAATATATTGGAAGAGAGTAAATGAAGGTGGATATGAAAGGGCAGAAAAAAAGAGAACTGTGAGAGCCTAACATAAAAGCCCAAAGTAATCTTTGGGAAAAGAAAGGTAAAGATGCAGCTCCTTGTTCTGTGATCAATGCTAATCCTTAGACTGATCCCTGTATGTTTATATGACATGCTGGTAATTCCTGGTGTATAGTTGGTAGACCTTTCAAAGGCAATGTGCCAATATCAAATCAAACGTTGGCTTGAATCATTAAGTATATTGTTTATATAGGTGCTGACACTTCAGCCCATATTAGATCATCTTTTGTTTCTGTGATCAACATGCGCTAACAGTTAACTGAAAGTCCTGGCCGACGACAGACCGGGGGATTGAAGTGAAATCATAATTTTATGCCACTGGTGGACCTCAGGAGGTGGTTGTCAGGCCATGAAACATGATAAACTGTAAGAGTTTGTAGAGAATTGTGAAACCTGGAGACAGTAGAAAGCAAAGTCAGCAAAATAGATATACTGTATAATCCTCTAGTCTTTGTATGATATGAAAAGTAGAATCTGATGAAAATCATATTTAAATTACAATATTTATTTGGAAAGCTTGCATGCACTGGTGAAGTCACAATAGGGTAAATCCCCAGCAGATGATGGCTGTAGCAACCACAGCCCTTTTATTTCTCAATCAGTATATATGTCAGTTTTGGTTCACCACCAGCTCGATTAGTGTATGTAGTGGGGTCAAGACTGTGAATATCACAGGGTTCTTACTTGTTTTTACTTTTTTAGATTTTTCTTTACTTTTTTTTAAGGATCATCTGAGACGTTCACCAAGTAGTCAGATAATTATTACCAGTGACGTGCGGTGAGGTTCATAGCTGGTGAGGCACTGACGTCATCAGAATCAGATTTGCAAATAGATGCATAGATTGACAGCAGTTTACAGGTTATGTTTCACTTCTGCATCCTTACACATACAAACTGTAGCTCACAAAACACACATTTCCTTAAAAAACAAAACAAAATAAATGTTATTACTGTCTTACCTTACCTAAAAAATCACTATCTCTATTATAATCTATCGCTTCCCGAATCGTTTAGCCTAGCTCGCTGTCACTTACTCGGCAGTTGAGGAGTGAACAAGACGAACGTCTGGGATCTTGAGCGCCCCCTGCCATGAGGCAAGAGAACTGCCTGCCTCACCTCGAACCTGTTCTCTGCCGTTTATAATCGCTCATTACACGAAACACGTTACACAAACACAGTTGGTGACAAAAAGCACTGTACATTATATACATAAGCTAAATTATTGGAAATAAGTTCACATATTAAATTTGTTTAAACCATTTTATTGACGCCGTACAGCAACATGCTCTCCGCTTAGCAGCCAGCGCAGAGCCAGGGGTTGCGCAATCCAAGGTGAGGCAGAGCTCGCTGCTGCCTCACCGGCATCGCTTCCAAGCATTTGAATGGGAAAATAAGAAAATTCAGCGATTTTGAACAAATAAAAATCGAAATTGGTGAAGCTACATGAAAAATAAATATTTTTTAGTACAAACCACCGGATGAATATATCAATTTAAATTACTTTATGATTATATATTTTCTTTCTTTCCATGATGGCTGGTGAGGCACTGCCTCACCTGCCTCCCCTGACCGCACGTCACTGATTATTACCCATAATACTAAGAAAGCAAGTCATGTCTTGAGTTAGATTTTCAGCTTAGAGCATTAGACCCCTGGAGGTGAGAAATTTTTCATCAGGGCAGATATCTTTCTAATGTTGCATGACAGTAAATAACATTAATATTGGGTCATTGCTGCAACTTTTATGTGGGAATTGTATTGATGCTGTAGCTGTGGAGCCTATGTTGTTGATTTCACACTCCTAAAAATATCTGTGGCAGCCTGGATAAGCTGGTTATCAAATTATGTATGCCACAGTGTTAAATGTGTAGGAACACCATGCTGGAGCATTATTTATCTTTGTTACATAAGGCAAATACAGAGTTATGTGTCAAGGATATAATTCAGGGCTGCACAGTGGCGCAGTTGGTAGAGCTGCTGCCTTGCTGCAGAGAGAGTGGGTCTTTCCCCCGGCCCAGGGGAAAGACCCCGGGCCTGGGGTCTTTCTGCATGGAGTTTGCATGTTCTCCCTGTGCATGGTGGGTTCTCTCCGGGTTCTCCAGCTTCCTCCCACAGTCCAAAAACATGACTGTCAGGTTAATTGGTCTCCCTAAATTCTCCCTAGGTGTGTGAATGGTTGTTTGTCCTGTATGTCTCTTTGTTGCCCTGCGACAGACTGGCGACCTGTCCAGGGTGAACCCGGCTCTCGCCCGGAACGAAGCTGGAGAGGAACCAGCAACCCTCCCGACCCCATTAGGGACAAGGGTGAACAGAAAATGGATGGATGGATGGATGGATGGATGGATATAATTCAAATGTTTATATTTGCCACAACTAGGCCTGTCACGATAACAAATTTTTCTGAGCAATTAATTGTCTCAAAAATTATTGCGATAAACGATAATATTGTTTGAAGACCTTTTTACACTAATTTAATAGAAATAATGCAAGTGATTTCCTGCCAAAGATAGATGCATTTTATTTTCAAAAGAACACTCAACACTGGAACGGATCAAATAAACAAGACAACCAAAAATAAAATGGATTCTCAGTCTCCATTAACAAAAATGTGCTTGAATAAAAACAGCTAAGTGTAAATAAATACTGCATTCAACCAAAAGAGTGCAGATTTTGAAGTCTGTTTACCATATTGTCCTTCAGTAATCATTAAATTTAAATAGAGAAGATGGGCACATCTGACTACCTGATGCAATAGTTCACACTACACGTTAGTTCACACCTACATTTTCCCCTTACAACAATCTTAGAACGTTGATCAATAAAATGTCTAAAAATTCAATAAAGTTAGGTTTTTTTATTCATATCTTGAAATGGCAAAACACATTGAATTATCGAATTGTTTTCATATGTTCATGAATACATCACTGTAAATGGGTGTGTGTGTGTGTGTTCATCAATAAAACCAATTTATCAGAATCAGCTGTATCAAATGTACTTATTGTGCCCCAAAACAATAAAATAATTACATCCTAATCATATTCAAAAGTTTGAAACGTTGTCCTTAGTTTTTTTTTGTTTTTTTTTCATTCCTAAATATAATAGTGTGTGAGAGACAATGTGTCAATGACATTCATTAACTTAAAATACTTTGCAGAACAGCACTTTACGAAGTTCGGTCCATTTATTAGCTTGCTGGCAGATAAGCCACTTTCAATATGGCGGAAGCTATAGCGTATTGCAACAACGGGCCGACCCTCTGAAGGAATAAGTTCCGATTCAAAAGCACTGTCGTCCAATCAGCGATTTCTCAGGTCTCCAACTGGGACATATCCTTTCCGTTTTGTTAATGTAGCGTTTTTGTAAGTTGTAATTGTGCTTCGTTAATGTTGTGTTTTTGTAATTTGTAATTGTGCTTACTTAATGTTGTTGTGTTTTTGTAATTTGTAATTGTGCTTTCTTAATGTTGTGTTTTTGAATTTGTAGTAGTGGTTTGCACCTCAGGGCCACCGTAATATTGGTTAGGAAGTGACAAAAGAGAAGCGGTACATCCTTAAAAAAATACTACCTCACAGATATCATTTGGTCACGTTGGAAATAATTTTGTTTCAGTATATAGTTTAATATATATAAAGTTCTGAATAAATTACTTGTTACTTGTTAGATCTGAAAAACTTTGTGGCATACCTATGCATTTACAAAAAAAAAGGCAGAAGAACTGGTTCTTGAGGGCTTTCAATTAATTGAAAAAGAAAATATACAAAAGTGTTTACAGCAGTAGCTCATCCAATGTATAATCAGGAATGAGAAAAGGTCAAGCACAGAAAGAGAAAGATTAAACACAGAATGAACGTATACGGAGAGAACATGAAGTTAAGGCTAAACACAAAAACATTGGAACTGGTGTAGCTTCAAAAAAGATGAACGTTTGAAAATTGAACGTCTTAATTGTGAATAAATGTGTCTCCTAATTATGTTTTCTATCATTAAAATTCCAAATTAACTTAAACGCATCTTCTGATTTTATGTTTAAATTGACATTCAGAATTTTATAAATATTAAAGTGAATAAATGATTCAAGCTAGCACACTTAAATTCACACAATTGGTAGAAAACATGGAGGAGAGGAAAGAGACAGAATGTGAGCGATTCTGCCTTGTTGAGGCAATCTAATCTAATCACTAATCACATTAACGCACCACACTCAGCCAGTGCTGGGGATGAAACAACTGCTTTTGTTTCTGTGGCTTAGAATCCACTCATTCTTCTTCTACAGAAGTATTTAGTCACTATAGCTGTTAAAAACAAAGATTCCCTGATGGGATCAGGAGGAGCTATTGAGAAGTACTGGTTTTGCAGTTTACTTAAAAGATTTCTCGTCTTTTTAGAGCTGGAAGAAATTGTAAATGAATAGACAATGCAGGCTGGAAATGAACAGAGTAAAAGCCTGTTGTTGCTGACAGGGAAGATCTGAGTCAAAGTAAGAGAGGATAAAATCTGAGAACTGGAAAGCTGACAGTATTGAGGAGCTTATGTGCTGAGGGGGGAACAATGTTTCACCCATATTCAACGGAATGCCTTAAGATGTTAAATTTGAGAAATCAAACAAGTTTTGATTACATAGACCACATTTTAATCACCCTGGGTGGTAGCCAGTTTTGGGCATTTTAAATAGTTATTTCTAAATCAATTTAATTTAAAATATTACAAATATACAACTTTTAAAATGAGTGAAGGAAAACATTTCTGTTGACAAGAAATTCATGTCAATTGTCATTAACAACCAAACTAACCCACACATACAATTGGTAACTGTAATAAACTAGAATTGTAACATAAATATGTATGATTCCAAAGTTGAAGAAAAAAAAGATGCAAAAAACCCCCCATGCAATCCAGCTAAAGTCCATTAGCTTTTAGGAAGCACATTGTTGTGTTTATTCATATTTATTTCTTTAAATCTTACTTAAATAGACAAAGACATCTGGTGTGAATTTATGAGCTCATTAGAAATCCTACTTCTACTAAGAAATTTTCTTTGGGACTTTGTTTACTACCTGGATCAACCACATAGTTTTAGTAGTCATTCTGACCTTTATGAGAGATTTAAGCGTGACTTGCATCATTCCTCTTACGTTCCTCTTCCTTCTATTTACTTGGTCCTTCTTTGCCATCTATGAAGCAGGAGCTGCCACTTCTAGCTCCTAATGTTGTTTGGCAGAACAAAAGCTTCAGGGCTTCTGCTAACAATCCTGCTCTAGGAAGTTCTGGGGTATGTGAGTTGAGCTGTGCTGGAGGTAATATCACTGTTCTCATCAGTGGGTTCTTATGTCAGGTGGTGTGTATGTGGAGATGAGGATGATTCCTTTGTTTGCTGTGCATACTGCTCTCCATATACTCACTCCTCCTGTCTCTGCCCATGCCTGTCCTGCTCCTTCTTTGGCGTTTTTTATTTTTATTTTTTTTTTACTTTCTGTCAATGCATCCCTCCTCCCCCTCATATTCTCATATTCTTTGTTTGACATCTTGCTTTGAGTTGTTGTTTTTCTCTCCTTTTCTCCCCCTTTCTTTTGCACTTTCTCCGCTTCTTCTTGTGTCTCTTTGATGCCCTTATGGTTGGTTGAATGACTGAAGCCATGAGGCTGTTCCACCCACACTCGCATACTATGCAGAGCTGTCCTATGCTGTGTTGCTGATTTTCCTGCCCAGTCTGCATGAAAAGAGAAAGCAGTGTGACTCAGATGCTAAGGTGGGTGGTATTGGCCCAGGTGGGTGGTTAAATAGGCTAACTGAAGCTTCTCCGGCGCACTCACTTTTACACAGGAGATGCTCTGATAAGTCGCTAAAACAAGGCAAATTGGAGATGTGAACAGCTTTCAAATGTGATTTACAGTTCAAAGATTGTTGCCGCTATATCTCTGGGTTGTTTTGGAGACAAACCAAAGCTTTTGATTTGATTTACTGGGACGACTGCTACGTGCTGTGATAGCTCCTTTAGCCTCAGAGTCAAAACGACATTAGCAGATCAGCATTATCATAATCATCCAAAGCCATGCAGCCTTCTGAGTTATTTTCATCTTTTCTGCATCGCACTGAATGGATATTTGCAAATTAAAAATGGGATTTTATTAAGTTTTAAATTAATGTTGAGGCGCTAAAGCCGTTTTACAAAATTTCTATCCAAGTTGTATTAAACACACAGAGTTCTTATGAGTTACAGTTCTTGGTTTAATTTTAAATCATTTTAATAAAAAAAAAAGTGTTTTACACATTTTTAAAATATAACAAAATGATAACACAGATACAATGATGTTTTTGTAAGCCACAATGCTGCTAGACAATGATACCCCTCCCTTTTACTTTTAAGGTTTTAAATATCCCCCTAAGTAACAGATTTAGGTTTTTACTCTGAGCAGTGGTAATTCTCCCATTCAGGCTAAAGGGAATAAGTCTCATTATGTGGGCATGGAAAATCTGCAGCTTATCTATAAAGGTGCTTAACTTTACTTGGTATGTAATACTGGGAGGCACTACTTAAGGGCTTTCATTCAAATACTTTTTAAACACATAAACAGGATTCAAAATTTGAATTTCCAATATAATGCTGAAGAAAATAAATAGAAAGACGCCAGATGAAATAACTGAAGAGAAGAAAAATACTAAGCAAATAAATTATAGAGCAATTTCAACAGTCCTTTTGAAAGGTATTGATAATACAGAATATTGGCAATGACTCATGTTTGTGATGCATTTTGATACATGTTTTTGCTTCAATTCATTGCAAATTTCACATATAATAGCAAAAATGGGGAACATAAGAAAATATTGGTAATAATTTGAATAAGTTTTTTTTTTTATTCTAAGAGGAGCAAAAACAAAACTTATATAGCTAATTACTGAGTTTCATTCTACGACTCAAGTCACACAGCTTGGACTGAGTCTTGCAAAGTGAATGTTGCTGTGAGCAACATGGCCAAGAATATGCATTGTATTGACAATCGTTCATGGAAAATGTGGCTTTGACTTCTTTAAATCTGAAAGGGAGTAAATTTTACATATAAAGACATAGTTTGCCGCCCACTCCTTCATTCTCACTTACAGGCAAGAAGAAACGGCTTGTTTCCAGAGGATTAAGAGCTTTTCAATCAAAACCTAAATGCAGGCTTTGCTATTTGAAGGAGAAAGCATTTTATTCATAAAAAAAATGCTATAGGCAAGCTAACAAATGAACAAAGCAAAGAGCAAGGCACAACATAGATGCAAACTGTTTTATTTCAAACTCTTTTGCTAAACCTTAATAATTGTAAAATTCAAAATCAAATTTTTTTATTATCATATGCAAATAACAACTTTTACTTCAAATACATTTTTAAAATCAGATTAAAAATAAGTAATCAGTAAAACTGATTATATTTCTAAAAGTATCCAGAGAGCATCTTTATTAAATGCCTGAACCTCATTAGCTGTTTGATTTCAAAGCTGAAATGAGCTTCTTATGAGCGGTGGTCTTCTTAGCGACAGAAACAAGCTGGGGAGCTTGATCCCCTGGAATAGGCTGCTGCTCCTAAGTGAGCTGGGCATTTGATTGAGGTGATTCCTGGACATCTCCACTTGGAAGATTTTAAGACTGGAGGGACTTTATTGTATCGTCTTTTTTGGTGTGGGAGCACCCTGGGATCCCCTGGAATGAACTGTGAAAGTGTCACCTGGGAGCAAGATGTCCCAGTTTCTGTTCTTGAAACCATTACCACTGAAAACTGATTTTGGATGAGAGTCAGACAACTGGTGGATGGAAGGAATCACCAAAGTGGGTTCACAGGACTTGTCTACTGGCCGTTCTTTAGCTTGTGTACCATCACTCATATCTATCAGTGAGTCCCCTAACTGCTCCTGGAACAGGCACTAAGGACTTTTAGGCCACAGGTAACAGAAAATGCATGTACAATGAAGTAACTTCAGTAACAGTTCTGCTTCTCTAAACGTTTTTCAAAGATCTTAATATAATCTTGGTTCACATATATTTTATTTTATTTTATTGTAAAAAACATTATTGTTTGAGAAAGACGACTACGGGGGTTACTGTCTAACCCCCGTAGCCATCTGTTGGGAGCTGGTGGAGGAGCCATGATGGCCCTCCATTTGAATGGTAATTGAGCTTGAAATGCTCTTAATAACAATTGTTCAGGCCTAATATACCACATCAGGAGCTAGAGCACCGTGACAACCCTAAGCAGCCAAGACATTGAAGCACACAGAACAGATGAACCGGAACAACATTTTTCTCCTGCTCATTACCAATTATATATATGTACAAGCAAATACAAATACAAGCCACTGTTCTTCACAGTTTACAATAGCTCATAAAATAAGAGGTCTAAAACAAATGGGCTTCTTTTTCAGGTTTCATTGTATATATATGAAGACTGGCCAAATGTAGGAGCCTTGCAATACATGAGACTTGCCCTACTTTTCTAATTGGTCATGTAATAAACTTGCTTTTCAATTTATTTGTAATGATCAAATGAATCTTAGCTGCCATGACAATGAACACATCCTCAGGGAACGAGTTCCATGTGTTATTAATGGGTGTAAAATGATTTGTAGGTACTAATACGGCGTAGTGTGTGGAGGGGCCTGTGTTCGGCATGACAGCTGCCCCAGGAGACCACAGGGAACGTAAGAGGTACTTGTCAACAGCAGGCTAGAGACAAAAGGCAGACGTCTTCTTAGTCGGCAGGGGCTGGTGTCTGGGATCAGAGGGCGTGATATCCTGTCCGACGTGCCT
Source organism: Gambusia affinis (assembly GCF_019740435.1). Taxonomy (NCBI): domain Eukaryota; kingdom Metazoa; phylum Chordata; class Actinopteri; order Cyprinodontiformes; family Poeciliidae; genus Gambusia; species Gambusia affinis. The sequence goes on from NC_057870.1 coordinate 11,192,150, forward strand.
GCTGAGGTTCCAGAAAACCTCAACTCTCTGCACCTGTCAGGCGCTGCGGGGTGGTGGCTTGACGGTGTCACACTCGTAGCACAAGAGAACGCCTCTCTCCTGAGGTGTACACGTATAGTAATCATCATGACTTCCATTTCAGATGTATAATCAGCCGTTCAATCTGGCAGAAGCACTGTGTTTATGCCTGTATGTTGCATTGTGTTGGAGCTGAAGAGGCTATGTGCTTGGGGTTTGGAAGTGTAATTGCCTCACAAAGTGAACTGAGTCATGAGGAAATGAGCATCCTCAGAGAAAAATCTGTCTTACAAAGTAAGTCATACACAACAACCAGATTCTGCTGCTGAAGCATTACTTATTCCCTCTCAACTCCCCTCTGCTATTCATTTCCCAGTCTATTCAACTTAAAGTGTGTGGGTGCTGCTAACTCACCCAGGCTGCATGTGTAACCTGCTCAGCAGTAGCTAAATGTTACTCTGGGGAAATAGCTTCAAAAGAGCAATACCATGCATCACAGAGACCACATTTAAATACCAAATATTGCCCATTCATTTTCCCCTCACTAGTCATGGAGGAAAGCACAGCACTGTGTTTAGCACAGGCCAGAGGGATTTGAGCAGGCAAACAGATGGGACCTGTGAAAAGGTATGGATAAGGTACAAATGCAGGAATGGGAATCCCCTGAGAGCGTTCTCCTCATTCTGGCACCCACTTTCATGGTGTGTTTAGCGGCCTAGTACATAATTTATGAATAGATCCAGAGACTGATTGTATGAAGCTCGAAGTGTGCTATGTTCTACGTGCTAATACTTTGGTAGAAGGTTTTTTTTTTTTTTTTGGATCAGCATATTTTAGTGTTTAAAACATAAAATTGCTCTACAACATGCTTTCTACACTCCAATTGACGGATGTTATTCCTTCGCTATTAGCTATTTTAAAAAATAAGACTCAGCTCAAAAGAAATGAATAAAAGACTTCGACCTTCAAAGAAATATGTGCAGGTGCAACTCAATATTTTAATAATATAGTACACGCTATTAGTTCAGTTAATTTTGATGACATCTAACAAACCTACAGTTCAGTGTCTCAGACAATTATGTAAGACAAGTGAAATAGAATTTTTGATAAAAGAATGTTGTGACCTCCATGGTCATCAAGGACTGCTGACTTGACATTCTTGATAAGGGTAAGAGACAGAAAGCCATTAATGAAGAATCTCACTGTTCACCGAATGCTTGAATCCCTGCACAGTATGGGAAAGTTAAGTAGAAGGAAAAAGTCAAAATTTGTATTTTATATAAACATACATTTTGCATAAATTTTTGAAATCATGGTCCCAGAGTCTGAAGGAAAAGCAGAGAGGGAGGTAACTAAGTTTATTCATCAGTATAGTTACAAAGGACCAATACCTGGTATAAGGACAGTGGTATTACTTTGCTTAACTGTCCAGCAAACTGGCTTGAACAAAGTACATTGAGAACCTATACAGTTCTCAATACATAAGTGACCCAGCAATGCAGATGAGCTGAATCCCAACACAGGCTTCTACCAAAACAAGCTGGGCCTTCTTCACTGGTGTACCACAGGTTGATCACCTTCATATACCTTTTTGTTTAATTTGAAAAGGGATTTAACCAAATATGGATCACAGTCATTGATAACTGTGATGAAGATGGAAATACTTTTAATAAGGTCACATTTCTGTGTTAAAAACATCTTTTTAATTAATTTTTTGTTGTTGAGAAACTTAAAGTTATGGTAGCATTAGCTGCATGTCATCGCTACCAGAATAAAAAAATAACTAAAAATTACATAACTGTGTAACGAATCAATTGATATACAAGTTTCACATTTTTATTAAATCAGTGAAATAAATTAACTATTCAATATTATTCTTATTCACTAAGATGTATCTTTATTTCCTATCGGCAATAGTAGCAATCAGCACTGCTATTTCAAGACTTCTCAGGGCTGCAGAGTCCTGACAAAACACATGTGGGAGCTGAGCTGACAAATCTGGAGACAACATAGGCACTTTGACCTTCCCCCGACATGCCGCCTACAGGCTCCGAACCCACTCAACGTGATGGGTGTCTGTGCATTTCTACTGAAATCATAATTGCGCCTCCTGTCCAAGTGCAAGAAGACATCTTCTTAAGGACCTTTTCTCTATGCATCTCCGTAAGAAGCGACAGAACAAGAGTACTTATCCTCATCTGTGAATCCAGCCCCTGAGGTCTCTTACTTTCATCGAAAATGTAATGAGACAATGTTAACTCAATTTTCAGAAATTTACGAGAAAATGAAAAAGGCCTTTCTGTGGGATTAGAGAACGCCACTACCATTTAATTTTTGCTTGTTGAGCCCCGATATGGGTTGATAAAATGTGGCTTTGATACTTAAAAATGTCAAATTTCTATCGAAATACACTAATGTCTCTTTGAACGCACACACACCGTAGCCGTTCCTCTCCATTATCTCTGCCTTTTAGGTCTTAGAGGGGTTCTTTTGCATGCCCTGACATTTACACAGCTTTCTATGAATGCACTTTAACTCACACACGTCCACTCAAATGCTACACTAGATCACAGTGTTAATCTGTGTCACAATGCCCTCTGAAAGGATAGGGCACCTTTCAAAGAAAAAAAAAGAAAAATACTTCTGCCACAAAGGACAGTTTGTGGCAAAAGCACATGTCTAGGTTGAGGTCACGGTGAACTGTGTCACTGTGAGCCAGGAAAACGGATGAGGTGGGTCTATTATGCCAAATTCTGGTTGCGGTACATGAACATAGTGGCTGTCTGCTTCCACTGAACCAGTAGCCCTTGCACTCACCTGCAGAGAATGAGAGGGAGAAAAAGCTTTAGTTGTATCCCTTTATCCTCCTTTCATCACACTTTTGAGCATTTGTCTATCAACTGCCACAACTTAGTAATAAGTATATATACTTATTACTAACGAATGTCTCATTCACAAGTGTGCACAAAGGGCATGAATGACCCTTTGGTTGACAGAGACCAACAGTCATTGTAACATTTGGTCTCTCCAGCATGGAAAAGTGTTACCATGGTTGATCTAAACATTTGCCCACTAGAAAGGTCAACTTTATTCAAATTATTTAATTGTTATCATGTTTCAGGGGTTTAAGATGAGCTCACCACATGGTCCATGTTGATGGAAATAGCTTGGAGGAGGCAGCCGCTGATTTGAGGCTGCTTTTAGGTCAACCATATCATCATGTCTTTCTTACATGATGCCAGGACTGTGACATTAAGCTGCAGGCCTCCGGGCCAAACAAGTACCATGCTATTTCTTTGGTGTACCTTTCTCTTTTCCTTCTGTATTTCAAAATTACAGAGGGCACCAGTCAATGCAGGCCCATCATTAATATTGCTGACTGAGACCGTTATGAGGCAGAGATTGTGACTTGATCTTTAGACTTGTACTCAAGTTGCACCTATGCAATAACAAGAACTTCAGACTTGGTACAACTCTAACTTAGAGTCGTGCTTTAAGACTCAGTCTTTGTTACATAATCAGAAGTTAAGGACAAATAGTAAGCTTCACAGCCGTGATTGCGTGTGCATAAAGTCCTTTGAAAATGTGAGCTTGATGTGGTTGCAAATGAGTCTTGGGCTTTTCAGAACAAATTAACTTAACTTCTCTCTGATATGTTGTCGTTTTGCCGTTAAGCATGAGTCATGAGTTTTTCACAGTAATATAAAAGTGTTTTCTGTTGCTTTTAGATCAAAATTCAACATTTGCAACTTTGCAAATTGAAATGAACGTTAAAAGTTTAAAAGACAGCTGCCACCTGGTAATGTGTTCTGCTGAAGAACAAAAAGCAAATTATTTAATTTTGGAACCAGCAATGCAGCTACAGACAAACAAGATGAGAATATTTGTTTTAATCATTAGATGTGAAGTCTGCCTTGGACTTGGAAAAAATACTAAAGATCTGCTTGTAGTGTATGAAATATTTTCCTGCTTCAAATTATGTGGCTATGATTAGAAAAGTCTTCTCAGTCTCCTTGGTAACATTCTTTCTTCATTCACCTCAATCAAATAAATTATCAGTCTAATCACATCAACATAAACACACGAATAAGCAATTGTGCATTTGATCTTAGATGATTGTGTGCCAGTTCAAAGTTGTCACTGATGAACAACACAAAACAGTAATTGGTAAGGAGAAAATTATATTTATGCAAGTGTTAGGGTATATTAGGTAAGGCGTTAAAATTAAGGCAGTTGTCATTTTTTCTATTATTTTTTTTAATGAAAGAGTTTTTAAAAAATACATTGCAAACCCAATTCTGTTATTAACCTAAATGAATATATAACTTCAGCAAAAGCTACTGATTTTGAGATTTGCATAGCAGTCTCCACATTTATTCACACCCTTTGAAATTATTACGGTATGATAAAAAAATCACAGTTTCATGTTATCATAATATTATAATTAGAGCTCTACAATGTGTTATTGTTCTTTTTCTTTAGCATGCTTTGATGTGAATGCAGAGAGGATTTGCTCCCTAAATGTTTGCTGAATTGTGAGCTGATCTTCACCCTTTGCCATGACCGGTTGCTGCCAGAGCCATCGCTCAAAAGAACAATTACAATAAACTTGAATTTAATTGGAATTTCAAATTCAACTATCACCATAGTCTCTTTAGTCAAAGAGACTATGGTGATATTGATTTTATCAAAGCTATTTGTATTCCAGCATGCACATTTGTTTTTAGTAACTAAATATATATTCAGACTGTAAAAGTTAAACTTTTCTGACATGATCATACTGCAGTAAAAGAAGAATTCATATAAAAACTTTGAGCCATTGCTAGTAGTAACTGTGAAGAGGCTGGAACTCTTAAAAATGTTTTCATGTAAACTTTAATCAGGTTTACGTGTGAATTTGGAAAGTAACTATCAACATGCAAAATAAATAAAACACTTCGTAGGCGGACTGGCAACTCAATCTCTAAAGTTTCCAATCTGAGCTTTAACACATCATTACAATCATCTACACCCCCCAACCCCCTGTCCTTTCTCATAAGTAAATAACTAAACTGACACCACCTGAAAAGCATGCACTTTACCGCTGACACTGTGAGGGGGATTTGGTCCTGTGGAGATATAAATACCTGCCGAATCATGAGATACTTACCACTGAGAGATGAAGGAGAGGCCAATCAGCTGAATAATGGCCATAGTTTTTACACCGTAGCTGCAAGTACTGGTTGCCATCAGTAGTAATGTCCACCTTGAAAAACCCTAAGTGTGCTGTTTGATCAATGCTGCCTGATGGGAAGGGGAAAATCAAGCCCATAAATGGGCCTTTGGATGCTAAAAGAGGAGTGAGACCTGAGGGACTGAGCCTTGAAACGTATGGTGAGAGGTATATTGATGGCTGAATTCCGAGAACCAGAGGTGTTTGACCTTTTAACACTTTCCGCTATTGCAAATGCATGTGCTGTAAGGTTGGACGAGAGCTGCCAAAAACTTGGGACAAAAGTAAGACAGTAATTTTTGAATTACTTTCCCCGTCTAATGTATGTCATCATTGCTTTTGTCCACCTGTTAACAACTTAATGGAAGAACAAGCAACTCACACCTCCTGAAATCTGTTGAAGTATTTGTATGTTGGGACGGGCAATATTATATTGTGAAGGAAAGACAGAGTTGATGATTTTACAAAAATTGGATAATCTAAAAAGCACGTTGTATGTCCTCTTTGTCTATGCTATTACTCATTGTTTCACTGACTTTCAAATATTACCATTTTGTAGACGTAACAAAATGGTAAAGCTTAATATTAACATTTAGTTTTTAAAATGAAATTACTATAAAAGCACTGTGGTTACTGTGGTAATATGGTTTTTGGACTTTCCATCAAGAGCACCATCTGAAACACTCATATGGTTTAAAAGGCAGTACAACTAAATACTAAGAAAATTAATCTAATTTTATGGAATTGACAAATGTTTCAAAAATTACTATCTTATTTTTCTGGCATTTAGCAAACATAAAAAACAAAAATCTGGCATCCGAACACTTAAAAGAGGAATCATTGAGTCAGATTTAACCTTCAGGAGACCAGGATTTTTATTTTTTTTTCTGTTTGTCCGATCTGACATCAACGGTATTTCATAGCCAATGGAAGCAGCTCTCTGCTTATAAAAACAACAGTCTTTTCGCTGGTTGTTGGTGTTACTGGGCTACAGACTGTAATTTGTCACTGACATAATGTAAATAAATAAATTCTGTGTTTGTACAAGAATCAATATGTGTCTGAGTGAAATGCTGAAGAACTAACATTACTTCTACTGAAACTATTAACAAAAAAACTTTTGACATTTTTATATCCCTATTTACTTGAGTGTTGATGTCATTATTTATGTTTGAAGTTAGATTAAAATTTCTAAGTACGGTATTTTAAAATAGTATTCTAGAAGTTTTAAGGTGTCTTAAATGCTAATTCTACATCGTTCGTCTTTAATGTAAATGGCACTACATTTTAGTTACACTCGTGATTGTGTTTCTTAAAACTGTTAAGAGCAAATTTGCTTGCTACATTAATATGTATGATGAGAGACAGTTGTGCCTTTATGTCTTTTAGATGCTTTTTCAGCAGTTGAAAAGTTCATCGTCTTAAATGCAGGAAACACCACAACCTCTTAAAGCTGACAGGAACAAAAGAAAAGCAAAGAGAGGGGAAACACAAAAAGGAATAAGTAGCAGCAAAGTTTATCTGAGTAAAGAAGAAGGCATGTTTCTGACACTGTTTTCCTTTTTCATGGCAAAGGGAGCAGAGCCAAGGTCGAGCATGTCAGTGTGAGTCAAGCCTGAAAGTGTGAAGACTCCAATTAGACATAGCCTCGGGTATGACTCCAAAAGACAAGGATAACACACACCCCTCTGTGAAAATGTGCCAAACAACGCATAGTGCAAACACATACACACACACGCACACGCGTCTTCATGTCCCTGTTTTACATGAAATGCATGTTGATACCACAGCTGTTTGCACCCCATCCATCATCTCGAGCAGGCAACAGGCAGAATTATTAACAAGCAAAATCTGTCATGCCCTATTAGCGCAATAAGGAACCTGCTAAGGCAAGTAAACAATTTATTAATGTATGTCTGATCTATCTAATTATTGTGTGTTTGAAAGAGACCAAATATTTAAAATTTCACAGTCTATTTGCACTTAATCGATCATGTTGCTTGTGAGAAAAGCACAGCACTGATAAGTTAACGAGTATACATCATGTTAAAGTTTACATCCATTTTGTTCTTAACTCGCATGTAATGAACAGTAACATATTTGTGCTAAACAAAATTAGATATTGACTCAGTACAGCTTTGTAAAGGAAAAGAAACCCGTATCATTCAAGGACCTGAAGTGTAGCGTATTCAAGATTTTGTTAGTCCCTTTAAAGGAATGCATTTATGTTCTTTCTTTAAGTCTAAACAGCATGTATGGGTTCATGTCCTGATGAGCTCCCCAGTGCTGCTCTATAAAAAGGAGCAAGAGTAATTTGAATAAGTCTGAACTTTTAGCATTTACATACCTCTTTGAAAATCCTTTTGCAATCATTTTACAGCCACATGCAGTTAAAGAGAGGTAAACTCGGCATGCTGAAAGCATAAATATCCAAAAGTTCAAAATGGTACATAAGTCAAGAGCAGAGTTGGACATGATTTTTCTTTTTTGTTTTTTTTTTCATCTGCATTTTTAAAAGTTATGACATAGCATAGAGAACAAACAGGAAATAAATTGACCACTATTTTAATGTAAATAAATCTAATTGTTGTATTTAATTTTCTGCTTAACTGAGAGTAAGCCTAACATCTTTTTACAGCAGCAAGACATATAATTCACTTAACTGAATTACTTACCAGAAACAACATCAAGCTAAATGTAAACATCACTTGACACATGAGAAAAACATTGGACATTGCTGATTTAAATCTTTATAGAAGCATTAGCATTAGCATTAGCGATAATGCCATGACATGTACAGCATAAGCAAAGCCACATGAAAAAGCAGTGTGAAAAAATCTCATAAATGAAACATGGAAATGTAGGATGGTTAGTTATTTCCCCTCTTGTGTACAGTTAGCTCTGTCAGGGGTGCAGATGACCCAAAACCAGAGATTGTCCCTGTCGTCTACCTCCCGAGACCTGCTTTGGTCTGACCTAATTTACACCCATTGATCTATTTCCAAGCCATCAAATGTGACCTCTCAGCCACTTTCCTCTACTACATAAACTGCATGGCAGGACTTGAAAGGTGCCTTGCTGTGTTGATGTTTTAACTGATCTATGATAACGTTTTTTTAACCGTACAGTCACTGTTAGAGGTACAAGTAAGTGATTCACATTCATCCTTTTAAAAACAAGCTTATTTTGCTGCCGTGTGCTAATTTCTTTTAATGCAGTTTGTGTTTGGTGGAAACTGATACGCTACATTTAGAAAAAGATTTGCATGATTAGCCAGTGTCTGGATAAAATATGGTTTATCATTTTTGAAAAGAGCCTCTCATTCTCCTGGACAGATGTTATTGCTTTAATTTGCGGTTAAAGTAATCACATTTTAACGCGAGATGGATGGGTGGATGGACATTTTAAGGAGAGTTTACTATAATATTTTATTTAGTTTTTATTCTTGTCATGTTGTGCGCCAAATAGCCTAACCTTTGAAACCCATACATTTTCTTATCACTGTAACCTAAAGTAAATTAAGAATGTTTTGTTGTTCTTTTTGAATCTGTTGTTTCAAAAACTTTGCGGATGAAAATTTAAAAAAAACAACAACAAAAAAACCACATAAAGCGAAATTAATAACACTATTTTGTGATGCTAATTTTAAAGTTATTCACTATTTAACGTCATCAATGTTTCTCATTGTAAGAAGCGGCAGCCGCAGCTGCGTCGTCATTATCATCAGAGTCACTAATGGGATCATTGTTGCCATCATCAGGTGAGCAAGCAACTCTGATTGCTCTGCAGCACATGGGTTGGTTGTTGTGACCAGTTCAGAAACAAAGATAGAACGCAACTCTATCCATCTGTCCGTCCATGCCTTCCTCCATCTGGAAAGGGAGAAAAGCAAAGACGAGCTTCGAGAGCAGAGGCATAAATCGCTGGAGGCCTCAGACCAGCCTGTGTAGTCCCACCCAGCCCTCTCCTGTCCAGGCAGCATCTCAGTTAGACTGAGTGGCCCTGCTCCAGCTTGTTAAATAATGAATTAGAGGCTGATATCCTGTGACGGAGACTGGGAGAGAGCACTTCCTCTCTGGGCCAGAGTGGGGCTTGAATACCCGTGAATAATACATGGCCAAAAGTGGGTCTACTGAAATGACTCAATACCAGGAGTCAAGTGAGAGATTATTTTTCCGCAGTTATGAAAATATTGCCGCCTTTGTAAAACAATAGGAGAGGCAAGAAGATGATTGCATGTCATAGGCTCATAGTTACTGTGATATGTGAAAATGTTATCAAATTTACTCCATAATATGGCTCATTATGTTAGCTACTAAAACGCCTGTCCAAAGGCATGTCTGCAGAGGAATGGACAGATAAAGTTGCAATCCATTGAGCATAAAAGCAATGGCTAATGTACTTCTGTGATTAAAAGATTTTTTTTCCTGCCGAAAGTAGACTTTAGAGGTCCCCTTTTTATCAATGTGACACAGTAAATTTCTGATCTGTTTTTCAGTGATCCATCTTGTGAATCTGGTTTCTTTGCCTGAATTTGGAAGTAATGAATTTAGGGACCTGGAAGGTGAACCTCTACCTCAGCCCCAAACCATTTGCAATATCTTATAGTTGTTCTTATCCCCTTATGATGAAATTAGTCAAACATCACAACTCTGAACTGTTTTCAGAGAGATGGATTATGTTAGTCTTTTGCCACACATAGCATATTTAAGTCTTCTTGTTCAACTTTGAACAGTCCTGATGAGAGGCACTCATGTTCTGTCACATACATGGCCTGTGGCAAACTTTATATAAAGATTTTTCTTAATGGCTTTCCTTTAAATGTAAATGTTTTGATTGTTGTTGTTTTTGTGGTTTTCCGTGTTCCACATTGAGAATTGGTTAATTGAGCATGTATTTGAAAACCATAATATCACCTCTTCTACATAGAGAAAAAAAAAACTTTGAAGAAAAATTAGGATATACTTTTTTCACGTAGCTGTTAATTTACACATTAAAAATGGAGTTCAGCCTCCCACAGGACAAACCATCGCTCCCCGCCTACCCCCCGTTTGTCACTATGCCAACTCAACCCTCCAAGAAAGCTGGAAACCGCAGGCTCTTGCTGAGCCCCCAGCTCTCCCAGCTAACCACTAATCCATGTGTTTGATATATTAGACGCTCTGCCTGGATTTATTCTGTAGGGATGTGTTGTCCCTTCTTCTGCCAAGTTCTCTCCTTTTCCTTTACTTGTGCTCTATCTTGCTCCTACTGCAGTCCAGAGGATTAGGCCGTAGTCCATGGGATTTGCCTAATTGTGTTTAATTAGGGTTGGGTCAGGCCAGAGTCAAAAACCGTAAGCTGTTAGACTTCAAGAAAAGAGAGTAGACAGACACCCTCCAGATATGTGGCTGGCAGGGTTCTAGACAGGTAAGAAAGAATGAGAAAAAGAAAGGGAAGGGTGGATACTTAATCTAGATTGAGAGCAAGAAGAAGGAGAGAAAGATAGAGGGCATAGGGAAGAGGAAAAGAGAAATCAGTAAGGTGATGACAGTGTCTGTGTTGGATTCCCCCAAGGAGTAATCGATTACCACGCGCCTTGTTGTTCCCCTGACCTCTGTTTCCCCGTACTTTTCTATGTGACACCATACTGGGGAGAGCTGTAACTCACTGTGCCCTTGGTTGGAGCTTTAAGAGGACTGTGGGTCAGGAAAGCTTCCTTCCAGGATGATGCACTGCATCCCAGCTGGAATAACTTCTTTATTAAAGAGCAGTACCAGTAGGCAGCTCTATGCGCTTCTCTTTGTAGGGGCTACAGTGGCTTGTTAAGATATCCATGAATCTAGAACTTTTTACCATTCTATCATGTTACAAGCCAAGCCAATTTAGTTTATAAGTACTTTAAAACAACAAGACAGACTGAAGGGCTGAACAGACATTATATAAAAGCCTCGCACACAAGTACGAGCAAACATCCACAGAATGTGGTTTTATTTGGATTGAATGTGATAGACTTAACAGAAAGTAGTGCCTAATTTTAAAGGCAAATGGTTTTTAGGTATTTTTGGGCAATCTTTTTACTTTGTACAGCTAGACATATTTTTCCTCATTCTTCTTTTAAAAATGCTGAAACTCACAGTAATTAATAGTTGAATATTTGGCAAATTTTTCAAACCACTACATTTTTCAAATTTGCCAAATATTTTCTTATGTATTCTTGTCTGGACTCTACCTGCACCCTTCTATTACATTGATATGCCTTGAATCACTTAATTTATGTCCTGACAGGATGCTGTTGTCCTCCTGGAAGATGACCTGCCAGCTTGATTTGAATTCTTTTGTGACTTGTAACAGGTTTGCTCCATGTTTGGTTCTATTCATCTTCCCATTATACCTGCTGAATGAAAGATACCCAAGAGCAGGATGTTTCCTCATGAAAACAGAGTGTTCAGTGAGGTGGGTGTTAGTTCTCCGCCATACATAGTATTTACGACCACAAAGTAAATTTTGGTCTCATCTGATCTGAGAACCTTCTTCTATATATTTGTTGTGTTCCCGACAAAATTTTACACTTACTTTAAATATTACTTTTATTTAACAATGGGCTTCTGCTAGCCACTCTTATATTACACAACTTTTGTGAAGTGTACAACTAATAGTTGTCCATAAAAAGATCATCCCACCTGATGAATGGACCTCTGCAGCTCCTCCAGAGTGACTATGAGTCGCTTAGCCACCTCCATGATTAAAAGGGGCAGTATTTTGTAAAAGCTATTTTTTTAGCTCTCCATCCTGTAATGATATTATTCCCTCACCAAAAACATGCCTGGAGTTTTACTTACATTCTTTCATACGTGTTTGAAAAAGTTTTTAATCTCCCATGGCAACCATTCAGCTGTTCAAAACGCAGTATTACGTGTTTACCAGCCACATTGTATCACTTTATAGCCCAATCAGGTAACTAATAGAAAGTAGTGTCCAATTCTGAAGAGGAACAGAATGGAGTCAAAAGGTCGGATGTTATAAAAATGCTTAATATAGCCTATTGAACATGACTTAGTACAAATTTGACTTTGTAATTTAATGGCTTGAAATTTGGCCTCTGTTTCTTTAAGTTTAAAAAGTTTTGAAAACCATGTCTCTTTTTCCTTCAACTTTGCACGTCAGACATTTGTTTCTTTAATTTGCACTGAGTGAGGTGTGTTGGAAAAAAATAATGTTTTACCACATATGGTCTGACTTGATACTGTGATGTTGTGCTAATGCTAAAATTGATTCTGTTATGTTGTCATAGACACAGTGGAAAGAACATTTTCTTTATGAAAACTAATTACTTATTGCTGTATAAAACACCAAGGTTCACAAACTCACATAAAACAGTGCTTGTCATGTTAGACACTGGGACATCTGCTTTCCCAAACAACATTTATTCATTCACTTTAAGTAATAAGCTTTCATTATGATATTAGGGGTCTTATTAAATCTTTTTTGGAAGAGGTAAATGTTACTCCTACATTTCGAGCTGAAAACACACACTTTCACTTTGCACACAAAGGCATTGTCATCGAGAGTCTCTAAGAAAGCACAGAGCCTCCAAAATTCCAGCTGTTGATGCAAGCACAAAGCCTGTCATCGTGAAGCCACTATAAAGGGAATTCCAGCGCCAATAAAGGAACACAGATGGAGCAGTAGCTGCATATAAAATTTAATTAAATGTGGCTGCTGGCTGTTGTCTCGTTGTGATGTGAAATACAGTCTTCAAGTTAGAGATTTTTACAGACAATTGTTCATATTCCTACAGAGTAAACTAAAGAGGTACCTGACACTGACAATCCTTTTTAAGTTTAGGGTTTAGAAGTAAAGTTCTAGATGTGTTTGAATAGTGTAGGAGTGTATGATATAATGAGAACCAGTCTTGTTTCAGAGCAATTTCTTCAGTCTGCACAAATACAGCAGACTAGTACAACCCTTGATACTTTCATGTCTGTCATATTATGTGTATTGATTCAGCACAATAGAAAGATGGCCACCAAAAGCAAATTCAATAAACATCAATTTACTCAAAAGCTCCCACAACTACTTAATACCTCTTAATCACAGTGACCCATAACAGCATTCACTGCACTTCACTTGGCTCAAAAACGGTGCACTGTGCAATTATTTAAATTACAGTTGAACAAAAGCAATAGTTGGAAATGCTGAAATTAAGTAATTACTGGGGTAGCTAATGCTGGGACCAAATGACACGAGCCAAGAGATTAAAGATCTCATATCCATAGTAACCCTACTAAAGCAAAGTAATATTTATGTAATTTGTACCAATGTGATCAGAAACAGATGCAATAAAATTTGTTATTATTATTATTATTAATTATTATTATTTATTAACAATAAATAATAATAAATTAAGAGAACTTCTCATCCTCCTTGAGGCTAGTTATTCACACAAGTATCACAGTATATTGGAAGCTTACCATCTAATCACGTTTAGAGTTAACCTGGGAGTGGTGACGATCACCGCTTTTCTATTCATGACCTTCTTTGACGCCTGTAAGTGTACCATCATAAAGAAGAAATGAAGGAAACTCACTCTAAAGTGGAGGCCAGAGATGGAGAAAAAGAATAAAGCTTTATTATTCATCACATGGTTGGCAGGGCAAACTGGTGAACACAATATATCCATTTGCATCAGCCTAACAAGTTAGTTCTCTGTCATCTCTGTCATTAAGTATTGAGCTGTGTGAATCAACCCTGGTCACATTAGGAATCTGTGCATCCACAGGGCAATCCATTTCACTGGATTTGTTCCAGCTGCTGTTTTGTTTGTTGTAATATAATCAACAATTATTAAATTACATTGTACAGTTCTGTGAAAAGGTTTCTACCTTCTTACAGATTTCTCCTTTATGGTTTTGTCACTACTAAATGTTTCAGATCATCAAGCAAATGTCCACCTCATAAAAAAGGTAACCCTAGTCAAAGCAAAATGCAGTTTTTAGATTCATTCTTCAAGGAAAAACAAATACCCTCCAAACTATTTGTCAAAAAGTTGTTGCACTCATCTTAATAACTGGGTTTGCCTTATAGTGATAACTGCACAGCCTGTAATAAATGAAATAATTATTTGTAAACTGCATTTTTTCATTTACAAGATAGTATTTGTCTGATACTAAAGGACATCAGAACCTTATTGCTCTTAGGCCTAACACATATCTCCTTTTCCAAACCCTGTGTGACAATAAATGTGTAATATGTACTCTCTCACTAGGGTCTATGAAAATATCTGCATTCACTCCAGATTTTTTTGACAGTGTGAAGTATGTGTAGCAACAGGAACAATATTAGTTCTAGACAGAGGGTGGCGCCATACAGTCAGGATATAAGGAAAACAACAAGATCAGAGTTTGATCAGAGGAAGAAAAACAACGTGTATTTTGATGAAAAAAGTGATGAGAGAGCACCTGTTTTCCAGCTAATAAAAACACAACAATTACTGTTTTCATTGAGTCATTGCTCAATGAAAACAATGATTAAAAATTGCAATGCTATTCTGATCATAAATCCACCATTTTTAGGCCCGAGCAGCAAAGCGCTGCGAAGGCCTATTGTATCTGTACTGTTTCTTATTATTAGGCCCGAGCAGCAAAGCGCTGCGAAGGCCTATTGTATCTGTATTGTTTATTATTCTTTTTCTTCCACCCTCTTTGGAGGCCTTTTTGGAGGCTTTATCATATTCAAAAACTCACCAAACTTGGCGGACGCGTAAAGCCTATTTAAAAATTTCGTATTTTAAGGTCGTTGCAAAAATCGCCAAAAAAATGGCTCAACAGCGCCACCTAGAAATTTTCAAAAGACCCTTTTCTATTCACTTACTTTGTCGTAGAGACTTGAAATTTGGTACAGTTGTAGAGCTCCCCAAGACGCTCAGAATTTACAATTATTGTCATAGTGCAAGTATCACAGGAAGTCGGCCATTTTGGATCGAAGGTCACATTTTGACCCGATTTTTGCCGTTTACAGCCTTCGTATTTGATCGAACTCCTCCTAGGGATTTCGATTGATCGGCTTCAAACTCGGTCAGTCTGATCATAAGGCATGGCCGATTAAAAGTTATCAAAACGGTGACTTTTTGAGTATGCTGAAGGGGGGCTAGCAGGGGTCAAAGTTCACCAACTCGCCACGAAACTCTAAACAGTTATAACTCCTACACTAAAACTCTCAGAGGAACCAAACTTTCAGTGATTGAGCATCATGGGTTGACCTAAAATACCCTGGGGTCAAATGATGACATCACTAAGGCCACGCCCCCTGAGAACAGGAAGTGTCATATTTTACTGGGAACGGTCCCTATATTACACCTTTGACCTAATCAACATGAAACTGTGTTAACAGACAGGAAACATGTTGCTGTATTGAAGATTCCAGCCCCGACCGGCTTTGATGGAGCAGGTGGGCGTGGCGGCGTGGCGAAGTGACCTCTAACGCCGCTGTCATACGTTTGGCTCTGAATTCCACAATTTTGGGCCAAACTTCTCCAAACTCACTAGGATGGATCTTTATCCACCCCAAGACAGGAATCCATGATAAAATTTGGTGGGCGTGGCCGAATTTCTCTATGGCGCCCCCTAGAAAATTTTAAATGATCAGCCCGAAGCCATGCTATAACCTATAATTACGAAACTTCTTACACATCTGTATATTGTCCTGATGTACAAAAAAGTCTCTTGGAGCCATGGTCTCAACCCAACAGGAAGTCGGCCATTTTGGAATGAATTTCCAAAATTGACCCCATTTTTGATGTTTACAGCCTTCGTATTTGATCGAACTCCTCCTACAGTTTTTCAGATACAGACTTCAAAATCGCTCAGCACACACTTGAGGCATGAAAGGTGAAAAGTTATCAAAGGAATTGTCGTACTTCAAAGTATGTGGGCGTGGCTATGTGTCAAACTTTGACTATTCGCCATGAAACATAAAACTCTTATAACTCCTACACTAAAACTCTCAGAGGAACCAAACTTTCAGTGATTGATCATCATGGGTTGACCCAAAAGACCCTGTGGTCAAATGATGACATCACTCAGGCCACGCCCCCTGAGAACAGGAAGTGTCATGTTTTACTGGGAACGGTCGCTATCTTACACCTTTGACCTAATCAACTTGAAAGTTTTTCCAGACACAGAAGACTTTCTGGTGTATTTTGGATTCCAGCCCGACCGGCTTTGATGGAGCAGGTGGGCGTGGCGGCATGCCGAAGTGACCTCTAACGCCGCTCGGGTCTGATAAAATACAATATCAGACCCGAGCATATGGATTTAATCCAGTGCAAACTCACTTAAAATGATAAGGTGATGACATCTGTCAATGCTGGTTGAACAGTGTTGGCGTGGCCAAATGGCGAATATCAGACCCTCGCCATATTCATACGATTGTCTTTAAATCACACATGGATGAGCCGATTGGAACCAAACTTGAAATGTAAGACCTGTGGTAACCTTTAAAGAGCTCAAAAGTTTTGAAATGTAATTTGACTCCACTCGCCCCTAGGTTAATCCATCAGCTATATCTCCGCCGTAAATGGACCGATCTCGCCAGATTTTTTGTGAGTTGTCGGGGAGGCGCTGCGAACGCTTTCATGTGTGTCGGCGGCGTCAGGCGGGAAGGTTCGTGACAGCTCCTGCTGTCGGCGCCCGGCGAGAGCTTCGCGGCTGCTGGAACTCCAGCGGTGGCCAGTGAGCCGAGGCGCTTGCTGCGAGGGCCGCACGACGCTGCTCCGCAGCTTTAATTAGGCCCGAGCAGCAAAGCGCTGCGAAGGCCTATTGTATCTGTACTGTTTATTATTATTATTATTCTGCCCCCCTTTTTGGGTGCCTTTTTGGGGGCTTTATCATATTCAAAAACTCACCAAATTTGGCGGAGGCGTCCAGCCTGTTTAAAAATTTTGAATTTTAAGGTTGACGCAAAAATTGCAGAAAAAATGGCTCAACAGCGCCAACTAGCAATTTTCAAAGGACCCAAACCATTCACCTAACTTCATCGTAGAGACATGAAATTTGGTACAGTTGTAGAGCTCACCAAGATGCTCAGAATTTACAATTATTGTTATAGTCCAACTATCACAGGAAGTCGGCCATTTTGTATTGAAGGTCACATTTTGACCCCATTTTGGCCATTTATAGCATTGGTATTTGATCGAACTCCTCCTAGGGATTTTGATTGATTGGCTTCAAACTTGGTGAGTCTGATCAGAAGGCATGGGCGATTCAAAGTTATCAAAATGGTGAGTTTTTGAGCATGTTGAAGGGGGGTTAGCAGGGGTCAAAGTTCACCGACTCGCCACGAAAATCTAAACAGTTATAACTCCTACACTAAAACTCTCAGAGGAACCAAACTTTCAGTGATTGAGCATCATGGGTTGACCTAAAATACCCTGTGGTCAAATGATGACATCACTAAGGCCACGCCCCCTGAGAACAGGAAGTGTCATATTTTACTGGGAACGGTCCCTATATTACACTTTTGACCTAATCAACATGAAACTGTGTTAACAGACAGGAAACATGTGGCTGTATAACGGATTCCAGCCCCGACCGGCTTTGATGGAGCAGGTGGGCGTGGCGGCGTGCCGAAGTGACCTCTATCGCCGCTGTCATTCGTTTGGCTCTGAATCCCACAGTTTTGGGCATAGCTGTTCCAAACTCACTAGGATGGATCCTTATCCACCCCCTGAAAGAAATCCATAATAAAATTTGGTGGGCGTGGCCTAATGTATTTATGGCGCTGGCTAGAAAATTTTAAATGATCAGCCCCAAGCCATGCTTTAACCTAAAATTACCAAACTTGGTACATATGTGTATCTTTTCAGGACGAACAAAAAAGTCTCTTGAAGCCATATTCTAAATTCAACGGATTTTCTGTAATTTTAGATTTTTTAGAAAAAAACATATGTTATTCCCATTAAGTCCTCTTGGTGTCACTGTTACTCCACACATGAATAAGGCGAGAATTACACAGTATGAGAGAGGTGCTGTAATGGCGATATTAACCACTTGGTGTCACTATCACGCCATACATGACTATGTGTACATTTTTACCACTGCAATTCCCAAAGATGCATCTGTGTATTTTGTAGTTCCACAATTACGTTGTTTTCGATACTTCTGCTGGCTCGTTGGGATAAAATAGCCTCCACGGATAACATTAACGATCAACCCTTCCTTAATCCCGTCTGCATGTGCGTTTTTATTATGTAAGTATACATTTCCATCTCCTATATTTGCGTTTATATCACTTATTAGCACTAGAGAACAGAATATGAATATGACGGTTCACAGTCAAGCTAACGCAGCTAAGCTATCTACGTGCACAGAAGCATGCAGGATTTTATCGGAGAGAGCAGCGACTGCAGCTGCACTCTGCTTATTAATTTTCCCTGAAGTAAGAAAAGAAGAATTTCTGATATTTTTATTATTGAATCATCTTTATAATTAACAAAATTGTGGAGAAAAAAAAAAGATTCTCTGTCAAAACATCTTGTACGTAGCGCACGCCAAAGCTTAAATCTTATTTCTCAGTTCGCTTTTTTTATTTGAACCTCCGGTACTTCTAAGAGCGGTTTGCATCCCAGCGAAAACATCTTGTACGTAAGCGCATGCGCCAAAGCTTAAATCTTATTTCTCAGTTCGGTTTTGTTTATTTGGTGCTTTTTCTGTAAGCTAAAAATGAATAAGCAGAATTTGAACCTCCGGTAGTTCTAAGAGCGGTTTGGATCCCAGCAGAGATTTTTACTGTGTGCGGTTCTGGCTCGATCTTTAGCACACACGCACTTGCATGCGCCTCCATCCCCACCCTCGAAGGGTTGAATATGACGTTGACAGTCAAGCTAACGCAGCTCCTTGTTTTGACTTATGATGTTTTTCAAAATTGCATAGAAGCGAATGAAGAATTGCCTTAATTTTCATGCTAATAATGTTGTAAAACTGTTGTTTGCAATATTTTTACATCAGTTTAAGAAATTTACAGTATATATTGTAATTCTAAATTATAAAAAATATTTTTGTAAATATTTGACATTTTCACAGTGAATTTTTATTTTATTTTTCAAATCGGATTTTGTTTGAAATCAAAACAAAATTTGTTTTGATTTTGATCAAATCAAATAAAAATCAATGATTTGAATGAACTTTAAACTCATTCTTAGAGTTTAAATTAGAGTTTAAATTAATTTTAATTTTAATGCCATGGCTCTTCAGCATTTATGTGAGCTTTAAGGGATTAATTTTTGCTTTGAGATCTGTTTACTTTCTTCCTAGTTAAAGAAAGCACATTTCAGCAGCAAGGCATTTAAAAGTGCTTTACACCAAATCAAAGACAAAAACACAATGCAACATAGAATCAACAATCAAAACAAAACATCAAGTCAGGTTTTGTCAATACATTTGCAATTTATTACATTTCAAATACAACTCTAAACAAGTGGGTTTTTAATTTAGATTTAAAGGAAGTCAGTGTTTCAGCTCTTTTACAATTTTCTGGAAGTTTGTTCCAGATTTGTGGTGCATAGATGCTAAATGCTGCGTCTCCTCATTTGGTTCTGGGGATGCAGAGCAGACCTGAACCAGAAGACCTGAGAGGTCTGGAAGGTTGATACAACAGCAGCAAATCTTTAATGTATTGTGGTGCTAAACCATTCAGTGATTTATAAACTAACAACAGTATTTTAAAGTCTATTGTTTGAGCTACAGGAGCCAGTGGAGGGACTTTAAAACTGGTGTTATAATGCTCTATCTTCCTGGTTTTAGTGAGAACACGAGCAGCAGCATTATGGATCAGCTGCAGCTGTTTGATTAGTTGGACAGACCTGTGAAGACGCAGTTGTAATAATCAATGTGGCTGAAGATAAACACATGGATGAGTTTCTCTAGATCTGGCTGAGACATTAGTCCTTTAATCCTGGAAATGTTTTTCAGGTTATAGTAGGCCATCTTTGTGACTGTCTTTATGTGGCTATGAATGTTCAGGTCAGTGTCCATCACTACTCCCAGGATTCAGGCCTGATTGCTGATTTTTAGTTGTAATAACTGAAGCTTTGCACTGACTCTAGATTGTTCCTCTTTAGGTCCAAAGATAATAACTTCAGTTTTGTTTCTGTTCAGCTGGAGAAAGTTTGGCACATTATCTGTTCTAAGCATCTGTTCTGTGTTTGGATGGGTTCTGAGTAACCTGGTGACTTTAGATGTGCGCTGCTGCTGCACCTGGATAGAATGATTAGTTCATTAGCCCCACCACTACCCACAGAAAGTCACCATTTTTCCTGCAGTATGTCTAACTTTTCTCTGTTTTTTATATGGATTTAATCCAGTGCAAACCCACTTAAAATGATAAGGTGATGACATCTGTCAATGCTGGCTGAACAGTGTGGGCGTGGCCAGATGGCGAATGTCAGACCCTCGCCATATTCATACGATTGTCTTTAAATCACACATGGATGATCCGATTGGAACCAAACTTGAAATGTAAGACCTGTGGTAACCTTTAAAGAGCTCAAATGTTTTGAAATGTAATTTGACTCCACTGCGCCCCCTAGGTCAATCCATCCGCTATATCTCCGCCGTAAATGGACCGATCTGCGCCAGATTTTTTGTGAGTCGTCGGGAAGCGCTGCCGAACGCATTCGCGTGTGTCGTGTGGCGGGCGATCGGGCGGAAAGGTTCATGACGGCTCCCTTTCTGCGCGGCGCGCCGGCTCTGGAAGCGGTGCGAGAGCTTCGCGGCTGCTGTAACTCAGCGGTGGCGTGAGCGAACAGCGCTTGCTGCGAGGACGCCGCAGGCTGCTTGCAGCTTTAATTATTATTATTATTTATATTTTTCTTCCACCCAAATGAATTGCCTTTTTGGAGGCTTTATCATATACAAAAACTCACCAAATTTGGCGGACGCATAGAGACTGTTTAAAATTTACGAATTTTAAGGTCGACGCAAAAATCTAAAAAAAAATGGCTCAACAGCGCCAACTAGCAATTTTCAAAGGACCCTTTGCTATTCACTTACTTCGTCGTAGAGACTTGAAATTTGGTACAGTTGTAGAGCTCCCCAAGATGCTCAGAATTTACAATTATTGTTATAGTCCAACTATCACAGGAAGTCGGCCATTTTATATTGAAGGTCACATTTTGACCCCATTTTGGCCATTTATAGCATTGGTATTTGATCGAACTCCTCCTAGAGATTTTGATTGATTGGCTTCAAACTTGGTGAGTCTGATCAGAAGGCATGGGCGATTCAAACTTATCAAAATGGTGAGTTTTTGAGCATGTTAAAGGGGGGATAGCAGGGGTCAAAGTTCACCGACTCGCCACGAAACTCTAAACAGTTATAACTCCTACACTAAAACTCTCAGAGGAACCAAACTTTCAGTGATTGAGCATCATGGGTTCACCTAAAATACCCTGTGGTCAAATGATGACATTACTAAGGCCACGCCCCCTGAGAACAGGAAGTGTCATGTTTTACTGGGAACGGTCCCTATATTACACCTTTGAACTAATCAACATGAAACTATGTTAACAGACAGGAAACATGTGGCTCTATAAGGGATTCCAGCCCCGACAGGCTTTGATGGAGCAGGTGGGCGTGGCGGTGTGGCGAAGTGACCTCTAACGCCGCTGTCATAATTTTGGCTCTGAATTCCACAGTTTTGGGCCAAACTTCTCCAAACTCACTAGGATGGATCCTTATCCACCCCCTGAAAGAAATCCATAAAAAAATTTGGTGGGCGTGGCCTAATGTATTTATGGCGCCCCCTAGAAAATTTTAAATGATCAGCCCCAAGCCATGCTTTAACCTAGAATTACGAAACTTGGTACATATGTGTATTCTTTCAGGACGAACAAAAAAGTCTCTTGGGTCCATGTTCTAAATTCAACAGGTTTTCTGTTAATTTTGATTTAAGTTCACTGTTTAGAAAAAAATATGTGTAATTCCCTTTAAGGCCTCTTGGTGTCACTGTTACTCCACACATGAATGTGGTAATCTTTAAAGAGCTCAAATGTTTTAAAATGTAATTTGACTCCACTGCGCCCCCTAAGTGAATCCATCAGCTATATCTCCGCCGTAAATGGACTGATCTGCACCAGATTTTTGTGAGTCGTCGGGAGCTGCCGACGCATTCACGTGTGTCTTTGGCTGAGCGATCAGGCGGGAAGGTTCATGACGGCTCCCTGTGGCAGGCGCCCGGCTCTCTGGAAGCAGTCGAGAGCTTCCGCGGCGGCTGGAACTCCGCGGTGGCCGGTGAGCCGGAGCAGCGCTTGCTGCGAGGGCCGCACGAGGCTGCTTGCAGCTTTAATCTTGTTTTCTTATTCTCCTTTTCAGTAGATAGTGTGTACACTGTCCTTTACTAGGTTGTCGGGAAAACTGTATATCTCTGAGTGAAATGCATCATTCAGTAGCACAAAAAGAACAAACAGAGCACATGCTGATGACAAAGGTCCAAGCAGCTAATATTTAGTAAGACCAATTTAAAACTGTTTAATTTAGATAAGATAATTTACACTTATAGAAAGTTATACAATATTGTGTCTTTATTATTGTGATAAATTATTTTGTCAAGGTGTAAAGTGTAAACATAGCTACTACAAGCTTCCACTATTTAGCCGGTGAAAGGTTAATGTTTTAAGTTAACAAACTCATTTAAAAGTCATTACATGACCTACTAACTATTATTTCTATGTCTCATGATTTTACTATGCAACCATTTTTTATTTGATCCTCTGGGTTCAGTAAAGTCTGGTTAGCTTGTGTAATTCAAGATGGTGGTCTGTGAAGAGTTATGGGGTCCATATAGACTCTTCTGTACACCAACAAAGTAGGTCACAAGTTTTGACTGAATGTTTCGTTAAAACTACCCAATGTCTGTTCAAACAGCAGAAACCTAGTTGAAGAAACAGTTCAGCATGTTTTCTGAATGTAATAGAGGAAAGGCGAGGATATTTACCCAAGCAGGTGGAATGAAGCCAGACATTGTTTTTTCCGAAATAGCACACTTTATACCAATGAATGAATTTTTTCAGTAGATGTGTTGCATAGACTCTGTGAGGCAAAAATGGGGCAGAGCAAGACTCAAATTAAAGAGAGGCGCAAGAGTGGGATGTGTGCACATAACACTGAGGCAGGTTGTCTAGTCACAGCGGAACACTGCGCTGCATCCTGGTCCCAGAGAGTGCTGTGGATGTGCTGACTCAGCCAAACCCCTCAGCTGCAGGCTGCAATTGGCCCCCAGGAGCACAGTGTCTGACCCATATACCCAGGTACTGTGGAGTAACAGCATAAATTAAGTTTCCCAGAACTTTACTTCTAGTTGAGTTTACACTTCTGGTGACATTATGCCTTCGTGTACAAGCTTTAATAATCTTGCCTACGATACAAACAGAATGAATCATGCATTAATCATTAGCCTTAGAGAACATGAAGAAGCTTCAACTGTCCATTTGTTTGTACAACTTCAAGGCTAATTTCCCATTTAGTTACAAACATGTAATGTGTCAGTCTTTTCCTTTGTTCTCTTTTCAAATTTAAAATAGATCTAATTCAGACGCTGGTCAATTAGCCATCACCAATGACACATATAGGGTTGTACGCTTTGTGATGCCCAGAGACGACTAGCTTGTGGCATCAAGCTGCACGACCATCACTTCCCATTAACCTTTTCCATAGAGCTGGAATAAAACTGCAAACATATAAAACCTCAAGACTTTATATTTAGAGGCATGCTCCTGATTCTCTGCTCATCTGTCTTTGTTCTTCTTTGAGATGTAGTGCTTGCAGGCTACCAGTTACCTGGCAACAGATACGTCTTATTTTTGTGGGCTTTTATAGATATGTACAGTACAGAACAAGCATTTCTAACCACTCGTAACTTCTTTCTACTCTGCTTTGGAGGTGCCAGACTTTCAAAGTGGTCTTGATCAATAGAATGACCAAATGGCTTTACCATTCAGTGTCAAAGTTAGGCAGTCAAAGTTTGAGTTATAATTATTATTGTTTTTCACTTTCACACTGTCTTATGTTGTGAAGCTCTTCGTCTTTTGCTATGTTTATGGTTGTTTTGTAATTTGTCCAACAACGGTGTTTATGTGAAGGTAAGTGTTACATTATTATTGAGTAACTTAATCTGTGACATTTCTATTGTTTAAAGTGAAAGTTGGCTTTTGTATGCATTCCTTTCAATCTAGACTTATTAGAACAATCTAACATGTTTCGGTATATCAGTCTTTTTTATGGTTTTTGTTTCTATCATTCAGAATGATCCCATCGATCATTCTGATTGATAGAAATAATATAATGCAGTCCAATTACATTATCATGAGACAGAAATTTACGTTTGATCTGCTTAGAATAAATAGCTGGTCTCTATCTAAACCATTTCTGTGGCTAAGATCTAGTTAGAGGAAAATATCAACTACTTCCTTAGTGTTTTTGATCAAAATCTTATCACTTTAACCAAAGCTTACTCACTAAATTTGATAATCTTTCACAAATGAAAAAACTAAAACTGCTCAATAAACAAAATGACACTTTACCAACAGTAAAGAACAGCTTGGGGACTTTCTCAGAGGTATGAAAGCTTCTGTGTATTTTAATTTTTCTTTCCACTCTGGCACTGATGCGAACCCCAAAGAAAATGGACATCTGGACTATGTAAAGGAAACTTTGTCTTAATTGTTAAAACTAACACTGTGTCACCTGTACTATGTTCTTCCTGCATTTAAGTCCTTGCAGCAGCAGCCAGCTCTATTTTGTTGTCAAATACAGGAAGGTAGAGATGAGAAAAAACACCATAAACCTATATCAGCAGAGAGAAAAAAAGACAGGACACTTGGCAATATTAATAGTAACAGACCCATGACAGTGAACAGAAAGGATTTTGTGTGTGCTGCCTTTTATTTCAACCACCCTCCCATATAACCCACAACCTCCAGCTTCTCTCCTGCCCAGCATCCTATGAAATATGTACAAGCCAAACAGAGGTGGGGTTGATGCGCAGACCTTCCTCCTCTATGACTAACCACTACACGTCTAATACCATTACTTATTTACAATGTATGCTGTGTGAGTGCCAGAGTGGCCACTCGTGATCCCCCCCCTCCCACAAGCACACATTTCCTCCTCACATAAACAGACACAAAAAGGGGCACTTTAATGTCATCTTGTTTACTTTTCAAACACCAAAAGATGAGCAATCATTTAATTTGTTTCATTGCCTCCATTAAATACGCGGTGAAATGAACTTAAGATGTTTATTGCTAAATGTATTGATTGAGTGTGTACCTCCGGTAGAGGTATGAATCACCTCTACCGGATTTATGATGAATAATCTAATATATTGGCAGGGACTCGTGGAGCCGTTTTCAATGTTTAAGCTTTGAAGTTTGGTTTCTTAGAGGAAAATATGTAAATGAAAGTGGGACGATTCTTTGTTGAGAAGCAAACAAAGCCATATGACAGGATAAGATTTCCTCCCCACAACACAATACAGAATCGAGTTAAGTCTAGTTAAATACTCTCACCACAGCACTGCATACATCTTAAACTGACTACAAGGTTTTCCACAATGCTTGCCAGAGGACATCAAATTGAATTACTGTTCCTTATCAAATCAATATATTTAAAAAGAAAACATCAGATTTTGGAGTTAGAAATCTTAAGATATAGAAATGATTAAAGAAAAAAAAACCTTTTGCTGTTTTTGAGAGCATATGAGCATACTTTTAAGACATTTTTATATGAATAAACCTGTTGAGCCATACCTACAAGAAGGAGGGCTACTATGAATAGATAATGACAAATTGTCTGGAACTGTAGAGAATGATTTCCTATTGCTGTAAACAGAGAGACAATAGATGTGTGGCAGCTAATGACCAACACATGAAAACGATGGAGGGAACAATTACTTTCCTCAAAGATCTTCTTTGCAGTAAATGTCGGTGAGTTTGTGAACATTAAACACAGTAGGTGAAGACAACAGATTTCTTGTCATCCACAAAAATCATTTGAAATTCTTTTGTCATAGAGATATAAAGGTATTTAACAATCTGAACCATAGTTTCAGTGGTTAAAAAAACAACCCAGGACTAAGGAAAATGAATCCAACACAGTCCATCCAATAGTAACAACAGATATTTGCGGTAACCATGAATGTTGTTTGTGTGATAATGTTGACAAGTACTGTTGTACAACATTAGGTAACTGTTTATCCTTTAAATATCTATTAATTTATGACATAAAAATAACTCGACTTACACACCCGAACACAATTGAAGCGGAACA
Source organism: Gambusia affinis (assembly GCF_019740435.1). Lineage (NCBI taxonomy): Eukaryota > Metazoa > Chordata > Actinopteri > Cyprinodontiformes > Poeciliidae > Gambusia > Gambusia affinis. The sequence goes on from NC_057870.1 coordinate 11,218,682, forward strand.
ATTGTAATGATGCTATTTGCCCTCAGAAGTGTGTTAACCCTAAAGCTGAGAAGATATTTTTCCTTCTCAGTCAAAAATATGACTTTATTAACATAGTTAATAAAGTCATATTTTTGATAGAAGCAATGTAGGGCATACTTTGCACCAACTCTTGAGAGTTTCAGCTTGAGACCATCACTCGCATGTCTCTGGATACCATCATACGTAGAGCTTTATGGGCCACAAACACATACACACACACGCAGACACCCCTACACATGCAAGCTCATTCTGACACATGCCCTGCCAGCCTGGCCTGAGACATGTCACCATACTGCACCACTGTTTGGGGGTTCCACAGCTATTGGATTCCCAAAGCACTATCCAGCTGCATCTTTCACAGATCCAGGCTCAGGTCAGGCCTGACCTGCGTTTTTGTGTGTGAACCAACCCAGACCTGACCTGTCACAGATCCATCTTCTTTCCACACCAGGCACTTCATCCTTTTCCACATCTCCCACGCTCTAATCTCATCACTTGTCTCCTGATGGATGCAAGTTTGGGATTGACGGCAGGACAGTCGCCTCTGTCCTTGCCACTGCCATCTGTTTAGTGGGCCCGTGGTATGTGAGAGGAATGCTTTGCAAGTGACTGCCAGCCAACCAGCTAGCCTTGCCGAGGGCCGTTGTGTCCAAAAACACTGTGCCGTGCTGCAGAACCTTAACTCACTGTCACAGTGCCGTCCAATGTGATTGATCTGGTCCATTTAGTTAGAGCAGCCAAGTCTGGAGGAGGTCTAGTGCTAATGTACCCCCTTCAGCCCTCTTCATCTCACCATAGCCCTGACATCTCAACTAGACCAACACAAACACTCGAATCTTGCCAGCTGGCCAACAGACCTGACATGCTTCGCTTGCTTATCTGTTAACACACTGCATGCCTAAAACAAGGTTTACATGGCCATCCAAAGCAGAGTGCTTCCATGCGTCCCAATATAAGTGCTTGAATTGTAACATGCATTCATGTTATAAGTATTCAATTTATTGGACAAAAACATTTTAAAATGCAGTTTTGTAATATTTAGTCTGCCGTATTTCCAATTTAATACCCAAAGATAAGTGGCATAAATTAACAACTTTAACTGAATCTTCATAGAACTCACAATGAGCCACTGTATCAAATGCTCTATATTTCATACCCGTTGCTCATAGAACACCCAAAATATATTTACTGGTGACATATGAAATGGTATACAAAGAACATTAAAGAGGCTATTGATTCATGTCAGAGAAATTCCTTTCACATAAAATAAATATATGTCATGTACAGTACACACCTTCTTAATTTTATTGAATGTCTGGTGCTCTGATATTGCTCATACTATAGAAAACATTTTATTAGTGTTTAGTTAATATGTAAATAAGCTCCCTAGACACATAGTTCACAACTTAAAGTCTACACCAAGTTGTCGTGTTCTCTATATTACATATGTTAAAATCAAGCCTGTGAAAAAAGGCAGAAATCTCAATGGGTCATTTCAACTGCATGATGTTCTGACATTATTAGCAGTTACAGTGTTACAAAAAATTCTCAAACATTGGAGTACATTTTAAGACATTTAGCCATTGAAATGCTCAGTTTCAATATATAAGACTTGAACTTTTTCATATTATTATCAATTCACAACTAGAAAATTATAAACCAAGAAAAAGTGGGTTATAATTGTGAGAACAAGTGAGGAAGCAGCATCCTAAAGACTGTGGAACATACTAGACAGATCACAGATAAATTCATGGAGAAGTTTAAATTATATTTAATTTATAAATAATAACCAAAGCTTTGAAGCTCTGTTTAATCAATCAATCATAAAAAAAATTAAGCAGTAAGGTACAATTGACATGACGTTGGTTCCGCCCCCATGCGGAAGTAGAGCAACCACACTGTTATTAAGGCAGACTAACGGACCTCAATACGTTACCCTAGACATTTTTTGAGTCATTTTTGCCTTATAAACCAACACTGAGGCAAAGACGACGGGGAAGAAAATTCTGTAACTAGTCCTACGTCAGGTCTGTAAGGTTATTAGCGGGAAATAACGGAGAAATCAATGAGAAAGCCCAAGAGAACAAATGAGGGACAAAAAAAGTCTGTTTGGATTTAAGTGTGAACGCTGCGGGACAAAATGGGTGAGTAGTTACTTAAATAATATTGGCTTGTGAAAATCTGCCTTCAGAAAAATGCTTAGAAATAAACAGTAGTATGAAACGGTGTTTAAATGCCAACATAGCAGTTAGCGCAGTCTGTTTTCATGTTGCCATAGAGATACTGTTGGAATCTACACGCATAAAATCCAGCATAACTACCTTCACTTATTGATCTGGAAATGATTTGATGTTTAGCATTGTTACTTTAATTTAACTGAGTTATGAGTCGTTACCACGAGCCTGAGCCGTTAGCACCGAGCCCAGAGTCCTTAGCACGAGTCTGAGTCGTTAACACGGAGCCTGAGCCGTCAGCACGGAGCTATCAGTAAGTATTGTTATGACAAAAATTGGAATGTTTACTACCAGTTACCTTCGAGGGAATGACTAACGTGGTAGTTCCCGTCCATCAGTTTCATTCAACTGGACGTGAGTTGGACTGGACGTGAGTTCATGATCCATTTCTTGCGTTATTCCAGACTCCTTTTTGATTTTGGAAATGTAATAAATTGTATTCCGCCCTCTGTATGTTCTGGGTAAGGGCTGTCGGGATTGCATATTACCCGCTGACAACTTGGATTGTGGTTATCTATTATTTTTCTCAAAATCTCTCTGACTTGTAGCGTGTTTTCTATGATAGATACTGTCAATTTTCTCGGAGAACTGAACTTGGAACGCTGATTTGTCATTTGCTAACAAGTGCCCTGGAATGATTGGAGGAGGATTGCTCTACGTCATCATGGGGGCGGAGCCGGCGCCATAACTCTCATAAAAAGACTGATAAATCAGAGGTGAGACAAACTTAATACTAAGGGAACTGGACACATCCATAGCTTAGGTGAAATGGTCTGCTGAAAATTATTTAGTAGAGGCCAGGAAGAATGTGTTTAAGGAAAACCATCAAATCCTACTTGCAGTTGCCACAACCAATGTTGGAGACATAAAAAAGCATGTGGAAAAAGGTGCCAAGATTAGATGAGTCCGGAGCTGAAATCTTTAGTCACAAAATGCTGTGTGGTGGAAAATTAACAGTACACTATCATATCAACCTAACCAGATCATACCCACGGTGAAACTTTGGCAGCATCAGGCTGTGGCATTTTTTCTGGGGAGGAGGAGTCCAGTGGGAAAACTGGTCAAAGTTAATGGAATAATGAATGAAGCAGAAATACAATCAATCTTAGAAGAAAAACATGTGACTTGAGACTTCACAATCCACCAACTACATGCATGGCTGGAAGGAATTTAATGGTTTTTATCAAAGAACATTCGCGTGTTTGCGTGATCTAGTCAGAGTCTTGATACTAAGCTGTTTTTAAGGACAAATTACTAAACATTTCAGTTTTTCAGCATGCATAGCTAGTAGAGAAAATGTTCCAAAGGTCTTATTACTTTAATCACTTCAAAAGATATTGACATTTCAGATTTGTATTTACCAGGACCTTTTGAAAAGCAAAATATGAAAAAGGTCAAGGGGTATGAATACATTTGCATGAACATTGCATGCATTTAAAATAGTGTGTAAGGTGTCAGAATTGTTCAGATATAGACATTTAACTAGTGACAGTGAACGTTTGTTTTTTTTGCTTTGATTGAGAGCAATGGACTGAGCTAGACATACAAAGCTTTTAGTTTCAGAGAATTGAGAGGAGAAATGGGTTCTATGTTCTGCACATACACTCAGGGAATATGAAAAGCTCAAAAAAGTTGTTAGAAATATTGCATGTCCTCTTACTTTAATATTTAACAAGAGGAGAGCTTTTTCTCTGTAACTTTTCAGCTACTCTCCTGTGTTTGTCATCTCACCAACCTCTCTTCACTCTGCTATTTTTGTATGATGTCTCAAATGCTGGGTAAAAAAAAAAAAGCAAACTTGTGACTTTGTTTCTGTTTGAATCTTCAAAACAAACGACATGTAAAATCAAATCCAAACTGCATATAGTTAAGAATGACATTATTACATGTCATGCCTCAGACTTAATGCTTTGATTTTCTCTCTCATGTGTGTACAAACTTCTACACTCCAAGACGCTCTTCTAAAAATCAGCATTCTGCTGTGGTGTTGCAACCTAAGAAAACTGCTTATCTACCCGAGGCATTTGGCACAAGAAGCCTGTGTGCTGTCCAAGGACCACCATGGGAACTTTACTAGAGGGGTTGGCTGGAAAGATTGTGGGAGGCTAGTGACAGTTGGGGGACTTTTCTCATGTGAAAAAGCCCAACCATTCTAGAGAAACACACACCACTACAAACAAAGACCAGCCATGACCTGATGATAAGATAATCTTGAATTGTAACTCTTTTTTTTTTTTTTCAAGTGTCACAACCTTCGCTACTTCACTCCTTCTGTCATATTTATAATTGTTGCCAGGTTAATTAAAGAATTCCTCTCTTAATTCCCCAGAATAGAATCATGGCAGTTTTACAAGCAGCAAAGGTAATATGATCTCATATTTTTATTTAGTGCTGCTAACGGTGTTGCAAAGTAGTTTTAATCGTGTCTCCAGTGGTGACACCTCATCACGGTGCAGTATGAAATGCTCCTGAAGTTGAATGAGACTCAAACAAAAGCGTGAGGGAATTAGAAATTGCGAGGCACATTTCCAGAAAGTGTTTATGTTCTTCTTAAAGCCTTTCTCTGGCAGAAGCGATTACATGAACGTCTCCTACTTATTTGTTTTCATTTGAACATTTGGCTGAGGGGTTTATCCATCTTGACAAGCACATAATATGGCTTTTGGTGATCTGAGGGAGAAAATGGAAGCGATCGGATTGGAGAGGGAGAGAGAGCGACAGAGGCAGATAGAGAGGGAGAGAGATAGGAAGAGAGAGCAAGCGTGAGAATGAAGAAATGTAAAAGTTAAAACAGAAGCTCTGTGGTGGGGTTTTATCACTTTTTCTTGCTCTTCCCATTCCTCTCTTTAACAACATGCTTAACTCCCCAAAGATGTGTTGAAAGATCACAGTAATCCCCTCGAAATGACATTAGTCCTCACTCTCCTCTTTGAGTAGGTGGGATGCATGTGAGCCAAATTACTGATGACACTCTAGGGTGTTGGGAACGATGTGATAAACATGTAAAGTTCCCAATGTAATTTGATTAAGTCTAAAAAGTATAAATATGGTATCTTCTCAACGTTCCATGGTAAGCCTATTAGGAGCTCTACAGTAAATGAATTTTTGCGCCATACGATAGTTTGACTTGACTTCTGAGGCAGTAAAAAAATGTGGCTCTTAAAACAGTAAGTATTTTCAAAAACTTTTTGTCGCTCTCTGCTAGTGAATGTTTCCTCAAGAAACAAATGTTTAGAGATCTGCATTTTGGTTATTTAAAAAAGTACTGCGGCCGCTACAATTAACTCGATGTCAAATGTTTTTGAACCCTATACAGTTAGCAAAGTAGGCATTGTCTCCAAAGAACAACCATGTCAAGCTCTAAATCTGTCCCCTGGCAGAGGAGTTTTAGGTCAATTTTTAGAGTTCAGTCTTTAAAGAGCATCATTTTGTGACTTTTTCTTCTATTGTGCTTTAAACGGTTAATGAATGTATTCGCATTTGAGTTTCAGACATCTCATTTTCAATATGCTAATTTCTGAGGCCTTTGTTTTCTGACAACAGTAAGAATATAAATACTAACCTGATAGTAATGATTCACATTTCAAAATGCAACGGTAACCTTTGTCTAAACAAAGAGAAAATTGACTTTTCAGCTTTCCATAAAAACATGAAACGAAACACTGTAATTGAAAAGACAAACTAACACCACCACAAGTCATGGCACTGATCATTTATTTTTGGTGGTTCTTTTACATAAACATGTTGCCAAGTAAATTTTCCACCTTCTGTGTAAATATGGTAAAATCAGTAATGTTTTGTTAAAGATCTTTGTTTTCTGACCATTATAAATTTGACCACAACTGATTAAGAAAATCTTCAGATCTGCAAAATGCACGTCATCAACCAAACAAATCCTGGAGTAAAAAAAATAAAATAAAATAAAATTTGTGTGCTTGGTAGATGGTTTGAAATAAAAGGGAAGTGCATTGTGTTGCCTGGTTGGATTGTCGTCTTTCCCACTGTCTTAACCACTTGGCCGCTACTTGAAGGCAAACTTCAAAATGGAGCATTACAGAATGTGGACCTCTCACTCCACACCGATGCCGCATTTCGAGCATTGCAGAAAGAGCACCAAAGTGCTTATTTCTGCTCCAGCAAATTGGGAGCCTGGGAGGGAGGATTGGAGTGCTCGGCTCCAAAAATTGCCGCCAAGATATGCCACTGACTTTTCAACCAGCTTTCAGTTGTAACAGCATAATACAGGAGTGGAGGAGAGGGCTTTCTGTGTTCATCCTTTTTTTGTGAATATGGGAGGATGGTAACAATTGTGTGTGTCTATCTGTGTGTCTGTTAGAGGTGTGACAATACACTCAGCTCAAAAAGATTTTCACATTATATTTTTTAGGAAAATGAGGAACCCAGTGTGTTTTTTCTCTCATTGGAGAACAAGTGTTACTGGTTAAAAACAATTTTTTTTAAAAAATTGTAATTTGTGTAAGATAGCTCATTATACGTATAAACTGTAAGTTCTTTAATTGTTGTCTTTTTCAAGCCTAATCTTAAAAGGTTGCGTGGAAGATTGCCAAGCTAAATCCATTCTTAAATTTAGGAGCACGTTACAAAGAGTGGTCTGCGGCTGTAGTCCGTGCATCAAGAGTCTACACATTTATTCTTCATGTTAAGGCACCCCTGAACCAGAGAACACATCAGAAGTGTCACTTGGGCTAAAAAGAAAAAGAGATGGACTGTTGCTCAAAAGTCCAAAGTCTTCTTTTCAAATTAAAATAAAGTTTGCTTTTCATCAAGTTTCAAAACCTAGAGGAAGAGTGTAGAGGCACAGCATTTATGTTTGAAGTCCAGTGTGATTTGTCCACAGCCACAGATGATTTGGGTGCTATGTTATCCACTGATTTTCTGAAATCCAGAGTAAAAGCAGTCATCTGCCAGAAAATATTAGAACACTACATCCATCCTTTTGCTCAATGAAAATTTCCTTTTCCAGCAGGACTAGGCCTCTGACCACCCTGCCAAAGTTACTAAAAGCTGATTTCAAGGACCACGACGTTCAGGTTCTTGATTGGTCAGAAAAAGTTGCCCGACCTGAACCCCGCTGAGAATCTGCGGGCTGTTGTCCAGAAGATGAGAAATATGGCAAAAAATATTCTTGATATTCAAACTCTTTTAGCTGTACTTGTATGCTAGTGTTAAATATGTCATCTGGCAATGTTTGAGGGTTTTTTTTGTTGTTGTTTTTTTTTTTTTTTTAAATAAAAACAGCACAGCAGACTACTACATGCAATGCACACAGAGTGAAAAGGGTTACAATTCATTTACACCTTGTATGTCTTTTTTCAGTAAGGCATTCTAGGCTGTCACACAAATGGTGTGGAGTTTTTGAAAATGCTAATGGAAGTGAGCGCTGACAGCCAGTCCCAACACACACCTTTGTGTCCATACTTTTGCAAGACAAACTTTGTCTGTCTCTCTGTCTGTTATTGTATTGTACCATGTCTGCCAATATAGTTCTGCGTGTGTGGCTGTCTTTTTGCCATTCTGTCTCTCTGTGTGAAGTGTTGGATAATTAGCTGGCTTATCAGCCTGGGACATGGGCAATCTCCTCTACACTGACAGGTCATGGAGCCCAAGACCAGCAGGAGGCTGGAGAAAGGGATGATAAGGCCACAGGAGAAGATTCAAGGAGTATGAAGGGACTAAAGGAAAAGTGTATTTTCCTTTAGGAAGCTAAAGGAAAAGACACTTTTGTGTGAGTGTGTGTGTGTATGAATGTATGTTTCAAATGAGGGAGCAGTGTTGGTGTTTTAGATGTGAAAAAAAAAACTTGAAAGGGTGGAAGGGAAAGAGAAGCCAGACAGAGGAATAGACAGAGAGATGAAGCAGTTAAAGAGGGGGAGACAGTTAGGCCCCGCAAGGACAGAGCAGCTGCTCCGGCCTATCAGCTCTTTCACGAGACCTCGGCACTCATTAGCATAAATTCAAATGACAAATGTGGCCCGCTTTGGCATAGACTAATTAATTCACGGAAGAGGGAAACTCACCAGAGTAGGAATTTAAATCATTCAATGCCACAGGCCTGTACAAGTGCTAAGAAGAAGCTTGTTGAACTCAATTGTGCTTTGAAATAATCATATATATATATATATATATATATGCGTGTGTGTGTATTAGACAAGAAGGTTTAGTGGTGGAAATGTCTAAGTTTGTATATTTGTAATAGTCCTGTGTTCATGCAGCCTGTGTGGGTTGGTGCGATTAGGGTGATTAGAATGGCTAGTCTTGTTTGGTGTATTTTCTCACAGTGAGGGACAAACAGGCACCCTGTACCTCCTGATTTATAGCGGGGAACAATGAACTGGAAAATATTGCCCCACACTGAAGTTTCTAGGAAACACTGGGAAAGCATAATTGCTCCCCCTTGTGTTCAGTATGCCTCAAATCCTTATTCATTTTATGGGACAGTGTGGCAGTGGGTTTAGGGAATAAATAAATCATATCAAATGCTCACCAGATATGCTTTTGATATGAAAAATATTAATACCTATATTAGGCCTGAATAAGCTAACCTTTCCTTTATTGAGACAGAATGAACTTATTTACTTAATGTATTTAGCTAAAAAAAAAAACATTCTAGATTGAATGAAACTTCACAGAGAGCTTTTTGATGTGTGTGCATCAAGTAGAGTTGAGCACAGGTAAGAGTAAATGTAATTTAGTGCTCTATACCTCTCAGCCCTCCCTGCAGTTATAGTGTTTCAGTCTCTACATCTTCTGAATCTCTGTCTTTCCCTTCCCTTCAGTCCAAAATGTGCCAGGCTCAGACAGGTGCAACCGTTTTCCTCACCAAATCCCTTGTTAAGACCCCAAAAGTGCTCCTCAATAAACTAGGCTTTTCCTGAACTATAATTACATCAGCGAGTTGTGCACTGTGAGGTCTATTTATACATCTACATTAAGAGCCAGTTTTCTCTCCTTCTCTCTCCAAGGAACATCCTTATGTGAATACTGCATGTGTGTATATGTGTGTGTGAAGTTGGGTGTAAATGGGAGGTGGTTTGGCAGGGTTATTTGGATTCTCCAGGTGGCACATATAGGGGCCCCTGTTGCCATTGCCCAAAACCAATTACTCTGAGACTCCTAAACCTGTAAAATACATTATACAATAACCAAAATACTGAATGTAAATGGTACTCTTTTTGTCTGACAGTTGTGGACAGCTAAAACGATTTCAAAGCAATGCTATAACTAACCGTTCAGTCAAAACGGATAATTTAGGCAGAGCCACAACTATTATGGGTGTACTATTCCTATCTTTGGATGAGGTCATCACAATTTCCATACTTGCTTTGTATGTAGTGTGATTGCCCTCTGGTTTTAACTACAGAATGGTCTTTGTTGGAGCGAGCTCATAAGTGTGCAGTGTTCCAGCTTCTAATAGGCAATTACATGCAAGGCCTCGTCATTTTTTTAAAATTATATTCTATTGCATCCATGGCAATGATGTCTGATTCATACTAGCACTTAGCATTTCTGTTTATTCACAGAAACTGCAAAATCACACAGAAGAATTAGTCCCCAGGCTTGAACATCTTAATTTAACATGTCTTCCTAAAAACATATAGGTTTATTATGTGAAAATCCTTTGGAAATGATTAGACGAAAAGGCTAATGTCGCTGTCACATTGTTAAATTTATCTTGCAATTATGTTGGCATGTCTACAAATTATTTTTAGGTGAGACCAAACATTAAGAAATGGAGCTCTGTCCCTTAATTTCAAGTCATGTCACGTGTGTAGTTGTGTATTTAGGAAAATAGTTTTTTCTATGACTGGACCTTATGTTTTCACACTGTCTCATCGCAGTCATACTTCAATGTATTTCATTGGGTTTTATGTGATTCATGAACACAAAAAGGCAACTGTGAAGTGCTTTTTTTTTCACAAACTAAAGTCTGAAAACTGATGCCTATATATTTATTTAGTTCCCTTTCCTTTCATAATTCTAAATGAAATCCAGCAAAACTTCAGAAGTTTTCTAAATTGTAAATAGAGTTCCTCTGTGTGTTTCTTCATCTCAGTATAAATACAGCTGTTCTGTGAGCCACAGAGGTTTGAAAGAGAACAAGGGAGAACAAACAGCATTATAAAGTTCAATGAATACAGTAAAGATACATTTATGAAGTTTAAAGCAGAATTCGGTGGTAAAAACAATATCCCGAGGTTTGACAATGGGCTTTATGGAAGAGTGGCAAGATGAAAGATGTTTTGAAAGGCACTTTGGTCAGATGATGCCAAAGTTAAATCTTTAGACCTACATGCTCAATGCTATTTGTTGTAGAACAATGACACCGTACATCAACCTGATCTCACCATTTACGTTGTGAAAAATGGTGATGACGGCATCATGCTGTGGGGGCACTTTCCCTCAGTACGGACAGGAAAGATGAACATAGTTGGTTGGAAGATTGATGGGTCTAAATCTAGGGCGTCGCTGCAAGAAAACCTGACACGGGATACAGGTTTACGTTCCAAAAACCATAGCTAGAACTACCATGGCATGCCTTGAGTTAAAGCATTGTTAGCTGGTAAAATGGTCCAGAAAAAATCACAAAATCGGTGGCAGACTTAAAAAACAAATGTTAAATATTAACAGATGCTCTCAGTTCACTCTCTCTGGGCTTCAGGTATTTTGCAAATAAGAACAGGCAAAAAGCTCAGTGTGTAAATCTGGAAGAGACATGCCCAAAAACCCTGGTTCTGCAAAGAAATCACACAGTGGGGTTGAATTCATAAAGTTTATGGAAGAAAGTTGCTTAATAATTGTTTGACTCGATGGATACATTAAGTGAGATTCTTGAGGGATAAACTTACCACATTGTTAGTTTTATTAGCTTTATTTGGAAATGCAAAAGATTTTTTTTAAGACTTCATTCTGAAATTTTATATTTTTCACTAAAATTCTCTGTATCTGAATTTGAGCTGAAAACATTGCAGCAACTCTCTACCTTGCAGATGCTCGTAGGAACGGGGAGGAAGAAAGTGGAAGAAATGGTTTCATGGCTGAGCTGACTGTTTGTATTAGTGTATCTGAAATAGGCATCGTCTGCTAGCACTCTGACATGGTGTTACTCTCGCCTTTGGCATGCATCCATCCCTTCAGCGTGACACACGTTCAAATACAACTTTCGTCACACAGACACATATCACACACATGCACAACTCGGCGCACGGAGACACACATCATGCATTAAGCTTTGCCTTCCCCCGACCTCCCCACTGCGTCTGACACTGCGCCCATGATCCTTTGCCTCGCAGGCTGTGAGCTGTCAGTGTGACAGGGCATGAGGAGGTTGACATGTGACGTTAGGAGACAGGATCAAATGTGTCGTCATCTCCTCAAACAAAGAAACAAAAGGATGAAAAACTCTTCTTCTTTTGCAGTATAAGCTAATTTTTGTTGCTGATGTCAAAGCTGCAATTGAAGGGAAATAAAGTGAAATAACACGCTCTGGTTTAAGCAATTTAGTTGCGATATTCTGAAGAGCAAATTCCCTTATTAAAATGCACACAAAAATGTAAAGATGGAAGTGCAGCACTGAGAGAGGTGAGGCTGCAATCTCTAGAGACCATAAATGCATCAGGGTGTTGTGTTTGTAGCCTGGCAACAACTGAGCTGATGGTGTCATGTGAAGCGTTGGCAACTAATACTGGTGAATTGTCTCTTAAGACAACATGCACAGAAACTCACAGCTAGCAGTTCAGTGCCCTGGTTGCATAGGCGCTCCTTCACACTAACATCCTCAGGATTCCACCATCTGTTGTTAAGAAACACTGCGCTGGTGTTGGGAGTTGGAAATATGTTCTAACAGCCATGTCTTTTGTAAAAAAAATAAAAATCATGTTTTCCAAATAATTCTGTTGCACTCATGCATTTGCTCCAGGCGTATCCATTTAATTTGTCTAAGATCTCACATTACATTTGTATACATTTAAAAATATATATAATAACTCTGGCGAACTCTTGAGTGCTCTTCCAATCCTGACCTTCATTTTTTACAGGTCCTCTTCAAAAATGTAATAAATATGGAGTCTTCTCGAAGGCAACACCTTAGTTTTAAAAAAACTTAATTAGCTGCTACATTTAACCCCTTGTGAAAGTGTTTAGAACATCTTTACTATTTTGTAATATCACCACCAAAACATTGCGTGTATTCAGGGGCTTCTACACCCCCACGAATACACAATGTGTTAGAGAAACACAAAATAATGAATAATTGAGAAGTGACTGGAAAATCTGGGCAAAAAGAAGACTTTTAAAGTTCTTTTTTTCATTTATAAGTCTCCTCTTGACCTTCCCTCGGGTCAGCTGACCAGATGCTGCTGGTAGTTCCTAAATCACAGAAGAAAATGAGACATGATAAAGTTTTTTTCTGTTGCAGCTGCCTCTGCACAAAAAAAACAAAATCCTTCCATGGGATTTTTAAATCTCACTTTAAAACACACCGTTGTTATTTTACTTTTCACACAATGTGATTTTGTCAGTGCTTGTATTGTTTATTCAGATTGTGTTGTGCTATGCCAGTTCTTTTAGGACTTCAGTATTTTTTTAGATATATTTTTTAAAATAAACATAATACAGTTTTTCCTTTTAAGTAGACCTTTTAAAACTTTATTTTGCATTTTTGTTTTTTTCTAAAGGAAATTATTCCACGGCATCATGCTGCTACCACTTTGTTTCACGCGGAGCATGGTGTGTTCAGTGTGTTAGTTTTTCATCACATAGAGTTTTGCATGTGGACCAAAATGTTTGATTTTGAGTTCATCTGAACTGCCTTTTTTACATGCCAACTTTTACCCCATAAGGCTTTTGTCAATATAATTTTGTTTTTAAAGCACATCTAGAAACCAAACTTCCTGTAGTCATCTTTCAATAATGGCTTTCCATTTTCCATACTTCTAAAGAAGTCAAATTTATGGAATAAACAATAATAATTGTTCAACTCAAAACTGTGGACCTCTGCACCTCCTTTTTCTGTGAAGTTTTGAAAATTCCACTTTGAAAATACATCTTTTTCTTCTCTGATATCTGGTTAATGCTGTCCAGGATAGCCAGTGGAGATTAATCTGGGGTAGAGGACTAATGCCTGTTGCTTGGTAAGAGCAGACTTTATCATCATACCTTAATGTGCAGATTTCTGCTTGCCTTTAAATAAATGAACCTCTAACATTTCCTCAGAGGCTTCAGAACTTCAGAACTTGGGCTGGGACTCTTCACTCTAGAATGGAAATGGGGAAGAAGCTTGTTGACTTTGATGAGAGTAGTACAAGTTTTACACCACACTCGGTTACATCACATAATGAGCTGCTAATGGAAGGTGTGTGCTGAATTCATGAATTTCTGCGAGATTTGCTTGTTTATGCCAGAAAATATCCAAAAGAGGAACCTAAACTGAACGCATGAGTCCACACAGTTTTCCCTGTCTGAATCCCGTCTGCCTAGGATCGTCTTACTCTCTGCTTTGTTAGCACACCAGACATCCACCACATCAGGCCTTTATTGTTCCTTCCACTATGGAAATGGAAACAAGAGTCAGTGTAGCACGGGTGGTTAGGAAGTGGTAGCCGATATCTGCAGGCCTCAAGGCCTCAGTGGCCCCTTCCATGCTTTACTCTCTTTATACCTAGACATACACAGTTGTTCAAACATGCACACTTCATTCACACCACATTTCTCTTCCACTGTAGGATTTATCATACACATACGTGAGACACATAGGCAAACACTGCAGTGAACCCACACATGATCCCTCCGAAGGGTATAAAATCCCGGTCGTGTCGAGTACATTTCCAAAGAAATATTTGTGGTTTTGGAGAAAATGCAATCACTTCATCTTGGAGTAACACAAAGCCTGCTATATTAAAAAAAATGAAGGAGTGCCCATATGGAAGCAATCGCACACCCACACAAATCAGAAGAACTCCATTCCACCTGCTAATGAGGGTGAGCGTGACGTTTTTATAGTGTTATCCTACTGTGTGGCTTAGCTAATGGCTGAGAGATGCTAGGTTTCATCCACACGCTCAAGAGTACTTTCAGGCAGTATTGTTACACCCTAAACACATTTTATGGTCATTTCAGCCTTAGAATTATAGTATCAGTTGTACACATGGCAGATGCAGGGTTTAGTAGTTGGTTAGCACGCTGGATGTATTTACTTTAAATATTTCATAGGAGCCAAGCTGATCTATGGGAGCTGGTGTTTCTTTTACCATACAGTGAGTAGACTATTATAAATTATTTTTTTATTTGCTCTGTTGCTACAATGTATTATTCGCATTTTCTACCTGATCTCTATTTGACTACATTTGTAAGATATTGAAAAATGAAACTATATCTTAGGGGTGCTTCTCAGTTTCCATTCTCATTTTTGAAAGTTTGAGCAAAGTATTGAACAGTAAGTGCTGCATATTTCCAATTGACTTGTAAATTTAAAATTCGCAACTGATATCTGTAACAACCTGGGCAATTCTCACATTAGTCTTAGTCTAAATTGGTGGTTTATAAGAAGCCATCACACAATAAGTACTGAATGCTGGGTAAAAGCAGGAAACTATCTCATGACATTCAAAACCCTATTGTTGTAAAGCATCTTAAATAACATCATGGCCCTAATCTAGAAGTGAAAGGAACATTGTTTCACCACAATCTGACCACCAGATGTTGTCTGAGTATCAGTAATGGAGATCTTCAAAAAGACCAGTAATTAGCAGTTACAGTTTTTCCATAAAGATACCTCAAGGCAGAAGACTCCACCGCTGAAGAAAAAACAGAAATTCAATTACATTTTACCGCAAATCACTCTGGCAAATTAATGAAATACTCCAGTTAGAAAATTTAACTTTTAGGATGTCATTGAACACATTATGTTTGAAAAAGCAATTGCACTTCACATAAAAAAAACCAAAAAACTGCAGTTTGGGAGCATAGTAGTATGTAGGCTGTGTCCCAATATATAGTATAGCACATGATACTGGTAGACCTTGATTTTTGAAAGACAGATGTGGAGCAATGTAATGGAACATTCTTGATTAAAATCCTAAGATAAAATGAGGGTTTCAGCAAGAAAAATGTCCCAAGCACACAACCAAGTAAACTCTAAACTGCTTTCAGAAAAAGAAAATAAGGCTGCTAGATTGATCGAACCAATCATTGAAGTTGAATCCATTTAAAAATATGAAAATAATCACATAGGATCAGAATCCACCAAAGTGCCCCAGAAGTGTACATATTTTGAGACAGTTTATTTGTATCATTGGGGCCAAATTGCTCCAAACTTGATGTCTTGTAAAGTTACCATTACCAAAAATAGATCTAAAGTTTTGGGAAAATTCCACTAAATGTGCGAAAACTTGCCCTCTCTGTCATTTAACTTAATTTATACACCAATTGTCTTTTCAGTGTAAGTGTGGATTACTTTGATTGTCATGTATATTTGACGTGAATTTCATGTCAATGGGCACATTCAATATATATTTGTTCAAGAACATAGAACACTTTCAATGCCTATTTCCGCTGCTGCAACATGTACTTTGATGCTCTGATGGTGGCTGGGTGCTCTTATCTGCCACTGTTGTTCCAGCCTGTGTAATCATGGCATTAATTATTAGCTGTTTGCTCGCCATCATCTACGTCCCCTGGGGCAGGCAAGGTGGCTGGGCTGCCAAGGGCTGGCACTGCATGTCTCTCCCTCTATAAATCTGCATGATTAGCATCCCAATCTTTGAAACAATAGCGAAAGTAATCTTTTTTTCTCACAACTGCATTCTGTGAGCCTGAATCACGTTGTCCGGCCAAAAAAATAAACACTCTGTCCCCATGGGCTTAGCCTAAATGACATGAGAAAAGAAGTCTCACATTATTCCGGTTAGTGCCCTCCAGCCAGGCTGTGAATTAGTCTCAACTCTATCTGATCTCATATGTGTCCTTTTCTCGCACTGCCACTGGCATATCTCTCCCTCCTCAGATACGTGCACACATTCGCTCATGGACATTTGTCTCCCTCAAATACTACTGTCGGCATCACTCCTTCAAAGATACTTTCTAAATGTATTGTCTGACAGAAAGTCACGGCATCTGGCAGTGATTGCGGTGCCCTAGGCAAAGTTTCTGCAAGCACAGAGCTTGTGTTTGTATGAGTGTGTGTTTGTCACCAAGGGGATAAGGGGTTTCAGGCATGTTAGGCTTCAGGGTATAAGGCAGCTTAGCCCATTACTGAGCTCCAGGATTGTTATCATATTTACATGACGTTGGGTGGTGACTTGTTCAGAAGTTATAAACCAATGAAGAACATTTTCCAAGTTATAAGGCTAAAAATAATTTTTCACCCACATTTATTAAAATATGTGTAATCAAAATCTAAATGAAAAATTCTTACCCAACTGAATAGCAGCAGTTTTTAAGATTTTAAAGGTATAGTTTTAGATTTTTTAATTGGAGCTCTGTTTAATAATTATTAGTGGTTAATTTCTTATGTGTGGTAGCTGTGTCTCATGGTAGCTAAGTCCTCTCATTAAGGATAAATGTCACCTTTCATTTCCTATGTAAATAGTCTGTGACTTATGTGTACATAACCCCCCATGACAACCCTGCATTAAATATGTTCATGAAATAAAATGAAACACAAAAACATTAAATGCACTATAATGTTTGTAAAATTGGAGTTGCTTAAAGACCGTAGAAGTCCACATTGATCATGGTGACTCTTCTTTGACATTTGTTGTAGCCTCTGAGTCTGACTAACCTGGATTCATGCTAAATAAAGATGCTAAAACGTTTATCTACTGGAGATATTAGTCGCTTATAGTTTTTCAGTAGAACCTAGTGAGACATATTACACATCCATAAACTAATGTACTTTTTTCTCTTTTCAAATATCACATGACATTGACAAATATGACATTTTTTTAGATATTTTCTTGATAATTTTTGTTGATTAATGATTTTTAAACTGTTTAAATATACTTCTCCTGAATGGACACAATGATATTTATGAGCTAACGTACAATAAATGTGAACCAAAAGAAGAGGAAATTCTTTTTCTGTCTCAAAAGACCTAATAAAAAAAATAATTATTTCCAGTGCACCAACAGCTTTCCTTTGTCTAGGATAACATCTTGAACATTAAGTAAGGGATTTAGACATGCGCCCCCCCCATCCCCCTTTTTCATCTTTAGAAACAGGAAAATAAAGCATTCGCAGATTCTATTGTATTAATTAACAGCTACCCATGTTCCCAAGTGGTTTCCAAGCACTTTGAAGATTCCTTCACAATAGACTGGCAGACTTTACCATTTACAAACTGAAGGAGAAAAGAAGGTTTCTGTGATTGGATCACAATGCCACATGTTGGCTGATTGCAAGTGTTGAACTGGTATTGTAGATGCAGGAACCACCTCTTGGGAATGGTGTCAAGAAAAATCCAGAAAAAAATGCTGCCAACTTGAAACTGGTGAAAAAAAGAGAGGGAGAGAGAGAGAGACTTTTTAAAATCCCTTTTTGCATTATTTTGCTTCAAGACAGTAAGATGTTCTAATCCTCCATTCATTGTTAGGGTTGTGTGGGACTGGCCAAGGAAAAATAGCCCTTTGATGGCAATGGAAAAGGATATGGAGCTTTGCCAAAGAGGGCTTCAGAAGTTAATGGGCCAGTTTCTATGCTGACAGTAAAATCTAGCCGAGAGCCATCCGTAGCTTCCGAAGCGTTATCTGCTTCTGCAGTTTTGAAGATTATCCTTAAAAGGAAAATGACAATGTCAAGAACAAAAGAGATGCTTAAATGCAAAGGTTTTTATCAACACTTAAAACCAGATGGAATTATCTTTGAGCTAAAGCTGATTTATGCTGGATAACATTTTAAACTAAAGTCTTCCTAGATGAATACTGTTGCTTTGAAATAGTCTCACAAGCATCAGAACTGGGTTTAGTTTTGATAGTCTGCAGTCGTGTCTACTGAACAATGTGTTGTCTACCATTAAACAGTTGGCTTATGACATTCTATCTAATCTAGCATTTATCTATGCAGGATCTATCTATCTATCTATCTAAGCAGCTATCTATCTATCTATCTATCTATCTATCTATCTATCTATCTATCTATCTATCTATCTATCTATCTATCTATCTATCTATCTATCTATCTATCTATCTATATATCTATATATATATATATATATATATATATATATATATATATCTATATATATATATATATATATATAAATAAATATATATATATACACACACACACAAAACCCAGGCCCCATAGGAAGAAGTGCTGTTCTTGGCCAGGGTTAGGCTTTAGAGATGAGTGAAAAATTATTGGGAGTCAATGCATAGTTTGTGTGAAGATAGAAAGACAGACATGTATGTGTGTGTGCGCAACACCCTGAAGCAAGTTGTGGGGATACACATACTTACTTCCAGAGCAACCACACATTTTTTGTAGTTATCAATAATGCCCTACCATCAGTCCTAACTGGATATTTGACCACTCTTCTTGGCAGAAGTGGTAAAGCTCATTTAAATTGGTTGTTTTCCTGGCCTGGCATTTAAGCATAGTCCATTAATTTTCAACAACGCTGAGGTTAAGGCCATTCCAGAAGCTTAATATTAGGCCACTTTGTTCCTTCCAAAACCAGTTTTGCTGTGCATTTAGTATTGTGAAACACCCAGTTGTGTCCAAACTTCCATTTTTGACCGAAAATGTAACCGCAGTTGAATGGAAATTGGTCAGGATGTTTATTAAAAACGAAGGAACCGCAAAGGCTTAAACTCATCATACATTGGAATATTCTGGAACACAAATCTCACCACCTACAATAAAATGAGTATTTCATCAATATAAAGCGGGTAGAGTGCTTACCAAGGAAGGAATTTACAGGAATTTGCACCTTCCCACATGGTCACATCTCCAGTCTTCCTGAGAAAAGTTTTATAAGATTAGACAAAGATTGAGCTGGTGGGCCACAATGAAAAGAAATATGTTTTGAGAAATTAAGGTAAGGCTTCCAAACATAAGAACACTGTCAACCACAATGGTGGACGCACCATGCACACAGTGTAACTGCTCCAGGTACCAGGTGGTTAAAACCTGAACATAATTTGGTGTTCCAACATGATAATGATCCCAAATAAACATGAAAATTAGTTTTGGAAATAATGAAACAGGCTAGCATTACGACTCTTGAATAGCCCTTACCTTAAAGGTTTGATGATTTTGCATAAAAACTGGGTCCTTCACAGGATACCAAGGAATGTAAGTTAGTTATACTACAGTTTATTTAAATAAATAAGATTCATCATAGATAGAGTCAGAATTAAGCCAGAGCCTTTGTTACAACCACAAAAAGTATATATATATATATACATATATATATGTACATATATATATATATGTATATATACATATATGTATATATATGTACATATATATATATGTATATATATATATATATATATATATATATATATATATATATATATATATATATATATATATATATATATATATATATATATGTTGAAGTCCTTTGTTCGTTGATGTCATACCATCTTGAAAAAAGTGTTTCAAAACCATCATTTAAAATCTCAAAATTATATGAATTTCAATAAAACTCTGACTCATGTGCCACCTCTCACAGATGCTGAAAGTAACTATAAGCTTGCCAAAGCATTTTTGTCCCTTGTAAAGTAACACCATTACTAAACAGATACTTAATCACAAATATTGCAAGATAAGCATGACTATGACAGGAAGGAGTTTCCTAAAACAAAGGTCTCAGAATGGTTGGCACCGGCAGTTTGGTGCACATGTATGTGTGTGTCCCACGTGCATGCGCGTGTGTTCAGCTCATCCCTACCTATAAGTGTCTCGGCAGAATGCCAGAATCTGTTTTAGAGCCAGAAACCCAGCCAATAAGCCACAAGCCATCAGCAGCCAGGTCAGATTAGCTTTCTGTCATTGGCATTGTGCTGATAACACCACAATGAGTGGCACTTCCCTACCGCTATGTCACCTCGGCCGGCCCACACTTGTCAGCCATCCGCCGGTCAGATAGTGTCTGTCAGTTAAAGAATAGATAAAGGGGAAAGTCAAGGGGGGTGTCTGCTGGTTTAATGCTTTAGTTGAGGAGTTTTTGTTACTGATGAGGGTCATCGAAGGAAAACACAGCCTTAAGACAAAAGGAACAAGCAAGGGAAAGTTGACTGGCACATTAGCTTGTGCCTCTCTATCAGTCTGCTTGATTAGAGGAGACAAGGGCTCTCTTGAGTTATGAGGATGACCATGGCAACAAATACCCAACAAAGTACGAGAAAGGAGGAAAATACTGTTACGACTGTTTGGCTCTCTATTTTTTTGAGTTTCAAATGCAAATAAACAATTATCATCAATGTTGTCTTAACATTTATGAACTTTCTCTTTGCACTGCTACTTTTAAACTTCAATCATGTTTTTTTCTTAATCTATCAATCTTGCTCATTTGAGGTTTTCCCAGCCTTCTCCACATTAACCAATTAAAATTTCATAAGAGGCCCATCACTTTTTCACACATATCACTGGTGATTAACCTTCTGGGATAACTTTGACAGAATAGTCTCCTGGATAGATTTAGTCAATCTGTCAACAGGCATCAGTTCAAGCAGGATGAGACCCATGTCAAACATTACCTCTCTATTCCTGAACAGAGTCGTGTCTGCCAAACACTATTATTGAACTGGCACTACAAGAGCGTAACCTAGCCGCCCTGGCAGCATTAAAGGTGCACGGTTAAGAAATATTAATGTCATATCCAATCAATCATCATTACCTCGGGGGAAAATCCTGTTTAAGGTGTAGAAGCATTAGCAATTTTTAGCTTTGGGAATGTCAGGATATCCTGCTCCTGAAATGTGTCTAACAATGAGCCTCCTCTCTGCCTGTCAAAATATTTTCCCTTTTGTCCTGAGGAATCTGCTCAAATCAGGCAGCTTCCTCTCTACAAAGTCAGCAGCAAATTGGAAAAGACAACGTCTCCACCTACAGGTAGAAGAAGAATATTACATGTATGCCCTGTTATCAGATCAGGCTAAGCACAGCAAGAACCAAATGTGATTTAGTTTTGTTCTATCCAACATGTGTTTGTCTCATCAGTGAAACACTTTAAATACAATTTATCTACACATTGGTCTGTTTTGTCCATATCATTAACATATTTTATGTTGTTTTAAAATAAAATATGTCTAAGTGTACATTAAATCCCAAAACATAAAAATCAAGACTCTATGCCTTGAGTACTATATACAATAAAAACGTCTGCAATTATATCAGCTTTAAACAGCAGAAAAGGAGTAAAATAAAAATAACTAATTAGTAAATAACTGGTACACAGCTGGTTCTGTTCTGAGTCCAACACAAAGGCTACTAAAAAGGTTTTTTATTATTATTCATTTACAGTGATAAATATAAAAGTGGGACTTCTCGAAGGTAGTGGAGAGTCTATGATCATCAACAACAAGACTGGATGTCCCTATTTGATGATGTGGGAGCTCAATGCATTGACATCACACCTAATGACAGCTGCAGGTGGATCTGACACTACAAGTGATTTCCTTTTATTATTATTTCTATTTCTTTAGACATCATAGTGGTAAAAGCACAAGTTTTAACATTAAAGATCAACGAGATTAGAAATCTATTTTTCTTCCATGCCATTTTGTTGCAGTTTTTGTTACTGACTGTATGGAGTGGTCACTCTTTTTATGAATTCATTTCCTGTTTTTTACTGTACCTCTCTTATAATGTACAATTATAAAATAAAACATTTGTTTCTCAGCAGCTTAGGATCTAAACAGTAGGTGCCGACATTCAACTCTCAAACAATAAATGTTGGAAAATCATATATAAATACAGCAGTTGCTAGAACTTTGACAGTTATTGCATGTTGATTGACTGTATGTACATGTGCAATTGAAAATGTTCTACTCTTTAGCAGAATAATTTAATTTTGACTATGCAATGAATTTAAATGGTGTAGCAAGACATGCTATGTGGAGTAAATAATGCTCTAGCATCACGTTCTCATGCATGAAACACTGTAGATTACATAATTAGACAACCAGCTTAGACAGGCTATCAGTTTTTATTTTCTGGACATGTTGAAAAAAATCCTTAATATAAACGCACCTGTCATACATCATGCGTGCTGCACATGTGCACTACTACTATGCTATTTACACAACTGTTAAACAAACGTTGCAGCAATGGCCTAATTAGAACACATTCTCAAGAAACAATATTCAAATCTCTGTTTGTGCCGACGAAAATCAGGATGGCAGATGCTTAAAACTAAAAGCGAAGTTGATAGCATCAGCTATTTCCTGAAATACTTGGAGACATTTGTATAACATGTAAATATCATTTGAATTTAGTGTTAGTTGATCCTTAAATAGTAAAAATACCTAAACAAGATGGTGTTATGGCAAAATCAATACATGTCATGGTTTCATAGTGTAATACTGAATCCTGTATCTTTGATCCCAATATACATTTACTGAGAGTGCGTATTCACAAAATACACTTATTTTTCTCACTTTTTGATCAGAATGACACATTTTTAATAGATATCCATACAACATAGGAAACAGTGGGACAGAAGTTTAATTGATGTGTTCATATTTAATGGTAAACATTGCATACAGTATTTCTGCAATATAACACTTGAAGAAAAATATCAAATGTCTGCAGTCAATTATAAAAGCTAAATAAAGACTAAATTAGACGTGTATTAGCTATACAATGTTATTAAGGCATTCTTATTCATCTTGCTTTTAGCAAAAGATTTTGTTTTGATGCTTCTTTGGTTTGGTGAAGTTTGTAATTCAGCTCACATTAAATTCAAAAGTAATTTATTTATCCAAGTATCTCCTGTATTTATCTGTGTTGCAGTTGGTTTCAAATACCAGACAGGGCATTAGTTGTAACACTAGAAAAAAATCTGTTCTTTTTCTTAAACATATAAAGAAGTGCAGACTGTGTTGATGCTTAAAATGAGCGTAATAGAATACAAAATATAAAAAATTAAATGAATTTATGCAAAAGGACAAAAGATGTCCTTGATCTCAAGGACATTTGCTTTTGCTTTTTTAAAAAATATTTTTTTTTAAAAAGCATTACATGTAAGAATAAAAACAAACAGAAACATTTTGAAGTACTTTAACTGTATAAAGGCTGTATATTTGAAAGTTAGGAGTACATACGAAAAGAGATACCATTAAAACAAGCAAAGAACTTAGAAACATTTGACCTAAGAATTGAAAAGGAGAGGGTCATTGATGTTTTTTTATACATTCTTATATACAGTCTGTTAAATTGCGATGCGTCATATTGTGTTCCAAAAATGCAATCAATTGTTAAAAGCTAGGTAATGAGACATACATCAACATACAACCCATATACATATATATATTAAAAAAATTGTTTTTCAACATCAGGAGGGAAGTTCAACATCATTTTCTGCAGATTTTTCATCATTTGTTTTGTTTCTTGCTCTGGTTTGGTAAATTAACCTGTGATCATGTGAGAACATCAGTAGCAAATGCAGAGCTCCAAAATAATGGAAGAGACACAGGATGATGATTACAAAGATGATACCTGGTTTTTGGATACGAATGGTGATGCTTGGTATGCTTGTTATATGTGTGGATCAAAAAGAAGCACTGCAGTTAAAACATGTTTGTGTTACTAAGAAGCAAACCAAGTTTCCCATCATTTGCGCCCCCTTATTTCTCCCCCTAACTTACATTTCCACTGCTTCTCAAAAGAAAATAAGTTATTTTGGTCCAGGGAAAGGTCTTTACTATTTTATCCATACGAAATAAGGCTAGGGTAATTTCTGCATACTATGTTGTTCTCCAAAAAAAAACCCATCAAAATAAAGAGTTACACTTTTCTTTATGCTTTCTTCAGAACAAGGAGTCTCGTGTTTCTTTATTCTTCCTACAGAAAAGAGAGCATAAAGTTTCAGTGGGAGGATTAAGGTAAAAACATGCAGAAACAAGAAAAGAGAAGGTGTCCCTGAGTGTGTGGCATGTGTGTGAAGGGGTGTGTAGGTGTATAGTGTGCCTCTGTCTGCCTATATGGTTTCCACGTAATTAGCGGGGAATAAACCCTGACGGCCGTCTTTGCTCCACCCCCTCCACCAGGCTTTGTCCACTGTCTCCACGTCCCTGATGATGTCACCGGGTTCAAAGGAGATCTCGGATTCGTCCTCTGTGGGAAACACAAGATAACATGGTGAGGACCAGATAATCACAGTGTAATTACTGCAAAACGGAGGCACTTTATGCGAACATGTGTGGTAATTATCCTCCAAATGGCAGCTTACCTGCCTGGTAGTCATACAGAGCTCGGACGCACATATGTCGGTCGGCTAAATCCTGCAGTGGATAGGAAAATTCAATGGGGGAAAAAAGAACAAGCTATAATCATGAAATGCTGAATTTCTTGTTCAACTAGCATAATAAGTTTGAGGAAAAAAATGACATCACTTCCAGGAACACTGACAGATGTTCCAGTAAAATGTTCAAGTAACTTTTTTCTGACATGGTATGTTAAAACTTCTGCAGTGAAATCATGATATAGATCGTTCATCATTAGCTATAGAAAACACGGTCCTGAGCATTGATGAGGAAAGCAAATATCTGATACCAAGCTGAATTTGTGAAAATATTTCTGTAGGAGGTATAAACTGATTTACCTTTGTTGGAGTGAAATGAATATTTGGGTGTCTACCAACCAACAGGAATGCTGATGTGTACGGACCGCCATCTTTGTTTGCCTATCAGTGCCCTGTCACTTTAAGAAAGTACTCAACCGCTTTTTCTAAGACAATTGTCTTAAAATCGTTGTCATCCTTTCATACCTCTTGACCACCCTGCCCAGTGCAGTCTTCAATTGACCTTAACATTACAGAAAATCTGTGGAGGTAACAGAAACTTTGAGTTGTCGAACAACAGTTGGGGATTTCTCTGAAGATGTCTATGAAGCATCTGATCAACTGCAAAAAATGTCCGACCCCTGTACCTCCTGGCAAAGGTTTCAGTACCAAGTGTTTTTCTGGCTTGCGGATCAAGTATTGTACTTTTTTGTGTATGCATACTACAAAGTCCTCATCAATTTGTCATTTATTTAAAGATTTTTCAGCAAGTTTTCAGATGTCACATGTTTCTATACTAAAATAAACCTACCACAATTATTATGGACAGATTACATCAATGTATAACTGTAAGTCTAAATTCAGCAGGGTATCAAATGACCCTTTCCCTCACTGCCTGTCAAGCTTCTACTGATCTTAGGGATTTTATTGTTGTGCTACCATCAAGAAATATATCACGGAAATCCATCTTTATTTTATTCTCAATTGGTAAGGAAAAATAAATCTCTGAAGAAAATGTGTAAACATTGCTGTACTCATTAAAACATTCTATATAGGTCTGGGGGGAAAAAACACCTCTTGTCCATTTTCAGAGATCTGCTGCTCTCTGTCCTCAGTTTTGTCTCCGTCTTCAGTGGTTGTGTTAACTCTGTAGCAGACAGGAGACTCAGAGGTGATGCCGTCTGTGTCTGTTGGACTCAAGGACCCCACTGAAAATACAGAGGAAACTAATTTAGAACGATTCAATCTCTGAGCCGAAACTGCAAAAAATGTGGTCGTTGAAAAAAATACTGTTAAAACCTGTCCCATTTTGTTCCTCTGTGCCATCACCGTTTGTCATCCCATTGGTTGATGGAAGTAGAGTCTCATGCTTGATGTCTTGACAAGCTGGTTCAGGATCTTTGATGACGACATAGGAAAAATCTGAATAGAATTGGAGTAAATTTCAATTATTTTTGAACGTTTCAGCCCATTTATGATCTGTGACACTGTGACAATGCAAGTCAGTAATAGTGACAAGAACTACCTGTGTGTACTGACTCCTCTTCCTCAGAAAACTCTGCAGGCTCAGCGAAAGTCTGGCTGTATCCTGAATAATTGTTCTCTTCTTCGGCTTCCTCTGCCTCCTCTTCAACCTGTGGCATCGCTGCCGGTTCTAGCAGTGATGAAGGGTCAGCTTCCTGTTCTGATCCCACCTGCATCTCCTCCTCGTACTCCTCCAGTTCCTTCTTGTTATCCTCCTCCTCCTCATGCTGCTCTTCCTTCTCCTCTTCCTCGGGTTCACTGCTCTTACCCTCTTCTTCGTGCTCTTCCTCCTTGTCCAACTCGTTTTGCACCTCCTTCTCATCTTCCTTCACCTCTTGCATCTTTTCTTTATCTACCTCCTTTGTCTCAATCCGTTCTGGTTCAGCAGTGACAGAATCCACCTCCGGTTGTGTTTCAGCTTCATCTCCCTCCTGCTCCTCCTGTAGTTCCTCTTCCTCATCTGCTTCCACCAGCACAGCTTGTACTTTGAAGCCAGTGTCTGAGACCATCTTGGTGTTTTCGAGACTTGGTGTGCTGAATTCTGCTAATTGGAACAATTATACAGTTAAAATTGAAATGCAAAAAATCACAAGTAATTGTTGGTTGACATTGCAGTGCCTTGCAAGCATGTATTTTACACATTACATTGCAACCACAAAGCGCAATGTATTTTGTCACTGTTTCATGTAAGAGAGTGACACTAAGCCATGAATAATTTATATAGAAGGAAATTAATACATGGCTGAAAACTGACTCTCACATTTGTATTCAGCCCCTTTAAATCTGATGGCCACTCCATCCATTCCAACCAATTGCCTTTAAAAGTCGCCTGTTTTAAAATAGAGTCTACCTGTGTGCACTTTAATTTCAGCATACATCCAGATATACTGCGAAGGCCTTGGATGTTTGTTAGAGAGCATTAGTAATCAATCATAAAGACCAGAAAAATACCAGACCGGATCGGAATAAAGTGAAGACATTTAAAGCAGAGATAGGAAAAATGGTGTGGTACAGCGGCGAACTTACCAAACCTACAGACTGAGCAAGGACAATTCTAATTAGGAGGTAGAAGGAGAAGAAGAAAGCAAATGCTGAAAGAACGTCACAATTACCCCAAATAAAGTTTGCCATAAACTCATCTGTCCTGAAAACACCATTCCCACTGTGAATTATGGCAGTAGCGAAATAATGTTGTGGGAATGCCTTCAGCATGGATGGAGAAGCTGGTCAAAATTGGCGCTTATAATGTGGTAATACGGGGAAAATATAATCTTTCAATAAATTTGTTCAACATATCCTTGGCTTGCCATTCAGCCTTACCTGTGTTCATATCAGGAGGGTTTGTTAAAAACTGCGAAGGCTCAAAGTCCAGAGGTTGCTGCTCTGCCTCTGAAAGCAGCTGAGAGATGTTTTCATCTATTACAGTTGGAGGCAAAGAATCTAAGAGACTTGGGGAAGCAGGAGGAGCAGACGGTTCTGTCGGTTCTGCAGCCTCTGGCTCAGCTGCGGCCTGAAACTGGTTGGTACTCTGTGGAATACTGGGCAGAGCTGAAACTGGGGGGGCAGGCCGAATGGGTGAGGTGGGTGGAGACATGGGGGCTCTGGGCTTCAGAGGGGAGGTGACTGGGTAAAAATCTGGGCTTCTTGGGGGAGACACGGCCTGGAAAACGGGAGAGTGTGGAGCTCTCGAAAAGGGGGAGACCAACGGAGAAGTGTATGGAGAAGATGCTGCGCTTCCTTCTGCTTTTGAAAAGATGAAAGCTGTATCTGTCAGACTGCGCTGGTATCGTCTAAATGGTTTTCCTGCAGAGGAACAAAGCAGTTATCAGCGCTAAAAATAACACAGGTTGGACATGCAAAAAAAACAATAAAAATAATAATAATCCTGTGCAAAACAGACTGATGTGTTTTAGAAAGTAATTCCGCATTTTCAAGAGAAAAAAAAAAAAAATCCTACCACTGCGGGAAGATCCAGGACTGGTGGGGCTCTGTGATGATGATGATGACAGTTGTCTGAAAAACTCTCGGGGGTTCATGGAGCGCTGTGACACTAATGCTGCTGCCTCCTACAGGTCATCAAATATGCAGCAGTAAAAAAAAAAAAAAAAAAAGGTGCAGAAATAAGTACAGCTACAACCAGAAGTTTACAAACTCAAGACGCATACAAATGTATTTTTTTCCTCACTGTCTGACATTAACTCAGATCAAACTTCTCTTGTTTTAGGACAGAATTACTACCAAAATTTGTTCTTTTTCAAAAATTCCTCAATATTTAGAGGAAAAAATATGTATGTGATTTATTTGTAAGTATCTTCAAAAACATAAGTATACATACAGTAAAAAAGGCAATTATCCTTGATCCTAAGCAAGTGTATATAAACTTCTGAATTCAAAGAAAGTTACGGAAATATCTCTATAATGGAAATATCTCTATAATATATTGGATGGATGGATGGATGGATGGATGGATGGATGGATGGATGGATGGATGGATAGATGGATGGATTGATTGATTGATTGATTGATTGATTGATTGATTGATTTTCTAGTATTTAGCAAACAGAAATAATTTTGTAATTCTAACTTAATTCTAACTTAACCAAAACTGTTTGGTCTAATTTAACTTTAGACAGTGAGGAAAAAAGGTGCATTTCTTTAAATTTACTGTATGTAAACCTCTGGTTTCAACTATTTACTAACTCGTTTCAGTTGTGCAAAAAGTCCAAATCTTCTAAGAATAAACATGATTTCCCATCAAAGTCAGTTACAAAAGGGTCATTTTAACAGAGTCAACTTACAGCTGCTTTCTCTATGGATTCACTTCGTCTAAGACGAGCCCTCATATCCTCTTCATGCTCTCTTTGGTGCTGCTCCTGGTAGAAAAAACAATAACATGCATCTGGGTGTTTTATCTGCAAACATTTAAGCTGTGATTTACAGAAATCATGTTTCAAGTGATGTTTTGTGTTTCTTTTTGATTTAGTAGATCCTCTGTCGGCATTTTATGCCCCATTTTAACTTTCATGCAATTTCTCTGTAATCATAGCGTCAAATCATAACACTGAAATATTGTGTGACGTGAGAAAAAGCTCAGCGAAGGTTTTTTATCCTCACCCATCTTAACTTCTCCTTCTTGCGTAGCTCTTCTTCTTCTGCTCTTTGTTTTTGTCTGTAAAAATAATTTCAATGAAACAGGTGAAAGTTTAAAGTATTTTAGCAACTAAGCAGATTATGATATACTTAGTTTATTTTTGATAAGAGTAAATTAAGAGTAAAATTTACATCTGATCAGATGTAAACAACCTTCAAAAACTTTCTTGCCAAAAGTAACTGAATGATCGAAAACATGTTCAAACAAATATATTATATTTTTGTTATAATCTGTGAAGTGAATTAAAAAGCGTGGTGTAGCGTTCCATGCAGTGTTCAAACCTCTGCTCCTCAATCATCTGAAGTTTTTCGTTCATTTTTCTGTCTCTCTCCTCTGCATCCCTTCGCTCCTTCAGAATTCTCTCTCTTTCAAGGCGCCGTCTCTCCTCTGCTGCCCTTCTCTTTTCCTCATCTTTGCGCGCTTCCTCTTCACGCTGAAACACACGAAAGGCATCAAAATAACATGTATTTTAGTGTATGCCTTCAGTTTTTTCTTTTCTTTTATCTTGCATTTGTTGAAAATATGTTAAGCAAAAGTCCATCTTTGCATGTATTTGACATACTTCAGCACGTGCCCAGAAGGAGTCTCTGTTAATTAGTCTCATCTCCATCGCGGCATTAGTTTTTCTGTAGTTTGTACCCTAAAGAGAAATATAAATGAAACCGTATTAATGAGAGTGACACCAAAAAGGTTTGGTTTCATTTGTCAGGCAAGCTGGAAGTAAAAAGGTTTTTGTAGAAACGGACTTTCTGTCTTAAAAGACGCTTTATGGAGAAATGAAAATGCTCTGTCTCCATCTGATGGACAAACAAGGAAGTGCAAGAGACTCACAACGAGTTCCTCCTTGTCCGCAGACCTGGAGCTCCTCCTCACCCACTGTGTGGGAGCCTGAGTTTGAGTCTTGCTCAGCTCAGCTCTTATCCTGTCCTCTGTCACATCCTCTGGCTTTTCTGCACTAATGAAAGCATGTGCTTCCTGAAACACAGAGGACAAGGAATAAAAAATAAAAATAAAAAAAAGACAGGCGTAAGACAGATATGAATTTAATCCATTCTCACATGCTGCTATGCAGTGCCTCTGTTCACACACCCATAGACACAATGCTGTTAACACACACAGTACTTCTTGTGGGTTTCTCTCGGTCTCATATTAGTTATAACTTTGAGTTATGAAAATCTGAAGCCAAACAGTTGTGCAACTCCTTCAGCTGTACGGACAGCAAGAGAGAGAGAGAAAAAAAAAAAACAGCAAAGGCCTAAGCATGGGAACAAGAATGTGATGCTTGGTTTATGGATTGCCAAAAGAGGGAGAAGGGAAATGAGAAGTGTCGGGGCCAGAAGACATCCAGAAAATTGTGAGGGTAGTATTTTCTAAAAAACAGACAGGATTGATACAATTTTTTCTGCCAGTTTTAACTTTTTGAAATGCATTTTGAGTTATTTTTTTTAGAGGACATCACCTTAAAAATACATCTCCCTAAAGTTGTTTTTTCCCACCTTGTAACACTGAGCAAACACTCACCATTATTAGGTAAAGTGCCTAATATTCTCTCCCAAAGGATTCAGAGATATTTAGAGAACAACTAAACCCCCTCACCCCCCATAAAAAAAATCTCTTGACATTCTGAAACTGAGAGCTTTTAGATGTTTTATCACCACGCCTTTGTTTGGATGCAGGCATCTGAGCGCACCCAGGACCTTAGAATAATTTCCCTGAGAGAATAATTCCAGGCTTGTTCCCAAAGGTCGTGTCTGTCAAACTCCTACAGGATAGCACAGCTTTATCTGAGTGACAACACTGACACTGAACAGAGCTTTCATTGTGCCTTATAATAAGCATCACTATAGTGTGCAATCCATATCAATCTTGCTGTCAATGCCAACTGCACATACTTGGCTCATGAACCAGACAAGTAGCCCACAGAGCTGACAGTCAGAAAAGGATGGTCAAAAAACTTATGTAGTAATGGCTCCCGAAGAAGTTGTGCAGGAATCAATTTTAATATTAGCGGGGGAAGAAAAAAAAATTCTTAGAGTACTGACAGAGCTATACATTTTATTTACAGTAATTCAGTAAGAGGAGGACAGTTCTTTTACCTTTAACAGTAAAAGAACTCTTAAAGGTTATCATATTACTCAGACAAAAGAAAGATATTTTCATATTTGTCACTTCACTATATGGATGCAATTTTTGACACGAGAAGATAATGAGATGAAAAACAACAATAACAATAGTCTTGTACTGAAGGATTTAACTTGTTCCTTTTTCATGATGGAATTAGGATGCAACAAAAAAAAATCTAATTATCTTATACATTAAAAAACAGAAAGATGTGTTTGAATTTTGAGGATTTTTTATTCCATGGAAAGTCATAATTAGACATACAGTACATGCTTAAAAATATACAAACACCCATCACAAATTGTCTTTTAGCAAAACATGGTTTGGTTCCAGAGCCATATTTGCTAAAACAAACCATATTTTAGTGAAACATGGTTTGCTAAAAGACATCAAGAATATCTTGACATAATTCTGGCATCGACCCCATCTTAGTCCAAATATTTTCAACAGAGCTGACGGTACTCTAAAAGAGTACTCTTACCCTGATTTCTCCTTTCCTATACCAATTCAGTGTGTGTTTGGATCATGTTCTACTTGTTTAACACTTAATCAAATTCAGAGGACCCCAAAGCACTTGCTACAACTTTCAGTCACACACACACACACACACACACATTTACATACAGATGGTGGCTATATTGTAAAAGGCCTCTGACCGCAAGCAGCAGGTAAGGTAGGTGAAGTGTCGAGATCTTGATATCACTATCTACAGTGAATGTTTCAGTAGTGATTTGGGGTGGAGAAAGCAGTGTGTCGGTCAATGGTTAGTTCCACTGCATAATTCTGAAATGGGGTGACGCCGTATGATGGATGTGAAATAATCTTTAAGGGTCTGTGGCACTGATGACCTGTGACAATGAAAAGTCACTGTTGGTATCCGACTGGAACCTGTCTGGGGGGAAAAAATGAGTCCACGGTGATATGACAAGATTTTTGCTATAATTGGACTCAGTTTCGCACAAACTGTCTTTCTGCTCTGGAACCAAACTGTTCCACAGCATTTCCCCGACTCAGCTCAGTGGAAGAAGCAGCATAAGTAGACGTGCGAA
Organism: Gambusia affinis; assembly: GCF_019740435.1. Lineage (NCBI taxonomy): Eukaryota > Metazoa > Chordata > Actinopteri > Cyprinodontiformes > Poeciliidae > Gambusia > Gambusia affinis. Next base: position 11,251,250 of record NC_057870.1, read on the forward strand.
GATTAAAATTTTTTTTTTCCCCAGTAAAAGTTTGTCTCAGATGGCAGATGGATGACTTATAAAATGTCACTGATAGACTTCCAAAAGTTGATTTTATCGCACATCCACAGCGTTAGCTACAGCGTCTTGCGAAAGTGTTCACACCCGTAGACTTTTTTTTTTCCCAGACATTGTGATGTTACAACCACACACTTCAGTATATTTTACTGGATTTCTAAGTGACAGACCCAAAGTTGTGCATAACACCTGATTGGGAAGAAAACGTGATGCAAGGCTTTCGACGTTTTCATTTGGAACAACAGTCACTGGTAGTGACGGTGGTAGGAATTCAAATCCTCGCTCAGTCTGTCTCAGTCGTTGTGTGTTTGGGCAAGACGCCTGACCTGCCTTGCTGGTCAGAAGGCCTGGTGCCACAGCTGCATGGCAGTCTTGCTTCTGTCAGACTGTCCCAGGACAGCTGTGGCTACAAAGTAGGTCGCTACCATTTGGAAGCGAATGACTAAATGTAGTGTGAAGAGCTGTGGGGTTCTTTAGACTTAAAGTATTGAATTCATTTTCACCAAAGACAAAACTTTACAGAACAGCTTTACCCTGCAGTTTCAGCTGTAGTCCTATTTGGATTGCTTTCTCCAGGTATTGTACATCTTGATACTGAAATGTTTGCCCAATACCATACCAAAAAGCCTCAAGATCAGTCAGATTGAAAGAAACTTTTATGACATCGATTTTCATGTTTTCAAGTTTTAAAACCACAGTTTCAGTTACAATTGGGACTGATAAGGACATTCTTAGACATGAATATTCTTTTATTACAGATTGAATTTTTTGGTGTGTATGTTTTGGGTTGTCAACCTGAAATAGTGAACCTTTGTCTTTGACAGGGTTCCCCCCTCCCCCCCACCCCCTCCCAAACTGCTCTTTATTTTGTTCATCTTCATCATCTTCATCGATCCTGACTAGTTCTGTGTTCCTATTAAGAAAAAGCATACAAAGAACATCATGCTCCTAGCACCGTGTTTGACAGAGGAAAAGTGTGTTCAGGATGATGCTAAGTGTTAGTCTTCCTCAAAGGGGAATTTTACATGTAAGGCGTGTAAAAGTTAACTTTTTTCCAAGACTTTTTTCTGCAGTGTGGTGCACAGCTAATAGTTTTTCTCTCAACAGATTGTCCTACTTAAGACATGGATCTTTGACGATGCTTTGCTGATTAACGCTCTCCTTGCCAGAGCTGTCAGTTTAGGTGAAGGATTCCAATTGTTGACTAAAGTTCTTAACAGATAAGCTGTACTTACACAGAGATTATTTGACACGGGTGAAATTTATTTCCAAGTATCAAAGTAAAAGAGGCTGAATATAAACACACACACCACACTGTGGATCTTTTCATTTGTGTATAAAAATGTGAAAGTCACTCATCCCTCCATTCACATGTGCTACCTTGTGTGAAAACCCCAACAAATAAAGACCATTTTGTATACGAGGTTTACGAAACTAAAGCAATAAACAAACAGTTAAGAGCCAACGAGCAACTTGATGAACATGTTTTCAATTGCATCGTTCTCCTTCAGAGTCTGTCAGGGCCACTTCAAAGACAATAACAGAAACTACCATCTCTGATCCCTGGTGAATTTACACAACAAATCTATAGATGAACTACATAAAAAATGAAGAAGAGTTGAAACCAAAGTGGTTTGAACCCTGCATTATATAACAGATTAAAAAGCTGCAGTGTTTCAGGGTTCATTGATTTTGACATGAACATCTTTCTTCATATTTTGTTTATCTAGGCAGCATCTCGGCAGTCTTTTATTGAAATCCAACTTTTCATCCCTGTTTTCTTACAGACTAATCTTCATATATTTCACACAGACTCACACAAAAAAACCTTACTGATCCAGGTTTTCTTAGCTAATATCCATCACAATGTGAATCCTTTCATAAGCCAATGCAACTGTAGACTTCAATCTGTGACAGAACCAAATCAGCAGCTGCAGACTCGCCTCGACAGAACCTATTCACTGCCAGCCGAGACATGCAGCACAGATAGCCGAAAAACCTGAGTAAAGAGAAAAAGAGGAATGAAAATGGAGGAAAGTATTAAAGTAATCGCAAAGAAAATGTAAGAAAGTCTCCCACAGTGACGGACAAGATTCTGAGAAATATTAGTTGAGCTTTCAATTATACCATTAATCAGTGTTTATGAAACTTTTGTGCTAGGTTTGGTTTGCATGTCACAGCAAGGCCAGGAGAGTATTTAGCCTTGCAGCAGATCTGTTTAAAGAGACAATATCTGTTTAGGATTTTGTAGAAGTTGTATGCAGCATTCATATAATCTCTTTCATGTCAGATCTGTGAAAATTGCCAAGACATGTATGTACTCTGTAAATGTTTATGCATGTTCATGTAAGTAGCATTTTCTATGTTTACAATCAGCGGTGTTGATCCATTAAAGAGGCCGCATGGCTCTTTTAGTGTACATTATATTCGTGTCAAATGTCTGCAAACTTAAGAGTCTGGAATCCAAACTAAAGAGTCATTCTTCCATGCCGCTGCTCTTTAAGTATTTCAAACCACTCACTGACTCTAGCCTCCTCTTCTTCCACTTCGTTACATTTCATTGAATGCTGATCAGGGCTGACATTATGACCACCAGCCCATGGTGTTGGCCCATTGGAACATGGACTCCATTAGACCCATGAAGCGATGCTGTGGTATCTGGCACCAAAGTGTTAGCAGCATTTTATGTCATTTGTGTAAGTTGCGAGGTGGGGCGTCGTTTACACAGTATATTCCAGACATACAGATAGATTTGAATTCAGAGCATTCCTAAAACATTTTTGCTTTATTGTACTGAGGTATTATGATGCTGGAAGAAGCCACAGCCATCAGGGAATATACTTCACGTAAAACAGTGTACATTGTCTGCAACAGTGCTCAGGTAGGTGGCATGTGTTAAACTAACATCTACTTGAACATCCCCCATAACCTCACACTGCCTCTCATGGTTTGCCTTCTTCGTACTGAACACATGCTACATGTTCCCAGGTAAGCAACACACAGGCACTCAGCCATCACTGTGTCATAAAAGAAAACAGGATTTATTTGACCAGGCTAACCTTGTTTTGGAATCTTCAGCAGCAAAAATAAATCAGCATGGGCACCATGACTGGTCTGCAGGTAAAAGCCACAGCAACTTGGCTTTTACATTTTCCTGATGTGCCAGTAAGTGCATTGGGTGCTTCAGGTTTAACCCCATTTTCTCCTCGTACCCCATTTGATGGATGCTGGCCACTGCAGACCACAAACCTGGCAATACAATTGCACTCTTTTTGAACTCTTTAAAATCACTATTCATGATGAGTTTTTAACACTTTGAGGATAAAATATAGTCTTGTTATTTAATAGATTCCGCCCTCTAACAGGTAAAATTATAAATCTCTTAATACCGTAATTTTTTAGAAGCTGTAAGTGTCAGTGAGCATAATGTTACACCAGTTTAGTGTAACATTATGCATTTAGGATCAGTTCTTATGCTAATTCTATTTCCAGTGATAGGCTCTGAGCAGTGATGGACAGGTCAAACTATTAAAGACCTTGCTTGTCATTGTTCATTAAATGTATCAAACTGAAAAATTGCATTTCTTGTAAATCAACAAATAGCTGTTTTTAAGTTAAGTGAAAATCAGGTAAAAGTCAGGAACATATACTTTTCTGCATAAATATGCATAATTTAGTAATTCCTTCAGTTTCTATTAGATTTAAAACTACCACCAACATTGAAGATCCTACAGGACATTTATTTTTTTGCCTTTAATATCTCCAAAACCACAAATGCACAGATTAGTAGGTGTTCATTTCACTTTCACATATTGCTATGATATCAGTGCAGTTTTCCTCCAATCGACTGATAGAAACAAAGACATGAAGGCTCCAATCACACACCAACTACAGGAAGTTAGCAGAAACAATTCTGATGGAGTCTCATCTGTTTGCAGACATACTTCCATTGTGTGTAAAGGATTTTTCATCAGTGTGTTACGTAATCTTGCTCATGAGTAGTTCACTTGAGAAAAACAGGAAAACCGATTCAGCGTGAAAAATGGCAAATTAGATCAGAGAAAAAGAAAAAAAAGCTGGATTCCTCAGATGTTCATCTGCAGGGTGCAGGTCAAATGGAACCCAGATGCAAGGCTGTGTATTTCACTGCAAGCATGTTTTCTGTAAATCTGATTCAAGTTTACTTTAAAGAAGTTTAATCAACTAAAGTTCATATATCAACTGAAAAATGTTTTTTGTTTCTCTTTTAAAAAAAAACAAAAACAAAATCTCTTTGTATGGAGTTCAATAAGAACAGTAGCTAAAGCAGTTGAAGCTGTGAGCACAGGTTTTGGTGTCGTGATCTAAGTCCAGCTGTTACATGTGTGAGTATTTGCTGAGGTCAGAGGTCAAATTTTTCTCACAGCTCCCAAAAGCAGGGTTGACCTTGTTCAGTCTTTTCCAGGTTAACTATGCGGTAATTTTTCTACAGTAATAAAAAAAATAAAATAAAAAATTACAGCTCAAAATTGCACACATGCACTGTTTCACAATGGGTTTGGAGCATTTTGTGGATCACAAGATCCCAGATATTTTTCTTGTTCTTTAAAAAAAAACACAAAAAAAAAACAACAACAAACATTCCACAGATGCCTCTGCTGTTGATGGGGAGATGCCTTTATATGGAAACCAGAAATATCCAGGCAACAGTTAAAAATCTCTTAGACTGAAACCACAAGACAACAAAGAGCAGAGTTCATCCCTTTAGAATCAGGTCAGATCATAAATCTGCTCAGGCTCCATTACAAAAAAAAAACAACCAAAAAAACATGAGCTTTTTACTCCAGACTTAACAGACTCCTTCCGGCTGGGGAGGAACACAGACAACATCAGGACACCAACAGAGCAGGAAGTGGACTGAGAACAGGAAGCTCTCAAAACAATGCTAAGTAAACTACTGAGTATAAATATAGTGTTTTGAGAGTGAAATGCGGAGCCCCAGGGGAAAGCAGAATTTGAATATTTTCTGTGGTGTAGGAAGTATTTGCAAAGTGAAATCATGGCAAAAATAGTTTATAATGTCAGTGGTGAATTTTAATTATCACAACTTGAGACTGAATACCTTAAAGAAGTGTTTGATGGCTGGAATGTGGCTGGCACACTCATTTTTCCTGTAGTCATCCACATTTTGGCCGACCTGGAAACAAACACAGGATGTATGCGCATAATTGTATTCTTGTCATAAACCTCTTAGGAGACAAAAAAGACAAGGGAAACAATCTGGGGAACAGGAGGGTTCATAATAATGTCAAAAGACATTTTATGTTTAGTTATATGGTACATTCGTATCCATTATGCTTTATTAATTTGATGTTTGAAAGGTTAGTCTTGCACCATAAATGTGGACATTCAAATAATAAGATGAAAACAAACTGACTACATAAAAAAACACAAGAAGTTAAAATAAGAAATGGTTTATAAATATATATTAAGGGCAAAGACTAATGTGTTGGGGAAAGGTGAAATAATCAGATCTGGCCCAAAGGTCAATTTCCCCTTTTCACATCTCATACACCCACTTTGTACCAATCTGTTCACATTCTGGGCTTTCCTACGAAGGTTTTGCATTCCCACCGACCTAAGCTGTTGAACATCAGAGCTTTTTCTCCTGTCAAGTGTTAAGATTAAATTATGTTTTAAATATTTGGCAAAATGCCAAAAAACTTACATAAAATTACATTTTTGGTACACTCTACATTTTCCAGAGAGCATTGAATTCAATTAGAAAGTGTGTCCAAACTTTTGGTCTGTACTGTAGCTCTAAATGTCCTCTCTACAAGAATTTATAACAGCCTGGTAGGTTTTTTTTTTAGTACAGTTTATGATTTATGTAGGAGCTTTGGAATCACTGTAAAAGTCCCTGTCCAAGCTAGAGGAAATTAGTCTAAGTTAATTCCTGGGCAAGTCGTTTGTGAGTCTTTCACTTGTCTCAGTGTATGATTTATGAGAATTGATGCAACTCACCCAGCTTATCAAAGCAATCCGAAGAGCTCCTCCATCCACTCCTCCCACTTTACACAGTCCATACTGAGGTTTAGAGATGTGAAACTTTTCTGCCAGTTCTGCCACACCACCCGCTGGAAAGGGAAAGGTTTAAAGAAGGAAAAGCAATATTATTCACATTTACTTTTAAAGTACACTACTTGTGGGAAACAGGGTGGTACATTTTTATCCTTTTACAACACAAAATTATTATTATTATTTTTTTTTTATTACTTCACAAATTAATAGTTCACTCTACCTCCTGAGTCAGCCAGTTTGAGCTTGTTGGTAACCCCTTCATATAAAAATAATGCCCTGTGAGCATAAGGAGAACAAATGTAGGTTAGCTACAAAGAAATTTGACACAAAGCCACAGCTGACATGTCAGTAGATTTAATAAGAGTCTAAGGCGTTTTTCTATGTGCTCGTGAGGAGACTTAAAACTTTAAAGCCTAACATTGTTCATTGTAGTATGTACAAGCAAAAAGTTAATTGCACAAAAAAAAAAAATCTCATGGTGTGGTCACCATCCGCCTTTGACCTCAACTCTATTGAGAACTTTTGGAGTTTCCTCAAGCAGAAGATCTGAGGGTGGGATGCATTTCGTATCAAACCAGCAGCTCTAGGAAGGTTTTCTGACATCCTGCAAAGAAATTCACGCAGAAACTTTCCACAAACTCACAAGTTCAATGGATGCAAGAACTGTGCAGGAGATATCAAAGGGGTCCTATGTTAACATGTAACTCTGTCTGTTAAGATGTTTTGGATTCAATAGCTTTTGATTTTAGTACATATGACCACCTAATGCTGCACATTCAAAGAATGACCGTTTGCAGTTCTTTATAATCCATAAAATGTTCAGAAAATCTGCTGTGCATAATAATGTGGATAAGTGCATTTTGAATTTTTTTTTTTTTAAAGAAATACTGTTCTCATTGGGAGTTTTGTTCAGTAAAGTCTGATTTATACTGTAATAGTTCACGACTTGACAATTATACTGACCATCATTTGCATTGACCATTTAGGAAAATCTGAGAAAATATCACTTGCATAATAATTTGGAACACAGTGTAGACACTTCTGTATTATTTTTTTTGGTAAAAATCAAAGACATGAAGCTACACTGAAACACAATAACCAACATTCACAGTGCTTTCTTCAAACTTGGATGGCTCCTCAGTGTGAAACAAACACAACCAGCGCTGCTAAGAGCTCTGAGGTTTTAGGCATTTTGCAGGTAAAAACCTGTCCTACCACACCCTTCAGTCAGTCTACTGTCACTGTGGCAACTCAACTTAAGATGTGTTTTCATGAGACCATTGAGACACAACTCTATTGCTTAGTTAAGAGCACTATAATTAATTTGTTTTGTAGCTGAAGCTCCGAGGCAGATTTGAGTGATAAAGAAGACAAAGTGAAAAAGAGGCAAAGTGAAAAACTGACAGTAGCCTTGAATGGAAAGAAATTGCAAGTTCAGCATTTAAATCAATTATCTACTCATTGCTTTGAACATCAACTTCATTTACGTGAATCCTGTGAAGAAGAAAAGTAAAACTTGGACTGGACGCTCTAAAGTGAGATGAAGTGACTTGCATGAGAGTTCAAGAATTCGAATGTGTCCATGGTTGAATGTGTATAGGTGTAAATCTTCCGCCGTGTCAATAACATCTGGAGCAGAGGGGCCATAAGCAGCCATTACAGCAGGTCAGAGGTGAAAGATGCTTGTGTGAGTGTGTGGATGTGTGTACGCAGCGGGAGGAGACAACATTTAAAAATGTGTTGGCTGGCTACTGACAAACTGGACAAAACAGCAGAAGTTTAGCGTACAAGTAGATAGCATGCCCGTTATCTCCATCAGCATCTATAGATGACTCGGTTATGGTTTTTTTCTAACACAACAAACCTGCCTTTGTTCTCTCTTTCCATTGAACAAAGCACACAACAAGTTAGTGAGGTTAGTGTGCTGAGGACACACTAACCATATTGTGCACCCTATTCATCATGTTGCATCCTGGTCAACTGCATGAGTGGGAAGGACAACAATGTTCATTTATTATTTATTGTCCTTGTAATGGAAATATTTACAAGGTTTCTATCACGTCACCAAGCGAAGGTAAAGTGCAAACCTTCTCTGAAGTTTATTCAGTAAAAGCTTTGCAAATTTGTCCCCAAAGAAGCACACACACTCTCTCTCTCATGAGGCTGATGAACTCTTTATTCCCTTTGGGATTAATTTAAAGTGGCAGTTTAACTCATATAAGAGCAAATTTTCTCTACAATATGTCTTTGGGCAAAAGTAGAATGCTGGAGGAAAAGCAAATGATCCGAAAAACATTTATTTTAGAACTGTACAATTGCTCCACTCATTCAAAATTGAGGCACTGACCTAAGTTTATGGATCCTTGGTTCTCCAGTGTTCCTAAAGGTCAGTGTTCACAAGGAAGGCACCCTTTGTTCTATTAGCCGGATTTTGCAAATACAATATTCTTTGCATCAGATGCATAAAAGGGCAACAGTTGAATTGTTTTAGTCTTTTAACAAATGTTTAAATGTGAATTGTTTTCAATGCCTAAAATCTTCAGTTATGATGTTAAATGTGAATAATGTAAAATATCTACATCTCTATATGTGTGGGTCTCAGTATTGATAGGTTAGTATGCTTGTTATCTGCACCAACACATTATGTTGTTGATCCATTTAGTGGTTTAATTCAAACATTGGAAGTTTTATGAAATTTCATGTCCATCGGATTCAAATACAAGCTGTTTTCATAGTTGCACCCTGTGACTGCCCCATTGCTATAAACCTATCTGACACAGCTGTATTATTGCATTGTCTCCTACATGAACTACAGTACGCAAAAAACCAAAGAAAGCTCAGGTGTTTGCATCGTACGCCAGTGTTATCACTGCAACGCCATGGTAGCATAAGCAGCTTCTGAAATTGTTAAGTCTCCTAAGCTAATAGAGCAGATAGGCCCCTCCACACACATGGGGGAGCAACAGATGGGAAAAACAGACTCGCTTTCTCTCTCTACTCCAGCCCACCTCCAAATGCAGCCAGCTATGACTTCAGAGGGAGGAGAAGAGGAGAAATTTGAAAAGTAGAGAAAGAGGCCACCATTAAGGGATGTGAAAAGAGGAGGAGGGGGGGGAGAGAGAAAGATAATAATCTAAAACATAAAGTTTTCAAAATAGTATGTTCTGCAGATAAGATCTCGACATTCTTACCACAGTTCTAAACCCGACACCGCCACAAAAAATAATAAGTACTAAAAGGCATCCATGCAGTTTATAAACACAGACATGCTCCCACACAAAGGGAAATAAATCTACTGGAATTTTGAGTCGGTTGCAATCGCAGTGGCTTGTTTGGGACTTTCAGACCCTTCATCCCCACCAAACATGTTATGATCTATCATTTCAAGATTAGCAGAAGCAACCCTGTCGTCACCAATGCAAACATTCCCCTACACCAAGGCTGCATTCACTTTGAGTCTGGTAAAACACAGGGCATGCTTCTCTTGTTATGTAATTTCAGAAGATTTTTTATTTATTTTTTTTATCCCACCACTTTAATAACAGATAAGGATAAATCCCTGGACCAGAGACAAAATTGTGTTGTTTTGTTTTTGACCCCCACACCTGAATTCCATATTTAGATATCAGACTACTCTTTACCAAAATTTGATCATTTTCTCCTCTGAATCATCTCACAGTTACGTAGACTGTCAAGAAATACAATTGTACCTTACAGTCACCTTTTTCTCCATTTCCTTTCTAAAACTCTCTTTAGCTCAAAGATTATCTATTAATTTCATTCTTGCATTCAATAGGGATTAATGCGTTTTTGTTCCCTTAACCCCCTTCCAGCTCCCCAAATCCTCACTCTCTGCTCAAAGCTGACCTGTCTCCTGTTTCTATTTTTAGCTCGTCTCTTAGTCTACCTCTCCGTCTATGTTGCGTTGGGGAGCCCGGAGACGTCCCCGTAGCACAACTCGCTCATTTCCTTTGTCCAAACATGGGCAAAATAAGTCTAACAAGAGCCGACTGCTTAAAAAGTCATTTTTCCTCTTTTCTTTTTTTTTTTTTTTTGCCACTGAGCTCGTTACTCAGACAGTCTCTATAGAGCCGCCCCAAAGCTTCACACATTCCTACAACAGCCAGAGACATATGGAGACTTATCATGAGTGGCTGTGACTAAGAAGGAAGTAATAAAATAAATGACTTGGAGGATATTACAAAGAGAAAGAGAGTGGAAAAAGAGAGAGAGATACAGATGACGTGTACATATTTATACAGAAATATTCTGTACATGTGTGTTCTGTGGAATGAAGCATCACCGTTAATATTTATACTTCATGTTTTTCTTTTTCTTTTTGTCTTTCTTCCCTTTTCCAACTATGGTCGTTCGGAAAACGGACCCATCTCTACAGACTCACTGGTGGCTGCTGTGACTCAGTGGGAAGAATACTTTGAGTCTCAGGGCAAAGAATTTCAGAAGATTTTTTGATTTTTTTATCACTTCCTCCTGCACGTCGATGTCTCCCTGGGCAACACAAATTGTGTTGTTTTGCCTGTTGATCTACCTGAATTCCATATTTGAATATCAGACTACTGTGTTTTGGAAGCAATTTGGTCTCCTCTGAATCATCTCAAATTTAGTTATTTTGCATCACTCAATTTCATCCCTTTTCAACACAACTAAACCAGATGGCTAAATGCCTTCAGCTCTGCAGAGGCCTGGAAATAAAATATCAATTTAATTCAGGTGTGTTGGAGCATAGAGGCATTTAGTGGCCCTTTTCCATTAAAGTCCACTCAGGTACCATGAAACTGTTAGCCGTTTTATGGTACCTGCCTCTTTATAACCTAATCGCTGAAGTTCGCAGCATGTGGAGTCAGACCGAAAGCATCAGAGGATTGTCTGTCTCTGATTGGCTGGGGCTTGGTCACCCTGGTTACATCACAACAGTGACTCACTTCTTACAATAAACCAACCTGTCATTTTCATTTGTTGTTTGGTTAGAGGAATAGACTTCATTTTCATTCCACTTGAGGATTGGTAGTGAAAAATGAATATTGCTATTCACAGACGCATTCGATTTGATTTTCCTGAGCTTCGGCTAATTTACAAAGAAGAATGGGCAACAATTTCCGTGTCAACAACTTTTGGCTTAAATTGCAATAAAATATGTTTCTACGGTGTAAAGCATTGACCCAGGGCAAAAGCATGCACACTTTTAAAACTTGGTAACATTTTCCTTACACGTAATGTTTTTGAGCTACTGTAACTTGAGCTGGTTAATGGTTGTAACATAAAAAATATAGAAAAGTTCAAGAGGAACAAATACTTTAACAAGGCTGTGTAAATTAATGCATGTGGTCTCAGTAATTCTTTTTCACATTTACATATAGAGACATCTTGATTTTAAGAGATTAGTTTAGTCTTTGTCTATTCACCCATTAAGCCACTCCTTATTTTTTCCTTTGCAAGCCAAATAGCCATGCAGATCCAAGGACAGGACAACTTTGTAAAACCTTTAACTTTTCAGATAGCAGTTAAACTTGAAACATCTAATAAACACAATAACAATTCGGCCTTTAATTGTTAATTGTAAAATGTAAATAATTTTTCATCAGGTGTTGTAAACCTCTTGTTCAGACTTTAAGGTTTCCTTCAAGGTAAAAGCAAAAGTGAAGGAAACTTTATTATATAACTGTGAGTACAGTGACCAATGGTTATTGATTGGGGGATTTTTAAGAGATTAGAGGACATTGGAAATTTGTAGCCCCAAGATACGTGGTATATAAAGGCAGCCATAACGCTTAAAATGTTCAGCAGAGACAGGTTTTGATTGTGCTTTGTTTTTCTTTTGGGTGGGCGTTACGGGAGCAGGGAATTAGGCAACAAATTGTAGAACCATCAAACTAAGCATACACCCATTTCAAACTGCTGAAAGTGTGCAGTTTCTTTTTTTTTTTGGTCTCGTTTTCAGTGGTGAAACTTGGATGTCAAAATAATGTTTATGTAAAAACTTTGCAGGGCTCATTATATCAGCGAGACATGATATGAAGAGTTCAGTCAGGGCTCCTTCAAAGTGAGATACGAGCCATGGCATTGGAGCTTCAGTGGTTCAAGTATAACTTCCACTGTTATTAACAATACCCATCGTAGGCATTAGATTGAAATGTACTGGTGATTAAAATACCAATGATTATGGTAGAGAGGGCAAGTGGAACTGCAACCAATTTGATTTTATTTCTGTACGTGAGTCTTTGGCATATTTCAGGAGATATTCTGAAAAAAGAAAACACAAGTAAGATGCATTTAAGCACTGATGTGGTTCATAAAACTAAGAATAATATCCTGCTGCTGTACTTTCCAGAGAAGACAATCCTTGGAAAACAGCTTAAGGAAAAGATTTGCTGGGTCAACAAAATAATAAGAACATCCTATGATGCAATTCACCACGCACTGCACATGAACATTGCATTCCCTTTTACAAATTGGATGAACAAAACGTGATGGCAAGGCTCTAAAATGGGTTTTGTAAAGTTTAATGATGTAGTAAAGAGTGCCTTCAACTCAAAAATAAGTAAATGTCCAACAAATCCAAACAATTTATAATGATTCTCAAATACTGCTCTATCAAAAAAAAAGAATATTAGTCTCATTTTCATTTTTGAAAGTATACATTTAAATCAACTCTGCACAAGTAGTTTCACAAAGAAATTGTGATACAAGTAAGTACTCTTTAATTTGTGACTCATCTTGCCACACGGATCTTGCTAACATGGCAACAGCAACAAACTTCTCCATTTCCATCTATAAAATAGAGAAGACTGAATAAATATGAAAAGCTTATTAACCGAGGCACTGTTCTCACTTCTGAAGTCCATTTTTAAATTACATAATACTTTAGCAAAATATGTTTGTATTTTTTTTGTCTACTAAAAAGTTTAGGGTTCTAAACTCAGAACAGTAAGAGCAGCAAAGACATTATTGGAACATTTACAAAGCTACAATGACTTCAAATAAAAAATATACCATATATAACAATGTTCAAATAACAAAAGAAACAGCATTGATATGCTGTTTCTTTTGTTATTTGAACAACAAAAGAAACTCTCAAGTGTTGGGTCAACACTTGAGAGTTTCTGAAGGTGAAGTAACATTTTCACAGATAAACATCATCTTCCAGTATACTTTATGTTGATTGCCTTTTTGATGCCAGGGACCATTTGCTCAGATCCTCCCTGTGAGAAACACTGAGTGATCTGTATAATAGTTGACAGGGTGGAGGACAAATCAGACTCCCTCTGGAGACTATTACAGACCACTGGAACTATTTGGCCCACGAGAGAATAGTAAATAGACAGCGATATGACAGACATGATGGGGGGAAAGAATGGAAGAACAAAAAGGTGATAGTTAATTGAAGAAAAACTTGGTTAAAATGTAAACAATAGACTGCATACAATATCAGGCGGTGGGGGTGAGGAGCTAAAGGGCAGAACGGACTGGCTGGAATGCTGAAGGATGACGGGAGGGAGGGAGGAAAATCTCTGTTCTCAGCAGAACTCGGAGCCAGAGAAGTTTGGAATATGACAAAGTAAACAAATAAGTAATTAAATCACTGCCAAGGACCAGTGAGAGAAAACAGCCCTCCCTTTGCTGAGGCAGATGGAAACAAATGGCAGGGTGGGCGGGGGGCCGAAAGGGGCAAGAGAGACAAAAAGTAAGCTACTGTTTTGCGGATGTCAATCTACACAACAATTTCGGAAGAAGCGCAGACAAAAACACACCATCAACGGCGAGATTAATGGCACAGAAGCAAGCACTACGTTATCAAAGTGTAGACAACAGTGGTTCCAACAGTTTCATGTTACAGCCTCGAAATAATCCGCAGATAACATGGAACGGTCACAGTGCAAACAGAGCAGCTCAAGTTTCCATTATACACCGAGCATTAGCATTCCTGTATCTTTGATATAATTACCACCTCCACAAAAGATAAGGGTGTGTTATTGTAGAGTAGGTGTGTATGCCTTGAACACACATGGAAAACATTGAATTATAAAAATGATAAAAGATTAGCCAAACAAGTTTAATATTAATTGGAAAAACTGTGTCCTTCCCCCTTGTTTCATCTCATCTTGCATGCAAAGTGACTAAAAATGTTAAAAACCATAGAGGCTGGAAGGAATGGGCTTCCCAGGAGGAGCACCTCTCGCAATAGAATCTCAATGGGAAGCAATCACTGTACATTGGAGGAATCAAAAGGGGGCAGAGGAATAGCTGATAAACAGGAGCAGATGATTTTATGAAAATAGCACATGTAGTAAATAGTTGGTAAATTGAGTGTCTGAATTTGCTTTTGTACACATTACAGGCAAAGGGGAGAAAGAACGGAAAAATGATGATAATTCCCCTGAAATCAGCGTCTTCTGGGATCTATGTGGCATTTCCTGCTCAAGCTGACTTGCATAAACACAAGAATACCCTCCGTCCCCTTGCACCTTATCATAGTTATTATGGGCCTAGTAAAAGCAGGACATCTTATCTCCAATCGCTTCCTTAATGCGTCTCATTTTCTCGTCTTTGCAACTTCTCCATTCTACTACATTTCTCTTTCTAGACAAGTTATCCATCTGTCTTCTCAAAGAAATGTCCTCCTCTGTCTCCTTTTGCCCAATCTCACCCTTTCAGATCCCTTTCCACTCATCTCCCTCAATTCATTCGCTTTCTCCTGGCAAACAACCCAGCTTTCCCATTGGGGTCGTCAGGACAACGGGAGCCCTTCAGCTCTCAACCAGCACCCACTGATCAATCCCAACAGCCAGGCGAATAAACACGACAGGAGAAAGGCAGCTAAAGTTCTCAGGCTAGACAACACATTCAATGCAACTTTCCTGCAAAGTGCGAGTTAACCCTTAAGAGGCCACAACTACAGCCAGGGAGCAGCACAATAACCATGGTGATGCAGATTATTGTTGCCAGAAGAGCAGTAAGAATGAGACAGTGTGCATGTCCTTTTTAGATGGGGTTGCTAGTATGTATTCGTGTGCCGCACTGTGTGTGTGCGGGTGTGTGTGTGTGGTGATTTCATAATTGTGCAATTACAAGCAAAATAACACTGAATGATAGCTGTGTTATACTTGGCGCAGACTGGCAGTATGACAGAATGTTTCAGCACGCTGATGGTTGCTTGCACAACATTCTCTTTATTTTCTTGGCTTTCTATTGTAACGCAGTTGAACTATATCTTTGTTCCTCCACCAACTAAACAACAAACAGTTCTCATCACTGATTTGGGTCAAATTCAAATTGATTACAAGTTTTATAGATGAAGGTAAAAACAAATGTTTTGTTTTTTTTTTTAACTGTGATTTGCATTAGTTTGCAACCTTCCAGGCATTTTCACTTAAAAAAAAAAAAAGATTAACACTGTCAGTCCTTTTTAAGGAAGAATCACATTCCAGTCGTATCAAAGCAGGACTCATGACGCTGTCATGTGTGGACGTGCAAAAGCTATCGGCTACCTAAACTCATAAGTAAAGAATTTCTAAGTTCCTATTTGCTGACCTCAGAATAGACGGTGATCGACATGCATGTGACGTCATTCACAGCTCAGAGTTCAGACTTTTAAGTGAAATAGAACCAGTATCTCGGCTAAAAGAACTGCTTCCTCTATTACTCTAAAGATTCACACATGATAATTTGCATGATTAGAAAATCTGTTTTAATGCACTTGTTTTGTTTTTTGTACACAGGAATTCTTACGGAAGCTTTTAAAGGACTATAAGACAAAACCGCTATGAGCTGCAGCCTGTATTAGATTAAAAAATGTTAGTGTAATTTTTGTATAAAAAGTTTGGGAATATGGGTCATTTGGTTCATTTCACACAAATACCTTTTTAATTTTACCTTTTAAAAAAATAAATCTCTCCACAAATCAGAACCTTATGAAACTAATTTTATCAGCCTGGTATTGGGGAATGTCACATTCCTCAATTCGATTGGAGTCTCTCATTAAATTAGTACAAGAAAATCCATCTAATCAGCATTCTAGACACCAATTGATGCCAGCTTCATATAAGCCAGGGCAAACTGCTCTCCATTATTTATCCAAAGCCTCTTCAGACATTCTCTCTACTGATGATAATGCTGAACACAGGGACTGTGCTGGTTGCTGTTTATGTTCAAATTTTCTATCTTCCTTTTGTAATTAACATTGATTTAATGCATTTAATTTTAAGACAGACCTATTCTAATTGGAGTAAGGAAATTACTTGGTTCTACCATTTACTGCGTACCAAACTGGACGTTTTGTGCATCATTACATATCAAGGAAAAATGAATAAATAAATGCAAGCTCCATAAACAAAAAGTCTTCCCGCAGAGCCTTTTTTATGTGAAGCAATAGCGTATTTTGTTGTGTCTACAACTGTTGGCCTAACAATGAAACATTTCCTTTTGGTGCTGTAATAAACAGAATGGTTTGAGTCGAAGAATTTTGAGAATTCAATGGGCCATTGGTTTAGATGACTAGAATCACTAGGCGTACGTAGGTATGAGATTCTCATGGTATGATAACTTTGCACCATCTAAAGTGAGATCTGTATATTTTACATTTTTTTCTATTTCATCATACTTGATGAGATAATCATGCCCATTTCAATGTTGGAATAGGAACACATTTAAAACATGCAGGAAACTGACCCTTGCAGACTGAAGTTAGACACTCCTGCCAAAGAATATTACATATTTTGATTGTTCTTCTAAAAAGTAATACAAGTGCTTGAAAATCTAGCCTCCAATCAGCTGCTTTGCAGATACGGCATCTCTGGCTTGCCAGTTGTAGTTTCAAAGAATGGCCCTGTCAAATTAAGAATGATGGCTGGCGTTAATTTATTTTAATTTCCACAACACTTTTTTGTGAGAAAAGTTCAAAAGCCTTCCTAACATGCATAGACAGTTTAACAATCTGTCTATTACATAATAGCAGAGACATCCCAGATAAATCTGGCACTTTCCTTTACAACTCTTCAAAATAATGCATGTCAAAGAAACAATATCACAAGTTACTTTGATGTTTTAACACAGTAGTTTTTGGGTTTTTTTTAAACATTGGTAAATCATGAGCCCACAAACCAGGTCGAGGCTCCATAAATTTTGGAAATAAATAAATAGATAAACTTTTAGTGAGAGTAAAAACACAAATATTATATCTGCTGGATACAGTTTCAAAAGTTTCAATTGTTAAGTAAGCAAATTGTCATTTTGTTCCCAAAAGAAATTTGACACCAAGACAAATAACAGCACGGGAGTGCCATAAAGTCATGAAACTTTGATTGCACCCTTTAAAAGGCTCTGTGTGGCCGTCCCACTTTTGTCAGTCAGTGGTCTTCAACCCAACAGGGTACCCAAACATAAACAGTAGACACGTACACACACAGCACTAAGTCAGTATTACCATCTGGAGTCGTGTCTCATCAGGTCTAAAGGCTGCCATTACGCTGAAGCTTCATTGTGAGTGCCTAAATTAATCTAAACAATATTTAGGAAGGTAGAAAGCAGTTGTTAAGTGATACGTTATGAAATCTGACTCCAAGTGTTTGCTAAGTTGAGAAACACAGTATAATAGCCATTATAGTAAAGCTATAATCATTGTCAAAGAGGCCACCCACAGGCAGCGGCGGGTTGGTTAAAGGTTACAGCCCACATGGTATGGTACAATATCTTTTAGTCTTTCAAACTGGAGATATGTGGCCTGATTACTTAGAATTTGTTATTTCCTTGCATGTTAACCAGTTTTACAAGCCTAAACCGGAGACCAGCATGACCGAATCCAAACAGTAAACAAACAAAATGTATTATTTTGTGGTATAGTGGTTTTGCAATTGCTCCACTGTAAAAATTAAAAACTGAACGAATAAACAAAAGCGAAACACAAGCATTTCTTTGGAAATCAGCAGTGATCAATGTCACCTGGGTAGCCAGCGCCAGGTGTTGTGCAAGAAGCAAACATAGAGAGAGACAAAATCAGAGAGGGGACTGGGCATTGGTTCAAAGTGCACTTTCCTTGACTTCCCGTTTTCAGTAAGCTGCTTTTACGCTATGCTGTTATTTGTGTGAAAGCCAATCAATCTGGTTCCATCGGCACGGTAGTGCGCTCGACTTCAGAAGCCTTGGTTTGAGTGAATGGTGAAAACTAATGCTGTCTCACCCATTTGCAGAGAGGTTATCTGTAGTATTTTACACAGCTTCAGATAGGGATTACATAAGAGCCTGCATATCAACAGATGGTGTTAATATGACTTTCATTAACAGGTTCATCTTTGTCGATAACTACGGAACAGAGCAAAAAGCAGAACCTGGGAGAAGAAGTTCGAACTATGGGAAGCTTTTTGATATAGTTTCCTGCTGTATAATCATAAACAGATGCATCAGCACACACGCACACACATTTTGTATTTCTTCCTACTTTGCTCTCTTTATGCCCACAGGTGTATTTTACTAAGCAAGTAACCTTAAACTTAGTGACTCTTAAGGTATCAATTAATCATGCATGAGCCAGTGGAAATTTCTGGCAAGTAGCAGCAGCACACACACCCCAGGCCTGTGCTGAAATGGAGAGGCTAACACTTATTTAAACTGGTAATTTACTTGCAAGAGCTCATTGTGCTGGAGGAGAAAATAATGTCACAAATTAAAATGTGTTCGCCATCAGTATACATTAAGCCAACTCTAAGGTGAAAGTAAAACATGAAGCTCAAACAGATTTTTATCTAAAATGTTTGGATGGTATGTTGTGTTTCAATATATGAGGGCGATTTTCAGGATTCTTCTCATAACAACTTACTGAAGCAAAGTTCGGGTTTGAGAGTCTTCAGAGTTGCTTGAGGTAATACGGGAGTGAATGCAATTGTCTGACTATTACTATGTGATGACAGATTGCACAATATTTCAACCCCCAAAAATGTTCATAGTGAAAGGCTTTCCTTATTAAGTGTCAGATCCTTTCAGATCATTCGTAAACATTAAGCAATTATAAAGTGTCAATGTCTATTCCAGTAAAACCACCTCAATAAATTACTGTCGGTAATTTGGAAATATTTTTCCACCGAGAAGAGCTAAAGAAATGCACAAAAGTCTTAAGCCACACCTAGTTTATTGTTTTTTGTGTCACATTTAAAGAATCAACTTTACACTCCAGAGAGAAGTTGGTTTTTAGGAAAATATTTATTTCAGTCATTGTGCTTGACTATTTTCAGAAGAATGATTTGACCGTTAAGCAACATAAAATTATTTAATCTTGAAAACAAGATGACACTTGTCAGGTATGTCAACCACAATACAGTGTCGGGTCCTAGATTTATATATTTCTGCTTCTTAAGGACATATTTTGCTAATTTGTTGTTGAAGTTTTAAAGCCACGTTCTTTTTATGTTAGGCTTATTTTACAGGGTACTGTTTCCTTAAAAGGCTGCCTCCAGCAAAGTGCCTAGAGACACAACTACAAATTGATCTTGTGCCAAGTTGTCACTTTTAAGTTAGACATAACACTGACTTCATCACTTTATGTTTGAAATAGGTTTTTTTTCCTTTTCGTCCTGATTGATTGACAATCAGACTTATAGCCGCATTCGAACTGTCAGACCTGAAGCCAGATCTCTGATTGGGTAAAACATCACATTCAAACTGTGCACCTTCCAATACGACATGCATTTAGTTAGTGGCCAAGCTAACTTGTATTGGTATCATAACCCAATGACAATCTGTTTCCATTCCAAGAAATATGTTACTATTTAGGGATTACACAAAACCTCTAGTGCCACTGATTCCGTGTGATACAGAATCTCTGTATCACACAAATTTTTTTTAATACACACGTTGTCATATTAGATATTATCAGAATGGCTTGAGAATGTCTAACTTTCCAAGTCAAAATTCTCATAATTTGTTGAGCTTGAGACTCATCCAAGTACAGCATAAAACATAATACAACCTACTTAAACATCAAAAAGAATCAGCTTAAGAAAACAGATGACTCAAAGAGTGGACTGTGAATGCAAGTTTAAAAAATATTGACATAAAGGTGAAATTATGGGCCAAGTTTTAAAGTGGACTGCCTAAATACGTTTGTGCAGTGTTGCCATTCCATCAGAAACAAATCCAACATCAATACACTATCAAAACTGAGTTACCAAGTGTCACTGCAATGAAATCATTTATTTACTTTATGTGCCTGTGCCTGACTACAGTAATCTCTAGTGAATAAAACTTTCCACAAACTTCGCACACAGTTTCAATGTCCTGCAGAAAAGATGCATTTGAAGAACTCTGTCACAGTCCACAAGATCTCAATATGCTAACTGGCCATTCAAAAGCATTGATCTCCCATGTGAGAGGCTGAGCATGACTGAAACTAAACTGTAATGTGTGAGCATACGCTCCTTTTCTATTGCATGTTTAGCTCGGCAGCTGCAGGTCTTGATTTTGGGCCTGCCCAGGAAACGTCTGCTTCATTGAAACATTTAAATTCATCCTTGATGTAAAATCCAAATCTGAATTTCTTTTCCACGCCACTGTGGTGATTTCCTGAACAGAGGATTACACAATCACACGAAACCTGATGTTTTGCAGCTTATTTTTCTTCAGTTCTCTCATTACACGAACAAACACATAACACATGCACACAGTGCACGTTTCCAGCCCAGAAGGAACAAACTTCTTGGTGTTCAAAGAGAACAGGCGGAGACAGAGCATGGAGGTCTGAATGAAGGACGCATTGAAAACACTCCTCTTTTTTTGGTGGCCTTGCTGACAAAAGCCCTGCTTCCCATTCAGAAGACAAGGCCATTAGATAATGCACACACAGACCCCAAGGTCACACACTGGGGGGCGAGATCCTTCAGTGAACCAAGCCTCCATTCTAAACAAACTCTTCAGTGCCTTGAGATGCACATGTTCACGTCTATATTAGAAACATACATATTAGACGGACAACTCCTCAATCCTTAAATCCTTCCAAATCGCACTGAAAGACTGGGTGGAGCTTAAACATTGCCAAATTCCTTTCCCACTTCACTTACTTAAATTACTTGTTGAGTAATTCTGTTTTCTTGATGTTGTGTTTTTTTTTCCTATTTTCAGACACCAAGATTTTAAGAAAGCAGTAATTTAAAAGTGTAAGGTTCTTGCCATTTCGAAGCAAAACCTGCTCCGTGAATGCTTAATAAAGCAAACCCAACAGCAAAGTCCAAAAAAAAAAAATAAAAGATCATCTTGCAGTTTAACAAAGAAAGTTCTGAAAAGCAAAAAATCCAGTGAGTGATAGGTGTGTGTAAGAAAATGCCTCACTGATGTGAGACTACAGAGGAGAATAGGCAGGCTAGATTGAGGATATGTTAAGGCAAAAGTAGCTTGAATAACTAACTATTCATTACTACCGAGGTTTGCTGAACAAACAACACATCGTACCATGAATCAGACAAACATCTGCAGCTGAAGACCAGACCAGCTGCCACTTCTGTTTGCTACGAAGGAACCATAGAGACACTCGGCATAGCGGCATCTTCGTGGTGCATCGTTTAAATGCCGCAGACTATCAGAGTAATCTTACTGACCATGTCCTGTATGACCACAGTGAGGCCATCTTCACACTGGAAAGATAATGTATAATGCACCAATTACCAAAGCCCAAATCACCTCAAACTGGGTTCTTGAAGGTGACAATGACTTCACTGTACTCCAACTGCCTCAAAGTTTCAAACACTCAACCCAATCACAAGAGCGTCACACCGTGGATGAGCAGCTGAAAAGTCTTTTTGAAGCTATCGCGTCAATGTGGATCAAAATGTCAGATTTTGGTTTGTATTTTTTATTCGTTGTTCAGTGCAAAACAAAAGCAATTTGGGCAGTTTTGAAGCCCAAAGGAGATCTTAGAATAAATTTCATTTTACATTTCATTACCCAATACTACCAAAGTATACCTAATAAGAAATATATTTGAACTTTCTCACCGAGTGGAGGTGACCCGTTTGTGCCTAAAGAGAACCCCAACCCTGATAAATGAAGTGTAAACAGGAAGAAAATGCAAAGAAAAGTTTTGAAAAGATGGATCCATTGCCACGGTGACAGACTGATGACCAAGCTTTGGGACAAAGAGACAGAGAGAAAAGCTAGAGCAAAGCGTCAGGTAGTCGGCAAAAAAAAAAGAAAAACTGAAAAAAAAGGAAAACACAACAATTCTACAAACATTTTTTAATTCAACAGACACCATTTATTGCAGACATCTAATGTGCATAGCGTCAAGTGTTGCTTTGTGTGATTGTTTCTTATGAATGCGGTGTTATCCGTCATATTAAAGAGTCTCTCTCTGAAAAAAGACCCCTGTCACAGATCAGCACACCAGCAGAAACACGATCCCAGGAGAGCTCCCATCACAGAGACAGCAGTCCCGGATCGCAGGGCCAGGGTGAGGCCAGCAGCAGGCTGCAGGCCAGGTGCTGCTCTCCCCAGCGTCAGTGCATCACCCCGTTGCGATAAACCATAGTTGCACACATCTGCTACCGCTGAGCTGGTAAATATAGCAGAAGTTGCGTGCAGCTTCCTGAGTTGGCCACTTCTACATCTCTTGACTGGATTAATTCAAATCAAACCTCCCCTTACGCAACTGTGTGCGCACTCTCGCTGTGCATAACTGTGACACTGTGAAACAATGTGAAGAGCAAGGAAGTTCCAACAAAGGCATGGAAGTATCACTTTCAGACTAAACGCGTTAATAAAAAGTTTTACCAGTTGGTGGAGGAGCGGGGGTTGAGAATGTCCTCTTTGGCTGTGAGCAGCGACAGGCTGTAGGTGTCAAGGTTGACCGTTTGCCTGCTCATTATGGCAAAAAAAAAAAAAAAAAAAAGAAAAGAAAGAAAGAAAGAAAGTTCCTGGACCACTCCCGCACAGCTTCAAGTGTTCACGGGTCCTGGTGGGGGAGCTTTTTTAGGGGTGGGGTGGGAGAGAAGGGGCAATCTTATGGAATCGGCCACACAGTAGTTAACGACCGGCCCCGAAAAGACGCACAGAAAAAGTGTTGCAGATTCAAGGCGATGTAGTTCCAAACCAGAGCGGGCGATGTGTGCGCACTCACAGCTTGGAGGAGAGGCTGTGACTGCACGCTGCTCTTTGTGAGGCTGGGTGGAATAAGTTTTCGCCAAAAGCTCCACCTCCTGTTGAGAGAGTGGAAAGCATAATGACTTCACTCGCTGGGTCGTTGGGAGGAAAGGTGTTCCAGCGCAAGTCAAATGGCAACATTAGCCGTTCATGAATTGTGCAGAAGTCTATCTATTGCACATCGGCTGTTATGCAGCAGAAAATTTGAATATCTCGGAAATGTAATTGTTTTTATTTTAACAATTCAGTTCCAAAGTTGCAACCATTGTAATGTGCTCATTACACACAAACAGACTCTAAAGAATTTATCACTGTTCATACTGACTGATTATGGTTTACAGATATTCAGAACTAGAATATGACATACAATATTATATCTTATACACATTTGTATTTAATAAAAATAGGGGCTCAGCACATGGTATTTGACATCCTCCACAACTCACAAAAGGTTATCACTAAAGAAAATGGCCATAAACAAAGAATATCAATGGGATATTTGGAGACCAAACAAATATGGTAGGAAAACTTTTAACAAGTAACAAGGAAACTTGGAGAGGATTGCAAAGTCAGTTTAAGTTTGGAGGAGATGCTGCCTTTCAAATTCAGTTCAAATAAAAAAAGAAACACTTTATTGACGCCAAAGAAAAATTAAACACAGTTGCAACTCATATTATTTCAAATTTTTCAAACAGTTATTGTATTATTGCTTCTTGTAGTCAGCTTTTTAAGAGCCACCGCACACACGTGTGTCCATGACATGGACTACAAAACTATTGTGTTCCTTGTCTTTGCAGAACAACAGCCACACCATGATGGTGTAGCTCATAGCATGACCATAACATAACTTCAATTCAGTTTTATTTATATAGCACCACTTCACAACAAATGTCATCTGGAGGCATTTTACAAAGAAGAAAAACGTTCCTATTCAATCATACACACATCCAGTTGATCCTGGTTATCAGAAAGTGCAGAAAGTTAATTATTCAAAGTAGTTTCTCTCTAAGGGAACTCAGCAGATTGCACAGAGTCATAGACCGACAGCATTCACTCCTCCTGGACGAGTACATGGTGACAGCAGAAACT
Organism: Gambusia affinis; assembly: GCF_019740435.1. Classification (NCBI taxonomy): domain Eukaryota; kingdom Metazoa; phylum Chordata; class Actinopteri; order Cyprinodontiformes; family Poeciliidae; genus Gambusia; species Gambusia affinis. Next base: position 11,275,592 of record NC_057870.1, read on the forward strand.
CAATTTACAGCAATCCCTCATACTGCGAAGGTATGTGGAGGCAGTGGAGAGGAAAAACTCCCCTTCAACAAGAAGAAGTCGCCAGAAGAAACGGTACAAGCAGCTATCTGTATTAGTTTTATGTTTTATTCAAAATTTGAAAAAAATAAATAAATAATTAAGCTGTAGGTCACATTCAATAAATTTATGAGATATCAAACTTTTCAATACTATTCTAGTATGTAGGGATGTCACATTGCTGTAAGTTACACTCTTTCAGCATGCAGAAAAATGAGTCGTTTTATTCATTTGGTGGTAATTGCATTAATAAAAGAGCTTTGTTAGAACAAATATGCTGTTGACAGAAGCTGCAGTGGTTAAAGTCCAGTGGTTGTGGTTATTCTGACAGGCTTTCTAAATCCTTTCTTGTCTTTAAAATGGCCCCCAATGGGCCTTGGCAGACGGCAGAACAGCCAGCTACAGAACAGCGGCTCTCAACAAGCCGCAGAGAGGACCAATTTCATGGGAACTGGGTCTGATTATTACAAAAAAAAAAAAAAAAAAAAGCAGTCTCAGCCTTATAGAGCAACTGGGGGTCTCTTCAGTCACACACACTCATGCAAACTGACAGACTCTTAGACAGCATTTGCACTACAGTCACACACACTGTGCATACTCGTGCAGTGGGTCACTAGCACAAGCACAAGGGTTTAGGATTGTGGATTATGTGAACGTCCCTGAGCTCTTTAATTTGCTTAGCTGCCATTCTTAGATAATCCAGGAAAGATGCAGAGGATAAAAGTCATAGGTTATTACACCCTGAAATCTCATGCCTGCGTTATTCACAAGAATTGTTTTTGTTTGCTTGTTTTTTGTTATGAGCCGTTAAACAGAACTTTGAATTTAAGGGGAAAAAAGAGACGTCCTCTGAAGAACACTGACGTAGACACACACAGCCCTCAGTGAAAGAAAAGCCTCCAATTTTTCATCTAGAATGTCTCACAAAAGCATTCATTCAACAAGACAATAATATATAATAAAAATAAATAAATAACACGGCTGTTCTGTGAAGGCTTCAGAGGACAAACGGCATGATGATCAAGCAACAAAGCGGGCCGGTCCGGGACAAAGCTGTGGAGAAACCAACACCTTGAGCAGACCATTGATCAAGGTGGTGACAGCCTCATGGTGTAGGGATGGTTTTCTTCAGCAAGAAAGGGAAACGGTTAAGAGTTAACGGGAGGATTGATAGCTAAAAACAGAGCAATCTAGAAAGAAAAACTGAAAAAAGGCTGGAAAACATGAGACTGGACATACAGATCAGAATCTGTCCCAGATTCATATAATTTCTTCCCAGTTCACAATTATGCACTACTATGTGTAGGTGGATTTTAAAAAACTAACTAAAATACATTCGATTTTTTGGTCATTATGAGATAAGATTAGAAAAAAGTACTCACACCTCTAACAAAAATGTAGGTTTTATTCTCAGGATTTTCTCCTGATACTTTGTTTGATGTTTTACAACACTTAATGTAATCTATAGGCAAAAATGGGAGTTCAACCTTATAAATTTCCCTTGTTAGAAGAAATATCTAAAGATATCTAAAGACTCTATCTCTACTATATGGTAGCAATGCCATATAGTAGATTTGAATTGCTAGTTCAACAACAGCACATATGACACTTAGCAAATTTAATTCCTTCAGGGAGGATTTGTTTGGTGCTGAATGCACTCTCACCCCACACACACTTTTAATCCATTTCCATCCAGAGTTCTGTGACTCTGCTGATTTGGCTGGAGTTGGCAGGAGAAGGAGCGCGACATCCTCGTGCCGGCATTATTCTTACGACTTCCTGCTATTAGGAGCTCTCTTGCTTCTCCAGGCTCCCAGCCCTGAACGGTGGATGAGAACTGCAGCGCTGTTATGCTCCACTTCAGAGGACTTTGGCATTTCCTCTGCTGGGGTGCGGTGGCAGCTGTTGTTGAGGATGGGGTATAAATGTGGGAGTTTTGTAAGTCCGGTGGGGATTTGTGTGTGCGCACATGCGTGTGTATGCATGCCTGTGTGTGTGCGTGTACATATGTGTTAATGTGAGCTAATAGGGGATTTCTTTTTTCCCCCATTTAATGAGCTTTCTTCTCCAGCGGTGGGAGTCTGATTGTTCAGTTTCCTGTCTTCCTGGCACAGTCTAAACCAGTGGTCTGAGTGTGGGTGACAGAGTGCTGAGTGGTCCAGTCAGACACGTCCTCCAAGGGCCTCCTTTGTTCCCACTAAACTCTTTACCTCACACAGATGTCTTGGAAAACAACTGTAATTCATACGAGTGACCTATGAGCTCAAGATGTTACATGAAACATCTTAGTCTTCAATTAAGCTCCTTCTTTGGAGGCTTGTCAAATTGCAGATCTTTATTTGGGGAATAACAATGTTTTCATGAAATCAGACGTAGAGTGTGACGTTAAAAGGTCAGACATGTGTTTGGAGTATCTGGGTCACACCTTGAGCTCTGCACTGCTGACTTGTTGCACCGCAGCAGCAGTATGTTTGCCAAAATGCCTGTGTGAGGTCCTTCAATTGGCAAGAAACTGTGGACCCTTCACGAGTATCTGTGTTCAAGTTGTCTTTAGAAGCACACTTCACTGCAAGATATTCAAACATGTTGACATTTGCACCAATGAATTTAACACCGTCTGAGCTTGACATGCAAGATTTTATCCATTTGACAAAGGTTCGATCCTATTTATTTATTGTGCAATGACAAGAGAGGTAATTGGCGGGGAAACTACGCAGTTGAACAGAAATAAATCTCTGTGCCAAATCACGCTGGAGAACATTCCTCCGCTTATCAAAACTGGTAACTGCAACACATTCCTTGGATTCTAGTATGATGGGGTTTGACAATAGCTCATGTTTTAACATTGACATTGGGTATTGTTCCAAGTGGCTGCTTTTCAAACAACAAAACCCAACTGAATAAATGTTTCTGCACAGGTCATTGACGGGTGAGCAGAAGCAGAAGAAGGAAATTGTGTAGTTGTTTGGGACAACATCCTCAAACTACAGCATATCAGTCCATGAGTGGTGAGGCATTTATCAAAAGTGAGGCCGCTCAGTGTCCGTACTTATCTCGTGAACTCACTTATTTTCCAGAAGACACTTTAGCAGAGCTGGTGTTTGAACTAACTTCAAATTACACAAAGATTTTTGTTTCCTCTGAGTCAAGGCCACCTCAAACGTTTTACTATCTTATTACATATCCCAGTATTTTCCAGGAGTTTTAATTTATTTTACCAGACAGTGACAGAGCCTCGCAAAGGCTTTGATACACGAATTAAATCTTGTTAAAATCACACACTTTGGCGTATTTTACTGAAAAGACATATGATTAACCGACACAAAGTAAAATAGAATTTTTAAGTGGGACAAAAAAATCAGACATGGTTTGAAAAAAAACACACTTTTTTAAAAAAACTGAAAAGTACAGCATGCTTTTGTAGTCTGCTCTTCTGAGTCACAAGTCAACCAGCTTTCCACATCTGTAGGCTTTTTTTTGCTGAACAGCAAAAACCAAATCCGATTGAATCTGGATTATTTATATATACTTGTTTTTACAAGTTGCTTTAGGTCTGTGACTGAGTCATTGTAAATCATGTAAACAAAGTACACTTAGAGTTGTGGTCACAGTTTGCCATTGTATCATTTAATTTTTAAAAGACATGAGTTGAGTTATGTATCACGCATATCAATCTGTTACATAGGAACTCACAACGCTGTCAGAAAGAGGCAAACACCACAACGATGTCCCCTTGAAAGACAATTGGGGTCAAGTCAGAGACAGACAGACAGACCTGATAACAGGAAGGGAACATGACAAACGCACAGCCACGCCAGAAACAAAAAAGTAAAGCAACGTCATGCTTATCTTTTGGCTCTGATCTGCACACATTCTGTGAATCTGGAAGTCTTCTCATCAGTCTTCCAGGTGAGGTCAGTGCTCAGCAATGCAGCTTCACAACAACCTTGAGATATCTCTAGTTAGCCACACGAGTGTTAGTGTAAATGTGCTACGTTACATTTAAAAGTACATTCTTTTTCTTAATGGCAAGTAAAATAGCATTTTCTAAATTAGATCCTCCAATTTTTAACTTACCTTTGGGTTCGATGAAGTTCATGTGAATCTAAAGCTTAATGACATAAACAGAGTCATTTGGCTTCCACAAAGTTTCTCATTCATGAAATATGACAGGCCTAAACAACTAAAAGCCTATGTAATTTTCACGCTATTAAACCAAAACAGTTCTTTACTTACAACGTCTTTACACTGTAGTGTCACGGCTATAAATGTTTATATTTGAAAGGCTCAGATTCAGAGATGCGTGTCCAGGGTTTGTTTATGTCTGGATCAACATCAAGCAAATTAGTTATAAGGAGACTTGACAACGTGAAGGAATGTGCTGTTATTGAATCTGTTGCCCTCCTGCAGGTAGTGTCTTTTGCATGCAATTCTTGATCTTTTTCACATTTAGTTACAAACTTTATTGTCTTTTACAGAACGTTTAGGTCTAAAGTGGAAATAAAAATCTGAACCTTGCCACTCAGGTCGGCTGGGGGTTGACAAATTTAGCAACGTTTTTTTCTGAAAAAACCCAGTCAAGAGGAACATCATCTAGCTGTATATCACTGACAGCTGTAATCCCCACTGCACTCCCACGTGTTAAAGTCTCTGCGTTTTCTTCCAGGGTTGTCCCGTATTTAACTTCATCCATCTTCCCATCACCTTCGATTAGCTTCACTGTCCCTACTGAAGAAAAGGATCCTCAAAGCATGGTGCTGCCACCACCGGTATTCACAAAGAGGATGGTGTTTTCACTCTAAGGTGTTTCCACTATTTTCTGCCACGCAAAACATTTTGGAAGGTGACTTCTGAAGCAAGATGGTTTCACTGTGTTTTATTCACGTGTAACTTAGGAAGTTGGGCTGGATATAAATGAATACTTTTCTAGTTTTTTTATTTGTAAAAATCCTTTAAAAAAAAGCATGTACCAATTTATTCCCACTGCACAAAATGTGCCACATTGTGTTAGGATAATTTAAAATCTCAATAAAACACATTATGTATGGTTAGTTGACGTTCAGGAGGAGTGATGCTTGCTCAATATGCTGCACATTATGCAGTGTGACTCTTATATTTAGTAGCCTGCTGCCATATGTTTGACCGTTTAGACGGTAAATCCCCAAAGACACGAACATGTTTAGCTTCTTAAAGTGGACAAAAACAAAAAAAAAAAACGTAATGGTGACGTATTCATGCAGATCCTCGCACTAATTTGTTAAGATTGCTACGAATCCTCCGTCAGCTCAATCAGAGCCCAATTTTTCTGCTGATCGACAAATCCCGACAGAGAACGAGCGCTGTACGTTTACATCTACTTTATCTGCTTCTGAGGAGAAGCAAAGGAAATGACATCCAGATGTGGTGATGTCAGCTCGTCTCAGTGACTCCCAAAGCTGTGTGCTGCGAGCAGGGGCAAGGTTTTCTGGGAATTTTGAACACAGTCTGCGACTCGGACTTGTTCTACCGAGAGGTCTGTAATCAGTGCTAAACTAATGGTGGCGACCAAGGCGCTGCTACAACATGGATATTTGATTGCTTATTTAACAGGGGGATCAAAGGAAAACTGATGCACGTCACCATCTAGTAAAAGTCAGCTTGTTAACTTGGGACCAGCACATTTTCCCAAGAAAACTAGAGGTAAGTGTGACTGTCACAGACACATGTAAAAATAGCATCTACACTCAAATATTCTGCTCTGTGGTGCTACCTTCCCCAATGACCCTTTGAAAGTATCAATTATCAGCCACATCACTAAACGTCGTCATTGCAACTTCATCCCCCATGTTGCTGTGGGTCTGTGTGATCCTTTTATCTGTGTAATTAAAACCTACAACTCCCAGTGGGTTGATCTTTTGGATGCACGTGTCTCTCTTTTCCTTTGATAACATGTAACAGGACAAAATGTCATTTTAAATGAGTAGTTGGAGTGCTGTTATTTCTGTTATTTTCTTTCTGTGTAGCACACAGCGACTGCATGGCTCCTTTTCGCCACAAGGTGGCAAAGCTGCATCAACCGTAGTGTTTCGTCATGTGAAGCTTATTGTTTTAGGGTAGAGATAAACAGGGAAGAAGAAAAAAAACAGATAATTGTGGTTTAAAAAAGTATTTTGTTTGCCTTTTATTTTGACTTTTTATTAACACTAGATTCTGCCATGTGCTTTAGTGGAACCGCAAACAACTGTAAGCACATTTAAACCTCCGCAGAGCAAGACACAGAAACCACCACAATTATAGCTAAGCGTTTCTAGTTCCCTCGTACCAACACACAGACTTTAACTAGATTGAAAGAAAGTTAGCTGAAAATGTGGTTCACACTTCCTCAGCTCTTTCTCTTCCCACGTGCTCTTAACACCAGGAGGTACTTTGCTGGAGATAGAAGCCGTTACTCCGAGTGTTGGATACTGCCACAGATTTAGTTAAATTTAGATTGAGACCATTCCAACACTTGACTATGTTTTGATCCAAACCATTTTATGCTAGTTTCTTGCTGTACGTTTTGTGTGGTCGTCCTGCTAAAATGGTGATAATTTGGATCGGATGGTTAAAACCAGCACAAATTTGATGTTTCCAATAGCCTTAAGAACCTCAAATACACATTTCGACAGGTTTATGAATGGATAAAACAGAACATCGTTAAGCTTCTGAGAGCTCTAACCTTACTGCAAATGAAAGTTTGCAGTAAATCAAGAGCTGGGTCTGGGGAAGAAACCAGCAAGTTTAAATTGATTCAACTCATTCTGTCAGAAGATTGTTAACTATTTCAAAACTTATATATATATATATATATATATATATATATATATATATATATATATATATATATATATATATATATATATATATATATATATATATATATATATATATAAATGAATTGACCCCAAGGAGAATAGGAAAAATTCACAATAAAATAAAATAAAAAAAAATTGTGCATCTTCCACCAAGAGTTTAAATTAACAATACTTTTATGTCAATAAGTAGAAGTACATTTTTGACCTGATCTGCACACTGACATTTTCTAAATCTGCAGCTCTATGACATTTATGTATATAAAAAAATACTTTCATAAAACCAACATAAGCTTTCTTTCTGTTTTTAAAACTAAAACGGACGCTGACAACAAAAATCACACAATTACGACACACAAGAAACTTCTTAAAAGATTAACAGATTTAATAAAATTCAAGTCAAACATCAAAATACTGAAATGGCAGAAAAAGATTTTTTTTCTGTATTTCTTTTTTTATTATTTTGTACAAATCACAGTGGTTTAGAAACATTACAAAATTTTAGTTTCAAAACTTTTTTTGCAACAGCAGCAAAAACATTCAGATTTTTTTTTTCTTCTTTTTTATGTCAAAGCCCTTAACATGTGAGTGTGGTGTGCTCTTTTCTTTTTAACTTTTAAAACATAACATAAACACTAACTGTAAATAACACCCATAAGAGTTCATGAAAACAAAAGTGCATAACAATACTATACCATAGATACAATCCACTTACAATTACAGTATTGACCGGGAGTTAATTACAGCAAGTCTGTCAATATAAATGACTTCATACATTCCTACTTACACTCTAACTTAGTTAATACAGTGTGCTGTGCACTTAAAAAGGTGAGACGTTACTTGCAGCTGGAATTGATCAAATTTACAACATTCGCTGTACTTTGGATAATCCCCATCCTCATTAAAGCATTCATATAGCTATCACAGCCAATACTTTTGCCTTTAATCCAGCCTGTTGTTAAGCTAGTCCTCTTCAACTGAAAGGATACTATGTGTGATTGCAATATAAAATGGCAGATAAACAGTGGAAGCAATAATTGGATTTGACTTAGAGAGAGCGAAAAACAGAACACAGTATCTTACTGCTGATCGAGATGAGCATACAGAGAGAATACAAAAATTATTGTTAGGCTACACAAGAGAAGGAACAGGCACCTGGAGGAGTGCAGTAGAAACTGCTTGTTTCCAGCTTGTTTCAGCACTCAAGTCACCTGTGATGTAGCTTTAGCATAGATGACAATACACATTAAACTTGTTAAGCTCTTCAGGTTATCAATTAAAATTGCAAGCATTATTAAATTACCTAATAGTAAAGGAAGCCAACTCATTTATTATCCAAAACGCTTAATCTTAGAAAAGCTACTCTCTTTTACGTAATGTGTTGTGTATTTCTTGGCTTCACAGACATACGCATGAGCTTAGTTGGCTATCGGTGCATTGCTTTCATTCTGTATAGAACCGAAAGTGAGATTTCATTAAAGGCACAAGAGAGGAGACACCAAAGCAAGCAAATTATTGTGAGGTGTTCTCTCCGTCACTAGGCCTCACAATGAAGCAGGGATACCAGCCAGAACAGTAGAAAGACGTGCTCCAAGAATGAGACACAGAGGGAGAATTAAAAAAAAAAAAACAATATGATGAAAATACATCCAATATCAAAATGTGAGAACATGTAACTTTGGTTTGTTGGCATCACGTGCTTTTTTTTTTTTTTTGTATATAATAAAAACTCCTACATCTTCATCAAAGTATTTAGCAACTGAAATTAAAGCCCCAATAACAAAAGTTCCAGAAAATCAAACGTCTAACTTTTACTTTGCAACATTTCCTTCACCTATACATGCAAGCTGTTTAGAAACATGAAATGTTTCATGTATACTTATTCACTTTAATAACCAAACCATCAAATATTTTTAAAATCACAAGATTCACCTTATTTCATTGCATTAATAGTAACAGCGTACAAGGGGACATCTGCTGCGTCAAACAGATCCTCTAAATTAGATTTCAAGCTCGTCTTTTGATCTCCTCACATTATACCCTAAAAATGCAAATGCTAAATGCTCTAATGCTACATTGAGTTGTCAAAGACATGTGAATAAAGTCACTTACAAAGACAAGAACCATGATAGGGTTCAGTACCAAAAAGACCTTCAAGACACTAAAAGCGGCCTGTTATTCAGCTTCACGGAGCGCAACCTTTCAATAAAATGTTAATTACTTAAGTGGAACTTTCATGCTACAGTCAAATGAGATGGTTTAGTAACTATCTTATTTAAGAGAGAAATTCATGCTAACTACAGAAACCCATAGAACACTAATTGCATTTTAAAGTCACACCAACAAAGTCTGGACATCATGCAAGTTCATTGCACTCCACAACATGTTGCACCAACCCAGTGCACAGGCCCGCCGGTGCATTTTACAAAGCTTTGAGTTCTCACAGTCAGTGGTTTAGAAGTTATACTGCAGGAGTCAAGCATCCATGTTTACTGGCTACCTTTTAATCATTTGGTTTATAAGGAAACATAACTGTAATGGAACAGCATCCTACTCAGGTTTTGGTACCTCGGCATCAAAAAGCCGTTTTATTAATTGATTTAACATAATTTCTCACTACAGAATAGTTAAAACTGAATTAATAAGGACAAAAGAATACCACAGTGTGGATAATTATATATGTAAGAAATTTGAAAACAATTTATTTTATTTTTTTTTATAAATCCTAAGTTTTTCTGAAGGTCTGTAAAAGGATCTTGAACAGATCTTTACCAGGGGTGCCAATAGTTGTGGAGGAAGCTGCATGTCTAGTGTTAAACCATTTCATTAGAACCACCTTGTCTCAAATCGCTGTGTGAAGACATAAAAAGATTTCTTATCTGCAAAAATATCATAACCCACAGATTTAAAAATTCTCTCCCTCAAATTTCAAAAAGATTGTAGCAGAGAGCAGCAGAGATTTTACAGTTCTGACATTATCAGTGAATCCTACTACTGCCATGCCGGTTACTGCAGAACCAGTCTGCAGATTGAATCGTAAGGCACAAGGACACGAGATCTGTTTAGTGATTCTGTAGGCAACAAAATTCCTCTTCTTAAATTTCCTACAGCACTGCAGTTGTGTAACTTCAAATGTTGATGGACTCATTCCACAGCGTGCGGAAAGCAACTGACGCTGACTGAGGCTTGCTCACTTTTACTCAGCTTTCTCGTTCTCACACTAAATCAGCTCAATTCTCACTCGGGCCAAGTGAGAACATATACGACTTCTATTCTGGTAGTTGAAAATTGCTTTGCACACCTCCTGTGGTACAGCAGCATAATGTACCACATGCCTCACACAACCTATCTGTCTCAGAGAGTTTGCTTGGGTAAAGCTGTGGGGCGCAAACCCACAAATAGAAAACGTGCTAATAAAAACTCACAGCTGGAACTTTTTTTTTTCTTTTTCTTTCCACATTCAAATGAAAGCCCAAAGAAATTAGCACCCTAAATGAGAAAACCCTATTTGCTCAAACTGGTGAAACAACAACAACAACAAAAAATGAATCTAAAGAAATGCCAGAAAGAAGGAAAACGTCACATTGGTTTAGAATATAAAAGCAGCAAAAGACATCCCAGGATTTAGAGCAAACCTCAACCTCTAAAATCTTTTATCAGCTTTTTACAGACTCGGTGAGTAGAAAAAAACCCATCAAGTTTATAAAATCTAAAAGCTATTCTAAAGTTTCTGTAAGTTCTGCACCAATAAATAAACCATCAGACAGTCGTCTAAACTAATGCGTGTCTCTGTGTTCATGTGGACACTGTTTTCAGCACCAATGTTTAATTCTAGCAGAGAATGGAAGGCAATGTTTTAAATCCTCCATCATAAGTTCTTACAACCAGAGCCAGCCCATTGGGTGGGGTGGATGTTTCTGCATAACCCTTTACAGCTTCTTCTCAAAGTAGCAGCTGAATAATGGCAGTTAATTATCCAGATTTATTTGCAATATTAATTGTAAATAAGTAAAGAATACTGAAGTTAAATTAGGACTGTTAACGCAACTAGAGTTGCCCATATCAAACTTTTCCTGGGTAATGTAGATTTCAACTTTTTCTTTTTTCTTTTTAAGGTCTGACCTGGCAATTTCAAAAGTCATCATAAATAAGAAGTTTTAAGCGGGTTAGTTTGCTTACCCCTTGGGCCGGCTCTGCCTGTAACAAGCATCTAATACTGCCTTCTGCTTCTAAAACTTGTTCTAGTTTCTACTATAGCCCCTCCCAAGTTAGAAAACGTAAATCAACAAAAATAAAGGGAGAAGGAAGAACTACACCTTTGGTATTCAGAATCAGCTGAAAACCCTTTTAAGTATCCAATATTTTAAATCCACTAGAGAACTGGTGTATGTACTTCTGTAACACTCTGCAAGGAGAAATTAATATATCTGATAAGTACAATAAAACACCTACTACGGAAGTGATAGGACCCTGAGCAGTGCGACCCCTGGTGGTGTACGGGTGTAAAGGCTTGCTCCAATGGTTCAATGCACCTTAGTGGCCGAGGACATTTAATGCTGTATTAAATTTCCGCTTCACGACAGAGGTATTACATAAGGCTAGCCCTTTAAAAAAAAAAAACAAACAAACAAAAAAATACACCAGTGCTATAGAGTGGCTCCATGTCAGTCTCCATGAACATTTTGAAAATAAGTGTTGCGTGCAGAAAGATGGTGTGTAGGATTACATGACAAAAGAGATATGAGGACTAACTGGTATATAATTTATGTCTATTTTCTCAACTATTTATGTAGTTGAGAATACAATAGAACGATTGCATCTGTGGTTGCAGTGGTGATTTCTGACTTTCTCTGAGGTCTTAGCTCTTTTAGCATCCCAAATGGCCCCAAAATGACCATTAAGTGATTCAAAGATAAGTAATAACAATGAGCTAATTGTCAGTGTTAGTTCCTGTATCTGCTGCTGGTTTCACAAGGGTGAAATGTGGAGATGCATCTGCGTGTGCTAATAAAACAGTCTGTATAAGAGGTGAAGGCAGACGTAGACTCCCCCCACCCACCAAAGGGAGCTGCAGAGTCAATTGTGTAAAAGTTATTAAGGTCGATGTGAAGGTTGAAGACTGAGAAAACAGAGAGAAAAGAGAGCCCTTGCTTCCAGTTCCAACACTCCAAGGCAATTGGGTGCTGGTAGAGGGAGAAAAATCATTTACGTACAGGAGGAAGGGTTACTCTGCACCGCCATTGTCCTTTTAGAGATCACTGCGTCTCAACTTGGAAGCATCACTATATTCCATTCATACACTCGCACATTCATACAAATACCCTTTCTGTTGAGTCCCAATCTGTCCCACCACCAAAACACAGTTGTGTGGCGACCCACTCCCACCACGAGGCACATACACTCCTGCCGAGCATGCAGACATTCAGGAACATTAGCACTGAGAGTTATTTCTCCACAAATAGAGGGATCACAACCATATTTGCTAATCCATGGGTTCGCATCCGCTGAGGGGAAGATCCAGGAGCTAGACGTGGAAAACCCCTTAGGAGACGTGTGGAGAGGAAGACGGGTGTCTCCAGAAACACCAGCCCCGTTTGGTGTGCTGCTTGCGCAGGATCTCTTCCTCGCGTTCACGCTCCTTTTGAGAACGCAGGTAGCGGTCTTCCTCCTTCAAGAACCATACAGGCGGCCAACGCTGCTTCTCAAAGTGCCTCTGGTTTTCTGCAAGAAAGAATGCAAATTTTTCCTCAAAAAATCCTGTTTGTGCAAATGTCCTTTGTAACCAATTCAAGGTGACAGGCTAGTGAAATTCCCGAATGTAGAGAAATTGCATTCTACATTTTGGTTGAAACTAAAATTGACAGAAAAGTAATGAAATGGAGTTTAGGGACAGGAGAGCAAGTCGACTGCAGCATACCTGGAGACATAGCCTTCATGTCTTTGGGAAACTTGCGGCAGATGCTATTATAATTGGTGCAGATGTGATGAAGACACCAAGTAGAAAGTTGTTTGGCATTGTGGAACTGTGACAAGAAAAAAAGAGAAACCATTACTCTTCAAAAGAAATAAAAAAAACTAATGTATGTCTGTATGAAATGAATGCAAACTGATTCACCATACATGACCACAAACTATTGTCTACATAAATGCACTTTTAAGTCAAAACACACCTGTGAAACTTCAAGGTAAGCTAGCACCTGTCCATCAATGTCCACTCCTTTCACTGCCAGTTGCAGTAGCTCATCCACAGCATGCTGCTCTGAAGAGGCAAAAAAATTAAAGAGAATAAAGTAAGTATTTTCTAGTTGCATGCCCCACTGACAAGTAATTCTCCAATCCTTTGTGTTAAACTACATTAGAGGTAAAGGTCTTCATTATTTTAAAAGTTATAAAATTAAGTTCTCAAAATGTGAATCTTAACAATAAAACAATGTTCAATTGCATTCAGTTGGTAGGGGACAAAGAAGAGAGTGGCGTTTAGACTCTGCTGTGTTTATAGCACTCCACGCAGAAATACATACCAGTGAGGGCAACGAGTCGTGGCAAACACAGACGGTTGGCCAGAACTATTAGCTCCATGGGCTCCAATCCAGGACATGGTGTCAGGAGACCACAGTACAGGAACTCAAGCACTCCATGCATACATGCTGTACTGGTGTTAGGAATCGATACCTATAATATAATTGCAGCAAGGGAAGATGTGGGTAAAGTGTAAAATTCTGTACATTGATGCAATTGTGTGCAATGCAAATACAACGCAATAAACAGAAAAAAAAAAACAGATCACAATGGTTCTCAGTCCTTGTGGTGCATGTTTGTTCGTTATACTGTACACTCCTTTGAAAAGGATCTATTGTCACAGTTTCATTACTTTACATATAACCAATTCATCAGCAGCTGATGAAGCGATAGCCCCAGAAAACGGAAGGAAGGTAAAGGTAAACCATTATGATAGAACGACTCCCCAGGAGGTCTTTGAGTCTACCCACTCTGTCACTTTACAGCCTCCACTCTCATAAACAATTAAGAAAATGCCAGAATGGTGTGGTCTCTAGTCCCAGAGAAAGGTAGCCTCTATAGCTAAGCAACCGGTTGCATTAATGAATGGACTCAGACATAGTGACATATACAAATAAGAGCTGCAATCAATACAAATGGTATTTTGTCCTCAGAATTCCACCACTATTAGTTTACTACATGCTAAATCAAAAAAATATTCATGCTAAGACTAAAGTGCAGAGGTATTAGATGTTAATACACAGATGTCAGACAAACATCTGTGATGACCTACAGATGCAAAGTAACACAACAGCAGCTAAAAATTCAGGTCAAAAGATGTGAAAGAACAAAGAAATGAATGTGATAATAACCTACATGATGACTCTGGAGATGGCCGTCTTGGTACTGTACTTGATCGCATTGTAAATTTTTTCTACATTTGCTGCTAAGATAAGGCTACTTTCACCAGAGAGCAATTCATAAGCATCAGGCAGTTCTCTAAGCAGTTTTTTTATCGACCCAGAAAGTATTTTGAGATCCTGGTAGGAAACATGGAGGCTCTCTGTGGGATTTACCGGAGACACAGACAGGGGATTCAAGCATCAAGCTCCAGACTCTCATTATTGTTCTTGGGGATTTTAATAGCACAAACCTCTCAAATGAACTACTTAAGAGAGACAAACATACTGAATCGCTGCTACAAAGTCTTCAAAGCAGCAAACTGTGCAGGTCCTTATGCAGCTTTAGGATTCTCTGATCACTATCTACTTCATCTCATTGTAATCTACAGGCAAAAACTTAAAACCTCTGTAAGGAAGTTGTAAGCTCTGACTGTAAAGACTGTCATTTGACTGTAAAGACTGCAGTGTTTTTACAGCTTCAGCTACTGACCCAAATGAACTTGCTAAAACTGTGACATACATCCGTATTTGTAAGTCTAAATGTGTAGACCAAATAATATGAACGCCACGCACTTTCCATTGAAAAGCATATCAACTAGTTTGTAGTTTAAGCAAAAAGGCGAAGAGTTGATTTGTCATTTGAAAGAAGATTGTTTGAATTTGGGGTTTTGAGGAGGATTATGAAGAGTTCAGTTCGTGAAGCTTTGACCGTTTCTAGTTACCCATATGACATAGCATATTCGCAACACACTGACCCCCTTTTGTTCAGCACTGAAAACTGAGTTATTTTGAGTGTTTGGGTTGAGAAACTACACTGTGTAATCATGTCTTAAACTTCTGCTTGTATTTTAAAAATATTTTTTGTGTGGTTTAAAGCTTCAACAGAGAGGACTCAAACCGACATAGAAACAGGGCACATGCTAATTGCTAAGTTTAGGCTGATACTGATGTACAAAGCTTTGTGGGCAGCCTGGTTCTGATTTCAAGGATCATGTTTTCAGTGTCACGACATGAGTAACATGACTTCTAAAGTAATGAATTATTTATGCTGCTGATAAGTTTACATTTAAAATAAATGTTATTCAACTGAGAAGGTCCACTAAAACATATTGTCATTGTCTGTTTTTGTCTTCATACTAGTTTAAATGGCTGCATGTCAAAAAATACTTCCTGACCAGCTGTTTGCATGTTTCCGTTGATATTTTGTATATTTATCTTTGGTGATGATCTTCATGTCTGTGACCTTTCAAGGCTTCCTTCCAATCACAATAAGACTCTGCAAATTCTCTATCAGACTCAAGACAAGACTCTGACAGGGCCCCTCTATTACATTAATATTACTAATATTATTATTAACAATAATCATAATTTGCTTAACAGTAAAGTCCATGACTCCAGAAAATAAAAAACATAACTAAAAATACACGTATATAACTTACTTATTATTAAGCAGATTTTTTTTTTTTTTATAGTTTCCATCATAATTTTAAACTTTAACAAAATGATTCAAAAATGTATTTATAGTTATTCTGAACACATGAATCCTTGTATATTGAACTCTTCAAAAAGAGACTGTGAGATCAGTCGGAACAACTTCAACTTAAAGACAGCCCTCAGCTTCCTTTGAGGCTAGTCAGGTCAGGCACACATGCCTCACCAGAAACTGAGCCTGAGAGGTGAAGCACACAGGGATCAAATCTTGAGAAATATTGGTTTCAGCGAAGGTACTCTTCTTCAATGAAGACGCATTAAGAGACACAACCTTTTTAATCTGTCGTTCTGTAGCCTTTGTGTAATTTTCTCAATGTTTCTAAATACAGCTAATCTAAGACAAATCAACAATATGGACACTTCACACAGAAAACAGCGAACATAAACATTAAGACCTCAGACCGCCACATTAAAACCAAGCCGATGACATCAATTCGTCTGTGGTTTTTGTCGAGGTAAAGAACCCGGCCTCCGAGAGTAGAAACAGGAAGTCAGAACTACTGCTATGCACATGTTTTTATACGTGTGAATCAAGTTGTTTTCTCACCCTGGTGAAGCAGATTTTCACAAAGACACGTGCCTCAGTTTAATTTAAGGTTAAAATAAACAAACATCTGAAGTCTTTTGTCAGGCAAAGACCAACAAAAGCAGTCAATTGTGTGTAAATGCATTTATTCACAAGTTCTTATCTCTGGACATTACGTGTCTAAGTCATCGAGAGATGTGGTTATTTCCAGACCTTTAACACCAGCCGGGAGTGAAACAAAGATTAGTAGGTCAATCTGATAGAGAACCATATGTGTGGTTTAGGTCATCAAAAATATTAATCTAATCTCAATAACTCCTTAACTTTTATCACATGTTATCAGATGTTGCAAGCTGTGCACTATACAACCTCTAACAATAACCTGGTAATACCAAATTACCAGAATAGGTTTTAAAAGGCCTTCACAGGGAGTTATATTTTGATTTACCTTGTTGTTGACTGAAGCTACATAGAGGGTGCAAATTATTTCCTATTGGTTGAATATTTGTAACCATATTAAATCCATCCATTCATCCATTACTTATATCTACTTATCCTTGCAGACTTGCACGGGGATTAGTGTACCTGTCTTCTCAGGTCATTGGGGGAGAGGTAGGGTACACCTTTGACATGTCACCAGTCCAATGCAGGGCATACAGAGACACACTGGACAAACAGCCATGCATGCACACACTCATACTTGAAAACATAATTTTAGTCATCTAAATGTAAACTCACCTTAGGTTTATGTTTTAGAAAAAATTCAGTTTAATTGATTTCAAATTTTAATTGGTTGTTCAGGGTAACATAATGTCAACAGCACCATTTCTTTATAAAGGAAGTTCTTCCTTTCGTTTTTTCTAAATTTTCCAGGATTTAGGATTGAGACATCCAATTACATTCCATTCCAAAACTGAAAG
Source organism: Gambusia affinis (assembly GCF_019740435.1). Lineage (NCBI taxonomy): Eukaryota > Metazoa > Chordata > Actinopteri > Cyprinodontiformes > Poeciliidae > Gambusia > Gambusia affinis. The sequence goes on from NC_057870.1 coordinate 11,292,816, forward strand.
TCCCAATATCTCCAAGGTCTTTATTCCCTGGACAATCTCACCTCCTCGATGTAGCTTTCCATGAAGGAGCCGCGGAACATGGCGGCCATCCAGTCACAGCTGGATATGAGCAGGGGCTTGTGGGCCGGAAGGCAGCCGTCATCCAGCCGGAACACAACATCTGAAACCGGGGTGGGAAAAGAGCGTTCATCTCGTGGAATGCCACAGAAGCCCAAACTACAGAAAGGAAAAGACAGACGAGGCGGACGTCCAGACAGGCAGCAAGCGGACCAGACAGACACACAGAGAGACATGGACACAGGTAGACAGACATAAAGATAAATTGACAGGGAGATGCAACAGCTCTCCACTCATTGTATGGGAAGGAAAGCAAATGCAGGGTGGTGGGTTATGCAGAACACCGGAGAAGTCTGGTAAAGAGGGCTGTGTTGTCCCAAAAAAATCTGTTACATTGTTAGATACATTCTTATTAATTTATTCAATCAAAACTTATAGGAGTTTTATGGGAACAATGATCACTATGATCAGAAATAGAACAACGGCAGCATAGAGAAGTGAAAGTCAAGTTTTGTTCAGAAAAGGCAAAGACAACACTAAAAGGAGACACAATAAAAAACAAATGACAGTGAAGGAATCAGTTAAAGAGACAGATGCAACAAGGGGGGGCATCACATCTAGAATGACAAATGCTACACAAAAATATTGCAGCATTGAGTGGCTGATGTGGTTTACCAGCAAAAGTCCCTTTATTGAGGCACTCTTTGATTCGATTGGCTCTGCGGACGTGGAAGGCCTTTGTGATCTCCTGGTTCATGAAACTCTCTCTGTTCAAAACGTTCGCCACCATCATCCGAAGGTCGAACACCTCAAGCAGCTCCGCAATAGTGGCCACCTGCATCAGATCGCCTCGACTCTCATCCAGGCTGCCTGTGTAGAGGTACTGAAGCACTGCCTGGAAATGCAGCAAACCCAAAGGTCAAACACACTGAAAACTTAAAGAGCATTTAATACACAGTGCAGAGCATCAAGAAAGAGTCTTGTTAAAAAAAAAAAAACTACATACATTTCTTTTGTTTTTGCTAGTTTTGTCCTAGCTAGGTGTTCCCTTTAAAAAAAAAATATATATATATATATCAGACAGAGATAAGCCAAATAAATACAAAGTGAAGAATTCAAACAATGATTTCATTTAATTTCATGACAAAGGGGGAAAAAAGCTATTAAACTAACCCTATGTGGAAAAATTAGCAAGCTAAATTATGCATTAACCTTTATTAACCACTAGCAACGAAAACAATTTAGAATAACCTTAAATGGTTCCTCCTGAATGAGTGCATCCATGGCAACCACAGTCATCAGACGAGGTCGTCCAGTCATGGGATCATCAACATGCTCCAGACACACACTGAGAAACCCCCTCCCCCATCCAGAAAGGGCTCGACCTGTCCCCATTGCTCCCATTGAGCACTGTGCTCGAGAGGGGAGTGCATTATCACTCTGGGAAGTCCTCAAAGACCCCTGCTGGAGCAGCTGCGGTCGGTTCAGGCCCCGCACTCCTCCATCTATTCCATCTTTATCGATGTCCAGGCTCTTAGTGCGCCCAGCTTGCTCTTTGGCTCCTCTCCTGCTCTGCTCATCTTCCTCCCCACTCTCTGTGTTTTCCTTGCCGTCCTGTTCCTCTCCCATTGCCCCAAAACTCGACCCACCAAGATCAAGGGTGAAAAGGTCATAGAACTTGGAGCAGGATGTAGCCAGGTAAACTTTGTGCGCAAAGACACGAGTGGAGCCACCCTGCAATAGGAAAAGAGCATCGGTGCAAAGAGGGTGACAGAAAAGGGAGTCGGGGCCTTCGCCGTCTGTGGCCGGTGGGTCGGGGATGCCCACTATGGGGCGTGGTGGTCTAGGAGGTAGGAAAGGTGCCTGGAGAAGGGGTCTCTGGACCTTTTTCAGGTGGGACTTCCAGAACTGCAGGTGTCGACGGGAAATGAGGGCTGCACGGATGGCGTTGTCAAACACATCTTTTACTCCGAATTGGGCGACAATGCTTGTCTCATAGTAAGGAATCCCAAGTTCTTTTGCCACCTCATGGCCTCTTTCTGGAGGGAGGATGTCTGTTGGTTTTATGGGCCTGTGAGTCATAAAGGAAAACGTTCAACCAACAGGTGGAGCAAGATTATATATTAACAACCACAACCACTCGTGCAAAGACAAGCAAGCTTATGTACATTTTTGTATCTACTGGTACTTGGAGAGTACATCTCACTTCTAAAACAAAAACACTGAGTGACGTCAATACAGTGATGTGATAGCAGTTTTTATGGGTGGCTGTATTTCCAACAACGTTTGCACTGTTGATATACTTCACTTATCATGTCAGCTAAGCTCTATTGGTCCTACAATGGCAATTCTTTGCATAAGATTTGGTTTCTTGCCTGTTGTGTTTGTGTTACATTGGGTCTCAAAAGTGTTCACATTCTGATTTAAATGTTTTTGTGATGCAATTGTTAAATTAATATAATTTATCGATTGTATTAATTGATAAATCATTTAATACAATTTCTACGTAAAATGTGACATTTATCTTGTAAAATATACCTGAAAAACAAACACATTTGTTAGAAAAAAGTAACATAAATTAAAAACTTGGAATAACCTGTTTGTTTGGGAGAACATACACTAGTGCTCTATTGTACCTTTTATATTTAATTTCAATATTCAACCTTATTTACAACATTTTGACTTATCAATATTTGTCTGCTACCTACATCCATCTTCAAAAGACCCCAGAAATTCTGTTTGTCAAGTCCAGTGCAAGTCCGTACTTAACGTAAGCAGAAATCCAGTTTGATGCTTAAACATTTTCTCAGACAGTCAGAACTTTCTGAGATTTAGGACCAGACCTCTCTGTCAATGTAGCAGTGATTTGTGCACTTTTGGGAGCTATTGTACATTATCTCAATCTTAAGGAGAAGTATCATTTTCAACAGGTTTGTTACTGAAGAAAGGCCCCACTTAAATCCCTCAAGCCAGTTTTTTGTACCTTAAGACATATCTTGCAAGTTGCAAGCAAGGTAGCAAAGCAACATTATTGCAGGTTGTGTCTCGGAAAGAATGTTGATGCTTAATGAGGAATGAATCTCACTTTGCTAACGGCCGTCTCGCACGGTTAACTGCATCCAGGTCAGCGTAGCGCAGATCCAGCTGGCAGCCGACCAGGATGATGGGTGTTCGGGGACAAAAGTGCTTGATCTCCGGAAACCACATAGTGCGAACATGGCGCAGGGAGTTGGGATTAGCCAGAGAGAAGCAGAGTACCACTACATCAGACCTACAGGGAAGGATGAGAGAGAAAACACTTCATTTTATGTAGAGACAAAGGTGGGCTGAGGTGCTCTGTCATGAGTAGGGAATGTCAGTCAAGACAGCTTTTGGGCTTCGATGGATATATGGCAACAGAAAAGGAAGAAATAAAAAAGAGCTCCTGCTGACTCATGCAACATGATGTCAGCTTGCATTAAAACTTGCGCAAAGTGCATAAGGAGGAAGCTTGTTCAGCTTTTGCAAGGCATCAAGGGAGCAGGAAGCTTATGTGAGAGCTAGTAGGTGTCTGTCGGATGATGGGGAGGTTTACAAGAGGAGTCTAGACCTTGCAACTATTTGTGTGGCTTGAGCCTCTTTCTTTCTGTCGGGTAAATCTCCAAAAGCCCTTGAAAGCATCAAGAAAAAGAAGTCTAAAAATAGTTCTGGATTTAAACTCTCAAACAGATCCATCAGATTCGTTTGAGCAAGCAGATAGCCGCATTTAGCAGGCTCTAATCCTCACAAGATGGGGCATGTCTGCCTCCTTCAAGGTAATGTCAAGGGTGGATCATTAACTCTTGGTGAAAAGGCAAAAACAATTTTTTAATAATTTGTAACTCCTCACCCTCTGCAACAATGCATAGGACAAGACTTTTAGCCTCCGCAGCAAAAGAATACTCAGACTTATGTAACTTGTGCTACTACATTAATCATCATTTGTGGCTTGGAGACAATTCAATCATATGACTATATTGCAGTTTTTGACACTTGCCAGGAATCCAGTACTTAACAGAGGATGTGAGGTAAATCATCAACTGAACTACATTATAAAACAGTAAAATATGCCTCATTTCCTTGGGCAAAATACCTACACGCCAAGAGTTATGGAGTGTTTAATTAGACAACAAAGGATGTGCTGTTGAAGAAATGTGGTTTTACTGTTACTTAATTTTGGAAAATTCTTGAAGAGAGTTTACAGATTAATTTGATGGACCACAGATGAAAGAAACTTGATGACTCACTGCTAAGTGCACATGTTCTTGTAGACTTAATAAGTAATCAGCTGGGATATTTTTTGCTGTTCTGATTCCACAGTCCTCTTTATTTTACAGATAATCTCTGAAAGGCTCCTAAGGACATAATATAACACAGCAGGCAATTAAATCGCAATGCGCGCACACACAGTCAAGCAAGCTCCCATTAGCACTTTTTCAAAGGATTGTTACTACATCTTAGCCAGGTGCACATGATGCAGCTCACACAATTGTACATATATAGATTTATGTCTCAGCATACAGTCTACTTTGTCTGGCTCAACAATATTTGCCTGCTCCATCTTGAAGACATTTTCCAAATCTACCTGAGGAATTCCCTCATCCGCAGCCCTCTGAACTCTGGTGAAACAACGCTCAAGTTATTCTTGTCTTGATTAAGATGTATTCTTAGACTGAAAATTATGCTGAAAACTAAAGTTTGTCATTTTGTAGAGACCTGTGGGGTTTTGGTCTAAACAGACTTGTATTTAAAACTGTTCATGATTTATTGCAGCTTCATATAAACTCAATGGGATGAAAACTAACCCTAGAGCATGATCCAGCCACCAACACATTTAAGTGTGGCCTAAGAGGTTCTAGGGTGGCTCCATCAGACCATAACACATTCTTCCACAAGGTCTTAGCTTATAAAATGTAGATTTTAGATTGTAGTGTTGCAACAAGGCTCTTTGTCGTCTCTGACCTGTTTAGGTCTTATTTTCCTATCAATTATGGAGAAAGATCCGGTTTCAGTAACGTCTATCGGGGCTTTTTGTGTTTGTTTTTGCATCTTTTTATTGACAAATAACTTTATACAATAAGATATTTCTGATTCTTTGTAGCCTCTCTGCCAACTGTTAGGTGAATTGTGCAAGTCAAAAAATGCCACAAAAATCAACTAGAACAATTGAACTTTATTTATTGTTCATCACTTTCTCTAAAAGTAAAAAAAAACTAAATCAGGTGTGTTTTTAATAAGATTAAATATGGGAATTTATAACAGGTTTGCTTGAAATGATCTATCTTGATCTCCTTATTGTAAGACAATTAGTTGCAATGATGACTTGCAAAAAAAAAGGGGAGTGGGGGGAGGCTGACTCAAGTTACATTGAGTTTAATCTATTTTCCATCAGCTACTTGTTTTCCTGAACTCCTTCTAACAAGACATGTGACAGTGTGTTCTAGGTTTTATGTCAACAAAAACCTGGCCAGGTGTCAGGAGGGTCAAAGAGCAGCTACGTGCCAACTGTTTGGAGAGGTCAGACTTATTTATGAAGGAGTACGGGTGGTAAGCACGCAGAAAAGGGAGTTGCAAGGTTGGCTCAGATAAACAGGGGGACAAACAGAGTTGGGAACAACAAATGGTTAAAGAAGAATGCTTGATGTTGTTTTAATGCAGGGTAAAACCAGCTGAGCTGGCACTGTGTTTCTAATCAGCTGACTCCAGGCTCACAGGGTGGATAGATGTGCACACACACAAACGCACACCAACAAACATACACACACACAAACAGTAGCAGATCCCCAGGCGACTGTACAGACATTTAAACAGTGGGTAAACACAACAAAGGGGCAAGAAATTTGAACCTTAAACTAACCTCCATACAGATGACAAAAGCATAAATGACGTGTGTCACGTACAAACCCTTTAAATAAAGGAAAACAAGGCGACACCTTATGCAAAGTCCTTCCAAACAACCTTGACACATGCTACTTAAATTTATGGGAAAATTGTGGGGTCTTTGTGTTGATTGGTGAAAGAATCTATGGTATGAAACTGTATGCAAGAACAAATATCTGAAAAAAACCCAAGTTACTTTCTGGAAAAAGGTCCAATTGTTTCTCTACAGTGTACTAACTAAAAAAGTTAATAGTTGCATAAGGTGTATCATCAAGTTTTTTTAATGTTTGGAGGTTTTGTGGTGAAAACATGGCGACTTTGCTGGGATATGTGGCATTTCCTGATTGTATTTTAGCAATAAATCCTTCTGCATTTCATGCCAATAAAGCAGATTTGACAAGAGAACAACTAGCAAGAGGATACAGGGATCATCCAATCATCCAGGATGTAACAGTTTGAAAGGGATGCCTAATGCAAAACTGTCGGATTACACAACAAATATGTATGCAGTTTTTTCAATAAATTAGAATATTACTGAAAATGAAAATTGATTAAATTCTGAGAACTCAAATGTAAGATTCCCACAGTTGTGTGAAAACATTCTTTTCTGACTGAACCTCTGCTATATTCAATTTTTTTGTCTAAACAAATTGGTTATCATAATCAATAAAATAAATAGAAATACGCACATTCATTCTTAGAGCAGTGAGAAAACACAATGTTAATTTCTATACTAAAATAAATATATATATATTTGGTGAAGTTTTGTTTTGAGATTTACTTGCATGCCTTTATATCTATTTTTGATTATGAAATGTTTGTTAAATTCTAATCATAAGTTCCTAACTTCCAGATCCAGTGAAATACATTTTATTAGATCCATCCGGCATGTATATATATATAAAACAATATTTTAAAAAACCAAGACATTTCTATCCTATGTATGTCTTGGCTATATTAAAACATTTCCAGGTAATTAACCTTGTTGTCCAGCATCAGATGTGTTATTAGGTCAGTACGTTCAGGCTGGTGGACAGCTTAAGGCTTGGTGTTCATGTGCTCTCTCACCTGCCGTAGGCAAATCGCCTGTCTTTGTGATGATCCCCAAATGTGTCCCAAAGCCTCAGGGACACACTGACCTCATCCACCACATCCCGAGATCTCTCCAGCACCTACAATGTAGATATGTCATTGTTATCAGATCAAACGTCTTACGTTTATTTGCAAGATTTGTGTTTTTGTTTGATTAAAGGAACAATTATTAATCAGTTATATCTGGCTTTAAAAGGAACAACCATGGGATCAAACTACATGACGTACAGTGGCATTTAAAGTTAAACGTTTTATGTAGCAAAAAAAAAAAGAAAAAAGAAAAATAATTAGCTGCAGGAAAATGCTAGAACGGTTTGTTGTCTATTTGTGGCTTCTTTTCTACAAAGTGTGCTATTGTGTGTGTGCATGAGTGTGTGTGTGTGTATGTGTGCCTACCTCCTGGCATACTCGGTACTGGTCGATGGCCCAGACGGTTGGCACGTGGGTGGCAAGCAGCTGATACTGTGTGAGTGTGGCATTGCAGGCCCGGGCACAGATCAGCCTGGTCTTGCCTACTGCATTGTCCCCCACCACCACACATTTAATGGTTTCCACATTGGGCCGCTCATAGTCTGTGTCTATATCCATGGAGAGGGCCCTAAGGAACATGAGAACAGGAGAGCAAAACAGGAGAAAATGGGTTAATCCAATATGCATGAAAATGAATGTCAAGTTTGAGAAAGTATCACAAATGGAGTGATGATGCATTTTTTAAGTGACAGCAAGGGGCGCTGGGAGCTGTAACTCTCGCCCAAGTCCCAGCCAAGGGAGTGCATAGTTGAAGCCCCCATTGCTCCATTGTCCAGTGTGCAGAGACCTCTGCCAAACCCGCAACAGAACACATGGTTCCCACTCACAGGCTGAGTAATAGAGACCACAGAGCTATTTCTGTACCAACACAAAGAGAGAGAGATGGATGAACAGACAAAGAGAGACTTCCCTGGAGGTCACTGTCCTCAACTTCCCTTGTGCCATCTGCACCCAGTTTGCCACCCTTTTGATATGATAGGAGGATTTTCACTTTAGTATAAGCACAATGTTAGAATATCTAACTTTGTCTAACGAAATACAAGACTACAGCTGTCCGTTTCATATCTTAAGCGGTCAAGGCCCTTAGCGATAAAAGCATGGCACCGTCTTTGAAAACTAATAGTTGCTCTCAGTGGCTAAATGAGAATTCAGAAACTCTGATCCACAGTACGTTATTGATGTCTAGTTAAGTTTTACAAAGTTCAAAACAAAGTGCTAAGATTTCTAAAGAACCTCTTTCTCGATAAATTTGTTTGCATACAACTAGCTAGAACCACAGTGACATATGGTACAAGCTGATAATTAACAAGTCATATGAAAACGAGGAGGACAGAAACCTAATACTAGACCTTATCCTAAAGAAAATAGACATGAAAACATACTCATGAGCAAGATGTGAATTTACTGAAGACCACATTTTTACATATTGGGTCAGATAAATGTATAGAAATTAATGAATGAAATAAATGATAGGATTATAATGCAACCCATGATTAGTATGCATATCTAAAAAAAAAAAAATCGATATGTAAAAGTGCAATATTTCTTGCCAGATATCTCAGAAAGTTAAACTGTCACTTTATAGAGATTCATTTCACAAAGCAAAATATTTTAAGCTTTTATTTTAGCTATTTCATTTTAATTATTATTATTTGCCATGTTAATGATTATGGCTTGCAGGTACAGAAAACCCAAAATTTTGTGTCTCAGAAAATGAGACAAAAAGACAAAAAAAAGCTGTCTCAACAGTTATGCATCATTTCCACTATGCAACATGATAAAGATCGGTGTGGTTCACTTTTGTGCCCTGCGATGGACTAACGACCTGTCCAGGGTCTACTCCATCTACCCTACCCGACTCATCATCATGGTTAGCGAGACCATACAAGTTAGAGTCACATTGACACATTGTCACATTGCTAGATTCCCACTGCAAGTTGGACTCTTACTGGGCAAGCAGGGTTAAGACAAAATTTGGAATGTTGTACCAACCCTGAAGTGGTTACAAGAAACATGGAGGAACCGCACAGGATTAACAAATGGAGTCAAATCTGGCCAGGGCTGACAAGGGAAGAAGTGGTTAAAGCCACACCCATGGAGAAGGAGAAGGAGATTAATATACATGTCAACATCAAAACAAACACATATACACTAAAGATACTAGTTCTTTTCTTTTACAATTTCCAAAATGTTGCAAAAACGGTAAAGGAAATTTGAGTGAACAAAAATTATTTCAAACATCAAGTCTTTATTGTGTCTTAATGATAAAGTCAAGCAAAAGAAAAATAATAAATCTTGAACAAAATTGGGAAAAAAAGGTATAAGAACACCTTTTTCTTTACTCCAAAAATTGGCCCAGTTACTCACGTATTGAAGGGCGAAAGAAAAAAATAACTTGTGAATACAGGAGTGACCACCTGTCAGCTTAACTTCAGCCCAAGGAGGAAACAGTTATGTACAGCTCAGCCGACTTCCTCTTTTAAACTGAACAAATGCTGTGAAGAGCTTATCAAAATCCCCTTAACATTAAACAGCTTACAAACATTTCTAACATGTCCAAACACTCACTAATACTGGCCATTTAAAGACTTCCTGAAGGAATACACTTAATCACTGCCCAAAAAAAAAAAAAGAAAAAGAAAAACGTCACCCCACAAACACATTCAAAGTCTGCAGTCATCCAGTCAGCCCATCCGTCACTGCAAGTCGTTCCAAGAGCCACAGCGGGACCCCATAAATAGAGCAACTGAAACATTCATAAAGGCCTTTGCTTGTTATTACATTGATGCAGATGCCAGCACAATCCCTCAGTCCAGCCCAGCAGAGACAGACACCAGCAGCTAAATATGGCCACTACTCATCAGACATGTGAACCATGTGTCCTGCTATCCAGGCATGACCTGCTATTCTAGCATGAAAGGTATTTCCACTCTATCTGCAAAAGTCGGTGTTGCTCTTTTACTTAAAAACCTGTAAACTTTCCATGTTAACACTTGAGGTATATTTGGGTTAACAGACTTCCTTGTAAGGGGTGTCAAATCACCTCCAACAGGATGTGAAGATGTCATACATATCTATCTGGAAAGGAGGGAAAGAGTTAATGAAAGGTGTGCTTTCAGGCGTGTTCCCTTAATATTACTTGGGGAGTTATAAATATCCCTTTTCCTTTGGCACCTGTGTGGCTGTGACACATTTGGAGGCACGTAGTACAGGGAGACAGAAGAGGCAATAAAAGAGAAACGCAACCTTGCAGTTATCTAACAGCAGCCTGCCAAATGTTGACGGCAGCTGCAAAAGCAGCATTTCCCTCTGTGTTACAGGAAGAGATGAGATGAACAACCAGTTGTGAAAGCAACAAGTGTACAAGTGCTTCTGTGTTGTTCCCATGATTCAAAGGACACTTGAGTCTGGAGGAAAATATTGCTGGCTCTGGAACGCAGCAGGAGAAGGGATGTTTATCATGGTTAGATCCTTGTGCTTTCTGTGCGACAGTGGATAAGCCGAGAAAATTACTGAAAATATAAGACAGGAAAGGAATTATTAATCTCTCCACAAGAGAGAGGGAGCAGCGCTAGAGTCACTAAGTCATGCCAACAGGGATCAAAAGGGCAAGACCAGCAATAACCAAGGTTGCACAAGGGAACAAATCACAGCTTTTACTGCTGATGAGTTTCTCTCCTCTGTAAATCACAATTCTCTCATGTACAGCCACAACTGAAAAAAAAGGAAGAAAGATGTGACATGAGAGTATAGTCTATAGGCCTTTACTGCTACCCTTTTGAGCTTGGAAATTGCATATGAGAGTGCGTGTGCCCGAGTGTGCTGAGCTTAGGGCCATCCATGCAGTGATGTAACCAGAAGGTGGTGAGGGAATGGTGGTGTGATAGAGACACTATCTGCAGGGGAATCAAGAGATCCTATCAACCAACCACATCTGGGACTGCACATTAGGCCAAAAACATTCAGCCATGCATTTAGTCAACATATTATACCAAAACTAGTGGTGCACTGTGTTTGAACAGATACAGTGACTTGTATTGTGAAATAGCGCATATTTTTTGTGACAGAAAACTGCCCCTGAACATCACCATCCCCAGCAGGACACCGTCTCTGTGGTGACACATGTAAGGTTACTTTTCTTCAGCAGGGACAGGGAAACTGGTCAGAGTTGACGAGAAGCTTGATGGAGCTTAGTGCTGGGAAATAACCTGTTGGAACCTGCAAAAAGCCTGGGACCAGGGATGGATGTCTCTCTTCTCATGACCCCTCTGACAAAGCCGCAATGCAATGGCTTAGATAAAAAAAAAAAAAAAGAAAAAACATCCAGGATTATAACCAGTCAAGACAAAGCCCAGACCTACATCAAATTGGGAATGGAATTTGTGTTAGAACTAGAAAATTTAAAGTTAATACAGTTTTACATCCAATCTGACTCATATTGAGTTATTTTGCAACAATGAATAAGTAAAAATATAAGATCTAGGAGTGGATATATATGGAGCATACACTTTTTACATTTTGATGTGTAAGAAAATGTTTAAATCATGCAGCAATTTTCTTTAACTTCAATGTTCTCAAATTCTTTGTGTTGCTTTCTGATATAAATCCCTAACAAAATACATCAAAGTTTGTAGATGTGATGAAATATGAAAAAGACCAAGAGGCATGAAGACTTTTTTTTTTTTTTTAGTTGCACAATAATAATAATTCACTTATTCAGCTTCATGCATGCTGAGATTTTAACATTTATTTTCTATTTATGAGTGAAAAATGAGCAGAGGCAGGAAGGCAGTGTTAACTGAGCAGAGCGGCAGACAGAGAAGCCGGAGAGATCAGGTTTCATTTTGAGTCAGCGACCTGTAGTGAACTTTTCACAGGCGTCTAGACTTTATCTGTTGCCTGGCTCTAACCGAGGCAGTAAACCAGTCTGCAAGGACAAAGAGGCTCAATGGTAAAATGTGGCTCTGTATTTAGTGGACAAATAGGTGGTAATAGATACAAATACAGTATAAACATGCAGTTTACTCTGGCATCTCAAACATTTGATTAAGATTTTAATTGTAACTTAATGGGAACAATTGGTGTCTCATTGCAGATTTCTTTCAAGGCCAGCCTGGCTTTATTAGATGATGTGCAGTTTTTAATCATTCTGACCTCTCACTGCATACAAAATTACTTTGAGGATCCGTTCTATTCTGAGTAGGTTCAGCTGAGAGGGCCAGCTGAGTAGGTTCCTGTAGGAACCTGAGCAGGTTCAGCTGTAATGCTCCTACCCTGGAGCATTACATTTCCAAGTAATGCTCCAGCTCACTGATTCTTCACCCTTTACGTCACTCCAGTGTGTTGCTCTTCTCCTCCCACTTTTATTTCTCAGGTTCATTATCCAGATTGCATTTCCTTTAGTAAGTCTCTAAGCTCAGACTTTCCTGAATTGTAACCAAGAAACGGCATTAAGCAAAAATCCCTCCCACGCTGTCCCAACCTGCCTGTCCTCCGTCTCTCTGTTATGTAACAACGTCAGTGATCCACTGTCAGCGGCCGCTCATCCTAAACCCTGCATCCATTCACAGCTTGTTTGTCAACTTTCTTGGCGCTAAAGATCACACCAGCCTTTGCTCCTGTCACCCGAAGACATGAAACACTCATTTGATGCACGGGCCACTTTGCAGTACCACAAGCAAGACTGAAGGGTCGAAGGTGCAAGAAATTAACAGTGGAAAACGTCGTATTCTAGTGCAATCCTAATTTTTTGCTTCAACAACTTTTTCTGTCTTGAATGGAGGGTATTATCTCTCCTCACAAACTTGTAAGCTCTTCAGGTGTGTATGATAGTGTGTGCCTGGATGCATGAGTATATGTCGGAGACAGTGGCTGCCACAGGCACAGCTGGCTCAGACTGGTTACATAACCTGGTTCATAGCTGCTGCATCACTCCCTGGATGGCTGACAGTAGACCTCAGACTCAGACACACAAGTACAGACATTTACACACACACACACACACGCCTGTGTGTACGCATTCTGACCCACAATGCAGATGGTACAGGCAATAATGAGACCAGCCAGGGGAAGACAATGTTATCTGTACATCTATGTGACAGTAAATAAAAAAATTTTTTTTGTTATTATTATTATTATTATTATTATTATTATTATTATTATTATTATTATTTGGAGACGTTGCATATCAGTCTGGTTTAGAGAAAAAAATTATGTTCCTCTCCTCCCATAGCAGCAATAACGTTGTGTAAACACAGTCGGGCTCCTCTCAATGCCCTCATTTCCTTTCTCTCCCTCCCTACCGTCTTCTCCTTCCTCCTTCTGCTCATCCTCCCTTCTCCCTGTCCATTTGTTCCACCTACTCTTTCCTCTCATCTCTTATGCTATATTCGTTTGTTTACCTCCCTTCTGTTCTGCACTCTAATGTCTAGGAGATTATTTTTGCATACATCTCTTCCTTTTGCACCTTTTTTTTTCACCGCTGATGAAAATTACAACAGTCAAGGGTGTAGCAGTATCATTCTTTAAAATTATATTATAATAGTGCTGCCATTGCACTATTTAAATAAAACTAGAACGACAACAGCGCATACTGATAAAGTGAAAGAATATGGTCCCTTTGTATCTTACAGAAAATCTGAAAAGTGTGACAGTCTCTACAACTGTATATCTAGATACTGAAATCTTTGTAAAACAGCTCTAGCTTTAATACGGGATAAAAATGCTCTGCCAACAGCAATGTTCAATTCTTACATCTCAATTGGACTTTGACATGGAAATTTTAAATAATCAATCCACTGTAGCTTGGGTCGTTGTGAACCTCCACCTCTGTCTCATGTGTTTTGCAGACTTCAGCAGGTTTTACTTCAAGATTGCTATTTATTTAGCTCCATCAATCATTGCAACAACTCTGACCAACGTCCACCACCAGGTTTCTTGATGGCAATGTCTATTAAAGATTATGTGAAGGGTTGGTTTATACGATATAGAGGGCTTTTGCAGGGCGAAAAGTTAATTGAAGTACACTGGATATTCTTTTGGTATAGAGCAAAAGAGGTTTAATACACACAACTTGTATCAGATTTTTATTTGGAGGAAATGCTTAAAAAATAAGCTCAATTTTGCTCGACTTCATAATTAGGCATTACTCGTTGTTGGTCTATCATAAAAACATTTAAATGAAAATGCAATAAAGTCTGTAGCTACAAAGTGACTAAAGAGGGAAAATTGAAGTGGTAAGAATACCTGAGGATGCCCTGTGAATCAGATACAATATTGTATCTGTCACAACATGTAAACAAATTAATCTGAACCTTAGTTATTACATATTAATTAGGAGTAAATCCATCTGAGTCGTCCTTTTCTGGTCATCTGTATTCACAGCACTAAGTAGCAAACACATAAAAGCATGTGCACAATTTGAAGCCCTATTACCTCTGTGTGTCTGCCACAGCAGCCTGTTTCAAGGGTCACAACATTCAAGCCAGCCATGTAATGCAGGCTCACTCTTCCATGTGGGTTTGTGAGTGCAGCACATTGTTATCTCAAAGCTGTTGACACAGTCAAAGCTTAATGCCTAATCAGAACAATAGGTAGCTCTGTTACAAATCCGCCAGGCAGTGCACCTAATGACAGCTGTGATCTTTTGATTCATTAACTGGAGTGCTGATGAAATGGCTATAAATTTCTGGCCACATTGTACCTTAATCTCAAAATCAGTGAGTATGTGCTTAGACGTTGGGGATGGGTTTTGGGTTTGTTGTTTTTTCCCCACAATCGCAACTGCACAAAGTAAAAAATGTTATTTGATGTTGCACAAAATGAGATGAGCCATGATCACATTGAGTCCATTACCAGGCATGTTTTCATGAGGGACAAAAATAGGTCCTAATTGGCCAAAATACAAGGATTGCGCAATAATCTGTTTGTGCCAAATATTTATGCAACTCCAAAACTCGAGACATGATTAATCTGCTCTTGACGGGAAGTGAAAATATGGCCAGAGGAACACAGAGGACATTATTTATTTATGTCCAGGTGGAAGTGAGAGGCTTCTTCATCAGCCAGTCACCCACCTGCGTAACACAATCTCTCTGATGGCGTCATAGCCCAAGGATCAGCATTACAGCATGCCAGTATCTGTACATGCTGCAAAGAATAGGTGTGCATCTTGCAAGATTTCGCCCCCCTTTATGTGTAGTCCCAGTTGTGATCCGCATGGTTGCAGTAAATAGTCTGGTGCAGCGTGGCTATACTCATCAATGAAAAGAACCTCGTGCTCCCCATTCATAACCACCTGGCTCATTCATTTCTTTAAGCGACTCAATAACCAAGGCAGCCCATTGTTTTCCTCCAACAATGTAAAACACACAGGCTTCAGATGCAACACAAAGCAGGTGCATGAGCCTATCCATCCCAAGTGATGCGATGAGGAGTCTTGCGTAATGAGCCAAGCCCATCAGCTTCACAATGACACCGAATAATAATTTAATGGCCTCTGAAGCACGTGCTGAATCTAAAAAATGCCAATAAATTATCAATGAAATGTCCCACTTATATAATACATAATTACGTTTGGTAAACCACCTGCAGTTGGATAATTATACCTATTACAGCTGAATAACTGGGATTGTATGCATTTCAAAACGACAAAACGCTAATTATTGGCAGTTTTTTTGGAGAAAACGTGGTGGGAGGGATGCTTTGTGCACAATAGAGATCGAAAGAGGAGCATGTGATTCGGTTTGGCTGCAGGAAGGGGTCCCTACCTTCCGACGGTTCCGGAGTTGACCCACATGCCAGTCTGCTGGGGGTTCAGCCGGCCACTCAAACCGGACAGAGACGCACGAAAAACTAAAAGATAGTCGCGTTGATTCCGTTCTTTGTCAAGTAGCACAGAAAGCTGCGGACAGGACCTCTGCCCTGAAACATCTTCCTCCTCCTCTTACTTCCCCGTGGTGCTACCTCCTTATCCGCCTCTCTCTAAGCTCAACTATTACCGACTCTCGCCCGTATGATGTGCTGCTTTGTTTCCACGCGCACGCTTTTCCGAGTTAAATCTGAACAGAACTTGTCGACCAATTTCTATAGTCTGAGCTGAGCCGCCCTCCCCCTTTGTGTTGTTGTTGCCCCAGCTGATTTAACCAGAGACACGCCCCCACGGCATTGCGTCACTCGGACGCCAAACTCAGACTGTGAGGCGTTCATGTTTGGTAGGAAACTGAAGATTTCTGCTAACATCGGTTGTTCTTTTCCTTTCTCCAAAAGCAGGTGTTCGACGAAATCCACTAAATAAAGGAAAATAAAACCATACCTTAATGTTTGTGATTATTTAAAATACCTAAGTCATAATTGTCTTGAAACTTTAAAAAGTATCAAGTAGTGTTCTTCAGGCTCATACTGACTAAAAGATATATGAAAGAGGTCTTTCAGTTTAATACACCAACATTTAGGCAACTCAGTTTATCTAGGTAGCCCCAATCCATAACAAATGTCATTAAATCATTAAGGACAGCAACCCATCCTCATGTATGTTTAAAATATTGTTTTCCTTCATTTTAGTATCTACAGTCACATTCAATAAATTAGAGTACTATTGAAAAGCTTACTTTTTTCTGTAACTCAATTCTCAAAGTTAAATACATAATATAAATTAATTACACTACAACTGATGTTTTCTTTTAAGACTAGAATCTTACACCAAACCAATAAACATTTTAATGACAATTTTAAAAAGATGACTGCATGTTAAGCCATCCATTAATCCATTATCTAACATGCTTATCCTTGTGGATTTGTGAAATTTCCTAGAAGATGGCTGCTCTGAATTTTCCACCAGATTATGGGACCTTGACTTCAAAATGAAATGCCACATTTATTTGACTTAAAACAAGGAATATCTCAGATATATGTATGTGGTGCCTCTTAAACTCTTCAAGGTTTCAAAGAAAAGCAGAGTGCAGGAAACAATCACATTGCAAATAACAGGCAGCATCCTTTGCTATCATTCACAGGCAAAGTCGAGGAATTTGTATGGCATTATAGTTATTTTGAGCACTCATTCATAGCAGTTACCCCATAGCAACGAGTTACTTATGGTGAATCCAGCAAAGTCGCACATAAGAGGCAGGTCATTGACTGAATCCGGGAAAGTCCCACATTGTCTTAGTCCCTTCCTAGGACCCGGTAATTAATTTCTGGAATGTTAAGCAGTACCAAAACAACAGAAAAAAAAATATTCCTTGTCACCAGGCAACATAAATTGCGTACAGGTGAGGAACATTGAATTGATTTAATCTGTGGTTTCATCAAATCAAAACAGCACCTTTCAATAAAATATGAATGTGTTTTTTTTTTGTTTTTGATTTTTTATTATTGTAACCTAAAATAATTACCTGTGAATATCCTGCAGCATTTGGTCATATGTGCATCTTGTTTAGAGGATCTCTTCACTTTATTCAAATATCTGAGTAAGACTGAAGACAGACCTCTACTGGCAGATGCTGGTACTGATCACAGGGAAACAAAGGACGCATCAACTGGCATAGTTCACTGCAACAGCAGCTTTCATTTTTGTAGCAGATCCTGGTGTGGATTAGTGTTCACATCAAACTGTCATTACTAAATAAAGAATTGTCATATTATAGCACGCCGAAAAAATATTTTTTTTGTCAGGTGACTTGTTTGCATAATTCCTTGCATCCCTGTTTGCTCACAATATGCACGTCTTATAATAATAGCTGCGTACCAAACAATTTCTACAATCAGTATCAAAATAAGCAGGGCTGAAGCTAAATGCGCTGCTAGGCATTTCTATTTTTTAATCTCCTTGTCCAATGTTGTCTAGTAACCCTGAGAAAATGCTGCCCCCTGACCTAGCTGGCACGGTCAGAAAAGAACAGCATGAAAGATGGGCAGGAATGCTGATAGAAAGCAGGGGTTCAGCACCGCTGGCACTGAGAGGGCTTAGAGCCGTGGACAGCAAGCCCCTTTTGTTGGAGAGCAGAACTTCTGTGAGAACTCTTGAGCAGCACAGTCTGAGGTGATGTCTGGCCTTTTCAGCTACAGTGGAACAAAAAAAGGCTTCTTCTTTTTCCCATCGGTTTTATCGCTCTTTTATGGACCGAGTGGGACATGTGCTCCCATAGATTTCACACCAGGCTGAGAGTAAAGAGCTGTGGTCATTCTTTGGCATTGGGATAAAAAGTGTCTTCATCCATCCATTTTCTTACACCCTTCTTCCCTAATGGGGTCGGGAGGGTTGCTGGTGCCTATCTCCAGCTGCGTCCCGTCTGTCGCAGGGCAACACAAAGACATACAACACACTCACTCACACCTAGGGAGAATTTAGAGAGACCAATTAACCTGACAGTCATGTTTTTGGACTGTGGGAGGAAGCCGGAGAACCCGGAGAGAACCCACCATGCACAGGGAGAACATGCAAACTCCATGCAGAAAGATCCCCAGCCAGGAATCGAACCCAGGACCTTCTTGCTGCAAGGCAACAGCTCTACCAACTGCGCCACTGAGCCCCTAAAAAGTGTCTTCATTGCTACCCAATTTTCCCATGGTTCAAACCGAAAAGGTCACACACTTGATGTAGTTTTAAATTGACTCATTAATGCTTGACCAACTGTGAATGAAGGTGTGGCTGGAGAAGAAATACATATTTGTGTGAGGAAAACATAAGATCTGCTTCTCTAACACGCCTCAGGGTCATTTTGTTACCTTTTAAAAGGAAAACAATTCACTGGTTTGGAAAAGTAGTGAATAGAAAAAAACAAGAACATAAAGAATTATGATTTTAAAGCACAAATAGCCCAGTCTATGATAATTGTTGCAAAGTGTAAGTAAATGATTAAAATTTTTCAACATTTATTAAAAATAAAAATCTGAAAAGTGTGGCGTCCATTTCTGTTTACCTGTTCTGATTATTTAGTTTTCTTGAAACACTTTTTGGTCCAAAATCACTTGCAAGTCTTTTCTTTTGAAGAATAGATTAAGTTTTGTTGAACGGAGAGCATCAGCGAGCAGCAATTTTCAAGTTCTACAAATTTGTACGTGGATTTAATCTTATACTTTGACCTCACCGTTCTAAAACATTGAAATGCTTTGATCTAAACTGTTACACTGTAGTTCTGTATACTTAGAGTAGTTAGAAGGTGAATATCCATCCATCTTTCTGTCACCTCTCACCAGCTGCTTCGTTCCAGCTGAAGAAAGCATACCTGAAGAATGATCTTGCCACCACCACGTTTCTCTGTGTAGGTGCAGGGTTCATTTGTTGCTGTGGTTAGCATTTTACATGTGGGGGGGAAAAGATTACATTATGTTCTCAACTGAGTAACTTCTTTCATTATTTGCTGAGTTTCCTACCTGGCTCATAACATACCGCACACACTTCCTGCCGCTCCTGGATGACAACAGATTTGTGGAGTGCATGAATAATCGTCATCATCTCGACTGATTTTCTCACCTGAGCCGTGGATCTTTGCAGCTCCTCCACAGTTACCATGGACCTTTTAGATGCTTCTCTGATTATTGTTCTCCCTGCTCAGTGCCGGTGAACAGCCCTGGTAGGTCAGTTGTGCCATGTCATTCACCTTCCACTCCACAAATAAGTGTTTTGTTTGGGTCTACCAGACACAATCTCAGTAAGATACTTGGGGGTTTTGTGAAAAAAGATGAATATTTTTGCAAAACACTGTAGCTGGCACATGCCTAACAACTGACATTATAGTTTGCAAACTTATTTGCATTATTTATTTTTGAATTTCTGCCTTTTGTGTGTTTCAAAGTCTCTATCTGTTTACTTTAGCCGGTATAAAGTGAAAACATTGTTTTCATTACTGCACAGGCGAGGGTCATCTGAAGCGTTTCAGATGATCTCATGAGTTTATCCATCACCAAGAACCAGATATCATGTAGCATTTTAATGGCCAAGGAGCATTCTAGGAGAACATATTCGCCCTCATCTGATCTCCCTCCAGCCCGCTCTCCCACTGACCCTGCTCTCACCCCCACGGCTCCCCCGAACCTCCAACAGGTCTACTCATTCCCCCCTTCTGCCCCAGCTCTGTGCTGGAACTACTCTAAAGCTGTCAAAACACCCAGCTTCTCACACTCCCTGTGTCCACACACCATCCCAGAGCTCTAGCAAACACACACACACACACGCCCACGCGTACACACACACACACACACACACACACACTCAATAAAAACAGCCTCCATGCAGCCCATTCACTGCACCAAGTAGGTCAGAGCTGCAGTGGGTCTTCCAGACACACACACCACTCATCACTGTGGAACTGATAACAATATCAAAGATGGAATTGTACCTCTAGTTTTGAAATACACATATACAGAAGGGAAAGGACAGGCAGAGAGAGAGAAAGAAAAAAATGAAAAAGAGAGAGTTTGAGCACAGATACTATGTCTTCAGAGTATCGTTTTTACATGCCAGGTTTGGGGAAATTTTTGTTTGTTGGCTTGTTTTAAAGAAGGGGAAAAAAGTGAGGCATGAGTGCTCCCTTGCTCACTTACAGGAAAATTTTAGAGGTCAAATGTTAAAGGTGAAAGTGAAATGGTTGGAGAAAAAAACATAATCTTGCTATAAAAAATAAAAATACCACATGATCAGCAAGGGAAAGACAGTAAATTGATATATGAACTGAAATTCAAACATATCTGCCTGGATCACCCACGCACACACACACCAATTAAACACACATACACAAACATGCTATTCAGATATGGAGAAGTGACTGAGTGTTGCCAGAACCAGCACCCTGTCATAAAACCCAGTGTGTTTTGGCAATGGGTGATGAGCATGTTAGCAGAGTGTGAGCTAAAGTGAAAAATAATTCAGTGCTAGATAAGGTCTAAGAGGAAGTAGAGGAAGCCAAAGGGTGATCGTATTGTTTACTTGAAGCGTTATCAGCAGCCCGCTTTTTTGGCACTAGTGTCTGGTAAAACTCTGTCTGACCAGCTGCTGTTACCTCATTATGTCCTGATGAAGTCACTGCATTCCTCAAAGGGAAAATAAACAAAAACTCTGCAACATTATGAAAGGTAAGACAAAAACATACACTTTCAGCCATGCAAGCACCATCTTTAGGATATGGGCATTTAGCCTAAAAACCCAACATTGTAACTGAATATAGATTTGTATATAGCCATCACATAAAGAGTTATTTTTTCAATCTTAGCCTCACATTCAATATTGGAGCTTGGGAGAAAATCCTTCAAATTACACACATACGAGTAGCTGGCAGAAGCACTAACAAAGGGATCTAAGTTTAGTCCATTTGTAGTGTTCTCTGCATTATGGCATAAAAGTAACATATTTTATCGCAACACAAAATAGTATTACTTAAGAATTTTAGGGGGACCTCAGAGAATTCAACATCACTCGGTGAGATATTCAATGATTGGCATGTTGTTTTATGAACTCACTCTGCTTTAGGAATCTCCTGACCTGTCTGCTGAGTTTCTTTGCCTTCATGTTTGTTCACTACTATTTTCTAGCAAACCTCTGAAGGCCTCCATAAAACAGCCGGGTTCATGCTGAGACTAAATTAACAAGAAGTAAACTCACTAATTAGGAGTCTTCTTAAGATAGTTGATTGCACTTAGCTTTATTTAGTACAGCAAAGTAAAAGGTGCACAGGAAACTTTCAGAGATTATTTTTAAAAAGATTTTTAAAAAAATAGAAAGTCTGTATCATTTTCCTTCATAATCATGTAATATTTTGTGTTTATCTGTCCCATAAGCTCTTACTAAAATATAATGAAGTTTCTAGTACTAATAGAACAAAATGTTCAATACTTTAAATTCAATGAGGCCTCTTACAAGGCACTTTAAATATTTCTTTTGATATAAAAAAAAACTTTTTAGTGTTATTTTGTTAAATGTTTTTTCCTTAAAAAGTCAGAAAAATACTGACTTTCAGGCATTCACACCGAAAAACTAAACTCAAAGTTTTGTCTGGGGAAAACTTGAGTTCGAGATTTCCCAGACGATAATGATGTGATGTATGATCAGCCATAAATCTCTTCTGGTGATGATAGGTCATGGAAGGGGATGCATGTGAGGAATGCAGAGTGGCTTCAAGTACAAGCCCAAAGGCTATGAGGCTAGCAGATAGCAGATGGAAGCCAGGATAAATAAGAAAGAAAGGGGCATAGCTGCTGGAATTTGATGTGTTCAATTAAAATGTTTCACAGTGTGATCCTTAGAAACACTGCCTGGAGAGAACAAGAAGTACTGTATAGTTTACACTGTCCTTCAATTGCAGCGCTAAGTCTTAAAAAGATAACCCAATTAGAGTTTTGGGGCGTATGCGGTCTAAACAATTATCATCAGACAGCCCCACCCACCCACATCGGCACATATAAAATCAGCCTGCGTTCCCTGTGGGTACTACATGGCATGGAGGTTTAAGCTAAAAGTTAAAAGAGAAAAAAACACTCAAATGAGAAATTTAAGATTTACAGTTGCTGAATTATTTGTGTATTATTTTTCAAATGGAAGCCTTTTATGTTAAACCTATCTGACTGAGACAACAGATTGCTTAAGATGCATTTTAAGATTTTAGGGTGAAAAAGATTTGAATCTGATTTTTTCAGTCTTTCTTGGAAAAGAAGGCTGAAATAAATCTGCCTCAGAGTTATATGCTATCCAAGATGTTGCCCAGGCATGTCGTGCAATGCTCGAACACATGTAGAGACACATATATACTCACTGTACTCTTTCCTTAAGCCTTAAATAAAGCATGAAAATCTCAAGATCAGAAAAAAGGTTATAATTTGTTTGCTGTCTATTGCTTAAAAAAAAAATCTAATTAATCACATTCTGGAGATGTGATTAATAGTGATAACCCACTATGGCTAAGTAAGTTTGAAGGATAAAGTTATGGTTCTTGCAGGTATGCATGAAGCACAAGAAGGAATGTTGTCTTTAGAGCTATTAAAGTCCATATCTTTAATCTATTCTCTCACAAATGCCATCAGAGTTAGGGCTTTAATTTGGCTCAAACATCTGCCTCTGTCTTCATGGACTGTCCACTGGATTCACCAATTGATAACGTGATTTTTGGTGAGGGTCCACAACTTAACTTTTTAGCTCTGACCCGTTCAGCATCTATTAAGAAATTCAGAATGATTTCTATGTTCAACATCGACACCAAAGGTGCTTTTTAAAGTTGCAGAGCTCAACAATGCAGCCACGTTCAAGGACAGAAAGTGTTTTGTCCTTGCAGTCAGAGGTCATGACAGTGAGAATGCCTGAAAGGAGATTGAATGAAACCAAAATTACTCTATTAGCTTTGTCTCTTGCTCCTGTTTCCTGGTTAAGGTTCACCAGCACAAAGTGATAATATCTGTGATTTATTTTCTGCTGTTAAGATTTTAATCAGATGTCTAAGAGGGAAAAAAGAAACAGGTACCTCGACTTCCCTTTCTAGGCCATGCCTTCAAGATAATAGGCTCTCAATCAGACACACATGCACAATCTCTGCTAGATGGAGACACAAGGGTCAGTGGAGGTTCCTCCTAAGCTGTGGCTGGCAAATGTCAGGGCTAATCTTATTAAGACTCTCTTCAGCTGTTTCTCTAAACTCTTAAAGTGATCGTGCTGAAAAACTGCCACTAATTATTTTTTGCAACCTGAAGAGATTCTCTAAAGTCAAGGTTGGCGGAATGATGTTTGAGTCAATGGGCTTCTTATAATAATAGCTTTAATAAATCTTGTAACAGAAACGGCAAACTCAGGGATTGGAAGAGGTGTAAACAAGAAGGAGGGTGGATATTATAAAGGAAAAAAAAGATTTTACATGGCACAGGAAGTCAGTACGGAACTATTTGAGGGTTAAATGATTGAGTGGCTGAGAAAGTCTTAGGCCGTTACAGAAAAAAGGATGAGCCATGTGTTTGGGTCAAAGGATGGAGAGCTGAGTACAGAAAGCAAGTAACTAAAACAGGAGCAGATCCAGGTGAAGGTTCAGCAAACCAGGGTGAAGTAAGGTCAGAAGAAGTGAATCTTGTAGCACTTAGGAAAAATATTCCATTAACGAAAGTCTGTGCTAAACTAGTTCTGTGGCTGATGGAAAGCTTCCACTGGAAGCTAATGCTATGCATTGCAATGTAAACTATTCACTATGTGTAAGTGCGTTATTGACCAGTGCATTAACAGCAGATCAATATGTGATGAACAACAAAGTCTAATGTAGGTGAGTTACCTTGCTGCAATTTACTTTTAAATCTTTTGAACTGAAGTTCTTTGTTTACCCCTTGACACAGGACCTGTGATTATTTTACGAAAAAAAAAAAATGTGGAAAGATAGAAAATGCCATTCATTTGCAGAAAGAACTTGACAAAAAGAAGTAAGTTAAGATCTTCTCAGCACAGAAGAGAAAAAACAAGACATATTTGTAGTCCATCAAATTTTTTAAAAATATATTAAATTGCATGGAATTGTGAGAAGTACTGAGAAAAGGAGCAATTACCTTGAGGAGAAGGAGAAGTTGTGAAGAGTGCAACGTATCTAACCTTCGCACAGGTCAGTCAGTACTCTCAAAACAGCCTGATCAAACAGAGAGCGAAGCCAAGGCAAACACCTCTGGACTGCAGTCTGGGACAGAAAAGCAGAACTCAAGCCTTGCTGAAATCGTCCTGTATGGAGTTACTTCAGATCCAAAAACTGCAGCATTTCAGAACGTCCACTTGGCTCTTTATACCTTGAAATCAAATAATATCTATCTATCTATCCATCTATTTATCTATCTATCTATCTATCTATCTATCTATTAGTACTGTAATAGACAGATGGACAGACAGATTTATATGTATAACAATATCGAGAAACATAAAACTATATAAATATACAAAGATACTTTTCCTACTGTGCAGCTCAACATCGCTATTGTACTAATTCAATATCCATCTCTCGTCTGAGCTGTTGCTCACACATACAGAAATAGAGAGGAGAGGAAGTGCAAGAGTGTAAACAGCAAAAATCTCAGAGAGACTGAGACACAAATAAACCATTTTACGGCGAGACAAGGTATAACAGGAAGGTCCCCTTTTTTGTGTGTTAACTTCAAATATCCTGCAAGCTGTTTGTCCATTCACTAAATTGAGTTCCTCATATTGTATTCCAATGGAGCAAACAAATAACAAATCTATTGTGAGATGAAAAGCATTTATCTCAAAAGCAATGCACTTTAATTTTATTCAAAGGGGCCCTGAGTAGATTTTGTAATCCCATTTTTTCTGTGAATAATAAAGAAGCAAGTAATCCTTCTGATGTCCTAAAATAAATATAAAAACATACCAATACAATGAAATGTAATACCTTCGATTTGGATCAGCTGAAGGGGAATTATCCTGTGTCTCTAATTTAAGATCTACCTACAGGTCTACACAGCTGAAACACTAAGCATGATATCCTAAAAATAGTGCAATGGAAAAATCTATACTAGTGTCCAGTTATGTCTGTTCTGCTGCACCGTGGCATAGTATACAAACAGCTTGACATGATCATCTCACACTGTGGCCACATGTCATTTATTTGCCATTGAGCAGTGCTCAGAAACATGTTTGAAATATTTGAAAGAGGGCAAAGGATGGGAAGGGCTGACCATCAGTTTATTATTATCAACACTTTCAATGTGATACAAAATGTCCTGATTGTAGCTATGAAGCCTTTTGTAATCTTTGGAGTTTAAAAACAGACTGCAGTGTCTAAAATGGGAATGCTTTCACCTGCCACAGGGGTTATAAATTGATTCTTTTTGGAACCAAATAGAGTTTCTTATTTACAAAAATTGACTGAGCATCATATGCTGTAAAAGGGCTTCTCTCCCAGGTACATCTGAAAAAATCACTTAGATTACTGTGAAAAATGTATTTAGAATATTATTTAAAAAGTTCAGTATTTTTTGTCAGTCATTTCAGAAAGTGAAACCCTTCTATTATTTTCCAAAATATGTGTACTTTAAGGCTCAAAATACAAATATTAAACTTAAGCTTCTTCTTATTTTGCCGATTGTGGCTTGCAGATAAATCAAAATTCTGTGTTTCAGAAACTATGATATTACATAATATCAGTAAAAGATATTCTTAAAAGAAGTGGCAGGTTTCTGAAAAGTATGTTAATTTCTATCCACACAATCTTTGGTTGGGTCTCATTTTGCATTGATTACTACGTCAGTGCAGCAAGAGAAGCAGTCTGTGGTTGTGGTGTGATGTGGTGGAAGCCCAGGTTGCTGTAATAGTGACTTTCAGTTTGTGTGCATCGTCGGATGTGGTGTTTCTCTCTTTTTTTTTATGACAATACCCCAGAGCAACCCTATAGGTTTCAGGTCAAGTTAGTCTGCCAGCAAACTGACCACTGGTCAGTGACTCAACTTTTGGTACTTTTGCCAGTCTGGACAGATGCTATGTCCTGCTCGGAAATTAAATCAGGATCTCTATAAAAGCTTGTGAGCAGAGGGGAGCATGAAGTTCTCCAAAGTCTTCTGGAAGATGGCTACATTCACTGTTGAGTTCAAAGAAAATACAATTAACCAAACCCAGGTGACAACTGATGGTGACATGATCTCTGACAGTGGAAACTTCAGCAACGTGGATTCTGTGCTTCTCCACTCTTCCTCCAGACTTCGGTAACTTGATTTCCAAATGCAAACTTTGCGTTTATCTGACAAGAAAACTTTGGATAGCAGAGAAAGATGTGCAGTTCTGTTTCTCCTTTAGCCCAAGTAAGATGCTTGTAGCTCATACACAGGCCTTTTCTGAACATAGTGAAATCCTTGTGAAAATCCCAATTTCTTGAGTGGATTTTGCTTGAGAACCCTCTCTAGCCTGTTTTTATAATTGTTGCTGGTGAAAATGTTGCTACTCCTTCCACTAAACTTTCTCTGAACGTGCTTGGATACAGACTCTGAACAACCAACCTCTTCAGCGATGTCCTTTGTGGCGAAGGGTGTTGATGGCTGTTTTGTGGACATCTGTCAAGCCGTCATTCTCCCCCATGGCTGTTTCATTCTGGGTCAGTGAGAGAAAATCTAGAGGCTCAGGTGTTTTTAGTTAATTAGCTGATTAGGGGGTGACACTATGAGTTTCCAATACTTAACTTTTTCACAACATTCAAATGATCTCAGGCAGAATTTGGGAGATAAAAGCTTGAAATATTTCACTCTATTTTCTGAGATCTATGTGACATATATGTTTCACCTTCTCAAATGTGACAAAAAAAAATAAATGTTATATTTGAAAATTAGAATGTTTTCAAAATATTCTCACTTTTATTGACATATTACATGATCGAAAGAACAAAAACCCATACAGAGGTGGCCAAAATAGGCTTCATCCATAAGGTGGCTGGATTCAACCTTGTAGGCAAAGATTTGAAGTTGCACCATCTAAGAGTTGAGCAACTGCTCCATTTCATCAACAGGGACCACTTGGGGTGGTTTAGAGATGTGAGTAGGGCGCCTCCTCAGCACCTCCCTCTGGGGGTGAGGGGTTTCTGAACACATCCCAGAAATCACAAGAGAGATTAAATATTCCCTCTGGGGTTGGTACTCCTCCCCTGAATGAGCTGGAGATTTTCACTGGGGAGTGGGACGTCTGGATCTGTCTCCTTTACAAACTTAACTCGAGACAGAAAATAGATGAATGGGGTCTTAATGTCCTGCAGTAAACCTCACTGTATTACTTATTGTTCTATCTAAGGGAAAGTAAATGGCAATTGACTAGAAAACCTAACCAGCCATAATTGACTCCAAAAGTCAATATTTCTCCATAAACTGGTATCTGATGGTGTCTAATGCTTCAAAGTTAAGTGTCACCTGATATTGAGTAGGAATCATAATGGCTTGCTTGATGAAATATCTATGCTAAAATGTGGATGATACATTCTACATAAAACGGACGGCAAAGCACTCTGTTTTCAGATTACTCCATTTGGAAAGAAAGTCTTCAGATTTCTGTCACCAGTACATTTTCCAGTTTAAAAGTGCATGCTTCATCTTCTATATTCTGAAATTCTTCTAATTACTCTACTTTAGTGATAAAATAAAGTCAACAGAAGTTACAGTATCTCAGATAAGTATTCATACTCCTTGAAGATTTTGCATTTTGTCACATTGCAATCACAAATCTCTATGCATTTCAGAGGATTTTATGTGATACAAAAATAGCGCATGATTGTTAAGTGGAAGGAAAATAATAGTTTTCAAAAACTTTTAAAAGAAAATAAGCTATTGATCAACAAGCTATTTAAATTCAGCAGTGTTCAATCAGATGCTCCTCAACAGAATCACGTCAGAAGTCATTAATGTGGAAAATAAAGTCATGCTGTGTTTAACATCAGTGTAAATAAAAATGCTCTTGTTAAATGAGAGAAAAACCATATTCACTACAAATCACCTGAGGATGTCGTCCCATAATGAAAAACATTCTTTGGCCACAGCTTTTCCAGCATGGACAAAGAAGTAGATCTGAGTTGACAGATAACTGATGAAGTTAAATATATGAGAATACTACAGACAAGCGTGTTGGACTGTGCAAAGACTCTGGACTGGGACAGTTTTTTGGGGGGAAAGGGTTTGACTTTTATGTATGAAATCCCCATTAAGAATCTCGTAACTGAAGGTAAGTAAGCTAAAAAATATCCAAACCCTCTGAATGTACGCAGTGAGTCAATTTCAGAGACTCATTTGGGAGCAAACCATAGAGGCCTGACCCAGGCAATCAATGACGAGGATGATGACAGAGCTCTCGTCCTCAGAGTCGCTACCATTGGTTTCCCTAACTGACTCATCCATTCAGTAAAGAGTGAGAAATGGAGAAAGAGGCTGATGAGAGGGTGTCAGTCAGGTTGCATCAGCACTCTGAAACTGTAAAAAAAAAAAAAAAAAAAAAAAACTGGGCAGGCCCACAACAATGTATGAAAATAGCAGCAAAGGGAAACACCTTACATAGCTGATATTTATAGACGCACAATCACAATTAAAGATTAAAGTCTTGTGGTTTCATGAGAGCGCCAGTCAGAGAACAAGTCTCACCCTGATTTATAGGAATGACACCCTTGGGTGTTTCCTTCTCTGGATATTAGTTCAAAGCCTCCAATACAAGAGCACAGATTAGTGCCCACAAACCGGGTAAAGACATTTATGTCTCATTGTGTCATTGTCATTGTTTTGGAGTTAAAATGTCACTGTGTGACACAAAGAGTTGTTCGGTGTGTTAAATGGAGTGGCAAGTATAAACCTTTGCTTCAACTTATTCCTTTTTTTGGGGTGTGAATTACTAGCTTTTAAAATAGATTTTTTTTATTGAGTTTTCTTTTTTTCTGTTGTTAATTTACCAAAATAAAGTTAATCTGAATCTTAATTTGTATCTATGTCACGATATATAAACACAAAGAAAGAAGAGTGACTACAGAAATCACTTTTACGTCATTCAGAAACAGCTGTAATCAGTGACAAAAAGGACAAAAGCCTAGTTTGTGCATGACATCTAACATGGTGGGTCATCCTCTTAGACAACCTCCCCCCCACACAATGTCTTTCATGGACAATCCCCAAACTCTGATCTTTTACTAACTCTTATATTCCCCTCCAAGCACTGACACTGTCTACGCCGCTATAGCTGCTAATTGGGGCTCTCTTGACTCTCGGTTAATGAGTTCCACAGCTTCATTTTAAAGGACAGCCAGATGGATAGACAGGCAGGCAAGATGGGAAAACAAACAGGAAGATAAGCAGACAGTCAGCCAAGGCTTGCAAGCGCTAAAAAATGAGAGACGCTAGAGATTACCACTGTGTGAACAACACAGGAGCCTGACATATGGGGGTGTTTGGGACCATGCAGACATGTAAAGGACATGGTGTGTGGGTCAAGTTCCAGGGTCCTGCAGGGGATGCAGGAACACAACACACCTGTTTGTCTGTAATCAATCCCCCTACTGCAAGCAAGCGTGCACAACTTCCACTATCAAAAATTGACTTTATTTTATATAGCCTGAAAAGGAATGTGTGATTGCTCAACACAACACACAGTTGAATTCCTAGTTGGCATTCCTTCAGTCATTTGACGTTGGAGCCAATTCACCCAAGGGGGTCAGCTTTCTGCCATAATGAGGGAAGCAGATGCTGAAAAATAGAAACCCTGGGATCAAATTGCATATGGGAGTTGCACAAATAAACACACAGGAGGATATATTTGTTGCAGTGCTATGTTTACACAAAATCACATGGACACAAATACAAACAAACATGGAAAGCAGGTACTGCCAAGCAACAAATTTGTCCCACCTTGGTGTTTGGACCATAATGCGCAACCCTTGTTCAGGCACAGACTGAGACACAGCATTTAGTACATAGTGCCTTGAAAAAGCGTTTAAGTACAGTGAAAGTGTGGTATGTATTTGTGTTCAGATCTCCGCACTCTTATACCCTTATATAAAACCCAGGTTAACAATTTTTATTTAGCTAACTAGTAAAAAGAGTCTACCTGTGTGTGACTAAATATTAGTGTAAATATAACACTTCCGTGAAGGCCTCAGATATTTGTTAGAGAACATTAGAATACATCTCTCAAGATTAGGAAACACATTAGACATGTCAGCCGTGGAGAGTTGTAGAACAGTGATGGGTTATAAGATAATATCTGAACCCTTGCACGCCATGTACAGCGTGACGCATGGTGGTGGAAGTGCCATGCTGTGGGGACACTTTTCATCAGCAGGAAAAGGGAAGTCAATCAGACTTAATGGAAAGACGGATGGACATAAATAAAGGGTGATCCTGAACACAAAAGAGGCAGCAAAGCACTTCAGACTGGGATAGAGGGTCACCTGTGTAACAATGCATTAGCAATGCATCATCTTCTTTCCACTTCATAAATATGTGTTCCTTTCACAGCAAAATACATTGAAGCTTGTGGTTGGAATGGTACAAAAGGTGAAAAAGTTTAATAGGGGTGTGAAAACCTTTGCAAGTGATTTAAAGTAAATTCTTGGACTGTATCATATATAAATATACACTGTCACATGCAGCAAAACTGATCTTTATTATGACTAAGAACATTTGATATAAACGATCACCACCTTTTATTTAATTAATTCAATGCCTGTTTTGAAACTTTGTTTACTGGCCATCTTCAGATCTCGTCTTCAGTAGTAATTCTAGCTGACCCAGTCATCTCTTGGACATCTCTTAACGTGTTATTTAAAAATTATGCAATGCAGAAAATGTGGCCAGGCAGAATTTCCTCTGGGTTAAAGTGTAGAATATAAATTGTGCCAAACCAGAGGGACTTGAAAGACACTCACATTCATAAGAAAAAAGAAATCAGTGCCATTTTTTTAGCTAGCTCATTTAGTTTAAAATCACCGTGAGGAATGGACATTCAAATTGTAATGTTGATCTTTCTGGCATCCAACATAATATGTACTGCCAGCAGTGATGTTGTGTAATACTCCTCCCTCTCAATGAAGCCTTTCTGGACCTCCTGACACAGACCCCTGTTTCAGGCCCTGGCCTTGCTCCAGCCCAAAGGAGTTTCATCAGCCATGACTTGACAGAGACGACCACTCGTAACTGAACTGAGTTTTCTTATCTACCAGCTCTGGTCTGTCCTGTCCTTGCTCGTATTGCGACACCTCTTTATCCACTTCTCTCACCACATAAACTCCTTATGTCTTCACCCACAAGCTGTGAGTACCTGACTTCATCCATTCATAAATTTATGATATATATATTCAAGTGTTTGTCGAGTAATCTAGCAATAAGGAGATTTATTCACCTATTGGAATTTGCAACAATCCCATTTACCTTTCGATAGTCTTTGTCCTGGGGACATTTGGCGCTTACATGTATGAACCCCAAACATACACAAAAGTATCTCGAGGCTATCTCCAACAACAACTAGGAGGTCAGCCATTTTGAATTCAGCTGAAAACCATCATGGCTTTTTTGACCTCCTGTCAATTTTAATATTTGGCTTCCATGTTCCTCACTATATTCATGAGATTTGTGGGGTTTAAAGTTATCAAAAGCATCATGTTTTGGCAGAATCTGCTTGCCTAATGTCAAATTATGAAATCTCAACATCCATCCATTATCTAAACGTGGATAATGATTAGATAAAAAGCCGCCACGAGGTCTGGTGCCTATGTCCAACCAAACCCTACGGGAGGTCAGTCATTTTGGATCAAAGCTTTCATTTTCTTCACACTTGAGGTTTGAGATTAACTCTGCTAACCACCTTAAAAAGTTTTTTCAAAGGCATTGATGACTAAAGCGATGAAAAGGCTCTAAAGCATGTGAGTGTGGCCACGCTTCGAAACCTGACTTCTAAATATCAAAGACGGAGCTGCGACACCTCCCACATACAAAAATCAGATAACCACCAACATTTCTGTTGTCATCAAAGTCTTCTCCTCACAGATCTACAAGTTATTTTGGGGATTTTCTCATTTAAGTCCTACCTATTAAAAAAGAAAAATCCCTTTTAAAAATTCTTAATCAGGTGAGATTCAAACTAAGCCCGACTAAAAATATTAAATTGAAAACTTATTTTAATCTAACCCAACCATACATCAATAAAAGTTTTTAGGTATAAAACCCCACTAAACTGATAAATGAAATGGTAGATTGATTTTTAAATAGTTTTATTTTATTTTATTCAAACAGAGAAGAAGCATGAGGAGAGTTCAAACAACATGTTTTTTTGTTTTTGTTTTTATTATTATTTACAGTCATGTCCAATCTGGAAATTTCTCCCCTTCTGTCTGCTTTTCAGTACCACAGCAACCTCGACACTTACTTCCCCTCAGCCAAAACCCCTTGGTGTCCCTCTTCCTCTGGCTTTGCCCTCCTTTACCCTCCCTTCTTTCTCTTCTCCACAGCTTGGTTTCTGTTTTATTTGTTTCTCTCCTCCTCTCTTAGCACCCTGCCCCTGAGTTCTTTCGACAAACTCGTCCAGCTTTCTGTTCTTTCCATACACATCTTCTGCTCGCTGACATCTCGTTTAAGAAAGAAGCAGCCAGTGAGAAACAAACTCTCTTTGCCAGCACTTCTTTTTTTTCTCTCTTTCTTGTTATTCTTTGCCCCCTCTCTCCCTTTCCTCCTTTCAGTACTTGCTAAACAGGACAAACATCATGTGGTTCGGGTGAGAAAGGAGGACACTTGTGAGCGATGACTATGAGTCTCTGTTAGATACTTTTTGCTCTTCAGCGAACACTGGCCTCTGCAGAACTCTGCATGCATCTAAGAGTCTCTTTTTCAGAATGCAACTTTAATAATTACAACTCACCACTGCTGCAAATCCGTATTTATAAGGACAAGCAATGCAGAACTAAAAAAATGGATTTGAGGCAAGCACTAAAAGACACCCTGCATGTGTGTGGGACATTGATCAGCTCTCACAAAGACGCTTCTTCTTATTTGGCTCCCAGCTGTGTGTGCTTGGCTCACTAGATGGCTATCCAGCAGCCAGAAATGTTTGGTGTGTAAGCCCAACTGGAAAGCCCCACTCATACCCACCCAGCCACATGCACATGCATACACAGAGGGCAGAGGCACTTCAGAAACAACCTATTACTCTGAGCAAGGGGCAGACAGAGGGACGGGCCCAAAGAAAGAATGGTTTAAATTCCACAGCTGATAGAAAAACAGTGCAGAGTGGGCTGGAACGGAGGAACTGATGTCAGCTCTCTCGAACCGTCCCCACACCCACTCCATTTTCGGGGCTTTGCGGGGAAGGAATGATAAAGACAAAGAGAGGCGAGGAAAATAATCCAGGAAATGTCATGCAGGCAGCGGGGATAGATGTGTTTTGGCTGTTGTCACAGATACAGAGTTTCCTTCCAGGCTTGGGCCAAAAATTGTAGCAATCCAAACTGCAGTCTGTGAACACGGAAAGTGACTTCAGGCTGAACTCACTAATGCGTGGTGCAGGTGGAGGAAGGATTTAACTTTGTGTTTAACTAAGCTGAAAAACTAGTTGGTTTGCAAAATGCGAACCAAAAAGGATTTTTTTTTTAAATTGAAGATAAAACACACTTTTGAGGTCTACTTTATAAATCCCATTAGCTTTGCGTGATGTGTTTCAGAGTAAAATTATTAGACAAAAGAAAACTGAGATATGCTGACATTGACGTTGCATTCATTCTGGGAATTCTTTATCACATCACGATTTTTCTCAGAAATCTCTTTCAGGCTAAAAATAAATGTTTTAATTCAAGAACCAAGCCTGAAACTATGGAGGGTGAAAAGTGCCACCTAAGTCAGTTTCATTCACAGCTTCCAACTCATGTGTCACATCAAAGCCTTCTTATCAGGCAGGTTCAAACTAACACATTGCACATACCACTAACTCGTGGACAATATTTATCTTTACTTCCTCCTCAATACAAGACAAACCAATAGTAGGTCTTCAACATACGAGCTCAAATTCTAGACAGACGCTTCGCTATTTCTTTCATGTGACCATGTTGTCAAAGCCTGAATACATATTTCACTGTCTCTCTCATAGGGGGCGATAATGTATTCGTTTACATACTGTGCATTCGATGGAGCAGAAAAAGAAAAAGAATTGAAAGATAAAGCCAATCTCCCCACATTGTGTTGGTGAAAAACAACCATATTTGTCTTTGTTTAGCTATTCAGCTAAACAAAGACTGTCTGTCTAGATTGGACGGATTGTTTTCATTAACATCTGTGGACAGATGTCTTATTTTCACTGTCTTCACACACAACCAGCATGAACACAAATATCTGGAATGTGCATCGGCACCCATCAGGAAATCTAGCGGGCCCCAGAGTCCAGGGTAGGGATGTCCAAGCCCTCATGCTCAAACAGACAGTAGAGCAACTGGGAAACTGACCTGCCTGGGATATTGTTTCAGATGTAACATCTCCCCACTTTAGCAACTTTTGTCTGATTATTCAGTTACATTATTCCTGTTATTTTTGGAGGAGGGGGGTCAGGGGGTGTTGTTTTTTGTTTTGTTTAGTTTACTTTTTTTATATTTCTGTATATTACTAGCACACCTATGTAACTACAAGTTCAACCACAACTGAAAAAGAAATTTATGTGATAAAAACATGTTCATGCCCTTTAAACAGGCATCTTCTTAGTGGATAATCTAGCTGTTTCTATATTGAATAGTGTTATTTATGGATCTATTAGTAATTTTAGTCAATTGACCAAACACTTAAAATAAACATGTAGTGATTGCTTTAAATTGTGGCACTTTTGGTCCTCCATAGACATTTTCCAAACGTTAAAACTGTCCCTATACTCACACCTTCTCCATGTTTACTATCACTTGTATACAGCTTTTATCTTGGATTCATTTCAAATGACACACCCGTGCTATTTTTGCAAACTGTCATAAAAAAACAAAACAAAAACTCTTACGTTAGACCATTAGCAAAACCTGACAGTGCCTAAGCTTTGCTGGGAAATCAATCGCTGTGTAGCAGAACTTTAAAAAGCAGTGGGATTATTATGCAGGTCCTGGGTGAGGTTTGTCGATAAAGTGCGGAGCAGTTGAATAGCCCCAACTGAACCGTTATGCAACCCCCCTCGCTGTCTGTCCACATGCAATCTGCTCTATCCTGCAGATTTATTTTTATTTTTTTTAAAGAGCATAAAGATTAAATCACAAGTCCTGCATGGTGTCTCCTACCTTTTAACGCATTAGCCTCTGTGTTCAGCTCAGGTCTTGACGTCCGCTGAGTTCACGCCTCTTCTCTGCTCTGATCTCTCCAGTTTACTCTGAGCAGCGCTCGTCTCTCGCCTCTCCCTATTAAACTGCAAGGATAAACAAACGAGGTCGCTTCAGAACAACGCTGTCCCGCCTAAGATGACAGCATCTAAGATCAAAACTCACATATTCTAACACTTGGCGGCGTTTCCCTTTTGTTCTCTCTCGCTCTCTCTATCTCTCTGGCTTTAGCCCGGACTTGCAAAAAAGTCGTCAAATTATCGGTTCAGCTTTGTGTCGGGTTAAGATCCGCCAGCGCTGACAGGAGAAAATATCCCCGACTTCTGTGGTCGAGAGACGCCAGGAGGAGGGTAATTACACGAATACTGCTGCATATTGCAAAACCCGCAGACGCACTGTTGTTTGCAAGCCCCCGACACCCCGCCCCACCGCTATTGTGTGCTCTGTCTGGGTGGACTTGTCCCGCTTGTGGTCCTGATGCGAGTTTGCTCCGCGTCCCTTTGTTGCTCCTGTCACACCTACAAGGAGGGATCACACGGGGTGGACGGAGACCTCGCCTCGACTTTCTTTTGTCTGCCAGTTTTTACTCCGCAATATTCCTCACCGCATTAGCTGCCTGCAGCATATAGTCCAACCTAAACCTAAACCATTGATCCCATGTAGAGACACACGCACGCACGCACACACCCACACACACACGGCGGACGAGAGGATTTTACCAACTCGGATCTGATCATCGCATGATTTACACTTTCGGGACGTCGCATGTAAAGTGAGCACGCATATCAAAGTAAAAACTCGCTGTGCGCTCTGATTAGGTGCACCCTTTGTTTGCGTCCTCACCAGAATGTCACCCAGAAGTTTGGTCCTCGCGGGGCAGTGGGTGAAGACGCTGCGCTCTCCACTCCTCTCTGTTTTCCTTCTCTTCGTTGTCTCCTGTGACCGCCGTGGTGGAGGTGCAGCTATGTTTCACTCCGGGACCGTCCCTCACTCCGCACCACGCCATTAGCCTATCAACAAGCGCGGTGACGACAGCCTCATTATGGACACTCTTGCCACACCCATTCATTCATAAAGTGGAGCCAGTCTCTCCGAGCCGGGATAGTGAACGCAGACGTGATGCAGTTCAATTTCCACCGAGTTCCTGTGGAAGCTGGTGATAAGGACGGAGCATCATGTAGCGCTAATGTGTAACTCTGACTCTCACTGCTGTGTTCATCCATTGACTTTTTGTTGAATCCTGCATGCATTTACAGTTCTGTTCCATATAGACGTGTCTAAAAATATTATCAACTAAAAAAATGTAATTTATTCAATAAGTGAAACTCTAGTTTTAAATAGATCTACTATAAACAAGTCTATGATTTAGTTTATTTAAATAATAATCCATTTCATCTAGAATTAAGGTTTTGTTGAATGGGCTTTTCATTTTGTTGGGGGAGGGTCAGCAGAATCGGGCTGCACATCTCATGAATGTGCACAGTAGATGGATGTGACGGTAAACCATTTGGCAAATTCCGAATCTCACTTGCTTTGGGAATAGGTACAAAAACATTCAAACTTTTTCACTGGGGTATTTCAGTACTTAAGCATATATCTAAAGCTTATATGCTCAGACTTTAGCATGTCCAACCAAGTCAGTCTGTTTATGCAAGGCTGCAGGATGCTTACCAATTGCAATTAACTTAAAGCCTTCACCAATGTTTCATCATTGCCAAAGCTGATGTAGGACATTTTGAAACTGCTGGGTGGAGTATGGATATAGATCAGATTAGTACAGGTGTTTTCACCCTATGGGAGGTTACCAACTAAATCTATTGCTTAGCAAAGACTTAAAGGAGTCTTAAGTGGAAAATATTATTAGTCTTTCTTCAGCAGTATGTCTAGCTTATGATTTCCAATAGTATTTCAGATTGTTTCTCATCATTTTTTACCCATATGATAGAAGCATCAGCTATCGGTCGAAACTCATTCGAATTTGAATAGAGAAACATCAAATTATGACTTATTATCTGCGACTGGCTTTCCTTTTATTTTGAAAAGAGCACAGTTGGAACTTGCTATCAATAGAGGCCTTAATGCTGTGCAGACAAACCTACACAATAAATACGTGACAAGGGGGGGGAAAGAACAGCAACAGCTGCAATATTTAGACATCCGCTGGCAAAGCACCACTGAAAAGTAGAAGCAGAAGTCTACCATAAACTCCACTGCTTGCAACATCACTAGTTACTTCCAGATGTGTAAGTCGAGAAGCAATAATTGGCTAAGTTTATCTTTTTGCTAAATATAGCTTATGAAAAACATCACTACAACAATTTTCTTTAATGTAGCTTGGGACTCCTAAGATTTCTAATTTATAAACTCTTACTGAGTCCATCAGCAAAAGATTAGGGGCAGCAATAAGTACTGCAAGTTCAGAAGTCAGTCCTAATTCATATATATATCTATATATATATATATAGATATATATATAGATATATAGATAGATATATATAAACATCTGTCTCTCTGCAATTTTCTATAACCCATTTGCCGCCATATGATTAAAGCAGTCATTTGGCTTGCCCAAATGACTGCCCAGGGCAGGAAATGGAACAACCTGCCCAGGCTTGCTTCAGTGTCAACATGGATGCAGGCTCTAGGCAACCGCCACCAAGCTGTGGCCACCAAGCATGGAATCATCTCACGTACACACGGGCGCACACCCACAAGTGGTGAACAAGTAGCGGAATATGCTGTAGTCATGTATCAGTTTAGGATAAGTACTTCAAGCAAAGTTATGCTGACAACTGCAGCTCAAAGGAAACATCACTGACAGCGCCATTGTTTGCTTCCGAACATTTGCTGTGCTCAGTTTCTCCACTCTTCTTCATTTCACAGCATAGGTGCACCCAGCTTTTATCTCAAAGTGTCATCTGCAGCACTTTTCTCTTGCCTGTGGACACGGTAGAAGCACTATTGATAGAGCCGCATGGCGACAATAGAGGTACAATGAGGGATCCACGTGGTTCAGCCCTCACTCTTTCTCTTTTTCCAAGAGGAGTAAACTGCTGATCCCAGTGGTTATAAAAGGCCCATATCAGCTAAATTTATACAGATAAATATGGCTGGGTCTAGGTGTTGCACTTCCAGTTCGTCCAAATGCGCAGAAACAAATAATCTGCAGGCAAATCAATCCCAGACTGCACAGATAAATCCAATCTTTGACCAGCTCAGATCAATTTTCACTCAGAATATCTGAACCTCCGTTGTGGCAAGCCACAATGGCCTTTGACACAGGCCATTAAATGACCACAATGCTGTCTAACTTAGGGTGCTGACACTACAATGGGTCTCTTTTTGCCATGGAGCCTCTGTTTTTCTTCTGCCTGATCTCCCAAACAAAGCTGTATTATTGTTGCACCAACTGAGCTTGAATAGTCAGGCACAAAAGAGTCTCTGACCTGATGGTTCAAGCCTTCTTGCCGACTTCACCACCCTCTGGACATTGTGATGACAGTAAACCGACATAAAAGTTGTGTTGTAAATTTTCTTCTATATTTTTATTTGCTAAAAGAACAACCGCAATTGTGAAATGTCCACATGAAGCTTGCTTTAGTAAGAATTCAATAAAAATAGGAGATGTTAATATTAAGTCAACTTTCTAAGTTTAGAAATGGCTACACATTTGCGGAAGTTGATATTTAAAAAAATCTCCAATTCTCAGCCAGAGAGCTGTACCTCTTTGGGTCACTAAGTCTTTATTATTACAGTTAAGCACCATGAAGATACCAACTGGTAGAAACACCAGTCAAATTATTTTCTATTTATTTAAATATTGCCATGGTTGTTAAGGGAAAGGGGTTTTGTCTTTTCTGGTCTGACTGGTAGATTTACTTGAGATCAATGCAGCTAAGAGATAAATAAATCCATAGGACAGCTCAGTGGTCCTCATCATACTTTAATGATATGAGTGAGTAAGGAGTTCCACAGGAGATTGCATATTGTCACAGCAAAAAGTCATTTGAAGAAGTTTTTTTCTTCCAATAACTTATCTTCTACTTCCTAGACAGATTGTCTAAATGAAAGAGGCCAAGCATAGCCTAACAAACCTGTGAGACAAGTCATCGATAGAGTCCCAACATGCTGCTAAAAAGTGACTAGTGACAAATAGTTTCTCTTTATTCACAATGTTCACAATGGTGTTTTTGCTCAACAGCTTTAACTGGCATGCACCCAGAAACTGGCAACACCTACAGTAAACCTCTATACAGGAATATCTAGATGATCCTGAAAATGCTGTCACTCATTTCAGAAGATGAAAATGATTTATGTTGTACATTCATCATTGCACATAGAGTAAAAAATTGCTAAGCCTTTATTTTTTGTAAATTTTATATTTATGACTTACTGATAACAAAAACCCAACATTCAGTGTTTTGGAAAATGTAAATATTACATTATGTCAATAAAAAAAATTAATATTAAGTATGTTAATTTCTATGCAATCAGTATCTGGTTGGGCCTACTTTTGTATGAATTACTTCATCAGTGTGGCATGGCATCTATAATCAGCCTGTGATTCTATGGAGAGATATGCCCAGGTTGCTTCAGGTCATCCACGTTGCCAGGTCTAGTGTATTATCCTCCTCTTGACAGTACACCATAGCCTCTTCATGGGGTTCAGGTCAGGAGAGCATGCTGGCCAATACAGCAAACAGTAACATCATGGTGACTAAATCAACTTTTGGTGCCGTTGCCAGTTTAAGTATCTTGTTGGAATGTAAAATCAGTATATTCACAAAGCTTTTCCACAGAAGAAAGAAGGAAGAGATTGAAAAGTTTCTTAGTAGATATCTACTTTGACTGTGGACTGTGTGAAAAGTCAGCACTGACTTTTAAACCTCACACTGGACTTAAAGCGACATGGATTCTGTCCCTCTCCATTCTCCCTTCAGACTCTGGAACTTGATTTCCAAATGTAAACTTTCCCTTGTGGTTATCCTAGGAGAGGAATGTAATGGTAAGAAAATTTTGAAATGTTGTACGGGGACCTTAATTTAAGATTTAAGTTGGCTTATAGAATTGTGGGGTTTTTCTTTTTTTGTGTGTAAAAAGATTCTTATAGATAGCTTTGGATCACCAGACATAAATAGCAGTGATGTTTTGAATGCTTATGATAAAGTCGATCTATTATTAAAGTTTGATATAAAGTAAAATTATACGTCTGAGAGGAATAAAGATGCAGTGTGGCTTCGATTCCCTGTTTCTCTTGACTCCACAACAAGCATGCATATGGGTCAGAGTTTGAAAAAGTTTTTTCTTTGTCCTTTTAGCCCAAGTAAGACGGTTGTAGCCAATGAAAATACTTTGTTGTTAAGATGTTTGTCATTTAAATACCTAAACAATGCATTTTCTGCGCTAGGGTGCGGTCATAAAATGCACTGCTAGGCACTGAGATAATTTCTTTTTATAAAGGGAGAGCGCTTACTTGTCTTAACTTGAATGCCCATGCATATATGAAAACTTTGTTTATGTGTTTGTTTAATTTGAGACTATAGATACCAGAATTTATGCAATTCACTTTGATGACTGAGGGGCCAGGTGACAATTTGTCAAAATGGACAAAGATCAAAGAAACTGTCATATAAGCCCTTCCAAGAACTAATCTCTTAATCTCTCTGAGCATCCATAGACTCAATCAATGGGTGCTATGCAGACTGTGGCCAGTTGGGCTCTTTGGCCCTCTGGCCCACTATCAGGACTCCCTGTGGCTCCCCGGGGTGTCTCTTAGGTGCTATGAATAGACACGGGCGTGTGCTCCATGCTGTTGGCTGGGCTTTGGCACACAGGCCTCATGTCAGCACGGATGCCACGTAATACTCCCGAGCGGCGTCACTTCACCAATTGCGCATTTGGGTCGCCATGGAAACACAGCTACCTCTGCCCTGCCATCTTTTGGCCGCATTTTCCAGACAAACTCTGATGTGTTTCTCAACTTCTTCCAGTCCTTCTTTCCTCATCTCTCTCTGTGTGGCTCTTGTTTACGCAGCTTATGACGCTGAGCAGGGAACGGGAGGTTTGGAACTTGATCCAGAGGGCTTCCATTTCCCTGGTTTTACAGTAATGAATAGGTTGTTCTTCTCTTCCTTATGAACGACATAAGGAGTACAATTACGATGCACTAAGACGGAATCAAAGCCCTGTATATGCTCATTTGTATATGCTGAAAAAGGAATGTATCTCACATATGGCATCTGTTCAGCACTTTGGTTACTTCAAAGTGCTTCTAAATAAAACAGTCTGGCTATTCTCATATCGGGTTTGTTTTTTTTCACAGTAAGTGACGTAAACAGCAACCTCTTTGGGTCATCCAGGTACGTGGGGACCTCCGTGTCACTGTTCTCTTTGACTTTTGCTAATAGATAGACTTCTTTCTCTTTTTTCCTCAGTACTTTCTAGCAGACATGCAGTCAGAGAGTGACCATCCTTAATGGACGGGTGTGTGGGTCACAGCATTTTTCTCTGACAGCGCATAGTTTTCTCAGGACAAATGAACGGATCGCTGTGTTTGTACTTTCGCTCCATTTCCCAGTTTGTGTTTAATCACATATCATTTACCGTGTCCTGGCTGACAGTCCAGCTGGCAGGGACACGTCTTAAGTTAATAAACAAGACTAAAGACAGGAGATTCACAGCAGCTGCTTCCTCTGCCTAATTGTCTGTTGTTGTTTGTTTTTTTTACATTTAAAATGTCCTCTGATATTTTAAACATTTTAAACAGAAACTGTTTTCTGAGTTTCACACTTTTACACAACCATATAAAACTTGGATAGTTTTAAGAGTTTTGAAATGTTCTTTTGATCCTCCTAGTACCAGACGCTTTGATCTTTCTTTTAAAATACAGTTTTACTGAACTGTGGTTGCATCTGACATAAACAAGGCCTTTTCATACAAATGACTGTCATTTAGTAAATATTTTCTCTTTTGAAGCAGTCCTCGGAAAATTCAAGGAACGGTTGTGTTTCCAAATCCCAGTGGATCGGCAGTTTTTAAAAATACTTAGATCACACTGTCTGGCATCAGCAACTATGCCATGTTCAAAGAAACTTAAATCGCATTTTTTTTCTCATCCTGATGCTCAGTTTGAATTTCACCTAGGCTAGATGCCTAAATGCACTCGTGTGATCCTGTCGTGTCATTCAGTAATTTATTGTTTGCATCAACAAGCGATCGAACTGGTATGCCTCGTAAAATGGCCGGCTGGAGTTTTTCTTTAGCTTGACTTTGGCTCGAAAATGCTCTTTAGAGACCAAACCTTGTCAGGTTTAAAACATGACACTGGCTTCTGTAAGGTTAATTTTCAGTTTGCTCTACACTTAGCTCTTTCTTACCCAATCCACCTACCATGGCATGATAAAGGTCTATTTAAAAAAAAATATGCTCTGACATTTTGCAGCCCAATGGTCTCAGGTTGATACTGTGACCATATTAGATGCTCACTCGACAGGTAACATGCACATAACCACAGCGATCAGGAGAAACTTGCATACTGCTGTAACAACAGCTTTTTCTAGCGTGTACAAATGCAAGAAAAACACGAGCTGGTGTTTGACAGAAATGTTTTTGTGCTTTGAAATCATGTTGTGCCCTGAAGAAGCCCATTCATCTCTTTCATATTAGCTAAATTAGCAGTCTCACTGACAGAGCACCGTGATAAGGCTTGCAGGATATTGCTGTTATTATTGTTCTGACTCCATTTTGATTCTCACTGACTGTCTCCTCCCAACACATGCGTTAACGAGAAAAAGAAAATAAACATTAGATCTTTCATTTTAAGTTAAAGCTTTAGAAATATTACAACACTTCTAAACTCGAACGGAAGAACAACAGTGCAAACGGTTTTTTTCTTTTCATAATTAAAGGTTTTATTTACAAAGGTTTGAAAAGACATGAGGGAACTAATTGATGTTGTGTATTAATCTCATGTATGATTTTATTTAATTCAGTTCTAAAACAAAAAACTAATTTTCCTAACTGTACTTCTAGGAAAATATATGAGCACAATATCAGATACTAACAGGGGCGCCACTGGATTCGTCTAGATCTGAGATGCCAACTATTCGGAAATCGGTTAGGAAAATGAATCCATCACCATGTGTTTTGTGTCATCTGTACTTACTGGACACACAAAGAGAAACCCACACTCCACCATTAGTGCATCAACATCAGTCAACTCAAACAGCGTCCTGTGCTAGGCAACCATGCCTATCCAGGGCAGATGGCAATGTCTGATCATGTTTATTTTACTTTAATCTAATGCAGTTAAGTCTTGTTGCCTATCCATGCTGACCTAAATGATGTTGCTGGTTTTATGCGAGGTATGTGTGGATCTATGTGTGTGTGTGTGTGTGTGTGTTGGGGAGTAGGTGGTTATGTGGAAAGGTCTTGACAGACCTATCAATCATAGCTGAATATTGTTCAGTCAGTTTATTGTATACTCTATGTTAATTTTTTTTCCATTGATTTAAAATGTCTGCTCTTTGTTTGTATTCATTACCTCCTGAAACCTTGTCTTGCCACAGATAGCAACTTGCAAAAGAATGCATACCCCGTTTGCCATGTAATAATCACAAATGTCAATAAAATATATTGGGATTGT
The DNA here is from genome assembly GCF_019740435.1 of Gambusia affinis. Lineage (NCBI taxonomy): Eukaryota > Metazoa > Chordata > Actinopteri > Cyprinodontiformes > Poeciliidae > Gambusia > Gambusia affinis. The sequence goes on from NC_057870.1 coordinate 11,337,282, forward strand.
ATTACACAGAATAAGATATTTGTGAAGTGGATGAAAAATAACACATTGTCTTCAGCATAGTGTGTTTCTTTCCTTTAGAATAACTACAAATCTAAAAAGTTTGGTGTAAATTTATATTTTTGCTACACTTTGCTTTGATGACTATAATTTAAAACTGCGAAAGTCAATTTCTTAGTGAAAATAATCCATAGATATGAACCCATTTCCTATGTTTCATTTGTCTCTGGATTTTGGGTATTTTAGATTTTCATATATTTTGTTTAGGGGATACTTGCAGAACAAAAACTGGTAAACCCATTTCTTCAGATTAAAAAATGTACAATATTTAAATAATTCATTATTTCTGAAACAACAAGACTTATGGAAACTACAGTACTTGATGTGCTCCATATTACCAAAGTCACTAAATGAAAAGTGTGACATATCACAACTCTGTAAGTACCGTAACAAGCAACAAACACATTATAGATTGAGAAATAAACCCTCACACACGCTTGACAGGAGAGAACAGAAAACATGGATGTGGCTTTCGGTGACAAATCCTTGGGACGCAGGTGGTGCAGCAGCACACGTCACCGCAGCTCCACTTTAATCCAGCCTATTGCAGTACAACAAAACCACTCAGTTACACCTTGTCTCCACCCATTTGTGAGAACTCAAACTGAATGGGTCTCTCAAGTCATTCCACATTCCAGTAAGTTTAAACCCACAGATGGAATCATGTTTGCATGAACTTCTGTTCATGCTTTTCATTCTCCTTAGGATGTGGTGTATTTCTCCATTTTGCACCGCTTACTGTTGGACAATTTCTAAATCCCTGAAAATATTTAAAATTACTGTAGCTTACCCTATTTGTTACATAATAACTGAACCTAAAAAATAGGGGTTTTTTTAGGTTCTCTGTTGAAGTACTTTTACACTTTTACAAAGTGTATCAGTATTTTGTCAATCATCAGTCAGAAACAAAACAGAGAAAAAGTTGAGTGATTTCTTAAATAATCTTCACAGTTAATGCAAACTGTGAAGATGCTGGCCCTGAAAATAATCTGAAAGTAGTACAAGAAAGAATGTGTAGCGAAAAATACAGTATCAGAAGAAAATATTAGGAGGTTACATTGTCTTTTCAATGTTTAGTCATGTACCCTGCCTTATAAAAAGAAACATTCATCCTTACTGAACTTTCTCAATTTTTTTAAAACTACGTATCATTTTCCTTCCACATCACAATTGATTGCCAGGCCAGTTGGTCCACAACATAAAATCCCAAAGTTGTAAATAAAATGCAGAAGAAGGTTTCTCATGACACCGTCATCAGAATATGGAAAGACTTAAAAAACATGAATACATTTTTCAATGCAGTGATCATGATACTTTTAAACCTTAGAGGTCGTAGGCTCCCTCATTGCATTCTGACTAGAGTACATTTAAAATGCCTAAAAATCATGCTAATGTAATAATAGACTAAACAAAAACAATTAAGCAAATGTTATTTTGTGAAGATTTGGATTTTATTGCATTTATTATTTGTCTTATACTGGCTGAAAGTCCATCAGACAGCAACTTTTCCTCTGTCAGTTTTACATAGTTCCCCTTTGGATTTTCGGTGTGTCTCAAATAGAACATCTATTTATGCCAGATATTTTTCAGCCACTTGTTCACCAATTACTTTGTCAGACAGGTGGTGTGTCTGTAACTGCAAGCTGGAGAAGCTTTGGGTTGTTTATCCCACTTGTCGATTTTCTAACCCGACAGGCTTAGAGGCAAAGGCCCAGCCAGCTGCAACAAAGCTGGGTAAACAATGGCATGGTCTTTCTCCACAACAAGGATAAAAAAACATACACACACACACACACACACACACACACTTATTATAGGAAATCCATGTCATAGTTAATATATATAAAGACACAAGAAAATGTTGCTACCATACATGAGAATCTATGTAATTGGTCTGGATGGATAAACTTGTTTCCAGATGTGGAATTTAACTCTGCAGGTTAGGTCGAAACTTAGTGAGTTTGGGAAAGCTCACTTTTTTTTTTAATGTAAGAAAATAAGACAACGTGCAAACACAGACACCTTAACAAGATGACTAATTACCAGCTGGTTCCATTATGTCTTGTGTAAAGTTAAATGAGCATTGAACATTGCAAGATCTCCTCTGGGATTTTCCTTATGGGATACATAAATTGAGCATTTACAAAAACTTAAAAGTGCTTTATTGGGACTTATCTGAACTAGTAGATACTTCTGAAATGAAAGGAAAAGAATTCATGGTCTGCAATAATATTTACAAATAAAACTCTGTGTGGCCTGAAGTTAATTTCAGCTCCACCAAGGCAACACTTCATAGAACCATCTACAACTGCAATTACAGCTGAGCTGCAAGGGTGTATTCAAGACTGACACATTTTTTCACTTTAAACAAACCAGAGTTTGATTCCCCTGTTGGTCCAGACCAATTGTGGAGGTGTAAATACATTCAAGTGAATCCTGGTGTGAACCAGGTAACCACTTCTAAACAGACTGTGGTGCAGTTTGTTTCTGGTGTGAATGCAGACCAGTCTCGATCAGAACCAGCCAGAGTCTTTTTTGACATCACAAGCCACTTTTGTTCGTGAAGTCCAAAGAACACCTTTAGCGGCTTTTCTTCCAGTTTTGCCCTCGATTTAGCTTTATCCATCATCTCGTCAACTCTGAGCACTTTTTCTGTCCAAGCTGAAAAAAAACATCCTAAAAGCATGACATCTACACCACCATGTTTTACTGTGGAGATAGTCTGCTTGGGGTGGTGTCCCCAAGCAGACATACTGTATAAGCGTTTTGTTCGTATGCCAAAAAAAAAATTACTTTATTGGTCCTGAGCACATTCTAACAGAATGTTGATTGTGTTAGTTACTTGGTTGATGGAAAATTGCAGAAGAGAATTGTTATGTATTTCTTTCAATCAGTACTTTCTTTTTAATGTTCTATAATAGTCAGATTTTCTGAGTTTACACCTAATAATTGTTCTGTCAAAAGGTTTTCTCAACTGAGCTGTGGTTTGCTTCAGTTCCTCGTTCGCAACTGTGGGTCTCTTGAGAGCTTCCCTTATTGATGTCCTTGCATGGCCTTTCAGCAGGGTCTCCTTTTTGCGGTACAAGTTCCACATTCATATTATGGATTGAACAGTGCTCTTTTGTTTTAAACAGCACTCTTTTGCTTACATTTTCTTCACAACTTTATTTGTGACCTGTCTGCTCATTTCCTAAGTCTTCATGATGCTTGTGGTTCGTTACTGTTCTCTGTCAAATATATGAAGTCTTTCAAGATTACTTCTGTATTTGGACTCAAACAACTGGACTTTATTTACTAATCAAGTTGCTTGCATTATCATCACTATTTATTTGTCAGAAAAAGTCACATAATTCCATTATAGTGTAATTAAACTTGTTGTGAGGATAATTCTTAGGTTTCATTTTAATTTGAAACATGAGTATATACAGTCAATAAAGTTTCACAAAAAACATCTGAGAACAGCCTGTATTGAGGTTTGATCTTCCCACTATTGTGTGCTCAGCTGTGTCAGATACCTAGGAGCCAGCTATTGACATCTTCTGTGGCAGTGCCTAGCATGAGTGGCCCGGAGGCTGTGTATCGGACCAGATCGAGCCACATAGCACTGTTGACACAGTTAACGAGGGTTACAAGACTGCTGATGTCTGTCTATGTTCTCAATCTAAGAAACTTAGTTCTAATTTCTTGCCATTTCAACGTGTCTTCGCATATGCTTCAGGCCAGCTATCTAAGTTATTTGCTGCCTGTTATTTGTTTTATTTTTACCTATCTTTGTGCCACTCTCCACTGTTCCAGTTAGTTATGTAATATCAGTGTCAATCCGATTGGGACCAGCATATTGACACTTTCGTCCTCTCCAGTCAGCTCGACACATTACAAACTCAAAATTATTGACTCCATAAAAGGCTTGTGTGTCAATGTCGCAGTGGTTAATGTTTGCATTTGCACTTGGAGCCTACAAAATGTAGGTTACATAACTTGCCATGTGTGTGGGTTCAAAACAGCCCCGTCAGCTGATGTTTTATGTCCAGTGTTGACTGCAAACCAGAAAAGACTAGAACTCTGGGATTTAATGCATACTCAACGGGACACCTACCTGACCTGATACTTATCTTGTCTCAACGAGAAGAGATGGTGATGCCTGGTTACCTGATGAAGCACTGTGCTGACAGCAAAGTCAATCCTTATCTAAGGTTACATTAGTATTTTCTTCTATATTATTCTCTCTTAGTAGCAATCCAGCAGTGCAATATTCTCGCTTCACAACCATGTGTGTCCTGGTAAAGTATTAGACTGTCCTGGCAAACCGGGCAATGTCTGAGCCAACATGGCATCATTTATATGTCTGTTGCTCAATTTTAAGATATGGACTGATATCTAGTAAGGAATTAGACCGAGGTCTAGTGGACTTTAAAAGTACCATCCAGGATGAATCAACAAAGATTTTAGAATACATCACCAAGATGAATCCCAGCGAATGTCTCAGGCAGCAAGAATCCAATTTAGGACCACAGGGAACCATCTTGGAAAGACAAGTCCTACATGGTGCATACTAATGACAAGTTAAGATGTGGCTGATATCAAGGAGTTTTATCAACTTCTTGAGTGGGGCTTGCTTGAGGGACAATACAAAGGCACCAATTATGGCGTCACAGGAACAAGTCTTCAGCACAAGAGCAATAGGTCAAAGTCTACTATGCCAGACAGGATGCAAGTTATGCAAAGATGGTGCTGAAATAGTACAGCACATAAAAATTGCGTCCAAAATACTGTCAGGTAAAGTTCACACGCAAAAAATGTAATAGTGAAAGATGTGCCAATCCTAAAGACAAGTACTATGAAGTTGAAACAGGAGAAGCTGGAGAAATATCTAATGGAAAGTCAAGGCCTCAGTACTGCCAGTGGTCATTGGTGCTGTTTGAGCTGTAAACCCCAAACATGAGGACTGGGTAGAGCAAATTCTAGGAACAAACTCTAAGATGTTGGCCCATAAGAGTACAGTTAGCTAAGCTAAGCTAAGATCCTTTGCAGCACCCTCAAGCCCCCAGTCCTGTGGTATAGGACCCAAGCTTAAAGTGGAACTACATGAGTAGAGAGGCCTTTTCTCAGTCATCCAAGAATTCTGAATAAAGATATTTACAGATATTTGTAACTTGATTATATAACTGATTGAGAGGTATCATTTTCAAACAATGGTCATAAGATTAATGTACCATAATAACAATATTGAACATGGCAGAGAATTCATTTATTAAACATATTTAAAGACTTTAATATCTTTGATTCACAAATGAAAGTGCAAAATGAAAAGAAAGAGTATGAAGCCTCCACCCTTCCCTTGTGACTTACTGATGTCAGAAGTGTGTCTATTGAGATCTGAACACATGCAGACTCTACATTAGCCAGCTCCAACGCAGAGTTTCTCATTTGGCTAAAGTACGGTAGATTTTTTTTATACAACTCTACCGTGCCCTCTAGTGGACTTTGTATGAACTACAAGAACACTGGCCTTCTACATATGTTTGCCACAGAGCTCCATCTTCTGCTTACATGCTGAAATAGAGACTAAAGCCAAACCACAAAATCAATCTTCAAGTGTTTAATGTTGCCTTTGTAAACAATAAACAAAACTACATTTATATAACTTTCTACATAAAATAGACACAAAAAGTTAAGATTCTTTGCATTACTTAGTCATTTAAAATCTGCTTGAGCTATTTATAAAGGCAAACACAGAAAAAAAAAATCACAAAATGCTCCCTTTTGGAAAGCCTATGTTTAATATACACTTCATATAAAAGTACTAAATATCAAATTCACATTCATGCCCTTAGCATTACACAGGACAAAGAACTACGACTGTACAAACCGTATGATTTCACTCAGATCATAACCTGTCACTGCAAAAGCATAACCATCTCCATCACAGAATTTAGCGCCACAAATCTGTGTATCTGTCACACATTCATTGTGTAAGTGGGCGATCTGCAAAGATGCAAGAAAAGCAAAGTTAGTTTCTTGTTCACAGAGGCGGGGAAAATACAGGAGAATAGATTTATCCAAGTGAACAGTAAATTAAAACGGTTTTTATTTACAGTTCTGTTCAGAAGTTTATATAGCGTCAAAATGAGCATAAGCATCGTATTTATTTTGGGCTTTTAATGATCCATCTGCTACATAAAACCGGCAGTGAGTCAAAGGGGAAACTTGTAAGCAAACGTTTGTGTTGTGTACATGTATATCTGAGCTTGTCTGTCTAAATTTTATCTTGTGTGGATTAAAGCAGATTAAAACCTTTAAAAAAAAAAAAAGAACAGTGAAAATGCAATGTTAAAAAGCCCAAAATTGAAGACATTAATGCCCATGTTGAATAAATAAAAACCCCTCACTAGACATATATTAAAATAGTGCAGTATGCATACTGAACAGTTACCTCCACACTGTTGGTCTCTGGTGTAATAGCCAGGTGCCAAACCCTAACAAAGGAATCCTCAGCTGCAGACAGAAGCTAAACCAAAGACAGGGAATGCTTGAGTAAAGGAGGTGCAATGGCTTCTGAACCATTATATGAATATCACCGTTATTCTGAATATCAGAATAATGGTTCTGACACTCAGAACCATTATCATATCAAAAGAAGTTTAGAAGGAACCGCATTTACAAATAACCAAGTTGTGTTTTAATTACTTTTAGTTAGACATGTATTGGAAACAGTCTTCCTTTTAAATAAAGAAAATAAAACATCAACATTTTCTAAAACTACTTTTACTCGGCAAGAACGTCAAGTGAGTAAGAATTTGCAATTTAAGCCCTCTAACTCACATTAGCAAAAAGCCATCTGCAAATAATAAGAGCTTCTGTGTGATCTGAGCTGACTTATTTCTAGCATGCAAATATTATAATGATTTCTGAGAGCATACATTTAAAATGATTGACTACAGCAATAGGGTGTAACACCTGTACCATTCATAGCTGAAATATGATCACTTGGATTACCGACAAACCCTAAAGGGCATTTTAACCTCTTACAGATAATTTGATGATGAACTGTCTTTATACTTTTCTTAGTTACAAGTTGAGACTGGAGACACTTCGCTTAACCAAAGCCAGGCAAACTAAATGTTTGAAACGTTACAAAAATACAAATAAAGTAGCTCCTTAAGAAAGTGCCACAGCGATCAAGAATTTCTCCGGCTATACGAAGGATAGATTCTAGCAGCACTGCCCCTCCCTCACCTGTTGCTGCACTCTTGCAGTTATTTGGCTGAAAGAAGGCTACTACACTTTGTGCTTACTTAACAGAAAGATTAATTCAGCTGTTTGATAATGGCTGACAAATGCAGTTATGTGGTGGAAACTAATAATCACAATAATCGCTATTCTTATGCAAGTACAGCACCACTGTAGCAGCTTTGCGACAATCAGCATCTGTGTTAGGCTCACGACTGTAGGCTCTATCTCTGCAGAGCCTACAGTTTTGTATTAAGGTTTCTGGTAAATACTGTAGCACAATGTTCAACAAGTAGAATCTTATGCTGGCCTGTGCCAAATTTATGCACAGGAAAACATGAACTTTTAAAAGTGTTCATATTGTTGGTTCTGTTTTGTTTTTACTTCAAGTGTGCATGTCATGCAGGATATTTGGTTGATAGCAACTTACCAGACCAGAAAAGGGAGCAACGTCCAGAGAGTAGATCCAGCGAGCGTGAGCGTTGACCTCAGCGTGAAGAATTCCCGTCACCGCTTCGTAGAGACGGATCTGACCTGTGCCATAGCCCGCCAACACTGTACCTTTCCACAGCTTGACAGATGAGCAGGTTATGCTGAGGCAGGAGTGAAAAACAAAGGATTGATATTATTCAGAAATTAAAAATAAAGCAAGCAGATATGATAGTATAAAAAGCAAAAGAAAGTGGACAGGCTAAAATAACTGAAGACCAAAAGTAACAAACAACACATGAGTTTTTAAAAAAGAGAGAAAGAGGGGAAAAAATGCAATGAAAGATACGTTATAAATTCTTACAGTTGGGTTTTCATTACAAGACTTTAATTTAGCTAACTTTTGTGTAAAAATTTGAATTACAAAAGAATTAAAGCAGTTAGGGTATTACTCCAAACCAGGGATCTTGTTAAGCAGTTGAAATTCCTCTCCAGACTTCCACACACACATGTTCCCGCCATCATCTGCAGTGACCAGATTAGCTAAGCACTCCTAAATGGATGAAGACAGTAAACGAGACGGATTATCCAATTTGTGCCTGCTTAAATAGTCCATATAGTACTACATAATTATTTTAGGCAATATTACTCGTAGAAACAATCCCTAAATAACACAAATGCAAAGTAAAAAAAAAAATACACAATGTACCTGGCTGCCAGAACACTCTGAAGCAATATCAGTGATGGCTTCTTTGTGCTCCTCCAATACCTCAGACAGGGTAATGTTGCTCCCTTTAGAGGGAACATCAAACACCAGAACTGCCCCCGATGAGACCCCTGGATACCAACATAACCAGTTTAAATAATTTGGTCATTTGTACTAAAATATATATTTCATTTGTACTCACCAACACATATGTAATTGTCAGAGACAGCTGATATTCCCCGAGCAAACACTGCATGATCTGGGACAGAATTCAGCCTGGTTAGTACACTTGATCTGAAATGAATGTAATAATAAAATGTAGCGAGAACGTCTGAGCAATAGAGGATAGTGATTGAAATTTAGACCTTTGTGGAACATTGCGGAGGTAGACAGGATCGGTGGACAAGTTGAGCTTCATATTTAAGTATCGGCCAGTCACAAATCTCCCAAAATTATGAAAATGGGAGACCAAATAGCCAGTGCACTTCCACGTTTTAGTTGTTGTATTTTGAAAATGCACCAAGTTTGCATGCATTTTCAATAATTAAAATGTGTGCTTGTGTTATATCCGCTTACATATTCACATAGGTTATTGCATTCTTCTCCGGTGCAAATTAACCTCGCACTAATGAATGGGCGGATGGACGAACAGGCTGTGTATTGTGTAAATTTTACCTGTAGGTGCTTCCGGCGTGTCCAGAGCATGCCAGTACACCATGATTGAGCCGTCAGATTCATACATCTATACAACAAATTTGTTATGGAGAAAATATGCTGTCAAGAGGAACATACATTGAGAAGTATAACTAACATGTCGTGCAAAAGAATTTCCTGCCAGCGATGGAGAATATCTTTACCTGGATGCCTTTTTGAGAAGACACCACCAGCAAATCACGAGAGGGTAAAGCACAGAAAGCCGCCTGTAGTGAGAAAGTTCACTTGATTAAAACTGAAAGGTCTGAGTCACAGTAAATAAGACTTACCTTTGCTCTCTCTGTTAATTATTATTATTATACTGCCAAAAAAAAAACTTTCTAACTAAACATTACTCACAACAGACTCATAACAAATGTAGTCTGTTATGAGTGGCTAAGCATCATTAAGTGTTGATGTATCATGCACACAAATGGCAGTAACAAGGGCTAAATACAATTTTAAGAGAAACAGTTTACCAAATATCAGAGCCAATATGTTGTTAGTCCCAAAAATATTGTTATTCACATCAAATGTGAACTCAGTGGGCTTGGGCTCAGAATATGATACTAGTACAGGAGCCACTGACGTGAAACTGAATATGTGGGTCTTGTGCTGACATAGTTGTTATAAACATCTTATAAGATCAGTTATCATGTGGACAATTTCTTCTGGAGCCAATTTTTCAGCCCACTAAATATTAATGTTTAACTTTGCCAGAGATGTCTGTTGATTTGGCAAGCAATGACAAAATGGTTAAGAAAACTTTGCCGTTTAGTCTGTTCACACAAACCATTTATGTCACATAAGAAACTGATCACTTTGAGTAGATGGTAAAACAGGTATGGAGACACACAGCTGTAGTTGCTCTATGGCCTAACCTGCATGATGAGCGATGTGCTTGTGGCAACATTGGGTTCTTTGGACTGCAGCTGACGGTGGGAGTAGTTGAGGCCGTCCCAGGACGTGCTTACCATGTTCACAACGTTTGCATGGACGACTGTGAAATAGGTAAGGCGCCTCGGAGCGATGCGAAGCACGCTCAGGTTGTTGTACAGCGCCGATGCGCTGTTTTTAAGCTGGATGCTCTTTTCCTTGTGAAACATGGTGCGGAGTAACTATAACAAGGTTATACTGACGCTAACTGACGTTCACTGCAGATAGAAGAAAATGATAAATAATCAGACGACAATAGGTAGTATAAATTTAGGATATATACACGAAAACTGTTGCTTCTTAGAAGCAAATGTAAATGCTATGTCTAGCATGCTAACAATGTTAGCAAGGATTGCGATTAAATACTATGAATTAAGACTACAATTTACATTTTTACAAAACGCACTATTCGTACCCTTGTTTCTGGTGATCACTCAAATCTTGTCTTTGTATTCAGCTGTCATCGTGGAGTATAAAACATTGTGTACAAAAGACCACAGCAATCAAGCAAGCGGCAGGATTACTATTGCGTCCTCCGCAGCCATAGAGACAACGCACTTCTACGTGCTGCGTCACGGGGGTTGCTTAGCAACCATAGATTGCGTGGGTGACGAGTACCAGAGTACCTTAAAAAGCTTTTCCGTGTATGAATTAGTGAGGTACGTCTCAAATACTTTTCACTAATGTTCCATCTGTTGAATTAAATTTTTATTGGGCGAAGTCTCGTATTGAGATGCACCACTTTCTTTTTAATCAGGGATAGTTAGTCATCATAAAACGATGCTAATTCACAATCACCACTTAACAAAATGGCGTTGGTCATTTAACAATTGTCAGACATAATCGTGTTTAAACTGTTTGCTCACAAGCATCAGGTGAGGAAAAGAACCGTCGGAAGGTGCACACATCCATAAAAATTGGAGGTGGTAAAGGAGCATAAATACATCTGTGTTGTTCACTGAGACAACAGACTGGCCTGGAGAAATTAAAGTGAAGTGCTCTATAAAACAGGACAGAGAACACTGTTTCTTTATCAAGTGAAGGAGATAATTCACAACCATGAGTATGATTTTTAACAAAAGTGTGATGAGACAACTGAATATTTACAGTTAGGGAATACTTCAGATGCACTTTAATACATATCAGGTTTAGGAAATTTTTCCTTCCCACAGCCATTACCACCTCTAATGACTCCGAGGAAACTTAGATTCATCCATTAGACACTATCATCTCAGGAAGGTCAGGTGTTTAGGACTACAGAAGGCGGTTTTATTGCTTACTTTGGTAGACAGGTAGAAGTCCCCATTAAGCCGTTTTTATACAGGTATTTGGTTTATTAGTTAAAGCAAAATGATTAAATTTTCTTGAAAACAAAACAAAAGGAGAACCAGAAACGTCTGTTAAGTTTTGAATCAGTGGAAGAGATGATGTGCAAAATTCCACACAATCAGACACTGACGTTGACACGCCAGGATCATTTGTTAATTTTATTGCTTTCAAGATGTTCAATATCGCTACAGTGAGTTTAAATTGCAATAATATTGTATATGTGGATGATTTCCAACTGTTTCCTTCTGATTGTATTTCATTTTTACAGAGCCTCTAAGCCAAGATGAAGCGCCCCTCTCAGGTCCGCAAGAAGGATAAGCAAAAAGGAAAGGCAAATGTCAAGGAGGCCCCAGTGCCGGAACAGGAGGAGGAAGTTGTTAACCCCAGTCAAGTCAATCGGCCCCAATGGACAGACATGCTGAGCCATGCAGATGAAATAGTGGGGGATATAATGGATGAGCTGCAAGGTCAAGTCATGGATGGCTGTTATAAATCATACATTGGAAAACAGGTTAAACTTCATATTGCCTAAATTTAACTAATCAGCAACTTAATATTAACTGCCACTCATTGGACTAAAGATTATATTTTTTTATATATTTGTTATCTGTTTTTGCTCCATACTATCGTTTTCAAAAAAAAATTGAATACTAATTAAAAACAAATTTATTTTATTAACTCAGTTCACTAGGTGACACACGTTTCCTACATTAAATATACACAGACTGATGTTTTTGAGATTTTATTTCCGTTAATTATCATGATTTTTCTACCCACAGCAAATGAAAACAAAACAAGTATATATTACATCACAGCAATGACAAAGTACCTTTTAACAGAGTGAAGGAGGCTTAATGTAAACATATATTTAATACCTGGCTAGCGGTTATTTTTACGAGTTGCTTTTAGTATGACCAACAAGCCTCATCAAAACACATATTTTAATTAGTCGAATATGACTGTATGTTGCTGCTCTTTGCATTCAAGCTTGTACCATACAGTGTGTCCTGGGTCAAGAACTACCTCACTAAGACTGTGGAGTGCCAAGTCTTGTGCCTGGACCAAGGAGAGGAACCAGAAGAATTAACTTCAACAGAAGACCTTGAGCCTATGCCAGCTATTCCAGATTGCTGGGCCCAAGGATGTGTGCCTACAGTCCAAATTGTAAGTCAGTGTCATTGTACTTCACCACAGGTACACTGCCTGTCTAAATCTTATTTATATCTTGTTTTCAAAGTTCATTCAAAAATATATTTGTGTTCAAAACCCCCTAAATGCTCTAAACCTATAGCCAAGGCCACTACAGAATCATTTAAATCAAAGCAAATTCATATTTTAGAAAGTTCAAACCTAAATCTGAAAATCTGTGGCAACATGAAAGAGGTAATGTTCTTAGAGACTCTCCATCCCATCTGATGGATCTTGAGTTGTTGTGCAATCACAAAATGTTCCACAGTTTTTTATTTTTATCTTTTACACATACTCAGATCCATGTGCCACTTTTCTTCCAATTTACTATTATCCGCTACTTTATCTTGGCCTATCGCATACAATCCCAATAAACTAAACTAAGGTTTGGAGCAATATTGTGACAAAATGTTAAATAGTTCAAGGGGTATGAAAACCTTTAAATGTTTTTCTATGTCTTTCTCACAGGAGGTTGGTAGTGACCAAGAATCATCATACACAGACTCAAGTGTCCGAAGGCGATCTAGGCCTTCTTCCTTAAAAATCTGGGCTTTAAAGCATGATGAAATTGAAGAAAAGCACAAGAAGGATGACAGTGACATCTCATCTAATGTTTCTACTACTTGTCCCCCAGCAAGCAGTGACAAAAAGAAGATCCTTCAGGTGAAAAAGCCCCTCAAAGATACTATGAGCAAACCCCCATTGTCTTTACCACCTCTCCCACCTCTCTTGAGTTCGTCAGAGAAAAAGGATGTGCAGGTAGAGGTAGAGGGTGAAGAGAAAGACAGCATTGCTTCCAAGACCCCACTGGCATATCGCCGCAAAGACCTCCGCCCAATACCAAAGCTAGACCCTAAGCAATTACCTCAACATTGCATTTCCACAGAGTATGAGATTCTCGATAATGACTTTGCTAAACCTAGCCCCCGAAAATCTTGTCTATTACCCAGACTGGAGCCAAAACTGACTAAGCAGAAATCTAAAAGGGCGGAGACACCGTCAAAAACCATATCCAAAGAACCAACAGAAAGGTTTCAGAAAAAATTTGACGACAACATTCATCTGCATAAGCAGGACAAGGAACGGCCTAAACTCTTTGGCCCACTGAGGCTCGACACAATGATTTTGGCCAAAGGTGTTTCTCTTTTGGATTCTCAAGCTGCTCAAAGTGTTCCTCCCAAAATGAGCTATCCGTCGCAGGCTACCAGTCTAAAGCCCATACTGAGTGATGTTGCTGTGCCAATATATTCAGTTGACCAGGTTGCTGCTGCCTCGTCACCTCGAGTCACACCAATAACGCAGACCAAGAACAGTGGCAGCTGATTGAAAGAGTTAACATGACTGTCACTGCTTAAGGAGAAAGATGATCTAGATCTTAATGACAAGATGAAAAGTTCAATGTAATGCAAGCAAGTTATATTTTGTCCCTTATGAGAAAGTAGTGATAAAAGTTTAGTTTGTTTTTTAGTTATATACTCCTCCATGTAATCAGAATTTCCTTTTTCCTGTGCAAGGTTCTAGAAAAATTTTCTCTGTGTGAAATAAAGAAATAATAAACAGCAAAAGCTCTGGTATTTGCAAACATCTATTAATGGCTAGTATCCATAAGACAAAGTTGGGACCTTTACAAATGATTCTTTTTTGTCTTTTCCAGCTGTCCAAAACATTTATGCCACAATTTTTTACCAGAAATCCCATTCGAAGTGATGTTGTTTTTCAATGTGACCGTCGTGGGTGAATGAAGTTGTGTTGACCATCTTTTTTGTAAGACCTTTATGGCTTTTAGACTTAAAGTCTGACTTTATCACATTCATTTCTCTTCTTCCGGTAACAGAAAATACAATTTCAGTGCCACATGTAAAAACTGATTATGAAACTTAGCGTATTAACATGCCCCAATGAGTAATGACAGAAACTAACCATAATACAAATTATATTTAGTCGACATTAACCATCAAAGTCTGACAAAAAAATGATTTGATAGTCAGCAGAAACAATGTATGCTTAAACTAGACTGTGTAAAAATACGCCGGGACTGCGACTAGACCGGCGACCACACCTAGAGATACAAAGGCAAGTCAGAAAGTGTGAATCCAGACAATCTAACAATTATAGAACCTATAAATAAGTGAACAATTCAGCGGAAAATAAGATGTTTTATCCGGATGGAAAACAGAAACAACCTAATGCTATACACATAAAATTCTCAGCAATCATAATTAAATTTGTAAAAAATAAAAAAATTTTGTTGTCCGAAATCATTTGATAAAAAGCCATATTCCCTCAATTTCATGAATTGATACTCTGACACAAGAGCGGTGCTCGTGCAACCTATCTTGCTGACGTAGGCGTGAACGCTGGTAGGAAAAAGCCAATCGCCATTTCCCACCGTCTCTCTGAACCAATCAGAGAACTATTTTCACATATAGCAAGTTAGACGATCCCTTGGCACATGTGAGACCGTGATTAAGAGGAAGCTGTGTTAAGCTGTTTTTCTTAAAGACGAGTTTACATCATTCCTGCGACTAAACATTTTACAACATGAAAAAGAAGCAGACAGTAACAGAAGAGCCAGTAGAGGTAAGAGTTGTCTGATTCAGAGATGTTCAGTTTAGTAGTATGGGAGCTAATTGTCAGTGTTGTGCCGTTGCTGAGAGCTTTCTTTTTCCTGCGATAACTTGTATCATATAATTTGATCCACGTTTTTGTCCAATGCAAACCTTTACTTTTTTACTGGAATCGTTTTTAAATGCTAGATATAAATGATAGTACCTAGTTTTAATTAGAATATTTTGGAAAGTGAAGTTGTTTCAGTATGTAAAATAAGATCAGATTGAATACACACAGACTGAGCCTTTGGTTCCGTTAACATGTATAATTAGGGCTTACAGTACAGAAAAATATAATACAGAATTTAGTGTCTCAGCAAGTTGGAATACTATCCATTGCTCTCAAGGCTCCAACTATCCTTGTTAATTGGACACCTTTTAGAACACAGTTTTTCTTTCCACTCAACTTCCCATTATTATACTTGGAATCTCTATGAATAAATAGCTTCTTTAGCTATTGCTTTTTATGGGTTACCTCCTTAATAAAGATATGAATGGCCGTTTACTGGACAACTTTCAAGTCAGTGGTCTTCCCTATAAATGTGTTGGCCATAATATAAATTTCTGTATTAAAAGTTTTCTTTCAATTGCATATATATATTTATGTGTGGGGGACATCAAAGTTTTACTGAAGTAAAACTTTTTCATGGTACTCTAATTTATTGAGATGCGTCTGTGTCTTTATATGTTGCAGTACGTTAAAGTTGATCCCTTGTCGTTTGTTCTCCAGACGCATCCATCTGATTTCTCCCGTGGTGATGAAGAGGAGCAGCTTGGTGCTCCGAAAAAACCCAAAAGGATGAAATCCAGTGAAGAGGAGGAGCTGGTCTACCATCCGGTGAAACTATCCCGGAATGATTTATATAGACCACCAACAGCCGAGGAGCTAAATCACCTGAAAGAAGCCGAAAGTCTGTTCCACTGCAGCCTTCTTAAGATGCAGGTGAGAGGCTTCTGTCCTGTTTCTCTCACTCTGAATCTGAATCAGATTGTTTTTGTATTTCTGTTTTGATAGCCAGGCCCTTCACAGACTTCATTAAAATGTCTTGACCTGACTGGCGACCAGTCAGTTCTGTCAACTAACCAGTCGACTAATCGCGATGGGTAGCTTTTGAATCTAACCCCCACTCCACTTTCTAATTCATGTGCTGTATATTTTTTTTCATTTTGCTCCAGGAGGTTACAAATGATGTTTGCTTCAGGATGCTGATTCTGCTTGATGCCAGTCTAAATTGGGATTTAGATCACCAAGGAATGACGTTTTAATAATTAATGTTACTGAAGTTATTACAATGCAATAACTTTTTAAACGATATGTTGTTTTATATTGTTTAATTGTATGAAAACATGCGGGCTGATGTAATTATATGTGGAAAAGCAGCATTTGATGCAATTACAGTTTAATGCAGACTTTTAAACCTCTATTTAAGAAAAAAATAAGTTTTAGATAGTCATTTATGTAATTTTTAAGGTCTACATATTAAACAACATCAACTTGTGATATTCCTGTTGTTTTACTTCTATTTTTGATATAATTATAAATTTTTCTATTTATTTAAATAAATTCATTGCAGTTTTGAACAATTTGAACAAATTCAGATTTATCATTACAAAGGTGTGCATTCCATTTGAATGACTTTATGTCGGAGCCTATTTTGTGTGGCACTTTTCTTCTGTTTGAATGCATGAAAGATTTTTTTTTTTTTCTGTAAATAAACAAACACTATCTTACACCTTTCATTAACAACAGATGGAGGAGCTGCTGAAGGAGGTTTCCCTGAGCGAACGGAGGAAACAGCAAATCGACTCTTTCGTTAAGACCGTCACCAAGCTGCTCGAGACTGTGCCAGTGTCACCAAAGGTTGAGGTGTGTATTGTTCTGAGAGGTGAACAGACTTCACAGTTTGACACAGAGTATTATCTCCGTTGCGCCACTTGGGCATGTGCAATCAGATTTGTCACACCATCTCTTACTCTGTGCTCAGGTAAGCGATTTGTCGTGGCTGTCTGGTACAGTTGAGGTTCCTTTTCTCCTGGTGCCCAAAGCCACAAAGGGAAAGTTTCACATGGCCCCTCCAGCATCTGTTGATCTGATCGGGAGCTACCCCCTGGGCACCTGTGTTAAGCCACACATCAAGGTGGACCTCGCGGCTACAATCCCAGCTGTAAGCCATCCCTTAAAGCCTCAATGTTGGTTTGGTCCTGACTTGATTATAGTTGTAAGATAAAAATCTTGATTTATTTACAACAGTTCATTTTATTCTTTCCTGTTAGGATGTTTTGCACCCAAAAGATTTCTTAAACCAGAGGTATCCAAGGAAGAGGGCCCTCTATCTTGCAGGACTTGCCCAACACCTGAAATCCTCCTCTGACGTCGGGGAGTTGCGTTATTCCTGTCTCCATGGGAACAGACTGAAACCGGTCCTGCTGCTCAGTCCCCCTGGTAAGTAATTTTAAGTAAACTGCCTACCTCACAAAATTCTTCAAGTTTTTAATGATGTTGCTTATATTGTGTCGAATATTTTATCTGAGATCAGATGCGTTTTGGTGACCTTTTGCTTTGGTTTGTTTGTTTGTTGTTTTTTTCAGGCAAAGACTCTTCAAGCTTCACTGTCTGCGTTCATGTCTGCCCGCCTCCTGGGTTCTTCAAGCCCAGCCGTTTCCACCCCCAGAGGAATAACATCAGGACAGAGTGGTATACTGGACTGCAGGCTTCCCACGATGGTAGAGATGCCATTTAATTAAATTAAGTTATTTCCCATCTATTAAATCTAATAACCAATTTTTTTCCCCCCCGATTATCAGTAATTTGACACATCCATTTTCGTATCTTTTTGCAATAATACAATTTCAGAGCATTTTAATCTAAAATAACCGTGCAAGTTTGAATTTATTGCAGAATGTTTTCTATCAGGGTCAGAATGACAGTTTTCTGGTCAAATCCATTAGTGCCACTGGCAGCAGGTACCACTCACCATGCTTTCACTACTGTTGTGGCCAAAAATCTCCATATTGTTTTCGTCCAAAGGTGACGTTTTGGGTCAGATGATTGAAATTTTGACATGGTTGGCTTCTCCAACAGGACAAAAATCCAAAGCACGTGTTAAAACCCATTTTGGAACTGATGATGCAGATTTACATGAAGCTTCTGGAATGAACTCTATCTTTTTCATGTGAATGGTCAAAAATCTGTATTTTGTCAGAAACTTGATTCTGACAGTGAGCATGTAGTTTTCCTCAACTTCATTAATATTTTTCTGATTATCAAACGTTTCTGATTTATTTGTGTTTCAGAGAACAGCGAACCTCCGACTCCACACTACAACGGCTCTATTTTGGGAGATTTATTGCCCAGGGCTCACCTCCAGTTTCTGTCCGCCATCGGCTCCCAGTGCTCGGCTTTTTCTGATGGGGTAGTGTTGCTGAAAGTCTGGCTTCATCAAAGAGAGCTGGACCAGGTTGGCGGCTTGTACTACACAGTTTACATGCTTTTCATATTGCTTATCTATTCAAGACATGGCAGCTGTATTTTTGTAAAAATGTCTTTTAGGGTACTGGTTGCTTCAATGGATTCCTCGCCTCCATGCTCTTGGCCTACCTGTTGATGAATCACAGAATCAGTAACACCATGACAGCCTATCAGCTGCTTCGAAACAGCTTGAATTTCCTAGGTAATGTTAGTAGCAGCCTAGATCTGTGATTCTGGTTCCCGAGTCTTAAATTCCACTGTGTGATTGTTGAGAATACTCAATTCTTCTTCACTTTTTAGCCTCCACGGACCTGACTGTGAGCGGGATAAGCCTAGCCAAGGATCCTGACTCCACAGCTGTGAGAGAACGAACTCGAATGTGAAACGGTTCACTTGTCCAGACTTTTACTTTTCAAAATCTAATATTTTTCTTTTCTTCTTTGTCTTTTTTTTTTTTTTTTTTTCCCTGCAGCCATCTCTTGCTGAGTTCCACAACGCTTTCCAGGTTGTGTTTGTTGACCCGTCAGGACATCTTAACATGTGTGCAGACATGACCGCGGCCACTTATAAACAGGCAAGTACTTCTAATACCAAAAGCTGGTTAAGTTGCAATGTTTGTACCCAGTGACGTTAAGTGACCTGGATTGATGTTTTTGGTGTCCAGCTGCAGCACGAGGCGTCTGTTTCAATGCAGTTCTGGGACGACCCAACGGTGGACGGCTTCCACTGCCTCCTCATGACTCCCAAACCAATGATCAGGACGAGCGACTGTGTCTTCCAGTATGTTTGAGCTTTTCCAACGCAATCTATCTACAGTGCCCAGCAAAAGTGGCCTTTTTTCCCCCTTCTTTTGTTACATTACAACCACAACTGACATTAATTCAGCTGGGTTAAAATGAATTAATTTATTGAAAATATGAACGAATTCAGAGTTCACTACCTAAACATTGTGTGTGAAGGCTCTGAATACAAATGTGTGACACACTTTTAAGATTTTTAACCACTTATTCTTTTTCCACTACACAAGATTTGTGCTGTCTTGCATTTTGGATAAAAAGTACATCAGAGGCTTGATTACACACCTTAATTATTCACTTCAAGATTAAAAAAAAAAGAAGAAAAAATTTAACTCAACTTAAGAAAAGAACTGTTCTATTAAACCCCCACTCAGGTTATGTGACTTGGTGAAGCTCCAGGCTAGCTGTAAGAAACAGAACCTGCTCAGTGAGTTAATGGACCACAGTGGGAATTATGTCCAGACTGTGCTGCCGTTTCTTCTGGCGCTGCTCCAACAAGGACTCAACCAAAGGATTCGCCTCCTCACCCACTCCCTGTCTCCTGACCCAGAGGTTGGACAATTCTCTAATCCTAGTCGAGTAATACATAGGCTATCATATGAGCTTATGTTTTGTTTTTGTTTTTTCCTCGCTTTTCTTAAAGTGGTCCGTGGAGACAGAAACGCCAAAGTACAAGACTCAGCCTCCCCTTTCCTTTGGTTTGCTCTTGAATCCAGAGCTAGCAGCTTCTGTCCTGGAAAAAGGGCCACCTGCAGACAGCCCCAAGGTAAACATGGAAGTAATCATTTATTCCTTACTGAGGCTAAGGAGTTATGGTCATTTTGTCACCACTAAGGAGAGTTTAGATGTTGTAACACTAATATAAAAAAACAACAACATGTTTTTCTGTGTTTGAGTTATATTAATAAAATCTTGAATTTTAAACGATTAAGATTTCAGCTTACATAAAAACCTTATAATAAATATTATTTTTCATTATTTTACGTCACGTGTCAAACTCAAGGTCCGTGGGCCAAATCCGGCCCGCCGTAGCTTTTCCTGTGGCCCTTTAGATTCTAGACCAAACATTAAGTGTGATTAAATATTACGTTATCAATCAAATCAATGCAGTTTTTATCTGTTGACTGCCAAATTGCATCAATCAGTCCCTCCAGTTTCTTGAGAATTATTGTGGACATTCACGCAAAATCAACAAATTACTCTAAAAACTGAGAGTTTATTTCAAATCTTTCTCAAAAATTGCCAAAATCTTTTTTGTTTGTACTCGACAACTGCCTCAGCTTTAATTGATGTCAGATTTTAGTCCATGATCTGTGCAGCGAGTAATAAAAGGTCACATTTACCATCATAAACTAGTGCAAATAGTTCCAAATTAGAACCTTTGATTTTTACTACAACAAGTATCAGAAAATCCTGGTGGAACTGAAAAGATGTTCATCCATTGATATTTTAACAGTTTGTGAACAGTTAAAATGTATTAATGTTTTATCAATACATTCTGACCCGATCGGCCCTCTAAGAGCATTCATGGTCTGGATTTGGGCCAAAATGAAACAGAGTTTGACACCGCTGTTTTACATCAACGCTAAGACTTTTTTAAAAGAGATATTTGTGTAAATTCTCTAGGTGTGTTTAGTTATTTCCCTTTCTTTTTAAACGAAATCTGCTGTTTTAACTTTAAAAAGCCATCTCTCCCCCAGGCGGCCGAGTTCCGTCAGCTGTGGGGTTCTCGCTCCGAGCTGCGTCGCTTCCAGGATGGCGCCATCACAGAGGCGGTGCTGTGGGACGGAAAGAGCGCGTACCAAAAGAGGCTGGTCCCCAAACAGATCATCACACACTTGCTGCAGCTGTATGTATGCCACTTTAA
Organism: Gambusia affinis; assembly: GCF_019740435.1. Lineage (NCBI taxonomy): Eukaryota > Metazoa > Chordata > Actinopteri > Cyprinodontiformes > Poeciliidae > Gambusia > Gambusia affinis. The sequence continues at coordinate 11,358,592 of NC_057870.1, forward strand.
CAGGGCTGATGGTAATCACTAGTAGAAATGCGGTTCTTTAGTTTGGTTTGCACATTTCTTCCTGTTAATAAGGCCGAAGTAATTCATACTTCTGGCATATTTATATTTATTTTTCTACGTTTCTTATGACTGGAAGGAATATTTAAGGTTTTGGAGTTGCCCAGCCAGAGTCCTGAATCTGTGGAGGGAATTAAAAGATTAGGGTGATGGCAAGGAGGTCTTCGAACCTCAAAGATTAGGAGCTGATGATCAGTGTTAACAAAAGTCCCAGTGAAAATGTGCATAAAGCTGGTCAGCAATTATAGGAAGGATCTGGTCATTATTTTGCCAATAGTTTTTTTCAGTAATTGAGCATGGTATCCATTTTTAATAAAAATTTTCACTTAGTTTTCCAGTCTTTTGAAACATACATGTGTCTATTGTCCTTTCAGAAAACAACTTCTTGGCTGAAAGAATTTAACTCTAAATCTGCCAGGTGTAGGAATAACTATAACTATGTTACAGTTCTAGAAATAGGTCATGTATTTTTTCTTGTGATTTTTATCCCAATTTATAGTCTGCAGTTTTATCCACTTTGTAACCAGATTCAGTTTTCTTTCGGTTGAAAGGTTCTACACCACAGTGAGTTTTCTTTCAAAAAGTAAAATCCCCAGAATTGTAGTAGTTTCACAGCTAGGCAAGCAGGGTCCCCCATTTTTATTGATTATTATAAAGTTAACCTGAAAATGTGCATAGGCATGACATACAGAACTGCATTAATGGATGACAATAATCCACATGTCCAGTGGAGGACGACATGAAGATTGTTGCTGTTTTCTTAGCCAAATGGCATCTGTTTTAAATAAAATTGCATCACTTTAGGCCCTCATTTCTATCAGACTGCTACCTGTAAAAGCACAGGACTGTTTCAATGCTTTTGCATAAATGACAGCTTGATGCAAACTCAAGAAGTTTTCTTTATAAAGGTTTTTTGCAGTAGATGGATGCAGATAAAATGGCAACAAACTTAAGGATTGTTTCTTTTAAAGATGGTAAATGGTTAATCTTGGCTAATATTAGATTATATAATTCTTTTATTTGTTAGCCATCAGCTTTCCACAACTCTTGAGAGTTAACTTGTCTACAACTTCACTGTGATATGTCGTAAATCTTCTAGCTTCACAAAACCTCACAAAAAAATAAAATTGGCCTTTTGATCAGATCATTCATGTTCAGTCACAGATTCCAATTCCTGTAATTTTAGTGAAAATAAACTGTTTAAGTTAAAGGTAAAACAAAATTAGGTTTGCAGAAATACTAGACAGTTGACTTCATACATTGTTATTCTTGTCATCGTCTAACCAGCTGATTCTTTTTCCGGCTGATAAACAAAATTCCACCCAGTTAATTTTTAGCTTCATCCAATGACTTCAGACAGGGAGAAACTAGAGAAATGTTCCTGTGGAAATACTTGAAATGCAACATTAGAGTCAAACCAATTAATTTTATATACTGTTGTTTTCACCTTGAAGTGACTTCTGTGAAAAAGTTGAGATTTTAATTTGCCTCTCTTTAGAAAAAAACGGTGCTGCTTTATTAACTATACTCATGTTGTCTTGCTTAAACAGATTCGGCTGCAGACTTTCATCTTTGTTCAACAGTTCTTGCACTTTATTTTTAAACACAATCACATTGAATTTTCAGCAGCTGAAACTTTTCTTCTGAACATTAATTTATTTAGTAGGGAAGGAAAAAGAAATTGAGTTTTTGACCATCCATCCATTTTCTTACACCCTTTGCCCGTTGCTGCAAGGCAACAGTGCAGCCCATTTTTGACTAATGGAAGAAAAATATTTTAAACCCAGACTATGAGCTCATCTGCAGCATTTTCATAAAAATTGCAACTTAAAAAATGAATTGTCATAGTTTGCATGCAGCAACTAACTTGATACTTTTATTACATCTCTCCTTTTTGCTTCTAAATTTTGCAACAGGCATTCAGTGCATGCCTTGTTATATGGATGCATTTCTGTTCAGAAAGACCATCATGTTTACATGCTCTGGGTTAAGCCTTGTTCGCATCGCTGCAAAGCTCTGCCCCGCATCTGATAACAAAGACGGCAGCGACACGCCCGGTATGCACAGATACTCCCTCGCCAGACTTGCCAGTTTTGGGAACCTTGGTCCATTCAGCCGCCACCATTCGAGAGGGTTTATGTCGAGCGAGGGAGCGATGTCTCTTAGGTAGTAATCTACCTGAGCTTCAGAGTCCGTGGCATAAGACGAGCTGTAGTTGTCTCCTAGAAGCAACATCATGGTGTTTTTGGTGTCGCTTGGTGGTTTTCTGGCTGTGGCAACCTGGCTGAGGTCAGGTGTCACCGCAGTCTCCAGTTGTTCGTCTTTGGGGCCAGCTGCGCTGGCATCCAGCTTTGAGACAAGCTCATGCAGCTTCACCTTGGCAGCCAGCCTCCCTGCTGGCATCAGGAAATTGAGGTGCTTGTGGCGAGGATCCAGCATGGAGGCAATCAGAGCTGGGTTGGAAGCCAAATCGCTGGAGTCCACCTGCAAATGGTAAAATCACTTTAATAATTATGCAAAGAATTTTTGTACTTTTAAGATAAAAATGGAGATTTAAAGTCAGAATACCTCCATGTGATCTCTTAGAGATTTCTGCACTGCAAGTTTGAAACTCGAGACCTGATCAACGTCGCTTTCTTTTGGAACGAGATGAGTCTGGATGAGGCTAAACGTTATCGGATAGATGTTTGAAATGGACACCTCTGTCTCGGCAGATATGACCGTCGTTGCCCATTTCAGAGTCGCCAGGACGGGTGTGAAGTTCTCTATTACTTGCCAGCAGTCGTCTCCTATCTCCAGTGTCTGGGCCTCGTGCTTGCTGGTGACTGTGCGGTCCGAGAGGACGGCTTTAATCGCCCATCGTTGCTCCAGCAAGCACTGGAACATGTCGCAGACCGTGTCCCACCTGGCTCTGTCGGACCTAATGAGCTTGTGCTGTGGTAGGCACATCTGCGCTTGCTTCTCCTTCAGGGCTTCAGCCGCCGGCGAGCTGCGGCTGAAGTGTCGGACCAGTCTCCCTGCGGCGGAGATGATCTGGAGAACGTCCTCGCTCAGCCCATCGAAGACGGCGAGCTGCAGCGTTGTGGCGAAGCAAGAGACATAATTCCAGGTCACCTGGGCAACGCCCTGGGTTAACTGGATGTTTTCTTTGTTGTTATGCACACATGCAGGAACTTTTCCTGCAATCATCCAGGCCTGTGTTGTGCTGAACAGCTTCTCTGCGACACACTCTGCAGTGAGCTGGCCTCCTGAGGGCAGCTTGTGTGTGTGGAGCACAGCTGACTTTCCCTGCCAGTCCTCTGTTATGAATGAACAGGACACTGTGATGTACTTCTGAGATGGCATGGCTGTCCAAAAATCAGCAGTGAGAGCCACTTTCTCCACTGTAGCCAGCCGCATCCTGAGGTCTGCTGCCTTCTCATGATAATGGCATTCAATGCTGCGCGTGATCTCATCAGCAGAGGGCACATTATAGCTATGCACAATATCCGCCAGCAGCTCCCTGAAGCCGTCCCCGTCCACCACGCTGATGGGAAACATGTCCTTCTCTATCATGTTAGTGACGAGTTTAGTTACCTGTGCCTGCGTAGGCATGGCCACGCTGTTGCTCTGTGGGGTCTCTGTGTGCTTGTTTTTAATGTGGTACATCATGCTGGTGGTGCTGCTCATGTATTTCAGCTTAGTGTCGCATAGTTTGCAGTGGACCTCCTCGTCCACTCTGACGAAAACGTCCCACACGGAGCTCCGCTTGTTTCTCCTCCTCTCCGAGGGCTCCCGCTCCGGGTTAAATGCGCTCTCCTCCTCGGTGTCCGGAGCCTTCCAGCTCGGCGGCGTCTCGCTCCAAGAGCCCCTGGCTGCTGCGGACCGCAACGGAATGGACACATGGTGCTTCGCGGCCATGTGGGATATCATGGTGCTGGTGGCTCCGCCGCAATACTTGAGTTCGGCGTCACATTTCTTGCAGCGGACGAAGTTCGCGCCCACTTGTTCAAAATAGCTCCACGCGGAGCTCCGTCTCCTCACCGTGCGCTTCATCCTTTTAAATCAGAATTTAAAAGCCAAACTCGCCGTGGTAATCGCCCCTTCTTGCTGCTTTAGACGGCTCCGGTAAACAAAGGGGTAAAACGTCCAAAGCCTTTTTAGCAAAACTTCTGTTCACGAGTTGTATTTTAAAAAATGAACAACAAAGCCTTTTTGTTTTTCTATCAGACACGCAGGTATCCCAGAGTCCTGTGTGCGTTTTGTCGGGACCATGATAGATGACGTCATCACAACAGGAAATGAGGTAAATGTTTGAGATTGAACCTTTTTTTCATTACAAAAGCTGGAAAGCCCTAGCTTAACCCGAGGGTTTTTTTTTTTTGTTTTTTGTTTTTTTTTTAAATTGAGTTAAATTTATTTATAGCGCACATTTTACACTGCTAATCAAATCTGTTTGTCAAAATGGCATTAAATGTTACAGATGATTGACATTAAACAACGATTACATAGATATCATTAATACCAATAATGTCCTATTATTTTTGGAGAAGTATGAAGAATTGTCACTTTTTGCTTTAAATGATTGATAGTATAATGTTTTAATAATTTTGTTTTAAGGTCAAATTTTTGTTTTTGTTGTTGTCTTAGTGTAAGAACTTCCTACTGACCAACACCTAGCTATGACATATAGTGTGTGCTGCCAATGCATCTTAGTTCAATTGGATTTTTCTTCTGTATATTATTCTCAATGAAATATTTATGTGAATAGGCCAAAAAAATAAAACCTTCTTGTTGGCTACTTGCATTTAAATTCGCCCATCTGGAAATCCAGTATATATATCTTAGTTCAAGAAAGTGCTAAAGATTCTTTAAAAGAAAAAAATATGTAACTCAATATTGTATTGTATCTGGTTTTTACAATAATTTCAAGTGTTTGCTTTATTAGATTTATTCAGATCAGACTTTCTAAAGTCTGCTCACTGATATGCTTTTTAGGTGCCTAGTACTGGGGAAGAGGAGAGTTTAGTCGTTGTGCAGTCGTACGATGATCTGAGCAGAAAATTGTGGAAACTGGAAGGTCTGCCACTTTCTGTTACTGCAGTCCAGGGAGCCCACCCTGCCCTTAGATACACACAGGTAATACTTGTCATCTATAATGGCAAACATCTCTACTTTTTTAATGTTTAGATGAACTTTACTTCCCCTGTAGTTCTAACTCTTGAGCTTTGCGTTCCAGGTTTTTCCTCCAGAGCCAGTGAGGCTGGACTATTCCTTCTTTGAGCGAGAAAAGACTTGTAGGTTCTTGGTGCCAAAGGAAAGCAAACCTTGTCCACATTATCTCACGCCCATAAGAGGTTGGTGCAGAGAAATCCAGCAGTTGTTGAAGACGTTTTCTGTTGTCAGTTACTTACAATGGTGTCTGATGGTTGTGTAAATGTAACCTGGGTCTTAATTATTAGTTATGACTCTTCTTTTTTTTTTTTTTTTTTTCAAGCATAGGCATAACTTGATTTTTTTCTAATTAAACATAAGTTTTACCTTAGATAAAATTCTTCCCAAAATGCTTTTCTTAAAGTATGCATGTCCCTCAATGTTTTCTCTTTAATCTATTTTATTAGGATTTTATGTGGTAGGTTAACACAAAATATAATTTGTGTGTGAAGTTTTGGCTTGAAAAGAATTTTAGTGGTTTTCACACTTACTAGTTTTATTCCTGTTTTTTTTTTCTTTAATAAAAGTCTGACATAGTAGCTTATCTTTGTACTCAGGTCCTCATCTGTTATACCCAAGTGAAAGGTAGTGTAACCCTCTACTTTCAAAAGTCATCTAATGGGTAGGTGGTCTACCTGTGTGCAATTTCTAATCTCAGGATATATGAGCACATAAATGAGAGAACCAAAGAGGGTCATGATGATGTTGGAGTAGTGTACCCTGTATAGCGACCCCAAGTGTCTAGAAGTTGTAATTGCTATCAAGGGTAGTTTTACGATGTAATAACTCAAGAGAACAGCGTATAAATACACTACACTGTTTTGATTTTTAATTGTAAAAACGTATTTGTAACCACGCATTGTTTTCCTATGTGCTATTTTGTCTTGAACTTGTAAAACACACCGAAGTCTGGGGGTGTAATGGGAAGAATGTAAAAAAAAAACAAAAAAAACATAAAGGATGTGTATACTTGAATATTCCTTGCATTTTTACAATCCCATATGCTCCTGTTTTTTGTGCTTGCAGTTATTTGTCACATGGAGGGGAGTGGCAAATGGCCTCATGACCGAACTGCAATCCGCCACATCCGAGCTGCTTTCCACATCAGCCTGGCAGAGATGCTGAAGAAGCACCACAACTATACCTGCTCGCCCTGTCCCACTCACTTAGATGTGTGGAAGGTATATACTGCTGTCATTTTAAATATATATATTGACGTTTTGCTATTTGGAATTATGTAGATTTTGCTTGCAAAGTTATTATATCTGATCAAAATTGCTGGCTGGATATTATAATCTGTCTGGCATGCATCATTTTGTTTTTAAGCATTTTTTAAATATTTCTGCCTTTAGGATGGTTTGGTGTTCCGGATCCAGGTGGCGTACCACCGTGAGCCTCAGGTGCTGAGGGAGAGTGTGAATGCTGAAGGCCTGCTGGTTGTCAGGGACAATGAGGAGGCTCAGGTTCTGGAGATGGCCACTATTCACAAGCCTCTCCTTACAAGCACATTGCATGGGTACGTTTGTTGAGTTTGCATTAGAAACTCGAGTTTAGAGATCTTTCATGTGAGTTTTTATTATTATTTTTTAAATGTTTTTTGAATTTGTTATGTGGTAGTTGTAGGTCATTTCTCTTTCCAGTTTCTTCACTTTTGTCCTCCATGCTCGCATGTATCTGCTTTTCATTTCTTTTGTTGTTGTTTGAAGTCTCCAGCAGCAGCAGCCATGTTTTGGAGCCGTGTGTCGCCTGGCTAAGCGCTGGCTCGCGGCTCAGCTCTTCAGCGAAGACATCACAGAGGACACGGCGGATCTGCTGGTGGCTTCGCTTTTCCTGCAGCCTGCCCCCTTTACTCCTCCAGGGTAAATGCTAGTACTACTTTTTAATCATCGGTCTAACTCTCGGAGGGCACGTTTCCCAGCAGTTGGCCTGCTTTGGTTAGTAGGTCATGTGAATGAGTTTCTCCCTCTTCCTCAGCTCTCCGCAGGCGGGTTTCCTCCGATTCCTTCGTTTGCTCTCCTCCTTTGATTGGAGGAACAACCCGCTGGTAGTCAACCTCAACAAGCAGCTCACAGGCAGGTTCTCCCTAACACAACCCCCTCCCCGTTTCTCAACCGCAAAACAAACCCCTGCCGACCTCGTTCTGTTTACACTCCCGGCACGGTTTCACATCCTTCCTACATGAGCCGATGTTTCTATGTCAAGTTGAATTGTTGTTCACCTCTCTGTCACGTGCAGCCACAGAGTACACAGAGATCAAGAACGACTTCATGGCCTCCAGAGAGTCTCTGCCCGTCATGTTTATAGCAACGCCTCAAGACAAAAAGATGTCTTTGTGGACCAGACGGGCACCCAGCGTGCAGGTCAGCTGAAACATAACTGCAGCAGCTCCTTTAATAGCTTTTATGAAAGGAAGTGAGTCAGGCCAGGCTGGATACTTACAATGCATTTATATATTTTAGTTATTTTCACATTTTTTACAGTGTGCAACTTCTTCATTAGACTGTTTTAAATATGCTGAGAATTATAAACAGCGGTGGAGAAAGGAGTTGCATGTCCTGGGAAATGAGCAGTCGCATAGTTTTCCAATCCTGGATCCTTTTCTTAAAGCACATTGTTCTCCTGGATCACACTGAAAATAAAGCAGCACAAGTTAGAATAGGATATGATATACGTTGTTGATCCTCAAGGGGAAACTTGAATCATTAGAAAATGCTTTTTAATCAGACTGATTTGTTGCATTTCTTACCACTGGCAGATAGCTGTGTTTTTTTCTTAGAGCTGGGAATTGATTGTGTTGAAGTCTTTCCAAAACTTGATGCAAGTCATTGATCTGCAAAACCAGAATTGCATTTTTTTAATCATTAAAATGGGAGTAAGATTGCTGCCCTCTTCCTAATATGCATGAACCTACGCCAACATAATAAGCGTCAAATAAAGGTGATAGCAAAACTTGTAGCTCACCAGCTGCCTTTTGTTGCCGTCCTCTGTCGAGGTGAAGTAAGTTAAATATTTCGTTTTGTACTCCTGTGCTTTAGTCTGAGCGAAGAGTCCAGTGGCACAAAGTTGCAAATAAAAGAAAAGCGCCCAGCAGCCTCCCATAGTTACCCAGATAGGTTTCCTGTGCTCTCCAACCTTGACCCTCCAACAAACGCAGTCTCAATAAGCGAGCTTCTCTTTTATACCGCTGGCAAAAAGCAGGATCTTAGAACTGTGACGTGTTTACAGTGACGTCATTGTGAGGAAATGGTATGGCGTCCTCATCTAGTCTCACAAAGAGGATATCCCTTTTAGTATGGTACAACAATAATCATTTTAGACGGACTGCCCAGCTGTCTCCCTGGTACTGCAGTTTTATTTACATGTTTATTATCTATTTTAAATATTTATTTCTATTAATTATCTTATGTTTGGCAACTATTGACAATCAATCATTAATTTTCTCTGAAAATACGCATATTGCATAAAACATATCGAACAGACATTTTTCATACTGAAATGTTGCGACACGTGTACTTATGGTGAAAACTGTTGATTTGACAGTAATTCAGTAAATGGTCATGAATACCTTCCACAGGCAGGATAAGACACACAAAAGGTCACTGCTAAAGAAGATTCTAGGTTGGTATTCAAACGCAGGACCGTCTTGCTGTAAGACAACCCACATTGCCACCCTGCCTAGTGCTTCATCCAAGCATATTTACTGGAATGTTGAGTGGAAAGAAAAAGCGTGGTTGAATCCTTGAGAGGATTGCTAAAGAAACACCACTGGAGTCTGTACTTTTAGTGCTACTTTAAGAATCCCTTCACACAGACAAATCCAGGACTTTCTGTAGGAAGCCGTCTTATCTGCTGGCTTTCCACTGATTGATCCAACTCCAAAGTCGTGGCACTTCATGCGTACTTCTGCTGACGAGATTTATATAGACGCTGACTTCATTTTCTAGCAAGACGTGGCGCGTGTCCACAATGACAAAAGTGTCGGTACTTAGCTTACAGTGACGTCATTGGCAACTAAGCAGGACCCTGAAAAAAGAAGACGATTCTTCAAACCAAACGATACAAGCAAGCTGAATGTTTCCATTCCACCTCAGCAGATCTGGACAGGCTGATCACCTGCATGCCACGCTGCTTTAGATCTGGAATACAATCCCCAACCAGTTACTTAAGTGGACACTGTGCACACAACATTGACACAGGGAAATGTCTGTTACAGCTGTATTGGCCTTATAGTTTAGTTTTACTTTTTAAATTGATTTTCTGGAAGTTGCTTTTAATGATGTTCCAATGTATTGACGTACACATGCACAGTATTTACAATTCTCTGATACAAAAGATATGAAATGGAGTTTAGTTTTAGACAAACACTCAAGGAAGTTGAGCACATCACAATTTTTCGTCCTGGTAGAAGTATTTCAATTTAAATTTTGATATTGAACTCCATTTTTGTGATGGAAACACTGTGTATAGAAACATTTCTATACGTTAAAGTCACAAATGTGGATATGATATGCTGCAATAGGCATGCTTGAAGTGCCGGTCCAATCCTGTAACTATGTTTACATCTTTGTTAGAAATGGAGAGCCTATGCTACAGAGTTTCTCAAAAGTGAAGCAGCTTTTAAACAAAAAAGTGAGATTCTAAGTTTATTTATTAAAAGCCACGCTGTTGCAGATTTCTAAAAAAAACAACAACAAAAAAAAACAGACTGAGCAGCCTATTTACTACCAAACTGATTCACACATACTCATGTGACTTCATTCAAAACTAGCAAAACTCTGATACCCAGATGTTTCTGCAGTTTTTTCCGAGACACCACTAGGGGGAGCCCATGAACGAATTATTCATTAATCCAGAAATGTTTGATTGTCAAGCTCACAACATTTAAATGTCTCATTAGTTTTAAACATAGCATAGATATCAGAACCTAAAATATTCACTTAGACAGAATTTCTGTCTTCAAAGCTGATTGATTTTTTAAAAATATTGCCTTGTAGTGTTTTAAAAAATATTATTTTTGAGGGAAAATTATTCTGCATAAATTATTGTATAATAATATTTTCTTTTCACATTACATTTGTTTGATTAAAGGGGCATTTTGATGCATTTATTAAGTGTTACTCCGTCTGGAACAGCAGTAAAGTAGAAAGTGATTTATTTATTTTTTTTGATTGTGTTGCTTTTTAGTGTCCAGTTATCTGCGTCATTCTGTGTGAATGAGGTTTGCATAGTTGTCAATTTGACTGCTAATAATATATTATGGAAACTGATAAAAGATGTATTTCAGTAGAAGTTCTTTTACGTCCAGAGCGTCTTTGTTTCATGTGACTTCAGATGCTTCAGCGCGTGATGGCAGTGGCTGCTGAAAGCCTAAAAGTGCTGGAACATCAGCTAATGGATGGCAGCCAGATCCAAGATGTCAGGGTGGGTGCTTGGATTCAATCACAAACACACTCCTCCTGGACGGATATTAAAATGGATGAGTTCTGACTAGAGACACACTTCCTCTTAACGCTATTATAATTTTTTTTCATTTTATTTTTTGTTCTCCCTTGTGCTTTAGGTTATTATGCGTCCTCCACTTGATGCCTATGATGTCTTGATTTACCTGAACCCGAAGCAGGTTCCTCTGCTCAGACACGCTGTGGACGCTCCAGCTGTCACCTTCAGCAGGGGGGTGATGACTGACGGTGCAGATCAGGCTGGAGGAGTGTTCCCTGTCGTCGACTATAACCCCGTGTCTCTCTACCTGACAGAGCTCAGAGTGAGTCCTAAGCTGCCCTGCAGACATATTTATTCCCCTTTTTGACTTTGATGATATTATGGGATTGATCAAAACAAAATAGTGGCAGTAAAAGGTACTTTTGTAGAAACACGACGGCTTTCTTCCTCTTTCTCCTCAATAGAAGCTGTATTTGTGGAGTTTTTGATTAAAAGGTTGTCCCTTCAGTAGACGTTTCCACCTGAACAGTGGATGTCTGCAGCTCCTACAGAGTCGTCATGAGCCTCTTGCCTATTTCTGCTATCAATGCTGTACCTTCTGGGCTTATCGGTTTAAATTTTAGGTTCTCCTGTGGTGAACAGTTCTTGCCATTGACAATTGATTGAGCAGTCCTTAGAACAGCTGTGTTTATACTGAGATTAAATGACACGCGTCAACTGGGCTTGCTCTAATTAGGTACCTTCTGAAGGCATTTAGTTTCACTTGAGCATATCTTAGGGGATCCAAGTCGAGCGATCAAAAACACACCACACTTACAATTTTTGTATATTCAAAGCAGTTAAATGTAACAGACTCCATCAAAAGCCACAGATTAAATTCTTTGTCTTCTACCTCATAAAATCCTAATGAATTATTTTTTTAGTTACATTTTGTCAAAATTTGAAAAGTTCAGTGGGTATGAATACTTTTTGCAGTTGTTTCCAGAAACCCGAGGGTGATTATTTTTTTTTCAGTAATGGTTCTTAGACTGCATGTATTACACCTTTCTTCGTATTAAACAAACAAACAAAGAAAAAAAAAACAACGTGTTTTTGAATTTAGTGTTTTAGTTTTGTGGAAAATATGACCACATTCCCTCATCTATTCCATTTTGTTTTACAGGAGGCATTTGGAGACCTGGCCCTGTTCTTCTGTGATCCATATGGTGGAACAGTGATCTCAGTCTTATGGAAACCTAAGGCTTTTGTCCCCGCACCTTTCAAAGTAAGAACCCTGCCCATCATATCTACCATTAATAATTAACATTGTTTTCAACTGTTGGAAACGCTTTTTGTGTCATTCCGAACTGCCCAATGTTTCGACATTTCCTCTCAGACGTCGCATATGGCTGCCCGCAGCGTGGAGGTGACGGGGGACGAGGTGAAGACCATTCCCAATGTTGAAGCGATCCTGGAAGACTTCCGTGTGATGGGGAAGGGCTTGGTGAAATCAGTGGAAGCAAGAACTGAGAAATGGATGTTTTAGACTGATGCGCCACTTTTTCTTTGTTTTCTTTTTGAATATCTTTTCTAATCATGGCATTTCATGAAAAGGAAGATTTAGAGCAATCCCAGCAACACATGAGTGAACTTTGTCTCCTTAGCAGCCGATGTAGTAATTCTGTTTCTCAGAAAGACAACATACCTGCTTGTTTTTGTAAGGCACGTTTTAATAAATGTATGTCAACCTTTTGGCTTTAAATGAGATTCTTGTCACCATTTCAAACATTGGCTTCTCTTTCAGATTCTAGTTGAAGGATTGACTGGGGCATCCAAGCAGCTTTGTTTGTGTGGTGTTTTCAGGGTAATTTGCAGGCCCGTTTCTCCTCCAAACTTGATGTTGTCATTGACATGCAGGCTTTTTCTTTTAGGGTGGAGTCCAATGCAGTTTCATTACCCAATGTTTACACGCAAAAACTGTATGTGCTAATTCCACCTACATTCCTAATGCTCTATACAAGTAGATCCTGAACACCTCTTCTGATCGCTCCTTTGATTCATCAGAGCCGAGTTCTTTCCCCTTCCAGATTACGACCCAACGAGGGTCAGAGCAACACTGACGAGTTTAGAAATGTATCTGTACATGTTTTGCACCAGTATGATTGTGAAGAACCTCAGAGAGCTCATTGTTTTTACCCACCAATTTCCACCTTCTGGAGCTTTTTGGACATTCTTTGCTTAAAGTGTCCAACATCTGCTCTCTGTCATCTCACTTTATTAATCACACAAGTCGGTTCTTGTGTGGATTTCTTTGAGTAGATCGCTTATTACATGCATATGGTGCTACCTTCATGTCGACAGGCCCGTTAAACGTACTTTCTGAGACGAACCTCGACAGTTTCAGGCCTTCTTATCTCGTGTTTGATTTGTAGCTTTTTATTGTTTGATTTATCAAGCAATAATAAAGGCCAATCCAGAGAAATGTGGCCAATTGCGATCTTTATCTAACTTATTTGAAGCATTATGGAATCATTCTAGATCAAAAACCTAATTTATAAAGGCTGTAATTTTATTATTAATATTATTATTATTATTAATCCAGTAAACTGTTGACATTTAGTCAACTGAGTTGTAAGACCTGTTTGTTGAAGTCACTGTGAAGGGTGTAATTTTCTAACGGAAACTGGATTGTTTTGTTTTTTTCCCCTGTGTGTTTGGTGATGCATTTACGTTGAGAATTTATTTTGATACACTTTGTTTCAAACCGAAACCGTAGTCAAAGTACCGTCAAGCAGAGACATGTTCTATGTAGACGGCGGTTTTTAGATGTCTGTTGCTGTATGGAATTCGTGGAAAGGGCCGTTCCCTCTGCTTCCTTTCTAGGAAAAATCTCACGGGAGATAACAGCCACAGCCCTGAAAGTACACCTATCATCCTGGGTTATTAGGTTTAATCTTTAAGTATAAGACAGCTTTAATTCCCTCATAAATGAAACTTCGAAATGTCTAATTTGGCTTTAGACTGATTTAGTTTGACAAGCTTTTACAGGAAATGACTCTAAATGTGGCTGAGAATCGTGCAACCATTGTATTATTCATCCTACAAAATCATGCTGACTTGAAAATAATAAGGCTGGGTTTCTCTTGGGGTTAGGTTGTGCCATGTTTATGTTTTGGGGTTTGTTTTTTTTATATCTTATTAAAAACTAAATAAGTGTATCACAAAGACTGAAAGCCTAAGTAAAGTTTTAAGAGGACACAGATGATCTGGGCAAAGGAGGGGGTGGAGGGATTCAAAGGAAATTAATACTAAACTGAACCCTTTATTGGGATTTTCAATAAAGGTGGGTTTTGAGAGGGGACCAAAGAAGGATCTCTGCTTAAATGGGCTTCATCATCTCAAACCCTGAGGGTTCAGACTTCACACTCTCAGCCCTTTAGCTGACCTCTGACTAACAGATCAAACTCCTGGGTGCAGTTTGCAAAAAGTGTTCATGGAGTCAGAGCTGAGAAGGGCCACGGAGAGCCTTACTTTGGAGTGAGTGAGGCGGCCTGTGGAAAATTGATTCTGAGACACTGTTGGAACCAGAGTGAACAGACTAAAATAAAAGCAACATCTCCTGGCTCCTTGGGTAGAAAGAAAAACAAAACACTACCTTGAGCTCCTCACCATCTGGATCTGATTAACATGTTTTCGGTTCGGACAGGTAAAAATGCTGCTGCAGTTTTTCAAGAACAGTCAGGTGAAAGCTGGTCAACTTTTTGAACTGAACTTGTTTTGCTGTTATTTGAAGGGAGAGACGTCACCTGTACAGAACAATCCCGTTCTCGTATTTGAAGACTGGAAACAGTAGGAGTCGAAACCAGTTGGTCTCACAAGTTGCACATATGTAATATGGACATATGCTCATATACTACCACAAACGTTAGCAAAGCAGTATGGAAAGGATATGCTGGGTTTTTTTTTATTTTCTTCTTGCATTTTTATCATTCTTTACATCTTAGGTTATTTCATTGACCATTGTGGGCTTTTCTGTCAGTAACAGAGAAACATAAACTTTTTTGTCCATGTGTGTATTGCTCAACTAATCAGAGCACCTTCTCCCACCTGTTTGGTTTGACATGACTGGCGGCAAAGATTAGGAGTAAAATGGAGACGTTTCATCTGGATATCGATTTGTTACTGATGCATTAAAAATTCAGAGGCAAATCATGCATTATTCCTGACATAATTTTTTTGTTTGTTTGTTTGTTGGTTTTTTGGGGGATGGGGGATTTGATTTCCAACAGAATTTTCTGGGCAGCTCATCCAGGGTAACTGTAAACCTCTCAGCTTCACTGACCATTATTCCCCTTGCTTAGGTTGCCGACTTGAGTGTGCGGCTGTATTACAGCGTACTCTTTTCATTTTCAGATGATGTTGTCACTGCAAAAGCCCAATTTAGGAATATTGTTTAATAGCCAGACGCAGGTCTAATCTTTTCCACAGTGTCTTGTGTTCCTTGGTCTTCATCATGCTATTTGTTGACTAAATGTTGTCTAGCAAACCTTTGGTAGCTTCACATAGCAGCATTATTATTACTAAGGTTACAGTCATATTTCCTGTCCCAACCTTCCTTGTTGTGGCATCTTTTCACATGCCACATTGAGAGTTTGAAGCTCTTTACAATACTCAAGAATCACCCAGAGATATGTTGTAAGGTCTGTTTTTAATAGTCTCAAAAGAGATTCCTCCCCGAGGAGAAAATGCAACGGTGATCTAGACGATTCACACACATTCACATAATCCAGAACATTCCTCTACAGGAGGAGGACTCTGGAATGTACCACATGTAAACACACACCACATTCCTTCTTAAACTTTGAAGAAGGAATATATATCTATCTACTATCTATCTATATTGATATAGATATACCCTATATAAATTTCACTGCAACCAAATGTCTAGAGAAGTAGCCTAATTTGTAAATGTTCTTCCTTGATGTACCTTAACCATTTGTACTGGACCAGTGAAGTAAGGCCAGCTAACAGACAATTGTGTACGTATAACTACTGAAATAACATAAATCTCCTTCTTCATGTTTTGGTCTTTCTTGGTGCAAATTTGATGTCTGTCCACTCATGTAGATATTCCAAATGCTTTCATTAGAAAGATGTCCTAAGAGCTACTAAAAAATATTTGGACATGTGGTTTAAGAAATATTCTTCTCAGCTGAAAATATATGAATTGAATATAATCTTTTAAGCAGCTGGTGCTGGGGAATGTTTCAGCACCTCAGGTTTCTGAACAGATTAAAATGAACCTATGGAACCTGCTGGAAGCAGACTCAAATATGTGGACCTTTGCCTAAGGGTCTTAGGCAAACGTCTTAGTATTGTGGTGTTTGGTTTCTGAAATTGAGACAAAATGCTGGTGGGTCACTTCTTAGTATCTCTTGGATGCTTCCTGCAGCGGTACAGTAGGGTCTGCCAGCTTGAAGCAATAGGTTTTTCATTGTCCTAGTATGCGGGAGCAACCTACAGACAACAAGGGCTTGATTCACCACTCTGACTCAAATTTTGAAGGTTAGAGCTAAGACTAAGTAAGTCTGTTTTGGAACATCACAGCGTGTTTGCTTTTGTGCCCCATCCAGTGGAAACATCCAGCAGGCACAAGCACAATTTGCTACTAAGATGAGAATCAGCAAGTCCAAACCTGAGGCTGTTGTCCCTTATAAGGTGATTTGGTAACTCCCAAGTTAGAATAAATTATGTACGCCATCAAAAGATGTCTTCTGGCCCCCATTCATGAAGAAATTGGTAGGAGGATGACTAGTTAATTATAGAATAACTAAAGACCTGAACGATACTTGGAAAAACCGGAGAGAGGAGTTGTTCACTGCAAGCCTGGAAAGACCTTCTGGTGTGAGAGTGGTCTTGTTATCTAAAAAGGGAATCAAATGACAGTCAACGTTCTGTTATGTAAAAGGTCATCTAAATGGGTTCTAATATTTCATGACACATTCTGGACGTTTCCCAAATGAAATGGGGCTCAAAATAGAGCAAGAAAATGTCTTGCCTTGCTTCAAAGGGACACAATAATAAAGTCCCTACCCATTTTGTTGATGTGATTTATGATCCAAACTAAAACTAAACTAAAAGTAATGGCATTTGTGTTTTACTGATATTAACTAACTGAATTTCACCAGTTTTTCACATCATTAGGTTCCAACTGACTATTTGATGTGCAAAAGTTTAAAGTTGGGCATAGCGATTTTTTGTTTTGTTTTGGAGCTTTTTGTGCTTGTTTCTTTTACCAAACTTGGCAGTTTTTCTGCGAATAAGGATATTTTTTAAATATTATTTTACAGTAGTAATTTGATCCCTGAATTCTAACCTAAACAAATGGATGTGATTTGTTTAGGGTTTAAACTCTTGTTTACAGTTCTGAGAGTCAGTTCAGTTGACGTTCCAAGAACTGACGTGTGTTTGTATTCTTTCTCGCTCAGACTAGATCTCAACGTCCAATCCCACTCCTTGCTGCCTGAACTTGCTTTTCCAAGAATAGAGACTGTACAGAAACTGTGGCTTTGGATTGCTATCACACCTGAAATAAATATGCAACATATGCAAAAAGATAAAGCACCTGTATCACTTTGCTTAAATTCTTGATGTTCGTTGTTAGAAAAAATGATCTAGGTTCATTTACTTATGAGTTTAAGGTAATGTTTTCATATTATTTTTTTTGTGTGTTGTTTGTTTGACGTCTTTCTTTTGTGGTACATCATTAACTGTTTTTAGGATGTTTGCCTGGAGGCTAGAAACATTTACACATTCTTGTGTTTTTAGCTGCGGTGGTCATTGGCTGATTGTTTTATTAGCTTCCTGTGAAACTGATTGGTAATGGTCAGCCTTGTGTCCACAGAAGGTTCCGGATCATCCGTAGTAAAGGTCTTTTGATCCATTGTGTGAAAAAGCCAACCTCCTTCCTTGTAATCATGATAAAAGGCAGTTGGGGACTGAGAGCAGAAGTAGTTGACCACAGACAGTGTTTGACGGCGGTTCTCCGCGTCTGGCTCAGCTTCCCTTTTCTGCAGAAAAGCAATTTGTGTTTTTGGTTGACTCCTTGCAGGTTAGGAACTAAAATTGACCCAACATTCGTTATGAGAGGAATACATTTACAACTAGTATATTACTTAGACTTTGTCTTTATGCTAATGAGTGTGCCCCATGTTTTGGAATTCATCTTTATTTTCTGTGTGTTTGGTGGTGTGACGATCTGTCTGTCAGGGTCTTGCAGAGATTTAGCTAAGATTTCAGTTGGACTGGTTCCACATTTTAGTGAAAGGAAAAGCAATCCTATGCACCACTGGTAGTGATTAGCTCATGACAGAAACCTTTCTTTGTGAAGTTTTTGTTCCCTGAACAGCAAGGCTTTTGTTTAATTCTCCTTTTTAGAGGACTAAATCGACTTCAGGTGACCCCTTAAGAATATTAGAAGGGTAAAATCTATTTTAAATGCATGTTGATGGTGCAGATCTGCATTCAGGTACAACACAGAAATGTCTTTGTTTTGAGTAAAGACATTCCCTTTTTTATCTTTTAATCATCAAGTCCTCCGCCCCTCCGCCTCCACTCCCAAATATGAATTCAAGAGCGTTTTGATTTCTTGTCATACTACAATCACATATTTTAATGGAAATGCGACCAACACGAAATTGCGAACGTGAAAGTCAAGGATTCACGGTTTTCACATTTTCATAAAAATCAATATTTGAAAAGCGTGGTTTTCAAATGTGCTCAGCCCCTTTATTTAGGTGCCCCTAAATTATATCCAGGACAAGCAACTGCCTTCATAACAGTAATTAGCATCCATTTTTTGAGTGATTTATCTCAGTTTTTTCACCCCTCCTCTGAATGCTTCAAAGGATTGTCAGAGAACATCAGTAAACAAACAGCATCTGGAAGGCTGAGAAATCCAGCAGGCCAGGCAGGAAAAACCTCTTGACGTAAATTAAAGGGGCGGTATTATGTATTTCCCTAGAAACATGGACATTTTTATACGATACCTACAGTTGTTATAAAATCATTGTATCAAACATTTGATCCCTTCTCTCCTACACTTTCTGACATTCTGCCTTCAGCACATCACCACAACAATGCCTGTCACTGTGCCATTTACAGCTGTCCTCAGGAGCGTTGGACTGAGAAGTGTTATGATGAGCTCAGCAGACGTCCAGTTCCACTATCCATCACCCAGTTGCTGCTGCCACTGGTGGAGTTGAGTGGGGGAGGCTCTGTGAGGAGACATGATATAAAACTAAAAAGCAGAAAAAAAAAGAAAAAAAGGTCAATTTTACCTGACCCCACCGCACCTGCATTATGATAGGGGGATGTTGATAGAACAATAGATGGAACTAAACACAGGCCAGTCATGAAATATTATGGAGAGAGAAGAGTGCCAAATTACAATAGCTAAATCTACATATATAAAAAAAAGAAAATGTCAATTTATTAAAACTGAAAATAAATATAGATATAACTTAAGAAATCTATAATTATGTGCGGCGTTTTACATAATACAATAGTTTTGTCAGACTTTAGAACTAAACATGCTGAAGCAGCTCTTAGTTTTTATGCATCAGAAATATGGAATCATCTTCCTGCTCAGTGTAGGAGTGCACCCACCCTGATCACATTTAAAACAAGGTTATTAACCTTTTTATTTGTTGTTGTCTACTCTCAAACTCTTTTGAACCTGATTAATTTTAACCTTTGTGTGCTTTTTCTTAATGTATGTTATGTTTTTTAACTACTTTGAGGCAAGATGCTCAAAGATGCTATTTAAATAGATTTCCCTTGCCTTAGCTAGTGTTTAAACTTCTCTGTGACCTACTGTTTGCACTTGTTTGTTGTGAAATGAATGTTGTAACTAGTTGACTTTGATGTTATGGGTAGGAACCGTTTGGGCTATTCTTGCAACTCTCACGGACACAAGACCTCTGTGGAATCTGTAACCTGCTACGGCACAGTAAAGACAAACATTTTGTATTGTCTATTTTACTTATCACTGAAATTATCTTTGTCTCCATATGTGGTACTTTGTCTTGGTCTAACACATGCAGTTCTTACGAGATGTATGAAGCTGGTAGTTGCAATGCAACAAACAGTAAAGGCGAATAACATTATGTGGCTCCTAAAGGCTTAATTTTCCTAGATTGACAAAGGCAGAAGTAACAGGTAACTTTTTCTTTTGTAATCTTGATAAAATGTGCAGATGCTGTAAACAAGCAGATCATGGATCATGTCAGCGAATAGTTTTACAGACACATCTGACTAAAAATTATGCCTCCATCCCACAATAAATCCTCCATTACCTTTCAGCACATGATGGAAAACAACAGGCACACTGGCAACTCTCAGTACCAGTCGTACACATCTGGTAGACACATTGTTTACTTGATCGACAACCTCTAAAATGGAAGATTTTAAAATTTCAAGAAAAACACGAGATAGAGGCTTTGTAATTCTAATGACTCCTTATCCTGGAAGCAAGGTGGAAGAAGTCTCTTTGAGAAGTTGTGCACCATTTCTTTCCTTATTACCCTATCTATATTTTTTTTTTTTTTCTGGTGAGCCAAGCTATTCCAGGAAAAGATACCTAGAAACATGTGGCTCAAAAATGCAACTCTTGCTTTAATTTTGACATCAATCTAGAAGCCGAAAAAGATCAAATCACAAAGTAAAACCACGTGGACAAGTCAGAGTCAGAACCTAAACGTACCTTTAACACTTTGAGGTCAAAATGCTAAAGGTACACTTTGTCACTTAAAGGGGTCACCTTTGTGTGACCCCTTTAAGTGGAGTTTCACCTGTAAGAAAATGCACTTATTATCTTGAGATACCAATCTGGGCCAAATTTTATGTCTCGAGTTTAAGTTGTGTAGAACTGAATATGAACAAAGAACACAGCAAAATTTAAGAAAGCAATGACAGAATTTATTCAAATAACGAAATTAAAGTTCACAAACAGTAAGTATCCTTTACAGAAGGTGGCAGTATGCTGCAGGGAAAAAAAAAAAAAACTGAAGAAAAGTGTTTTTATTATGGGTGTTACGGGCGGTGGCCTTGTATGTTTCTTTTGTCTCTTTCTTTTCTGTATATCTGCAGCTTTCTAATGAAATTAACTCTATTGGGAACTGGCTGCAGCCCTAATCCTCCTGTGCCACTCCCTGAGGTCTACAGCGGAGCTGATTGGCTCACCAATTGTCGGCTCCACCAATCCTTGATGAGGCCTCCCTTTTTAAACCCAAGACTTCCTGGGAGAAGGCGCGGCTGATTCATTATTGAGACAGCTTGCCACTTTGCTGGGTGTTTGACTGTGGTATACTGCATTGTCTTTGTGTGAACTTTTGTAAATCTTTGTTACGTGTGATAGTCCCTGTGAGGAACTTTGTATGTAAGCTTATAGTAGCCTACTAGAGTTTTGTTGTTTGTTAACCTTGGGTTTTGGTCCTGTTTTGTTTGGTTAAGATCTTTGGTTTCCAACACTGGTTGTTTTGTGGACATAGTTTTATTCAGTGTTTTGTTTTTGGTTATTACACCTAAACTTTTGATTGTAAAGGTTTTTTTTTTCTACCTTTTTATTTTGTTAAACCCAAACAATAAATCCCAAACTGAAAATCCTTAACATCTAGGTTTCTTTAATGTTACTTCTCCTTCCACCTGGCTGAGCTGCGTCGTAACAATGGGTAACTCACTTTAGTTGCTGCTTGAAGATCAAGAAGCAATCACCAAAATATGTTTGTTGAAGCTAAAACTAAATCAACAATATAGCTTTTAGTAACACGTTTGCCTAATGAAAGCTATTTGGATATTAAATACAGAGGAGGAAAAAATCTGCAAAGGCAGGGTCAGATGAGGAGAACAGCATATGAAGTGTCTTATGCTCTAAGACACTTTACATCTGTGAAATAAAAGCTGAAATCCAACATTAAATCAATTAGTCTTAAGTTGTGTAAGCCCAAAGATAAAATCTGCTTCACTACATTGTTAGAGTAAAAATAATATATTTTCCTGAATGTTGGGGTGGGTGGGTTTTCAATGTAACTCCATTCGGTTCCTTGGTAAAAACCTACTTGTGCAATCAGTTGTGCAAACTCAGGTTTTCAACTGTAAACAGGCACAAAATTAATGGGAAAATACAGAAAAAGTACTGATATGCCTATGATTATTGACAAGGCCATCTCTGATTGGTTTTAAGTGGAACCACATTTCTATTGAGTGAGACAATACCATGGGGCTGATGAGTTTTCAAAAGAACTGATCCGATAAATATGTTGGGACAAGCGACAATGGTTATCTAAATGCATAAAACAGGCATGAATTACATTGCACATGAATTTAGAGCGTCACTGCAAGGAGCACAGAAACTTGGCATGTCAAAGCTGACTGAGGCTGTCGCCATATTAAGATTAGTCTTATTACAAAAGTGTTGACCTGTTTAGAAAAAATATTTGATTATAGTCTAATCTTACAACCAAAGAGTTTTAGGTATGGAGGAATCAACCAATGTTAGGTACAATGTTACACAATTTAGTTATCGACCAAAAGTGTAAAAGAATGCTTATGACTTTAACTCCTACAAATAAACAATATACAGACATTTGTATGCATTTGCTTACTGACCACTTTATCAGCTGAACCTGCTCCATTACTTTAACACAAATCAATCCACTCAGGTTTCTGTGGGTGGTGAAGACTAAAGACTGAGGAGGAAGGAGATTTACAGTACATGACTTTAGTATCATGAGTGTTGATTTTAGATATGCTGGCCTGAATATTTCAGAAACCGTTGATTTGTTTGGACTTTTACACAAAGCCGTTCCTCCGGTTCACAGAAATTGGTTTGAAAATGAAAAAAATATCCAGTGAGCAGCAACCTTGTAAAGAAAAATGTCTAAGTTAAAGGACAATGGGTCTGGTTCAGCGTGATATAATGCCTGTCCAAAAAAAAATAAAAAATAAAAAGTCATCTTGTTAGGGTTAATATTTTCATGTCCAGAATGTAGGTAAGCTGTTTGCTTGAATACTCTGTTTTGATCAGACTTGTTGATAATTTAGCTTTGAACATATTTCAATGCATTTCTGTTCAACTTTGAGCTGCCAAAACTTACAGAAAAAGTTGTTCACCTACTTTACAAAGTTAGTGCTTAGGATTTAAAATCACATAATTCGATGACTCAAAATCTGTGTATACCTGAGCACAGCTAGCAGAGCTCTTTACATAACAGCTAGACTACAAGGGGCCAATGGAAAACCTTTGTCACCCGTTCTATGTCATTATAAAGGAAGGAAAAGCCACAGGTTAAAACCAGAAAATACAGATTTGATAAAACATGATGTGCACAAACAACAATACAGTTTTGACAGACATGCCGAAGAAAGTCTGGTAGCTATCAGGTGTGCTAAATGCTGCATACATCTCACTAGTACTGACATAAATACACACAGTAAGTTCACAGGAGGGAAATGAAAGTTGAGCTTAATGAAGCTTGATTCAAAGACTGGATCAAGATAACCCTTGTTTTGATGTTTCCATGTTACAGGTCTAAATGACATGTCATTAGACAGTGGAGTCTGATACCAAGTGTTGTGATTTAAACTTTCTTTTTAGAAATGTGATTGTAGAAGTATATTTGAAATGTATTATTTACATCCCACTTTTTGTCTAAACTTGAACATCAGGTTCTCTATAGGCAGTTAGAGGAAGCGCCATGGAGCAAACAGGGACTCGGCGAGTTCAGAATACTATGCTTGTCTAGGTATTTGTACCGGTTTAGTTTTCTGTTACAGAGGTAGATGCTGTACTTCACACATAATTTTAGAGAAGTGATTTAGAGAACCTGTCTGCAACAGGTTTTCTGCTTTTCCAGTGCTGTACCTAGAACTATGAATCGTGGTTTGTGTGATCATTCTCACAGACACCAAAATGCATATTTCATTTTCTCACTCTGTGGGGGAAAGAGGAATGGAAGAGTTCCTAGAAGTGGGGAAAACATGCATTTGTGTTTTACATTGTTAGTAACTTTTAGGGAGGGTAAAAAAAAAAAAAAAAAAGCCTAGTGAGAGAAACCAGTCTGTGAGTCACAGATGATGGGAGGTGATATGGGCAGGTCCAAGCCACATGTCCAAGCCCAGTGCTCCTTCTGCTATTTAAGAAGGAGCACTGGCCCTCCACCTTCAGAGCCACAGAGCCACTAAGGAAGACCCTGTGCATCTGCTTTGTTTGTATCTGCTCACCAGCCTTCAACAAAATGGGTCGACAGAAGTTTTATTTGGACAAACTGGCCCGCTTCTTTCAGATCCGTAACCTGCTGCTCCGCCAGGCCCTGGCAGAGTGTCTAGGCACTCTCATCCTTGTGGTAAGTCAGTGTAAATGTGGTCCAGATTCCACTTAGGATGCTCACTTATAACCTGTGGTATGCATTTTTTTTAAAAACCCCACTTATAACAAAAATATGTTATGTACTTTAAAGGGACTCAGTGTAAATCCTTAAAGGTCATTTATACACACACATTATAGCAATTGTATGAGCAGCCCTATTTAATCTAATGAAAGGTAAACTCTACTTTCTGATAAGACATGAACTCTGCACCAGAGAATTGTTTTGTCTTTCTGTTCACTAAGCCGTAAATATAGCAGTCCTTCTTATCTGACATCTCTGAATGCAGAAAAGTGATGGATGATAGTGAAGTAAAAGAGGTTGACGAATGTTGTTTACTCAGTCAAAGTGGACTGAGACCAAACAGCAAAGTAACTTGCTGTTCAGGGTCACATGTTAAATTAACCTTTATTTGCTTAATCAACATACTGGAGCCAAAATAAAATAAAAAAAAAGTAAACCTCATTTTATTTGCCATCATGTGATACGTGTGTGTTTGCATTAGATTGTGTATATGAAAAAATGAATTTTTCTCTATAATTTATCCAATGGGAAATAAATTTTATGTTCTGCTTTTCATAAGTCATAATTTAGGGATTGAAATTGGCTTTCTGTGGCACAATAACTTTATTTTTTATTTATTTCATTTCGAACATGATAGCAGTGTAAAACTCAGTGAGTTCTGGTTTGCTTCAGGCATTGTTTCACTGATTCTTTGAATAAAATTAGTTTTGAAGTTATTACTTTAAATGCTGCTAGCACATCGCGGTAAGTAGGAGACCACGGAGTTTTAATATTGACTTGCCATTTACTTTGGATCAGTACCACCCTGACTCCCTTTCATGATCTTTCAGGCAGAACAGCTCCACACTGAAATTATTATTATTTTTTTTATTTAACGTAAAAAGGCTTCAGTCACAAATGCTGTGATGTAACTAGGTGTGGTGAAGTTAACACATGTCCATACCTTTACAACAGTGATACGTTTGACAGGATTTTACTTCCTCAGTAAATTCAATACATGTCATATAAGGGTTTTACTTTTCCTAAAGGAACTTATTATTTCATTTTATTTCATGTGATTCAACAATTTTCACTATTTAGGTTTTAAATAAAGCAGTTTGGTAAATACAGAACAAAAAATAGTGTGTGTCTGTGTGTGTGTGGAGGGGTGTGGATGTGCATGCGTGTGCATGTGCGTGTGTGTGTGGGTGTGTGGGTGTGTCAATCTGCACACCTGCATTGGTATTGTCTCTTTAAATTGTTGCATCACCAAACAGGATGACTTCAGTCCATGTTGGGGGGGGAATCTAAAATGTTGTCAGACATGTTCAAGTAAACATCTGTATTTGTCAGAACAGGTTATTGATTCATCTTGATTAAAATGTCAAATGCAGGAACATCATGACTTTTGTTATAATGCAGCAGGTCAGAATTTTCCATTAAAGCATCTGACAGTATTGCCACGGCCGTGTGAGATCCTCCCGCTGAAGTCGAAAAGATGCCACACAGGAGGGGATTTAGAGAAAAGGATCTGGCCCGAAGGGTTTTTTTCCCTTCAGACAATTGCCAACTGTGTGTCCCAGTGGGCCGGCTGCAGAGGATTTTTTTTTTTTTACAAGCTCCCCAACTGTGTTCAAAGTTCTACAGTAGCTATGATTAGATGCATAAGTTGGTTTCAGTCTTGTTTGCTGCTCCGAAGCAAACCACAGCAGCATAATATCATGTTTTGTCACACTTATGTTCAATTAAATGTGGCGCTTTGAAACAGAGTTCAATCTGAGTAAGGAAGCATGCACTTCCAAGCTGAAGGTTCATCATTTGTAATCTAATGCGTCTGACATTAAGGACTAAACACTGCAGTGCTGTGGCTGCATGCACTTGTCTGCAGGCAGATTTCCCATAGTTTTTTTTTGTTTCTCTTTTCCTGACTTATGGTTTTAGCATTGACAGTGGCGTGTTTGCTATTTTATAAATATACAGCTCACTGAAATAAATATGTGCATCTCCTCCGTTTCACAAATAGGATTTTTCTGTATGTTTTTTTTTTCTTAAATTAGGTTTTCTTGTCCTTTAGCTCAAGAGTTTTGAAATTGTTCCTTCACCTGCAAACAATACAAATTTGTTTCCAGATGTAACTTTACTTCCCTTTAATTGCTAGAGAATGAAACATTGGTATTCTGTGCCAATGTTATGCACTTGAAACCTGGTATGAACATGAGACAGTGATGACTGTGGGCTTTGACAGGTCAAATCTGATGAGGGATTTTGAAAGTTCAAGTGAGTGAGTCTTAGATTTGGAAGAATCTCCTTAAGGCCTTCTTCAGATGCATCTGCTACTGAAATGGAATGCACATACTTTCAGCCAAGCTGTAAATATAATCATTCTTCCAGCCATAGTGGTCACAGCTGGAAAGACATTAAAGTTGCTTTTATTTTTTATTATTTTTTATTTTTTTTTATTTTGCATATAATTTATCAAAGCCTATGCGCAAAAGAAGAACAAAAGCAGGATTGGTGGTTCAGACTACCGAGTTCAGTGACTTTGGCCACTCGGGCTCCAGTTCTCACTTTGGTAACCCCCAAGCCTGACCTCAACTTCTGAGTGGTGTGGTTTTGCTGAATAGCACGCTCATCCTTCAGTTCACAAAGTCAAAGCCTAAACATGGATCATGCAGACCTGTTAAACCAGGCATCTTTAAAAAAAAGGAAAAGGAGGATGTCCATAAAAAAGGGGGTGGGGGCAACAGTTGAAAATGCCAAAAAACAAAACAACAAAGCTGTAAATTCTTCTTTGTGTTTTCCACAGTGAAATCCTTTTTTGACCACTGTCTACATAAAAAGTAGACAGGGGCAGATATTCTTTTCTTGCCCCAACTGGCTCCCATTCTTTGTATTTTCTATATGAATTCTAGGTTATACATGTTATTTAACAGAACAGACAAACTTTAATGTAGTGATAAAGTTATGTGTCTTGTGCTTTCAATGTATGAGAATAGCCCTCTTCTGGTTCCCCTTTTGAAACTTTTCTTGCGGATTTACGCTCAAAATTAGGACACCTCAGTGACCTCTTCATACAAACAGAACACTGTAGTCCTCTGTTACTTCAGAACCACAACAGAGTTCATTTTTTTCCCAGCTCCAATAGCTTTTTGTTTGACTGGCTTCCCTGATAACATTCGTCCAGGTACATTTTCGTCTCTCAGCTTGACCTTGATGCATGACAAAAGAAGTGTTGTTCATGTGTTAAAATGGTTTAAAAATGAACAACAAGATGGCTGTGTGTTGGGTCAGCACTGAAAAATCCACTATTAGAAGCGACTTTAACGAAGCACTTTTTTGTTTTTCTTTTTCACTGACAGCAACTGTGTTTTTTCATTACTGCTCCTGGCAGATATTTACATGGAGATATGATTCAGCATCAGCAAACAATATCAATGTTATTTAAAGTCAACCCGGTGTTCTGCCTTTTAGATGTTTGGCTGCGGCGCCGTGGCCCAAAGTGTGCTGAGCGGCGGCACCCATGGCAGGTTCCTCACTATCAACTTTGCCTTTGGCTTTGCTGCCATGTTAGGCATTCTGATCTGCGGCCAAATATCAGGTGAGCAAACTCAAGCACACTCCTGCACTCCTCGCTTTAACGGCTCGTTTTTTTTGTTTGTTTTTTTTGACTATGTGGCCATGTGATCAGTTGCATGTTACTTGATATACATTTTTACATCATGTCATGCCTGCACTGTAGTTCATGTGATGTTGACATGATTGCCCCCTGTAGGTGGACATTTGAATCCTGCAGTGACCTTTGCGCTTTGCCTGCTTGGAAGAGAGCGCTGGAGAAAGTTCCCCATGTACTTCCTCTTTCAGACAATCGGAGGTTTTTTCGGCGCTGCCGTTATCTTTGGCATGTACTACGGTGAGTACTGACTCCTACAGGGATTCAACAATTATCCAGTGACATTCAGAAACCTTTCCGCGTCAGATTGTGATGAATATCACACAGAAACACAGTGAATATCGTTTTTTCTTTTGTTTTTTTTCATTCCCCTGCTTTAGATGCCTTGTGGGATTTCCCAGGATGTTTTAATCTCACTGACGATTCTTCCACTGCTGGCATTTTTGCCACCTATCCCGCAAAACACCTCACACTTGTGAATGGATTCTTTGACCAGGTACTTTAAAAAATATATGTTTTGTTAATAGGAAACTTCGTATCATCTTGAAATCTACTTTTTTTCATTCCCACACGTCTTTTTTTTAATAAATTTTTTTTTTACACAGATTATTGGCACGGCAGCCCTCATTGTTTGCATTCTGGCGATTGTGGACCCGTTCAACAACCCAATCCCCCAGGGCTTGGAGGCCTTCACTGTGGGATTTGTGGTTCTGGTCATTGGACAGTCGATGGGCTTCAATTCTGGTTACGCTGTCAATCCTGCCAGAGATCTCGGACCACGTCTTTTCTCTGCCATCGCTGGTTGGGGAACTGCAGTTTTCACGTAATGAACAAATTCTTGGTTTCTTTTTGGCCAGTATTTGGGGAGAGGGGGGTGTGGAGACTGCATGGGAGATCTCGATTTGTTAGAAAGCCTTTAGACTTACACTGACCCCACAGCATTGGTCAAGATGGTCACAGCTTTTACCTTTCAGAGGCGCTAAGAATCGTCTCGCTTAATAGTTATGTTCATTTCCGTGTCTATTAAAGACTATTAAAGACTACTTTAGTGGCTACTAAATTCAAAAGTTGACAAAGAATGATGAAAGTGCTTTTGGCTCACCAAGCTCAGAGACACTAGCTACCCAGGTCAAAAATAGGCGATAGCAGTCTGCCACCTGAGCTGAAGTTTATCAGCTATTCATCAAGTGATGAGAAAGAAATCCCTTAAATCTGAGATTTCTATTTCTTTTTCCATAATCTTTGGAAAAGGGTGTTTCCAAATGAGAAACTGTTTCTAGTTGGTGAAGATGAACCAGACATTATCACATGTTCACGACCATGGAGCACTACAAAGATTTATCTTTTTGCGCAAAGTGTTCAATTCTTTTTTGGTCTGTCAGGACTGACACATGATTTTTTTATTTTTTATTATGTATCAGTAAACATAATAAAAAAAAGGTGAAAGAAGTCTCATTTCTATTTTCCATGGATTTGGAAGAAGTGTTATCATATGGAGGCTCATTTTCTGTTTCAAAGAGAAGTTCAGGCACAAGGGGAAGTCAACAGAAATAACTTCTAAAGTAAATGTTCTGCCCTATTAGAAAAAAAAAAACAATGAACACGTCATGTCTTACAATTTCAAATTGTATGTTTTGTTGCTCTGAAATGCTCTTTATGTCACTTATATCATTCTTGATGACATTCTCGTCTCTTTTCCCCCTCAGGTTTAGAGATGGCTGGTTTCTGGTGCCGACTTTCGCTCCATTCCTTGGTGCCATTACTGGCACGATGATTTATCAGCTAATGGTTGGCTTCCACTTGGAGGGAGAAGTGCGTGACCGGGAAGAGAACAAGAACAAAGAGGAAAATCTACAACTCACCGTCAGCTCCAACCCCAAATCTAATTCCAATGGCAAAGAGGCTAATTGCTAAAGCCAGGCTCAGAAAGAGTTGTCCTGAATGCTAGACACATGCCAGTGGCTCCGAAATCTACTCATGTAAATATCGATATAGCACAGCTGTATTATTCCTGCCACTTATATGTTATATGTTAAGAAACAGTCCTAATAACACATTTTCTTTACATTGTTGTGTAGCTGTATTATGGAGGAATTTCTGTACAATATGAGTAGAGACACTATTTCTAAAGGACGTTATATTTCACATCAGAGACGTTAATCTGAATGAACGTGTCTCATCGTACTTCCTTTTTCAGCAGTATTTTATACTTTGACATTGTTTTTCTTGTAATTTTTTTTTTATACATTTCTTTGTCAAGTAAGTTTTCTAGTAAAGTCATTATATGGCAATTTGAGATTCTGTTGTTTTCTTCATTTTTTGGCCTGGTCATTTTAAAAGAAGAATTCAAGATAACATTTAGCAAAATGCCAACTAATGAAACTATCTATGTGGAAGAACATTACAAAAAAAAAAAAACAACAACCCATAAACTGCGGCTAACAAATCATGTTTGTTAACTGAGTTAAGCTGAGCAGAGGGCAGGTTTCCTGTCACCTTTAGAGATTAACCACTGTTCTTTTAAAACAACTATTTTCAGCTGTTGTTCAGGCAAGTTCAGTTCACCAAGTTCAGTGGGATTCTTCTTTACAAAGAATCCCGCATGTCCTTTTCTGTTTGAAACAAAAAAAAAAAACATTTTGAAAAAGGTTTTCCCAGATAAAACTGTCCCTTTAAAAGAATGTTTGGTGCTTATAGAGAAATGGTTAAATATCATCATAGTGTTTGTATAAATGGCATTGAGCTTTTGTCTTGCTTTTTTTGCTGGGGTTTTTGTTATTGTTATTCTTATTGTTGCTCCCACAGCTGTTGATGGTTTCGCACATTGTGCAACTGCAGTTGGGTGTAAAACTAAAATCTTTCTGGTTTGTGTTTTGTGCAAAGGCAGGGCGGAAATGCTTTGATACCAAAACAATGAAGTTCTGTTTTTATGCTGAAGCCTGAAAGCAGCTTGTATTACTCTCTTGCTTGTATCAGGTGGTGCCTGGAGCCAGATTACAGCCGATAAAATAAAAAGAACAACTTTAAAAAGTATAAGGCTACCGTGCCCTTCCTTAACCTATTTATTTATTTATTTACTTTTGTAAATTATGAAGATTTTTTTTGTGGGCGACACACTACCTAGACTATATCATTTTGGTTATATTTGCCCTTTGACATAATTTACTTCTCAAGTAAATATTTAGAGCTTTATTATTCCACAAATAAAATATGACTTTGCAGAAGTGCGGTGAAACAAGCGAGACTAGACAGGAAAATCAACAAAGGACACATTCCTTCAGGCAAAACGGTGGGTGAAAAAACAGCTGACATTTGGTATCTTAAGCTTCCCATTTCATGGCTGTTTCTCAGCAGTATCTCCAAGCTCTGCTTCCTCCATATGCACAAGTCATCTCAGGCCTTGGCACTCCATGCCAGACATTCCTCTTGCAAAAATTTCTTGGCAAATCTGTGAAAAAAATATTGGGGATTTAACATCCTTGCCCTTTATCCAGCTTCTGATGTGCACACCGTATTGACAGACAGCACTTCTGTGAAAGAAAATGAGTGCAAATCCTCCCAGCTTCAAGGGAGGATTTGCAGGTCAGCTTTTTGTTCGATATAGATCTCTAAATCCAGCAATGACCAATTCTTTTCAATTTATGCCACTGTTAAAACAGGTTGCTTCAGAACATTGGTCTCTACTTAAAAACATGTTTGACCTAAAGGATGCTTTAAGAAACAAACAAAAAAGGGAACGTCATACATGGGAATTAATGATATATATTGTATAGCGTCCTGAAAGACGTGTATTAATATCTAATGAAAACAGCTGTTCTCAGTTCCACGCAAACTCCCAATATTATGTAACTGACAGACAGAGGTAACAATTTGTTCTTGAACCCATGTACAAACATGATATTTTCCACAGTAGAGGGCGGAGTCCAAAACTGAGTGTGTGGTGGGAGAAAAAAATTTCATGTAAGGAAAGTGAAACAGTTCACTGACTGATGGTGGAGATACTCCATCAGCAGTGATGCAACATTCTCCAGTGTGCAGTGATGTTACCAGAACCAGTAACGTCACCAGTATAACTCTTTAAAGACTCTTTAAAGACAGATTAAAGACACACTCAACATAATGCAACAGTATGGCCGAAAAGATGTGACTCTTATCTACACCGAGAACAACTCGCTGCTCCAGGCTTTAGTGGAAACATACCAGCATGCTTTGCTTTGCTTTAGGAAAATATTCTCTACAAAAATATTCTCTTCAGTCCAGAGCAATATGTAACAACACTTCATGAAGGGGCTGTCAGGAAAATGTAAGGAATATTTTGGGGTTCAAATTATTAACAACCAACTTATTTAAAATTTTCTTCCTATCTGATTGAACTTGTTTGTGCTCACACTGCTTTCAGTCATTGCCACTTCAGTCAGTCAAAGTAGATGATGAAAGGTTTTCATATCTGGAACATTTACCAGCATTCCCTGTGAACCTAAACCTGTTCATTATACTGCATAACCAGAAAGTAATTTGGGCTTCTTGAATAAAAACGGGTTAGGGAACCGGAGAGCTTTTTGTTGTTAATCAAAAATCAAGTTAACAACAAATTGAAAAGCTAAAACACAGCAGACATGTGTGTATGCTGTTATATAATAAATGTAAAAAATAGCTTAAAAAAAAACAAACATTAAAGCTTATCGACAAAATATGAAAAGTTCAGGATGTCATTTGGTTTCTTTCCAAGTTAAAATGTTATGTAAAACATCCCTCCCCCCCCACAAAAAAACCAAAAACATCCCTATAAAACATGAATAACTCACACATTGAAACACGCAATGGCAACACTTGCATTGAACTTCTTTGGAAAGATACAGGGGACGTCAACTTAAACCACTAAAAGGAGGGTTGGGTCACTGACTTATTTTCCCTCAGGCTCATTTTAGTTAGTGTGGTTTCGGTGTGATACTTAAACCAGAAGAGAAAAATCTTCTAACATGGAATATGAAATAGAAAAAATAAAATAAAATAAAAAATGGACATATCGGTAATGCTACAGCCGCAGTTTATGAGACTTGTCAGAAACTGAAATTGCTGAGCAAGACAACTTTGACCTTGAACATGGCATACCTCATCAAAAACAAATCCACCAGCTCATTTTCAACAGCACAATCCTGCTGCACAAAACAATTTGTGTAAATAGTCTTAAAAAAAAAACTGCCTGGGACCAGAAAGGACATCATAGAATAATCATGTCTTTCCAATGGACTGTTGGTTTCTCACTGACCAGCCTAGATGATCTGCGATTGACCTGGTGCCAGAACCTGGTCACACCTTATTCCAAAAGCTTCCATCTGGCAGGTTCAGGATCCTGAGCGCAAGAACCGAGACGGCAAAACGGCTTCTTATGAGCCACACCGCTAAATCCTGTTTAAACTATTACTGGAACAAAACAAAAGGAAACGTTTTTATATGACTCTGTGAACCTTCTGAATATTCTGGGTGTGGATGAACATTGATGTAACCCTTTATATTGATACACTTTTTTTTTCTTGACTCTTATGCTGTTGTAAAGTGGAATAAAAGACAAAGGTTTCTGTCAGTCAGTTTTTATAAAGTGAGCAACATAATTAATATTATATGCAAAGTAAATGGGAAAAAATAAAGTCTCTTATGGTGAAACCAACAGCTTCCTGCAGTGGCTGCAGGGACAACGTCCATGTAGTATCAGATAATCAAAGATTACCAAAGAGGTAAAAAGTGCCTCTGTGCAGCCTTTTTTCTGAAATATATTTTTGTCTTATTGGTCACACTGGGCTGCACAGTAGCGCAGTTGGTAGAGCTGTTGCCTTGCAGCAAGAAGGTCCTGGGTTCGATTCCCGGCCCGTGGTCTTTCTGCATGGAGTTTGCATGTTCTCCCTGTGCATGGTCGGTTCTCTCCGGGTTCTCCAGCTTCCTCCCACAATCCAAAAACATGACTGTCAGGTTAATTGGTCTCTCTAAATTCTCCCTAGGTGTGAGTGTGTGTGTGAATGGTTGTGTGTCCTGTCTATTTTCTGTGTTGCCCTGCGACAGACTGGCGACCTGTCCAGGGTGAACAACGCCTCTCACCTGGAACGTTAGCTGGGGATAAACACCAGCAACCCTCCCGACCCCATTAGGGACAAGGGTGTATAGACAATGGATGGATAGATGGATGGTCACACTGCTTGGTTGTATAGCTGTTATTTACTGCTTGGTATTTTTGTCAGTTCTGTGTGTCTAAGTCAAAGGGAGTGATATTTAATGAGAAAGAAAACTTGCAAACTAGTTATTCTGGGATACTCTGAAAGAACAAAGATCAACAGAAACATATTGCTCCAAAATTATTTTTTGTGGCCTTCCTCTCATATAAACTTCGGGTTTTCACTCTCATTCCAGCATAAATAGCAATCTATGGGGTATTTTTGACGGTAGCACTTTTTTGTACAATATTTCAGGTTTCTCTGGACAAATATTGGTATCAAGCAATCTTAAAAGCAATCTTGTGGTAACCTCAAAGCCTTCATCACTAATGAAGATGTGAACTATTCAGGACAAGTTATTCTTTCACATATGTGAACGTTTTTTTGCATGTATAATGTTTATTTTTATTTTTGATGTTTTTCCTACGAAGAACGAATGTTTGCTTGTTCATGCCTTTATGTTTTTATATAAGGGTGAAGACAGGCCAAGACGTTTGGCTCCAACAATAAACTAACACAATGTTTCTGTTAGCTTATTGGCGCAGCTCCGCGGTCCTGCTACTGGTAGCTTCGCCACATCAGTTCAGCGTTACACCGGCTGATGACAATGCTGCGACTCACTTGTCTGGTGTCTCATTTTCAAATATTTTTGTTTTATTGAGGAGGTTTTTGGCAGTGCTGTTTCATGTCAAAGTTGCTGCTTTGACATGAAACAGGGATTCCTGTTTCAGCAGGCGCAGGGTACTTTACAAGAAAAGACATGACTCCGTCATACTATTCACATAGGCGAGGCTGACATGTCTCTACTTTTATATTTGATTTCTGGCAGGCTGTGTTCTTCATGTGTCAGCGATCTCCTGTAAAGTGGTAATTTGGAATGTTTTGTAGGTCGTATGGAATGAGAGAAGACTTTTCTTCAAACGCAAACCATAAGATCTGGCAAAAATAATTTTTTTCTTGAGAAATAACGTTCTGTAAAATCTATGGCCAAAGCAAAAAGTTGATTATGCACAAAAACAACGCTTCACAACCCAAAGTAAATATGGTGGTGGAGGCATTACTTGTCTATAAAACTGATTTTTTTTTTTTTTTAATGAAGGTAGTTAAGATTCTTCCAAATGTCAGTTCTAACCCAGCACCTGTGGCTGTTTGAAAGGATTTTTATAATGAACTAGCACAATATGGAAAAAAATCAGATAAATTAGAGTTGAAAAAAAACAAACCACCCCAAAACAATATGATTTCCCAATCTGACAAACGTTTGCACAATAGTGTGAACCGATGACCCCAAATCCTAACGTTATATGACGATAAACTGCGATAAAAGACTAGTTGGGCAACCGTGGTTGGAGTTCGTCCTACAACCGGTGTGTTGCCAAGTCAAAGCCCTGCTTTGTCTGTCTTGGTTGTTGTGTCCTTGGGCAAAACTCTTCACCCAGTTTTCCTGCTGGGTGAAGCCACAAGCACCTGTGGTACCAGTGTCAGTACGAATGCAAGTATCCAATATCCAAGACAGAAAGGCTGAATCCTGCCTTGTTGGACTTGAAAAAGTGCTATACAAGTACAGACCATCTAACATTTACTGAATGTTGCAAAACAAAAAAAAAGAAGATCAAAGTATGCTGTAAGGCCATGTGACCAGGAAGGACGTTCCTGGTCACATGGCCAGGAACGTCCTGGCCATGTGGCCATATGACGAGCCGGGAGTGAGAATGGGTTGGTAAGACTGTGCATACTTATGCGCCAATGACTAGCCTGTCAGTCATTTTCTAGCCTGACAAGTCATTTTCTAGCCTGTCAGTCATTTTCTAGCCTGCCAGTCATTTTCTAGCCTGCCAGTCATTTTCTAGCCTGACAGTCTTTCTTGACAGTTTTTCATTTAAACAGAACCGAATGAAAAGTATGTCACACTTAAGCCCGAAAGAATTAGAAATGACTTTCACACAAACATTGCATCTTAACATGTATGTGTACAATTTCATAAATGCACCGTATTTGTATACATGTTCAAAAATAAAGCACACAGGAAAAACAAGTAAGAAAACTATAAGTGACCTTACTGTCTAGGACCATGAAATGTTGTCTTTGTTTTAATAGAGTAATAAAATGTTTCTCACGTAGCCAAGAGGACAAACCAGGATGCTAATAGGCTGTTTTGTATCAAAAAGCAGGAAACACTTGAGGGAAAAGTTAGCACCATGTGCAGGCCATGTGTGATTTCCAAATATTTAGGCTCAAGAGTCCAAGCAAATCCACAGAAAATGACAGCTACATAAACCACTTAGGTCAGATAACAAGAAAAAAAAAACAGGGAATTAGACACATGTTATCAAAACATGCTTGATAAAAATTCACTGGCGGAACAATGCGCAGTACTGTTAAATAAACTAGATGTGTTTCAGGGCTGGTAGTCTTGGAAAATACTCCATTTAAATTCTTTCACATTTTCTCTCATTACATCAACAAACTTCCATGTATTTTATTGGAATACATGTGGAAAATGTGCTTTTACCACACGTCTAGAGGAAATTATGTATGATATTCAAATTCTTATTCAAATGAAAATGTGAAAAATATTTTGTGTTTGTGATCAGCTCGCTTTACACTTATGTCCCTAAATAACATCCACTAACTGTCTCCGTCCAGTTTCCAAACATTGTTGAACAGGTGACAAAAACATGTGAGGAAACCATGTTTTAGTAATAAATTCAAGTTAGTTGTCCTGAAATTTATGATTATGCCTACTCAGCCTACTCTGCATTTTTCTCACGTTTTTGGTCCAAAGAAAATCCCAAAGTGTGAAAAATGAATGTGTCATCAGAACTGTGAGTATACACACTTCTTCCTAAGGAACCTAAATTCTTGGTATTCAATCTTGCAAACAAAAGCCTAACCAAACTATAAAATAATTACCTTAACCAGGAATGGTTTGAGGAACATTACATTCCTGGTTAAGATTACTTTAAATGATTTTTATCTTGACATCCACAGCAAAATTTGCTCTCACTGTCCCTCTTTTTGCAGGAAAAAAAAACAAACTGGAAATGCACTAACAATTCATAATTTAACATATTCTTCTGTATTATCCTTGTGGAACATTATAGTGCGACGTATGTAAAGTTATGTAAAGAATGCAGTGTTCTTTTTTACGTTCGACCTTTACTTTAGGGTTTGCGGATGGAATTGACGCCTGAGCTGCTTGATATGTTGATCTCACCACATCACCACACCACTTTCTCCAAAGCCTTCTCTGAATAATTTAGAGGCTCACCAGCCTGACCTGGCCTGGCCTGGGCTGGAGTATTTCCCTCCATCGTGTCTTACCAAAGGCGCTTTCGGTGACTGCGGTCCCGACTTGCTCCATAATTGACAACCTCCGATGTAGTTATGGGCTGGTCCCATAACTGCTTCTGCAACCTCATTCTCACTCCCTGACCAAAGATCTTGCGAGCGGCAAATAGTGGACAGTCAGAGG
The DNA here is from genome assembly GCF_019740435.1 of Gambusia affinis. Classification (NCBI taxonomy): domain Eukaryota; kingdom Metazoa; phylum Chordata; class Actinopteri; order Cyprinodontiformes; family Poeciliidae; genus Gambusia; species Gambusia affinis. The sequence continues at coordinate 11,396,038 of NC_057870.1, forward strand.
TAGTTTTAACATTTTTATTCAGTAACTGCACCAACAGCCACCGTCTTCTTGTCAAGCCTCTTGCTGATGGTGTTTGGGTCCACTCCAGTCTTTTCCAGATGTACCATCTTGCCTCACAACTACTCTGAAAGATTTTTTGATATCTCTCCAACACATAAAAGCGTTGGAGAGATTGGAATGCGGGCTGGGGAAATCAACTCTACGGACAGATATGCTTTAAACAAGTGATGATGACAGTTTATAGCTGATTTGTGGATGCCAACATTTTGGCTGGACTGCAAAGTTTTTATTATTATACCTTTAATTCTTAGAACACGTCTGTTTTTGGTCGTCTCTGTTCCTTCGTTTTGTGTTTTCCTCTGTTTAGCAGGGAGAACAATTTATAGGCAAATTTTGTCCTCAGACTATCTTGCAGTATTTTTACTGCTTCCTGTTTTCTGACTTCCATCTGTACAGTGGTTTTTAAAAGTTAAGACACCTGTGGCAGATTTTAGTCATGTAAAAATGAAGACTTTTTCTGGTACAGTGCAACAAAAAAAAGTATATATAATTGAGAAAATGTAAGAAAACATTAAAAGATGTAAAAACGTGATTATATTAGTGTAAATACTTAAAAAAATAAATTTTTATAAAACAGGGTTCAGTAGTTTTTGCTAGCAGCCTTTATGCCTCCCACATATTGAAGTCATTTTCTTTGAGTTGAATAGCGGGACTCACTATGAGGCTGAGAAAAATCCACCTCACTTCAATTTCAGATTTTTATCCAAAACCTGAGGGTTTCAGGTCAGAACTGACAGGTATTTGGACTTGGAACTGTTCATAATTTTGTTCTTCTTTTCTAAAATCCTACAATCATATGAAGAAAAAAAAAGTTCTTTTCTTGTGTAATCAGCACAAAGTTTGTTTGTTTTTTTTGTAAACATGGCAATCTTTTTATAAAGTGCAACATTGTTTCTGTGCCAATAACACAATAAAATTTTATCCCAAAGGTTTGGCTTACGCATCTACCACTTTCAATTTTGTATTTCCATGCATTCTTTTAGAAACTTCCAATATTTGCACATTCATTTCCATTCCATGTTTTCTGCAGACATTGCTAACATTCTAACTACATGTGCTGTGCACACAATCCTGTGAATATTTTTGTACAATTTAAGCCGTCACTTAATGGGGAACACTGAAAGCAAGCAGTACATGTAAAAATAAGCACCTTTAGTGACAGCAGTCCTCTAAGGAGTTTTCTAAAGGAAACCTGTTATGTGCATTTTTTCTGTTATGTGTCACTTTTCACACACCCCTAATTCATGCAGGCGCAAAACACACCCTGTTCTGTCCTACTTGCCCCACCTGCAAACACGCACCTATTGTAGTTGCAAAGGTGGCAGCTTCATCACAAAGAATAGAGACAAAAAAAAGAGAGAAGAGTTGATAGCTCTTCATTTCCAGACTGTTAAAATGTAAATACACAAGATGTTTACGTTAAACAAATGTAATGGCATTCTTTGAAGAGCAGTTGTCCTAATCCATACATGCAGCCGTGGCTCAGAGGAGTGTTGGGTTCTCTGGAACTCCAAGGCTTTGGTGTGTTCAGAAAACTTTCAATCCTCTCCTCGTTACGAACAAAACCAGCCCCGGTGACTCAGCAGTTTTGACAGCTTTATGTTCATTGAGAACATTGTGGAAGAAAAAGTAATGAAGAGCAATTATGCTGCTCCAAAGCACAAATGTTGAATTTCAATCAGTCTCACTCAAAATCTTCAAAAGTTTCCGGCCCAAACATGTACATGCTGGTTACTGTGCAAACTAACCTAGGGGCCTCCTCCTCCTCTCAAACCCATTTTGGTTTTGGCTTAGAAAACCTGGATTAACATTTTCTGTGCTTGGGGAAACTAACGCTTAATCCATTTCCTCTTAAATTAGTGCGTGACGACTGAAATAGTGACAGCAAATAAAACAGTCCTGGATCAGGGACAACGTCGGCCCAATCTTGCCTGCTCCGAGTAGAAATGGGATTGATTGCTGGTTCAAAGTTTTATTTTCAGATCGAAGCAATATTTGCAGTTTGTTTGGAAATGGAGCTCCTGGAATATGAAAAACAGAATCTGCATTGCCTTAGTGTGAAGTTTCCACGGTCGGCTACGATTTGAGGAGCTAGCTGGTGTTGCCAAATCCAAAGAGAGCGCATAAATCTAACAGGAATATTCAGATTCACTTCACTGTTTCCTCTGCTGACAATTGCTGCAAAGATGTAGGAGGAGCTCCTTACACCACTTTATCAATTAGTTTTATTTAAAACATCGGGATCATATGATAACTTGGCATAAATATTGCAAAAATAATTTTGTTATGAATTTGTTTTTGATTTTGAACTACCAAATCATAGACATAGACTATTTGTTCAAGATTTTGCAAATCTATCCCAAATCAATGTACTGCATAGCATCTATGCTGTCAATATTTAATCAGTAAAACAAGAAGAAAGTAGATGGTCTAAGTGTGAAAAGTGTGAAAGACTAAACAAAATAGTCATTTTCTATATGGATTTAATAGTCAATTCTGTGGTTTTGAAGGAACTTTGGCTCACTCTTCAGTATAACATTGCTTCAGCTTATTGAGGTTTGCAGACATCAATCTCTGCACAACCTTCTCAGGCCCTACGACAGCATTTTATGAACTTTGACTGGACCTCAATTATTTTCTTTTTCAGCCACTCTTGTAGATTTACTGCTGTGTTGTCATGTTTCATTATCTTGTCTGGTCAAGCTTTAGTTGTCAGAAAAAAAAAAAAAAAAAAAAAAGAATTGCCTCAAATTTGACTCTTGGAAACTATAAAGTCTTCCAAGACCCCAAGTTTACAGCATAATTTATGAACGACTCAATGAATGGAAGGCGCCAGGATCTTGTGGCAGAATAAAATGTCGTCCTCCACCAGTTTGTGGTGGAGGACGACTTAAAAATTTGTGCTAATTTGCTGCTTTAGATTTTTTTTATTAAGGATGTTGTTTTGCAGTAAAGTTAAACATATGGAGTTTAACAAAGGACAGAGAACGGGTTTAATTCAGAGGCTTCTTTGAAAAATCTACGTTGGGCCACACTTCATTTAAAAAAAAAAGAACAAAGAAGACTTTCTTCTAAAAATCATTTCAAACAAGCGTTTACATGTTTTGCATTATTTTTGTAACTGCACTGTCGTGAACTTTCACACGCCAACTCTGACAGGTAAAATGCAACCTAGCCTTTCTGTGGACTTTTTTCTATGGCTGCTGCAAGACTCTTTGGAAAGTTTCCCATCTGTAAATCGACTTGAAATATCTTGGAAGCGGCCCATTTAATTAAGCAATTTCTTCTCTTAAATCATCCACTTCTCTTCACCAATCTGGAAAGCAGGTGAATATCCTCCAGAAAAATCAAATCCTCTGCTGTTCATACTTGCCCACAATCAGTTTATAAAATATAGTTGATTTGGAAAACATGACTGGGACTTAGCCTATGAGATGGTAAGGAGTAGATTTTCCATTTTCTTTCCTTCCTCTCTATATATCTGTTGATTTAAACATGTTTGGAGCCTGGCAAAGACTTGATCATTTTTATTATGCCTTGACACATAAAAGACAATGTCATCTTTTACAGAAACCGTACATGTCAGCATCACGACTATGATTTTATAAGAAACTAAATTTATAGGTAGGCATATACTACCCTAAATCATTATTTTTGCAATTTTCCAGTTAGTCATCCTAACGATGTTTTTATCCGTAGCCCATAATTTAGTATGTAAAAAAAATGTATGACAGCTACACAATGCTCTTCATCTTCCTCAGGCAGTTTGGCCTTGAAGTCGTTCTTCTATGTGAGCCCTACCTGTGTACTGCTGTAAAAGTTTGCCAGCAACACACTCGGAGTAAATTGCTTTATTTTTTTTTACTTGGTAACTATCCCGTCACAATATACTCCCATTCAAACAGAACCAGTGAATAACAAACCTCACTCTGCACCAGAGTCACCGTCAGAAAAACAACCAAGCTCTCAATCTACGTCGGCGGTGGAAGCTTTCAGGCGTCATATAGTGACGTGACAGTGCCGTCCTTCCACTCTATCAGGATCTCCCCCCGTGCCACGCTTGGCGAGGAGTGTGGAAAGTGCATGGCATGCTCGGTCAGGGCGGCTCTTTCATTGGGTGCCGGCGATCCAGGAATGCTCATCTCTGGCGTGGGAGCGTACGACTTCAGGACACAAACCACTTTTCTCCTCCTGGCACAACATAAAGAAACGGAGCGTAAAGAAATAGGGGAAAGTGAAATACTAAAGATCCACGTGTGGCTCGTGTACCAAAGTTTACCTGACCCTGGAGTAGGGCTTCTGTTTTGACGCTTAAAAGTGAAGAAAACGTGTTTATCAACATGTTGTGTAAATGATGTGTTAATACAACAAATTAATGACATGCTTAGTGTGTCTTGTGTGTGTGACCGTGTGTGTGTGTGTGTGTGTGTGTGCATGTGTGTGGGTGTTTGTTGCCCATCTTCACCTGTTGGAGTACACATTGAGGATGAGAATTATAGTTCCTAGGACCAGAGCCAAGGAGCTCAACACCAACATGGTTATCTTCCATCCCATTCCTGAACACATGGGTATATTTAAAGACATACAAATTATATCTTACATCAGCTTTCACATCTTTGTTTAAATAAATCCAAAACTGAGCCTGTTACTTGGTCTTTATGCATGCTCTACTGCACCCACACAGACCTTTACCCACTGTTCATAAAGAACTGCTTCCATCTAGAGGTTATGTAGAGCAATTGCAGAATATGAGGCAACTAACTGTTTTGGTCTTGGATTTATACCGATCAATTCTAACACGTTCAGTCATTTTATGGATTACAGTTTGATAAACTTACCATAATCCATAGTGAAAAAAACCATAGTGGGATCTGCAGGAGATTTGGTGATCAAAGAAGAAGGAATCATCACATCCTTTACAGAATAAGCTTCTGTCCATTTGGAGTCCAAAATACCCTCATCTGGACATAAGGACAATACAAAGAGACCCAAGTAATCAGTGAAAATAAATTATTTTATCCTTCATGAATCTCCAAAGAACCAATAATACTGGTTTAAAGGTGAAATGTATAGAAAATCCAATGCAATTTTCATCCAAACTAGGTTTTACTGTGTGGATGCTGCTGTAATTCTACCTATGCTGGCCTGTGTTGAGTAGCTGGCTCTCTTACTGGAAAACTAACACTGTGAGGCTGAAACCTGACCTGCTGTCGATGGAGTAAGAAAAAAACAACGACTGACGAATCCATCAAATGGACATAATGGCTACATAATTTGTTTATAGCAGTAGTGGACTATACACATTTACGGTGTAGGCTTATGCTACCAGTTCACCATGATGAAGAAAAACATTAAATTCAGTCAGTCATGGGTCATGCTACAAAGAATCAATCAGGTGAATTAAGAGATGCTGTATGTAAACTTTGGTTTCCCCCCCAGGACATTTTTCATACTTTGGTTTCCACACTTAAAAACTGGAATGACGATGAAACATTTTTTTGAAGTATATGGACACATCCACATCTGTCGAACTGTTAACTGTCAACAGAAATCAGTATTAAAACATGTAAAGCCTGCCTTAAGCCATTTTAAACAATGATTAGTACTGCAGCAATCGGAAGGAAGACACAAGTAATCACATCTTTACGCGTAAGCTTCTGTTTGGCTCTTACATGTTTTCACCTGGATGTGTCTTTCTGATAAAGGGCTTTCAGAAATGTTAGTTTTTTTCCCCTCCACATGATGATAAGGTTGGCTTGGGTTTTCTTCAGCGTCTCTCCCGTTGCACAACGTTTGGTTTTCGAGAGCTCTCCACTTGCTACCCTGCTAGCAAAGAGGGGGAACCATGACAGCCTCTGAAGACATTTCAAAACAGCTAAACGTAACTTACTAACTAAACGAAGTAAAACAAAATCCTTACCTGTTTATGTTCCCTCAGCAGAAAAACCAGAGTGGAATCTTTTGTGGCACTCAAGTGAAGCCTGTTCTCTATCAGAGTTATGTGGCCTTTCTTTGTGCAAGTCCAAGCCTGGCCTCTCGCCTCTCTTTCCACATCCTCGCCACCAGCTCCATCTTTGAAAATGCAGGGCCGCAAAACAACGCCTTCATACTCCTCCCTCGGTGCAGTCAGACATTCTCCGGTGTGGAGGCTGCTGAGCGCCTGGACTTTTGGGAGCCAGCGCCATTCCTGGACAGGCGAGTCTGGGCTGCACTCTCCAAGTGACGCCTGACCTCCTGTTGCTCCTTCTGGCACCAGCAGGCATTTACCTAGAAGCTTGTTCCGAATCTTTAGTCCAGACACTTCTGTGGGAGAAACATGAAGCAGGCATGTTCTGATAAACAATGTCTATGTTCAATTACCGTACACTAATTCAGTGCAATCTAGTGTTTTTTTAATAAAGCACTTTCAAACAGCACACAGGACCCAAGAGAGGTACATAAGAAAAAGAAAAAAAACCAATAAAACCAGACAAGGAGTAAAATAAAAATAACTAAGAATGACAAAACTGAGTAAAAGCTCCAGAGACTGGATGCGATTTGACACATTTGTTTTTGCTCATTCAAGACAAAAGTCCTAAGGAATATTATAAAAGAGCAATAAACACTGGGTTATTAATACAGATGTGTCAATGCAAAAACAGGTTTATATGTCCTCTACACTTAGTTAATTTAGAAGTTATCAGACTAAAAGCTATGAGGACTGGAGATCAGGGAAATCAGGGAAACCAGGAGAAACAACAAATTTTAATAGGCTGTTTAATAAAGAATGATAAAAGCCAGAGTATGCGCATCACAGAACTTATTTTCATTTATTCTGGTTTCTGAAACGTAAGGTGCATTATGATTCTTTATTGTTTTTTTTTTTTAAATATTGTTTAGGTTCGTGTGTCAGTTTGTTTCTTTTCGTTATTATTTGTAATAAGGAAGTCCTAAAAAAAATTTTGGGGGGAAATTCTCGTTTCTTTCAATTACTTGACAGCAGAGACTAATCATACCATAACATACTTCGGGAATATTTAAAGTTTTACCATTATAGGGAATACTTTCTAAATTCTGGAGATTGTTCGGCGGTCTCTTTCTATGATATTGGTTCTTTCTTTCGGCAAATTGATTTTAGTACAGCTGAAGCACAAATAAAATCTAGAATATTACAACGTCGCAGTCCTAATTGGTTTCTCCGCAAAATCTACGCAAAACCAAAACAACTTGTGTCGAAATGTACAATTCCGTAACTTGCATAGATCGGCGAAAAATGCAAATGGCATCAAATTTTACCTTTCAAAAAGATAAGGAAAAGCAAAAACTCAGAAAGCAGTCCTTTTCCTCTCATAGCGATGGCAGGTGCAGATATGAGGATCGAGCTTTTCTCCTTAGAGACTGTTAGCAGTAGCAACAAGTGGGAAGGAGCTAAACTTTCCAAAGAGACGGATGAAACGGGAGGGGCCAAAGAAAGACCTTCGGGGGGAAACGCTGTCCCCTGCTATTCAAAACAATCTAAAGCTTTGTTGACTTCAAAGTCAGCTCATATTTTAGCAAATATAGTCGACATGCATGTTTTATTTAGTGGATTATGTAATCAGAAAAAGTAAAAACATTTTATTTAAGAATATTAAATGTCAATTGTGGTCTATTGTTTATTGTATATATTGTTTTGGACTCTCTCAAATATTCAAATACAGTCCCATTCAAACACATACCAAACCTTCCCTGCACAGTTCACCGTCAGAAAAACAGCCACATTGATTTCTGATTGTTTTATCAATGAACAATCTACATCAGCAGTGGAAGCTTTCAGTCCTCATGGAGAGGAGATAGTGCTGCTCTTCTGCTCAATCAGGATCTCTCCCCAGGGTCAAGCTGGGGACGAGTGTGGAAAGTGCACCATGCTCTGTCACTGAGCACGCAATACTCATCTACTGGGAGCGTACGACCTGAAGAGGAATTTCAAGTCAACTCCCAAAAAATCTGATCTCATACATTCTTACAATTTCAATACTGTTTAGCATAAGTTTAGTTTTTGCATTCCATTTGTTCGTACAATATCTCTATTACTTTTATTTCTCTGTCCATCATGGGATTGACGCTGCCCCAATCCTGAGAAATGTAACATGCAGTATCATCTGCAAATGAAGTAAATCTTAACAATTTAGCTACATTGCACGTGTCATTTATGTGAAGTAAAAAAAACACAATAACAAAAAAAACAAATAGATAATTTTGACATTTACATTATAAGTATTTCTTTCAACCGTTTTGAGACTTAGAAGGCAGAGAGCTGAGGATAGTTTTTATTAAAACAGTGAAGTAAACACGTCAATCAACTAATACACTGTTGCCAATTAAAACATGCACATTTCATAAAACGAGTAGATATATGCATAAAGTTATATAGTATATATTTTTGCTATATAAAGTGGCAAAAAAACAACAACAAACAAATAAAAATAAAATCACAAAAAGGACAAAATAAACTCTTGATTAAATATTCAGTCTTTTCCCCACTGTAGGCTCTTTGTTTCCCACACTGCCAGAACAGGGGATAACATCACTTTACATCCATAGACTGCTAATGAGTTTTAAAGAGCATAAATCTGCTATTAGAAGAAAACAGTGTTACCACTCGAATCAAACATTCTCACTCGTTGCTATGAGAAGCTGGGGAGCTGTAGTGGGCCTCCATGATCATGTGATGTTTTCCTGTATCTCAGGCAAAGAATGTGTCAACAAAGACAAACAAAGAGAAATACTTGCATGTTGCCAGAAACCTCCAAAAATATTTCCCAGTGAAACATTTAGAAATATATACGAAACAAAATGTAAAGCAAAACTGTTGGTTTCTGTAGAGTCATTTGTAAAAGCACCACCAATATTTTTGATTTATTTATTTTATTTGTTTGTGCACTGCAAAAAAAAAAAAAAAAGACTACCGGGTTGGTTTTACATTAAAAGATCAGATGGTAGATTCCCATATTTTCATTAACAACACTTTTAATTTGATTTGGCTCCAATTTATCTTGGCAGTTGGGGTAAGATTTATATGATGAGTGTTTTTGGTGGGGTTCTGCAATGACATTTAAGTCAATACTGGGCATCTGAGTATATGTAGTGAATTAACTGCAGTTGTCAAATATGAGCATTTAAGAATTGCAGTTATGAAACTCCTGACCGCATCAGAAATCTCCCCCACATCTGAACATTGAGCACAGAAAGTGTCTCTTTTCGGGATGATAAAGGAGTTAAGATGCTTATGAATCAATTTGGGAAAAGAAAAAAAAAAAAAAAAAGAGTGTCGGGGTGCAGAGGAAGACCACCTCTGAGTATGAGTAATGAGTCAATTTGCTCTTCAGCCATGTAGTCTGCTCACTCCACTGATTTCCAAGTTCAGGCTGAATTTTAGTTCTTACCTGTAAGGATCTGGGATTGTTTTGAGTTTGGCTTGAGTTTTGTTTGCTCCTGTGGTTCTTAGTTCCTCTTTTTTTTAGATCAGTTTTGTTTTACTTTGGTTTAGTCCTTTTATATTAAGCAAACAGGTTTTTATGTTTCGTCCTTTTATATTAGTTTCATCACCATTCTGTGTTATTTCTTATTTAGATTAGATTAGTCTTGATTTGATTTTACTTTAGTTCAGTCCTTAGTGTTTCTAGTTGTGTTTATTTCTTCTTGTTATTCTTAGTTAATCTAGTTTCATCATTTCCTCTACCTATCATTCTTTAACTATCATTCTTAGTGTTTAATTTATTTTCTTGTCCACTGTGCTCTCTCCTTCGCCCCCCGTCAGTTCCTCCTCGCTGGTTCCTCCGTTCATTCCTCGTCGTCTCTCCGTTTCTTCGATGGCTCCCCGTACTCTCCTCATATCTCCTGACTGGCTTTTGTATGGTTTATTTTATTTCACTTCCGCTTCTCACGTTTTTGCAAGTTTGGATTTTTCTTTATTTTGCATTAATTACTCAACACCACCTGTTGCCTCCAGGTGTCTGCGTTTGCGTCTAATTTATACTCACAACATGACACTATCGTCTTGAAAGTGCTTGAGACAGCCAAAATCAAGGACCAACTAATGGAAAGACGCTTTCTTCACTCAGACCATTAATTAGATCAATTCAAAAGGTCACTAGTTGTGATATTTTATCATTTTAATCTGATCAATTTTTTTATTTGCACTAGTATTTTTCCTCAGTTTTCTTTGTTTTTGATTATGTTTAGAGATAGTCTGTTTTTTTGTGTGTTTTTTTTCCCACCACCACCTGGCTGCAAGGTAACCTTTTCCATGGAGTCAGTATCACACTGATGCTGATATCTACAGCTACCTCCATCCCAGCACCATAACAGTAATCAAAGCACTTTGTTTATTACTGGGTCTGGAGAAACCAGAACAGCGGAAAGACACCAAGGATAACTAATGACATTAGCGAGCATAAATGTACCATCTGAGTTTGAAAGCCCCATTCTTCACTAAAACGAACTGGAAGCCATTTGTGGTTCTGAATGATATTAGTGGATTTTTTTTTTCTTTCCAACACTCCACAAAGAATGCAATCAGGAGAAAGCAAATAGGTTTTTATTTTACCAGAAAGTCCTCCGTTAGTGCAGATTGCCAAAGATAATGATATAATTGACACAATTGTCATTTCTGATTATGTCTTTAAGTTCAGTTTTTATTAACTGGCTCTCTCTTGCCAGTTGTGTCTTGACCATCGGGAAAAAGAGAATTGTACAACGGGGGTTTATCTTCCAGTGTGGGGTACCCACAGGCACCTGTGCTTATGGGTACGGGATTAAATTCACTAGGGTAGGCAGCTGCAGATGAGAAGTCACTGTAACTCGGGGGCCCGGCAGGACCACCTGGGTAAGGCCCCAAGTCCTCACAGTGATCAGGTGCAATGGCAGGAGCAATTATCAGGGGAAACACCACCACTGGATCGAAGGCAAAACTAACGTCCAAGTACACCTGGTGAATGTAGACATGAATAAAACCACTTTACATTGTGTAGGTGCATGCCAATCAGTTAGACTATGATGAAAACTTTAATTTATTTCACTAGTTCGATTTAAAAATGTAACCTCTTGATTGACTTACTAGACACAGATTATGTCAGTACTGATCTCTGTTAATTTTGATAACCATGGCTTATAGCTAATTAAAAAAAATGAATACAGAAGCTTTCCAGCAAAGTTGACATGCTGCTGTACAAGTGCAGGTTGTAATCAGCATTTTATATGGAAGAACATTGATGAAAAGTTGAATGGACAGAAAACCCAAGGTAAAAAAAAAATGTGTGTGGCACCGGTGGAAATGTACATACCTTGAGGTAATACTCCACTGAGACAAGATCACAGTTATTGAGAGTGTAGATAGTGTCTGGAGGAACATCGATGGTGCAGGACACAGTTTCCTCAGAGTTTGGTTTGATGGTGTCTCCGACTTTTTTGCATAAAGACATGTCCCTGATGTTTTTGGAACCCCCAGCGATGTAAACAGTCTTTTGCTGTAAACTGAATTTTGGTTTCATTGACTTGGAGGAACCATTGGAGATTTTGGCAAAAGCAGTTAGTGTGTCACCTGTTTAAAGAAACGGAAAAATCTGAATGTAGGTAAACTTACTGTTGACCAGTAATGACAATGCAAACAGTGCCCTGCATATGTGCCTACAAATTTCAGACAGAGTGGAAGGAGAGCCTTGCTAATGTAAATTTTCAGGTCTTGTCAGGTGTACATAGTTATATCTATATTTAAATATTAACTCGGGCATCCTTCAGTGGAATGTAGAAAAATTGGCTGAAGGTTCAGGGTCATTGTACTGCTCAAATGTAAACTTTGACCCCTATCTCAAGTCTTTTGCCACCTCAAAATGAGCTTGAGACATCAAAAGACTTTACTTTCTTTAAGTAAATGGTTTCTTTCTGCTGCTCCTGCATAAAAGCCCGATTTGTGGAATTGTCCTGTCAACAGTTTCTCTCCCCTAAAATGAATGAGAAAAATAAAACTGTACCTGGAGAGCAAACATTCCTGTTCACAGAAGCAGTCATTTGGACTTCTCCTTTGGAGAAAACTCCTATCTTTTCTGTTACCGAGTTGGACTGTGGACACTATAATATGCAATAAAAATAAACCTTTAAGTACTTTCTCAATAAGCTTGTTCAAAACAATGTGATACAACACCAGAGAGTCACACCTACCACAACTAGGCGAGTGTTTCGTATGGACTTTGAAAGAAACTGGATCTCCTTTTGCACTGTAGAGTCCAAATGCCATTTCCTACATATCTGTGCTTCAACCTTGTAAGCAATGCTGCCATGTATCCCCTTGAAGGATGATGGCAACTCCCTGACAGGGCAAACATCTTTAAGTACGGACGTGGTTGTAAACAGAAATAATAACACCATTTTCACCATTTCATGCCATGTGTTAGAAAATCACACTTACTCCTGTGGGATTTGAAGCCTGAACTTGAATTGATTGGTCCCTTGAGGAAGTACACTGCCTGAGTAGAGAAATTAAGCATTTCAGTGAAAGGCTTAGAAAATAATCATAAAAAAAAACAACAAAAAAACTGTGCTGTGGAAAAATAAAATGTTGTGAAAATGCATTGTCATATTTAGATGTCACAACATCTAGATGTTGTGTAATATTGTAGTTTGTTTGATAGGTTCTTCATATCAGCAATTTATTTTGACTAACATTCATTTCTGCAACATAATTAAAATTAACAAATGACATATTTGTTAATTATATATTTATTGTTGTACCTATAGTATAAAATCACTTTGTTCTTAATTTGTTGTTTTAAGGGGGAATTTTTAAAAGTCTGACACAGGGATGAACTCATCAGACGTCGATGGTCTCTTTAACAACGGAAATTCCACAGTTGGGAGTAACCAACCATCCTGAACAAAGAAAAAAAGAAGGCAGCTGCGTGAAAACTGAGACACCAGCGAATTGTGTACAGAGGCTTTAATACCTCTCTGTAGTCTATTGAATGTAGAACAAACTATTTTCTGTTTGCTTGTTTAAACAACAGACACGTCTGTCAAAGGCCACAGACATTCTTCGTGCCCAAACTGATAAGAGACATTAACATCCAGTTTCTCTTATCTCTTCTTGTCATGTTCCGTGTTCTTCTGTGTATTTATTTTGAGTTTCTTTGTCTCGGAGTCTCCCTGTTGTCCGCTCTCTCCTTGATAGTTTCCTAGGTGTGTCTCGTTTCCTTGATTACCCTCTGTGTATTTAACCCCACCTGTGCCCTTTGTTCCTCGTCTGGGTCCTAGTTGTTGTTGTTGTCTGTCCTCAGTCTGTCGTCTAAGTCCATTCATGTGCCTTGTTTGCTACGTGTGTTGAGCCCTGGATTCCACTCAGCAGTGCTGCCTTGGTTTTTGGACCATTTTGGATTATTTCTTCATTAAAAACATCATCAAAATTTTGTCAAAGCAAAAATTTACCTGGGTCTCAAGAGTCTACTTCACACCCGCACTTCATGACACTTCTATTCTATTTTTACCCTTTTTCTGCTCTTTGTTTCCAGTAATTTAGTTATAAAGAAAATGCCAAAATCACAAATTCCAAATAAATCTGCATAATTTACTACCAGTTTGCAATAACTTAGATAGAATATTGAATGTCAAAGACTGCTGCTGTTTTAAAATTATGCTTAACTGGTGGCTTAATTTTAACAAGTTTGTTCTAATTCCTTTACTGGAAGTTTGTTCTAAAGAATTTGAATAAACTTGGAATCCAGCGACTCTAGTTTTTTTTAAATTTGTTAGTCACTCCATAGCTTATCTTTTAGAATCTATTTAGATCAATATTAGAGTATTTTTTAGATTATTACTCCTATTATTGCAACCAAAAAAAATGTATTACGACAAACTTAGAATCCAGAAAAATTACCTTAGCAATTACTTTTTAGACTCCTAATCATCCAAACCAGAATAGGAATTAGACCAGAGGATACTTGCTCATACTTATCTACCAATCCTGAATAGGAGTATCTAGTTTATTTACTTTGGATCAACATTATTAGCTTTTTCTTCTTTTGCACTTCCCTTTGGTTTGCTACTTTGTATGTATTTCCTTTAAATTCCTGTAAAGTACTTTGTATTGTCTTGTTGCTGAAAATATCATAAATAAAATTACCTTTACCGTATTAGAAAACCCAGAAATATGACCTCCATTAAAATGTACTTCTATATTAATACCTTCACAGAAATGTGACTATGATAAAAGCAATTATTCCCAGAATTAAAAGGAGCTACGTACTCGCATTTATTTCACTTACCTACTGTCTTTTCCAGCACCAGGTATTCTTTGACTTTAAGATATCTCTTACTCGCGCTGTACGACGTTTCGTCTTCTCCAGTCCCTTCAGTCCAATAAACTTGACCGACTCCTTTAAGCTTCACACTGACGCTCTTAACTTTCGTCTCTTTTGATAAGTTAAAAGAAACCAAACCTGCGACCGCGTCTCCTTCGGAAAAAGCGCCATCTCTGTTCGCGTCCTCACAAACGATCTTGAAGTCGTTAATTCGGGACATGTTAACATGTTAGTGTCCCTTATTGCCGGTGTAAAATGTTGTGTTTCTGAGAACACAACTTCCGGGTCCGCCCCGACGGACCTAAATGCTTTAATTTTCAGGTTAAGACGTAGGGCAATTGAAGCTATCATTTCATATGTCTGTGTGTATAAAAATAGCCTTTGAGGTAATACAATGGTAGTTCGTCTAGTTAACTTTGATCTTTTGTATTGTTTTAGTTTTGCAGTAACCGATGGAGATGAACAGCAGTGAGCTGATGCTCAGCTGGTACAAAGGGGCCAAATGTGTGCTGGTGTAATAACCTTTATACCACAATCTACCTGAAGTGTTAATACAAACCAGAATGGATCTACATGTTTAGGTTTACACTAAATTCTCATGCTGCCATCTGAATGTCAAAGCTGATATTTATTTAAGATTCAAATTTTGTTTTCTAAGCTGAGAGGAGAAACAGTGATGTCCATTATCTACATGTCTTGCTACCAGGTAGAATTTGAACTATTGCTACCTTTCTACCATCTCAAACCAGTCTGTCCCATTCGTTTTCTTATTTATACATTGACAACAATGCATTTTATCCACATCTTTGATGCGTACTGGATATTTTCTCTTTGTTGGTTAATTGTCTGTAAACCTAAGATATGCTTAAAGCTGATCAAAAGTTTCTGAGATTGTCAGACCACCTCTTTTTTGTCTTTTTTTTTTTTAGGTTTATAGAGGACTTAAGCACAGTGACAAACTAGCAAAATAGTTTACTGTACAATAAAATATGAGAACTTAAAGAAAAAAAACAATTCAGGCAGAGTAGGTCAGCAAATGCAGACAAAAAACAGAGGAGGTAGCAGTGCATAACAAAATGATGTAACACCGATCCATAACAATCCAGGAACTTAAATACTGCGGTAAGGGAAAAGGAAAATAAAGAAAGAAAATTGCCTTATCAAAGGAAAATAAGCAACAGTTGAGGAACAGAGTGAGGTGAACTAAAGATCAAGGAAAAGACCTGACAATGATCTAAGAGAAAACAAGTGCAAATGCACGAGGAAGTATACAAATAAATAAACTAAGAATCTAAACAAAGGAACTATGGCAAGACCTTTCAATGAACAAAAATGAAAATCAATACTGAAACACACAAATATAGTGACATAATTCTATTTTCAAAAACATTCAAATCCCATTCTGATGGTTGGTTTGAAGTACAGCAAAACATCTTCGCCATATCTATACATGTAAACGATTAGACTGGTGAAATGTTTACCACTGTTTGAGCTAGCAGGCAACTACAACAATTGTACCAAAGTTGCCTGTAAAAGCATGAATTTATTCACTCAAATGACATTATATATCTTTATCAGTTTATCACAACTCCCTTACATTACCAAATCCTTGATCTAACATAAAAAAACAACAACATAGAAATCATTTAAGGATCTTTATTTGAACATATTAGACCCATAAAATACAAGCTTTTGACACGCTTTACATAAAAATTGATATAGAGGTAGATAGGTATGAATTTATGCTAAAAGCACACTTTAAATGTTAAGGCATTTTATCGGAAGGTATCCTGAGAATATGAGCTTAGATACATTGTTTGCACCAGATGAAAAGGCTAAAAGCAACGTAACTCATCAGAAATCATCTGTAACATGACATGCCAAAGCACAGTTTTTTTTCCAGTATACTTCATCATGCTTAATACATCTAATAGTGATTACACTGGCTTTATTATGTCAATCTCCAACAACACATTTAGAGCATTCTTAGGGAGCATGGTAAAGCCTATGTGGTTTCATGGTAGAACCTATGTGGTTTCCTTAGACAGGTATAAATTTATGCTAAAAGCACACTTTAAATATTAAGGCATTTTATCAGAAGGTATCCTGAGAATATGAGCTTAGTTACATTATATGCACCAGACGAAAAGGCTAAAAGCAACTTAACTCATCAGAAATCATCTGTAACATGACATGCCAAGGCACAGTTTTTTTTTCCAGTATACTTCATCATGCTTAATACATCTAATACTGATTACACTGGCTTTATTATGTCAATCTCCAACAACACATTTAGAGGATTCTTAGGAAGCATGGTAAAGCCTATGTGGTTTTAGCCATAATTTAAATATGTGTTTATTTTGTATCCACTTTTTCCGGAGTCGAAGATGGGAAAAGCGATGTGTATGCCGGAGGATCATTTGTCTGAGCCAGAAAGTCTGTAGTCATGTCTGGAGCAGAAGGCATTGGGTTGAAAGTGGGAGCTGAAGGAGACACGGAGGAAAAAGGTGGCTGGACCTGCGGCCCCGAAAGGGGCGCGTGGAGCATCGGCGCGGGCGGTGGAGGATGAAGCATGGTGGAGGATGAAGAGGGTGAAAATGGAAATCCATATGGAGAAGGCCCCTGTGGCATTGGGTTGCTGTGGGCCCCATATATTGGAGGTGGCTGAGGAGCATAAGGTCCTGGCGGACCACAATAAACCTGTGGATTATTTGGGTATGCAGGTGGTGGTGCAAAAGGACTTTGGGGACCTGGGTAACCATAGGGACCTGAAGACGGTGGTGCAGGATAAGGACCAACAGCCATTGCAGGGGGAAGGAAGTCACTGTTGGTTGGACCACCGAAACCGGCAACAGGATAAGGACCCACAGGCCCACTGTTATTAGCACCAAAGACTAAAGTAGGGTGTGAAATAACCACAGGGAAGACAATCTCTGGATCAGAGGCAAAGCTGATGTCCAAATATACCTGTGAGAAATCATGAAAAAGTTATGATTCAATTTTAAATGGCTTAAAAACGGTTAAAAACTGAGAAGTTTCCAGTATGCATAGATTAAAATAAAAAGTTCTATTTGACACGTTTCTGTGTCGTACCTTCAACTGGTGTGTCACCGAGATGATTTCACAGTTCTCGATGGAAAGCATCTCATCGGTGGGAATCTTCATCTCACACTTGACCTCGTGTTGGGTGTGGGGTTTGATCACGTTATCGGCCACTTTCTCGACAGTGTATTCCTCATTTTTGGAGTCTCCTTGAGCGAGAAACTTAATGCGCCGCACCAGGCTAAATTTGGGAGTCATGTCTCGAGAAGAAGCATTGTTGACTTTTGCAAATATCAGCATAGTTTCACCTGTCAGGAAAAACATCTCAAATTGTTGACATTTCTTTAAGCTTTCAATCACTACGTAGAATTTAAGCTGTAAATCTTAAATATGAGAAAGAAGCAGCAAATATACATATACCTCTGCTGTTAAAAATATTTCTAAACTTTCTTCAGAATACTTGGAAGGCTGCTGTAGTTACTTAGCTTTAGAGTAAGTGCATTGTTTATATTGGAAAATACTTCCACTGTTAGATTTGCATCTTGCTTTTGTTTAGAAAATCATCTGCAGAACTATAAAGGCCCATTACTCCACTGTTGTTTCTATTTACCTGAGTAAACATCACTAAAATTAAATTGATGGCCCATCTTTAGCATGGAAAACAACTAATAATTGAAAAACAGAATCCGACTACCTGGGGCGTACGCCGTCTTGTTAACGGTGGCATCCATGTGCACGTGTCCCTTTGAGAACATCCCCATCTCCTTCTCTGTGGAACCACCTTGCTGTGACTGGAGGACAGAAAAAGACCACAGACATAGCAAAGTCAAGAAGACAATAGAGGAGCCTCTCACCTCAATAGATTTTATTAGCCTACTCTTTGCAAACGAGGGCAGTAATATCACATCACTGAGTCTTCAAAGCAGCATCGTCACAAAGGCGTTTTCACGTTTCACCTGATAACGCATTTTAATTATAGGAAGTCAATTAAAAGACAAAAGTCCAAAGCTGAACAAGAGTTGGTTCCCCTAAAGTTAGAATTCTAATATGGCTTCCGTAAATTAAAATGGTAGAGGATGTAGTTAATAATCACCCATATGTTATACTGAACGTAACCAGTGTGCCTGCTTGTACAAAAAAAAAAACATCGTTGTTGACTGATCAAGCCATTTCCCACTCTAAATGTAAACACACACACGTAGCCGGGTCAAACAAGCAAATAAAACAGGATATCAGTGGATATAATGACGTTACTGTAACCTCACAGATACATTTAATCTGTTGAATTACACTATTCAGACATCAACAGAGCTAGAAATCAGCTTTGTATTTTGCCTACAAACTCCCTAGAAGATAAATAGTGTAGCGTAATATACAAAATAGTAGAGATTAAAAGGAAAATAATCCCTCTGCAAAACACTAGAAGTAGTCCATTAGAATTTGCTCCTGTATCATCAAACTAGTTTATTTAACAAGGTTTTAAAAACACAAACTCTTTGCTGGTTTGTGCTTATTAGCAAAGTTAACTTTGTCAGAATATCCACAAATGTCACCAATACACAAGTAAAAACAGCAGGATTTGGGGTGACTCATTTGATGACTGAATATATCATGGAATATTATACGCACCAAAAAAGTGTTAAAGTTTGAGAAGGACTTTGAGACAAAATTGAGCTCCTTTTCTGCAGTGGAATCCATCCTCCAGCTCCTGGACAGTTTGGCCTCCAGTTTGTAGACAATTTTTCCATGAGTTCCTCTGAAAGACGATGGCATGTTTCTGTATGACAAAAAGATTATGGTTATTCGGCCCATTAGTGAAGGAACATAATGTCATACGTTCATTGATAAGCTCCAATCAGAGGTGGCTGGAGTAGCCAAAAAATACTTACTCATTTGGGATCATAAAGCTGAATTTGAAGACATGGGTCCCTTCAGGCAAAACAGTTTCTGGAAATCCAAATAAGAAATTTGGTACACTTATTTAAATCATAAAGCCTTTCTTTTTTTTCCCCCACTAGGGGGTCTTTTTTGTGGACTCTAGTGTCCCTTATATGACAGTAGGCTGACAGGAAGGGGGGAAAAAGAAAGGGAAAGACATGCAGCAGATGGGTCCGGGAAGCAAACCTGCGAATGCCATGTCAAGGACTCAAGGCCTCCAAACGTGGGTTGCGCTATCCCCTACGCCGCCACAGCACGCCCCATTATAAAGCCTTTCTAATCATTTATTTCACACAAACGTTTTTATAGTAAAGTGATGTTTGTTACATTGGTGTGGAAGTTGTAATAAGTGGTACATGCATGAACAGCACCCAGTCATAGCACTTCCTTCTCACCTTAGCAAGAACATTCTGCATAAAAACACAAAAACAAAATCAAGAAACATTGAATGTAATACAAAAGTGAACTGTATAAGTAGAAAGGATTTAAAGAATCTGCAATTACGCACTGTTTAGGTGTCTCAACCTACAGTGGCCCTGATGATATTCATACTGGCTACCTAAATCTTTAAAAATGTATTAATGAATCAGTCCTTAGACTGCAGGGCGTAGTTGACGTAGTTGCCTTGTAGCAAGAAGGTCATCCGTTCGAGTCGTGGCCTGAAGTCTTCCTGCATGTTGTCCCTGTGCATGTGTGTGTTCTCTCTGGATACTCCAGCTTTCTCACACAGCCCAAAAAATGACTTAGTGATATTGATGTCTTTAAATTGTCCTTCGGTGTCAATGTTTGTACAAATGGTTGTCTGTCCTGTGTGTCTTTGTGAAGGACTGGTGACCGGTCCAGGGCATTTCCCGTCTTTCGCCCTATAACTTCCGAAGACAGGCACCAGCTCCCTCCCCACACTACACAGACAGGTGGGTATGCAATGGATGGATATTTAGCCTACAATATTTCATTTGAGATTTGACCAGTCAAAATATTAAACACTTTAGATCTGAGATGATCTAATGCTGTCCAGACTTTTCAAAAACATTGAAATCGCCCCTTTATTTAGCATCTAATTGTAGTGAAACAGTTTCCAGCTCAATCTGTCACTTTAATGGTCTTTGATGTAGCGTAAATTTCGTTGTAGTGCTCACATTGTGCATACAAAACGCCCATTCTCGTTGATAAGACATCCAGACAGTCCATTGAATTTGTTTTCTATAGCTAACCGATAACTATTTTTGTAGACTTGTGGCAGCCTCCAGCTATCTTTTGCCCTTCTCAGCAGAAAGCCATATTGTGCAAGTGAAAAGCCATAGTAATCACTTCGTAGACTGACAACTTGTTTCTTAACATTACGACTTTCACAAGTATAACTTGCACCACTTGCATCAGCACTGAATTTCTAGTAGTTTCAGTATCAACTATTTGTGAAAGTTCATACACACGATTGAAATTCATAATAAAAAAAAAGACAGTTGATCATTTTAACAACAAAACTGCATACAGGCCTTCAGATGAAGGGGAAACCAAAAGCATGCTGTACTTTCCACATTAATGCAGCTACCAAAGCTTACCCTCCGTGCCTTCTGGGATTAAAAACTCTTTCAGTTTAAAGTATCTCCGGTGCGCAGAGTACGTGTGCGTGCGTTCGCCGCTCTTTCGCGTCCATCGGACGTCTGCGTCTCCTTTAGCCTTCACAAACAGCCGCTGAGCTTTGGTTTCTTTAGATAAGGACAGAATTACTTGTCCCGTTACAGTGTCTCCCGCCGAAAACGTCCCCTCCTCATTCACCGCGTCGTAGTTGATTGTAAAGCTGTTCACAGCTGGCATCGCTGCACAAAGGAGAACGACGAAAGACAAAACAACACAGAAGTATACATCCACTCAGAGAGTTCTATATTTCATTAAAAGCTCCGTTAGACTGTAACCACAGTAGTGGGAAGAGACGCGCCCAGAACAAGTTTTATTTTTATCACAGACCTCTACTGCCCCCTGTTGGAAGACAAATGATTTAAAGGAAGTGAAAGTATGGAATCTCAATGGTGCCACCCTCAGACAAAAAAACCCCACCAAACAAACAACAACCTACTTTATCTTAGGCTACATGAAATTTTAATTAAAAGATTGTAAACATATTTAATACATAATAATGTATTTATATTTGATTGAATGATCCAATTTACTTTGTACACAAGATTAATACACTTTAAAACACTTCACTTAATAGATGAGAGCAATATATAACTATTTACTTACACATTTCAGTTTTCCTTTCCTTGCAGATGTGGACCAGCCAGAGGCTTGTTGTCGGGTGGAAGTATCAGAAGTAGAGTATGCACATGTACAGATGAACCAGTGGAGCAAAGTCAGGAGACAACAACTTGACTGCACAAAATGTATCTAAAAAACAAAAAAATCCAGTTTTGACAAACTTCACATCTATACGGTAATAATGTTTTCTTAAACTCTTACACATGCACACAGGTACACCCCCTGAAACAACATCTTTAGACGGAGTACCACTCTGCCAGATACATTGAACAAGTACAAAACATGTCTTCAAAAATAAAACATAGTACTCATGTGAATAATCTTCCAAGAACCTTTTTTTTTTGTAAATGATCACACAGAAAGCTTTATTTCATTTGTATGTTATGTAGATATTGGTCACTCCCTCTTTTATTAGAAATGTTTCTGAGGTAAAATCCATACTAATATTGCTTTGTTATTTAACATGATTCTGTATATGTGAGAGACTTAAATATGTATGTGTGGTCATTATAACGTCCACATTACAGGATAATGTGGTTGTGATATTATTAGAGTCACTTAGTGCCCCCTGCTGGAGGAAACTGAAATGTCATGTGTGTCAGCTAACTGTTTTTGATTTATTTGCTTCTTTTTGACTACACCCAGCTCTATTAAAGAAAAAAATTAACCTTACGTGTTTCCCTTCATTCTTAAGCAGATAGCTGTATTGGTGGGGAAAAACCCCAATAAAAAAACTGATATTACTCATAAAATAACCCATAAGAGTTCTATGCATTTTTCACCATTGTAAGAAAGTGAAGTTGGATTTGCATGGATCCCTTCAGGCAGAAAGTAACTAAAATGGCAGATTTAAACAACATTAAAAAATAAAGTCATATATAATTTGCCATATCGGAATGCATTATTTACACTACATGTCCTCTTTAAATTGAAAAATTAACATGAGTTAGAAATTACCTCATACTATAAATTTAGTTTCTTATGTTAACATGATGATTAAGATTAACCCCAAAGCAAATAACAAGAATCTATTTAAACCCTGCCCTCGATGTCTCACTTTTAAGAGGAAGTGCTACTGTATGAATGGGAGGGGTAGCAACGGAAAGAGGGGAAAAAAACACAGTATGTGATCTGTGTGCAAGCTCATCTGTAAACATTCATTAAGAGGCACCAGAACAAATGGAATAAGCAAGAAACGCCCAACAGGAAAAGCTGTTTTCCAGAAGGAACTATTCTGCTGTAAACCCAAGATTTGTAGGGAGATAGACTCCCAACACTTCGCTAAAGAGTATGAGGTTCCATTTGAGCCAAAAATAAATTGGACATATTCACAGATAAACTTCTTTACTCCAATTTAAGCTTTCTATTTGTGTTATTTGAAAGTCAGAGTCTCTTGCCTGCATTAAAAACATGCAAAAATACATCTGAGATTTATCTTTAAATTAACATTGTGTGCCTTTAATGTGCCACTGCAATGTGGCACATTAAAGAAATGTATTTTGGTGCAAAGCCACAAATACTGGGAGAACTTTAGAACTGGGCTAATTTACTTTTTAGTGAGGGCACTGTTGCATTTATCAATTCGACAAAAGAAAACACATGGGTGAGGTCTTGTAAGATGGCTGCAACACTAGTCCTTCAATTTTTTGAGAGAAAGCCAGAGAATTGTGTTTTTGTGTCTCTGAATATTTACTAGGACTAGACCATTAGAAATTAGTATACACATTAGTGCATGAATTGCATTACTTCATTTTCAAGTAGCAGACTATCAGAGGACCACAGAACCTTACTTCCCCTCATCTTAGCCACATCTACTGTGCAATCTTGGCCTAGGGGATTTTGAGCAGAGAGGAGCCCTTTCTACTGGCAGATTTTTTGTTGTTGTTGCTGCTATACATACATACTCTACACAGGGCTTTGCTCTCAATTTTGATAGCCATCCAATCACAATGAAATGAAGGTTGTTTAGCAAAAATGATCATCTATGCATCTAAAAGTTTCAGGATGGTAGTTCTTGAGCACTAGACTTTGGCACCCTTGGTGTAATAAATTTGGAACTGATCTAAGGTCAGTTAAGTGGAACAGTAGAAAAAAATATTGCGATCATGTTGGCAGACAATGGACAATGGTATGCAGCAACATAATTAAAAAAATTTATCTTACCCTGCCCTATTTGCTTTGTACATTGTCTGGGCTCTTGGCTACTGAGAAATGATTGCTGTCTGTTTTAAATTTGCTATGAAGCTTACCGGAAATTACCTGTGATGTAAACAGACATCCCCCATTGCAAAGAGCAAGTAAAAAGTACGGCCTAGAGGACTTTCTACGGAGTCCGCTAGGGGGCTACGTAAAAAAGTGCAGTCTGTGCTGTAAGCGAGATGGCCGCCATTATAGAAAGGAAGAAGATACTTTTTTTTTTCGAGCGGAGTTGGACAGAAAGGCCAAGCTAACAGCGACCGAAAGCCAGCGGGGCTGCATAGAGAAAGAAGAGCATGAAACCCCTGCAGTAATAATAATAATAATAATAATAATAATAATAATAATAATAATAATAATAATAATAATAGTAATAATAATAATAATAATAATAATAATAATAATAATAATAATAATAATAATAATAATAATAATAATAATAATAATAATAATAATAAAAGTCCCGCCATTAAGTGGCTAGCAAGCATCGTCCTCTACAAGCTATGCTGGCCCGAGTTAACGTTAGCTAACAAAAGGCAAGAAACCAAAAAAGCTAAAGATGACGCCGGTGAGCAAACAGAACAACAACGCCGCAAATTCAAGTTCATTGTCAGTGGAAAGAAGACTCTGCATTATGGGGACTGATTACAGAAAGGAGGAGGAAATTATACTCGAAGGGATTTAACAAATTGTGAGGGAGAGAGGACCTTTCCCACTACCGAAAAGAATATAAAATGAACTCAGGACAAGCACAAGAGACTTTCTGGAGTGTCTTTGATGGCCATCAAGTCCAAGCTGCTGAGGGAGCTGAACTTTGAGGACTTTGTTCGCAAACTTTGCGAGGAAAAATATCAGTAAGGAACTTCTGAAAGTAAAAGGTAAAATGCTTTCTAATATAATGTGGGCTATAATATGAGCTGTGCTTTTGCGACCAGATAAAATGTTTGTCTTTCTTAATATGCTGTTTGCATAACGTGTGTTTTGCATCATTATTTGTGACGCTGAGTTGGTTTAAGTGCAGTGACTGGCTTGTTTAGTAATCTCACTTGGTGACTGTTTTAATGCAGCCTGCACTCAACTGTGTGTTGTGCAAAGGCGTTGTTATTCCGGTAACACTGCGCTTTCTGTTTGAGCAATTGCAATTTTAGAATGTTTTGAAAGCGATGAAAACCGAAGCACTTTTATAAAATACTACTATTGCAATTGATTTGTTAATGGCAAAGACTTGAATCACATCCCTCATTAATCTATTTGGGATTAGTGATCTTACATGTGTGGATTGTATCCCTGCATTGGTAGAAAGGGGGCCTTGGTTAAGTCAAGTCCAGTCTTTATTAAGATTAATGAACAGTTTGACATTTTTAGTCCTCTTTTTGAATCAATAATTTTAATACTCATGAGGGCCAGTGGGGATGTGAGATTGTGGAACACACACTGTGGCCACAGGGTATATGTTAAATGCCCAAGTGGTAATCAATGCAGAGAAATTAGGTATTGATTTCTTATAGTTTTGTAATAGGTTATCTATTGGTTTGCTCTTTCGGAAAATTCCAATATCTGTCGGATGGAAGCGTGCTGGTAATATTGCTTTTGGGAGTGTATGCACAAACTCTCCTTTCAGTGTGTGTTTGTATGTGTGAGTAGGGTCACATTCTTATTAGCACAGAGGGCAGTGTAAATAAATAAACATGTTTAGCATCACATTGGTGATGCACAGTTTATTGCAAACAAGGCCAAGAACGTTTGATTGGCTTTATTTAGTCTTAATGCTGACTAGAAGACCCATTTCATTGAATATCTCAAAGATTTTTCACTATTTATTGTCATACTATAAATCCCTATGCAAACCACCCCGGTGAATCTTGAGTTTGACGTTGTACATTTACATGTTTAGATGTTTATTGTGGGTGATAAAAACCCCTGTCTTACAAAAACTTAGGCTCAGCTGGGCATTAAAAGCTGAAAAACATTGGTCAAGATTTTTATTTGAAACTGCTTCCAGAGACTGGGTTGATTAATGTAAAGCTGCTGAAATCTGGATCAAGTCATCTTAGTGTAATTAAGATAATAGCTTTGGATTATTCATTTAGGTCATGTTTAGGGAATCTTTACAAATGGTTTATTTGTAATATTAGATGATAATGGATATGTTTTATAAAATCCATTAGACGCCTACTGGACAAGCCTTCTGTTAAATTATCTCACTTTCAACTTGGAAAGTCTGATAGCCGAGTACAAACGAAACAGAATAGGACAATACTGTTCAAGCACAGGTTTTCCCATGCTACGTTCAGCACAAAATACATGTGCCGATTTTGTGCCGAATTTACGTTCGGCACAAAATAGTCAGTTTTCGGCACTGACAAAACAGCTGAAGTGTAGTGATAAAAATTTACCTCACAGAAAATTTGACAGCAGTGTGTTATTCTACTGCAGAATTGTGCTCATCTTGCTAATATTGATTTTTTTTTTAACACTGGGCAAATATTTCTTGCCAAGCACTTACTAATAGCGCATGCAGTTATTTTCTGCAGAAAAAAAACAACTTTTAGTAGTACTCAAAGAAAAGGGTTAACATAGTTTTAATGAACCCAAATAACAAAAAAGATGAGTAGCTTAAGTTGATAGACCCTTACTGTACATCTAAACGGAGAAAAATTCAGCAACACCAGAAACTCCAACAGATGACCGATTACAATAAAACACAAAAAGTCTAATCCTGTTGTACTATTTTAAAATGTCTTGACTGGTTGGTGGAAAACTTTGTGTTAAATACAAAGTACTTTTTATCACTCCAGTTAATTAGTACTCAGTCAAACACAGCAAAATGTATCAGCCCACTTGGGGTAAAGAGGAAATGGTATGATTCAAGTGAAATTACATTTACCTTAATTTAACACAACTTGATCTTAGCCACGATGTTGATATTCAGATTGTATTTTTTCAATGAGATTCCAAAGCAATCCATTAAGGTGCAATTTCAAGCAGTCGGATTGAGTTTTTATTATTATTATTTTTTTTAAGACACACTACATCTTTCAGAATTTACAAAGCCCAGGCAACCTTAAAGGCTGCTATTTGAGATTTATGAACTATCTAGCAATATAATAATGAAATATTTTGAAAACAGGTTTGTCTGGTGCCACACTAAGATAGGTTTTAGGGTTTTACACATTACAAAAATGGTCTTTCCTGCCTTCCCATGAGAGAGTATGGCCTACTTATTTGCCAATTTGATAGAAACCCACATGACAGGAGGAGTGGAAGCTCCTTTAGTACATTAGCTGGCAGTAGTCATAAGTCAGCAGGCCCGATAAGTCTTATAGATCACCCCAACACAAGGATCTTATACCTCGACCGTCATTACAGGGAAAAAGGTGACATTTTTGATTGATTAAAGTGGAGCAGACTAGCTTAGGCTAAATCACGTTAAGTGATGTGACATTGCAGTTTCACATATCATATTTCTGTCAAGACAATGATGGTGGAAGGCATTGTCAAGGCATGATATCTGACAACAGCAGTCATCTGGAGGGTAGCAGAGATTTATGGGAAGGTTTTAGTGGTCTAAGGGAGATGAGAGGGAGTAAAAAAGTGGTGCTTTTTTGTGCACTGTCACTTCCAGAGAGACTGTAAATTTTACCCCTGCGCTGTTGGGAATTGGAGACATTTACACATGCTGACAAATGGCCTGTTGTAAAAGTATTTATTGGTCTTGTCCTCCTTTTATTCTTGGCCAACTCACAAACACATAACCCCTTGAAGACACATAAATAGATTTATCCACAGCACATTTATGTAACGCACATTTATTCAGTTCAGCAGAGCTACAGCACTAGATAAGTCGTGAGAGTGTTATGGGGGTATTGCAGGTCTTTGTGTTAATGCTTTAAGAAGAGGTCTTGGTTGGCAATAATGGATTTAGTCTGGCAGTGTGAGACTGCCAGCCAGTCAACTCATTCAGCTTTGTAAAGGTGAGTATTTATAGAAAGTTAACTTAGAAATGTAGAAGAGTCACAAATCAAATTGTATACCCAGGTGTGAAGGAAACTAGCTCTCATCACTACAAGACATGCTGCTAAAACGTACACCATGTCACCTTAGGGGCTATCAATATATCTAGCTAAAGTATTAATGCTTCATAGAAGTTTTTGTATTTTGTCAGTCAACATTGTATTTAGATTTAAAGTTGCTTTTATCTGAAACCCCTTTACTTTTATACCCCTAAACAACTGAAAATATAAATATTCTTTTTTGTCCCACTATAGGAACATTTCTGATTTAAAGTGCAGCCAATCAAAATTTGTAAAACCACCTGTATAATCTTTTCATAAATCAAGCTATTATAAAAACAAAGAAGTATACCAGACAGGTCAGGAGGAAAGTTGCAGAGAAGTGTAGACCTGGATTAGGTTATAAACCCTTATTTTAGACTTCTCACAGAGGGATATTCAGGTCAGTATCTGAAAATGGAAAGAGTCTGGGACAACTGTAAAAATACTGAGAAATAGCTTTATCTCTAGTAAGAGGACTAGCAGAAGGGGGTTAGTAAAACAATCAGCCTGGAGGTCCATGGTGACTACAGATAAGCTGCAGAGATCCACAACTTGAGTAGAAGAATTTCTTCACAAAACAATGAATTGTGCACACAACAAATTCTGCCTTTGAGTGGTGGCATTAATAAATTGCTGAAAGAAAGCCTTAAGAAGTCCCTTGCAACATGGAAATAATTCACATATTGAGGCTTTCAAACTTTCTGCCAACATGCAAAATAGTTAAATCACTTAGAAAACATCATCCCCACTATGATATGTGGCGATGGTAGCATATTGCTTTGGGACTGCTTTCTTTCAGCAGCACAGGGAAACTGAACAGAGTTCATGGGAAGATATGTGAAGCCAAAGACACGGGAATCTTGGGGCAAAACTTGCTTCTTTTATCAAATAATATTGTGTTGGAATACTTGAGAATCTGTAGCAAAACTTGCACATAGCTGTTCAGATTCTCGCTTTGCAAAATGATTGAGCTTGAGCTACATTGCCAAGAAGAACTAGCAATATTTTCTGTCGCTGATACGCAAAGCAGCAAGAGTCTAGCCAAAAATGTTGAATCCTTTATAGCAGCGAAAACCTGTCTACAAAGTATCGGGAGAGCTGAACACAAGTTTACACATACATACTCAGATCTTTTATTTGTTAAAAATTTTCTAAACCACATATCATTTTGTTTGAACTTCATTACTATTTTACTTTAGTGAAAAGTAAAATACTTTGTATGTGGTAAACATACAAAGTATACTCCAATACTCCAACTGAATTTTGTCCTTTTGCAAGGCACTACGAGACAGGTCTTGAAACCACAAGTTAATGGTTATTTCATTAAAAGATGCTGACATTTTGTAAGTAGATTTATTGCACTTTGTTATTTGTTACTTGTATGACCATTATTTACTTGACTTTCTGACATGTTTTGATGTTGGATGAATGTTGCAAAGATAATAGATTCATGTAAATCCAGTGCAGGTTTTAAAAAGTAATGGTTGTTTTATTGTAGCTTCTTGCCCAGTAACCATGAAGTTTCAAAGCCAAGACATTGACTCATTATGTATTTTATTTACTTGGTTCAAAGATACCTCCTTCTCTAAAATAAAAACATTCAATCATTTCCACTGGGTGGTGCTCTAAGACTGCCAATGAGGCAAAGTAGGAGACTGGAGAGCCTGCTAAGGGGGTAAAGGTGGGGAAAGGGAGGCCCACACTTACCTCACATTCAGACAGCGCTATAATTTACTAATAGTGTGGGAGCCGCTGCCGCTGTTATCTTTTAATAGATTTGTATGGCAGAAAGCAGGTGCCTGTTGTTAATGCGTCCAATTGCCCAAGTTGCCTACAGGATTCAGGGCATCCATCACTGTCGTCGGTGGTGACACCCTGTCGTTCTACTTCAAGCGGCGGGCCGGCCGGGTTGGGTTGGTAACAGATGAGGCTTCTCTCTCCTCCAGACGCCCACAGTCACACAGAGACAACCACCACGCTTGCTCGCACTTCCACTCACACAACCAAACACCTAGCTAGCTGCATATGACTCTTGGAGGACAAATAAAACTCATACATAGTTTAACCAGAGGTATTTATATATTTTTTTAATGAAGTTTGTTTTTCTGCCAATTTTCACACCAAAGGATCTCATTTATGAAGTCCGGCGGTATTTATTTAGAAGCATTATTTGTACTTTTTATATATATGCTTTTGTACTAATTCAATTGGTATTCGACTTGCCAGATTTGAAATTGACTAGTTTCCCTGGATAAGATCGGTTGACATGGAGTTGAGGCTAAGGAATACCTGGCCAGACATTTTGAGTGATGGTAGACTGGATTCACCTCATTATGGGATATAGACTGTACATAAGAATGAACTCATTTCCACTTTTCTAACTAGAAAAAACTGAAGTTCAAATATTACAAATTCATGGTTTCACACTCTCCTTTAACGTGACTGACAGATGGGCTGCTTTGAAAGCTAAGTAACTAGTTGAGGCGTGATGGAAAGGTAAAGGATTCATTTCAAGGGACATCTCAGCTGACATATACCACAATGATTTGTTTGAAAAACTAACTGTGATGAAGTGGTTTGACAAGTGTATAATGCCCTAATGTTATAAATTTATGATTTAAGAAGTGAGAAAGTGATTGATTGCAAAATTGCATAATTTCCTGTTGGTTAATGATTATATGTCCATTTTACTCTAAAATGCCTGACTTTATTGTAATATTTTAAAGCTCTTAAAATTGTTTCTTCAGACTTTGACCACATTGAACGTTTTGCCCACCAGAGTCTCTACAACTTAGCAAATCCCTTGTTACAGAATTAGAATTTTGAGCATTGTTAGTTTAAGAACATTGAAAAGCTTATTACTTTTTGTTCATATTGCTTATTTTACCTCAGAAAAATGTTTGCTATTCAGTTAACGTTATTTATGCTGCACCTGTTAACAAACATCTTGTACTAGACAATCCATTTTACATCAAGAATCAAATAGTCTGACTGCTATTCAAATTATGTTTATAGTTCAGCCAATTTTAGTTTATAGGTTATGCTCCAGATACACAATTTTAGATTTTTTTTTTTATACAGAATAAGAAATCTGCATCCTCACGCTCTAATTTAGCACCCTGTAATACCTGTTGTGCATCAGCAGGTGGTGACAACTTCAACATTACATGAAAATTCAAACGAGGAAGCTAAGCATGCCTAAAGCAGTGCCAGCAGTCGTATAGATTTAAAACATTCCCCCCAAAAATGTTTGACATCATTTAGCTTTCCTTCTCGGTAGTGAACTCATTTAGCTCGTGTTTAATGTTTAATTGGCAGAAAGACTGGAACTAGTAAAATGTGGGGGAAAAAGAAAATACCCAACGCGAGTACGACTCCACTGAAGTGGTTTCTAACCAAGAAAGCGATAGTGATCATTTTGAAAGTGGGCCTCGATGTATTCATTTCACATTCAAAAAGAACATAAAGGAATGACATGTGCGTGTGTGTATATAGTTAAAGTCATATAACGTGAAAAACGCAAGGACAACATCATTATCCCAACAATTGATCATTGTTTCTGGTACATGCCATGGTCCAAAACCCCTTTTTGATCTTTTTCAGTGTCCTTTAATGGTAAATATTTTTGCAGTGCTCCCATTTGTGTTCACAGGATCAGTAATGCGGGGAAATTACAGCAAATAATATGTTATTAAATAATCAAAGGTCAAGAATTTTTTCCTGCAGCTGATGATACAAGTAACCTCCATTTCCTTTCTTTGTTCTTAATTCTGTTGCCCTTTTAATTTTATTCTAAGTAGATTTTAATTGTTAGTTTGCAATATTGTTTGTGTTTTATCTAGAAATTCATATCCAGGCAATCTTATCAGTTCCCCCACTACAGCAGATTCAAAGATTCTTCTCTAAAGAAACCTAGGTTTGTATACATAGAAAAACTATTAACATTTAAGATTTAATCTGTCAGCAGGAAACTATTAGGTGCCATTGCAATGAAAGAATGCCACTAAAAATGCTCCTCTGCTTTTCTTAGAGCTGGTGACCCTGCTTCATCCTTTAGCTTAACCGGTGGCCCTCCTTGGCGCGCGGGTTTGCCCTCCACCCTGAAAACCTCTGTAAGCAGCTGTGCTTCTTTAGACCCAAACTGAGAGGTGGAGGGTATACAGAGGTCCCTGCTAATACCTTTTTAGAGCTATTTCAGTCGCTGGGTCTTGGTGGGGTCACTGTCAATACCGCTTTAGTTCAAGGCCCTTGATCTGCTGCATGTTGGATGAAGGCAAATACCAGTGTGCCTGCTGTCGATTCCCTGTAGTATTCTTTTCTTTTTTTTTTCATTTGGGTCATTGCTCCTACGGCATTTGCTTATTGAAGACATCTGCCTGATCAGAATACATGACTGATTATTTTGATATAAATTTTTTCCACAGAAAATGTGAAAATGTAGCAAATGAGATGCTTTAAAGTTATTACATTGATGACTGAGAGTTAAAAAAAATTAAAGTGATTATTTATTTATTTTTTAAAAAAAGCCTTTTTTCATGAGTCAAGCTTGTTAATGCAGTTTTTTTTGGATAAACACACGGGTGTAAAACAGCATATGGAGGCTGTGAATCAGCTTCGTAACCCTCTCTGACATCGCTCCTGACATAAAACAGAACCATCTCTTTCATACAACGTTTGCAGATTTTTCCAGCATGTTTCCTCTGTGTGATGTTTATGAGCATCAAACCAATTTTATGCACTCCTCAGATGCGCTCCTCATTGCTCAACTCATCGTGTACATTCTCTTTCAACCCAACTTAAAAAGAAAAACGCACCGCTACGTGATCATGTGGATAGTGGTTATAAAGACGTTTTTATAGAGCACTTTAAAGTACAACTTAATGCTTCCTAAAATATCCTGGAAATTTATGCATCACAAAGAGAAACCAATATTCCAGTTGTACTGTTTCATCATTTTAGTCATGTCCAGTACATGCTGGGTACAGCTGGGGCACTTGGTGCTGGATTATTTGGCTCTGAAACCAAATAATTTAAGAAAACAATCATTCTTTGCTGTGCTCTGCCAGTCAGCTGGCTGAAAGAAGGCTTCTACTTTTATCTCTTGCTAACAAGTAACGCAAATTGGACCGTGTGAAAGCAGTTTTGGCCATGAAACACATTCAAGGTGTGGAATATAAAGGAGCACACCCGTCACTCTATTAAGGTAACATTATTTCAAAGCTAAAGTTGGCAAGCTGCGAGCATGTCTGTCAAACAGACAGCAGTCAAGCAGATGGCCCAGCTGATTAACCGGACGATTTCTGCTCTTTACACTCGTGTTGCTTTGCACCGAGCAGAAAGCAAAAAAACTATTATGTAAAATAAGCACTTAAAGCACTGCTAATAAATATAGCAGGTGTTTACTGTAAATGTTTCCTGAAGTCTGTGTATAAAAAAAAATATCAACAATAGAGAAATATTACATACGTGTTATTGATTTTCTATTTCAGTAGCAGTAGGAGTAATTTATGCTTTTCGTTTTGCATAAAACCAACTATACCCTCCTTGAAATATTGTTTAATTTTTTTTAAAGGTGTAAATCTCACTACCTTAAAGTGCATGTTTGGCTCTCCGTCACTTGAAAGTCTATTTTCCCGTTGTCTTATTCTCTGTGTTCCTCCGCAGCTCTTTGTTCATGTTTTCATGTGGTTTTGTTTAACCCTTGTCAACAATCTACAATACTGAAAGCAGTTGTTGACAAGTATTGGACATTCTCTGTTGTCATTTTAGATAACATGAGTGGGTAGAAAAGGTGTGAAAACTGTCTGTATTTTTTAAAATTGTCATCCTAGATCCTTTCTAATTCCTAGAAGTTTAGAGGTTTTGGATCTGGTTTACTGCAGAACACAGTTGCAATTACATTTACGACATATTAGCATAAAAACAAAGTTGTCAATGTCGCTCTAATGCAGATAAATTCCCTTGTCGGATTTTGAAAGACTAGAAATTTTGTCAGACCTTCTGCTGCCTCCATTTTGTTTTTTCCCCACTTCTCTTTGGGTTCCCTCTTAAAAAACTAACACAAGGTGAACAAAAGACAGGGGAAAGTCTTGCCAGTTAGCTGCTAATGAGACAAGCTTGAGAGGATATCCAAATCCTCAACGTGTTAACGTTTAAAAAAAAAAAAAAACCCTCCCCATCTTTTTACTCCCTGAACCTCTGCCTCCCCCATCTGCCCTTGGACCCAGCCTTTTGTAAAATGGCGAGGGCACCGCTGAGGCCCTCTGTGTGATTATTCACACATGGCTGTGGCCCTGGCGCTTTTGAGAGCAGCCCGAGAAAAAGAACGAGAGAGAGAGAAAAGGCCTCGTGTATGGATAATGTAAAAACGCTTCAACTGACACTTCGTCAAGGCTTTCTTCTTCTTCTTCTTTTTCCTCTTTTTATTGTTATTATTATTGATTTTCTTATTTCTTTTTATTTTTTATTTTTACTCGTCCGTTTACTCCCAGATGCATACCTATATTCACGAAGACACTCTGTCCTTCGCCATCCGTTCCTAATTTCCCTTCGTATAGTAAAGCCAGGTAATGGGTGGGTGGGTATTTGGGAGTTTAGTGAGAAAAATGTATCTGATAAGTGAAAAATAGCATGGCAAGAGAAAAACCAGCAATCCCAGTTGCCATTGTCCCGCTTTTTTTTTTTTTTTTTTTTTCTGAGAGAGATGTCTGCCTTGGAAGAGAGAATAAAATATGCTTTTGTAACGGATCTTTGGACAGCCTTGAATGATTTGCCACTAGAGTTCTTTTCCGGACTCATTTTCTCCAGGGTGTGTATTGGAAGTGGGCTCGGAATCTCAGCAGGGGGAAATTAAATGTTAAGCTGGCCTGGAAGTGTTGCAGAAAACAGTGAGAAAAGCAAACACTGCCCAGATCAGGGAATATCATTCAGCGTGACGTTTGGACCGAAAAAAGCTGAGGCGTGTAACAGAACAGGGCAAATTCTCTTCTCCGAAGGGACATCTAATTGATTCTGTGCTACATTACTAGTTTTCACAGAAAGATATGGACATCTCACTTCAGTATGTGGCGGTTGCTGTGGTGCAATTCTCACAGCATCTTGCTGATTGCCCTATTTCTGTTTATTTTCCTTTTAAAATGTTAGATTTTTTAATTTTTTATTTTTTTCTGTGGAGGTTGCACCAAGATACAGAATGCAACCTTAACCTCGGCTGAATCCTCTTAGCTAAAAACAGAAAATTGAAAGAGAAGTTTGTGAACAAAATAATCCAGGGCTCCACTTGATGTGTTATTTGTCAGGGGCAGTGCGTTTGTGCATGTTAACTAACTGTGCCACCGGACTTGGCCTGCATGTAATGGGGTTCCAGCACAAACATTTTCTCCAAGGGACTTCTATTATTAATTCTCTGTGAACACATCCATAAATGAATAATGGAATAAATAATGAAAATGTTATTACTTTTGGCGGCTGGGTCATTTCTCGTTTTCCTGCTTTTTCCATCGCTTGCTTCCTTACTAATTAATTTTCCAAGGAGTTGTCCTCCTTTTTGGTAAAAAAAAAAAAAATTATACATATCATCTTGGTGGTGGGAAAAGAAAACATCCAGAACAATACACAAAAACCTTCTCTGGTCAAGGCAAATAAAAAAAATATGAACATAGCGTGACTGGCAAAAGTATTAATTCCCCTTGAACCTTTCCAGATTTTGTCCTCAAAAAGCCCTTAAAGTTCAGCCTATTATCTGGGAATGCTGTTCTCGACCAACGAAAACTAGAGACTACGAAAAGTGGAAAGAAACATGGGCTTCTTTTTTTTTTTTTTCTCAAAATGGAATTCTAAAAAATGTGGTTTGCATATGGAATGAACACATTTTATCAATTTCCTGCAAATAAAATCTTGATCTCCATTACATACAAAAGTCTTAAATAAATAAATAAATAAATCCAACGGTGCTGTAACGAGAACAAACAGCATCACGGAGACCAATGGACACAACAGAAACGTCAAGGATAAAGTTGTGGAGATGTTTAACAGAGCGTTAATCAGAAAAGCAGTCGGGAGACCTTCACTGACTCTAAAAGAGCTGAGGAAGTCATCCAGCTGAGGTGACAGAATATTTCAAAAAGGACTGGATGGCAAACAGAAAATAGTAATTGTACACTCTGCAGAGCCTGACAGTATAAAAAAATGCAATAGTATAATTGTTTAAAAGAAGCCAAAGAAATTCCTCTTGGCAGAGTGTGAGTAGGATGGGAACTTGGCAAGCTTATAGTGTTCTGGTCAGATGAAATCAAGTCTAGATGCTAGGAGATATATGTGGCAGGAAACACTGAACATATATCCAATGTGGTAAGTTGTAGTGGTAGCATCATGCTGTGGAAATGCTATTCTTTAACACAGACAGAAAAGACCACAACTGATGGGAATATGGCTGTAGCCAACAACAGGGAAATCCTTGAACAAAACCTGTCAGAGGCTGCAAAAGACTTGAGGTTGGGTCAGAGTCGCCTTGCAGCAGGACAAGGTGACTCTGTCGGTACTACAATGAAAATACTTTTAGAAAATCTATACTCGAATGTCAGAATAATGCAATTTTTTTGTGGAGGCTTGAAAATTTATGTTCTGTTATCTGAATTTCAAATTTTTGGAAACATGAGTTCTTGCAACTGATTTTGCAACAGTGTTAAATACAAATTTATGCCACATCTTACATAAAATATTAACAAAAGGAAAAAAAAAAAGCATATTCTATTTCTTCCACTTCAGTTATAGTGTTGGTTTTTCACAAAAAATAATAGATACATTGGAATCTGTGGTTGCAATGTGACAAAATGTAAAAAAAAAGTTACAGTGATATGAGTACTAAGACAAGTTGGCACGCTTAAATATTTTCCTTGAACCATTTCAAGAAATTATAGCTTAACAACGGTAAGGACATGTTTAAGGTGTCGTATGTACCCGATACTCATTAATTAAGGCTGAAGTCCAGAGAGTGTGGCAATAAAGTGAAGGAGGAAGTGCTTTTGGCGATGTCTAATTTAGCAAATCAAGGTTTTCTCCCTTCCTAGCCCTGACTCCCCTTACGGCCTTGAGATGCGTGCCCTCTGCCCCATGCCATGCAGTTAAAAGCTTGTGTGCTGGGACAGAGGCTTGGCGATAAGTAGCCTTCATTTAATATGGATCTTTAAGAGGGCTGTAAAGCTAAAGCCTCAGTGAAGGCGCTTCCCCCTCGTATCCCTCCGGCATTGCTACATAGATGGCTCTTCTCTCTCTCTCTCCTCATTATAGTCACTGCACTCTGTTTTAAACTGCTTCTTCCTTCTCTCTGCATTTTACTGTTAATTAGTTTGCTTTGTAAGGTTAGACGTGCGGACAGAGCAACTTCAGGAGTGTTTGGCAGCCATCTGTGT
Organism: Gambusia affinis; assembly: GCF_019740435.1. Classification (NCBI taxonomy): domain Eukaryota; kingdom Metazoa; phylum Chordata; class Actinopteri; order Cyprinodontiformes; family Poeciliidae; genus Gambusia; species Gambusia affinis. The sequence continues at coordinate 11,433,307 of NC_057870.1, forward strand.
AGTGCATGGATCTAACTACGTACAGATGGTGGGGGCAAACAGACAGGTTGCTCCTGGTGGGGGGAAATAAAGAAAAGCACAGTCGATGGCTTTGGTTATTTTAGCAAGATTTATGGCCATTCTCACAGGTGACTATTTAAGCTATCATGATAGTTGTTAGTCAGTTGTCATTAAAAAAAAAGAAAATCGTAAGATAATCGTTTGAATATTGCACATTCCTAATAAACATCCCTGTAAAAATGCATCGACTTATAGAAAATTAGCTGTAACAAATAAATAGTGAAAGCATATTCATCTAATCTGGTTACCTTCTGATGCTATGCAAAAGCTCTGAAAACTTGGCGAAATTAACACTCCATTAGCTACTCAGTGAACCAGACAAATAGAGAAAAAAAAAGCAGAGTTTGCAGTGTAATTGTGTGACAAGGTCACAGAACATAATTAAATAAGCACACGACTGACTTATTTATGGTTTTGATTGCGATCAGTCTCTTTCCTTTTTTAAGACTCAATCAAAATTTTATTCAGTACGAGGAAAATTAGAAAAAATATTAAACACTCTTTCTTGATTAACATTTGCCTGTTAACTTGGCTTCGTAATATCTACAATTTTTCTTCCACTTGCTTTGTCATTTCTTTTGTATCCCTGAAAGGCACCTCTTTCTGGTGAAAATCCCGCCCCTGTCAGTTTCAGTTCAGTGCCTAATGTTTTTTTTGCTGGGTATTATGAACGACCCCACAATTAAAAAGAGTTGGCCAAATTTTAACTGGCTTACCGCCATGCGGTTTCTGAAGTAGTGATGGTCAAAGAGAGAATTTGCACCCAGACGAAAGAAGAAGGAAAAAAAAATAAAAGTAAACCTTCATTTTCACTATTTGTCATTAAAATTACAATTGTACATAATAAGTAAGTCAACCTTGTTATATATAATTTTTTTTACTTATTGGCCAGACTATAGATTTTGGACTCACTTTTCATCATACTTTGTTTTTGTACGTATTTAACAGTTTTCTGCTGGGACAAGTCAATTTATCCTGACTGGGTAAATATAGTCATCTCATCTTACCTCATTTCTGCTAGCCGAACATGTTTAAACTGAAGTAAGCCTGTTAGATGTGTGTTTAAATTTAAGTGTACTAAAATTTGTTTACTTGAAAATATCTTAAAAGATCTCTTTAAAAATGTCTACCTCTAAACCTTTAAAAAATATTTGCATTGGATTATTACATTTTTGACAAGAACTTAAAAGGTTTATTTTGAGGGAATATTAGCTACTACAGATATTACTGTAGCATAGCTTATATTAACTTTTTTTCTGTTAAGTGTGACTTTAAATATGTCCATCCCTGCAAAGCTTTAAAAAACTGCATAGGATTATTCTTGATTTTTGCTATTCAAATTGAAGTAATTTACAATACTCTCCATGTTAAGTATTGTAGATCATATTATATTTTATCTTTTGTCTTTTATCTTGAATTATCACATGAGTTTAGATTTAAATACATGCTGTCAAAATAAAATCAAAAAAGCCCTGCATGTATTTAGTTTACTATACGTTATGACAATATAAAAATCTTGGTTTTGAGCCTTGTCCATAGAACGACAAAAAAGAAAAAAAGATAGTTATTCACAATAATGTAGCAATTTTGTCAAATATAATCAAATGAAGTTTTATTACCATAATCTGCCGTGCTGACATCTTTTTTCAGTATGAAAACTCAAGATATCGCTCGAAGTACGTGATGTTGCAGTGCTGCGTCAGCACTTATGGAATCAGAAGAAAATCTGTTATTTCACAAATAACTCTTTGTGCTCATCTGTACTTTTTCCGGTCAGTCGTTCAAAATACAGACTTCAGGATGTGCAATAAAACAGCAAGAGCTGCGTTGGCAATTAAAGCTACATTTTTGTGTGTTTCTTTAAAAATGCCCAAGAATTTCTTTGAAAGCCTGTGAAAAATACAAGGGAGAAAAAGAAACTATTGCTTTGTTCATTTCTTCCCCTTGCTTTCTCTCTTTCCTACTCTCCCCAAGGTTCTATTAGGAAATAGATCCCAGGTGTTCGATAAGCCTGTAGTGGACATGACAGCAGTGCAATCAAGTGTATAAATTTAATTGCAGGCTCATTTTGTGCCGTTTATTAGCCGTTTAGGGGCATATCGCTCCACTTGAACCCTGTTATTGCCAGACAGAACAGCTGTTTGGTTGCTTTTGTCTCATAGCATAGTTTTTTTTTTTTTTTTTTTAAATAGTTAAATGTAGAATGTGTATTCACATTTAGATATAATAGAGAAGGAGAGGTAAAAATAAAATAAAATATGTAGAAATATGTTTATTAAAAAAAATCTGTTTTTTCTTTTTGTGTTCACGGTCAAATAAAAACGCACACAACAAGGCTGGAAAAGAAAGCGAAAAGGACGACTTGACTTGTTTGCGCTCCGTTTTTGTGGCCGAACCGCGCCACACATCAAGAGGCCCACAAGATGCACTCGCTCTGGGTGAAACCTTCTTCTGGTGTGACACGCCATTAATAAAAAGCCCCCCGAAAAAGCTCCGCTAATTGTTACCATGCACTCGGCCTCACTGTTCCTATAAATCATCCCGCTAATTGCAACAAATTGTGGCCTGACATTAAGCTATGATTCCGAACCGGCAAATATTCATCAACATTGCAACTAGCCCCATAAAACACAGAGCCCAACGGTTTCCCAGACCTAATATATATCTACCATCTAACTCCCCCATTATTTATGGATTTTTCTTGTCCGCAGCATTTTAAGTGCTGCACGGTGAGTGAATGAGAAGCCATTTTGTTTATTTATTATATCCCTGGAATAAATAACACGTAGCCGTCATATCTCCAGCTACGGATTGCTTTCCTTCCTTGAGCAGTTGTGCTCGCTTCATTGTCTGTCATAATAATATCACCTTGTGTGAAATGTGCATTTCTTCCTTCTTTCTGTATCTTCAAATCATTTAGCAAGTGCTTACTAGCACTGTGGCTATTTAGGAAGAGCTAGAATCATCTCTAAGCAGTCATATGATGGAGCATTTAACCTCTCATGCGATGTTTATTTCATGCAGACAAAAAGCTAGTTAAATCACTTTCTCCACTGTCTGACAGTCACCATAACTGTCACTGCATCTGATCTATTTGGCAGCCCGATGCATTACCACTGCTAATGTTTTACCCCAGCTACTGTTCAAAAACAGCAACAGCATGTGTCAAGGCTCTACGTAATAGGCCATCCCCCAGGTGTGCATCAGGAGCTAAAGATGTCAGGGCTAAAGGTCGGGATCTGATTTGTTATGTGGGACTTCACGGGGAATTTTAAAGTGAACTGATCAATTCCACACAACCAATGTGCACATAAATCAATTTCGGCATCTGGAGAGAGAGAGGAATGCGTCTGTGTTCGTGGCGTGCCGGAACGTGCGAACGCACACGCACGGCTGGACTCGCGGAGGCGATAGCATAATTAATCATAAATCTCTTTTGGCACTGTGTGAGCATGTTTTTATCGCCTCGTCTTCGCTTATTAAATTTTCTCTCCCGTTTATCCCTCTGTTTTAAATTGCAGAGGCCCTGGCTGCCTTGATAGACCACAGTAACTTGCCATTCTATAGGGATAAAGGCGAATGGCCAAAGAAGCAAGGAGCAAAGAAGAAAAAAAAAATCATCCTTCCTTTTGACAATGTTAAGCATCGATGGGCTTATTACTGTGTTCTCTGATTTAGCTGGATGTGTTCAAGGATCTTCTCCGTGGTGGAAAAAGGTCAGCTGCTCTTAGTTGTGCTCAACTAGAATACTAATACTGTCCTTATTCAAATGATCTGCTCCAGCTCTTATTAAATTGATGGTCCAGGCGCTCTAATTTAATAGTGTTGCAGTCCGGGAGAGGGACACAGCTGCAGTCACTGGTGAATTAGGTGCTTCTGAAGCAAAGTTCAAGCTGGAGCCCTCTTTGCTTTTGGGAAGCATTTTTCCCAACAAATTAGCAGTCACTGGTGCTGCGCAATTAATTAGTGCAAACCAGGAAAAGCTTGTCCTTTAATAAGGTGCTTTTTTTCTCACTTACACCTCTCCCACACACAGAAATATCACTCCCCGTCTTACCATACCTTATTCTCGCCCTTAAAAGCTGTCTCCTGTTTTTTCCCCTCTGTTTTATTCTCTCTTCTCCTGACTTCCTTTTTTCACTGTAGAAAAGTAGAAGGAATGGGTTCATAAAAGGTTTCATCATTAAAGCCATGTTATTTCTGAGTTAATAGAAGTTGTTGCAACAGACAGAGTTAGGGTCCGAATTGGCTACACACTGTTACAGGACAAACTCCTACCACCACTGCCACCGTCACTCATTGATGGGTACAGTATGACTCAGTTTTAAAAAGGTATTTTGCTACATTGCTATGTCCATAAAAACTTTCTATATCATTTAGTCCAATAATTCTAAGCAAAAGTGCATTTTAATGAGATTTATAACACAAGTCATAAATTGTGCATATGTTTGGTTTTTATGTAGATTTTTAAATGGAGCCACAAACAATTTGTGATTTATGGTATAGATTTCATTACAATGTTCTTTGAGAATTATTAGACTTCGAAATACAGTATAGAAAGTTCTGCTAGGCATAGCATTTATACAATAAACAGTTAAACAAAAGTATGATATAACTTCCTTCATTTTGCACAGAAAAGCAACAAGTAGAGGTGCACGGATTGTAGATTTTGGACCGATCACCAAGCTTTAAAAAAAGTCTGAATTGCCATTTCTGATTTTTACTGATACCAATTCTTTTTGTCTTAAAATTCGCAAATTATAGCAAGAAAGTTGCTGAGTTGGCAACAATGGGGTAATTATTGTTAACTGCAAACATGCAGACATGACCTGATTGGTGGGTCTGTTGGTGTGACTCTTTCACAGCAGAGCAATAGAGGAAAGTGGCTGATTTCAGTCTTTCAGGTAGATATGATTGGTGGATAAGATCGGCTTCAGATGTGAGTTTCGGCCGGTCACCGATCTCCCAAAATTAAAGAAGTCAGGGTATGATTTTGTCAGTGCACAAATTGTGATTCCAACTTCTGCTAAAATTCTGACATTAATCATACTGATTCATTTACTTATGATGTAGTCATGTTTTTGTGGCCATCTTATCTTGATTTGTAGACTTGAGCAAAGTTAGATTTTATACTTATGATACCCTATGAAGTTCAAAACTAGCATTGATTTTGGCATGTTGATTAGTCATGGTATTTGCTCTTGTAGACTCTACAGTCAGCTGACTCCAGGCTTGCCCAAAGGGTTTTAAACCATTGGTAACTTTATATAAGTAATGGATAGTTTACTATTACCTTCCTTATCATGGCTGTCTACCTCTTCTGCTCCCATACGATTCCTTAGAGCCAAGTCTGACTTTCTAGTAAGCAAAGGGCAAGTGCAGTAGCCATCTTTCAGCCAAACGATTGGAGGTGGACAGCAACAAGAGGGGGAGGGGAATTGTTGCTAGGCTTTGTTCCATACTGCCAGTGAAAACTGATCATTCCTCCACTGTCTTTGGAATCTCCATGAAAACAAAGGAAAAACTCATTGGTCTGGCATATGTAAAATTTTACAGCCTTGACATAAACTGATACCTGAAACTTGTCGATGCACAACAGCAGTATCTTAAGTAAAATAATTTGTATTTGAGCTAAAAATACACACTGAGCCTAACTTGATAAAGTGTAGTAAATTATCTTTGACTGAGCACAGTTTTGCTTATCGCTTCTCTGTTCATTTGCAAAGGAGAAACTAATATTTGCTATTTATTTTTTAAAATGGGGTGGGAAAGAATTCCCCCCCAAATTTGCTCTAAATGTGCTGGTATACACACTTGGCCTGGTTTAACAAAGACAGGGAACTTGATTTGATTCAAACGATCACATTTTCTTTAGCATGAAAGAGTAAATGCTTGTACATAGTGTTAATTTTCCACAAAACCCAATAGAATTTTTTTTTCCAACAGCAGAACAATTATAGGTGGATGAATAGATAGAGAAATAATTAACTTTGTAGCTCTTCCATTCTGTGCGTGTTGAGTTTTTAATAAGCGCCACAGACACTGTTTTGGTTGCTTGAGTATTAAGGGACAAATTTCTCAGATCTCCGTACGGCCGTTCTCATTAACTCTGGCTGACTAAGTAGACAAAGCATTTGATATGGTTTGATGCATCGTGTAACCGGAAAAATAATACTAGAAATAATTATAAAAGAATATAAACCCAGCGTAATGCGTAACTACGAGGAGCGCATGAAAGCCCCTCACTGGGCTGAACCTGCACGATGAGCTTAGCGCTGGTTCATTAACTACTAACGCACCAGCCAACCAGTACCACATACATAAACTTTACAGGGAAGACAGAAAGCAACACGCTGGGCATCGTGTTGAGATGTAAACAACCCACATCATTCTTAGTTCTCAAAGATTAATCAATGTCACCACTTGTTCAATGCGCACCTCAGAAAGTGTGACTACAAGTTATTCCTGCAGTTCACATAGAGCTGCACGACCAGACCTAACGCGGTGGGTTTTAAACTCTTACCTTGATGCAGAGTTCTGCAAAGAGACGTAATTCATCACAGGGAATTGATGTAAATATACACGTCACCCTGTGTCCAGTTTGAGTGAAAGGAGGCACGCTATCCCTGCTGAGGTAAACTAAAAAAAGAAAGCAGTGACAGCGCACAAGGTAACTCACAGAGGCTTCAGCTGTGTGATTGGTCCGCTCTGCTGGCTTTAAATGATTAAAGTATAAACCTGTCTTATGTAAACCTATATTTTAGGAATGAATATGCTCCGCCAGTGAAACGGTCAGAGCAACAGACAAGCTTGCAAGACAAGCTTAAAAGAAAAAAACAACAACTTTTTATTTTATTTTTATTATTATCTCCCTAAAAACAAGCAACGCTTAGCCTGGCAAGGGGGCTAGTAAAGCATGGCGGGCGGGAAACCCCTGACTTTGTTAACATTGAGCCACGATTAAGTTAAATTCAAGCTTTGAAACATTCCCACTTTTTTCTACCAAACTTTGGAATGGTATTGCTTTTGGAGCAATGTCTTTCTGCTGGCATAGTGGATTTTCATCTTATGTCAGTAGTTGTTTGACAGTGAATAATGACAATATATTTCTGTCTTCAAAGGGGGTTTTGGTTTTGTTATGGACTTAATCCACACAATAACCAAAGTGAATTGAATTTCTATGAATTGTATGTGTTTATTCAAGCGTATTGTCTGTACAGATAAAAATGGCATGTTCATGAATCTGGAAACTTGTGTCGGCGCTGATCTTTCCTGATTAGTTTTCCTTACCCAATGAGACTGAAAACAGAAAGGTGCCTTAAAATCTACAGGCACGCTGTCCCTGCAGATTTTACAGGCACACAGTTATCTCAAATATAGTTAATTAGCCAATCAGAAATTTGAAAAGTTATGACATAATGGCTTTGCAAAATTGTCATAATGACATGATGAAAAACAAAAGATCCATTGGTTCAAAGAACCAATCTCTTCATTAAAGCCAGGGCCTGCATGCTGAATGTGGAGTGTGGTATGCCATAAATAAGGGTGGTGGACCACCATCATTGCTGACAGAGGTCTGTTTCCTTGCACACACACATACACAAGCATGAAGCCTGGCCCAGTGCCTCCTCAAGTAATAGACTCTAGTGAACCCAGTCAGCATTGTTATTTTGAGATTGATGTGACCTTGATGCCATTTAGTGCAGTGATTTGTTTATTGGCACTTATTTTGATGCGTGTGGAAGCGAGCCTTAAAAGCCAGAGACAAACACAATCATTCACACAAACATGCTCACGCATACACACATCGAGGAAGATAAAGATGGAGGGGAAAAAAAAAAAAACACTAAAAAGATGAAAGAGAAGGGAAGAAAAACTATAGGAGATGGAGTAGAAGAGATATACTCCCGGGGCAGATTACATAATACATCATTCACAAACCATTGTTGCCAATATGTCTTTTATACTCCTTAAATTGCTCTTGCCATCACAAGGCTCCCTCTGTGCTTTGACAAATGCATCACAATACACACAAACATATTGTATTCTCTCTCTGTACAGTTTGTGTACATTTAGTGGAGTCTATCACATGCCTCCTGGGATGCTGCCGAGCGCAGAGAGAAAAGCTGGTGTTGAGCAGGAGTACTGTACAGTATTGATGGAGCTATGTTTCGGTTAGGCAGTGAAAACAAAGTCTCCCTGATGCACAGTGGAGTGTAGAGGGATCAATAGATGGGGAGCGCTTCATTTCCTCGGGCTTCCACTGAAGAAACACTCACTGATGTGTCAGGGCTGCCGCAGCTGTTGCTTTGACACCGACGAGATACAAACCACCGCGCCACACCGTTTGAGGATAGAGATGGAGACACACACAGATGCACACACGCATGCTTCGGATGGGAGTACGCACACAGTGTGATGAGGGGAAAAGGGGAAAAAGAAAGGTCAGTGTTGAGTCACATTGTGCTGTATTATAATAACAAGAAACAGACATGGAGCAAGGTGAAAAGGTGGGTTTAACGGATATAACAAGACATAAGCCTGACTGATGGGGAAGGCATCGGCCAACGAGCAGGACCGAATCAGACACGTGACTGCGTGCTGGGGGAAGAGTTTGGCTGGCGTTCGGGATAACATGGGGCCAGAGCCTGGGGCGACCAGGGAGAGTGGAGAGCCCAGCTGTCACCTCAGTCAGCCCCTTCTCTGGGGGCAACTGTCAATCAGCAGCCCCTTATATCGCTTCGTCATTGAAGCTAATTGCTATTGTCACCCCAGGAGACCCACAGGATGCCATTGCAAGTGCAATTGCCCTTTTGGACTGACAACACGGTTTCCAAATGTAAGTATAAAGGAGATGCAGGACATCCAGAGAGGATAATCAAAGGTGGGTCTGGTAGAGGATTAATAAAGTGTCGCAAAAATTAAAGGAGGGATCAGAAGAAAAGTGAATCTGAAACGGCATACGTCCTGGCCCCACAGAGTAAATGCTGGGGGTCTGTCTGACTGAGCAGAATCCCTCAGCAACACATCTATATGCATTGAGGTTTACAGAGACACACTCTCTCACATACTCTTACAGAGTGCCTCACACACATGCACACAGCAATAGACCTAATGAAAGTAAGATGGATGCTTTTGGAAAGATTGTTGGCTGTGTTATTAATTGCTGTCTGTCCACTCCTACTGATAATGATGGGCTGCATCCTGGAGAATTTGCAGGAAATAGATTTTATTTTGAAGGATTATTTATTGTTGTCTTCATTGGAGGAGTGGTGTGTTTAGGAAAGTGAGGATTTAAATAATGGCCTGTGTGAGATAAGTCCTCGCGTTAATTCCTCTGGTGCTTCTTCTTTCTGTGGCACCTCATGAAGCAACCCTTTCACATTATGCAGATGTTAGCCTTTTCACTACTGGCTGTGAAAAGAAACAAATAAAATATTGGTCATCATGAATACTTCTGACATAGCTTCAAACAAATGTATAAGTTTATCCACCATACCTTTTCAGACTTTGAATTGTTGTTGAATTGTAACAGATCAACACAATGATTTTCTGTAATTTAGAATATTTTGGAAAAGTTAATTTCAGTTACTCACTTAGCTATGTAAAACACATATGAATGAAATACTCAGACTGATGTTTTAAGCCTGTGGCTCTTTTAATTTATCGAGATTTTCCTCTTACAGCAAATGAAAACACATGTAATATTAAGAATATTGGATCAGACTGAAGCATTTTAATGCTGAAATGTGGGCTTACTGAAACATATATTTCAAACCTGCTTAAAGGTACTTTGGATGTGAAAAGTATGTTTGGGTAAAATTCTGATAAAATCAAAGAATTAAAAATGTCCATTTACACATTTCTTTCAAAAAGAAGCTTCTCCTCTTGGATAGGACAAAAAGTGAGCTTTTTGAATTGATGGAATGAAGGTAAATATAGGGCAAAGCTATTAGAGGCTGCAAAAACACTTAAGGGGTAAAGATAATCTTTTAGTAAAACTTCAACACTAAATGTGCCTTTAATGTTCAGAAGAAATCATGTTTATGGCCCAGTCAAAGTTCAGACCTAAATCCAAAAGAAAAAGAAGACAATAGTTGTTTACAAACTATTTCAATCTATTCTGACAAAACTTTAGCTATTTTATTATGAAGAATATGCACATTTGCATATAAATGTGCACATAGACACTTGCTGTGTAAAAATTATGTGACTGAGAGGGAGTAAACACACAGTCCGACCAAGAATGCAGGTATGACTTAAGATTTTTATTTGCAAAACATTTTAAAGACATTTTTATTTTATAATACATTTTATTCATTGCAGGTCGTTGGTCAGCCTAATAAAATCTCAAGAAAATACAATACAGTTAGCGGTGGTTAAAATAAAATATGTAAAAGTTCTGCGAGTTGTTAATTGTGTATTACTTGCAGTGTAATTAATTTGATTCTACTTGTAATTTAAAGATCTTTTTGCTAAACATCCGTGCCTTTACTCAGATGGAGATGCAGATGCACAGCAGTCATTTCAGAAATTCCAGTTCTGTGACAGTTTGTGTTGACAAAGACAAAAGATTCTTGACGAAGGAAAGACGAGGAAAAACAACACCCACGTGTGTTCCAGTATGGTTGAGACTACTGTGTTTTCTCATTTGCTTCCCTCCTCTCTCTGGAGTGCAGAGGGACAGCATTATCATACGATAACACAGCCCACCCTAACCTCCAAGCCCACTGCTCTCTCTCACAACATATAAATCACGATGCTTGGGTGTCATGGCGGCTGGAGGCGTGGTAGCTGCTGTGACACGGAGGATTCTGCTGTGGGTGTGAAATCACTTGACCCCCAGCATTAACCTTTCTGAGAGAGAAGGGCCGCCGCTCTCTCCTCAGCAGGCTATGAACAAAAGAGGCCTGGTATTGATTAAAATCTGTGGCACACACTTTTGTATTAAACACTAGCTTAGACGCCTATGTTCCCCAAACAACTCTTAACTCAACGCAGCTACTACCTTCCCTCACAAGTCACAGGATGTGCTTTTCTGCTGCCAGCATCCCTGACCGGACGCATATGGGCACAAACGCACCAGGCTATCGACTCAGATGGCACAAGAGCAAGGCGGATCGTTTCTTTAGCTTAGGGTCGCTATAAATGATAGAGAAAGAGAGAGCAGGGAAGGTCTGGGTCTCCGGGGTGATCAGTGTTTTGTCATCTGGAGCGATGTTTACTTTTTCTCAGCACAGGTTCTCCTCCCTTCATCTCCTCCCCATCCTCTGGATCAATACTCTGCATCCACAAAGGTCTGCGAGAAGGCATGCGAGCATGTGAGTCAGTCAACACTTACTGAGCTAAAGGCAGTGGAGGCTGAAATCTCCCAGGGTACAAGTTCGTGTTCCATCACCTTTCCTCCCACTTTAGCGAGTCTGTGCGGTGTGAGATGCAGAGTTTATATAATGTAGGTGGAAGGCAGAGAGACTGCCTTAGCAAAGTATTCACACCCCTTGTACTTTCACATTTTTCATCATAAACTTCTGTGTGTTTTAAAAATTTATTTGAAGTCAAAAGAATTTGACCTCACCATCCCAACAGGAAGACCTGGGGGGGAGGCGGCATCCATGATGGTCAGAGTTAGTGGGAAGATAGATGGAGCTAAATGAGTGACAATCCTGGTGGAAAACCTGTTGGGTGCAGCAAAAGGCCAGAGACTTGGGCATTCAATTTCCAGCAGAACATTTAGCCTAAACATACAGCTTAGAATCATCAAAATCAAAACAAATTTATATTTAAGAAGTCCTAGTCAATGTCCAGACCAACATCTAAAGAGAATTAGTGGAATGACAATTCAGATTTGCAGACACTTAAGCTATTTTGCAAAGACTTCTGGTTAAAGTTTTCAGTCTCTAGATGTGTACCTCCAAAAGACTTGCTGCAAATGCAAATTTTACAAAGTACTGAGTCAGGGGAGCTAAGAACAAATACACACCACAGTTCTTATTCAGAAAAAAATTAAGAGAACAATGAGTAGAATTACATTTGGAGGGAACTCAGTTGAAAGTTGTGTAAAACCTCCCACAATTAGTTAAAATTCTGCTGCTATAGAAAACAAGTCAGAATAATGGATTTTACAGATTGTTGTAATATTTTACCAACAAAATCTGAGATCCAAGGTAACTTAGACTTTTTATTTACTAGTGGGTGTTTAAATCGAATAAATACACCAAGTTTTTGAATCGTTTTCTTTCATGTTTAGTAATTTGTCAATGTTATCTTGCTGTTAAAATACTGTTCCTCTACTTTAATAATTACATTTTTGCTCTTTATTTTTCTTTGTCTACTTCTGACTGGCATTCTTATGTGTTTTTGTTGTTTCTATTCCATAACTGTTATTTAGAAAGCTGTGACAGATATGTTGAAAAAGTTAAATTAGACTATTAATGAACTTTCTAGTTCCTGTACTTTAATGATATACTTTAACTTTTATTCTTGTCATAGTGCTGGGATTTAGAGTTGATCAAATATTCTAAATAAAATGTTAAAGATTCTGCATATATTTGCTCGTGTTGACTTGATCACCTGAAAGACCACATCAAACTGTACATAAACTTCATTGCGAAACATGCTTTGTAAACCGCTGTCACATACAAGCCACAAAAAGAAAAAAAAACAAAAACGTTTCCATTCTATAATGGTGAGCAGGACTTGAACAATAAAATGCATTCAGCTTCTCTGACAAGCTCCACTGGCCTTACAGGCGTACTTTTCTCAGTAAGGCTGCCCTTTGATTATAAATGGTCCATCACGAGGCTGTTAGTTCGTTTAAAGGCGACGGTAACTGTGCTCCACACACCTTAACCTCGCAGGCAGGACGAGGGTCGCTTTTCACGGGGAACGCCAGCATCTGTTCCAGGAAGTGCCCGTCTCGTTCAGGCCTAATTGTCGTTCCTCCATGAGAAGGCTGGTAAGTGAGAGCAGGATGGTGGGGTGGTGGTGGGGGCTGTCACGTTCCCGTCACATCCCAATGGTCCGGTAAATAGAGCGTGTGAGAGCGCCCCCCCCCTTCTCTCCCCTCCTTCTAAGTTACTGACGGACGAATGGCCTACCATCCCTCCCCTTTCCCTCCTCCATCCTCCTTCCCCTTCAATTCCTTAGCTTTCTTGGCCCCTTATTTATCTCTACTCTGTCATGTTCTTCACACGACTAGAAAATAATTAATTACTGCACCCAGTGATGATTTATGATATTACTGACATAATTAATGATACACATCAATTTTCCTGCTTAATTGAAGGGGGCTGCAGCGATATCACCAAGAAAAGGCCATCGTCTCGGAAATGTGGCAAACACTCCTCCATACTTATTCACATTGCCCTGAAATAAATCCTGCTTCCCTTTAGCCACTTTTCCCCCATTCTTTTAAATCCCAACTACTTTTCCAGAGGCTCCGCGTTAAACTCGAAAGCTGGACTGTTGTATTCACATGTAGATCTATATCTGCACACATCTCCATCTTGTTGTGTACGTGTGTTTGCGTATGAACTCTATAATGGCCTCTATAAGCATGTCTAGGTATACAGGAATATATGATTCATGAAGATGCGTGTGGGGCATATGTAATTCCATCTCTACCCCGAGGATGAGAGACAACAAGGTAGTGCATGAATATTTGATTTGCCGGAGAGAAGCTATAGGATCTATGCACAGCATTTTAATCAGATGACCGCAGAATACTTCTGTTAGAAATCAACACTTGCTTGTATGTAAATTGGTTGGTTTTTAATTGTCCTTCCCCCTGATCTGTAGCTCTCTTCAATGCATGTTTTGCATATGACAGGATAATTCTGCTTGTGTGGAATTTGTGAGTTTATGAAATATGAATGGAAACTTGGCTATTCTGAAAACACGGTCTGCCATTTCGTCCCTTCCTGTCACACTTCTACTTAAGCCTTTTGGGACAGGCGTGCCTAACGTTGTGTAAGTTAGTTGAGTTAATAGTGTGTTTTTATTGGCTCACAGTGAATTTCAACCCTTCTGGAGTTTGTACCATGGAGTTTTCATTTCATGTGCTCCTGCTTCTAGGGGAAAAAAATTTACACTCGTGTAACTAACAAATTACAGAAGTTTTATTTGTTTGGTTGTATTTGATTTATTTTACAGATAAGATGTCCTACAAAAAAATCTCAATATACATTCATGTTTTAATTTACTTTAGTTGTGATCCATGATTATTCCAGTTGAAACCATGGCCCGTTATGCAAACAAAATAACTATGAGAAATGAGACGTTTTCTTACAGAAGACTACAATTTTCATTCTAAAATCTGGGGTTGTCGAAAAAGGGTGTGAAATTGATGCACAGATGATACAGAACATATGGTGGACAACTTCAATTCCAATTCAAAGTAGCAAAAATGTAAAAATTGTAGGCCATATGTCATAATAAAGTCTCTTAACTGAAGAAGAAGAAGCAATAATAAATCATTCTGGAAGCATTATTGGAGCATTAAAAATGTCAAAAGTTTAAAACCGTGTGTTTTTATTGCAAATAGTATGCTAAATAAAGATTTAGGCAGACAGACTGGTATATTAAATGCAGGTATGAAATGTCCGCTAGGCCGAATCAAAATGAGGTGGGTAGAAAGGACTTGTTTTAAAAGTTGGAGCAAATTCTTTGTGTACTTCTGACTGGCATGCTCAGGTATTTTTTTTTGTTTCTATTTTTCAAAGGTTATTTAGAAAGCAGTGACAATTAGATGTTGAAAAAGGATGAAAATGCTTCCTTTTGAGTATTTCCAATGTTTCCAAGTTACAGACACTAACACATTTTTTTCTATAAAAGATTAGGTTATGCACTAATGGTTGTAAAAGTATAAATTATTAGAAAAAAGTTAGAAAGCCTACCGAAGCCCTCTAGGTGAACTCTTACAGTGAACTCTATTGGAGAACTTCTCAGTAAGCCCCAGAATAAAAAAACCCTCCCAAAAACCATCAGTTGGTTTCAGCAACCAACCGATGGTGTCAACACACAGAATACAGACAGAAAGTGCCAGGGGGAACGGTAGTTGTGGACTCGGATTAGTCTCCATAGCGACGGCAAAGTGAAGCCTGTTGCTTGACGGGCAAAATTTTTTTGCTACATGTGAAAATGATTGGCAGCTCCATTCCTCCACAGCTGACCCAGAGAAATTAGCGAGTAAGTGTTAGAAAGCCCAGCTGCTCTGACGGGGTCTCCATACTTTTTTAAAAGTCCTCTTGTAAAGTGCTTCACTTTGACATTTGCATAAGAAACATGGCATGCGTTGCAGAGGGGGGGCGTGGGGGTGGTTTTGGGGTGCTTTAACATCTTTAGCTCGACGGCTTCTTTGTGATCAAGGAGGGCGATGAGGGAGGGGAGAGAGGGCTGCAAGATGAAAATAACTTAATTTCCACAGCTTCAAGCTGAGGGTACAAGTTCAAGATGCAGTCCCACTCAGGCAGAGTGTGTCCATATGAAAAATTACCTCATGCACATCAAAAAGTCTATTTGGTGACCATATTTAGTTTTTTTTTTTTCTTTTTTTTTTCTAAGTATACTGGGTTAAAATGTGCCATTTATCAGGGCACAAAGAGATAAACACCATTGTATGTTTTGTTCATCTTATTTCAGTTTGCAATCACATTTTGTTTTGCTGACAAATTTTGATAACTGTATAAATAGCACTGATAAAAGTTAATAACAGCAGAAAAATGGGAGAAAGCCTCATCCAGCAGCACATTAGCAAACATATATACACTTGTATGAAAAGCAATATTAACAGGATAAAAGAAAAAAGGAACAGAGAATCAGCTATCAATTAAATTCAAATTTGTTTTTAAATTTGACATTTTTAAACGTATGCCCCATATGAAATTGTATATTTGTGAAAGTTGCACATATATGAGCTTTTATTTAAAAAGAAAAGTAATAACTCTTTTCCCATCACCTTTATAAACATTAATGTAAAATGTTTTTTTTTTAATCCTCCTAAGATATTAGAGATAGTAGAATCCCCCAACAAATTTCAAAGTCAGGAAATTTAAAACTGGCTGAAACTTATAGAAAAAAATAGTAAAACAAATAAGTTGAAAACTGCTTGATAATTTTATTGTAAATGTAAAAAAGTGATGGAAAATCTAAAACAGAAAGAATGGAGTCTACATCTGCTGGCTGCTGCTATTGATTGGAGATAATTTAGCAATCAGTTGCACCAATCAAAGGCCATTATAATTAACACTAGGGGGCACCAGTGTTCCATGTAATGCTGTTTCAATTTTAGCGAGCCCACTTACAGAATATAGACTTCTGATAAATGATATGCTTTTAACCCCACAACACGTTTTTTCACAACTTGGTAGAATAAAAAAAGTTACAGAAAAATATTTTAATTCATTTTGACAAGTCTTCAATAACAATAAAACACACAATGAGAGATGATACAAGAATTTATTATGCTAGTAGATCAGCTGAATTATTTTCCTTTCAGGAGAAATGACTGCTGGAGAAACAGAGGTCAAGGTACTCACAAAGGAAAGCCTAATGGAAACGAGCGCGTGTTTTATCTACTCATTACAGTTCTTGTTCTCATCAGCTGAAGAAAAAAAAAAAACTAAACAATTAACCAATCAGATTGAATGTCAAAATGGATTATTTAAAAGTCAGAAAGAGCACAAGCTATTTTACAAATGTGTCCCCTCAAAATTAGTTTAGGTGATAATTATATTTTATGTCAGTTCTTTACAATGTACATTTTTAGCAATTTTGAATTGATTTTAAAATTTATGGAAACTATATTACAGCGTGTATTTTTTCCAAGTAGTTTTTTTGGACTGCAGAATGATTGAAGAGGTTGGAAATTACTTTTTTCCTACACAGGGAAATTACTTTAACGTTAAAGTAAGAGAGAGAGAAAAAAACTTCCACATTGTCAACAGACCTTTGTCATTAATTTAATACTCTAACTTCTACCTCAAATATCACATTTTGCAATTCACCATAAGTATTAACATTAATTATATCAACTATTTACTTAATGTTTTCTTGTCGGATTATTGACAATCACATCTGTTGCAATTTTGCAAAATACATAGTAAGCATACACATCCACATAAATGTACTATAAATCAATACGATAAAAAAAATTATGTATATATATAATGAATGTCTCACAAAATTGATAGCAGTCTTTAAGACACCGGTAATTTTTTTTTTTTTTTTTTTGTAAAACTACATTTTCCACAGATTGCAAATAATTTGGCTGAACTTGAGTTCACTTGTGCGTTTCTGCAAGAACTTTTAAGGAGCTCTACGTGTCGTAGAGCTCCTTTTCTTTCTAAGTTCAGATTCTTGTGATGTTGGATGTCTGTTTGCGGCCTAAAACTGCACACATATTTTTTATTTTTTAACAGAATTGTTAATGGTGACTAGTTCCTCGCTGATTTATAACAGAGATTCTCCTTTTTGTTTCTGATGATTTTTCTTCCTCGCAGTCTTGGCAGCGTTCGGTTTGTAAGCTCGGCCGGTTTGTTTTTCGAGCCTCAACGTTCTTTCCCTGGCACTCACGCCTCCACCTTCTAACACATTCACACATGGACCTCCAGCTCCCTGAGTAATCATTGTTCAGTGGCTCTGGTCAGCATGTTGTCACCTGTATCCCATTAAGAACATTCTTGCCTCAGCACACAATCACCAAGTTTCCCTTTCTGTCTTTCTCTCAGTCACACACACACGCACCTCCACACACGGGCACACACACACACACACCCACACGCGCACACACACTATTTATCCTCATCTCCGTCTCTGCCATCCTCCTGTGCTCAGCCACGGTTTTTTACCACACCTGGTGCATTGGCCTTTTTCTTGACCTGTAAATTTTGCGCTACCAATCTTTTGCTTTGAATAGGGAGACCTTGTGAATCACCGCTTGATAAAACCTTTCTGGGCCGCTCTGCATTTTTTTGCCTGATAAACAATTCCCCCCCCCCTCACTTATGGTAAATCAAATAGAAATGGGCTGAGGAGGCTAGTGGAGCAGACGTTTGCTGGAGCAGGGAGCCTTGAGGGGCTTGGGTCATGGGGCATTCGAAGCCACACCCCTCTAGCGCTGGTGCCCACTCCCCCTTGGATTCTGATTGGTTAAGTGAGCAGCAAAGAGAAGCACAATGTGCCTTCACCTAAATAATCAGAATGAGATGACAGTAATACACTGCTTCCAGCTAAGACTAAACGCACTGCTGTAAATTCACCCATTAATAATCTGTTGTTGCATTAATGAACAAGTGAGGATAATTTCCCCTATTGTGCTCTTACATGGGACTAATTTTTCACATTTTAGGATTGCAAATTCTAACTCCAGGAACAGTTGAGACATAAAAATCATGATTTTATTTTATATCTTTAGATTTTGTTATTCCTTTTGCATATAAAAATATTTTAATAAGTAGACATGAACATAGGGAGATGTATAACTGCAGAGACAAATCCACATTGATGCAGAGAAGTGCCATCTCCCTATCATCTGGCACTGACACCTGCTCCATGGGACATGGCAGCTCCCTCACAAGCCCGGCCGAGCTCCAATCATCTACATGCCATAACCTTACGGCCGCCTTTTGTCCTCACCTCCGCCAAGATTCATTTGTGTCGCCCCGGCAGGTCTGACCGCCGAACAATTCCCCGGCAGAGCAGGAGGGAAATACATTTCACTGATTAAAGATATCTAGTGACTGCTCTACATGCTGTCAGCACAATGTTAGTTCCCGTCCGCCCCCATCATAACTGTACCTTATGTATAGCATCTTCTGGATTGTGCATTTTCTACTGATTCGACCCTCTCCTAACTCTGCAGGATGTAATTTCAGTATTTCAATGCAAACAGAATTCCAAAGTTTATAAAAAAATATGATTGATACTAGTAAACTTACTATCACTGTGTACCGACAATAAATTAATTCAAATTAAAAATTGAGGCTTAGTAAACTTTCTAAAATTTGGTAAAAAACTTAACATTTAAAAAAGAACAAATAAATGAACATGAAAGAGAGGAGCTAATTGCACTTTTTGCTCTGTGTTGCCATTAGTTTTTGAATGATGTGTCCAACTGTTGTGAACTATCTGAAAATTAAAGTGCATTACAACTTAACTAAATTAAACTTTGCTGAAAAGGCCTCAAATCAGTCTCTCAATGCAATCGGTGAAGTCTCTTTGCATAGATACCTTTTTTTCCCAATATAAACTGAAATTGATTGCATTGTATTGTAACTAGCATCTAACTGGAAAGAATGCAGCTGAATTTGCATAAAGCTATAATCTTGATTTGTATTGTGGTGATTTAATTATACATTTCTGAATATAAATTGAACTTGTTTATGAAGGAATGTATGAGATGGCTTTTTTTTTTTTTTTTCCTCGGCATTGGTGCCACATAAATAAACTGAACTGAATTGAAATCAACCTGAGAGGGAAGGAAGGCAGAGCAAAATAAGCACCGAGGTTGGATGGGCACAATAAAGAGAGAACATGTGTATCTGTTATTATGAGTGCGTCTCAGCTTAGTGGTGGTGGGACCTGACCTTGGTGGTTTTTTTTTTCTCCCTTGCAGAATGCTTCTCCAGCAGCATGCCAGCCGGCTGTAAAATAAAATGGAGGACGGCACGCACACAGTAAATCAGAAATAGCTGGACCGCTGAGCTCTGGATGTGCTTTAAGAGTCTCTCTCTGTCATAAAAAGGCGCTTGCAACCTGCAGCCTGAAGTAGAATGATTTCTCAGAGAGAAACCGGGCATTTTCTAACTGAGATCAAATAGCAAAATTGACAACTTGGAAATTAAATACTCCATGCCTTACATTTAATTTCCCTTTCCAAAAATTGGGTCATTATTGCATTTAGCCTTTTTTAACCCCTTGTCCAGCCCCGATTTAAGCCAATCAGTATTAAATAGGTAGAAATGACCATGTGCAACATTTCTCCAGGCCAGCAGGGGGCATTGCTAGATGACCTGCAAACTGATGTGCTTGAACAAATCACAAATCTGTGATTAATTAAGGAGAAAGCATCCTCGTCTTTGTTCTCTTATTTGTTGTTGACTTTGTTCACATGCAAGTTTCAGTTCATTTCATGTTGTTATTTTGACTCAAGTGCCCTGCCTTCATTGGCACTGTCTCCATACAGACACACACACACACACACAAGAACGCGCACACCAACACACACACGCACACACACGAAGTGGCCTATAACTTCAAATGACTTGATTGTTCTACTTTCTTCATCTGGTTCTCCTGTATATGGGTCGCATGTTTTGGAAGGTGGAGTTGGAAGAGATGTGGGAATTGGCACTTTCATTTTTTTTTCTTCTATTTTTTTTTTTTTTTTGGGAGCGTTTTGCCCATTTTTATTTCAGGAGTCACCTCCAAACCCTAATTAACAAGCAAAGCCATCAAATCAAACTTTACCAGTCCCAAAGGTGCTTTTAGCAGGCAACTGGCACAGACATTTTCCGTGCCACTTTCTCCTGCCACCTCTAGAGTTAACTCACAGCAGTTTCAATTCGCTCGCTCATCTCTCTGTGTTTGTAGAACGAGGGTGTGTTTGCGTGGGCATGTGCGGGTGGGTGTGTGTGTGTGTGTGTGTGTGTTGGGAGGAGCACGAGGGCCAGAGTTCATTGCGACTGACAAGTGCTGCTGCTGTTATGAAGGGCAAAGATCTGGAGACATCAAACCCTCCACAGGCTCATTGCCCATGTGTAAAGTTACCACTGTGTGTTGCTAATTTGCAGTGTGCCTGTGTGTGTTTTAATGCAATTAGTGTGTGTGGTTTGTGCTTTAGAGCGCGTTTGTATGCATGCGCTCATGTCAGAGGCGACAGGCGAGTGTTAGATGTCAGCAGAGGTGAGAAACTGTGGAATATGGAGAGCAGCGGAGTGGCGCTCCGTGTGACACCAGCCCTGTAGACAAGGGTTAAGCAGGGAATAGGGAATAGTTCTGAGGTAATAGCATGGGGGCGGAGGGTTGATGAGGAGTGAACAAAGGTGATGCAGTGTTTCACAGACACGACACCCTGATATGCTTTGTTGGCTCATTTGATGGGAGCATATGAGTGAAGGAGTGTGCCCTCGGGGGAAATTTAATAGCAGTCAACATCAGACTTTGTGCTATGAAAGTAAAAAATAGGGTAAATATACAGCGTTATGATAGTGGAATAATTCAGTAGTGTATTGGCCAATGTGTAATCAAGTCTCGCCTGCTCTCTTAAACCAATATGACCCGGCTGTTGGTGACTTTATTTGAATCATGATTCAACATGGAGCTGATGGGAAAGCCTCGGTGCTTTTATAGTGAAAAGATTTGTCATTAAGCCACAGATCCCTAGTTTTTATTTTATTTTTTCTAAATCTTTCCTCTTATTCTCTTAATATGTCAAGTTAAAAATTGCACATTTAGGCAGAAGCAATATTAGAATCATACTTCCAGTACTTTGAAGAAGTTATCATCTCGCTTATTTTTATGTACATTTTGTCTTATTATAGCTGCAGATTTTGATATCTTTTCGCTCGATTTCACAAGCATGCATGACTATGCTTTGATGTGAGTCATTTAATTGTATGTCTGGCCATTTTTAAGGCTGCTGTTCTGCTGCAGCGTGCTCGTCTCCCTCCGTCTGTTGCAGGATTTCTTCCAAGAATGTTGTGTATGCAGCTCCATTCACCATCCCCTCATTTCTGTTGTGGTTTAAGGAAGGTATCCCCAGAGGATGACACTGCCAACGCCATGTTTCAGCTGTGGCGTAATGTGGTTGAGCAATGTGAGGAGTCGTTCTCCTGCAACTCTTTCCAAGTTACCGAGGGCCTGCTTTTATGATTAATGCTTTCTTTGTTTGAATTGCCTCTCAGCTTAGGTCAAAGGTCATGTCTTCGTACATTTAGAGTTGTTCCACTCTCAGACAATGGATTCAACAGTAGTCAGAGGGATGTTCAAAGCCTGGGATTTAATTTTACAACCTAGCCATGAGTTTAAATTTCCGAGCCAACCCTTTCTCTGACCTATCTGCTGTGTTCTTTGATCTCCATGAGGCTGTTTGATCCGTAACATCCTCAGACGTCTTCACAGAACTTTATTCATAGAGATATTACATTTTTAATTAGATCAAATCACCTGCTTGCATTGAATTTTGTTTTGGGGTTTTAGAGCATTTAGGACTGAATGATTATGTACCATGTGTATGCTGTTCTATGTAAAAATATATTGATTTCCATTTGTCTGCTCCATTTCTGACTTGTTGAGCTCAACCATTTATTCAATAATTTAGCAAAAAAAAAAAGGTTTATTAAATGTTGCTAATTTTGTCTATATATATATATATATATATAGTTTTTGTTTTCAAAATGTGATTAATTACAGACCTAGTTATCATTAGTGGTGGGACATGATTAAAACTTTTTAATCAAGTCCCACCCCTAATGATAGCTGAAAGAAGAGGATCCCAGTAACTTTTATCAAATTGCTAGTAGACAGAAAATAGCGTTGAGGAGGAAGACACACAGCATATGGGAATCGAACCCGGGACAACTGTGTTGAAGACTGCAACCTCTGCACATAGTACCCCTGTTTAAAAAACTGATCCACCTAGGACCCCAAAAGATCTTTTTTAAAAAAGTACTTACTGTGGCCATAGTGAAGATTTTCTTTCAGGTATTGTTTAGAAGAATACTTTCCCTTTAGG
Source organism: Gambusia affinis (assembly GCF_019740435.1). Lineage (NCBI taxonomy): Eukaryota > Metazoa > Chordata > Actinopteri > Cyprinodontiformes > Poeciliidae > Gambusia > Gambusia affinis. The sequence continues at coordinate 11,456,099 of NC_057870.1, forward strand.
TTGCCTATTTAACATGCATTCTGATAAAATTGTCAAAGTGAAAGAAATTGAAGTCGGTGTGTGAGATGCTTATTAAAACCTTGTAGTTTCTAACTTTAAAAGACATACTCCACCCTCAAGTCATTAGCCTCCATCCAAATTCTCCTGATCTTTTAAAACCTAGAGAATACACATTCTTTGTTGCGTGGCTGTTATCAGCCAGGGTCATCTTTCTCGCCTTCTCCTCGCAGTCCCACGATAAAGACGTGTGTTATTTTAAAGAACCCATTCAAAGAAGGGAATGATAACACAGCGATAATGTGATTAAACTGAAGAAGAAAAAAAAAAGGTTTTATATGATGCACAGTGGCAGTTTTGTTGCTTTTTCGTCTTCAGAACTATTAGCTACCAGTATCTCTCCTTTTCTTTATTGTAGCTTATAATTGGAGAGTGGAGACCAGGTGCGGACATTCTTGGTTGAAGATTATTTCGAAACGTTTTTCCCAGCGGTCCTTTTTGATCAGCCATCTTTACTCGGGATTAAACTGCACTGCGAATGGCAGCACAAAGGTTGGATTCCATATTGTGCTAACTCTCCATCTAATCCATCTGAAGCCTGTCTGGCTTTGTATCGGGGGGTTATGCACAGATGCCTTGCATCACCGTACTTTTGACTGCTGGTTTAGGATGGAACGTGCTGGGTTCAACCTTGCAGGGGTCTGTAACCTTTCAGCTTCACATTTAACGATACATTTTCATCACTTTCATTCTACCTTACTCTTTCCCTATCCCTTTTTTAATAGCTGCTGGTATTGTCTTGGTCCTTGCTGACAACAAAGGGGATAAATGCAATGCCTACTGTAAGTCCCTGTGGTTAGGCCTTGGACATGACACGTGTCAGCCTATGATAAATTGGCTGTGTGTCTGTTCAATTTCAAATGCAAAGCTCTGGAGAGGGAGGAAGAGAGCGAAAGAGAGAAAAGAACATGACGGAGAATTGGGTGAAAGAGAGAGCGCGAGAGAGGGAGGGAGATGCCGACATATTTCTGGCACGGGGAGAAGGATGCCTCAGATGCTGGATGTTGGTGTGTGTAGTACAGATAAGGCACAGCACAAGTTCGAGAGCGGGATGTCCATGTCCCGGGTTTTGGGAGGTGAAATTTTGGCAGCAGGACAGGTTCTAGAGAATGGAGGAGTGGGAGAGGGTGGAGGAAGGGAGGGAGGACGAAAGAAAGACGAGGAATGAAAGATGAGAGAGCTCTTTTCACAATGCTGATGAATCACTTTTTGCTCGTGTATCCACAAGCAGCGAAAAACAAATTAGTGTCACCTCACTCTTCCTACTTCGCTTGCATACGTGTGGGACTAATTGCCTGCTTTTTTTTGTGTGTTTCTATGTGTCCTTCACTTTTGTCTTTTGTATGCTTCGATTAGGCGAATTAGGAACACTGGGTGGGACATTTTTCTTTGAAAGTGAAACAAAAAAAGGGGCTAAAAAGAAAAGAACCATGCAGCACTTCCAGGAGACGCACGGCTAATAATCTGCCTGTGCTAATCAGTGCAGCTGGGCTGGAAGAGTTGGCGCTCCGACACCCGGCAGCCATGCGGCGTTAGGGGAAGAGGCAAGAATGTGAGCCAAATCCAGCTTGTATCGCCCAAGCAGATATTCATTGGATTGGGGGTGAGGAGAGAGCAGAAAGCTGCTTCTGTACCTCAGGATGCCTTTTTGCCTTCTTGACGCCTCCGTGTAAAATCGAGGAATGGATGGTGCTTTTCTTAAAAAAAATTTTTTTCCGCGAGGTGACAAAGCCGATATTATGGTAATGTTCTAATCACAGAAAGAGATATCTTCTAGAAAGCCCGGACAAGAGCACCCTCCCTGCAACTATCTTCGGGTCTCCCAGAATGTGCTCTCCTTTCATGCACCCGCCCCCCTTTCCAGCCTCTGTGAATCTAAGGGCTGAAATTCTCCCTCCACAGCTGTGGATCTCCAAATGTTTGATCCATTATGCGTAGTACGGTTACTTGGCAACTTGGCTTTGTTTTTATTGTACTCATCTCTGTATTTCTTAAAAAAAAAGAGAATTAGATTTAGTTTTCTTCCCCAAGCAATGATGCGCATGTTGTTTTGACCTTTTAAATCCCATCTCCAGGTGTGATCAGACAGAAGGCGACTAATACACAAATATGTGATCACAGGTTTATCAGGCCTGCTATCCTAGTGGCCTGCGAGGAGAGGCTTCTAACATCCACGCTAAACCCGATCCGCTCTGAAAGCAGGAAGAAATCTGGATAAAATAAAGGTGAAACGGAGGCGAAGGAGACAATAGGGTAATGGAAGGAAAGGTTCAAGACTGTGACTCTGCTGAGCCAAGAAAGTGTTTTTTTTTGTTTTTTTTTGTGTGATCCATCCACAGCTGAACTCTCTGACACCTCATCTGCTGTGCTGACGAGACGTCGTCGTGGCTTAATTGAAGTGGGTTTGTCTCATCCCCTCACTCCCATGATCCTCTCCTCCATGGGTCAGTGATGGGTGGGGGGAAGCCCCCTTGAGTGCGTGGCATTGGTCGGATTGCTATTTGCCTCCTTCAGCCACTTTGAAAGGATGTTAGATTGAAGTTATTTTATGCTTGGGTTACCTCCTACCTCCACTCTTCTGCATCGCATCTTCCGCTCTCCTCTCTTTACCTTTTTTTTTTGCTCAACTGCTCCCTGATCCCACTATTCTTAAAACCTCTCATGCAGCAAGAAAGGAAGAAGGCACTGTGAAATTGTTGTGATTTTATGGGAGTCTTGTACTTGAATAGGGATTTGTTTCCTTGTAGTTCTGAGTTATATTGTACTTGTCTAAAATGCTACAAAGGCATTTTGTAATTAATGTATTTAAGTGTGTAAAAGAAGAAAGACCGTACCTTGCAAAAGTATTCATGCTTGATCTGGTCTGCTCAAAACTACATCGAGACCAATCCGAGATAAAATTGTGAATATTTAATGTGTTGGATTGTCTTGTGTGATGTTTCCACCAGGGACAAACGAGAACGTAGAGTCGAATGTGATGCTTGGCCAATCAAAAAGCGAAATGACGGAAACATGGTGGGGAATTCGAAATAAAGAAAACAAAACAACTGCTATGGCACACCAGTATGTTGGGAATGTCTTTTTTCTGTGTAATATCGTTCACAGACTATCGCTGCTGCTTCTTTTCAGTCGGCCATTTTGCTCAATATGAACTTGTTGGTCTTGAGAAGTTTTGCAAGATTTCCCATCAGACATCTGAATGCGAACGAGTAAAATCAGTTCATGTGTGGTGTGTTGCTCCTCCCACCTGGCTCTATACCACACACTTAACGACCAATTTTTAGAACTCATACAATTTTTGGAAATTGTATGAGTTCTGAAAGTCTGGATTTTGCACTGAATTTTATGGGGTGTCAGGATAAAGAGGATTTAATACAAATGTTTGCCAGACTTTTAAAACCATGATGTCATTGGTGTCCTCATGGTCTCATTGACTTACATGTACCGCAAATGTTTTTTGGGTGACAGTTAAGCGATTTTAAGCTACAAAAAAAGTTAAAAACAATGAATCATATTCCTTTCAACTCATTATGATGGTCTTTCACATTAAATCCAAACAAACTGAACTGAAGTTAGAAGTTGTTAAGAGACAAAAAGTGAAACACATTCAAATTGGAGGAAGGTGAAGTCTTTGCATTTGGTAATTGCATCAACTACGTGTCCGTGAGGTACAGGAATCAGTTATCCAGATTTTGGGTCAAATTTAGAGTTTGTGATTCTCTTATACATGAAGGAAAGTTGTTTCTAAGCATCTCACAGCAAGAAGCTGGTTGTTGCAAAAGTCTTTGTGCGTGTGCTTGAAAATATGTACGTTTGAGTCTGGGATGCTGTGTGAGTGTGCAGCTCTGTAGATCTGTGTGCCTATATGTGTGCTCTGGAGTCAAGCCTGTTTGTAGCTCTAAGTGTTGTGCGCATTAGGGGAATGAGGGTAATGATGTGAGAGGCAGTTGTGTTTGGTGCCAGGGCGACCCTGCGGCTCACACCCCATTCCCAGCCCAATGTGTTTCTGATTCTCTCCATCCCTCATCACCAGTCAGCTTCTTCTGACAGCAACCATATACATGTAAAGTTAGCTCACAGGCACGTGCACACGCTCGCACGGTCTATTCTTGCAAGTCACACTTGCACGGTAAACACAAGTCCCACATGCATGCCGCACATTTGCAACCTATCTATTTGCAACCGTATGAAGGTATGCATGCACACACACACTTCAAGCTCTCAAACAAAATGCTCCCTGCAACTATTTGCTCATCTCTCCTGTCATCTTTTTTTAGACTTTCCTCACACGCAGGCATAGGGCGGTATTCAACCTTTTTCTAGGGGTGAAATGATAAGGTCACTGTATAAGCAGAAGTCAACCTTGCTTCACCATTTTGAGATGCAAACATGTGGGTTGAGTCACATTCGCCTATTTCCCAAAACCTGTCAGAAACATGCCTCTGCATATTGATTCTTCAGTTGTCATCGTGATTAAAAAGATGTCTGACATTGGCCGTATTTCTTCCCATCTGCCGTTGTGGGGGTCTGGCTGGGACACAAAGGCAAATATGTGACAGAGCCGTCCTCAGCACTGCTTACCTTTATGGTTCACTGCAGTAATTGGCCTTGGGTGAAGATACCCACTCAACACTGGCAGTAATGTATTTGAGAAGATATTGAAAAAGCTGATGAGGGGGACACAAGATGTGTTGTAGAATACAAAAGTTAATAATGGAGGGGATTTTGATGAATGGCTTTCTAAATGTACCCTGATACGGGTCTAAATTGCATTCTTTTTCTCGCAGTTTTTTTTGCTTGTGTGTGTTTTTAATTTATACGTTTTCTCATTGATTACGCGCAGGTGCTTTTGCCGTAGAAAAGAAAACTTTACCGTTCGAAGAAGATGGTAAATGCCCAAGGAGTGCTGCTGTTCTTCATGCGCGTTAGTTGTGAAATGCTGCGATACTGTTACTAAATGAGTCCACTGTACATGTGTACAACAGTCACGAGCCTAACGCTCATGCAACATGTACACTTTATTACAGCATCTATCACCCCCACACTGAGACATTTGAAAAGAGAGCATGATCTATACAAAAAACATTAATCATCATTCATTGTATGTTAATAAATTCAGAATTTCTCCATTTACCATGCGGACGTCCATGCGTGCTGGAAATGCAACCTTTCCTGAGCCCATAAATCACACACACCGAGTCATCTGACAAAGTACCCCAAACAGAGGCTGAGGCGCCACAATCCCTAGGGCACAAACACACCATATAATGTGGTGGATACAGAACAGGGGACCGGGGCTTTTCTGATACCACTCGCCACCGCCAGCCCCCTGCAACAAGAAGCGCTTTCCACAAACTAAGACGAATAACGACATCAGAGGGGATGGAGGTGTGTCTGTGGCCTCTTTGGAGGTGATTTTCAGAGCTTTTCCTACCTCATTTTCCTTACAGTTTCTAGGGTTTTAGGCCATGTTCAGCCAACAACGCTTATACCCAGAGGCTTGGCTTGTTGTGTTCAGGGGGGAGTCTTCTGTCTTTGCCTTATTAAACCAGTTTCACCATGAAAAAAACTGAACAGTGTTAAGACCTGAACAGATCTCTCGGCATCTGCATGTTAGCTCCTTTCATGCTGACACTAACATGCAGGTATTCATGCTATCTTTAGGTTGGTTGAACCAAAGTACTATAGTCAAAGATATACAGTTTTCACTGCAGCCTCATGGGGGTTGACGATGCAGTAGCTTCTACACAGAAAGGAAAAAAGTATGAAACAAATCCAGCTCTTTGTTCCTCTGGTTCTTGAGAGATAAATGATCTAAACTGTGCATCTTTCCACACTGTGCTGTCTCATTGTTGTTTGTTATTCGTGATTGCTGATGTCATTTATCTGCTGTTTGTTTTTTGCCAACTCTTGAATAGGATCACTATTCTCTTCAGCAAGCACAGTCAGTGTAATCAGAACTTTGGATAAATGTAAATAAGGATGGTATTTATCTTGGGTGGGCCTGAGGTCCAATTGAACATTGCAATTGTTTATGACCCCCTCCATTTTTGGAGGTTGCGCCAGATCAAATTTCCAGTCATTCTGTTCAAAAAGCAATATATATATATATATATATATATATATATATATATATATATATATATATATATATATATATATATATATATATATATATATTTTAGTATATATGATATATATATATATATATATATATATATATATATGCTTGTAAACCTTTTTGGTTTTTCTTCAACCACAATTTTTCCTCCCACCCAACTTCCCATTAGTAGGTTTGGATGCAACACTCTTTGAACAGACAGCTTCTTTAGCAATGTCTCTATGTGGTCTAGGTGTCTTGTGGAGGGTGTCATGGACTGTCTGCTGCCGGTAACTGTCTTAAACCTTTCTTTTTGTGGTCTTGCGTAATATTATAATTTTCAAAATAAGTTTATTTAGATAATCATTATTTGCAAGACATCATAAATATTAGAAATAACAGTTGAACTATATCACTGAGTAAGGAATCTAAAGTGAATAGTGTATTTTCAGTTATATTCTAATATATTGAGGTGTATCTCTAAAGGACCTTCATAGCTTGAAAGTTGTGATAGAATCATAATGTAAAGAAAATTGAATAATTTCTCCAAATTGTTTGAGTTAATAAATCATTTTAAACACACCATGCCTGTATGTAAATAAATGAAAGAGTAACCTTTTTGATGCAGCACTTTTCTCGTATTTTCTGTTCACTGTAAATGACTGATATTTCTGTGGAATGAAATTCTGAAATAGCACTTTAAGGGGTCTCAATTTAATAAGTAGCATTTTGCCAAACTTTGCGTATTCTGTAATATTGTCAGTTTAACAATTGGCTCAGTGGTTTACAGGTCCGGGGAGGGGGGATAGTAAAGCTAGACAAATGGATAAATAGCTAAAAATAAAAGATCAAACATGGAAAATATAAAATGGAGATCAGAGATGCTTTGGTTTGGCTTAACTGGAAGTGGGATCACACATTTAATGATGCTTGGGGCCTCATAAAGCCTCTGTGTGACTCTGAATTTATCCACTGTGACAATTTGTAGTATATTTGTACTATACAGTGGAACTGTATTGTTTGTCCAGCTTGTATAATTATAAAAAGAAAATATTGAAGAATACAATTTAGCTGTAAACGCGACAGATGATCCATTTTACACATCTCTTTACACTGCAGAAATTAGTACAAGAATTGTCGATAAATGATTGTCTTTAACGCAAATTGCTCAAATCTGGTGCCTTTCAGAGATTACCAGAGGAGGAAAATCTGAGCACACACAATAGCTTTTCTTCTCTGCACCACTACAGAGCGGCAGAAACCGATTTGTCTGCTATGACTTTTCTAGCCTGGTAATAATAAATGCTATTCAGGTGTAAGAGCGCTATTTGTGCATCTACATGACAGATTAAATTATTTTTAGCCTGCAGGGAAACGATCTCTATTGTGTCCTCCTTTATGCAGACTAATCGTGTCTCTTTACCTTTTAGCAAAGTAGTCTGTGTTGCATGTACGCGGTTTATGGTTCAGATTAAAAGATTAAAAGCTTTGTCGCGAGGAAGACAACACAAACAGGCCTCCATTGAATGCCATGATAGTGTCAAAATGGGTTTGAGGCTGTGTTATAGTTGATGCTGTAGGATTATAAAGGAGGATCTTATGTTGCGCTATTAGAGAGATAATGCCATCACACATTAATGACCGGAGAGTTTCCTCTGTGTAGGAACAGTGTCCTCTGATATGCAAAGCATGTGGATGAGCAATTGTGTATTTGCACAGAACTCTCAGGAAGTAATGCGCTGTCTAAAACAGACGGCATTATTTATCCTTTTTTTTTTCTCCCATTTTCCTCCTTTTTACTCTCCTTTGGGACTTTCTGGATCTCTTCCCATCTCTTCTCCCTTGCCCAGGCCTATCCCTGACTCCCTGGAGACAGGAGGACGAGTGGTTATTTCTGACTCTGGAAAGATGGTTGTGACTAATTGATTCGACATCTGATAGAATACGCGTAACATCTCTTTTCCCCGGCTGCTCGAGCCGCGCCACTTGCTCAGATGAGCAGGAACTATGAATGCATTGTGCACGTTGTATATTTATGTACTGTGCTGCTACGTTTGATACAAAAAATTTGTTTATGCCAGCACTGTCTGTGTTCATCTATGAACCCCATGTAGTGTTGTCCCTGGCAATCTGAATTATTACTGGACTGTTTGATGTCTTCCTCAGAGAGACTAAACTCTGTTTACCAGTGCAATCCCACTGGTCCTAAAACAATAGATAATATGGCTAACACTCAAAACACTCTCACTTATGTATCTGTTAGATCGCTTTGTATTGTTTTTACGTGTTCTCAAGTTGTTGCACCACATAAACACAATTGATCCCAGAGGTGAACTGCTGTAGAAATGAATATAATTCACTTCTTAAAGTTTAGTTTTATCTTTCTGGCATTGTCTTCTGCTGCCATACCAAACAGCCCTCTGTTTTTGTCTTTGTGGGTTAGTTTTGGGTAGAGTCCAGAGAGCTAATGAAGCAGTTCTGATGGGCTAACTCCCACAGGTCTTGAAGCTGTGGCGGGCTAATGTTGATGCCCACTCCCAAGTACTTAATTGATCTAATCATTTAGCCGATTGGTCAGAGTTATCAGTCTCCGTTGGACACACATGGGATAAACAATGACATGTGGTGAGTTGCTGCAGGCTGGTTTCCCCTCTGGATGTGTCATAGAATGGTAAAGGAGGTATCATGCCAAAAAAAGATTTTCTTTGCATTACTTTGACAAAGTATTCATGTTTTTTTTTCTTCAGCTGTTTTTTATTTTTAATTTTTATTTTTTACTTTTTGTCACATTAAACCACAAACGTTTGTGTCTCTCAAAGATTTTTATTCGGTGGCCCAACACAAAGTACAATATAATTTTGAAATATAAGCAAACTGATACATAAAATGTTTTATTTAAAGTCAAACTGTGCTGTGCATTAATATTCTATAAAATTTGCTCATTGAACTTTCTCCATTCATGCTCTTCATCCATAACATCATCACAGCATAATGCTGCCATCACCATGTTTATCTAAGGGAATGATTCGTTCAGTACAATGATTTGTTCAGTACACGGTCCCAGCAGGTTCTTCTGCTGGGACATTCTTTCACATGGGAAAATGGGCCACTCTGGACGTATGAGTTCTCCAGTGCCACCTGTTATGTTTTCATTTGTGCCATACTCGGATAGTAAGGGTGTGCAAAGTGCTGCCCCTAGGCTGATTGTGTGTGACCCTGACCTCATTTCAAGAGTGGTACAAATTTAACCCCTAAGCGCAGGCTTTTGATGTAAAGATCTTAAATTTTTATTTGGGACAAAATTACTTTTGATCAAAAGTTGACTTTGCTCCACCCAAATCTGCTTTTAACTAATTTATTACATGTAAATACAACAAATGAAAGAGTGACCTAAATCCTGATTGTTGCACAGAAATGACTATATCTTATTCTATCTTTTTTCAATTGATACCTAGAAACTTTGCAAAATATATTTTAATAAGGCAGACCTGTGCAACCTTTTAAACTCTCCAATGACAAGTCCGACTACTTTATTTGCAGGCTCTGAATGTGAAAACCTCGATTTTATAGTTTGTGATATTCTACAGGGAGTCAGTCAAGAGATTTTAAGCGACTAATTACTAATTAGTTGACATCTGAATTTAAGTTTCAAATCAAGTTTATTTTTAAAGCACATATCAGCAACAAGGCATTTTACACAATACAAACATAATACAGTCACCAATTGCGAAACATGCAATTGACATTGTATTTTGTCAATCCGAAGACAATTGATTTCACTGAATTTTAATTAGAAATATTTGATTAAAAGGAGAAAAAAAACTGGAAAACAAAAGATTTTTCTAACATTTCAAAAATTACACAGTAATTTGTTTTGGTAGTTCACAATTATTATATTACAATAAATTGAAGTGCACTTCATCAATATGGAAAAAATCTGCAAAGGTTCAAGAGGTGTGAAAATATTTCCAAAACACTCTATGTGCTGTTAAGTCAGCTGATCATTAGTCTCAAATTATACAATTGCCTTTGCCTATGATTTAAACATTAGCTAAATAAGACTTTTTTACTTTTTAGATCGTAGGATGAACCACATCTTGAAACATAACCAAAAAGCTCTCTTTAGGCACCCACAGGTTTGGTGATTCCCTTTATTTTTGCATGCACTTTTAATGAACAGCATAAAGTGTATTTCAAAGTAATATCCCTCATTTACATTCTCAAAGTTCTGCAAAGCAAGGCACACAGTGAAACTTCGTTTATGAGGAAGACACGTTCAGTCTATCGCTTTGGATGTGGAGAAGGCCACCAGGGAATGATCAAGTGTGCATCCCATCGACCCGCATCCTCTTCCCCATTACCCTGACATTTCATCCCTACATTTAATTCCAGGCCTTTCTAAAGAGCAGGTAATAGTGCAGAGGGGTACAGGGACCCAGAATTAAGCAGTTTTACATCGAAGGGTAATTTGGTGTGATAAATGTGCCGTCGCTGGTAACTAATAATACATATTTTAAGTAGCAGCGGCACAGCTCTTCGGCCCAGTAAAGGTAGCATCATTATTAATGTGGGAGCCGTGGCGTGTTTTAGTCAGGGTTACGGCACCAAGGTCAGAGCTACGTTTCACTGAATTAAAAGCCATTTTGAGCTATGGCACTCCTAATCAACTCGGACCTAAAGGTGCATAGCTCAGTTATAATGAGGCACCAATGAATTTAAATAAACAGCAAGATCTTGTGATTTATAAAGGCAATGTGCTATCCTTATAGCTCGTTAGCCATGACGGATATTCTTTATTCTCTGGGTCTCTTTACCCACAGGACCCTGAGCTTTTAACCAAGTAATGTCTGCCTCTATTGTCAGCGGATACGCATTCGGAGCAGGACACTTATCCCCGTCATTATGAAAAGTGGAGACACAATACAAGAGTAATGGCAATGTATGCCATCCAAACAGGCACTTTTCCCCCCCCACCCTCTTCTACTTGTGATTCTTTTTGTGCCAGGGTAAAAACTACCCTGGAGTTTTAGGTCCATGAATTCATCATTACGCTTTCTTAAAGAGCGTTTCTTATATCGAGAAAAGAATGATAATCCTTGATAGTCAAAATGTTTTGCATTTTAAGGGGTTCCGGCCGGGGAATTGGAGAGGGAGCTGTAGAGCTTGAGAAGTTCTATTTTTCAGTGATCACTTATATAAATTAGAATATTTTTATCTGTGGAAGAAAAAGTCTTATTTCAACCACAATGAAATAATAGAAACTTTTGCACTCAGTGTTCCAACATTAATATGCTGATTAGGAGCTTCCTTGAATAATGATGATGCTGTACTCTGATGCTTCACCCACCACATTTTAAGAATTCGTTCTTGAGCAGTCCCCAGTCGATTAGATAGCCTTACTTTTTCCCGATTTTTATCTCTTTGTCTCTTCCAATATTGACCTAGCTTGTTGCAATCACAGCTGCAGCCCCTTGTTTTGCATTTCTTAATCTAATGACCCAGGGAGCACTTCAGCAGGGGTTGAAAGGAGCAGCGAGGCATGCAGATGTTGCCGCCTCTGGCCGCCCCTCTGCTTCTTCTGCTGGGACACGCCAGAGCATTAGCCACTTCATCAGGTTCTTTGTTGTTTGCCTCTCTTTTGTGTTGCCCTTGAGGCTGCTTCAAGCAAAGCCACGGACACAGTCCCCTGGACATCTTGATACAACTAATTCAAGTCGACTTGGAGGAATTGGGACTTTTTCAGGCTTTGGACCCAAAATCAGCTCTCTTCCTATTGACCTTATCGCCTCCTCTCATAATGCAATCAATTGTTTACTTTGCATTCTAATACTTAAAACATAAATGCAGCTGCTAACTGACATGTGTGAGCACGCTCTGCAGCCTGCATGCATTTCAGAATCTAACCTGACATAACATATTTCCATTTCCCGAAATACAAAAGTGTTGACTCACCTCCAGAAAACCACTTGTTTGATTTGCCATGTGAGCACATTGCACAGAGACACCCATAGCTTTCACCAGTCAGAGACTCACTCACTCAGCCTCTCACTTTGCTTCGCATTTCAGAGTAATTTTCGCTCCCGACACCACGGGTCTGCCTACCTGCCAATTTCGGTCTCAGCTCCTGAATGGGTGATTTGTAAAGCCATGTTCACCTCAACACTCGGAAGATTTACTCAGGAGTGAGCTTGCCAGGTATTTGAGCTGTCAGTTTGCTTTGTGTTCGCAAACTTGCTGAAGGGAAAGTAATAGCTATACTCAGCCCGTTTGCTCAGCCAGCTGAGTTGCTGTTGGACTTGCAGTGGAATACATATGGTTGTTAGTGCTGATCCATGAGCTTTACCGATGAAAACTGGCAAAATTTCATTGTTTCGACTCAAGTATTTTGGGAGCTGATGTTTTCTCACTTTGAAAAACAACACGTTCAAACGCAGACAAACTTGGACACATTTAAAACTACTAATGTATTTAAATGTGTGCATGATGACAACCTGAGTAATCTAAAGACATTTAGAGGGCATTGGAAACGTTTACATACATCTTGAACTTCACATTTTGTCACCTTACAACAATCAAACTTCATTGTATAATATTAGAATTTTATCTGGTAATCCAAGACAAACAGGTGCATAATTGTGAAGTGGAAGTCAAATTATATATGGCTTTCAGAATGTTTCACAGAAAGATGAGTAACAAAGTCAATTTCACACATTATTATGTGTGAACATTTCAACTTTTAGACTTGAACAGAAGGTTCAGGTTTTGCCACTTTTTATTTTATTTATGGACATTGATTGGGCCATTCTGACAGGCTGCAATCTAAAGTATGTTGTACTTTATTTTCTCCAGAAGTGTTTTGCATCTAACTTTTCTTGTAGTCATATTGATATCTAAGTAGTGAAATGGTACACAAATTCATACTGAAAATTGTTGGAAGAGTACTTCTGGTTTGGGTACTTTTATTTTCTACATGTTTGATAAAGCAGTCACTATGTCCTGACAGTAGAATGTGAGATTAATAATATGTGAAAAAAATCTCTCTGTATTCCTACTGCCATCTGCAGGAATACACCACTCCCAGTCAGGAACAACTAGAATAAGGTGGAAGGTCTTAGCACTGTCAATCACCCTTTTGTACGTGTTGCTCTCCAAGTAGAGCCTGTTATGAATGCACAGACCAGTTACCATGGCCACCGATGACGCTGGATAAACAGTTTTCCTGTAATGTTAAGTTGTTTCTCTGCTATTAGCATGGCTAGCCTCTGATTATTGCTCTCTGTACATAGGCGTGCCACACTTTTCAGATTTTTAATAATAAAATCTTTTGAAATCATTAGTATAACCAAATTACTTTGTGTTTGTCTATTACGAAAAACTCATAAGTTATACTAAATTAATGGGTATTTATGTAACAAAGTAAATAAATAATAATAATAAAAAAGGTTTAAGGGGTAGGATTGCTTTTGCACTTTACTGCCTACTAACTACACTTAGTAGCTCAACCTGTGTTTTCTGTTTGGCTGCACATCTTTTCAGTTTTTCTTTTACTGGTTCTACTCCCTACTTCCCATCGCTATGATTTGTAAACAAGATGTTGCTCTTTTTTTTTTTTTTTTTTTTTTTTTTTCCTTTTTTTTTTGCAGCTGGAGGTCGTTGATTTGTCTGCCTCTCCCCGCTGGTCACTGAGGTCACAGTTGCCCCGGAAGCATCAAAGCAAAGAAAATGAGAAGCCCCGCTTGGCTCTCCCGCTGGCGACCGGGAGCACCCCTTGCCCGCTCCCGCCCTGATGATTAATGCCACCCCCGTCCAGCCACAAACCTTTCTGCCTCAGATAATGCCAGGCAGCAAGCACGGCTGACACTTTTAATGTATAATTAAGTAGAAAAAGTCAGCACTGGCTATGCAAATTTTTTAAAATGATAAATGACGCTGTTCAGCAGCAGGGATTGATTTGGTGTAAATGAAACTAATTAAGGAAATGTCAAACATAATTAATAAAACAGGTTTAAGCTGCAAAACATTGTCAATTGAATGAATGAGGAGGCATTGGCTCCCATTGTTCAGGCTTTATTTAGGTCTTGTGTTTAGCTTGTTCTCTGCTCCAGAATGCTCTCTCCCCTCCCCTCTCCCTCCACCACCAATTCCCTGAGAGGGGGAAAATAAATTTGCTTGTCTCTCCGCTGACTGTAGAAATTAATTGCTGAAATCTTGTCCCATCCAAGTGTTACATTCACACGGAGGACATTAACATAACTAATTTGAAAGAGCTCAAATGACTGCATAATGGAGCTCCGTCACCATGCATGACAGTCGCTGGTCATACCAAATTAGCTTGGTTTTATAATTGAAAATTTTTTACCCCTTTTTTTCTTATTTTTATGCCAGCCTCCTACCTTATTTCGACATACGTGTTCTTGCTTTCTTTGCTGTCCTTCACTACGTGAAATATTTCCGTTTTGTTTGGCCGCTCTGATAAGAACAAAGGTTTTATAATTTACAAAAAGAGTGCTTGACCTATAATTAGAGAAGAGGAGTGAGGGGGGGGGAAGGAGGTGGGAACAGGGGTGCGAAGTGGTGGCAGCAGAGTCAGATCCTTAGTCCTGGTAATGATGCTGGAGACCTTGTGGCCCCTAGGGAGGTAGATGAATAATGGGACAGTCTATTTTTATGGGGATGCAAAGCAATGGGCCACCAGCCGCTGGGATGGTGGTGCGTGGGTACGGCACCGGGCAGCGGGGGCTAGCAGGGGGCAAAGGAGAGTGAATACTCAACCTGCCAGATTGCAGACTCTTAGCCCTGCACATCAGTTGTGTTTGTCAGCCTGATGCACCACTGTCGGCCTGTTTGCCCCCACGCCAGCCGCTTCCCATGCAGCAGAGAGACGGGAGAAGATGGAGAAAGAGAGAGGGAGAGAGAGAGGGAGAGAGAGACGTGTATGTGTGGGTGGATATGAGGGGTGGGGTGAAGGAAAAACATCTGCCACTGAGAGGAGAACATAGGGCTCAAAGACAAAAGGTGAAGGGAGGAAAAAGTGAGGTAATGAATATACATTAATAGCCACATAAATGAATTATAAACATGTTTGTGAAAATTAAAGATGTTTTACTGGATGAAACGGTTTGCGTTTGTTACAGTTCTAATAAATCTCGAAGAGTCTTGGAATAAGAAGTCGCAGTACTCAAATTTGACCGTCTCGAGTGTGCAGGAGCCAGTTAGTTTTCAGACATAACCGGTTTTCTATTTTTATTCAATGAAACTATAGTCTCCAAGGGTAAATACAGACGTACCAATGTCTGTTTGATACCTATTTGAAAGTGATGAAGAGGGTCATATGGATACACTTGAAAATAACGCATCACATTTCCTCAGTTTTACAACTCAATGGTGTTGTGGAAAGTGTTATTTTTTTTTCTTTTTTCTTTTACCCGGCACCAACGTGTTTGGATCCAAACAGAGTTTTAGCTGGTCAGCCATGATACACTCCCTGTAACTTGAGGTTAGTTCAGTCAAGACGACTACCACAATGTTTTGACAATAAATCACTGTAAAAGACCATAGTTTTGTTTTCATTTGAAAATAATCTACGATAGCTTATATTTAACATAGAGAATATGGTGGCCAAAATTATAATATGGCTCAAATTAGGCAGACACATCACATTAGGAGTATTTGGCGTGAACATCATTAGTCAGCATTGTGATGGAGGTGTACTCTACTTAAGCCTCAGAAATAAACTATATTTAAATCATTATAGTAAAATACCAGGATACCAGCTAAGGAGCTGAAAGTGTCATGGCCTGACCAGCTGCATTACAAAGTGCTTTTAGAGATCATGAGATCACTGGTTAAAAAAAACAACAAAAAAAACCAGAAAGATCTTATTCTTATAAGATAAGATCTTATTCTTATTCCCGTCTGCCGGGAATAAGAGCTGTCTTAGGGACCTTATTTCAACCAAAATGAGTATTGGGGAGTAAAGTGTCGTAACTTTTGCCTCAGTTAGAATACACACTCAGTTTTGGGTGTTTACGTGCAATTAAATCAGATATTGACATATAAATATTTCTTTTGGGACTTGGCGCATACAGCTACAGTCATCAATAAATATACATTGTGCTTCTGCTGCTGCTTTTTACACTCGGAGATATTTGTTGAAATTTCCATTTCCTCCCTCTTCTGGTATGAATCTGTGATAATTTGGCTTGCAACATTTTTCAGTGCAGTGGCAGTTAATGACATGACAAAACTCGCAGAAATAAAGTTGCTCTCTTGGCCCCCAAAATGTAGTGGCTTTTTCTTTAAAGCCATCTAACTCAGTGACTAGTATTGTACGTGTTGTATACCTGAGCTCAGCGAGAGCTGCTGCAGCGTACGTAGTTTGGTTAAGGGTGAATAGGGTTCATTATGAGCAGCTCAGCAATATTTAGGATACTTACTAATGTGTGCAAACTGTAACTGCAAGAAAACAGGCTGAATGTTAAAAATTGGCTGCATTTTGTGTGGCTTACTGCTGAATTGTAACATAATCGCATACTGTGCCTGGGGTCAAATCAAGACATTCCTCATGGCAAGTACCATACAGTCGTATGTATTGAGTTGAACCCGGTGCACAGAATGGTATACTTGCCTGCAAAAACATTTTGTGTTTTGGATTCAAAATAAAGCCACTGTTATGTATTGAAAACCAAGAGCAATTCTCTGGAGTCCAGGGCAAAACAACACTGGAAAAACAAAAAAATGTGCACAAACAACAGAAAACAAAAACAGTAAAAATCTGAAACTGACTTTTTTTCCCCCCCTTCCATTTTCACTCATCTTTATTTAATTATTCCAGTAAACACAAACGTGCTTGTAAAAGTATTCCTAAATCCCAAACCTGCTATTTTTTTTTAGCCTGTGTGTTTTTATCCCTAACCATTGCAGCTTTCCAGCAGCCACCCACAGAGCTTTGTTTTTTTTTAACAGTACATTGTTCCCTTAAAGCAGATAATTTTTTTTAAGTTACGGTCTTCGACTGCATTTTCTAATGTTGTCATTCTTGTGACCTGCGACAGACACTGGTCCACTGGTAGCAAGCAGATTAAATGAGAGCAGCTTTCAGTCAGCCAAATGTTTCTAAGTGAACCATAATGAAAATATAAGTTAATATCACCATTAACACCCTGTCTCTACAGCTAAAACTTGAAGTAAAAGTTTGTTTTAGTATTTGTTCTTCTTTATCTATATTTAAGAAAATCATAACCCACTGTACTGCTTAATCTTGAAAATAAAATCCAAATGTGGTACTGTGTGCCGAAGACAAATCTCATAAATACTGCCACAGTTTTACATATTTCTATATAATAACATCATGTACAAATTGCTGAAATCTTTACATTACATTACCTTATTTTACCAATATTCGCAAAGCATTGGTTACCTTGGTTTAAAATGTCTGTGACATATTTAACTGGAAATATTGCATGCAATGTTTGCAATAAATCCAAGTGTATGCATTTAAATTGTTTGTACATAAAACTTTAAAGGCTTTACAGCTAGCTAAAGGAATTTATCCCAGGTAGTTTTAACATAAAATAACCTCTAACATTTTGTAATGAGATAAGTTATTAAATTATAAAATTAAGTAATTTGAAATGTTAAAGTAATCCTTGAAAAGTACAAGTCTGTCAATGTATGAGACTTTACAAACCAAGAACAATTTGACATGGCAAATTTAATCTTTAATACTTTTCACAACAAAAATTACCGCATACATCTTTTTCTCAAGTTTTCAAAGTTGTATTCTGTGTTCTTTCTTTTTGGTTTACTTATTTTGCTGTGATGCTTTCATGGCAGCCAACCTTTAAAATGCCAAGGGTTGTGAGTCAAACATATGCAGCACACATCACAATTTATTACCCTACATTTGCCTGATAATTTTTCTCCGCTGACAAGCTTAGGTAAATCATATAGCCTTTGCCATAATGTATGAGCACTCATGCCAGCTTGATGAGTAAAGTCTGTTGCTATTGGCTGTTACTCCTGTGGTGTTTTAGTTCCCATAAGACCAATAAGGCTTGTCTGCATTGTAACACGACTGGAATTACCACAGGAACAGGTAAAGGTCCAAGTATTTATAGAAGATGTATGCAAATGGCCGAGTGCCATGTTGGATTGTTAGTGCACGGAGGTGACACTTAAATACATGTATGTAGAAGAAAGAAAAAATATATAGACTTCTACCTTTCTTTGGACAAGTCTAATCATTTAGGATTGCTTCCTCTACTCATTTCATTTGAATATATTCAGCTTGGACTCAGAATGGGGATGTGTCTCTCTGTTCCCATGTATATTATTTCTTCCCGCTGAAGGCTCATTATTTTACAGCTTGGTGTTTGAGAGGCGGCCCCAGTCTCTGAACCCTCTGTTGAGGCTGTATTAATCAAACTTCACACAGTGGGAAAAGGTCCACCCGCTGACAGGGCACTCCTCACTCCACACTTCAGGACTAAAGGGAAAACACACAACATAGGTTTTTTTTGTAGAGAAACGCTTAAAGTTTTTGTAGATTAATCTTTTGGGTTGTTGTTAAAAAAGTAATCTATGCAAGTTGACAAAACTTCATAGGTGGTCCGTCACGTTTATTGTTAATGTGATTTCTTCCTTTGTAATATTTTTGGTTAACTTGATTTTTTTCTTGGGAAAATGATTTTTCAGCTCCCATTAAATATATTCAAATAAAATATTGAACTTTTCTAAAATTTTAATCTTGAGATTGTCCTCCTGGAATGGTAAATTAATTCCTTATACAACTTTTCAAACATCCGTGATGTCTATATGCGTATCTAAAAATCTACTATCTAATAGGTGCTGGATGAAAATAGTCTAATGTATAAAACATAAAAGTAACTCTGTACAACAAGCAAAGGTCCACATTAAAGTCTGTCATCATTTTGAATGCTTTCTATAGGGAGTTTTTTTAGGGTTGCAATATCATTCCTATGTTTATATTGTATTATATTACATTGTATTAAGCAAAGATACTATAGGTAAAGGAAAGCTTGTTTGGATCTGAATCTGTTCTGTTTGGTTTGAATGTTAAATGTTCTTGAACCATACTTTATACCTTTTGTCATACAATATGATGTTTTCTTTCTTTCTGAGTGTGTGTATGACAGTTTCACATTAAACTGCTAAAAGAAAACAAACATATGAGAAAACACAGCCAGTTATGTAAAAACTTAGTTTGTTTTTTCTTATGATGAGCTTCCTTGTTAAGACTTCTCAAACTAGGATCTAGTTTGGCTGTAATGACGTCCAAGGGCCCAAAGGGCTACAGTGACTCAGTGGCCCTCAAGTACTCAAACAATTGCATGACAGACCTCGGAGAAATGGAAGAGAAACACATCACTTCTCGCTCTCATCATTTCCTATTGTCCCCTAGTCGTCTTCTCTCAATCTCCATCTCTTTGTGTCTCGTTCTCGTTTTGTCTCCTCGTGATGCATTGACCTGTCTAAGCAGGTCATCGCTCTTGAGTGGCAGAGCTTCTAGTTGGAAAAAGCCTATAGTTGGAGGCTCCTCTACTCCCACTAGCAGAGCAAAGGGTGAGCTTTTCTGTTACACAACTGGCACTCTGATATCTGAAAATTTCTCCTCTCTGCCATCTCACTGGAGGCGAGAGAACACAAGTGTACAGGGTTGCTGTGTAAATTTAAACCAGCAAACTTTCTGATGGAAATAGCTGTGACCCCAGAGTGGTCTTGTCTTGAGTTGAAGCATTGTTGTAATCAATACAGGCTCTCACGGGGATGGCGGTCAAGGACCTTTTGTTCCCCGTTTGTGGAAATAACGGAGAAGACTGTTTGTTATTTTGCCCAGACATGCCGCAAACTCGCAGATATGGCCGGGGTATTGCAGGTTATGGTGTCGGCTCTGGGAGACAAATTCAAAGAGGGACATTTTATCAAGAAGCAAACAACCGAGCTCTGTTTGAAGCTGCGGGGAGCTCACAGGTCATAGGGGTGCTGAGGCTGTGCTTGACCAGCTCATTCTTGAAGCAGGGTCTTGGATCTTCTTTGTTTACTCACACTTGGGACCTGTCAGCTGAAGCCTTTGGAAAGTCCCTGTTCAACCATAAATTGAGTTAGGTTTATTTAATATATGTTTTTCTTTGGTATAAACTCCAAACTCTTAGACGTATGTCTGTTAGAGCAACCACATCAGAAAACACACATCATCCTATATAGCAGCTGCAGCAGGTGCCAATTACATACTGATAACCTGGACTTAATAGCAAAGAAAAGCTTAACAATGTTGGGTACTTCACAGGAATAACAATACCAATCAGGCTAACATTAAACTACCTAAATGGACCTGTCTTAAACTCTTTTGAACATTTGTTAGCAGTGCCTTAAAGTTGGGTCTATACAAGTAAGCCAAGCAAAGTAAAATTAGGAACAACCTTTATACTTAGCTAGGTCATGGTTTTGAGGAGGTTGACTTTTGAAGAGTGTAGGTAGAAGAAAGCTCTGTTGTTACATTTTTGGAACCCCCCTCCCCCTAACCCCCCCCCCCCATAAAGACATGATTATAAAACACAAACAACACTTGTGTTCTATTCAATCATCCACACACAGTCTATAGCATTATTTCAGTTTCTCACTCATTGTTTCTAAAGGGGACATGGGATTCTGATCTAGGGCGGCCCATGTGCTGGATACCTCGAGGGTCTGGATGGCATTTTCTCCGTTGCCTCCCTCAATCTCTGTCCTTACATGACTTACTGTACAGCAGCATCCTGGCGAACAACACAAATCCTAAATTAAGTACCGTGGAGTTGAAATTGGCTCTCTTGTGAAGTGTTCCACTTGCATTGGAGCTTAATTTTGCCTACTCATATCATTCGATTCAGTCCCCCAGTCCCTCTTTTGCTCGCTGCAGCCCATCGCTCTCTCTTCCTTCTCATGCAAAATAAGCCCATTTACTGCAGTGTGACAGTATCCTGGAGAATGATTGCCACTCAACTCTTGATTTATGGTTCTGTGCATTTTTTGTGTGTGGATATATTTTCAGTGGATTTAACCAGTTTCCAGGACTAACATTATTGTGCTATAATGGATTCAATTGTTGGGATTTTTGCACTTTTATTTTACAATCAAAGGATTAAAATGAACAAAATACTATGCGACTCAGAGATTATTTCAGACTTTACTTTTTTAACGTCTGAATTGTTACATGTTGCATAATTCTAATTGGTCCCTAAGTGTTGCTAAAATATTTCCCAGACAATAACATCACCACTAGCCTAAACCGTGTACACAAAGTAGGGTAAATCCAGTCTGTGTTGTGTAGACCAAATTTTGACTCTACCATTTCAATGTTGCACTTGCAGTTTCTTAATCGAGATTCATGAAACAAAGTAGTTTCTCTAATGTGTAAGATATTCCACATAAGTTCGTGGTACCAAGTGGTTATTTGAGTTTTTCGTCTTTGAACTTCAGCATGCCATATTTTCCATGGCTAAATGCTTCAATAGATTTAATTCTTGCCATGTGGTTGGCTATGTTGAAGTCACATACTGTAGAAGCAACTGAGCAAGTGTACCTAATAAAGTGACCTGTGACTGGATTTTCAAAGGTGGACTACAGATGTAGCAGAAATAACAATATTTCTGCTCTGAGTTTCAAATGGTCACCAAGCCTACTCTCAAATCACACCAATGACCTCTGATGGCCCCAAGAGACCCTAACCTGACCTCTCCTTTGTGTAACAGTTTCCATATTCTTTGTCATTGTTTTCTGCTTGTGTGCACTTTTTCTTCCTTTTTTTCTGGGGATCAGAGCTTTGGCTCCACTTTTGGCTATTCTTCGGTCTCTGCACCATACGATACCAGCTATTGTTGTGGAGAATCTGTAGGGTTGAACTGCTGGCTTCACCCCCAAGGCTCAGCTTCCCCCTTGTGTCTGGAATGGAGTGATTATGCTGACATGTTAGAAACGATACTGTATATTTGGTCCAGTGATAAGAGGCTGGGATTCTCCTCACTCTTGTGAACCATTTATTTTAAAACTGATGGCATTTTACCTGCAACAGACAAGTTCCCCTCATATTTTATTTATCTATTTATTCCCTTAAAGATATGCATCATGATTTGATTTTTATTGTACTGTGCTGTTTTTGTTTTGTCTTTTTTTTTGGTTTGTTTTTGTTTTTTTGCAGTATTTTGTCTTCATTTGTGGATGGCGTGGCTTGGTTTAAGTAGGTTAACAGACTTTCAGAAAATGTTTCACATATTCTGTTTATTTCTGCAAAAACCAACCAAACATGACCACAGTAGCAAGAAATAAAAAAAAAATACAAAAAAAGCTCTCTTCACATGACACGTGCAGGTTGAGCTTGGCACAGCATTCGTGTTCAGCCTGGCTGCACACAACTTGTTTGAATGTCATATTTATCCCAGTGTTTTGTCAGAAAATTAACTTCCTGCGAGTTTGCGGCAGAGGCGAGCATATGGCCACAGCTCTCTGGAGATGACAGCCTAGCGGAGCGGGAGCTCGCCGGTGCCGCTGCCCTGCTCTGGCGGCAGATGCTCCGGGCTTCTCTGCGATTAAGTGGAGATCATCACTGTTTTCTTTGAGCACCGCTGTGCCTTGTACTCTGAAGTGTTCCGTTAATCACTGCCTGCCTCCCTGCCTTTTCCACACAAGCTGCCAAAGCTCTCATTAAGTTCGAATCTCCGTCGTACTGCTCTCGTGCTCACCGGCTCGGTGTGTTTAGTGACTGAATTATACCTGTCAACAATTCTGCACCTGTTTGGTGCAGGAAATCCGAGGGCTACCATTTCATGTTGGCTGTTGGACTACTGTACAACTGTTAACGTTATATATAAAAACCAAAAAGTTTAAAATGAGACAATATAGGTTCATAAAACTAGACCAGATTTTGACTATATAATGTTTTTGAGAAATTACTAAGCCTTTTTCTTTTTATATAAAAGTCTCATGGATCAAGAACTGTA
Organism: Gambusia affinis; assembly: GCF_019740435.1. Lineage (NCBI taxonomy): Eukaryota > Metazoa > Chordata > Actinopteri > Cyprinodontiformes > Poeciliidae > Gambusia > Gambusia affinis. The sequence goes on from NC_057870.1 coordinate 11,479,253, forward strand.
TTTTACACCCTTCTAAGTTTAGGAGTATTATATACGGCAGTTCTTTTGCCCATGTCAATTTTTTTCTGATGTCAGGAAAGTCCATATAAATTCTCTCAACGTTTCACATGTAAAGGATTTTTTTTCTCAATATAGATTTCAAAATGTTTTAAACATTGAATGTTTAGGTTAGATTCATTTCAGATTTTAAAGTTTTTTGACAAACTGCAGATGGAGATATAATCTGTATGAAGGGGACAGATTTCACCATTGACTTGTTCATTTATTTATTGATATGACTTTTCAAAGGTTACCGCTTTTTTAATGTCACACAGTCCATCAGAAGGTCACCACAAACTTTTGCTGGATTGGACACCACTCTATGTTGGTTGTATTTTTATAATGTAGAAATTGCCTTTGCACCTCTGTGGTGCTGTTCCAATATGATATATATGTAACATTGAAGCATACCACAGATATATGTAAACTGGCTGAGATTATTTTATTCTAATAATAAATTCTAAGGGTTGTATACGAGATCTTCTGCTTCCTGTCATTGCCGGGTCTCCCTGAAAAAAAAACAACAAAAAAAAAAACAACATTGTTAATCTCAGTTGTGACATCCTGGAAATAATAATAAAAACATAAATGTTTTGTGGTCCTAATTAAATCATTTGTTCACAAACATCTGACTGCAAACAACAGTCAAAGCTGGTATAATTTATTTTCCAAGAGTGTATCAAGTACTTAAGCTATTAGTAATTTATGATAAGAGAAAGTCTTTTGCTGCATTCAAAGGGTCAGTATGATGTAAAAACTTATTTGAGCTTCACATCATCTTATAATGTGAACATGAAAAAGCATCAAAAACCTGGACTGTTGCTTTGATTCTTTCATACAAGTTTGAGAAATTTCCTGGCAACCATTCAGCTGTGCAAAACGCCTGGATGAACCAAGTGCTGCCTCCTCAGAGTCGCAGTTTCCAAGCTTCTGCCTAACAGAGCACCCGTCCCCTTTGGGAACGCCCACTCAGCTCCTACAGACTAGCTGGCAGCAATTGGCAAACACCTGGTGGAACTGTTCATCTGCTGAGCTCATCATACGATACATTCCTCTGTGCAATGTTGATAAAAACATTGATGAAGTGTTAATAGAGGAGCGAAGTGGTGATGAGGTCAGACTTGATATGTGTAGCATTTTTATAAGGACTGAAAGTAGCATAGTTACTTGATAGTGCTATTTTATAGCACACTATCCCTAGAAAATACATAAAACTGCCTTTCTCCACTTTCTGTATGTGAAAATGAAGTAGTGGGAATGTTCACATTTCCTGTGTATATTGCTATGATTCAAAAGTCAGAGCCCTTAAAGGCCTGTAAAGTAGCAGTTTCTTTATAGCACTAATTTAAAGGGGGATTATTATATATTTTCCAGTTACATAGCGCTATTTCATGCCACATTCAGTTAACTGTTACTTTCTGTCTACATCATCCATCCATCCATCCATTATCAAATACCTTTGTCCCTAGTGGGATCAACCAAATTTGTACGTTTTGTAAAGAAGAGAAAAGTGAGCCTTCTACTAGTCAGCTGATCGCAAGTTTACAGCAACTAGTGAGGGAATGGCTGCCTTTCATTTTTCCAATACTGTCAAAGAAAACCTGAGAAATTGAAGATACGAGAAACATATAGGTCTTTACACCTCATCTTTTTATGATTTCATTACACTGGTCTCTTAAGAACACCCACGCCCACACACAAAGAGTTAACCCTAAAAGCACTCGCCTTCAGATTATGCAAGAACTTCCCCTTATTAAATCACATTCTCACATCAACTTGATAACACTTTGTCAGAGATTCTTGCGTAAATCTTGTTCCACCACATCCTATCTCTTCCAATACGTTTCAGTACTGAATCTGGAATCCAAACGCAGACGAAATCCAAAAAAAATGCCTCAAAGAGGAATGTATCAAAAATAGGAATTAAGGTCTTCCTAAGCCCTCACCATGCTCAATATTTCACACCCAGTTGTGTTGTATGCATCTCCTACACAAACAGCAATCCATTGTCATTCCAAAACATTGTGACATGCTTTAACCCTGATTGATCTTGATCTCCAACCCAAATAATAACGAGATTACAGGCTTTTCTCTCTTTTTGCGTTCACTTTACTGGAAAATAACATTAAATATCTTTTTTTATGCTAATCATATTGGTTGGAAGTACACCTCGTCACACCAATAGGCCTCAGTAATGCCTCCTTTCTTCTTAGCAAAAAAAACAAAAAAAACACAAACATCCAAAATAACCTATTTGAAACACGCCCACACACTCAACGCTCGGCTCGGTAACACCGTTATTCTTCACCTATCAAAGCCCGGCTTGCTTGTCCCGGTGCAGCGATCATTCCCACACAATGGTGGCGATAGCATTACTGTGCTTTTGAAAGCATTTGCATGGCAAAGCAATAACACACACCTTTGTAAATAAAGGAGCTGATCCTGTTCATTGCAGGTTGGATTTCCTGGATAAAGCTGTGGGGAAGGAATCCCGTAGCCGCCACGCATCAATATACGGGCGCCGCTTCCTCTCGCTCAAGTTTATTTTGCAATCGATGTGTGCTTAATCTTTTCTGTCAGGCTGTGAGGCAAACACACACATAGACGCACACAAAAAAATGTCTGCATTTCCCGCTGCTGTACTGGTTACTTTGCAGACAGCTGATTAGTGTCAGTTTGCCTCCTTTTATGTGTTTAGATACTCAGACAGAAAGCTGTAACAATTCGCTGGGAATAAGCACCAAAATAGCACTTGCTCTTTTTAATCAACTACGAAGAAATTGGTTTGCATTGTTGCAAGAGATTGATTAGTGACTTTTTCAAGAGGCTCTTGAAATTACTTTCAAATCAGTGAGTTGGCAGACAGCTGGTTGAGTATTCAATCTACTGTGTGTGGTCAACAATGAGAAATGTTATTGTTATTATTATTATTTCTTCTTCTTCTGTTTTTTGTTTTTTTTTTAAATCATTGCTTATAGAGTACTCCAGGCATCCACTGGGGCCCACACATTGGTATTCATCACAATAAAAAGGTTTATCTCATCAAGCCAGAATTAAATCTATTCACAACTGTACAAATTGCCACTGCGCTGTTGGCGAGGTATAACTAATTTTTAGACGAGGAAATTCCTTGTCAGGAGCAGCCAAGGGAGAAGGTGTCAGTTTGATACCGCGAGTACACTAACGGCTGTGTGGGAGCATAAGCGTTTGCTGCGCTTCAGTGGTGGTGCGTTTGATTTCAACGCTGACCACCGGTGATGGCAACCCTGTAGTCCTCGTCTCGGCTGCCTCTCGAGACACAAACACAGACAGATTCAACCCCCTTCTCCCTGTCCGCCCCTCCTCACTCCTTTTCCGTTCTCGCCATCCGATTGAAGCTGACAGACAATGAAGTCGTTGTGGAGTTTTTATTCATTTTTTTTATTTATTTATTTTTATATAATTTTTCGCCTGCTTGTTTTTAACTGCTCACAAACACGGGAAGTCAGTGTGGGTGTACCGCAACCTTAACTACCTTACCCATCTCCCCCCTGGGGGCACCTCAAAGGACACTTACAGCTCCTCCTTACAGGCTCTGGGCTCTGCTGCAAAATGAGAGACAGGAAAGAGACGAACAGAGGGAGTTAGTCTGCGTGCTACAGGAAGGTCAGCTTCTGCCTGTGGAGATCCTGCATCTTTTTAAAACTACCCACCTATCTGGCACTTTATTCAGTGCAGGAATGGTGTTGCACACTGACTTCTGTTGCACTCTGAAACTATTAGTCGCGTTTCAAAGTTTGCAATTGAAATGTGCTGCATTCTCTCCGTATGGGCGAGGGGAGGAAAATGTAGTGTTTGTGACCTTGTTTCAGTGTGAATCATGTGCCCCACTGTTTCCTAATACGCCCCTGGTGTATGTAAAGCTGAAAGCACATTTATTACACATCAATAATTCTGTACATTTCCTTCTGGAAAAACTAATTCTCGTAATAGGATTTTGTCAATGTGATTTGAATAATGATCTCAAAACATCCCATTTTAGGCTACTTAACTAAATAGAATATTACTGATTGCAACACTTATCCATGGTAGGGGTTTTGGTAACCTTCTTTTCTGTTTCTTGCCAGCAGCCAATTTTCTCTCAATTAAAGCATGATATTAGCACTCAGTAGGGCATAAACAGAAATAACCGTACACTACTGAATATCACGCCTTGTTTATGAGCTTAAGAGTGGGTGTATAGATGGCTCCAGTTTCCATACTCCTATTAGAGAGCTTGTGTTTATATGCATATGTGTCTGGGAGAGGAAAAAGAGAGAGGATCGGCCCGTGTGCAGGAGTGTTTCTGTAAAACACTCTGGCAGCAGGAAAAGCTGGAAGTTTTCAGCTCTGCCCTGTTAAAACATCTGGAAAACTGAGGGCAGGGGGAGAAGAAAAAAAAAAAGGAGGAAAAGTCACAGGTATAGTAAGAAGAAAATAAAAAGTGTATCATTACACTGAGAGCCAGTCAGTGGTGATGCCAGTTGGCCAAAGTTAGCAGGAAGCTGTCCTAGTAAATGGCAGCAGCTGCTCGCAGTTCGAGAGAGCATGTCCCAGTCAGAGGAGAAAAGCGATGGCATCTACATTAATACTACCTTAATGGCCCATCTGGCGCTCCGTAGGGTCCCTGGCTGCGCCACCGACTCAGAGCCGTTTGACAGGCAGTCTCCAGCGCACCAGACGCGCATGGCATGCCAAATGGCTGGGAGACGCCTCCGTGGCGCACAGATCTGTCAAACTCTCTGACGCCGTAGTCACACAGGCAAGGGAAGTTAAGGCAAGTTTTCACACGTGATTGGTTCTTGACATGGCTGGTGGGGGGGAGAAGAGGGGGCAGAAGGAGAATGACTAGCTTGTCTGCAGCATCTCTCTTTCTCCTCACCGCACCCTCCTTAAGTGCAAACACACACATATGCACCCTTACTCAGGGCATGTACACCCACTGTCATAAATACAGTACATGCACTTTCCACACCAGATGCTAAGTTGCCATGACGAGATTAAACCTCAATGAAAAAGCCAGGTTAATATTAGCCGGTGGTAGATTTATTCTGCTCTGATGGCAAACAGAGATACAAAATATTATTTTAGCTTGAAGTCACGTTCAGCTGCTGTAAACAAATGCTGGAACTAATTGCTTCATTGGAAGAAATTGTGGAGGGTCTTATCAAAACACCACAGGGGGTTCTGGCTATAATTGGCATAATTGGTCTACAGAGCAGGCTGCGGTCCATGATGTGACACTGGGATGCACCTTACAGGAAGTGACTGATCCCTGCTTTAGGACCCCAGATTAGCCTGTGGGATATTTACAGACACTGTAAGACTTGATTGGTAGAGATGCACCAGTTATAAATGTGTGGCCGGTTCCAATCTCTGGGTTTTGTAAAGCTCTGACCTGCTGACACCCACTCATTCTGCCATCAGCAGTTGTTGTTAATTTTAGTGGCAGAGGCGAGAGTGGCTGTAACATAGTCTTGACTTTTATTTTGAAGAGAATATAAAGACAGCATGACTAGAAGGTTTGTGTGTTCAATCTATTGGAAATAGAACTCTCAAGAAGAAAATACATTTTCCTTTCAAATATTTTCTTGCGTCTCAGACTTCATTTTCAAACTCATTGATAATCGCCAGCGTTGAACTTTTCTTCACTCAGTAACATCATCTAAGGTGAAGAGTGTTAAATAATGTATGATTTTGAATGGCTGGTCTCCAGTATGAGCCGACCTCAGGTCATAATGCCATATTGTAGAGACCTTCATTCAGACCTGAATCATTTTCCTTCTGTTTGATTCTGTCCAGCATTCTTTGTAAGGGGTTAATAGAGCTCATTGCATGTTGCCGATATATGGTTTGAACTAAATTCTTCCCTGCTCTTTCTGCTTAGCCTTTCCATCCGTCCCTTTCCAGTTTTTCCTTTGTGTGGGTCCCATACTGCCGAACGCACCAGCATGGATCAAAATCCCAGAAGTCTGTATCAAACAGCTGCAGGGAAACTGCGACTCCCTTTTTTTTTTTTTTTTTTTTTTTTTTGCATGAGCAAACTACACAGGAAAGTACAGCTAAGAGTACTTTGAAACATTTGCTGCCATTTTTTTTTAGCTAGCACTTTTTCTTAAAGACATTTAGAGAGATAGCAGCAGTTCAAAAAATAGAACGGAAGGTTCTTTAGAAAACACATTTCAAATGGCTTACCCGGTAGGTAGCCCCAGAGGACACCTCAGGGATAAACCTTGGCAAGAAAGGAAGATAGAAGGAAAGAAAAGTGAAATTGCAAAGAAGACACAGCCGTGAATATAGCAGAAGAAATATCCTAAAAAAAAAAATAGCAATCCGCTTAACCTGCCGACGCTTCTGCAGAGCAATCACAGCGCTCCTTCTCAGCACTCCATAGATTCATTTTTTACACTTCGTCACCAGATCTGCTGGTGCTTCTTGATCAAGTGGTGCAAATTAATTCCTAAATGAATTTAAAGACTAAAGCTAAATTCTTCTTCCTTTAGATGATAAATATATTCTCAGATGCTCTTCAAGTATCGGGTGAAAACTGAATTCTGGATTGGTGTGAGGTGGACAAAAGGAAATTCTGTGCGAGAACATCAAGGGTGGGAAAAGATAGACAGGAGAGGAGAGAGAAAGATGAGGGGCTAAAAAAATGGAAGTGGGGGAAAAAGAAAAAAAGTAGAATCAGCAAAATGGGTTTGGGGGGCTTGAGAGAAAAGAGCAGGAGGAACTCTTCAACTTTCACTCACATTCCCAGATGTGTTGTAGGCAAGACGTAGCCTTTGAAGAGCTCGTGGCAAAATAGGAAAAATATGACTACACGCTAACACCCACTTTCCCTACAATTCCTGTGCCTCCTCTCTTTTTCTTTTGCTCCCTCTTTCCCATGCTCTCCACATCTCCCTCGCTTTATCTTTCTCCCTGGGCATCTCAGTTCCTTAGTGGAAAAACCCAGCTCCGGGGGTCCGGTGCTACTGCAAGTGAACCTCCACAGATTCACAACACCCAGAAACACACGCCCACACACCCGCGCTCACACCCGCGCACACACCAACATATACATTTGCAAACTTTGAGCCACTGAACATCTTTTCTGGTACTTCTCTATTACTCTTCAGTCACATTTACACACGTTTAACTGTTGTCATGTTGACGAGTACATAAACAATTTACAAGAGTTAAAATTTTTTAGCTCAACTGTGGTCTAGTCTCTATTGCAATTGATCCTAAAGCCACTAGAGGGAGCTTAACATAAGTACTTTCCTCTATTTTGTAGAACTGTTTTTACAGCGAAGAGGCATAATCTTCCAAATATTAACATCCTCTCCCTGGATATCATCAACTATCAACCAGTTATACGATTCTCTCGTTGCGGAGATAATGGCATCCAACTTTAAAAAAGAAAACAGATAAATACATGTTAGGGGCTTGCTTTCTTTTGTGTACATATAACAATACCTGCGTGTGTGTTTGTGGGAGCAGCTATCTGCTGGTGTGAGTCTTGCAGAGGTGATAATTCTGTTGCTGTTCAGCAGCTTGAGCGGGGTGCATGATGGCAATAACAGAGAGCAAGCCTGGGCGTGTTTTTAATCAGTTCTCCCCAAATGTAATGAGTCCAGACAAAAAGTCTGGTCACCCCGACTTGATCAAAAGCAGGAGGAAATCTGCAAATAATTTATTAGAACCCATGGAGCTTTCCCTGTTAGACATGTGAAAGTAGTGGTGAGCTGAAAATTAAAATACATCTCTTCCTTTTATTATTTTCTCTAAATAGATGGAAAGTGAGTTTGTGAAATCAGTCCAGTTGGTTTGTGAGGTCTCTTTTTATCTCCATTTCATGTATCGAGTTTTTTTTTTTTTTTTTTTTGCTTATACTTTATGTCAAAATTGCTGATTATTGGACAATTAGATGACGCAGCATGCTTTCATATGTTATAATTAGTTGCTAGCTCACAAAAATGAATGCTTTTCATCAATCTGTACAAAAAGAATCCATATTACCGGTTAATCTTATTGTTTTTGGCTCTGAAAGCCTCTAACAGAAGATGAGTGATATGACTGTATCTGAATCGGAGTCCCAGAATTGTCCTGTCATAATTTTTCACGATCTTCTCCCTCGCATTACTAAAACAGGCTTAGCCGATGGGATTCGCCATACTCTGCGCTTCTCCACTCCCCCTGGCCTTTTCCAGTGACAGGGCTGCCAATGATACAGATCCGCTGTGACATTTTACATTGTGCTCCCTAATTGCTGCAACTGATAGTGAGATGGCTCACCATAGAGCTTCGTCTTTTTTTTCTACCACCCTTTGGCCTTTTTTTTTTTCCCTCCCTTCTTTTGTTGGGTGGTTAGTACAGTGTGTGGTACAGTACGGACTAATTGCCTTGCTCACGTGCCGTCAGATGGCATGCAATTAAGTGTTTCTCTGAGCTTTACGGTTCAATCTGCAGCCAGAATGTAATTCATTTAAAATTGCCGCAATTTGTAAAAAAAAACCCCGATCTTATTCGATAAATACAATATGCATGCAGGTTAAAATTTTTGAAAATAACAACCCTTAAGCAGGTATTAAATATATTTTAAGGAAGGCCAAATTTGTCCATTAAAATATATTTTTATTGATCTGATGTGATGTATTTTCATTGGCTCTAAGTGGTGGGAAAAACATCTAACAGGAATAAGTTTTAATAATGTTAGTGAACAGGTCCTGTCAAAAGTTAACTTTTCAGTTATATTAAAATGCATTGGGTGAGGCTGTAGCTGCGTACACAAAGCGTTATTTATCTTCAAAAGTTCACTGTTTGTTCCAGTGCGCTACAAGTTGGAACTCCGGGTCAGAAAGCAACGGGTAAGCTGGTTTGGCAGATGCAGCTCTAATTATACAGTTGTTTTAAGACTGTCTGGTTGCAGCAGAAAGGGAGCCAGTCATTTGGGAAAGTAAAGGAGGAGGGTACTGAGTAGGAAGGAGGAGGAGGGAGGGGGTAGAAGGGGACAGTTTGATGGACGGACATCGTAACACCAGCATCTGGTGATAGCTGCAGCTGCCGTATCGTTTTCCCACCGCCAGCTTGCCGGCTAAATAAATATTGCCACTATCTGTCTTGTACAAGCAAGTGTAAATTACTTTAACACGTCAATAACTAGTTTACAATGATGTTTTTTTTTCCTGCCATTCCAGAACATATATTGATTTTACATTGCTGTTAAATGGCTCAAGCATTGTTTCCTAAAGCTATACTTTTTGCAAGACATATAGTCAGACAAAGCTGAGCAAACCCCTGCAGGAAAAAAAAAAAAATAGAATTGCATCAATCATGCAGTTAATCTGAGCTTGCACTGTTTGTAGGAGCTCATGTCTAAGATGCTTAAATTAATCAAATTCTTATAATGCCATTTTTTGTTTGAGTGTTTAAATACTGAGCTGTGGAATCTTAACTGCTGTGTTAAATTTGAAAGCCATTACTTTAAATATTAAAGTGCATTTATCATCATATATTGCAGCCAGAATAACCCAAAAATCATGAAAGTATGAAACAATAAGTAATAAATAAGTTTAACACACCTTTCTGAAACAAAAAGAACCGTTTGAACCATGCCTACTAAAATAAAATAAACGCTGCCAAATGCATTTCTTCTTTGAATAAAAGGATCCAGCTACAAATCAAAATGAACCCCAGCTGCTGCTTATGAACATTAATTTTATTACGTAAAGAAGGGCTGTGGCAGCATCATTTTGCACAAGTTAAATGAAGTAGACTGCTAAATTTTTTAACTTCAGTACTAAACACTACTTATATTTAGCCCAAAGGGCCTTTTTTCTGGTCAAGATGTTTCTGTGAGAAAACTAACTGCACATGCACTTATGGAGTTTGGCGTGAGGGAAGTTGTCCTCACAGTAAAGTTTTGACAGCTACATCACTATAGAGCAGTCAAACACTCGCATGCGGGAAAAAAAAAAAAAAAAAGACTGAATATAGTGTAAGACTTGCACAATTGCTCTCTGTCACTTTGGCTTTACTGTTGACATGGTTTGTGTGAAGGGCTGGCACCTATTCTCATCAGAGTGACAATGCAGGTCAAGAAATGGAACGGAAATTGCAATATCTAACATAATCTTTGCCCATTTTTAGTATATCATTTCATTCTCTATCATAAGCAATCTTATGATAAAACTACCTGTTAAATTTCAGGTAGACTGAGCCTGCCGCAGTGCTTATTTCTTTTTTCATTTTACCACTCAAGTCCCCAGAGCTTATCCTCTCAGACAGCAAATAAAAACCAAAAGCCTTCGATAAAACGGATCGTACCTAGCTTTGCATAAAGTGATCAAGATGAGAAAAGATGGAATGTTTAGTGTAATATTAACAGTAGGATTTTTCAGACCTTCCTAAATAACTAATAATTGAAAAGGTTTTATGTACCACAATAAAGTTTTACAAATTGGAATTTTTCTTTCATTTATTTCAGGAAACTTTCCTATTTCTAGAAGCCTAATGTGACTATGTGTACCTATTTAACATGTCTGCAGGCAAGCATTTAATACTATTTGTTTATTTTCTATTCATAATGGGTCCCACCTCTCTAGTACAGATGTTGGGGGGGGGACCCTCAAAATCACAAATGAAGCTTAGCAATAATCAAACCAATTTTAATCATGGTCCTGCATTGTGACCCAGTTATTTTCCCACAGTGCTGATTGAGCTGCAGTGCAGTGACAGCTAGCTATAAAATCTGCAACATGTAATTAAGCTTCACAGCATATACATGTAAGTGTAACTAGACTAAAGTGAATCTTAATTTTTCAAATTAGGCTCAATTGGATGTGAAAACATTGTCAAACTGGAACATGTACCCGTCTTTATAAGTGTCCTTCTTTCTGCATCTTAGCAAAAATGCTCGGACTTGATTGTGATAAACTCATAAATAAATTGACCTGAGAACTGCTTATTTTTCAGGATTGGAACGTACATATTATTTTGCAAATACAACGCAAAGCAATAATTCACCAAGCAGTGTAACCTCCTCCATTTTCTTCAGTTTTGCACTTGCTATTTCTGCATGTGGTTTACTAAGCAGATTGCACCAACAACAGGGCTATGCAAACTCACAAAAAGTCAAGCAGATGAGAGCAATTTGCATCTGGTTTGGTTGTCTTTCTCGCCCACAAATGCAACAGTTGTAAAGTGATACAACTAACAGGGGGAAGTGCTTTGCCTTTTTTTCTTATGACTTTAAGAAAAAACTGAATTTCCTGACTTAATAGAGTATTCTTCGAAATTTAGGAAACCCATCTGAATGGAGTTATCCTCCAGGAATGGCATTTCAGAATTGAAAAACTATGCTGTAGATTAAAAAAGACACTGTAATGACAAGAAAAACCATTCATCCATAAAATTACCTGAAGCCAATACAAAAATAATGTGCTAATCTTTAACAATATATATATATATTTTTATATATATATATATATATATATATATATTTTTATATATATAAAGAGAAACCCATGTGTGATTTCATTCTGTTGATTTCATCTGTTTAATAAAAAACGTGTCTGTCTTCTATCAAGGTGTCCTGGCTGCGTGCTTGCTCAACACAGATGGCTTTTTTATCATTTTTCTGTTCTGCACCAAAATTACCATCAGCTTTTATCATCATGCAGTAGAGGTCCTTACAGAGTAGTAAATATCACTAGAGCTACAGTGAAGACCGAAATTATTTATACCCCTGTCAGACGTAGGTTTAAAGAAATAATATAATGTCACTAAAAGTTTTTCCCAAAACTTGTACTCCTTTCACTTAGTTTTATTATCCTTTTGGAAATGCCTGTCTCATTTCATATCAAAAACGTACTTTTTGGTTGAATGAAAGTAATTTTAAACCTAAATCCGAGAGGGAGAGGAATATTTTCAGATTTCATCGGTTTTTAAGTTCCAGTTCTAGCACTTTGTCTATTTTTACAGCTACAAGGACGTATAAAATCTTTTTTTTTTTTTACCATTAACACATACAAATACCATCATTAATTTGGCCTAGAATTCATATTGTACATAAAGGACATTTGGTAAGCCATTTTCACCCATAAGATTATTCTCACATCAGCAATGATGAACTGAATGCATTTCTCATCGTCATGCTTCAACACCATTTAATTGTGTCGTCAGATTTCTCCGACTCGTAGGTCATGGGGATTCTACCTCATTTACACCAAGCCACACACACACACACACACACACACACACACACACACACACACACACACAAGACAGAAAAAAATCTCTTTTTTTTCTTCCCTTCCCTTAAAGGGGCCCCCGAAACATGCCCAGACTGGAATTTGCCAAAATATCTTCTCTCCATTCAGACACACACTGTGCCCTATTTCAGTCTCAATTCACCTTTTTTTTTTGTTTTTTTGTTTTTTTTTCTTTCACCAGCATCTCAATTAAAACCCTTCTGGAGGCACAGTGCCCCACGGAGCCTTGGAGGCTCACTGTGGTAGTAGATTACCCTGGCAAATATTTGCCACACATTCTTTATTTTGAAACCCACGTCATTAATCTATCACTTAACTTTCTGTCTTGGTCTTAATCAACACCCTTGGAGATGAAACACGGAGGTGTACGATTAGTTGTCAGACAAGTCTGTGCGTTTGTGACTCCATTTTAAAGTTGGGTCACACAGTTTTTGTGGTTTAGGATGATTTTTAAACTTGAATCTGGCATAGGGTTTTTTCTTAATTCTTTAAGATATGCAAATATTTTTACCATTAACATTTGTGCATGTTACAATAAAGTAATTTTTAGTTGGAGTTTCCATTCATCCATTGTCTATCCCTGCTTGCCCTTGCAGTGTTGCAAGATGGGGGGGGGGTAGTCTGGTGCCCATTTCCACCCTGGACTGGTGACCAGTTTAATACCAGAAAACCGCACGCACACGCTTTCATACTAAAAGGTGATTAATAAGAACCAACGACCCTAAAAGAACAATTGGAGTAAGTTGGAATATCTGGAGAGAACCCTAGGATGCACAGGGAAAAACATGCAAACTCCAGGCAGACCAGGCTGGGATTCAAACCCAGGACCTGTGCACTACAAGGGTAATAACTGAAGCATTTTATTGCACATCATAGCTGTGTGTGTCTGTCATAAAGTGTACTGTACTGTACATCTTTCTTTCCCCCTCTACTCAATCTGCCTTCAGGAGCAAATGGATTTTTTTCTTGTGTGTGTGGTTTCCAAGGTCTGCAACAAAAATGTTCTCCTGTGGAGATCTTGTAAGAACTACATTCAGCTGGTCCCTCTGTCTGCCATTAAGACCATCTTTCCTTTTTTTTTTTTTATCCCCAGACCTTTGAGACCTCAAACTGCCAAATGAGTTGAATTATGGCCAGTTATGTGGAGTGGACCCAGCATCACGGGGGACAGGCTTTAGTCAGTGGAACTAACTACACTCCTGACCATTAAAAGGCAGCCTGACACCACCTCTTCATCTCCTGCCTGCTCGAAAAGGCCAGCAGTGCAAACCCCGTGTCCCCAAGCTAAGACAAAGTGTAGCAGTCCGACCAAAGAGCCAGGTAACCGACCACCTTTTCTGTCGAAATGTCTGCTTAACAGCCATAATACCATCATACCCCTTTGCTGATGCAAGAACATTTCTACAAAAATATGGTTTCTTGCGTTAAAATAACTATTTCTAGCTACGTACATCTCAGTAAATTAGAACAGCAACAAAAAGACAAATTAATTTAATTAACTCAGCTCAAAAGTAAAGCTAATATAGATTCTTTAAACAGAGATTATTTAAACCGACATATTATGTCCATGTTATAGCTTTCTGGGGCAGGGTGATATTGAGAAAAAAAACGAAAAATTTTTTTTTTACACTGGAATCATGATTATTATTTTACTATGCTGAAGATCAAATCCTCTGTGTAATCTAGCATTACCTCTAGTAGGAGCAGGTGGCTTACATCTGTCATCACTTACGCAATGCTTTGTTTGATGGACAATTTAGAAAACATTTTGAACAACACAGTGAAAGATTGCATGTTTAATGCTAATTTCAATAATACAAACTACAAATCCTAAATTTAACCATGTCATTTATTAGCCGTTTAATTCCTCCCCTATTGAAGTCAATGAAATAAGAGAAAAAAGAGGAAAACAAAACTGATGCATCAGAGAAAAACATAGAATCAAGGCTATGTTTGATTCTACTTATCCAGCTATTTAGACTATCCCATAACATTTCTAATTTGGCTAATCAACACATTCTGATTCCTCACAATCTAACATCATTACGTCTTCCATCCCTATGGCCAACGCTAGCACAAGGCAGGGTACTGACTTCAGAGTCACTGACACCCTCCAGGAAGAGGGTAAGTCACAGAAGACATTTGCTAAAGGAGCTGGCTATTCAGAGAAAGCTGGACTGAAGCATTATTTGAAGAAAGGTGATGTGAAGGAAAATGTTTCATAGAAAACAGTGCTCCAATAACAGGAATAATCGCAGGATAGAGAGTGTTGTGAATGGAAGCACTTTCAAGAGTTTGAAGGTGCTTCCACTCAAACTCATGGACTGCAGCTGGAGGCAGAAGAGCAACCGCACACAGGACGTGGACCACAACTGTCATATTCCTGAAAGGGAGTCAAAGTCTGAAGCCTCTGACCTCCAAAAAGAGAAAAAAGGATCAGACTGTTGCTCAAATCTCCTCCTTTCAGATGACAGTACATTTTGTATCTCATTTCAAGGTCCCAGTGTCTGATGATGATGATTTAGAGAACTTTGTCCTCCTTAAGTGCTGGTCGACTGTATTTTATCAATTCCAAAGCCATTGCGGTCGTTTTCCAGGATATTTCTGGGAACTTTATGGTTCCCTCTGCTGAGAAGCCTTATTAAGATGTTGATTTAAATTTATAGCAGGTCTTGACACCTTCCCACACTGCCAAAAGTTACAATACCTGGCTTAATGATCATGGTGTTACTGACTATGGCCAGAAAACGGACATGACCATTACCCATAGAGATTCATTGGTGTCTCGTCAAGGGAAAAATTAAACATTAGACCCAAGAATACTTACAGTATCTGTGTAAGATCTATATTATACATGAAATTCAGTTTATAACAAAAGGAAAATTAAGGTTTTCAGGGTTTTCTGATTTATTGATGTGCATATGCATTTTTTTAAATCTTTTGCCTTTACTTCACGTTTGCCGTCTTTCATATTTAATGCAGTAGCTGGAAGATAGAATACTTAACTGTGAATGGGTGAAACAAGCAAGTTAAAAACATACAGTATATTGCAACAACACTCACACACACACACACTCACACCAAAGTTTGATCTGTCACAATAACAGGGGTATCATGACATGGTGGCTGCAGCCTTTTTTCTTCTCTGTCTCTCTACCATTTTGCTCCTCTCTGGTAATGTAATGCAATGTGTAATGTTTGCTGTAGCCGGTGGCTGAAATTGAATGAGTGATACAACCTGAGGTGCTGGGATAACCGTGGGCAGAATTGATGCTATCTGTCCAATGATGGTGTTATTTTGTGGAAGGGAGGCAACAAATCGGGGAGAAAAATGCTTGCGCCTCTCTGTATGATTTTACAGTTTAAGTGGTGAAAGACAAATAGAATATCGGTGATGTGCTAGCAAGAGGTTGTAAATAGCTGAATAATAATCCTCGATTTCGACGTTCATTTATCTTTCCTGCACTGCTTTGCAGAGCTATACTTGGCATTTCAAATGGTTGTAGGCTCTGCTTTTCTGCAGCTTCAGTGAGCTCAGCTCCCATGTTTAGAGGTGAGACAGGTTACATCCACTCTCTATTCTTCTAATAGGGTCGGCTCAGAAACGGGTCAGAGGTAAACTAATGACACCTGCAACAGATGCTTCTTCCTTGAAGCCTGTGCTTATGCTTAGCAAAGGCAGTGCTTGGGGGAATAACTGCATGCTGTTTTAAGACCCAGGTGGTGGGGCTCGGGTCAGCTGCTAACCCCAGAAAAGACTAAATTCAGCTCTTTCTGCCTGTTTGGGGCTCAAGCCAATGGTCCTGGGCTATTGTTATGGGGTCAAGTTGAAGCTGTACAGATTGCCTGAGCAGCTAACATACATTCATCAAAAATTCAGCACCGCATGGCTGTAAAGTTCTTCTTATGTAGGCTAAAGGGTTTACACGAAGAATTGATAACTCTTTTTATTTTTTTCTCCTTGTTGGTTCACATATTTTTATTTGGATTTAAAATGGTTTGTATTTTTAGAACATGTCTTATCTTTAATGGATGCCAATTTATCTCATAATTGTTAAAAACAAACATTTAGTTTGAAAATGGTTATACAGGGAGGAAAAAGTCTTGAAATATATTTATATATGTACATACAGTATCTCCTTTGGTACAATTGGCACAAATAATTTCCATAAAATAAATGAAACCTATGTATAACATAGAGGGTTATTTCTCTTAGTTAATCATCAAAAAATGACAGATAAGTGAACATGTTGTTCGAACAGAAGGCCAAAGGCTTCTTGTCTTCATAAAACAGGAAACGCTTAAGAAAATAGAAATAGTTACTCACTGCAAATTGTTCCAACTTAAAGTCTGATGAAAAATGCTGAATGAAAACGTTGTTTTTCATGGTGTGTTGAATTTTGAGAAGAAAAGCAGGTGAAACAAACATCCAAAGACTACTGTTGTATTTTGGTAACTATTTCTACTTAATAACAGTAACGTGTGTCCATCATAACAACAGTGCTGTACTAAAGATAATAAAGGTTTATATGAGGGGTAACAATATTTTTTTAGTCGGGCATTTTTCCCAGTGAAAATATCTTCAAACAAAAAGTTTACTTTTTCTAAATTTGTTAGAGGGATTCCTATTGCATTAAAATATTGTTTTATTTTAAACCTTTTATTCACTTTTAGCAAGGGTGCCAGTAAACTTGAAGGAAGGTATAGGACCATCTTAACTTAAAATATATGCAAAACAATGCATTTCTTATTAAGCACAACATTTTGTACAAAATTCCATTCATGAATAAAATTCATTAACACCCATTTTTTAAATTTTCTAAAATACTTTAAGCCCTCTCCTCTCTGCCACTGCATGTGTTTAAATGTAACATGTCGCCAGTGAGCGCTCTGAGAGAAAACTTGAGTGTGAGGGGCTATTTTCTTCTTCCACGTAAACAGCTGGCAGCATCCCATGCTTTCACAATTAATGGGCATCTAATTGGCCATAATCATTTTCACTTAAGGAAATATAAAATACGCTGTTGCCCCTGGAACAGACAGCTGTTGATAGAACCTGCTGCCATCAGAGCTCCAGTGTTTAAGGATGTGGCTTATCACTTGTAAAGTCTGCATACAGTACAGTGAACCTCTATAGAGGTAGATGGTACATAAACTACTGTAAGAATATACTTTTCATATTTTGGCCTGCATTTTTACTTTAGTTTGTGGTACAATCTGATTCTTAAATGTGTAATATATATGTATTAAGCTACATTATGTAAATTAGTTGCTGGTGGTAATTATTTAGAACAGTTGTTTCTTCTATTGCTACAATTATTTACTTACACCGTGTTCCAAATTATTATGCAAATTGGACTAAAGTGTCATAAAGATTTAGTTTTTGTTGTGCTATGAAATTTATAGATGGTATTGTGTGTGTCAGGGCTTTTTGAATCGCTATAATTAACTTCAGAGAGCTGGTTGATTAGTTTGTCTGGTGAGCTCAATTAAAGGAAATGTTCCACATTATTAAGCAGGCCACAGGTTTCAAGTAATATGGGAAAGAGAAACCCTACTGAGAACCCTCGGAGTTTCTTCAAGCAGAAGATCTGAGGGTGGGATGCATTTCGTATCAAACCAGCAGCTCTAGGAAGGTTTTCTGACATCCTGCAAAGAAATTCACGCAGAAACTTTCCACAAACTCACAGGTTCAATGGATGCAAGAATTGTGCAGGTGATATCAAAGGGGTCCTATGTTAACATGTAACTCTGTCTGTTAAGATGTTTTTGATTCAAACAGCTTTTGATTTTAGTACATATGACCACCTAATGCTGCACATTCAAAGAATGACCGTTTGCAGTTCTTTATAATCCATAAAATGTTTAGAAAATCTGCTGTGCATAATAATGTGGATAAGTGCATTTTGAATTTTTTATTTTTGAAAGAAATACTGTTCTCATGGGGAGCTTTGTTCAGTAAAATTTGATTTATACTGTATTAGTTCATGACTTGAAAATTATACTGACCATCATTTGCATTGACCATTTAAGAAAGTCAGAGAAAATATCACTTGCATAATAATTTGGAACACGGTGTATTTCTAAAGTTATCCATAACATTTATTAATGGTTAATGTTGTTTAGTTAAATGGACTTGAGCACAAATAATCTGACAAGATAAACTTTTTGACCTTTCGGTTTTACATACATAATACTGTTTAACTCAAACACTATGATAAGGCAGCTTCTTAGAGTACTTGGTGCTTTTCATTTTTAAATGTTGTCACCTTAAAAAGTTTAATTGGTGTCTTTTTGTGGTTTCCAAATAAGGACTGTCTTTAGTTTTGGTGTCCAGGAAAATTTTTTCAAGCAGCCAAATTTGTCTTTCTTGTAAGTGAAGGAAATCTTTTGTAACTTTCCTTCAGCCTGCTGACTGGCAGTGCACGGGAACTGGTAGGGAAGAAACACCAATGTGTTAGTTTATGGGTCAAATATCCAGAGAAAGCCCCAGTCACTTTATCTCTTTGTCAGGCTATGGTAGAAAAGGTTGAGCAACTTTAGCGTTTAAAAAAAGCCTTAGTATATCAATGTACCAGTGAGTGACTGATACCTAATACCAAAATATCAAGAGCTTAGAAAGGTGTGTGTGCGTGTTCATGTATCTTTCAGTTTACATCTGTAGAGTTATGTGTTCATTTAGTCCAGCGTGCTCTCCCCAAGGTTACCTTTTAATAATAAATAGGGAAAAAGTAGAAAAAGAATTGAAAAGATGATGCCTTGTGGTTGACTGACAAGCAGTGTTAGGAGTAAATTTAGTGGTGTTCGCCTATATGACTTGTCTGCCCGGAAAGCTTCTTGGCCACGCAGTAAAATGGGACACAAAGGAAAGTGAAGAAGAAAAGAGGTTACACTGGTTTACGTTATAAGGCTGTGAATGCCTTTGACTTCAGCTTTGGGGTTCTTTCGTACAAAGCACAAATTAATTTACATGATGATGCGTCTTCAGCTATAAGCCGTTCTCCTAATGAAAGGGGAGAATCAGTGAGCAGAAGAAGCGAGGAAATCAGTGTGTGGGATAGCAAAAAAAAAAAAAAAAAAAAAAAGTAATGTCAAACAACCTGATTATGAGACAGGGATGGATTAAGGGCATTGTTTAAACTGGAAGAGGAGGTACCTTCCCCACTGCTGGCTGCCATCTTATCTCACTCCCCAACAGTGGTCTAATCTGTTGGTCGAGTATGCCTGCAAATAATTTCTGTCTGTCACACAGACAATGGAGCTGCCACCTTGTTGTGCATCACGGATTACTGTACCGTTCATCCTGTCCCGCCCCTACAGAGACTCCTGACAAAGGACTTAATTGAATATCCGTCCGTGGCTAATTTGTGTGTGTTCCATGTGGGCACACGCAACAACACAAGCTTTAATTCGGTGGCACATAAATAGTAAAACAAACAAACACAGAGCTGCATGCACATGCCGGGATGTAGGAACTTAGTTTGAGGCGATTTGTTCATTTAGTCTGATGTTGAAAGTCAAGAATTATGGCTCCTGGTCCTTATGGCTAAGCTGTAAACAAATGTAATGGACTGGATTCAATTAACACTGTCTAACCTTACATATAATTATATGAAGGCACAGAGTGAGGAGTGGGAGATAATGGAGTTTTTTTTTAACCTTGAACTTTAACCTCACATTACCCATTTGTTTATCAAATTAAATTAAGCCAGTAGATTTGTTATGCCTATGCTTAAATACATATAATCACCCGTTTTAGCCTCATATTACATTCATGCTTAAGCTAATTAAGCCTTGGTGTTTATCATGCATACACAGTGATGGCTTTGTATTATACTTCTGCAGGAGTTGTTATCAAAATTGCAGGTGTTAAATACTTGAGTGGCTCATACAGTACATCTAGTTAGTTGAGGGTTATTTATTGAATTTTATTTAATGTATAAAGCTTAATGCAGAAGCTCCTAAACTGCCGATAACCGCCAACTTGTTTTTTTCCTTTCTTAAGGTATGTTTTAATTTTTGATACAAAGTAATGTTTCAATTCTTATCTCTGTTGGTGTTTGAATATTGCATGTATGATTTTATTTTCTGTCCTAAAATATATAGTTATTGCTATTTACATTTCCATTTCCAGGCAGTGCACTTCAGCTCTCATGTCCTCGTGTTCAAACTTTGACCTCTCTTGCTCTGCACAAAAAGACATGATCTGAGCATGAAGTGCGTCATTTTCACCTGCAAGCATGTCATATTGTGTTTGCTTGTGTTGTTGCCTGGAACTCCTGCCAGTTGTGGAGCACTCGATTGTCCTACGGAGATTTTCAACTACCTGGCCGAGTTCTTCGTTTTCCTTCTCCAATTTTTCACACGGGGTGTCCAGAGAAGTTCTGTCTGTAAGAAGACTATCCAGATCAGCCACTGTCAGCCATTTTTTAAATTCAGTCAACTGTAACTCTGAACAACTGTACCTATCCTCACAACTTTTGTTCTTCAGTCAACCTGAAATGTAGAACAAATGAGTTGCTCTTTGGAATTTGGAAATAAAGGGAGATGGATCACTGAGATCCATGCATGCGTAGGGAAAACATGCAAACATGCACAAAGAACCCCACCGAGAATCTGAATTAGGAGCTTCTTGCAGCAAGTGCTACCAACTGCGCCACTGTCCAATTCATCTAAATGTCCTTTTTATGTTCAGTACAGTATCAAACACTCGAAATGTATTTATTAGCAATTGATTTTGTTCAAAAGCAACCTCTTACTTAAAATATGTCAAAGATTAAATTCATATTGTTCACAAACTGCAGAAAAAATATTCAGAAAATCTACAAATACTTCCTGTTGTGACACTACTGCTATCTGGGCATATAACTTGATGAAAACCAAGCTATATGCTCATGTAATTCTGAATTATTGAAATGATGCATTAAGTGTGTTTTACTTACAAAGCCTGTATACAAAATGTACCATTGCATTTCTCAGATCTTTGCAGGTTCATATGCAATCTGTATGGAACTTGGTGCTTCTGTTTTCAGGATGTGGATAAGCATCCGCTCCATCTGCCATTTCTCCTTCTTTCCTTCCTTCCTCCTTTCCATCCTTTACAAATTAAAAGGCTTAAGATCTGCTAGGAATGCTGAATATTGCTTAAATTTTTGTAATATATTAATCATAGCTCACCTTCCAAGTTCCACAAATGTACACACGGCACAGAAGACCTTCCGTTAGCGATTTTTCTTCTCTCTAAAAATATTTATTTGAAGGTGACAGCTTTTCTTTGTCACATACCATGTTTGTCTCAAACTTATTCGGGCTTCAGGCAGACTTCAGGCTGTTGCACCTTATGTATTTGTTTATTTTCAAGATAAGGGGCCCTCTTTTGTGGATAAGCAGCTGATGCGCCGACTCTGTCAAGCTGGGACAGGCCGGGAGAAGATAAAATAGTCTGTTAATCTGGTGCTGGTGAGCAGAGAGAGTGATGTTATTGACCTACGCTGGCAGCAATGTGTTTCAATTATACACTGCCATCCATTTGTCAGGCAGGCAGAGCGATGGAAAGGGGGCACAGGGTTCAGGCCTGGGTTAGAGTCATTTTCCATCACTTACGATGTGTCTTTGGAAAGCACTTTAATTGAATTACCCAATTTATTCTTCAAGCAACAATGCCTCGGCCTAGACCCATGACGTGAGACAATTAGATACATGGTTACAATCAGGCACTTTGCATTTTTCAGTTATTCGTGTTGCATATGGTGAAGAACTTTTTTGAACAAATCCTCTTTTCTTTCTTCTGAAATTTTGCAACAGCAACATTACTTTCCTGTATACACACAACGCTGTGTGTATATAGCAAAAGCTATATTTTCTTAAAAACATAACTACTAAGGTCCTAATCAAAACGTTTCAAGACTTCACTTAAAGAATTATTTGTTAATGCTAGCAACGCTATCTTTAGATTGTAATTAAACACATCACCTTTCAACAAGATTTTATTCCACTCAGCTGGTATTATTTTAGGCTTTTTATTACCTATTTTCCTGAAAGGCAATAGAAAAATGTTAATCATTGGGATGTGCCAAAAAGTTTGATTTGCACAAAAACCGTGATTCTCATTTACTACGATTCAGAATCGATTTAAAATGTATAGAACACGATACAAAAAATAAAACAAATCCGCTGGCTGTCAGCCTCCATTTTGTAACTACACAGGACATTCTGACGTCACCACATAGACAGTACTGGAACATACTCGTTGTCAACTGAGGAGGCTGTCTGTAGAGGCAATAAAATAGAAGTAATAAAGTCCATTGCTTCAAAAGATTGCCCTTATGATTAGACGGGCACACATCTACATATCTATCTTAATAAATAAATTAAAAAAAACACAGAAGAAGGCACAATATCAAAACTGAATTAGACTGATTTAGTCAGCTGTTTCTCTTTGGGTCCCGCTCATAATGTTCTAAGCAGTCTTGTTTGAATAGTTTCCCTGATATTTGCAAATTGCATGAGGTTGAGAGTGATTAATTCTAATCAAGATCAATTTATTCTGGAAGAGCAGCTGGAAGAAGCATAAGTGTTGACTGCATTCTGTCTGTGAGTTGTCTAACCGGATTGCCAGGCTGTCTGTCTTTTCAGCATCCAGTTCCAGGTGTAGAAAGTGCTCATGTTAGATTCATACTGGCCTGCCCGCACTCTGGCCCTAGCACCTGGCTGTTCACAAAACTCTTGTTGTCAGTTTATTCGTTTCCGCCAAGACAGGTCCTCCTTGTTTACAACTAATCACCAGCGTCTTTCTTTCCTGTATCTCCAATGCTCATCTTGTTAAGGGGGAACAATTGTGGAAAAAAATGTATTCCCCATAAGCATGTAATGTACACCAATTATGCTAATTTGTAGCGTTGCAGATGGCCCAGTGTTGATTGCAGCTTCAGGATCAGGAGAGGCCATCTGAAATTTGAACGTGGCACTCACATGACACTCATTACCGCTCAAACCTCAACCACATATCCCTTTGTCACTTGTCATCCATCTGTTCTTACTACATTTCACTGATAAGACTGTGCAGTAGTGTGCAAGCAGCTGTAGAGTTGCACAATAAGCAACAGAGAACTGCAGTCCCTAGTTTTAATTGGATTTTCCCTGTTGAGCTGTATTTAGATGCATTCTCAAAACACTGAGCGCTGTAACTCATCTAAAATAGCAATTGTGGGTGGAAAGATGGAAGAAAATGATGCTAATCCAGGGTAAAAAGTTTATCGCGTTGCAAATTTCTTGTGGGTTTGGAATGATGGTTACAGTGTAGTGATTGAGATGTCTGCTTTTCGCCTTTTTTTTTTTTTTTTCAGGTGTGATTTTTCTTTTTTCCCTCTACAGATATGCAGAACTTTCCCCTCCCATTGTGCCGGTTCCCGGGGCAGGAGGATTTACTCCAAATGCCATTCCACTATGGGAACTGTGACATTCAGAGTGTGCCAAGGTGTGCTGGATGTTAGGGAAGCATGTGCACTCTCATGTAAATTGATCATCAACATCAACCATGATGCTCTTTGTCATGGCCATTGAGGCGAGTCAGTTTAGCCCCCTATCTCCTTTTAGAGCATGCTGAAGTGAACCCATGCTGGTGTTCAGATGAATGGAGTTCTTTCATGAAGCCATGGCCATTGAACTCTGGAAGCTGAATATAGCCCTAAGTCGTGCAACCTTTGTGGCAGGGGGGTTCCTGCCAGGCATGATTCCTGTTTAGTGAATAAGTGGGGTAATTATGGTGCGGCTGGAGCCATGCAGCAAATGTCACCAGCAGATAAACAGTAGGAGCAACTCTTCCGTAAAAGCCTGATTTATTCACCCCGGACCTCCTGCAGCCCGCAGAGGAATTAGGAGCAGTTGGGTGTAAAAGCAAACTAGCTTCTCTTGATTTCACTGGAACTCAAGGATGCAGATAATTGGAGAAACAGTAGTTAACAGATAAGGCCCCAGGTTCACCTTATTTTGTCACACAAAATCTCAAATGCTGGTCTCCGATGGCAGCTTCTTGTTTTATCTTTCCGTAAATAGGTTCCCATCACATTACGGAGATTTACACTTTTCAAAATGTTAATCTTTCATTTTAGATCTTTCCCTGGACCACTACTCTAACCTGCAGGTGTAAAATGATCTCCTATGCATATGGTTTTATGTATTACTATTAAGATGGATATCTTAAACCTATCCATCACTGGTCCATTCCTCTGTTTCACTGATTGGAAACCACATCCATTGCACTCCATTAAAGAGTGCCCACCCATGTGTGACTACAGGGCGGCCTTTATAACATCATGAGCCTTGGAAAATGGGAGATTCAGCGAGCGTCATTCCATTACCTGCTGAAATGGATCCCCCTGTATCTCCTCCTTGATTAGCTTTGTCTCGAATAACAATGATAGCTTTAAGTGTGCCTAATTGAGGCCGAGCTCACCCTTCCTCCCTTAGTGAAAGTGCTTACTCATTTTGCCTGTCCTTTTAATAATTACATTATCATTTTACGCCCCTGTCGGTTCCTTGGGAAGTGGGCTGGCGGTTGTGTTGAAGTGAAAGCTCATTATTGGAGCTGAATTATGTGCAGTTTATTGATCCCCATGGTGGATTATGGAGCTCTAAGTTAGTCTAGACAGAATAGTTAACCAGATGACAGAGAGGAAACATAGGGGCCCCATGGGGGAAATCTCTGGGCTCAGCGAGCAATTAATGCCTGCCAGGTAATGGAATTTAAGTTTACACTAAATCCGCCAGTGCTTTGGCATTTCAAGTGCCTTATATAGAAACATTAGCCTAATGAGTCGGTCAAGAGCAACAGAGGCACAAAACATTTTGGCATACACACTTCTAGCTACTGCTTCTCTTTTTTTCATCTTCTAATCTCATCTCAGAAAGGAAACTGTTAGGGTTTTGTACTGATACCCTTAGTGGATGAATATCTTGCGTCTTTTCAAGGTGTATTTTTATCTTGGCTCTTCACTTTCTATAATAATCTAATCTCAGTTTGTACCATGGCGAACAATAATTAAAAAACCCCAAAAAAACTAAACTAATTGGAATAGCAGCTTGGCACAGTTAAACTTACAGAGAAAGTCCAACTAAGGTTGTCAGTTTTTGATCTTTGTTAAAAAGTTATGCGGCATAAATCCCTCAACTCAGACTGCTGCAGATCTCAAAGTCATAACAATGAGTTAATAATAATAATAATAATAATGATAATAATTGTTATGATATGCAGTCTCTCAATCTGCACTGATATACCTGGGATGCTGCATGGGCAGCTACATCTGACATACTTGTGTATAAAACTTTTGATTTCATTTTTAGATAATCATAGAAAGAAAATGAAACAAGACTGCACTTGATGACAAGAGTAACCCGGTTAAACACTTTCATCTTTACACATTTCCTCCCAGTACAGATGACTAGAACTGTACAAAATATAGGCGCATTTCTCAGTAGTCACTTTAGGTCAAATTAAAGCATAAAGGTGTAGAATAACAGAAGCAGGAGGCGACACACAGCTCAGTGGTACAACAGGTGCAACATATAAAGGCTACTAGAGCCACAAAAAATCCGCGGGCCGGTCTTTCCTCAACACATCCGTAACCTAAAACTTATTGGTTGGTGTAAACCGAATGCTCCTGCAGCCCAAGTCAACTAACAAGCTGCTAATGGAAGCTGGAGTCAGCTGAACACATGGCCAGTGGCTCAGTGGTGACTGCGTAAAGTGAGAAATAGTTCATAACGAGACTTGACTTGTGAAATGAATATGTTTGTTACATAAAAACCAATGTCCTCGCCACCACAGCTTTACTATATTTATTTTCATGCGGTGGCCTTTAATACTTAAATATCTTGACACAGGAACATTATTACAGGCAGAGTGCCAGATCCTAAACTCAGTTTTAAGAGACAACATCTAAGAATACAAGATTGTGAGGGAACTTGTTAAAGCAACACTGTTCATCCTTGATGGTAGGAGGGAGCCAAGAACTTCATCCTGTAATTAAACCACAGTGTTAAATGGCTTTTATGTGGCTCAACATGTCCTTGGCTCATGCGCCTTGATAAAGTTAGTAAATCCATACGGGAGGTGGCTAACCTGGGCTGTAATCCACACTACCTCCTCCCCTCAAAAGGAAGAGAGAGAAAGTGGGGGGAAGAGAAGAGGCTGATTAAACTGGTTTTACTGTTTCTCTGATGACCTAGAAAAACACAGCAGCCCTGACCTTGCATAGCAGAGCCCTTATATATCTAATGATCTCTGAGTACTTTAATGATACAGTGTGTTCTCTTTCTCTCTCTCTCTCTCTCACTCGTCCCTTCCATTTTTCTACCTTTCTTTTATGAAGCGCTGTGTTTTCTCTTTCTCAGCACACACATACACATGCATGGTTTTAAACACTAACACACACGTTCACAAAGTACACAGCCTTGAAAACCCCAGTCAGCAGTTTAAGCTGGGAGTCTAGCAAATGAGCTGTCCTATTGAAATAGAAAGAAGAGTGCTCTGCGCTGTAGAAAATCCTGCTATGGCAAGCCTTACAGAAGAGGGACAGACGGAAAATTACTTGCTCGGACAAAGAAACAAGAGAATGTTCTTTTACTACAAATGTACCAACTTATTGTTGGATAGAATAGTTTTATTTTTTTATTTTTTTATATTCCTATTTGATCCACTTGTTGATCTCATCTCATTATCATAAATTACCACAAAATACTTTTGGACAGATTCAACCTTACCTGTCTTGTCTTGTCTTCCATATATATATATAGTGGACAAACTAAACTATATATATATATATATATATATATATATATATATATATATATATATATATATAAATTTTACATTTTACCACGTCACAACCAGATAGATTGATATGTTTGGATTTTAAGGGGATAAAGCGACATATGTGTGAAGTGTTAGGAAGGCTACGATAAACATGGTTATCAAAACAGTTTTACAAAAAGGATTTGTTATTTGGTTGGGCATGTGACGGTGTAACTGTTTAGCTGATGCATGTGTGCACACCTGCACACACATCCCACAGCACAGTGTTTAAGCCATGATCCGAGAATGAAAAGAAGACTGGGGAACTTCAGCCAAAAGGTTAATGGTAAGCTGTGGAAGTCCACAGATCATGTGAGCAAACATCTCACCTGCATTGGTCCTGGACTTTACAAATGTGGCTTTTATGGCAGGAGGCAATAAGAAAGCTGTTTTTAAAAGAAAGTCATAAGAAGTCCTGTGTGCGACAAGTCATGTCTACAAAGGTGCTCATGTTGGATAAAAATAAAATAGATACTGTCCCAATGGTGAGACGTGGTGGTGGCAGCATGATGATGATGCGATGCTTTAATTTAGCAGCAACAGTGAAGTTTATCTAGACAGACAGACCTTGGGTGGCAGCTTGCCTTGCAGCACAACAGAAACTCTTTAACATGCAAGGTGCAATAAAACAAAATGAAGTGTTTTGGCATGGTAGATGTTTTCCTAATTCTTCATAAAACTTTTTAAATTTTCTATAAATTTTATTGTAGAGTTGCAAAAAGCTCCCATTGGCATAAGTCATTCATTCTTGGTGACTAATTCCTCTCTTTGACCACTTGAGGTGTGAGGCTCCATTTGGTCCTGGTATTCCTCTTCTTCCTCTTTCTGTTCATGGTAATTAAGATTCCATTTTGCTCTGAATGGGAACATTGAAATGAAGGGTTATCACAGGGCTTCTGTGGGCTCACCCAATGAACACTTTTAGTGACCGCTGATTTACCCAGTAGGAGTGCCCCTTCCTCTCAATATCCCTCTCCCCCTTCATGCCCATCTTGTTGTGTGGTCTCCTCTCTTCAGCTCGCTCATTACTTTTAGTATGAAGGCCTTGGAGATGGGTGGCAGGGGAGGAATGGGCGGTTGCAGAGGAGGGCCTCTGTCCCTGGATGAGTGAGTGTGGATAAGAAGTTGTTTGAATTCATAATTGTGCTCTAGTGAAGGAGGGAGATTTGTAAAGCAAGGCTGGGTTCATTGTGTGGCAGTGTGAGTCCGGTGGAGGGTGCGAGCCGCTCAAAGCTAATGTAATCTACGCTATTAGAGAGGGTTAATTAGCTGCTGAACTGGAGCCTGAAGAGCAGGCAGAGAAGAAGAGATGTACGGAGTGGGACACAGAGAGTGGGAGAGACAGAGGGCGGGCAGTAGGGATAGAGAGGTCTTCAGGGAGTCATTAGAGACTGCTTGTTGTAATACAGCCACACAGTCAATATGGCTTCTTCTCTGAGCAGGAGGAAAAAAAAAAAAAAAGCAAACAAAGAAATGGAGGGAAAAAGATTTTCACACCAAAACTTAGCACTTCTGTCACTGAGTTCACGTTGGAGAACTGTGGACAGATTGTGGGGCCTATTATGCACAAATATACACTGCCTGGCCCAAAATAAGTCACCACCAAAAAAAAAATGGCCGCATTCTAGGCCTAATATTTTTTAGACGCACGTTTCCTGTGGCATTGTTTCAGTAAACTTCTATTATGTCACAAGATTTATTTACATCGAGTGTTGCATAAATTTTTCATGAAGAAATTGTATTGATGATGGCAGAGTCCAACAACTTCCATTAGCTGTGTTCATGTGATGTGACATTAATCATGTTTAGCATTATAGCATATAGAATCCAAATGGCAAATAAAAAAAATAATTGCAAAAAAAACATACTTCCTCCATCCAAAATGCAAAAGCACAGACCCAGTTGTCCACTTCAACTAACTACTCAGCATTTGCTCAATTTTCTAATTTAATAAAATATTAAAATTTCAAGGAAAAAAAAAATTCTCCTTTTTCTGGTGACATGTCTGTTAATCATTGCAGAACTCACAGAAAATTAAATATTGAGTATTCATTTTTACTACTGATAATGCTCTCTGCTCTCTTGTACAGGTCTTTCAAACTCTACCTCATTGTTGATTAGTTTTGTTTTTCAATGCCTCTCTTTGTAGTCTGTCCTGTGCTGTGATTCTCTTGTTGTTCTAAGGTAAACTGAGGACAGGCCATTGGCGCCTGTTCCCTCGACATTTGAAAGTAGATTAATTACTTTCTCTGGCCAAAACAATCCGTTTTTGTTCGTTTGTGGATGTTTATGGTACATTCGTGACCCTGAGGTGAAGAAAAAGAGATAGACAGGGACAGAGCGGAAGAAAAAGAACCCTCCACAGTAGACTTATACCCTCAATTTAATAGCAGAGTAAGGTGTTTCTTCAGCATCATCAGATCAATGGAGAGTAAATAGCCCACACTTCTTGTTTCACAGTGGAGTATTGATCTTTTCCTCAGCCCCTGCTTCCCTTTCCCCAGCTTCTCGTGTCTTTCAACCCTTGGGACTGTGCTGATTGCCATAGATTGGACAAGCTAACAAGCGCATGATGAGGAACCAGGCTTTCTTTTCTTCTCATAGGCTGTTTCGAATTTTTTTTCCCCTTTGTGGCACTGGCATGAACACACAGAGACAGATAGACATCCACACAGGGAGTTTAAAACATCAGATCAACATAGCTCAGCACCATAAAGCTGTTTTCTTTCTTGTTCCCTGTGTTGTTTGCGTTGTTCTGTTTCCATCTGCGCTGAGCGGAGCTGCTAGAGTTGTACCTGTCTGTGGGATTTTTGCCAGACTGATGGAGTATACTAACTTAACAGCTGAACAATTCAAAGATACTGTGTTTTCTTCACCTCAATGGGAACTTTATGTTTTCTATAGCTGGCTCTGTGCTCCAGAATCTTCCATCGTCTCTGAAAACAGCTCTAATGGCCCATGGAGAATGACAAACTCCGTTTGCATTGCAGGATGGCATCGTGGCAGGATGTGGGTAAGTTTGGAGTCAGTGCAGCGTATAGTTTGTAAGAGTCCGGATTTGAGCGTTATGGGAGGAGGGATGCAGCAAGAAACTCCTCCCCAGAAATCGCACTGCCTTTGGTCTGTTTGCATAGGCAAATGAGGATGGGGAAACCTTGAATGACCACGACTGTGTGTGGAATGGCAAAGTGGTGACAAATTACTGATTAGTTAAGCTCTTATGAGGTGTTGAAATATGAGCCCAAGCATTGGCTCATATTTGCTTTTTTATGCATGCCCAACTTTTGTAATTAATCTTGTAAGAAGAGGTGAATAAGCTGCCATGTGACTGAGGGTTAATATGATTTGTGTTTATTTAGTTTAATACTAGGAGTTAAACATATGAGATGATGTGGTTGCATTTAAGTTCATGTGAAAGATTGATTCATTGGACAGTTTCTTAATATGACAACCTCTGCAACCCTTTGCTTGTATGATTAACCTTCCATCTATAGATATACCTGCTATAATGATAATAATAATAATAATAATAATAATAATAATAATAATAATAATTTGGATTCATACATCGGAATACTTTGTTGCACCAATTAATAAATTTTGTGTACTATTTAGGAATGTAAATTACATTTTAAAATAAGTTGTAATTAACAATATGTAATACCTACCCATCTGTATTAAAATATATAGGGAAGATCAATTCTAAACAAATGCCTCTGATTTAGTGTTAGAACCAAAAAAACATTCTGCTAATTTATAAAAGGGGGCAACTAAATTAAATTGCAAGTTGTTTAAGCAGTAACCTAAACATGTTAATGCTTTATATTTAAGATTAACTCAAGCTCTGGCCTCTACAATGCATGCAGAACTAAAGACAGCTGTCTTTACCTCTCCTTGTTGTTCTTTATATTGTTTTTGCTGTGAACAATATAACTCCTTTCACAGATGAACATCCAAGGTTCCCTTTCTTCTTGGCTACTTGTGTTTGCATGCAATATTTTAGGGCACTCTGGGAGAGATGACAGACCTAACAAGGCCTATTAGGTAACCCTCAGGGTGCCCTCAGCACAGATTTGAGCACCATTAATTTTCTATTATGGAGTGCTAAAGATGTGCCCCGGCACAGTCATTCACCTGGCTTATTGAGTCTCACACACACCAATTGTGGACTTTTCCAGGGCAGCATTGCTGAAGGTTTAGTGCGGCCCCTCTGGGGAGCCAATTTATTATTTGCAGATATCGATCTGGCTCAGTCGGCCAGCAAGCCGTGCAAGATGTTGACTCTGCTCTGGCCTATGGCGACTTTAACTCTTTCCAGGTTGTAGCCTGTGAGATGGATGGTCAGGGGACGGTTGGAATCCTGGTTCAAGTATTGTTTGAGTTTTCTTTTCCTCTCTCAGTTGTTTATATATATATAACCAAAGCTTTAAGTAATTTCCAATAAAGCAAGGCTAGATTTTATGTTACTGTTTATGGACTGTTTTTTTTTTTCTTCTTCTTTTTTTGCCAGCAGATACACAAGCAGGCATGTATAGACAGAGATATTCTTACACACATAGTAACAACACACACAAAATTTGTCTGGTCTGTCCAAGGGAAATAAAATCTCAGTAAAGAGGAAGAAAAACAAATTTAGAAGGTCAGACCAAGCATTTATCAAACGGTGTATGTCTGGTGGTTAAATAGCAGAGGGACAGTAAAGGGCATGACTCTGAAACCAGCAGATTACTACAGCAGATCATCACACATAGTCACTGCAGAAAAGAGATATTTCTCAGAGGGTCGCCTTCAGAGTGTTGACTAATATTCTCTCTTCTGCACTGCGCTTTTATTTTCAACATAAAAGTGAATTATTGCACCAAACGTGAAGTCAATTGCAGAACAAGCAAGAGTTGCAAAATAAAAATTCTCAGAATTCACATGTACATATTGATTTTTTTTGCTATAGTTCACAGTTCCAAAAGAGAACAATTTCCATGTATGTTGATAATATTTCAAACTACATTAATATCTTAATGAACAGAAATCATAGTAATCTATCTGAATACTAACTGGCTCGTCTGGAGAGAACAACTTTCTTAAAATGACTAAACTGAATAAAAAAACAATACAAAAAACAAAACAACCTGGAGGGGTATGTAAGACTGTTGTGAGACACTGACTCTACAGTGGAAAATGTTCAGGCAAGCCATGACCTGCAAAATTTATATCACATATGAGTACACACAGGGATGCTGCCAAAACTCTTCCAAAGGATTTCAGCTTTCGTTCTCAGATTTACTTTCTGTCATCAGTCTTTTCACAGAATTTCCATCTATGGTGTTATTTTGTCAAGCTAAATTCATCATGAACACGTCATTTGTGGATGGAATGTATTTAACTCTTTATACTGAACACAAACTATAAAAGCAATTGTTTGAGTTGAGCAAGAGTAACCATTACACAAATCAAGCTGTGTCTGAGCTGTACCTTATGCATAAGAAGTTTTGGGAGCAGCAGCTTTAGTCATTGTTTGTGCACACATCTCTATTTTGTGTGCATAAGTG
The DNA here is from genome assembly GCF_019740435.1 of Gambusia affinis. Classification (NCBI taxonomy): domain Eukaryota; kingdom Metazoa; phylum Chordata; class Actinopteri; order Cyprinodontiformes; family Poeciliidae; genus Gambusia; species Gambusia affinis. Next base: position 11,511,964 of record NC_057870.1, read on the forward strand.
GTCTGTGCAACGGTTCTGAAGCCAAATAATCAGAAGGACAAATAACCAAGAAAAGGCAATAAAAAAAAAGCTCCAGATCTCAGGTCTGTGTGGGAGATCTGAGATCAGTGCCAGGTAGCCTGAGCAGTGGATGAATGATGATAGATGTCCTGACGAATTATGGGAGATAATAGACCACCATTTTTTTTTTCTGTTATGATAGCATTTCACCTGATCTTTATGGCCAAGAACATAAAACAAAGGTCAGGAAAATTTCCTAAACATAAAAGTGCTGCTAACTCATCCAAATTTGTCTATGTTCTCCCTGCAAAGACGATTTCATGGTTGAAAGAACGCCCCTGTAGAGTTTGGCATGAGCTCAGATGATGGCTCCTATTTATCTTCCATATTCATGTGGGTCACTAAAACTGAAGCAATGCTCAAAGAAAGGATATCGCTGAAGAAAAACACAAAGGAATGGCTTTTCCACCTTTTTACTGTGAAGTCTCTGTAAATACTCTTACCCCCCAAAAAAGTGGGCTGAGCTCCCACTGAACCCTGACGCTGGGAGAAAAGTAAGAAGGAAGCCACTGTTTAAACAGACGTTCCATGACAAAGCACAATTGTCTGATTTAGTAGCCTTTGAACAGCCTCATCACAGCCGCATACTGTCTCAAGGAGTAGGGCAAAAAGCAGAAGACAGTGCTGAAATACAGGTACAAGTATCCACCATGACTTTATTTGTAAGATTTCAAGCATTTCAGTGTGTTTTGCCGACCAACACAGCTTTCTAAGAAGAATAAAACATTGAATGAGAACTCATTTGACAGAAAAAAAGACTACCTTATGTAGCCGACACTCCTTTCAACATTGAAACACAACGTTCAATTCGAAAAGATAATAGAAGACCCTTAAAGATTAATTTATCTTAACACTGTTTCCCCAGCATATTTAGATCCGTTAAAAAGCACCAGAATCCGTGCCATGACAAATTGCTCCGTGTCAAATGAGTAAATGCAGTTCTTAGGCAATAAGTAAGCATCAAGCAGCCTTCTCTGACATGCCTGCTGTCTCATCAGCAATCAGGCCAATCTGCTTTAGCAGAAAATGGCCGTTCGAGGCGCAGCATCGATGGAAACGTCTCATTTCAACTTCATGGTGCTGTGAGAAGGCAAAGCAAATCAGCAAATGTTCAGGAATTTGACGGAGGGAGCATGGAAATTCTATGACAACTAGTTGGATTCAGCGAGCTGAGTGCCAGCACTTCGCATTAAGTTGCTCTAAGCACTAATTGGATGCTACCTGGCTCCACATCACTTGCAGCTCTAAACAGGATGAGGATCTGGCTCTGACTAGCAGCGCGGTCTCTGCTGTTGTTGGCTGATTACCCTCAGCAAGAAGAAAAAGCGAAACGATGATGAAAAAAAAAACAGTCTCTCTTCTCTTGTACAAGCCCTTGGCCCTGTTGGCACTGAGAAAGCTTTTTTGATTTTTCCTGATGTCCCTGAAATTGATTTTCAGCCATTATTGCACCGCTTCTCTAAGGACAATCATAGATTTGAATAATTGCTGCAGTATGATAATACAAAGTAAAATAACAGAAATACTGTTGACTTCTCCCCGTTCTTATCTATAAAATAATTTTGGCGAAGCACATGGACGACTTCTCCACATTGCCTTGAAAAAGTATCCATACTTCTTACAATTTTTCACTTTGTCACATCACAGCTAGAAATGTCAGTGTTTTATTGAGATTTTGTATCAGAAAACTGATGGAGACATATTACTTATGACTTGTGGCTGCAACAGCAGCAAAAGTAGGTTCTATGAAGGGCTGATTAAATAGAAGCTCGATATAAATGGACACCAGACTTCTCCAATTTTTCTTTTCATACAGATTTTAGTAAAGATTTTACAAATCGCATGGACTTTTTGCTCCCACTTCCCAGTTATGCGCTACTTTGTGTTTACCACATAAATCCCACAAAGATACATTTCTGTTTCTTTCTGTAAATATGAAGAAATGTAAGCATCTTGAAGACGTATGCAGGGTTCTATGCTTGTTTCCCACTTGTCATCCTGACACACCCTGTCAAAATTCCACAATGATGAAATACACCAAGAAGCACAAGCCTCGTGTTTTTGAATCAAATGCTATTTTACATACACATACTGTCATTTTAGACATTTTCATTTTAACTTTACATTTAAATGTAAAAGCAGACACGTGCTTCCCACCACTGAATAAAACTCGCTAGCATCTACCCACTTAATCAGGCTGTCAATGGAAACATCCAGAGGAAGTTGTTTTGCACTGCTTCCTCCACACTGCTGCACAGATGAGGGAGACATCACCATCCTGGAAGCCAACCTTTGGTGCCACGGTGAAAGATGGTCTCTCGTTTAACGCAGGTTTGGAAGAGATGTTTGCAAGGGGAGAAGCAGATTGATTACAGGGGGAGCGATGATGAATATGCTGCACAGGACAGTTATGACACCCATTGTTTCACACACGCCTTGTAGAGGTGCGCCTCCCAAAATGTATCATTGTGAAAAATATTGACCTAAACCATATCATCACTCTTTCGCTTGTGTACTTGTGTTTTCTCAGAAGAACTAAACATTAATAAACTATTCTCACCTGTTCAGGGATTTTTGTTTCTTTTTTTGAGGAATAAATATATTATATGATTATTATTATTCTGTCGTTCTCTAAGAGAGCAGATTCAGGGATACTGGAGGCAGGGACAGGCCATGTTGTAGAAAAAGATACTTTTCTAAAAAGTACCATTCTTGTTAGCAATGAACAGAAAACAAATACAGTTTTATGAGGAAAAAATACAAACTTTTTACCTAATAGGGAGGAAAAAGGAAGCTTGAAAGTTTGTGATCTATTTCATCATGAAGGAGAATTGAAGTTATGATGGTGTAAGTATTTGAAGAGAGGAGTGGGAGAGAGGAGGATGGGAACAGGTGGAGGAATAATGCCCTGGCAATAGTATTGATCTGAGATTGGAAGGAGAGGGAGGAGTCAAAGATGACTCCAAGGTGTCACACTGTAGGAAACGGACTGACTGGCTGTTGATGAGGAGGGAGATGTTCTGGGCAGAGGATAGATGGGATTCGAGACCAGTGGTGAGCAGTTCTGTTTTGCAGATTATTTCACTTGTCAGTGACTGTGCTCTGGGGAGCCTGTAAAATAAGGGTTCGAAAGACGGAACACCGAATGTGGAGACGGGGCACAAGGTTGTTGCAATAGATGACAGCAGTGCCTTCACCCTGGTCTTCTGAGAAGGGATTGTCCATGTAAAAGTATCTAGAAGGTGTAGAATAGTTCAGTGCACACGAGTCCAGGGCTTTAAACCTGATTTCAGTGAGATGGAACAAAAAATGTTTATTGTTGGTAATAAATCCCTCTAGTATTTAACTTTTGTTGCTGAGAGACTGGTTGTTGAATAAGGTTGCTTTGAGAGACTTTTGTTGTGAAGGTCTCTAGGCAGAAGTCTCCACAGAGTTAGTGCTTTATGTAGTCATGTGAAAGAGGCTTGGATGGTGTGTAAGGATGCTATGGAGCCACTGCACGGAAGAGCGGGAGCCGCAGTCGGACTGCACTCTGTTGATCTCTTCTGGTGCTCACACAGACATTGATAGACCCTTGGTACAAACAAGAAAAACATTTTACGTCTCACTAAAAGGGTTGCATTGTGGCCTTTATTTGACATAGTTAAACCTCTGCTGAAAAATAAAACAGCCTTTATCAGGTCTCTTTTAATGGAATGCAATAATTACAAACAATTGGATTAACCCACCACATTTGCTATCAACAGCTTTTGGATGCCGTCACGGATGTGGAAAATAATGCTTTGCATAACAAAAATCCTTTACACAAAATGTTTAAATTGCTAAAGGCATTTTTTGTATAAGGAGTAAAGTGTATTCTAATTAGTCAAATAGCAAAGCTTGATGTTATCTGAAATTAGCTTTCATGTGAGATTTTCTACCCCTTGTTTTTCTGTTACTAGCCAGAGGCATGACTTTGTTCCCCTTTCGATTTAATTTGCTCTCAACCTGTTTTATTTATTTCTGCCGTTGCAGAAATTGCCTTTTGACCTTGATGATTACGAAAAGTAAGTGAATTGAGGAGGCATTGATACCCCGAATTCAGCAAACCGGTGGACAAGGTTATTCATCTTCCTACCTCCATGCACTTTCAGTTTTGCAGTGGTCAGATTTTAATTCCCGCTTCAATTTTTTCATTATCTTGAAAGGGCAGAGGAGAGCCTTTTGCCGGTGCCCTTATAAACCTTGATTTCCAATTCACTACACCAATGCAGAGATTCACCCCGAGCTCTTAAGCAGACGGTCTGCCTGAGACATGCCCCCTTTTCCTGAACATCAGCAGATTCATGCCAACAGATTCACAACATGTTCAGAAAGTGAACGTTTTGTATATTAGAAAACCAGGACTCTTAAGAAGCCTGGCACAGCTTTCATAATAATAATAATTTGTTTTATTTGTTAGCACCTTTTAGCACACCACAAGAAAAAAACAATACAAGAACACATTAAAGTTGAAAACAGATGTAGATGGAAAAACGGAAATGTCAAAATGTCAGGTGAAAGAATCTATAACCGGGACACACATAAGTTATAAGCAGGACAGATTTTGATTCCATGTAAAACTGGCAAGAGGAAAACTGTAGCGAGACAGCGATACTATTTAAAGTTTGGAGCCAGCTGTGTAAGAAACAGAGCAAGCATGTTTAAGAAGACCAAATATGAGGTCGTTCGTTTAGAGTCTTTGATTAATACCTGTAAAGTCATTGAGTTCACACTTTATTCAAACTTCATACTTTGTTTTAGTATGCTATAGTAACGTTTCTTGATTGTTGGACTTATGCAGAGATGTCGCTGTGGACAATGGAAAACGGAGGTAACGGTGGTGTCTACAGTCGATGAAGCGCTGGACAGGTTTACACCATCCACATTCACCTTGAGGTTCACTTGTTTGCATAAAGGGCTGCTTTTTATTCACAGCTGGCATAGAAACCAAGTCTTAGACATTTCCCTTTATTTTAACTCTCTAATACAAGCTGCTTGCAACATTCTGCAGATATTTAGATATTCAGTAAATTTAGTGGAGCATTATTTCATTTAGGTTTATTTATGCTTTCTACAAATTAGTCCAGCAAAGCTGTGTTTTGCTCAGTTTATCTTAAGGTATTAGTATTTGTTTTGCAGCAGTAGCTAGGTTTTCAGTATCAGGTTCTTGTCCCCAACAGTATTTTAGTATAAAGCTCCATGGCTTGTATGTATTTTGTTCTCAAATTGCACTGCTTTTGCAGATCTAATTTGAGAATAACATGGCTCACCTGTATGGCCATATCTAGAGGAAATGGTAAATGTATTTTATTCATGAAAACCCTGTTGGAAAAACATATATATTTTGATTTTTTTGCACCGATAAGTGTATGCCTTGTCCACATGTGTTCACTGCTAGTCAGACAGAATTAATATTTTGAATTTTATTTTGTAACATGATATGTAAAACATTTTTATTTGTGCTTGCTGTAAGTCTCAGAGTGTTTTCTGTGTAAAAAGTTTGGCAGATGAAAGTGAGCTAAGGGGGCTGAAGGGTGAGGAAAGCTCATTTGAGCTCTCCAGTGTTTCAGTGTTTCCCTGCTGCCCTTTATAAGCTTAGAGAGGCCAGGTGGGGGCTGAAGTGTGCGAGTCTGGAGTGCGGGGGCACTTGTGTAGGCTGAAGCTCAGCATCTGCCAGCCTAGACTGTCCGTGGTTTGTTCCTTCTCCAGCACATTCTTGCGTAACTATCTGTGATAAACTCCTCTGCAGTCAAGCCGCAAATCCACATGTCGGAGGCCCGACTTACTGAGGCAACATGCACAGAAGACCTTGAAGATGCATGAAGACACAAACACACGTACGCATTTGTTGAGAAGCACAAATGTGCCTCCTCACCCACCTACTCACACATGGATTCACACAAACAAAACTCTGGGCAGCAGTTGCAAGTGGCTTTTGTATTTAGGAGCCAAAGGATGGAGGACATAATCCTAGTTTCCAGATTGACTCTCAGCAGAGTTCAGCAGAATTCAGTGATTCCTGTTGTGCCCAGCATTTCCACCTCTCAGTTCGAAGTTCCACTAAGTTCCCTAAAGTCCCCATGACAAAGAACCTGCTGATAGGCTCTTTTGAACCAGCACTGGGGCTACACCAAGTCTGGTGTTTACTTTTAGACCACAAATTACTCTCAAAACCCACAAGGTGCAATTCAGTTAAACATAGATACATCGTAATAAGTTCCAATACCAATAAAAAGTGAGTAAAACTCATTATTTATACTCTCGTTACTGACATTAACATATGCCAAGCTTTTATCTATGTTCAATTTTAATGATCGTTGCTTACAGCTGATGAAAAAGCCCATATTCAGTTTTTTTGTAAAATTTAAAGTTATATCAAGGATACTCAAGGGTTTTGGGTAGACTCAGAAGGTGTTGACTGTACATGCAAACAGTGCTTCAAAGGCTATCATACAGAGACATCTCCAGTTGTATTCCTTGTATTAAGCCATTCCTGTACCAGAGTCAATGTCTGAAGCCTCTTATAATCTTACCTGGGGTAAAAAGGAACTGGTCTGGTCCGAAGTCGTCTTTACAGATGAAACTTTGTATTTTATTTGGAGATCAAAGTCCCAAATTCTGATTAAAAAGGTGGAGAGGCACATAATTAAAACTACCTGAGGTCCAATGAAAAGTTTCCATGGTCAGGAATAATTTGAGGTCCTAAGCCATCTCCTGATGTTGGTTCAATGTCTTTCAAAATTTAAGAGAGCGCAGCCTTCTACAGGGAAATTTAAAAGCACTTCCTGCTTTCCTCTGCTGACAAACTTAATTAAATTATTGATTTAATTTTCCAGTAGGACTTGCCACCTGCCCACATGGCAAAAACAAATGATACTATAACAAAGAGGAAGTATGGGATACTATCAAGACGAAGACTAAAGATACCAGAGCCAATAATGCAGATGAGCCGGAGCCGATAGGAGAACATCTCAGAAGATCCATCAAATAGAGAGTCCACATGCTTTGCTGTACTTGGACATACTTTTTACAGCAGGGCAATTGTTCTGTATTAAAAACATATATTTTTACAGTTTTTTTCTTTTTTTTTTGATAAAAAGAAATTCTAAGAAACTGAGTCTTGCATCTTGATTAGCTGTTTTAATTAGTAATTTTTGTTCAAATTACCAGGAATAAATGATGGTGAATAAATGATATGACTGTATGTAATAAATCCGCATAATGTATAATTTTCCCTTTTCGAATTAAAACAAAAGAAATTAATTAACTTTTAGATTATGTTAAAAAAAATGCAGTTTTTTTTTTATATGATTGGCCATCCACACATGCACATATTTTTTGCATAACCATTTTTGTACCATATTTTGCTACAAATTGGAACACAAAACTTAAAAAAACAATGGCCTGGTTTTGAGTTCAAAGAAATAATAACCATATTATTCTCTTGCCATATTTCTATACAAGAGTTCTTGGATCTTCGTTTTGCTCTGTATTATCTTGTCTGATGCCAGCAGAACAGGGGCATGGGATGACAATCGGGTGGTATGCAGTGGAAGACTGAAGGCTGTGCCAGCAGGATAAGGAGAGAGTGAAAAAACAGTAGAGGGTGGGGGTTTCATTAGCATAACTAGCAGGATGCCCAGAACCTTTTCTGGAGTAGCATGTTTACGGCACCATGCTTGGCAGGAGCACACTCATTTTATAGGGTTTATTAGGGAGACAAGGGGAGGCACAAGCAGGATTTGTAATATCATTGGTGTGTATGCATATGTTTCCGGCCGAATGTGTGTGTTTGCTTTTATCTGCGGTCTTGGCTAGTTCGCCTGCATGTGTGGGGTCTGACGGGCGGCGTGCGTGGTTTGTTAGTGGCTTGTGTGGCAGCATCCAGCCCAACTACTTTTACATGTTTGTATTTTGGCTTAAGTGCCCCTTAAAAGCAATGAAAAAAAAAGTGCATTCATAAGGCGATCCTCAAGACTGATCCCATTTCAGAAGAGCAAAGAATGGAGCTCTTTGTTGTGCTCTGGTTCCTTTCATCTCTCTGAGGTCATTTTCACAGAGCAAACAGGGAGACTCATTATCAACCTGCACCTGAGAGGTCAGAACCTGAACTCCCCAGCCCATCCTCCTCCCTCCGTCTCTCCCTGAACACCCCCCCGCCCTCCATAACCCCTCATCCCTCCATCACCACCTCCAACCAAGCTGTGCCGCTGCTCGCTGGTTGCCCTGGTCTGCGCTCGGGTTTATTAGCGCAGAACATCTTTTCCAGTGACTGAGCTTGCCCTTATTGTCTACACTGGTCAGGGTCAAGTCAAGGGCGCTCAGTCTAGATTGGAATCATTTGTCACATGGTCCCGAACCAGCGCTGATTTCAGCAGAGGCCAGGGTGAGGTACACAGCGGTTCCAACACCACCTCTGACACGAGGAACAGGGAAGGGCAGACACCGTGCTACGCAGATGACCTCAGCATATTACACACGCAATGTTTCCCAGCAAAAAAATGCCTTCCTTTTCCTTTTCTCGTCAAGAAATTCAAACAGATTGAAATAGGCGATGGAATTTAAAACTTTGAAATGAAACAAGATCACAGAGTTATAGTTCCAGGCATCTAAAAGCCTGTTAAGCATATGATCATTTTAAAAACAAAGGGAAAAGAGTCATTCAAACGAACATGGTTCTATTAGAAAAATGGTGACAAGAACTGCAACTACATTGGAGGAAGTTTGGCCCACTTCTCTTTTCAGTATCATTTTTATTCCGCCAGAATATTGTGATGGACAGCTTGTGTCAAGTCACGTCCCAGCATCTTGATTGGGTTTAAGTCAGAACTTTGACTAGGCCTCTCCAAAACTGTTTTATTTATATTTTTAACCATTGTGAGGTGGACTTGTGGGGTGTCTGAGATCACTGTCCTGCAGCAGTAAAATCAATTGAACTTGGATTCTGCAAGCATTTATGAAGTGAACTGATGTCTGGGTAATCTCTTTCAGGACTTCTGATATAGAGCAGAGGTCCGGGTTTCATCATTATAAGCTGTTTTAGTTTTACGGCACATGTAACTGGACAAACAACATTAAAAAATGTCCACAGAATATATTTCCCACAGGTCTTGGAAAATATTAATGTTTTTTTTTTTTTTCTTTGGTAAGAGTGAAGTAAGCCTTTTTGGTCTTTTTGATTAACAGTGATTTTCACCTTGGAACTCTCCAGAAAGAGTTTTTTTTTTTATTTTTGCTTCATGAAAACTGACCTCATCTGAAGCATTGGAGGCCTGCTGTGCTTCAGATCTCTTTGTCTTGTGACCTCCTGTGTTTCAGTGTTTATTTCTTTTATTTCACAAAAGAAATAAAACATCCAACAAATAGTGACATGGATTTATAATGCATGTTCTCTCAAAATGAAAATAAAATATTTGCAAAACTTTTATTAGTTAGAAAGAAATTCATAAAAAAAAAAAGAAAAACTTGCGGGGCTCTGACTTTTTCCCCATTTAATCCGTTTTCTAAAGTTTAGATTCATGAGAGTCCAAAATAACAACATTTTTAATGCATACTTATACCTCCTCTTATTAGGACAGATATCCGTGTTTATTTCTTAAATTAGTTAAACTGTGAAAGGTGTTCTATCTCAGTCTGGCAACAAAGACGTGTTTTCCCCTTCAGTCTCTCTTCATGGTCAGCAAGAGCGTGCATGAACAATGGATCGTGCTGAGGTAGCATGTGGAAAATTACTTTAATACACCATATAGAATGGCTTATTGCTTTGGTCAATAGGAGTGCAGTGAAGATGGTGTATCCTGCCGCTTGGGAAGGTTAGACCTGTCAAAGGGCCACAGTGACTGATACCCAGACCCTGCTTATAAGGTCTGTAATGACTGTACACTAGTGTGTATGTGTGGCTGAGCTGGAGGTCTGACTGACAAGCAAAGTTATAAAGGTTACATATGGCACACACCTCGCCATTAAGCCTTAGATTAGCCCATATTTTCCTCTGTTTTAACATGGAAGCCTTTTTTCAAATATGGCAGTGAAAAGGGCTTTACCTTAAAAAGTGAAATAACACATATTACTTGAGCCCTGAAGCAAATAACCAACACAGTAAATAAAAAGTGGAAATACAAAAAATAAAAAATAAGTGGAAATGAGAGATTGAGCATCAGGCAATTTTAGCTTGTTTTTCCTCAGAGAGGGCAAGTGTGGAGGTGAAGGTCACAGAGACTAAGCACACAGCTCATAAACAGCACAGCTGGAGGAATCATTGAAATATGGCCCTTTGTTTTCTTGGGGCTGTAATTGGCCCTGGAGCCGTCCTCCTCTTCCCGCTCTCTCTGTTGCTCTGTCTCTCTTTTTGTCTGCACGTGTTTCGCGCCAGCGTACTGCAGTTCGGAGACCCATTCTGCAAAGGCTAATGACTGCGGGGTGAAAGGGCACACCTGCGGTCATGGAGGCAATAGACATTACAATAAATATAGAAAAACACAAACAAACAAACTGGGAAATAGCCGTCATGGCGGCACACCCACCAAAATCAATGAGTTTCTGCTGTAATGAAACAGTTTAATTGAAGGACATTGTTCTGTCTGATTGTATATTGAATTTATTGAATTGTTTTTGCTAAACACTTCTCGTTTTCCCCTCATTCTGTTGAAAAAATAAAAGTAAAATTTCTGCACAAGCAGAACATTAAATGACTGACTCATTGATTATTTTAATTTTCTTCTTTTGATCAAATGTTTTTAAAATCAGTAGTGTTTCTAAAAGTCAGAGTAAAATGTTTAGTTATTGATTTATTTATTTATTTGTGCATATTTTTTCTACATTAGCTCATCTCAATTTTTGAAATAATTTTAGCCTTTCTACTGGTCAGTCTAAGCAAAGTGAATTTATTTCTTTGTTTGTGTTGACATTTAATTTTCATGTCAACCTTATCTCCAGTTTATTTTTTTAACCCTGCTGGTGAGTCAGAATGACCTGCTTAAAACTTTCTAACTTGTGTTTTAGATATTGTCTCACACTATTCCCTCAGAAATTGTCTAACAAGCGGGAGAGGAAAAAAAAGAGATGGCAGCCCAGAGCAAGAATATTCTAACAATAGATTAATAAATATTCAATATTCTGCTTGTCAATTCAGTTTGTAAACCAATAAAAGGCAGTTAAAGCCCATTTATAGCACAACGGCCACAGGGATTCTGTCATTTGAGACCAGTCGGCCCAACCTGTAGTTCTCTTTCATTTTACTGCCTACATTGATGACTCTCTTCTTCAATCGATTTTGAAAAAGGGCAACATGAGTAAGTTGTCATTTAGAGCCACCGACTCAATGCACTAAGCAAAAAGAAAAGAAAAAAAACGGGGCACTTAGTTCAAATTGTGACACATAACAGGTCTGTGTGAGACAATTTGAAAGCATTAAAAGTATTGTTTCAAACATTCTCTGACTTTTAAGCCCCTTTCATTTGTGAGCATCTACTGCAGAGAAACTCTGTCCAATTGGCTGAATATCTTTTTAGTATGCAAAGTGTGCATTCATGATGCTCCTAAATACCATGTCAGAAATGTTGGACTCTAAACAGTCCGTTGCAGTATTTTAATACGTGTTCTCATGTTGTGATGATGCTAGGTTGCGCAGCCCTTTATTAGACATCCTTGTATTGTTCAAAAGTCTAAGTCTTATATTGGGCTTTCTTTTTAGCTTCATCCAACTTTGGAGTGTAAAGTAGGGACGCACAATGTATCGGCAAACATCTGTGTCGGCCGACCTTATTCACTTGTCACTTGCCAAATAGTTTCCTGCAAAAATGTTTAAGTTTTAGATCACTTCATTTTGTTATAACCATATTTCTTTATAAAGCTTTTATAATTAAGAATGTTCATAAATTTCAGCTGTGTCTCAAAGCTCAAATTTAAGTAGGCTCCGTTTGTTTATACTTGGTTTGCAACACTTTTATAACCAAGGTTTACATCCATATTTGTTTATGTAGTCAAACATATGCTCTCACAGCATGCTGTCTTTCATTAGGTTGATACCAATGGACCGATTGTTGGGAGATTAGTTCTGGAAACCACTGCTGCTCCTTCTGACTGGAGGCCCAAGATCACCGAGTACAGAAGAGAAAAACAGTTTCAGATCCAGAACGAGATAGCGGGGCTTTGCAGTATAATTACCATGTTAACCCAGATGATTCTCTCTGATCTCTGCAAACATCAGGGCGCGGGTCCCGCCAGGCCGGCTTAGGCACTGATCTGTCACGCTGCACTGTGGGACATGGATGTGTGCTAGCTTGCTAGCATTAGGCGTTATTTTCTGATCCACACATGTTTCATTTTAAAGCCCTTGTGACCTGCTGTGCACTCAGTGTGCGCGAGCATATATTATTTTCAAACCAAACTGTAAATTTAAAAAAAGAAAAAAACAAACATCAATAACTGTCCAAAAACAGCTTTTAAATGTACTCACATGTGCTTCCTTTCCTTGACATTGAAACATGTTTTTTTTTTTTTTTTTTTATATATATATTTAACTTTGACTGCAAACTATCTATTTCCTCCAAACCTTATTGTTTCATCGTTTTTGGTACGTGTTTGTACATAAAAACCTATTTTTTTATATAAGCCCTACAAAATAGGGATGTATGAAATCGGAGACAGTTTACTTCATTGAGTTTTATCTACTGAATGTGAATGTGAGCAGAGATTCTGTCTTTAGTCGCTTGCTCTCTAAGCTTTATTGATCCGTGGGTGTGTTTTTTTTTTCTTCTTTCTTTTTGCTATTCTCCAAAGTCACTGAGCTTGCATCAATTCATCTTAATCTGTTTGCTCCTTAAACCCGGAACAAGGCATGTCTTGTTCCTGGTTGTAGGAGTTTCTCGGCTGGCTTCTCTCACATCCTTCCCAGCCTGGCTTCTCCTGGGTGGCAACAAGAGGCTTTTCATATCGAATCAAGTGTTATTGAGTTCCCCCCCCCACACACCTCTTATATACCACCCCCGTCTTCTTCATTCTTTCCATCTCTTTTTTTTCCCCTTCTCTCTTCTATCCACTTTTAACAAAGCATTGCTTTAATGGCTGTGGGATTATGGGCCAACCTTTTGCAGCCAGTTTGTGGACCAGCCTGTAATCTGACCTCATTACATCCCCTGTGACAAGCTCCCAGGTCACCACAGACTGACTACACCTTATCCTTTTGAGAACCCAAGTCGAACACAAGCCCCTCGTCACCCTTAGATGGCTCTCAATCATCCAAGTCAGGCATCCAGCCAGGCCACCCTTTCCTCACCACCATACCTGTCCACCAAAGCGTAGGATCCCCTTGATCCTGTTTCCTTCCTTTTACTTCTTCTCTATTACACCACAGCCAAGATGAATGGTCGTTTGTGGGAGCAGATGAAAACACAATTGTGCGGGTCCAGGCGCGGCGGTGTCACTGATAAATGTGGAGGGGGACATGTTGTTCCACAGACTCCTAATTTTCTGACATGCTTGGAACAGAGCATGGAGGCTCCTCAGGATTGCTCCACAACCACATGCACTCTTCTACACACACTCTGTACAGTCTCTCCTCTGCTTGACCTTTTATTTTAAAAGACAAAAACAAGCTGCAGAAATCTGCTGCTAGGAAAAACTCATAACGTGATAGGTTGAGTTAGACTTTATTTTATTACACTTTTATATGTACATTACATATATATATGATGAAAAAAGGTTGCAGCAATATAAAATACGACTTACAGTGGCACTCAAAAGTATACACAACCCTATTGAAATATATATTTTTTAGACTTGAAAGAACAGAAACTATGATAAATCATTTCCACAGTTTTCCATCTGTAATGTGACATTTTATACAGTCCAAGTGAAAATCTAGCGACAAATAACACAAGTCTAAAAACTGCAATACTCTGGTGGTGTATGATTCTTAAACTAAAACTTTGTTGAACAATGTCTTGATTTAATTTCAGTTTTTACTCTTCAAAAGTTCACACATGCTATCCGTTTATATCTGTTGAACCTGAAACAAAGTTTAAACAAAAAAAAGCTACTGAAAATTGGTGAAAACATAAGTCCTTTGCTTTCTTACAAAGCATCCTGGCTGGGCTGAAATCTGCCAAACCAGATGAATCAAACCAGTAAACTGTTTCTTTCATAGAAACAACATAGGTGCTGGGCCAGAGGAAAGAATTTTTGTTTAGAGCTGGAGCTCAGATTATGGAGACCACTGATCGACCAAAATGTTTTTAGTCCCATATTTTAACTACAGTGTCAGTTTGGTATTTGATCTGCCTAATATAACATAAAAACAAAGTCTGATTAGTAGTGGAAGGTCTTTGAATTAAATCTCCCTTTCCCATTGGTTGCTAATCACAAAATTTAAGTAGAGCACAGGCAATGAGTTGCACTTAAAGTCAATATTTTCCCACATTTGAAACATTGTTGAAGGTAAGATTAGAGCATCTGTTTTCAGGGACACTGAGAAAAATATAACATTTTGTGTTGTTAAACTGTCTATAAAACTACCTCAGAAATTGTGAGGTTTGATACTCAAAAGGGAGATCAAACATTTACTGGAGTTGACTGTTATGACAACATGACATGTTGGGTGGCTGGTTCCTAGCCTGTGGAAAACCAGGCCAGTTCTTCTATAGAACCTGTTGAGAACTGGCTTGAGAACCAGTGTGGAGGAAAAACCAAATTGGAGGAAACGGTAAGCAGTGTCAAACCAAACAGGATATTTTTTTTTTTCTTGTAAAGTTTAGCCATGCTTATGATTAATGTTATCACCACCTATTGGTGCAATATGGGCATGTCATCATTCTGCAGCGCAAATGAAAATCGACATGATTCCCAAAGAAGGAAGTGATTATCAGCTATACTTAGTCCAGAGTCTACCATAAATTTGAAATTGCATTTGGATAATAAAGTTATTATCCAAAGCAAATCAAAATCTTTTATAATTGCTGTGTTTTTCAAAATGAATCAGTCCGTTAAGTTCATATGATAGTTTTTCCTCGTTTGCCTTCCTATAAAGACATTTCTTCTTCATGTGCTCCCACCGTTTTTTTGTTTCCCAGTTCTTTTCTCTTTCTGCCCGAGTCTTTCCCCATCCTGTCTCTCCCTCTGCATGTGTCCTTTTATCCCACCAGTTCTTGAGGGGCAGGTGTTGACAGCATGTTGGCATGCTATCAACCCTCCTATGCGGGATTGCAGTGTGGTTGCACTGTGTTGGAGAGGACAGGGGAGGCCAGGGTAGGTCCATTACATCAGCCCCATCAAGACTGATTGGGCTCAGGACGTCGGCCCGTGCATGCTCATGAGCGCTTGGCCCGGCCTGGCCCATATGCCTTTAATATAGGAACAGATGTGGAGCACAGACCCTGAGCTCTCACACCACATATTCCTTCCTTCTGCCCTCCACACTGCCTCAAGCCAGCCATGTTGCTCTGCGCATTGCTTGGCAGGCCGCTGCTCAAACAGGTTTAATGGGTATAACTGGCATGAAGGGACGACAGGGTCGAGTTTATTACTTGCATTAAGCAGTTCCCCCTTTAGAATTTGTGTTTGTTTGTTTGTTTTTTTTTTTATGTTGAACAAAAAGATTTGGATGTAGACCTAAAGGTAAGGCACTGACATGAACAGTTGGCAGTTGATGCAAACCTCATATATCAATAAGCCTTTCGGGATATGGGTTACTGCAGGCAAAACAGGTTAAACAAAAAAAAAGGCTCAGTCTCATACTTTCTGTTTCTTTGAGCGAAGACTAATACGGTGTAATGATACAATCTGCTCATGAAACGATACACAATTTTAACATTATATTGGAAAAACTAAAAATTCCCATATTTTTTTTCCACAGAAGGATTTCTTAAATTCTTAGCTAATCACAAACTGTTCATCAATAAAGTATTTTGGAATTTTAATTGAATATTCCACATTGAGCAATCACTATGAAGGATATCCTGATAATTGATGATAATGGTTGGTGGATAACATTCAAACAGTCAAGTTGTGGCGTTAGAGATTTCCATGGTGAAAATACATGAAAGCCTAGCGGTTTTTAAATATGGTGCTAGTTTAAATCACTCTGGAAAAATCATGAGATATGGCATAACTTTAAAGATTTTACAGTCCTCCATGTTCTGATATGGGTGTAGAAAGAAGGGCAGTCAAGTCTGAAATGCTCTGTTGGGTGGTAATATAACAGACCTGAACTAGTTTTAACAGGGAGTAGGACTGTACCATAATCTAGGTCAGATAACATCCATGAAAATTAGTTGTGGTAGAATCCAGACCCCTGTGACTGTGATTTGTCACAGGATTGTTCTGTACATCTAAAAAATATTAGAAAATTGAATTAGAGTTAAAAAAAATGTCTTGTTGAAGAAGCTGGTTGTTCAGAGTTCTGCATCTGGAAAGTTGAGTGGAAGGAAGAAGTGTCGTAGATAAAGGTGTGCCAGCAACAGGGATAACAGTAGACTCGAGAGGGTTGTCAAGTGGAATCCATTCAAAAAGAGATGCCACACACAGACGAATGCTAGACACAGGCTACTCCAGATCCAGAGAACAAGTTCAGAGTCATCTTACCAAGGCCAAGGAGAAAAGAAGCTGGATTGTTGCACAGTCGTCCAGAATCCTGTTTTTAGATTAAAATAAATTCTGCATTTCACTTGGAAACCAGGGTCCCAGAGTTTGGAGGAAGAAGGGAGAGGCACAGAATCCATGATGCTTTGGGGATGCTGATTTTCCTTTCCAGCAGGATTTGGCACCTAAAACAAACATTTTTGCATGAAATATTTTAGTGTGTTATGAATCTCTATTAAATAACTATTTCACTTTCTGGGAGGACTAGCAAGAAATATTGCACTTTAACACAATATTCTAATTTTTTTGCGATGTGCTAGTACACTGCATGCTTTTAAATCCTCTGTGTGGTTAGGTCACAGCTGTGGTTTAATCATGCAATGGACAAAAAAGGGAAATAGCAGTTAAGAAATGGACATTGAAAAATGTAATCAGACAGACAAATGAGCAGGTCAGAGTACGGATGGGTCTTAGCGCAAACGGATATGATGAAAGGAGGAGAGAAACAAAAAGAAGGAATAAGAGTCTGGAGATATGTTTATAGAGCAGCAATTGACAGGAAGGGTTGTAGAGGTTAACTCACATCTTCTCTATAGTCTCCCAATTCTGCTAGCTTTGCCAAATTCAGCCAGTCAGAGCTTGAGATATCTGGCAGCTATTTCCTGGAGAGGGATTACCGACCCCTCCTATTGGGCGGGACAAGGCCTCCTGGTCTGAATTCATCAGCGACACAGCCTACGAGATGTAGGAAGCAGGTTAATAGACACTCATCAGACATCTGCCGCCGAGTTACCGTCCAATAATCTTCTCCCTCGATCTGCTGCCAGCAATTGATGACCACATTTTCCCCCTCAAAACCCCACAACTGCCCTCCCTTTCTTCCTCACTGTCTTTTCCCCCCTCCTCTTCACTTTGTCCCTCCCATCTTCTCTTCTGTTACACACAGAGAAACATATGGACTTCCAGACAAGTCTGTGACTCAGTAATTGTGCACACGCATACACATTTATATTTTACCCTTTGCACTCCTGTAACAGAGGGAGTTTTTTTTGCTAGTGAATGTCGTATTTAGGACAGTGACAAACTGATGCATAAACAAAATTATAACTCCACCATTATAACTGAAATAACTCCACCTTGCATCACAAATTAGAAACAATCTTTGTTGTATGTATTACTACATTTTATATATGTAGATGACAAATTTGAACACACTGGCGTTTTATAATCTGTATCGACATGTATACAGTGACAGTATAATTGTGTGGATTAGATTCGCTTGATTATGTATTTATATAGAATTAGATGTGGATTGTATGTTTGTCTTGTGAAGTGCCTTGAGATACCTGTTCTAAATTATTGCTATGAAATGAACTGAATTTACCAGAATACAATTTCTTTGCTGCTTTCGTCAAAGTATTGATCAATTCAGGTAATGCTCCCTGTAGCCCCTATTATGGAATATGAGTAGTCTTTATTTCTATCAACAAATTTCGGTTTTCAGTGTTGGTATTATAGTCCTCCGGTCATAAATTGGTTCTCCTAATGATGGAAACCATGTAACTCCAGAGAAAATCATGTGAATCCTCTATTATTGACTGTTTTCTCAACCAGGTTAAAAGGGCAACAGAGTGAGGGTCCCTCTCCACCAGATTATTTATGACTTTTCTTCCCCAAAGTTATTTTTCTTTCTGTGATTGCAGAGTGGTGTGTTAAATCCGACGTGTTGGGAGATTACTCAGCTGGTCGTCAAGCGCACATGCTCAATTTGCCATGATGAGAGGAGCTGGATCACACAGCCCCTGGAATCTCTCGGCACAATCCCAGGAGGGGGTTGGGAGAGAGTGTAACTCGGGCACACACATACACGGTTGTTGGAGGACGCCAATGTGGTAGTCATTTTGAGCGCCAAAATCAAATGGAGGTTCAATTGTTTCCACATTTCTTAAGACAACATTATGAGAGGGAGAGCAATTGGAGGGCTGGGGCAATCAAACATGTTCTGTTTGGTGAGTTTTCTATGGAAGGAGAAATAATGGGGTCATGGGATGAAAGGTGAGGCATGTGTAAGAATAGTTTCTTGGGTTCAACAGTAGGCCAGTACCACTTGTTTCGAACATCTAGGCACACACACACACACACCCACACACATAACACACTGCTGTCAAAAGTAGCTTATTGTAAAGGCCCATTAGTCAGCCTTTGCTGTAGTTAGTGCAATTGGACCTAATAACTTTTGGAGTTATTAAGCAAGAGAGAGAAAGAAATCAGCAAAGCTGAGCCTAAAGGATAGAGAGTAATGTGGTGCACAAACTTTAAGATTTAATAATAATGTAAGGCAGGGGTCTCAAACTCCAGTCCTCGAGGGCCGCTGTCCTGCAACTTTTAGATGTGCCTCTGCTGCACCACACCTGAATAGAATAATTAGGTCATTAGCAAGACTCTGGAGAACTGATGTACTCAAGGAGGAGGTAATTAAGTCATTTCATTTCTGTGTTTTGTACCTGTGGCACATCTAAAACTGCAGGACAGCGGCCCTCAAGGACTAGAGTTTGAGGCCCCTGATGTAAGGTCTATCTTTTGGAATATTTGTTGAGTGACATTTCAAATTGAAATGATATTATGAGTAATGGGCCCCTTTCTTCTAGTGAATACATTTTATATCTTGGTGAGTTTGTTAAAAAGTGAAAAGCCTGTTGTAGCTAATTTAATCAAATAAAATACATGGGAACTATAGATAGATATGTGTGTAGGGTATTATATTAGCAGGTAATAACCATGTACAATTTCCAGGAAACAATTAGTTTTCTGGAAAATAATTGTTTCCAGAAACAATTACACACTAATACTGACAAATGTCAGTATTAGTGTGTAGAGTTTTGTTGCTGTGGCATCTGAATTTATCAGTCTATCTTATCAGATGAGATCAACTCCACCAAGAGTAAAGATTAATGGAGTAAACTTCTGGATTTTTCAACAGGCTGTTTTTTCTGCAGATGTATCTACTAATGATTGGGCGGATTGAAATATCTGGCAGCCTTTGCCAGTGAAACCTTAGTGTAATAACAGATGTTGCTCGACTGAGAAAGCTGGAACAAACTTAAAATGGTCTCTTGTGAAAGTGTAGTTAGTATCCACTAATATAGGACTGTATCCCGCTAATAAAAGCGTGTTTTTTTTTTAAATGACTAAAATCGGCTAAAATGAATTACAACATTTCTTCACTTGCCTAAAAACATACCCAATTAAGACATCTATCTACCAAAGGGAAGAGCGTAACTTCACAGTCACCTAACTTAAAAAAAAGTATATAAAAATTGTTTCTTTTCGTCTTCCTAATTGTTCACATGCGTGATGTGGTTGACATTCACAACACCACGAGTTATTCAAAGCTACTAATCTTTTTTTGTGTGAGGCATGCATCTGTGTCTGAGTGGGAATGCATCCTCGTACTCGTGCTTAGGTCTCAAAGGGAATTTAGGACTTTTAAAATGGGCAAAGAGGCGTTTCCTTTGTTCACACTTGAGCTCTGCCCAGCCATGCTGAACATCCCAGCCTTCATCTCTTCTCTTGGCCATCCTCTTGTCTCTCCCACAGGCCCACAATGATTAATGCTGAGTTAACGTAGTATTTGAAGAAATCTGATACAGCTCAGATCTGGAATGGTTGGACAAAAAAAGTTGCAATTTTGGACGTTGAAATGTTTGTCATATATTCATGGGATTTTAATAATATCGTAAACGTAACCCTTTATAGGCATTTCGAATTTCATCTGGTATGATAACAATGCACACTTGTTAACAAGCATGTTTACTGTAATCTTAGTCACAGCCTGCTTGAGCCTTTCATGAGGTACATTTTGTCACCATGGATCTCTCTGATCCTCTGAAAGGAAATTCTTTCAGTCAGCAGTGAGCACTTATGCTACACAGTAGCTCGCTGCAGAATTTTGCAAGCCAAGAGATTTTGAGTTGCAGTGCTGCCATTTTTGAGCCTCCACTGACATTCCATGTTCAGATGGCCTCTGCTTTGGCCACATGATTCATCTCCTGATGCCAAGAACCGTCTTAATCCAGACATCTTTTATCATAAAACGTGCTTCACTATGCTGCCTTTTTGCTTCCTGTCTTTTTTTGCTCTCTTTCTTTCTTTTGCATCTCTCTATTGTATTTCATAGATGGCTCATAGCTGAAGCTGATTCAGGCATGGAACGGCTTAGAGATTTGTGCTGGAAAAACTGCTTTCTTTTCTGCATATGGCTTTGAACCCTGCTCCCATACAGCTGGCTGTTGGAAATTTATACCTTTAAACCATAAGATCATCTCTGAGAAACATTGGCATTGTCTCCGCGTGACCTGGCAACGATCTTTACTTTAACTGTTTTACTAAGAGGCAAAAAGACATTAAATCAGATTTTCAGCAGATTGCTTTATGTGCACATTTCAAGTATTTTTATTGAGAAAAAGTCTGAAACCTGTTCAAGATCTATTATAATGACATGTGTTGTACGTGTTGAGCTGACCGCATTATGTTTATAATTGTATTTTTTGGACAAGACTGGTGTGAATACTGGGTGTATCTCTTCTCGGTCCCCAGAGGTTCCTGGGTGATCAAGAATGCCTAATGGGCGTTTCTCGTCGTTCACACTTGATCTCTGCCCAGCCAAGCTGAACCCTTCAGCCTTCCTCTCTTCTCAGGGTCATCATCTCCATCTCCATTCTCAGCAGCGGTGTAATGGAGTGGGCAACATTAGGGTCACAGTGCTTAATGGTGATCAAACTGACGCCACGCCCACTTCTACCTATTAAGCATGTAGACAAATGGCTGACTGCTAGAGGACAACGGGGAAGGGAGAGTGCAAGCACTAGTTTTCCTGATGTCTTGGCAGTGCTTGTTAAACATTGCATTACGACATCTGGATATTTTGTTATTTAGTCAGATTGGTCTTGCTTTTTTCAATCTTCAACGTTCAGTCAGTGGCCTCCATTCCAGTTTACATCGATAAATCAAAATGCTCATATTTTACTCATCAAAAAATTGTCCAATTTGTATAAAACATATTGGGGTGGATCAAAATATCTCAAGAAATTGTTAAACCTTTTTTGACAGCCACTGCCAAGTTGCCAGGAGGTTTTATTAACATTAGAGCTGGAACAAAAAATTCCACCAACCAGTCATATGACTGAACCAACAACTTATTATTATTATTTTTTTTTGCAAAAGCGGTGAATGGATTAAACTGGTGAATAAATTTTACATTTAACAGCGTGGTTAAAATTTAAATGATTGCAATGTTGTGAATGCATTAAAAACATCCTTTTACAGTGAACAATCAGCTTCATTCTGCACCAAACTAACATTTTAATATGCAACAAAAGTAAGCAAAAAAATTAAGGACTTGTGTAATGTTATGCGTTTTACTTTTCTTTCATCACTCCCTTCCCCACACATCACCCTAACCTGTCCCGGTCTGTCTGTATTTCTTCCTGGCTTGTAACTTTGAAAGGAAGGCCATTATTCCAGATAGAGGTGTTAGCCGTGCCTGGCCGACCTGTATTGATCGTCTGCGAGAGGATGCTGAGCGGGGGAGAAGGACTATTTGCTTTAAAGTTCAATGGCTCTCCATTGCTGTTAGTGTTGCGGCCGCAAGAGCAATCGATATCTGGACAGGAACTTGTGTCAGGAGACACACTCCCCATTTAGAAACATCATAATGCTGTGCTGATGCTGTTACCCTACAGCCAGAGCTTGTGTTTTAGACTTTTTTTTTCCCATTTCCCCCTCCCTCCCGTGTTATTTGGTTGTCATGTGCCCCTTTGCACCGTACAAGCAGTTTTTTTTCTTCCCTTTTTTTTTCTTTAAAATTTTACACTAGGCTTGATTTTAGCATGGCAGGCTGGAATCTGTGCGAATGGTAATTAGAGATGATACACATGGCTGGAAGGGAAAGATAGAGAGAAAACACTGAGCAGAATAAAAGGCAAACAGTCATTTGCAGCAAAGGTAGGTGTCACAAGGTAACTGATTATGTAAAAGAACACAGCGAAGGTGTTCGGCTGGGTGTGTGTGTGTGTGTTTGTGTGCGGATGGGTCTCCGCCTTAGAAATATATAATAAAATGCGCTCATTGCATTTCTTGGCTTTGGTTCAAGCGCTGAAGGGAACGAAAGAAAAAGGGCGCAATTGTTTCTAGTTCAAGGTGTGTAATGCACAGAGGCGTACATACATAATGGGGTATTGTCAAGGGGTTAGAGTGAGGATATTAATGCCCTGGTTTGTCCATGCTTTTTGGTGCAGTGTTGCTCCCTGAAGGGAACAGCAAGAGTCGGCTGCTCTAACTACTCTACCCCCTCCGCACCTAGTCCCCCCCAAGGCCCTGACTAGAGGTCACTCTGTTTAGCACAAGGCAAAGCCCATTTTTGCCAAGATGTACCAAATCTCCCCGTCTTCTCTCTGCTTCTCTCCTCTCCCAGTAAATATACACAGCATGCCCTTCCTTACCTCATTGTGTCCTGTGCGTTCACCCTCTTTTTAAACCCTCTCTGCATCTCTTCTCATCCCTGTGTGTAATCCCCCTCTACCCATATGCATATGCATAGCAACTCTATGGCTATGCATACATTAGTATCACACACCCGCCCTTTGCCGCCACCCCACCGTCTCTCCCACCGGCACCTCTACCTCTGCCAATACCCCTCCCCGTACGTAGCCTCCCAATGAACTTGTTTATGTTTGAACATTTTCACTGCCATGTGAACTCATCCCATTGATTTCCGCATGGTGAGAGGTTGTGAGGCAGTTCCTTAAAGAGGCTAAATCGAACATCTAAATATTTGACTAAGAGGTCAGCGAGACTGCGCAAAGAGTAAAAAATTCACAGACACAATGTCAGAGTGGGAAAAGAGGAAGTGGCGATGCTTCTGGAGCAGGAAGATGTAGACGGGTGAAGAGCACTGCAGCAGGATGAGAGCAAAAAGGGTTTGCATTTTGCTTTTGCTCCACAAGAGGGTGATGCTGGACAATCCATCCCAGGTATTCATAACCTACAGGAAAGAATAAAAACTCAGAAGACCCAAGGTGTTATAAATATATAAAATTTGTTTACTTAAACCTATACTGCAAAGCTAATGGCTGAATTGTACTTGCATTTTTTTTTTTTTTACTACTGCTATTGTATATATAAAATAATTAAAAAACAAAGCTGTCTGTGATGTTACTTAAAATTGGCTGAACTCTTCTACGGTGTTGCAAACACCCATTATTTTTTTATGAACAATTTAAATATTTCAGATGTATCTGTATGAGAATTGTGTGTTAATCGTCAACAAGAAGAAGTGAACTAAATTGAGCTAAGTGAATATCAATTGGAAAACCGAGCAACAGTAACTGGATAGGTTCCCGTCACTTATGCAAAGACAAGGTGTTCCTTGTCCCAATTATCCTGGTCTCCCAGTTGATCAGTGCTCGATTTTATTGCTGCATAATTTCAGAACTGTGTGATTGCTGCTGGATTTCTGTTCGGAAATACCGAGTTAGGACACTTGGATG
Organism: Gambusia affinis; assembly: GCF_019740435.1. Classification (NCBI taxonomy): domain Eukaryota; kingdom Metazoa; phylum Chordata; class Actinopteri; order Cyprinodontiformes; family Poeciliidae; genus Gambusia; species Gambusia affinis. The sequence continues at coordinate 11,536,167 of NC_057870.1, forward strand.
GCAACATTTGCACTAAAGTCCCCTCCCATTATGCCAACCCTGACGATAGCCTCAGGGCCCCCAGGAGGGCTGATGTACCATTTCGTCTGAAACCTTTTTGTTTAAATGTATAATGCATAAAAACGGTCACTGTAAATTAGCTACATGTGCATCATGGCAAAATGTATCTATTTTCCTGTAAGTTTTTGCCTACTCCCAAAAATAAAAATGGAATACTTTGTCATGTACCCCACAACGCTTGTCTTTACCATAACAAACGAGGGTTGTGTTATAATCCCCGTGTTATAAGGTGTTGTTTAAAAAGCCATAATTACAGATCTTTTTATATTGCATTCATCCCCCAATAACAAGCTGTGTTTCAGCCCCCTCGCTCTTCCTTGCTGCCTTGTGTACTGCAGTTGTGTGCTGCTGTGTGGTGTCTGTTGTCATGGTGTTCAGAGCCCATGCCAGATGTCATAGTTAACTTTGAGACTCACGCTAGAGGCTATTTTGTTGTCAGTGATTTAGATGAAACACAGACATGGTAAAATTGTTTGACTTGCCCCTCAAAAGCTCCCCACCTCTTTTTTTTGTATTTTTTTTTTTTTTTTGAGAGAGATACAAAATTTTACCTGGAGGCTAACACAGGCTTTTTTACTGTTAAATACAAGAGGCTCCAGGAAGCGCTGTTTGAAATCAGCATGAACATGCAGCTATCAGACAAAGAACTGAAACAGTGAATGTGATAAAAATGCATCCGTGTTTTGTTATGTCGTTATCAAACAAGTAATACAACAGGTTAATGGCTTTTCACACAAGCTTGAGAATTTCCTATTCAATAAGTAAGAATATTATTGAAGAACACATTTGTCTTTAAGAACTTTATTAAGTGAAGCACATTATGTAGATTAGTTATAAGCAAATGTATTTTTGAAAGCCTATTTTTTGTCAATTATTGAGATTGTTTTACTTACAGCTAATATAAACATAGCATTTGAAATCAGAATATCACACCAGACCAATTTAAAACTATTTTTAAAAGGAAAAACGTGCGCTTAATGAAAAGTATGTTTAATACCTGCTTAAAGGTTGTTATTCTAAAAAGGTACTTTTAATCTGACAAATGAGAATTTTCAAATCATATGTTTTTATTTAGCAAATATGACTCTATATATGGAAACGTCAGATACTTGGTAATTTGTCATGCTGCATTGTACCTCAGAATATATTTTTTCTCCCTTAATATATTGTTTTAGATTTTAGAGTTACAGTTATGACTCTCATAGTTGTATTTCTTCTTAATAAAAATGTGAAAAAGAAAAAAAAAGCAAGAAAGCACACGTATACATTTCTACAAAAACCCATTATGGTTTTAGTTGTTGAAAATTAAATTAATTATGTTAATTATCCCTTGAATATGTAGATTTTGTTGATACTTTACAGAGTGGTGCTACAGTGAGTGAATTTGACTGTAACATTTTGTGTTCAGACAATAATTCATCAGCTAACTTTTATTGGTTTAATTTATGGGAGAGCAATTTTCACTACCAACACCGTGGTAAACATCGTTAATCAAAATACATTATTATAATGAAGCTGTTTTCAAATGTTTATTAAAGGAAATAAAAAGGGGGTTACCCTTGCTTTGTGCATCTTTCCGCTGTCACAATAATTAATAGCCAAACTGAAGGTTTCCTTTGCCAGCGCAGATGAGGAGACAGCGCCAGAGTTACAAAGAATAGTTGCACTATAAATTAGTGCTGAACAGTCTGTAATCTTACAGAGGTAGTGCTGTACTAATGCGCCCCACTGTGGTACACAATGCTGGAGACGGCAGCCAATTAAAACCATCGGTGTTAATAGCCATACTAGTTGGTTGATGCTCATTGGACACTGTGTTATAGTGGCGTGAAGGAGCGATTCTCTTGGTGCGCATGTGCCTGAGAGAGTGTGACACAGAATGTGTTCAGGTTGAAATTATGACTTTCAGCTTTTTCAGTCGGCAGGAATGAGTCATCTCTTTATCCCCGGCATCCTTGGTGGCTGCACAAATGTTTCGTTATTATCTGTAAAATGTGCAAACAAATGCTTCGGATGAAACATAATATAAGATGTAAATTTTGCTTTTGAATCATTCTTTCTATTGATTACAGTATTTACTTTTTATTTACTTACCAGTAAATAAAGTTGGCTGACCCCACTGATGTGTCTGTTCTTGGACTTACATCACAAGCTTAACCAGAGTTCAACAAGCGTCCTTTTCTCTTCCCCAGCAACAGTGGTGAGGAAATCACTCACCGCTCGCTGTCTTGAGTGCTATTTGTTAATGAAGGCCAAAGTGTTAGATGATAAATATAGTAGAAGAGAAATGGCACATGTAAGTGATCTCATTTAGCAGCATTACGTTTGAATTTATTGGGGTACTTAGAGGGGACAGAAAGGCCATGACTCTGAACGAGAGGAAAGGGGTGACGAGTTCACATATAGCGACAGGACTTAGTGTGATGGTGGGTTAGAGACAGGTAAGTCTACTTTACAGATGTTCATATCGGTTTATATTTGGGAGTATGCTACTTAAGCCAGGGAGACATGGAAACCTGCTCATCGTACGGTGATTTAGGATAGTAATTACAGTCTTGTGTGTGAATGTCTTCATATGAGTAAAACCAACTTTTAGAATTTACCGATCAATTGAAACAATTTGAATATGTACTATTTAGTAGTTTTTGATGACTACTGCTGGGTTTTATAAATTTAACAGCTAGATTAATTAAATTAAATACAAATTTTAATTGGATCTACATAACAAAAAAAAAATGCAAAGTAGAAAATTTTTTAAATTATTTTTCTCAAATGATTGCTTTGCAAACTCAAATCCATAGGATTTTTGATGTATATTGTGAGAGGACTGAACAAGAAAAATTCTCAATCTCAGTTTCAACTTGGATCAGAGAACAGTCAAAGGCATTTTAATGATTTCTATTTGAAAAGCTTTATAGCAAGTTTTATGTTGGCGTTAGTGGTGTCACTAAACCCATTAAGGCATAAAATGTTATTTAAATGCATAAATGCTTCTTAATATATTAATAAACTGTGGGATATTCACAATTTATATCTGTAAACAATTCCTAGGATTTGAAAGGCATTGGCATTGACTCCCTAACACTTTATAAACATTTTATAACCATTCTTAATATATGTATATATAACACTTACTGTTCACTGCTGGGCTCCCCTAAACAAAAAAACAGATAATTGAAGTGCAGTCATATCCTAATGGAAATATTTTTTGAAACATGTTTCCAAAATAGTTATTATTAGTTATGCTTGAAAAACACTTTTGAAAACATATATATTTCATTTAAATTACAACATTTCGATAAGCTAATGTTTAAAGACCTCATATAAATGTTTACAGCGACGTGGCATACAGCGCAATGCCACTTTGTTCAAGTTTTGAACATTTTTTTTCAGCACCCTGTTTGTTAGTTTTTGTACTGAATTGATTAAAACATTTCAGTACTCATTAGCTCCACAAAATACACTTTGGGCATAAAACCAGTAAATCGGTATAAAACCCCCCCCCCCCAAAAAAACGCACCTTTATTAAGCATTCACAGATTTGTGTAAGAACACGTCTGGTGAACAGTCTCTACTTACTTCTCTGTATATAATCCCTGAATCGGAGGAGGAAAGCTTTGTAGGACTAACTTGGCCGCTCTTGTGGCTCCTGCTTAATCTATGTTCATTTTTTTTTTTTTTTTTATGTAGGGACTCCCTTCATACTGTGCTGTCAACTATTCAGAAGAGTTCTATGGAATCGGTAAATTTACTGGCAGAGTGAGACACGCGGGATGCAAAACCTGCAATTCCTCCTGCTGGTGACACGATTTGGATTGGAGAAGACAAGCGTTGTGTTTTCAATCCATTTCTTGGCCCTGATGTATTCAGTAAATACACTGCCTTGTTGGTAAGAGGGATGTTGACAGAAAATCAAAAGCAATGTAGCAACAGCATCCCATAATGGAGACTTAGCTCTACTTTACACTCCTCTTACAAAGATCTACAATTTGAAAACAATCAATCTCTTCATAAGAGCTTGTTATTTTGCTCCTATAATAAGAGCAGTGGCTTTTCATCATTCCTGCGTGGTGCTGGATTTTGTTTACACTTGAAATGTAGGCATTCATGGCACGAGTGTGAATTGAAAAAGAGGATATGGCAAGGTTTTATTTTTTAGAAACAAACTGGTATATTACTTTTTATCCTTTTTCTTTTACCTCTGTTAATTTAGCCTTGCTTTTTTATTTTTTATCTCACTGTAGATGTCAGTTTCAGATGTAATAATTTTTTTCTCCTACCCCAGACCATCTTGCCGGATTCTGTATCAGTGATCCTTAAACAATATGAAAGGTCTCTAAACTATTAGATACCAGCAGAATGTTTTCTGGTTGGAGAGAACACTGTTTAGGCATCCATTTGTCCTTTTTTGTGCAAGCCTCCTTCCACGTTGGAGATTCTATTAGGCCCTGTCACAAATGACCGTTTAACCGTCTTTCCGCACCCTGACGCCGCGCTTGTTATTACCGCCATTGTCTCTCTCTCAGTTGTTTGTGTGTGTGAGGCTGGGACCCTTTTTATGTGTGGAGAGCTTTTCTGAGGCTTTCCTACGGGCACACTGGTCTGTGTTTACCACTCACTCAGAATGCCTCTTTTCCACAAGTTTGACATGCCTTTTCCTTGCTATGGTAAGCCCTCTCCTTTAAATATATATTTCTGCTTTTGGCCTGGATGTTTTTTTATCTCCATGGTTTAGATCCTGTTGCCCCCAGGGCCAGATTTAAACGTGTGTGGGTCTGTAAGGATTTTTTTTTTTCCCCGCAGAAAAAAAAAGCCATTTTGGATTGGAGCCTCTATGCCATACAAGTGCGACCGAATTGTGTCATTTCAGGTTTTTGAGCCTTCGCTGGAACCAAAGGAAAGTCCAAAAGAGAGGCAAAAAACACAAGACAAAAGCTGATGAAAATGGACCAGATTGGATTATGTCAGACTTGGCATGTGCCTCGTTATGAGGGAAGACTTCGTTCTGTCTTATCGCACTCTGCCTTACAGCTAAATGAATAAAAAAAAAAAAAGAAAGAAAAAAAGGGGGGGAGGGGGGAGAGAAAGCAGATCAGCTCATTGGGAAACAACAGCCAGATCAAAATTGTAAATACTCACATAAAGTGATGTAGGTTCCACATGATTTTTAGTGACAAAACAGGAAGTGAGAGGAGGAGAAAGAGAATTACATTTCAAGTGAAGATGGTTGATTTATCCAAATACTGTAAGTTTAAAATGTTCTAAATAAGAGTTTTGTAGCCATTCTTTCCAAGTTTTGTTTAAATTACCTCAGAAACTCTCTTGGCGAATGTAGCATTATGTTCAGTGAGATCTTGAAAATAAATATTGAAAATCACTACTGTAAGTTCCTCAGGAGTTAGCTTTTAGTTTAAGCAAAGTTCAAGGGAAATTAATTACATTTTTTGACAGCTTGGCTATGTGTAAGTGTCTTAAAAACAAACAGTTAGATGTTTATTATTCTTATTTATATCAGTCTTGGTTCAACTCAGCCTTCGTGTTTAATTCAGCTTTCCATCCTTGCCACGCTGCGGTAACATTCAACAGGTCATTAAGACCTATTAAGCTCTGAATGTTATTTAATTACATTACATATACACACTGCACAGCATAACACTGAACAGACAGTCTCACAGTAAAAGTCAAATGAGGATAAAAGATGTTGAATTAAACAGTGGCATATGATTTGGATTCTTACCGTCAGTGAAGCCCAACTGTGATGCTGTAACATCCTAATTTTGTGCTTAATATGCATGGTGACTATTGTGGAATCGGTTATAAAGTAATTCCACCTCTTACTAAATCTTTTTTTTTTTTTTTCTTGTTAGCATAATAATACAATTTCCCAAACATGCTCCGTTGGCAAGTTATGGATTTGTTTAGCAACTTGCCAGGCAAAAGGAAGATGTACCAAAAAAAAAAAAAGTATATCACCTAGGATGGATCCAGATGGCCAAAAGACCTCAACTGATTCCTTTCAAAGTTGAAAAGTAGAGGTGTGTACTCCGAGTTCCCAGGGATGATGGTCGCCCTCACTCAGTTGTGTCCAGCCACCTTAACTTACTAAAATGCGATTCGAAGACTGCAGATCTTGGCGAGCCTTGCCGAGATAGGAGACATCCGCCCGTGTTTTGGCATCTGTTGCTTTGCCGGGGTTAGCCCTACAAAGTCAGGCATGGACCCACCACATGTGGAGACGGTCTTTACGGTCGGGCGCCATATGAGCCGCTGGCAGGGGGCTCGGGCATTCCCAGAATCATAAGCAAATTAACAGAGCTTGTATTTTGCTGAAACAGAACAGACCCAGAGCTGAAGCTTGTTAAACTATGTAGCAATCAACCAACTGTGATCAACACACCGTATACTTGTTTTTGCACAGTAAATCTTCCTCAGTGTTCATTTAAGAGTGAACGTGTTCTTACCTCTGTGCCTTGTCTTGTCTGTTCGCTCTACACTGACATGTCCTGAAGTCCTTGTTTAGCACCTTTCCTTGTGTGCCCAAGGTGTGAACTGATAGCTAGTGTCAGCTCACATCACCAATGCAATGGACAGACAGAAATGGTTGAGCTTGTGCATAAATGCTCAGGCCCCCAGGATTATCTGAGACTAGAAAGGTACAAATATTAGAAAGGAGGAAGGGAGCAAAGTAGAAGAAATCAGAGTGCTCAGACTTTAACGGGCAGTTGTCAATTTCCCCCAGTTTAGCTGAAGGAGAAACAATTTTCCCAGAGTTAAACTGTCGGATCAATGAAGCTTTTCAGCCAATAATTAGTCCACAGTGACATCACCTGTTGATAGGTTCACTGCTGCACAAGAAAAAAAAAAAAACTAACTCAAATAGTCTATTCACAAGATTCAATCACCACCTGCCAGTTAATTATGCACTGAAAGTGAGGGGCAAGAGTTCAGCAGTGAAACACTTTGATTAAGCCCTTTGAACCCAAGTGGGAAAGAAATCAGTTCTCTTAATCCTCACTCCTATTAAATCATCCTAGCCGTAGGAAACAGACCTCTGCGTCCATCATCTGTGGGTCAGCCAAGTGCAGCGCTGTTACAACACCATCGCTGCCATGATCTGAACCTCAGGACCTGAATCCAAAATATAAACATAAACACGCCAGGGATATGGGGAAGAGGAAAAATAAGAAAAAATAGAAGGTGTAAATGAGTTATCTGCAAAATGTTGATCCAGTGGGGGTTATAAAGAACATTTCCATCTGGTTTTAATAGCCACAGGGGATATGAACTACATGATAGGAGATCTTTTTGATCATAGAAGTAAGGCTTCTCTCATTAGCACAAGTCACGTTCTCAACTTCATGTAGTTCACACTTTTCATCATTTTACCATAAGGGTCAAGTACTGAAAGAGCAGGCTGAAAAGTTAAACAACCTGCTACAAATGGAAGTATATCTGAGGGGCACATACTGATCTTAACAGATGAAGGTCACTTTAAAAAAAACCAAACAAAAAAAAACCAAACATGCTAATATCTGGAACATAATCGCATCACAAAATTATTTCACACACTTTGAACTGTTTCACATTTTGCCAAAACTTCAATATGAAATGTTTTGGTTTTTAAGATGTGAACAAACAGGAATCAGAAGAGCTCTTTTTCTTCAGCACTCTTCAATCTGACATCCTAAATAAAATCCAGTGCAAAAAACATCCTTCAAAAATCACTGAATTTGTAGATTGAATCGGTGAATTGGTGTGCAATTTAATTTCAGTGTAAGTACTGATGTTCTCCTGCACATCTCAGAGGTTTGTTAGAGAACACCAGTGAATCATGAAGAAGCAAAACAGATTGTGTAATGTGAATCTAGCAATGTGTGTGCCTTCAAGGTGTGTGTTCGCCTTGAACACACACACAATCTCACTGGGAAGTGTGGTGTTGGCAGCATTGTGCTGTGGGGTTATAGAGAGGCTGATCAAAATGAATGGGAAGATGGATAGAGCTAAACACAGGATAAAACACCTGACATACAACCATCACTATAATGGAGTGGCTGAGATTAAAGCAAACCCAGGTGTTACAATGGCCCAGTTAAAGCCCATGTCTAGATCCAACTGAGAATCTGTCGCAAGACTTCAAAATATCTTCATTCAATGTGACAGCATACTATCATGCAAACAGTATAATTTGAAAAGAAGAAGACATGCATGTATTTGTTGTACTTGTCTATAAGCCGAAGGTGTCCACATTGTGTGTATCTTAAGTTTTTCCTTTGATTTAAAAAAAAAAAATGTCTTATACGTATTTGACTTTAATTTCTTTTCCCTATATGTAGCAGTTATTTAATGCAGTAAAGGACTAGATGGCATATAGTACCAGAAGGTTAGGTTCATCTACTGGAGCTGTTGTCAGTAATCAATAAAAACAATACAAAAGAATAACTGCTTTCAATATTATGTATTTTAAAGAAGGAAAAATAAGTGAACACCACAAGACACAAACATATATGAAAAACCAAAAAAATAAAGACAATAAATATATACATACACAATACTGCAGTAAATCTTGTATATAAATGTGCACAAAGAGTCCTATCTTTCCCCAGTAGTCAGCACATTGTCTGACTGACACACATTTAAAAGTCCATAATTTAATTGTCCAATTGTTTGAGATGAAAATGTCCAAGTGCAATTTGTTTCCACCAGAGAAGGGATGAATTGTGTGTCTTTATAATGAGATGGAGGGGGAAATGTTGTGGACCATCAGACTCCTACCAGACCAATGGAGCAGTATAGAGTGAGTTTTAAGGTTCTCCTGGCTCCAGCCAGTTGTCAGAAGCTCGCCATCCTTTGACCCTACCAAGGGATCACCTGGCCTGTATTAAAATAAACAGGACCAGAAAATTACCAGCCTGCTAGTTAACTAGACTTTTTCAGATATTATACACAGAAATAAATGCATTTATATCCACAAGCTAATCGTTAAGACAAAATAAAGATATTAGCATTTACCTCATTATCTTAAACACATATTGAATTTAAGAAGTTAAAATTGATGATCAAACAATTAGCATTGGCTACCACCACCAACATGCCAACCAAACAAACAACATTTGTGTTCATTACTCACCAATTCCATATATAGTTCAGTGCATGACAACTTCACGGCTCCAAGCTCACTGGATGTTCAGATCTACATGATTTTTTATATTGTGAGTATTAAAAGTGCATAATAAACAAAGAGATAACCTAATTGTTTGGAAGAACAAACCTGTAGCTCCTTTGTCTCCAGCTCTCCCCCACACACCTGACAGGGAAAGCTGGAGCAGGCCTGATTAACCACTCAAAATGCAGTGATTGGCTGAATGCACTGTGTGACTGACTGTCACTCTAACCAATGGAGCAGGAAAGGCGGGATTAGGGGCAATCTTTTACCCTGGGTTACATATATGATTTACAAAATGTTTGGAAAAATAATTATAAATGGTCTTTTTGGTAAAAATGTTTTGTACATCTGTGTGGATCTGGGAGGCTGGGCTCACGCACATCCTAAACAAAAATGTTATTGATTAGTTTACTTTTGTCTATTTACCGTCTGACGCTTTTTCTATAAGCAAAATGTCACTGTGTGATGAAGCTAAACTAAATATGAGAAAACTTTAGTTAAATCATGTCAAGAAATGTCAAAAAGTGTAGAAATTAAACAAATGCTACTTCTATGGATATCACAGCAGCAGGACGTGACCTGGGAATCAGTAGTAGGACAGTTTACTTCAAAGGTATAGCCTCTTAAATTGAGTTGGTAAAAATCTGGATATTGGCTGCATTGAAGTTTTCAAAGAGTGTGGAAAAAAGTAGTTGCTTATAGTCTGGACATGATGATAGTTTCTAGATGTTGAGAAGTGGTAGAGACGCTCCCCCTCAAAAGTCTTTGTGCTGTACTTCCGCACAGTCTTCCGCTAACTTGATTTGACAAAGTATTAAAAAGCATTGAACACAAATAGATGCCACACTTTTCAGACTTTAATTTGCACCTTTCTTTTCACAATTATACTTCACTCTACATTCATCTATCATCATAACATCCCAATAAAATGCAGTGAAGTTTGTCCTGCAAAATGACAAACTGTGAAAAAGTTCACGGGGCACGAACAATTTTGGAAGGCGCTGTAGCCTGTTGTCAAAGATCCATTTTATTATTTCTAAAACGATAAACACTTCAGATCAAGGCCAAACACACTGAACCTATGTGAATTTATTGCAACGCTTTATCAACTCTGATTAGCTGACGCTTGTGCAATCAAAGTGGAAGCTGCATAATTTAGAAGCTGCATTAAACAAAGTTGGCCTGGCAATATCTAAATGTTTAAAAGTCAAGTGAAAGAAGGAGATGGTTAGGCCTGAAGTTATGTCCTCCATGGGAACTTTGCAAAGATCCACTCGCAGATTTATAGCCACTTACCTCAGAGCTGGAGTCGACTTTCATAAACATGCCTTCAGACAAAGTTCCCCCCACATCTCCCGCCCCTGCTTGTAAATAAATACAGATATGTCTCTTTAACAGACAGCAGCAATTTAAAATATTACTAGCAGCATAATTTTACCGCATGCATTATTATTTTATAGCGCGTTGTGCTTTAATGTGTTGAAGCTCAAAGTTTCATGGCCGACCCCCAAAGATATTATTCAGTGGCAGCATCTGATTATGAGTCTGTTGTTGGGCAAGCAATACGACGGTCTTTCTTTCCACTCTTGGCTAATATTCTAATGGAAATTAATGGAATCAACAAACTAGATCTGACTTTTTAACTTGTACTACAATGTCTAAATTTGAGTGATTTTTGTCTAAGGTTAGGAATCCTTTCCTTCACATATAACTTTAGAGTGACAGACATTCAAATAAGACCTTGGATTTTCAGCCCTTTTAACAGTAAACCTGTACTTTATCTGCCTAATTATGGTGGGTATAAACTCTAACCATCTGCATGCATGTATTTACATCTCTGCTTGTGTTTATGCATGCACGGTGATTTAAGTGGGCTTAGTGTCAAAACAAGTCTAATGAGCTGATGCAATAATTATCAGCCATTTTGCTCTTACTGAAACTAATTGAGGCTTTATATTTGAGTTAATACCGCTGCCTGCGTGTATGATTTTATAGTTACCAAAATGCTCGGCAAAAAAAAAAATAAATAAATAAATTAAAAGTCCCAATAATTTAGATTTTTACTTCGTGGGTGCCAGCGTTTTATTGCATTCCTATTAACCATATTTATGGTCTTTGACTGCCTTTTACTGTCGAAGGTCAAAAATGAATTGTTTGTTTTTATGTTTTTGCACTAACCCGGTTAGCTTGTCACAAAGCTTTGGCTGCTTTGTCTTTTATTTGCTGTAGAGAGTCTTATAACGTATTGATACACAATTATATATAAAACAAACAAAAGCAGCAGTATATTTCATTGTGATTCAATGTGATAGACAAACACAAAGCGGTTTATAATTATGAAGTAGAAGGTCTATCTAGGAAAATTTCAGTAGGATACATTCAAGTTTGTGGCTGTAATGTTGAAAACATGAAAAAGTTTAATGAGCATGAATACCGTACTTTTGCAAGACCTGTGAATATAAAACAACAAAACAAAATGCTTTCCTTTCTATTTTGTCATCTCAGCAAGACAAATCTCATGATTTAATAACTTCAAGTAATACAAAGGCTCAGCTTAGTAATGATATGCTAGGGTTCCTATTCCTTTACGTTGTATGTGCACTCGACTTTACGTTCCTCCTTTCCTGCTCCTTTTATACTTTGCTTCATGAATTTGAAGCACTTTACGGAATTCTCTGTTTTATCCAACGTGAATGTGAGCCAATCCCCCAGACCCTCTTGCTCTTGTAAGGAATCTCTAAGGCTATCAGGGTCTCCTGTGTCCCTCTGTTTCACACACCAAATTGATGCCTCCAACTGGAAATGGCACTTTCAGCAAGATTTGCTATTCTAAACCACCTCAAACCCATGTGATCTCACCCATTCACTCTCGGCGGGATTGCCATGAAATGTGGCGTATAGCTTCAAAAAGCCAATGAACATGGAATGCTTGAATGGAAAGCTGATATCAGGAAAAAGAAAGAGAGAAGATATTCTAAAATTGTGGCAATGTAGCGCGGCATTTTTCAGCCCTCTGAACAAAGAGCAACAAGCCTGCAAATAAGGGGGTTTTACCACCGGGAAAGAAATAAAGGGTAACACGCAGTTAGACTATAAGAAATCCGTAATGGCCTCAATTTTTATAGGAAATGTAAGATTATTAACTGCTGATATTTGATTGCTAGTTAGATTATTTCTGAAGGGTGCCCAAGTTTTATTTAAGGGTAGTAGATTAAAAGGGGTTCAACACAAATACAAACCACGTTTTTTACTTTTTTTGTGTGAAAGTAGTTAATTTGCATTCCTCTTTAAAATTGCTCAATAAATCATTCACTGTTTGGTCATATCGGCCCCTGTCTCCCTGTTAATTCAGACCACATCATTTACAACAATACATGACATTTAGAGCTTGACATCTTTTTCCCCTGCTCTGCCACCCCATGTAAACGAGGAGCACAGTGACCATGTTGCTCAGCTTAGGGCCTAGTTATGATATAATTTGACACTAAAGTAGGAGGAGAAGGGAAAAGGTGTGACCACAGATCCCTCCCTTGACTTATTTTCATCCTCGTGTCTCTTTGGGGCCGCACATTTCTCCTGTGAGGCTTTACACACTGGCATAATGGATAAGGGCAAGGGTGTGAAAGGAGCACCTTAAGGCTCCTCATTCAGCTCTCGCAATCTCTGCTGCACACACTCTTGAGCTGTGAAGGCCCTCTTTCTTTGCCCGGCTAGCATGGGAGCCCTGTAATAGGCTCTAATTGATAGGGAGGTGTTGAGGTCTTTCTGTATGGGCTGACGGGATGAGGGTAAGTGAGAGAAAGGGGGTGAGAGCGAGAGAGGATTACATGTAGGCATGTGGGTGGGGCAGGGAAAGAGGAGGAGGCGCGGCCGCAGGAGCGGCCCAGGCCCCCGTTCGTAATGAGTCATTAATTTCCTCGCAGTTTTGTGGCGGTTGGCTCATTACTGGTCTGCAGAGGAGCTGAAACAAAGCTCCGGGTAGGTAGGAGGTGAGCTTAAATAGTTGGGCCCCAACACTCCCTGACAAAAGGAGAACGGGAACGTTGAATGGCACTTGGAACAGATGCATTCAAAAGTGGCAGATGCAAATTGCGGGAGAGCAAGTCTCTCTTCAAGCACTTTTCTCTTCTTATTTTGCCAGAACTGCAGCCTGAGAGTCTAATTAGTCAGGGAGGTGTTTCACTTCTGATGGGGCCTTGTCTCGTTATTGTTGTGCAGAGGATTCCCAAAAATAGGAGGAAACATGTGTTTCTGATCAAGGTATAGATTAATACTTCAATAAATTTCATTAATCTCTCTCCTTTTTTTACCCTATAGAAAGGCAAATGTGTTCACTGTGTTCAAGCTTTAAGTTGGTATCACATAGTGTTTAAGATGCAACAAGAGTGGGAAGATGATGCCCGCAGGTTATTAATTATGTTTTTAATTATGTGTTTATGCTCTCTTCCCCGTAGGCATAATAATTATGAACAAATTGGCTGTGGTTCTAATAAAAACGTGGCAGTCTCTTGTTTTGTGAAGTGATTGAATCACAAGGCAAAGGTCATGTGTGGATCAAACCACAGTCAAGTACTGACAGGTACTGGAACAGCAAAGTGAAATAATTCCTGCAATGAAACAATTATCTCTCTTTTCTTTAATATTGTGTTTTATAAAAGATGTTTGTTGGAATACTCAATCCACCTGCATTTTATCAACTTAATATGTGCAGTATTAAGAAAAGGTTAATTGATTTTAGATATTTGATTTTAAATGAAATTATATGGGTATATTTTTGGATTAATTGCTAACAGTGGTGTATTTCATGTGTTTATTTCTTTTAACACTGATTATGGCTTAGTGCTAACAAAAACCAAAATTCAGTTTCTGATTTATTTAGAATATAAGAAATTATTTTTAATACAGAAGGGCAGTCTATTGAAAAATATGTCATTGTAATGTACTGTATATTCACTCACCATTTGGTCAGGGCTCTTAAGAAAGGGCAGGTTACTTCAACATTGGCTTTCAGCTTGTTTAGACTGTTGGATCTGGAGTTTGTCATCTCAAAAAGGAGCTTAAAATAGTTGGATTTTATTCCACTCCACTTCTCATTCATGCTTACAATGCAGAATTTGCTACAATCTGAAAAGAGGACTTTTAACCAGTGAGAGAAATTGTATGCCTCTTGTCGTCAGCCAGAAAAGGAAACTGACAAAAGGACTTTTCATTAACTTTCAGTATGCTTGGACACAGCTAACTTTTTTTAGCCTAAACTTTTTGTGAATGTCCCCACTTTGTATGGCAGGTGTCAGTGACTTTCTTGTTAACACGGTGATACATTAATTGGTCCTACATAATCAAAAGATGTCGTGAATGTCGAGTTTTTATTATCTGTAACCCCTAAATGTCAACACAAAAATTTAAATATATCACTCTGTGTATTAAATCTGTACGAATATATACTTGTAATTCTTTGATGAAATTCCAAAAATAGATTATTACTATTATTTTTTGGATTATATTCAAATTCACTGAAATGCGAATTTAGTGAAATCATTTTGGGGAATAACTTCAAGAACTGGAGGTGACGTCAGTGACCATGAATTGTCACCGTGTGCTTCAAAGTTCACCTCCTCCTGCTCGGTTTTATGTTCATATCAGAGCCCTCGAGCACCCGATCAGCACATCACCTGAGAGAGATACAAGAAAGGAGAGACAGAGAGAGAGGGAATAGAGAGAGCATGAGAATGGCCCTGCCTCCTGATCCATAACAGTCATTGCCTGTTACATACATTTCAGAATTCATTCAGGCTATGAAGATAATCGAGGTAGTCGACAGTTTCCCCTGCAGCCCAATGGATTTATGATAGCACTGTCAAGAAAATGAGGCAAAATGACACAGTAGCTGACTTTAGCTGCAAATAATGTGATAGGCCGTACAGTGGTGCAGCAGCAGCTGCTGTCATCGCAGGTAATAGCCTATAAAGAAGCCTGATAGCAATACCTGTCATTTCTTAATGGCTGACTTCACTGAAGAGCTTTTGTGGCCTTTAACATGAAGATAATAGAAGATACAACAAATTTTACAGCTTTTGCATTGCATTCATAATTTATCTCCAGAGGCGCTAGCAGCGCAAGCAGCAGCAGCAGCAGCACAACAAGGACAACATGCTCATGTAGATGTGCTGCAAGAGGGATGAGAGTGAAGAGAGGCTGCAGGGCATCACGTCTTTTTAGTGCTTTGTAATTAAAGGAGAGAACTTTACATGGTTTAAAAACTGTCATATCAAATAGAAACACTGTTATGCCTTTAAATTTAAATATTCAGATGTAAATTAAAATTGGAACTGTGAATGTTAATTTTCTGCTTTTGTAAGATAGTTTAAAAATGTCTATCTTACAATATGGCAATAAGTAATGATTTGAAAGGGACAGCTTTATTTGAGCGCAACAAAGGTGACACTTCGTCACTTGCTTGTAGTAATCAGCATATTTTAAATGGATAGTTGTGGATTTTCAATGTAAACCTCTATTAAAAGGTTATGTGAAGTTGCTGCAATACATAACTCCCTCTTCATTTAGTATAAATGCAGTTTAGTGGTTCCTGAGGGCTAAAGTTAATGTCTAGTCCAAATCTAAATGGGACTTCTACCACCTTACAACTACACCAATCTCAAAAACATCACATTGGTATATGCAAACACTGTGCATCCAGACCATTTTCATGTTTGCAGTGGAACTTTGTTTACACAAAAAAGTGAAAAATGCAG
Organism: Gambusia affinis; assembly: GCF_019740435.1. Classification (NCBI taxonomy): domain Eukaryota; kingdom Metazoa; phylum Chordata; class Actinopteri; order Cyprinodontiformes; family Poeciliidae; genus Gambusia; species Gambusia affinis. The sequence goes on from NC_057870.1 coordinate 11,552,142, forward strand.
GTTGGTGGTGAACCACCAGTGAGCCTCCACTCGGTGTGATCTGAGTACAGAACATATAGTGGGTTTGTTTAGAGTAACTGTCTGATATAAAAGTAATGCAGTCTAAAAAGTAAACAAAAAAAAAAAAAATGTTAAGTAGTTTAAGGTGATGTTAACTTTGTCAGATTTTACAGTGCCTTACTTTTTAGGCAGTAGCTCTGACTGGAAATGCGTTACATATTCTGCATTGCCTTCTAATTCTCTTCCCAGTCTAAACAATTGTTGAATTTTATGCAAAACCACTGCCTAATGCAAACATGGTGATGAACGTTTCAAAGGAAACTGAGGTCTAAAAATCAGCCACTGTTCTGTTTTGCTTTGCTGTCAAAGAGGTTTGACTGAAAGACCAGTGCACCAGATCATATCTGCACATTTGTAGTTAACAGGCTTGCCAAGTCAGCTTCTTCCAATATATTTAGCAACATTCCAGACATTAAGTCAGTTGGCCAATATCAGCATTGGTAAGTCAGGCTTTTTAAAGATTGTTAATCGGCCATTGGCCAGAAAACTGCAACCAGTGAACCCCTCCTGGAAAGGTGTGCTACATAAATTCAGTCTGCGTTCCATTAACTCCTCCTCACCCTATTAGAAGAACCTCACTTAAAAAAAAAAATCCTGAACAATACCTTCACTAGCTGGGACTTTCCATGTTAATGTAATGTGTTGTTTTTAAAACAATAATGACATTTTTTTATGTTAATTGACACAGAATTTAGCTCATGCCTGCACTAACGCCACACACACCCTACATGGCCCCATCACAAAGTACGTTTAAATCCTTGCTGTGTATTTTGGCCTTCAGACAGATGTGTGAGTGTGTCCTTTTATCTGCAGTTTCCATCCATCCACATCATTCATTAAGAGCTCTCCCAAGGCTAGAGCGGCTACATAAACACGAAGGTTGAGGCCAGGGCTGCTCTTTCACCTCACCGCAGAGGACTTCAAAGTCACTCCTCCTTCACACGGCAGATGAATGCTCCCCGTCTGCAGGGTTGATATATTGTCCTGGGTTGCTGTCTTCTTACTGTACTGTGCCTGTGACTTGAGGCCCCATCACGGAGCCGGAACCGGGCCATTTGTTAGTTTTAGCTGTGTCTCATAGGCCTGGTTTTAATTCTAAAAGGAGAACATTAATCCTTTTAATACAACACTTTGTGGGATCGTTTTCCTGCAACGCTAATGCCGTCTATTATTAACCCTATTAAAGGAGTAATACAAATTAAGTAGAGTGCTAAAAGTCCATCATTAGTTTCTCTGTCCTGTTTAAACTAATTCTCAATTTATGATCTAAATGATTAAACTGTAGGAGATGCTTAATGCTTTGGCTATACATTTATACAAATTAGTGCACATATTTATTAGCAGACATGTCTAAGTTTACAGAGACACGCTGCTCTCTCCTGTTTGCTGCAGTTCCTCTAAATCCTGTAATGTCCTCAGTTTGATCCCTGGTTTCATTCTGTCATGAGGGAACAGAAATATCCATCTCCAATCAGGCTTTAATGAACAGCCTGATGAGTGCTGGGCAGAACTGAATTACAAGATAGATTTGAAGAGCGTGGGAGTTTGTGTGCACCAAATTGGCGGATATGCATGAGTGCAAGGTAGGGAACAAGTGAAACAGGACACACAGGAGTGGATCCCCTCCCGAGTTCAAAAAGAAAAATTGGCTAATTCTGTCATTTAAGCGTGATGGAATTACCTTATCTGGTCCTATGAGTGTTCATTTATTAGGGTCAAACTGTGGAAGGATACACAGCGGATAAAGGAGGGGTGGGGTTAAGGGAGCGAAAGTGGAAGTGATGAAGGGTCAGATTTCCAAATTGGAAAGCAAGTGAGATAAAGAAGTGAATGAGTGGAAAATGATACAGAGAGGGGGTATATAGAACAAAAAGAGAGCAAGAGAGTCAGTGGTTTGAGAGACAGCTTGCCAGGGCCAGAACATATTGAGGGCAGCAGGTGGAAGAGTGGCACAGTTAATTAAAACGCCTGTCTTAATGTCTCAGCCCGTCACTCCAGGGAAAGAAAGAGACACTGAGAGGGAGAGGGAGAGGAGGAGAGAGTTGCCAGGTTGGAGCTGGGCTGCACCCAAGCAGTCATCGACTCAGCAAACGAACCAACCAGCCAGCCAACCCACCAGGCCACATGTCAGACAAGCCCTGACACCATGCCCTTCACCCCCATCATCCTCTGACACACATAAATGGACATGTGTTCACGTGCCTGCTGGTAAAATGACCTCTATTCATGTCGAAACCCAGCTTGGTACTTTTAAACTAATTGTGTCTCCCATTACCCTCGCTAAAATGTAGGATTCTTATAAAACCTCTTCCTCTAAAATAGGAGGAAAAACACAAACCCACACACATACCCACATTTCTTGTATTGTATTGCTCAGCAGCATCTGTAGCGTGCTGCAGCCTTGCAGCGTAATCTGTCTGCTTTTAATAATTCATGGAAAGCACCGGCTGTGCACTGTTCTCTGAACACTGAGGGTAATGGTGATGTTATAATATTTCTATCATGGCCTGTCTGCTGCAGCAAGAAAAAGAATCAAGCCAAAGATCTGATAAGGAGTCTGTTCTGTCTCGTAACAACATTTGGTGGTTGTCGCTGCTCCGTAAGTGGACCTGAACAAATGTTTTCCGCTCTGCGAAGCACATTGGAGCAAACTGTGAGAGGAGATTGAGAAAATGTCAATACACACCACACCACAAGACAACACAGATATGCGATGTTATGCAAAGACATGCACGCTTTAATCAGTATCTGGTTTAGTGACACTTGAAGCTTTTCGGTTTTAAACTTAGCGTATGTTTAAAAAGACAAACAAACATCAAGTAGGAGCAGCTTTGCTTATGTTGAAGATCTGAGTGTGGAATGGTGCAACGTGAATTTTATTTCTCTTGAATGTTGAAAGACCATCTGCTCAAGCTCTTGTTTTTATTTGTGAAAACAGAGCTGTTAGTATGTTTATCTATGCTCTGTTATTTTGGCTTTTTAAAATAAATAAACCTGAGACTTCAAATAATTGTTAAAAAAAAAAATCTATCAAAAATATTTAGTGTCCCATGAACCCATGGCAAAACAGACCAATAGCTAGTCATAACAGACTCTAGAGTGGACTTTTACTATTTTAAAGAAGTCAGATTTCAAAAATGTCATACAGAAGGCTATTTCATAAATCTTTGAAGAATCAGGACTTCTACATTTGAATGTTTTCACAAAAGTTGATGGTAAAAATGGGTAGGAGGTTGTTTCTCAACTAAGAGCTTTTCCAGTAACAGATAAATATATGGGAGTAGTGTTGTTAAAAAGTAGAAATGTTATATTCTGTTACAGGAATATTATTTTATTAACTTGACTCTGATTTATTTTTGTGTTACTTTGCTACTTTGAGTGGAATGCTTTCCATGTTTCTTTCACAGTCATGTTTCATGTAGGAAGATATTAGGTGACACACCGCCTCCTATCATCGGTTTTTGTGTAAATAGATATGGATTTATCAGCCACACAAGAACCACACTAAGCCAGTATGTAATTAAGATTTTAGAAATCACTCATGTACCATCATTTAGCTTTTGCCATTTGACCTAACTAATCAGGATTTACACTAAATGATTACTCCAACAGAGCCACTTTTACAGGTTACAGCTTTAACTGCTAATGTACAACTATTCCCTTAAACTTTGTTCTTGCACTGGAAATGACACACTCTCATGTGTGGTTCTTATAAATAAAATTTTTTGCTTTTGAAATAGCGGTGTTGTTTCCTCCCATTTCATGGAAAAGCAGGCTCCAGCCTCCAGTCACGGCTGTGGGCAGTGATTGTGGACACAATGATTGTGGATACACTGATGTAGTTTGACTAATGTTTTATCGGACCACGCTGTATCGTTGTGGATTGCTTTGTCAATACTCAGCCATGGTTCTTCAGTGAGCAAGAATCACATATTGTCAGGCTGAGTGACAAGCTGGAGATGGCAGATAATTCAAAGAAATTGGAAGTGTGAAATCTTTAAGGGCCACTTCTTAACACGGCAAATGCCAGGGTATCTTTCCATCATCTGCTGCTCTCACAAGCCTCAGCATTGTTAATGGTAGCCTGTCTGTCCATCACCTTAGCTTCAGAGGGGATTTAGACTTGTTTGGTGCCTTATCTCTCTGACTGTCTCACTATAACCTGACCAATGCACTGGGCTCTTGTGCCATGTGTGTGTTCTATGCAACCAGCCCTGCTGTAAATTTACACCCTGAGTAAGTAATATTCTTCTTTTCATCCAGTTATTTATAGATATTAATGAGTCTGATTTTCAGTGCATCCATTGGTGTATTTGATGATTTTAAAAAAGGAGCAAAAAAGCAGGGGCCCAGTTTAATGGCACTTGTAGTGCTTGTTAATTTAGCTGTCAGCGCTCCTTATTTACCTCAGATTGCAGAACATGGGAGCGTGTTGTCCTTTTGAATCCTTTGTTTAAGCTGCTGGCTTTTTGGAAGCAAGTCACCGCCAGCATTCAGCTTTGGTTTTGGTGTGAGTAACCCAAAAAAAGGAGGAAACCAGTCACCGGTCACATTTTAGTATACAGCTCTGTAAAAGTGCTTTTACAGACGTGAACTTTGTCACATTTTGTCATGGAAAAACAAAGTTAATACTTCATAGAGCAAAGTTTTGCTGCAAGAAGAGCTAGAAGTCTTCACCCAATCAGTTTAGCAAAACGACCCAAGATCAGTCTTTTCAGTCGTTCACAGATGGAAGCATCTGTGAAAAGCAAATTTCAAATCCTAGATTAACAGCTGTAATTAGGTCTAGACTTTGAGCCATTCTCACATGTCCAATGTAAGTTGACCCTCTGCCTCATTTCTGTATTTTAAACAACAAACAGTTTAACTCTTTTTTTTGTTGTTGTTGTTTTTAGCAATTAGGTATGCAAACCTCAGATTTGTATTTGCAAGAAATTTGGAAACCATGTATGCTTTTCCTTGCCATTTATGTTTACTTATTACTTTGTGTTACTCTATAGCAAAAAATCCAGGAGAATACATGTGAAAAAATTAGCTACTATTAGTTTTATACTATAAAAAACTAATAAAGTATGAAACTAATAGTTTTATACTATAGTATAAAATATATACTTATATATATACTTATATAGTATAAAATATATTTATACTAGTATAAATAGTATAAATTCTGAATTAAATGTTACTAGTATAAGGAATATTACTTTAAAGAATTCTTTGTCTTTTCTGATCAAATGCACACTGTAACAAAAACTTTTAATATAGCCATCAGATTGCCTGAAACATTTGATCTGCATATTATATTTTAGTTATAAAAACTTTGTCGAGGCTGTACATATCAGTTTCTTTCTATGAATATACAGGACATTCCATTATTAATTCTAGATCTGGGTCATTTAAATCCCCAAAATTAACCTAAAAGTCTGAAATGCAAGTTAATTATTAGTTTGGTAATGAGGTTTATGATTAATAAGTTAGGGATTCACACAGGAGTACAGATCTGGTATGTGTGGGTTTAAGTGTTTGTGTGTACACCCTTGTAAAAGTCGACTGTTCCAGGCTTCACTTGTATCACCCTGACCTATCTTGTTCTCCCTGCCAATTTTCCCTCTTTGTTGCACTCATGTTCTCTTAGTCATTTAATGGAAACAATTAATCAATGAAGAAAGAAAAGGAAGAGGAGGCGACAGCTGGAGAGGTGGAAGAAAGTCTGACATTCACCCTTGCTAATTCTTTTTTAATATTGAGTTGTGTTTACCCAAAAACGTAAGATGAAAAAAGACAAAAGGAATTACAAAACAAACCCACATAGAGGAAAGCAAATCGCGGAGGACAGTAAAGAAAAGATCGAGAAGGACAAAGCCTGTAATGGTTTCAATTCCTTTCCAGAGATCTTGTGTCACAGGGAGGTAGTTCCCAGGCAGACGCATCTCAAGCTGTTTAAACATCCATTAGGATGTTTTGGTTCTATCAGCCCAGAAATACGGCGAGACAAGAGAGAAACGACCAGATGACGATAGGAAAATTGAAGAGGAAAAGAGAAGGAGGCCGACCAAGAAAAACTGAGAGCAGGAAAGAGGGCAGTGAGTTGATGGGAACAGCAGATAGAGGAGAAAAGGAAATTTATCAAAAAACTCATGTGATATTTAATGATCCTTGTATGTGGAGAGAGTAGACCACACCAGCTCGTTCTCCTCCGCCAAATACCGATCCCCTAACTTAATTTCCTGCTCAATTGCTGTTCTATAGTGCATAGTACAGTGATACAGCCTGGTAATATAGAAAACAGATTGCCTGTGCGGCAGAGTGGATAAGGCTGAGGCTTGTGCTGCTGGAGACCTGAAGTCTCCAGGGGGGTCTTGTCGGTGGGCTTCACAAAACCAACAAAGCCCATCTTTCGCTGCGACTGGCAGCAGCTGGCAGGTAAATCTTCAAGCAGTGGAGGCGGGGAGGTGGATCTGTGGGTGTGGTGTATGACTTGACTGAGTTTCTGCATGGTGTGTGTGTGTGGCGCATGGAGTCTTGCTATTCTTTGTAGTGTAGAGTACCACAGTCTTCCAGTCTGTGTTTGCTGATGTGCTGTGACTCCAATCCACTCAGAAATGTAGGCCTGTGTGGACAGCAACCATCAATCAATGTACAGAACAGTGTGTAACTACATCTGTACTGTTTTCCCAGATACACACACGAACACACCCCTACACACACACGCCCACTTTCCATCAGGAATACATACCTACTGTACACCTGTCTGTTACTTTGTGAGATCGTTTGATGGAAAGCTGAATTTTCTGTCTATTTGCTTCCTTGCAACAATCCACTTGAGACTCCCAGAGCCCTGGTTTTGATTTTCAACAGATATAGCTTGGAATCTGATTGCAGAAATATATGCATGTCTTATTGGTACATGAATAGAAAATTGCCCAATTTTGTTAAGTAACTGTACGTAAATTTTTCTACTTGGTTCTTAAAGTGTCAACAAAATCATCAAAGCAAAGTTGAAGGGGCAAAAGGTTCACTAGTTAAGAAGCCACAGACTGCAAGGACCTGTCCCTCTTAGTGTTTAGACTGGTTCTCACGGATTCTGGGTTTGGGATGGAAACCCAAACCCTGACATAAATATTTGGTAGACTGCCTATTTAGAGCCTTTCAGATGATAACCTTAAAATAAAAGTGAGAACAATTACTTTATATATAGTTCTAAAATCTTTTGGGAGTCAACGAGAAGACGGTGTAGAACAGGGTCAATTTAAGTGTGTAGATTTAGTAAGATGTCTGGCTGCTGCTTTCTAACCTGCCTGCAGACATGAAAGTGATGATCTGTCCAGATTGGTAGAAAGAGCAAATTTGAAACCAAATTTGAAGGAAATGCAAACTAGTGCGGCAAACTCTTGTTTTTATGTTTCCACAGTTGTTAGGCTTGTTTGTTGTATGTTAATTTCCACTTAAAAGAAAACAAATAAATCACTAAAAGCAGTATGCCAGTGTAATGTTCATTTGGTTGATGAGTGTAAAGCAGCAGTAAGTTGATATGTAACACATGAAGCAAGATAGAAAATGAGAAATGTACAAAAAACTGATTCTGTCTAACAATCTAAAGATCCATATTTTTTGGGTCAAGTTATTTTTATTTTTTTTTTTTTTTATATATTGTACCCCTATCAGATGAAATCTCCCAGTAATAGTAGTAAATACATAGTGTCTGATTTCATAATTAGTTTGTATTTCTGATCTATAGATGAAGTTTTTATGCTTGAACCTGCACAAAAACTACTTCTGTTTTGCTAAATAGGTCAGAGCAGCCGAACCATGTCTACCTGGAGAACTGATGTTACTTGTGTCAGAGTTGTTTTAGAGTTCCTGCTTAATGCAAGAAGTGTCACTGACCTAGTTGCACTAATGTTAGCAACGTGAACCTCATCTGACCTCACAAAATGAGAGTTTTGTTGCGTAAGAACCCGGTGTAATGAACTTCCTCCCTGGAGATGTCATTAAGGACGAGAATGTTTGTCTTCCGCTTGCACTAAAAATGAATATTCATCTATTATTGCAGTGCAGTATTCAGATCTGATACGGCTATTGGGTTTCAGGAGGGGAGGCAGAAAGCTATTCCAGATGGGATTTTCCTTACTGTCTCAGCCTGTCTTTCTGATTGGCCTTCAGTTTTTCCCAATGTCTCACATCAAACTGGAGTTTCAACATATTTCATTCTTCTGTCCTGCCTGGACATAATGTAGTTTAATTTGGCAGGCATCAGTCAAACGTACTCATCTGAGACTCTCTCACCCAGATTTAAATATTTGTTTTAGCTAGTGCCTGTAAGTATGCCACGCTATCAGGGTTAGTGCAAATAAACCACATCAGTAACCACACCCATGTGGATGGGAAACAGTGATCAGACATCTTTACATTACACACATATGACCAAAGCTTTTTGTTAAATAAAGCCATTTTGTCAGCTTATCGTCTGGATCAACATCATAGACCTTTCATGCCTTGTCTGTGTTTTCCTTTTAAGGAGAAAATGACTGAATCCTCACAGAATGGAGGATAGAAAATCCATTCCCTGTAGTGGGAGGGCCTGCAGCATTAGATTCCTTGATTACCAATCCCCTTCTTATAGTAACATCATCTTGATAGAACCACAAAAATAACCACAGGAAGTAATGATTACTGTTCCAAGTTATAGGGACGTTTACAGACCTTGTCAGCTGAGGAATATACTCTTGAAGGGGAAAAAAATTGAATAGAAGTTGCTGAATCACAACAGTGCGAAAGGGGAAAACCTGGTTTTCAGCAGATTGATGGACTTTGGAAGGGGTGTTTAACACACCAAAACGCATCTTGTCAAGACTGTTGTTTGAGCTTCAGGGTACAACCCTTTGCATGCTCTGTAAGAAAACATTTTCTTCCTGTTTATCTTGCTGTATTTCTTTCTGAGTAGTTTTTTCTTAATGTGGGATCCCAGGAACCCCGGTCTTTTAAGTTTTCTAAAAGTTCACAAGGTTAAGGCCGGTTGCTGAGGATGAATTCCATGGAGCTGCACTTCTTGGGCTCCTCCCTACAGGTTTATCATGTTGGCAGCCGTGGATTCCTTTTCGGGGGTTTGTCATGAGATGTCCTCCCCTGTGTCTGGGCCTCTCAAATATAACAGCCTGAATCCTTGGCAAACCCTGCACACAAATAGCCCCATCAACATAGAACATCAAGTTTAATTGTGGAGCTTATGATACTGCTGACCTCATGCTGAACTCTGCTGTAAATGAAACACATGATCACCTTTTTTTTTTCTTTCTTTTGAGGGGAAAGCTATGATGACATTTCAGTTTGGAGTAAAGCTGCACTGTATAAAACAAAGCTCAGTTAGAGCATGTTTAAAAAATGTAAAGCTGAAGCAGTTCATTATTTGTGCATCCCAAAGCCAAATGAGGGATCAGCTGTGTCCAACTTATATAGCTTATGAGTTTCGAGTCATTTCAGTTAACACATCCCCATAATAAATGCTGATTTATTGTCTCTGAAATGTGAAATAATAGGTTTTGTGTGTTAGGCCAATCAGTGAGAGGTTTTATTGGCTTTTCCCACTCCTCTGAAAACCAATAAGCAGTCTTACAGTTTAAAGCACTGCTTATACTGCACAGTTGTTCTTCTCTGTCTCATTTTCCATTAGTAATGATGAAAACAAAAAGACATGCACTCACCAGCCTCTTTATTAGATGCCTTCCCGAGTACCTAGTCCGACCTCACGTTGCTGTCAGAACTGCCTTTATATTGTTTTGGAATACATTCAACTAGGTGTTGAAAATGTATATTTTGGTATGATGACATCATGCATGCAGAAAATATGTCGACTGCACATCAATGACACAAATCTCCCATTTTGCCATTTCTCAAATGTGCTGTATTGATCTGAGATCTGGTTACTGGGAAGGCCTTTGAAGCACAGTCACATTGTCATTGTCAAGAAGCTAGTTTGGGATAATCTGAACGTAAAACTGTGCAATGCCGTGCTGGATTTACTCATCAGCAGCGTGGTGATAAAGGAAATGTTATAGTTAACAAAATTACCCAGGAAGACTGTGTGACTTAAGCAATGCTCTTTTGGTACCAAGTGGCCTACCGACTCCAAATCCTGAATGCTGTAGCTGAAATTGAGGCTCATAAAACCAGATAGAACTTTGCAATTTGTTACTTTTCAGTTTAGGTGAGTCTGTGTGACTTGTAGCCTCTGTCTGATTTTACAACGTTTTTAACCTGTCTGCTTCAAGATTTTATGTGTTATTTTGCAGGTTGAAACAAGTGGCTCTTTAAGTGGCTTTTACCTTGTTTGTCTTCTCATACTAGTTTATCCACTAACATCATACCTTTGAAATCAATAAGAGAGTTATTCTCTGTACCCACAAGAGGTGGTTGCATGTAGAAAATTGCAAGTAATCATCAACTGCAATTTGATGAGCAACCGTTTTTTTTATGTGTGTGTGTTTTTTGTCTAGAAAGTCATCTTTTATATATTAAGATATTAAAATACTAGTTCACAAGCAATTAAAATGTTGAATATATATATTTGTCATGAAGACCAAACCTCTTGGCTATGGAACAACTTGAAAAAATCCAGAATCTTTATTAATATAATTTCTTTGAATTGTGAGTGCGCACAATGTCAATTTTAAAACAAAGGACTGAACTTCACTTATTAGATATAGTGCTCATTCTGTATTTGTTTAGTTTATATATGTAGATATATTTTTACATCTCCTACACACTCATTTCACACAGAGCAGAACCACCCACTAAGCCTAAGGTCACTCTTCAAGGCAAAGGCAGTTTACCGAAGTGCAGCAAACTTGGCAAAGGCAGCCAACACTGCATGCTTCTCAGTGGGACAGACGAGTCTCGTTGCCAAATCAAATAACACATTTAGTGAATTGAAAGATAGATTTAAGTAGGGCAACACAATGCGGCCAACCCTCTCATCTCTCAGCTGGCCCTACTTTTTGTGAGCAAGAGTGGGAAAATTGCTCTTGTTCTCTGGGACTTCATTTTTTTTTTTCTTCTACGCATAATTATTTGGAAACAGGTCAGAAGGGGTGTTCAGGCTACAGCTCTGTTCTGGCATCTTTCTCTCATAACTTCACATCCACGTCTCTATTGATTTAGGCTCTTTTCCTGTTTGTTCTGTTTTATCTCTTTTTTTTTTTCCTGACACTCCTTGCTCCTACTTGGAAGCACAAGAGCCAGGGGCAGAGCTCCGGGGGGGGGCTGAGAGGGCGGTGATTAATTGACCGATTTTAACAATGTTGTTTTTCTCCTTTAAAGTATTACCAATTTCTTTTTAACATATGCCTTATGTACAACCAACACTTTGTGTTTTGTAAAGGTATCGTTCTAATGCAATACATTTACAATAACTTAGTCAAAATATTCATCTTGTAAATATTTTCTTTATTTTATTTCAAAATACAAATTTGAGAACCATATATATTATGTTCCTGATTTAAATACTTTTCTTTTCACTCCCTTTACACATTTTGGCCAAAACCTGAAACACAATTGCTACATTAAAAAAATATTGATCTTATCTTTGTGCTTTATTTAGATTTGAAAAAGTGTTTGATGCTAACGCACTCTTTATGGTGTGCTTCAGTGTGTCAGTGGGTAAATTAAAGTAGAAAGGAAAATAAATACACAATAAAGCTAGCTTCAATGTCCCTGGGAGAGAAGAGCACAGAGAAAGTTTCAACTTGTTTGAAACTTTCAAACAAGTTTGATCATTTTTTTATCAGTGGAATAATTCATAGACAAATTTTACAGAATTGGAAAAGGAAATTGTAAAGATTACAGTTTTGGTGTGATGCTGTAAAGCATGTCAGGCACTTTTGGAAATGAAAAAAAACCCCACAGTGCTTTCTTAGGGATTCAGATACTTATTTTAATCTGTTTATGACATTTTTATTGGCAATTTTTTGATTTGAAACAATATATAACTTCAGCAATCACTCAAAACGTTGTTCAAGGCAGTTGTGTGTACGTTGTGTATTCGCTGAAATCTTTGTGTAATCCCAATTTGACAAATATAAAAATGTTAAAATCACTATGATCAGAATCTTATTCTCTAATGTCTACAATTATATATGAGATCTATAAAATATTACACTGACCAGTTCAAAACCTGGACAGATACTTAATTTTATTCGGAGCGTTCAGTAGTAGAATGAGTCATTTAGTACTATGGCCATAAAGAGCATGACTGTTTGTTTTTAATGGGTCTACACAGAAAAAAAAACAACAGGAAAAGAAATAGCAGAATTTCCCCAAAAGCACAATGTACAGCCACAGTGCAGTTTGAGCTGCCAGAAAGACAACTGTGTAACGGACCCAGAGGAAGCTAGTCTTGGTTTTCTGAACTTTGCCAAAAAAGACTTAACTATCAGACGAGTATGGAGGGCAGTAAAGGGAATACAAAGTACTCAGAGTTCAGCTGGTCTTAAACCCCAGAGTCCAAGTTTTTGCAACACACACACACACACACACACACGCCCGCACACACTCCTACTTCACCCACCCACCCACACCATACAGTAACACTCTCGAACACAGCTCATTGTCTGGCTCCAATCTCTCTGTATCCTCACTCCCCACGTCATCTCCACCCACCTACCTCCTTCTTAACTTTTGCTGTATCTGTCATTTTCACCCCCTCCTCGTTTTTTGATCCCCTGGCTGATAATGATGAATTTTCCGCAGCTGCACCGGAGTTGGCAGAAAAAGTTAGCTCAGCAAAGTTTTGAAAGTACAGTGAAGAGAGCGCAGCTTTATGATATTAGTGCAAGTTCAACAGGATACTCCGTAAGACAAAGCCATTTTTCCTCGTGCAACAACTTCTATGTGCCTTCTGCAAAATAAGCTTTTTAGGAAACTAACTTTTCTGTTTTTCATCACCCTGGTGTCTGAGATAAACCACAGTTCATGCAGCAAATTCTGACTTTGTGATTATGATTTTATTCCTGGCTCTTCAAACTTGGAGGACAATCACAGAGGGAAAATAAATAAATGTGCAATTCAGATTCAGCTGCTGCTGCATACGCATTTGAGAAAATCCACCAGTCAAACTTTGCCTGACTTGTACTTCCAAGTCAAATAAGACAGAAGGCCTTTGAAGTGACTGGTTTTCTTCAGTTTTTCTTGTAATTGAACAACACTGTTTGCACCATCCCTTACACTAATAACATGTAGAAACAAATTAGGTTGCATATTTGTTTTTTTTTTGTTTTTTTGTTTTTTTTGTCTGTAACATGCCTCCCTTAAAAAAAAAATAAAAAAAAAGACAGATGTTATCTCTTAGGAAAATATTTAATAAATTCTGCATTCCTTATTTCAAATCTGTGCAATTTCTGCACAAAAATGAAATTGTAGAACTTGTGACTGATATCAAAACATACACACAACACCTAAATTTTTTTTATTAACTATAATGATAAAAAAATATTATTATAGTTATTGGAACTATAATACCAGTTAAATAAAATTGCCTTGTTCAGGAACCTGATGGAACTACAGACCAAATTGGGACAGCCGTGTAAAAACTGCTACAATATCAAGGGCTTTTTGAATACATAGTTTGTGTCTAAGATGGATGCAATAGTAGTACATTAAATCTGTATTGTGCAGTAAAAGTTTGATTGTTTTTACCTAAGTTACCAAATAATTGAGCACTTCATCAGCTAGGTTTCACTTATTCACATGTTTTATACTGTTTGCATTTTATGGCAGAAAAATTAAGATTCTTACGCTTAATTTTTTAGGAGTACAGGATTAGGAGTCCTTCTTGGTGGTTTTTATGCACACTAATGTGTAAACCTTCCTATGGTCTGCTATTATGTTAGATAATTAAAGGTTTCACATGTTTCTTAGAATGGTTACGATAGCTCTTTTGTTAGGAACAAAACCCAAACCCTCTACATTAAAGAAACAGCTGCAACAGGGTAGATATTTAAAACACCTCATTAATTTTCCTAAAGCTTGCATGTAGAGTCATTGCCTTCCAAAGCTGCCTTTTGCCCTCCTCTTCCCTTTTCTTCTCCCTCTTCCTCTCATCTGTGCTCCCTCTCTCCAGGATTATGTGTAGGTTAGAGAGCTAGCACAGTGTGGATTAGCAGGGTCTCTCTTCCATGCTTGGTGTCTCTCTTAATGTGATTATGCATCATCAAGCTTGTTTACTGTTAGTACTGTTCGCTAGCTCATTGTTGAAAGCTGACAAAAGTTCAGCCTCCTTCAACCCACTTTCCGGTGCCCACGCCCACACACTCGTACTGCGCTTAAGCTGTCAACACCCGCCCCGTCTGCTGACAAACAAACAAACTACGCATAAGCATAAATGTTCCTAAAATTCCTGCGCTACTTTTTGTTTAAGAAGCATTTCCTCTGTTTGTTTTAGCAGACATGTTGTTGGACAGAAATCGGCTGAAATATAAATAAATCTGTGTTCTTTGGTATGTCTGTTACTGCAGGTGCTGTCAAGTTTTTCTTCTGCAGGGGTACTGTTAAATACTGTATTACATAGTGTGTCTGCTTTTCCTTCAGCTAGACCACCATCTTTATGTGTCAGCCTCAACCTTTCATTAGCGTAATGAAGCTATCAAGACAGCCTGTTTGTACAGGGCCTGGTGTATACTTCCCAGCTATGCACTCCATCAGCGCTGAATGAGCCTCTGTGTGGCCTGAGGGGGTGTGACTTTGACTTGGTATGTCATTAGCCATTGATGTTATTGGCTCATTATCTCCCAATTAGGCTGCTATCAGAGCTAGCTGCCGTTTTCATTATGACTTAGACCTCCATGATCTAACAAAGACCAATGCAGCTGATTAAAGATGGTTTCAGCAATAACATGTTGCGTAAGGTCTTTGAACTCTGGGTGATATAGTTAGAGTGGAGGTGATATAACACAATGAAGCTGATTAGGCTGGGCACGTCTCCTATTGTGCCACTCGTAGAGGTTAAGGAAGAGTAATACTGATTAATGCCTCCTTGGTAGCACGCTTTGTTAATAATCTGCAGTCACTTTTCAAAACTGGATTCTTGACGATGACAGCTACGATTTCAAAAAAATCAAATGGACAATCAATCCGATTTTAATTGTGTTAAATCTGTATTTAAATCACTGAAATGAGGGACTGCTAAAATGTGTCAATCAGTTAAAATCTTAACTGCATTAGATAAATCTGCTGGTGCCTCAAATTTGAGTAAATCCAGAAATCTTCATTTATAGCAAGTTCAAGAGACCAAAACCAAAGGACTTCTACGGTCTCCGTAAAATATTACACCAGTGCAGATATTTTATGAACCTTGCTTTAAACCATTGTCACATTTGCATTGGACGGTTATTAAGAAACAAATCCATGCGTATTTACAGGAGAAATGGAAGGAGGAGGAAGTGTGGCAGCTGTGATCTTTCAGTGTGAAACATTTCCTAAAGACATGTGAAGCATTTCTGGTCAAATTAATTAAAGAGCAAAAATGTAAAACAGTCAGAAGAGCCAAAATACCACTGGGCTTAGGTGGACACTATTTTTTTTGCATCGTTTTTAATATTGCAAGATATCAGAAATTCTTTGAATTTGAATCAGATGTTGCACATCACATAAAAAAAAAAAAACATTTTCCACTTTATAAAATTTGATACATTTGTGGTTCTCTTTAAATAGCTAGCAACACAACAAAGAACATGGAAGCTATTACAAGGGTCATAAAATGTAGTTAGCATTACCCGCTAAAACTTTTTTTGAGATTGAAAAAAAGTCTCTAGGGACTTTTTTTTTATGAAGGCAGGGGAAAACAGTGGTATGGTTAGCTCACATGGACCTCCAATTGCTTAGCACTTCATAAAGCAGCTTCTCATCTCTTTGCCCCAACAGCTCAATCCAGGGCCTCACTGAGCAGCCAGCCCAGTAACAGGTTTTCAGATAATTTTTATTTTTAAAATGGTGGATCTTGTCAGAGGCAAAACTTTTAGCTGCAAGTGGCTTTCTTCCAGAACACTCAACTCTGAATTCTCTCCATAGTTATCGTCTTCCTCTTTTTTGTCTTATTCTGTACGTCACACTACCAGGTGAACCTCAACAGTTTATTCAAGGTTGTGTGCATCTTCCCATGGTGGTGCCTTTACTGCTGCAGAATGTTTGAGTAACAGAGGACAGCTACACCACACATTGTTTCTCAGCCAAAATCAATCCAAAATGGAGCTGAACTTCCCATAACTCTTAACATGTTTTCAGAAGAAGTAATTGAGTTTTCTTTAAACTACCTACCATGACATAACTACTGTTTTAAGGGTCATTAAATGGTGTTCTCGCAAACTGATACATTTTTGAGACTGAAGTTATTTTAAGAGGGTAGAAGTCTGCTGTAGTCCCTGCCCTCCAGCACTAGCCATTAGCTTTAGCCTTTGGGAACAACTAATCTGGATTTATAATAAATGAAGATGTCAAGAAAGTTATATATTGCAGGTAATATATTGCCTGCTTATAACATTCTGACATAATCTCACTTCAAAAATCCTGAACAATCCCCTTGACTATTGCGCTCCTGTGACCTCCTATTACATTATTAGAATATATAGACACGTGTTCGCTCATTGTACCCCACACACAGTCTACAGCTTCTGAAGGACATGGACAGATCTGTGTGAGTGCCCACGTTAAAAGACTAATCATCTCTGTTAATCATCCAGGGTGGGTCAGCCTCTAAGGCAGGGACAAAAATCGCCTCTCCTCTGGTAAATCAGAGCAAGAGAATAAAGTCATGCAAATTAGAAGCCCAGAAAAAATTACAGTCACCATGTTTGTCCTTCACTTTGACCATGGAATCAGTGCCAGCTGGGCAATACTTCTCCTTCAAGTTGTATTACTTTCTTAATTAATCTACCACTAACTCCTTGAAGTGATGAGATATGCAAGAGCTGGCTGTTATATCAATTATCCAGCTTTAATGTTGTAAAATATGTAAGTAAAATTGCATACAGTGCCCTGCAAAAGTACTCATACCCTGAGAACTTTTGCACATTTTGTCATGAGAAAGCATCCAATGAAGGGCCAGTTTAACACATGGAAATGCATTCATCTAAGCCATTCTTTTGCAGCTCTGCATGTATGGTGCTGTGGTCTCGGTGCAAAGTGCATCTAAGTCTCAAGTATTTTGCAACCTTCTTCCAGAATTGCCCTGTATAGCTACCTAAAAAAAATAGCAACTCTAATCAATTTCCCTGTCCCTGCTGAAGAAAAGTAACCCAAACTTATGACACTGCCACCAAAATGTGTCCCTGTGTTCAATGTATTTTTCTCCGCACAAGGTTTGTGGCAAACCGCAGGTGGAACATTATGGCTTTATTTTAACACTGGTTTTATTCTTGGCACTGCTGCAAAAGACCAAACTAATAGTTTATCTTCTCCAACACCGACAGGTGAGCATTAATCAGGGAAACAGCCAAGAGGTCCTTGGTAACTCTGGGGAGACCGTAAGGTTTCTGGTACAATCCAAGCTGCAGGAAGTGGTTCAAAATCTATCAGCACTAGTACTAATACTAGTACTACAAGTACTATTAAGCTCAATTTATTAAATCACTAAGTATTTCAGGCTATTGTCCACATCAAGGTCTCTCAAAACAAACAGCTATAGCTTAAATAGAAAAGGTGTAAAACAGAAAAATTGACCACAGAACAACAAAATCAGCAGAAAATAAATGTCATGGATTGTAATATTCCAGCTTCTTCATTTCTGATTACCTGTTACTCTAGAAGAACAGGTAGAATTGTATCATTGTCTGACAGGTGATGGACTAAGCTGTGTTGTTTGAAAAGCATGAAGCTTTGGATGTTGTTTTATAGCCTCACTGTTGCTCTCTTGATTTTAATTGAGGATGTTAGAGTAACGAGAGTTAAATGATTCACACTTCCTTTTTGTTGTTACAATTTTGAAAACCATGTATTCCTTCCCTTTCTTTTACAGGTCACTATTTTGTGTTGATCTGGTAACTGAAACCTCTGTAAAAGGTTCTTCGATTTATGTTGTTGAATGAGACAAAATGGAATATAGTTCAAGGAGTATAAAATATTCCTTTTTCGCTTTGAGATTTTGTATTTCTTGTAAGGGACTGTAACTTTCTTTAGAGTTAATTTAATGATCTTTTAACATTTAATTTTTGTTCCTCCATGTAATCAGCTTTTCAAGAAAAATCATAATCAAGTATGGTCTCTTTGCGTGTGTGTGTGTGTGTGTGTGTTGTTGGGGGCCCTCCCAGCGCGCTGCATTTCTGCATGTTTACCCGTTTAGTGGGGTTAGTTCCCTGATCCGTGAGAACTCCGTAAAGTGTCTGCCCGGTGATTAACTCCACATCGCAGCGCAACGTCTTCCCCCTCGCTGCATAAATGGGCTTTAATTGAAGGGAGCCGGCTCCTTAGCAGGGAACCTCTTTCACTCTGCGTCGATTAAAACGTCATTTTACAGCCAAAAAAGAAACACGTTCCCAATCACTGCCCTTGAATTATTGTTCTGTAGCTCGAGGCTTGTATTTTAAAGTCACTGAATAATTGCAATCAGATTATTCTAATCAAGTGCTGGAACAGTAATTACAGGTTACAGTCATTTCAGCTGCCCTGGAAGTCCCATACACACAGCTGGTGCGCGTATTAAAAGTTTATGTCGCAGGAGATAAATTTAATGAAGAGGATTGTAATCTTTCAGCCACTTCTAGGTAGGTTTCACCAGACCCAGTTATGGTGAATATTTTTCCTGTCTTTGGCCACTGTCACCCTGCCCCCTCAATCAACCGCGGCTGGCCAAAAGCGCCAAACTGCTTTCCCAATAGGACTAGACGCGTTTCCTCCCACTTATATCCCCCCACTGATAACCTCATCTGTGCCCAGGTCTGTATTTCATGTCAGAGCAAACATTAGGTGACTTAGTGCCGTGCCAAGCTGTCAGAGAGGCATAAAAATTACAATCTGGAGGTCTGTGTGACAGTGGAACCGTCTTTCCTAATCCTGTTTACGCACATCCGCATCACCCTCTTCCAAAACAGAAACTGCGTGTTTTCTGTCTCATGTGTGTGTGCGTGTGCATGCATGAATGTGTGCTTGTTTTCTTCACCGTTTGAGTTGGTGTCTATATCTACAGTATGTCTGCCCCAATGTGTGCGTGTATGAGTGTGTGTAGTTCTGTGAACTGTTAATGTGGAAGGTGTCGCACATGCCCCAAATGTATAATTCAATATGACTAATCATGGTGGTGGCTGCCAGCCCAGCAGCACTGGCTGACAGGCTGGGCCCAAAGCTAATTTGATAAGGTAACAATGCTCTCTTGAGCTGAGACTCCGATTGAGAAGCAGCAGCATCAGTCGTAGCTCAGCCACTCAGCACGTAGCTGAGACAACATCCCTATTGACTATTTTTCCTTAACAGTTTGTCTCCACACCTAGTTGTGCCACGCATAATCCTTTTTCCATTAGCTTGCCAGTGCTGGAACTTCAGCTTTGCATGTTTATTGCTAAAATGATAAAGGATAGAAATATTGCTCAGTGGTCATTTTGACCATTGACATTTCTTACCTTTGCATTTTTGGTCGATGAAGAGCCACCTCCCACAGGACGCCTTGCATTGACCTTACATCAACTCTGAGACATTTTGGAGGAAATTTAATGTCTTCTTTGACAACCACTAAGTTAAAATAATTTTCCATAATCGACTTGGAGTCTACCATTTCAAAATTTGCTTATCCTATCTTTGTAGATCTCTAAGACGTCCCACACTGTTATTTAGGCTTAGTTACAGGTAAATAGTCAATAAGGTAATTACTTTACAGAACCACAATCAATTAAAATATGGTGTAATAAAAAATATCCAACAACTATCTTAATTATTACTGGCATAGAAACATTTCTACCTCCTTTGGTCTTTTGATCAATATCAATGCAGTAGACTCACACAGTTGTCTCAGGTTTGTTTGCTGTACAGCAATGATGTAAATGATGTCAACAAAACACAAAGCTTGTGGTGGATCTAATTTAATCTTCACGACGTGGTGCGTTTTTTGTTGGATGTAGTCATCAAAAGAAGGGTATATTGCAGTCATTAATGGGTGAAAATAATACGCAACAATACTGAGTATTTAAATGATTCCATGTTGATACCGCAGGACTGAAGAGATAGTTGTGTATGAACATCCCACGAAATCAACACTATCAGAAAAACCATCCCATCTGCTACGACTTGCCATCCCATGGCAAGTCTAAAGTGAGTTAAATCCCCTTTATGTCATATTCTGATGCTCAATTTGAACTTCAGCAACTTCTCTTCACCACTTACAGATGACAAAAGGACTGGAGGTGTTGCATTATGACTGGTTAATTCATTGTTATAGACAAGCTAGATGAAAAATAAATATGGATGATGGTTCCAGGTAAGTAAATTAGCCAATGTGAATTTAATAATTGGCATAAAAGACAGTTTCTTGGATAATACGACAGCTTCTTGAATATTTCTCTGATTAATATTTTATCCATAAATATCAATTCCATAAACATTTATCTTTTGGGGTACTGTATGTAGCGGAGTAAGTATACTCTCTGTCAGAGTATGTGAAGAGTGACGTATCGGTCAACAGCTGATGTCATATAAAAGGAAGAGGAAATGGTGCGAGAGCAAGGAGGCAAGGAGTGTCATCAAATGGCTAAGATAAAACTGGCAGGTTATTACACTTTTTCACATTCTGAAGTCCAATATAAAATTTCTATTATAAGGACAATTAATTACCCTGGCAAAATGGCAAATGTGCATCCTTGTCAGGTGAAGTGTACTCTGATGGCCTTTCCTCAAACAGAGAATGTGAAGATTTGATCTCTTCTAATGGTTCTGCAGGAAAGGGTAATTACGGCATGGTCAAAGCTAATTTGCTTTCTGCCAGATGAACTGTTGTATTTTATTGCGGGCTGACATTTTAAAGTAATTATGGCACTGTTGACCCCAGACAATTTCAGTTGTAGCGTAGTCTTGGGTGATCCTCGCTCTCTTTCTTTCTCTCTCTCTCTCTGAATGGAAGTCAGAGGCGTAACAAGGTAATGACACGGACGGAGAGAGCCATATGGGGTCCTCCATCTAGCTCACAGCCTCCAACCTTCACATCATCATTACCTGCAATGCATTTCACATTGACTTTGCATCCCAGTAGAAATATATGCCAATGCAATGATGATGTGTGTGTGGGCATTTGTTTTCTTCCAAGCAGGTCAGAGTGTACGCGTGCGCTTGTGAGGGTGATGTGTGTTGTGTTTTCATCCCCGTGTTGCATTCATCGCCTATCACACAGATCCATGTATCGATGAGGGTGTAATTATGTGCCTCAGTGATCATCTCTCTGTTTCTTTACTGCACAAGAATTAAGTAGGCAAAGGTCAGTGTGAGCTCCCTGAAAATTGCCTGCAGAAAATCATATGGCGATGAGAGCAATTATGGATTTTTTTTTTTCCCTCTCAGGATCCCCCTACTCACCTTCTCTCTCTCTCTCTTCCTCGTACTTGTTTTCTCTCTGTTTCTCTTTTGTCAATGAACATTTGAGAAGATGTCAATCGATGGGTGCTTTTAGACGCAACCTTCTTGTGTCTACTTCTGCAGCCCTATGAATTATTTCTCCAGAATTTTCTGGTTCGTCTACAAATAGGTGCACTCGCTTTCTTACACAGTAATTGTGGAAAATATCTGCAAGGAATAGATGCTTCATTATTTCACAAGATCACAAAAAGGCAACTGTAATTGCAAAACACTGCAGATAAATACTGTGTTACCTTCAGATCTCTGCAGTTTTTATAAAGCACTACTTTGGTCTTTGTTTAGCACCTGATGATTCCATTTCACTGCTGCAATTACCTACAAGCAGCCGAAAATATTAGAATGAGTTTAAAGAGAAACTACAAGTATTAATGGAAAATTAAAACTGCGTCTAAATGAAAATAAATTAATTAAAATGGTAGCTAGTTTAATTAGTTTAATTTATACTGTAGCATAAATAGAGTAACATAGTGAACACATTTTAACCATTTGCTTCAGTGATAATTTATAGCTGATGAAAACTCAAATTTCAACTTCTTAGAAATTATGAATATTTTAAAACCAGTGAATGTGTGTTTTTACCATTGATAAGATAGCCTTTTAAAAAGTATTTGCACAGGACATGTCTAAAGGAGTAAAGCTGACCACCTACAATTTTCTGTAATATATGTTTGGGTATGTTTTCATCATGAAAGAGAAAACAACTATTTCCATTAACCTGCATTAAAGGTTTTAGCCCTACCACTGATCCACATAATGCCCAAAACAAACGCAACATAAAGTACTACATAAAAGGTCAAATATAGCGATGACTGGAAATTTGGTTTAGTTTTGTCAACTAATCATGTTGTAAATTTGAAGAATGTGATGAAAGACATACATATGTGGCAATATTTGCTAAAGAAAAATTGTGTTTTGGAGTGGTTTTATTATGTCGACTTATAGCTGTAGGTGAACACATGATGGAATCACAGGTGGTGGAAAAATCTTCTCATTGGATGGACTTCTACTGAAATAGTACCATAGTTGCTGACTATCCCCACAGACAGTGAGGTTGGCGCTGTAGTGAGTTTTTCTCCGTACCAGTAGTGTTTACAGTCAGCTTCTCTTTGTTTACAAGGCACAAATAAATTCTGTGTTGAATGAGCAACACACTATATTGCTGTTGAGAAATGCCTGACATAAAGGTTTGGGTCTTTCCTCTTCTCTCTCTTTCTCTGTTGTCACTATAGCTGAACGAGAAATAAAGATAACATACTGCTTTGTTTTGTTGCTTTTAAGTTACGTGGTGGAACATGGATAACGTTCTTCCTTGTACAAGTTTAAAACAATCCCGGATTGGTCAGAGTAAAAGGCCCATTTTATACATTTTCAGGACATACATGCACTGTTACAGCCCTACTGTTTGAGACTCTTTTATTCCTGCACAGTGCATTGTGGCATATATATGATCACTATGTGATACTGCAAAGTTGTTGATGAAGCCAGTTAGGTCTGTTATCCACCTCCAACTCATTCACATTGTTAGGTCTGCTGAGTCTCATCCTCTTCTTGAGAAAACCCCAGAGATTATCTGTGGGATTTTAGGTTGGTTCTCTTTGTTGCTCAATCAAACCCAGTGATACAAGGACAATAAACCATGTACTGATAATTTTGACATCAGGGGCAGAGGGATACATTACTTGTTTCAATATTTCAATATTTACAGCTATACCCCTCCCCCCCATTACTCAGGGTAACACATTTATGAAAAAAACAACATTGTAACCTGTATCCTGGATACACGTGTAAGGGGACTCCAATAACACTGACACTATGTGAGTCTCCCACACACTCTCGAATAGGCTTTTCTTCAGAATCCTCCCGATTCTGCAGTTACCACTTCTCTGTGCCCACTTTTTTCCACAACTTTTTCTTTCCAAAATTATGCCCTCTATACGAACAACCAACTTTCTCTCTCAATTACCTTTTGTTTTGTAGCTAATTGTGTATTTCTGAGACCTAGAAGTTGGGTTTTTACTATATGATTTTTACTTTTTTTAAATTATTATTTAATTAATAAAAACTAATGAACTTTTCAATCATATTCTCTTTTTTTTCCCCCTTCTGATGCACCTGTATAATCACATTTTCACAAAGGCCACTTTTCAATTCCCCTCACAACAGCATGGATCACATAGAGGTGGACACTTAAAACATGTCATCACAAACAGCTCCTGGCAAACAAAGGAGTCCTTAACGCTACATGTTTTAATGGTGGACCAGGGCAGGCCGGTGCAGCCCAGCCCAGCAGGTGTCTCTTACACATCTTGGTACTGGGAAACACTCCCTCTCATTCAATCTGTCACCGATCACAATGGCACAAAAAAAACTCTCGTCTGATGTGAACACAATGGCCATCAAGCACAAACAGGGCTATAGCTTAGCAATGCCCAATACCATAGAGAAAATACATTCATAGACAAGGAATAAAGAGTCTTGAGATAATTTGCCTTTTAATTATGAGAATGGAATGGACACTGTACTGGTCTAGCTTATAAATACCATTTTAAATAATTAAATGTATTGCTTTAGTGCTTGGAAAAAAGAGAAAAGCTTAAACGTGAACAAATGAGCACAATCCTATATAATAATTTAATTTAGTAGTAAAAAAATGTAGTTTAGTGTCCTGCATTCATAGTTTGAGGTCATAGATAAGTGCACAACCTGAACCACTTAAAATGGGTGAATTTAAACTTGTTTTAGGTTTGTTGAGTTGTTTTTGCGTCCCAGCTGTGTAGCGTACGTTAGAGCCGTACAAAAAGGTCCGAGGAACTCTATAACTTCCATAAACAATTGGTTGCAGGGATCAAAGGCAACAAGGCTGCTCTCTGCTGCCTGTAGGGGTTGTAAGTGAATATATGGCCTGCTGTGCATTGTGGGACAGGCATTTCTGCTTCATCTCTCGAGGAATTGTATGCCCTAATGATGAAAGCCTTGTCAATCACAACATTCAAGTTTGATCATGTGAGGGTTTAGCCTAATATGCTGTACAATCGTGTTTTCAGGAGGTTCTTATACTTTTCACTAACTGTTCCCCCTTTTGTGAACTAATGACGCTCTCTCCCTCATTAATATGCATTTAAACTCTTTCCCAGGTGATGGCCTGGGTGCAGGTTTAAAAAAAATCCTAAAGGTCTAAATCTAACTAAATTTGAGCTTATGGTGTTCTGTGGTAACATGTCCTCTAATCATTATTTTATATATTCTTGTATGTATATTTTTGATCTTCAAACAGTATTTTAGGCTTTAGATGGTTTAATATCTTGTCTTGGACAAAGAGAGATGTTCATGAAGAAATTCTGCTAAAGGACACAATGCTGTCATAAAAACGGTACAAATAAAATGCGACCAAGTCCTTAAGTTAGGATTTCAAAGTTGAGGCAAAATAAGCAACAAACCATAGACACTAAACAAATGTATTGTAAATGAAAAATACTGAAGGAATGACAGACAAGTGTTCCTCTTCAACTTTTTCCACATTTTGTCAAGTTATCACTGCAAACTGCAGCATGTCTAATTAGGATTTTATTATGCTGGAAGAAAAGATGTTTGTCACTGCAAAAGACTTGAAACTGGGTAGCAGGTTTGACATTCGGCAGAGAGGGAACGCTAAACAAACAGCCAGCCCTTCAATAGAATGATTTAAATAAAGCACATTCATTTGTCAGCTCGTGCTTTTTAGATTTCCATTTGTAAAAAGATTAAATCTTATCCAATGTTCCATCCACTTCTACTTGTATATTGTTATTTTTGCTGTACTGTGATATATTAATTACGAAACATTATTATAAAGGACTGTAAAAAGAGGAGTGCAAGATGTTCTGATTACGGATGAAAAGCAGATTTGGGGCGATTGATAATGACACTTGATGCTCATTATTGTCTCCATGATTCCATGTTTGTGCAGGGTATTTATATATATAAATATATAGATATATTTTTAACAGCGCTGAATATCAGCTTGGACACACCCTTGATTCCCCATTCATAGCCACCAGAGCATGCAGCAGATATGTCTTATGTAACTGATATTAATAGATTAACAAAAGACCTAAAGTCATGACACAACAGTGTTTAAGCAAGTATAAAATCTTGTCTCAATTTGTCATTCTCCTTGCTGCTTCACTTGTATATTTCTCTGAATCTGTGTATGCTATTTTTAATAGCTGTCGTTTGTACACTTGAATTTCCCCTCTGAGGGATAATAAAGGTTGTTTCCTCTTATCTATTCCAATCTAAGAGTTGATTTTTCACATCCTCCCACCTGAGCTCGGCTGGTTTTGTGATTAATGCTCTCCACCTGGCAGTTTAGATGGACAGCTAAGCCCTGGTAGGATTGCAGCTGTGTCAAACTCGTTTCATTTTCTCGTGATGCAGCTCTGTGAGATGTTTAAAGCTTTGGATTTTTTATATCCTAGCTTCGCTTTAAACGTGTCCACAACTTTATCCCTGTGTGTTTGTCAGTGTTTATGATGCTGTTTGTTCACTGATGGTCACTAACAAGCCTCTGAGGTCTTTAATGAACAGCTGCATTCATACTGAGATTACAGTAAGCACCAGTGACTTCGGTTAGTAAGAGATTATTTAGATTTATTAGAATAAAGGGAGAATAAATTAAGTTGTTCAGGTTCTCACATAATGCAATTTGTATAGCATTAATGTGTGCATTATGCTGTGACCAAATACCTGTGGATGAGGCTCAGTCTACAGGTTGGATTGCGTCCCAGGAGGTGATGAGTATAATAATAGGTCTACTGTATTAGGTTAGTGCTGTTCCGGCCTGTCTGTTCTTAAATGTTCCTGAGAGCCCCCATCATGATTACTGTTCAATGTGGATCTTTGTAAGAGAAAGAAATGACTCTTTAATTCATCATGCAATCAACCAACCATATAATTTAAATACTTCTATGGGAATTAGTCTAATGTTATGATAATTGCTGCACATTTCAGTATGATCATTTTTTTTCCTCTCAGCTGGAATTGCTAGATGTCTGACAATAACCATAGGTGATCAAGACATTTTAACTGGTTAATAAATTATTTAAAAACAAACTGTTATGGCAGGACTGTTTGATGGAAATGTTAAACTGTCTTGCCTCCACATTGAGAACAGACCTCAAATGCAGATGTAATGGACTGAAAATTTTGGGTTATTTAAGAAAAGGAAATCGGACATTATTCAAAAGGTTTAAACAAACGGGGCTCAAGTGAAAACACTTCTAAACTCAAGATTACAGTGGAAGGAAGTCAGCATTTCCATTTCCTGTTTCTTTTTTGTCTGATACACATTCAGGTGGGTCATCACCCTGTTTGCAACACAACCTTTGTTCTTTGTCTCCAAGGAGGGTTGAGTGACTATAAGTATTGTGTGTGAAACACGCACATACACGCGTGCACAGTGATGTTTTTGTATTTTTGTCTGGCCATGTTCACGTGTATGTGCGCTGTGTGTATGGAGAGGGAGGGGGCAGGAGCATTGCTTTCACAGCCCATCACCTTCACTTCCACACCCAATTTGTCATGAGTGTCACGCGTCAGGGTGAAAGCTGAGAGAGTCACTACAAGAAAATGGCTGCTTCCACATTACAAATGGGGAAAGTAACGGGACAGTGGCTCGGGGGAGGAAGAGGTGGTGTTGCAGCGTAGCCACACAAGGAGGACAGTAAGAATATAGAAACAAATAGACACAATTAAATAAAATCCAAGAGAAATGTCCTTTAATTTTTTCAAAGCACATTCACTATTTGTAACCTGGTAGCTGTTTTCCCCAGTGTTGCATATGGGCCATGCTAAGTAAGTGGGTGTGGTAGGTGATATGGCTGCCAAGGTTCTGACTCTGACTGATGAGCTGTGCGGTTGGTACTGGGCATCTATAAACATCTGCCTCACTGTTGAGTGACAGGTCATTAGCAGTTTAATCAGATTCCAGCGTTAGTGCTGGTTGTGATTATTGGCTCTTACTAGCCCCTCCCCGACTCTGCATGTCATTATTGCTTTTGATGGCATCTCTTTGAGTTCAGTTTTTCTCAAGTTGAACCAGGTGGCCCACTGGATTTACATCACAGCTTTAGCTGTGTCTTACCCACATTATAATGTCTCTGATTGTAAATAGTTTAAAGAATACTATGATTCTATGGGAAACTTTGAGAACTAAGACAAAACCACAAAAAAAAGAAAAAAAAAGAAAAGAGAAACAACTGATTGGACTTCACCAGGTGTCTGAGTTGGCTTTGTATGTGCAGGTATACATTTCCATGACTTTTGTGTTGGCCAAATCCGGCCAGTCACAAAAGCCATTACAGAGGGGTAAGGCTTGTAGCTGGAGGATTACGGAGTATGGAAGTCCATGTTCGTCTCTTGCTGAAAACTATCAGTGACATCCTCACCTGCTCAAATCCCTCAGCATTACTCTTTCAACAGACTGACCTGACTCTCTAATAATGCTATACACTCAGACACAAAGACCAAGACACACTAAAAAGGCAGCAGCACTTGTTTGTTTGGCAGCTTTCGACAAATAAAATGATGTTGTTAGCACAAAATGATGCTTAATTGTGAAATAGATGAAAATTGACACAATTTTATTTAATTAATTTATTGACGTTTTAAATTCTGGTGCCTATCTATATTCAGCCCCCACTGAGTCATTAAGTAATAAACATATATCACTGCAACAAGTTCGAAGTCATTTGGCTGATGCCTCCACCAACTTTGCACATCTAGAGATTTTATTTTTTGTCAATTCCTTTGTGCAAAACAGCTCCGGCTCAGTGAAGCAGGATTGAGAGCATTTGTTACCTTATCTTAACTCAAATGCTTTTAAAGATTCTCAAGCTTGTTGTTTTTGTAAAGTGCCTGGAGACATTTGTTGTGAGTTGGCACTTTATAAATACATATGATTAAAGTCTGGACTTTAAATAGGTGATGCTAATGAGCAAATATGTTCTTTTAAATTCTGTCCTGTTTGAAAATCCTTTCCTAAAGAATACTTTACCTGCCTCAAGAGCTCCATGGTTGGCCTGATTTGTAGATGTGTCCATATTCTAACCAGCCCTCTTGCCCCTCTAAAGGAAGCCTCCCTATTGGTTGATGTTGCCAACATCATGTTGTAGCTGAAGGATTACAACATGATGTTCAGTGTTTCTTTTCTGACTCACGGGGGCTGAACATAATTGCATATTCAGAGTTTTTTGTTAAAAAGTTGGAATTTTGTACAGAATTTTCTTTTCACTTTACACACATGCACACTTTGTGTTGGTCTATCTCGTGAAATCTGAATAAAAGACATGAATAATGGTCGTTGTAACATAAATATGGAAATCTTGTACAAGTATGAAGACTTCTACAAAGAATGTTGTCCTCATGTGGAAGCAACTCCAACAAATTCAATCTGTACTACAAACGTATGCGGTGTAGTTTTGTGGCTGTCATTCCCTTTTTTTTCCCCAACCCTTTCCCTCAGATGACTCAATTTGCAATGGAAAAAGCTGGTCTTCCTTTGAAGTACAACCTTTCTTTCCTCTCCCTCCCTCCTTCCCGCCCTCTATCCTTCTAGTCTCTTTGGACTGTACTGTGACCTTCACTGGCGTTCCACCTGCAGGAAGCCATGTTTGATTCTCTGTCTGCTGAGACGCCTGCTTGACAGCAGAATGGTGTCATAGGACAGAGTGGAGGAATTTCTCTTTCTCTGTCATCATTAAGGGGCTTCCCCCTATGGTGAGGGGGATGAAAAGTACGATTTAATGTTCTCTGGAGAGTGGCAGCAGAAGAAAAGCTCAAAGCCCTGCATGCTGGTTTCTGAGTGGGTCACTCCAGCCCTTGCAGCGAATGGGATGTCCCTGAGGAATTTACCATAGACTGGTCTGAAAGGATGGGGATTAAGACCCTTTTAAGGATGGAAATGTAACAAAAGGAGCACTTTTATGATGTAGCAGCATAAAATGAGGGGGTCCATTGTGTAACTGATTGCAAAAGATCTTTGAAACAGGCGGCGCTGCTCTGCATGCTCGCCTGGCCCAGTGGGCTTTAAAGGTTTGTACAAAATGACTTGTCTACATTAGGGACAGAGTGGCTCTCGTTTAGGAGGCTGCGTAGAAGATTATTGGTTTGTTTCTATTTTCACCACTCACTCCTCCCTCTGCCTCTCTACATCATTCACTCCGTACTCGCCGTCTGGTATCAGTGCTGGACTCTAGCGGGCAACAGAGTCCCAGTGAAAGTTGGGTAATTTAGCGCAAGAGGGAAAGTAATTAGCATGGCCTCAGGCGTGGCTCAGCTAGAAAAGGAGGCAGCAGAATGGTTTGGACGTGAATGGAAAACGCCATCCTCGGCTTTGAGGCAGCAATGAGCAGATGCTTTGAGTGTGCCCACGGCAAAAGCCCAACCTGCAGGAGAAAGAGGAAACCTTAGCAGGCATCATAATATCATATATGTTCTAGGACTGGGCTCTCAAAATGTGTTACAGGTAACATTGGCGTCTTTCAGAGGCACTCAGAAGGAAAAAAACAAAAACAGTTTTATATTAAGGATTTGTTATCAGTTACCAGTTATCACCTAAAGCCAAAAAGATTATTTGTTCAAGCGCATTGATCTCAGTTTTTGACAAAAAAAAAAATAATTCTCAGAGGAATGTGGTGAAGAACATTTTGAGAGCTCCCAGTCAGGACTAAAGTAGACTACATGAATCAGGAATGAGCTTTGGTGGCTATTTGGACATCAAAACCAACTTAACCGTGTAAAAGTTTTAAGATGGAAAGCCAGTAGGAGTCATGCTCAGTCATGAGCATGTCAGTGAGTATTGGTATTGGTAATGAGTATTGGTATTGACTAGGTCCAGGTCAATGTTTGTCTGCATCAGTCATAGTTTTAAAAAAAATAAAATAAAATTCTAAGTCATGTAATTGTTTACTTATTTTGTTAACAGTCTGCCATGCCAGGCCTGAATTGGAAGCTGTTTACTTTGACTTTTGTTCTTTGCTTTTTTACCTTGCAGTGGCGAACTTTCAGTCATTTGTACCTCGATTTGCACTCATATATGTGTCCTTCTCACCCCCTTTTTTTCAGCCATTACAGCAGTTTATTCCTTTGTTATCATGCCATAATGTGTTTTTTCCAAGCCACCATAAGCGTACACATGCTAGTGCCAGTTTTCCACCTGTGGGTCAACGACAGGAGACATGCTGCTCAGCATTCCATTGTGTGTAAGAATCATAGCAGCAAATCAGGAAAAGGGCAAAAATCTTTTCTTTTTTTTTCCAAGCAAGCCTATCAAATCTCTATTTGCATCTTATTTCCATCTTTATTAGTAATGCAAACTAATAATGTTGTGCACTCTGGGATGAATGTTCAAACATTCTAGCATCAAGTTCAGTATAAGAGACTGCAGAATGCTGTGTGTGTGAACGATTTAATGAGATAAAAAATCATCAGAGGTGCAAATATTTGATTTTTAAGGTCAGGGTCCATTATAAACCCCAAATGTTATGATATGGAATTTCAACTTTAACTTCTTGGTAATTTTGTCAACTTTAAACTTGGACATTTTAACCTCTCAGTAAACATTAAACTGCGTCCTCCAACTCATCATGGATAGTCATTGAATTGTTTTTGTTTTTTTTAGTTTAGTGAAATAAACTAAAAAATAAGCCAAAGTTTTGTTGCAATATCTTTTATATTGACTGTCAAAAATGATGGAAGGTTGCTATTTACTGAGGTGGTGGTTGTTATGCAAAGTTTGAGAACCAGTTACCTGTGTCACCAGAACCAGTGTTCTTTTCTAAAATGTCCCCTTTACATTTAATTCAATAGTACAGTGGGTGATATGTCTGGTGATTGATTAAAAGTCAAAAACAACTAGAAATGCCTCAATTTAAAGCATAACAAAGCTTCCTAGCAATATTCCTGTTTATTTAGGTTGTGAACTGCAAAATGATTCAGAGCCTTTAGAAACATACGCTGCCATGCATTTGTAATAATTAAGGTTGTGTTTGGTTATGTATTTAAAAAGAAAATGCACATTTTGGCACATAGAACATGGGGTGATACTGAACACTAGAGGGGGAGCTTACCCATGATGCCTTTTCCGAGCTTGTCTCACTAAGGGAGGTGTTCTCAGGACCCCACCACCTCCACACCTTTTATGCCCCCCACCCCCCGCCTTCCAGCAAAGGCACAGGGAGACCTCCAGGGGTCAGGGGCCAAAGGTCAAGAGAAGCAACGGGCCTTTTTATTGTCATTCTCTCAGGAATGAAAGCGCTAGTGTTTGCGTAAGTGCATGCTTGTTTGTGTGTTTTCTATTACTTTGCTTGTTTTTGTTTTCTGGACACATGCACAGTTGAAAGCGTATTGCAACAAAAAACATTTGCTCTCTCATGTCCATTCAAATGTGTGAAATCCAACGATTCCTCATACAGACTACTACAGTACATGGGTTTTTAATTACCATTCGTGTGGGTTCGGCAGTAGATATGTTTGTACAGAGGTATTTGGAGAGGAGGGGGCCTGACTGGCTGCTGCTGAGAAGTTTAGGAGGCCTCACACTGAGACTGGAGCCTTTAAAAGGCCTCTGGAGGGAGTGTAATATCAAGAGCAGGATTATTCCCCAATCCCTCTTTTCCTAGCCCACCCCCCCATAGCTCCCTCTCGCCTTCCCGTTCTCTTCTCTCTTCAGCTGACCCTCATCACCTCCCTTCTCACTCCCAACATCATTTAAATGTCTAAAGAGTAATTGAATGAATTATCATAAAATTTTGACAAATTCATTGGACGTCTGAGCGAACCAGACGTTCCCCTCTGTTTGCGTCTAATAAGACATGACATTTGAAATCAGTTCATGTGGTGGTTAGACCTTTGGCGTTTTCCTTTGGATTCAGAAAACAAAGGGCCATACATGTAAGAAATGGGGGAAAAAAAAACTAATGCAACACACACTGCAGACTTTAAAAGAAAACGTGTTGACTCCAGCCAGAATCATGGCATTTATCCATGCTGTACTCCTACATATGCAGACCGTGCTAAATTCTTTTTTTAAACTTGTTTTTGAAGAGATAGGCTTCAAAAACCGAAGCCAGTAGCTGCAGAAGCGAAAAGGGAACTTTTGTGGGGGATGGAATTTAGTGCTGCACAGACTGTTCATATTGACCTCAGTGTTCCCACATCAAAGGGCCTCCCCAGCCCACTTCCCTCCACTCAAGCTGAAAAGAAGTCTTTAGATTTGCTGTGGAGGCTTGTGTGTGTTTATATGTGTTGCAATGGGACCTTCAGGCTGCCTTGTATGCTGCCAACAAACAGCAGAAATACCGACTTCCTGGGCTTCTATTGAAACATTCTGTACTAAGAGAGATGCTATAATATGCATTTCTTCAGAAATATGTGGCCTCATGTGATTTTTTTTCTGAAGATTTTTGTTCAGTGGTAGGTTTTAAAGAGTTTTGTCTTACTGTAGTTCATTAAGCACACTGCAAGTTAACTGAAGTGAGAGGTCAGAGGTCAGACAGCAATTTGGCATGTTTAGAAGACTTTCATGTTTTTCTAGTCAGAGCTGTAAATCCTCTGGGCAAATAAAGATAAATCTTCTACTTGTGGAGGTCGCATGCACAGAACACAGAATGAAGACGCACATTATCTCACTAAAGTGTACACTTTAAACCAGAGGCAGCATGCAAAGTTTTTTGAAAAACGGTTCTTATGCAGCAATAGAGAGGATTTGAACTGAGCAGTTTGGAAGGCCTTCATATGGTTCAGGAGTTGTACTTGCAATTTTCCTATAATTTGGGGGGAAACCGGTGATGCTTCCAGGGCTATCCACAGAAACTTGAGCTTGATCCTAGCCTGGTGTGTCTCCACCCGGGACGCCCTTTGTCCCAGAATAAGGAGTGAAGGGTGTTAACTCGCTCCCTTACAATTTTCCGACTAGATGTTTCACTATTGTACTTTTTGTCTGAGTAATGGAGTCACTATTACAGTGACTCCATCACTTTGGGTTTCCTAAATGTCTAAAAAATACAAATGTATTTACAGTTTTGAAATAAAAATGAGACATACTATTCCCATTATGTATCAGTAGCACACCATTTAAATATATATCAATTTAATATATCAGTTATGCTTGTTAATTAAGCTGCTTTACATTCCAAATTCTGCACATAAATTTATTTCTAGTGATGCAAGCAGGATGTAAAGAGGTCTGGTCATGTGACCATTCACACTGACAATACAATGTATAAGAGGCTAGTTATTAGTTTGTTTTGAAATATGCATTAGCTGCCCAACAATAAAAAAAATACTTTGATTATGATCCCTGGTCAAACTAAAATAAATTTTTAAAGACCTCCTGCTGGCAGATAAGAGCTTCTGTAGTCAAATTACCACATTTTCTTTTGCACTATACCTGACTAAGCATCTTAAAATCATCAATTGTTAGAATAGCAATTTTGGGAAGCTTGATATGATGGATAATTTTATATGAAAGTTCTTGTGGCAAACGGCTGCTTTTCATTCCTGAAAACATTAGGTTCAATTAGACCAAAAGCAAAAATACATCATTTCGAAGGTGGAAATGATGAGCATTATTTAGGAACTGTAGTTTGAGCCCTTTGTCTTTGACCTGGTTAAAGGTGAAAAAATGTTGTCAAATGCTGTCATTTCTGAAACTTACCCAAGTCATTTTGTCACCATTTTGTAATACAAAATGCAGCATATTGTTTTGTTGCTGAAATAAGCAAGATTGTCATGAAAAAAAGTTGCAAATTTCTGTATAAATAGAAATGATGTGCTTTCTTTTTTGTTTGTTTTGCATTTCAAGCACAGAGGTGGAACAGGGGGTAATGTTGACGTAGCAGTGACAGACTCCCAAGTTGATAAAGGAGAAAGTAGCAAAGTCGAGAATGTGTTAAGTGGTTGAATGTGAGGCAGCTTTGTGTTCTTTGCTACATTTACCAAAAACGCTGATGTTATATAGCTGATTTTAAGATGCCAGCTTTTAATTTGCTAACATACACTGATATAGTGTTAAGCTGCCTCTGTTTGCTTGTCATGAAGTTTGAAAGGGGAACAGCAGTTGCTTAATGAGGACATCTTTCTCTTGTTCCAATATGGCACAGTTGCTGCTCCAAATGTTTAAGTGTCTGGACGGTATCAACTGTTGCTTCAAGGTGTCAAAAATTACTCTCATCTTTTGAGACATAAAGTCCAGGTGCACACAAAGTTGATTTCCTATTTCCCAGGTTCTAAAATTATAACAGTAAGACAGTAAGAATTAAAATTATAATTCTAACCTGAAGTCCAAGTCTAAACAACACAGATTATTTGTTGAACAAAAATCAAATTTTTTTTAAAGATTTGTAGATAAATTGCTACATATCCAAAATCCTCGACACCCTAGACAATGGGCGCACTTTTTGTAAGGCTTTTTTTTAAAAAAAAGCCTTACAACTAAATATTTTTTTTTTATTTCACTTGCAAATAAACATTGAAAAAAATTGGATTGATTGAACATGGGTCCTTGCCTTGCTTAGTGAGTAAGTGAAATTGGCCACTGTGTCATGACAGGGAAACAGAAAGTCATGGATTGCTCATTAGAAGTTCTTATAAACAGGTTTTTTTAAAGGATTGCCAATAGTTGAGCCAATATTGGCTTTGTTAAAAACATTTATGCCCCGATGTGTGTTTCTTTTACCACTGAATAAATGTGCCCATCTTAAATGTTGGATTTTCCCAACGGTCGTTTTTATTTATTTATTTATTTATTTATTTATTCCGTCTATTTATCTGCAATAAAAGATTAATTGATTTTAAAGCATTTTACACATCAGAGATGCCAGAGGACAGAAATATATTAAGATTAAATAAGTAATTTGTCAAAGTCCAGAGGATTATGTTATGTAAGCCTATAAAATGTAAATTTAAAGCAGCTGAGATAATTTTTCAAAACACCTGTGGATGCATTGTAAGAAAACACCTCAAACACACTGGTTTCCATTTGTGACATTTTAGAATTGTTGTGTAAATATTTTATTTTTACTGCATTTTGCCATTTGATAATTTATTGATTTCAAATCATTTAGCATTCAGCAGATTTTCTAATCCTTTGCTTGTGTTTTGTTCACAATTTTCACAGCACGCCTATTCTTTGGTGAGCACTTTCACGCCGTTCTGATACAAATCATTCACACTTTTCCCTCCACCTGCTCTCTTGCTGACATACTCCAGACTCCCACTGCTTGGGGGTTAAAAATGTGTATTTGCCGACAGGCAGAGAGAGGGCTGCCACCATGTGTCCTACCCGGCTGGCAAACGGCTCGACACATCACGGTGCACTCCTTTCTTCTAGCCCCGGCTCCACTCCCAAGCCAAATTGAGCATGTTATTCTCTGCTCCCATCTGATTTCCCCCAGCTGCCCAGTGACTGAGACTTCTCCTACAATGGAGAGAGTGTGTGTACGAGTGCGTGTGTGTGTGAGAGAGAGAGAGAGAGAGAGACGAAGAGAGAAAGAGAGGAACTGGGAGAGGGACTCTGGAAACATGTTTCTGCACACAGGCACAATGCCACCAGAGAAACTGTCAAAGAAAGCCATATGCCCTTATAAGCGATCATGGACACACATTTTTAACGCACACACTCACTGACCCCTGCGCTTGCCACCACAAGGCTGCCACTGATCTTCAAATGCGGCAGAACATCAATCAGTCCGTGCCTGCCTTTTAGTGTCATTTTTCTTCCTTCCCTTGGCTTTTCGTCCTCATCCTCTCATCCCCTTTTTTCTGCTCCTTGAGTATTCTTACAGGCGCCTGCTCTTTCTGGCTCAGCCTGCAGAGCATAGGTCATATTTAGTTTATCTCTCAGCTCCTGCTCACATGTCACGACTGTGAAATATCCCAAAGAGATAGAACTGGATAATGTATGTAAATCCAAATTGTTGTAGCTCCAGCATCTATTTATTCCACTTTTTTATGGAAATCTTTTTTGGCTTTTCTCTTTCTCGTATCCTGATGCTCCCTCGCCCTGCCTCGGAGTCACTGTGCATCATAAACGTTGCAAATGTTTCATCTCAGGACTTTAACTCCTCATGGTATATGTCAAGAGAGAGAAAATCTTTTGGTATTTGTTAAAAAAAAGAAAAAACAGTTGCCTAACAAAGAAATGAATATGAAGACTTGGTCATACAAGACTAAAATTTGACTATTGTTGAGTTGGTGGATTCATCTTGGGAGAAAACCTGCTAGAGGCTTCAGACGGTATTTCTTTTCTTGCAGGTCCAGAACTGAGTCCATTTAATAATTTGCAGCAAAGACTGGAAATTGAAGGTCACAGATGCTCTCCATCCAACCTGAGTGAGTTTACTATTTTGCAAAATGATTGGACAACATTTTCAGGCCTTAGATATGCAAAGCTGGCAGAGATATACCCCAAAACCCTTGCAGTTGTGTGAAGTGAGAGGCGGTGCGCCCAAGCATTGAGTCAGAATAACTCTTCACATACCCGCTCTTGACTTTTCAGGTTTTTCTCCTTCTACTTTTACAGTTTCTTTTCATCTGTCAAAACATTTCTCAATGAAACACATTGAAGTCTGTGATTGTGGTGTGACAAAATGTGAAAAAGTTCAAGGAGTATGAATAATTCTTCTAGGCACTGTATATATTGGCCTTTATACAGTCACAGTGTGTAAATATGTTAGCTTTGCACAGTCTTTCAGCTCTTTAAATGTTTAGTCCTTGGCTGTAATTTGTGGTCTTGCAACTCAATAATGCTCACATTCAGAGCCCAATTAAGTGTGACTGTGTTTATTTTTAGCTTCATGGCAAATGAATTAAACTTCTCAGTGGAGGAATATTAGACATTCCCTGGCAAGCAGCAGCCTGCCAGCTCAGCCAGCCCCGCTGCTTTGGGAACGTCAGGAACGCTGAACACTCACCCCGCAGTGCACATAATCGTGTTTACTTGGTTGAGGTCCCAAAATAAGTGTTATCTTAATTAATAAACAAATTACAAAATAATATAAAAAAAATTGTCAGCATACAAGTTCATCAATTACCAGGATTAGTCGGGCGAGAAGCATGTAATCTACACAGAGACATTTATAGGGCAACGATTATGCCACCTTCCCCATAAGCCGTTATTGTGATGAAATTTTGAGCAATAAAGCACCTTCCCCTCTCCCTTGACAAATCCTGTACTCCTCCTCAAAATCAAAAGGTGAAGCATTTAGCAGTCCAGCTCTAATGGGTAAAGCCGTGTGACAAATGAATTGCCCTACACACATCCAGTGGATGAGAGGGTAGAAAGTAAAAAAAAATAAAAATAAAAATAAAAAAAGTTTAAATGTTTGGAAAACATAGGAGTTAAAGAAATTATTCATCTATGAAAATTCACCAGGCAGATACTGTGAGTATATTTTCTAAAACATTTTGTTCCTGTTGGCCCACACTCTTGATTTCAGGTACATCTGTGAAATATTGCCACATAAATTACCATATAATCCTGGCACGATTTAAACAGATCCCCCTTTCAGAATTTCCTTTTTTCTCCTTCTTCTTTTTCTTCTTTACTGAGCTGGTAATAATATGCATCACTGCAATGTGCAGGCTGAAAAAACCATCATTGTCTCATTTGGGATTCTGAGTCCCGCTTTACGTCTCTCCCAACACTTTATTTCTAGTAATCTGCTGATAGAACCTATGGATTATGAGCAGCAGAGCATCGTAAGCAGGTTTCTGGCTCTCGCTCACCTGCAAAAAATTTGCAACAGACCCCCAGCTCACTCGCCCAGCCCAGGATGGGGGCGGAGGGGTGGGGTGCATGGATGGGATACACATTCACGGGAAATCTCCATGTCTTTCTTTTGATATGTATATTACCAACCACTTTCCAAAGCGGATATCCCCCCCTTTCTCTTTTACTCGTTACAGTAGCAGTTTTTTGGGGGGATCAGTTTGTGTTTCCACATCTCACTTATGATACAGAGCAGGCACACATCGAAAAGTGCTTTGATGCTTGAGCATGGCAATTTTTGGCATTACTTGTACTAGTCTTCCCTGTCTTTCATATTTTAAATATACACAAGGTGATTCATTACCATTCCAACCTAGAACTGGTTCTGCCTTTTTTGTCCAATTACAAGATGACGGCTGAAACCGTGTCTTAAGTTAATATCACATCAGTTCAACTCTAAATCCCCTCTCTGCCCCCCAAGTCACAATGTCCAGGTGTCAGCACATCTAAATGTACCCTCTCTATATCATAGAGCTTGCTATTGTGTTCTCAATTACCCGGCGTGAATATTTCTTCCCCTGCTGAAGTTGATTAACTGTTTCTGGCCGGCCATACATCACTGCCTCTTGGGCAGCACATAGAACGATGGGCAACACCTTTTGATAAACTTGTTGTAAATGTCAACAAAATATTCACCGCAGGTGTCCTGTTTTGCTTTGTTTTCATGCTCTCATTGTTTATGGGTGGATTTATGGCTGAGATTTACATGAAGGGATATATTCATCGGTCTTGCACCGTTTCATAAAGGGATTCTTGAGGCGAGAGATGCTATGCTGTTTACCTATGTTTTCTTTATTTTTCCTGAAAGGCATTTCTTATGAATGGTACAATACAAATAAACTTGCCTTGTGCAAACTGTAGAGTGTTATTATAATTTTCTTTTTGTTTTACTATTGAACTAAAGATGAAACTCTGGCAACTTTTTTTCAGCCCTGAAAATATTTTTGTCAACTGTTATTCAGCAATCCTTTGGGAACATAAATGTATGTCTAATATGAGCAAATATTGCATATCAATGATGACAAAGTCTTGTCATGCATCATTACAAAAAGGTGCTTTCAAATTTTTGGCATGCACAAAGTGCATAATTGTGAAGTGGAAGGAACATTAATCTTCTTAAAGAAATTTTGCAAATAAAATTGAGTCGGGATGCCCCCATTACTCTACCGTAATCCAGTCCACACATATGTAATGTGATTTCAGTGTTTATGAACCTCTTCTGTGAGGGCTTCAGAGGTTTGTTGGCAGTTGACAGTTCATGGATAAAATTGTGGAGAAGTATACAGTTTAAAAATACTGTTCTGCAAAGAACATGGCACTACTACAGACCTGCAAAGAAATGACAGGCTGGCAGAACGAGCATTAATCAAAGAAACAGACGAGGCTTACAGTAAGTGTGGGGTTGTGGGGACGGCTGCAGAGATGCACAGCTAAGGTGTGGGACTCTGTTGACAGTAAAACCTTTTAGTCTAGCACTCAGTGAACTTGGCCTTTAGAGTAAAATGACAAGAAGGAAATCACTATTGAAGTCATGGGAACTCTTGTTTAATATTTGCTACAATGTCATGTAGAGAAGATTGTAAACATCTAAAAGAAGGTAGTCTGGTAAAAAAAAAAAGATACCCATTTGGCAGAAATGGAAAACCTCTGTGCATCAGAAAAGTTACACAATCACAACAAATCAGTGCATATTCCTGTGTTGAAATCCAGACCTGATTCAATTGGAGCGTTTCTGTTGCGACTTAAGAATGATGCAGAGAGGCACTCTTAATCTAATCTGACTGAGCCTCGGTTATTTTGGAAAAATGTTTTAAAAGATTCTGTCTTTTTAAATGTAAAAACTTGTGAGCTATAACCCAAAAGATTTGCAGCTGTGTTTGTACAGAAAGGTGGCTTCGCAAACTACTGAATTTTGGGACGAAACACAAATAAAAGCCACATTTTTCAGGTTTCAGGTGTCAGAAAAGTGGCTGTCAGAGTTCTACTGGTATATAATACCTTCTCTTCTTTACAGCACAACTAAAGCTCATTTAAATTCAGTACCAACAATAAAATACGTAAAGAAATTATTATCCAGAAGTTAAGATGTGACTTTACTAGCTTAAATGAGCACATATTCTCAGTTCTAGGTGTTCCAACCCTGGAACGTCATCTGGGGACGAAATAATTTATGATCTCCATAGCCCCCCTCAGCAGGGGTTAATTTTGAATTATTTATGTTCCTATATGCTCACAGAGCTAAAACATTTAAGTAGGTGTTGGATGCTCACTTTTAGATGAGTATAATGCGGAGGAAAGGAGGTGAAAGGATTGCGGCCTCTTGTGATTTAAAGTCTGGGTTTTTATGTTCCGCTCGTTCTCCACAGGAAAAGGGGAGGCAGGGGGGCAAACGATGAAAACGATATGTCTCTTTAAACAGAAAAACACGAAGCAGGAAGTGACTCAGAATACAGCAGTGCGAGAGACGGAGATTGAGTAGAAAGTTTGGAGTTGGACGGGGGGGAGGCATGTTGTTGTGGCTTGGTTTTACTTTGGCTGACTTCTCTGCAGGGCAGCTTTGACTTATGGCTGACAACTCTGAGTACACAACCCTCTTTTATTAAAGCAGAAAATAGCAATGTTATTAACGAGATGGTGGAGGGCTTTTATTTGTGGAGTGCGTGGCAGGAGTCAAATTTTTAATCGTGTTTTTGTTTTAGCACAGATGAGAATTGATGGCTGTTTTGAAGCACCTTAAAATGAAAGGTGCTCCAGGTTAATAGTAACTTATACTTTGCACAATTTGTACAGTTAGTCATTTCTAATATCATTAGGGAAATTAGGTGTAAGGTGATTTATTTGTTTGTCCATTTAATAAATCATTTAAAGCCATTCCTGAATCTTGAGCACGCTAGGTGGAAGACGGATAGCCAGCTCAGCATGCCCTTATAAACAAATGCCACATAAATCAGGTAATAAACTTACAACATGTTTTGCATAGCGCTAATTACTAGTGTTTTTAATTTGTCCGGTTCAAGGCAGGGTTCTTTTGCCATGTGTCACATCTCATTGCTCTCTGGTGAGTAATGAATGATGAGATTCGGCCTAATTTGTGTTATGGATATTCCCTCTGCTTTGTTGCTCTTCATGTGCACTAATTAAATTCCCCGTAGTGGAAAAAAAAAAGAAGAAACTATGTAAATTATTTTTTCATTAATTGTTGGTATATTTTTGTTTCAGAGCAAGTAAGTTAAAAACAAAAGAAAACAACAGCAACAAAAAAAAACCCTGTTGATTTTATGTACCACATGCTGGTTGTATTTATCATCACACAGCACATGCAAACACAGTCTCGGCTCTACTACCCTTATAACTCAAGCCAAGCTCTGTAATTGTGTTGGCAGCGGTATTGTCCTTGCCATAGGATCACTGCTACTATTGTACAGAAAAGGTCTCCTTTCTCGCTGCTCAACAATGTCTAATAAATCCACAGATAGGGCGGGGGGAACACTGATGCCGGGCACTGACTGTGGCACAAAGGAGGAGAATTTGGGAAGAGGCTGTAGAGGATAATGAACAGTATTTTAACTCGGCAGTTTAACCTCCGTGCCTGTCAGGGCTGACCTTTCGCCAACCCCGACGAGAGTCTGATTTCTCCGGTTTCTCCACGTTTTTCTCTCCCTCTGTCTTTTCTCTCCCTCCCTTCTTGGCTCCCCCTTTTCTCCTGCCCCCTTGTTCCCCCCTCGCCTTCCCGTCTCTTTTATTCTTCTGCTGACAGAGAGTGTACCGAAGTAAAAGAGATGAAGAGAGAGAGAGAGAGAGATGGAGAATATGTGTTTGTGTGAGTGGGGAGGCCTGGGGTGGGGTGGGGTGGGGTGGGGGTGTAAGAAGTGTCAGTCCCAGACATTTACATGAAAAGCAGTTAGTAGTTGAAAGGCGAGCTGTTTCACAATCTGCCTGTACATTTTCTTTTTTTCTCACCCTTTTCTCTCCTGCTTAAGTCTCTCCATCTCCTTTATTGCTGTGGTCCATGCCCAGCAGATTGATGTGAGAGCATCACCAACCCACACACCCCCCACCAACCGCCCCTCCTCTTCCTGCTCCATTGCCATCACCCTTTAACATCTGAAAGCCATATGACCTGTGCACAACCTTTTGCTTCACCTGAGGCTGACCTTGAAGGAACGCCGCTTTTTGCTTTTGCGTCTGGGCGCATTATTGCTCGCCAGCTCGACTCTTTTCATTTTCCCGCTTCTCCTTCTTTTGTCGCCAACCCCTCTCCCCTGTCCCCTCTCCATCGGCTACGCAACGGAGGGCGATAGGTGTAAATCAAGGACGAGCGTTTTCTTTAGCCGAGGCTCTGATTAGTGCTGATGATGTTTCCAAAGAGGTGAAGGGGGACAATTCAGAGGCCACCACAGCTGCTCTCCCCTATTCACCGCGTTCAGATTTATGCTTTTCCCTTTATATATTTCTCCGCCGCTCTCGCTCGTTTTCCTACCACATTTTCGACATTATCAATATCGATCGGGCCCGTGCACTTAGAACCTCTCTTTAACAATTGGCTCCCGTGGCCTGATGTAGGCATTAATGGTGAGTGCTTGCGGATAGAGTGAAAGAGATAGAAGAAAGGAGGAGGGGGGAGTTGAAAGTGATTTAAAACAGTTTGAAAGATTTATGTAATTTCACATGAATAACCCACAGATGTCACGGTGAGGGGGATTCTCCCTCGCTCAGACAACTTCATCATTGTAATAGATGTCCACATATGCCGGAGTTCATGTCTTATCTTTGGCTAAATGTTTGCTTTTTATGGATATTTTGCGGGCCGGGATGAGGTCATAGTTGCAACGCTTTGGCTTACGTTGCTGAGACCCGTGGTGGTGTCCTAACCCTCTCCAATCTGATTTATAATCACAGGAGCCCCCGCAACCCAACCCCACCCCAAAGCTTGATAGTCCTCAATCCATTCAGTCCAATCACTTAATGAACTTGACAGTGACAGAAAAAGTGTGTGTGTGGGGGATTTGCAGCTTTGTCCATATTATAAAAATATCAAATGTTTTGATTATTTTTTTTTCTCTATGCTTGAAGCGAAGAGCTTTTAAATCGTTCGGAAAATGTACGGGGGCAATATTTATTTTCTACACAGAGAACTACAGTGATAATCACAAAGGGTTCATTGTTAATCTCATCATTAGCCCATGTTAATCC
The DNA here is from genome assembly GCF_019740435.1 of Gambusia affinis. NCBI lineage: Eukaryota > Metazoa > Chordata > Actinopteri > Cyprinodontiformes > Poeciliidae > Gambusia > Gambusia affinis. Next base: position 11,595,799 of record NC_057870.1, read on the forward strand.
AGTCTGAATGCAGATTTTTGTCTCGACATCCAAACAACCCGAAGATGCTCTTTGCCCTCTGAAATCAATAGGTGCATGATTTTTGTCTCAAGACAATACTTTTATCCACAGAAACGGAGCGAGGCGTGGAAAAAGCAAGAGGGGGATTTGATTGTAAAATAATACATTTTAATTTTCTCACTGAGCAAGTAGAATTAGTTGTTCCACAATGCACCCTCACACCCCTCTTCCTTTCTGCATAAATAATTATGGATGGGTTTTTAATTTGAAGACACTGCATGCTAAGTATACAAATCCCCCCCCAGCTCCAGGGTTCAGGAGAAATAACACATGACCACAAAACAAAGGCAGCATCAAGCTCGTAAAATTAACATAGCAAATGTTGATCTTATCACCTCTAAGTACTGCGAGACGACTAGAGAGCATCCAATGAAAACACAGTCGTTAATCTTCCGTATACCCTCGGATAAACTTTTTACAGGAAACCATCTTTCCAGCAACTCTGCAGGGGTCGGGACAAGGGCGCCTTCTCCCCTTTTTGATAGATACTTTGTTGGTAGATCTCTGATTTTTGTTCATACTGACCTTGGACCTCGGATTTTCTCTTTCTCTTTTTTGGGGGGGGGTTAGGTAGGTGATTTCATTTTTGTGCTACTCTGTTTTGTTATGTCTACAAACTGAGGTGTTCGGGGTACGACTAGGAGGGATTTGTGTTTGCACACATCAGAGGGGTGTCACAATTCTAAAACCTGCTCTTGTCTCGTCTGTTCTCCTAAATCTGTTTATGCAAACTGAGTTGTACAAGTTTAAATCTTCTCTCATTTTGAACGTTGTCAAAGGAAAGCAGTCGTTGAGACGAAGAGGAGATCCATCAGCCTTACCCCACTCACCTGCCATAAGTGTCATATGTTTTTTGGCATGTCGTTCTTATGTTCTGCAGGTGGATGAATATCATAATCCTCTGTCATTTCATTCAGTTGCATGTTTTGTTGAATTAGAATATGTATAAAAGTGGCAGTTCTCTGAATTTAAAAAATATATTCCCCAGGGTATAAAGTACAACTACAAACTTCAATGTACTTCATTGTCATGTTACGTGAAAAACCCTTTGAAAATATTCCATCATTTTAAAATAGGAGCGTAAATAAGATGATTTTCAAAATCTTCAGAACTTTGGAGCCCAGCAATGTGCAAGCTGCCCTCTGAAGGCTTCTTGTGAAAGATCATTAGTGAACAAACATTCACTCTCTATAGTTTTCTTGATGTTAAGGAATGAAGTTGTGGAGAAGAGTAAAGTGAGTTTAGATTAGGAAACAGCATCCAAAGCTTAGAAAATCACTGTTCAACCCATCAGTTAAAAATAACTAGGTTATGCCACAACTGCAAACATACTAAGACGTAGCTCTTCAGATGAACTCAATAGCCAGGCAGAAGCAGTCAACAGGCTCTGGAGGAGCTGCAGAGGCCACAGCTTATGTGAGAGAACCACTGACAGAACAACATTCAATCACGGACTCTGCAAATTTACTCTTTATGGAACATTGGGAAAAGTAAAAGTTATTTTTTTGACAGAAATCTGTGAGAACCACCATCTGAAGGTGACTACATGCCATGTAGAGGATAAACCAAAGCAATGTATGTGACAAAAACATCTAATCTGATTATTTTGGTGAGCAAGACCATAAATAGAAGATGGAATAGAGATGTTGGCATCTCTGTTTTCTAGAATGATTCAAAGGGGTGTTTACTTAATCCCAATCCAGCCTGACCCCCAAAAAGCAAAACTTTGAATTTATCGTGACAAAATATAAAAAGTTTATGGAGTATGAATACTTTTGCAAGGCACTTTATTTTGAGATCAAAAATAACTTTAATTTTGGTCCCTTTAAATAGATCATTGGGAGAGGTGGGGGAGCATTTATTACATTCAAAGTATAATATGAAATTGGTCAAATATAATTGTAACTCACAGGCTGACACAACTTTCAATAAGACATGATGACAGATTGACTGGTCTAATTATTGCTTTGCTGCTTCAAAAAGTAAGTAGAAACAGCACAAAAATAATACAAAAGTTTTTTTTTAAATAGAAATCAATGGCAAAACGTAGAGTCTAATAATAAGATGCAAATTCTAAGAAAAAACATCAAATACAACTGACTAGTCTAGTTTATATCATCAAAGACTCATAGACAGTATCAAATAATTCATCTAAAAAAAATCTAAAGCAAATATGCAAATGAATATGCAGAGCAGCACAAGAAAGAGACGCTCTACATGTTGTCTAATTGCAAATGTCTCTCAAAAGTCTTAGGTTTTTGTTGTGTTACATGTTGTTTATGCACAAAAGTACACTCCACTACATCACATCTACTCCAAACTAATGTGCTTTGGGCATTTGTTGGTCTTTGTCTCTTTTCAGAACTGTGACCATCATGTACCGGGCCAAGCAAATCGCAGTGGGTCTTCAGAAGCTCCAAATATATTCTGCCATTTGTCCAGTTTGCTCTCCCAGTTCTATCCTCTTGGTCATTAGATTCATTGTTCCACTTCAGGCCCATAGGTTTTAACTTTCTAAAACTGTCCTCCTGTGAGAATTACACGCCTCGTATCCGAAGCATCCTGCAGCAAGGACGAAATCAACACTGGGAAAAAGTGTCGCCAATGCATTTGTATCTCAGAACAGGGGCATCTGATGGCCTAGTTTCTCTCTTGTGGTGTTGGTTATAACCTTCCATATCTACCTTGTAGCAGAAAACCATGGTTGAAACCTTTTTTTTTATTTTTATTTCTCCGCTTTAACTCAGGCAAACGCTTTAGAGATTTTAGATTGTATGTGCTGCAGCTGGAAAAGACAAAGTTGGGACCTGAATGTCAGTGTGTCATAGAAATATCAGGTCACTTGGAGCCCATAAAATATGTCACTCGTCGATGTGTCACAAGGACTTGACATCACACATGCTCTTGAAGAATAAAGCATAAATCACAATTATTAAAGCCAGAGAACACTGACTGGGCTGATCGCACACTGCAGCATTGTGAACTTCACCAAATAAGTCCCTCTCCTCTCACTGCCCTTGGTAAATGATACTCCCAGAATAGAGATTTGTGTGCATCTCTGGTATCTAAAGGACGCTTATTATTATTATTATTTATTTATTTATTTATTTGCACACAGAAGCCAAACTATGAATTCAGAAAACAGAGACAAATAAAGTTTGGGTCTGATTTTGTACTTACTTGTGATGGTATACTGTATGCTATAGTTTACCTGAAATGTTGACAAGTATTTTTTTTTATTTATTTTTTTGTCTTGCTAGACTCATTAGTGAGATTTCTCTGTATATTTTATGACTTATGTGTGCAACTTTTTTTTTTTAGCATTTGTGCCACAATTACAAAGAAAAGTGATGCTTAATATGAGGTGGACCGGTAAATCAGTGTTTGTAGCCTAAAATGTGATCTAAGATCAGCCACACTGACAGTTTGTGCTGTGTTATCAGGTGTGCGCTGGCGGCCCTGGTGGAGATGGAACGAGGTTAAACACTTAACTACCTCATCAGAGTTGCGTGTATTCACTCAGATTGTGAGAATTGAAGGAGTTTGTCACAAAAAATCCATGCAATTTCTGCGCTCAAGTGTAAAATCTCCATCTTCTGCAGACAGAAGTGTGCGCTGCGTCGACTCCGTTCACAGAATGCACACTTTATGTCCAAGTGAAAGTGGGAGCTCTTATAGTGAGCACCACCTCTGGAGCCTCACAACAGTCCCAACACCCAACTCCAGTTTCCTTATGCTCGATGATGAGTCGAACCAACAGACATTTGTTGAAACCAGTGAGTGATTAGTCTGTCATTTCTTTCCTGTTTGTAACCCATCATGTGCTGTTGGATTAAAGACTTCCCTTGTGACTGACAAACAACCGGTGAGACTGACAGGTACAAGGAAAATATAATAAGTAGAGAAGAGTTGCTGAGCATGTTGTTGCTCCGATAAAACACACCATACAAATGTTTGCCCACACTTCAGTAGGAACACACACACGCCACACACACCCACCGCACGCACACATACTGCTTCTTTCCTGCCTGTGTCTAGAAGATATGATTTGGACTGACACTGGCTCCAGACTTCCTTACACAGCTCTTGATGAGTAGGCTGACCTTGTCTCAATCTGATCTTGTATGACCTCCTGTCTTCCAAGACAAAGCCTCATTAAGAAGAAGATCGCATGAGAGCGGTCACTCTGGCCCAGTGTGTGTGCCTTTGCACAACTGCATGTTTGTGGTGAACCACTGCATTCCTCTGTCCCACAACGCCACTAATGTGGCTTCAGGAGAGTATTGTAAAAAAAAAATATATAGATATATAGTTGAATCACAGCAATTTTAGAGTAAATGATCCAGGTCGCATGTTTTGTAAATTAATGTTGTGTCCCCTTCTTGTTTTTTTTTCATCCACACTGAAGGTGTGAATGAAAGTTTATCATCATTATTGTGTCCTAATTTTCTTTTACAACTTCTGTAAATTCTTCACAAATGCAAATTCAAGACATGCATATTTTCTAAATCTGAAGTATTATTTAATTTGAAGAGAACCTGAAATTAAATGTAATTCTGACTTCAGATTGGAAGCAAAAATAAGGTTCTGTTTCTGTTACAAGGTTGAATTACTTAAAGGAATTTATTTAAAATGCTGTAATTGCAGACCATCACAACTGTTCCCTCCAACAGTTGATTTTGGGTAAAAAGGACGGTATAGGGTATGTATTAACAGAGCTGCACCTCATGCAAAAAAAGAAAAAAAAAGAAAAGAGGAATAAAAGGATGTGCTACCTGGATTTGCATTTCTAATGTCAATAGCTTAGCAAGCTGTTGGAGGATAATTTAAGAGGTGAGCCCTGCAAAATGTACATATACAGTCTTAATTTTCTTCGTGACATGCATATTGAATCATACCATGGTCAGGAGAAAACTTTTCATAGGCCATCAGTTTACTTTTTTCTACACCTTTTCACATTTTTGCCAAATGACAAAGAAAAATGTCCCCTGTTATTTAACTTTATGGTATGTTGACATGTTCACTGCTTATTTACTCTGCTGTATATCGTCCGTCATAGAACAAGGATCTGTTTGGCGTTTCTTTGCTCTCAGAGATGAATTTTACCCCTTTAATCAGCTGTGGCGAGATATTTGACCTCCTCTGCATCACTGCCAGAAGTCATGAAAGAAAAAAGCGTAATTGACAAAAGGAGGAGCGATATTTAGACTAATGGAACAGAGCGCAGGTGTAACAATACCTTCTGCTTGTAATAAATGATGTCCGGCCTCTTAAAGACAATTCTATTACCTCTACAGTTATGTGCGATCAGTCTCTGTCAGGGAAATGGATATGCACACATGTTACCAAATCGGTAGTCAAGGTTCTATCAATATGGGCTGATCTCAAGATTTATTCCACTGCTGTTCAGGCTGGCAGTCAGTAGATTTATTTATTTTATTTTATTTTTTTTTTACAAACTTCTAGCTTTCTCTTTCCTGGTTTAAAATTAAACACATACATACTGCATTCTTTAGTCGTTTTTTTGTGTGTATATTTTGCATTTATCAAAAAAAAACAACCCAAAAAACAAACATTAATTTCTTCACACTAAATTGTTTTATTGTTTTTGGTCAGATTGTGGAAAAAATACAATATTTTCATTATTATAACTCTTTGATGGACGACTGGGACCCATTACTTTCTCTTGGAGTCAGCAGAACTTCCTTCACTGAGCTGCCTTTTGCAGACACCCATCATTTCTACCCATTCCAGGGTTGAAACCCCAAGATAACTTTTTTTCCATCCAGGGCTGCATGATGTGTACTGGCAAGAGAAGCCTGTTGCTTCATTTTTGGTTTTTTTTGTCGTATTATCCTGTTACATGTTTATTAGCATTTTCCCTGCTCTTTTTCCAGTTTCCTCACTTTTTTTCCTGACGCTGCTCTGTGCTTGCCGCTATCAGCATAAAACCTAAGTCGATGAGAACCAGGAGAGTATGGATCTCAGTGAGGGTGAGGAAGTCATACCTCCTGTGAGTGACACAGAAGGAGTTAGTTAAATTGCGTCAAATCCTAATCTGAGGGGGGTAGCAAGTAGTTATTTTCTTAAATCATCCTAAAACTTTACCTTTAAGAGTAGTTTTACTGCACTTTTTTTTTACTTTTACTTATACAATATATTGTAATGTATTGCTACGCTTCCGTTTATTTATTTATAAAAATGTAAAAACTGTGTAATGTCTTTCCACTTCTTGACTATAAGCTGCTTTGTATTCATCTGTCAAACTGAATTCCTAAAAAATACATCAGTCTCTAGTTGTAATGTGACCAAATTTCGAAAAACGTCCAACTGGTATAAGTACTTTTGCATAAATATGCAATTTGTGCCAAACACTGCTTTTTTTGTGAATTTGTTACCATGTGGAGATATTTTGCACTAACACATGCGCCTTTCCAAAACTTTTTAAAATCTTGATTCCCACCAACAGCCAACATTTTGAACTCTTTCTGAGTTGCACCTGATACTTTTCTCCCCTTCTGTGAGTGTCCAAACACTTGAATGGGTGAGACATTTTAGAGAGACCTTGAGTGAAGCACAGTGACCTTCCACTCGTGTCTACACTAGACAGAAAAAAAATAAAAGCAAAAAAAAAAGAGAAGCTCTAGTCAGTAGAGGCTTGAACATCTGGAATCCAGCAAAACACCTAAAGCTGCCTTGATTAAGATCACGCTTTTTCTCTGAAGCCGTGACAAAATGAGACCTAAAAACAGCCGAGCTTGGAATAACACGCCAGCATATTAAAAGAATAACTTATTAGATAAGGGTGAGCACAAATTCTCTTGCTTAGCTGAGGCTGTGATGTCCTTTCCGCCTGCCTCCGCCATAACTGTTCAAGTTTTGTTTTCTTCTCCCCTCTTTAGCTAATTTGTTTGTGGACCTTTTCAATTCTCATGATTTCATCTTAAATTTGCCTCTTAAACCTTGACCTCCCAGTTATTATTGTCAAGTCCTGTGGGCCGGAGTGCAGGCTGGGTGGCCAGGGCCAGAGAGGCATGAAAGAGGAAAAGCTCTGCAGACTCGCTGGGATTTGTTTACACAAACTGGAAGCTTTTTTGGTGGGAGATAAAAGTTAGTAACAGCGGTGAAGTGCTTTTTCCCATCGACTCTGGAATCCTCCTCACATCGACCCTTCTCCTGTCACTATAACAGATGTTTGATTTGGGGAACTGTAAACGCTGTCTGCATTTCTGATCTCTGCCTGTGACTTGTAACTCTCCAGGCGTCATAATAAGACTTGGCATGGACTTTGTATCCACTGACAGAGCAAACACTTAATACTGTGATGAGTGGAACAAGGGACATACAAGCGTTAATCTCCAGAGATGGATATAGGAATAGATGTGAGTTATGGTGCTGTTGAGAAATTTACATACACTCGTTATATGCTCGATTATCACAATGATTTAGGGCTTTTAAAGAGGCATTCCAGTTGTTTTCTTTGTCGGGGCAGAATGAAAATTCCCAGAACAACAACAAATAAAATAAATAACCAAAAGCATGAATAAATTGTACAAGCAATAGTTAAGTTCATTGTGCTCATTTCTCTCATGCACAGTCAAAATTCAATATACAGCCTCAAATATATGAATACACTAATAGTTCTTTTAAAATGTATTCTCAAATTATTCTATGCTTATTTTTGACTGAGTTGTAAGCATGGAAACATCAAGCTGAAAGTATGCATTGGCGCCAGCAGCACTGGGATATTTTACAAAGTGAATAGAATAATGAAGAAGGAAGACAGCATCCAAATTATTCAACCTCCCTACAATCCAGCAGTTAAAGGACTGAAACTTTTTCACAACTTAATGTTCTAACTGAACAACGGTTAAAGTAGGCTATCATTGAACTGAACTTAACACCTTAAAAAATGCTTAATAGACTGGTACTGCCTGTTGTCAATTACAGAGAGGCCAAACAGGAACAGAATAATGGAGGTTGCTTGTTAATGGCTTCAAAAACATGATTTTCTGCATTTCACTAATTGGCATTGTATTGTGCAGATTAGGGAAGATCCCCAATAAAATCAAACCTGTGCATCCAAGTCTATTGTTTACACGTCTTTGAAGTTGTTTGCAGTATAATCATTACAGCCTGGAAAAAAGGTTCAAATGCATCATTAAAAGAGGCTGGGAGTGAATAAGAGTTAATTGTTGACGACCTGATTTCACAGAGGCATGGCAAAATCAAGCTTTCTGCCTGTGACCCATTGTTTGTTCACATAAAGCTCTACACTGTAATCCCTTTTGTGTTCAATTAATCAAATTACTGCTGTTTAAACTTTGCACCACACACCAATTTGTAAAACCTGCCTACATAAGCTGTCTGTATCTCTGTTAGCTCAGCCTTTGGGTTTTAGCCGCCTTCCCAATCACCTCCACTACCGAACAAGCAGACAGGCAGAGGGGAAAAAGAGAGGCTGGGAAGCTGGGAGGGAGGGTCACCATCAAATGTGATGAATGCCTTTCGACGGAAAAAGCTGCACGGAATGTCCTTGACTTTAATCAAAACTATTTGTTTTTGGGGCGGCTCGTCTGTTGTCTCATGCGCTCATGTCCACTGATAGCCTGACATTAATGACACCATAAATCAGGGCCAAGTGACGGCAGGGTTTTTGGTAATGTTTCAGGGCTGTTGCAGAGATGGCGGTCATTGAGGAATATGAGGAGGAGAGTGAGAGGTCTGTTGGAATTCCAGATTATGTGGGGGTTAACTAGCCCCTCGAGAGAGAAGGAACGAGATGTGAAGCTCAGCTGTGCAGGAGCCAAGAGAACCAAAGCAAAGCTGTTCTTACATGCATGATATCATTCATTGGAGACACAAGCTACATGGTCGTACTTTGTTCTCAATGCTTAGCTCACGAACGCAGAAAGAGAAGTGTAGACGAAGCAAAAAATAGAGGTTTTCACCAGAACTAGATAACTATATTAACATCACAAAGAACAGCAGTTATACTTAAACGGCATCAAAGTTTTAGGCCAAACTCGACTGATAAGACTCATTCTGTGGAGATGAGAATGTCATAAATCCTTTCTATACATCCCTCATCCTTTGCTTTAATAGTCTGTTCACATAAACACACTGGCCCTCTTCCTGGGCCAAGATCTAAACAATTCCAGCTTGATTGATTTGACAGAGACTGTAAGATAACTGCTCCTCGGCCAATGCACCATGAATCGGGAGGCCCTAAAACTTTTGTGTTAGGGATGGGCCAAAAAAACACTGCTACCCATTTGTATGTTTGAATAGATGGGAAAGGCTGAACTGATGTTTGGTATTTCTAAGGGTCAGGAAGTGTAACTCTATCTCAGTTAGTTTGGACTCCAGGCATGGGGATGTTTTGTTTTGGGTCAGTGTGAACTTTCACATCCCAAAATCATTCTGATACGATGCCGGTTTCAATTTGGAGTTGCATATTACCACAATGTCACTGTTGCATTAATAATTATTGGTACAAAGACTATGATGTTTATTATCCCTGACTTAGAAGTGGTAATGTTAATCAATTTGTCAAAAAACAACTTTGAAGATGTCTCGGTTTAGTGAGTGTATAAGTTTTCATATCACTTGAAATGTAGGTCACAACCATGAACCTAAATATATCTGATTGGAATGTGATAAACACACATAAGGAAGCACATTATTTAAGGAGGCAGAAAAATGATAAAATTACGATGTTCTTTCCCCCACACGCCCAAGACAATTGCACTCACTGACACAATAACTTTGGATCCCAATAATGTTGCATTTAAACAGTACAAAATATTATCAGTTAAGTTTAGGTGTTGAGTTTGACTGGGATATTTTAAAACACGAATAAGGTTTGATGTAAATCACAGCTGTATGTTTTAGGCTTGATCTACAAAGTGGTAACATCTGTCCCAAGACATTTCTAGCCTCTAAGTATTTCTTCTTGGATTGTTTTTTTCACATCATCTCAAACTTTCCTATCAATGCTGAAGAAAAGCATTGGTGCTGCCACTGCTGTTTTACCATGAGTGCTACATGTTTAGGGAGCTATGTAGTGATTTTTTTTTTCTTTTATAAAGATCATTGCATGTAGGCCAAAAAGTTTTTATTTTTCTTATCTGGCTGGATAACCTTCTTTCACGTGATTATTTTAACCCCTATATGCCTTGATGTAACTTGCAAGCAGGATATCTCATAGCTTTCTTTCAGCAATGGCATTCTTGTTGACACCCATTAACACTAAATTTGTCAACAACTAATAACTGATAGTTGTCCTGTCCACTTGATCTGTGTATCTCTGCAGCGCCTTCAGAGTTACCAATGGCTCTCTTGGCTACTTTTCAGACAAACAGTCTCCTTTTCCACCTTTTCAGGTGCCATGCTTTGGTTGGTTTGTACTTGTCATAAATACTCTGCATTTTGGTTGATGGACCAAACGGTGCTGCATGACATGTTCAAAGCTTAGGATAGTGTGCAAAACCTTGGCCCTGTAAGATTTTACTAACTGTATCCCTGACTTGTCTGGCCTGTTGCTTGGCCTTGTTGTTGGTTCACAATTCCTCTCCAACAAACCTCCAAGACATTCACAAGTCAGCATATACTTCTATTAATTAAATTAACCACAAGTGGGCTGTACTTAGTAATGAGGTGAATTTGATGGTTTTTGGCTACATGGTATTTTATTTGGAGGCATTAAAATAAAATGGCGTGTGTACAAATGCACAATTTATCAGACTGCAAGCAAATACATTAAGATTGGTGATTGTAGTGTGACCCAAAGGAAAAAGTTCAGGGCTATCAATGCTATCTGAAGGTGCTGTATACTCATCGCAACTGTTCCAGATTGAAGCCTTACCTCTTTAACAATTTTGTTTTTTAGAGATTCACTTTATCTTGTGTCTTTTCTCCTGTCAAAGTCAGTGCAAAACTAACAACACAGGAGCTGTTTGGTTGAATCTTGCATTGTCAAGAGAAAGCTATGTAGACAGTGTCTGCCAAAAGGAGTATGCATTTCTAATCCCTTGATGGCTCATAGGCGCAACAAATCTTATCCATCTACATGCTGTCAAAAAATGTCACCGCTGTATCAAAAAGAGGAGACGAGACCTGAAGGAGAGGTGCTGGAGGGAGGAAATATACAACAGTGCATTTTTTTTTTTACCGTCGCAGACACACACACGTGCCCACCCACTCGAATGCACCGGAGAGACACCGAGCTGTCGTCAGTTGACAAACAAATGACAGACAAATGACATGTTGGAACACCTCCACCGGGCCCGATAGCAATCGCCCTGCGAGATTGTGCCAATGGCATCTCTTATGGAGAGAGGCCTGTGTGTCATTTTACACAAACAAAACCTCTGCCAAACACCAGATCTGATTGCTTCCACCGCCATCAACTGTGTCCAATCTAATCCGTCTGTCAATCTGGGTTGCAGGGACTGAAGACATGGTTAAAGGAAGCATGATGGAGAGGTGGGATGATAAAGAGGGAGCGGAAAGGTGGATTTGTTGGAATGGACAGGGGATTTGTAAGGAAAGCTGTGGCAGTATTTTGGCATGTCTATGCCTATACATAGTGTAAAGACAACAACAGTGGCTTTTTTACTTTTCTTGCTTTATTACATGCTCTTTACAAGTGCAAGCTATTACCTCAACCACAAGCCACTTGTGACTTGTCAAAATATCATTGTGGACGATGCTCAGTGACCTTTGCGTTGTTGTGTTTTTGCCTCCAACCCTGCTGGCAGATACACTGTAATGTGTGCTTTCCCTTCTGCCTTAATTCAATCAGGTCCCTCCCATCACTCTGGCCTCTTTATTCCAATTCGATTAGTCGTCTAAAGCCATCAAGATTTCCTGGACAAAATGAATGCTTGTATTAATCCCTGCAATTTCCATTTAAAACGTAAGGGCATCGACTTGATTAATAAGGGCTGATGCTGAATAATTACACAGCACAACACAGATAGGGTTATAGGAAAAAGCACAGCTGGGCATGCCCCCAAATGCCCTTTGGGAAACCCAAGAAGCGATGGAGGGGGGTGGGAGTCAAAGTAAAGCAATGGCAATGACTGAGGTGATGAATCTCTTAGCTCGCCCCTTATGCAATTAACAAGCAACTCTTCTATTAATTTGGTCCTTCTAGAGTGGTGACTGATCAGATGTCTCGGGGTCGAATGTCAGGGGTCGAGAGCAGAGGTCAAGCCAACAACAGCATAGAGGAAAGGTAAGAACCGAAATGGAGACAGAGAGAAAAAAGGCAGGCGGAAAGAGCATAGTCTTTTTTTGTTTCATGGTTTGGCTCTAGTTTCAACATCAACCTAATTTAGATTACAACAAATCAGCTTAGTGTTGAAAAGATATCTGCTACCATAAAGTGTTCAGGTTGTAGGTCTAAAAGGAAATGTCTCTCTTGTACGTTTAATTGGGAGCAATCAATCATTGTAGTGTTTAAGCATTCAATACAGACTCGATCAATCGCAGGCTTGGAATGAAGAGAAAAATAATGGCCCTGTTTTTTCTTCATTTTTTGAAAAAAAAAAAAAAAAAACAGATTATATTTTAATATTTACTCATAAGAGATTTATTGGCCATTTCTAGGACCAGAATTGCTTTAGGTCAAATATAAAACCAGTGAAAAATTTGCATCCATTATGGCTGTACATATTGTGTCTTCTTGTTGTTTATCTCTGTTTCTGGATGAGAAAAAAACTGTTAGCCTGCTTGATGAAAGATACTTTCTCAAAAGCACACTCTCAAAAAAATAGGGAGGGAAAAAAGGAGAGGTGATAATTTGCTTGTATTTTTTAGAGCTGATTAGTTGTTTATTTTTTGCTTTTTTTGTGCATAACCTCAGTTATGTCTTGTAGCTGTGGTCAGAAATGTCAAAAGTTACAAGTTTGCAATTTTTAGTTGTCTTGCCGTCAGTCAGTACATAAACATAAAGAATTCAAAAATAATGTTTCTACAAACATTTCATTTGTGGATTTTAAGTATGTTATAGTACTACAAAATTTATAAACAAATACACTGCTTCAAGTTCCTTTTAATTTCTGAAATTATGTAAAAAAAATTGAAAATGAAAAAAAGTAAATGTGAGCAGATGTGTTTGAAAAATAGATATATAGTGACACATTACAACTTCCAGTGCAACACAGAACTCTAATATGATGATTGCTTTCTGAAAAGCAAAAATAATCAATGAGTTCATCACTGAAGCAGCAACTTCGTTTTCATACTGTTTTCAGACATTTGGACAGTTTACTTAAAAAACCACATGCATAGAACAATTTAGACATCATCTAGATTAAGATTAATTCGGTAGATTTTAATTCAGTTAATGTAATGTTTTGTAGAAAGAAAGTAATTTAATTACTAATTTATGTTGTCTACCTTAATGTCTTTCTTCTATATGTCTACTGGGCTAAAGACATCCACTCTTCAACGTTTCTTATTTGTGCATTATTAATAAACTTTCTTTGATTGTTTGCTTAGGATGACATTTATGTCTAGTAGCTTTAAATGAGATACCGTTAAAATTCTCACATCGCTGTTGTAGTTGTGTTAGCCTTTACTATATAGGCCATCCTGATCCTTTTTTATGTCAGAGTCAAAGTATTCCCACATGTTTTTAAAACTTGGGGAAATGCTCCAGGGATGGGTTGTCACGACCACCTTCGGTGTGGTTTGAAAATAACCTTTTCTTAATTATCAGCGTAGGAGGAAATGAAGCCTGACAGTATTTTCATATTTAAAACATAATTTAAAGAGGCCCAACCCCAACAATTATCATCGTTTCTAAAAGGTTGAACTTCTGGGCATATGTTTTGGGCTGTGTAAGAAGAAAGTTAGGACTGAACCTATCAGGTTATGACATACTTCTTTCTCTCTTAATTTCTGATTCATTTTTAGTAGAAATATAATCTGAAATCAGCAGGCTACATTTTTCACCTCGATTTGCTCTGACCATCCATTTAGAAGTGAAAATGTTGACAGACAAAGATCAGGCCATGACTAAGCACAACTCGGTCACAAAATCAAGGCTCCTGTTTGGATTCTATTAGACTCAAAGTTAGATATCCTCTGTATCCTGGTACTTACTTCATCAGGCAGAAGATTATATATATGAAACTATTTAAAAACAAAGTCACAGCTTATTCACAGTGAGACTAAAAGACTTCTGGTAGTTATCGGGAAGGAAGAATACATACATCCTACATACACTGAATACAGCAACAATGCTGTTTTCACTTTTGAGCTTCTAATTTCTGTCTTTCAATTAAAATTATTGGCAATCATTTGGAATTCTCAGAGATAAGGTAAGAATGAACATTGTCTCACAAAGATCGCTGTCTTCTAAAGCTAGTTATTCTAACATGATGAGTTGCTAATGTGGGATGCTAATGGAGGATGCAGAAGCCAGTTAGATCATTCTGTCTGTTTAAAATATTACTAAGACTTAGAAGAAATAGTCTCAGAGCTTTTCATGAAATCGGAATTCTGATAAAAGTAACATTTTATTTTTCTTAAGACAAAGACTGTCTTAGTTTTATTTATTTATTTATTTCCCTCCAGGGGGTCTTTTTTTGTGGGCTCTAGTGTCCTTTATATGACAATAGGCTGACAGGAAGGGCGGAAGGAGAGGCGGCAAATGTCGGTCGGGTCCAGGAATCGAACTCGCGATGGCCGCATTGAGGACTAAAGGCCTCCAGATGTGGGTCGCGTTATCCCCTACGCCACCACCAGCACGCCTATGAAAGTAAAATTAAAGATTTTCAAAAACATGGATATAAAATTCTGATCAGTGAATTTCTAAGTCATATAAATCCTCATTTCACTCTCTATTGGAGCATCAATCCATCAAAAATAAAACATCATTCAAATCAAATTGAATACCTAATACTAAAGCCTAACCAGAATGTTAAAATGAAATTTATTGAACTATCTGAATGATTGTATCAGTGGTGTTTGTGGTTTCACTGTTCACTGCCACAAGTGAGTAATTACATTAACATACTTGTGTTTCTTTACATGCTGCTCCAGTGCATGCTGTTTAATTTGCAGATGCTGCACTTTATTTTACATGCTGTTATATTTACTTGTAGATAAGAACCAGAATGTGATTTGCCCTAAGCTAATTTTGCCATCTGTTGACAGAAATGCTCCCCTCAGAGTCTCACCGCACTTGAAGTAGAGCGGCACAGAGAAAGAAGACTAACCCTCATCAAAAAGACAAAACAACATATGCTTATACTCCTAGAATTTGAGCAAAAGTTTCTTTCTAATATGCAGTGCCACAGATGACTGACAACGTTTTGTTTCAGTTGCACTTTTCCCCATCTGCCAGCCAAAAATGGCTGGATTCATTACATAAAGACAAGAGGATCCAATCAAAGTGCCCCTGTTTGAACATGGATGTGGGTATCCATGTAATGGTGTTGGAAAATTCACATGAATACAGTATTGATCTTTCCATCACTGAGTCTCATTTTAGGATGCAGAGGGCATTTGAGGAACAACAACAACGACGGCTCTTATCCCATCTCCCTCTGGCCCCGCTTCTATCGTGTCTCTAACTATTGTTCACAGACATAGATCAAGCACCAAGTGGAACTGCAGAGCCAAGGGACTTGGGCATGTGGAGGGGGGTATGAAAAGTGAGGTAGGGGGGATTCCAGTGAAGGAGAAAAAGGAAGAGCTGGAAGCTGGTCTTTCTCTGCCTCTCATCCCCTTGAAGGCCAACGGAAGGTCCTAAGCCTGGCTCAAGGGCTTATGCAGATTCAATGACCTTTTTCCCAGAGACCAGATTTTACACTTAAATTACCATTATGAGCAGCGGTCTCCCTTGAGGAGGGCTGTAGACCAAACCAACCCCCCCACCTCCACCCCTCAGCTGCGGTTAAAGCCGACAGCGGCACCTTGTTTGGGCAGCAGGCGAAACGATGTGGAACACATGTAAACGAGCGAGCTGCTTTGCTGTCAGCGCTGTCTCAGTAGGAGTGGGGCCACAGTGCGGGGTGGCATTAAATGTGCATTACACTTAGATTGTAAATGCCAGAGGAATTGGGGGTTATAAAGATGATGTGATAAAGATATTAGACAAGCCGTTTTATGTTCCATTATTGGCCTATCAAACTGAATTTTAGGAATCTCATCCCTGTGACAGTGAAGTAAAGCTTAAAATATCTCCTACAAGTGTTACACACAGGATAGTTTTACTTGCTCTGATTTGATAGGTGAATAAAACCCTTTATGGTGATACTAAACTTTTGCTAAGGTGTTTTTCCTCAGAGCAGGTGGTCTCAAACTTCATGTCCAGAGGTTCAAATCAGACTTCGAGGTAACGTCAAAGGCCTGGAAGAACAAATCTCTTTCATTAATTTGCTTCAGACTTAAGAGAAATGGTACTTTATGTTTGAAAGTATTTGTAACCATAAGCCTCTCCTATTGTTGGCAGCAAAACATAATGAGCATTCCAAGTTTGTCATTATTGTCTTTACTGTGAAAAATGTGCAGTGGGGCAATCCTAGTCCGACTTAGTTGCTGTCCAAATCTGGTTGGGGTCTGTGCTTTGAGAATTGATGCCTTATAGTATGTTTTCATATTCCTAAGGCCTTTGTCTGTTAGGTTCAACAAGGACAGAAGGGACCTGAGACTGTAGGGTGTAGTTTTCCAATACCTCTCATCCCAGCAAAATAAGGCATGACAGAAAATGGGGAAAAAAACACCAGAGTTCTGTCCTTATTACTCTCTTCAAACATAAGAGAATGATGGCATCTTCCTCTTTCAAACTATAACCCCGCTATGGGGACACAAGGACGCACATGCCAGACACACACACACTTATACACAATTTAACTTCCTCTTCCTGTGGCTGAGGATTTGTTTGTCTTTAATTCCCTATCGCGTGGGGGGTAATGGGGACTCTGTGACAGCTGTCATTCTGCCATGACCTCGGAGGCCTGCAGATCTGAACTGGCACGATGATCAGGTAGGTGTGTGTGTGTGTGTGCGTGAAAGTGTGAGCATTTTTTAATGTAAAAAGGTTTGCGGAACAGGGACATCGACAGTAAACTAGTGGGACGTGTTGGAGGGTGGCTGTTTTGATGTGAAAATAGTGATTAAATACTGAGATAGACTTTTTTTCGCTGTAAACCCCTCAGGCTCGACAATATGCCACTACAAATACGTCTAATCAGCAGGAGACTTGCTCTGACAGAAGCCAAAACAAGACCCAGACACTCATAGGGTGACGTGACAAAGGGCATTTGGAGCCAGACAGGCAAATCAAAGTGCAGATAGGATAGACTTGAAATATTTCTTACAGATATTTCATGTTTTGATCTCGTAAAATGTTTTGAAAGGGTGAAATATTAAGTTGCAAGCCACATCTTTGAAGAAAACATCTGCTCTTACGCCCTGATTTTTATCTTTTCTCTAACAGAGAAAACATCGCCCTGTTTGCCGCTTTCACGTCTTTCCATGTCTCTCTCTGCTTCGCTGTGCTCCGTCTCTCGAGTTTAAGTTACCTACTGTAGAAGAGCTGTCATCAGAGAGTGCATGATAGCGAGAGCAGAAGACGGTCGACTGCTGCTCCAGGGTTGTTTCGGATGCAGAGCCGAGGTGGGCGGGAGTGCGTTGGAGCGTGGGGGCAAAGAGAAGAAAAAGAGTTAGTGGTGATTCTGCTCAGTGACACATCAGGCCAAGGCTGAGAGGTTGGTGTTCAGTTCAGTGGTCCCACAGGGAGTGAGTGTCTGCGGTCGAAACGTTGCTTTCAACCACAAGCGCAGCCTTGTGCTAAAATAAGGTGAAAAAACCCAATCTCCCATCACACTTGTTCTTACTTTAGTTAACTCCTGGTACAAGCTGTTCCACATGGTCCCATTATGAGCAACATAGACTGTGCACTAAGGTGAGAGTGAACGTGTGTGTTTTGTGTACATAGATTGTGTAGACAACAACTTTATCAGTTATCAATGAGTCATTCTAGTCAGAAACATGTCTATATGTTTATATGGCCACAGATGCTGTTGAAAGTGATGCACCCAGAATAAAATCAACCATGGGACATCACGGCTTTTATTGCATCAACATTTGAAAATTTTGATAAATTTGGTACATGGTACACAATTTAGAATTGGGGAAAACTGATAAAGTTGTGTTGTCCTCTTTTCTTCTCTTTCCTTTCGTACTTGTATTCATCCTGTAAATGATTCCGTCAGACATGAGAAGTGATTGTCATAAACTTTGAGTTCCTGAGCAACTCAAAGTTTATATGCTTCCACTAGCTCAGGTTATAACAGGAAATAATATTAGCTACCATAACTATGCAGATGACACACAGCTCTACATTACGATGTCACCAGGCAATTCAGAACCCATCCAATCACTGAACAGATGCTTAGAACAGATAAATGTGTGGATGTGCCAAAACTTCCTCCAGCTGAACAAAAACAAAACTGAAGTTATTATTTTTGGACGTAAAGAGGAACGATCTAGAGTCAGTGCACAGCTTCAGTTATTACAACTAAAAACCAGTGATCAGGCCAGAAACCTGGGAGTAGTGATGGACTCTGACCTGAACATTCAGAGCCACGTAAAGACAGTCACAAAGACGGCCTTCTATCACCTGAAGAACATTTCCAGGATTAAAGGACTAATATCTCTGCCAGATCTAGAGAAACTCATCCATGCGTTTATCTTCAGTCGTATTGATTATTGTAACGGCGTCTTCACAGGTTTGTCCAACAAATCAATCAAACAGCTACAGCTGATCCAGAATGCTGCTGCTCGTGTTCTCACTAAAACCAGGAAGATAGAGCACATAACACCAGTTTTAAAGTCTCTCCACTGGCTCCCTGTAGCTCAAAGAATAGACTTTAAAATAGTTTATAAATCACTGAATGGTTTAGCACCACAATACATTAAAGATCTGCTGCTGTTGTATCAACCTTCCAGAACTCTCAGGTCTTCTGGTTCTGGTTCTGCTCTGCATCCCCAGAACCAGAACCAAACGAGGAGAAGCAGCATTTAGCATCTATGCACCAAAAATCTGGAACAAACTTCCAGAAAACTGTAAAACAGCTGAAACACTGACTTCCTTTAAATCTCAACTAAAAACCCACTTGTTTAGAGTTGTATTCGAAACGTAATCAATTGCAAATTTATTGATGTTGTGTTTTTATTGTTGATTCTATTTTGCATTGTATTTTGTGTTTGATTTGATGTAAAGCACTTTGAAATGCCTTGCTGCTGAAATGTGCTATACAAATAAAGTTTGATTTGATTTGATTTGATTTGATTTGAAAGTTTGTTCATTACTTTTAGGTAAGTACCTTAGCAGCATGTAGAACCAAGAACTTGAGGTCAAACAGGAAAAAAAAAAAAAAAAACAGAATCCTTATCCTCAACTTTACTTGAACTGAACTATTGGATTTGCTTTGCACCCCTTATTTGGATGAAATGGAGATTTTCAATGAGTACAAGGTTTGTTGCATGGGAAATTAACGACTTTGAAAAATCGGAAAATAGTGCTGTTACCAGTTGGTCCAGGGTGTAGCTCTGCAACCCTGAAAGGATAAGCGACATAGAACATGGATGGATGAAATCAGAAAGTTGTACACAGAACAGAGAGCCCAACAAAAAGTAGTAGTAGTCAGAATATTATTTTGATGTACCTCCTTGGAATTTTACATCTTAGATCAATCCAAAATAGAGCATAAACAACCACACTTCACTGGAACTGTAGCTACAAATCTTCATGCAGAGAGTAACATTTTAGTCAAGCTTTATTTGCAGGAAAGCATAAGGTTGGAAAGACTGGGTGGTGAGCTTTTGTATCCTGCACTTAAAAGTTTTGCCACATATTTTAAATTGAATTTAGGCAACGTCTTTAACTCAGTCATGCACAGTGAAACATTGTGCAACGCTATTGCCATGCAGCAAAAGGTTCGAGTCACAGAGACTTTCTGTTTGAAGTTGGCATGTTTTTTTCCCGCGTATGCATTGGTTCTCATTGGGTACTCTGGCATCCTGCCATGGTCCAAAAACAGTAACAGTAGGTCTTTAGGGTTTAGGAATGAGTGTAGGTGTGCATCCAGTGTGTGTCTGTGTGATCCTGTGATAGCATGGCATAACACCAATTACTCACTTTACCCTGCAAGGACAAATGAACTCTATGTTTGGGGCCACTGTTAAGATGAACTTCTTTCTCAACTTCAAATTTTTGTTTGTCTCAAACAGGTTTTCTTCTACAACTGCTCTATTTTTACAGTTTCTCACCTATCTACTAACGTATAGACCGACAGTTCCTGTTCATGAAAAGTATCCTTACAGCATGATGCATTTAAAACACACATATTTAATGTTGGTTTCATCTAACCGGAGCAACTTTTCCACATGCTGGTTGTGTGTCGTATAATCTTTAAACAGAACTTGGTTTCACTTTTTGTGGCTTTAGTCCATCAGTTACTTTCTTCTTGTCACTCTTACAAAAATGTTAATTTGTGGGGTGCGTCTCTAAGTTATTAAGTTACCCACGTCCTCTTAGCTGCTTCTGTCATAAAAACTGACCTTGCTAGAGCAACACATTGGTAGGTTTGTAGTTGTGCCAAATGATGAATTTAAAATTGTTTTCTTTTTTTTTAGCCGCCCTAGCTCTGTTTACTTTTCACCACAAGTGGGACGTTGAAAACAACAATTTTTTTTTCAAATATCACTTATGAAAATGTTTAAAAACTATTTATCATGTCTCTTTCCCTTCATAGCTAAGCGCTGCTTTATGTTGGTCCACCATCAAAGGTACGGCAACATAGAATCCATTTGTGGTTATAATGTGACAAAATATGAAAAAGCTTAATGGGCATAAATCATTTTTTTATTTGTTCAGCTAATGGTTTTCAGTGAGTGTCAGGTTTGGTGTATATAACTTTTCATTTCATCTACAGTTCTGAATTTCTTAAAAAATTCAGAAAGCCTTTCTAAATATCTATGTCGTGTTGACATAAGTATCCTGGAAATAAAAGCTGAGTATTAGCGGTTTGACCTTGAAGTCACTCTTTAATGGAGAAAAAACAGTGTGCTTGAGCATTGATCCAAAACAAGAAAAACATATGTCATTGCCCAGATGTGCTTACAAACTGTACTCTATTGTTATTCTCTGTATTTTATTGTTGACATCTGTTTTATTTTTCAGCTCAGGACTTTCTCACAGTACACGTCTGCCAAAAAGTTTGTAAAAACGTTGGACAGAATGGTTTGAGCATCTTCGTGGCTAACTGAATTTGAAAGACCTCTTAAGGATGTATTTATAGAAAACAGTGATGGGGCTTTAGATTTATTTTGTTGAATTTTTTTTTAAAGAAATGATCAAGGCCTCAACGCTAAAAAGGACAATATGTGACCCGCTCGATTGTTGATAATATATTGCTTTGCATTGTTACTAATAAAAGAATAAAACCTATTGCAAGTAGTTGTCAGCAGCCTCTTCTGAATGCGTGGTTGGATTTTTTTTGTGTGATGGCCTCTCTTTGACTGACACATCAGTGTGTGTATATAAGCAGTGGTTTTGGCAGGAGCCTTCAAACTTCTTCTCCCATCAGGGAATCCGCTTGTAAACCATATCCAAACTGAACTTTGCAGCCTTCAGTAAACTCTCATGTGGCACAGGCCAAAGGGTTTCAAGACACAGCGCCACACTGTGAGTGTGAAAGACACGAAAGCAGTAAATGTGCAACAGATATCATATTTTGTATGGTAAAACAGGGTGGTCCGGTATTTTAGTCTCTTTGTTGTTGTCTCGTAATTCTATAAAAATTTAAGTCCTTTCTGTTTGTCTCTTTTGTGCTAATGTATATGTATCAAGCTTCTTTTTTCAAGCTTTTTTTTCCTCCTTTTCTTTTCAATACTTTATTTCTGGCTCCGTCATACATCATACACCAGGCCTTCCCCATGTTGATTTTTTTTTCTTTTTGTCCCCCGTCATCAGTCGACATAAATACCCAGTATGTCACAGCAGGCTATGCTCCGAACGCCCCCTCAGTGCTTATCTCCACAAAATGTGAATCTGTTATTCTACAGTAATGGAAACCATGTTGGTAACATCTTAACATATTACATTCACTCAAACACACTGTGAAACTCTATCTTACCGCTGTGTCAAAGCTCTTTTTATACAGCGGGAATGTGGGGGGATGTGGTGAAACACAACGTTTTGCCCAAAGCACAAACTCTATGTGAATGCACACACAGACTACAAGGTTTCTTTTTTATTCTTTATTTATATCTTTTTTTTTAAGAGGACAATTCAAAAAAAAAAAAAGCTGAAAACACAAGAGTATTGTGCGCTTTAATGTTTTGAAGCTCTTGTATGTGTCTCTTTTTTACGTTTGCAGACTGGTAGAGGTTCAGATTTCTGCAGGCAATTTGTTTCAGGTAACTGGAGCTTTCAACGGCAGTTGAGTGTGTCTTGGGAACTATTAGGGGAAAAAAAGAGCGTGTTCAAGCTTTTCAAAATGTTGATGGATCCAACATAATGAGCGTGTAACTGATCACAAAGACAGACAGATAAGATTTTTTTTTTTTCTTGGGTTAAGAATATTGCTACATGGGAGACAGGAAAGCTAAACAGAGTGCTATCTAGCATTAGAGATATTAGGCTTTAGGTAGCACATTGTTATTCACTTACTGCTCCTATTGGGAAAGCTGTAGGGTTTTCTTTAGTCCTTTTGTTGCTAGAAATCTTTGAATTGAATCAGTGTGCAGTCAGCATACTGGAGGCAAGAACAGCTAACCGTTCAGTTTTGTGAGGATGCTACTAAAACCGTCAACAAGTTTTATGTCTCTTAATGTTCATTTTGTGCTTTTAAGTATCTTAAGTTGCTATGTTTTTTTCTCCTGGTAAGGTTTTCAGTAGCCCCCTCTTCCTGTTATTTTAAACACTTTTTTGTTTCCTATTGGGACAGGAGGGCTGCAGAAAAGAGGGAGGAGAAATGCTCCAGGTAAAACATCACTATTTAGGGCAAGATTCTATGGAGAGCGTCAGGGAGACAAGAGGTTGGAATTTTTCTTTTCCTTTTTTTTTTTATTTAAGTGCAGACAGCTCCCATTTACCCTCCAGTGTTCTGTCGACTGAGACAATCATCACACATCGATGTCTCAGGTTTGGAGGACATATGGTAATAAGTTCAGACTGACTGACTGATGTGACTTAAACTGTTGGGTATTTGGGAGAGGGTGGCTGCAGTACAACTTGGACAGGGGGGGCAGGTTTATAAAAGACTTTGCCAGCAGCCATAGTAAGAACAGACCAGGACGTTGGTCCCGGGAGCACATCTGAGACTCGGTCTGTCATTGAGGTAATTACGTCCATGGTTATGGTATCTGTAGGAAAGGCTGATCTCAGACCTGTGGCTCTAATGATACTCTCATGTTGCTAAAATGTCCTTGACGGCCCCCACATTCTGCATACCCACAGCCACGTCTGGGAAATTATCATTGAGAATGAACACTTTTTATACATTTATGTTAAAACAAAATTGTTTTAATCATTTACGTGTGTACACACCAGCAAAAGTGACATGAGTATCAAATTTGAACACAAGTCACTTAAGTCGCAAAAGCAAGAACGCACACTTATTGTCGATATTCAAAACATGCTGTACAAATATGTAAAAAAAAAGAAAACCTTGAATCTTTAAGTGGAACTGTCTTCTGACTCAAAATCAAGTCTTGAACTTTAATTTTGTACCTAGTAAAGTCTTAAACTTCACTCAGGCTCGGCCTCTACAAACTTACGACTTGATGTACAGGAGGAGGTTTCTAAATGGTAAAATGCCCTTTACTTGTAGAGGGCTTCACACTAGCTTCACTCATTCACCCATTTGCACACACATTCACAAACTGATGGTGGCAAGCTACTTGCTACGAGCCACAGTTGCCCTGCGGCACACTGACGGAAGCAAGGCTGCCATGCACCAGCGGCATCAGCCGTTCTGACCACTACCAGCAGACAAGGCGGGTGAAGTGTCTTGCCAAAGGACACAGCGACGGAGATTGACAGAGCAGGAGGTCAGAACGGTAACCCACCTCTGTCACAAGACAGTCTCCTATGCCATGGTTATTAATAATTTTGCAGTCTAGTTATGAACCATCAAAGCCCTGAAATGAGCTTTTTATTTAACTTAAATCAAAAGATGTTAACTAAAAGAGGGTTCTTCGAAAAACAAATTGTGAACAGCAAACAGTATTTTGAACGTATTTGCTCCAAATGTTTAGTATATTTAAAAGTACCTTGCACTATTCTCACTCCATCTTCCTTTGCAAACTTCCGTAGCTAGCTGGCTTCCCCTGATCCTCTGAGACCTGACAGAACTTTGTTTGACCCCTCGTTTTTACATACGTCATATACAATTTGCCACACACAGGCCTAGGTGACTTTTGCAGCTAGAAAAGACAGAAATCTCAGTCGAAGTCCCGTCCACTCTGAAGTCAAGGGCATGCTTTGAACTGAAACAGGTTCATTTTTTACCTCACCATCATCCTTTTTTCAATTTATTCCCTGCCACACTCTACATCATTTATAGTCTCATGCTCATGCTAATGATGCTGATTTCACAGGGTGTCAAAGCTCTAGAGAATTACATCTCTGCAGTGAAGGGTTGCTTACCGGCTGGGTCAAATTCACTGTATATTTATCTACACAGGTGTTTGCTTTTGTTTCGCTAATGTGTCAGAGACAGGGAGATGTCTGAATATAGAGCAGAAGAAAGGGAGAATGGCACTCCTGACATCATGAATCTTTGTCAGAGTTGAAAATGAGTGGCCATGCTTAAAGAATCTCTGTATTCTAGCCTAGACCACACACAGCGCCTGTATCAGCCCACCTTGCACCGCTGTGATTGATTCTCTGCCCAGAGGCTGTAATCCCTGAACCCTACACCTTTACTGGACCGCGTCCCCTCTCTTACACTTTTTCTGCTCCCCCAGTGTTTCACAGCCACCTGGACAGCATCATCAGTTATGACAACATACGAGAATAAATCAACAACCTGCCACCGTTGCCTTGTATCCAATGGATGTCCACAACAGCTCTCAATAAACTCCTCAAGATATTTTTTTTCCCCGACTCTTGCTTTCTCCTTGCACTCTCTTGTTTTAATCTCCAATGGCAGACATTGGAATCCTGCTGTCAGCATAACGGAAGAATATTAGCACGGCTGGCCCCACCTGGACCCGCCGCTCCTCAACCTGTCCCCTCCCTGTAATTATCCCTTAGCCCTTTTTCCCATTAACCTACTCCCTTTGATCCCCACACATGCTGATATTATGCAAAACTGCTGAATAGAGAGACAGAGAACGTGCAAAACACCAAGCAGTTACCCATGGTTTCTGATTTCCTTACTTATTCTCGTCTTCTTTTGCTCTCTATCTCTTCCTAATTATCTGCCTCTTTGTCATGGATTAAATTAATTTCAAAGGAGTCTGTCAAGATAGAATGGGGATGAAGAAGAGAGGGATAGAGTAGGGGGGAGGAAGGAGAAAATAAAAGTATTGGACATTTTTACTTGCCATCAAAGATGAATGAATCTCAAAAAGCAGCCTGCTAAATCACTGTTTCCCCTTTTTCTCCTCATGGATGTATCAAGTGAAAACTCTTCATTAGTTCTGGGACCTAAAAGCAAATACTGGGGTCTGCACAATGCTGAAGGTCTACGACTGACCTTTCTTTGGTTTTAATCATTGCAACTCTTGACAACTTAATAAGTTGAAGGTGCTGGGTTGCAGCCTAACGTAATAAGGCCCACACCAAAGCCTTGGCCACCTATGATTGCTCCCATAAGTCTTTGCACATCTGGCCCCGTGTCCTTGGGTGAGAGATATTTTCTACAACTTTCCAGCATCACAGCCCTTCATTAGAAATATGAATGATACAGTGCAGAGTCTCATTGTGCAAAAACAGTTAGATGATTGTATTGCTCTACTACTGCCACTTCAATCTTTCCAGTACACAATGACCACATTACCACTCCTCTGCTTAACATCTTGTGGGGCTTAACAAATTAATACACTTTTTATTAAGGGGTCTACTTTGTAAATCACACTAACATATTTGTTCCTTTCCAGATAAAGTGTACAGTTGGCTGGTAAATATGTAATAGATCCAAGATGGTTTATTGCTTCTATGGATGGATTCTGTACCTTTATTGATGCGACATAAGATGTATAATTCTGTATGCAGTAAAGTTACATTTTTATGAAGACAGTTTTTTGTTTTTTTTCACCCACCACTTTTTCAGCTTTCCCTGTCCGCAGAGAAAGAAATTAATCCACAGCTATATGAGGATTCGTACAGTTGCCTTAAGATACGTGGGTAATCCCTGATCATTTGCATTCTTAAAGAAATGTATTGGCTCTTACCTCAGAGTTAACATTTATTTAGCTGACATAATAGCTTGTGCTGAAATGAACCTTGGAAGTAAAAATATAGAAATAAATCCACTTCATATATACAGGAAGTGTGTAGGGGTGTTTTCTCGCGCCTCCCATTAAAGTATCCAAACATGTTTTCTATCATTTAAAATAATTTAAAGCAATACAGTTAAATATTTTATTTGAACTTTATGTGAACCTGCTTGTCTTAATGTGTCATCTCAACCTAAACCCTGCTGCCACTTTATTAGGTTGTCCTGTTCAGTTGCTTGTTCTTGAAAATAGTGATTGATCCATGTGAGCAACTCTGGATTTAGACATAGAAACCTGGTGACAATGTTTGGTAAAGTTTGACGTATGGAGGGGGAACTGCCCTGTCTGGGACTTTTTTTTTTTTTTGCACTAGTCTGAAACAGATAATGTATCCATTGACCTGCAAAATGAAAATGACCTTGTTGATGTTGGAGGTCAGAGAAGATGGTACAAAGACAGAAGTGCCTTAATTTGCGTTCCTTATGGTACGCAAATTATCATCTATAAATGCATAGCACACTTTAAACATCAAAGCAGATAGGCTACAGCAGTAGAACACCACACAAGATGTCACTCCTCTGCAAATAATAGAAAATTAACATTTTCATAGGATTTTTTTCAAAGACTAATGTAGCATTGTCTGAGTCTTGGTTTTGGCTCCCAACTTCAGATGGTAGGGTCACAATTTGGTGTAAACAACATAAAAGCACGTCTGCCCAGCTTTGGATACATTTGGCATCCTTTGCATCCCTCAGTACCAACTCTGCATTGTTTAAATGTCACTCTATTTGGAAATTGTTGCTGTCCAATGTCTGTCTCTCTTATGGCCACTGTGTACTCAGCTTCTGAGCTTCTGCTGCTTTCAGTAAAAATAATTCATAATAAAGCTCAAGTTATTTTAAACTCGTCTTCTTGAACATGGCAATGAGTTCATTGCACTCCAGAGACCTCATATTTCACATCTCAGTTCAGCAGAGCAACATCAGGATGTGCTGTGAAAAGATATTTATTTACATTATAGGTGTGTTGCTGATAAATTTAAAGCCACTACACGATGGTAACATGTCAACAATTGGGATTAGTGAGATCCACCTTATTAAGTGATTTTTCTTTTCTTTTTCTGCAGAGTACTTTCTTACTTTCCTGCTGGACACCAGCAATTCAACACACCAAAGTGTTCACTTAAAAAGCTACAGAATGGGGTAAGCTACTATCATTATCATTACTACCAAAACCTTTTAACACATTGTTAAAAGGTTTTGCAGTTTCTTTTTTACTGGACTGTGACACACGCAGCCATCACAAGCTCCACCTGGCCTCCCACGCATTGCTCTGAACAGATGCTTGTCCACCAAGTTTACTTTACATCTTTATTGGTTTTCCCATTCAAAGGACCAGCTTGTTTCCCTGTTGGAAGCAGAAGGCAAGCTGGAGGTTTCAGGTTTTTCAAGGAAGGCACCTAACTCTCTCTGTTGTATAGCTAAGTTTTGATCTCCTGCTCTCTGTTCGCAGAAAGGCTGATGAAGCAGTTTGATCCCCCCGAGTTTTCTGTCGGAAATATTTTAATGACCCAGCTTTTGTTTGGGGGTCAACTCGCCTCCTTGTGAGCTCCGTGGAATCTATAGCAAGCCCGCTGTTGATTAGGTCTCCTTAAAGGTGATGATAAAAGCCCTTGTGGGAGATGCACTCCATTGAAAAGGGTGATGTGGAAAGAGGGAAAAGATGAAGAGGTGGTATGGAGACACCAAGAACATATTAAAGCCAAGCCCTTGCTCTTTTAAATCCACTCGTAATAGGGACATTAGAAATTTAAATGTAAATTGCCTATTAGATTTCTATGCAAGGTATCTCTGTTCGCCTTTGTGAATGCAGCAAGAAAATGTCTGTTCTCTTAGCACAAGCATAAAAATAACTCAGTTAAGTGCAATGGATCTATTTGATTAATTTTGAGTTGTTTATCTGTAGATGGAGCATAAAAATTACTTATAATTAATTAAACACAATTTAATTGGAAACTACATATTGACAAAATAAGCAACATTTTCAATTCAAAAGCCCTTTTTGCTACAAAATGATTTAATAAATAGATCTGCTAGCTCCACAATAAATGTATTTATTATTTTTAGTCTGCTATTTTGGTTATTCTACCGTCAGATTGAAGCAAAGTGCTTGTATACCATTCGGCTTTCAAGTGTGTCAGGAATCTCTCATCATTCATGGATTCGTTGAAAAAAAGTACTTGTTTAGAAATGTGGACACTGACATTAGCATTGGGAACATCTGTGGTTGTGTTATGGTTTCCATTGAGATGGTATGTTGGGCTTGAATATCTTTGGTGATATGCCAACTCCTTTGTGCACAGCTTGCACAAAACAATAGTCTTTTGGGTCAATCAAAACATTCAAAATTAGCAACTGAACTTTTTGTCCGTGGTCTGTATGCCTGTTCGTCCCTGTTTTATACCGGGATCTTAATTTAGAGCACAAGGTTAAAGGACCAGCCAGGTTCCTGCCTTCAGGGTTTTCACATCGACTCTGACAGAAAGCCGTGCAAACTGCTAGGAAATGTTTCATTGGTCATGACACATTATGCTGCTGAGTGAGAGTCACATTAAACTTTTCACTTACTCCATCACTGCTTAAATGTTAATGTCATGTATGCCTGCTGACAAATCTCCAATCCTGGATCCACTAGAGAGTTGAGCAACTCAGACTGTTTCCTCCAATTAGGGTAATTCCTTCAGTCTTATGATACAAAAATAAATCTTACTTTGTTTCCAACATGTATATTTTTGTTTTATGCTGGCTCTGGAGCTGTGACCCCTCATGGCAATTAATGAGAAAGAAACAAGTACTTCATTGATTTACATACTTCTTTTATTTAAGTAAACATAGTTATACCAGAGCATATGACATGCTTCAACTCTTTTCACTGTTGACTTGACGAGTGATGTTTTTATGAGAATAACTTTGGCTTGACATTGTTTTTTCAAAAAGCATAGTTCCATAGACAAAAACAAAATAAACATCAACCTAAATAATTTTATTTGTAGGATAGTTGGGTTTATAATGTAACAATGAAAGTAAATTATGGATTTCATAGCCTAATACTTCAGGTGCGTCACAGCATTCTAAACACATATTGGTACTCTTAAAACGCATGCAAAAACCCTTAAAATTATTTTGTGTTATTTTACATTTATTCCGAGAGGGGAAAAAAAAAAAAAAACATTTTAAGAAATAATAGGCACATTGCCCATTAATTAATTGTACAACTGCCTTTTGCAAAACTGACCAAACATATTTAAAATGTCCTGTTGTACAATTGCTCTGTTAAGTTTCCCAAGGCCTTTGGAAGAAAATTGTTTGGTTCATGGAAAATTGACCTTGTGGATTTGTAGATTAAAACCTCATTAAAGCCATAGTGTTGTCTGACCAGTTGATGTCCAAGCAACATTTTTAATTGGTAGGACAACTTCAGCTTTTCTTGGCATACCTCTCAAACAAAGACTTTGCATATAGATGCCATCCGGTGTTTGTTCTGAAGACTCGGTGACCCCAAGAATCCAATCTTTGCTCAAGCTCGTTACCTGAGTTACTCCTCACTGCTTAATCATTTGTCTAATTGTTGTCACGGTTTGTCAAGTTGCTGTTTTTCTTTGCAGATATGTTCTAATGTCTTTAGGCTTTCCACTTGTGAAAAGTGATTGAGAAAAGTATGCCTTTCTTTCACATCATAAAACTATGATGACACACAATGAAACAAAAAGTGAAAGATTCTAAATAGGCTCCTGCCACTTTGATTAATTTAGAAAACTAAAGATTTCAATAAAAATGCTTTGGTTATGTTTAGTTTTGCCAAATTGGCAGGGGGACCAAAATTGTGAAATAACTATTTTTTTAACCATAAATTTGTATCCTTTTTTAAAAAAAGTGGAGTTAGATTAGAGGATAGATTTTTTTTTCCTTAAGGCTTTCTTAAAGTTTTTGTTTTATTTAATCTTTTATTTTATTTGAAATGTCTGCTTAAAAGTTACTTTCAAAACTGTTTTTTTTTTCTTTTTTTCACGATGTCTGAATTATTCAGACATAAATAAGGATCTTAAGTTAAGGGATGAATAGGCTTTGTTTCTATCTTTCTTGGTAAGATGTTATAAATTGTTTCCATTTGTTATGAGTACTGTATTTTGTCTGGAGAAAGTTGTATTTTATCTCTATCTTATCCTCAAATAGATATTAACTCACGGCCTTACACACGAGGATCACAGTCCTGTAAATGATCGACTGAAATTTAATTCATGTTCTAGATTATTGCCAGATTTTTCCAACTTTTTCAAAGACATAACTTTGAGTTGTTCATGTATGCTTGAGTCTGTCCTCATTAGATTTTACATGGCACTGTAACACAGGCAATATATAAAGAAAATGTAGGCATCCAGGGACAAGCGTAAACATTACTTCAAATTATTATAGCCATTGTTTTAATAATTTAGATTATTTCTTCACCTAAGTGGATTAGTCTAGGAAGGGTTTTGGATAACATATTTTTTAAACATGTCATAGGTATTGGTGGCTCAATAAGAAATGCAAAGAAACAGACGGCACATTCCAAAGATGCTGCACTCGGTCATTTGATTTCAACTTCTTTTGATCGTGCCATCATTTTACTTTGTCACATGTGAAAATGCAGCATTTGGTATTAATCTTTTTTTTTTTTTTTTTCAGCCTTACAAGGGAAAAATATTCACGAGGGTCAGCCAGGGGACATGGGGAGATCCAAAGTGTGAGAGAGGGAGGAAAAAAGCAGACAAGTAGAAGAGAAGGAGATTAGGAGGAAAATAAATGTAACACAGACAAGAGAGCTTTATTAATAGGATTATGGGATCACAGATTTTGATATTTCATTGGTTCTAAAAGGGAGTAACAATGTTGAAGAATCCTTAGACGCAAGGGAAAGGAATACAAAATATGTTAACTGTAATTTACTGATTTTGTATCTTTGGGAGGTGAAAACAGAATTTTGCCAAAAAGAACAGCTTTCGTAAGGGTTGACTTTTTGCGAACCGTATGCAAGATGTCTGGAATGCTGTTACACTTGGCATTTCATCCAAATTGTGGTTCTTTTATGAGTTTACTATTTTGCGGTTTTGCATGAGTTTACATCATAGGTCGCCAGTCCAAATTATTTTAATAACAGAAAATGCTGTCGCTTATACCGCTTCATAAAGTTATGTTTATTGATGCCTCATAGCCAGTGTCAAGCTGTGACGAATCACTAAAGTTAGACCATAAAAGAGGCCACCACCTTTAATATGGAGGGGAGGTGCTGGCTCATTACTAAATGTAGCAGTTAAACTCATTCAAACACTTTAGCAAGACCAAGTAAATCATATTCCTATTATTTTACCACTCATTTTATGATAGCTATAGTTCTCTCTAAGAAAAATTATATTGCTATTTTTAATGCCCTTTTTTCCTGGATCATTAAGCACAAACATAGGCTGTGTGTTAGAAAGATGTAAACCATTACAGAAAGAGAGACTATAAAACAAAGTAAAGCCAACCTTTTCTTTCTCTGTGTTTCTTACTTTTATTTACACAATTTTAGAGTCACTGTCAACACATTTATTGAGCTGTTTTTTTCAATTTGTGTGCACAGAAGAATCAAGAACAAATAAAAATTGAAAGAATTTCTCTCCAGTGTATCTCTCTGACTAGCAAATCAATGTAAAACAAGAGATAAGAACAGATCTAGGATGAATTGCGTCTGAAAACAAACACAAAAAACTGAGTGATAATCATTCTGCTGATTAGTTTATGTCAGAGTCTCACAATTTCATCCAAAAGTATACACACCTATTGAGCTTGTTCAAATTCTTCATATTTCAACCATAAATATCAATGTGTTTTGTCTTTTTTTCTTTCTTTTTTTTTTTTTTTTTTACAGATAGGTACATTCTGCTTCACAGCTGCTACTAGAACAAGCGTAATGCATCTTTTGAAAAATATGTTCTCGACACCTGTAATCAGACATGCTGGAATAGATATGGATTAAACCAATTAACTTCCAAAGGCATCTAATTAGTGAATGCAAACATGGACAGTGTCAAAGTCCAGCACAAATACATCTGTTTGCTAGAAAATACTGGTTAACAATCAAAACCTTGAAAACCAAAGACCACAGCAACGACAAAAGCCTTGAAGATGTTTATAGGTTAATGAACAACATTTGACCCTCTGATGAAGCAGTTCTTTGGCACGTGAACAAGCTTCCTCATGTCACGGCCATCCTGGCTGAAAGGAGATAAGATCCAGAACTTGGGTTGAAGAATCTTTCGACAGGATTGCTTTTAGTAATGCACTTCACAAGTTAGACTTTGTGCAACACTGGCAAGAAGAAAGAAAAATCTGAAGGAAAGCCATTAAAAGTACCATTCACACTTTGTCACAAATATGTGGCAAACATGGAGGGAACACAGCAGACATTGGGAACAGTTGAATTCGTCAGATGAGATCAAAACTTAGCTCTTAAGCATTAACAAAACACTTTGCATACCCCACTTGAATACACTGCCCATGTTCCACAATGTTCAGTGGAACATGGTGGTGGTAGCATCATGCTGTGGGAATATTTTTCTTCAGTGGGACAGAGAAATTGGTCTGTGTGGATGGGAAGGTGGATGGAGTTTAATGCAAGGTGAAGATCTGAGGCGAGGTGGAGATTCATTTTGACCTTTAACATACAGCCAAAGCTGCATTGGATTGGTGTAGATCAAAGTACATCACATGTCCAGGTCCAAATCCAACTGAAAGTATGTCAAGATTAAAATCTAATGTTTACATACACTGTACATGCAATTGGACTGCAATTGAACTATTTTGTAAAGAAGAGTGAGCAAAAAACCCAAGGGGCCATCAGAGGTAATTGCAGTGAAAAGTCGTTCTACAAACCATTGACACAGAAAGACTGAATACAAATGCTTGCTCATCTATTTAGATTTGGATTGTACTTCTAAAAGACTTGGAAAACCATGAATTATTTGGACAACCGTGATTTAAAAAAAGTTTAAGAGGTGTGAGCAGTGTGGGTCTTTTTTTAACTACTGTGAATGGTTGCTTCCCCTTTGTTTTCCAGCTTGTGGATGTTGGGTATCCATTTCAATAAGTCGTCTAATGTCAAAGATAATCCATCCTCATGTAACTACAGTCACTTTGTGTTGCCACTGACTTTCCTTCAGCTCCTTTGAAACCAAGGCCTTTATGTCCTTTCATATAAGAATTTAGTTACAGTTGTCTGCTGTCACTTACTATCTTATTGTCGTATTATGTTTCCCACAGCGGGGCTGATGGTTTTACAGCAGCTTTCTTGCAGTCTCTCGTCTGACTTGGAATACTTCCAAAAACTCTTAACATGGCAAAGCTTAACTTTCTGAGACTCCTGTTAAAATGGATTGTGTTCTAAATCATTACGAACGCGTAGAAGAGCTTTCTACAATATTTGTATCAAATTTGACTTCTTACAGCAGGGCTAAGTCTATTCAGAGCGCGAACATGGGAAATCGCCAATCATTTAGTGCACATCTTTTCAAGTGGATGAGGGGGTGGAGAAAGGTTGTGATTTTGAATGCCTCAATTTGATGAGCTTTGACAGTAATGCAGCCACACTGGCGAATATGGCAGATTCCTATGACACCCATTCCTTAGGACTGTGGTTGTGCTTCTGCTTCGATCATTAGAAGAGACTTCTAAGAGAGACAACTGTAAGTGAGTAATGGTGTTGAAGCCAGCTTGCATAAACATGTCAGGGAGCAGAAAAGTTCTCCTGTCAGCAAGGTATTTTCTTTTTCACAGAGTGTCATACTAAACTGTTAAAATCCCCAATGCTAGGATCTCCGTGCTCTACCACACTACAGTATTGGCTTCAAATGCAATAAGGACGTGACAATTGCATTTTGAATCCCTTTCACATTTACTTTCTACCACAACCACCTTGTTAGCCAGACATGTTTGTTTGTTTTTTTCCCCTCTCTTCTATGTGTGTTTCTCTGCAGGCATGGCTTTGGAAGTGGTGATGAATGAGTGGAAGTTGACTCATTATTAAAGGTGGGAGATGATTAATAAGGACCATGTGTGTTTTCCTCTATAGTGTAAATAAAATATATCATTCACGTAATGCAGTGCTGAGCTTGTAGAGTGATTTATGGCATGTTAAAATGCAAAAAGAGCTAAAGGCTGAAGCCCTCTCAGACATGCTGCCATGACAGTGGCCTACCCCCGCTGCTTTAACATGACTTAGAGATCTCACACCGCTGCTTGTGCTATCGCTCTCTTTTTCCTTATCTCAATTTGCAAACACACCAGATTTATTTGTCTCAGACTCTAAGGAGAGTTCCCAAGACTATTCCGAGGTCATTGAGAACGAATACAAATGAGACCTCCAGGAACCTTGGGCTTCAGAGTCTGAATAAATTATGTTTGGGTGTTTGTCACTGATAAAATAAGCAATCTCACACCTAAAGAACCAAATGTGTAGTTTCATTCGAAATATTGATTGTGAAGAGTGGAGAACTGTACTTTACACACAAATAAAACACAGAGCCCAAACCATCAAATTTAGTTGCTCTGCTTTCGAAGAGACTCACCGTTCAACCTTGGTGTCCAGAAGAAGACGCATTACTGGTGCCAGTCTACATGGCAGACCGCCGCCACTCCTCACCCAAGGTATCGATTCACTCAGGACCTCACCATTTTGTCAACTTCAAATCCTGATGGAGTGTCTCTGTTTAAATGTTTGAAGTTAAACTTCCAGCAAGACGCATGTTCCCCGGATTATCTCCTCATCAATCTCTGTGCCTGTAGTGTGTTTATTAGGGAAGACCATGTTTTCATCTCTTTTATTTTGTCTGTAAGCTCATGTTCTGCATGCACCTGTTTTACAAAACAAAGAATCCACTCAGTATGCTACATGTATTCATTGCTTGTGCATAAAGAAAGCTGCGTAGAAGTCCAAAGCAGATTAGGTTGGAAGGCAACACTGCGATGTTTGAAGATCTCACAGATTGCTGTTCAGTCGATATTCACAAAACTGAAAGACTGTGGCAAAATTGCAGATCTACAAAGACATAGCCGGCCACCTACTCTGAGAGATCCATATGACTCTGACTGGGCTGTAGAGAGCCACAGCTCAGGTGGGAGAATCTATTTGCTGGACAGCCACGAGTCATGTATTTCACAAATCCTTTATCAACTGTAGTCAAGAAAGAAAGCTGTTGCTGTTAACCATAAGATGTCTTATTTGCAATTTTTCACAAGCTGCCTAGTGGCCACAGTAAACATGTGGAAAAGGATGGTTTGGTGAAATGATTCCCCAACCAGCCTTTTTAGCCTTCATGCTTATACTTTGTGTGGGGGAAGACTGAAAGTGCAAAATCCTCTGAAATCAACATCACAACATGATGGTGGCAGGATCCTGTTCTTGACTTTTATCTAACATTGCCAGGGAATCTGGTAAGAGTTACGATTCTGTAAATGGAGTTTAAAAAGGCAACACATTTTTTTCTTGGAATTTAAAAATGTGATGTTGGTCGTAACCAGACAAATGTGAAAAAGTAATGTGTTACTTTTCAAGGTTACTGTGTGGGTGATCTAAATGAAACACTTATTTATACATTTTGCTGTCTTAGTGAAAAGAATTTTGTTAAAATTTATGTGGAGTCAACCTATTTTCTAAGAAGTCTGTTTTCTTTTAAAATGTTGGGATTTCTGGTTTACAATATTTCCCTTGCTTTCAGGCTTTGGCGCTATACTCTTCTGTAACTTTATTAGTCAGTGGTATCAGTGGCTAACCTGTACTAAAGCAGAAAAGCAGACGTTATGTGCAAGCTTTACAGCTGTAAATAATGATCCCTAAAAATAATTAAAGGGTCTTGCAAAAGATGCATGAGAATTATAGAAACTTATTTCCTTTTCAGAGGTAAGCATTCCACATTCCTGTTTTCTATGCTATTACCTTAATTTAATGCTAAAAGTAGAACAAGGAGTGTAATTGGGTCGAAATCAGATGAGTATTTCAGGTTTGGATAATTTTACTTGTCTGCAGCTTCTGTTGCATTAAATTTTGTTCCATAAATATGTGCTTGTGTGAGTTTCTGCATGTGTAGGCAACTTGCATGCATGAACAGAGACCATCGGCAAGACAATGTATGTTGGAAAAATAACAATGGAACCTTGAGTAGCCCTATGATTCAGTATCCTGTCCATTCCCCATAGTTCCTGACCTGAGGGAAGGATCCGTCTTTCTTTTGGCAGGCTCCACAATCCCCCCCACCCCCTTGCTGCAGTTATCATCGCTTCATCTCAAATAGGAAAATAGGGGCATTCGCAGCGGCTGTTTTTGGGTTAGAGCTATTTCTCCAAATTTCTTTTTTCAAGTCAAGCCCTTCCAGGCCTGCTGGTGGCAGCTGCGTGTTCTGCTGTTCACTGGGGGCATGCCCTGGTTTCATGTGCGCTGTTGTGGTGGTGGGGGTGAAGCCGAGAGAGCAGGGTGGGGGAAGCAAAGAGAAAGATGGAGGAGGAGAATAGACCCACTCCCGTTGTGCCACTCTGCCCCAGCCCCAGCCAGGGTGACACACTTACCAGCTAACGTTCTGCCACCGTGCACTGACACTGCAGGAAAAGCTACACTCCCGCTTTGAACGGGGGCACTGGGTGCAGAGCCTGGGATTTCTCTTGCAGGAGACTCCTAAATCAGGCTGCTGTGGGAGATGGATGGTAATGTGCTGTCTCAGTGTCTTAAAGTACAAAGTTAGACCCACAGATTCTTGCTGAGAGAGGCTACAAAGCACCGGCTCCCTCGTATTCTTTGTTTACACAGCCAGTGGAGTGGGACTACTTTACCTGGACCCTCTGAGTTCACTCACACAAATCCCCCCAATATGTTCAAGTGAACATAAGGAGCTTAGCCCAGAGAAGGCAATTCAGTCTGCTTTTCCAGCCGTTTTCTGGAAGTGACAAATTAGGGATGTTAAACAGCCTGGTGTGGCATTACAACTAAAGAAGCATTTTGGTGAGGGATGTGTACAAAGCATTATTACTATATTCAGTGATGCTTTAAGCTTAGGCTTAAGTTCAAGTATTAACTTCATTATATTCACCCAAGTGGAACTGATAAAACATCCTGTATAGATGGACTTCATTTAGGCACAAGCACATTCAACATTCTAGATTTATTTTTTCATTATGACATAAAATTGACAATATTGACAAACTTAAAAAGCTTTGCACTCAGTACACCATATTTCCGTTCATAGCCTAAAATTTCTATAAGCTTTTCATAACAAACAGCTCAGTAAAATTCAGAGATTTTTAAGTCTTATCATTTGCGTAGACATTTTAAAAACGACATTGAAACAATTAAATTTTATAAAAACAAAATAAAGAAACAAATTTCTCATGACACTGCATGCGGATGGAGTTTAGTGGTGTTTCGCTTTTACTTAGAAATCAAAATGTGAAATTTGTAGTTTAAAATTTCACAAAAACTCTCCTGATTTAGATGCCATTTGAAGGAAGACTGCTAACTTTCCATCTCTTTGATTAAATAAGACAAATTTCTCTGTTTAGAAATATAGTACTGCTCTGAAAAACAGGAAGTCACTACTAATGTAGCTGTTTTGTAAAAGTACAGCCAACAAGTTGTAGGCAGCGCTAAAGAACTGCATGCAGGTTTTTTAGCCACCTGAACAGAAAACCCCAAAATTTACAAACCAATATCAACTTATGATTTTAATTTAGAATTAATTTGTTTTTAAAAGGGCAATTAAAAAAATAACTCAAGGGGCAGGTGTGAATACGTTTGCAAGGCATTAACTATTTCACTGACACCACTGCTTTTTGTAAACATGTCGGGGTCGGAAGTGTAAAATGTACGCATTTCTAAAATTGTGAATAATAGCAGAGAATATCATTGGTAAATTCCACTGGTTTTCCCTCTTGGAAGTGGAAGTAGGCTTCTATGTTATTTCTAGAGCCAAGTTAAAACTTTAGAAAAAAATGAAAAGTAGAATATGGACACACCATCACTCACTTTGTTTTTTCCTGCTGTACTTCTCTTTCAAGATGTTTTTTCTTTTTCTTTCGTGAAGCACAGATGATAAAGCTTAAACAACCCTTTGGCTGTTGGTGCTTATTGGCTCAATATCACAGTTACTTCATTTCCACTTATCTTTGAAATAATTGCAACATTTCTTCTGATTACCTCTGAAGAGAGCAGAAGCACCATCAGTGGTACTTGTAGAACAGTTTGAAGACTATGGATTTATATGATTTAGAACCTAAATCACAGCGAAGCGCAGAGAGAGCCATTCTTAGGCTAATATACGGCATTTCCATGTTGTGGGTGTAACTGACACCAATCCCAGTGGGGCAATTACAAGAAATTAATTACCAGCCATTCCTGTATTAATGGTTTATTCCAAAATAAAGCAAGCTAATTTATTCATTTTGACACAGAAAATTGATTCAACGAGGATTATAAAAAGCTATTTGCTAAACAAAATGGAAGGAAGGAAGGGGAAATGAAGTAGGGGTTAAAAAAAGAAAACATGGTAAATCCTCCAAAAAGCAGTAATTAGCAGATGATAATGCCAGTGCTAGCAGTGTGCCTCCCCAACACTGACTGTTAAGTATTTGACTGGGATTTTTACAAGCGTTTTTACCGTCTCCTTAGGTTTCCCTTCCTGTTTAGGCTGTGCTGAAAATCAGCCACTGCCAGAAAAGGAGAGAAATCTCTGCGGAGAGAAGGGATGATAAGGCGGAGGGAGGGGGCGATGTCCTGTGGGGTTGGACCTTAATGGTGAGAAGAGAAAATGGGTGCGTTGTTAGGGAGTATGAGTGGGAGTGGGAGAGACATGATGTGACAATACGGCCTGAGTTAGGGAGTAAAGTGGGGTGTTGGGAGGGAAAGTGAAAGAGAGAGAGAAAAGCCCTCTGACAGCCTGAGAAACCTTGAGGTGCCATCTGGCGTGTGGGGGCCAAAGGACAGGGCTCGGCGACCTTT
Source organism: Gambusia affinis (assembly GCF_019740435.1). Lineage (NCBI taxonomy): Eukaryota > Metazoa > Chordata > Actinopteri > Cyprinodontiformes > Poeciliidae > Gambusia > Gambusia affinis. The sequence continues at coordinate 11,635,390 of NC_057870.1, forward strand.
GACCCATATCCTCCTTTTAACAAACATCCCAGTGCTACAGATTTATGGGCTGCTTAGGAGCAATAACTGTCTAAGACCTGTGGAGGAAGCAAGCTGCGTCTCTCTGCTTTTCAGGTGACTAGAGACCAGAAATTATTCTTAACGCTAAGATGTTGTGTCTCACTTGTGAGTTTAACCTGAGAGCATGTCAGACAACATGGAGTGCAGACAGGAAGAGAGCATGACAGTCATGAAGGGCTTGTTTCCTTCTGAAGCTTTTAACTTTGTCCTTGCCAATTAAAAATGTTCTTTAATTTATAAGAACCTGGAATAGTTTTCTGCTGAGGCGATGACGGAGAAGCTATTATCTCTATACTTGAAATACAGTTGTGTCTGATAACTTGATTTAATAGACCACCAGTTTTTGCAGAATAGCTGAAGCCTGGGCATATGTGAATCACAAATTTTCATTTGGATTAAGTTTGAAACTTTGACTAGACATTTCTGATATATGAAGATGGCTTGTGATTATGGTTGTTGTCCTGATGACTTTATGGTGATTTTGGAGTTTCTGAAAGAAACCATGTTTCTGACATCGTTATAGATATTGTGGAAATCCATTTTTCCACAATATCTATAACGATGTCATAGACAAATCCATTTCCACAAATGGATTTGTGGAAATCCATTTTTCCACAATATCTATAACATATACAACTGAATTTATATTGAGATTATATTGAACGCATGTGGACTCAATTTAATAATTAACAGTTAACATCTGAACCTGATGCACTGGGTTTATTTTAGGGACAACAGAATAAGCTGAATGCATATTTATTGAGAACTTTGTCTTCTAATTTGAGCTCATCAAATTTAGTGGTAAAAACCATACTTTGAAGTTTTGTTGTTTCAATGTGAGAAATTATAAAAACATTTAACGTTTAAGTTAGTGAAGCTATAGACTTGGCAGAGACAAATATGATTAGAACCCAGACTGCTTGTGAGATTACGAGTCAATTGTGCTTCCAAAAAACTCAAAATCGCATGTCCATCTAAACATGTGCACACCGTTATCCATGACAGAACCCATTCCTTTTGTTAGCTAATAACTGTTTCAAAATACATTAAAAAGGAGAAGCACAAAAAAAAGCACCTGTTTAGCCAGGTGGCATTCACCTTTGAGTAGAGGAGGTAACTTACTCTGCTGCTTTATTTCTATTCACTGTTTAAAGGGTTGAATAATTTTGTAACTGTAAAATTACAGTTTACAGTTGTTTAAGATAATTATTGCAAACACCTGAAAATTTGTGCATTTTTCTAAGAAATAATTGAGATACAACGTCTTTAAACTGAGCAGTGGTTAAAGACTGATGCATTATTCTTTGTGAACACTGTGTGCCTCAAATGACTTGGATGTCTAAAATATCTCTAGACAGGCCAAATAACTGACATGTGTGCTGCTCTTCTTCCCCCAATATCTGTTTTCCCTTTAAGCAACATGTTGATATCATGGATGCTAATGTCTGCTCACTAGTGCGACCTCTCACAAAATTCCAGTAATTTACTCCTATCGGGAAGCAGCAGGATCAGTAATGCTAACTATGTGTAGCATTCTTGGGAAGATTGTACAATGGCCGGAATGCCCTCATATTAATGCTCTCTATTTCAGCGGTATGTCTCAATCCAGGCCTGCAACAACCCAATGCTCCCTTTGTTTCCAGGCCTCCTTTGTGAAGCAGTCAGGGGAGGAAAAAAAAAAATCATTTCTTTTCTACAAGCATGAAAAGATTTTATTGAAGTGCAGAATGAGAGCGTACCACTGTTGCGGTCGTGGAGCGAGGGCAAAATGCTCAGTGCCCACAAAAAAATGCCCTCACTCCGAGGTGTCATTCCAGCACCAAACCCATGTACTTTCACTGAGGCCGGACAGCATCATAGCGACAGAGGAAGTGATGCATAAAAGATGACTTCAGAGGCAACCCTTTGACATGCACTTCCAAAACCAGACACACGATGGGCTACTTTCAACCAAACGGGTCAAATGAAACTGTTCTCTCCAAGCATTAGGTGCTATGGTGTTCTTTTTTTGATCTAAAGTAAATTTGAATGTATCTGTCTGCAGAGAGAGTCACATCTCTATGAAATTTAACGAGTAATCTACTCTGCTCATGATTTTGTATATGCATGCAATCTACTCAGCCTCACAGCGAGTCTTCCTAATTGCTGTCTGTGCCTTAGTTTCTCAAAGAAAAGAAGATATACTCAACAAGTGTGCTTCTTATTGGGGTCAAATTCTCATGTTAAAGGCACACTACTTTATATCAGTCCTCAATTTTTGCTTTCTTTTTGGGATACAATTTTTTATTTTTTTTAAAGGGACATTGTGGTCCTTAACCTTGCTAACCCCTGCAGCACCTTCTCCATATTTCTCTAAATTTCTTAAGATTTTGTTCATTTCAAACAGTCAAGTCACTCAAAAGTCAGAAGCAGTTCTTGTAGTTCACAACGGTTGAATCTAAATCATGTTTATCATCTAAGCACTCTGATATAAATCACACTTCCAGTTTAAGCGAGTCCTATTGTATTCCTCATATTGTTTTACGACATTAAGACAAAAATGTCATTGTGAAGCATAGACAACCAGGCCACTGTTTATTGTTTTATTGTTTTGCTTTGATTCAATTTTCACAAAGGGCTCCTCTCATTAACATGGTCTCCGGTTTCAGTGTTGAGAAACTAAATTCAGATTGTAATTTTACAGGAAAGCTGTGTATTGTGCAGGATTTTAAGCACCAAAGGGTTAAAGACAACATCTGTGCTGTGATCACAGAGAAATGCTAGACGACACAGGATTCTGTGCTTCACATCTATATTCCTCTGCTAATACAGCAGCAGCACAGTAGCTATAAAAGTGGGATAATTAAAAAAAACTCAGAATAATCCATTGATTTTTGTGTTTAGAGTAGGAGCCTTGAGTTCGTTTATAGTCTAACGCAAAGAATAAGCTTATACATTTATGTTTAAAGTGAAAGGGCAAGAACATAATGTAAATTTTGAGTCTCCACAAAGATCTATATATGTGTCAAACAATGTGAACTGGACCTGTGTGCATACTCCCCACTGCAAACCTTCTGTGCATAAGAAAGCTAAAGATTATCACCAAACAGCTGATTGCAGTTTGAGTCACTCCTAATAGTTTTTTTTTTTTTTCTTTTTTAATGTCACTAGACAGAACTACTGCCTTTCTCCTCAAAATAGAGATGGTTTCTCAAAACTGCATGCTATTTAGAATCCTCTGTATCGTTCAGTGACTTCAATCTCTTTACATTATAATATATTGGAAATATGTTCCTATAAATAAATTCCGTTGTAAGAGCGAGGAACCACCCTAAAATACTTACCGTGTATTTTAGGGTAAATGTGCTTACACTGTGTGCGATAAATGTGTGTGTTAGTTTGAGTCCACAATCCTACAAGAATGGGATGGGTGAAAGAAATAGCAATTGTCCTCCAGGGCCTCAGACACTCATGAAATTAATCTATTATCTTCCTGTGCAGCTGCCATGTACGATACAAGGTGCTTGACAATTCCCCCCTTGCCATTGCAACTCCATGACATTTGCCCATTCACTAAGCTCGCTGACACCAACAGGATCTAGCCTTGCTGCCAAATTAAGGCAACGAGGGGGGAAATGAGAGTGGCGGCACCGGCCAGGCGAGAGCCAGAGAGGCGGGATGGATTACCCCTTGTGTTTGAAGGCCTGACCTAAGCACCTTGCCCAGGGGCTTTTTATCAGCTGGAGCTGAAAAACACCTTCAGGAGCGAGGCGGCATTAAACCCGCAGTCAGTTGTAATGGTCTGACAAGGCTGTGCTGTCCTTGCACAACTCTTGACTCCCTCCCCTTCTTCACTGCTATCCCTTCTTCTCATCTCCGCCTCTCTCCCGGACTAGGTCTTCTATCTAAAGCTCTGTCTGGTTGGGAATGAGCAGATTTTAAATGCCTGTCGTCCAGTGTCACAGTAGAAGGTGCACACAGGGTGTCCAGTGTCATAGCAAAGGTTGGACCCTGTCAAGGGCAAAATGAATTTGTTGCAGGAAAGAAGGGTTGAGCGAGAGCGAGAGAGCAGTGGAGGGATATATTATGGAGAATGATGAATAACCTTAAGTTTCACAGATACACCACAAAAACGATGCAGGAAGAAGAGAAGAAAAGGGAGGAGGGGCGAATGGAGGGAGCAAAGAAAGATTGGTAAAGAGGGGTTTGGCCTGGGCGCCGCTGGCTCAGGCTTACGGATAGCAGCTGTCAAAAGAGCAAGGTTTTATTTATTTATTGTTAGTCTGCTTAAAGAGATGGTGAAGGTCAGGCTATGTGTCTGCTCCCCCAGCTTTGTTATGTGAACTGGATCAATTTATGAAATATGTCTTAACAATGCTGCGGTTCTAATCTGTTTCTCTCCCACGACTTCTCTTTCAAACTCCCTGCTCCTTTTCTGCTATTTGTGTTTGCGCTGTTGCCACCACAGCCAGTGACCAAGGTAACCTCATCATTGCAGTCACTGCTGTTGCTACTGTGTTGTAGAAGGAAGAGGTCAGTATATTATTTCCTCAGAGAGGGAAACAAGAGATTCGGTCACCTGTGATTCAAGGACAGTCTTCCTGAACTCCGAGGTTACATATATGAAGCAGAAGTTTATTTATTATGAATAAGTCTAAGAATACCTTAAGTTTTATAACTAAAAGTAAAGCTTTCCCTTTCATAAACCATAAGTACAAAATTTACCTCTACCATGCACAAATGTTTAAATTTCCTTTTTTGTTTAAAAGGCTATTGACTGGGAGTTAAATTGATCTAGGTTGATATATTAAATGGGAGTTACAGACACTCAATCTGATTGTCTGTTACTTTTATGTGATTTATAGCATTCACAGTGCAAGCCACCATCAGTCTTTCTTCTCAATGTGCTATTTGGCTTTCACATTTTCTGTCATGACTCTTGTCTTCTAGAGGTCCTTAGACGACTCTGCACCATAACCGCACCACCCTGTCCCGCTGTCAATTCATATATGTAGAGTCTGCCACCAGCTGCACCGTAATTCATGCTTAAACGTACAATGCTATATATAAATACGGTGTGCAACGCTGAAGAGTATAGGCTTCAGTTTTGTTTATCTAGACATACTTTCCATAGATAGTATTTGTGGTGCTTTTGCATGTTGCTTTGTCTCATCTTATTCGGACCGTTTGGTGAGCTAGACAGACTGTGGCCTGCCTCATACTGCACTGCCCTGCAGACATTCTGCTCTGCTAGCAAACCACCGCACTATAACAGGCCCTTCTATGTCTTCTTCCTTTTTACTACAGTTAAAGCTCAGCATTTGCACAATTTGGATCTAAACTTGAAGCATATCTGATCAGTCTGAGTGTACCCTACAGTTCTTGTCCCATTTTCCCCAGTGGTTAAACTAGCATGAAAAGGGAGTAGGGACGTGTTGTTTGGGAAGCGGTTGCACATCTGAGTTCAATAAAGTAGAGAGTTGGGTCATACAGGTTTTCTTTTCATATGTGAACTAAAGTGAAGACAAGCGGAGCTCAGGGGCAGCTGGTTTGTGCTTTTCACGTGGTTTTGTGAAGGGGTGACAGAGTGGGGATGGAAGTTGACAAGGGGGCAAGTAAACAGGCTGCAGAAAAGCAAAGGGAAATGCATGAAGACCCGTTTGTTTTGGATTGCTCTGGGCCCAATAGTTTACAGACATAAATATAAACAGATAGCAGGAACAGTCAGTCCTCTGCACTGTAAAAATATGGAGAATTACTCCAAGATGACCCCCTGGTTACATCATTAGGGACAGCTCGACACAAACAACATTCAACGTGAGCACTTTGTGTTGTAGAAACAAAGAAGGAAAGTATTAAAAATGAAAATGGAAGGTTTAAATGTTTATTTTCACACGCAATTTAGTACTATATCTAAATTGTTGAGTGTTTTGTAGCTCATAAAGCATGTAACAATGTAATTATTTGAACATATGTGTTAATAATTGATTATTCTCTGAACCCAGATGCAATATAATCCTTTTTTTTTCTAAAGTCTTATACAGAGAGACAGAATAATTGGTCAGTCAAATGAATGCTTGATCGGCCTCAATCAGTGACCAACATGTCAGAAATTAAAACACTCCATTCTTTTCTGATCAGTGAATGCACCACCAGTTACACTGAAAGCAACGCTCGTCGTAGTGGAATCTTTCTCTGAAAGACGAAGCATAAATGTCAGCAACTCTTAAGTGTAAGTTAAGTGTGTACAAATAAAATCAAGGGAAGAACAAAAGGTGACAGAAACTATTTTGTATGGAGAAATGACAGTTCTCTATTCATATTGTCAAAGAGAGCTACTCTTTGTTGGGTTCTGTTCATTTGCTTCTTTCCCTCTTTGGGGATGTTTCATGAAATTTTTTGAAAGAGAGAATTGATTTAGTCAATTTCAGCAGATAGCAGGAAATCTTAATGTATTACAAATCACGTGCTAAAATAAACTGATGCTAAAAACAGCTAATAATGAGTCTTCTGCCCCCAATAATACCTTCCAAAACAAATAATTTTAGAACCGTTAGCATATAATGGTGTGCTCATTGACTGAATTAGATTTATGACTTCCGTTAGATGTGCTAACTTCATATCTGAAGCAAATGCTCTGTACATGTTGCCTGATGTTGCCTCTTCTCTTGAAATGAAAGAAAAAAGATAATTGCAGCAGGAAAGCTGAGATTTTTTAAATCTTTATTTAACCATTGAAGTCCCATTGAGATAAGAAAAAAAACTAAAAACTTTTTTTCAAGGGAGTCCCTTAGGAAGAAGTATTTTTGAAGACTGTTTTCTTAAAGTTCTCAAAGGGAAACTGGTATCACCTTTAACTGGTACAAGCAGGTCAAAGCTTTTCAAAAACTAAGTGGTTATTGTAAATAAACCACAAATCTCTATGCATTACAGCTAAAATTCATGTTTCCCAGTTTTTTAAAGCAGCTTAGATTTTTCTGTGTTTATGGCGCCAGGTTTCCCATGCACACATTATTTTTTGAAATGCAAAGCTGTAGAGCAAGTGCTCCTTGGCCCTGGATATCAAGAAACCGACGCGGATGGCGAACGTATTTGATCCATGGGGTTGTATCCTTTTAGCCTTATTCAAACTGTGGATTCATCTAAATTCTATGGAATCTTCTGCAACACATTTTTCTCTTTCTCCCTTTTCGCCCTCAGAGTTCAGAAGCTTGTAGGTCTTTAATTATGTATAATATTCTTTTGCCCTGTTTTATGGAAACTCCAGACTGGATTCGCACAAGTCATCGACTTGAAAGTTTGAAAACCTCCAGTGACAAGAATATTAATGTGCCAGCAGTGTCATATCTGTTTCAGCTCATGCATATTCAATGTCCCCCCAGCTCTCCAAGATTTATGTCAGATTTTGCCAGAGTGTAGTTTTCCACCATTGGAGATAATAGCATGCTAAATTGATGTTATCGGGGGCAGGTTTTCCCCGTCTCAACTCCTCTCCAGGTCGGGGGGGTTGGGAGAGGGGAGCGAGGAGCAACCCACTCGCCTGGCTGCTATTCAGACTGTTGGCAGCTTTAACGCTCACCTCCACCCACCGGACTGCTCTGGAGTGGTTGCAGGGACTGAAAAACCTCCGTCATGGGTGGAGAGGAGTGCATATTTTGGAAGGAGATTAGGGGTGATCCCGTGGATTATCTTTTAATTAAGGATGGTTGAGTTGTGCCCACTCTGGTGGAGCAAACGCCCAGCTGCTAATGAAGTTTAAACAGACATACTTTATTTAATTACCGCTAATCGCTGGGGCCCAAAGTCCGGCCCTCTTTGATCTTCCTGTCGCACTGTAATCTTCCTGGCAGATACCATCTCCCGTTCTACCCAGATCCCTTTTAGAAGTTGCTACGGGAGGTCCAAGATTAACCATGGGTTAATTGAGACTGCCAGGCTGCTGTGTGTGTGTGTGTGCGTGCGTGCGTGTGTGTATTTGAGACAGAGTAAGAGGACCTGAGATGGGAAGAGGAGAGACTGGGAGGATGGGCAGGAGGTTGATTGATGTGTTTGTGGCCTTAGAAGTCATCCTGTTTTCTCGGCCTCTGCACTCTCTCTGTCTCAAAGTGTGTTACCAAGTCAGGATGTTTTCGGTCACATACAGCTTTGACTGTTTGGAACCACGATAACAGGTTGCCATGAATACAATGCCTTGAAATAAAACTGCTTGGACCCTTTGAATTTATTGTTTGTATTTTATTGAATTTTTTAGGATATAAGTGAAAAACTGTATCATTTAAATTCCATATCACAGATATGTGTGGTTCTCATGTTGCTCTACCATATAGAGTATAAAATCCTGATAACATGCATTGAAAATTCAAGTTTGAAAGGTTATAAAATGTTAAAAAGTTCACTTTTTTTTCTGAACAAACAAAAAAAATACAGGTATATGTTTGAGTGTCTCTTACTTTGCACAGTTTTTTTCTACAAAGATCAGTACATAAATATATATATATAATTTAAACTTTATTGAATTTGAACTTTAATAAAATGCTGTTGAGTTAAATACTTATGAGAGTGATTTGAGCCTGGCTGTTTGCGTCCACATGAACACCCATTCGGCCAATTATTGTTCGGTACAGTATTGTTGTTGGCATTGTACATGTCAGTGTAAGTGAATGTTGAGCAGCTGTTATCTTTGTAAAGTTCAGAAAGGTCAGGAGAGGCAGCAGAGAGCCCAGTTAGAGGGTTTGTGCGGTGCTATGTGCGAGACAGAGAGAAAGAGAGTTGAAGACGAGGAAAGAAAGAGCAAAGGAGAGGAGGTGGAGGGATGTTTTTATCTGACCTGGGGGAGCTATGCGCTTCCTGTTAATTGGGTTGTTGCAGCGACCATGGGCAAACTGTGTGACTAGAGAAAAATACTGTAAAAAAAAAAAAAAAAAAAAAAAAAGGAAAAACCCTAAGAGGCAGTTTTGTCTCAGCTGAGACATATGGAAGAGGAGCTGTGAGCACACTGAGTATTCATCTAGAGGGAGAGAATGGGGAAGGTGTGAGGCACAGAGAGGCAGAGATGCTGAGCATGTTTCCCCAAATTAATGCAGTATCCCCAAATCGAGCGCAAGAGAGCCAGAGGACACACTCGCCGTGGTAAACTGATCTCCCTATCTGTACCTTTATCAGGCGTGCAAATAGCAAACAGCCACAGAACTAAAATCCTTTGTCTTCCAAACGCTCACACCCACTCGCCCTAACTTCTCTCTTCCATCCTCACCCTTTCAATGTTTCTATTCCTTTCCCTTACCCTTGTGCTCCCGCCTGCCTGCTCCCGTCCTCCACAGCTGAAAGATTGCCAATAACTGGGTGATTTATATTCCAATAAGAGATGTTAACTAAACCACTGCATGCATATTCATACCTGGAGCTGTTGATTAATGCTGGCTACACCATAACAGAGAATGTGTATTGTTTTCCTTTTTTTTAATCGTCTCATGAACCAAAGAGTCGGTGTTATGTGCCCCACAAAAAGATTTACTGCTTTAATTACCCATAGTAAAATGGCAAAAAAGAAGTAAAAAAAAAAATCATAGCCCTGCTTAAAATGTGGTTGATGGAATTATGCGCTGCAATTTGTGAATAATTGAATCTTTCCTTCAGATTGTGACAGAATAGCTAATTTATTAATAGACGTACACAGAGTTGAGTCAAAGCCGTGGTCGGTCCTGCGGGTAGAACTGCTTTCAAGAGAACGAACCCCTCTTTTAAATAAGTTACAGAAACACAGTCCTGTGCAGACGCTTTGGTTGCAAACAAACCCAGAAGACAGAAAAGGGGGATTGAGGAAAAGAAAGAGAGGGAGCGAAAGTGCTCAAACTTTCACAGACACCGGGTGTTAAACACAATGACGTCTCAGAGGCCCTTCGGTGGAGGAAATGAAATATTAAATGCTTTAGTGTTTATTAATAGGATGAAACAAAGGGCTGCTTCCCTTTGACTTGTGCACATTGACACTTGGCACACAACAAACAAAATCAAATATGGTATTGATCCATTATGGATGAAAAAGCCTGCTATGAATAAGGAAGCATTATTTAAGAAATTAGGAAACAGACTAAATGTGGAGGGATGCTGTTGAAGAAGACTGTCAGCTGCTTTGCTGTTAAATACACTTCACTTAATATCTATCTAGCAGTGTGATTTATACATTCCTTCCAATGCCATCCATCCATCCATCCATTTTCTATACACCCTTTGTCCCTAATGGGGCCGGGAGGGTTGCTGGTGCCTATCTCCAGCTACGTTCTGGACGAGAGGCGGGGTTCACCCTGGACAGGTCGCCAGTCTGTCGCAGGGCAACACAAAGACATACAGGACACACAACCATTCACACACACACTCACACCTAAGGAGAATTTAGAGAGACCAATTAACCTGACAGTCATGCTTTTGGACTGTGGGAGGAAGCCGGAGAACCCGGAGAGAACCCACGCATGCACAGGGAGAACATGCAAACTCCATGCAGAAAGAACCCGGGCCGGGAATCGAACCAAGGACCTTCTTGCTGCAACAGCTCTACCAACTGAGCCTTTGTGCAATAGCAACAGCAAATAAATAATAATTTACTTTCCTTCCTTCCAGTGTTCCACTTCAGATTAGTTTATGTTGTTCCATCAACTACATTACAAAGAACGCATTGAAATTTAATGACTGCTGTCACAAAATTTTAAAAAGTTCAAGAGTTCTGAATATTTTTCTATTGGAATTGAACACATTTTTCTATTACATGGAACTGAATAAAAAGGACAGCATAGATAACATAGAGTCTCATCACAGTGTATCTCTTATGTTCTTTCACTCAAACCTTTTTTAGTCTCACTTGCACACATTTGACATGGAGTAGAAAATCCCCTATAGCTCTTTCATACTAGTTATGGTTTCTGTATTCTAATGTGTTCCCCAGCTGCGTGTTTGTCCATCCCTAAGGAGCTGGGGCTCAACCGCTGTAGTGAACCTGATAACATCTGGGAGTAACTGATGGTTTTGCCCACACAATTCAGAGTCTTAGCACCCACAGGCGTCTTTGCAAAACCCAGTTTCCCTTGGACCCTTTCAACACTTCCCCGACACCCTTTTAATACAAATTCCATTGGAGAATATCCAAACTTGCCCCGTGTTTTAATAATAAGTGTGAGCCTGCAGAAATATTTCTCATAACCTTTGAAGTGGAAGTTTGTGGGTTTGTGGACACAGAAGAGTGAAAAAGGGGGACAGTTAAGAGCCACTTTAAATGTTTAATTTATATTCTTTCTCCACAACCTGTCAGTTGACTTTATAACAGGTTTTCATCTTGAATTGGAGATAGAGTGGTATTAGAAATGTTCTGTTTGTTTGCTATGTTTGTAAAGAGATATTTCTCTATGTTTTCCTCCATTAGCTAGACTATCAATGAATTAAGCAGTCTGTTTTGGAATTTTAGTTGGCAAAAAGAACTTGGCAAAGTGTAAACTACTTATGCAAAGCTTATGCTGTTCTTTCGTTGAACACCTATATAGACTTATATGCATTATGCAAATAATAATTTAAAATAAGAAAATGTTTTATGTATATGATAGTTTACATTTTTTATGCCTGAAAATTGCATCAGCATTTTTTTTAATTTGATGTTTAACACGCTGTGCCACTCCTGCACATTTTCTATGGATCTGCAAGTGTGTTTGCCTTCACATCAACATCTGAAGTCCAAGGGGTCAAAAAGGGAGTGCATGATGGCTGACGAGGGGATGTATATGACCCACTCTGTAGGAGGAAAAATAAACAAAAACGGAATGAAGAGGAGGAGGAAGAACAGAGAAGGCAGCGGAATAATGAAAACAAAGAAGAAGTGCTTTCTCCAGCTGTTTTCCCATGGAAAGACACCAGTTTTCTCACTCAGCTTGTTACAATATAGTGAACGAGCCTGGTGGGATCTGGAATTGACAACTTGTGTCTGCTTAGTTACACTAGTTAATGACCCTAATTATCTACCTCCTTGCTGTGAACAGTCAATAAACAATTAGTGTGGCATATGGACCCCCTAAACTCTTGTGTTTTCTATCTCCAAGACAATGGGGTGTCCTTCTCTGGCAGTGGTAAAGTGTCAGTACAGGCTGATTAAGGTACGTGGGAAAGAGTAATCAATGGCTTATTTTAAAACCCACTATCCTTTCCTAAAAGACTTTTCCTCCCAAACTAAGTACTGCCAAAAAGCCTCAATGCCTTGTATCCATCCATGTTTTATTTTTTTTTATCCTATGCTCTCTTTGATATTTCACTTTTAGAATTAAAGACAAGATGCTAATTGAAATTATTTTGTCAGTGTCTTTGGGGCCTTAAGGCAGCTTTTCCAGATTGAGTCCTTTATTGCTGCCCGTTTTCCAATGGCCATGGACAGACCTGTCATTTGTTTATGAACCCTTCCATGGGGCTCTCTCTCCATCTCCCCAGCAGAAACAGTTAGAAATAAAGGTGGGAAAACCCTTTGAATATGGATGGAGTTCAGGTGAACTACACCTGAACCCTGTCTATGATGTCTTTATACAGAGGTGTTTCTGGCTTTCTTTTTCTTTTTAGCCACCATCAAAGTTCAAGAGGCAGTAGTGTTTTGTATTCAGGGAGAAGAGAACCTTTGAAACCTTTTGGATTAAAGAGATGCACTGTGTCAGTCTGGAAGGTAAAGAAGAGAGAGGGTGAAGGGCTAAGAGGGTGTGTGAGAGGGGAAGAAAAGGTTGCACCTTGCTGTGCTGTTTTACTGACTAATCTCTAATAAGCTCTAACCTGCACACAGTAAAATACCTGACAAATGTTAACACATAAAGTTAAAGTAGTACACTTGTTTATAATCTCTAAGATGATATTTAGCTTTTGTAGTGACATGTAGCGTAAACAATTAGAGAGTTTGGCTATCCTGTCAACAAAAGCATTTTATTTTGTTTCAAATCTAAATACATTCATCTGGTTTCTCACAAATATCAAGACACTGATAGTGGATACAAACATACTTATTACTTAATCAAAGGGATTCCACTTCATTTTGACAGTCAAAGGGCAAAACAATTTTACAAAGTAGCGCTACCCAACATGTCACAAATCTGTCATCACAGTATGTATACATATGCATACTGCAAAGAACTGGTTGGACATCTATACATGTGTGATAATTAATTTGGCAGCTGAATTTTATACTTCCTATTCCAATCAGATATTTGGTGGCATTTGAGTTTAGAATTCAAAGACGTAATAAGTGGCTAGAGTCATCGACTACTACATTTTCAAATTACAAGAGCAGAAACACTATTCAGAATTAGTAAAGTTGCACCCATAACCAGCATGGATGTAAACTCTTGAATTTGTTGGGAGCAGTGAAGGCCAAAGTCTAACATCTGCTGTGAGGAAGGATCCACAATGATGCTTCTTTGTGCAACAAGGATGCAGCAGCATGTCCTTGAAGGGGCTTTCCAGTTCAGCAACAGTTTCATGCATGTCCATCAGTGATGTTATTTTAACTACGGTTCTGTCTAACACCACCTACACTGGGTGGTCGGGGCATCCTAGCATAGAGTATGTCTTCCTGATGAGCTTATCTAACCACTTCCTTTTAGCTGTAAATAAGCTGCTGCTCCGACATATAACACCATAGATGATGGCTGAAAACATTCTTAAGGACATGATTCTCACAGTGCTTCCAGGCTTCTTCAGGGTGGGTCAGAGCTTGGTGCAGAATGTAGATGATGGCATCATCCACCCTAATGCCTGGCTGGTAGGCAAACTGCAGCAGATTCAACGAAGACCTCACCAGGAGGTGTAGATGGGAAAGGACTCTTCATAGATATAAAGTCAGGGAGGGCTACTGGCCATTTGCTGCTCTGAGTGTTCGGATATTTGGTTTTTAGGACAGAAACCACAGAGGAGGTCTTCTACAGGTGTGGTACTACTCCCAACTTCAGGCTCAGGTTGAACATTGATGCCACACAGTGGTCTGCACAGCACCTCCGGAGCCTGGAGCAGATGCTGTCTGGTTCTGAAGCCTTTCGCACCTTGATTTTTTTGTAGCTCATTCCTCACCTTAAGTGTTGAAAGGGACAAGATGGGGTTTGGGGGAGGGAGGCTGTGGGATCAAGTCCTCTGAAGTGAAGGGGCTGGATAATGGCCGAGAGCTGAGAGGTGTGAAGTGCTGAGAAGAAAAGCAGGGAGTCGTTAAAGATCAGGAGGGTAACAGCAGGCCTGCTAGACATTTTTGTTTTCATATTTTGGGCTTATGTTTCACACAAATGGATTTCCACACCAAGCAGACGACAAAGAAAGGAGTCATATATTCATGGATACGCAGCTAGCCCATGAGGAACTGGACCCACAACCTTTGCAAAGATACAAATTATAAGCTCCTACACAGCTTACCATACTCATCTTTTATGGGAAAAGTTTTTTTGTTTGTTTTTTTTCCTGACAGTCCAATGTGGTATCCAGAGATGATGTGGGAAGTTGGGAACACAGCAAATCATAATATAGTTTGGGGAGGGGGGGTTCAAACAAGGGAGGTGCTAGCTTGTAGAAAGGTACATATTTCATGATGATCATTTCCTGACAGAGAAAGCTGAGACTACATTTGGGTTTTAAAATATTTTCTGCTGTTATTTTAGGTTTCTCTAACACAGAAAAAGCCCAGTAGCTCTGTTTTGAATATTTCCCTTTGGCTGATGTAGAAAAGTTCTGATCTTTTGGTATGTGGTCTATCCCTGCTGGCAGAGGTTCTGAAGCCTTGTAATGGCCCTCCGTGGATTTAATAAGATTACTGCTTTCCTAACTCATTCTTTTCCCTTTACTTTTCTATTTCAAGGGATATGGTGACTGTAATCAGGATAAGGGAATTCAGATCTGTTTTAGTGGGAAATTGTGTATAAAATGGAATATTTGGTTCTCTGATTTGTGTAAACCTGCTGTGAGCTATTTAGAGAACTAATGCCTTAGTAACTAAACTGATGTACCAATTAGGCCATTATGACGACTGACAAGTGAAGTGAATAACACTGACTGCCTATTCAGTGCACCTATTAGCGGGTGGAATGTACAGTCATATTCAATAAATTAGAAAATTATTGAAAAGCTCATTTATGTTAGTAAATCAATCTGCTTAGTGAAACACATTGCACAGATTAATTCACAGAGACGGATGTTTTTGATCCTTTATTTCTGTCAATTATGATGATTTTATGCCTACAGCTAATGAAAACATATTTTAGAATAAGATATACATCAGACCAATTAATAACATATTTAATATAGAAAAAAGGGCTTAATGAAAAGTGTGTTTACCTATTGAAAGGTTGTTTATTTTCAAAAGGTCCTTAAAGTCTAAAAATTAAGCCTAACAGAACACATAGCAACTTAGAGAAAATGAATGCTATTAGGGTGTATTAAAAGTTCACATTTTGTTGTTAATTTGGTTGTGACAGAAGCAGACAAAATGATTCATGATGACACCATAGTGCTATCATGAATCATGACAGTGGTTGAAAGAGTTGCTGCAGCCATCTTGGAGTCAGATATATGCATCCACTGCTTGCGATGCAAGAAGCAAAGATATACAGAAAAGGCACAAACTATTAAGCAGGTGGTCATAATGTTATGTTTGGTTTCTATATTAGGATACCTTCTTACAAAACATTCCCTGGGATTTGTAATTCATGCACAAATGATAATTTGTGCAATTATCATCTATGCAACAGTGTTTTTCTTTTTTTTCTCCCCTCCAGGGGGTCTAAGGGTCCGGGAATCGAACTCGCGACGGCTGCATCGAGGACTCAAGGCCTCCAAACGTGGGTCGCGCTATCCCCTACAGCACCACAGCACGCCCCTGCAACAGTGTTCTTATTGGGCAAAAAATAATTATCCCTTTTTTTTCCAAGAGAAATGTTACCTTACGTTGGCTTCCCAGTACAAATCAGGGCAGTAACAATGTTGTATTTAGGTTTCGGTTCACTACTGGTTTGCTGCTACTTGAAGCATGCTGTTTTGTATGCAATTAGGCTAACTCAACTCTTGAGTACTAATGGTAAGATGGTCGGCTCAGGGGATTAACTTAGTCATGTTGGAGAGTTAGTGGAGGGTCTGCTCATGAGAGGCCCTATTGTCCTCCCAGGTCACTGATCTAGGCCTTCATACCCACTCAAGATCAGGACTTTTCCCTCTTTTTCTTTCCACTCCAGAGGGCAACAGAATTGGACGCATTGTGTGATATGAGGTGGAAAAGAGTCTACTGCCCCACCCATCCACTTGGGTCCTAGAGTGTGTTTTGAACAGCGCTCATCACAACACTGGCTGCGCACATGCACACACTCATACGCACAAATGCACAGTTGTGTCCCATCTCCACTCGCCAACCAAATGGGAAACTCCAGCTGGGAGAGCCATTGATGGCTTCGTAACAGGCCGATTGTTTCCTATAGAAGAGGGAGGAGTCGGGTGGAGAGAGTAGGCAGTTCTCAAACTCCACCCCCAGCCTTTGAGTTGGCCTAGCAGGTGTAAACATCCAGCACTTTTCTCTTTATAAGCAGAGACGAGGAGATGGACTCCCAAGTCGACATGGAACGCTGCTTCAAAGGAATTGAGAAATGAAAAGGAAGGAGAAAGACACCCAAGAACAGGTCAGGTTGGTCACATGTAAGACTCAGGCCAGGTGCTCTGCAGTTAATATGACTCTCCTAAGCCCTGCTATGAGCACAAGATAACCTCTCCATTGGCCATTGAGTCTGAATCCCACTCCCATGACCAGGGGCCCATGACACAAACCTGGAGTAGCAGCAAAAAGCCAAAAACTTGTGGCCTACTTTTCTGGCACCCAAAACACTTGTCAGCTAAAAAGACCTATGACTGAAAAGAAAAAGGATTTCCAATGATACATCTCAATTTTTCTGAGCATCCTATCCTTGCCAGTTTGGAAGGCGATATTGCACAGGAGCTTAGTTTGCCTATGAATGGAGCTCTCTGAGAGAAGTTAGTATGTATTTCAACTGCTTGTGATGCACACCATCCATACTTTTTGGGCTACCGCTTTTGGGATTATAGAGTAGAAAGAGGTAAATATTTCAGCTGGGATGCCTATTTATCCCCTAGTTCTACACCCTCCAAACACAACCCCATTACATAGGCCAGTTTGGAAAAGCTTAACCTGTTTTTCTTTTTTTCCTAGCACATATAAACTCATTTTCCCCTCCCTCTTACTTACTTTTTGTCTTCCAATGCAAAGAGGATGAAGCCAGGCGAATAAGAAGAGTTCCATTATTGCTGTATTTTCTTTACAGAGAAATGTTATTTACTAGAAAGATATCATCCTAGCTTTTAATCCTCTTAGCGGTGGATTGTGGTTGTACTTACAGCGCCATGCACCTGCTCAACTGCCTTCTCTTAAAGCTGTATAAACACAGCCGCAGGAGCATTGCCTTCCCAAGCTGAACCCGTCAGCTTTTTTTCCCCTTTTTATGAGAGTTAGACAGATGTAGGGAGCTTACTCAAAGTTTAGAGGACAACGAGTTGATGGGATGATGCTTGTGAGAGTAAGACAGGCCCTCGAACATGTCAGATGTGGTCAGACCCCACCTGGTGCATGTGATTCTTGGTAGGTATCGTCAAGAAGAGCCTACAAACAAAGAAGGGACTGAGAGTAGAAATGTCTACACAAAGCTTGTGAGCATGTTAACATATCTTTACAGTGCTTGTTCAGAGGAGAAGCCTTCTTCAATTTGCCTGGATTATAAAGCACTTAGAGGAGTCTTTTCCTCTTTTGCGACAAATTGACTTTATGTTTGTTACTTCTGTCCAAAGCTGACCTGTTCACAAGAGACATTTTTTAGTACATATTGCTGCTAACAGGCTGATCCCACATTTGCTTTTCGAACTGCTTTAATTCTACATGACATATTCGAAAAAGATGTCAGAGAATGGAGAGAGGACAGACTGATCCAAAAGGTTTTCAGTTAGAGTCTGTAGAGGCTATTGGGCTACAGTTAAATAATTTACATGTTAAAGAAACTTAAAAAAAAAAAAAACCTTAACATGATATGAGCTTGGGGACATGGTACAATATAAAAAGTCGTCAGAATATGAGTATGTAAAGAGATGTGTATGGTCAGCAATAATACTCTGGTAGAACATGACATTTAAATAATGTAGTTGTGTGTGTGAAAAAAAATATTCCACATGTATAGCTTCCTTAAAGCTTTGCTTACACAAGACCACTGTCTGGAAACTTCTGCATTTTTTGGACGGTGATTGGGGAGAAGTTTCACGCTTAGATGGCATTGCGTCACCCTTTAGATGAGACCACCAAGACACCTCAAAACTGCTGCAGTGTCATGCCAGGACACAATATGGCGCTGTGATGTCAGCATGTCATCAAAACATGCATGTGCTGTGACCCTCAACCTCCACCCCAACATGCAGCTTTGCATTTCATGCCTGCTTAGTACTTCACACCTCCGTGGGGGGTACTCCCTAAAAATTCCAGAGAATCTGATCATTGGAAACGTGTAAACAAATGGTTAGATTGCAATGCAAATCTTATGGCTTCACTGAAAACCAGATCCATGTAAACTGGGCCTTAATGCTATGTAATATGGGAGGTGCACCTAATAAATAGGCTGGTGAGTTCACGTAAATTGCATTGAACACTTTTGCATCAGGTCATCTGCAGCTGTTTTACAGCAAAAATAAGCTTTACTGCTGAGCTTGTGTGTATATTTAGAAGGTTGAGTTAGAGGAGTGTTTTTCTTTTCTTGTGAATAATCCTTCTTCCTCCTCCTTAGTAAAGAACATTATGTCTTGCTGGCATGACAGGCACTGCTCTGTGTTAACATTACCTCCTCTTTTCTAACAGGGTTACAGACACCACTCGTACTCTCACTCCCTGTTGGGAGAGAGACAGAAAGTACAGCGTAGACAGAAGAAGACAGGGGCAGAAAAATAGTGGCCTTATGCGACTGAAGTGTGTGTATATGTAGACTGAAGGGAGGCAACTTGTACCACAGGAAAACAATATTGAATTTGAAATATTGGCTGGTGTGGTGATTGAACATGGCTCCCTTATCACTGGGTTGCCAGGTTTCCGAGCCATAACGATGACTTATCACACGGCTGAGGAACGTGGAGTATATAACAAGATTCCCCGACATGACAAACACTGCCCTGAGGAGAAACACCACACTCTCCAGACCGACCCAATCCAGGGCATCTGGCTCTGAAAATGGAAGATTCTCTGAGGACTGTAGCACAGGGCTAAAGTGCATCGGAGAGCAAAGAAGGCTCCTTTATGTTTTCTTTGTATTATTAGTTGAGATGGCAAGTGCTGTGCACACTGATAAATGTTACAAGTGCAGTGACATTTCATAGAATAACAAGAGTATAATATATGCTTGAAGTTTTAGTCAGGTTATTTGTCACTGTCGGTTTTTTAGCAATTATTTTTCTGAGGTGTTGAGATTTCTGGCTCTTGTACACACCCTGTACACTGACCTGTGCTAAATTTCTTTTTTTAGCAACACTCACACTTCTTCAGAAAATAAATATGAATGAGAACAATGTTTTGAAAAATAAAAACACATAGCAAATGTGTATATATATATATACGCACACCCCCACACACGCACACACACAGACGCCCTCCCCCATATATATGTATATATATATATAAGACCTAAGATATTAGACTAATTTAAATTAAGATTTTTTTTTATTTGCTAATTGAATATGTCAGAGAATTAATTTGTCTTCAAAATCAGAAGGTTACATACTGAATGATTACTTAGTGAGAATAATTACTTAATTGCAGGCACACCTGTGGATGTATTTGAAGGCCACACCTGAACACATGACAGGTGTGGTCAGGTATAGTGTCTTTTTCGACACTATAGCAAAGTCAAAAGACATTAGCCGAAATATCAGGAAGAAAATTATGAAACTGCGCCAGTCTTGGTTCGGCCTTGGGAACAATTTCCAGATCCTTGAAAGTGCCTCATTCATCTGTTCAAACCATTAAGTACAAGAATAAACATGTTGGAAATAATACTGCTCAGGAAGGAGACTGGTTCTGTGTCCCAGGGATTAATGTGGTGAAATATTCTAATCATATACCAGAAGAAAAGCCAAAGGTCTTGTGAAGATGCTGACTGAAATTGGTAAGAGAGTGTCGATATCCACAGTGAAAAATGTGTCCTGGACCAACATGGGGTGAGACACTCAGCAAGGAGGAAGCCATTGCTCCAAAAGAAATATTTAAAAAATCAATATTGCAGTGCAAATGCATACAGGGACTTTCATTTTTTCAAACATGTCCTGTGATCTGATGAAACTAAACTGGAACTGGCCATAAAGTCCATTTTATCATAAAAAGTGGGACGCATGTATGCTTAAGTCCATGGATAATGGACCAAAACTTGCAGCCAACGTGATGACAAAGTGGCTTAAGGACAACGTCCATGTCCATCACAATGTCCAGATCTCAGTGCTATAGAGAATTTGTCAGCAGATCTGAAACAGCATGTTGAATTTGAGGCGACCTACAAACCTGACTGAGTTACACAAGTTTTGGAAGGAGGATTGGGTTAGAACTCCAAATGCTCATGGAAGGAAACTCAAAACTCTTGGCCCAAGTGACACAGTTTAAAGGCAATGCTATCAAATACAGAGGACTGTGTGTAAACTTTTGAATTTGAAGACAATAAATAAATCGCTTACACATTCTGTCATTGTGGCAGCAAATTGAAATCATCGTGTTAACTTGTTAATAATCTTTAAAACAAAAGAATTTTGGTCTGATTTAAACTTCGGATAGTAAGATTTCATAGACTTTTTGGGGCTTTTTTAACTGTATCTGTCTATTTGTTCTAGGTGGAAAAGTATGAAATCCATAATATCTCTCCTTCCTTAACTCCTCTGTCCTGATACATCTTGTCATCTCTCTGACCTCCTTTTCCATTCTGATGATCATTCTCGGCTGAACATTACAGTTAAACACTGTATTCCAACTGTGAATTGGAGTTGAATAAAAATACACTAAAACCCAATTATTTTCAGTCGTTGTCCAGAGCGTAACCTAACGCTGTTAAATCTGTTCAAGTTGCTTTCTCTACTAGATACAAGCATTGCTCCTTAAAACCTGGCAAACCACGACCTTTCACCTATGAGTTATAAATAAAAGTAGATCCCTAGCGAGATGATTCCCATCCGGCCTTAAGTACACTGGTGTGGGATTTTTCTCCTCATTCTCGTCGGTGTTATTACTTCATCTCCTCTTCCTCCATTTCCCAGCTACTAATACTCTTTGTCATGAGAGAACCACCCCCTCACTGTCTCTTTGTCCGGTTCTCTCATATTTTCTTTTAGGAGTTTTAAGAGGTTTTGATTAATTGGGTTCCTTTTGGCAGGAACCTTGTATGCTTTCTCTTTTTATGTATGTATGTGTTGCTGGCATTGAAATGGATTTGTTTATAGTTGTGACCTTTGGTGCTTGAAGTCTTAAAGCAGCTCTGCTGTCGAGAGCCAAAACTCTGGCAAGGTCAGCTCATTTCTGTTTACTTTTCTAGCACTATTTACCCTCTGGGGCTTTTAAAAGCACTTCTGCAAAACATCACTAACAGGCAGGCAGGAGGGAGAAGGGAAAGGAAGAGGGAAGAGTGGAGAGAGAACAAGGATTAAAAGAAAAACTGAGAGGATAGTGAGTCTAGTCTCCCGTCAGTGACACTGTCATATTCCCAGGTAATTTGGTAATCCTTCTTATGGGTACATTGAAACATTCACATTTATACTCTGCCTGAGATACCTGCAGTGGTATATTGATATAAGTTTGATGCATTAAACATTAAACAGTTTGGGTCTAACTGTCCCCAAGTAGCAATTTCACAATGCTTATTACCAACATATACCACCATATCATAATGCCTTAATGTGTATATATATATATATATATATATATATATATATATATATATATATAATTGGAGTGATGGACCCTGAGACTGTTGCCTGAATGCAAAGCCATGGACTTGGGATTAACCCATCAATAATCACTATCTGCCGTGCCACGCATTTGCCCCTCCAGAGCTAATGATTAATCTCCCCTGTATAGGACTGATCACTATCAGATTGATGAATGCACCAACCAATCATGTTCCTGCAAAGCCACAGCATGTACATACAACAATAAGTGATGATGAACAACCTGTGTTGTTGGTTATTTTTGTTGGGCTGCTTAAGAGTCCCTGTGGTTTTCCACACATGGTTTATTCCTACAGGACATGTAGGTAGAATGGATACTTTTAGCTGATATGTTGATTGGTGTTCATGCGTTTACAAGAAATTACCCCTTTGAAAGGTGATTTTGGTTAATCCTTCAAAATTCATTATTGCAAAAGTATTTAAAATAATTTTAAAAAATCAGTGTATCAGGTCGCAACCACAAACTTTACTGTATTTATTGGTATTTTTTCAACAGACCAACTTACTTTTGCACTTGTGCTATTCTCTTAGCATTTTAAGATGGTAGACCGATGTTCTGCGAGATGTTCAAAGGTGGGGAAACTTTTTTTTTTTTTACACAAGATATTTTTCTGGTGTCTCTTGTTATTTTGAACCTGTTTGTGCATTAATGTTCTAGCAAAGCTTTGGGGCTTTGAAAAGACAACTGTATAATACATGTTTCTCCTGTCTATTAATTATATGACTTCTGAAGGCAATTTGTTGCATTGGATTTGATACAGGGTTATTGCATTGAAATTGGCTAAATATAAATTTTCATTTTTTGCATTTTTTATGCATTGTTGTCATTTATTTTCAGAAAAAATTAAAGAGTTGCAAACATTTGCGCAAGGCACTGTGCCACAGAACAATAAGGTCTTGTGCCATCACTAATCCAGGCGCTAACCTTGTTTCACAAAATTGTTAGGTGAAATTAAGTAATTTTAAAAGCAAAGCAAGTATTGAGAAATCATGTACCTCCATGCAAGATATACAGTGTCTGCCCTTAAATGATGAATGTAGATTTTGTCCCTGTTGCTTGTTGTTGTTTCTCAGCCTGGGTCTCCGTGTGTTCCATGCTGATGTCCTTGTATAGTCAGACTTTGGTTTATTTTCTCTGGATACAGCAGAGACACCTCCTCTTGAACTTTTACAGCCCCTCTTAGTGATGTGTATCTGAGAGAGTTGACCTGGGTCACCAGGCTTTACAGGCTTCCGCCTGCTTCTCATCCCTTGTGTTTGTTTTTCTTCCGCTCTGCTTTTTCAGATCATTTGTTTTCACACGTTTGCACATGAGCAGAATAACAATGACCAAGCAAAAAACATAAGAGTAAATGTAGTTTTTTCTGAAGGTATCACTTTTTTATGCTTCCTATACGTAATCCTGTCCGTTTCAAAGTTAAAATCCTAATAAAGACAAAGTGCACAGCATAAAGGCTAATAAATGCCAAAAGCGGTAAAAATACCAAGGAAGAACAGGAGGATATGAGACCCCACAAAGTTAACCAGCCCTTTACCTTGCACCTAAAACCCTGAGCAGCATTTATACTCCTTGCTCCCAATCTTTGAACACATTTTACACCACCTATCACTCACACAGGTCCCCCCTCGGAGTCACAGAAAAGGTCTCCGAGGGGAACTGTTCACAGTCTGGTAGAATTATATTCTTATTACAAAACAGTATTTTAATACTGAGCCCTCCCTCTAGAAATTACTGAGTCGACACAGGGAGCTGAAACTCCGCTGGCCTAAACTAAAGTGACAGTTATTGGCCCCTCCAGCCCAGAGGAAAAATCTGTTAAGCCATTTGCTGTTGTGTCACATTCCTTGAATTGGGAATGTATAGCCATGCATTTGATATGACCACATTTAACCATGCACTCGTGAGTCAGGTCTATAACTCTTCCCCTGCTGAAATTTATAACACAGAGCTGCATTATGAGATAGTCCTGTATACTAGCCACAAAGCACTCCCCTGTCTGCTACTGACAGACTATAAACTGTGACACAAATCCCAAAGAATTCTCCTTTGACTAGTTTATTCACTTGGATTTTTTTAATGGGTAAAAGAGATATATTTCTATTTATGTTTCATGACCCATTGATATAGAGAAAGATTGAACAAAAAAATTCAAAAAAAACATGGAGATCTATGTTGTACAAAAAACAGCATGACATGGTATTTGAATGTGTACGTACAATGGTTTTGCACATCCCAGACCATGGCCTTGGCAGAATCCTGCACTCATTATTCAGCCTGAAATGATGGACTGGTACAAAAAGAATTCTAATAATATTTACTCAGTTTTTGTTTACATTCCACTTTCCACAAAATCCAGATTATTCACATATTCCACATACCGAAGAATGGAGTCTATTCACAGTTGACACTAATTTGTCAAAGCTAATGAGGAAAGCCGGCTATGAACATGAATTGGGCAGACTTAAATAATAAACAGCATTTTTGTGCACTAGCTAAATGTGAGATATTTAAAAGAAAGAATGCACACCGCATTTATCAAGACATGTTTTTAATTATTGGAAAATTTTTCGGAACCACTATGCAAACGTAGCTCAAGACAACATCAAAGCACTTTGTTAAACGCTGTTTTGACTCCCTACCATTTTAATGGCTTGAATTTCTTACAATATTTGTGCTTGCCTAGGTAGGGTTATGGTTATGAGACTGGAAGAAGTAAAATTCCTAGATAATTGAGGAAGAATTGGGCTGCACAGTTGCCTTGCAGTGCAAAGGTCCTGGGTTTGAATCTCAACCTGGGGTCTTTCTGCATGGGGTTTGCATTACCAAAACATGACTGTCAGGTCCATTGATTTCTCAAAGTTTTCCTTAGGTGTGGGTGTATGCATGACTGTTTGTCCTGTTTGTCTCCTTGTTGCCCTGCGATGGACTGGCAACCTGTTAAGGGTGCACACTGCCTCTTGCCCGTTGGCTGCTGGAGACATGCACCAGCAACCACCAGGAATAAGTGTGTTGGGTATTGGATGGATGACAAAATTACTAAAATGGAGTCAGAAGGTTTTTGGCACAGAGAGACAATATTCATCAGTCCACTACTGTAGATGTTGGAGGACAAAGTTTGGAGTATTCTTCACTGTTTGACCACAACATAAAAAAGATTTCCATTTGAGACTGGATTTATCCTGCTGATTTTATTGTTTGAGCTTTAATACAAATTAAACTGATTAGTATTGATATACTTAAATTTAAAAGTTAAAACAAAGGTACATATGCATATAAACAGACACCTACATCTCATAAAGTCTCATTAAGGTATTAGTTGTATTAGCTGTCAGAAGTGGGATCCCTGATAGGAAACACTAGGGCAGTCTAAAAGACAATCCTAAGTTCTCCTTTATACTGTTTTCACATTGCTGTGCTGAGCCGTTGTTACATCATGGATGTTTTGCACACTTTTATCATTTTTTTGCACACAATCTTCTGCTTGTTTAACGAGGAACACACGTTGACACACACACACACACGCACACACGCGCACACACACGCACATGCACATGCACCCAACCATGCTCTCTGCAATTAGACCACATCTGAGGAGCATTACCCCTTCCTCCAGTGTTTACACAAGGTCAGTCTTGACGAGAGTAAGTGGGAGGCACAGATATTATTGTGACACTCACTGTAATGCTTTTCTGTACACTCTGGCTGGCCATGTGTTTTCCCTGGGGGTGGAGTGTGGTATTACTTGATGTTTAGTTTAATGAACGTCTGTCCTAACTGACAGCTCATACAAATTACACATAAATGAGAAGTGGATTAGTGCTCAGAAATTTCTCATTTGGTCATGAGGGGTTTTTTTGAGCTGTGGTTTTGCAACTCATAAAAAAAAGAGATGTTTATTTAATTGGAGCAGTTTTGTCGTTATACGTAGTCCTTTCCTCATTAACACATACACCCACTCTTTACATAGGGAATGCTTGGCACTTTGGAACCATCAAACGTGTGCTGCTCATTGGATAAAAGCTTTATGTTATTGTCGTTATCTGTCTGTCTTCGAGTCTCATTATATCACACAACTGCGAGACGACTCTCTTTCAAAGACAAGTTCAGCATCTGGGGGTGGAAGTAATCTGCTTACTTTTTTGAGGCATTTCTGACATGAGAGTTGACAAACAGAATACATTTTAAATCAAATGAAGAATGATGGCAGTTTTTTTTATTATTCATTTCACCCATAATGTTGAAGTCCTTTAAACTATTTTAAACACTATATTCATTAAACAGCTGTAAAAGAAAATTAAACGTCTTGACATCCACATGCAGACATTATTTCATCTCTTACCACCCACCTAAGCTTGTTTTCTCAGCGGTGTACAGCATGTTTAACACGAGAGATCAATGACTTAGAAAACTTAAACTGGCTCAAAAAATCCCCCACATCTTCTCCCCACTAACATTCTCCATTTTATTCTGTGAGGTGGAAAGATGTTTCACTGGCCAGAAGAGACATGTGGTTTCTCCCATAGGTCTGCTATAAAGCCCAGAAAACCTCGAAAGGCTCAGATACCAAAACAACCTCAACTGACGACTTTCGACACAGAAAAGCAGCAGCTCCACTCTGATTTCCTCTTGTAGGCAAGACATCTAAAATACTGAGACCCTTTCAACAATTCTGTGAGAATAGCAATGTGGTCAGGATGGCAGCGCATACACCAGTTGATTTGCGGTGCTAAAACCCTCCTCCTGGCTGTGATTAGTTGTTTCTGATCGAGAGCAATATATTTCTGCAGATGGCAGTTGGAGCACAGGGTGGATGAAGCAGAGGAGCTCATTATTTTTCCTTTAGGCAGCTGTACATGAGGGTAAGGATGATCATTGTACTTCTCTTTGTTGTCTTCTCGGGAATGTCCATTATACTTATAGAAATGATGTGATGATCACATTTCTGTGGCGTTACGTTGCATAATTATGCTAATTAAACGCAAAAAAAAGCCATGGCATGTATGATTTGCATTGTAATTGAAGATTAGTGAGCCTTAATTGTTGTTTTGGAGCTTCCCACTCAAGCTTCGAAATGTGCCACTTTACAGCTCCCGTCCTATTTTACTTCCTTTCTCTGTCTCCGATTGCCCCCACATTTTTCTGCCTCGCGCTGCTGATCCTCGACCTGGATCTTGATCCCCGCACTGTGATCGAATACTTGTGTTGAGATTAATATTTCTGACACTTTGATGTCAGGAATGTGCTTCACAAAGATGGAGTTATGATGGGGGCGAGGGGCATAGAGAGAATAAGACACAAAATGATAGGAAGAGAGGGATCAAGACACAAAGGGAGAAAATGGAAAGGTAGCCGAAGTGTGAGGGATCCCCAAATGTATAATCCTATATGTGTGTTTAGAGGAGCAACTGTGTGCGATTTTTGCATCCATCTGTATATGTGTGGGGGACCCCTGTTGGCAGTTACCCATACACCTTCCCCAGGCTGTGTTTGCAGAGGCGTGTCATTGTTGCTGCAGGGTAGCGAAGGTCAACAAGGGGGTACAGGCCAGGCTGCTGCTCCTCATTGGCTCCCAGGCAGAGGCTCTGGCCTCGCCCATTAAGCCAATCACTCACAGCCAGCTGACCCCTGACAGCCTATCAGCTTACTAGGCCTGGAGGCTGAGAGCAAATAGACAAAGGCAGAGGTGTCGGGGAGGGTTATATTATTGGAAAGGAGCTTGGAGAGATATTTAGTGAGAGAGAGTGAGAGAGAGACAGAGAGAAGGATAAAGAGCAAGACTATTTAGCATGGCTGTAGCTGAGGAGCCAAAGGTGAGAGCAAGTGGTGGGCGAGAGTGCACTTAATCTGTGGCTGACGAGGGCACCAGGAGCCTCCATACAATAATTACATTAGAGTCAAGTAGATCCCTGTATCTGAAAGCAACACATTTATGCCCTGCAGGAGGATCCCTGGCTAATTGTAATCCACCAGGACGGAGCAGGCGCAAGAAGTGCCTGCTTCCAAACTGAAGAGGTTCAGGACAGTGCTTTTGTGCAAATTACTGTGTGCAGAAAGGAGGAGTGTGTGTGTCTTTGCTCTGACCTATGCAAAAAAAAAAAAAAAGTTGCCACAAAAAGTAAAGGCTACTGTATTTATATAACATCTGAATGAATTCATATTGCTTGTGCTTACGGCTTGCGGCTGTAGAACATCGGTAGGATTGTTCCGAGCGTTGCTTGGGGATAGGTGGACGGTGGAATGACGGGACGGAGAGATAAACTGCAAGGGAAACGGTTGGTTGGACTGAGAGAAAGGCTATATGGTCTATCTGGTGAGCAGAGCCAAGAGCAGCCAGAGGGGAGGAGAGGTTGATCTGTTTAGTGTCCGTCTCCTGCCAGCTTTCACTGGTCATTAAAAGTAGGCTGTTATCAGACAGTGCAGGGAGGACTACCCAACCAGCCGGCACAGTGCTGCGTCTTCAGGTAACAGCTCCTTATCTGTTCACTGATTGCCTTCACGCTCCCAATCCGTCTGACGTTGGCGTCTCAATCAGTCTTTAAATAATCTTCCTCCTCACAGCAGAGCAGGGAGATCCGCCTCCACACCATCATCTCCCTCTCTCTTTTTCCCACTCTAGATCTTTTTCTTTTTGTGTATGATGCTGAATATTAATGTGCTTGTCTTGTGCACTTATAAACAATAAACAAGCCTCGAAATCTGTCTGCGCTCCCTCAGAGCATGTTAAGTTGTTGCAAAGCTCAGTGCTACAGATTGACGCACTCGGATTTTCACTAAAGAGTCAGTGTTTTCTGCAGTGGTGGTGATATTATATTCTAAGCTTTGGGTTTAAACATATCATTAACAAATGTGGTCCAACAACCAGAATGAATGGGACTATTTAAAACTATTGTTTTAACTTAAAGCTTTTAGGATTTTCTTCTGGATGTATTCAAATAGAATAAGCAAAACAATTTTTGTTCAGCCATGACTAGCTTCACATTCTGCAGAAAGAAAAATCTATTTTTATCTTCTAGTTAGTTTGTGAAACTAAAGAGAAGTTTCTTTTAGTTGTTTTTGCAAATTCTACAGTATCTGCAGCTTCTACACCATGGTCTGACATTAGACACCAACTCTCTCACCACCCACCTGAGGCCCACTGTACAGTACCACTGTCAGTTCTATGGAAGTGCTAAAAGAAGGAGGAGCAAAAGCAAAAAAAAAAAAATGAAAAAAGAAAGACATAAAGTGGGAAAAATATTTAACAAGAAACATTAGAAAAAGCAGCATCAGAGAAGTAACATAATAAAGTAAAAAACTGAAGACAGTACTTCGTAAATAGTGAAATGGACATAAATTAGATTTGAATATATTATAAAATAAAATAAAAAGAAGATTTCTGAACATTGGTACATTTGCATCTTTTTCTTTTTACTCCAACCACGATGACTTATCATCCATATTCTCTTTTCTTCAACTGGTTGATTGTAAGAGTAAGAAAGCACTTTGAGATGTGACTTTTTACCTTCAGAAAAATATCTTAAGCTTAAGAAAAATATCATTTTAAAGATTTATGCATGTCCCTGTTGGGATTTTTTGTTTGCAATCTGTCATGTAAGATTTAAGATTTACTTATCAACAAGAGAATTGCCTTGATGCTCCATAATGAATTATTTCAGTGAGGCCACTATAATATCCAAGCAATGCCTAATGCCTGTTTCTAAATAAATACCTTACTAGCAGCTAGAGCTTTATATAAACTCATGTAATATTTCTGTTGGCAATGTTTTCATATGGATCATTGTTCAAAGTTATAGAGTTAGTTTAATGGTAGTTTATTTACCATATTTTGATATGATAGTTTGTAGTTTGTGCTGCATCTTTAAAGGCAAAGTCTTTTAAAAAAGTTGTTCTGCTTAACAAAAACACACTGCTTCAATTTTGAGCATTCAAATAGTCTTCATGGGTATTGTAGAGCGTGTTTTATTGTGATACCTCTGCAGAACGTTTTACCTGTGACCAAAAGAAAAGGAAAACTCAATCTCTATGCAGCTTCAATCTCTATCCATTCCACAGATGGTTCGGACAATTTGAAAATTTTAAGACAAAATATCAATCAGAATGAAAGTTGGAAGAACAGCTCTGCAGGGGGTTTTGCATTAGACAGTAAGTGAGAAGTCATATTGCAGATGGAATGCTAAATGCAGTGGGGGCTTTTTTGTTTTGTTCTGTCTATTGCTGTGTTGCTTTGTGATGTACTAGTGTCCTGCCCTGTTCCCTTGAAAGACTGACAAAGAATAAGAGATTATAGATGGTGAACAGAAGGATGGAATATTAAATTAAATATAATAGCTAAATTACAATCATTATCCTTAGCTTGACTTCAGCTACATATGGTACAGTACAAAAGGGCCAGTGAAACATCTTATAAGGAAGTCAAGTCAAAAAAGAAAATATTTTGGACAGAGTTTCTGCTTTCTGTTTCGATAATCATGGATGCAGCTTTCTTGTCTGTGTAATTCAACAAGGGATCGTCTTACATCATATAGTTCAAAAGGCGGCATCCACATAATATATGGACAGTGTTGGTTCAAAAGGCACACATATCCTTCTATGATAAAGGAGAACACCACCACCTATGCATATGGAGTACCAGATGCAAAACATGCATAGTACATCAATTCAGCAGAAATCCTTGTAGCCCAGTACTATATCACAGTGTTAAACTCACCGAGAATTGAAATCCTATATCAATCAAGATTGGGGAAAACATTTTGCTATGACAACCACAGCCATTGGTTGGCTCAATTTTTCCTAAAAGGGTTATTTAAAGAGAAGCTGATGCAACACAGTGGTAATCATGCCCTTTCACTCTTTTAATTCTACGCTGTGAGCGATCTGGCATTAGAATTATGGTGCACATTTCATATCACATACTTATGCTGTGCCTCCTACCTGCAAAACGAATATTCCTAAATACGATGTGCAACTAAATAATAACAGCTATTTCTTCATTTAAAGTTGGACAGTGACTGGAAAGTATTGTTTCAGCATCTAGTGTAGCAGCTCCAGTAGATGGTGTAATAGTGACTGTACATATTGACTGCACTCATACCTCAGAGTGAGTCAGATAAATGAATGTTCCACCTCCGTCACTACTTCACTGCTGATGTCATATGGGATTTTAGACTGTAGGTGACAACCGAGTAATAACTCCTCTATCTCTCCACCTCAGTCTCTCGTTTTCGCTCGCTTGCTGGCTCTCTTCTTCCTCTGCCTGGAAAGCAGAGTTCAGTTCCCGACTTGGACATCCTTCTCTCTCTCCCTCTCCGTGTTCTTTCTTCTTCCTCCCTTCACATGCCCCTGCTTCTCATCCATGGGATGTGTGATATGTATCATTGGTTAAGACTACTCCAGGCCGGCATGTTGACATTCCCCCGTGCCTCTTCATCTCTCCCCGCAGAGCTGAGTGCTGTTGAGTTGTGTTGATTAATGATATTGATTGCTCCTCATACTGCTTGACTTTCAGTGAACGAGAGAGAGTGAGAGACAGAAAGTGAAACCAGGAAAGAGAGGGAGAAAAAGAAAGAGACAGACTTTGGAAGAAAAAAAAAACTAGCTCACTCAATCTTGATACAATATATTTTTTTCATAAGCTCTGTTTCTATGGAAACCATAGTATAGGGAGAGAAATGGAGACAGTATATACTTAGATGCATAAAAAGGGGTGGGAAAAAAATCCCAGCCAGGTTGGTTTACAGGTGTTGAGTCAGTGTGGTGTTAATTAAATTATCTTTGGGTCTTCTCAAGATAAATAAAAGTGAAAACAGTGAAGTGTAAGAAGGTGCCATCCGGATAAGTAACAAAACATTGATGGCACTGATTCAATAATTCTTTCAGGATGATCTACTTGTCGCCTAATAAGTCTTGCCAATAGCAATGGACAAGTGCCAATAGTTTTCAACGTATGAGAGACCCATTCATGTAGAAGTGAATCTAATTTGTGTCCTCCACAATTATTGGCACCCTTGGTGAAGATGTGCAAAAGCACAGTGAAGATTTTTTTCCCCCTCCCTTAGCGGTGTTGTGGGTTCACATGACAACCAGAGTGGTGGTGGGCAATTAAGAGTTCCTCTTACCACGAGATATTTAAAAATGCTACCATAATGCTCATCAGTGTGAAGTCTGTCATGCAAAGACTATCCCAAAGCCTTCATGGTTTTGAAAATCAGTGGACATTTTTAAAATCTTGCCGTGTGAACGAGGCATAAGCCACCCAGTAAAAAAGTCAAAAACTGAATATTTCTGAACTGTTAATGAAGCTAAATGTGGCATTTATGCTGCACCTTACCACCTCTACTAAATCAAGAAGTTATTTCTTAATTATTCTTGGGTGCAGAACGTATTTGATCCTTTCTTGTATAAAATCTAAAGTTCTTAGACTGATAATAACATATTCATCACCGATGGGAGATTGATTAAAACACAATTTGAAATCTGTAAAACCATTGGTCTTTTTAATACACCAAAAAAGTGGGCAATAGCCAGTTTTAATAAATTCAATCAAGAAGTAGTCTACAAATTCCAAATTGCTGAAGTTATGCATTTAATCATATTTATGATCTAAAGTCTGTTTGTATGGGGTACACGTTGAGCTTATTACTCTAGATCTTCAGATGTAGATTTTTTATTTTTTGTAGAGAAGCTTAGTCAATAAGAGTAAATGAATTTTATTACAGTGAGAAAATTTTTGTTCATAAGTTTCTCACTGTAACTCAGCTCAGAAACACTTTTATCTAGCAGTTCCCTGAAATGTTATTTGTGGTGCAAAGATGGGACATTTGTTGACAAAGAGGGAATTTCCTGAGTGATCCTTTCTAATGGCGCTTCCTCTCTCCCAGGCCTAACAGGACACATGGGGAGAGTCATACCACAACTGTGCTGGGGTTTGCAGGCTCCCATGAAAGCTCAGGTCCCAGGGAAAAATATTAAAATGCCGTAATCAAGTGGATGTGTCTCTGTGTGTGTGCGGGCGTGCGTGCGTGTGTCTGCGTGTTTATTATTGTGTGTCAGTGCAGCACAGGATGCAGAGTGTGTGAACCAGGGTCTGTCCCAGTGAATCAACTGGTGTCCAGGAAGAGAGGAAACATAATGAGTACAAGAGGATATTTGAGTGGGCAGTGTTTTGCCATTTCTCGGCGCAACTGTGTTTTTTAGGGTGCCTGTGTTGGTTTTAAAGGTAAAGGAAGGAGGTGTATGCGGTGCACACTTTTCCTCTCATATCCACAGGCAATTCCACATACCCCCTGTGCAAACAAACATAAGCAGGTGCCTGTGTTCATTCTGTCATGTTGAGGGTAGCATAGCAGGCCATAACCTTTTGAAAATGTGTCACCGCTGGCGTGATGCCTTTACACTCCAGCTTACAGCAGAAACAGGAAATAGTTACTGTAACTTGACAACATCGCACAGGGACACAAATGTTTCTGGAACGGAGGTCTTTGGTTATCGTTTGAGACTCATAAAATTCATAGTGCACTTGATTGTGCACTCAGCTAAACATGTATCTAAAACTAATTACTTTCATCATGTGATGATACTTTTTTAGTACAGCAGTGTGTATGTGCTGCTCATGATGTCTTCTGTCTGGCCTTCTCTTGTTGCCCCAGCTGTCCTAACACTGGTCTGTGTTGACAGTAAACACAGCTGCAGGTCACAGAGGCCCTGCTCTGGTCAGATACAGCGCTCAGAAACCCAATGGGGGAGAGAGCGCACAGTGAGCATGAATGCAAGAGAAGGTGCACCAAGACAGAAAGGCTTTGGTAAGGGACAGTTTAGTGTAGAAGGAAACGAGATGCACAAGAACTCCTTTGTCCAACATTGCCTAATTAAGTAATTAATTGCCTACCACCACTCTGGTTGTCAGCTCTTTCTGTACAATAACAAAGGGGAAGACCAATAGATGATAAGGAATCAATCAATCAGCTCTTTGTTAATAGAGCATGTTTCTCACCAAAAGTGACCAAAGTGTTGGAAAACATAAGCAATAATCTACAAAAAATTAGCTAAAAGACATGAAAGAAATTAAAATAAAACACCAGTGATAACAACAGCTTAATAATTTATGCTCAACTGGAATTAAAAGCCAACTTAAAATGTTGGGTCTTTACAATGAACTTAAATCCATTTAATATCCCCTTGAGATCAATAAAGTATTTTTGAATTGAGTTTGAATTGAATTCACAGTATTATCCATGACAATAAGAAAGAATGGCCAGAGAAGTACATTAATCACATGAGGAAATATACTGAAAGCATAGTGTGAGATTAAATAATATTAGTACTGACATTGCTGTGACATTTGCAGCATGTATGACCTATGTGAGCTGTAGCGCCAGGTGGTTAAACCTTTCAGCATATCCCAGAAATGTACGGTGGTCAGGCTTTATATGTAATCAAATGCTGGTGCATTATTTTAACATGTTGTCTTTACATACCTTTCAGAAATCAGTTTTTTTCAGTTTTTTAAAAATTAAAGTTATTTTTAGAGCTGCAATAATAATACCATAATTATTATTAGATGTATAATCATGTTATTTGTTAGATCTTTTCTGCAGTACTTTATTTTGTGTTAGAAACTTTGAGACTGACACTCAAGTCTACCAAGCTCAGATTTGATAGTAAATTAGTTGGGCAATCTGCTTCAATAGCCAGGCCACAGTCAGATGATCAACAAATGTTCTGCTTATAACTTCCAAACCATAATTTTAAAACAACAAAGTCATAAATTGATAATATATGTCCTTTGAAGTGATGTTCTGTGATGTCAATATCATAGTTTATCGTTTCTGGACTAGAAAGATGTCATATCATAGTGAGCTAGAATGATAATGAAGTAATCGTCTGACTACCCGTTTTATCAGATAGTTGTTAATTCTGGGTTAATGTTCATTTTAGGTAGGTTGTTTGCATTAAATTCCCTCATCAAGGTCAACTTCTTTATCTAATAACATAGATGCAACATTCTGAAAGGAGCGAAAAGATATGGGTGTAACTATGGAATAACAATTTCATGTACTTAACATCTGCAAGAAGTTAGAATTGACACACTACAGGAAGCGAACACAGAACCAAGTGACCTTAAACATCTATACAAACACATATGAGCATTGGATAAGCCTTTTCTGTCACTGGATTTGATGTATCCACACAATCGATATATTGCCAAAAATCCATCTTAGCGCTTTTAACAGATGACATTAGCATTGCTTACAGACACGCCACCATTAGGAGTCTATGACCTTTGTATGTGGGAATGATATATTGTCTTACCCTGTCTGCATGTCATGGCCTTGGCTGCAAGATACACGTTGTTTTGGTAACCCGCCTATCTCTCTACGTATACAGTCTCCTGTGAGGCTCCATGCAGGGGGAAGACGCACAGATATGCAAGGATATATTGACACTTAGACGGATGCAGGCACAGACACCCATCTCACCACTGACTGCCACTCGGATACATCTGCAAATGCATGCATGCCCGCACACACACCAGTGGCAAAAAAAAAACACCCTCTTATTTGACATGTTCTTTTCCGGCCCCTAAGGACAGATCAGGCACAGCTGTGACTTGGGGGGTCACAAGGCTTGGAGGGGTCAGACTGAGCAGACTCTGAGAGAGCCCTACGCAGGGTCACAGGTCACTCCCAGCAGCCCTAGCGGTGTGAAAGGTCATGGGTCAGAGTCTCACCGTGATGCGTCGGCTGGATAGGGTTTCAAAAGGCGGCCTGGGCCAGTGAGGAGCATAGATTTATAGATACTGAGCCTGGCCCCAGTTCTCGGCCCAAGGTAATTACACAGAATATGAGCATGCCCGTTGAGGCTTGGCGGCCATATTTCATTTCCACCCCAAGCCCCTGTAGACTGAAAAAATACAAGAGATAGCCTGGGAGAAACGAGAAGCTAGACCATGGAGCAGATAGGCAGAGAAAAGAAGATCCAGGCTGAGAAAAACTCTGGAAAAGATGGATATGTTGAGGAGAGAAGGGAAAACTTGGCAAGTTCCTGACATGCAGAGAAAATGTTAGTCAGAGTTAACGGGATGAGTAGGAGACTGAGTAAAAGCAAAGGGTCATGTTTGTTACTAAACAAAACTCCATTCTTAGCAACAGGACCTTTGACGTCAAATTCCAGTAAGACGTGGAGGAGGTCACTGGGATCATCCCCGGGGAATGCCGGGAGCCGGAATGACACGGAGCATGGACAGCAGGGAGTGACAGCCTCGCGAGAGGAGCAAAGGAACAGATGGGGCAAGGGAAAAGGGGAGGGAGTGAAAGAAAAGAAGAGCCCAGAAATTAGATTAGTTTAAAAAGTGAAGTTGTAATGCTGCAGGCTTGATATCCTCCTTGGAGCAGTTTCCCGTGAGAAAGTGATCAGCCCACTGCAGAATCATGGAGACAGTTCAAACATATTTACTCCTTGTTCGAAGGTACAAATTAAATCATGCTCTTCCACAAAGAGGGGATGTTTTCCCCTTCTGGTCTGATGTCATGGTAGTGGGGCGGCATGAAGTGGGGGGTCGACCCACCCTGGCCTGCATGCATTTATCTTCAAGGCCATTTATCTTCCAATAACATCCCAAATGGTTCTTCTTTCTAGAGCCTCCTGATGTATTTTCAAAATATTATTTCAAAGTCATTCTTTTTCTGCCCAGTTACCCACAGATGCACACAGACAGATGATGAAATTCAAGAACAGGTTGGAACTCTATTATCCTTACACTGTCCTTTACCTAATCTCATATATCCTTCTTCCCCCTTACAGCCCGCCTCTGCTTCTTATCCTGCATTGTCCGAAAACAGTACATGTAACATTTGCATGTGTGTATTCTTTTGTAAGTGTTTTAACAAAAGGTTTCATCAGATATTGCTGTAATTGCTTCATAATTGCATTGATGGTGGCCTTCGCTGGTGTCTATTGCAGCTAGTGCACCTGGGTACCGTCACAGACTTGGTGATACACGGCAGAATATGACCTCAGAGCAGGAAGTGGGTGTTCTTGTCAATTAGCTTGTGGTCAGCCTGCCATCGCCTCAACATTCCTGTACTAGAAAAAAAATAAATATTCCCTATCTTGATTTTTTTTTTCCTCTTTCATGGTCATCACTCTTTCTTGTCTCCTTCTGATGTTATGTTATTGACTTGTGTTGTTGAATAATAAATGCTTCCAGATAATATTCTGAAGATCAATACCCTCCAAATCCCCCTCCATCGCCATTTGTATTAGTAGAACGCAGTGCCTCCTTTCAATGCTGCTGGTTTTTTTATGTAGGGAGCCAGAAAACTTTGTCCTA
Source organism: Gambusia affinis (assembly GCF_019740435.1). Taxonomy (NCBI): domain Eukaryota; kingdom Metazoa; phylum Chordata; class Actinopteri; order Cyprinodontiformes; family Poeciliidae; genus Gambusia; species Gambusia affinis. Next base: position 11,672,760 of record NC_057870.1, read on the forward strand.
AACAAACATTTCAGCGAAGGTTTGTGAAATGTTCTTCAGGACATAGACTTTACCATTTCCTGTGGGGCCAAATGCACAAAGAACTTACACCTATAAAGATGTTTTAGTGGCGTCATGGAATAGTATTTTTATCCTTCATTATGGCCACAAACTTCTTGAATTTCATTGGTATTTTATATAATTGACCAACACATAATCAAACATAGTTAGTGCAGCGAAAGAAAAACGATAAAGGTTTAAAAATATTTTCAAAATATATTTAAAAAAATAAAAAGTATGACATGTATAGGTCGTCATCCAACATTAGCCAAAATACAGAGATTTTCAAGTCCTGCTGCAGAATATCAATTTAATTTTCATTTAAACTTTGACTAACCCATGAGTAATGCTTTCTTTTTAAGCATTCTGTTGGGGGCTGGACTGTGTGTTTAGAGCCACCCTGCTAAAAAGTTAACCTTAAGTACTACTAAAGTACTTAAGGTACTACCATAATCAATACCCATCAACTTTGTGCCTCACTTTTTCTATTTTTATTCATAAAATCGACTCTCCCACTTTGTGCCAGTTGATCACATAAGATCTCCATAAAATAAATTAAAGCTTGCATTTATAATCTGACAAAATGTTAAAAAGTTAGTTATCCATCCTATTCAAAGAAGATTCATCTATTTTTTTCTAAACTCTAAAATAAGCTAAGCTACTGCTGTAAGACTCCAGCTGGAAAAAAGAAATCCTTGAGTCATACAAGCACACAATAACTCACTCAATTATTTACGATTGAACTCATTCAGAAAGGAAGCATATGTAATCTACTCATCCATGCTGAGAGACAGAGAGAGAGAGAGAGGGAGGAGAAATGGGATGTGTTCAGGGACGAGGCAGGCGGCCAGCTGAGAAGGGGATCTGTTTCTGTTACCAACTCCCCGAAGAGAGGTGGAAACCAGTAAACAAACTGAGTGAGAAAGTGTTTCCTCCTTTAATGACAAAAGGAAAGAGGGCTAAGAGAAAGGTGGAGGAAGCATGGTTAGGAAACTGGCGCAGTGTCTCAGCTGTGAACCCTTCTCACTGTGTTTGTGTGTGTGTGAGTATGCGTGTGTGCCCTCTGCCCTGTTTGTATGCAGGCCAGCAGTCTCCACAAAGACACTGAGCGGGTATATACACAGATGGGTAAACAAAGCTATTGTTTACTATTTTGTGTCTTTTTATGTTGGTAGAGTTCAGATGTTATTGATTTTTTTGCAGTCAGGGCCAAGAACGGCCGACTTTGGCAGTAAATTTTCCCATCGGATGCAGGGTCTTCAAGCACACACACACTCATTCACAAACTCAACTCGAAGGGTCTCATTCCCGCTGCGGACCCTGCTACTATTGAGCCCTGTCACGCCCCTGTCAGTTCCTATCACAGTGTGTCTACCTGAAAAATGCAGATGAGCCCTTTGTGCTGCTTGCCCCTGCCTGGATGCCCATTATTTTGGTCTCAGGTCTATTATGGCCTGAGCCTGGGGCGGATCTCCATACACACACACACACACATATATGCACACTCCTGGGGTCATAGCCTTTCAACCTCAGGGGCTTGACTTCTGCCACTGCAGCCTGACAAATCACCCCATGACACATACAAAAAAAAAAAAGTGCCACAGCCTCAGTATGAGTGGGGCCCGGTCCCAAGCCTTTCCTCCAATCTCAGCTCTGTTACCAGTAACGACCAGTAAGTTGCTGCTGCTATACTCCCACTGGATATACAAAAGAAGGGGGAGAGAAGATGAGGGAAAAGATGGAGGGAAAAAAGTGAAAGATGGGAAGAGCGATGGAGATGGGTGGAAGAAAGAGACATTTGGGTTCTTTCATTTGGAGGACTATGATAAATGGCCTGGCCTTTAGCTGGTCTATGCTCCCCCAGAGCTCACTCTGGGCCTCCCCTGACAAGAGGGTCTTTGAGTGAGAGCGGACCCCACAAATATTGCTCTTTGTCCCAGACTTAGCTAAGCCAAGACCCCATAGCTCTGACTTTAATCAAGTAAAACCCGCAAAGCAAAGGTCTGCTTTTATGTCTGAGAGTCAATCACTTTGTGTGTCTGTGCATGTGTGTACTGTGTGCGAGGAGAGATAGAAGAGACGGGTGGGGGTAGAGGGGAGAGCGAGAAGTCTACCAGGAAAGAAGAAAAGTCACTGCACCGCATTACTCTGGCACGTCTCCCCATTACTCCTCTAAAGACATTCAGAGCTTTGCCTTGGGGGTACGTGGGTAGATTTTGGGGGAAGGCAGAATTTAGATAACACCCTAAAGGCCCATTACAAACTGACTCAGCGATCAAAACATCTTATGAAGTTAACCTCTAAAAAAGGGGAGGTCTTTAATGACAAAAATATCTGGAGAAAAACCCATTTTCTCATACTTAGTTTAAATTAAACAAGCTCACATGTGCTGCCTTGAAAAAAAAAAACTTGAACCTTTTGTCACATTACAACAACAAGCTTCAATGAATTGTATTAAACATTTCTGACAGAGCAGCACAAATTAGCACACCATTTGAAAGCCAAGACAAAAGATACACAGATTGAAATAGTTTCACTTGCGTTTTAAAATATTTCAGTCCCACTGATTCAATATTTTGTGGAAGCACCTTATGCTGCAGTTACAGCTAGAAGTCTTTTGGGGTATAACTCTACCAGCTTTGCACATCTTCAGCTACAATTTCATCCAGTCTTTAGTGTAGATGAGCTCAAGTGGATTCTGACTTGACAGCTAGCAACAACAAACATACATATATTCTTAAGCTTTGCCAAATGAATTTCACCTCCAGCCAGATTTCCTGTGCTTTCTTTGTCAATGAAAGGAACCCCAGAAGATGGTGCTGTAATTTTAACACATAAAAATGTTTGATCCAAATTATTCCCAATGGAACTTTGTGTAACGGCTGTGGTACTGCAGGAAAGTGAACCTCTGGTCCGACCTTACGTTTTCTGTAGCCTATAAAATCCTTTTCTGTCCAGGATTAAACTGTTTTCACCTCCAATTCCCCATCAGCAATGAGATGTTGAAAGCTTGGCCTATGGCTTGTATGCCTGACCTGTCAGTTGCATTACATGGCCTTTATGGTGGTGTTTGTTTACAGATCTCTAGGAAATTTGTCTGCAAATTAGATACTAGATTTCACTTGGTGGTAGCAGAGCTAAAGAAGATTGAAACAACAGCACACCACACTCGGCCACGGCCTGGTACCAGTCCATGGGTTCTTTGATTTCTTTTGACAGAGAATTGGACAGCTGGAGAAAACAACGAAAAAGAAAAGTTTTGTAACGTCAATGTTTTTATTTGAAAAAACTGCAGGCATCCATCTGATAGCCATTTTTTGAGCTAGCCTTACTGTGGGAGAACAGAGTCGAGAAGTAGTGGTCACATAGAATATGGTAAGAACAGTTTATGGTCATAATGTGATGTTCAAGTGCACTGAATATCTTTGCTACACTCTCTTTATTTGATAGCTTAGGTCTTGTAATGATCTCATTGCACTTCAGTCACCTGTTTATTGTACATAGTAAAGTGTATGTTATTCAAGACTTTTTTCATACATAAAAGTTTCAGGGTTTATGGACATTTTATGAAAACTGCTGGTCAAGGTTTGAAAAGATAAAGTCTCTTATTCCCACAAATCGTCTGTCTGCTTCGGGTGGGTGTGTGACTGGCTCTTTACTCAGACGATGGTGTAAGAAGGAGTATGAGAGGCCAACTTGGTGAATTGTACAGCATCGTAGGCGGAGAGTGGAGGTTATGGAGCTTTTTGGCTTTTGTCAATCCCTAACACTCATTTCAAAGCCCTCCTTTCCCTTATCCACTTCCTCTTCCCTCAATGTCACAGTCGCCTTGTCTTCTTTTTGCCTGCAGCCATTCTTAAAAGATGGATCACGGTTTAAACTTAGATCACCTCCTTGTTGCTTTTTAATCAACTCATCATAGTCCATCCTTGTGTGTGTACATGCATGCCATCATTTTTGCCGATGCATGAAAAGATTCAGTATATGTGCACAATAACAAATATGCACATGTGAGAGATGAGGGGAAACCCTAGTGCCACTCAGTGCCATGGTGCCATAATCTCCGCCCTTGCCCAGTGGCCCAGATTAAATCCCGGCTTTGATCCACCCCCTAATCTGAGTTTTCAGGCTCTGGGCTGAGGGTGGGTGCTCCACTCTGCCTGCCAGCTAGATTCTTCTTGCTTATTTCCTTCCTTCCCTTGTCTGTCTGGGTTCTCGCTGCCCCCCCACTGTGGAGCTGGCAATTGAAATCAGCTTTAGAGTTGCTTTTATATAGAAGCGGGCAGAATTAGGCCCTTTTAATGCCTGTCATGGTCGAAGATATAAAATAGGTCTTTTTGTCACTACCACACTGGAGTAAATGGTAGAACCAGTAAGGCTGATAGAGCAAGACAATAGATGCATTTCTGGGTTCACTTGTAGTTTATTTTAGCTCTCCTGGAAGTCGAAACTTGCATACTTACAGGCTTACACATCAGTGAGGGTTCACATGTAAAATACATACACATTCAGGCAGCATATGTTGCTTATTTGAGCTAAACTGTAGCTACAGCAACATATCGAATGATGTATATTTTTGGATCCTGATGTTGGTTTCAGTGGCAACGTCTTTTGAAGCAGTGTGGTTTATCCTCCCAGGGTCAAACAAATACATAGATTTAACTGAAACCAAAAGCCACGTTCTTCTCAGTGCTTTAATGCTACAGTGAGTTTGACTTTACTGCCCGTCTGCAATGCCACAAACACTCTTTGACAAGACCCAGACAAAATGGATAAGAATGCAGGAGACTTAGTGTTGTTAACCAATTTACCTGTTTATGTAAACAAGGCCATGGCTGATTAGAGCACAGTCTTCCTAAAGTAATAGTTTACAGCACAGCACATTAAAAATGATTGGCCTTAATATAATAAAGTTGGAGGAATTTCAGAGCCACAAGACTAGAGTTAGTCAGTGGATTAATTCTTGGTGTGCTGCCCTGTATTAGCTGCTAACATTTGAGGTTAACCAAGCTGAGAAAGTGTCCGCGCCTGCAAAGATTAACGATTTGACAGTAAAATTGTGTTGCAATTACATGCCATACCAATATTTGAGGGAGCAGTGAATCTATTCAGAGTGTTAGATGTTTTTAATTAGCACATTGTGCTCATTTACATGGCGTATCCTACACTTTTAATCATAATAGTTCAGGGAATTCTCTTTCTCTGGCTTTATGTGATATTTGTGCTAGTTGTTTTACGTGAAATACTTTAAGAATGAAGAGGGAAGATGGGAATTAAAAGGTGAAAGACAGAAAATGGGAATATATGCAATTCATCTATGCATTGCCAGTTCATAATAAATGTGAAACCAAGGCACCTTACAGGTCAAAGAGGCCCATTTTGTATTTTAAAGTGTATAAGTAAATGATTCCAAACAATAAAAATATATGGACAAATTCATGCAACATTACAAAAAAGATCCTGCTTATTTTGCAATGTTGTCAGGTTATAACAATAATTGGTATAAAGGAGCACCAAAGGAAGCCTCGCATACATCATGTCACTGACCAAGCAGATCCTGATCCTGCTAAACAAACATGTGGTCAAACATCTCATAGTTGTCACAGAAAATGTCTCTGTGTTTCTGCAAATCCCTCAAACTCCACTTTCCAGTGCCACAGTGCACCGTGTTCTCCTTTGTGTTTTTTTTTTCCTCTGTCATTCGTCATACACACAATGTCAGTACTGTGCTTTAAGCACCATTTTTTTTTCTCCCTAAATCCCTGCTTCAGCAAGTGCAACCACATCCCCCACATGTTCACGTCAATGTAAACACAGACAGGTGAAGTAACATGCTGAATGATCACTACAAACCATATAAACAAACACAACCCTGAAAAATGTGGCATGTCATGTACAGTACCTTTGAAAGGGCCTCAGCAGTCACGAGCTATTGGTCTTGGTTATTGGCAAAGGTTGACCAATTAACGCCCCAACGTTAGGCCCAGATCACTGGCTCTCTGTGTGGTGGTGGGGTGTGAAATGTGCAATAAATCCAGGGCAGAGCCCACAGCACATAAGGGTGGCACAAAGGGCTGGCACAAAGCTCTTCGCACATCGGTGAATAGCAAAGTAGGGTTTGCAGTGTTCAACAGACTGAAGTAGTTAAATAACAGCTTCATTTTATTTGCTGCCTACACTCCTGAGGCTTTGTACTCAGGAATGTTTGTTTTTGCAAAAATCATGCATTTAATGGTAGGTTTTCTGTAAGTAATGTTTGGGAGGCAGATTAAAACAGTAAAGCATCATTACAATGATTCTAAGTGTGTTCTCAGAGAAATCTCTTCAAACAGTCCCTTACTAGATAGCAGTTGGAGGTCAGGAGGTTACTGAACTCTCTTGTTCCTAGATAAGAGCTTCATCCATTTAGCACTATCTACGGGTAGATGTAGATTGTAAAGTTTGAAAGGTTAAAGTTGTGTAAAAGGTCACAAAGACCTACTTTTTTTTTTTCAGTTTTCTGAAATGTCAAAAAGGAAAAATATGAATTGAAACTGTTGATTTGTCTTACTCTAGAAATATGTCCTTGAGAAACTGACACAATAAAAAAAAAATCAGCTAAATTGAAAGATTTAAACATTTGGAACCCTTTTATTGGATTCTTAAAGAACTTCCAAATGTAAGAAACTACAGTACGTAGATCATTATACATCTCTAACTGTTGATTGTTATGTATGTAATTTTAAGCTGAATGTAATTTGTTCATTGTTGCACGGCTTTCAAACTGCGTTTTAAACCTGAGCCCCTCGCACCTCCTTTTCATTACGATAAGAGCGGAAGACGTGAGTTGATTGTGTCCAACTACATCGGACTCTTTCTTTTTTGTTAAAAATCTTTTTGATGTACACTGGTAAAAATGAATAAGGATGTGTTTAAAAAATAATTTATGGACATGTTGGATCCGTTATATATGTGGAAGAAAAGAAAAGTCAATTTTTTCAGTACTTAGTCTTCTCACTTTTTTGCCACAATATCTACTGATGCCACATTTAGTTTTATCATAGATTGATTTCAATGAAATTAAACACAAACAAGTTCTGTTTTTGTAAGTCGGAATGGTGATTTGTTGTTGGACATGTTAGCAGCTCACACTTGACCATGATATTTATAGTTTTTTTTTTTTTAACTCCAGCTCTTCTACAGAGCGTATAGATCCGGGTCTGATAACCAGCCAACAGATTTAGCTGTTATAGAGCACCCAGGCTCTCCTTGCAAACACCTTTAAGCATCACATTAGTGACACTTGGTAACATGACTCTGGATGTAAATTTGACTGAGTGACCGAAAGGACTGTGCAGGGTGTGAAGGTTGTCTGTAATACCAATGGCACCTCATTTTTAATTTGACTGACTAGTGAGGCCTTTCCGCAGAGCTTGACCTGAAGTCCCCACCTTTTCCTCCACCTTTTCACTTGAATAAGAATTGTGTCCAAATTACTTGGCAGGGATGCAATGCAAATGAATGTCAGGGGTTGTTGTACTCAAATCCCACCAAGGTCAAGCATCTAGTTGTCAAACTATGTTTAGGGCTAATCATTTATGTGCTTGTACCACTTGGATCTTGTTGACGCCTTCTCTGTGTGTTTATAAGTGAGCTCCCTGGGTAATTTCGAATGAACGTCTTGACTTTTCGGAAACTGCTTTTTTTGGTCACACATTAAACGCATTCTTTAAGAGTTTCATTTTTTGCAGTTACCTCATGAGGTGTGTTTCAATTTGTATCCTTTTGAGCATTTCAAGCCCAAAGAAAGTCGCATCCTCGAGAGACTCTAAATGCAAAATCAAGTTCAGGTTCACTGAGAGAATCTTGCAGATCTTAGGTTTCAAATATCTGAAAACAAAACACTGAAATATCTGAAAACAAGGCAATTTACCCAATGTGTTTCCATCTGTTACTTAAAATATATTTATGCTCTTAACATTAAGTGTGTAGGTTTTTGGATAGAATCAAAGAAAATTTCATGAAAACGCCCAAACTCTAAGTCAGAATGTTGACTTTTGATGCCTCGTCTATCTTTCTGTTGTGTGGTTGCTGATGTGCCGCAAATTTCTGTCACCAGATTCATAAAATCTCCACCTTCAACTTAAGTTTTTTTTTTTCTTTTTTGCAACTTTTTGGGGTATTTAAGAGAATTCTTTCAAGCAAATTAAATATATAAACACAGTCATGTAGTTACATTAGCCAGCTACCATCCTCAAGCTGTTGAAAACAATTATAAAATAAGAAAGACACATCCGTGCCTTAATTGTGCATAATACGAGGTTGTGTCTTTACCCCTTAGCAAGAAAACCTTTTGGACATGACACTGTTGAAATGTAATGAAAAATACGTTTTAGTATTGCTAAGATGCAGTGATATTTCTTTTTTGCACAGTCAGTGTTTCATTCCACTCAGGTGTAATAACAATGAGAGAGAAATTATATTTTTGGTCAAATCCATTTGTGTTATCTGCGTTACCCAATGTGTTGCCCATCTTCCAAAAGAGAGATATGCTTTGATGAAACACACTTAAAATTACTGCTATATTTTGCTTTATTTTCAGAAAAGATCCATTAATTATTTTTTGCCTGAACAAGTAAATAAATATCCAGTCAAAAAAGAAAAGTGTACAAATAAACCATGTTTTGACAAAAAACAGTTTAAAAACAGTGACCGTGATCTTGACCATGCATAATGATTTTTTTTTTCTTTTACGGTACCATCACCACGTCCATGGTCAGTGCCTTCTCTCTGGGCTGCCAGAGCGCATGAAAGCAGCAGGTTGCGGAGTTCAAGTCCTTCGAAATGTGAATCGAAACAGCTGCCTCTAATCACTAGCACAAGCTGGGCTTAAGGGCCTCTCAGTTTCACCCCTCATCTGCCTGGAATTTTGAATTTCCTGAGCGGAGATCAAATGGCAGCCCGAGTCAGTGAGACCTTTGATATGGGGACACCCATCTCGCGAGGGCCTTCTGCATTGGGATTTACGCTTGACAACACACTTGGTGTCACCTCCTATCCCTGCGGACGCGCTGTAGCCCCTGAATACATTGGACCTCTTTGACGGCACAACAGAGCCCACCCCGTCCCCAACACCTCCTCTCCCCCCCATGGAGTGCCCCACAGTTATTTATTAAATTTGTTGTGCCCACCCTGGTATGGTTTCAGAAGGCCACTTAGTTTTGGATTGCATCCTGGATTTTTCAATTATGTGGTTCATTTCACCTGCTTGCGTTCCTTTACCCCCCTGGATCAAGGGCGAAGGAGATCACATTTAATTATTTCAAAACAAGAAGTCTGAAGCGGGGCCCCACAGATCTGTAACATCATGCTTTCCTATCTATTGCCCACATCACCACTACTTTAACTAAGCAGCATTTAGACTGTTAGAAAATGAAACTCAGTCCCCGGCCTCCGAACAGCTCATTACTCGTGTCAATAAGAAAATTTGTCTACCTAACAGGAGGGTAAATATAAGGGCAGAATATGGGATTTCCAGAATTCCTTGCTTGTTGAGACTCATATGGAGCACATTAGTGGTCTGTTTGATTGACAGCTGCTCCTGTGTGTAGCCGAAAGGAGAACTATTGAGATATAGGAGATTATTATATCCGAGGTAATGCGTATGGGCTGTCCACAGCAGGCGTGAAGATGCTATCTGGCTTGGTTGTGGCTTGTATGGATTAGAGCGTGTTAGAGGGGCTGCTCCACTAAACAAAGTCTTTGTATTCATCTATGTGAGCATTTATATAGTCATTCTTTGTGTATAGAAAAGATGTCAGGAAATTTGTAATCAATTACACATTTTATTTCCTTGGACTCAACATCCAACTAGAAAGGAAAAAGATTGATACTGTTATATTGTGTTTTGTCACTTGTTTAATACTTTAAATTCTCTATGAGAGGTTTCATTTCAATATTAGACGTACTCTTGAGATGCTACTATACAGTCTGCTTCAATGTCAGTTCAAATTATAAAGGTCTAACTTGGCTTCATACAGAAGGTTTTTATTTTGAAACAGTTTAACATTTCTAGTACTTTTCAGGTTGTTTATGTATCTAAATGTAAAATAGTCTTGCAAAATTGCAGAACACTGGAAGTTCTTGTGTCATGAATCACCATCGTAAAAAGTCATTGAATAGACAAAATAAAGGTAAACAACTAATTAACAACCACAATTCCCTCCATCTGAACAGTGTGAAAATGTAGTTAACTGAAAGGTGACAATAAACGTGTTTGAAATTTATTTGAGGTTGTTTGAAAAACCTAACAAGGCCCTGTCTAAGGCTAAATTTAAATGGTCTACATGGCCTAAAATACCTGCTTGCTTGCTTTTTAAAAGATCTTTTTATTACTGTTTTCCAATGTACATGACATTACACAAAGACAAAAACAACAACAAAAAAAATCCAACGGTTAAAGACCATAGTTCAGATTTCAAGTCTGAAACAAAGACATAAAAAACCAGCTGTGGTTACATCTGTTTAAGCATGTAAAGCTGCAATCTGGGATGGAAGGTGATAAGCGAATGAATTGAAAAACGCCAAATGAAATGCTCTGGAATTACCAGGGAAAATTCATATATGATCATATGAATTATGCGTCACTTTTAAAATGGAATTTGCATTAATTTGGAAGAGAAAAAATATTGTAAATGAACTGTGTCTTCATGATGCCTGCTCATACATTTTTTACATGATCTGTGTAAAGATTTAATTAAAAGGAAGTTCAGTTTTAGTAAATGTTTAGGGTTAAAAAAAAATAAAAGAACAGCACTAAACCAGAAAGAAGGTGAACCCCAACCCTATAGTTTTATTTTGCAGGCACTGCCAGGTTTTATTTGAAGATGGGCTTCAGGTTTGATTTAGAGCGTATTTTCATAGAATCTGACCAGAACCTCTTTCCATGCTAAATAAAAGCATTCCCACGGTATGATGCTGCCACTATCCTATTTTAATGTGGGGATTATGTGTTTAGCTGTATGTCCAGTGTAAATGTTTTGTCTTTCCTTGAAGGCTATGGAAGATGTGAAGGTCAAAAAGTAAATTTATGCTGGAGTTTTTACTAATCAGGTGAAGGTATTGGATATTATTTAGGGGTACCAGGATGAAGAAAGTGAATATAAGTGCATGCCATACACTTCAGGTCTCAATTTTGAAATGCCATAAGCAATTTTCCTTCTACTCCACAATCATGCAATACTTACTTTTGACCTATAAAATAAAACCTTTATGTTTGTAGCTGTAATGAGACAAAATCGGACTACCTCAAGGCTGATGTACAATTGCAGAATGCACTGTAAGAATAAGCTGTTGGTCAGCTTAAAAAGCAAAAAGGAAAATACACAAAAACGACAAAAAAGAGGCTGATTGAACAAAAATCCACCTTCAGTAAGAAGATTAGTATGTGTGAAAAACGGAGGAGCTTCTGACACAAAGCATACCATGGCATCTGCCAAACTGATGGTGGTTCTGTATGAGTTTGGGTTCATATCAGTGTCAGTAGAACTGGCAAACTGGCATAATTCATAATTTTACTGCTAAGAAAAGAACAATTAGCAACATAATGCTCATCTATGACAGATGTTGGCTCAGCAAGTCAAGTAATCAGATCTCTATTGGATTAAGCTACATCCCACTTGCTGAAAACAGGCCATATGTGGCAGGTTAAAGAAGGATGGAGCACAAGTAAAGGATTAATTGTTTTATATGCTTTTATGTTGTTGGTTTTTGTTTTTTTTTATGTCAGAGCACTCAATAATTATTGTCCTTTTTCTCTATCGCTGATTAGCTTTAGAAACACAAGACAAATGGCTTTGTGACAACTTCTGTTATAGTTAAATTGACTATTGGTTCATGGGAGTTGAACAGTGCTTTGCTCAGAAATATTCCTGCTCAATTTCTTGCATATTCTTGTGATTAAAGAAGTTGTTCTTCTGAGGCTCTCCCATCACCAAAGTAATTCATTCCCATAGCTTTGCAGGCTCCACAAAGATCCAGCTGACTTTTTGTAGACCAAAATTATTGTTTGGTCGGGTAAAAAATAAAAGGCGTAGTGTGAACGTATGTGAATGATTGTGTGTTTTTGTGGTGGTCAATTGAATTACTTCATGGTTGGACCCACAGGGGAGACGTGAATACTGGGACCCCACTGGACAGTTTCCTCCAACATAGTCATTTATTCTTCTCAGCGTGTAGCAGAAGAAAACGGCACATTGAAAACTAAAGAACCGTGCTGACCTTTGCCGGCAGAGCTTCTTTTCTTAACAGAAACTTTTACTAAACACGTTAATTACATAAATCACATGGAGAAGGCTTTAAGCAAACTGGGTTTTGGAAATGGAGGCTCCACAGTGACCATTTCTTGACCCTGGAGTGTGGGACTCCAACCGACCTCCAGATTAGGGTTCAAACAGTCAATTGCAGGTCACTGGCAGGGTAGCGGGTAAGGGGTGATTGACTCTTACTGTGGGACTGCGTGCCAGAGGGTGCAGATAAGCTTATGCATGTGTGAAAGCTGCAGGGGATGAAGCCACTGATCACTAATTAATGCTCTGAAAAACTGACCTGCAGGTTACCCAATGGCAAATAGAGATTTCTTACCTCTCACCTCATCGATATATACGCATTAACCACAGTATCTAACCTCTTCCGTGGAGTTTGCATTATGTGTTATTTGGCTGTACACCAGATGCATTCTTTTTCTTTTTCTTTGACTGTCCCTCTTTCTCACTCTCTTTTATCTCTGTTATCATTCTATCCTTCTTGCCATCCATCTGTCTCTCCTGTCTTAACCACCAGGCTGGCTATCTATCCTTCTAATGAGCTCCATGGACACCTCTAAAGAGTTGTCAAACACTCCTCACACAGCCATCACTTTTACTCGGCTCAGGCTAAGGCATAAACAGCAGCATCCCCGTGGCAACCAGCTGGAGGAGTGAGCACAAGAATAAGTGTAGTCTCAACAGACTTGGCACTAGAATTGTAGGTTACCAGATCATTGGCAAAATCAAACAGGTGAGCTACATGGGCAAAAGAATGACTTCCTGCAAGTCAGACCCTGGATCAATCTCAGAAAGACTGTACTGCTCTAAATCACAGATTGAATCAGTCTTACATCTGGTAAACTGGGGTTTTGGTTAAAATTTAATGTGAACACAATGTGAAGCTACAGTAACTTGCAAAATTATTCATACCTCTTTAATTTTTCTTCACATTTTATCATGTTTCAACAACAGACCACAAAATTCATTCATATTTGTGAAGTGGAAAAAAGTAGTTTTCACACAGAAAGATAATTTGTATTTCTTTCCCCTCAGCCAATACTTTCTACAATCAATCTTTTCTGCATTTATAGCTGCAGGTCTTTTGGGTTACGTCTCTACCAGCTTTGGTCGTTTTGTTCATTCCCTTTGCACAAGAGCAGATTGAGGACACAGATTTTCATGTTTTGTCACAGTCTCCTAATGCAATTATATGTGATCTTTAGGTGGACCAGGCTAACAAACATGAATATACTTTATTCTAAATTATTCTGTTTTAGCTATGGCTGTAAGTTCAGGTCATTATCTGGGACTTGTAAAAAATAATCACTTCAGTCTCAAGCCTTTTGCAGCCTCTAACAGTTTTACTAAACTGCCTTGCATTTAGCTTTGTCCACATGTTTCAATCAGTTCTCACCAGCTTTAATGTCTTTCATGAAGAGAAGCATCCCCACAGCACAGTGCTGCCACATTTTTGAATAGATCAAGGATAACATGGTGATGACATGGTGTGTTCAGGATGATGCGCTGTGTTAGTTTTACCACACGTAAGGTTTGACAAAAGTAAAATTTTTGTCTCATGGACTCGGGTCCTACCTATAAATGCATGCTGTGTCCTTCACAGGTCATCATAGTTTTTTTGTTTTTTGTTTTTTTTTACTTAGGATAAACTACACTCAGATGAACTCCATTTGTCAATCCAGTGATTTATCCAAACATTTCTGTTTGCGGTATCAAGGTAAAGGCAACTCAATACAAATTTATTGAAGTTTGTTGATAAAGCATGGCAAAATGCGAAGAAGTTCAATGGAACTTCTTTTTCCTGCTGTGTTTCTAAAAGAACAAGACTTAAGCCAGACAGGGAGGACAAATACTGACAGATGTTGAGAATCATAAATCATCAAGGTTCAAGCAGGACAGAGGAACATATTACCTCCAAGCAGTCAGGGTGAGAAACTACAGAGAGCTTTTCTCCACGATCTCACCTACCCCTAATTTTTCCAGCGCTGACCCTCATGAGGCCAGCATGTGAACATCACTCACAGTGTCTGCACAAGCCAAGCACCCAGTTCATCAGAAACACCTTCCATGGCCCCAAACCTGACCCATTCTCTCCTGGGGTCAGCATAACAGGCTGCAGGGCTAAAACACTGGATGAGAAATGGACAAGGGACAGTGGAGAGTCTGAGTGGCTGTGCTTGTGCGGGTGTGCGTGGCGTTTTGTGTGTGTAGGGGTGTGTGTTTGTGGTTGCCTGCCCAGCTGCATTTAGAATCCATGCTTCACTGTCTATAATGTATATGACTACCATGTGAGAGGGGGGCCTGTGGAGGTTACACAAACAGAGAGGAGTGTTATTTAAACTTCCAGGAAATTATGGCCAGGTTTTGTTTTTTTTTTTCTTTTTGTTATTTTTTTTTTTTGTTAGATCTGGCCCACAACAGCCTGAATCTGCCTTGGTCTTGCACCAGTCTTAACCCATTTCCAGCCCACACAGAGCCTGTGCTACGCAGAGGAGCGAATCTGCTCTGCTAATACGGCTGTCAGTGACAACCCCAGTGGCTAAACTCTGTCAGTCTACACCTCTGAGTCCACCTCCACAGATGGTCCAGCAGTACTTAAGAATTCACCCCCAGGGTTTTACTGCTCTGTTGTATGGAGGACTGTCACAGCACTGGGAGCATGTGGTTTAGATATGGGAACAGCATCCTCCAAGAGCTCTCATGGCTTTGGCACAATGAGACGTCTCCACCCCCAGTGAAAGACAAGACAGCTAGGCATGGCCTCTTTTATGGCAGGACGCAGCCAACCAGCTTGAAGAACACGAAGATGCTGAAACACACAACTGAGTATTGTCAGTTTTAGGGGTTTTATGTTTTAAGTCAGAACTTTAATTTTCACTGATTTACGTTGTCCGCGTGTCATATTTAATACCAGTGTGGATTTGGTTTCCTTGCCAGGCAATAAGCCAGTCGGAGAATGGTGATTTACTGTCCTGCACCCTGCAAAAAGTTACTGTTACATCTCTTTCAGCAGCCACTTGACTTAAAATAAGGGGGAAAAGACACAAATCACAATCCCTCCCTTAGAAATTAAAGTAAGGAGAGTGGGTGTAATAAGTACCCTAGGCATGTCACTTCTGAGCAAACTGAACCCATCCAGTGTAGATGTTTTTTCTGCTTTGCGGTGACTTAAACCCAACAACGGGTTGTGATAGATTGTGGTCCCTGAGGTCAAATCACATAGTCACGCATGTCTTGTGTGTGTTTTTGAGTTTGTCATATTGCAAGCTTGGTGAAGTAAGTGATGAACTCTCTGATGGCATCTGGACAGATGCCAGAGTGAGTCACAAACAAGCAGAGGGATTGGGTGTAAGGGTGAGGGGGCGAGGAGAAGGAAACGGATGGTTTTACTTATAAGTGTTTCTGTCCTTGCAGGTCTCCTGCTCAAATTCCACTGATATGAATTTAATCAGATTTAATCTGCTTATCAACGTCCTGAGGCACTCAGTGGTGTAAAAGTTCTTAGATTTGTATGCAGACACCTAGAAGATGGTACTGGAAAGTAAAAGGTTACACTCTTATGTATAATATTTTTAATAATATTTTTTATTAACTCCATCTGACAAAAAAATTTATCTTTTCTTTAAAAAAGAAAAATTTTCCATTGTGTGCATCAATCAGTAGGACTCCCTTGTAGTGTGTGCTTATAATTGGCTTTTATGTGTGCACATAAAATGAGAGAAATACAGGTATAGAAATTAGAGTCAGTACAATGTATTTCTGTAATAGAACATTGTATCAGACAATTATTAAAGATTTACTTTGTTTTAATATGTTAGACCAACACAGACCAGTGTGTAATTGAAAAGGACACAGGTTTTTAAATATCAATCACAAAATGTGTGGTATTTATTTATATAAAGCCCCCTCAACTTTAACGTGTTTAATTATAACTTTATGTATAGCTTAGGTCTTGTTTGTTTGCTTTAAACTTCAGTAAAAAAAAACAAAAAAAACTGCATCATGAAGACCAGGAAAGCAGTTGTGGGGATGTTTAAAGCAGATATGTGACAAAATCAGGAGATCCAGTGCATTTCACTGTTTGACCAGACAAAACCTTCAAATGTTTTGTGTGAGAAGAACATATCACATATTCTGAACATATCATCCTCACGGTAATATATGGTAGTGCCAGCATCATGCTATTTGGATGCTTTATAAGCACATACTTATTCAAGTTTTACTTGTAAAAACAGTTGCATAGTTTTATCATGAGGCATTACTTTGTGACATACATTTTCTGTTACACAATGCACAAGAAAGCATTTGTGGTTGTAATGAGACAAAGAGTCTGAGTAGATTTGCAAGCCACTGTGATAGAACAACCTTTGTTTGTTCTCATTGTTAAGAATAATAATATAATTGACTCAATCAATTATGGGGGCTTAGAGAAAACCCTTTAGTTGAAGACACATTTATTCATAATACTGAGTGAAACAGAGACAGAACATGTAGAAGACATGCAATAAACTAAGTTACAAAGACAAAAAAAGTAATTGGGTACTTATTGTTCTTTGCCTCTCTGTCTTGTTCCTTTCCATGCATCTGAAGCTGTGCAATAAGGTAAATTTTATGCTTCATAAGTTCACTGGCCATGTCAGAGGACTACTCACCCGTTCCACCTCGCTATCATAGATTATTAGATTAACACTGATTCTCCTCACGGGCTAGCCTCAGTTTTATTTGATTCAAGAGATCAGTGAGGTTGCTACTGAGGTGGAAATGCTCTGACCTCCCCGATGTTTCATTCATTTACTCACAATGAAATTGGATCGACTTCAGCTGGTGACACATTTATTATTATTATTTTTTTTTTTACTGTTTTCAGATTTTCCTGTAAGGAAGCGGTACAACTTCTGTTGCTTCATCTTTGTGTCTCAGTGCGTCCACTGCTCATTTCCCAGACCCGTTGACCTTTTATTCCCTTTATACATGCCTTCTGCACGGAGGTGCTTCCCATGTTCAGCGTGATCAATACAAAGGGCAACGACCTTGCACACGGACTCTCACGATGACTAAACGGCAGGGATTAAATGCTGGGGGACACCACATGGTGGGTGCAAGTGCTTGTTCGTGGCTTTGTCAGCAAGCTTCTTGCATGTCTAAAGTGGATATAGCGTGCTAGAAAAAGAATGTGTCATTCTAGAACTTGTAAATAAGTATTGGGCTGTGAGATGCAGCCTGAAGAAGCTCTGAGTTCATGACCTCAGTCAGTGTCACAGCAAAATGTCTCTGCAGGTCGAACAAATGCACACACACTCCGGCATGTATTTACTGTCTTTGAAAGAGCTGAAAGGAGGGACTAAGTGAAAGGAAAAAGAGAGGTATTAGCAAAGATAGTGAACACTACTTCTCCGTGGGCCCAGTGTATTTATATTACTTTAATGCTGTTTCTCTGTGAACTTAAACATACATTCAAAAAAAGAAGGATGCATCTGAATTCATCACACAGAATTAAAGTAAATATGTCAGACACACAAACTTAAAAAAAGGTCAGTGCTTCAGCCGTCTCTTCTATTTTTTAGCAGATTTTTAACATAATTTTTTATTGTGGCTCAATAAAAATAAGCCACTATATATATATAATTTTTAGCATACAGGTAATAACACATTTATGTTGACTTGTAAAGATGGGTAACAAATCCTCAAATAAATCTCTATTTTATTGCAGGAGCATAACAGCTTAATGAAATGTTTACGGGGGAAAAAACAACAAAACTTCAGTTTGAGCAAGTTTATTCAGTGGCAGAAACAATACCACATTAATAAACAATAGTTTTTTTCCCACTGGTGGCAGAGTCATTGGTACTGCTGCTATCACCACTGTGCACAACCCTATTTTGCCAACAGGACAGCTTAGTATTTTGCTATAACGTTTCACAAGGAGAGCTTGCAAAGCTGGTGCATTCACTCTTGTGTAATTCTTGATCATCCACTGCTCTCTCTCTCTATGTCTTCTCTTCAGCTCACATCACAGTTTCTTCTGTAGGATGTAGAATAAGACTTCAGGGTCGTAAAACAAGTGTGATTTTGTGTCAGGTGAACAATTTCAGTGTTGATTTTCAAACATTTTGAATTGTTATCCTGTAGAACGAACCAAGTGCAACCCATTTTTATCTTACTAGTGGACACTCAAATAGTCTGTAAATTAGAGGAGTTAAGCAAACTCTGTATATTTATTTTTGGTAGGACAGAAAGAAATATTAAAACATCCTTGTGTCTCATCAAATTTATATTGAAAATATGTCTCATATATCATAGTTGCATAACCACATTGTGTTATAACCACAGAAATGTTTGTGTTTGTAACTTGATAAAATAACATGCATGTGATATGGTTCCTTAAACCACTTTCTCTGCTATATGGTTTCTCTGACGGTGACAGGGCCTTTCTGCTTGTCATTGGTCAAACTGCTGTAAGGACAAACGCACCCCCCCCCCCTCTCCCCCACACACATGCACATACACAAACTTACTCATGCAGACCACAGCCTGGATAGGTCTTAGCATAACTCCTCAGTACTGTAGGACAGCCCTTGCCACAGGAGATCCAGTTTGTCGTCATATGCATTTACAAAGAGATAAACCACAAACCCACTGAAACAGTTGCACTGGCAAACATTCTTTCCCTATCTCTCTGCAACTCAACCACGCGCGCACACACGTTTTTCCCTTTTTGCTTGCCCTCTGTAACCCAGCATACTCACTCCCAACTCCCACCTCTCTTGTCACCTCCCATCTCCCAGACCAAGGTCAGCTGTCCAGGCCTGCAGCTCTTGATGTAGAGGCTGTGACCCAACATGGCCACCTCTGTCTCTCCAGAGAGATTAGCACGAGGCAGGGACAGAGAGGCCGAGCTCCATGTGGCTCCATGTTATTCCAGCCACCCTCCATGTCTCCGGTCTCACTCCCTGTGCTGTCCCAAACGACTCCTCATGTCTGCAGAATGGGGACCAGAAAGAGTTGCAAATTGAATATGTCTGACAGGCAGATCTGTGACGACTCATGGGGAATTTTAGCAGGAAAAATCTCATGTCTTTGTAATGCCTCTCAATCAACATACATAAATAAATATGTAGATAAAAGTAGAAGTTATTTATTATCTATTTCTTTTAAGTATACAACTTCTTTTTTTTGTTGTTGTTTTGTTTTTGTTTTTCTCAAATTTTAATTGTTACATTTTTGGTCAATTTTTATGCAAGGAGTACTGAAACGCTTTCAAGTTGTTGCAAACCTTATTTCTCTGCTCCTTGTTGTCTGGGATGTGGTTGCCATAGAAGTCAAAAGGTTAAACAAAGTGCTGTGACTGTCAGGCTGAGTGAAACCAACTGGTGCTGGGCTATCAGAATATAATGAAGGCTAATAGGTACATAATAGCTAACAGTGGGGCTGCACTCGTTGGAAGATGAATCATGGGGGTCGGACGGCTTGGCCATGCACTCCCACTGCAAGGTTTACTGCTTTAGAGTTACCATTCAGTCTCAGGCATAGATGATGACGCCCTCTGGTTTGAAGAAACTTTTAATAATAAACATCTGAATAGCACGGTCTGCTGTTTGCTAAATGGAGTCCAGTGTATGATCACAGCTGTTGTGTGAAGGCCTCAAAGGTTTGTTAGAGAACATTAGTGAACAATCAACGTCATGAACACAAGGGAATGAAAAAAAAACAAACTACCAAGACAAGAGTTATCTGCTAAAGTGCCATAACAGGTAAGAGAAGAGGCCCAAAGTAACTCTAGAGAGGCAGCAGAGAACCAGGTGACGTTTGATATGACAGTTATTAGTTATGTAAGTTTAATTATCTGGATTGTTTGGAAAAAATGGCAAGATAAACAAAAGAATGTTTTTCATAGGAAGGTACAAGATGACCTGTTTGTAGTTTACCACAAGTCATACAGAAGACATCTCAAACATGTGCAGGAAGGTGCTCTGCTCAATTGACACAACACACAAAACACTCTGGGAGGCAGAAAACCTTCAGTACTCACACACACTGAACACATCGTAAGACGTGGTTTCCATAGCTGCATATTGTTAGTTTGTCAGAGCTCATACAAAGATGGCCGGAGTTAAATGTAGAATAAACATTGAAGAAAACATGTGAGAGGATCTACAAGAGGAGCAGAGGTTCACCTTCTAGACGTTATGTGAAAACCAGGCAGAGATTTACCCTAAAATAGTCAAAACTCTAATTACAGTGAAAAGGGGATTCACATGAACAATTTGAAAGTCTTTTTTTTTTTTTTTTTTTGCAATCTCCCAGTTCTACATTATGTTGGCCTTGTCCACAAAATTTTGTCCACAAAATTTTATTAAAATGCAAGCTATGACTTTTTGGTTATAGCTTAACAAATTTGGGCATTAGAGCTTGTGATATTTATTGATTTCTGTTATTTGTATGTTAGGTTTTAGTTTTATGTTCACTAGGCTGTGCGGAAAGATTTTTGAATTTCTGTATTTAGAAGGACAACACAAAAACAGATTTCAATGAAAATAATTTTTTGGGGCGATTAGCTTTTTAGTATTGTCTGAACTTGCAATGTTGGCCAAACAAGACCACGAAGGACACTTTGGTTTGAACATTGAGCCTGTGAAACAAAGAGGACCAGAGTTACATTGCCAACCCACAACAATGTTGATGGGAAAAGAATCTCTTCCCTGTTCAACCAAAATTAAAAACTACACATAAGAAAAACAATTAGAATTCAATATTCATTTAGCAGCCTGTTGACATAACATTTTTTTTCTATTACATTGAAAACACTCGCCATGTGTGACATTTCGACCTCCTCCGTATAGCGTTAACATGTTCTAAATTGATGCAATTGAGCAGAAAGGGTCACAGGATCATATGTTAACGAATGTACACAGTCCTGGTTCTCAGAGCTCTGCGAAACATCCAGCCAACACTTCCCCTGTGACAGTGCTTGGTTGCCCTGCACTCCTCTCCAAAGACTCCCTCTTGTAAATAAAGCCTGCTTTTGTTGAGGGCCAGTGCGTCAGACATATCATCTCCAGAGGGCAAGAGGGATATGGAGGAGCTATGTAGGAGTGGGTGGAGAGAGTTGGTCTCACAGAGAGGGAAAGTGTTTAGGGGGGGTGAAGGGCAGGGGAACTGACAGAGGTCTGGGTAATTGCAGCACAATGGAGATTGTGTTTGATCTCTGAGGTGTCTGGGCCTATTTAAGCAGGGGTGAATGTGCCAAGTGGAGGAATGCTGTAGTACTGAAAGACCGAGTTTATCAGGAGTTCAGCAAGTGAGAGAACAAGAGGGGAGGAGCGTGGAGATGGTGGAGGGGGTGACAAAGATAGAAACGGCCTCAGCTTTAGAAGTTAGCCAGGCTTTTTTTTTTTCTTTTGATATTGGCTAATTATGTCCTAAAAACCTCCTCAGTGTCCATACTTTTCGCACATGTATGTATTCTGTCATGTGTCTTTCTCTGTGTGTATTTGAACTGAAGTGAGAAAGGCCAGCCTGGCCTGTGGTGCAGTGCAGCAGCAGCAGCAGCCTCCTGATAGCAGGGCTAAACTGCTGGAGAGCAGAGAGTGCCCGCACAGAGCAGAAGGCTCTTTGAACTCTGTCTGTACTCTCTGCTGCAGAGCTTGAACTGGGTTAATCGCTATTAATATTTAACACGCTGCCAAAGTTCCAGCCCAGAAACTGCATCAAAGCCAAGAGCTCCATCCAGCAGAGGTGTTTTTTTTCTTTCCTCCTCTGAAGCAAGCTGGCTGATATAAACACATCGAAACTGCCGGCATGAAACTTTATAATGTTATTTATGTCTGGTAAAATTAAGGTGGATATTTTTTCCAAGAGCAATCTATTTTTCATTAAGCTTTGTAACTGTATTATATGTTAGCTTTCTCACCGTGTGGAGACATAAAATCTGGATGCAATTATGACAGCTAGTAGTAGCTAATATTTAGCCTATAGCTGCAAATATTTTCTATAACTGCACCTTTTAGTGACATGGCAATGTATTTATTAGGGACAAACACATCTGCTTCATAGCTGATATGATATGTTGCTTGATGTACTGCCAACCCTTTAATACAATAAAAATACATGCACAACAAAGACCAATTTGATACTAGTCTATTCACCACTCAAATAAGATACATGCTGATTCGGCATGTTTTAGTCAACCAAAGATGATACATTCTGGTTTGAATGTATCATGATGCGATAGTTTTGGAGAGGACAAGAACATAAGAATTAACAAAGGGCTACTACCCTGTCTTGAAAAGTCTTGAAAGATTCAGAAATGCTTTTATCGTTCCAGTACAAAGACCTTCAAAGTGGTATCGAATTCACATCGAAGTAACTGAAGGAAGGGTTTGCCTAGGGTGCCATTCAGTCAAGAACCACTGCTAATGAATTTTCTAAAACTATTTTAATGGCAATTTTTTACTTCTTCTCTGCAGTAGAAGTTGCCTCTGACAGATCAGACACTCTTCTGCTGACACTTCTCTCCAAAGAACGATTGGTGGATGAAAAAACAATGTTGCAAGAGTTCTTTTGCCAACACAACACATTTTATCTGAGAGGTTACATTTAATTGACGCACATACATAAAAACGGATGCAAATGGATTGCATCCAAAAAAGGCTTCTGTACCCGTGCAGAAGGTGTGGGTATCCATGAATTGGTATGAGTTGATCCATCTTAACATCCCTATAATATTCATTAGTACTTTGACAAAGAAAGAAAAGAAAGTGATATAGAGGGGTACTTTGTATTAGAAGTGTTGAGAGGATGGGGTTGGTTATGAAACAGCTTTAGGTCACCATGGGGTTGCTTTTCTGTAGCCGCTGCTCATCCCTCTGTCTGTTTGTACTGTCAGTTCAACAAACTGGATTATTTCATCAGAGTTCAAGCCTCCATTGCCTCTGCCACTGCAGTCATTTTCAGTCTCTCCCCCCCTCTTTACATGAACCTCTCCAGCTCTCTCTCTCTCTCTTTCTATCTCTCCTCTCTCTTCCTCTCTGCTTCCAGCACCAGGACCTCAAACAGCATGGTTAAATACCCAGGCCAATGTGTCGCTCTTCAAAGAGACTCAGGTAGTAGATGTGCTGGCAATGGGCCAGGATCAAAATGAAGAGTTATTGTAGAGCACCGTGGCTGCCTTCACTTGGACCTCAGTTGAACCATATTAAGGGGCCCCAGCTGGGTAAAAATCTCCCCGCAAGGCAGCTAAAATATAGGCCCTAGGTCCCTTTTCAACCCCTCTGAAAAACCCACTAATTCTACGTAGGGACCCATTTTTATTTCACTTCATAAATCAGGCCAGCAGAGTGAGGATGTTCATTTGGCGTTGAAGAGCTTATGTTAGCTTTAGCCTGCATCGTAAAGTTCCCCTGTTTCTCAGTACGTCTGCTTGTGAGAAAAAAAAAAAAAAAAAAAAAAAAACTAAAACCACTGGCTCCTTTTAAACGGTCAGAATTAGCTTTGATTGCTTAAGATTTGGAAAATGAGTCCATGTTTGTTGCTATAAGTCCTGCTTGATAAAATATTAAGCGCTAGCTGAAGGGGGAGCTTTGTAGAAGACAGAAAGCTGGAAGCAATTTGTGTAGCTTCTAAATTAAAGTTATTCAGCACCAAGGGTAATTTAATTACCATTCTTTAAATGTTTGAATGACTTTGACCTTTGGAGTACTCAGAGGTCATGCAGGTGTATTTACTTAAGCTAATTCTGAATCAGTAACATGAAACAAGGTCCCAAATCAAACAGGCGTCCTTCCAGAATATCTGGTTACTGAGCATCAGCTCTTTTGTGTTTGTAAACTAAATTAATATCCCTCCACCTTGTCAGTCGGTTGCTGAAACATAGAAATTTGTCTTCTGATGAATTTATCAAAAAAAACTAAAGACAACGATTGTGAAGATGAGTGAGAAAGACATAAACAAGAAAGGAAAAAAGTTCACACTGCTTCCCAGGATGCACCTCTCTAGGCATTGCTCATGAATGGAAACAGGTGTGTGTGTGATTGTGTGGTGGGTCTTGAGGATTCGGGACTATGTGGCATGTCTACTGCCTAGGTAATTTGGGTCAATGGAGCACATCTGGTACTAGTCACAACAGAGTGAACACGTCCATGGCCATCAGACACCCCACCAGGCAAGTAGGGAAAGAAAGAGAAGCAAGGGCAAAGAAACATCTGGGTTCTCTTTCTTTCTCACACACATAGACACGCACACGCACGCACTCAGGCATTTGGGATTCTCTGCTTTTTGGGAGCTGCCTTGATTCCTCCACGTGCATCTGGACTCGGGTTGAGAGGGACAGGAATGGACGCACATGTGTGTCTGTGGGTGGTGGTGGGGAGTATGTTTGACTGACAGCATCGAAGCCAAACGTTCCCCAAGCTGGGTGAGCAACTCTCGTGTCATGCCCACTCTCTCTTTTTTTTTTTTGTTTTGTTTCTTCTGAGAGTTCATCTCCTGCTTTGATCTGTGTTTTTATAATCTTACTTTCTTGGCTGTTTTTCTGGGTTCTGACAGGTGCATCTCGTCAAATTAGAATATCATTGAAAACTTTATTTTACTTATTAACCTCAAGACATTATTTAGATCCCGTATACATAGTGTGATACATCTAAACTGTTGTTTTATTTTGTTTATTATTGTTTATTATATCAAACCCAAATTTCAGATTCATAGAAATTTGCAATGTTACCTAATTTGAAAATTATTTCCATATAAATGTTATGGTCAAGTTTCAACCTAAACAATTATGGGAAAGATTTTTGACTTGGCAGCTGTCCAGCAGACAGTAACTATCACATGCAACAAGGAGGGTAATCCTCAAAAGGTTATCACTAAAACCTCTAACTATTCCCTGAATCAAACATATTATTATGGAGTTAGGTGGAAGGAAAAAGGGCAAAAGCAACAGGGAAAAACACAGCTGTGAGATGTCTGTATTAAAAAGCCGATTCAAGAGTTTGTTGGAGATTTACAAGGATTGAACTGTGGCTGGACTCAGTGCTTCAATAGCAACCAAACACAGATGTACCTTGTACATGAGATACAACTCGAGTTAAACTTTCCATACTTCAGAGAAGACATCAGATTTGTTCTGGTAAGTTTGGGTCTGGAAGAAAAGTAGCCAGTAGTAGTACAGAATCCAATGTGGATTCAGTGGAGAGAAAATGCTGGAGTTGGATGCAAAAATAAATCAGCACAGCTTTCTGCCAGTAACTTTCATGGTTTGCCTAATGCTTTCTTCTTCTGATTAGCTTTACTGAGATGCCGATTTCCTTTCCAGCAGGACATTACACTTACACCACCAAAAGTACCAATACCGTAGCCCTAGTTGAATGCATGTTTTGTTTTCTAGACCGGTCCAAGTTTGCAAACTTGTCAAACTTTAAAAGTCATAGGCAATTTATCCGACACTGGGCATCAGGCTGACATGTTCCTGTAAAGAATTAATAACACTCTGCCACTAACAGTGAAATGACTTTTGTCTTGGTCCCCATCAAAATGAATGAATAAAAATAAAGTATATGAAGTGAATACACTCATATCTAAATATGCAAGAAACTTAATCACATTTAAATATTTGTCCATGTAGTTTGCATGATTTAGACCTGACACTAGCATGGAAAGTGTCAGGTCTACTTTAATCTGAAAAGATTAAGAAAGAGCATCACAAACATTTGTTTTAGATATTTATTTTAAATAATGGATAGAAAGGACTTCTTATGCAACGATGGACCATGTTGTCTATGAATACACCTTGAAAAGATGTCTTTGAGTCATGCTGTATTTCCTAACAGCAGCATCTTTTTGCCATTGCTTTGGCCTTAATGAATAATTACACACAACATACTGACTTATTTCAGTAGTCAATGGACAAAACAGAGGGATTGCCACATCGTTGTGTGCTTACGAACACATTATGGAATCAGATAACTGACAACAATTGATAGAGGAAATTTGGTGCAATGACTACTTTCTTTTCTGTACTGACTTCAATTTCCTAGGTTATTTTTCAAACAAAACTCAATGTAACTTCAACATAATAGTCAAATCTGACTGTTTTGTTGGCAAACACCATAGTTATAAAGAAAGCATTTTTCCTGGAAGTTGCCTGAATATTTTCTTAATCTCCATAGTGAGTGAGTGAGTGAGTGAGTGAGTGCGTGCTCGCTCGCTCTTCCTTGATACTGAGAAGCCCAACTTGCCTTCTACTCATTATTCTTTTAAAACACAAGAACTACATAAAAACCCAAAAACTACATAGAAACACATTTTTAATAAGTACCTTGTGTACACACACACATCCCAGCATCTGTTTGTCCCCATACTGCATTTGCAAGTATGGGTATAGGACTCCAGACAGGTTCATTGACTCTTGGTTTTTTACAATAGAAGTTAAGCTGGGAGGACCCAACTGTGAACTTTTGAACCCCTCCCATAAAAACAGCAATACTGGTTTGCCGTAATGCTGTTCAATATACCTTTAAGCCCCTCTGTAAGTGGGATTTAGAAAATAATGCCCTTATGCAGGCTGTTTACACATGATCTGTGCCATACAAGCCACTCTCTTGCTGCCACAACCCCCTCTCCCACCATAAATCACATTTAATAGGACCAGTTTGATCCCACGCCAGCATAAGCATACACTTGCTTTGACCTTGGGTGAATTTAATGGAGGTTAAATAAGTTTTCACATTGGCAGTACACACATTAATAGTTTGTCCAGTGGATTTGGTAAATTGGAAGAGATGGCAGTAAAGTCAGAGTGTCTGATTAATTGGGTTTGGAACCACCTACCACCTCCACTGCTGCCTGGACTGCTTCTCCACTTCTTTACATCCCACAATGGTGTATATTGGACATTTTTAAGAATATGACTCATATGTAGATGTACATACAGTATGGGTGAATGTGTTGTACATATTTATGGTTTTGACAAAAAAATAAAGAAAGCATAGCGTGCCTTTCATAAGGTTTTACATCTTTTCAACTTTTATTTTACATTTTACAATTTCCAAGCACATTGCATCATTCTACAGCACAATTAAAAGACTATGTTACCTTCAGTTGTTTTGAAAATGGTGTATACATCAAACATGACTTAAAAGATATTTGACATCTTGAAATTGGGCTTGTGTCTGTTTAAGAAGAGATGGAGTGTCATGACACTTCACCTTCACAACAATGTTTCCACGATATGCTTTTAGCTTAGCAACAACATTCTTAGGAGTGTTACACTTAGAAGTAGTTCATATGATAAGCTTAGCAAACTCCCGGATCCACCAGAGGTTCGCTATTTGCTGCTGCCGCTAGTCTGAAGGAGCTTGTGGGGAGGGGTGCTCTGTGAGGTGGAAGCTTGGCTTGGATACTGCAGCTCTACAGGGAATAGGAAACCTATGGTGAGCAGTTGAGCAACACAGAGTTGTTCATAATATTTAAAGGAAAATGGCGCATCGTTTTGAAGGGGTTTTTTGTACAAATGAAAATCTGAAAAGTGAAAATACCCTCTTAAGTCAAAGCTTTGTATAACCACTTGGGTTTGGTCTCTTCCTCCTGTGCAGACAAAAAATATTACCCATCATTCTTCTCCAGCTCAAACCATTAAGGTTTAACTAAGATGGTTTCAGGTTGAATGGAGTGGCTTAAGTAATACAACTTTGTAAATCTGCATTATAAAGCAAACCATTTATAAAGAATGTTTTGCTAGAACAAAATATTTATTTCATCATTAGAAAGTTGACCTGTATGGAAAAAAGAAGAATTTTTATCATCTACAGTTTTAATGTGCATTGGTGTATATTTTTATGCATCTTTGTCTCTTTTTTATGAGTTCTTTTGTTCCACATTTTACTGGATTGTGCTGGATTAACATCACTCATAGTCTATTAAAAATGTTCCAGATATGGCAATGCCAATTCCTCATAAGTACCTTTATAAAACAGGAATATATTTTATAATAGCAAGAAATCCAGCATCAGACTGTGAGCCAAACAAGTCTAGTAATCCAGTGTAATTGGTTGGATTCTTTGCAATGAGTCAACCCCTCTGTCTGCCTGCCTCAGCGCCTTTGATAATCCAATATACAGTTCTTTAATCTTTACCCAGTGTGTTGTGCAAATTAATTAAATATTGACAAGGAAATCAACGAAACCACAGAAAAACAGAATGTCACACTTAAACTGATTAAAACCTTGACAGAGGTATGAGAGAGACATAGACCTCATATATGATCTTTTAGCCTCTGTGAATAATTAAAGATCCCGTAGAAGGTTAGATGCAAACCAGCTGAGCAAAACTGAGAATGCAGATTTAAAGATATTGGATTCTCAGTTTTCTAAGACTATTTAAACTCTCTTAAAATATGTATCCTAAAGACATTTCCTGTCTTTAAAGTGAACACACCATCTGTCAGCAAGCTTGTAGTAGTGGAACACTAAACTCTTACTTAGAGTTTACTTACGCACAGAGAAGCCAAACGTGTTGATGAGGTTGATTTGAGCTAGTCTAAAAAAGGTTGATGTTTCTTTCCCAATGACCCTTGTTCTTTTTTATTACAAGCCTAATTGGCCAATCTGGTAGACACACATGCAGTACATACATTACACATGCAGTTCATCCTTTGGGTGTTTATACATGTGTAGGTTCTTTTTTAATATCGTCCAGTTATTTTATGTGGATGTGTATACAAACATTATCTTGGTATCTGTGTGAAAGAACAGACAGACACAGCATTGACAGAGCTGATTGTATTAGAGATGAAATTAGGGTCATGTTGCAATTCGCTCACTGTGATCTTATTATTCTGATCTGTCTGTCGGACTTTTCTGCCGCAGAGAGACAGCTGGACCTGGTAACACGATCCAGACCGCCAGCTACCCACACAGTGCCTCGCAGTCAAATCGATACCCAGAGCTGATGTAGACATAGAAAAGACAAGTTCATACAAAAAAACTCCGTCTTTCTCTTTACTTCTAGTAAGTGAAAACAGTAATAAGGATAAACTTAGAATGCTCAAACCACACAAGAGAGTTAACATCCTCCTTTTTTGGGAGAGAGAATGAACCAAGGTTATTTTTTTGTCTATTCTTCTTTTTTTTGTTATCGAAACTATGAAGACAGAAGCAAATAGATAACTGAGAATGCGTGTGGAGGTGTTAGGAAAAGCCCTGTGGCTGGGCAAGGTAGGGGAGCTGTGAGTGGTGGAGAGGGAGGAGGCAGATTCTCTGTACCATCGTGTGGCTGAAACGAATCCCCTCTCTGCTCTCCTCCTCACTCCTGCTCTGTGTGAGGAGAGAGTTTGGCCTGGGGCACATGTTCAGATATGGGTGCTAGTGATTGGTTTGCTGCCAACGGTGGCAGAGGTCAAGTTGCTCTGTGCTTTTTTGTTGTTTTCTCAGAGTCACTGTCGAATTCAGTGCTTCTGCAAAGCCATGTTTCATTATTGCAGTCAGATGTGCTCCGAGTTGCACTTCATGTGCTTGTTTCCTTGCTGTTTTTACTCTTTATATAGTTTGCTAATCCAACACCACAAAGTGAATTAAATTATTTCCTCTCTTTAATCTGTGCTTGATTGAATTGCATCTCAACACCTACAGAATACTCAGACATAATTTCACAGAGCCCTCCAGCAGGTGTGTTTCAGATAAAGGCGTTATCAGTTTGCTGCCAAAAAGAGCAAAACATGGTTCTGCTGATTAAAAATTAGGGGAACTAATTAGTCTTAAGGATAGTCCCAAGTGAAACAAAGAGCAGTAAAGAGATATTATTAGGCATAAGTCATAAATTATTAACTTAAGAGAAAATGAAGACAAAAGGAAAAGTCTTTCAAAGTTGCTTTCTTCAGAGACAAAATAAATGTTCACCCCAGTGGATCACAGTCACAAAGTGCTCAGCTGATTGACCTAATTCAGTTTTTGCAGTTGTGTGATTTCAAATATTGAAGTTACATCTAAAGTTAGATGGCCTGTTTTGATAATATATGCCCATATTGCTCAGCTTATAAGTAAAGTCTTGTTCTCTGGTTTTCCTCTGTGTGTTTAAGTGGTGTTGGTGGGAAGTAGGAGTTGGGATGGGGGGGAAAGACGTCCACACAATTTTCTACAATTGTTTTCATACCCATGTGTTGCCATTTTGTTCTTTTATTGTGATGACATACTGAAGTGGGTGTGTCAGAAAGGGCAGGGGATCCTTAAAGAGACAGAGGTCAGTCTCATGGCGTCAGTATAGCTATAATGTGAAGTCTGATTTATTTTAAGTTGCTTTTTGTATTTAAAGGATTTTCATCAAACCTTAAGGTAACATGGTATAAAATGGCACCATGTGCCTGGAAAATGCATAATATCCCCACACCTAACCTTCCTTTAATGACTGATGACATTTGCATTGAAATTGTATTAATATTAGTAGCAGAAAAAAAAATATGTATTTACTCTATATAAGGTGACATATACCTGAGTAGCCTGGAGCTATCCCAAAACACTAAACTGTACTAGATAGACAACCCCCACCAAAGTTTAAAGCAAATTTTGCCCTTAGTAAGTTACATTAGTTCTTTCTCCAACTTTATTCAAGTTGTTTGCCAGCTTCTGCGACCATTTGTTTGGTCCAGTCTGCAGTGAGTTTGCACTCAGACATATTATTTTAACCCCTGGTGTGTGTGGGTGTGTGTGCGTGTGTGCGCGTGTGCGTGGGTGCGTGTGCGTGTAGGTGTGTGTGTTTCATTCATTGCCCTTTAGCATCTGAACCAAACCCTCGTAAGACTGATGTGTGTCAACACCATAGATACCAAGACCATGCTCTACTGGACCCTATATGTTTGTGAGAAACATGATGGAAGGTGTGTGAGTGAGTGTGTGGGGGTGGGCGTGGGGGTGCGCATGTATGTGTGATGAGCATCACTGTGAGGTTCAGTGATTTGAAATAAGAGAAGTTCTGAGGGGAACACTGATCATAAAAACTTATGGGGCACTAAATCATACTGAAATTTAAATATGCATTAATATTATTCTGTGATCAAAAATTTTATATTTTATTCTGGTGGAATATTTGAGTTAGTTTTAGGGTTCAGCCCAACTTCATTAACATATTTTATCTATCTAGTTAAGACTTTCCGTCAAATCGTCACTTTTCCTCCTCCATTCCCCGCTTTGTTAGACTTTTAGCCAATACCTACACTTCTTTCTATTTTCTTTCCATTCTCCCTGCGTTCTCCATTGGCTTTTTGGGGGTCTCATAACCCAGTTGTACTTCATAGAGACTGGAAATGCGCTTGAGCAGTGAATAATTCGGAACATGTTAAATCCCACCTTAAATCCAGCCATGAGACTCCAACAGGGTTCCACATGTAATTCTAAGCCCTATTATAGACCGCTAATGCTGGTGGAGGATGGCGAATCACGGCGGAGCCTGCAGCCATGTAAGAATTAGAAATAAATATGCATCGGTACCAGATAAATATAGCAAGAGGCAAATCTGCCATGTGACGGCATGTGTGTGTGTGTGTGAGAGAGAGAGAGAGAGACACCACTATTTTCTGTCGATGAGAAGTATTTGCAACAGTTCTCTGGGTAACTGATGGATTAAATTCAGTGGCTAAGGGGTTGGAGTTAATGTGCACCATAATTTAGTAAAAAGAAAGCTCAATAAAAAAAAAATTGTCTGCATTTAAAGAAATTTGTTCCACTGTCATGTCTTGTGCACCTCATTTCAGAGTTTGGATTACATTTCTCGAGAGTGGCAATTGAGGTTTCCATCAGTAGTATTTATCTGCTGTATCTGCTCATTGACTGCGGAGTTACTAAATTAGGACTCTAAGCTACTCTGGATAGAGCTCTTGCTTGAGTGCTGGGTTAGACTTTTGGTCTATAAGGCCCCTTTGAAGTCAGAAGTATAAGTGTAATATTATTTTACTGAGCCTCTACCAGACAATTTTTTTATGCATGTTTCCTTGGGCTTCACTCGCTGCTTAGAGCTGTGGTCCAGAAGCTAATCTCCTCCCACTCCACAGTAAATAGCAGAATTATTGTAATTCACCACATTCCAAAAGCACAAAGTATCCTCATAAATCAGGTACCTAGCCAATCAGGAGGAAGGGTTTGATAAGTAGATTCATGACTAAACCCAATGCTCATTCAGGCTGCCATTATAATTTGCATGGCTTTCGAGTCATTGTCTCCTTGGTGCACACGTATGATGATGGAGACTTAAAAATATTATTTTTCATTTTAAGGAGCTAGAGACAGATCTTTGATCAGGTTTAAGCCATGTTTAAAGTTATGCAGGGCCACCAAAGCCTAAATCAAGACCATAATGTAACCTTATGAGTACAAGTAAAGAGTATATACTGCTCTACATAAATATTCAAAGTAGAAAACAGAAATAGATTTAGACTGATAATTTATTAAATGTGACATATTCTGTGTATGCAAAGAGTCACCATCTTTAAATACCACTGACACCTCTGATCGTGCAGTGTGGTTACGGGATTTTTTAATTTATTTATTTTTTTTATTTTTAATTTAGATAGGGTCAGAAATTTTATTCCGGAAATTCTTTAACTTTGTCCACACTCAAAGTGAACATCTCAAATTCATATTATCTCATGATATTGTTACATGAACGTTTTGGAAGTTACAGTGATAAAGCCAAAAAAAAAAAAAAACCTCTCAAATGATTTGTACAGAAAACAAATAGATTCTATCACCAGAACTTCATTAAAAGACACTTCCCCTCAACCAATTCAACAAATTTTTCAGATTAGAATTTTTCAAAGCAGTAAAGTAAATCATTTAAGAACATCAGCATGAGGAGATACAGAGAGGATTGGAGAGTCTGCCACGGAAAAGGTTAAAGCAGGACTGGCATACGTATTACAGATCCAGGAATCTCCTATGGAAAAGTAGGTGGATAAATCAGAGACCTCCTAAATTGTTGGTAAGATCAGACTTTCTCCTCTGGTGCCATCACATTTTCTCAATTTTGTCTTGGAATCATCTCTTTCAACAATGTAATTTTATAAATAAGTCATAGATTTAAATGCCCTTGTTTTGAAAGATGTATTTATATATATATATATATATATGTGTGTGTGTGTGTGTGTGTGTGTGTGTGTGTGTGTGGGCGTGTTGGTGTGTGTGTGTCGCTGTCAGACTTGGATTCTCTTGCAAAAGAAATTTTGAATCTCAATGGCATTTCTAAAAGTCAATACAGTGCATTCAGTTTCTTACATCCTTGTACATTTCTAATTGGCTTGAAGGTATATCTGAGACATTATTTACAGAGGTAATCAGACTCAATATGTATATGTTATAGATTATTTCACCTAGTCTCTTGCATTAAGAAGTGTTGAAATAGGTGATCAGGGGTGCCAATAAAATTTTTAAATGTTATAAATGTTGACTCAGTGCTATTAATGCAAAAAATATGGTGCTGAGCCAAATCCTCTGTTTTTTAAAATTCTCACATTTTCCTCCTTTGTCAGTTCAGAGAAAATGACTTGCAAGTGTTGCAGGAATTAATTTAATTTGTGTGTAAAACTTCTGGACAAAGAAAGAAAGTCATTAAAGTCAATGAAAGCCATTCCTTTCTGGTTAAAAGAAGAAGAAGAAAAAAAAACAATGTTTTGTTTTATTAGATCTAGCGTTTGTATGATGACAATGGAGGTATTTTAAAACAAATCCACTACTGATGTAGTTGTTTGGTGATACATGAAGCCATTTATCGTTTGATTAGATTAATTCATTTTTGGGAACAATGTTGTTGATTCACTGAAGTTTCATTTACTAAGCTAATGATGGGAAAAATCCAAACTGTGCATGGGTCTGATCAGCAGTCACAGGCTGCAGCACACAGGGTTTAATGAAGTCTTCATGTTCTTTATGTTGGGATACCATTCGGAGTGGTGATGTGTTGGTTAACAGACACAAATGTGTCCTGGCATGTAAATGCTCAAAAGAGAGTTCATCTTTTGAATCCACACCTCCACAGACAAAGCGGACTTTCTAGAGTTTGATGAAAGTGGATTAAGCAGGACTGGTGTGAATCCAAGCTAAATAATGAAAATACTAACAGTTCAAAAGACATTCTACTTTATTTACTTAGGAATTTTACGTTAACCTGTCTTAACACGCGTCTTTTTCTTTGAACATGACTTTATATTTATAGTCATTATGGGATCAGCATTATGACTTATCAATTTTCAAAAAATTGACAACTAGGTCTCAGCACTACATTAAATATTTTTGCACTTTGAATTAAATATCCGTGTGTTAAATGTGTTAAATTAGGTTGAGCGATAACACAGTACATTATTTGAATTCGTAATACAGTATTTTAGGCAGACTAAGAGAGCTAGAAGGAGATTATTACATTTACAAAAGAGTTAAAACTTGACTTGAAATTGTTTGCCAGAGAATTAAGACTTGGGTTTGACTTTACCCTCACAGACTTGACACTGGCCCTGAAGTTGTACCTCAAACACTAGAGACCTGACTCCGATTCCCCACAACAGACTTCAGATTTAACTTTGACTTTCTGGTCTCCCTTCACGTAGACCTGGAAAAAGTGAACATGTCTGCTTCTCACTTGTTCAATCTCCTTTTCTGTGATTCCAGACACTGTTCCGTACCTCTTTGACATCGTGTTGAGTTGTCACTTGTTACAGTTAACATGTAAGAGCTTACTCTGTAATCCCCTGCTGGTTACTGATTTACAATCGCGGTTACTGTTTAATTAAGTATTTTGCTGTATTAGAGGTCTCTATTTAAGTGTCAAGTGGCTTATTAGGAAACTCTACTTTTATGTTTTGGCACATAGAGTGAAAGCTGAGTTTTTTTCGTCTTTCCTTTTTCTGAAAGCATATTCTAGTTTTTGTTCTCTAACAGTGCAGTGTGGCATTATGACACAGTATTTGAAAATCTCCAGTTTTGTTGACTTATTAATTGCTTGTGTCTTCTGTCTGAGAAGTGTGAAGATGACAATGCACGCTGTGCTGTTCTCTTTAGATAGTGATAGTGATTTCGGTAGGGGGTTGCAGCTAGTGGGTGGAGGGGGTTCTTCTTCACTCTGCGCTCCGTCTTCCCTCTCTCTCTGCTCATCAGACTTCTCCGTGGAGCACTTAGCCCTGAGGAGAAGCCGTGGGTGGGGGTCTGTAACTTTTGATGAATGAATACATCTCTGACTCACTCTTCTTTTTATCTGACTGTTTAATCTTGACTTTTTCTTTCTCTGTATCCATCTTTCTTTTTCCAATTTCTTCTTTTTTCACCCACTGTAGAATCACTCCTTTCTCCCTTTTTGGCCTCTACTCCTTGCTTAAGACGGTGGTTGCTGATTTAATTGGATTGTGCTGAACTCTGGCTCTCAGTTGCATCTCTTATGAACATTTTCGAGCCCCTTTGACTCAGGCTTACTGTGAAGTTCTGCTTTCTAACACTGACTGAACTTTGCTTCTGTGAGATTGTTGCCTTTTCTTTAGGTCTTTTCAGGTATGCTGTGCAGCTGAGGGTATCAATTATGTGTTACACACACATTGAAAATAGAAGGGAAGGCATAGGCAGCGCTGAACATGAAATCAGTTCAGCTAATATGATTTTGTTTACATGTTCAGATTCTGTGAACGCCATCAGAGACTTAGTCTTCCAGGGTGTACAAGGCTATCACACATACCCTTTCCCCACACAAGGCTCACATCCTTGGGCTGCCCCGTTGTCTCCCTTCATACCCTCTTGCCTCTTTCCTCTTTCCCTCCTCTCCTCGCTGCTCTGCTTTTCCCTCACCTCCCTGAGCTCGATTGAGGGAGATGATTAAGACATCAAAAGCTGTGCCTCACTGTAGATCAAAACTCAGGGCTGACGGGTGGGAGCTTGATCCCACATAGACTTCCTCTGCATCGCCACAGCCGGAGATTTGCCATTCCCAGCAGCTCTTCTGCTGCACTCCATTAGTATCTCCATGCCAATCGGAGGCTCCCTGGGGTCCAACATGTACCCAGGGATGAGTCGGGACTGTGCAGACGACCTCATCCATGTACTTGCAGGTGTCTGAGTAGTAAAACATAGTAAGTGTTACGAAGTGTTGTATTTTTTAACATCCCCTTCACAGAGCTGCCCACTGCTTATCTCTCTTCCCTTTGCCTTACTTTTCACTTTTGTTCTGTTCCTGGAGGGGCTTTAGTTCCATGCAATTCCACGCTCCAACTCAAGCTTAAGTTAGCAGTCTTTGGAATTTCTTTCTTTTTAATTTTGTTCCTGTGATTAAGGTAGTGACGAGAACAGAACAAGAACGAAGGATGAATGCTAGAAGAGGCTGCATGTAAAACAAAGCCCTTCATTTAGCACTCTATTAGTGACCAGACATATAAGAAGGTTCAGCTTTACTCTGATCTGAGCATGTTTGCTGTGCCACTGATGTAGCTTCAGATAAACTGCTAATAGGACTTCTTGTGGATTTCACTTGACTTTTGTATGAGCGATCAGACTGGTCAGTCAAACATCACATCAATCACAGGAGTTTTGTCTGAGCGACCATGGCTCAGGAGGTAGGAGTTTTTCCTGTGATTGATGTGTTGTCAACCCTTGCTCTGTTCACCTGAGTTGTCCAACACTTCAACCATCTTACCTGGTGGTGATGGTTGGAGGTTCCGATTGGGTCAGACTGACAGGTTTCTGTCAGTCTGACCCAAGCAACCTGTAGCTACAGTGTAGCTTACCACCTACAGCGTATGCATGTGTGTGAATGAGTGAATGACTGAATGCAGTGTAAAGCACTGTGGACCAGATAACGCGCTGTACAAGTATAGACCATTTACCACTTCCCTTTCTCACCTCCATAAAGGACAGATTTGTGGAGTGTAAGTTTAATAGCCGTCATGTTAGTGGATTTCTGCCGCTCTTCCAGTTACCATGGC
This sequence comes from Gambusia affinis, assembly GCF_019740435.1. NCBI lineage: Eukaryota > Metazoa > Chordata > Actinopteri > Cyprinodontiformes > Poeciliidae > Gambusia > Gambusia affinis. The sequence continues at coordinate 11,710,032 of NC_057870.1, forward strand.
CTTCTGCTTCATTGTCTACTGTACGCCATGATCTGTCAGTTTAGGCAGACAACCAGGTATTGGTATGTTTGCACTTGTAATATTGTTTTCAGTTTTAGGATTTTATTTAGCATATTTTTTTAGAATATATAAACATACCTAATTTTCCTTTCTCGTACTTCACAATTGTGCTCTCGGTTACTGCATAAAATCCCAATAAAATATGTTTGTAGTTGTAACTTGACAAAATTTGATAAAAATTCAAGAGGTATTTGTTCTTGTTTAAGACACAAATACGCAGCAAAGACACAGACAGGCAAGTTCAACGTGGGTAGATGCTCATTTTGGAATTCTCCTTGAAAGAAATTCACTTATCATCTCAGTGGTGCAGTAAGTCTCAGCTGTGGATCAGCTGTGGATTTGCAGTCTAGCAGTTTGGGTCATGCAGCTTTATTCCGGGCACTTCTGTTTCAGGATCCTGGTGCTGAGATCTCTTCTGCCCCTCTCACCCACAGGAAACACACAAGAGGACTAGCCCTCCGTCATCTCCGTGGCTTTAATTGGGTTCTTATATCTCTTTATTTTACTGTCAGCATTATACCTCTTTTCATTGTTCTACAGCACCCAACTCCAATCTCTATTCTGTACCACCACCACCAATGAGCCAATGAGACTTTTTTGGTGTTTCATGGAGTAAGCACTTTCCTCTTCTTAAATTCATTTTGACAGTTAGGTTGGAAATAAAGTGGAACCAGCAATATGCCCATATCTGGTCCCACCCCTTTCTTTTTCTTCTTCCCCACCCTGTATTATGTTCCTTTTTTCATTTGTTCTATTTTAACCATTATTCTTCCCACACAAGGCACATTGTTAAATCACCTACAGAGTATGCTCAATTGTAAAGGTCTGTTTGCTATAATTACATTTTCATGAGAATGACAAAGAAAAGTCCTTACCTTTTGATCTTTATCAACTAACGGTAAAAAAGAACAAAAAAGTGGTTCACTAAAAGATTATATTTGATTATATGGAATATGGATAAAGAGAAGAGTAAATAAAAAAATGCTATGAGTGCATAACCTGTATAACGTGATGTGCATGAGCTAACACCACACATCACCATGACAACTCCAATAGCGAAACATAGGCTACATTCATACAACAGATCTTGATGCTCAATTCAGATGTTTTGCTAAATTTTTTTATTTTTTTGCATACTTGTACACATTAATTATATGCGGCCAGAATTAGACATCTGGGTGAATTGTTTATAACTCCACATTACCCACATGCTCAGAAGAAAAACAAAAAGCACACTATTTTCAGAAGTAAAAATGGCTGCTGCTGTCTATGGATTAATTGTAAAGTTGTTGAGTTATGGGAGCTCACATTGTTGTCTCAAGATCATAACAAGGTTAAGGAAGCCAAAAAAAAAAAAAACTAAAACAACTACTTGCGTGACCTTTTGTGAAGTATTGACTGTGACTTCTACAGAAAAGTCTGTTTGGATGTGTTGGAGTGGTGGAAATGTGATGTGATGTGCTTCACTGACAAACTTCTTTCAAAATTTATCAGATTTACAATTTTCAGTCACTGTTCACATCAGTGAGTCTAGCTTTTCCTTTTGCAGAATTATGATGCATGTCTGACGTCATTGATGTAAAACTTTGATAATGGTGGTAAGACTGCAGATGCTTTGAAAAACTATTGGATATCTATCCAGTTTAATACCACATGGGGAAGTGGCACAAATCAGATTTTTTGGACGGTGAAAAGATTGTAATCAGACTGCTCAGATTTTTATGAAGAAGTCATACATGGGTTGCAAATGATCAAAAAGGATTTGGGTCACATTTGTGGACATAGCCATAGTGGTCTAAGAAAAGAGTGTGATACAGGATGACATAACTACAAATCCATGAAGACATGGCCATCCACCTAAACAGCCTGGTCAACCAGGAAAAACCACAAATGAAACCTGATGGTTGCAACATTGTGCTGTGGGGATGTTTTTGTTTTACCATGGATAGGAAACCACTCCTTTGCTTTGGCAATTACTGTGGAAACCTTTTCAGTCTTTAGATGTGTAAAGCTATATTATTTCAATTTTCATTTGTCAAAACAAACAAACAAAAAAAAAACAACTAACTGTGCACCCTTTTAGTATTTTTAAAATCCATTAAAGTTTGCTTTTTGTTGGCACATTAGAATTGTAGACACTTAGAAAACCATTGTATGAAAGTCATATTCCTAAAACATTAACTTTTTACTCTGTATACTTACCAGCTAGCAGTGTTACCAGAGGGCTGATTCATCTGGCTACATACACCGTGTTAAGTGGCAGTTTAGTAACTATGTGACCGCCTGACTGAACCTTACTCTCCCTGAGATGATGCTGTGTGATGCAACTGGCTGAGCCAGAACAGGACTGAGGGGGCAATATCCATAATTGCTGTTGAACCAAGCAGTAGCTTTTCTTACATGATTTTTCATCATGGCTAAATTTTTGGTTTTTCCCCTTAGGATCCTAAGCGTTAAGGGATCATGACTACAACCATGTTAGTGTGGTGGATTTGAACCTTTAGGGATGTCTTAGCCTCAAAGTCACTTCTCAGTCTAAGAGATATACTAACATAAGAGCAAGAGCTGAACCCTGCATGCAAAGATACAAACAGATGCAAGAGCACACATCATTGCATGACCACTTACACATGATGCCCAGACAGTTGCCTTTTACCTGTTCAAGTTGAAAAGTCCTACATAATTCAGAGGTCTGACATGTAAGTTCTGTCAAAGTTAATGTACCAAATAATTATTTTACTAATTCCTTTAAGGTTCGATTAATTGTTGGTACACCTTCTAATCTATATTGGAATGACAAGACCCAGTGAGTTTTGTCTGCATTTATATTTCTTAACTCATAATTTCTGGTTTTTGATCAGAGTCTCAGCAAAATGATTGGCAGTCGAATGAAGATTGCACGTTTGCCAGAGAGACAAACGTTCCTTTTGGACCATCCAGATCTAACTCTACGGTAGCTGTGGGCAGCCCTTCAAAACCTGACATGGAATATTGATATTATACTGACAGAAAACTAAACCTTCTTCATTCATTGCAGCTTTCCTTTTGTTTTTTTATGTCCTCTTGTTGCCCAGTGGTGCCTTCTGGGTATTGACAGCAACCCAATCCAACACACCAAGGCGGACACAAAATGATAAATGATGACCAGCAATAAAAGACACAGGATTAAGTACAACCCAAATGTTCAACACATCAGCATAAAAATGTTAAAGAGGAACCTCTCCCTTAACCATGACTGTACATATATGGTAATGTCGTTAAAAGACTCAATTATTCAAACAAAAAAGCACTATCTATCACTATAAATAAATTGTGTCCAATACAGAAATCTTACATTTAATAAGTGAACAAGAAATGTAAAAGAGGAATCAGCTCTTTGCATTTAATTTATGATTGAATACATTTTGAAAGACGACCAGTAACAAGAAGTGTTTTGTTTTTTGGTTATTGTTTCAAAATAAACCGCTTACCCTCAGTGACTAATCGGCTCATAGTTGAGAGGCCAATAGAGAGAGGGTCTGAGGCAGAGCGGAAGGTCAATGCCCAATTCCTCATCTAAAGTAGCCTCAAAATGTACGACGTAAGACTCCCATTAATAAACCTTTCGAGATGCTGAGAAGTGGCCCAATGCCTGTTTACATTCGTTGGTGATACTTGAAACCCAGAGAGAGCAGGGACAGGAAGAGAAAGTCTCTAAGGGAGGGAAAGAGGAAATAAATTACCAGGATGGTCCAGGAAGTGCAAGGCAGGTAATTGCAGTTGACAGTCCAGTCTGCCACACAGTTAATTTGAGCCTGAGCCCAGGTCCCCTCTACTGCAGCGCGCCATGCTTTTACACAGCACAATCTGTCTGCATAGGTACATGCCCAGACACCATCTCTGCATCTTTCTCTGGTTCTCTTCCTGACAGTGGAATTATGTCGTCAGCAAGATATGAGCCACCATGCCTCTCTTGGTGGGTGTCCTTATTTTTCCTATATTTTATTTTTCACTGAGAAATACTGAGTTTTGTGCAGGGTGATAGTGTAACTGTCAGTGATAGGGCGTCATCCTTAACTCCCTCTGACAGGTGGACTGTTATATCTTTGAGGGAAAATAATCTCTTACTGCTTTAAGACCAAAAAAAAAAATATATTCCACCCTTTTGCTTTGGTGAAGAGCTGTGAGAAAGGCCTCTTACCTAAATCTGCTTTGATCAGTTAATGAAAGCCATTATTTAGAAAGCTGATTGCTTTTTCAAAGTGAAGATGCAGGATGGCTAGCTGTACTGTTCTTTTACAACAGTTTTAGTTAACTTGATTGTGACCGTGTTAGAATTTATATATGCATGCCTTACCAATGGAAGGTAGAAACCTACCTACAATAAGTGAATTTCCTAATGCATGACAGTGAGCAGCATGCCTTTTCCATTGTGTGCTTTGAATGCAAACCAAAATCAAAGCACCAATTTCTCTAGAGGTAAATTTTAATAAATTATACCATCATCATAAAGTTTATTTATTTAAGTGACATTTATTTCTGGTAATTTTAATAACTTTGGTTTACAGCTAGCAAAAACCCCCAAGTTCAGTTTTTGTTCATGCTTTGGTATTTAAGCATGGGGAAGACTGAAATTTGTCCAACAGAAAGTGACAAACATTTTTCACAAGTTTGGACTTTGAGAAGTTCAGAGGCAGGAGAGAATGTGATGGACAAAGGCACATGGTGTGGACACCATACGCAGATCCATTCAGGACTTTTTCAATGGACACTCCTGAACCAGCAACACATTGAGAAATGTATTACTTGGAATAATAATAATAATAATAATAATAATAATAATAATAATAATAATAATAATAATAATAATAATAATAATAATAATAACAAATTGGACTGCTGCAAAGTGGTCGAGAGTCCTTTTTTCAGTAGGAAGTAAATGTTATATTTCATTTGGTAATCAAAGTCCCAGACTCTGGAGACAAGAGTGGTGAGTTACAGAATCCACATTGCTTGATGTCCTCTAAAGTTTCACCAGTCAGCTATCATTTAAAGAGCCATGTCATCAGTGAAAGTGGGTCCTCTATTTAATAGCCAGTCCAAAACCACTGAAGATATCTACCAATGAATATCAGAACATGCCTTATTTACCTCTGCGTTATGGAGATGCTGGACTTGCCATCCACAGTAAAGTACCAATATCAAATTTAATGACCATAGTATCATTGTGTTTGACTGGCCAGCAAACTCATCTGCCTGAATCCCTACACATTAATATATGGGACATTATCAAAACGAAGTTAAGAAACACAAAGTCAATGCAGAGCACAAAATCAACCTGCGCTTCCATTACACCTCCGCAGTACCACAGGCTGATCGCCTTCAACCAATTATTGAGATGATATATTTACAGTACATTTTAAGAGTTTACAGTATCTTCTCATTTTTCAGTGTTTTTTTTTTTTTTTTTTTCCTTTTGTAACGGTCTTCCGTAATTTTAAAATTTTATGACAAAGTGAATTTTGTGTATTGCTAGTAACAATAAATAAACATTTGGATCTATTCGAGTTATATTCTGTTTCAATGCCAAATAAACCGTTCCACATGTTTAGAAAGAAGTCAAATAATGTTTTCGCGATCCAGGCTATTTATTGAGTCTTAATTACTCACACAGATGCTGCAGAAGTGCATCAAGCTCTACATTTACTCTGCTCTCCTCAGTGTTAAGGTTGGGAATGCCCAGTGGCCTCTTGGTTTACTGTACCATGGCTGACATCTACCCCTCTGGTCCCACATCCCTGCAACCACTTGACATTTCTATCGACATTTCCCACGGTGCTCGCACATTAAAGGGCGTGACATTTCATTTGCACATGATGTTGATTAAAATACACCCCTATGGTCTGGAGAAAAGAGGGGTACAGGTTCTTTTGTTCCCTACATTTTGGAAAACTGAGATGAGATTTGGGCGTCAGTACAAAACGAGTCGGCTAAAAAGATTAAGAAGGACAAGGTTAAATAATTTTTGAGGCGATCCAAAAAATGATTTTGCAAGTTTCTTTGAGCCCCAAAAGCAAGTGAAAACATTCCATCTCAGAATAGTTCTTTATGCAAATAAGTCTTGATTTGAATCGAGCTGAATTCCCCCAGAGCCCATCAGTGGCAGGTCATATTTACATCTGTGTCAGGCCACCTGCATTGTGCTGCTGTCTGCTGATGTGTTAGCCCCAGCTGGACTTGTATGATCTGACTCCAGGCCAGGTCTCACCTGCCAGCTCCTATTGTCTCCTTCACTTTACACTGGCCTGAGGCCTGTCACTGATGGGCAGCCTGCCGTCCACTCTAAACGGCTGGCTTCCAAAGACATTCCCTGATGTCTCTTCTGCTGTGCCTGAAACTACTTCTGACAACACATCTCAGATGTTTATTTCTTATTCAGTACATGGTCATTCTTTGTCTGCTGCAAAACATAGATTGGACTTTCAATTTGACCTTTGCACAGGTTTCCCTACACTCTGTTTTCCATTTTAAAATTGTAAACTTTTAAAGAGTTGGGCTCTGTTTTTACTGACATGGATATTCTATTTCTATATTTTAAAGTTAGAAGTGCTAGAGAAAGTGTAAGAGTTACAAGAGGTTTCTCCAGCTGTATGGAACACTTAGTAACGCAGAACTGCTGATATGTCATCTATTGCTAGTTGCTGCTACAGAGCAAAAAGGTTTTGTATTCTGCTGCAAAATGTTAGATCTATTCGTACCAACGGCACAGCTCCTGATGTCACTCTAAGTCAGTTGTATTGCTTCCAGTTACCGTACCTCTACATGCACTGGAGCTAAGACAATGACAGTATTTACCAAAAGTGAAATATTTTTCCTACTGGTTTTATTTTATTTTTTTGCCTCTGTACAATAGTGTGTAGCTGGAGAATCTGTTGAGTCTCCACCAAGGACATGTGACCTCCACCTTCCAAGGCCAGTGATTGTTTTCAGTGTTAAATACTTTAGTTGGTTCTCTTTGGAAAATTTAGTCTCAGTTAAAAGAATGACAGGCTTATATTTTTGCATTCTGTGTTTTTTCCTTACCATAAATTCCCTTTTTTGTTTTGGAAATAAAAATAAATAAATCTCTCAGGTTTCCACATGTTTTAAGGCTACATACTGCATGTGAGTGTCTGATGGACAGGGGTATTAGCTGAATTTATCACACAAGAATAATTGTAATGATTCAAAAAAGTATTAAAAGCAGAGGACATATAAAGAGATGAGCGCCAGAGGGGTATCAGTGACATTTTAGTAGAAGTAATTTATGTACCTTTGGCCCTAATCCCTCAATATACTCATTAATTATATAGATTTATAGTTAATAGTGACCATCTCTGACCTGTCTTGCCTTTCTGATAGAAAAACTGTAAAAGCATCAGTCTCTGAATTAGATTAAATTAGCACAAAATGAAAAAAAAAATATATATATATACTCTTTACACTTAAGGTAAACGTTTATCCTCAAGCAGTCGATGAGAGGCTTAAAAATCGTAACATAGTAACCTAATTAGGAGCTTGTGATTTAATACCCTGTGACCGAACAGTAGTAACACCGCAAGAGGTGCTGGGGTTAATAATAGCCTGTGAGCAGCTTCATGTAATAGAACCATAATATGATAATTAGATCACTTTTAGTCAAACTTATCTGTGCAGATAAAAAATACAGCAAAGCACATGACATCATATCATCCCTCATCCTCTATAATCAACTATACAAAACATTCAACATTCACATTTGATGTTGCCCCTACTGGAATCGGCCATAGCTACAGATATTTGGATCAATTAAATGTCTTGGAAATTATTTAACTTAGCAGCTATAATGAGGATGATGCCTTCCACCTTGAAGGTGTTTTTTTCCCAATAGCTTCGTTGATGAAAGTTTCCTATGCGGCTGTAGTGTGAACAGACATTTAAACTAAGCCTTTCATGACTTCCGGCTCTCCTGCTCAAGAGGCACTAGTGATATTGATAAGTTATAAAACTGATTTGATTCTGAAAGCCAGAGACTGGTTGGTTTTTGGACAGTGAGGTCCTTTAAAGTAGGTTATAGTTGCTAGAGACGTGAATAAATCTTTTTTCTTTAACTGAGTATGGAGTGTAATCGGCCTACCTTTCCTGACAAGCAAATGTAGTTAAGTAGCTTCAGTAGCTTTGCAGTAAACCCTTGCAATCTGGGTGCACCAGCTAAAATTCATACCAGCAGCTCACTTCAGATACAGTAAAACTATCTCAAGCAGCCATCAAGTTATGAAAGCAGCAGTTATGTAATCAAGGCTATCAGCCCTCCTCAGCGAAATAATTTGCAGTGTCTACAACAGGAGACACAAACAAATATATCTGATATTCCTTTCTCGGAGCAGTCTGGCTGCAGGAGCCTCTGGTCATCCGAGCTGGAGAGAGGACAGCATGTCTGCAAAGAAATGGATGCATACGCAGAGAGAATGGGAATACAGAAGGCAAGTAAAAAGACTGATAAAGCAAAAGCGAGAGACAGGAAGACAAAAGGGGAAAAGAGTGAAGAAGTGAGCCTAAATTGGGAATCTATTACTGAGGCTTGTGTGGAGCAGCCCCTCTCTGTCTCCCGTAAACACACAGAAATGTGTTCAAGTGCAGGGGGGCTTTATAAGTTTCCCCTTCTCCAGAGTAATGTGCTTTGAATGGCTGGTAAAATGGGACTGGGAGAATTTCATTCCCGCTGCCTCCCCAGGCGACTCACCTTTGGCCCGGCGATGATATGAGCCCTTTTCTATTTTTTCCACTTTTACTCTCCCTCGTTCCCTCTTTCTATCTGCGACTGATGGAGAGGAGGGGAAATAAATGGAGAGCAGGGGCACAGCAGGAGACGCAGGGATGGGGTGTGGAGAGATGCAGGCGAGGAGGTGGATTGGGATACAGGGCTTATTTATTTAGTGGAATGAGGCAGGTGCCTTATCCACAGCTCAGATTAGCTCATCTGTTTATGCGAAATGCCACACCATGGGAAGTGCGGTCATGTCACACGAAGTATGGGAAGCCGTTTTTCTCACTATCTGCTCCTCTTGTGCAGACGGCTGGATTTGCATTGTACGTTGATGTCTGAAATTTATTGAGATCAACACTTCAGATGTCACCAGATTATTAATATGTAATCTAGCTTTTTTGTGTGTATTCTGTTGAGTGCAATTGTTTTTTGTTTTGTTTTTTACTCTTCCTGGAGGAAGCTAAAAGTTAATTTCTAGTCTATTCTGAACAAATTACTTGTTTACTATGACAACAGAAAAATTATCTTGAAGTTTATTTCATTTTCATTTTCCAAACAAAAGCGAGAGTGAAACTTTCTAAAACAATCTGCAAAATAACTGACATGTCTTTGCATGGCAAATGCATGGCAAATTATGGCTTCAGTTCACTATTGAGCTGAGATTATGTGAAGTTGGAAGCATTTGTAATGTGGAGGACGCATTTGCTAGGGCAGGAGTGTCAAGCTAGTCAAATGCGTCTTTTTTCTCAACTGCTCTCGGCACCTTGACTGGTCTGTCAAGGTTCTTATTTGAACTGTAGTTTGTGAAGTGTTTTATTTTTAACAGTCATTTATTTTGAAAAATATCAAAAATATCAACTGCTGCCTGCGTTCTCCTTCTTTCCAGGAGAGACACTTTACACATGTCTATTGCAGTTACTTCAACAGAACAACTAACACCAGCGCAGTTGCACCAGAAAGTTTTATCACCTCATGACACAAGCGAGACGTCGTGAGATGTCAGTGGGACTGACTTACCTTGTCCAGTTTCCAGCAGCCTGCACTAAGGATTCACTGTGTTGTTTATGCTCGTAGCAGGCAGAGCGCTGAGAAAATCCAGAGTGGAGATTAACGGTGTTCTCTTATCAATCGAGTGGAATGGGTGCAATAGAACCACCACTAGTGAAAGTAGTATTTTATTGTAAAAATTCCAATGTTCCTCAAAGACAACAAGTGGCCCAAAACTAACATTTCTTATCTTCTTCTCAGACTAATGCTGTCCTTGCCCTGTCTTGTCAGTTTAGATGGTCATGTCTTTGTAAGCTTTTAATTGTGCCATACTGTTTCAGTTTCTGCATGATGAGCTGAACAGTGCTTCTGAGGATGCCCCAAGCTTCTGATATTGTTTTTGTAACCTGAGCCCACCTCAAACTTCTTTACAACTTTACCCCAACCTTTTCCGTGTGCCTTCATGATGCTGATTGTTCACCAATATTCTGTAATAAACTTGTATATATACATTAAATTACATGCAAGGGGACTCGAACTCCCACAGGTAGATTTTGTCGAAGGGTCACAGTGAAGTGGGCTGATCACAAGTGAACGCCACATGTTTGGATTTTAATTCTTTAAAAAAGAACAATAAAATTCATGCATCCTTTTCTTTCCACTTGACAGTTATGCACTGCTTTTTGATTTTTATCAAAAATTTAGGAAAAAAAATAGGAGCTTATGAATTTAATGTGACAAAATGGGAAAATGTTCGAAGGTATGTAAAGTTTTACAAGAAACTGTAGTATTGCATTGTAAAAAGCTTTTCTATAAACTGGTGCATGGATATTGATTTTATTCATTATCTAAAATATTTCCTTTATGTCCTGTTCCATTAATGGGAAGAAAAAAATACAATTAAAAGTGAACGTACTTTGTGGTTTGTGTAATCGCTAGAGGTTTCCATGGTCAACTTTTCCCAGAAGTAAACACTAAAAGTAAACCAGTTAATTTGTGTTAATCATTACACCAGATGCTGAAGAAGATGCTTGATTTGCATTCCAGCAGCTCTTTGAGTTAGCGGAGAGTCTATCAAACGTTGGTGCAAAACGAAAGAAAGAGCGACAGAGACAGAAAAATTATCTGCCTTTTAAATTGTTGGTACAGGAAGGTCACATTTTCCTCCATTAGGCCTGAACCTTTTCATTACCGCGTGATGTTTCTGCCGCTACGTACAATGAAAAGATCATGGCCGTGCCACAACCTTTCACCTTTTTGTCCTCATGCGGAAAATCCTTCTGATAAGACGCGTAATGGCTGAGACATTATTGCATATGTGTGTATCTTTGTGTGTCTACCTTGCAAACGGCATGTGAGAGGGTCACAACCTCGCGCCATGCGCGGTTCCCACCCACATCTTCCTTCCCTCATCTTTCTCTATTCACTGAGCTGTGAGACTGATGCGGGGCGCGCTGTTTTGCTGCCATTAGACGATGCGAATTAATGCATCCATGATGGCACCACTCACTTTTCCAGTGGAGAGAGTAAATGGAGCAGCCTTTCACAAACAATAAATCCCTGAGGGTCTCTTTTTTTTTTTCTTTCTAGCGTCTCCTTCTCACCTCTGAGCTCTGGCTTTTCATTTGTTTTATTTACATAGCCGCCTTTATGAGCTTTCATCAGCAGGTCTGCTTATATATGAAACTAATGGCTTTGCCAAGCAGTAATTCCAAAGTGTGCATGCGTGTTTATGAGTGTGCTTGTTGGTGTGTGTATTTGCATCCATCCATATATTTTATGTGGTATTTCCGCTCCACTTCTGTGTGTGTTGTCCTCTAACTGGGGGTAGAAAATCAGCATTTTCATTAAGACTTAATCTTTGACTTTCTGCTTTACACTCACCTCACTCTCGCTCTGCCTCAATTTATCATACCTGCATCTTCTATTGATTTTCTGTCACTTTTTAGGAAGGGCTTCTACTTTTTATGCATCACCATTTTTCACATGCATCTCCGTCTGATTGTGTGCAAATGCAAATTTGTGTCTGTTTTATGGTCTCTTTATGTTTCTTGGAATCTTGGCCAGCCACTTTTATATTTTGTTATTTTATAGTTAGCAGTAAGGTCAGCAAGAAACACAAAAATAAACAGACACATTTATGTTGTGGGAAAAATAACACCTTCACCAACTCTGCTCCCCTCCTCTGCCTGTTTAACACCCGCTGCACCCCCTTCTTCTCCTCCCACTCTGGGGCTAAACAGAAATAGGTCCAGCTTAAGGCCATAATTGGTCTTGATCCTCCGGCTGCAGGCATATATTCCAGCGGTGGGTCTGGTCGGGGGGTGCTTGTTATGTGTGAAAAGGTGGCAGGGGAATGCCTGGCCAGTAATTAACAGTGTGCAGGGGACTGTGGAGGAAGAAATTTAAAAGTGAATGGGGGGAGGCCAGTTTATTCTTTGGCTCTGCTCTGCCTCTTCCTCCGCCTCCTCTGTTTCTCATCCATTCAGTCGTGCCTGTTATTGGAGCTGATGGGTTTATAGAGATTTTCACACTTTTTTGGAAGTTGGGCTGGCATTGTGAATTTGTTTTCTTTCTGCCCTCGTTTCTCACCCCCTTCGGCCCCGGCTTGCCACACACAAACACGATCACCTATGTCATCTTGCATTTGCTTGCATGCTAACACAGTCAGTTCCATTTTTACTCCGACTTTGAAAATCTTTTCTTTCTTTTTTTTATTAAAATTTTGCCAAATCTGTTGAGTACACTCACAGTTCCTTGCAGGACTGTTAATACCTCTTAAACTTTTCCAAATATTATCAGGTTGCAAAAAAATGGCTAAAGCACAATTAGTACAATGAAGAATGCATAGTTTTCAAATCTTTTTACAAATAAAAAAAGAGAAAGGTATGTATGTGTAACCAACGGCCTTCAAAAGCCACCTACTTAGTAAACATAGTCAACGTATCTGTAATTTGATCTCTGTATAAATACAGATGTTCTGTGACTTTAACACAAAAAATCTGAAAAAAGTCAAAATAGTTCTCTATCAAGGCACTGTACATATTCCCTTAAAGTTTTTATTATTATTATTATTATTATTATTATTATTATTATTATTATTATTATTATTATTATTATTATTATTATTATTATTATTATTATTATTTTATCTTCTGCATAAAATTAGACTTTTATTCTTAAATTTGAACCAGTTCAGAGTCTATTTCCATTTCAATGTAACTGTCTGGTAATTACTGGATTAATGTTTATTTTGACTATTTTCTCCATCCTATCCATGGCAGAGTGGAAGACTCACTCATCCACTCACTAAATCTCTGTGCTGTAAAGATTTAGTCTACATAATGTTTCCCATGGCTAAGCTGTCTAAACAAAGAGGGGAGTATAATATACTTTAAGACAGGACACACATATTTGTAATCCATCGCGGAATGATTAATGTGATAGAGCTCGGCCACAAACAAGTTCATGCATATGCGATTCCCTCATGTAAAGAAAGCTTATGTTTGTTTTTTAAAAGCTGCTGAGTTACATGGTTTTAGCTCAACAAGTGAGACCCAGACATGTACACACTCTCTCATGTGTGTGTTTTTTGTCAATCCCAGCCTTGCAAATAAATTCTGTCTTTTAAACATTTGTTAAGCCGTGCTGAAATGAAAAGCTGTAAACAAAAGCCCCTAAAGCAATGAAGTACAAGACAGCTAAATGTAAGCATGTTATTAATATTAATGCATGTGTCCCTGAGACGCCAGAGTTTTGCAATAAACATTTAAAAATTTTGTGCAACTCTGTCCTGTTTGCTTCTTGATGAGAATACTTTTATTTGAAATATAGAAAAACCAAGATTAAATTTTTCATCTACAGTCAAGCGTTCATTGATAAATTTGGGTTTGGGAGTCTGTTGGGATGGGGGGTGTTTACTGTCCAAGGTGAAGCTGTTTCAGTGTGTCTCTCTTTGGAGATACATAGGTATATAAATTTGTTCGTATTTTCACGTTTTGTCTCCTGAACATGGCAAGGGCGAGACCAAACATGTTCTCTCAAAACTTTGTTGTTCTGTGGCAGGAGGTGAGCTAGGTGATAAAAACCTCCCCTGCAGCCACCAAAAAGTGCTACACTAAAGGATTCACACCCATTGGACCTCTTAAACCGTGTCGTATTTCAACCTCAAACTTCAATGTATTAAAAATTAAAACAAAGATAATGTAAAATTGTTGAGTGAAAAGGAAAATTTGTCAAAGTTTTCTATATTTTTTATTTTTAAAAATTAAAAGTGTGGTGTGCATATTTTTATTAAGTCAGTCCCGAAAAAAATAAAAAATCTAATGTAACTAGTCTCTTTTAGATATCACCTGTTTAATAAAAATTTTGTCTGTTTATATTAACTTTCAACATAAGTAGAACAGTGCTGTGAAACACTGTGGAGAACTGTGGGGAAGCGGCCCATCAGTAAGGATAGGGAAGCTGGTCATGATGGAAAGATGGATGGAGCTAAATAGGATAAGAGTGTTGAAAAAAGAGAGTGCAAAAGACTTCAGAGAAGAACAGATGTCCCCCCTGCAGCAGGCCAACAACATTAAATACAAAACTCGAGTTACAATGTAATACTTTAGGTCGAGGCAAATCTTTGTGTTAAAATGGCCCAAACTTAAATCCATTTGAAAATCTATGGCAACACTGAGCTTGAGCTATTTGCAAAAGAAGAATGGGCAAAACTGTCAGTCTCTGGATGGAGATATTGGTAAAAAAGATTTTTAATTAAAAAATAAAAATAAAGACTCTATTCATCTGCCCACCCCTACCTATATGCACTTGCAGAGTCATATTGGCACTGGTGCTAGTCTCCAGCTGTCATTGAGCAGGTATTGCTGGGCAGTGCCAAACCTGAGGGTAATTTAGTGAGACCAATTAACCTAACACTCATGTGTTAGCTTAATTGGATTCTCAACTCAAATCAGATTTATTCAAATCTCAACAGATTTGAGATTTGAACAAATCTGTTTTCAACAGATTTGAATAAATTTTGGAGGCAATGGAAATGAACTTCTGGTTAAACACATTAAGAGTGTGCTTACATGAGGCAGAGTACAAACAAAAAACAATATATTTTTTAAAACACTTGTTCAGCTATGTGGCTCCTAGATTAACGGCGTTTGTCTACGTGTTTTCTTTTAACTGTGTCTGTCCATGTTCCAGCATGTGCCTAGCTGTGTGTGGTTTTAGGGGTTAACAGGTGGGAGGTATGCCATGTCCTGGTTAACAAGAGTGTTATTGTGTTGCTCTGTCCTGCATGACTGACCGTCAGCTGTGCGGGGGTCGTCCCCCACCCCAACCCCGAAACAGCACAGCAGCCACGCATGCCCGCACATTCATAACACACACACGTCTCAGACCCACACATACAAAGTCAAGGACACACCCAATCATATGCACACAAACACATTCTGTTATGCATCAGTTGCTGGCCTGTAATTGAATTGGTGACTTGATCAGTGATATTTCCGATTTGGTGGCCCGATGCCCCCCAGTGAAGAAGCATCTGCTCCTTCTCTCTTTTCTTTTTTTTCCTGCTGCAGTGCTACTGAAGGCTGAGGCCAGTGTGACACATGGCTTGAGAGGTTTTCTCTCTCTCTCTCTCTCTCTCTCTCTCTCTCACTCACACACACACACACACACCCACACACGCAGACACACAGCCACTCACAGCTGCACACATATACTTTCCTCCACCAACTCACTCATACACAGTGCCTCTGGGCACTCTTGCATTTCTGTAACACTACCCAACAACAATACACTCTCAACTGCTTGCCTGTTTACTTTGTGAAAGCTTTAAAGTCTTCCACTTAAAGGATTACTTTACCCGGATTCCCTGCCCTTTGCTTTTATTTTGGCACACATACACACTTATACACAAATTTAGACAGAGCCATTAGTCCGCTGACTAGACTGGGATCAAGCTTTTCTCTACTCAGTTTTTCATCTTAGGCACATTTTTTTCAATGTAGCAATTTTTCCTACTCCAGTTTTATCTGTAACTTTGTCACACCAATTGTCGAAGAATGTGCATTTTTGAAATTTGTTTGTTCTGTAATGGGATATGTAGCACTTCTGATAACTCTTACAGGTTTGAGCAGTGAAGTAGCTTCTCTCCATCACTCTCTCTTTCCACCCTGAAGAGGAACTCAAGTGGCCTGAGAGTCTCCACCTTCTCTCACAAAGCACCCCCTCCTGGGATGGGCGGGGCGCCACAAGCGCTGAGGCAGGGATACGGTGTCATAACTAATGGACTTGTTTACATACAGGCTAATTGTTGCCCTCCCTTGTCCTCTACTTTGTGGCTCACAGTATGACTCTTCCTGCTCTGTGTAAAGGGTTAGGAGAAGTGCTTGAGGGACTGAGGAGGCCAGCAACGTGTCAGAAACCCCTCATTGACAAAGTGCAGGCAGTGTTTTGAAAAACTATTTATACTGTTAGAATTTTTCCAAATTTTGTTACATTATTTTGTCACCATAAAAGTATTTTACCTGGATTTCATATCATAGATCCAGAAAGAGTGCAAACCAGAAACAGGGCACAACCTGAAAGGAGAATTATTCTTGATTTAAACCAAAGGGTGATAAAGAAATTAAGAGACAGGAAACTTCTATTAAATATGATGTACAGCTCTTCTACACTGGTGAAGTGTAGGAAGAAAGATGGAAAAGGTCTCATGGCTTAACCTTTCTAAAGGTTTTTCAAATAAAAATCAGAGAAGTATTGCATTTATTTCAATACTGCTTTACCTGAAGACCCATAAATAAAATTCTGTACAACTAACTACCTTACGAAGTTGAAAACGGAGTCCAGCTGTGTCTAATTCCATATGTTGAGGGAAATGTGTAGATACAAGATCAGATTTGCAAACAGAAAAAATCTAAAGTCTTTAAATGTGTAAAGTTGGTAGCAAGACACACAAACTGTTGACCCGGGAGGCCTGAATAGTAAGACATGCCACACTTTTCAGATTTTCATTTGTAAGAAAATTTGAAAATCATATTCCCTCCATTTGATTCAAGCATCGCGTTGTATTGTTCTATCTCATAAAAATACAATAAAATACATTGATGCGTATGATGGTAACAAAACAAAACGTGTTTTGGTTCAAGCAGTGTGAATTCCTTTGGATTTGCGTGTACAAATACAGTTCCTTCCTGACAGGTGTGTGCTCTAAGCCACATGACTGACATGTTCTCAGCGATGTGGCTTTTTTTGTTGTGAGAACAATTTCTCTCATTTATGAGCTACGTGCTTCTCTCTGTTGGCTTTTCTCTTTCTCAGGGAGCTGTTACTGTTATCTCATCCTCTAGTCTCTTGTCTCATGGCTGAACAAAAGCCACATAAAGGTCTGGGGGATTGAGGCTGTGATGCGGTCCAGCACGCTCTTAATTATGGCTCTCAGGGTAGGAAATGCCAGGCTTATGGGGGTATCAGCCGTTGTACTGTTCCTCAGTGATGTCTTTTTTTTTTTTTTTTTTTTGCTGTAATCCTCCTCCCCAGATAAACATTCAGCAGGGATTGATCCACTTTGCACATCTATTTGTAGTAGCGCTGAGTGATGCACTCAGATTTTCAAGGAGAAGTAGTAGATTGGTCTTAAAAGTCTGGAATAATATCCAAATACCTTTATCAATATTTCTACACAATTAAGAGTCACAACACAACCTTTTTGAGGGATACATTTTAAAGTGTCCTTAATTTATATATCTAGTATCATTAAATGGTTCGTAAAAAGCCACAAGTATCCACCACACACCTTGGAGACCTTCTGAATTGGCAAAATGTCTTGCTTACCCCTTGGAGAATGCAGTAGACAGCTGACTACTGGAGCTTATGAGAATGCTCAGTTGTCAAGTGGGAAGAATTTACATGAAGGTGCCGCTTCCAGTTTATGTGCTTTGCTTGACCCCTGCATGCCACATGGTATGTGAATGTGTGTGATGTTGAGTTAAATATGTTTGTAAGTGTCTGCTGGTTGATGGGGAGGTGGAAGGGGGCTATGTGCATGCATTTGCTTCTTCTTAACACATTCAAGTCTGCGTGACGGTGTTTATGAGTTTTGTTTCTCCCTGTCTTTGTTTGCACAAGCCTCTGTGTTATATTTGTGCATCTGTTGCATATCTAAGCACTTTGATTGTGCCTGTTTAAAGAGAGTGTGTGTATGTGACAAACACATCAGAAGAAAGTAACAAAGAGCTTGATCTCACAAGGACTAGAGGACCTATTTCATGTTACTCTTTTGACTGAAAAAAGGTGTGAATCCCATCATGTTCAGAGCTATGATGATCCAGGAAATATGGAGTCAAAATGTGATTTTCGCCTGTTGGCATTTGTTAGACAAAATTTTTGGAAAAGTCTTCACTGTCCCTGAACATTTCCACATTGTGAAACATTACAATCAACATTGCAATAAAAATCTTGTTCAGTGCCCTTTATCCAGTGCAACCAAGTGGCTTCTTCACAAGTCGCCTAAAAAGTGACCAGAGTCCAACTGTGTGTAATTTGTTCCACAGTTTGAATATCGTTCTGTGGAGGCCTCAGAGGTTTGCATTGTGAAGACCAAGAACGGCAGCAGACAGGATTTGGGTGAAGCTGTAGAAAACTTTACTGCTGGCATATGTTAGAGAATATACAGAAGTTTCAACATGTCACAGAGCACTGTTAAATCTGTGTTGACAAATGGAAAAGGCTATTAACCCGCAAAAAAGGCCATCCAGCTAAACTGACTTAAAAAGGCAAGGATAGTATTCATCAAAGAGGCAGCCACTTTGCAACTCTGGCCTTTATGCAAAAGAGCAAGAAAAAGTAATTTTTTGAAAAAAAAAAACAAATCCTAAAAGAATAACCAGTGCAAGCATTGTGCTGTGGGATTGCTTTCATTCAGCATTAAAAATGAAGGTGGTAAAAGTTGACTTGAAAATGGATCATTTATTGAAATCATTTTAGGAACACCTGTTATTATTTGTTAGTTGAGAGAGTGGTGCCCTCCTTTTGGACAATGAATCTAAATGTTATGCTCAGGGTTACAATGGAATAGTTTAGGTCAAAGCACATTCTTTGTTATAAAATGACCCAGTCAAATTCCAGATCTGAATCAAAGAATCTGTAGCAGTAGTTCTAACATTATATTAACAGATGCTCTCTATCCAATTTAGCAGAGCTTGAGCTATTTCAGCTGGTGAAGACATTTCTCCAGAAGAACTGCCAAGAGTGAAACCCAACAGTGGTTCTTTAAAGTACTGATTTGGATTTGCTGAATGCATAACAATAAGTGTGTCCTCTTTCAGTTCATGTGTAGTCAGTGGTGACTATAAATACCTCCGTGTTCACAGAGACAATAAACTTGCCATCAGTAGAAACAGATGTCCTCTGTAAGACAGACCAGAGTCACTCTCTGTTTTCTGAGGTCATTGAGCATCTGCCCAAAGACACTCAAGATGTTTAATGAGTCAGTGGTAGCCAATGCCATCCTGTGTACTGCTCTACGCCGGGGCAGCAGACTAAAGGTGTTGGACACAGACTGACTGAACAAACTTGTTAAAGCCAATAACACTGTGGCTGTGTCAGTAGAAACTTTCATAGCGTTCCTGGACAGGAGGAGGCAGTCCAAACCAAGGAACATGTTGGACAATCTTCTACACCATCTGTGTGATGGGCTGGCAGATCACAGGAGTTGCTTAGTGCACCACTAAACACACTTTTAGTTCTGCAGAAAGTGACAGTAATTTATTCCTACCTACAGTTAAATGAAACCTCTATTTGAGCACAACAGGTTATCCCTGCCATTTATATTCTTCATGTAAATATTTAAGTCTAATCTGTGTTTGTCTCTTTTTTTTCTGATGTACAATTTGACTGAGAAATTGTAACTATATGAATCCCTTCTTGCCCTGCGACAGACTGGCGACCTGTCCAGGGTGAACCCCGCCTCTCGCCCAGGACGCAGCTGTAGATGGGCACCAGCAACCCTCCCGACCCCATTAGGGACGAAGGGTGTTCAGAAAATGGATGGATGGATGAATCCCTTCTGACATTCATAAAGCGTTCATATTAACCATTTTATTTAGATTTTTATTTGCAAAACAATAAATCTTTATTGTTGATCATTTTCTTAAGGCCCTAATAAAATGCACTTAAAGTTGTTGCAACATTACATTTTCTAATGTAATGTTGCAAACTAAAGTTATTAAACTTTAGTTTAATAAGAACTTTATTAAACTAAAGTTCTTAGTTTAATAATATTTTTACTTGGTGCATATATGCTGGTTTTTCCTTCACTCTTTTATCTGAAACACCAAATTATCCCAACAAAAGGCATTTTGGTATTGACTCAGCTGTCAAAAAGCCAGCCATTGCTACATAGGTATGTTGCTGCATTTCAAACCCAATATATTACTCACCTTAATAACTAATTTTCCACCTTAGCAAATGTGTCCAAAAGTCACAATGTGCGATATGCTTTGTGCCCGTGTCACTCATTTCCAGCTGGTGTGTGAAATAACACTGACCCTACAAAACTTTTGACACCAAAGTATGGCATGTCACAAGCCACCTGAAACACACACACCTGTGTACACACACACCTACACACACAGAATGACAACAAGTACCTCAGTGGATAAAGCAATCATCTGTGACACTCACTGCTACTTTCATAAAACTACAATGTGCATGTCCCGGGGTAAAATGAAATTACCCTTGATACACAAGTCCATCCATCCATCCATCCATCCATTTTATGTTCACCCTTGTCCCTTAGTGGGGTCAGGAGGGTTGCTGGTGTCTATCTCCAGCTACATTCGGGGCGAGAGGCGGGGTCACCCTGGACAGGTCGCCAGTCTGTCGCAGGGCAACAGAGAAAACAGACAGGACACACAACCATTCACACACACACACTCACACCTAGGGAGAATTTAGAGAGACCAATTAACCTGACAGTCATGTTTTTGGACTGTGGGGGGAAGCTGGAGAACCCGGAGAGAACCCACCATGCACAGGGAGAACATGCAAACTCCATGCAGAAAGACCCTGGGCCGGGAATCGAACCCAGGACCTTCTTGCTGCAAGGCAACAGCTCTACCAACTGCGCCACTGTGCAGCCCTGATACACAAGTCACAATAGTGAAACATTTTAAAGGACCTTTATTGTAGATACTCAAAATTGAAAGTTTATTTACACATAAAGTTGGGGTTATGGTTTTGAGTCTCAAAAAAGAACAATTTCAAGGTACTAAAATGTTAATTTTAGAAGTTTTCTAGAGCAGTTGAATTCATATCCAACTCTTTTTTGCAAAGATGATTCAAGACTCTTTCAAAACTGAAACTGCATCTCACTTTCATCCAATGACTCAACTTCCCTCTCACTGCTGCTTCACACAGCTTCCCGACCGTGCCTCACTTACAGAACACCAGGCCATTTCCACTCTCTTCCCCACTCAACAAATATGTTCTTTGGAGCCCTTCCCAGAATACTTTGGCATGCACCCATACCCACTCCCAATCTGGTGTCTTACTTGACACAGCTCCAGAGGACAGCAAGGGGGCACTGAAGGTGGTGGTGGTGGGTACAACCTGAGCATTCACAGCGGAGCTGGCTCTTAAAAGAGGATGCGAGATCAGAGAGAGTAGAAGGAGAGACACACTACTCTGCTCTTACAACCTCTTGGCCAATATAAGAGCTTGCATGTTTGTCTATGGTTTACTGTGACTTTTTTGTGAACTGCTGCTGTAAAGTTATGAGCAGGTGATGAGAGGCTGGGCAAAAGGGATGAGAGACAGATGGGTGGAGGGAGTAGAAATGCAGGGTTAACATTGGGTGGGAGTAATGAGGTGAGGAAAAGGCATCATGCTTCAGCTTGTAATACATCTAGTTTAAATAATACTTCACCATTTTTCCTGTGGTGCTGCAAATGTTAGCCCCTTAAAATGAAATACATTTGTCAGAAGACATTCTGTCAAGTGTTGTAGCTAAAAGAATGGTCTGTCTGACATTTGTCTGGAAAGAATATGGCATTCCAGGCTTCTGCTGTCAGAAAAGTAAGACAACAATTTGACAGAGTGCATGTTTCCAACTGCCTTTGTTGAATTGTAATTGTAAACATGACTCAAGACAGCAATCTCTGTCTCTTTATGATGCTTAATGATGTCTTAGGAATAATTTCACTTTTTTGTGTGTGAGACGTCACCTGTTTACCTTCCTGAGAATTTCTATTATGCTCTAGCATGGATAATTTACAAAAACTAAGCTGGCAAAATGCAATGATTTCATTGCCATCAACATGATTTCATCAAACCTCTCCTAAGATTCAGTCATTTTCAGAAAACCCAGAGAGTCTTGGGTTTTCTGTTTGGCTGCATGCAGCATATAGTGATCCAACACTTCCCCTTCTCCTTTTGTTCCTCTGCACTGCATGATTCAAAGACAGCTCCAACACTTCCCCCCTTGCATATTGAAAAAAACATAAATATTGTGAAAACTATAAGAGCGTCACCAGGGTTATTTTGTAAAAGTCTCATAATATCTCATTCTTAGCCCATAGTTACAATAACATGCTTCCCAGCAAAAGACTGTACTTTCATCATTTTAGGTTTTCATGTCTCACTTAGCCAAAACCCTGTTTGTGCTCTCATTTCAAATTCCTACCACATCAAAATTGTGCACTTTGCTTGGAGAGCTAACTACATAAAGAATCTGTTTAGAGATTCAGTGAGAGAAGAAGTTCTGGTATTGACATGTACTGTGTTACCTTTTAAATGCCTGCTTCAGGTGAAGTCCTGCAACATTTTGAATAGCAGACATAGTGAGTTATTCAACCTGTATTTAACAAATGGTAGCAGAAGAGAAATTCATCCTTCTATCATCTTCAGATGTGAGCAAAAAAGTCTGTAAATTTCTGAAAATGTCTGCTGGTTTGATATTTTGAAAAAGAGACCCACAACGTGATTTTTTTTTCACTATCAAACAGCTTGATGGTTTTAGTATGATCTGGCCAGATCATATCCTCTTATTGTTTATTCATTTATTTTGCTATGAACTAAAACTAACTCTAACATGCTTTGTCTAACATGCTTCTTGCTTTTTTAGTAGTAGAGTCTTGTCCAGTGTATAGGGCAAAGCTGCCTTTGAAGTTCAGTACATTACTTTCTGTTTTCCTGAAAAATAAACTGCTCCAGTTAATTCCAGGTCTTTCTGAATATCTATGTGAACATTCATTTTTCTTCCACAACTCTTCTGTGTATTTTTTATTTTTTTATTTTTTTCATTTTTTGGCTCAGCTGTCAGAAATCTTGGACGATTCATGCTCAAATAATTTTCTTTCCACTTCCAGATAATGGCTTAAAAGATGCTCACTTGAACATTCATGAGCTCAGATCTGTAACCACTGCCATCAGGATGTTTTTCGTTTCAATGAGGTTTTGAAGGTCCTGAGAGAGCTCTTTGCTTTTACCCATCTACAGACATTTCTTGGTAATGAGAAACCTTTTTATAGCTGATCCATTAGGACTAAATCTGATGATATTAATTGGCATTGATTGGGAGCCGAATTGCTTTCTAATACTGATAGATTGTTGCTTGTTTCTCAACATTTTATGTCTTATTCACCTCTTTTTCTCCTTATGTTCAATAATTACTCTCTGAATCATTCCACTTAATTACAAAGAACTTAATTCATGGACTTATTTGTCATGTTTTTTTTCTTCTCTGGGCTACATAGTGGCACTGTTGGTAGCACTGTTGCATTGCAGTAAGAAGATTCTGGGTTTGAAACCCGACCTGGGTTCCAGAACTGAGCAGGTTGCCCAATAACTGCTGGAGACAGGCAACAGGGGTATCTGTATCATACTTCAGGTTTTTAATTATGTATAGTGTTGATTTCATCTGTACACTTATTGTTTATTATGTTGGTGGTCTTCCAAGTTTTGCCACTCACATCAAAAGCAGCTTCTCAAAAAAAACATCCCTCTTTATTTTTGTCATAAGATACAATTTGTGAGTAAAATAATGGCAACAATAAATTAAACATGCCTGATTACCAGTACACTATATGTTGTGATCTTGTAACATGTGTTCCATGTCATAAGGCTTTTATTTTGTGTATGTCAGTATGTATGCATTCCTTTAATCTGTGTGTTCATCTGTTGGTGCGAGGCTTGATGCATAACCGTCATCCTTCCTCTGATTTGATTGTTGCTACAATGAGTTTATCTGAGTGCCCCTACAGAATTACTAGACTTCTCTCTTCATCTGTGCTTTAGATTTCGCTTCATGGTCTCTTTCAAATTTTCAGTGAAGTTATTTGCTTTTACTTGGCCATTGATAAAAGCAACATTAAAGCAGAGTGACTTTGATGCAGAGGGAGAAGAACCTTTGGCAATGAGCCTTGATGAGACAGCCAGCCTGCCATGCAGCCAGGTTTTCATTAGATGAATGCCATGTGGGACTCAAGCCAGATAAGATGGGCGCCAACATACCGGAGCCAACCAATATAGTAATACCAAGGTGCTCTTTATTTTACTTC
Source organism: Gambusia affinis (assembly GCF_019740435.1). NCBI lineage: Eukaryota > Metazoa > Chordata > Actinopteri > Cyprinodontiformes > Poeciliidae > Gambusia > Gambusia affinis. Next base: position 11,734,401 of record NC_057870.1, read on the forward strand.
CTCTACGTCACAACGTCTGTCTTTGTGGAAGTCAGTGTCTGTCCCTCCGTCTCTGTCTCCCACCCCCCATCCTCCTTATAACATCAGAGGGCAAGGGTAAACTGAACAGCCACGATGCCCTTTGCAAATCAACACGCCCAGAGAAGTGATTTCCATAAAGATGTCTGGGCCCAGCTTTGCTTAGGAATAGGTCGGGTGAAATAGGTAGCTTAGTTATAAATGTCAGTGAAAGATCTGAAAGGCAAAGAGACAGAAAGCGAAGGAGGGATGGAAAGGTTTAGAATACATGATGTTCTGAGATTTTTTTCCAGTAATGTAAGGATTTGTAGCTAGTTACCTGTTTTTCAAGAAATCATGGTGCTTCTCAAACAAAGTTGCAACCAAAGGTTGCTTTTAAATGATCTTACTTAGTTTTTACTTCAGTTTGGTCTTATGCTTGTTTTGGATTTTTCCTTCAACTTGGAGTTCGAAATACTTCCTTGTACATCAGCTTGTGTGTACGCTCATGCCTATTAAACATTTCTATGTTTTATCCCATTACAACCACATTTTTCTTCAGGCTCTTTCTTCTGAATTTGCTGTGGTAGAATTCAAAGTAACCAATTTTGGATACCAAAAAATTAAAAAAGATTTTGGATTTTTTTAAAAATAAATAAAACTCTCAAAGACTGGCATGCATTTGTATTCATGCTACCCCTGGGAGTCATTACACTGTAAAGCTACCTCAGCCTGCCTTTACAAGACTTCTGGATAACATTGAGAGCAAATTGACAAATCTGGAAACTCACTCTTCCCATTTTTCTTCTCTTCAAGTTCAACTCTACTCAACAGAGAGCACGTCTGGTAAAGAAAAACATCCCTTCAACAACATCCTGCCACTACCATATTTCACAGAAGGAATCTAAGCTGTACTCATAAAGATATTTTCATGTTGAAATGTGTTTCGTAACCTAAGCGTGCCTAATCCAGGTAAGTATTCTTAGATAAACCAGCTAAACAGATTCTCTGTGAAGTCTGAGCTGGGTTATACTCTGCAGACTTAGGGTTCTAGGAACCACAGGAGTGGATATCTGGTTAGGTGGAATAGATTTTTTTGTTAGCCTCTCTAAGTAGGAAATGAGTTTGGGGTTTGGGATCAGGGGAGCACTTCTGTCAGAGGGAGATGTTAGAGGGGAGGGGTGTAACACCTTGCACAACAGCAAATGTCAAAAATAGTTTTATCCCCAAACTTTGGTCTGCTTTCTGATCATTATCTAACAGTAAGAAGGTCCTTACTGCTGCTGAGCAGCTGTATTTATCCTGAGAATGTCTGCAGGAGATTGGGAGTAGAGGCATGAGCAAATTGCATGCTGGACATTTTAGGTTATTTTTTGGAAAACTGTGTGTCATTTTCCTTATGCTTTATAATTATGTATGTTTGTCCTAGGAAATCAAAATAACATACATGTGAGTTTGTGGTTTTAATGTAATGTAAATGGGAAGACGTTCAGGAGATGTGAATGCGATGACAAGCCACTGCATGTGTCCATATCTCTACGGTTTAAAACACTCAAAAAAGAAAAACAAATTCCTAGATTATTAATGTTATGAATGTCACAATTTAAATACTTTTTTTAATTGTTGTTTTTGTTGCAGCAAGGTCTGATGTGCAGTTTTGCCTCCATGAAGGTCAGTCAACATGTTTCCACGAAGGTACAGCTGTGTTTCTCCAAGGACAGTCTTTTACTGGTGGTTGCCATTTTGCCCCCAGACCATGTAGGGTGCCCTGGATTCCCACCGGTAATAATAGCTGCAGAGAGATGTGTTGAAGTGTATAGCTGCTGCATGACTTCTTCCCTCTGCCTGGTGACAGCAAATCATTCAAAATGACACCCTAGCACTATGCAATAGACACATTCACCTTTTCCAGACAAATCTTGTAGAATAATCTATATCATATCAAATTTGAGATCGTGCCCTTTGGGATCACAGAACAAAATCAACAATAAACATGTTCTGATTAAAATTTTGGATAATTGACAATGCTGGGGTATTTCTTGAAGGGTCAAACTTTACTGTGTTTAAGGCTTAGCCAAAAATCTCCCTTTTGACCTATTAGACAGTTTTGGATTACTCCACAGCTTTGCCAGGTGCCAGTGTCTGCCTCTTGTTTAGCTTGTGAAAGACATGATCTGGACAACCCAAAGATTCACACAGTCCTATCCTTTCTAGTGTTTTTAATTTTTTTTGTGTGTGTGTGTGTGCATCTGTGTTGACCTTTAGCATTCCGGCATACTTTAAATGAGTACACACAGTCACTTGCACAAACAGCACCGTACTGAATCAATTAGTCTTTCTCCAAATCTACAAGTGTTGTAAACAGTTTGATCAGTATTTTGTGTTATTGAGCCACTTTGAGAGTGTCACTGGATCACACATCCTCTCCTTGACTGCCTTAACTTCTGAGAGCAAGTGTGTGCATCATGCGACAAATAGCTGATATCTATCAGAGCGTTAAGCTGATTAGTTTGAACTGTGGCCAGGTTCATTTGCATACATTTCTTATCTCATTAGATCGGTATCAGCCTTTGTCACCGTGCGAGGGCTTGACCAAGGTGTCTTCGTACCTCTCTGTGTAAGCACCAACATAAATGGGTGTCACCCCGGGATACCTGTGGCAAACAGCAATGCTAATGTGCAGCAATAGCAGTAGTGAAAAAGTCCAGGATTTTCAAACTTTCTCTGTCACCTTCAGTACTCCAAGGTGAGGTCAGTAATCAGTAACCAGGGATTTTTAATTGCATTTATTTATGTTCACCTTGGTTTTGTCCAAAAAAAATTGTTTTATAAAGCAAGACAGCAGCAAGACTAACATAGGGTCCACAATATGTGAGAATGTCTCAATTGAAGTTGTTGGAGCTGCTTTCTTGTTCTGATATTTTCCTCAAATTATTTAAAACTAGGTGAACTTGTTAAAATTGCATATGGTTCTTCAAGTTATTTGTTATTTGGATGCTCATGAATGTTTCTCAGGTTGTCACAATACTCTGTAGCAGACCATTTGTCATAATCCTTTTCTTACTGCTGACAGTATTTACATCTATGCTTTCTGTACTACTTCAGTGCTGTCATGGTGGACTAACTGAAAAATTGTTTCATTAACCTATTAAGAACGTACATGGACAGCTCAGCAATGACTGATTACTCAGCATTGCTTTGTCAACCCCTTCAGATGGTTCTCCCAAAAGTGTAGGATTTTGCTAATACTATATCCCATTCCAATATTTCACTAAAAGCAATGCAATATGCTTAGAGAATCAGCAACTTTGAAGTGCAGTAAAATAAGCCACTAAATTTCATTGGTAACCCTGTTTTCTGACAAGTGCTATTGACATAATATCACAGGCAACCCAGAGACAACAGCAATGGGGAATCGGACACCAATTATTTAAAATGTCTTCAATGGGACCACAATCCAATACTCAGGATAAGATGGGATCTCCTGAGTTTTGACACATTTAATCTGAGCAAAATCTAAATAGTTTATCTGAATGTAAAAGTGTTCTCAGTAGAACTACCTCTTTAACCCTCCCCAGGTCTTAATGCGATCCTCGGGAGGAGTGCGGCAGATGTCATGGGGAAGCAAGGAGTTGTCCCATCAGATGTCAGTTCCCAAAGCCACCCAAAATAAAATCTTGTAAAAGCACATACAGGGTCAGTGCAACCCAACCGAACCGTGTACAGGGTGAAAAGTTTGTGGAGTCTAAATGACGCCATCTCTCAAGACTGGGGGATGGTTAACAGAGCAGTGTTTTCAAACTCACAGACAGGGTTGCTGGGTGACTGTGGAGTATCTCCAATGGTCATTGCACAAGAGGTGGGTTACACCTTGGAAAGTTCACTAGCCTATTATAGATCACCTACATTTGATCTATGTAAAGAGACATTTTAGAGAAGGGGAAATTTGATTTAATTGTGGCAAACACACAATGTTGCTTAAAATAATTTCTAAAAAATGTCACCTAATTTTGGTAGTTTGGTATCTTTTTCTTTACTTTAAATAAAAGTGATCAAAACAGTAAAAGACAGTATTGAACTTGTACATACAATAAAGGAGATTCTTGCATGCAAAATAAAATGAAAACAGTTATTTTACACTAATATTTTACTTGAATATTTTTACATTCTGAAAAACTCGGATATGCAAAATGACCATCTACACCAGAATGAATTGACAAATGTATCCATAAACTGTTTTGAGTTTGAAGGGTATCCTAATTTCTACACAAGTGACACTAACGATTTCCCACTTACTGTTTTTCCATTGTACCTCCTTAATGATGAAAAGGCTACATGCTCGTGCCTGCAGGTTAACTGTTAGTAAGAGTTAGAGGGGAAAATGAGATACCAAGACAGCCCTTTATATTTCTGTTCCCTTCAAGAGGCTAATGCTTTATTTATAACATTGCACCCCCCCAGGTGCACACCTCAGGTCCCTGTACAGCCCCTTCTCTTCCCCACAGGTATACTCTGCGTCTCTGCTTCACACTGTGCTACCTAGTGCACCTTCGCATGCTTTTGCTTTCAACATCCCACTCCTGCGGCTGCATTAGAGGAGGAAGTCGGGGAGGGAAATACAAAGACTCCACATGACGCACATCCAATCTGCAGACTGAAGCGGTTTCACAGCCGTGGTCTCCGATGTCTCCCTGCTGCAGCTCTCTTGTGTGTCGGAGAGAAACAACCGAGTCCCCTATCCTCCAGCCCTCTCTTCGCTCCCACCGAGCCGCAGAAGATGCCACAGAGGAGCGGCAGAGAGTAAAAGACGGAGAAAAAGGAACACGCAAGGATCGGAGAAGTAGAATTGGAGGGAAGTGAATGAAGAAGACAAAGAAGTGGCAGGGGGTGTGAGGAGGGGGGGGGAAAGGAGATTGAAGAAAGCATGATAAAGAAAGAAAGAAATAGTGTCTCGCTCTTAACTTGGAGATGCTCGGTCCCTTCTTCTCACTCCAACCTGCATTTCTGGGTCACTAGAGACATTTAAACTGCACTTATAATTAACAGCTATTTTTAAACAGGGAGGGAGAACTGGAGCGGTGGCGAGGTACAAAAGCATTAAAATTGCCCCAGATTCGCTATTGAATAGGACACATCAAGGCAATATGCTGGCAGATCAAAGTGAGCGAGGAGAAAGGAGACAGGGCCGATCAGTGGGGATAAATTGTTCCCTTTATAATGGCATAAGAATAGACCTCTTTGCAGCTGAAACAATTTAATAACTGCATTCATTACCTCTGTCCAGCCTGTCTGTCTGTCGGCTGCACAACGTGTAACCGCTTTTGCCACGCACTACCTCGCTTTGTCTCGACTTCTTTTTTTCTCTTTGTGCTGCAAACTTTTCACCTTGTTCCTTTTATTTCTTCACATATCACAGGCCTGTTTTTTTTTCTTCCTCAACCTCAACCAAACACAGCATCCCCTAACCCTTTCCTCTTGGCCCCCGTCCCTAATGCCTTGCATGTTTTCCTCCATGTTCCTGCAGCAGCAGCAGCTTCAGCAGCAGAGAATCTCCTCTGAGCTCATGTGCTGCAGGCCCCACAATGAAGATGTGCAATGTCTGACACTCTTGGAATGAGAGCTCTAATAGAAGGGGAAGCGGTTATCACAGAGCTCCCCCAGGACCAGCCTCTGTGTGCCTGACGCTAATTATGGCGCATGCAAATGAATGTGCAGCATTAAAATCAGGAGGAGCCCGCCTGCCTAATTCTGCGTTGCATGTCAGTGTGTGCATGTGGCTGTTTTCTGTGTGAAATAGGCAGATTTGGGTATACTCTGACCATGCAGTCAATATATATATATATATATATATATAAATATGTGCAAAAGCTTGTTTGGACATTTAGAATTGTCTGTGCACTTACATATACCTATGCACGGCCTTTAACTCAAACACGCCTCCTGGGGTTTAGCCACTTTAGCTCTATGCTATCTTTAATGTACCTTATTATTATTGAATGAAGGAAAAAGGAAGCATACAGAATCAGGAGGAAGGAAAACAAGCGGCAACACAACAGCTTTCTCTCACGCTCGTTCTCATGCACAAACGTGAGGCTGAGCACAGCAGATCTCACAGGAGGATTCCTATAAATACATCTCTCACACATTCATGAGCAACCTCTCCAAGAGGGCGTCTTTATTAAAACCATTTTGTCTTCCCTTTGTGCCCTTTGTATGCTGGAGTGTGTGTGTGTTCACACACGTGTAGCTGTGTGTCTGCAATATTCATCAAGTTACCTACAAGTGCAGATTGGTGTATGTTTACGAGAGTGCGTTTTTGTTGCTTTACTTGCACTTTCTCCTCCGGCATCTTTATGAGCCAACATCAGTGCGCTGTCTTGTTTGTGTCACTGCGAACCTGAATTTGTGTGTCGCCTATATGTTGACCATCTTATCTCCCTATTAGCCTCTTGCGCCCTGACCAGTATTCCCTCTCTCTCCCTTCTGCTTTCTCTAATGGGTGATTTAGCCATACTTGGCTGACATCTAGCCTATTCCTTGTTTAGTTGCCATGGCTACGCAGGCCTATGGATTGCTCCCTTGCTCCTCTGGCCTTGCTGTGGATGCTATAGATGTCTAAACTATTGGACAGCAGAGCAGCTAAACACAAAGCATGCACACACCTTTAAACGTGGCAGAGCACTTGAATAAAGACAGATCTGCTGACCCTGATGAATGTTGGTACTGAAAGTGATAGTGGCAGTGAATGCAATGGGTGTTTGGTGACAAGTTAACAACATGTTAAATGCTGTTTGTCGGGTGTTTATGCTTCTTCTTGTGTTGCTATATATAAAGTCACTGTACTTTATCCTGTCATTTAAAGCTGTATTAAAGGGCTTTCTCATTTCACATTTAATGCTATTGCAGATCTGGTCCCCTTATGACGCAGTAGCCAAATACCAGACATGACCCCTCAATGATAAAATAAACTGTCATCATTTTAATATAATTGGTTAAACAACTTCCATATATTTACTTTCTTTGTAGAATATTGCTCAATAGCTCCAATTCAATTTCAATTCCAAATTTAGAAATATAGAGGCTATACTTGAGCTTTGCATCATGTCAAAATGTTGTTCCCTCAGCAAAAAATATACCTGAAAAGTCGCTATGATTTCTTTTTACATGTATGAGATGCTCTATTGTCTATTCTGATAATAAAACATGTTGGGCTTTTTCCGTGACAATGACAGCTAAAAATTTGTTTTCTGTTGACAATGACTGTATCAGGGTTAAGAGTCTCTAACTGCAAGCAAGTTTCTTTTCCTTTCATAATTTTATTTCATTGTACAACCCATCTAAATATATTAGCATTGACGTCAAGTTGAACCTTATTCGAAATTTCCCAAGTGATTTTGTTACAAAACTGACAAAGTAGTTAATACTGGAATGATTTAACGATTCTGTAGCATTAAATTTACAAACTAATTTGCTTCATCAGAGTTTGCTGTATTATGCTCCAAAATCTCTTTCTGTCGTTCTCATATTGCCATCCTCCAAACACCTTTGTCTTTTACATTTGTGAAATATATGTAATTATGAATATCTGTTATTTTTTTAGCTTGTTTAACATATAAAAATTGAATATCGCCTTTGGGATGTGATTTTTAGTTAGAGCTGTTTTAGCTGCTTTCTATAAAAATTACAGAAGAACAGCTCATGGGGGCAAACAGGCAGGAAACAAAAAGCACTTCTGGATTTTGTGAGTGTTTCTTCCTAATTTATAAGTTGGAGGTTGGTAGTTGTAGCAGAAAAGCTTTGGGGTCAAAAAGATAAAAACAAACACACTTGAAGTTCTCAATGCTTTTGCAAAAAGATTTTGTTATCTTTTGAAGTGTTCACTATTGAGAGCTGAAAAAGAGATGGAATAGGCACACGGGTAAAGAGAGAGCCAGAAATGGGAGAGCAAGTTAAAGAAGTACGAAGCCCTTGAGTTGAAACTGTGCCTGCCTGGGTCTACAGAGAGCAGATGACAGTAGCTTTGGTTCCTTTTGCGGAGCGCACAGTACTTTTGCCTTACATAACCCTTCCCGTTGTGCTTTTTTTCAATTATTTGGGGAGAAATTTTCCGTATGCACTTTAAAATTTCATGCTTTCATGTGTTCCTAAGCTGGGAGGAAAGAAGGGTGCCATCATAGATCATGCAGAAAAGACAGCCGCTGACAAGCTTGCAGAATATCAACAATTATTATATTCTTTAAGGTATATCAGCAGAGTTTATGAACATGTGCAGGGAATGAGGGAGAGAGAATTGACACTTAAGACAGTGGAAGAGCACATGCAAACACAGACGTTCTTATTTTTCACCCTTCCCCCATCCCAGATTCCCCCTAAGGTGCCCCCTGCTCCCCTTCTCCCCTCCTTCTGCTTCTCAGTGAGGTTAAAGCGCACCTTCCCACCAAAGGGCTCTGGGGTCACGCATCTGCATGTGAAATGTGAACCCGCTGACATTCCACGGCAGCCCTAAGCCGTGCAGTCCTTTTGTTCACTAGGGTGCTAGTGTCAGGCCTAACAAGACTAGTGATGGTCTCTAAGAGAGGACCAGGAGAGGCAGAGAGTTGTCGATGCTCTTTGGTCAGCGGTAGGCATATTCCAAGAGACAAATAAGAGGTTAAGGTGATACAAATACTCTGTTAAAGTACGAAACCTTCAGTCAAATAGCTACCATACAATTAATGACATGGATTCGGGTGTGGTAAAATTGTGTGTGGAAGGGTGCTGGGGGGGTCCATATATCTTGAGTGAGGTCAAAGGAAACCATGAAAGGCCATGAAAAAACAAGTTAGAGGTTTCCTTGACAACAGTGCAGACGTTAGTGACTTAAACACCAAGTCAGGCATTGTAATTTATTGCACACAAAACAAGAGTGCCTAGCTTACATTGTGGAATGTTGTTTCCAGGCTTTTTGCAGCCCCCAATTTTTCAATTGTCTAAAGCCAACTGAACATTGTATGCGTTTAAACATAGCGGAAGGCTTTTAGGGACACCTCAGAGTACGTACACACCATTTTGAATCAGGCAACACACAGACGTGCAGGGATGGGGTCCTTTCAGTTTGTGAATTGAGTTCGGAGGCACAAAGGGCAGCTATTCACCAAGCAGTGATGGACTTCACACTTGCCTTTATGTCCTTTCTGGCAGGCAAAGAGAAAGAGGAGAAAAGTAGAAAGAAATACGAGAAATAGAAGACACTTTTCCCTGGAATTCTGGTCTAGATTGATAAACATCTCTGCAACTTCCTGATATTTATTTTTGACGGGGTTTTGGGGGGCAGGAATGTCATAACTGAATCCAACACTGGAGAAAATGAGCCGTGTCAACAGGTTGAAGGGAGTAAGCAACAGAGATGGACTGTTCCCACTTTGTGGTTACCTTTTTGAAAATGCCTTTGTCTATGCACAGTGTGAGCATAAATGTAAGAGTAATTTATACTGCTGCTAAGTTAATACACCAAATTCATTGCCAGGATCACAATAATGTTTATGTTGCATTTCAATTAAAATATATATTTTTTTAAAAAACAAAGAACATAAACATCTACTGGATATAATGGCATTTGTCAGAAAAAGAAATGCTCATTTATATCATTGTCTTTTTGCCAGTCTTATTCTCTAAAACAAGTACAACAAGCTGATATTAGCAAGATTATTAGTCAGATTATCAGCCTCCGCAGCTGGTGTGCAATTTGCCAAACTTTTATTAACTGACCTGCCACCCATATCTTGAAAATTGTAGTTTTAAAACATTGTTGCTTTCATAAATTGATGGGTGGTGCTCCTTCGGTCTGTAAAGCAAAATTCTGTGTACTTTTCTAACCATAAATAACACTCAGATCAAGGTATTTTTAAACAAGGAAAATGTTCATAACTTTATTTAAGGAGGCTAATCGGCAGCTTGCAATAGCTGGAGGACGGGCAGTACTGTTTTACACTGACATTGAAAAGGACATTGTTGGGATATTATGATGGAATGTGTAAGAACCATAATTTGTTCTAAACCTGGTGATATCTTAAATTGGTGTAGATTACCAGGCATCTAGGATAATCTCAAACACCTAATTAGCATTAATCTTGACTACACTCTTTTGATGTTTTTTGATGATGCATTTCTCAAACAAAATGTTTCTTCAGTTCTGATCATTGCCAAATGCTGTATGAACATGAACAACTCACATATTGGCCAGAAGGAGCCTTTTGGATGAAAGGTGAAACTTCTGCTTAAAGCTGAAGTATGTAACCTTCATTCAAGAAAATGTTGTTGTTTTTTTTTCATAGTTGTTAAAATGATCATTATGTCATGACAATGTAAGACAGATGAAAAAATTGATCTCATCTGCCTTCTCCCAGTGCGGAAATTCACCACTCAGTGAGAAACAACCAATAAGAGCCAGGAGGAGGGCCTTAGCGCTGTCAATCACTCTTGTTATAACTGCCAAAAAAGACAAGCTTTGGTAAAGTCTTGTCTTTTTAAAAGTGAAGAAGGAAATCCTCTAATATACTTCAGGGGGCTTTTAAGTACCTTGCATAAAGATATTATTTACTAGCACTGCTACATAGGGATATCTTTACAAAGTGTTATTAATCATTACTTGTTATTTTAGCCTTTGTCATAAAAGAGATGTCTGACAGGGGAGGAGTAAATGTGTCATAATTTACAGCAAAACTAAATACCGATAATGCATCTTATACTGCCATTGTAAATCCATCTTACTGAAACTCAGGTGTCACTTGCAATCAGTTTTGGTCAACACCAAGAACCCAGAAAACTTTGCACATAAATATCCCGGTGCTTTTCTCTCTGTGTCCCTCTACTGATTTGACGTATTGCAAGGTAGGTCTTACTCTACTCTCCAGCTCCCCTTTACCTCTGGGGAGCACGGAGCAGAGTAAGTGATTCAGTTAGCATTACCAGATTAGAGCTGTCCATCCATCCGGTCTCTGTTTCAAAACACATTCATTCATTCTCTAGTTAAGAAACACTGGGGGGATCCTCTCCACTCCACTTCCACCCTGCCGCCAAAGTCTTTTATGATGTCCATAAAATGGAAGAGTGCAGCTTTACTTGAACTAATAATATCTGAGCTTACAGAGCTGTGATTGATGATCTTTAAAGCCAGGCCGATCGGTCTCATCTTTCTTCAGATTTTTATCACTGACTTGTTTGCAGTCATGTGCAATCACAAGCACCGGGAGAGGTAACAAGTGCTTGATGTATGATGCTTGAGCTACTTTTGTCAGCTGCGCATTTCCCTTTCCCTCCCATCGCTTTTCTTTTTTCTTTTTCCTTTTCTATTTTAACCCAAGGCTTCTGTTTTGTTGCGTCTAAAGAATTATCGCGGACTGTTGGTTTGCTGCGTTTTCCCTATCTCTGTCTCATTGGCTGCGGGTGTTTCTCTTTTTACGTTTCATCATTTTAGATTGTGGCAGAGTATTTTCATAGGGGATTTGGCGGGAGATGAGGCAAATATATATATATATATTTTTTTTTTTCACTTTTAGCCTTTTTAGTTTTTTAACTATTCTCCGCACTCATTTTCATGTTGTCAAGTTTTCATAGTTTCTCACAGAGATGTCCTTTAATGCTGAGACATTTTTAGGCAAGCCTTTTACTGTTATAGTTTCAAAAAGCAGATTAAAAAGTTTGGGAGGGGATCTGTCCCCCAGCCCCTCCATTTGAGCACCTAATATCTTTTATGGTGTGTGAGGAATGCGCATCTCTTTAAATTCCAATAAATCAACTTTATGGAATCTGCCGTTTGTCCATTTTAGCCACTCTGCCTTGTGTGGACGGAGCAGGAAATCCTTCTTTGTGGAGTCTTCCATAGTTTGTGCAAGACTTCTTCCCTTTAGTATGCGAAATATGGCCGTGAGTGAGCATGTGTTTGTAGTTGTCGTGTGCTGTCCCTCCTCCCCGACTCGATAAAGAATTTCACCTGAGGATTTCAGATGGAGGTCCCACATGTAAGATGGGCTTTCTTTTTTTCTGAAAGAGCTGCAACATTACACAGGCCTCAAACAGTTCTCAATTCCTCCACTCTCATCTCTCTGAGGTATTTATCTGCAGGGCTAAAAGTTGATCAATCTTACAAGATGACTGGAGGACACCGTCAGAATGGTGAAACCAGCTTGTACAGGATAGGTTTGTGGGACAGGGGCAGCAATAACAATGTTATACATCAGTTGTTGGGAATTTTGATGTGGCCTTGGCATTGCAAGCTTGGGGGATGGCGCCCAGTCTAACTCAACTCTCTGGATTTTCACGGACTTCCTCTTCATACTTAGAACTTTAAGTTACTCTCCGCAAGGGTGAGGTCTCATTTCCTCATCATGCATTTTCTCTGATCTTGCTCTTATTCCTTTTTGCTTTCGGTTTCCTTTTTTCCCATTGTTTCTTTCCCACACCCCTCCTTCATCTCTCCCATCTTCTTTTACCTCCCTCTCTCTGCTGTCGAGGAGCCACTCTATGATTGATTGTTTCTCTGTGGAGTCTGACAGGATGTAGAACACTCTCGGCCCCAGGGGCCCCCGGCAGTCTGCACCACCTGATTAAGATTCCCCGTTTAATCAGCTGCACGGTGCTACACCGAAACCACTCCCATAAACATGTAAAAAAATAAGAAAGGTTCCCTTTACTGAAAGATAACACTGTTTATTTTCCTTTTTTACTTAGGAGAAGTGCCCTTTTTTTACAAACCAGATAACTTCCTCTCTTGGGCTCAATGGTAGCAGAAAAGAGAAAAACAAAATGTCTACTACTTAATAAAGTTCTCTGTTCCCTTACAGAGTTAAATCTGGGCAGCTCTGAACCTATTGTGACTGGTAATAGTATTACAGATAAAAATCTTATTGTTTTTCTTTCTATTGAGACTAAAAGACTGACAGCCTGGGTTGCATCACATAATTGAGGTGAGAAGAAATTTCCATGGTGTCAGAGAGAATGTGGCTCAGCCAAAACAGATACGGTCACCTTTATCAGGACATATTTTGTACAGAAAACAGCCACTCTTAGACTTTCACACATGCTATTCTTTGGTTCACACAATGGAAAAAGCAGAGAATATACTTAGCTTTTCATAGATGAGTGACAAGAAGAAACCAATTGCTGAATGAACTCCACAAGTCCCATTTAAAGTTTGTGAAAAGTTATGTAGGAGAAATAGCTATCCTGTGGAATAATGTCTAATCAGTCAGGGAGGATGGAAGGTGCTAATTACAGGGGAAGATTTAGGTTAAATAGTCATTTGAGATGGCAAAAGATATGAAATAGCGCTGATCTATGCTTGACCTGCCTCCAGCACCCAGGCAAGCCAAGAAGAAGTCGTCTCTGTTAATACAAAACCATAACAACCCTGGTCAAAGTTTGCCTTAAGAAACAGCGGAAAAAAGGTTCACCCTGTGTTAATACTTTTCCAAGACGCTATCTGTAAGCAACGGGTTCAGTGTGGTAATTTACGGTTTGCATTCTTGTTTTTATGGATCATACTGGTTTATCAAGCATGAAAAAGGGAGTACTGACGGTGAATCCCTGGGCTTAGTTACAGCTTAATATAAGCCTCATCTAACTCTGGGCCTCTTCCAAATTTGTGCTAATATGGTTTGGGATGCAATTGCAAACTCATCATTACAAATATTCTCAATCTCCAAGTCTTTGGTTGAGAATAAAAGTATTTTAAGTCTGTGTTTAATGCCTTCTCATATCCTCTTTCCCGTGAGCATGTTTTTATACTCACATTTATATCTGTCCATGTTTTGTCTTCCTGCTGATGCCATCAGTACACACTTTGTGACTGATGACAGTCTACGCCACAGTCTGATGCTCTGCTGCTTAATGCCTTTTTTGTTTATTAATTAACTGCAGGACATATATGCTGAGAGACACCTATTGATTCTACTGCTGCATTAATTGATTTTGTGCTTCACTAATCATATTGTTGCTGCAGAATCATTACTTGGCCACTGCACTGTCTTTCTAGTGTGAGGCCTCTGTGTTGATTTACTAAGCTGTGGCTGGTTTTGTGGGAGAAGTGTTGTGTGTAGTTATCATGTCCGATAGAGAGACTTCTGTTAACGTTATTCTTCTTCATAACAGACTATGAGTAGGACTTTAAATCTAAAGGCAGAAAAATGTTTACATAATGGTGGGATTTTGGATACAATAATTGTAAATATTATCACGTCATGAACACTAACCAAATAGTCTGTTAGAGGTGGAAGAAAAAGGATACAGGATTACCAAAATATTTAATAAAAAATAAATTTAGTATGACACTTAGTACAAGCTGAGTAAACGAGTTTACAATTTCACCCTTCAATAAAACGCTTTACAACTATCTGCCTTTAGAAGTCACTTAACTACTATGTAGAGTCTAACTGTGTGTAATTTTATCACACCATTCATATAGTGATTCTGCAGTGGCGTTTGATGTTTGCTGGAGAACATTAGTAAAAAAAACAAATAACACCATGAAGACCAAAGACCACCAGGCAGGTCAGGGATCAATTTCTACGAGAAGGTGAAAAAATAATGTCCCAAGCTGTAAGATCTCAAAATCTATCAACATAAAGTGGAATTGCAAAGCTACCTGGACATGTCATCCAATTGAGCAATGACAGCTGGCAATCAGTAAAGGAGCCAACGGGGACATGGAGGAACTGAGATCTATTGCTCAGGCAGGAGAATCTGTTACCTACGTCTAAAAACTCTTAAAAAATCTTTAAAAATCTAGCCCTAGCAAATCTGGCCTTTTTGGAAAAGTATCAAGATTAAAGTTACTATTTCAACTATTTATAAGAAGTTCAATATCCAGTTGCCACCAAACCATTTAGAGGAGACACCAAACATGTGGAACATGTGGTACTCTGGTCAGATGAGGTGAGAATGGAGGGATGAATATGAATTCACTTTAATGCATTATTTTGTGTTGTTTTAGCATGCAAAATCAGATATTTGTAACAAATGTTAATATTTGAGAAAGATGGAATGGATATAAACACCCAGTACCCAAAAAAGGCTTCTAGGTATTTATAATTTGACATTTGAGAACTTTATACAATTCTTCCTTGCATCTGTAGAAGCAGAGACTGTTCAGCATGCAAACACATCAGAAATGACAGATTTAACTGATCAGTCTAGTTATTTTCTCTGCTTTGGAACTAAATGATCTTTCCACGCTTATACAACATGACGAAGTTAACATCCTGCTGTGAATGTAAAAATGTCTCACTAGTGTATTCCTGTAAATAGTGTTTCTGTTCTCAAAGTCCTCAAATGTAAATGCATGCATTTACATCACTTTATTTATTAAGTTTTTATTGCTTGATTTAATTTGTATGACTTCCCAAAAACAGCCTTGTCTGAAAGTGTTTCTTTAACAGTTTGAGTTTGGACTCGCATAAATCTTATAGGTGTACTGACATACTTTGATGAATAAAAACCTTCTTAAATTTGGGCAGCAAAGAGTATTCTCATACAGTATATTACCATTGTGTCATTAAAACAAACAGATTCCAGTGTTTGTGCATATCTGGCTGCCAAAAGGCTCCCCAGTGAGTCTGACCGGGGGTTATAGTGTAACCAAAGCGTCTGTCTTCTGCTCACCACCCAGATCCGCCGGTTCAGCTTGGCTGGGCCCAGTTGTCTTGGTTTTATACTGACGACTGTCTGGGAAAGGTCTGTCTGGGGTTCAAGTACATTAAAGTCATCCGCTCGGCTCCCACTGAGCCGCAACACAGATGGCTCCAGATGCAGCTGGCACAGCATGGAGCAGCACCTGACAGCGCTCATTCACCCAGACGCACGGAAACATTCACATACAAATATAAACACAGGGCAGCACTCAGACGCGTGCACACACTCAGGTATCCTCATTTTGCGTACATAAATGCATGCAAACCTACACACACAGAGACACACGCGCAATCGCTCTCCTTGATGGAAGCGAATACACTTATGTTTTACATACTTACACACACACGCTCACAGCAGGAACATATGCTGCCACGCATCTACAAATCCTCACAGTTGCACACATACGAATACGCAATTAAAGAGTCAGATTACCGCCCAACGCACACACACGCTCAAACGTAAACCCGTGCATATTGTGCTCAATTTCAAACATATGTCAGGGCATGTTGATGTGCAGAGAGCAGAAAGCGGGCAGAGAAGAGTGGAGTAGGACAGCTGAGAGAAGTCACAATGAACACATCCACATCACAAACCAGAAAAAGTCAATAACTTTTATGCAATTGTAAACAACATTTCTCATATTTATTTCAATTTAGCTTGATGCTAAACGATTTTATACAGTCAAGAAGAAATGTGAATGTAAAGATGCAAAATATTTTAAAATAAATCACTCTTTTGTAACAGGTGCATCTCACTGAGTAACTGAAAAAGCTTTTTTTTTTCTGACATGCTCATGTAGATCTCATCTAATGGTTGTCATGGAGACTTTGTGACCCTAAGTTGCCACGTTTTCTGTGTAGTTTTCTATTGTTAAGTTATGAAGTTCTTTTTCTTTCTTTTGTGCTTGTTCACTTTATGATGTGAACACTGGTCCTCATCCTGACTAATGATGATAAAACTATTTAAAAGTACCTTTGTGTTTCATCATATTTACATCCCTGAGAGATAAGGTCAATAATTACCAATTAAAAGTTCTTAGAAAATTTATTCGACTTTTAAAAACACCAATTAAACATCTTTGTGGACTAGGAAAGGAAGCCTTAGCACCTGGAGAGAAGCAACACTAGCACAGGAAGACCATGCAGGCTCCATCCAACAGACCTCAGGCCAAGATTCAAACCCATCAGATTACTGATCCACTCGTAATCACTGCTCCAATGTGCAGCCTTTTTACAGTAAATAACTTTAAGAATTCAACTTATAGAAACACGTCACTGAAAGCATGTCTCATTATCAGTGCATATAAACCTTAAAAGACATATTCATTCTGTAAAATACAAAGAAACAACTTATTAACTTGGAACTCTCATTCTCCCAGTAGGATCTCCTGCTTTGGCTGTTAGCCATGCAAATTTTTCATCTACATCATTTCACTGAGCCTTAATTAACACAACAAGGATTCAGTGTCCTCAAATGACATAACTCGGAGCACAAATTCAACCTCATTAGCTCTCGGTATCTCCTCAGCCAACAAATGTAAGTGTGGATCACTGCACCCAGTTTCGGTTCTATGTTCTAGAGGATGTACTTAACGATTTGATTTGTTGCTCAACCAGCTGTCCCAAAACTTCCCTGCTAAGATCTCCAGCTAGGCCTCTAGCTACTTTGTTATTTGAGAAAGGATAAAGGCAAGATGTCTTTTTTAACTTCTTTTTGTAAAATTAGACCTAATAGATGTTACTGTAATTCCTAAAAAGCATAACTAAGAGGGCATTTCTGCTGAGTATCAAGACATTTAAACTCAGAATGCCTCTTTTTTATCATCTCTGTCTTTATCCTCTCGCTTTGATGGTTTTTGGCAATCTGACTCAGTTCCCCCTCTACTCTGAGATTGTCACTGAACTGCTACAAAATTAGCCCTGATACATTTGTGTCATTAAAAAGTGCCAAGTAAGCAATTCTTCTTCATCTGCTGCTTGCTTTGTGCCAGAACCTCAAATTAAGTTGGTTCGGCTACAAATGTAACCCACCTTAAAATGTAATGCCGCATTTAAATGTAGAAAAAAAAAAGCACTTGTTTCAGGACTGGGACACATTTACAGCCGGCTCCTGCATCGCAATGTTCCGTTAAAAGAATTGCTTATTGTAGAGTAGAGATGCTTGCCAAGCGCTGTGTGCAGAGGGGTTTTTGCTACAAATGTCACTGGTTCATTAAATGAAGTGCAGTAACAACATATTATGTTTGTTGCATTTGAATTCTTGGCGCATCGAGAAGCGCTTGGCGAGCGAGGCCCTACCTGCCCGCGGTACGGTTATGTCTTTAAGTGATCTATAAAATGTTATTATTTAAAACAAGCCCTTTATGGATTGCTTACGAGACATGCTTAGCACATGATTGATCTGACCTTTTGCAAACTGTCGTTCTTTGAGAAAACACCAGCCTTAACCTTTTTTAGTTGGATTACTCCACCAGCACTCTGGCGTGTGTGCGTGTGCGTGTGTGTGTGTGTGTGTGTCGGGGGGAGGCGGGGTATGTGTGTGTGTTTCTCAAAAGGTGTTTGTATGTCTGGGCTTTGCTGTGGAAGCACGTGTGTTTGTACGCACAGCAAAATGCCATCAACCAACGCCTGCCGAATATGCTTTTATAAGGTTTGCTTCACAGAGATGAAAATAATACATTGCTGATTGATTGATCAATCATGTTTGAAATGGTATCAAAGTCTGCATGAGACACAGTGTGTGTGAGGGCATGTGTCGGCGTGTGTGTGCGTGTGTGTGGGTGTGTGTGTGTATGCAAGCCAAGGCCTGATGCAGAATAGAGATTGATGGAGGCTTGCCGTAAGGAGGATACTCAGTTATCTCCTTGTAATTAAAATCCACCTCATAAAGATTATTGACTCCCCCACCGCACAAACCAGCATGCCGCTGTGCTTGGCAGGGTTTGCAAAGCGCTTCTTAAAAAATGAAAAATAGCATATTAAGCAGCACATATTTCCCATTTATGTGGAACATTTAGATGTGGTTAAGTTATCGTAATGTGCAATAAAACCTGGATGTGAAATTTGTAATCCACTTTGGAAAATTGCTTGCTATATTGCTTTAACATTCCCTGAAAGAGCTTTTGAGATGTGTGTGCCAGGTTTATTGTATGCTATAATTTAAAAGTCCTCAATGCGAGGCAGTAAATATAAATTTATTAGTGCTGGGTTTAAAAAGCCAGACTGAGGTGGGATGAATGACAGGATGCTTGAGTGTTTACAGTCTGCGAGTGCGTACAGTGTGTGTTTTTGGTACGTGCCAACTGAGAATGTGCTCCCTCGGCTCAGCGCACAATAAAAAAGATGAGAGAGTGCGCTTGGTGGGAAGAACTGCCATGTCAGTCGGCTGCACTAAATATACTTCTTCTTTCTTACCCAAAGTAAATAGCCATAATCTATAGTTTCATCTATTTCTGACTGAGGTCAGTGTTTCTTTCTTGATTTTGGGGAGAGATCAAACTTTGTTTTTATGAAAGTTTATGTGATTTGTTCTACTTAAAGCAACTATAGCACACAGGTGCATCAGAAAATAATGATCTTGATTAGGTGAGAAGCATGTGGTAGGAATGTGCCACCTTGTTTATTTAAGTTAATTTTACATACCCTGCTAGAAATTATATGAATTTTGGTGGCACTGCATGTCTTACTGATGTATCCATCTGAACTTTTGCCCTCTCGCTTAGATCTTCAGCAGGTGGAGAGCTGCTTTTCTGGGGTCAGATCCCCTGTGTTTCCCGGGTCAGTTATCACGCAGGCCTCCAAAGGCTACGGACCCCCCAGGCCGTTCCGTTGGCAGGCCGTAAGGTATGTGTCAGAAAGACTGCGCAAATTATGTTTTCAAAGGCTGGTCAAGTGTAAAGCAGATGAAGGCCCGTTTTAAGAATAAGAGGAGTTTTAGATGAAAAAAGTAAAAAACAAAAAAAACAAAAAAAGAGAGGACATACATTTTGAATTCAAATGTCAGAAGGTTGGATTTGCATTGCTTTTTGGCTACTGCCGCCAGCTATAATTATCTTCAGTCTGAAAGAAGCATTAATCTCGCAGTAAAGTAACAAAATGTACAAGTTATAATAAAAGAAAATGTAGCTACTGTCCTCAATGTTACCTAAATAATTATCATCATCTTTTTAAATAAAAACCACACATACAATGTAAATGTAAGTTTTCGACTCTTGCAAACATTCAGCAAAAAAAAAAAAACTGAAAGTATGTTCTCATACAATGTTATAAATGGTACTTTGCTTGACCCGAAGAACCTATCAGAATTTTTCTTCGAACCTCAAACTTCAATTTCTTCTACGAAGAACAAAAAGTTGTGCATAAACGTGAAGTGGAAAGGAAAGGAGACAGCAACGTATTTTAGAAATATAAGCACAAATTGTGGTTTGCATTTATGCTCAGACTCCCTCTCCTCAAGTCAATACTTTGTATAACTACCTTTTTACTAATCTTACAGCTGGAAATCTTTTTGGGGTGCTTTGCATAACTTGAGACTGAAAAGTTTCCCTCTTCTTCTTCTGAAACATCCACACAGGACTCACAGTGGCTATATGTGTTCAATGTGATATTGGGTGTTATGTGAGAGCCCTGCAGCCAAAATTATTTTATTCCATTGGTTTTATATAATTAGAGCATGAGGCCTAAGATGACTCTTTGTAAGCAATGTGACCTTTCTTGTTAATTTCCCATAAAGGCCTCTTTTGTGGAGTGCACAACCATGTTTTGTCAACAGAACATCCCTCTGAACTCTGAAGCTCCTCCAGAGTAAATATGAATCTGTGGGCTGCTTTTGTGATTAATGTTCTTATATGTGACAAAGCATGGTAGGTTGGCAGTGTTGCCACTCTTTTCATTTTCTGATGATGGATTAAACAGTGATCTGTGAGTTGTTCACGCAGTCTTTTCTGTCGGCAGGACTCCCTCTGAGGAGATAGAATCACAATAGCTGAACTTTAAAGTGGAATTCTGGTCAAATATCAAGTCAGACTTGTGTTAAAAGTTCCATAATGAACAACCTTTATTTATATTTGTGATTATAAGTCAATTCAAAAAAATTAAATCAAATCTCCAGAGAGCTCTTCACTAGCCGCTCTTTGAAGTTCTAAACTGTAACAAAGGTAAGCTACCATCACAAATTTGTAAAATTCCTCCACTGGTATGTATAAAAAATGAAAAATATTTATTTCTCTTTAAGTGTATTTACCATGACCTGAAAACTGAGGTACACACTGGAACAAGATTTTACTGTATTTTAATCCCCTTCTTACTAACTTGAGGACTTCTGGAGGCTATTTGTTGCTCTTGGTTCAGGCAGATTAGAATAAGAGGAATTGATTAAGAATGTAAACTAAACCATTACAGTTTTAGATGCTAATTCAACTTTGAAAAACGTGTCTTTTTGTCCCCACTTGTCAGCTGTTCAGTACATTGTGTTGGTTTTTTGATCAGTGCTGATGTTTCAAATGCAACAAAATGTGAAACGTTTCAAGGGGAGGCGAGTCTGAAAATGTGTGATCCAAGTTTTCCAACTTTGAATATTCCTAATTTTTCTTTCCTCTCTGACGTCTGATCATCTTCTCCAAATGATGTCTTGTTTCCTCCATAAAGCCCCTCCTCACCCACTTTCTCACTCATCAAACCATAATTCACTTCAGAGGGAAGCATCATTAATGCACAGTAGGACCCAGCAGCTTGATGTGTGCTAATTACATTGTGTGTTTTACACGCTGGATGACTTTTGCTTAGTCAGTGATGAGCTCAGGCTCTGGTAATTGTTTTTTGTGGTGTGATGAGTTTATAAAACCCTGTCTGTGCATGATTATCTGAGCACCTTATGTATATGTAAGCCCTCCATTTGTTCATTTCTGTGCAGGGGATCTGTGGAGGTTTTCATTTTACCACAAGAGCATATTCTACGCTACTTGTTTGTGCTAATGTTTGAGAAGTTATGCATTGCACCTATGTGCATACAAGTGAAAAGCCTCCTCTGTTTTTCACTCCTAGCGCAAAAGACAGGATTATTCTGCAGCTCCACACATCATACGCCTCTGTGAACTTCATGATTAACAAACAGTCAAAATTTCCAGATCGTTCTGACACATTAAAACGACATGCAGTTTTAAAATCCATCATTCCCCCCACAAAACTTTGACATGCACATTCAACCATGACACTACACTCTGCATCGCCGGCATTCTTCACAACCAAGGTGATCCTTTTAGTGCTATACATCACTCAGTACCATAGCTAGAAATGTAGCTTAGCCTGGGGCTAATCACGGTGATTGGAGGTGTCCTTTGGCTCACCTGGGGGCTTCCAATCCTATTAGGCCAACAGTCCTGAGCCTAGCGTACCCAGCAGCCGCTCGTGTTTGATCACTGGTGCTTAGAGCCCACACTTGTCCTCTTATGTTGGTGTTAAGGCACGGAAAAGAGGAGCAGCAGGGTGGGGGGTTGAGGAGGAGGGGTTAAAAAGTGATCTCCTTAACTCTCTAGGGGGGCAGAGGGAGCACTTCTCTGCTCCTCCAGCTGGAGTTGGTCTTTAAAACTTCTGATATCACTTGAAAGGCGGAACACTGCAAGTTTTTCTTTTTCTTTTTTTCCGGAGCAAAACAGCAAGATGGAAAGAATGCCAGAGTGAGAGATGGGAAGAGGAGGCCTGTAAAAAGATGTATGTGGGTGTGTATTGTAAGCTCACTTCAAATGTGCACAACTCAGTTTGCTTTTCAGCCCTTGTCTTGATACTTGTTCTCTCCTCTTCTTATCTTTTCATCTTTCCATCTTGCCTTCATCACTCCCTCTTTGAGTCTACCTCCTATCTAATACTCTCCTAAACTCCATGCCCGTCACTATCACAGTGCTGTGGCCCCCAAACCTCCTTTTTTTCCTTGGACCGCAAGCACACGGGAAGAGCCATGTGTTTCCAAAGTGGACTGGATGGAAAATCGAAGCAGGGCTTCTGTGTTTATCAAGCCGCAGCTCCGTCACCTTGCTCCTACTCCCATCTGGAGGCCCGGGCAAATTGGTGACAGCATCAACAACCCAGCAGCACACATGGCCTTTTTTCTCTGTGCACATTTACACACACACACACACACGCCCACACACACACACACAGTATAGCACCTTGGCCTGTTTAGTTTTATTGCTGGTGTCAGGTGAGGAGGTGGAGGCAGGAGCGCTGTCTAATGTTCAGCTTACACACATATACACTCCCAGAAACACTCACGCACAGCCATTTCCACCCCTGCTGACACCTTGGCTAACGAGACCTGTGAACTGCACAGACAGAACTCCGAGACTTGTCAGAGTCCCACTCATTTAATGCCAAGACCTGGCCCCAGCTGTAGCCCAACAGGGTTTCTGTATTCACACCAAGACACAATGAGCTGAACAGTGATATACTGAACATGAGTCTGCTGTAACTATTGCTTCTTCGGCTTAACATAGTAAAAGTAGTAAGTTTTTCTTTGCATTTTCTATAAAATACAAAGAAGTGTTTGTTTTTTCTGTGTCTGTGTAATGTTTATGTCTGTGTGAGTATTTAATTGTGTGAGTAAAAACACTCTTGGTATCTTTGGAGGAGCTGCAAAGTTTCACAGATCAGGGAATCTGTCAAAAAGGGAATTAGGAGGCTGAAGCCGCCTAAATCTGGAGCTTACGCAAGAGTGGCAAAAAGAAGTCCATTGTTGAATGTCAGCTTGAATGTACCTGTTTACAGATGCTCTCCATGCTGACTGAGCTTGTGCTAATTTGCACAGATGATTGAGCAAAATCTTCCCTCTCTAGATGTGCAAAGCTGGACAGACTTACCCTGAAATACTTGGAGCTGTAATTGCTTCAAAATGGTGTTCTACAAAATATTAAATCTGGGGACAGTGTCAGCAATAAAAAAAAAAAAACAGGAAAAAACACATTTTTTTCAGTGCACCGCAGGCTGGTTGTTGTCTACTCAGTATCCTGTTTTGCTCTTCGTCTTTTTCTTTGCACAGCTCTTACAAGTTGAACAGAAAGAAGAGTTTACTTGTGTGTGTGAGTCCTACACGGTCTTGCTACCTTGAAATTAACTGCACAAACAGTGTCCAGCCATTGTCCCTAAGCACTTACAGCGATGCCATTTGAGAGAGTATTGATCAACCCAATGCAGGGTCAATCACTGGATCAATGATGTGTGGGTTGGCCTGTTAGAAGCCTGTTTGACTTTATGAATGAGTGGAAGGCTGGAAAACAGACCAATAAACAGGTCTGTAATGAATAGATTCATGGATGGATTTGCCTTTGGAAGGGCTCTGAGGCCAATGCATGGAGGGCATCAGTGTTAGGTCTTAGAACTTGTGTTGGTCTAAATAGTTAACTTGTTTGACCTCCTTTGTGTCTGATTTGTTTATTCCGTGCTGCATATTTTTCATTAAATGTTCCAACTCAACAAAACCTTGTTTAACTTTTACATACCATCAAAAAGCAGCTTTTAATAAAGTTTGAATTAATCTCAGCAGCAAAAAAGGTTTTTGCCTCATCAGAGGTCACAAAGAAGAAAAACAGAAAGCAGGAGGAACTTTTTTTTACTGAACTATGAAATGATTTGTCAAGCCAGACCCTCATTTATTGACATTTTATAAATAAATTTAATAATTTTATTTAATTCATACAATTGAAAATTACCAAAAGGAAGTTAAACTGAATGTTGCAAAAGCTCAAATAATATTGTCTGAAAAAAATAGATGCCATATTTATGTTTGGTGCTAACAAGGTTGGACGAAGGGATAAGCAAAAATAATAATAAACAATATAACAATTAAGAAAAATGTAGATAAATGCCATATATTAATTTCTATGTAAGTTAAATTTACTTATGCAGTGTAATTAAAAGTATTCATGCCCCTTGGGGTGGATCATATTTTGCAAAGTTACGACAACAATCTTCCAACCAAATCAAGTTATCAATTAATTCCCTTCAAAAGTCAGTTTTGAAATAGAGTTCACCTCCATTTAATGTAATCTTAGTATAAATTCAGCTGTGAATGTCTGAGGAGGAACAGTAGACGTCAAACACTATAATGAAAACTCAGGAAGGGTTCGCTCATAAAACAATATCCCACGCTTGTAACGTCCCAGAGAATCCTGTTCAATCCATTATCTGGAAATGGCTAAATTTCAAACCTATCAGGTCATGTTCATCCATAGGATTCTATAAAACTTGCCCTTATGGAAGAGTGGCATAAGGAATATTATACTTGAAAGAAAAGAACAAGTCCTGTTTGAAGTTTTCCTCAAGCTGTGTAGAAGAATAACTTTTTTCAGTTTTCATCCAAACTACTATGTATGTAGAGGAAGATAAACTCCAAGCATCACTCTGAACATATTGAGCATAAAAAATGGTGGTGGTTCAGGGAATGCTTTTTTTAGTAAGGGGGAAATTGGTCAAACTTGATGGGAAAAAGGAGGGTCCTGAACATAACGCATCCTGTAAGAAAGTCTTTAAAAGGCTGCAAAGGACTCAAGTCTGGAGGAGAGGATCACCTTCCAAACAGGGAGACATCACATATAGCCAGCCCTTTACTGAGATTCTTTGGAAAACAAGTGGATTTGTACCTATATAAGTATATATAGCAATATCTATAACACTTCAAATGGAGATCAGATAAATAAATAAAATCTGCTATGTTCAAAACATGAAGACAATAGTTTATATTTTATTATTAGACCAAATTCTGAATAACAAACATTTGAAAATAACTTCTTGAAAATTCTGCTGTTAACAGTTTGACCTGTTGGCAGATGAAGATATGCAGTTAAAGGTTTTGTTTTGTAGCTCATTACTAGGTTAGTTGTACTAGTTGTAGTTCTTTATAGATTTTTACCAGGGCACAGGAAAGAAACTGACATTGAAACTTTCCCAAACTTCAGATTTTAAGATGATTATATATCTCTTTTGTACACTTAATGTTTAGAGGTTGCTGATTCTGTTAACAAAATTGGCATACTCTACTTTTAAAAAACACAATATCAGTATAAAAGAAAAGAAAACGTGTTTTTCATTCATGCTAATACTTGCAACTCTCATTTACTGCATATTTAAAGGTATATTAATCGCAAAGAAGAATGGAAGGTTTGGGGGAGGTATGGATTAAAAACAGTCACATTCATTAGCATTTTCTTTGTGGATTGTTATGATGAGATGTTTGTACCAGGGTTGATTGACCTACTTACCCAGCCCCTGGCAGCACAAGTTGAAGAAATAAAGTATAATGCAACACAAGGGAGAGGTGTAGATCCCTTTAATATTCTTACATGCGAGACTCATGTGAACAAACGCACACAATCATTCATCAGGGGCTCACAGGTCGTGCCTCCTGACGAAGTGAAAAAGACGAAAAGCTTATTTAAAATTCTGTCAGAGATGTCAATTGTGCCCTCTGCATATTTCTATGCAAAATTTTGTAAATAGATCCTTTGTAAATAGCATCTCTCTTGCCAATCACTCTGTCTGCTCTGTGCATAGCAGCATTAAAAATTGATCTTTAGCCCGCACCAGGGTGAAATGCTAACATCGTTGCCAAATGTCTGATTAAAAAGAAAAACCTTTAATCTTTGCTTAAAAGTGTCTACTGCTTTGGCATGCCTTCCCCTGTGCTCCTCCATCTTCCAAGGCTACGAAGGAATAAAGCGGGGTGCGGGGGGTCGCCATGGGTGAAATGGGGTCACGTTTCATGTAGAGTCAGCGCTGTACAGTGATATAGCTCAAGAGGTGAGGGATTTAACCGAGGGAAGATCTAGAAATCGACATGCATTGCTCTCCTCTGAATTTAACCTCAAGTCAAAGGTTAAAAACACATCTGAGAATTGCACAACTGGGGATAAATATGTTGGCAACCCTGCCAAAAAAACGCTGAAAATCTATGCTTAAACATGTAAGTTAACAAAAACCAGCTGGGCTGCACTGACAAGAGAATGCAAGAGAATGACTCCAACTCAGTTCTGGTTAAAGCTAATGGACAGAAATGTATTTTCTTTTAAATAACAGCATAATTGTAATAAATATGCAGCAAGGCAATAAATTATGAATGTAAATATAAATATAATGCAATTTCAAAAAAGGAACAAGTTTTTAAAAGTCAAAGAAAAACATAATTGTTTTCTGTGTAGTGGACATTCAAGTTACTGAGGGCAGTAAGGACTGAATACAGATGAAGCATAGTTGAAAATCAGTTAGGATCAACACAAAGAAGCAAGTCTCCAGCTGATGTGTTGGCTTTATTAAACATGCTGCTGAACCAGCGACCTTAGATCGTCTTGAATTTTGATTTTGTTTAACTCTTTCCCATTACAATGATGAAGACCAAACAGAGCGGGGTGGCCTCTGTCGTAAGGGGTTCAAAATTATATGTTCAAGACTGAAGAATATGACTCTGATGAGCAACCAGTCATAATAAATGCTGATGTGGAAAATGAGGCCAAAGCAAATGCCCAATAAGATCATGTCAACCATCTTTAGACCTTAAACTGGTATGAATCTGTTCATTCACCTGTTTGTAATACCCAGATTATGCTTGTCACCTCAGTTATGACAGGACTTTGAAAAGTGTGCTTTATTGCTCATTTCCACTGGTTTGGCTGGAAGGATGGTGATGGTAAAACCTGTGCTGAAGGAGGTGGGGCTAAATGGTTCAACCGGACAGAGTAAGAGCTGATTATTTTTGTAACCTGCTGCGGGGATGATACAGCAGTTTTGCTTCTCACAGACAGATACATGAATTCACTGGTCACTTTATTCAGCATTCTTCTTATGCCTCTTACATGCCACAGAATACTAAATATATATACAAAAAAAACAGAGAAAAGAATGCTATACTTCTAAATAAAAAATAAAAATCATATCTAACTGACATGCACAGACTCTGGAAGTTAGGTTAATTTAAGTAGCTAAATAGCAAGTTATAATAACATAGCTCTAAGAAAGTTTTATTCTTAGATAGTTGAATAAATGTAATGGGAATTTTGTTTTTCAAATTTAATCTCTGGCCAGGAAATGTTAATAATAACATGGCAGCTATGGAAAAAGGACCCAGAACGATCAAGAGACAGAATTCAAAAAGAAGAAGAGAGAAACATGTTGTGTGCAGGAGACGATGTGTTTGCTTTTCAGGGAGCAGAGGGGAGAATGGACAAAAACTCTTTCTCACGTCAGAGAACTTGAAGGCAGTTTCTCATCACTGAAACCCAGAGAAAGAAAACTGTGCAAGTGAAAAAGAAAACACCTACCTGTTTTTTTCCTCTTCTTTATTGACTTACTTGCACTGCCTAAAGCCCAATCTGTAACTCAGTTCACCGCAAAACAGAGCCCTCCTGACTGATATCTGTCTCTTCCACCTTCCCCCTCCTGTTTCGTTGACATCCTCATTGCCCGTCCATTGCTTGGTTCTCACACTTTCTTCAATCCTTGCTTTTATGGATGAAGTACAGTACAGCAATGAGTGATGCAGTGTGGCAAATTCTGCTTGATTAAGTGGCACAGCCCTCAAAGCATTAAGTGAGGAATATATTTTCACTCACCTCCCAGAATCATTCAGAGAGGGCTACAAAACTGTCACCCAGAGTCCCACAAACACACACCAACTCACAGCACTCCCACCCCTCCACGGTCTCTCTATCATTCAGGTGTTTACTGTCATTCATACTCAGGGTTTTGTATAATCCTCTCACCACACCTGAGTGCTCCCCACTCTGTGTCACTGGATTTACTCTCTCCTCTCTCCCTCTCCCCTCGCTCCCCCTCTCCTCCGTCTTGCATACTTTTTTTTTTATTATTATTATTGTGCATCACAGGCATTCTTTTACACACGCTGTCATTTCTTATGTAAATAACCGCAGATAAAGAGACAGTAACAGACATTTTAAGATTTACACGTGCTGCTCGGTGGCGTATGTTTTCAGTCATCCCCTCTCATCAGCCAGTTTGTTTGCAGGAGTGTCTGTGCTTGTAGCCATAAATTAGGGGTTGTGATTTTACTCATTGAGACAAAAGAGAAAGACAATGAAAACATGCATAAAACAAATGATGTGGAGAAGGTGAGAGAGAGAAGAGAGGTGGAGGGGAGGAGGGTGAAGCGAATGAAGAAATGGGCCAGTACGCGTACTCTGCTCCACTTTCACTTTGCGAAAGGCTTCATTAAGAAGTCTGTTTCCAGAGTGTGGTGGAATCTGTTTTATGTGCACGTGTGCGTTCATGGGTTGCCGTGTGTTTCGGGCACAGGCACACATGCGTGCTTGCTCGTAAAATTATTTGTGTGCTCGGTGAAAGAGATCCCCTAAATTATTTATACACAGAAGTCTCTAATTGGTATCAAGTTTTTAAATGGGGTCAAATGAGCAGTTTCATGCTGTGTTTCTCTTGCCTTAAGTCTGTTTCATTACATTTGAGCTGCAGAGCTGCTGCTTTATTGAACTTGAACCTCCAAATTTCTTTCCTTCTTTCTCTCTTTGTTTCCTTCTTTCTTTCTTTCTCTCTCTCTTTCTGTCTTTTTTCTCTTTCTATCCTGCTTCCTTTCTTTCTTTCTCCCTTTCTCCTTCTTTTTCATCTTAATAAAGTTATTTGAATCCATTTACTCATGTCTGTTTAATATGGCAAAGCATAAACATCAGAAGTCCACGCACACACTTATTGACACACACACACAGAGAGCCAAAGGCAGCTCACAGAGCTGGTATTAGATTAAAGCCCTCTAATAAAACCAATTAGAATTATACAGCGGACTGATGAAAGCAATGTTACCAGGGCCGTTCCCTCACCTCCTCACAGAAACATGCGACTGTGCAGCATTTCAGTCAAAAGCTGTTGCATTCATAAAATATCCTTTTTCATAGGTTTTGGTTTCGCTTATGTAGTGCAAAGACAAAACTGATGTCCAGTTTGTGTTAATGTAGAGCAAAAGCAGTCTTCCTTCCCGCTTTTCCTGCATTAACTGTAAAATAAGAACATGTAATCTAACACCAGGAGAAAAAAAAATCATTGTCTTAATATAAGATACATTTTTCATCTCTTTTGAATCTTCTTGCAGGTTTCTTCCAGAGTTGTCTGTAGCTCCATTCATCTTCCCAACTCCACTGACCAGCCTCCATGTCTCCTGAAGACCAGCATTCACACATCTTCATGTTAAAATTTCATTTTGTTCTTATCTAACAGAACCTCCTCACATTCCTGCTATCTATTGTGCTTGAACTGTAAAAAGGGCTTCTGATGGCTGTTCATTAACATTTTCTACTTTTCATACCACTCCTCCATAAATCCCAGAATAGAAGACAACTAATAGTAAGAATATAAAAAGCATTATATTATGTGGTTGTGGTATTTCAAGGGGTGAAAAAGTCCTCTTACCAAACAACATAGGACAACTACAACAAAGACAAAGAAACTAGTAAATGTTAATTCTTGGAGTTAATTCTTCAATCAGTCTGTTGCTTTTTTTCTGAATGCACACATGAAAAAGACCAATTATCAGTTGTAAACCCCCGTAGTTTATTCTCTTTCCTTAAATTATGAACTGCATATCCTACAGTTTGCACAGCGTAAAAAAAGTAAAGAGTTCTCAATTTAAAAAAAAAATAATAGAAGCAATAAGGTCTCTCCTCAGATTCAGTATGAACTCAAGTGTCAAGTGAGTAAATGTATAAAAGCTTTGGCTGTCTGAATAATTCTCAGAGGTTTTTTATTTCTAAGTCACTTCTCTGCTTGCACATACATATACAATGAAATACCCATGTGTCATAGCTGGAACAGACTGCATACATATTAAAGCAAAGCATGTGCAGCGTCTGCAGAGACCAAAAGGCTCACAAAAGCTCAAGACGGGAGGAAAAAAAAAAGTGAGAGTGCAGAGACGAAAGAAGAAACAACAAAAACAAAGACGAGGGAAATGGAGTGTTACATGACACAGCCTTTGCCTCAGCCAGGTCTGCGAGGAGGATGGACAGGACAGGAAATGGTTACTCATCAATCACCCTCCAGTAGACGAATGAAAGGGAGCGTTTTACAGGACAGAGAGGTCGTGGGAGACGAGGAAAGATCCAAGAAGAAGCAGACAGAACAGTCTTTAAGAAATCCTCGCTATGTCGCAGTTTTTTTGACTCTGTCTGGGTCGGCTTCTCACATTAGTTTTGTTGCAGGGCAGCAAGTTTTTACAGGGGCTCGGAAAGTAAATGGTTAAAAACGATGATGCATGAGCTTGTGGTTTAGTCATTTAAACCACAATGATTCCAGTGCTATTTTAATATTTATATTTCTTCAATTTGTTTAGTATTTATTTCACAAATGCAATTTACATTCATGATTAACTACATATAAACTGAGAAGAACCTCCACCTACTAGGTTTACGATCAGTTTTTCTAATCTTTAAGTAGCTTTGATTATAAACAGAAATAGTTATTTGTTCAGCAAGACAACTATAAAAAAGATTTTTGAATAGGATTGGTCAAGCCTTGATAGTCTTCTTAGAGGAACACTGTCATGCTCATAAACTGTCTATTTTCACAGATCACTACTTCTAGATCAAGTTAGCCTGAAGTTTGAGGATAAAAAAATGGTCAGATAAAATAAATAAATTCAAAAACTTTGTAGCAAACTTTTTTTCTACACCTTCTCTAGTTCTTGTTTTCTGTGTCATTCTTTGTTCAGGAGAAATCTTCATATGTGTCTTATTTATTCCGCCATTTCAACACAACGTAAACTTGTTGAAGGGTGAGATGCTCGGTCTCAAACCCTGGAGTGTGTACGAGTTTTGGGGTTCAGAACATTGTCTCTGGTCTCAGATCAAAAATGTGATTTTTCAGGGACCTGAAATCCACAGTTTCTAATTCTTCTCCAAACCTCAGCCCTGGAGCAAGACTTCACATTTCATCACAAACGGAAATGAAACTTTCATCCCTTTTAGTATCTTCTGACATCTTTAAAATTTCCCTTTGATATAAAAAGTTATTTCTGTTATTGAATAAGAATTTTTAAGAATCTATTATTAAGATCATCAATCAATCAAATTTTACTTGTATAGCACATTTCAGCAGCAAGGCATTTCAAAGTGTTTTACATCATAACAAACACAGAAACACAATGCAACATAGAATCAACAATCAAAACACAAGATTAAGTCAAGTACCATCAATAAATTTGTAATTGATTTCAAATACAATCTTAAGCAGGTGGGTTTTTAGTCAAGATTGAAAGGAAGTCAGTGTTTCAGCTGTTTTACAGTTTTCTGGAAGTTTGTTCCAGATTTGTGGTGCATAGATGCTAAATGCTGCTTCTCCACGTTTGGTTCTGGTTCTGGGGATCTGTTGTGTTAATGTTGTAAACATTAAAATGAAGCAAAAGGAGGAATACATTTTATTACATTTTTGATGATGATGATGATGATGATGATGATGATGATGACGACAACGATGATGATTACATGTTTCTGGAGACACCAAACTAACTTTAATATCTTTTTTTTTTTTTTTACTTCAAAGTAGCAGATATTTAGCTTCCTGCTCCTTAAAACAGATTGTAGATCAGCATTTATTAAATCCATTTCATCACACTGTTGTTTCATAAATGTGTTCCTCTCTGAAACAATTTCTGCTGACTATATGCACGGGCATATGTGAGGGTTAAGGTTTTTTTTCTACATACATATACAATGAAATACCCATGTATTTAAGACTGTCATGCAGTTTAATATTTGCAGTATGTTATTTCTTAAAGGCATGGCAGCATCTTAGCTCTCAGTCTCTGGCCAGATATTTCTAGAGACTAAGTGAAGTATAATCGTCTGAGCTGACTTGAGGCTTCATTACCTCTTGTGAGGACTGGAATTTTTTTTTATGTTGTTGTAGGGTCAGTAGGCCTACTATAAGATTATTTATTTTATTTTATTTTTTATTAAAAACAGTCCTTTTTTAAAACAATGTCTCTTCTGAACTTGTGTAGTGAATGTTGATCTGTTTTTACTCAAAAGAAACAAAGAAAATATATTTGAGCTAAGCTGCATATTATTTTGTCAATATTGTTATTGTTTCATTTTATTTTGCTTTGACATTGATAGCAGGATATTGGACACAGGGTTCCGCAACAAAAAAAAAAAAAAAAGAATAATTTGCGATGGATTGATGGAATTTCATGGGAAGTAACTGTGAACATTGGTTTTTCTTGCCATGGATTATGGACATTCACTAGGACACAACTTGTTCTCTGCTGTTGTAATGACTGTAGGTTCAGGGTTGCTGTCCGGCTGGAAATTTGAAGTTTTTAGTAAAAATGCATATTTCTGTGTTCTGTGTCCAAGCCCTCCATTTTTGTACCTACAATAAACTTCACTACCTTACTTCTGCCACCACCTTACTTCATCTTTGTCATGCTGTGTTCAGAGTGATGTGCAGTGTTTTTCTTCGCATATTGCATTTTTAATGTAGACAAAAGTATTGAATTTTGCTCTTATCTGAAAATGAAACTGAAAGACAAACTGGAGACTTTTAAGAGTAAACATAATGTAGTTTCATAGTATTATATGCACCTTTCCACTTTATTATTTACAAACACTTCTCAAGACTTTTTAATTCTTAACAGAAAAAACTAAGAATTTTTCAAAAAGAGAGGTCAGCAGACTTTTTATTTCTATTGTACAAGGCATATCTCAATTGCATTTACTTGAAAAATATGTTTATTTCTGTAAAAAAAAAAAAAAGTACCTATGAAAATGTTTCTGTCTCTCCAGAGAGACCGACAATAGACAGATCAAATTGGTTTTGAATTGATTCTTTAATGTGTTTTTGTGAGTTTCAAACCCAATACTCACTACATCCAGGCACGCCTCACTGATGGCATTGAGACATCCAACCCCCACACCTTCCACGATCCCCGTGGTTTGTTTCAGTTTGAGTAAGTGTTGGTTGTGTGTATCACGTCTTTGCCCTGCAAGACTCCTGGCAATCGATTCAAGGTGAGACCTGTCGATTAAACACCCTGAGCCCTGCTCTCTGCCTAACCCCGGGGTGAATTCAATCCCACCCCTCACGCGCACGCATACACTCTCTCTTCACCTGTCATCCATCAATACCTCCATCGGGGCCTGTATTGATCCCCTACATCCAGCCTTTTTCACCCCACGCTGTACAGCATCGGGGGCCAGGCCGGCGTCCGTGCAGGTTTAATTTCTAGCAGATTTACTGTAAAGCTCAGGTTATCATTTAACTCTTCCTGCTGCACAGCACACTCTTTGATTTAGCACTCTGGGAGAGCGTGAGTTACAGCTGACACTGAGAATCTGCCGAGGCTGGGATGGCAGGCACCCCTTTCATAACTCAGCCCGCCGAATGTGTAGTTAGTCAATCACTTGATCTGTAATCACAAATGCTGCCAGAAATTACATGAGTGATGAGCTGTAAT
Source organism: Gambusia affinis (assembly GCF_019740435.1). Lineage (NCBI taxonomy): Eukaryota > Metazoa > Chordata > Actinopteri > Cyprinodontiformes > Poeciliidae > Gambusia > Gambusia affinis. Next base: position 11,768,517 of record NC_057870.1, read on the forward strand.
AAAAGCACTTACTTTTCCTGCTCTGTCTCTTAAGTGTTATTGGCAGACCCCTCGCTCCCAGGAGGCCAGAGCTGTGAAACAAAATCCCGATATAAACTGCCTCATTGGTCCTTGCCTCACGCTCCGTCGCTGTGTGTCTGTGTGTGAATGTGGATCGCAGTGCAATGCAAAGCTCTTTTCAACAGTCGTTCTTCAACTCCGGCATTATTTCGGAAGAAATGATCCTAGCACCCACAGTAAGGCAGTCGGCCTCATCCTCATCATTCATAATATCTCTGTATGCAATGAAAGTCTTGGACTGTTTTTTATCCAGGCCTGGTGCTCTTAATTGTTGAGTAAAATAAATTATCTGGAAATTGTCACATATTGTGAAACCTTCCTTGTCTGAATTTTATTTTAGCTATGAATACTTAAATTACATTACACCACATCACAAAGTACAGTGGCTTTGCAAAAGTATTTATACACTCTGAGCTTTTCCACATTTTATAATGTTACAAAAACTGCCCTTAAATGTTTGTCATTGGGATTCATCTTAGATCAACACAAAATAGTGCATCACTGTGAAGTGGAAGAAAATGATGCAATTATTATTTTTTAAAAAATTATAAGCCCAGCATGTATTTGTATTGATCTCCTATTTCTCTGATACTAGTGCAACCAATTTGAATTTTCAGAAGTCAGCTAATTATTAAATAGGCTCAACTTGTTTGTAAATTAATCTTAGTAAAAATCCAGCTGTTCTGTTAAGGTCTCATGGATTTATTAGAGATCAATCAGCATCATAAATAATAAAAAAAAAAAACATAAGATGTCAGTTAAAAAAGTTATGAAGACATTTAAAAGCAGAGTTGGATTATGAAACAATGTCACAAGCTTTTTCTCAATCCATCCGTTTCTTTTTTTGTTTTGTTTTGGGGCAAGCAAGAAGAGACTAACTCTGAAAGACTTACAGATGCCATTTCTGTGCAGAAGATTCTTCAGGGCATTGACTCAGAGACGCTGAATTCAAATGCATGCCACTCTCAGCCTTTTTCATTTCATTTGTAAAAATAACACTGAAAACTATGCATCCATTTCCTTTAATTTCACAACAATGCCTTACTTGCCATTGCTGTGTCTTATTAACATTACAATAAGTCACAGAGAACTCTGTGTTTGCAAAGTGACAAAATGTGAAGAAACACTGAACAGAGCCATGATGCAAAGCTCTCCTTGACTCTGACTCCTCTATCTGCAGCCTTTAGCAGGAGGTCATACATGACAGCTTTATTGATACAGACCCCTGTAATAATTACACAGTGTATTGCATGCACTATTGATTCCGCTCATTGATAGAATCATATTTTACTGTAAAGGTCTGTTGATTTGACGCATTACAGCATAAATCTCCCTTCATAACCTATAGAGTTGGAATTCCTTTAGCAGAGTGATGGATGCTCTCACAGATAAACGCACACACGTGCCTGTTTACATCTGCTGTTTGATTGAGGCATTATAAGATATAGGTTAAAGATAAAAACAGATATAATGATACTCATATCTTCGCTCCGGCCGTATAAATAGACCAACGACAAGTGAGATCTTTTATCCAATTCGGCTCACAAGATGTGATATATAAACGAGGGTGTTTATGGAGTCACTCCTCCATCTTATCGTGATTTGTGTTGTCAGCAGGGACTAAATCTGCATGGCGGTAATAGATTCTGATGCGGTTCAAATGTCCCACGGTGAATGCAAAATAGAGATGAATGTGACAGATCATGCAGGACCTGTCCTGTGTTGAAGCAGCATTCACAACTATTGTTTGTGCAGGAAGGGAAGGACATATGGCATAAATAGCTGCAGGGGGAAAAGTGTAGTATGTAATCCTCAGACTTGACCTCGGCAGTCAACACTGTACATTTCACTTGAATGAGGAGAAGCATTCAATACTTTAACTATGAAATTCCCCTGGCGTTATGTAGGTTTTTGTAACATTGGAGTTTCAAGGAGGCTGAAATACAGACTAATGCTGAGCTAAACGGAAAGTATCAGGTAATACTCTCTGGTGCCCATAGTGTCCCACATTATCACTCTTTAATCTTGGCATGGAAAACTGCAATATGTTTATTAAAGTAAAGAGCAAATGTATTGCTATTGAAGAGAAGGAAAATAGATCTTTATGGTTCACGTTAAGAAGCAGCCCACTAGGCCGTGTTTCCGCTTTGGCCCGACAGTTCAAAAGCTTGTTTTCTTTTTGGACTTTTCTCTGGCAGGATTCTGAACCGCTCTGGGCCAGTTTTGCAAAGGCTGTGGCGTACCAGTGGCTGGGCTGTTTTTCACATTTAAGGAGCCAAAGAGACACTGAGAAGACATTTGTGTTCAAGAGCCTCGCAAACCTCAAAGAGCCAGGATACAGAGTTAATTGCAGACCCGGTCAGACTCAGTTCCCTCCTGCAAAAGACAAAAAAGCTTATTTGCCCATGCCAGAGAAAAAATCTTGTAATCTGCAATGGTTTCTGAAGAAATCATAAAACATATTAGAACAGTGCATTCTAATATGTAAAAATTGTATATATAATCAGAGTTTAAATACTTTGCAACTGACTGAATTTGGGCATCACCTAATGAGTTAATAAGAGAAAATAAGAGTCTATCTCTGCGTAAATTCAAAATAGCATAAATACAGCTGTCATGTGATGTCTTCAGACGTTTTCTAGAGAATATGAGTGAACACGCAGCATCCAAAAAAAGCACAGGGATAAAGTTGTGAAGAAGTTTAAAGCAGAGCCCAACAGGGCATTGTGCAATTTATGAACTGAAAATGTAAAATGACACCACAGCAAACAAAAAACGTTGTCATAGCGTTAAAGTCATAGTTTACGAACTTGATCGTTATGAAAGAATGGGATGAAGAAAGCTAGCAGAGGTCTTCCACATCCCATGCATGGGACACAGCAAACATGTGGAGGAAGGTGCTTTTGTTAGGGAAGACCAAAAATGGAACTTTTGGCCTACATGCAAAACTAGCACCGTACATCTACCTGATCATGCCATCCTCACTTTGAAACTTGCAGTATAGTGCCTTGAGAATGTTTGTCTTCAGGGAACCTGTTGGAACCTGCAAAAGATCAGAAATTGTAGTGGAGGGCCACCAGTCAGAACTTTAACACTGTAGTTTGGATCAAACTCTTCATTTCCACTGCTCTATTCTATTGGGAATATAATAGTTGCATTTTCAGAGGTCTAACACACCTGAAACAAATGGTTGAATTGCTTCCTTGGCAGGCAGTCAACTTCCACCAAGTTCTGAGGACTCGGAGACCTCTGGGTTAAATCAAAGCATATCCATGTGTTTGAATGACCCAGTCAAAGTTCAGACCTCAATGCAGTGGAAAATCTGAGACATAACTTGACAACTGATGCCCACAGACGCCCCCTTTGAATTTGAGTCATGCTACAAAGATGGGTCTGAGAGAGAAATGTCTCTAAAGACAGCTGCAAGTACACAATGTGATTCTACAAAAGAAGGAAGGTGATTATCAATGCACACCAAATGTTTGAGGTTTTATTTCTATCAAATATTAACAGTCATACATTGTTTCCTTCAACTTTACAAACATTCACTACGTTGCATTAATATGTTGTTTAGAATCTAAAATTGACATTTCTGAAAGGCAATTTCAAAAAAAAAAATGTGTTAAAGTTGAAGGGAAGTAAATGTTTTGAGACAATGCAAATGAAGAAATTTAAATGTTCTAGAATTTGTATGAATTTCCATCCTTTTGTCATTTGTTGTTTTGTATGGAAGCTCATTAGGGAGGAATGAAATGTTTCAGGTTCAATGCTTACAATTAAATTACAGCAAAGGGGCAGTATGTGGAAGAGGCAATGATATTCTCACCTAATTAAGGCATACCTTTCACACTGAAAAAGGCTCGTGCATTTTGTCCCAAAGGTTTCTGTGATGCAGACATGCAGACTTTCTGTGAAAATACAACGATATTTCCTGTGTTCCCCAGATGTTGAGGGAAAAAGGCAGAGCGGGCCAAAGACAATTTTTAATCTGAGCAGGAAGCATACAGTGGTGATACACCATGACATGGTGATTGATATGAGTGAGTAGTGTATTTACCGAGTCTGACAGGATAAGAGAAAGAGAGTGTTTTCTTCCCATCCTTACATTTATCTCCCTCCATAAATCACTGCCAATGTGATGCATACATTGGGATGAGCAAACATTGCGTTGCTGCAACTCAGGCAATTCCACTTTGACCTTTGCATTTGGATTTGGTCACTGAAGCTAAATGTAAGCCATGACCTTCTGTGACCTTGGGCTATTCATATTTAACAGCCATGAAGCCTGATGGCGCCACAGACAACGTACAGTTCATCACACGGCAACATAAATCCACCACGTAGTTACTAGTGATGGAAGTCGTCACTTCTCGTCTTCATTTCTGATTGTATTCGCTTCTTTGTATTTTTGTCTACAAAATAATTGTTTAAATATGTTTTCTTTTCTCGTTGGTCTGCGTCTTTATTGTCTTGAATCCATTACCCCCACACCCAGGGGTACCTTATGATGTCCTCTGTCCCTTCTAACCTTTGACTCCAACCAGTGCTTTAAAGGGTCTGCACTTTGCCCTCTCCCATTTGACCTGTCTGAAGTATACCTTTATAATTGCCCCTTTCGCTATGAAATGCACATACAAGAGGGTGCAGGGGCAGGGAGCTGAAGTCTGTCCGGTCACCTTTTGGCCTCTTGTTCATCCATTCTGCTCAAAGCAAGCACAGCAGCTTTCCCTTGCCCACAATCACATACTGTATTAGTCTCCATGTCGGAGTTATTGATGGTGCACCAGAAATATTTTATTGGTCAGTCATGACCTTTGACTGAGGCAATGCAAACACTAACCCCCTAAAGCTTCCCATCGACATAGATATACATATGATCAGATGGCTAATAGAAGTATAGATTTGGACTTGCTGAGGCCCTCGCTGTTTGGATTTTAACACCATGAGGTCAGCACGCCCTCTGTCACTGTCCAAGTGTAGAATCAATAGGTTTTTTGCAAAGAACTGAGTTTGTTCTAATGAAATCTACCCAGCAACACTCCGAGGGATGTTTTCAGAACGTTAGAAACTATTGAAGCTCAAAATGCAGCACCTTGCAAAATTTCTGTGTATTTTATTAGGACTTAATGGGATTATCGTAAACACAGTAGGACATAATTTTGAAGTAGAGTTAAAATGATATGGGGTTTTCAACATTTATTTTTTTTACAAATTATCATCTAAAAGTCCTAATACCTTTAAAAACAAAAGATAATACAACCAACTAAAAGGAGTAATGATGTATAAAATGTATACTCAGTTTAGATACAGCTTTTCTATTGCTATGTACTCTTCCTGGAGAAATGAATGCTGCAAGTCAGTTACTCATTGCAATCTGCTGGATGTCCTTAGAAATACTTGAAACAATTTGAATGATAAATTGAATTTGATTGCACTGTTTCATAACTAGGATCAATTGGAATGTATTTATAACTGAATTGAATTGCCTTTTTTGTCAAATGCCTCAAGACAGCGTGTTGTGAAACGGTACTTTAGAAATTAGCTGAATTGATTTTAATTGAACTGAAGGTATCAAAGTTCTTCTTAGGAAGATTAGTGACCAAGCAGCGTCATGAAGATCAGGAAACACACCAGACAGGAGCTAATAGCTAAGAGGTAGAAACTCTGTGGGAGCTGCAGAGATCCGCAGCTCCCACAGGACAGCTATATGTCAGGCACTCCACAAATATAAAAGAGTAGCAACAAGAAAGCTATTGTAAATAGAAAGCAATCATATTTTCTGTTTTCTGACATCCATGTAGGAGATACAGTCAACAAATGGAAAACATGGACGCTAGTAAGACTTGATAAGGCGATTGAATGCAAATGTACACCACAGCTTTCAAGTTACAAGGGCTTTCAAAACCATTTATAATTTTAATTCCAGTTCACATTATGAACTGCATTGTGTTGGTCTATCATATAAAATCCCCTCAATATTCAACGAGACATGTGGTTGTAATGTAATAAAGGGGAACAAAAATGTTTGCTGCGATCTGTCCTCTTGCATCTGCTTAAAATATACAAGGGCGTGATTCAGGAGGAAGAAAACATAAAAACTGAGCAAGAAAACGCACATAAAAATGTAAATACCTTCGTCATCCCATCATCCTGTCACATAAGTCTCTTCATTAACGGAAGTATAGGTTGCACTGAAGCACCCACAATTAAGATAAGCTGAGCCACAACTGGACAATTACCTGCCAACTAACCTTTTCCGGAGGCACTTAAGATCGTAAGGGCCCCCGAGGATAGATGTGTCCTGAGCAGAACAAGCTCTTCAGCAGCCTTGAGAGAGGGAGTTAGGATGTAATGTATGAGAATGAAGGGGAAGGCGAGCCAGTGTCAAAGAGAGGGAGAGAAAATGATAGAAATGGAGAAAAAGACAGTATCATGTCGAGATTACCTAATCCCCCCTGTCTGAGAGGAGTGTTTGAAGGGCCTGGTGGTGTCAGACAAGAGGGGGCTTTATGGAGGGTTTACCCAAGAGAGGCCAGCTTAACCAGAAGAGCACCAGGTGACCAGTGTTCTCTCTCTTTCTGTCTCCCTCTCTCTCTTTCAACCACAAACCTTAGATTGTGGCTTTGTAAACATGGTTAAATTGATTGCAGGGAGCCAATGAGATTTCCCCTAAGCCTGGGTCATTATTGCATCGTGCATCAGCTTTCACTCACCCATACTGAGGTTTGTATGGCTCATCACTCTGTTTTACATTCTCATTTATAATCTAAGTGACAGTGTTTTTCTGTCATAAGCCCATATCTATCAGGTTGAACATGCAGAGACGTGAAATATGCAATGAATTTTAAATTTATACATTCATCTTTTTTTCCAGCTCTTGTAAGAGAGCTCCTTTCCACCGTCTTGCACGACAGGGTGAGTTTCAGCACTGTATGATATCTGATCCCCAAAAACCCCGCAGGGTAGCCACAGCAAATCAACAGTGGATTAATGGATGCGGTTCAGCTCATAAATCTCTGCGGGACTGGAAAGCATTCAAGGACAGTCAGCCTGTAGTGGTGTTCTTAATGTTACAGGCAGTTTGGATTTCCCATCGTTCAAGGCAGTGACAGAGTAGTAAAGATGTGACAGCATCTTATGTCTGTGTTAAATCAGCGGATGTCAGGAATGCTAGATCGCCAGTCTGTGAGGCTGAAAGCTGCACCAATGTGGGCTATAGATTTGCTTGGAAATATCTCCATTGCTCCTCCATAGGTTTTGGTGTGAAATAGAAAGGGAAGACAGGCGGTGGCAGGGGGGAAGGATGTGCCCTAATTCACTGGTGTCAGTACAACCCTTCAACCTTAGCTCGGCGCAATGAGGCCTCTGCAATAGATCACAGTGGTTAGCAGTTAGCTGTTCTTGCAGGTGTGTAAGGAATGGCAGTAACAGCTTCCATTACTGGATAGAATGGTCCAACTCCCGCAGCCCCCTCCAGACAGCGCTGCCATTACCCATCCATTGTGAAGCCTGAGAGGGAGCAGTAAGTATGGCAGACTTATGGCTTTGTTAAAGTGACAGGATGGTCTCCTCTGGCCTCGGCTCTGAATGAAGAGGGAGGGTGGTACCGAGATGTAGCCAGATAGAGTGATAGAAACTGAATATGAGGATAAATTGAACAGACCCCCCCCCACACACACACATACACCGACCTCTCCCTGTACCCACCACTGCCACTGCACCACCACCACCTGATGTGCTTCCAAGTAGAGTGCAAGCTGTTAAGGTGGGTTGGGTTATTTGGTGCTATTTTTACAAGAAAAGGGGTTGATTTGTCTTAGGCCATTACCGTCTATTACGGCAGCGAGTCTCGGGGAAAAAGGTGGGAAGCGGCAGACGCTGGCATTCTGCCTAAAGAGAAATCAATGAAACAAATTAATCCTTCGCAGGCTGCAGTGACACTGTAATCCATCATTCAGGGGGCGCTTTTACACGCTGAATAAGGGAGCAAAGGCAGGGAGGAGGAGAAGAGATTGGCGGATGGGTGGCTGGGTGCACGCTAGCTGAGGAAGAGGTGGGAGGGTTGTGGAGCAAACGGGGCACAATCCCTTGGGGATAGGGGAAGACATCCATGACTCGGTAACAGTAGGACAACAGTGGGTGGTGGCGGCGAATTGAATGCTTCGGAGCCCTTTCTTTTGCACCCTTGAGCTGCTTGTGTACATACTGAGCAGGAGGAGGGAGAAAAGATGGTGTAAAAACAATCAGCTGGACCAAACTAGGGACATAGACATGACTGTGATTACATAGAAATGCCTCTACATGTTTTTCACTTGTTTTCTGTCCCCTGCTGGCTATTTTAATCATAGCAAGCTGTTTGCTGATGGTGAGAGATTTATAATTTATTCATTCTGGTATATCAGGCAGTAAAGTGGTTGCTCTTAGGACATTCCAGTATTTCCTCTTGTATGTTTTGCTATCGCGTGTGTAGATGAACGATTCTCACTGTTTATGTGTGCACTGAGGTTAATCACAACGGCAAACTGGGCTCCACGTGGTCCTGCTCACAGATGTGCCAGAAATTCACTGCTTTTCTACCCAAAAGAATCCCCTCACCCCCCAATCGGACCCCCAACAACCCCATACGCCACCACCATCTTACCATCCGAATCAAAAAGCTGCATGCATGCTACTCAGATTCGGCATGGTGATGCCCCAGTGCACGGCCAATTAGAGCTCAGATCTTGCTGTGTGATTGAGACATGTGATCAAGCTTTCCTGTGAGGAAACAGTCTTGTCCAGTCCAAAAGGCATGTGAAGCAGCTGTACCCTCCAATGAATCACAGAGCAGCCTACATCAAATGCGATCACAATTCAAGTGGGAGTAGAAACAGGGAAAGGGGAAAAAAAACACAAACACTTACATATATTGGTGTTTTGTTTTTATTAGGATTATGTGCTGCGTGGAGCTGCATTCCAGTAACTGTTACATTACATCATTGTACAAGTTCAATAGCGTCACACCGTCTTACTGCATTGCATGTCTTTTCCGACACTGGCTGCTCTGCTGACGTTCGTAATTAGACAACTGTTATCACAGTTATCACAGCAGTAACTGATCCATTTGTAAAGGGCAGTTAGGCTTGTTACAGCAATTTCATTCAAAAAATGTAGAATAAATAACAACCAACTTACCTTAAGCAGCTCTCACTGGAGTAATGTGGATAACTCCTCACATTCATCCTAAAGACACAGGTGGTTGCATTCTGTGTCCAGAAAATCAGAGAGAATAGTGGGTGGAGAGAGTATGCGTGTGAGAGAGAGAGAGCGCGAGCAAGAAGGGGAGAGAGAAAGAGAGAGAGAAAGGAAAAGGGCTGAGATTAGGATGAGTAGGATGGCACAAGGAGAGGAAGTTTGAAGTGGGGATTGAAAGTGAGGAGGGGAGGGAGCAGGGAAGAGAAGGGAAAGGACAGAAAAATGTCGGGATATTGCAGGAGAGCGGATGGTGTGAGGGAGGCAGAGTGAGAAATGTTGCCGGAAATGCTGGAGCCAGCAGCGTGTGTAAAAAACCTCACAGCAACATTTCTCATCCTTGACATCACTGACAGTCTTTCCACACACACACACACACAAACGCGCGCACCCACGCACATACTCATAGACACAACAGGGAGTGTGTTGTTAAAGTGCATAGTTGTAAAATTTCAACTCTTTCGCAGCATTTACTTCTCTCAGATCACATGATTTCCCTGATTTAATATAAAAAGGCAGATGTTAAACTTATTCAACATCATCATTGTTTGTTTTAAACATCATTTGCTCCCGTTGTAGTTAAAAAGGAGATGGAGAGAGAGTGGGGTGAGTGATGTAAGGAGTAGGAGAAGGAGGACAGAAGATGGTTGTGGAATGTTTGCTGCTCTGCTCAGAGCTCAACCGTCTCATTTGTCAGGGTTTGACCCCGGCTCCAGGGTCAAAGGTCACAGGGAACATCTGAGGGAAAACTGACACACACACACACATACACAAGACCCAAGTAAACACAGCAATGTGCAAGTGTCTATCTTTTGCTCTCACACATAATTCAAGATCGTCTGGGGTCCGTCTGCACAAATCATCAATAATGTTCATTCTCTGCTTGTTTTTCCTGATATATTGCAATGGGGCTAAAGCAAACTGTAGCCTCTTTCTTTGTGCTGTGGAACACCTTGAGTCATGTCCAGCCATAAAGCGTGAAATAAGTCCAAAAATTTACATGATGGAAAAAAATTTATGTAAAATTGTGAATGGCATTCAAAGAGTGAAACTCTTGAAATCAAGTGAGAATGATGTTAGTTCTTGTGTGGCCCAATATATAATCACAGTATTCTATTAACATTCAATAGTAGAAAAAGTCAGATTCAGGGGAAATCTGACTTTTTCCCCTGACTCATATCTGTCATAGAACTGACCAGAAAAAATTATTGGCAGATCTGAAAATTGATCAAAATTGAAATTCAGTATTGTCAGAAACTCCTGATTGGTGCATTTTTAGAAGAGATTATGGAAATTTGTGTTTTCATATAATGTTACTTATGTGCTTACAACAAGTAAAGGGAACAAACAAACTTTGTAAAGCTATTATTTAGTCACTGATTATTTTAATCTTGTCACAGTTAAACCAGCAGAATCCATGATAGGTTTTTACATTTGAATATCACTATCACTTCAAAATAATTTCATTTTGATTTCCTGCCGTGAAAGTTGTTGATCTTAGATTCCCAGAAAATCAAACTACACTCTTTTCCACATCTTCATTTCAAAGAAGCCGATATAAAATTGGAAATGGGATTTCTATAGGGCAATAAGGATGAATCAAATGTTAATCCTCAATTTATCCAGCACATAAACCCCTATCCTACTAAATAGGGACAACCTCTTCCTAAAATCAAACAGCATTAAGGAAAACCCCATTCCAGCCTCTCCGTCCTCCTTCGGCGTTTGTTCGGACGCCTCCTGCAGCTACAGCGCTGTGAGCCTGCGGGATGACAAACAAAGACAGGTTACAAAGAGCAAGGTTAGCTCTACCAAATCGCTCACACAAACTCTCTGCTTCATATTTCAAATTATAGGAAAGATATAGCAGGCGGTGAAAATGTGGGTGGCCTGTTGCCATGACCCACGTGAACACAGGACACCTGTGAGTCATATCATGTTAGGGCAAAGCTGACAGCCGCTGCACCTTGAACAATGAATGATGAAATTACTGCTGCTGCAGCGTCTGTGAGTCACGCATATGTGCTTAAGAACAGTGTTTTAATTGTCACGTTTTTTGATCTCCAAAAGCAGTCCTCCATGTTGCCACAGTAAAAAAGCCAGATTTTGCAAGGTGGCTGTTATTCATGCCTTTGAGATGCATCTTAAATGTTACACCTTTGTCATTCTTTGGCCAGAGACATCAAACAGGTGCAATGAATAATTTATCTTAAGAGTTTCACATTGATAAGGTCACAATCTGCCACGTCTGGACACTAAAGGCAGGCCGTCTTCACTTCCCTGACATCTTACACACACGTGTGCCCCCACACCAACAAACACACTCGTTTAAATGGAAAAAGTACAAAATCGCATGAGTACTGTGTCTGTGTGTGGGTGAGGAGTGGTGTTGTAAATTTGAAAGACGGGTTTCTTTAACCATAGAAGTTGCTTAAATTGAAAATGAGCTGCTGCGTTTGTTACTTAATTTTATCCATTTCGTCTTTTTCAAAACAGGAAGTTTTTTCCCCTTTTTTTTAATGTATGAACACTTCCTTCATTCAAATTGCTGGCCGGGAGTTATAGTGGAGGAATTGCTTTTCGTTTGCAACTAAATTGTTATACACTGCCAGGGCTTGCTCAAGGTTGCTCAACATAATTTCATTAAGGGGGTGCACCTCTATGAGCAAACAAGCCACTTTCATCCCCTTCTATCTTCCCAATGTTTGCTCCTTTTTTTAATTCATGGATTAAAAACTTCTATAACATTCCCAATCCCATCAGAAGGCTGTCAATCAGCTGCAAGCTTCATTTACATCTCTGGCCGGCTCAGTATACTGCATTGAACTGTTTAGTCACTCCAAGCCGCAGCATGTTGACTGTTCAGCTACACTACCTTTCTAATTAAGCCCCTGCTGTGTGTTGGTTTTGGGAATAAATGAGGGAAAATCAGTGCAGAATTATTGTAATGCCAGTCATTTGGTTGCAACAAGCAGAAAGTTAAAATAAAATTTGACAAATTCTCATTTAGTATAGTCATGCTTTTAAAGTTGGAGGTAAACTAATTGGGTTTAATAGTTGTTCATTTTCCCCTCACAATGAGTATTAATGTCCCCCTAACAATAAACAATTTTGATGACAGTGAGATACATCAACACCTTCCATACATTATTCATGACTCCCAAGCCCTGAAGTTCACATATACATATGCCTTAATCTATTTCTTTTTAAGTAATGCAAACTTTTGAGCATTGTGAACATTGTTACGATCTTGAGTGTCGGAGGCTATATCTCTCTTCTGTCCCTGAACTATATTTCTTCACTGTGTTGTCGAATAATGTGCGGATGGGATGAAAGGTAATCTGCGTGCAGAATTTCTAAAGCTCCCTTATCCTTGTTGAATTTCTCAAGAATTCCACCTTTGCCCCGCGGTTTCCCTGAAATAAATTACTTTAAGAGTTAGATGCCTGCGCGCATGCACCCTCCTTCGTTTTTTGTTTTGTTTTTTTTTTTTTTTTTGCGACATTCCCCATCAACAGTGGATCGACGTGATGAAAACAGTTTCAGTATTTGCGTAAGATTATTTGAAACACTGTTTTGATCACTAAAGATGAACGATCGATGATGATGAAGTAGAACAAACTTTAAACCTTGCTTTCTGCAGTCAGTCTGATAAACCACTTTCTCCTCTCACTTTTCTGTTTGTTTCGCTTCAGCTGCTAGAAAGACAAGCACACACGCTGCTGAAAATCACCTCTCTCTCTCTCTCTCTCTCTCTCTCTCTCTCTCCCTCTCTCGCTCTCTCTCCCTCTCTCTTTCCCACTCTCCTCAGCCTCTGCCTACTTAAAGTTTGGTTTTTGGGGTGTACTACCAAATTACAGTGTTTGCACTTGTGGAACCACGAGGGTTAGAGCTCTAATGGATTTATAATCTCCGTCTCTGGGACCATCCAAAGTAATTAGCACGCAGGGCTCTAAAAGAAATGATGGTTAGTGAGCAATAAAGCCAGAGCCCATTGCATAAACTGACAGTGGCTCTGACTTGGTTGAAACCTCAAACGTAATTGGGGTACTCGTTGTAGTTATTGTCTTCAGTTGTAGTGCGGGAAATAAATACTTCAGAAGTGTGGAAAAATTTTTACAGTTGAACTTTTATCTGTTTTATCATACCAATTATATGCCCTAATTATAATGGAATACCAGAAATCAGCAGGTTTTTTCTCATACACAGCGGTATTTGCTTTTCGAAGATTTAAACTAAAATTATAAACTTGTTTTGTTTGTTTTGCACAAACTGCACCAGAAAACTTCCGGGGAGTATTATAAGAAGGAAACCATTTAATTTGTTCATATTGAATTTGAAATATTCAGCTCTGAATCATTTACTCTTTTTCGTTTTCCGTCAAGAGTCATCAGATTTTTATGTGCTGAAAGTTTCTGATCCACTTTTTTGGAAAATAAACATAAGACGAACTCTTCCTCCATCTTCAGACCAATCTGAACCCCCACATAAAATTCTGGGGATCAGATCTAGAAAAAAAAAGTCCGGTTTAATCTCTCTTTCTTCCACGAGAAGACAATCTCGATAAACTACGAAATTTCAATGTCAGACTGAAGAGGTAATTTTTTTAAATGCTTGTATTGCAAATGTACAATAAAATTTGTAGTGTGTTTATAGTATTGATGTTTTTATTTGCAGGAAGAGGATTGCATCGTGCTTGTAAAGCTGCAGTGAAAAAATAGCATATATAAATTTCAGTTCCTATTTGAAAGTCATTAATAATGTCAATTAATGGGAGATCTATTTCGACTTAATTACAAAAGTAAATCTGATACCTGAAATAGCTCAGATCAATCTACTAATATCCCGAATTGGGGAAAGTAATTACGCTAAATGTTTTTTCATAAACTCTTGTCAATACGAGACCTTTGCCTTAGTAACCTATTCTTTCTTTATTAATTACTATTGATATTGGAATTACAATAGTCCATTTCTGTGTTTTTATATTGTTGATCTTTGAGCTCAGGAATGATCTAATAAGTTACTAAATAAAAATAAATAACACGTAAAATCTTGTCATTGTTTTCTCAGAATGTTCCCGTTTACTGAAATAACCTGCCCGCAAACTTTTTCCAAACATTGCAGAAACGCAGTGTGAAGTCATGAAACAGGCTGCAACTTCTACTTAATTCAAACATAAAGTCAGAATCAAATTGCACACATAAAGGTGTGTGTCAGTTATTGTGTGTATTATGGTGTTAAACGGACAGGAGACGGTTGCATCCGAAGGCCCTCGGACGAGGGAAATCATCCTCTAAGCCCACACAATGTCTTATTGACTGTAGCTTTGGTTGGAACCCTGATGTGATTACACACGATCAATAACAAACCTACCTTCAACCATTTATAAATCTCTGCATCAGTTTGAGACGCTATAAAGCGTGTTCTTGTTGTCATCTGTTGTTTTATTTTGGGGGAAGGTGGTAGAAGGGGTGCAGGGAGTGCAGGGGGTGGAGGGGTCTTGCACTTGTGACCTCAGTGTTTTCCCAACTGTTTGTGTTCCCTTGCTTGGTGATTTCTTTATTTGGTGGAAGCTTTAAAACACATTGATTCCGGATTTAGCCACACTCCAATGTGCTTCTCGTATAAATGTTTAATTAAGCTCATTTGACAAAACTGTTATGTGCAGTCATGCATGCTATTCTGGTGAACTTAATTATATGTAATACAACAACAACAAAAATAAATAAATAAATATTGCAAAGTAAAATTTCAGCTCCTCACTACAGGTTTTTGCATCAGTGGCGTGATTAATAATAGGATTAATTTATTATTACTTTACCACTATTCACGCTTTTGTTTTTGCATTATGATTAGGTTAAAACTTCGAAAGACAGACATGAAAATTCAATTTTCACATTCAAAACACTTAATTGTGGATCCCTCCGTGCGGAGGGATCAAGATAAATGTTAATAGGTTAAGTTCTGGGATAAAGTTAACCTGGGCTATTTTCACACCAATAATGCTGCTTTGATAAATTGTAAATATCACCGCTCCGCTGAAGATTTTTACGTCCATGTTTAATTCTGCTCTCCACGTTGCTTGATTCACCATTCACAGCTGAACGGCCAGTAAAGGATAAGCACCGACTGATCAGCCTTTTAATTCGGTGACACTATCGCTGAGACAAACGGACGGCTATCGATCTTTTCATTATGTGTTCGAGCAACAAATAGGCTCGTGTAAACGTGAGCGGGACGGGAGCGAAACGAGAGGGGCTCCCGTGTCCCGTTGCAAAAATACAACCGCGCTTTAATAGCTTCTCTGCACTATCTCATCTGCGGGGGAAAACGACACAAAAGGATGTGGATGGACAGCGGCGACGTGCATGGAGGGGAGAAAAAAAAGAAAACAAGATTCTGCTTTGCACTAAGTTGAAAAGTTGCGACTCTTTTGCGTGCGCCGACAGTAAAGTGGCGCGACTCGGAGAATTTCATCCCCGCATTCAGTTCCACGCGTGTGCAGCCAGAGTTAAGCAGAAGTCAGAAATAAACAACAGGAGACAGAAAAAAAAGTGCTACTCACCTTCTCTGTGACTGCACAGCAGCCGCTCCTGCGCCGGTGCTTCTTCTCCTTCTTCCAACATCCCACCCGTCCACTTTCTCCACATGCAGGTTTCTATCAGAGCCTCTCTAATATATCTACCCCGCTTCCTATTCGCTTCCCCCTCTCACTCTTTTCCTCTCTTCTCTCTCCTCTTCTTCCCTCATGCGGACCCCCATTCTTTTACCAAAATGTGCGGAGTTAAATCTTAATGATACACCAAAGGGGGAAGAAAGGGGGCAAAAAATGCATTGTCCGATTTAATCTTATTGGTTTCACCTTTTCAGAGTGCTGGAGACATGGCCGGAGAGTTTCCACGGTGTGTGTCCGAGACAGGGACGGGGAGAGAGAGCTCTCTTATTGAATACTTAAAAAACAAGCCATCCCTCCTGAATGCGCATTCAAACAGAGGCACTTCCATATATTAACGCTATGTTATATCTTCTTATATCTCTGTTTGAGTCTAGACGTGCTTGTGCGTGCTTTGTTGTGTTAAAGTACTTTTATGTCTTTGAGTGTTGGGTTGTTATTTTCTAAGCTTATGAATACAATTGGCATTTTTTGTGTCTTGGTTTTATATAAACAGAGCGTCATTTTAATTAGGAAGCACTGTTTAAACATTAATTATGAATTATGATGCTCTAATCAATGTATGTTTATGTTTTCTTAATAATTCATTAATGCCAATCCGATATCTTTAACCTGCGAAATTGACTTTTTATGAACTACAAAAGTACACAAGATAATTCTACGCACGTTCGAGCTTTTTAATTATTATCTAAGATTTATTTAAGCGCTTAAAAATGCAAGTTTGATGGCTCGCCCGTTGGGGTGTGATGTGGATGTAATTCCACAACGTACGCTAGATGGCAGCGCGATCCAAACATTTTTGAGTCTGAGAAGCCTGCAGAAACACTGATGCATAAAAGCTGAAATCTCCGTGCAAATTCCCCGTAACTTCGCTCGATTTTGAATTAATGTCATTATTAACTCATGGGGGAAAAAAAACTACTCCCATTGAAGTGTTTGTGCGACTGTGAGATGTTGGCAATTGTTAAACGTCGCTTCGAATTTCAAGAGATTCCCCGCATCTGAAAAGGCTTCCAGCATAACGGCGGCGTTTGCGCATCATTCTGCACAGTGCTATATATTTTTTCTTAAACTGCTCTTAAACTAAATTTTAAGTTTTAATGAGCGAAACTGGTGCCGATTACAGACGATGCTGTACCGCAATGCGCATGCCAAGGACAAAAAACAGCGTGTGAAAATATTAATCCGCTCCCAACAGCAGAGACCCCCGTTAGTTTAATAATAAAGATAACAGTCCGAGACAAGGCATTCTGAAACTTTAAGGGGGAAAAAAAATCTGAGTCAGAATCCCCCCTTTCGGTCGCAGCGCACAGCTTTTGGTTTTATTTGTCGTGCTTAAAAGCTTTGTCCCCCACCTCCTCTCTCTCTCTCTTTCTCTCTCTGTTTCTCTCTCTCTCTCTTGCCTTTAACCCGCTTTTTTCGCTATTCTATCCAGGGTTTCTTCCTCTTTTTGGTGACAATAGACGGCCCATACTAATCAGGTTTCAAAGTAAATAGCAGCGCGGGGCGAGCTCAATGTAAATTGTGCCTGTCAGAGCCCCCCTCCCACTCTCCTCCCAAGCCCCCTCCAGTCGTAGAAGCCTACACTGTAAAAAATATCCACCCTCTCAGACAGGCAGCCGGTTCAACACCGGCGCCGGAAAATCCTGGCTGTGTACACAGACGCACCGGGTCGGCGGGTTGGATCTCGCATCCTCGACCGCTGTTCGATCCGCCGTTGTGAATTTCCGACTCTTGCCAATTTCTACGGTAATGTCTCTGATTTGAGACATTTTCCTGGCAACATTATTTCAACCGCTTGTAGCGAGAGTGGAAAACAGGCAGACTACTGCAAAATGAGCGTGTTATTTCTCCGATAAATGGATAGAAAATATAACAATTTTGCGATCCAATAGCAGAGCGGGGGACTTATCTAGATGGACATTTTTTGTAGCGCCCCAACGGAGGGGGGACTCTAACCAATGGAGAGAAAGAGAGGGCTTGGCTATAACCTTAGCCTCCCATTTTCTCTCTCCCTCTATCCCCCCTCCTCTCCTCCTCCTCTATGCAGGGCTCTGGCCAGTCAGTCCTCTTTGATTATCAGTCTCCAGCAGCCCCTCTCTTGGCTCCTTGACATGAGCACCATATAAGGCGCAGCGATCTCCATAGAAACGTGTCAGTTTCAATAGTAGTGTCAAAGTTCACTATATACAGACATTCGCGCAGATCCCCCGTTTCGGAAACATTGCTCTGCTGGTCCTCTCGTTTAAGCGCATTCATTTTTTGGGGGTCTCTCCTTCTTCTTCTTCTTCTTGCATATCCTATTAGTACTAGTTGGTGTTTTTCCTCTTTTTCTTTTTTTTTCCTCAATCTTTTTTCTCTTCGTATCTCCGTTCCTCCTCGCTGGAGAGAGGTGAAACTATACATGGGTACTTCATTCGGCGACGCGGTTCTCCTTCGCAGCTGGGCGAGATGATGAGGTTTATTTAAGAATATAGATGTAAAAAGCCCAGCTCTTCAGTTTTTTTTCTCCTCCTCCTCCTCATATACGACGAAGACGGGAGTGTAAAGGAGCAAGGGAAGAAAGGAGAAAGGAATTTATCTCCGCAGCACTTTGGATCGCGTCTTTCCAGCGAAAAGGTTTTGGTATTTTTTTTGTTTTTTTTACTCGCTCCTGCCTTTCTTTTGTGGCTATATTTTTTTATCTGACTGCTATTTTTACGTCTGGACTCGGGTTTTCCTACAAGCTTAGGGATTCCTGAATGGCTGACTGCAATTTACCTTGGAACTGGCCTCCCGATACTTGCATATCCTGATCGGGTGCCTCCTGATTTTTGAATGTATTGATCGCGTTTGCTCCCCTTCTTACCCCCCATATGAGATTGCGTGCTCCGATTTGACTTTGCACTGTCCCGTCTTTTGAGATTTTTTTTTTCTTCCTCCTCTACGCTCCATAAACATCGGCGATCATTTCGCTTTACAGCACTTTCCGGGGCCGAGATATGGCAATGGTAGTTAGCGTCTGGCGAGATCCGCAGGAAGACGTGGCCGGAGGACCTCCGAGCGGCCCCAACCCAGCAGCGCAGCCGGCGAGGGAGCAGCAGCAGGCGGCGTCGGCGGCGCCGCACACTCCGCAGACCCCCAGTCAGCCGGGACCCCCGTCCACGCCGGGGACCGCTGGGGACAAGGGGAGCCAGAATTCCGGACAGAGCCAGCAGCATATTGAATGTGTGGTTTGCGGGGACAAATCGAGCGGCAAACACTACGGCCAGTTCACCTGCGAGGGATGCAAAAGTTTCTTCAAGAGGAGTGTACGCAGGAACTTAACGTACTCATGTCGTGCCAATAGGAACTGTCCCATTGACCAGCACCATCGAAACCAGTGCCAATACTGCCGGCTGAAGAAGTGCTTAAAAGTGGGGATGCGGCGGGAAGGTGAATATATGTTTTAAAGCCCCACTCACGATTACGCATCCTAGTATTGCAGCAGCAGTGCGAGGGCTGCCATGTTGCATTAAGGTCACAGGCTTTATAGCTGGGCATATACCTACTACAGCAGACTCCATCCTTGTTTTGTTTTTTTATTTATATATATATAATTTTTTTTCGAGATGTTTGCATGAATGGTTTGTGTTTTCGTCTTTTGCGTGAGGGAGTAAAAGGCCAGTGCAGCCACGGCAGTTACATGCTTGTGAATGCAAGTCGCCTGAACAAAGCGGCTGCTCTTGTTAACCTCCTTTTTTTATTTGTTTTGGTTTTTCTTGCAGTCTAAACTGCATTGTCTCCTTGCAAATCTATATTACATAGAGACAACCCGTAGAATAGTGAGTGTGTTTGTATAATTGCGAGCATTTATGTCAGCCTCTGAGAGTGTGTGCGTGTGTGTGTGTGTGTATGTGTTTTGAGTGTGTGTGAGGCTAATAGTCTCATTCCTTACGGTCCCTTAAGTAATCTTACTAATTTATAATTGCACAACAGGATTTATAAGTGGAATGTGTGTGTATGACTGTAAAAAATGAGTACACAACAAAGCCACTTCTCTGTGCTGACTAGACAGCTCAGACACACTGAATCACGTCGTTCAAGATTTTCATGCCTCATTGTTTTTGCTTGCTTTGCATTAGAGGCCATGCAACTTTCCTTTCTGTGACAAGTGTTTGACTTTTCCCAAATTGATGAGGACACCCTCCTACGTTTACGTTGCATGTTATTCGCCGTGCACACCATGATTCCCTGCGTATTAATAATTTATTTGAAATATTACGCACTAGCTAAATTCCCCCCTTATTCCCAGCTGACCTCTTGACTCAGACAAAACGTGGAATTATGGGTGAATTTAATAACAATTGTCCAACATATTTAGGACCTGATTGCCTACAATTAGCAATTGTTCAAATAACCTAAATTCATGAATTATAAATAAATAGAACGTAGACGATTAAGCCTTAAAATATTCATAATAGCCTAGTTGTTCTAAGTGAAAACATGGACGTTCTGTGTGTGTGAGTAAATGTATTTGCGCGTGCACAGGAGCCAGCTGTAAAGCCTGTATCCTTAAATTATAAATTCAGGGTGAAGATCGAGTGATACAACACATCTGTGTCCATGAAATATCTGTGTTGCTGATTAGGTTTTTTTGCTTTAAAATCTGATTATTGTTTTAAAAGCGTAACGTTTTGCTTTTTTAATTAATTTATTTATTTTAATTGCATGCTATTTTTGATGAAAAGAAGCACCACTAGTGGACAATGTTTATCAGTCCTGGATGCACATTTCCTCTTTTTCTCTCTCTTTTTGTCAGCGGTTCAGCGAGGAAGAATGCCTCCAACCCAACCCAACCCAGGCCAGTACGCGCTGACGAACGGGGACCCCCTGAACGGCCACTGCTATCTGTCCGGATACATCTCGTTACTGCTGCGGGCTGAACCTTACCCGACCTCCCGGTACGGGAGCCAGTGCATGCAGCCCAACAACATCATGGGCATCGAGAACATCTGCGAGCTGGCGGCTCGCTTACTTTTCAGCGCCGTGGAGTGGGCGAGGAACATCCCCTTCTTCCCTGACCTGCAGATCACCGACCAGGTGTCCCTTCTCCGGCTGACGTGGAGCGAGTTGTTTGTGCTTAACGCGGCTCAGTGCTCCATGCCTCTTCATGTGGCCCCGCTGCTCGCCGCGGCAGGCCTGCACGCCTCGCCGATGTCTGCGGACCGCGTCGTGGCTTTCATGGACCACATCCGGATCTTCCAGGAGCAAGTGGAGAAGCTCAAGACCCTGCACGTAGACTCCGCGGAGTACAGCTGCCTCAAAGCCATCGTGCTTTTCACATCAGGTGGGTTGTCCACATCATCGCCTCACAGACGCACACACTAAAACGCAGATGGACGTGTTTATAAAGAAACGAGGCCTGGTTCTGGTACTCACACGCATGCAGAAGCTCGGTTGCATCAGGAATATGGCTGTCAGGCAGCAGCTTAGTGCTAGAGATGTTTGTGTGGCCGATGAAAGAGCCATTTTGTCAACAGCTTGCTTGATATCCACTGACATGCATTCCCATGTCAGCTGTAGCCGCAGCATAAGACGTGTAAACAAACCCAGATTGAGTAAATGTATCAAGTTTTAAAGTTGAAAGCCCATTTAAATCTGAGATTAGGTGCAATCGAAAGAAATTGAATATCTAATTTTTGGTGGGGTCTAAACAATCATGCCCCCCTCCGAACATGTCTGAACCGAAGCCGAGCCTGCCCGGGTTCACATACGCATTTTAGAACAGGTGTCAAATAATTGAGCGTAAAGATGAAATAGTCTCTGTCAGTGGGTGATTTATGACAGCTGATGCGTTTATGAGCGTGGCTGCGCGCTTTTATCCTTGTTTTTTTCGTGCGCAAACACATGTCTTCGGGGGCAGGAAATAATCCCTAACAGACTGAGATCAAAAAAGAAAGACGAAGAAGAAGTCTGATGGAAGTTGACTCGCACATGAGTGCACATGGAGCTGCACTTAATAACACAAGTTATTAGTAGATTAATCTTAGCTGACCCATTAATTTTCTTACTTACTGAGGATAGTTTCTGCGTCGCGCAGCTTTGAAAAGTAATCAGCGGCACTTTTCAAAAGTAACCTACATTGTTGATAGCTTAATTGATGCCTGGTTGGGGTATGGGGTCCCTAAATGTCCCTATTTACTCCGAGCTGCATAATTTGTATGCTATTTTGGAATTAGTTGTGTGCGCCTGGTGCTTTTGAGGGCCTGTTATATCTGGTGATGAAGGAGGAAGGAAGATGGGCGTCTGAGCTACTTCTAGAGTTTGTTTAAAGTTTTGACCTAACTTTTATCCCCTTTGCAAAGATACTGAAGCAGGAATTACATAAACTTTCGCGGGACACTATCGTGATGAAAACTTTGTTTTACTTTTTCAAATTTGAGTTAATCGTAAAATAATTGTCTTTTCCAATATTCTTGTAGAAGATTCTCTTTCAACAAATTAAAAAAGTTTTAAGTGAAAGTTAATTTTCTTAAGAATAAACAAACACATTAAGCCTATATTATATTATATTATATTATATTATATTATATTATATTATATTATATTATATTATATTATATTATATTATATTATATTATATTATATTATATTATATTATAAAACCCCATAGTTTTACACAGTTTTAAAAATAGCACAGCTTGTTCATAAATAGCTGAGTTTAATTTGGAGCTAAATGATCCCAACTTCAATTTTTTTGCCAACTCAGCCTCCAAATTGAAATTTAGACATGTCATTATTCTCTAAATGACTTGTAGCATTCAGGTTTTGTATTTTATTGACATGTCTTTTGTCACGGTAATTTTTCAATATTTTATTTATTTATTATTGGTACTAGACAATGTAGGCTAATTAATATCCAACACGTTCAGTTTGAAGTCAATTCCGACGCACATAATTCGTAATTCTAATTTAAGTGTCATTCTACAGTTGTTGTTTTTTTCATGGACATTTTTTGCTTTGTTTACATTTAGCTTGACCATTTTGCAATTATAACCATTTGCAGAAGAAAAAAAAACATACAGAAATCCAGCTCAGATTACCCCAGAGAAACTGCACACACACACACACACACACACACACACACACACACACACCTACACGCACGCATACACACATACAACCACACACACACACACACACACACGTACACGCACACTAAGACATCGCCGTCCCCCATGTTTTCTAACAGATCATTTAGTTAGTGTGATGGGCTACAAAACTGGTGCGCCCTATAGAAAGTCACGTGGCGTTTTGCCAGTTTCGGTGTGGATTTGTTTGCCTTTAATAATACAGCAGCCTGGTCAGCATTTGATGCATAAATAAGGGGTGGTCAGGGTAAACTACTTCTCCCCCACAAATCTGGATCATTGTTCAGTGTCAACTTCTTGTGTAGCAACGTGTGTGTGTGTGTGTTTGTGTGTGTGTGTGTGTGTGTGCACCGTGGTGCTGAGTTCTACAGAACTGGTCGTTTGGATCTGGAGGCTATCTTTCCCAGCCCATTGAGACTTGTGGGGTGCATTGACAGGGAGGCCTCGTGGAGAGCTGTGGGGTGTCTTTAACCAGCCTTCTCCCCAATGCATGCGTTCAGCTGCAATGCTTTGAACTTTCTTGCCCGTCTTACTTTGAAAATTCGCAATAAAACCTTGCATGTTTTGCGTCAAATAAAATTAGTTTAAACAGCATCGATCGGTGCCGGTTTTGAACACACACTCAGAGCAATTTGCATACACGGGGGCTCTGAGTGGCTGGATTGAGGTCACAGTAAATCACAGCAAGATCTCGGTGTTGCCCTCGGGTTCATGAGGTTATTGTGTGTAGGCCTTAGTGAGTTATAGTGAGAAATTAAGAATGGTCCTAAAAAGCCTCTGTTTAGCCGCTTATAGTGTTGAGTGCCTGGAAGCTGAAGCTGCCTTTCATGTGCAGTTTCTACAAAAGCAGCGCTCAATACAAAAACAGCTTCTGAGAAGTCTTCTTGTGGGACCATGTATGCCAGCGGTTACACCACTTTATAAGCTTGGCTTGAGTGAAAAAACACATCTTTTTTTACAGCAGAGGGAAAACGTGTAACACACCAACAAGGCTTGCATCCCTTTTGTCTGTCCCGAAGAGAAAGAGTGGCTACCGAAGCCACCACGCGCTTCTCGCTAGGCGCTTTTGGACATTTTCACGTCGCTTCTGATCGCCACTGTTTCCTTCAGCCTCGTCTAATAAATCTGATTGCTTTCAGCGGGCCTGTCCTATAGGCTACAACGGGGGAAGAAAAAAAAAAAAAAAAAAAAAAACAGGCCAAGAGTGGTCTTTAGAGAGAAGAGCCGGCGAAATCACTTAACAGCTTACTGCGGAGTAATTAGGTCACATTACATCCAGTGTAATTTCAGATTCATCAGTACCGTTTATGTTGCCCTTACACTTAAATCCCCTGAGTTCAGACATAAAGAGCAGCGGCCTTTGGGCCTGCGTGTAGCCTACCTTCTTCTTCTTCGTCTTCGGGTTTTTTTTTTTTTTGTTTTTGTTTTTGTTTTTTTCTTGCATTATCACTTTCGGGTCTGTACAGGCCTGCAAACGCTGACATTTTCACCTCTAATTTGTCGCTGATTGCCCTCCACTGGACTGTGCATCCAGTATATTGCAGCAGCATGCTCCCCTTGCTTATGCTGTATGACAGACGGTGTGATGAAGCATGTTTGAGCAGCCTTGTTTGTCCATACCACATTGTCAATAACACGTAATGATAACCAGAGCGCTTTTACAAGACTGAGACTGGGGTCAGGGGGAAACAAAAACGGCAGTCATCACAAAATATCCACCTGGAAAGTATTGTTATCTAATTTTTGTGTACTATTTAATAAATAATTGTGATAGTAAAAGTAGAAGGCCTTTGCTGAATTCAGATGCACTTACTTTAGATCTGACATAACGAGCTTATTTTTTTCTTTCTTTTATACTTTCAGTCCTGGTTTTTGGATCTTTTCTTCACATAATCCGTCGTATGGTTTAGTCTGCTGTGAATACACTAACCACAGTGCGTGTTTTTTATGTTTCCTTAGACGCTTGCGGCCTGTCAGACGCCGCTCACATCGAGAGCCTTCAAGAGAAGTCGCAGTGCGCCCTAGAGGAGTACGTCAGGAGCCAGTACCCCAACCAACCCAGCCGCTTTGGCAAGCTCCTGCTGCGGCTGCCCTCTCTACGCACCGTCTCCTCCTCGGTAATCGAGCAGCTGTTCTTCGTCCGCTTGGTAGGTAAAACTCCTATTGAAACCCTCATCAGGGATATGCTATTATCCGGGAGCAGCTTCAACTGGCCTTACATGTCCATCCAATGATCCTTATATGACAAAACAAAACAGAGAGGAGGAGGAAGGGGAAAAAAGGACCAAATTTCTGCACCCCTCATCCTCCTTCAAGAAGACTATATATAGGACCTTTTTTTCTGAGAAACTTTGCGGAAGACATTACTTTTTTTCTGTCTTCTGGGACTTCGATGGAATACATTATGTACAGAAAAATATTGGAACTGGACTTTGCGCCTGTGTAAATCCGCACCGTCATCTTCAAGAACAATACTCTCCATTTTGTAAAATACTAGTCTTTATTTTCTTTTTTCTTTTTCTTTTTTTTTCTTTTTTGTAAAAAAATACAAATAAAATGAAAAACATCATATGCGCAGTAAGAAGAAAAAAAAATGAATCAAGACTTAGCGGGAAAATAATGTTTCCAAGCAATTATAAGAATTGTCCTGTGTCTATGTACCTCTCTGTTTTGTATTTTTTCTGGTTCTAAACCAGGGTTTCTGTGATTCTATACTAATAATTTTTTGATATAACCTTTTGCTTCTTATAATGAGTGCGATATATGTTGTCGAAGCTATGTTCTCCAAGAATTAAAAATTGAAGTGAGAATTTAAAAGAGTAAAAAAAACAAAAAAAAAAACAAGACAAATAAAATGAATTTAGACGAATAAGAAACAGTCTAATCGCTGTGACAATATCAACACTGATGGTTGAACTTTTTATTTTATTTTATTTTATTTTTTATTTTATTTTTTGACCTCCCCCTTCTCCCGTGCTCCCAACTCATACGATGGACCTGCAGCAGAAGCAGCAAAACGAAACTGACCTCCAGGACGTTTTTACTGACATTTTTACTCCGTCTGGGGCGCATCCCCCCCTCCACCCTTCTCCCCTTCATTCCCTTCCCCGGACCACGAGCGTGTGTGGAGTCGATCATCAGTCAAAAGAACAAACGGAGAGACATGAAATCAAAAAGCACTTTTAATATATCATTTCAAATACATTTTGTTTGTTTCGTCTTGAAGATTTTTGTTGTTTCTTGAATTTTATTGGTTGTTGCCTTCAATTTTTCTTACTCCATGATGCAGCTTTTAATTTTTTTTTATTATTTTATTTTATTTTATTTTTTTTTTGGACAGAATGGTCGGCTGATGAAGTTGTGTGATGGTGACTGTACTATTAAAAAAGAAATAGGCAACGATGTCTCACTCTCAAGCATTTTCCTGGGGATCAAATGTTTATTATTATTATTATTCTTTTTAATTATTATTTAACAAATCAAAGGGAATCTGTTGTTTTTATGTGTGCTTGTACAACAGTTCCTGAAACCTACCTGTGGAAACAAATTGTTACACGGGATTAAAGGGGGATAATAATTACACAATAGAAGCACATATTACATTTGGAAAGAGCCATGACATAACTGACAGTGCCAGTACAAAGAGGAAGGAGACAATACTGGCCTGTGAGCGCATTAATGTTTAATATTTTTCCCAGACAGCGAGGGAAGCCTCTAACACAGAGCCACCTCTATAACCTTCCCCCTGTGGCTCAATCAAGGTGATTCTCTGCAAACCAACACCCCCTGCTTCCCCCCCCCGACTTACTCTCGCGTAAAAGAAAAAGAGAAAAAAAAGAAAAACTCTGCCCTGATAACGCATTGCATGCTCTGTATTGACGTGGGCGTCATTTGGCAAAAAAAAAAAAAAAAAAAAAAAGGGTTAGGGGGGCCCCCGCTGCAAAGCTGCTGTGATATGCGTGATCAATCTGGAAAATGTATTTTACAGCATGTAAGCCAGTCGATAGGAACACCGAGTGTGATGCATTGTGTGGGAATAGAGAGGGAGGCAAAGAGGGAGAGAACGACAGAGACACAGAGAGAGAGAGAGAGAGAGAGAGAGCACTGAGACAAACGAGAGAAGAGTGTTAGTAGAAAGTCAAGTGTATGACGGTGTGTCTGTGCGTGTGTGTGTGTGTGTGTGTGTGTGTGCGTGTGTGTGTGTGTGTGTGTGTGTGTGTGTGTGTGTGTGTGAGTATGTGACAAGATAAAAAAAAGATGTGGCCTTGGTTTGCTTGATACAGTCAGAGTGTAATGAGTCCATCGATAGTGTGTGAGATGGGTTACGCACTGTCACTGCCCTTGCTTTGGTCTATTTCTTGTTTTTGTCTCCATTTACGCCCTAAATGACAGAAGGGAAACCTGGTTTATCACCGGTCCTTGCATTTAAATCACAGTGTAAGGCGTGATAAAAATATGATAATACAAAAATGATGGAATAAAATATGGCGCACAGGCTTGACATTTCTTAAGTCGTCATGAAATGAGCTCCCTCTGTGTCATTTTTCTTTTTTCTTTTTACCCAAATCTTTCTCTTGTGGTTTTGGCAGTGAGCAGGGACAGCAGAGCAGGGATGTGATATTTGTTAGCCTGTTTAATTATCAGCCGTGTGTTGTGAGTGTAACTCTCGTTTATAGGTTATTTTTGCACTGCTTATGTCATCAAGAAACTTTTAAGGTGTCACTGCCTGTAATAAAGGAAGGATGTGGCTCCAGGTTGTCCTCTGATACTCTCTCTTATTATTTGTGAGACCACCTGACAAAGTAAGCCTTAATCTGGGTTGTATCCGCCTAAAAGTAACTGTTAAAGCAAAAAACAATTGTGACTTTTTATTGTTTATTTTACAGTTTTGCGCAGTTTTTCCTTGGTGTGGAGGTGATCATCCTCTCCACGACCTTTAGATCAGGTGAAAGTTAGTGAAGAATAAGCTGATGGTGTATTTCCTCATTATCTTGCAGACTGAATCATCGAAGCTTAATCGAAACAAAAAAGGACAGTAAACGACGATAAAAATGTTTAGTGGCATTTCAACTGAAATAGATTTTGACTAGTGCTTTATTATTATTATTATTATTATTATTATTATTATTATTATTATTATTATTATTATTATTATTATTATTATTATTATTTAAACTTTAACTTATCTTCAGTATTTTTGCGTGAAGAACTCAGGATTTTAAAAGGTGGCATTCTGGAGGTCTAAATAATTATGTTTTACGTTGGCCATTACACTCCTTTTTTCAGATGGTTTTTGTTGTTGTTGTTTTTTTTTATGTAGGTCCGGACTTAAATAGTGGGTTTGTAGGCTTATTAAACGTAGCTTTCAGCTGCTTGTCTCCACATAATGTATTCAGAATCCCCTCCAGAGTAACTATCTTTTATCCTCTCGCTGAGAGCATTCTGTTCTACAATTGTTACACTGCAGGCTATATAAAGCGGCGGTTCAAAAAAACACATGAAAATGGTGGCATGTGTTCCTAATTAACGTTTCAGTATAGGCAATCTGAGAGAAACACATGAGGACTCCGGGAATAAAGTGCTTATTCCTGTTGAGGTACTTTGGATATTGTGATGGAGGCTTAATTTATTGTATTATGTAATATTTCAAATGCTAAAATAATGACCTTTTGTCGTTTGCTTATTTGTTTTTTTTAATTGTCATTATATGTAACAACATTAGCTACTATCATTTGAACGATTTATCCCTTAATATGAGAAGAAAGAGAAATAACTGCACTGTCAAGTTAACTGCGGTGGGTAAAGGGAGATGGATATGAGGAAACGCCGGTCACCAAAGTATTACAGCGAAATGAGTTAAATAACCATTTACCTTTGTCTGGTTTCATTCATCAAACCACAAGTGGAGGACTCCCAACACGGGTGGGGGCTATTTGTTTGCTTTTACACAAGCAGCTGGGTGCGATTTCACGTTTGAGATATCTGTCTGAAAGCAAAGCATTTATTATCCCAAGTTGTCAGTGAGCCCTATTTCTCTTGAACCCCTCAATGCGAGCCGGCGTTGCAGCGTTCTGCAGCAGTAGGGAAAGGAAGAAGAAAAACGTCCTATTTGGCGTCACACGTCACTAGTTTTCACTTAGAAGAAACAGCAGCAGCAGCTGCAGCAGCAGCTCGGTCACATTTGACAAATACGGCTGTTTGAGACAATAACACTTTCCAAATAGCCGAGGCTCCCGCTTATATAAACGAATGGGAGCCCCCCTCTGAAGTGTGACGCGGTTTATTTCTCATATTGTCTCGTGCGTAATAAAAAAAAAAGAGAGAAAGAAAAGAAAAGAAAAAAATGACAAGTGCTCGCGCCATATAGTGGCTCATTCATCCACCCAGGCTTTGCAAGATGGCTAGGTACTGATGGCCAAATTTACATAGACGTAGCCTATGCAGAGATGTGTGCCACATCTCAGCATCCAGACCCAGCTTCTTGTTGCACGGGCTCTATATTCAGTCGGTGGCATAGATCAGTCCGCAGACCACACAGGCAACCTTTAAGCCATGGATCAAATCCAGTCCTTCTGGAGCTGCGAATGTAACACAAGGGGACGCCTCCCTGCTTATACGCGCACACGCCCGACTGTTGGAACAGCGTGAAAGGCGCATATAATGTATGTTTGCGTGCGCCTGTGCGTATCCACAAACCGTACGTAAGCGTATGTGCTGAGGGAGAGCGGAGGGTGGAGAGGAGAGAGAGAGAGAGACAGAGAGAGAGATGATTGTGAGAAAGCCCGGATCGCTGTGTAAGCGGATCTCTTTGTGTTGATTTAGGAAGACGTTTGCTGTATATAACGTTCAAGGCTGATAATATCATTGCCTGGCCAGATAAATAAAGCATTGGCCAAAACCATCGGGTCAGCTATCGATCCGCTTTTTTTCCCGGAGCGAGCGAGAAGGCGGGGTGGACAGGAGGAGGGGGGCAAGAGGAGAGAAGAGGGGGGAGAGAAAGGGAAAGAGAGAGAGAGAGACCCCACTCATTAGCATTCCACAGCCATGGACTAAACGCTGACAACTAACAGAGATATCCAGCTCTACACCACTGCATACCCCCCACCCCCACCCCCCTTTGTCTCTCCCCACCCGGCCCTTCATTTCCAGCGGACAGATCTCTCGTCACAGCCAGCGCATTTTTATTTATGCCCTCTTCACTCCTTTTTGCACGAATGGACCCTTGCACAAGAGAGAGAAAGAGAAAGGAGGGGAGAAAAAGCCTGTAGTAAAGTAAGGCAGAGAAAGTAGGGAGGGGAAGGGGGGGGGGGGGGGGTGATGTTGTAAAAGCAGTGCAGAAGTGACAGCGCTAAGCGCACCGGCTTTGCTTGAGAGAGATACAATTGTGTTTGACGTGACAAAATAGAAGCGGGAGACGTTTTAAATTGCGACCCGAGACTTGGACATTTGAGGCTGAAAAATAAAGTCTGTGATTAAATAATATTTTATTTAAAGAATGGAAGGATTTAGAATTTATTTATTTATTTATTTATTTATTTATTTATTTATTTATTTATTTATTTATTTATTTATTTATTTATTTATTGAATTTAATTTAATTTAACCAAGTGGGGCTATTTATCTACGATTCTCTCGAAATGCAATAAATATGCAATAAATACATAGAAAGCAAAAAAAAAAGAAAAAAAAGTACATTTAAAACTGGATCTTTTTTCTAAAAAAAAAACAAACAAAAAAACTTCTTTAACAATTGCATAAAAAATACTCAGCCCGAAGTTAACATGTGTAATAAATAACCTTTCAACGAATTGCTGCAGACAAGCTTCCCTCTCTTCTCTCCTGTTCAGACTATTGTATCTTAATATGCGCTGTAGTTTCGCCCAATAATGACAGCTGTTCAGCTGATAGTAACTTCTTTCCAAGTTTTTTTCCCCTCCCCTCCTTCCCCCACTCGGGCCCCCCTTGGTCTCTGTCTTGCTTTGTTGTTTTAAAATATGCATGTCTCTCTCCGGAATGCCAGTCACGGGTCCAAACTTTGTGTGTCCCAACCTCCCACATGATGAAATGATCCTTTTAAAAGCGAGCTCAATATGTCTCAATCTGCACTCTTCTCCCTCCTCTACCGAAGCGTTCTGGGTTCGGGACGCAACCCAGACACGTACATAAGTGTGTGCATATCATAATTAAAGCGCAATTCACTTCACTGCGGACTTTATTTCTAAGCGCTGAGGAGGAAGACGCGGCTGGATCAAGTCAAGTTCTGTCAGCGACGGATGGATGAAGATTCATGGCAGGAAAAGGGGGGAAAAGTAAGGCTCATCCTGACACTCTTTCTCTCTCTCTTCCTCTCTCTCTTTTTCTGTGTGTGCGTCTGAGTGAGTGCGTGCGTGTGTGTGTGTGTGTGCGTGTGTGTGTGTGTGTGTGTGTGTGTCTGGCTGTCTGTCCTGTTGGTGCGTGCGTGTGTTCCAGGGGGAGTGGGTGAGAAAGACAGAGGGAAGTGTGAGCGCAAAGGGTATGTGGCTGTATGTTCGGGTGTACGCACGTTTATGCATGTCTGTAAACTCGTGTGTGCAACTTTCTTCTCCTGCTGCCAACCAACCAACAGTTGTTTGCGTGGATGCTGGTGAGGCAAAACCACACTGTATACCAAACAGGAAAGCAGTAAAAAAAAAAAAAAAAAAAAAAAGGAGGAAAAAAAAAGAAATGCTTAGGCTTAAAGAGGAAAAAGTGAATAAGATTCTATTCTTTCCATTTTTCCACCTCAACTGGAACTTTTAATTTATTCTGTTATGAGTGTGAGAGTGTGCCTTAGCCAATATGTAATAGAGACAAATTCAGAAGACCCGATGATGGGTGCAGATGCAGGAGCAGGGGCTTATGCCAAAACCTGTTGCTTCCTTTGCAAAGTTTAACATACAGCGAGTTGCGCAGCGTCGCATCCAGACCACAATCCACCATTTCCAAAAGAAAAAAAAGTAAGCACACCGGGAATCATCCGGTGAGCAGCAGCAAACAAATTGAATTTAATCACTGTGTTCATTTATTAAATTCAGACACGTTTTAATAGACATCCCCAACAGTCTGATTATGTCAACATATGGGAGGGCCGCGCATGCAGCAAGGCCTGGGCTTACATACCTGATAACGCCTGGGCTTTTCAGGCAATATTTACGGCTTTCTCTTTCTAATACTCTCCAGATGGTGTGTGTGTGTGTGTGTGTGTGTGTGTGTGTGGGTGGGTGTGTGCGTGTGCGTGTGTGTGTGTGTGTGTGTGTGTGTGTGTGTGTGTGTGTGTGTGTGTGTGTGTGTGTGTGTGTGTGTGGGTGAGTGGGTATGTGTGTGTGTGGTGTGACTGTGTGCTGCCACAGCAGTCGGCGAGCTCCTCGATATTTTACTCAGCAGCATTTTGTTGCAATTACATCAACGCCTAGAATTTATTGTTGACCCACTTTCATTGAGTTTTTCCCTTAAAGAAATCGTGTACAATAGAACAGCAATTATATTTAAGCAAAAAAAATAAAATAAAATAAAATAAAATAAAATAAAATAAAAAATAGTCGTGTGAGTGCGCATGCGTGTGTTTACTTTTATGATAAATATATTTATTTATTTATATTTGGAAAATCGGTGCTCTTCAGAACTTCCCACTTCATGGTTTGATAGATTAATATGTTGTGTAGACAAAACACACAGACCGCATTCATGCCTGACCAATCTTTGTTGGTGCCTGTGCGCTTTTTTTCAGCAAGTCACTCAAGCAGAATAATGCGTGAAAAGATATAATCCACTGAGCCCACACCCTATGCAGTCCTCTCCCATATTATCCTCCGACAAAGGATTGGCAAGCTTTTCAGCAGGTATCCAACCTCTGCTCTAAACACAGATTTGACTAATATACTCATTTAGTTTCTCTGATATTTCTCTATTAGTTGTTTTTTTGTATCTATCTATCTATCTATCTATCTATCTATCTATCTATCTATCTATCTATCTATCTATCTATCTATCTATCTATCTATCTATCTATCTATCTATCTATCTATCTATCTATCTATCTATCTATCTATCTATCTATCTATCTATCTATCTATCTATCTATCTATCTATCTATCTATCTATCTATCTATCTATCTATCTATCTATCTATCTATCTATCTATCTATCTATCTATCTATCTATCTATCTATCTATCTATCTATCTTATGCTGGAAAAAAGCCTGTTTAAATTTAATCAATAAAATGAGTGTAATAATTTGCAAACATTATTTTGGGTACATTTAAATTAGTATTTCTAAGTTGACTTTATGTAAGTTTCGCAGCCAAAAGAAGTCCAATTACATGCATTCTAAAAATGATAATTTATATAACTTTGCTCATTTTGTTCTTCCACACATCCTAAAAGGGAAGCAAACGGATGAATTGGTTTTGATTAAGGCATAAATAATTAATGAAATGAGAAATACATTTTCAAATATATTCAAAAATGCTGGCGTGCAAAAGCTTAGACACACCATTAATTGCAGTTAAGATTTACTTTAGCATGAATCTTGTTGCCGTATGAGTTCAATCATAAATTACTGAAATGGTAAAAAATTAATTAATTTAAATCTGACTGAGAAATGTGGCATCTGAAGAGCTCGGATGTGACATTCATTTGAAACGACTGCATCAGGTTTAAGGAGCTCAGTTTGCTAACACATTTGGCTTTAGCATTAGCATTGTTGCTAACCTATTTCAGACATAAAATGTACTAGATTAGTAATTAAGTGTTCTTTGGTGGAATGGAAACTATTTTCCAGAAAGCCAAAGCTAGGATGTGCTGTTCATCGGCAACAATTACCTCAAGGTTAAGAAGCTCGGCTGCCAGCAGGTTTTATATAAGGATTGTACTGCAGCTAAACGAGTGCAGGCCTAAAATGTTACTGAAATAGAAATCTTTTACCACTCTGTCTTTTCATGATTTAGAATTTATCATGACAAGAAAAGGGGAAGGGAACTATTGAGATGAACAACATTGTTAGTTGTTGGCAATCACAGCTTCATGGTTAAGAAGCAGTTAGCTAAAAAGTTTGCAAGCATAAGCACACATAAAATTTGTTGTCATCATGTTTTTTTCTGATATAATAATGCTAATATGCTAATAAACATTTTAAAATGTAATGTTAAAAAAAAAAAAAAGTTGAGATGTAAAATCCTCTTCCTGCCAATGGCTGCCTCAGAGTTCTGGATCACAGTTTTCTTGCAGGTTTTAGTCGACATAGCCATTGCTGAACTAGTTACTAGTTCTTGCTCTGCAGTATAAACCTCACTACAACAGCTTCTACATTTTATGAAGAAGGTATGTGTTTTAGTACTGAACCCATATACATTATCCCCCTCATTGCCTTCTGAAGCTCAAATAAATGGCAAACTCTGTTGAAAATAGTTCATTTGGATTTATTATTTAATTAAAGGAGCTAGCCAGTATAAGACTTACAAACTTCTGTGTTTGATCAGTCATTAAAACGCATTTAATAGTTGGCATGTGATACTCTTAGGAGTTCATTTTTAAAGTGTATGATAAACCAGAGTGAATCATATGCCTCAGTGTGCCTCACCTGACAGTGGTAAGTTTTCCCACTGAAGCCCTGTACCTGGATCTTTCCCTCTCTCCTTTCCTCTCCGGCTCCCAGCCACCTCAGAGGACACGTTGATAAATACGTGTCCCCCCCATCTTACGCAGCGGCATCCATCAAATTTGTGTGTCCATGTTACGCGTCTGCGCTTGAGGGAAGTAGGAAGAGGATGCCAGCAGGCGCTCAGAGAAACACACTCTAAAAAGCATCAACAAGAAAGGTGTTGTTCTCCATATGAAGACAGAATAATTACCGTGGTGAGAATTGTCCTAACCCAGGCCGTATAAGGGGTTGATACTCTAGAAAATGTTTGCACCCGCTTTTTGCTGCGCTTACATATATCAATAACTTCTTTACGCCCGACATGATGCGTTTTGATTGATAGGTGGAGCACATTTTTATTCTCGGTATTGTTACCATTATTAATAATATTAATAATGATAATAATACTTCAGGCTCGGCCAGCGCTTGGAACATTCTACCTAAGACCCCCTCACCCTGCGGTTGCAGACTCCTTTGTGGCCCCACATACCGCCGCTGTGATTTTAGAAGTGCCTCCTCTTCCCTAGTTAAAGAAGCAAAGCTCTAATCTAGCTTCTGTGTCGCCCCCCAAAGCCAGCGTGCGCTATAGTTGAAAATGTGCGTACGGGAAGAATGAGTGGGGGTCGGTCTGAGCGAGAGAAGACGGGAAGAGGAGGGTGAGAGAGACAGAGGGATAGAGAAAAAGAGAGAGAGAGGAGGGAGCGGGGTTATAACGGAGTGGCCCTTTCCCTCGTTTGAGTGACACGACCCCTCTCTCCTCTTCAAAGGCCACGCAGAAATAAACGCATCTCATTTGAATGCCGATTTTGTTTTTCTCGGTGGTATTTTATAGCCAAGATTTCTCCAATAGGAATGTGTATTTTATTTTCCTCCCCTTTCCTTAGTGCAATATATTGAATCTGGCTGGTTCGGGTGGCAGCGGATTCAATATACCCATCTCTCCACATGAAGCATTCTGCAGCCAGTGTGGTATTTTGTCCATCAACAATCCCCCCACCCACCCACCCTACACACACTCGCACCCCACCCTGTCCAAATTCATTTGCATCCGCTGATGATATCAGTAAAGAATTACTGGCACCGTATGAGGCAGTCTAGCTGGGGGAGGGTGTGGAGGGGGTGAAGAGAAGGCTTATTTGGATAAAACTGGACCGCAGAGTGGACACGGCCCTAAAGGTCAGTCGCCCATTCATGTCAAGGTGGCAGGGGGTTGGTTGGTGTGTATGTGTGTGTGTTGTGGAACAGAGGGAGGGACGGTAGGGGAGGGGGAGTTGGGGGGGCGAAAGAGGCTTATTTGAAAGCGGGCGTATATTTGAGGCAATGGGAATGAAAAGAAGTGGTCCACAAAGCTCGTCATACTTCAAATACGCCCCGTCACATCTTCACTCTTTTCCCCTTTTCCACGACGGCAGGCGAGTATGGCCATATAAACCTCGGGTCTCTGAGCCTGGGAGCAGCCCTGCAGAGAGCACAGCAGCGAAACACAACATGTGGACCAGAGGACGGGGATCACAGAGATCCGTGGCTGCACGCACAGAAAAAAAAGGGGTTCTTCTTTAATGCCTCTGTTTGCTTTGTATGCGAAATGAATTAAAATGAGGAGTTCCCATTGAAAGCTGCTCATTTCCCTTTACAGGGCTTCTTCTTAACAGCATCATTATATACAGAGATAGAAAACGTTTGTAAGGTGATGCTATATGCCCCTAATATGATGCAGCAGCCCTGTAATTTTCTGACCACTAGATTCTGCGCTCCCATTTTTTTCAGACGGCGCAAGATTTCAAGGATTTGCTTCTAAATCCAGCTTCTGTACGAAGCCGAAAATGACCATATCTGTGATGATAAAAGAAAACCCGACAGCTACATGTTTTACATATTTTTAATGAGGAAGATCCAATTTTGGTCAGATTTCAAGATGTATTTCTAAAGTAATAAATCACCAATAACCTGAAGCTAATTTCGCCTTTAACACAAAACAGAACCTATAACATAATCATAAAAAATATAGAAAACCTACATCAATATGTTCCTCCTGTATTTAATGACTTAATGAAATATTACCCCTATGGTGGCCTATTCTGCAATCTACTTCTCATAGTCGGGGTGTGTGTCCACGATGTGCACACACAAGCTCTCTCGCACTTTTAAATGCATTTGTCAATGCAATGTTATGTGTACATAATAAAATTAAGTGGGCTGCATGGCAACAAACGGATTACTAATTTGTTTGTAATAATTACTTTTGAACCTCTGCTATAAGTGTGCCCAGGCGCTCTGAACTTGATTTTCAACCAGAAACAAACAAGAAAACTTTTGTGCATAAATAAAGCGCACAAAGAAACAAAAGGAGGTATTTTGCCTTTACTTATTAGTCTAACAGCAAAGCTGATCGGCCGCAATTTGTGCTGATTCAGTGTGGAAAAAGTGAAATATGTTTTCTTTTTTACACAGTCTGGATAATTTCTAAGCATTTCATCTGCACCTGAAATATTAGCTGAGCTTTTAAACGATCCGCGTCTCTTGCGCGTATTTTACGCAGCTGATTCCAAACATTTCCAGTCCATCATAGTCTCAGATGAACATTGATACTGAGGCTCCTCTGTTTCCATTGAGCTTTGATCATTTCAGATAGACAACCCCTACATTGATCGTTGCGCTATTACAGCTCATGCCCCTCCATCCCTCGCCTCCTTGCTTTCGCCACTATCATTCTTAGAGTTCCTCCTTGTTATCATCATTATTATTTGTAGCAGTCGCAGGATTGCTTCTACTGCATGCGTCTTTCAGAGTGCCACTGCTGTTATTGGACCATCATTACCTGCAATGATGGCTATGGAGAATAAGACTGAGCTGTGTGTTTGTATATGAAGCAAATCAGCGCGGTGAAGATGATAAGAGGGGATTATGCGACGTGTGAGTGAGGAGAGGGTCAGAGCAACTGTTTTTATTTTATTTACTTCTTCTTTAATTGACCAGAGCTTACTGATTGGCACCAGTGGAATATCTGTTCTTTAAAAAAAAAAAAAAAAAAAAAAAGACGTACAACTGCACACTTTGCAGAGGATGCAATGTTTACCTATAGCACAAATGCAAATACGAAGCAAGTGATGGCATTGATCGAGTTTTGTTAAGGGAGTCAGCTGCACTTATGTAAATCACTCACTTTTCTATTTAGATTGTTTTAGCTTTGAACCCTGATCTGACTATTTTATATATTTATTTATTTATTTTATATACTGACGTCTCACTTGAGTTTCAGTGTAAAAATATTAAACACACGCACTTTTTTTTTTTTTTTTTTTTAACTAGGACTGATTAGCCACTTGGAGTCAGGAAAGGGTTCAGAGTTTTGCACAGCAGAATCTGCGATGTCTCCACGATTTGGATTTTAAAAAGTTTCGAGCGTCTGAAAAGCGCTGAACCCCGGTGTTTGTCGTCGCGCTCCCCCTGCGCCGTGTGCGTAAAAGAGGCAGCCTCCTGCTCAGACCCGACCCTCGGAGATGTCTGTGATTGTTTCTACCTCGCTTTGCTAGATGGCGCTCTGCGTCGTGGGACCCTCCAATACAAGAACCGCCCCACAGTCTCTCTCTCTTTTTCTTACGCTGTGCTCTCTGAGCCATAGTCCCCGGCGCAGCAGAGCACCTTCCCCATTTTTCTTTTCTTTTTCTTTTTTTAAAACCAGGGGTTTCCACAGCTTCAGCAGACTGTTACATGATTTTAAGGGGGCGATTTTTTACACTCTTTTCAAATGACATTATCCTACGAAGACATATATTTTGATTTGTTTTGTTAAGCAGTGGATTGGCATTAATCCATGAGCGAGGAATTGGGCATTAATTTGTTCTGCAAACTCACAATAGTCAGACTGTCATACAGTGTTTGAGCGTTTTATAATTTTTTTTTATAAATGCAGCCTTGCTGAACTATTTATTGTATGTTTTATTTACAATAAAATTAGATTTTATTGAAAATATCAATATTTTTATACTACTGCTTCTACTGCTACTGCTGCTGCTACTATTGCTAATAGTAATAATAATTATTATTATAACAATAATATTAATAATAACGATACCAAAAAAGGAAAAATTAGAAGAAGTGGTGAAAAGGGTAATTACACGAGGAAGAGATGCATTGCACTTTACGCTTTAAATCTCTTGATTATGGCGGCACAGTGTTTTGTTGGAAAATGTATCATGTACATGTAACATAGCCATAACTTCGAAAAAATACAATTAAGGAATGTTTTTTTGGGGGGAAAAAAAATATTTGTTTATGTTCCAGAAGTTTTTTTTTTTATTTGCTTTTTCTAGTCGCATTTGTTTCTCGATTATCTGTCCCAACAAAATACCTATCAGATAAATAAATAAATAAATAAATAAATAAATAAATAAATAAATAAATAAATAGTAATCTTCCCTCTCTTCTTTGACGTGCTACTGCAGTTACACTTTCACTAAATAGCGGCTCGTCGTTGCAGTGACGTTGATGAATGTGTTGGAGACTCTGAGAGCCTTTTACAGCTGTCTTAAAACGCGCCGTGGCCCCACAGAGCAGCCGCAGACAGATCAGGTGCGGTGCGGGAGCCTTTTCTACACAGCAGTCTGTGACAAAGAAACACACACTAAAGGAAAGGGTCTTTTTATTCTCTCTCTCTTTCTCAGTTATTTTTTCTTTATTCTTTTTTTTTGGAAAGACTATTTATTTTATTCCTAAATAGAGTTTGCGCACCATTTTTCCTCCCAAAATTTCACATTTTTAAGAGGGCAAATTGATGGATATTATGAGGGATGTGTAATTATTTTGAGTAAAAAAATTGTGGTAATAAATATACATTTTCTTTAAAAATATAAATTTTTTCAGCCTACAGAAAAATCAAATATCTCCCTTCTTACTGTGTCTTTGTTCCCCACGTGAAGAGGTGGAAAATAAAACTGCGTATACGTGAGGTCAACTGAGTCATTCTTTTTTCTGATGCCGCACTATTCTTTTTTGCTTTTCTTTTTTATATCACATCAACTGTAAACAACATATCTCTGACAGATTGCCGAGAAAACAACCTTTTATTAACCGCACTGATCAGATCTCTCATCACAAACAGACGAGGGAAGCGCGTCTGGAATCCTGCGGACTCAGAGAACCAAATCTTACCTCCTAGAGTTTGCAGTGCAGCCACATGCACGGTTTCACTTTTGATTAAGCTGCATTATCAGATTGTTCCTGATCTCCTCTCACCCCTCCCACCCCCACCCACCTCCCTCTCTTTCGTAGTCACACTTGCTCGCTCCTCTGCTGTAACCTGGGTGGTTTGGCACAGCAGGCTCGCTTGTATACAGTAGGAGAGGGGAGCCTCTCCACCTGCAGCTTCCCCCCAGCCAGGTATCACCTCATTCCTTGCTAAACCCCACATCTCACTCCCTTCTTGCTTTCCGCATGAGTTACCTTGGAGCACATTATTATTATTTTTCCTCTACAATGTACATGGACCCTGTCATACATTTTTGAGTGTTTGGGAGAGAGAGAGAGAGACAGAGAGAGAGAGAGAGAGAGAGAGAGAGAGAGAGAGAGAGGGGGGGTTTTCCTTGGTATTTGTTTTCCTCGACTTAACAAGCCATCATCCCAGACATGCATATACACAGAATTGGAAATGGCTTGAAGATCCCGCAGGCAAAAGGGTGGACTGCAGGTTCAATTAAGGTAGAATAATGCATGGGGATAAAGCACAAGATGACCTCGATTGAAATTGATCAGAAGGAACTGTAACAAAAGAGGAGGGGAGGAGGGGGGGGATGTCTTTTTTTTCTTTGTTTTGACTTCCTGTTATATCTTCAACCAATCCGGATTATTTTCAGGCAACAGAGCAGCGCCGGTCCAGAAAGCACCAAGTTCTACTAAAATCCACTTTAAATCATTCACATGCAGCATGATAGATTGAAAAGTAACAGTGGCCTAATCTATCACATGAGATGACTTTACAACTACCTGTGAAACACTTTCCATGATTTACAGAACAAAATGATCATGTTTGGGATAAAGTGTTAAAAAATGACTAAATGAAATGTCTAAAAGCTGCTTTATAACTGTAACTTTTTGAGATAAGAGTGGCTGACCAGATGACAGAGAACAGTTTATCATTTTTATTAGTTTGAAATAATTTCTGCATGTGGAATGGGAATTTACGTATAAGAACGTCAAATTAATTTGAAACAAAAATGCTCATTGAATATTTTTAACAGTTTGACTTCTTTGATTTTAGACTTCAAGAATAAAACATTTTTGTTGTCCTTACTTAAGGCTGAAATCTACTTTTCTTTTCTTTTTTTTTTTAAATCCGATTTGTGTGACACTTCAACTC
Organism: Gambusia affinis; assembly: GCF_019740435.1. Classification (NCBI taxonomy): domain Eukaryota; kingdom Metazoa; phylum Chordata; class Actinopteri; order Cyprinodontiformes; family Poeciliidae; genus Gambusia; species Gambusia affinis. The sequence goes on from NC_057870.1 coordinate 11,809,605, forward strand.
CTCTCAGGGCTTGGAGTTCTGTTGCTTAGCTTGCTAATACCTCGGGCTGTCTATGCCAGACTGCCTAGATTTTTTTTTTCTCGGAAATAATCCTAACGCCCGAATATAAAGCTAAAAGAATCCAATGTCTAGACTAATTCACTCAATTTTTGACGTTTATTTCTTTCTTCTCTTAATCGAATTTGCCAAATTTAAGCTGCTGGATTTTGGAGCCTATAAGCAGCCATTTTGGTTCAAATCCCCCTGGAATGACAGAGAATAATAATAAAAAAAAGGTTTGTCATAAATTCTTAAGTAGAAAACAAGATATTTCACCGACACAGTGGGGATTTTAACGAATTAAAATATCTCACTGCTCGGCTGCGATAATAGTAGTTAAAAAAGAAAAAGAAGAAGAAGAAGAAAAAAGAAAGGTATGGGATTGAGGCGCACGCTTGTTAAGTAACTTGCTGTCAGTATAGTTAGCAGAGCTCTGATATGGACGGTGGCTGCAGAGCCTCATCTCTTGGGGTTTTAATTAACAAGCTGTCTCAAAGCTGTAGAGCTCCATCAAACAGCCCCCCACCCCTCCACACACACCGCTCCTCCCAATAGCAAATCCTCCTCCCCGTCACTGCCTTGGGCTCTTTTTCAAACTTTTTTTTTTTTTTCCTCTTATATCAACTTGTTACCAAAGCATCCACCAGCTGATGGGGTACAACTGTACACCGAGCCGGTCTGCGGAATGTAAAACTGCTCGAGGTCGGCGTCTATTTGCGCGCACTGGCGCACGTTCGGTGCAGCAGACGTCCACCTACTGTATGGATTCTGTTGGGTTTGACTCGGAGCCTGAAGGACGGCGTGGCGAACTGTTGCTAATTTTCTTGCAGCTCCTCTGATGGATTTCATAGTCTGTGAATCTTCAGGCTGCTTGACAAATGTTAGCTCACCCCCCCACCCACCCACCTCCCACATATCCCCCACCTTCTCCCTCCCAACCATCTCCAACCTGCAAAACGTGCTTGGGAGAATTTTTGAGAGTGCTTCAAAGAATTCAAATTGCGAAAGTTGTTTCAAAGGAAACAAAAACATAGACATTTTCTGATGCTAAAACATAAGAATAGATTACCGAATTGGAAACACAAATGAGAATTATGTTTTACTTTCTAAAAAGTTTTTTTTTTTTGTGTGTGTGTGTGTGTGTGTGTGTGTGTGTGTGTGTGTGTTGTTTTTGTCCTGCTTCCAATCTGAAACATTTTCCCTACCACCAGACCCAGTCAAGGACTGTACAGGACCTTTAGCAGAAATAAGTGGAGGGTCTCTACCAATCAGCCCAAACCCTTACATCTCTTTTTGAATCGTCCATGCTCGATTATGTGCATGTTGTCCATTTAATACTCACTAGTTTCATGATCTGGCTAGTCATGCCATTAAATTGAGCACCTCGCTGTATGCATATTTTATTTACCCTAATTTTAGTCATTTCACATTATTGTGGGAAATAAACAGTATTAACTATATTTGTGTGGCAGGTGTGTGACTCCAGACACAAGCAGAAGAAATGATTCAATCATTAAGCTAGTTAATGTAACTGTAAACTATAACAATGATTTTCTCTGTGATTACATGCCAGGTTCTTCTAAATACTAAATATATATATATTAAAAATGTTAGAATTTACTTTTAAAAATTTGGATAGAGTTACTTCCAAGTAGCTCTATGACATTCTCGATGGCCTCCTGCTGAGTAGCCTGAAGCAGGACCTTTGTTTGCATATGCATTGGGCCTGCTCTGACAGCAATATACCCAAAATAAATTTATGTTATCATGAACACTTTGTATCTTATACCTTAAAGCTTGAATAAGACAAAAAAGAAATGCACATTACATTTTTACATTGTATGCTATGTTTTTGTTTTTCTTTAAATTGCTTTATTTTTCTGATTGTGATCCCGTCTCCTCACCTGGAAGCATATCAGTATGCTGAAAAGGTGAAATCGAAGTAAAACAATGAAGTTTGAGCTGACAATGAAGTAGCAAACAATTTGATGGAGGTTGCAGGGAAGACTTTAAAGGATGAAACAGAGTCTTTGTTGAAATGTGGCTGGGTTTGCAGAGGCAGCTGGCACAGCGGTGAGCACACACCGTCAGCCTGCTCCTCTCGGTTTACAGCGGAGTCAAAGAGTGTAAGCTCTTGCCTCGGCGAATATTTGCCTTCCCCTTCTCTCTCTCTCTCTCTCTCTCTCTCTCTCTCTCTCTCTATCTCTCTTTCCCTCTCTCAGCTTGCAGCAAACTTGTTGGGCTCCCACCGTGGCCCAGAGGAGGGGTAGTGGGGGGTAATTTGATAGCCAGGCAAGGTCAAGACAGTGCGCTGTCCATGGTGCTGCGGCGGGGCCGCCCTGGACGTTATCATCAAATTAGACGGGACAAGTTTCAAATCGATGCCACCCTCGGACGTCTGGAGACCGCCAGCAGTCGGAGTTAAAGTCCTAACAAGTCCCCCCTGACAGGTCAACACCTCAGCACAAACACACACCTCTGAAGCGGCAGCCCCGCAGGTCAGCAGAGCTGTGTTGGCGAGATAAGCGCCAATCCCACTGAAGGCTCTGAGTGAAATATAGCTGCAGGTTTGCTGTTATTCTGCAGGCGGTGCATGGGAATCAGACAGGATGGGGTGAGATAGAGTTAAGATATCATCTCCCTCCACAACCTCACCCCACTCTCATAAAGTTCTCGTGTGTCGATTTATTTGACCTCGTCTTTATTTATTTATTTATTTATTTATTTATTTATTTATTTATTTATTTATTTATTTATTTATTTATTTATTTATTTATTTATTTATTTATGTATGTCTGTGAGGATTAGCAAGTAGCCCCGATAAAAACAGACGCCGTCGGGTTCGTCTAAAACACGCGAGAATGGACGTCACCTCGAAAAATCATCAACAGCTTCACTGTGGAGAAAGTTTGTTCCTTTCAGTGAAGTTATTAGAAGATTAACTGAATCAAATCCGTTATTTAAGTTCTGACTAAGTAAACTCAAAACGATCTAGCCATTACTGTGAAATTTATAAATTGGAGAACTAAAACAGAAATGACGTGTGATTTATCAGATTAAGTACAGACGCGACGTAGAAAGTCCAGTTTTATTACACGAGGACGTGATGTGAATTTATTTTTAAGTTTTTTACAAATTTAAATATAGTTAATGTTGACAGTTGGTTCTTCAAAATAAATTATTATTTTTTACACCTTTATCCAAGCTATTATAGATGTCTTTAAAAAGGTTTGTGGCCTGTGTGTTAAATTTGACAACTTTTATGTTATGACCTTTTCAGCTAATTTTGCAGTATCTGAAACAAACACATTTTCTACGGAAAAATTTTATTCTCTGTAGAAAATTGTGATGTTGCAAAATACTTTCTGAAGCAACAAAAAGGAAAAGCACACTCTTTTTGTTTCCAAGTCCAAGATGACCCAGGGAAAACAAAACCTACTTTTGGTTTAAATAACCTCAATGAGGTTTTGGTTTAGGAGTTGTCATTATGAATCCTTATTCTGATGTACTTTTAACTGTAAAAAATGTCAACATATGATCCGCTGGAGATGTGTTTCCTGTTGCTTTTTAGGAAAGACTTTCTTCAATTTTCTTGCTTGTAATTTAATTTAATTTAAACATTGTACGTCGTCTCCAAACACTTTGGACGTTAGTTAGCTTAGATACACGTTTTTTATATTGATTCTACACAAACATTACAACTTATATTTTTCACCTATACACATTTTATATATATATATTTTTCTAAAATCATTTTGCCCACTTACACACAAAATCGGACCCACGCCGCATTTAAAAAAAAAATGTCAGCGTAATCCAACTCTAGTGTTTCTTCACAACTTCTCGTGTTCTGCACTGACTCTCTGTGCAGTGAATGGCTGTGAGGTGATGCATCCTCTCCACACTTTTCGAGCCACACAAACTGAAAAGTTCAACAGGATCTGGCTGTGCGCCGTGAGAGGACCACGCCATTAGGATAAGAATGTATTCGCAACAGATCAGAAGTGTGTTGGAGTTGAGAGGAGAGCGCGGAGGATCTCGGAGAGGGCACTGATTAGAGATGCTGCCAATCCGTCACTCCCTGACAGCTCTAGCTGCGGGGATAAACAGCAATAAAGTGGAGCTGGCCGCTCGTTAACTTCACACACAGAAAGCCTCGCCACCGGAGGAGCAGGTAAATTCACTCAACTCGCCCCCCCACCCCACTCCACGCCCTCTCCTCTCCTTCCCTCTCTCCGCCTATCATCGCCTCCGTTCCTGTTCTTTTCCCTCCATCAAACTCGTCGTCTTTTCATCCTCCCCTGCTGACTCAGGTGGCAAACACAATGGGGAAGAGGAAGAAAAGTCATTCAAAGCCCGAGAAGAGGGCAGAAGCGTTATATTTCTGAACGGCTGATAAAGAAGTTCAATAGATGGGAGGAGAGTCAATAAGCCGTCGGGATGGGAAGGAGGAGGTGAGGCATCAAGCGGCGGGATCCAAACAAGGTATCTCCCCCCTCCAACCTCCTCCCCTTTAATAACACAACCGTATTAACCACGCAGATTCGAAACGAACCCGGCTCCACTTGAAGAACCATGAAATACACGTCAAGAAACATCCACCTGCCAAATCCCACCACCTACAGCCCCTCCGAGCTCACTCCCCTCCCCTGCTCTCCCCTCTCCTCAGCCTGGGCTGTCTGTCATGGTGTGGCCCCGGCTAATTTGAGTTCATTGGATGGCAATAACTTCATTTAGAGCTCCATCTCTCTCTCTCTCTCTTTTTCTTTCTTTCTTTTTTTTTTTTTTTTTTTTTTTTTTTGAGGGGCTGGATGTAATGAGGATGCAGGCAGGGCGCTGCCAGTGAAAGGCCGCTCCCTCAGTAATAATAACTCGCGGATCTTCTTCTTCTTTACCCCACGCACCGCTCGTGTTTATCCTCGGAGGGCTGCGTGCACATGATGAAACTCATCTATAATGTGTGATTTAATATCGCCTCGCGCTCCCTTCCTTTCTAACATTTAAACCCAAAAGAGAGGAGACGGCGCGTGTGTGGATGAGAGTAGGAGTTCCACTTAAAAAAAAAATGAAGTAGTTGTTGCTTGGTTTTCATTGTTTTTGTTTTTTATTTTTATTTTAGGCTACAATAGACATCGTATCTATGGCGAATTCTATTTCCCAGTTCCTTTAAAACCGTAGAGTTAAGTAACATTTTCGTAGTCAAAGTAATTTTTTTTATATATATGTAGCTATATATTTAATTCTCACTTAGATTTCCAAAACAACAGAAAAAAGATTAAATCTAACCAAAATCATCGACGTATCCCGACACCATGAGAGATATAAATACAGTTTAAAAACAAACAAGCAAAAAAAAACAAAACAATAAGAAGTCTTCTGCGGATGGGAATTTGTTTAAAAAGCGGATTTATTTATTTATTTATTTTACAGTGTGAAAGAAGGCCTTTTTCTTCCACTACAGTCTGATCGATATCTCCCCATCTCCGAAGATATATTGACTCAGGGAGAGTTGTACTCAACGGATTTGTGGAAATGCCTAATTATTTCGTTGCATTAAAAATATTGCTATATACAAAACTGACCTTCTGCGATATTTAATCAGAAAAAAAATAAGAGAATGCAAGAGGGTGATATTTGCTGATCCATAAAAAGCATCTTTTTAGGACTTTTATCATTCGTACTTCAATGAAGAACGTGTTAGAGGAAAGACTGGGCAAAGTTTTTATGTGTATATATAAAACGTATATGTGTTTGTTTACATATTGTACTGCGATCTTAATTTCGCAACAGTTTTAATCAGCTTTTATGTATTTTATTGTTATAATAATAAATATATTAATATATTATATCCTTTTGTGATTTGTCGCTTTATAAATTATTTTTGTTTTACTCTGTATAATGTTATAACCAAATAATAAAATAATCCATAAAAACAATAAAATACCGAAAATGAATTGCATATTTCGCCATTCTCGATCCTTTAAGGTTTTGTTATATTTGCATCATGTTGATACCGTTTCTGTGGTAAATCGATAGAGTCAGGACTTCCGATCGAACAATTTTTTGTAATTTTTTGGAGTTTATTAAATCAATCGTCTTAGACACATTGAGAGGAAATTTAGTTTTTCCTTGCAGCTAATTACAGCCCTTTTCATTTAATTTAGTTTGTGCGTTTTTATAAAACACAAAAAAACACATATTTTTTTAATTGAAATACATACTCTCGAATTAAATTGCCTTGCAGAGGTTTCGGTGGCCTGGTAAAACACCACCAAGCTGTTTTCTCCCTTCATCCCTGCGCCGCTTTACTTGGTTCATCAGAGGAGTTAAACCGCGAAAACATGAAAGTCGGTGCCCTTTCTTGAAATGTATTCCGTTTCACTGTGGGCATGTGTGTACGCGTTTTGCTGCATGGAGTCTTTAGGGCAGCAAAGTATCAGAGGAGGTGTAATTGAAGGGGCGGTGAGGGGATAGAGTAGCGGTTGGCCTGAAAGCTGCTATTAAAGCCAAATGGAGTGAACACCGTAAAACGGCCCCTGCCAACAGCTGTCCCACAATCGGAGCATTATATGCCAGGATCCTCAGGCACGCAGCGCACACACATCATAGCTCCTCCTGCAGCTTCTGTTGCTGCAGCTGATGATGATGATGATGATGAGTTCTACACAGCGAGGTTAACCACAATAATATGACGCTACTTTATCACAGTCACGCTTCCTAATCATGAAAATCTAGTGGAATCGATTTTTTATTTTCTTTTACAGTGACTCTCAAAGTAGCTGCAGATTTGTATAATTAAAGTTACAGCAGGGCTTCAAGTAATAAAAAAAAATTACTAAGACACAGAGCAGGACGGCAGCAGGCTGTCCTCTGTGTGTATTATATTTCACAAGCTCCCTTTTCTTAATATGGGGGGGATATGATTTAACAAGCCTATGATTGATATGGCATTAAAAAAAATACTCGGACACCTTCCTTACATGTTTGGGGACCCTTCTAATGGGTCGGGAACCCCACCAGGTGCGTCCACGCTTTCCGCATCTTGCACCCTAAGTCTCCTGCAGAGTTGAGGTCGTTCCCCTCAAAAACACCGATGACTGTGTCCCCGCAAAGGGCCGCTTCAGGCTCAGAGTCCTCGTTAGAACAGGAAAGCAGAGAGGGCTGACAGAAGAGGAGTTGTTTCCACTGGATTAAATGGTTTCCCTGCAAGTCAATGAATATGTAATGACGTCTAACGAAACCGGTCACCGAGCTCAGATCTATCCTGCGCTTTGGTATACACATGCAGGCTCTTCTGTTAAAGAGCCCTTGGAGGAGGAGAGAAAAGGGATGCAAATCTCGAATGCAACTTTAAACTTGAGCCCGACATTCTCTTGGTCAATAGGGTGTAAAAAAAAAAAAGAAAGAGTTTAAGAGAGGAGAGAGTGTGAGATTTTCTCTCTTTTTTTCTCAAGTTTTGGGGGTTGGGATGAGTTCTGAATTTTCTTCTCTCTCCCCCCCCCCCCCCCCCCCCTAAATCTCTATGGAAATATTGTTTCTGATAAGCAGTCATGCCAATAATGTAATTGAACTGAGCTGATAAAAGAGGAGACGAGAGGGGGAGAAGGAGAAAGCGGGTTCCTTCACACTACGATTGTTAAAGATAGTTCTCTCCCCCCCTTAGTATACCCGATAAAACATTGATTGTTGCAGTTAGTTGACCCGTAAAATTCGGGGGTTAGTTTTCTCCTCTGAGCTGAGCATATAATTATGCAAATAGCGATCTGACAGTGATCCGCTGGAGAGTGCTGAAGGAGTGTGTGTGTGTGTGTGTATGTGTGTGTGTTTGAGGGGTTGGGGGGGAAGGTGGGTTGTCAGAGGGGTGGCATTCCAACTTTGTTTAATGCCTGGTTCCTTTTGGAGAGAGTTCATCTTCTGCAGGGGCGGCACGCACATCAGAGCGGACAGGGGCAAGCAAGCGTGACAACAACTCCCTTGAAGCAAAAATTGAAATATCAGCCTGTGGCAGCAGGACTTTTTCCTTTCTTTAATGTCATGCTTTTCACCCTCAGAGAAAGCTGACACTCAGACCCCAGATCCCCAAAATTTTAGCAGCTTTTGATCCTTCGCTGCCGTTATGGTTCACCATGAAGCTGCCTGGCAAATTTGTCTGTCAGGAGCTGCTCCTAGTGACTGAAGGCCTTATTCCAATCAGAAAGTCATCCTTCAAACAGTGAACAAACTTCTGCCCAAACTTTCTCCAGTGATTAAAGCGAAAATAATTTTGGGAACTTTTACAAGCCAAAACTAAAGACACCGATGACACAAACGCCCAGAATTCAACTAATAAAACTGCTTGTATTCATTTAAGTTCTTATAGATTTAAAACAAAGACAAATAATGTGCATTTTACACAAAAGGTGCCCCTTAAATAAATCCTTTAGCCACTGTTATTGCAGTGGTTAAAGGAAGCCACTCAAGTGCAAGATAGTTTTGCACTTGAAGTTTGTTCTGACATCATAAAAAGACACAAAAATGAAGAACTGATTTCTTACAAAGGAATTTAACAATGAATAATTGAACATGATAATTTATTATAAACTTTTAAATCTAGCAAGGAGGCAGATAAACTTCTTTACTGTCAACTAGAACTAAGGTGTGCCATTCACCAGCATCAGTTGCGTCAGGGTTTAGTGTAGCTAGCTAGACTGACTTACTGCGTGGTGTAAGCCAGTAAACGGAAATCCTGCTGAAATGTTAATATTAATTTCTTAGTGGGCTGTGTAAGCTTGTTTTGTACAGACAATGGCAGTCTCACGGTTAAAAAGCTCAGCATGCAAGTAAGTTTGAATTTAACATTAGCACTAAAGTTAAATTTGTGTACAAAATGTTTTTGAAATAAGCATAACCAAACTAGTATTTCAGAAGAAACCATATTTAATTTCTTGCTCCTACAAAGAATTTTTTTCTTCCACAATTTTTTTTGGACAATTCTAATATTTTACAAAGTTTTTAGCTTTTTATTTATTGCACAACTCGTATGAGAAAACCTACATGTCTGCTCTGGACACAACACAAAACCAAGTAGGATTACCAGTTGACTGAACAAACACTTGCAAATAAATTTGAATCAAAACATGTTGGCAGGATTTGTTGTTACAAAAGAAGCAAATACGTTTAGAATTGAACTATCACTGAACTATACTTTTGCACATCAGTATCCTTAAAAAAGAGAATTATTTAATAACCTGAGAAAAAAAACCTCTTCCAGAGCGACAGTAGAAACTCTGGAGAAGTCATTGTCAAAATAAAAGAAGAAAAATCTCCACACTCCTTATTAAAAAAAATAAAAAATCTGAACTGTAAAGAGGGTGGGTGGTACTTTACACTTGTTTTTCACAACCTATGATATTACCATGAAATGTGTAAAATAGACACACCTGCCAGATTGCAAACTGGTCTTAAGGCATTCATTAATTCCTGCTGGAAAATGTAACATTTCCTGCTGTCTGAACTATTTATCGCATGCCTTTGATGGGAGCTGACTGGAGGTCAGAATTTATGATGCCACCATATCATCGCTTTGGACAGAAGGCAGGTTGCTTAATTAAACTTTAAACACAGTTTCCCCCCACCCCACTCTGCATTAAAGCATGCATAAGAAGCTGTATGTATCCCATAGAAGTTCAGAATCCCTGTTTTTTTGTTTTTTTTTGTTTTTTTTAAGACGGAGGGCTGAGGCCAGATCACTTGTGTGATTGAATGCCCCTCTTTAATCTGTGGGCCTGACACTGTGTGAGGGGTGCTCGCCTGGTTCCACTTGTTGTTCAGGGGGGTTAATGGAAAAGATTTCTAAAGATTTATTGAGGGGGCGTTTAATGACCCGATCGGTTTCACCGTGTGAAAACAAATGATGCCGTAAAACCTTTGGTGAGCTGGAGGTAGAGAGTGAGTGAGTGTGTGTGTGTGTGTGTGTGTGTGCGCGTGCGTGCGTGTGCGTGTGTGTGTGTGTGTGTGTGTGTGTGTGGGTGTGGGGGGGGTCCCAGTGTGACTGAGTAACAAGCAAAAATAAAGACTTTTCAGTTTGTGGCTTGTTTTCATTTTGACAAACTTCTAGCTGTGGATATCTGCAGTTAAATATATTTTTATGCAAAAGTAAGAAGCTCATCTGAAATGGAGCTTGTAAAAGCTAATAATAATAATAATAATAATAATAATAATAATAATATGTTTGACACCTTAAAAACTTGATAAAAGAAAAACGAAAAAAGTTCTTCCCTGCCAGGCAGCTTGTTGGATTCGCAGAGACGACTCAGGTCATGTTGCATCCGGCTGCTCAATATTCCCATCCCACTTTCAGACTACATCTTCCTCACTTTACGAAAGCATCCGACTCAGTGGCACAGGGGCCGAGTCATTACTTTGCAAGTCACAACTAAGCCTCAAGTCTTTCCACTCAAGTCCCAAGTGCATTCTAGTGATCTGAATTTTTTATTCACCGGGTTACAAAAACAGCAAAAAATTTAGATGGCTCATGAAAACACAAGTGAACACTGACGCATAAATAAAGTGGTTTGCTCATCAAATCAAAGACTTTATGTGTTCTTCAACAGGATGATAAATCTGGACTGGAATATTTTATGTGTAAGTAGCAAAATCAAGGATCTTCCAGCAGTAAATGTAGCCTTTACAGGGGCCACAAAACGTACTGAGAGTAGAGTCTATATTAAACTGGTATGATGTTCAACCTCAGGAACCGTAAGACAACAAACCGTAAATGAGCTCTTGACAAATGCTTAAGATGACTCACAGAAAGGCATTTTTAATTAATGATTCCTAGATGGATAGCACTGTGTGAGGTTTAAAGAATAATAATTAAAAAAACATGAAAAGTGACCATTTGGAAAGCCAGATGAATGTGGGATTTCAAAGCTCCACACTGATTTGTGGCTGTATGAAGCAATGTGACAACTCACCAGAATCTACAGTAAAACAGGAGGTTTTTGGAAACCTTTGTTTTCCATTTAGAGGTTCAGTCAATGTGGTCGCAGGTTCCAGGTTCTGACACGTATCTTCTGAACTTTTGAAGAATATCTTTTGCAAAACAACACAACACAATGTCATATGCACAGACACAGTCATCCCTTTATCATTCCTTATTCCTTTAACTCTCCACTTGGGATTTGTTCTAAATTGTAAAAGTGGAACCTTATGCACTTTGTTGCTTAATGATTTAAAGCGTTAGTAGAAATCTGATCAGGAATTTTCTTGGCCCCAGAAAAATGGGTCTATAGCCCAAAAATCCTAACATGCAAGTCATTAACAAGCCATCTTAATGAATATATAATCTAATCACACAATGTTTGTAGAAAGAAAAAAAAAAAAACACATCATTGATGTTCAAATCTCAAGGCTTTTGAGATTTCATCAAGTTGAGTTTGAAGTCGTTACATTTGCGACTTGAAGCCAAATCATGTGACTGAACAACTCCACTCTGATTTACTACACACTCAGCTGCAGATGCATCAAATCTAACATGCTGCATCAAATTTTATTTAAACAGGAAGGCAAAATCTCATTCTTCAGGACCGCCTGCCAAGAGGCACACCAATATAAATGCTTGGCAATGATACAGAATAAAACAAACCGCTCACAAGCTGTAAAAAACAAAAAACTAATTTGAAGGATTCAAGCATAATTGTTCAATTTTTTTTTTGGTTGAAAAAGGTTCTCCAAAGGCTCCGTGAATAAGGTGCTGCATATAAACTAGTGACTCTCCCAAAATCTGTACGGATGCTGGGGCCTCTGAAAAGAAGCCAGAGTGATAAATGTGAGCTTTTCCCTGTTGTTGGAGACAAGAATTCGAAATAGATAAAGACATAATTTTCCCAGCATTGCTTTATAAATGAATGTAAGGCAGTGGTGTTCCCTCTTTACAATGAGGAAATGCCAGACAAGCAGAGTGTAAAAACCAGAGTGACGAGTTGTGAAAGCAGAGTTTGTAATGTAACATTTTCCAGCAGGAATTAATGAATGCACTAAGACCAATTTGCAACCTGGCTGTGACGACTTGTGTTCAAGCAGCGAAGAGCTGAGGAAAGCATGCAAACATTTTAAAAAACAAATCAACTAAACAGTCCAGGTTAGTTTACAGAACACAAAAAGTAAAACCATAAGACAAATAATCAGACAACAGTTTGAAAATAAAGATGCATAGTTCATTTATTTCCTTTTGCTTTAATATTGGGTCAATCAGGATAAAATAAAATTATGTAAAAGAAATGTGATTACTGATTACTGATGCAGAGGTGTTCATCTTTACAATTTTGCATAAACATTAACTAACAGACCAAAACAGAACAAAAATAGAACATAAAGAGAAATCCATGCCTTGGCTATACACTGGGAGATTTTAGGATAAAACAATTAGAACCAATATAACAAATAACGATCTGCATAAAATAAAAATAAAAACCTTCAAGAGCAATTTATTTGCAGACTGTGCTTTGGATCTTCACATATGGCTTGTTGGATATTAAAAACAAACAAACAAACAAACAAAAAAAACAGCGAGGAGAGTGTTGTTTACTCCTAAGGCAACAATATACAAATTCTAAAGTGAGAAATTAACTGATCGTAGCTGAAAAGCACAAAGGCGAGCTGTGGTATCTTGAAATGAGAGCCGTCAAATATCAAATAATAAGCCAACTTCTTAGCTGAAACCTGGATAGATCTAAATCAAATTAAAAGGAAATTAGGCTCGCAACCACCAGGCACACTTGTCTCATTACAGCAGAAAGATAATCCACAAACGCCTTAAACCACAGACACACGGAGCAGGAGAGCCAGGGTTTCACAATATTGGAAAGAGAAAAGGGAAGTGTATGTTTGACAATGCGACTTAGGTATCATAAGATTCTGTTTCAAGTTTGAGTTTTTACTAATGTCAAGACACATTAGGAATGTATTCCATTAAGCTCCGAGTGGTTTATAAAACACAGCGGCTTTATGAAAAAATCTTTAACATGTTTGTGTCACGCAGTCAGATTATGGGAGCTGAGCAGGAAGCCGACTTTGACAGGTCTAAGTACACACTGAGTACTTGAGTGGAAAAGGAAGAAAAAAAAAAGAGAAGATATGTTACAATTCTCCAACTTCTAAGGAAATATCATTCTGGGTCAGAATAATATTGAAGTCTAGGATTTCCTGACATGTGTAAGGCGATATATTGGACTTTTATGAGTGTTGTGGGCTGACTTTTGGCTCCCGTTAAAATGAGATATCACTCAAACCCCATCTTGCTGCTTGGCTTAAGTGATTTTTAAAAACGCTCGGTGTCCTGCTTTTTTTTGTCTTCTTCATATTCAGAACAGGTTGTGTCTGTATTATTTGTTTCGTCACATTCAATCAGCTACACACATCAATTTTAGGGATATCGCATGAGGAAAAATAAAGGATAAGAAAAAACAAGAAAAATAAACTTTTGAAAAAATAAACACAAGCTTCTTTGTTAAATTACAAAATATTGTTTATGGGAAGTCTTACTGTATAAGAACAAATTCTGTTTAAACTTGAGGAAAAAAAATCTCATTAAAAGAAGTAGCATTCGGAAGAAAAAAAAAATCAAGTTTAAAAGCTAAAAATAGACACACAAAAAACTTCATTTTTAAGAAGTAGATATTAGAGTTGATTCCTTCTTATTAAAAATTTTCAGCAGAGTAAGGAAATGCCGGAAAAAGCCCTAAAGAACACGCTAGCAGGATTGAAATGATGGTGAACTTTAGGACGCGTCACTAGACCTGATTGCAGGGTAAAACAGCGGAGAGCAGGAAGAGACACACAGAAAGGGGAAGAGGCTGAGCAGTGCAGACGGGATGGGGTTGGGGTTGGGGGGCATTAGCTCACTTCAGGCTGATGTCAGGACAATTAGAGGTGCACCACGGTGCATTGTGTACAGCGCCTGTCAGCCTTAATCTCTGCTGCTGCGGCCCGCACCCGCAGCCGGCCCACAGCCCACGGGAAGCGCTAACACTCAGGTCCATATTGCTGTGACAGTTGCAGTCATCTAGGAGTAATGCAAAACGTTATTGTGGCGTATACGTGGTGTCCCCAGCACTCTTGTCTCAAACAACAAGGCGACTGAGTGGGCACAAAGCCGGGATGATGCTGGAGGGGACGGCGAGGAGGTTAAAGGGGGAAGAGGGGGGGGAGAGAGAGAAGAAGAAAAATTAGGGCGGGGGAAATTTCTGCACTCCTCTATCTGATGCACTGCTGAGAATGTCCTGCTTGTCCAAGTCAATGCTGAGCGCTTTCTATAAATCTTGGTGTTTGTTTTTCAAAGAGCCGCTGCGTGTGGTGACAACGTTGGAGTTCTCTTCGGCTTCCTCTTCCTCCTTCGTCTTCAGGACTTCGTTGAAGAACCTGAAGATGGACTCAAAACTCATCCAGGAGGTCAGTTCATGCCTCTCAGTGCCTGCAAGACAGAAAACAAACACACACGGGCGTATTTAGAAATGTGTTTACTGTGATGCTTCTGACATATTTAAAAACTCAAATCTTCTGCATTCCGCTGTATAGAACTACGTCAGAACCTCATAGAACAGAAACGATAAAAGTCAGCATAATCAAAGAGCTGAGTTTTACCAGTAGTCATGCTATTTACCACTTAGAGTGAACCGAAAACCACCTTCTTGTGTATGTTTATTGTGTTCTTTACTTTGTTCATGATACACTGCAAAAATAGACATTGTGTTGTGTTCTTTAAAAAAATCCCTTTTATTTATTTTTTTTAAGCCATTCTAGCACCTCAGCTGTAGCTCGGTCCAGAGCCGTCATTGGCCTCACAAATCAACAAACCTAATTTTGGCCTCAGCCTGACTGACAGATCTGCTCTGTTTTTAGTCTTCATAATGCTGCATTTTTTTTTAAAATTATTCTCAAAGAAATCTTTAACACCTCCACAGAATAGTTATTTTTATGCTACAGTCAAAGTATGAACAGATTAACTCTGTTTAGCAACACTGGAAAGCAATTAGATGCACTGAACTTTATTTAAGGTCTTAAGAGTAAAGGGGGAGCTGAAAACAAAAGCAAACAGTACTTTTCAAATTTTTTGTTTTAAAAATAAATTAAAACTATATTTCTTGTTTTTTCTTTTACCTCTTAATTACCCACTAATTTATTTTGGTCAAATGTAAAGAAGTTCAAAACTTTTACAAAGCACTGCTACCAATCATAATGGAATTAGTAAGTCTTTTGAGGCCCACCAATCAGTACGTAAAACTAAGGCCTTATGCGTGAGAGCAATGGCAGCCTCTGACCCATTAGTCCAGTGGGATGGCTTTAATGTATTATCCAAGTGGATACCCGATAATCGACAGTGCCGCATATCAGAGGAGATGGAAAGTGGTCCTTCCAACAAAACCAGAGATATGCACAATGGGTGCACTAAGAGAAACCAGTGGAGCGGTAGTCATTCATTCTAAGGGGCTGATTGAGGAAAGTCAAGCCAGAAGCTGGAGAGACATAACCAGCCAACATATCAGATGATCTGGCAGCACCTAGAAGGGAGGCAACAGTGCTGGGTTTCCTTCTGACCTCCTCCGGGTTAGCAAGTTCCCAAGTTGGGGGTCGCCCTGCAACTTGAAATTTGGTACACACGCCTTGGGTTTCTTCGGGTAAGGGCATCATCGGCCAGATATTCTGTTGGATAGCTTGTAAACTCAGTGGCAGCTATTCCTGCTACAGATTCTAATGAAGCATAGATGATAAGCCCAGATTATACTTTTAGTTCTTGTTCAAGGTTATTTAAGATGAGATAGATGATAAGCCCAGATTATACTTTTAGTTCTTGTTCAAGGTTATTTAAGATGAGGTGCTAATAGATAATTGATTGTCACTGCAGCCACCGGTCAACAGCTCAGCTGGTTAGCAACACCACTGTAACTTGACCTTAACTGCCACAATGAGATAGAAAGGGAGAGCAGGATGGCATTAAGAGGATGTTAAATGTTCTAACCAACTTTAGGGCAGAAAATGTATATTTCAGCACATATTGGCTTGTAAATTAGATGTTTTTTTTACTTATTTAATAAATCAGGTTGTTTGAACCTTAAGATTGTTATATCTACCATAAAAAAAATCAGCTAAAAACACAAGGGTTTACATCTTGAATCTTTTTGTAAGCGTGAAAAAATTAGTACATATAGATAGACCCTGTTACTGCAGCTTCTCTCTCCCCTCTTTGATCCTTCCTGCATCCTCCTGTGTACATAGAATCGGCTATAAAATCTAGACAGAAAGACCGCAGGGATACAATTAGGAAGTACCTTAAAGGCTCTCTCACCATAGACAGGCCTCTGATGACCGCTGCTCTGACCCTGTGTTTATTAGATTGAACCCGACTCTGATGCATCAATGGAGACTCCATATGTTCACGTGTGTGTGTGTTTTACGTGTCTGACTGCAAGACCCGAGGCAACTGTGAGGTTCTAGGAATGGATTTGGGTTTGGTTCCTGCAGGTGTGCTCTGTGTTTGTGTAATTTGTATGTGGGAGAATGTACATGGGGAGAAGCAGTTCTGATCTCTCTGAGATAAGGGACTACACTGCGAGTTATATAGCAAGCAGATGGCAGTCAGTGCCTAGGGTCAAATTTACTGGCCCGGCAATCATGGTAGTCAATAACCCCGCTCTCTCGGTGACTCTGTTACCTGTGTAGGGCTCGTCACAACACCCATCACTGGGAACTAGAGACACAGCCCTCTCACACCTCTAATCTATCATTTATATCCAATTTGAGGCAATGTGATCTTTTTTTCACCTCTCCTGTTTTCCCTCACTTGTTGGCTTCTGTCTCACTATTGTTTTTACTTCTGTTTTGTCCTCCTTTTTTGTCTGCAGCAGACCAATGCGGCAGTGTTCGCTCGTTCACCCTGAACTGGTGGTGAACTCCCCCCGCACGCCGCCAGCCTCTCCGCCCTACTCCTCCGCATTCGAGGGTCACCATGGGGGTGTCTCTGTGCTAATATGCAGATGAGCTGCTGGCCCTCCAATGACTCGGACGTTAAGCTCCACCTCCCTTTAAATGGTTGAAGGCTTTGAGATTAAGTCTTCTCCCTTCACTATCATATATAGATATAAATTGTCTCACATGAAATGTGCCAAATTGCATCCACTCTTATTTCTAAAGCTTAATGACAAAATTCACAATGCGCATGCTTGGACAGAAGAAAAACAAAAGTAATATATAAACAACATAGTTCAACAGGGAATGGACCATGTCTTGTAAAAAATGAGTAGCCAAAAATTCAAGCAAACAGTATATGTGTATCTATGACTTTAGCAATATTCAGGTGGATTGTTTTTTTGTTATTTATTTATTTTTTTGAGTTTTTCTCATGTACTGTAATGTAATAGCCACATTTTTGTAACTTTACAAGCTTTTTTATCTGGCATATAACTCCAAAACAGAGATTGTATATTGTATATTGTATATTGTATAAATTCATATCTCCTTAACTGTTTATGACAGTTAAGGAGATCTGAATTTTTTTGGACAGCTATATAGTTAAATAAATAAATGAAACAAAAACAACAAAGAGAGGGGGCAAGCAGGAACCAAGGAGACGACTGAACTGAAACAACAACAGACAGAAAAAAAAACACCTCCAGTAATAATAATAATAATAATCAGAATGTACTTCTAATTACAGTTGGTTAGCAGAAAAAAAAAAGTTTTTACTATAAGGACATCTGGTCTGAAACTGATGAAACACATTCACAGTTCTGTGGAGACGTTTAACTGTGAGGCAGGAAATTTCTGGTGCAGAAACATGCTCTGTGGTGAGGTCACCCGCATGTTCTCTCTGCTGAGGTCAAGACACAGTTTTGATGGCCGGGCTGGCCAGCGGCTTGCGGCTGACCATCCTGAGTGAGTGTGTTTTCCCAAACTCGGTGAGGCCGGCTCATTATGTGGCAAGCAGAGAGAAGCATTTGATCCTGGATGGTTAGCCTCCTCCTCTCTGTCACAGCCACTGGAGCCCTCTCTGGGTAATTGACTGGCTGTTTGATCTCGCTCTGACTCGACATTACTACACACATTTACACATACGGACAAACGCGTTTATCTTGCAAGTGTCTGCTCAATGCCCACAGTTACTCGTGCCAAACACACACAGTTGTGCTGATTTGTGTGCTGAGGAGGAATCTAAGAGAGGAGCAGAGCGAGTTTTGAGCTGGAAACAGGGAAACTCGTGCATAGCTGAAGGCCATGCTTTCTTCCCTCTGCACCAAATGCTGCATGCTGTTACAATTGGTAATCGGCTGTGATTGTCACAAATTTCAAAACAAACGCTAGGTGACTGAAAAGCCAAAGTGACGCCCCGAGTGATACTCCGACAGGAGCTGCGAATCAAAGCATGCCGACTATAATTAGGTTCCATCTGGGCTACATTATTTAAAGCCGCACCAGTTAATTGCTTGTGTACAAATGGCCTATTTTATTTGAATCAAATTCTTTTTTATTCATAATTACACTGATGTGAAGGGGGGCATATCTCTTTGCTACAGTTATAATATAAATACATATTCAAATTAAGGATGCTTTGAGGCGAGGCAGAACGCAAAAAATGATGACACTTTTATTTTTGTGAGTTGATTTTCTTTAAACAATTAAGAGTGCTTAAAAAAATACTGACATTTGGGTTAAATATTTAATGAACTCCAATTAAAAAAAAGAGATTAGCCCTGATATAATCATTAAGCAGAAATCAGAAACGCAGAATTCCTGAAAGACAGTAGGCCTATTTATAGAATAGACAAAAATACCGATGCGAGTATTTTTCATCTTCTCATTTTCTTGCCTTTTTTTTTTTTAAAGAAAACACCAGATAAAAAAGAACAACACACAAATAGAGGATTGTTTTATCAACTTCCCATCACATGTAACCAATCTCTATGTGGGGCCACAGTAGAGCATTGTGGGAGCACGCTTGGGCTACTTGCAACCTTAGCAGTGTTTCTGCTTGTGGAAACTATCTGACCTGCATCGCCGGGAGAGAATCGCTGTCTGTATCCTGGTTGTCAGATGCTCAGATTTCCACCCAGACTCTTTCTGATATTAGATGGTCCTTTGCCGTGTGTGTGTGTGCAGAATATGGGTGGTGGTCGAACCTCGACGTATGCTCATCCCCGAGCAATGCCTACGTATGTGCAGTCCAGTTTTTGTGTATTGTATTTAACATGGTTAAAGGTCAAGGATGTCATTTTCCGCCATATGGCTCTTTGTTCGGGATGGTGCGACACGTTGCCAGTGAAGACGAGGTCAAAGAGAAGCGCAGGCAGGTGACAGGTGGTCAGCCACACCGTTGGAGCATAGCTGCCCTATCTAACAAAGCATGTGGATGCCATTTTCTGCCAGGAATCAAATTAACCCATAAATACAATCTTAAATTGTCTCTCAGAATAGGACAGTTACATTAAACTGAGCTTAGAATAGTAAAAATCAGATATATGTCTCCCAAATAATCTGTTTGACTAAAGTAAGATGAAAATAGCATCACTTTGCTTACTTTAATCAAACCAGAGAAAATTAGCCAAAACAGAGCTTGTTTGATTAGACCAGTTTCAACACTGTTACCTCTTCATTGAAATTCATTTGTGATGCTTGTTTGTAAGTGGGGTCCACTCCGCTTCCCCCACTTCCACTCACGTTTCTGTCATCCTGCTTTTAATTGCTTTGCTTATTACTGTGTGTTGTTGTTAGACAAAAACAAGGCAGAACTCATTACGCATCCAGAGATGAGGAACCTGAATCACTTCCTACAGGGGCTGCTCAGGGGACTTTGTATTTCCAAAGCAAAATAAAAAAAAGAGAGAGTGAGAAGAGAATCAAGACCAGAAAGCTAATATCACATTAACTGGTTGATATTATCACCCAGTCTCTGCTACTTTGTTTTCAATAAAATGGTCTAGAGAGGAAAAAAACTGTGACAAGAATAAAACTCTCATCACAGTGCCCTGCAAACATATTTACACTCAAACTTTGTAGATACTGTAACGCTATAATAAACAATGTATATGTATTACATTGGGATTTTATGTGATAAACAGACAAATACGATGAAAAGTGGAAGGGAAATGATATATGAATATAAAAATATGTATTCAGTCCCAATACATACCAGGACTTTTTGGAACCGGATTTTGCTGTAATTACGCAGTTAGACGTCTTTTAGGTTATGTCTTTATCGGCTTTACACATCTGTGGACTGAATATTTTGACAGTTTCACTTTGCATGACAGCTCAGTCATGTGAGTCATGAGTGTCTGTGAAAGTCTTGCCAAAAATCTTCAAGGTTAATTTAGAGCTGGACTTTGGCTGATTCAAACACCCCACGATTTTCTGCCTGAATCTGAACCTCTGCCTCACTGTAAAGTCTTATGCAGTCTCTGACAGGTTTCCTTCCACGATCACCCACTATTTAGCAATATTCATCTTTTGATCAACCACTGTTAGTGTTTTGGATGGAGACAGGAGCTATGGTCCCATCTGAATAGAGCACCATCATCCACATGTTCAATGTGCCACCTACATACTTTGTTGCTAACTGCTTTTCATCAGCAGCCATTTTAATAATGGCTTTCTTCTTACCATTCTTCAATAAATCCAAGAACAATGGAGTTAATGACTAATTGTTGGCCTTCATAAAAAACAATGCTGCATACCTCTGTAGCTCTTCTAAATTTACCATCAGCCTGTGGGCTGCCTCTCTAATACTGTCAGTTAAGGTGGATGAATATGTCTTTACATTTTTGTCATGACATCAATTGTTAGAAGATGGATTGAGTGGTGTTCCTTGAGATCTTTAGAGCTCAGGATATTATTTTGAAACCTAAACCAATTTGGGCAACTTGGTGTTTTTTTAAATTTTTTTGGAAAGGGGGTTGGGAGTGTCAAATAAAATAGTGTTAACAGAAATGTAAATCCCATTTTTCTGATACTATACTTTGTGTTGGTCTGCCGCATAAAGTCCCAATTGAAGTTTCCCAATATAAACAATATAATATAATAATTTGAAAAGTTTGAGGGGTATGAAAACTTTTGCAAGGCATTGTACTTTTTATTTCTCATTTAGTTAAACCCCGTAATGCTTCCTCTTCAACCTATTTCCCTCTCTGGCCAGACTGTCAGACTGGACTGAGTGCTTTTTTGTTTTAACTGGGAAGAGTGGCCTTGGCTGTCATAGAAGACACTCGCTTTTATAGAGTTGGAGCGAAGTATTTACAAGATAACCCTGGTCCAAGGACAGTGCAATTTGATACCAGTGTCAGACGCTCTTCTCTCCAGTAAAAATTGTTAGGTCCAAACCTCTACATAACCTCTCAATGTCAGCAGCTTTAGTGAGCTCTGAGGAAAGTGGTTGAGATGCATGTGAATAAGATGAGATACATATTTGACGAGTTTAATAAAGAGTTTGACTCCGACTTAGCTTGTTCGTTGTAAAGAGTTTAACAGAGAGTATATTGAAATAATAGAATAAAGCTGAGTCTGTAGAGCTATTGCCTCTTGTTATTTTAGGGATAGACAGATTGATACAGATAAATCCCTTGAGGAAAAACACACATTGCAGTGTGATTTGAATAAAAGAAATGAACACAGAAATATTTGACAAATTCTTTATTTGAAAATTGTTCCTAAAGAGCCCTACAAAACTATTAATAACCCCTTAACATTTCCACATATAGTCAAGTTGGTCTTTCACACAAGCTCCAAGAAAACATATGGAAGTTTATGGCTGAATGGTGACGAGAGGTGAAAAAGTGGAATATATATTTTAGCACTGTGCCGTGCTGCAACCGTCAGACAGTGTTCACTCTAGGATAGCCAAGATTTCTTGTGTTAAAAATATACATAAAACTGTTGCTTTAAAGCGAAGCATCTGGGTAATAGAATGAGACTAAAGACAGTATAGGTTTGAGACAAACAGTGGGCAAACATGTATGTTTATGGAAGAGACTTGTTAGAATTACTGCCTATACTTTAGCACTGTAAACACTGTAGTCCAGTCCAGGCCTTTTGTTTCATCTTCACCACCATTGGTCAATACTTAAATGGCAAACACCAAGCTTGCCTCACACGGCTTTGTTTTTAGCCAGTTGAGGGACAATGGAAAGCTTTTATTTCCATGGCCAGACACAAACTCAAAAGTAGCATTGCTAAAAAGAGAACCATTCCACACAGACCCTGCACAAGGAATGGCATTAAATGCATGCATATACATACTCTAAGTGAGAACGTCATGACGGAGTGGAACAGAGTGGATACAGATTATCTACACATGTAGGTATGTAGATGGAGAGACTTTCCAGAGAGTCCATGAACTAAAATCCAAGCCGAATTGGACACACTACAGTACTTCTCTATGCTACAGTCACTCCTCATTCCAATAAACACATCTCCTGGTCCACGCATACTCAATGAGGTCTGGAACACACACACACACATGCACTTGTTCACCTACAGGACAAGCTCACTCACATCAATCAGCCACAAAGGCTCCAGAAAAAGAGAGAAGCAGAAGAGGCCCCATAGACCTGTAACAAACACAAGACGTATTCTGAACCAATGGTTGAAGATTAGACAGGTTTGAGTGTGGGAACAGCGTGTGGGAATATATATTCAACCACATTTAATCTGATACCCCTAAATAAAATCCATTGCATTCTACAGGCTTTTAGAACTTCAGAAGTATATCCATGTCTTAGAATGGCCTATTCAAAGACCTGAATCCAACTTAAAGTCTCTGCCAAGACTTAAAAAGCTAATGTTCTCAGAGGATTGCATCCAATCTCACTGAGCCTAGGCTATTTTGCAAAGAAGAAAGGGCAAAAAAAAATAAAATAAAAAATCCATCTCTAGATGTACAAAGTTTAGAAACGAACCCTAAAAAACCTACAGCCATAATTATTCCTATGCATGTACAAAGCTACTCTTCCATTGACTGTGTGATCTATGAAGATAATGTGCGTTTCTATGTGTGCATGTGTTGGCTGGATGAAAGGACTACACATGAGAAAAGAGAGTTCAGGTGGGGGGAGGAGCAGGCCAGAGGTGGAGATAGCACAGAGTGGGTGTTGAGGGTGGGGCAGGTCTGAAATAGATCACTTAATGGAACAAAGTGTAATTAATGGGTCACCACAGATAAGAGTGCTCTAGCACTATCTGGGAATGTGCTAATAGAGCTGACACACACTCAGCAAGATCAGTCCACAGCTAGATCTCCTTCAGAGTGTCTGTGTGCATGCGAAGTTTGTGCACATGTGTAGGGGTGTGTTTTGACACATGGTGGATAAATAGCGGGTGGAGAAGACTGCCAAGGTGACAGGTTAACATAGTTTCCTCCCAGACAAAGATCTGTTGTCCTTGCAATCAGAGAGAGCTCAGAAGGAAACACAGACTGTTCTCCCTACGAAGCCTCCCTAGTTCACGTAGACCTTCAGCCTCACATCAAAACATGACTGATGTTATTACACTTTGCAAGCCGGCACACCTTCAGTCACGGGGATGTGGTTGTTTATGGAGAGATGGAGGAGAAGGAAGCCACCTGGTCAAGAGGGGGTCAAACTTGAAGTGTTCTGACAGAAGTAAAATGCCACAAACCTCTCCTTAAACTTCCTGTCGAAATGTGTCCCTGCGTCAGGGGAACTCCTCTGGAGCCAAGTGTCCTATGTGTGTGTGCGTGTGTGTGTGTGTGCGCAAGGGTGTTGGATGAATCTCTCAGTTTTTGGAGCAGGGTGAGGGAGGGATTGCAGCCAGCCACATGCCTTGGGATATTGAGACGGCCGGTGATGGACAAGGCAAGACAAGGAGGATATCCCCTGTTTGTCTTAAGGAGCGGAGCTGCCATGTCACACATACTCTCGGGGGGGAAAAGTCTGTCTCCAGGATGGATTTCTTTGTGTGTGTGTGTGCCTGTGCACGATGTGGGGAGATTGAGGCAGATAGGTAATACATGCGGTTTATTTTGTGTGCACATTCAGGGTCACAGACCTAGGGGCCATCTACTTCAAACTGGTTTAGTCAGACAAGGCAAGGCCACATTAACACACAGCATGACTTAGTAATGGAGAGACCCTGAGCTTGGTGCTGCTCATATGGGACTACAATAATAATAAATAAAAAAAATCAACACATCTTACATATCTTTATGGAAATTACCTTTTTAATGCCATTACAGTCACCTTGACAAGTCGGTAAAATGAAATGAAGTGAATGCAACAGTCCTCAAACACAAGGGCTTGACCTCGACAATATCAAGCTGTGCACCAAGCTCTAGGTGAATCTTAAATCTTGCTGTGTGTTGTTAAGTGTGTCCACAGCTGCCTGTTAAGTGGTCAATGTTTGTGTGTAAGCGTGTGATGTAGCATCAGGGGGTTAAATGGAGAGGGACGGGCCTCCAATCTGTTAGGACAAGGAGAAAACAGCTTCAAAGACTCAACATCAACCCTCCCCACATACACACACACACCAGAGCACACTGACGGACAGTCCATTGCTCCCAGCATATCTCTATTTTGTCCTTGGACTGTCTGAATACCACTGGAGGCGAGCATGATTTGAGAGAGCAAGTGGGAACAAGAGAGACAGGGAGCCAGAGAGAAGAGAAGAAAGAGCCAAATGATAGAGAGAAGAAGAGAGAGAGAGAGAAAGGAGGCGTCCCCTCAATGACATCTAAAGAGATAACTCACTCTCCAGAGCTTCTTTTCTCTTGCTATCACTTTCCCAGGCAGCACTCCATCCACATAAGGCTTGAGAAGGGACTTTGTGTTAACTTTAGCAATCTGAAATACATGAGTGGAAGTAGAACAAATACAGCTTACTACAGGGAGAGAAAACATGATATTTAGTTATCTCTATGTTATCAAAAGTTTAAACAAATGATAATCAGTCTGAAAATTTCACTTTTATATCTGGTGGGAAAAATAGTTACATTATGTGTTGCAAATATAACTATTTTTTTCACAATTTCAGCTCAAAGTTAAATATTTCAATGGAAATAGCATATTTATGTACTTGAATAGTTTAGTCAAAATCCAGACCTAAACCCAACCAAGAATCTGAGGCTAGACTTAAAGTTCCTGTTAACATTTGGTCTCCATTCAACATATTCTTTTTCCAGTTACTGTATGTCTGGAGTCAGAAACGATGACATGGAAAACTAATTTCACCAAGTGGAAAATCTGATTTATTTACATAATATTAAGTTAGACATATCCTTAATGCTATATGCAAGCATCTTCTTCATATTGGCATTAGGTAGTTTGTTATGAAGCTGCACTCAATAACTTTTTTAATTAATGATGCTAGGAGCACAGTGCACTTGAAACTCAACTTTGAGAGAAAAACACAAATCACTGAGTCACAGCAATTCCATAAACACTGAAACAAAAACAGAGGAAAAGTAATCCACTGCCGCCGCTATTGTTGGATACGCTACATTTGCAGACGCAGAAAAAAGTAGGGAAGACTTAACCTTTTGATAAGCTCCTTCTAGTTCCCGCTGTATGCATTTTTCATTGAAACATGCGAGTCAGAAAGAGAAAGAACGTCCACACTCACTCCTCTGAGAGGAGAAAGGTTACAGCCTGCAGTTTGGTCTTACCAAGTAAACTGCATTCCAATACAATGTAATGCTGATTAGCAGGGAATGTCATTAAAGAAATATTGATTCTATATCTACAAAAATTAGAATGTACATTTATAAAGAGTAAAGCATCAAGTAAAAGCCTTAAGATGTAAGAATCTGCTGTTCTTAAGCAAAAACATGCAAATAGCTGTTTGAGTTAGGGTGATCTGTGGGTCTAAAAACCACAAGATTCTATGTATTTTATTCTGATATAAAAAAAAAAGACCAACAAAAGGTCCAGCATGTCTGCAAAGTAAAAGGAAAACTATACATACACAGTGAAATAAATGTACCGTATTTTTCGGACTATAAGGCGCACATAAAATTCCTATATTTGCAAAAAAATTGGCAATGTGCCTTATATTCCGTGTGCCTTATGTATGAACAGTGTACCGTATGTTTTATTACGACTTTGGTAAGCGACAAAGCCACTCCCCTTGATTGTCGAAGCATAATTGCTGCTGGTCAGAAACCTTGTGAAATCAGCTTTCTGTGCTGTCTAGACAGACTTGTTTTGGGGTGGCGAACCACTTTTCCTGATACGTACGGTGCTTCAAGACTGAATCGGATGATGATGAGAGGGATCTGGGCTTGCTTGATGCCGCTATCGCCCAACTATTAAATTTCGACACCGAAGACGAGGAATTAGATAGATTTATAAAAGATGAATGATTGAAAAAGTGAGTGTACTTTTTTGTGTAATATTGACAGTTATTGTTAATGATTTGAATAAAGTCTGACCTATCCAACTATTTTGTTTCTTTTTATGCGCCTAATAATCCGGTGCGTCTTATAGTCCAAAAAATACGGTACTTGCTCTGTCAAGGTTGTAGTTCATCTGGGAATCCGATTGTACTCTGAGCAACCAGCATATTGTTTTTATTGCCAATTTTCTATTAATTGGTCATTTCTGAATCAATACATGGCTAATCATAAATAGACAAAGATGACTTGCTTCCCTTCGGGAGCATCCACAGATGATGGGATAAGATGTGGGAGGTCGAGTTCTGGAAAAAAAAAAACAAGCCTAATAAAACATTCATTTGAGTCAGTTAAGTTGATACCAGGGGACATTCATCATAAACAATAATTACAAACCAAGAGAAAACCCATAAGCAGAAACTACACTACAAACTGTATTCAGAAATCACAAGTGATATGCTGAAGACAGTTCTTGAGGCAGGTAATGTGGAAAGAGGGAAACAAATATTAAAATACTAAAGTTGGGCTCTGTAGACAGAGAGGGAAATCATAAGGGTGAGTGACAAAGTAAAACTGCAGGAAGAGAAAGAAACAGCACAGCAAAGCATAAAAACTACCTTCTGTCATAATTTAAATGGGCTACGAATACTGTGTTTACAATGTATATTTTATGCCTTCCAGTTCAAACACAGCTTCATCTGCACTCAGCTGCTAAGTGATATGATTTCACTTTTTATAGCAGCGTCCCCATCCCACTCATTCAACCCGCCACCCCCAGTTCCTCTGTTATTCAATGTGGTGTGATTCTGCACGCCTCGTGTGTCGACTTTCAACTGTACAACCCCCCAAGGGCCAAAGAAGCATATTAAATCCCTCCCTAACCCTTTCTTGTTCCCCTCCTTAAGCAAAATCTCCATCCTAGAAACACATCTAAGCGAACATACGCACACAACCAGGGAAACATGCTGCAAATGGAGATGACTGCCTCATATTTTACAGCTGTTAAAGTTTCTTGCTGTATTTATTGCTGGGTCCATGAGCAGTTTCTCCTGAGATCAGAGTGGCCCTCTTTGACCTTTGTGCAGAGCTTCTCTAATGTTGAACTATAATGCACAACCACTTAGGTTACTTTGGTTTAATGATGCCTTCACATGCGCACTTTCACACATTCTAATACACATAACACAGTTGTCCAAGATTACACTCCACAATAAAAGCATAAGCGTAGCGTTAAGCTCAGTGAAAGGTGCTGTGATGGTATCTAGGGTTACAGATCCAATAAACTGGCATTAAATGACAAAGTGAGCATTTACTGTCACCATAAAACATCAAGACAAATTTAAATATTTTATGAGAAAATCCTTGGGAAAAACAATAAAATAATAATAAAAAACATTTCTCTGATGCAGTCACCAGATTAACCTTATGTTTATATCCTTTCATAAACTACATAATTTTTTATTACACTTTCATGTCACAGTTTTTTCATCTAATGCAGGGTTACACTTCAGCACATTTACTCCAAACTCTTCACTTGAAATTTTCTCCAGTTTTGTCTGTCAGAAGGTTCCTTTCTTACTAAAACACACTCTTCCATCTTCTTCCCTCTTCTTTCTCAGTTATCTGACTACATACCGTTTGCGCTAGCAGAAAATTCCCACTTCACCTCAGGGGAAAAAGGCATTTTTTCTCTGCTGTGCTCATCTCCCATTCTACTCTTGTATGTTTTCCATGCTGGCAAAGCTTCCTTTCCCTGCATGCAGCAGGGAGTTTGCGCCGTCTCTGGTAGTCCCATAAGGAAACCTACAGTGTGATGTTACTATCTTCCATCCAGAGGGATCCCCTCTCTCCAACTGCTCTTTTCTTTCTTTCCCTGCAGGTTGTTCAAGTTCTTCTTCTTTTTTTTTTTACTTCTTTGAATGCTTTTTAGTGTCTCTATTTGACTCTTACACCTCTAACTCTACCATATTACTTTTATCAGACAGCATCAAAATCTTAAATTTTTTCAATTTATTTTAAATATTACCCTTCATTTTTAAATAATTACAAAACAGGAAGAAAATAGGATTAAAAGACGGGAAAATGGTAGATCTGCTTGTGTACAAAACAATCACTTTGTATAAATGAACAAAGCTGAAAATTCCTAAAAAGGTGAAATAACTGGGAATACTGCATATGCTATTTTAATTTATACTATGAATAAACATTCCACAAGTATGCTATTTACAGAGAAAGAGCAAAAAAAAGAGGAAAAAACAAAAAAAAAAAAAACCCCACAAGTCTGTATGTTTCCTCACAAACTGAAACAATTACTATGTAAAATATTTGATGTCACCCCAGAAGTATTTTCATTGGATTAATGTGCAACAATTTGGGTGTACACTTCATGATGTTAAGCCTGTTGATTTAGACTGAGAAGCGGATGGTGTTTGCTTATTGGTGTGCAATGGTTGCGCAATGATTATCTTGTAAAAACAAAAAACAAACACCAACATTTCAAGAGCATTTCCTGTTCAACATGTCCTCTTCAAGAACTTTAATATCCAAACTGACCCATCGTTCCAGTTATGTAATAAATAGACCTGAGATGATGATGAAAAACGTCCCATCATGCATTACAGTGCACAATGATTTTAATTCAGAGTTTAAGACTGTCTGCATTCTTTAGACTAAAAAAAAAAAGAAGAAATATACTTATATATATATATATATATATATATATATATATATATATATAATGACTATGTGGTCTGTTGCTTTTCTATACTTACACAATACCTAATATATTTTTTAGTCTGTAGAAATATAACTTCTACCACCATGACTGCTCCAGCAATTAATGTGAACTACAAGTGTTCAATACATCACTAGTGTGAGCGTCAAAGAATTCAAAGCTGAGGTCAAAGGACTTAATAAAAATCAATTACCTAGACTTTAAAATTCAGCAAATACAATTGAAAAGTGAAAACATCAATTTATTGTCAGTACATGAAAGATTCTAAATATGCCAGGTTTTATGAAGGATTCCAAAGATTAGGCAATCTCTTTTTGACAAAATGCAGAGCCTTCAGCTAGGACTGTTGTTGAAATTCATTTGACCTATTATCTGTGGACAAGGTCTGTCATTAATTAAGTCCCATGTATACAGCTGCCTGCATAGCTATTGAGCTTGTAGAGAAATATAGCGATCTGAAATCTTCACAATTTCCTTTCAATGAACAGGTTTTCTTTAGTCTACAAAGTATCATATCAGCATTGTAGTCATGTGTGGATTGGTGTTTTTATTTTAATAAGAGCACTTGTGCAAAGACACATTTTGTTCTTTTCATCGTTTAAATCCTTGAACAGATCCTGCACGTGTTCAGGGCATGGCATGTATCCACCATGCCTTTGAATTTTTCCACATTTTGTCACATTTCAAACTCAAACTTCACTGTATTTTATTAGAATTTATATTAACTGATCAGTATAAAATTACATGCATAAATTGACATGTAACCATGAAGCAGAAAAAAGTAAATAAAGTTAATAATG
The DNA here is from genome assembly GCF_019740435.1 of Gambusia affinis. Lineage (NCBI taxonomy): Eukaryota > Metazoa > Chordata > Actinopteri > Cyprinodontiformes > Poeciliidae > Gambusia > Gambusia affinis. The sequence continues at coordinate 11,839,546 of NC_057870.1, forward strand.
TTCACTTTATAAATAAAAATCCAAAAAGTGTGGTTTGAATTGGTGCTTTTGCCTCTGAGTAACTCTTTGTAAAAGTACTTTTTACTGTCACACATCTTTTGGGATGTCTTTACCATTTCTACAAATACAGAGTGGATGTAGAGCATCTGAACAGCAATTTTCACATTTGACAGGTCGGGACTGTGAGGGGCCTACCGTTACATAAAATATTCTAAAAAACCCTTCTATTGTATGTCTAGCTGAATGTTTAGACTCAGTGACACAGTAGAAGGTGTAGCTCTTGTCCAGTCTAAACTCTGGCAGGAATATTCTCTATTGAGCTATAGCCATCATCCCTCTAACTCTGACAATGTGGTTATAGTTTTTCTTCCTCTTTATGCACTATCCAGTTTGTAACATGACAAATTGTAAAATCATAAAAGCGTAAGGAATAGATAGCATGGGATAGCGTTGAGAGCTATGAAAAGAATAACTAAAATGAAAGCTTGAATGCGATTTGGGTAGATACTAATTTACCCCTCTAAAAATTGCCCTCAGCTCAGGATGACACGTTTGTTTAGGGTGGTCTCAGATGGACACAAAGAACTGAGGACAAAAAGTGTCAGAACCCAGTGCCTGCGTGATCAAGAGCAATCTCAAGGTGAAGAGCCAACTGACAGCGAGAACAAAAGCACACTTTGACATGTCTGGGTAACACAACCCTGCAGTGTAAATGATGAGTGCAGAGGCCATACAGTAGAAGTATGTTGGTTACACAATTTCTGCCAGGCATAAGCTGACAATCACACACCCACGTTCAGAAAGGAAACAAGTACAATGAGCAATTGGTACAATATGTTTGTTTGGGTGGAACTTGAACCTGTCTGTGCCCCTGGGCTACAGCCAAGCAGGTGTTGGTGTGTATTCACACAATCACATACTGAAACTAAGAACACCTGGACACCTGGACTGAGCTTTATATCTCAGTTGGACTCAGTGGAGCTGTCACGCCCTCAAAGACAGAACGTGACCCCAAAGCTGAGGGGGGCACACCTGTTTCATATAAGGCCCCTCTGTCTGTTAAGGAACCTCTCATGACAACTCCAATGGTAGAAAAGTTTCAAGTGTTTAATTGACGCTTAAATACATAAAAAACAGAGAAATCATCTTAACATATCAGAGTGTAAGTGAAGGGTCTAAAACGATAAAGGTTGTTTACTTTAACAGTTTGACCACTTTACTTTGTTTAAGTCAAGTGGTCTTACATCATGATGGTCATCAAAAAATATGCATTTTGACAACCATACAGTTTACTGCCCCCTCACTATGGTTTTAGAGGAACATTTCTAAGTTTGGTTTAATTTAGCCGTTCTGAAACTCTGGACTTTGACCCAGATCTGGGTGGAATCAATCCGAACCCAGTCCAACATCAATGAGTCATATATATATATATATATATATATATATATATATATATATATAAATAAAAAACAGAGGAACCAAGATAATATTAACATAGCATATCAGAAAACATCCAACAATAGATCCCACTTCCTCACACCTAATTAATTCCATGTTCAAAAGTTTTTTCTGCTGCTGACACTAGTCTGAAGGAACTGAGTGGGGAAGACGCGGGCGAGGGGAGCCTTCTGAGGCACAGGCTCAGCTTAGAGACTCCAGCTCTGAGGAATAGCTCCATGGAAAAAGTGACGCCTGGAGAGAGCAAGCATTTGGGCACCACAAATGGCTGCCAAGGGAGATTAAAGGATTTATTTTTTTAAAAGACATTTTTTTTGGCTCTAGTGGCCTTTATTTGACAGTGAATTTACAGGAAGACTGCGACTCAAACCCTTGATGGCCATGTAGAGCACTAAGGCCTCCATTCATGGGATGGATGCTCTACCCCCATGCCAACGCCGTGGCGATTTCTGAAACATGAAGCATGAAAATAATCAAAGCAACTATACAGGTACGTTTTGATGAGGGAATGACATTATGACATGATATGAAGCTCAAACAAGTTATTATTAAGTTGATTTTACTTAATAATTCAATTTTAACACACAAAAATAGTAACAATGCCAAAGCATAAGGTTGAAGTAGCTGGGGGTTCACATAAATAGGGTGTGTGTCTGTGTTGGGGAGAGACGGGTAGTTAGAATAAAGGAGAGAGAGGGCTTGTGGGACCTGTCCTGGACTCGACCTGCAAATGCTGGCACGCCCTGTCCTGCTGGTGGCTAAATAAAGAGTCCAAGGGTGGGCTGGGCGGCTGGAGAAACAGACACAGAATCGGCATTACCCAGCTAATCTCATTATGGAGGCAGCTCTGCCAAGCTGCCAGGGGTCAGCCAGAGTGCCACGTCAGTCACAGCACCTCTGGCACTCCCTTTGACCCCCTGAGTAGTTTTAAAATGGGACGTGTCGTGACCAGGAATAAGAAACAATCAAGAGTGTAGCTGATAATAAAGGTGGACAACATGAATTTCACTTTGTTGTTAATTTTCTTTAGAGTGTGGGAAGTATTTGCAAGCAGAAGATGGCAAAACAGATGGAACCCAGAAACTGGACAAAAGAACATAGAACACAATGAGACAGATGCAGTGAAAATTTTTTTTTAAGCTGATATGAAGCAGAATGAGAGTGAGAAATATGATAAAAAAAAGAGGAAGAGAGCTACAGAAATAGGTTGAAAGGATGGATAATCAGCTTTTTTCTCTGCAGCTTGGTATAATATATTTACAATGGATTGCATCAGGGTGCGGTGGTGAACCAAGCTATCCCCATCCGCCAGGGTCAACTGTAGTGCTATGTGTCTCTCACGAAGAAGGTGTGTGTCAAAGAAGAAGATCACACACCAGACAATATAAAGTGTGAATCCATCAGGTACTCACAGAGACAAGTCTTGTTGGCATCTAAGTATACATTTATGTCAAATCAATTTACAAAAAATACGAAGAGAAGCCAGCACAGCAACATAATCCTTGCCTGTGTCCCTATATACTTTTCTCCCACTGCCTTCTTATCTTTTTTTTGCTCCTTCCCTCCTGCTGTGGACACATTTAAGACCTAATGTTATGGCCCTTTTAGCTCTCACTCCTATTGCTTAGCTGATATAATGCATCATTTGTAAAAGTTTAGACCCGTGGAGCACCAACATCATGTCAGCAGCTCTGAGCTACAGGCTATTACCAAACAAGGTCAGAGAGATAAGCTAATTCCAACTGCACCATATAGACAGCATAAAATGAACATCCTTCTTTCTCAAAGAACCAGCAGACAGGAAAAGCTACAAAACAATTCAGTTTAAAACTTTTGAGGAGTTTCTATGTGTGTACAATGAAGAATTTGTACACATTCTGAGACAGATAGCGCCAGTTTTCAACAAGAAAGTAAAATAACCTTATAAGATAAATACAACTTGTTGCTCTTACACTATAATTAACTTAAGGCTAATAAAAACAATCAAATTAAAACTTAAAAACAAATAGTGAAAGATAGCACATGGGTTAACAATGCTTGGGAAATAAGGTTTTTGGCCCTATTTAAATTAGAGAACAGAAGAGTCACCTTGTTGTTAAACCACTTCTAAAACTTAGAAGTATACTTCATGTACTTACACCTGGCAGATTTGAATGATATATTTTTTTCACTTAAGCAAAACATTAAATTTCTGAATGGAAATGATACAGATAAAAGGGAGTAGAAATTTTAAAATATTTCAATATGTCTCATTATTTATACCCTTCTCGATAAGCAATGGAAAAACTTTTGTTAGCATTACACAAGTCAATGCTAACAAATATAAATATTGACCAGCTATTTGCATGCATCCACAGGTATTTTAATTTATTGAGCTCCAAGGTTCTTTGCCATTACTCTACTCCCTTTGCAGCTTCGCTATCATATTCAAGTCAGGACTCTGGAGGGGCCAATCTAGAACATTAAGATTTCTTATAATCAGAAGAAACAGTAAAATTAAAAGATGGGTATGAATTATTTTGTGCTTAACTGTATTTTATGGGTAGCACTGTGAAGGAATACTGTGGCAAGAACAATGTAACTAGTTTTGCGTCCTACAACTATATGGACCATTCATGGCTGTTTAAAAGCCTAATCTCATTACAGTAACTTATACCATGTATGAGTACAAGGGTACAAGGTAAGAAGGTTGCATGAAAGATGGGAAAAAATGAATAAACAGACAAAAATTAAAAGAGCTACATGGGAAGCTTTCGATGGTTCTTTTGGCCAATCTTCACAAAAAGTGAAATTTGAAACTCAGTCCTCAATCTGATTACAACTAATGGTCCTAGTACCAATAGAAGCCCAGGGGTGGTAAAAGGGCTTGTACTGGTACAGGCCCAAGTACAAACTTAGTACAATGAGTTTTTACTCAATACAAACTTAAGTACAGTAGCTTGAGTACAGCAAGCACTGGACTCAGTCATCCTGCACCAACTCCTGCCGTCAGTCAGCCTTGTGTAAGTGCTGTGAACTCCCTTTCTCTCTGCTATGCTACAGCTGGTTCACCACAATGGAGCCTGCCATGAATACTCAGGCTAGTTAGCATGTCCATCAATGATGGCAGATAAATAGTTTTTTCTGGAACAGTATGTTGTTTCTCTACCATTAGAACATTGAGCAATGTGTAAACGAGGGTGATTGACAGCACCAAGAGACTTCTTCTTGATCTGATTGGTTGTTTTTGGCCAGTACCAGAGCATTTTTGCAGACATCAATAGTAGCATTGGGAGGAGGTGGAAGAGCTTGATTTTTTTCACAGATTATCCGGGTCATACCATACTGTCACAAGATGGTAACAGTATAAACAAATATGAAAAGAAGCATATTTCTTGAATGCTACGCCTTTAAGGCCCAGTATATATCGCTTACCTCCAATAACAAGCTGATTTAGGGTTTAGTTACTTTTTAAGTTCATTGAACCCTAATGAGAAATTTACTGATCAGTGAAATACCAATTTCATGCATCTATTTAACCACCAAATAATTTGTAAGTCAGCAGTTTAATTTGAATTTTTCAAAATGTGCCTCTAAATTTATTAATGCCTTTTAAGATATTTATTTACCGCACAATCAAAATAAAAATAAAATAATTAAGACATGTTATGCCTTCTTTTCTAAGAACCCATTATCAGAGCTGTCTGGGTGACCCATCATTGTACCACTCTTTGTTGTTAGTTTATAGGCTAGAGGCTACTGAACTTGTATAAAAATTAACATTTGAGTTTGATTATCTTGCTGATCTACCAATTAGCTGGTAAAGTTTGTTAGAAAAAATATCCGCTGTATTCCTTACACTGATAATCAGTACCCCATGTGTGTTTACATGTGTTCTGTAAACTCAACATAAGAGTATGGAGTTTACATTGAGACCATCACAGATAAAAACGCCCATTAGCCCACTAAAATAGGCAGAGATAAGGCATTGGGAAAGGTTTAGTTAACTAGAAAGGAAAAGGCGCTAAGTGAATGGCTAAAAGTTCACAGCAGAGTTCAGGATATGTGGGTGGTTTGGCGAATAACCACTTGAATGGCCTGGACCTAAAATTTATATTTGACCTCAATTAACGAGCTTTTCTGACAACCAAAACAAACAAGCAAAAAAACAAACAAAAAAACTGCTAGTAGAAGGCACAGTACATAGCACTGACTTTTTTGTAACTTCATTGTACTCATGATATATTTTAAGAGTAGAACTCTGGGTTCCAAAAATTCCGATATATAAAAACATGATATATAGTAAAAATACTTGAATCTATCTTCGGAAAAATAAAACAGATAAAACTTGATCTGGATATCCCTACCTCTAAAGCTTGCAAATACTCAACATGTTTCTTTAAACAGCTTGCAAATGTTTAATTAAAATATATCTACAGGAAGATATATTGACCCTTGAAATAAACAAATATTTAGCTCATATGTTAGGCTTGATACAATTAAGATATATTGTTACAGCATCTAATTTTACACATATATTTTATGACTGGGGTCAGAACACGTGACAACTTCTCACAAACAACCATGTACAATATGTATGTGTATATTTCACGGCCTCTATACATTCTGGGAACTCATTACAGGAAAAATCAATGCTTGACATTGGTTTATAGCAGACAGCTTTTCATCACCTTGCGACCTCATTTCATCCCCTCTTATTTCAAGCTGGGCGCAGACACCAAATACATGAACACAGACAAAAACACACAAATCAATACAGTCAGTGTACACAGTGGCCAGGTAATAATCCTTATGAGTATGATTTAAACACGACTCAAGATGTATAAACTTTGGATGTATCCATATCCCTGACTTGGTATGCACTATACATGACAAGGAAGGCAAAATTATGGATCTGCACAACATTATACATTATGTCAAATGTGTACTGTAGTTATTATACAACATGCAAGTGCACTAAAGTTCAGTCATGCATTACTGTATGTTTTTTTATTTTTATTTATTTTTGAAGACAGGCCTGTTTGATTGAGATGTCAATCTTGAAAGAGACAGTGGGAGAACTTGGTGTAGGACCACTGGGTGTTAAAGAGGCAAATAAGAATAAGTCTACAAACACAAATACTAACACTTATACTCAAACTTTCATTTCCTCCACCACAACCATTGCTCTTTTTGTGAATAAGGTACACAGAAAGTTTAAAAGCCAGAGCTTTGAGGCACACCACTGTCTGCATCTGGGAATTCTTTACCTCAATGCCTCTCTTTATTGACTTGTGCTTCTCTTTCAGCCTTCCCCCTCAAAGCCAACAAGCAGAAGAGTTTGCAAACCTATGCTCAAAAATGATAAATTTTTAATTTCTCACAACTTCTTTAACTTGAGTCAAGAAGATGACAGCTCGAAAGAGCCATTGGGAAGCCAGAGGAACTGGAAGAGAGAAGTTGTGGAGGCAAACAGAGGGGAATAGATGCTAGGGTAAGAGAACCTAAAGGAGACTGGAAAAAGTAAGCAAGAATTTTCAATAATTTTGTGTTTTATGAGGTCTGTCTTAAAAGAAAATACTGCTTACGAAGATAAGACCTATGTAACTCATTTCCAGTGATGTATTATTAGAATTATATACATTTATAAACATTCCGACCTTATTTATTGTTCATTCTATAGTTTAATTGGGTAGCAATCAGCTGTTGACTCAGCTCTTTGGCTTACTGTTTTGCCATTCAAGGTAATGTGGGTGGTGAAACTAGCTGTTCCAATTTAAGGAATATTTTACTGCTGCTAATGTGGCTTAAATACCTTGTTCCACAGCTGGGTGGGCTAGCACCTGCTGCAAGCTCTGCTAGCCTATTGCAGCTCAGTACGGCACTGTTACTAATTTTCTGATTCAATTAGCATGCCTCAGAGATTACCAGTCTAATTGCAAACTACTTCACAGCTACATCTCTGATTAATCACTGCCCATCTGTGGACCAATGATTAAAGGCTTTGGTGTGAATCCTAAATATTAGAACTACATAAGCTTGTATTCCAAATGGTCACTGAGACACCAAATTCACTAATGTGAAAAAAAAAAAAAACCAACAACAAAAAAAAAACAACAACTAGAGCTTTATTTTCAAGATGTGTGGAAAAGAGAAACGGTAGTGAGGAATAAATCAGGACACCCCACATTTTGTCCTACTTAAAATGGTGAAAAATGGCATATAATCAGATATAGTATATATATAGTACATTTCTACTCAGTACATTTCTACTCAGTATTTTGAATATAGTTTGCTTTAATACTATTTGGAACATCATTACCCTTAGTCTGCAGTCCAACTTTCTTTCCTTCTTATGTGACTGCAATGTACTCTTTTATGTATTCATCATTTGAAGCATTTTGTGTGCTATATAACTAAACTTGCCTTGCTCTATTAAAGCCTCAGACATTTAATTTGGTTTTCTCTACACTGTTGAAGTAAAAGTGAACACCCAGGTGAGCTGTCTTAATTCTTCATAATGACAACTGTGGAATATTCTTAGCTGCATATTAAGTAAATTATTTGTACTTTGAAACAAAGGGCATATTTGCCATCAAATACAACATTAAATAACAAGGAAGCAAGCAGTTAACGGTGTGAAGCACATAGCAGAAAGTGTCATGGGTCAGCGATGTTTCTCTGCAGCAGAAACAGGCCAGTTCACAATCAGACGTATAAAAAAAAACTGAAACAGAGATAAACCCTGGAACATGAGAATGACCCAAACCTGTAAAGACTGGTTGAGAATTAATTAAAGGGAAAGCCGTGGGAAGAACTGAAGCAAAAGACATCTATCTCATGGAGGAGCCGTGGGGTGACTTGAAGAAGCATTTAAAGGCAAGAAACCCCTCAAACATCTAACACTGATTGGGAGGAGTGGCAAAATAAGATGGATCCCCGAGACTTATAGAAGGCTGCAAGAAGTTGTTTCAACAAAAAGGTAAAAGTGATTATTAGAGGTTGCGGTGTTGCAACCTTTCCGTCAAAATTACAATTGTTCATACCTTATGTTAATGAATAAAACAATACTACTTTTGATATTTATCTATAATTACATCACTTTACCCCTAAAGATTAAAAATAGATTAGACATTGATATGTGGACATTTTAAGAAGAGATGAATATTAAATATGGTGTCCTAGTTTTTTCACACGACTATTTGATTATTGTAAATAGCTTTCACAACCTCCCAGAAGAAATGCCCTTAATACAAATCTTGACTGTCCCAGCATGATTTTAAGCATTATGGGCAAACAGATTTTAAAGGAATAAAAAGTTGTGTCAGTTACACACCCAATATGCTCAACTAACACCCACCAATATAAACCATTTGAGTAAACACCATGTGATACGCACAGTTGCAATTTTAATATTTAAAGGTGAATATTACTGGCCTTAAAACATACCAGATAAACACAGACAAAACACTAATCCCTTCTACCTGCGCAAGCATAGAGAAATACAACTTTGGATCAATACTGTCGGTTAGATTGCTTCTCTGTTTTCCTAACCTCTACCAAATGAAGATGCAGTCTAGACCCCGAGATCATAACCCTAATTGAGATCCTGTAGAAAGCCAAACACCTCTCCCAACCAAACCAGATCAATAGCTGACTGTCGTCCTGGCTGTTGGCCAGTGTTTACTTGTGTTGACCTCTGGAACCCACAGCGGTGAGCACCAAACAGATGTCAGGAGGAACAGAGAAAAACACTAAGATAGAGAAGATGAGGGCGGACACTTGACAAGCTGCCGAGAGAATGCCAGAGATACTGCTATCAAAGAAAAAAGGAGTAGGGTCAGAGAAGAGGGAAAACAAGGGTAAAGGGAAAAATGAGGGAAGAGCAATAACAAGCGCTCAAGAGGAGGCAAGTGAACAAATATCAAAAAGAAAGAAGCGGGGGAGAAGTGAGCACACAGCTTTGACAAGGTGAGGAGCACAGAAAGCCGGTTAAAGGAGTGTAGCTGATGCAAGACAAAGAGATCCCGATGAGGTTATAACAACAATCAGTAAGCTACAGACTTCCAACTATCATAGCTAGGACTTGTTGCCCTCAATCCCACACAATCCTTTCTCTGTTCTCTAAACCAGCCCTATTGACAAAACTAAAACCAAGGTCACAGCAGTGTTTACACACCTTTTAGTTCAAATTACATCACCCAAATGATGGCTCGCTGGGTGCTTTAGACTGTCACTGAGAGCAAAAGACCTGGCTGCCTGCCTTCATACAGGAGAACAACAGAGAGAATGCAGGAGCCAAGAAAGTGAGGGAAAGGTTGGAGGGAAATATGATGCGTTTAGGGTCAACTACAGTCACCTGCCACTATTAGATATATCTATTTAATAGACTATTTACACAAAATGTTTTTCAACCAACACATGTGGCTGCAACTTAATGCATTCAGAGGTAGACTGAGCAGGAGAGAGGATTTGGGATGATTATTAGTGTTGGACAAGCTGGTCTGAATATTTGAGTCACAGCTGATCTACTTGCATTATCATAAACAACCAATGGGCAGCTTGATTCAAGATGACAGAAGGAACACAGATAACCCCTTGCTACCACTACGACACATAAGAATACTGTCTCTTACAATTCAAAGAAGACAGGCCATGGCAACAAATAAACACACCAGACGCTACAATTCATCCAGGTTAATCAAAATTAGACAACAAACTGGAAAAAAAAACCTGCCTAATTGGACAAGTTTTAATTTCTGCAACATTGAAAAGGCAAGGGAGATTTTTTATACAACATAAAAGCATCAATTTATCTTACCTTGTATCAGTGTTTCAGGCTGCTGCTGCTGGTTGTGTGGCTCTGTGGGATAAAGTATCTGGCTGCACTTTTGGTCCCTTTGTATCAACCTGAGTACTGTTGGTCATTATAGCTATTCCTTTATAACCACAGTTTCTAGAAGATGGCAACAAATTCCCTGTACATTACTTGTAGCCCTCACCTTCACCAGATCTCAGTCCCATAGAACACTTTCAGAAAATGATGAAATGGAAGAATTACATCATGGATGTGCAGCTAACTAATCGCCAGCAATTGTGTGCTACTATCGCATCAACATGAACCAAAACCTGGCTGAATCTATGCCACAAAGAATAAGGGCAGAGAATGTAGAAGGGAGTCCAACCCAGTACTATTTAGATGTACCTAATAAAATAGCCAATGAATGTTCAGCAATACAGAAACATGACAGTGTATTCCATGTTTGACCTTTAAAATGGTATTCAAAGCCCCTAAAATACATAAAGTCATTATTTCCTGATAATATTTTTCTTTTTATGAGTCTATAGAATCTTCAAACAGAAAGCATAATGAGCATTGTTGCTAGATTCCAATGATGATGTACAACTTGCTCCCTGCACAAGAATATAATACCGATATGTCAGGCCTCTGATTTGGCCACAATTTGCATGGTTATAATAGCTTATCGACGGGCTCAAGGTTGCGCAGGGCCAGGCTGCTTCACTATAATGACTGCCACGTGCCTCCGACAGTTTATTTCAAGCTTCTGTGGCTCAGTCACCCAGCTCCATATCTCATCAATATCCAATCTTGATCCCGCTATCTGCATCCTGAAAAAGTCCCCGCTAACATGTCTGGCCCCTTCAACCTCACCTTTACCTCCTCCATTCCCTCTCTGCCATTGTTTTTTTATCCTTTCAATATCATACAAGCATTTCCAAAAGAGATCAATACAATCATAATTCATAAGGCATTCCAAAATCTGATTGTCTCAAACCATTTAGCCATAAAACAGCTATTGATTTTTTTTCCATGACCATGTGGTGCCCATCTTATTTAGTATCAGTGTAAAAGCACTAAGCTTTAAGTATCAAAAGTAGAAACTATTAATGAAAATAAAGCTGAATGTATTTGATCACAGATCAAGAGGCCATATAATTACCTTGAAAATTAGGCGTTAAAAGTGAAAAAATAAAATAAAATCAAGCTATTCACATCTGTTTCTGTTTTAATTAAGACTGTTGAGAATATTTTTGAACTGTTCTGCATATTAATAAGTAAGGTCTAGTTTACCAGATATTAATAAGTGCATCAAGACAATATATGTTCCAAATCTTTAGAATTTAATTCAAGTTTTTCAGATAAAAAGGTTTTACTCTTGTATATAATGTTTCTATGCTATATGAGAGCACAGAACTTTTCCTAGGTTTTATTTGAAGTTCATTTAATACTTTCATGTATATAGCTAGAAGGAGAAAAAAAAGTTGATTTAACTTTAGAAAAGGGAATAGCAGTAGTCACCACACTGAAACACTTTACCTGTACAAGCATGCAAAAATAACCCCATACTAAATAATTGTATTTCTGAGGTGAATTTGATCGCTGGTCATTGTTCAGATTTCTCTAGATCACCCAGAGTTCTGCATCTTATCTTACGCTCTCGATTCTAATCTTTATAAGACAGGTTTTCTATAAGATTTAGATATGGGGACTAGAAAAGACTGGGAAAGAGGTTCATTTTGTGTTTAGTGAACAGTTCTTTTGACCATCAATCTTGTAAAACGTTTAGGTGACAACCCTTTTTAGACAATGGCCACCAGATTTTTCCTTAAATGGTCCAGATAGGATTTCTAATTCCCTTCACTCCAACAAGGCCAGAAACAACTAAAAGACACACTTATTTTAAGTAGTTTTGCATATGTTCACAAGGGGTTCCAATAAAACGCTTAATGAAGGGTTTATAATCATGTCCAGTCAGTCTTTTTGTAAAATGTAGCATGGTTATAGTAGAACAAAGAAATGCAAATAAAAACAAATCCACAAAACGGAGAAAAACAAATGTTTACATTTCACACACTTCATAATATAGAAGGTGAATATCATGTTTTACATCAAATTGAAATACAATTTGATGTACAAAGGGGATGCAAGTTCCAAGATAATCTTTAGCTGTTCGTGATTAAAGTTTCATTTCTCAAACTGCTTGAATTTATCAAATACTGGTTTTAAAAAAGCATACAGCTAATAGAAAGTTTGAGGACTTTCAATATGAGACATATTTCCACATAAAGCATTTTGTGAATCAATACCAAATAGATAAATTCAGTTTTTCTATGAAGCTTAGTTATTGAATGAACTTTTCCAATATCTGCAGAGTAGAATAAAATCTAAAAGAAACCTGAAATTGAGATTGGATTAGCTAGAAGCACCAAGTGACAACTGTCAGGCAGAGTAAGAGCTTCTCTGGATTGTTTCTGCAAGCCAATTCACTCACATGACTCCACAATACTTGATAGTGTGATGGTTCCAACTCTAACATTCTCTGAATCAGTGTTAAGGGTACTTCAGACATGGAAACTGCAGTGGAAGGAGGTTTCTAATAAAAAAAGCGCCTTGAACAAACAATGTCTTTAAGAATCACTAGTGAATTTTTTAAAATAAAAAAACTGAAGGTTAGACTGATGCAATGGGATCCCAAATAATATGTTTGCTTTCACCAGGAGGGAGAGCAGTCAAGTGAGGAGTACTGTGAGGTGCAGGAGTAAAGGGAAGCAATCAAGACAAAAATCTCTAAAGATAAGAATTTATATAATATTATATTTCTGCCTTGCTTTGTTGGTGTTATAAGAGCATCATCTAAAGTGTGATAAAATAAAATAAATTTGAAGAAGTCAGACTTCTTGCACTCTGGTTTTGGATATTTCATTAACTATTTAGTAACAATCATTGTGTTTTCTCTCAAAGCATTTTTATTGAGCTTTTAGTCATGATAAGTATGAATGTAAAGATATTAAACTATCTGGTTTTACAACGTTGTGGAATTATTTAAACCTAACCTAGAGTGTACAAAAGCACACCACAGATTGCACTATGCCATCATTTAGTACGTAAAAATCAAGCTGACATGGAAAAGTTCATGAAAAATCCAATTAACTTCATAAACTCTACATGCATAAAACGTTAAGAATGTATAGAGAAAATATTTATGGATTTTAGTTGTTTTTTTTTGTTAAACTTGCTCCAGTTTGATCAAAAACCTTTCACACTGGTAGGACAAATCAACTTCTAAGCATTCCTATGTGGTTTGTTGTGAAGCCCTTTCTGTCATATACAGAATCGGCACACAAGGGGCACTATGAATCAAAAGGGGCGGTGGATCCAGGCAAGCAGTGGTCCTCGCTCCAGACGTCAGTGTCAAGTCAGCACCGTCAGATCCACTGTGGCCACTCAGCTGGAACTAAATGTGGACACCGAGACGCCAACTGGTAGACTGCTGCCAAGGACCTCTCACCCCGCAGCGCTTTCTGCCTCTCCTTTAGCCCCGTGTCTCAGTAATGAGCGGGAAGTCTCTGCCTCCCACCTGCACCCAAAGTCTGCCACATCACATCCTCTTATTCCATTCTGCACTTATTTAATCCCTCAGCTTAACATTTTTATTGCAGCAAATGGCAGAATAAAGGAGGGGATTAAAGGACAGAGCGTTGAAATTTGAATCCTCCGGAGTTGTCGTACTCTTATTGTTAGAACTATTTATAACCGAAAACCTGAATGTGTGACTGAAGAGTTATGGTAAGTGTGTTTGTGTAGAAGAACAATCTCTGGCACATGTGGAAGACAATGGCACTGCTAAGCTTGAAACATCTGTAAATGAGCTGGATGTGATTCCACACACACCAATTTGTGAGTCCCAACACATGACAGAGCAAATAGGATTACAGTACGGATGAAGACACATAGGATCATCCAAACACCATAAGATCAATTCCATGAAGAGATGTGGCTGAGGTTATGGCATGAAGCAGGCAGATGTGGAGAAGGCGGGGGTGAGGGGTTTACCAGGGGCGGGGCAGGGCAGCGGATTAACTGGTCACAGGTCAGACATACAGTGCAATGATCTAATGGCTTGTGCACATCAGCTTAGCTCATGTTTTCCAAAAACAAGATGGAGAAATGAGGTCAGGATTCAAGAGATGAAAAGCACCATAAATAGCACACCGAATAAATGAAATGCACCAAAGTTCATGCAGTTCAATTTTTTTTACTCCTTCTCTCCTTCTGGAATAGATCTTTGTTTTTCATAATTCCACAGGGATAGAAGCTATGAGAGGAAAGCATGTGATACACAGATAAAATTTTCTATTTTCAAACTGTAAATACATGTACCCTATTTTTTTATTTTTATTTATTTTTTTATTGTATGTTTTTGTTTGTAGTAAAAAAGGATGTTTTGTTCAACTACGGTATAATGTGCTGCTGAATCTAAATGGGGAATTGAAATGCATCAAGCCTTCACTGTGTAAAGGTTCAAACAGTGCGACATGACCAGCATGCCATATGATGAGTTTTAGCTATCACTATTTGACCAACCGGGACTACTTTGAGTCATCTGGTAATCATAAATCAGAGCAAATAAAGACCACATGTTGGATATATAATTATAATGTATGTGCCACCACTTGACCATGTTCTGCTACATTTACATTTAATGTTTGTGCATTAGACAGACGCTTTCATCAAAAGTGACTTACAAATGTTGATATAAAAATGCTATTGAGATCATAGCTAACAAAAAGCTACTCAGAAGGAAGACCTGCTAAGGTCTAGACCATTAGTCTAGTTCTTTTGGAGGTGACAGAGTGACAGTGGGGAGGGACAGAGTGCAGGATGTACAGGGTTCCTGCTAGGGCAGGAAATGCTCTTTGATGAGCTGCTTCTTCAAGATTTTCTTGAAGATAGTCAGAAATGCCATTGATCTGTTAGATCATTTCACTAAGAACACATAGAAAGTCTCTGGACTGTGTTGAGCATGCCATTGTAGTTGCAATGTGACAAAATATTAAAAAATTCAAAGCGTTTGAAGTCTTTTGCAAGGCAATGAAGACATTATAATAAGTCAGTGTGACACTTACTTCAAACAGCTATGCCATATTGTTTTTCTATAATATAGAATGCATTAAAATATATTATGACTGAATTGAAAAATTAGAGACCATTTTAAAGAAAACATGTACAAATCCACACAGAACTCCCAATCTATATAATCAAATAAATTTTACACCAGACTACATTCGAATTTATACAGTGACATTTAAAATAAATTTGTTCACACATTTTATTAATTTCTCTTCTGGCAGCTTCAAAGACCTGCCAGTGCGACAGGTAATAGGTGATCCTGGGGCCAGGGAAGGGCTGGAATGCCAAGCATGAGGTTAAGCTGTACGGTAACATCTATGTCAAAAGCCTTGTCGTGTGTAAAGCTAAATCACTTGAGCTGTTCGGATGTTGAGTAGGAGCTCCTCAGACAATCCAATAGGAACACATTCAACAAGGTCCACGGGAGCCAGGCTGACATGTGACCGGCTGCAACACCTCAAGGCTAAAGGTCAAGTCAGATTTCAGCAAATCAGAGCAGGCAAGGCATGAGCTTATACTCAGGGAGTGAAAGGAGCATGACTTGGCCTCCAACCTTTACCTACTAAGACCCTTGAAGATTTTTACACTGACCTAGAGTTGACTCGTTCATCTGGGATGTTGGCGATACTAATTACTACCTGATAGCCTCCTGGTGCCAAATGCAATTCACATCCAGCCAACTTTCCAAGAATGTGCCACACTGGCTGGTGCCAACCTCCTTTAATTCTCTTGCAGTGTTTCAGGCACAATATGCCAGCCAGGTAAATGTATTTTCTTTGTTTGAGATTGTGATATTTGGGTCTCTGTCCCAATGGTGACATCTAAGGATCAAGCTGGGATGTACCCTGAAATGATGAAGCATTTATAACAAGAAAATAAAGGAGATTAAAATAGTGCCAAGGGATGGATTCAGAATCGGTGCATTAAACTTTGACCCCACAGCTCTTCTTGCTGACTTTAGTGGCAAATATATTTGAAAGGAGAACCACAGTGATTCTGCTATTTGGACACAATTATAGGCACAGAGGTTTCTCCTAATTCAATTTCTCTCTACATCAAGGTCTACTTGCACAACCTGGTGGTGACCTCCTGATTTGCATGTTTGAGTTGATGTCTGCCCCCTGGGGTGCTCCTGCATTTTATGATGGCAGCTAATCATATCTTGACATCCAGATTGGATCCAGATCAATGTAAGGATTGGTATGAGTGGTGTGTGTTTATCGTTGGGGTTATATCACTAAATGTGTCTAGATGTTCAGTGCTGTCTCTGATTGTGTGTGTGGATCTGCAGATATAAATGCGTTCTTTGTGTATTTTTGGGCCAGTTGCCTTTCTTTGTTGATTAGATAAGAGATGCATCCTGAAGAAGGTGGACACACTGGAGGAGAGACAGAAAAGACAGGAGTGGCGTTTTTCCATCCACTCTATAGCTTAGCCCTTAGAGGCTCACACAAGTGATAACTAGTGTGTCTCTAAGTCATTCTGATAACATGGTGGTACACACAACATTCCTTGTAGTAGTTAGATACACTTGCAAGTGTACAAGATTTTCTGTCTGACTGAAATGTATGCACTGGTAGTTCCACAACAAAACCACAACATTAAACATAACATAAGAAAATCCCTAAAGATCTACAAAATAATTGACTAGTGACTGCATCAACCCTTACTGGTGTCTCAGTGATCTGAAAAAAAGAGTCTTGTGTTTTTCTGACACCAGAAAAACACCAGATCCTTGAACTTAGTAGATCAAGGATCAGCCTTTTCTGATCCTTGATCTACTAAGTTGCAACAATAGCAGTCTCCAGTGCAGACGATGTTACTGAGTGAAAAACACTTTTTTCAGTAAAAATAGGGTGTAGAAAGTCAGTAAAAAGATATGAGGTAAGAAGCCTTTATAAAGGCAATTCATTTTCTAAATTATTTCCAAAATACAGTTTACTGAAGTTTCAATAGAGAGAGAGATAGTCCACATGCTTCATAGCAATAACAAACAAACAGCTTGGTTATACACTGAGCAAAAAGAAAGAAAAAGCTGAACTTTTTATTACATTACACTGGCTCAGATACCAGATCGATTTCAAAGCTGAAAACTTTGCTGACACAGAGGTTGGGGGTCACTTGGGGCTACACAAAGCAGTGACATGCCATGGACGGTCACAGGATATTGGTAGATAAACAACCGGAGCAGGAAAACAGTGTTGAGGATTAGGAGTCATTGCATCAGTGAGGGATCAGCACAGCCTATCTCATTAGTTCCTGGCACAATAAGCAAAGAAACCATCTAAGCACTTTCTGCTTCCTAGGCCACAAACAAGTCATTATTACACCTTTGTATTGCTTTTCATTTTCAAAATAAAATATTTTCCTCTTCTGCTTTCATATTTCTCACCCAGTTACATTCGTTTTGTGGGTGATTCTACATTTCTAAGCAATATTCAAGCAAATATAGGTTATATTTCTAAGCACAAAGAAATAATGCTTTGCTTTTGTATTAATAATGTTCAGAGTCGGGACTGCACAGTGGCACAGTTAGTGGAGCTGTTGCCTTGCAGCAAGAAGGTCCTGGGTTCGATTCCCGGCCCGGGGTCTTTCTGCATGGAGTTTGCATGTTCTCCCTGTGCATGGTAGATTCTCTCCAGGTTCTCTGGCTTCCTCCCACAGTCCAAAGACATGACTGTCATGTTAATTGGTCTCTCTAAATTCTCCCTAGGTGTGAGTGTGTGTGTGAATGGTTGTTTGTCCTGTATGTTGCCCTGCGACAGACTGGCGACCTGTCCAGGGTGAACCCTGCCTCTCCCCCGGAACATAGCTGGAGTTATTATTGTAGAGAGTCATAGCTGTTGGCAGGAACAATCTCTTGCAGCGGTCAGTATTATAGCAAATTTGAAGATAGTCTGTTTTCCTAGTCTCATGAAGAGGATGGCAGGATTGTCCATAATTTTCTTGATTTTATGAAGAATACTTCTTTGCATCATCGTCTACAGTGGTTTCACAGTTGACCCGAAAACAGAACCAGCTTTCTTTACCAGCTTGAGGAGCCTTCTTAAATTCCTGGTTCTGATGCTGCTGCCCCAACAGATGATGACAGAAGAGATGATACTCTCAACAACAAACTTATAGAAGATATGCAGTATCTTGCTGCAAACGCACAAGGACCTTAGCATCCTCAAGAAATACATCCTGCTCTCTCTCGTTTTACAGATGGCTTCAGTATTGAGTCTCTAGCCCAGTCTGTTGTCCAGGTGAACACTGAAGTATTTATATTTCTCAACCACCTCCAGTCTGTTGTCCAGGTGAACACTGAAGTATTTATATTTCTCAACCACCTCCACTTCTTCTCCCATGATGGAAATAGGGCTTGATCTAATCCTGCTCCTCCCTAAATCAACAAATCATCTTTGTTTTGTTTACATTCAAGAAGATGATTGTTCCCACAAAGCAATCCACCAGATCTCTGTACTCAGTTTCTTGTCCATCTCTGATACACAACCGCAGAATCATTTGAATATTTCTGTAGATGACAAAAGTCGGACTTGTGCTGGAAGTCTGATGTGTACAGAGTGAAAAGGAATAGTGAGAGTACAGTCCCCTGTGGTGCTCCTGTGTTACCAGGCATCGTCAGGTAGTCACATATCCAGGTGACTGTTGAGGCCCCCGCCTGTGTCTTCTGGAGATTCTGATAAAGTTGATCAGGCTGAATTGTATTAAATGCAGTGGAGTAACCAAAGAACATGATCCTCACAGTGCTGCCTGTTTTCTCCAGATGACAGAGGATTTGTTGAAGCAAGTGTAAAATGGTATCTTCAACTCCAATTCCATGGCGATAAGTAAACTGCTGTGGGACCTAAAACACGCTTGTCCACTTACTCAGGTAGGCACACCCGAGTAAGTCTCTCCTGGAGAGTAACCTCTCTTTTTATTAAATTGAAGATGATAATATTACTTACAATTGCATGTAAAGTTTTTAGAGCCCAAAACCTCTTAATAGAACATTTCAACAAAAACCTAGACTATCCCTTGAAATACTACTCTCTGCTTCACACTTTCAGCCCAAGTTCTTTGAATAGGCCTATACATTCCAGTCATATTGTGCTACTCTGCAATTCAGTTGACAAGTGTTTGTTTTAAAGAAGAAGAAATGGCAGACAAAACCAGACATCATCACCTAATTTTTTTAAGATACTCTTGTTATCTCGCCAACAGTCTTTGTAGCAGTAAAGATTACTAGCAAAGAGACTCTTGTATGCCAGTGACAATTGTGAAAGACAAGATGTGATTTCTTAATGAGCGGATAAAGACACAGGGAAGATATGGGATAAAGACAGCAGCTAAACTCATAATAGCAGTTTATGTTCTAGCACTCACTGTGTTTCTCTGGGATTATTGGATTAATTGCACACCAGGGAGTGCATTTAAAAACAGTTCACACCCACAAAAAGGATGCATATTACTCAGGGCTACTACTTTGGCGCTCTGTCACCACCCTAAAACTATCCACAATTCCACAACAACTGGGATTAAAAACATGCTAGTTACCTTTCAGGTTGCCATTGATTGCTACTTCTATGAGGTTGTACATACATGATGTGCATGTTACTTTTCTCAGTAGCTGTTGCATGTCAAGCTCAGAGGGAAAGGCTGGGCAGATTAGAGCATGTGTCGACTCAATGAGAAGAGGCCATATGGGCAAATGTGATCCATGTCCATAGAGCACTAATCTGGGGATGCCCTCCGAGCAACTAAAGATGGACACTACATGCAGAAGTTAAGAGGCTTGAGGATTGCAAAGCAGCAGGTGGCCAGCTCTGCTGTACCTTGCATAGGAGCGCCCCCATCTGACCGAGATTACTGATGGAAGATATAGACTTGACCATGCAAGAAGGTTTTAAACATTTTCATACCAAGCTGTAAACTGAAACTCTATGT
The DNA here is from genome assembly GCF_019740435.1 of Gambusia affinis. Lineage (NCBI taxonomy): Eukaryota > Metazoa > Chordata > Actinopteri > Cyprinodontiformes > Poeciliidae > Gambusia > Gambusia affinis. The sequence goes on from NC_057870.1 coordinate 11,859,845, forward strand.
GAAACTCTTTTAAAGTTTACAATATAGCTGACCACTGATTGGTAGGTTATCTTAAAGTCACATTTTAATAGAAACGGGCTGAATATACAGAATGATAGAAAAGCTACATTCATCCATCCATCCATCTTCTTCCACTTCCACCCGGGGTCGGGTCGCGGGGGTAGCAGCTTCAGAAGGGAGGCCCAGACTTTCCTCTCCCCAGCCACTTCTTCCAGCTCCTCCGGAGGAACCCCAAGGTGTTCCCAGGCCAGCCAAGAGACATAGTCCCTCCAGCGTGTCCTGGGTCTTCCCCGGGGCCTCCTCCTGGTGGGACGTGGCCGGAACACCTCACCAAGGAGGCGTCCAGGAGGCATCCTGACCAGATGCCTGAGCCGCCACCAAAGCTACAGTGCATGTAAAATATGTCAATTTGGGTACAACTAAGTCTTTTGGAGAATGGTCGACCAGGTTTCTAGTCTTCTTGAAATAAGTCTCATTCATATCAAGTTCAGTTATAGTGTTCACTCAAATTATTATTTTATTTCAAAGGATTTTTTCTGCTCTACTGGCCTTTATTATGTAGTAAATTGACAGTAAAGCAGGTTGTGAGAGAGGAGGAATACATATGGCAAATGTCAAGACTTCAACCATGATAGCCGCGTCGAGGACTGAGAACTTTGTACATATATTGCTTGTGTTACCCCTGCACCACTGCCAAATGAAAGTTCTTACCTCAAACTTTCACTTGACTTTAGGTCTGGACTTTGACTCGGTCACTCAAATAAATATGCTCTGATTTTAATCAGCAAAGTAGCTCTGCTAATATGTTATGGGTTATTGTCCTTTGGAAGGTAGACTGCCACCATTGCATCTTTTACAGCCCCTTTATGTTTTTTCTTCAATTTTTGACCTACATTGAAGTGCATCGTTCTTTCTACCCACACTGATGAGCTTTCTAGTCCCGGCTGCAGAAGAATATAATATCCACTACATGATGCTACAAGCACATATACCATGGGGGGTTCAGAGAAATGTGAAGTGTTAGCCTTCTGGCATTTTTAGTTTTTTCCACAGTGGTTAAAAAGTTAAAATGTGGTCTCATCTGACCAGAGCACCTTCTTAAACATGTCTGCTGTGTCCTCTTTTAGGCTTGTGGTAAACAGCAAAAGGGAGTTTTTGTAGTCTTGCTTCAACAATGACTTTTCTTCTTGGCATTGCTTGTATTAAAGCAGCACCTCCAGAATTACTGAGAGCCTTCTGGCTCCAGGAACTGATAAATGCTCTTTTTGCTAGCTCTGTCTACTATGGAGACAGACACATCTTGGTAGGTTTTCGCCGTAACATAACTGCTTTAAACTTCACCACCACCCTGAGATGTCTGCTGTGTTCCTAGGTCTTCACAATGTTGTTTCTTTAACAAACCTCTGAGCCCTTCAAAAAACTATTTTTAAGCTAAAATTAAAGTCGGACAAATTAAATGACACATGAATGGAATTTTTGGAACCAGATTTAATTGAGGGATATCAAAGTATAGCAGGCTTGCCAAGGTTTTCTAATTTTGATTTAGAAAAAAAACCCCAAAAAACCCCCCAAAAAACAGCTGAACCTTTTCTTTCTGCTTCACAACTGCATGATACTTTGTGTTAATCAGAAATCACAATAAAGTAGCTACATGTTTATAGTTATATGGTAAAGTGTAAAAAGGTGGCAAAATTGGAGGACTTATAAAGAGTGAATACAAAATAGCCCTCAAGGGCATATTTGGCACTAAGATGGTAATGAGATTACAAAAGCCCAATACACTGTGGAAAATTGTCTGAGTGTTTCACTGAACGTTGCTGAACTTTTATTTATTGATCAAAGGTTTTGGAATGTTTTAAGCTTTTTTATGCTATTTTATTTTTTTTTGCCTGCAATGCTGGTTTGAGTTTGACTTACAGATGGCAACACAATGCTCTGCAGAAAAGGTTTATGTGGAGCAGGGGTGAAATAAAAAAAAAAACACACTGTTTCTCAGACACATATCTAGTTATAATTAAGACAGCTCAACCACCATAAAAAAGCAATATAACAAAATCTGATAAAATGCAAAATAATTAACTGTTTGAAGCTGATTGTTGATGCAAAATTAATGATTAACAGTCACATTTAAGAGGCAGGCAGTGGAAGTGCAAGCCAATGTTCTTTTGTTTGTCTTTTTTAAGAAAGTACTGTGCTTTATCAGAAGCTCCCTTTTTGGTTGTGACACACAAATTAGATTTTAAATTGTGTTATTTTCACTTCAGACCTAAATATTAATATTGTGATCATATACATTTTTTAATCAAAAGTAATTATAAATTAAATCCTTATTACCCCACAAAATTAGAGACAATTATTTCTATTAGCTTCACCAAGTCTGGAATCCTTGACATGAGCTCTCTCCACATTATTATGATTTGGTCTGCAACTAATGTGACCCAGACAAAAGCATGAGACAGCCTCAGTGAATCCAGGTCAGAGGTTAAAGAATAGTTTGCCAGAGTTTACCTACGTATTTCCTGCAACATTAGCTGAACATGAGTTGGCTGAGCTGAGAAAACATTGAAATACATACAAAAACACAGACAACACGCAGATATTTGCAAGTGATCTTCTACCGAGACAGCCAACTTCCACCACACCAAGCTGAAAAAACAGTGGTGGGAGGACATGAGGTTCATCCGAGTGAGCCTAGATTTCCTTTTAAAGATTTAAGGCACACAAACATCCATCAGATGTGGCATGTCAGTGAGGGTGTGTGGGCGTGGGTGCGTGTGGGCGTGTGTGTGTGTGTGTAGTGATGAGGTGCAGACAGCTAGAGTGTTTCATGGTCAGCAATGCGTGGATCAGGGAGGTGAGTGTCACAGTCTAGATGAACCTAGAGCAGGATAGAGCCCATGGCATGGCAGCGCATGTGTCAACACATTTTTTCTTTAATAGAAGCCACTCCTTTTAGTCTCTGCTGTCATGTGGCAGATTGCTAAGTACATTTGCAGATATACTGGCTGTAGGAAAAGAAAAGAGCAAAATCAGCTCCCAGTACATCACAGAAGAAAAGAGATTGTAATTCCTAAAGATTGGATAAGTTTTGTAGCTACCACTTTTAATTTTTCTGAGCAAGATCAGTAAGTCTAAATAAAATCCTAACTAGCATTACAGAAAATATTCAGAAATGCAAACCACTGTAAAATAACAAAGGAACATATCAACTTATATATGTTTTGACAGGTGAAAACAGAAGGGAGTCCCTTTCTGCAGTCCATTATGGTTAATTGCAGTTTTAAGCGGTATTGCTTGTAGGAGAGCAGGGACGGTAATTAAAGTACAGGTAAGACATTAACTTACTTTTGTTAGCCATTAATCAGTGTTTACATTCAGAGAGCTCTCCCTTTGTAATTAATAATCAGCTTGGACAATGAATAATCACCTAAGAGGAAGTGATTTGTAGGTGTGTTTGTGTGTGTGCGTGTTATTAGCAAAGGGGCTTTCCCACCTTTGAAACAGCAGACTCTGTGATCAAACAACCCATCAAAAGAGATCATAAACCAAAACATTCTCACTGCTGTACACAGCACAATGCCTTCTTTATTCTGTAATTATTTATCTAAAAAAATGAATAAATTCCAAAGCGTTAGTAATATAAAAATATTGCTTTACTACTTTCTTCAAACCAATCCCATTTTACTAACAGTTTAACTGTATTTAATATAATTTGTTTTATTTGGACCATAATGCACTTTAAGCTGATTGTTCTGGAACTGGATTAGATTTAGCTGATCAATCCAGTTTACCTTGATTTGCTTACCTTTTTGCATGAAGTATACTGAGATGACATTAGCTGGGGATTTGTATGATGCAAATAAATTGAACCGAAACCAAAATAAAAACATATACAGCATAATTTATTTGTCATTATCTAAATAAACACACACTGGGATGATGGAAACCAACATTATTCCAGTTGTACACACACTCCTAATATTCCTGACACATTCAAATGAAACAGGTAAAACAATGGCCTAATTCCACCGTGTCATATTTAACCTGAACTCAACATGCCGCTTACTGACAAAATACCGCTAGTGTGACAGGTCAGTGCCAAATGCTAAAGCACTGACCTTGATAGGAGAAAATTATTATGCTTGATGTAACAAAGAGGAAAATGCACTTAATCGCAGAAGACGTAGTCAAGACTTAAACAGAAATTAATATATCTTGGTAAATGTAGAAAATACAATGCATTATGTTTAAAATTGTCATTGTAATATTGCTGAATATTGACACTATCATCAGGTTCAGCTGTGAGCATCTGCAGCAGCCTTACTCCTTCCAGCACCATGAAGATACAATAATATTAATCATGCAAAGTGTGAAATTAGGAAATGATAGTTAACATTGATTACTGAAAACTCTTTATGATGTTAATATTCCAGACATAGATGTTTTGGTGATGTATTTTTGAAATATTGTGCAGGTTAAATATGCAGTTGAACTTCACACTTGAAAGTCAGATTTTCTAAGTTCCTTGAAAGAAATACAAGACAGTCACAAGAAGCCATATTTCTGACTGGGACATATGAGAGGGGTAGATAGAAATAAAAAGTTTGAGGAAGAGAAGAATAAGAATAGAAAAAACTAATGCCCACACTGCAAATAAAGCAAAAGGAGGACTGACTCTTTATCCCATTTTGCCATGATGCTGCATGACCAATAGAAGTTGAATACTTTGCTAGCCGACAGACATTTTAGCGCGGGTCTGTCTGAACATATGCCATTCTCCACACCAGCCCCAGACTTGCCTCAGGCCCAGCTCTGCCTGGCTACACACAAGAGCAGTAGTTCACATTGTGATGTGAGCCCCTGGATATGTGTGCACGCATGTTGGGCATGACAGCAAGGATTCACTGGTTTATTTTCTGTTACTGAGAGGCTTTATCTTTAGCCCCAATTACCAACACTTACACATACACACAGGCAAACACCATGGCAACCAAGACAACAGCAGCCATGGTGGCATTTGGCTTGACTGAAATTCTGCTCCACGATGCCCTGACAGCCTTCCCTCAACCCTCTCTCAACCTTGTCACCTCTGCTGCTCTGCTGTAACTCTCACCACAATGGTCGCTGCCTGTGAACCTGCCAGGCTGCCAAGGACACAAAGATGACTGAGGCAACCTTTGACATCAGAAGCTGCCACCAAAAGACCAGAGACAAGCTGAGTTGGCAGCTCTCTTAGCAGGCTAGAGACCCAGATCTTTTCAGCCCAGTTAAAGTAGCAGGAATCAACATAGCACAAGTCAATAGTGCACACATACCAAAACGATAATGTGTCAAACAGCCCTGTGTTTGGACAATGTTAGGCACGGCAAAACTTTTAAAATTGGTGACCTCGGTACTTTGGCTGTACCGCAGCTGTCATTTGACTGACAGCAGTCGCTGAGAAGAGACCGAAGTCAGGAGAGTAAAAGAAAATGACATTTGAACATGAAATAAAGCAGTGATTTTGTTCTGAAAGCTAGGTGACATTTCAAGGAGCTGATTCACTGGTAGATGTTCAGGCCAACCACCCACCCTGCTTCATGTGGAACAAGCCATTTTCAGTTAAAGAGATGAGATAGCAATGTTAAGAGATGTACTCGCAGACATATGGGGCATGTGTAAGATGACCTATACATTCACTATGATGTCAGTGAGCAGCTTTGAAGGGAATAAAATCACAAGGTATGAACCACCGAAGCGGCGATGGAAAGGAGAGGTGAGAGAAGAATGCACAGTCCCCAGCAAAAGTATTCATACCCTTTAGACCTTTTCACATTTTGCTTGGTTACACCCATAAATTTCAATGCATTTCAATGCATTTTATTGAGGGTTTACATGATACAAAGAGGACTGGGTTTTAAGACGTTTTTACATATTAAGTTCTGAAAAATGTGTCTCACTCTTCTAGTACAAACTTTTAGTTGAATTACAGTTGCAGTCTTTTCGTATGGGTCACTTTTTACATTCAAAGACAGAAATTGTTACTCATTCTACTTTTGACAAAAGCTCAAGCCCAGTCAGATTGGATGGAGAATGTTTGTGAACAGCACTTTTCAAGTCTAGTCCCACAGATTCTCAAGGGGATGCTGTTCTGGACAGTGACTGGGTCATTTGAACACATCATTATGGTCTGATCTAAACTATTTCATTATAGGCTTGTCAGTTTAAGTGGACAACCGCAAACAGACCAAAAGTGTCTGGATGGGAATTAACTAGGCACTTTCAGATTTCTATTTTTTTCCACTATGAACAGCTTTCTGTCCACTTTCCAAACATGGAATTGTTTGTGTTGGTCCATTACCTGAAATCCACAGAAATCCATTGAATTTTATGGTTGTTGTGTGACAAAATGTGAGACAAGGTATTCCAAGTTTCCCAGATATCTGTGGGTAGGTACATATTTAACAAGTGGTGACTCAATACATTTTGAAAGGGCCTTGAAATACATAACATATATACTGTTTTCTGTTTAAAGACTGAGTTTTCTCTTTGTTTATCAGTGTGTGCATATCTAAATGTGTGTCATTCTTCAAACAACATCACAATCATCATCTCTTAACAGTCATGTTGAGGATTACAGCTTTCCTCCCTAATCCTACATTAAGGACACATTCTCATGATGGAAATGACATCATCAAGGCCAGTGAACCGCAGTGAGGGCACAGGGACAGGAGGCCAAACACTGCAGGAGAGGATTAATGAATATAGGAGGCAGAGTGGATGATGAAAAAGACAGGACAAAGAAGTCGGAAATAGAACTGAACTTGCGCTGAAAGTTTATGTAAGAAAATCTTTCTGTATTCATGTTTTAAAATAGCATGAAAGCTTAGAATACTTGAGTCTGACTGACAATGATTGCTCTCAATCAGAGCTAATTCGGCTGTATGCAGATTGATTTACTTAACACACACAAACACTCATGCAAATAAAAGAAACGTTACTATTTCATTACTAGTTTAACTGAGTTTAATACACAGTTAAACTCAAGTGTATTCATACCCCTTGAAGAATTAAATTCAATAACCTTTCTTATATTCATCCAAACAAAACCCAGACAGCTGTGTTGAGGACTAATAGCAAACACACAAGCAGTGCGCACGCTTACTCTATTTCTAGACTTTACATTATTTTTCATTATTTAAAATTAATTATATCCATATCAACAATTAATGGAAAGGCTTTACCGTTTGACAATATTCAAACTTTAAAGTATCAAGATTTTTACTCAATCCAATAATGGCAACAATCCTGCAGAGTTTAGGCTTTGAAAGATGTGACTGCTGAACAGTGTGTAGATACAGAATACCAGATTATTACCTGCAGAAACTCTAGGGCAGTCTGGCAACATGGGCTCAAGCTGTGTGTCCAGCGGCTCGGGACTCGATACCCAGTTACAACAACACTGTAGGAAACAAAACCAAGTAAACAATTATGTCAAAACATATATCATAATTTTTACTTTTGAGTACATTCTTATTATGAGAAAAGGACAGAGAACAACTACAGTTTCCTAGTGATTCAACATACAAATAGATGTAAACTGCAATCAATATCTACTTAAATCTGTAATAGTAAAAGAGACAATGTTAAAACTAAAACGGTGAAGAAAAGCTCTGTAATGTTGGCCATGTAAGAGAAACAACCGAAGGCACAGCAGAAGAGAAACAGGAACAGGTGGGCAAAAAAATAAATAACTAAATAAATAAATAACCATGCAAAAGAATTGAGTTTGAACGGTGGGGGAAGAGGAGACGAAGACAAGAACAAGCAATTAAAAGCTCTGTGGCATGCTGCTAAGACAGCTTGACGTTTGTTTGCAGTGGAGAACTGAGGCCTTCTACCATGGCTGATCACTGGGCGCCCTGGGGGGAGAGGGTGTCTGCCCCGCTTGCTGACCCATAACCCCCTGCAAACACCCCAACTCTTCTCAAACCCCTTGTGGTTGACAACTCCACTGTCAGAAAGGGAGGAAGACCTCTTTATCTGCTGTTGCTGTCTTCATCTATCTTGTGTATCGCTCCTAGTTTATATGTGCCGCCTCACACTGGGGTGTTTCACACATACAAAGTTCGAATCTGACGCTCTTTCAATAAAATGTATCAATCCCTGAAAACAGAGAACTTTACCTTTTGCTCTAGTTTTGAGTTTTCATTGACTGGGTCAGTGGATGACAGCACATCAAACTGTGTTTGTCTCTTTTGACTCTGCAGTGTGGACTGGTATGCTCTGGTTCATAGGGTTAGAACAAAAACAAGGGAATAGGGGAAACGAGACAGGGAGGCTGAGGAGGAATGCTTAGAGAAGACGCTCCCCTAGATAAGATAAAAGTTCAACAGAAGAAAGAAAAAATGTAAAGAGATTAGAATGTGCAGCTGGCGTCCTTCTGATTCACTGCTTATCTGCCCTTGTTTACTTTCACCCTGGCCCCCTGACAGCCATTACTGCGTAGTGCATGCTTGTGTGTGCGTAAAGGTTTCTGTGTGTGGGTCAGTGACTTTATTTCGGGGGAGGGTCTCCCACAAAGATGCGTTGTGATCCCTTCGAACTCAAACACACAGAAAAAAAGGCACACGTGCTTCTGAATTCTCCTCCTAACCCACAGACTTCCAAGGTGACTGACAAGTGGGACAAATTTGCAATACTTCTCCTGCTATAACCTCTAACAGACACTGTGGTATGTGAATAGTTGATTCACACAAATCAAATGAAAACAAAAACAGAACCACATTATTTCAGAAGCTTGCTGAAAATTAGAAAATGTTTAGGGGGAGTTAGTGGATCCCATAATACAAGTTTTGCTTTGAAGAGTAGGTCCATCGGTCCAAGGTTTACAAAACTCTCAGGATTTCAAAACAAGTGAAACGCTTCTGAAAAGTATCAGACTCAAGAAAGAAGTTAAAGTCAATGGTGTTGTTTAAACAAAAATGTCCAATTAAAATAAGACCAAACAGAGCAGCATGTGTAGAAAGTGAACCCCAGAATCCCATCACTGCAAGTACAGGCAAAACTGTTGCTGCTAGTGCCAATTGCTAGTGCTATTGCACCAGAAAAAGTCCAGTTCTCGAACAAACACATTTATATAAATGTGTTGTACAAGCAGATCAATCCAAATGGCGTTCTTACAGTAGCATGGTTAATTTCACTATTTCAGAGTTTGTGAAGTGTAGTTATGCTCAAGGTATTGTATATGTTTTCTGTGTTATAAAAGGGCTAGTTTCTTCATGTTGATTCATCTTTGAGTCTTGTACCACATCAAAGAGTTTGGAGATAATATCACACATTCTGTCTGAAAGTATAAGAACAAACATTCAGACCCAGAATGAACAGTGTTACTGAAAAAGAAGAAACTGACCACTACAAAGTAAAAGTTTATTTCTGATTTTTACTTATTTTACATTTTTGACATGTTTTCAATTATTAATTGAGAAAGTATAAAGGCATCAGTTATGCTGTGTGCTTGCCTTCATGTGTTTGCTATGTTTTAAAATAAAACTATTACAGAGAGAAAGTGACCCTTGAATTATTTCTATAACTTCTGTACCAGGTAAAACTTTAGTCTTTTGCCATCAACAGCTTGATGAATCTGTTCTACATCAAAGTAACTACTGTAAACCTAAGATGAAATATGTAGCCTTTTCATGTAGAAATCTAAAATCTCTAAAACTGAATAGAGTAAAAATAAAATGAGCATTGAATAAACAACAACATATAATGTTCTAGAATTACTTGACTTACTCTTTATTGAATTAAAATGATTGGGGAACTTTTTTAATTAAACAAAATGGAAAGGAGGTATCAATAAATGCCCTCTTGAATCGAGTCTGTCGTGTTTCATTCATTCCTTTGGTCACATAAATCAAACGCAACTGTATTTGGAGACAATATAGAAAAAGTGAAGCCTCAGAGGTTGAAGAAAGATCAGTGAAGAGATGAGAGGGGAAACACGAGAGGCAGCTGGGGGCTTTAGTACTGGGGGAAGATGAAAAGTCATCTTGGTAAACAGTGGCATATTGTGTATTTTTAGATCTTTTGCTTTGCCCTAGATGTGCTCTCCTCTGAGTCTGAGTTTGAGGGCAGAGCTGTGTGGAGCAGCACAGAAGCAGTGGGGCTCCTTGACTGCTACATCAAGTGTCTCATTGTATCTTCTTTAATTCATTCAGTTTGTCTGGAGGAAGATGTCAGCTGGGCTGTGGAGCAGTGGGCTGAAGGCGACTGGAGAGGGAGAGAAGGAGGGGAGTCTTTCAAAGGGCCCTCCTCCATCCCTTACAACTCCGCTATCACCACCAATGGAGACATGGAGGTTTGGCTCTGAATAGATTTGTCAAGACAACAACACACATGTGCATACAAACTCTTGCATAAATAGACACACACATACATGCACAAACACACGCAGACACACGGAGCACAAAGCCCCAGAGCTGTGGGAGACCACAGGCATAACAGCCTTCACATAAAGGCAAGGCCTGCTGGCTGGGATTAGAGAAGGGTGACATGACAATCGCATGGCACATCACATCGGCTGTCTCTGATGCATGGCATCATCACTTCAAGCTCCTCGTCTACTGATCATTCCTTGCATTCAACTAATCAACAAAAAATAAACAAATAGGTAGATAAATACAGCTTTCCCCACAACTATGTAGCTCTGTGTATGTTTCTCTCTATGCTTTAGATTGTTTCATGATTTCCACAGCATTTTAAACGTGCACAGAATCGCAAAGTTAGATGGAACTCCCCCCCACCCGCTCCCTGAGAAATGAATTTATTGTACACATTTAAGCATGGGTTATTAAAGTTTACCAAGGTTTTGAAAAGTTTACAGTTCAAAACTGCTAAATTGTCCCATCATACCTTTCCTAAGGTTAAAGAATCATTACAATCACAAGCCTGAGAAAGATAGTGAGTTCTCAGCTGTCTCTTTCGCCACTTGTTGCTGCACACTGATTGTTTAGGTGTCTGAAGGATAGCTAACACACTCAGTTTCTTCACTTTGTTTTCTGCAATGACACCATTAAAAAAAAAAAAAAAAAAAAAAGGCTTCTAAATTAAAGCAGTAGTCATTTTTGAAAATCTATAATATTCTAAGCAATAAGAACCTTAAATCTACTAAATAAATAGGATGTACTCAAAATACTCTTTATTTCCTAATTGTTTATTATTGTTTCAACGGTATTACTAAAATGTATGTTTAATTTTAAACCAAAAATGTTTGATCTAATAGAAACGCCTTAGTTTCTGGTCCATTCATTGGTTGGAATGTGACTTATTCTATAATAAGACTAAAACTTATTATAGTTATGAGACAAACGTTTTTTTTTTTTTTTTTGTTTGTTTTTTGCAAAAGCAGTTTTCTTTCCCTCCTTTTTAAAATGTAGAAGCAGGGGCTCCATTTTCTCCACCAACTACACATCTGTTTACAAAACAAACTCTGCATGGCACTTCAGCTTATTCCAGACTATTTGAAGTCTCAGAACACCAAGATTTTGGCTTAAACATTTAGTTTGAGATAAGTCTATTCCTGTTCAACAAACAGGAACAGGAACTTTCTGCTTCAGGATATATTTTATATGGGAAGGCATGCTGTTTCTTTTACATTACCAACAAAAACAGATACAAACAGGGTTGCCACCAACCACTGATGTTGGTGTGACTGCCTATATCACCTGAGAAACATCTCTCACTTAAAGCCTTTCCTCATTGTAACATAGCCACGATGGAAAACTCAAGATCAAACTAATCACTTGATAGCAGGTAAAATAAATAAATAAAATGTTATCGATAATGATGTCTTAAAAACCAGCATGTGAACACAAACAATAACAGACACATACATACAATTTGTTGAATGCTATCAATTTCTTTTCAATTACACACAATCTATTCTACTCGGTTCCAAGGCGTGTTAACTCTTTCATTCTGAGAGCAAACAGGAAGAAAAAACAGTGGCTCAGGGCCCAAAAGTCTCCTAAACTGTAGCACACACAACAGTTTTCAAGCAACTACTCTGGAGAAGTTCTTGCTCAATTTCTCTGTGCCTGCCTCTCCCATCTCCTCCAGAAGGTATATAATCTCTGTGGATTAAGATGCTTTATTCTCTTGTTTGTGCGCAAGTGTATATATATATATATATATATATATATATATATATATATATATATATATATATATATATATATGAGTGTGTGTGTCTGTGTGCTCTGGGCAGGCCACTAGAGTGTGACAGCAGGCCAGCACAGTGACAGGAGACACCTTGGAGACTGTGACAGGCTGCCAGCTGTACACCATCATTCGGATTTCTCTCTCACACTCAATTCTTCTCTCTCCGCTATTCATCTATCTCCACATACATCAGTTTATTCCCTCTCCTCCATCTGTATTCACTCCATTCAGATTGTACCTGTCTTTTTGTTTTTCCTTTTCCACAGCTCTACAATTTCTCAGTGGCAGTCAATGGGATTTAAATAATTGAACACTTCTCACTATTTTTTTTTTGTCTTTTTCTGTCAGTCAATGGAGAAATGTTTCTCTCGCTGCCATTTCTTCTTTTGTTTCAGCTTCACTCTGTATTTTATGCCGTTGCTGTGACGTCAGGTGCCCCTTGTCTGACCCATATGGTCTTTGTAACCTGGCTCAGCAGGCACTGATCTCTAAATCCCATCTTCTCTCTTCTACTCTTCTGATCGCTCCATCCCGCCATCCAACGACCTCTTGAACCCCCAAGGGAGGGAATTATCTCTGTCTGACGAGAACAGAGAAGAACCTGGCTGGTGTGCCCCGACCTCACATGCACCTACTCATATGGGCACCCATATCTATACACCACCTAGAGTGCTGCTCCGATTCAATGCTAACGCTTCTCTTGGATGTGTCGCGGCATGAAAGCCGTCCTCCCTGTGTGTGATTCTGTCCATGTGTCTTACAAAGTACTGCTTATATGTTGGATCCAGCTATGTACAAGCTGCTGATACCGCTGCTCTTTTTGGTTTATTTGTCTAGGATTTGCACAAGAAGTCCCCAGAGTGTGACGGTAAATAATCATAAACATCAGAATTCAGAATATCCATAGAACCCATCAGTCCACGATAAAAGACCAAGGAGCCTTTGATACAACCACTGCCTCATGCTAGACTTAGGATTTCTACATCCTAAACTGTGCCCTTTAAAGTAGAAATGTCATTTATATTTCAATTTTATATCCAATCACATGAAAACATACACAGAGAAAAAAATAAGACAAAAAGGAACCGAATAATTTCAAAAGCTAACTTGAAGCCACCCAGAGGGCAGTGAAGAAGTAGACCCACATTTTTGCATTTTCAGTTGTGTTGTTTGGTCACCCTTAAATGTTGCAGATCAAACAGATATTATTAAAGAAAAATTACCTGCATAACAAATAATTTGAAAAATAGGTTTTCAAATCATGCCTAATGTTTCCCATGTTTAATTACTAAATAACTGTGTCACCAAGAATTTTTGCTTCAGTTTCACTTTCTGTTCTCATGCCTGATTTCTGCAGTAGAATTAAAAAGTCCCTCACACAGGATTAAAGATTTCAAAAAGCAACACATCATTTCCCGATCTAAATAAATTCAAGTACTGAAGAGAAAACAAATATATGGTCTCTATCAGTCTGAAAAGTACTGCTATTTCTTAGGTTTCAGGACTCCAGCGAACCACAAAGAGAGAGAGACGTTATCCACAAAATGAGAAAATACGAAGGTGAGGTAAACCATATGAAATGTGGCCGACTGTAAGCTACAATAACTAATCCAGGAGTTCACAAACAAACCCAGAGCAACCTCAAAAGAACCAAAGGCCTCACTCGCCTGAGTTATAATTGAAGAAAAAACGAAAAAAGTCACTGTCTAGATACTTGAATGTGCCTTTTATCAGCTATTCAAACAACTACATCCAAGCATTAACCATGAGGATATTCAGTGATCATACATACATAATGACCATCTTTACATTTCTAAGAAAAATGGGTAAGCTGGCAAGCCCGATCACTATGAAGTGTAAGGGTGGTAGCATCATGTAGTGGGAGTGTTTTGGTGCAATTCACACAATAGATGGTATTATGAGGAAAGAACATTATGTGGGAATATTCAGGAAACTTCTTAAGATGTCAGCCATGAACTTAAAGCTTGGGTGTAAAGAAACTTCTATTTGAAAAATTATTTGACGGATACTGCTGGAATATTTAAAAAGTGGCAAGAAAGACCTGATTTCAGCACTTAGACTCATTGAATATCAGACAGGAAGAAAAAAACGATTTATTTTTGTATAGAATACAGAAATATCTGCTTTCTACTATAAATACCTGAATATATACTATTGGCTTTTTAATAAAATAACTGATAGTACCACTAAGATGACAATCCCAAGCTCCTAAACAAATCTTTGTACTTCAGAAGAACAAAATTTGGTCTCCATTTTAACAAAAATGTTCCTTTGCTTATAATATGACCTGTCAGGTTTTGGACCCCATCAAGATCTAAAATCAAGCAACCATAACTCCGTCAAATACAGGTGGAAAAGCTGGAGATGAAATAGTGGAAACAAAAGGCCATGGATATAAAAAGAGAATGTAATACAAAAGCAGGTATGGGGTTGGTGTGCGTGTGTGTGGGTGTGTGTGTGTGTGCGTGTGTGTGTGTGTGTGTGACAGAGAGAACACATGACATTTGCATCTCCAGCAGCTTTGGTCTTGGCTATTCCTCATCTGTATGTGCATATTGAGTGAGCCCAGGTGATGCATATGGCACAGAGGTCACACCAGAAAGGGCAAATTCTCATATGAAGCCACAAAAAAATGCAAGCATGTGCGTGAGTTCCATCCTGTTCGCTTATCACATGGCCACATCTAAAACAAATCCATGTAAAGCTGTACACAAAGACATGTTATCAGTTACTCATTGAGATGCTCTTAAGGCGGAAGTGGAAACTTTTTTTTTTTTTTTTTTTAAAAAGGGGGAAGAGATAACACTCTGGTAATAATTGTCCAGGACATCAAAGGAGTGCTTTATGTGGCTCATCATTTAAAGGTTGGGGAAAAGATATCATGAATTGTCTCATGCACTTTTCATAGTTTTAATTTTCTTATTAGATTTTCCATGTGGCTGTATATTTGACAATGCATGTATTTGTATTACCTGCTGCATCCAATCCTGTGTCCCTTTGGAGGTCTCCTGATGCCAAATGTTATGTGCAGAGTCAGTGAGAGCCACAGCACACACTCTGTTCTTCACTTGCATTTCCCTTTGATTCATCTGCAAAATAAAAGTAAATTCACCTTGTTAGCCTGGATTTAAGCTTACTCATCACCCATAATGGTATACAGGACACTGCTGTTTAACACATCGATGACGGACAGCTCAGATTATACTTTTTTGAAAACCAATATACTCTATAGAAGCTGAAAAAGCTACAATAAAGTAATCTTCAGAAAAATAAGGATATGAATACAAATATCTGAATACGCCTATTCACTGTGGACTCCCAGTAGACCATGCACTGTCAGCCCACTTCTTAAACCATGATGGCTTTTAAGCCAGAGAATACAGATTCAACCTTGTGTATAGCATAATGTTATAGAGGGAAATATGAAAGAACACAGTTCCACCATAGTGTGTCCTTGTCACGTTCTGTGCAAATGTCCTTCCCTGTGCACATTAAAATAACCTGGTCCCCAGTCTTAATACCCTTTACCTTCAGATGTCACAAAGAAAGTGCCGTTCACAAGCCCGTCTTCCTATTCCCTTCTGAATGTCAACACTAAGGAAAATGTCACACAAAGGACTTGTTACCACACTACAATAGTCTTCCCACACCACTGCTCCGACCCCAAGGAGTACTGTAGCCAGGTCTAGGGAACAAGCTTTTTCACTTTACCTGGTTTTAAGATAAAATTGGAAGAAAGGGGAACATGATTTGCAACAATAGGTTAACAATCACCTACTGTATATTCTTAGAAACACTGAGACTGAAACTGGTGGAATTGAGATGGCAGTAGCGCTTTCAGAATAGGATCAGAGTCTACAGAAAAACTGGTCAACACCCAAGCATAATAAAGGGTTATTGTCAGTGTCATTAAAAAAAAGGGAGAAAAATCATATCAAATGGACTTATGTTGGCATTCACTACTTGGATAAATAATAAATGTAGGAAAGGATACAGAAAACCAGATGGCAACCACTCGTAAAGGTTTTGGCAGCGCAGTGTGTCATTAGATAATCATTTATTCCTTACCATTAACACTTGTAAGCCACAAAGAGCACAGAGATCAATGGACTTCAGTGGTTTATTTTTAAAAAGCTGAAATGTTTCAAAATGGCATCCTGCCCAAAATAACGTTCTTGTCAATGTTTTGACCTTAAGGTTAAGACTAAACAAGTATTTGGAATACCTGACACAACTGTTATATCCAGTATTACTTTTCCGTTTTTTTCTAAAGCCATGAGTTTTGATATTATTCTATAAAAAATGATTAGGGATATAACTGAGTTCTTCCAGTCTAAGTTCACATATTGTGGCATTTATGCTGGTTCTAATATAAAAAAAAAAAACATTTCAAGTCTGGCAGCAGATGAGGCACCAACTAAAGAAGTAAAAGAATAAATTATATATTGTAAACCAATGGTCTCAAAAAGTGTGCTAAGGTTAAAGAATTCCCTTTCACATCTGGGTCTCCAAAATAATAAGAAAGGCATTATTTGCCAGACAAAGTCGCATGTTTACATCAACTGGATAGCAATTGGCAAGTTAGACTTTACCGTGAGATATATAGTCACAATTTAATATTGCAGACCATCCGACTGAATAGGCTTAATTCAGTAAATTTCATTGAAAAGAACCTAGCAAGGTCAGCAGGTAGGTGCAAAAAAGGATGAATATGACAATGAATAGCTGTAATCAAAATGAAAACCTTGCCACATAAACATGTACCTGATAACACAAAGAGCTTAAATCTTATTCTCCCAGCCATTGTGTGGTTGTAGGCATTTTCTCTGGCAAGACTTTTCCTACGAGAGGAGTCATTTCAATCCTTTAAAAACTTTGCATCAGCCAAGGTTTTGCTTCATGATGGCTCACTGTTGACTGAACAGCTATATAACTGAGGTCAGAAAGCAGGATAAAGTGAAGTTATTGCCAGTTAAAAACACATTTACAATTGTCTCTAGTCTCAAAATGGCTAGTTCATGCTATTAACCTCGTACTATTAACCCATGAATTTTTAGCATACTTCAGATGTATACTGAAAGAAACTGCAATTTTCTGGGTCTACTATGCAAAATGGAGAATACTGTACTGTTTATTAAGTAGGACCAATTCAAATATATGCATGATTGAATGGAAATATTTTTTGTAAAGTGCCTTGAGATGACATTTGTCAAGTGGTGCTACACAAATAAACTGAATTGAATATTTTATTAGACTTCCTGTGGTTGGAAGCAGGTTCTAAAGTAAAGCCAACTCGGTTAACAAAGCCAACCAGCCTTGAAAGATATATAATATATTTACCTCTGACTAGATTCTAACATTGAGAACTTGTTAGGCAATGGTAGCAACACAGCCGTTACGGGCAATAGTTAGTGCTTTTTTTTTAATAACGCAGGATTTACATAACACAAGTACTGGTGTACTTATGGGTACTGTAATCTTTTTTCTTTACACGAGAGAAATGACAAATAACATTAAAAAAACAGATTTGATTTGTGAGCCTATGCAAAAAACAACACTTACCCTTTGAAGGCCTACAAGTGAACCACAGTCAGATGGAGTCAGGAAGTTTGCAGAAACTTACACTTCTAAAGTAAAGAATGTATGAACAATGACTGGCTGGTAGGACACCCATTAATTCAGTCTTTTTCTGCTGTTTGCTGTTTTCTCCATTTGTGAATGATGGGTTCCATGTGCTTAGATGGAGTCCTAAAAACTTAAAAAGGGCTTTGTAACTCTTTCCAGACTGATTGAGGCCAGTGGTCTCGTTTCCATTCTGTCCTTGAATTCTTTGGATCTTTTTTTTTTTCCCAAGTGACAAAATCTGTAGGTTGAAATTTGGCCACAAATGTCTGATCAGTACCAAAGTCAGAGACAAGAAAAAACAGGATAAAAACTTGCTCTTTTCAACATACAGCTCCATTTGCCTAAAACCCGTTGCTGAAGTATCCAGGAGCTGATATCTATTACCACGTTTTGAAGATTTTCTAAAGAGATTGGAATTAAATCTTGCTGTTGATGCATTTAAAACTTGTAATTCTTGTGATTGTGTGTTTTTATGTTTAAAATTTTGTCTACAGTGGTTTGCAGTGCATACTTTGCCAGAACCCTTGTGCACAGGAGACTTTTAGTCTCAGTGAGGGTTTCTTGGTTAAATAAATGTTACAAGAAATGCAGTGAAGCAGTTTGCTACAATACCTACATTAAAACACAGTTGGCTGTAATAACAGCTGAGGAGTAACAGGTTCAGAAATGCTGTCAGCTGCGTGGCCCTGAACTACTGTAATCTGGACACCCACTGGGTCCCATGTTTTACAAGCCTGAACAACAACTGTGGTTAGCTGTACGCTGACTGTATAATCCAACTTGTACCATAACTTGTAAATATTTAGAACCATGAAGCCACATGCTTCCATGTGGATATGATTCTTATCTGTCCTATCCCATGACTCCTTGAGTTATCCCGTAATGTTGGAGTTAGACATGTACTATTATTCAGAAGGTTAAATCTGCTAACTCCTTATGTAACTGTAGACAACAGCTTTAACAAGAGAAGGAGCCAGCTGTTGTGACCAGTGCTAAACCGGGCAGGGAAAAGGGAGGAGAAACATGTGGAAATACTTGTTGAACCTAAAACCAACACACAGATGTTGAGACATTTGGCAGCTCCTTTTATGCTACAACAGCTTGATATACTGAGTAAAACTCAGGTGGGTGTTGGGCAGACGTTAATAAATGGTTTAATGTGATATGCACAGCAGAACAAAAGGAAACAGCAAGACAGGAGAACAAGAACAAGACTGGGCAACAGACACAGATACTTTTATTAATGCCCATCAGAAATGTTATTTTTCAGTTTTAGCTCATTTTAAAGGCAAACCTAAAAAGGGTTAAAATATCAGGGCCATCTTTTAATCAACTTTTGTGTTCATAAAAAGACAAACGGGATAAAGCTATCTTTTTAACCACGCTATTTTAAACAAACTCTCTTGCAATTAATTGAATTTCTTTATATTACAACTACGCATCCATTTTACATTTCGAGGCAGCATGATGACAAACGCAAAAATAATAAGGCCGAGTTGAATTCACCAAAACGTCAAATAAATCTAAACTCTACATGAACTTTGAAATCCTTGACCCTGCTAATAAACTATTTCTGTGATTACGCAGCAGAAGAACTGGTTGCCAAAAACACCCACCCACATGACAGATTCTGACCCCTGTGATACAAAAGGCTAAATCCAGTTTTTTCCAAGTTCTGTGGAAACATCAGAGGCCATCATTAAGCAATACAGATACATTCAGAAGTAAACTTTACCTAGAAGCCTTACCTTAAACCTGACTTTTCACAAGTCCCATACAGAAGTACACTTTAATTTACAAAGTATCTTCTTCCAATAAAGTCTAAATGTAGAGAATGACATGCAATAGATTGTGTCTGAAGGAAAGAAAGGGAACATTTTGGAACTTAGACAAACTATGTACTCATAAAAAGCTTTTTGGCTGCGGCAGTGGTGCAGAGGTAAAACAGGTGACCCATGGATGGAGGCCTCAGTCCTCGACGCAGCCATCACATGTTTGAGTCCCAGCCTGTTGATCTTTGCCACATGTCTTCCTCCTCTCTCACAATCCGCTATCCTGTTGCTTCTTTTCATGTTTTGTTTTGTGATGTTAAATCTCAAAGTTAAATGTTTTAATATTTTTTTTATTTACTTGAACAACAAAAATCAGCATATAAAGATAAAGCATGATCTCCAAAATATTAAGCATCTTATATAAAGTCCAGCACACACTTATAGTCCATTTAACAGTAACAATCCTGTACGACCAATTTCATTCAGAAATCATAGATTGGAAAACAGATTTGATTTGTGTGTAATTTTAATTCATTATATTGACAGCTCTCCAAAGGCCTCAGAGATTTGCAACAAAGAACATTAATAAAAACCAAGAAGTGCCAAAGACAAGTAACAAATAAAAGTTCGGGGAAGGTTATCCTGAGCATCACATGGAGCACCTCCAAAATGGAGTGTGCACAACTGCAAACCTACCAAGACATAGCTGTCCACCTAAACTGTAAAGGTGAGCATTAATCAGAAAAACAGTAAGGAGGTCAATGATAACTCTGAAATACTGCACTAAATGCTATACATACAATCCCTACCAAAACGTGGTGACAGCATTATTGTATGGCAATGTTTTTCTGCAACAGAAAAAAGGAAAAGTTGGACAGAGTTGGAAGAATTATGGATGGCGCTAAACACAGGCCAGGATAATCTGGTATTGGCTGGGCTGAATAAAAGTGTATGCCACACTTTTTAGATTTTTATTTGCAAAGAAATTTGCAAACAATGTCACATTACAAGGAGCTTTCCTTTTTCTCCTGCAGAAAAGCATCTCCACAGCATGATGCCGCTACAAGTTATGTGCAGTCTATAATTTGAAGTTTGTGGTTGTAATTTGAAAAAATGGTACAAGAAAAAAAAAAAAAATCAGGGAGCATTAATCTTTTTGCAAGTCATTGCATGAACAATGTTTATTTATGAAGGGAAGTAGTTGAAATAAGCAACAAGACATCATTTAACAGCATGCTAAACTAATCCCTGGTTGAGATAAATACTTAATTTCTTTCCTCTCACTGTGATACTCCCTTGCTCATGACTGCTCCAGTGAAGCTACATCTAAACACCGGTAAAAAAATATAAATGCAATTATTTAGGCCTTTGATAATTACATGTCAAAGGCACCAAAAGCCACTAGATAATTGGACCAAAAAATGAATAGCAACCCACAATGGAGTTCCCTGCAGGGAGACAGGCACACTCATCCCTGGAAAGAATGCTGTGCGAGAGAAAAGAGAAATACAGGAAAAGACAGGAAGATGAGAGCTCTTTAAGGGGCCTTGCTTACTGTCAAATAGTCACTGTGAAAAGCCACAATTATACACAGACCAAGTGCAAATAGAGAGGTGCAAAAATTAGGGGAAAAGAAACTCCAGAAGAAAACGAGAGAATGACAGAAAAAAAAATGAGTAAAAAATATTCTTAGTGAGAAAGAGTGAATACTGAGAAGAAGGCAATGAGAAGGAGGAGAGTGTGTGTGCAAGAAGCACCCCATGATGATGGCAGTCAGGGACAAGGCTTATAATGTGGCTGCGCCACGCACTGCCAACAGCCACAGATAATCTAGGACTACCCACTGAGCACTGAAGCGCTGCTTAAATATTTGATTGATTAACTGTCCTGTTGCTGCCAGAGAGTAAGAGGAGCACGTCTGAGAAGCCAAGGCGAGTACAGAAGAAAACAAACAAACATGGATGTGGGTGCACACCGGAAGGTTTGAAAACACATGGCACACCAACATGTACACCCCCTGAAAGCCCAACACAAGAACAGGGGAAAGGGGCACAAACACAGACTTGTGCTCACTGAAAGCATGTGTGGGCTCTGTAGAGAGTGTGGCGAAGGCTAAGAAGCAAGAAAAAAAAATCATGAATGCCATCTGAAACTTTAGCAGGCATTGGTTTACATAATATTTTTTTCAAAATTAATGTGAAAATGATAATTTAATTATAAAAAAAAAAAAAATTGAGCTAATTTTTTTTGTCTTAGAAAATTTTGATGGGATTTTTACAGGAAGAAGGTTTACGAGTCGTTCCTCTTAGTCTCGTCAATCTGCTGCCAGCGACTGATATAAGGTCAGAGTTACAGTGCAATATGTTCTGCTACTTTAACTAACCTGTCTGTGACACACACACACACACACGCACACATACACACACGTGCGCACGCCAACTACAATCGGGACATCCCTGGCTGTGAAAACACAGGCAGCTGGCCCCCCACACTCCAACACCCTCCACAGGAAGAGACAACACCAGCACTTCCTGTGGCTTTGAAGCAGCGGCCCCAGGTCTCCTGTTGGTCCCTGGCTTCCTTTGTCTTAACCACAGGAAGGAAGCCCTCTCTAGCACGAGGCCACGGGCCTCCAGGGAGAGACAGGCAGCGTGTTTGTGAACGTGCATGTAGTGTTGTGGGAGTGTGTAGAGGTTTTGCTCACTGAGGTCATGTCCATTTACTCGCAGAATTTTTTCCTCTCTGACTCTCCGGTGCACGAACTTTGGTTGTGACGAGGGAGTGGGGACAGCAGGAGAGAGCAAGAGAAAACTGCAATAACTTCCCTTTCTTTTTTCCTCTTTCCTTTCATGGCTGCCAAATGTATGATGCAAAGAAGTTGAGAGAAGAGGGGGCAAATAACTAAATTGTGAGAGCAACAGCACCGGACACTTGGTAACAGGAGGTGGTAAGCGAATTCACATGTGTTAAAGCGATTTCTGCGCATACACATACGCAAGCCACACATTTTCTTACAAATAAAGTAAGACACACTAAAAATCAGTGGGGGCTGTGAGGAAAAGGAAGGCCAATAAATATTTACTGACACAGCAGAGGTGGAGAATGGTTGTCCACTGGTGGAAACAAAAGGCAGAGGATGAGGAGCGGCATGCCAGGAAGCCTGCCGGCTATGGGCGCTCTGCCCTGACTGTGCCCGCGTGGAAAAACAAGAGGCAGACAGGAAGACGAAACAGGAAGGAGGGATGGATGGAGAAAGGAAGTGAGGAAGGGAGAGAGTTCTAACGCAAAAATCCACATAGCTTATATGTAATACACCCCCAAAGAAAGATGGTCCTTTAAATAAAAGAAAAAAAAAATCTGTTGTTAAGGGAAAGTTGGAGACCAGCATGCAGAATACAGACTGACAAAATGATGAGTTACTTTCTAAGTTCAAAGCACTGTTTAGTGGAAATTACAAATAGATGGCAATAAGTCAGAACTTGATCCAAGTATGGTCATACTGTACAGTGGATCCACATAATACTTGAGGCTGCTCTTGCTGGTTTTACTGCATTCTGGATCCGATCAGAATGTGGTTCTGCTGAGGCGGTAAAGAAGCTCATGTTGCTTTCCTAGCGGTCTTCAGCTTGTCAGCCTTGTTTGGTCTTTTGGCTCTCATTTTCCTCCTGATAATACCCTACAGATTCTCCATTGGGCTTAGGTCAGCCCAGTTTTAATGCCAATCAAGCACTAAATGATACAACCGTTATTAAACTGCATTGTTCACAAAAATGGGTCTCTGGTTCAGGAATACCTTCAAGAAAGGAAATAGGAAAGTACTAGCCAATGTTCTGGAAACATCTGTGTGTGGTGGTTCTTGAAGCACCCAGTTTAGATGTAGTTCATGTCCTTATGAGTGTCTCTCATACATTTGAATGGATATTTCTACAGAATACTCTTATGCGTACCTAATTCTAACAGACTTTTTCTTTCCACTCAACTTTCTATTAACATATAACAGTTTGAGATTAGTCCTTCTTTTGGAAATGTGCTTGTAATAAAGTTACATAATAACCGAGTTTCGCTTTTCAAATTAAAATTTTAAAATTAATTAGGGTTTGATGATTTATGTGTATTCAGAATATATTTTAAAATTGCAAGCTGCTGGTGGTAGCTGGCACTCTCTCTTCACATATAATCTAATATTCGTCTAGTAAAAATTTAAAACGTCAACCAGCAAATGTCTAAGATTCCAGTGGGTTTTCCACATGACTGAAATCTCTATGTCACAATGGCATTACATTCATATCTTTCAGACCTAATAAACCAAGAGGCCACTCAAACACAGGGCAGCGCATCATAGTTAACTACAACAGAATTTAATTACTGTGCCATTGACATTTGCACAGCTGTAAGTGTTATTAATATGAGCTCAAAACAGTTTGATCAGTTTACACTGTCACCACAAGGGTTGGCAGTCACAGATTCATTCGCCCTCATTATGCTGACGGTATTCCTTTGAAATTCACTGTGAAAAGAAGTTAACAGTCAGAAGGCAAACAATGTTCTGCTATTTAGCTTTAGTAATACCAGAAATCCTCAGATTATATGATCTAATTAGTCACTGTTCTTAAAGAAAGACTAATTAAAATTTCAATTAATTAAAACCCAATATAATTAAGAAAACTGGTACAACATTTGGCAACCAAATTTTACTCATTCTTTTGAAAATTTTAAGTTCAATTAGCAGCTTTAGTTAACAGACATAAGTCTAAAGGTTACTATATATTAAACAGGCCTTACTTCGGATCGCCTTTCTTCTTTCTTCTGAAAGTGCGTCTTTTTGTCTTTCTCCCTGTCTCCTAACTCTCCGGCTATGCTGTAAAATAGAAACCTAACCTCAATATTTTTCCTTACGGTGCTGGGACTTGCTGGCCCATTAAATTTCCCTTCCCATGTGTCAGCTTGCATATTTCCACCATGAAATTTTCGTATAATTAAACTTTCTTAATGATTTATAAGCTATAATAATAGCCGTAAGTATTTCAGAGCAGGTTAAAGGGGACAGCCTTTAAGTGTGCACCAGGGGATGACCCTGTTTTAACATAGTTTCGGTTCGGCGATTCTCAGCTGGATATGAGGATGGATAGGCCAAGGGAGACTGGGACTGATGAAGGGAGGGAGTGAGCAAGGGGTCCTAACAAGGGTGGGATGCTAGAGGAGGCTGAGACCTTTCTGTGTGGTAACTTTGGGTTATACGGACATCTAGGAAAACCAAGGGCTCTCGGAGGCACACAGCCATGCACATGTAGAGTGAGCAACAAAATTAAACCAAATATATAGATGAACTAAGAAAAATAAGCCCACTTCTGAAGAATCTGCATCTAAATGATGGACACAAACAGTTCACATGCATGTTCTAGGGCACAAACACACACACAGTGAGACACACAGATGTTTGCTCTCTGCTGCCTCTCTGATGGCGAGGCTGATATGATTGCCACTTAGGAAATCAGTGTGTTTTCACACCACTCTCAGCTCTGCCAGAGCTAATGTGTTAAATATCCATCGGGTACGGCTGTCCATTTCTAAGACGCACAGACGCAGGCAGCCTCGGGGGCCGATGAACACTGATTCCTTGTACTAACCGAGCTCAGATTTGGCAGTCGTGTCTATATTTCTCAACTGGGGTACAGTGAAAAAAATATTACACCACACACTGATGTGGAACTCTCCCTCGATTCTTCTAAATATGTTGTGAGGAGCTAAATTTTAACAATTGTGTCACTTTTTTTATACCTCTTGTTGTTATCAACAAAGACCTCGTTATTATGTTTTTTTTAATACTCACACTTATGTGAAATAGTTGTTTATGCTGAGCCATATTAACACGACGTCCAGCTTCTGTATGCATTTTCAAAGGGTATGGGCTGCTTATCGCAAAATCTACCAAAAATCTCTGAGGAGGGTTTTTCACCTCAGGTGTGAATGTGTGAAGAGAAAGAGAAGGAAAACAACAAATTTAGAAGCGCCTGCTGTCCAGGACATTACTGGCCAATAGGTGTGTGTGTGCGTGTGTGTGGGTGTGAGCTACAGGATTTGAAAACTCAGTCAAGATTTAAACTCACACAGCTCAACTAAAAGCAGTGCAGATAAAACAAGTTTTAAGGAAATGAAAAGAAAAGACAACGTTGATGAAAACAGTGTTCCTCGACTCCTTAATGTCTGCCTTACTGAGGGACGCTGAAAAAATAACGGCTGAAATGAAGGAAATAAATATATAGGCATTTTCTACGAACCTCTTGTCCTCAAAGAAAGTGGAAGATGAATAAGAACTACAGTGTCTACAGAAAGGCACTGAAGTAAATTGAGGTATATTACAAACTGAAATTATCTTCCAAATCACAGCTTAAGGCAAAAAAAAAAAGCATTTTTAGAGTGAAGTTGAGTCAGAATGGAACTAGAGAGAGAAAAGAGAGTACACAAGAGAAAGCTTTGCCTAATTAATTA
Organism: Gambusia affinis; assembly: GCF_019740435.1. Lineage (NCBI taxonomy): Eukaryota > Metazoa > Chordata > Actinopteri > Cyprinodontiformes > Poeciliidae > Gambusia > Gambusia affinis. The sequence goes on from NC_057870.1 coordinate 11,885,953, forward strand.
AAAACTTGGAGATCTCAAGACATAAAAACTTTCCTTAATGTTTCAAGTACTAAATACATATAATTTAAAAATTGTTGCAGGAGATCCTTTTGATATCTTATAAAAAATACAGCAATTAATAGTAAAATCAACTAACCAATTAAGGAACAGAAAAATGCACTTAATTTTATTTTTAAAAAATATCCTAAATGTAAAATACATATATTAAATACAAAATGGTAATCCTAACACAACCTGTTTTGTTTAAAAAAGTTGACATATCTGTTCTGAAAGGTGAAGAAAATAATCAGTACAGCAAATAAAAAATATCTGTCTGTGATGGACAGGTCAAATAACCAAAAATCTGAAATCTATCCCTAATTATGAAATGCATCAAAACTAAAAACCTCAGCAATTTCAATCTCAATCAACAGTGGCTGATTACAAGTTGCCTCGTTTGTTCTATTCTTTCTGCGTTCAACAAAAATCCACTAAATGTTAGAGATGAGCTTTGAAACATTCCTGGGAACATTGACATTTGTGATTCCTTTTCATTCAAGTACTAAATATATATAATTTTAAAAATATATGTATTTCCGGGTCATTACAGATCCTAATTAGTCAAAATAGGAACTGGCAGGGAAAATATATCAAGGAAAACTGAAAGTCGGTATTGGCCAGGTGCATCTCAAATTATTTACTTTGATAAATTATTTTTCAAATTTTCCTGAAACTATTTGCTGGGCAACTATACCGTGTTTTCATCTGAAACTGATATTCATTTTGCATCAATGATTTCTTGAGAAAATTAAAAGTTAAATTTATAGCTGTGTGATGAAAAAAATAAATAAAAGGAGTGGTAATTGTTTTTAAGTGAGTTTTTAACTGTTGATTAAAAACAACACCTGAGAGAAGGATGAGATGGAATAAACGAACACGAAGCGCGTGCACAAACACCCAACCCAGCACAAAGCATATTATTAATCATATAAAAAAAGCAATTAAATCAAAGTGGTATAGAGCCTGAAGCGATGAGAACTGTCAATTCTGCTGGAAATGCCAGCCAAGATTACGGGTGGGTTTGTGGATTCCACGAACCTCTTTTTTTTTTTTTTTGATTGGGGAGTCAATTATTTCGTATTACTGAAGATGCTATTTCGAAAAAAAGACCTTGTCAGTCAATCACGTGAGAAGTCCTGAAAAGCATGAATAAACCCTTAAAGAAAGAGATGGAAGCAGTATGTGTGAGGGGAGGTATTTCACTGACCCCACTCCCTATCCAAACTCCTACTTGTGGTAAATTACCTTTTAACTACTGCACCTCTGTCAGGTCTTTGTCAGCGTATGGTAATTAGGGGCCTTCAGAGTGATGCATTTGAAAAGAAAATTTATTTATTAGTTTATCTCACTGAGCTGAAGGTAAGTTTGAATGTGATTATTATCTTGTCATTTTCACACTGATTTTTCTTTTTTTTTTTTCTTTCCCTAGACCATGCATCTGCGCCTGTGTAGGTTTTGTGTGTTTGTGCGGTGTATGCATGTCAGTAAGGATGAACTCCGTCTTATTTGATGCCAGGTAACGGTCTACTGTGAGTGTGTATGAGAGCAGATGGACAGGAATGAGCGTTCATACTTACGTAAATTTTAATATATATTTATAAGAGTGTGTGTGTGTGTGTGCGCGCGCTTTAGCTGCATACAGCAATGAAAGGCGTGCGCAGCACATTTCTCCCATCTTCTTTGTTCTGTGTTGGGTTTGACGCCTCTAAACAATAACAGCGCTTCACTTCGCCCAGCCCCAACCCACCACCAATCACACTGTATGGACGGGAGCTGCCAATTAGCACCATCAAACCCCCTTTATCATCTGTCTGCTTAAGGAAAGAAAACAGAACAAATCAATAATTCAAAGTTTCTCTAGAAAATGCACTCATTCATTAAAAAGACTTAAGGATGGATGAAGAAGGAGTGCATTAAAACTAATTGCAAGGTATGGCTTGAGTGTATGTTAAGGATGTAAAGGAAAAAAAAACAAGCAGAGTACCACTGGAGAAGCTGTGGAACCAGAAACAAAGATCTACACCTTCTTTGTATTGTCTCAGACTTCAGGGTGTGAAGCTGATCTTTATTTTCAGTCTGCCTGCTCCTTGACCTGACCTGAAGGCAATCAAGCTCCTCTGCATAAGTTTCGAGGCTTATGGAGAACCAGCTCTCATGCATTCTTTTCACAAAAAGGCTCCAACACTCCAGACACTTCTTCCAAAGCTACGGCGGCCAACAGGCAGCACAGAGCGACCTGGGGGACAGAGGCCGACATGGTGGGGAGGCTGTCACGGAGAAAAGGTCTCTGAAGGCTGGAGGTGAGTCGAGTTAACTGGGAGATGACTGTCGCTCCACTCGGTTGTCCAAGCCCTTTTCATTAACCCAAACCCTTGGGTTCACCAAACAGAAACAAAGGATGATAGCGAAGACAGAGGGGGGATGACGACAGGAGGTTCTGGACTAGTCCTGTGTGGCAACCACAAGAGACCCTGGTGCCTGCTTGCCTTTCTGTCTGTCTGATGGCAGATCTATGTCACCCTTTATAGACAGGGGACCTGCTTTAGGAAGGAAAAAAAAAAATCAAGCATAAACAGGAAGGCAAGCACGGACACACAGACATACTTACAAAAAGATACAGCGAAAAGCCTCCTGAATGAAAGAGGGGGGTAACAAAGGACAGGCAGTGCCCCCTAGTGTTTTCATCAAAGACATTTCTAACCAAATCAACTTATCTATGCTAGGCAACAAAAAGAAATATAAAACAGGTGGAAGAAGGCAAGGGGTAAAGGTGTTTCTAGTTGAGGTAAGAATTTAAATGTGGAGTCGGCTGTGTCCAGCGACTAGTCCCAGTTCTTGTACTCTGTGAGACACAATAACTGGGACTGAAGGGAATATATGTGGGCTTTCGTTGAGTGGTTGGAGGAGGGGAGTCAAAACTGTCTGACAGCTTTAAGACACTTTTTAATTTTCAGGGTTATGGGGGCAAAAACCCGAAAAGGGGGAGGCAGGCCCTCCATGAGAGCCAACAACAGAGAAGGACGGACATATTTAGTCTGACAACAGACTAAATATGAGAGCAATGCACACAACGTAAAACCTGCACAGTGCAGATGGTTTAAACAATATTTTAAGGCTATAACTCTAAAGCATACAAAGCACTTTTTTAAAAATAGTAATATCTAGCCAGCTATATTTTAACCATGACAAAAGACTTAAACCTCCCCAAAAAGATTTTTTTTTTAGATTTAGACATAAAAATGCTGGAAAATTCATAAGATTGATACTTTTGTCTATTGTCAACTTCGAATATGTAGTTTAGAAATGTAGGAATCTCATTACTATAATTTTCACATGTGCAAGGCTTGAAAGTGTTAAGATGATCATATTGTAAATTTAAGATGCACATGAATTACAAAAATACCTTCAGTGAGTTAATTTAATAATTATAAATTCTGAACTAACTTCCTTAACTTAAGCAAGATAATCATAATATGCCAACTTAAAAAGATGGTTTTTGTCTTGCATACAAATCCAGAGCTTTCCAAACTTAGATCACATAACAGCATGTTTTGATCTTTTGACTGTGTGTTTTATGACTTTGTATTTTTTCAGTTTTTATGATGTAAGGCACTCTAAATTGCCTTGCTGCTGAAATGTGCTATTCAAATAAATTTGACTTGGCTTAATACTGAAATTCCTGATTTAAATCCCTTCATGGCAAACATAGACTTTCTTATAAACTCTTGGCTTAACATAAGAAATAAAAAACAAAACAGATTGAAGAAGCCATAAATGGATGACTGTAGAGGTTAACTAAATGTATTTTCAGACCTTATCTGGAAAGATGGGTACATCAACCTTTTAAGGAAAGAAAAAAAGATTTTGAATTTTATGACCTCTTATAAAATTAAGAGGTCATAAAGTTCAGGGTGTGAAGACACCCTGAACTTTTCAAATGCAAACCAAAGAACAAATCTTTTGAAGATGGCAGACATTAAAAAGAATGCAAATATTCCAAAAAAAGAACGTTTTAAAAACAATGGGTTGGTGCATGCGTCTCACCAAGGCCTTCCCCACAACCAGATCTATATTCAGCTGACTGACATATCAAAGAGGTTCTATGCAGCCTCTCAGTCTCTCCGCCACTTTCGACTAACTTTATTTCATAACCCCATCACATTTTACAGCATATAAAATAGCACATAAAACACTTCATATCCATTTCCAATGTCAATTTCCTTGCCTAAAAGTTAAATGTTTTAGTGCAGGTACATTCCCAAAACATGCCTCTCAAAATGGCCATTAAGAAGTCAAACAAGGCTTTTGAAAACTACTGAAGGCTACATAAAGTGGCAATGGGTCAGCTGAAAAGGCGGAATGATGTACCAAGCTTAAAGGGCAGAAAAACTTTAACTTTTCTCTGTTTCTGCTTGTTCTATTCGAACACACTAGCTGAGAGGAAAGCACACAATTTGCAGGTAAGGCATTGCAACAGAAGAATCTTAAAACATGAATAAAAACACGAACCAGACATCTGTGACCCTGCCACTCAGGGTTTGGCAAGGCAAAACAAACAAGAAAACAGTAAATTCTGTTTTTTTAAAAATTTTGAAAAAGGTTGCACATGAGAAGTGCTGGATGCAGATGCAGAACCTGAAAGTAAGAAGAAAGAAAAAGGCACAAAAGGAAACAAGAAATGTCACAAGGGGACAAAGGGCTCAAACTTCAACCCTGAAGTCAATAGGTTCACTGACATTTGCACCAGGACCGACAGAGCTGCGCCTCACAGGTTTCAGAAACTCCACTTTCCTTCCTTTCAGTAGCACAATATTTTCTTTCTTACATTTGCCATTGAATAACATCTTTCACACACTTTACTGCTGAAAAGAAAAAGCTGGATTCAAAGAGCTCATTTTGTAAAATGCGTGTGACAATTTGTAACCCTGCAGCCAAAGTTCCTCTCCTATCATTCTCTGCTTTCTAATGCCAAAATTAACCAGGGGGAGGGGAGAAATGACATGTGACAAGTGAATAATTTGAGCTGTCAACACGTCATCTTCACCACATTCAAACCTCATGTCAAGCACTTGTATTCTCTCTCTGCTGAAGGTGACCTAGGTCGTAACCAAATAGCACATCCAGACACAGCAGGTGAATGTTTGGAAATGCCACAGTGGCAATGCAGAATGCGAAACAAGGGAAGGCAAGAGAGAGAGGGCGAAAAGGCAGAGTGAAAAATAATATCTGCTCAGGCTTCTTTAAAACTTTGAATTTCATCAAAAAAAAAAAAAACAACAGTTCTTCATGTTTTTAAAAAATATATATATTATCTGAAAAAGGAGGGCCTTTCAACAAGCTGAAATGTCACAATTTCCCAATAGATACTTTTTACAAAGTCTGAAAGCATCTATTTAAGTCAGGTTTACAACCAATATATCTAAGAAATAGATGAAGGTGTAAAAGCTAATTAAGAAAGGAAAACAAAAACGCAAAGAAGCAACAGGAGATGTACACGTCACTAGGATCAATAGGTAAATGATAAGAGAGAGAGGACAGCAAGACTGAAGAAAAACGGAATTGGTAGAAAATTGTGTTAATTAGAGATGAAGGCAGAAAACAATAAATGAATAAGAAGAGTGAAATAACCTGGAGAATCTTGCTCAATGAGAATAAAAGAGCGAGAAAAAAGTAGGATGGAGAGAGGAGAGCGAGACCTTGCTACTGAGCTAACGAGACGGAAGGAAGAGGAAAACCAGACAAAGCGGCACGCTGCTTTTACAAAGCAGGAACAAAGAGAAGCGATGCATCATGGGAGTCTGAGCCTTTCGCCACCACAGACGCCATGTAGAGGTGGCCTAATGTTTTAGTCAAATACATGTTTAAAAACTTGATTTTAGTGTGGAAGCATGATCAGCTCTTAAATCATCATAAAAATAGGCAAAATTATTCAAATACGAGATATATATGACAAAAAAATTACTGTACAGAACATAAACTTAGGCTTTTCAAAGGAAATATAACATTATTAAGTGTTAACTTTATTTGACATCCTAACTACCTGTTGCTATCACTATCCTTTATAATAAAACATATAAACATTACTGCCAATTTCTGTACAGTAGTTCTAACTTAAAATAAGATATAGGTAGTTGCATTTATTGTACCGCAATCTGACTGGAAAATCTTATTTTAAGGTGAACTTGCACTTCTTTATACTTTGTACAGAAAGATGTTTCTCTTATATTCTGTTATTCTGCTTCATTTTTAAAATATATTTCAGCAGTATAAATAAACTGACTATAAACCAATCACCACTGAATGAATAAACTATTCTGAAAATGATTTAGTATACTTTCACAAAAAAAATTAAAGAAATTTCCATTTATGTATGTTTAAATTTAGTGGAATGCTTGGAAGGAAGCACAAACTGAAGAAAAGAAGAGGAAGTGCCAGCAGGTGTGAATTGTTTCACTTATTTTTGTTTTCAAACTTTACAGGAAGATTTGTTCTAAAGTTTTTCATCTATCTGCTGTGACTCCTAGTTGCCCCTGTTTCTTTTCCTCTTCCTCTCCCTCCCTTTCCATGTCAGTCGCTCTCTCTTCCTCCGGCAGGTCTGATATGCCAGAGCTGCAGCTGAACTCTGAGTAGCACTGTCTCCGGGAAAAAAACAAAGTGATCAATGTGAGAAGGCACGGGGCGCTCACGGACAGGCCAATCAATGGTGGAAAGAACCTTGCCCAGGGCCTTATGCAAATGGAAGCACGTCCTGTAACCTCAGGAGTGAACATGCGCACTAGATCAATGGGACGAGGGTAGAACCTTACAGCAAGATCAGCCTCAGCCAGTAAATATGTAATGATGAATCCCTGAAGATTTAACTGAACTCAAATGAACTTCATCCAGCTCGCTGTCTTATATCACAAAAAGGCGAAAGAGACCTTGTTGTGAAGAGGTGGGGTGGAAGGTGGGTGGAGCGGGACAAGTGAGATTAGACAGCCTTTGCAAAGTGATGCACTGAGGACAGATGGATTTTGCACTGTCTTGTCGCTTGTGATGAAGAAAAACAACAATAGCGAGAGAAAAAAAAAAAAAAAACAAGTGAGAAAAGATGTTCAAATAGTCACTACAATAATATAGTTGGAGATGCAATAATTTCAAATTATATCACCAAGGAAACCTGTTTCTGTTTAGAATCTTTTGAGCTTAGACCTTTAACAGTCTTTGATAAAAACAAGTCAACATGACAAATTACTCTAAACTAATATTTCAAAAGTAGTAATACTCTGACACCAAATGTATGGGTTAATATCTAATTATAATTCTTCCCAGGACATGCTATTGAGTTTCTATCAAAATCTGGCTTCACCGGAAGTAGCACATAATGACAACAATGCTATTCCATTGTGTCATTTCTTCACCATTCTTAGGAGTGTTGTACTGTGAAGTAGATCGTATGATGAGCTCAGAAGACTCCTAGTTTCAACAGGTATTTGGCAATTGCTGCTGCCACTAGTCTGGTGGAGCAGAGCGGCTGAGGCAGAGCAGTGCTTTGTGAAGTGGAAGCTCATCTGGAGACAACAAAGTAAGCAAATGAAAGAATCAGAACAACACTCCAGCTATGTTTTTGATGAGAGAACAACAACATACCATGATTAAAGCTAAAAAGACAATTATATATCAAACCCACTCTTTAAAAACTCCAGATGTTTTTATTCTTCATCCAATGCATCTCAGAAAACTGTGAAGGTAAATTGAAGACATTTCATTCACCAAAGAGCATTAAGAGTTAAGTGTACCTGCATTTTGGACTAATTAAGCTGGACTTTTCACAGGTATTTTTCTTCATTGTGCTTGCTCCCATTAGCTGCCTCATGGCAAATACAGCATAAATTATCTTCTAGCTAGTTTGTATGTAGCCTTTAGTAGGATGTAGTTTGTCTGTTTATCTTGTTACCAGCCTGTCAGATCTCTTAATCTTTAAGTACTGTAGGCGAGGGTCAGGAACACAAACGACAAAGTAATAAGACGTTTTGAAGCAGTTAGAGAAGCAGAAATTTTATGAAAAGTGTAACTGTCTTGTAAATTCTTCCCAGAAAGAGGCTGAAGTATTTTTAGTAAACTTTATAATCTCAAAGCTAATTAAAAAAAAAGCCTATGATGTCTTGTCTCATAAACAAAAAGGACAACAAAAAAATAAATGCTGGATAAGTTCAAGTAAATTGTCCCTGAAACCAAATGATGAAATACGTTACAATAGAAACAACCCTGATCTTGGTCCACCTGGTCTGGCCATTACCTTCATGTGCAATTCCGCTCAAAACAAGTTCTTGCTTCCACCACAGTCTGGACTTGGATTCTCTCTAGTCGATTTTCCACAGGACCAGTCAGCAAACAGAAGGAGAAGTGAACAATAACATTGATTTTCTGCACTGTTTTACAATTGCAGTCTGCAATGGCAGTAGAAGAAGTGAACAAAGTCACTCAGTTCGAGTTGGTCAAAGTATTCACTTAACATCAACACCTGGCTCGTTCAGATCAGCACTTCCTTCCTTGCAATGGAGGATGGTTGTTTATGGCACAGGCAATTTCCGGTAAGCTTCTTTCTCAAAGTGGCGCATTACTTACATCAAGAACAAGCTCTAGTGAGTGGGTAAAATTTGAAACCCACCACACAGTCCACACCCCCAAGAAACCATGGTTTCTCCAAAGCCAAGACCCCAGACCTTCCTTACGAAGCAAAGTGTAGTTGAAGGGGCAGGTTTTTACCAGGCTAGGATCCACCATAAATCCTGCAGTAATTGTAGGCAGTTAGATATTTGTTTAATAATAATTAAACAATAATTATGGGTGTCAGTATAACTATTTGCAACTAGGAAAACATTTAATTTATGTCACAGTTGCAGTTGGAAAACGTAAAACCTTTATTAGTTTATTATTTATTCTTTCATCTTACATTTGTTTACAAGGTCAGTCTAGGTGAGACTAAAGGAGTAATTCTCAAGATATTGTTAATAGTTCAAAACAGATAAAGTAAAATACAGATGAGGTTTTGTGTTGGGAAGAGAGTCAATATGTAACCAAGTGAAAGGTGAAATAGGTATACTAGTACGCCTATGACTACCACTAACAGCTATGATGCAGATATTGCATTTATGGTTTTGAAAATAACGTTATTGGCTTAAATCAGTAACTCCAGGATGTGGTAAAACTTTTATGTGGAAAAGTGATGATATTGAAAACCATATTTAATTTCCACAAAATATTCATGAAGCAAATTTTTATCTCACTATGTCCAGAATAAGTAATTGCTGGTGGATAAATGCAAAAAAAAATATATAAATAAAAATAAAAATCAAGGTTGATAAAATTTTTACAAGTTGGTCAGGTTCAAAATGTTATGTATGGCAAATCGGAAAACGTAAGACAATCAAAAAGAAAAACCAACTGACCTTTTGCTCTGAGATTGTGTTTGTTCTGCAGAAAACTACCACACTGGTAAATGACAAAGTTATAGTTGTCTGCATGTTAAGGGAATAACATAAAATAGAAGTATTTTAATCCCAGCCTGCTCTCTGGCAACCTGAAATGCAAGATAGAAACCAAAGAAAAAAATGCTCCTGAAACATAGAGAGAAACACCAACAAAGGTGAGAATAATGGCGACATATTGAAGGGAATACTTCACAAAGCCTATTGTGTGAGTATCCTTTTCAGGCAGCAAACCCGCTGTAATTTGGTCTGCATCATCTGCCTCTAGTCACAATGCAGCACTACAGCTTTGAAATGGATGGCAAATGAAGGCCATTTGTACATAATCACAGCAGATAGAAGAATTCAGGAGCCCTACAATGTGCTGTTGAGGTGGAAAGAAAGACCTTGGTCTATCTGTGGCAGCCAGCGCGGCTAAGGTTCGGCGGGGGTGTCGAGGGGTCTTTCTTTTTTTTCTTTTTTTTTTTCCAAGAAACAAGCAAATCAATTCAAATCAAATCAGCTTGCTAGCCGTGACATTTAAACAGTTCAATTTACATCCTTATGTTAAGAGGAGAGCCGTCCTCTAAGATCCTATTCATTCCCAAAGAAATTAGATGGCTATATTTCAGCCACTTAATAGAGCAAATATGTAGCTGTACTGAGGAAGAAACCGTGTCTTCTCTGGCCATACAAAGGGCTAGGCATTGTGTGTCATTATGAGCGGAGGACAAAAACACAGACAGACATAATACACATAAAGTAGATGCGGGCACAATGCATGTTATGCATGCAGTACAGCATCCTTGCACAAATGAGTGTGTAGTGAAAAACATGAACGTATGCAAACAGTCATTGCTGCTTGGTGTATATGTGGAGGGCTGCTGCCCTGCTGTGAAGGCTGGCAGGCACTTTTGTCATGGTGGTCCTTTTGTTTCACATCAAACAAAACGCCACAGCTTTGCATACGGCTCCACTAATTTCTGCTAGTGTGACCCAGCCATTTATCTTTGCTTCTCACCTTCTCTCCTCCTCTGCTCCTCCTAATGTGGCTCTGATAGCTACTCTCCACCAAGCAGTGCTGCTCAGGACGATAGAGGCGTCTTCAGGCCAGGGTTGACACTAAAGTCCACACTTTTGTTTAAGGTGCACGCGTACAAACACACATAATTAAGCAAATACAGATCCGTACAATATGTGTGCGCCCACATGCAGACATAAACACCAAAATAAGTCTAAAGGTAGACAGACGCAGGAAACTGCAGTAACACTCAGATGCCCGCAGCTATGGAGAACCTTGAGATAAAAACAAACCAGAAGCAATAGATGGGCAAGCACTTTTCGAAGGCAGGCAGCACAAGCACACAGAATTAAATGAAGGGCTTTTCAAAGCATTCATATGCAACAAACTTAAGTGATTTTTTTTATTTGCAGAATGACTATCATTGTGGAGTAGTTTCGCACAAGTTAGAGGGTTATAATTGCAGTTTAGTAATATGTGTTGTACTGTATGCTCATTGACATATATATATATATATATATATATATATATATATATATATATATATATATATATATATATATATATATATATATATATATATATATATATATATATATATATATATATATATATATATATATACATATATATATATATATATATATATATATATATATATATATATATATATATATATATATATATATATAGGGAACGTCTTTAAAAACTAGTAAATGTATTTTGTTTGTAGTAATGGTCTTCAATTGATTAGTTATCAACCTTTCTGCATACAAATTGCCGTTTTAAAAACTAGAAGAGTGCCTAGAAGAATCACATTGAAACAACTACCTATTAGATTATCAAATATTAAGTTATCAATAAAATTCAACTTGAATAACAAAACCATAGAATCAGCAGACAAAGAAATATCAGGCAAAATAACAGGCATATTTATTTTTAGTGTCAAAGCTTTGTGGTCCTACGATAAATTAGTGTTAGTATTATCTAAACAAATCTGAGGAACTAGAAGTTGATAATTTCAAACACATTTAAAAATGAAAGAACACTAACAAATGAGGAAAAGATTTACTGAATACAAAGCTATTTTTCTTACACTGCATACATTAAAACTCGCAATCCAATGAGAAAAGGTGAATGAGTGAATGACTCATTCACCTTTTCAAAGTACAGTAGGACAAATTGGGACAAATTGTGACTCGCGTATTTCACTGTTCCTCTGACTGTGACTCTGTGGCCTCACTCCGCTCTGTAGTGTCTTTTTCTTCTAAAGCCTGTAGTGCAGGTGTGTTTTTTTCGAGAGAAGAAGAGTTATCGGTAGTTGTTGTCGCTCATTTATCTTCTGAGCAAAAATATTTGCCAAAATTTGCCAAGCTGTATTACGTATATTTAAATACCGTAACGTTATTGGCAAACAGGAACAGAAGAAGCGCGGAGACTGTTTAGCCAATCAGCACGCAGAACACAATGCACTGTGAAAAAAAAAAAAACTGCACAAAAAAAAAAAGGCTGTGAAAGGTGAACAGCGTTATACAGAGGGTTCATTGTATAAAAAAAATGAGTGTGACCTTGTTCAGAAAACAAAAGTGAAATAAAATGGATAAAACTACAAGCATAACATATTATATTATATTTATTTAATGTAATAAATTACATTTATTATAATTAAATATAATTATGGAAAACTGAACTGGAGATAAAAATAAATAAAATCCCTGCCTGTCTCACCTGAGCAATCTCAACCCACTTCTGACACCTGCCACAGCACACATTATACTTACACAAACAAAACCGAGGATGCCAGAGAAAGACTGCACATCAACAGAACGAACACTGAATTGAAACAGATGGCATTACAGAGAAACTGTGCAGACAGCTTTCCAGAAAGCATGTACAGTTTATATACAGCGTGTTCACACAGGACACTCAAAAATCTGCAACTAGGTTTCTGAGGAGCTGTTGTCGTGGCTGGCTGGTTGGCATCCACACTTTGCTGTACTGGGGGACAGATGCATTCTTACGTAAGACATTATACAATGTTGTCCTGTCCTATTAAATAAGTTCCTTCCATCAATTCCTAAGAGATTCTTAAACATGGTCTGGAGATGGGTAGACAGAATTTTTTCAACACAACTACCACAACTTTGTATATGGACCAAAAGATCCAGCTCAGTTAATTAGAAAGGTGATTCATTTCTGTATTTCTCTTCTATAACTGAAAGAGATATTCTATAGATGTTTGAAAAGTATAATATTATGTAAGATCAATGAAAAAGCCTTGTTAAATAAGAAATGTCAGTCGGCTTAAAATTGTGTCCATGTACTATAAACTGAATGCACTCCTTACATGGTCAAGTCTCCTTTTGCATTGGGCACATGGATTGGCCTGTGGCTCTGTTGAGGTGTTTGATGTTATCACACAAGCGGTAGAAATAAAACAAAACAGAAAGGTGATATAATGTAACAACTCATGTATGAGCTCAATATACAGTGAGAGGGAAGGGTGACAACTGGTACAAAACTTGTTATAATTGGTGTACTACAAGCTAAAAAGAAACAGTTTTTGACAACTGAGGCAATGCAATTTGTGGTCCTTTCAAACTTTACAGCTCAGAGAGCTGAAGAGGGAGGAAACAACACAGTGGCCGAAGGTCTGAGGTAGGAAAAGAGAAGACCACAGATGGATGGATGAATTGATATAAAGTGACAAATGTGCTAGACTGGAGAAGCACACAGCAGTACTGTAACCTTGCAGTATCACTCTGTTTACCTGCCTTAGCTTCTACTCAAAGGCAGTTTGTTAGCCTTTGATTCATCTATAATTAGTCAGTACACACTGTGAAGTGTTTAAAAAGAATCAAATTGCATTGAAACACTTGAGTGCTCCTAACTCTGGCTAACATGCTCTGCGGCGAGGGGAGCGAGCAGGAGAAATTAATGTTGGGCCTTTTGATGTGCTTGATCAGAAACGTATTTATTAACTGCAAAGGGGAGAGGTAATTAACCCGCAGACAGCTTGTTTTCTCTGGGTCTTCTCGTGTGTCAAATGGTTCATCCCGAAAGGCTCCGCTCGCCACATGCCAGCTCATGCACACACATTCTATCCCTTCGGACCACTTTCTCCTCAATTAAGTAGACTGTGAGTGTGTGTATGTACTGTACATGTGTGTAGTTCTGCTGACATGAGTGGATAAGGGAATGCATAACAAGACTAAAGAATTGCATACTGATGGATTTAAAACCTGAGATTTAATATAATAATCTTGCATGTGTGTAAGAAAGAAGATTTGGTTTTTGTACTACCAAAAGACAAACAGCTTGTGGTAAAGGACTTAAACTTTAATATAATAAAATAACTTCGTATGTAGAAATTTAAAAAAAGAAACAACAGAAACTGATGACTTTAAGTTAAAGATCATACAAACACCTGAAACAGCATAATTTAACTATCTTGCCTGCAGAAGTAAAAGTGTCTTTTAAATGATTTTTTTCCCCATAATGCATTATGCTTTGCATTGATATACATATGATGTATATTCATATTTGTTGCAGGGTTTTCATATGACAAGGACATGGCATAAAAGTAGTAAGTAAGGCGCTCACTGAGTCTTTCCTTGCACACTCACACAAAGAGAAAGAATATGAAGGAAACACAGAGACTGAAAGATTCAAATAGAGAGAATAGATGGTCTTCGTCACACAGTGAGAAAACCCAAGAGAACATGAGTCTGTCACAGACAAAACACCACATGAATATTTAGTAGTTAAATTAAAATTACAAAATAGCAAAACAGAAAAAAGAGTAGGTGAAAGAGATGGACAGAAAATATCCCTGTGAACACCAGTGGGACAAGTCCAACTCTTTAATTCCCCACTACCCATGCTAACATTGTGCTGCCTGTCTCCTCCTCCCTTCATTTTTAAGAAAAGGAGAAAGCAATCTCCCAAATAATACAGGAAGTAGTGAGCCTCGCAGTATATCCCCTATATCAAACAAAACTGTTCAATGTATCAGCAGAGGTAATGAAGTGTAATGCTTTGAAGTAATAGTATTGCAAATCTTTATGAAAAAGCAAAAGCAGTTAACAAGATATCCGGCATTGTTCCACATCAAAAATTTCAAAATTTAAAAGTATTTTTCATGCATTTATGAATCCTATCAATACTACATGATGTATATTGTTTGGGAAACGAAGCAGCAGGATGCATGGTAGAAGAAAATTACATTGGAGAAGGCAACCTTTCAACATAATACTTTTTGCATACCATATACACTTATGTGGCAACAGTACATAGTATCAACTTACTTTATCACAACACAAAAGAAAATTGTTTTAAGTATTGATTTGACTTCTATGATCTGTTCATCTTAATCCCACAGTGCATCTGTAGTGTTACGGCTGCAGTGGGTCTCTGCCCTTTTTCCTTGCATGGTTCTGGAGATAGGCCTTCTTCAGGTGTTATGTTTTGCCCCGATTGGTGCTCTGCTGCTTTAAAGCTGCCATGCATGCAGCAGACAACAGGCTTTTCCCTCTCCCTCCTCAGAACTCCATTTGGTTTGGTTTGTATATTATGGATGTGTTTTGATAGGTTTGTTTTGCATCTGTTTTTTGTTTTTTTTTGTGTGTGTGTGTGTTTTGGTTATGAGATATGAATCATGAATAATGAGATCCTGGATAGAAGAGGCTAAAATGAGCTTGCTCCATAGCAGGCTCGACTTGGTTGAACATATGATCGGAAGAACTTTTGGGCGTATCCGGATGGAAGAAGACCCTGGCACAGACTAAGATCCTGCAGGAGGTTGTGTGTTGTGTAAGATGTTCAAATTTAGAGATGATGTTTCTCAATATAATGCAGTTTAAAACCTCCACAACCTAATTCCTGACTTGTCTCTGCCATCTCTGTTGGTTGTTTAGATGGTTAGACTTATATTGGGATGAAATTACACACTAGGGCCTCTTATTTTGCACTGCATTTTAATCATGGTCACGGGAGAAAAGAATGTTGAATATAAATACACATCACTAATCTCAAATCTCTTTTTCAAAAACAAAAAAGCAAACAGACAGAATTCCAAAAGTAACATTTCTTCCACATCCCATTTATCAGCAACATTGTGTTGGTCTATCACTTATTAAATACATAGAGTTTTTATTGAAAATCAGTTTAACTTCTCTCCCACCAGTTTCCATCCTATCCACTTTTTGTGTAAAGAGATTTACAAGGAATTATCATGCCAACATATCTAAAACCCTACTCTTCCTCAACTTTTACCCTGTTCTTGATGTGTAAAGGAGGCAGACAGCACAGAAGGACAATGATGAATCAAGCTGTTGACAGGGGCTGAACTCTCACAAAGAGCATAAAAATATTTTGTTCTATGTTAATGTCTGCTTTTATCCAGCTTGCATAATTTGTTTTATGGAGGATCTGAAATGTAAGAGCTTCAGAACATTCAAGTGATACTTTGCTAAGGCATATTTTGATTAAATTCAGCATTCTGTTTTTTTTAAAGGTATTGGTGAGGAGAGAACAAAAATGGTGAAAAAAATGTTTAAATTTACCAAAGTCTTAATTTATACATTTCACACAGTGCTGTGTATACTACTGAGATCTGCTGCTCATGTGTGCTCATTTATACATTTTCAGTGTTTCATGTGAAGTTGCAAGCTTGAATCTAGTTTTGTAGATAAAACAGAAGAATGACGTTCAGCATCTCAATATGTCTTTAATTAATAGGAGGAAAGGAAGGCAGGTGAAAAACTAGCACACTTACTAGTTCAACGAAAGACAGGCCTCCGTAGCTGTGGGCGATAATGAAGACATTCTTGGCAGCAGCTTTAGACACAAAGTGGTCCCACACGTAGAGCACGTGTTCTTCAGATGAGGTGTTTTCCTTTAACAGAGAAAAACAAAATCAAATGTGACATCTGTATCAAAGAGAAACAGAAATACATTTAAGCAGACTTTGCCTAACCAGTTAAAGAATCAGCATATATTAATCTGTATTGATGCTTTCATTCCAAAATATTAGATTCTTAACCCTAAAGCCCAGCAAAATTGGAAAAAAAATATATTAAAAAGTGGCGTTAGCCTAAGGTAGCTTTAATAAAAAGCCACACTTCAGCAGATCAATAAGTCTTGCATTTTGCAAATGCCCTAGATGTAAAACTCAATAGTGAGAATGACATAACATTTAAATCTTAATTTGTAGCCCACTGCTGAATCAATGGCCCATCCAAACACCAGTGAGGGCATAATAGGAAGACACTAAAAGAAGGTCATCTCCTGTTTGCAACAGCAAACAGGAGATAAAAACATGCACACTTCTGCCAATGTACTCACATCAATCTCATCTGTATGTGTACAGGCACACAGGCATCCAGGTTCATGGAACTGGGAGACATGTTTAATTAACCTGAGATGTAAGTGCTTATCCAAGGCTAGCAGTGAACAATAGTAAAAGTACAGGCCAGAAAAGGGCAACCGTTAATGAACTTGGGACATTGATTCCAGGCTTTGATTTCCTATCAAACTGTCTGGTTCACAATAGAAATCAACAACGCATACCCACAAGAGAATGCTCTCCACCCAGAGCCTTGCTGACTGGAAACACCTGTATCTTCCAAAGCAACTCCGCACCATGCCAGAGAAATGCTACCCCCACAACACACAACCACACTGACAAGCACCCGCATGTCTACTAATTAGCATACCTTTGCATGTAAAAAAAATATATATCTGAAAATAAACAAACACACGGCCTATGGAGAATGGAGCCTCATCTGTTAATTGAGTGTCAAACTGTTCAATGTGACTCAAAACAAATAATTAGCAATATAAGGTAAAGGACAAAGGATGTCTCTTCGGAGACTATCCTGTTAGTTTCCATAAATGGGATTGCATTTTAATAAGATAGTGCATTAGAACAGAAAGATAATTACTTTAACTTTCACTTTCCAAAAGGTGGTAATTGAGGAGAAAGTGTAGAACAAAAACACAGACACACAAACATAGAACAGAATGTGGTTTAAACAGAACTTTTAGAGGATACTAAACCCCCCCTTTGAATTGATGAGCGTTTTGCTTGCCTGCATCCGTGCTTACAAGTCTGTGTAAGCTTGTAGCATTTGATGATGTGCTGATGTGTATTTTTAGTAGTGATGTTTGTCTAGAACTAAATTAACCTGTCAGGCTGTTTGTGTTTGCGCCGTATTAGCATGTGGGGGTTGTAGTGTCAGCGCCAACCTCAGTTCACAGAGTGTGATGCAAGAGCGGGCAACTCTACGTTACCCTGCCCTTCTACCGTCAGTGCAGTGCACTTGTTTCACTGTGTGCGTGTTGTGCTTGTGTGTGCGTGGGTATGTGTATGGGTTCTGGGCATGTGCGCAGTGGCTGGCTGAAGCAGAGTTGTCTGTCTGAAAGGCTGTGACATCAAAGTGCTTTGAAGTCTCCCTGCTCTCTCCTCCACAACGTCACCCTTCATCTATGAGGCTCATTTCATTAGTCTGCCTCCCCATCCTCACTTTCTCCCTCTTGTCTATATTCTTTGCTCCTCCACAGATGCCACCTGTTTTCTTTCACACACCTTATTCTCTCCTTTTGTCCTCCTCTCTAGTCAACCTTTACTTGAGAGGCCTGACATGCGTTTGTGACTGTATGCAGCTCTTAAGTCTGTGCATATGTCACCTCTGCTCCACATACAAAATAGTCTTAATATGCATGCTAATCAGAATTAGTGTCTTGCAAAAGTATCCATGCTAGATTGAATCTTGATATTTTCCCATCATACAGCAAATTTCAATAGATTTTATTGATATTGTCTATATGACAGACCAACACAAAATAGTAAAGCATTTGGTTTTCAAATCTTTGAGCCCTTTTCAATAAATTAAAATCAGGTGCAACCACCAATCTACAAAAGTCACCAATTTTGTAAATAAAGTACACTTGTGTTTACTTTAAAGTCAAGATAAATTCACTTGTTCAGTGACAGCCTAAGAAGTTTGATAGAGAACATTAGAGAGCAAGCAACCTCATGAAGACCAAGGAGCCCATCAGACAGATCAGGGATAAAATTGTAGAGAAGTTTAAGGAAGAGTTAAATTATCAAAGAATATCCAACACTTTAATCATCTCATTGAGAACTTCCACCATTTGAAATTGGAAAAAAGTATAACATAGCTGCAGACCTACCTACACATGACTGTCCTAAGTAAACTGGATGGATAATAAGGGCATTAAACAGACAAGCAACCAAAAAGTACTTTAGTAACTCTGGAGGAGCAGAGTTACTAAAGTGCCTTTCTTTCCACAGTATAGGTGGAAAGAAAGGCAGGACAACCATTTGTTGTGCCCTCCAAATATTTGTTATTAATTACAAAACACTAGAAAGAATCCAGGAGAACTAGAAGTAGTTTGTCACAAGCCATGAAGTGGATGTGAAAGCGTAAGCATGATTAGGTGAGACCAAACTACAACTTTCTGGACCAACATGCAAGCGATGCAAATAACTGCAAAGTGCAATATTCCCTCTAGGACAACATACAAGCTGGCACCAAACAGGGAAGTTGGTCAAAATTGATGAGGAAATGGTGACAGTAAATACAAGACAATTCTGGAAGAATGTCTTTTAGAGGCTGCTTAAGACTTGAAACTAGGACTCATAGCATAACGGCTCTAATCAAACTACCAGATCTTCAAAGCAATACTTTAACTAAAAGCATATTATTATGCAAGAATGGCTCACCCCAACTACAGGCATAGGTCAAAACAATATATTCCAACCTGACTAATCGTGAGCTATTTTGACAAATACAAATGTTGGTTTGTCGATCTGAATAGGTGATAGAGTCATATCCAAAAAATGTACACCTTTGAAGGCAAGGAAATAGGTGGTAATGGTAAATGTTCTGACTCTTTGTCAATCTTAGCGACCATTCAATGTGCTTTATATTGGAACTAGGTGGACAACCTATAAGTGAAAATCCCAGGCGTACATTGACATGTAAATGTGGATGCAGGTGGATTTCAGTCTACAACGTCCCAACTGAAACATGACTACTCTTCTCATTAAGTTACAGTCACCTATATTTAGATAAATGATGGTTTTCAAAGTTTACTACTTTGTGGTTCCAAATCCCAATTAAATACATTGATCTGAAACTGTAGGTAAAAAAAATTCCAAAGGGGTGTGAATATCTTTTTAAAAAAAAAAAAGCACGGTAGCATATAGATGATATTAAATGTTCAATAAATATTTCACTGACTGCAAACTGATGTCTTCAGTTTGACAAAGTGAGCCCTTGATTCCACCCCTACCAATTTGCTGATACACTAGCAGCAAAAACAATGTGACTGAATACCTGGCATAGTGCTGTACTGAAAAATCTAAACATTAGGAAATAATTGCAGTAATAAACTGAGGTTAATTCGCTGAAGTGGAGCATGTCGCCCTGCAAGACCGACTTCCTGTCACCAGCTCTCACATGAGGTATTTTATTTTTTTATGCTTTTATTCCCAGAGTTTTTCTACACAGTCTGTGCTGCTTTTGTGTGTTTGTGTGTGCATCTGCCAGCCTTGTCAGAATAGCATTCAAACTGTGCACCTGTTGCCATCTTTCTTCAACCATGACTGTCAAGGGACATTGAGGGAGGATGCTGTTTGTGCATGCGATGAGTGGATGTAAAGGGATCTATGGTTTCTCCTCAGGGAATACAAAGCAGAAAAAAATCTATTATAAAACTAAGACAGAGTCAGGTCCAAACATTCTTAGGAAGTTGACAGCTAACTATTATCAATCAATCAACTAGACATAATGAAGTTGTCAAAAGTGCTGGAAAATATAAAGTTTTTTTTTATTTTTTTAATAATTACATGGTAATTCCCTGAAACAATATGGCTGGAAATTTTCAAGTTTTGGGCATGTTCCAATTTACTTTACATTACCTAGAAATATTTCATTTTACTTATAGAGTGGCATTTAATTGCATGCATCTAATGGACACAAAAGCAACACGCACACATATGCACAGTCAATTTCACACACATGCTCCTGTTTTCCTAAATCTAGCCCAGTTTAATACTGGTCCTGTGTTTATTCACTGTGATGAGAAGCAGGGAGAGCAAAAGAGATGGGTTGCACAGCAGCAAGAATAACGGGACCAAAGCCAACACAAACCCAGTGTCTGACCAACGCAGGAAACAATGAATCCAACAACATCAACAGACTCTGACAAACAACCAGTTAAGACCTCCCTGATCCCCTGCCTGCTCCTCCTCCTTCACCTAAATGAGAGAAAACAACTGAAAGTGCTGAAGTTTCTGGCTGGAAGACAGTCAGCAGCGTGGAACCGGAAAGTATCTCGTGGGTAAGAGCCATTCTACTTTTTTGCACTCCTCTACAAACCTTTTAGGGAGTGCCAAAACTGTCGGAACGGTGTCACGGGATTTCTAAACAACTTTATTTAATCTGGAATCTTTTGCTAGTGCAATGATGGTTCCAATCTTTGAAAAAATGCTCACTTAAATATTTCAAGATATAATTCAGAGAAATATCTGAGGTACAGGTTAAATCTATTCAAGCACTCGTAACATGGCAGAATCCAGGAGAACTACTAGTAGTTTGTCACAAGCCAGGAAGTGGACGGCACTCATTCTTCTCTTATAGAATGAAGGCAAACAAGTAGCTTTTTCAGCCCACACAGTCCCACTCACACACTCTACTTTTGACTGAATATAGTGCCTTGCCAGACCATTTAAAATCCCTAAAATATTTTGCACTCAAGTAACAACCTCAAACTTCTATGTATTTTATCAATAGTTAATGACACAAACACACACAAGGTACTGGGAAATTGTAAATCAGACGAAAAGGTATGCATAGGTTTCTTTGGTTCAGTATGTCAAAGAAACACCCTTTGCTGCAATGTTTGCTTAAATTCCTTTGAAGACTGTGGACTCTACATGTTTAGCTGTGTTTCTCTCTAAGATGAATCCATTGAAAAGAGCAACATGACATGAGAATAACTGGACATTCTTGAAGCCAACAGGTGTACATCCTTACTTCAGAGAGGACAACTTCCACCAAAAAGATACAGTTTTAAAAAAAATGCCAGGAATACTTATATGATTGGAGGCATTCATGTCTGCAGGAATAATGTTCAATTTCTCAATCAGAGCTTTTGACTATCAAAAGAGTTGAGTTTCAGAACTTTTTTTTGTTTTTAGAACACTATTACGATACTGTCAGCATGCAAATCTGAGCCTAACTGGCCAGGTGCTGCACTGCTAAGGCTTTGCTGATTATGTTTGTTCACAAATTTTCTCTGTATCGAACATCTGAGGCCATCACAGAAGAGTTGAAAAATGTTTTGAATCTGTAAAATGAGTTGCACAGCAGCCAGAATAAGGGGGCCGCTTCATATGCTCCACTGTGTTTGTTGATGACATAAAATCCTAATAAAATACATAGGAGTGTGAGAGGCAATGTACAAAATGTATAAATCTCTTCTATGGGCATGAACAGTTCTGCAACTCACTGAATCTTTCAATCTCTCCTGCCTGTTTTGTGCTCAGGCCACACACTGAGTTAAGTGATTCACAGCCCTAGTCATTACAATCTTCAATATGTCAAGCTCAGCACAGAACAAACTTGTTTTCATTTGGCCTAATGATTAGATATTAAATAAGCAATGTAGCTAATTGCATGTTTGGTATTAGCTAATAGGTTATTAGGACAAGTTAGTTTCTGTTTGTTTGTGCACAATGGCATGCTTGTCTCTTCGTGCGCAATTAAAAGTGGTCCTGTAGGACACCTGTTTGCAATTGCAATTCAATCAACGGCTGGGACATGTAGTCTTTTGCCATCCCTCTCTCTCCCTCTTTTTCCTTCCCTTTTCGTATTTGTTTCATTCTTTCCTCTCCTTAAAAGCAGACGGAAAGCTCAGACGAGCTGGAAGCTGTCTGTGAGCTGATGGGTCCGCTTGAGCTGGGGGAAGGAAGGTATGGAGCAAATTAGCGGCAGAGATGGGAAAATAATGACTGTGGCATTGTGGGTAATTAGCAGGTATAGCACCTATGGAGGATTGGGAATATAATGATGTGAGAAAGAGACAGAGAAAAGGGAGAATGAAGTGAAAAATGTGTGTAAGCCTAACAAGAAGCAGGAAACTAGGTGTGTGTGAGTGTGAGAGACTGAGAAAGGGAGAGAGAAAAAGAGAGAGAGAGAGAGCAAGAGAGAGAGAGAGAGAGAGAGAGAGGATGAAATCTATGAGAAGGTGTGTTATTTGACTTTGCAATGAGGGAATATACAGCGTGTGGAGAGTGAGTAAATGACATGGAGAAAGAACGATGAAGAAAGAGAAGCAAAACTACAGTGTGTATGCTATCCCACGTGCAGATAAGCATGTGCGGACTGTATACAATAAAATAGCATGACCTTGGTAGGGTCACTCTGCTCTGACAATATTTGCCAGGGCATTGTTTCAAATCAATAACTCATTAACAAAGTACAAAGGAAGTTGCTGTGGGTTTGTGAGATTCTTTATTAGAAAAGAGTGTCTGCGGGCCAGCGAGGTCATCGCCGTGACATCTCAGCTAGCCTCTCGATGCCGCCCCGATTGTCAGGTGAAATTACTGCGAGTCATTAATTGACATAAGGCAAAGGAGAGCGGGCAGGCAGACAAGGCTGTGTTTGTTCCAGAATGACCCCTAGGGCTGTGTGCATATGTGTGTACCTGGGTGTGTGTCTGTATGTCTTTATTTGGACCAGGCTGTATTTACAGCAGGCTTGTGTGCATAGAGAGGGAGAGAGAGAGGGGAAGAGCGAGAGAAAAGTGGGAGACTGAGAGGGCACGGAGCTTGGTGGGTGAGGAGGTGCAAGGGAGGGCAGGATGGAAGTGTTTGATGGTTGACCTGACTGGAAGATTGGGAGCAGGGATCTGAGACCGGCAATGCAGGTTCTGCCTTGGTCAAACACACAGCTGCACACAAATGTGTGCATGAACAGATGTTCTGTGCTACAGAAGACACATGTGCAGAATACGCTCTCACAGAAAAACAAGACAAAAATCCAACTAAAACTATTCCTCTTTTAGACTTTCAGATGACTTATCTAAATACTCTAAAACAGACACCTCTGCTTGGATTTTGGTCTGTAAAAAGGACATTTAATTGATTTGAGTTGTCGAAGATTTTAGTCAGTTTCTGAGGCATTAATCATGTATGGATACAAACATTCACTTAATTTTACCTTTTGGTTTGCATTGCTAAGGCATTACATGAAGATGCTGCAGATCAAAAACGTGGATGGATGGATTATGTGGGAGTTGTACAATAAGACAACTAAAACACATGTAGATAAATCCTTTGTACAAACATATTTGGGCAGCCAGCGGCCAAAAAGAGAAAAAAAAGATAAAGAAGTGAAAATAAAATGGCATCTAGCCAATCTGTTCTCTGCAGCAAGCTGGTGATCTGCCATCTAGTCCTGGTCACTGAACTCTCCTCTGACCAGGTTCAAAGGTTAATCAAGTTTCTACCTGTCCTTGGAAATACTGAGCCAAACTTCTTGTCAAATCTGTAGGTCAAAAGTCAATTAACTCTGCCTGTCTAACTGCTTGTGGGTCACAGGTTGGGGGAAATGGATGAGGGTGACAAAAAGCAAAACTCCAGTCAGACAAAAACATGGTACAGCAACGTCGTGTAGAATCATCAATGTTTCTAATATCGGACGCGTGCTTTGTTAAGTATGTTAATGTGCCAAAATGATTTTTATTGAATGCACAAGTCCATTTGTATAAAGTTCTGAACAATGGAACAGAAACTCTACGTGCTTAACAGACCAGAAAGGCCTCAGTGGACAAGCACAGCTGGGATTCAAAGGTTTTGCCTGCACTAAATAACTGAAGAAACAAACATTAGGAAAACTTCAATGGTACTGTGAAAAAATATGCATGCTGGTTTGGCTACAGTTGCAATCAAGTAAAAAGTATTTTACTTGATACTGATTTTGCATGCATCTGAAATAAAGACAAAGTTCTAAAAATGGTATGGATCTAATTAAAAAAATAAAAGATAAAAAAAAAACAGGCCTTAGCTGACGTACAAAGAAACCAAATAAAAATATGTGGTTCATTAACTCTGGAACAAGAACCACCTCACTAAATATTTTTTCAAGCGTTCCTTCACTTTCAAGACATTACAAAGACTACCGCAAATGGAATTGGTCTGTTTGCAGTTTGTGCTTTTATGCAAAAATACAGACAATAAATAAATAAATAAACAAACAAAACAGAAAAACAACCATCTTATTTTATGTTTAAATGAAAAATATTCAATATTATCATATCCACCAGCATTTGCTCTTAGTCAACTGTTCAGTTTCTTAAAATTTGATAAAATTGTAAATCCAAATAGTATTTAAGCACATCAATCTTTACTTCGAAGTCTAAGTTTTTTGTGTTTTTTTTGGCTGTTTGAGCTTATGTGGACAATACTCCTATTTCTTTTTTGTATTTGTCTTTCTATTAACTGATATAGAAAAGCATCTTTTGAGTACCACTTTAATTTTGGTGATGCAATAACAGTGAATATAGCTAGAATAAAAATAAAAAAAACATAGCAAAAAATGTCAAGCAGCTCCTTCACATCGGAAAAGTGTTTTTTGTTTTTTTCCTAATTTGTTTGCGAGCCTTCGGATAATTATGAAAGTGAAAGAAAGACAAATTTTTGTAAAAAGAAAATTATTACAGTCATTTACAAAATTAAGTGACGCTTAAAGCAGAGCGATGCTCTGTTTTTTTCTTTGGTCTTCTTTGCTCGCCTTTCCCCCCTACTTCTTTCCTGGGCCTGCTGGCCTAATCCCAGCCAGCCAGCCTTGGGTGAACTCTTTGGAAGCTTCTTAAACCCATGAATGTGCCTTTTGTTCCTGCCATTCCTCCGCTTGGCTGACAGAAAATAGCTAACTGGATTACTGCTAAAATTCAGAGTAAAGTGAACTCCCAAACTTCTGTATGGCTAAGTGCTAAGACAGTGCTTCCACCCCCCACCCCACCGCATTACTCCTCACTATCCTCATCAGCATCCCTCCTGATCAGACATTCTATCCCTTCATGCCTCCCTCTTTCTCCTCCTCCTTCGCTATTATCCCTCTAAACATGGGCCGGTGCTGTGGGGATCTGGAGGAGAAGAGAGGCGAGCGATTAGATGAGGTTGAGAGGTTGCACACTATGAACCCAGGGCTAAAAAGTAAGAATCCTAAAAGCGGTTAAGAGCTTATTAATGTGTGTATGGAAGCGTATTAATCAACTCAACTCTATCAGCGGGTTGCTGTGTGTTTGTGTGTGCAAGAGCACCGATCTTTGTTCGTTGGAAGAAATACACATTTTTTAGGGGGTCCTGGATAATTAGGCAGAAAAATTAAAACCCTCTGCATTTTTGACTGGATTATATACAACTATATTATGAGGGATACAGGTACATTGTCTTCAGGCTTATACATATGCATGCTTTGGAATGGCATTGGACAGGTGGTCCAGCAGCCCAAATCTGATGTTTGGTGAATGAAAAAGGTTGGTGAGGAAGTAAGTCTTGGTGAGGCACATTAAAAAAAAAAAAAAAAAAAAAAAGAATAAAAGATGAAAACAGACATCCTTAAGAGGTTTGATTTAATCCCCCAGTCACACAGACTAAGCAAACTGAAGCAGAAACACAAGCACAGAGCATGTGTGTGTGTGTGTGTGTGTGTGTGCACATTTGTACTCATTGTGAGTGTATGTAAGGATGTGGCAGCTTACTCCAGGGTAGTGGCAGGAAAAACAGTAAAACAGTGAAAAAGGAGGCACAGTGAAAAAAGAAAAAAGACAAGGTCATACTTACAATTATCTTTCACACATTTGGGTCAAAGGTCAAAACTCAAGCGGTTACAACAAAAAGCAGGCATGCTCACTCAGTCTTTATCTCAAGTCCTGATACCACCATTTAGTGTATTCTGTCAAATGCATCAAAAGTTAAGTGAACAATTTTGTTGTTTTTAATTAACTTTTTTTCAGCCATAAAATAAGGACAAAAAAACATAAACAGGTCCATAAGATCCAGAGTCTGACCGAGAGCAAGAGAATGAAGACATTGAGCCTGCAGAACCACGCAGTCAAATTAATGCATCACAATGGTGTTATTACTGTATTTACTCCCTCTCCATCCATACCATCTGCCTACAACATGGAGCGTAGTTCAACTATATGTTCATGCATGTCAAATACCTATTGAAAGATGAACGCTACCATGATATCATTAAAGTAAACAAAACCTCAACATAATTAAAGAGTTCGTTAACTGGAGCATCAAGGAGCACTGAATGCATTTGGATTATGTGTTCTCCAAGACAATAATGGGAAAAACAAACCCAAATAATTACATCCAAAACATGCAGTACAATTATACTCTCCAGGAGGCTGCTAAAAGGTAGTACACAGTGCTAACAGAAGCAGAAATCTCAGTGCTGCTATCAAACCAATGGTCAGGACGTCATTATTAACACACAAAATTCATGTCTGACATAAGCTTTGCTGTAGTTTTTGCATTATTTTGAGCTTCCCACTTTGCTGTGTATCTCATTTTAGTAGAGAGAAGGAACAGAGGCCTCAATCAGACAAAGTCTTTTGGAAAATCCCTCTTGATACAGACGCAGTAAACAGACATTCCCCCCTGATGTGGGTACATTCTTGAGAAAAATACAGTTTAGCCAGACACTGCAAAGATGCTCTGATGTCAGGGGACCATGTAAGGAATCTTGTGGGTTAATACACACTAGAACCCACCATTTTGACTTGTTTACTTGAAACTTCGGCATAGCTGAACTTGGACTAAAAAATCTGTGCAAGGAAAAATATGGCAAATTCACAAAACTGATTAACTGGAAGTCATGACCTTTTTCAGCAGTTACACAGAAAATGTTGTGACGTCATGCCCAAGAAAATGTTATAGCAAATTAACAGACTGAAAAATATACCCCAGAAAGAATATAACGATGGCTATTCAGCACTGGGAAGAAATTTATTTATTCTGACGGAATTATTAAATAAATATTTAGGACTGATATGTTGAATAAACATCCAAACAATTTTACGAAGAACTAATGCTTGCCACATCAGGTAGGAGTTGCAATAGACTTAACTTTCGTTAGCTCAATGAGTGCATAACCTCCGCACCTAGAAATACAGCTAAATTTAGTGAAAGTTAATGAAATGTGAGGTCTCTCCCATGATTTGTAAGGGAAAATTAAGTAAAGTCTGCATCAGCTGTCAAAACAATCTTTTGACTAAAACTAAGATTATTTCAAACAAAGAATAATGTTGTCATTTTTGCTGTATCGCTTCAGTCCTACAACTAAAACAAGAGGCAAAAGTGAGAAAGACACTACAGAGGACAGTAAATCCAGGGTTGTGTAACATAATGATCGTATGTCACAAACCTAATGTCAGATACTGTGAAGCTAATTCCTCATGTAAGAAACATGTAAAGAGGTGTGATGGAATAAGACACCACTGAAGCTAATTATGCCTTATTAAAGTGTGCATAAAGGTACTGCTGGAAGGGTGAGAAAGAAGAAGTGTGCACTGACAGCTCACACATTGCCTGTTAGTTCCACAGCAACCCTAACTCCTGTCAAAAATCACAGAGTGACACTTTTCACACACATGCAAGCATACACTGTCACTGTATACATTTTCTGAAATTCATTACTCTAAAGCAGCACTTCTCAATTCCAGTCCTCAGGCCCCCCTGCTCTGCATGTTTTAGATGTACCTCTATTTCAGAGCAGCTGATTCAAATGATTGCGTGACCATCAAGAGCTGCAGAAGCCTGTTAATAACCCACATATTCAACCCAGGTGTGTGGCAGAAGGGAAACGCTGCTCTAAAGTCACAGCCATGAAGCAAAGTTAGGTAAATTTAGTTCATTCTTCTTGTGAAAAGGGCTGGATGTGGAAATAATGCTTTAAACATTTACTTAAAAGAACTATTTTGATAAACTTAAAATTGAATGGGATGTAACACAAGATGCCGTTGAATAGGGATAACCTTGCTTTCACTGTTCATCACATTTATTTTGACAAAGAAACTAGATTTATGAGTCATTTCCTTTGTTAGACGACAAGGTAAACTGGCTGAGCTAGGTGCTTTAAGCCATGTGTGTGTGTGCCCATGGTTAGAGTGTAGCTGATAAGAGTGTTACAGTGTATTTGCAGAGTGTGTGTTTAGAAGATAAAAATCCCAGTGGTCAACAAGAGTGTCGGGCCAGAGATTCACTGACCAGCCCTTCATCTGAAGGAGAAAAAAGGGAGGGGATGAGGGAGAGAGGGAGGTAGCCATGTGGTTAACACTTGCTCACTGAGAGGCGACTGGAGCACAGCCAACCTCTTCACACACAGGCTGACCACACAAGAGCCTCTCTTTCTCCCTCTGCTTTCCATCCTCCCTTCATCCCTAGTCACCTAACAAATCCTTGCCTTGCTACTTCAGCAAGCTCAGTCGCCATCCGCACGTTTTTACCACTTTTCTGTCATCAAAATTTGTCCAATTTCCTCTTCTCCATTTTCTTATGTACTTCTCCTCTACTTCCGTCTACAACCCTGGAACAGTCTGTCTGTCTAGATCCCCCATCGTGCATGATTTTGACAAACATCTACCACTCTCTCCTCTTCTCCCAGTCCAAAATTTCCTTCCCCTCATCTTTTTTCAGCATGAATATGGTTTAATCGCTCCTACTCACCCGTATAGGGATGCGCTCGGTCTCAGTCTCTTTCTGTGGGTTGCGATATTTTTCATAAAATTCCCTCTTCTTTTTGCTCTCCTGTTCATCTTTGCGCTCCCTCTTTTCGGCAGGTTCATCCGAGGGTTCGGCAGGAGAGTTAATGGGGGAGTCCTTTGCTGGCTTCTCCACTTCCAAGTAGTTCTCATTTGGGTTGAGCACCATCACACCGTAGTCCTCCTAAAACATATCCAGCACAAAGTTGTGTATAAGAGCAGAAATCAGTTACTTTAACTGATTAAGACTTTCACTATTGAGTTTACTTGAAATGCACCAAAAAACATCTAGTAGTTGCAGGGTTTAGACATCAACACAAAATCCAGTCATTCTGACCAGTGAACAAAGCACAACTATGCAGCAACCGGGTTGCACTAACAAAAACACTCCTAAAAGTGGTCATTGCTACTGAAAGAAATGAAGTTGGAGAGAGCAAACTGAAGTGAAAATCTATTTAAAAGGGACTAATATTCTAGACGTGAACACATATTGTTTTATGTGAGCTGTCAGATAGAAAGGAGAAGTGATACTTTCAGCAAGTAACAGGAAAGCCCATAGATCACAGTTATTATTTAGCATTTGAAACCTTTGTCTGTCATGAATCATGCTGGATTTTGAAGTATTGTTAGCCTCCAGGAAATCTACAAACTAGGGTTAAGACTGTATGGAGAATGCTTCTTTAGCAATACCAGCTGAGATATTTGCTCAAACAAGATACCAGAGGCAATTTAAAATAGTCAGATTAATTTTATCTACTTTCTCTTTTATGCTGAATCCTCTTTACACACATTAAAATTAGTATCAGCAAGTCAGAATTTTATAGTACTGGAAATTGAACACCTCAACATTCATTTCTTTTCCTTACCTTTTTACAATCAAAATGTTTCATGAGGCAAAATTATAAAAAAGGTACTGAAAATGTTTACAATATCTATATACTGTGTTGTAACCTTTCACACTTTAATAGATATGCGAGTCAGATCAGAAACTATTAAGCACGAACTGAAAGCTTGACATTTGGCTACAGTTGCTTAGTCATCCTTTGTCGAATGAACAAACGTTGCTCATAATTTCAGTTAAAAAAAAAAAATCACAAAATTATAAATAATAAAAAAAAAAACATAATAGCCGTATGCTCTTTAAAGCTCAACCACAGCATATCAGCTTATCTCTGATTCATGGTCTTTGTGTTTAATAAAGAGCTCAGCATTGGCCATTTGTGAGCAAATATTACAACACTTTAAAGGCACAGCTTCTTGGATAACTGTGGGGAAAGATGTGAATCAAGGCTGAAAGAAAGGGCAGTGAATGAGATAAAGGAGAGTGTGTCACTGGAGGGACAAGCTTGAGAAGTAACTGGGGGATTGGAATTCAGCAGTGGTAGTTTCAGTCAGTGAGTAGCATTTAGTGACTTCCAAAGGCCATGTGTCACTTAATATCAAACCCAATCAATACTACCATCACACAGTGAGGGTTAGCAAAGAACATATCTTTCTGTAGCTGCTTGTGTTTCTTTGTTCATAGCTTAAAATTGTATTATTCAGAATTTCCGATCATTTAACAGCAACCCTTGAAAATATAAAAAAAGAAAAGTGTATTGGACGAGAATGTCTGCACAGAGAGAGAAATTAGGACAAAAATATGAAAGCATTTTTCAGGAAATGAAGAAAAAAAGTGTATGGAGGGACAAAAAAAGGTCGTTCTACTGAAGCCAAATGACTTTTTGAACTTTGAACCTGTTTTAATTAACTCTGTTTATTATCCCAAGTCCTTTGTTAAAAGGAGGAAATAGATGGATTCCTGTTTCACTTTGACTGTCCTTTCTGCACACAAGCCCTTGTGTAAATACACATAACCACACCAGAAAATTCAATAAAGATGGCTGTCTGCCAAAATCATTTCAACACAGGCATTTGAAATTAAACATACACTAGGATTAAGTAAGGAACAAGCAACAACTAGAAGACCTTTAGGAGATACGTTTCAGTTTCCTTTGCAAATCTCCAACGGACACAGTGTCGTCTCATGGCAGCACGTCTCCTCTTCCTTAATAAGTGTTAACACAATGTGCTTGTCTTCCTTTGACGCAGCATGTGTGTGTGTCCCTCCTGTGCCGACTGACATCAAACCTGCCACACACCCTGTCCCTTAGCACCTGCCGTGTGTTGACAATGGCAAAATGGCTCAAACGGCAAAATGACACGTTCTCACTTATTAATATTGAAGAATTTGGTCCTGTTCGCACTTCCTGTCATTCCGAAAATTCCTTTCTTGATAGATGTTTGTAACGTTAAAGGTTATCATCTATTAAATTACCTTTAAAATATAACAATTTTAATTGAAAACAAAAGTAAAATGTTTCTACTTACAAATTATGAAATATTACAATTTAGAAAAAGAAATTTGTATTTTTAGTAAACTTTGTGATTTTATACTACATAACAATTTGATCCTTTTGCAACAGTTTTGAAGTATGAAAATATTTTAACAGATTATTGTATTTATTCATCCAGATGCTTTTAGATTAACCTTAAAACTTACATGTATAATAATTATAGTGCTTGCATAGCAGCAGTGAACAGGATGTATAAGACCGACAAGTTAAATCCAACATCACAGAGATATATACACACTACTACTGAAGTATGAAGACATGAGCCCACATTCCCGCATAGTTAGATGAAAAAATACTGGAAGATGATGGGAAGAGTGAAGAATTGAAAAATGGGGACAGAAATTAAGCTATAGAAAAATTAATAAAGCAAAGATAATGAGAGAGAAGAGATACAGCCTGTACACAATAGCTTTGTGCCACTGCCCACTGGTGGTGGTCTGATAAAATAACTGACAAAACCAGCTAAACCAGTTTAAGGCTTTTCATCTGTAAACACTGAAGTAGCGCTTTCTAAGAGATACCAACACAATTGTTTGTATACACTGCATCATTGAGAAAACGAAATAAGAAAAAAACAAAATCAACATCTTGTGAAATGATGGCAAAAAACATAATACACATACAAAATAAACAAGTAAAAATATAAATCACCCAATCTTTGTTAGAGATGTTTTATGGGGTGAGTCGTACGTCATAGGTTCTCAGTAAGTAGTTTTCCTTTACCTTCATCCTGGTTTGCAAAGGGCAGAAGTTAATGGTTTAGATCAACGGTCCTCGTGTTCTGACATGAACCCTGTGTCCCTAAACATGTTTAGTCTTAGTCTGACCCTTAACTTTCTCTATCCTTAAGCACACTAAAGCCAACATCAGGACCTCGGCTTCCAGCCATTAGCTAGTCTTTAGGTTATGGCCTATAGCCCTTCCTTTAGAGACACAAATACACATAATAAACCTAACAGTGCTAACCCTTTCAGCTGGCCAGTCACCCATGAGAAGATTGCTGTAAAGAAGACCAGCAGCATTAGAGTGCTTTATTTGAAGGAGCAGGGCTGTCAGGTTCATCTATGTGTCGGAAGCCATCATTCATTTGAACACTGGGAGGACTGCGCTGGAATCAGGAAATCCCAGATGTCTGTGTCCACTCACTTTCTACTTCTATTCTTTGAATCAATCACTCTGGAACTTGCCTGTTTTTGTCTGTGCAAACTTATAACAGATTAGGGCAATTTTATTTAGCATAAAAAAAGATAGTTTTGAAATTAATATCATTAATACTTTGTCATTTTCCAACATGGTATAAAAAGCATTTTGTATTTTTTTTCCCCCAAACTCTTCCCACGATGCCTTTGTCCAATATCTTAATCTGCACATTTGCTTCTTCCAACAAATAGGTCTTTCGTACAATCATCTTTAGTTTGGTCTCTCTGTCTTTGTGGCTCTGTTTCACTGTTAACCCCCCACACCCCACCACCTTCCACACACAAACAAAAATCTGATCTTTTGTTTTGTGATGTGCTGTCAAAGTGTGAATCCCACACAGATGCCCATAGCCATCTTTGGGTCAACATGCTTTATTTTTGGCATGTCAAAATCTCTCTCACACATTGCTAGCTTTGCTAACACCTCTTTTGTCCCTTATACACACTGTCTTAGATAAAATAGACACGCACAATCCTCTAGCTGTAGGTCAATCTTGTCTTTCTGCTGTAGTGTGCAGGCTAAGTCCCTTCCCATGCCCTATGGGTGCCCCTGTGCCACTACCATACTGAGTCTCTGCCCTGGGGCCAGCGGTCAAGAGGGTCACCCCGGCCCCCTCTGAGGGGGGGAACAACCCGACCCTCGCCATCATGCTCTGGACGCTCCTTAGCTCTCTTTTGTCGGCCTGTCCCCACACTTAGATGGCACAACAAAGACCGCTGCTGCTACGGAAACCGGGGCTTGTCTCGTCAAATTATGAAACCCGTCACTGGTCATCTCCTTCTATAAAAAAATTTAAAAGAAAAAAAATATGAAATTGGAGTTAATCTAATAAAAGTGCCACATTTCGTTTGATTTTTTTTTTTTTTTTTCAAATTAATTGATAGACATAAAATGTTAGTGTTAAATATCCTGGCTACAATTGCAAAATCAGCTACAATCTAAAACAGCCATGACGTCTCTACTAGTCTTTTATTTTGTTAAGATGTGTGTTTGTGGGTATCCACATCTTGGTAAGCACACAAGTACAAGTGAAGGTAAATAAGGTGTCCCTTTAAGACAGCAGCACCTCTATTTTTCCAGTCGTGTTGTAATGAAGTGAAATGTGTCTAATGTGCCGGAGCGGGGGACAGAGCCGGCTACACTGAGAGGGTGTTTCATCTGTGTGCGTGGAGCTCCAGGACGCTTTGATGTGAGAGCTCTCATGTAGTGAAGCAGGGATCCGGGCACAAGGAAAAGGACATCACTTGACAGGTACAAAGCATGGCTGATAGCGGTCACGGGTGCATGGAGTGAGGAAAGTGGATGGTATGGTTAGGTGAATTGGAGGTTGTATGTGTTATGTCAGTATTGGCTTCTGAATAAAAGGAGAACATAAATGTTCTTTTATTCACCTTTTACACTTCTATTAAAAAACATTTATACATGTGTGTTCATGTATTCAAATTTTAAGCTTAAATAAATTAGGAATAGGAACTAGCTCTCAGGCTCTGATATTTTCTTGTCAGGAGACGAGATAAGCAAAGAGAAATGTACTGTTATTCTGCTCCCTTGTCTCAACAATATGATGGTCTCAGTTAGCTTAACATATTTTGAGAAAGAAATAATAAGCAAAAAAGTAACATTGTGTATAAAATAATTATAACAGAGACATTTTCTTCATTTAAATCTTTGTAGGTTGAAGTTATTCAGAACCATCAATTACGTTTTATTTATAATTCACAAATTTCTTATCCCTACAGGTACAAAGATAATCTAAGATAGCGCAATTTCTCGGAGCCATGTGACATAATGGGAAAGACAAGAGAACATGGTATTCAAGTAAGAAAGATCTGTGCTGATATGAGAATGGATGAGGAACCAAAAAGTTGTAAAGGAGGTTCAAATATCTCCAAATATTCCTATAGCACAGTAGTAAAACAACTATATTCACTTTTAGGAATTGTTTGCATCTTAATCGGGTCACCAAACAAATGGGCACAGAGAAAATTTATGGACCACCTAATATAATGTTTGTTTCTCTACTTTTGTTATTTTTAAGAATGCATTTGGGTGGTTATTTCATAAGGTAATCACAACAGAGTCTATTCAACCATGTCCCAACATATTAAATACTCAAAATAATAAAAATGCAATGTGATAAAAATTCAAATAACATAAAAACAAGATAATCTTTACTTTTGAAATAAATAAAAAAAGCAAATGTTTTAACTTAGACTGGTGCTATATTATCCCCCAGTCTTTGGCATTGCTATTGGGTTCAAGTGATTCCCTAATCTGAACCTAACTGAGATGATTTTGTGCTTGAAGTTGGATTTCAACAGATACTGGAATAGAAGGGTTCTACGAGATGTAGGGACGCTGATTTCAGAAAATAATTTCCATTGATCTCTTCATTTTTTTACCCAAGAAACTCCCTTTTCCTAAAATACTTTTAAAATTTAGAAAGCAAGCGTACATGCAAGACAGACGAGGCAGATGTGTGTTGATGCTCAGTAGTTAGGATGAAGGTACAACAAAATAGCTACTGGCTTAAACTTTCCAATACTTACAGTCAGAACCATAACATAAAGGTTTTAAAAAAACTAAAACAGCAAAGAATGAGATTGTACTGGTTTTTATATTCCCAGAGTGCACAGGGCAGAGAGGTAAGGGAGGTGAAAAAGAAGAGTGGCATCTGGTAGTACCTACAAGAATAATTTATTTTAAGGCCTTATAACTCAGGTTTAATAGGTATATTAGTATTTTTAGGGAGCACTCTATGCTAAGCGAACAAAAAATAATTTTGTTTAGGAAAATGACAGATATTAAATGTTTGCAACTGTTAATCAAAAACCACAGACTCTTAATAAAAGAGATGTAATGCAGCTGAGGGAGAAAGTAAATACAGTAATCACAAACGCACACTCTTGTTCTATTTCCCTCTCTGTCAGGGCCACCCTGCTCTGTGTGACCTCGTCTGTCTCAGCCTCTGTGTGAGCTAACTTTCCATGCAGGGCCCCTTTATCCAACTGGATTCCCTTCCTTTTCTCTACCTCTCTCTTTTCCCCACGCCTGTCTCCCTGAGGCCGAGATACCACACACTTCGCACAGTACTGTCAGATTAAGTCACGGTGCCCCCTTCTCTCATTTTCACACAGCACCAGTTTGAGACCCCCCATAATCACAAAACACACAGTTTTGTTAGACGGAGAGCACACAGAAGTGGGAGCGAACTTACTGTACTACGGGGGTTATGAAAAAGACGTGTGGATTTCAGAGGTGATGTGAGAGGAGATGAGACAGGATTGTCATCAGCCTGTCAGCCAAAATCAATCATCCTCTTGATAACTAGCTATAGCTACAGGGCCATGCAAGTACTTGAAGTCAGGATCTAAATGTGATTTTACAGCAAGATCACAGATGAAAATGACAACACTACGCAGTGTGAAGTTCACCTACACGCAGAGTAGTACACATCCAGTTTTTTCCATGATCATTTGCAACACTATGAAGATTATAAAAATGCCTTAAAACTACTGTTTTGGAAATTCTGTAAGCTGAACATGTCAGCCTTTTAAAGTGAAATTTGATCTTTTTTTTTAACTTCCTTATTACTGTCATTGTGTATAATAGGAATGTTTAGATGGCCTAATTTGGCACAGTTTTAGTACTTTTAAACTTTTGAATTACTACTCTGACTGTAAATGTGACAATGTTAAGCTACCAGACAATTTTTAGAGTTTCCTCTAACAAACGAAGTTCAAAACATACGAGCCTTATAGAAAGTCACGTTCTTTTGGATTCCCCATTGTGAAAAGTAGCAAGGAGAAGCAAAACTCCAAGATAATAGTCATATGCTGATTACTGTTCTAATGGTATATTGCACTCTTAAAAACTTGCCTTCTTAAAAAAATATAAAGTTGTTGAGTGTTACTATTGGGTTTAAAGTATTTCTAATGAGAGGCCGGAAAAAGAGTGCAATAATGCCCCTCCCCCACTTGTTGCAACACACTCAGCCTGCTGTATAAAGCTTATGTCCCTCTGTCTCATAGTATGAAAACTAAAGCACCATGCAACGTTCTTATTTATGTAATGCTGTTCTAAAGCTACAGAGAGAAAGTGTGAGAGGCAGGCTACCTTAGCAGATAGCCCAGCTAATTACCAAGCAAATGTGAGAGTCTTAATAATCAAAAGGATCAATATTTTTGATATTTAGGAAAACAACTGACTAAACTAAGAGGTCTATGTTTCTTAATTTTATGCAAGTTTATACAACAAAACAAATAAATAAATTCCAATAAACAAACTAACTGCTACATGTAACATTATTATAACCACAATAGACAGTCTGAATATTTTAGCAGCAGTCGGAACAATTAAAAAAATATATTGTGTTCAAACATATAAAACAGATGCTACAGTAAATCTAAAAAGGTAAACATAAAATGCTAATTAGTTATATAATAGGCCAATTATGAACACAGATTATTCAAGTAAAAATAAAATGCTAACAAGGGTTTTAATGTGAAATAAATACATATACTCAAGTTAAAAAGGCAATTTATTTGGCAAGTTATACAATATCCACTCATGTTACTGCAATGAATTATGTATTTATTTTAGGACTTTTTACACATATTACAAATATTTTAAAAATAAGTCCCCTTTGTTAACATAGGTATACAATAAACTGGAGTTTATCTTACACCTTTTTATTCTGAACAGTTCACCCTCTGTATTGATTTGTGTGGCATGAAATAAGACTGCACATATGATTACATTTTCTAAATTCATCTTTTCATTTCAACATCAAAGACGCTTTTTTGTTGTGCTTGATCTAAAATAATCATACACTAATTTGGTCTGAGTAAATAACTGTGCAGTAATGATTATGTTTTCCCTTGATCTTAATGAGCATAAACAGCTTGGGTCAGAATAAGAAACTAACCTTTTGAGCTAGTCAAGTCATTGAGTCTGCAATGAGAAGTAGAGTTTTTAACCTTGGCTCGGATGCCTGGGCTCATTTGGCTAGTGTTTATATGTGGAGCTGAATATTTATAAATGGGTTCAAAGTGGAGCAGTGGGGTGGAGGAACTGAAAAGAGTCGTACACCGTCTGATCTCTCATGCCTTTGCTTCTCTTTGTGCCTATATCTACATTTATTTCTCCGTTTTACTTTCTAATTCTCTCATTTTATTTCACTACTCTTGACCTGACTATTTTCAGCACATTTGTGGAGACAGGAAAACACTCATATGGAAAGCACCACGGTGAAAAGCCCAAAAAAGCCCAGTCAGTTATTTCCCCACACTTGACGCTGAGTGTATTTGTACAACTATCGATGCTCAATGGATGTTTGGAGGCTGAATGTCCAGACTGACACTGCTACTATAATGAACACATACAAATGCAGGCGTGCACACCCGCACGCACACACACACATTGAAAAACACAGAGTTTGCAAGCCTGCTTCATCTGCGCCCAGCACGACACAAACAGAGGGAGGTAAGGGGCTGGGGGTGGGGGCTCCTGGATAGGGGGTGGATGTAGCATTAATCACCGTCCAGGTGGAAATTGTCAGAGCTATCGATTGTGCAAGTAAATGTTACACAAGTCATTTGTCAACTTTTTCCCGTTTCCCTCCTACTTTTAACTTGTTTAGTTACATCAAAGCATGCTATTTACAATAGGACAGTTGAGAGTTTGAATTCACAGGGCAGATTATGGATGTGTTACTAAGCTTAAACAGCCTAAAAAGAAGATAAAATAAAGAATCAAACCAGTGAATTTATTGTCTGACATATTTTAATGTTGAAGCAAATGCGTTAACCATCGGAAAGGAAATAAAGTCAGTAAAAAGAGTCCACAGTTCACTGAGGGAAGGCTACAGGGAAATAAATACAGCAGCCTTACAATGCTGCCATTACCATTTTGATTTATATATTCTATATTGTCTCCCCTAAGCATACACATGTATTTTTAATGGAGGCCCAGAGAGATATAGATCATGGAATGATAGGTGCCTCCCCATTCTCCCACATAACTATTTAATGTATAAATCAGGAGAAGAGGTGAGCGGAGATGCTACAAAATACGTGTAGACAGGAGGAGGAGGAGAAGTTCCCCTGGAGCATCCCTGTCTTCAGAGGCATATATTACTGATTAACATGGGTAAGAAAGATAAAGATTTAAATGTACAAAGAAAGGAATATAATTCTACTTTTTTTGACAAAATGAAAGCTGTTCTTAAAAACTTTTAACTAAAATGAGTCCATATAAAACATTGATTACAAGGACAACAACAATGAATGTCATAGTACTCAACTAGAGCAAAGAAATCTCACCTCCTTTGACAGCTGCCCAATGTTTTTATTTTGCCATCTGGACAGGTAGTTGTTCTGCTGATACACACATGCAAGTTGAGTGCAAGGTACATGGCTACATGTACAGACTGAGTCAGCAGGGGGTCAATGGAAACACACATTTAGTGACTGCAGACACATGTAAGCACATATGTGCATATGAAGAAAGAGACATGTCCACAAAACAAGAGAAAATAAGAAGCGTGTGTGTGTGTGTGTGTGTGTATACACGATACACTTGAAGTGCGTGTGTTCATGATAAATTGTGAAGGATATCTGTCCTCTAAAACATTGCTATTTACTTGTGCAACTACGTACTGTGACAGTTTTTCCAAAACATTTACATGCACTTCACAAACATCAATAAGATTTCAACTTTTGTTTAACTTTATGTCATTGTAACAGCGAACTTCAATGCATTTTATTTCAATTTTAAGTCACAGACCAACACAAGGTAAATCAATCAATCAATACATCGTAGAACCCATTTTGTTGCAATTTCAGCTGCAGATCTTTAAGGGGGTTTCAGTACAAGCTTAAAATGTCTAGAGATGGAAACTGTTTATTCTTCCTTTCACCATATTTCTTGTTCAGTCAGACTGGATGGAGAGCGTCAATGAACAGACATTTTCAAGTCAGTTTGTATATTCTCAACTTGATTTAGGTCTGGACTTTGACTGGACAGTTCTAAGATGTGGATATGCTTTGATCATAACCATTCCTCTGTAGTTTTGGTAGTATCTTTGTGGTTATTGTTATGCTGTAAGGTGCGCTATCCATCTTCCATTAAATCTGAACAGGTTCCTAATTCTTGCTGAAGTAAAGATTCCCTACAGAAGCCACCATTGTGTTACTCCACCTCGAAGTGCAATGTTAGATTTCTGCAAAACTCACAGAGTATATGTAGGATAAGAAGTTAATTTAATCATACCAGACCACTTTCTATCACATGCTTGATCTGTCCCCTACATGGTTTAAAGACAACTACAAAAGGGACATCTCATGGCTTCCTTTCAAGAAAAGCTATTTTGTTTTCAAGACTTGTGGAGATCATGAGGAATTAGCCTAACCATTGTGTGTTCCCCACAATTTTTATCTCCCTTCATTGCTCCGTCTGGGATTTCTCCTATTGATCTTGATTTCTCCAGTTGAATTCCAACTGGAGAAATCAGCAAACAGAAAGAGGAGTTGTGAATTATGACTTAAGTCTTATGTTGATAGCTTGGCAATGGCAATGGAGGAAGTGAACGAAGCAATTCATTCAGTGTTGGTCAAGCTTCTAAATATTGAGCGATTAAAGTTGAAGGAAGATGAATGTACAAAATATTTTATTTCCGGCAAAGTTGATGTGGCCCTAAACCCATAGGATTGTTTACAGCACAAGTTATTTCTAGTGAGTTTCATTGAGCAGGCACATTATATATGCCAAAGCCAAACCTTAGTGACTGGGTAAAATCAGATCCAGTCATTTTAAACTTGTGTTCACATCCCCAGCAACCAATCGTTTCTCAATAGTCGAGGGTTCAGACCCTCTATTAACCACAGTGAAGAACAAGGAACTGTTTTTTTTGTTTTGTTTTTTTTTTTACCAGATTTAATGAGGAATGGCTGTCCTGTCAAATTAGTCTTTGATTATAATGTAACAAAACATAAAAAAGTTGCAAACCACTGTATTAACTATAGGTACAGATAATACAATCAACATCGTTTTATTGATAATCTACCATAAGTGAACAATGCAGCTGTTCTACAGATTAATCTTACTAAACATCATAGAATCCCTGCAATGTCATCGGACCAAAGGTCAAAGAGAAGTCGCTTCACCTCTGCCCTGTTTTTGTGACGTAGAAGGGACAACCAGAGATGGAGCTGGTGCTGCTGCTGATGTTGCTGGCTGTTGCTATGTGGCAAAATTTGGTATTTCATGAGAGGCGTGAGACAGTTTTCCAACATCATGTATAAATTATTAATTTCTATTTGGGAACATGACAGGTCAGAAAACGGAGGACCAGAAAACCCCAGTATTTGCTCACAGAACCACTAACACACGGACGCTCCAACTGTCCGAAAGTTTGACCTCTCTCTAAGTGGAGGTGCACCACAGGTCTGTGAGTCAGGGGAGGTCGCTACAGCCAATCACAAGCTGTGTTTGAGGTGTGAAGGGTAAACACTATGACTGGTCTGTCCTGCCATTTACTCTGCTTATTTTCACAGCGTGTAACCCTGAGAAGAGGTGGCAGAGCATATAACATATCTGCGTGTGTGTGTGTGTGTGAGAGAGAGAGAGTGTGTGCTTGTAAGTCTGTGTTCAAGCACATTTTCCATTGTGTCATTACCACATGGCTGGGTTCATGCTTCACAGCACACACATGGAGCTGCATGTTGTAATCCCCTTCATCCTCTCACCATACACGTGGTGGAATCCACGCTTTGGCAACTAAGGAAACCAAGCATGTAGCACCAGACATTTTTTTTATTAACCTGATGTAGTCTTCAGAAATGGTTGAGAACAATTAACAATAGAAAATGTTCACATTTTTCTCACGTGCAGCCACCCTCAATCCCAGTGCCGCCTCAAGCCTCACTAGAAGCTCTTTC
This sequence comes from Gambusia affinis, assembly GCF_019740435.1. NCBI lineage: Eukaryota > Metazoa > Chordata > Actinopteri > Cyprinodontiformes > Poeciliidae > Gambusia > Gambusia affinis. The sequence goes on from NC_057870.1 coordinate 11,927,807, forward strand.
AAATTTACCAATTTTTTTCAAGACCACCTGTTGTCTATTATTTTTACATACAGCTTTTCTCATAAATCATAACACTGGGTAATTAATCAAGCTGTCAAAACAGAGACCGGGGGTCACCTGGGGGGTCGGAGGTGGTCGCAGGGCCGATGGAGGTCAGGGTCACACCGCATTCCTCATTTTTAAGTTGGGACGGGAGAGGGGCCGGGGAAACAAAAGCGAAAGCAGATGGAAGTGCATGTGTATGGGGGGGTGGCAGATGAAAAAGAGAGCTAAAGAGACACAGGGACATAGGAGAAATTGACAAAGAGAAAAAAACTGAAAGAAGCCATCAGCTGCCTGTAGATGAAGACAGGGAAGAAGATTATAAGTGGGGAAGACATCACGTAGTTGGGGGGGAAAAAGGGGAAGAAAAGGCAGGAATAAAGAAAAGAGAGAAGAAAATGAGGCATGAGACAAGAACAAAAGAAATCTGTAGGATTTTCCTACAGTATAGAGCTGAAATTGGCTGGAGAGAGAAGAAAGAGAACAGATGGAGGTGGGGTGGTGGCTCTTTCGATGAGAAAATAGGAAATCAGTTGTAGAAGTATGATTGTTATCTCATTCTCTTTTCTAAGGTGTGTGTGTGTGTATGGGTGATGAAGCAGACAGATATCTCTCTCAGAAGACCATGAATCGGTGTCTCAGCGGGTTGAGAGTCAGTTTAGAGACAGGACTCTGGGCCTGGAGTGGAATGTCACCAACTCCGTAACACACACTGATTAGATCGCAATGATTAGACACACAAATACTGAAACCAACACCTGAGTCAACTCTTAGGCATGCACAAACTTCTGACTTCTTTCAAATTACGGACATGGACATTAACCTGGACTCTGCAAACACCAAGTCCATTTATTGTTGTGTTAGGGCATTATTTTGTTTTTGTATTATAATTATTTTGTAATACAATCTAAATTACTAAAGAGATATAATATTGTAGTCAGTTTTCTTTTCCTGCATGAGTAACAAAGATGTTCTGTGGCAATGATGAAAAAATGAAACAACCAAAGTATACTGATGTTTATGTTGAAAAAAAAAAAAAACTATTTAAAAAAGTAAATGCCACCAAACTTATACTGCTATGTTTGAGGCCCCCTCCCCTGCGTATAAGCGTGAATTCTCAGGCGTGGCTTGCTCTATCAAAAACATCAGTCTTGAATAAGGCACCAAACCATTGCGCAAAATTAGCTGTCACCCTTTCCTCAAAATCTTTGTTAATCTTGTTTCCAGTGTTTGCGGATTTATCAGCACATGCATCAATGTCAGCTCCTTGGTTACTGAGCCGCACTACTTGGTAGAAGATATAATTAAAAATGTTTGGGGTGTCGGGGGGGGGGGTGGTGGGCGGGTGAAAGGGGGATGTTGGTGCGGAGTGCGATGGGAAGACGGGGCGGAGTGGCGTCTGGGAGGAGGAAGGTGAGGTCTTCCTCTCGTCTCAAAGTTTTCCCTGGGAGCCGGTGGAAGACAAAGGCATTGATAACAGACAAACGAGCTTGGCAGTGCATCTCTTCCTCTGACTTTTCTGCTCAGTTTCTGATATCACTCAGGTCCACGTGTGCTGCTATCTCTTTAATGACACCAGTTCCACCGATGTGGCTGCGGTCAGGAAACGGGTCTGATTGTTACCAGACACTTGACACAGAGGAAAACAACAGCCAAACGCACACCTACTGATACCATGGCCTTAACAAAAACAAGATGAACATCTAATCTGTTGAGAGATTTTAGCTCACTCTTACCTTAGAGAGAAAGACAATAACTAAGAAAAAAAAAATAAAACAATCACAAAAGCAGAAAACACATTTGCATGTTTTTAGTCCGAGCGGAATTCAGATTATTATTTTTTTTTAATTATCTGACCGCTTGTTTCCTGACTTAAACTAAAACTGTTTAGCATATGGACAGACAGTGATAAATTACACTGCGGCCCACAGCTTGATCTTTGATGTATTTCCAGCACATCTCTTGTTATCGTGCAGCTTTTCAAAGAAATCACTTGCCCATCCAACTTGTGTCAAGGGAGAAGGGACATAATGCATTAAAATTCAACAAGAAGGTCTACTCTGATAACTCCCAGATAGAAAACACACAGATGTATACAAAACAGCACACACACATACCCTTCTGGGAGTTTAGGTGCAATGCAAGAGACACCCTCGAGAGCTGTGTCACACTGCCAGCAGGTTTCAGGGCAGGGTGGAAGGAACTTTGTCAGCTCGACGGGTTGTCAGACACATGTTTAAAACATAGCACATAAATGCAAATCCTAGAATCCTACAGTATCGGCCCATGCCTTTCTACAAAGACAAGGATGTCAAAGAATGCAACAAATGTATGCTCTTTTCTTGTTAGTACTGGTCAAAATAGGTTCATATCCAAGTTGAGATCAATGATATGGAAGCATTAGTAAGACCAGAGTACACCTGTGAATTCTTTAAAGATCAGCATTTTCTCTTAATCAGCTCTGATCAGCAGTCAAAAGAATCATTCTTCCTGTTTTCAGCCTACAAACACATATACATATATGATGAGTTTGATATGGTTCCAACAAAAAGCAGATAAAACTTGAGGATTTATGTTTTAATTAATTCATGTAGAAATGAAAATCAGTATGCGATATGTTAAAGACAACTGGACATCGGTCTCAGCCAGAAACAGTCTGAATGATTCACCTTTAACAGTAATGCCCTGATAATTCTCATCACTTTAAAACCTACCTTCATCTATTTACTTTCCAAATGTGATTTTATCTGGAAAAGTAAGTCTTGTTATGTATTATTATGAGGCATGGATACATCACACTTAATCTATGTTTAAGACTTATTTTGAAGATAGAAAGGGATACCGAATTGAAAACTCACTGCAGTGTATTGCACAAGTCTGCACCATTTTAAATTATTTACCCAGCAGAATTTGAGTGAACTAAAGATAAAAGTGAATTTTAACATAACTAAAGCTAGCATCTACTTCAAAAATTACCATGCAAAATATAAAGTTTGAGATCCTGTCATATCTATGTTTGAGAATCTAAGAAAGGAAGTAGTTACTGAGCTGTCCTGTTCTCCTGACAGTCGACTAAAAACACCCCTCATTGGGCAACAACAGTCACAAAGGCATTGATAACTTAGCAATTATTATTAGAATAATAAAGAATTTACAAAATGTATGCTTTGTAAGCACTGTGTGGATAATTTCAATGGTCAACCATTAAGCCCACTTAACTAAAGCAAGCATCTGCTCCTCAGTAATTTTGCAATTGTTTAAGAATACTGGACTGTATTTGATCATCTCAAGTTCAAAGTACAAAATACCAAAACTGCTCAAGCTAACCTTGAACATAGCACTGAAGTGGGTTATTTATTACTTCTGATATACTAATGAAAAGACAAACAAAAAATGTCTATGTTTTCTTGCATTAGGATCACCTTAAAATTAGATGCATGCCAACAAGGATTGTCATGAATCAAACCTGAGCTGCATTATTGTCATGTGAAATCATAAATAATATGATACTGTAATCCTTAGTTCTTCACAAAAACTATTTCTATAACCTCTGTCTTGTGTCGTTCTGGTGGACCCAAAACCTTCTCATCTTTTCATGATAACTTTTGGTTCTACAGTCTCAGAGACCAGAATCTCTCTGTCCTACAGCAAAAGAAGGCCTGTTTTATAAGGGGCAATGAAGAGGTGAATATGAAGGTGGCCTTGATCTTGACCTCTCACCATGGTTAATGTCGACACAGAGAACACTGTTTTAATCCAAGCTCACATATTGCCATCTTGTAACCTCTTCCGGTTCTTCTTCCCTCCCTTCCTCCTCCACCTAAGCCTTCAAGTGCAGTCCTGCAGGTTTTTCTGGGAGGCCGCGTATTCCCCCTCTTCATTAGTGAGAAAATGGACTCTGGTAAACGCTTGTTAAAGCCCTTACCTACACTCTCCCAGTTAATGGGAGTGATCCATTTGTGTCCGTTTCTGCCTGACAAGGCTTTACTGGAAGATTAATAGTGCGGTGTCAGGCCACGGCCACCCTCTGTCCCGTTCTCATTTCCTTTCTTCTGGGACAGACACATGCAATAATGGAGCTCCGTCTTTTGTTGTAACACCGTGATTAGCCAGGGAGGGAGAAAAAAAAAAGAACGGGAATGACAGAATGAGAGAAAGAATGGAAGAGAGAAGAGGACCAGAGGAACATAAGAAAAAAAAGACCTCCCTTCATGACATGGTGAAAGTGTAGGTTTTAAGGTTGTGAATTATAGCCACTTGAAAAAGGCAACGTGATATTATTAATTAATCTCAACATGAGGTGAAGAGAGATATAATAAATCACTTATGGATATTTCTTCTGTTTTAAGATGGTCTTTATCTTGGTATGATCCGCAGAGAGGTCTTAAGAGTTGATGACTGAATGTAAAGCAGAAGAAAAAAAAGAGACAGAGAAAGCGAACACTAAGAGAGAATTATTAAAGAGAAAAAAGTGAAAAAAAGAGCAGGGAGAAGTCCTTAAAAGGCCACCCAGGGTTTTGTCCATCACCCAAGCTCCTCAGCCATCCCTCCTCCTTTAGGGGATGACACCGTCAAGTGCTCTGTTCCTACACTGGGTGAACAGGATAATAACTCTTAATAATTACACTGATATTCCCAGGAAATCCCTCCTGTCCAACAGAAGTGTGTCCTTACATGAGCATCCCACAGTGTCGGAAGTCTGCAAATGTGTCAAATAAATAAAACATTTAAACTGTGACAGAATATTTTCTTTTTGAGTTATTTCATCTCTTGGTCGCCAATTCCTTAAGTGATTTCCAACTAACAATCTAGTAAACACGAGCACAACCAGGCAACCTGTATCAACACCCCCTCCCTCCCAAACCCCTACCACAGTCAGTGCCTTTGGAGACCAGGGTGTTTCTCAAAGCAAAGGATGGGGGATTGGGGCTGCTGGTGTCTCATTAAATTCTTGGGATTGTCTAATTGTCTTTCGTAGACCTCCGAGAGACTAGTACATTATACTCATTGCAATTAACCGAACAAAGGAGCCGAACCGCCCCAGCACAGGGGGACAAGACTGCTAGAGGGAGCAAGCTGTCCAGCCAGGACCAGTACAACAAAACACAAACACGAATACACCAGAGGAGAGTCCAGAGAAACTCTGAAGAATAAGAGAAACGATATGAGGGGGAGGAAAGATGAAGGGGAGTGGATAAAGGGGATGCGATGAGTGAGGGCTCAGACAGATCTTGGGATTGGCCAGATGTCAGAGTCGGGTGGGAGGTTGGGGTGAGGAAAAAGAGGAACGAGGGTGTCTGTGCTCATTTGAGACGCACCTTTGTGGTGGACCTGTCTTGTTTACTGCACTACAGCTTAGCAGTGCGAGGGTCCTATTCAGGGTCCAGGCCTTTCAGTAGGTACTGAAGGAGCCCTTAAGCCCACTTAACTACCATTTTCACACACTCTGGCTGCTCTCCTCTTTGTCCTTGCCTCCATTACATCAAACGCAGGAACAAAGGCGGGGAACAGAAACTGGGGCTGGCAGAATGGCGCCCATCGCAAATATTAATTTGAAAAGGTGTTGGAGAGTAGAATCTACTTTTATGCACAAGGACAACTTGGAATTTTTTTTCCACAGCATGGGTGGGGGTTGAAGGCTCTTTGGGGTCCGCAATGAGCTTGGTTTTCAGGCTAAAGGGGAGGCTGAGGGCTTGCAGTACAATTATCTGAGAATAAGGGGCTGGAGATGTGGCACACTGCTAAGCGTACACAGCGCAGGGACATGCATACACAATGCCTGTAAAGACAACCCCATCTTAGGCCTATGTCCAGCCAGTTGCTCAATATTTTTAATAGGTTAAAGTATTATAAAACCCATACGACAAAAACATTAGATAACAAAAAAGAAAAATAACATTTCTAAATGAAAAACTAAAAAAAGAAATGAAAATAACAGAGCAGTCTAGATAAAGATATTTGAAAGAAAACAGCAATTCAGACACTTAGAGTGATGCATATTTACCATAACACAAACAGGTTGCTAAAATTGACTTATTTAGATCCAATCTAATTGTGTACTTATCTTTGCAGTCCCTGTTAGCAAACAGACATACACATGCTTCACACACATAAGCACTCATGCAGGTGGAAGTAGCATATGTGTTCTCTAAAACACAGTTTTAGCTGGATCACGTGAAAAAAGCTGAAGTTTACCCTTCCTTTACATATAGGCTGCAAAAAGAGAAAATGCACGTTCAACAAATCCATTCATAAAACTCGTGCAGACAGACGCATGTGGACTTGCTTCCCAAGTTTAGGGGGTCATTGCTGGGTGAGCAGTACACTAAAAAGCCCTTTCCTGTGCGTATAGATTGGTTATCGCTGTGATCTGCAGGATACAAACTCTGCTGCTCTCACCCCCTCTCCCATCCCAGTCTGTAAAGGTCTTGCTGCTGGTCAGAGCAAACGCTGGCCTGCCCTGGCCCTCACTCTCTGCAGGCTGGCGCTCACCCAGCTACTCTGGCTGACCCTATGAACATGTGGCAAACTTGGGCACGGCAGACTCAACTCTCAGGTGTGGCCAAGGGGGGATGGACAGCAGGGGGAGCATTGAGGTGAAAAAGGACAGAAAACTGGCTTAAATGTGTGCAGGAAAAACTAAATCCAACTAGCTAGTGATGAAGATAGGCAAAGTATTAAACATTCTTACTGTTGCAAGTACAAATTTGTATAGTACAAGGTTGTCCATTTTTCTTGCCGCCACTTTAGAAAAAATCAGAAGTGTGGTTATTTTTTTCAAGGTGTATAAAGGGTAGTAAAATCTATGGTAAATATTGGTTAACTGTCATAACAACAATGTTAATATCAATCAGATAACAATATCAGCTAAAATTTTTATATGAAATTTTCATAGCATCTAATGCTACGAATGGCTGTTAAAGTTTCTCAGGAATTAGAATAGTGAGAAAAATATATAAGTACAATGAATTATGAGAATGAATGCAGAAAGAACTCCCTAAATGTTTGCAATTTCATCTCAACTGAGTTTCTTGCACAATGATTTGGGTTTAGATTTTAAAGATTAGCTACATAAAAACAGGGTTAAAAGAATTTTGACAACTGAAAAAATAACTAGCAGCACAAAATGTATATAAATTCAGTGAGCAATATTTGGTCTGCTGACATAGTTCACATGGTATGTTTTAAAACTGTCCTTTAGTCAGACAGAAATATTTTTCAAGCTGATTATACCCTCATTCAATTTGGTAAATGATGCTAAAACTAACGGAGAGTGCAAGAGCCATCATGATGATGGGAAAAACAAAAATGTGGCTTAAGCACAACTCATTTTGAAATATTCATCCATCCGTCCCCTAATCTGGGATCAGATTGCTGAGTAGCAGCTGAAGCAGTGAAGAACGGACTTCCCTCTCCGGAGCCACTTGGACCAGCTCCTCCAGGGGAATCCCAAGGCGTTTCCAGACCAGCCGAGAGATGTTTTCCCTCCAGCGTGTCCTTGGTCTTCCTCTGAGGGAGACCACCAGGGAGACCTAACCAGATGCCAGAGCCATCACCACTAACTCCTCTAAATGTGGAGGAGCAGCGGCTCTTTTCTGAGCCCCACCTGGAGACCAAGCTTCTCACCCAATTGGATTAATTAATTATAATATCTATCGTCCAGCCAATTGATGTATTGCTATAAGCAAAAATACTTTTTCATTTGAAAAAAAAAAAACTGACATAAAGGCAGATATGAGCTTTTAACAAGACTAAGTACCAGTCAAACTGACCTCCACTAAAAACAAATACATACGTTAATAGAGGTACTTTCGCTAATATAAAAGCAGAATAAATGTCGGCTTAACCTCTTAAAGAACATTTAAAATGGAAAACGAGAAGCTGTGTCGGTGTGTAGTGTTTGGTGTGTTTGATGCAAGTTAAAGTACATGAGAGTTGAAATTAAATAAGAAACAAACATATGACAACAGTGATGAAGCTTGTGGAGTTAGCAGCGGGTGTTTCGATCACAAAACCATCTATTTCCATGGGGTCTCTGTACCTGATCTCCCTCAAGTTCTTGAGAGCTGTAGAATTGATCTGGCCAAACTGTGTGAGATCATGTGTTTTTCTTCTGCGTGCAAGGATCTCCTCCTTTCTGCCTTTATAACACGCAGTGCTGCAATTTCTTTGCAACTGATGTGATATTTTATGGATCCTACAGAAGAAGGAATAGTTACATCTAACAGGCGCCCGGTGACACTGCAGTAAAGTGGTTAGACAGGAAGCACCTGCAGTGGGAGATGAGAGGGTAAGTATGGACAGATAGCCTAGAGGGAGACTTAGAAAGAGGACAAGAAAAAATATGGGAGCTTGACATGACAAGAGATTTAAAAAGATCCATCTGAATCATTTCTCGTTATGAAAACTTGAAAATTTATTACATACTGTAAAGAGACATTAACAGCAAAATTCTGAGAGCAGAAGAGGAATATGCAGAGAAAATGATCTAGCCTGAAGGTACACTGCCACCTATCTGTCTGAAAAGGTACTACAGTCTCCAAACACATCTGTCTCAGGATCTGTCATTTGAGTTTCAAATTATTCTGAATAACACAACTATAAGAGCGACAAGATCTGAGGGAGAATATGATAGCCCCAAAGAGCTGGCACACAGACAGTGACAGTTTAACAGAGAGAGATACAAAATAGAGAGATGGAGAAAGGGGAAAAAAGGAGAGAGTCCGTTCTACAAAGTCTGTTGTGGAACAGACTCTGAGAAAATACAACAAACATTTGCTCACCTGACAGTCCTCTAAGACTGAACCTCAACCGTTCTGTCATCCCTAGCCACATAATGATTTGCATCAGAACAAGTCATTTGTGTCCACAACATATAATTCTCATCTCCTCACACAATATCAGCACACATAAACTTTGGCGTTTCACAATTACCCAGCTGGGGGAGCGGGGATAGCTGCTGGGCTGGGCTATCACCTCGGTTCATATGCAGGTTCCAGTTCACTTACAGTTCACGCATACGCTCGTCTTTTTGAAGCAGTATCCCAGTTCAGGATCATGATTATTCAGGGCAAAGAGAAGTGTGGCGTGCTATCAATATATCTGCCTTTTCTCCCTCAGTGTCTCTTTTTTTTCTACAAATACTCAAAATTCCCTCAGAGAGTTAACATTGCAGTATTTAAAAACACGCTTTGACCCAATATTAAGATCGATGCAAAGTTCTTCATTTTCATTTTGAATGTCTGTCCTGGGTACAACTAACACCCGCTGCCCTTAGCTTTGACCCTTTAAGCATCCAATTTGACTTACTTTGAAGATGTCAATGCAAATGTGAGCATGCATATTCACATTAATGCACATCTGTAGAAATTTGTTATGTATTATTAATCCAAGGCAAATAAAAGCATGGTAATAAGCATCTTGTGTCCCAAGTAATACTCGAGGCTTTTACTATGGATTAATCAGGGTTAATCTGGTTGGGCCACATGTGCTCACATGCAGACATGGACACAGGAGAGTTTTTATTGTATGATATTCACGCAGGTTTCTCCTAGAGCAATATTTATAGTAAAGACAAAATAAATCCCAAAACAGAGCTTTCCGTTTCACCCATTTGTGCATATAAACTGGCCATATTAAGCAAAAAAGTTTAAAATGATAAATTAGATGAAAAGGTGAGACATCTGAAGTGAAACAAAAAGGTATTAAAGGGCAACAGAGGGGGTAGCGCGACCCACATTTGGAGGCCTTGAGTTCTCGACGCGGCCATCGCAAGTTCGATTCCCGGACCCGTCGACATTTACCGCATGTCTTCCCCTCTCTCCTTCCCTGTCAGCCTACTTTCAAATGAGGGACACTAGAGCCCACAAAAAGACCCCCTGGAGGGGAGGAAGACAAAAAAAAAAAAAAAAAAAAAAAGGAAAAAAAAAAAAGGGCAACAGCGGCACTTTAACTTGTTCTCTATGCGCAACAAAAAGGGGGGGGGGGGGGGAGATTTTGTTACCCTGAATCTTCTGACTCACATTCCCCGGCATCAAGCCAGCTTGCTTTTCCTGCACTGCCACCCACTGCTAACATATGTCACTTTCTTACTATAAGCAGAGCCAAGAGAAACTTCACACAAGACACAGATATGCATATAGAAGCACCTACCCCCACTCCCCTCCACTCTCCACATATATGCACACTTTTTTTCTTCTCATTTGGCCTTCTACTTTTCCTTTCTTTATTTTTATTTTAATCTTCTGGAAAGGAGTTCACCTAGGAGTCAGCGGGACGTACTTGAGTTGCACCTTCAGCATTGATGCACAAAGCTACGCCGACGCAGCAGGCTGGTGCAAAATGAGCAACAAAGATGAGGAGGCACATATCAGCATTTTCAATTAAACACTGGCGAAGAGAGAACTTTTTTTCAAGAATTCCCATACAGACAAAGTGACAAATAGTTTACTAAATAAAGAAGAATATGTATTTTCCCTTCCCCCATCCATTTTCTGATCAGTGAACTCGCTATGCTAATGACTTACAGGTAACTATGAAAGCAAGTGAGGTGTTTAAGATGAAATTAGAGAAAGTATAGGGATTTAAGATGCTATTTAAAACCACATGTTCATTCAAGTTGCAAGAAAGAGTGAGACTTTCACTTGATTCCTTTGAGCTTTTAACCGCCCTCTCTCTTAAAACTCAATGTATTTGTAAATATTTGCAGGCATATGGAAATATCTAACTTAAATAAAGATTTACACTCTCCAGAAACTCAGTTTTGATTACGCTAGCTGCTCTCTCTAACTTGAAATGCAAACAACAGCTTAAAATCTCAGCAACATTATCATTACTTGCTTTTTTTTTTAAATAATAGTAGAAACCTCGTAATACAAATAATACAAATCTCTCAGAAAGAGGTTTATTGATGGCTCTCAGGTCTAGAAAAGAATTAGGAAAATGTCTTTTAAACATTTGCTCCTTAGAATGGAATAATCACCAGAGCATTCCTAGCTCACTTTGACAGAATAATTTTGAATAACTTTAAAAACAGTTTTAATACTTCAGTGTCACTGTTATAATCTTTTAATTCAGGTTTCTGTCTTGTATTTTAGTAATTTGCGTTTTCCAGGCAATGCTCTTACATTACATCGCTGGAGCATTTTGAAGCTCATCTTGAGGAGGATTGGTTGGTGGGTGCAAATAAACAGAGGTCAAAAATTATCAACAAATGTCTGCTTGGAGCATCTTGTACATGTAGCATGCATCTTAAGAATGTCAGCATTCTTGTGTGACATCCTTAAAAGGACTAATGCTAATATCCTTAAAAGGACTAATACTAAAATAAAAAGGAAAAGAAAATAAGTATGATGAAAAGAGATCTGAATGTAGGTTATTGCAGTCTCACTGCACCACTCTTGAATTTCAAACAAGAACCCTGGGCAGAGCAGAGCAGAGAGCAGAGGAGCAGAGAGGGAGGAAAGACGGAAAGGCAGTGGGGTGAGGGAAGGAGCAGAGAGCTAACACTGGAGGCTAACTGGAGGAAGACAAGAGAAGTGGTTTTTAATAAGATAACTTAACTAAAGAGGGGCAACCAAGGGGAAGACATGATATGGATGAACAGAGGAGAGCGCCATGGAGTTGAAAAGCAGAGCTGCCAGTGAAGACAGGAAATTGGGATAAAAAACGTGAATACTTTTAACAAAAGTTCCTCATTTCTTACAGTGCATGGTGCTTAGTATGGCAAATTATTGTATTTTCTATATACTTGCATACAATACAGCTACTTATAGTATATGCATTATACATGTATGCTAATGTCAAGCACTATTTTGAGACTGCTAACAAGCATGTTTAAGTGTATGTGTAAATATAAATGCATATATTAAGCAGGTGCATTGCTCTGACTGGTGGTGCAGTAGGACCAGCTCTTTGATCTGGGGGCTGTCGAGCCTCTGCACTCGCTGAGCAGGGTGGTCTCCCATCATGCTCGGCTGATCACAGCAACGCCGTTACTATTGGCTGCCAGACAGGCCCTCCCATCAACGCTGGTGCTGCACGTCTCTGACAACTTCATTAGCCAAATTGACCCTCTGCTCCGCTGTACTCCACTTTCCCCGCAAAATAAAACGATCGCTGGAGCAACTGGCATCCAAATGGGTTCACTTAAGCAGGTTGTATCCACAAACTTAGAAGAATGGCTACAAAAACTATGTTACGATGAACAAAACTTCTTGTCAGCAATACTGGAATAATCATTAAAAAGTGTGAAATTTAGCAAAAAAAGAAAAAAACTGTCAATTTATGCAGTTTTTTGTGCTTTGTGCCATTATGCTGCATCCAGTGAGGTGTGCTACACCTTTATTATCCACCTAATGATTTTCTTATCTGATGAGTGAAGCAGATAGAATGTGACCAAGAAGGACTGGAATTTTAATTTGCTCTTTGCTATTGCAAAGAACATCAAACCATCTCTTTCAGTCACCTCACTTTTTGTGTCTCATCAGTGTAGTCACAATACCTTTAATATTGCTTCATCTGTGGTCAACAACACATGTAGAATAAATGAGAACAAAGGCTAGACTTGGTTGAAGGTGTGAAGGCATGTATATGAAATGCATGTCCTGATTTTCTTTCCGAGTAAGAAGAGGTTAATAGATAATTGTATCAACTGTGCACATTTAGTTTAAGAAGCAAATATACTTTTACAAGAAGAACTGAGCATTTTTCAATGCTCTAAGTGTAAAAATTACCCAAAATGTTAACCAATTTTATAAAAGGAGACGAATATTTTGCCTAGTGTTGCAACAATAACACTGGATTAATTGGTGGTTCTTATTATCACTTGTCTAATACTGCATGGACAAAAAGGTTTAAAAATATCACATTTTAAGGGACAAAAATCAGAAATCCTTTAAAAAAATCTAAGTTCTGCTGTTCCATATTTTTAGCTTCAAGTAAAAGAAGATAGTGTCACTGACTTCAGTTTGCTTTTCTCTTTAGTTAATGAATTTTGGAAGTAGTCATAAAATGATCAGATTTTTCATATAATTTAATTTAATTCTAAATTACATGAAAACAATTTAACATGTTACATGTAACAATTTATTTCAATTAATATTGGTATGGATCCGTGTTTGACTAACTGAATCAAGCAATATAAAAGTTTCTGACCCATAACCAAGATAAAATTACTACTTAATTTTGTCCTGTATTATTTTGGAAGTTAGAGCTTGAAAACTTTAGGGTCCACTAGAAGAAAATATTTTGAAGCATTATGCATCTTTTGAACAACAGTTTTTTTTGTGAATCCATATATGCAGTTCTTGGACTGATTTGATTTCCAGGTTGTTCAACACGATAGTTATGTGTTAAATCGGGGTCTGGTAGCCGGAGGAGCAGGTAATCCAGGTTTACCACAGTTGTAGCTCAGTGGTAGATAGATGAACTATTGAACTCTGTCTCTGCAGCTGAAGCTCTGTAGAGGAGCAGGCTAATTAACCAGTCACAGAGATGAGCAAAAAAGAAAAAAAGGAAAAAGGAAAAGCCGTTCTCTCCTTTTCCTGCTCTACTTTTACTTCTTTTAATCTCTCATTCATGAGCCCTTGGTGGTGCCCTTGGTGGTGCCCTTGGCACTGGGCATGTAAACTATCATTTCATATCATCACACAGACTGTGGACTGCCGTTAGAAAAAAGGATAGTACAGGTTGCATAATGAGCACAATGAAGTTGTGAAGTTAATGAAGTTGTTTCAGAGGTGATGCTGTGTTGAATGGAAAAGTCAATGGTTATTTCAAAATGTTCTTTTTATGACACGTGAATCCAAATGTGACTGAATGTTGGATGCTGTTTTAAAAATTTAGAGACTATGATGTGCTCTTTAAAGATAAAAATAGCAATTATATACTTATTATTATGGTACTACTTAAAATGATCATGTATTAGCATAAGACTATATTTACTTATTTAGAGTGCCTTGTAACATTTCAACAAACTGATGTCTTTTACTGAAAATCATACCTGGTACTCTAAATATTTTACAAATAAAAGTCTGAAATTTGTTGTGAGTGAGGTTTTGTTAAACCTTTTTATTCCGATACCCCTAAAACGTTAAAAGCCAAGTGACTCCAGCAAATATTACGTAGGAGTGTAAGTGTAAAATCATTGGATTCCCTAAATCTGCACATAATCCCCTGATAAACTTCATCTGCACCTCTTTCATCAAAGCATCTGATTCCCAAATTTTAGGTGTGCTTTGCAATAACACGCTACATAGCTTAAAAAAACAATGCTTGACATTAACCATTGTCTCTTTCTAACTTAATAAAGAACAGAAAAAAGGAATGTGTTCTGGCTTTTCAAGCAAAAAGATGGTTGACTGGATGACGAGAGGGAGAAACTCAAACCTGCCTCCTGCTGAGAAAGAGACGAGTGCTGGCTGTCGACTGGCACGCCACCTGACTACCACAAAAGTACTGATTTGAAACGACAAGTCAAGAGAAGTAAGGAGTAAATAAGAGAAATCGACACAGTAAAAAAGTAGAGGGATGGAGACAGAGAGAGAGAAAAAAGTAGAGAGAGAGAGAGCATGGGAGAGAGAGAAGGGTAATAGATTTGAGAGTGTTTTGGGGGAGTAAACAGATGGAGTAAACACAGCACGGGGGAAACCAGGGGACTCCCACCGAACCAGCTCAATGTGTCACTGACACCGCAGAGTAGAATCAACAAAGTGCTCCGAGGGCAACAAGCACACATGCGCACACACAGCCTCCCACACAATCACACACAGTTCGCCAATTGGCAAGATGCTGGGACCCGCAGCTCCAATCCAGAGCAGTGACAGGCACATGGAGAACAAGCTGGCTGACAGCACATGACAACTACTCAGCTAGTGGAAAAAGGAGAGAACTATCTCCTACTCTTCTTTCTGACTGCAGCTGTAACTTCAAGATGAGCTACTGTGAATATGCATTAATATTTTCTAGATATTTTAAGTAAAATATCTCTTTGTGTTGACAAATAGCTGCAATCTATCTTCTTCCATCTATCAGTCGTGCTCTCAACCTCATCCCGGCACCCATCTGTATCGCTTTCTCTGTTTCCAATTTCTTCCTTGCCCCCAGACCTGCGCAAATGCCCAAATGCTGCTGCTGCTGTGTGCCAGCGTACCAACAGGCCCGTGGGCCTATCCAAGAGAGAAAAGGAGAGGGAGAGAGAAAGACGGAGGGTAGCCAATTAAGAGAGGGTAATGGGAGAGTGTGAGTGTGTGCAAACCAGTATGGGAGAGTGCCTGACTTTAAGCGGCTGTGAGTTCACGTGCTCTAAGTGGATGCGTGCAACGCCATGGGCTGTGCACACACAGCCAAACTTAATTTAGCGGACCCAGGTTTTTAACACATGCCTGAAGCTAGCCAGCAAACTAAGGCTAGACTGGTGAGCTAGAAGTTAACAGGCACATTGCTCTCTTAAAGCCTCTGAGATCTTGTTCCACCCTGAGGGTGAAGGAACTCATTTAGTCATTGATGACCATCACTGCTCACAACCTTGTGGTCATATCTTTTCATCAGGCACTTCATTACTATAAAGCTTTATGGAGAACGAGCCTCAACTTTCAGGACCTTCACAGTGTTACAAGATGTACTACGGGAAGCACTGAGCATTAACAAAACTTCTACAGGAGTTTGTGATTGCTATCAAGTCTGATAGGTTCAAACTGAAGGCCAGAAGTAGCAGCTGAGGATAAAGTTGCCAGTATTATTTTTTTTTATGCTATTTTCAATTTGTCAAAAATGAGAAGCTAAAAATTAGTTGTTTATATTTTGAGCATGTGTGCATGAGTAATATACAGGACTAAGTAAAAACTTCACGTCACATTTTGTCACTTTGCAACCACAAACGGAGAGTCTGGTACCACTGTTCTCCTGAATGACTGGTTAATGGAAGCAATACTCAAAGAAGTAATAAAGAGTGTGATGATAACTCTGGAAGAGCTGTAGAGATCAACAGCTCAAGTGGTGACAATCCCTTAGTTCCCATTAGCCCTCCTGTCCACAAGTAAGGCCTTTAAAGACAAGAGGGAGGTATTTAAATAGATGTATTTAAAAATACCTCTATTTTTAAGTAGCACAGCTCTTGTTTTTGAGTGCTGCACTGCACAATTGTATTCATGCAGAATTCCTATGTTAATGCCATTTATGTCATTTGTGTTGTAAAATATGTCTTTGCTTTGCATTATGTTTTTTTATATATATACAGTACAGACCAAAAGATTGGACACACCTTCTAATTGAATTCAATTAGAAGGTTGAATTCTAATTGAATTCAATTAGAAGGTGTGTCCAATCTTTTGGTCTGTACTGCATATTCAACATCTAAGACCATGTTGGAGATAGGTGTTCATGTTTTTACAATGTCTTTTGGTATGAATTAGTTCTTTTGGTTGTAGTTGCTCCCATTTACACTATTCAGACAAGGAATGGACAGTGAGATTAGGGGAAGACATGCAGCAAAAGCTCCCCTGGAACTGCACCAGAGACCAACAGCCTCTATATAAAGGCACAAGCCTCACCACCATCTGTTTGATTGTATTTATAACGAAAAAAATAAAATGCAAGAAATCTTATCATGATAGTTTAAGAAAAATTATACAATACAGATTTTGTTTTTTTGTTTTTTTGCTTATATGTGTTGGTCCCAACCATTGGGAGAGGAAAAGAATGAACAGATTGGTAAATTATTTACCCATCTTCATGACCGCTTCCAGGAAGGAGGAGTTCCACAGCTGGAATCCCCGTGATGTCAAAGAACTGCAAAACTCAGCACACAGCACCGTTTCCGTTCCCATTCCCACTGCAACCATTGTATTTGGGAGGACACAGACATTCTCTTCTTGATCTCAATGGTCGAGTAAGAAACAGCCTCTCTGAAGAAACCTAAGATCTAAAATAAAGTATCGTCTGCTATCTATATCACCGGTGACCATACCTTGACTGAAAATAGGAAAAGCTGGCTGTTTGAGCTCAAAGAATTTGATTGCAGATGTGTGAGAATTTGTGCCAGAACAGTCAACACAACAAAACACTGCTTAAATATGTCTGAACCTTCAAAACAAATACATGAATGAAAAAAACAGCTGAACTAAATTTTGCTAGCTCTTTTGTGGCCATAGCATAAATAAACGTTGCATTAATGAAAAGCATCAAATAATGGGAAAAATATTGCCTCAAGCTAAAAATCCTAGAATAAACATCTAATTAGGCAGCGTGAAGCTTGTGTGTACCTGGACGCATGCATCAGCATTTATTGCATTGTTCTACCAGGCAAAAGGCGGTCAGTCAGTTCCACAGTCAGAGCATGACCTAGAAAGTGAAACCATACAGCAATGCACTAAATATGTCACGTTTGCTCAATCATTTTCCCTTTCTATGAAGGAACAGAGAAAGAAATAGAGAAGGGGAGGAACAGGGAGATGGAGAAGGCATCTTACTAACCACTGTACACTAAAGCTAATTAAGTAATTTCAAATAGTCGCAGAGGGTACCTGTATGCAATATAGCCAAGGCAAAAGGGTTGATGAAGCTCTGTCATGGCCCCAGGCTAACTACAAAAAAAAAGCCAAAGGAAAGGAGAGAGAAAGAAAAAAAGAACAGGGAAGGGAGAAGAGGGGAAATGAAGTGGATTTTTTTTAAAAAAATAGAAACCCAAATTGAAGAAGAGCATGGATGTCTTTGTGTCTTTGTGTTGTGCAGCAGGAAAAAGGTTAAGCCCCCAGCAGAGTATGTCTGCACACACAGGCTCTCAATGGGGAGCAGGTGGGAAGAAGCATGGTTGGAGGGATGTAGAGGTGCAGAAGAAAAGCTTCAGATAATTGAGAGTTCACTGAACGGCCATCTCTTACTATACCTGTGTGAGTCACTATGTTTAATTCCATGAACCTTTAAATAGGTATTAAATGTGTATAATCATAGAGGCACAAAAACCAAATACAACAGCAGTTGCTCGAGATGAATAGAAAAATCTGTCAATTTTAGTTTGATCCACCCAGACAAATGACTGGCCAATTGCAAGGTGGTATATATTCTGCTTTTTCTATAATATCTTAAGACATGTTTAAAGTTGATTCTGACTGTGAAAGCACAAGATTTCCAGTATTTCCAGTACAACATAAGAAGACGTAGCCATGCTAAGTGCCACCATATCATTCTGATACCAAACTTCAGTGATGTGTTATCATCACTCAAACTCAAAGTTTATGAATGATGTGTTAAAAAATAAAAGATATATAATGTTACGAAAAACTGTACCATAAATCAGGTTGTGACAACAGCAGAGCGCTAGAGTTTGGTGGGTGCTGGTCATTTTGGTCCTTCCTTTATATTTTTGCAGTTTTTTTTTGTTTTTGTTTTTTTGCTCTTAGCACAAATCTTTTAATTGGCACAACTCTAATAGCAGGCTGGTAATACCCAAGCAGACATGAGGAATCAAAGTAACAGAACAGAGCACACATCTGACTACCACACCATCTATACCCTCACCAGTGGAAAGCTTGGCAACACCAGTGATTGAACTGGGTCATAGTCGCAGAGTTTCTTCTTCACATACACACACAGTATAGACTGCAGCATTGGCATCAGGGTGATCACAGGAGAGGGCAGACAGAGGGCTGAATGTAGAGTGATTGGAGTATTCTAGGTCAGCTCTCCTGACAATGCACCACTGTCTCCTAATGTGCTGGGCTAAAGGATTGAAGATGTCTTTGGCATGACGTTACAGCTACACACTGCAATAAGGAAAATCTGCTACATACAAACAAATGAGCCCACGCACATGCACCATGGTACATACAACGTCCAAAAATGTAACCTAAAACAAGACTAGATGTCATCCCGGGGCATTCTGTAGCAAGTTCAAAAATGGAAAGCACGACAAAACGCAACTAATGCTTCTTTTTCCTTCATCAATCTAATAAAGCTGCAGGCAGCAGATCTCTTCTGCAGCCTATAGAGAAAGATCAGCCTGTGGACTTCAAAGAGGTTGCAAGTAGGTCACCACAAGGCATTGCAGTCAGCAAGAGTGAAGTCTCTGGTCTGAGACATCTCACTTCTCCCCACTCTTTTTGCCTTTCTCTCTTTCTGCTGCTCTTCCTCATTTTTGGTACAATGATATCAGTGAAAATTAAAATGGATTATAGCACCCGCCGCTCTTGCCATTCCCCGGGGTCGTACAGAACCGTGTCACTGTAACTGTTACTATAATGCTACTTCTCTATCACTTCCAAAAGTAGCTGCTGCTCAGCAGTTTAACTGATGTTAAATTTAGACACTGAGTGAGACAAACAGAAAAAAAAGACCCAGTGAGAAAGAAGGCATAAAAAATATAGAGAAATACCATGCAGAATTCACAAAGGGTGACCCAACCCTTCATGGTTCTGCAATCTGGATCAGTCAAAGACCAAAGTAAAAATGTTTTAAAAGTGACTTTTCTGTAGTTTTTTCACCTATAAACAAGTAGAGAAATAACTAAGAATTATAAACCTTGGAATGGGAGGGAAAAGAAAAAGCACAATACTAAAGAGTAAAAGTGGATAAGGAGTTTGAACAAGGTCAAATAAAAAATAAAAGCTGCAGGGCCACAATGCATCTCTGAACAATGAACACAAAATAAGTCTCTTAACATCTGACAACCTCCAACATGACACAGAGCACAGAAAATTAGAAGAACAAAAGAAATACACCTTCATTGTGTGAGCTTAGAACACAATATTCAATAGCTATGCAAACCTTTCTGAATATTATGTTCTGTGATCATGGTGGAACCACAGAAGAACTCAGAGAACTGCAATTTATGGATAGAAAGAAGTGTGTAAATGTCAAATTGAAAGAAAAGAAATAGATTGTTGAAGAGCTGGTATTTATCTTGAGACCCTTTCAGACATGAACTAGTTTCCATGAATCTGAAGGCAACTCAGAATTTTGGCATTACGTCTGAATAAACATCCTCCCCACTTTTCCACAGACATTTTCACTGCAGTCGTACAAGGTAGGACCTGGTGACATTTACATATCCCTTTCATCAATGCACTCATCTGAAATCTGAACCATATCAAGACACAGTATTGGAAAAGGCTCAACAAGCATAAAAGAAAGTAGGCAAAATATTTGGATAAAAATTACCAACAAGACAGGAAAAATGTTGTGGTGGAGATTATGAGTTCATGTTCAAGAATGATAACCTTTTTCAAGAGATGACACCTACATTATCTATTGTGTTTGATATGAAATCTTTACAACAAAGGAAGTAAAAAAAAAAAAAAAAAAAAAAGTCCAAGAGAACCCCTGTAACAAGAATACTCATGAGGAAAACTGGTGGTTTGAGCAATTGTTGTTTCAGGCTACAAAAAATTTTATATCCACATGAAAATGTACAGTTTTTACTCTACATGCAGATGCTCCAAATTGGTCTATTTTATACTATATGTATGAATTGTGCTCAATAGCATCTCGGGTCAAGAGGTTGACTGATCAGACATCAACAGAATGCCTCCATGCCCATGAATGGGTAGAAAATAACAAATGTGATATGCAGAACCATATAAAGCACTGTAAGTGTGGCCACCTTGCCATACATGAGTATGGGTATATTTTACAAGTTTTTTGTTTTTTTTTAACAATAATCTTACTTGACGTATCACAGTAGATGCTGCTGAACCTTTCAATCTGCTTAATGAAGAGTAACATGACAGGGTCTTCCAGGTGAAAGCCCATATTGTGCTCCTAAGCATCTGAAACAGAATGCGTCCTCTTTAGGTCTTGTCTCATTTGTCTGCAGTTGTCTTGTCAACAGTATGGTAAATGTATGGATGACTTACTGCTTGTGTATATGATCTGTCATTTTTAATGTTTCCATTCTGTAATGTGCACACTTATGAGCTTAGACTGACACTTATTTGACTGGCATCGGGGGTGACAGCAGCACAGTAGCATATGGTAACGGGCTGCTAAATGTAAAAACCTGACATTAGTGCAAACAAGTCAGCCAAGCATAGTACAGTGTGCTCCTGAGGGGCTTAAGATATAGACTGTCAGCAGAGAGTGGGCTAATAACACAAATCGTCAGACCTACAGCACTAGACAGCGGTGAGGAGGGCCAGATCAAGTATAAGGAGTGGTGTTGAGCATGATGAAACTGATGACAAGGTACAAAGGCAAGTAATCGACACATTATGACAAATCTAAAGATGTGTTTAATGGTTGCTGTGTCTTGAAGAAAATGTGCAATCTGATGTCAGCATTTTTGCAGCATAATATACAGAAAATATGAGGAAAAACTATGAGGGAGTTGCAATGTCTCAAAAGTGACATTAGCACACACATACAAAACCTGATTACATCTCCCAGTGTTGTATCGCCATTGAAATTTGACTCGTTTCCTCTAAAAAATATGGTCTGTCATACATACTGTTTCCTTGCATAATATTTATGCATAAGGTGACAGTATATTCTTCATATGGCTTGTTTCTCATCTCAGAGCACCCTGCATCTCTAAAAAAGTTACAGGATGAATACTCACCTTAATTTACATGTGTTTTTTCTACATCAATAAATTGTTCTTCTACAAAGAAACAATGAATGTATATTATACATGGGCAAGTTAGATTTAGAAACCTGGCTTGATGATTCCATGCACTTTATTGCACAACAAATCCATAATACCTGATAAACTCTATATTTCAGTCATTATATTTAGGTATGACAGAAGAGCTTCATATTTTAGGTATAGTAAAAACGTGATTATTTCTCAAAATATTTTTGGCATTACATTGTTATTTCTCAATTTCAAATACTTACAGATCTTTGTTCATGCCATTCACCTGCACTGCATCATCATCCCCACGTGTTTCACCTGATCTGCCATTGATACGACCTCTTTATTTTTACTGTTCAGTGCCAAAAATCCATTTTTATGCATTCATTCATATCTAGTCCCTTCCTCTGTTCTTACTATCCCTGTGATTTGTAAGTTTTCTTTAATAAAATCCTTTTCATTAGTGGATGTCTGCACATCAGTCCTGTCACTTCACCACAAATTTGACAGGTTGCCATCGTCCCTTATGTGTATGACAGAAACATGTTTGTTAAGGTGTATGGGTAAGGATTGTGACATAACAAGCCACAGCAGATTGACGTAAAACTTTTACAACACCAGAAAATGTCCCGGTATCGTACACAGGGAAAAAGTTCCGATACAGTGATGGGTAAATTTGGAAGTTCTATGATTGTGATCTGGTGCATAGGATTCCAGTTAGCCTTGAGCATATGGCAACTTAGGCGCGAAAGGACACTGACCAATCTCATTTTGACATTGATATAGATCAGGCCCTACTTGTACATAAAACTAGATTAAATTCACAGGATTTTTAGGAGATGCACTTGTACTTATCACAAATGGAGAATTAAGTATAGTTGGGTGGTTGTTCATACATCGTCAGGTGATGTGTAGCACTTTTTAATGGAATAAAATTTTGCACATTTCATTTCTACCTTCTAATTCCTTTTACAACCCCACAAACACCCTGTAATAAATATACATAGACAGAATCATCTCTATGGGTAACTGTCCAGTGGGGTAAATGCGGGTAAAGCAGCACAACATCCTGCATGAAAAGTTATAAATATTTATTGCCCCTCAGAAAACCGGTGGGAAGCTTGCAGCATCTACTTTATTTTCAACCAAATGTTTGGCATTGGAAATATTTGCTGTTGTCTGCCTCTAACCCTAACATACCCCCCGAACCTACATAACCCCTATTTAAACACAAGTTTGTTCTCATCGATCAAAGCATGGCACACAAAGTATAGAAGTTTGAGACCAGTACTGGAGAGATTACAGCAGTTTTCAACTTTAACCCTGAGAGATTCTCAGCATTTCATTGTAGTGTGTAGGCATGTTTGTCTCTTTCACTGTGTGTAGACAAAATTCACAGTAGGTCACTGATATCCTCAATACTTACTCATCACAAAACTCGATTTCCCTCTGGATTGTCAACAGCAACGCACTTTTAACCTGTGTAAACATGCTGTAAGAAAGGAGACTTGTCAAATTTAGAGCAGAAGGAAGGAGCCTTTAAGTGTGCCGGTGTAGCCTATGGATCTGTATGTTTTATTGGTAGATACAAACACTTTAAAACACACACACACACATACATATTAAAACAAGAGTCTCTGACCTTAGTCCTCTAGATCTACAGTCCTGCAGGGGTGGGATGCAACCCCGCTTCAACACACCTGAATCAAATGAACAGCTTGTTTTTTGGCCTTTGCCAAACATGATGGAATCCTGCAGATGTAATTCAATCATTTGATTCATCTGTGTTGGAGCAGGGATGCATCTAAAGCCTGCAGGATGACTAGGGTTGAAGACCCCTGCATTGAAACGCAGAGAAAAGCTGTTATGTTACAGCTGTCAGAAAGTGAATATGCTGCTGCACAGAAAGTCGACTTTACTAAAGATATCAGGATTTTTCTGCGGGTATGCGTGAGTGTCTATGTGTTTTTGCATGATTATATTGGCCGTAGAAGAGTGTTCCCAGTGAGAGAGTGAAGAGGCATCCACCACCCACTGCCTGGGGCCTTCTGGCATAGAGACTAAACAAGACCTTCCCATTGGGACACACATAAACAGCCTGCAGCTGCAAATGACCTACTACCCACCCCTCACATATACAGACAATTGCAAACACACACTCAATCATGCACATACACACAAAGACAGCCTTTTTGATGGTGTAATTTGTTAATTTCAAGAGGAAAAAAAAAATCAAGTCAATAATGATGCTTGAGCTACAAGTCTGTACAATTAGATATTCTTTTTTTTTATGTAATTAATTCCCCTCTCACAACCTCCAACAACAAACCAACAAAAGTGCATATTTAAATGTACTTGTACTGCATTTGTTTCCCATTCATCTCAATGTATATTATGTACTGTGTTGTACATAGGACATATGAACCATCTAGTCAAAGTAACACCAACTCTGGTCACGTGGAAATTGTTAATGATAAAAGACACAACGTAAGCCATTTTCACCATCGGTCAGGTGTTCAATATCAAGTCAGAGTAAGAACAAGAAGAAGTTATTCTTAGCTGTTATTTTCTACAACATGTTAAGATATTTCTGCAGTTCAAATTTTCAGCAACTAACAGGAAGACTGATCTAAGTACTTTATCACAGATCACATTGTTAAATGTACTTGTACTGCAATTGTTTCCCATTCATCTCAATGAATGAATGGGGAAAATGTATTCATTGAATAACACAGACCACTGTTATTGCGTATCATTATTCCCTTATACTGCACAGCACATAGTGATAGAGTTGAAAGATATTGTTTAAATTACTGGATTTCTGGCCAAAATGTTAAAATTCAATTTTAGCTATTTATTAAGCTAAGTCTGGGTCAGAATAACAGGTTCTAGTATTTGCTAAGTAACTGTTAAAAGCACAACAAAGACCAAAGTTACAGACACAATAATTCCTAAACAAGATAACACAATATTTATCTACTGCAAACTGTCCTCATTTATCAATGTCTTTTGAAACAACAACCTCTGTGTTTTCCTGGCCTGAGGATGAACATATCGTCTTCATATCATTCTCTAAGAAACAAATACTGGCTCCTTGCCAAGAGAAAGTCAATAAAACTACAATCAATGCTCTGCTACAAGGTGTGGACACACAACACAGATAGGGGATGATGTACGATTACCTGGAGCACATAGCAATCAGCTGCATTCTCATGCAGTATGCACAATCGTACGCTAACTTACATGTACATTCGCATACATAACGCAAAAGGCACTTAATATGCAAATGTATCTTTTTCAACCTGGAGATCTCTCCATTGTTCGTGGGGAAGAAAGTGAGAGGGCCGATAGATAAATGGGTCTCTAGATATCAAGCTTGGACGTCAGTTGATGAAATTTCGCATACGGCAGCAGCAGTGCTGTTAGGACAGGGAATACCACCACAAAAATAATGTTTTCTCTCCCTCTGATCAATTTTTAATTTGGCCCATGCAGCCAAGCCCTTGGCGGCTTGGCCCCAGTAATTATGGTGGGTTATTGACAGCTGCCTTCCCAGGGGAGACTATTTAAAAGAGGTTTAACCCGAGAGCAAGTCCAGACCCCACAGCCGCCTTTGAACGTGTCAAGTGCATTGATCTGAGCTGAAACCTTCCCACCTGGAGGTGTGTGTATGTGCCTCAGTGTGTGTTGCTTGTAAGGCTACTGTTACAAGGCCATGGCAAGGCGGAGCATCTTACAGGCTTTAACGGACACATACTTGCTCACCAACATTAAAATTGTCCTCTGGCTAAAGCTCACTTGCTGGCAGAATGATACCTGACCTGTGCAGCCACCTGATGCCCTGAGCATGACCAGAACATGCAACATGGTTCCTTGGTTACACAGGAGGAAAACACATTTACATACGGGTTAAATAGAACTTCAGTGGGTAGGGGATGAACTAATGAGAAAGAGAGCAAAAGAATTGACTTAAGAGATGAAGAACATGATAATATAAATGTTGTGACACAACACAAACAGAGTGTGCAGCTGATGTTGAAGAAGACATCATCTGGCAAAAGAGGGAAAAAAAGGGAAAAAGAAGGAGGGGGCTGACAGAAATTAGTGGGATTTCTGTGTTTGAGTTTGTCTGCCTCACTGCCCCCTTTCAGCCTCCCATTGAAATTCAGGGTAGATAGAAACCCCAAGGCTTTTGACACACTCCTGAAAACATCACACCCCGCCTTTCTTCCCAATGAGACTCCAGCATTGTGGCTGACTCACTATCAAGAGAGTGGCAGAGGGCCCTTGCGTGAGAAGTGAAGATGACAGGGTGACAGCAGCCACAGATTGGGTTTTCTATTAGTGACTCTAAAATTAAGTTATTTATACTAACAGAGCATACAAGGCTTTGCAAACCCATTTCTAAACCTAGAACGTCTCTCTTTATTGCCAGATTACTAGAAATGTTGACATGTATGAAAGAGTTTATGTGACAAAAAGTTTTGCATAAATGTGAAGAGTCAAAGAAAATGATATATGGTTTAGAGGGGGTAGAGAGTATCTATGAACAAGAATTTTCAGAATGGTACTAATATTATGTTTTAACAGGAAGAGGGCGAGTTCAAAGTTAGTGTTAGTTTTTATTTCAAAAAGCCCAATTTTATTGAGTTTTCAACTTATAATCCTTTTGACAGAATCTCCAACCTGACATATGGATCTAAGAAGCTCTTCCAGAGTTACAGCTGCTACTCTGACTAACAGTATCCTACCATCCGATTGTCTTGCTAAGTTTGTAGTTTTACCATAGTCTTTTTTGTATAGATTTCAAATTAAACAGTGCTCTATAAAATGCTTCAAGACAGATAATATTTCATAACCTTGATCTAAATGTCTATGCAACTTCCCTCGCTGATCTTCTGAATGCAGTTTGCTTACTAATGTTCTCTAACAAACCTCAATCACAAACATTAAATATATTTATGAATGACTTGTAAGGGCTGTTGGTTGCAGTGGATGTTATTTAGAGGCATCAGTAATGCACCTCTAAATAACATCCACCTCTTTGTAATCCACTAATTTGTGTTGGTTTAACACATAAACAACAAATTGTGATTAAACAAACAAGACTTAAACTATTTTTGATAATCACACTGTTATTGCAGTTAAATAAAGATTAAACTAATTTTTTTTTTCATCTTTGCTGAAGATTCCTGATCATTTGAACAGCCAACCAGCTGGATCTTGGTGCTTACAAATTATAAAAGTATTTTTTAAGTCTTAAGTATTTCCTTCAAAACTTAAGGCAAATTTTGTTCTTCTAGCGTTTGTGGCAAGATAAGTGTGCCTTAAAGAAGAAAAGTATAAAAACTTTTAAAAAGGCTGAAGCCAAAAAAGTGAATGCTACGTTGTCTTCATTTTAAAATCTAGGATGTACTGAATGTACATAAGAGAAATGAGGAAAGACCACATTACAGTGAATGTAAGAAGTCCTTCAGTGTGGACATAAACTAACTTCAGTCCAGGTTCTTATTGGCTACATCAGCAATTGACTGCAGCTAATGAACCTGCCTTTTAATATTCAATATCCCCTCCTTGCTCAATTATTTTAACTGTAACCTTACTGTCTCCGCAACCAACCCACCATCACCCCCTCTGCAGCCCCACTCCATGCACCCTCCTCATCCACCATCTCAGTCTCAGGATGCAGAGCATTGACAGGGCCAGAAGGTAATGATACAGCTGCCATGATGCAACAAGCAGACCTGTCGACTGTCAGGAATTGAAATCATGAAGGAATAAGCTGTCATTAAGAGGCCCTCTCCCAGTAGTGGAGCTGTCAGATGGCTGCCTTCTGCCTACTCTCCCTCAATACTCCCGTCTCTCCTCTGCCAGTCCCACCCCATTTGCAGTCACTCCCTCATCCTTCTCTCATTTTTCTCTTCCCGAATCAATCCTTTCTGTACCCTTCTCCTTCTTTCCTCCTCTGTCCTCGTCCAGCCAATCATAATCCCATCTCCTGCACCCAATACACCCCCGCTTCCCATCTCAGATTCCTTTCTCTTTCCATCCGTACTTTGGATGTTGCTGGAGCAGCCTCCTCTCTTTCCTCTCACCTGTCATTTTACCTCTAGGCTTTGGGAGTTACACCTCTTCCATGTGCGCACACATGCATGGAAGACAACATGCAAGAGGCCTGCAAAGACAGCAAAAATTTCTTCCCCTAACTTAGTATTACTATACACAGTCTGCCAAGTGTCAGAAACACATCCTTCACCTGATGTGACGCGTGTCTGTGTGTGCATGTTTTCTGGATCAGTGCATGTTCATGTGTAAACACTTTAGAATTTAAACACATGTATTTCTTAAATCACATTAATATGTGGTCATTGTACTACAACAAGCAAAGGAGGGCAGAAGATATTTCCCATATAAAACCATAATACTTATTCTCCTTTCTTTATGCATGTGTGTCGATGCATCTGTGTCGCATTGTAGCTGTGCAAGTCTATGATTAAAAGATGCAATCAGTGCTGGTTCTTTTTCTCCAAAAATCATCTAATTGGCAGATGCAGAACCATTTTAAAACAAAGAAGGCTGACTCAGACTTTCAAGAAACCTGCCAAAAACTTTCAGTATAGTGCAGGTGCACCTTCTTGCACAACCACACATGCATACTCCCAACATCTCTGAGCCAAATTAACTGTTAGGTCTCTGGGTGCTGGTGTGTTTTGAAAAGGTAAAAACTCCAGCATTACCTGATTGAGCTCCATGTGACCCTTTACGTTAGGCTTTACATTTCCGGTCAGCTGGTCACAGATAATAAAAATTACTTTTGTAAAATTGAAATAAATTTAAACCAGACAAAAGTGTAGCAATAATGTCAACATTTAATCACGTATCAATATTTTTAAATTAAATTTTAAATTGTAAAAAAGGTGCCATGGTTTATATGCTTAAGCATATAAACCATCTTTAAACATATATATGTATAAACTGTATATAGTATATATATGTACAGAAAACAGAATTGAAAACAATTCTGTTTAAATACAGACTTTATTGTAGCAGCATTGATGAATGTGAAGAGAAAAGCAGGTTATGCCTGCAGCATAAGTCAGTGTTCAAGTCAGTTCAAGCAGTAGCATCTAAGAAGCTAATTTATAGATGACAAAAATATTAAGGAATTGTGCCAAAATACTAAGGAACTATATGTACTTTTCTGATACTCATGGTTCTGACATTTATCAGAAACAAATAATGTTGGTAATTCTAACAGACATGAATTGAAAAATGAATGAAAAATATTTAATGTCAAACAGTGAGGAAAAAAAAGGTTAAGCTTCATTCATAAAGTCTGTGTAAATATCAGGTTTCAACTGTATATTATATAAGATTTATGATTGAATAAGCAAAAGTTTTGGGGAGAAAATCCATTACATATTATTATAGTTATTCTCTCTGAAGGTTCAGCAGAGTCCTCTTCTGTGCATGTGCTTGGAAGGATATCAAGACAAATTTCCCAGTATGACATAATAAACCACAAACATATCTTTAACAGTCGCAGACAGCATGAACTGAGTGGAAATGTGCGCAGCTGTCTTTCCAGCTCACAAACACACTACAATGCTTGTGTTTGCCTTCTGCCTGGATGATGATTTGTCAGGGTGCGAGAACATGATTTCTTGTTTACAGTGATGAATGGGCAACACTCTCACTACACACCCATGTTCTCTATATCTAAGCTGTCACTTTGCCTCAGTGCAGCGCAAGCTTTTCTTTTTGAACGGTGAGAGCAGGCAGACTGTGGAAGGCATGTTTCAGGATACCTGGAAAATTCATGCCAGAACATACGGACAGGCGTGTAACCCCAACCTTTTCCACAGTTGTACACAGCAGGAGAGAGCTTTATATAGCAGGCAAGGTCTTTATCATATTTAGGTGGATGAAGCGAAGGAATGGGTGAGAGAAGGGGAGAGCGGTATCCCCAAAGTCAATTTGAACAGCAGGCCGATTAAATTACATAGATACTCGTGGTCACACTGACAAATGAGCACAAAGATAGGGAGGAAAATAATGAGACAGGCGAAGCCACCTTTTGCTTGCTGACACAGAGATGTGTACATTTCTTAGTAATCTTGTGGTCAGCACAGACAAAATATTTGCTTCATATTATCTCTGCTGTTTCACCTCAACTCCGATCCCACAGAAATCATGCATTATAAAGCTACATAAAAGTTTCCTTGCATGATCATGATTACACTGACAAATATGCTTCATTTTACAAATGTGGCAATATGAGCTTAAATTCTGAGCTGATGATGCTTTACTTAAAGTGTCTTTCAAGAGTACTGAGTTGAGGTTTGCACCTGAGAATGAATGTCTGGCTTTGTTTCTTGTTTGTGGTGCCAGGGTTATGTGATGCTGCAGAACACTACAACTGTTCATCATCATGTAATTTTTATATAACCCCAGGGTAAACTCTTCTTTCCATCCTGCACTTGTATAAATTGTACAATGCAGTTAAAATGAATTAAGTTGATGGTACACATAGTGTGAGGTGACAAACCTCACAGTGATAAATTACTCACCCGAACATGCTACTCACAAGTAAGGTTGGATAAGCGCACATTTAATTTAAGCTTAAAATTCATTAATAGGACAAAAATGATTACTGAGAAGTACCACAATTTAACGCAAAATTTGTTTAGTTTTGGACAATACTGAGACCCTACCTCCATGGCCTTCATGATGAAAGGGATCTGTGTTCCTGAGTCCAGGTCCTGGTTAATGATAAGCCTACGGGCCCATTGACCAGCCCGCACCACACCACTGCCCTGGATAAGCACGAGCAGCTTGTTTGGATTAGTCAAGGCATCTGTGCTAAGGTAGATAAAACTTCTGGGTTCATCATCTGTAGCATCCACCTGAAGATGAAGCAAAAGAAAATAAAAAGTCACAAAAACAAGTACAATGTTTTTAATCACAAAATTAATTTGAAGGCATGAACTTGGAGTATACTTCTTTAGAAATTTATTTGACAAATGTTACAAAAAAGGTCTTGCAACAGCAAAATCTGAAAGATGTTTTAGCAACAATCCAATTTTTCCAACATTTACTAAGAGGAAGAAAATCCCATGTAAAGGAATAACTGTTCTCAACAAAACCAGTAGTGGCACGACTGTTAAACATCTAACAATTTCTTTAAAAATGTAACTGAAGCATTTTTTAAATGTACTCTTTATACTTGTAAAGTGAAACAAAGAAATGTATAATTATTAATCTATATTTATATCCATGTGATATAAATATGATGCATGAGGACCCATATAAGTACACATTTTGAAACGAGGTCTTAATTGTTCTTGGACTTTAATGACATATTTTTTCCCCAACAAACACTCATGGTGGGTCTGGTGTACCGCTAAGGATGGAAATGTCAGAAAGCACAAAGTCTGTGCTTCATCCACGTCCCTGGCTTCTTTGCATCCCTCTCAAGTATGCTTGGAAGAATCTCTAAGGAGACACTGTCCATAAAAGCTATGGGTGGCAGCTGCAAGAACTTAATCCAAACAGACAAAGAGGGCCAAGTGGGGGAGAAAATCTTACCCTTTATTCTCCTGTGCTCCTTCATTCTCTCTCCTTATACTTGGCTGCGGTTAATCTTCTTAAAATCTGCGGTCATAAGTTCAATGCTACGCAGGTGGACGGACCCACCACTAACACGCTAAAATACACACACGCACACTCTCAGTATTCATGCAGGCGGGTGGGCAGAAGAGAAGTATAGGAGAGCAATTTTCCAGTGGAATAATGAGATAAATAGGCCAAGCAGATAAACCAGTAAAAGTGTATGGGGGCTAATGAAAGGCGCTGACTCCGGCTAGGTGATTTATAGACACTGTTAGTGCTCTGGCTAACTCTGGCATGCTTCTAAACACCAGTGCTTCCTAACATCGCTATAAAACTGGTTCTGAAAAATGATCGCCATTTTTGTAAACAGAAAAAGAGCAGGGATAGAGAGGTAAAAAGGGGCCAGAAAAAAAAGAGACAACAAGCCTCCGACAACAAATAAAAAGGGATCAAGAATGTGCACTGAGCCTGGATGAGCTGGGCAAAGAATACCACCACAATGGCAGAGTGGAAAGTCGCCTTCAGCCCAAATGAATGCAAAACAGATTAAGCATCAGCATGCTGTGCCTATTTGAAATGACACATCACAATCCAGTTCTAATTTGTGGAGGAGACACTTTTGCACAAAGGATGTGTGCAGTTGGGAAAGACAGAGAATATGAGGAAGACATAAAAAGAAAAACTGATGGAGAATTAGGAAAGCCGCCTTCTCAAAATCCACCTTTCTTATTTTTTTTTATTTCTAAATAGGACATCCATTATCACTTCGAAGCCTGATCATTCACAGTACCTTACAATATTCACAACACATGGCCTTTTTCACATTTTGTACTGTTGAGCCCACACACTTCAGTGTATATATTTGCATTTTATGTGGCAGACAAACAGAAAGGCTTCATTTACTGTAATACACCTAGAAAAGAAAATCCATGCAACTGTTTTCAAAAGTCACCTTACTAAACAGATTCCACATGTTTATTTTACACAGCTGTTCCATGAATAGCTCTTCTTTCTAGAAAGAGCTCTTCATGGAGCTCTTCTGTTTATTTACTAAACAAAAATTTATCTACTTCTATTTAGTAAATAAACAGAATCAAGACTAGTTCAATTTAATTCATAAGAACGCTCCGCTGCAATTTGTCACAAGTTGCATGTTCACTAACAAAAACAAACTTTGTCAAGAAGGTGTCCAGGTTAGATGAGACTGAAGTTGAAGTTTCTGAATGCAAACATTGCACTTCACCATTTAACACACCGTGGTGAAACATGGTGGCGGCAGTATCATGAGTTGGAGCTTCTTTTCTTTAAGAAGGTGGTCAGAACTGATTTGAAGATGGGTGGAGCTAAATGCAGAGCAATACTGGAGAAACAAGTGTGCAAACCACTAAATATTCCAGCAGGACAATGGCCTTATGTGTTAAAATGGCCCAACCAAACTGTAGACCATGAGCAGATTAAGAATCTGTGGTAAAACTTGAAGTTCTACCTGAGTTTGAGCTATTTTGCAAAGAAAAATGAGAAAAATGTCCATCTCTTGATGTAAAGGGTTTACTATCTCTAAAGAGTTGCACATTTAATTTAAATAAAATGTGTTTTTCAAAGTACTGGCTATTGGAGTCTGAATATGAATGCAGTTTTTTAAGATTCTTATTTATAAAAGAAAAATCTCCAAATCACTGCTATAAAGTAGCTCAAAGGCTACATTTGAGTGCAATTAAGCACTACCTTGTGTTGTGCTTTTCAAGCAAGACCCCAGTAAAACACTGCAATATAGGAAAATATGGAAATGTTCAATGCCCATGAATAGTTTTGCAAAGACCATAGTTATATTTAAATTCTCTTAATTTTCAAGATACTTACAGGAAGAAATTCTTTAGTCAAGTTGCACTTTTTCTCCAACAGTTCGTAAACATACTTAGTGATGATCTGAAAAAAAAAAAGCAGAAAAGGCACTGAGTCAGATATACTGATAACACTGTCTGATGGAGTTAATATTCTTCCTGGCTGCTGATACAAATAAATCTGTGAAAGAGAAACTGTGTACACATGTGAACAAGGAAGCAGCATCCACTGTTATACTTGCCACCAAAAATATAGAAATGCTCCTCAAAACCCCCATTTGCCCTCTAGTGTTTGTGCGCATGCAAACGACTTGAAAGAGTCTGGTTTTATACTGTACATGTGTGCGTGTGTGTTTGCATGTACAGTACAGTCAGACTGTTGAGGTTGAAAGTGCCAGGAGAGGAAATCTCCTGTACATGCAAAGGGCTGATGTAAGTTGTGTTTATCCCTGCAGCCACAGAACTAAAGAACCTTGTATACAAAGTCACTCCTACCCCAGGCCAAGCCTTTCATGGTTCAGTGACATTAGCAACGTTCTTTTCCCCTTTTTTCCCCGTTTCTCTTTCCTTCTTTTCATTTTTTTTTTCCACTTGTATCCTGCTCAACTGAGAACAGACAGGAGCACTTTGTGGAACAGATTTTAATTCTTGATCAGGTGCGAAAGACACATACAGAGAACAAAAGACTGAGAACAGATGACAGCAAACACAACCAGTAGCTATAAGATGCAGCGCAGCAATTGATGATGGTTCCCCCAGCGGTAAGAGAAGCCATGTGTCCCGTCTGTCGTAACAACGCTGTGTTGGGTGGATGCACCACGGGGAGAGCTGAGCAGCCTGGTGTCATGCTGTGCTGTGAAGTCTTACTTCCATGCGCTTTTGAAGTATCATCCTTACTAAATCAGGAAACCAAAGGCCAGCGGTGGCGCCACAGTCACAAAGCGTGTCGGCGCTCCAGTCATGCTGAAATGACTGACTTCGAACACAAACAAGGATCTACCAAAGACCATTGCGCGTCAAAGCACAAGAGATGAAGCTCAGATGTCAGCTAAGTGTGGAAAGAGGAGAACTTCACTTTGACTTAACAACAACAGATTGTGCACACATTGTCTTACAGAGCCATTCATTTCCTTTTAATATTTTCAGTTTTTGTTAAGTGGAACCGTCACATAATTTTAAAGTGAGGAGATATTAATACACAGTTGTCAAATGCAACAGAATGCCTTCAGATGTCAAGACCAAGCAATGATCCAAACAAGTCTGGAGATGTTTAAGGCGAGTTTCATTTATAAAATGAGAGAACTATTTGATTCTCTAATTGAAAATGGAATAAGTTTGACATAACTGCAAACCTATGAGGATATGGCCGTTTCCCTAAACTTCGAGGTTAGTAGCGCATCAATCAAAGAAGCAGCTACAGGATTCTACTGCTGAAATGAGAGTTCCTTGTCACATGACAAAATTTAAGCAATCCACGAATTTGGTGCTTCTAAAGTGAACCTTTTAGAAGTACCAAATACTTATGCAAAGAGTTGCCTTCCTGCAGAACACAGCTCTTACAAGCATACAGAACTATAGTAGAATGGTTTAGATTTAAGTATATCCGTGTGCTAAAATAACCAAGACAAACTGCAATTAATAATCAGTGGCAAGATTTGAAGAAATGCTCTCCATACAGTCTGACCGAACTGGAGTAATTGCAGCAAATGGTAGTTCATTGAAGTACTGACTAAGAGGGGCTAAATAAAGATGTCGGGTTGACATATTTTTTTATTCATAAAATGTTTGGAACCATTGAATTATTTTATTATTTATTATCACAATTCTGCACTACTCTGTGGTGGTCAATCCAATCAAATACC
Organism: Gambusia affinis; assembly: GCF_019740435.1. Classification (NCBI taxonomy): domain Eukaryota; kingdom Metazoa; phylum Chordata; class Actinopteri; order Cyprinodontiformes; family Poeciliidae; genus Gambusia; species Gambusia affinis. The sequence goes on from NC_057870.1 coordinate 11,962,729, forward strand.
CTTAACATATGCTATAAACTATATTATCAAATAGGTAGAACATGTTAACATTGTGTGCAAACACTGGTTAATAATAAAATAAAAAACTAGCTATGAGGTTAGGATATCAATTTGTAATGAAATATATATATATATATATATATATATATATATATATATATATATATATATATATATATATATATATATATATATATATATATATATATATATATATATATATATAGAAAATCAACTTGGGAAATCTTTAGATTAACCCAATCCAGAAGTGGCAGGACTTTTATTATTTTCATAAGTTTTGATGTATGCAGAGGAAAAATATTATTTAAAATGTCAACCTTGAGAAGATTCATTTAAACTCTACTCCATCTAAACTGTGGATAATTGTTGAAATGGCAAGACCAAAGTCATAGAGAGAAAAGCTTCACTCATACACTCAATGCCCTGATAAGACCAATATAATAATGGCTTTATCTCAGAAGAAGAAAGAACAAAATCAGGTAATATACAAATGTTAGTGTTATGACACAGAGATATAGCCCAACAGACAGACTAGATGATATGATCAATGCTACCATTTGACCTTGTGTCTGTGTGGGCTGAAGGGACGGACTGGAGGAGCTAAAGCAGCAACACTGAAACATACCAAACCTCAAGCAGCTAATACGCTAAAATGTCAGCTGCTCTGGTGAGAACTAAAATGATTCCTGGCCTCGCTTTGCTCATACTTTATGACATCAATAGGCTTCACATGAAATTTCTTTAGCAATATTTTATTTGTTCTGTGCCTCAGGTGGCCCACGAACTATTGATATAGGATAAGGAGGCTGGTGTGCTCCGATAATAAATGTGTACAAGTTTAATATCCAGATTTGTGTATAACCTTTTATATCAGGTTATCTAAATGCTTTTCTTTGGTCTTACAAGATCTAACTAGCATTTATTTCTAATTTACTGACAAAAGAATACAGAGATCATGGAAACCAGAACACACTATAGGTCCTTCATCAGTTACCTCCTACGACAATGTCTCAGCAGCTGATCAGTACAATAAAAATGGCCTCTTTGTCACCTAATTACCAATGTGTTATTAGTGCTTTAATGAAACGCCTGCAGGGAGCTGCAATGCCATTGTCACTAGGACAAGCATGGGGAGTGGATGTGGCAAATATTATCAAGGGACATAAAGAGAAGCAAGAAGGGGATTGAGAGAAATAGATTGAAATTAGTTCAAATCAGTACATATACTATTTATTACTGCTTTATTTTTAAGCAAAGGCAAATACGTTCAACAATAAACAGACACAGTTTCAGCTGCAGAGCAAATCACAGCATTCATCATAAAGGACAGTTACCGAACTATCAAAATCCTCTTAAATCCGTCTCTCGAAAGAAACAAATTCAGCAGAAATCAAACAAAGAACAATTGTTCTTAACTGTGAGAGGGTCTGTAGATGGGACACTCTGATCTAACTTCTGCAGCTGTGTCCACTGTGACTGCAGCTTGTTTGTGTAGGGGAAAGATTGTGGCGGTGAACCAAGAAAAGGGGGATCAGAGCGGAAGGAAGGGACTTAGATTGAGGCTCAGTGGGAGGAAATGAGGAAGACAAGAAAGGAGAGATGGCAAAGTAATCCTCAGGAGACAGAGTCTCATGCCAGCTCCCACTGATGTGAGCACCAAAGAGGACAGAGCAGTGGAAGAGGGAGTGGAGAAGGAGAAACAAAGGTACAGTGCACTGCCTTGATGAGACGCTTTGGAATGGGTGGGCTGTGTCATCAGCTCCTTGCAAATCTGGAATCGTCCCCATAAACAGTCTCTTCATCACTTACATGAGGTCAAGGTCTTCACGAAGAACACTGTGGCTGCAACTAGATATGCTTTTCAGAGACCTCCCACATACTGTGTCTCCAGGAATCAGTCTGTGTGCGTTTCCTGCATCCCTGTGTGTTCTCCCACTGATTACAGCAGTCATGCCTGGTTTGGCTGACCACACCTGAGGCAATAAGGAGATGATCCTTCCCAGGCACGCACAAAGGGGAGGAAAAGAACCAAATAAGGAAGAAGAGGCTAAGCAACAGTCATAATGGAAGAGGAAACATTTGGCACAAAAAGAACAAAGGAAAATAACTAAAAAGGAACCGAACAATTCAAAAGTCTTGCTTTGAAGAAGGGCTAACACATCACAAAATATTTGATCAGATAGAGATATTAGATGTGCATTTCCAAAAGTAGAGATGTGATAGACCCAATATTTCAGTGATTTAATTTAAAAAGTGAAACTTAAATACTGTACACATTCCCACAGGTGTATTTTAAACTATCATTCCTGTGTACTTTGAGTGTTATAGCTTACGACTGATGAAAATATAAAATTTGGTGTCTCAAAATATCTGCAGTCTTTACGAAGAACGCTTCCAACTTTGCAGTTGTCACGTAGAAGCCAGAAACAATCACTGCTGCAGAAGCTGGATGTCTACAGAATCTTATATCCATGCATTTTAATGAAAAGTTGAGTGGAAGGAGAAACCACAGAGCAGACAACCACAATCTTGAGAGAACTGTGGAGTAAAGCCAATTCAAGATCTTAAGAATTACAACACATGCAATATGATTGGAGTTATTGCTTTATTACCGACCATTTTCCCTTTTTAAACCTACCGTAATTACTAGCATACATTTCAACAATTCAGTGATATTCTTATTTATTAGCCTTTCAATCTGAAAACAACTCAGTAACGTATTAAACTATTTCTAAATGTAATTCAAAAGATTAAGCAACTCTGAACTGTATGACCCCATCAGAAAATTAACAAGGAGACAGTTTAAACAGTCATCTTGGCCTAAGACCGAAAATGTACAAAACTCACCAAAGAATACAGTATTCACACTTACACTCACACGCACACAGTAAAAGTTACTGAGACACACACCTCTTGTCTCTACGGTCCAGAGCTCTCTCCAAAAGCCACTTACCCATAGACACCAGAGAGAACAAGAAGAGGCATCAAAGCTGTTTATATAATGAAACTGAAAGAGCTGCTCTGTGCCGTATCACTGACTGCACCCAGGAAAGCATTCCCTGCTTCTCCAGAGAATAGAGGAAAGAAGGGGAAAAAAGAAGAAAATCCCCCCCGAACAATGCAGCACAACAAGCGCAGCAACAACAGCAAAGCACGCTCAGAAGGAGAGAGGCTCCAAAAATGAGAGCGCGCGTGAGGCAATAGAAAGGTTGTTTATTTTAAGTCAGCCTTGTGTACCAACAGAAAATGTATTAAAATAGGGCCTATTGTTGTGAATTTGTGATCTATCAGTCGGCGTGGGAAACAAAGAGAGAGAAAAAGAAGCTGCCGTAATTCCCATGAGGTCTCTGTCATTCTTCTGTCAGAGGATAGAGGACTCTCCAGGGGAAGAGAAACTTCTCACATACAGACTGACTGACAGACTGTTTACACCTAGCGCACATGTGCCTCTGTCTCACTTCTGCCCTGCCCTACCTGCTCCGCTCATTGTACCAGCAGCATAATGACCTCCTCAGTTGTTAGTTACGAAGCTGGCGGAGAGACTGTTTAAAGTCTCAGTGAGTGTTTGATGTAGTGATAGACGCCAGTGTTGTAACCACCAGTCCCCTTGTCTTTCTTCTAAAAACCTCCCTACCTGACATATCGTTTTCCAAATTTCTTTTTCTTTCATCAATTAAAATTCAACTCTTTAACTCAGTTCAACTGTTTTCATCCAGATCTGTCTGCCTCCGCCTTCCTCCGTCACCCTCTTCTCAGTAAAAGTAGTGAGGGATTCCTGGGCATGGGACGTCAATGCAGCCACCGGCTCTGGGCAGAAACTTGTCATTTGTAGGAGGGAGGGATCCAATCGGCTTCTAACCAAAATGGCCTCCTGGGACTTTATGTAAAGAAAAAACTCCCATGGATACAATAGCTGATAAATGGACGATACCTTTTTTGTTTATGCAACTGCTTACACAGCCATATTTTAAGAAGTAAGCAAATTTCTTACATGCGTAAGAGCAAAGATAAGGGAGACTGTATATTTTAGCTTCTGAAATAGTTTTAACACAATTACCACTGTGCATTTTAATGCATATTTAGCTATATTTGGTGTTTGTTATAAAATAAGCAGCTATAATCTTTTTTAGAAGGGACCTAATATATTTTGATACATATTATATTAAACTGTCACACATGTTCTGCAGAGTATTCAGTATGCTGGGACAGGATGGCTGGAAATAAATACTTTTGAATACTGCTAATTATGTCTCTTAAGAGGAATCAAAATCTCCTAAAACTGCCAGCATATAAAAGTTTTATAAAAACTGAAGACCAGAAATCAACCAGAAATCTCTAATATGTCGCATTTATAGAGGTGGGATTTACAGAAGTAAAAAACTTTGAGGACCGCTGTTATTTGGTTACCAATACCAGAAAAAAGCCGGCGGAGAAAATGGATAACAGAGACACTGCAGAGTGTGAGAGAAAGAGAGAGAGAGAGCTTTCTAATTCAGCCATCTGGCTAGCTTTACCTCATTATAATATTCCAACTGGGTGTGTGTGTGCGTGTATGTTTACAAATTTGTGACTGCCTTCCATTTGACAGATGCAGACAGAGCAGAGAAGAATCCTCATTTATTAACAGCTTAATAGAGCTCCATCTGGGCCAGGCCCTATGCTTGTCTTCTATCAGAGAAATTTATCAGCAGATCACAGGAATTAGACGCCAACTGACACCTACACAGGCTAAGGTGACCCTGGTGAACTGAACGACACTGCACAGATAGCCTCTAGTGTTTTACAGCTGGAGAGTAGCAATTATGACAACAGTTGGTGCCAAGACTGGAAAATGCTCATCTAGTAGTTTCATTAGTGTGTAGGTATTTTATCCCCGTGTTTAATTTTGTTTGCAAGCTCAAAACAAAAGAAAAATATATTGCTGAATATAGTAAAGTGGTAGAGCTTTTTTTTGTTTTTTTTACATAAAATAGCAAGTTTTCCAATGTTCTTACTAATTTACCAATTTAGTCAACAAAAAGAAAAGCATTAATATTGCAGACATCTTTACAGATTATTCTTCTCACAGTTTCACCCTGCCATCGATCAAATTTATTTGTTGGCATATATAAAAAGAGAATAAACCTGTAAACTGTCAAGCAAATACAGTCATACCAGCTTATTCACATACTTTCTTTAAAGCAAACAAGTGATGGACCCCCACTGGGGGTTAATTTTTTGCTTAAAATAACAATCTGATGAGACCCTGGTAGGAAAAGACTATATAAATTAGCTATATGGCTAATGTCTATTTATCATGCCAAACATATAGCAAAGTTTGAACAATATTTATCTTTACAGAATCAAGCACATCTCTGTTATTTCCGCTTTTCAAACAGTCACACCAATATCATTCATTGCCCTCCTTCCATCAGTCTCCTTTTCAGACAAGGTTGAAGTGCGAATTGGACATCTGGTGCTGTGATGTGTCTGACAATATGGGCAACACCCCGGCTACCCCGCCCCACAGCCCCCTGATGCACATAAACAGACACACAAAACGCATACACACTTTCAGCCCTATATGGAAAATGAGAAGCTGAGAGGATCAAGAGGAACTAAAGGGGGAGAAGACAGGAGAGAGGGAGAGATGGACAAAGGTATCCTTCTCTAGTGGGGAAGAAAGGAATCTGAATGAACATTAAGGGAAACGATGATGCTGCTCTATTCAAAAAGAGGCAACATGCACGCATTGCTTCGTGCCTGATTATATCCTCCATCAGCTTGCAGACTGATGGGGGAGACTAGGATGTACTAAGCAGTAGCATTAGCTGACAACAGACTTGTCTGCATTTACACAAACTCTTCTTGTACTTTCTCAATCTACCTGAAATAAAGACTCGGCAGACAAAAAGAGATCCAAGCCTAAATAAATCTGCATGCATCAGCTACACAGGTGCTGAAATAAGAATGCAGGTATGTTTGTGTGCCTCACAGCTTTAACCTCAGACATGAAGAGCCTGACTAAGCAGCCTAATCCACTTTAGAACCACAAGTATACAATTCAGAATTTGTGTTTATTTATATTCGGCCTTACAAATCTTTTCAAGCAAGAAACAATGCATTTCTACATTCTACTCTGGTACAGACATTTGCAGATGCACTTTTTTTTTGGTGGCCTAAGAACAACAGAAAGATAACATTGCTTATTCAGAAAGTGCTTTTGTGTTCTCAGCCAGTTAATCTACTACAGCACAACTCATACGATATTTGCTCTCATTACACAAAGTCATATCCGCAGGGATTCTTTTATTGTATTTCTAATGCAGATACTTCTATCAGTCCTTTAATCTAAGGATAAATACTCTTTGCATAAGTTTGATAATTATTCATTTCTTCTGAATATCAGGTGCAGAAGTTAATTTAGTTTAAATGCTTGTGTTCCTTGAGCTCCACAGTTTTGCTGCAGTCAAATATTTGTTTTTCATTCTTTTTCAGATGATGACAGATACTGCCTAAGCATGCAAAAGAAAAAAGAAGGTAACAAAAACCTTCAGAGAGGACTGGCTCTCTGAGGAGCCACTGTATACCTGCATTAGAAATAATAAAAACATCCAGGTAATCCCACAAAAGAGTCCATCATTTTCCTTTGAACTTCAAAGAATGCACACAACAATTAACAACAACATAGTAGGGAAAGCAACCAGAAAAAGATGATTACAAAGGAATAGTTGTCTCATTATCTAAATACATAATGAATATAGTGGAATTGAATTAGAGGGGAATTTTAGGATACAGCATATTTGGGTTTTAGTATATAATTATATAGTGAAATCCATTTTTCCCCACAATGGGTTTCTTCTGTTTTCTCTTAAAAAATGTAAAATAAAAGTGAGAAGATTGAACTTTATCCTGTTTACAACTGTTGTTTTGGGGGCATCGGGTGGGTCAGTGGTAAAGCAAGAGCACGTTTCATAGAGTCTACTGTTCTCGGTCAGCTGCTTCAACTCTACAAATTAATCTTATCCGTTTCTGTTTCAACTGATCAGTTCGGTTCAGCTTATATTCCCTTTTGATTCATCAGTCAAAAATGGTTAATCTCAATCTTGTCCTTCTCTGCTCCGTTCTGTTCAGTTGATGGTTCTGGATTTAGCACCTTGGACTATTTTTGCAAATTTCTGTTTAAGATATCTAATATCTTAATTTCTAAATTCACATCTAGTCCCTTCTCTGCAAAGGATACGTGTACAAAGCATTGCATGTCACTTAAAGAAAGCACCTAAATTCTCTGTTCAAAGACATTTTGTTGGTCCATTTCATAGTACGGTAGTACAACAGCCTCCCTTCCACTTCAACAAGACCTCAAACTGTGCCGCTCACCCAAAATGAAAGATTGACTGTTCCTGTTTTCTAACATTTTACTAGTAGTGTAATCTACTTCTTGTATTTTCAGATAAATTTGTATACAATGTTTTGTGTATTGTCCGTTTTACCAATATTGTTATCTTAATAAAATAAAAAGCAAAAAATTTTATGCGATGATCGTTGGTCAGCCAATTCTGCAATTTATGTACTTTCAACATAGATGTTCAGCATAATCATTGTTTATGTTGTCCACCTGCAGTGTCACACCATCAACGTCAATGACAATGGGTAAAACAAATCTGTGTCCCTGCATTAAGAGCACCGAACATCACAACGTCCCACATCATCATGTTAAATGTTAAAATATTTGGATCTGTTCCTATGCTAGTGTGGTGATCCTAGTTTTTCTCTGTTTCGATTTCACAGTTTGGAAGAATGATCATTTTTGTTTGTGGTGTGGTTCAGATCTTTGTTGATTAAAGACAACTTCCGGACCTCCACTTAAAGTTAGAACTTAAAGTTTCAAGATTATTAAAGCAGAAGAAATTTACCACACTAACAGAGCATATCATGTTTCATCTGCATAAAAACAAACAAGGGATGACTTTTTTCAGTATTATCACAGATGTTATAGGGGGTGGACGATGTCACAATATGAGAATATGGAGAAACCTACACATGTTAGAGATCTTGTAGAACAAATGCATTGCAGGATCAAATATCGATACAAATATATTATTTTGCTACATTTACATTGATACATTAGTTTTTCTATCTTTTCCCTCCATTTCCTTTAGCTTCATAAACTAGCTTTTAGAAGTAGCCGATCAAAAGTGAAAGTTATTGATGTGCATTGATTCCCCTTTAAATTAAAACAGTTTGTAAGTTGGTCAACAAAATCCAAGTCCAACTTTACCTCAAGTCTTGATTGGTGTTATGTATTGTCAATTGTACGCAAGTTAGCAAACTTTAAAAAAAAGAAAAAAGCTCTAAAAATCTGGTGATAAGCATTATTTGGCCAACATGTTCTGCTATATCTTTTTCTGTGTGGGCTTGTTATTCAAAATTGTCAAATATCAATGTGGTATTCATTGTGACCCACCCCTATTAGAAACTACACATATTGTGATTCTAAATATTCAAATTTCTTCCACCTGTTAAAAGCTTTTCAAAAACTCAAAAGATCTCCTCCTTGGATTCTGTTCCAGAGATTTTCCAAGGTAAAGACAGGCAAGCTAGCTGCAGCATAAAAAGAAAAAAATAAATATTATGTATGCATGAAAAAGTTGTAATGCCAGCAGAAAACCCACATTACCTCTCCAAGAGCTTCATAACGCTTTTGGTTCCAGCGGTGCAGATCCTCTCTGGCATTAAACTCAAAGGGTTCACCTGTTTGTATGTGGCGGAGCTGGCCATCTGTGAGAGACACAACATGATTAGTAAGGATAACAAGCAAATACAAAGAAAACAAATCCTTAAAATTTTGGGGCAATCATTTTTCTATGGCTTATTGCATTTTTTTTTTGTTATTACTCCTCTACTAAAAAGTCTTATTCAGACAGTTTTCAACTCCCAAGTTAAGTCATCCAAAACCTATTCCTTGGCTAAACAACACTAGACAGCTGCTATTCTTCAAAATTCTACAAAAAATGTTCCTTTTACCTGGATCCTGTCATGATGGTCTGGTATTAACATGCATCTTGGCTAATTTACACATATGCAGACCTCACTAAAAGTGGCCTGTCACCCATGGAATAAAACTTCCAAGTTCCTTAATTTTCCTGCTCAAATTAAAATAGTTCTAAAGCTTGAATTATATTAATAGTGAGATGTTATTGTTACTGCAAAGTGTAACTTTGTTCTGATTTCTCTTTCTCTATAACCTTGTCCATCAAACCTTACTTTATTTTGACATCAAGCAGCAGTTTGGCTGATAGCATTTTTAACAGAAATGCCTCAAATACTAGCATATTGTGTGTTAATAAGCAATATTTACACACAATATGCTAGTATAGCGTGATTGTACACTATGCTTAGTGTATGCCAGCGTAGTTAAGGAACTGCACTAACCATTAAGAATGGGTGCACCCAACAGTTCATTTCTAGGTTGTGACAGCAAGAGGCACTAGCAATGCAACCTACAGCCATACTGCTACAGACAGAGGGGGTCCAGGTCTGGGCATACAATTAGAACTATGACTTTGTCCACATCTGGAAATTATTATGATTCAGCCAAAATGCAAAGGTCTTTGGAACATAGCTCAAATGCTTTATTGTAATTCAGAGAAGCAAGAGGAGTTTTAAAAGCATTAAAGGTTTTACTCATATAAAAACTCATAAAAGAAGAAAATGCTGTTCAGAGGTGGCGCTAGTTTTTTAAATAATTACCCTTCTGCAACTGCAGAGCCCATACCTTAGCAATGAGCCCATCGATCCTGCAGTTGACACTACAACACAATAAAACACTAAACGGTGTTAAATTTAATTTTGACCTTTATGACTGCAAAGTTTGTGAGAGCTAAATGACAAAAAGTACACATACTTAACCCAAATAGCCAGGGGGGCCTCATACTTTCTCAATTATTGCACAATGTGAGCATATAAATATAATATCTTTGCAGGATAAAGGAATGCATGAAGATTTTTTTTTTATTTCCTTCTAAATTGCCCCCATTTTACACCTCTATCAACGTGATAAATCTTACACTACTCACTTACCGTGTATCACAGTACTTTCATAGTTGTTAGTTGTTAGATAACATGTAATCCTGAATGTAGGCCTGGTATGTTGTATTTAGAAATACATTTATGCCTGAGAGGTAAAGCAGGAGACAAGTGAAAACTTAGTATAAAGCAGTGTGTGCACAAATAGTACCTTGAAGAAAATAAATTATGCATTCATGGACGGGGTGAGTATCAACACTACAGCCTAAGAAAAGGGGGGGAAGACAAGAGCTATAATGAAATCCCACTGTAGGAATGGCGTGTGTGTGCGGGTGTGTGTGTGTGAGAGAGAAGGGGATCGTCGGACGTGGATGTACCTCTATACAAGAGGAAAAAAAGAGAGGGGGTGCGAGATGTGTGTGTGTGTGTGTGTGTGTGTTCGGGTCTACAGGCTGAGGGGTGATCAGCTCCCCCCCACCACACCCTCCATCTCCCCCAACACAACCTCTCAAAGGAATAACATTTTCTCAACTTTTCTCCTCCTTTTCTGTCATAATTAGCATTCTGTTCTCAATTTGGCCGCTTAATTAGGTGTACATAACCTTGGATTTCCAGTAATGGAAAACCGGAGGGCTGGCGAGATGAAGCCATCATCTTCAGTGATTAAGATACCTGCAAACTATTGTACACAGCCTCTTCTGTATTCATGTCATTACATGGTGAAATTAACATTTTTGTTCCACTTGTCTCAGGCTACGATAGCTGAGTTCAGTTATATTAAAATAAAATAAAAACCCTTCAGGCCAAAGTGACTTAGTCGACATACTGGAGACTTTGCCAGAGGGCCACTTTGGCTTTAATAGTCATGGTATCCTTCGAAAACAGGCCTAAAAGAGATATTGACAAGACATAAAGATTTAAAAAGCTCCAGTGTGAGGTGCTATCTTGCGTTTCAGGTTGAAATTTTTGGTGAGATGTTGCAGAAGTAGAGAAATAAACGGGGGAAATGATAGGAATGGGAATTTGCAGGAAGATGAAGGTAAAAGAGTCTGTGTTTTTCCGCCTCCATGGTAGACTGAGCTAGGACTTGAGGGTGGGAAGAGCAGCTTGTGGGTGTTGCATAATTTCAGGTGCTGAGTCTGTTCTTAGGCGCAGCAAGGTTATGCAAATTCTCCGTCATACAGAGGGCAAGGCTGAGTAGGTTACTGACGGGCCGTAGAGTACACAACATGTCCCCTACTCAGCCAGCCAGACACTGACAGAGAAAAGTAGAGATAAGAGAGACAGGGCAAGAGTCTATGGAGGAATATTAAGAGCCAAAAATCTACTGGCAACACATTCGTCTTCCAATTTCTCCTGAATCCCTGCTTTGATTACTGCAAACCAAAATAATCATCAAAAGATTGTTAGATCATCTACACCTGAACAAGTACGAGTAGATTTTCATATTCTACTACCTTTGTAGATTAAACATGGGTGCGGTCTGTGAGTTTACCCATTTCCTATGATTTGAAGCACCCTCCACAATTACTGGTAGCTCTGATAAAGAGGGTTAAAAAAAATTTAAAAACATTTTCACACAAGATTTCACTCTTGTTTGCGCCTCGTTTCCATCCCTCTGACTACACATCATGGGAAAAATAAATATGGGTCCTCATCCAGGCTTGTTTGTCACAATTTTTGTTATCTAAGCTTTCTATTTATTACTCTGAATGCAAATATTAGACAAAAACAGATGTCCACACCAACCAAACCAACTTGAAAAAGTAATTGCTCCCTAAACCAATAACTGGGTCTGCCAAGCATGGCTGCAGCAACTGCCTTCAAGGATTTGTTGTAACTAGCAATAACTCTTTTATATCCCTGTAGCAGAAATTTGGCCCATTCTGCTTTGTAAAATTATCTGTATTTTGACACATTGAAATGTTATCTTCATTTTAATGTTTTAGCCCTTCAGCAGTGGTCTTAAGCCTGTGCTTCAAATTCCAGCCTTAAGACTGCTGCTGAATCCCATTGTACAAACTAAGAACACTGATGCTTACAGTCACAAAACGAGAGTTGTATGTTTTCCTTCAAAGTTTTCATGTAGAGAGCAGAATACATGGTTTCATCAACTAGGCAAGATGTCCTGGTGGTAAAGAACTAAAGCAGCCCCAAACCACCACATTACCACCATGCTGTCTGACTGTCTACAACAGTGGTCCCCTACCGGTACCGGTCCGTGGACCAATTGGTACCGGGCTGCGCAAGGAATAATTAAATATGTCCGTTCTATGTATGTATGAGTCTGGAGGAGCTTTTATTTTGAAAATCCTAAACCGGATGCGGTTACATTTTGCGCGCCAACATGCAGCAGAATGAGTAAGAAACAACAGCATCGGTCTCGATCCCCACAATGCGCGCACAGCCCCCCACCCCGGTCCGCATAAAATTTACGAAGGGTTGACCGGTCTGCTGTACTAAAAAGGTTGGGGACCACTGGTCTACAGTATACTGCCTATGCTTGCAGGGTTGCCTGGATAGGCAATGACACCCAATGACTGCTGCCTATCTCCAGCAGTCAATGGGGGAGAACTGATTTCCAGTCCATCATGGGGAAACGCAAAGAACATACAACCATACTTCCATCCATTTATCCATCCATCTTCTTCAGCTTATCTGGGGTGGGATCGGGTCGCGGGGGCAGCAGCTTCAGAAGGGAGGCCCAGACTTCCCTCCCCACAGCCACTTCTTCCAGCTCTTCTGGGGGAATCCCAAGGAGAGACATAGTCCCTCCAGTGTGTCCTAGGTCTTCCCCAGCGCCTCCTCCCAGTGGAACGTGCCCGGAACACCTCACCAGGGAGGCGTCCAGGAGGCATCCTGACCAGATGCCCGAGCCCACTGACTACTCTTGATGTGAAGGAGCAGCGGCTCTACTCTGAGTCCCTCCCGGATGACCAAGCTTCTCACGCTAACTCTAAGGGAGAGCCCAGACACCCTACGGAGGAAAACCATTTTGGCCGCTTGTATCTACGATCTCGTTCTTTCGCTCATGACCCAAAGCTCATGACCATAGATGTGGGTGGGAACGTAGATTGACCGGTAAATCAAGAGCTTCACTTTTTGGTTCAGCTCTCTCTTCACCGAGATGGACCGGTACAGCACCCACTTGACGGCAGACGCTGGACCAATCCGCCTGTCGATCTCCCGCTCCCTTCTTCCTTCATTCGTGAACAAGATCCTGAGATACTTGAACTCCTCCACTTGAGGCAGGACACCCCCCTCAACCCAGAGAAGGCACTCTACCCTTTTCTGGCTCAAGACCATGGCCTCGGATCGCCATCCCAGCCACTTCACACTCGGCTGCGAACCGCTCACACAACCATACATGCACACACAAATCTATGAGCAATGTAGGGTATTCAACTGACTGAACAATAGTGGTTTTGCACTGTGGAAGGAAGCCATGTTACCTGAAAAGAACCCATTCAAGTACAGGGAGACCATGCAAACTCTCTACGGAAAGACCCTAGATTGGGATTTGACCTCAGGACCTTCTTCATGCAAGGCAACAGTGCTACCAACTGTGCCACTATGCAGCCCACGCTCTGAAATCCTATGTTAATTTAGTTATGACAACAATAAATTTGATTTTCTCAGCTTGATCGTAGAATAGGGTGACCATATTTTCATTTGGAAAAACCAGGACACCTTGGAGTGGGGGTGGGGGGTTCTCTGCAGCAGGCCTACGTAATCCTACAATAACATAATATCGCTTTGGCATACTGACAGCCACACTATCTACCTTCTGATTAAGAACAGGGCTGCCCGCACTGACGCGGCTCAGGGATTACGGCACACGCAGCGCCGTGCGCAGTGCCCTAGTGCCTGTAAATTTAATTTAAACAGGACATTTCCTCACTTTCTAAAAAAAACCCAGGACGCCCGGGACAGGACGTGAAATACGGACATGTCCCGGGAAATACGGACGTTTGGTCACCCTATCGTAGAAGTACTCAACTAATATTGCAGAGTTCAACCTCATCACTTCACCTTCGTTAGTGTACGTTTGTGAAGTTCATGCCTCTGGAAGTGGAGGAAACTCTGTGATACTTTACAAGGTATCCTCTTTCCCCCCCACCAAAAAAAAAAAGACAAAAAGGGGGTCTTTTTGTGGGCTCTAGTGTCCCTTATATGACAGTAGGCGGACAAGAAAGGGAGAAGGAGCGGGGGGAAGACATGCGGCAAATGTCGGCCGGGTCCGGGAATCGAACCTGCAAGAGCCGCATCGAGGACTCCAAATGTGCGAGGCGCTATCCCCTACGCCACCACAGCACGCCCCAAAGGTATCCTCTTTTACTGACTCTCCTTTCGAGATATTTGTATCCATTGTATCCATATCCATTTCCCACCATTTAGCTGATGGGAACAGCTAAATATTCCCAACACTAGCCTTGGCAAATAAAAGCCTCCCGAAAAAATTCAGAAAAACGTTCAAGATCGCATCATTGAAAAACATCTTTAAATGTGTTTTTGATTCTTTTATGAGCCCTGAATGTCTGAACGTTTGTGCATCAGCATAACAGGCACCGTACTCAAATTCACAGTAATTTTCAGCATAATAGTCATTAATCCTACATTGTAAAACATGCTAAAAACATTAAATTGTGAAATGATAAAAAAAAAAAAAAAAAATTAGGACACACTTTCTCTGTGACACCTGAATATGTATATATTTTTATATATTTTTAAACATTCTTAAAGGGACATAACTTGAATTAAGTAAATGCATCATAGTGTATCTCTTGCAGAAACTGCCTGACTATAATTTGAATAAAAATCTTATTCAGATACATTTAAAGTTCAAAGTTTCAGGGAAGCTAAATCCCTCCTGATTTAAAGAATATCTTGCTAAAGTTTGACAGCGAGTATTTTTATGTTATTTATGAAGGGTAAAGGTAAAAAAGGGTTAGGGTTTTGAAAATTTTTCTTATTTTCAAAATTGACCAAAAACATAAACATTTTGCTAGTAGTGTCCTTTTATAAAAACTTGGTAAAATGACTCTCTAATGTTGGCTTAAACAATGGTTTGTCTGTATTTTAACGGGATAACTGTCAAGATAATTTGATAATTATCTACTTACTTCCCGTGGATGTATAAGGTATTTAAAGTTTCTGCATCCAGTTTTATTTAACAGACCATCCTGCTAATTGAACCTATTGTTTTAGTCTCTTTGGATCAGTTCTGTACTACTACCTACTGCTTCTCAACAAGCAGTAGGTAGTACTGCTCTACACAGTGAATAAATGTACTTACTTTCATTGAAGGCATATTCAAACTCCTCCAGTGTATTAGGGAAGACGAAAGGAGGTTCATCTTTCTTCATCAGTTCATCTAAATCTATTCTTGACAACAGATCTATAAGCAAAGAAACATGGCAAGTTAAGAAATAAGTTTACACACATTTAAAACTATATAGTGACAGTCGACTGTATATTAACAACTCCAATCCAACCCAAACCCTCAGCATAGTTGTTCATTCACCTTTGAGCGCAGTGGTTTTCTCCCTGTCCTCCTGGCCAGCGACCTGGGCCATGATGATCCACAGTATGTACAATGCTGATGTGGTACAAATAAGATGAGAGCGCATAGGTCCGTCCTTCATACAGATCACTGAGATTAAACCTGCCACGAGTCAGGGGACAATATAGAAAATATAAAGAAAAGAATAATTATGCTGGCTTTTGTATTACATGTATATCTGTAGCTGCTAGACACCGTCGTACCTATTGATACATATTGGTAATTGGGTCACTTATTGTTGTCATGTATACATGTATTTCTAATTAATTAGCCCAAACATAAAGAAAACAAGCACTTAGTTTAATTGTTTAGTAAGGACTACGCAGGTAGTTTCCACACGTGCAGCAACCAAGTTAATTATGCACACTCCGCGACATTTTTCTTATTTCCAAACCGACCAAAGATTTAAACATTCCTTCACGCCCACTAGAACAGACCCGGGACTTTGTCCACAATAAACAAAATCTGTTTGATGTTTCGCAGACTTAAAAAAAAAAAAAGCTGCTCTACATGGAACAACTGCGAACAGATCCATTAAGATATATTCGTCTGTTTATTCACACATTCACTAAAACCAAACGTCATAGGGAGCTTTACAGAGCACCGGGCTGTTCACTGCAGATGCATGCATACTTTATGTTGAACTCACGCACCATATTTACTCAGCGACTGTCCTGTTGCTGCTGCTTCCTTCAAATTTCTGAAACAGGAAGGACTCTTAGCACAGCAGCAAAGAGCGCGTGAAGCTTCCGGGTTACCGGGGCAACGAACTGGAAAGGATATTTAAAGGGATAGTAGCACAGGAGCAGCAGCTGTCGCAACGTGCTGAACAGACAGCAGATACTATGGCGGAAATATAATTTTGTATTTTTGTGCTGGACTTCAGGATGTGCGCTGAGTTCTCTCTCCCTGTCTATTACAATGAAAAATTCAAACAACGTATTGCTGTCTATATATTGTTTAGATCTAAAAACCCTTTACAAGATTCATGCATCAGCAAAGATTTGGACTTTTATTTAAGTATTTCCCAGGTCTGGATAACAATAAGGGGGCGGGGGATATTGTGGCACAATGTGCATATTGCTAATTTTCTCCCCTCATCCCTTATCCATCCGTTCAGATACATACATGTAGGCCTGTCTTTAATAACTAAAGATACATGTAACTGGATGTAGATACAAAGCCTCCATCCAAATGCTGTGGGCTTTGTATTCAACCTTTAGAGAAATATTGAAGGGAATTCATTGTGAATTTTTATACTCACTTTTAGGACTAAAAACCTGCTCGATCAAGCGTGAAAAAGACATGAATTGCGTACAACTTTGTAGCTTTTATATTTCTTAATTCTGTAAGCAAATATGTTCAGTACTGAGTCTGAAACCGGTGTTATAATATGTAATGTTAACAACATATTTCTCTGTTGTATAACTGTGAGAATGACGTCTTGTTTGGGATCTTTAAGAGAGGTTTGTATGAGTGGTAATAGAAAAAAAAGAAAAAAGAAATCTGCAAGTGTTTTGTGTCCAAGCAGCCAAAACACTTGGCTGAAATATATGTGCTTTGTGTACTGATATAAAAAAAATAAATAAAAAAACTTTTGTGAATAAAAATCAAAATGGAATTTTTAATTAAAACCACATAAAAGCAAGAGTAAAGTTATTTTTGTTACTTGAACCAGGAATCTTTGTTTGTAGGGGAAGAAAAGTATTCTATGACAAAAATCACAACAAATCAAATCAAAACCAAACAAAAGCCAGACAATGCTGGCTGAATTGTGTGTTTGAAATATGGCAGTTGTTGATCAGTTGTTGTTTTGCTGGTATTTGCTAGAAAGTGCAGAACTTGGAATCTGACAAACCACAACCAAACTTGAGCACTTGAAAATCAGACTGTTATGCAGCTCTGTTGCCAAAACTGTATGCAACAAAAACCAAGATGTCTATCATACAGTATTTATATACAGACTGAAATTTAACATTTGACCTCTGTCAGATTGAACGAAAAGAATCTGAACAGCAGTTTTCAAGCTTTGCCAGAGATTCTCATTTGGATTTAGGTCTGGACTTTAACTGGTTCATCTGAAGACATGACTATCATTTGATCTACTACCGCTTTTCAATTTCAGTCTGATGTGGCAACATTACTTTTTATGGGTTTCTTTCAGCAATGAGTCTCTCCCATGAAGGTCAGATTTATTGAATGTACAATTATTTAAGTTATAATTTGTTCTTTCAACAGATTGTCTCACCTGAGCTGTTGATTTCTGCAGCTCCTTCAGAGTTACCAAGGGCTTCTTGGTTCTCCTTACCCAGCCTGTTAGTTGAAGTGCACACCCGTGTCTTTGTATTTTTGCAGTGTTATAATCCTGATGAAGGTTATTGTTATCACATGACCCTGCTTTAAACACCTCCACAGCAATATATATATATATATATATATATATATATATATATATATATATATATATATATAAATATATACCGCTTCCTCTGACACAACTGTCACCTTACATGTACAGTATTTACTGACAGCTAGCAAGAAAGTGAAGATCAAAAGGTAGGTTTTGTGTGTTATACGTACAAAACAATACCAAAACAGTTTAGTTTGACATTTTTTTCACATCCATCTATCGACCCACCCACCCATCCATCCATCCATCTATCTATCCATCCATCCATCCATCCATCCAATTTTCTTTCGCTTTATCTGGGGTCGGGTTGCAGGGGTAGCAACTTAAGAAGGGAGGCCCAGACTTCCCTATCCCAGCCACTTGTTCCAGTTCTTCTGGGGGAATCCCAAGACGTACCCAGGCCAGCCAAGAAACATAGTCCCTCCAGCATGTCCTGGGTCTTCCCTGGGGAATCCTCCTGGTGGGACGTGCTCGGAACACCTCACCAGGGAGGCATCCAGGAGGCATCCTGACCAGATGCCCAAGCCACTTCTACTGGCTCCTGTCGACATGAAGGAGCAGCCGCTCTACTCTTTGTCCCTCCTGGATGACTGAGCTTCTCACCCTATCTCTAAGGGAGAGCCCAGACACCCTACAGAGAAAACCCATTTCGGCTGCTTGTATCCGCGATCTCGTTCTTTTGGTCATGACCCAAAGCTCATGATCATAGATGAAGGTGGGAATGTAGATCAACTGGTAAATCAAGAGCTCTGCTTTTTGACTCAGCTCTCTCTTCACCACGACACCACGATAATCCAACATATAAAAATTACATCAAAAAGATAATACTATTTTATCTAAAAAAGAAAAAGAAAAAAAACAATCCTTACTGAAGTACAATTGTGGTTGTATTTTAATGTGTAACATTTTACCAACAATTATTCACACAAATAAAAAACACAGACACATTTAGAAAAAAATATGTTTAGCAATTATCATACACATGAATATTTTTCAAGTTTCCACTAAATGCTGACTGATAATTTATGGTGTGGCATATTTCTAGAACACATCAAAAATCAAAACAGGTAATATTTTGCTTCCAAACTATATTGTTTGATGTTTTTGCAAAAGAAAGCATGCTGATGCTACTCTCTCCACCCACATGGTCTTAAAACACATCAGCTACCTACAGTGATCACACAGTCCTATCTTGTCCCAGACAAACAAATCGCAACTCTTTATTTTCCGGAACTGGTTTCCGCAGATGTGCTCCAAAAAGATGAAAACGCACCTGATGCAGCATTGAAAGACAGAGAGGATTTGTCTCAGGTGTGTGCAAACAGAGGAAGGCACCAGCCAGTGCTCTTTTTTTTTTGTTTCTAGTGGGGGTTTTTTTCTCCATGTATTTGTGCACATACATGCAAATTTCCAGTACATGCACAGGCCAACATATTCCCACCTATTTGTGAACAGGGGTGCATGTACATGTCCACAAACAACCACCTTGAGAGTGCCAAGAGAATATAAAAAAATTACTACATAATAAAAACTACATTGGTGTGCACTGTTATTGGGCAGTACTTTTATCACAGGGCTCTGTTTCCCCCTGGGTCTGATTTGTTGGTGTCTCATCAGTTCCAGAGGCATCTTGTGGTCCCGCGCTGCAGCAGCAAACAAAAAAGGCTTTCTGAAGTTCTTCCACCATTGCTCTCTCTCCATCTTCCAGCTCCGCATCCTCCTGCATATCCCACCTGGAGAGCAAGGAGACACAACAACAACAGCTGTTATTTTTCAGCAAACAGTTCTGAGGGTTAAATGAAAAACCACATTCAGCACAATCTTCTGAATTTGACTCCTATATGTTGTTTTGATGCATTAGGACTGTGCCAACATATTCAATAAGCTCCCAACCAAATTGGTGTTATCTTTCTATATTGCTCCTCTAAATATATCTCACAACCATGAGGCACCATGTGCCTGATTTAGACTCTCACTAAACGTTTATCCAAAACTCATTTTGGTGCCAGATTTGCCGACTTATGTTTGCACATTACATTTCTGTTAAAATATTTGAACATTAACTTGCATGTTTTCCAAAAGTACAAAAGTTAAAAGAAAATATTTGGTACTGCCTCTGTTTCTAAAGTGAGTTGCAAAGGTGCTAACACCCCTTGGACTTTCTACAGAGAACCTTAGTACACTGAACACAGCGGGGAATTGTGAAGATGTTTTGATCAGGATTAGATTATGAGACAAGCCTGGATATTTCATGGAGCACTATTCAGTTCACTATCCAAAAAAGGAAAGAGTAGTAGGTCAACTCCTTGTTGTAAACTTCACCAACCTAACATTTATTGAAGAATAGAAAGGAGAAAGTTGTAGGTAAAACAAAACTCTAGCAAGTTCAATTTGCTACAAAATAATGGAAAGTAGGGCAGAGGCTTACTTTCCAACAAGATGGATGCATAATGGATCTAAACAGTAACCCAGATGTACAATAAAAAAGTTTAGCTTTAATCACAGCCAAACAATCTGTTGATATGGTCTAGTAAAGGTCAATAATTTGAGATAATCTTTAAAAAGATTTGCAAATTGATATTCACAGAAGATCTCCATCCACTCTAACTGAACCTGGGCTATTTTACAAAATGGGGAAATTTCTAGTTGATGCCCCCAAAAGCTGATATTATCACCCAACCTTTATCAAAGGGGGAAAGACGATGTGGTTTTATTTGTCACAATCTTTGAAAACAACATATGACTACATCTCTGCATTCAAATTATTTATTACTTTATATTGGTCTTTCATAGTAAATCCCTGTAGTCTTACTGAAGTTCAGTTGAAATGCAACAAAATGTAGAAAAATCAATGTTTAAAAATTATGCTTTCAAGGCACAGTAGATCAATGTTTTCTACAGGTCTCTCTGATTTCCACCATAGACAAGTTATCATTCAGCGTCTTCAGAGCAATCTCAGTTTGGATAACAAAATTTTGCAGAATGAATTAATGCAGCTTCATCCCATTCAATCGCGTCTACAGTATGTCTTCCTTATACATTTTCTAATTCTTCAAGCTACAGAGTTGGATCGAGGGCTTCAATGTGAGGACATCAAGGTTAGTCTCGTTGTAATTCACTCACAGTATTTTGATTGAACCCCTTGACGAGCGACTGTGGTCAATCAAATCCACAAGGATGGGCGGAGGGCCGTCTTTGAGCCGCCACATTACACTGCCTCCACAAAAGAATTATATCTGTTCGACTGCAAATGATTGCATTTTCGTTGCAATCTTTCCCTCCCCTTTTATCCTGTCTTGCCTCCATTCCTATTTCCCTCTACAGCCTCTGTGAAACGTGCTGTATGTTTGTGCTTTGTAGATGTGTGTGAAGTGTACAGTGTATATAAGGGCGGAAAAGAGGCAGGAGATGAAGAAAATCATGTGTTCAATGCAAACCCTAGTCTTAGTAACAGATTGTGTCTAGACCAATTTGAGATCATCTTGACTCATTTGAATACAATTTAGGGACAGTAAATATAGTAATTATTCTTTTTATAGAAACTTCCACAAAATACTTATGTCATATACCTTCAAGGAGCACACAGCAGTTACCTTTCAGAAATGAAGTTGACAGTGCAGATCAACAGAAGTTGTGATGTAGCTTTGGCATCAGCAGTGAGCACGAATTATTCCCATACCATTCTTTTCAAAACGATATCAGTAGAAGACCTCATGTTGGGATCCTTTTTGTCTGAACAAATGAGTCATATTACAATTCTACACCTTTCTGTTTATGCTTTTATGCCATGCAGCTTGGCAGACCAACAAACCATTACCATGTCACTCCCTGAACTTGAAACACCAACTTACTTCTAAAGAGATCAGCCAATGCAGGGCAGTGACTATCTCACTATGTATGTCATGGGGATAAGAAAGACTAGATGTAAAAGCAGATTCCCCATAACTTTATCCCTGTCCACTGTGGTTCTTGTTTATGATACTATTAGTCCACTAATGGTCACTATTTATATGAAGCCTACATCCCTCTGTTTACTTATAAGGTGTCATCTGAAGGCAATGGACTTTATTTATGGGTATCAAAGAAAAGTGGACTGAAAACAACCTCATACTGCACTCTTCAAAGTTTCATTTGTGACAATTATGTGCTACTTTGTGTATGTCTAATACCAAAATCAAAGAGTTGGTGGCTTTAACATGACAAGATGCATAAGTGCTCAAGTGGTGAGAATAGTTCAACGATCCATAAAATGAGAAGACTGAAGAACAAAAAGGGAAATCACACAACTTGAAAAGAAGTTACACCTGATGTTTTTATGAGTGACAAAGAATAAAATCAGTTCTACCGAATAACCATTATGAGATTCAAACGCTCCCACATTGAGAACAATACAAATGTCACACGGCATGCAGAGCAAGAGCAGCAATTGTACGAGGAAGAGCAGAGAGCCAGAAGCATGGCACCTAATAAAAGAGTGAAAGAGGAAAAGAGAGAGAGGGGAGAGCGGAAGGAAGACAGGAAGGTACGGTAAAGGTTTTTCAATGTTTAATTTTCAAATAGGATTAAGCAGAATGACATTTAGCTGAAGGTTACATGCTCAGCATTGTCTTAGCTGATATTGATATGCAGGAGGCACCCTGCTTGTCACCGGGACAAACACTGTTGATGAATGAGAAGTCTTTCCCTAGGAAGGTGTTAAGTGCAAATTTGAAATGAGAGTAAGACAGAGGTGGGGAGAGAAAGAGGGGAAAAAATAAAGAGAACACACACAGAAATCTGAGTACATACAAACAGAATTACCACAATAGTTGATGTAAACTGTCACTAGATAATGTTGGCAAAACTGTAAATTGTTGCGTAAGGTAAAAGGTTGCTGATTTGCCGGGACTGGTTGATCTCATGCTGAACAAAACACACAAGGTGCTTTGTTATGTGCATCTAATTTCAACAATCATGACACAACAACGCCTCTTAGAAACGCATAAGTAGGCTAAAGTTGACAGTAACTTCACTGTATCCTCATTTCGGCAACTTTTTCCCCGGAATTTACATCTTAATAAGGCGAGTCTTACCCTTTAATTCTTATGGGCTCTGCTCATTTCTCATGCATTAATACTGGAGCTGCTGACTTAGCTCTTCCTCTGAATACAGAATAGGACACACATATTAAGACTCATATATTTACAGGATTGATGCCACGAGAGATTGTCTCAGAGTGAGATGAGAAGGGCTGGTTCGGATCGGTTTCAGTGTGTGAGCTGTACTAATCACGGGAAGGCTGCAGACAAGAGACAGGCAGCATCCTTCCTGCTTCTTTTAGCAGAAAATGTATTCAAGATCTTGCTGGAAATCAAGCAATAAAACACAGTGTAGATAAAACCTCCACAAAGGTGTTTCTCTGAGCAGCAAAGAACGAGAGAAGACCTAAACTGTAAGAAGTAAAAGAAGTATTGCTTGCACTGAACTTGGTGCAAGTGAACAGAAAGACAGAGAGCTTAGATCACGAGTCTGTGGCCAGTGGTTTCTTTAGCAGCTGTCTGTGGTTTCTCTCAGTGTCGGGGTGTTTGTACCGCTTTGGCTGCAGTGCCTGCTCTGCCACCGGGACCTCTGTTTGTTTAATAAGGCGCGCCTGTCAAACAGAGAGTGCCACCGACAGCCAGACGCTCTGCTAAATGACTCTGACAGCAAGCTCTAATCAGAGGCTTTGCACATTGCCACAGGGCCTGGAGAATCCATCATAACCCAGGCCTAAATATTTAAAGTGCTAAACTTTCCAAAGGTCAGGCCTTTCCGTGGATGCCAGGGCGACATGTGTCAGTGAAGTGCACAGTGAAGTGGGAAGAGAAGCACATATCAACGGGGACACATGGAGAAATACAGAGCCGGCTACATTCATTGGATAGATTGTGGAGAATTCTGGGTTGCCCCTTCATCACTTTCCTGTTCAGCTCACTCAGCTGGGTTTTTTTTAGGATTCAGGTATGGGAACTGAGATTGGGCATTGACCAAAGTCAAAGTTATGTCTTGTGAACAATTTCTGTGCATTTTCTCTCGCATTTCTGCCAAAGGCAATCAGAATTTTACTAAAAATCTAAGGTGATTATCAACCAAACTGGTAAACGGATGTTAGTGCTTTCTTAGCTCTAGTTTTATGTGTTTCCTCTACTTAATGCTTAGATTGTGGCGAGGACATTCTATTCTATTCTATTCTATTCTATTCTATTCTATTCTATTCTATTCTACTTTTTCAAAGTTTTTACTTCACATGTTCATGTTTCTGATGCTTTTTCCTGAGGCATTTTGAGACTTTTTACACATCTATAATATGGATGCCAATGAATTTGAGCAGTAGCATTTAAATGTTTGAATTGTGCACATTTGACACCATGCTACAGACATCCACTGGATTGTCAATCAAACTTTGAATTAGTGTTGCAGTTAAATTTGAAATTATTTTCTCAGATTTAAATAATTCCTCAATTTACATCATGGCCTAAATGGCTACAACAGGGAAAGGTGTCTCAGAAAGAACACTCAGATTGACTCCATCGTTTCCAGAAACATTACAAACAATACCTCAAACCTCAGCTTAAAGGTATAAAAATATCCGACTTTCTGACAGCAGTGGTGCTCTCTAAAGACAAATGAACCTCCTCAGCTACGACAACTTGACCAGGACTGGTCTTCCAAACTCAAGCAGTAGCTCTGTGGTGAGATCAGAGCTCAGAGTGTCTGGTTATGAGTCAAAAGGTGAGAGCGGATAAATGTAGAGCACAAGATGTGGCCACAGATTGTCAGTGTGTTCTAACAGAATAAGACTAAGTAAAATGTTTATCTTAATTCCTTACAATCCAGTTAGGATTTAGTTATACGGTTTTAAATATTACACAAATTATTTCAAAGGAAGTTTAAAAATGTGAATTAAGAGTTAGGAGAAAAAATAAAACCACAAAAAAAGAGCAATTAGATAATAATGGATGCTGTGGATCAGAATTTAGTTTATCTGAAGCAACTGATGAGTTCACAATATAGGGCAGAAGGTCATTTCTTTTGACTCAGTTTCCAATGAGAAGCAAACATCCAATTCAATTTGGGTATGTGCCTGTGCGGGGCTATAAGCCAGAGGGAGATTGTAACTGACAGCCATTGGACAGCTGGCTGGATTTGAATATTGACGAGACAGAGACTTGACAGAAGGGATTATGTTCTACCTTCTGACTTACTAGCTGCAACACTGATCCATTGTATTGTCACATCAACTCAGCATCAGATCTACAGTATGTCCGGGTGACGTGGCGTTGCCACTCAGTATTAGACCCTACCTGGGATCCATCTCAATATAATCTCAATACAAAGTGAAGTCTGCTCAAAAGCAGCAGGACACTCAGTAACACAGCCAGGACAGAAATACGTAGTATCAAAGCACATCTATGTCAAATGATGGGAAAAAAAATTCAATGCACACAAAATAGACTGACCGACAGAGTTTGCATCACAAAACAAGAAAGAATGACAATAGCTGAGTCTGTACAGCTTGAAACTAATCTCATTCAAAAAGGTTTTCTTTTTTTTGTAAATATTTGAATACGTTTGCTTTTGTTAATACATTTTAGATAAACAAACAACTTTTATAGGCTGATTTATTTATGACATTCAGCATTTTACAAAATCAGTTATGGCACAAATTCGGAGATGTCTGCATTTGTTATGTATTGCTTTCCAGCATTGATGCGCACATTTTGCATCAAAACATATTTATCCCCAGGACACAAAACCTTTGTCCATCCTGAATGTATGATCTTTGGACATTCCCAATCTGCTTATACTTTCATACATTTGTTTGTACAGATGAATGTTAATAAAAACATTCAGGCATCTGGAAATTGACACAATGAATGAACCACTTTAAACTCTCCTCCCCATATCTTGGTAGATTTTGTTAATTTTTTTTTCATTACATCATACAACAGAATAATGTGTTTGAGATGCTTCACGAAATACATCACATGGACTCTTCCAGTGAACTAAAGCAACATGATTTAACATTTTGATGGCTTACAAATCAATGAAATAGGATTTCAGGAATTGCTTCAAGGCACATCTCTCTCAATGTCTGTATCTAAACAAAATGCATAGAACATTTGCAACTCCCACTCTTGTTTTAGAGCCATCACACCTCTACAAAAACATGTTTACCAGTGTTGCACTGAGAAGTAGCTCATATAAGAAGCCCAGCAGGTATCCAGTTCTACCAGGTCTTTGCTAATTATGACTGGCTAGTCAAGGAGCTGAGTAGGGGAGTCGTAGGTAAAAGGTTGCTCTGTGAAGTCAAAGCTGGGGTAGTTTGTATATTGCAGCTCAGAAGTGGAGCTGTACCTTTTATCACAGCTGAATGGTTGCCATAGGAGAGGTATGTTGATGAGGGAATAACAGTGCAACATAATTTAAAACTCATTAAAGAAGATTTTACATAATATTACCCCTTTAACATAATGTAATTTTCTGGAAATGTTGTATCTTCTATAGTGTGCCAAAACCATATTGCCTATGTTGTTGATTGAATAGACAATTGATTGGATGGATGGGTGTTATGTCACTAACAGAAGAAAAAAAGCTGAAAGAATAAATATAAATGTGTTGGGATTGCCAAAAGAAAATGTTATATACGGTTTTCAGAAAATTAGGAGCAGACAAGGAGTCACAGAGTCCGCAACTCACGGTGTGCAATTTTAGTAACCACCACCAGAATCTATTTCTGAACTCTCACCACATGCTACACTACTGGTAAACCTGTCTCCAAGCCTTCAAGCATCACATGAATGAATATGCACAATTGTTAACCATGTGCACTGATGTTTATGTTTGTGCATGTGTGAGCGTGCATGTCAGAGACACTTTCTCAACCATATCAAACCGGTCTTGTCTCCCACCAAGCAGACATCCTCCCATCTCGAGGGCCGTCAAGAGCAGTCAAGTCATAGATGGCCTGATCAAAGGGTCTTGGACAGATCTGTGAAGGCCCTTTGAAAGGACATCCACAGTTACACAAGCTGACACGCTTTTTCTTGCTTGAGCACAACCACACATCTAGCCTCTGAGGCATGCGTGCTCACATGCGCATGTACAGAGGGACTCACACGAACACAAGACTTCAAACGCAGCATGGTCTCAGGCTCCAAGTTCAAGCAATAATAAGTTAATCAGAAGGCACAGGCTGGCTTTTTCGTAAATCATCAAATGAAATGTCCAAGAACAGACAGATGTAAAGTAAAAGAAGCAGAAATGGGGGGAATCATTTTAATATTGCAATATTTTAACTGAAGTAATCTGAAAAATCTGACTGGATGGTGTGAAACATATCACAGATTCATAAGACAGCGGAAAAGACCCATAATTCAAGATATAATTCAAGTTGTACAAGAGAGGCAGTACAGTGTGTGCTGTTGTAGCAGTAAGGTACGTGAAGTTTTTCTGTCTGTTGGATGGAATCGGCAAATACTTACATTTCAATGGCTTGTAATTATTAACTGTGAAAGTTGTTATTGGCTGTCCAGATCAGAACCTAGTAATGAAGACTTTAGCCTGTCATAAATCCAAATCAATTAAAGAAAGGATACCTAATCTGCAAAGTAAAAGTAGGCATGGAGTAGGAATAAGAATGAAATGATTTAGAGACTATAAAATATCAGGCAACATTTTGGGAAATCATACAATTATGACCACATTGAGGAATGTTATTAAAATATCAGCTAAAATTCATTTTCCCAGTTAATGCATCATCTGTCTGTGAGGTTTAGCATCTCAGTTACCAAATGCTACATAACGTGTGGGAAACAAGAGCAGTAAAAGTTCATCTAGCTAGCTAAACATAACAGTGACATGTACAACATGGAAGCATATGTAATGACCTAATTAATATTTTAACCTAATTGTATTGTTTGATATTGTAATGAATATTGTTGCTTTGCTAAATTGTGCAGCTCTATGGATAATACTGTTTAACAATATTCAAAGATTTTCCAATGAAACGGGCTGCAGAAGTGAGTTAATAACCAACCCATGCAGAGTAATTCATTTATACGATAGACAAATTCATTTTACAATTAAACCAATTAAAAATTACACTAATTGACATTTATGATGTTGAATTGTGGCTGTTTTCAGAAGTAGAACCCATCCATTTGGGTAACTCTTTTTTCTGCTTTTTACAGTATGATCTGCCTATTCAAACCTGACCTGCAATAATAAGCATGTTTCTTTTTATAGCTTAGCCATTCCACACAGTATAAAATATGCTAAAATAGTCCTTCAAAAATCCTGCTGAGAAAAACAATTAAGTTTAGTTTTGTAGTACTCCTTTTAATTTGTGAAATTTATCCCCACATATAAACATTTGAACTTTTAAGTTTGCGACTGTAACAAGACAACAAAATATTGAAAGGGTTTAAATACTTTACAAAAGCACTGCATGTTGTGGCTGTGGATGGATTACAGTGTGTGTTTTGTGGGCCAAACCCCTCGTCTCAGTCAGACACCTTTTTTTTTTTTTTTTATTATTATTGTTTTCTTTTAAAGACGTCAGACTATATGTCATGTGACCAAATATCTCAAATCCCTTTGCTTGGCTGTTTCTCACTCCTAATTATTCTCTCTAGTCATCCAGGGGAAAGTTTGTGTAAATTTGCAGTGGCTTAATTACTGAATAATTTAGACCATGCTCCAAATTAATGTAGACATTTCCATATTAATATGTTTGCCTTCTGATTCAACATTTATTTGTACTGTGGACAGCAAGGTAGCAATTACCATGGCACACTATAGCGGTTGTTCTGTTATTTCAGACATCATTATGCTGCTTGTCCACCGCAGTGTGACTGTGAGTACTTGACTATAAGACACAGCTTGATACATTCCTCAGATATGCTCACTGTTCCTCTGTGGCTAAGATCTTGCTCGAGGAGAAAAGAGTGAGGGGGCACTGTTCGTGTTTGACAAGGTGAGGTCCAATTTAGAACAGCTGCTGTTTTTGGACGCATTTTTATATGCAGGGAAAATGAGGACAACAGCAAGTATCCAAACACCTGCCAAGTCCACACACTGTCTCCTGGTCAGTACAGCAGAACAGGCACTGAGGTTTCTGTGTCCCAGAGGGTTGACAGTTCTTTGTTCCTTTTATCTTCCATCCTGACCCACCTCTCCCTCCACCTTGCCTCTCTCTTTGCCTGCCTCCGAGTCTCCCAACTGTTTGGCTCTTGTTAGGAGCTTGGCTTAACAGGTTGGCATCTTTCACTGAAACAGCAACCCCAGAAGAAGTTGTGACACTGAGAACTGTGGGCATGTGCAGGCACTTCGATGTGTGTATATGTGTGTGTGTGTCTGTGTGAAAGAGAGAAAGAGGGACCTTTTTTTTTGAGCTACAGTAAATTATTACAGTGAGCCCCTTCGTTAGGAAAGCCAACAGTTTCTGCTGTGTCCTATGTCTCCCTGTCTGACACCACTTCCCAAGTTCCCTTCACATGAGGCAAAACAAATATTTCCATCAGGGGACAAAAACCGCCCTCCGATATAAATCTATTCATAAGGTTGAAAATAGACAACTTGAAAAAGTTGATTTTTAACAACAAATTTCTTTAGTCATTATTACAAATCAGGCACTTCATGGCATAAATCTTGAATGCAGATCTTTTTTTTTATATATGTTGGTCAGATTGGTTGTGTAGTAAGTAAGTCAGGTATTTAACATTGGCAAGTACCTGCTACTAAACCAGCATTACTGCAATGCTCCAAATTTTGTAGACGTTTCTAAAGCTGCCTTGGATGATGTCAACAATAGGACAATGACTTGAAAAATGTGTAACATTTCTCTTTACCCTTTTAAATGACACACACCTTGTACCATAATAATAAAAAAATGAACTGGGAATTTTCTCAAATTAAAAACAGTTCCAGTTAATTTTGATGAAACAATGTAAGGTGTCTCAGGCAGCTAAATATAAAGGGCTTAAACTTTGCAGCATCAAAGTAAGTCCAAACATTAATTCATAGTTTTTACATGGTTTGACCGAAGTCCAGAATTAAATCTTCCCAAAAATCTGTGGGCTCATCCAAAAAAGAGAAAGCACTAGTGTCCTCAAAATCTGGCAGATTTGTGCCAACAATTAGATTTATTTGTTTTTAGATTGAACTGTAGAAGACATGTGACATTAAAAATGTACTCAACATTTCCACATACACCTGGCATTATAACACAAACATTATAGATCCATGGTAGATTTCTTTTGGCATCCACACTGCTAAAATGCTACCTACAGGAGGACCACCTTTTCTCAAATCATCAACCATCCTCTAAGGTCCCAGTGAAACCACAACTCTTCATTCCACCCTCTGTTGGCACCAGATGATCTGTACATCCACCGGTTTCTTTAAAGAACAAATATGAAAGCCTGCCAGAACACACAACCTGCCTCCGTGCCTTCTGTCTGTATTTGGGTCTCCTCCTTTAAACCTTGTCACGAAATGCATAAAATATAACCTATGAATTAATGAACAAAGACGATGCAGATAGTCTTTAGATTTTGCCCTCCTCACACACTCTAGCGCAAACACAGAGAACAAGAATTCCCTCATCCAAGCTCCCCACTGAACAGCCTACAGAGGAGGAAAAAAGGTATTTGTTGTTACTTCACCTCAGTGTGCTAGCAGGAAATAATCTATGACTTATTCAAGACTTTCTCTTTGTCATTTGTGCATATATCAAGTGGAAACTCTGCTAAAGAGTGGTGAGGCTTGAGAAGCTGCAAAAGTGACAAAACTTTAGTTTTTCAGCCTACCTATCTATAATTTTCAAGCCGCTACAAATAAACTTCCTATTTCAGCAATTTTTTATTTTTTTTTATTTTTATATACTCATGAAAATTTGTGCCTTGGCTTTGATGGGTACATTCGTGGTGTGGTTGATTTAACTTTGAGTAACAGTTTAAGTAATAGCATCAACTGACTAAAGCAGATGTAGAAGTAAAACACATTTCTTTGTTTTTAAAACAGTTTCAGAGGCTTACTGTCAAAAATAGCTTCCTAGAAACCAGTAAGAAAAGAGAGGGGCTAAACTGAATATTTCAGAAATGGCTGATCTTCTTGTATTTTTACACACAACTATCTCTCAGGTCAACAGAAAATGGTTAGAAAAAGGACCAAGGTGTGTGAAATACCATCTCTGAATTCAAGTCAAGGACCACTGCCACTGCTGTCAGCTAAGAATTGAAACTAAAGCCACAATTCAAAAGAATTGGACAATACTGGTAGGAAAAATTTATTTTTTGCCCTACACTTTTACAGAAATATTGTACTGTCTGCCTATTTCTTTGGGTTTGGCTAAAGTAAGTCTTGCCATGATTCTGTCTGGGGCAGTGCATTACTTCTTCGCCTACACTACAATACATTATACTGCTTCTTTCTTTAAAGCAAATCCTGCCAAGCAATTCCTAAGCAACCATTTTTATATTAGAAAACAAAACATATTTGATTTAAACTGCAGAAAAATTTGCATCACTTACAGGCACCAGTTGGCCATACTGTAAATGTAAGTGTAAAGGCTCCATTCATAATGACATTGTTAGCTATGGCTCTTGTGGTTTTACAGTTGCCTGTGCCTGCAATGAGCTGATTAGTCCATGTGGAAATGATCTCACCTTTCTGTGTGTGTGTTTGCAAATGGGCGTGCACAAGCATGTGCATTGTATGGCTGTGGGTGCTCTGTTATTGTCAGATGAGGGCCTTGTTCTTTTACCATTTCAAACAGTTCAATTTCTACCATGCTAATGGCATTTTTAGGGGGTTAAGGAGATAAATAAATTTGTGCTGTCAACTCATTTAAAATCAAATGCCACTTAATTATAGCTGTATGTGTTTTCAAACACTTTGCATAATTTATTGTTCAGCTCCATCCTAATCTCCCGATCCTTATCGTGTCTGCCCTATTTTACCTCCTATGTCCTTATAATAAAATCATAATGCACCCTCTTTCAGTTTTTCTTTCTGCTTTTTACTGCCAACAGCAGTGTGAAAGAGATAAGGAGGGCGATGAAAAGATGTTTCTTTTTTGTTAAAGTTATGCCTCACCTTGTAGGGATTTGATGTAAAGGTCTATTGTCAGCTCAGGAGAGCACAGTGTGTCTGCTCTCTTACACACAGCCCTCCGGCAGTTTTGCATTTCTTACAAAACAAAATACAAACAGTGACAAAGTCTATGAAAGGAACAGCGCAACATCGTGATTCACAATCCGCTTGTAGGCTTACCTATCAGGAAAACAAATGCAAGCATGACATCCCGATTAGATTTTGTTTTGCCTTCATCCACATGATTGTCATGAAGCTTCTGCTGTTTAGCATTCGTACTACACAGGTATTCCCTCTCAGTTCTTTAAAGCTTGTATCTACAAAATTAAATAATGGAACAATCAAATTTTGGAAGAGGAATGATAGATGGTTTGAAAACAATTTAACAAACCAATCTCCAGGATGCATTTGTATTCAGCATCGCTGAGTCAATTTGTTGTTGTATTTCATTTATAGCTGACAGTTGCTTGGAGCATGTTTCAACTTGGCTTCCATGTCTCTAGGCCATATGAACACATTTGACCTGAACTGTACTGATGTACTTCTCACTGACTGTTTCGAGCTTTTACCCTGCTGGAAGGTGTGCCCCCATTCCTGCCTCAAGTATTTTGCCTCTAATAGTTCTTTCTCTAATGCTGCCTTCTTTCAACTCCCCACAAATTCATTCACTCTGACTAGCTTTTCTGTGCTTGATGAAAAATCCCATGTGAAGAGAATTTACCATGTGAAAATTCATGTGAAGAGAGCTGTGGATCTCTGTAGCTCCTCTAGAGTTACCATGGGCCCACGGTCGATTCTTTCATTAATGTTCTTTGTCAAAACTGTCAAGATGTGTTTTTATTTAATAATAAAGTATGTGCACACAAAGATTATTTTATTTAGGATTCTGAGAGGATGAGAAGCAGACCCTTCTGAGATGTACATTTGTAATATTTCCCTTTGTGTTGGCCTTTCACATGAAGAACTTTTATAGTACAGTGAACTTTGTGGCTGCACCATGAAAATCCGTAAAACAATTTAGTGGTACGGATGTTTTTGCAATGTGGTACACATTGCAAAAACAAAAAGCGACTGTAAAGATTGAGTTATCAATGCAAAATGTAAAGGAAACACACACCAGCTACGCATTTGCAGCTCTTATTACTTTGTATTCAGAGGGCATTATGTGTTGTATAGCTGCAGCTGATGAAGGGAGTGGTATAGCAATTGCCCTGCACAGACTGGATCAGAAGCCAGATGCGATTCTTTAATCAGTGTATTTGGAAAGATTAATCAACAAAGTACAACAAGCAAAACTATTGTTGAAGCGTGCAAATGGAGTAAGAAACATTAGCAAATTCATAAACAACTGATACAGAAAGCAAAAGCAGACATAGGCTGGTAGTGATTTGAAAAAAAAAGGTTCTTATGTGGGACTTTATTGAGTAAAGTCGCACACACAAAAGATGGTAAACTAACTTAGGTCATGATGCTGTATCCTGAATTTAAAGCCAGTTAATGTCAGAAGTTCTGGCATTTTGTTTCCAATAAAAGCGGAACTTGGTCATGCTCCTGATGTAAGTTCACACAAATTTAGCAAAGTCCTATCAATCGCTAACAGGAATATCAATGAACATATAATGGAAGGAATTACCTTGCCTACCTAACAAACTGTGCACAAGGCTAACTGTGTCAGACAGCCAGTGTTTTTGCATAAGCGGTAGCTAACCAGGTAATTGATGGGAGGAGCATGCAGTTGTGAATCCTCTCTGCTGCCCTTCCATCCTGGGCCAGTCAATGGACCAGACAGGCTGAGGCTTAGTATATCACTGAGGTGCACAGCAGACAGATACAAGTCAATAGAGGGATGCTGCTTCTGAATATTCACTCAAGTGTTCAGTGGTGGGCTGAATATGAATTAGCACAGATAAGTTTAGTCAAAACTTTCATTGATGCTTTATAAGGAATTTCTAGAAGAAATTAGGTGAGGGGAAGAAATACTTATGCTAATGAACATGTTAGTAAAAGTAAGTTAGAGCGACTTCACGGGTAGGTCACATTTACTCCAACAACCAATGGGATACAGTCAGTGGGAGTTTACAGCCAAGAATTCACATCAGATAAACTAATTTAGTTTACAGTACAAACTTCAGATGGACACCTCCATAGATAATTACAATAAGTA
Organism: Gambusia affinis; assembly: GCF_019740435.1. NCBI lineage: Eukaryota > Metazoa > Chordata > Actinopteri > Cyprinodontiformes > Poeciliidae > Gambusia > Gambusia affinis. Next base: position 11,997,010 of record NC_057870.1, read on the forward strand.
TATTGTTTAGCCTTAGAAAACCATCCATCATATATAGTGCAGCCCTTCCAAGCACACTCCCCATGGAGAAGCATAAAGATATTGCTATCGAGTTTTCAAAATGTCAGGGCTATGGAAACCATTGTGCAATTACATAATGATTATTGCAAAAAAACTTTCTCGCCCTCACTCAGCGTGGCTGTAATATGCAATGGATGGCCATGGGGGTTCATTAGTGAGAACAGGCTGCTGTTGAAAAGCTCCAGTTTCACCTCTGATCCCGCCTAATGTGATTTGGACTCGAGATTGGTAGTGAAGAGATTAGATGCCGGCTCACCTCAGGGTGGGAACCGGAGAAGAAGACATACATCAATGTTGTTTGTGTTCAAAATCAAATGTCTTCGCACCTCTAATTTTCTCCAAAGTCTCTGCAACAAAAAAAAGCTGGCTTGAAGGAATTTATAGTTTAATTTGTTTGGCGGCAACAGAAAATTGGTGGGCTGGTTTGTTTCTCTCAAACTTACTAGACCACTGTTTGGACGATATGGTTTCGTCTTCCAATTCAACATATCAGCTCACTTGTTTTGGAAGTGCAGACTCAAAGAGTTAGCTACAGATGACAACTGGGTTAGCATTCGCCTCTTATTACCTCAGGTTGACCCCAACAGCCTGAGCTGCCAGTTGTACTGTCAACCTACTTCCTTTCAATTCCTTTCCATTAGTTTCCCACTCTGTCCAGCTTTATCCATATAGCCACTGTTTTACCTTCTCCATCATGTCTCTTACTTCTGCACTTTACCTCATCCTCCTTTCCCTCCTCATTAGGTCATACTTGTGGTGATTTGTCAGAGTGGCTGTGTTGATTAATAGGCCGACAAAGCCCCTATATTAGGGGGCTGTCAGCGGGGCTCCAGAATGCCAGAGCGGTCCTGCTGAGCCCCCCTCACCACCCAGGTGGCCCCATTTGGGCTAAATGAGCTGTGAAGGGTCCTGGCTATGCCGCCTGCCCCACACTAAGACTTTATGCACAAACACACGTTCAGGCATTGACACATGCAGGCACACAAACACACACATGCATCTAAGTTGCAAGTGCACATGCAGGCACGCTCACGTACTCAACACCCTGGCTCTCACTGCCACGCACCCCTGCGCTCCCACATGATTTGTCACACTCCATCAATAGACAATAAGTTACTGCCAGTCTAGCCTGTCAATGGGCCCTGTCTTCGGCAAACCCCTCTCTATGCTGTCTCCGACCCTCCAGGGTATGGGGGTAGGGTGGAGCAGGAAGAAAACGGTGAGAATGTACTGGTAAGTATGAAGAAAGATTGGAATAAAAACCAGAAAAGAGTGAAAGTGTATGAATAAAGTAAGTATTGCGTGTGGGTGAAGAAGAAGTGAAAAAAAGAGGAGTGACAGAAAAAGAAAACCAAATGCATGGAGGAAATAGCCAAATTGCTTTTGTGTGTTTCCAACATTCCATTGGAGGGTTTGTCTTGTTGCACAGGTGAGGAGCCGGGTTAAGGGAATGTTACCCTAAGCCTGTGAATTTCCTGTATGAATGGACTGAAACGGTTCAACTGCTTCAAGCCAATCACTTGGCCTTGGACTCAGAGGCGGGATGTGCGCTTGAGTGCACATCGATGTGAACAGCCCTCTTTGCGAGATTATTTTTTGTTTCCCCCTAAAGTAGAGGGAAGAGACCTTGGCGGATGAGATCATACTTGCGAGAACACACGAGTGGACACGCCTTCTCAATGATTCAATCGAATAATGGGCTCAGGGTGGAAGACTGGAAACTGTGAAGGTCAAAAAAAAAGTATGAACAGTAACATCCACCAATGCAGGCTACTGTTTCAGCTTCAACACTGTCATTATTGCTGGCCGGCTTCCGCTCATTATCAACTAACCTCATCAAATACACTTCATAATCAGGCTGTCCTTAACAGACAGATGGGATGGACCCTTTCGTAAATGACAGAGCAACTGGTATGAAGTGATTCTTCTAAAAGATTACTCAGTGAACAGGTCATAGCACATATAGCTCTGCTAGTACTTTCCATGGAAGACATGCTTGATTAGACATCTGGAGAAAGAAACAAAAACTGTTATGTTATCTTACCAAATACTATTTGATTGTACTAATGATGATGCAAAATAATTATATCTGCAATGATTATAGTCATTATGAAGTCGTTATTCCTGAGACTGTTGGAAATCTGAAAGGCGGATAGATACCCTGTCTGAATGGGCAGCTGTTACTGAAGACGTAAGCAACAGACAGCCCTACCATGCTGGCAATATGGACGACCATGAAATTAAGACCCAACGTATAGTAATTATAATGACAATGAGCTTTGTCTGAAGTGTCAAGTATCAATCTAACACTTGCCAAGAAGCTTTCATATCATAGCTAATAGGCAGTTGGTGAGCTAGGCCGCTGCCAACCACCGAACCGGGCTATTCATGAGTTAGCCCTCGTCATTGTGCTTAGTGCTTGATGTAACAGTAGCACACCCATCAGTTACATGTGCCCCCATGCAAATGAGTGCATTAGAGGAGACCTCAGAGAGCGGAGTGTGGCCAATAAATTTAGTCGGGGTGAGAAATGTAGCTTATACCATGCGTGTCCAACCCCATCTATTTAACCTAATTACACACACCACACTAGGTAATAAAAGTCTGCATGCCATCAATTCTGACACCTCATTCAGGACACTGCAAGGAATGTCTATTAGGATCTATAAATCCTCAGAATGGAGATGTTCCCCAGGAGTAAGGTGTGTGCAAAGGTGTCTCTGTGGGCGGGCCGTGTCAGCCCTTTGAGTACTGTGTGTCTCCGACGGTTAAGTCTGCAGAGACTCCCATACATTTATGGTGCCCGTGAATGCATGTACATGTCTTTGAAACTATATGTGCTGTTTTCATGCAAGCGAGTGATGCAACTTTGCACCCCGGATTAAGACTTTGAAGCAGGACAGATGTAACAGACGCTCGAAGACTTTGTTGACAGAAATTGGACAATTTAAGTTTGATGAGTTCTCACCCATAGCTAAAACACTGGTTTCGTTTTCCAATGTTCTAATCTGTTTACTATGACATGCTTGGACATGTTTGGAGTTAATTTAAGATATAAGACAGCACCAGAAAACTAGAGGCAGCCTTTTTGTTTTTATTTGTTCTAATTTGAATGTTGTTATGTCTTTAGAAACAGCAACTCAAAGTTTTTTTGAAAAAATCAGTTAGAAAAAAGTGCCCTACTATTTCTGACTAATGCATCTTCACACAAAGGGTGACAACATAGTGGATGAGTTCAGCCATTTCTCTGTGTTGGCTCTAATCCAATGTGAAAAAAGACAAAACAATGAATGGTTTGATTCAAACAGCCGTAAAACATGTGAACCATTTTAGTTTTGACTGGCCCGTCTTCTCACCCAGGTGCTTCATGTCACTCCTCGACAACCCTGTCACGCCTCAGACCAGGCAGAACATGGCTGCTGGTACTTTTCACTTTCACGCTTTGCAATGAAGCAAACGTCCATAGTCGGTGTTTTAGCCATAGAAGGTTGGGTAAACAGATATGGTCGCAGTAATTTCACTTGTAGTCTGCTTTGTCTAAAGTACACCTGAATGTATGGCAGACCCCTATCTGTGGGTACAGACTGAAGATGAAATGTTAAGATGAAGGACAACTGACAGAGAAGGAAGAAGAGGAGTGAAAAACCAATAGCTAAAATGTGATGTGCACACATTTAAACAAGCAAACGCTTCCTGCGTCTATATGTGCGGAGAGTCTGTGTCTCTCATGCACGGATGATTTTTTTTGTATGTTATGTGCCGCGCTGCCAATTTCCAGCTCCAGCAACTACAACAACCAAAAGAAAAAAAGAAACGGTGGGGGCAAAGAAATAAATAAAAGGATCACCACACCTGGATTTCCACTCTAGGATGTCATCCATGGAATTCAGCGGAAAAGCTAATCCATCAAACTCTCTTTTAAAAAGACGAGTGTGGGTGTGTGAATTTTCTATTAAAAAGGATTACTCCATTACCAAAACAAACCTAAAAGCCAAGCTTGGAATACACGGATTGGTAAATTGATTTATGGCTGATTTATCTCGCACAAACCTGAGGCAGTGCCGGCTTTCGCAAAATACGGGCTTTGAGTCACAAACAATTACTGTTTCATAGAGCTGCCTAAGGAATGATGGTAAAGTCACAGCAGCTGGTGTCAGTACATCAAACCATTGTGGCCTGTATCACTGTGGAAAATGCTAATTGGTTGTGATTGATAGAGAGCTTAGTTGGGATGGGGGTTGAGTCTTATTTTGAAAAACGCAAACCTGGCTAAGCTGCAAACATAAGTACGTTTTCACACATCTAGTGATCTGAAAACAAGAGACAGTCTCATATGCAATATTTTCATGGACTCAGAAAGCCACACACAATGCCAGTTTAATGTTAATTCATGCTGTTGGTTTATGAGGATTATACCCTCTTTCATTGTCGCGTGTTTAGTGGATTGGACCCCATCTCTACTGCCGAGCACAAGGCTTCAAAGCTACTCAGGTGCAATTGTTGCCTCGGTCACCTATTACAAACAACACACTTTTAGAGAAAAGGCTGTAATTGTGCAAAAGTGTGGCACAAATGGCTTTCTAACATTACTGTATGCCTTTCTTCAATGCCAACCCCTACACAAGACCCTGAAAGCTCTCCTCAATTGAAGTTTGGCTTTCATCCAGCATAAAAGCTATGTTTGCAATTGAGCTTTGGCGCTATACCTTTTCTCGCCTTTACCTCCACCCTGTATGCCTTGTTTTATATGAGTGCACAGCAGCAATGGCTTGAGTAATGGCTCCAAAATGCTTTTTTTCTCCTTCCCTGTGCAGAAATCACTGTTTTTGTGGGTCATGTAGAGGTAACTTTGGGACACATACAACTCATACAGAGCATTGCTATTTCTAATTCTCCTGTCTCCAGTGTTTTCTCTTTTTTTCCATCTCTATTCTAATGGTGAAACCATTCTGCACCATTCTACAGGCCCCATAATTTTGCCTAGCTCACAGCAATATACAAGCACAGTAAAAGTCAGAGAATGAGACAAAAGAAGAAGAAAAACACAGTGGAGGGACAAGAGAGAACAAAGGTCAACCACAGAGCTTTTTTCTGTTTGGAAATGTTAAAATCAAAGAGAAGCTTCTTTCTGTAAGGGGGCTTGCTGGCGGGTTATGGATTTCCCTCTGCTGTTGAATGTACTGGGGTTCTAAACAAAATCAAGGTTAGTTTAAAAGAAAAGCCTGATGACTGTTTATGAGCTTACGTGAGTAAAACACACTTAGCAGGACTTGTTGCCACTTAGCACCAGTCTATAAGGAAGGCCGCTTCATTGTTGAAAAGGTTACTTTTGTAAAAAAAAATCTATATAAAATTTTTTTTATTTTTGCTCTACCTTCACTCTGTATGTCAGTATTAAAATAAAAACATGTCTAATTTTAAAAAACTCATGATTCTGCTTGACTTCTTTACATGTTCAAAATGGACACAGGAAGGTGCCTTCAGGTCAGACCCCCCATCTTCTCACCTACTACTGATGTAATGTCCCCTGACACGTATCTTCTCTCACACATTAGGCGCGTTGAGGGTGCGAGCATGCATGTGTGTGCATGCGTGTGTGTGCGCATGTTCATAAGTGGTTAGAAGCACAAGCAGGCTGCAGACAGTGGCCACTGGGAAATCAAGGAGCACTTTGTCATGCATCCTTAAATGTGTGACACTGTCTCTCGCGAGACAGAGCCTGATTGGTCTACGAGGCATCAGAGAATGATGGGTGAGTGATGGCCTCAGGGGGATATGTGTGCATTGTGTTGAATGTGTGTGTGCGTGTGTGTGTGTGTCTTGGGGTTAGAGACACAGGACAGAACTGTGATGTCTGGGTGGCACCCCGTCAAAACCAGCTGGCAACATGTCGTAATGCTGCCTCCCGTCAGGGAGTCATGCGACACAAGAATCCCCGGCTTCACGATTCACATTGTTTTAACCCATATGTGATCTTAGTGCAAATAAAGAGAGGGAAGAACAACAAGCCTTTAAATACACCATTCACACTTTAGAAAGTGATTTGTTCAACCAAAGGTAATATATGGAACACGTGTCAAACTATGAAACACACATGCACACGCCAAAGACAAGAAAAGGTCAGAAAAGGTTCTATGACAGAAGTCCTTTAAACCGCTCTAAAAGATATTATATCTTCATTGATCAGATGGGACCATTTTAAATACATAAATACAATGAGACACATCAAAATAAATATTTCAGACATGACATTCAGATTTATATTGAAGGGGCAGACAGTAGAAGAATTGTGCTTCTTTCAGCAAGCTTTATAGAAATTAAGTTTCTGTCTTAAATTCTGTAATAGAGTGGTGACCTCTACTTTAAATAGTAGTACTATTTAAATAGTACTGTAAATAGTAAAAAAAAATACATTTTTAGTTTGAAAATTGCTATCCCTCTTCTAAAAACCAAAATTTAAAAGAAACTGATAATGAAACAAGTTTCCTGTGGACTGATTTTTAAAATGAAGTTAGCAGTTTGTTCTTTAAGGAAGCTTTCCATTCTCAATACTAGCTTTTCTGCAGTCAGAGCATGACAGGCCAAAAGATGTAGCCAGTTCATCAAAGTTACAAAAAATAGCTATTCTGTTTTTTGGTTTTTTTTGCTAAATAAAGTTTAAAAAATGTTTGAAAAAAAATTATACAGAGCCATGAGCTAAAGTTGATTCATTTTGTCATCGTACAAATCATGGTTTGTTATTCAGTGGAAGTTCTAAAATCCAAAACCAACAGGGGGCAGATGTAATTATCAGCATGTCCCCAATATTTACTGTCTCCTAATCAGCTGCTGACATGGTACAGACAATAGCCTGTCAGCTTTATGCTGAGTTTATTTTTATTCTATTTTGCTCCTGCCGTTTCATCAGCAGATAAGGACTGGCATGGTGTGAGAGCAAGTGTTTAACTCTGCCTTCGTGGTCTCTGGTTCTGATCGATGGAACCACCGCTTACCACTGGAGAGGTGGAGGGAAAGAAAGCGAGAGAGACAGAGGGAGGATTTACGCTGGCACCGCATTTTTTTGTCCAATTAATATATTGCCAGAGTGTTGCGTATTTTACATGACAAAGGAGGGTAATATTAAACTGCCATTTGTAATGAAAATGCACTTTGCAAATTAAAAAGTGCAGAAACCCAATTTTTCCCACCTCTTTAGGAAATAAACAGTCCTTAACCAATTAAAGTGCATTGTAATAATTCTGTGATTTATTGCAGGTTGTTTAACTTTCAAAACTCAGCTAACCTATATTAAGGTCACAATCCATCATGTCTTGCATGGAGTGCTGTGGAGTAATGGCTGTTGTATTAGCTGCTTTTGATGATAGTATGAAAGAAGTATTAGCACTTGTCAACAAAACTGCTTACAACATAACATTAGCATGCATGAGCTGCGTCGCCTATTCATTATCTTGGCAGCTCCACACACGCCGCTACAGCCTCTTATAACGTTTCGCCAGGCCTGGAGCACATGCATGCTGTTTGGTTTTAAGATAGAGCGGCTACATGCAAACCATGGGGCACGCTCTGGTTGCAATGCAAACAGACAGAGAGGAGATGAAACTGTCTCCATGATGCTATAGACAGAAGAAGGGAGGGAGGAAGGGACAGATTGAATTAGGGATGTAAAGGATAAATGAGATCGCTCTCTGTGTTTGCATTGATCACTTATATAAAGCCTGGAATTACGTGCTATAAATACTGAAAAAAAAGTGACCATGGCCATGTGGACAAAAAAAACAAAACAAAAAAACAATCAAGACAGATGATGAAATGCAAAACTCTACTGATAAGATAAGAAACACTGTAGAGATCAGCTGAAGATGAAGGATGACTGGCAAGAGAAAAGGTTGAGCCGATAGAGACAAATGGGAAGATGTGGGCACAGACATAGAACGACCTAAGCCACAGGGGTAACATTCGGAGGGGCGTTGAGGCAGATACAATGTGGGAAAAAAAAGAGAGAGAGAGAGAGAGAGAGAGACCGCTTCTATTTGAGTAGCAAGTGATTCAAAAGACACAAGAGATAGACATGATGATGGGGTTGAGAGCGGGAGAGAGAAAGCAGAAACAGATGTAAACAGAGAGCGAGTTACAGCTGAACAGCGCTGAAGGGCACGGCAGGGTACCAGCCATGGAGAGAAAGATGCAGAGATGCGGGGCGGTGTGACATGGTGACATTTGCCTCCGTAAATGGGCTCTCTGGCTTTAGCCGCGCAGTCTGGTGCGATGCCCCCCGACTGTGAGCCAAGAATGCACTTAGCTCAACAAGAGCAAATGAATGGCCCTGTTTTGACTTCTACCATTACACTCCTTCTCCCTGATAGCTGGTGCTGGGTAGAGTAGGTCTTTGTTGGAGCACGGGGCTCCCGGCATGTTTAAACACCCTTGCGCCGTGGTCTAATTACTGTGTTAAATCAGCACTTGGATAATTTGTGGATTAAGTAGACAGGTCTCAATTCTGTAGTTGTAACTAATTTGGTCTATAGCACTTCTGAAGCGAATAAGATTACCGTTTATTGGTAGAAACAGCCATATTATGATACATACAATGCCTTGCAAAGTTATTTATATCCCATGAACATCTTGACATTTTGTCACATTACAAATAACAAACTTCAGTATTTTTTATTAGGATTTAATTGACCAACAAAAGAGTAGCGTATAATTGGGAGGACGAAGGAAAATCAAACAAGGTTTTCAAAATTTCTGTCATGTAGTCAAGCCTTTTACTCTGTTGCCCATAAATAAAATTTTGACTAACCAATTGAATGAGGATAGATGTCACCAAGTTATTAAACACATTCCACCTGCGAGTAATTTAATCTCAGTTTATGCAGATATTCTATGAAGGTTTATTAAAGCACCTAGTGGAAAAATGGCATCATGTAGACCCAGGAAGTTGTGCTTAGAGAAGATTTAGTTCTAAAAAATTCCCAAGCTTTGAACACATAATGAAACAGTCTTCAATCATTCGTCCAAAACTGAAATATATGGCACAACTGCAAATCATCATCTATCTAAACTGACAAGTTGGGCGAGGTCAGCTTTAATCAGAGAAGAAATCAAGAAGATGATGGTAACTCTACAGAGGTCTGAGAACATGTCAACATTCACCAAAGTCATCATGCTACCGATTCAGTGGAGCTAATTGTAGCATCTAAGGATTCATGTGTCCTTGGCCAACACAGCTGAACATCAGGCTTAGATCATTCAGTTTGTTGAAGTCAATTTAAGGCATAGATCTTGATGAGACAAGAGATGAGGCAAAAGACTATATTTCTAATTTGTTTTGCGACTTTATCTTAAACAGATTGTTTTTAATTGTAATTTTATCATTTTACAAAATCCCCATTGGCTACATTAGGTAAAAAATTTAAATGCTTATTGGTCACACAGGAAAGAAATGCTGATATTTGACCTGTCATGTAGTAACCATTACTCATCTGTCTCTGATCATTCAGTATCTTAAGTCCCACTGCATGTGTTGTTATTTAAATCTTTCTCACTCTCTTCTTTTCCTCTGTAGCTCCAGCTCCCTGATGATTATTCATGTGCATTTAACTCTCAAACAGCCCCTCATTAACTGTGGCACGCTGGGCCATACGTTGGGCCAAATTACGCAGCTCTGACATACACAAACCAGCAGGAGGGGGAGGAGGACAGGGGAGAGCAGAGCCATTGGGATAAAAGGCCTGGCTCTCTCCTTGGTCCTTCTCTAACCACAGATAATGGCTGCCAACGTGTCTGTACGGCCTTTTAAAGCAATAAGCAATTTTGCTTTTTGCAGGGACTGGAGCTGGGATTGAGGAAAAGGGAGAAGAGGGGGAGGGTGTTGAGGAGCTGGAGGCTGAGGTCGGCGAGGAAGTAAACACAGAGTCAAGATTGGACTCTTAACATCAAACAAGTGGGAATGAGGCAATATGGAAAAGTTGGACAGGGGACCTTCATAGTCTAAGTAAGAATAAAAACAGTTTTCTTGTTCTTCAATCTTTAGTAGTATTTCTGTCTAAACTTTATTGCAAAAGCACAATTTCTGGAAAACGTCCTTGTGGGTTAAAAAATCCACAAGGACGTGGACATGGAGCGGGATGCTGCTCAAACAAAGCAGCATCCCGCTGACCAGCTTTACTGATAGAACAATCCACAGACTTTACTCTTTCCACTTATGCAGATTTATTTTTGTGTTGATGCATTTACTGTTTGTACATATAATCTGCAAAATTGATTTAAAGAGGTCCTAGCTGAGAGAGATGTGAACACTAAAACTGCAACATTAGTGTACTCCCAAATTATTTTAAAATGCCTTTTCTCTTACTTTGACTGCACCTGGGAAGCATCTCAGACCTTCGGATCTGTCTATTTTTATGTAAAATGGATGTGATCAAATCTGTTTATGCTGGAAACAATGACAAAAATTGCTAAGACATTTACTTGGCAGCCATTTTGAAACATCTATATTTAGCTCCATCCAGCATCAACTCTGATCAGCTTCCCTGTCCTTATAAAAAAATATGACATTCCCACAGAATCACTCTATCACCACTATGTTTAAGCATAGGGATATTTTCAGGGTTAGTTTTCCACCAGGCATGGTATTTTGCATAGTCAGAATTAATTTGCCTCATTTGACAAAAAAAACAACAAAAAACAAAACAAAAACATCTTCCACATATTTACTGTGTACCCGAGATTCTCATTATAGCCATCTACATTTGAAGGGATAGTTTTTGTTTTATGTAGTAAATGATGAAAAGAAAATTCCTCTTCTTTCCCCTTCCTGGATTAAAATTCTTTGCAGCTATACATAAAACATGATATATAAAGAAATCTTTAAAGGCAATGTTGCATGAAGGCTATGATGGAAGCTGCATACTTCACATGCTGATCCCTGTGCTTATTCTAAATGAATCATTTTCACAAAGTCCTTCATTAACACAGCAAACAAGGCTAAATAATGTAAACAAAAAAGGGGAAAATAGCTGCCCAATTAAATCGCGTCGTATGTATGAAGCCATTTAAGTGACGATCGCAACAATTATTTTTCTTGCTAATGCAGCACTCGAAGACCACAGCACAATCAAAAGCCTTTATCATTCATTATCAGCTGAAGTCCTAAGAATGATGATCGCCAATAAGTGGTGGGAAAGTGTAACAATGGATCTCTGTAACAGACAAATCAACCCTTAACAGAGAAATTAACCTTCAATCATCACAACAGCAAGGTGATTAGTCTCAGTCTGACAGTATGTATGCCCTGGGCCATCTCACCCTCTCTCTCTTCTTCTCTCTCTCACACGCAAACACACAATGGCAATCACGTCTAATACACGTGATGTGAAGAGGACCGCAGAGAGAGATTCTGACGTTTTACAGGACATAATTCACAAGAGGCTCGTGCAAAAAATGTTGCTTTTAACTACACCTAGTAAAAGTATTCCTACTTCTTCAACTTCTCCACAGTTATTCAGCTTAATAATAACCCCCAAATGAATGGAAGTGAGACATGTCTTTTATTTAATATTTCTACAAACAGCCTTTTAAAAACTTTGTTGAACACTTTTATTCAGCTCCTTAGCTCTGATATCCCTAAATAAAATACAGCACACCCAGCCTTAGAAAATTACTTCATTCATCAGTGTATAAAGTTATCTTAGGGAGATCAAACAAATTGCTTTTTCATTATTTTTATTTTAGGATAACACCACACTGTAAAACACAGCATGAGCAGCACTATGATGCAGGACATTTCTCTTCAGCAGGGGGTTAGCACAGTGGTCATAGCTGATGGGCAGATGGATGGAGCCAGCACAGAGAAATCCTGGGAAAAACTCCTGGGCAACAATCCCTAACATTTAACCACAGCAACAGAATGTAATGGTCCAAAAGTATTAAATGTTTTCAAAGCGAACATAGGAGGATGTGTATAATCAACATAGTGAATTTAGCTTGGCATCAGATTCTTCTACATGTCAAGTTAAAAGGAAGAAAAGCCTGCACAGCTTTTTGCCATCTGCGAAAAAGCTCCTGCTATAAATCCATAGAATAGGTTTTATATGGTTTGTGGGGCACGCAGGGAATAATACTGTCAATCACTGGTCTTAACAGAATCAATTAGAGCATGCTGTGTTTGTACAGATCAGCTACAGATGAACCATAATAACAGCTAGAATGGGAAAAAAACAAGTTTGGGTTGACCTTAGCCATCAACTAAACAACGTAAGCGTGACAAATCGATCTTTATTGAAGATCACATTAAAATTACTCATCATCACATCTCCCTGCTAGTAGTTTGGCAATCAAGTGAAAATGTGTTGTAATTTGAAAGCTGCTGCGAGAGTGACCTCAACATAATGTGAGTAAATACCCTTTACAGCGAAGCAGAATTGAGACTAATTCTACATAGCCTGTCACATCTGACGTTGGGCCTTAAGGTTTCTGTGGGAGGAGGAAGGGTTGGTGCCATATGCTCAGTAAATGACAGCTACATAACAGCAGTGTGACAACACAGAAGTGCATACTTCTCATGGGATAGAGAGTGTGTGTATGTGTGAGAATCACAGATGTTACAGTCTGAGGTCTGGTGCAGATGGCACTGAGCATACTTGTCACTGAGCTCTGTCCTGTAAAGAGCAGCAACCTTACACACGCTGATACCTAGATTGTGCGTGGAGTACAGGAAAATGCATTCTGTACACATTCGGTCACAGATAAGGTGGTCCAGTTAATTAGATGAGTCAGTTAATCAGATCATGATTTAAGTGGCCCGGTTTAAGATAAATTAAACAAAAAGCCACTAAGACAACACAAAGTTGACGAAAGCAGCTGTATTAGCTGTTTTGGTCCACTTTGAGAGCAGTAAGCACCAAACTAAACAAAGGCGTACAAATACAGAAGGGAACATATACCTAATGCTTTTTAACCACAGTATAATATATGACATACAAAACTCCACTTGCAGTTTTGGATAAAGTAAAATATTTCCTTTTGCTGCTTCATGGGCAGAGGTAACTGCTCCTCCTTCTGTTACTGAGCACAACACAAAACCAACTACTCCCCTAACTGAACCATTTCAGACTTATTATAAACATTATATCCATTATAGCTAATATAAATAACATGTCATACAATCCACAAACATTTAAATCTCAACAATCTCTCTATGTGATAAAAAAATATTACGTAAAGTAATGGTTTTACAATTAACAAGCTGCTTTTAAAGCATCTGCAATCAGTGGAGACAAATTCAGTTGAGATATGACCAATCAATATATTGAGCCTTTTCTTGTGTGTTTTCATCTAAAGTGGTCCTCATGCTACAAAAACTTTCTAAAATGCCCCTTTACTTATTTTAAGACATAAGATAAATGGTTAATAATTATTAAATTGGTGGTAAAGAGTCTCTGCTCAGTGCAGAATGTTCAGTTTAGGTCTGACCTGCATAAAAAAATTACAATAGAGAAGGTCAAATTCATCTCAGGCTCCATAAAAGTTACAATAAGAGTACTTTAACTTCATTTCCATACAAAATTTTGTGTTATTACACCTGCGATGTACAGCAACATCTCGTTATTGGTGCCCGTGAGCGTGCAGATGGAAAACTCCTTTACTTTTTGCTGATGGTACTCCCCAGGCAGTGCCACCCTGAGCACAGGGCCACACTGCATGCATAAACAAAAAACATTACTGTCCGTGCGGCAGATGTATGTTACATAAAGCTGCAGAAAAAATAGAAAGTCTGTTCTTATAGTCCTGAGACTACTATAGTGTTTATAGTGTTTGAAAAGATGAAAAAATATTTTTAGGTTATTTTCCATTGTTGCTAATAACATAAAATGTAAAACATTTACAATTTCAGAATTTCAAAGTCTGAATGTATTTGGTTTAAAATACAATGTCAAACACCTAAGTTGGAATCAAAACTGAAGTGTTTCATCACCATCTGTTATACTGAATTTGTGCACAAATCCAGTTTAAAGGAATCATTTAGTCATTTTTAGTGCCAGTTAAAAGTCAGTTAAGGGTTTTGTGCTCAACCTTTGAAACAGAGGCAACACACCATTTGCTACGGGGCACAGTCACATACGCAGAAAAGGAGGGGGGAAAAAAACAGCACTCTGAATTATTTAGCTCTTATGGCATTTTATAAAAATTGCTTTTAAACTTTTGAAGAGAATAATTTTCCTAAAAGCTGCAATATTTTAAAAACGTAGTTGCTGCCAAAATGCCAGATTTAATTGTTATCATTGTCTTACAACCAAACAAAATTATTCTGACATTTTGCACTAAAAAAAAGTTCAGACAAAATGGTATTTCATTAAACATGCGAGACTCATTTCCACTGTCAAACACCAGTCAATCCTTACATTTCCCTAAGCATAAATAGACTCAGTCCCATTACAAAAATATCACTGTATCAGACTTTTATGTGGACATGGATGCCAGCCAGTCTGCAAGCGCTGACTTGCGTAACATGGTACAGAATCGAGGAGAAGACCTCACAAGTCAAAAAGTCAGTTTGACAGCCATACACCCCACAGTCAGACACAGTATAAACACACTGAAGAACACAGGGTAAAGGTGTCCTCTTGGGGGTTAAAAAAAAGCCTCAGGGGATTTGCCTTGGTGCAGAGTGCCACCTTGTTGTCAAGAATGCAATGACATGTTTTTCTTGTCTCCTTTTTTTCAAACCCACTTCTGACAGATGCTCACATTCGAAACAGTTGCTCAATTGATTCTAACAATGAAAACGCTACCGAGATTAGCTATTGCTCTTATTATTAAAGAGAAATGGCAGGATGGGGGCACCATGGCATAAGAGGCTCAGCTGTATCCTTACATCATAACATGACAAACAGAAGCTTCCATTTCTACATTTTCACTGCATATCATCCAAGGTTCAGACTCAAGGTTTAGACTCAAGATAGCATTACAAAAAGGACTTTCATAGATTGACCCTACACTAAGATTTTAATCATTTTGATGAAAAATATTTGAGTTTGTGCCAAATACACTGTGATGTCCTCAAAAATCAACACTATTTTCACTTGAAAATATATTGGCAGTCAGTTCCCATCATCAGATATGTTCAGCCAAAACTGCTAAACATCTGAGGAAGGTGACAATATCCAGAAAAATTACAATCCTAATACATTCTTTGCATTCTTGATTTTCAAAGAATGTATTTTTTGTACATTTTACTTTGCAACAAAACAAGCTTGTTTTGCATTTTATTGCTATTTTTTTAATAGGACAACACAAAGTAACATAAAATTTTGAAGTGGTAATCTGAAAAATGAGGATTGTACATCTATTTAGCCAGTTTCACTTTTTTAACCCCACAATAAAATCTAGTGTAACCTATTTCCTTCAGATGTCTCCTAATTAGCGGTGGTCTTTCTGTGTGTAATTCAGTCTCAGCATAAATCCAGCTGTTCTGTGAACATTTTACAGGTCAATTAGACAATATTAGTGAACAAACATGCGGACCAAGGAACACATTCAGCAAAGATCATCAGGCCGGGATTTGAACCTGTGACGGCCATGTTGATTCCTCCACACTTGGGTTGTGCTTTACCTCTGTGCCACCACAGCACCTCAGGGCACCATTTAATTTCAATTTAATTTAATTAATTCAAAACTAAAGCATTTTTGAAATTTCACTGAAGTGTATGCAAAAATGTGTGGTTGGGAAGGCATCGGCATCAAACTCTTATTTAGGACTGTGGTAACTGAAAAGCAGCTCAGTACTTGGCGAGATATACTAGGTAAAGGGTTTCACTTAATGAGGAGAGAAGGAAGGAAGGACTGAAGGGTCATTTTTAACAAGACATCTGGCTCAAGCTTATTTCTCTCTGGGAGGAGCCAAAAGGGGAGAGCAGATAGCAGGAAAAAGTGTTTGACCTTGAACTTGTTTGACTGGCATGTTCTCACACACAACATCAAACTCTAACAAATGCCCATATGCTGAACACTATGAGGTCATGTGTACTGTTTTCTGTACGGGAGCCGGTTTCTTCAGAGCAAAGGAAAACAGTGTGAAGCCGGCAGGGTGCTGACACATTAGAGGTGGAGACAAGAGGATGGAAACACTGTGCATCCCTGTGCTGTAATTGTGATGGGAGGTTTCTTTTGCATGTATGTGCAGGACAAAATAAAGCTTATCCCAGTTTATACTTCAAAGCATAAACTGGCAAATATGTAGCTTCTTACACACACACACACACACACACGCACACGCCAACATGCACACGCTGTACTCTTTTTCTATATGCATACAAGATCCCTCACACACAACCTCCCTGTGCCTCTTGAAGTATGCAGTGTGTGTCTGTGTCTGCTGCATATGTGGCCCCATGCATAAACAATGTGCCCTGAGAGACAGTGGAGTGTGATACTATGGCCCTTAGCACAGCTCCCATGAGCCTCTCTGTCCCCACTATAACTACTTTCACACTCAGTCTCTCTTTCTCACACACACACACACACACACAGAGATAGGGTAAAATAAGAAATAGAATGACAGAGAGGTAAAAAAAAACAGGAATGTGTGCAAAAGGCAGCACACACAATACAAATACATGTTTACTGCCAAACACATTCAGACATATAGGGATGCTCCATGTATCCCTGCAGGTGAGCATACACTTAAGCATCAAATGTACAAAAAAACATTTTGGAGATAAAAAAAAAAAAAAGGTCTATAAGGTAACACTGTGAAAGTATTTACAGTATGCTACTGAGACAAAAAGATTTTCTCACTTTTCTTTTTGGTCACACTTAAACAACTTTGGTCAATCAAATTTTATTACCATAGGAAAGCCTTGTACATTCATATCAGGGTCTTTATAAAAACAAATATACCCCCTACGTTGTTTTAAAAAATAATACTGCACACATGAGATTGTTTTCAAAAAGGTTTTCATTCACAAAAACATGCACAAATATGCCACATTTAAACATCCCGAACACACCACAGAACACTCCACTGCAAAACTAAAGCCTATTCCTTCAAAACAACCACGACAAAACTGGCAAAGGCAACGTTGAACCGTGTTGTGCTTCGGTATTGGGAGGGAGAGTTGGTGTAGAACAGCTGACCTCCAACCGATCTTTCTCCATTGCTCCTCAACGTTTTGCGGCAATTGGGCGTGTTCAAACAAACAAATAAAAAGCGTCTGAACCGACAAAGAAAAAGCAATAAGTTTCTCTCCACACAATGGCCAAGTCAATAACAATGGTCACACAAGTGACGTCAGCACCAAATTATTTGTCACCGATCATGATGTCTTCATTTTACCCACATTTCTTTTGATCGAAACAGCTGGCGTCAGGTTTGTCTTTTATGAGAGAAATCTTTCTGCTGCACAGAAAAAGAAGCAATTAAAATTTTCTGCAGCACCAGCACCAGCAGTTTGATTAGAATAAACATTAGGAGGAAATTAATGGTTTGAATTTGAAGCAAGGTAGTGACATCTGGCTGTACAATCATAAGACCCTCATATTGTAGATAATGCTCAATTATTTCCTGAAGGTGTAAACCAAAAACACTAAGTTTGATTGGTTCAACTGATGATGAGCAGTTGCTATAGTTTCCTCTCATAATTCTTAAGTGGCATTTAAGGTGTTTTATCTGGTGATCAGTCAATTTAGGAAAAGGACATCGTATGACTCCTAAGATTTTTTTTTTTTTTACATCATGATTATTCTCATGTAGTTTTCTGTCAGAAAAAAAAAATAAATTAGATTAAACATCTTTCATTTAGAAAATCAATTGTCAAATTTTTGGCCAAAACATTGCTAAACCTCATCCATCAATAATCCGAAACCACCCATGCCAAGAACAGAAAACAGACAGATTTATCAAAATTGGACAATGACAGATTGGGAAAATGTTGCTTATATACAACATAAAATTAAAGCTCCATCCTGCCTTAAATCAATGCTTCAGGCGAAATAGTGTGGAGGAATGTGTTTTCTTGGAATACTAGCCCTCTTGTGATCAAAAGAATGAGCATTCTTTAAATACCACAGCCCATCTGAGTATATTAGCTTTTAATGGCTACAGTCTACTCATCTTCTGGTGGTTACCTCCAACAGGATAATGCACCATGTCATAGAACTCCAGTCATGCCCAAGTGGTTTCTTAAACATGACAATGAGTTCACAGTCCTCTACAGTCACCAGATCTCACTCCAACAGAGCCCTCTGGGGACTTGGTTGAAATAGAGATTTAAATTATAGATGTGCCACCAACTAATCTGCCGCAACTGGATTATGCCGTCATGTCAATATGGTCCAACATCTTTGACGAATGTTTCTGACACCCTGCTGAATTTATGCCACCAAGAATTAAGGTAGTTATGAGGGTGTAAGAGGGTCTTACTTTGAAATTGTGCCAAATAAAGTGACTTATGAGTCTATCATTGCAGTTTTTAGTATACTTTTGAATAGACTATTACAAAAAAAACTATCCTTGAGTCAGGACAATAAAGCCCTCTGAAAAAGTACAACATCTGTTCCAGAATGAATCTTCCAATAGCTTGTTGGCAGCTGAAATATATTAATTGTTGCATTTCTTATGTGTTTGCTAAGCTCAAAACAAGCAATAATGTTTGTGAAACAGGCAACACAAAGAAATAGGTATTTAAAAACAAGGACGATATAAATTGAAATTTACAAACTGGAATGATGCAAAAAGAAATATTTGTTTTTGTTCACCAGTGATAACATAAAGTCATCCGAGGTTTGGATGAAATACCTGAAGGTAATTTAGAACGGACATTTAAGAGGCAAGAGCACAAAGCTGATCTGTGTATAGTGGGCATCGAAAATAGAAGAGAGAGTTGGTTAATGAAATAAAAAGGAATGTACTCAGCATTATGAAAGAGATAATTGAGATATCCAACTCCTGACAAAGTGTGCTATTTCAGTGGTGCTGAAGAAAAACACAGCAGAGGGAGGAGGGAGAGGAGACAGGAGAGGGATGGGGAGAGCCGAGGAGAGAAAGAGGGAAGTCTAGAGGGAGGTGACAGTGGTGTATGTGGCTGTGCTGTCTGTCTGACCTGATTGCAAATAAGCGAAGGAGCTCCGCTGTGGCCCAGAAGCACTTCCTCATGCACACTTCTCCTCTCTCCCACAAACACAGACAGCTTTTTCCTTTAATAAGACTGCTTAATGGTGCCTCTTCATACACACACACACACACGCGCACCCACACGCACGCACACACGCCAACCACCGCAGTAAAATATGCATGTGCGTGCATGTATTTGAGTGCGTGCGCGGATACATGTATCTGGTGAGGACATGGACAAGGAGGAGGATGGAAAGAGGAGAGAGTGGGTTGCTGTAGTGAGACAGCAAGGAGAAAGGAGGGTGGAGAAGAGGGGCGGTGGGTGGGGGCTAAGGAAGGAGGGGCAACGGTGGATTTCCGAGATGCATTTGCAATTTAAAACACGGTTTGGTATAATGAAAATGTAAAGCAGTGGTTTTATTTTATTCAGTGTGGCAGGTTCAGATTCCCAGTGAAGCTCCACTCGAGCAATCAGTCCATTCATAATTGAATTTTGTTCAGGAGCTGCGCCTGCTTGTGTACGCGAGTAGATGAGTGCACACACATGCACGTGCCACGTGTACACACACACTCAAGGTTTTCTTCAGAGTGTGTCAAAGTGCACATTGCAATAAAACTCTCTTCTTTTTTCCAGCTGCTGACCCTAATATGAAGTAACCAATTAGAGATCTTTATTTAATTGCTGGGGTACTCGTCCTTGTTGCACACTGCCACGCTCTGCCAAAGACTGGCACTGTGGCATTGGGGCAGGGGGCAGGGACACGCACTTGCACATGCATGCATATAAACAAATATACTTTCTGCATTTTACTGATAAATCCCAAAGAAACTAAACTTGCCTGGCCAAATTATTTTAGACTGTATAAAAGGAGGCAATGCCATTTTAACAATGTTAAGCAAAATGAACCTACATGTTTGCACCATACATTAAGTTAGAAAACATCCCTGTAGATCTATGATCAAGTCCAAAGTCTTGATTAGTTAAAATCCCAGTAGTTATTGTATGAGCTCACATGAAGTATATCCACTTTTCCTTCAAATTATCTACTAAACATTGTTCAAAAGTAACAAAAAATATTCACCAAGCAGGAAAACATGGCCACCTGATTAATAGACTGCTAAGGTAGTTCTCTTGTTGTCTCTTGTTGGCTATCCATGTCACAAAAAAAAGATTACTTAATGAGACGAGGCTACCTTCTCCTCTTACTCTGTGGTCGTGCTTTGGTGGCACTTTAGGTGGGTGACAGTAGTCAGTTTGGGCAACTTGAAACTGTAATCAACAAACTGTGAAATCGTGTGTGTTGTGACATCTTTGTGTCAGAATCGGAAGTAACTAATTCAACAATTTGAACTGGTGTATTTTGACTGGGCCAAACAGACCAGTTTTGGGGCTCACCCATGACTTTGTTGTGGGTTCACCACTGTTGAATCATGATGTAGAGATGCTGAGCACTGCTGACTGGGAACCCAAAAGAGCTGCAGTTTTGGGAAATCTCTGGCCCAATCTACCAGTTATGCCAATATTGCCTTTTCTCAAACGCTCTTATGTTTTCTCCTTTTGATGCTTCCAACACATTTCTTTTGAGGACACAATGTTTGGCTGTTGCCTACTAAAGTCCACACTCTAACAGGTGTGTAAGATATCACCAGTGTCACTTACATACCATTGGTGATAATGTTTTGTTTAAGTTGTGCCAAGTTGTAGTAGAACAAAAGCTCCACCATTTTCTGGATCTCCTAATTATATGTGCAGATTAGATTTGAATTAATTAAAATGACAAGAAATGTCAGCAGAAAGCTAGTGTTTTGATTGACAATGTACCTTTTTTATGAAACATGCAATGTATTTACTTTTTTGGTTCTATGATGCCAAACATCAGAAAGGTAACATACATACAGGTAAATGCATCTTCTCACAGAGTCTACAGTTTACAAAATAACTCAAACTTGTGTTCCAAGAACTAGTCATAGCCCATTCTTATAGCCTCATCTTGTTCTTCATATCTCTCCTAAGTGACTCTTTCCTCCTGGTCTTAAACTTCATGCCATTTCTTCCTTGCTGTCCTAAATCTGGTCTTGCTCCTTCACCTCCTCTTCTTCCTCCTCCTCCTCCTCCATCTTTAAATCTCTGTCTCTCCTGCTCCCTGGCTGTCAGAGAGTATCAGATCGGTAGTTAGATCCATGGCTGAGGCCAAGCTGGCCTCTTCGCTCTCTACCACAACACATCATTACAGCTGACAGCAGGACTTCACGATGCACCGAATATGCACACACATGCAACGGTGCAACATGCAGCCATGCTTATTTCACTGGTCTCTCTCTCTCTCTCTTACCAGCACAAAGCATAAGGTTTCCACATATTTGTTATTTATCGCCCAGCCCAGCACTTTATGGTGCATTTAGAGATACTGCATTTTTTAAATGTGCAATTATTTTTTTTAACAGATGGATTGGTTTTGTTGCTTATACCTAAGGTTTAAAATGAAGGGTACAGACTTGGGGGGTGAGGGGGCGTTTTCAAAACTAACAGCAGCAATATGCTAGTGCTGACGGGAAGCGTTATCCTCTCTATGACACTTCCAGAGAGAGGAATAGACCCTCTTGTAAGCCTTAAGAGTCTCTGTGTGCGTGTGTGTGCGTGTGTGTATTTGTAGGTGTGGACATGTTTTAAAGGCAGGCTAGGGATTTTAAAGCTCCTGCTAAAGTGGGGTTTACATTCACACACCGAAATAATTCACTCTCGCTTTGACAATACACCTGAGAATACACTCAACCAACAAGTAGAACAGCAAATCTAACACTTTGCCCACTTTGATCGGCTACCGGAAAACAAGTCGTTTGTGGTGTTGTTGGGAGGGGTGGGGGGTG
This sequence comes from Gambusia affinis, assembly GCF_019740435.1. Taxonomy (NCBI): domain Eukaryota; kingdom Metazoa; phylum Chordata; class Actinopteri; order Cyprinodontiformes; family Poeciliidae; genus Gambusia; species Gambusia affinis. Next base: position 12,019,049 of record NC_057870.1, read on the forward strand.
CGGCTGTGGTATAAGAGGGTTGGGCTAAGTGGAGGAGGGGGAGTGAATGTAGGTGGAGAGATTTGAGAAATGATGCCCAGAAAAAACTGCCCACTTCCCTCCCCTCTGGGTAAGATAAAAAGGAGGAGAGTGAAGGCAGAAACAAAACACACTAATCTTTTGGCTTCACGGGAAGTCACAAAGCATCATTTACACGGCGGCGCTAACAGGAGAGCACCAGGTTTCCCGATTTGCAGCGAGCAGCCTTGTTCTAGATAGAGATATTCAGACTGTCAGTATAAACTGCTTCTGTTTTCGTTTTGCATTTATTTCAATGCCAGACCCAGGGCATAAATTTTTCATCACCTGCTAAGCTATGAATAAAAGATTAAAAAAGGAACTGAGAGAGGAGCGGAGGGGAGGGAGGGGCTTCGAAAGAAAAAGAGGGAGAAAAGGAGAGAGATAAAAAAAACTCTAACAGATGTGTTGCATGCAGTGTAACGTGCAAGCACTGTGTGCATAGTGAGAAGGTCTCCTCTGTCTCTTTGCCCCCAGCTTCCCAACTCGGCCCCATCGCCTCCTTCTCCACCGTCCCACTATACCAATAACAGCAGAGCAGCCGCTACAGTGCAGGGTAAAGACGCGATAATGAGCAGGAGGCAGAAGAGCACCTCACCTTGGCTTTTTATAGGATTACCTGTGAGGTGAACTTTCTGCTCTGTGAGGGGATTCATCAGTACATCCTCTGCTCTCTCTCTCTGCCCTCAGCGGTCTTTGACAGGCAGGGCGCGAGTGAGATGTCGAAGAGTTGCCGGAAAATTCTCCGCAACGCAGAGCTGACAGGTTCAGGTGTGGGTTAAAGAAGGGAGAAGGAGGATAGAGGGAAGAACGAAGGAGTGCCAGGATGGGGAAAGAGTCCATCTCACGTTTTAGTTCTGTAATTCCGCCTTTCTTTCTGTTGAGTTAGGTTTATGGCGCGTTACATCCCACCACATGTGGTCTATGACTGTTAAATCTGTATATACCTCACACCATTACCTCCATTCCACCCGGACGACTCGTACCTGACAGGATGGCACCTTCATTATGAGGAGTTTTGGTGTCACTTGCATGTTAAATGAGAGTCTTCAGTTTTAGTTACACTCATATAAGTTTAATGGGCATGCCATCTCGCGGTGTGTCAAAATGTGTTTTTATAAAATGTCTATACAACATATGGATTCAGAATCAGCTTTATTTGCAAAGTTTGTGCTTAAAAAACAAGTAACTTTACTTTGGTTCTGCTTTTCTCCCAATGAAGACTTAAAATATATAAAAAGCAAAAATAAAAAATAAAGTTTTTTTTTTCTTCTAAATATGTTATGTTTTTGCCAAAGGAAGACAAAGTTGCATTAGTGCAAAATAAAAGCTATCTATCTATCTTTCTAGTCATATTCAACACATTAGAAATCAGTCATTGAAATCCTTATTTTTTCTTATGTAATCCACCAAGTTTCATCTGTTTTATTGTTTGTACAAATTCAGAAAAAAAAGCATTCAGTTCAGTCCAAATTTTACGCTTTCTTTGAGTTTTTTCATTTTAAAAAACTGCTAACTTGGTCCATCCTTTACATCTTGTACAATGGTAGAACCAATGCAGCGCTTCAGATAAACAACATGTTCGCAACCGTTAAACATGGTGGGGTTGCTAATGGAACCACGGGCTCTGCTCGCTACCCAAAGACTTTGAAGGAGAATCTTCAACCATCATCTCATGACCTTCAGCTGGACCACATTTGGATTACAAAGCAGATTGCTTGTCCTAAGCAACACTAGCTGTTATGTTGGACTTAAATCCAAACGAGATCCAGTGGCATGACCTTAAACAGGCCGTTCATGCTGCACAGCAATCTAGAGTGGTAGATTAAATTTATTGGTTGATTTAAGTGCACCGAAAATAAAACAGAAGAAATCTGTAAGGGTAGGATACATTTACACAGAACGGTTTCAATGGGACTAATCTACATGCAATGAGACTTTAAGTAAATAACTGAAATAGCAGTCACGGCCTTCTAATAAAACAACATTCTCACATGTAAATGCATACTGTAAATGTATAAACAAATAGACTTAGTCTTATGACCTTGTTTCCACATTAACATTCTCCTGGACCATATATGTTACCCTGGCCAAAACAAATTAGCTGTTACTGGAATATGTGTGTATTTGAAACAGATATATATACACATGTATTTGTGCAGTATAGGTCACAAACACATGCATGCACCTCCACATATATATTTTATATGCATATATAAAAAGCAAGAGGGCTTTAGTATACATAGGTGCAGGCAGGAATTCATCTCTGGCTAGACTTCGAGTAATGTATCCCACCAGGACTTGAGTTCCTCTTTGCAATTTAAAATAATTATTATGAGACCTGATGCTAGATGCCAGCCATAAGCTTCCCCATATAAATGAGGCAGTAAGTACATGTGCATGTGCGGGTTTGGATGGATTTTACTGCTTACCTACCGAAATACATGTTGAGCACAGAATAATCTGGTCCTCCAAGATTCTGGAACTCAGACCAGGTTTATGTTTTATGCTTTCCAGGGTAAAGGAAAGGTGATACATATATATTTTATTTTATTTTTTCTGTATATTGTTATGATCCTAAAACACTTACAATAAAAACGTTTTATCAGAAAAGAATAAACAATAGCAGAAGAGTTGTGGCCTTTGCTGTCCAACTACTGAACATAGGTGGAATAACAAAATGTTTTCATGGAGTCTGTCAAGTTAAATTCATGCTGGTATGGCTTCCTGGGTTTCACGAGAATCTCAGCAGAAATTTTCAGATATTCTCTGTCCACTGTTACGAGACTGGAATCTTTACAGACACAATGAATATGTGCTTCCTGGTAAAAAAATAAATAAATAAATTCTAGTGCTTGAGCTTACAAAGACATTTAAATGTCTTTGAGGATAAAACTGCAGTACAGTATTTGTGACCAAGTATTGGCTGGTATGAGATTCTTAGAGCATGAGAAAGTAGAGTAAAAATAGCACAACTTAAAAGTATTATGAAATTTATGTAGACAATATTTAGTGTGAGTTACCTTAATAATGGTAGCAAGCCCTGCTTAAAAGTTACTCGACGCAAGAGTACTTAACCAACCGTAAAAGGGAGCAAAAGAAAAATGGATGAAACAAACAAAAACAATGAAATGTGGATATTTTTAATATCCACATTTTGAAAATATGGATATTTTCAAAATATCCATATTTAGAATGACTTTATTTCTCAATGTTTTACACATCATACTCTTTGAAGCATTTGCCGTTGAATGCTCCTGGCTATACACTACACCCGCACTATCTGACTGCTTTTAATTCAGTTTTCCTATGACCTTCTTCCTTGCTCCTTTAACTCCATCTCCTCCCAGTTTGGGTGAAGTCCATGCCAGGAGAAGACGACCTCAACCTGTCACACTATCATTGCCACTTCCTCCACCTGCCAGCCGGCTTAATCAAATTATCCCCCTCACACATGCACACACAATGCCAAATTTTCAGTGAACTTCCCCCTATACTTCTTTCTTCCTACCTCCGTTATCTTCCTCGGATCTCGTTTCCTGTTCTCTTTTAATGTACTGCCCTCCTGCAGAGTGTATAAAAAATGTATACAGCCACATTTCCTAAAACTTGTTAAAACCATGTGATTATCTCCTTATACTGAGTTTGTGACTCTGGGTGACTTTGCATGGATCTGCATCTTTCGCCAATTCTGAGCGCAACATCAAAACAATGGCTGGGGCTGCTGTTTCATGTTATTAGATTTCCCTCCTTTTCTGCTCTTTTTTTTTTTTTTTTTTTGTTTCCTTCCAATGTGCCCATTTGCCCATTCTCCAAATGTCAACAGAACTTGGGCACATGGAGTGGCATCTGGTGCCACATCAACCCCAACGCACACGGATACAAAAAACCTCACAGCACGCCGAGTTAACCTGGAGCGCCTCCAAACCAGCAGCCACTTGCTAGCTAAGTGCCGCAGCGCCAGTCAAGTGCACGTTCGGCTGTGCGCCCACCCGCATCACTGCACCGCTCACACACACACACGCACACACACGTGCTGGCACTTTCAACCCCCAGTGGCACTACAAGATGACAGGGAGACAGAAGGGCCTTGCCTTTCTGAGCCGCTCCCTGCACCCCCTCACCCACTACCACATACTGTACAGCTCACTACCTAACCCCAGAACCATACTGCATCTCCTTACACTTACTGGCTGGTTGTCATACTCTGCTACCTGTAAATCCAGTGTTGGTACACTTGCACAGTGTCTACAAAACAGAAAACGGAGACATGCACACCAAAACACTCATTCACTTTTACACACAAAGACGACATTCAGTCAATGCAAGGTTCTGGCCTTTCGAACATTGGGCTCCTCATGGTTTCCTATGCCGTTTTTCACAGAAAAATAAAAAAAAGACATGAGCGTACTCATATAGATTTTTACTAATGGATATGTGTGGTTAAAAATGTAGCTGCACTGCAATGAGAGCCCCACATTCCTGCCCTTGCACCCAAGGGCAGCAATGAGGGGCAAGAGAGTAAAAAAAAAGAAAGGCGGAGAAAAGAAAGCAGAAACACAGATGAAAAGGTTTAGTGGAAATTGCGACTTCAAGTTCGTTTTCTTTCATAGACTAATGATCTATGTCTCTTTAAGACTGGATGGGAAAATAACAATTCAGTACATATTAAAGATTCTCAGTAATTCTCTTCAGTAAAAAATATCATAATTTCAATGTGTTAATATACAAAATACAAGGATGTAAACCAATAATAAAAACAGAATCAAATTGCTTTCGCGTAAATCAGTTGGATTGCCGGGTTGTGGATTGCCAACTTTATGTTTGGAGTCGCTACTCTGTAATGAAGGGCACGCTTTAAGTGTCTACGCCATGACAGAAATACATTCAAACAGCTAAATTGGTCTTTTCAGTTAGAATAAGTAAAAAATTAGCTGCATCAGCCAGCTGACAGGCAGTGTGTAGCAGCAGGTGAGGGACGGCTAGCGCTTGTAGTGGTTACCATACACAATTGGAGAAGCTGCTGGTCACTCTGATGCTTCCTATCAATTATGACAGCTATGTCCAGTGGATTTAAAAAAAATCTTGATATATGTTGATACTAGTTACCAACCCGTGCTTAAAATCCTGCTTCAAAAACACACAGAAAATGTTTTGTCAATATTGTCAATATTATTCTGTTAAAAAGCTTTGGCACAAAATTCAAATATATCCTCACCGCTTTTTCTTTTCTTAGCTCACCGACTCTCCTCAGCTTCACACTATGCAGATTAGAGTTGACTCTCAATTACAGTCTATCTCCTAACGTAGTTGACAGTGTGAAGCCGGCCCAAATAAAACACATCAGGCTTTTCAAATAGGCTGGTTCAGGACCACTGAGCAGCCACAAGTGCCAGCCAGCCAGCTAGTCTGCCAGCCAATTGCATGTACATCCATAACTGTGAAAAGAGCTTAAGGAAGCTAGAGAACTAGCCATGCTGCCTGAGCCCAACATATGTTCTATTCCACTCTGTGTCACTCTTCATTTGCCCGTTCCTCTTCCCTGCTCTCAGTGGCTCTCTCAAGTCGCTCTTTATCGTGTTTGAATTTGTCCAAACGATGTGGCCCCTCTCAAGCACTATTCTTTTTCTATAGCCTTTCTTTTTTTTATGATTTGTCAGATCTTAACAGGCTCTTTACCAGTTTTAAAGATTAATTTGAATGACTAGATTTCTTCGCTATGCATAACTAGTGACAGCTTCTTTAATATTACCTATACATGGATGTTGCTGAAGATAAAAGCTGAAAACTGCTAGCTAGGGGAAATTGATTCTTTGTTGAAACAAATATATTTTATATTTATTTGGTTTCATTTAGTTTAGTAGCAGTGCTAACACTAAAGTCACACTTCCTAGCATACTGGGTGCATTGTTAGCATCATGTACAGAGGCTGTAAACCCCGATACAGTCGTTGTGGGACGGATTCCTGGCCTTGGGGCATTTGTTGCACGTCTTCCCCTTCATAGACGCTAAACCCTACTCTGCTTGCAGACGTCTCGGCATTGCTATAAGGTGTGTCCTTGTGCTGAAGAACTGGTCTCTCCACTGTGTCTCCTCCATCAGCTTTGTGGAGCTGATGGAGGAGATCATCCTCCACAACTCCAGTCCTGTCTCCAGCACCAGCCGTAGCTCCAGACCCAGCAAGCGGGCCATCTGCCTCAGTAAGCGGGTAAGGAAATTCCCGCCGTTACCCAGTGCTCCCTTCAGCGCTCTGTCCCGAGACCCCAAGGAAGACTCCCTGTTCTCTCTTAGAGCCCGAGCTAAGCCTCCCCGAGCTGCCCGAGTTCCCCGAGCCAAGCATGCCCAGGCTCCACGAGCATAGTTATGACGAGCCCGAGCCGCCAGAACCAGCTGCTATCTCACCTGAACCACCGCTGCTTCCTGGTGGGTCCGTGGGGTCACCCAGCCACCCGCCGCGGCCTCTTTGTGGGTCCAGCTGGCCTCAGGGCTGACCACCTCCGCCTCTTCACGGGTCCGTGCGATGTCTGGGCTGTCCACCGCAGCTTCCACATGGGATTGGCCTCTTGTGCCGTTGCTGGCCTCCGGACCTGCCATCATGGGTCCACCTCCTACTTCGCCGTTGTCCACCAGACATTTCAAGGCAGGCCCCATCATGACTGCGTTGATTTGTTTGTCCCTCTGCCCACATTAGTTGGGTTGTTTTTTGTTGTGGACTAAGTTTGTTTTCCTTGGGTTTTCTTTGGACTCATTTATCACACACCATGACCCACTTTTGGTTTCTCTTTAAATAAAGGACAAAGCGGACAACTTTATAACAGAGACAGCCAAAGTGCTTGTTAAGATCTTAGCGGACATTATTGTGTTCATAAACACAAGATATTCTGGCATTCCTGAGATGCCCAGGGGAACTACATTGTGATGGCTTATATACTGCCAAAACAGAAGAACAGAAATTCAAATCCAGAATCCAGTTAAAAATGGCACACAGTTTGTGTCCTTTTCATTTACTGCAAGATTATCCAAATGGAGAAAACAGCATATATGCTAAAACTCTAATTCTTAAAAACAAACATTGTTGTAGCTTCATTCTAGTGTGTGTTTTCCACTATGATTTTAATACTGTTGTGCGTAATCAGTGCAATCAGAAAAATCTGGGCAGCATGTCGACATCTGGGGAGGCTTAGCTACAAGTTGATGAAGTTCACGTCAGACTTTGCGGTTGAGTGGACAGTAGGCCAGAAAGAAAGGTTTGAATTAGGACTTACTTGCGACTCTACTGCCAAAAAGGACCAAGCAAAGATGGCTGCTGTTAGGGAGGGCAGTAAACATTTCTATGTTTACTGCATCAGTCTGCAAACTGTGTTGGTTGCCAGGTGGAATATGATTGTATGTCTGTGTGGTTTCCTGGTGGTCACGCAGAAAAAAGGTGTGAATATCTGCATGTTTTAAGTCGTGAGTCTTTCTGGACCTATGCAGCCACTCACATCGAATACAAAAACTGCTGCTGTTCTGGTTTAATACATGCAGAATACAAAGAGGGGTAAGAGAAAGTTCATTAAGCGATTCCAAGGCACCTGAAGTTCATTTGCCTCCCTTAAGCATCAAAACAGGATAATAAGGACACCGAGTGAGAGAAACGGCAGCAATGAGACAAGTATTTGCATTTACCAGCTTTAACAGTTCTCTCTTTTAAATAGCAAAGTCTCTTTTATCCTTATCTGCTCTGAATTCCAGTGTGAAAAACCTCTTAATGCTTCACAGTGTCAAGGTTCATGCAGGGCAACGTTGTCGCCAAGCACAAAGCATTACAGATAAGGGAAATAAAATTACTTTTAAGACAGTATTTTCTATTTAAACCATTGGTCACCACCTTTCTGCTGGTGATTAAGTGCTTTGTGTTTACTGTGTCATGGTTTGGAGGCAATGTTTGTTATTTTTAGTAATAAAAAACTTTTCTACATTACTATTCATTTATTTGCAGGTTATTATGATGGACTGATGCTGAGAACCAGTTTGCTCTTTTGAAAGGCAACAGAGGGTATCGCCATCAGGGGGTTGTGTGTGTTTGCGTGTGCGTGTGTGTGTGTGTGTGTCAGAAGGAAGGATTCTGAGTAGGCCCATTGTATTTGATATCGTGAGAAAGAAAGTGGTATTAACATACAAACAGAAAAGCAAAATCCAACAGAAACTAAAAAGTAAAGAATACATGAAAAATCATTCAAAATTAAAATGTAGTTCACCTCTTTGATAGCGTGGTCTTTTTTTGTTTATTGCCTCACATTTTCAAACATTTCTAGAAAGGCCTGAGTGAACTGGATTGTTTATTATCTTGAGAAGAAAAGAGCATTTTTATATGTGTCATCAAGCAATTACCTGCAAACGTTTGTGTTTTTTCAAAGCTGATGTGAGGACTTTGGAAGGATAAATTTAATAGCCAAATTTCTAATCTTAATGACAACCAAATACAAAGAAACTATACACTTGGCAATGTTACTAAATATGCATTGAGCCACTGCATAATTGATAGGTTTTAATTGTCATTTAGCTTCTGTTTCTGGCTCTCTCTGCCAGCATACTTGTGCTTGAACTCCTGTGGTTCCCCAGGCTAATAAATAAGCGCTTATAATCCTGCTGCTGGTGTCATCCAAGTGTCACTCCTGGACATACGGCAGGGTGACAGTGGGGCGTACGTTCAAGTGTGTGTGTGAGTCTGTGCTTACTTTGACTTTGCATGAAAGGATTGCTGTCCGTCTACTATCAATGTGCCAGTGTATCTTTTTAATTATTATTATTTTTTAATTTGTGTATGTCTCACTTGCACATATTTGTGATTCTGGTTACGATACATTGTTTATTAGTGCAATGGGATACTGGTCTGAGTGGGAAAACTGGCTTGTGGCCATGTGGGCAAAAGGCTAGGCAAAGAAAACGAGGCAGGAGGAGGCAGAAGGGACGTAAGGTGAGCCACAGGCAGACACTGTTATCCACTTCCGCACCAAAGGACTTTTAATTTAGTCATGGTCAGATTAGATCCCCAATGCCACATGGCGTAGGTGGAGTAAATCACTGCTGCCAGGCTATTAGATAACCAAGAGTGGGCAATGTGACAACACAAAAATAGAGATACTGGCTGAACATACAGTCCATTTTTAGCTGGTCTCTTGTAAATCTACTGGACAAACGTCTACAACAAACACATAGCATTACACAGCACCTTCCTAAAGTATTCATACCGTTTGAAATGCTTCACTTTTTAAAAATCAAACTAAACCACACCCTTCAATGACTTTTACATGACTGACCAACAGAAAGTGGCGGATGATTGTGATTTAGAAAGACTTTTTTTTTTCTTCCAAAGTTTGTAAAAGTCTTAAAAGTCAGGCATGCGGGTGTATTCAGCCCACTCTAATTTGACACCCATAAATGAAAGCGGTTCCATCAGTGAAATTACAGCTGCAGCACTTTGGCTTCAAAGACTCACAACTTGTGCTCTCTACAAATCTGTCTTCATTTGAACGTGTTAAGAAGTCTGTTTGCATGTTGCCATGAACCATGCATGAGACAAACCAAATATGAGGTAAAATGTTTAGTTAAATGAGGTCAGACCTGAGAATTTTGGATTGCATGTGTAGCAGAAAAGCCACACTACATCTAAACCTTTACAACATAAGACACTTTGGTGGCAGCATCATGCTTGAAGATGTCAGCAAGAAATCTGAACAATCTGAACAATCTGTCCAACGCTTCAAGGGAGATACAAAAAAGACTTAGTGACTGCAGCAAAAAGTAGTTTTAAAAAATAAGGAATCAAGAGGAATATATACATTTCATAATTTGTATCAAAATCAAATATGAAAAGTTCAACAGATGTTATTAGTTTAGTAAGGCAATACATAAGAAAATATTATAGAGAAACCTTCAAATTGCTACATGTATACACTTGTAGAAAATGAGGTAAATTACCTCATTAAATTTTTTTATTGTATTTGTCAACTTCTTTACATTACTATCTTAAAAAAAAATCCTTATGTTCGTTTGTTGTATGGTTTTCTGTGACAGCTACGAATAGAGATATCACCATATGTTCATCTCTGAAAGGGAAAAGGGTCTGTTCAAGGCCGGTGCGTCCTGAGTAATTAACTCCTTACACACACCTGACATAAGTGCACACAAACAAAGACCGCATTAAAAAAATAAAAAATAAAAAATCCAGATTCTATTCAAAAGATCTCAGTAACAAAGCTGCAGAGCAACTGGCTGTTTTCTTGTTGTCTGCTTAGACTCTCAGTAATTGCTGCATGTCTGTCAGTGCCTTCGAAGAAGAGAAAATGTCTTCCTAGGCTCTCCACGGCTTGTTTTGTTCGCTGCACTTGTGTAAAGTGGGAGAAAATAAGTGTCATTCAATGAATGCAGCTATTCTTCTCTTGACAGCTTCATATCTGTTCACTGGGGTAGGGGGTGGGGGGGCACCCCTCAAACCCCTCCTCTGCAGTAGTACCGCCTTAGATAGAGTGTTTAAAAAAAAGGCTCCACCTCTTTATCCAAGCATACACACCCATATGTCTTCCATAAGTTTTTACACACTTACTCAAAAACAAACATTCCCACAAGTGCAAGCGCACACCTTTCTCACGCACGCAGTCGAAGCAATAAAATTAATAAGCCGACAGTAGGTTTTAACCCTACGCAGCAAATGTCTCCATGTCGATACAGCTGCCCGGACGCTGCACACAGCAACTGAGGCGGAATGACAGGAACTACGATGCTACGAAGAACTTAACAGAATGACAGAATCACCATAGTGTTACAACTCCACCTATCTGAAGTTCAGACTCTCTGACCCTTTCTCGCGTTTATTCTCACTTTTACAAACAACAGGCAAATGGGACAGTTGCCATGGTAACATTCACAAGGCCAAGGTCTCCTAGTCTATTAATGAGAACTTAAGAAAAACGTCACCGCCAAGCTGGTGTAAGTACGCTCATTTAGACAGAACAGAGAGCAGTGTTTTACTTATTGTCATTGGTTTCTCCGATGGAGACGACTAAGGTGGTTAAAGCTGTTAATGTGGAAAAACTTTATCATTAGCAGAAACATTACTGTTCAAAAAAAAAAAATATATATATATATATATATATATATTACAAATGCTGGCTGTTTATTTTGTTGCTATGACTGCTGAGTCAGAATTTACATTAGCTACCTGCGCATTTTTAGCCCTGATTTTAAGGTGTATTTTTAAGATACACCAGATTTTTACTGTTAATTGCCCTTAATCAGTTTCCTTTAGAGGACTAATTGAATCTTTATAAACAGCGAATTTGATTAATTGATAAAATCAATTTACCAATGACGCATACACCTACCTTGTCAGAACAGATCACTCCAGTACTACTAATTCTTGAAAATCATATACTAAAAATCTCACCTTTCCTAAATAATAAGAAGATTAAAAAAGATTTCAACAATGAGGGACGCTTGATTTAAAGTTCCGCATTAGATGTCAAAGCCTTAGTACTGTTGAGCCTCTCTATACTGGTACGTAGTTTTAAGTATTTATTTCTCTTTATACTTTACATTACTCTTGAGAAACACAAAAAAGCCAGAGTGTTAATTGATATGCTTCTATGAATGATGAACAATCTATATAAATAAGGCTGGCACTACATATGAAACATCACCACATCACAAATATGTGCTATTGATTGCTGAAGTAGAGTCTGCCACATGAGAACTTGCAGAGCTGCAATGACTTGTCGTTCGCATTACCTGATATCAACATGTATTGAGTAAAGCTCATTGGCCGACCAAATCAGAGGGACGAGATGAGGCGGGGGAGAACCCTGCGGCTTACACCGTGGTGTGTATGTTACACTCTATTAAATTAGCATGGCTCCAATATTAAAATAATAACATTTACCTTCACAATAAATGCTCTGGGTTCCAAAATCAATATTTCTACCCTATAATGCCAAAGTATCATTACAAATAATAAGAGCAAAGTTGTTGCATTAGATTGAGCATTTAAAAACTCTGTGAAGGGCATGCACGTAATATAGATTAAATAATTTCATTTGAAATGTCACAGATTGCTACTATAAGTGTTAATGGAGTTACACCGTTAATGTTTTTTTTTTCTTTTGGTTTTATGACAAAGAAAGCCAAAGGCAGTACAGAGATAATGATAATGCAATAGAGGTAAAAAAAAAAATTAAATAAAAAGGAAAAGAAAACATAGTTTATACATTCTTACCATTGAAAATATTTAACTTTTTGCATTAAATACTAGATTTTTCTTTATTTTGGATTTCTTTAAGAAGCATTAAGTAAACATAGTTTGTATTATTCTTAATTGCTCAATCAAAGCATCCGTTTATGCGCACAATCAGGGTGAATAAGGCAGCAAAGGCTCCTGTGTCTCCAACTCCTAATACAGTTCAAAAAATACTCTGCACATCAAGTCGAAAGGGGGAGAAATAAGTCATTGATTTGGGTATGCAGAGGATATATAAATTAGCAGACCTTGAAAAAAGAGGACATAAAATCTTGCAGTGGAGTGATTATTGTATCATCTTTGAGCTGATAGAGTCGAGTCTAAAGGTGAGAACAGAAAGACTGGGAACCATACAGCTGAATTGTGAAGGACCCTGTCATGCTGTCTATGGCCTTATTGGATGAGAAACTCTCAAGGTACTCAGTCTCCATTCAGAGCATGAATCAATGGCTCCTGATTAGATTTCAGGGAGTTACTATGCTGTTTTTGTTTGTTGTGACATCTTCCCTCGCTTTGTGAGGTCTCTGTGCTCCCGCTCGACAAAGGCGCCACCTCCTCTGATGGAGGAAGAGCAAAAAATGGGGAGACAGGAACTGGGGGATGGGGATCATTGAAAGGGGCCGTCAAGGCCTTTTCTTTTCGTTTCTCGTTATGTCGTGTTCCGTTTTGCCACTGTGTGAGGGCATAAAAGCACGAATTCTTATTGTTGTGTGCCATTTTATGGCAGCTTATAACATCGCAAGTCATGTAATAATTAATCAGGAATTATCAATTGCATATCAGCAGAAGATACTGTGTTGTAAAATGGATTATGGTTAGTCCATTTCTGTTTTGTGCCAGCTATTAGACTTCTTTTTGTTCTTCTTTTCAGTCTATTTGCAACAAAAAAAAATGCAAATAGAAAAAATGGTCTCAACAAATAATGGAGGATCTTAAGACATTTCGCATTTTGGAAATCTTTCAAAGAACTATTTAAACCATCATCTGAAAATGGAAAACATATGGCAAACATACAAATACATGGCTGTATGCCTCAACTCACAGGCCTAGCAAGCACAGCTTTGAAATAAAAGCAACCAAGAGGCCCATGGTAAATCAGGAGGAGCTGTAGTGAGCCACAGATCCTGTAGGTGACTCTTCTGATACAACAACTACTTGTTGTGCACTACAGAAACCCGACTTTCATGGAAGAATAGAAAGAAAACAACTATTGTTAAAAGAAATACTTAGAAAATCACGTCTGTAGTAATTGTTCATGTTATCTAAGACAAACACATAGAAGAAGGTGTTCTGGTCAGATGAGACCAAAATTACATGAAAATGATATATGTGGCAGAAAATATTTTTCTTTATCAGGACCAGGGAAGCCGGTCAAAGCTCATACCACGATGAACAGGCCCAAATATAAGGCTGTCCTGGAAGAAAGACCTTTGAAAGCTGAAAAAGACTTGCAAATTCCCCATTCCAGCAGGACAAGGATTCACATATAGTGATACAAGATTGGCCAAGTCAAAGTCCACATCTAGATAAAAATTTAAAATCCGTGTGCAAATATTACAGGTTTTTGATAATAAGACTTAAAAAAATTATATTTACAGATGCAATCTATCTGGTCTAACTAAGCAAGGTACTGTGATGGTAACGTAAAATCGCCATAAACTCAAATTTAAAGATGATTATTTCTCTTTTTTACCAGATGCTCTATGAGGAAACATATCCAGCTCCATTCCAGCCAAGGCAAGGTCAGTCCACTTCGACATCACAAGCAGCAATGTTGGTGGAAAACAGCTGAAAGAATCTGATACGCTCTGAATGTAAACATGGCCAAAGCATCTGCCTTAACAAGAACTGTGTCATGGTAAAAGGTTACTTCAACTGCCAAATTCAAATGTAGTTGAGGCGGTGCACAGAATAATTAATCCTTTTCCTAGGGAACACAAGGAGCACTGGATAGTCCAACGCTGTGAGCCGCTGGCAGAGGAAGGAGTCATGCCACATCCCATGAAGTCTCACTAAACAATAGAGTCAGGGCATGATGTCATCTGCCACATCATTGCCCTGGTAACCGCTCTGTAGGAGCGTGTTTGTGAGCACAAGGGAAAAAAAAGAGACTAACCTTTTCAATGAACATGGTTGGAAAAAGGGGCAAATCAAAGAATTACTGGATGGTGTTGGTGCTTTTGTTGTTATTTCCTCTGTTTTTGGTGTACAAAGTCAAAATAAGAGGAATGCTTAACATCTGTCTTTAATGTTTGAACCAGTTTGTCCCTTTCTAATTCTCCTCCTCTTCTCAGTCATCTGTAGGTATTTCAGTTGGAGGAGTCGTCTTAGATCTGTGCCTTTTAATGCTGACTGCCGCAAATCTTTTGAGGCCGACTACAAAAGCAAGCTGGCAGTAAACTTTGTTTCCCCCTGAAGGAGAAAATGAAGAGCTGTTTGGGATAACTTCACTCTGGGGGGGATTCCTGTCCCCCAAAATGTGGCTGATATGAGGGGATGCTACTTGTAATGTCACTCTCTGGGCCCTGAAAGTCCGCTAAACAGAAAATGACAAACACATACCTGGCACCACAAGGTAGCCATCATCTCATGTTTGCTCTTTCAAACATATGAAATCAAAAAGTAAGCAGGCTTTCATGTGTGGCTGATGCATGTTTAAGATATGAATTGCTGAACATGTTACAGACATGGTTCAGTCATACGATTATGACTACCTGACTACCTGTATTCTCACAAAGTAAGCCTGAAGATGCTCAGTTCATTCCCAGCATAACTACTGACTGAACCTGTGCATTTCTACTGAAAACAAAGACCCGAGGCTCAAGATGGGGTCTTTGGTTTCATGGACCCCAGAAGTGCAAACTTGGCCTCAAGATGCTCATGTCATCCCCATACATGGCTCTGAAAAAGAGATCAGAGATGGTTGATTCATCCCCAGTAGAACCGTTGACCTAGAGATGCTCTACTCCCCACTGATCCAGGCTGGAGATGTTTTACTCCTGCCCACCTACAAGGCTAAAGATCTTGCAACCTGTTTGATTTCCTCCTTGCTAGAACTTCAAATACCCAGATGGAGAGGCTTGGATTATTGCCACATGCACAACAAGTTGGCGACTGTCACTTTACACCCAACAGAACAGCAATAGATATTCAATTTATCCCCACCAACCCTGACTAAACATGTTTGCATGTCCCTAGTTGCAACACACTGGAAAACTCAGAATCATCCCTAAATGATGACTACATGCCATAACTAAACCTAACCCTAATCCTTCAATTCCACAGTCATGATGCCTAATCAGCATAATAAGCAAAACAGTAATGATTTCATTGTGTCTATGCTGAACTATAGTCTTCAGTCCCAACAGCAGCAGCAGTAGCCCCTGTTGCAGGTCCCCCAGCCCTCTCTAGATGTTAGGCAGCGCCTCACTATCGTCGATCTGACTCTGGGTTCTACATTGCTGAGGTGGCAGATTGTGGTGGAGAGATGCCTCTGTCAGAATCATGCTTATCCTCTGGTGCTAGTCCCCATCTTATACATAAAATATCAAACATCAGAGGGACAATATGCTGACCTGCTCTGACCTCCGCACAAAAAAAAGACACACTCATCCGTTTGCACATAGACACACTTAATACATACGTACACACACAAATGAATGCTGCCATACAGTGACACACTCACACACAAGCGCTTGGAGAGCTCAAGTCAGCTCACATCCCCCACTCGTACGTGCCTTGACTTTTTTCCATCACCGCCGTATCCCTCAGATGATGTATTTGCGACATCTGGCGGCACTCGCTATATTCATGGGTACTGAGATCCAATGGATGCAGAGGAGAGAGAGATGGAGAAAGCTACAGAGGGGAAAAGGGCTGCCTGAGATGGCAGAGTGACTGAGGGGAAAAGAGGCAAAACAAGTGGGGAAGAGAAGGAGAAAGGAGCCCTAATCGGGGGGATGAAGAGGGACGAATTCATCGGCGTACACACCATCAGTTGCAAGCAACTTAAACCGCACAGCAAAAGGCTTGGGTACCCCCTAGTGGGCGCCCAGTGGCAAACTGGCCCATTTTTGGCCCTGTTTTGGGGGGTGTCACGTTGGGCCGCCATGAATCCGTCAGGGTCAGGGGTCAGCCCTCTTGAGTTGCAGTGACATCATGACAATAGGACACTTTTAGAGTCCCAGAAACACAAGCTGATCCCTTCTGCTGAGCTAAGGCTTCAGGCCCCTCTTTTCCCACACATTCACACCCTGCGTCACACAGGCAAAGAGGGAGGGAAAGAGAGAGCAGAGGGGTGAATGTAGGCCTCACCCCCAGAGCCTCCACCATCTCACCCCCATCGCTCTCTTTCTTCCTCTCTCTCGCTATGTCTTTCAGGAGCTAGATTAAAAGAGATGGCTTAATTCTGTCTAATTATCTACCCTTACCCTCCTGCTGCCGCTTCCCCCTCGCTCCTCTCCCCATATCTCAGTGTGTTATCCTAATTAGCTGACGTGGACTGTATCTACTACACAAACAGTTTGAGCGAACTGAAAAATATACTGTATATGCCCTTAAACGTCATGCTTGTTCAATGATCTTTAAGAGTTTCTTTTAGCTGTAGAGGTGTTACAGTACTTACTGACAACTTTTCCTCTGATACGATTGATGACCATCAGCACAAAGCATCAAATTGCTCAGATAATTGCAAGACAAAAGGGGAAATTCTGTTGACAAACTTACAGTATTACAGCTAACCATAGTAGAGTAACAATGAACAATAGAATTTACATGTTGCATTTGCTTTATATAATTACACTGTAATGTGTGTATGTAAGAGAGCGCATCTGCATGCACGTTACATAAGCAGAAAGCACATTAATGAGATGATACACAAGTGCTGAAAGTGCTAATTAGCTGCCAGGATGAGTGTGAGGAAACTAGGCGAGGATCTGTGTGACTTCAACCATTGTACCCCAAACCCCCTCACACATTCATAATTCATATCATCATGGACGGCAATGATAGTGCGCCGCTTGGTTTATTTCCCCTTCTCTCCTGCTCTTTTTTCTTCCTCTCTTGCTGAGAAGATGATGGTTTTCCTTTCCCCGTTTCTTGTTTTCTTACTTGCTGTGAGGTATCACCGAGATCTTAATAAAATGCACGAACGAAGGATGTTCGCCTTGGGACCCAGCTGTCGGGGCCACTTTGACGGCTTCATTTGTGGTGTCGCACTTTGATCCTCCCTGTCACTGATAACCAGTGCCACTGAACAGATATGTGCAACCCACCTTTAACATAAATAAATGTATTTAATTACAGAACCGAGCAAAGTCAGGTATGTTTAAAAACTGGCTAACTTCATTTACAGCAATACAAACATTGACCCAACGTCACCAACACCTCCAGGGAAAATTGCATTCTAAAATATGTACATATTTTTATATTTATATTTTCAGATGAACAAATACTGTTACAGAAATATATATATATATATATATATATATATATATATATATATATATATATATATAGTAGATAATCTGTGAAAATATCAATCTCCTCCCCTCCAATCTACTATTTCTGTCTGAAGAAATGCATAGATCCTGACCAGACACCACTTATCAGAACCAGGAGGAGGGTCTTGGAGCTGTCAATCAACCTTGTGTACTCGCTCCTCAACACAGTTACAGGAAAACTGTTTATCTGCCGATGGCCATGCTAGCTAGCCTGCGCAAGAGACTCTGGTATAGAGATGACTTGCAATAATTATCTTAAACAACTGTAAACTGTAATTTTACAGTTACAAAATTATTCAACCCTTTAAACAGTGAATAGAAATAAAGCAACAGAGTAAGTTTCGTCCGCTACTCGAAGGTGAATGCCACCTGGGTAAACAAGTAATGTGCTTCTCCTTTTTAAAGTATTTTGAAACACAACTCATCACAGACTCTGCTAGCTGCAGTGTAACAAAGAGCAAGGGGGGAAGAGCAATGCAACACGGAGACTGATTAGCAGTACTAAGTACTAATCCTGACCAGGACCTATCACCATGAAGTTTTCATGTTCCCTTTGTGCAATTATGGGCTCTCCTCAGGTACTCTGACTTCCTCCCACATCCATGAAGGTGCTTAAGACGTATTTCTATCATGGGAAACACAAAAACGGTTGAGCAAAACCAAAAGTGAAGATCATTTTTATCATGCATGATATGACTGGAAAATAATATTTCCAAAAAAATTCTCAGAGGGACACTATTAGGTGCATTAAAAGGACCTTTGAAATATGTGGAATAGCTGTAAACCTGCCTGGCCACAAATGAATTTTCAAAATTTTATCAAGAAACATAGACAACCTAGAGGAGAATGTTGACAGAGCAAACAATCACGGAAAGACAAATACAACTATATATCAGCTGGATGTGTTACAAGGAAAAAAGAAGATAGCTGAAGGGATGGCTGAAGGGAGTGCTGATTATAATCGGTGCTGTCAGGTCTAAGATGCTGAGATGACAAGGATATCAACTATAGCGACTCAGTGATACAGACGCGCAGAGACGGATATCAGCCTACACTGATATTACACTGCATGTACGGTAACCATATAAACGATAAGCCATCAATATTTAACACAGTGCATAACTGAACATATAATAGGGCCTTTTAACCAGAAAGTGAAAAAAAACTAATGATTTTATTATTTTTTTTTGTTTTTTTTTTTGTTTTTTTTGTGCATGTGTTTCCAACCTGTCAACATAATTTTAATCATTAATCCCAATGAATATCAAAGATGTCAATATATAATAATTACAGTTGATGAAACAATTAAAATAAACAACTTAACTCAAGTTGCATGTTTCATAAAAGTGAACATATATGAAGAACATATATCTAACGGGTGATCCTTATGAAGGATAGAGACCAAACAAAATGGAAGTAGAGACCTTGAGAACAGTATGGGGTAGAGGCAAGGTCTACCACACAGTGAAGAAAATAACTTATTTTAAAGGTCTTAAAGGAGACATACTGAGATAGGAAAGTGAGGCAGGCTGCCTGACTGAGGATCACAGTCCTGATTTCACTCTGCCACGATCGAACCCATTCAAAAGAACAACAAAAAACATCCCACATAAACATTTGTAGACACTCATATAGAACTTCCTGTACCTTTGTGACAAGCTCTTTATTCCTGTAAGTCAAACTCAAAAGGAAGAAAAAACAGATTACAAATCAGACAGAATGATAGGAGACTAGATAGGAAGAGACGGGACAAGGAGCCTCAACAGTAATCTAAATATCCTCCACCATGATTGTCATTGGCATTCTTATGGACTGGCAAGCATCAGCCCAATATGTCAAATAATACCATTCAGTCTGCTGCAAAGGGTAGACCTGTTTACATAATGTCATAGAGGAGGGGACCTCTAAAATATGTTTCCCGAAAGCCCAGGCCCTGAGTCCAAACAATTAATCAGAATCACTAAATATTTCCAGAGGCAAATTCAATCACACAGACTGCTCTTAACAGTCATGACAAGGCAAAAAAAGATGGGATTTTTAAAAATGGATGAGGAAAACATTGATTTTTGCAAACCTAATTCATTGTCTAAGAAAAAAAGCCAACTCTTTGCCATCATGTTGCTGTTTTTATTCTTTATCTCTTTTCCTTAGTCTTTGTCGTCTGTCAAAAACAACTCGGGCTAGCGTCACCAGCTGTCATATCACGGCCATCCCCTGCATCTAACAAAAGGGAGCATTCTGCAGTTGGATGTCAGAGGAAAGAGACTTGGAGACTGAATAGATATGAAATGCAAAGACAAAAAAAATATGTTTTTTTTTTCCTGTTTGAACCAGAGTTTGTGCCCTGAGGACAGACCCATTATGACACAGTAAAGGAAGTTTTCCATCTTGTAGCAGAAAAGGCAAAACTACACAGAATCTTCAAGGTAGTGAGAAGCGTAAAGTGTAACTTTGCATTACTAAAATTGTTAAAAATCATACTAGAGCTTTACCAAAATGATGGTACCTTCACGTAATTATCATCAGCGGATCACCATGTAAGAATGCTTTTCTGCTCGGAACGTGACTATATGTAGTTTCAACGATCACAACACAGTACAGTGAGTCCTTTATCATGTCTGAGTGGACACACACATACACTCACACGCACACGCACACACGCAGACACTCAGAAAGAAACAGACTCTTTCAAGATCAGCAAATGCTTTCAACCATCAACATCACAGAAGGCAGATAAGTGTGCCCCCTTTTTTAGCAACAACCACCGGGGAGGTGAGAGGCCTTGTAGTCAACACGCTGAAAGACTACTCAGTGATCAAAGACTCAAAAAACATGACCCATGATGGTTTCACAGAGAAGATAGCAGAGACGGGAAGCAAAAGCAGGTAAAAGGAGACAGAGTTGAGACAAACATAGACTAAAGAGCTACAAAGGTGGAGAAGCAAAAGCGCAAGGGTGCAAGCACATATTTGTCATTGGCCACACAAACACACATATGATATTTGCAGCATGGACAGAATATTAAATGAGATCTTTTTTTTTTTTTTTTAGATTTGAGGATTTTTACCCGATGCGCTAGTGCATGCATATTCTATATTTTGGATTTGTTTACTAAGAACTGACTACATTTTTGTTGAAATGACGAAATACAATTGTGACATAATGGATACTGGTCATTTTACGTCCATACTATTTCATACTTTTGAAGTTTCTGTTAGATCGACTGTCATTTTACACCACCTTGGTACCATGTGTATACAGTTATATGATTCCAGAAAAAAAAAAATAAAAAAATCTACTAAAAGGAACGTGCTCAGAGTTAGTATGATGTGATAAGGGTTTATAGTCTTTCCTATTTCATAGAATTAGAGAGTTCTAACAACATTCAATGGACAAAATATAAATCATCAGTAAATACTCCTTATTAAATAAATGTTCTCATTGGTTAACTAGATATGTGTGAGTTAATGCAAAATGTTTTTTACTCTGACATTATTTAGTTTTCACTGTTGTTTGATTTGGTCTGAATAATAGTCCATCCTAATTTTAATTCTCAAGATTTCTTAGATCTTAGCAGTAAAGCTATGTGATGGTAAGATAACAATGTTGCATACAGGCAGAACGACATTTTAATTAGAGATATAAAGGGAGTTGATTGTTTCCATCAGGATTCTTTGCCTTTTCCGAAGTGACACGAAAGTCATTCTCTGTGCATGCCATGCATGACCCGTTCAGATCCACCAGAGATTCAGGCAGAAGGAAAGACTGCTTGAGAGTTCTAACATTTTTTCATTGCCGTACGCTTGACATATTTTTTGGCACAAGAGAAACATGTTGAAATAGAAAGATGATGACTGGAAGACAAAAAAAAGAAACAGAAACAAATGTAGCGAGGGCTCCTGGACAAAAGGCTGGAGGCTCAGAGGGCAAAGATGCCTGCATTAGAATATGAATCCAGCACATTGGGCACTCCTGGCACTTAAAAAGCCCCGAAAGCCAAGTGTCAACCATTATGTGCCATCAGTAGTGACACAGGGTCACACAGCAGGACAGATAAGGTCGGCAATCGTACTCACCCACTCTCTCAACATGCACCATTTAGCGATCCCAGAGAGAGCAAAAAGAGGGGACTAGCTGTCATTGCATAGAAATGGGCTGGGCAAAGACAGGAACATCTATCCAGCCCTGCTCCAAGACTTTTCTTGTTCAGGATATAAAACCGTTTATGATATTCAATTAGATGAAGAGAGTCAATATTTGCATAGACACATTTAGCTAATGATGTGATATTTTACATAATACGTGACAAGTACATTAACGGCGGAAGCGTTCACAGATGTACCTCATTTCCCCCGATTAACTTTCAAACAGGTACAAATAAAGAACACGGGCAACAGACTGAATTTATAAAATGCCCGAGTTGTTTGCTGCTAAACCAGCTCTGTAATTACCTGAAGGATGTTTTAATTGTCACATGTTGTACTCTTAATATTAGTCAACGCTTTAGCAGCTCTCCAAGTGAGATTGATTGGATAAATCATTTGGAATTATAGCGAAACAGGAGGCCTGCCAATCAGGCCATGTGTGCGTTTTCTGCATTTGTGTGTGTGTGTCTGGGGACGTGCCAGCACACAAGCCCACGTACATGTTTGTTGGGATGTGTGTATGTGTGCAAAAGAACTGTATATAGGGCTGACAGCTGGGCTTGTTCAAAAGGCTTATTGAGCATTCTGCCTGTTTGGGAAGCAACAAGCGCACAGTCTATCTGAGCAGGGATCTAAAACCTCTGTCAACAGCGTAGTACAACTGGTGTAAACAGCCACAGAATCAACATGCGATCATTCACATACCAATGGAGAGGAGACTGATATACTTTAGTGCAGTGTGCTGTGGGATGAGAGATAAGAAAGATGACAAAAAGACAACTCTACTGGTCACGAGTCAAGAGGCTCAAAGGCTGACATTCAGAGTTGGAAAGGGAGGATAGCAGGGGGAGTGTTTGCATGTGATAGCCTGTGCATATAGGCTTTGCATGTGTCTGCATGCAGGTACTGTAATTCTCCTTGGAATCTCTCTGCGTCTGTATTGGATTCCACCAGTATGACACTATAGCGTGTGTGCATAGCACGTGTGTCAGTCCATCAGCATGTCGGCGTCACAGCCCTTCACTAAGTCCCAGATTAACAGTGACAGGCAGAGATCCCTCTAATTATCTCTTTCTGGACCACATGCAAATGGCAAAGCCAAGTCGAGAGCGACGATTGGCTGGGGCTGGTTGGGCACCGCCGATGGGCTAATGAGCCTGGCGATGGGATGGGACCTCGTGATGTGCCATCAGAACAGAACACACCCTTACCATCTCTCATAGGAGGACACACACTCAGACACAACGTTTTAGGCTTTTAACTGTCCTGCTCTTTTCTAGAGTGAATTATAATAAATGGGAACAGGGAGGAGCAGATGTGTGAAAAATTAATAATTATGTAATTCAGCAATATTCGTTTCATTTTTATGTGAAACGAAAAAGTCCAATTTAGGACCAGTGCATTTCATGTAAATTAGTTGACTGGCAGTATCATTCAAAAAAATGATAAAACATGTCCATCCTGCAAGCTAAAGTTCAAAGTCTGAGAGGGTCTGAGGGGTGTTGATTCATTAGAGCGAATGTGACTCTTGACAAAGGCCTGCAGCAGTAGCTATAAAAGCATCTCAGTAAATCAGTAAGAACAACAGAAACAGTGTCAGACAGCCCACCACTTTAACATCACTTACCCTTAACAATAAGTGCTTGTCCTTCCAAACTGGCTGACAAAGAAAAACATTTAAGGTGATCCTTTTTGTTTTTTGCCGGGGGTTTTTGCGGGCATAAAAATGGGATGGAAAAAGAAAAAAATTACAATTAGTGGCACTCTTGAGAGTACCTAGAAAAGTGAAAGTGAAGCAAATTTTATTACATACTTAAAAAAAAAATAATAAAGATCAGTGTCAAAAAACTAATTAGCAACTTATGATTCTTTATTTCCCCCAAAGGTATGAATATGGCAAGGAAATAGGATCATTTTCTGTACTTACTTCTCAAAATGGGCAAGATAAGAGAACAATTGTCCTGAAATTGGCTGCTTACCTTAGCGTGTACATTTTCACTGTCAGAAAAGGAATTGAAAACAGAACAACTGCCATGTGACAACACAGACATAAACAGGTTTCATTCAGTTGTACATATAAAAAGGTGAACATTGAAATAAATTTTGGGACAAAACTCATGGAGCTGGATGAGTTTCTGTCATGCACATTGAGGAAGGCAGGAAGAAAGGTGCAGAAATCTCCACAGCTCCTTGTTTATAAACAGAAACATTTTTTTTCACAGATAGATTTAGCAAATCTAGTAAAAGATTAATTATTTACAAGGGTTTCTGCACATCTTTACCTGAGCAGTGCTGCAGAGTGCAAAGTATGAGATAAACAAACATCCTATACCCATTAAAAATATAAAGACTGCTTTGAAAACAGAATAATCCTTGTGTTCAAGATTCTATGGTGTTATTTTACTGCGTACCAGATAAGATAACATAATATCTGATGTGAAAAGACATGATGAGATCTTATCCTATCAGATAAAAGATGATAAGACAACCATGTCACAGGACATGTGATGACAGTAAGTTGCATTCTGGATATGTCTTAACCAGCATGTGCCAGTACAATGCATAATCAAAAGTAACTGGAATCAACAAGACAAAAATAACAATAGTAATTAAACTGAATTATGTGGCACTCTATTTGATCAAATTTTGGTTAAATGGCTGCTCACTTTAAATACTCTGACACAATTAATGGGGGAATCAGTTTCCATCCACCCACAGCAGAGAGTAAAGCTGAGTTCTTCTTGCCACTTTTTCACAAATGCCACATGTGCAGCTCTACCAGGGTTTCAAAGTTCCTATCGGCTCCTATCTCAGATAAATACTGTACGTGTTTTATCTGTGAGTTTAGATGACCTGTTTGACGTGTCCCTCGCTCTTCATGATGCCGTTTGTTCATTAATGTTCTCTAACAAATCTCATAGTATTTCACGGACTGGCTGTTTTCTCTGTTGAGGTCTGATTACACACAGGAGGTGTATTTAGCATCCAGCTGACTTCTGAAGGCAGCTGGTTGCATTGTTTGTTATTTAAAGAGGACTCTATACTGGCTTCCCACGTCTACTTGTAAGAACTGCACCTCATAGTTATATGCAACCTTTCCACAGAACATGGAAAGTTAACAGGAGATAACATATATATATATAATAAGATGAAGCAACTCTTCTTTGGGGCAGCGAAATACAGATATCAAACAAACAGGTTACAATAGATGCCTGCACAGCAAAGGTTACAGAACAAAATGTGTTCTTTTGCTCTGCTGTTAGCACGTGGAGCGGAGTCATGTGTAGTAATGACTGATGTTTCGTGCCTCCAGAATGGTCTGACCATGACCACTCTCTGAGAAGATGGATTTTCTTCGACCCTTGAGATCGTTTTTAGAGGGACAAGACAAATATTTGAGATGTATCACACCGAGGCATCATGCTGGAGGTGAGAGAAGGTAAAGGGAGAGTGAGAGATATATACAACAGGGGGTGGAAAAAGAACGAAGCGGGGAGGAAAGTGCAGCCTGCCTGCCTGGCTGACAGTTGACTCTGTTGGATGTGACTTTCACAGTCTGCTGGCGGTTTGTGTGGAAGCCATCACATCTGTGACTGGCCGTTTGATTAATGAGCCTCTCAGCTTGTCTGTGCAGTTTGAGGAGGGGCCATGGCCTTATCCCAGGCATCACTGATTTATTCGCCTTTGGAGCAAACCTCCAAGTATAACATACACTAACGTGTAATGCTGAACATTCACACACACTTGTGCCGGCGGACATATGTACGGTACTCCCTCCACGATGTGCCTGCTTTAGACCACTTGGCCTAGTGCAGAAACACGTGCAAATCAGCATATGCAGTAGGCCTTCCCTCGCCAACGCCACCTGCTTACGGCTAATGAAAACTTCAACGTGTCAGTGCTGTCCAAAGGTAGCAAAGACTAAACACAGCATGTATAACCAAGCAGACAAAAGATACATTCTGTCTCGACCAAAACAGACTCCCATCTCTAGCTGTCAGTCAGTGGAAGGGACACACAAGAGGAACGATGAGAGAAGAAAGCAGCCCTTCCTCAATGACACATCACACTCCCCTGATTTTCAAAACTGACAAGTCTTTTGAATTCCTGGCCTTGCAAGACAGAGAGCCTGATGATGGCTCGAGAGCATCTCTCCTTGTTTTTCTGGCAGTAGCAGCCATGAAATGTCACTCTGGCTAACCTTGAAGCTCTTTTTCTCCTGTGTGTGTTTTTAATGCGACCAAGACTAGGGCAACCAGCTGCTTGAAAACTAAAAGATAAGATTTTCCCCGTTAAGTCAGATAAATGAGTCAGTAAACACTTACAGGAACAGGCACATACATTAGCATGTACATGCCCTCACAAAGGATGCACGTGTACAGTCATCGCACACCTACACAGAGCCCCAGCAAACACAAGCACAAACATTTCCTCATTCCCTGAAGCATAAAGTAAGACCATTAATCCAGACACACTCCGATCCAGCTTTTCCCCAGGTTGATCAGCGTCCGTGGAGGAAGACGAACATTCTGACATATTTGTTTTTATTTTATTCCCTGAGAAAAAAGCCCACCATATGGCAGCGCCCAGGAACAGATGGCGATTGCCCACTTTCTGAAAGCACAAGCGTCTATTGCTGCAATTTAAGGAGCTGCTCAAGCAAGAGAATGCCACAGACTGGCATTTTTCCACAAACTGCTATTGTTATGGACCTAAGGGGTAACAGAAACGATCAGTAAATGCAGAGGACACACTTTGTTGTTTGAACGTTACTTTATCGCTTACAATATTGAATTACTTAACCTATAGGCCATCTAAAAATCTGTTATGACTATTGTTTATCACTTTATAAAATAGAAAAAACCAGTGCTTACTCAACAAAATAAAAATGTAAAAAAAGCTTTGAAACTTATCTCAACCATATATGTCCATCAGTATAACTTTTTCAGTAATTCCCTTTAAAAAGCAAAACTCACATACATATTAATCACACGCACACATTGACGTGTGTTTATTTTGTTGAATTTTGATGACTGTGGCTTACATCTAATAAAACGCATAGTTTGTTTTTTTCTGAACATTGGAATATTATGTAAAACTGACAAAAGATTTTGAAAAAAAAAGAAAAAAAAGAAAATGTTATGACTAACACAACAATAAGAAAAACTGCTAAAAACATACTTGCTTAGTGAACATTTAATGACACCATTCACAAGGACGGCAAGGCACAAAAAGTTAAGTGAATGAAAAACTGTTGTACTACAGCCTTTAGGTGACCGTAAAGCACTGTACATGGCACGTTAAATTTAGAAGAAATTAACACAGACTGGCTCAGGAAACATATTAGGGTCCATTTAAGATGGTTAGGCTTCCCTAAAATTACAGCAGTATCACAGGCTGCATGACTCCATGTCATGTGAAGCTGATGCAAAATGAGCTCCAACCAAGTTCAGGGTCCACATAGTATACAGGACAGTCACACACTTTTCCACATGCTTCCATTTCTGCTTTAAAAAACATTGGCAATTAGCAGTTTTTATTCATGAGAAACCAGATTTTGGGTTTTCATTAGCTGTAAGCCATGTTTATTAAGTCACCAGATATAAATAAATAAACGTGATTGTTTATTACATGAGTTTCACTTTTAGAATTCTTACTGAAATAAATTGACTTTCAATAACATTCGAATGTACTGAGTTGAACCTGAATTGACAGGTGAGCAGTGTAAGGCCCTCACATTTTCCCATCCCGTTTCCAAAGGGGCACCAGTTGTGTCTTACCACAGGGAATGTCCTTGGATGATACTAGGTCCAAGTGATGGAGTGGAAGAGTGCCCTGTGACACACGAAGCTTCATTCCTCATAACTAGCTGCCCCTTATCAACCAGGTCAAAAGACCTTCTCTGACATACAGGCACACGGATACAGTTTTACAAAGTCACCTTGGCAGATGACAGTTAAAACTTGACTTCTGTCTGGGGCCATACACCATACTTTCTTCTGTTTTATTTTCTTTGTATGGCAAAGAAAAATGACATGAAAGACTTTGGCACCTAAAGGCCTCATTGCACAATCAAAAGAAAGAATAAAGTGAAAGGTCAGTAAAGTTGCCATCAATCCCACCCTATAGAGGTGTTGACTTTCTTTTGACTGTTTGGTACAAAAGTATGGAGGAACGGTGTTTCAAGTGCTCACTGTGGAAAAGGCTTCTTTCAAAGGCTCACCAAGGACAAGGCAGATGAGTTATCCAATTGTATACATCTAACTGAGGAGAAAACTCTTCATCTTCATTTGAAACACTTCATACTTTGACTTCCAGCAATTATAAGAACGAGTGCCACGTAAGTTTAAGAATGGGGCAGAATGAACACATTTCAATGATAAAATAGTGACACCTAATTCAGATCATTTGGGTGCAAGTTTCGTCAAAGGAAGTATGTCTATATTTCAACATCATTCATTTTCTATATCTGCTTATGATTACAAGGCTGGGGGGTTGGGAGGTTGTGTCAATTCCTGAGGATAAATAGGTGAGAGGAGGGGTCTCCAGAAATTTACAGGCCAACAGAGAGAATCAGGAAAAACATCTATTGGATGCACATACTCACACCTAATGAGACAGTTAAGCTAGCATTCATGTCTTTAGACTGTTGAAGGAAGCCACAGTGCTAGAAGAGAGCACACACATCCAGAAAGACCTGACCCATGATTCACACCTTGGATCTTATTTGCTGCAAGCCAGTGGTGGCAACAAGTATACCACCATAAACCCCAGTTTAGATAATGTGTTAAGCAAAATAATGTAAGGGGTTTTGGCATTTCACAAAGTGATGTTACCTTTATACATCAGAAAACAAGAAGTCAGCCCATAAACATGAAGGGAAGAAAGAGTTAGAAAGAGATAGAAATGTATTCCTGTATGTAAAAAAACAGGAATGAGGCAAAATTAAGTATTTTGAGGGGGCAGAAGTACAAAGTGCTGAGGATGCCTATTAGACCTATTTGGTCCTTGTAAACCTAAAAAATGAACTGTGCCCACATTTTTTGCACGACAGCAAGGTTGCTCCCTGAGCGGGTCGGGCTTCATCAGGGCTGTAACTAGTCAGCGATCCTCTTTATGATGTTTACAAATAGACAGGTTTTTGCCTCTTGTGCAGAGTTCCTGTTGTTTAACAACGGTGAAGAAAGAGCTGAGCTAAAAAGCAAAGAGCTCAATTTTGGTAATCCATCTACAACCTGACCCTTACCAACGGTAAGATATGGATCATGTCTCCAAGGATTACATCTTAGAGGTAAGTTTTTCAAACAAACTTCCCTTCTAAGGTGGTTGTGATCTCTCTTAGGGATAAAAAGTTGTTAAAAAGGAAAGCTCAGAGTAGAGTTGCTGCATCGAAAGCAGCAACTCTACCCAAATCATCTTATCAGGTGAGATGATTTGGGTTTTTCATCAGGATGCCTTTTGACTGCCATCCTTTGGAGGTCATCCAGGCATGTCCAATTGGAAGGAGACTCCAGGCCATACATAAGAACCACAATCTTTTTCCTCCTGGAAAGATTTTAGGATCCCCAAATGGATTTCTTCCAGCAATAATTTTTGAAGATTTTAATTGGCGATTCAACATCAAAGCTATCGAAATAAATAATATAGTCAGCTTCTCCGTTTTTCAGTCAATATATTTGTATCTCATCTTCCACCAAAAAAATAAAACAGCTTTTCCATCAATTACAAAACTCCCACCCAACCTAGACCACATTGTAGTCAACAGATAAGTAGTCTAAAAAGTTACCTTGCATAGAAGTTATCCATCTACGTACATCTAATTCTTGATACACATCAAAAGCCAGTGTGGAATGGAAGTCAGGTCAGCCAGTCAACCAGTCAACCCTGGGGGTCCTGTGGTATTAATCAGTCTAGTTTCTGCTGAAAAGCTCAATCTGCAGATGATGGATGAGCCATCATGCTGAGGGAACGGAAGTGACAGGTGACAAAGAAGGACACACACACCTGTATAAATTGACTATGCCTCCTGTCTGGCCCTGATGTTACATTGTCAAGGTAGCGGAGTGTAAGTGTATGTATGTAGGGGTGTGTGTGCGTGGGAGGGCGTGTGTGTTTGTGTGCAAAGGCTCAAATATTCCAGTGTGTGTCCAGCTCAGCTAATGAAGTCATCTGAACTGTGATTTAACAGCCCTGGTTTAAAAGCCCAGCACCCTTAACTCATAGCCTTGCTCCATTAGAATGTGACATAAAACCTGGGCACAATAACTGTCCTGCCACTATAACAATATATTGGAGGCCAATGGGCCACTCTGCTAACTCACAAAGTCTGGTGAGGAAGAAATAACATCATCTGTGTACAGAAAAGAGAAGTCATTCAAGGAGACTAAAACTTTTAAGATGGAAAGAAAAAATGTGGACCATGGAAAGTAAGAATGATTTATCCAATTTTATAAAACTCAAACATTCATGTTGGGCATCACTACTACATGAAATCTCACTATTTCAGTTTATTATTGAAAACAATGTGTTTAAGTAGCTTAGTTCAAACGGTGATACTTATATACATTGACTATACAGTTATACAAAGCAACTGTGTTGTGTTATTCTTGGTGATTATGGCTTACATAAGTATCACATGCATGTAAAGTAACAAAGATTGTTATTACATAAAATCATAATTTTTTTTGATGAGCTGTTTTTTGGGAAATCGTCTTCTTAAGATCTTATGATTGATATTTTAAATGAGTACTATTGTTTTTGTATTGGTTAATGAGTTTTGTTTTTTTTGTCATTTTGTAGCTCTTTGAGATGTACACAAAAATTTGCAGTAGTAGTGTAAGCTAAAGTGTTTAATCAAAAATGATCAGAAATAAACATTTCAAATACATAATTCTGTATTAACAAGTTTAGTTTCTATGGAGAAAATCTAGTAAATTTGAGTTTCACTTTTTGAACTGTATAAATAAAATAAATTAACTTTTTTGTTCTAAATTACTGGAAAGTACTTGTATATAATATCCTGCATGCTACAATTTTCCTAGCAACTAAAGTGGAAGAAAACCAATTGTTGTCTGTACGAAAATATCCCAATGGTATACAAAATACCTCATTCTCATCTCAACAAAACAGCTCAGTGGATCAAACATGCCTATCTGAGAATTAACTTCTATAGCTCAAGAGATATTTTTGAGCACTTATGAATCCAAGGGAAAGTTTGACAGCTTACATGTCAGCAGTCATGGAACCAGCATCCTGCTTTCTGTGAGTGACTCAGGCAGAACCAAAGCCATTCTCCAAATCCTCCATGAAATCCACTCCTCAGGCCTAACAAAGAGCGGCTAATGATGGAAATGACAGCATATAAGACACTTTGATATTGGGAGATTAGGATAAATTATATAACTTTTACCATCTCCTATTCCTATTTTTTCTTTTAGTTCCTTATGAAAATTGACTGTCATCTCTTAACGTGTCACTCACAATCTCAAACTGCAAGTTCCAATCTTTCTATTTCTCAGCCCTCCACTATCTGACTTAATATCCACCTTATCCAGTTTCTATTCATGAACGGCCAAACCCTAATTTGGCTCAGTCAAACTATGACAGTCCCTGTTTTACCATGCAACAAAGCAGCAAATAAGGGGGTGGAAGAATGGGTTATGTGTATGTGGGAAGATGAGGCAGAGGCATGAAGGCGACAACGCGCGTCACAGCATAGCACAGTGCTGCGTACTTCACCCTTATTAGGCCCGTGTCCTTGGCAGATGCAGAGCTTGCCCTTTGTTAGAAAGGTGTGTGTGTGTTACAATGGCAGTGATTTAGAATGGATTGGGCGTAGGCGTGGAGACAAGGTGCAGTAGCCCCATAGCTCCCTGATAGCTGGCAGCGTGACAGCTGTGAATGGAGAACAGGGAACAGCCTGAAGTACTGCAATCTAATATGTGTCACATACCTGCATAAATATTTATGCCTGTTGCAGAGCAGGAGGGGAAGAGAGGAATGGGAGGAAGGGACAGGAAAGGTGGTCTTAGGCAAAAAAAAAAAAAAAAAAACTTCAGTCAGGTGACACCGAGATCTGAGCCATCTTTATCCATCATCAGCTCAATTTTATTAGTCCTGAGAACTCCAAGTAAGCTCGGATCAGGTAAAACACATGCACTTAATGCATTTTACAAAACATCTGAGACATTTACAGGCATCCCTGGATCAGATGTGTAAACAGCTAAAATAAATATATCTTTTACTGCAGTTATATAATCTCTCACTTCAGGAGAAAAAAAAACAAAACATCTTTTATCTGTAAATTTATTCAGTGGGGGGGAGAAAATCCATTAGGATACAACTACCAGTAATGATATCACTAATGCTCGCTTTAAAATAAATATAATTCAAGTTCTTTTTATGTTTTGACATTTAAGATTTTGCAATATTTCACTTTATTTAATAATAGCTTCACAGGAAGGGCAGAGAGGGAAAAAACTTGCAGGAAAGCGGCTCAGGTCACCAATCAAACCCTTAAAGCTGCATCAAGAACTTCAGCCTCTACGTACATTTGTGCTCCTTTACCACTGAGTCTCCAAGTATTTCACTTTGTTAAGAGGACTACAGCTTTTAGATGCTGCTAAATAATAATTTGATATTTTATTTCCCTTGTTTCCCTTATATATGACATAAAAGAGAGGTCCATTTCTTTTATCCACTGGCCACTAGGCTGGACAAGTGTCCACATTCGCCACCACTAATATTGAGATGGATGGTAAGGGATTTTTTTAAAATAAGAATTTTAACAAAAAACTAATTGCTATATATATTTACATAGCTCCCCCCCAAAAAAAAAAAAACATTCCCATTAATTAAATTCCACAATCAATATATATTTATTATAAAATATTTTAAATAAAAAAATTATTTTCAATTATCAGTAAAATTAAATATCGCAAAACACTAAATAGGACATCCTAGTACTTATTGTGCCATAAAAGTATATTAAATAATAGAATAAAGTTACATTGACATTCAGGGGATATACAGCCTCAATGCCTGTAAGGTAAGCTGGAGACAAAAGAGCATAAAGAAACATGACTTTATGACTTAAACTTGTGAAATTTGAACAGAAAAGACTAAGTACATAGGAACATGCAAATATGATCCCTTATTTAAACTAAAAGAAATTAACATAGTGCACCCCTTATCAAAACCCTTTCAAAAACATGAACACCCCTCAAAGCCACTGCAATTTTCATCATCATAAAGCAGCAAAAGGAGCAAAAGCCTATATGGCTCCAACATCCTTCTACCAATCCACAATGCTACTTTCATCCTATTTAATAAAGCTCCGTTGTGTTGTATAATTTCAACAAAACTATAAATAATTTAGACACGGGAGAGAGTTTTCTGTGGAAAACCCACTCTTTTGAAGAGAACTCTGCAGCGGCGGGGTGAGGTTGGACACATATATGAAAGATTGTTGTTGTTTTGAAAGGCGATAAAACTTCCATTGTGATTTAAGGGAGACACTGTGGCTCTTACTAATTAGGAAAAAAAGCAACAACAAAATGAGCCAAGAACTCCTTCTGTGCTCTGTTTCATTTAGTTCAAACGAAGTCAACACAGAGCAGAGGTACTATTATTAACAAAACAAGCACATTAAAATCAGCGTGCAAACAAAAACAGACATGGGTTGGATGACACTGACCAGTCTTCAGCTTTATTGTGTGAACTTCATCCTGCAGCTGCGCAGCACCTGATTTCACCACGGCCTCAACTTATCAATTAAAATCACTTGTTATAAAAAAATCACCTGTCACAGAAAGAAGCAAGATCTTTCTGTGAAGATCTAATCTACTAATTAGCTGTTTCCACAACTCGGCTTTCAAACAAAAATGAACAAGGTGGTCATCTGAAGAACTGACAAATTGAATGTATATCGTTTTAGTTCGTAGTCCTTGTACGAATACAAACATACCTGTAAAGTACAATCTTACCTGTTGGCTACCAGACTTCTGAAGGTGACCTGACTCATGCCCTCATAGGCTGGCAGCAGCCTTGGCCAGTCCCACGTCCACTCAACCACTTGGCTCTGTTGATGTATGAGGAAAGCGTATTGTTAGTTATTAATCAGGGTTAATACCATCAGTGCATTACCGCTCCAGCTGGGACCCCACTAACAAAGAAGGAGGGGGTGGGGGGGTGCTCCATCGCAGGCCACGACATTGGATATCAATCATGTCCGCACAAGAAGGTTTTTATTCCAATAAGACAGCAATTAATTTATAAAGCCATTTGGGGGGATGTAGCCATCATTTATAGAAAGATAAATCAATTTTTGGAGTGAGTCGTTACTCTTCTTGCTGTGCTTTTTCACTTTCTATCTTCAGTGGCATCCTGCCATCCCCCATTTTCTCTCTCTCCATCTTTCTCTTGGACATGGGCACAAAAAAGTGTAAACATCAACAACCATAGTTCATCAGAGGAACTGAGACAATAAGACTAGCTTTGATCCCTGAACTGCCACTCCAGGTTTGAGTCTTATTGAGAAAAGAAGAAAACCCTCATATGTATCTATCCATCCATCCATCCAGTACTATTTCTCCTCCTAATAGTTGATTGATGGGTGTAACTTGTTTTCTCTCCATTCCCTTTTATTTGACAAACAACACTGGCACCTGAAGCAGAAAAGGCATTTTAATCATTCCCTTAATAGGGTGTTTCTATGCAAAGCTATGCAGCCTCATGCGATAAGCCTAAAACGGGCAAAGTCTTTGGATTAAAATGTGTCAGATCTTTAAATGCATTGGCAATGAGCATTGTTGATTCTGTTATTTAAATACGTCTAAAAATTTATTTTAAATAAATAGGAACATTTCAATGACTGTTTTCTTTGAGATCAACAGTATTTCGCAAAAAAATTGAATCTAGTTTTTCACAGTATTTTAAATTAAATACCGATGGCTAAAAAAGTTCTCCCCACGATCATTAATCCACTTGCAACGAATTTAATGCAGTGTTTTGAAATTCTGAATCCTGTTGATTCTGTTTCTTCCAGCTCATCTACAGACTGACATTGTGACCATTCTTCTTCACGAAATAGCTCAAGCAGTCAAACTGAATGGCGAGTGAGTCGAAACGGTAATTATGTAAAGGTTGCCGCAAATTACAAATTGGATTTACATTCAAACCTTACTGGGCCATTCCAACACAATTATATGATTTGATTTACATCATTCCACAATAGTTTTATGATTAAAGTCGTTTTCTACAGGAATATGAACCTTCTGGCACAGTTTGAAGTCTCTTGCAGTTAGTGGCAGGTTTTCCTACAGGACTGGCCTGTATTAAGAGTCGTCCATCTGCAAACCTCATGCGGTCTTAAGAGATGGTGTCATTTAGATGGCATGAGTTTTTTTTTTTTTTTTTTTTACCCGGCTCAGCAGGGTCACGTTGACCCAGAGTGGTTTTGGAAATTGATGGTCTTGACGGGACAACCACCCTGCTTCCCCGTCGTCCGACCGTGACATTTTTCGCGCTCCTCCTGAGCATCGTGCTCAGACTACGGGAGGGTTTAGCAAACCTCTGAGGTGTTCACAGAACAGCTGTGTTTATACCGATTCATTTACAAAAGGTGGACTCTGCTTATTTGCTTATTAGGTCACATCTGAAGGCAACTGGCTGCACTTAATTGATTTAGGAGTATTAGAGTAGAAGGGACTGGGTACACATGCAATGCACACACATTTACAAGTAAAACTAGCAAAACGATACATTATTTTCAATCATCATAAGGCCCTCGCTTTTGGAAATCCGGAAATTTCAAAAATACTTCATAAAGAAAGGTAGATGCAATTATGTGCTCCTATATGTCACATAAAATGTCAATAACACACTGAAGTTCTTGGTGGTAGCATGGTAAAATGTAGAAAAAGGTTTAAGGGGTGTGAATATTTTTTTCAGCCATGGAAACTGAACATGGTGGTGGCACTCCTGAGGTTGGGTTTGCAATGACAAAAGATGTATCTCAAAGCTCCAACAAGCTGCACTTTAAGATAGTAATTCACCTTAACTTTACCCAGTTTCATGAAAAAAAGAAAAACCTTTCATTTTCCTACTTTTTCAGCTTTCTTTTCTATCAGCCAAAAGCGCCATGCCTGAAAAAGGCAGCAACCTCTGGGAAACAAGAAAGAGCAGAAATGTTCAGAGAGAGTTATAGTTCACGAAGCACTCTGCAGATCCTCACCTTCAACAGTAAGCCCTTGTCCTTGGTTAAAGTTAAAAGACACATAACAGGTATACCTATGCAATAATGCAAAGTCTGAAAAAGTTCAAGTTTAACATTTAACGCAGTCGTACAAGTGTAGATAAGAACCTATCAGAAAGTATTTTCCCACTGAAACACCCTGTGCTGAACAAACCTGATTCAGTCTCTTCTTGCCAATGTGGTCAAACTGCAGGAGAGGATTGAAGCATGCAGTGCGATCGACACTCTCTGGGCTGACATCAAATTTCACTGAGAGTTCTGTGGAGTCTGTGTTTCCATTGAGTTTAGACATCAAGAGATCCTGCACCCAGAACGTAAACCAAAACAGGAACATATTATCATATGAGAACATAAAATAGCTAAAAAAAAAAAAAAGATGTAAATTCAGACCTCCAAAGCTAAAAGTTATGTTACATTACAAGTGCATTATATTTTCATCAAACTCAAAGAATAACAAAACGCAGAAACGATAATTTAGCATACAGTTGAATCAACATCAAACAATAGATATTTGAAAGACTGTTAAGGATATTCAACAATTTTTAATGATTGACAAAGTTTGCAGGCTAAGCAAAGAAACAACTGCATAGCATAGTAAAGGAAATATTAATTTCCAGTCGCATTTCTTCTAATTGAATAGCTCCTTAAAACTGATTCCTCTGAAAGACAGTTTTGCTTGTCTTTAAAGAAATGCAGAATACAGCATTGTGGAGAATTTGTCCTGTTGTATTATGCTTACCCAGGCACTCCGTTGTCAACATTTCCATTAGTAAATACATAAGGCAGCAAGGAACAACACTTCTCAGCTGTTTTCCTAATGACTTTATTGTGTAAAACTCCCAGAGTACAACCTTGTCATTACCTGTTCCATCACCTGAGTATTGTTGTGAAACAGCCACAGGTGCTTGCATGCACTTGCGGTTTCTAAAATAGCTTTTCTTAAAATTATTGTCCAAAAACATCTGGTTTTGTAAAATGTACAGTACAGACCAAAAGTTTGGACACACCTAATTGAACTCAATTAGAAGGTGTGTCCACACTTTTGGTCTGTACTATATGCTTTATATTAAAAGTCTGAATT
Organism: Gambusia affinis; assembly: GCF_019740435.1. Classification (NCBI taxonomy): domain Eukaryota; kingdom Metazoa; phylum Chordata; class Actinopteri; order Cyprinodontiformes; family Poeciliidae; genus Gambusia; species Gambusia affinis. The sequence goes on from NC_057870.1 coordinate 12,056,361, forward strand.
TGTTCACACTTCATACTTATTGTAAAGGCTTAGAAAATAATAAAGCCAGATTTCATAGTTCTCTAAGCTTTTCAAGACTGTCCAAATTTCACTAGGGCTCAAGATTAAGTAATAATATATAAAAAAAACTACAGGCTTGAAGTCTTGCTTATTACTGTGTTATTCCACAGGATGTTCTCCTAACCAGAGGAGGTGAGAAAATCTGGACTGTTACAATTTACAATGTGGATCAGTTCAATTAAAATAAAAATCTACATATCAGACAATCATCTTACACTGACCTAAGAGAAAATTGAAAAGGATGTTTAAAGATTTTAATTAGCAAAATAAGCATGTCTCTTTCTTTTTCCAATTCATAATTAAATAACAAACATCTCTTTGTAAATAGCAAATACATTCACCTATCCATCCAGTTAAATTCAGGTGTTACTTTTGATAAGAGTATTTTTTTATTTTATTTTTAAAAAGGTGCATTTCCTCCACATGAACAGCATTTATACTGAATCAGCTCATTGTGACTGGATATTTTCTTGGCAGAGAACTCACAGAAGGTTTGCACCCCGGAGGTCACCGGCACATGACGAGATCAAAGCAAGCAGACTGCACACAAGCAGTAGCCCTCTTCCCCTCCCAAACAGCCTGCGGCCTCAGGCCAGCGGCCGCCTAATTGCTGGGGAGCACAGGCGCTTCCCTACCTCATTGCCTTGGATGATGTGATAGATCTGCCTCAGGTAGGCGCAGCCACCTGCTTTGTGGCAGACCTCCAGCAGCATCAGGCCTATTTTCTGCTCAGTCAGTTCAGCCGCAGCAGCTCCTCTGTCTGCTCCCTGCTCTGAGATGCTGAGAACAAAAAGACAACAAAAAGAGAGGTGAAGGGAAACAAGAAGAGCGTCTCTAAAATGTTGTTTCCAGTTAAGAGAAGAATTTGGATCCAAGTTGGAAATTAACATTCTGAATCATTCCCACCACTGGGTTAAAAACTAAAATGAATATATATACTATATATATATATATATATATATATATTTTTTTTTTTTTTTTTTCACCAAAGAAAAAAATAAATTAACCTCTGATATCTGGAACTATTCAGTCAAGACGAATTAATATTAATATACATAACCGATATTGTCAGACCCATCTTCCTAGGGCAGTTGCTCCATATCTTTTTTTTAAACAAAATATTGTTAAAAAAAAGAGTCTGCTAGTGAATGCATTATAAAGCCAGTATGAAGGATATTCAACTTGACATAAAAAGAAGCAGCCAATTCCTGTAACACTGAAGGAGCTGTTAAGCTGCACAGCTCAGGTGAATGAGTCTGTTGATGGAACATCTTCCAGTCATGTCCTGCACAAATCTGTCTTTTTGAGAAGATTGTTGAACTGTTGAAAGACAGCGAGAACATTTTGTCGCTCGACACTAGCCATGTTGAGGAAGTTTCTATTAAAGAAGCACTTTTGCAAAACTTGAAAACTAAGCTCTCCATCCAGTGTGACTGGGCTTGAGCCATTTTGACAAAAAAAAAAGAAAAGGATGAGTTTTTACTCTCTAGATGTTGTAAAACTCCAGAAAGGTCTGTCACAGCTGTGAAAAACAGGGACTGAAACATGCAGTACAATAAATTCACATTTTTCATTACAAAAGTTTTTAAACCATCCCTTCCATTTGTCATTTGTCAAGTATTGCTTTATGGTTAAAGTATCCATTCTGAGGATACTTTAACCTAAGTCTAAAAGCTTTCAACTAAATTTAGATCTTGGGCCTCAGGGCAGCTTTATTTCTGGCAATGCCCCAGAACAGAAGTGAAAAAGGAAATTAATTAGAAATATTGTTATGAGGAACCAAATAAACTCTGACCAGAGAATCCCACTACGGTAAAGTGATTGGTGTGTGCGCGCGCGTGTGTGTTTTTTTAGGATGTGTAATGGTATGTCAAGGTCCTCAAGCGTGTACAGTTCCCAACCCTGGCATACGCCCACATCGTTTCTTGCCCTTTCTGTACGGATGGCTATCACACCACCGTCCATCAAGTCCTCTCCTTCACACACACTTCCTGTCATTGTTCCCTCTCTCGTCCTCTTTCTCCTCTTCCTCTTTGTAATTATAATATGGCAGAAGCTGTGTCGCCTGTCAGCCAGCCATTGGCTGTTTGACATTGAGGGTGGCAAAAAGAAGAGGAGTCCCGTCTTGTCCATATACATCGCCTCATTCTTCTGCCTGGCGGCCCGGCTGGTGGTGTTGTCGGCGGTGGCGGCTGTGCATCCGTGTCAGCACCTGCGCTGTATCCTTTCCTGTCCATCACTGTGCAGGTGAAGCAGATGATTGGATTCAGTCAGCGGGGTGATTAATGAGGGCCCCTCCGGATTTGGGACAGCCTATCAATCATGTCATTAGGGCCAATGTGCCCTGAAAGAGGCAGACCTCCGCCAAGGAATAACTGCATTCATCTTCATCTGTGTATGCATCCCGTCAGCCCAGCCAGGGTCACCATGATGGAGAACAATAATCTTCTCCTCTACAAATTACTTTGCAAAGACAAGGTGGGTGGCGCAGTAAGTGGGAAGGGGGGATTACAGTTGGGAAAGGGAAGGAGGGAAGTGAGATGAAAGAAGAGAAAGGGGCAAATGTCCTTTTATAAGGGTGGCACTCCAAATATGACGCCAGCAGAAAAGTGGCTGTGTTTTTTGGAGTTATTAAATACCGCTGCTCTCTCTCTGTCTGACAATGTTCTCTGATTGTTTACAAGTCAGGCGTCACTTCCCTGTGAAGGTTAGTTTAATGAATAGTAATGATCCCACTGAATGCCTCCGACAGGTGATACATAATCACTCTTCTTTCACTTTTCCACTCATCCCCCCCTCGCCCTGACGCTCTATGCTGCCCCATCTGTTCTCTCTATTTTTTCCCTCCACCTCTCACCCCCTCTTCATCTTACTGTAACAGGCGAGCCTTTTACTAGGACCGGTTGCAGCTTTACTAAATGTTTTCATCTGTTCATTTACTTAAAGTTGTTACGCCACTAAATCGGCTTTTCATGAGGATAGATGCACCCAGGGCTTGTTATGATGAAGTGAACAGCCGGAGACGCCAGTTCTGGGAACAAGCTACAAAACGGAAAGCCAAAGGTCACAGATTGACCCAAAATGAAAGCTGGATTCCCATCATCTTATACTGGAGTTCTCGTAGGCCAAATGGTAGGTCCACCACATCATTTACCAAAACAAACACATCTGAGATTCATCGGTTTGACTCAGAGCTTTTCAATGAAAAATTAGCCTGATGGTGCAATTTATCAAACGTTGAATGCTCAATTAAAAGAAAAAGAGTATTTCTTTTTTTTCTTTCTTTAATGTCAAGTACCTAAAAACACCATCAGTCAGATGGATCAGTTTGACCCTCCTTCTGTCAGCCCTCAACCTTCATCTAGGCAACGATCAATCAAAACTCTTAGATCTTCCAACTTAATGTATAAAGAGGCATTTTCAAATGATCCAAATAAATTCATAAACCCTTCTGTTATTTAAATAATCAATAGTACACATGTAATCGTTGAACTACAATCAGTACCAATTTGACCACAACCTCTTCAGAAATCTTTTCTGGTGGCCTCTCACCTTCCTGCACAGAGTTTACGAGCTTTCTGCAGCTGGATGTTCATCCACTTGGGTCTTCTTTCCTCCAGAGCTTGCAATACTTTATGCACTGTAGGTTTGGGAATTCCCTGTCGCAGAGCATTAACATAAATTTCACCTTAGGTTGCATCAAATCAGCTTAGATGTACAGTGTAATTAGATCACATGGAAAAGCACAACAGATTACATGCATTCAATATACACAAGGCAGCATCCATGCACTGTATCAAAAGTGCAGTAAATTATGAATTAATCAAGCTTTAGCTAACTGACTTATGTTATTTTTAGATCCGACCTGCAGAATCAGCAAACTCTCTGATTCTGATCCCTGTCTAATTGACTGGAGCATCTCCAGTTATAATAAAACTCACACTTATCCGTGGTGAATAAATTATTTACCTTGTGCTGGATGCTCATTGCAGCCTGCAGGCACTCTCTGAGCAGAGATAAGTATTCTTTTGCCCTGCAGTCCAGAGCCAGACCACTGATTTCTTCAAGTGCATCAGGGTCTTCCAGACCTTGGATCAGACACCCCAGCAGCGCCCAGAGCAACAGCCCCATTGAGCGCAACTGCCGGGCATGCTGGGAGAGATGCTTTTCTGCCATTTGAAAGACGAAGCGGATAGGGAGAGGCAACGACGACACAGCCAATGGCAGGTTGGTAAAAATGAAGGACAATGCTTGAATTGCTAAGGATATGACAGCTGAAAGGAGAAACACATAAAAAAAGTACTTCGGTGGGAATTTTATTGTTTCCAAGTATGAGAAAAAGAGGTTTGTGCTTACCTTTAGAGGCAGTGTCCTTCCCTCTTCCATCAGGTAGTGTATAGTTCCAGTCCTTGGGTATTTTAGCCAGGACACTCTCTGGTACCTTTTGTTTAAACTGGTGTGCTTGATTACAATCCTCCATGCCCGGCCAAGCCACTGCCATGGAGACCAGGTGTACCAAAATGCTGTTGGCTGACTTTATCACCAACGCTCGGACACAATCAATGACCACTGGTGCCTTGTGTGTAGTGTCTGAAAAAAAATTCCAAACAAAAGCAGCAAGTAAAAAAAGTGATTGAGGTAAAATAAAACAAAACCTTAAGATATTAAAAGGTGTACAATTTTTGCTTGAAATGCGGTTCTAAAAAATAAAAGCATAAAATCAGAACAGATATAAGTTCACTAATTCTGAGAATCAAAACATAAAAGAAAACAACAAATAAATGACCTTCAACCACATGTGAAATTTGCAGCTGCCCATGTGGTCAAGTTAAATAACTTCGGGAGAAAAGCGTTATAGTCAACAGAAACAAAGACTGAGTTGTCTTCCCCACAAGGGCAAGAAAAATGTGAGTTATTGTGAAAATTTTGCACCGGATGTAAAGCATGATGTAAAGGCAGCATCATGTTGAGGGATGGCTAATAAAACAATAAGGAGCATTAGTGTTACTAGTAGTCGGAATGTAAATGTACAATTAAGCCCAGAGTTACTCATAGCCCTGCCAGATTTAGATGTAAATTTTTTTAATCAACCAAAAAGTTTGATTCGGACAGAAAATGACCCAAACTTCCCCCAAAGCATTAGAAATGTACAAGGGATATTGCCTAAAAAACATAAATAAGTACATAATATATGTGCTTCTATTTACATTTTTAATAAAAATAGATTTTGTGCAGCAAATTTGTTGTTGTATAAGGACATCATAAAAGAAAATCATGTGTCATTAAAACTCCAAAATGAATAGATAAATCTAGCCAGCGGTTGCTGTTTCTAAACTTCTGATTGTCAGTGTTCTAATACATACATTAGCTTCAATAAACAAAACCACATGCATATATTTCATTACTAGACTGGAGGAGTTTCAATCAAAAGAACACAATGTTACAGGTTACCGTATGTCAAAATGACTTGTTAATGCAGACAAAATGAAAATGCAGAGGCACCTGTAACTGGATTCAAACAGAACGCCTATTTTCTTGAAATCAGAAATTGGATTACTAAATAGTAAGGTCAGGTTCTACTCAGATGTTCTGTATTAAGCCCAGATGGCCCAATAGCAGCATTTTTACTATCTTCGCCAGGTGCAGTGTAGCTTTCATCGCTCTCCTCTTTCAAATCCTGTTATTATTGATAACAGAGCTTCTATAGAATGAGGTTGCATGGCACCTATAAACTTCCCACAGCTCTGGCTGTAACACTACGAGCTACAAATTATAGTGGTGGCACATGAACCTACAAGAATGACTAAAAGCTGGGTGAACTCAGCGCCCGAGATGAAGAACCCCCCCCCCCAAAACAGGGAGCGAAATAGAAAATATGACTAGTGAAAAAAAAAGCAAGTCTCTGGATCTGTTCTTCAAAGTAACTTGATTTTCAGACCTTAAACTGCATTTACTTTATCGATCCCTGTATTGATTTGAAGCAACCTTCGAACTCCTGTGTGGTAAAACATCAGAGTAAGTGGTGAAACTGTCAAAACTCTCAATGTGATCTATGAAAGTTAATTCGGCAAACAGTTTAAATAGAAATGGGGGCACTGGGGGTATCCTGTAACCAAAATTATAGTATAAAGATTTGGAACAGTCCAATAATTAAACTAATTACCCTTTGAGGATAAGTGATGATTGGATGACATTGAGAACTTCTTTCTGGCACACTCTATCTCACTTTCGTTCATTTGCTTTTTCGACCCCTCCCGTGCTTTGTCTCTATCCAAATACTCTTCTCCAGTCACCCTAATTTATGCTGCAATAATTACCACTCAGCCAGGATGTGAAAATCACTCCTAAAATGAACTCTCTTCACTACAGGAGTCCTGATTAAGCGCTCCCGCAAAGCTTGCATCTGAGATAAGAAAAAAAAAAGAACTGTTGTAAAAAAAAAAGAAAAAAAAAATGAAACATCATATTATAGTCACACATTTGATCATTTGCACTCAATGTCAACACTGGCCTTTAGAGAATAAAAACTAATATACCTTTGACAGGTTTACTTTAAAATCATTGTTACGGATTCTTCTTGAAATGTAGTAGATGAGTGAGAAGGTGGTGAACTGTCTCTGTTGTTCACACACAATTCCTGCTATCATGAAAAGCAAAATTTTCCTGCGGCTGATTTATTAGGGTTACACCAAGAAATCAAAAGCAGCTTGGAATAAAACGATTTCTTGCTTGACCAGCTCTGATTGGTGATTGGTTGTTTGGCAATAACAAATCTGATGTTTGTCTTTTTATCAATCACTGAGTGCATCATACATACCTAAACCAGGTCACACTTTCAATAACACTCTTCTGTGTGGAAGTTGCGAAAACACTGTCATTTATTGGGACAGTGGAATGGAGTTACAGGAGCTATAACACATATAAAACGTGTCTTGAATGAAAAGTGTATTTGACAAAAGAATTTCTTTTGTCAAGATAATATAAAAAGGCTACACACACGCTTTTGGAAAAGCATAATAAGAGTTGTAGGTCTGACTTCTCAACAGATTTACCTTGAGTTCAGGGCTGCTAAATCTCAATTTAATTAAAGTCAATGAAAGATAACCAATACACAGCTTCAGGATTTTTAATACCACAGTGGATCCACAGCTATAAAGAGAGCAAACCACACGAGGAATCAGCCTTGACAATATGACAGTCATTTTTATTAAATAAGGCCACTGAAGTGAACATGGTTCAATCATGTGACAATCCACACATTAAACAAGAAGATGGTGAATGTTGCCTCCTGCTATGATGTGAGGTAGTTTCAGTAAAATTAAGAGAATGAAGTTTGGAAAGTTTGGCTTATCTAGAAGTGGACGCAAATTTGAGATGTTTGAACATAATGCACAGCAGAATCTTAGGAAAAATTTTAACCGCACATCATCCAACTTTGTCAATTGTTGCTGGTAGAGTAGTGATCAGTTCTTCAGTGAGTTGCTGAGATGATCTTAAACTCTGTGCATCAAAATTTTCAATAGATGTAAAAACTGACACAATGACCTTTGAGAGTCTGTCAGTGGAACAATGATACCAATAATTTAATCTGCAACAAGAGTTACTTCAATTTAGGACCTTGACAGATCTCTTCTATGTTATTTTGATAACTACTTATACTCAAAACTGAAAGAGGTCATGCTTTTGACTAAAATAGTGTTTGGTTCTAAAAACCATGGACTTTACACTTTAATATCATACCATTAACACAAGTCCACTATGTATGTATATTTTTAAATCCTATAGATGTGAAAATATGTTTGTTTAATTGAAGTTGTTACTGATATATAGGAACTGTCAGATCATTTTAACGACCAAAGATCAAATGATTTCAGACATTAAATTAATAATGTACTATGTGACTGTTACTGTTAGTACTGTTGTTTGTGTATGACTGATAACAGCTGTAGCAATAAACATAAAATATATTGAATATAAAGGAATCAGTCTAATTGATTTTTCTACACCTGACCCCTAAAACGTTGCTTTTTTTTAACTGTGCAATATTTGACCAAGTAGAGTACTCGAGTCCCTAAAGCTTTCACAGTTTGATATATTACCACTCTTTTCCAACCAAGATATTACCTGCCAGCGTATAGAGATATTTCCAAATGTGTGCTTTCTCCAGGTATGGCTGAAGAGCCTGGGTCAAAGCCTTGGGAACATTATTCAAGCAGGAGAACAGGTTGAACAAAGCAACGATGAAATCATTTCCTGCCTTGCAACTCTCCGTGGACATTTCTGAGTCAGTCTTCTGGCAAAAATCTGGAAACAAAAAAACAACTGAAGTCAGACTGGTGAGATACTTCAGCAACAAAACAACTACATGTGTGGATATTTGAAACGACACTGAATTGATGAAATCCTGATAATCTAGAAAACTTTACATGCACAAACAATCACAATCCCAGAAGATGAAAACGCTCACCTACCCAAACGCTAGAAAACACTCAGGGGAGTTGTTTGAATTATCATTCAGAAAATATCAACTCTATAAAGGTATGCATAGGTAGACAGATAGATAAATATAAAACATCTTGATTTCTTTGAACAAAACACACACACACACCTACACGCACACGCACATTGGAAGATGTCAAGGCAGCCTAGCCTGACACATGTTAACAGAAAGGGTGAACAAAAGACAGCGTGGAATGGAAGGGGAAGAAAAACCCACATCTGTGTTGGATAGAAATAAGAATGAAAAAGAAAGAGATTTCAAAGCCCCTGGCTGTGGGATCCATAGAACATGGAGACAGGAAGTGAAAAGGAAGAGGTTTTGACAGGGTGTCCTTGTGGGGGTTGCTGTCTGAGCTGGCTGAAGATGGAGGTGTGTGTGACTGTAAAACCCATATGGATGTCTATATATGTGATTTGTGTGCGGGCGTGTGTTTGCGTGTGTGAGTGTGTTAAGTTGACAGGGATTGCTGAGGAAAGGCCCGCTGCTCCAGAGGTGGCAGACATCTAGCGGTCTGTCAGTCTGCAGTCTAGGAAATGACAACTATTTGTATAGGAGAGCGTATGCAAGGAAGCAGTCAATGAGGACGCGCTGTGCTGTAATGGAGGGCAGCATGACTTCCTACTGACTAATGCTGGGCTATTTTAAAATGACAAGGCAGAATTAGCTGCAGCATTGCAGTGACAGATCAGCCCCTTGCATAAGATTCGGGAATGAAGCACAGAGGACTATAAGAAAACTGATTCGCACACTCACACTTCTGCTCCTTCACAACCATTCAGCTAACATGTAAGTCCTAAGATGTTGTAAACCAAACGGACCAAGACTCTGCACATTGTGCAGCATTATGTGGATCAGGCAGGCATCTTGTTCGCTGCCTGTCTGGTAATTGGTCCTTAAGGGGAGAGTGTTATGGATATCACTGCTGTGACTGCAATGGGCCAAAGAAACGGGGTTGGCTAACATTAATTTCCACTCTGAGTGCTGGAGAGCACGGGAGGTTAACTAGGTGCCTTTTAATAATGATCCCATTATGAAGCAGCAGATGACTTCAGAAAAACAGATGTCAGTGCGCTGGCACATCTCTGTGGATTTTCCACAACTCTTCCAGCATACAATAACTCCTGTGTGTTATTTTTTTAAAGCTGATTTCTATGTTCCCTCCTCTACCCCTCTCCCCTTGTCTGTTCTCCGTCTCTGTGCTTATTCAACCTTGATACATAGCCAACAAAGACACCTGTTTATCTTCCAAATAACCAGTCATGCAGTCACAAGGGTCCTTTCTGCAAACCACAGTAATTGGAAGCAGGCACACAACAGACAATAAAAAGACCGTTTGTGTTTACCTGACGTAGTGTGACTTTCAGTTTTGAGAAAGCTGTTGAATTACCAAAGTAATGAGAGACCTGCTTCACATCTGGCACTAATAACATTTTTAACTGATCTGATTGTGTCCAGACAACCCCACATACAGGTGTGAACTCACTCAAGACACGTTGCAAACGCTTTTCCTCAGACTACCCTCACAGGTGGCTTTGAAGACAAAACAGGACCACCTACTGACCTGATGGGGCTGGGACAACTCTGAAGCCTCAGTTATGTATATGATTATCAATATCAGTATCAAAAACCACCACTGATTGCTACCACTTGAAAAAAATGGCAGTACATTATATTATTAATATCAACATTTGACAAAGCTGGTTGGAAAAAAATGAAACAAAAGTCTCAGAAAATTTCACAGGTCCAATAAAACGTTTATGGAGTAGACAGACGCGTAAGCAGTATAAAAAAGTTAATTTTGAATTCATTATTGATGTAGTTTTTTTTTTTATTTTTATTATTATCAGAGAAATGACCCAAACATATGGGGAAGTGCAGTGTCCTATTGCCGTGAAGACATTTCAGTCAAGCTGTTCCCTCTGTCTGTCTGTGTCCTGGTTAATTATCCCGTCACCCCAGATAACAGGCGAAAGTCAGCGCTTCTAGTGTTGATTTACGGCAGCGTGCGGGGAGACGCACCTCGAAGCCTCTGAGTCAGGCCCAGACCAAGCGAGAGAACAAGACAGAGAGAGTTGTTATTAATGAGGTCGCTATAATGTGAATTAATGTGCGAGTGCACAACAGTCTTTAAAGGTTAGACTGTTGCCATGTGGAGAAGAAAAGAGGGAAGGGAAAAAAATCTTTAAAGGTCAGAGTATGTGCTCTGCCTGGGCCAGCTGAGTGTTTATTACTGTGCTCTATTGATTTAGTAATGATGATGACCAAGGTGAAAATGATGATGATAGCAAAGATGCTGATGATAACTTCATAAAATGAATGGGGATCATCCACAGTCCATATAACTAGCTTAAGATCCTAGAGCACCATAATTAGGATTCCAATAAACACTTCTCACAGATGTCCCCTGTGGTAACCGCTGATATGAAACGGGAAATATCGAAGAACAAAAGAATTTTCGCTTTTTCCTAAAAGACGAATGGGGAGGCATCAGAACTGCAAGCACTTTTAAGTCAATGCAAACTGAAATAAACAGAAAAAAAAAAAAAAAAAAAAAAAAAAACTCACAGGAATTTTCCAGGAGTATTCTAGGCAGGTGACAGTCTTCATAAAGCAGCATTTGCAGCAGCAGCTTGGGACTGCATCCTGGGTCAGAGGTCAGTAGCCTCAACTGGCACGCCAAGGCTTCCTCACCCGTAAGTCCATCTCTTAGAGATGAGAAACAAAGAAAGGAGAAAAAGTTGACAGTTCTGCAGCGTCAGGTGAGTATTCTGATTGAAATCCATTTAGCTAGAGACCACAAAAAAGACATGAAGGCTTCACAAAAGAGGAGGAAACAAAGGCAGAAATCCTGAGAAGTACAAACAGCTGGGAAATGGCAAAAATAGTCATTCTTTTTAGTGCTGTTCACTTCAAATGTAAACTTACTTATAGCATGCATGGGAAGGAATTAGCTCCAATCTTGGCCAGCTAAAAGCAAATTAACATTTGGGTGACAGCCAAATACATGAATATACAGCAATACCCCCCTCCTACATCTTTTGTATAACCAAGAGGCTGCAGCCAGCTGTGAGTAATGAGCCGTATCCTCGGTGTGTGCGAAGCTTTCAGTGTGTTCAGAGCCTTTGCTTGTGGTTATGTGTGTGCAAATGTGAAAGCATGCTGACATGTGTGCCTGCATGTTACTTTATACATCTCAATAAAATCTAATGGAAAGAGTGGACAGAGTTGGTCTTAAGAGCAAAGACGCGGGAGGCGGCGCGTTTGAGGGGGTGTCTCCTCAGAAATTAGCCATTCCGTCTGAACTGAAAGGCTAGAGAAGGGTGCACCCTGCTGCTTGACTGAAGAAAACTATGCCTTGGTCTGACAGAACAATTTATGATGTCACTGTGACTGCAAATTCATAAGTAGTCCTCTTTTAAGTGCTCTGATAAATCTACAGGGCAGGGTCAGCTTACAGAATCCAAACACACAAACCCAACTACGGATGCATGCTCACACACACACACACATGCACACGCCCGCACACCCGCAGACAGACAGATGAGATAATTCAGAGCAGAGCACAAAGGAGAAACATACAACACAAGTTACTTGGTGATTTAAGCGTTTTATTGAATACATTTATATGTTTTAATTGACTGGGGAAAGATTTGGCAGTCAGGATCTGGATGTGGACCTGTGGTTCTGGCTGTGGGCCATCTGTAGGCCTTCTGGCGTCCTTCCATCAAAGCAGGAGGTGGGACCAAAAGAAATAAAGAGGCCATAAAAACAAACTAACTTCAGATCCACAATGCTAAAGTTAGGGATTTGTTTGATTTGTGCTCCGCCGGCGTCTAGTGACATAACCTCTGGCTGTGAGACGAGAGGGGTGGAGGGTGGAGACAAATGTGTGCAAGAGTGATTGATTGCACAGCTCACAACAGCAGCTAGACACAAACGTAGACAAATAACGCATCTGTGATGTCCCCATAAGCATCGGTGTTACCACTGTGTCAAAGGTAACGCTGGTTTCATCTGCATTATATCATGGCAGCCACTTTGGACTGAAGCCTGGGCGAGAGCATTTGGACCACTTGAGCTTTTCCACATTTTGTCCCAATTCAACCTAAAAGTTTTATGTGTTTAATCTGGATTTTATGAGAAAGACTAACAAAAAATAATAGTTCTAATTTTAAAGTGGACCAGAAAAATAGATGTTTTTTGGGTTGTTTTTTTTTTTTTACAAATAAAAGGTGTGGTGTAACACTTATTGCTACAATTACAGCATCCATGCAAGACTTCTGGAGTGCATTTCAAAAGCTTTGTACATCAAGAGACAGTAATTTTTAACCATTCTTCCACAAACAATAGCTCAAAGCTCAGTTAGATTGGCTGAAAAGAGTCGATAAAAAGTTATTTTTAATCCATGGCACAAATTTGAATTGGATTTAGATCTAAACTTTGACAGTACCTTTCTAATACTTGTTAATTCTATCAACTTTTTTTCTAAAAAAGAAATTCCATTGTAGCTCTGGGGATGTCCTTTTACTTTGAGGAGATCACACTAGTTAAAATGCTTTTCTTCCATGCTTCTGTATTTAGCTCCATCCATCAACTTTGCTCTGTTTCCCTGTTCATGTGGAAGAAACAAATACCCAAAGAATGATGCTTCCACTACCATATTTAATTACAGGGGTAGGGGTGGTATTTCCAGGAGGACACAATGCTAGTTGTTGGCTACACATTGCATTTTGCATGTAAGGCAGAGAGCACCAGGAACTTCTTCCACTTGTTTTGTCCACTGCCTGGCTTGATAAAAACTGCAAACAAGACATCCTGTGGTTTTCTCAGTAATGTCTTTATTCTTCCCACTGTCTGCTCTGCTTTAAACTTTACCTTTGACTTGTCGTCACAGAACAGCGGTATTTACTCTAAGATTAAATCACACTCAGGTGGACTCTTTAATCTGAGTATCTAACTTCTGAAAACAATGGTTATGCAGTGGTATCCGAATAAACGGGGTTAAAAACAAATGCATTATAAAATAAAATTGTCAGATTCATTTTGAAATAAAAAGGAAATACTTTACATTTGCGCACTACGTCCTGGTGGTTTGTGATAAAAAAAATTTGAAGTTTGTGGATGCAGTTCAGTCGGTAATGTTTTTGCTGAGTAGAGTGTGTGTGCCTACTGAATGATGTGTGACAGACTATGTGATGGGAGTGCTTTACATACCTTATGACCTGTTCTGGGAAGCGGTCAGGGTCGATAGCATTTAACCAGTGTACAACATGCCTTTCAGGCTGGCGCGGCGCTGAGTCCTTTGAAGCACTATTCATAAACGATCTAGAGAAAATAAAATTGCATACGGCAGCTTTAAAAGACGCTACTTGCAACACATGTCTATTTTAATGGAGGTCAAACAGCTTTTGAAGCAGAAAGAGTTAAAATCGATTAATCTTTTTTTTTTTATTATTATTATTGTAGTCTTTTATTCAGTTTGCTTCAGTTTCTTTTGCTATCGACAAACTTTCCTCAGTCCACTAATTGGATGATTATTAAGTTTACAGACTTCACCTTAATTCACAACATTTCAGTTACTTAGAAAATAGACTTAATGTACACACAGTACCAACCTATGCAGAAAAGATATTGGCGCTGTAACAACTAGGAGGACCGTCAGCAGTTGGTCGCACAGGATGTGGATTTGGTACGGCCAGTCCGAACCACCTCCTATAATGGTCATTTCTGAAGAAGGGTTGATCTGAATCACATCCTCTGGACTCTCACTGACACTCCACATGAGGTGCTCCACGTAGAGCAACACTGCTGTGATGTCACACCTTAAAAACAGAGAGAAACAGAGAAGATGACTATATGAAAACGGACAATACCCAAGTATGCATATTGGTGCTTCAATTCAAAACTAAAAAAGAAAAAACATAATTTTCAATCTACTCCCAGGGATTAAAGTATAGTGTTAATATTTAAAAATGAGGAAGCTTTTCCATAGTATCAGGAATTATTTTTACATAATCTGTTATCTTTTCAGAGACATGCAGTGGTGGCTTAACAGAGACTGATGAAAGTAACTGTCTGTGTCTTAGACCTGGAGGAGATACCTGTTTAGTGGTACCTCATAGTTTCCAACTGCCATGAATATTTCCAAGGAACATAAGCCAGACTTTCTGTGAACAATCTGCTTTACATAACATACTGGAATTTTTTCTATATAAGCCATAGTTTCCTCATACGTCTCTTACTGTATGTTAGAACTATTTGTTTGAGAATTTCAATATAAAAGAAGAAAATTTACTGACACCGTCTCTGTCTATCTGTGATCCAGGGAGAGTATTGATAAACTTGGACTGAAGCAGTTAACAAACTCCAAAACTGAGAAAATAGTTGAGATTCACACTTTTGATTTGTGAACATTTTTGATTCAAAAATGATTGAGTTTTTTTTGTCTCAAGTTTAAATTGAAACAAAATTTAAATCCATCTTACCAATCATAGTAGGTAATAAAAGGTATGTAAGGGATACAGAAAATAAAATTTGTGTTAGTTTAATTTCACATTTTTGTCTAGCTATTTTGTACAATATTATTAAAGGAACAGTTCAGATTTTTTAAAGAGAGGTCCTAAAGAGTTATTGGCAGGTGGCATTTTACCTGCAGTAGATAACAATAGTCAGTCTAATTTGTTTCTTCAGAGATAAATGCAGTGAAAAGTACATAATGGAAACAGTATGTGACAAAATCACACAGATTTCATACATTTGGTTGAACTCAACTCCAGAGATTCTGCTACCCAAGGGTTTATCCATTAAAACTCAACACACTTTATAATGCAGTGCACTTGTTGGGGTATTGATTTTGTTGTAGCGCTGTTTATATATTTTTTCAAAATACCTGATCTGTAAGTGTCTCTTATACGAAGCACGGACTCTGGAATATCTTCGCACCAGCAACTGCAAAGTCTCTGCCAGCACATATCCCAGCACATCCTTGGCTAGCTCTGGTGGAAGAACTGACCACAGGTCGCTGCGAAGCCCACACAGGAAGTAAAACCACATCTGCAATGCGAAGGAACACCGCTCTCCCTGTGAAGGAAGAAACATTCAGGAGGGAGGGGACTACAGCTGCATATATGCTATAATGTGAACACAGAGAGTGGAGCAGAAACACAGCAAAGATAAATATAGAAGGAGAGAAACTGCAGGCAGGGGAGGGAAAGAGACTGGTCTGTCATCACCTGCATGTCGTAGCGGTCATGCCACCTGCACTCTGCACCTGGGTTTCTTCCCCCACTGGGAATATAGGCTGCTTTAAAGTCACAATCTCATGAAAATCCCAACAGTTGCACACCTGCAACTTCCAGAAACACTCACACTTACAGAAAGGGCGAGGGAGATGAGATCAATCAAATGATGCTAAAGATAGAAATGATGCGTCAGAATTGGAGGGAACAAAGGCAAATATGGATCGAGAGAGATTGTTACCTAGGAATCCTGTAGCTTTGTCATAAATTTATTAAAGATGCCTTCAGTTTTCTTTACCCCAGTTCCCCAAAGCTCAGCATAGTGTATTTACCCTCCAGCAACAAACTGATGATGAGTATGGGAGGACTACTGAGTCATCCAAAACTCCCCAACTACCTCCTGTCTACATCTCAATGGCCACTGAATTCCCTCACACATCCTCAAATTCTACCTCTCCTTTATATTTCTTCCCTTTCTGGTCATTTCACTCAATCCATTGTTTATGGGGGTATGGCCTGGATCTTTCTGACTGACAGCAGTATTAGGCACAGAACCAAAGCAACCCCATGAAAACACCTAATTTCCCAAAAAAGTTTTATAAAATCCAATAGCAAGTCTGAACCTGGAATTTTAAAAATGTAAAAATCCCACAGCAAGTTAAAAAGTAACATTTCTCAAGGCAAAAATGTAAAGATTTAAAGCAAACCATACTGTGAACAGATTCTGACAGAATAGGAAAACTCTTGAAGGAGAAGACAGGAATCCCCTGGTAAAGTTCCAGAAAAAACAAATCATCATCCAACTCTGTTCAATAAAGCTACATATATTTGAGAGCAGCTTGGAAATCATTTCCATGCTCTCTTGTTGCATAAAGAATTAAACAGAGAAAGCATAAAGAAAGAAAAAACATAAAAATGAATTCAAGGGGTTTTCTGAGCAAATGTTAATCTCAGATGGACAAAAAATGACATTGGATGTGTTCTTAGTGTTAAACAAAATGTTAAAAAAAAAAAAAAAAAAAAAAAAAAAAAAAAAGACTGGGATAAATGCGCCAAATAAAAGAAAGGTCAACTAAGCTTTTAATAATGCAAACGTTTCTGTGATGTCCTGGCCCCAAATTACTTCTCAATATGAAGGAAGCAGGATCTAAAAAAAAAATCACAATTGTTTTGGTTGCTTGCATTAGTTAGAGACACACCCGACTGTTGGTTGAGCGTGTGCACAAACAAGCTTTGTATCCCTGAGAAGAGAGTAACTACAGATTCCAGAGTTAGAGTATTGTTTTATCCTTAGCTATGAAATACCTTAGGATTTTATACTACCTATCAATAAAAAAATATCTATGTTGGGCCATTTAAGCTACTGAACCTTCTATCAATATTACAGTCTGCAAATGTACACATGGAGAAAGACCTGGATTTTTGGAGACATCTCCTGTAATGTGAAGAAAATAAATGAAAGTTTTTGACCATAATAGTCATTGTTACATTTGTAAGAAAAATGAGTGAATTACAAACCAGGAAATGACATCCAAATTGTGAGGTAAGTTGGTGGTGGCATCATGGAGCGGGCCTGTCTGGCTACATGTAGGACTGGGGTCCTTCGCAAAACTGATGGCAACACATGGAAATAACCTTATGTGAAAGTATTAAATAAAGTCTCAACATATCAGCCAAGATGTTAAAGCCTGGGGGCTAATGGCTATTCCAAATGGATACTAGCATGCTCATAAGTCACTTAGGAGATGACTTAAGAACCATGCCACCATTTTGGATTGGGCATCACAAAGTCCGGATCTCAGCTGCTTAGAAAATTTGTGGGCAGACCTGATAAGGCAAAAGAGAGCAAGAAGGCCAGCAAACTCGTATGTCGATTCTGTCGAAAAGAAATTGGACTTGAATTTCGGTATGTTTCTGGTGAAAAGATACGAGAAACACATGATCTAAGTTATACAGTTAAGGATTCTGTCAAATGCCAAGGTTATGTATGTGAATTTCTAAGTTGAGAAAAACCTTTTATTATTCTGGTGTTTAGCAAATAGAAAAGAAAATAATGGCTCTGTGTGGTATTTTATACAGTATGTACACAAATGGTTTCAACTTTAATTGGATGTTCAGTTTTTTTACTTTTCATTTTCTTCAGTTATGTTTGATGTATAATAATTATGATGTTGTTTGTTTTATAGTTTGAATGCTTGAAATAAAAGTTACCTTCGATAAAGTTTTACACTACTGAATGAATCCTATCCTGTTTTCTTTTCTATTTCAGCTAATGCAAGTTAGCTTTTTTTTTTTTTTTAACAAGTCAGGTAAATTACAGAAAAAAAATAGAACATTTTATTCAACATTACTTTTCCTGCAAGACTGAGACCAGGTTGGGGAGCTGAGAATAAAATACACATGGAATTTCAAAAGCTCGCCCTCCTTACTTTTGAATTAAATCACTATTTGGCTCTAAAGGCTCTGAAGGCCAAATCATGTCATAAAGACTTAAGCCAAGCTCATATTTTATACTCTCTTTGACCCATTTAACTGACCTCAAACATATGTTGCAATTTTAGTGTCACATATTAAAAAAAAAATTCATGCCAATAACAATTCATTTGGCGGTTTGGGTGCATAAAAATGAAACAAAAAAAAAAAATGGTGTGGCTGGAGACAAAGTCTCTCTAGAGCAGAACTATGATGTGGAGGAGCCAAAGTTGTTGCAAACCCTCTTATACATCCATCCGTACAGATGCAGTTGGGGGTGCTTGAACAAAAGCACACACCTGCACACAGCAGGCCTGTCTGACACCAGTGACCCCGAGAAGGAGGAAGGAACAAAGGGGAGGGAATCAGGATAAAGGAAGAAGGAGAGACGAGGTTTAGATTGGTTAAGGGCATAAAGGAACTGGAGTTCCAGGGCCCCTACGCTGTTTCCAGACAGTCCCAGTGTAGACTGCAGACTTCAGACAGCCGAATCCCTGGAGCCCCCAGGGCAGCATGGAAGCCACAGATGTTCTTAGGAAGCTCAGGGTATAACACTCAGGCAGAAGAAGGAGAGCGGGAGGTAAAGGTGTGTTGTGGGAATGAAAGGAAGAGGCAGGAAGGCTCTGGAGTAATAATTTTATAGCTCCCTACAATCTGCAGAACAGGCACACAGAGATATTTCCAAAGCATAAACCTGGAATGGTGCATAAAATGTCAATCTAGAGGTAAATCAAGCTAAACGGACAGGAAATTGATGTAAACTTCACACCTCGTAGAAGGGTTTGGGGTCAGCCCAGTCGTGACTCTCTGCATCCTGAAGAATACAGGTGAGGCAAACCTGGACGCAGTAGCTGGTCAGCTGCTCTCTTAAGGCCTTCACTGCCTCCTGGTATCTCTGGATTGGTAGCAGAGTCAGGGATCTGATCAAAGAAGACGAAACGAAAGTTCGATAAACGCAACAAACAAATCTGTGTTGTACCAAGAATATTTGGGACAAAGCTCATTTAAGTTCAAACTTTAACTGTGCATATCTTATTTTCAGTCAAATTTATGCATGAATCTGTGATAAAAATATAATCTAAAATAGTAAAAAAACAAAAAAAACAAGTGTTGATTTATCCTAGACGTTCACAACAAGGTTTATTTTCCCCTTAAAAACAGTTTAATAGAGAGATAAGGGGCCTACAAACACCCAGACAGACAACAGACTATAGAGGAAATCTACAGAGACGACAAGAGATATGAGATACTCTACTAAAGTTATCACACAATTTAAGGACGCATTGCCAACCAGTGGTAATTAAACATGTTTATAAGTCACCTTAACTTTTTGAGGACTTCCAACTTAACAAAACTGATTTTAACGACAAAAGTGAACTAATAGCAGCTCTCTCTGGTGTCATTATACAACCCACTCTCACTCCCAACTCGTCATATATTGACGCATGGGACTTCCGTCCTCGTCACATATTGACGCTGGAGTACTTCTGCGTCAATATGTGGCCTGAAGGGTTTTACCTGATGCCTTACGTAATTTTTGCCCTAAACCTAACCAATTTTTGGGTTTTGAAGTGTTGACAGTGTTTGCGAGGACCATTAATAATCCATGTAAAACATGCGACCTTCCAAAATCGTCAAAATCGTCAAATTTTACGGTGAAGGAACCGTCACATATTGTTATACCCTTCCGTCAATATGTGACGAAGATGGAAACTGAAAAACCTGTTGGGTAAAGCCAGAAAAAGAGTCAGAATATTTTCCCTAGAAGATGAGAGTTTGGTGACTCCTGCACATGTATTTCTGTGCATTGGCACACATTACAACTGCTACCCAGTGGAAGCCTGCTGCAGGCAGGGATTGAAATCAGATGTGGCAAGTACAGCTGAGACGAGCAGAGGATTGGAGCTGCAACTCATTGGATTCTGAAACTTCTAACTTCAGTCTCTTGCAAGGGCACATAAAGTTGAAATCTGAAAAATTTGATTTAATTAAGAGAAGTGACTGTGCATCAACAGATTTAGAATTTTACCAACAAGGAAAACCATCATTGCTATGAGTGAAAGTAGAGATGTTGCCACGAGAATGAGAAGATTTGTACAATTTCAGACTATTTGCTTTATGGCAACATAAACAGAAAAACAGGTGGATGATAATAAAAGACTATTTTCAAGCAAGTTGTACATTTACTGATAAACTAACCTGATTAGGACTAACTCTACAAAGGACCGAAAAAAAATAAGTATTTTTCTGGTAGTCTTGCAAAATGAAAATCCACAACATGTTGATGGGGAATATATCCAAAAATATTCCAAACTGGAAGCTTTCATTGGTATTTATGGGAAATAACTGTAAACTTTGGGTAATTTAAAAAGACTGTATCTTTTCCAAATACAAATATAACATTTTGTTTTGCCATCAGTTGACATCAATACAACATTTGCAAGATAAACATGGACAACATACATTTAACATTTTTAGCTAATAATGTAATCAAAACTTTATGCAATCCACATGTTCAGTCATGTGGCTTTAATAGTCTTGAGCTCTGGCCTCAACATAGCGGGGTTGTTGTAGAAATCATCTGTGCACATGATGGAGGAATGCACAGTGCATGTAGAGGATGTGACCTTATTACTCCTGTTGTAAGAACTGAGCTATCTGAATGTAATGGAGGGATAGCATACTGCATTGCATTTGCATGCAATTTAATTGTTTTGTTCCAGTTTGTGCTAGCAAATTTCAAACTCTTTAAAATCTCTCTAAAGCAGTGGTCCCCAACCTTTTTAGTACAGCGGACCTGTAAACTCTTCATAAATTTCCTGCGGACGGCGCGCGTTGTGAGGATCGACACCGATGCAGTTGTTTCTTACTCATTCAGCTGCATGTTGGCGCGCAAGACGCAACCGACAGCATCAGGTTTAGGATTTTCAGAATAAAAGCTCTTCCAGACTCAATCCATAGAACGGACATATTTAATTATGTCTTGCGCGGCCCGGTACCAATTGGTCCACGGACCGCCCGGTGGTTGGGGACCACTGCTCTAAAGGATCAAATCTTTACTGTTATTAATTTTGTTTTGTTCCCATTTATTCCAGTGAATTCCAGTAGACTTCTATTAAAAGTTTTCAACTTCCTGGAATTTCCCAACTAAAGTTACGACACATGCAGAGCAACACAGCAGCTTATGCATAATTCCTTCTCATGTCACGTCAACAGACTCACATGAGTACACCTGCTTCTTACATTTTAGCGGAAGCCGTATTTGAATCCTTCAGCATGACATTGTAATGCTCTAGTCGCTGTTGCACATAAATGCAGGAAGCAAGCAGAGCAGGCAAGTTCTTCAGGGGTGCAGAGGACGGTACCTCCAGGGCCCTCTCCTGCAAACGGCCCAGCATGGCAAATGCTGCTCTGCTACAAGCTTCCACGAAGCTTGATCGCACCCCCAGGAGAGAAGTGTCCCTGCAGGCTACTGCCAGTGGCAGCAAAGTATCGAGCTCAATCAGAATTGCTCCACAGAACTGTGGGGAGAGAGAAAAGGCAAGATCAAAACCAGAAGTAAAAATCAGTAGACAGGAGGAAAAACCTAGAAGAGACTTCGTTTATAAGGCAATGAAAAGCATTTTGCAGGGATAATTTGAATATTTAATAGGTAGGGGACTGAGAGTACTATTAGTCATGGGTTTATCTTGAGAAAAATCATGAAGATTTAATTTGCAGAACACAGATATTGGAAGACATGGCCTCAGCAAAATGCTTAAGACTACATCCACAACAGAGCGCATCACATTTACTCGATCACAGGGAATCGTTTTAGCATGTAGAGCTAAGTAAGAGAGCAGAACTGAGAGCAAATGATTGTGTAATGTTTGATGACAAACTACTGTAGCTTTAGAAATTAACAGGTGATTCTTTAAGAAACTTCTGATTTGGAGCTCGGCTGATCAAAGTTTTCAAAAAGGCTTAGGGAGTGTGCCTATTACAGGGGTATTATGGTTTTTATAGAACCTAATATTTTTAATGAAGTTCAGTGTTTTAATTTAAACACTTGAGCTTAATGTGATACTGTTGATTTTATGTTAGCAAAACTATTTCACACCCTTTTCACATGGATGGCTTATATCAAAGGAGTATTATTATTTGATGTTACCCAGAAAAGGTGCAGCTACACATGGTCCCAAAACTATCAAGACTCTTACTGAAATGCAAAGATTTGTGGTAAAAACAAAATAAAAAAAGAAAAATCATTACAAATGATATTGTGTGCAATTTAGGAAAAATAAATATGTCTATAAGGAGAAAATGTTTTAAATATGCCACACTTAAATGTATGGTTTGTTAAGACACCTTTAAAGCTTTCAGTTGTCTTGAAGTCATATTTGCCATTAATTATAGTGACTCTGATAAGCAGCAAAGAGAGCCAACTTACTTATTTGATCTTTAGCATAAATGCACTGACAGCAGAGTGGTAAGGGATAAAAAGCATCACAAGGTATCGGTCAGATGATAGTGCAAGGAAAGTTAGAATGCTGAACATCAGCAAACCTTTTGCTTAAAAGTGTAAATCTATATCTACCCATCAATTTCCCCTTGCTGCTTAGTCATTGGAGTATGGTGGGAAATTTCTGTTTCTCCTATGAGTGAGAAACACGGTCCACGCTAAATAAGTTGTGCACCATTATGCAATCAAGCAATTGAAGAATGTAACTTTTTATATTTCTTATCTATACTTTGTATTTGTTTATCAGTTGAAGAAATAACTGGAAATATCTTTCTACTTTTAAAGTAGAAAGTTATTTGAAAAGCTTTATTAGGATTTTATTTTTCTCAAGTCTCAAAAATTTGGCATTTTAGCAGAGTTCACTGGAGGCATACAAGTCTAATCAATCAGTCAGCAGTAGGATGCACTATTGTTACTTGGTACACTGTCATTTCAGAACTGCAAAATATATAAACAATTTTCAAACTTTCAACCTTTCGACCGAACTTTCAGAAAAATCTCATCCACACACACACACACACACAAACACAAAACAATCACCGCATCGCATCTTTGCTGAACACAGGCTTAAATTTTAACTAGATACGATCAAGTTCTGGAATCCCATCAGGACTACTGCAGCAAGGTGAAACAGGCTATAACTTTTCAAGTGCTAGTTAGGGTCTGCTTGGGCTCCCAGCATAGCGAAGGAGACAAACGAGCACCTCAGGAGAGGCTGAAGAGCAGAAAAAGGTGCATTTGGTGATGTAATTGAGAGCTCACATTAAACTGAGGAGGGTCTAGAGAATTAAGGTCCATCCGCAGGTCAAACTGCTGCTGCTTTTAAAATGAGGGTATTTGTTATTCATTTGTCTGACAATAAAAAAAAAAAAAACTGCACTAAGCCTGTTTATTTATTGACACTAAGGTGAGTCTATATAAAAAAGGAAGCACTGAGGTATAAAAGGATGAATAAAAAAACTGCAAGATATTGATCCAGATTAAGTTTTTCAGCTAGCAACACAATCTTGAGTGTCTTCTCTTTACAGTCGCCTGAATTTCTTTCAAGCCCGGCTTTATTGTATGCAAATGCATGCAAGTATAACCTTTGGGCTGGAAGGCTCTCATCTTTGAAGCGTTGACCTACACATAAATATGTTGTACAGGTCCTGAGCAGGAACAAATTTTGACACTAGTTAGGAATCAAGAGACACTAATACACACAAAGTAGGAAGATTTAGGAGGACAAAGGTGAAAGAAAAAGGGAGGAATCTGGATGTGCAAAGTGTCGAAGAAGGGTTTTGGCGGCTGAGCATTTGAAAGGTAAAATGTGAAACTTTAAAGACATTTTAGGTGGAGCTCCCTGAAAAGTTTTTTTTTGTGTGTGTGATTTTGAAACAGGAAAGAAGATGAAGAGAGGCTAAATCAGCAGTGTCAATAAGTATGCGGCTGTTCAGCCTCAAACACTGGAGATTTTTGGTGGTGTTACTTCTTAAGTCCAGTTTTACATCACACTCTGGTTCTGGGCCTCAGAAAATTCAATCTCCTGTGTCTGTTTCACCTCTTCTTACCTTTCCCAGGCCCTCCTTTCTCATCCTTTGGTCACGTTATCGCTCCTATATCCTTCTTAATGCTATAGCCACTTTCCCTTTGTGATTTGCCCCTCTATCATTAGTAAACCCTCACTTTCCCCCATTGAATACCTTTCTCCACACATCACCTAACCCCCATAATATCAACCACACCAGTTCTTGGTTTCTTCCTGTCTCTCTTTTGTTCCTGGAATCCTCCCCTCCAGTAATACTGATCACTCTTCCCCAGGCCCTTTCTGATCCAGGGCGTCATCTGTGTCAGACTCAAACTATTTGAGCTTTCTATTATAGAGGGAGCTTTCTACGGGAGCTACAAAAAGCATTAATCTCTCTGGTTCGGGCGGCTGTGTGTAAACCCGTATTGTTAAGTCTGATAGTATTAAAGAAGGATGAAGGGAACAGACCCTCCTCAGGGGAGGCTTTATCCTGAGGTTACTTGTGCACAGCATTAAGCTATAAACTAGACCTTGGTGGGTTTTTCTGTTGAGTAAATTTGAGAAGCAAAACCAGGATTCTGCGGATGCAGTATGATTTAACAGATTACTGCAGAAAGAAACAAAAGAAAACATCAAGAGCCACATTTTTCAATGAAAGTGAGAAGTTAACTTCACATAGCTAAACCTTATTCTTACAGAAGAAAAACTGCAAAGTCCAATACGTATTTCCAAAAGGGGCCGTTTGATGCTTCCTAGCCCTAACTCTGTGGAATTTTATTTTATAGTGTGAACTAGTAGAGAGGATTAAAACTCTAAACGATGAGCACCACAGAAAAAAAAATAAATTGTTCCATAAATCAATTTTTTACAAACTTGCAACTGCTCCATCAAAATGTCATAAAACATACTGTAGTCCTGAAAGAATGAAGAATCTTTACAAGAATACCTTCGCTGTCATTTTAGGAGTGTCTCTCTCTGAGCCTTTGTAAAAGAAGTCTTCTTTAAGATGTTCATTGCTGACAGAGAAGTCAGCGATGGAGCCTGTGGTGACCAAGGTGTGTCCTGAAGAATGCAAGCCCTCTTCTTGCTGTAGATTCTTGGCACAGACGTCATCCAGCACCACTTTAACACAATGCTCCATGTGTGGGACAAGCCTACTAAAAGCTAACCTCCAATTAAACTCCAAAGTCTGGGCCTGAAACGCAGGAAATGAGCCAAGAGCCAGCAGAATCATAAAATAGGAAGTAGAAGAAATTTTCATGCAACAAACACATGCAAAAGTCTCACCTCTGGGGTGTGAAGTTTGTCTGCGGTGGGTTTCTTGCCATCTGTTGTCAAACCTGAATCCTCCTTAGGCTTTTTCAAAATGCCTAAATAATGATACAAAGTAGCAACTGCCGTAACTACAACAATCAATTACATATAAAATTTAAATGAAAACCTTCATTCTGTCAGGCCATCGAATTATGTAAGTAATTCTATACACCTTCAATATAATGCAGAAGACCATGAGGGATTCTAACGAAAAAGATGCAAAACTAGTTATGTTTGATGTAAATGTATAATAACTTGAACAAGCATTCACATTGGACAATATGTGATTAGAATAAACACACTGATGCCAAACTGTATCCTTTTTTCTTGTCTGTGTTTTCAGCTTTGAGAAAGCTGTTCAATTAAGTTAAGTTAAGCTATACTGCAAACAACATGGAATGGTTCTAAACTCTAGCTTTACCCTTGCTACAAATAGCTGAATTTACTACAAAGACCACAGACACTCCATGTTGATTATGTTAAGCAAAGTTATTTCAGCTGTGAATTTATTTTGGGGTTCTTTGGGAATAATGTGAAGCCAGCTAGTGGCTAGATGTCAAACTGCAATTTAAGCACCACTAATCCATGATGACCACAGAACGACTGCCCATGTCTCAAAGGAAGCAGAAATAATTTGCTAATAGATGTGTCTCTACAAGTCCAAATCTGAGATTGAGATTTGATTTGAACCCAGATCTTGGCAACAATGCACAGGGTAATTCCATGAGAGGCGATTGTGTCGATTTGTGTTAAGACCGCAGCTTGTAGGAAAGCTGTGGCGAATAAAAGCGCACAGGATGTTGAGTTGTTGGGTTTCAATTAAAAAGCATGAACATCAAGGCCATAGTTTCCTAATCGGAAAGCGAAGAGTTAGACCCCAGGCGAGGCAATTTAGCCGAACAAGACCGTATGCAATGGAAGAAGGAGGAAGCGGCAGGCACATCACTTTTTGACCTTTAAGCTCATCTGATGAATTTCTGGTAATTAAGTCGTTTGATTGCTTGGAATTAATGATTTGGATAACTGCCCTTTAAAGGCTGTTTACCTCTCTGTAAATTGAGCCTTTCCACAAGTCTTGTTTTTGTAAATGTAACCTTTATGGAAATTACTCCACGCACCAAAAGCTTTCATTTAACATCTCTGCAGTGGCAGTTCAAAGGGGAAAGAGGAAACGGATACTAAAGGTCTGTATAAGACCCCAGATAATACCAAACTAATAAACACTTTTTTCCAGACTTTATGGTGGAATTAGCAAGGAAGTGCGTCTGCATGCATGTGTGTGTGTTTCTGTCTGGGGGAGAGACACACATACTGGACTATAGCTTTAGATTTGGAAATGCAAAGATCATATATGAAACCTGGCAACACTTACACTAACACTTGTGTTGTAGCGGATATTGTAAAGGGGAATATCCCTGAAGGACAAAGATACAGGTGCGTTTTAAAACAAAAATTTACATGCAAAATGTAAAAAATAAAGTGAGCACTTGTATTCATCCTTACTGAGTCGACATTTTATAGAAACAGATTTTACTCCAATTACAGCTGCAAATATAAAGGGAATATCACTCTTCCAGCTCTGCACAGCAACACATTGAATACGTTTACACTTTAAGACATTTTATTTGTAAAGACTTTGTGCTGGTGTGTCCCGTAATATTTCAATTAAATACATTGGGAAGGATTTCATTGGTAGTGGTTGTAATGTGACAAGATGTGGAAAAGGTTCAGAAGATATAAATTCTTCTGACACAGCAGTGTAGGTTAACATAGATTTTTAATGAGTTGCACCTTTTAAAGTTGGAGTGTCTCCTGTGCAGTTTATGAAGGTGATGTTAGTGACCCGCTCCCTCACATCTCTCTCAAAGCCTAGCAGGACGCAAGCCAGCTGAGTTAATGCCCTCAGTTGGTGGGAGGTCAAACTGAAGCTCCTGCTTTTCAAAGGAAGCTCCATTGGTGCTGTGAAAGAGATACAAAGAGACAAAATGTACCTTGTATGAGATCACAGATGAGTTGTAGACATAGAAATTTAAAACAGTTTAATGTTCACACAGAGGAAATTGTTGATTTTTGCTTTTAACACAGCCTTCTTTGCTAAAAGGCATTCATCAGCAAACACTCTCTGCCAGAAGTCCCTCTTTGCATGTGATACCTTTTCTAAATATTGACCCATTCATGTTTTCCTCTTACACAGTGTAAACAAAGAATACAGAAAAGAAAATTATGCAAAACTTTGCTTCCTGAGAAGTCACACTTGCACAACCTTCCCTCCCAGCACAAAACTTTTTTTTTTCCTCCTCCTAACCCGCAGATGACCCCCTCGGCAAATATGGATTTCCCATTTTGGAGGCTGCCAAAGCCATCACCCGGGGGATGTTCCGCATTAAGCCGGAGAATGGGCGGCTGGGAGATGTGTTGCCATACGCTGAGACACATGCACAAATACTTTTGTGAGTCCGCCTAAATGAGCTCTGCAACTGCAAAGGCATTTGGGAAAGGATGAGCTCAGTATTAGCCTTGACTCTGAAAGCACAGAGATGATTGAGCACTGAGATGGAAAGAAGAGGGAAGGGGGGGGGTCTTCTTTTCCAATAACGGTGACATTATTGCCTTTGGATCCTAACGTAATTTTGCTATATTGTTAAACAAAATCTGACAATATGACAACAACATTGTCCCCAAGGATGTCTGGTTTAATCATGCATGAAGTTTGATTCAGAGTGTTGTGTCTGGGCACTTGTGTATGTTTTTTATGAGTATTAATGAGTGTGAGTCACTGAGTTTTGTGTGTTCATGTCTGGGGCGTCCACACACGCATGTTTATGTGCATGCAATGTGGGTCATTATGAGCAACTTGATTTGTAGACATCTCCACACACATTTGCACATGTCAGTCTTGCAAGATAATTGTCCACACCTCGACCAAACTCTGTGGTCACCATAAAATATATTCTAACCTCAAGATTGTTTGTGAATGTGCCTACATGTTTTTGTGTGCAAGTGTGCACAGATGCATGCATGAAATCGCAGGTGCATAGCCGTGTAATTATGTGGGGTGTGTTTAAATGTGTGTGCTTGTATTTGTGTTTGCATGTAATTAAGCTCCATGGGCCTCCAGTTTCTCTGTAATGGGTTCCAGTGGGAGTCTGGGTTGGAGAGACTACCTCCTGCTGCATGTGTGCATGCGTGACCTGGTTGACACTCTGGTGTCAGCCTCGTTCCCAGACTCGCACTTTGCACACACGCAACACCAGGCTTGTCTATTTCTGAAGTCTCCGTCACATCAAGAGCTTCCGATGCTCAACGTGGGAGAAAAGCGAAACGGCAGACGATTCAAAGGAAACCTCGTCAACCAGACAGAAAGGGACACATTTGGGAGATAGCCAGTGGATTCTGTAAAAGCTATCTCTACAGCCCTCCTGCCCCCAATCTCCACCTTCTCCGGGGTGTTCATCTGAGCACAGCAACTATTACCTTCCACTTCATCTGGAGCATCACCTTTTCCCGGCCTCTCTCTTCTCTCACCATCCATTCTACTCATTCCATCAACCTGTGACCCTATGACAGTTTCACTCGCTCACTAAGTCAACTCTAAATAGTGACACATGACCTTGGCGTTTAGCAGTGCTGGGCATTGTCTTTCATTGAGGCTCTTTCCCAACGAGCTATATAGGTATTTATAGTCACCTCCCTAGCCAAATGGGCCTACAGCCATAGCACTGTAGTACATAGCCATCTAAACCCCATTACACCTTTGTCACAACAGTGAGATCAAATGGAAGCTCCCATAGCCACTTGATGGAGAGGGTGTGCTTAAAAGCACCCAGGTGTGTCATATAGCAAAGTACACTGCAAGTCCCACAGAGCAGAACGAGGAGGGGGCACCGGCACGGGGAAGAGTTCACCTGAAGGTCAACGTACTGAGAATCAATAAGGGAGAAGCTGTTGCTGAGAACGAGGTAAAAATTATATGTTTATACAAGAGACCATCGGCAGCACATTATGGAGAGATGGTCTTCAAATCAGAATGATAAGCTGAAAGCTTTGTCACCGTGATTGCTTACAAAAAAAGAAAAAAAAGCATACGCTGCACATTATTCGATAACATGTCAGAGTGCAGGTTATTTATGGAACATTAAAAAAAATAATAGTAATGTAATAAACAATTATTACATTTTGAAGGGGAGCATTTTACTTAGTACTTGCTAATAATGGCAAGAGAATAAAAAAAAACAAAAAAACAAACAGAGCAAGCATTTTTGGCGAGGCATCCATCGTCTCCTCGTCTCTGTGGGTTCCACCAGCTCCACAGCCACACACGCACACACAGACTGGTCCTGACTGGCAGGAAACAGAGAAAACAGAGAAAGGAGAGGATCCAGGAGAAAAAGAAAAAAAAAAGAAAAAAAAAAGAGAGGGGTGGTGGCGGCGGTGGTGGTTAGGGATGAAAACATGGGGAAGCGAAGGAGGGGGCGGGATAAGGGAATTCCCTTAGCAGTTGTTATTGATTCCGGTGTTTACGGGCGAATAGTTTAGTGCCGTTTACAAAACAGAACAGATGCAGCCAGTGAGCAAAAAGGTAAACAATTGCTGTGTGGCGGGCTGCCAAATCCCCAGTCTGATGTATTAAACTCACGGTGAAGTGCATTTCCCCTTTGGCTGCACTTATT
Organism: Gambusia affinis; assembly: GCF_019740435.1. Lineage (NCBI taxonomy): Eukaryota > Metazoa > Chordata > Actinopteri > Cyprinodontiformes > Poeciliidae > Gambusia > Gambusia affinis. The sequence goes on from NC_057870.1 coordinate 12,086,623, forward strand.
GCCACTTCATTTCCTCTTCGCTTGCATACACACTCCCTCTTCTTGCCATCACTCCTCTCCTCTGCGTCTTTCTCCCTTCCCTTGTCTCTCTCTCTTTCTGGTTTAACAGAGAAAAAAATACAAAAGGAACAAGGATGTAGGGTGCTTTTTTGCCGTCTGGCTATTTTCTGTCCTACTCTGACCCAGGAGGCCTAACAGAGCCATTAGTAAGGGGAATTGCATGTCTGACATGGCCGAAAACCAATTATTAGACACTTTCTAGCAAATGATGCCCAACTCTTTGGGGAATGAGCAATCATGCAATAATTTAGCCAGTGATTTAATTTCTCTCCAGCACGACATATCTCACACTTGTACGCTGGCCCTCATTTTCCCCATTTTCTCCGTCATTCTCTGAGCAGTACAAATGAGACCATCTGAGATGTGGTTTACATCTTCCTTGCCACATTGTCCAACTGGACCGAAGAACATTGCCATCCAAAGATAAACGTCATAAAATGTTATATCATCAGCCATGGTTTTATGGAACTCTTGCTAGCAAAGGTGTTAGCATGGGCAACATTGTCACCACATAGACAAATAGGTTTTCAAGCAAGAGGCAACTTCTGAAGTGAAAAAAATATCAAAGAACTGTACATACTGCATCAAAGTTGTCAATGTAATTTGTCAAACTAAACTGGACTTATTGTTTGTATTGTTAATAAATAAGATTGATGAAAACTCACTAAATGTGATTAGGTGGCGCCAAAAAACATCAATATTAATAAATATTGATTGACTAGACAGATATTCTGAAAAGCACCACAGTTTAATTCAACACGAACAAGGAATAAAACCATCCATTAAATTGTAGCTATCCGTCATAAAATAAACACTTCCAATTTGTTATTATTCCGTTAAGTTGATAACGACACATCTGCCATCTTAAAAGAGATGAAACAATTATTAAGTGCTTTGACAAGTTCAGCACATCTCACACTAATTATTAAAGCCTTTGCCCTTCCCTACATAATTTTCTATGGTTCAATGAAAGTTAGATTATTATTTTTAAAACTTTGCCTTTGGGGGGAAAAAAAATCTGTACTTAGTTTCCTTTACATGAATTTATCCCCAGTTATCTACAGTAGTATGAGAAAATATATGAAGGCATTGTAGGTGGTTATCCAAGTGGCACACAAATGTGAAGTGGAAGAAAAATTACACATAGTTTTTATTTGTTAGAACAGATCTGAAGACCTGAAGAGTGTGGCATGCATGTGTATAAGCAAACAAAATGATTTGTGCTTCTTTTGTAATATGACTTTTCTTATGTCATTCTTCCATAAAGGGAGGCTTAATGTAGTCTGTGACCAACACTCACCCTGCTTGGCGTTTTCTACACCAGCTTCATGCATAATCCCCAAACAAAATGTGAGCAAATGTTAACCACTTCACTTTGAACTCTTTAATGAGCCTTGTTCTGATGAGACTTTCCATTTCACTAGATTTCTCAAAATCTGCTGGTTTTCATTGAGAAAAATGTCTACTAACTGGCATTTTATGACCAATCGATTGACTGAACTGAATGGGTTTCTAAAGGATTGAGTCAAAACTTGAAGTGTTGAGTCTATAAGGTGCCTGGAGATTACATTTGTTTTGATAAATCAGCAGTGTAGTCAGAAGGAGATCCAGTACGTCTGTGTGTTCTTCTCACGAGGTGCTGGGTAGGGTCATGCGGGAGCCCGAAGCTATGTCTGTGTACGCATCAGTTTGTCTGTGGGTGGAAAAAGGCTCGGCGCCACTCCAGACCTCCTGCCAGCCCCAGACAGTTAGGGTCCTCATCGTCAGTTGCAGCCCACTGCTCACTCAGACAGCCTTATTATGTGAGGACTCCTGCTGTGATTATTCAACACACACCGGGACGCGTGCGTGCACTTGTAATCACACACCACCACCCAAATGCTCGTCTCTTGGGCTTCTGTCCTCGGGTGCTGTCCGACTGAGGCTACAGCGGGGGCAACCCAGCCTTGACAGAAGGAGAGAGTTGCAATATTTGATATCTCAATTAAGCTGTTCTGCCCAGATGGAGGTAATGTTCTTAGTGGTGGCAGAAAGGCACCTTTGCTTTAAATTTATTTCCCTATTACTCAGAGTACCTGCTTGTGTTTTCACGTTGAATTAATATTTCTCTGGCCTTCTCTGCATACTTGAACTGAGAAGCCGAGATGAAGAGCATGGCAGAATGCATTGTAACGATAGCAGCATTTCATTAAATCCCACTTGTTTAGTGCCCTTGTTCACATTATTGTTTTCAACCCCTCGGCGAATCACGCTCACTCTTCATCACAGAAGTGCAGCCTCCTCTCAATAAGCCATCCAATTTTTTGTCTTTTTGTCGCAGCTTTCTCAATAGAAGGTGCCAAGAAAACGTTCATATCCTTGAGCTGCTCAAGAGCGATACACAAAACCCATTGTGGCCACTCAGAGGATATGGGCAAAAAAGAAATAAATGAAACACATTATGCACATTCTCGAGGCCTGCAAAACCTAATCTTTTCTGAGATTTTACTGGAGGCATGATTTAGAGAAAATGACTGCTGACAAAGACATGCATATAACCACAAGCAGGGATAAATGACACAGCTTTTCTCTTTGTGATTAGTAAACACAAGGTTTTTGTGGCAACTTTTTTTTTATCGACACAAGAACTTTTAATTATTTGAAAATGCAGGAAGAAAACTGCATAGGGCAAAAAAAAAAAAAAAAAAAAAAAAGACCCCCATCTTTCATAGGCACCACACAAACAACTACACAGTGACACACACAAACACCCCCAGACCATAATTATGTGGCAGTATGCGGGTGCACGTCCCTGCCTGACAGTGTGTATAAACTCAGGCAGAGATATGATCTAGTGAGGAGCTGCTCTTATTAAATATTAACAAACGCCATTCCCAAGTAGCCTCAATCCCCATAAGCACCTCCAATGCCAGTCGGTGCCTCAGCCGAGCTATCTCGCGTCAGTACAGAACCTCTCTCCCTGCTGAATAGGCTGTGGTGCTGTGTCTGAGAAAGAGTTCAAAGAGTCTGAAAGGGCGAGGAGGTGGGAGGGAGTGTAGTTGTGGAGAAAGCACTTGCAGTACATGTTCTAACCGAATCTCTTTCTCTCTCTCTTTTTTTTTTTTTTAATCTATATGAAGCGGTTGCCGATGGTATGTGGTGAAATTAGTGCAGCAGGAATTTAAATCAGTGCTATCAAAATAGAGTGGAGCAGAATTCCTCAACCTCGACTTCAACCCCGTGGTCGATTGTTGAGGGGAAATGGTAAGCGTCTACGCAGAAAGAAGTCGATGTGAAAGCTTTTGATGTCTTACAAAAACAGAGATCTGCTAGGCATACAAATGCAAATTACTAATACCATATGGAAATTTAATGGGGCATTTTCAAAAGGGTGGTATTAAATGAGTCTTGATCACACAATTTTTAATGTAGTCCTGCGATTAGCAAGCAAGCACACAAACACATCTGTGAACACACAAAATAGCATCAAAAACAAAGTGAAAATCAAACATAGCATCACATGAATATATTAAAATGAGAAGTAACACATTGTTGGTTTTTTTTTAACCTATTAAACATTGCAATTATATTATTTAGCACTTTCCCAAAAATTTTTAGCATGTTGTTTTAACACTTTGAAGTTTGGCTTATTTCATCCTGTCCAAATACTAAGGCTTCATCTCACTATTCAAAAGCCTGTATGTTGAGTTAATTGGTCTCATATAAGTCGTTAAGTGCTTGAGGTTCCAAACCTAACCCAAAGCACCAGGAAGAAGAGAGAAAATTGACAAAAGGATAAAAACCATTCATTATAACTCAAATATTACATGTTTTGTAGTCTAGATAAGAGTTATTCTTTGCCACATTGGACATTAAACACCTTACCCAATTTTTGGTTCCAATTTTCTAGCCCAGGACTGGGTTAACAAATTAACAAAAGTTGGTTTGTCTCTGAGTTGCCCTGCAATAGACTGGCATCCAGTCCAGGGTGACCCCACCTCTTGCCCAAAACATTCGCTGGAGATAGACACCAGCACCCCTCCCAGCCCCACTAGGGACAAGGGTGTACGATCAATGGATGGTTTGTCATGTTTAACCCCAAACGTTTTTACAGCAAGAGCAAACTGAAGACGGCACACGACAACCTATATACAGTCGGGACATTTTTCTAACTGAAGGCCTTAAAAGAATTAAGAAGAAAAAATGCAGCTTTTTGGACACTTGTCAAGTGTCAAAAAACATATTTTCATAGGAGGCAATGAAATATGACAGCAAAGATTCCTCTGCTCCAAAATTTATACTTTCAACATTTTATGTCATCTTTGGATTTTTCCATCCACAAATTTTGTTTATTTTACTTATCACAGGGCCCCTGCCAAAAAGAAAAAGAAACAACTTCCTGTAGTATTCACCATGGCACCATTTCAAACCCTCTTAGAGATATACACATGAAGACTTGGACCACCCTCACATTTCCACTTGAACTCAGTGAGGTGCGCTGGTGAACTCAAGTTTTTGTTCGCTCTGATACACTTAGAGAAGTACAGGAAAATGGGAAAAGAAAAAGAAAGAGGAAGGATATGTGAGGGATAGAATACAAGAAGAAAAAGGATGGAGGTGGTGCAGGGTGGGGTGTTGGGACCCTTCGCATCTGCCTGCCTTTGAGTCGGTGAGGTAAAAAAGAGGAGGCAGATCTTGCTGTGAAAGCTGTTAAATGGTTCAGTGGTTTGACAGTGGCTGATGCGCAGCTCCCCCGGGAGCAAACGGAGTTCCCACCTCTGTACCCCCCAGCAAGGCTCTCATCAAAATATACCTACCGCCTTCCTTTACTTCACAATAAACAATAACACAGCAGGAGGAGAGGGAGGGATCTTAGGAGTCATTGGAGGCTTATGAAAAGAGAATTACTTTCTTTGACACCGTCATAATTGTCTTGACAATTATGTGTGTTGCATACAGTATACAGACAGTAGAGTGTGAAAGCAGATTATGCATTAATGTTCCAGCAATGGCTTTTTAGAGAGCCACGGGCATTTGGAGTGATTCTTAAGATTCTGCCATTTTTATTTTTTTTTTTATTTGGAGGAGACTTTAAACATGAACAACACAAAAATGTAATCCCAGTTGTAGATGTTGCACACACACACACACACACACACGTACCCAAACACAAACACATAAGTAAAAGCAGCACAGGCAAAACTGCTCCATTTTACCATCATTACACAGCACGGGTCCCTCGCTCCCTTTGGAGCCGTGTTCTGCCTCCGGTGCTACATTTGACGGTTTGTTGAACGGCACGTAGGTGTGTAGCCTCCGCCACGTTACGTGATCAAACAGCCCAACTGACGCATGGCCAATTATCCCGGCTGCCTCCTCTCATCTCACGTTTAAGGAGAGGGAAAGTAAAAACCAGAGAGGGAAAATGGGAAGAGGGGTAAGGAGGGAAAGGGGGAGAGAGAAAAAAAAAAAAGAAAAAGTGGCGAGGCTGGTGGTATGTTTATCGAAGAATGGCAGATGCAAAAGCACTCCTCTTCCCATTCCGTAGGGAAGCTGGCATGTGTACCCTTTTGAAAAAGCAAACAATGGCTCACAGACGTTTTTTTTTATTTTTTGCTATTTATTGTGAATCTTTACTCTCAGCAAGTTGTAAATAGGCCAATACGATGCAAACAAAGAGAGTGTGAGGGGATCAGTGGTATCAGAAGTGACATGGTGCGTAAGGGTCTCTGCTCTTCTCAGTCGATGTATAACCTCATCACCAAAAGGCTTTATCACAGAAAACTCCCTCTGTGTTACAAGTTAATTCAATCATTTTGAGTATGATTGAAAAGTTTTAGACATTCAATTCAAGAAGTAAAACTCATTCATAAAAACTGTCACGCTATGATCCACACAATCAGAGAGAAGAGTGCCGACTTGACACTAGTCACTGACAACCTTCATATCGAGGGTAAGCTGTAAAGGGTCATTGCAAAAGAGGTCCGCCGCTCACATAAAGATATATTGAATTGTGTTAATGGAAGATTGAGTGAAAAAACAAGTGGAGAAAGTGTGGTTTAAAAAAAAAGGTGTCCAAACAGTAGGGATAATCATGCTACGCATAGCGTGAGCATTTGCCTCAGGAACAGTGGTCTCTGTCTATCAGGGAGGAGAAATGAGGGTGTTAGTAAAACAAAAGACAAAAAAAAAATGCAAGTGCGATGGTAACAGCAGACCATCAGAAAGGCCTTGGATTTAGCACGCTGCATCTGGAGAGCAAAATAAAAAGAGAGGAAGGAAATGTAAACTAACCTTTATTCATTTATAAGAGAAAGCAAGAGAGGAGTAAAGTGGATAGAAATGAAGTGAGAAAAGTGCACATCAGAATAAACAGAGCCACAAAAGCCTGTGCAAACAAGAGAATGACACAGATGAAATAAAGAGCAAATTACTCACCTACAGTTGCTCGTGACCTTACAGAGTATTTTTTGATCTTGCTGCTCAGCGCTGTGTTGTCTCTTTGAGCGGTTTCAAATTCTCTCTCCATTTGGGAAGTCATTTCCTGGGCGATGGCACCAAAGTAAGCTACGTTTAAAAAGCCGAGGACGACCTGGGGCTCCACTACCCTTGAAAGAACCTGGAGCTCCTCAGTGAGAGCTTGAGTCACGTGTTGGACCACGTTGCAGAAACCCGTCGATAGTCTGTCAAAGCCGGATTCACCGCCTGGGCTGGAGCTCATGCTTGAGTGGAGGATACTAAGCACGTACTGCTGTTTCAGGCCCTGTACATATAAATTACATAAAATGTTGCATCTCTAAACAACTATTTCTATCGTATTAATATCATTCAGCGTTTATGAAGTTGTCTTAAATACAGAAGTGATTTAAATGGCACCTGGTAATCTGCGACCACTTCACGTTCAGGGTAGAGAAAAAGCAACTGCTTAAAACAGTTGACCCGCTCGAGGATGGTCATGGTGGAGAACTGGGGGGAGCCAGGAGGTCCTGTGGTGTAGCATGAGAGCCTGTCCATGAGGAAGTTTCGCAGCTGGAGACGCACAGCATCCCACGCCTCTTGGATCTCAAAAGGAATAAGAAAATGTCAAAAATATTTAGGTAATTACTACCTCATGTGGCGTACGAATGAAATTCATTAACCCAACGCTGAAACACTGAACTGAATGAGAAATAGTGCATTACCTCTGTTGCAGAGTCATCTTTGATCGTGTGTATGGAGTGGACGGAGGACCCAGGCAGATGAGGATGAAGAGAGGAAGAAGAGGATGGAGAAGGAAAATAGACTCCACACTGGGCAGAAAGATTCAGCAGGAGCTGAAGTGTCACTTCTTCTTTCCCCTCTTCCTCTGATTTAAGGTACTGTTGCTGAAGCAAAGATTAACAAAGAGACATGATGAACTTGAGTGAAGCTGATCTGAAGATACAACAAAAACTGCACAAATTAGTTTTTCAGATGTGAAGGATTTTTTTTTTTCAATCTGCATTTATTTTTCATAAATATACCCACTCAACAGGCCTAACTGGCTTGGTGAGATGCTTTGCTTTGTCATAAAATCCTGAAGTTTATATAGAATAAAATGTAGTCAGTTTAATTTTATCTAAATCCTAAATTAGTACATATAAAGTATAATTTACATGGTTCTATGCCACATTTTATTTCTTATTTCAAAAATGGCTTTTTAGATTGAAGACATTGTTGACCTTTGACCTAATACATTACCAGAGCTCTGAAGAAGTCTAAAATGTCTGTGGAAAGAGGCTTCAGGGAGTTTTGTGCCCTCATGTTGAACCACTGCAAGACCTCTGTGGGACTGGGTGGACGATCCCCTGTTCTGAAGTCTCCCATTTTGGCCTGGAGCTCCTTCAGATGCTGCTCTATGCTGAATGAAAGGAAGGTGAATCATTAGACAACTGATAAAGGAATAAAACCTTTTTAAAAGAAAGGTGTTTTAAGGGTATTGCATGTGAAACTGCACTTATTGAGCAAGTGTTTAATTCTGACAGCATCCAAAACATTTTTAAGGTTTTGTTGGCTCTAGTGGCCTTTATTTGAAAGTACTTAGACAGGAAAAAGGGTGATGAGAGAGGGGGAAGACATGCGGCAAATGTCACTTGGCTGGGAATTGAACCTGCGACCACTGCCATGAGGATTATGGTTTGAATATGTGGGTCGTTCTTCACCCTGCACCACCACAGAACCCCAACAGCATCAAATTCAATGAAATAGGCTACACAGATCTGCTAAAAGAACATTGTGTCACAGTAAAACCACATAACACAATGTATTTCATTGGATTTTTATGATATACCAATAGAAAGTAATGAAATATTGGGAAGTGGAAAGAAAAAAGAAAAGAAATTTGAAACATATGTCATGCAAGTTTAGCTCCCGAGTCAGTCTTGCAATTAATTAAAGATATGGCTCTACCTCCCTTCCACATAGATGTTTGACCATACTTTCTTGGCAAAGTAGCAAAATCTCAATCACTCTGGTGCTGAGAGAAGACAAGCGGCAAAGTTCATCGGGCCGGGACTTGTGACGGCGACATTGAGGACAGAGGCCTCAGTCTGTACATGGGTTGTACGCTCTACTCCTGTACCACCGCAGCACCACACGACAAAGCTAGTTTCTTCAGAGCAACTTTGACCAACTTCCCTGTCCCTCCTACAGAAAAGCATCCTGAAATGTTGATGCTGCTACCACCTTGTTTTATTGTATCTTCAGGGAATGTTGTGTTTGGGTGTGAGGAAAGGGTTAGTTTTGACCAAATATATAATTCTGCATGTAAGCCAAGAAAGGTACTTGCTTTTAGGTGAACAAAGGTAATTTTTTCACGTTTGTTTTGTCCACAATAAAGGTTTTATGTTTTTCCTTTAACTTTGACTGTCTGCTTGGCCGCTTCCAAGAAGATTGGATTTCTAAAGTGTATGGCAAGGAGGCCGCTCAACAGATTCTCCCACCTGAGCTGTTGGTCTTTCCAGCTCCTCCAGAGTCACCATGTGCCGTTTGGCTGATTCTACATTTTATTAAGTCTTTCTCCCTGTCCTGCCAATTATGAACAATGTGGGTTTGTCTGTCACATGAAAAACCTGACAAAATGTGAAAAGATTCAATGGGTATGGTTATTTTTGCAAAGCGCTGTAACTGAGATTATGACAACAGCCTGGGTAAAACTGCTCCTGTAGCCAATAGTTCCCATCTAGACTTCCAGTCTTTCAGCATTGTGCGACTGTGGGAAACATTGTCTCCCCAACGTAGCATCCTGATTTTCAAGTGCAACCCAATCAAATAAAGAAAGCAGTACTTCAGCACAAATGCACAGAAACAAAACCAAGCGAAAGTCAAACAGAAACACAGATACTGACGTACACACAGCATCGTATTCATCCCCCCCCACCTTCTGCCTCTCATTCAGTGTCTGTACTGTGTGAAGACAGATATAGACACATCAGCAGTAATGAACACAGACACCAATATATCAGTGTGTGAGTGCGCGCTAAGCATCTGGAGTGAAGTGGTATTACAGGCATCGGCAGGCATCAGACATACACACTTTTTGCTTTCTCATGTCTTCCTTCAGCACACACACACACGCCCACACGCGCACACATACACACATATATACAAACACCATCCTTTTGACGTTAACAGACTGCACCAGCTATTTGGTTTCCCCTTTATATGACAGATTAGAAATGACAACTTTGGGCTCCACATGTTTAGTCATTTCCATGCAAATCGATGCTTATATATTTGGATCCAAGACAGAGTCAGAATGTCGGTATACCTGCATAATTAAACAATGTTTTAGGGTGAGGGTTGCTATTGTGTGCACACATGGCTGCGCATTGACAGGTGTAGATTTACACAAAGCACCAAAAATAAGAGTATGTAGCAGAGCATGACACTACAGGACTCAAATGATCCCTTAGATAACACAATTGCTGATGAACTAAAATCAATAGGGAAATATAATTAGGAAAATCAACAAAAGGCTACTTTTTCTTTAATCAAATTGCTTCTGTAAACCTACAAGCATTAGACGTGTTTTATGTTTTTTTCTGAGAAAAATGATTAACTAATGATTTATACAAATCATCAGCAGAAATTAATATGTAAAAATTGCCTGCATTGAAGCACCTTGCATGCAGGTCATTTTTATGTCAGAGTTTATGTGACTTTATGTGTTAGTATTGATAATGTAAAGCCAAAATGCCTGTTGGTCATCAAACAGCTCATCCCCTATTGCAGACCTATAAACTGCCTCCTGCTTGCTCCCAAGCCATGAACAGATCCAGATGTCCCGCAATAGCATCTCATTAAATAATCGTTCAATCTGACACAGTTTCATTTCAGAGGGGGAAAACGCACGGGGATAAAATGTTATTGACTGTTCCAAGTTGATATCCTCTAGACTGAACGCTGCCTAATGACATCCCTCTGTCTTGTGTTAACTACCTTCTCGTAACTCTACCTTGATTTTTCTTCTTTTCTTGGCATACCAGATGATGCCTCTCCTGTTACTCTCTTGTTGCCACTGAACTCACTGACACAAACTCAGGTTAAGAACTGTTTTTTTTTAAAGTTATTCAACACAGAATATTCTTTTGTTAAACATATTTTTAAAACATACAAAAGCCTTAACCTGTGCTTGGCCCCTATTTTGTCTCATGTTGGTATGCTCATTGTACAGGAAATATATTATCCTGTGTATGAAACGTAAAAGCAAAAAAGTTTTGACACCATAAATTCGAGGTAAATTTTTGACAATGTTCAGCAACCTCAAATTTAAACAAAGAAAAAGGATGAAGACACCTTAGACTTTACTTGTTGTAATTAATATAAAAGAAAGTCTACTGTAGATTACTGTAACGGTTTTGTAAAGATAGAGAGAAGAAGGAGCAAATTCATCAACTGAACCAGTTAACTAAGATTTCCGAATAGGTTTCAGTCATTTGCCATGTCCTCTGATGGAAAACTGCTTCAAATTGGATGACTGAACAAAATGCTATATGTGTGTTTATAGTAAGTCATAAAACATAAAACATTCTTTCAGGGCTCCACCCCAGGACTTTACATAGACAGCAGGTTTCAAATGGGTTCCCATCTGCAGCTCACTTTTTACCCACTCTCTGAAGTTCATTAAAAAGGAAAATAGACACGAGGCTGTTAACTTCACTCTTCCCACAAAGTTGTGTGGCAGAATTGATATCTAGGGACCTTCTTTGGTAATTGCTAAACACATTAGTTTTAATTTAATTCAGGTTATTTACCGGAAAAATAAATTAATCTTTTATTGCTTTAGAGTAAACTCAAACTGAAACATTTCTAATCCACTCCTAACTCCCCCCCCCCAAAAAAAACAAAAAAAAAAACAACAACTTTAATTTGACTATATTTATTCAATAGGGAAAAACCCATGTTAAAAACATTTATCTTTCATTCTTTATTTCCTTCTTTCTTTAGTTTTATTTTTACAATAAAACATAAATAAAAACTATATAGGGTCAGGAAAACATTTTTCCTGACATATTTAATTTCCCTTTGGGATCAATAAAGTTTATTTGAATTTGTAGATTCCTATTTCTTGCCCATGTGAACAGCCATGGAGGTATACATTACATTAACAATTTTGAGAAGTAAAAATAAAATACCAGTCAATCTGAAAATAAATAGCATGATCATACGTGTGCTCATTTTTGGGTACAAAGTCTATAAGGTGAAAGTACTGAGTTAAACTGAAGTGCATTTAAGCTCAATTCACATTTTCTTGCGGAAACTGAGACAACTCATATCATTAGTGAATCATCAATGATGATTAACCATATTTGATCAATATAGCCATTCTGACCTACACTCCTCACCAGTAGGTGGTGATAATGAACATCAAGTAGATGTTTCCCAAACACCAATCAGCTCAACAGTAAGAATAAAAAAACGACAACAACTTCACATCATTTTTTGACTCTGAGCTGAAACAGCTTGACGCTCCCAGCAGGTAGTTGCAAGGACGTCCGGCGTCACAGCCACTCTGCGCCGAACTGACTGGTTGGAAATGGGTGCCTGGCAGCAAAGAAATGACGCTATGTGCTCAGCTATTTTATCAAACTGCTACTATCCAGTTCCCTTATCCATTCCGCTGGCAGAAAGTGTGGGAAATGCAGCAAACGGTCTGCTGAGCTATGAAATCTCAAACATCCCCAGACAACCCCAGACAGCTCCAGGACAGCTGTTGAAATAGACTCAGTTTTCTTTGGATTTCTTAAAAGCTTGACAAAGAAAGTAAACTAGCCCAATACAGGTCCATTGCAATCCAGGTCATGGATACAGTCAATCCATGACCTTATAGTATTTTAAGTCGTTTTGTTGCCCAAAAAGTTTTTTAGACTCCTTCAACTTCTTCAGCAAACCGAGCTACAGTAGTCTATTGAATCAGCCCAGAGTTGCCAGTGTTTGCTCTCCACCTGCATCCAAGCCTTGACCATGTTGCAGATTCACTGTTGTTTCTTTCTGTTTCACCTCACAACAGATGCATTTTTGAGGTCATCTAGTCCATCAAATTAGCCAAAATATGTGGCTCTTCTCATACTCTCTTAAATACTCTTGCATTTCTTTATCCATGTATGGTAACACATTAACCTTGATAAGAGAATGTTTTTTGCTTGTTTTTTTGTTTTTTCTCCAAAGACTTTTTGCGGCGCTAGTGGCTTGTATTTTTTGCGACAGTAGGCAGACAGGAAAGAGGGCGAGAAGCGGGGGGAAGACATGCGGCAAGGGTTGTCGGGACCGGGAGTCGAACCCGCGACGAGGACAAAGGCCTCCAAGCATGGGGCGTGCTATCCCCCTGCGCCACCACAGCACGCCCCGAGAAGAGAATGTTTTGCTGCTGCTTAATGTATCACTAGCGATTTATTAGTGCTCGTATGTAATGGAGTGAAGGATAAAGAAACAGTGACTAAGAAGAATTCTCTTTTAACCACCTCCTGTGCAACTAATCTAAAGCCATAGACAGAAAGAACAATGCCCTTTGGGTTTCATTCTTTTTTTCATTAAGCTTCCCAACATCTCACTATTGCCGTCTCTCACTAAAACAATGCACTCGTAATGGCTAGAGGAGCATCATCCTCAGACACAATTTCAAGCTCAGTCTTTCTCTATTTATTTCCCATCGTTTTTCTCCCTTTCCTCTAAAAACCCTTACTCACTTAATTTCCTTTTCTTTACTCTCACCTTTCAATTACCCCTCCTTAGGGCCTCGTGCCATAAGTTATAAAGTCATTTTGGATGGTCTATGTCAAGAAGTCCATCCAGTTCTCCACAATGCAGTGACCTTTTGCCCATTGGCGTGAATGCCACTGGCAGCCTAATCAACTTGCCGGGATTAGCTCCCAGCTTGATGACTTTCACCACACTGAGATGCCAGGGGAAGAAGACAGAAAGAGTAGAGGAAGGAATAGAAGAAGGTAAAAAATCAGTAGGAAACAGAACCGTCGCCCGAAATAAAACCATTCAGCTGTCTGTGTAAAGATAACAAAGGACAAAGCCTTGATGGCAAAAAAGGCAGAGCAGAACTCAACAAAAGACCAGGGGAATGAGAAAATAGCAAGAGGAAACCAGGAGGAAAGAATCCTTCAGACCATTTGACAAACATGTCCATCGTCTTACACACACACACACTTCTAATTTCACTGCTGAAATGAAATTTGTTTTTCAGACCAGTGTAGCAAGACAATTGACACCACAAGTGTGTTCCCTCTCCACAATCGTCCCCAGTGTTGAGAAAGAAGGGGAGCAACTAGAGGTCTTTTATTAGATATGATGGCATATTTCACAGCTCCCTGACTTACAGAAACCTAATCCTGCGATTAGTCAGCGCTTTGACGTTATCTTAAGTTCCTTGTCAGAATTAATTTAGTGTGGGTGGCCTCCTGTGAGGCTGTCTGTGGAGCTCCACTTCACTACGCTTGCCTACACAAGTTGGGGAGTTGGAGATGAGAAGGGTCAGGAAGTTCTTTTTTCAAATAAGCTTGTATTTCAATCAGTGCTAAAGCAACCACCTGAGAGTTGGATATCTTCCCCATCAAAGAGTCCCATTCTGTTAGGGGGGAAAAGACTGAATGGGCTTGAATGAACAGGTTGAAAACAAATCCCGTCCTGGCCCAGCCGTTCGGCCACTTAGTGCCCTAAGCCACCCAGTCCAGCTAGAGATATCACAGAACTGATACGGCCGATATACTGGCTCAGCACACGTGTCAACTCCACACTGCAAGAGCTCCAGATCAGTGTCACTATTAACTGAAAGAGAGTTGGAATGCTATTTTAACCAAAACAGGTGTTTCATTTTTCTTGGTTTTAATTTCCCAACAGTAAAAATCCTTCATGCACATGCAAAAGCAGAACAAGTTCAATCAGTGCATCCTGATGAAGACTGGCAGGTGACCAATGAGGGGCATTTGCCTTGCCAGGATGAAACTAGAAGCCTGTCTTTAGCCTCCATGGCTGCACTGACACTTCATTAAAGGTCTTTTCCTGGTGGCCCACCTCATCCAGCTCCACTCCCACCCACCTTGCGCTGTCCCACCAGATGAGGATTAATGGATTACAAGTATTCAATTTGGAGGCACCCACTCCTTTGTCAGCCCATCTTAATCTCAATCAATTAGGCAACAGCTCACAAGTAGATCTATGTCATCTGAGAATGGGGTAAAAGCCTAGTCACTCTGACCCCCAAACAGGTTGAAGTCCTTCTCAGGTGTTGGTGACTTGAGCTGCTCCGTCTCTTGGTCAGTCGTTTACCCTCCTTCACTTCCGTAATGTATCCCAGACACTGACAAGTCAGCAAGGTAGGAAGCGGGTGAGCTACTGAAATGAGCATGGGTGCATGCGTGTCTATATAACAGACAACCCACCTTGGTTGAGGGAAAAGAGAGACCTCAGATGATTTTATTTTTCTGGTCATGTCCCCACAAACCACCTTTCTCTCCTTCTCCCCCCAAAAAACGGGTTGTTCGAAGTAGTCTAGGAGGAAGTTAGTTGTAGTCTGACGGAGACACTGACCAGTGGTCCCCCACGGCGAAAGGAGGATTGCCTTATTTTTAGCCCCATTCTCCATTATCTGGATGCTTTGTTCTCATAATGGTTATCCCTCTCCCATCTGCAGGAACACAAAATAACCCTTTAATGCTTAGAAAGCAGAAAAATGGCCCGGCCTTCAGTAATAAGCCTTGAATTACCTACCCAAGGGTTTTCGTTTCAAGATGTGGAATCTTCAATTATTATGTTCCCATTTAGAAGGAGGAAGGAAAGAAAAAGAGAAAAGGGGAGGGAGATAGTAAGGGAGAGCAAAGAAGGGATGAGTCCCAGGCACTAATGGTGCCGGAGTGAGGCTTTGTTCACTTGCTACATTTAGCCTGTCCTTCATCATCTGCCCTCAGCCTCACAACGCTACAAACGATAAAAGACCTGAAATATAGATTTATCCTTTTCCTCCAGTGTCCCCATAGCGCACTCATTACCAATCTATTTGTGCTCTTAAACTCTCCGCATTTGCCAGCAAAAACAGATAACTATACTTCTTTTTTCTTTTTTTTCAATGAACGTTGGCAAAAAAGATTGATGGTATAATAAATTGAACTGTAGCAATAAGAAACTTGAATATGTGTAACATGTTAGAAGCACCACAGGATAAATGTCAAAGACTAATGTGGGTCTCTAGACAGAATCTTTGTCAATCAGCTTAGTCATGAAAGCACTGACCTTAAACCGATTCCTGTGTCATCATCCAAATTATTCATAAGGAACAACAATGCATCCGGCATCACTTTTAATCAAATTTGGTCAAGAAGACTCTCACCAACTTTGTCCTTTAAAAAAACATAAAGTCTTTTGGAAGCAATAATTTTTCATATAAAAATACTGATTTATACCTTGAATCCCTGAACTCTGAGTTGAAAACAACAACAAAAAATTAGAGAAGTGAAGATTGAAAAAGTAAAAGTAAATCACTTACAAGATCAAACTATGCAGATGAGAAAAGTTGTTTCTCTTAATTCTTCTTCTGCTGCCATGTCTTGAATATAGGAAAAACTTTTTTGAAGTGTTGTCCAATGTAAAAAAATCAGATCTGCAGTAAATGCCCTGCAGCTGAATGACCAGTGAAAAAGGCAACACAGTTCATGACTGTCACAGGACATGATCATGAACGCACTAACGCTAAAGTAGACCCTGTTAGTTTTTCTTGTTGTTCACTAGTGATAACTTTTTTTTTTTTGAGGTGTCTTTTTGCTTTCTTCTGCTTCATTCACTGAAGAGACTCTTGGCTTAAAGGTTCTCTGCATGCATCTCCCTCCTGCCCTCTGTTCTTGAGTTTTCTGTGACATGGTCAAAGGTGCATCAATAAATGCACGTGATTAATCTGTTTGTTTAACCTTCAAGGCATCCAGTTCCTATATATAATCACAACTTGCTAAAATAGTGCAAGAAGTAATATACTGGAAATAAAATTACAATAATGTTTTGTTCAAATTACTCAATAACAGAGTCTCTTAAAATTGCCATCCATAGGTAATAAAAACAGTGTGAAAGCAAGTAAAGGATTGGTCAGGAAAATGGAAAAAGAAAATAGAACCTCTAAAGAAATCAGGATAGAAATCAAAAAGACATGAGGGCTTCGGGTCTTTCACGCCAACACTTACTTACCTGCTGGCATTGAGACTCAGTTTCTCTTCTGTGTCTTTCAGAAACTGTTCAAAGTCCACATCACTGGAAACACCTGGAATCAGAAGCTCCACAAAGGTATGGTCTTCAGAAAATTCTCCCGTCCATTCCATGATACCCTGCAAAAAAATTAAAAAACACAGTTACAGGCTAACGACAGAAAACCTCCACGTTCAACAGATCAAAACGCAAAAAAAAAAAAAAAATCACTGTAAGAGTCTGTGCTGTTTTGACAATTTACTAAAATCAGCTGCATCATGTAGCATGCACATGAGTTCAAATATAAAGAAAAATATGTATTTATTTTGGAATTCAAAGCAAAAAGTAATACTCATATTACATACAGAGTGATATATTTGAAGTATTTGTTTTATTGTATTTCACAATTATGGTATACAGCTAACAAAAAGCCAAATGAATTTCTAATGCAGGGAATTTAGACCATGTACTGTACAATATAATAAATGCACTCAGTACTTGGTTTGTATGCGTAAATGCATCAATGCAGCAAAGGTCAGTGTATCTGATAAGGAAGTCCTGGCAGCTTTAATTGTAGGCTTTTCCTTGTCCACATTTTTGATTCTGGTGTCTCTCACTTTATTCTGAGGTTTAGATCAGACCGGTTTGTTGGCCAATCGAGCATTGAGTGGAATTAATAACTATTATTAAATATAAGTTAAAGTATTGGCTCCAGGAAGCATAAAATGTCCTACAATTTAGATGGCTGCTTTGACTTTGGAAATGATGAAACACAGTGGACCAATATCTAAATATCAATATCTAAATATTTATATCAGAGGCTCTTGAAGCACCGACTCCAGCAGCAACCTACAATCTCCTCATGTCCCTGACGTTCTTGAACCTGCTTTGCTTCAGAATCATCTCAAAGCTGCAGTTACTCTTGCTTCTTGTGCACTTTCTCCTGTAACTCAACTTTCCAGTACTTTGATACAACACTCTGTGCAGTCACTGACACCCTCCTTAGCAGACTGCTGACTGGACTACTGTCAAGTCAGCAGTCTTCCACATGATCATGCCGACTGTAACTCAGCAATCTGTGTGTATGTATAAACATAAATATATATTCTTTTTTTATTTCTCTAAAAATGGTTGTAAGTCCTTTAAGATTTTTCTTATGAAATTTTCAATTTTTTTTTTATTTAATTTTAGGTTTTTCATGGTCATAATAAAAAAAAAACAATATTGCTATAAAAAGCAGTTTTTGAACTGAATTACCAAAATAAATTAACTTTTTGGTGGCATTCTAATTTATTGCGATGCAGTTGTATTATCACAGCTGCCTGTCAAGAGAAAGACAGCTTCCACACTCCTGTGCTCTATGGTAATGTGATATTTCGTCAAACAAGTGTCTTATTAGATTGCAAGAATCAATTTACTTGCAACACATGAAACAAAGACAAGTTATCATCTAGAAAAGACATTTTTTGTTTTTTTCGCCCACAAGAACCCCTCCCGTTTTCACAGAAAATCATATGCAGTAGGAAGATCCTTGATCAAAATGCATTAGCTTGGCCTCCACAGGTTTTTACATATTGACAATACAGTTAGAGAATACAGAAGAAAGAAAAAAAAATCAAATAAATAAACAATGAGGTGAAATCTTCCTCAGTCAAGAGTTAAAATAAACAACTCATCTCCTTAGGTGTCTACCAGCAGTGAGGTCCTCCCCTCCTACCCCATGGTGCTTAATGCTCGCGCTAACAACCAATCCCATGTCGGTGCTGCACTGCTGGGTCTCATATCAACACTGTCATCAGCGCGAGTCAAGTGGAAGGTAATGGAGAGTGTCTGTGTCAATTTAGCTTTCTCACACTCCGTCTCTTGCCCCTCTCCTCGTCATCTGCTCTGATTTTAATAATCCCTGTCAAACTCCAAACAGCTCCCTGCACGCAGCCCTGCTTCCTCACTGCAGCATACAGTCGACGCCACTCTCCCTGACAGGGTAGACAGGAAGCTCAACATTCATTTAGCCTGCACAAAGGGAGGCCTGTCCAGCTGGACAAATATTATTTTCCTCCGCTGACAGCCTCACCAGTTAAGCTTGTCCTTTATTATTTCTCCCCCTCTTCTTCTCTCTTACTGCTTACCCTCGTCATCATGCTCCCTCTGTGCCACTGTCTGAGAAGGGGTCTAAATGCAGGCACGGCTGAATTGTGGGAAGAGTTTACCTCAGTGGATTTCAAATTATTTACTATTGTAATAAAGTTACAGCGAGGTTTAATGCAGGTTATAAAGTAATATCCCAAGCGCTGACATCTAAGGATGCAAAAGAATGCAAAGAACATGGTGCAACTGAAACCCTACCATGACACGTTCCACCTATCAGCTGACAGGTCCAGCAAAACAAACATTAGTCAGAAAAGTGACCAAATGACCCAGGGTAACTATGGAAGAGCTGGAGAAATCCACAGCTCAGGTGGGAGTATCTGCTGACAGAACAACAATCAGCCATGCACTCCAGAAATCCTGAATTCATGGAAAAATGGAAAGAAAAAAAGATGCTGGTCAAAGAAAGCCAAAAGAACCTTTGTTTGTGGTTTCCCAAAAGTCATGAATGTTGAAAAAGGTGCCGTGATCACATGAGATCTCAATAAACTTTTCGATCCACATGCCTAAGAGCCACAGGGACTATAAAACATAATCACTACAGGTATATATGATGGTGGTGGCATCATACTATGAGGATGTTTTTCAGCATGGACATGGAATGTGGCCGGAGTTGCTGGGAAGGTGAAATATAGCTAAATACAGGGCAATCCTAGAAAACAACCATTAGAGACTGCAAAAGATTTGAGACTGGAACAGAGGTTCACCTTGCAGGAGGATAACCACCCAAAACAGTCTGAGCTACATTGGAGGTATTTTCATGTATTAGAGTGGGTCTATCAAGGTTTACACCTAAACCCAAAAGTTAAAGTTCACAGAATGATACACTGATACAGCGTCTGTCTCTTCACACTGATTTGACTGAGTGATCACGGGTAAAAGGTTCAGTCCAGATGTGCAGACCTGATAAAAACATACCACAAAATACTCTCAACGTTACTTGTTTGTGGTTCTTTCAGATTTTACTTTACTTTCCCTTTTCTTTGGACGTCATAATCATGCAACACTGTGCTCAATTAGAACCTAAAATCAAATACAGAAACAAACATTGGTGAAGTTGGTGTAATTTGAGAAAATATCTAAATTTTGAAGGGATATGTGAAAGACACTGTTATGAACCAAATACGGTTATTTTGAGTATTTCTGTGTGCTTGTGTCATATGTCTGCTACACAATATTGATTGTCTATAAATGTGTGCATCTATAGACAGTGGGTTTGACTATCCATTCTGCTGGGTCTCTACCTCCTAGTCCGCCAACATATCTTTAGTATGAGTGTATAGGATTCACAAGACAGCACACGGGGCCTCATTAGCACAGCACTTTAAATCATCCAGTCTCCACTGTCTTGTCGTTAGCTCTTTAGAAAGCAGATGTTAGATGAGCCCCTGCGTGTTTCAAAAATTTGCAACAGGGACAACTGGGCTCGGCACTGAGACGCAGACTGCCTGAGACGTCAGCCTCACCACTGTTAGAACATGGGAAAGGTACGTAGCCTTACAGATATGCACATACTTTTATACACACACACACACACATTTCCCATCTCTCTTGCTGCTGCTTGTCTACTCCAGCTAGGCTACCACACAGGCCCATTTACAGTAATGAGTTTGTCCTGAAATATTCAGCAGCAGATCCCCCAGGCTGCTGCTTTAAAACTACTTAGAACATGTCACGTTAGAGTCAACATTATTTTAAAGTGAGTACCTAAACAGCCTCTTTTCAGGAAACATCATAAATTAAACAGGTGCATTTTGGAAGATCACGACAGTTCTGAAAATCTCAAAGCTATCCCAGGGGCAGGGGATTGCTTAAAAGGGGTGATCTCACAGATCTCAAAGCAATTACGCATTTTCCCGGTACATAGTGCCATTTTATAGCACAACTGAGTAACTATGTTACCTTCAGTTGTTATAAAAATGGTGTATATAGCAAACAAGACTTCAAACTGATTTGATGCCAATTTCATCCTGGCTTAAAGTTTTGATATTTACAGCATCGACAATTATCTGTCTGTCAGTTGTTCTATGTACAGTATGCCTATCTATGGCTTTAAATGTGACCGTTTGAATGCCATAGAAACTCATGCACCACGACCAGCTGCAGCCACCATCTTCCAAGATTAAATAGTGACAGTTTTAGAACTGGTTATTCTTTGTGAACACCTTTTCTTAAATTTAAAGTCATTTTAATACAAAAAAAAATACAGAAATTCTGTTACGTTTGGTGTCCTTCAGTTGCAAAGCACTGGGTTCACTTTCTGTTCATTAGAAGACTAGCAGATGATGCTGAATTTAGTCAGCAATCTTCTGCTCATTGTTGCTTTTGTGAACAAATCTTCAACTGCATCTAGCTAACTGACAGAAAAAAAGTGGACTAAGTGTTTCACTTGTTGCAATTTACAAAATGAAGTAAAAACAACCGTATTTCAAGATGGACTAATGCTGAATCAATTCAATTTTATCACCTGCTACCTGGGAAGGAGACCAGATAGGACTCAGTTAGCTCTTAGCCTGTACAACTGCAGAGGAAGTCATGAAAGATCCCAAAAGGTTCCATCCATGCTCTCATTCCTCCATCAATCCATCCATCCCCACCTTGCAGGGACAGCTGGTGCCTTTTCCATTGCTCAGTCCATCACCAGGCAACACAGAGACAAATAAGAAATTGGGGTGAATTGCTTCACCCCAGAAGCAATTCAGAAATACCAATTGACCTAACATGTAGGATTCTGGCTGGACTATGTGGGGGGGCTTGAGTACCCAAAGTGAATCCTTGTATACACCAGGAGTACAGACAAGACTACATGGGAGTCCAAGAGAAGTAGACCAAGGCAACTACGAAGACAAATATGACCTTGAAGCCTAAGATGTTCCATATCAACCTAATCTATGAAGTTCAGAAGAAGGGTGAGTCAATTCCCAACCTCAAGAACGGGTGGAAGTATAGAAAATGTTGCTAACAAGGGTCCACGTGCTTTGGACATCCCCCAGATGCCAAATTCATTGTTGTGCTCCTCAAACCATTTCTGAGCCATTTTTGCTTTGTGGCAGCACTCCTTTTAAAGCTGGAAACAAAAGATGACAGATATTTGGACAACCTGAGTGGTCTGCAGCTTTGAAGTCCCCAATGCAACAAACTGAGATGCTCTGAGTATAAAGAAGCATTTCTATTAGAACAAGCATTATCATCAACAGCAATTTGAGCTACAATAATTGAACCATGAGTCTTTGCTCCTGACGTCTACTTAATGTGACTTCCCATTTCTCCAGCTCACAGCTGTTTCTTCAATGGACAAGTTTTCGTAGATACTGACAACTGAAGACTTGAAACAAACAACCTAGAGAAGCTGTATTTCTGGAGGAGTTTTAACGCAGGCACCAAACCCTCCCAACTTGGTACTTGTCAAATTCATTCAAAAACCTGCCACTACACAATTTCTCCTGCTTCTAATTCATCAAATCTGCTGGAAGGTAATCAGAAAAAAGAAATAATCACTTCTATTCATATCATCAGTTTGCTAGTGGTCATAAGGATATGCTTGACTGAAGCGTGTTTCACTTAATGCAAGGGATAAATTTAAAACACTTGTATGAATTCAAGTTCTGAATTCAACTAATATTGAACTTACATAGATGTTACAGTTAACTGAACCTGCATGAAATACAATAAAATAATTTTTAGTAAAACAGTTTTTAGAACGTGAAAGAAACTACATCTGATTTCCCACATTTATTACTTCAAAAATGTGTTTCGGTCCTTCTCACAGAATCAAATATAATGTGACTGTACAGAAATTTGAACTTACCCTTTTTTAATTTCTAGGAGCTGACACCGTCAAGTCTTCTGTTTCAAAATGTCTAACATCTTTAATAGATTCAATTAAAGAATTAAAAAAAACTAATCCGAACAACATTAACAAAATATAACTGCATAAAAGCGACCACAAGTATCGTTGATAAGATAAGCTGTTAATCATTAACAAGTATTTCAGCTTTGACCGCTCGCACACGTGCATGTCAGCGGCAGACTTGTTGACATTCACAAGCTTGTAGAAACGCAAGAACACCCAGAGCTCAAGAAATTGGATTTGCCTTCCTCTTGTTTTAGAAAGGGATCCATTATTTGATCATGCCTTGAGAACCAGTTGTACCCATGTGAAATAAGCATTAAAAGGGTACCGTGCACTTATTTTTTATTTTTTAAGTCAAAGATAACATTAACAGCAGAAGTGTTATTAGTGTGTTTTACCTCTTCCAAATTCCTTGTAAATCCAATCCGTGCTAATCCTCTACAGCAGCGGTTCACATCATCTGAAGTTACGTCCAGTTTATCTTTATCCGCGACAGTAATTTATAACTGCAACAAAACTACTAAAGGAAGACATAAAATGTGTTACCATGTAATATCGTTTCGTTTCATTCCCTCAAAAACTGTGTTGCTATCACTATGAATATCAATTAAAAAAACCATTACGGCTGACAGATAGCAGCCTGCATGCATCTCTCTGGGATAAATTTGCCTGAATTATTCTGGTTAGCTAACGTACCCGTTTTTCAAGCACTGCGATAATCCTGTTATTTTTGGTTACTTCCGGGAACTGAAAGCGTCCATGACAACAACCCGGAAGTAGCTTTGTGAAAACTTCCGCTGTACGGAGCGTACCAACTTGCAAGCCTAAGTGGTCACTACACCATTTTATAAACTTAAAAACACGCATTTGATTGCTAAAATCTTAAATTTAGTGTAACGCTACATTATGCATGTATATTATTTTATATTCATGTGAAGATTAAGTAACTTATATAGATGTTTTGGAAATACTGCGCCTTGACTCGTGAAAATCACCACCTCTATATCTATAGATTAACTGTGGCTTGGATCTTGTTTCACATTTGCGGCGTGAAACACGAGCCTGAAACATAAATATCAGGGTGTTTACATTAAGGCACTAAGTCATTGCACGTATCTTTTATGGCAACGTTTAATATGGTATTACAGGGAATAACAACACAGTGACTGACCACAACAAGGCTGCCATAGTTGGATGTCTGTTTACTCAGAGTTTTGGCGCGCCTGGATGTGATCGGGAGTCACCGTCTGTGGCATGAAAAAGGTACTTGATTAATAGTTTGGATTTTTGATAGTTTGCATTTACATACTCATTAATATCCGCAGCATGTATTTGCTTACTGGGTGAGATGTGCGTCAGAAAAATAATGCCTTATGAAAAGTATGGCATGTCAGTCGATGACAACTTCATGAACAATCGCAGGTCTAATCAAAGCAACACAAAATATAAACTGACAGTTAAATGATACAATACAACTAAACGACCAGTATTTTTTTCAAAGGCTGAAGAGGTAAGATATTCTGAACTGTACACGCTGATGCGGACTTGCAAAGTTAGAAGAAAAAAAAAAAGATTATGTTGTGACATCAGGATTCAAAGAGTTAAAAACAGTGTGCAAAAATCAAACTGTTAAAAGCAACCGAGTTTGGGAAGAAGTGCACTTACCAGTTCGTTTTTGTAAGGGACAGGAACACATGTTTCTTTAGTTGCTGAGGAAAACTTTAGACAACCAGGCCTGTTAAAGTCACAAATCATTGAGAGCATGAAATGATTTGAAATGCCATTAGGATTATATCACGTTCTCCTTTTTAAAAAAGAGAAAATGTGTTTCAGGTACTTTGATGCAAATTTTCTGCAGAAAAAAAGAAATGACAAGAATATTGTATATATTCTAATATTGAACTAATTCTTATTTAACTCAAAAAAGTACATCAGAGTGTACACCGTTGGTTGTTTTTTTTTTTTTTACAGACTGAAAATTGTGGAAGTATGTTGCTTATTCTTTTAAGGTATTTAAAGCACAATGAATTTTCTATATTTTGTCTGCCCATTTCTGATCAGAGTATTGGGCAGCAAGTAAAATTTGTCCACAGTTGAGTGGTATATCTCTGCCTGCTCCATTATGGGAAATGTGCCTGCAAAATTATGCTATTTTACCACAAATTCATATTTATATACATTCTTAATTTTTGATCTGCTACATAAACTTAGACAATCATTTTTGATTGTGAATTACTGAAATATTGTACAGATAATGCAATGAGGCCCTACCTATTTCACTGCATACTTGGCATTTTAGTCCTTTATGATCAGGGTATTAAATTGCAACTCAGGATCATTAACTTTGTTTGTTTTGGATAGGGAAACAAAGCAGAGAAATTTCCCTTTCATTTTTCAAACAGTCAACAGTTGCACAGATCACAAATTGTGCTGTAAAGAATGTGTGTTTAGTCGATAATCAAATTTTGAAATCTTTGTTAGGAATTTTGAAATGGACAATTTAAAAGAACTCTTCTATAGCACACCAAAGCCCACATTTGATGGAAACCACACATATACAGTATGTATGGTATAATGAAAAACAGAAAAGGAACTTCTCAGATGAATGCAACTGCCAACAGGAAGGATTGGTTCACTGGGGTTGGATAACATAATCTGCTTTAACAAGTTAAACAAGTTGAGTCGACTGAAAACCCAGCTGTGCAAACTGCCAAATGTTCTGCCAAGTTGTCAAAGAAGCTATCTATACTGCTATATTTAACCGCAAGAAGAAGCCGTAGAGAACCTACCCAAGTTTAAGGAGAACATTCAAGCACCGCTAACAGTTGCAGCTTCCAACTTGTACCGCAGGAGGAATAATTTTTGAAAGACCAAAGTTCCAACCTTCTTGTATAGTTCCTACAAATATATGGAATCATTATCTCTACGTACTCCAGGCTGTATTTACCTTTCTGCTTTGTGTAACAATCAACCAGTTAGCTATTTATTCTAAGTGTTTCAGCATGATATTGTTCAGAGACTTATGTGACTGGTCTGCCTGCCTGTGCATACACGTTAACCTTATTTACTGCTGGTTTCCTTTTCAGGATGGAGAGCCGCACACATGTTTTCCAGATCTCTGGGATCAAAGCGCAGGATAAAAAGAGAGTTTTGATTAAGGGCATTTATCAGCTCGGTGGAAAATACATTGGTGGCTCAGTAAGTGGACATTCTCAAACTTATGTTGCATTTTTAATACAACAATTTACCATTTTCTTTCTACCATGACCTCTACTGCTAAAAGCTGCTTAGTTTTACCAGCAACGTTCAAGCCCAGAATATTCACTACAGATACAACACATTAGAGACGGCTTTATTGTTGATAGCTGGCATCTGGTTTCATTTACCTTTCAGTTAATCCCATTTATTTGAACCTTTGCATGTATATTTCACAGGTATACAAGCACTGTACCACTCATCTCATAACCCCCCAGGTTTTGCCCAGTGAGAAGTTTTTGGCAGCTTGTGCGGCAGGTCAGTCATTGAGATTATTGTTGAATATTTGCTGATCTCTTAAAATATCTTGTTTTCTTTTGGTTTTTACCTTAATTTTACATAACTGGTGTATTGCTCATCATTCTACTCTTGACTGTCATATTTGTTTATTTCACATCCAATTTTAAGTGGTGTTGTTTCTGCCTCCCAGGGAAGTGGGTTGTGACTCCTAACTATGTGTTGGAAAGCATGAAGAATGGCTCCTGGCTGCCCGAGGGACCCTATGAAGTGGCCATTTTCACCAGCTCCTCAGCTGCCTTTTACCCCGTCAGACAGTGGAGGGAAAAGGTAGCCAACGGTAGAATAACGGGTGCTTTTCAGGGCTGGAAAGTTCTTCTCATGGTCCAAGAGCCCAACAGAAGAGCCATGTTCAAACGGTGAGATTCCACCTTGATATAAATTCACTCAAAAAACACTCATGTATGAATGATGTTTACTCTTTTATTCTCATCCAGGCTGCTGAAAGCTGGAAGAGCAGAAGTGTACAACTGTCCTCCACCTATGTACACTTCCATCACTCATGTCATGGCGAAACCTGTGACGGAGAAATCAAAATCTCTTAACTCACCTTGTTACCCTGTGAGCCACATAGTCCAACACCTCTTCGGGGTACGTTAGTGTTAAGTTTTTGCTGAACATATGACAACCAGCAGCTGTTGTACAGTACTTACAACCCTTTTATTTTTCTAGATATTTTTATGTTACAACCCCAAACCTCCCTGTATTTTATTGGGATTTTACAGGCTTGACTAACATAACAATGTATATTAGTGAAGTGAAAGGAGAAATATACAGGTTCTATTCTCTAAAGTCATTGGAGGCTTTTTTTTAAAGACCCTTAGCTAACAAAAACAAACAAATCCTAACACCCCCCCCCCACACACACACACACACACACACACCAGTCAGATCAGGAGTAAAGTTGTAGAGTTTAACAGGGTTAGTTTATGAAACCATCTGTCGAGACGTGGACATCTAGTTAAACTGGCAGGCTGGCCAAGAACAACGTTTTTCAGAGAAGCTACTAAGAAGCCTTAGTGACTCTGGAGGAGCTGCACCTCACAAATATGGTCTTCTAATAAAAGTGGCAAGATTGTTAAATTGTTAAAAAACACCCAATTGAAGTTCTTGAGATTTTTCTTACATTGCTTGTGCTGGTGGGATTTGTAATTGAAAGAAAAAAAAAAAACAATACAGTGGCTGGTGAAATGTCTGAGTGGCCGGTAGAAAATTTTTAATTTCCACCCCGGGGTTCAGTCCCTGGAGCAGCTTTGGAGCTCGCCTCGTAGTTGCGCAGCACGCAGGTTTTATTTTATTTTATTTTATTTTATTTTATGTTGCCTTTCTTGTTTGACAGAGCAATCGCCTGGATATGAATTTTAACAAAATGGATGATCTTCCGTCCGAGACAAAAGCCAGTTGTGTTGAAGGCTTCTCTAATTTGGAGGCAGAACTCAGGAATTTTGCTGTCAAAAAAGAGGTGTGTTTCTCATTGCAGCTCGTTCCAGAAATGCACTGAAGCGTAAAGTTTAAACAGGATTTGAAAAAAAGCTTTGTTGGTCTACATTCTGCTCGCTTAATTGACCTTGTTCGCCAGTTTGGTTCTTTATTTTAAGGTGTTTTCTCTTTGCAGGGCCGGCCCAGACTGTGCTTCCTTGAATTTCTAGGTTACAGTGACCCTCATCGTCCCTTCACGCAGGTAGGTGTGCATACATATCAACCCCCAGCCACAATCACTGCTATACATTCATCTGCAGGATAACTCTGTGTTTCATCAAGCAGATCAGGTCATTCAATTTCCTTTATGTCATACATTTCAATGGAAAGTGACATCAAGCGCAAGGGCGCATCAAAACCAGGTCACTGATTTAACCACCTCTTTCCACTGATCTGAGAGCTGTGATTGGCAGACCTATTAACAATACTCTCCACCGTCCTGTCCATACTTTACCCAAGTGGATGTCTGTCAGATTGCTATTAGAACTACTCTTGTATTTCCCTTTCAGGACATTCTGAGTCCATATGCTATTTGCCAATAAGCCACGGTCAAAAATGACCCTCAGGAACTTCTGATGCCAACTCACGACTTATTTCGATTACCCTCCTGCCCTCTCGCTTATCTTCTTTCTGCCATCTGTCTCTTTGAGTGCCATGTTTTTCCCTCCCTTCTTTCCATATACTTCTTCCATTTCACCATTGTTCTGTTATTCCTCCAGGCAATTGTAGCAGATTTAAGCAACGTCAGTAGTATGATAGAGTGCGGCCTAGTCAGCGAGGCCTTGGATTCAATCAGAAATGCCGTGTTTCCAGGCGTGTTGCCACCAGCGACATACCTGATCTCCCTCATAGAGTACGCACAGCAGGTAGGACTGGAAATACTTGACTGCACAAATTCCCACCTGCGGCTTTGTGAGACTAAAGGGTTGTACAAATAGATCACCGGTTGCACCATATATTTAAATGTTGATGGATTGTATGTTGATAGATGGCTTAGAGTAGAATTGTTTTGTGTCACTAAACAATGCTCAAGTAAAAACATGTATGATAGAAAAGCCTTATAGTGACAAGTTATCTGTTGAAAAGAGTAACCTGATTAATTTTCCAGTGATCAACAGATAATATTGCAGATTCGGTTTATTTTGACACAGGATCTCTTTGTCCAAATGCTCAAAGCAACTAAAACTCGTTTTTTGTGTTTACATTGCATAGGGTAACGCCACGTCCCTCTTTCTGAGAAATTTTCATCAGGTTATGGTAAACCTGCTCATTACCAATCCTCCATGGCTGGCTCAAAATTCAGTGAAAAAATACTATTCCCAAGTGCTGCAGTGTCCTCAGTGCAAGATGGGCTTATGGCCTCTTTTAGAGACCGCAATCAGGTAAGCCTGAAGCCAGTGAGATTTCTTGCAAAATATGTCTTTCCCTTTCTTATATTTTACTTTGTTGGACATCAAACATCAAATATAACATGATTTTACATTTTCATGTGTGATCGACAAGATACTGCCTGACAAACAGCAACACCTGTCACCCACACCCTGGACCCGCCTTGCCAGCCTTGGTACATTTCTACTGTGACATGCTTGCATTTTGCCTGATGCTTCTCAAGGGTGAATTTCACTCTGTCAATAGCAGGTAATATTTTAAGTGAATCTACATGTTTATTTATTTATTTGTATGGAAGTAAGTGAATGTTTAGAACGTGGATAAAACTTTTGATTTTTCTATCTCTGGTTTTCTATTTCCTAATTGGTTTTCTGCATTTGAAAAATATCTTTTAAAGCCACTCTCACTTTTACAATACCACAGTGGCATCTTAGACGGTAATGTTAATTTATTTAAGTAATTAAATTCAAAAAGCGAAACAATTTCTAATTTAGTAAACATGTCCATTATACCTAGGAAAAAAAACTGACATTATTTTTTTTTTGTTACCTCTGCCTTACAGTTAACAAAAACCCTAGAAATCCTAACTTAATATCATCTCCAAAAAAACCTTTTCAAATATCATCAAGAGGAAGACTGCAATAAAGCAGAGAGTCACTGACATCTTCTAATTTTAGAAAACCAATAAAAGGTTATTGCTTAACAAGCAGCTGTTCATCATATCCAAGCATGATAATAGAAAGTAGAGAGGAAAAAAAAATGTTCCTTGTATCATTACTCTTATGAACAATAGAACATTTCAAGAGCATCAGATGTGGTTAAAAAAAATTAAAAAGACTAGACTGATTCTCAACAGTCCAAAGTCCTCTTTTGAAATGGAAGTAAATTTTGCATTTCATTTAGAGAGTGAAGTGAAGAATGTAGACACACAGAGTCTCAGATGCTTGATTCTTAGATTCTTTTTCCACAGTCAGGGAGGATTTAGGGAGTCGTGTCATCTGCTGCTGTTTCGCAGACGTTTACCAGGAAATTTTAAAGCTCCTCTTTCTTTCCTCTGTGACTAAGTTCTATTGAGTCGCAGACATTCCAGCAGAATTTGCCAATTATCCAGCAAACCAGTGAACAGTGTACCAATTTTAATCAGAGAGAGACTCTAAAATGTATATATTTTGTATAATGACTCTATAGACTAGAATAATCTTGTTTTTTTTAATTAGATTTACTAAAATAAGTGATGTTTTCATTTATTGAGATTCACCGTAATCATATCTCTGTCTTTATCCCCATTAGAGACTTTATGTTTCCTAACCAACCCAGAGCGTCATCTGCACCAGCTTCTGGTTCATTGCTCTATGGGACTTTCTGGACCGTGTGGGAACGAACAACACTTCTGTCCTGCACCGTGAAAAAGCTTCTTCAGCTCCTAACAGAAGCTGCCATTATGGTAAATATTGTGGATTTTCCATTGGATAGAGGGTCAGGCATTCACCTAATGCATCTATCAAAGTGTTCTTCTGTAATTGATGTTATTTATAAAACTTGCTTTCATCCCTAGTATGATGTTTATTCTCACTGAAGGAATTTGCTGAGGGAGCAGAGAAGCGGGAGCTGTATTTGGCAGAGACTCTGCTGGATCTTCTGTCTGTGTTGGTGGAGTTTTGGTGTCAGCAGCATTT
This sequence comes from Gambusia affinis, assembly GCF_019740435.1. Classification (NCBI taxonomy): domain Eukaryota; kingdom Metazoa; phylum Chordata; class Actinopteri; order Cyprinodontiformes; family Poeciliidae; genus Gambusia; species Gambusia affinis. The sequence goes on from NC_057870.1 coordinate 12,117,454, forward strand.
TAAACTTAATCAGAGTCTGGTGGAAAAAGGCCTCAAAGACCTCTCGGAGTACCTCGCCGTTCTTAGCCAGGGTATGGATGAATAAAAAGACATGTTTCCTCTGCAGTGAGCATATAAAATGCTGAAGGGGGTTTAGCTTGTACTTAGATTTTTTTGAAGCCATCATAATTAACAAAACAATATATTCCAAGATACTATGTTTTGTGTTTTCACCTTTAGATCTGTGTCCAGCTGTTTTGGTAGAGCTGGTTTGCAGAGTTCACTCCACCAGGCTAAAGTTGGTCATAGTTGATGCCATCTTCAGGAATCTCTGCTGCAGAAATGGCTTCACTGTTGGCGATGAACCTCTTTCTCTCAAGAAAATGGTAAGTGTTTAAAAAAAGTCTCCCACATTGTTGCATCTCCTTACATAAATAGAAAGATTTGGCTACTTTTGGAAGGGAAAACACAGACAGTTTCACCAATCACTTTGAATACTGCTGCTGTAAAGCGGCAGGTAGCAAACTACAAACAGCAAGCTGGGGAACTTCAAGCTGCTGCCCTTGCCTTTATATCAAATGTTGCTTTAGCAGCAGTACAAATAATTGTTGCCTTTCTTTTTTTAATTAATGGCAGTTAGATTATGCTATAGTTTTATCCCAAGATGATCGTCGTACAAGGAGAATCTCACACCGTACCTAGTTAATGGCTGGCTATCAGTGGTTGGTATCTTTGGGTCGTTATTTTTCTGCAATAAACAAAAAGTCTGAAGTAAATTTGATTTGATTTGGTGCTATTGCAACTTAATAGTCTGTTGATTCTATGTTAAGCATCTTGGAAGTAGATCAAAAACGTGTTGTGTCAGTGCAAACATCTGGTTGTTATAGCCACTCAGCTTCACAAGGATACTTCTTTCCACTCAAAGTGTACATATACTGCCTAACCTGATATGTCACTTCCAACAGGTGTGTTCTTACTTGCCCGCTCTGGGAACGTTAGCTCAAAGTCCCAGCTTTGCTTCCTACAAGACTGGGAAAACCTCCCACAGCTGCACGAGTCGGGGGACCAGCAGGTCAGTCAGTCACAGTTTGTCTTTATCTGGGGTGCCAGAGACTGTTCTCTTTGAATATAAAATATGAGTTGGAATCATTGAGAGCTCTCAAGTTACAGAAACAGAACCTTCATATTCCTATTGAGTCTAGATGGTTGCATCACTCATCGTCACAGTCTTTGTTGGATTCGGTGCATCTGAAATAACAGACCTCCTCCAGCGCTGTGCGATACCGCTGTCCTTTGTCAATAACGCACACAAAAAAAACTGGTGATAAAAGTAAAGATGTGATGGGAATATTGAGTGAAAAGGAACAAAGGAACACCTGGAGGGAGGAGGAGGAGGAGGTGAGAAGCAAAGTTGCATGAATTTATTGGAGGGGTGCTGTGTGGGCTTTGGGAAATCTGGAGACAGGCAAATAAAGGTCAGAGGGAGCGTGAGGAGTTGGCATGTAATAGGTTATGCTCAGGTCCGGTGCTATAAGTGTGTGCTTGCTGACAGGAGGGGCACACAGGGAGGATAAGCCTAGACACACGTGTCCTCTCTCACACCACCTTATGATTTGGTCAGGGACAGAGTAGATAGACTACCATCAGGGTCTTCAGTCTCCCCTTACCACCACTACCACCTCTGAGCCCACACTCCCCTCTTTTCTTTATCTTTTCTTGCATGTTAAATCCCTTCTCTTGATGCAATCACACACACACACTCACACACAGTCTCTCTCCCTCCTTACCCGTATCAGACATCTGCTGTTTCACCAGCAGGTAGTTGGCCCAGAGTAAGGCAGGAGTCACCAGGGAGCAGGTTCATTTGAAGGCTACTGGTTCATGAACTGACCAAATCTTCCCCCCTCCCGCCATTCTCCCTTCTATATCTGCTACCCTTCCTACTTTTCTTGCACTTGTACAGCTTTTAGTTAATTTCGACACATGCATGAGCGGAACCAAGGGAAACGCGGAATGCAGTCTGCGCGGATGAGATAAAGAAATGCCAAAGGGCATGTAAAATCATTTGACCCCAAAAGAAAGAATGAAGCCACAGTGACAAAGCCTGTGATAAATTGAAGACAGAAACCAAAAGCAAATCTTGTTGCCTCATTTTTCATGCTTGAATTCATGATATTGTTCAGAATTTCATTGATCTTGGCATTTCTAATCAATTAGCACGTTATGTTGAAGCATTTATTAAGTCTGGCACTTTTCTGAAACTGAACCATCTATGTTTAGACAGCTGGAAATACTTAAATTATTAAAGTCTTCAATGCAAAAAAAAAAAAAAAAAAAACTTAACTGCAAGAATGCGTGACATTACAAAATACATAATATGAGCCTTTAAAAATGTCACATTTTATTTACCTCAGATGTGTGATTTCAGTAAAAAAAAAAGTTACATGTGTTAAATGGATTTCCAACTAAATCCTGCCAGTATGTTTGGTTTTGGATATGAAAAGAAGGTTGTAAAGAGACATGTGACCCTTTTCTCATGCGTTTCTGTCTGATGGCGCACATAAGACTTTTGAGTGAATGTGCAGTTATATGTGAGTTGGTGGACGTTTTTCTTCCGCTCCAGCGGAGGAGCTGCGGCGAGGGCGCATGTCCAAGCCGCTGCGACCTGACAGGGCGACTGATTGACCGACTGTTTAGATGACCGTTTAACTCGCCGGCTGGCCACGCAGCGCTGAGTGCTGTTAGCAGAAGGGAAGCTGTAATTAAACTGAGATAAACCCCCTGCTGGTTTAATCAGGCCTCGCGCGTTGCTCAGTTGCCGACATCTTTTAAAGCACCTGACAGTGTCATTTGATTCGTCTTGTATGTCAAACTCACCGAAAAAACAACCTACTCAATCTCTACTCTTGGATGATGTTCAGTCAGTTGTTGTTGTTTTTTTTTTTTATCCACATTGAGTTATTTGAATTTCATGGCTTTTTCATATAGTTAATTCAAAGACAAATATTCCACTCATACAATTTTCAGGTATGTTTTCTGAAATGAAACAGCTGACTGAGACCGATTCAGAGTTGCAACTCCAAAAAAAAATTTTCTAGGTGTTTACTTCAAAGTTGAGACTTTTTTCTAATATTGTGTGCTTCATGTGTAAAATTATGTCCCTTTTAGGTGAAGATTTTCCATCATGCATTTTTTTTTTTTTTACTATGAACTGGGTATGAGTTGCTTTGCTTATTGCTTAGATTTTCAGTATGAAGTCCGCATCCACAGTCAAACCCCGCTCCGGGTCCAGATCTGATAACTGCACCATTGCCAGCTTCCCTTCTTCCCAAAGTAAAAAATAAAATACATAAGCCCTATGCAATGCCTTCGGACCCTACTGCCGGTTGATGCGGACAGAGGGACACTTGCGGGGGGGGCAGGGTGGTTTGCGATGAGAAGAGGTACACTCTCATCATAGACTGCATTATGGAGTCTGCCTTGCATTCGCACACACACCCGCAGCTTGTCTCATCTGTTCTCGTCCCTGTCCTTGCTAATAACAAGCAACGTGACAGGAAGCGTGTTTCCTCCTCAACTGCTGGCAGCTCCTTCCTGGCTTCTGAACAACCCAATTACCAGGGAACAAGCTTCTTCCCTGTAATACGGATGGCACCTCCACTTCAGCATGGCGCTCGCACACGTGCACAAGCATATACACACAGGACACCTGTCAGGCTCCATGCCGACAGATTCTCCGTACCCACACACAGGACTAGTGACAGCCCACAGCTATTAGCACGCCACCACTTTGAAGAGGTTTCACTTTCTTTTGCTAGTTATTTCCCCCTAATGTGCTTGCGCGCGTCGAATTCTTCATCTCCGCTTTTGAGTTGTTAAGTGGGAGGAAAAGTACTTTGGAGACAGGAATAGAAGATGGGACGTGTGAAGTGTGTGTGGCCAACACAGCGAGAGATTTGACGGTTATTGTCAGATTTCATATAAGGACGATACCACACTATGAGGGATTGAATTTGCTAATGGTGCCTAATACTGAGCGGTGAATCTGGTTCTACTTGCCAGTCTAGTTTCACATTTGAAAATGGGCAAAAGCAATGTGAGCACCTGTCAGACCGGTACTCTGATTACATAACGTGACCTTTTGGCCGACATGCAGAACCGTGTTCAGCAGAAAACTAAAAGGGCACATCATACTGAATATACCATCTCTGTGGTAAAACATGGTGGTGGCAGAATCATGCTGTGGGAGTACTTTATTTCAGGACAGCTTGTTAGAACCGATGGAAAGATGTTTGACGAAAACCCATTAGAGTTTGTACAAGTCTTGAGACGGACATGTCACTTGTTCATCATTACATTAGCGGTGACTGAAATCATTTTTGAGTTGGGGTGAAATGTTAAATATCTTGTTTCCTCTTGAAATCTTATCCTCTAGGACCGAGGACAGGCCGGTGACTGAAGAAAGCCCCGAGCGAGAAAATGCCCCCAGAGGCATGAACAGAGTGAACGCAGCAGGTATGTGGCACATGCACCCACACCGACGCGCCGCTGCTTGGCAATGGGGCTTCAGATTTGCAAGATGTGCACTTTTAATCGACTGAGGCTTGACAGTAGGTCATCATTAAAACGGGACATGATAGCTCTGTCATCACTTTCAGTTCACTGAAGAGCACATAATGTATGAAGATGGTGATTGATTTGCAACGAATTGGATGTTGCTCAAGTTCACTCATCTGTATGAGCAACTCGGCTGAATAACTGAGGCAGACGTTGTATTTTCTTTTAGGTTGGACTTTTACCTCTTTCCATATCACGCCTCCTTCCTTTTCTTTATCAATTTACATTAAAATCCAGAACTGGGCTTTCTGTTTTTCTCACGTCTTATCCGCTTTTTTTTTTTTTTTTTTTTTTCTTATAGCAATAACGAAAGTGTCACGGATGGAGATAATGGGTTTCTAACTTAAAAACAACCCCAACACATTAGTACTCAAAGTGTGCCTTAGATCTCCATTTTAGGGACGTTAAACGCAGCAATTAGGGTACAGCTGCAGACATGCAGCTGCTGCTGCACTGGTGGAACTTCCTGCAATTCTAGGCAGCGCACTCCGTGTGAACTCTCAAAAGTGTCAGAGCCCATCTCTCCCTCCTCCACCTGATCAGAAAGGCCCTGTGCCGGTGCAAAGGAAGGGTGGAGGGTAAAAGAGAGGCACAAGGAGGAGGGAGGGTTGAGGCGGGAGACTCAAGGCTGTTGGCATGTGTTGTTTTCCTACTACGTGATCTCTATACCAATGCGCTTGGCATTAATTTTTGATGAACCATTGGCACCGCATCCTCCCCTCTCGCCCTCTCATCCCCTCTCTTCTCATCCTGCCTTCTCTCCCTTCTTATTTTCCCTGTTACAGGCACTTTTCACCCACATGTGTTAGCTTCCTTTCTTGTATTCTACACATCTTTGCTTTAGAGCATCTGACTTGCCTTGTGGAAGCCCCGTGTCTTTGTCACACTTGCTCACAGGGCTGAGGGATTTGGGAGCAACTTTTCTCTTTTTTTCCCCCCTCCTGTTCTGCATTTGCTTCTTGAAGCTCAGCATGGATATCAATTTTAATGAACCTAAATATACTGCACATGAATTGTCAGACAAGAATTGCCAAGTTAAAAACCTGTTTGCATTTTGCCGTATGTCATTCCGAAGACTAACCATATATGTCAATTTTTAGTTGTTCAAGTGTAATATGAATAGGTTTTGCTTTTAAAAAGTTTTGAAACTATAGATTTTTATGGGCATAATTTATTCCAGCAACAAAAAAAATTCTTGATCATATTAAATATTGAAGTTCTTACATTTTCTCTGCTTTTCTTTGAGAAAAATGACCAATTCTTTTCATGTTTTAGAGTTGCCTTGGTTTGTAGTTTTCCAGGGTTTTCAGAAGCACTTTTAAGGTTTCTCAAACTTCGGCTCTGCTTTATCTCATTTTATGTCCAGTTCTTGTATCTGACAGTTGTGTAGGGTACACACAAAAGAATCATAGAGGTGGACAAGTGGAAAAAAAAAAAAAAGGAAAAGCGTCCTATAGAAGAAAAACAATAACTCAATAGAGGTTTTTTAGGAGGAAAAACTTTTCCACAAAGACACAGGATCTCAGAGATTTATAATTCATTTTCTATTTGAGAATAACCTTTGCTGTAGCAAAATGTGAGCCAGACATTGTCATCTTAGCTGTTTTATTAACAATGTCGACAAAGGAAATTGGGAAAAGACGGTTCTGTAGGATGTTGTGCAAGTAAAATCTGGTTTATGACAAACAGAAACCATACTGCATTATAAATTATCTACTAATATATGACAAAACAACCAATGCTCTAATACACTTCTGAAAGGTTTTCTTATGAAAACTGTAAAAGAACTGAATTTTTCTCCATTGCATTTTATTTGTCTTGTTCCAAATGTGGGTTCTGATGGGTAAATAAGATATTTGAACTAAGTAGAAACATTTAAAACATTTATTCCTATATTGAACATTTTGAAAATGTGCTTTGTCTGTTCTTTTTTTATTATTATTATTTTTTATTGAAAACAAGGTTGATTTCCAAATTTACTTTACCTTTTTGTATAAACTAAGTTATTGATGATCAGAGTATTTTTAACATGGGAAGAACTACCACAGATGGTGGCAGAAACAATTTCACCAAGAATCTTTGGCAGCTTTCAGATCTAAGCTTTGTTCACCAGACAGTTTGCTGTACAGAATGCTGCCATACAGAAACATTTGTCCTGTTGTCAGCGCTTTGTGGACTTCTGTCTCTACTTTGAGTCTGAAAATATATTCAAATAGCTCTAATTAAAAAAACTCAGAACAAAAAACTGTCTTGAGCTATATAGTCCCTACGTGATCACAATATCCACAGCTGTATTGCCTTTGTCTTATTCCTGACTAGATTTTTTTATGGCTTCATATAGAATTGTAATACTTTGACAGCAACATCCTTTGATGGTTTATTTATAAAATGGTTTATTCTCCGTGGCCATGTGTGCATGCTGACCTTTATCTGTCTTATTTTCTTTAAGCCGTTTATTCAATTCAGCTTATTTATAAAGCGTCAATTCACAGCTCGGCATCCGAAGGCACTTTTGAAAATAAGTCGTTTTTATTCAATCATGCAAACATTTTTGATTCAACTGATTCTAGTTACTCAAGGATCCTTGATGAAGGTTAGTTTAAAGGGTAAAAAGTTTTCGATCTTAGGAAACTCATCAGCTTGCATCGACTTGCAGCATTAGCTCCTACTGGACGAGCACGATTGATTTGCTCTGAGAAACATGTTTGTGCCACGTTACTTCATCATATTAAGAAAGATGGAGACATCTACAGCTCTTTAGTACTGTACAGAGAGTAACTCCTAAGTCACCTATCTATTTCATACATACAGAGATCGTGACATGGACCATGCCCTGATGCTCCATTTTGTTTTTCAGAGTCACAGTAAATGAAGTCGGCCCTCCCTTTGCACTGGTGCATTTCTGAACTGTTGGCTGCTAATGTTAATATCTCTTTAAGGTTTTATTTTATTCATTTTTTTTTCTCCAGTGGAGCTGCACTAATCTTGGCTTTGGGAAATTATTTCACTGCCATGACTTTTGGAGCCAGCGACAATAGTACTCTTCAAATAGTTTTAAATACATCCAATAACTGGCCACAGAATTCCCTCCTAACACATTCCTGACAAATGGCATTGTTACAGGCACCCAGCAGCTTCTTGGTCCGGAGGATCAGCGGGCCAAACGGCGCTTTACAGGAGAACAGCAAGCAGACTGAGGGAATATAAAGCAGCAACACGTACATTTAACTTTTCTATTAAAGTGTGAAACGGGGGATTTATAGAAAAGGACAGCCGGATTTATCCTTTCCGTGCTTGTAAATGCTGAGCATGCAATTACCCCTATAATAGAGGCGTTGTGTCCAAATTGGAGCCATTAAAGTGATTTAACACTGTGCGGATTGGTTCTGGCATTTGCGAGGATGTGTACACATAAGGTGCAGTGGAACGGTTGTTTAATCGCAGCATTTTAGCGCCCAGTAATTGCGCAGCAGCCCACTAAAACCCTGACATACCTCACTCTAAAGCTTACTCATTAAGGACTGTGGCTTGGACTTGCTTTCATTGTCTGTTTTGCTGCTTTTTATTTTTAATTTATGGATACGTTGGTTTGCTTTATTAATAGTTCCAGAAGATGTTACCTTGCAACAACAATGATGTAGCGTTCTCTGAGTCATTTGTATACTTTTCTGCATTTTACAGATATTTTTAATCATTTCATTCATCTGCTTTCATCATGTGAAACGTGAAACAAATTATTCCAATAGTGATCTATCAGAGGAAGGTATTTTTTAAACTGTATCCATTTTTGTGACAGTATTGTCTCAGAGTACTTTCACTAATTTTAAAGTTTTATCAGCTTCATATATGAAAAATATAACTTTATATAGGCCAGTATCTGCAGCTTATAAATGAGTCAAATACGTGACCTTTATTAAATTCAGTCTTCTGTTTTGTAGGCCGGGTCAGCAGAGCACTAGTTTCTGTTTGCTTCTGGTTCATAGTGAGTCTTTATTTTGGTTTTATGTTTGTATTGGTAAGAAAAATCTAAATATGGGTAATTTTTCATATTAGAAATATGCACAAACACTTACCACCCTGTGTTTGGATGTTGCATCAAATCTTGATGAAGTGCTTTTGAGCAGAAAACTAATGTACAACAATTTTATTTTTTATTTTTGTTACTTTTTTTCAGTTTTGAATAGTTTTTCCAAGTAAATTTAACTTATTTTTTTTTATGTGAAATGAAATGTAGTGTAATTTAAACTAAACATTCTTGCTTCATGTTTTCATCCTGAATTTCAGTGGGAGGACTTTTTTATCAGATTATTTTTCTTTCTCATATTTGTGAGCATCATTGGCTGTAATTTAATTCACAAAGGCTGGTCTTGAAAATGACTAGGATCCAGCAGAGACAGTATTATACAGAGAAGCTTTGAAATGCAAAGAAATGCTTTTACTGTCTACATCTCCCCTTCTTCTCTTGCCCCTGCGTCTCTTCCATCCTTGTTGCCCCTTCTGTTACCCGTTTTCGCCCCAGTCTTTGCTCCGTGTGCGTGTGAGTGGTGCCCCTGTCTGGGGGAGGCATCCCGGGGAGAACCAGTAAAGCATTTATTACAGGCTTTGCAAGTCTGCATTATACAGCCACTCATGCTTGGCCTTTAACTTCCTCTCTGAAGTTCAGCCACACATGAAAAAAAGGGGGCTCCTGCTCCTAATATATTCCTGATATATATATATTTTTTGTATTGTATCAAGAAAAAGTGGCGAATTCAAAGAGGAACGAAAATTGTGTTTAAAAATGTAAATTGAATCCTTTGAGTTTTTTTTCTTTTCTTCTTTTTCCACTGTCTTTTTTTCTGGTAGTTTGTTGAATAAATATCACGTGGTGAAACTTGGAATGCCCAGTGGAGCTTTTGAACCCAAAATCTGTGAAAAATCCTTTCAGAGCCTTTGTGCGTGGGCTCTCTACCATAACTTCCTCTCAAGTAAGAATACAGAAACGAGCAGACAGGAAGCTGCTTTCTCACAAGTCCTTTTATACACTCACCGTCTGCCCTGATATTAACATTTTTGGTCAGGGGTGTAGCTGGAAAATCTTTGTAACAGAGGAAAGCGCGAGGCAAATTAACCGAACTATTCATCTATAATTTATTTTACTCTCATCTCTTCTGCCCCCCCTTGAAAGATCAACCCCCTTTTCTCATCACTCCTTAAATCGCATCCTCATTGGTGGGTCTTACTTTTTAGGTCAGTTCTTTTACGTGTTTGGGGACATTTCAGTGGTATTTTATTGGTGTGTGTTTCTTACGCATGGGGACTATGGGAAGGACATCAGGCACACCCTAATTTTGGATCTCTCTTCTCTTCCGCCTCTTCTCTCTCTTTTCGGTGTGTTTGTCCATTTCTGTGTGTGTGGGGTGGTGTGTGTGTGTATGTGTGTGTGTGTGTATCCTGGATGAAGGCGAGACCCTCCTACACAGAGCTTGCAAGAGAAACCAAGTGGAAACGGTGCTTCAGATCCTGGCGCTTCCTGGCACAGACGTCAATGTTAAAGGTAAGACTCCCTCGCGTTTCCGTTTGTCTTGGAAAACTCTCTCCCTGTTCCTGCAGCCGCGCCGGCTGTTCTGGGGTTTTCGAAGAGCGATTGACAATGGGGGAAGAAAAGGAGCTACGAAATCAAAGTGTGCCGTCTCCGAGGTTTAACCTTTAGCTAAGATGTAAAGGGTGTGTCTAGAATGAAAGTGGGGTGGGTTTGGGGCTCCCTATGATTATAGATTTACATCAACCTTGATGAGCGAACGTAATGCCTTTTGATATTTCACAATGACTTTTGGTAAGCTTTTTGAAGTTTTCTCCCCCCAAAAAAATCTAATTTCAAATTTTTTTCTTGTTTTATCAATTCAAAATATTCCTGCAGCATATTCAGTATTTAAGCTCGTACGTAATATCTTCTCTAAATTTTGGCTTAAACAAGCTTTGTTTGTGTGCTTGCTTTGTGAAACACTGTGCTTTGTGTGTGATTGGTAGACCATGCAGGCTGGACTCCTCTCCATGAAGCATGCAACCATGGCAGCACTGAGTGTGTGAGAGCATTGCTGCATCACCACCCCGCCCCTGTCCTCACTGACCAGGTCGCCGGAGTTAGTCCACTGCACGACGCCCTGCTGAACGGACACTTGGACATCGCTAAAATGTTACTGGAGCATGCAGGTTAGTCAAATACTACTTGAAGATGGTCACTTGCTCAGCTTGATTGCTTACCAGGGAAACATTAATGGTAAATCCTATTTTTAGCAGTCTGTTGTGTTCTAGTGTCTCTGGTTTTCTCTGTGAAAACCAGCAGGATAAATACCAAAGACTTTTTTTGTTAAAGGCTAAAATTGTTTCTGTGTATAAACAGCTGCCTCCCAAAACACAGGTCTCAAGGAAGAGATGGAAACATTGAGTCAAACGTCTCATTACACCCTGCGAAGTTTTCTTTAAAGAAAACTGAAACTTTGTGCCATACCTTCAAAATGCCACATTATTATATAGCATTGTGAACAAAAGTGTGAAATCAGTTTTAATAGGCAGAATATGACTCGACTAATGTTTAAGCATATGTTTATGAAAGAAAGCATAGATTTTATAAGATGGTGCTAATGTATTTATAGCAAGTCTGTGAACAGCAGTCTTTGAACTTTGAAGAGAAACCAGTGACAAAGATGTAGATGATCATGGGACAATATGGAGCTAAATAACTATTAGGTATTTCACATGAAAATGAAAACTGTTGATTTACAAAACGTTGCCTTATTGAGGTATGCTTCATGTGCAATACAAGAGGTAGAGGAGCTCAGCCTTGTTCTTCAGACTGACTAAATCTGTGACTTGGCATGCCAGATGTATCCAGTTTTGTCATAAAAAGCCCCAACAGAAGAAACTTTGCAGAATTCAGTTGTTGCACACATTGCATTGGCTCTTCATTAGTTTCACTAGTCTGTGTCAGTTTGAACACCTTTTAGACACACTCCTTCTGAGATCTTGGTATATGTTGAGAAGATGGCATCAGCAGTTGCTGCAGATATACATATATGTATATATATATACATATATATATTTTTTTTTTGTTGCATATCCATGATGCAAATCCACCACGTCTCAGAAGAAGCCAAGAAAACTTCCCTCCCACAACAGCAAACCTCCACCAAAGGCCTAAACCATTGATACAATGCAGGAGGCAGCTGAAATTGTGGTGCTGAAGCACAGCTACTTCAAGGTTCAACGTGATGTGCGTTCAAAGATGGTAGCCTGCAGAGATTTGATTGCTACACTCAAATGCAAAGTGTTGGTGGTCAAATGGACTAAAGTGTCTGCAGTCCCTTCTAGGCAAAAGTCAAGTTTTCCAAGTTACCTGTCTTCAACAGGTTGTTTTTCTGCAAGTCTTCTACATGTGATGTTCAAAGTTAAGGAGCATATCCTAAGATTCATGAATTTTCCATCCCAATTCCAGTTGATGGTGGTTCCCAGTGGTTGCATCATTTGTTTGTTTCCTTCTTTTGTTTTTTTGCTGTATGTCTGGATCATAAATATTACCTTTCTTTGTCTGTTGCTTGTCTCTATGATCCACATGCTACTGTGCTGTGTGCAGACCTTCCAAACGCATTTGAGCCTCTTCTCATAACACGTCTGCTGATGTCGTTTTGACAAGATTAACCAAGGCAGAATTGTCCGCTTGCAAATTTCACTCGCAGGTCTTTCTTGGGAAATGTGTCACAACAGGACCAGTTTGCGTATCTTCATGTGAACGTGCCACACACAGTCTGAGCTCAGGGAGAATTGAAGCAAACGTGACGGGTGTCGGTGTTGGGTGTATGGCAGCAGGTGGCAGAGGAAACGCGTGCGTGTGCGTGTGTGTGTGTGTTGGTGGGTTTGGAAGGGAGGAGTGCTATTTTCCAGCGATGAGCAAGTCTCTCATGTAACATACCTCTGCCTCAGCACACTTTTCAGTTTGACTAATTATAGTTAATTTGATTTGACTTTCCCATTAACACATGTACATATTCTGTCCTCAAAAAATAAATTAGACTGGGATTGTTTAGTCCCGGAGAGGAAACAAGAGAGCGCTCCCCTTTTTTTTCTTTTTCTCCCTTCCTTAGTAAGAGGAGAGAGCAAATTAAAAGAGGTCAGATAAAGCATGCTATCTGTATCGGTAAAATTAGAGGAGCGAGAAATCAAATGTACATGGCTGTTTATGTGTGTAGCAGACGTCTCGCTTTACTGTCTAGGCCAGGTCTTTTTTTACTGGACTGAACAAAACAGCAGATATGGGAATTGTCTCAGTTTGAAACACCCTTCAGGCTGGTGCATTATCCCTCTTTCTCTCATCTGTTCTCTGCTGACTGTTTGCCGTTTCCTCCCACCTTGATGGTAGGTTGTCTGAAGGCTACAGCAGGGAGTTGGTGAGGAGGTGGTCCTCCTGACTTCGGGCTATGTTGTCTCACACTGTCTCTTTTCCATGATCTACATTTGGTTGCCATAGACACCTTCGATAAGTCCCCCTCCCTCCTTTTCTCTCTTTTAAGATCTTCAAGTCCAGGCTGTTAAATGTAGAAAGTTTTAGCTTACGGGGGTAAATGATGTTTAGTTACCATAACCATCCTTGCTGTTGACTGTAGTTTTTATTTCCAACTTTTTGTGCTGGTGGCTGCATATCAGTTTTATTTTTTGTTGGGTTTTTTTTCCTCCACTTTGGCCAGGTAGGATTTCTGCACTGTTCCAGGGTAGGAAACCAGGCCAGTGGGCCAGACACATTTCCATTCCTTGGTCTCCTTATTCATTATATTCATGCCTGTTTTATTCCTGCGAGTGCCAGCTGCAATCCCAGAAACCATATTTCATTGAGGCATTCACCCCATTGTCCTAGTTGTTTCCAGCAGACAACCTAGTTGCCAAGGTTTTGGTAGGCCAGAGAGGGCAACACTGACACTGGCACGCCAACAAAGCCTTCAGTTGGGAGTGATCTCACCCCTTTTGTAAGCCTGTCTGTCCGCTCGGAGGCCTGCACTCTGCATGCAAGTGGGTGCATTTTTACAGCTATATTGTATGCCGGGGTGGAATGGGTAGATCCCCTGCCCCCTCTACCTCAATCCCTCCAGGCTTACGAAGCTGGCAACGAAAGGATGCCATGGCTGAGGGCAAGGCTGACTCTGCTCTCCTCTCCCCCTCCTTCCTTAGCCCAAGGCCGCCCCACATGACCCCTGTCTATGAGCTCGGCTTGTTTTTCACTCAAAACTGAAGTGTCCTTGGCTATGTATTTTGGCGTATGTATGCACAAATGCTATCCTTCATCTCAAAGCGTGCTGTAAGCATACGCTGGTTTGCAATTAGCTGTCGGACAGAGAGAGCGTGTTGATGCTCCATTTGCCCCTTTCTTCCTCAGCTGCTTTTCAGAGCCTATACTGGGCGACTTGAGAGGAAAATGACCCGGGGGCCACGGCAGTATGGCTTCGATCTGGCATGTAGAGGAGGAGTGTCAGTTAGGAAAAGGTGGAGAAATAAAAAGAAAGGATCCTTTAAGCTGCCTCCATCCAGCCGCTGCTCAGTAATCACTAATGCAGTCCTTTCAGTGTTATTTGGCCTGCTATCAATCAAAGTTAGCCCACCCCAAGTCACAAACATGTATCAGACTATTTTAACTCTTGAAGAGGATCATTTAGCTGTTCCCAGAGAAATCAGGTGGTGACTGAAACTGACCTATATGAAACTTTAATCTTTGTCTAATCTGTGAACCCACCATACCTAAGCAGCTACCAGCTGGTAACAATAACACTCTTCAGTGTGGAAGCTGTTACAGCAGGAGTAGCTACTTAAACACATAGCTAGCTGTGTATATGGTCAGAGAGATGTTTATAATGAAGCCAGTGAAAAGAGACGTTAATGAAAAAGAAACAATATTTTCTATTCCATGGCCAGACTTGTGTCTGGTTGAGAGAAATCAAAACGTTTAGTAGATAACAAGAAGGCTGAACACTGTAAAATTGTGCTCTGTTACATGTCATGAGCTTTCAAAGCTAAATTTTTATCTTGGAGCTTTTTTTGGATTTTGATAGTTAAGATCACATTCTTTCAAGTTTGTACTCTAGAACATTTGTTCTCAAACTATTCAAGAAAAGTACCAATTGAGTAAATTATATCCTTTCCAATTACTACCTTACAGACAATGATAAAACAGGACTTATTCATTTGTGTAAACCATAAAATTGGGTTTTTTTGTACAAGCTACATGGACTCATAGGTAGGTAAGAAGATATGTAAATGAACAGGAATGTACTGTGAAGACAGAATTCCAAGTAGAAAAATCAAGTTTTACTCCAAATTCAAATCAAATATGGCTGCCCTGTGTTTAAAATTTTGTGACTGCAGACGTGCCGTTCTGCAGATGTAGTTATGTCTGTATTTGTGGGTTTTGAAGGGAGGAGTGCTAAATCTGTCACACCAATAGCATAATACGACATGTGGTAACAAACATATCCATTTAGCATCAGAATACAGAGTGTAAAAAATATGGTGCTAGCATAATATATTTCAAATTTCTAGCTTGTCACTGAGCACAACAGTTAACAGACCCCAACAGTCTGCCAGACATTGAGTTAAGTATAATGTTATTGCTGTAATGCTTTAACGTTTGAACTTCAGAGGTACAAATGTAAGCACCAGCAGGTTTTCCTGGTTCACTGCTGTCCGCTTCAAGTTAAAACAAGGCTAAACCTTGTTTTCCTGAAATGTTGTGGTCTGCACATTCCTTAAGTAAAGGTCTGGGTTTGTTTTGCATAAACAGTCCAAGACTGTGGCTGTTTCCTATTGACCTTGTGTTTTTGTTATACAAATATTTCTGTTGAGTATCAATGATGCTTGGACCAAAGTTTTGGAACAATGTCTGTGCTGTTTTAATTATGCTAGCTTTACTAACTGCAAAGATGCTAAAGACAAGTTAAGATTTCAGCTCTGTTCTTGTTTCTCTTTGTTTTAAAGTAACAGTAAAAGCTTGTTTTATAGCAGGAACTTTTCTCACACCTCACGCATAAGTTGCCTTTGTTGCTTATGCATATAAATAATTAATTGCGGCTAATGGCGTGAGTGTTAGAAAATAATATTTTAATGCTGTTTCTTACCCCTTATTATTTTCAAAGAGGAATTTTATTTCACTGGTATCTGTTCTCCCATTTCAAAAATATGTAAGAATCTGCAGTTGAAAACTGTCCACGAAACTGTGCATCAAATGGGAATTTTGTTTTTATTTATTTATTTTACTTAAGTCTGGAGAAGCTGGTACATGGTGCTTCAATCTCTCTTATAAAAACACATGCTTCATGCAGTGAATCTACTGGACTACATCTGATGTGGGGTTGAACAAGTGTTTGTGGAGAAGAAAGATCTAAATAACTGAATTTCATACCATCAAAGTCACTTATGATTCATAGTCAGCATGTTTGTCAGACTCTTGTTGAGTCTCATACACAGGCAGATGTTGAGACATACTAGGGCCTTGTTGCTGTCAAAATGGTAAAGAAATAGAGAAAGTTCATCCTGCTCAGCTCTCACGTTCTCGTGGGTCCTGATCTGGCAACTGTGAGGAGCAGAAGTGAGGCAGCGTTTGCAGCCCTTGGCTTCTCTCGGATGCGTTGATGTTTCTCCAGGCTGTAGTTCAAGGACTTCCCTCACTGGGAATTCTTACCTAGAGTCTCCTTTTTCTTCTCTGCACCCCCCAGTTTGCCCACACACATACAAGTATAAGTACGCATGCTATATTTGTTTTTTGCATACTATGAATTAAGTCTCCCTGATTGTTCTTTGTTGTTCTCTGTGACTCTCCTTTTAGATAAAATGTTGTGTTTATTTATTTATTTTTTTCATATACAGAGCTCAAAGAACTCACCACATGGGTTTATCAATGCAAATAGGTAAGAGCCCGCCATTGGATAATTGCTCCATCAATAACTGTGCTTCAGGTTGCAACAAGTTATTTAACTTTAACTGATGAAGAGAGTTGCTGCTCATTTCTTTACAACGTTAAAACACACATCCTGTAGTTGTGAAAGCAACGGGAACATAAAAGAAGATTACTGAGTCTATTATAATTTAGTTAAGAACTGTCCAACAACACATTATTAAAAACTGGGAGAATAGAGGCGGATCATGTTACTTATTAAAGACATGTTGTCAGAATAATCTCTGACCAAAGAGCAGTGGAACAGGGCCATGTGGTCTGAGGAGCCCAGGTTTGTCCTGCTGCAGAGTAATATGTGCATCTGGTTGAGAAAGGAGACACCCTAAATGCCTACTGCCTACTTTTCAAGCCTGTGGAAACAATGCTATGATCTGGGTCTGCTGCAATTGGTCAGGTCTAGGTTCAGCAGTTTTATTTGCTCAAGACATGGGATCAGCTCTCTACCTGAATATACCGATGGCAAGGGCATATTTCAGAATGACATTAGAAGAATTTATCAGCCTCAACATTGGCTCTAGGAACATGAGAAGTAATTTCCATGCATGATTTGCCCATCAGACTGCAGATCTAAATACCTTTGAGAATTTCTGGGACGTTCTAAAGAACAATTTTCACAAAGATCAGCTGTTCCATGCCCACAGCAGGGCGAAACATTGATGCAACTCTGTATAAAAACACATTATAGCTTACTGGAATGATGCCACAACAATCGCAGGCTGTAATCAAAGCTAAAGTTAGTCTAACAAACGTTATAAAGGTTGTAGGACAATTTTATACGACTTATGGTTTATCAATGCTCTATTTTTTTTCCCTGTCTTGACCTATTTTTAAGCAAGCACATTGACTACAATAGCTAGTTTCCACAAGGGGAAAACTAGCCACTATTTCCCCTTTGTGGGGAAATAAAAATACATAAATAAATTTTTATTATTTTCCTGGGGTTTTAACGCCCCAAGGGTCTTCTGGATACTAATGTATAGTTAATCGCAAGGACAGTATCAATAATAAAACCATTCTTTTGTCATTGACACAAAACGCCATTTTTCAAGATGTAACTCAATTATGTTTTTTTGTCTCCAATCTGATTGGGAAAAAAAAAATAAAAAAATAAGCAAAGACTGGGCAGATTTTGTTTTGTTGGCCGTGAAGATTGCACTCGATCCTCCAGCTCTGACCTCAAGTCGTCACTCATGCACTCCACAGTGCTCAAATTTAACTCTGTCTGACCTATTGTTTTTCAAGACTCAATTAAAACATTAAGCAAAAACTTGAGAAGGAATTTTATAGTGTTGAAAAGCAGTGTTAATAATAAAGGATACAATCAGGAGAAGAATTTTCACTCACGAAGTTGATTAACGGCGAGGCAACAATGGGATGTTTGTGAACCCAGCTGGAGTGGGTTGTGCTTCATAAATGGAGGCATTCAACAGCAGTTAAGTGTGTTTGCTTAAAGCTTTCTCTGAACGAAGAGCCCTGCTGCGTACGTCCAGAGTGCTTTAATTGTCGCACTGCTTGTGGACGCCTCTTGTTCACCTCTTCATTGTTGAGCGACAGAAACACAGTGTATACAGCAGGAGCACTTATTAATTTTTTCCAAGAATTTAAAGTCGGTTTGAGTTTCTTGAATCAGGCTTTGCCAAAACAAACAAGCCCTCTTTCTGTTTGGATCATCATGTTTGAAATTTGAAAAGGGTCTGAAACTGTCTCAGATTGCTGTTTGCTTTTTCAAATTTTTGCCCACCTTTTGAAAAGGTTTTTGTTTTGTGAAGGAATAGACAGATGGAAGAGGAGCAGAGAGAGATAAATATTGACATTTTTACATTGTGTTTCTAAGTGGAGAGGGCAAACAGTTCAAATTATGCTGTTGAAAAGTGTCAAACTCTCTTTTAGTGTATTGAAGCTGTAAAAGAATTCTTGACAGAAAAATGTTTTTTTTTATCATTTATATTTTTCTTAAGCTCTTCTGTAAACATCTGTGCCACTGATTCTTTGATCCGAACTTTTGTCTTCAGACTCCTGGTGAATTTTCTTCTTCATTCCCGTATTGCTCTCAAGCAGCCAAACAACCAACCAATCACTTCATTATTTAGTTGTGTTCTAGATAGTTTTTCAGTCAATAGCAGTACTTTAAAAAAATCCTTTTGAGAATGATGGTAATTATAATTGTTTCACTTTCATCCAAAAACCTCTACTGGCCTTATGCCCAGAACAAACAAACAAAAAAAATCATATTCTTAACCTTTGCATACCAGTCATTGTTTTTCTCAATGATTGAGTTATTTGAGAAATTATTGAAACAAGTACTTATAAAAATACTAAATCTCATGTAATTTAGCGGGTTAGGGACCAGAACCTCTCATGAATTGCTGAAAACCAGAAATACTTGAGACCTTCTATAAAACATATCTGCCTATTTTTGTAAATCAAACACCAAAAATACCTTAATAGTCATCCATATACTCAATGGAAACCATCTTTTCACTACCACAGAATCTAAGATTTACAATCTACATTATCTCTGCTTTTTGGAGGAGCAGTCATTCAGCACTAACGAAAACGAAGGATGCTCCTGAGGTGGGTGTGGGTCAAAGTTTAAAATCTACAACTTTCTGATGAAGACGATGCGAGCTGCTCGATCATTATGAACCAACGCCAACAAAACCAACGAAATTGGTGACATTTGACAGGCAAAAAATCTTTCCGATTTTTGTGTACCTGTGTTTCCCTGGAGTCTCATGTTCTCATGGATAAAATGTTTGCTTTCAAAGGCATGCCATCTTTTGCTGCTGTATGCAGTTTTAGTTGCAACATTAGGCTGTGTGAATGAGATTTGTAGTCGCAACACGCCAGTAATATACTTGTATTGCACAATCATTACGTTCAGTTTGTTTGGATGTTAAAGAGGCCAAGTTAACAATACACACGAAGGTCACCTGTGGCTGACAAAAGCTCCACTCATCAAGGCATTTGTTTTATTTACAGTAAAGAGGTAAATGAAGCCAAGTGAACTCAACGTTGTTGCTCATTAATTTCAAGGAAACTACTACACCCACTGAAACCCCTGTGGCTCTTAGGTTAAAAACCAGTCACAGAATGCAGAGGTTGACTTTTAGCCTCCTTCTGGTGATGTCTGGCTGGTTTGTACGTCTGATTCCTCTCTTTGGTGCGTCATTCGGTTGTTGTTTTTGCTGTGAATTTCTAGTCGCTAGCTAGCAGCACCTTGTGGATGTGTGCTGCCGTGCCCCTGGCTGCAGTTCAGATACTCACCCTGAATCTGTCTTTTTTTTTTTTCTTCCAGGCAGTGAGGTGGGGGTAACGTGGGGGGTCGGGGGGATATTTACCGTGCAGTGGAACTGCCTGCATCCCAGCTTGTCTGCCTTACCCCCAGACTCAGACCAGAAAGACTGGGGGAGGGAGGGAAGGAGTACTGCATCTTTCTTTCCTTCCCTCCCTCTCTACCTCCTTCTTCAAATTTGCCCCTTCCTCCACTCTCACTTTTATATTTCTTGTCTTCGCCTGCCCTCTAAAGGCCAAAGGGCTTTGTGCTCTGTATGTAAATGTGTGTGTGTGGCCGCCAGGCTGCATCTGGCGGCTGCATCAGGCAGTGGCTTTTTCTCAGCATGTGAATTCTTCCTCTCACTGCTGTAGCTTCACATCTTAGTTTATCTTTCATCACATTCATGCACACACACTTAAAGGACGGTATAATTACCCTATGCTCTCATGTATTCCCTCAGGTGTCATATTTATCACCGCTGCAGCATTTCTGACACCCAGCACCAATACCTGGATTCACTTCAGTCACCATTCTTGCTCCAAATCCACTTCACTAGGCGTATAACACTATGTATGCATTCATAACTAAATCAGATTATCTAATCTATAGTTATGCTTAAGTGCGATGTTTGCTCCATTAGCATATAGTTGGAGTTACCTTCCCTGAAGCTTATGAGTCTGTGATTTCTGTTTTCTGTAATAAACATGTGGTTATAAACGACAACAAGAAAGCAAGTTGATATTTAAAAGAATAAAAAGAGAAAATAAAGAACCAGTATGAAGGCAAATAACACAAATTGTGGTTGGAGCGATCCAGTTAGCTTTCAGGCAGACAGATTCTACAAAGAGCCTTACAAACCGAGCCCAGGGCCGTGCTGCAGGGACGCCTTCCCTCCCCTCCTTCGCGCTCCAGTGTCAGACCACTGATTGGAGCCTGTCTGTCAGCTGGGTTTGACATGACGACGGCGGGGAACTCTGGGAAACGGGCTTGCATTTCTTTATCTCCTGGATCTGCTGCGAAGAAAACAGAGCTGTTCTGGAGACGTGGCAGACAGTAAAACTAATAACACCGGAGCAGCGTATCGTAATTTCAGATTTTTCTGTCATCTGTGATTTTCACCGGAAGGCATCAAGAGGTAACTTTTGGTGCGAGACTTATTGATTAAAATAAAAAGTGTAAAACGTTAAACGGTAATGTTGCTCCCCGTGAGATCTCTTTTCAAAAGCGGGTTTAGAGCAGAACTTTAAGAGTTTGTCCACCAAATACTGTGATGAGTCCAGTTTATTTTGGAGGGAATCTACATTTAGATGGATCCTCCCATGGTGCGCAATGCCTTAGTTAACGCCATACAGCCACTCCTCCTGATTGAGAGCAGTATTGACACCGACTCCTGCTGATGCTGAAGACAGCTTGTTACAGAAACCTGGTGATTATGTCCCACTGTGAACAACCTCACTCTCCCTCACTTACACTCTCACATCACTCCCTAACCTCTGCCTTTCTCTTGTGGCCACTTTGATCAAATTTGCACTCTCACGTCCTTGACTGCTGCCCCCAACCACTGACCCTCGTATTTAAAATATCCACGCTTATGTAAATGTTTATGTAGATTAATGCCACAATTTATGCTGATTGGTTTTTTTTGCCCATTCGGATTTGAAAGACTAAAAGGTACACGAGCACTTACCTTCTGTTGGGAGCTTTCACAAATAATCTTCAGAGCCGAAATGTACTAATCAGAAATTTGGTGCCCATTTCTGATCTCCTATTTTTGTAAGGCACCGACCTTCTGATCCCAGGTCTTCTTTAAGAACTATTAACAGAATTAAACCTCTTAGCTTGAGCAGCCATCAATTACTTTTATTACTGGCAGAGGCTACATCCATCCAAGGATATGTTATTTAAAGCAGAGTTCAGCTAATTTAAAACAAGGACCAAATGATTGTCAGTTTAACATCGTATGCTGTGTTGACCATTACTAAACCCTATAAATCACGCTCACCCTGTGGTTCTCAATGCTGATGTTGAAGGGAACCTTTTTGGTATAAATTTTTTTATTATTATTTTTAAATATATACAATTTTACAGATTCAAATTTCCTGCATGACGGTAACCTCTCAGTAATCTCTGAGAGGTTACCGTCATGGCAGTAACAGAGGTTGGTGGTAACTGCTGGAGGTCCACTCATGACGGGCCCTGACAAGTAAAGTGTTTCCCGGCAACAGCTATGCAGAGTACCGCGGGAGGAGTTTATGCCTTCAATCAATTTGGAGTCAAAAGTCTGTCACATGAAAAGGCACAGGTACAGCATCCGTCTGAGTAACGATGACGCTGTATTGCTGTTTCACGCTGCATAAACGTTGCAAACACACAAGAGACGAAGACGGATACTTGCCGGTAAAAAGCAGAGATTTGTTATTTTTGTGTAGTAAACATAACTTGACATTTGTCTCCATTAAGTCAATGCAGCTATAAAATATTGTGCTTTGTTGATTTCTTGGGCTTCTGTGCAAAAGTGAATTGCAATAATTTTACTTGTTGTTTTAAAAATTTAACATATTTGTTTGTATCCATGCCTGTTTGAAAACAACCTCAAACAAAAACAGTCATGGGACAAAAAAATGATTAAAATAAAAAAGTGACGACGTAAAAGAAACACAAACTCATATTTTACATAATTACTATCGTTGTCTCAAGTATACGCAGATTTAGTGTAATTTAAATAGTTATTTCCGTTCTCACTGATTGATTTTCTACATTAGTCTGTTTTGAACAGCTAAAGTCATATAATGGAATACAGAAAACATTTTATGAGTTGGTGAGAGATGTAAAAAAATAAATAAATAACAAAATCTAATAGAAAGCACAAAAAATTGAGTTTTAGAAATCATAGATCTTAAGTGATCATACATTTAGTTATTTTGTTTAACTAGTAAAACTGTTTAAACTTTTATTGTTCTATGAAAAGAACTGTTTCTGCTTTATTTTTAAAAGATAATCAGAAGGGGCGTGCTGTGGTGGTGTAGTGGATAGCGCGACCCACATTTGGAGGCCTCGAGTCCTCGATGCGGCCGTCGCGGGTTCGATTCCCAGACCCGGCGACATTTGCCGCATGTCTTCCCCTCTCTCCTTCAACCTACTGTCATATAAGGGACACTAGAGCCCACAAAAGACCCCCTGGAGGGGAGGAGAAAAAAAAAATGCCTGTACATTCTATGAAGACCTGTCAGCCGTTCGTTCAGGCCGTAAAAACACAGGACTTTGCTGGATGGTTTCCATTTCCTAAGTTTGTAGTTTAGCAACTTTTTCCAGGTGTATCAAGGAACCACCGTGGGGTGTTTCATCAAACTGGCGAAGGAGTAAAACCGATATGCAACCGATTTCAGTAGATAGTAGAATTAGTACATTTTGGAAGCATTTGCAAATGACAAAGTTAAGTGTGTACGTTCTCCAGGGGTAACATGAGTTTAGGACGTTCGCTGTTGACCAGATTGTCAAAGTTTTGACAAGTTTTGATCTGAACATGATCTGACGAATTCTCAATTATTTTGTTAGTTTTATAAAAAAAATGTATCAAAATGCCAGTAGGGAAACCCAGTATGTATGGTTTATCCTTTGTTACAACAAACAATCGTCCCTTCTTTCTAGTTTCACACTTCCTCCAACCCCACAGTGTCTGTCAAACTGCGAATAAGTGCCAGCAGTGTAATCAAGCAGCCCTTCAGCTGTGAGCGTGTCATACAGAGCCTCCGCAGAGCCTTAAACCTGCTCATAAGTGGTAGTAGCATTGCCAAGGTTGAACAGTCAAGTGCCATCAAAAGCAGTTTGCCATAGAAATGGGTCTATCTGAAAGCAAACAAAGGGCTCACTCCCAACTCGACCCGCTCCGTAGACTAAATGTGCGCGGGCCTGTCTGACGCTGGAAAAATGGCTTTCAGCCTGAATAGAGAGCAGAGAAACTAGGTGGTAAATGTCAGCATCAGAACTTTGGTCGCTTTGTGAGGGAGAGAAGAAAGTGTTGCATTCAGCACCGACTGTCACCTCGAGCTGAATGCACCGCAGCAGCGCCGGAAGGGGAAAAGTCAAGGTCGGTGGAGACGTTTTGAAGGTATACAATTAAAGCTATACATTAAGTGTTTATTTTTACGCTCACAAGAGATTTGAATTAATGGAGAACTTTGCCATCGCTGTTGACTCCCTCGTTAAATTTCCAACAAGGCACATTTTTCCGACGTCGAACTCGAGGTCTACTGCGACTCAGCAGCTCTCTGTGTCTGCGTCGATGGCCATGAGCTCACTTACAGCAGCGCATCAAAAAAAAAGAAAAGCTGAGCCTCCGTCAGGTCACTAACCCTCTGCGCCTTTAACACAAACACAAAGTGACCTGCCAGTCACCGAGCTAAGGCGAAGTGTCAGCTGAAGTTAGCGCTGAAGTGAGCTAATAGGCCCGTCTGGCGCTGAGGGCCAGTGGGAAAACAGCTGTTCATTTAAGCCTTCCACTTCTCACACTGCGTTTGGATGAGAGTGCGAGTATGTCTCACAGAGCGAATGTATTTGTGCGTGCCACCCATTTCTGTTACCTCGTCCTGCCGTTGACCCGTGTCGTGTCTCTTCCGCCTTATTTGGTAATGATGCCGCAGACTAAGGTAACTTGGCTGCAAATCTGTTTCGTCTGTTGTCTTAAACTTCCTGCTAACACTGAAATCATTAACCTCCATGTTTAAGGTCCGTGTGCGTCTTTGAAATTTTGAAATTTGAGCGCTGTGCTGTGGCTTACTTTAAAAGAACCTACCAATATTTCTTTAATACTTTGATGTTTCTTACAACCTGTTTACTTGCAAAAGTATTTATGTCCCTTCAACGTTTTCATATTTTGTCACGTTGGAACCACAAACTTAATTTACCGGGACTTTATACATTTTAAGATAGTGGGTTTTTTTTTTGGTTTTTTTGAAAATATGCAAATCTTGTAAGTATACTTTTCCAAAGCTGTTATTTCATGTAAATAATGTACTTACAAGTTAAATAGTCATCCTGAAGTTTCTTTCTTCTTTGCACCATAAGAATAATGTGGTGCTTTATAAAGCATACCACCCAACAAAACACTCTCTCTTCTTACTTTCAAGCATTAGTTTCAGATTAATTTATCTTTCTAGTGTTTCTATAAAAAAGGCCCACAGTGGGACTGTCAAATGTATCCTGTCATATTGCTTGTAGCCTGGTCTTAGCACTGTCAGATCTTACTCTGGATGTCTCCGTCTCCCTCAGGCTCGGTTCTTCTCCAGCAGACCGATGGAGACGGACAAACGCCCCTGGATCTGGTCTCTGTACCGAGTCAGAGGGAGGAGCTCCTCCGCAGCGCTCAGGTCAGAGATTCAGCCCGCACGAACAAAGACAAAACTGAGGTTCTGAACCTTCCTCTCCTCGAGGCTGGATCTAGTCTGCTGGGCCATCTCATTTTCTCCTACCAGATGGAGAAGGGTCTGCCTGGCCTCACACAGTCAGGGATCAGACCCCACACCCTGGTCTACAAGCTAGTCACTGCGTTGGAGAAACACTCCCTTCAGAAAGTCACTTCGGACTGGACAGACCAGCGGGCGATGAGGCTGGCGGAAGACGTGGAGACGTTGTTGAGGCTCAGTCGAGGAGAGCACAAAGAACAGGTGTCTGCGGCTGCCAAGGAGTGCAAAGGAGAGAACACGGTTTTCCTGATGGAAACACTGGAGAACCTACAGGCTCGTGGAAAGGCACTGGTTGCTGATTTGTAAGAAAAGATTGATGGGGTGGAGAAAAATTGTACATCCTGCCATTGAGGGTTTTCCATAATGATGCAATCCCCTATAGTTTGTACATATCTGTATACTGTCATTTCTACAGTAATAACTTGTTTTACTTGTGCTAAAAAATACAGTCTGTTTTGTCAGGTTATTTGACTTGACGTATATTTTTCAAACATTTTTTGAATGTAAATGTATTTATTTTTGAATATTTCCAGCCTCAGGTGAACACTAACATTTCCATGTGGACTACCTCCAGTTTCACTTTTACATGGCTACTTTTGTTAATAAATCTGTTTTGTCATATAGATTTTTTTTAAGAACTGTATAAAATGTAAAAGAAAAGTTCAAATTGGTTTTCTGTTGAGACACTAAAAACCTTAAGTATTTACGAAAATAACAATAAAAAAAGATAAGATGTGTGGTTATAACAAGTTTCTTTATCAGTCACTGCTAGTCAGTTATTAATAGAATCAAAATGAGAAACTACCTTTTAATGTGCTCCTCCTGCTGTGTGAAAATGCCTTATTTAAACAATTTGCTGAGCTTCTTCCAGAAAGCAGCGCCTAGCAGATGGGTGTTGGTACTAAGTCCTAAAATTGACGGCCTTATGTAAACGTGACTGTGAAGAACGAACCTCCTTAACGTTGTCTGGAATCTTCATTTAAGTTAGTTTACAGATCAGATATTTTCATTGATGCCATCTCTTTTTGATACTGCGTAAGCTCTGTAAAGTATATATGTTTTTTACTTTATTGATGTCCGACAGTAAAAATGACATAATTAAAAGTGAGAAACTTTAAAGCACCGGGGTAAATAAACGGTGCATATATATTTTAGGATTTTTTTTCCTCTCTCTATGCTCATTTTGGGCTCATAAAATAGCTTAGGTGTAGCCATAAACTCTGCTAAAAAAGAACAACAAAGTGACGGCTCCATTTGTAAGTATTGAAAGCGCTCTGACAAGTGGATTTTATTTGTTGGTCTGCAAAGAAGCTGGCAAAGTTGTTCTGGTGTTCGAAACCTATTCATACATTGTAAGTATTTTCCAGCCCCACATTATGGGAAAGTAAATATATTTGTAATTCCAAGAGTTATTTCCTATTCCAGTAATGAATTGCATTCATCTACCTGTTAAATGGGACATATGCACCAAATACACTTACGTACGTTTTATTTTGAAGAAAAGTTTGAGTTTGGGATTTCTCCATGCCCAATTACGATTTTTGACAATTGCATCACAGTATTTGCTGCTGCTGCTGCTGTTGAAATGGGAGGAAGGCAAATCAAGCCAGAAGTGTGCCTGCAAATGTGTCAATAATAGCCACACAAAGAGAAGTTGCTAAAAAATATTTAATTGAAAGTGTTCGTTTCACTATTTTTGACCCAAAATAAGCCACATTTATCAGATGATTACCGTTACTTAAATTAGAGGTATACAACATATCATGCCCTTCCTTCCAGCTGTCATGTCTGTAAATCCTGGTGGTTGTAAAGAGACACACAGAGATGATGTCACAAGCAGAAGATTTTGCAGGCAGACAAGACAAATATAAAAAAAAATAATAATAAAAATCAAGGCAGGCAATACACCCACTTTACAGTATTATTACCAGAACATCAACAGGCATACTGTATAAAATAGAACCACACATTAATCAGTTAGCTATGTACAGTATTCTTTTAAAAATAAATAGTCTCATTCAAATAAAAGTGCTTCTCTTTCTTTGACAGCTATCAGCCCAGTACATTCTTCTTATACATTTTTACTCTACGTGATACAAAAATCACACTTTGGTTTGCTGGTAAACGCAGCCAAAACCGTAAACGAAACAAAAAGGGACATTTGGATGCATTACCACACAACACTCACAAATCTGCAACACACAGTCATGAACTGTTGATACCCCAAGTGAAGATTTGAAAAAAAAAAGCCTGATTTTTTTTTTTTCTCTCTATTGCAGCAACAGCATTTTCTAACAATAAAAATATTTTTTTTTAAATCCAACCTTAAATTTTACTACTTTTATTTAGTGTGGCTAAGAAATAATTTTTGTAAACTCACAAATGGCAAAGTAATTGGGAACACAGGTACAAATACTTTAAGAAACAGGACAACACATTAAAGCGGCAAATGAAAACTACAAAATTGGAGAAACTATTTTTTAATGGCTGCAGGTTGATGTGAGCATAATGTATTAAGAAACCAAACAGGTTGTGACAATAATTAAAGCTCTGTCAGTCAGGGGAGGCATTAACAATGAAATCTACGATCTAAATAACCGAATACAAACTTAACTCAGCTTTTCTATCCATGCTGGCTTGTAATATTATTGGGTTATGCAGCTGGGTACATAAAAGGCATTTTCCCCACTAAAGCACTAAACAACATTTAAATGGGTGATCATGTTTTTATTATACATTCTCCAAGTAAAAGTAATTAAAACTTCTGAGAATGTGTCCAGAGTCAGAGTCTCCTGTGCATAAAGTGATAAAAGGTATTAGACAAAATTCAGGTATATTTGGTTAGAATTTATCCTAAAAATTTACTCAAGTCTGAAAATGGGCCTGGAGACATACAGTGATTCATTTATCACCATGTTTTTTGTTATTTTTGTTGGTGTGTGTGGGTTTTTTTTTGGGGGGTTTTTTTTTAAAGAAGCTCCGTATTGAATTTCTTACTGTTGATTTCTCAGGTAACTCCTGATTTCTGCAACAGACAAGCATGGAAAATTGGAAAATAAACAAAACCATTCAATTGGTCAACACTTTAAACTTCGACCTTGTGGAGATCAACTTATATCTGTCTTACATACAAGGCATGTTGTCTTGATTTTTCTGTTTTTGTAGCATTGACAAAATATGACATGTCATAGTTATGCCCCAGAAAACAGCAAGTGATCAATTACTAAAGTAGGGTTTCTTAGAATCTCTGATCAATTGAAAACATATAAATATATGTTTTAAAAATGGTTTAGGTACATCTGTTTTCTAGGAACTGTTAGAGTAGGTGCTGATTTCTTAATATAGCATTTTCCCCACTAAAGATTTTTTTTTTTCCTATGTGAGAATATCCTGTTGCACAAAAAAAAATTAAGGCTTTTTATACTCAGTACTAGGGGTGTCGACAAAAGGTGCAGGCGCTGTTGCAGTAAAAACAAGTGTCAAGTATTCAAGCACTTCATCGGCCAAAACAAAAAACGCCATTCCCTCGGGTAACAAGTTTGTGGCAATGCTCGAAGAAAAGTTTATTACCGTTTCCCAAATGGATCAGACGGTAAAATCATTTATCGGAGAATGGAAACAAACTCATGAAGTAGAGCGCAGCTTCAAAGGGTGGAAGGCGGCGGCACAGAGACAGACAGATGAGGGGAGAAGACGACACTAGATGCAGTGAGCCGGGGTTTTACAGACTTAAAGACAGTCAGACAAAGAAGTGGAGGCAGTGGGAAATGGAGGCAGGGATCAATAGGATAAGACAGGACCTCCTCAAACATAGCCTGTGCTGTGATCTTTCAAGAGAAGCTCTACAAGAAGCCCAAGAGACCATCCCTTCAGACAGGGTCGCAACCCTGCTTACTGACGAATGAGGAAACCGCAGAGAGAGCAAACGGGGAAAGCATGACGGGAAGTGTGTTTTGAAATAGGATAAAATACTTGCACACACACGCCGACACACGCAAATATTCCTCCATCTCTGACATCTCAGGCCTAAGTCCCCTCAGAGCCTTGTCTTGTCACACAATGACTTGCTGCTCATCAAGCATCTCCACAAAGTCAACGCCGAAAAACAGCTGGTGCCTCCGCTGCAGCACACACGCACACTCCCACACACACCGAATCTGAGTGTCAGTCTAGAGCTGGAGGGGAGATGCAATTGTACCACACACTGACGCTGAGAGAATCTTTGATTGCATAAACGTGTATATGCAAACACTCCTCTGTAAAGACACAGTGCGCACATACGCGCCCGTGTCTCTGGAAGGGCTGATCAAAGTTGAGCTGTGGGCACAGGAGGTGGGGCAGATGGAGAGGGCGGCCAGCCCGGGGCGCAGCATCATAGAGAGCATGTTTGCATGTCTGCTTGTGTGTTTGCGTGCCGCGTGTGGGGGTGTGTGTGTGTGTGTGCGTGTGTATGCTTGGTTGATAGGGAGAAACTGTTCCTCTGCAAATATGACACTGTTTTTTTTAATCTGCGAGCAAGTAGTTCTGTGTGCAAGACTTCCTACCAGAGATGCGTTCTTTCTCTCTTCCCTCCTGAGAGGGAGAACGAGAGGCTGAGGCTCTTTGTGTCTGCATGCGTGCCCGTGCTGTAGAAGTGCGCCTCGCGTGTAAACGCTTTCATGTGTGGCCGCCAAGGCAAACACACAGGGAGATGAGAGGGAAAGAGACCGGCCTTTCAAACAAGATTAGGGCTGTGCCTGCCTAAAGGCCTGCCTGCCTGCTCGATGACACTCTGCATAGACCGGGTGACATCTATATAAGCACAGCGACAGCAGGCCCAGTCTGCAAGCGCCTCCTCACTGAGATGGTGTTGTACTGACTGATGACGCTGACAGGGTTAAATTGCACGCTTTCTAGAGATCCAATGCGCCAAATGATCTTATACTCAACTTTGTTCCTACTCATTGGTTTAGTGACTAAAGAAGGAACTCACGGCCTGTTGGTCCAGATTTGTTTTCACAGTTGCATCTCGATAAATTGGAATATTATGTTGTTAAAACTTATGTTATTTTATTGCAGTATTTTAGGCTCCTAATGGCAAATAGTTCCAAGTTCATTACCTACAGTAAAATATTTCTTGGTTCGGTTTAAAAAGTTATAGAAGACTAATTACAAAAAAGTTGATACTGTAATACCCTTCAGCTTAAACTGTTGGATCTGGAGTCTCTTCATAGATTGTCGAAAGGGTCCGGCAAATTTGCTGACAGATCGAGCACAGTGATACCGTGGTTATTAAAGCAGGTATTGGTACTTTTGGCAGTGTAGGCTGCTACCGAGTCCTACTGACTACTGACTTAAAACCCATTTAATGTGCCCCCATCTAAGAAGAAATCTGCAGCCCACACTCAGCAACAGTCCAGTCGTTTGATTTCTTCATCAAGGTAAGACGCTTCTGACATTGTCTCTGGTTCTGGAGTGGCTTAACACACAGGGTGACCATATCCTGGATGCATCTGTGCACGGTGGCTCTCAGGGCTCTCGATCCAGCCAACATTTTAATAATATTTTAATCTACCGAGACGCACTTGTTTGTAAAAAAAAACAAAACAAAAAAAAAACATGTCTGGAGCCTACAGACGAAATCAGCTTGCTACTTTAGACAGCAACAACCCAAATTACTGCCAGCAAAACATAAAATCAGCAAAACATTCAAGAGGAGAAAAAAAAATAAGAATGTAATAGTATCAAAAACAATTAGAAAATAGAAACATTTTACCAAAAGTGTTTCAAAGCTATATAGTACAAGCTAAAGAAATGTCGAGAATGATCGTTTAAGGCCTGGATTCATATTTATCTTCATCTAAACAGTATCAATTATCTACAAATAATTTAACTGTAGCTGTTTGACTACTGTGGCAAGAACACACACTCCCAGAGGCAAGGACACAGCGGCTCACATGGCTGATATAAAAATCACTCAATACATAATGTGTACAATACAATAATAATAATAATAATAATAATAATAATAATAATAATAATAATAATAATAATAATAATAATAATAATAATAATAATAATAATGTGTTATAGGTCTCTTGAAGTCTTTGCTCATATAAAATTATATTTAGAGAAAGTGTAAAGCCTACTGAAGGGAGAAATGAAGTTTAACAAAATAAACCAGGATATAAATAGAAGAAGGACGGTTCAGCCCAGGCTTTGCTTCTCAGCGTCCAGCATCCAACCAGCAGGAGAAGAAATGAAGGAGAGAGGAGTCCGTGGGCGGACGCAGTGATCTACCCGGGGTTGTTTTTCTTCCTTTTATTTGGACTGGGATTGGGATCCAGTTTCAGCTGTTGGTACTGCACCTGTTAAAACACACATGTACACACACACACACACACACCAGTCGGTCAGGTGGAGAGAGCAAAGGATGCTTGAACAGCACAGAGGCCCTCCAGAGGCTCCGGTCCAGCTGTGTGGAACGGCGGCCTCGGGGAAGGGATTGCACACTGATTACAACGCGCACGCACAGACGCAGACATGTACGCGCTTCAAAAGCACTGAAGGGGAGCACTGTTGTTGCAAAAGGTCCACATATGCTCATGCAACAAAAACACACACAGATGTGCAGCAGTGGCCTACAGGAGGGGAAAAGACAGACAAACAAAGAACAGGGCGAGGGCCCGTGGGACAGGTTGGACAGCCAGCAGTCATTTCAGCAGAGAAAGATAGAAACGAGAAAGGATGCTGTATAAAATGTTGCTTACAATACCTTACCCTGCATAGAAATCTGGAGTCACATCACTTGACATCAGATTAGAATATTAACTATCAATAACCCCATGTTCTGATCTGATTTCGAAGGGATTTTTCTTAAAGGTGTTTGAACTATTTACACACACAATGTACAAATAAACATCCACCTCATCTTTATGGCTGCACCAACGCAGTTAAACAACCAATTAATGAGAGTTTTCATTCCTCTAAAAATATCTGTTTATGTTCCTTTTTCCATGCAGGCTTCCAAAGGCTTGACCTTCAATTCTGCCTTGAAGGCTTATGTAAACATGAAGGATTCTGTGGTTTTTGGCCTTTAAGCTATTTCTCTGACTATAATACTATAATAGACTGTGTAGTGAATATACAGATATAAAAAAACAAAAAACAAAACAAAAGCTAAATCAAATTAAACTTTTCCTGTTTCATGGCAATTAGGGTAACCAAGATTATTTTGATTTGCGAAATACCAGAACAATGAGAGAGAGGTTATTATGGAAGCAAGAACTTCACAAGAAACAAAAGCAACATAAAAAGCCAGATTATAGTCTACAAATTAATTCAGGATCAAAGGCCTTTTTCTATAGACATGCATCTCTTGGACTTATAAAACTAAAACTGAAATGTTTTGCCATATGTACCATTGTTGCATTAAGAGGAAGAAGGAGGACATTTCCAAGTCTAATAAAACTAACACAACTTTCAGCAGCGTCAAGACACAGGACTGTTTTGCTGCAGTAGGTACTGGAGTACATTGAGAAAAAAAAAAGGCATTACCAGGAAAGAACATTACGTGAAATTACTGAAGCAGCCTCTCAGGATATAAGCTAGGATTTAAATAGACAGTGACATTGAGCATAGAGCCACTACGTTACACACTTAGGAGAAAATATTTGGATGGAACCAAAAAGGTGGGTGTGAGTAAAGCAAATGTCAAAACCTTTTGAGAGAACGACAAACTATTGTGAGAGGTTCATGAAAGGATCCCAAAAACATTTTACCAGAGTCATTCAGCTTAAATGATCATTGTACAAACACCAAGGACATGCATGTAAACTCCATACTTGAAGAATACCTAAAACTTATTTACAATTATATCTTTTTTTTTTTTTATCCTGGAATTTAGCAAATACAAATCTAACTCACCTACAGCATTAAGAACCTTGACTAATTTAATGTTAGACTAGTCAATGAGAAAAAAAAAATGTATTTGACTTCTTAGATCGTCTATAGAAATACAGAGAAAAACAAAATCACTGAATATATTGCCAGTTGAAATCTGCTCAATGTTGAAACCAAATACTGCATGTACTACAAATGCAGCATTAAGAACCTTGACTAATTTAATGTTAGACTAGTCAATGAGAATGTATTTGACTTCTTAGATCGTCTATAGAAATACAGAGAAAAACAAAATCACTGAATATATTGCCAGTTGAAATCTGCTCAATGTTGAAACCAAATACTGCATGTACTACAAATGCAAGTATACCCCATCAGCTTATTAAAGCTAACTGAACTTGCACAGGCCTTTCATTTCATTTCCTCCACATGATCACAACAGGATGCAGCAGCTGTCTGCTCTGTGCCAGCGCTGGAAGCACTCAGTTGATGACCCAACACTCAATGAAATAGAAACAAAGTGCTCAGTGCAGGATTGTGGAGGAATTAGTAGATTTATGTCTCTCAGAGGTATACCCAATTATCTGCAGGCTTTAAGATCATCAAATGCACATGAATAAATTACTGACACTGCCAAGGAAGGAAAGCTAAACTGTCACACTTAACTAGTGGGATACTGGGTTTTAATAGGTGGTGGAGGTTCACCTGCTAGTAAGATAATGACCTAAACATGTAACCAGAGCCACATTGGAATGACTTTGATGAAAACATGAAGAATGAAGAATCTTAAAAGCTGGAAAACCAGGCATAAATTAGCTTCCACTTCACAATTATTTGCGATTTTGTCAAAAATAATACACTGTGGCTGCAATGTAATGTAAAAAGATTGAATAGCTGACTTAAAAACAAAACAACATTTTGGAAACTCTACTACTTCACACCTTCACGTAAACTTCAACGCTGTCAGTGGAAAGAGTTACACATTTTCCCAACATGACATGATTTCCCAACTGATGCAGAACTAACATCCTAGATAAAAACCTGTTCTGACCTGAAAGTGATGGGTACTGTACAGCCGCAGTGGCTGAGCAACTAAAGGCTGTCACCGGCAACCATTCGCTTTTCAGACATCCACAAACATTCAGCAGCAAGCGCACACAGATTCAAGAAATTGACAAGCAGTAGCCACTGAATCAGAATACTAATAGAAAAAAAAAAAAACTGAGTTAACAGGCTCGGCACCAAAGAGCCAGAATCATCTGAGAATTCTCTCCTAAGTTGACGTACTACAGGCTACTCTGTTTGTCTGACTGACTGACACCTTCTCTGATTCTTCAGGCAGACAGCAAACTCACATCAGTAATGTTTCACTGTTTTGTCTCATGGTGGCTCTATCTACTGTGGACGACAGCAGGAGTGTCTCAGCGCCGGCTGGGAACAAGCCTTTATCATGTCTCTCTTGTACTAACTCATTCTGACGGTTCAATGAAGCCTTCCGGTCCTGAAATGCACAAACCCTACATGTAGCAGGAACTATAAAGCATACATGAGCTCCACGCCACCGAGATCACAGAAAAATGACTTTTCTATAATTCTATAATTCTATAACTGTGCAGTTTAAGCAAACAAAACCTCATTTATGTACCAATGCCTCACAGTGGTGGTTTTCCCACCATCCACTTCTCACTAGGCTTTCTGGGTCCTCCTTACTGTCCACAGTGAAGTAGCATCCAAAGAAACAAAAGCACAGATGCACTGCATGAGGAATCAGTGACACCTGTGCAGGACTTAGTGGCACAAAATAGAGATAAACTGATGAAAAGACTGATGAAAAGTTTGACCAATTTATTTTCATTCTTGTAACTTCCCACTTCCTCCTGGTAATAGTTTGTGTTCCTTGATGAAGAGAAAAAGTAAAATAGAGGGAAGTTTTGGTTATGTGCGGATTTGCTAATTCGTGTGATGTGGATGCGGTCTCACTGAAACTGAAACGATACGTTATTTCAGTAACTGAAGTGATTATATGTTCTTTAGTCGCAGAGCGACATACCTGCCCTGTTCCATCTGGTGTCTTTCATATTTTATCCAATCAGATATATGGTCACCATGATAAATAAACCAGGTATTGGCCCTTTTAAGAATACGAGCAGCGACCTGTGAAATGAAATCAGGATCTCTTGAAGCACCGATGCTGCAGTCATACTAAATGAAACTACCCCAAAACTCTTGAAATGGTTTTGCTTCACAGCACTCTGCCTTGGTTTTCCTGTTTGTGTGTGCACATTTTTCTACCATACTTTTTCCTTCCACTCAACTGTCCATTTGTTTATCTTTGGAAACAGAAATGTTTAAAGAGCCGGCTTATTTGGCAGGAATTACCCTCCTTGTGGGGCGGTAATTCACGAGGAAATTTGAAAGCATCCTCGTGATAACTTAACATAACATTTCTGTAATAAAACACCCTTTTTATTAAACTTATATATTCATGTAAGCTTGATTTGGATTTACTCATTGAGCAAATAAACTGATAATATCAAAATTTGTTGAGCTGCTAATATTAAATATTTTAATTCTTAGTAAAAATATTATCTTACACCCATCCTGTGCTTTAAAAAAAATCCAACATGACACCAAGAGTAGTGCAGGTACAGTGCAGGATTA
Source organism: Gambusia affinis (assembly GCF_019740435.1). Classification (NCBI taxonomy): domain Eukaryota; kingdom Metazoa; phylum Chordata; class Actinopteri; order Cyprinodontiformes; family Poeciliidae; genus Gambusia; species Gambusia affinis. The sequence continues at coordinate 12,153,302 of NC_057870.1, forward strand.
CTTCACGTTATTGGTCCCATTTACACGGCCAAACGCCTACAGCAGCAAAACAAAAGGAGAGAGAGAAAAAAAAGAGCTGCACAGCAGTTTAATTCTGCACAGTGACTTTTCTGTCCAAACAAAAACTCTTTGTAAACGCATGCACACAAAAGAAAAGTTTGCTTGTCAGTGGGAAGTGTGGCTTTTCCTTCTCATGTACAGCAGCAAAGGGGATCAACAAAAAGAAATGGTGCGAGGAAAAAAAAAAAGATTTCAATCAAACACGAGTTTTCTCTGTGAAGAGCTGCCAGCCAGGGAGAAATGGGGCTCATGCGTTACGGGTTCAATTCTTCTTCATAGGTGACAGGCCTGACTGATGCTACACCCTTCGCTCCCTGCTCACCTCACCTAATACCACACACACACACACACACACTCCACCCGCTGTAACCACACCAATAAGACAACAGAAGCTAGTTTAAGTAAAAAAAAAAAAAAGAAACAGGCAAAAGTGGGAGCGGGTGAGGAGAAAGTGGGACGTTAACAAAATAAAAAACAAAAAAATAGCAGAATTGGGCAAAAAAAGCAAAAAGTGAGGTAATGCAGCAAGCACATAACCAATTTGGAACACAGGCAGAGAGCTTAAAAGAAAAACAGACAGGAGAAGAGGTGTGTTAAGACCCAACGCTGCTCAAAGGCTGCTCCTGCACCCTCACTCCGCTCCCTCTCCCCAAATGTTGACAGTACAAGTGCAAAAACAGGCTTTGAAGTGTGCTCTGCTGAAGGGGTGCCGTGTACCGCGCGTCGTGCCTCGTTTAACAGCATTACCCATAAAGCATCCCGGGACCTGCTCCTCCCCGCCTCTCCTCACTGTCTTTCATTCTCTTTCTCCTTCTCACATTGAACCTTTGACAGTGTTTTGATGATGCTAGTGTGGGCAGACATGCAAGGTGGGTGACAGTGAGAAGAGAGGGGGGGAAAAAAGCAGGTAGGTGAGTAAATAAACAAATTCAAAAATAGGAAAAAGGGCATAATTTTAATGATACCAGATACTTTAGAAAATAAAAAAATGAACACAAAACTGCAGTTTTCATCTCAGGTGACATCTAACGGAGCATGAGGGTTATTAAATGGTTGCGGGGAAACACTAATGTGTGCAGACTGAAGATTCAGCACCCAAAGCCATTGTGTTGTGGTAAAAGAAAAAGCGTGCCAAGGTGACATAAGCCAATAAACAAACAAAACAAGAAATGGCTTGCAGAGAAAATGGAAAATCCTTCCTATTAGTTGCAGTGACAAGACACATGCCGAATGGAGACTAATTGCCCCCTTTTTTTTTTTTTTTTTTGGGTGAAATGTCTCCAAAGTGGGGAAGGGCAAAGCGAAGGGGAAAGACGCTTCTGCTGGGGGTGACTGATGATATCTGGCAGTGTTTCAACCCTTAACTATCCTGTTTTTATTTCCTCTATGTCCACTGAGGTTTCATTGCAAACATAAATGGTGCCTAAAAATATTAACCAGACACCCTGCTGTTCATTAGGCCCTAAATTGGAATTCATGCTTATTTTTGTATTGGGGATTTGAACCAGCTTCTTTACAGCTATCATAAAGGGCCACTTGGCATGCTAATTGCCTTGGCCCTACTTATGCTCTCCCTAGCTCCCATTCCTAATGGTGTCATAAAACATACTAGAAGCTCGGGCATGTCCCGAACGCCAGGTAGGGAATACTCTGCAATGTGAGTGTTTTCGGTTCAGCCTTGTTTAAAAAGAAACGGAGGATTTCGCTGATAGCGATCGTAAAGATAGCAGAGGCTGGTGTAACGTCAAAAGCCAAACATAAGAAACTGGCATTAGAACAGGGGCTTTCTCACACACATTAAACGATACGTCATGATTGGCTTTGAAATGGCTGCTCAAGGCGGGAGATAACAAACTTAGCGCAAAGTAAACCTTACAGATGGTAAAAGGAACGGCAGCTTATATAAAACAACATGATGTCTGTCAGTGTTGTTTTGGGTTGGATGATTGCTATTCACAGTATAAGTGCTTAAAGACGGACAGTTAATATCCGATCTGTAGTTGGTAAATGTCTTATCATTTAGTCTAAATCCACTCTGGGCAGGCCTGAGAGAGGTTACAATTTCAAATATGCTACAGTGGTTTGGAGAGAAATGGAGCTATGAGATGGAGGGCCACCAGTGATCTTCTTGTGTGAAAGAGTCATTGTTTCTTTTTCACTGTCAAAACAGCCCCAAACATTGAGACATAGGTCTTACCTTGAAGGTATGCTGTGGTATCATTTCTGAAGTATTTTACATTATCCTGCTGGGAGGAAGGAACGGGCCAGCCTTCACTTTGCATATAAATAAATTAGCACTGGGCCAAGATCCTGTACAAATTCATAATTTTTCCTTCTTTGAACCACTTTTGTTAAATACTGCAGACTGGACAGATGGCTATCACACTTGGCCCACGTCAAACCTGCCAGAATCTATAGCTTTGAGTCTGACACATCAAAAAAAATTATTAATTTGACCCATCCACTAACAGGTGCAGAGATGAAAATATAATCGCTGTATTATTTTTCTGAGAGAACCTTTTTTGACCAGAAATGATGGTGTTCAATCCAGATTTGAGCTGTTTTAACATGGTAGAAGTTCATCTTGGTCTCACCTCCTCCTGGACTGGCTGTTCGCTTTAACCTTTAGAACCAACTAACTTGGATTTATACTAAACGAAGACTCCAGGAAAATCAGTCACTACAAGTAAGGCCATCATCATCCAGGTCCATTTTTAAAACCCTAAACTATCCCTTTGAAGTGGTAGCAAAGCTTAAAGCTAAAAGCTTCCTTCACATCAAATGTAAGAAGTAAAAGAACTACCCTACAAGAGATTAAGCAACAAATCCACAGCTTCTGTGGTGCTGTAAAGCTATATAAGTTATAATAGCCCAGTGTGACTGCCCTTTGTATATAAAGTCATTAGAACCTCATCAGTTCTGCTTGCACTGAAGCACCTCTAAATGATGCGGAACGGTGCACCCGACCCACCTTAGGTGCACGGCAGCTGGGAGAACTTGTGGGTGTGATTATGCATGTGTGTGAGGTCACGCTAAGGCCCTGAAATAGCACTTCATTAGTCATCCACGGTGTCAGGCATAGTGGACCTCTGCACCCATGCCAGCGGGCGCCACAAACACGTGCCCACGAGGGGACGCTCCATTTGGATCCCACCATCACCCGAAAGCCTCAAGGGCTTTCAGTCCACTAACGTCTTTGACCCAGTAAGGCGAGGGGCAAGCAACAAGATGAACCCACCACCTGAGGCAGAGCAGAACATTCTGGTCTGTTTTTAGCCAATGACCGCAGAGAAGGGTATCTTTCTCCCAAAACAGACTTTTGGATTCAGAGAGAGATTGCAGTTTTTCGACTTTCCCTTCTTAAATCAAACAGCGCCCATTTGAAACAAATAGTCAACCTTTTTTGCAACTTTTTTCTAATTATCCGCCTCACAAATTTCTTTCTTTTCAAGCTTTATTTCTGTTGGTTTCATTGCTTTGCAAGACTTCAACCTCTCAGTGACACAGGGCTACAATTTCCCTTCCTACAGCTTTAGGACTGAGCTTACAGTAGCACTTACAGTATTACTTTTGCACTAGGTGAAATTTCAGAGGTATAGCCACTGGACCAGAGCAGTACATCTGCCCCCACCCTCCCTAGCCAGCAGGCCCTCATTAGGAGCCTTGTAAAGGGCTTGTACCTGCCAGGCTTGGGCCTCTTCACCACTACACACCCGCAGGCTTCAGGTGCGTAAGGTGGCTGCACTCCACCAGAGGGGACAGCTTGGGCTCATTTAAGTCGATGGATTGCTGCAGCAGCCCCCTGTAAACTACAGAGCTGTGCAAGGGCAGAAAGAGGGAGTGAGTGTGGGGTGTGCAAGGGGGGCAAGGATTATAACCCTGTAAAGATGAAAGATGTGGGCAATGAGCAATCAAAGAGGAAGTGTGTCCGTGCTGATGTGGAGGGGAACGGGTACTCAGAGGTCCCAGGTCCTTCAGTCAGAGCCCCCTTGCCCCCCGTCGGTGCGCATCACAGCAGGACATTAACGGCCACAGTCGACACCATCGGGCCTGGCTAACGCCACTACGAGATGCAGCTTAATTGGTGTTTAAATTGCACTTTGTCTTGGGCTGCACAGTGAGGGATAGTTATTGCTCACACATTGAACATAAGCAAGCATCTGATTCCTTCAGTCATAAAGTTAATCTGATCTCATGATAAATGTTGAAGGAAAACCACAGGGTGCCATTTAGGCTGTTGATTTACACTCTGCTCCAATTACCAGCATGGCTGAAAAACAGCAGCCAACTGTAATTGTGGTAGAGTGTATGTATGGAGTCAGTCAACCTAGTTATATGCCGAACACTAAACTCACTTAACCTTGTTATCTTGCAGCACAGCTCCAGCCATGTAAGAGGAAATTAAATTAGTGCGGGAAGCTTTTAATGGAAAAACACTCAAAAAAACAGCTTTACATTACTTTGATTAGACGGCTAAAACAAAGAGCCATGTGTTCTGAAAGAAGGAAAAAAAAAGTGCAACTATGCAAAGTGATGCTGGCAGGAGAAACGAGACAGAAGATCATAAGAGTGATTTGCAAAAGTACTAATAATATGGGAATGTTTTCACTTTTTGTTGTAGTACAACCCCAACTTCAATCTTCTCTGTTGAGATTTTATGTGATAGACCAACACAAAGTTTGACATAATTAAGTGGAAAGAGTTCTCTTTTATTTATGTATTTTATAAAACTCTTGATAAATTGATGTGAAAATTGATTTGGACCCTTTCGGACCCTGAAAGCCGTAGACAGACGGGTTACTATTTACAAACTGACATTTGAAAGCAATTGGTTGTTTCGGTTGTATTTTATTTAGGGGTGGTCAGATTAAAAGGAACTGAATACAAACGCACATTATGCTTTTCAAATTTGTTATTAGTAAAAACAACTTTAAAGACATTGTGTCCTTTTCTCTTTACTTCAAAATTATGAGCTACTTTATGCCGGTCTACCATGTTAAATCCCAACAATATTTAATGTTTGTGGTTGTAATATAACATTACAACACTAGCATTTGTGAAAAAGTTGCTCAAATAATTTCACAATACAATGAGAATAGAAGCTAGGACTTGAAACTAACAGGTGTGACTTCGAAATTAGAAGTTGACCCACCACTTGCACATCTGAGGGCACTCTGGAAAGAAAGTCCAGCAGCTCGTTGTTGTCAATGGTGTAAGGATCCCGCAGTTTCTTTGTGAACTTGTTAACCCCTGTAGCAGGAAGAAAAGTAAACAGACAGACAGACAAATAATAAAATATACTACAAAATATTCAGAAATACAAAACTTTCAATTCTTCAGCACTTTTTCCCCCAAAAAAATAAATACATGAAAATAGGCAAACAAAAGAACTTTTCTGTTTATTTGCTTTTGATATAGTACATCTGAAATGTTTATACACCCTTCTTTGGATGTAAGGGTTAAATAGTAATTACCAACATGAATTATTTCAAAACTGGGCAAGGCCCTCAGCCCCAGGTTATCTACCGATATGTGTACAAGTGCGTAAAAAGAGAGCAAGTTTGTGAATGTGAATGTATGTCTTAAGCAATCACGCCTGGAAAAGTGCTATATAACTACAGTCCCGGATACAAGTTCCTTCAGATATGGACAAAAAGTTTATAAAAACTATATCAAAGTACTTTTTTTCCCACAAAACTCAAAAATCAGAAAACCCTGGCATTTAAAAAGAATGTGAACACTTTTGAGTGCAGCTTAATTAAAGTTGATTCACATAACTAGCATTAGCTCACCCCAGGCCAGCACGATGAACCGCAGTGGAATGAAGTAGATTATGATTGTGGCCAAAACGAGAGCTACGATCACTAACCAGCTTAAGAAAGGCACAGTCCAGTTAAATGTGCTGTAAAAGAAAAATGAGAGATTCAAATTAGGAAACATTGTAAAAGCTCATTTAACTGGGCATGCTCAGAAATGTCACCATCAGGAAATAGGAAACATGCTAACAGTTATAAAAATAAGTTACAGATCAGTCATTCGGCACCATTTAAACAATAGAAACTTTTGAGAGTCTGTTCGTTTTCTGCCGGAAAACAACTTATTTCAGTTTACTATTTAAAAATTTAAGAAATAGGTAAATCAACAACTCTGTGTCAACATGCACATGAAGTCATGTGTGTACATAAAGGTCATGCAGGTCTACATGTGATTCAGGAACTGAGTTAAAATAAGTTAGCCTGGCACGGGAAGGCAGAGGGGCCTGGCAATGTGGAAAAAGAACCAGAACATGTGGAGCGAAGCAAAGGGAAGTGGGCCCGGTGCCGAGGACCAGGCTTTCGACTCACTTCTTTATCCTCTCGCCGTAGGAGGCCACTTCATCCAGTGCATTCTGCACGCTGATGCACACGTCCTGGATGGCATAAAGCTTGTTCATGAAGCCCTTTCTCTCCGAGTCCTGCAAGAGGACAGATAGAGATGTAGGCAAGCAAAGAAGAAAGCCTGGATGAAGGAGGGGGAATATGCAGATGGACAGAATAGAGACAGGAGAGGAGGAAGAAGAGGGAGAAGACAGAGGCTGGGCACAGGCATCTCCCTGAGAACAATGCACTTTAAACAGCTTTGATTTGGAGTTGGGAGCCAAATCACCGGATATCCTGCCTGAAGTGACGGAGCGCTTTCATTCCAGGCCGTAATAGAGATATAAAGTTGGCAGAACAAATCAAAATGTTTCCCTCCTTACAAATACTCACAGGAAAAATTTGAATATGTGAATAAAGAGCTAGAATTAGACTGAAAGCCAAATGGATACATCAGTCTTTCGTCTCCCCCCTCTTTCTCTCTCTTTTTGGTCCTGCCAAGGCAGCTAGGACGACCAGGCAGAGTCCTCTTTTGTTCTGCTGGTTGGCACGCTGTGGTGATGTCACCAGCTGTGACATCATTATCATCCTTATTAACGCAGTCAACCATCATGAAAGGCTCCTCCTATTGTGAACTTTGAATATTGCTGGAGCAAGGAGAAGAAAACATCGTCAGCCTGTTTCATGTAAATCCTGCCCGTCAAACTGAAGCAAAGTAAAGAATTGCAGAAGTCATGCAACAGTCAACAAGCCACCTGCTGAGTGACAGGCAGGCGGGGACAGGACAGATCTGGACACAATGAGGTGACCCAAAGCCAGTGGCTGAGGGAGGACATCAAGACGTAGACTCCCTGATGCTGGATGTGTTTGGTGGGCATGCTGGGAAATCTAAATTTAACACAACTGCCTGTAAGGAAGGTTTAAAATGTAATTTGTAGGACAACTACATGGAATACAATGAACAAATTCCATGAAAAGGACTTCAATACGCAGTATCATGCAGAAATCGTTATTCCCCTCGAGCCTTTTCACATTTTCTCAGGTTTCAACCACAAACCTCAAAACGTCTTTTTGGGGATTTTATGTTACAGGCCAAAACAAGGGAGCACATAACTGTCAAGTGGAAGAAAAATGATGCATGGTTTTCATATTCTTTGACAAATCTTAAACGTGGTATGATTATGCATTTAACCCATTCAAATTAGATAGTCCTAAAGTAAATTCAGTTGCCATTATAACATCCTCAGTTTATAGTCACCCTAGTCTCAATATAATACAATCTGAGTTGAGACTTCAGAGGTTTGTTTGCTAGGGACAAAGTTATGGTGAAGTTTAAATAGGTCAAGTCGTTAAGCAATCTCAAAACTCCAAACTTCTCAGAAGACGGATTAATCAACCCATAATGCAAAAACAGAAAGAGCTAAAAAGTAAACCTATAATAACGGACCTGAATGTAAAGGCTGGACAAAAAGAACATTAATTGGAGATGGGGTCAGGATGATGTAGCCATGGTAACACTGGAGGAGCCAAACCTGACACCGTCCATCGTGCTCAACATGCCATCCCTGGTCAGCACAATGTGGTGACGGCATCATGCTGTGGAGGACACTTTCCTTCAGCAGAAACATTGAAGTTGTTCAGATTTGAGGGGAGGATGGGTCAGAATAATTACAGGACAATCATGGAAAGACTGTAATGGAGGTTCAGCTCCCACCAGGTAAGCCCCCCCCCTTAACATACAACCAGAGTTGGTTTAATTCAAGGCATGTTAAAGTGTTAGAATATTTCAGCCAAAACCCCCCCAAAAAAACAGAACTAAATCTAAGTGGAAATACCTGAAAATTGCTGTTTCTCCATCAAATCTGGTTGAGCTTGAGTCACTTTTCTACATAGAAATGGCTCAAGATTTCAGACCACATGTCCAAAGGTGGTAGACTCACACTACAGATAACTTGCAACTGTAAATGCAGTGACATGTATAAAATATTGACCTAAGGGACTGCAAAGAAATGGACGGCACTCTTTTCTGATTTTTTTTAATAAGTAAAACAATACGTTGTTTTCTTTCCATGGTACAATTTTGCTCTTCTTTATATTGGACTAACCAAAGCTGGTAGAAACACACACCAAAACTTTTTCGTTGTAATTGTTACCGTAGGGAGATTGGTTACCCAAAGGGGGCTGAATGCAAATGCAAACACACTTTTCAAACAACAAATTACAACAACATTTTTAAAACCAGGCATCATTAGCCCTCCATTTCATTACTTGTTTTGGTCTATGACACACAATTCCAATAAAATAAATTGAAGTTTACGTTTGTAAAGTGACAAATATAGACGTTCAAAGGAAATTTGTGCCTGCAAGGCACTGTGGGCGTCCGTCCGTCCATCCATCTATCCATCCATCCGTCCGTCCAGATTTGGACTCACTACCTGACCAGAAGGCGCATTCAGCCCCTCCACTAAGTCTGTCCTGGGTTCCCCTTCAAGTGGAGGGTTTGATAAAACTCTAAAGTGAAAAAGTAGGTCTAAGGCCACATTTCCTTTTATTAGAAAAAACAAAACTGCTTTATTGAGGAAGATGGATTCAGTATGGTAGATTAGAAAAGTAAAGCTATGAGTAATTTCTGTCTTTATACCCACAAAAGACAGCAAAGCAGTCAAAGTCATGAAACTTCAAGACCTCAGAGGCCTTCACCACATTTGGGTCTTTGAGTCCAGCCACTTTACCACAAGCCTCCCATTGAGACCCAATCTTCCTCCACCTCCCCCAAAAACCCAACGTCTTTCTTTTTTTGCTCTGCATCCAGGATCAGATAATGTGAAAAATGAACCATGGAGCAGCCAGGGAGACCACATGGCCTCCCCAACAAAACCACACAAGACAAATAGATATAATTAGACAACCTCTCTGGGTTATTTTTCTTCGAAAATATTTTACAAGACCCCCTTATATTTTCCCCCTCCTGCTCTCCTTATCCTCTTGGTCCTTTTCTTTCAGGTCCATCTGTTTTTCATTCTGCGCTCAAACAAATCTCAGGACGAAGTGTCTATTGTACTGGGTTTGGTTAGGTCGGGCCAAGATGGGCTTGGTCAGGACACATTATTTTGGAGCCCCAACTTGGGAGAGAGTGTTTTAGGGCCATGGGAGTGGTGTGAGAGAGCGAGTGGGGGTGGAGATGATAGGTCAGAGTTCAGAGGCGTATAAACCATTGCCACATGCCCTTCGGACTGCGGTCTGAATCCTATTTCCTGTCTTCAAACACGGTTCGAAGAGGCGGGAGGTAGCAATAACACTGAGGGCCGTGGAGAACCTTGTTTTCCCAGCTTCCCTGCACACTGCGCACATATGGAGTCAGGCAACCTGTTCTTATAATGGAACCTAATATGCACACAAACACACACACACCCTACAGCTATGAGATAAGGTTGATCAGCACACCTGGTCAAGCTCTGTGACTAGCAATAGTACTACATCCCCAACACACACTAATAAATTCTTCACTTCTAACAGTTAAGGCCTCTTAGTCCAAGCTTAAAAATAGTGCAATGTGATGATTCACAGAACATTTACACAAATGCAAATATTAGATGCATCCTGCTCTAACACACCTGACTCAAATGAATGGCTCATTAGCAGACGAATCACATGCTACTGAGCAAATTAACCAATTTGATTCAAGTGTGTTTGGAGCAGGGATTCATTTAAAATCTGATAGAAATATGACTTTGAATTATATTGTATTAGAACGCAATGTATTGATTCAACCTGAATGTGGAGTCATTTGGATTTCACATATCTGTTTATGTATGATAAAAGCTTGTAAAAGGACTTAAGAAGATTGTTAATTTAGTGCGCTATATGTAAACTGAACTCTATTAATGTTTGTAAAATTGCTTCAAATGCAGGCATTACAGCTAAAAAAAAAAGAGCTTGTTTTGATGGATAATGCTGCATGCATTAGATCAGTCTAATGGGGCAGACATAATCAACTGTAACTGCAGTGGCATCTGGATGAGTTGGGTAACAAAGACCTGTCACACTAACTCCCAGCATTAATGCTCCAATTGTTCATGAGTAATTAATCAACTGTAAGGAATAAAAAAATAAAAAAGTGCTTTCATACCTTTTGTGTACAGGGCATTCAAATTAGTTTTGCATGTAGAAAGTGTACAGACATTCAGAAACCTCTGCAACTACAAGTTTTTTTTTTTCTTTTTTGCAGTTTTCCACCAGTGAGATTTGGTGATTATTTTTTTCATCTTTCCTACAATCCCACTAACTGTGTGCTGTAGCAAGATAAACTCGGCTCCTCATCCAACCATTTTATGATCCATTTCTAAGGGGCAAACAGGCTGTGATGTGAGCTCAAGCTAAAGTCAGCAGAGCATCACGTTACTAGATAAAAAAAAACCTGCATTAAGACATACTGCGAATGTGAACGAAAATGTGTTTATGCAGGGAAGAAAGTCTTTGACATCAATTAACTCCCATCAGGCTGGTAGAAATATTCTGTGAGCTGATGTCCTTTTGTTGGGGGAGAGTTGCATGTTTTAATTGCACGTGTGGCATTTAGAGACAATAAATGCATCTTTTGCGGTTATGTCGAAAGTTTGCGTCATTGTTTGGATGCGTGGCGTGTGATGTGAAATCCCTGCCGAGCACTCCCTGGCAAAGCAGTTAGAAAGCTCATTAAAGCGATTCGAGTTGTTTGCTCGTGTTGGGGAGAAATTACCCTCAGTGATACCAAAGCGAGCCCAGGGACACACACTCTCACACACCTACAAAGAAACAGCCAATTCAAGCTAACCGCATTGCACTGGATGGTAAATTGTGGTAAACAATGTGGTAAACTCCTTGAAACACTTGATGAAATATTTAACAAAAGAAAGATGCGCAGTGCCCCAGAGTGCTTGAATCCTTTTTGTTTTCCCTTGCAGAGAGATGCCCTCATGGCAAAGCACATTTGTATGTAAAAGTATGAAGTGAACAGTTGTAAACTTTGCAAAGACAGTTTGTTCCACGTTGACCCAAGGCCTAGAGCAAAACAAGAGAGAGGTCAGAGAGAACTCAGTCTAATAGTATAGACTCAAATATCTGTCCTAGATCCACTGGGGGGAAACAAGAGAGCCAGTTGAGGCCATTTTAACCTCCCGATCACACGCTTCCCCCTGCTGGGTTGTGCCATAAAAATGATAAACCCAACAGTTATAAAGTAGCGACATTCCACCCCATCACACCAGGAAATGAGTCTGAACCACAAGTGACTGCTGCTCACTGCTGCTGTGCTAAAATTGCACCTGTTTTTCTTTGTTTTGCATCGCTCAGTCTGGCAACACAGTAAAAATTGAAATGTCATATAAAATGTGACAGCATGCTAATATGTGGCTCCCAAAGGGCATCTGAAAGCGCTGTTGTTGATTTTGTAACTGCAGAGAGAGTCAGTATTCCTCTCATTTCCACCCCGGGAGACGAGAGGAGGAAAGAAAAACAATTGGAAAAGCAAGGAATACTACAGGGGTGACACAAAATTAAATTTCCAAAATCTGTACAAGAACTCGAAACAAAACAAAATTAAACAGCGGATATCACTGCTGTACTGCAAATGTCGCCTACAATGTTCACCTACTTCTACAGGAAAAAAGGCATTATGACATCCGAAAAACATATTTGTTCCACATGTAAGTAACATAGTGATGGTAACAACATATTATATTTAATTAGTGAAATTAGACAGGACAAATACTGTCCAGGATTGTTGATAATAAACAGAGGCTTTATAACTCGCCTGTACTTTGCCACACAGCTGAGGTAAAAAATATAAAATAGAAGGTACTACTACAAAAAAAAAAATACACAGTTGAACAAGGCTCCTAAACTCCACTTGAACTCTAAGTAATGCAAGTAATTCAAATTCATTGGGATATAAAACAGCGTAACAAATATTCTATATAAGTCAGCGTCCCAAAAAATATGTTCTCCTCAAACACGGTTGAATACTGATTTTCCTTCTTTTCATTTTTGAGAAAGATTTGGTTAGATCTTTCCCCCCTGATTGATCAATTGCATGTTAACGTATCACTTAAATGCTGTTAAAATTTAAGATAAAGTAAAATAACATAAAGAAAATATACACCCTGGTTTTTGTAAGTGCATTTGTGCAACTAAATGTTGATGATATAAAAGGGTCTTAATATAATCTGAACATTTTAGGTATTTTTGGTAACAATCTACTCTGACGCAAGAGAAACCAAGGTATAAAAATCCCTCCCGCTCCTCCACCCAAAACTATTTAAAGCAAATAATCTACTTTCTAAAAAAAAAGTGCATCATTTCATTTTCTTTCCCTTTTTAGATTTTTAGGCAAAGTCTTACTTTTTATGAGCGAAATATTTTGGCTGCAAATCAAATGCAGCATAGAGTGCTTCTTATTTTTTATGGCAACCATTTAAATAGTTTGAATGGTTTCAACAATAGTTTTTCACTGGCAAATATTCCAAGCATTGCAAACTTAGCAGAGAAGCGGGGAACCACAGATTTTATAACTTTGGAGTTTAATAATGGCCTTTAGAGGTATCATAAAAAAATAAATAAATAAAAAAACTCTGGAAATTGCCCTTAAAGAGCATCTCTCCTTTACCAGGAAATGACAACATGAACTCAGAGTCTGTGTCAAAAAGCCTCAGATAAACCCGGGCGACTTGGCACCTTGCCAGTGCCACATGAAGGAAGCAGATGTTCCAAGTGTGTTTAATAGATAATTTATCCCATACATCTATTTCCCTCCCTCGCTCTTTGTCAAAACACATATCCGTTTATCTGAAGCATTGAAATGCACAGCATGTCTTCTCACACACAGGAATCCCATAATAGCCCTTTTTCTGCCCCTTCCTACAGCACCAAACACCCAACTGCTGAAGACCAAATCAATGACCATCGGGTTAAGATGCTTCTGTGTTCCTTTTCTGTGTTTATAGGATGAATAAAAACAAAACAACTATGTATATGTGCTAAAGATTTCCCCCATAAAGCCAAAGTCAAACTCTAGTTAAAACTGTCAGCTGAAGGTGGGCCAGACACACACACAATGCTCCACAGCGCTAATTAGTCTCTTCACCCAGTCAGGTCCCACAGCGAGGATAAATATACACATATGTAAAAATAATAATTAAAAAAAAAAATACGGAAAAGTCAGTGATGACGCTGACTTATTTTCAGTTTGACCTCTGCTTCGTACCCTAAAGAGAGAAGTTTCTAGTGTTATGACTGAACGTGTCGTTAATGCGTCTGGTTGGCAGGAGGTTGTTCGCCACTGATCATCTTTACCCATCTCCCCGTGGAGCCTCTCATCACCTCCGCCACGCCAGCTCCTCTATCAGGCTCAAGGTCAGGCTCACACACACAAATGGTCTCCTGATCAGCCCTTACCATACTACCCACTTCTGCTGAACTCCACCCGACCCACACCCACCCACCCACCCACCCCGCCTCACCTCTGTTCCCTTGCTCCTGCACTCTCCTTCCCATGTCCTTCCCAGGATCCAGCGTGGCAGGGTGTGATGAATGGGACATTATTACTCTTGTCCGCTGCTGGCCTGATTTTAGCTCATCCACTTCTGTCTCATCAGACAGTCTGTGTCTCCATGTCTGGCCTTAAAACATATGTTACTGCCCGACCTACCTCGGATCTATTTCAGTCATTTCCACAGTGAGAGTCGATCCGACCTTTAGTAGGTTAAGGAAAGGTGCTTGCAAAAATATTTTTCACCACCAATGAAGCATATTTATCTTTTAAGGAATTAAATGGGGTTAAGTAAAATGTGATTTATCTCTTCACTCTCCGAAGGCGACAAACTTTGGCATACCTTTTATTGGATATGCACCCTCTGAGAGACGGAGGCAGTAGAGGCAGATGTGAAAATCCACAGTCTTAAAACTTTGTTTTAGAAAGAAAGAAAAAAAAAACAATAAGAATGAGAGTGCACAGCCACAAAGTGAGGGGATCACTTCTTCAAAAAGTAAATAAAATATGCATCCTCTCTGTGCTCATTACAGATTTATGACTCTTGTTAAAAGAAAAGGTGGCGGCTGCCTTCTTGCATGTCTGACTTTCAAAAATCAGACGACACTGCTGTCAAGTGTTGTGCTCCACATTCTGTCCAATGAGAGACCGGGAGGGCTGAGTGTGTGCCATCTTCAGCATCCTGTGCAGCGAGAGGCGCGCAGAGACTTACTTTTGGGTGGATGGGAGCACGGCAAAAAAAAAACGAAAAAAAAAAAAAAACCTCACCTAACATACAGGGAGCGTACCGTGCAATTCTTTGATGCATACTTCATCAATGGAAAAGTTCAGCTGGTTCAGCCACTTTTCTGTGTGTGTGTGTGATTAAGAACGGCAACACTTGGGGGAGTTGACGTTCTTGCGTCAGGCATAATGAGTTTTGGGATTTGCAGTGATGATATGAAGAAGTTTTGCTGTTCATAAAACAACTTTAACACAAAAAAGCACCCACAACCTTGTCGAAGTCCCCCCACCAACACACACACACACGCACACGCCCACGCACACACACACACACACACACAAGTATAACGCCTTGCAAAAGTATTCATAATGCTTGGACTTTTATTAGCTTTGTCACTTTGTTTGAGATTATAAATCACAGACTAGCACACGGTTTAATTTTGAAGTGAAAACAAAATAGCTATGTGGTTGTTTTTTTTTTGTTTGTTTGTTCATGAAGACAATCTTAAAAACATGAAAAAATTCAGCTCTTTTTGCTGTGGTAAAGTATTACTAAATTAAATCCAAAGCAACCAGCTGCCTTCAGACGAAATTAAAATATGTGAAGTTTTCCACAAGCCAGTTAGGAGACGCAGCAAACGTGTGAAAGAAGTGCATCGGACAGATGAAACCAAATTGGATTTGTTTGACTGGCATGCCAAATTTTATGTTGGGAAACCAACACCGAACAAATATTCCTCATGGTGAAACAACCTGGTGGTGGCAGAGTTATACTGTGGGGAACATTGTGGGGGAAAATTTTAGATGCGGCAAAACTTAGACAAAGGTGAAGACATTTAAGCAGGATAATGACCCCAAACACATAGCCACAGATAAACAAAATGCTTCAGATCAAAGCATATCATGTGCTTGGCTGTTTGAGTCAAAGCCTAGAACTAAGTCCAAATGAGAAATCGAAGCCAGCGCTTAAAATTTATGTGCAAAGTCGGTTCCAATCTGTCTGAGCTTGAGTTATTTGGGGTAGAAGAATGGGCAGAAGCCCATGTGCAGAGCTGTTAGAGACATAACCCAAAAGACGTTTAGACTGTGATGTAATTTCAGCAAAGGGAAGACCGTTTCACTGCAGGTAAATGAAAGTTTTTGCAAACTTGATCTCATGTTACAAGAGCAGCTTCTTCTGTGTTTGCAGTGCTACCTACAATGCTTGTGGCAAACTGCGCCTGGACTTATTATGACTCCCGTTCAACAAGAAACTCGGGAAAGTATTTCAGTTTGGTTATATGAAAATTATTTTAAGTTGCTTTATGCTTAATGCCTTAACTACTATTCTTAGTGGGAATCATGTTATCCTTTTAACCACAAAAACTACTGCTAAATGAAGCACTCTAAGCTGCAATTATATCCAAATCACCATGTCAGCTTCTATCAGCTAAACTCAGGAAACACACACAGTCCAACCTCCGTCGACAGCTATCACCCAACGTTAGAGAAGATCAGCAGGGACACAAGGACATTACACAAAAAGACACGAGCCGCTTGTCATGCTGGAGCTCACTTATCTCCCCCCCATCACCTCAAAGAGCAGGCACAGGCGTGGCCCCGGCAGTGGGCAAGTGGGCCAAACGTGCAGTGTGAGGAATATCAAACTGAGACACGGACAGAGGACAGGTGCTGACGAGGACGGCAAACAGAGGCCGTCGGACAGACGATGAGCTAAGTGGCAAACTGGAAGACAGTGACACACAGCAGCAGGAATCCGTGCCAGAGCCACACACACGTTAACTTACCACCATCACTCGTATCCACTCAAAGTGCCAGGAAGCCAATATATCCTCGAGGATATGGTTTTTATCATGGCTGTCCTCCCAGGGGCCTTGTTTAGGGTCCTTGTGGATAAATTAGAGTGAAATTTTCTCTTTATAAGCCAAAGCAAATAAAATGTCATCTTTAGACAATGTGGATGTTGGGTGCTATACATTGTTCTCACCAGGTCCAATGAGAGCTTCGATCATTTGGAGGGACCAGCTTCAGCCTTAATCTCATTTGTTGATACTCACCTTTGTTTATATTTATATACAAGTTATACAATTTCATAAGTAAAAGAAAATATACTGACTTGCATGTTGTGTCTCTTATTGGGCTGTTTTTTTACATTTTGTCACATTACAACCACAAACCTGAACAAATTTCATTGGAATTAATGTGACGGACCACCACAGAGTGGAGAATAGCAAACATTTTCGGACATGAGTGCACCCTCCACTCAGCTCTCATGTTGTAAAGAAGGTGTACTCCAGTGCTGTTCTGCCACACATAACAGTTTATCTATAAATCGCAAATTTTAATTTTGGTCTCATCTGACCCATACACCTTCCAGAATTGTTGGATTTCTGCAGCCATTCCTTTGTAGTCTTGCAGTTGTGCCACACCAATTAAATCTTTTCAGAATGACGGTGCTCTGTGAGATGTCATACGGTTGAAATGTTTTTTTTTTTCTATTATTATTATTGTAACACTGATTTAAACTTCTCTTTATGTCAGAACTGCCTGGTGTGTCCTTTGGTTTTGTGAAGCAGTTTGTTCACTAATGTACTCTATTGAACCTCTCAGACCTACTGAGATTAGATCACCCACAATTTGACGTTGTTTACCAAGTAGTTACCTTCTGAAGACTGTTTGTTGCACTAGATTTCGTTTAAGCACATTGGACTACAGGGGTGTAAAGAGAAATTCATGGCACATTTTTATTTCCATTTTTTCTTCTCTTTAACAATTTGTGGTGCATCAATTGATCACATGGTGTGGTTGTAGTGTGACAAAAGTATGGAAACCTTCATGGAAAACCAATGTTTTTCAAAAGGACTGTATGTTTATTGGTAGCTCAAAGCCATAACCTCTACTCTGTCGGAACAATGCTGATTGCAATTTAATTCTTCATCATTCAGGGCAAATGAACAGAACAGGACAAAGTGGAAGCAAAAACAATCAAAAAGTGTTGTGAGAACAGCAAAGTTCAGATTGAAGAAGCAGACACAGAAAGTCAAAGAGAAGGACAGACGTGTGTATCAGGGGAGAATACAGATAGTGAGAAATGATCCATCAGATGTATGTGTGTGACAGAAAGAAGAAAAGCAAACATTTCAGTTTGTTTTGCATAGTGAGACAATACTCCTCTGCGTTCCTTTCACCCGATTTTTTTTTTGTTTGTTTGTTTCGAGTCCTCCCTCTATTAGCCAAACATGATTAAAATGCAGTTCCTACCGGCGTCTCTGCTGAACAGCCGAAAAAGAGACAGCGAAATGGGAAGCAAAATGAAGCAGATAAGTCAAAAGCATCTTTTACAGCGCAACGCCTGTCATCTCTCACTGGCGCCGTGAAGAAAACAACACAACCTTTTTTTTCCCTCTCTCTTCCCTTCTTTCTCATTCTTTTTCAGCGGTTAAAACCTCCCAGGATACCTGAGGACAACCCCACTGCATCACAGGCTCAATAGCCTCCACAAAGCAACATTTCAGTCACGTTTTTTTTTTTTTTTTTTTTTTTTTATCCAATTGATATAATTCCCAGTGCTCTCCTTAGTCCAATTACATTATGCCATGTCCCTGACTCAGCAATCTGCAAAGTGCCGTGACTGGGACTGAGAGAGGAGATCTGGGGCTCAGGAAGGTGCTGCACAGCTGCTAAATGTGGCTCTGCAACTTGTTCAAATTATACATATTTACCTTCACTCAAACGGTTTGCCTTAAGTGTGAGTGTATTGATTGCTTAATGGCCCATAAAGAGACAGAAAATTGAACAGGCATGAGCTGAAAAAAAACTACAAAAAACAAAACAAAGAGGTCCAGTAGACAGTTTATATCAGCCTCACGACTTGGATTTAAGGCTGTGGCTTCTGAAATCAGATACGATCATCATTAGAGTATTGCATGCTTATGTGTATGCAACCGCAGTAGCAATGTCTATTTCGGCGAGGCATTGAAATGGATCCTTACAGATCCAGAAAAAAATGAAAAAGGCTAATTGGTCACACAAGAGAAATAGCAAAAGGTCTTAGTACCTGGAAGTCAAAGTTTTCAAGTTCCTGTTTGGAAATTCAATAAGAGTGGCCACTGAAATCAAAATTCTGACTTTAAAAGATTGCAAAACAGCCCCGTGTTCACTATTTAATATGCAGCGCAAATAAAACAATGTGTTTTGCAGGTGAGTGCTATTTAAAAGCACTTATTTTAAATAGTTTACACCTGTCTCGTTAGAAACAGTTGAACCTGTTAGAGCCTCTAAATGTGAAGTTGTTCCATTACTGTTGGAATGTGTAAAATGGCTTTCACTCAGCTTTTTACTGTTAATAGTAGTTAATCGCAAAACTATGAGCAAATCCTCCTGGTTTTCCATCTTGCAAGCAGAACATACTCATTATCATGAGCTATCCAAAGCCTAATAACAAGTTGTGCCACCTTTGATTACAATACCTGCCATGAAGCCTGTGGGATAGCTAGCAATGAGTCAACTCTGCCTCATTTGTTTGAGCAAGAATGACTTGTAAAATGTCACGCTGGAGCATCTCAATCAGATTTACGGCTTCAACAAAGCCACTCTAGAGATGCTTTTTTTTTTTTTTTTTTTCTGACCCAGCGAGAGGTGGACCGGCTCTTGTGTTTTTATTGTACCAGGATAAAAAAAAAAATCTCTTTCAATGAAATCCTGGCCAATAAGTTGAAACATTATCAACAACGGCGACAAAATATTTTGGGGATCGTCTACATGTTGCAAGTGTCAGACAGGTCTGTGCGTTCGTTTTGTATTTCGATGTTTTTGGCCGCAGGTCTCTCAAGTTGATGAATGTTTTGCTTATTGCTGCATCATTAACGCTGAGCTTAACTGAAGCAAGCGAGGCCTGCAGAGCGTTAGATGGTGGTCTGAATTCTTTGAATAATTCATTAATGCATCCTTACGTTTACTTGGATCAAACTGTGGTTTGCTGGATCCCTAAAGCCTGAGAAATTGCTCTGTAACCTTTCCCAGACCAATACTCATCAATGACTTTCTCCTCTGTTTTTGAATTTCTTTTGATTAAGGCTACATGTGATCTGTTCCTTTCTGAAGTATTTGAGCCAACTTCCTGTTGGCAGATTAGGTTGACTTTAGTTATTTACTGATTCTACAGATCAGGCTGAAATCAGGCATAGGTGTGACAAATAAAATTGAGTCAAAAACATGATTCCTCACAGTTAATCAATGATTTAACATGGAAAGTATTTAATGGTAGGTTGGATGTTTGTTTGTTTCTTTTTGTTCCTCTTCATAAGTTAAATCTTGATGTGAAAAATGTTGTTCTATTCATTCAAGTGACTGAGCCGAATTTAAACAAATTAAAAATAAATAAAATGTTACTCATGTGGTTAAAGCTACAGCAATTCTCGGTGGCATAATCTCATGCTTTTGTAGCAATGTTCACTACTGGTGTCGACAATTGTCTGCTAAACTGCTAGTTTAGCAGTTTGATATTGTAGAGAGTCTGGGTGGAAGGTTTAAAAGTTTAAGTGCTGCGTAGAAAAACTACGTAGTCACATATTCTGTCCCCCTCCCAAGTCATATCTGATAAAAGATAGGACTACAAAATGTACTTTTTTAGTATATACCAAACAACAATGAGGTACTCGATATAGCATATAGAATCAAAAAAAGGACAAAAAACTTGTATGAATATTCTGAAGAAAGGTTTTTTCTTTATATTCTGTTGCTTTTTAGTAGGAACAGGCAGAAAATAAAATTGAAACTTCTTCAGGTAAGTGAAGTTACCTGATGAATTTCAGGTAATAGCTAGGCTTTGTGTCAGACTATATTATTCACAAAGCATGTCTGTCTCAAATATGCTAATTTCTGCTGTGATCAGTGATGTTCTTAAAAACTCCAAAGGGTCAAGCAAACAGCACTGCCTTAGTGTCTGAAAGACCACCCAGCAAATAACTCACCTTCACTCAACAAAAGTGCAAAAGTTTAGGAATAATGAGTTTTCTGTTTTCCCTGTGAGGATAAATTTACCAAGAAATGGGACAGGAAGGCACTTTTCCTGTAGATACATGTGTGTGAGAGAGATATTGATAGATATACACACAGGAAGAAAGAGAGAGGAGGTGCACACGGCAGTAAGCCCCTGAGCAGGACATGATTGCAGTGTGTATCTTATCTGTGTCAGGTCCTCCTGAGGCTAGTGGAGCCTAGCTGAGCGGAGCACAAGCGCTTCAGTGACCAGTCAACCGTGTGAGGGTAATCTCCTCACTCCTTCACTCTCTATCTCTCTCTCCCATTCACTCTATCTTTCTCCATTTTCCCAGTAAGCCCCCCTGTGGGAGAAAGCTGAGCTGCACACACATGCGTGTTAGATGCTCACAGAAACAGACCAACACATTTATCCACACACACACACACACACGCACACACACCTTGTCTCTCGCACACACACATAGCCTAAAGGTGATTGCATTCAGCCAGCTCTGTATGTGGAGCCTACAGGTGAGAGCAGACATCATGGGCTAGATTACACAGGGAAGACCCTGTAGCCAGCAGAATGGAGGTATCATCAGTATTATCAGCCTAACTCTGCTCAAACTGTACTTTAAGAAGTTTTATAGTTTGACAACAGATGACATCTTTAAGACAGCTGATTAAATAAGTAAGGGTGCTGAGCAAATAGATAAGTTTATATGTGTTCTATTTAATTATGTCAATGGAGATCTATTTAAATCCCATCTGATGTTACAGTGCCTCGAAAAAGCATTTACACCTCCTGGCCTTTTCACATTTTGTCACATTACGACCACAAACTCCATTATACCTTATTGGGAAATTGTGATAGACTGACACAAAATAGAACTGGATTTTAAAGCTTGAGCAAAAATGACGCATGTCTTTATTTTCTGATTTTTATTAATAAAATCTGATGAGAAAACATGTTAGAGTTTCCAAAACACTTGGGACTAAGGAAGAGGTTCAGCTTCCAGAAGATCAATAATCCTGAACATTCAGCCAGAGCAACAGGGCCATTCTTTACATTAAAGCATACTCATATTTTACAATGGCCTAGTCCAAGTCCAGACCCAAATCCAAAATGTCTGAAAACAATGTAAACTTTTTTTTTCCACTTGAACACATCACCTTGTGTTGGTCTATCTTCATAAACTCTCAACAAACTGCAATGAAGCTCGTTGTGTGACAGAACGGTATGACCAAGGCATCATACCTTGTTCATACACAGTGGGAATTCAGGTCCTGTTTGCTGTAAGCTGACATGAATCAACATAACAAATGAAGCGACATCCTCTGTAATAAGCCAACAGGAAAACATACAGCAGGAAATATGGTAGGAGAATTGAAGAGAAAGATTTAGTGCAGGGTCTCAATGGAAATGCTAAATGCAGGGTCTACCATCAACCAATCATAATTAATCTCATTTTAATCAAGACCACATATTGACAAAATAAATGTCATTCTCAATTTAAAATCCTTCTTGCGGTTAAATTATTGAATAAATAAACAATTATATTGCATATTGTTTCTAATTTGTCTTTTAGGTTCTTTAACCATCTGATTGGTGCAAAGTGCTATTATACCCATCCAAGTGTTTCAGAAACCCACTGATCATTCATGCAACGTCTCTGTCCACAGTGCTTGACATTAGCATTGGGGACATCTGTGCTTTCTGCTGCTTGTTGCAGATTTTTTTTGCACTGAGTTGGTATTTTAGGCTTAAATAGCTTTGGTTATAGTCCAGCTCCTTTCTGCACAATCAGATCACTTTTTGAAGCAAAATTTAACTAATTCATCAACTAATTAAGTAGGCTCAGAGAAGTTGTACACTGCTGTGTGCGAATGTCGCTTGCGTGTCAAATTTACGGACGCACCAGAAACAAGGTTCAGCTTAGAACTTTTGCATGTAAATAAAAGTGTGATCAACTGCCTTTAAATATATGTAATTAACTAATCAAAATGAATGTGTTAAAGTTCTGGCCCTTGAAACATTTGTTCATCTCTGCCTTTCTTTCATCCCTCACGTTCCTGTCGGCTCGGCTTTAACAACTCAGCCGTCCCAATCAATTAGCCGACATGCTGGACTTTCATTGAGATTAAGTGACTAATATCAGCGCTTGCTCACGAGAAAGACACTTTTCACGTCTGCCCAACAATCTGCTAAGTCAAACCACATGTGGTAGGCTAAGGCATAAAGCCTGCAAGGGGTCCTCTCAGCAATGAAAAACAGGTGCTGTACTTTTTGGCCATGTAATACCCCATTTAGCCTCTGGAGCAAAGGTTATCCCGCTAATAGCTGCCTTGTGGTGCACAGGGAAGAGCTACGCACATGGCCGTATTGAACATCTGGGACAGATTGTACATACTTGCAACATATGCTTCAAGTTCAATTAAAATGAGGCCTTGGCACATTTATTAATCTTTTTCCCCTTCTCCTCGCTCTCTCTTTCGCTCCTTCTGCTCTTCGAGGTCTCTCCTATAGGTTTGTGCCATAAAAGAGGCCTTCTTTGACCCGTCCTTCATACTTACTCATACCATCTGAAGCTGTAGCTCGCATTCAGTGCAAAAGATAAGTTTGCCCAGCTCTGGAAGTGTTATTTGTTCTGCGTTTAACCGGGCTGGAGGCTGAGCAAAGGGAAGTGAGAGAATGTGTCAAAAGAAAAAAGAAAAAGCAGCCGAGGAGGTGAGTGAAGGGAGAGTCAGAGGAGAGCAGAGATGTATGCATAGAAAAAAGTAAAATGTCCCCCTTTCAACCTCTGTACAGCTTCAATGAAATGCTAACAGTGAAGGAAAAAGATGGATCAAAATGTATGAAGCCAGAGTTGGTAAATTGTGGCTTTTGTGGCAGCTGTGCTATCCAGCACCCCCACCCTCTGTGAGCAGAGAGCAGGACTTTTTTTTTTTGTGTGTGTGTGTGTGGGGGGGGGGGGGGGGTAATCAGTTTGGGACCAAATCTGACTGCATCCACACAAGCTGCCTCTGCACCTCATTTCAATATAAAAGTGGAAGAAAAAAAAAACATTTTTATAAAATCTGTAGCTTTCCAAATGCCTATATTTTTTATTTCTAACCCTGAGAGGAGGGAGGAAATGCAATGAAGGAGGACAGATGTAAAGAAATGGTTAAAAAAAATAAATAAATAAATGAAAAGGGTTCAAGGTTGTCTGGTGCATATCTTCTGTTTGTAGCTTCACTCGCTTCCCCTCCCGCACATCACAGCCTCTGAACTTCACAATCATGAAACTTTTTCTTGTGCATCACCGTGGGAGAGGATGTAATTCTCACATATCTTTGTATGCTCATCACCAAACTGGCAGCCCGGCTGACTAACTAGAGGAATGACTGTTTGACCATCTGCACTGCATTTTTTACTCTTTTCTTCAGTGCTTGTGTAAGAAAATAACACAGTCTTCGTAAAGTCTGTCTGCAGGCTTACTGCTAAAAGGTGGGCGTAATTACGCAGTGCATGCTCTTATGGTAGTGTAAACTCACGAAAGATTTCCAAAACAAATAATGCTAATTACTATATTGCACTTTACTTGCTAACCAGCAAAGTGCACTATGTTCTATGCCCTGCATCGCATATCAGATACAGTGCCTTGGAAAAGTATCCATAACCTTTGAACTCCTTAGTGGAAAATAGACAACCTGAGCACACACATCCCCATAGATAGCTATATTGGTGGTGGCAGAATGATGCTGCGGGAATCCTCATCAGACAATCAGCAGCAGCTGTAGGATGATGGCAAGGAGACTTTTCAACACCAAAGCACAATTACAATTTTGGAGAAGTTTGTTTTTTCTCCATCACATCAAATCCCATTAAGCTGCATTGAAGCATGTCGCTGTAAAGTGACAAACGTGAAAAGGTTCGAGCCGTAAGCATTCGTCTGCAGAACTGTGTACGGTGTTTTCGAACTTAGAAAAATAATTAAGAGTTGGATCTTTAGTAAACTCTTTGATGCTTCTTTCATACTCTGATGGGGTAAATCTTATTGCAGCATTGGAAGAAAACAAATGTAAAATTAAATGAAACGTCTAAAACAAAAATTCAAACACAGAAAACACGAGTAAGTGTATACAAAAAACAGATTTTTTTGGAGCGGTTGGGTGGGGGGGATTACAACTCCCAAGTGGAGCATTTTTCAGGTCCTATCCAGTGGCATTTGTTTCAGTAGCTGTTCCTACAGTGTAACGAGCGGAGGCCGTAAAGCAGCCACCTGTTGTTACCTGATATTGTCTGGACAAGGACAGATGCTGTTTTACTGCAACATAAAGGCACAGAGAACGGACCTAAAAAGCTAACTAAGCACTTTAAATAGGTGCATGTTCCCAGAAAGAAGGTTGTGAAGCTTAATGTTATTAAATGCAAATTTCACACAGGAATACAGAAAGGAAAATCCAAGGAGAGTACACCAACCACTTCAGGAGACCAAAATGAAACAAACTACAAAGTGGAAAGGTGAGGAATGCGCCATGCATGTACCCAAAGAGAAAACTTAGAAAAGGTTAAAAGGTTGTACAATCTGTGAACATGTGTTTGTGCCTCAGGCGGTGAGAATAACTGAGCAGGGGGAGGAGATGTGAGGGGAAGAAGCAGTCATTTTGTTAGTCTGTATGTGTTTCTGGACTGTGAAGCAGTGTCAATCTCTCCTGAGGCGATGTGTGTGTGCGTGTGTGCGTGGGTGTGTGTGTGTGTGTGTTGAGTGCTTCCCAGACATGAGAAATAATTACCTTGTCATCTTTGTCAAAATCCTCATCCTCATCTTCCAGCAGGTCCTCCACAGCTTGCTGACAGATGCAGCGGAATGAGAAAAACAAGGGGAAAGAGGCATTAAAAACATTAGATAAATATCAGATAAACACAATCTCAATGGCCAAAGAGGGACATTAAAGCTGATTGGTTATGCTGATGTCTGCCTAGAATTTGTTAATGAGTATGGAGAGCCTGCAGATAGCACAACTACTGGATTTATGGGTGCTAAAAAGTCATCAGTCTTCAGAAGTATAAATTTAATTTTAGAACCATTCTGTTGTTCAAACATGTTGACACTTCTGGTAGTGCAAGCAAATGCTCTGACTTTGAATTTCAAAGGACAGAAGATTAAAGTCTATTGAACTACGTAAATTACATTGCAATAAAAAAAAAAAATGTTAAAAATCAGATGACACAACATTCTGCTGGGAGGGAACAAAAGAAATATTCTGATTCTGCTTGGCCTCTAGTGAACGCCTTAACCTTTTGCATTGGTCTGCAAACTCCTCCTCTACTTTCAGTACATCGACCTATTTCACTGCTTTCTTGTTCTAGCAAAAAGATGCTCTGTGAGAGAATGAGAGAGAAAAGCCCAGAGTCCTAAGCCCAGAGAGAAAGTCACAAAGAACAGCAACTATTTGCTTCAGTGAAGCAGGACCGGTAAAACTGGAGCCGGTGTTGCTCTGAAGCCCCAAGACGCCACGGGACATACTGTACAACAAGAAGAAAAATTAGTTGCCTTAAAACACAATCACATGTGCACACTTTCAGAACAACAAATGCTGCGTAGCACAACAATGGTATGAAGAAGTTATTAAGCAGCAGAAGTTTTACGTTCACATCAAGAGGCATTCAAATGAACCAAATTCAGATTTTAATATCTATACTAGTGTTTGGATATACAAAACATAATACTGATTTATCAATAAAGTGTTTGGTGACGAAAATCACACAATTCTTAGCTTGACTGTGACTTGTGCTTAGAAGCTAAAAATCCTGTTTCTTTGTGATCTGTGAATGCACCATGAGGAAGAACAGCCAGGTTTCTGAAACTACAACATTCTTTGGTGAGTAAGTTGTTGCTGATGAAAACAAAATCCTTTTAGTCAACTACTTTCGATGCCAATAAGAACAGTGAAAATAAAAAAATTGCCTAAGATGCCATTTTTACTTTGTGTTTTACGCAAAGTTATGTGAGCTATTCAGTAATCCAGTCACAACAGCTATATTTTGGAGGGTGCACATCATTTCAATCTTGTTATTTTTCTAGTTTTGTTCATTTCGCACCTGATTTTCCCAGAAACAAAATGGAGAGGTCTGCCACAGGATGTAGATTCATACTCCACCCGGGGGGGATTCTGACAATTAGTGTTCAATGACAGAGACAAGGCCAGCTTTTCTTTGTGGCCATTCCTAATTTCAGTGTCTGAATAGCACAGGTCATTGCTGAACTTTACTCACCCTCTATCTGTCAGTCAAACATTAGAGTCACGAGGCCACACTCTTGCTTCAATTGTACATCAGCAAACACTGATAGTATGAGTCAAACACAGTGGTCAACCCCAGAATTTATCTGCTCTCTGCCAAGTGTTGTGTTACACAGTCCCAAACTCCCTGTAAACTTTCATCAGGCCCCGACTTCACCACAGCCCTTCCCACCTCCAGATACAGCACAAACTACTTTGGAGTCATCCAAAAATCATTACTTAACAAGACAATGGCCTTTGTCCTTTTTTGTTTTCCACTGGAATACGGGGGGAAACTGTGCAGCGGCTGACATAAGCCTCTTATGTAAATGCAGCTTCCCACACAAACAAAGAGGAGTTCAGAACAGCAGAGTTGAAAGGGTAGAATCAATAGCCTGGATGTTTGTGAGTGTGTTCTATCAATAGCTCTGAATCACTTGGGTAAAGAGTTGTGCATGTATGAACAAAACTCCACATTTTTTACTGACAGAGGAGGAAGTGGTTACTCCGGCTGTGAACTCCATCATCCTCCAGACAAATAAGCACGAACTGTTCACATTTGACAGTCTCTTTATTGACACAGAATACACCCAGCACCATATCATCCCGACACCAGAAAAAGAAAGTCTTGCACTCAGCAAAGACGAAAGATGTTTACACAAGTCTGTAAAATGAAAGCCTTGTGGCATTTCCAAGCAAATGAACTATAACTGTTTAAAAAGACATCACAATTCCCCTCGAATCTATTCACGCATGCCAGCATAGCAGCATAATAGAGTCCTCCACACAGAGGGTTTACCAGGGCACGCCTGGCACATGTTCCGAACTTTAAACAAAGGAATAAGCGTGAGCTAGCTGGAGAAGCATGACCTACAGAGACAGGGAGAATGATAGAGTCGTTTGTCTCCCTCTGCTCTCTGCTCCGCTCGCTCCCTTCTATTGCCTCTGGTTACAGATAGAAGTCATGTTTCCTGCAATGAGACACAGTGTAAAATTAATAAATAAAACGACACGGAGCATGTCATCTGCCCTGAAGATTGCCACGGCTAAATGCGCGCACTGGCGTTTCAGTAAGGGAGGATATAAATTACCACAGCTGATGAATTTCAAATATCTTTTATTCATTCTTTGAATTCCTCTCTTCTTGTCTGCTTCCTTTCGTCTTTTTAAGATCTGTTTGGTGAATTTTTTTTTTTTTTTTCATTCGCCTGCTTATCCCTCCATTATAATGTTGTTTGAATAACTATCATTACGCTGCGCTGGCATCAAAAAGCCTCACTGTCGACAGGATCGCACTGCCTGCAGAGCTGCTCCAGTCAGTTCAATATATACCAAGCCGAAGATTACCATATTCAGACCAATACAAATAATACAAGGCTGATGCCGGGTATTACACTGTGCCCCCTAAATACATAGATTAGATGTTGATAATGTAAGTGAATACAGTGACATTGAGAATTTTAATGGCTCTGAAAGTATAAATGTATCTATTTGGCCCAGCTTTAGAGCCAAGAAGCTGGGTTGGAGTAGAAGCCATGCAGCATGACAAGGATTGTTTTCAATCATTGCATCTCCTATTACGCCTGCTCACTGGAAAAAAATATGTACCTCTATGCATGTGTGTTTGTATGTGCATAATCTTAGTTATAGTAGGGAGCCAGCAGAAAGAAAAATCGAAGATACACCACAGTGAAACCTTGTGTACATAAGCATTAGCTGTAAATTACAAGATTTGGTTGTGGATAAGCAGTGCAAAAACAAAATATTTTCAGCAGCTGCCTTTTTGGTACCTGCTTGCATGGCATCAACAGTGCAACAGCACCCCTAGTGTGTTTTTATGGACAGAGACAATGGGCTCAAGGTTGCAGAGAGCTATCGCTGTCATTTTGTGACTGGAGAACACATGACTCAACAGTGCTACTGTATGACTGTATGTTGACGTTTTTCACACATTGGAGCTTAACAACAATAAAGTTCAGTGTGTTTTAATGTGATGAAAAATGGTAAAAATATTTTAAAAAATTTTGTGATATGCATTCATAATCAGCCCCACACAGTCAGTACTTTAGAAAACCACCCTACTCTGTAATCACAGCTGCAGTTCTTTCAGAGAATGTCTCCAGGTTTTTACATCTTGAAAGTAGCATTTTTATTTATTTTTTACCTTTTCTTCTTTGCACAATAGCTTAAGAGTGGTTGTACTGCATGGGGACGGTCTGTGAATATTAGTTTTCAAGTCTTTGCACATATTGTCAGTCTAATTTAGTTTGGGACGTTGACACATGCATATGGTTTGGTTTAACCAATCCTCTGGCTGTATGTTTTGTATCATTGTTCTGCTGACCCTCCGTCCCATTCTTAACTTGTATTTTTGCAACAGGGTTTTTTTCTAGGATTGTTTGACGTTTCTGTGCACACATCTTCCCCTCCACTTTGACTTGATTCATTGCTAAAGAGAGGTTTCCTTCCCATCCTCATGATGGATTGAACAGTGCATCATGGCATGTTCAGTGCTTGTGAAATCACTTTATTAGCTAGCCCTGCTTTCAGATGCTCCACAACGTTATCCTCTGAACTGTCTGCTGTGCTCCATAATCTTCGTAAAGCTATGATGCACTTTTCAGATTTATATGTGCACAAAGTGTGTATTATCTTATTTCTGATTGTCAATAATTATGTTGGTCAACCAACATTAAATCCCAATAAAATACATTGAAATTTGTTGAGGTGCCATGATAGAGGGAGGAGGGAATGGATATATTTGCAGGTCACTGCTCATCTAAATAATACTAACCACATTTTTATGTCATAGCCCTGTATGGACTTACACATAAGTTGAAAGACAGTAAAGGAAAACAACTGCGATTTCAGTAAATCAATTTCCTTGAATCTAAACTGAGCATAACCTGTTTGGATCAATGGACCAAGTGCTTACAGCAGCTCAGGAAGAGGGAAAGTAAAATTGCACAACCTGAACTAGCAGCAGCATCATTTTCACCCTTGCTCAGGAACACCTCTGAGCACGCATCTCTTTCTCCTCCCTGGCCAGACGGAGTTCCACTCTTTCCCCTCCTCACCTTCTCAATGACAGCCGCAGGGGGAATTGACGCGGAGGCAGACATCCAGGTGAACACGAAGATATACTTTTTCCCTTCTTTTTTTTTTCTCCCATTCCTATATCCCTCCTTCCTTCCGTCCTCCTGCTGTTTTTCCTCTTTGATATGTAAGGGGGTTTTAACCTCTCCAGCTGCTGAGGCTTGGCGTGGTGGCTGGCTGGGGGATCTCAAGGCCCTGCTTGGTATGCACTGTCCATGAGTGTGTATATGCGTGTGTGCACGTGTGCATCGCCTACACTACAGTTTCTGCAGACTAGTGGAGGGCTGCGCGTCTGATAAGACTGAGCCAGGCCGACTCACATGGGGGGGGCTTCACAAGCTGTCAGAGCCATGGCCCTCAGAGGGGGGCCCTTCCTTCTGCACTGCCCGAGCCAGGGCTCACCCAGTGGGGGGGCTGGATAGGGTTGAAGCTGTGGTGCTACTGGAGCTGCAGGCTGGTCGTAGGGGGTAATAAGGCTAGCTATATATTCAGAAATGGAAAACCACATTGGCAAAGATTTGAGTTTCTGTAAGTGAATATGTTATTGCTATATTTTAGTGCTTCAAATATTTCAAAGATTAAGCAGCCATTTAGTAAACCTAATGATGAAAGATGACATTATGTTACAAATAGAAATACACTGAGAAACCAATGAGCTGCTGCTCAGAAAGTAAAACAATCAACCTTTTTCAGAAGAGTGATTGCACACGATCAATTTGTGGTTAGTTACTTGTGGCTAGTTAAGTTAGTTACTAGTATCGCCGGGTATAAAAAACTTTTTCTTTATTGCAGGAAGTGGATTCTTGGCTGGGAAGCCAGAGATATCTTGAGAAACTCACACAATGACATTTTGAGACACAGCTGCAGTTCATTCAGGCTGTAAGGGAGAGCGAGAATTATTGCAGATAACCTAAAATACACCAAAGTCGCTCTGTTTCATTGTTTGGAGCTTTAAACCTCTGTTTCTCTTACATCCTGGGTTTAGAAATGGAGGAAGCCTTTTGCAAGTCTCACCAGTAAGGGAACGATCTACGATTTCTAGACTACAGCGGACACAGAGACACTGCTGTAATAATACTGGAGTATTTCCACCCAGATTATCTGTGAAAATTGCTAAGACAACAGCTAAAGATAGTTTTATATATCAGCCATGCCTTTAGCCATGTTACCTTTTGACAGAGTAAAATCCTATTTTACAGCAAGTGCTTCCTCACACATGGGACATTACTTCTACTCTCAACATAAATAATTAAGTTCTGCTCTTGGAGAAAATGCAACGAAAACACTATTTTCAATGCTGTTCTTCTATCTTCCCATATTACGATTACTAAAGGAAAATCAAAATAGGCAGGTCAAAATGGACATAATTCCTGTTGATGCTCATCTAGCAATCCGTTGTGGACAACTTTAAAGTCTTAAACTTTATCATTTGCTAAAAGGCGTTAAAAGAGGTGGCCTATTTGATTCTCAGTTCCCTCCCGACTACACGTGTCTATAAACTTCAGCTCAAGATTCAAACTGAAAAGCTCACAAGCAGCAACAGAGGATGTGCCACACAGACAAAACAACAACAAGCACTTAGGCATAAACCCTGAACTGCTGACGTTGTTTGCAAAGAGCACCGATACTTCCAAAGGTTCAGTGTGATGAAGAGAGTTAGACAAACGGGGGAGGGGAGAAGGCAACATGATGAAAAGGGAGACAGGGAGGATTCTGCATTGGCGTCCCTGATGCTCCCGTCCCGCTTCAAACTCTGCCCGTTGCCTGTCTTTCTGCCTGCCAGCCTGCCATCCTATCTGCCAGTTTAGCAGAGACGGAGAGGCAGCGAGAGGAGCAGAGATGAGCGGTGCTGATGCCGGGGCGGCACGGGGGAAATCAGCGGGGCACAGGCGCTCCCAGTTAAAAGTGACATGACCTTTTGATTTTGTCACCTGTCACCAACTGCCATGTCTGACTCCACACGGAGGAGTGCCTGCCATCCACCACTGCTTCCTTCTCTGCCTCTGTCTCGTCGTGTCTCTCTCTCTCTCTCTCTCTCAGAAAAAGCTTCTCTGTCTTTTTCTGTCTCCTGCTCCCACTCCATCTCATCTTCTCATTCTCCTTGTCTTCCCAGAGTTGTGTTCTTATGGGGAAAAGTGAAGGTGTGACTTCTTAAAGGAGAGGTGTGGTGTAATAGGCAGGAGTTTCCTTTTTCTTCCAGTTTTCCTGATATTTACTCTCCTCTACCTGTGTTTCTGCATCCCCCTTAATGAGGGCAGATGTCAAGGCTCAGGATGTTCAGAGACACAGAGAAGCTATTTGAGATGCAAAATCGTGAGGAAAATAGAAGATATGAAAAGTGAAATGAAGTATTGGTCTAGAAATTTAAACGGTTAAATAAAATCGGATACTACACCCATCTCAGAAAAAAACCTAATCATTACTATTTTAACACATTATGTACATTATGGATGACTTTACACAAACCAAAATCAACATGAAATAACAATAACTAGCTATTGGAATTCAATTACTTTAAATAATTTTTAAACAGTTATGCTTCTCTGTTATAATCAAACAAATGTGCTTTTTCTACAAAATACCACTTATATGTAAATACTTAGGATGCAGAGTGGATTGAAAGTAGTTAGCTTTCTCTCCACCGAAGCCACGTTTCTAAGTGTGAAGTATCTCCGGGCCATTAAGGTCTCCTCTTCCGTAATGGGCTGGCAGATCCATTGGGTGAATCAATGTAATGGTCTGAAGCATGGGATAAAGAGGATGGCCCTCCAGTGTGACGAGGCCTAATTGCCCGTCATCCTGTGGCGGAAAGAGACATCACCATGTTCCATATGTACCCTCTGCAACAGCCTGCCCTCAAACTAACACCTTTACAACATCTGGTAAGGGCCTTTCTGGGCCAAGAGAACAGAGAGGAGGGATATGTGTTGGGAGGCGTCCCTGCTTGTTAAACTCAGTGCCTGTCGCTCTTCGGTAAGCTGATGTAAATCACTACAAAACTCTGCTAGTAAATATGCAGAAGTACTCACAACCCTTTCAAGTCGCAAATATGACTTCAGAGTAAAATATGTTGACTTTATTATTTGGTATCAAGACAGAATATGGGAAGTTCAGGCTTGTAACGTTCCCCTTTCTTCCAGAAATCTTCCAATGCCGTAGTTGATTCCATCCACTGGTTTCACAATGTAACATTTTAATCTCCACATGACAGTGGGAATATATGCATGCCATAAAAATTCAAGTCCACCTCCCCAAAAGAAGGGACGTGACACAAATGTTGACAAGTTTACTGATAATACATCATCAGGTTTTGAATGACAAAAATGGAAGCTTATTTTACATAGATTTGAAAGCATACCACAGTGTCTTGTTTGTTTCAGAGAGCATGTTGCACTATCACACATAGGTCAGCTAACGGTGTTAAAGAATCAGCATCTTCGGGTCAGAGTGCTACAAGATAAGAGAAGAGGTCAGAGACCTCACTGGTGCAGTGCCTCCTTTAATCGCTGTTTTTAGGACGTTCTGACTGCTAAGCAGGTTCTGGTCAAGGTTGGGGCTAGGGTAAGAGGTGCTGATCTGGGATCTGTTTACAGAGCAGCATGTAACCACACAACAGTCAGTGACCCTGAATTATGAATTGCTACATGTTGAGAACACTTTGTTTTCTTGCAGCAGACAGGCCGATGGACTTGTTGCTGCAGTGTAGAAAAAGAGAAAGGTCTGCACGTTGAACCTTTCAGATGAAAAATGGCCAATTCTTTGAGAAATACTGACTCAAGTGTGCGTTTGTTCGTTTTCAGTTTTCTCTCATTTTTCCTTGACTTTCTCTCTCTTTGCCCTTTGCCTGACAGTGAGCTCAGCAGAGATTCCTTTGGCATTACCCTCACCCCAGACTGCTGGAAAACCAAAGTGCACCAGATACTGACCCTTGCTCAGCCCTGCACAATGATTTAATTTAGTGTGTTTTTAAAGGTAATTAGAAGGCCTTATTCTCCTTTCTTCTAGTTTGCTCTGGTCGGTTCTCTGCCAAGACCAGGAGGAAAGCAGTGGGTCCCACCACCACTTTAACTTACTAAAGACTCAGAAGAGGGAGACCAGGAAAAGGAAGCAAAGAACCACAGACATTTTATGCTCTAAGTGGGATCAATTCTCTACCATATGTTCTGCTCTCCAAAAACTGGAGAGCAGAACTTATTTCTTAGGATGTAAGTTCTAAGAAGTCGTGTCCCTGTCCGAACGGGGACATAACTGAGATGATACTCTGCATATAAAGTGTGAGCTCAACACGTATTTAAGAATGAACTCAATAAACTCTACTTTTATGTAGAGTTTATGTTCTTCATAAAAGTAATTCAAAAGTATGTTCTTGGCAGACAAGAAACTGAGATAAGAGAAAATAATCTTTATGTATTTCCTTTTCATGCGTCTGTCTTGTTCTGGTAACATGAGGAAAAACATCATTGGAAAGGAAGAAAGAAAGAAACAGAGAAACAAAGAAAGAAAGAAAGAAACAAAGAAAGAAAGAACGAAGGAAAGAGAAAAAGAAAAAAAGAAAGAAAGAAGGAAATTAAATGAAAGAAAAAGAAATAAGCTAAATGTACGTACTGCACCAAAATGCAGGTGTACACTCAAGTAGCAAATCTAATTCACATTTTCTATGCTGCCCCAATCTGGTGTGTACATCTCACTGTCTTTATGTCTTTGTATGTGTCTGCACATGCTTTTATGCACATGTGCAAATAAATAGAATTGGGAATGTCTTTCTTTATGAAAGTGTGAGAGAGACATCAGTAAGCACCCCATCAGCCCTCATCGATACCTTCAACACCCCCACATCCGAGCACCAATACACAGATGTGAGGAGCAGTGAGAACCGTGCAAAACCAAACCTTCATGTATTTCAGTAACCAGAGAGTACACACAAATGTGCATCAGCTTTACCTAGGAAAACATAAAGCATTTTCGCTGTATTCTGTTTTGGATAACAATATGTACATTGTTATCCAACACATATGAAGCACATGTGTCAAGGCAATTAGCTGTATTCAACACTTTTCTTGCAGTTACATTATTATTTCTGAATAAAAGGAAATAAACAAAAGTACTTCAGTCAGCAAAAAAGAAGACCACAGCAAAATATATCTGTTATAACATATGAACTTAACATTCACTGAGAGCACATACAGCACAATTCAATGTTAGGGCGTTCTCACTTTTCCAGAGTAGCTTTACTCCAACGGTCTCCAAGCTTCTCAAGCCTCCCGTCGTCGCAAAATGTCTGCATCGACGCTCCAGCACCAACAGAGCCTATATGTACGTTTAAGCAATTTCCGGTCCCCACCACACAACAGCGTTTATCTGACTGACTACTCATACAAGAGATTAAACAGAAGGGGAGTCAGTTATGAATTTTTCGAAGCACGAGAAAGTACAACCCTGATGGAAGGGACAGAAAGTCCTCTGAATCTCCAACAATCTGAATGTGTTGACAATAAAGTTTATAAGTAAAAGATGTCCACAAATCTCCAGAATAACACACACACAAAAAATACTGTAACAGAAAAATTAAATGAGAGTAAAAAATGTGTAGCTAAGAGCAGGGGTCAGATATTTTCCTACTTTAAGGAAAGAATTAATAGTTCTCTATCGCAAGTGAATTAAAGGTTATCTGCAATACATCAATAAACTTTTGCCTCATTTTACTTAAGATGTGTAGAGCAAAGCATGTAGGAATCAAATTCATCAAGCTGCATTTCTCTAAAGGGGAGTGTAATTTACTCTTCTTTTTTTGCCAGATTACACGTATTTAATTTGTCAAGCAATGTCGCCATCTACAGGTAAGAAAAATCACCTGCTTATATTTAGATTTCATTGTTATATCTGTGCAAATTTATTTGTTAAGGAGTATTTTCTTATTTGAATATGAACTAAAAAACTAAAATAAATGATGTTGAAAGGCTATTATCGAGATGTGTTAAAATTGCATCTGGCTAATTTTGCTCAATTTAATATCACTTTTTAAATGGACAAACAGTGTCAGAGGCGTTGAAACAGAGATCATCTCCAAAGACTTCTAGATATGTGGTGTATGACGTGTTCTGTTCAAATCTAATTCTACTGTTATGTATGAAATTACAGTGACCGACAGCTATTAGATTTGGTTTAATATAATGACAGAATTTAATACGGACTTCCAAAATTCAATCCAATCTAATCCAAAGATTCCTTAAGAAGAGATAAATATACATACAGAAGGCAAGGACGTCAAAAAAAACAAAAAAAACACTGAAGTCTGTTAACGGGTTATTTCCGACTGAGTCTTGGAAGAAGACTCTTATTAAAATTAATCACTTCATTGTTCACGCTCACTCCATAGTCCGGCTCTCTCACTCGTTTTCACTCTCTACTCTCCAAATGTGCCTGGCCATGATTAAAACATGTCTGTTTCTCCATGACATTGCTTTGACATCATTTAATTGGTATAAGAGATAAAAAATAAAATGAATTAAATAAATATACTACCAGGTAAGTGGCGTAACATAGCTCAAGGTGACAGCCTATTATTTCTGTCTTCTCTTTGCCTCAAAGAAGGCAAAGTGAGAAATGTGGGATGCGGTGAAGAAATGCAAGCTCCTTGTTTGCCAAAATTGGGTTTTTCATTAACAAAAACTGGCAGACATGCTTAAAAACATACAAATAAATTCAGAGTTTCAGCGCTCTAAAATTTCTAAAGGAATGTCTGTTGCTTTCATCTGTACATCTACACTGATTATAGCTATAACTATGTAACTAATATCCGCATTAAATGAATGGTAGCTGTGTACAGTTAAGACATATATGCATTGTCAGCAAATGTAAAGTATGAAATGAATTGTAATGTCTTGATAAAAAATAAATAAATAAATTCTGCTTGAATGACGGACAAAAGAAAGGCGGAACAGTTCCGAACAGAGCAGAGGTTTACTCACGACATCTTGCCTCGTATCCTTCCCCGACGCGATGAGAATGTAGTTCCAGGCCAACGGCAGAAGCAAAGCCAGAGGAATCATATAAAGATCAAAGTTCCAGACAACAATGGTGAAAATCTGTCAAAAGAGAAAAAGGAAAGAAAAAATGAGGAGAGTGTAGATTGGGAACGCAAATATTTAATAACCCGTACTGTTGATTGCTTTGAGGTGGCTGCATTTGGTGATAATACACAATTGTGAGGAAACAACACGGAAGATGGAATACAGGCAATAGGAGCTGAGATCCAAACATCTCGGCCCCACAGAGATGTGTTGGTCTCCAGTTCAGGAAGGAGGACGAGTTTGAGCCGCCATATCCTCATTCCTTCGTGCCAATCATCCAACAGCCCGAGGTCGTGTGCCATTTCAGACGCAGCTCAACAAAGCTGACCCTTTCGAGCTCAACCCCAAACTCCAGAATATGACCCCACACACCCCGAGTCCCTAACCCTGTCACTCCAAGCCCCAATACCCTCTTCTGCTGCTCCAAAAGACTCATATGCCCTGTCTCTAACCTCCACTGCACCTATCTGCCAAAACCATAACCCCTACACCTCCCCTCTCATCACCAAACAAGAAGAGCACCATCTGAAAATGAACCTTTCCCTAAACCCTGCATTCTGGTTTTTGTAAGGCTCCTTCAGCCTCCAACAACAGATTTATACAGCCGTTGGAGGAGATATCTGTGGGAAAGTTAAACTGAAAATGCTCATGGTTTGATACTTTTAAGCAGTATTGTGCAAATAGTGAGACGGCTTTGTTTCAATTGTTGCTAAAAAAAAAACAAAAAGAAAAACTGAGATGGGTTATTGTGTGGGAACAACATCCGTCAGAGACAAACAGACACAAAAGCATATTTATCCTTTCAAATAGTATCATGTTTAAAGCGCACAGAGATTTCTCACGACTGATAAAATCTTGGCAGCAATTATAACCGAACGCTGAAAATGCAAGCCG
Source organism: Gambusia affinis (assembly GCF_019740435.1). NCBI lineage: Eukaryota > Metazoa > Chordata > Actinopteri > Cyprinodontiformes > Poeciliidae > Gambusia > Gambusia affinis. Next base: position 12,191,275 of record NC_057870.1, read on the forward strand.
TGCCTAATGCCTAATGTCCTCTAGCCAAACATATTTATCAAATTTAAGTACAACAAATCCATTATTTCAAAATAAGGAGCAAAAAAAAAAAAAAAGAGAGATTTGAAATTAATTACTCTGCAAAGAAGCGCATCTCCATTTAGCAATCAGCTTTGGCAGAAAACTTTCAAGACTGTTAAAATTCAGAATATTACTATGTAAAGGAGATTTATTGGTCTGTGTTGCAATTAATCCATCTTGTTTGTAGAATAACACTGTTCACAAGTGGAAAGAGGAGGGTTAATACCATCACACTGGTTTATTTCTGAGTGTGCATGTGATTGTTTGGAAGCTCTTCATTGCTCTTGTAGCCGAAGGTTAATCTGAATACGAGGTTCAACAGCAGTTTCTTCGCTGAGTTGGTTGAATACTGAATAATAATAATAATAATAAAAAATAAAAAATTAAAAAAAGGCACACTGTGTGCCGTGGCAAACTAGTCTTGTTCGGAAAAGTTTCAATGGCTCTCATCCAAACTTTATATAAAAAAAAAAAAACCTTCATGCAAAATTAACTAAACGACACGGAATAGCCAGAATGAAAAATAATAGACTAAATTAAACATTAAAAATGTCCAACACATCATAAATTTTTCTCTAAGTTTCATTTCCTTCTTTAAATAAACCTGAGTGGTTTTGGTCGCTGCAGCTTAGAAAATCTCCCAAAAGGCTTGAAATCACATGCAGTCTCTCTCAGGCTCAACGTCCCTTTCCCTCCCCAACACACAGAGATTTGTTCTTAAACAGCTGTGCAGGAGAAACACACACTTTAATAATTGATTATTTGTACAGCAAAAAGCAAAACAACTTCTTCTTTCTACATCCTAAAAACATTTACCACAGTGAGAGAACAGAAAAAAAAAATCTCCTGCAGAAAAACTCTTCAAAAATTCTTGTATACTTCTTGTAAACTTACTTTCAAATCCATCTGCAGTCAGATTATTATGCTCTGTAACAGTGATAAACTCTGAAATAATCTCTGACAAAACAACGCGTCGTCGAGGTGCTGAAACTTGACTTCAACTGAACAAACAAAGGAGCTCACTCCTTTTAATTCTTGTAGATTCTATAAATAACAGCAAACATCTTTATGCAGATCCACAGTCGCTCCTTTTAAGTTCACTGTTATAAATATACCCTACACGTCCTGCTGTGTAAATATATTTTCTGGTTATCTAATCACTAGCTGGGTAAATTAATTCCACATTCAGAAGATGTTTATAATAATCCTTTTTTTTTTTTCTTTTTATGCTCTTCTTTGTTTTTAATGTGTTTTTTTTCTTTATCTGCCTGGGGTTGTTTAACTTGTCATCCCCCCTTCTCTTCTGTTCGCAAAGCGGCTGAAGGCGAAGTTTTGACTGGCAGCTAGGGAAACCGGACACCCGGGCTCAGCGGTGGCTGGCCCCTGCGTCGTCTTTGTGCCCACCGGCTGGACACTGAGGGCCCTGCGGTACCTGGACCTTTCCACCAGGACTGGGCAATCGCAACCACCGCCGTCAACACCCCCCGCTGCTGCTGCCGCTCGCCACACAAGATAGGAAGCACTTCGCCTGGAGAGATGGGAGTGGGAAGGAGCGCCTGCTGTGGATGTCAGTGACCAGAGAAAGACGGAGGGGGGGTTGGAGGGGGACAACTACAAAAACACACTAGATCAAATGGAAAAAGTGGAGGAAGATTCTGAGTGAAGTTCCAGATGTAGACTATGGAAATCATTGGTAGATTATTCTGTGTGGTCCGAAAACCCATATGATTATGACTCTTACTGGATATAAGGACACACACAAAAACACACATGCACCCCCAAAGGATGCTGGGCTCGCATTGTTCTTGTTTTCACCTATGCTACTGATTTTTATGGTGGCGGTTTGGTATTGTAAACGTCCAAGGCTTGTTTCCTTGTTGTTGTTTTTTTCATTATTATTTTCCATAAATGTGTATCTATATTCATAAACATATGTATATAGTCTTGCTTTAGATCTATGAAAATTAATTTGGATTTTAGTCATAATTAAAAACAGCAATTTTTCTATTTGTCTTCAAGATCATGAAAATGTATTATTTATTCTTTTTTTTATTTCATAGATGGACATTTCATTTTGTCACTACGACAAACAGGAATAGTGATGGTTGATTAAAAGCACGTCGGGAATAAAAAGAGTTGTGTTTTACCTTCAGCCAACAAGTCGAATCATAAAACAGTGCATCGTTTGGTGCAATGCTTTGAAAAATGCTCAGAACAAAAGTATCATTTTGTCATAAAAAAACACAGAGAAAAGGAAATTTTTTTTTGTCACTGTCAAATCTGCTAAAATAGTTTAACAGCAGTTAAAGCCCAAATTTGAACTGGGCAAACTTAACATCTGAGAACAGTCTGAAAATCAAATGGCTCAAATAATTAAAACAGACATATTAAAGTAAAACCACAGTGTCTTTTCTTGTTATATTCTAGCACAAATATTCATACCCTAAAATGTTAATTTATTTTGTCATGCCTTTAGAGTTGGATTTCATTTCAGTTTTGATCTTTTGTGCTTCTTTTTATTGTTATAATTATTATTTGAAAAACAACAAGAGCTTTATTGAAAACATTAAGGAAGTAAAAAGTCAAACTAATGCATTCAAGTGCTTAGTGTGGGGATTTTAAAAAGTTTTATTTCTGGTTCGAAAACAGAGCCCGCGTCCTGACGGCTTTCTGCAGCAGCACTGTGGGAGGGTAATATTCAGTGCTTTGGCTTACATTAACCACACACCAGGCTAACTTTCCCCCTGCTCAGTCTCAGTGGACTGAAACTGAAGTTTGGATTTCAGAGTTCCCCCTTTATCTCTCCTACATCAATATCCATGCTGGCACTAAGTGTTGCCAGACAGCAACTCGAAGTCCTGTTAAGTTCGGGCGAACATGAAGAAAGGGTGGCGGTGGGGAGAGGGGGGAGGGAGGTGGTGGAGTGGGTTGTCCTGCTTGTGACCAGACACTTTATTCAGCGGTGCTAGACTGCCCCCTGCTGCTCAACGGCAGAATAAAGTATCATTGGTGTAGATCTAATAAAAAAAATCTGTCCAATCTGGTTAGAACATTGTGAAATAAAACAAAGCGTATGTCCTCGGAAAGAAAAGTTTGCAGCGGCACCTATTAGATGTATTAATCCTTTGACTCTCAAACAAAAAGGTCTCGTTTTCTGTTGAGTCTTTATCTCTGGTGATTAAACCCTGACTTGGTATTCTCTGTCAGTCACGCCACAATATTTCAACTATCATTCATTTTTCCGCAAATCAAGCGAGCAGCAAAATGTGAAAGTATATCTTTCAAAGCTGTCCCTTGCTGTGGGCAAAGACGAACTCCCGACTTTAAAACTTTTAAAAGTTAGAGAGGTTCTTTGAAGAGAAGTCAAAGGAGCAATTTAAAGAGACCCAGAGTGGTTGGTGTGTGCCGCTCACTGCTGCAGCGTCACAACCAGACATGTGCAAACACACGTAGACACTCGAATGGCTGCTTCTGTACCTGTCTTTGCTCCCCCCCACACCCCCTCTCTTTTTTTTTTATTTCAGCTGGGTGAATTTTTATCTAAATGCAAAGCAGGTGATAGGTGCTCCAGTTTCCTGTAGAAGTAGCTCCCTTGTCTGGGCTCTCTTCCTGATAAGAGTCCTCCTTTGCCTGACATAAAAGAGCCTGGTATCATTTCCCCTGCCTCCCCAACAACCCCCAGCTCGCTGCCCTCGCCCTTCCCTGAGCTTCACAAAGCTGCCTCTATTTGCTCCCAATTCAGGGCCCAATTGCAGATAAAGTTACAGCAAATTTGTTTGGAGGAAGAGCCGCCGAGGCCTGTGGTCCCTCGGGCAATAACAGCCTTGTCTTGCAGGGGCCGCGGGGGAGAGCTGGCAGCAGCGGGAGAAGAGAACCCAACACCGCTCGGCCCGACAATGGCCTCAACTTTCTGCGAGGCACGGCGAAGAGGAGGGGGGATCGGGGGAGGAAGCGTTGGAGATAAAGAAGAACGGGCATGGAAGGATGGATGGACGGGCAGATAGGAGGGAGAAATACTCTGCTCGCAGGTGTGGAGAACGGAAGCAGACGCTTAACCCCGAGACAAGGAATGGAGACACCATCCACAGGCACATACACACACAAAGACACCACCCATCATGCAGGACAGGAGGTAACTCCAGTAGCGTCCATTGTGCCAACGCCTCAGGCAAAGCTGCCACGGTGGCTGATTCACTGTCGGGATGGGTGGGTGACAGCAGTGTGGGTGTGAGAGAGAGAGAGTGAAAGGCTCCATGTGAGACTATGCAGTATCTCTCTTTCTCACACATGCACACAAAACACACACTAATCACAGCTGGCACTAATGGGTGATGTGTACATGCGGCTGGCATTTCAGGATTGGGCAGAAGGAGAGCAAGAAACCATGAAGCGAAATTTAAACATTTTTATTTTTTTTTTCCTGTGGGGAGGGAGTGTTCTGCTGTGACATGTTATGACAACTGCATTTTGATGTACTTCTAAAAAAACCTCAGAAAAAAAAAAAATAACTAAAAAGTCTCAAATATATCCCCCTCAGGCTTGCTGGAGTCTGATAAAGTGCGCACATTTGTAAGTTCTGAGACTAAATTGCCCACAGAAAGTTAGGTGTAACATCTGTCTGCAGGCAGGAACGCACATGTGGGCGCACGCACATGGACATAATCGCACGCAGCAGCACACCTTCATGAATGCGCCACCTTGGCCAGATGGCCCCCCATAAAAACCCACTTAAAGAGATGAGTGAAGTGATTAAGAGGCCTCTCAAAGTAAGGAAGAAATGAGATGAAGGAATGAAGGGAGAGGGAGGGGATACCTGTGTGGAGAAGAGGCCCTAAATACTCCAATGCTTTTAGCTAAGTGCATACTCCTACGCTAGCAGACTCCCTAAAGGGTAGAGGTGGACCTGGGAAGGAGGAAGGGGGTGGGGGGGTGCACAATGACACCTAAATTTCAGAATTACTATAAACTATAGAACACTTTGTCCTTGGCCTAGATACACCCTTTGTCGTCATCTGAACACTCTGGGTAGAAGAGAGCACAATAAGAATTGTCTGAGCTGTTAATCAGGAATGTTGTGCACCTTGCATTACAAAGTGCATGTCTGAAAGCTGAGCAGCTTCATGGGTGTTCACACAAAGCTTGAATTTTTAATAACGTAACCTTCCCCATTATTTAATCATAATTAAGACTGATTTTCATAAATCTCTTGATCATTTTATGTGTCTGACGTGTTTATTCGCCCCTCAGTTATAACTGAAAAAGAATAATGGCAAGTCCAAAGGAAATAATATATAAATTATGGTTTGAAACGACTTATTCCACCATTTTTCACAATACCAAGTGCAATGATTTCACTCTGACAACACTCTTCAGTGTAGAAGTTGCAGCTGAGTGAAGAAGACGTAAATTGAGTTATTATCAACAATTGAAAGGTGTTAAAACCAAGTCCGAGAAAGCACAAAAACAGACAAGATATTCTATGAAGAAAATGTTTCTTCTATTTATTCAATCCGCCAAGACACAGAGAATTCAGCAGAAAGCAGGAAGATAATGTTTACAAGCAAAACTCTATCTGTTAGGAAATGTAAGGAAACTTTCAGAAATGCCAGAACATTTAAGGTAAATGTCTGTTTACTGTACAGGAAAAACACACTTTGTGGTGGTAAGTATGGGCTAATTGTACTAGCCACTTGTATACAGGCAAAAGAATGTCAACTGTTTAATCGCTGAGTATGTTTTGTTTTGTTTTTTTTTTAAAAAAGGATATCCATTTTAACTGTACAGCAGTGGAAGACCGACTGCTATCTCGATTACAGATATCTTGCTTAGAGCTCCTGGTTGATTACAATACATGATTGAAGTATTTGACGATCGATAACACAATAAATAAGAGCTTTTTTTTCTTTTCAAATAATAATTTAGACAATAATTTGGACAATATGTTATTTTGAAATTATTGAGTAAGTAGTGAGTATGGCAAACAGTCATTTCACTCTGTACAAAACAGAGATGATATATGTCTTTAGTCTGTTTTATTTTGCAGAGATACATCTGTCTGGTAACCTGCATGATTTTACTGTATTTCTAGATGATTATTATTTTATTCAGAAGTACACCGCTCTGTAACTATATTTATTTTAGTACAAAAATACAACTTTTCAATTTTTAATTTATGTTGAAAGAAGAAAAATGTATTGTGTTATTCATAATACCAAAAGAGAATCGGCTAAAATCGGCAGGTCAGAACTTTAAAATGTGAGAACCTTGGATCTCTCAGATGAAATGCAAACATGCATTCTAGACCCACACAGACACACACACACAGAATATAATGGGAAACGTGAACTGATCAATACTACGTCTCTTCTGACCCAACTCCTGTGATGACAGTGTCACCTGTTGTACAAACACACACACATACAGCCTCAGTGAAGATTAAACTGGTGTCAAACGGCCAAATGGAGCTAATGTCTGCAGTGGAGACACTTAGTGCTCCCATGGTAAAAGGCCAGGTCAGGTTAGGTCCACCTGTCCTGTAGCTATTTAAGTCAGTGGACATAAAGCAGACAGGACTAAATGCCTACTCTGTCATCTTTTAGGATAGAAACCTCAAAGCAGCCTCAGACTGCCCTGCAGTAGGATCTCCTCTCTTGATAGCTCCGCTGTCCAATTATGCTTCACCTTTTAATACCAGACGCAGATGACAGAGGAGAGCAAAAGATATGTGGGAGTGTACTGGAGACAAGAGGAGAGAAGTCGTCCCTTTTCGTGTTCAGGAACTGCTTGTAGTTGTGTTTACTCTGTAGATGGACAAGAGAGTCTAACAAGCTGCAATGTCTAATGACTATAGAAATGATCTCAAGAACATCTGAGAACAACCCTGCTTGTTCATCTGCTCTGTGTGTGTGTGTGTGTGTGTGTGCGTGCGTGGGCGTGGGTGTGTGTGTGTGTGTGTGTGTGTGTGTTCAGCTTAAAAAAAAGTGCAACCGCAGGTGCTCCCACACCTACCACAAAAGCACAGATGCTTCTCTGCGGAGAATCCCATTCGAAGCAGCTGTTGATGTAGCAGCCTGTGTTGATCAGGAACATGATGCAGCGTCTGACTCGGTTGAAGTTGCGCAAAAGCATCTGAAGGAAAGCAACACACACAAAAAACGAACGACTTAAGACAAATGAAGTCTTCGTGTTGAAAATGAGCCATAAAAAAGAAAAGAGCAGACTGTTATTTAGACAGTTTATCATTTCATTGTGAACTTTGCATAAAACATTTAAACAAGCTGGCAGGTAATAACACTTGGGAGAGAAAATGAAGCTGAAAAAAATGACACTGATGCTCTAGATGATCTATGACTTTGCCTAGTAACACATAGGATCACAGAGGTGTGTTCGACATTTTTAAATCATGTTTAATTCATCTCATGTATGGATAAGATTTAGATTCAACACAATTCTGCTTCCTTATATCATCCAGTGGCACATCCAAACCTCTCTGTGCTTCATGTGTCAGTCCACTTGTAAAGAGAAGTAGAGCTGCTGCCCCCGTCCTGGGTTTGCAGCCATTCAGGGAATAGCATAACAGACCCAAGGACAGGAAACTGCCCAATCAGGTCACCAGCAGGAGAAATTGTTCCCAAAGGAGATCCTGCCTTCCCAAAAATCTCCATGAAAAAAATACCAAGCGTGTTTTTTTTTTCTTAAGACATTTTGTTTTTCAAACCATATAAATGTTTTATTTCTTAATGTCAAAATAAGGTTGAGGCTAACCAGACAGTTGACATCTCAACTTATTTTCAGTCATTAAGTTAAGACGTTCCTTGATAACGTCGTAAGTATTCATACCCCCAGAACCGTTTTCCACGTTTTGTCATTTTACGGGACAAACGTCTGAGTCATTTTAATGCAATTTTCTGTTATAAAGTAATCACAAATGGTATATAATTTTGAGGTAACTGCCTATGTTTTCAACTAGACCTTTTGCCACAATAAAATCCAGATTTAAGAAGCACATGACTAATAGTTCTCCTGTAACTGCGATCTCTCTGAAGAGTTCTTTATTTCTGCAGATTCTCCAGAGCTACCATGGGAGTATCAGCTCCTTCTCTGATTTTTACAGTGCCATTTTGACAGACATACTTTGAGATGATTCCACTTGCGTCATATTCTTCACATTTTTTGTACGATGTAATAATCATTTCTGCTTTAAACTTCTCAACAATATTGTCTCCGATCACTGTGATGAGTTCATTTGTCTTTAATGAATTACAATGAATTTATATTACATAAAATTACGCAGAGGTGGGCTCAATCTGAGAATGAAGTGGCATTCGAGGGTAAACGGTTCTACTGGACTCTAGTTAGGGCTGCTAGAGAAAAAGAGGGCTGAGTAGAAATGCACTTTGAATTACCACACCTATATAATAATAAAATAAATCATGTTTAATATATTTTTGAAAAATGAATATTAATAAAAATTGTATGACATTTCACAGCAGCACAATGTATCTATTTATTTATTTACTTATATTTTAAGTGTATGAATCGGTTCACCAAAAATTGTCACATTTGACAAGATATAAAATTACGCAGAGGTGGGCTCAATCTGAGAATGAAGTGGCATTCGAGGGTAAACGGTTCCACTGGACTCTAGATAGGGCTGCTAGAGAAAAAGAGGGCTGAGTAGAAATGCACTTTGTTTATTTTCAAATTTTTTATTAGCTAAGAAATATCACTTTTTTTTCTTCCACAAATATGCACTCCTCTGTGTCAGTCTGTTTTATAAAATCCCGATAAAACACTTTTAAGTTTGTGATTGTAATGTCATAAAATGTGAAGACGTTCATGGCTTTGATATTGAAAGCACTCTTTAGTTATGGAAACCACTTAAAAACTGGGTTATTTATAAATTGAGTACAATGTCAAAACTGCACTTATGAGTTTTGAAGGTGGAACATGTTTCCTCCCCCTACACACACACACACACACACACACACACACACACACACACACACCCACACACCTTTATTTTATTTTATTTTATTGCTGTGAGTGAATGCAGCAACAGCAGGGGAGCTGCTGCCATACAAAAGAGCCCTCACAGGGCAGTCCCTCCAAACCAGCCAGTGACATCATCATTGAGTGACGCTGACATGGGTCCTCTCCATGAGTCAGGGGTGAAATGAAGATGGGGAAGAGAGGCAGAGCAGCAAAAGTGAGGCAGAGACAGTGAGGCTGGGGGAGGAGAGGTGGCGACGAAGGACGGAGGAGTTACAAAGAGGATGTGCGCTGTGCTGCGTCGGGACGAGGCCCGGGGCCGCGCTCGACTGTGCGTGGCGTAACATTGACTGCTGAGCCCGAACGGTCACTCATATGACACATCTGATGCGGGCCAGCCCCTACCATTCATCCCTTTGTGGTGCCGCCACACTGAGCAGCGTGACAATGAAGTGCAAAGCAGCAGTGGCAAAGAGGGCCAACTATAAGGATGGCCAATCTACTTATGCACCCCAGAGCTGACAGCTTGACATTTCTATTCACCATTCAGAGTGGATACGAGGGGAAGGAGATGAGAAAAATGGGGGAGAAAAGGGAGGAGGACAAAAAACAACAACAAAAAAAACAAAAAAACAAATGCTGTTCTTCCTTCAATCATCCTGTTGTATCTTGCCTACACAGTTGTTGAGCTTTACAGGATGCCACTCAGCGGTGTTGTTAGCTTCTGCTTTAGACGTTTAAGCAAAATAGGGAGTCAATTGGAAGGAGGCAGATAAAGAAAAAAGAGGAGGTGTGGCATATGATAAACGTCAGCTGCAGATGTACCTGTTTGGACACTTTAGGCTCCTCCTCGATGTACTTTTGTTCGACGGGAGTCAACGTCCTGAGACCAGCCTTCACCTGGAGAGTACAGCAAGCACAAAGTCTCACAAATGTGATAATGAGGAGAAATGTCTTGATTATTTCAAAGGTACTGAGCGCTGAGACAGCATAGCAGCACATGCAAAGAGAGCGTGCCTCATGTCAGAGGCTAGAGAGAAAGAGAGGGAGAGCAGGAGACAGAGCTGTAAGATGGCCGCTGAAGAACACACACGGCGATGGTGAATGGGCTAACAAAGGCTGCTGAGAGGGAGTCTTCGATAATTAAAGCCAAAACGAGGACGAGGGACGACGGATGAGATAGAAACGAGGGAGGGAAGGGGGGCACAAACAGAATAAAGACAGCAGCAGCATAGAAGGGGGCAAATGGTGGGGAAAACAAGAGGAGGATGAGAGTGAGAGGATAATAAGGGGTGGGAGGTAAAAAAAAAAATATACAGGGAGGAGACTTAAAAAAAGCAAAAGAAATACTTACAGCATTAAAAATCACGTCTATTTCGAGAAAGATGACCCCTTTTGTTGGCCCTGTCAGCTCCTTGCTTTTCAAGACGTAGGCTTTGCGTTCTCCATTTTGGATCTGTGGGAGAGGGACATGACAGGCGTCTGTCTGGCAATACCCGGCTGAATCGGCTCCCCGGGCCACCTTTGAACCCCAGCTGCTGGCGCTGACAGGGAACCCAAAACAACTGTGGCAACTCTGACAAGTACCTGTTCATTACCCACTGCAGCTCGGCTCTGTCAAACAGAAATTAACTATCCTGGGGAATCACACTGTTACAGCAAAGCGCAGATATACAACGCGCACACTTCTTTCACAGGCTAGCTATATTTTTACCAGATATAAGAGACATTCTTCTTTCACCTCCAAGCTGGATCTTTCTGTCTATCAGCGTCATTTTCATCTCATCTCTCATCCACTTACTTTATATCCTCTCAGTTATCAATCCATACCTTTCCTTTTACTCAGGTCTTCCATTTATTTCTGCTTCCTGTCAACTTTTTTTTCCCCCCACTTTGAGAAATAATAAGTGTCATCAGTGGAGTTGCAAAAATAACCTCTGCTTTTTATATCCCACTCTGTTTATATTCTCTCTGTTCCTCCGCTGTATGTTCTCTCTCCCTATTATTCCCAAGGGAGGAGAAAAAGAAACACAAACAGAAATCTTGCCTTTGACTCACATTTAGCAAAGGGATAGCTACTTTCCCAAGGAAGTCTGCACTTCTGTCCTGGTCCTCGTCGTAAACGGTAACCTCAAGCACTGAGTGGATGTCCTTGACGTTGCTGGACCACACACAAAGACGGGGGACATAAGACTCAAGTGGTGCAGAAGCTGTTTCATCTCACAGACTTATAGAAAGGATGAGAAAAGCCCGTGTAATAATCCAGCATATCCAACATCACAAGAATTACCACACCTATATAATAATAAAATACATCATGTTTAATATATTTTTGAATAATGAATATTAATAAAAATTGTATGACATTTCACAGCAGCACAATGTATCTATTTATTTATTTACTTATATTTTAAGTGTATGAATCGGTTCACCAAAAATTGTCACATTTGACAAGATAGAAGACAGCGGTAATTACACTTTTTAACAAATATATATATATATATATATATATATATATATATATATATATATATATATATATATATATATATATATATATATACAAAAAAACTCATTGAATATACATTAATGGAAATAAAAAATATTTTTATATATCTTGATTTCTTTTATTTGATCTTGTTTCATTTTGAATTTGTTCACCAATTAATACACTCATAATAAGAAAAGTCTCGCGTTCAGGGAGAAATTAAATTTATTAATGTTATCGTTTCCATAATATTTTCACCTAGAAATTTATTTAAGGAAAAAAAGTTCCGCATTGTTAAAAGTAAAAGATTGCAATATGAAACACACACGTCTGAAGACAATCAAAATATTTTCTTAATATTTATTCAAAATGAATATAAAAAAAAACAAGGTATGAAAATGTGTCATTAATAAAGAGTAAAAATTATTTATGTCAAAACTACTCACAAAGTGAAGACCTTGTTCCACTCTGGGTTTAGATTTTTGTAGACGGTGTGTGTCTGTAGTCGATCATTGCTCAGCTCCACCACACAAAAAGGATCGCTTTTACCTGTCAAGTATAAATAAAGTATACAAATGTGGCCACATTAAAATATAGTATAAATTCAAAAAGCTTAGTCATGAAAATTTACTCTCTAACGTTTTTTTTTTTTTTTAGGATCCAGCAGGTTCAGTGAATCAAAAGTATTTATATTCCCATAAGATACATATAACCTCATGCCACATGCTTCATCTAGCAATCTAAATTTATAACATGATTCTTTCCATTCTTCAGCCTCAGTGCTGGGCACATTAGACATTAATATATCAGTTGCAAACTGTTTCTGAAAACATGGACTTCAGGACACTGAGCAGTCAGGAGGAGGGCGTTAGAAAGAGAGCGCGAACACAGAGGTCAACACGACTTTGACGACTGGAAAACTTCAGAATAGAAGATGCAGACGGCCGAGCGTGGGACAGAAGAAAAACATCTGCTCCAAAATCTGTGATTTTAAAATGAGCAAATGAAATACTAATAGCAAAGATGCATTCGACAAATATAAAAGAGAAAGAAAGCACAGTGTTAGAATTAAATTATAAAAGAGGAGCAGGAAGAAAAGAAAAACTCCCAATTGTTTCAGTTTTTTTCTTTTTTTTTAAAACGGTCTACATGAGCAGAAATTTATAAAAAAAAAAAAAAAGATTTAAAACCTGGAATCCTCTGAGAGTTTTCGAGGTTATTGTGTGGCTTTTCTTATTTCTCCTAAACTTTAGGACGTTTGGCAAGCAATAAAGACATTTATCACCTGACTCACTACTAATTATATCAAGTCAGTCAAAAAATGAATTTAACCAAAACTTTTGATTCAGAATTTACTACAATTATGAGATAGAGGACAAAACATAGCTTTATCCTCCCGAGAATAAAACTAAAACTAAATAATCTCCCATCATATTTTCCTTTTGTTTAGCAGCATTTTATATGAAGGAGTTGGAAAGGATTGGACCAGCTCCCTTCAATCGTCTCCCACTGAACATAACAATTAACTCTGACTTTGATCATCACGGTTCACTAGAAAAAACTCTGATGGGATTGTTTCTGCTTTTTATTCAGTAACACGTGAAGACTAGGTCAGCGAGTTTAAAGCATATTATTTAAAGAGACAACGATGACATATTAGCAGAACAGCTTTGTTGCATAATAATGTTCAATAACTTTGGGACCGAGTTCAAAGCCCTCCCCCCTGAAAGACCGTGTCTCTGTGAGTGTGTGTGAGTCATGGGAGGCGTGTGTGAGTGAGCGCCATCGATTGGTGTGATTTTCTTCAAATGTTGTGACAAGGGCAGGACATTTAGTGGGTGTGCAAAGTAAATGTCACTGTGATCAATGCTAGCGCGTAGGTGTTGCCTTTTATATCTGTTTGTGGTGCTCTATTGATCCGAGCGGTTTCAAGTTGATATTGGCAGCTCTGACTTCTGCGACTGAAAGCAAGATACATTAAAATTGACAAAAAGGCAGGGTACACAAGAGCCTAGTTTTCAGAGCATCTGTGTATAAACTTTATTTGCTGTATATTAACTGCATTTCCATGACAAAATTTGAAAACAATCCCTTCCATTTAGAGTGGAGAAAATGAACTTAAAAGTAAGATTTTGACAGCAGTTTTAAGTAATATATTTGCTGTAAAATATCATGGTAAAGTTTTAAAATCTTGCACAATTAATCAAGGAGTCCGCCTGCATAATACCGTTACTCCCCCCACAACAAATCAACCCAATAATTTAATTTAAATGCAATCACCCAAATTTGGTCATGGAAATTATTTCTGCCGCGTGTTATCCCCCATCCAGTTGCCCCCAGTTGTCCCTCTAATATTCTGTCTTTAATGACGCGGCTGCATGCGTCGCTGCAGAGAGCCAGTTGTTATGGGTGATGAACTTTCACCTTATTGGCTGCCAAGCACCAGAGGCAGCTGTCTTAACCAATTACACGCACGGATTTGAGCGCCACTCAGCGCCATCCAGGTAATGTCTGGGTAAAGCTCCTCCCGCCTCCTCTGGGTTCGATCTCTGAGATGCTGGCAGGAAAGGATTGGACTTAAATTAATTTCAGAGCACTCTGAGGAAAACTTAGAGGAGGAACGCAGCAGAAAGACGAGGAGGAAAAAAGTAATTGGTCCTCGGGAAGCTCAGAGCTGGTGGGAAGTTTAAAGATGGAGAGGAAACTTCCCAACATTTCATAATGAATATTATGGCGCCTAAGAAAAGTATTCACACCCACATTTTTGTCATAACACCACAACTAGAAACTTTGATCTTATTTAGATGTTATGTGATAGGATGAGCAGTATTGTATAGTTGTAAGTTGGTAAGAAAAATATATTTCTGATTTATTTTTATTTGTTTAAGTGCTGCTTGCATTTGTAATCAGACTCTTGTACTGCTTAAAATATGATTCAACCAACTGTGTTCAGGAGCTACGTATTTACTAAATAAACGTAACTAAATGGATAAATTAAAAGGTACACTTGAGTATAATTTGTCTACAGAATGAATCTTTAAGGGCAGAGAGATAAGAAGAAGGTCATTGTCTAAAGAGTAATAAGAAACTGTTGTCCACAGACACTTTCCATCCACTTTGACTGAGTTTGAACTAATAAGAATAGACAAAAAAAAAAGTTACATTTGGATGTGAAAAGATCCAAAATACTTGGGGTAGCAAAGTGCTAACTTTTGAAGCAGCAAAGTACTAACTTTGACTGGCTGAGCACAAATTCATGGCACACTTTTGAAAATTTTATTTGAACAGATTTTTGCATCGAGGGAATGTTTTCTTCTGCATGTCTGTATTTTCAGCTTAAATTAAAAATGAGTTAAATATTTTCTTCACTATCTGAGATTTGTTTCAATATAGCCTGAAAAAAAATCTTATCCGGTTATGCGTATGAAGCTGCTGCTGCAGCTATCTGTGTGAGTGAGCGAGCGTACGTGTGTGTATCGCTACTGAAATGTTCTAACAGTATAGCATCCACTCAGAGAGACAAGAGCTGGCACACAAAAGGGATTGTTGGTTTTAGAGACTATTTTCAGTTATCCTACTTGGGCTGGAGTGGAGCTACTCCACAAAAACACTCCAATTAGAGAGAGATGGCCAGAGAGAAGAGGGAGAGAGGCAGAGGAGGAGGGAGAGGAGAAGGAAAAAGAGAGGAGTGAGAGGAGCCTGAATGGGAGCTAGATGGTGAACTCTCTCTGTGTCACTGACCTCCTCTCTCTGTCTCCCCTCCTGCCTCTGTCTGTCTGTTTGTCTGTTCTTCTGTTCCTTTCTCACCTTGCTCCTGACCCTCTCTTGGTCTGGGTTGTTAAAATGGGGTGTTCATGTGGTGAGGGCTCTTATGGGGCTCTTACAGAGCGATTGTTTCTGCCAGTGACACGCACAAAGACACACATTCACGCACACACGCAGAGTATTAGACTCAAAACTCAAATAAGCCATTTTGAAATAGCCCCTTTTACCTATCAGTTCACTCACAGTATGCATCTATCGACTCAATGGAAGAGAATATGCTTTAGGGAGCCAAAAGAAGTACATCAGCTTTGGTTTTCTGGGTGTATATATTGAATCATGTCTCAGGTGGAACTGTTTGAATGTAAAACTTTCTTTGGCCCTGAGAACAAAGCTCTAAAAACAAGTAAGACAGAAACAAACTAGAGTGAGGGACCAGCAAATCTTCTGCTTAAATCAGCCCAGATTGTTCATTTTTCCGAACGGGGAAGACCACACACTAAAAATAACACTCTTCGGTATGGAAGTTGCTGCTAATGGAAGAGGACACTATGTTTGTTGTTTACAGTAGGTGAAAGGTTTAAAATGAATTCAGATAAAACAAAGCCAATAATTAATCTGAAAACCATTTTCTCTCAGACGCTGAGACAAGTCTGTGTGCAATTCACGCTAAGAGAGCAAAGGAGAGAAACCTTTGCAGGAGTTTGGGGTAGCTGTTTGCAAAAGTTTTAATGATTTTGTGTGGTTTATGAGTTCAAGTGCAGCCAAGTGCAGCCAGTTCAAGTGGCTTTTTTAAGGCATGATTTCAATTGATCCAAAACCTTTCCGAACATATTTAACATCTTACAATAGAAAATGCTAAGCACAAAACATTTCACCTGTTTTTTCTTTCTCTTTTTTTTTTTTTAGTTCAGTTACAGAACACGGAAGGCTACTGAAACCCCTCATACTTTTTCTGCAATACTAAACAGCTAAACGGGTATTTTTGCAGTTTTACTGTTAGTTTATAAAAGAATCCATAAATCTGAGAGTGAATGATGAGCTTTGCAAAGGTGTCACGGAGCACATTTCTGCTCCAAGTGAGACCCATGAACCAGAGAGCCATTAGCCCTGCACTCTGACTGCTCCTGTCGCTCCCTGCAGTAACCCAAATCAACCAGCCCCACTCTGTATTTGCTAATGGGACTGCGGATGTTTCAAATGGAGAAAAACTCTGTCTCCCTGCCACACACACACACACACACACACACGCACACGCACACCTACATCCACCTCTCTTTACCAGATAATACAGAGTGAAAAACTAGGCCTGTCCACTGTAGACCTAATTAAAAGTAAGAATTAATGGAGGATAGAGGATTCAGAGAGAGCAAGCAGAGAAAGCACAGGAGGAGGGACGAGAAAGATTTGTTGGTTCAAATGTGTACTTTTTCTCTATTATTCAAATGAGAAGCCTGCATCTTTGTTTAAAAAGCAGAGACAAATTTAGCCTCCACGCACAAAGTAGGCTTTAGCATTCTCTAAGGACTCACATTGGCGATTAGCCCCCTAAAGAAAATTACACCCTGACTTTATCTTTTAGCTCAGATTTGTGGCAATTGGTGGTATAGATAAGTTTGCAACAGAAACTGCTCAGCATGTTAAAATTTAAGAAAAAGCTCCTGTGTCTTGCAAAACTATACATGTCCCCTGAGGTTTTTCACACACTGTGACATTACAGTCACAATTTTTGAGAAATTTCATCAGGAATTTGTGTACCGCACAAACACAAAATAATGCCTAGACGTCAAGTAAAAGACAAAACTTTTTGTTAGAATTTAACGAATGAAAAACACTATAATGCAGTTAGTATTTATATTCTACCTTTGTCACTCTGAAATCCGTCAACGAAACTCTGTGCAACTAAGTGCCTTCCGAAGTCAACTAAGTAGTAACAGAATCCATCTGCATGTTATTTCATCTGAGTGTGAATTCAGCTTTTCCTTGAAGATCTCAGTGGTCTTAGAGAACATTAGAGAACAAATACTTTCATAAAGACCAAAGATCACAGTAGATAGGAGAGTAGAATAGATAGGAGAAGATTAAAACAAAGGGCAACAACAAACAGACAACGGGCTGGCTGTAAAACATGGTGGTGGCAGCTGCACACCACCATGTTATTTCCTGTTTATTTCATGAAACAGGAAAAATGGTCTAAGATTATTGGACTGTGGATGGAGCTAAATTCAGGGCAATTCTTAGGTAAAGCCATTAGAAGCTGTAAAAGCCTTGAGATTGGAGCTGACGTTTATCCCCTTCCAGTTTCAGCACCCAAAACATAGAGCTAAGATAGAGCGGGATAGAACAAAGCATCTTTAGAATGGTCCAGTCAAAGTTCATAGATAAATCTAATGAAAAATCTGTGGCTCACTTAAAATTGTTCCACACAGATCATCTCCAATCATCTTTTCTAAGCTTGAAAAACCCACACACTCACTTTTCAGACTTTAAATTCTAAAAAAATAAATCTATATATTTTTCCCTCAATAAGTAGTCATACATTACATTGTCTTGGTCTAACACATTAGATTCTAATAAAAAACTTTTTGTGGCTAGTATGTGCAAAAATGGGAAAAAGATCCAAAGGAATGAATACTTTGCTGTAAATATCATGCAACCAAATAATGTCGGAATTTTAAAAATAAAATTTTCTAATTGCACTAATTGCACTGACGTACCTGTGACATCTGCCGCCATGAGTCCCTCAGCTTTGATGACCTTCACTTGCACCACGCCGACATCTTTCAAGTTGCGAAGCGACCTCCAGAGGCTCTACAACATCACAGGAGCAGAGGTGAAGAGTCAAAGAGGAGAGCTAAAAGCATCGGAGTGAAAGGCAGGTCAATAACCTGACATTTCATTAAGAGAGGAAAGGGTAGAATATGTCCTTTACGGGGTCTTTATTTGAAAATGTAGAGCTGGCATTTACGGCCAAGGATAACAAAAGGACAAATGGTAGAATTTAATTTGACAAAATACTCCCATTAGTGAGTCTGCAATTTCTAACTTTTAAATAAAGTAAGTTTTTGGATCAGGGTGAGGGAGATGAGCTTTTGAAAATTTCTGTAAAACATTTGTGGTAAATGCTTTACCCTTACATACTGGTATAGCTCTTTGTCAAGTCCAGGGGAAAAGTTAGGTTTAGTATTATTGCAACATTGCGCACAAGGTTCTCTACATTAAATAAACCGAACATGTAGAAGATAGTTCAACAGACATGTCAATTTACCTTTAAAAATCTGATGTCTTTTTTTTTTTTTACAGTTTTTGTATAAACTGCTCTAGAATATTGAGGCACATGTGCGTCATTTGTATGTTCTGTGGTATTTCTTATTCATTAGGAAAAGTCTTGACATTTAAACACAGTTAGATTATAAAACCCATGCTTTCAACATCTCAAAGTGTGCTGTTCAATCTGTCATTTAAAAATGGAAAACAAGTTTGGGACAAATGTCAAAAGCACTAAGACTCGACCACCCACCTAAACTTACAGGCTAAGAAAGGCAACAATAACTCAGAAGTAGCCTGTTCTACTACTGGAGACTGTGATGGAGAGATTCACCAGTCAGGAGGGAGAATTTGTTCTCAGAATATCTGTTAGTCAGTCATTTCTAAAATCTACCCAGTATGCAAGAATTGCAAGTAAGAAAAACATTGACCAAAAAATTCTGAATAAATCGTGTTTGCAATTTGTCACAAGACAGGTGGAGAAAGCAAAAAAAGAAAAACACGATGCACGTCTTAAAACTAGCGCAGCACATCATCACCCTGAACTCAACATCTCTATCATAACCTATGCTGTGGGAATGCTTTGTCTTACCAGGGACCTGGAAGATGGATAAAGTTGAACTAAGTCCTTATAAACTGTTACAGCCGGCAGAAAAATTGTAATCTTTGTCATCATAAATGCTGAAAAAGAACTCTATAATTTTTCTTCCTCTTTACAATTATGCACTGGTCTCTCACATAGAATCCCAGTAAAATTATACCTAGGTTTGTGGTTGTAATGTGACAAAATGTGAAAAAGTGCCAGGCACTGTGCCTGATAAACCTGGTAAATAAAAGGAAAACCTGTGCAGATCGGGGCCTGTCTATGAGGCACACACAAGCAGTCCCAAACTTGTGATTTCACTCACATCCAACCACTCAGGTATAAACACAATCATTAAAAAAAAAAAACTTAACTGGGGCCAAACTGAGAGGCGTGCCGGAACGTCTTAAAAGCAGAGCAAAAAACACACTTCACTTCAATTTATTTCTCTCTCTCTGGCAATAACCACTTCCATCCCCACAGGAGTAATTATAATTTAAATTTCAGAGTCAGGGCCAGGCTACAGACTTAATTCATTATTACCAACTCTGTCAGACTCTGCCTGTTTCCAGCGATATCATTGTCCAAAAAGCTCTCTAAAGCAGATGAGAGAGGGAAGAGTGTGTGAAAGGGGGAAAAAAAGAGAGGAAACGAGTAGAGAAAGGAGAAGCATGTAGGGAAAGAGGGACAAGTGTTGAGTTTGAGAATTGATTCCTCAGAAGATACAGCTCCAGTGAGAAGCAGTAAAGAAGAGAGGGCAAAATAGGTCACAAAATAGGCAACAGAGCAATCAGAACTATTAATATGTGATGTCTTTTTTATGCAATTGGATCAAAACAAGTAGCAAAGAGCCATTTGTATTAAAATTAAAAGAAACAGGAGACCAAATATTTATATGACCGGTTAGTGGAGTGTCAGTTTTCTAATTTTTTGCCTTCCAACGCTTCCTCTGCTCTTCATGCCTTCCTACCCCCAATCCTGCTCCCTAAGGGGACATCCAGGGTTCGACTTCAATCCATGATTGGTTAAGAGAGAACACACCCATCCTCCACAAGGATTCAAATCCTCATCAGAAGAGACAGACACCAACAGGCTAACTGGATTGGTCAAAGGTAGGATGATAGACAGACGTGAGGACCAACAGCCATGCTCATTTCTCTTCACATCTGTGTGCAGGTGGAGTGATAGGGGAGAAGACAGAAACGAAGAGGAGGGATGAACAGAAAACCAAAGACAGATTATGGATAGAGTTGGCTTTCAGAAAATGAACCCTCTGCCCTCTGTGTGACTGACAGCCGGTCGTCATGGCATCTTCTTTCTGTCTCTGTCACACTCCACAGACGTATAAACACACAAATGAATCAGAGCTGGCATAGTCTTATGACTCACTGTCATCTTTGCAGCATGTCACATTTCATCAGGGCAGTGTTTCAGAAACACACTCACAGCATCTGCCCTTACCCAGAAGTTCATGGGACATTTGATCGAATAATGGTGAAGATTCAAACAAAAAGCCATATTCTAACACCTGTTTCTACTGTTTCCTACTCATTTAAATCAGGATCACTATGTGCCAAGAGTCTCAGTGAAAGCTGCTCGATGCTCGTCATGAAGCCTCTTACTGGTTCTCACTTCCTGCCCAGGTTGTGTCCTTTCACTTCCTCTTGGAGGAGAGCACCAGAGTGGGTAGGAGAGGTGCTGCTGACATGTGCGCGTACACGGGTGGTGGAGTGCCACCACTTCAGTGGAGGTCATCCCGTCCTCCTTGTCTCATCCACCCATCTCGTGGCCACCTCAAGCCCATTAAGAGCCATTAGTGTGCATGCTCCTTTGCCATCATAATGCATAAATCTCCTTCTCTCTTTTTACCTCTTTTTCTGTGTCCTTCTCTAGTTTGGAGGAACAACTAATTAGGGATGAAGGAAAGGTTGCAGATAGGCAGCCACATCAGTGCCGTGCATGGTATAAGACAAATTCAAACTCAGTATGAATTAGTAGGTGTGAGTACATGCATGTAATCCTGCAAGACACGACATGTATACTCATGTATCGGTACATCAATCAGCCTGTGACCTGAGTGAATTTTAAACTTGACTGGCTTTGGATTTGTAGGTCAGAAGCAATCAACTGCTACTAGGTCAGCTGTCAACAACGCTCTTTTGGTGTGGAAGACATAGCTGCCTTATCATTGCTTAAATATGTAAAAGTTCATTCACAGAAGAAGTTTTTAAAAAACTACTATTTATGAATAGTTGTTTACCTTCATAAAGGTAAACATGCTTCTTCAACATGTTTACTTCGAACTCCTTCCCCTGTTAGAAATAAACATGGGAAGGAGACTCTTAGCGATAGGAAGCTGAGAAAATTGAAGCAAAGTTGCTTTGTTTGCTTTTGAAAACATCAATTCTCTGTGTTACTCCACAGGAATACACACACAGACTGCTGTTAAAGTTAGTAATGCTAACCACAATAACCCCTAATGCAAATAGCTAACAAGAAAAGCTGAAGACAATTGTAAATGTCAACTCGACATTTATCTTCAAATCCAGTTTACCTGCGGAGTTGTGTAACAGACTCTCTCTTTCGTACACATGGTGTGACGTTGCATCTAAGGCCAATGCAGTTAAAGATGCTAATACTTAATTATGCTAGTGATGAATATGTTATTTTTGACTGATTTGTGAAAGACTTCTTAATGCTAGTGCTAAGATCCTTGTGCTAAGATCAAACAGTACAACAGTAAAGCAGAACCTTTACTTTCAGATATTGAGTTGTACATGGCTGTTATTTGGATGTTGTTGGAAAACGTTGAACATCTTATGATTTGGTGCATATCTATATCTTCAGTAGTGTAAATATTTACACTACTGTGCAGTGCAATGCAACTTAGCAAACATTGCAACTTGCTAAGTTAGCAAGCTACAATGAGAAGGATGGTAAGTGTCCTGTACCACTCAGGTGTATGTTTTCTGTTTTCATCAATGGCCTCAGATTAAAGTAACATCTTACTGTGACCATTTGAGGGAAGGATTAGAATAATATCTTTTTAGTGACACAGACATTTCTGGCTCCAAAACCATTAAAATATAAAATACAAAGTTAGAAAAAAAATCCCTGCTTCACACTACTTTCAACTAAAACCTTCCAAAAGTATGTTTTTATTATTAGGTTGCGTTTTCTGGTTTGCTGCAGTTTGTAAAACTATCTCCTCCTTATAGCTGCAATGTTAACATAGTATTATATACATACATTTTATGAGACACAGCCAAAACACTGTAGATAGTTACTGTTTTTGGATGTGCCTGCATGCGAATGTTCGCTTGTGATTAGCAGTAGTTGATGCTTTGTGCTGCACAGCTGATTCTAGGCTGATAAATATCAGTCGGTAAAATGGTGTCTGCACATGCACATACAGTACACATGCACACGCGAGCACACTGGGGAGATTAGCGGGCTTTCAGCAGGACTGTTATATATTAGTGGTGGTACTTGGTCTAACCAGAGCTCTTTGATAAGGTACATCTTTATTAAATTCTCCAACTGAAAGACTGCCAGTCTGGGGAAAAGGAATATGTTAATAGGCGGAGACCATTCAAGTCTTCAAACTGACCTTACTGTGCCCCTCCATCTGCAACCCCCATTTTTCTTCCCCCCCTCCCCTCCCTCTATCTTTCCATCCCTTCATCTCAAAGGAAGGCCACGGCAGAGGCAGACAAAGAGCTGAGGTTGCTCTGAGAGTGGGACAGAAATGGGGAGAGCAGGAGAGAGGAGGCGGCAGGCAAAAAAGGTAGGTGAGGGAAGTAAAATGTGCCGCCTTTGGTCGAGCAGAAAAACGGGGTCTGTGCGAGTTGTGTGAGAGGTGAAATAGCTTTTTCTTTTCATTTTACACGCCTTCCCTTCCTTTCCCGATGCAACCCTAACCCTTTACCTCTCGCCCCCATTACACACATTCTTGGAAACACACACACTGGTGCGCTTATTCCCTCTGTCGTCGTTTTGTGGCTTTCAGGAGGGACTCGGCGTGGTTCTGTCTCGGTCCTAGAGCTCCACCTTTTGATTTGAGGTGGTCGCTGCAGCGGCGAGCAAAACGGACGACCTCCTGTGGCTAGCCAACAAGGCACCACCACGGCCATGTATGTAGGTCAATGCACTGATGTTTGGCCACACATTGGAAGGTGTAAATCCACACCAGCAGGGTGGTATCGGTCACTGAAATCCAATCATGTCCTGTAATATGTCAAACACGGATGTGAACACACCCAGTCGCACAGCATCACATGTTTTAGCAGTTTTCATGGAGGCTGTTGTGCAGAGATGAGAGCTGTCAGGGAGTCAGACCTCTTGATGAGAGCGACCTGGGGGTCTTTGTAGCAAAGAGTGACGAGGAGTGATGGGTGAATGAGACTAAGACAAAGACTTAAAGCCATTGCTTTAAGTCTTTGAAAGAGTAAAGATGGATCCTTTACTCTTTCTACTATTCTCTTCATGTCTAACAAAGTAAGCTTAGTGACAAAAGTGTTAGGCAAGTTATATTCTAACAGCTTAATCTGTGCCACTAATGCACAAGCTGCATTTACAAAATCAGCAATAGAACTCTGCACAATTTCTGCTGGTCCTTTTGATTCCTAATTTTTTATCTGTGTTGTCTGCGTTCTGTGTTGTCTGTAACCATGCCTGTAAATACCAACCTTACAGCCAGTGAAACTTTATTCGAAGAAGTTTGCAAACTAATGTTCAAAAAATGTGTTATTAGAAACGAGTGTTTTGTGTTACTCAAATTGTGACAATAAAAAATGTATTATTTTTGCTATTTAAAAGGAAAACTGTAGATAGAATTTTAGATAATTGGCACGTATCAATTCTGACGAGGTCTGATTTGTTTTGGCCTCTTATGTTAAAAACAGAAATAGCTTTCTAATATCTAACAATGCCCTCTTGTAATTTAACACCCTGGGCAAAAAGCCATATTGCCTTTGAGAAAAACTATCACTTGCATGAGCTTTGATCATTTTTTCTTTTAAAAGAAAAACATATTCTTCTATGTCTATCTTTGATTTTTTTTTTCTCCCCATTAATTCAGCATTTTTTGACTTTCCTTCTGAAAACAATTCAATTCAAAGTCTTGAACCATTCTCAACACACATCTCCATTTTGTCCAAACTCACATATCTTTGCATAATCTGGCGCCTTTCATGTGGATCATCCAACATGTTGACGGACAGATCTGAGATTGAAACCGCGGCCGATGCAGTGAGTGTGACCAGCAGCACCAGGACACCTTCTCCTTCCTCCAGCTGCAAGTCCAGCTTGTGAGTTTGTTCTTTACTGAGAAGTGACAGGTCGATAGTACACCTAAAATAAAGCAAGAAATGCAAAGTTGAACCTACTGCACCAACTGTGCTTGGCTGTGTTTGATGAGTTCAATAAGAACTTGTGTTCTCCTTGCTTTTTGGGGAGCAGTGATAAAAGCCTAATAACAGAAAAAAAAATAATTCTTAGTGTGCAAAAGGTAAGCAACAGAAGACAACTTGAGCAAAGCTGACATATTTTATACCTTTTAGTAGGCACTTAAAAGCATCCTCTCAACTGAATTGATTTTCTGGCATGGCCTTAATGCATCTGGTGTTAAAATGGCAGCCCAATAAAAATGACATGACTTGGTTTCTGGCATGCCCTTCAAAGCAAAGGTTTGCTAAAGTGGATTTAAATTTGCATAGTTACGCTATGCACTGCAATAATTCAACTTGAGCAGGGGTTAAAAAATGAGCAGTTCAGTAAGAAGAGAAAACATAACCACTTTAGATTAGGATGATAAATATCTCTTCTGGGTGTGAGACATCTTTTTGTCTGAGACTAATATTATACAAGTAAGCCCCAAAAATCTAATTCATCTCTGATTTTACAGAGCTGCATTTGATAAAAAAAAAAAGAGGAAATTAAGTGACTGGTGAAGACTACTGTACCTGCCCATGAAGTCATCCTTCTTGCCAGCATCTTTGTCCCAGACTGTGATGTCCACGTGGCCTCCCTGCTCTTCATACAGGTGGAAATCAAACTGCTCTCTCCATTGCGGGTTTAGTGTTTTGGGAATTGTCTGAATAGAACACAGTTGCCTTCATGCTCACTTAATTGCAACAAACCTGTTAAATCCTACACTTGAGCCCAAAATAATTCGTACACCTGCCAGATTTAGGTTTAAGCTTACATTAAAATAACAAATTACTTTCTGTTGAAGAATGAAAATAATTTTTTTGAAGAATCTCTCAAAACACAGTGAAGTAATAAAAAAACAGCATTAATAAAAAAAAAAAATCCCTTTTGAAAATCTTTGGTTTTTCAGATTTTACTAAAACATGTCAAACATAATTATGGTCTTCTCAGTAATCAATAGAAGAACCTTTACTGACACAACAACAATCCAACCCTGCTTAAAGCTGACCAGCTTTTTTTGTTTACAAACCAAGTGTTTTTGGTTCACCATCACCCAAATCTTTAACTCCCTCTGCAGATTCTCTATAAGATTTAAGGTAAGATCGGGTCACTCCAAAATGTTAATATAACTTGCAGTCAAAAGAAATATGTCGGTCAAATTAAAAGCTTTGCCAGGGTTGTGAATAATTTGGGCCTTAAGGGTAAGTGTCACATACAATACACTTAACATAAAGGTATTTCAGTACATTTGATCTAAAAGTATTATGGTAATAAGTAAAAAAACAACAAAAAAAAACACAAAGACAGGACACAAAAAATTTATATTTTCTTGTGGTATGAAAAGATAAAAAATTGAAGATTGATAAAAAAAGGGAAATTTGCCCAATTGCTACAAGTCATAATTTTCTATGTCTCCTCTGAAATGCTTGAGCTGTTTTTCTTTTCAGGAACATACAAATAAGCAGAAAATACTTTTTCACATAATAAAAATTATTGAACGGGATGTCTGAATAGCTGCAGGGCAAGCTTTCTGGGAAAATTTATAAAATCAAGCTACCTATTTTTTTAAAAAGAATATCTTTAAAGCTTTCATAGCATTATTATATAAGGCGATTTCATTTAATTATTTGACATATTCAGCAGCTACGGCTTTACCTTGCTCTTGTATTTTTGATGACCCATCCGGAACTTGACATAAGGGTCACTGAAGCCGTTGGTGTCCATGGGCTGCAGGTTGCGACCTTCGATTAGACTGACGCTGACGATACCTCGCCAGAGCTGGGGTTTCCTGTACACATCCGAGAGCCTCATACTCTGATACTGCAGACAAACACACAAATGACGAATTATATCTCAGAAAATGGAGATTCCTAATCAGCACGTGTGTGTAACAGATGCCAAAAAGCAAACAAAAGAAAAACCTGACCCCAAAACACAAATTTGGGGCTTTTGGTATACTTCAGGGCAATAGCCAGCTTCAGATACATTAATGCAGCCCAGAAACAGAACCAAAAAACACAAAAGATCACCAGTGAGAACCAAACATAATAATTCAACAGAATTTATTTTTAAGTTTTAATCTCTTCACATCCCATCCGAGGATTATATTAAATTAAAAAACAACTTTTTAACAAAAGCACCTTAACGTATATCAGATTGCATTGTTCTAGTTTTCGGCGTGTAAAGTAGAGCCAATGTGAAAATAGATTTGGCTGAAAAAGTTTCCAGTGAATTGTCTTGAAATCTGGTTTAGCTTTGTGATACTGCTTACCTTTTTTATTCTGTGTGGAAACTTAAATCTTCCATGTTTTCCAGGTATGTTTTCTACCTCAACCGTTTTTTAGCTCCTAAAAGCCTGCTTAACCTCTCTTTGAATAATGTCAGTACCCTTCACTAAAACAAAATCTAGGCTTTATTTATCAAGCAAATACAAATCCCCCTTCCATCTCAACCTCACTCTCTCTCTCCTCCTTCCTCGTTAGGCAAAGTTTATTAGCATAGCTTTTGTTTTGCGGGTGAATTTCATTAAACTCTGAACAAACCCTGCCTCGTGAGTGCAGGCCTTTGATCTGGAGACAGAGCCTCTTAATTTCCATTCTCCAGACATTAAACAGTTGCGAATAGCTCCCTGCAATGAAGTCATCTTACCATGCAGTAACTCCCACATCTCCCATTAATTCTGCTCACTAGCTGCTGTATGCTAATGATGAGGTCACTGTTTTGTCCTGACAGAACATGACCCATTTATTCTTGTTTTGCTATCCGCAAAGCCTGGCAAAAGTATCCATAACTCTTCAGCTTTTCCCACACTTTGTAGTGTGTATTGCAGCCACAAACGTAAGGCGTATGTTATTAGAAATTTAAGCAACAGATCAACAGTGCAAAACTGGAAAGTTGAAGGAAAATTATGTATGGTTTTTAGAATTTTAACAACTAATAGTTTAAAAGTAAAACTAAAAACTACATTTTCAGCAGGGAGAGGGAAGCTCATCAAAGTCAGTGGGAAGATGGATGGAGTTAAATACAGGGAAGTCCTGAAAAAAAAAAAAATAAATAGAGGCATCAAATTGGAGTACAAGGTGAACAGGATGATGACCTAAACATAACAGCGATGCAACAAAGGAACTATATTTATAAATGGTCCAGTCAAAGTCCAGACCCAAATCCAATTGAGAATCTGAGGCGAGACTTCATAATTTTGGCAAATAATAATAATAATAATAATCTCTGTGTAGATGTACAAAGCTAGAAGGAACATACTCCTAAAGACCTTGCTGTTGTAATGTGACCAAGTGTGAGAAATCCAAACAATATGTATAAATATATATATATATATATTTCTTAATTGAGAATCTAAAACCCCACAGAGAAACTGAGAGGCTGTTTAGTACCATGACTCCATTAATGTTTCTTTGACAATTTTAAAAGTTCAAATTAAGATGCCTTAATCAGTTGAAAATTGGCTGTTTGAAAACAACCATACACTCTGTGTAGTCCAGCACACAGATGAGGAGGCAGTAGGCAGCAGAAGAAAACTAATGTCAGCTAACTCATTAGTCACAGAATCAGAATTGGTCAGAGGTTTCAAAATATTCACTTCGCAGAAGTTTGTGTGCTCAAATCCAACCTGGCATACACAGCAGACATCTTTATTGTAAGTTATAGAAACATTAATCCTGTTTCAGGAAATGTAGTGAAAGGTCTGAAAGTACAACACCTTTTCTTCTTAGTCGCATGACACCTTAAAAGAAACTTGATACATGGGCAAATGAAACAAATCCAATTTTGAGCACAAAATTGTCTTTAACATTATTGCTAAAAATGGCTGACAAAGGAACAGTTAACGAGATTCATGCACGAGCAAATAAGGAGAGGAAGAGTCTCGATCAGCATGCTTCATGTTTGACCTGACAGCAATCAAAAGCCACAAAAGAAACAAAAGTCAAAATGTAGCGCTGTATTCCAAGTATGGCAGTATGCGAAACAGAAAAAAAGTCAAAACTATAATTGCAACTGATGGGGAAAAAAAGTTCAAAAATGCAATACGATCAGTCACATTTTCCAGCTGTTTAGCTGGGCAAGAGTCCTCGATAACCCTAAACTGCTTTATTTTCTGACACAGAGTCTGCAATATGTTGCACACATCAAAGGTGAAGAGCATACACACCCAAAGAGGCGTTCAGGACACTTTAGTGAAAAAGTGTTTCCTTTCTTGTTACTTCTGGGGGTTTTTCTCCTTTGACACAGTTAACATTAATAAACTTTAATATCAGGCAAAGTTAATCATAGTCAATACAAAATCTTAAAACTAGTAAAAAACTATCCAAACATACCAAGCCCTACTTGAAAAAGAAACTGCCTCCAGTATCACTGACTGTCCTGCAAAAGCAAGAAATCACTTACAAAACATGACTCAGGTCAACTTTGCAAAATATTTTTGATGATTTGAAACTTTTAAGTGTCACAAAGACCAAATGGTATTTTTTTTTTAATACTGGTCAGTACGACAATGACTAATAAAATAAAATGGGAAAAGACTCCAGTCCTACTGATTCAATAATTCTTTTGACTTTAAATGACCATGTCCAATTTTAGTAAAAGGATGTTACAAGCTGTACATCAACAATGATTTGTCCTTCCTTTTCTTTACAGAAACAAACTGTGTCTTGTAGCCAGCATCGTTAAGAAATTCAATAATTTCCCTCCACCTTTGATGTGTACTTACTTAATTTGCCTTAAAGCAAATCTTTAGGGCAAAGGCAGCCTTTGTTGCACAAGCAACCAAAAACCATAAAATGTGCATGCCCTCTATTAGTACAGATAGCAGGTAGTATATTGCAGCTTGTGGAAAATAAGCAGGTGACAATGGGAACTGAGAAAAAAAACAGATGCGAAACCCATCGTGGAAGGAAGAAAAGGAGGATGGGAGGGATAGGGCCCGGGAGACTCCATCCATGTACCGGGACACCAGTGAGGAAGGATAGGCGAGGTGCAGTGCGGTCGGTGGTGGAGTTACAGAAGAATCGGAGGTTTGGTGAGTTACATGCTGTTTTAGTTTACCTTACTAGACCGTTTCCAGTTTCTTCTCAAAAGCATGGTCTGTAAATGAGACAAAGCGGTTACAGAGCGCCTCCTACTGTCCTCTCGCAAAGGGTAAAGGGCATGGTGTGCACTAAGGTTAGACAACAGTCCTGAGCTGAAGCAAAGTGAAGGTTAAATGAGGGAAGTGGGGCAGTCATCATCATGCAAGTTAAGTAAGCAGAAAGTGTATTAGCAGAGTTATTACATGGTGTAATGATGTATGCATAAACAGAGGAATGTGCCCAAAAATATTTAAAAAATCAATTATGTACCTCTCCTATAGCACATCTACCTTCATTTCTATTTTTCTTTCTTATTTCTACTGATAAATCCAATTAAAACAAAAACACTGCTCTTATCTAATTTTCTATTTTTTCTGAGGAAATATTGTACGGTAGACTCCATGCAATACCTTTTGCTTTGTGGATAAAACAGGTTCCTTTAAAGTCTAAAATTTTTGTGGTTTTGCTACAAACTTTTAACGTTAACAATCCCTAATGACACATTTCACAATCTTTGGTATTTTATTACCCCAGTAAAAGCTGATTTGTAAATATTTTACTGCCGATGATGTATTGCTTTCAAGACATTTAACAGGAAATGAAGGTAATCGGGGAAAAAACAAAAATATTTTTGTCAGATTTGCCTCTTGTTTTCATGTTTTTCATGAAATGTAAATATGTCACTACAGTGCTACCAAACTAAAATAATTATGTGCAGTACTGGGCAAAAGTCATGAAGCAACCCTCATCTGTATGAATTCACCAGAACAGCAGAAATTAGTCATACAAATATTTGTGGAAACCTGTACAGGCTTAAAAAAAAAAAAACTTTATGAATCTGACAAGTTTCTTCATAATGTCCTGATTTAATCGCTAAACATATTTTTTCCTCTTAGTTTTTCTCTTACTGCGCTAGCAGAAACCTTGACATCATTGTGCAGAACTGAAATTGTTGCTAATCAGAAATGTTCTAAATTGTGCTGAATGATGAATCAAGATGCAGAGGTACTTTCCTGGTTATCAATTTAATTAACTCTTATAACATTTACCTGTTGGTGCCTACTGTTATCACTTTAACATCACCCCCCAAAAAAGCCAAAGTAAAAACAGGACATGAGCATTACACTGGTTGGTAAGGGGATTTATTAAACAATCATGGTAAATTGAAAGTGCTCTCTCTCTCAAGGTTTTATTATATACTAGACAGACAACTTATTCATAGATGTTTAAATATTTATTTATCAACCAATAAAGAATAAGTCTAAGTTTGGTATCTAGTTTGCACTATGAAAATGTCACGGAGGGATGAGTTCACTCGTGTTCTGCATGTCAGGACGTGAAGTGAGGACTTCTGAGCCCTATTGAGGTGTCGGGGTAGATAAGGTCCTGAATAGGAAAAAAGCAGCAGCATCGCATAATATGCAGAGTGCAGAAGCAAGCTTTGTAACTTAGGCCACCACAAATTGGCAGGGTATGCTCAATATATTCATCAGAGTGTCTGAAACATTACGTGTGAAGCAGCAGCAGAGCTCCGATTAACTGCCTGAACTAGTTCACAGGGATCGCCTCAGAAATCATCTGTACATTTACAAGTACAAGCCATTTATTAAAATTATTTATATCGTAGCTCGAGTGAACACTGATTGCAGCAGAACAAATACATCCATTTAGCCATATTGCTTATTTTAAAGAAAGATTTAACCAAATCAAAGCAAGCACAAAATAGTCAAAATTCAAGAACTCAACTACTTGTTCCCACAACTTTCTTGGTGCCCTTATTAGTACATCATTAACCACATGCATGTTTAGTATGAGGGATTGCTGAAAAGATGGCACAATCCAACCGGCTGGGCTTTCTCGGGTGTCAGTAATTTGCATAATAAACTGAACTTCACTGCATTGTTTAGGATGTGATTATTGTCGGTCTATGTTATTGCACTTAGTGTGTTCATGTAAATTGGATTTGTAAAATGCTTTGAGACTTATATTTAAAATGGTGTTACATAGAAGCCCTGAATTGAATTCAGTAACATCTAAATGATTATTGAAACCAAAACGTCCACTCTGTTCACCCTTTCAGACTAGTTTACACTTTGTTTCAGTACAATGTGTGAATAACTTTCATACTGTTACTCTTATTGCACCTAGGTAACCCTTTCATGAGACCATTCCCGATCTTGGGCATACAACTGTCAATTAATCTCAGGTCCTGTCCCAGATGACTGCATCACTGCCTCGTACATTGTTCATTAATATTCCCTTTATATAAAAATACCATTTAAACATTTTTACCACTTTCTAAAGAAATACAAACAATGCAAATATGTATTTTTAACAAAATACAAAAAAATGAGGAATGGCTCAAGACTTTTTCACAGTAACATTTCTCAAATCAGCTACTTGCTTAAATGTTGAAAATCGACGTTTTCTTTTTCAGACCACTAGATGGCAACAGAGATGGCACTTTAGTCCAACCTGGTCCGTATTCTTTTCACAGAAGGAGAAACCCAAAGTGATGCTTAACCTAAATAGAGTTTATTTGTTTTGTCAAAAGGGTTTCCTATGAACCAGAGCCCTAAATAAGCAGCAGAATTAAGACATCAGATCAAAGGGAATAAAATATGTCCCTAATGACTCTGCCCTGATTGGAGCAGAACATGTAGGAATCCAATTAAACAAACAAATAATTGAACAGAAATAAACGCAACTCTGAATCACTGAGTGTGTCTGTAGAGGCACGAGCCAAAAATAATTAGTAATGACGATCTTCTGCTCTTTGAACATGCAGCTTTTCTGCACAACAAATGAACTACTCTTGTGTTTATGCCTTTGTATTTGCTGACTTGTAAAGTTTCCAGAGGCTGTAGCTAAAGGAAGCCAACACTTTCCAATTCAACATCAATTACATGTGCTTCTGATGTGCAGTACACCAGTTTACCAACTAACAGTCCTGTTTATGAATTTTGTTAGTAACATATACTGTAACTTATGTAGTCTTGCTACTGCTTTTAGAACCTTGCAAAAATATTCAGGCCCATGAACATTTGCACATTTTATTGTAATGTAAACAAATACTGCAATGTATTTTATTTCTATTTTATGTGCTAGACCAACACATGATAGCACATAAGTATAAAGTGAAATGAAAATGGTACATGATTTTCAGGCTTTTTTTGCAAACATCTGTAAATATTTCCTAGAACCATCTTTTTCCTGGACTCTGCTCTCTCTGTGCCACTCTTCCTAAAATGTCTGACGTCTGCTGTGCACAGCTTCTCTCAATAATGTTCTCCTCAGGCCTGTAAGTTTAGGTAAATGTCCGTAACAGCTTTATAGTCACATTCTTTCCATTTTCAGATGACAGAACGCTGTTCTGTGAGACATTTAAATCAGAGGATTTTATCCTGATTCAAATCTCTCCGCAACTTTATCCCTAATTTGTTTGTTGTATTCCAGGATCTTCATGATGCTTCAGTAAATTTCTCACCAATTCAGGGATCTCTTTAAGCAATTATTTGAGTTGGATTTTATTTATCTGAATCAAAGCATAGTCTGTGTACCATTTCCTTCCAAATCACAGTTTACATGACAAATTGTGTTGATCACATAAAATCCAAATTAAAATACATTGACACTATAGCTGTAAAAAGGACAAATACTTTTTGCAAGATACGGAACAGTTTTTGGAAGTTTTATTTCTAGCTGTGATACCAAAGAGGATTGGATGAAGAGACCCAGAACTGAATGGAGGACATCAATCGTGACAGGGGAAAAAAAGTCAGATGATTAAAACAATCCCCACAGATTTTACGTGAATGTCTTACAGCATCCCTTATGTCTCCTTCCTTTGGTGACAGAGTGACGGTGAGTTCCAGGCTACCCAGGTCATGCTCAGGGTACTGTGGGTCCTTCAGGTCCAGAGTCACATCCAGCGTCCTACAGTGATGGAGATTAATGAAATGTATTGGAATTTTTCTTAACTATTTTTAGATGTTCAGATTAAATCCCACACAAAGCCTTTGGAAATTCAATGACTAGCAAAATGTGTATGACAGTTTGAATTTCAGTTAAATTTAAGCCTTGTCTCTTCTGTGGTTTCTTGTGAAGCAGATTTCAAAAGTCTACCAGGAGAGGGCAGCCACGGACTATCTTTGAACAAAACAGTCATGTCAGGATACAGCGTTTTGTTACACATTATAATATGAAGTACACGCGTATATTATATGCTGAAGGTTCTTAGTAAACTGTAAATAGGTCTTTTTATGACTTTCTTTTAACAATGGCTTTCCTCTTGGTACCCCGAGTGCATGGCTAATAGTTCTAATGGCAACATATTAAATGCCGGATCTTCCCCACAGTAACCATGAGCTGCTTTGCTGATCAAAATTTTTCTTGACCTGTCCGTCAGTTTAGCTGGACAGCTGTATGTTAGAAGGTCTGCATTTCTGATGTTACTCTTTCCATTTTCTGCAGATGGATCAACAATCCACTGCAAGATGTTAATATCTCACAGTGGACGCGCATGTTGTGAGGCTGTTCTATAAACGAATCCTGCTTTAACTTTATCCAAACCTTTATCCCAGATCTATCTTTTGTGTTCTATGGGGTTTATCATACTTTTTCACATATGTTTTTTAGTATAACCCTGTAAATAGTACAGAACAGCTAGATTTATACTGAGTTTATTTAATTAGCTTACTTCTGATGGCAATTAGTTACATATCAGCATTGCTGATTTAAAAGGTGAACACAACTAAAAGTAACTTTTTTTCAGATTTTTAGAGAATATTTGAGGGGTAATACTTTTCCAAAGCACAGAAAATGTTAAAGAAGCTGTGAGTACAACAAGAAATTGAGAAACCTTTGAAAACAGACTACATCTTAGCATTACTTCTCTTTAAAACATTATGACTTCTTTGTAGTTGCCTATTACCAAGGGATTGGTCTTCCTATACAGGAAATACAATCTGCTGTGACAAAAAGTAATTACAACCGCTTACAAAAATGGTAACAAAGAACGAGGAAACAAAGAGCCGAAGAGACCTTTGATGTTCCAGTGACTCCAGGTGTAGATATGCTGAGCCCATGAAATCATCCTGAAGTCCAAAGTCATAGTCAAACACCTATAGAGAGACAAGCAACTGTCAGAAGAAAACCATAAACATATTTTACTTCTAATGTCAGGCACTTTTTTTCCCTTGTCAAGCTTTGTGGAAAAATAGCAACCACAACATTTAGGACTTTACACATTGATTGACAAAAACATACATTGCCATACCCAACAAAGTTAGTGATGAAATTTCAAGCTAAAAACACTCACACTTCTCAAATTATGTTCAAGTAATGATAAGCTATGACTCCTCTAACACTTGCAATAAAGTCTAAAAGAGGAGAATCCTAGGTTATGTTTTTTTCACTTTGTAAAGTAATTAAAGCCATGTTGCAATCAACAGAAACTGTGGACCTTCTGTTGATGTGTAAAAACATCAAACAACGATGTCTTGTAGTATTAAAAGGGTCGCAGATCCAAACCTAGAGTTAACAAAGTGTTGACGAAGTTCATCACCTCCAAATTTAATCAAAGGTTTTGAAATGTTCTGGTAAAACATGCAGGATGTCATTTGAATCTGTAAGAGTCTTCAAATTTAAATCTTCAAAATATATATATATATTTCATTTATATTCAAAGAGTTGCAGCACTTTCCAAAGAGGACTGTCACAAAGTTCTAGCAGAGTAAGATGAACTTGATTGAGTAAAAGAGATAGGCAGTCTTTTACTTGCATAAACAACCATTATTACTTGCTAATAGTTGTGTAAGTAGTACATAGCTATTACTTACACAGATGTCATTGTGTCATTGGGCACAATGACATCTGAAGTTCAAAAATAGACATACCTTGACATACAGAGGCTCCCTGAGACTTTCCACCAAAAGGATAACTCTCTCATCCCACACTGGGTTTAAATTTTTGTGGATCGTCTTGCTTCTGAACACTTCCTTCCCTCCGATTTTAAACTTCACATATGGGTCACTGGTCCCTGGAGATGAAAGAAGCAAACAGGAAAGAAAAACTATTAGAGAAATGTCAACCAAACCATGTAAAATAAAGGAGTGAAGATATTTAAAAAAAGGTCAATGTTCTCAATACAAGGTCGGGAGAAGTTGAAAAGCATTATTCTTGTGGAAAATGTTCTTTCAGGTTTCAGGGTTAAAAACTTAAAAAAAAGAAAAAACTTCCTCTCTCAACATAACATAATTCAGAAACTGTTCTCCAGCAGAGAACAGTTCATTCATTTCAACAATTTCACCCCCTGAAGTTAACTGAATGCTTAATCCTTTCCTTTTTTTTATCCTCTACATTATCTCCACTGCCCACATCATTTGCTACCATGGATTTTTACATCATCCAGGTCTACACCCAATAGCCACTTAAAGTGAAATTGTAAGAGTGTTGCAAAAGTATTGACATCGCTGGCTTGGCTCAAGCACAAACTACTGTGTATTATAATATGGGTTTATTTAATAGACTCAGACAGAGTGGGGCATTATTGTGCAGTGGAAGTAAAAGGGCAACATTTTTATTTTTTTTAATCAAATATATCTAGCAATTGTGCCTTACTGGTCTATATCCAAAGCTGCTTCTGTATTAGTACTTTTGCAAAGCATTTTATATACAGACCAATGAGAATAAGAGTAATTTTTTTTCTGCTAAGCACCAGAATCTCTGTTCTCATGTGTCATCTGATAATGAGTATCTTGCATGATCATTAATTAGGAATTGTCTTACTCCCACATAATTACTTTCATGTGCTTATTACATTCAGTAAAAGAAAAGTGATGTCACGAACTGACATATTAGTAGTGCCAAATAACTCTCGACATGCAAAGATATTTAATAGCCATAGAAAAAAAAAAACACAACACAAAACAAAGCATGAGGTCTGCTTTGTTTAAATAAAAACTGCCGATGTTCTGCTGCCAGCAAAGTGTTGATATGAGAGCAGCATATGTGTTCACAGGGGCCAGCTTGGAGAACATGGCCATTTCCTCTCAGACACATATGCGCATGTGTGCTGCAACTAAAGATACTTAGTTGGAGCACACATTTCTTTCCCTTTATACACAGTTACCTTTTATATATCTCTGAAAAACAGCAAAAGCAGGACAGAAGAAATGCTAAAAAAGAAGAAGCAGAGCTGAAACTTTGAGATTGTGCTGCTTCTTTTAGAAAAAGACAAGAGAACTTCGTAAATACAAGCATGGAAAGTATTTAAAACACAAAGGTACAATTGATCCGCTTTAAGCTAAAGAAAAATAGTCCCAAACTACAGATACCATTGCCAAAAAGAAGTCTTTTCCTAGATATTGCTGTCTTTTTGTGCCTCAGTGGGTCAATTTTACCCAGACACACATCACTGACTCAGAGGCTCTGCATCCCACAGTGGCAGCTTTATGGGGCCATAACGCACATAGGCTGAAGAGTATGAAATGGAAAAGGCTGCCGGTGTAGGAGGGTGATGGCTGAAAACGAGCAAGAGTGGGTCTGGCAAGGAGAAGAAGAGGAAAAGGAAACACAAGCCTGGAAAACAACCACAGCTATTCACTTATGTCTGATTATTTTTCAAAGTTTCAGACATTCACGCCTTTGGGGAAACTCAAATGAATTCTTCACTCATTTTTATAATAAATTGGTGATTGTCTTACCACCTGAGGGCTGCTGGATCAATAAGACAGATACTGTAAGCTCAATAATCTCTACAGAAATGAACAATGATTGACTAAAGTGTTTCATGGATTATAACACCATGGGCTTTTGTTCACTTTGGAGCCATGAGAGCATGAAATAGAAGTTCTGCTTGAGGCAAGACTGGGTACAAAAAGCACATATGTCACAGTCAGGTTCAAACATTCAAACACCACACAAATAGGAAAAAGACAAGAGAGTTTAGATTTACTTGCAAGGAGAACGGACAAGAGCGTGCTTAAGTTACAATCTCCCACCGTTCTAAAGCACGTTCTGCCTTCTGCAGGCGGTTGAGTTCAGGTCCTGTTTGTTTCCTTCTGTAGCTACAATGCAGGAACTGATGAACTCACCGAACAATGGGAGCTGTTGCACAACAAAACAACTTCACACAACAAACACAGCAAACATAAGATGATATATACTAAATATTTTTAACAGTCACTCACCCAGTAAACTTGCAGGGGTAAACATTGTACATATAGAGGTTAGAGGAAATGGTTTTCAGTCATGAGTTAGAGATCCGATTAGATTTCATTAAATGTGATTTAATAAAAAATGAGAAAGGTTTAAGTAGATTTAAGGGGATTGAATAGTGTATATACTGGTGTAGCATTTTAGTTTGACTAATGAAAGGTTACAAATATCCTGAATGTTTTAGAACCTATTTAAAAAAAAAAAATCTGTAGAGACATTCAGAAATTCAGCATAGTTTTCTTGAAGCTACTTCCACTAGAAACCCCACTTATCATCCCAGAAAAGGACATTAATGGTAGTATGTA
Organism: Gambusia affinis; assembly: GCF_019740435.1. NCBI lineage: Eukaryota > Metazoa > Chordata > Actinopteri > Cyprinodontiformes > Poeciliidae > Gambusia > Gambusia affinis. Next base: position 12,229,465 of record NC_057870.1, read on the forward strand.
CATTACAACTAAAAAAATAAAACTTTGTCTTAAAGATATGCCTCCAAACATGTTTACTAGAGATGGACTGAAAAATTGGTTGGTAAGCTGTTACCATTCTCATGTTTCTTTGCACCTCGTCACTTAATTTAACCCAAATACACCTTGAATAGCTCAATTGAAAGAACAACAAATTCCCACTAAGAGATAAGTCTTAACTACTCCTCCAAATAATTGTAATTTCAGCTGTGCATTTGTTAAACACAAAATTGTACTTTTCTGGCATGATTTAAACTTTGATCTAATGATTTTGCCTAAAATCCCAGATTCAGGATAGTGTCACATCCGGTCCTTCATTTTGCATGACTGCTATTGAAACCAAGCAGGAACCAGTGTGACAGTAGCTAAGAATAAAAATAAATGTGCTTATGAGAGCACACAGCAGAGGACACAGCAGGTAATTTTGCCTTGGGTGTGGTACAACACACATCTGAAAGCAAATGGTAGATCTCTTTTTGTGAGTGGCTTTCTGTCTTCGCAACAGCAGCACAGAACATAATCAATCGCACATTTATCTCTTCTGAACACCTAATGGGCGACGACCATAAAATCTGCTCTCTGTGTCTATTTGTTGGTAAACCTGACTGCCGTTCCAGACACCTGAGCCCCAAGGATGATAAAATGGTGCCGGGAAAAGCTCGAATAGGGTTCCCAATTTACACAGACGAAACAAAACCCCTTTCATATTGATAATTTTCTTTTACGAAAGTATCCCCACCTAAATAATGCAGTGTGATGGTTTTACGGACATTAATATGCAGTCTTAAAATTTAGCATGAGCAAATATCCCAGAGTGAATACTCAAATGTAATGACATGGTTCACTCACTTCTGTTTTCATTGTGAGATCATTAAGTCAGGATCTTGTCCACATGATACTGTTACCTATAGAGTTTGTTTGGATAACCAATACTGTTATGTAGCTGTAACAAAACCAAGCACTCCACCACTGATGTGCTCATATATTTTGACAATGTAAACTAAATTAAGAGTGGATTTCTGCTGTGGAAATAATCACTAGTGATTTTTCTCTCTTCCTGACTCGCTCAGTTAGTTTCACTGTTGTTCCTCAGGCAGAGAAAAACATTTGCTATACTTCTACCCACACTCTTACAACCACCCAGTGAACACCAGTTTAGACCAAATAAAACATAGTCTAAGCTTGGACCTGAAATTGAACATTCCTCAGAGACAAAGATCAAGTTTGCTTCAATAAGAAAAATGCAAGAAAAAAAATTTAATTTCCCAGGAGAAATACAACATAAAGCACCACTGTTAGTGACACAGAGAGGCAAATGAGAAACAGAGTTTAACTTGTACAGAAAAAATAAATACATCACAAACATAACGAAGAACTGAGTAATACATATTGAAAGTTCCTCTGGTTGAATAATTAAAAGACTGACGAGTAATTAAATGTTCCTGAGCTAACACTGACTTACGTCACTTCTTTTATTTACTAGCCATTCTTTGATAAAATGGGTTTAAATTAATCCCCTTAAGAATTATTTATGTACCAAATACTTAAAAAAAAACGACTTAATAATTTTAAGGCATTTTTATAATAACTAAGGTTACAGAATTGTGCGATACAAGCATAATCAAGTACATTTACAGCACTTCACCGTGATATAAATCATGGTATTATGTGATTTCTATGCCTGTGAATAACATAATGCCGCCCCTTTAAAATTATAACCTTAAGACAAATGTACTGTAACATAAAAAAATATTTATGTATTACAAATTTCTTCTGTTTTTGAAGGCTGGGCCCCCACCAACCAGTTAATAAGTTTGGGGTCGGGGAGGTTTGGATAAATATTCTTCCCTTAAAACTAGGGATGCTCAGATTAGGTTTTTTTTTCGCTGCCGATTCCATCCATGAGGCCAATCTCTGCCGATCACTGAAAACTGCAGATCGCTTTAGGTGTAAATGATACAGTTATCCGGTAAGATGGAAAAATTGTGTGGCAATAAATTCACCTAATTTAGACGTAACAGACATAATATTTTAATCTAAAATCTTTTTTTCTAGGTTACATGTTGCAGCTTTAAGCAGACGTTTGGTGTGAGAGTTCACTGTCTGGTAGAGGCTGAGCGGCGATACGTCTCTGAAATATTATTAACAGTTGAGCGAGAGAGCAGAACCAGCGTCTTACACCGCCAGCTCGAAGACTTAAATTATTTTTCGGGTTATTTGTTTAGCTTTCTGACCGTGATGCTAATCCGGCCAGATAGCGTTACCTGCTATCTGGACGCTCCGGATGTCCCTTTTCCTGCATTGAGCCTCGATGTAGCCAAACTCCGTCCAGTGCTTGTTTTTTAAATGTCATATTAGATTCGTTGTGTTGATCCATTTTGACGTGCTTCGTAATCTTCCGCCGCAACACCAAACGTCCCCATTCACTCTCAGAGCGTTACAGTTACACAGGATTTGTTGCCGCCACGCTTGCGCAGTCTGAAGGAAAGAGGAAATGAGCTGCTGACGCAGGCTGAGATAAATACGATCGATTTTGGTGATCGGCAACAAGAGACAGTGATCAGCGACCACCGATCATACACTTTTTCATGGAAATTGGCCGACTATGATCGGTGGCCGATCGATCGGCACACCTCTACTGAAAACATGAAGCCATCATGAGACAAAAGCATTTCAAACAGGTTGGCAGATTTACAACATGGATGTGCAGCCAGCAAGTCTGCAGCAACTGTGCGACGCTAGCAGGTCAATATGAGCCAAAATGCCAAAACAATATTTCCAACAGCATCTTAAATCAATTCAACAAAGAATTAAGACCAAATGGGGTGCTACCCAGTATTAGTAAGGTTCTACAAAATATAAAATCCTACTCTACGTTTTTTTTATTTCTAAGGATGAAGGGGGTATGGCTGTTCCTAATGGTTAAAACTAAAACTTTCAAATTCCATCTCTGCTCTATTTAGTTGAAACTAGCACTACGAGTGTCAGCATCTTGTTTTATGCATTTGGCAGTGAAATCAGCTTCTGCAACATTTACAAGTTAAAATATGTCCCTTTTCCTCTCAAAGCCCCTTGCTGGTATGACAATTCAACTGGTTCATCATCTCTCTTCAGAAATGTGGAGAACAGATAAAAGCTCTGTTATTGCTAGCTCTGTCTGAAGTGTTATGTATTCTTGCCTAATTAACCTGGGTTTTTGCTCATTCCCAGAACTGCCACAGCATTTAAATGAACAAATTAGACTTTCAACTTACGCTTGAATGTTTCACATTAGATGCAGGGTTCTGATTTTACCATAGGCTTTTAGCTGTACTTGGCTTTGCAGGATTCAGAAGTTGTTAAATAGAGTTCTCATTGAGATCTCATTAGGCATTAATGATTAATTATGTTTGAATCGAGGAACAATCTTGCAATGTTCAGGAAAAATAAGAGCATTCAGGGCAAATGTGGTTAAAACTACAACTAAATCCCAAAACCCCCAAAACAATCTTGCATATCATATTCTCCTCTTCATTAATTAAAAACATGTGAAGGTATAATTGCCCGATTACAATGTGAATGTAGCAGCATCTGAGATGCATTATTTTTGGGGCCTGCCCATAGCAATGCATAAGGAGAGCAGTGACTGACTTGCAAGTCAGTCACTATTGCCATATATTATGAAGTTTACTGAAAATTTCAAAATAAAAGCCTCAATATTCCTGTCAGGTTAGTGCACCGTCATAGGCGGTGCAATAATAGTAGCCTGTATTATCTTTTCCTCTCAGGTTATGGCATTAGCCTTTGACCTAATGATAATAAATAGGACTACAAAAACGCCATATCCGTAGTTCTAACTAACACTCATTAAAAACAGAGGCCTGAGCTTCCTTTTAGAACTACTGGCTGTTTAGGCCAGTAAATAACAGATTTAACCCAAACACTGTTACTCATAGTATTAGTGTAGCCCTTTAAAATAAAGCTTACATAAAATTTCAAAAGAAAAGTCTTAATATTCCTCTCAGGCCTTTTTCCTCTTTTTCTCTCAGGTTAGTGCAGAGAGAGCTAGAGATATGAATTGCAGTACTATCGGAGAGGAAAAATAGCCCTCTCATATGCTTCAAATGCTTTTTGGATCGGGCTTACGGTTCCTGAAAGGCAAGGATATGTTTGGCCTGCTTTGTTCAGAAAATCTAACTGCTTCAGACAGTTAGGATTCTGTCGCTCCCTGAGTGTTTCACTCACATGACGGTTGAGCTGCTCTTTAGAACTACAAAGACTGAAGGTTAGAACTACAACATGGGGGAATCCTCAGTGCCTACAGAAGAGGTCTGAGCTGAATGTCAGAACTACAACATGGCGGAACTGTCAGTTACTACAGAGGAGGACTGAACTGGCCTTTAGAACTAATTGTGTTTTGAGCATTATAGAAATGATTTAACCCAGTCACTGTTACACATGGGATTAGTTTGGACCTTTGAAATGAAGCTTACTGAAAATTTCAAAATAAAAGCCTTGACAATTTTTACATCTGATAATTGCTCTTTTGAGCATTACAAAACTGATATAAGACGATCACTGTTACACATGGGATTAGTTTGGCCATTTGAAATGAAGCTTGCTGAAAATTTCAAAATAAAAGCCTTGAATATTTTTACATCAGGTAATTGATTTTTTCAGCATTATAAAACTGATTTAATCCAATGACTATTATACATGGGATGAGTTTGGCCCTTTGAAATGAAGCTTATGCAAAGTTTCAAAATAAAAGCCCTGACAATTTTTACATCATGTAATTGCTCTTTTTGGCTTTATATGACTGGTTTATCCAAAGCACTCTTACACATTGGATTAGTGTGGGCATTTAATATTAAGCTTTCTGCAAATTTCAAAATAAAAGCCTCAATATCCCCTTAAGGTTAGTGGTGATGCAATATTAGCTTGTATTATCTTTTTCTCTCAGGTTAGGGAACAGTTCATTAGCATTAGCCTTTTACCTTAAATAAGCTTTTAGCTATTTTCTTACTTACTAGCCATGATTAGTAAACTGAATGGAGTAAGTAAAGTACAGACAACATGTTAGCAATGCCCTACATGCTGCTGACATCATTCATGCTAACATTAGTATTTTGGTTAATTTCAGCTGATACACTTACTTTAAAATACTCTGTGCACAAAATCTTTTTTCCACTTTGGGAGGAAGCCGGAGTACCTGGAGAGAACACAATCATTAACATGGAGAACATGCAAACCTGTCGTACTAAAATCAGGAGCGTGACGGAAGGAACAGGCTGCGCCTCATCATAAAATGCAGCAACGCTTTTTATCCTGACGTCTGCACTGACTTTTGGTCATTTGAGCGCGACGTCTCTTCTCCTCGTTGCAGAGGTCACAGCCTGGTAAAATTGAATGTCCTGTCCTGTATCTGTAATTTTTTGCTAGCCGTTGGAGTTCAGCAGTAGTTAAATTATGGTCCCTCAGCCGGGGAAGTTTGCTCTCCAGTAAAACTACAAGAAAACTCTCTACAAACTTCTGCTGGATCTTCTCCAGCTGGAGAATCCAGGGAATCCTCCTCTGGAGTCCCAGCTGGAGGAGAGACGGTGCACTCGTTCTGAGAGCAGATGATATCCTCAGAGCGACCTTCTCCAGCCAGAGAAGGTCTGAAAAGATAGTCATCAAATTCATCGTACTGTGTGCACTCGTCCCGATAGTTACTGGTCTCAAATTCTACACGAGGAAGCAGATGATTAACAACTTTCCTCACTCCTGTTGTGATCAAATACCCCGTGGCAAAACTCAATGGGAAGAAAAAGGTAGCTAAAACTTTCTCCATGCTATAGTCGTTCTAAAACACTGCTAACTGTAAAAGAGCTGCTAGTCTAATACCTGATGTTTAGAGATGAAAGCATTCAAAATTCTAGATGTTCTTTGATCTATGACATAGATCTATGTCGTAGAAAATGTCATAGCAACAGTGACCTCACTGTAGTTCTGGGGGAATGTCTTTTGTTTTTGCTATGCTGATGTTGAAAGTTGTATTTTTAAATTTATTTATTTACTTTTTTTTTGCAGAATAAGAGAGGTTCTTTGCTAAATACAATCTAAAAATTCAAAAAGATAGTTTTTTCTAAATTGGCCTAGAAAAAAAAAATCTAATTGTAGTTTCAGTTGTGTTTGCGTAGTACTTAGTATTTGATAAACTGTGAATTAAAGATACACATAGTTTGTATTCCACTACTGTGACTAATGTACTGGACACGTATTATATTGCTAAGGGGAATGTGGAAATGCAGCTAAATCACACAGATATTATAATTGATTTTGCGATATGTTCCCCTGTAGGTACAGAGGCGTGTAGTGCATATTCTCCCTTACAGAGTTCTAGCATTTTTGTCATAGTTAGATGTTTATAATAATCAAACAAGTTGACAATTGCCAACACTTTGACAATTGTTTTTGAGAAGAGGCGTCCCCTGCAGCAGGTAAAACTGTGCCAGAATTAAAAAAAAAAGTTCTAACATAGTCTTGGCTAAACCTTCTATTACAAGACTTATACTATAGGCTAATTTGTGACTGCGGGGTGAAACATGATCTCATGTCAGTGTTCCTTTATAACACTAATGAGTGAAACAGTTAAATATTTAACTTCCCTATTTTCATCATCAATCTGGACTACTCATTCCCTATTAATGAGCAATAGTTCTTTATGAGCGAAGGCCAGAAAAAAAGTGTCTAAATTATTTATTAATAATGTATTAGCAGGTAATTACATTTAATTCTAAAATCATCTGACAATACCTATGGATAAAATGCTACCTTATTGTGTTTTGAAAGGGAATATGGATATTATATAAACCTAACCCACATTTGGCATTAAATATATAAGTAAATAAATAGTAAATGAGTATATAAATAAGTAAACTTTATTTCGTTCAGGGCCACAAAATTGTATTTTTTCTCTTACTTACATTCTTAAGATTATAAAATATTTTTTATTATAATATTAAACTACTATCAAACACTGCAATATTTGTCCTTTATTTTTCTGATTTCACTGTTTTAATAGTGACTCTGTGGCTGTGGGTAAAGGTTTGTGTTCCCAGGTCATAACAGCAGTTCTGCTGAAGGCAAACCTTCTCTGCATCAGGGGACATAATTCATGTAAATAACCCAGGTTTCCGACCCAGAGCCAAAACGCACACAGAAAAACAGCCTAGGTAATGAAAGGTTTCCAGTAGGTTACGATCCACAGAAAAACATTCAGGAAGACGATGCTTAGCAGCAGAGGTAGGACCTACCAGAACCAGGACTGGTTCTTGTGTAAATCCACATGATGTAAACTTGAGAATGTCACCGACCACCCTAAGCACAGTGGTTTCAGCAGAATTTATGTTTCTAAATCCTGAATTTTAAAAAAATGCTAAAACAAAATCTGTGTCTCCAAAAAGAAATAAAATGTATCTGGTCTGGTCAAATGTAAAACCACAAAGATTATTTAAAAAAAACTTGACCATCTCTTCCATGAACTAAACATTGGAGGTCTGAAAGCCGCAGACATTACATTTGCATCATTAGAAATCATCACAAAATAAAACGAACTTTATTAAACTTTAAAATGAAGAAACAGTAAGTGTCTGTTTCACAGTGAAAATATAAAATTACCTATATTAATACCCTGTGTAAGATTTTAGATTTTATCTCATGCAATAATTTCAATTCTATTACTCAAACGAGTGGACTACAAGTGGCTATGATTTACCTCACCTCTGACTTTAAGTAAACCTATTTAACTAGCTGTTCAATAACAACTGTAGGAGGGCTGACACCAACACATTACCTGTTAAAATATCTTATTAAGAGCCACAACATGGACAACGCTGACAGGCACTTGTCAGAGAAGAGAGCACCAGAGATGAGAAAAAGCAGTAAAGATCCTCATAAAACCTTCAGTCATGCTTGAGTTGCACTAAAGGACAGATTCACACATGTGTGGGGGCGTGTGTGTGTATGTGTGAGAAAGAGAAAATGAGGGAGAGAGAGATAGTGAGAGAAAGTTTCAGTGCTTCATGTAGTGTCAGGACTGATGAATGGCTGCAGCTCTAGGGTTTCCCATTACCCAGAATGCAGTCTGGTATAAACGATGTTTTGTGTACGGCAGTCAGGACCAAAACATTCTAGATAGAGTAATTACAGGCTCCATGATGAAGATAATCTAATTTCCCCCAAAATTAATCTTTAACACAATGTAACAGGATTGTGATTAAAACCAAAGTTGGAAGATGCAATCACGTATTAGATCCAGCCTTCTGCAGCTCAACAGAACATAAAGAAACAAAGATAATGCAAAGCATGTATCAAAAAAAATTACACGCAAGGTTAAGCACAAAAGAGGATGATTAATGCAAAAACCAAAGCAAAGGGATATTTGTTCTCTGATCTTTCCTTAATTTTAGGCAAATAATATTTTGGACACCCAATCTGCAGCAATTCAGTCTTCCAGAATGAGCATCAATTTTAGTTTGTTCATAAAATTTTTACAGCACAAAGTTTGAAAAATATGAATTTGCAGAGTCACAAAATCAGAACACATTATTTTTAAAAGCCCTGGCTCAGACAAAAATACATCAAACTCTACCTTTCACGCATTTGAGTGGATAAATGCTTAGTGAGTAAATAAAAACACAAGAACTCAATAAGGAATATATGATGAACTAGAACTCTGCACAATGAAAAGCACAGAGATGCGTTAGTCATGGACTTACAATCATTTTGACTAGAGATGCAATCCAGCAAAACAATGGTGTTTGTGAATCCGTATGCATCCGTAAAAATCGCTCATTGAAGCTAATTAATTACAGCTTTCCATACGTCTCAAAACTTCTTTTGAGGATAAGTTTTGCATCTGCTAAACCTCTTATTTTTGCAGATAGAATGAAAATGTACAACACTATCAGAAGGGGAAAGTATATGGCATGTGTAAATAGTTTGGTCACTTACCTTTAATGTGTAAACAACGCCAAAAGAAAATACAAAAAAACCCGGCATAATGAAAACGTTTTTCTTTTGATTTGAGGCCAGAATAAAGTCATCTTGTTTTGAATGCAACATCTTTCATACTAGTTTAACACAAAATAGTTCTTTGTGCTGTTTTAAAAACTTAGCAAAAGTATTTACACCCTTTAAATTTTTCCATAGTAATGGCACACTACCAAACTTCAGTTTATCGTGTTGGAATTTTAGGTGACAGACCAACACAAAGTAGTACATAATTTTAAAGGGGAAGAAAAATAACGGCTTTCAAATATTTTACAATAAAACATCGGAAAGCAGCATATAAATTCTAGTAATATATGCCATGACAAGACTCATTCAAGATGTGATTCACATTTGGCCTGTGCTATGTCATTTTCACAGAGGAGTATGCTTTGCTCTAAGTTGCTCCATTGTAGCTCTGGCAGTAATTGAAAGGCTAACGTATGCTTATACATAAAGTGTGAAGTCTTTCAAACTCTCTATCAGGTTCTCAAAAAAAGATTACACTGTATCAAACTCCATTATCCGACAAGCTTTACTGTCCATGTTCAGGAGAAGCATTCCCATAGTACAGTGCTGCTAACGTCGTATTATACAAAGGGAACTGCGTGCTTCGAGTCCTGCTCTTGCATACAAATCAGATTTGAGGAGTGCTTGAGTATAAGTTGTTCTGTCAATAGGTTTGCCCTGCTGAGCTCTACAGCTTCTTCAGAACTACCACAGATCTCAAGGCTGCTGCTCTAATGAACACTCTTTGTGGTGTTTATTGATGACTTGCACAGTGCTTCCTTAGCTATTCACAGCTTGGGAGTTTGTTTCAATAACATAATATTTCTGTAAACTACTCCACAACATTATCTCTGGCCCGTCTGGTAGGTTTCATGAAGCAGTTTGTTTACTAAAAAACTCTGATCTTTGCAAAGCCGCTATATTTTTTCTGAAAGTAAAGTGCTAACAGATGCGTCCGATCTCTTTATCAAGATGTTTTTTATTTTATTTCGATGCAAAAACTTAACAGAACATGATACAAATTCACACAACACTTATTAGATTTACTATGTAAAAATATGTGAAAACCACGTGCATTTTTCTTTCTATTTCAATAATGTCCTACTTCATGTTGGTCTATCACATAAGATTCCAATAAAAATTAATAAACGTTTGTAGATGGAACATGACAAAATGGAAAGGCCAAAGGGCTTTGAACATTTTATAAGGCACTTTATATAGACCCACTTAACCCCATTGCTTGGATTTTATTCCACATTTTTCACTGGTACCGTCTCCAAGATACAGAAAGCTATCAGGAAAAATGGCAAAGAGGCAGTGATGCAGAACATTTACAGAAGCAGACACTACCATCTTGAGCATTTATGCATTGTATCCAGACCTCTGACTTCATACAATATGCCTGAGCGACTTCATTAATGAATAATGAAGCTGATTCATTATTAAGCACCTCAAATCTTAAGTATTGTTTTGGATTCTCAGCTTTTTTACAGGTACAAGCAGGAGGACTTCTACGAGAAAATGGTAGGGGACCTGAGGTTTACATTCTCAGCCACCCACACATATACACAAATGAACAGCAAGAACGAAAACTGAAAAACTAGTGACAAGATTCATCATGTGGTGTTTTACTGAAAACGTGGGCCACACAGAGGGTAATCTGTTTTCATCCAGGGCATGACAGCTAAGACAGGGTTAGGGCTCTGGGGAAACGAGAGGATATTGCTGATAAGGCATTTTAAAGAAGATGCCTGACAGCTAGTATTGGCTACATCACCAAACACGACAAATATGAGTCACTCACTCGCTGTTCATGTTTTTCTCTAGATAAAAGGCTACAACTATAATGTTCCTCCTGCTACAATTTATCTACTCTGTTGTATGACTCAAGGCAATTTTATGAGATCTAGACATAAATTTAAAAAGGCAGAGAATGACAGGAAACAACCCGAGGACAGACAGTTTTAGATTGATCTTTTCTATTTCTTGTCATTCAATTAATTACATTCATAATCATTTGAAAAATGTTTAAAATGTTGGTTATTTAGAAAGGCAGATGAGAAACAGTAAAACAACAAAGCTGATGCCAAAAGGCGTAAGATCTTGCTGGGATACTAAAAAATGCATGTTAAGAAGGGATGAAGTATTTTCTTATGCTTACTTCTTGAGCAGCAGAAAACAGAACATGTAAGCCAGCTAATGTATCAGCAGCTTAGACATCTTAAGCACAAGGCTAAGCTACAGATATGTGCCTTAATGCTGAAAGCTGATTGCCCCTCCTTACGTTCATCAGATGTACCCAAGTAATTTTACCTATTAAGAATTTATTTAAATTATTATTTATTCGTTCTGGAAAAAAAAAGAAAAATTCTTGTTTGTAAATGTATTCAATCAAGTAAATGTATTCAAAATCTGCCTTCTTATTTTACCTCTTTGATCTGCTGTAAAACAGCAAAATAAAATGTTCATGTCCTGACTGCATTACAATCAAAAAGTGTAGTATGCAAGTATGTGTTATTTAGTTGTTGGTTGATAGCCAGGTTTTGGTCAAGTTAGTCAACTGCTAAGGAGGCAATCAGAAAACTAAGGTGAAGGAGCAGGGCTGTAAACATGGAATTGTATGGAGGCGAGCTGGATGAAACAACTACAAAACTGCTTTTAATTGCTGTTGTTCGACCCGTGGGTAACTGGATGATTTTTTTTTTCTGCTAAAGGTCTGTCTGTGCTACTGGCCTGTGTCTATCTGTTTCTTTTCTCCATAATAAGCTGTCTCGATGGACTCAGGGCAGGACAGGTGAGTTCTGCACCTCACTGCTCATTATCAGTGATGAAAAATGTAGGAAAGGGCAGAACAGCCTTTTCTGCAGTTGCCATAGTAACTGTAGAAGATGCAAATAAAATTAGTTGCAATTTACACTGAGTGCAGATGTTAATTTAAATAAGGAAAAATTCTTTACGTGTTTTTGCTAACCTGTGATTTGATTTTGATTTGCTCTAAGATATAAAATAATCCTTGGATAATTAAAACTTAATTTAGGGTTCTAATAGATTAATCTACAAAAAATCCAATTTACCAGGAAGCAACTGACATTCAGGAAGTGACCAAAGAGTGCCATTTTGAAATGGAGGTTTTACATTATCTTATTATCTTCTGAGAGATCCCGGTCTCAATTCTCTGAAACCAGTTTTCAGCTTAACTAAGTATAAATTAAAATCTAAGTGCTTAAGGGGTATGAAATTTTAGGGAAAACTGAGGGAAACTGATAGGAGGAAATTCCAGAAGATGTACAAAACTCAACGCAAAACACAATCCAGAAAAAATGTAAATAAAGATTAGGACACAAACCAAAAAAATAAAAATTTTCATCTGCTGATGAAAAAAGTCCTTGTCATAACTTATGGCAACAGAGGTTTATGTCCACTTTTGTAATGGCGTTTAACAACAAAAATAATCTAAAAACATTTCTTTTGGTGGTGTCAGATAATTAGCACAGCAAAGTTTCTTTGTTTCTCTGGGCTACTTATACTGCCTGGACTCACCAGGCAATACGTTCATTGAACGTGATTCAACCTTCACGTTTGAACGTTGATCACGTTCATCACGTTCATAAATCACGTGACGGACCGTGGACCCTAGCATAAAATATTACATTGTCTGAAGACCGAACTTAATCACTAACAAGTGTCAAACTTCTTTTCTTATTTTAATACAGAGAAACTTAGAGGACTCATTTCAGTTTAAGGATAGAAAAGTTTTTGTCGCTTTAGTTGTTTAGATTTTTTGACAATAGTTAAAAAATTCTACAAACTGATCTTTTTTTAACAGAAAACTGTCTGTGTTTTTTTTTATTCTGTGGGGATATTACCATTCAGCCGTTTGCAACACTGACAATGGACAATGGTAGAGTCACTGTCCTTTGGCCAGATGACAAGATTTGAGAAAAATATTCACAATGTTCTTCTAAATTAACCTCAATTCACAAACTGAGCAGATCTCCTACCTGTTCGGTCACGAATGGCGAGATTTTTCCCTTTCTTCAAAACAATATCCAATTGGTACATGGCTGGACAAGGCAGAAGAGGCTGAGACTCTGCATTACTAGGTCCAACAATGTTGATGCCCTGTAAACACAAGAAGTCCAAGTTATACAAATACTTCAGTGCTTTTTAGGACTTCTATTGCAAAATAAAATTAAAGTAAATATCATAAGTTTCACCAAAGTATTACTTCTTTGCTAGTCCATTGCCATTTTCAATGTACTTATTCTATTAACATTGCACAGAGGCCAGTTTAAACCAACTTTTTCTGATGAAACCCAATTGACCTCAATCAAAGCAATCCCCTAATCGTATATCCATTCAGGGCTAGTCAGTTAATATTTGACATAGAATTGTGTTAGCAAAATAACTCTAATCTGGTTGTTTTAGCCAGTTTTAATAATCCAAACTTGTTTTAATAATCCAAATGTTTACATATATTATGGCTTTTAAAAAGCTAAAAAAAGATTTTTAAAAATCCCCTGTAACCTTTTCAAAACTGTTAATACCAAATAAGTTATTTCAAGACAAAAGAAAACATTTTTAATTGTCTCAAAATAACATATAATGCCAACTTACAGTTGAGCATTATTCAAGGAGAAACTCATTTGACACTTTGATCTCTCTCCCTGTCTTCAAGCTTCAAATAAACACTTTCCATATTAGTACTACAATCTGCAAGTGCAAAGTATCTCCATGCATTGAAAAAAATTATACTTGCATATTACATATTATGTGCTCCCTGATATTTACTGGGAACTGCTGAGTGCATGCAAGTTCTTGTGAAAGGCTAGCAGCATGGGACTCTTGTCTACTGCCATATTTTTTTGCATGTCATGCTGAAGGCCTGAGGTCAGTGCTGCACTTTGACAATGAACCCCCCGATGGCTGTTTCTATGCCGCTCATTTGCAAGCCACAACAGGAACTAAGCCATTCTATGGGGTTCACACAAACATACTATCTTATTCAAGCTCTTGCAAATTTGAATCCACCATGTTTATTTCTCATTGTTCCCCATCAGGCAGCCCTTTGGTGAGCACTGGTGTCACATTTCACCAGCTGTGTTGCTCAGACATGAGGCTAATAATAACTACAAAACAACATAAAAGTCTTGAGGACCACCAGATAACAGAGAAACTTTATAAAAGCTATTACTGTACATAAGAAATATGGGGAGTTTAAATAAATTGATATTTAGGTTGACCAAATATCAAAAGATTAATCAGGAGACATTTTTTATAACAACACTGTCATTTTTGCAAAAACTTTCAAATTCTATCTGACTGACTTACAGATAATATTCTCGTTTAACATCTTTAGGTTATGCATCAAGGTCTAGAATGTTGTCTTTGCACATAGATTCAGAATTTCAAATAAACATAATATGAACACCCATTTTATAATGGATAAAAATAACACAAAATGTACAACCTTGATAAAAGTTAAAGTAAAATCTATTTTTGCAAATCAGTTATACTCTTGTGTGATTTACAAACTCCGAATCAAATATAACACTTAAATATACTATGCCCTAATAAGATAGCCTTTGACTTTCTTTTCTGCAGTTGTTTTATTTATTTTTTTTTATGAAAAACTGATTCAGTAGATTTAACAAAAGCAAGCACTCATCATTGGCCTATTGACAGATAAGTTGAAATGTTTTATTTGAAAAACGTCCCCACACATTTCCACAAGACTTGGCGTTAATTGTGGATGGAAGTCACTGAAATTTAGCTAGCTGGCTCTGCGTTTGCATTAAACTTTTACTGAGGGGCTTTAGCAACATCATGCCATTCAGACTCTAAATGTAGCCAAATAACGCTGGGCGACCAGTGACAAGATGAGACCTACTGAACATGACAATTTTACAAACATATATTAAACTATATAAGGATTAAGAGTATGATAATAATTCGCATGTATTATTTTTTCTAAACATACATAGCAGTGCACAAGCATAACAAGCGTACAGGGTTTTGAATGGATTTGCTTACAGCGAAGCTTGTTTGACTAAAAAACAGGTGCGGGATTAGATAAAGCATGCAAACAGATGAACCAGATAGACATCCTTTCAAAATCTAACTCGAAAACTCAGATAAAGGAAAAATTGTTTTTATATACAGAATTAGTAGCAGCAGAGATATGCTGCTACTAAACAAATAGATTCTATTTCTTGAACCAGTCCCTTTGTTTGGTCTTTCCTTTGGGACGCAGTCGGGACAGAAAATCCATCTCTGTTTAATCCCTTGGGCCTTGTTCAGCCCTAAGCCTTCAGTACTAATGACCACAGAGCAGTGGCGCAAAAACTGGGTATGCAATGTATGCAACGCATAGGGGCGCTGCACTAGAGGGGGCGCAAACACGATGTGGGGAATTTTTTTCCTTGTCAGCATGTTATGTACTTAACAGCTGTTACTGTATGAAATGATCAATAACAGAAGAACAGCACTGATTAAGCGCCCCTCCCCTCCTGCCAGCCGCTCTCCCCTCCCATACAGATTGCTTGGGCAGCATCCTTTCGAAAACGCACTGAGGCGCGTTTTTTTTTTCTTTTTTTTTTCTTCTTTTAAATTTGAATTATAGTAAAGCACTCGACAACAGGGAGCTAAAGATGGGACAGAAAAAAACTCTGGGGCACAAAACAGAAAACGGAAGAGAGGGAGGTACAAAGATGTTAATAGTATATATGTGCAATTTTAATATTTTGTGTGTGTGTATGAGTCTTTACTAGTGTGTGTAAGACAAAACATAATTTTTGTCCTGAACGGCCCCTCATATTTTTTCTCTATCAGTCTGAATAGATAATAATAAAACTGCATTAAACACTTTATATTAGCAAGAAAGCAGACATGTTCATCCTAAATCCAAAAGCAGAAAAGCAGCTTCCAGACGTACCACAAATCTGTAATAATCTTCCAGTTAACTGGGAGCTAAAACACTGAGTTCCTTTAAATCCAGACTTAAACCCATCTTTAGAGTTGCTTTTGATTTGTAACTGTAATATTAAATAACATATTTAATGTGCATATGTAGCTGAGTTAATTTTATTTATTTATAATCTATTTTATTTTATGAACCTTCTCAAAACATTTTTATTTGCTTTTCTTAGTTCTGGAATTGTATTTTATTTTGGCGGAGAAGCTTTTATTTTTTTGTTTCCTGTTTCTGCGCTATATCCTGTGTGTTCCCGCTGCCCTCCTCAGTTCGCGCCAAGCTGCGCTGAGGAGAGGTAGGTGTACAAAGTTGTCTTTCATTTGTGTATTAAAATATTGAAAACGTTCAAAAAAATATGTTGTAAATTCATATATATGTGTGGTGCACCTAAAAATCCCACCACAATCTTTAGTTTTTTTTTTAAATTAATTTGTAAATAAGTTTCAGATAGAATTTATTCTATGTTCTAAAAGAAATATAACAAATTGCATTTTTGTTTACAGTTTTAATGCTTTCCTGGGGTGGGGACGGGAGTGGTGGCGGTGAGGCGGAACCTTCGTTTGGGGGCGGGGCGTTGCTTCCAGGTTGGTTTTGGGATGGACTTCCGCTCTGCCCCAAACGCAATCTGGAAGCTAAGGACAGCGTTGCGCTTCACTGCTGACTCCTCTCTGTTCTTTCCTTTAGGTCAGTATATAGTGAAGAAAGCCCACCGGGACGACTTTGTGGGATGTTTGTGTATTGACTGACGTGATGATGTCGCTGATCCGCGGTTTCTGTGCGCTGTGTTGTTAGTGTTTTCGGTGAGGGTGGTGTTGCTGTTGTGCTCTCTCGCTCTGGGGACCGTTATGTTGCGGTTGCTTCATTGGGGACCGTTGACCGTTGAATTATAACGTATTTTTTTTAGGACCGTTATACTTTAATGTGGAGTAATTTGCTTCTGTATATTTTAAAGGTTGTGTGTGTTCACAAATAAAAGAAAACGCAATCTGGAAGCTAAGGACAGCGTTGCGCTTCACTGCTGACTCCTCTCTGTTCTTTCCTTTAGATTGCACCAATACTATTACAGTAGTTCTGATACCAGGACGTGTAATAGATTGTGGGGGCTCGCCCGGGATCAGCACACCACACATCCATGGGCTACTGCTGATCCAATGATACTGATTGCCAGGACCTCTCGTGTTATATGTTCCTGGAGCCAGGAGTGACCCAGTCTTGTAAAGAGGCCAATAACCGTGAAAAGGGTGTATTAGCCTACAGAGTGCAGCACTGTGGACTCAAGCGTCCAAGATCAGCAAGATGTCTTCTGGTGAGAGAAAACAACTAGTATGGAGCATCAAGAAAAAGTTACACCAACTAACAGGTAGTGAAGCCCACCTCATCGCAACTTCTCTTGGAGAAATAGAAGGACTGGACTACAGTCAGCTGAATCAGAATGATGAAGAAAGTTGTGTTGAGTATCTGACTACCTACCTGACATGTTCAACAATCCTGGGTCGGGAGGACCAGGGCTTGCCATTATTAAAAAGACTGGAATGTTTCATAGATGGCGCTATAATGAATCGTGGGCATACTGCTGTACCCCTTGAAGCAGAAGCAAATACAAGTGAGCAGGTCATTTCCCCTGCTCAGCCACAAGACGGCTGCGGTGATACAGACGTACAGACATTATTGGCCCACTATGACACCATTCGAGCTCAACTAAACCAAGCCTTACCCACTTCTGCTTCTCCAGACCCACAGCGACGGAATCCAACACCACCACCTCGCACCAGCCAATCTCGCAACCAGCAGG
Source organism: Gambusia affinis (assembly GCF_019740435.1). Lineage (NCBI taxonomy): Eukaryota > Metazoa > Chordata > Actinopteri > Cyprinodontiformes > Poeciliidae > Gambusia > Gambusia affinis. The sequence continues at coordinate 12,247,269 of NC_057870.1, forward strand.
CAACTTGGGCATCAGTTCCACCAGCTACAGGGGAACCACTTCTCCAGTCTTCCCAACTCCATCAACAGCTGTGCTCACCACAGTATTCTGTTCCTCATTCAGGGAACATTCCTAGTCACGCTGGTGAGAGTATGATAGCCATGAAAGATTTGCCACTGCTGTCCCGCAGAGAATTCAAAGTGCATGGGGGAATGATTAGTGACACAACATCAGAAATTTGCTACAATAGCATCTGTAAGCAAATAGATGAGGGTCTCGGGGAGAATTACACTCCAAATGAGGTGATTAGAGGAGTGTTACGTGCTATTAAGCCAGGTAACTTCCGAGATATGTTAACAATAAAAGACGACCTCACAGTTTCTGAGCTTAAAAGTTTCCTGCAGTCTCACTTAGGTGAGAAAGGTAGCACAGAACTCTTCCAAGATTTAATGTGTGCTAGGCAGTCTGAAAATGAGACCCCTCAACAGTTTTTGTATAGAATGATTGGACTGAAGCAAAAGATCCTGTTCTCCTCAGACAACCAGACTCAGTTGTTAAGTATGATATTTCCACAATTCAATGCATCTTTCTCAACACTATTTGCCAGGGCATAGGGGAGAAGTATGACAGTGTTCGTCGAGACCTCAAGACCCTCCTAGGTGATGAAACTGTCAGTGATGAGGCACTGCTTCGCCAGGTAATAAAGACCACGGCAGAGGAAAGTGAGCGGAAGCGTCGACTTGGCCGAAGTTCTACCATCAAAGTGAGTCATGCCCACGCTGCAGACAGTGAGTTGAAAGAGAAAACTAAAGACAATGTGAAAGTAAATCAGATTAATAATGACTTCACACTTCAAAGACTAAGTGCCCAAGTAGAAGCACTGACACAGGCTATGGAAAGCCTGAAAGCTCATGTTTTAGCACCAGAGCAGAGGAGCTCAAAACCCCAACCAGAGAGAAAACCCCAAAGAGAAAGAAAAAGCTGTCAGAACTGTGCTTCTCAAACCAATCCGAACTGTAACCACTGCTTTGTCTGCGGAGAGGAAGGGCATCGTGCTGTAGGGTGCCTGAAGAAAACGTCGGGAAACTGGAGACGGTCAGAGCAGAGGGACCACCCCTGATCGGCAAACCTCAGCAGTCCCGCTCAAAGAAAGAGTCCAAAACTACTGGCAAAGAGACGTTAGGTGCATGTTCACAAGAAACTGAAAAAGGAACACCGCGTGGTTTAGTAGCTCCCTTAGTAGGTCGCCAGTCCCTTCTCAAATGTATAATGGCAGGTTACCTAGTAACGGTGGTATTAGACACAGGGGCAGGGGTAAGTCTTTTAGATCATGCGTGGCTAAATAGATATTTACCCGGACAACAGGTTAGACCCTTAAGTGAACTGATGGATGACGATCTTAATGTAAAAGCAGTCACCGGGGACACAGTACCTTATGATGGGTGGGTGGAGGTTGTAGTCAACCTCGAGGGTAACGACGACCCAGACCTATCTGTACGTGTACCCTTCCTTGTGAGCCTTAAGATCGAGAGACCCATAGTAGGCTTTAATGTGATCCACGAGTTCATTAGAGACAATGGGGGGAACTACAAACTGATTGAGCTTATTGGTAGAGCAATGGGAATCGACACTTCTGCTGTAAACACCTTAGTAAGCTTTATCCAGACCCAAGAACGTCCCATACATGAGCCAGCTACTGTAAAAGTAGGCTTCAAAGGGGGGATTGTCTATCCTAGTCAGGTAGCTTATATTAAGTGTAGAGTCCCCGAGAGTATGAGCTCCACGGAGTCACTTGTGTTGTTTGAGCCAGTACTAGATAATGTCCATCTTGAACAGCTTAGTGTTGGAGCAGGACTTTTACAGATAGAAAAGACAGATAGACCGTATATTAAAGTGCCTGTGTCAAACTATTCCAGCCAGAGTGTGACTTTAAGTAGTCCAACAGTTTTGGGTTCTATTGAGCCCATTACAAAATTAGTTGAGACTGACCAACCCAAAGACTCTCGTGAAACACCAGTCTCCACCTGTGTTGTTGGCTCTGTGTCCAAATCCAGTCAGGACCAGGAGCAATTCAATACTGTCTACTGGCACCCCCCAGTGGACATTAGTCACCTAACACCAGAACAACAAAAAACAAGTAAAGCAAATGTTATTTGAGGAATCAAATGTTTTTGCCGAGATGATGGTGACATTGGAAATATTCAGAGTTTGAACATGACTATCAACCTGAAAGATGACATCCCAGTCCAACGCACATACACTGCCATCCCCAAGCCATTATACAAAGAGGTGAAAGAATATATCCAAGACTTACTGGCTAAAGGCTGGATAGTCAAGTCAAAATCACCCTTTTCTGCACCTGTAGTATGTGTGAGGAAACGGGATGGCACGCTAAGACTTTGTATTGACTACAGACAGTTGAATCAGAAAACTGTGCCTGACCGTCACCCACTTCCACGCATCCGAGACCTTCTAGACACGCTGGGTGGCCACAGCTGGTTCAGCATCCTGGACCAGGGTAAAGCTTACCACCAGGGATACATGGCTGAGGGTTCCCGCCATATGACTGCCTTCATCTCACCCTGGGGATTATATGAGTGGGTGAGAATCCCTTTTGGTCTCAGTAATGCCCCTGCTGCCTTTCAACGCAGTATGGAAGAGATGCTGGACACTCTGCGTGATGATTGTTGTATTCCATATCTGGATGACATTCTTTGCTATTCTAAGAGTTTCACTGAACATGTTGAGGCGCTGCGCAAAGTCCTCAGAGCTCTACAACAACATGGGGTCAAGCTTCGCCCAACCAAATGTGAACTGTTTAAAGCAGAGGTCAGATATGTGGGTAGGCTGGTTTCAGAAAATGGAGTCCGAATCGATCCAAAGGACTATGAAGCTGTCAAGTCACTCAGTCAAAAGACGCCAACAAATGTGGGTGAGTTAAGAAAACTGCTTGGGTTCCTGAGTTATTATCGGGCCTACATTCAAGATTTTTCCAGGATCGCCAAACCTTTATACAGCCTCCTACAAGTCAAAGGGAGTCCTGAAAACACTCAGACCAAGTCCAGGAAAAGCCAAGGTGTTCAGCTGCCCTCAAAGACTCCTATCAGCTGGACAGGTGAACATGACCACATCCTGAGGCAGCTTATTGACACTCTGTCTGATCCACCTGTGCTCGCTTACCCTAACTTTGAGCTGCCTTTTGTTTTACATACTGACGCCTGTGAGAAAGGGCTTGGGGCGGTGTTGTATCAGAGGCAGGGGGGAAAATTAAAAATCATAGCATATGGCTCAAGAACTCTGACCCCGCTGAAAAAACTATTGTTTACATTCCGGTAAGTTAGAGTTCTTGGCTCTTAAATGGGCCATATGTGAAAAGTTCAGGGATTATTTATTTTATGCCCCAGAGTTCACGGTGTATACTGACAATAATCCTCTGACATATGTAATGAGCACTGCAAAGTTGAATGCGACAGGACATAGGTGGGTAGGAGAGCTTGATTTCAGGTTTAACATCAAGTACCGGCCTGGTAAAGTTAATGTGGACGCTGACACTTTGTCACGCCTTCCGCTGGACATTGATAACTATGTCGGGGAGTGTACAGAGGAGCTTAGCCGAGACATTGTTTGTGCAACATGGGAAGGTAGTGAGGTGGCAAAGAAAAGTGATGTTGCCTATGTAGCTGTTTTAAATCTGGCTCAGGATGCTAGATCAGACACACCAGCCTTACCCAGCATTAGCCACAAGGAGCTAGTAAGAGCACAAAGACAAGACACAACAATAAAAGAACTTATCAGATTAAAAGAGACAAAACACACACTAACTGACAGAGATAGACAAAATGCAGATGGGTTAGTGAGGAGGTTAATGTGTGAGTGGGGAAAACTCAAAGTTGAGAATGAGCTACTTTACAGGGAAGCTGGGGTAGGAAGCAGCTTATACTGCCAGCAGAGTACAGGTCCTTGGTGCTAAACCACCTTCATAACGACATGGGTCACCTCGGTGCTGAAAGAGTTATCAACCTAGCCCGAGATCGCTTCTACTGGCCCTTTATGAAGAAGGACATTGAGGCTTATGTGACAAGACAATGTCCCTGTATAAAACAAAAGAAACCCACCACACATGTCAGGGCACCCATGGGGAGCATCAGCTCCAGTGCACCCTTGGAGCTAGTGTCCATTGACTTCATGCATCTAGAAAAGAGTAGGGGTGGTCACGAATACATACTTGTTGCAGTTGACCACTTTACGCGTTTTGCTCAGGCGTGGCCAACCAGAAACAAGTCAGCCAAAACTGCTGCGGAGAAACTATTTAGTGATTTTATTCCTCGCTTCGGTTACCCTGCTAGGCTACATCACGACCAAGGCCGTGAATTTGAAAACTCACTGTTTAGGGGCCTACAGCAGCTGTCAGGTGTCAACCACTCACGTACCACACCATACCACCCACAGGGAAATCCTGCCGAGCGATTTAATCGCACCCTGCTTCAAATGCTGAGAGCCCTGGAGGAGACGGAAAAAGATAACTGGAAAGACTTTTTGCCCCAGGTTGTTCATGCATATAATTGCACAAAACATGAGGCCACTGGGTTTTCCCACATTTCTTAATGTTTGACGGCACCCCGCTTGCCTGTGGACTTCATGTTTGGACTCAACACAGAGAAGGACAGTGAAACACCACATGGATATGTGCAAGAGTGGGCAAGGAGGATGAAGGAGGCTTATCGTATTGCTACCAACAACAGCCAGGAGTCGAGTGCTCGCGGAAAGAAACACTATGACCAACATGTGAGAGGAGTTGTCTTAGAGCCTGGAGACCGAGTGCTAGTTCAGAACCTTGGAGAAAAGGGCGGACCTGGAAAGCTCAGGTCATACTGGGAGCAGACTGTGTACATTGTTAAAGAACAGATTAATGACAATCCCATCTACAAAGTATATCCTGAGAACAATGCCCAGAAAACCAGGGTTCTCCACAGAAATCTCCTGCACCTGGTTAATGACTTACCTATAACTGTGGGTTGCAGAGAAGATAAAGCGCCAATCAGAAGCAGAGTCAAAGGTCGCCAGGTCGGTTCAAGCGAAAGTAAAAGAGACAGTGACTCATCAGATTCTGAGAGTGACTCCAGGACACGTTATTGGCTCAGAGTACCTGTGGCAACCAGACTACAGGAACCAGCCACTCAAACTAATCCATCCTCGAGCCATGTTTTCACACCTGTGAATCAAGGGAGGGATTCCCAACTGAACACTGCAGATGAAAATGTTCCAACGGAGCACGCATCCAGCTGAAAATGAACTAGTCCAAAACTGTGAAACAGACAATGAACAAGGAGAACAAGAACTGGAGAGAGACACTGAACAGGTTGAATTTGAAATCGAGCAGGAGGAGCAAGCACCAACTCAGGAGGGATTTCTCAGAAGGTCCACACGGGCAAGGAGACCACCTCAGACACTCAGCTACAACACTTTGGGCCAGCCTTCTTACCAGCCACAAGGGCTCATAGGTCATGTTGGACTGTGTGGGTTACAAGCTCCACCATTGTGGGTAATGCAACCTGTACAAGGACATTTTTATACTCCTCATCAGACTGTACCTTATGCAACTGCAGGTCCTTTTACAATGCCTTATAATGTTGTATACTGAGATGTGTACACTGAAGGAAAAGGTAATTTGAGTGAGGCTCCTGTAATAATACAGGCTGTTAATATTTGGTGAATTGTCATCACTGGCTTTGAAGTGTCGGGAGCCACCTTTTAAGTCGGGGAGTGTGTGGTGCACCTAAAAATCCCACCACAATCTTTAGTTTTTTTTTTAAATTAATTTGTAAATAAGTTTCAGATAGAATTTATTCTATGTTCTAAAAGAAATATAACAAATTGCATTTTTGTTTACAGTTTTAATGCTTTCCTGGGGTGGGGACGGGAGTGGTGGCGGTGAGGCGGAACCTTCGTTTGGGGGCGGGGCGTTGCTTCCAGGTTGGTTTTGGGATGGACTTCCGCTCTGCCCCAAACGCAATCTGGAAGCTAAGGACAGCGTTGCGCTTCACTGCTGACTCCTCTCTGTTCTTTCCTTTAGGTCAGTATATAGTGAAGAAAGCCCACCGGGACGACTTTGTGGGATGTTTGTGTATTGACTGACGTGATGTGTCGCTGATCCGCGGTTTCTGTGCGCTGTGTTGTTAGTGTTTTCGGGTGAGGGTGGTGTTGCTGTTGTGCTCTCTCGCTCTGGGGACCGTTATGTTGCGGTTGCTTCATTGGGGACCGTTGACCGTTGAAATATAACGTATTTTTTTTAGGACCGTTATACTTTAATGTGGAGTAATTTGCTTCTGTATATTTTAAAGGTTGTGTGTGTTCACAAATAAAAGAAAAACGCAATCTGGAAGCTAAGGACAGCGTTGCGCTTCACTGCTGACTCCTCTCTGTTCTTTCCTTTAGATTGCACCAATACTATTACAGTAGTTCTGATACCAGGACGTGTAATATATGTATTTATGTTTAGCGCAGCACTATGCTGGGCATTTGTCTCCCACATTGGTGACACCCTTCAAGTTTTCTTTGTCAATTTTTTTATTTATTTATTGTTTTTCTTTCGGTTGGTTAGGGTGTTTGGGGGAAATCCGGAGCCCAGAAGCCTCAGTATTTAAAATGTTCTTGTTTTGAACAGGTATGTGTGTTGTTTCTTAAATTAATTTATTTTGTATATTTCTATGTTATGGTGGAAAATTGTAATTATTTCTTTATTATTATTTCTGTTTAGGTTTTATTTTAATTGTTTTGTATGACTGTAGATTTATTTTATTATTGAATCAGAGAATTTTAGTTTTGTTTAATGCATTTCTGTGTGAGTTCGCGCCAAGCTGCGCTGAGGAGAGGGTGTTTGGGGAGAATCCAGAGCCCAGGAGCTGCAGTATTTAAAATGTTCTTGTTTTGAACAGGAATAAAACAACGCAGAGTTGATTCCAGAGTGATTCCGGTGTGATTCTTCCTACAACCGCTACATTTGGTGCCGTGACCCGGATCCATTGGTTAGCCACTGCCGACCGCCGAGGGTTCAGCTGTGTGCTAGTGACGCTGATGTCATCCAGTTGGTCGACCTGTGGATCTTGTTCATTACTGTCGAGGTTACGATCGCTTTTATGAACACAGAGACTTTAAACAATCAGTCAAATCACTATATTAGTTTGTCAAAGCCATTTTTTTGTGAACTGTGAAATCCTTTTGGTAAATTTTTTTTTACATTACTGCTTTTGTACTGCTTGCAACATGGCAGGCAGAGGTCATAGTACCTTTAATGTTTTCACACCAGTAGTTGGGCGTGGCAGAGGGCTGTTAGTCCAGAGTAGTACTCAAATGATTGATGAGGGTTCATCAGAAACAGAAGAGATTATTGAGATACCTCAGCTGGAGCCCCAGTTTTCCACCCCTGTAACTAATAATGAAAACACCATGCAACAGTTACGTGACCTCATTGGTGAAATAGGGAGCCAAATTGGTGAGGCCATTACCAGCCGTTTGTTACACAGTGGATCTCACCCCACTCCAGAGAAGTCTCCACCATCACAGTGTGTGCAAAATGAGACATCTAACACAGTTATTGATCTGTCAAAAATGAGCCTGGTGGTGAAACCAGATATTAGGGAACCTCCTATTTATCGTGGTGATGGTGATGATAAGATCTCTGTTCATGAGTGGATAGAAATGATGGAGGTCTACTTGCGTAAGAAGGGATTTTCAGCTGAGGAAAAAACTGACGAAATCCTGAACCACCTGCTTGGCAAAGCAAAGAGCATTGTAAAGATCGGATTAAAGAGTAGTCTTTCTACCACACCTTTAAACCCTGAGGCAGTTTATAACATTCTGAGGCGCTATTTTAGCGACATTCCTGGTCTTGCTTACCACTGGCTGATTTCTATGCCACTCAGCCGATGGCAAATGAGACACCAGTGGACTACTGGGTTAGACTTAACACAGCTGCTGAAAATGTTGACAGACACTTGAAAGATCAAGGAGCAGCCTGAATAAAATGGATGCAGAAATAGCCATGATGTTCATCAGAAATTGTCCTGATCCTAGTCTTGCCTGTGTTTTCAAGTGTAAGCCCACTACTAAGTGGACACTCACTGAGGTGCAGGAGGCTATCGATGAGCATCAAAGAGAGCAGCAAGTGAAGAGACCACAGGCAACTGCAGCAAAAGCTCTCCAGATTGCTACTGCAACAGCAGCACTTGACCATTCAGAGCCTGAAGTAGAACGTGAGCAAGTGAACACTGTCAAAATTACTCCTGTCAGTTTTCCCAGCTCGAATGATCGTACTGCAGAGTCAGGTGCTCTGGAACGGGTGTTAACTATGCTTGAGAGAGTATTAGAACGCACTGCCCAACCCGTTGGTGATACTCAGCCTCAGTTTTTCCCTACCACTCGGCCTTATCCATGTCAAGTATGTGGCAACAGTAACCACTCTACAAGAACACACTGCATGAGAGAGGAGATGCCTGGCCTGTCTTGAGATTGGACACCAGCTAAGAAACTGTCAAAAATCACAGACTCTCAGCGAGTTGGAGGCTCAGCTGACCAGGAAACTAAGCCACTCACATTCGGGAGGGCACTGTGTGAGTGAGTATGATGGGTCCCTCCTCAAAAGAAGATATACAATCTGTGTATGCAGAAAGTTTGAAATCTGCTCCATCTAATACTTTTGTGTTGTTTCAAAACATAGCCAGACTAGACAAGGCTGACAGCCTCTTTTACACTGATGCACAGGTTGGGGATAAAGTGTCATTGCAAGCCCTTTTAGACACTGGCTCCATGGCCTGCACTATCAGTGCAGAAGCTGAACAACTTCTTAAGAATGCAGGGCTTGCATCCCAACCTGACTCCAGCCATAATGATATTGTTCTTGTAGGTGTGGAGGAGTTCAAGTAAAACCCAAATGCATCCATGAATTGAAAATGGAAGTGTATGGCTGTATATTTAGTGTTCCAGCTCTAGTGGTCCCTGGACAGAAAGATCAGCTAATTCTGGGCACAAATGTCATCAAACACCTTTTAAACCAGTTCAAACAGTCTCCTCACTTTTGGCAAGTCATGTGTAAACCAGAATCTGCCCAAACACCAGAAGTAATACAGTTTCTTAGTATGCTGTCTGGTATTGAGAGATGGAAGGAGGTGTAATCCCAGATTTTATTGGAACAGCTGAACTGGTGCAGGCAGTCACTCTTCTCCCAAAGCAAGAACATTTGATTTGGGGTAGACTCCCCAAAAATTCGCCTCTCTCTGAGGGCAGTGCCATTCTAGTTGAGCCATCAAAAACACAGATCCATAAGAAAGACATTATTGTCTGTAGATCGGTGGCTTCCATGAATGGTGACAGGTGGGTCCCAGTGCGTGTCCTTAACACCTCTGATAAGGCCATCACATTAAAACGTCGCACCAAAGTAGCAGAGGTGTCCACCTGTATAGCCCTTGAAGACCTGGATGTGACCCCTGACCAGGTGCTAGACGCTAAAGTCAGTACCAATAGTCAGACATTGAAAATGACAATACAATCAGCTCTGACTCTCCCTGTACCAGCTTCCGCAACACCCTGAGTGACTTGGGGCTGGAAGACCTGGACATTGACTCTTGTGAGGTGTCTGATTATTGGAAGTCAAAACTGTTGCAGCTGATTCAGGAATATGAAGGCATTTTTCAAGAAGCAAACTTGATTGTGGGCTGGCCAAAGATTTTGTCCATCGTATCCGCCTTTCAGATGATCGACCATTCAGGCTTCCATATCGACGTGTTCCACCAGGGCAGTATCACAAGCTGCGACAAGTTCTCACAGAAATGGAAGAACGGGAAATCATTCGCAAATCCAACAGTGAGTGGGCGTCTCCTGTAGTGCTGGTGTGGAAGAGGAATGGAGATCTAAGGGTCTGTGTGTGGACTATAAGCTGGCTAAGCGTACAGTTAAGGATGCTCACCCGTTGCCGCATCAATCAGACTGCTTGACAGCTTTGGGTGGCAGTGCCATATTTTGTGCCATGGATCTCACCTCTGGTTTTTATAACATTGCCATGGCAGAGGATGATAGAAAACTAACAGCCTTCACCACACCCATGGGGCTGTATGAGTTTAACAGGCTACCTCAGGGCCTCTGTAACAGTCCTGCCAACTTCATGCGCCTCATGATGAACATCTTTGGTGATCAGAACTTCTTGACGCTGCTTTGTTATTTGGACGATTTGCTTGTATATGCTCCTGATGAGGCAGAAGCTCTGAGGAGGCTCGAGATTGTCTTCAGCAGGCTGCATGTCCATGGCTTGAAACTGGCTCCCAAGAAATGCCAACTATTCAGGAGGAGTGTGAAGTTTTTGGGGCATGTTGTGGGTGAAAATGGTGTGTCAACCGATCCCGATAAAGTTCAAGCAGTTGTTGCTATGACAGAGTCTGATCTGATGATGGAGGATGGTGTTACACCCTCACAAAAAAAGATCAAGTCATTTTTGGGGATGGTGATGTATTACCAGCAGTTTATACCAGACTGTTCACGCATTGCCAAACCATTGTTCACTTTGACTGCGCAAAGGAAGAAAAATGAATGGACGGGGTCCAGCAGCTTTTAAGAAGTTACATCCACATGACTGGAAAGAGGAACATCACTGTGCATTTGAAGACCTAAAAAATGCACTGTTGGAGACTGTGGTGCTCGCACACCCTGATTTCAGTCGCCCTTTCATTCTGTCTACAGATGCCTCACAGGATGGGTTGGGGGCTGTTTTGTCTCAGATTCAGGAGGGTGAAAGTAGAGCACGACCCATTGCCTTCGCCAGTAAAGCTCTAACGCAGCGCCCAGAGTAACTACCCAGCTCATCGCCTTGAGTTTCTGGCGTTGAAGTGGGCTGTTTGCGATAAATTCAGTCACTGGCTTAAAGGGCATACTTTCACTGTCTGGACTGACAATAATCCCCTGACATACATCCTCACAAAACCCAAACTTGATGCATGTGAGCAACGGTGGGTTGCTAAGTTAGCACCATACAACTTCAGCATCAAGTATATACCTGGCAGTAAAAACATCGTTGCTGATGCTCTCAGCAGAAAGCCCTTTGCCCAGGATCGTGTCTGTCAGCGGATTTTGAATGAACCATATGATGACCTTGTGCGGGAGACGCAACAAGTGCAAGAAGCTTTAATTCAGGAAACATTCAGGATTGGTGTCAACCACCAAAACATGCATCATACAGGCCCATTGGGTGAGCTGGAAAGTCAGTCCCTATCTGACTGTGAAGTGTCTGCAGTATTAGCCGGTCATCTGGAGTGGGATGAAGGTTTTAGGCAGAGAGTGGTTTCATGGCTGGCCCAGGATCTGGAGACATTGGCTCTGCCAGGTGAAGACCCTCTGCCTGTTTTTTCACTTCAAGAGCTTCATGATAACCAGAGGAATGATCCTGTCCTGTCCCATGTCATCCCATTTGTCAGCCGAGGGAGACGACCATCAAGACGAGAGAGAGCTGGGTTGCCTTTGAAGGTGCTCAAAATCCTAAAACAGTGGGAAAAACTGAAGATGCAGGATGACATCCTGTACAGAGTTTGCAAAGACCCATTGACAGGGAAAAAGCGACATCAGTACATGACGCCTTCCTCTTTGATAAGCCAAGTTCTCACTGGTGTGCATGATAATGCTGGCCACCAGGGTCAGAGTAGAACTTTATACCTTTCAAGACAAAGGTTCTTTTGGATTGAAATGGAAAGAGACGTCAGAGACTATGTAAAATGTTGTAAGCGTTGTATTGTTAGTAAGACATTGGAGCCTGAGGGAAGAGCACAGCTCGAAAGCATCAAAACCACAAGCCCCTTGGAGTTAGTTTGTCTGGACTTCTGGTCTGCAGAAGACTCTAATGGAAAGAGTGTGGACGTGTTAGTGGTGACAGACCACTTCACTAAGATGGCTCATGCCTTCAAGTGTTCAGACCAGTCCGCAAAACAGGTTGCACGTCAGCTGTGGGATAAGTACTTTTGTGTATATGGCTTCCCGCAGAGAATACATTCAGACCAGGGTGCGAATTTTGAGAGCCAGCTTATCCAAGAGCTACTTCAGATAGCAGGTGTGAAGAAGTCCAGAACAACACCCTACCATCCTATGGGGAATGGTCACACTGAGAGGTTCAACAGGACTTTAGGAAATATGATTAGAGCACTACCTCCCAGAGAAAAGCAAAGGTGGCCTCAGATGCTGCAAACACTGACCTTCGCTTACAACTGTACTGCTCATGAGTCGACCGGCTATGCCCCATTCTTCCTTATGTATGGTCGGGTTCCTAGATTACCAGTAGATGTTATGTTCCACAGTGTGGAAAGAGACAATGACATCACAGATTATGACAGTTATGTTAAAAGGATGAGAGATGACCTCAAGGAGGCTCTTTGTGTTGCTCAAGTTCATGCCAGTGCAAAACAACAGCGGCAGGCTGAGCTCTACAATAAGGGTGTGAAAGGTGCTGACATTGAAGAGGGTGATCAAGTCCTCTTAGCCAACAGAGGTGAACGTGGGCGCAGAAAACTTGCTGATAGGTGGGAGTCGACCCTGTACACAGTGATCTCAAAGGATTCAAGATGTCACACCTACCGCATTAGAAACCCTAACAACGGACATGAAAAAGTGGTTCACAGAAATTTGCTCTTGCAAGCGAGTTTCCTGCCAATACATGTGGATCATGACGCAGAGCCTTCATTTTCCAGTGTTGGTCAGGAGTCGCAAGAGAAAGAAGAAGGCGATAGAAGTCTGTTTTTGGAGGAACTTGAACTTCACAAATCCGGCACTGCTAGCTGGGTTGCAGAGGTCACTCCATTGGAGAACTCCTCAGAAGTAGGGGACACCGCCTCAATTCCCCTTCAGTTCCTGTTGCTGAGCCTGAGCCTCCGATTGCTGAGCCGCAGAGGAGCGACTACAATGGAGTAACTGTTGGAACTGGATCAGATGGTTGTCTTGGAGGAGCACCAGAGGGTTCATTCAATGTTCCTCCGGCAGATAAGGACAATGGACAGAATGACATTACTGGAGGACAACTGGAGATAAGCAGCAGTCAGTCTCAGGATCCAGTCTCTGCAAGGGAAACTACTGTGAAAGTTGTAGACACTGATGCACTGACAGTAACTGCACCCATTGACCAAATTAGGACCAGAGTGGGCAGGGTAGTGAAACCAGTGAATAGGTTGATTCAGACTATGACACAGAAAACCAAACAAGGAGGTTTTATGGTTGGTGGGTTAGCTAAGACCCTGTTCCAGTAACAAATTTTTGTTCATTTTGGGATATTCCTGTTCATTATGAACATGAAAGTTTCTTTTATTACTGTCATTCTGTGTATCAAGATACCTGTTATTTGGTAATCAGGTTGGGAATGTGTAGTCGGCACATTTTTATGCAAAGTGGACATTAAAAGTCTGGCCAACTACTTAATGCCACTTTTCTATCGACATGTAGAAACCCTTGGGTGCATGGTGATTATCAAAGAAGTATAGCTAAGTTCAGCTGATGTTATCTTGTATGCTGCTTCCAATCTGACCTGTGACTGTTTTGAGAAGTTCAGGGGGGAGTATGTAGCTGAGTTAATTTTATTTATTTATAATCTATTTTATTTTATGAACCTTCTCAAAACATTTTTATTTGCTTTTCTTAGTTCTGGAATTGTATTTTATTTTGGCGGAGAAGCTTTTATTTTTTTGTTTCCTGTTTCTGCGCTATATCCTGTGTGTTCCCGCTGCCCTCCTCAGTTCGCGCCAAGCTGCGCTGAGGAGAGGTAGGTGTACAAAGTTGTCTTTCATTTGTGTATTAAAATATTGAAAACGTTCAAAAAAATATGTTGTAAATTCATATATATGTATTTATGTTTAGCGCAGCACTATGCTGGGCATTTGTCTCCCACATTGGTGACACCCTTCAAGTTTTCTTTGTCAATTTTTTTATTTATTTATTGTTTTTCTTTCGGTTGGTTAGGGTGTTTGGGGGAAATCCGGAGCCCAGGAGCCTCAGTATTTAAAATGTTCTTGTTTTGAACAGGTATGTGTGTTGTTTCTTAAATTAATTTATTTTGTATATTTCTATGTTATGGTGGAAAATTGTAATTATTTCTTTATTATTATTTCTGTTTAGGTTTTATTTTAATTGTTTTGTATGACTGTAGATTTATTTTATTATTGAATCAGAGAATTTTAGTTTTGTTTAATGCATTTCTGTGTGAGTTCGCGCCAAGCTGCGCTGAGGAGAGGGTGTTTGGGGAAATCCGGAGCCCAGGAGCCTCAGTATTTAAAATGTTCTTGTTTTGAACAGGAATAAAACAACGCAGAGTTGATTCCAGAGTGATTCCGGTGTGATTCTTCCTACAACCGCTACACAAATGCTTGATGATTTTACTTGACAAAATGTAATGCTTGTTGCTGGTGTCATAAATTGCGGTCATGAGGTGGTGAGGTAGATGCTCTGGACCCAGGTTGAAGTGAGCAAAGTAATGATTTAATGATGAATAACAAGATATACAATCCAGGCAGCAAAGGTGAGCACCGGCAATGACACTCACACTGGTAGCAGCTGACATAAAGGCAAAGACATGAGACATGACAGTATAGACAAGGACCCGACAGGGAAACACAGACACAAGTGGGACTAAATACACAAGGGAGAAATCAAGGGGAAACAAGAGACATCTGGAGACAATCAAGGGGTCGGCGGGACGACACGGAGACTCAACTGAACACAGAAACCTAAATTAACACCAAGAAAAACCAAATCCTCACAGCTGGTGTCATACTTGGTGAATGTCTGATGTTTTTCTGATGTAAAGCACTTTGAACCGCCGTGTTGCTGAAATGTTCCACACTAAGAAGCTTGACTTGACCACGGAGTTGTTCCAGACGTCTTGGATCCTTCCCCAGATTTGTGCTATGACTCCATCTCCTCTCAGAGGTCAGCAGACGGTTCCTCTGATGGTTCTAATCTTTTATTTATTTATTTTTAAACATGATTTTATTTTTATTTTTTTCCCCGCCAGGGGGTCTTTTGTGGGCTCTAGTGTCCTTTATTCGAAAGTAGGCTGACAGGAAAAGGGGAAGGAGAGGGGGGAAGACATGCGGCAAATGTCAGCCGGGTCCGGAAATTGAACCCGCAACGGCTGCGTCGAGGACTGAAGGCCTCCAAATGTGGGTCGCGCTATTCCCTACGCCACCACAGCACGCCCAGATGGTTTCTAATCTGACGTTCTTCATCAGCTGATGTAACATAGTTAATGTTGTAGTAGAGAATTCCACTAGTTTGGGTTAATTGTAATGGGTGAAACAGCACCCCCTATTGGTGATTGGTAGTGTTAAATGTAGTGGACACAGACGTCTCGTTGCCACTTCATGAGAAATGGGCGCGAGTTAAGTTCACTGACTTAACGCTCTAGTGAAATTAGCTTGATGCTAACAAAATGTTATTCTTTGGAAGGTGCTGGACCCGCAGCGACTATCCTGATCCCTGAACAGTTCTTATCCTGTTCCACACAGGTACATATTGTTTTATTTCTTTAATATTAATGTATTAAATGCGGCTGTTGGCCAGTTCATGAGAAATGGGCGCGAGGTGCTGTACCCGCAGCGACTATCCTGATCCCTAATCAGTTCTTATCCTGTTCCACACAGAGAGATAAACAGCATTTCATCTCATCCTGTCTCCTGGCTCATTATTAACACAACGCAGACCCGATTGAAGTACCCGATCACCATTAGCGAGGTTACACTGAGACCTTTTGAGAAAGACCAGAAACTACAGAAGCCAAAATGAAGAATCGAGTCAGAATCGCTTTGCAGTCAAAGAAGCCAACTGTGAAGAAGGAGGAGTCATTTGGTCTCTTCAAAACAGCTCGCCACATGAGACGCCTAGAACGAGACACCAGACCTGTGACACACTTCATCAGGAACCTGTCTGCTTTGTTCAAGTGGCACACTGTGTACAGGACTACCATCGTTTTCATTCTGTACGTATACGCAGTGTGGCACGACTGGACCATCCCTATCTTCCTGCTCCTCGTGATTCTCCGCCTCTCCCTAAATTATCTAATTTCCAGAGGCTGGAGGGTCCAGTGGAGCATCGTACCTGATGTATCTGAGCCATTGCAGCATCCGAAAGATAACATGAATGTAATAGAGATAGGACACTTCGCTCACGATTCTGCTCAGAAAGCTCAGAAGCTTTTTGGAACCATGGCTGACAATCTTGAGAGGGTAAAAAATCTGTGCATGTGGGTCCAGCCAAAGCTCACTCAGCATTTCTGCATTGGTCTTTGGCTGGCCTTTATCTTCTCAAGCATGTTTCCATATCAGCTTCTGGGCTCTATCATAGGTGTCAAGTTTTTCCGGATACAGTTGATTGGTACCGGTGGGCGAATCCATAAAATCTTGCAGCTGTCCCTACTTTACACCAAGACAGTAATGGTAACGGTTTTTAGTTCTTCCTTAATATTAGTTTAAATATTAATTATTGATTATTTTAGATTTTTATCTTTGAAATTGTTTTCATTAGTCTGACTTTTTAGTTAACTATTTGGCATGCTCACATTTAGTTAACTTTAACTAAAGTTAACTAGTTAAAGTTAACTAAATGTTAACTTTAACATTTAGTTAAGTTCTTTGCATTTTTTGTTAAAGGCAACCAATTAATTTCTTCCTTTTGAGTTACCAGTTTCCTCTGGACCTGCTCCTGAAAATTACACAGATGAGCTCCAGCTGACAGATATCCATACATGGCTGTCAAACTTCCTCAGCGGGCCATTCCATTTGTTCGCCAGGGGAAGGGAAAATTTGCTTTATAGTTTATTTTTACCATTTATTTAATGTTTCTTATTTTTGAAAGTTAGTTCTATTCTGATATTCATTTAATTTACAGATTTAGTAATATTCTAAACAGTATTTCTTAGGTTCTTGTGTGTTTAAGTGTGTGTGAGTGGTCTGATCAGCCACTATTTAAGTTCCCCTCATGTCTTGTTTGGGAGGCCAGTTTATGCTTGAGTTTGTTGCCTTACCACCAGAGTTACACTTTGTTATGTTGACCTTAGTTTGGGCGCAATTTATAATTTTTGAATTACTTTTGGACTTTTTTATAATAAATTAAGACTAAATTTTAGAATTCTTCAACATCTCTCTGGCTGGTTTTAAACTAAACATACATTCTCAACTTATCCAGTTTAGTGCTACAAAACTTTAAAAGTAACAGTCATATTATAAAGCCTAAGGACTTTGTCCAGATCTGGAAAATATTGGCAGTATGATATATAAATGAATCACAACATGCCTTGCTTGCAGAACATTATTGTCTTATTGTCATGTTGTGCATGACAATAGACAGTCATGCAGAACTGTATATTGTTACAGGTTAGAACAGGTTAGGTTCTTAATTAAAAAGATCTGTATTGTGGATTGAATGGATGAGTCTAACACTGAAAAGAACAGGTGAACATTTTTCTTCCTGCAACACAGGGAACCAGGGGACATTTGTGAAAAGTGAGGAGAATTGCCTCATGAATATCAAAGAACTTGTGGCTTTGCTTCAAGGGAACAAATAAAACAAAAGCTGAGGGATGTGGACACAACACAAGACATGACTCAGCTACGACAGCACAGTCTGTCAGATCATGAATGTGATGATGATCATTTTAGGAACTCAGCTCTTAAATAAAGTCCTATAAAAAATGTTTTTTTTTAAATTAGAAAAATTGTAATATATATATGTATATAGTCTTCTGTTGTTGTTTCAGTCCTGAATAACTTAATTCTAATGTCTAAACATAAGAATTTAATATTTTCGTTGGAAATGACCATCCACATATCCTTGATAATGGAAATTGAAGTGAGGTAGCCTGCCTGGTTCTGGTGGCGTACGTGACAAATTGCAGGTTTCAGCTCCGTCTCCATAGTAACGGACTCACGAGCTGACAGCTTGTTAAATGTCTGGTTAAACGTGAACTAATCTTAATCCCTACCTTTTTCGTATCTTCCTATGTTTGTTTTTTTAATAGTCTAAATAAATAATTCGTTTTAATCTATACGTAGCTGTGTTTTCCCGACCACCTGTAAGTCTTATTTATTCAACAACCGTTGTAAATATTTTACAATGTCCGTTATTGTGCCGTTGAAAATTTTAGCTAACCCTAATTCACACAGCACGATTTCTAGTTTAGTTTATTATTATTATTGTTAATAATATTTCTACCAATTGTATGTTTTCAGTGACATTGTTTGGTTGCTGTTGTATGTCTGTAGCTTTTAAAATGTCATTTTTAACTGTTAGTATGAATTCTTATCAGTACGATTAAACACTAACGGTAACTTAGCTGTTACCCTTGAGCCGTTAACTTTTGGCTGTTGGCTAGAGTATAGATGTTCAACATTGTTCAGGTTGAACTAGGATTTTTGAAAAAGGGGATCGATATTGATGTATGGGCTTATTTATTAATCTATGTTTATTTTCTATATTGTGCGGTGTAGTAAGCAGAGAGGGCAATCCTACTGAGCTGCCATGACGCAACCTGAGCACGGTGGAAATCGGAGATGGAGAACAGATTGTTCAATAGGTATACTGTTGTTTTTGAAATTAGAATGTCGTAATAAAAGAATTGTGTTGATATACATTGTGTTTTTATTGAGACCAATTAACCTGACAGTCGAGTTTGTGGACTGTGATTGGTATCCGCAGTACCCGGAGAGAACCCATGCACGTGGAGAACATGCAAACTTCATGCAGAAAACACCATCTTACTGTGAGGCAACAGTGATAACACTGTGCAGTAGACATTTATTTAATTAAAGGTAAAAACATGGCAGAGTAATGCTAATTAATTTTTTATAAATGTATAAATTCTGAAGGCTTTGGCATGCCGGCTGGAGGCACATGTGCATGAATTTTACCCAAAATAATAATAATTGTATGCTGATCACGCTTATTTTTCAGCTGTGGGGCCACTTGCATGCAGTCGGAAGTCACATTGTGAAGAGTGTGTCATTCTGTGTCATAGTAGGTGGATTCAAAGTGTAAATTAATTTATATATATATATATATAAAAGTGTTTTGTGAATATTGTAACTGTTAACTGCTATGGCAATTGTCTGTTATTTTACTGTTTTGTGTTGTTGGATGTTATTTTTTACAATAAGAATGTTTTGTTTTTGAGGAATTGTCAACTGTTTTACTGTTTTAAGAACTATATGAACACATCTGAAAAAAGAAGAAAGAAAAATAAAGAATTCTGAGGAATGCTGGAGGGGCTGTGGGACTACTTGGATGCAGTCAGAAGTCACATTGTGAAAAATGTTTTATTCTGTGTCATACTAGAAGGTGACAAACAACCAAGCAAGGAAGGCTACATTGGTGCCGTGACAAACAAGGAAGGTTTCACCTGGGACTAGCGGATGGCTAAGAGACCTTGTCACCGGAATTGGATGTGGCATGTGCAGGCTTCTTGTGGCCGGGATTGATGGATGCACAGAGGGCGTTATGGGGCCAGGAAAGACGGAGGTACTGAGAGGCATGACACTATTGACCCTCATTTAATGAAATAGCGTGTCCAGATTTTACCAGCACCAGAAAAAAGCCTTGTTATAAAACCACCTCTCTTTTCCATCCATCCATTTTCTGTTCACCCTTGTCCCTAATGGGGTCAGGAGGGTTGTTGGTTGCTTCAGCTACATTCCTGGTGAGAAGCAGGGTACACCCTGAACAGGTCGCCAGTCTGTCGCAGGCCACCTCTCTTTTTCTGGTGCTTTTTCAGTTGACTTGCAAGACACAACACAATTATGTCATCGACTACCTCATGCTCCATGAAAGCCAGCGTCCATCCAGCAGAACAGTCCAATGTTTTAGTTAGGTCACTGAAAACCTTTTTGGCCAGGCTTGGAACCCATTTCTGCTGGAATTCAAATGGCTGTCCCTCAATGTTAGCCCAGATTTTGTTGACAATGCGTTCCTGTGCCTCTTTCAGGTACTTAAGACAGCAACATGTCTTGGACTCCCTGATGCCTCGACACATCAATGACTTCACAAAAAGTCGTATTGTGTCTTTTCTCTCTTCCTCATAGGACTTTCTCAGTTCTTCGATTTTACGTCTCATCGTTATCAGTTCTTGGATAATACTGATAACAGGTTGCACCAAAGAACTGAGCCCTAAACCCAGCTTGAGAAACTATGGAGTCTTCCTCATCTATAGGAGACGTGACCACCGATATGACATGCTTTAGGAAAACCATGTTAAATACCTCAGTACACTCTGCCTGAATGCTCTCTTCAATCCCCGTAGCCTTGGCAAAGATCTGAGAAACCAGGTTTCCAAATATGGCTTTTAAGTCGCCATATTTGTACTTCAGGTTCTCAAGTAAGTCCAAAAGGAAATCTGAAAAGACAGATAGCACACCAGATATTTGGTCCTCTCTCTGATGCTTTCATCCAGGTGTCCCAATGCAAAATCCTCCCAATCTTCCTCTGAAATTTGATAAATAAAATCTTCGATTGCAGGGTCTCAAACTCCAGTTCTCGAGGTCCGCAGTCCTGCAACTTTTAGATGTGCCTCTGCTGCACCACACCTGAATAGAATAATTAAGGCTCTGGAGAACTGATCTACACAAGGTGGAGGTAATTAAGCCATTTCATTCCAGTGATTTGTACCTGTGGCACTTCTAAAAACTGCAGTACTGCGGCCCTCGAGGACTGGAGTTTGAGACCCCTGACTTATAGTATACTTTTATTTAATATATTTCTTAAAAGTGTATTTTGGTACAATTAAATTTAAGTGTGTTTAATATTATAATGTCAAAATTGGTACAAGTATACTTTTAGTATACTTTGTATATATTTGTAGGTAGTACACTTAATACTTAGTATACTTAAAATGTACATACTCAAATGTA
Organism: Gambusia affinis; assembly: GCF_019740435.1. NCBI lineage: Eukaryota > Metazoa > Chordata > Actinopteri > Cyprinodontiformes > Poeciliidae > Gambusia > Gambusia affinis. The sequence continues at coordinate 12,268,157 of NC_057870.1, forward strand.
AATATATTTGAAATATACTAAAGTATTTTTTTCCACGAGGGTATACATCAGCATCAATCCCCTTTGTCAAAAATGCTATTTCAACCGGAACAATGTTGAACATCTGGACTCAATCAAGCCAACAGCCAAAGGTTAACAGCTAAGTTACCATTAGTATGAAAACTTAGCAATACAGTTAAACACTAACAGTTAAAAAGGACATTTTAAAAGCTACAGATAAAACAGCAGCCAAACAATGTCAGTGAAAATATTTAATTAGTAGAAAAATTATTGACAATATTGATAAACTAAACTAAAAATTGTGCTGTGTGAATTAGGGTTAGTTAAAATTTTCAACGGCACAATAACGGACATTTGTAAAATATTTCCAACGGTTTTTGAATAAATAAGACTTACAGGTGGTTGGGAAAACACAGCTATGTATTGATTTAAAAAAAATAAAAAATAATTAGGGCTACAAAAAAACAAAGGAAGATACAAAAAATTTACGGACTGAGTTTAGTTCAATGTTCGACAAGACGCAAGCTATCAGCTCATGAGTCCTTTACTATGCAGACGGAGCTGAAGCCTGTAATTTGTCACGTACACCACCAGGACCAGGCAGGCTATTTCACTTCAATTTCCATTATCAAGCATATGTGGATGGTCATTTTCATTAAAAATATTAAATTCTTATATTTAGACATCAGAATTTAATTATTAAGGATTGAAACTACAGAAAACATGTTTACATTTAAAGCATATATATATATATATATATATATATATATATATATATATATATATACATATATTAAATTGCAAAGTTAATTTCAAGTCAGTTTGAGTGGTAGATCTGATTTCAACATAAAAAAATGGCTGTCATAGATTTACTAAGAGGAGATCTCCAGATTTTAGTCGAAGACTATGCAATACCTCTAATCCAGGGGTCTCAAACTCCAGTCCTCAAGGGCCAGAGTCCTGCAACTTTTAGATGTGCCTCTGCTGCACTACACCTGAATAGAATAATTAGGTCATTAGCAAGGCTCTGGAGAACTGATGTACACAAGGAGGAGGTAATTAAGCCACTTCCTTCCAGTGTTTTGCACCTGTGCACATCCAAAACTGCAGGACAGCAGCCCTTGAGGGCTGTCTAAATTTGATAAGGGAGCTTCCTAAAAGTTTATTAGTACATTGTGTGGACGTATTTTACAGTAGTAAGCATTTACTGAGTTCAGAGACTTGTTAAAAAGCCATTCAAAAAATTTGACCAACGGATTTAGCGTTATTGATGTTTTCGCACCAAAATACGGTTTTAATGTACAATTGAAATCCCAAATATCTCCATGCAGAATACTGCAGCATGATCTGACCAACAGCTTTAGCCATAATGGTTGTTTAAAGGGACTTTAGCATTAAATTAATAACAGATGGCAGTCTGAATAACTTATGGCTGTACACCTTTTATTTTTTGTTGTTGTTTTTTTCCATTCAGTCCCTGATGTAATCACAAACTGAAAATGGTTGCATGACATTTTAGTCAGCCTATGAAATGGAAGACGAGAAAGATCAATGTGAAAAACACATTTGATGTGGTCTGACATCTGACCGCCAATCATGCTCTGTTTCTTTTTCACAATGAGTATGAACTGAGACTGGTCTCTCTCTTATAAGGACTATCTGCTGAAAAGGATGCCCCCTGGTCTCCGAGTAGCGATAACCAGGCCAGCCATACACCACCTCTGATGATTTCACAAAGGTTGCCAGTGCTCTGTTGATATCTAGACTGAAATACATGTGTTGCTATTGCCTGTAAGAAAGTCCCAACACTGGACAAATTATGATTTCACACACACGCACACGCAGACATATAGATAGGCCTGTCACAATAACAAATTTGCTAGATGATAAATTGTCCTAGAACTTACTGTGATAAACAATAACATTGTTGTTTTAAGAACATTTTTAAGTAGTATAATAGTAATAATGGCCTAAAAATGCAAGAACACATTCTTAAAGATCAACAAACCTTAAATTCTAATAAACATTTAAATACTGGAACTGGAAGACATTTAATATCCAATATAAAGAAAGAAAACACAAACAACATACATTCATTTTCTGGTCACCCTTGTCCCCAATGGGGTCAGGAGGGTTGCTGGTGCCTATCTCCAGCTGCGTTCCGGGCGAGAGGCAGGGTTCACCCTGGACAGGTCGCCAGTCTGTCGCAGGACAACACAGAGACCATACAGGACACACAACCATTCACACACACACACACACACACCTAGGGAGAATTTAGAGAGACCAATTAACCTGACAGTCATGTTTTTGGACTGTGGGAGGAAGCCGGAGAACCCGGAGAGAACCCACGCATGCACAGGGAGAAAATGCAAACTCCATGCAGAAAGACCCCGGGCCGGGAATCGAACCCAGGACCTTCTTGCTGCAAGGCGACAGCTCTACCAACTGCACTACTGTGCATCCCACACACACAAACAACAAATAAAATAAATTATGAAGTGTCTGTAAACAAAATTATCTTTCAGAAAAAAGGGGTAAAGAGACCAAAACACAGACTGCAGACTTTTATCATTCAGTTTTTGGTAAAAAAAAAAAAAAAGAGGGCGAGAGAGAGAGATTGAGAAATGATAAATCAAACAAATTAAAATTATTGAGTTTCTTTTAATTCATCATCCAATTAATTGGTTTATTGTTTATTGTGACAAGCCTTTTGTCTTTTGTCCCTGTTTTAAAATCACCATACATAGGGTCAGGCATTGTCTAACTCCAAAATACCAGGGTTAATTATGAGTATAGCTTTTCAAAAGTGAAGAGCTGACCATTTTTAGTGTCTGCCTTAGTATTTATATAGGTTCTTGAGAAAATCTACTTTGGAATACTAATCAGTATTTCTTTCTGGGCAACATATCATAACAGTTACTTCTTTTGTACAAGAGTAGCCTGTAGTTAGCCGTGGGCACAGTATGTAGCCAGATTCTCATTTCTCACAGTGATGGCAGGTAATTTCCATCCTCTGAATGTCCCTTTAAAAATATCCTGATCCTATTCCTGCTTTGTCATTAACAGAAAATATCTTTTTCCCCCCTTTATCATAGCACTTTCAATTACCATATGAAAACCCAGACTTTATTTATTATTTAGCACAGCACATGGTGCTTTGGCATCTGATTCCACTGTAATTTATGACCAAACACTAAATTTTTTTCAGGAAAAAAAGTATCCAAAAGTTTGGACACACTTTTTAATTGAATTCAATGAGAAGGTGTGTCCAAACTTTTGGTCTGTACTGTATATGTCAGAAGGCTCCAATTCAGAGGATGTTTCTGATCCACAGGTTTACATCAATCAATCAATCAAATTTTACTTGTATAGCACATTTCAGCAGCAAGGCATTTCAAAGTGTTTTACATCATATCAGACACAAAAACACAATGCAACATAGAATCAACAATCAAAACGCAACATAAAGTCAGGTTCCGTCATTAAATTTGTAATTGATTACGATTGAAATACAATCCTAAACAGGTGGGTTTTTGGTTGAGATTTAAAGGAAGTCAGTGTTTCAGCTGTTTTACAGTTTTCTGGAAGTTTGTTCCAGAAAACTGTTTTTGTAGAATGTTTGACTTTTAGAAGCTTTAGTATTGTAAGCTTTTGCAGGTTATTGTTTAAATGGTTTCTACATTCACAAACCTGCTGAATTTGGGGATTTTCTTTTAAGTTGCTAGTATGTTCTCAAAGGACTTTGAACATTGTGGTTTTGTAAAACCAAAATACTGCTGTGTACTTTATTTTTGGTTAGAGCCTTAAAACAGGTCTCTAATCTGGTCTGTTGTTGAAGTTTTGTTTTTGAAATGTAAAAAATCGTAAGACTAATGTAGTAGTCTAAGTTTGTTTTAATTATCAGTTTGCACAAAAAACTCTAAACTTTATTTCTATGACAGAGCTCTACCTCATGTGCAGTTAAACCAAGTTTATATTGCTTCAAGGGTATGTTTTTCAGTAAAATAAGATTGGAACATTGAAAGTGAATTGTGATCTTGTTACACAATGTTGGTTATATAAAAAAAAAAAATCGGCCAAAATCGGAATCGGCAGGTCAGACTTTTTAAAGATCGGTGATTGGAAATCTGCCAGAAAACTGCAATCGGTGCAACCCTAAATAAAATCATGTAGTTCAACTCTTGGAATGTAAATTGTAGAATAAAGATTTTTATGATGTTTTAATTTTGGTGAGATGAATCAATATATAGATCATATGACTTATATTGAAAGAGTTTTGCAATGCTATAACTAGGTTTGTCATAAACGCAGTGAATGAATGAAACACAGATCAAACAAATCCCATCTTCAAGCTCTATTCACTCTACCAGAGCGATAGAGAGGGGCTCTGCTTCCCCTTTCAAGAATTTTGACAGATAAACTTTTGTAGTTTTATTTGCTGACATAGTGATGGATGGTTGTTATCTAAATCACGCTGCTGAGTTAATGGTCCTGACGTTGAGGTGTTGGTATCCCGGGGTTATGTGTCTGGGAGAAAATTAGATTGCATTGTTACGGGTCTTGCTTGCAATTGATGTCCAATCCTGAAACTAACTTCTAATTAATGCTTGCTGAATATCTTGATCAGAGCTCAGATGGAAACATTGTGCCAGGACTATGAGCTGCTAATCTGTTCATCTGCTTATTTCATTTGCAGCAAACAGGACTCCTGGCAAGTCATAATGTACATATTTTAAACATGTACATGAGACAAGCATTTAAGCTTTCAAAAATATAACTAAGTTAATGCAGGGCCATACAGATTCAATGTTCCCAAGTAAATAAAAGGAAACTACGTACTCTGAGTGCATCAGAATTCATTCGTTCTTATGTAGTTTAAATCTGTCATGAAAGGAGTGCTGACCCAGAGACCTTCTGTCAGTGTTCAAACCAAAGAACTGAACATGACAGCATGGTACATAGATGCTACAATCACAACCACATATTGTAGGAAAGGCTCTTGAGGTTTGCCAGTGAGGCCTAATACATTGCCAGAAATGTATTCGTTTTTTGTACTCGCACTAAATTTAGAACATATGGGGGAGGAAATCACTGTAGAAGACTGAGGTTGTTTTCAGCTGTATATGTCTTAAAATCCTCCTCTTATATTTTATGTAAGATTGTGTAAAAATTGTTTAGTATAAACAACAAAATATTATACATTTTTACAGATTCTTATCTTTGTTATTTTAAAAAGTAACTCAAGCATCAATAAAATGTGACACCTATTCTCTGGTTTTAAGAAAAGATAACAAATATTTGCAGATTTTGCACCTGAAATCAACAGCTACTGACTGAGTCACCCTGAGATGGCGAAAGTGTTAGTAACTTTCATCCATCAGTTTTTCTATGACAAGTGAACTGAATCCAGTAGACTAACTGTCTGTCTCTGTTGCATTCAATCCATCTTTTTACTCTATTGTGACACAAAAACAACTTACTTGTCTGGAAATTATTTTAATCGTAATTTGGAAATCAAATATCATACAATGCCTTGCAAAACCTACCTTACCTTACTTACATTTGTAAAAAAAGAAAGAAAAAGAAAGGCTGCATTGTTTACATAGGGATAAAATGTAATGTTGGGTCCCACATATTTAAATATCTGCGGTCAACAGTCATTTTTTTCTGAAATTTTTCTGAAATCTCAAACTGTATGCAGTTTGATCATTTTACCCTCGAAAATAAATTCCTATATATGTATTTCAATATTTTATTTAGGAGTCTCAGAGTAAAAGAAGTTTTTTATTTGAAAACGTTTTACACCACCATGTAACCTTCCACTTCACAATCACTCACTATTCTGTCTGTCTGTTTTATAAAGTCCCAGTGGTGTTGTGGGCAAAATAATAAGGCGAGATGTAAAGACGTTCAAAAGATGGAAATGCTTCAGTAAGGCACAGTTCATTAAAATCCCGTTGCATCAAACATAACCTTAAAATTGCTGTGCAGTCCATTTATTAATGCTGATGAGAAACCTCAGTATGGGTGGCTATAAGAGTATGATTGCTTCTCAGTATGTGCCTGCTGACCCTATGTAATGTGACAAGAGCCACTCAACTAAATAATGAGGTTTCTTTGGTGTGCTCTTTCCCTAATAACAGTCGAGCAGCCCACTGTATAAATTGCAAGCTTCTTCCCACTCCAGCCCCAGATTGAGGTAATTATTCTTCTGAGATAGCAGGTGGAATGACAGGAAAAGCTCATATCTGCTGGAACGAGCACAACTGAATCAACACACTGCATCAGCAACATACGATCGCAATTCCAACTTGACATTCGAAGTAAAAATGTTTGATCAAAAACAGACACTTTGGAACATGCAGAGAGAAATAAGTTTCCTCTTCGGTTCCATTAATTCCGATCGTAAAAAATGATTTTACAGAACAGATGGTAGCACATCAGTCTATCAATGGCCCATGATCATAAATGAGAAGTCTAGCGAGGCAACCGCTAGACTAGCGAGGCAACCCAGCATGGATAAAATAGAAAGCAATGAAGTGATTAAGTCAAATGACAGCGAATGAAAAGGAAAGAGTTCATTTGTTCAGTGACACTGAAAAATTCATTCAGCTACAAATCGACGCAAGAAGAAAGGACTCTGGTCTTTCCTTCTCAGAGAAATGTGACACAAGTATTTCTAGTATCTTTCAATCGGGAAGGAAACTCTGCCCTTGCATAATTAACCACAAAATGTTTAACGCTATCACAGTTTAAAAATCTGGCAAGGAATGTAAGATGGAACAGAATGTGTTGTTTGTGTTCATCATAAATATACAGAAGAACGTATACAAACTTGTTACACAAAATAACCAATTTGACCAATTACATGAGATTTTTATGGCTAAAGAAAAATAAATGCAACTGCCTCATATCATAATAATAAACCTTTTTAACAACTGACTTCTTAAAAGTTTTAGTTTTTGCTTATCTGATGGTTTCGATAGCATCAGAATTACAAGACTACATATTCCCAGGCGTAATTAAAAATACACCGCAGCTCTGAAACTGATCTTTTTATCGCCTTTTTCAGCGCTGAAGGAAACAGCTCAAAATGATAAAGTTCTGGGGATTTTGCGCAGGAAACGTTCTTAAATGAAAGTTCTGTGCAGCTGAATATAATTTCTGTCTCTTAATTGTATTTTGCAGCAATGACGAGTTGTGTTCAACATCTTCCAAAAAATCATTTTCCGTCCCAATTCAAACATTTTCAGCCAAATCTTGGTCTTAATTTGGAAAGCATGGTGTGTAACCTTTTTAAAGAACTTACTAAATCCCAAATAAAGCAAAAACTTTTACATGAACAAAATGAACCACAGCTTTTTTGCAATTATAGTTTAAATATTACCCAGTCTGTTAATCTATTTCTCTCTATCTCCTACTCACTCGTAAATGCCTCTGTTGCTCTTACAACAATTAGAGATTCTCTAAAACAATTCAAAGGATAACATGGTTTGATCAGAGTCCTGTTTTCTCACTGCCCACATATCCTCCTCTCTACAGAAATGACCCATTCTGTTGGACCTGCTTTACAATAAATGACTTCCCCAGGATCATCCCCTTACCATGCCATCAATCCTCCCATCCATGATTACAATCAATAGCTGTTTTTTCATCTGTGACATTAAATAAGTACTTTCTATGAGGTAAAGGCAATCCCTCCTAATTGAATGATGGCTTATGAAGAATTTATGCTTGACAACCAAAAATAAATCTTGCATAACCTTTCAAATAACAAGCAGCAGGGATTACTGGAGCACATGTGTGCCCAGATAAGTGCAGCTGCTTGAATAATGAGAAAGTAACCGAAGGATAGTGCTAATTACTCACAATGTTTTTACACATATAATGAAAATACGTTTGAAGAAATTTGGTTAATTTGAATTAATAGGCATTCTTTAAGATAATAGATTTCGCACTATATTCACAGTATTGGCTTTAAAATTGATAGATTAGATAGATTCCTCTGGTATAATAGCAGCAACTGCAATAAGGTGGTTTATTTTGGAAGCTAATCATCAATAATAAGTTTTTAAAATAAATTTAAAAAATAACTGGTTTATTTATTTATTTATTTATTGCTTATTAAAATAATTGTAGACTGTCAAACAGCCTTTTTGAGGTTTGGACATGTTCAGATGTGACTGTTTGGTACGCTGTTGCTCCATTAGTAAGAGGAAGCTGATCCCCATAAACTGTGGCTTCAGTTTATGCAAGTTCAATATGCATTTGATGGAAAACTGAGCTATATCCACAGTTACTGGTTTGTCCTCTACTGGTTACCAACAGAGTTTAAAGCAACCACCAAGAACTTTATAGGTGTGGTCGTTTTACTATTCTTACCCAATTTGTGCTGCTTGGTCTGCAAATAATCACCAGAAAAATCTTGTATTTCGGTCTCTTAACGTTATCATCTTGTCTCACTAATTGGATGTATCACGACTCACCTATTAAGTAATATTGGAGACTATAACCAATAATTATAGTAAAGCTAAAACATTTGATTTTTTTTGTCATTTCATTTATCCACTTAGTAAAAATTTACATTTAACTGTGCAATTTGACAAGAGAACTTTAGTGACTTACTTGACAAATCACTCATATTATTTTTGATAATCCTTTGTACCATAATCCTTCATAATCTTACCTCAGCTGTCCTCCGTGTGTAACTCTATGAGAACTACCCTTCCTGGATACTTGGAATATGAACCCAGTTTTGGTTTCCTTCTACCAGCTGTTACAGGACTTATCCTCCCAGTTGTGCCAGATGAGCTCAGCTCTGTTGGTTTATGGCTAAAACACACACAAGATGAGAACATGAGGCATGAATGACTTCATGAATACAACATTAATAAAGTCAACCTAGAACAGTCATTCTTGGAACGAAAACCTGCAATACATTCTTCTCAGTTGTGTTGCAAAATACTTTCCAATCAGGCTGAAGAGGATGTCTAAACAAATTTGCCTTCCATTAAGCAGAAACAAAAGCCTAAAACACATCCTCGAGCCACTGGCACCTGACAACTGCACAACAGAGCCGTGCACCATAAATAATGAAGAGGGAAGATGTTCCATTGTGAAAGAAAGATTGAGACAGAGGTGGTGGAATCAGAAATGTAAACAATTTAAGTGCATGAGGGGAAATGTGAAATACAAAACAGACCAATACACAAAAAGCCAAAATTGGAAAAAAAAAAACAAAAAAAAAACAGCTTAAATACATTGATAATTGGGAGTATCAATGGAGCAAGATGATGGTTTGCTGTTAATAAAAAAATGCTTAAATATACATCAATAAGAATTACAGCATCTCTTTCACACACACACCAGATCAGATCATCATCTCTGAATATGGTGACAAGCTCAGCTGGGAACATCAAGTGTTGCTGACACTGCAGAAAGACAAGCTGTTCACCCGCTGCCAACCAAAGCTGTCAACCAAAAAAAAAAAAAAAACTGTCTGCTATCACACTGACAAAGCTCTCAAACTGATCTGGGACCAGGTCTGAAAAAACCTCTGCTTCTGGAAGATTTTGAACAGTAGCTCTACAACAGAAAAGACAGCTGATGTGTTCCTTTGTCTTTTATGCATCACAACTGTCCATAGTATGTTTAAATAGTATTAAATAAATCAGCAACCTCTCTCTCAAAATGTTCCCCATGAATGCTTACCGATGATAACTAGCAGGAGCAGCAAGGACCTTTTTTGTCATAGCGATCTACAAGCATCAGCAAAGTGCATTTACAGCTCCCCATAGTGTGCAAGTTTGTTAGGTCTCCTAATGTAGCATTTTCTCCTAATTTTCTCCTCCTTACAGTATAAATTACCATGCAATTGTTCAACTAAATAAGCCAAATCTGATCCTCAGAATTCCTTATCAGTACCCTTGTCCTTGGTAGACATTGTGTTCTGCATTGATTCCCAAGTTCAATGATCCAAACACAATTACACCAGTCTGGCAATTTCCAGTTAGTTTTACCTTTTCACGCTTTTGTTTTTTCATATTTCTCAGTTTTCTTCATGGGAATTGACATACCTACTGTCAGCTACAAGCCGAAGGACACACTAAAAGCAAAAAAATGTGTAAAAATATTCATTTATGCTTTTTAAATTATTTTCTATGTACGGGATGAGGGAAAATTTACAACAAAATACTGTGCAGTTATTTTAAAATAGCACCGTCATATTCAGCGAATCTGAAACTAAGTGGGATCAAACACCCTTTTAAAATCATACTCCAATTTTAAAAGAAAATATCATATTATTTTGGAGATATTCATCTTTTCCTCTGTAATTAAATGGTTTGGCACAAGGAAAGTGATGGTTGCCAAGTGTCATTAGTCACGCCCCGTTGAGCAACTTCAACGACACCGTACTGGAAATGAGTGACAAGTCATTGCTCGTGAGACCTGTAAGCCCCAGATAGTCCCAGCCTCCAGAATCGTGATGCAGAAATGCAGATGTAAGTTGTTGCCTCAGCCAAATCTTCCATTATGCTGAGGCACAGCATAAATACAGCATTTACATGACCAGTTTACATCTGAATGCTCCTACATCAGCATCTCGTTTTTAACAATGCGGTTCGAGATTTATGTGTGATGAGGGTGATGAAAATAGGTAATTTATTCTGAAACACAGCATCACTCAGGTATTTGAAGCACCAGACAATAGGGCTTAGAATTAATCCTCCACCTGTGAGTTTAGAAATAGTACATAACCATTGATGCTACCATCTTCTGAGCATTCAGGTTTACTTGTTTTTCCACAACAATGAATGGAATTCAAATCCAGCAGCCAGGCAGAAACAGTCCACAAGTGTAACTAAACAATCCCATCTGCAAATCAGAGTGCCTTTTCCTCTCCAGTTTCCCCTCAGCAGATAGTTACACCTGCTGAATGCTGCAAGTGCAGCAGCAGCACTTGAACTCTGGTCCGCTTATTGGCAGCTAAGCAGGCATATATTTCACAATTATTTTAAAATTATTCAGCTCATTTCACATTCCCAGCATAGAAGATAAGTAATAAGCAAAGTGCGATGTTGACTTTTCGTATTCAACGATGAATAAAAGCCTGTAATACACACTGTGTGGATAATGTGTTTTTAAGAATGTCCAATTTTCATGAGAAAGAGACTGATTCAGTGACCCCTTAGGGAAAAGAGTCCCCATAAAACCTTGTTCTTGGATCTGTTCCTGATGTTAAAAACACATTAGCCAGTCCTAAGAGAATTCAACAGTGTGCATTATTCATGCACTGTATACGAGTGAGAACAGGCAGAATTACGTATTTCAGACCCAAGATGTTGGATTTCTGGTTCTCACAGTCTGTAGACATACACACATATACTGAGATTTTGAGGAGTAATGTGAACTGATATTTAAAATTGATGAAAACAGGTTCTCCAGTACCTGGATGCCTTGTAACTTCTTTAATGCCAGTCTGATAAGCGAACACAAATAGGCACATATCTTCTTATTAGACCATTCCTCTTCACCCCCTGCAGCTATCTTCTCTATTTTTACCTGCTGTAGTCTTTCCTCTTCTCTCTCATCCTCTCTATTCTCATGACATTTCTGCTGCTCTGCCTCAGTCCTGCTCTCACATCTCATCCTTCATCTTCCTATATCTTTTGTCTTCCTATCCCCGGTCCCACAAGTAATGTTTTTCTCTCGTTCAACACCAAAACCCAAGAAGCAGGGATTTAGGACTCACATAAACAATCTACGGATAATTGCTTCTCAAAATAGAAGTGCAAGTTGCAGGGCATGTTTCTGCACTTTACTAAATTCAAAACCAAACAAATCCCTTACTTATTTGGTGGTTCCCTGTTTTATGTCAGCACATCCTCACCTCTTCCTCCTGTGTGCCCTTCCCTTCCCAGAGTCTGGCCAGTCTCGTGTCACACTAGCAGCCAGCTCAGGTTCCACGCTCGGCGGAAACTGGACACGACACACCCACTGCCCCTCCATCCTGCCATCCCCGCCACAAAAATAACAAACAACCACCAACACCTGTGCCTAAGGCTAATGTGTTCTGTAAGCAATGAGATCAGGTATATGGAAAGTTTGTATGGAAATCTGCATGCAAATAGGTGAACATGACAAAGGAATGGAAACGTTGGACTTGCGCTAAATTCTTTCAACCCAAATTATAAAATGAAACCTTCCTGGAACAAACAAATGCAACAATGCAACAATAGCAGCATATCTTAACAAGTAGATCTATACCATTTCACATCAGCCTGTCTAAAAGAACCTCCTACAAGAAAAAAAAAAAAAAAAAAACAAGCAGCAGGAAGACACTCCAAACGTTATTTTGTATGCATGAATGAATACCTACAGTAAGGCTTCGTCCAACAGCAGATAGAGGCAAAGCTAACATCCAGAGGCTGAACACGCTCCAGCGTACAACTGCGGCTTCTGCTGGATTACTCTCCTGTATGAGAGAGGCTCCCACACAAACACTAACTCGCTCCGCACCTCGCGCATGCATGCAGCAAAGGCCAACCAGCTGTGAGGTTCTTGGTTACCCCACAGTCACTCACAACTCTGCACACTGCTTTCTTTCTCTCTCTCTCTCTCTCTCTCTCCATCAAGCTGTCACTCAAGCACTAAACTCTGTGGCAATTCTGACTGTAGCCTGACTGCTTTGCTGAAAAATGCTAAAATTCTTTTAATTGACTTATAAGAGAACATCCAGAATACTAACGCTACAAGCAGTGTTTTCTTTAAAATGTTTTTGATAAGCTTCATTAGAACACTTTCACTTAGCTATGCTTTATATATCGTCCCTCTGGCACACAATACAGCTACATTCACTGTTTTCATGTGTCTCTCTTTTACAAGCAGCAATTAATGCTGTTTTGATTTTTTTTTTTTTTTTTTGGGGGGGGGGGGGACGATTTACTCATCTTTGCGGGTGTTTTAGAAAAGTTAAAGCTCATGCAAATAAGAGTTGTCTTTTTTTTTTTCTTTTACCCACTCAGCTGCTTAAAGCTGCACTCTGAAAGTAATATACTGGAGTCTGGTGACATTCATCATTCACTGTCTAACACCCCTACCTATCAAACTGAGTTAATCTCAAGGAGGTAATGAAACACCTACAAAAGTGTTCAGTTTGGTCAAAAGTCATTACTGCATCAGCAGATACAGTGTCAACAGGACCTTCTTAGTGTGGAACACTTGCATCAGTAACGATAAGTTGTGTACAAATAAAAACAAAATAAACAAAGAGAAATGCTGAAAACGTAAAAGAAGAGATCAACCTGAGTGAGCAGCGGCCAGCAGCACATGGTGTTTTAAGCACATTAACTTCTTCTGACTATTTTTTTTTTTTATCAAAGTTAAATTTCAGAAGGTACGTGGCATTGTTCTCTACCTTACTACATTTTTCCAAATCTTTCTGTTCTAATGGCACTACAGTAGCAGGTATAGTGGCCAAAAACATGAAAAATGTGTAACAGGGGCTAGTGCTGTAGGAATAAAAACACCCCTGTGTACCAGTAGCTTGCGCTAGTTGGGTAATGGTTAGGACATGCAGTAATATTTCACTATCACATTGATGTATGACCTCACCTTCACCCTACCTGCAGCAAGTCATTATGTTTTCATACCTAGAAGCTCAAAATAGTTTAGTTTTCTAACATAGTAAACATTTTCTATTACAATACAAAATTTTGTCTCAATAACTTCACTTTTTCCACATTTACATAAATCTCATGCATACATTTTGGCATAAATCATAATATTTTTCATACTGCTAACCAACCCATGATCAGAGTCAACCCATATATTAAAAACTAACATGCATATATGAATATTAATAGAGTTAATTGATACGGTAAAGAGGGATAAAAACAAAAAAAAGCAAATCTAACTAAACATCTCAAACATAGTTGCAGATAAGGGAAATCAATATCTTGCAGCTTTCCGTTCCCCTTACATTCGAAAAGCAAAAACCCAGACACCAAGCCAGACAGGGGGACACAACAACAGAGAGGTGCCACTTGGCTTCTTGGCACTGTCAGCTACGCAGTTTGTGGGTGTGCGTGTATGTGCATGTATGTGGGAGAGAGTGTGCTTGTTCTTGTATTACAGTAGAGTCAGGTCCCAGGACACGACAGCTGTCCCTTTCATGTCTGCTGTTGTGTTAGTCTTGATCAGCGCTGTGTCAGTCAGCAGGTCTTATGACTACAGTTGCTGAGTTCAAAACAACATGCATCCACAGTACCAACGGCAGGGCAGAGAAAAAAGCCCTAGTGGAAATGTTTATAATGCTGTGTTGCATGCCACAACATTGTATTTCGCTTAACTCAAAGTCAATGTAAAACAATTGCATTTGATAAAGTGTAAGATGAAGGAAAAATGTTTAGATTTAGAAATGTGTTTTCACGTATAAAGAACTGAGAGTCCATTTACAGAAAGAGGCTCTTGCATTAACTAGCTGCACAGAACATAACATTGTCACAGAACCTTTTTATTTTTCTTTGGCCCACAAGCACATTCTTTTGCTCTTGTGATAAAAAATAACTGATATTTATCGGGTGAAATAGTCACACGGCATGTGTTGTAAATGATATGGTTACAGTTAGCATTAGAAAAATCTATGTGAACATCAAAAAAGATTCTTTTAGGACTAATTTTCAACTTTCAAGCCATGTTAATATATGTCACCCCAAGTAGGTGGTTCATTCAGGCTGTGAGAAAGTGATAGTTTTCAGAAGAAAACAGAACAGATACAGCAAAATACCTCTGTTCTCTTCATTTGAGCTTTCAACGTCTGTATTAATGGGTGGCAGTTTTGGAATTAGAAACTACATTCTCTACAATATGTAACTGGAGGTTGCTGATTTAATAATGCTAAAAAGGTCAAAGTGTTACAAAAACTGGTTACTGGCTGAAGATTCTGGTAGGTGGATTTCTAAAATGCAATCAAACCAAATGTTTATGCTCTACACCCATCCTTGTTTGAATCTCCTATGTTGGTATGCTTGTATCTCCAAACCCTGCAGTGTGTACCATCTGTTTCCTCATAACTCATCACACGTCACAGCGCATGCACAACAAAGACACGCGCTCAAACATGCACCCCATCATTAGTAAAACAAACACACGTGTGCCTCACACTTCAGCTGTAACTCTGCATGACATAACAGACAGAAGAGCTGACAAAAGCTCTTGAAAGCCCGTGCAAATCTCTTCTCTATGCTGCAGAGTCATCAGTGGAGGAAACGGGAAGAGATGCAGGCTTTGTCATTGGTAGCTGACTGGTGTCAGACTAATTGACAGATGGGCAGGGATGGTAGGCAAGATGTACACACACAGAGCTGTTTGTAAAATACAAAAATAGATTTTATTCTCCTCATAGACTTTGACCATTTCTCTAGAATTTAAATAAGTAATGAATTCCATGACTGTCAAGCAGTCACAGAGAGTAAATGCGACAAAATTACAGAAGCAAGTCAGAAGATTTCTCAACAGCCGGCAACAATGAATGCTTTGTAGAGTGGACAGACACAATGTTTTCATAGATCAAACTATTGTTTGATCTCCTGCTGCTATTGGTGGCGCAACTGAGTCTTTTCTTTCAGCCTTTATCAAACAATCATTCTGTTTTTCCTTTTAAGCTGATTTTGGCTGCACTTTTTGCTTTGAATGTTGGTTTGTGTTTTTCGTGTCCTATATCTAAATCTCTCTCCAGGTTCACTCACACAAATTTGTATGTATTTTGCATATAAAGGGATAATAAATTCTCTTTTGGAAGATTTGCAAGCATTCGTAAGCTGATATCATTCAGCTACAGTTCTTCAATCAGATTGTCCAGCAGATTGAAATCACTGTCATTCTTTTTATGTATGCTACCTAA
The DNA here is from genome assembly GCF_019740435.1 of Gambusia affinis. Classification (NCBI taxonomy): domain Eukaryota; kingdom Metazoa; phylum Chordata; class Actinopteri; order Cyprinodontiformes; family Poeciliidae; genus Gambusia; species Gambusia affinis. Next base: position 12,284,064 of record NC_057870.1, read on the forward strand.
TATAACAAAATCAATCTTTAAAAAAAAGGAGTAAAATAAGTATAATTGGTCAACAAACTAAAAATAAAAGTGAAAGATTAAAAAAAATATAAGTCTAGGGAAAATCACAAATTAAATATGTAAAGGCAATGGAAGAAAACCACGTGATCATGGAGGATTAAGGGATGCAAGGATGTAAAAACAAAAAAAAGAAGAAGCCATATTCTGGTTTGTTTTAAGCAGAGTCACTACAGTGTCGAATCATCACTGGGATCCAGGCCAAACAGAACCCCTCCTGGGAGAATCACTTCTTCCCCTGGATCTATAGATGGATTCATCATCTCTGTTTACTTTTGTCTGTCTCTTTGTCTGTGCCTATCTTCCTCCCTTTTCTTTTATCCCTCCTTGACATTGCTTAGGTCATCACTTGCTACTTGCACAACTGCCTCCATCGTGACTGTTGATTGGGCGCCCAGTCCCTTTGTCCCCCGCCATGTCTCCTTTTCCCATTTGAACTGCCACTAACCTTGAGAAGTTCTGGTTGCTTCTAGATTGCCAATTTGGACTCAACATCTAACAGAAGAATGCAGTAAACTGGGAGAGAAAAACCCTTCGCTTCCAGCTTAAGCTGCTTTTTCCATCCCTTCATTGCCTCAAGTAGTTTTCAAATGTTTCAATATACGTCAAGTTTATACCACATACACATGTAATATATCTGAGTAAAAGTACTATCAGACATAAAGCTTTATGTATTTTAATAATGGAAGTCTCAAGGTCTTTGCTTCCAAGAATTTCACACGCTAATAGAATCCCATTCAAAAACAATTAGATTTTCTCATGAAAGAGCAAGTAATTTCATTTTTTTTCCACAGGTCATTACGGGTGTCATTTTCAAGATTTCTTCTCTCTAATAAGTGTCCTCTGAGTAATTAGTTTAACCTCATCCGTGGTTCTCAAACTGTGGTACAACTACCGCTGGTGGCACTCAGGCCGCCTCCGGTGATACTCGGGCTTAAAAAAAGATTTTTTTAAAATAGCGCTAATTTATAGCTAAGAAACCAACCAAACAAAAATTCTTAGTTCAGGCAGACCAATCTTTGTCATAAAGAACCACTGCTCCTATATACTGAAAAGCATATAGCTTAAGTGTGGTATAACTCAATGTGCAGGATTAAAGTCGTTTTATGCTGTCTCTGTTCAGTCTCACAGATTGTAGCAGAGAATGACATAACGCCTGCAGTTGAGCATGATCCAGTTGCAAGTCTGCTGACAGTGAAATTAATTATTTGGCTCTGTGCTTAGAAATATTTCCAATAAAAGCTGATAATATATTTCTCTCCATTTAATTTGCTTGACACAATTCCTTTTATGTCAAACAAATGTTCAAAAATACATACTATATAAAACTATGACTAATAAAATAGAAGAAGAAGAAATACAATCATTTAGAGGTACTAATGAAAAATACCAGTGACTTTTTCTATCTGAATTAGTCATATTGAATATCAAAATCTGACAAGTACAAAGAGAATGCACCAAAGCTCTTGTGCCCGCAGTTTTAAATCAACTTCAAATGCACAGTAAAGTGAAATGATAAGTTCTTTAAATTGGAAAGGTGCTGAGAAACTGTTTCTCATCTTGCTTTATTATCTTGGTGTCTTTAAATACATTATCTGTGGGTTTAGAAGGAAAGATGTAAAGCACATTTAATGAAACATGCCACTGTAACAGAAATCATACGCAAAATGGTGCTACGGGGTATAAATGTTAATTTCCTTGTAGAAGCACCATTAGATACCCGTACAACTGGATGTATGCAGTAGATTATCATGCATAATTTCAGTACATACAGCTAATATTGCACTCCCCCCAGCTTTTTATACAGTACTCTTTAATAATCTAGTGTTCCCTTAGTAGGCTCCTTAAATCTAGAGTCCCGTGAGGTTCTGCCAGGCAAAGTGTAATTTAGAAAAGTGACGAAAAACTGCTGAAATCTAATATCCGTTTTATTACTTTTTTTCAGAGCTGTACATAGGCTATTTGTACATAAACCAGATTAAACAAGGAAGAAATCACTGTTTCACCAGAGAAAAAAAATTGCTAATGAAAAAATTATCTCAATATATCACCAAAGCTACTTTTCCCAGCTCTACTGTAACAAGCATTCAGTATGTTATCCAAAAGAACCAGTGTAAAATACAAATAACTCTTATTTCTAATAGTATTTTGTAGTTGACATGATATATAATATATAAGCCATGATGAAAAAGGTACAATGAATGTTGGGTAATGCAATTATAACTTACATTCAATAACATGTGCAATGGGTTATAAAGACGTGTTAAGGGTGAGGGTTATCTTATTGAAGGCTGAGATCTAGACGTGAAGGTTCCAGTTAGTTCTAAATATATCAGTCCTCAAAAGATGCTCACAGCACCCACTCAAACAGCACACTTTCCAGTACTGAAGTGCAAGACTGTAATCAGAGCAAGGTCAGTGCTGATAGGGGGGAAAAAAAAGTAGCTCGGAGAAGAAGAAACTCAAACTCCCTCTCGTTATCTTCTTGGCTTTACTTTTGAGTCATGCTGCATTCAGTGCATCTTGTGAGTGGAAGGTCCAAAAGGTTTTCATGTGTGTTTCTCTTAAGTTCTGAGAAATAAATAAATAGATGGTGTACAAGCACCAGAACTGGTACTGCATTTAGAGGTACTTAGATGAAATGTTGGCATAAATTTTACTACAATACATTAACTGCGATAATTTGCTCTAGTATAGTATTCTTTGCGTAACAAAAACTACGCAAATTAGCAAGCGGAGGAGAATGTTTTTCTGAGAAGTCCAGGTAGATGAACCATGACTCAAAAACAGGTGTGATTACTCACAATTTTCCTACTTTTAAGGGGGAAAGAGGAATCTGGAAATGAAATCAACCCAATTGGAAAAACTGTTGATTTCTGATTGATAACCAGACTAACTAATTAACTATTAGCTTACCAAGTTAATAGTAAAAAGATTGGCCAGTATTTTGAATTCTCAAACATTGTAACTTGTTTGTTATTGTAAACTCTGTGACATGATACAAAATTTTAATAATCTGAGCCAATTAAATGTGATGTGATTATTATCACCTTTGTCTAATAACCGAGAGAAGCGGAGGTATCGGAGAACGGCTTATATTTCTAAAAGAAAACTGTGGGGAGATACCTATCAAATATTTCTAAAACATTTCAAAATCGAACGTTTTCCTTGGACAAGGCTGCAGATATCCTACATGCAATGTTTCTTCATATCAGCGTTCGCTTGAGACTTGAGAAACCGTAGTAGCAAAACTTAGAAGTTTCTCCCAGTGACTCATCCGCTTTCATTAAAACGACACCCACATGCATATTCACACCATCCCATCGTTCTATTATACACACCAATAATTCTGCAGCATTTCTTTGACACCTATCTTTATAAAATGCTGCAAAGCTTTTGACATAACTCTGCCTTCATAGTGAAAGATGTCCTCCAAGTCCAACGGCTTTAAAGGTAAAACATTCCCTCTTCGCTAAGAAAATTTTAAACTGATGTGGCATTAAGATAACTTTTTCTCAAGAAAATTAGACTAAATTGGTAGAGGTGGAATTTGGAGTTTTCTTTTCACATCATTTTTATTATTATAATTGATTTTTAACATTTAAAATTGATTTTAAAAAGTAGAGAATTGCAAAATTACTCTGAACTTGTTGGATTTTCTTCACTTTTTCATCTTTGCATCATTTAGCTAAAGCCGTAGCCTGCAGAGCAAACGGCAGCCTTTGATACAAGAGTATCAGTCAAAGAGAGTAAAAAATTTTGCATCATTGTTTATACAGCACAATGAAGACAGTCATCCATAAAGAAGGAAATATAGGACAATAGAGACATTTAAAAGAATGAGTGTTTGTACAAAAATTATTGATAAGACAAAATAAAAGAGCGTCACCACAAGAAGATCATCTACCGGTAAAACATGGTGGTGAAAACATGATGGTCTGTGATGAATGAAATGATCAAAGTTCAAAATAGAGTTCTGACCCAAAACCTTCAGCTATCCGCCAAAAAGTTGAAGATGAGAAGAAATTATTCTTTTTTTCATTGCGGTCCAAGGATACATCAAACAAATTAGCTTGGTTTTGGATAAAAGTACCTTTAGAGGTAAAACTTTCTTTTTCTTTTTTTTTTTTTTTTTTAAACTAAACAGATTGAAATTTGTTGCAGAACAAAGAAAAAGCAATACAATACAACAATTAAATTAAATACTAAAAAATTATATGAAACTGACCTTTCCTAGATACAAACAGTCCTTTCTCTCTCTTTCAAAGCAGCACAGCAGTAGATGGACCGAGTGAACAAGCTTTCTGTGTATGCTGCTGTTAAAACATCAAACGCGTTTTAAGCATCAAACCCGTTGCGGCGCGTTTCACTCGTCTAGCGCAGCGCGACTTAAACCATTTGACGCGTCAAGAGCGGCAACGGAGAACAACGGCTCGTGCTATTTTTGACCCGTCTGACGCGCTCTTGACGCGCCTCCACATAGACTTTGAATGTAAAACCAGACGCGCCTGATGCGCGAAACGCTAAGTGTAAAGCAGAAGTGTCAAGCGTCTGCATTCAAAGTGCGCAGGCGTCGAACTTAGCATACATGCCGTGTGTATTTTTGTCGAGTCCCACTATGTTCAGCATCTCAGCCCCAGCGGACCATGTGGACACAAACCACTTTGAGAACAGAAGATTTTAAAATATTTCTCAGCCAACATGTCTTGCTTTAAGAGCCAGCCCAGATAAAACTTTATATATAAAACGACCAATCAGTAGTGCTCCTCAACCCCTCTGCTACCTTTTCTTTCAGCCTTTGTTTCAGAAGACAATCAAAGCTTGTGTAATGAGATCTGGATATGAGAGAAATGCCAGGCAAATGAGTAGCAAGCATTTAAACAAAGCTCAAATAAAAGTCAGAGGCAGTAAAATAATGATGTGGGATTTAAAGTAAGCCTGTTCTGTGACCGCGTTTATGGTCAGTGGTCCTAATCAAGAGTCTGAAATAGTGCAACACCTGTTTGGAGATTCCAAAATGAATAGTGGCAAATCGGAATAAGCCTGAGTTTATGCAATAAATAAAACCCTCCAGCTTACTTTGGCAACCCTGGTAAAGATGTGTGAAATTCTTAAAATAAATGACCAACAAACAATTTGTTGCTGTTCTCAAACAGTTGGCTTTAGAAATTTATTTTAACTCCATCATCACTACTCATATAATTACAAGAGAAACAAAGTTCTCAGGCTAGCCATTTTTTCACCGTTTTTGTAGTTTTCTGATTTTTTATTTGTTTTGTTTTTTCTCAATCTGTAGATATAAGCAAGTCTAGGTAAGTATACTAACACCTTTATCACATGAATGGCATGTTCTCCCATTTTTCCCATTATGAAAAGTGGCTAGGCGTATTTTTCTCTACATCGCATCACATTAGCATGTTAGTGAAACAGGATGTTGTGGATCACTAATTAAAGGATCTAGAAACTCTAATGCAATTTTAAAAAATGCTTGAAACACATTTATTTTTATAGGAATTGTGAGGGGCTAGGAGGAAAGAAAAATAAAATATTTTCAAAACATGGATCCAGTGCATGTTTTGATTCAAGATGGAACTGGACCATACTCCATGGCAACAAAGTTTTACAGAACATGTGACTTTTAAAATTGGTGATTTTAAACATATACAAAAGAAAAAAAAAACTTACAGTTTAGACTATAACTACAAAAAGGAGAGGGAAAGAAATTAAGCCTTCTAGCTAACAGTGGTAAGTAATTATGCTTCATAAAAATGACATTAATTATGCATTGTAACTGAGCTTGGACAATGGTAAAGAGCAAGACCAATAGAGCCTTGACAATACACCGCTTTCCTATTTATGTGTCATTAACAATAAAAATAAATGTGATCTTAATGACAGCTCAACATTGGCTCTAATGTGTTATATTATAGCCTCCATGTATGAAAAACAATCTAACTTTTCACGTGGAACTGGAGACGAGAACATTTCCTGATGGCAGCATCCAGAAGAAAGACAAGCCCCGCTGCCTCTCGCTTCAGGTGCAGCTTTTCCTAAAAAATTTTAGATTTTCCTTACTGTTTGATGGTTGCAACTTTTTATGTTGTGCTATTTTTTTGGGTTTTTTGTATAATGTTTTTTTTACCTTATGATTTTATTTGAATCAGGCTCAAATGTTATGCTGATATCAATTTGTATAAAGATCACCAAAAAAAAAAAAATGAATGCATCAATGTAATCTGCTGTGTCTCTGTACAGCCAATGAATTCACTTTTTCTGACTGATCAGGTCAAGACAGCAGGCAGCAAGTGACAGGAGATTCTGTATCGTATGGATCAACAGAATGGTGAACAAACAGGTGGAGAAGAAAATCGCTGAACTGCAAGAAGAGATTCTTCTCATGTATCTCGAGCTGAGAGTGCAGATGGCAGCCATGCTAAAGGAGCATTTGGGAGAAGCAGTGATGACGCAAAGCAGAGAAAACCCCGAATCTAATTGGTCATCTGATACAGAAGAGATGGAAACAATGCAGCCTGCAGATGAAGACGATGAAGAAAAATCACAGAGCGATAGTGACTATACAGCACACTCATCACCAGAACCAGATCAAGGCTTCAGGAAGACTTTAAGCACATTCAGTGAATGCGATTTGGTGGATACAGATACCAGCGATAGAGACATCAAGCGCTTTCCCGGCATTGATCACCGTGCGTCACGAAAGGCCCAACGTGAGCCGATTTCTCCATCAGGTGACCCCGCTGTCTGTGACAGCTGCAAGCTGATGAAGAAATTAGAGGAGAAAAGATGCCCCCACAATCCCTCCCAAATGTTCACAGGCAGAGAGGAGGAAAGAAACGAGGACAAAGCAAAAGCGGAGCAGGATGCACTGATGGTGGCGCAGTGGAAGGAGTGGCTGGACAAGCAGGAAATGAAAGGAAGGAAGAGGCATGAAGAGAGAAATGTTCAACAAAAAGTGATGAGATCTAGTTCATCAGATAAGCAAATGACGAAAACAAGAAAATCTGGACAAATAGGCACTATGAAGAAAATCAAAACATACATCAGTGAATTTTTTCATCCTTCTGAAAAGAGAAAGTGGGATATGCTTTATGAGGAGGACTGACCCTCAACTCCTCAAGGATTGGTTTGCTGTCTCCATGTCATGCTGTACATGAAGGCTCAAACTACAGTTACTCAATAAACAATAAATAGTCTGCAGCGTGTTGTCAGTGCTTCAGAGAACATTACAGTAAATTAATACAGAAGGTGAGCTCAGGTAAAGTTGACTACAAACACGGTTTCTTTTACCTTTTTAAATATATATATATATATATATATATATATATATATATATATATATATATATATATATATATATATATATATATATATATATATATATATATATATATATATATATATACATATAGGAGGGGATCTCATGCAAGACCCACCAGCCTTCCAAGCTCTGATCTAACGATAAAATGTGCTGGTCCATAACTAAATGTTCATACCTACCTCCTACTCCCCGCTAGAAAACAGTTGGTGCAGCGCAAATGCTTTTCAAAATGAAATCAAAAGATTACACATGAGATCTGCTCTCACTTGGCAAACATCTAAGGCAGAAATGAAGATCAAAGCTTTTAGACGCCTACATTAATATTCATTTATCAGAGGAAAATAGAGTCTCAGACCACATTCGTCAGAAAACATCCAAAGCTCTTCAAAACGTCAGAAAATGACAACGGCAAACTCCAACCATGTCCAGAATTATCCATATTATTAAATTATAATTAACGGGTTGTTTTTTTTTTAAAAAAAATGTCCTACAACATTCGTTTTCTCACATATTCTAAGTCAGTCTTGAGTGATCTGTCACAATGGGGCCAATCAATATTTTATTTGGTCATTTAGAATCACTAACCATTAAATATACAAGAAGGCATGCTAAATGCTACATGAAGTGTTTTACATGCAAGTTCAGTTCTAAATTTATCTGACCATATGTTTAAAACAGGTTTGCTGTGAGTCTCAGAAGTTTTGTAGCAAATTTCAAATAGGAATTCTTTCCTTTGACACTGACTTTCTTCTTGCTCTTCATCTTTAGTGTTAGAGTGCAGAACTGGCCTTCATGCTGCTGTCCGTTCACTAATGTTCATTAAATTAAGACCTTAATAGAACAGATGTATTCATACTGAGATCAAATAGCACGCATATAGAAATTAAAGAGATTTTATTTAAGAGTGTCAGATTGAAATGAGCTTAATAATACAAATGCACACCACACTTTTGAGATTATTTATTTAGAAAAATGTGAAAATCATGTATAGTTTTCTGAGTTGGTCTGTCACACTAAATCTAAAGCACTGTAATTGTTGGCAGATTAAATCATTAGTTGTTGTGAAGGCAAAAGAAAGTCAGTAATCACATTTCAAAAGAAACACTGGAAAGGACTCAGAGCAAGTTTTGGCACATTTTATTATGTGCTAAAGTGCTTACAGCAGGACTGTCTCGTCTCTCGTGGAAGTCCAATCAGATTTTACCAGCAGGTGGCACTAGGTCTCTTCCAAGGTGCATCACAAGTAATGCTTCACATCAGCCGTACCAATAGAAACACCATTCTGCAGATACTGTATGGAATTACTTGCTGTCTGTTGTTTCATAGCACTTTGTAAAAGAGCTGATGGAGCCAGACCATTAAATAAAATAGTTTTTAAGACTAAAAACACACTCACTAAAACAACATGTACTGCACACACACTAAGTGTCAGGGTGAGACTAACACCTGAGATATAAATGTACATGATTTCCAACTCCTGTAGTCAAACCTAACATGAGAAAATAAGAAATTGTATAATGATGCAAGTGGTGAGCTACTTGAAACTGTAAATGCAAAACTATTGGACAAGTTTAATCAAAATTATGTTTGAACAACACCCATTCGTGGGTTGTGGCGATGGCACAGAGTTAGAGATCTCATAACCCACTTTTCTATCTGACCACTACAAAGAAAACAACAAAACAAAACTAAACAAAACAATACTCATCCATTGCTTGGATAAAATGTCCCATCTGCCTTTTTGCTTATTTTGTTTAACAGGTTGCCATTTTACTTAACTCTAGATTAAAGATGTATTAGAATTCACAAAAGCGGTAAACTGCTGCCATAGCTTAAATCGTTTTGATTTAGAACGGATTTCGATTTTTATAGGATATCACAAAGAAAAGTAAAAACCTGACAGAGAAAAATGGGAGTAGCTGTCAGGGAAGCTGTGGGTAGCCTAATAAAAACACCAAGGAAGAGTTTTACCCATGTTCAAATATCCTCAGCACCTTTTGTGTCATTCAGATATTAAAACCATTAGAGTTATCTTATTAAAAAAAACTACAAAGTTTAAAAAGTGTATGTCTTTACAAGTACGTGATGTGTGTTGGACGCACTGCTTATTTAAAATTTAAATAATTTCCCATCAATGTCTGCAGAGAACTGTTTATGATTTATTTAGTTAGCTCTAGTATGCTGAATCAGGCAGACCTCAAAAACTTACAGGAAAGTGAGCTGTCAGCATGGAGGAGTCTTTCTGCCCTGTGTAAATCTGTCCTTCTGCAAGCTTCTGTCAATGTTCTCGTCTGGGCAAGAACATCACATTTATTAGGCTAAAAGACTTTGCAAGGCTCTCTGGCTCCACGCACCAATCAACCTTTAATATAGGTATTCATTCCCAGTTAATTCAAATCCTCTTAATCCTACTACTCTTGTTTTAACCTTTCTACACATAAGTGGTTCTGGTGCTTTTATTGAACATTTGTTGCCACTGGAAGCATTTCTATAAACACTAAAAACTATATTCACCCAATAGTCATCCAAAAATTCTCTTTTCTAGTATGTTTGAATGCCTCCAATTTGGCTGTTCATTCAGGACTTCTAGAAATGAATGAAAACACTCCAACTTAACCTGGCATCACTGAGCCTCTTAAACAATATAAAATTATTCTGTATTGAAATATTAATGTCAGTAGATGTGTTAATGACTCGAGTTTTACTTTTAGCAACTACATGACTAGCACAAGCTTGTACCAGCTATAAAAACTGGTAGTAAACTGATTATAGGGATGTTCAATTTTACACAGTGCAATAGGCCTATATCAAGGGTCGGCAACCTGCAGCTCTTTAGCACCGCCCTAGTGGCTCTCTGGAGCTTTTTCAAAAATGTTTGAAAATGGAAAACGATGGGCGTGGAAAATATATTATTTGTTTTAATATGATTTCAGTTGGAGGACAAACGTGACACAATCATTCTTAACGTTTTCCAATGCTATAAAAATGTGTAGAATAAACATTAAGTTTCAACATTTCTGTCAACGAAGACTTGCGTCATAGCCTGTGACGTTTCTTTCACCTGGGCGGGGTGCGAGGCAGGTGGCTGTTGTAAACAAACCGACGGCTGTGTGGTCGGCCATGGATAGCAAAGGGGAAAAGAGAAAAATAGCCGAGGAGAGAATCTACAATTCTTGGAGCGAATCATTTGCATTCATTGCCAATGCGGAAGGATTACCTGAATGTTTGCTCTGGAGCGAGAAGTTGTCAAATAACAAAAAGAGTACCATACTTTCTGGAGCGCACCTTATTATAAGCCGCACCTACATTTATTAGAATTTTTTTATTTTTAGTAGCCTAACTGAAAACGTACATAGCCTACATAAGTCGCACCGGGCTATAAGCCACATGATTCAAAGCGTGGGGACAAAGTATAGTCAAAGTATAGTCTGTAGTACAGACTTATAGTCTGAAAAATCCGGTAATGTGGAAAGACATTTCCAGGGAAGGCGCTACATTAGCTGCAGCGTCAAGATTAAAGTTGTATCTACATGCTTGATGTTGAGAAGTTGTCCACTGATGTCCATAAACAGAAGTCATATTAAACACCTAAGAACACAATCCTGCTACTTTGTTATATTTAGTAACAAAGTGGTTGTTTTCATAAATTGATTAATAATTTTTGTCAGTATAAATTTACAATGACACTTATAGATATTATTGTGTTTTGTTGCTCGGGTCCGAGGATGGTTGCGTGTCAAAAGAGAAGCTGCTACGTCTTACCATTGCACTGACTTGCTTGACATTTACACAGAAATCAAATTTAAACTGTATTAATTTAATTTTATGTACTTCACTTTTTAAAAAGGCTGCCGTTTAATTGTACAACTGCAGGTTGCATTTTGTTGCACTCCGTTTGCTGCCCAGATAAGGGGCACGTTAAGCACGTTCCGTTTTGTTGTTTTTTCGATCACACATTTTACGGTGATTATTTGCAAAGAGCGATCGTCGTTACACTGCATTTTGGAGCAGATTTTCTGAGTTCCAAAAGGAAAAAAAAGATCCTTTCCCTGTCGATCTTCATCATAAAAATGACATCAAAAATCCGATTTCTTTATTGCATTTCTTTAATTTTATCAGGTAAACTTAAAGCACCATTGTACAATAAAGTAGTCACGTGGTGCGTCATTCCGTCCAGGACTCACTTCAGGGAAAATCCTTTTGATAATGGGCTAATATAGCTAATATAAACACTTAAAGCTTGTTTTGCCTGCATTATACACCTCATAGAAGGCTTTTAAGTTTTTGGTCCAAAATGGCTCTTTCAACAGGACCGAGGAGGATTTTTGCCATTTGAAATTCAAGTCATTGTTAAAAAAAAGTGCTGCTAGACATTAAAAGGTTGTTTTCTTTATAGGTCTCCAAAACAGACAGAAAATACCTATTGATCAAGAATATTTCAATGATGCAAATCAAAGATCTACACTAAAAGTGAAAACATTTTCCAGGGTAGTCGTAGGTACCGCCCCGATTTGCCTAATGATCGCGTATGTTTGATAAGCCAGGGGTTTAGCTAAAGTGCGATCAAGTAAAATCAGATGGAATAACCCAGTCAGTTTTACTTACTTTCTGGAGTAAAGCTTCACCATGTGTTGGGCCAGCAATACAGAGAGCACATAAAAAAAAGAGGTAAATTTTTAACAAATATATATATATATATATATATATATATATATATATATATATATATATATATATATATATATATATATATATATATATATATATATATATATATATACTCCTGTATCAATTATACTACATAACAATTTTACTGATCAACATTTGTTAAATGTCACATTTTTTTTTTCATCCATCTCAATCAAACATCAAATGCCGCTCATCAGTCCCAACGAAAGCAAGGTTCATTTAGACTGGTAACTTGGCATCAGATCAAATGAAAATAAAACGGCTAATTTAAAATTCTTGAGTGCTCTGTCACAATGGGACCCATCAATATTTAATTTGGTCATTTATGATAAGGACTAGGAATACACTACGCATTAAAAATACAGCACTGGGAAGGCAGTCAAAATGTTTGGATATTCAAAATGTTACAAACACTTATAAATTGTCTTTATGGCCAATTCCGACGCTGGTGATCAAACAACCTTTCATTCGACAATACCCAATACTAGTAGATGAAATGTTTGTTTTCTACCAGGGCAGAGAAAGGTTCACAGCAGGGAAGCTCTTTTGCATTTGGTATCCACTGAAGAGGTGAGGCCAACATGGAGTTGCAAATCAACTTGGTCTGAATAGCATGAAGAGCAGAAAAACATCCCTGTGCCTTTCCTCAACATGTGTTCGATTCAGAATCAGTAACCATCGCCTACTGGGGGAGGCATTACTGTTATCCGTCTGTCTAGCCTTCCTTTCATTTTCATACCCAGTGTATCTATGAATGCTCACAGTTGCTCCACTTCTAATTCTTTTGTTATTAATAGCTAGAGAGAGGAGGAACCAGAAATGTGCACACAGACGACGTTCACTCAAAGCTAGAGTGCGCTTTTCCTTCTTGGCCAAAATTTGCCAGATTTTCAACAAATTTCAAACTGGTGGCATTTTGATTGTTTCGTACTTTGTCTGCCATCTTTGCACAAGCTGATCCAATGTTTTGCATCTGACTGATGAGTCACTGGTGTCATGTCTGGTGGATTTGGGGCTGGACCAAAATGCAGGCAACTGAGAGGCATCTTCACTGAGTCTTTGCTTTAATGAAAAATTAAGAAAAACTCACAGAGAGGCAAACTGCAGGAAGGCAAGGCAACTAGGAGGCTACAGGGAGAAACTTGGAACAACAGAGTAACATGAATCTATCAGGAGGATCCAGTGAGGAGAGACAGGAGGAAACAAGCTTATATAGCAGGAGAGTGACCGCTGGAACGAAAGCTGACTGGCTAATAGGTTGCAGGTGTGAGGTGAGAGAAAGGTAGCTGGAGAAAGAGAATAGCACCAGGCAGCAATGGAGAACAAACAGGGGAATTATCTAACTGTAACCACAACCAACACAAGGAATAAATAAACTAAACTAACTAACTAAGAGCAGACTCAAAAGAGTAAAACATGACAAGACTGACCAGGTGGAAATAAAAATAACTGGACTAACAGAAATAAACATGGATGAAGGAAAACAATGAAAATAAGAAATCAATACAGGCAAATAACAGAATGAAAGAGCCCAAATCAAATGGGATGAGATAATTGATTAATTTCCCAGGTGGGAAGATAGGATTGTTAAATTCATTGCTTCATATTTTGATCCACAAGGCTGATTCATCTACTTGTTTTCTCTATTCTCTCATATACAATCATCACCATGCAGATATTCACTGGATGTCACTGTGTTCATACAGAAGTGGAAGGAGTTTATTTGTGGAATAATACTGTGGCACCCTCTAGAAATTAACCACTTAAGAACTATGTTTCCAATTCCCAATCTCCAGCTTTTTTAAAATCTTTGGCCTTCATACTAAAACCAATTTTAACATGTTCCATAACAGACTCAGATTGAAAGTTAAAAGAGTTTTTATTCCGGTAACGTCCTAACTTTATTTTGTATTTTTGTCTGCCACGCCGTGTTTTTGCATGTGCTAGAGAGCATTTAAGGCATTATGTGACAAAACCATCTTAGACAGCAGAGAACAAAGCTTGAGGGCCACATACTGGCCCAGAGCACGATTCATATACTACTGACTGGGTGTTTTGGATTTGTCCTACAGTTCTTAAAGGGGACAAACGTCATTTCCAAAGGAGCAAACAATGCAATCAGTGGAAAGGAGAAGTGAAACCAGATTGGGGGGTAATGTAGGTAAGGTTATTCCCAAAGACACATTGAGAGGTGATGGATGGAAGAATATGGATTTTTTTGTTTTGTTTGTTTGTTTGTTTTTCTATCACTGAAGCAAGAGCTGAACAAAAGGCCTGGTCAGTTTGCTGTGCAAGCACTTTAAACTTTGCAGCCAAGCTGAAAAGTGTTTACTTAGTCTTTATGAGATGTTACTGACCAGCTTTACAATAATATTACAATAATCTGAACAAATAAACAAGAATACAAAAGAAAGGTTTCATGACCTATTTTAAAATATACTGAAATGGAAAATATTCTAAAAGAAATCAATCAAAAAGGTAGAAGGAACAAAGGATCAGAAGAAGAAACACCTCAAAGGAAAAGAACTCATAATAGTAACAAATAATATACTGAACATGGCAAGACATTTAAAGAAATGAACAAAGAAATGATCAAAAACACAAACGAAAAAGAAAAGCAAAACCCCAAACACTCAGTGACGGGGTGCCATGGCTTCCCAAACAGATAACTTTCTTTCCTACATGCAAGAGAAGTAAAAGTGACTGCAGTGCACTGAAGCAGGTATGGGACGGGCGGAGAACTCAGATATGAACAGCCACAAAAACATCACTCTCCAAAACTTCCTCTCTCATTCAACATATCTGGCGCTTGACATAAAAAAAAAAAAATAAAAATAAAAAATAAAAAACTTTAAACTGGAGTGGTATGAATGAAAAATACAGAAAGGTTTTCAAACCTTTTTTATGGATTTGGTAACCATTCTTGATCTAAAGTTTCATCAAAGCAATAAAAAAATGAGAGCTACTAAGACAATATCCGAGCAGAGAGCTGGATAAGGCACATGAAAGGCAAACCAAGAACAACTAAATTAACAGTTCAGCTGTTCAGACAAAACTTGGTTTTATTTCAATCAATCAAGCAATCAATTAATTTTATCTATGAGGCACCCTTCATGTGGGATCCGGCTCGCTGGAAACACATAATAGAGGATATTTCTGAACTGGGTTTGAATCGTCCAGGGTCACAGTCAGCAGGTACAAATACAAGAGTTGTGAAGGAAACTGAAACTGGTTTGATACTCCTTTTTACTCCCCTCTTTGTAAGAGAGCTGGTGGACATTAAAAGCCATGTAAGTATGACTTTTTTATTTCCATATTAATTTGGTGTCATATGTGGGATTTGCCTAAATTAATAAACAGTTAACACAACGTACTACTGTAAGTTTATCTTTCCCAACTCATTTTAGGTTCAAAATCTTAAACTCCCTCAATTCATTAAACTGAAAAATAAGAGATTTTAGATACAAATACATGCAGCTCAAATGTTTTACAGTGTAGGTGACACAGAATCTTTTTCTGCATTGGAGCAACGTTCTACATTCCTAAATAAAAACAAAAAATTTCTCATCAAATTTCCCTTGACGTCAATCACAAATGTCTACTTAAGCTTTATACTGCTTCTTTTGTGCAACAGAAATCCCCCAAACATTTTGGTAAATCTATGACATCAAATAAAAAGGTTCTTGAGCCTGAAGTTGCATTTTATACTGATTTGCTAATAAAAATCATCATTCATTTTGCTTCAGTGCACAATTCAATAGACATAGCATTACGAGAGGCTGCACAAATGCGTATCAGTTTGCTACTATGATCCTTTTAAAGATGCAATGAAAAGGGAGTTAATGTGTGTTTTTTTCCTGCAGTGTGGCTCAAGGCCGCAGCTCAAAGCTTCCTGTCAGCTTTGCTGAATAATTTGGAAATCCCCAGTTTAGACTAACTTTAAGTTAAATCATCATCATTTTTTGTTGTAAACCCCTAAAGAATGATCATCTTGTATTGTTAAAGTAGGAAATTATTATTATTCCCATGAATTTTAAGATGACTTATTTTATTGTCAGTCATGCTTTGAATATGCACAAAGTTCAAAACTGTCAGTGATTTCATTTAACAGTAAAACAATAGTTTTTTTCCAAATATATTTATTTAATTGGATAAAGTATTTTTTTTCTCCTGCAGTACTTATCATATTAATTAGTGCCCCTAGATTTTTAGCTCTAACTAAAAATCTAATTAGGATTTTTAGTTAGAGTACATTTATTTAGTGAGGAAAAATGTCTAGTTTAGACTTTCCTGAAAGTTCTAGATATTCATTTTGGTTATAAACTTCGTATCTTAATTCAGAGCATAAGCTTTTTGATACTTCAGAGGTGGCAGAAAAAACATTTTCCATAACTTTGTTACCAATTATGCTCCTATCTCATATGAAACAATGGTATTCACATCAATTACATTTGTTTCCTTTTTTTTATTTACCTCTCTTCCCTTGTTTTTCCATTTATGCATGAAATACTGACTTGTATCTATATCCTACTCACTTGTTGCATTACATTACCATTTTAAACCAAAGCAGCTGAGGCACAATTGCTTAATGAAATAAGAATCAAAATGCATTTTGATTCGTTCTTGATGGACTCAGTGTTTCACCTTAGATAAAAATTTCTTTATTTTCTTAACACAGCTCAAAGCTATTAATATTATTAATCAATTATCTTCTCTAGCTAAGTGAGTATAAGGAAATAATGAGATAAGACATGTTTTATATATATAAAAAATCTGACTTACTTGTTAATGCTACTTAAAAAACAATTTGTGGATCTTTAGGTAATGAAGATGCAAGCTGATTCATGGCATTAATGGCCATTGTACTCACAAAATTGTATCCATTAAACATGATACAGAAAATGTTAAATCGCAGGAAAAGAAGCACCAGCCACATGTGTTTTACGTCGGATATATTTAACGGTGAACATTGTAGTCTCTCTGACACAAAAACCTACTTTCCAGGTTGGAGTGATAAATAATTCAAAAGGCTGAAAATGAGCGGAGCAGAAAAAAGTAAATGGAAGAGCGGGACGGCATGACTGAGAGCAAGCTAAAGAGCGCCGCATCTTAGAATGACAGTATGAGAAGAGGGGGAGATTTTTCCTAGTTTTTATGAAGGAAACGAGCCTTAAACTCACGATGGAAGCTTTTCTGGTTACAGACATTGGCCGAATAGCGGGCTGTGCTGTGAACCTTGATCAGTTTTATCTAACTTTGTTTTTTTAGGCTGTAATGAGAAACACCACACGTAGGAATTATGTTATATCCACATTATTTCAAAACAACCATTTCATTTCCATAGATTTTGTTCAAACTTTACTCATTGATCAAACAATTGCAAGTCAAATATCACAGCTCTAAGATGGTCAGGCCAGGTGGTGACATACGGTTTGTCATGAAAACAAAAAGCCCACATGTTGGTCCCTTAAAAGCTCTCTGAGCAATTTTGTCTAAATGACACCCATACAACTGTGTACCACGGTTTCAAACAAACATGATAATCATAAAGGAGTTTCTTTTCTCAGCCTTATTTGAAATATCTCCTATTGTAAAAAGCCAATACTGCCGAGCCAGAAGACCTGCACAATATACTGAATTGCAGTCTTCATTAAAATATTTGTGAGAAAAACAAAAAAGAAAAAAACAAAAAAAAACAAAGAAAGAAAATGTTGTAAGGACAATTTGTGTATCACCGCAAAGAACTGCTTGGATGCAAATTCAGCAGCACCCATTCACCCTGTTGTTGTCAGTAGCGCTAGCCAAGCGGATGAACTCTCATTGCTCTTGATGCTCAGCTTGTGGGCGTGAAGATGCAAAAGTTTATAGAGAGCGATAGTAAAAGGTGATGATGGAAAAGCAAAGTGAGAAACATGTGGGTTAATACCAGCCGCTATCATCATACCAGCTATGTAACATTGATCATGACTTCTACTGTAAAATTCCAATGTTTTTTTTGTTTTGTTTTGTTCAACAAATCGCAGAACAATTTCATGACTTACTATAAACAAAAGGTGTAAACTATACAGCGGGTATAGTGTAGTATAGTTATTGGGTTTTTTGTAATTAGCTGAAAAATAAAGCTTCTGCTTTGCTGTTTATAGTGGCCTTGGTTAAAGTATTGATGCTCCTATTTATGTATAATTTTCATATGATGTCTTTCCATTTAGAATGTTTGCACATACATTTTCCTGGGTGTATATCACCTCTTGTTCAATGATGGGTGTAAACAGGCACCAATCACCCACTCTGTAAGATGCCAGACCTCGAAGTCCCACTGGACAAAAGCACAAGCTCCCCGCTGACCGGCGGTCAGCCAGGAAGCCTACAGTAATATTTTTATAGTGTGAGCCCAAAATGAGTGGATGAAAATGTGTTGGTATTGGCATAACGTGCTTCATAGGTGAGGTAGGATAATGATTGACAGAGTTTACTGCACAGAGGCTGAGATCATTGATATGCAAACCAAACTTTTCAACAAATGCAAAAACCTGGCAAATGGTTTCCTCAATAAATGCCAACTTATATTATCTATATATACTATATGGATTTTACCTGTTTAAACATGCAAACTAAGGGGTGTAAAAGAGGATGGACTTTTTTTGTTTTTACAAAAGAACTTTGTTTTTCAGGAGTTTCACTTCCCTGATATGCTTTGCTGATGCCTCCACACACATAATAAATATACTTTGCACTGTAAATCCCACAAGCAGAATTACTTGCTTTTTTTTTTTTTTTTTTTTTTTTACTGCATTGATTCAATTAATAAATTGCTTTCAGAGCTTGGCACCAAACATTTTTCATAGCTCACTATTTAAATTAAATATTTAAATGACTTTTTGCTCATGCTCAACAGTTTGTATTTTATTTATGACATTTCAGACACATTTATGCATTTTGTTGTGTCACAACTACAGACATCTACAGGTTTAAGTGGAAGAGGAACGTAAATAAAAATGGTTCAATTAAAAAAGGTTTGCATTTGTATTCACTTCAATTTACTTAGTTACCTCTCAATAAAAGACAATCTGCAACTGATGTAGTGTAATAATGCACTTACTCTTTTAATATACTGCAGCTGTGATGTCTCAGGTGTAAAACGAAGGCAACATCCTAATCCTATAATACGCTAAGCAGTGCCTGTCATCTGATCTCCTCTCCTTCTCTTTTCATTCCCATTCCATCTCATTATTCCTTATCCCCTTTATTGCCAACACATTTAGTGCCTGATGCTGGTTATTCAATCTGACAAGAAATGACCCCACCACTGTTGCGGAGATGCACCGTAGCTGTGTTTGCAACGCGTTTTCCACTGCAATGCTCCTTCCCAGTATGTGGAAAATCAAACAAATGACCAACAAAAGCTGGGATAAAAATGGCAACGAGTGCTACAACTTCATCATGTCTCGCCGGAGCCATGCGTGTTACGTAACTGTAAACTGCAAAAACAGATCCGCTCCAGTGATGCCAATAATGCCTGCCTTCTTATCCCTCTTCAACTTGGTACTCTGCACTTTCCCTTCAAATTTATTGGCTGTACCTAACTGCAGCGAGGAGAGTATTCATTTCTAAATCATTTTTAGACAGAACTCTGGATGGTGTTCAGAGGCGAGTCGTGAAGCACTGAAAAGTGGCTAAATTAAAAGCTTTGCGATAGCCGACACCACTTAAACAGAACACACTCGTGTGTTTCCGCTAGTTCTCCAGCATTACACACCTGTATGTCCATTCATTTTTCAGTATTTTTTTTTGTATTAAACGCTATAGCAGGTCAGGCTGTCTGGTTAAGATAACCTAACACTTCTCTCTCACTGTTCTCATCGGATTGTCTGCATTTTCTAGCCTAAATCATAGAGAATTATGAGAAAGTAATCCTAACCCTCGAACATTTACATGAATCTTTCTGATCTACACCATTCCACTGTAGCTCTGCCTCTATGTTTGGGTTGTTATCTAACAGGTTTTCATCCAGGAGAAGACTGTATTCATCTCTGTGAATACTGTGGGATTTTTGCAGCACACTGACTCAGAGTTAAGCGATGTTGGGAACTCAACCTCTGTCAAATTGCAAAGGTAAGAAAAGCTAATGATCTGTGAGCATGCTGTCTTGTTTCTGTCCCCAACCCAAAGATCCTGTGACACTAATAACACAGTGTCTACTACACTGAAGGACAAGGCGTCTAAAGGACACAGCACTGTCTGTTTAGAAATAGTTGATCATGAAGTGATTGCTGTGTTAAATTCACAAATAGAGGTAACACAAGATGCAGGAGGTCCTTTGCTGTTGAAGAAGGAGAGGAACTGACTGTAGCTCACTCGTTCAGCCAATACAGACCGACCCGAGACACGCTAGAATGAAGTGAAAAAAAAAAAAAAAAAATCAATGAGCGCATCACATGACAGTCAGGGGAAAGGCTGCTGCCCCATTATCATTATCATCATCATCATCGTCAAACTTGTCTCCTTTCCTCAGCATCCAGCTAAATTAGGTCCAGCCAAGCTCATTTTGGGGCTTTGATCCTCATCCTTACACAGCTGCAGTACATGACCTCTTTTACATGATCGTGTTCCTGCATCGTTTGTTACTCACAGAATCACTTGCGTTTTTACGCAGCTGCTCTTCCTCTCCTCCGGGCTCCGCGGTGGGATCCACCACCAGCTTCTCGAAGCACGCCGAACCGAGAGAGGAGCTCTTCTGCTGGTACATCATCAGCTGGGACACGGGGAGTTTGGGGCTCCCGTGGGCCGTCAGCTCCGGTTTGCTGCCTGTCCCCAGAGCCTGACAGTCGGAGCTCATCTCTGAGGTCGCGTCGCCTCCGCCAGCGGCGAGCTTGTCTCCTTCAAAAGGCGCCGAAGTGGAGCAGCATAAGTTCGGCTGCGATGACGAAAACACCCGGTCCAGCTGTTTCTTTTTCCTCTTGAACATCCACAAGCCGGACTCCTTCTTGGTGCCCTCCGCGCCACCTCCGGCTCCGCGGCGCTCCGAGCCCAGCTTGGGACTGAGCCACGGCTTGGTTTTCTCCTGGAAATTCTTCCACATCCTCCGCTGGTAGGACATGGACTCCTGGCCCCGGCCGGAGCCTCCGGGTTTGGGTGATTTTTGCTCCATGGTGCCAGTGCAGCAGCCACCCAGCCTGAGCACAGTCTGTAGCTGGATCGGACGGGTGTCACAGCCGGGTTGCTGCTTGTGTGCGCTTCAGCCGATAATGAGTTTAGAGCGCCGAGAGGGAGACGCACGCCGTGATGATGAAGCGGCCGCTAGTCCAACGGGGAACCTTGCAGAAAGACTATGCAGACTTTGAAAATTATTATGTCACACAGCGGCTATAAACGCAACAAACAGGCTATTTCAGTCTATATACAAGTTATCTCCTCGGTTGTAAAGTTAGAAACGCACTACAGGATTTTTTTTTTTAAACCTGTCGGCGTTTGGCTATGGGTTTCTCTCTCCTCTCTCCCTAGTGTTTAATCAGAAATAGTTAGACCAGCTTGCTTAATTGTTGTAGCCTATTCAAATATAGGCAGTGCGCCTCCCTCTGGCCAAACCTCTTGACTTGGTCATCTGTATGCTGACGATTTTGAAACACAACCCCTAATACTTTGTGGAGAAGCTTTTGATTTTCTTTTAAAAAACCTTCATCGTCCCTTCCTCTTGAACGTTTGACACACACCAGATAAATAGTGGTGATTATGCTTTTATTTACCTCAGAAAGTCATAATCTTGCTAAAGTTTTCTACATTTTGTCACAGGAATAAAAATTGTGGGGTTTTGTGGTCAACACAGAATAGTGCAGTTTTGAAGTGGAAGTGAAATGATAGACAGTCTTCAAAATTTATTTTTTTTAAAAAGTAAAGAAAAAAAATGAAATCTGAAAGGTGTGGCATGCCTTTGTACTTAGCAAAGCCCTTAATCTAAACCTGTCGCTCTGGCTCTCAGTTTTTGCGTTTCCGTTAAGTAGTCGCCAGTATTTGCAGTCTCTTGCTAGCTACGTTTAGCTTTTCCACACCTGCTCAAACAAAAAAGCAGGGTCATGTTTGCTCTTTTCATTATTTAGCAGAATAATAGACACCAAAAGCAGAAAGAACTAACACATTGCAGCAAGATAGCAAGAAAGCTCAGAGAACCAACTGAAGGGGTTTATCCTCCAGATAAATACTGAAGGAAATTAATATTAATGCAAGTATCAACTGGATCATTATTTGGATCCTCCTCAATAAGAACATCTAAATATATTACCACCTGCCTGCTGTGTTTCTTGGTCTTCATGTTGCTGTTTGTCCACTAATGTGAAAAGCTTTATGCAGAGATTAAATTACACACAGGTGGAATCTATAACTTAGTTGACTCCTGGTTGCACTGGATTGTGAGGTTTTATAATGAAGGGGGCTAAATACAAATTAAGCCTTCTTACTGCTTTTTCTTCCATTATGTGTTGCTTTGTCTTGCTCTACCACAGAAAACCCAAAGAGGAATTGGTATTTTTGCAAGCCACTATGCACAGCATAGTGGCTTGCACTCGCTTAGTGTCTAGAATCACTAAGAAAGACTCGTCCTTTTTAATGTCATATTGTTTTGTGCACATTAGCCAAGTCTGGATAGGGTATTTTTTCCACCAACAATTAGGTCAAGCTTCAGCGAATGCTCTCAGCCCACGAGCAGCACCGGTAACCAGGCAGAGCTGAGCGGCCTCGTCTCCTGATGTGTATAATAACTCATTACTTCATCCCCTCTGGCCTTTGTTTCAGCACTGGTCTGTGTTGCGCCTCACCAAACACCAAAAGCACAGAAATAAAACACAAAGAAATGAAAGCGTATTAATATCTGACCCTGGCATGCATGTACCAAAAACGGGGTCAGAGAAGAGCAATTTATCCACAAATCAAGTTCACAAAATGTTAATGCGTTTATCAAAGCCGTGCGACGTTGGCCTCACCTGTAAGAGTGATGATGAAGGATGCCTTGTTCAGCAGGATCTTTGCCTTGAGCCTTGTTGAGGCAAACACAATAAACCCTCAACCGTGGGGTGATTTATAGCACTCCCAAACTCTGATGTGGAACAGACATTTTCCTTTAAAGAGATGTCCTGGAGACTTTGGCTTTAACATGGGAGGAGCAGTTGTTAGTTAGATTGTGAGTTTTTCCATTTCTTATTCTGCAAATTAAAATGCTTTAATTACAAGTTTAGACTTGCTTGAAACCTTCCTTTTAGCTAAGTAGATGGATTTGTGAGAACGCGAGCCAAGATGCCCATCAGCTGCCACAAACATTTTCACTGAATCACAAAGGAAAACTAATGACTCGGCATTTGGATGGCTTCGCTGTGTAATGATCCCAGTCCTCCTGATAAGAGGCTAATACACAGCTGCACCCACCTGCAGAACATTTACAGAGAAATCTAATCCTTAAAACGAGCCGTTTGTCTGACTACAACAACTTGTAAAACTAGGAGACAGGACTGTTTGAAATTGAATCAACACTATTTAATTCATACATTATTTTACAGTTCACAGTCTTTTGGTCCATTCTTCTTTTCAGAACTGAAAAATTCAGCCACATCAAATTAAAAATACAGGAAGCCAAAGTTGAACAACAATAAACCATAACAAAAAATAGCCAGCCAGGAGACAAAGAGAATATGAGAAAACCAGGGAAATGACTGAAGGATCCAGCGAGGAGCGACTGAGAAAGAGGTGCTAAAGTACTGGGAGGTTGATTGCTGAACAATGAACCTGGGCTGATTGATAACTGATTGCAGGTGTGAGGGGAGAGAACAGAAGGCAAACCGAGGAAAGAGAGAAAGAGAAAGTGGCACAGTGGGCGAGGGAGAGTAGACAGGGGACTAGGAAATGAATCTAACAGTAAAGTAAACTAAACATAGTTAAACTAGACACTAGAAATAAACATAACAATCTAGAATCACTAAGAACGACTAAACTAAAGAAAGCAAGAACAAGACTGATCCAACCAAAATAAGAAACTAACACAAAAGAATAATGAAACTATAATCAAGTCAAGCAACAAAATAACAAAAGTTCCTAAAATTATGATTCACAACAGGCAATTTAAAAAAAAAAACTTTCTGTAATTAAAAAATCTAAGTAATTGCAGTTGTCGTAATTGGAGATTTCAATTTTCAAAAACCCCACTTTGTTCACATAAGTCACAAATTTAGTTTTCAGATCCATATGCGTTCTAAATTAGATGAGCCCAGCTTGTCCACGGATGATTGTTAGAAAATACGGTTGGGAACCTTGTGGACAGCGCTGTAAATCACAGTGATAAAATGTAACTCTGATCCACTGGAGCTGCAGGCACAGTGACACAAGCGTGAGCCGGGACATGAAGACAACCTGAGAGCATGAAAGCCTGCGCACAACGTTTCATTCCATCTTCATTAGTCTTCCTTGTTGAATTGAACCGTGAGAGGACGGCTTTTCTTCTTAAATGAGTTTTAGTAGACAGTTTGCCTTGATTTGCAACACATGCGTTTCATCATTTTGTTGCCAAAAACACAAAACCTTTCAAATGCGACAATTGCTTTTCTGATTACGTCCTGATGGGCCGTGGAGCTTGAGCAAGCTTTTCAGGATTAAAGAAGAGGCAGCAGCACATCTGCAGACCCTGCACGGCTCCATCCAAGGCAGGTCACTTTCAAGCTGCTGGAGAAAATCTGGCCCGTCATCACACACATCTTCAAACAGCCATGCATGACGGCACAGGCACAGACATTTTTTTTTAAAAGAAAAAACTGCATATCAACACCACTTGTTATGTGGGATTGGGATTATTGCTTTTCGCATCTTAGATGAAATCTTACATGTGCATCTTCTCTAATCTTCCTGTGTTTAATGTGCAGAGCACCGACACAGAGTCCTGCCCACAACCCCCCAGCTGATTTGATTACACCTGATGGAATGGTGCGGTGTCTGAAAAAAAGAAAAAAAAATAAGGCTTCACTTCTCATCTGCTCCAGATGTATTCTCTGTATAAGCGAAGCACTAACAATCTCTCCAACCAGATAAATTAGTTCAAAGTGCAAGTGTTTTTGACTAATGAATCAGGGTGTTTGGGAGTCATTTGTGTCTGGGAACATCATGCTGTGTTCTCATGAGTGCCTAAGTAGGAAAGCAAAAATTTAATATTCAGCTTTAACACTGATTTTCAAATGGACCATTAACATGATCACAGGCTATCATTGTCTGGTATTACACAAAAAGCCTTCAAGCTGATTAATTTTGCATGTGATGAACTGATAAATCCAGTTCAAATATCTTGTGAAAGAACACCGCGTGAAACAGTCAGGGTGAGCTCCTGCTCTTTAATGTAAAGTTAATTCAATTGTTTACAGAGTATTTCCTGACAGTCATTTGTCACAAAGTAAGTGTAATGACAACACTCTGTTTTATTATTAATCAATCAATCAAGCAATCAATCACTTTTATCTATGAAGCACCCTTCTTGTTGGATCCAGCTCACTGGGAACACATAATAGAGGATATTTCTGGACTGGGTTTGAATCGTCCAGGGTCACAGTCAGCAGGTACAAATACCCGAGTTGTAAAGGAAACTGAAACTGGTGGGATACTCCTTTTTACTCCCCTCTTTGTTAGAGAGCTGGTGGATATTAAAAGTGATGTACTTTCATCTTTTCTTCACTTCCCTGGACTAGCCGGGGGAGTCATACCTAAGTGTTTCACGTTAGGTAAGATTTATATACTTCCTTAACAAAAGCTATCAAAGTCATTTGATAACTTCTTTTCTAGCATGATAGCAGCTAGCTTGCACAAACAAGCTATCTTGTTTTTATTATGAGAAAACATTGAAAACACTGTAAGGTAACCCTGCAATATGTGATCTGTCCTAAAACTTTGTAAAACAACAATTTTCACAGTAATTGTATTCAAACTGTCATAAACATTGTACAAATTAAACAGGAAAGTTGTGCTTTTCTTAATTAGGAACATTTGTGACAGGACCTAGTCCTGTTAAGATTAATTCAATGGCTCTTAAACCAGAAAGAAGAAATGAGACTCAGAGTGAAGAAGCACTTTTATGATCTTCTCAAGATAGTCACCATGTTGTCAGTGACAGATTCAGAGTCTTAGACAAGTCCATCACAACAGCAGTAGTTGAAAAAATTCCCAGCAGCAGGGGTAGATGAGATTCACCCTAAAATGCCAAAGGTTCTGGATATTGTGAGCCTGTCATGGTTGACGTCCTTCTTCAGTGTTTGTGGAGGACAACACCTATAGTCAATGGTGACCGCATTGGACGTTCAGGAAGGATTGTGCTTCTCAAAGGAGACTTTTTTATTGTTTATTTTTTATTTTTTTTTTATTTTGTAGGTCTGCAGACTGCTTGCAGCCATGTCTCTTAAGGTACTTGATGGGGGGAAATCCAGTTCTTCTACAAACAACTTCTACAAACTTCTACAAACTTGCCTCAGATTCTGTCGTGGTGTTGATGGACAGTGTTCATGGCATAATCCTGAAAAGAAGAACCTCAGAGTGCCATTTTGCAGA
The DNA here is from genome assembly GCF_019740435.1 of Gambusia affinis. Classification (NCBI taxonomy): domain Eukaryota; kingdom Metazoa; phylum Chordata; class Actinopteri; order Cyprinodontiformes; family Poeciliidae; genus Gambusia; species Gambusia affinis. The sequence goes on from NC_057870.1 coordinate 12,310,708, forward strand.
TAATATGGTTCTTCAAGCCATGACCTTCGGTATCTGCTGGAATGTTCTACAGCTCGGCGTAAAGACGCTGGATCTGGAAGGAGCTGCAGTAAGCCTGAACTCATGGCTCTCGACTGAAGAAAGGTGGCCTGTCTCTCTCTGTTCCTTCTTCAAGAGGATGAAATCAAGTTTCCTGGTGTCATGTTCACATGAGACGGGATGATGAAGATGGATAAACATAATAACATGGCCACTCCCCGCAGTGATGTGCCAGTTGTTCCAGTTTGTTCAGTTGAAGAAAGATCTGAACAAAAAACAAATAAATAAGGCTCTCAATTTTAACCGCAGTTTTGAAACTTACCTCTGATCTTCAACTACAGACTGTGGCTAGAATAAGATCCAACACACAAGCAACGGTAATGAGATTCCTCTCTAGGGTGGCTGGGCTCCGCCTCACAGATAGGAGCAGGAGCTTTTCTGTCTGGGGTTGAAAGGATCTGTATGGATGGATGGATGGATGGATGGATGTGTGAAAAAGAAAGCAAAACTGACCTTCCTTTCTCAGTTTTACATATGTTGATATCTCTTATACTATTTGGTAACCTCAAATAGTTGAATTTTTTTTTTAATCCAATATAATTTCACAGACATCTTGGTTTACACCTGAGCTGTGTCTTTCAGCAGTGAGAGCCCAGGTTGAACCTTGTCAAACAAAACTGATAATCTGTGGCCCAATAAACGAAGCAGTAGAACTGATCTACTCCATTAATGATCTTTTGCATGTTGCCCATAACAATTTAAGTGGGCTAGGGGCAAATTGTGTTTGATTAACTGCACCGCTCAGTGCATGGATATATTGTAATAGTGTGCAGGGAAATAATCCAAATTTACAACCAGACATTTCAGTCATTAGCTGAAGATGTAATATGCTGATATTACCGCACACAGAGAAAGTTGATAAACTGAGCTTTAAAGCCTATGCAAGAGTAATTACCTCATTAAAACAGGAATTGGAAAGAAGGAAGCTGCATTTCACTGCTGATAGTGGATCAGGCAGTGCAAGCCTATCTCTTCAACTTCCTTCCAGTAGAGGCTAAATATTGCATACGAGTCTGTAGATGAATTGAAACTAAATTGGAAATTGATTATTTTTGTTGTGTTTGCTCTTTTTGTCAACTCGCGCTCTGTGAATTGGGAGTATATACTGTATTATTTAAGTGAAGCTACAGTGAGCTAAGCTGATTTTTTATTTTTTTTGCTGCCTGTCGGTGCCTTGTCTTAACTTTGTGTGCTTCATGATCCTGTTTCCCTTCTGTTCACACCTTACCTTCTCTCCCTCCCCTCCCTCTGTTCTCATTTAGTTCTCTCCCACCAGCTGTTCTTGCTTTTCTCTCCATCATCTCAGGTGTGATGGCAACGTCGGCAAGCTGAGCGCTGACGTGAGCTCGGGGGAGCAGCAGATGATTAGATTGCTGGAGGAAATTGCAGAACTCAAAATAGGTGTTGGCGCACTGCTTCAAGAACTTTAGTCCAAGGTGGGAGGAAAGAAAAATCCACGCTGAGTTTGGTGGATCTGACGTAAAGCAGCAGGTTAATGAAAACACCTGCAGCTACAGTGACAAAAAACCACTGTGAGTGTTCTGCAAACCACTAAAACTATTCGTGCGTCTATATATCTGAAGGTATAGTGATATTAAAAATATATATATCCTAATTATTTGCAACATGCAATTGTAGCAATGTCACTGTAACCCGTTTCTGAGTCCTAACAGCAGCTGTGATGCCCTTGAAACAGCTGTGCATGTCATTTCGCTCCAAACCAGAGCATCACCACAATTTTACACTTGACTGAAATTCTTTTTTTTATTTTTTTTATTCATATAAGATTATTTTGGATGTTTCATAACCTCCCTTGCATAAACAGCGCATGGACGTACGTGATTTGCTACCTCTCTGAACTGGTGAGGCTGCTATTTCAATTAGCATCACCAGCAGATCCGTTTTTAAAGTGTTTATCTTATTATCATCTGACCTGATTATTGCTGTAGATATGTCGGCTTGCTGCCATTTAGCTCAGAGCAACACTTACAGCCCTCAAGACACTGTTCGAGTGGCTGTTCAGTGTGAGTCATACATTAGCCACATACCAAGCTGACCACTTCCCAAACTCATGCAGCAACAAGGCTTTCTAGTTCACATGATTCCATTGGTTAGCATCATCTTTGTCCAGCGTCGCGTTTGGCTACATCTAGGCCAGAGCATGTCAGTTTTACACTGAGGCTAATTTAAGTTTCATTTTGTTTACCTGTTAGTTGACTTCTGGTAAAAACCTTGAATTTGCTATAGGGGTGTCAGAAAAAACTCACAGAAATGTTTGACACGTTTCAGATTTTATTTTGCAAAACAAACAAAAGAATCAAACCATATATCATTTAACTTTTGACATCACAATCATAAGCTAATTTGTGCTGGGCTATTAAATAATCATGTTGGTGATCATCAACTAAGTAGTGTGAAGGGAGACGGTTTATGAAGCAGAGAACAAAATCTCAAACAATTTGAACAATAAAATGTTATAAATATTTTTTTTTTACTTCACTCTTCCTATTCCGCTGATTCTGTTTTAGTTGCCAAGTCTGTCTGGTTCAAAGTACAAATATTCTTAGTATAAAACGCCTGAGCCTTAGTTTAATCACTGAGCTCAAAGTGATTTATGCTTGTTGTATAAATGAAATGTCATTAGGTGTTTGCATCTAGTGCTGAATTATCCAGGGGGAAACCATAACGTGACATGATGCAAAATATGGGATTGGTTTCAGTAATTTATCCTGGAGAGGATGTCTTATCAGCTACACAACACAGCCTGAATAAATGCAACCAGGCATGACAAAGTCCTCCTAAATAGCTCTAGTACAATCCTTTTTTTTCTTTTTTTTTTTCTTTTTGAAGACCTACATTAGAAAAGGGTCAAATCCAAGATTAAGATCCATAATGTGTGTCATGTCCTAATGTTTCCCATCACTTTAGTGAATCTGAAGGCCAGTGCAGCAGCCTCCGCACACACTCCCACAATGATTCAGTCCACACTCAGTTCATTCCACAGGGTGGCACATCTTTGTGATGACAGCACATTAACTCTTGACCAATGGTCACGCATGTGCCATAAAATAAATGAAAATGCAGAGAAAGTAGGTCACTGCCATTACTCCTGGCTTTAGCTGACCACAGGGATGCTACAGCAGGGTGCTTAGACTGACTCAGCAGAAAATGAAAACAATTAAGGTCCTCTCTGATATTCGACCCTGCACATTTTCAAACTATAATGTGTCTTAGGGACATGACTGAAACCCATGTTTTAATTCAGCGTTGTGATTAGGTGAATCATGCTTTCTGCAGGGACCGGTGGGATAGTTTCAGACAGATGATCCAGCCCCTCTGTAGCCAATCAGATGGGCTGAACTGCATCAGGATCTGCAGCTGCTCAAACAGGCATAAAACAAAGATGGCTGATCACTGCTGGCAACTTCCTGTCATTACTGTACAAACATATACAAGCAGTATGTCGTTTGCATTAAACGTAAATGGAGTAAAGAAACAGCAGAAAGAGAGCTTTGTGGAAGGAAAAGAGACTCATCTTTATTTCTTTACCCCTCAATAATATTGTTGTAGTCTGTGTAAATGAGAACATTAGAATTTTGTTTATTTAAAATTTATGTGGAAAGAAATAAAGATAAATGATCCTTAAACTATCGAAAATGGAACAGAAAAAAGTTGAGTATTTTTAGTCCTACAAGTCACTTTTAGGAGTGAAGTGGCGATTTCTTTTTTCTTTTATTAAGCAGTAAGATAAAATAGTAAGATATTTCCGATGATTATTAAAGCAAAATAATATAAAAAGGAAGGTCTGCCGAAACCCGGGATCGAACCAGGGACCTTTAGATCTTCAGTCTAACGCTCTCCCAACTGAGCTATTTCGGCGACGTGCCCATCCTCCACCCACACCAAATCAAAGGAGTTCATATGTCTTATGCGTGCTGGAGAACTAATATTTGCTGTTTTGTCAGAAGACGTGCCAAAGACAACACTTCTCTGTGACATAATGCAACTTTTTACCGACTACAAGCAACAAGCGCACATGTAACTTTGTTGTTATTAGACCCTCCCCCCTCCTTTAAATCAGCAGTTAACACACTGGGATAGTGAGATTATTTTCAGTTCTTTTAAATCGAAACTAACAGAACCGAAAGTACATGCTGTTTGTTTGGTTGACAGACTGCGACTTAAAACAGACGGTAAGTTCACATAGTTAAAGAAAATGTTTAGTGTTTCATTTGAGAGCTTTGTAAATGACTGAGACTGGCTAAAACGTTGCAGACACCGGAATTTATTTTTTATTATCTACCGAAGAAACAATAATAATTTATGTTATACCGTATGACAGCTGGGCCATGGAGGGTTGGGATAGTTGAGAAACTTAAGAGGTAGTAAATGGGCTACGTTTGCAACAACTATTCTCTTACTTATCTTATATAATATAAACAGGCTTCTGCTTCAATATTATGAGGAAGCAACTCTGTACAAAGTGTGTTTTATATAGCTTGGCAACAGCTTGGACTGTGTCACCACTGAGATAATGTAAGGTGATAATAACCATACTCAAATCAAACAATTACTATTTAACTTTCTTGTTCTCAATATTTTAAACAGGTTCACAATGTCAGTTCAGTTCTCTGGATGGGAGGTGGTGGACGATGGCGCCTGCTTTCCTGGCGTGATGCTGGATCCGGCACAGACGCCTCAGAACAAGGGCATCTACAAAATGTTTCACGGAACCAGCGTTGCCAGTGCACGGGCCATCATCGCTGGTGGATTCCAGCCGTCGTCTGGTGGCATGCTGGGAAAGGGTGTGTACATGAGCAGGGATGTGAAGAAGGCCTCTAACTATCCCTATCTGAGTACCTCTAGTAACCGTGTGATTTTAGAGCTGCGTGTTCGTGTAGGCCGTGTCAAACGCATAGACAAGGACAATCACCCTTTGCAGTACACCTGGAGCAGTAATGGCTACAACACCGCTTGGGTACCCCCCAACTGTGGTATGAAATCTGTGCCCAGCGGCCTGGAGGAGGACTGTGTGTTTGACCCTAAAAGGGTGACAGTTGTGGACATTGCAAAAGCACCAACCACCGCAATAGAAAAGGAGCTTCAGCAGCTTCTTGACAAAGCGTCTAAACATCCCAAGGGAAAAGCTGGTCACCATAAAGATGTTTGTCCGCTGTGCAAGAGGATGACCCAACAAGGAGCTCATCACATCAAGCAGAAGTGCTGGACGTGTGGTCAAGACATCTGTATTCTCACGTCCAAGCACTTCTGTCAAAAGAAACCTTGAGAGAAGCTGTGGGAAGAAAGAAAACATGAAGTTGAATGACAGTAAAATCAATCTGGATGATTATTATTGCTATGAACACGCTGACAAAAAAAAAAAACAACTTCTAAAAAATTATCTTCAGAGAAACCTGTCAGTCTTACTGAAAACCAATCATACTTATTTTTAATATGATCAAACCTGAAAAAATAGACTGATTTTTGTTTGTGTATGAGATCCTCACTTCATTAAGATTTCAATCTAAATCTATGTTTAGATTGAATAATTACAGTGATGTAAAGACATCTACTGCTAAGTATGAACTTGAACAAGTGACAAAATAAGAAAAAACGATAATAAATTTGCTTGTGGCTTATTCACAAACATATATTCTGTCTTCCTTCTGCTGACTGTCACCCCTCTTCTCTCTAAGATACTCACACATCTTTATCTGCTCAGTGTAATACAAGCAAAGTGGATAAAATTTAACTTTAATACGAGTTAAATTTAATTAAATGACAGAAAAGATGTGCTTATTTCTTTAAGTCATTCCTATGAGCACATTAATTATAAAATATTTTCTTAAACATTTATCTTGAAAATTTTCTCACAGCATCCAGCTGTCCACTGCTGGACTAAGCAAAATAATAGAAATAGTTTAGCTCTAGGACTTTGGCTTTTTCTCCAAAAATTGCTATGAATTGTTATGTTATAAACATTAATGCTCCACAATTGTTTCTGTACTAATAAAAATCCTAGAAATATGACATGCTTATGATTCACATTTAGCCCCTATTTACTTTTAATAGAAAAGTAAATAGGAGGTAAATCCAGTGACTAATTCCAACATATCTGCAAATATATTGTCCAACTGTGTGCAATTTCATTTGATGAAACTGCACACTATATTAGACTCCAGCAACCTCGATTGCACTTGTGTATAAATATGGAAAATGTAGAAGTGCTGCTCATCTTCAATGGAAATATAATAGTCCGTCCAACAAATTACCCTAGAAGTCATAAAATAAACAGTGGCCCGTACGGGGATCGAACCCGCGACCTTGGCGTTATTAGCACCACGCTCTAACCAACTGAGCTAACCGGCCATGTAAATCCAAGAGATGATTCTATCTATGTCATCAAACCGTATGTGTCATTTTCTATTTTTGTTGGCAAAACGAAACTTGGGACGCGGTGTAACTCCACTAGGTATGCTCTTACAAGACGAGAGAAAGTGAAAGGTATCCAACTCTCAGTGAACTGACAACTCTTCTCAACGACGGTAAGTTTTAAACCTAAAGGAAAGACATTATGCAGGATAATGTACTTGGACAGATACTTGTAGTGACTAAAGGATACAATGGCAGTGAGTTTGTAGAGCTTATGTGCAACGATGAAATGTAGTTGACGCAGTTTGTCATTTTGTAAGCCGGTTGGATTTCACTTCCTTATTGCTAGATGTGCAAAGACCCATGTGTTCACTTATCATTTTAGCTTTTCACTGACGTTTTACTTGAATATATTGTATGTTTTTATTAATGGCTCTGCTTTACAAAGACTTCTTAAGTAAATGGTCACGCACCTCTCATAATTATTGAAAAACATCGGTTAATATTGAAAAACATGTCGGTTAAGACACTCCTTTTTCATAGAGATAAAAACCAATTACACATATTTTCGGTATTAAACTAAATGTAGCAATAAAACGATAGCCCGTACGATCAGGCATAGCATTATGACCAGGTCACTAATGCTGTGTTGATCCCGCCTTCTGTTTCCAACAGGGCCTTGGTATTGTGGGTTAACAGAGGAACCATAATGGATGCCTTAACTGTTCCGTCATGATTTGACCTCTAACATCATAATTAGGCCCTTGTCAAACTTGCTTATGTATTCCCCCTGCTTGAACACATCAACTTTGACAACTAAATATTCCCTTGTGTCTTGATATATTCCACCTACAAAGTGCCATGGTCAGGATTTTATAACGTTATTCCTAAATTCAACATCTTAAAGCAGTTGACAGCAAAGCGTTGACATTCAGCCGTTCATGATTGTTCGATCCTTTCACAGGTGCCGATACTGTCAGAACGTGACGCTCCACCGCTACTGAGGCAGGATGTCACTGCAGTTCTTTGGCTGGGAGGTGACCTACGACGATGACTCTCCTCGTCTGGAGCTGGGGGCCTCACAAGAACCCAAAGACCGGGGCGTCTACACCATGTACCATGGCACCACTGTTGCCAATGCGCGTCTCATCATTGCCAATGGCTTTCTGCAGTCGACCAAGGGCATGCTGGGGAACGGTGTGTATGTAAGTCGTGACAGAAAGAAGGCAGAACGTTATCCTCTGAACATCAACGCTGCAGATCGTGTGGTGCTGAAGCTGCACGTGCGCGTTGGCCGTGTCAAACGCATAGACAAGGACAACCATCCAATGCAGTATACCTGGAGCAGTAATGGCTACGACACAGCTTGGGTACCCCCCAACTGTGGCATGAAAGCTGTGCCCAGCGGTCTGGAGGAGGACTGTGTGTTTGACCCAAGCAGAATAACGGTTGTGGACATTGCTAAGGCTCCAAACTCAGAACTGGAGCCACTTAAGCAGCTTGTCGCCAACAGTCTCAGAAAGCCCAAAGTTGCAGTTGGCAGTGGGGGTGCTGCAGCTGATTGTTCACTGTGCAACAGAAAACTACAGCAGAATTCTGCACATGTCAAGCAAGCGTGCTGGGGATGTGGGCAAAGCATTTGCACGCTAATGACCAAACATGTCTGTACAGTCAGGATTTAAGGGGAACTAAAATCTGATGGGCTCGATTCACTTAATCAAGTGAAGTGCAGGGAAACAAACCGAATGTAACGTAGGACAATAGATGTCTCTCAGGATACAGCTGTACTTTGGAAACAGCCTGGTTGCTTCTTTTTCTTCCACAAAGAACTGTGATGTGTTGTAATGTGCATCAACTTACGCCAAACTTTCTGATGATTTTACTGTTATATTTGATTATATATGAAACCGTTTTAATAGGATTATGTGTTGGTGTCAGTAGAAGACAATCTTTGATGAGCAAAATGTCTTTATTTCATGATTGCATGTTGTTTGGAAAAAAGAAAAAAACAAAACTGATTTCAGAGTCATAATGTGAAAAATAAAATAAATGACCTTACCCGCCCCTATCCAGTACTTCTTGTCATTTGGTTGTTGCGTTATATTATTGTAAATGTATTTTACTTTAAGTATGTCTCATTGTTTGAATTGTTCTTTATTGCAAACCAATTTTGTCCCCCGTCAGTTAAAACTTGTGACGTTATTACTAAAAGTCCAAACTAAAGTATTCTAAAAAATAAAAATAAATAAAACGAAATAAAATAATGCGAATGAATCAATAATTTGGATTTCAGATTCATCATGCCTTACATTCGTCTTCTTCTTTTTTTTTTTTTTTTTTTTTTTTTTACATTTTCTCAGCAGCATCCAAAAAAGGTTTAGTTGGTTGTACTGGAGAAAAGCAGAAATGAGCTTTTCTGCTAATTGCATTACATGCAAAGCGATGCAAATGTAAAATTCATGATGAGGAAGATGTTAGTTCTGTGTAAAAATCCAACAACCTTTGATTTCCATTCATTTTGGCGTGTTGCAGAAGAACCTGCACAGAGAACAGAGAACATGCTTACTATCAAAGCTGTGGTAAAGGTTCAATTCAAAATCAAGAACCTGTTCTAGAGTCCTAGTATGGATAAGGTGTTTCTTTGTTCTTTTTTAACTCACATTAAGTAGTTCTTGATCATTTTTGGCGTGCAAGTGTCTGAGGAGGTACCAACTCGCCACCTGCACCACCGTTACTGGGAAATCATCAGGTGAAACATAAACGGACCTCTCCAGCAAACGCCTCGTTTCCCTGCAGAACACAAAACAAAACGTATCCATACTAAGGTTTCTTGGAGATTTAACAATTACTGTTCTTACTAAAGTGTTGGTAAAAGGAAAGAAAAAGACAAACACGCAAAAAAAAAGTGGTAGTGGACAGAGGTGGAGATGTGACGTCATTGTAAGATTTTCAGAAACTCCTCAACTCGGCGATAACCATCAATCCCGAGATTATTTAGAACATGTTTCTGTCAAGGCAGAACGTTTTTCTTGGTAATTGTTAACCAACATACTGGCAAGACAGATGGTTGCATAAACCTAAAACTCTATAAATAATATTCAATCACTTCTGATCATGAATTACACATAAATATGTGATAAAATCCACTCAGCAGAACGTTCCAGAAAATTCTAAAGTTCTAGTACAGCTCCTAATACAGTGGAAACTACCAGGGCCAGGTTCTTACCTTGCAGTCATCTTGGTCACATATTGGAGCAAGGCCTGGAAGAGGAGGGCCATGGGAGAGGAGCCCAGCTTCAAAACCTCCGTAGTGGCTTCCATAACAAGGTCCTTCCACTCACTTCCAGGGAGTCCAGCCTGAGAAATAAACCAGAGTCTTTTTCTACATTTTATGTTAATATTCTAATCACATTTAACTTATTCATAGTGTGTAATATAAATGAAAGGATTGAGATTCACAACACAAAATTACTGGCCTGAAAGTGAGGTTTTATTTTTGTCGCAAATTACTGTTTGTGTGTTTTTGTCATGTAGGAAACTGCGGGCAAAAATTGCATTTGTTAAAAAAAAAAAATATTCTAACTGAAATAATAATAAAAAAAAGCAAATTTATTATTTGCGATACCAGAAAACAGTCATTTTCTGTTTTCTCCCTGCAGCCTGTACTTTTCATCTCCCCACCTGAGAGAAGCATATATCAGAATCGGCTCCATCTTTGGGAGAGCAAGTTTCTGTTACCAAACCGTTACCTTTAAAACATTGCACAAACATTAAGTGCCATCTTAAGCACATCTTCTATCTTCTGTCGTAACAGAAGATAGAAGAAAGTAATGACCACTAAAGAAATCTACGTTCACCTAGATCATAAATTAGAAACATTTATGATCTAGGTTTGTGCTCACAGACTTACCATGCAGGGTCCAAGAGCCAGCAGAGCCAGTCGGAGGAGGCTGGCTATCTGGAAGCTGTGTGCGCCCAGCTGCAGGGCAAGCTGTAGGCTCTGTCTGTAAGCCAGCACAGCCTGGACCAGGAGGCCCTGGCTACGGTACACATCAGCCAGCCACTAAAGAGAAGGAGAGCAAATGTCTCGTTGATTTATTCACGAGTAAACTCTGTTTTTACAAATCCGAACGGGAAATCCATCCCTGCTGAAAAGTTTGGCTGCATATTTATAGCGTTCCGTCTAGCGTGCAGTCAAGCTCCACAGAGCTCTGCTAATGAGCCAACGTCGGAGCTAAAGAAGAGCTGCAGGTCACCGGCGTTTCAGGACCGCTCCATGTTGAATATTTAAAAACAGACCACTGTTTTAACAGCACTGCAGCTGGTTTAAAAGTCAATTCTGCAACAATTTTGTGTCAAAAGTAAAACAGTTTTAAACAGTAACTGCTTTTACACAGGAAAGCTAAATAAATATTCTTTTAAATATAACTAATTGCAACTTTGTAAAAAGGAAACTGGGAAAGGTGCAGTTAAAATATATATATATATATATATATTTTTTTTTTACTTTTAAACACATCATTTCTCTGTAATTGATAAATCAAAGTTAACTTGTGCATGTCATGAACTACTTCTGGGTTCAAAGAGAAAAATGGGTATAGGTGGGTTGAAGATTTAGAAAAACCACAAATGAGCTTAGGAGCCCTAGCTGGTGGATTACGTGTTTTACTACATGAATATAGAGAGGAAAGAGTGGTTTGTTACTGCATCTAATTTGTACCACAGTTCTGTAATGATAGTCACGTACATGCCATGCTCCAATGTTGGTGGGGTTCATCATTACGACTTTGTTTAGCTGCTCCAGGACCTGCTCTGTAAGGACAGTACCACCATCGGCCATGAGGAGGCGCTGGCACTGAACCTGCGTCAGTGACAGCATCACTGCCGGGTGCTCGGGGGACACATTGAGAACCTGGAATAAACAAATGGAATTAGCCAACCACTGTAAGATTGTTGTTTTGCAATTTCCCCGTTTTTCATTGCAAAAATAAATAATTTGATGTGCATAGTAAATAAAGAGCATTTATATTTCACCTGTGTGCAGAGAGCCTCTGCTTGCTCCAGCTGTCCTTGTTGCATGAGACCAGACACAGCCTGCTGTAACACCCAGCCTTCCAGAGCCTGGGCTAGGGGGCGCTCCATCTCCTCCACGCTGCGCACTAGAAAGCAGAAATAGGTCGGCCTCACACGCAATAGACATAAAGCAACCAGAGGAGTTAAAGGAGACCAATATACACCTTTCTCAGAAACCACAGACATCAGAGTGTGTTCCAATGAGTGTCGGCGAGGAGCAGAGCCAGAAAGATAACAGGAGGTGTTTTCAGTGTGACAGGCTGCCATTAATCCAGCCCATGTTGCTGGATCATCTAAAGAAGAAAAAAAAACAAAAAAAACATTGGCATGTTCTAAACAAGTAAAGATATTACAATAAAAACCTTGATTTTTGCATTATTATTTTCAGTAGAACATTGTGAACAGGGTTTATATTCAACGTAGTTTAGAAGGTTTGTGTGGGTACCAGGGCAGAGCAGGACAGCTTTCTGCATGGTCTTAAGTGCATTTCTGTGAGGATCCTCTCCAGTGTGTCTCCCACAAGCCATTTGGTTCACGCCGCTGAACAACAGCGCCCTCTGAAGGCGCAAAAACACATGCACTTTTACTGGACAAACATGCAAAATCGACAGTGAAAGGTGTTTTTGTCGTAACAGAAGACAGAAGAAAGTAATGACCAATAAAGAAACAAAAAAGCAAATAAATCCACAGGCTTTTACCTTCCCTTTGGTCATACTAAAGAGACAGGCGATGTGGCCAGCTACTGCACCCCCCTGTAAGACAAAAAACCCAAGAATTATATAAAAAAGCATTTGCCTTGGATTATTACTGTTATTTAGATGACATTGTCTGGGTTACATTAAAGTCTGTCATTAGGGATTTGCTTTGTTTGGGTGTGCAGAGGTTTACCTGAGCCTTTCTGGGGTAGTATTGAGGTATCACTCTGGACAGAAGAGCCCAAAGGGAGGAATTTCCAGGATTACTGCAACAAGAATGAAATAGAAATGAAAGAAATACAGTAAAAAAATAAAATAACTTGACTCTATCTCAGACACCCTTTTGCATCCACGCAACCAATTGAACTTGTTTTAGTCATTATAATGCAGGAGAGAAGCGTTAAAAAAAAGGCAACCAAGCTAACATCTACACACGTCAATCTGTTGTCTGCAGGTAATGACAGAATGTTGTTTGAGTCAGTTCATATTAAAACCCAAAGATACAATCTTGTGTCCCAATAACTCATGTAAATGAGTCTTCTCACATCAAATCCTAATCTTATAAAAGTTTCTAAATGCAGCTCTGCACTCAATTATGCTGACTCGTCATTCCATCTCCCTATATTTGATCAGTTCGTCACAAAAATGCATGTAATAGACTGAACTAAAAATTCCTCTCCATTTCCTAAAGTAAAACAGTAAAGTGGACCCGGCAGCCTACCTGTGCACAGCTCTGGAGGCCTCTCTTTGCACTGCGCTGTAGTTGCCCTGAAGGGCCAGCAAGGAGCAGGTGAGCAGACATCGCTGCTCTACAACCCCCCCTGAGGCAGACCCTTGCTTTAGCAGCTCAGTCAGGGCGGCTGCAGCTAGCGTGGCGTCGCTGTGCACCAACCCCAGCGCACACAAGCAAAGCAGAGACTCTGAGATGGGCTCCTTTAACAATGAGCTGCCGACACAAAGACGAGAAACCACCAGCATGTTTTGGGAACGTTGACAGCAAAGATTGAACAGTTTCCAAATCAAATCCAAGAAGGAAACAAAAACAAACACACAATTTCCATTTTCTAATTCCAACACCTAGAGAACAATTACATGGAATGAACCTATTGTGATGCACATGCTTAAGCTTATTTATTGAAATAAATTGACTATTTCCCAACTTATTGAGATGCACACTGTTAAAGGACGCCTATAACAACATGATGGATTAAATAAGAGCATTGGATATGGATGAAATTGCAGAATCGAAAGCTGAATCAAAACAAACATTAAAATAATGTTTTGACAGGAAAACCTTTTGGCCTCACCATTTGAAAAGCAGCGTCTTGGCTGAGTCTAGGTTGCCCTGTTGGTGCTGCAGCATGGCCAGAGCAGTCAGTATGTAAGCCTTCTCCTTCTCATTGGAGGTCACAGCCAAGGCTCGCTCATACACTACCACAGACACAGAAACCCACTCGGTTTGGCAGTCAAAAACAGAGCAAAAGTCTCTGAAATCCTTTCCACTGCTCATTACCGCTAATGCTTTCTGGGTAGAGTCCTGCCCTGCAGTAGGCCAAAGCCAGCCCTACCAGGTCACTGAGGTCCTGAAGTGGAGTGGACTTATAAACCTGGACTGCTTCGTCCCACTGGCCCGAGTTGCTGCAAATAGGACATTTCTTTATAGAGTCGTCGAAGCTCACAGAATGTGCCTATAGACGGATAACCCGAGTTCATCATATCGATAAGCCAAATGGTTACCATAAAGCACGAGCGCAGCTGCCAAGAGAGAAGACCAACATTTCAGAAGAGGACGAGGACTGAAGAAGTTCAACAGCTCTGGAGGAAGGATAAGAATTAAGGAAATAGGTGTCAAGTTATTCATTTATGTGAAAAATGTACCCCATGTGCCTTTTATAATCACTGTAATTCACACCTTTGGTATGCTTGTAGGGCCTGCCTCTTCAGTTGCAGATGTTCGTTAAGGTAACCCAGCATAATAAAGGCGTCTGGGTCAGACTGGATTCGTTCTAAACGTGAAAGAAATTTAATTCAAAACAATCAGTCTGAAGTCGTAGCACATTAAAAAATAAATAAATAAAAAAGATCTCTTGACTCTTTGAGCTTCCCCACATTAATAAACGCTGGACCTGTGTACTTGCAGAGTGCTACATGAGCAGCTGAGATGGCATTCATTTGCACAATGTTGTAGCGGTACAGTTCACTGTCCCTGTTGCTCTTATCCAGGAGCGTGGAACAAACCCAGTAGGCGTAACCTTTGACTCCTTCCATCTGAGAGGGGAAAATATTACGTTTTGGAGACAATGGACACAGACAATGAACGGTCTAAAATAATAGGAAAACGTCAGCATTCCTAAGCTCAGAGCCAAAATGTGTGTGGAGTTTAGAAAGGTGAAGCAAAGATTACTATCTGGCTAATGAGTGGGTTTCAGAGCGGCGGAGGCTTTGAGCCGTCACCCACATGTGTGCTGAGCTCAGTGGTGTGCCTGAAAAGATCCATAGTGTCGTAGCTTCCCACGCGTTCTGCGATCAGCGCCTGGTGGGGATGAGAGAAACGGCAAACTATAATTAACATGGAAAAAAAAAAAAAAACACACACACACACAAAAAAAAAACAAAAAACAAAGAGTTGAAAAGTGTCACAGCCCCTTAGCATGGAGAGGGAGCCAATTATGAAAAATAAAATGACCTCATTACCACTGTCTTGTGTTGGGTATCAAGTAAAAGATGTACATGTTTATGTTCTATAGTGTGGATTATTGTATGCAGACAGAATCGGAAAAGTAACCCAGTAAAATTTGTGTTTTTATTCAAAGCTTTTTTCCACCCAGAGTTGAGAAACTAAGGCTGAGCTACATGCAACTCTAAACAACAGAGTGAAGTCAGCTGCCAGACCTCCACAGGGAAAGAGAGTTTTGTTTGTGAGCCTACAGATCCTCACAAAAGAAATATTTTACCCATAAAAACTGGCACTCTTTCTAAAAGAAGACAAGAAGAAATCAAGGAAGGAACAACAGAAATCCGGGTACTTGATGTAGGACACTGATAAGGAATAATATCTTGGCAGTTATATTAATGCAGTCCAGAAAATGCTTCATGATTGAAAAAAAAAAAAAAAAAACTATTTAGGTACAACCTGAGCAAAAGTGAGACTTTCAGCTTCTTCCATTCACTCCAACTATGTTTTACACAAACTGCTCCTTGCTTTACTAGCTTTCTGGTGACAGATTTGTTGGGAGAGAAAGGAGAGTTCAGGCACCTGTCAGAGGAGCGACGCTGACCAGAACCACAAGATATTACAACATCTACCTCAATGCTTCGAGGAATGTTGGCTTTCTTTCACCACAAGCTTTTAAGCGCTCGATTGACTTTGAACACGAGGACGGAAATGACGATTGTGAGACACAAACCAAAACACAACAGAAAAGGAAAACATGACAGTACCTGACCAATCCAGCAGTTGACATACAGTGGCTCCAAAGACTGTGCAATTTTGAAGGCTTCATGCGCAAGCTAAGACAAGAAATGCACAGTTGAGTAAAAATGTCAACCACCAATGATGAAAATAATCCCCAACATATTGACATGTAAAGAAAGTGACGACAGCACCTCTATGTTGTCCTTTGTTAAATACAGCGTACCAAGGTTTGTCCATGCGACAACATTCTGTACGGAAACCAAAAAGGTCACATGAAAAAAAAAATGAAATCAATGAATATATGACTTCAACTAGTCAGGAATGTAAGTTTGCAGTTCATACGTTTGGCTCAACTTCTATGGACTTGATGAAGCAATGCTGAGCCAAAGCATAGCTCTCCAGACCTGATGTGGTAAAACAGAAATATTTTACCTTTTCTGACATATAGCAAGAAAAAGAATAGAGGAAAAATATGAGCTTTTCCAATATGCTTAGAATGATTTATCTATTGTAGTAGATGGCATGTAACGTTTCATTTTAGAAGGTAAAAAAACCCCAAAAACAATCAGAATCAGGAGTAAAAATCAAAGCTCTTTGCTAAAAAATGATGGCAAATGCATTAATCCATTTTAAAAAGCCCTACCTCTGGACATGGAAATCACTCCCAAGGCATTCCAGTAGCTGTAGTTCCCACTCTCCATCTTGATAGCTTTTTTCAAGCACTGGTAGCAAATAGAAAATATAACAACAATGTGGTAATGATCAGTCCCTGGAATAAAAGCAAAAATATTATTTTTTTAATTACCTGCTGTGCCTTCTCCAGGTCCAGAGAGTTTTGGTGTTCATCTGTAGAGCGGGGTGAGTTTGTGGCCTGGTGGTAATAATTTAGCCCCAAGTCATACCAAAGGCTGGCAACCTCAGGCATCAGCTTCAAAGCATGGGCATAACACCTGGGACGTGAAAAAATAAGGTCGACAGCTTTCTTCCTCTGACATTTTAAAGTATTTATCATTACATATCATAGTGACTTGATTTCTCTCGAACCTTTCCACATATTCTGATGCCACAAACCCAAACGTCGTGTGTTCTTTATGAATTCTATGTCATAAAGCTGCACAATATAATGTAGCACACAGCCATGAAATTTAAGAAAAATTCAAATGAAGTACAAATGAAGTTTAGAAAAGTGTTGTGCATTTATATTTGTCCCCCCTTCACTCCTATACCCCTGAATAAAATCCAGTGCAGAAGTCTTGAGCAATCACTTAATCAAAGTAAACCTGTTAGAGGCCAGCATAATGTATGGTTAACGCCTTGCAGTACCTCTCGCCAGCTTTGAGTGTCTGAGCTTGGTTCAACACGTGATCCTGCGTGCTGGAGTCAAATCCAGACAGCAAGGTCGGCACCACAACTTGAGCTCTGCTTGGCGAAACAACTCTGACAGCGGTGCACGCATCTCCCAGCAGCTTCCACAGACAAGACAGGTCTGGTCGCAGCTGCACGGCTCTGAACGGAGCAGAAATGTCAATGAACAAACAAGGTCGCCTACAGAGCAGAGTGAGTACAGTATTACAGTTCTGGAGGTTAAATGTTTCCTGGTTATTGCCTGAAGAGGTTGTGTATGGATTGTTGAATGAGGTCAACGGCGCCTCCATCTCTGCAGTCCTCCATTAAACTCTTGGCCAAAGACAACTGACACTCCCCCAGGCCTTAACAACAAATCAGATACGTTGTCAGAAATGGGCAAAAAGGTGCGACAATCAATTATCCTCTGAAGCCAAATGTGAAACCTTTCAGAGCAGGAACATAGTCCTGCTGTGTTGTGATTTGCAAATACTCATCCACGGCTTCCTTGAACTTTCCCAGAGTCTGTTTGATGGCAGCTGCCTGGTAGACGCTGTAGATGGAGCTGGGCTGGAGCTGATGTGCTTTGCCGAAGGCCTTCAGAGCTGCTGTGAAGCTCCGTCGGTTGAGGTAGGCCTCACCTAAACATTCCCAACAAACCCAGTCCTCGGGATCTGCCCTCAAAGCAGCCTGCAAGCTTTAAAACATCAGCATAAGTAAAACATCGGAATTAGAGTCCTAAAGCGTTAGTTCAGGTTTAAGATTATTACTCCGCTATGGCTTGTTGGTGTTCTCCGGTCTTCAGGTAGTACAGGCCTCGTCTCATCCAGGCCCACTTAGCGGAGCCCGGTGTGGCTTTCTCCGTCACTGACTCGAGGGTTGCCAATGCACTGTCCTGTGACATGACAGGGTTGGAGGGGAACTAGAAGGTTTTTTTTCCCCCCGATGCTAAATGCAAACAATACAAGTAACTTCCTGAAATGATACTGACCATATCTCCCTGCCCCATGCTGAGATCCACCAAAGCAGCTCCAGATTCGGCATCGCCGCTGTTTAACTGGAAAGCCTTCCTGTAGCACCCCTGTGCACGAGCGACGTCATTTGCCACCTCCCGGTAATAATGGCCAAGGTAGCGAAATGCACAGCCGAGATGCGGATCTAACTTTGCTGCCTGGAATGGACAAATGGAGCGCAAACTTGAACACCGCAGAGCTTCGCAAAAACACTGGTATGATCTGAAAACTCTTCAACATGAATCTTGAAACCGTACAATTTAGAGAACTTAAAGTAACACACGCATCGTTCCATCTAACGCAGTCTGATCCTTCAATTCTCCATCCAACGTAATCATACCAACCTTTAACAGGTGTGTGTGAGTTTTACTCCGGTCTTTACGGGTCTCTGAGCCCATATCCCAATAAAGTTTTCCAAGGAAGAAGAAGTACTCTCCGCTGTCCGGGGTCTGCTTTGTAGCCTGTAAGAAGCTAAACAGGAAGAGAAATATGAAGAGATATGACCAATGCTTGTGTGAACTGCCTTCCTGATATGTTTACTTCTATTTATTTATTTATTTTATTTTTTTTACCTCTGCTCTGCTAGCTGAAGCTGACCTTCTGCTAAATGTGCCAGACCTCTCAGAGCCAATCCCTGGGGCAGACTTGGGTTGGAGACTTCCAGCTCTGACAAAAGCTGTTAAAAATAAATCACGTCAATAGCGTAGCTCCCTGTTTGGGCTAATATTGGTTTCCAGCAAGAGTTATCATTATTTTATAGTATAGCCTGAATTATTTAGTTGATATTTATCTAATACAATACTGCACTTTTTCTGGTGATTGTAAGATAACGTCCCACTGATATAAATCAGGGGGAAAAAGTTTTCAACCTTGAGCGATTGATCAATCTGTCCTTTGTTGAGGTATGCACGTCCTTTCAGGGCTAACAGAACCGGATCTTTTTCAGCCTCAGTAATCTTAAAAAAAAAAAGGGGGAAAAAAAAGGAAAAAGAATTAGAAGTGCAGATATGCATCATATATCTGCACAAAACCATATATATGCATAACAATTTCCCACAATAATTCTTCTCTAAACTTTCTTTATCTGTTGAACTATTTATAGAAGACACTTTATTTAAAAACAAATGTTCTTAAAATGGAAATGTTGTTTTGGCATCTAGCAATAAAATACCATACAAATAAGCTCTAGAATACATGAAGAACATAGCTAAAAGAATTAGTGAAGTAATCCCACACAGTCATTTATGCTCCCTCCCTCCTCAGCAAAATACAAAATTACGCAGAAAACAAAGAATCCTGTCACAACATTATAACATATCACATATTTATCTAGAAATGTCCATTTCCCTGGGGTGTTTTGTATTAAAACTAAGTTTGTGTGATATATATATATCATTTGTAGAGCATGAATCAGAAAACCTGTGAGAATGTCTCCAAAGCCTGACTGGCAGCCTGCTCTCCCTCACTTCTCACTAAAGCCTCCAGCTTCAGTCGAAGGAGTTTGTCTCGCAGCTCCTTGTCTTCAGACGTACAAACATTTAGGCCTAAAAGAATGAAATAAGCCAAGACACTGTATAATTTTAGCACACAAGCACCTCCTTTGAACTTCATCTGACTAGAACCAATAGTGACCACTGACAGATGAAGAAGCTAAGACCATTCATAACCCAGATACAGTGAGATGTTTAGTCAGGTTAACTTAGCAGCACCAACAACAAACATAAAACACACCTTGTGAGCATGAAGCAGTGCTCTCAGAGTGTCTGTGTATTTTAAACTGAGCCTCAGCCAGGCTGTGCCATCCCGTTGCTGAGCTCATTTTCTTTATTCCTAAGAAAACAGAATAAATGGCTTAAGGACAATTGGAAGAACTGTAAACAACAACTGCATAAATAGCAGAATGCGCTAATGTGAAAACTAACCTTTTTCCAGGTCATCAACAGCTTCGTTATACCTTCCCTCCAGAAGAGCCTTGGTACCCAGACCTAAGTGACCCAATCCACTGTTGGGGGCCATTTCCAGGAGTCGGGAAAAACAGCCGACTGCGTCCTCACCCATGTTATCTTTAAAAGGAAAGCAAACATTTAATCAGGTTAGCCATTTCATTTTACCTTTACATAACCCAATTAGAGAAGACATCTTAATTTCCCACATGTAAACCTAGTGAATTTAAAATGTCCTAACTAGTAGCACAACACAAAGGGAATTCAAAATTTCAAATTTTAAGTTCAAAATCCCTTTGTGTTCTGCTACAAGTGGAGATTTTACTGATATGATGCTAAACAAGCAAGTTTAAGGACTGGAAAACATAAAGACGATGGAAGAGACTGACAAATTTGCTAAATGACAAAAAACCCCCAACAATAATAATATGTTTTTAGCCATCTCTAAGCTCTAAAGAAACATACTGAAGTCATAATAAAGTAATAACATCTCAGAGTGATCTGGACGGAGTCCAGTGAATCTGTGAAGGGGTTTAAAAATTATTGTGGCAGTGAAACATCTTTCCATCCTCAAAGACTTTAAGATGAGAAAGGGTAAATTATCAAAATACACTAAAGATAGGCCCATCTCACAAACACGATTCTTCTTTGAATTAAAATAAGTTTATCTTTAAATTTGCTCGCCTCAACTGTGACTCCCCCAAAAACAGGTTCATATTTGAGAGATGAACTTTTCTGCTCCTCCTCCTTCTGCCTAATAATATTTGTGACACAATGTTTGCTACAACAGAGGGACTGATATCCAGCCAACATTGTATAATTTCTATTACATAGTTATGACCAAGTTATAACATTGACTCTGCATTGTTTAATGTGTTTGATGCCAATTTAAATTATAAATAAACTTAATTTGATTTTGCTTTTAATGAATGAATTTCACCGTTTCGGAAGGAAACACTTCGATTACCTGAAATAGTTACTCCATGTGGCAATAAAAAGCATCTAGTGAGCGCGTGTAAGACAACAGTAGCTTACTTGTTTTGAGATAGTGGCTGCAAAGGACCTCTAGAGGATAGGTTTGGTTTGGGTACACAGACGACATGGACTGACAAGCCTCTTTCATTTTGCTTTCTTCGTGTGGCAGCTGCAGTAAAAGCAGATTTACAATGGAAAGGCCCTTTCATGAAAAACACTGCGAATACGTACGTTCTTTAAGCGTCAAAACGAGGCCGACACAAGAGAGGGTGCACTTACTTTCGAAAGACATTTAATATAATCAGCCGAGAGCTTCTTGTGCTCCTCTCCTGGCACGGGCTCAGTGAGAATCATGGCCTTCTCGAACGCCGTTATCAACTGATCACCACAAAATGAAACACAGCAGGCGCATGTAAACAACTTAAACCGGCTGTAAATTCCCAAGATTACGGTAAGTACATATTACAGTACTTTGCCAATTACACACAGCTGAGCAAATGCCAACATGTGAGGTAAAGCTTACATGCTGTTGAGTCTCGTTGTCCTGCTCCTCGTCATTGATGCAGTCGGAGAGGAGATGGGTCATCTTTTGCAGTAACTGCACCAACTCCTTCTTATCCACACCCTCTTCCTCCTTCAGCTGGACGAGCTGGAGCCAAACCTTAGCCAGCTGTACACAAACACAGGAGAGATTAAATTTATGGTGTGAAAAATATATATTAGTTAGTTGTTGCCACCAAATCTGCATGCTAGACATTTGAAATGCACACACCTTCAAATATTCCCTGTCAGACTGGTAAATATCCGACAGCTTTTTGATCATGTCGTAGCTTTTAGTTTTATCCGTCCTGTGAACAGAGAGAGCATAAGAGACAGAAATGTGCCTTTACACAACAAGGAACATAAAAAAAAAAATAAAAATGTAGTTGTACGATACAAACATATGAAATAATGAGTATGAATTTTCAAGAGCTTATTTCTAAGTGTTTCTTTATGAGAATCCTACAAGTTTGAGATGCCAATGATGCCTGGTTGGCTACCGATTATCAAAAACCTGCAGTCAGCTGCTTAAAGCTTGTGGCTTTAAAACAGGGTCATCAAAATAAAATTCACAAGTGGCACACCCTCAGTTTTTGTGTCATATTTCTGTTTTTTTGTGACCAAAAGCAGAAATATGTTTCTGTTTTTGTGTTGTATTCCCAAACAACCAAAGTCAAAATTTGCTCATGTAGGTAGGAACAATTCAGCAGTCAGTGAGCAGCAATAGGTGAGGGAGGGGCTGTCTGTTCTGCATGCTCTAAAAAAATACAGAGATAACTGTGGTCACTCCAGCACTAATATTAAGAGTAGTTTAATAATCGCAGAAAATGTTTAGTGTATTATTTTAGTAGTTTTAAAGCTGAGTTAAACACATTATATTATATTATATTATATTATATTATATTATATTATACTATATTATATACACATATTACTTACTTTGCATAAAGCTCCACAAGCCTCTGGTAGACACTAGGCAGCTCATCTTTGAAATCCCACTGATCAGTATTTTCATAAAGATTTGCTAAACCCTGCAAATATACACATTACTGAAATAATTGAAAGTAGCACAATGCAAAACACTCTGTGTGAAAATAATTTGCATAAGGCTACATGGTTTCAGGGTTGGGCATCCCAGTTCTAGATGAAGACACCTGGAGATAAACTTACCTGCCAGGCCAGCAGCTGCTCAGGCTCCAGCTCCACCGCCTTCCTGTAGGCCGCTTGTGACTGATCGGGTTGTTCCAGTTCACTGGCTGCCTTGCCGATGAACACCCAGGCATTGTAATTGTTCTTTTCAAGTTTCAGAACAGCCTGAAACCACATTTAGGAGCGCAAAATCAGCTCTAACACCCATCTTCCTCCCAGTAGGTGGACTCCATTAGCTGTACTTCTCAAGAGTATTGGGAACCAAGGCAATTTACCTTGCAGTGCTTTAAGACTTCTTTGAACTCTTTGTTGTTAATGGCCTCTCTGGCACTTTTCAAAGCGGCTTTCACTTCTTTATTGGACATCTTTAGGAGGCAGACATTTACAGTGAACACTGAAAGAATGCTACAAAGCAATTTCCAACTATTTATTAGCAAGAAGCTACAAGTTGGATAGTTAACATACCACAGACTGAAATTATACCAATTACACCAAATGACACCAAATTCAGGCCAACTATGTGCTGCATTTTATTGGTGCTGCGAAACAGCAAATAAATAGTCTATTTCAAAGGCCGATAAAGTGAGTTTTGGGTTATTTAAGCTCTTATGAGACAGATGTTCTAGCCCATAGTTAACAGCAGCCAAATAGGATTAATTTAAATAAAAAAACCCCGGTGCTTATTTTAAGATGTACAACTGGCTTGGTTGAGCTGAAAACAGCTGTAAACTATACAATTATAAATAAAAATCTTTGCATAAAAAGCTTACTGTTTACAGACGACTCCAGGGCTCGCACGAATGAGACGGAAGTAATACCTGCTGCGTGGCGGATTTTTCAAAATAAGATGACTTGTGATTTGACACAAAAACAAACAATTTAAAGTCTTTTAAAGTTCGTGTGTAGAGCAAGGGATGTGTCAAGGGTGGAAGCAATTATCCAGGTTTAGTTAAAGATGAATTAAATTGAATCAAGTGATGTTATCCTGAACATATGGACTTTAAGGGGCCATAAACAGTTTTGGGTGGCCCCACGTTAAGATGAGTTTGTCACCCACCAGTCACCACAGCAGCAGCATTTTAAACAACCCAATTTTATTGGTAGCATGTTCTGCATTTGTCATCCTTAGTTTTATTTACTCAAACCCCAACAATTCAATTGACCATACCACATAATTTGCTTTACTTGACTTCAATACACCTCACTTTGTTTATAAAATAGCAGTAAGTGAAGTGCCTTCCACACCTCCTGATTTTTGTTTATCTTAATGCTTTTAATTTTACAACCAGGTCAGCACATTTTATAGGTGATTTTAAACAACAAAGAGGCAGAACATTAGAGTAAAATAAAAGATACGATTGCCTGACACCAATCTCTATACATATGTAGATCATAGTTAGAAATACAATAGAAAAAGCCTTTACTGACCTGCCCAACTGGTGCAAATGACACATAAAACAAAAGGTTAAAGTAATTTTGCAGCTTAAAAACATTTGCCATCGCTTTAGTTAAAAAATGTCCTTGAAGAGCCATGAAGCCATGTATCAACGGCTTTTTCATTGGCCAGGATGTCCTTTTGCCAGTCCATGTGCCACCTGAGGTTAGCAATGACCTCCGTATAGTTTCTCCCCAAACTATCCCGCCACGCAGCAAACTGGTTTTTATTGTAGAGATGGACAGCCAAAGAGACTTTTGGATAATCTACAATGCTGCGCAACAGTTTGTCCAGCTGAGCCTGAACGTCTAGGAATCTGAGAACCACATTGTGCAGCTCATCCTTGTCCACTGTGACATCTGCAAAAGAAAGGATACAGAAGGGGCATTCAAAACCGGCCATCGTTGTGAGTTTCTCTAAAGGTATTTATGAGAAGTAAGTGAAATAGTTTGCATGGCTAAAAAAACTCACTGAAAAGTTGCGGGGGGACACTGATTCCGTCTGCATAGGCAATGTATTTCCAATGTCCAACTCTAAGCATATATGTAGAGGCATTGGCATTGCATCCATGATATTCACTCAATACCCACTCTGGGTGTTCGTTCTTGGACACATTTCTGGATGTGGATATCAATGGCAGGACAGAGTGGCCACTTAAATTCCCCACAGCTGAGATACCAGCAATCTCTGTAAAGCAAGCAAAGAGTTCAAACGCTGAAGATGTACGTCTGCTATTGCCGAAACTTAAAACAGGTTTTTCTCCTTTCCTACCAAGCACAGTGGGATAGAGATCAACCAAGGACACAAGCTGGTGGACCTGCAGCCCAGACTTTAGCCCAGGACCCATGAGGAGGAGGGGGACACGAGAACTGCCTTCGAACATTGACATCTTATAGAACTGCCGATGCTCCATGGCTAGCTCTCCATGGTCGGCTGTGAATATCAAAACAGTGTTGGCCAGCAGGCCTTTCTCCCTCAGAGCTGAAATCACCTGACCTGAAGAGTGGTGATCAGAATCAGATGTCTGGAGCATGTTTCACAATATCTGTACTGTGGAAAAGACAATAAATTAAAATGTTCTTTTAAAACAATAAATATATTTTCCCCTTTGCAGGCCACGATGCCACAATCCCTCTGTTGTTGCTGCTGCACCTTTTCCTACAACACTTTTTTCTTCCACTTAACTTTCAATGAACAAGGCTGGATAAAGACCTCTGGGAACAACCAGCTTCTTAAGAAATGTTCTTTTGTGACGTTCTCTCCTTGTGGAGGGCGTCAACGGACATCTGCAAGACCTACTGACTGACCTTTGAAGACCATTTAGAGGCTCTTCTTAGAATTAGCTGATTAGGGTGTGAAACCAGATGTTTCCACAATTTGACTTTTAAGTAAGTTAAATACATTTAGACAATGGTTTGTTGGTTTTCATTTTCTGCAGTGTTGACATATTTCACTGTTTGTGTAATGAATCACTGTAATATGTGAGTTTCACAGTCTGAAACAACTGACAAAAAAAAGAGATGCACTTGATATGTACTTGTCAATGCTTTCATGAATAAATAGGAATACTCTTGTCTTCATTTCTGTTGGAATCAAGTTTTCTTTTTCTTTTTTTTTTATGTGCCCTGTAGTCCTTACCACGCTTTAATGTGTCAATAATCTTACTCCAGTTTCTTCCAAACTCTTTCTCTCAACTAACCCAGCATGGCATCTGCTTCCGCACACATGGCGTAGTAGAAGGTCCGAATGTTTTTGATTTCCTCCTCAGTGAAGTTGCTGCTGCAGTTTTTGGTGAAGGTGGAGTAGTAGTCAACAGGATGCATGGCAGCTATAGGCAACCATTTAGGAACCGAGACAAGCTCAGAAGACACCTGTGAACACGGAAAACAAAAGTTATTCAGTGAAGTGGTGCAAAGTAATCAAGGTGTAAAACAATACTGATAAATAAAGAATAACGATAAAAAGAGAATGCCTTTGTGAGCCAGTATGGCGAGCTACGGAACGTGGATCCTCCAGCTGTAGGACCCAGAGATTCAGTTCTATAGGGATGAGGCAGGTTGAGGCCGAGATAAAGAGCAAAAGGTTCTTTTGAAATGGCAGCTGTTTGGCGGATCCACTGAGCAGCTTTATCTGTGTTCTTCCAGTCTTTTTCCATAATTCTTCTGGTTGACATGTTGCCAATAAGTTGGGCAACAGGTCGGCCTTCCTGGCGAAGAAGGAACTGGACATCTCGAGTCCAAGCCTCGACTCGATTACTGCAGCGCATGGGAAAAAAAAAAAAAAATTATGGGTAACGACACTTATGGGTAACGACACAATCAGGTCTGTCAGAAAAGCCTATCATTGTGTCTTACCCACCTGACTGAGTGACTCCCTGAGGTGTAATCCAGCTTTCCCAGCATCTTCGTACGATATCCGTTCCTCTCCAGCAAATCCATCCACGTGGTTGAGTTTGCATCTAAGCACTTGTAGTTGTTCCAAGACTGACTGAGGTGAACATACTGACCACTCCACATTGCTGCAGAAAAGGATGAGGAAATCAATCAGATATCTCTTCGTTTGAATATCATGGAAACGTATTATTATTATTTATAACTAAATGTACCTGCTCTTGAAGGGCAGCAGATGGGCGAGTTTGTGTAAGTATTGAGGAAAACAGAGCCCAGCTCCCGGAGATAATTTATATACGGGAGCCGCACAACTTTGCTGCCTGGTTCAAACGATAGTCGACCATCCTGAAACAAACACACACACAAACACATAAGTACCAAGTTTTAATATAAAATAAAAATAAATAAATAAATAAAAAAATGAGGGTGATGTAATGCAGCCTAAAATACAGAATATCACTGTTCACAACGCAAAACATCAAACTTGTAATAAACAAATCATACTTACAAATGCGTCACTCATCACCATAACAATGTTCGGTCTGGTAACGTTCTGGCTGCTTTCACCACAGCCTCGGAGGAAGAAAATAAAAGCCAACAAAAACATTTTATCCCTTTTATTAATATCCTTCAAAATAATGCATTTTCTTAGGTCAAATAAAGCATTTGTCAAAAAGTAATTAAATTAATCGGCGCAAAAATAAAACCTTTTTCCCTGTCGAGATTTTCACCGAAGGGATTCATATCCGGGTGGAGTTTTCAAAATAAGAGTTTTCTTAACGTTAACTTTCCAGCAACGGCACTTGAATGTAATAGGCTTGGAGGATTAGATAAACAAGGGAAAGTAAAACAAAAATAACACAACTATGCAATATTTACCACCTTTAATGTTTTAAAAATAAAAAGAGCTCTTACAAATTACAAACTAAACACGGTTCAAACAAACTTTTTAACATGGCAAATGAAAACTCTAGAGGGCAGCATTTATCTATGTACCACAATATTGCTGAGCAAATTCTGCAGCCATCACAACTATTTTTGTATATTTTGTTGTATTAGTGAAATTGCTACTGTTAGCATGATTGTAAGCAACTTAATATCTAGTTATGGTAAATTACCAAATTTGTAGTTGAGTAATGATGCTGAAGAAGACATGTGATTCAAAACTCCTGACTTGTGATCAATTTAAGAGTGATCACGCTTACTTTCAAGGACTGTGAGATGGGTTTTTTTTTTTTTTTATCTTTATTGTGAAATCTAAAGTAATTGAGTTGATTAAACTTCAGCTGCACTGTCCTGCTCTGAACAGAAAAAAATATATGCACAACTTTATATTATGAAATGTATGAAACCTTTATTCTATTAAAGAAAATACAACGTTTTGTGGCGGAGAATTCAGCATCTTTACCTTAGATTAAGACCTGCCTAAAGACCTTGGTTAAAATTGTACAATATTATCCTTTTTTTTTATGTATGAGTATATTAAAGAATGGGAAAGGAGGATCGTTCAAAGTTAGTTTGTAATAACTAACTTTGAATAAATATCTGTTTTAACAATGTTATTAATAAGAAATTATAATCTCCACATGACACCATAATTTGTTTGAGGAGAAGCAAAGGCCTTGGTTTCTGCGGCATTCAACAGGTGGTTCTGCAGCTCATGCTAGCAACACTGATGGCCACGGGGTGGCGCTTTGAGTCTTACGAGTTGTTTTTCTGGAAAAAGAGAGCTCAACACAAAAGGAGCAGTGCTCATCTTTGCAAAGATCATTTCATAATTAACATAAGGGAACATATCAGATATTTTAAAACCCTTGAGAACACTGTATCCTGCAGTCTCTTCGTGGATATGTTCCGTTTCCAGCCATTTTGCATGGCCTTTAATGCAGGCATCATGCAAAATGCAGCACTGTTGATGTGACAATGCTCAGCTGTAGAGATAGTAAAAGAAACGTTGTGTTAAACCCTGGAAGCTGCAGTCTTACGCAGACACCGAGAAGCAGGAGTAAAAGCGATCTTGAAGCTTATCCAAACGACAGCTTTATCAGATGATGTATAGGCATCCCGTCCTTATATGGTTTTACAATATTGTGACTGTCATTACATGACAAAACCCTGACCTTATATGGCTTTCATTGAATCATATAAAGCACTGTGCTGCATTATGTGCACTAAGAGGGAGCAGAATGTCACCACATCCCAACACAGAGAAAGGATTACACATTACACTTTGATTTTTTTGTTGTTGTTGTTGTTGCTTAGTTGCAAAATAAGCACGTTTAAACCATCGTTTATTTAGGAATACATATCTAATGTTGCAGCTGATTTGAAAAGCCTCACCCTCACTGCGACGTGTTTTTACCAAGCGTAAACCTGTTTACTGAATGTGAGCCGGGCCACACTCCTCTGCTGTCTGCCTTGTTCCAGAAGGCAGGAGGTGGGAGGGCAGCAGCGCCCGGCGCATGCGCACATGGTTGTTTTTCACCCAGCCTTGTCGCTTAAAGTGAGCGGAGCTTCGGGGTTTTCCTTGTCTGTGACTGGAGACCATCAACAGGATAGGCAGATGATAACAGCATCCACTGCTGTTAATCAGCCCTCACATAGCTCAATGAACTGCTCAAAAAGAAGCCACTGATCGTGCCTGCTGCTTTTTGCAGGGCAGGGATACTGATCAGTGTCCACAATCTGCATCCCCCTTACCCTCTTTTTTTATCCTTATGAGATCATTTTTTTCATAGACTTCTGCTTCAGAGCTCAAGGTCTCCTCTCCGCCATGGTGCTAGGAAAGGTGAAGAGCTTCGTCGTAAGCTACGACTGTTTCAATGACAGCAACGTCCCCGTGTTCTCCAGCGGGGACTGCGTCTCAGGGAGGGTGATCATCGAAGTCACCGGAGAAATCCGCGTCAAGTCTCTCAAAATCCACGCGAAGGGTTTCGCAAAAGTTCGCTGGACCGAGTCGAGAAATGCTGGATCCAACACTGCCTACACTCAGAACTACACAGAAGAAGTGGAGTACCTAAATCACAAAGACATCTTAATTGGGCATGAGAGAGGTAAGTTTCTATTCGTATTTGTCGCAAAGTTTGGTAGAATCAGTGATGCTTCCCGGGGGTCATGGCAAATGACTATAAAATTAACTAAATAACCGAGTAATTGTGTGGCCTCTATCGTCTACAGTTAGACATATTTGAGTCTTTTACTTTTTGACAATCTCCCCTTCCTTCCTTGCTTGTTTGTAGTCAAGGTGTCAGAATGAATGACAGCATCTCTATAGCGTCTATCTTTGTTTTTAACGTACTTCTTGCGTAAAATGTAAATAAACGAAATGTTCCGCCACAGTAGAGCACATTGGAGACTTAACATGACGAATGTTAAGTTTTTGTTAAGAAATGTTATCGGGAAACAACCTCGAAGTTTCCCCTATTGTTCAAAGCGGTTCAATCCTGTTCAGAAAACTGGATTGAGAGTGGGCGGAGCCACGGCGCATCCCCTCCTTTGCTCGCTTGTGATTGGTGGAGATGCTCTTACGTGTAGTCAATGACATCATGGTTTTGCAGAGTGACAGACCACTCAGCAACTTTTTTAAATACGGAAAACACCTGCAGAATATCACTGCGGAACCCTTTTCAATTGAGTCTTTTAGCATTTTATGTGTAAGAAACTTGTGTTGCCCTCATTCAACGAAACTGTGGCGTTGTTTTCATCTCGGTAGCTAATGTAAATATCCTCAGTGCTCCAGAGTGGCTTTAGACAAGAAAATAAATGGAATTAAGCTAAATAATAATAATAATTACACGCATTGTGACGGTGTTCCGTGTACAATAAAGTGGTTAATTGTTAGAAACGGGTAATAGTTGCGGGTTGTAGTCTGCGGTGCCGGAGCCTGCGGCGCCGCGCAGTGAAAGAGCCCTGCGCTGCCGCTGAGAAGCTGCTCGCACCGGTTTAGGCCGGTCTCCTCCTGTTGGAGGCTGCCGTGTGAGTGACAGATCCGCACTTGTTTACCACTCTGCTGCTGCTGCTAGGGGGGAGGGTGTGCTGAGCTGGCAGAGACAGCTTAGCAAAACTATCCTCTCACTAAAAATTGCATTAAGTTTTCGTTTTCACAAGCTTAGCGAATCCCTTTTCACCTTTTTATGGAGTAAAAATCCGAAACTTTCTGTTTCTGTTATGTGACGATGATGCGTTGCTTTGCCTACAAGCAAGTATGGAAAACAATATTTTAGCTTCAGTACTTTGTGCTATTTCCTAAGAGGTAGAATTAACATTTCTATAGATGGGTTTTTACTTTGATTGGCACTCAAATCACATCCTTAATATAATTGATTACAAACCCTCTTAAATTTGAATGACCCATCAATTACGTATTTTAATTTTTTTCCCAAATATTTACACTTAAAGTAATAATGCAGGATAATATAAGTGTTTCTACTGAATAAGTTCCCAAAATATCTACATTTTTTTAAAAGTTTACCATAACTATTCCTTAAAGATTTGTAGTATTTTTGTCATGACCTCACCAAATTCTGCCCAGGTGGCCTTAGTCGTCTTTGGCAAACAGCTTTTGAAAGATTTTGGCATTGTTTTGGAAGCATTCAAGTTGGCTTTAAGTTTCTATTGAAGGAATCAATCTTATACTTTTCTAGGTCACACTTTAATTCTGGCACTCAAAAATTGAAAGTCACCACTCACGCAGTTTCGTGACTTATAAAACACGAATCAAACGACTACAAAAATTGTTAAAACTTAGATGTTTAATATTCAAACATTCAGAATGTATAAAAATTGCAAAGCAAACTAGAAAACCGAGCTGGCAAAAGTATGGGTCTTTCAGATTAAAAAATATTTAGAAACCATGTAAATTATCTGGGGTATTTTGTTTTTTATTCATACATAATCAACCCTCTTTCTAATCGTTCAACTTCTTTAATCTCCCTTTTTTAACATTTTTCTGCTGTTTGTCTCTCAATACAATAATTTTTTTCCAGACAGATTTAATTGTAAAACACGTTTATTCTCTTTTTGTCTCCCCCACCCTGTTTTTTTTTTTTTGTTTTTGTTTTTTTCGTTTTCCTTCTTGATATGATTTTTCAGATGCCTTCGTAGAGCATTTTGTCCAGGTATGGTATACATGTGTTTGGAATATTGTCCTCCTTGTTTTTCAGACGATGACAACTCGGAGGAAGGACTCACTACCATCCATGCAGGAAGGCATGAGTACGCATTCAGCCTCGAGCTTCCACAGACGTAAGTGGTCTGGTACAACGTGGAACCGACAGACCATGTGTTCATTTTTCACCGTACTTGGACGAACGTTTGATTTTTGGTGTTCGTCTCAACCTTTTCTCTCCTCTCTGCGTCTCTCCTGCAGACCTCTGGCTACCTCTTTCGAAGGAAAGCATGGCAGTGTGCGCTACTGGGTGAAGGCTGAGCTCCACAGGCCATGGTTGCTGCCATTGAAGACCAAGAAGGAATTTACAGTCTTTGAGCACATTGACATCAACACTCCTTTATTGCTGGTAAGCTCTTCTGAAATTACCCATAGAATTTTGTTTTTGACAAGCAGAAGGAATTTTTAAATGATTTTCTGCTCTTTCTTGTTCAGTCACCACAGGCTGGCACTGCAGACAAGACACTTTGCTGTTGGTTCTGCACCTCAGGTCCTATTTCCCTAAGTGCCAAAATTGAAAGGAAGGGATACACCCCAGGTGAGAATAAGATGTTGGCAAAACCACAGTTTTGTTTTTGTTCTTGCATCATGCATACGTACAAATCCGTTTGCTGCTTTTGTGAATGGAAAGACACCAGTTAATGTCTTTTTTTTCTTTTAATCACACAGGAGAGTCAATTCAAATCTTCGCAGAGATCGAGAATTGCTCGTCTCGCATGGTGGTGCCAAAGGCGGCTATCTACCAGACCCAGACCTTCTATGCCAAAGGGAAGATGAAGGAGGTCAAGCAACTGGTCGCCAACCTGCGGGGAGAGTCCCTGTCGTCTGGCAAAACGGAGACCTGGAACGGCAAGATGCTGAAGATTCCTCCTGTTTCGCCCTCCATCCTGGACTGCAGCATCATCCGAGTGGAGTACTCTCTCATGGTGAGTGCCGGCCTGCGCTGTGTGGAGCGCTCTCTTGCACTTTCCAGGCATTCGGTTCAAATGTCCAGAAATGACAGTCATGCAAACACAAGGGTCTCTGCTTGCATAATGTTATTATCATCACCACCTATTTTCAGAACTGCTATCAGTATAGCATCAATATTTCCTAGTAGACACTGTTTGTCCTGGCTCGGCTTAGACTGCCAGAGCTTGGACTGTACCCTCCACATGGCACTAAGAGCATTAGCCCAGAAGCCTGGGAGCAACACCTGCCCTCTGGGTGCCTAATCTCATTATCATTCCAGCCTAAGCAAACGATTGCTAGACACTGACACGCATATCTAAAATGTAATGTCAAGCTAATTACCTCCATTGCAAAACACAGAACTGATTAGTTTGCTTTACTTCTGATTGATCTTTAAACTGCTGTTGTGTTCAGGTCTATGTGGACATACCGGGGGCAATAAACCTGTCCCTGAACTTACCCCTGGTCATCGGAACCATTCCTCTCCATCCGTTTGGCTCCCGCACCTCCAGCGTCAGCAGCCAGTGCAGCATGACCTGGCTGAGCATGGGTCTACCAGAGAGGCCTGAAGGTAGATTCACTTGATGTTGTGATTGAAATGTACGTTTCTGCTGTAGATAAATCAGGATTTCATTTTAAAACTTTACTCACAGCTCCTCCGAGCTATGCAGAAATTGTGACAGAAGAGCAGAGGCAAGGCCGCCTGGATGCCCCAGCGGTCCGAGAGGATCTGCAGGGTCCTCTTTTGGCCTATATTCACGAGTTCCGCTTCCAACCCCCTCCTCTGTACTCTGAGGTAAGCAGCAAAAAAACAAAACAAAAAAAAAAAATATCATTTGATCACTTGTATTTCAGAAATGATCCGTTCTCTTAAATAATCGCCTGTTTTTCCTCTTTATGTTTCTCCACACCAGATTGATCCTAACCCAGATCACTCTGGCTGTGCAGAGGAGCGCAGGCTCGATGCCTGTCCATCACGCTGAGCGTTTCTTGAAACTTACCCCGAGTGAGTGAGGGTACCTAAAGGAACCGCCTTGAAAGGCTGAACTTTGAACATTTTCTCAGATGACAACGTTGACACAATGCTGTTGAGATCTGGAAAAAGCCGTGAGATCTGACCTACAAAAGACTTGCCCAACGTCGAGCTGGACGGGGCGACGCGTTCCGCCGTTTCCTCAGAAAGAGAAAAAGACTTCTCCGCTTTGGGGTTTCACTATCTTCCTGAGGAATATTCAGCCTGTGTGGAGGCTAGCAGTGGAGCCCTGGTGAGGAAGTTGGAAGAGAAGGAATCACCAAGGCTCAGCCTGCCAAGCTCCTCTTCAGCCTCAACTCTTCTGTATTTGTGGCACATTGAGGATGTGGCTCCTTACACAAAGGGGGAAACTAACCATGTCCAGACTTCAGCAGAATCACTTTAAAAACAGGGGATGATTGAAGGAAAGTAACTGTTCTAACAATTATAGTCTGTATGAGTTAAGGTTTGCAGCAGTGGTTCAAAACAGAGCAAAGACTAATTCCTTTTGCCTCGTGGGGGATTTTTGTTTTGCACATATTTGTTCTTTACTTGAGTTGGGTGGCTCTGTTTAATAATTTTATTTTATTATTTTTTTTTTTTTACATAAATCACTAATAGTTTGCTTTCAGTTTTGGAAAAGACCAGACCGGAAAGAGCAGACTGCAGGCTTAACAGTTGAAACTATCATCTGCAAAATGTTTGACTTTTGAAAACAAAAAAAGACTGAAAAGAACGAAATGCACTGAATTTATGTTGAGCAGTTAACGATTTTTCCGTTTTTCAGTACATGGCGACTAATAAGTTATCTACGTTTTTTTTATTTTTTTGTTATAAGTGTAGGTGGAAGCTGTTAAGTAAGGCGTTGCCTCCGTAGTTTGAACTCCCGTCTAGCTTCCTTCCTTTTGTGTTGCGTAGTTTCTGTTATTCTATCTCTGTATCTTGAACTGCTAATAGCTTTTTCTGGGTTTTTGGTTCCAAGGTTGCTCTGGATTTGGACTAGTGGGGTTGCGGTCCTGCTTTTGTCACTCAAAACGTAGCCGAAAGATAAGTGTGTATTTTAGAGAGAATCAACCCTAAACGCCTGCAGCCCCTCCAGTCCTTGTGCCAGACTATATCAGACTGGCATTACTGCCCTAAAAGCACTGTCTCAGGTGTGTGTGTTTTTTGTTTTGTTTTTGTCTTTTTCACTTGCCAAGTGGTTTTAAAAAGTGGATTTTTTTTATTGCACTGTTAAATTTATATATTTTTTTTTAACTACCAAAATGAGAGAATAGTCTTGCAGACAAGCAAGATAACTTTTGAGAAGAATCACATTCCCTTTTTGTCCTGCTGCACTTACTTACTGCATCCCAACCAACAGACTTTTTGGCAGACCAGTGAAACCACAATGCTAATGATAATATATAAGTACAAAAAAGGGGAACATGAAGTTAGAGGAATGTCTGCCTCTGTGCTGAAGAAGCAAACTCAGCACAAATGTAAAACCGGAGACTGTGCTAAACCTCTATACAGGCTGGTCAGAACAAGTAGTAGTAGGAAAAATGAGTAATACATTGGTTTTCTAACTCATTTAATATAATAGACCACTTGCAATAGAGGTTTGACATGGTCATAAAAGACAAAAAGCAGCACTTTTCTTTTTCTAACAAAAAAAAACAAATAAGCATTCAGTGGTGAAGGTCTGGTTGAAAACGCATAGGTACTAGCAATGTAATAAACGGGCTTTCAGTAAGGCAGTGCTGCTTAGGATATTAAAGCATTATTCACTATGTTTTAATGTTAGAAACTTAAGTTTACATTTATTCTTTTCTGTCTTTGAAACGTAGTTAACACTAGCTCGCGTGTGATCTCTTTTATCAAAATCCTTCTGGCAACTAAAGCAAATGGCTTCTGACAGTGACGGACAAACTGCAGAATGTTCATAAAGTGATCTTATCTTAGTGGCCTTGTTGCAGAAAAAGACCGTAACACGGTTCCTCGTTTCATTCGCCGTCTGCTCTAACCAATGTTCTCATCTGTGTTTGTCCACGCCTGTATGTTCTTTGACCTTTCGATGTTTATTCAAAAAGATGAAAAAGGGAAGAGAAAAAAAAAAGGTCAGTTTTTTTTTTTTAAGTAAGTTTGATAAAGAATGAAACCTTGTCTATGATGATAAATGGTGAATATTATCTTTCTTTTTTTCCATTTTTCGTGGGCATTCTTTGTTTTTGTTTTTTTTGTTTGTTTTTTTTCACAACCATTTTATTTCTTACCCCTCATCCCAGTTTGTGGGTGGCAGCTGTTGATCAGTGTCCCCCACCTCCCACACTCCACCCTCCCTGAGAAACACTTAGCAGACATAGGGTTGTAGACTAAACAATTCCTCGGTTGTAAACTTGTCTAAATGCAGTTTGCAGGTCTTTTTTTTGTTGTTGTTGTTTTTATCTTAGGGAAACTGCGGTATAGAATAAGCTTTCAGGTTTGGTCAGTACCATAGTCCATTTGCTTGGGCTTCAGAAATAGTCCAGTGTCAAAACTAAGCTAAACTCCTGACCTAGTAATAAAGGCAGGAACTGAAATGTTCAGAGATTAAAAAAAATAAAAAATGAAGAAGAAGAAAACTTAGGTGAAGGGGTCTGAAACATTTTAGAAACGAAGTGCAATATTACTCACTGAATTTTCTTTATTCTCCATTTGTTTCTGTTTGTATCTTTTATCTGTTAATCATGATGATGTGTAGTTATTCTATGAATATACTATGTACTGAATGATTTAACCTTTGTTTTGTTCTTCCTTTTGAGTTAAATAAAACTTTAAATTAAAACGAGCAGAGGCGGGTTTTTGTTTACGTAGTTACATCAATATCCTGCACAAGTTTTCTTGTATCCAATCAACCTTTGCACTCAAGAATATTTCTGTTTAATAGTTGTGATAAGTTTTTGTTGGATTCATAACATATTTTCCTCCTTGCCTTTTTATAGAAACAC
The DNA here is from genome assembly GCF_019740435.1 of Gambusia affinis. Lineage (NCBI taxonomy): Eukaryota > Metazoa > Chordata > Actinopteri > Cyprinodontiformes > Poeciliidae > Gambusia > Gambusia affinis. The sequence continues at coordinate 12,347,229 of NC_057870.1, forward strand.
AGAGTTCGCCTGAAACAATGATTAATCTTTTCTCAATGATTGACGCAGATGGGAATATTTTAAGTGGGTAGAGTTTTAGTACCTCAGGCCTCAAATGGCAGAGAAATATGGTGCCACACTGCCCCTAGTGGTGGTTTGAAAACAACACCTTTCACTGCTGAGTTGCATGAAAATGCACTCGTAGTAACTTAACTAAACTAAACACTGCATTCAGTTATGGAATGGCATAATAATGATGTACTTAATTGTGTGAATCAAATGATCAAATCTGGATTCATGCTTTAGGTTAAGAGGGAAAATATTTATGCACGAGATGTTCAACAAGTTGTAGGAAATAAAGAAAGTCAAAGAAGACTTTATTTATTTTTAGGAATGATTTTACCTTAATCCTACCAAACAGGTGGTAGAGTAAAGGCTGACATTTCGGTTGACCATAACATTTCGGACCATTATTTGTTTTTGCTGCATCATCTGAAACAGAACGTAGCTAATTTATAAAGTATTTGTATAATATATAATTGTGTAAAAGCAATCCACTGCCACCTACTTAAAAAAAAAAAATGCAGTTAGCTTATTTGTGGAGAATAATACATGTTTGAGAAAGAACATGCTGTGGCTGCTCCAGGAGGTGCTCTGCTCAAATGAATCCAAAATGTAACTTTTTTGGTGTACACATGATGTGTGGTGGGTTGTCAACACTGCCTGTCAGCCTGAACACGCCTTCTGAAAGGTGGAAAAACACAGTGGTGGAAGCATAATGCTGTGGGGATTATTTCTTTACAAGTGCATACCACACAGATTTATATTTGTAAAACCTCTGAAAGACGCTTCTTAATTTCTTTCATTCCTCTATTATATGCAACTTGATGTTGGTCTGTCATAAAAAATGGCAGTAAAATACACTAAAGTTTGTTTCTGTTTGCACACAGAAAGAATGTATGAAGAGTTTACATTTATTGTACGCAGCATGTTTGGACTAATGTGTCATGTTGGACTTTGTTTGGTTATTAATGACTTGTTCATGTGATTGTCATGGCATAGCCCTTCAACTAACATTTTAAACAGACCTCAAGTGACTTTTAAAGCCATTAACTTTGTGAAGCTGCAGAAAATGTTTGACTTGCAGAAGCTGTAACTCTCTGACTAAAAATAGAGCTTCTCTGGGTCTGGTGAACCGTGACCCATTAGTGATGTTCAGCAAACTGTGCCGAGCCAATCAATTTCACACGTAATGCACAGACTTACATATTACATCAGGGCTTAATACAGATTCATGTTTTGAAAGCTATGAAGTATCTATGTACAAGTCACATGAACAGTTTCGTTGTTCCCAGAATGTGAATGAAAGCGTTGCGTGTTTCTATACCTCTTATATATAGCCAGAACAAAATGCTCAAGTGAAAAGTTATTATTCATTGAATAATTCAACAGAGACGTTTCTCAATCAATTAATCAATCAGTCTGTCTGTGTAGCACATTTCAGCAGCAAAGCGGCTCAAGGTATTTTACGTGATAAAAATACTGAATTATAAAGTTATAACACCATACAGTCAACAATTGAACAAACATTGCATTTTGATGAAAGCCATCACTAAAATCATACTCATCAAATAGTTTGGTCAATGTTGCATAGAAGCTGAATGCTGCTTCTCCACACTTATGATGTCTAAAATACTCTTTTTTTTGTCCAGTTAGTCAATGTAAACTTTACTCCAAATGGAGCAAGATGTTTCTTAATCTTTAAAATAAACTTTTCATGTGAAGAACGTTAATTCAAATCTAGTCAAATCAAAGCTTCAGCAATGACTCAGCATCACTCACCAAGCACTTCAGTTCGCCTTTGTCCCCCCACAGCTCCCACCCTCAATCCCCTGGCCCCTTTTGACTTTTGTGGGCCCTTTGTGAACATCTGACCCCTGTACATTGAAATAGAACTGGAGGAGGGTTCTTTTTCAATGTGCAGGACAATTCTTTTTCAGAGTTTTGATTAGTAAATGCTGACACTAAATAAACCTCAGCTGTTTCCACTCATCAGTTAATCCCACTTACACGAAGCCTTTGGTGATCCAGAATGTCCCAGCAGCTTGGCCTGACCAGGGACCATGAGTGTAGCTGAGGGAGGATTGGATGGAGGCCCCCTGAATGCCGGCCTACCGGTGCCACATCATCACTGTGACATAATAGAAATATACACACATGCAGCTCTGTACTGAAGCATGAACTCTCTCAGCGATGTTAGCTCACGTGTTCCAGGAAACAGAGGAACAAGTTATGCAGCTACAGGCTCCAAAATGTTTGGAGCAGATTTAAATCATCACACAGTGCCTGGATGAAGGTGTGGAAAAAAAACAACATTTTATGCAGTTTTACAAAGACCAAAATAGCCAGAGTGACAGTGTGCTATGTTCCCATGCCAAGACCCCTGCCTCTGTCACGACAAACCCCCAGCATGGTGAGCATTCCTTTCCTCCAAACATCCTTTGCTTGCACTCTGCAGTCCAATCCACCCATAGCCTGCATGTTTGCAATACAAACACAGCTTCAGACGTTTCAGACCTCACAGTTACTACAGTCCAGAGAAGTCCTGCACAGTTTGCACCTCTGTGGGCGTCATTAAAATAGAAGAAGTGAAAAGTGAATGCCTAGTAGGTCAGGGCATTAAAGCAACTGCCTGGTGTCTTTTTATTATGTAGAGAAATATATGCCCGATCATCTTGAAACATGTTCTTGCAAATTCACATGGAGCTTCGGGGGAGCTGCTAGTCGATGCTGGAACAGACGTGAAATGCGAGTGATCCTCGCTGTCAACTTGATTTCTGGCATTTAAGCTGCAAGCCTGCAGCATCAGAGAAACTGTGCAAGCCCTGTTTATCAAGCTAGAGCTTGATAATAGCAGCTGTCAAACCTTGTATGCTTTGAGAATCTTTTCAGAGCTGAGATTGGAAGCAACCCAGGCTTCCTTTTGAAGATGCCCGGCTTATTTTTTTCCGAATGTCATTGACATTTGCATGTATATGTGAATCTATCATGTATTCAAAAAGTGATGGAGTGGCTTTAACTCAGTAATATTTAGACAATAGAGGAGAGGTAACTTAGATTTGTGGCTTGATAATTGATGTTCAGACACAGGCCATTCAATCTTGAGCAAACTTTGGACCAAAGAAGATGCAAAGAAAATCAGTCTGGTGATGCACAAAGCTGGTTTCAGGCACTGCGAGCTCCAAAATATTGATAGATGTAATTTCGCCAAGAGCTGGTTGAACACTGTAGACTTGGTGAGGGAGGACAGTAGACAAATGCAAAAACACAACCACAAAAAAACAACAACAAAAACACTTTTCAGATTTTTGAATCTAAAGAAAATTTAAAATTATAAGTTTTTTTTTTTTTTTTTTTGTCTGCTTCACAGTCATACTTTGTGTCTTTGTATATCATAAATCCCAGTAAGGTACATGGGAAACTAGTTAAGTAGAAAAAACTGACAAGGTATTAATGCTACGAAAACTTTGTAGAGGCTCTGTATCTCCAGTGTTGAAGGGTTTGGTCCTTAGTGGGGTTCTTATTGGGCTCAAGTGTTCTCTAAAATGCCAATATATGAACCACATGCTCCAGCTGATATCTTGTTAAGTACTAAATTAATCATGTGTCTGCCTTCACTGCTTTATATAGTATCTGTAGATTCCTTCGTTGGTGCAATCAGGCAAACAGAAAATCATCCGGGAGAAAATAAGCCAAGCAATGAACGAAATTATCTCATCACCTGGTGGATTTATATCTCCTGTGGTTCAAATGATCCAACATTCCCCTTGAGGCGGAATATTAAATCCTATTGACAGCTGCTATTATCAATAGCAATTTGTGGTGAGCCAACAAAAACACGGAGGGTCAAACTCAAAGTGTTTTTATGTAACCGTCTTCCCAGAGTCTTTGGCCAGGGCTCTGTTTCGAGGGAGCAACAGGGCAAAGCAGAGGAGTGCTGTTTCATCGCTTGTCTTATTTTACCCTGCTGGTCCCCAGTGGAAGTTGTGACAGCTTCCTTTTTTTAGCCATGGCTGACTCATAGCATAGCTCCAAATACCCCCACCCCTCCTCTCGCATGTTTTTTGTTTTTTTGTTTTATTTCCCTGCTCAGCTTTATTCCTCACTCTCTGTAGCTGCTCAGATTCTCCTGAGTCACAGGGAGAAGCCAACCATCTCCCACCCCAGGGAGACTCGCTCGCGAAAAACAACAGGTGCAGATGGAGGGCCGATGCAGAGGGCGGGATGTCTGCTGGGAAGCATGTCCAAACCTCCCTGTCATCTCGCACTGTTATTTCACCCCTCGGCCTCCAAGCATCCAATCTGTCACCTCTTTCCAATCTCTCTAAACTTTCTAACCCCTGTCTGCCTATCAGATCACCCCTGCTCCCACTCTGCCACTTCTCTACTTCTCTAGTTCTTATCTTTTCCCACACTCCTCCCAACAAACTGCATTTTTTTTCCCCCAGGCATATTATTAATTGTCCTCTACAATCTATGCAGCACAAACTTATCACACTGATGTTGTGTTGGTCCCTATTTTAGATAAATACATTTTTTTTTACGGCGGCGACTGTACGAAATCATCTTGTCTTAGGCGGGATGCCGGTTTGAATCCCTACTCTGTCTGTCTCAGTCATTGTATCCTTGGGCAAGACACTTCACCAACGTTTACCTGCTGCTGGTGGTCAGAGGTTCCAGTGGCACCAGTGGATTGCAGTGCTGGGGCTACAATGTAGCAGCTTTGGGGTCCTCTGGACATGACAAACTGCCGTACAAGTACAGGCCATATATAAGTCAGCAATTCTTCCTGATGGGACTGAAGTAGAAACTTTTGGAAGGCATGTGTTTTTGCACCATATGGTGTAAACCCAACAGAGCATTTCAGAAGAACATCAAGCTTGGAGTCAAACATGGTGGTGGCAGTGTAATGGTCTGAGGCTGCTTTTGCTGCTTCAGCATTTGGAAGACTTTCCATAGTAAGTCAACAAACCTGGAATTAAGGATATTAGGGTTGTTTGGCAGCAGGGCAGTGATTCAAAACACAACAACAAGACCTCCTCTCACTGCCTTAAAAGACAAAATGAAGGGTTTGGAGTGACCTTAGCAAAGCCAGGATTTATGAAGAAAATGGTTGACCTGGATATTGAAGTTTGTAACAAAGCATCGTGTGTGTGATGTAAAGTCTCGTTGAGCATTAGAGCTGTACCATGAGTCACGTGACGTCATGATGTGGGATCATGAGGAACATTTGAAATCATGATGCACGCCATGCTAAACAAGAAATGTTCCCTCATCCCGATGTGGAAAACATTCAAAGCATGAAAACCAGACCCTGTTGAGAGTGTCAGTGGACTTCCAGAGAACTACAGGGATCAGGAGGCTATGTTTGGCTTCCTCATGTTGGTCCAGAGATGTCTGCTATTAATGGGGTGCAAGACAACAAAACATAAGACTTCAGTTTCTCAACCCGTTAAATATGTTCCCAGATGTCCTCTATCATCAGCTCATGTTCCAGACGTTTCCAACTGTCTGGTCTGGACCTGATTGGACATGGTTAGTATTTCCCCATAGATATGACTTTGCCCATCGGGTTATACTGACAGATAAACTACTTAGTCACCCTAAGTAATTTATTGATGTTTGAGAAGCAATAAGAAAGTAATAACAGGAGGCTACATGTAGAACAAAAATAAAAGATTTGCACAAGCCAGTAAGCATGAGCCAAATTGTCCCAAAACAACTCGATGAGCAGTATCACAAGTTGATGACAGCAAAACACATTAATTATATAAAAAAGACAGCTCCTGAAATCTTAAAGGAATTTAATTTGGCTTCATAATAACAAGTAACACATTGGTATTACACAAGAGATAAATAGGATAATATCATGAGCTAATCTTATTAAGCTGTGAAGACAATGGGGCTTACTCATTCCAAGGACTATCTGACATTTATAACATTTCTTTCTTTAATCAAACTCCTTATAAACTATCCTGTTTTACTTTTACTTTCTCCTCTCTCTCTCAGGGTTACACAACTTCTGACTCTCCCGCCCATTTCTGACCTACTTATCAGGACTGCACTTTGAGGGTCCTGTTATCCTGAGGTCAGGGATTCTGTTTCATTCAATATAAATATATCAACCAATAAGAAAACAGTGGGAGCAATTCCAACAAATATGTATTTTGTTTTGTCCTCTCAGTCCACATCATGTCTTTCTTTAGTACATTCATTTTTCTTCGTCGTTGTTGTCATAATAACCTAGTTCCTTTGTTTAAGAAATACATGCATGAACAAAGACCAAATAATTTTAGGCCAAGGGCAGCCCTGCTCTGGTTTGCACCAGTTCTGTGACTCATTTTAATCTCTTAAAGCGACTTCCAAAAGAAAAAAAAATAGAAAGGTCTCATTTTATCTGAGTCAGTATTTGGCACCTCATCTCTTTTCCCTCCAAACGAGATCCGCAGCACCGAGTGCTGTGCTGAGCAGACGGAGAGGAATGTGTGACACATAAATGAAATTGCTCCCTGACCAACACACACTGCAAATTCAGACTCTCCTTTATTTTTTTATAGCAAGCTACGAGTCATCTAGGCTGCTTAGTAATCAGATTAATCAAATAGTTTTTTTTTATTTTGTTCATGATCTTTTTTTTTTTTTTTTGCATTTCTTTTCGCAAATCAAATACACTCATAAACACAAAAAAACAAAAAACAAACAAAATGGAATTATCACAGAAGTAGAAATCGAGGAATCCCTGTCAATGGCAAAAGCAAAAGGTAAAGAGAGTAAACGTTTAGATGGAGGGTAATCTTTTTATATCTACACTGCTTGCACTATACAACATTATACAATCAAAGTCAAACAGCTGTCTCTTTTCTTTATATTTCTACAAAAAAATCTCCAAGGATAAACTCCAAAAATGATTTATCTTTCTAAAATTCTCCACAACTTTCCTCATCCAGTTTGTTCACTAAAGCTCTCTAACAAACCTCTTGAGTCCTCCATAGAATAACTTTACTGTTACTGAGATTAAATTATACAAGTTACTCAGGAGCCAACTAGTTTAACGTGATTTAATTTAGTTATTGGAGTAAAGGAGGATAAATGCAAATGCATGCCACACTTTTCAGATGTTTACTTGCACAAAAAGGTTTTTTAAAACCATGCAAGATGCATGTTCCTTTCACAACTGTCTTTGTGCTGGTCTGCGACTGCCACACAAAATCCCAGCAGAAGACCTAGTCTATGTACGCAACCTGACAAAATGTGAAAAAGCTTTTCACTTTGAAGCTGCTGACTAAAAATAAAGTTTGACTTTTAAAGAATGAGTCCACTCGCCCCATTAAACAAGCCCTGAAAACATTAACTCAACCATAAATTCCACAAATAATCTACTAAATTAAAACTTCAATGAAATTAGTAAAAAACCCGTGACAGAATCTTGCAAAAACAATATGACAATATGAAGTCAAAAACATTATTATATTAAACGTGAATGAAGATTCTATACTAAATGTGTTATTTTGCATAAACACTCGATCATAAAGCTTCGGACGTCCCTCTTTCAGGAGGTTTTCCTTCATTGTCCTCTAAAGCTACAAGCACGAAGTGACAGGTGGAGTCTGCAAACATCATAACCTGTGAAGCATGCAGCGTATGAAAAGCTCACGCTAACTTTTCCTGGGAAACATTTTCGTGGTACTAATCGAGTGTGAATTGTTTAAGTGTGAAGGGCTTTTTTCAAAGCAATAAATGTTTTAGAGGATAATTCAAGAACAATCTTGGTGTAAGTTACAGTCAAAATCTAAACTGAATATTGACTATTTTTCACCAAACAAATGCCTTTGCTTGACTTGGTCAGCCGTCTGGCCTCGCTTCCAACTCTGACTGCCTTGTTTCTGACGTTTCATCGCTAACTCCCAACAAAAAGTGACATTGTTCATAGCCTGGACTGACCCACGGCCATTGAAATGCCGGATCAAACCAGCTGGATCTGGCTGAACACACGCAGAGGAACTCGTGTGACGTTGTGAATTTCTCCCTCTGATGTGTCACTTCCTTTGATTTGTAAAGGTCACAAAGCTTTTTACTGAGGTCACCACTCATTCTTCTCTGAAGTGACCGTCCTCTGCTTCCCTTCTTCTTTGCCTCACTGATGTTGGGCATAGAGTTCACACTGCATTAACTTCTCTAAATTTTGTCACATTGCAAACGCACGCGTCGGTGGATTCTTAGGGAGGATTGCGCGTCAGACCAAACGCAAAGCATCTGTGAAGTGGAAGCAAAACTCTGTGAGAGTTTGAAAAGTTTTCACAAATAAAGAAATTCACCTCCTCTGAGCCAGGAAGCTCATGCTCAGTCAGACGGGATGAGGAGGCGGCATGTGAGCACAAATCTTTAAGCCTTGCCAAAGATTCTCAACTATATTTAGTTCTGGTTTGATCAAAACCAGTCCCTCCCTCAGAGTTTGTGGCTGTGTGTTTGGGGTCACTCAACTTTCTCCCCATTTTCAACCAAACCAGGAACTACATCTTCACACCTTTTCTCATCAGCCTAAAGAAAACCCTCTCCACAGCATGGTGCTGCCATCAACATGCTTTACAGTGGGGAAGTTGTGGCAGACATAATTTGAAAGCGGGTTCTCCCCAACAAATCTCCCAAGACTTCACAGAGCAAAATGTATACAGATTATGTTGCAAACACAGAGGCAGTCCATAAAGGAAAGTCTGGATTTTATATTTGTTCATATCACATAGAATTATTTAAAAATGTGCAAAAATTTCTTGTATCATTAAAATTCGGGGAAACGTTCAAAGGAAATAATTTTTGACAGTGTGAGGCTACCGTGAGAGCCAATGCAATATATGGTGGTACTCTCATGACAGACACACTTGGAACTTCAAACGTCCTTCTTTTTTAAACTAGCTTTCTTCTATGCCACCTTTTTAAAACGGCACTTCCTGAGCTCCTCAGAGATCGTGACAAGTTGGTTTCTATCTCTCCCACATGTATCGGGTTGTCACAGCAGAAGAACCATCTTGTGGGTGATAAACAAAAACTGGTTTCAGCCTGATGGACTAAGTGACGCAGAGAGAGAAAAGACAAAGACAGAAACAGAGTGGGATAAGAAAGTTACATAAACTCTGGATCGTGGCCCAGAGTGAGGTCTGCTCTTCCAGAGATACACAGTAACAAGTTCCTTATTTAAACAACTCATTACAACCAGTATGTCCTCATAGGTAAACCACGAAACAGACAAATCATTCGAACTAAACAAATGAGTACATTTGATGTCACGCCACACACAAACGTATGTGTGTACATACATACATGGCTGTACATGAGAGGACTCCCTGACAATGATGCATAGACACAGAGGAGACCGACTAGCTGTCCTGCCAAACAGACAGCATAGTGATAACATGACAAATGTCATTGGCAGGCACGAACCACTCCATCCACTGCTGCCGGCGAGGCACAATCCAGCATTTACACTCTCTGGTCCGTCGGGGCGGCAGCTCCAAAATGGACTGCATTACTTCTCACCATTGCTGAATCACACACTATTATAAAATATGGACCTCAAAACCACAACAGAACAAAAAAAATCCTTACATTTTTGTTTACTTTAGTTTTTTTTTTTAAATCTCTGTGCAGTTGAAGCCAGAGGGGTCAGAGTGTCAGCCTGCTTCGTTTACATCAACAGGCCAAGGCAGGCCATTCCATCACAGCACACAGATATCCTCTCATATACTGCCTGACTACTGGAAACTCTGCATGGACATTGTGAAATATCACGTCATCTGATCTGGGTTTGGGTTTCTCACTGCCATCACCACGTTCTCAAATAAATGATCTAATTTCTGAATAACTTAATCAAAGTTAGCTCGGCTTACTGTTTGCCAAACATAATTTGTTAAGCCTTAATAAGTACGTTAATGAATAGAAACAGTCAAATTATTTTGTGTGTGACGTAAGATAGATATGTAACTTTGATAATATGTTGTCTCTGGTGGAAAAAGTTGACCTTTTTTTTTATTATCTGTTTAGCTTCTTTTATTTCAGAAGCATACCTTAGGCCATCTAAATTTGCTTCTAAGTTATTGTGAAATCCAACGTTCTTTTACGGTCATCAAAAAATAAACGCTTCTTTAAAGCTTTGATGTTGTGTGACACTCCTGACACATCCTCCTTAAGTAGTTGTTGATGTCAGGAACACCTGTGTGCTGGCCTTGACAGTTAAGTGACAGTTAATGACAAAACGACTTGGAAGAAAAGCACTCTGATCTCACCACAGAAAAGGTCATCTTCTCCCATGCTAATTAGGGGCAATATAACGTCCACACACACACCCACACACACACACACACACACACACACACAGACATAGTGATAGAAGTACATATTTACATCATGCCCCAAATGAACTTCTTGTCTGTTTTTGCTTCCAGATGGGCTGTGTGGTGTTGGGTACATTACCTAAACAAATACAAACTCATCCTGTCGCTCCAATCTAGTGTCAGCCTGTTTACTTCAACTCTCTTGGAGCCATTCTGTTCTCTCTTCACATCATTAAAGTTCTGCATGTATGAACGATGCTTCTGCTCCTTCTGGGTCAAACCTGCTTTTACTCTGAGGTGTTTTTTGGGGAATGTCTTGAGAGAAAAAGCGCCAAGTGTGCAATACACTGGTTTATAAAGTTTGACGAGGAGAGAGTAACTTCTGTCGTCAAGAACTCTATAAGCAGCTTCTAAAATCATAGTGAGGCACATATTCTGTGAAAAGAAAAAATCAAGCTCCTCTGCCTCCTCTCTGTGGCTCTACTGCCATCTGCAGAAATACACCTGGTTTCTATACCCACAGTGGAGCCTGCCCTGGATGTGCAAGCAAGTTTGCATAACAGATTAACACTTTTCCTGCTTAATTAATTAGTTAATTAATTATTTACTTTTTTTTTTTTTTTTTACAGTTTTTCGCCATTAGCGCATTGAACAGCGCATACATGACCATGATCGACAGAGTACAGACCTTCCTCCTGGCTCTGATTGGCTGTTTCTGACTGAGGAGTGCATCTCTGCAGATGGAAGCACAGGAACAGGACCACAGGGAGACACAAGAGAAGCTTTGGTAACACTTTATTTGAAGGGCTGTGTAAAAGATCATGGAGCATTCATGAATGTTTATGACTGTTGTCATGAAGTGTCATTTGGTGAATAATGAAAATTTTAATGTATAGTTGCATTAAAAGCTGCATTAAAAGAGCATTTAAAGTGTCAACTTTGCATTATTTGGTAAAGAATGACACTTTTCAAGCAAGGTTGCAATGAAAGTTGCATTAAGTGTTATTATTTACCAACTGACACTTCATAAGGGCAGTCATAAATGTTTATGAAGATGACTTCGTGTTTATGACGGGTGTTACGTCATGTTTATGACAGTGTCATGTCAGATTTATGCGCAACCCTTTAACTCACGTTACCAAAGCTGCTTTTGGCGCAGATTATCTGTCTCATTCCATGCTGCCACAGCATAATGACAATTTTAGCAAACTTGTGAAAACATATTTTTAGAAAAGTTGCCCACTGCCGATTAAGATTTTGGTAAATTTTGACATTATACTTCTTTAAAATTCAGTGCATTTTATTGGGGTTGTATTTGCCACAGACATTTGGTGGAGAACACCAGTGAACAAACGACTTCATGAATATCAGGGAGCTCATCAGGTGATTTATGTCCCTGTCATAAATCAGAGATAAAGATGTGGAGACATTTTGACAAAGCAAGATTACTAGCAAGCAAAACAACACAACTGCAAACTTATCAACACGTAGCTGTGTAGTTACTAAACACATTGACATGACACACACGTGCAAAATAATGGTGTATATATATATATATATATATATATATATATATATATGAGAAAAAGATTTCATAACAACCCAGAAGCATGGTGGTGCCAGCAACACACGGTGAGATGAGAGATGGATGATTTGCAGACTATTTAGAAATCGCCTCATCTCTCTTTTCTTTTACTTTACATTGTGTGCACACTACCGAGTGTTTGACTGTCAAATAAAATCAAGTACAGTACAGTGAAGTTTGTGGCTGCAAGAAAAAAATAAAAACAGACTTCAGGTAAATAGTTTTGCAAAACAACCAGGGGAAAAAAAACAAGCCTGATCCCTTTGTATTCATAGAAACACATTTTGGAGTCTTAGTAATATCCATTGCATTTATCTATTGTTGTAACAGAAAAAAAAAATTATCAGGTTACTGAAGTTCACACCCGTTTCAATGATTCTTACAATGACTATCGTCACAAAAACTGGCTCAACTCGATAAAATCATACAAACAATCACAATGCAGCTATTTTTGCTCATCTGTAAAACTTGATCTCCTGAGTCTTTTTCAGTTTCTTTTTTTTGTGGGAGGATCATAATTCGACACACCTTCCCTTGAGGATGTGGCAATAAAATGGGAGGCAGAAGAGCTGTGTCATAATCCCAGGGTTCACAGCAGCAGATAGTGTTGCAGATTTTGATTTAACAGGTTGTTTGCTCTCTTGTCTCTGTCACTATCACTCAAGATTAAAAAATGGATGCAAACACAATCATGCAGACAGTTAGTATCTCTTGGAATACTTTTTAATGATTTGAGTCATCAAGTGTATTGCTGCCATTTTTGTTTGGGTTGATGATTTCAGAAATTGCACTAAAGATCTCGTCTTTCTCTGCAGCAACCACAATCCACTTTGAAGCGCAACTGAGTGTTACGTTTCTAGCAAAGACAACATGAGAGTCGTGCAGAACATGCAAGTTCATGTTCTTTTACACATGACAAGCTTCAGATGATAAGCCTTGTCTCCAGTCCAACACTCGATCTTTCTCCAACACAAAATCCATAAGTAACAACTTACTGCTAATGTATGCCGTAAGATATGCTTTAGAGACCTTTTCTCTAAGGGCAGTTCTGCAAACATTGCAGTGTTGTTTACGTTGCCTGCATTATCTCTAATTAATGAAAAACAAATCATGGCAATGAATATATGATGGAAATATATACAGTCATTTAGATATGAGGCTTAAATAAGGCATAGCACTTATCAGCTTGCAAAGTCACCATGTTTCTTAATTGGAAGTGTTTCTTGGAAATGCTAAATGACCATAAAGAGTTCGGCCTGCGCTGACATTGGAACAGTTGCTGCTTGGGAAGATAAACCAGCAGGCTGCTGCTGTTTATACGGTGAATGCTACATTCTTCATCGATGCACTTGCTCCTTTTCCTTAGTGCTGCACGTTTCCTGGACACAGGTAGGGAACCATTTCTCTACCTGTGAGAAACAATTTAATCATCCCTAAAACCAGACAGAAAAGACCTGTTCATAAATTAATGCTGTGCTCAGATTTGTCTGCTTTTCCTTTTTACAATTGTATGAGAAATTTTCTCCAACCTTTCAAGGTGGACTAAACCTTTTCCTGTTCTCTAGGCTGTCAAACTGCCTCAAATGAGGATTTAAAAAAAAAGAGTTTAATGTGTGTTCAGCAAGATCAATTTATTTCATTGATCTTGGACCACTAAAAATGGCTCTGATTCCTGTGAAGGTAATCTTAGTGCACCATGAGTAGAAGTAAACACTTCTCACTGGTGTCCCTGTCATAAATCTTCCTACCTGCTTCAGTGTAATCTGATCATGACCTTGGACATCTTCCACGGGCCTGGAGTTGCTGTAATTACTGAGGTGCTTTTTCAATGGAGCTATGTGGTCTTTTCTTTTGTTTCCTTCAGAAACAAAACAAAACAAACAAACAAAACAAAAAAACACAAAACATGTTGGTGGGAGGATTAACCTGAGGGAAAACGTAATTTAGTTCGGAAGTCAGAAAATATATTAAAAAAAATATTTGGATATGCAAAGCTGGTAGAGAAACGCTGCCAAAAGTGCTGACCCTTTAAGTGCGATGAAAGATGGTTCTGCTAAATATTGACTCAGGCAGGTTTAACACAAATGTCTCTGATTTTTACTTGTAAAATGTTTTGTCGCTTTCTACCAAAACATACTTTTTCACCGATTCGTGTTTGTCTTTCACATAAATTCTAAGAAAAGACCTCTTAAGTTTGTAGATATAACCTGGAAAAAGTAAAAAAAAAAAAACAACAACAAAAAAACCCCAAGCTCAAGTAATTTAAGGATAATTTACTAAATTTTTTGAGTAAAAAAGTCAACTTTCTCTTTCATGGACTTAAATCAGCTTGAAATCTTAATTTCAAAAAATTTCTACGTTTATGCTTTACACTCCAAAGATGGACAGTCTGTGAAATTCCACCGCAGAGCTCGTCATTTTTCAAAGCCGTCTGTCATGAGTGAGTGACCCCAACTGCATGCTGCTTACGTAATCCTTCAGGAGAGGGACAAAAACCTCCGAGTTGCAAAAATGAGATCAGCATGTCTTCATGTAAAATATGCGCTGCATTATTTATTGACAGTGTTACACAATCTCCATTCTCAGCAGCAGAACTTGTTTTACTTGAGAGGTACAACGATTAATCCGACTCTACAGAAAAAAAACAAAAAAACAAAAAACAAGTCAACAAAATATACATAAAAAAAAGAAACAAACTTTTACAAAATAAATTTAGTACATTTACGTATTTATGTGAACAGAGGTGCAGTAAAAACAATGTACAGTATCAAACACGTATATGAAAATGATTGATTACTTAAAAAACCCCAAAAAAAAACATTTTAGTGCAAAGGTTTTACAATATAAAAATACTGTCTTGTAACGTCTCTGTGTGAAGTGAGAGGGTTAGAGGTGGGTGTCGGCGATGGGGATTCTCCTCAGCTCGACGATCTGGGAGTTGGCAACGCTGCCTCCGTCGTGGCTTCCAGGTATGGACTCGTTATCGCTGATGTTAAGGCCAGTCCCTGAAATAGAGGTGATAAAGTGGATCAAGCAAACCGTGGCTAATTGTGCTTCAGCTGTAGGGATTCTCACAGGTGCCCAATCTATATTATGTTGCGCACAGATTATTTTCGCACGAGTCGGAAAAGCATATGTCTGTGTCATCAGTTTAGCGAGTACCTTTAGTGCCGCTGTGGTGTTACGTAACATGACCCTTATCACTGAGAACACTGTACCTTTACTGTACCTGAGGAGCCATAGCAACACGATGAGAACAGAGCAGACAGATGGACCCTGATTGAGAACAGGAAGGCTCTTTTTATGTCAAACGTAAGTCATGTAGTGGGCCTGCTGGTAAAACATTGACGAACTGAGCGATCAATAAACAGGGCTGGTTTTGACACATGGTGTTGTAAAACCTGTTAAAACAGATTCTGTAATATTAGCTGGAGCTCACCTGGGAAAATAAAGGCTAAATAAATAAGATTTGTAACTAACTCGCAAGGAAGTGTTTTCGTAATAGAATAAAATAAAATAGAATCAATTAAATTTATGAAAAAATGCCAGTTTTATTTACCAAACGTCAACAAATGAAAGGATTGCCTTGATTAGTTTTAAGACTGATTTCTTTGCACTGCAGCACAACATAAACTCTCCGTACCAACGACTGCTCAGGAGAAGAACCAGCCACCCTGCAAGGATAGACAGGTATACATGATGGATGATAATCATAATAGAAAATCAAACTACGTCTTGATAGATTTTTGTATCGATCATTATGCATATCTGCTTCATGAGGAGTGGAGATCCTTTGAGTTGTATCTGCCGTAAAAACCTATTCGATCCTGAACCAGATTATTCTACCCTGAAATGGAGATTGTTTTTTTTAAAACCACAGTTTAAGACCCACTAAAACTTTTTTCTCTTGCCGTGAAAAGGACTAAAACCTGCAACATACAAACTAGACAACAGGCCAATATATCTGGACTGGTTAAATATATATATAGACTGTTTGAACAATGCAATATATATTAAGTCCTTTCATGGACAGAGAGGAGGACTCGTCTGTTTATGAAAAAAACGCTTGTGAGCTTCTGTATGTTTGCACGTTAATGGTTGACTACCAAATGAAGTGTCTGAAGACCCTTATTACAGCTCTGCTTGCTGACCCCTGTCTTGTATTGCCTCGTATATAACCGCGATTAGCAAATTATCTTTCCTGCTGACTGAGCTGCTGAGATGAACTGTAGCTGTACGTTCAGTTTGATTGGGTCGGCTGGTACAGCGACACCGTTAAAGCTGCAGCGTACGACTGGTTCAAACAATAACCTAATTTCTACATAAATCAGCCAATGGCGCGGCTTTGAGCCGTTGAAACCTTGCCTTGTCTACACTGGGAAAAAAAGATTTATAGTGCTGATGTTTTAAAGTCAATCAGTTCTTCTGTAGCACCTGTAAGGTACAACAAAACGCCAGCTTAGGGCAGCATGGACGCCTCGAGAAAAGAAACAGCCCAGAGATAACTGAGTGAAAAACATGAACACGTCTCTGTTTCCTTCAGCACATAACAAACAGGAGGGCAGGAGAGTCAGAGCGTATTTTTCTACTCGCTGTGTAAGACTATCCTCTGACCCTTCTTCACTTATTAACACCCATAGCTCTCTAAAACCCAACACCTGCCAGGAAGGACTTCTAATTTGACTATCTCCATGGTTACAGGTGTCGTTTTCCTGATGTGGGATAGCATGTCTCAAACAAAATAAAACCTCGTTAGTGTATTTCAAAATTATAAAAGAGTGGTCTATGTCTAAAGCAGGTCAACAGAGGGAAAACGCAAACTGATGATGACTGCATAGTTTGTTTTATTTAAGATCAGATTCTCCTCCACAGAATTGAAAACAGTAACTTCAACAAAAGCGGATGAACAGATAAATGTTTAGCAAACAGTCAGATCCTTTCACTGAACGTATCATCTTTGTACATTGATCAAACCCAGTCATCAGTCAGGTAATTAGGCAAACACCTAAAAGCTTTTAGCCTGCTGAAGCCTCAACACTCTTTGGTGTGTGTGCTTAAACTGAGGGAAGAAGACTAAAGACAGCTATGCTTTGCATGTAATCACTGACTCATTACTTTGTTGTTATTCAGTGACTACTTTGCCAATAATTTTAAGGTGAAATTAATTCAAAATTATATTTCAGAGAAATGTCATTAAGGCTGTTAAATAGACACAGTAATTTGTTTTTTCCAAACAACTTGACAAATTTTAAAAATAACTATAATTACAATATTACTTAAAACAATTGTGGTAATAATTCTGTAATCAAGCATTATCTGATGTCCGGAAAGGGCATACCATCCTGTCGTAGAAAACTACAAAAAATAAAGTTTCCCAAGAGCAACGAATTCAAGGTACTATCTGTTGGTAGCCTGTGAGGTTTTCTGTGTCGGAAAGCAAAAGTGATAAAATTGCTCACAATCTGATCTTGAATCTTGTAGATCAGTTCTCAAAACGCAATGAAGAAAAGCATAACAATCCATGATTACTTATTACTTTGTCATTCAGTAAACATTCAGTACTCGGGTACTGTAACATTGGACGTTAAGCCATGCATATTAAAATGAGAATGAATCACCGCCAGTCGGTTTTCAGCCCAGACATTAATATCAACCAGGCAAGAGTGAAGTGCAGAAGAGAAAAACAACCTTTCAGGTGAAACTGGCAGAAACTCTCTGCAACGAGTGACCTTCAAATCCTCAAGCTGCTTATTATTTCAGGTTTGTGAAAAACGCTGCGCTGATAAACCCTGAAAGCATCACAATGATTAAAGCTGTGCTTGTGTTGTAGCTTGATGAGCCCATAGCTCATTAAGCTACTGTTTCCATGGTATCAGAGAAGCATAAACTCAGCCGGTAAAGATCAGAGCTCCTTCTAATAGATTAATTGATGAAACAGACACTGTGTGAAAGACCAGATGGTCATACTAAGATGTTCATGTTTTGGAACCATAATGTTTCATTATGCTGCTCTCATTTAGGCTAAGCTCATGTGGTCTAGGTGATTTTATTTACAAAGGGCATTGGGTTTCTTATTGAACACACTTAGTTAAATGTTTTAATGAAAAAAACAAGTTGTGTTTAAGAGAGGAAATTCTTCAGTGCTTGAGTAACTGTTTCCTGAAGCACATCCAAGTGTTATATAATTCAACACAACATTTTGATCCAGTTTTTTTATGGTTAGCTGTGCTTAATGAGACATTTTCGCTAAACTAATGAGCATAACGCAGGTCCACCTTGATTAAAAACACCAGCAGCTAATCACAGTTAAACTGCTATAAAAATAATCTGGATGGGTCTGACGGCATTTATGGCGACCGAGTCTAAATCAAAGAACCTCGACTGCAAAACCAACAGACAGCCAAAGGATGATGGACTTTAATAAAATATATCCACACCGAGCTCAAAAAGTGTTGGTTTCGACATGGGAGGGTAAAAACTGCAAAGCGTGGACCAGAGCGATTTCAGCAGAACTTCTGACGGTCGGCAATAATCCTCACCAGTTTTTAAGGCGAAGATGAGGTCATCAAAGTCCT
Source organism: Gambusia affinis (assembly GCF_019740435.1). Taxonomy (NCBI): domain Eukaryota; kingdom Metazoa; phylum Chordata; class Actinopteri; order Cyprinodontiformes; family Poeciliidae; genus Gambusia; species Gambusia affinis. Next base: position 12,365,753 of record NC_057870.1, read on the forward strand.
GCGACTCCTCGTCTGTGGTGACCAGGTTGGTGTTGATGAAGCTTCCCTCTGTGGTGTACGTCTCCATCACAGGGCTCGGCTTAAACACGCTGGTGGGCTGAATGCTGGTCCGCAGTGAAGATGGCTCCCAGTCTGCTGAAATCTGCAAAGTGTCAACATCGTTTTTATGAAGGCTGTTCTCACCTGACACAAGGAACTCTTAGAAATCCCATAACATTTTATGGGACTATCATAAATGTCTGGAGGCCTCCACCAGAAAACTGAAAGTGGGTTGTAAATAGAGTATTTCAGCAGCTGCGACAGACTGGCGACCTGTCCAGGGTGAAGCCTGCGTCTCGCCCAGAACGTCAGCTGGAGATAGACACCAGCAGCCCTCCTGACCCCACGAGGGACAAGGGTGTAGAGAAAATGAATGGATGGATGGTATTTCAGCAAGAAATGCTCATTTAGATATGTATGTGGCCAATCTAACACATAATAAGCCCTGTTTAATAATCTTTTCAGAGTTAAATCCTATAGAAATTGTGCGTTGAACAGGAGAGGAGAGAAACTAAGCCCCCTAGATTCTGGACCATTTAGAGAGATTGTGCCAGGAGGAAAGTTAAAGTTAATTATCTGTCTTTATGTGCTCCAGGCTGGTAAAGTGTTATAGAGGACTATGAGTCAAAAGACATCAAGGGCTTGGAAGACTTTACAGCAGGTGAACCAATTCTGTGGTTCTGGTCACTTTGCGAGAAAAACATAATGTATTTGCTAAAAAACTGAGTAGAACTACTGAAATAAAATTTTTGTTTGTGATTCCTTTGCTATACTGGAAAGGATGACGTTCATTTAAAGTTTATCATAATAAGTTTAATCAAATACTAGGGCTCTATCCTCTCCATTTCTCTGCACTTTATTTCAACAATTTGCCAGTAGCTGACTAGAGGTCTTCCCTCTAAGTAACTTATTGTTAACTTTGATATTAACTGTGCAGTTTTATCCTCATTTGTAAATTATTTTAGAAAAAGAAAACATCTGCTAAATGTGTAATCATTAAGCATTAATAATTAAGATACATACAGGTGCTACTGACAATGCTGCTTAAAAACAGATTGAAAAAAAATAAATGTTTTCAAATTAAAAATCTTTCAAATTATAGCTATCAATATTTTTCAAAACCTTTACTCTTTCATATTATAAATATGTGTTTAAGTATAAAAACCCCCCATCAAATTTTAACCTTTGGTGGGACGGCAGCAGAGAAAACCCAAGCAGGAGTTTCAGTCACACTATGGCCGCGTCTGTCAACCGCATAATTATGACTGTGATGAGTGAGGGTCATGCAGAGTGCATGCCGGCCGCCACGCGGGGTCAGAGCACGTTCTCGGGGCAACTGGGCTCACTGGGTTTAGGGTTTCAGACTGAGTCCACCCAGCCTGAAAAACGGACATTTCCAGCACAGTAGGGTGAAAAAAAAAGTCTAATGTTTTTTATTTGAAGATTCAGTCATATTTATACGACAACATAGCAAAAGAAGGAATGCATTTTTTTTTTTTTTTTTTTTTTAATGACCAAAGCTTATTTCTGTTTAATCTCCATCAGATGACTGTTTCCATCTTGTTTAACTGTGGTCCTTACAAACGCCTCATATGTCCAGGACTGCGTGCGTACTCGTTGCACAAGCCTGTAAGCCTCGCTGGGTTCTGACCGGTACAGAACCTCCCTGTGAGGTGAATTAAGCACCACCAAGCTCCCCAAATGTGCCATATTCCCCTTCATTAGAGGAAGACTTGCTGGCGCCCATTAGTTGTTTAAATAAGACAATGTGCTAGCCCGTCTTTTAAATTCACTCATAAGACTGTCTTATTGAAGGCTTGTTTGCCTGCTCTGTTATTTTTCTGACCACGTCGTTGCCAAATCTCAGAAGGCCAGCGTGTGCTCTCATGAATAAAACACGATTACGTGAGCGGAGAGAGACTCTGAGAAAGAAAAAAGGGAGGAGAGAGTTCCCAGGAGTCTCATCGTCTCCACGCCACCCCCTATTTTTCACTCCATCTCTCCTTATAGGGTATTCTCTTGGGAAAAGTCGCTGAAGAGTTGCCACAGAAGTGCTGCACGCCTGTGTGAACAGATTGTTTTTACACGGGCTCATGTGCAATGTGCCAGTCTGATACAAAGGTCAGAGGAGGAACCAATGTGGGAGTCAGGAGGACTTACAGACAGACATCCACACGTTACAGCAAGTACAGACTGTAGCGAAATAAGAGGCAACGGGAAGGGAGGCTTTCAGCAAGGAAGTCTGAAATGTTGTTTGTGGAGTCACGTCAAACAATAAGCAAATGGAGCCATGGCAATGAGGGCATGGGAAAAGGAAAGAGATTGGAGAAAATCAACGAGAGAAAATAAAGCAAAATAAGATTTAATCAAACTAAACTGTCTTCCTACATTAAACGAACGTGTGAAATTACTGCGAAGCTTCTGTCAAGCTGCACTTTTATAAAAATTAGATTCATATTCATACCCTAAGAATTAGGGTGATGGCGAGGCAGCCTTCCAGCTTCAAAAGCCTGGAGAAACACCACCAACAATAAATCGTAGGAATAAATAAATATGAGTCCTCATCTAGTCTATTGGCCAGCGTATAAAAATAAAATAAAATAAATAGTGGTGCTAGAGGAGAGGCACTGTTTCTCGTCTCGTTTTTACTCCACGCAAATAAAATTTAATTAGAGGTTCCCATAAAATCGGACCAATTTAAAACTAAAAGAAAAATGGAAAAAGAATGTACTAGAGTGCCAACCAGTCATTTTGTTGGAAAAAAAATAAATAAATCTTAGGGCTTTCTCCTAAACTGGGTAAATTATTCAAATTAGAGGCTAATTTTAATGAATGTGTAAAGTTATAGTATTTAGCTTTTTACGCATTGTTAAAAAGGAGGCCCATACATGTGTGTGTTATCCATTTGAGATGACAGATGAAGGTCTGTTTACCTCTTCCATGGCGCTGATGAGATTCTGGGTTGATTTGCTAATTTCGCCTCCCACAGCTGTTGGTCCCCCGGCTGGAAAGGTCGAATCAGGGCGGTCGTGGCCATTCATCTCCACAGTGTAACTCGCTTTAGTCGGCCAACATAACTGGTTGTGCATGACGAAATACACTGCAAACACATACAAGCCCTGTGAAGCAAAAGGAAGGAAATCAGTATTAGAAAACTGTATTGCATATAATAAACATACACCCTGTTCCAAATTGTGATGCTACATGTTAGCATCACAATCCTATGTTAACATGTAACTCGGTCCGTTAAGATGTTCTTGATTGAAATCGCTTCTGATTTTAGTACATGTGACCCCTTAATGCTGAACATTCAAAGAATGATCGTTCTTTATAATCCATAAAATGTTTAGAAAATCTGCTGTGCATAATAATGTGGATCAGTGCATTTTGAGTTTTTTTATTGTTGAAAAAAAAAAAAGACTGTTCTCATGGGGTAAAATTTGATTTATACTGTAATAGTTAATAGTAATAGTTCGTGACTCGAATATTATACTGACCATCATTTGCATTGACCATTTAAGAAAATCTGAGAAAATATCACTTGCATAATAATTTGGAACACTTTGTAGAGGAAACTTTTCTATCCTAACCATGTTAAAGGGCTACTTCATCCGTGGGTCATGACATCATTGGCATTTGTGTTTCCTCCACTCCCTCGTCATGACCAAAATTTTCTCAGAAACCAACACAGGGCTGGGAATTACAACAAAACGCCAGAACGCCAAATGCCACAAGTATTTCTGGCATTTCGCAACACTCATCAAGATGTGCGGACGGCTGAGAGGGTCACTACATACCAAAACAAACTGTAAACGTGTTTTAGTACACATGCGGCACAAAGACGGAATCTATTTTTAACCACAAAAGTCATGCAAACATGCAGTATGTCAAGCTAAATTTAAAATGTACGCTTTCTGGCTTTCATGGTGAACCAAGTTGTTAATGATCCATCTTAAGCTCAAATCTTAAAATGTGCAGACGGAAAACATGATAAAAAATGTTTAATTTTGCTATTGTACACATCGGCATGGAAAATGAGAAAAAATGTTTTAAGATGGAGTTTTAAGGTATTAAAAATGTAGTGCAACCAGCACAAAAAGTTAGTCTGGAGCTGCGACTTTAGCTCTCCAATAAAGTAATCGACGTCACAGATCTTCCCCGGAGGTCTCTGACACAGAATTAAACTCGACAGAGCCAGTTGCGGTCAATATTACCAGAAAGAAAAAACAATAACCATAGCTGGAAAGTGCTCATTTACGGGAACACTGTGAAACGCTGCACAACAGCAAACAGATGTAAAACACATGAAAGATCTCACAGGTCATCAGTTTAAAAGTTCAAACTTAAAATAAATAAGAAAAAAAAAAAGCTAATCCATGCTGTATAAAGATAACCACTGATTTAACATAATTATCAGAGTAACACACCCTTCAGCTGATTGGATCTTTTTTGTGTTAGAGGATATGTGCAGTGGCCCGTAAAGCAATTGAACTTCTTATACTTTATCCCTTCTGTATAAGAAAATTAACCAACCTTTGTATCATCAAATAAAACATGCTAAACAAAAGCTGCCAGATGTGAACTTAAGTCTGGTAGCACATTAAGTTATGTGGGTGATTATCACAGATCAGCTGCGCGGCCTGAGAACCAGGCTCTACAACCAGAGGCCTGTTACATAACAGTTCCCTGACTGAGAGGAGACTTCAGAGATGCTGAGCAAAGGTCAGAGGACACGGAAGGCGTTTTTTTTTTTCTGTGCTTTTTTTAATATGATAGTAGTATAAAATAGCACAAGAACAAGGATTACCACAGTAATCCCTACATGCTCGAAAAGGAGCAGGAAGAAGTTAGAAACTTGTGAACTCCTACCTCATAAACTCACAATATTTTCAGATGGACTCTCATTAATAAATACAATCAAAAATTAAAATAAACAGGTTAATCAATTTGTCATTTTATTTGGGTTTACATTTGTCTAAGCATATACATCCACACCCACACACACACATGCATTAGCCTCAATTTACATTAGTGCTATCTCTCACACATCTTATATTTCCTTTTAAATTGTATTAAATTTTGTCTTTGTTTTAACTCCTCATTTAACTTGTTCCTTAACTTTTCCCCATGAATTGAAATACAAAAGCTCCTTCTTGTTGTTTGTAAATTACGAATCCTTACGTTTGGAGGAAAATATAAGGAATAGGAATGTAAACATCTGGGGTAGAGAATCATACCTGAATATCATGATGGGTATAAACTATTTATAGAAAGGAAAGTGGAAAAACATTAACTTGTATTTGATGTACAGAGCCTCTTAAGCTACTCACACGTTGCACAAACACATGTGGCTTTTAAAGGGATTAAAAACAAATAACTGCATTTTCTGTTCAGCCCCCTTGAATCAGTTCTTTGCAGATCCCCATTTGGCTGCAATTCAGTCTTCTGTGGCATGTCTCTAACAGCTTCGCTCATTCCTCTATCCAAAATACCTCACGTCCAATTAAATTGGACAGAGGGCGTGTCTATAAATTAGTTTTTAAGCCACAAATTCTCAGTACCATTAGAGTTGACCAACTTCCCTGCTCCAGCTCCAAGAAGCCTCCCCACAGCAGGCACCAACATGTGGGGAGGGAACACACGTAATAGTTGCAAGATGTATCATGCAACTATTACTATTCCCAGTAATAGTTGCATGTGATGAGTTGAGTTAATTTTTTTCCACTGTTTAGTTTTAGATTTAAGAAGTTCACAACTAATAGTTGTTCCTGGTAGATTCGTTCGCCTAAGTTGTGGATTTGTGGAGCTCTTTTTGCTCCCCTTCTCTCCTTGTTCTCCCAGTTTAGGCGGATGGTCTGGAGATCTTAGACGGTTTGGAAGCTTTTCCTAATTTTGTGATGAAGTTCACACAGTGAGATGTTTAATGCTTTTGTCAATGTTTCATAACCTGCCACTGCTTTAAACCTCAGAGTGCTTCATAGAACATCAGAATTTAAATTATATTAAAATATACAGATACAAACTTTATTTAGTAAGTAGGCAATTGGCTGCAATTGAAATCTTTTAAGAGTATTAGAGTAAAAGACGACTGAACACAAATTCTCTTTTCAGATTTATGTTTGTTAAAATGTATCATTTTCCATTCACATCACAGTTATGCCTTGCCTTCTGTTTCTATTTAATAAAACAGCAATAACATACAATAAAGTTTGTGTTTGTAATGTGACAAAACCTTACAAAAGTTCAAGAGGCACTATAAAAAAACAAACAAACAAAAAAACAATACACCTTTACTGCACTTGTTGATGCAGCATTACTCTACCTGACCTCTTAAAGTGATTATGATGGATATGAAACATTTTATATTATCAAAAAAGAAAAAGAATCACTTCCTTTAAATCTTGTATGGCTCTGACACGTCAGTGATTTTTTTCCTAAAAAATTTCCACACACATATCAGGTATCCTATTCTTAGATAAAGATTAAATAAAGAAAGTGCGGGTTGGTCATAAATCATTATGAAAACCGTTACCGTTTCTTCGTTGTTGATATTCTTGACGGCTGCTGACATAACGAGGAAAGGTTTATAGGCAGAGCGAGGACATTATGAGGGGCGCTGCTGTGGAAATTTGATTATCTCCTTCTAATTCAGCCTGGTGAAGCACAGATGTACGTTTGAAAAAACAGGGCGGATGGAGGGAGGAAAAGCTGCAGCCTTTAGATTTAAAGGTCAGTTATTTTCGGCGTAACGTTGAATGCGATTAGCTGCTCAGACCAGTTCCGTTAACTATGCAGCTGGAAACCAGTACCCGTTTTTACGGCGTTCAGTAAACGCAGAGCTCTGGATACTCTGCAGCACAAATGCACACACATGCACAGCTGTAACATCTGCAACTGTTTAATAATGTTCCGTAATTAGCAGCAGGGAGGTGTGCTTTACAGCTACATGAAGTAAATATGGAAAATTCTTCGAATGGAAAGTTCACGGCATGAAGAAAACAAGAACCACTCTGCAACACCTTGCAGCTGTGACCAACACTCTAATAACTTCCAACCACACAATGGAAACGAAAACCTGAAAAAAAAAATACAGAAAAAAAAAAAGCTGAGGTTGTGAGTTTAGAAGCAGAAAGTTGAACCACAATGCTGCCAGAGAGTTGTGATAACGTAGTCTGCATGTAGCAGACTTGTCTGAAGATGTATCATTTACATAAATGTAAAGAGATATACTCACCCTTGCTTGTGAATTGTAATTTTATTATGTACTTGGTCACTCTGAGCAGAATTTTCTATGCAAACAAACATTAGTCTTTACTACCATAAGCAAATTTTCTACCTACGTTTTTTTCTCTTTCAGTCTGTAATATCTCCCACTGTCACAAACTTTACCAGTGCCCCCCTACAGCTGCATGAATTAAGACATCTCCAGAGAATACACATACACTCAAAGCCACAAAATACCGATTACAGCCTTTTCTCTCACAATTCAGCAGCATCTCAACAAAGTCCCGCGCTCACGTTCTTTTTAATCAATATCTTCAGTCACTCGGTTTAGCTTTGGGGCTTTTCGCCGTCTCCTACTTTTACAAATCCCTGTTTGTTCCTGTGTCAAACTTCGGCAGCCCAGCACTTTGAAGCTGCACATTTGATGAAAACCAATCTTCAACTACAGGAAGTGCATGTTTTTATTTCCTTTCACAGAAGAGAGGTTGCCCGCATATTGATCCTAGAGGTTGACCTGGCTGAAGCGAAGGGCAATCTGAATCTAAAGGGAATCTATTAAACTGCGACGAACCTTTTAAATTGTTTTATCCTCCTTGCAGCTTTTGTGCTAGAGTGTCCCTGAGTGCATCCAACTCTCACTGGCAGGAAGAATGAAGGTGGAAAATGAAGAAGCTTCTGGTGGCTTTAATCAAACGCAGCAGACAGGTCAGGGATAAAGTTGTGGAGATGTTTAGAGCAGGGTCACGTTACTAAACTGTCTAAAGCTTTAAGCATCTCATGGAAAGCTGTTGAATTCATCAATCAAAAACCAGAAGAGTATCACATTTTATCCTATGAGTACAACATTTTGAAATTTACAGAACAGGTTACTGCTTTCTCCTTTCCTAAAAGAATAACAGCTCAATCCCAGCTTCTTTGTATGTCAGCTGAATCAGATTCTGTATTTGATACCTGTCCACTTCAGGACTGAAATTAAAGTGCTCTATTGTAACACCTTAACAATGACGTCTACAGTGTCAATGCCACACATCACTGTGGATTTTAAGGTGCTGATCATATTTGTTTTTTGGCCTGTATGTCCTTCACTCTCTCAACTCTTACACTGATATGAGAAAGGAGAGAAAAAGGCATCTTTTGCTTTTTACAACCTTTGAGCTGTGGAAATGTTTTCCTTAAGACCTCAGAGCAGCTGACATTTTGGATGTTTCTGAAAGCAATTATTTAGTCTATAGCTATGTCACATCTCTTATGGTTAATTATTTTTATTTCAAAGTTGGTTATTACATATTTAAAGACTGTTTTTATTAGCTGTTTTTGCCATATTACTGTTCATTTTTAATAATACATACAGATACACATACATGAGCTGATGATGATGATGTGAACTGATCAAACTATCCACATGAGGTCACAGAGCCAAACAAAACTTTCCTGAGCTCACAAACAAACGCGAAGTGCGACACTGACTGTTGGCGCTGACATCATCTCGTCTTCCTAGTCACTGTGCCAACAGGACCAGTTTATTTCGTTCAACGCTGTTGCCTTTAGCGTGTGAATGCCACATATCACCGTGGGTTACCACAGACCTGTGACTGCGCACTTTATGGCTAAAAAGTGGCCAAGAGTCTTTGGCAGACAAATATATATATATATATAAAAACCCTACTACTGACACTAAAAAATGTGAGAGCAGAGCAGAATGAGCAAACTCTTAAATAGTTAATTGCTCATCTAGAAAGGCTGCTTACTAAATCTATAGCACTTAAAATTAATTTAGTAAAGAATAAAGGGTATAATCTCACTCATTTTAGTGGTTTCAACTAAATACTGCTAATTCTCTAAGTTACCTGGATTTTTTTTCTAAAATAAATCTAGAAAATAGTAGTGGTAAACATACTGTATGTGCTCAAGAGAAGCTAAAATGAGTATTTATTATGTTTTTACTTTTAGAGTAATATAAGCTTTTCATGCAAAAACAATGTATACATTTAAAAATAATATTACTACCCACTCTGACTTGCACATACACTCACATAAAAGTCAACAATACATAGCGTGATCATAGCAATTCACTGTGAATGGAAAAATGATGCTATTGCACTATTAGTTTTCACCAGATTTTTTTTTTTTTTTTTTTTCCTACCACATTGCTGCCAAACCTGGTGTCACATCTGCAGACGTTTCCTAGGGGAGGTTTTTGCCCCTCCACCATTCACTTTTACGTTTTTCAGCTTTAGGCCAAAATTAAGTGACAATAATCTTTCATTTTCTAAGAATCAGAGTAAAGAACAGCATCAGAGTAAAGTCTGGACAGATATGAAGATATGATACCCCATAGTCCTTATTTCCACCGTACTCCTGAGGCAAAATGAAAGAAAGACACATTTTAGGTAGAAAACCAGTGCTTTTGGTTGGCTCTTCCCCTCTTTACGTTTGCATGACCTTGCTTTTAAATTGTGGGAAGCACAACTGTTGACAGAAACTTTTATGATACCAGGCTGCCAGTGGGTGGTTTTTGTAATCAGCAATCAGCGGGTCGGCAAATAATGAAAGGAGCAAGTGGTCTTACCAGCAGGCAGTTAAAGATGACGTAGAGGATGAGGAGCCACAGGTATCTGTAGCCCATGTGGAGTCCCGCCCACAACCAGACCAGCGAGATGAGCAGAAACAAGTAAAGGACCAGCGGCACCTCTGGAGCACAGAAGAAAAAGCAAAATAAGATTTTAAAACATCATCTGTTAAAAACAACTACAGCCAAAAACCTAGAGGACCACATGTGTCTTTTTGTTTTAAAGAGACTTAATGTCCGCCTGAACTGCTCTTTGGCTGGATTCCAGGATTTCAGTCATAGTGTGGATAAGCAGGCCAGTGCAGATTTGAAATTTAAGTGAAAAGGATGTGGCATAAAGTAGATAAACCATGTGGATCCAGACTAAAGCCTCAAACACTGAAGCAGACATGCAGTGAGTGACCTTGAATGACCCCCGCCGCACAAAGACCTGCCTCTTCACACTTCTACGCTCTGCTGCTGTACTCAGTCAGCGCCTCAAGTGTTGAGCCTTATGTCATCACCAATATGGATGAGGGACAGAAAAGTGGATATACTGGTCTTTTGTAAAATGGTTTTGATTATTAAGAAATGTATTTTTTTTTAAATCCTGGTGAAAATTCAACAACAGGTACATTAAGCCCGCAGACCTGAATAGAGTGGATGTGACGTAAGTAGCCTAACTGAACTCGCCTGCTGTAACAGGCACTGTTAACAGATGACCTATAAATGTGAAAGGCGTGACACTTCCTGCAACTTCCAAACAGCACCTAGAAAGCCCACGCACATGTGTGAAATACAGTATATGCCATAAAAGCAAACATGTGACCACATGGCTCAAGGACTTCCTGTCTGCATAATAGCAAACATACACAGAGGTTCTGCCTGCCTGAAAGGGTTTTCCGTGTTTCTAGGATTAAATGAAACTAGAAGTTCAACCTGTTTCCGAAAAGGTTTCACTCAAAGCTTTTTATTTATTTATTTTCTTTAGAAACTTGGGTCTTATTTTGATGCTTTAAAGCAGTTTGCCACTACTAAGATGATAAAGATGAATTCAGTTGTTAAGGAGAGGACATGAGCACTTAATCTACATCTTGTATTAATAACTCTTTTTGATTCATCACTGGAAAGTTCCAGATAAAATCCCCAGAGAGGCCCAGGAGACTTGAGTGAACGTAAGCTCTACCCAAGTCTGATTGCCTTATTAGGAAATATTGTTCCTATCAGCTTTTGGACCGAGACACTTCTGTCACTTTAATAAAGTGAAAAAATACACTACAAGTGATTATCCTCCTGACCTACCACAAGCAGTTTTCATATCTGATCCACATGGAAGCACTGCAACTTGAAAAAGTATTCATACCCTTGAATGTTCTTACAATATGTCACAGTACAACCATAAGCGTCTGTTTATTTTTGTGAATTTTATTGAGAGCACTTCTCTCCCTAGATGTGCAACGCTCGCAGAGACACAACAATAAAGATTTGCACCATAATTGCATTGCAAAGAAGTTTTCGAAGACATTTACCTTGGGAGCCTCAGTGCATGCACAACTCACTTTTCAGATGTTTGTATGCAAATAAAACTAGAAAACTATGTTTACCTTTTCCATGTTTGGAGGGTATGCATGCTATTTCAAGGCTCTGCATCTTTCATGACTATGTGGGGCACATTGGATGATACTTTAATCCATCTTACCTTGTCAAAGAAAAGCAAGAATTAAAAAAAAGAAAAATCTGGTTCTAAAACCATCTTTGAATCCTGTGGAGTAACCCCACATAAAACTACTATGCTGACTCAGCTTAGCTGTAGCTTGCTGCTATGTAGGACACCGTGTCCAGTAGAGTCCACTTCACTTCACAAGTAGGATGGAAACACAGGGCACAGGTTTGCACAAAAAGCCCTCACTTAGGTGCCACTTCCTTGGTTTTGTCATTTCCACTCTGCTGCAGTGTCTGCTTCTTTTTCTCAGACTTATTCCTAAATCCCGCCTGCTGCCTTCATTGGAGACATATTTCCTTTAAGCCTTCCTCCCGAAACACTGATCATTGTTAATAAAGTTTCTGTGGTCTTGATTCTTATCAGAACAGTACTAGAAGACAGCTTGAAGACATCTGCCTCTTTAGATATTTATACTGCTTCCAGCAGCACATACTGTTCCTATCTGATTTGCTCTCTTTCTTCCACTCAGGCACATCTGTCTGCTTCTCCTCTCTAACCAGTTTGATTTTTCCAACCATGTAAGCACATTCCACTCTCTGGACGAGACAGAGCTCCCACAGTAAGAGCAGGTTCCCAGAGCCAAAAGCAGACTGACTGCAAAATGCTGACTGGCAGTTTGACTGGATACCATCAAGACTGAGGAAAAACAAAACAAAACAAAAAAACAGTATATGAGCACAAGACGAAAAGCCAGCTGAATATATGCATCTTCCTATGAAGGTTTGTGTTTCTTTTGTTTGTTTGGATGAGGGAGCCACTCTTCTCCACAATGTCCAGTTTACAGTTTGCATATTAGCACGGTGTCTTGGTTTGAAAAGACAAACCAGAAAATACTTGAGAAAGCTTTCAGCGGTGACTCGAAGGGGTCAGCAGCTGTAGCAACAGTGAACTGCAAAGAGGACGTGGTGATAAGATAATGTCACAACATCTGCAGCATTAGAATTAAGAAATAGTTTTTAAAAACAGATGATGTAAGAGTTTCGCACTGTAAACATAGGCCTGGGTTGCTGATAAAGTAACTGGATAGACTAAGACCGAGGGCAAAACTATTCATAACCCTTGAATCAATACACCAAGTAGGGCAAACACGTGGGAGGGAGAGTTCTGGTTAGACAAAACCTAAATTTGACTTTTTGCCCTAAATGCCAAATGCTGTATGTGGTGGAAACAAAACTCTCCATGTGACGCAGAACACATCACTCCCCAGGTGAAACATGGCGATGGCAGCATAATGTTGAGGTAGGGTGACCAGATTTGGGTTTCTGAAAAGGAGGACACTTCTGTTTTTGTTGGCGGGGGTGGGGGATGTGTGTGTGTGCGTGTGTGTGTGTGTAGAATCGGCGAACACACATGCGCCAACGGGGGTGGGGGGTAGAATCGGCGGACACGCATGTGCTACTGATTTCTTTGCCATACAAAGAAACCTGGAATGGAGTAGTGGAACGGAGTGGCAATGTAATCACAATGCACTGTAAGCTATGTAATGTGTTTTGAGGCAGTTGACCAAAATCCCGGACGATTTTGAAATTCCCCCCGGACATTTTTTTAGGTCTGAAAAGTAGGACATGTCCAGGAAAAAGAGGACGTCTGGTCACCCTATGTTGAGGTGATTCGACAAAGAAATGATGGCTACATCAGAAATGACCAACACTGTTTTTTTTTTTTACAAACCACAAAAACCTTCACTTCACACTTCGGTGCTATTTCATGTTGGTCTCTCATAAAATCCTGATGAAATGAATTCAAGTTTCTGTTTGTTGTTAACGTTCAAAAGGTAAGTTCAGGTAAAGTACGCTCACTAGGCACGGTAAACAATAAAACACTTTGCAATAAAACCTTATCCATCACATGCATTTGTTGATTCCTGCTCTGGCCAATCAATGACTGAGCTGCATGTGTTCATGGAGCAAGTGGTGCTGTAAAAAGCTTTTATCAAGAAGAACATCAAGTCTCATAAACACTCCTCGTGGTTTGAGTTGGGCTGCGATAAGGGTTGTCAGATGACATTTTGACACCCCTAATTTCAAGTTCAGTTTGCTTCTCTTTCATTGACAAGCACTGCATCAGGCACAGTGGGATAGTTCCAGTCATTCTCTAATAGGTACATGTTTACAAGTGGTACGCAGCGTGCTCAAGCAGACGCTGGCCTGGTCCTGCTGACGTCAGTAGTCCTGCTATATTTCACATAGTCCTGTGAGTTTAACATGTGGGCTTCTCACACTCCTGCGCCAGTAGAAAGATTAGACCTCGACTTATCACACCGGCTGTTTGCTGTGGTGAGGATTTTGAAAATTGTGACCTTAATATGCACTGTCCGCGACAAGAGTCCTACAAATTCAACAGCTAATTAGAAACGTCAAGGTAGGACTTGAATTTCAAAATGAATGTGTGCGAGCGATAAATAGCTTCTCATTTAACACTAACTACTGATAAATGATAACAGAAAGAACCGTCAACTATGTTCGATGGTCACAGTAGGAGAAAGAGAGATAAATTCAAATTAGGAGTTTCAAGACTGCTTCATATCGACGGTCGGAAACCTGTCAGGGCTCTCAAAAATGAGCAGCATTTTGTTGAATATGTGTGCGCATACGTGACCCTCAGCCTGGGGTGTTTTGGCATGGAGTTTGCATGTTATGTGAGTTATCTTTAGGGAGTCTACCTTTGTGCCACGATCCAAAAACATGACTGCCCTCAGGTATATGTGAGTGCATGCTTGGTTGTTTGTGCTGTGACCTCTGGTGATGAAGCAACAACAGGAAACAATGAACAACGGATGGCCGGATGTTCCCACGTCTTGTGTATTATAATTTTTAAAAGTTGTTTTGGACTTTGGACATTTGTGAGAGAGTCCGTGGGCACCACTGATTATATTGCATGAAACACCAATAAATAAAAACGAAATGGGAAACACTATATTTAGTGTGGAAGCTTTATGGATGGTCATGTATTCCTGTGTGCAAACAGGATTCTGTTGAGTCATTATGTTTCCAGATAACAGATTGAAGGTAGAGTCAACACGGTTGATTCCTCTAAACTTTGATCAGTCAGTGCTGCCAAGATTTCGTGCCTTCAACTAACACGAATACAATTTAAACTCATAGCTGAGCTGTACGGTGGTGCAATTATGGAAAACAGTTCTTGGATTCAGGTTTGACCAAGGCTTTTCTGTTAGTTTGTATGTTTTCTCTGGCTACACTGGTTTAATTCAGCAATCCCAATAACCTGTTTGTTAGGTTAATTGGAGATCCTAATTTGATTTTAGGTATAAATATGCCAGATACAGTATGCTGTCCCAAGGGTGGACTGGCAACTTGCCCAGGTTTGTACTCTCCACTAACTCATTCACTGACCCTTTGTGACCCTGAGCAGGAACAAGCTGGTATAAACAATGAATATGGGATGCCAAACACCAGTCCTTGAGAGTCAAAGTCCTGCAACCTAAATCCAATGACTGAATCGCCTCCATATGCACTCAAAGCCCTGCTAATGACCGAATTACGTGATTCATGTGTGTTGATGCAGAGACGGATCTAAAAGTAGCTGAACTCTGGCACCTCTAGGACAGCAGAGTCTGCACCTGTCCGGCGGATGGATGGATGATGTTTGAACTCAGTACTGGACAGAATATTTTCTCATTGTGTGAGTGTAGCTTTCAGTTTTAGGGAAACAGCGTACAGAGCAAAATGCATTAAGTCAGATTTGGTTTGTCACTGAAGGGCTGTGACTGAGCAAAAAGCAACTAAATAGTGCTGATTGTCACTGATAACAACCTGAATGATGAGAGACTGAAGATGTTTGGCTTGGATCTTCATGAGTGGGCAAAATGACTGACTGCGCTGAGTAAATAGCTCTGATTCACACCTCTACCACTTCAACTGAGAGTTATTTCTATCCAAACAACACAACGTAATTGTGTATAAGTTCAAGAGTGTTTGTACAAATCTTGGTACATTATTATAGTAAGAGCATTTACCACTTGTAGTTAAAAGGGATTTCAAGTGGTATCCTTAGCCAAATAGATGTGATAAGTGAACATATACAAGTTGCATTGTTTCACTCACAATAACATGGTTTTTAGTGTTTTTTTACATTACATTTCTGAATACAAGTAAGATAAGTTAGGAAAAATAGTCATCCTAGTATGAAAACGGCCTTAACCATAAAGCCAAACAATTTTTTTGTCTGTGTCCGTCTTGACCTCAGTCAAATGAAGTCAGTTATCTGTGTAGTACTAAATTACCTTACTGTGAAAATCTGTTGAATATTATTCAATCTCGGGAAGTACAAATCACATGCAGAAAAAGCTAAAACAGTTTGTTAATAGCTGGTTTTATCTATACATTCTGCCTTTTGTTGACTTTAGTGACATTAGATGAAAGTGAGTTTTACCCCCCTGGTTTAGAGAAAAAATATTTTCACGTTAGAATGAAAAAGTCCAGAAAGGTCAGTCGTAAAATCAATAAAAATCTGATTGATTTATAATTTCTATAATAATTTTTTTTATCATTGAAGATAAAAAAAATCCCCTCCAAAAAATAATACTTTGGCACTGTGGTTTTGAGTGATGAAATGTGAAAAAATTCAAGGGGAACAACAGTTTTTGTGCAGATCAGTTTGCCTGCATGAACAGGGACGGATGTGTGTCTCTTCCCATATTTGGAAACAAGTAAAAAAAAACAAAAACCCCAAAACAAAACAAAAAAACATTGAAATAATTACATTAGTTACCTGTGCTGTTTGTCCTTCCACGATATATGTCATCGTAGGCCCTCCACTGCTCAGTTACCTGGTAGGCGTGGATAAATATAACCAGCACTGCAACCAAGCAGATGAGAGGCACCAACACCGCTGTGCAAAGAGCTGCATAGATGTTTGGGATGAAGCACCTACAGAAAAGATAGGGAAATATGTTAGTAATTGATTTTTACACAGTGTATTTCTTTTAAAAGACAGGACACGCACATAAGGTATCAAGTGTGTGTTCAGCTTGAAGTTCTGGAAATCACACACATCACATGGTTTTTGCAGAGCTGTGTTTTTTCTTAGCTCTTACTCTCTTTCTCACTCCGTCTATTTTTGAAACTTTTCTTCACATTTCACGAACAGGATTTTCTCAGTGAGACTTCTGAGCCTTCCTAAGACTTAAAGGATTATTGTTCAACGGCAGCGAAAGCAAAACATGTTCATTATTAACTCTGCTGAGCAACAAGGCCACCCCAGTGATGCAAGAGGATAAACAACAAGGTCATTTGTTCTCCTTATTTAAGATTTGGACGAAATTCACATAAAAATCATGTATGTACTGAAAGCTGCGTAGAAAAGGGGAGATTGAGGATAAATTGAAATAATTTATCTATATGGGGCAAGGTTTTATTCCAGCTGGTGTTTTGCCATGTGCATCTTTGTCATTTTAAACATTTTCCTCAGAAAAAGTCTTCATGCCCATATAAGAATTGGTCAGAGCTGAATGCTCATGTGATTTTTGTACTTTTTTCACAACAGAAACTAGTTTGGTGGGAGCAATTGAGCTGGTGCTGTAAACTAATTCGAGCTGTGCTAGTCAAAATATAACAAGGTATGCCAAATAAATTTGTGTGCCATACTCTCCCACCAATTCAGCTCTAATGGGAAATGGGTGTTAGTGCTGCTTGTTTTTATGAGGGGGGACAGCCAGCTGTATTCGAAGACTGTTTAGGATCCCTAAACAGGATGAAGAAGCTTTCCTCAGGGGTAGGAGACACATCATTTTCCACTCTAGAGAGTACGTCTCCACCACTCTACAGTTCATGATCGCTTGCTTTACACAACTTCATCTAAAGCTTTGGATTACACTGCAGTTGGTGATAAAGCTTTTGGATACAGCTGCTTGAGCATTTAAACGCATGCAATGAGCTTCCCCATGAACTGTTTTTAAATTAATCTGAAGCTAGCAACTCTGTTGGTGACCTTTGCACCCTCAGTAATTTTCGGTGCCCGACCACTTCGGGCTCGGCTGCTGTCATTCCCACTCTGTCACTTACCACTAAGAGTGAACTGGAGCATTAAGTGATGAGGAAATTTTATGACTGGGTAGATGAGTCATTCATTTTAAGACAAACAGAACATGTTTAGTCATTTGGGAATTACATTTCATTCTTAATGAAAAGGTTTTGACACATTTAAGACCATTTGCAGCTAAAACAGTTGCGGTTCTTCTACAGCGGCTTTCTGGGTGATGTTTATGGTAATGTTGACCTTTCTTCGAGGATAACACTTTTAAAGTCAAATGCTGATTTTGCACAAGCCCAAACCTTTCCTTCTTGACTTACAATCTGCTCTAATTCATCCCAAAAAGTGTTTTGGTTTAGGTCAGGGCTTAAGACAAATAACACATGCTTTGTCATTGAGGTTATGGGTTGTGATTTTTTTGTTCCTTTTTTAAATGTTTATCAGCTCTAGCGGCCTTTATATGAGAGTGGTTAGACAGAAAAGTGGATAATGAGAGAGTGGGAAGGTTATCAGGCCGGGACTTAAACCTGTGACCGCTGTGTGGAGGACTAAGGCCTCCATGCCTGGGTTGCTCTTTACCCCTGTGCCACTGCATGCCTTAATGTTAAGTATTGAAACCACTTTTATATACGGTAAGTGTTTTATGTTAAAATTCTACAGAGTAATGAGGAAAACCCATAGGGCAACCTGGAAGTGTTAAACAAACCCCAGCATGTACTGGTCTATACTGGATCCAGTAGCACGGGGTTATTTTGATAACTGGACAATCTTGTCAAAACAGATCACAACAAAGTTACCCGATAAATAATTTCAAACAAGTTCTGCAAATTAAATACTGTTAGTGGAATTTTGAACATAGCTTCTCTTTAATTGTCTGCCTAACCTAAAGAAAAAAAAAAAGGTATTAGCTTCTCTTTTTTAGAGCTGTAGTTAGATTTATGTGAAGCCCGTTGTATTTTCACCCTTCTGGGACTCAGGGAGGGTTTGGAGACAAGGATGAAGTTTCTCCTCTATTTTCAAAGTTTCTGTTAACATCCTAAGTACTAAACTGCTGCTGTAAAAGAAACAGCATGATCCACAATCAGTTTCATTCACTTCATGTGTGTCTCACAAAGACTTAACAACTGCTGGCCCTCCCAGATACAATTACTTTGAAAACACCTCTGTGACGTAGAATCTGAGCTCAAGGCTTGTTTGTACGCAGACAGGGTGAAACTGAGACAGCTGGGCTGGTGAGGAAACAAGAGGCAACCTATTTACTCTGATCAGGAGTAAAAGAGACGGGTGAATGGATGTAAAGGCTCCTTCAAATAGGAGGGTATGCTCTCCAGGGGAAACTGAATACCCTCCACTGTGTCCTAAAATCCCTCATGTGTGCCCTTACTGTTTCACACCCAGCCACAGGAAACACACTCCCTCACTTGATCCCAAGGATAACAACCCCACCTAAGACCACCGACTAGTTTAAGGATGTGATTCAAAGTTTCAGGCTTCATCAGCGCTGAGCTCTACTCATCCTGCATGCTTGCTCACATATGAAGCACATGAAAAATGAAGACCGACCCACAGGTAAACAGACACACCCGTCAAAGAGACTTTTTGTGAGTTTTTACAAAATTATTTAATCGGTTATTTAAAACTATAAACAGACAGGAAGTGATTTCAGAAAAAAAGAAATAAAAAATCCACCTCCAAGAGTCAGGTTTCTGTGTGGCGCGATGAATGCAAACACTGAGACTCATTTCCTAAATCATTCAGCTTATTGGACGAGAGGCCTCCTCATATGACGTCACTGACTCAGGTGTTTTCCTTTCACTCTGAAACAGGGTTCCCCCTCCGAGCAAATAGAAAACTGCCGTCAGCCCGCATGATTCAGAGAAGTACTAAAAAGGACACCTCAGTATGCTCTTCAAAGACCGACACGGAGTAGGATTATTTTTAATGTTTCTGTTGTCGGTTCAAAACAATATCTTAGAATCAGTCAGAAGTTTGCTCTCTTGCACAATAACAATGGAAGTCAGATTAATTTGGGATCTTTGGAAGCTTTCAAATTGTTATTTTTCCATGGTTGATTGATAATAAAACAACTTCGATAAGTTTTTGTAATTCAGAAAATTTCTGGACCTTCAAGGTCAGGTTGACCGTGAGAGACAGAAGAATGAAAATCAGCTGTACTGATAAGAATGCTCCGATATCCTGAAACCTACAGATAGCTCCAAATGACAGGTGTAAAATTCCATGAAGTTGTTTTATGATCCAAAACAAACAACTTCAACAAAAGAAGGAGCTCAAATGCATTATTAAAAGCCCAACGTTCATTTTTACACTCATTCTGAGTGGTACTATGCATGCATTTAAATACATTTTCAACTTACACATCTCCATTCACCAGTCCATATGCAGCATGAATGGTCCACCCAAAGCCACCGAGCAAAACAATAACCAGGACGATGATGACTAAGGCAGGAAGTCCCCAGCCGAGGAGGAAGTAGAGCAGGTAGCGCCGTTCTGTGTGCTCATCATTCATCACCAGCACTTGCCAGAAGTTCACAGCCTGAGAAAACAGTTCAGGAAAACAGATGATTTACTGGGAAGACATACCAAAATACAAACACAAATAATCGTGAATAAAACAAAATCCTAATGTAGCAAAAAACAAACAAACAAACAAAAAAAAAACGAAAGAAGGAAATACAACCTTAACAGATCGGATAATTATGAATGATTTTTCAAGACTTTTTCAGTTTTTTCTGCTTGTGAATACATAGAAAGTGATAGCTTACATCACACCCAAAATAGCTGTGTTTGCTTTGTAATTTAGCTGGGTTTTACTGTCTCATCTGTCTGACGCTCTAAGCCTCGCGCTGTTACATAATCAGACTTTCTGACCACCTGTCTTGCAAAGCAGACACAGTGTCTTCCACCTACAGGAAGACTTCAGCAGCTTTCGGTCCAGATGGACAAGAACAGAGAGCCGAGATTAATTTTACTTCAGGTTTATATAATGTACAAAC
The DNA here is from genome assembly GCF_019740435.1 of Gambusia affinis. Classification (NCBI taxonomy): domain Eukaryota; kingdom Metazoa; phylum Chordata; class Actinopteri; order Cyprinodontiformes; family Poeciliidae; genus Gambusia; species Gambusia affinis. The sequence continues at coordinate 12,386,292 of NC_057870.1, forward strand.
AGCTATAAATGACTGGTGATGATCTGTTTCCAAACACTCAGATGTGATATTTGTGCACAGGCAAATGTGATGCAACAAACGACAGCAAGATCTAATCCTTGAAGTCAATGTCAATGTCAAATTTACTTATATAGCACTTTAAAACAGGCATAGAACTGCACCAAAGTGCTGCACAAGAGTGACAACAACACAAATGAATAAAAACAAAGTATCAAACAGTAGTTCAATTAAATGCCAAGGAATAAAGTTTTAAGAAGCAATTTAAAATGATCCAGGCTGTGGGCAGATCTAATTTGGAAAGGTAGATTGTTCCTTAGAGAAGGAGCAACAGCAGAAAAAGCCCGATCTCCTTTCCTCTTAAGTCGGGTCCGAGGAACTGTCAGTAAAAGCTGATTATTAGAACGTAGGGTTCTGGACACGGACTGAAATTTTAAAAGTTCCGGAAGATAAGGGGGAGCTAATCCATTTAAAGCTTTATAAGTTAACAAGAGAATCTTAAAATCTATTCGATAAAAAACAGGAAGCCAATGTAAAGAGGCCAGTATGGGCCTTATATGGTCACGCTTCCTGGTTCCTGTAAGAAGCCGAGCCGCTGCGTTCTGGATCATTTGAAGTCGCTGCATCTGTGATTTATCCAGGCCTCTATATAATGAATTGCAATAGTCCAAACGAGATGTGATGAAGGCATGGATAAGTCCTTCAAAGTCTTTTAAACAAAAATAAGATTTAACTTTAGCTAAAATACGCAGGTGATAAAAACTTGATCTAACGACAGAGCTAACTTGTTTATCTAGCTTTAAACAACTATCAAAGTAACTGATAATGTTCTCTCCACCATATTGTATGACCACTAACAAAACAGACATGTCTGCAGAAAACTCTCAGAATAAGGCAGATAGAAAAGTTGTGTAACAATCTGACTGCAGTGTAATGACACAGGAGAGCGGAGTCTTTCAGATCCAAGAGCTTTATGTTTCTTGGCTGTGAGCAGCGTGGAGAGAGAGAGAGAGGAATACAGGTAACTTAGTGCTGAGTTGTTGCCACTGCAGTGGCTGCATCACTCACTGATTGTGTTGCCAGGGAAAATGGCTTGGGATGCAGATTAGCAGGCTGACTGACTGAGACCAGTTTATGTTTTCCGTATAACTGGGAATATGGAGTTATCTTGCAGTTTAAATCTAAATATCCAATGGTGGAGAATGAAACACCAGATTACCACCAGAACTGATCAGGTTTCCATTAAAAGTATATAAAATTCTTAGGGGAACTACCAAGTGTCCCCTAATCATTCTTGAAAGGTTTCCACTGAAATCCACTTAAATAATGAAGGTGCCAAATTGGTTGAACATTAAATTGCTGCCACCACCATGTTTCACCATTGGGTTGGTGTGATTCACCACACATACTGTGAATGGAGACCAAGATGTTGATCCTCATCAGACCAGGCCACCCTACGTCTTTCCTTCTTACCCCTCTTCTATAAATGTGAGGAGAGTTTGAAAAGTAGCTGAGCTGCGGATCTGTGCAGCTCCTCCAGAGCTACCATGGGTTCTTACATCAAAGGTAGTTTGAAACATTGTAAAATGTAAAAACCAAAAACACATTATAAAAACTTTTGGAAGGTACTAAATGAACTGACTGTGGCGCCTCTTGCCCACTGTTATAATCAAATATGTTCACCTGCTGATAACATATTCACAGGCATTGTGGACAAAGCTGTAAAACTAGTACCTCAGGTACTTGTTTGACTTTCAGTCTGGCACGTTGAGAAATGAAAAACACATACTGTAGGCGAGCCTGCAGGGCTCCTCTCTGCAGCTGAAATACTTGTGTTGTTATGAAACACTGTGAACATTTGCAGTAACCTGAGCGCCTCTCTTGACGCCTCTGCAGTCTAGAAACTGAATTTGTGTACACAGATTTAATTTCTGTCATCGGGCCAAGGTGCATTCTTCTGAACTGGTACTGGACATGCAGACATCCATATACACACAGCCTGCTGTTATTGATTCAAGACTTTTCTGGGGTGTAACATTTGTTGATGGTGCTGACTCATTTCAGTCACTTATATGACAGCAACGACCTAACAGGTGGGGGAAAATGAGCGGTGAGCGCTAACCGCGGCTGATAAAGAGGACAACTGGGTTTTAGCACTGCATGGTAATGAAAACTAGTGTCTGGAGGGCTTTTCTTCTCAGATAGTGTATTTGCTGACAGTACAGATATGACCCAAGATGCTTCTAGGCTGCTGAATAAAAACTCAAAGTCTAAAGTAATTGTTGCCACGCAACACTTCTCCTCATACATGAACCAAACCCTGTCTGGGCTAAACGTTAGCTTATAAATCTTCCCACCAATCTACATCAGCTCTGTTACCATATTAATGAGAACCATGTGTGTCTAAAACCCTGTTTGTCAGACACAGCCCATTTAATTTAGTTTTCATTTATGAAATCTTTCAAAGTCACAGTCTGTGAACAAGCAGGCATGAAAAACATTAAGCAGGTTCTGCACATCGACATTTAGTCTGTTCCCTTCAGAAGGTTCTGGAGTTAATTAATAACCAACAAGGTGAATGACTATCCACATATATATATATATATAAATACATATATATATATATATATATATATATATATATATATATATATATATATATATATATATATATATATATATATATATATATATATATATATATATATATATATATATATATATATATATATATATATATATATATATATATATATATATATATATATATATATATATATATATATATATATATATATATATACCATACTCATTGGGCCTATCAGTTATATATATATATATATATATATATACATATATATATATATATATATATATAAATACATATATATATATATATTTATATATATATATATATATATATATATATATATGTATATATATATATATATATAACTGATGAGCCCAATGAGTATGAGTATATATATATATATGTATATATACTATATATCCACTGATGAGCCCAATGAGTTGATTCAATGGCTACTAGCAAAAATCACTTCTGTAGAAGCATCATAACATTAAGTTACCTGGTTTTGTTTTATTGTCGTTTTTGTGTTTATTTGGACTCTGTCACAAAATTCTCAGCATTCCATTTATTTTGTTTAGCTTTGAGGATATTGTATTTATGTTTTACCTGTATGAGCATCCAGAAAAACTGGCTCAGATAGAAATAGTGGCAGAATAGCGCCAGAGTAGCACAGCTGTCATCTGAAAATACTGGACCACGGAAAGCTGACACCAGAAAGCATATCTGCAGAAAAAGACAAAACAGACAGACACATTAGCAAATCCAAACCTTTCATTCCTTAATTAAGGTAAAATCACCTAGATTTTCTTTGTGTTGGCAGGATTTGTGTCTTTTGGGAACCAAATTCTCATTTTGCATGACTGAAACTCCTCGCACTCAGAAAAATATTTCATGGTTATATTATGATGTTCATTTTACACATTATTAAAGCATTAACATAATTAAGAAACAAACAAACAAACAAAAATCTGCTGAACAGAAATTATTTTCTGCCAACTTGTCACACAAAACTAAAAATACATTTTTCATGTCCTTCCACATTGATGTGCAAGTGGACTGCTTCCATGCTGTGTTAGAAAAACACAGAATAATCACATCACTGTATGCAAGAGAGAAATGCATAAGGATGACAACTACAAAAAAAAAGAAAAAAAAAGGAGAGTTATGGGTCAAGGTGAAACCTTGTTTACACTAGAGGCAAAATATTTCAGGAAAACTCAGGAGGGCAGCAGGAAATGCTGCTGCTCAGCTGCCCGTCACAGAGCTTCATTCACTCATGGAGTAAATGCAGTCAGGCAGTCGTTACATAACCGGCCGCCTGTTGGCCCATCGCCTGCTCAGCGGAGCAGAATGAGCATGAATGGAAGACAGCAGCAACAGGGGAGTCTGTTAACGTCTTACCAATCTCACTAATGTAAGACTAAGTTTTCCCCAGTTGAGTATTTTATTTGTTTTTAGCCAAACAGTATTTAAATAACCCTATTTGTGCCTGGTTATGCAAGAACAAACACCAAGTTTTTTTCTTTTAAAATGCAAATTGCTTCTGTTTTCACCAACATCTTTTTTACATTTTGCGTCTTGCAAGCCGTTTCTGAGAACCCAAAATGATTACCCAACTTCACCTTTTTGTAAAACCCTTGCATGCACCTTCTAAATAAGAGGAAATGTAAAGAACTGTCCCTATGATTTTAATCCCTTAAAAAACTCCTGAGTCAGTTTCCTGTGCATGTTCCAAGCGGTGCCTGCAGGATGTGAGTGGGCGGAATAGCACAGGACGGGAACTTGTGACTGAACAGCCTGGAGTTGTGCCTAGTGGAGAGGCTGGCCAGGTATGCTACGGGAACAAACGTTGTGCAATGACAGACTATGTTTGTTGTGACAGATGGGTAATTTCGCACAAGACAAATTGTGACACGCAACTATTCCAAAAGAAAACCAAGAAAAAAAAGAAAGTAATCTCCAGCAAAACACTTTACATATAAATGATGTAACATTTTACCACATTTTGATCTGAGGTTTTAGCATTGGACTGCCTTCAATAAGTACATGTGACAAAGTGTTGATTTCAGAAGGCATGAGTCATTAAAAACAATTTAAAAACGTTTTGTCGAAATTCCACAGAGTGAACAGAGTAGCAAACTTCAAAATTTATAGTAATTTAACTGGTGTTTATTTTTTTGCTTAGGTCAATTTATCAAAGTTATTTAATTAAAAATAAAAATACTAACAAAAGTTACATATTGCATAAAAATGCATTAATGTCAACGATGACAGGAGTATGATGTTTACTGAGTTCTAAAGAAAAACAAGTTTATATTTCTTGGCTTTTATTTTTGTCTAAATAGAGAACAAAATCAGAAAACTTTTGGGTCACAATCATGCAATGAAAACGTGTTTTTAAACCTGTGTGAAAGAGACATAAAACCTATTTTTTTATGTACGCATTAACATGAAGTCTAAGTCTCAATGTAGGTGTAAAAGTGTAGAGAGACAGACTTTCTTTCTTGCATACTGATTCTTTGAACCTTTTTAAGTTACTGTTTCATTATTAGCATTTGAAAAGCAAACACAGCAGGAGTAAAGCTACTTCTATTTGTACTTTAGAAGTGCAGCTCATGCACTTGTTGCTGGATTCCTGGAGTAAAGAGAAAAGAGGTTCAAGGCATTGTACCTCTAATGTCACAGAGCTGGGGCTGACATGGATATGTCCCTGTATTAGTAGCTACTGAGTAGATACGAGGCTCATGGTAATAACGGTTTCATCCATTGTAAAAAAAACAAACAAAAAAAACAATACATAAATATGTGCATGCTGGTGTTATAGAAATAGCAACCTGCTACTGAGGTGGGGGTAGAGGAGAAGGGTCAGGGGTCACAGGTGTAGATGTAAAACTTCTCATGTGCATGTCTGCTGCTTCTTTACTTTGTTTCGCCAGGAGTCGACCTGTCTACACCCTGGGGCTACAGGGTTTCTCAAAGCACACGTAGGAAAATGGTGCTGCGTGTTTGCCAGCAAGCTCACTGATAACAGGAAACGCTAAATATGGGTAGTACTTCAACTTCTGGCTGTGATGTAAAGTATGACTGTGATGTAAGATTGAAATCTAAGGCAAGCAATACATTTCGGAAAATATGAAACTGAAAATGTGAAACTGTGTCCTTTCCCAGCCTGTGAGGTGGGTGAAAATGTTTGTAGTTGCTCTAGTTGCTCTATTTTTAAACAAAATTAGAGAGCTTAGAACTTAACGAGAGTTCAAAGCTCAAAATATAATTTCATAACCTAACTATGACCTTTCTATGTCCACGCTTTTCAGATCCACTAAATAATTATGTATTACATGTTCTATTACATGAAATCTAATCTTTGAAACGGGATGAAATGCTCACACCACTGGACATATTGCTCTGTTATACCGTACAAACAATATTAACATGACGTCCTAAAATTTACATAAAATATTTGCCAGTAAAGATACTGATGGAAAGCAAACAAAGTTTAAGATGCAACAGAAAGGGACATTACTACAGAAAAAGAGGTTTCTTCTTTCATTTTCTTCATTGCTAACACTAACATCAGTGCTTTGACAAAACAATAATTCAGCAAACAATTTTTTTACTTTACAATACCCCATAGGCGGTCTATTTACTGTGGTTGTCATATTTGTTGTGGCTACTGCAACCTTCGAAATAATTTAGCCTCATTTATTTGGATTTTGATTTGATAATTGGGTCTGAAAGACAAATAAATACCTTTTCTAAACCAAATGTCTTTATTGATGCCTGAAAACAAAACACTTTGCATTGAAATGTAAAGCCAGGCAAAACAGTTCACCAAACCTTGATGCAGACACTAATAATTAAGAGGAACACTAACGCTAAACCTTTGCGAAAGAAAAAAATAATGATTAGGAGCTATTTTCTGCCGCTTAGTTGCAGCTCTTCCCCCTCCTGGTGAATTGTGGGGCTGATCGATAGGCCTACGCTCATGCAAAGCGTACTAGTGAAGCTAAAAATAGTATAAACCCGATGCATTACATCACTGAGGGAGTAGGGGTCTGAACCATCTGCCTGCAAATCCATCCGAGCCTTTCCAAGATACTTCCTGCTTCCTTTTCCACTGCAAAGACTTCTACTTTGCCTTCTTTAGCCCACTTTCTTTTCTGGTATCCCACCTACTCCATCTTTACATCTCATCTCCCCTCCTCCTCTTTCCCCTCATTTCTCCTTCACCTCCCCCTTCTTTCTAACAGCTACCGGTTTGATCTAGCTGGCTCCAGCATCAGCCAGCACCCAGGGTGTTTTCTTCTATGTCTTTGTGAAGATTTGAGAAAGAGAAGCGAAATGTATGCTTTTCTTGTTCTTGCATTCTTCGCCTAATCACTGGGCATTGGTGAACCACAATCTCTCCCGACAAAATTCTAATTTTGACAGTCCTTGGCAAGTATTACAAAGAGAATTTTGAAAACAATTCAAAATTGTTCCACATTTGTTTGTATTACAGAAAGAAGTCTTTGGGAGCACATCCAAACGAGATTCGTACATCTAAAGATTGATTTATTTTTTTTGTAGATTATTCTTTTCCAAACAGCCCAAATTTAGGGAATTGGATGGAGAATGTCTGCGATCAGCAACTTTGAAGTCTTGCCATAGATTTAAGTCCGAATGTTGATACGCTGTGATCTAAACTATTCTCTTACGCCTCGCTGTTCTTCTAGAAGGTGACACTCCACCTGTCTCAAGCCTTTAGGCGTCTCATCCAGGTTTTATTCAATTGCCCTGTATTTAACTCCACACATAGTCTAATCAACTTTGATCAGTTTCTGTGTGCCTGCTGAAAAAAAAAGCATTCCCACAACATGATGTTTTCCCCACCCTATTTCACCATGAGGGCAGTGTACAGTGTGAGTATTCTGTCACAAATACAGTCAATGTGGGCCGGAAAGTTTAATTGTAGTCTCATACAACAAGAGCACCTTCTTCACACGTTCCACGTCCGCTCAATTGTTTGGTGTATCTAGGTGAGTCAGAGTATATGGGGCAGAATATGCTTGTTTTCCCATGCATGTGGCGAAACAGCTGCACACCTGGATTAATAGTTATATATCATAATCTGTGCATATGTGCATTGATCGCAAGTGTTATGCAGCAGTTGTATAAGACAGAAGAACTAAAGTTCACCGGTGTTTTGTGTTGAATCTTGCATTGAGCCACAGATGCTGAACTAGCTGTTGGCAGATAAATATCCACTTCTTTGTGGTCTGTTTTACCTCCAAACAAGCACACCGCTGCACCTCCACTTGCTTACGTGAGTACACACACAGCAGGAGTGGAACAACGCTGCGGGATGATATCTAGAACCTTCCCCTCGGTTCTGGGAACAACTGATATACTTCTTGAACAAACTGGAGGCCGTGAGCCGTAAGGTTTCTCTGTGATCTTGTGTGGCAGCAAAAAGAGGGTCAAAACAGATGAGACACTGTCTGCAAGTTCACCAGGTCTTTGGTGGAAAATACTTCTATTCTAAATGTATTTACAAATCTTGACAAATTCACAGTTCTGTTTTGTTTTTTTTTTGCAATGCATTCTATTATAGATTGCATATTTCAAAAAGTGCATAGCATAGTGGGCACTCCACTATGTTATTTTTGTTGTGACCCAATCATTTGTTGAAATGCACGCTTCTAGATGCCAGTGGCAACACTCACTCCTCCATATGCACACTCCAAGCTGAGCCACCCACATGAAGCACATTTAGCTGCATTCCAGAAGGCCTCCTCTTTCTCCTAGTCCAACAGTCAACGTGTAGCCTGCCTGATTTTCCATCACACCGGGACCGCTGTTGAGAAGCCTCTAGAATTTCCTTCCTCAACATCGGGAGTGAAGCAGACTGAGATCTCTTTGCAACACAAACCCACGCGGACAGATTTGTGTGCATCTGCACAGCTGTAAAAACAGTGTAAGCAGCTGTTCAAGGTCAACTCCTTGAACAAACACACTCAGCGGGTCTGCTTTGGCCTTCCGCAGACTTCTATGAGTGAGTGTCTACCTCAGCTGGTACTGGTACTGTAAGCACGGCTCCTTTATCAAGCTAAGGGAAGTGATGCATAGACCTTTCTCCATTAATTCCCAATCAGGAGCAGGGAGTTGTCTTCTAAAACCATTCCTATCACTTCAGCCTTTTTTACATTTGTCATATGATACACTGAACTGACGTCTTACAACATTAAGTCATTTGATGTAGGCATATCAGAGGAAGGGAAGTTGAAAATAAAAGCACGACAGACATTTCAGATTTTCATTTGATGAAGAGCTGTATACCATTTTAACTTCACTTCCCCATTATGCACTACTTTGTGCTGAACTGTGACATAAAACACAGATAAACCACAATGACGTTTGTGGATGTAATGCCACAAACAGCATGGGGTGTGAATACTTTTACGAGGTGCTATAAAATACATCATCAATTGTATCCACTCTTAAGATGCTTTTATTATGATATACGAGTGAAATCAGAAATTAGAAATCCTTTGGCTTGTAGGTGACTTTTACAAAAGTCTGTTAAAGAAGCAACAACAATCAACAGGCAATCTGTACGGGACACATCTATTATCATCTGTCAGTAGGTTACTGAGCTGTGTGATTTAGATTTAATTAGTACTGACGCTGAGCAGAATAGCCATGAGCCCCATAAATGCCTGCCTTCTTCTTTTTCTTCAGCAGGCGTAGACTCAGTGAACAGATTGAAAGACTAAATTAACTATCAACTATTTGACAATTTTTGTTTGATCCGCTTCAATTCATTTATTACATTTTTTTTTCTACCGGTTTCTACCTGAATTTCTGGCAGAAAAGTTCAGGTAGAATGAGGGAAAGTCTACCTGAATTTCCCTCATATCAGGGAAATTTGCTGATATGAGGTCAGTTTGTCAAGGTTTACTCTCCACAGGTGCATTTATTCACACAACAAAACCCGCAGCAGTTGATTTGTGCAATTTTTTATTTCCAAGTCTGTGCCAAAAAGGGTTTAGTCATAAAACGAAGCAGCTCTCAGGGCAATCATTGACCAGCCACTTCATTCACAGCTGCTGTAGTTGGACATTAGTCGTAGAGCTATAGTGACCCCTATAGGCTCCTTTCGAAAAGAGTTTGCAACTTTGATTTAGATATGTGAGTAAAAGTTTGAAAGGCTAATTTAAATGACCGAGCATTTGCACATATCAATTTGCAAAAGCTGTTTGCCCAGTCATTAATCTATTTTGGCACTGATTTCAGTGCCACACAGCTGTGTGTGAATAGAATGACTTGATTGTGTTGGAGCGTATATGTACAAAGTGTCCATGCTTGTTATTACTTGTCTGAATTCTGAGTTTTCCAGTGAATACACTGAACATCACTTTAAAGCTGCAGCACGTAACTTTAATAAAACAATTTATTTATACATATTTTAAAAAACTATTACATAGTTTCCTGACAGTAAACTGTCCTGATAGTTTTCAGACAGATAATTTGTAAAAAAAAAAAAAAAGATCAGCTCCTCTGCCTTCTGCCTGTGGTCCTAATGCCATCTGCAGAAATACAACGCTTCCAGTCAAAAAACAACCAATCAGAGTCAGGAGGCGGGTCTTAGCACTGTCAATGTTGCTCATGTACATGGTGCTCAAACATTGCTCTCTGCTGTCCTACAGCTTCTGTCTCACAGCAGAGCCTACCATGAATGCTCATGTTATTTAGTATGGCCACTTATAATGGCAGATAAACAGTTTTCCAGTAACGATTAAGTTGCTTCTCTGTCTGAAGCACAGCTGCAGCGTATACACAAGCATGATTGACAGAGCTAAGACCCTCCTCCTGGCTCTGATTGGTTATTTCTAATTGGTAGAACTTCATATAAGGAGCAGAGGAGCTACATTTTTTCACAGATTATCTGTCTCGTTATACTGCCATGACATAGTGACAGTTTTAAAAAATACGCAAAAAATATATATTTTATAACAGTTGCATACTGCAGCTTTAAACTCCAAATATCAAATCAAGCTCATGAACAGAAACTTTAAACAAAGAGTTTAAGGCCAGTCTAAACAAAATGGAGTCACTACAGATACAGCTATCTTAGATTACACTGAAAGATGTTTCCTTCCTGTATTTAAGGCTTCCTGATTCACTGAGGAAGTTGGCAGCTCTCGATTTTCTATTTTAGGTCATAGAGACGGCCCTCCTAAATCCACAAATACAATTTCACTTCCTCTTTTTTTTTTTTTTTTGAGAAATGCGTCAGACTTGCCATCTCACTTCAACAGCTTTGAGCTTTCTATTCAATTGCATTTAAAGAACTGTCAATTTTAACAATGAAGCAGAAAAAAAAACAATACCATATTATTACAAGTGATACAAGAACTTCAAAACATTCTGCTTGGCTTCATTTGTAAAGCCGCTGCACAACCTCACGTCCTAAGTGGCAACACCGGTGACCTCAACAAGTTCATGGTAAACATTTGTGAAAATCTGCAAAGTTCAGCCAACTCGGCACATGAAGCTGAGCCAAGACAAACTGGAACACCAAAAATAGAGCAGGACTTTGAGAGAGGCTCCCTGAATTCATTGACAGTATCACAGCAGTCCTGGTTCAACAGGACTCTGACAAACTAAACGACTCCACAGTCAGGTGAAAGGTCGATATTTCAATAATGATGACAATCATTAATTAATACATTAAGCATAGATTAGAAGATCCATTGGTATTTCTAATAATCTTTGTGTTTAGTGAACAAGACAACATAGGTGATCACAGATTTATGTATGTAAGTTATCGACTTTAACTGCATTATACGGTCTCTTGAAAACGTATTCACACCCCTTGAATTCTTCACATTTTGTCACATTACGAACAAATACTTCAGTGTGTTTTAGAGGTAATTAAAGTAATAGACCAACATAAAGTATAGCTTATTGTTAAGTGTTTTATCTGTGTTGCTAAGATTGTATTTCTGCAGTACTCATCGTCAACTTCATTCTTTTAGGTTTTTGGAGCCTCAGTGTCTTGGTCAACGTGGGACGGTTTAAGTGTGGATGGTTTTCAGTCCCACATCATGCAGCCACCACCAGTGTTGAACAGGAGGGATGGTGTGATCACGGTAATGAGGGTGTGTTGAGTCTGAAATGCACATATTTTTTTTCATGTGTGCCATAAGGATACAATTTTAGTCTTATACATCTGACTACATTCACATACATTCGCTTCCCGACTGCTTCTCTGATTAATTTGAGCCGTGTCTCATTAGGTTTCCATACTCTTTGCCTTTTTGAGTGATGGATTGAAAAGTGCTCTGTGAGATGTCAGAAGACTGGGAAATTGTTTTATAACCTATCATCACTGCTTTAAATGTTTCCGCAACTTTATCTCTGAGCTGACATATTTTGCTCCTTGGTCTTTATGATCCTGTTGCAAAGACTCATGACTGATGTTCTCAGATTTCTCACTTGTGATTTTGTGTGTAAAGCACTGTTGTAAAATAACTAAAGGAGCATGAAAACTCTTGCAATGTAGATTACGAATGAAAAGCCAAGTAATTAACTGATGACATTTCTTTCGGAAAGCTGTGAGACTCAGATCTTTCAATCATAACTTTAATGTGAGGTAAACTGTCACTATTACAACTGTTCGCTGATGATAAGCAAGAGTTCATACGGTTTAGCTTAATATTTGAGCAGCAGTAGAATAACAACTGCTGGACTCTCCTACTTCATGTGGAATTAGAGGAAAGTGTATTTATTTTAAGGGTCACCAGCTGTTAGGACAACACACATTTGGAAACCTCCAAATATGTAACTTCCAGAGTCCAGAGGGGTCAGAGTGTGTTTCAATCCTCCTGATGGTTTAAAGACCAATAAGACAACTTGTTTACCCCAGTGAAGGCCTACATGCAGCTGATGGAAGGGGAGCACATGTTCTTAGAAGTTGAATAGATAAATCACATGGATTATGCACAAACAAGGAAAAAAAGAAAAATACTGTTTGCTTTAGTTCAGACCAGCAGCACCTGGAGACATAAGAGGAAAAGAGAATAGCACATGGTATAAATAAGCCTATGTTAAAAGACAGCAAAAAATCTAATGCAAAAAGCAAACAAAAGAACTGAGAATTGTACAGAAAATAAAGGCATGAAAGGCCAAATGAATAGGATTTGTGGTGACCTTTAAAAGTATTTCCAACCCTTAAACTTTGTCTTGGGCTTTTTTCCCCAAATAAACATCTGAAATGATTACTATGCATTTGTATTCAACCTGCTTGAGTCAACACTTTGCAGAACAGAATTCTGTGGCTTTTACAGCTGCAAGTCTTTTGGGGATTTGCACAATTAGAGGCTGAAGGTTTTGACCATTATTCTCTGTGAAATATTTCACAAACTGACCACATAAAATTCTAATAAAGTACATTGAAGTCTGATGATGTAATGTGACAAAATGTGAAAAATTGATCAATTATGAGCGGGGTTTTTTTTTTTTGAGGTGCTACACTTTGCAAAGTTTAGACTCCTATCTCAACAAAAGGGAAAACAAGCAAGGTCAACAGCGAGGAACAAGTTGGAATAAGGATGGTGCTGCGGATCTCAACTGCGCTGGATCAGACTGTGAGCAGATCAAGTCAGGACAACACTAAGCACCTGGCATGCAGCTATGGCTAGTGAGAGCGTAATGTGAGTCTCCCAGGAGGCCATCTTCACCTCTCCACTGTCTTGTCTGCATACACACGCAGTAATAAAGGGTCCTGAGCCCTGATACTTTATACCCTTCCATCATCTGCCAGCCAACAGCTCAGCCTGACAGACAAGAGAGACCTTAGTACCGAAAGGACATTTTGTTTTATTTGGCAGGGAGTGCAGAAGTGCACCATTGATAAATATCATGATGTAGCAAGGAGATTTTAGGGGAGGGCAAAAACAGCTGTATCTGTTCTTCCTCTTTTTACTATTATTGATGGTTTATTATTGTACGAGCATAGATTTGATCAAAAATAACGCGGCTCTCTGACATCAGCCTTAGAGCTGCTAAAACCTAGACACTCTAACTCGCTCTGTTTATGGATTTAAATGGATTTGATCATGACAGGAACATATACACATCCCTGGAAAGTGCACTTAATGCTTGTGTTTATCTCATTTCCTGAACAAAAATGGAAAAGCTCAGTCACTAACTTTCCCGTTTGATAGCTGTGCTCATTTTTCTGGGTGAAATAGGAAATAAAAACTTTTAGCAGTCAAACAACTTTTATATTTTGCTCAGGAAGGGACAGTGACAGTGGCTGATGTTGCATAAGAGTGAACGAACTTGGTGTTGGGTTTGGCCATGATTGGAGACTGCAGAACAAATGCTGGAGTCGGTTCAAAAACTAACAGGAAATCCTTAATAACAGGAAATAGGAGTCACTGAAACACCTCCCAGAAGCAGGAATAAAACACTGAAACCTCTGGGGAAAACATTCACACACTACATGACGTGTGTGACATTATAATCACAATGGATGGAGTTTAAATTTTGTTCGGTTTGCAGGAGAAAGATAGAGTAGATTTCCTTTCCCACAGTAGCATTTTGTGGCTATACACCCACATTTCCATTTAATGTTTCATTGGCAGCTACAGACAGAAGGGTAAAGTGAGATGCTGACAATACATACACAATAAAATAAAAATAAAAAATTGAACAGTAAAACCTGTAAACCTATTCTGCTGTATTAGTAACACAAACAGAGGAACCAGAATGGACCAGTTCATTGGCATTCAAGGTAAACATGAATAAAGAGTCTTAAAATAAATTCATTGTTTAGTCAGTGAGAGCATAATCTCACACTAAAAATGTAGAAAACCCCAAAGTGTACTTTGAACACAAATATTTGATAGTGGAATAGATATTTCATGTTAACAAATTCATTTAATTAATTTGGAATATGCATCCCAGTGAGGCTCATTTGTCATACTTTAATTGGTTCTGGAACATGAAAACCTTTAAGAGCATTAAATATACTTTACATTACATCCACATTTCTTTTTTACAATGTGTTTCTAGAGATCTCATGTAATATTCTAATCTTAAATGGGTTTTCAGTGGCTGCAAGTGGAGATTCATAATTAAAAGAGGCTTGAAAACGCCACCTTGTGAATAACCAATCCAGTATTAATTTAATATTTAACATGATTGAAATCTTTGAAATTCACGGACATTTTAGAGAACATCTGAGGAACTCAACAGGCTTCTCTTTGGGGTTTTCAGCAAGGCAGTCAAAGAGAAAAATGGAATAAAAAGTAAATATTACATTTCCAGAACATCACAAGTCTTAAAAGGCTGAAAGTTTGATCAAAAACATGCCTTTAGCAGAAACGTCTTATCATGAATTAGTTTGTGGTTGGTCAGACGTTTCTGATTTAACATGATTCATGCTAAAACCCTGATTGTTGTTGCACCAACACATTTGATATGTGGGATTAAGAAGGTCATAAACATTTACAGAAAACGAGAACATTTACACACTCAACACAATTTACTCTGGAACCGATGAAACATAACTGATTCACAGATCGGTTTAATATTCTTCTGTCTCCATCTCTATAAGCTTTGTCATCTTCTGCTCTTCCTTTGTATTCACACTTCTTATTATTTCCTAATAATCAACCCTGTAGCTTCAGGCCTGAGATGACAGGTTATTTAGACTAGTTGTGGTGGCGGAGTGAGAGCAGCAACACAAACACTGTCGCTAGGTGTCCTTCAAAACCTTTCTGTTTTGGTTTTGTTAACAGAATGAACCCAAGGAGGAGCAAAATGTGTCTGGAAGTTTCCGCAGTGGAGGAATGCAGACAGACCTCTTGTTATTTCCAGAGATAAAAAAAAGCTCAACACCATTCAGACTCTTAGCAAATTTACCACAGAGCTTCAGTGATCATTTCGATAAACTGCACAGGATCTAAATTCAACATGGAAGCTCAAATAAATATACTACACTCCTACTAATATTTGAATAAATGGCCCTTAGCAAGCTGCACTTTGATTATTAATTTCTGTAGCCATCAGCAAGTGTCTGTTATTGCAGGTGCAGCTCAGAGTGCTGCTACTGACAGAAATGGGAGTTTATTAAAACTGCTTGGTTTCCTGGCGCAGACTCTGCCTTTAAGCATTAAGCACTGCCTAAGTATATTCCATGAAAGGATCAGAGCATTACAAAGGTCCTCGTTGAAGCTTAATAGTTTTATTTATCATTTTTCAAGTGTAAACCAGTGAAGTTGCTACACTTGGAGGTAGTTCATTATTCCATTCGCCTTGGTTAGGGCACCATTTTCACTGGCAGCAAAATGGGTCCTCAGAATGGTGCTTACATGACGAAAACCCTGTGGTACATCGTGATTCAAACCTTGCTTTCTTTCTTGTGGACAGCAACAGAGGTCCTTCAGTGGTTTGCAGTTTATGGTTGTTCTTGAACATCAGGACCAATTTTCTTTTCCGGGTGATTGTTTGGTTCATATGGTTCAGACCTGGACTAATTTGGGTGTTCCAGTAAAACAATCCCCCCTAAACACACATTAAAACTGGATTTGAAATTGATAGACCAGGCTAACAATAAAATCCGACCTCATGGGAAAGCCTTAGTACCAAAAAAGCATGCCCATAGTATGAAATCAACCACCTTGAATGAACTCAAACAATTCTGTCAAGCACAGCAGTCAGTATAAAAGTATAAAAGAAAAAAATCCAGCAAGAAATATGAGGATGGTTGATAGCAACTAAAACATTTATGGTAGAGTTGCCACTGATGAAGATACTCTTAAAAAATAGAGGTAGGTACGACCATAAATTAAAACTTTTAACACATGCTCTTTAAAAAAAAAAACAACATACTGTAAGTAATCACTGGTCATTTTCCTAATCTGAAAAAGATTCAACTTTTACACAATACCATTCATACAGATGAGTGTAGTGGTAAAGATTTTTGGTCATTTTACAAAGATTTAAGAAAATCAAAGCATTTTTTATTTTTTCACCGGTTCAAGTTCTCTAAATTTTACGAGTAAAAAAAATGACCTATTCCAAAAATATAAAAAATAAAACAAATCTGGAAGTGCAGCAGGAACAGTGGCCAGCCTACAAGGATGACAGAATAACCTGACACCAGTGACAGCTGCTTGGCCAGGAGCGAAAGGAAACCAGGGAACGGTGAAAACAATACTGCATATACAAATTACCTATTGAGGGTTTGATTTAAACATAAAAAGTATTTTCATATCACCTATTTCATTTCCAAGATGAAGTGCAGAGAATGCGTGAAGGGACATGTGAGCTGATCCCTTACTGAGTACACCTGCCCACTTGCAGCCATCATCGCCTGCAAATGATTGCTGGCACGACTGGATGGCCTCTTGAGGGGGTCCACCTCATTAGGTGATAACACATTTAGCAGGAGCTCCAGCTTGTGAATCTGGGCATTGAACCTCCCTTTCATTAACAGATCTTGGCTCGGAAGATGGAGAACTGCATTGAGACTACTAAAGCATAAGCACAATAGAGGGGAAAGAAAGCCTCAAAGTACAGTCAAGTATTAAAGTGAGAGAACGGGATGGAATTTTCCATCCAAAACCCTTTCAGGTTCAGGGGCTCTGACTGGGCCATAAACAGGTCAAGACTGTGGTGGCTAGCCCCTGAAGTCTACTTCAGAGCGTGATTGTGTTTGTCAACCAATGAGGACGGGGGGATCAGTGGAAAATTACCAGTCCCGCACTCACTCACGCACAGACGCACACAGTCACACACACACACACCCACACACACACAATCAGAACCAGATGAAGGACTGACCTGTAGCTACATATCTATCTCACTCAATGGTTGCGTTTCTAATGGCCGCAGGTGCGGGGTGGACATGGCTGTGTTGTCAAGACGCAGCAGCCCGCAAACTGTGCAATTGATGATATGTGATGATGTGTGTATTCACATCCATGCACATTTCCAAGAAAAATACCTGTGAGATATCTTGCAGACCAAAGAGATGGCTTGGCAGCATGCATGTGTTTCTCTGTGCATTGTGTTTGCTCTCATTCACTGTCTGTTTTTTATTTAATTAGAGATTTGAAATAAGATCAAGATCAAAACAATTATCAGGATTTATTTACATCAGCAGCCTTTTGCCTGCAATACCCTGCAGAAGTATTCATACCCCTGGACATTTTCCAAGTTTTTCTCTTACAACCTCTAACTCTACCAGCTGTAGAATATAAATTCATTTTTTTTTTTCAATAAAAATTTGGTAGACTATTTGGACGCACCTTTTGCTCCAATAGATCCGTGATATTCCTCTACCAGATTTGCAGAGACAATTCTTCTTTGAAAAATATCTCAAGCTCAGATTAGCTGGAGGTTGTATTTGAACATTGGGTTTCAAGCCTTTTCAGATTCTCAGTTGGATTAAGGATTTGGGTGGAACATTCTAACATGTTCTCATGTTTGATTTAATCTTTGGTATCTTTAATTGGCACCCCAATGTCTTTATGTCTTTTCCAGCCTCCAACCAGTCTTTATCTGCATCGCTATTGGAAACAAAAGAGCATTCCCACGGCATAAAGCCGCCACCACATGTGAGTGTCATGGGTCCCGATGGGGATGTGTGTTTAGAGTAACGCACAAATTTCAGTTTTCCACCACACATACATGTTTGGTCAAACGATTTTCAGTCTGATAGAAGCCCTTCAGTTAGCTATATGGCTGATATGGATTGTGGAAAGCTTTCAAAGGGACTCTTAAGTGTCTTTCCTTCAGTGACGGCTTTCTTCAAATCTCACACAACAGCAGAATCTCCCACATGAACTCTGAATCTCTGCAGAGCCTTCAGGGAGTTTTAACTGCTCTTCTGATTAATGCTCTCTTTGCTCTGAAGTTGTGCTATAGTCTTTCATTTTCAAATGAGGAACTGAAGAATACTCTGTGAGATAGTCAAAGTTTGAGATATTGTTTTAATCTATGCTTTAGACCAGGGCACAAATTTATCACTGTTCTAATCTTTAGGATGACATTTGTTCACTAAAATTATCTAACAACTCTGAGTCCTTCACATAATTGCTTCTGTACTGAGCACATGATTTTATTTATAGGTAGTGGAATAAATTGGCTGAATTGAAATGCACACAATCCATCCATCCATCCATTTTCTGTTCACCCTTGTCCCTAATGGGGTCGGGAGGGTTGCTGGTGTCTATCTCCAGCTACGTTCTGGGTGAGAGGCAGGTTCACCCTGGACAGGTCGCCAGTCTGTCGCAGGGCAACACAGAGACAGACAGGACACACAACCATTCACACACATACTCACACCTAGGGAGAATTTATAGAGACCAATTAACCTGACAGTCATGTTTTTGGACTGTGGGAGGAAGCCGGATGCACAGGGAGAACATGCAAACTCCATGCAGGAAGACCCCGGGCCGGGAATCGAACCCAGGACCTTCTTGCTGCAAGACAACAGCTCTACCAACTGTGCCACTGTGCAGCCCACAATCCATTTCACACTTATTTTATTGATATGTACTATTTTATATTAGCTTATTGTATGGACTCAAACAAAATACATTGAGTTGTATGCCTGTAAAATGAAAAAAAAAAAAAAAAAAAAAAAAACATTTTTGAAAGGCATTGCATTTTTCCTGCTTGTATCAACTTTGAAGGATAATACAAAAATCAGGTGTGAATCTATGTTAAGCTAACGACCCAAAAAGCCAAAACGTTACCTGAGTTCCCAGGCAGCCAACCAACATGTGAGTGAGTAGTTTGGCAGCAAACATCGGAGAACGGGAGCACAGTACATGGGATATGATGGCCAATGCAAACCCTAAAAAAATGAAAAATGCATTGATAATTCATAACAACTTATTAAGATATCCATAGGGAGCAATATGACAAATTAAACTCCAAACTAAAACCTGAATAGAAGGCTTTAGTAGGAGAATATTTGATTTATCTTTCACAGAAAGAGAAATAAAAAAACAGTCTTTCATACCTGAGATACAAATAAATCCTGATGCAAAGAAGGCCTCGTTGTAGGATGCAAGTGCAACAAACTCTGCATGCGCTGCATAGACAGACAAGTGGGAGCATGCACACTCCACATAACTGCCACCTTCCTTCACAACCCTGCAGTATTGTCCATCAGACGACCAGCTAGCAAAGGAAAGAGTTTAAGAGAGGAGACAAAGCAGGTTGAGATTACATATTTCTTTATACTTTTCCCCTTAATGCAGGATTTTTAGATCTCACCCACCTGAAAATAGAATTTAAAATATGCGTGAGTTGCACCAGGGGATTAATGTTTCTCAAGCAAAGAAAAAAATCTTGCATAACATGAAAAGGGTCTTAACAGTGATGAAAATCTAAGAAAATAAACATATAGGTTTTTCTGACTTGTGTGGGATTTACGGAAACAGCTAACTAATCATAATGGCTATTTCTTCTCAACCTTTTGGTCTCTCAGCTTCATGTGTATATTCTCTTCCCTTGTGTTTATTCATCCAAACAGCTTCACTGGCCAAACCAAACCTGCCAATTTTTAACTTGTAACAGCGTGTTCCAGCCAAGTGTTCCCATTCCACGCCCTAGAAATGTCCTCCAGAATCTGACTCCGAGTGGGAGGACATAGAGTCCAGCAGCTGGAATGTTCAAATATGAGAACAAAAAAAGACATGAAAACTCCTCTGGCCTTTAAGGAGCCTTCATAAGAGACTGAACTTGGACTTTTGACCGGTAAGGAAATTGTTCCTTGTCACAAAATAAAAGCTAATAGCTCAAAAATAAAGAAAGAAGGAAATTAGAGAGGTTGAGGCAGCGAGAGCTGGAGTCAGTGACATTTAACTCAGTTGTTGCTGGCTATTTAAAGGGAAAATACCACAAAACACTGCTTTTTCTGTGCTTGGGAAAACAGTACATGGTTTACCTGCACAACTAGAGTCATAATTAAATAAACTTTGGCGCCTCGCTGGTGGGGAATATATGTCATTGCAGAGTTGTTTATATGTGTAAGGGGGGGGGGGGGGGGGGGTGTATAGCATGTCACACAATGAGCTCAGACTGAAATAATCAACCCCTTCTATTTTGATCCTAACCCAGCTAAATTCATGCAGTTTACCTCATTTGGTCTTTGCTAATATCTTTATTTGAAAAATGAAGACAGTGATCAATTGCAAATACACACCACATGTTTTCTGATTTTTGGGTGATTATAAAGGATATGAAAATATTTCTAAGAAGCTTTATATCCCAAATAAAAAATTCCCCTGTCATTTCCTGTTTTCAACTTTTTATTATAATTTGGTATGCCAAAGACAGATCCAAACCAGCTGCACAGTGCCAAACTGTAAATGAGAATCTTAAACAGCCTACGATTAAAACTTTCAGGCAACTATTTTTCCTTTAGTTTCCTTAAGTGTGCTGAAATATATCTTAAAGATGGACAGATTGACTTAAAGTAATGACATAAAATAAGCGGTTTTAATGAAAATTTAAGTCTGCACAACCAATTTAATGGTAAATGGATTGAATTAATATACCACCTTTCCAGTCACATTAACCACTCAAAGTACTTTACACTACAGACTCACACAATTATACACTGGTTGTCTTGGTCACATCACATGTGACAAAAGGAAGCTGGAATGAAACCAATAGTCTTCTGATTGCACAACTACTATACGACTGATATGAAAAGGCCCCAAAAAATGTTAATAGAGTCTTGTTTTTCGTTGTGCCCTAAAAAAGTTAACCCTAATTTTGTGACAAACATATGTCTATGAGTACATGACTGATCACAAATGTTTTCACCTTGCAGTGGTTTGGTTCCAAAGAAGGCACACAGATGCTCCTGGTTTAACTTGCTGACCAGGAGCGTTGACGCGATATATCACCTCGTTGCCGTCTTCTAGGGGTCGTGACCCTCTCTCCTGAAGACTAACTGAAAATACCTACAAACAGAAGCAGCAGCAGAAAGATCAACGTCAGAGTCTAAACAATTAAGATATTTTATACTTTGGGACAATGCTGCCACCTAGTGTTTGAAAAGAAATCTTAAGTAAAATAATTATCCATATGAATGAGTTCAAATAGTGCAAGACGTTTCCTACCTTCCCACTAGCAGCTGTGATTGTATCATTGGTAAGAAACCAGTGTTCAGTTCTGAACTCGGTCAGCTGAATCCTGCTGAGGTTTCTGCAGTCTGCTGATGAGGCTGCTGGCACTGGCAGCAGTGCATCTGGGAGCTGGAAGAAGTCAGCATTACGGCCCCTGTATTTGTGCCCATTAATTTGGGTTGGGTACCACTGGAAGGCAGATATGGTCATAAATGGACATGTTTCCATGACAGTGCCCATTCTGTAGAAAATGAAAAAATAAATAAATAAATAAAAATAGGAAACAGTTGCAATATTACGGATTGTGATTGCGTATTTCAATAAAACATTGACTTTAAATCATGTAAAACACTTACATCTCACACTGGAGATGAGAGATAAGGGAGAAAGCAAATCGCTCTGCCACCTCAGCAAGGTGACTGAGACCTCGGGTGTCAATACGGCTAGGATTGGCCAGAACACATAATAGGTCAAAGGTCAAATTTTGGCTGCTTGAATGTAGGGGAATCCGCTCTGCCTCTGCTAGTACCTGCATCCAGAAACAAAACAGCTGGGAATACAACCTGATAAAAACAAATTAAATACTTCACAAACAATTACGTATGTTGAATTACAATGACGGCCCTTTTCAGCGTCATTACACAAACACTCCAGGTTTAATGCAGGCACTAGCATCATGTTGAGTGACATTTGAAACCTTTTTAAAATGAACATCTGTAATTCAAAATATGCACCCTTTCACATAAAGTAGCAAGCTGATTTTTTTTCTAATGAAAAGGAGCTGCAGCTCTACTCCAAGATCTCTTTGGATGAGTTCTTCCTCCATGTGGAGAAAGTTTATATCAGCTGCTTGTTTCTTGCCTTTACCAAGTTATCAAATGGACTGTGTATAAAACGGCTGGGGAGACAGATGAGTGGATGGAACTGTATTAATTATCACCCAGTTTCTACCGTGACATCTTACCTTCCCAAGGGTTTCAAGAACAGCTGTCATCTGTTCGCGAGAGAGAGCTGATGTGAATTTACTCTTAAGTCCTTGCAGCACCTGATTTATTATTGTTGGGTTCAGAGGCTGATGTAATAGATCTAACAAGCCCCACACAGACTGACTTGCTGCATTTGACACCAGAGTCACATTGGCCCGTCCAAACTGGGAGTGAACACTGGCTCCTCCTGAAGGACTGTACAGCTCCACCTGGAAGCGCTTCGGAGTGGGTGAAGATGAGGCGAGGTCCGGCGTCAAGTAGATGTCTAGTGTTGTCACGTGGCTCCCAGGTTCAAAGGTTACTTGACCCTCTTGTTTAGGAAAATCCATCCCCGCTTTAGCAGGCCAGATGACATAAGGACCAACCATCTCTTCCTTGGTAAGTTCCTGAAGCAGAATGAAACATGTCTTTGACATTCAAAGAAGCACTGTGATTATTACCAGTAAAAATTAGAACTGCCTTTGCATCAGACTTTGCTTAGACGCACTTCTGTTGAAGAACAGAGCTCACCTAGTCCAAACACTCTCTGTAATGCTTGTTTATCAGACATACTGACCACACTGTATTATCTTTGGTGAAAGTCTTTCTGCACTACTCCTGGCTTTTATCATCCACATCATCTAAGAGATAAAAGCACATCACCAAATGTGTCCGAAAGGTTTTCTTTTCTTTTTTTTTTGGAGTCGACTAGAAACTGGCTTTAATCTCCAATATCAAAAGCATTTGCTTTGTATAGTACAAGCAATTGATCTGGGTGCAGACAAAACAAAACATCAACCTTCAGAAAAATGTCATTTTGGAGGTAAAACATGGGGAAAACTTTGGCTTTTTGCATTTCATGATGACTGGGAAACCCAGTGCAGTTTTTACCCACAAAGCGCCTAAACCCCGCCAGCCTAAACCCCGCCAGCCTAAAAGATGTTTCTCCCAACATCTTTCTCCTAAAGATGTTGGGAGAAACATCAGAGACATCAGAGACAGGCAGCACTGGAAGTTCTTCCACTGCTGCTGGTACTTAATATGAAATGACAGACTCGACACCGAACCGAAAACCAGACTCTGAACAACTGTTACTGGACCAGACACTACAGCCTACATTTTGGATGTACTGTTTTTACATCTAAAAAAAAAATATTTCTCATCAAATAAAGTTTATTGTTAAAACTAATAATGAATTTCTGTCAAAAACCATATATGCTATTGATACAGATTTTTATGAATCCTTGAGGGTTATGACATATTTTAAAATACGGTATTGTCTGTCACATGTTTGTGTCAGATGGTTGGGCTTATCCTTCTGCAGACTGAGTGACTAGTGCATTTTAATCACCAGGCGTATTTTTGCTTTCATGTCCTTAGACCTACATTCATCAGGAAAATCCATGTGGTTACACTTTTGGGCCCCAGGATGTTCTGTTGCTGTATGTATCAAAGGTTTGTACAGAGTTTGAAAAAAAGGCATTTAATTATGCATTACTGTATAACTGGAACTCTTTGCAGAATGACCTAAATATTCAGAACAACATCTGCTTGAACAATTTTAAAGACTTCTAAAGGATTTACAAGCAGTCAAATCTATCTGTGGATATTTAGTTGAAAACACTGAATATGTAAGCATAGTTTGTAGTATGTGGTTTGTTTACTTCATTTGTTATGTCATAACTTTACCAATACATTCTGAGTAGCATTTCTGGTAAATAAACCCTAGAACTAAAGTAAATCTCTTACCACTGTATGATACTGAAGAGTCATGGCTGAAGCTGTGCTCGCTTGCCTGTAGAGCTGCAGGCTGAGCCTTGTGGTCATCACAGTAACGACTGGCAGTCTATGACCCACAGAGAAGTACACAACACCTTGCGGACTGTCGCTCTCCGCCAAGGTGATGTTGGCAAAACGAGTTGTCTCATTGATGGAGGCACCAGCTCCCACTTGATAAATCTCCACCAAGAACCAGGCCTGGTATTCTGGTTCCTGGAATAAAGCAGATGTGTGACTCATAATCTTGAACATATTCAAAGGTGGAAAAACACAAATAAAATGACACAATGCAGATTTTTGCTGGGGTTATTTTACCACATCATCCAGAACCTCCAGAATGAGAGCACAGAGGATCTCTCCTCTCCGACAAATCACCACTCCTGAAGTCTGCACAAGCTGTGAGGTTAGGTTGACTCCGTCTTTAACAAGGCTTAAAGATTCCTCGCTGAAGGTAGCCCTCCACGAGACCTGCAAATCTTCAAAAGCTCTAAGCAGCAATAGAAAACACATTGTTCTTTATGAACAATAAATCAAATCCCAGTAGACGAGATTCATTTTTGGGCTTGAATTTGAAAAACTCCATTATTCAACTTTATTTTATTACCTGTTTTTCTGTCTCTGTAGGTAGAGCAGAGCAGTTCTGTTCACTGAATCTTCGTCGAGAACTTGACCCATCAAGGAGCCAAAAGCAAAGCCTACAATACCGTTATGAAGGTCACTCCCTAATTTAGAAAAAAAGGGAGGTTTTAAAAATAAAATTGGATTCAAAGAGAGCAACAGACACTAATTAATAAAATAATAAAAACAAACAAACAATGATTTTAAAATTATAACTTCAAGCCTAGATTATAAATTGTGGGCTATTTGGTGAAATCTTATTCTTCATTAGTGTGTCATATATATTGGAAATACATAATAATAAAGTGCGGCTTTTTGCACTTTCCTTTCAGGAAAGCAAACAACAGCAAATGAGCTCAGAATACATCCCTAATAAAACTGTAAATACTCAATTATTTACACCACTAAATAATAACTTATGTCAAGATTATTTATTTGCACATGTATTTTTTTTTTAAATTTACAAACAAGTGAGAACAGTTTTATATTTTACCAAGGATAGTGATCTTTACGAATGATCCAAAGCCCTGGGACGGTCGGTCAGCGATCTGAGCTCCTCCCTCCGGATCACTGAGGTAGATGAAGAATACTTCCTGTCCCTCTGGCTCAGAGTCATCCAGGATGATGAGGACAACTTCCCTCTCTTTCTCGCCATCTTCCAAAGACACTATAGTGGACTCCAAGCGAAAGTCCTGCTCTTCCTTTGCAAGAGCTCTGTCAGGCTCCAGAGTGAAGGGAGGACGCGTTGTGCTTCCATCTGAGTAATACAACATATTAACATAAGTTTGAGAAACAGTACAGGCTTAATACGCATTAGTAATTGCTGCTGTAAAAGAAAACGGACCTCCATATGCCTGGAGCCGAACCCTCACAGTCCCTGCAACACCGTCTGACCTGCGTACCCGCAGCACAACCCTCCGCTCCTGCTGATTTGCCTCGTCTCTGTCCTCTTGCACCTGGACAAGCTCAGGTCCAATGCTCAAAACTCCACCAGTTACGTCACTGGCCAGAATGGTCACAGTAGACACCCTGTGCTGTGGATTAATGCGAGGGGGTGTATCTGCCCAGGTTAAATTTGGAGTAGGGATCTTAACGTGTGTCAAGTTAACGTAAAAGTACTCGTCGGGTTCTGACAGGGCATCGTCAATGATTGAAAGGCGGAAGGAAGCGTTAGTTTGTTGAGGTGAGTCAAACAACATTTGGCCAGCTGACACAGCAACAAAATCCTCTCCCGCTGTGGCGCTGCCCCCTGATGTTGTGTAGGACAAGTAGGTCATGTTACTGCGGGACCCGTAGAGCTTCTGAACATAAAGAGTTATTGTCTGGATGTCCTCTGCGATAACAAGTTGCCGAGAATCAGGAGCAAACTGGTAAATGCCCAATGGTTCCACTTCTGCCACAGTAAAGCCTGACCTGTCAACAAAGGCAGATAGATGTAAGAGTCCAGTAACAGTAAGTTGAATGTTCAATTGTTGCCTAAAGCCTTCTTGCAGCTACTACCTTAACTTAACAGCACCCTGTCTACCAATGTTTGATGCAGGATCAGTGAGGTGGATAGCATAGGAAGCAGCCTCTAATGGATCAGCAACAGCTGTAAAAGCTATGGCCTTTGTCTTTTCTCCATGAGCCAAGGTGAGAGAACCTAAATATAATGCAAGTACACATAGCCAACAGTTAGAATCTGTAGAAAGGTTTGACATAATAATATGTGTGGTTTACAAACACAGAAATTATACTGATTCCTTTGTTGGCATTTTATTACTAAACTTAATCAATTTCAAAGTATCCTACCTGAGTTTGGAATAATTTGCCCAGTTTTGAAGCCAGATGGATTCTGCCCTGAAGGATAACCAGCTTTCCACTGCACCGTGACATTACCAAAAAGCCCCGTTCGAGTCACCTTTGCCTGACATGTTCCTATTTCTACACTTAAAACTTGCAGAGCCAGTGAGGCAAATCCAACCTGAATAAGTACAAGAGAAATGAGATAATAAATCAGCGATCACATTAATCACACTTTCTTGGATAAACAGCTAACTTCATATTAGACATCAGCATGGACAGAGAAAGAATAGAATCTCTGATTTTCTAAAACTGCCTGCTTGGTCCTAAACTATTTATATTTTACATAGACTATAGTAGAAAATAAGATATAAATTATTTTGAATATAATTTTTTTATGTTGTAAATTTGTCTTTTATTCTTTAAGATATTTTAGAGTCTAATTGGCCTTTATTTAAGAATAAGTAAACACAGGAGAGAGAAAATGGGAAGTCATGCAGCAAATGGCCTGAGACAGACCAGGACAACCATTGTGAGGACTGTAACCTCTGCATATGTTGTGCACACACTACACACTGAGACACCCAGTCCATTCTATTCCTATTTTTATATTATATTACTTTTGTGTGAATATCCATGCTGCTCTCACTGAACGTTCTGCTGTGAAATCTGAATTTCCCTGCAGAAAATATAATGCAACAAATGTAATGTAAAAAAATATTTAGTCTTATAATACACGTGATGCTTTAATTAAATCAAAACCAGGTTCTCGAAAGTGCCAATAGTCTAAGGTCCAAACGAAGACTCATGTAAAACAGCTAAAAATAAAATGTTAAAACCACTAAAATAAAATCAAAGCCATTTTAGACACATAATTGAATCAGAACACTGATTGTTATATTATGAAGTTGATTTTTTGTAGACTGTAATACTCCTCTGCACTGATTATTTACAAAAGTCCTATAAATGTACATATATATGCATATAAAACAGAACACAAGAAATTAAGAGTCACGTTTACTAACTTCTATAAATTGTAAAAAAAAAGAGAAAAAAACTGGTGGTGAAGAAATATAAATAACAATTTAGACTAATTAGGAATAGTACTGCTTTTGTGTTTGTCAAATATAAAGTGCTGCTAATAATGTTACACTAATAGTAATAAAAATGCTTTGCTTTAACAAGTAGGTGTTGTGCCCAGACTTTGCTGTGTACAATTGGGGTAGCTGTTATTGAACAGAATTTCTGCCCCACAAATATTAATACCGGCAAAAATAAATATCAACATACACCTTGATTCAACCTTGTTGCAGACCATGAAATAGTTTGTAAGTAAGCCTGTTTATTCATTTTCTTTTTGCCATTTACTTATTAGCCATGCAAGAAGAGTCTAATATTAGCTGAAAATTATTTTATGCAAATAAAAATAATGCGAGAGCAAGAAAAACTTGACACCCTAGCTCAAAATGAAATGGTTAATGAGTTGGACAATGTTTTTTAAGTTATAAATTTGAGAAATGATGCTGTAGCGCTCAGATAATTTTCTCTGCCAACATGTGTACATATTCAGAACTACATTAAAAAGTTAGAGCAATTTGCATTAATGATTCATGTCAGTGGTTGATTTAGGGAAATAATCCCCCAAAATAATCATATTAAAAAGTACACTGCTTTTTTATCCTCTTAGCTCCACATATGCACCTAACTTTTCCACTGTGGGGCAAGGAATTATATTTTTATTCTATTCTGTTAGAGCTCACAATTTATTATATGAAAAGAAAAACGAACAAACACATTCACAAGTCACCTCTGAGCTGGCAGCATTTTCTGGTATGGTCACTGCTGCAGAACTGCCGTCAGAAAGCAGACGCGGCAAAGAGCCTTGGAGAGCGCTCACAAGTCTAACATCAGTCAGCTCCACTGTAAAGCTTTCACCCAATGACAAAAATGCCTAATAACAGAAAGACAGTTTGAAGAAAAATACATTCTTCAAAACAATATATGCTCAAGTCAAAGACAAAGTTAAATCATTTGATGAAAAGTGTATTGCTTTGCTAAATGCATAATTTCTTGGTATTGTCCAAAAGCATCATGATTCTTACCTGGCTACTGATGGGGACAGTGATTTGACTAAAGGGCTGACCTTCTACCATAAGCAGCCTTCCTTCAGCTTGGCCTCCCAGCATCTCCTGGATGTCCATCAGTCCCGTTCCCCTACCACTTATCTTATAGCCAACACTGGCATTGCCAAACAGCCCAGCAAGTCGAGTTACATTCACAACCAGAGATCTAGTGATCAGAGGCCCTGAACCCACCACCACTACAGCCTGCTGTTGAGAGCCCAGAGAAAACACACCATGGGGATCATCGTTAGCAGGTACCCTAAAGGGGATAAAGGAAGAATACTTAATTACAATCTTTGACTTCTCTTTTAAAGTTGTTGCCGACTTTTTTTTTTTTTTTTTACAAATATTAAGCAAGAAGAACACAAAAAATTGAGAAAATACTATATCTAAAATGTTGGTTAGTGTGAACTAGAGGAAGTATTTAGAACTCTGAATTGTTGTCTGAATGCCAAGGAGAAGCCCAACAAATTTACTTTCACAAGTGGATAATTATGGATTTTGCAATAATGGTCTATATACAGTAACACTGTGAAGGCCTATCCAGGCCAGAATTGGCCAGATAAGTGAATCATTATGCCCAGGTTCCCTCAGTGACACCAAGTACAATGTTTTCATTCACTAAGTGAAAATAACAAGCTATAAAGATGGTCAACTTCAACTCACCTTCAAATATTTTTCAAGTTAAATTTACATTGTTTTAATTTAGTTTACTGTCCATCTGTAGTAGTTTCAAGAATTGTATTCTTTAGTCAAATTGCCCGGTACATTGTGCAAAAGTGATTCTAACACATTTCTAATGTCAAACCTTATTTTAGTTCTGATCAGGTCTGGGTTGGCATCCAGAGTCCCTCCACCATCCACAGCTACAAGCTGGATGATGTAAAGCTCCTCCAGCTCTGGCACTGTGTCAGGCATCAGCCTCAGGATGATCTCTGCCTCCCTTTGGCCTTCCACAATCATCACAGAGCCCACTAAGGCTTGGAAGTCACCCGTTGTGTCTGAGTCACTCTGAATCTGCCACTGGACCTCGGAGGAAATGATTGTTGTGTTAGCAGTTTTACTCATTTGCTTGACAGAAAGGGACAAAATGTAGATTTGTGATATAATCTTACTGTGATGTTGCCCATAGTTCCCTCTCTGCGTTTGATCAACAAGGAAATGTTGAGTGGGCCTTCTGCCTCTGTAGACTCATTGATGATGCGTTGTTGAAGAGCATCTGGAGTGAACTGGACTATACCATTAGGATCTCCAAACTTCTCTATCTGAAAGAAAAAGACAGAATTTTGTAGTTAGAATTTGCCTATATTGATTGAGAGATAGAGCTACTATTTAGCAAAGCACCTTGAGTGTTACTGAACCGGCCTGAGGATCAACATCCATCTCTCCAGAAACAACGCTCAGCTCTATAATAAATGTTTCTTCCACTTCCACTTCTCCATGAGGCAGAATCTGTAGCTCTATGATACCCATTCTCGTCTGTCCATCTCTAAAAAAGAAAGAGCCACTCACAGGAGCTCTAAAGTCAGTATTTAAAGCAGGCAGAACGTCTCTGCTGTTTGGACCGAGGATGTTCCAGACTACCTGTGAAAAGAAACGAAATGAGCAAAGTGAGATCTGCCAGAGGATCACATGATGTTATTTTCTCCTCCAGAATAATTCAATGTACCGTTGCATTTCCCAAAAAGCCTCCTGCTCTTTCCAAAACAAGACTCAGCTTCAAAGTAGAGTCCGGGTTCACCACTGCGATTACACTTTTATTTACAAAGCGGACCACTCCATTTGGGGAGTCACTCTTACCAATGGTGACCCTTGCAACATATTTGGAGCCCAGAACTGCTCCGCCAGTGGATCCAGTCAGAATTAGTTCAAATATCTCAGAAGGTTCACTGATAAAAAAGAATATGTATCATTTAGTTTATTTGGTTGAGATAGAATCAAAAATAAAATGTCAGTTTTTATTAGGTTTTTTTTATAGTGATCAAGTAGCCAATCCTCTTACCTGTCCATATCATCTACAATAGTGACATTGATGAAGCTTATATTCTGGCCACTGATAAACACCAGGGAGTCATTGTGCAGGATGTAGTCGAGATCAGGGGTCGCACTCAAGCCTCTCGAAATAAAGTAGGCAGAGACCGTTCCATAGGAATCCACCCTCCTCACCACTGGGATCAGCACATAGCCCACATCTTCCTCAACTGGAAAAATAGCAAGTCAAAATGTATTTTTTGTCTCATTTGTACATATCATTTTACTGTCATAGCCAAAATGTTTTTTCATCCTCAAAATGACATGGTGGAAAATGTTCATTTCTAATATTGTAAGGGCATTTCTCATCAGACATCAGTCAACAGACTGACACCCTGCAAGAACAGTTAGGATTGGACAGAAAAGCTAAAGTTGCCCTTTCAGGCTATTTTGTCAGGCAAAATCTGACAAAAAGGAGACTACTTAATGAATTGTGCCGTGTTGAAAGTGAGAAGATTTATATGTGAGATTTCTTCTTATCTAACACAGCTGGTTCACAATTCAGCCGACCGTGGCATGAAAACATACTGATAAGAGTATTTTTTCCTCATTCTTCCGGAAGTAGTTTAGAGATTAACAATATTTCTGGAACACCAACCCCCAAAACTAAAGTTATAACTTGGCTCAGGGAACAAAATATTTCAATTTGCAGTCCCTAGTCAGAAAGCAATCCAGATCTTACTATGACAAAGAACCTATAAATTGTGTTACTTTATTGAATGTATTTCTCAATAAAAGCAATAAAAAAACCTATAAAAATGTATGCTATTGAAATTGGTTATACCATAGAAACTGACATAACAATCCAACATACTGAAAGATGAGTAGCAGTTAATCTAGATTTAATTCATTGTGGTCTACACAATTCATAACTGAACTGTTTCTGCTTGCTTTTGTATTACCTGTAATGTTAAGGGAGTCCTGCCTGAACTCCAGGATACCTTCAACATTGTCATTCTGCTGTATAACCACAAGAACAGAAGATATGTTTCCAATAGCTGGAGGTTGGTCCAGCTGCAGTCCTGACTCCCTCACTGTGTAGTCCACCGCACTGACCACCAGAGGGAGACGAAGAAAAAGAAATAAGTGAGAACAACTCAAGGAGGCAAATGGAATTCCATCTAGTCATTCACATTTTAGAAAATGTAATAACCTGAGATTGAGCAGCTCTACGTGGGTAATGTTAACAAAGAACAGTTCGGGTCTTTCTGGAAGATTGTCATCCAGGATATGCAACGTGACATGTTGTGAGGTTTGGCCTGGTGTAAACAGTAATCGTCCTGAAGCTGGAGTAAAGTCCACTCCGCTAACCGCTGTGTAGCCCGAAGTCTGATAAGTCACAAACACGCTGCCCAAACTGCCATATGAGCGAATCACTGTCACATTAACCTGCATAAATAATCATAATAAAAAAAATAAAATAGAAAATTAAACCATTGTTGTTTAGGGGTATCAGCACACTGCTTCAAAAGATTTTCCTAAATGAAGTACACATGTCTGTCAAATTATAATGACCTCACCATTTCCTCCTCTTTTGTTGTGAGCTGGAGTTGGTTGAAAGAGAAAAGTCCATGGGGGAGATCACTTGCTGCCATGGTAACCGTAGCATCCCTGGCAATGGGGTTTATTTCCAGCCCTACTGTTGCAGAGGTCAGTGAGAGCTGGTAATCACGTCGCTCTTCTGGGAGTTCGTCATCAAGGACCTGTCAGCATAATTCACATGAACAAGCTTCTATTAAAGAATGCCAATTTTAAGGTGAATGTTTTGCAGATGCTACAACAGACCATGATTCTTCTTTCAATGAATTCCATAAACATTAAGTACCTTCAGAGTAATGGTGGCAACAGACTGGCCATTACGCATAGTGACAGTGCCAGAAATTGTTTCGAATTCGGAAACCAAAGCAGGAGTAATATTCCAATACACTTGGACATCTCCAAAAACACCTGGACCTCGCACGAGGCTGAGCAGAAAAACACAAACAGGTGTTTCATCACTAAAATGTAAAATGTCTTTTTTCTCTCTCTCAGTTGGAGACATAGCGCAGCAATTATCTCACTTGACCACAGCAGTCCCGTTATACTTTCCGCGAGGTTCTCCAATGATAATGTTCCGAGATGACTCTGCTATTCCAATAATCCCCAGTGCAGCTTTGTCTGCCCTGATGGTGACTGTAGCCACTCCTGCATAAGATTCATTAGAGAAGTTATTAAGTAAATTAAAAAGTAAGACTTTATTTTTACAGGAGTTTTTTTTAAGTTTAAGAATTTATTGCATATAATACACAACACACAACAGAAAATGAAACAAAGATTGAAAACAGAAGGTGAAAGCAGAAGAAGGTGGTGACGAACAGAAAAAACTGACTTAAACCAGTCAGCAGTGCAAGCCATGCAAATATTCACACAGCTTCACCCATTGCCAAGAATGCATAATCTGCACCTGCAGCATATGAACCACCATATTTATTGCTCTCTAAAGCACAAAAAATATTTCATACCAAATCTTCAATTTGACTGCCAGCAATACACAAGTTTTGTGAGTTTCTAAACTGAAAAGCAGACTATAGATTTAAAGGGACTTCGCAATTTGTTATTTATATAAACAATTGAAGAAAATACAAAGCAGCCCGGTTGTTAATCTATGCATAGAATTGGTATAGAATAGCAAGCATTTTAAGATGATTACGGTTCAGGGTTATGCTAATCTGTGTATTCTCAGTTAACATTGCAGTTAGGTAAACGACAAGTCAGTTGAAGAGTCTTTATAACATGCTGTCGCATAAAACTTGAATTTTGATAAGTAGAAGATAAACCACTGCAGACCAATAGCAGAGATCCCAGCCAGCCAATTATTGTGACATTAACAGCCATAACCAACAAAATTAAGGTAGAAATTCCAAGACAGTCTCAGCTGAAGAGAATGTCACATCAAGTGAAGACGGGAAAGGACGATGGATATTTGCTGTACTATAAACCTGAGTACATTTCCTCAGTAAGTTAATATGCTGTTAGCTTGGCATTTTTATGTAATACAAACCATGTAAAGGGTCGATGATAGCACCACTGTCAGCAGGAAGCAAGCGAATAATGAAACGTTCATCTCCTTCTAGCAAATTATCAGCAAGGGCTCTGATCACAAATGACTTGACAGGCTCAGTCTGTAAAAGAAAATTTAAATAATGTTTGCAATTTTATCCTATGTGGTTCTTCTAAACAATGGATCAGCAAATAGCAATTTTATACTACACCTCATTGAAGACAAGTGTGCCATTAACAGGAGAGAGATCATCTATAGCTTGGTCTTCCACCTGCCACACCAGCACCACTGCACCTTTACCTCCTGAACTACGCACCACTGTGAGTGTCGCCACAGCTGAGGGATCATTCGCAAACTTGGGCTCACTAACCACAATCTGAGAAAAAAATAAAATAAAGACACATATTGGTACAGTTTAAAATAAAGGGAACAAAACATCCTAGCTCTTAATTTATCAGCAACATGAGGTTTTCTAGATGCTATGCTGCCTAATTTCAACCATATTATATTAATGTCTATGATAAATAAACCTCTTCTGTGTATTGTGCATTTTTTAGTTGAACAAATATATTGCATTTACCTCCAAGGCTTGAAATCCAAATCGTCCGAGAGGCGAGTCATTGGATGGAATCACAACAGTTACAAAGGTCACTTGTCCGAGACGAGCGCCACCGATCACCCGTAGCAAATTCACTCTGAAGGTCTCTGAGGCCTCTACTTGTTCATCATCCAAGATGGTGATGGCTATAGTAGATTTTTTCTAATGTTTTAAGAAATATACAACCCACAATGTAAGGTGCTGAATATTATGTTCAGAAATGTTTATATCAGCTCAGAACACTACACCTTGAGTTACCTGGCCTTCTTGAAAAGTGATGTTTCCCGATGCAGGGGTGAAGTCATTGAGGTCAGCTGTGATCGGCTGAGCCTCCCAATAGGCAACCAGTCTTCCACTTGTGCCAGCAAGACGTACCACAGACAGAAGAAGGATATTGTCTGGAGGTGGTACCTCATAGGCCAGCACACTTCCAGGTAAATCCTAAACAAGATTAACAGTAATGTTTTTTATGGCAGACTATTGAGCACATATTATATTTTCCCCTCACTTTAATTCACCTTTTTACACGCTCACCTCAGAGATGTTGAACTGCAGAACTCCTCTTGGATCATCGTTCTCCTGGATGGTGATTTCTGCTACTTCCATGCCAGGCCTCTTTAGACTTGGCTGGCCTGCTCCAACAGACCCACTTACTATCTCCACTCCAGTGATATTTACCAGGAAACTTTCTGCAAGCTCTGGGACATCATCCTGCAATAGCATATGTTCATGTGCATTAAATAAAAGGAAAAAACTATAGAAGATTGTGAATTAATTACTGATCACCCATCCTTACTGGTAGAATAGTGATAGAGACGAGCGCCACTGTGGCACCGTTGGACATAATAATAGTGTCATCTCTGGCTAAGTAGTCTTCTCCTGCAGAAGCCTGATTGGAAGGGTGTTGGTTCAAGGCTGGTTTTGTCTGGAAATGGACCGCCACCTGACCTCTTGATCCCTGCTCCCTTACTATAGAAAGAGTCACATTGACTGGAGTTCCTACAGATTGGAAAGAAATAGATTAAGGTAAACAGTAAACACCAAAAAAACCAGATGATACACATAATCACAGAATCTACTGTGCCTTGCAGCTTTAACTTTTGCGACGGCAAACTTCAATGTACTTTCTTGTCATTTTATCTGATAACCCCAAAAAAAGTAGCATAATGTCATGGGATGCTTTTCTTCAGCAGAATATTGGACGTTGTTCAGATCTAAACTACTTTTTCTTATTTTGCAAAAAAAAATTAAAATAGAGGAAACTATAGACTAAGCAGACCTTAGATTGCTTAGTCTATAGTAAGAGTAAAACGTAATTTATTTAAAAAAATAAATTACGTTTATTTTTTTAAATAAATTACGTTTATTTAAAAAAACGTAATTTTTCTTTCAATGTACTGTTATGCACAACCCTTCATTGTTATATTACCTGATATGCAAAAATCACAATTACATGAATGATTGTGGTGATAAAATGACAAGATATGGAAATATTTAAGTTGTATGAATACTTTTTTAAGGCACTGCATGGATCTGGAAGACTTCCACTAGCAAAATGACAGTATGCAAATATTCTACATTAGTAGGTATGACCATTTCAATAAATATTTCTCCAATACTTTAATTAATAAATATTATTTAACCATTTCATGGATTAATGAAACCAATTACACCCATCATACAAATCAAAACATCTTGGCCATGGTAAATCTTAAAGTAGCTTTTTTTCAAAGAATATAAAAAGATGGTTGAGTGATTATTTTGAAAATATCAGAAAAATGCTACCTAAATATAAAATACTAGAGAGTTTAACTCAATGATCTCTCATAGATTAACATGTAAGCATCTGTCACTTATTGATTTCTTACTCTGTGGTTCTTGTGTTAGTGTAAAGAGGGAATCCAGATGCCATCCAATCACGCCGTAGGGGGAGCCATTTGGTAAGATTGTAAGCAGAGCCTGCGCCCGCTGCCTGTCAATAACTGCACCTTGTTGGATGTTCTGAAGGCCCAAAGTGGTGACGTCCCGGATGATGATTATGACACTTTCAGATAACTCAGGCAAGCCATCTGCTACTATGGCTAACGAGATGATGGCTACAGTCTGACCTTCAGAAAACGTCACCTGTAAAGAAAATTGCATTCTGCATTAAACTGCAACATTTTGACACAAAATTAATTGCAGTGATTATCTTAAAAAGTCTTTTAAAAATGGTGGTAATGTAAGCAGCAGACATTACTCACCACTCCGGACGTGGGGTAAATGTCTGCCAAACTACCGTTAGCTACCCAGTGAACAGTCAGTCGACCAAAATGTCCTCTTTTTCTCTCAACGTTGAGAGAAATTTGATTATTTTGTTCCAACTCCTCTACCTCCATGTATAAGGAATTCTGCAAATATATGAACAGCAGAGCTAAATACTCAGAAATACTTTTAAACAGTCAATAACACAATGAGCACTTTAAAATGAATTCTTACCTGAGCAAACCCAATAACCCCATAGGCATCATCATTAGTGGGGACAATAATTGTTACCTCACCACCAAAGCCAATCTCTGCCCCTCCTTTTGGATTCTTCAGCTTAACTCCGAAAACCTCCTCCACCTCAGGGATATCATCGTCAATGACGTTGACTGCTAGATCAAGTTCCCTGTTACCGGGAGCAAAGTATAACTCGCCGGAGCTGAATGTCAGAGAGGAAAGAGACAAGGACCCCATTGTTTCCTTCAATTCTATTTGTTTCTGTTAAAACTAACCTTTGTTTGATATTTGTAATCCAGGGCATACCTTGGTATGAAGTCAGACTGATTTGAGACAGAGGTCAACTCATAGATAGTTGAGCTATTATCTTCAGAGGAAGCCAGAAGGGCCTTTGTGCCATTGAGAGATGGGACCATGAAGGAGAGGAAGTTGTTGGCTCTAGGTGCCCTCAGGATCATGGCGAACAGATTGACATCAGGTCTCCAGGAGTAAAGTGAAGAGCCATTTCTTCCAGTTAGCAGAGCATATGCTAAAAAGAAATCTCTGTTTAGAATACACACGTTTAAAAAAGTGGAACTTTTTTAAATGTGCAGACAAGAGGACTTTCCCTCCACAAAATGTTCCCCATGTGCTTAACAAATGTAAGAGTGTAAAGTCGTCTTTTTGTAGAGAGGCCTGTGGTGTTTTATTTGTTGGTCTTTGTTTTGTGGCCTCATGATTAAGTTGCCGAACTGCTGGCCACTCCTGTGAGGGCTCATCAATGTTCCATGTATTCTGCATTTGTGTATAATGAATCTCATTGTGTTCATCTGGATCTCTCAAACCTTGCAAATAGCTTCGACGCTCATTTTCAGACTGAGAAAAGTCAATGACGTTGTTTCATAGGTTATTGAACTTCTTTAGGTGAGGGAATGCTTTTTAGGATCTCACATTATGTTGTCAGATAGGCTGCACTTTCTTTCCTAAATTAAATCATCTGCAGAAAACTGCTTTCTGTATTTAATTTGATTATCTTTGAGATTAAGCTTTGTTATATGATCTAAAAGATGTGGCACAGGTAAAAACGCAACAAATCTGTAAATGGACACTTTTTCATGACGCTATAAATCTTCAGCTATTTTACATTAGCATTAAATCTTTACAAAAAGAGTTGATCGGGATATGAGTGCTTACTGATCCCTGACGGCACAGTAAAGGAGTGAATGGAGGCGAGCCCTGGGTGAGGAATGGACTGATGGTGCTGTGGGGAAGGTTCTGCTAAACGCCACTGTAAAACTTCGCAGGATGGCGAGGGACCTGCAAGAAGAAAACAGAAGCAAATGAAGAATGCTTCAGAGAAATACTTTCATTCACACCAGAATAGCATGTTTATGTAACCACTCGCCTGACTGACACACCCAAGACTGAATAATTACAACTTCTGGGTCCTTTTGTGGCTCTGCTGTGCTGCACATTGAGGCCTTTCCACATAAACCCACAACAGGTCAAAACCTAAAACTCACCACTTTTTCAAACTCAGAAGGATCATATTTCATAATAAACAGAACACTGCAAAAATATATAACCAGAGCGAGATTGTAAGTTTTCCAATCATAGAGGGAACAAAAGAACAAAGATGTTTAGTGAACAATAAACAGTTTCAGTTTGTTTCACCAACATAGTTGCACTCTGTAATAAAATCAAACTGTAGCATAATTACCAAGAAGATACAGAAGAAAACAAAAAATGCATTACTTTCCTGTCTCCATACTATCGCTTAGTCCCACTTTACAGGCATCCTAGACTTTGTTTATATAGTGAACCTAAACATAATCTTACCTACGCACCAGGCTGTTGATGCTGTTGTTCTTACAGTTTGCTTGCCAAATCACTTCAGATATTATTTTCTGATGTCTCAACATGTTGTTTTATCGACACTTCTGAAGGTACACATCCAGGTATCAGCTCTTGATTCTAATTGGTTGGCTCTTTTAATGTGGACTCATTGACACTTTGCATGTTAGCCAGCTGGACGGACTTTTC
This sequence comes from Gambusia affinis, assembly GCF_019740435.1. NCBI lineage: Eukaryota > Metazoa > Chordata > Actinopteri > Cyprinodontiformes > Poeciliidae > Gambusia > Gambusia affinis. Next base: position 12,425,463 of record NC_057870.1, read on the forward strand.
TTTGTGTTTAATGCTCAAACATGACCTATGTGTCACAGCTTGCTAAATGTGGGTCAGTTGTTATGGATATTAACACAGCACTCCAAAACAATATTGCATTGTTATGTTTCCCTAATATTGTGTAGGTCCATCCAGAATTGATTTGACTATTCCAAAATCTGGGTAGGTGTTAGACGAAAAAAAGTGCTCATGGAGAAAAAAAATGTCCACTGCTCATTAGAAATTTAAGAACATACAAACAAGCAAATATTTTATGAACTCATACAAGTTAGATCACCTTCAACAGCAAACAACAGCAGAGTATCCTCTCTTCTTGTGTTCACTACTTCCACTTGAATGGCTCTGCCGGAAAGTGGAAGAGTTTGTGGATTCTGAAATATGCCATTGCTCCACTGAAGAAGTTGGCAACTCCCACTCTGGCTGTCAATGCACACCAGCAGATAGAGCGCATTTGCATGAATAAATGGAGATACACTCAGGATGTCCTGTTTAAAGTTGAGAGTCCCGTGGAGTGAAAAGGAGCTGCCTGTCCAAACAAAAATCTAAAGAATCGGGAAAAAAGGAAAATGAATTTATGTACAACGCCCATCAAATCTGGAGACATTTATATTTTCAACTGTTTAAAAAACAAAACAAAAAAAACCCCTAAAGATTGTCTTAAAAGTGGCAGAGTCTGCATCACCTGGCTAGATGCTATTAGGTAATCTTTGTCTCCAGTGGATAGGTGTTTCACATCCAGGCCTTCAACTCCTACGATTTGTTCCTTTAAAAACCAAAATAATGTATTCCTTATGATATAAGCTACATGTCATAATGATATATTGATGCACTAAAACATGACAATGATGCTGTAATATGACTGATTTTATACTTGCCAATGTTATGTTGAGGTCCTTCTGCAGTTTAAAGATGCTAAGGTTTGCAGCAGGGTAGAAGGGAGGGCCACCATGAGTAATGGCAATGTAGGTAGAACCATTGACTGCAAACCCAACACATGAGGCTGGATCTTGGATTCTGACAGACTAAACAATCAGAGAAAATAATGTTGCTTAATTAATCCCTCGTATTTCAGCCATTCCTAGACTGAGTGAGAACATATTGTGGTAGTTCTGGTGGAATATTCAGGTCACCTGTATCGGCACAAAAACACCTTGCCACCGATACAGAGTAGCTAGAGTGTGGACGGCCCCAACTGCAGGCTTCAGGTCAAGCCTTAAAGCCAGGTAGGAAGACTCTCCTCGAATGGAGCACCAAGAAGATGTAGGATTGTTCTCAAAGCTTTGATACAGACCAATGACTAGGAGGGAACCCTCTGTAGGAAGAAAGAAGAGTATATTCTGAGTCAAAGAAGAGTGGAAGAAGAGATTTAGATTGATTTTTACTTTTTAGCCTCACCAGAAGCTGTAGCTGTGCCAGACTGCATCTCCCACTCTACACTAACCGCTGACTCCAAGCCATTACTGCGAGAGACAGTGAGGAAGACAGCTCTGCTTCCCTCTTCAGCCACCACTTCTGTGCTGGTTCTGAATAGAGACACAACAAATAACCCTATGTAGGAAATGCTGTTTTTAACTATTTAAAACATGTGATAGGTCGTAAGCAGCAGCATTCCTTTCAGATCCTTTGATAAAACTGTACTGAGACCTGTTCAGAGAGGGTCCGATTCGGAACAAGCCTGAAGGGGCCAGGTTCTCCAGAACAGTGACAAGAATTTGGAGCTGGTCCCCAAGTCGTGCGCCTCCTGTTGGGTTAAACAGGGTCAATGTGAATGTTTCATTCCCTTCAGGTTCAGCATCACGTATTGCTCGGACCTCCAGCATCTGAAACCACAGGGGGAAAAAAATCGGCACTTGTGAGCTTCTGGAATTATTTTTTATTTCTTTCAATGCCTTCTGGTACTTACATTTGCTTATCTTACCTTAAATCGGACTCCATCCTCCAAAACTACTAAGCCTTGCGTTGGCCTCACATCACCCTCTGCCAGGCTGCCGTTGGCATCTACGATGGTATACTGAACCGAGACTGTGCCAAAAGTACCTTCCTCTGGGTTACGGACCACATAGAGTTTAGCTACACTGTCACTCAGCTGTGACATAGAGGTAGGCTCCCGTAACAGGAAATGATCACTGGTGTTAAAAGAAATGACACCATGTCCATCATCACTGGCCAGGATATTTACAGTAGCTGTTAAAGCAGAAAAAAAAAGTTAGAAAATGTACTGTGGATTATATGCAACGTGATGGAAGTCTATCACTACAACAAAAGTATCAATTGGTTTACAAAGTGAAAGGGATTTGACTTAATCTAACCTGGCTCTTTCAGCATTTTTTTTCTATTTTTGAACTAAAACTAAGGTAAAGCTTTGACATCAGTTAAAAAGCTAGTGGACTGGTTTTGTAAAAAAAACAAAAAAAAAAACACATTTTAAACAGGGAAAAGTAAGTATCAGAGCACTATGGTTGCCAACAGGGGGAAATTTACTGATGTGAAGAGAGTCAGCTTAATGACGTTTTGTTTGAAGAAGAAAGTGCACATTCTTTTCAAGTTATCTCTTGAAACATCACTCTACCTACTTTTGTGGTAGCTTTTAAAAACTTTGTTCTATGCTGTCTCTTTCCCTACCTGTAGTATTTCTGCCAAGCTCCAGTCCAGGTGAAGGCTCAGACAAGATTAGCTGGAATCTCTCTGCTCCCTCTGGAATTGTGTCATCAATTATCTGCACCTCCACAAACTTATGCCTTTCACCGTCAACAAAATGGAGCCTCTGGGAAAAGAGAGGGAGCTAAAAGTGAAAACTGACACTCAGTCTTGTGTTTACAAAAGCCCTTAGGTCCCTAAGTTCAGGAAAAAGGTTAGAGTCAGGCTATAGTGAGCTTTCTATATGCCGCAATAAATCCTTCAAGTGTTTGTAAATTTGTAATGTTAACTGAAAAACTATTAAATGCAGATGTTTTCAATTTTGACAAAGCACATAATGATGTTCCCACCGCCATGTTTCACCATGAGGATGGTGGGCAAAGTTAGTTTTAAGCCTCACAGCATGAAAATCCAGTGAGATTTCTTTTTGGTCTCATCTGAACAGAGCATCTTTTTTCCAAATTTTTGTCTCCTGACAGCTAGTAGAATACTGCAAATGGGACATTTACAGTCTAAATACATGTGTAGAGTGCTGACTTTGTGTTTAATAATGAATACTTGAATCCTGGACGTTGCTAACCGTTTGACTAGTATTGTAGTCAAGTCCCTGTTGGGCTTCCAAGTTCTGAGCAAAGAAGAAAAGGGAGACATTCCCATATGTCCCCTTGTTCCTGTACGCCACAAGAGTCAGTGCTCCCATTGTCTCATTCACTTCATACCTGCAGACAAGAGCACATTTCAAATAATCTTTTAACATAATGTAGGCATATATTTAAACGGTACAAATTTCTGGATGTTTTTTTTCTTACATGGTGCTTGTCCATTCAATGATCCCTCTAATCCCATCATTAGCAACAATGGTGACTTCTGCCACCAAGCCACTGGTGTCTAAAGGAGTGCAAACATAAAGAGAGAGAGAGAGAATGAAAATGATGTTCTTACGGTGGTTTATAATTTAATAATTGTGCTTTCATTTTTCCGCCAGGCTTATGTGAACTGCAAGCAGCAAAAAGACTGGGGAGTAAGTGCAGGGGCTCTAATTTTAATCATGGCAAACGCAAAGGATTACAACTAGGAGGCATCTCCTGAGAAAAGCCTGGGAGGCGGAGGAGCCAAGCGTGATGTATTTATGGACTGATTTATGACCCTCTGAGCAGTGTTCTTCCATTTACTTTGCGGCCAGGACACTGGGAGGCCAGTTATGGGTTTAGTTTGGCTTTCTTCTTCCTCACCGCACAGGGCTACGCGCTGCCACCAAATCCCAAGACTTCCTCAATCATAAAAAGCATCAGTCTCACCATCCAAGCCACATAATGATTGCTGCCAAAAGAACATGTTTACCATGTGTCTCCAGGCAGTGGACTGATAGTATTCTGGGAACCTCCAAGCACTGTTGTAGTTGTACTTATACTTTGTCAACTCATCACTTTCTAAAGTTACTCATTCATAAATTGGGCTGTGGTCACGATTTCAAAGAAACTGGAGAAAAACTGCACCTAAAGAGCCATTTTGAGAGCTGAAGGTTTAACAGCATATTGGAATAGGATGGTACATTATGCATTTTAGTTCCTCATATGTAAAGCAATTCAAACTTATACGTATGTGTATTTTACCTGGCAACGTACAGTAAGCAACCTCTGCTCATCAAACAATAGGACATGTTAAAGGATTTTAGAAAGACAAGAGGGAAATTTATTGCAATGCATTAGCAAAACGATAAAACAAAATCAAAAGAAACTGCAAAAACTACATTTTTAGGACTGTCCATACTGGCTTGAAATTATTGTCTCAGTTCAACTAACAACTGTAGAGAGAGTTCTCACCAAGTTGAGGAACAGTTGCAAGAGTTGTGATGAGCACTGCAGATGTTATGTTGACCAAGAAGAACTCCTGCAGCTCTGGAATGTCATCCTGATAAGAAAAGAGTTTGTAAATGCAATATTCTACCCAGTCTGCTAAAATAAATGTGAGGGAAGCCCTGTAGAGAGAATGTGAACATACACTACACATATACAACCTGAGGATGTAATGGTAAATGTATCATCAAAATGCAATAATTCCAATCGTTTCTCAAATATATAGTCACAGTTCTTCATTCAAGGAGGCATCTGTTTGTGATTTTGTTACATTTTGTTAAATCCTATCAAACGCAACAACTTTTGGCAAAATCAATCTTCAGGTGCAGGACATAAGTAATTTTCAACATGATTATTAAAATGTAAATAAAACTCGATTATTTATTCAAAACTGATGCTTCTTTTACATTGTTTTATCATCTTTTGAGATATGCCCGTCTCATTTCTCTTTAGCACTAAACTTGAATAAAAATAATTTGAAATCTAAATAGAGGAGCAGGAATAATTCTGGCCTTAACAATTTTTATCAAGGATACGTGCAGCCCTTGACAGTTAAATTTAAGTAAATGGAATAGGGAGACATCTAGTCCTTACCTCCAGGATGGTGACTGGAATGGGAACTGAAGTCTGTCCTTCCTGAAGGACCACAGAGCCAGTGCCAGAAACAAAGTCTTGTCCCGGATCAGCAAGAGCACCCTCCACCTCAGACAGATTTTGTAGTGAACCTCTAATAACCGCATAGCTAATATTCACCGCTCCTACAAGCAGAAAGAAATTGCTATGATTTATTCTTTGTGGTACAGGAAAACTCAACAAATTTATTTAAAGGTAAATACAGCTGTATGTGTTCATACTTTGCTTACAAACCTGAGGTGCCGAACTCTCTGTTGATGTAGATTTTTATTATCTGGTCCCGTTCCTCTGTGCTCACCCTGAGGGATGACGGTGCGATCGTTAGCAGCCCGTACGGCTGATCGCTGGTGTCGACAGTGAGTACTGCTTCACTTCCTTGAATGTCCAGTGCAGCATGGCCAGTCACTACAACACCTGCATGCAAGTGTTGAATGAAGATTATGTATATTCACAAAGGTCTTCACTAAAAGAAATATTATGTTTCGTACCAAATGTTCGTAGGTTGGAAAGTGACACTCTGTACTGATCTTGGTTCTCTGGTGTGACGTCATCCATAAGCTGCAGCACTACAGTGCCATTTAGCTGTCCCTGCAGGAATCAGCACAAATATGCAGAATTTATAATGTGCACATGGCATTTCATTGCAATCTGTTCACCAGTTGACAGTGATGCTTAGTCGTAACACAAAGCAGGGTTAGGAAAGAAAAATACAGGCATCGGGAAACAAATGTTTCACAAAAAGACACATGACATCTCATTTACCTCATTGAAGAAAATTGTCCCTGATGTTTGAACAAAAGTGCGGTGAGCAAGAGGACCTTGAACAGTCCAGTCTACTGTGATGTTACCCAAACCTGGAGCTGACCTCAAAACCAATAAGGTCAACCTCTCGCCTGTAATAAGAAATATAATAAAGTTCAACATAGTAATTTTTTTTTTTTTTTTTTACTTCCAACAAAATGTTTTTGTGCTGTAGATGACATCAGAGGTTTCTCTAGATGTCTAACAATATGGAGACTTCAACCGCTCAAGCACAAATGATTTCATGACAATGAATAGGCTGGAGCCCACCTGTTGGAGCATCAACAGCCATCGCCATAAGTGCTTACTCTCACTTTCACATTCATACATAATTAGAAGGCATCTCCAGTGACACGAGGGTCGTCTTACAGAAATGCTTGGTTGTTTCTGGAGAATCACAGATCTTATAGAATAGCACCTTTCTGTGCTGCAATGTGGATGGAAACTAATTTACATTTACAAATGATTTTATTGGTATTTTAAGTCACAGATGAAGTGCTGGACTTTTCTATGTAGTGCATCAACGTGTTTGCTGTTTTTCTTATCTGGCTTGCAGTGCTCATGATCGGACTACTTATAATTTGCTTGACTTGACAATGACTTACAGTACTTGTTGTCACTTTACAGTAAAGCTAAAAAGAAATGCATATAATTTTTTTCTTCATTTGTACAAAAAAAAAAAGAACAACTCAATGCTGGTCTATAACAAAAAATCCCAATAAAATTCACTGAGGTTTGTGTAATGACAGAATGTTAAAAAAGGTATGCCACCACATTGACAGTACTGGCACAGCAGCTCTTGCAAATTTATGTATAATACTCACCCTCTCTGGCAATGACAGATCGTGAGCCTGGATCAAATCCTACTATTCCTGCCACATTGTCGTTTGCTAGAATCACTATGGTTACAGTGTCTGAGCTTGGGAGGATACGGCTTCCCCCAGCTGTGTTAACAAGCCCAATCATGAGGTTCTCGTTGTCCTCGGGTTCCGAATCGTCTCTGATTACTACCTGTACTGTCTTTTTAAGATCACCTGTGTGCAAAGGGGAAAAAGGTAGACACAACGTTGGTTAAATCCACATATTCAAACTGTAAAACAAATTAAAGAAAGGCAAAGCTTTTAATAACCCTAAGGCTAAAGAGATGGGTGAGAAGCTAACACATACCATCAAAGACCAGAGTCCCTCCACTCCCAATGAAATCAGCATCTGGTGTGGCTTTTCCTCCAACAAATCTCCACTCTACAGTGACAGTGCCCAGATTTCCTCCTCTTCTCTCAATGACCAGCGGCACAACTGTGGGCTCTTCTCGAACCTCAAGGTATAGTCCTTCCTTAGTGGCATTGGGACTGAGACTGTAGATCAAAAATATGCCAAATGCATCTCCATTCACTCCTATAGTGACTACAGCCTTAGCTGGCAGACCAATTGTAGGCAAGTTCTTCTGTGACACGGTCAAATTGACCAACTTCACCTTCAAACAACACAGAATACACATTTAGTTACCACAGAGCTTTTGTATATAGATTGGAATATAACTTAAGTTTAAGTTGGACTGAGCCTTACCTGTAAAATCTGTATAGAGAAACTTTCATCCATTTCTGGGAGTTTATCAGTCAAGATTAAGACCGATAGGTTGGCAGTTCCAGATCCATCCTCCATAAAGGCACTTTGAGCAGTGACAGGGGTGTAATCACTTCCCGCCACAGCTTGGGCACTAAACAAGACAGCAGCTGCAGTGGTGTTTTTCACATAAGTCAAAACCTGAGATCTAGGAGTCAGCTGGTCAGTCCTGGATGTAACCCACGAACAGGACGGAGGAGTCACGGCTGATGACAGAGAGAAGGCCTGGCAGGCCTCTTCTCTCAAACAGGCAGCAGCACATGCAGCCACAGGGTCTCTTTGACTTGTGATATTCACTGTCGTAAAGAGGCCATCGGCTGGAACACCTGACTTCGGAGAGTAATAGTAGATCAATAGATTTTGGTCCTGAGCCTGAGCCGAGCCAACAATGTCAAAGTCAGAGGTGCTGTACGTAATCTCCAAGCGACCAAAGTGACCTCCTCTGGAATAGAGCAGAGGAGAAAATCAAAAACAGCAGTGAAAATTAGCGAGTGTTGTTGTATGCTAGTATATGCATAAGTGTTAAACAATATACAGTAAAAATATCTTGAGATCTTGCCACATCAGCCATTCATTTTATTTGATTTTATAGGGATTGTTTGTGAAAGGTCAACACTAAAGAGCACATAATAGTGGTGTGAAAGGAAATGATACATGTTTTTTTTAACTAAAAATCTGAGAAGTATATTGTATAATTGCATGCAGCCCCCTTTACGCTCGTACGCTAAGATAGCAGTTCATTGCTACTAAAGCTAATATTAGTCATGCACTTTACAAATTTGGCCTTAATGGGAGAGTAGCGAGATTGATGACCTGTTGAAACAAAGCGCCAAGAAGTTCCCTTTAGGGTTTGCTACAAGCCACATAGTGGAAACAGAGAAATATGCAGGAAAATGTGCTTTAGTCAAACTGTTCCAAATAGTGACTTTCTGATATTAAAAATCTTACGTAATGGAAGACACTTCACATTACGAAAATGCATCGTAATAAAATGACCTTTGCGTTAGTGGAACATGATTATGGCAGCTTTGTGGCATGGGGAGAAGTCTCTTCAGTGGGAGCAGGAACTTTTGTCAGAGTTGAATGAAACATGGATCAGACTAACTACAGGATAATACTGAGATATTTTCTGCTAGACTAGAGAAAAGGTTCACGTCCCAGGAAGACAACAACAGTAGTCAGTAATAACACAGCAACAATGCAGTGGTCTAGCAATAAAAGCATATCATATGTATAATTTTCCTTCCACTTTTTAACTGCACAATACTTTTGCCAGTCCCATAAAATCCAAATTAAACATGTTGAGGTTTATGGCTGAGTTGTGAATACTTTTGCTCAGTAGCCACTAAATTATTCTGAAAAGTACCTCCTGCGGACAGTGATATTAGCACCGTAAGCTCCCACGAGTGGCTCCTGAACACGATAAACAGTCTGTTCAAAGTAAACTGTCCCATATGGGTTGTCATTTGCAGGCACTATTATGTTAACAGACGTATCAGCTCCCAAGTTTCCTCCATTACTGGCACCGATTAGTTCTACTTTAATAACCTAAAACACACAGAGCAGAAAAAAATACTTTTTTATAACAAGATAGGCTATATCATTATGGGATTTTTTTACTTTATTAATTTCTTTGGTCACCTCAGTAATTTCAGGTACATCGTCAGGTAAAATTTCAATCTTGATCGTCTTCCTAGTCTCCCCAGGAGCAAATTTAACTTCTCCAGATGTGGGTCTGATATCCCCCTCTGCAAGTTTAGCATTAACAGTTGCCCGCCACTGGACCGCCACCGTTCCAATAGTGCCAGCATTGCGCACAATAGGCAACGTGACCTCAGCAGAGGTGGATTCTGGTTCTTCAACTGTCACCGGGTTAGCCTGAAAGACTGGGTAAATAAAAAAAGGTATAACTTGTTAAGCAATAAATAGTCTAGTAAAGAAGGACTTGGATTGGTGCTACTAACCAAAGGCACCAAAAGGGTCATCAGAAGGCAATATGGTGATGACGGCACGTGTGGGCTCTCCCAGCAGAGCTCCTCCGGTTGTTTGGTTGATCAGCTCAATGACAAAGGTCTCTTCCAGTTCAGGAACCAGATCGTTAATAACGTAGATTGGAACAGATTTACTGGATTCTCCCTCTAAAAGGACCACATCAGTCGAGGCTACACTGTAGTCTTCGCCTGCAAGAGCACACACCAGCACACCATAATGCACAGGTTTACCTGAAGCTGCACCAATCAGTTGGATTTTTTTCATCATTATGCTTCATTTGTTCAAAACTTACTGACTGTGGCAGTTACAGGAATAGCTCTGAATTTGACTGACACGTCAGCAAAAATCCCACCGACTCGCGTGACATTTATTATGGGCCCAACATAATGTTCTGCAACACTGACAGCAGACGCAGACAACTGAAGGACTCCAAAAGCGTCGTCGCTGGCCTCTACTATCACCTGGGCAACAATGTCAGTCAAAGGGCCCAGAGAGGGGGACGTCAAGACTGAATGGTACAGAAAGCATATTTTCTGCATTAAACATGATAAAGTTACTATAAATACTTTATCTTCTTGAAATATATTAGATACCCAAACTTTAATGACAATCTAAACAATATTGGTTTAACTTGGTGGACTTCTAGGACTGTCTGCAAGATTTCAGTGTGTTTATGGAAATATTGGACCAGGAGAGAATTTGAGGTCAGATGCTTGTGTTGGACTAGATGTGGTTAATGTGGCCTACTACATCTTTGTGAATTGTTTTTGCCAGCTGGTTCAACTAAATACCACTAAACGTTGACATGAAATATTCAGTAGTAAGGAAATGAAACAACGGGATTTCTTCCACAGGTGGCTACCTGTTATGGTATCATGCTGGAATTTATTGAGCTCCTGGGAGCAGCACCTTCGTTCACAAATGTTTTGTAGGAACAATCCAAATGCCCTAAGTGATGTATTTTAATAAACTATGGCCATGAACGTGATTTAAACATTTGAATTCAGTGACTTGGAGGACTGCCCTAATAATTTAGACATTATTGCATTCATGTTAAAAAAATAAAACCATCAGAAAATTCTACACACAGAAACTTACTGGGTCTGTTTTGATCTCCTTTGATGAGATAAAGACTGATCAGTTTGACAAACACACTCTCATCTCGTTCTGGATCATCATCGTCAAGCACTCTGAGTGTGATGTTTGCAGCAGTCTGATTGGCCAAAAACACAACTGAATCAAGAAGGGAAACAAAGTCCTGCCCTTCAGTGGCTCGGCCCACACCAGGAGTCCTGTAAGGCTCTGGGTCAGACTCCTTTAGTGTCCCATATGTGACTTGCACCTGATAGCAAAAAGTGGAAAAGATTTTGAAGAATGACACAAGAACCACATATGGAAATGTGTCTATATATTCGGCTTATGGTAACTGGACACACCTGACCCATGGTTCCCTTCAGTCGTTGGATAGTGAGTGAGACAGTTACATCCGCTTCAGGAAGACGAACAGATCTCGATATATTAGCGAATACAAAAAGACCATAAGGATTATCACTGGCAAACACAGTCAGAGTGGAGGATGTTTGGACACCCAGACGACCTTTTGAAACGTTAACCAGAGACACAGTGTAGCTCTTGTCCAACTCTGGGATCTCATCTTGGGCTACTCTGATGATTATATTCTGTGATATCTGCCCTACACCAAAGGAGATGTTGCCAAACCTCGTAAGGAGCTCTCCTTCAGAACTGGGATCAACTTCCCAGTACACAGTCACATTAGAGAGGTCTCCAAAAGACCGAACCACCTGTACGAGGATAGAAAACCAAAGAAAATGCTCAGGATGTTCAACAATCTGTGAACATTGTATAAATAGTAAATTGTGTACTTGACTAACCATCAGGATGATGGAGCTAAGCCCATCCTCTGGTTCTGTCCCATTAACGAGTAGAGATTGAGGACTGAAGTCAAACACTCCATGAGCATCATCAGAAGCGGCGATGGTGACAGTAATTCGAGATGCAATTCCCAAGTTGGCTGTGTAGAAAATTGCAGATGACTTTGACTTTCACATGTCACACTTTGGTTGAAAAACTAAAAAAACACTACTAGAGAAGAGTTAAGAACGTACTTTCAGAGAAGACATTTGATTAGCATAAACTTATTTTGAACAAAAAATTTAGTAATAGAGAACATGACATAAAAAATACAAGGTTTAGCAGTGTATGGATATTATTTTTAGAGATGCACAGAGAAATTTCCTGGTGACCAGAAGACCTTCAGCCTGAAAATTAAAAATAGAAAATCTAATTGTTTTATGACCAGCAAAGGCATCACACTTAAGTTCTGTCTGGTCATGCTGACAATGACAATCTTTAGGAAGATGCTGTAAAGTAAGGAATAAAACATATCAGCTGGGTGTTCTACATATAAAAGGATGGCATAAGAGCAAACGTTATAAGATCCTATAATAAGGAAAGACTGCTCAATGTTCATACAGCCTGCTACAACAGGAAGCTACTTTAGTCTTTATATACTCAACATATTGTCAAGCTGACAAAGAGGAGCCAATTTAGACACTCATGAATACTTTTTAAGATATAGCTTGCTCATACTTGCTCATACTGGTTTTGACTTCAGAACGGTAAAAACCCTTCCAATTTGAAAGATGCTCTATAAAATTTAGATTTGGTTACTAGACAAATATAAATTTGTCTAGTAAAACTTTTTTTGTGAATAACTTTACAACAAACTTGGCCACAATACTCTGATTAATTGCATCTCCAATTATTTTAAGAATTACTTACTAAATCCTAAAGTTTGAGGAAGACAGTGGGCTGCTGACGGTTCATACAAATGGGTGTTGTGTTTGCCTCTTTGGAATGCTATTTGCTTTTCCCATGTCAATCTTCTTAATTACTCCTCACCAGGGTCACAGAGTAATGTAAATATCAAGCACACTCAAAAAGGCAAACACTCCTAAAGGAATGTAATGATGAAGGAGTGGACAAAAGAGACATAATGGGGAGTGGAGGAGGGGGAGACTTACCAGGGTGCTGATAGGGTGGAGGGAGGAAGTCAAAATCACTTTCCCCACTACCACTCGCTTCACCATGTAGAAAATGATCAACTAATGGATCACACACATGGATCACAAAGCGAGGGTTGGTGTTGGGGATGGAGGGGTTGAAGCCAGATTGGAATCACACCAGAAAGGAGATTGAGGCGCAAGAAGGAAGGAGTTGTCGGCAGGCAGTCACACATGTGGGTATGTGAAAGTAAACGGGAGCGCAGCACACAGTACACGCAGAAAGGGATAGGATGCATCAGGAATTCAGGAGATTTTTAAAAAACATAATAGTTTTTAGAAAAATCAAGTCATGATTTCAATTTGAACTTCTCACCTCCTCCATCTGCATTGTAGAGCTCCACCCTAAAATCCTTTTCAAGCTCTGGGACGGGATTATCTACAATGGTCACATTGATGAACTTCACCCTGTCACCTGGAAGAAATTCTAGAATACCCGTCGAGTCCTGATGGGGAAAAATTTAAAAAAATGAAACATTCCAAATGTTTTTTTTCTGTCAATCGAAGCATTTAGACAAATAAATAAATGTAAAATAACCTTATAGTCTTCAGGGCTAGACGCTGTGAAGGGGGTTGTTCTGTACCCCACAACGATTTTTCCTATTAGACCTTGGGCTCTGGTGACTGGCAGCTGGATCTGACCATCCTCTTCATGAACAGTGATGTGTGCAGGTTGTAAAGCTGGTAAGATCAGACCTTCCAGAGGCGGGCTGGGCTGGAACTGCAACAGTCCTGAAGGAAAGAAGGGTAAGGGAGAAGAAAGGAAAATGTACGATGAAACAAGTAAAAGTAGGGGTCATATGTTACTTAGTAATTATCAAGGGTCTGTAATTGTTACCCATGTTGAGAGTAAATACCATAAGGGTGGTCACTTGCTCTGACAGTGACAGTATTAACAGAGTTATTGGGATCGATGCTAGCTCCGCTGGTGGGGGTGGAGCCTGGCTTTCCATCAGCAGACTCTGCTGACACTAGAGTAATCTGAAAAGACTCTGAGAGCTCTGGGAGGTTATCGTCATACACCACAAGGTTCAGTACCTGAGGGAAGGATTGGCAAACATTACCTCCAAGATCAAAAAGGAAAAAGTGGAGACTGTAGCCATTACAAGTTTTGGAGTTGTGTTTTTAAACAAACAGAAGTAATAGTGTTTATGTGGCAGCATTAAATACAAGAACTTCCTTACACCTATTTGCTAAGTTTCAAATTTATTACCCAGCGCCCTCTAGGAGGAGCTGTTTATCAAGAAACAACTCCTCTTTGACAGAGGACTTCTGATAAAGTGCACATCAGGAATTCTTATGAAATTATCATTTCAATTTGTAAATATAGCGCAAAGCATTTCCTGCCTGCTTTCTGTGTACAGTGTACAAACATTTTTCCTGAATAAACTCCACTATAAGGGTCTTTCCCAACCCACGGAAAGACTCAGACACTGACACACCTCCGAGCGCTGTCCAGGTGTGAAAACCACAGCTCCGGTTGCATTTGCAAAGTCTTCATGTGCTGGGCTGTCACTTTTCAAGCTGTCCAGCTGGGTAACCGTGTAGTTCACGGAGACAAAATCCAGAGAACCACGCACACGCTCAATCACACAGGAGATGGTGGAGCCCTCTTCAGCGGTCTGTTGGAACATTTATCAAACATCATTAATGTATGGATGCAGTTGTAGACTTTTCATTTACTTACAGCAGTATGTTAGAATTCAAAGAGTAAGCTTAATACTTAAGGCTAATATCACCATCTAATAACTCTACTGTGGTAGCACCTGATTCTGCATGTAACTCTTTCTCTCTAGATGGTCTAAAACAAAAGAGATGCTCTGGTTCTGATGGAATGCCGTCCCCAGCCCTGCCATCTGTTGTATTGATTGAAACAAGGAGCAGGATCTCCCGTTTCGAGTGAAGGAACTCCAGATCCACTTCTAAAGGAATGCCCCCTCTGACAGACCTGTGCTGCCTCACCAGCTGTCGCTTCACCTGAGACGGCACAACACAAGAGTGCACGCGTCCAATAAAATTAAAAGGGACAGCATGCTCTCTCTCTGCAGCCTGACATTCAGACTGATAAAATATGCAGCAGCACAGACACTGATAACCCAATGGGTTAATATTACATGTTTTGGTATCACGCATACTATGTATTTACTGTGTCTTAAAAATGACATTTTACTTTACCTACTTTATCAGTAGATTGACCAACCATGACACATGGTGATGAATGTTAGTAATTCATAGTGTTTATCTTTACATGATATTTTATAAAGGAACCTAGTCAGAAAAAAAACTAAAGGTGACCATAAAAATATGTACTTTTCTAATGATGTAAATGCTTAGAGATACATCCATTTGTACCACGTTGAATCAAGTTCAGTGGAAACTCTCATTATGTGGAAGAAAAAGCGGCAAAGTGAGAATCCAATTAATGAACCCGGTCCGCTTTTCTAAAAGAAAAGAATTCTAGTCACCGACTTTGGAGGAAGACAAAAACTTCATTTCCTTCATACAGCATCATCCCTGTAGTCTAACATAATAACTGAAGAATCATGTTATGCAGACATTTCCAAGTCAACGTAAAATTAAAAAAACCAATGGAGAAAAATATGACCCTGGTGTTTTGTCAATTGCTATACCAACAAAAGAAAGAAGAAGTTATTCTGGTCAAAGGAAATCAAAATTGAAAGTTTTGTCTACATGTAAAAACCACTGGAAGTGACAATTAAAACTGCATCTCAGCCTGAGCAAACCATCTGTATGGTTGCATCTGGTGACGGAAGAATCATGCCGTGGGGATCTCTTTCCTTAGCACTCCAGGTGTGACAAGATAAAGTAATGCAATGTAAGCTGAACTGAGAATAGATGGGCAGATCTTTGGAGCTACACACTGCGACACTGAAAGAAAATCTGTTAAATGCTGCAGCAAATGCAAGACCAGGCCAGATATTCACACTCCATCAGAACAATCCTAAACAGAGAAGTTACATTTTTTGTAGAAGAATCTTCAAAAAAGTAGACTTTTAGCTGTGCAAAGCTGACAGAAACACAGCCCATGGGACAATGAAAGACAAATTCAAAGGTTATCAACTAAACCTTCATCCCCAACTAAAGGGGGATGAAGTAAACGCATACCAGGCTTTTAACTTTTTTAAGTGTGCTATTTACCTTCCACTTTATAACTACACACCACCTTGTGTTGATATACGGGACAAATCTGTTATAGGTGAGCTGAGAGCCAAAACACAATCACATTTTGAAAATGTGCACTTACATCAGGTATGCAGGCCCCAGTGAATCCAAAAAGCCCGTTGGCGTTGTCACTCTTCCTAATTCTCAAAACAGCAGTGGGTCTGGGAAAGGGGAGGCGCGCACCTCCATGCACAGCCACCAGCTGCAGATAGAACACTTCCTCTCCCTCCTCCTTCTCATCGTCCCTGGTTTCCACAACGAATGACTTCTGCCTCTCATCCTGGCGGTACCGCAGATAACCCGAGATGTTTCGCAGGTCTGTTTTGGCAGGCTGAGTGTGGAGCTCGTGGATCTGGCTACGGTTAAGCCTTGTGTGGTACAGCCGCACATCCTGGAGAAGTCCAGTATAGCGCTGTTCACCCTTGAGATCTGACCCAATGAATACTGAAGAAGGTCCTGATGTAGAAAATCCAAGAACAAATTACTGAATGCTATTTGTGCAACACCCTTATACTTAAAATATTTAATAACTTAGCAGCAATAGTCCATAGTGTTATAACAAAGCTAAACAAGTAAGAAACATTTTGCTACTTAATGAAAACAGCTATAAATGTCTAAAGTTGTGTTAGCATTTCTGTGTTAATTTGGCTGCTTTTATCGTACAGGATTAAGACAACAAACAGAATCTTGATTAAAGCCACCAGACGCCCAGCTCAAGCTCTTTCTCATTATTCATTTATACACTTGTACCTCTCACACCTCTCCTGTACTTATACAAGAGGTACAAACATGTCCCTCTGCGGCGGAAATAAACTTAAATTCCACACCATGAAATTCTTCTTTGAGTCGAGTTCCCTGGGGCAAACAGGAAACTCGCTTGACAGTTTTTTCTTTATGTCTGTTTTGCAACTGTATGAAGCAAAAGAGGCATGAGGTATTCCCCTCTTAGAGCCATTCGTGAAGCACATGTTATTGTCTGCATTAATTAAATGGAATATAAAGAAAAGGAGATCCCGACAGATTCCTTTGAACTGTAACAAAATCCAACAATGCACAGGCTGTGCAGCCACTCAAGCATTATAGAGTCCCAGTAGCTCAGAACAATGAGGCAACAACTGAAGGGTGCCCGTGGGTGAATGAGGGTCCACATATGTTAACAGTGCATGTACAATTTGCAGACTTCCAGCATTAACTGGGAAACAAGAGAGAGAAGGTAAAAACAACTAATGGAGATAGCTCTAGTTGTGAAACATTTCTGAAATGCACAATTATTGTTTCAGGTGAAAACCCTGAAACAGTTTTTTTTTTTTTTTAACAAAACATTTAAGCCAAACATACTATAGGCAAAATACTGCAATGCTCTAAAAAGAGATGTGTAAATAGGAGGCTACTTTATGCAGCGTTTTGTCTGTCGTCAGTTTTACTTACACCCACAAACGGTTAAAGCTACTTTAGGAAGTCACTACAATTGCCATATGTTGCAGACAATTACTGACTTATACTTTACTGTACTGTTATTTTAGTGCATGTATTTCATAGTTATGATTTATAATAGCAGACACACAACCAAATCATATGACATAACATAGTGGCAACAATTGCATTTTAGAGAATATTGAGTCAATTTCAAAGGAAGCGGTTGAGAAAAGGTTTCAAAAACAAACCTACCGTCATCAATGCCTTCTCCTTTGATGCTCCTCAGGCCACCAGGTATAGAGGTCCCATCCAAGAAAAACTCAATAATCCCATCATCAACTGTTATTATGACATGTAGCCACGTATTTTCCTCCAAAAACTTCTCTGCTGAGGCCCTTGCCACTTGGGTATTATTTGAACCTATTACTGTATAGTACAGCATCAGAGTGACATGTGACTCATTGGTGTGGACCTTCACTCCATAGTGTAAACTTCCATTTGTTTCTCCTTTGGACATTACAAAACCATCGGTGTTTAGTCTGGGTACGAGCCAAGCTGAGAAGGTGAAGTTACCCACAGCTGCAGGAGCATCTTCAGGCGAGATTGTCCCGTAAGCTCGTGGAAGACCAGAGAAGAACCAAGTGTCTGTGGCTGAGTGGTGTCTCCTACTATGAGGCCTGAGCTCAACCTCACCTGGGAAAGAGGCTTGCAGCAGTAGATCGTCCATAAGAGGAAGGCCCTGTGGGAAGCTTGCAGACACAATCTCCCAGGAAACCCGCACATCGCTGAAAGTGCCCTGCTGCCGGAGAATGGTGAAGGACGTTACATAGGACATATCATTTTCATCGAGTACGTCCTCAGCAACTTCTTGGTCCAGGTTGTTGGCAGCAATGGCAAAAACACCAAATGGGTCGTCATTGAAAGGAATGAGGACTGAGGCATTCAGAGAGGTCTCTGCAAGTTTCCCCCCGTCCCCTGGGTAACCACCTAAAAAAGAAAATCATGGACATGGAGTTAAAAAGGTTACAAACTTTTTTAAAGAATGGATGCAATAATTAATGTATTGACTCAAATGAAATTGTATGTTAAACCTTAGCTCATATTCACCTGAAATATTGACCAATCTGAGGACAAAAAACTCATTAAACTCTGGGAGTTTATCAGCGATAGCCTCAAGGACAATTGGCCTGGTTTCTTCCCCAGTAATGAAGGTGATCGAACCCGACGTGTTTACAAACTCCTGTTTTTCTTCAAGAGGTGTGGCTGAGTCATTGGCAAACAGCTGCCAGAACACTGTTACATTACCAAAGTGTCCCCTTGCTCTTAGCACACTGGACAAAAAGACAAACAAATAAATGACATCACATTTCTAAAAATCTAAATTGATATTTATACTGGTGTTTCAAAAAAACAAACAATAAATAAGTGAAGCATGAAATATAACACATGAACATATAAGTTAAATAAATTTAATTATGATCTCAGAATGTATTTCTTACTAAAAATTGTTGCTCTTGCCCTCTTCCACAGGTTTTTCTTCAGGTTTCAAGGAGAAAACTCCATTGGCATCATCGTTGGCTTCAATCACCACATTAGCTGTGTCTGCGCCATAAACTACAGCATCGCCTGTGTGCACAAGGATACCATTGGGTTAGATCAAAACCTAAAGCAATGTAGCGCAAAAGTAGAAATGTAGACCCACTGATAATAAACCACAGTCATATCCAAGAAAAATAAGATTTAAAAAGGGGTCTGAAAATAAATGGTTACATAAGTAGGCTACTTTTAAACCTTTCTACAAAAAATAAATATAAAAATAAACAAGACATACAAAGGAACTTGCAGGCTATATTTAGCTAAAATTACTTTTTCCAATAACTGCTCTGTGGAAAGCCCACACAGTAAGCTGCCAGACTTTGAGCACATCATACCAACCGTGTAACCATGTAAGTCCACTAGCAATTAAACAGGCAAAATAAAGAGCATAAAGCCTCAACATCCAGCTGGTCCAGTTAAACACCAGACCTGCCATAAACCATAGGCAAACTAATACTAATTACACTGGGATGTATAGCAAGACTTTCAGGGTTATGACATTTCTTAACTTAGTAGATGTCTACCCAAACAACATAGAGTAAATAGCATTTATATGAATTTCAAAGTGAGGATGAACCTGAGTAATTTTACAAAGAGTACCTCAAAATCCCTGCAACTGCAATTGCAGCAAAAGGTGGTCATACAAAGTATAGACCCATGAAAGCTGAATGCAAACATTCCTTCTAATTCACAAGCACTATCTTGTATTGGTTTATCACATAAAATCACAACACAATACACAGATTTTTTCAATAACAAAATGTAAACGTTTTCAAAGGGTATGACTGCTTTTGCAAGGTACGCTGCAATGGTTATTTATTTTCATTCCTGTTCAGTGATGAAAATGATCAAACATGTTCATACATCTGTGTCTCCTTTTCTCCTCTATTCACTTTAGAAAATACTGTTGTACTCACCTGTGGCGCGATATAAAACAATGTAAAAAGGTTCATCTGTCTCCGGTATGTCATCGTCTTTAATAGCCACAGAGATGTTCTGCATCCATTCTCCCACATCAAACACTAATAATGTGTTATTTGTCAGAAGAGTGAAGTCATCTGCTGATGCTCCACCAAAATCCACTCGATACATCACGGTTGCCAGGAAGTCAGCTTGGCCTGCCCTCAGGACAGTGAAATTAACAACGCCTCCTTCACGAACACGAGCTGTGAATGGTTCTGAGGTGAGAAAGTGAGATTAAAGGAGAGGAAAGACACCAAAGAGGAGAGATTGATGAATCATTAGAAACACGACAAACTAATAATTCAGAGGATTTTCTACGCATCGTTTGACTGTTACCAGAAAAATATATGGGGTCATCGTTCTTATTAATCCACAAGCTGGCACTGAGTGTGTTTCCTAATCTCGCTCCACCTGTTGCATTTGACAGTGTGATGGTGAAGTTCTCCTTGTCTTCGGGAATCTTATGTCATACAAAAGAATAACAAGAATGCACATTTAAATTTCAAAAAGAAACTCAACTGGCATGATTGCAAGCTTTTATGACCCAAGTCTAACAATGTACCTCATCAGGTACAGAGGAGAGGGTAAGGTTTTTCAAGTACTCTCCTTCTTTGAAGGTAAGCTGTCCATAGACGGGCATAACATCTCCCGACAGAGCTGGCTTTAAGCCCCACCAAACTGACACTTCTCCAAAGTGACCTCTATTCCTCACCACAGGGTACACAGCTGAAAGGGAGATTATTAGTGTCACTGTTCAAGGCTTATCATATCATATTTGTGCATTTTCTCTTTAATGTCTGACACAACGTTCGTTTGGATGAAAGCACATTTTCACTAAATGCCATACAAAAGTCTTTGTTAATGCAGATTCAATACATTTATTAGGTCCATGTGTCAAGACGAGTTCGCTTATAATGTAAAAGTATCTCATTAGTTCACTTACCATGGTGTATTGCCTCTCCTTTGCTCTCATTGATGGTGAGTGTGAGCTCTGATTGGATAAACTCAATGACCCCAAAAGGGTCATCGTTCTTGCGGACAGTGATGTTGACCTCCCTGTGGTTGCCTAGACGACTTGGCGGAGTGCTGTGGCTACTAAGTACCACAGAAAATGTCTCATCCAGCTGTATGAATATATGTGTAAAACACTAATTTTACAATCCTACTCCCAAATTAAATGAGTTTTCTTGCTTTATTTTCTATAATAAATAAAACATGTAATTGACACCAAATGTACCATTCTTTTATGTTCTCACCTCAGGTATCCCATCAGGTGTTGCAACCAGTGCCACCACCACCTCTCTCTCCCCAGGTTTAAACTCAAGGATTCCTGTAGCGCCATAGAATTCAGCACTGCCTGATGGTATCACTGTGTATCGTATCAACTGCTTCAAGAGTTGTCCTTGAGATCTGACCACACGCAGTTCCACAGCCTCACCCTCCTTGATTTAAATTGGACAAATTTCACCAGACAGACCAAAGAAAAATGACGATAAGATTTAACGTCAACGCTTAATACCAAGGGGAACTCTAAAACCCTGAGGAATGCATAAACATCTTGGCAGATGTTGACAGATAACATTTAAATTATACAGTATTTTATGTTTTCTAGAAACATTTAGGCAAGCTTATGGTGTACAAGCATGCATTTGTTTTTTGACACAGGCTCTTTTATCGACACAGGATCAAATATAAACATACACCCCCACTACATTAGAACAATCAGTACATCCCTTAGAAAATTGTAGAGAAACCATAAATTGTCCATGGCTATCTAGAAGGTATTGTCATAATTAAGATTAGATCTCTGGCTAATATTTTTCTCAGAAAGCCTAAAGCTCATTTAAACTGTCTGGTTTGCATGACCGTAAACAAAATCCATATTTTTTTAATATGGTTGAGGTCAGGTTCATACCAGTTTAATGTTAGCATACTTTCTACATTCCAAAACCATTTCTGATGTGTCCTTTTACCCAAATATATGTGGGTGTGTATTTATTTATTTATTTATTTGAGCCTGGGTTGATAAGAAAATAAAATCACAACCTGGTGTGTCCACTGTACAGCTATTTCTCCCAGAAATTGTTTTGTATGTAATTTAAAGCTCATGATGAATCCAGCTTTCATTTTATATAAAGATTAAACTTCTAACCAGCAGTGCAGATTGCTGTTTTCTTTGCCGTCATGTTACATTTAGACTTACGTTGATAAACCATGGACCTCTGGAGAACTGGGAGAACTCAAACACGCCCCCAGGATCATCGTTTTCCAAGATGACAATCTCTCTACTAGTGAAGCCTGCTTTCAGGATCTGATTCTCCATGTTACTCCTTAGAAAGTGATCAGAAATAAAGTGAAGCAGATAAGCATCAAAACATCGTAGATTAAAGACACACAGCAGAAGATGAACTAAGTACAGATTTTATCTTTCTGTTCTTCTTTCAGTTGAGAGCTAAAGTTACATCAAACTCATAGCAAAGTTGTTGAAATCTTTGACACGGCACTTTTTTGACTTTCCTAAGTTTATGGGGGTTTTTTTTAATCTAATTTGGGTGTTTTAAAAACTAACAATACCTAAAAAGGTTCCGTATAAACTTCTTAATGCATTCCTTGTTTTTTCTGGTGCGCATTTATTATTACCTCCATATGTTGAGGCCCTACTGATTAAACCACTTTTAATAACAATGTCAGTCAAGTATGTGTGTGAATCTGTATAACTCCACAGGGGTGTCTGTTTATGTGTGTATGCTGAGAAAATTGGAGCCAAGCAAACATAATGGGCGTTGCAAAGAAATGGTGTACAAAGAAGTATTTAAGCACTTCAAACAGCCTCGGCCAATGAGCTGCATGCATTAAAACACCATCTTTAAAAGGCTACATAATCAAGGCTGGTTAAATTAGCACAAAACACATACTCTCACGACAAAACCTCTCTGTTTGATTACGTTTTTCACACCGTGGCAGTATTCCCTAATCTATTCCTACAGCCGTCCCCTCCATCCCCCTCCACAAGCACACACATTCCCTTCCCAGACCAATACCCCAGAAATCCAGAAGTAGGCACTTGTCTCAAAAGAGAAAGACTTGATTCAAGTAACACAAAGACCCAGGTTCACTCCACTCTCCACTTACCCAAAGTACACTATAAAGTGTGCAGCCTCCACCCTGCAGGGGAGGAGTGGGAGGGAGAGAAAGCCACGGTTCTCATCAGAACACAGATCAGCAGATGTAGCAACCCCCAATGTCCGCCACAACAATACAGCAACACTGGCCTTTTAAAACTGTATTTCTATTTCCAAATTATATATAGCATTATGCACAATGTTAAAAATGGCAAATTTCCCATTTTGGTAGATCTGAAAATCCAGATCTTTTTCTGATTTTTCATCAACACAAATCTCCCTTATCAAGGCTGTGAGACAGCAGGAGAGAAGGAGACTTTTAGCAGATAATGGGAAGGCAAAACAACAGAACAGAAAAGGTTCTTTGTCTGTCTCTGGGCATGCAGGACTTGAATATGTTGTCAGCCTTTTTAAAAGTTCAGGATTAAGCAAAGGATCAAAATTCTTTGAAATTTCAAGTCAACATTGCAACTTTTACGCACCTGTCCAAGGTGAGCAGCAAGGTTTCATTGACCTCAGGGATATTGTCAGCCATGATAGTAAGATTAATAAAGGCATCGCTCTGCCTGGAGAGGAAGACAACAGAGCCATTAAATGGTGTCAGATCGTCAGCAGTTACATCCTTTCGATTGACTCCTATTGGCTGAAGACTCCAGAACACCACAGCCTGACCATCTGTCCCGTCACGCCGCAGAGGAAGGCTAACCTGCACGAAGCATCATCAAAATAAACATAAGCAAATGCATAATACAACAAATCAAAAACTACCTGTTTGTGTGTACTTTTGTTAAAAATAAACAACATTTAAAAAAAAAAACTCATCTCTTACCATACTGGAATTGGTGTCCTCTGGTTCATAGAGCACTACTGTAGTGTTACTTGTAAAGCCAATTTCCCCGTTGGCAATGTCAGAGGTGACAGTCAACGTCAGATTAAGAGGTCCCCCAAACCTTGGGCTGTTTGAAGGAATTGATGGGGTGATATCAACCAGCTCCAGTTTATTCAGCTGGAAACAGGGGGAATGTATCAGTTTACAGAAGCTGAAAAGCTAATACAATACTGATAGGATGTTACTGTGATGCCTTATTAATCAAAAGCAACTTTTCCTAAAATCATTTTCTAAGAGTATCATATACACTTTAACACGTGCACATCTTTCCAGTAAAATTCTAAAGCTTCATATGTGTCACTAATTAGGGTTCTATAGAACATCAAGAAAGGTTTTCTAGCACCTGTTTATTGCTTTCAGGGTTAGCTGTTTGTTTGGACAGTTGCGCAAGTCCCGTAGAGCCATGCCAAACCTAAGTGCCAATGTAAAACTATTCACACATGCAGATGAGGCACTTAAACGTTGGATGACTGCAGTTTAGTCAAACGTACTACCTCAAATGAAAGGAACCGATTTTCTTAAGATCACCAAGCAAAGTGATGCTGCTGAATTACAATTTTATACACAATTTCTAGTTACCTGAATTAAAAAATTTGCTCCGTTTTGCAGAAAGGCATCATTTCGGATAGGCAGTATGAGATGAACTGTCCGTTGACGTGAAAACATCACCTTAACAGACCTGCTGACATTCAGAACCTGGTCTCGGGCCAGATTAGAATCTACTGGGCCTGCAGGAATGTAGAGCGCAGTGAGGGTCATGGAGACGTTACCCAGTAAGCCACCATCTCTAACAAAGTTTAGAGAGAGGAATCGTCCCTGGGTTTGGCTCTGGATGCTCTGTTCTTTGGTTGGGTCAAACCGAAAAAGTCCATAGACATCATCGCTGTCTTGAATGTAAAACACCATCTTGGGAGAAAATTAAGAAAGAAAAAATACAATTAATTAATCAGACTAAAGAATATCTGATATATTAATAAATGAACGAACACAAACAATTTCTATACTGCATTTATTGCACAATATGTTTCCCTTCTTACTCTAAATCATAGGTAGGCAAACTGGTTGATTTAAAATCAATTTGAGGAATTCAGGAAAATACCCCAATTTGATCAAAAGAACTGGATGAAGGTCCTGGTAAGTCATTGTTTAATGATCAGCCCCTGAATAAATTCAACTGTCAATCCCTTGTGTAATACTGTCTGTGAATTTATGTTTTCAGCCCTCCTGCAACATTCTGGTTTTCAACCTTTACAGTGGTGTCTGTTTCATGTAACCCCGCACACTTTGTCTTACAGCTGTCATTAAATGGGAAAGCTGCATAGAGAGCAGCTGAAACGCCCATACACAAATTCCATGAGTCAAAACATAAAGCTACATTTAGGAAGCAGGAGAAAAATTTTTTTTTTTTACAAGTTTGTCCAAACATGTGTAACTAGAACAGCCTTGAAACATGTTTAAGGACAAAATATCAATTTAGTCTCATCAAAATGACTAGTGACATCATCTTTGAGTCAGCAAAATCTCTACTTCTGTCTGGGAAAACAAAATTTGTTTTCTGAGTGAGTTTAGAAGTATGAAACCTTTAATAAATACAGTATTATTTACAGGACTTTAAAGTTACCAGCATAGACTTTTAGGCCTAAGATTATTTGTGTCCCAGGACCCTTGTCTGATTTAGAAAATTATTTTTATTTAACCAACAAAATGACTTCTTATTGGAAATGACACTCAAAATACATGAGTGTCATGAAAAGGAAATTAATTTAATTTAATACTAATAATACTAATTTAATACTATTATTTAATACTAATAATAGTATTAAATTATTTAAAAATTTAATACATTTTTAAATAATGTATTATTTAAAAAAATACAGTAAATTGAAAAAAGGCAGAAAGATATGAAATTATTTTCATCCGTTTTCATATTCAACATAAACTTTAATGTTAAAACGGCATTGAAACACTTCTTATAATTGGTGACCAGATTTGTGCATCTTTCCATTAATATTTTAGAACTATTCATCTTTTGTGATGACCTCAAGTCAAGATTCAGAAACATGATAATGCTTTTATTTGAAAAAATAACTTGAATACCTATTCTTAAATGAACCATAACACAGACAATCTGGCCTTGGAGATTCCTAGATGCCTTAATTGTTTTTGTGTTACTAAAATTGTATCATATTTATAAGAAGACAACAAGTGATAGAGGGAGACTGGGACAGGAAAGACATCACATGAGTGACTGTAGTAAACCAGAGCCACAGGCTAACTTTGGAAAGGTATTCTCTTTAATTAACTCAGCTCACAGGCATTAGAGTAGTTTCCATGAGTGTTAAACCATGGCACATATATTATCCTGGAACGATCGTCCAATCTGCTGCTCACTACAGTGAGAATCTATTTATCTTTATGACTTCTAGGTCATCATCGATTATCATTAAAGCTCTATGTTTAATCTTAAACACTTTGAGTTGCCCAGAGGGTGAACAGGCCTCTCATTCTTTTAGCTTGAAAATTAATTTCTGATGTGTTTTTGTATGTGACGTGTTGAAAATAAACTCGACTTTGATCTGCCCACTGCTTTCACGCATAGCCAAGAAGCTTGGACAAAGATGGAAGCAATAAAAGCTTGTCACTACTTCACCCATGCTTAAAAAAGAAAACACAGCGTTTCACCCCACATGCAGAGCGTGCCTGCTGTTTCCGCTTTGTTTTGATTTAGCCACATTAAGGGAACACCCACAGAGCACAGTAACCCACCAAGGGGTCGACTCCTGCTCCATGTGCCAAGTTTGCATCTGTAGCTCACAGTAGGTCACACACACATGCATACCACATGGAGGTCTCTCCCAACAAGTGCAGTGTGTTGGGTTTTTTTTTCTCTCATAAAGCAAAAACGGTGCTCACCTCCATAGGTTCGTCAATTTCCGCATTTCCAGTTACAGAGTTGGGCAGCAGTTTCAGAACAAAGGCCTCCGCCTCTTCGGGTTGGTCATCAGCTACTATGTTTATTGAAATAACAGCCGTCACCTGACCGGCAACAAATTTCACAGTACCAAACTGGGGCGTCAAGTCATCCAACACCAGCGAGGGATCGCTGGAGTTCCTGGTGATTGTCCAGTTTGCAGACACGTTACCGAAGCTCCCTCCATTTCGAACTATGATTATTCCATCAAATCTGGAAAAGCAATAATCTCAGATGTAGTTAAATTACATTACGTGCAAGTATCACTTGCAAATACAGCAACTTTAATTACTTTTGTGTCAGGTCTTCATTGATGACGACTGGCTGATGGAGTGCAGCGCTGCTAATTGACAAGACTCCATAAGGCTTGTCATTGGGCTCTATGGTCACCAGCACTGCATTGGGTGGTACCAGCACAGCGTCTCCTCTGATAGTGTCCTCCAGCAGAACAACGTGGAAGGATTCTGCAATTTCTGGTACATTATCATCACTGATGTTGAACAAAAGTCTGGCTCTGAAGACCAGTGGAGGGAATGTGATGGTTCTGACTGGCTGCAGGTCCCTGAAATCCACACCTGGAGTTGCGCTGCCCACTCCCTCCCCACTCACCACCATGTAGTCCACAGACACCTGAAAAAAACAGCGGCTTTATATTCATGTGACTCAATCTCCATCTTTTTCAAGAATAAAATAATATTAATCTATGTGTTACTTTGAATGTAGAGAGTGACATTTTATCTGTGGCCTAAAATTAGCATTAAAAACATCCAAAACAAAATGTTAATGGGATAAGTGAATACTACCTCAGCGTCAACAGAGCCGATAAGTGGCCCATCGTCAGTCAGTCGACCACGGGTCACATTGAGGCCAATGATGCCAGCAGATTCTGATACGGCCATGACAGAGAGGGAGAAGCGCAGCGGGCTGTCATTTCGCCGGATTCTCAGCTGGACACTGCTGGCGTTGGGGCTAAGAAGGGCTCCACCTGCCACACCCGTTAGCCTCACTGTAAACACTTCGTCATTCTCAGGGATCTAATCAACAGAGAATGACAGGGACATTATACTTAGAAACCTTATATTCCTCTTTGCCATATTGCAACCACAAACTTTAATTAGTTTTGTTGGATGATAGACGAACAAGAAAAATCTAAAAAGAGTCCCATTGACTTTAATTTAGTCATTTTTACTCTGCTGTTGGGAAATAAAATCCAGTGCAACCAATTGTCATCAATTAATCATTAGCATAAGGAGTAACTTTTTTGTAATTTAATCTCAGTAAAAATGCAGTAAGTGTAGAGGTTTTGACATGGGAAAGTCTTAGGTTTAATTCCAAATCCCCTGCCACATGTTGAAAGTGCCTGCGGGTAAGACACTTAAAGATACATTATGTAACTTTTTCAAAAAATATGTGTTTTACATATTTGTCACCATGTCGAAAACAATCAATCAAAACCAGGAAGAGTGTCTATGCCCTATCAATCAACCTCAGGCATGTACTGCTAAATGTGATAATCACAGAGAATTATCGAAACTGATAATTCCAGTTCTTCTGGAACTTGTCGTTCCAGAAAAAGACAAATATCTGCCATCGTCTGTGGCCATCCTGAAGTAATTTTGAATTTGAACATTAGGGATTCTGATTAACACCTGATCATCCTGAATGGCGATAGTGAAGTGAGCAGCAGCCTGTCCTACAGGGATTATGATGCTGCCTCTGTCTGGAACGACATCCTCAATAGCAGCATTGGGACCATCAGAGATCTAGAAGGACAGGGACAAAAAGAGTCACAATGATTTATATACTTTGTCATTCTCAAAAATATATTGGAAAAGCACACCCACCTCAAAGTTCACAGTGACAGTCCCATAAGTTCCTTTTTCTCTAATTAAAGTGAAAGGCACATTCCTTCTTCTGGACTCATCAACAACAATCTCTTGAGTCTGAACAAAAAAAAAAGCAAAAAGAACCACAATCATGGATGCTCAAAGGCAATGTAGAGAAATAGATTACAAATACAACTAAATAAAACAAACAAATTACGAGCAAATTGTGTTAAGCTTCAGGTCTCACATTTATATCTTTATAATGATTCATTTGTAAAGGAATGGAGTAAAATACATAATTATGCGGTTCTTACAGAGTTAAAGGCAATTATTCCAAAGGCATTGTCATTGGACAGGATGGTGATGGTGGCCTTGTTTGGTGTTCCCAGTGTCACACCATTAGAAGAACTCTGGAAAAAGAGACTTTTTTAAAAAATGGGTAAATGTACAGTATTTATGTTCATTCTCTTTAATCCCAGTTCCCCAAACACTTTGTCCAGACAGTCAATGCTCATGAGAAAGGCCAGTGTGTCTGTCTTATCTGCTGTCTTTGCTTCATTCCAGTACACCCACTGAGAAGCCCTGGTGAGACGGCACAAAGACAGGAAAGTGCTGGTTTCTGCCCAGCTGCTCAGTCAGGTTATCTCTCTGCAGGGTACCTTTTAAGGACTAGCACTGTGCTCTGTCAATTGGCACTAAACCCTAAAACACTTAAAGTGTCAGCATACTTGAAATTACATTAGGATTTTATGGATCTCGAATGCAACTTGGGCTTCTATAAAATGTCAGCAGTACCACAGGTTGATTACCTCCATGCCACATCATTTTGATGTAGTGATTCAGGTAGCCCAAAATGAGTATTGAGTCCAGTTAGCAATGTAAATAAAACTATTTTTCAGTATTACCAGATTAAAAGATTTGTACTTAGTAATATATAAGAAAATACTTTCAGAAATTACCCTTTGAAGTATACCACTCTGTGTGAAAAGATTCTAATAAGTAAGTTTATTGTTTTATTTAATTTTTAAAATTAATAAATTTATATTTTTAGAATTTTCAAGATGTGCCTGTAAAATTTCTTCGTCACATTCACAAATCGTGTAAAGCAGATTTAGAACAAATATTCAACCTCTTATTCATCCTTCCCCACAAACAAACATGCAACAGTGCTTTCATTCAGATGGTTATGCCTTGTTGAAAGTCAACTCACAGTTTCAGACCCATGGAGCGGGTCTGAAACTGTTCCCACACATCTTTCTCTAAACATCTAGATTCTCAAAGATAAAAAGACACAGGCACAGATTTCCATCTTAGAGGCCAACTTTGTTAACCTTCATTATTCAACCAACTGCATGTTCTTTTATTTATTGCATCTGTCTGGCTTCTTAACGATCATGTGTCAACCAAAGTCAGACTAACATTTTCTGTTAAAACAGATTTCACTGTCAGGAATGATGGATGAAACCCAATCAGCCCTTTATTTCTCACTTTTGCTTGATCTATGACACCCATGGTGCCACACATTCATTCTCCTGACAGTCCATCAGTAAGATGATAGGCAACCATTTGGCTTGAGCTTTGTCCCTGCTGTAGTGTAAACAGAGTGGGCCTCATCTGTTCTTTGACTTGTGCTTCTGGACTTTAACAAAAAACGTTACTGAATACTCCAATTAAAGAATGATGTGGAAAAAAAAAAAATGTTTATGCAGCCAGCTGTTCAAACCTGAACAGCCTACACATTGGTGTACCACTTTAACAATTACTGATTTACAATGATCGTTTAGCGTCTTTCACTGAGGGGGATGACACCAACTCATCAATCAAGCTTGACAGCCAAGGCCTGCATAAAACCATGGAGGTCGTCTGTAGGGAAAAAGGATCCCATACTGTGATGAGACTTTGCAGCATATATTGCCAGTAAAAAAAAAAAAAAAAAAAAAGAACTTAAAGCATTTGAAGCTCAGCTAAAAATAAAAATATACACTTTCGGGAGCAATCAATCAAACTGATGAAGAGCCTCAGTGTAACTAGAATGCAAAGTACTGTGCTGTTTCTTACAGGTTTTTTTTTTTTTTCATGAGTGTCCCAACTCTGCAACACTATATTGCACAAATACCTCACTGCTTTAAAAGTTACATAAACACTACTCAAATATACCCTCAAGGATCCTTTTATATCATTACTTAATCTTATACTATCCAGATGGTTTGTCTGCATTGATGAAGATTTACTCGCCTTTGCATGCTGAAAGTTTGAAGCAGCTCTTACTAATGACCTACCCTCTGATTAATTTATCTGATCACACATCTTAGTGGCAGTCAAGGATTGTGCATAGAGACCTGACCTTTGATCTTCCAATTTTCACTTGCTCTTTATATGCGGAAAATCCATTTAATGGGATGGTGAGGTCATTGAAAAAGTCACAGTACCCTGACACAGCTGAACAGAGTGAAATTACATTACAAATCATATGCACTGTGGAGACCCCTCATACTACCTGTCCAACACACACACACACACACGCCCACGCCCGCAAACCCACACACACTTGCAGCCTGGGTCCTTACACATCTAAAACTGAGATATGAGAAAGGTGACTAAGAAATGGCACCACTAAGGCCAAATAAAGGAAAAATTAGTTTGTGTGACAAAACTTATAACTCCAGACATACAAATAGTGGGAATATGAAGAGGAAAATGCATTAGATCAGTGGTTCCCAAAACTGGTCCTAAAGTAACCCAGCCCTGCATGTTTTAGGTGTCATTTTGCTTCCTAACACCTGACTTAAATGAATGAGTGATTAACAAGCCTGTTAATCAGCTCCTCTGGTGGCTACAGAGGAGCTGATGCAAGCATTTGAATCAGGTATGCTGGAACAGGGGTACTTGCAGGGTCGGGGTACTTGAGAACCAAGGTTGGGAACCACTGTGTTAGACGAATAAAATAATAGCTTTCACATCAGCAAAGAGATAGTAATAATAAAAGGAAAAGTACACTTTTGATTAATATACAGAAGTTAAACTTGAGGGCAAACATATGGTGTTTACCTGTAGTTTAAGGTTGAAGGTAAATGTCTCATCTGCTTCAGGCAGGTCATCATCTTTCACAGCAATGAAAATGGTCTTACTGGACTCAGTAGACAGAAGGAAGGCTGCAGCATTAACGGCTTCAAAGTCACCAGTGTCTACTCCCTCTAGCTGAACACAAGTTATCAAAAGAACAAATTGTCACTATATTTTCAAGATTAAATTTAAGGTTACAAATTACCTAAGGAAGGAGTACCACAAAAACATATCAACAGAACAATAAGAAAATGGCTGAGAAAATGTTGTAAAGTTAATGTAAGTGTAAAGTTTTAAAAAGTGTAGAGACAGTCTATAACAAAGAAAATTTAAAAAATATGAATTCATCTTCAAGGTTTAAAAAAGTTGAGGTTTCATAGCCATAAAAATTACTCAAGTCACGAGGAGAACTGTTTAACATGCTTCTAATGAGATGGTGAATCAGTAGGAACAATTGCTGTACTCCTGTATCATATAAAAGCAGTCAGATGGCATTATACAGTTGTAATTTGTGTGACTAGACTGAGACTTCAATAGTTTAGCTCTTGCTAACACTAAGAATCTTGTACTGGGCCATGCATATTTTTGGTAGGCATGATGACAAAATGTTCTAAACATATCCATAAAGCACACACAGTAATACGCATGTTTCAAAACCACAGGGATATTGGGATCAATCTGCATTGGATGGCTGCCTTAGCTGTACAGATGCAGAGAAAGAGAAGCTGAAAATGTGCTTCTTTCATGTGGTTCAAATTCCTTACAACTACAATTTCTGCACGATCACATTGATTTCTTGACAAAAAACATATAATCCTGTCCTTGACCGAACTGAAAAACACTAGATCTCACTTGCTCTGAAAGATTCTTAAGAAGGAGATACAGCCTATCTGAATAAAGACAAAATAATTGCATGAAAGGCTGCAGGATTTCCTGGGAAGAAAAATTCAACTACAATGAAACAAAGGCGGTATACTAGACCTACAAGAACCAAAGCTGTCACGTTGATAGGGTCTCCCAACCTCTCCACAACCAGTCGGACCACAGATGTGCTGGTTTCGTTGACGATAAAGTCCGTCTGACCCAAGAAACGCAACGTGGCTGATTCACACGAGGTGCCAGGGATGGACAAAGCCAGAATCAACCCAGCTAGCAGGAGGACAGGGAGCATTCCTGCAAAAAGAGGAAACAAATAAATATTTTATACAGAAAGAGTGATACACATAGTAAAATTTGCTGTTTACTGCTGATTTGTATTTAAAAAAATTTATATTTACACTCAAATACAATGACTCTACAAAATTTCATCTACAGCCAGTGGAAACAGGTCATATGTAGATTGTACATCTAAAATTACCTTATTTTTATTGGCTGCTAAAGAGCAAATATGATAATTTTTTGCAACTTTTCCCCTAAAGAAATCCCCATCCACTTTGGTAAGAAGAAATTGTTTGTTTCAGGCTTTCTTAAATATTTTTGTATGAAGCATTTGTTGTTCCTTCTTTTTTCACATACATTTAATGTCTTTTTCAATTTGTCACCGCTCTACACCTTTCGAGTGTTGCTTCTCTTGGGATATCCTCTTATCTTCCCAGTCAGTTTCTCTCGTCCGTCATCTCTTTCTTAGCTCTCTCAGCCAGAATAATCCTAAAGCTGGATGGAGCCTCAGAGGCAGTTGTCATGGTTAACACAACAAAACATCACAGCGTGACAAGCGGGGTGGAGCCAGTTTGAAGCTTAACTGGACTCGTGATCTTTCCCTTCCTTCCCGCGTCTTACCCATCCCATTCATAATGCACACCACACAGCTTCACCAACAGCAAAAAAACAGAAGGTCTTTCAAAGACTATTTACTCTTAATTACAAGGCTTGACATCAACATCAGCAGTAAGGGTTGATGAAGTCATGCTAGTTGTTTCTTTAAAAAAAAAACAACAAAAAAAAACAGAAATAGCTAAATGCCTAAAATATCCAATTATTAAAATGTTCCATTCCAGTTGTTTTACATCTGAGTTACCCTTAGTTTCAGTTTGTGTTTAGATTTTTAAAAAAGCATTAACGGTACAAGAATAATATATAGCTATTAAACACTTAGTTACAGATGAGGCAAAGAAAGAGCTTATTATGTGTGTGAGTGTTTTGTGCTAGCTGAAGTCAAGGGCATGCGTGCGTGTGCGTGTGCGTGTGTGTGTGTGTGTGTGTGTGCATGTGTCACATCCCAGCCACAGCACTGTAAAGATTGCTGGAAAATCCATCAAAAAAGGATTTAGACTGGTGGTTAGTGGGGATGGGTGGAGGGTGAGAGGAACAGAGGTGAGTGTGCTGCTGGACAAAAAGGAGCCGGGGTCGAGTAAATCCGGTTATTTGCCCTGCTTGTCCCAATTGTGGGACTGAGAAAATTTCTTAATTCACAAGCCTGATTGAAATGTTACAAACTCTTGCTTTCACATCGGCTCTTTGTGAGCTCCTTGTAAGACCTAACTGCTCAAAGGTTGTAATGGCAATGTATCGCCACAATTCTATCACCAAAAACTAAACATGAGATCTAATTTAGCAACAAAGGTCAGACTCTTCAGCATTTTTCTGGAAAACATTTTGCTTCACAACCCCAAATTATTCCACTAAAAGGAAAAAAAAAAACTTTTATTATTTAGATAATCTCGTTGATTGATGGTAGCAAGCATGCAGCACTCTAACCTCCTAAAAAGCTACGCCAAAACAGAGAGGCGATCCTTTTGCATCCAATGACTGAGATCCTGAACTTCCTTCAGAGGGCTTGATACAAAGCAGATGCTGTGTAGATGGCACAGGTTTGTTTTACAAGTGGTGGGGCAGTTTTTGTGCTCAAGTCATGCGTTTTGCCAACCCTGACCCCAGGGATCAGAGGGGCCCCAAGGACCTGTCTGTCACTGCTAAAGGCGGCGTGGAGCGCCTGGCGCAGACCTCTGACATTGACAAAATCCAAGTGTTAGAGTTCATGTAGAGAGGTTCACACACACAAAAACACACCCAAACATTCCCATTTTTACATCAGCTAAAATATGTGAATCGGGTTTCAGGGCCGCTACAATAAGCAGATGCAGTTTTTTGCTTGTTCGGTTTACAAAAATGTACCCAGTAAGGTCTCAGTCCGAATACTTCGGCCCATCGAATTCAAAACATGAATTGAAAGGGGAATATTTAAAAAAAACACTCCAGTCAAAGCTGCGAGTCTTGGGCATTATGCTTAAATTTTCAAACTTTCTTATTTGCAAAATAGCTCGAGCTCATTCAGCTATTTTCAAGTTTTGCTACTAATTCCAAATCCTTTGGAGATTGACTGGACCATTCTAATATGCCTTGATCTAAATTGGTCCATCATAGATCTTACTGTATGTTTATAGTGACTGTCTTGCTGGAAGGTGAACTCCCACCCTACTCGCAAGCTTTTTACAGTCTCTTACAGCTTCTTCCAGGGTTTCTATCGTCTTACCTCTGTTCACTTTCCTACTACTTCAATAAAGCGTCCATTTCACTTTTTAAGATCAGCATGATGTTGGCAACATCTGGCAACACCATCCATTTTGAGGATGGTGCGTTCATGACAATGTGCTGTGTTGGTTTCTGACCTCACATAGGGTTTTGCACGTAGGCCTGAAAATTTTCTTTATGTAATTTTGATTTTGATTTTTATGTAACCAGAGCACCTGCTTCAATAGGTTTGCTGCATCTCTTGCATGGGGTGTGGTAAATCTTAAATGGGACATCTTAAGCTTTTGCTTCAACAATCGTTTTCTTACGTCTTAAAATTGAGACGTAAGATCTGAAATCTTTGCACGGCAGCTGTATATCACGATTTGGTTAGGTTTAGGGCAAAAATTACAGTAAGCTATATGGTAAAACCCCTCGTGTCAATTAATGACGTGAAGGGGTACCCCATGCGTCAACATGTGACGATGACGGACCTTGCCATGCGTCAATATATGACGAGTAGGGAGTGAGAATGGGTTGATCAGACTCTTTCATTTAACTTCCAAGTTCGAAAGGCTGTTGCACCAGCCTTTACTTATAAGAGTAAATAGGGCTGACTGCATTATGCACATTTTTCCTATTTTATTTATGGATCATTTTGAAAGACATTTATCTATGTTCATGCTCTTATGTCTTTATATCAAGGTTTTTCTATAGTTAAAAATACTCTGTTAATTTGAGAATGGGAGAATGAGTCTACATTGCTGATTCCAGAAGGTATTATGGTAACCTGAAATTGCTGCAACAATAGGTAGTTGCCAAGTAACCAAGTTGATACCACTCACCTAGATTAGCAAACTGTGACAAGTTGAGCAGCCAAAGCTTTTCCTTTGCCTACATCTCCAAGAAAGCTGTGCAGTTTTTGGATGAGGGAATATTCTATATATTGAGGGAATATTCTATATATTGAATATTAAATATTATCTATTGATAATGATCTTGTGTATATTGTGATATATATTGTTATTGATTTATTGCACTAAAGTACCTTTTGGGGATTTTTATATTATTGTAGTGTGAATTTCTTTTAGTCAGAATATTCCAAACCATAAACCAAAGACAGAATCTCAACCACTCATACTGTTCAGACTGGGCAAAGTCCCATTACTGGCATTCCCCTTTACTCCTGGCCTCACATAACTGACCTCCTATGATATGTAGACAAGCTTCTCTGTATAACCTTTTTTCACTTAAACTACAAGCCACAATACATCTTCAAATAAACACATAAAAACATAAAACAGTTCCTTATTTAATTCTACAAACCAGTGATACACTGGAGCCATTTTTTGGGTTTCAGTATCTCACCACAGGAGACTTTGAGGAGCCAAGGATCAAACCACCAACACTGTGATTGCTGGAAAACATGTTTCACCTCCTGAGCCACAACATTACATTATTTTCTGGAAACCCAAACTGAGTTCACAAAGAATCATTTGCCTACTATGTAGAAAATTGTATTTCTTGATGTAGAACTGCCAAATGTACTCATAACAAATAGTTGAAGGCAAATGTAAACATATTATTGGGTTTCAAAACAAAATGATTTAAAGTTTGCATTTAAATTCCACAATTTCAAGCTGCTCCCTTTCAACAGTATATTAGTTTGTTAGGTCCTATGCTTAAACATGTTTTGGAAAATTGATTTCCCAGCTGAACACTGTTTTTTCTTTTCAACATCCAGCCGTTTCAAAATGTCAGTCCTCTCCCAAAAGCAGGCCTTTTTTGCTCATGAAATCTAAAACAGACAGTACATTGATTATACAGAAGGTTACTACTCTTTGTATCAATGAGCAGTTAACTACACTGTCCTTCCTTACGTATTCTTTAGACTTCTTAATCAATAATAGCGATTTTGAACCAAAAATTTCAAAATGTACAAATTCATCATATTTGTATGCACACAAATCAATCAACAAATCAAAAGCAACTCGAGAGTCTGCTTTATCAGACCTTGTCTTGTTCATGATTGGATACAATTCCCATGCATATTACTGTATTAGCTTTGATACACACATTTGAATTCTGCTATCCATAGCAGCACTAACGCAGTAAAATAATTCCGTTAACAAAAGAAAACCTGGAAATGTCAGTATTACTGTTTTAACTTAGTGCAGCGCACCACAGTAAAGAGAAAATAATGCAGAAAAACTGTTGAAAAACAACTTAGAACCACTGGTATTCTGCTTCTCTCCTTCTTTTTCTTGGCACTAACAAAACTCATATTTGTGAAAGTCCTTACTGAGGGAATAAGACTCAAACATACAGTAGCTCTTTTCAATATCTGCTGAAACTTTGTTTTCTTCTAAGACATGTTAGCTGTTAGCCTACCGCATACAAGGACATAATACTGAAGGATCAGGACAGCAAATCCTCTTAAGGGTAATGTCTATACATTACCATAAAGACTAAATGATTTCACTTAGAGTAATATTGATCTTTTGTCTTTCACATATTAATCAAGAAGTCTGCTAAATTTGAATGGCTCTTATAGGAAAAGAAATGTCGTGTGACAGCACAATTCTGCAACTTGAGGTGAATGTCAATGAGCTTCAATCTGTCTTGTAAAGAAGTAAAAAAAATATGTTGTTTACTCTTTTCTGGTTTGACTTTACTTATACAATTTCCTCTGTTATGGAGGGTTTTGTTGTATTTGTATATTTTCACAAAGAGAGACAACCCTAAGATGGAGAGAAGCAACTGTTTTATCACCAAGAAGATTTGATTGATTAAAACGGCAAATTTTCAGTGAATCAAAAAAGTTTAAAAAGGTATCATTTTTTTTACTTAGAGTTCTTCAAATCTAAATTGACTCAAGCTGAAATTCACAGCTCAGTTTTACAAAACTGATGGTCAGAAACTGTCCAAAATGATCGGTGCAGCTGGATGATACTTAATCTTAAAGGGGTCATAAAACATTGAATGAAACGACTCTAATATCAAATGTTGAAGCTACATTCTTATAAACACAAAAAGGTTTATTGGAACAGCATGAGGGATGTTATGTCTTTTGCTTGATCTTGATCTTATATCTGATCAGCACATATTCCACCTTATGTCATCCATTTGTAACCTCAGACTTTTCTCCATCTCTAATCAGGTTATAAAACCTGGAAACAGACTACCTCTTTTGCAACTGCCTAATACTTCACCTCCCTTTTCTTGGCAATTCTGAGCCTTTCACCTGTCGGCTCACCTTAAAGCAACATGCTGGTGTGAGGAGGCTGGTTCACAAAAACCTTTTACATTAGATCCCTTCCAGACACCTCCCACACACAAAGAGACACTGCGATCTAATGGATATCCCTATCAGAGTGGCTGAGAAGGTGTCTGGTTGCAGAGCTGGTCCTGGGGTCAGTGCTTACCGCTGATACCGCTAGGGTTTCTCCTGACAGTGGCCGATGTGTTGTAATCTTTGGCATCAATTATTCACGGCAGGTCGAGGACTTCACCGTCAGAGAATGGTAGTAACCGTGACAGTGCCAGATTCAGATGCTCTGTGGTGACTCAGCAAGTAGTTGGCATAACTGACTTGAATGGAGAATTTTTTTTATCAAACAAGGGGGTAATTTTTTTATTTTTTTATTTTTTTTATCAATCACAGTGCAGTTTCTGTTATGCAACTTCTTTATGAAAAATAAAACCCTCTGTAACCCTACACCAGGATTTTTCTTGTCATTTTACCAAGAACTGCAAACTTTAAAAGTGGAAAGTAATACTTTTACTTCCGTTTTGGTCGAGGGTGTGTGGAATAACAGCCTACAGGGTTTTTAATCAAGGGCTTTCCCATGAGCCGTCCTAACCCTGAGGCTTCCCTGTTCCTGAGACGCCCATGGTGAAGAGTGTGTGGTTATATCTGGCAGTCACATGCACAAACGGCACACACACATATATGTAGAAAAGTTATCTCCTAACTGTCTATTGCTGGGAGGCAAGCTGTGGGATCTCATTCATCAATCTTACAGCTCGACTCAGTGAAGTGGAGTCAGTCTGCCCACAAGGAGAAACGACTCTGTCATTAAAATTGACTACTATAACAGAGGTTCCAGGACATTTCAGTGTCTCTTCTCTGCACA
Organism: Gambusia affinis; assembly: GCF_019740435.1. NCBI lineage: Eukaryota > Metazoa > Chordata > Actinopteri > Cyprinodontiformes > Poeciliidae > Gambusia > Gambusia affinis. The sequence goes on from NC_057870.1 coordinate 12,464,703, forward strand.
AATTCACACCGGTCATGCAATCTGACAAAATAACTGATTCTGACAAGGAAATGCACAAAAATAGATAGCGACAGAAAGACTGTAAGACATGGGGAAAGAAATACGCTATAAGGTAAAAGTATTTACAACTCTTGAACATTTCATTTTATTTTATTGGTACTTTTTCCGACAGAGCAACACATAAGAAGTGCATAATACTGAGATAGAAAGAAAATTGGGAACAGGGGGTTCTTTCCATTTCAATTTTAACAAATAAATGCTGAAATTTTTGAGTTACATTGGATGTAACTCAAAATTTTGATAGCCTTGTGTATGCACAACAAACTGCATAGTCATGTAGTCATTTACCTAGCAAATATGAACCACTACTCTGCAAATGGCCCAACTGCAAATATAACAAAGCACTGCATTTCAATCTAAATTATTAGACTATTAGAAGAGCATTAATCTGAGGAGCAGGCAAGAGGCCCATGGCAACTCTGGAGGAGCTGCAAAGATCCACAACTCAGCAGACAAAAAAAACAAAAACTTTCAACACAACAACTAATTCCATTGGAGCCCCAAGTGTGGAGGGAAGATGTGCAAAATGGTTGAAATCAACAGTAAGATTTCTGGCCTCCATGCAAAACTGTTAGAGTGGTTGAAAACTACAGCAGGTATTACCCTGAACACACCATCCCCACACACCAACTTATGATTTTGATCTAAGTTTTGTTTGTCCATCACATAAAATCCACATTGAATGCATTGAAGTTGGTTGTTGGAATATGATGGAATGGAAAAAGGTTATGCATATATTTTACAAGCCACTGTAAATGGTAACTGTACAAAGCCAGTCCTCAGGGGCTTATACACATTGTAAGTGCTTTGTGGTGGGATGTCAAATTTATTATGTACTGCAACACTGAATATATAAATGGCTCATTTGAGCTTCATGAGGTCAACTTCATTCTTCTTCAAAGAAAAAGGCAAACATGCTCAGCTTCACAAAACTAAACTCAAACACAGAATGTGACAAACAATTCCACTGTGCTGTCCAATGGCTGTAGGCAGAATACAAAACGTCTGTTTATTAGATCGGCTTGTGTATGATTGCCTCATGTTCCGTGTTTGGCACCAAACCACGGAGCCTCCTGTGCTGTTTATTGAACCAGGTCCTGTTTGAGCTGTTTTCCACACTAAGTGATGCCACCAGGCCAATAAGTGTCAGGCCCTACCTCAGAAACCACCCACCGCCGGTTCTCAGCCCAGCGCGGCCACGGCTGCCATTCCTACTTAGCATCCCAGTCCATAATTGTGCTTCACATGTTATTCTGTCACCGGTATTTTTAGACCAGCAAATGTTTCCGCCGAATAGAAAAAAAAAATAAGTTGGGGAGAAGAAATTAAGAAACGTAATAACTGGGTAGAGCTTAAACATGCATCTTTAAATATGACAAAAGTTCCTTACCCATTGGATTTGTTTTTGGAAAGGTCTGGAGCTGTATTTATTTTGAGAGGGGAAAACAAAAATCTTTCCACAACAAGAAGGGAATAACTTCTTCTTCGCAACAATGCTGCAGTCATATATTGCAACCAAATTGTTCGATTAAAGCAGGGAGGACTCAGAAATCAATTGAATGGACACCTCTCTAAAGACGAAAAATCCATGAGGACAGCCCTCTGACTATTGTCAGATGATACTTTTCAAAGCAACCACTTCTCCTTCAGGGGCAGGAGACTGCCAATCAAGTGTGCAATTTACTGTGAAAAAAGAAAGAGAGAAAGCTAGAGCTTTCCTGATGCATTGTCCACACGGACTTGGTCGGCTGCTCTCAACTTCATCCAATAACATCTCACATCTCCTACCAAAAACTAGAGTTTTCTTCTTTTGCTGGTGGGAAAGATGGGATCAAAAAGGGAAGTGGTTCCAATTGAGGAAAAGCAATTTTGAGTGTTTTCCAGTTTCTGCTGACTGATTGGCATGTATGACAGAGTGACAAAAACAAAAACAAAAATACTCCCAGAGGATTAAACAAGGTTTTGTCCTCAATAACCTCACAGACCAAAGAGAAAAAGTAGAAAGAGTATCGCTTCAATGCATGTAACTGGTCTGGATGAAATGCTAATTACTCTTCAAAGGAGTTCTCAGGACCAGTTCAACACAAAAGGTAGGCTCATTTTGAGAGAAAATTGGTTTGACTCACAACTCGGTGACCAGTGCACAAACTTAAGGAAATTCTTTTGTTAGCTACGATCATGTTTAGCATACTGGCCACATCTCTAACAGAGTCCAAAGCTTTCTTTTTACACTAACTTATTTTTTTTGTTTCAGCTCTTCTCAATTATTTCCATAGGACATGCACCAACACACACATCCTTGGTACATTGGATGCGAGACATGCCCTCCTTTGGGAAAACTGGGAATATTTGCTAATTACTGTGCTGCCACTGTTAGTGGTACATGCCCATAGGAACACATTTATCTCCATTCTGTGAACAAATATGCCACATGAACCTGCTCACAAAGATATATCATAAAACAAATTTGGCAGCCATATTGGATGCTTATTTTGGAGTCGGTTCGGGACCTAGAGGTTTTCAAGACAGCATTGGACAATCTATTTGATACCTTTCTATTTTTCAGTTTTCTATTGTAAAATATAATACACATTGCCAAAATTGGGAGTATTTGTCATTTGGAAAGAAATTTGTCATCTCGCAATAATAATGATCATCTATAACTGATGTTAAAAATTTCTCCACCGTTGGTTCCAAAAGAGTAAGAGACCACTGAAAATGAAATATGTTTGAGTAAAGTGAACATTGTTCTTTTATTCTATGAACTACTGACAACATGTCATAAAATTCCAAGCAAAAATGTAAATGAAGTTTATTTGTAGGAAATGAAAAAAGGTCAAAATAACAAAAAAGATGCAATGATTTCAGATTTCAGAAAATAATGCAAAGAAAACAAGTTCATAGTCATTTAGAATCAACAATACCAATGTATTAACTTGGGAAAAGTTCAGAAATCAATATTCAGTGGAATAACTATGAGGTTTTCAATGGGGTTCAGTGTAGTGGTCTCTTTTTTTTCAGAGCATTATAACTGAGCAAAAAGTATTGTGCACTAGTTAGTAACACAGTTGCACTACTGAATGTTACTCTCTTAGAGAATGTAGCCTTTTAAATGTTGGGTAATTTTTTTTAGATAAATAGATTTTGTGAGCAAGTATGCTGAGTTCTCATCACAATTATTCTAAATCAATATTAAAATTGGTTATTTAAAACATATTTCATTGAGTTTGGGAAAATATCTTTCAGTTATAAAACAATGAATTATCCTGATAGTTAGATACATAGATAGATCAATACATAACTCCATAAATCATGATTTATTTTTAAGAAAGAAAATGAACAATTGTTGTCTCTGATAAAATACGTGACCTTTTTTTCTACCTAACAAATTTGGCCACATTTCAGTGGTTGGATGCTACAACCCCAGATGAGGATTTTGTGGAAAAAAGTACAGTCTGTTGAAGTCTACCATATATGAAGAAAAAAATTTGATTTATTTAATAAGTGGAAATAAATATGCAATAAGAATAAAAAAAGTGAAATTGTGCCCTTTAAGTTCTGGCAATACATTACAAAATAAGTTAGTTACTTGCAGACAATTAGTAGCTAAAAATAAGGAACAATTAAATCAGACATTTAAATGAATAAAAATTGAACAGATGAACAAACAATCAAATGGACGAACAGACTCAGCAGCAGCTACTTTCCTTGTTTTCAGTTCAAACACAATCCAAGAGCAAATACAAGCTAATTTTATACATTAACGTGTGGGTTTAAAAAAGAAAGAAAAGTCCAATCCAGATATGAAAGTATGTGAAACGTGGTTCAATTTTGTTCAAATAAACCACTCAGAGATGTGTGTGTAGCTCCTCTGCCAAACCAACACACACACACAAACATGCACACCCGCGCACATGCACACACATGCACACACATGCACAAAAGAGAGCATACAACAGATACACAACCAGACAATGTTTGCATAGATGCCAAAAGATTGGGTTTTCATCTCATCTGACTAGAGCATGTTTTGCACATATTTGCTCTGTAAAGTCAATTATGAAAAGCATAAAAAATAGATGCTTCTGAAATGCCCCTGAGCTGTGGCCCCTAGCAGCTTCTACAAAGATACCATGGCCTTCACAGAACATTTGTGTATTAGTACTGCTAGATAAAAGTACTGCACACATATGGCGCCCACACTTTTTTATGTTTATTTGTAAAAAGAAAAAAGAAAGAAAGAAGAAAAACACATGTACTTTTTCTTCCACTTCACATTTATGGACTATATTGTTTTGATATAAGATATAAAACCCCAAAGCATTGACATATGGGGGCTATTATGTGACAAAAGGTTAAAAGTGCAAGTGTTATGAATCCTTTCCAAGAAATGTTAGGTCAAGCCACAATGCCCTGTATCAACAGCGTTTCCTTGAAGTAAACTGTTTTTCTGGTTGCTTTTTAATGCTAATTTTGTCTCTAATGCAACAATAATAATGAGAGCAAGCAGTGGTAAAAAAAAAAAAAAGAAGCAACAGTAGGAGGACAGATGGCCATGAAACCTTTCCAAATGAACAAAATGTATGATCCGCTCAATTTGTGCTCTTCAGAGCTGCTCAATTTCCAGGCTGTTTGCAACAAAAATGGAGACATTGCTGTTTGAGTTTGGATGGATTTAATAGTATTGTGTAGACATAACAAAATTAAATGGATTTTGTCATCATCAACACAAAATGCTGCATAAATATACGATTATGATCATTATTTAAAAAAACAAACAAAAAAAACAAGAAAGGAATTTCAAGAGATTCATTCATGACTGGACTATTCATCAAGTTATTCTGAAATCAACCTTTTGCAGTTGCACCATATTGTGTCCGGTTTTGAGTGGCAGATTGAACCATGCTCCATAAGATGTCCAGCGCTTCAGGTGTTGCTTCACAACTCAACCTGCATTACATTTTGCCAGTGGGTTAAGAACACTTTTCCAAGGAGGTGTAAAGACCATCTTTGTTCAGCTTTTCCAAACAACGCAGCCAGACCCTGGCAGGTCTGTGTGACACAGATCTGCCAGGGCAACCTGTTGCAGACTTGCACTGTTTCCTCCATTGCCACACACTGGGAACGGGATCTCCTCCCCAGCATCTCCACCAAACATCAATCTCCTCCTGTCTGTGACGTGCAACACTTCAGCACCTCTCATAATGAACAGGCTACGTTAATGGCTCAGCCCCCCTTTTGTACTATGCAGCCATGGGGAGGGGGTGAGACAGAAGGAGAGCGAGGCAGGCAGTAAAACAGTTTCCGCCCAGTGAATCACATTCAGACCCTCACACAGGCGAATGGAGGCTGACCCCTGCCAGGCAATGACATAAACACTGACAAACAAAGGGACCCAAGCCTCTGGGCAAGTAAGGATCTCAGTGGACACCAAAGCTGCAAAGGCAAATCCAATGAGGCAGAGTGTGTAAGCGTCAAGAATGTGAAACTTTTGCTTAATTTTTAAACAAAGAAACAGAAAAACTGCCTGAAATGTCCACAAATATAAAACGAACACTAGAGTAAGATGTGAAGTCTGATGCTGAGGAGGAGCAGGTGTAACTGCTGAATGGATACAGAAGCGGCTCTCACAATCCCCGGGGGAGAGAAAGGATTTAACTCTGCTGAGGCGCCACAGATGAAGCAACAATAGAGATTTGCCAGGGACGCACCAAGATGACATCACGTCAGATCAACTAGAGATAAGGAGAACGTGTTCAATAATTCACAGACTTAGAACCTTACCAGAACAACCGGCGTGATCTATAGAGCCTGGACATAAAGGCAAAGGCGCAAAGGACGGCTCCATAGGCGTTATTTTCACAGTAGCAGCACATGTGCGCAACTCAAAGTGTGCCAAGATTACTTATAGTCCGGGTAAGCCTATATAGATTAGTCGGCTGGGTCTATGAGAGAGGGTCCCCTCCCTTTGCTCTCCGTGTGTGCCAGTTGTTTTATTTCAGTGGGAGAGAGAAAACCTCACACAAAGCGCCGTGATCACAGTGGAGATCCTGGATGTAACCATGGAAGCGTTTGTCTCCGTCCTCAATGGGCTGCCCCGCCATTCATTTAAACTGATTGCGCTGAATCAATATTTAGGCTTTTCAATTTTATTAGCTGCTCCGAGGGGTATTTTTGGCTGGGCGCGAAAAGAAATTAGCAGTGGCCGAGCACTTTTAATCGTTTTCTTATAGTCTCACACAATGTGTCTGTCTTGGAGCCGTCTGGCATAATTGATGAGGAGGACCGCTACTCATTTGTTGCCTTTATTCTCTGCACTATTAATCTACCATTGACAATAGCTTATTGAATTAGTGATCATTAGGTCTCATTCCCCAGTTTAATAAATCTATAAATTGTTGTCTTGGAAGTCCTCATTAAGTCTTTTGTTAGAATCGATCTTTTAAAGTTCTTCTGATCGCCTCACGTTTTTAAGGTTGGCGACCAAAACCAGAACAGCAGAGGGACAAGACCTAAATAAATAAATAAATAAATAAATAAATAAATAAATAAATAAGAAGCGATAGAATAAATCATGTGAACTTACCTGACACCTTGCTTAGTCCTTTCAGTCCTAGATAATTTACAATATCTTTACTGCCCTGGATAACATCGGTGAGCGCTCCAAAACTCCTCAGCTCCGCCTATGTTCCCAATTACCAGACATTTCAAACGGCATGTTGCTTTTAGCTTCCCCGAGAGCAGCGTGGGATGGGATGAAGAGCGTCTGTCACCTAACGGGGTTGGAGCCGGGTGCAATGTGCCAAACTACGCGGATTCCCTTCTTTCCTTCCTTCCCCGGAGTGTTTCAGAACCGCTCTCTCTCTCTCTCTCTCTCTCTCTCTCTCTACACCTCACGACTCCGCGCTGACTGCCGCCATGTGGGAGCTCCTACTGTATGAGATTAGTTTATAGCTACTCAGAGCCTCACGCTCATATGTCTGTGAAGTCTAATGAGACGCGATGTTTTAATCCTGTTTCGTCTCGTACGGGGAGAACATGTAGTGTGCCGTATGTTCGCTGACGGCGCCACCGTGTGGAATATAAAGGTATAGCTTCTGGTCGGTCACGGTGTTCTGTTCTCAGTGCTACCTCGTCAGATTTTCCGTAGCACGGATAGATAGCTATGTCAGAGCTACGAGTCTAAAACTTCTACCGTGATGTTTACAAACCGAAAACTACAGCGGGTTGTGTTAATGTCAAATATTATCATTGGATATCATTCTTTGAGTGACGAGATTTAGCATAACTCCTAAGCTTCCACTTCAGCGTAGGAGTTATGCTTAGCATGGCACTGGAACAATTTACATACGCGACAAAAACACAAAAATATCACTTCCTTCATCAGAATATCCTATCCGTTTAAAATGAAAAGCTACCGCAGATGTTTGCACTATAAAAATAGCCTACCTTTTAAGATATATTTCAAATACAGAGGTATTTTTAAGAATGGACTGGTATCAGACGGGTGACTTTTTTTAAAACTGAAATTAAATTAAACACAGACATCTACAAATACACATCACCACAAGCTCTTTTTTTGCACATGAATACGTTGTATGGCAGTCTGTTATCAAATGCAGCCACAATGTGTCCACCGAACTGCGCAGGTCACTGTAATGATAGGATATGCTTAATATACACTATTACACCGCTATTACACAGTTTCAATTTGTCACTTAATATCGCAACCAACATGCTCTATTTAGTTCACGAGTAAGCTAATTAACCTGTTGTTTTACGGGTTTCTTTATTAAGGACGACTGTTGACATAAGATATGAGCGCAACAATGAGCATCTCCATTAGTTAACAGCCGTTACAGCACTGGATTCTCTTTGACCTGCTTCAACATAAATATTTACAACCTGCCACAAACAAATTATTCCGCCTTAGCTCACTTCTAGCACACAAACAATTATAGCAGCACTATTCTGTAAGTGCTTCTAAATATAACTAACAAATGTTTCATTTATTCCAAACAGCTCTTTAAAAACAAGCAATTTGTAGGACGGAAAAAAAATCATGCGTACATAACCAACAAAATAATTGGCTTACCACTCCTTTTCTGTCTGAAAAGAACACTTATTTAATCCTATCCTTTATCTCAATTTAACGAATCACTACCTAATGCCCTAATTATCAAACATTTGTTATTAAGACCATGTTATAATGTTAATGTTCCTGTTTGATATACTGTGTTAAAAAGCCAACAAATAAGCTATATTACATTGACAAAATGGTCACATGTTTAATATTGTCTCTTTTTCTGTCATCTCAAAGGACTCTTCATGTCGAATCTTCACATTCAACCAGGATTTTCTGGTTTTATTCATTTTTATTTTAACAGATTGTGAGAACATCCCTGTAAAGAAATGAAAATGGTAACGGAATTCCCAGGAATGGAAGGGAACCAGGATGGATGGATGGATGAAGAAAACCAGGTTGGATGGATGAATGAAGGGAACCAGGATGGATGGATGAATGAAGGAAAACAGGATGGATGGAGGGATGGAATCTGGATGGATGGAGGGAAGGATGGATGAATGAATGAAGGGAACCAGGAATGGATGGGTGGAGTTCATATGGGTCAGAAAGCAGCTTCTCATCAGGACGGTATAGTTAAATCCTCATTTTCTGCTCTCAGAACTGCCCAGCAGGAGAAGCTTGCTGTGTCTCCTCTTTTCCAGTGTCCATCTCAGACTGTTTGATCTCAAATCTCTCCCCATCCCCATCAATGGCGCCTCAGATGAGTGAGTTGTAAGCGACACACACCGCTTGAGTTGAGTCGTTGACTTTACAGCAGTCTCTCATGCATATAGCAACAGTGGAGAAGAAATGCTCCCCTCTGCCCATACACCATGTATGGCTCGTTCAGTATTGCCCATACATGGAGGGGAAAAAATCATTGCAGTCTCTCAGTCCACTGAGCAAGCAAAGAGCTTATTTACCATATTTTTATAACATCACAAGCCACAAATTGTATTAAAATTTACATTTTCTGTCACTAACTAATGTCACATATTTTCTACGTAATACTAAAACAGTAACTATGGTTGGATTTAATTCTCTTTCATGCTCAGTCTTTTGTGTAAGACAGTTCACATTGCTTTTGGCACCATCTCGCGGTAAAAATAGAGAACTACGTTTAGACGGCGACAGCGTCATTACGTAAATATACTGTTGACGTGGCCTAAACAGTGGAAACAGCACGTACGTAAGAAACCATCTAGCATTAAGGTGAGACCGAAAATAATCCTGCGGAATTATGGGAATTACCTTGGACCATTAGCTGTACTGGTTTCTCTTTTAACAGGTAAAGACAATTGTTAATGAATATCTGTAAATCTAATTCTGACTGCAGTTAAACAGCTACAAAGCTTATTAACATCAACTAAATATTGCTATGTGGACGCAAGGCAGTACTAGCCTAGCTTAGCTTTAACTAACCGATCTCACTTTGGGAAAGTGAAAACAATTAATGTATTCTGCGTTGTTGTTTTAAGATTAACCCAGCAGGTAACTCAAATCTTTAGTTTTAACATTATTTTTTGTTTCGTATCAATGTCTCCTGCTTAGTTAATTGACTCAAACTCACTTTATTGGAATAAAATCGGTCATTGGCTCGTTCAACACTAAGTAACATGAACTCTTTCATGTGGCATTTACACAACAGCTGCGCTTATCACACCCATAAATGACCGATGAACTAAATGAGTTTTCAGTAAATACATTTGAATTAAAATTGTTGTTTTTTTTGTTTTTTTACTTTAGCTTTGTGTTAGCTAACATGCTCATTTTTTGCTTAGCGTCTTAAGGAATGTTTCTTACTTTAAGTGATTGTGCAGAAACAATACGTGGTTTCTGATATCAGGTGCAGTACGTCCAAAAGGACAGGCTCTTGATCTGATAAAATGTCAAACAACTGTCTTGACTGATCGAAGTGTGCGCACTTAAATAGCAAAGTGTTCTGCTATATCTACTCATCTATTTATCTTCGTTGGGCTGCGACAGTTCAAAAGAATATGTTGAGCGGCTTTACCATCTTCTGATTTTGTATTTTTAGTGAGGAGACTTACCAGTTTGGTCTTGAATGGTCATAAAAATTATATAAACTGGCTTTAGTGTTGTGGTATATCCGTATGTCGTAATCCATTTAAGAATATAAACTCATAAAAATAAAAGTAACTTTATTCTGGGAATTACTATTCCCAGAATACTAATTCTGGGAATACTAGTTCCCAGAAAGCTTCTTTTTTTTTTTCTACCTTCCCTGCCACAAGCAGACATGATTTATTTTATGAGGGACGGAACCAGCATGACTAGCATGACTTGCAGACCAGCATGACTATTTCAACTTAAAGAAGTTAAGAGACACAATAACTTGTACCTGTCTGACACCAAACTATCTATCTCATCTTGCTTCATATGCTCTGGACATCATCTAGTCAGGACCGTGTATTTATTGATCCCTATATGACACTTCTGTGTTTCCATAAATGAATAAATCTGAGTGTCGGATTTATTCATTGTACTGAGCTTACATCAGATTGTTCCTTCGTTATGGGTTCTTTTGATTAAAGGACATTAGGATATTTCTGTCTGTTATGCTATATCAGGCGTAACTTGCATGTATTGGTACAAATTTTTGTCATATCTGTTGAATTGTTTTTGCACAAATGTACTTGTGCATGCTGTGTGAACAAATAACTTTTTCATCCATCCATCCATCCATTTTCTAACACCCTTCTCCCTAGTGGGATCAGGAGGGTTGCTGGTGCCAATCTCCAGCTAACGTTCTGGGCTAGGGTCGGGGTTCACCCTGGACAGGTTGCCAGTTTGTCGCTGGGCAACTCAGAGACAGACAGGACAAACAACCACACACTCACACCTAGGGAGAATTTAGAGAAACCAATTAACCTAACAGTCATGTTTTTGGACTGTGGGAGGAAGCCGGGGAACCCGGAGAGAACCCACGCATGCACAGGGAGAACATGCAAACTCCATGCGGAAAGACCTTGGGCCGGGAATCGAACCCAGGACCTTCTTGCAACAGTGGCAACAGTGCTACCAACTGCGCCACTGTACAGCCCTTAACTTTTTCAGAATTTTAAGATTTGTTTAATCCATCGCCTTAACTAAAGCAGTGTTAGTGAATCGTCTGGGTATGTGTTAACTAAATAAATATGGAAGTAAGGCGTCTGTACTCTTTTTCTCAGAGTGAGGAAAATGTCCAGTAGAAGTCAACACTATGGGTTCCAGTCAGCCACCCTGGTGCAGCCGGCCAATGGTGGCCATGCCTACCTGTTTGGGACCAACGGCTCAGAAAACGACCTGTCGGAGGAGGATGGAGAAAGCTTTGAGCTCCGATCACGGGGTAAGGAGAGGCTGCGGAAGAGCACGTCCAAGGAGCGACTGGATGACATCATCTACCTTAGCAGAGACGTCCAGGAGGGCGACACCCTGAACAGCATTGCCCTGCAGTACCACTGCTCAGTATGTCCTGTTTTTTTGGGGGGGTTTTATTGCCATTTTTAAGCATACAGAACTGTCCTCTCCCTCTTGATTTGTAGCAAAATGTGACAGTTACTGGATGAGTTCAGATTTAAGATATCTAATTTGCAGAATGTTTTCGAAAGAAATGTGGGATATAATCATCTCCTTCTAATCTCAAAGTCTCCTGACTCTGAGATTAGAGAGTCATGAGATTCTCTAATGAAGGTTAGAGATGAATGAAGATTCACCACATAACGTGGTGAAGATGGTGAAGCTTACTTTTATTTTGTTTAGAAGAGAGGAAGAAGTGTAATGCTCTGGTTTTACACCACCTGCGTTGGGTTTGCTTTGCGTGGCTAAGTTTGCAGCTAAATTTTTGTACTCGCATCACTAACCTTGTTCCAGTTTAAACGACAGTCTGAAGTAGAAAATGTTTTGTGTAGTTCATGGCTGATTTCATCCAAAATTAAATTAGTCATTCACTTAACTGGAAGAAAATTTCACTGTTAAATAGCTAATAATACATTTAAAAAGAACTGAAAAGGGTGTTCTTACTGGGCTCAGTGCTGTTGGCAAATATTTATCAACATTTTTTGTTGTTAAGTGTTTCCCCATTTCAAAATAGACACTACAGTATAAAGTACTGTAGCCCCTTATGTTTTGTTTTGCAAGCCAAAATGAAAATGATGACGTTCTGGAAATGTGGCGCCGTTTGTGTAAAAGCCTGCCACAGACATCGCAATTATGTCCTGAAAGCCTGCAGCCATCCGAGTACAGAAGTATTGGATAATTTTGCAGCATAAGCAAAGCAGCTGTGTGAGCAAGAGCCTGACCAGCATAATGGAGGAAATAAGGAAAAAAAAAATCTTGTTTACATTTTTGCCCTTTGATTTTAATAGATTTAGTTTGTTCTCAAAAAGGAATTATGCTGATCTAAGCAGGAAGCTGCAACCAATACCTAGCTAAAGTGTTAGGTAGTTAGTTTTTGGCATCCTGCATTAATTATATCAAATGTTTTCTCCTGTGTCAGACTGCTTACGTATATAAAAAAAAAAAAACACACACAAACAACTCAATGTGGAGTGTAAGATGCTATTAAATGATTGTTGTTTTGTAGGTGGCGGACATTAAACGAGCCAACAACCTCCTGACAGAACAGGACTTCTTCGCTCTGCGTTGTATAAAGATTCCCGTGAGGCGTTTCAGTGTGCTCACAGAGACTCACAACGGCGGTCCTCCCAAACCCATCTCGCCCACCGGGGTCAGACGGGTCGCCCAGGTTTCACCCGCCGCGCCTCTCCCCACAGAGTCCTCCACGGACTCCTGTTCTTCCACAGACAGCGTAGAAGGATTCCTCCTGGAGAAGGACAAGGACATTGAGCAGCTGGTGAAATCCACGGGCCCGTCCCGGAGCAGCCTCAGCGAGGTCGTGTCGTCCTTGACCCTGCAGCAGCCGCTGCTGGGGGAGGCAGGGTATAAACCAGCGCAGAGAAAGGACCCCTACTACGGAGCGGACTGGGGCATGAGATGGTGGACGGCCGTGGCCATTATGCTGTTTGTCGGCATCATCACACCTGTGTTTTATCTGCTCTACTATGAGGTTCTCATGAAAACCGAGGTCAGCCATCACGGTGCGCCTATCCAGACAAATGGCGACGGGCAACAGGAACAGCTGAAAAGTAAAACTTTGGACTTTCACAGCGAAGACGGAGATCCTGCAGAGGGACTTAAACTGGCCGCCCAAATAAACCCACAGGGAGGTGGTGCAGACGAGGCCGATGCTGTTAAAAAGTCATTGCCTAAGAAAACATAGCAGAACTTTGATTCCCACACGCCATAAACTAAGTGAATTAACATTTTTCCCATTTTCAAAAGGTCTTATATTGATTAAAATAGTTTAATGGGATTTGCTGGGATCGGCTGAAAACAGTAAAGGCTGGTAAATGGGTAGCGTTGCAATATTTTTTGTTTCAGTCTATTCATTTCAATGCTTTTGAAACTTGGAGCATTGAAGGGCTGAGACTAAACTCACATTGGAGTGGTAGGCCAGCTGTTGTACCCAGTAGGAATTACATGTTGTTCTTTGTAATTTATACTGGTGCATTTAAGCTAGCTGTAAAGGCTTATATATTTTAAAGAAATTAGATGTATTATTTTCCTTATATTTATTCCATGATAAATCAGTGGCTGTATCTTCACATGTTGATGCATTGCAACATTTTTAAAAAAGCCTTTTTTTTTTTTTTTTTCCCAAAACAATGTTGGAACTGAACCACTTCCTGTTTTGCAGAGGTAGACTGCTTCCACTGTGGTTGATGAGGATTAATTTATTGTGAAAGCAGCTTTAGTTTGATCATCAGTATTGAACTTCCAGTTGAAACCTTCATTATATTTTTTGCTGGCTATTGAGAACCACCCCATAGTTCCCATTGAAAACTGGAGCTTGTCGGGAACACGTTTTGACTTGTAATCGTGAACTTTTAGACCTTGCTATAGCCCTTTTATTTCATCACAGTGTTATTTTGATTTTCTTTGACAAAGCATAATTGAGAAAAATGACACTATGTGCCTTTAAACTGGTCCAGCTTGGAAAATAAATAAATATATTTTCAATACATTATTTCCTTCTGAAAAATGTCACACACTCTTATTTACAATGTTGTTCAGAGAAAATCTGTAGCACAAAATAAAGAACCGCTCTGCGAAAAGTGTTGACTTAAACGTTTGCGTGGGAGCTCCGTCGCTTCAGTATGTTGCTTCTCCATCCATGTTGTCATCGCTGTCGGCTTCAAAATCTTCGCCGTTGTCGAAATAGCTCTCAATGTAGTCGTTGTCCTACACAGAGGCAAGCGCAACAGTAAACTCAGGCGTTACGTGAAGTAAAACGTTTTCAAATTAGCTCCTCATTTACCTCTTCGATGTCTTCTTCCTCATATTCTTCCTCTTCTATTTCTTCCTCGTCCTCGTTTTTTGTTTTCTTCTCTGGCTCCTCGTCGGACTTTTCAGCATTTCCGTCGTCTTTCTTTTCCAGTTCCTGTCATGTCAACATACCTGCTTGAGACTCAAGAATATCTTTCTTTTTTTCAAAAGTATCCTTTTTCACATTCTGGTACATCGTAGCTGCAAACTTCAATGGGATCACCAGGATTTTCTGTGTTAAATCGACACAAAGTGGTGCATAATGTAGCAGTGAATATGTGGGTTTTAAAACAGTTTACATCATAAATAACTTTAAAGTGCGACATACAAATTTGCTATGGTGCCTTTAATCTATATTACAAAAACTGAGATATATAAATGGTGAAATGTAACATTTTTTAGCTTTTTTTTTGTGAACACTGCACAAATTCAGAGCCCACAAAAAAAAGCAATAAACAATCTTGGAATGTGCAGTAAGCTCTCAGTCGGCTCAGATAAGGAAAAGAGAAGAAACTCACATCTAATTTGCTCAGAACATCCGCCGCCTCTTTGCTTGAACCTTTTCCACTCTTCTTATTCTTAGTGGCTGAAATAGTGAAATATATAAAAAGACGTCCATGTTACAGTCGCAAAGTCAAATCTGTTACACACACGACAGCTTTAACGTACCTTTAGTTCGAGGTTTTTTTGTTCGGGGCATCAGTTCTTTTGGAAAAAGGTTCCAGTCTAAATCATCAAGAAAGATAAATGCATTTGTTTCACAGGGTGATTTTTATTTTATTTTATTTTATTCTTTTTAATTTGTGGTTATTGTTTTGGCATTTTGGTGTTCTATACTAACCTGGAGTCCATGCTTCATCGACCATCTGGCTCTGCTTCAGGTATCTCTCAGTGTATTTCTCCACGTCTGTTTTATGAAAACAAGAGCAACCTCAATTTGTTTTGAGAAGACTGTGAAGTCATACCATAGATCTGAAGTGTTTTCAACACAATTATTGATTCTCGGCCATTAGGCCTGTAATTTAAAAAGTCGGCAGCATTTCTTGCTGTTGCATTTTCAGTTCCTGTTCACAACGATTATCTCGTGGAAAAAGCGAGGCCCTGTGGCTTCATGAGCTCAATTCACCTGATAACACTTAGAAATAAAACACTGAACTACTTGCTCAAAACGGTAACTGTGAAATTCTTGTAATGATAAACCAAAGAAATCAGATTACAACTGCAAGCTGAGATGGCAGCTATAACTCAATCCTGCCAGAATTATGCTCTTTCCCTTTTCCTTGATGTGGCCCATATTAAATGTCTTAGGCCCTAAAAGATGCATTAGCTTCCCCTTCAGCAGTCCAAATTGTTTTCCTACAGAAATTCTCAGACGTCAGGTCTCTAATGGACCACTCTGCTCCTCACCTGCTCTGCTGGACTGTGCTTTGATATTGTGAGGCAGCCGCTGCATCGTGCCTCTCATTTCCTGCTTCAGGGCCAGCATGTAGTCTTCGTCTTCACCAACTTTCAGTGGAACCGGTTTAAAGTCTGTGTTCTGTAGAACATGAGATTTTTTTCTTACGATGAAAAAAAATGAACCAGGTACAGACATTTAAGAAAGTATTGCAACATGACTTTGTTGACTTGCGTCACAAAACAGACAAAAAAGTGAAAGGACCTTTTAGCCTTTGAGACGGCTTGATTTTATTTATTTTTTTTTAATTGATTAGATTTAATTATGCTTACAAGTTTTACAAGGAGGTTGACATTTTCAAGTTTGCAGTTGGAAATATTAGCAAAAAGATCTTCAGGAATCCAAATTCCAAAAGGGAAAGTCAGGGGTTTCTCACCATCAACTTGGGCCTCAAAATACTACTGCAAAAGTTTGTATTTCCTGCAAAAATGCAGTGTGAATGTTGTAAGCTGACGATTTTTAGTGAAAATTTCAGAAGCATTCAAAGTCAACTGTAGAAGACATGCCGAAATGTAAAAAAAAAACAGCCAGAAGCAGCAGAATAAATCAAAAGCCTTCAAAACGCAAAGAGGAAAAACTGTAGAAGAGGAATGAAAACTTTCAGTTAATGCAGATATATCACACCCAAAAAGTATTAGAAATTCATGCAAAACACTGTTTACAAAGCTAAAATGCAAGATTGCAGCAGTTTATAAGCTAAAACGAGCTAAAAAGCTCGAGCTAATTGAAATACTAATAATAGCCGCGAGGGTAGGACTAGCTCCCTGATGTACAGTAACATACTCTGTGCAGTGTGGGAAACAAAACATGTAAAAGATCAAATTAGCTAAAAGTTACAACAAGGTTGGAAGGAGGGTTGAATACAATTCGTCAGAATGTCCAATGATCTTTTGGGGAAACATAGAGGCTGATTTAATTCATTTTAGAAATACAGACTTGAAAAATATCCAAGCAATGGGCAATAAACTATATTTAAGACAAATGCGGATATCCTTTTTTCACAAATTTGTTTATATGGCTTTAACAGAACTAGTAACTTTTACTATATTGAGTGTTTCTAGACTTGGGACTGATTTAAACAGAGGATTACGTCCCACTCTTTGGAAATACAATTTTGGATGTTTTAACAGTGAAATAAAAACTGACAGGTTATTCTGGGCTCCCTGTATGTCTCTGTATGAGTGTGTGTGTTTCTTACTGGATACAGCGGGCTGGGCCCCACCCTGGCCTCTGGCATGCTGCCTCTGCCGATGCCCAGAGCTTCTATGTTGAAGGTAAAGGCAGCCACCCCACGGCCCTTGCCTGCCATGACTGCAGGTCTGTCCTGTACCTGCAACACATCAATAGTCAACTTCCTTGAACACGTGTTCACACAACTCAGAATGATTTAATCATCAATGCAGCATTAGTCAGCACATAACGTAAAACATCAGATGAATGCATTCAGTCAGAATACTCACTTTGAGAGTATTATTAGAGAACCCCTTGAATGCAGAATTACAAACTAGACGTCTGCTCCACGAACATAAAACGGCATTTAGCTGCTACTGAGTCTCCTCCACGTTTTCAGTCCTGGTTTGTCAACATGTAGCTTGTCTGAGTAATCTCTCGTTCTAGTTAATTAATCTGGTGAAAATAATAAATGAACTACCTCTTAGTGAGATTTATGTTACTTTAACGTGTACCGGCGTGGCAACGTGTGCATACTGTGCGAACTACAGACATAAGACACCGATGTGTCGGTCGTGAACGAGCCGTCTTAGTCAGCTAGCTCGTTCAATTGAACGATGGTATCAGATTCCCTTTTAGAGAGTCAGCACTTTTCCATTTAATTCCTGCCTGTGTATATGTTGTATGTGTACCTAAAGCTGGAGTACACACACACACGTATATATATATATATATATATATATATATATATATATCAGATCTGGGAGCGCCATCATGTGTTGAGTGGGTTTTTGTTTTTTGGAATTGGTAATTTGGTGGTTATACTTCAAAGGTTGATAATATTGTTCTCGATTTTATGTATTTAAAGATTTAAAGGACATTTTTAAAATGTCCTTTAAATCAAATTAATTACTTAAAGCCCTCTAGTTTAAGGTAAGTCAAACCATAATAAGTCCAAATAAATGGAAAGTTTGCAGCTTTCCTGTGTTTTACACATTCAGAGGTGGTATATAGACAATGAACTAGGGTTGATCTACAACCTCTGACTTTCGTAGATGTGACTTTAAAGCTCATTCCTGCTGTATTGTCAGCTGAAAACTTGGAAAAAGCTGATTTTTTTAAAAACAAAGGGAATACATTGTGAATTCTATAAAAGCATCACTTTTCTTTTGAAAAGATTGTGAGCTTTATTTTGCAAGTGTATTGGACCCTTTTCCTTTAGCTTTGAGAGCAACTAGCAATATAGGACCTACTTTTGCAATAATAAAACCTATATAGTGATTAGACCTATAGACTATTTGAAAGTATTTTTGAAACTGGCATCCATTCATTTCTATTGCTGGCTTTAACACTATAAACTCTGAAGTTTATGTGATTGTACTGTGGACTAAAACAGTAAACATAAAAACTTGGGATACATTTGCATGTTAGAAGTAGAATTTAGTGAACAGCCTAAAGAGCCTTGTGACTAGGATTCTTAAAAGGAGTCGGAATTCCCATCACTATGACAGCATGTGTAAATGTAGCTTTAACTTGTGCTACTCAATGGAAGGCGGGGTATGACTACATCCAATGAGTATCCAGAGGAAGTATAGCGTCATTCGAACATCTGACCAATGAGCATGCGCTTTCTTTGGTCGGGCGTGCCTGTAGCAACCATCACATTAGCCTAAATGACAACATATCACCGCCAGCTACGAGGCTGCTAACAAATCCCCCTGACGGCACAATACCCGCTGAAGATAAACTGGACTATTGCATGACTGGGGATGTCTGCAGCCGACTGGTACGCCCATAAGTCGCTGGGAGACGGACTCTTCTGGATCCAGGAGCGATTCTACCAGTCGGAGAACCGAGCCAACATCTGGCTTCTCCGCGGCACCCATCAGGACGTGGTCATAGACACGGGTCTGGGCTTGAGGAGCTTACCTGAGTACATCGACGCCAACGGGCTGCTCGGGAAAGACCCGCAGAGGAAGAACCCGCTGCTGGCGATTGCCACCCACGCCCACTTCGACCACTCGGGGGGTCTGCATCAGTTCCAACAGGTGGGCGTCCACAGCGCTGAGGTCGATGCCCTGGCGAACGGGGACAACTTCGAGACGGTTACCTGGCTCAGCGACAGGGAGATAGCCGTGGCTCCCAGTCCGGGATGGAGGGCGAGACACTACAAAGTCAAGGCTGTGCAGCCCACACACATCCTGCAGGAGGGTGGGTAGGAGATGCTAAGCCTCTCGATGGGGGGTGCGGGTCTGAGATCAGACACCTGGAATGATGCATGCAGGGAAAAGCATTGGCATACCGGTTTAAATAGCTGAAAAAGGCCGTCCTGAATCACCGTAAAACTGGCAAAAGTCCAACATTGAATTGTTACATTTATCCATATGCACACCTGCACTGAACATATACAGAGATATACCTGTCTGAGGCAACAGTGGGAAGGAGCATTATTACAAAGCTTTGTCACAACCAGTTTCTGCATTAAAAACGAGTAAATCATTATGGTAAACCGTAAAATGTCAATGCCATTTTTCAAAATACGCGATCAGTTTTACAGATCCGAATTATGAGCCTCCCAAGCAAACCTACAGAGATCAGTCATTTTTTTGTTTCGAGCTGCTCTCTCTTATCTACATATCTACTCTATTTATAGCCAGAGTGTTGATCACTTTGATGTTTCTTCCAAGAATGGAAGCAGAGACTGGGCACGCTTCCTGAATTCTGGTATTCAGGTTTACTTTGTCGCAGCATCCACCAGCTCTAATTTACATTTGCACAAAGTAGATGTCCAACATCAGCGATTATTGAGCAAAAATAAATCTGTGTAAGGTCCTGAACAAACACTGTTGCAAAGTCACTGCCCTTGGTGGTCTTCCCTACAAGTAAATAGTCTCTTGAAGGTTACTTCAGTTACATTTCATCACTGTCATTCTTTCAGAGTAAAGTTTCTGTATGGCCAGGAAATATTCAAAAATAATTCCTGCTGTGTCAGAGCCACTTGGTGCAGTGCAGCTGGTATATCTAATTCCATGGCATGCCAGCCTCACCCTTTGTCAAACTGTGCAAGTCATACCTGGTTTGGATGAAATCAATACCAAACGGAAGGCTTCAGATTCTGCACAAGATAAGAGCTAGAGGGGACATGAGGGTCAGGCAAATGTTAAAAGACATTTAATCTGAATACAAAAATATGTTCATACCACCTTCAGCTCCTTTGACATTTACAACCATTAACCTTTGTGTATTTTAGTGAGAATGCAGTGGTTTAGACCAGCATTCCGCTTTCAGTTTCTTTATATTTGGACCAAAATGAATAGAGACTTTAAAAATTATATTTAAATGGCAGGCTTGTACAACTGTCCAATGATTTGTTTTACATACACTGCAGCCCTATATTAAACAAAACACGTTTGGGCTGCCTATGTGTATGTAAGTGTGCTCAAAACTGCAACGGACAACATTAAAAAGATAATTGGCCTGCATTTGTGTAGTGATTTATGAAGACTTTCTCCAAAGACCAACAGAAAATTAACATTGCTTGAAAAAAGAAAGCAAATAATTGGAATTGCAAACACCCTCTTATGTTTTGATTTCTTATGTCTTTTCAGTAGCCTGCACAATGCTATTTTATTCAGTAGAAAAAACTAATTTCATTAGCAATGTATCTTTTGTGGCTTTGGATAGATGTTAATTAGAAAAGAAAGGGCTGAAATGGCTCTTTGAATAATCCTGGTTTGATTCAAATCATAGTCATCTGTTTGAATGAACAGGTCAAAGTCCAGACTGACTAAATCTGAAAGTGCGCTGACAAAACTTTCAGTCTCTAGATGTTGATTTCAAGTGCTTGTCTGCTTTTTTTGGGATTTTTATGTCCATATAAATTTGAAAACCCTGTATCGTTTTTATTGTACTTCACAGTCACGCATCACTTTCTATAAACCTATCAAATAAAACTCCAACGACATGCACTGGAATTTGTGTCTGTAATGTGACAAAGTTCAAGGGGCATCAGTACCCTTTGAGTTGTAAGCCGCTCCCACTGTAGAGCTATGCCTGTGCCAGGGCCGGCCCGAGGCATAAGCAAACGAAGGCCCCAGGGCCACCAAGGGGCCCCTCCCTGGAGCTGATTTTTTTTTTTTTTTAGTAACGGTTTTTATATCATTATAATAACAAGAACACACAATTTCATCATGAAGTGATTTGTTTTTACAATAACATATATTTGATAATGTATGTAGAAATCTTTATTTTATGGACAAAAATTTACACCCGGTGTAAATTCAATTATTAGCTATTGGAGTAACGCTTAAGAGAAATTGATTTCATCAAAGAATGTTATGAATATGTGTGCAGGGCTGCACCGATTGCAGTTTTCTAGCCGATCCCTGGTTGCCGATCTTTAAAAAGCCTGACCTGCCAATTTTGATTTTGGCTGATATAAATTTTATTTTTGTCTGAAATGTTGCTAAATGTAGCAAGAAAGTCGCTGAGTTGGCAACGGGGATGAATATTGTTAACTGTAAACGGGGCGACCTGACCTGGTGGGTCGGTCTCACTGCAGAGCACAATGGACAGAGACGGATTTTTAAACCTTTGCTGTCAAAGATAAGATAAGGGGATAAGATCAGCTTCACATGTAAGTATCAGCCGATCACAATCCCACAAAATTAAGGAAATTGGCGCCCAGAAATCAACTGGTCGATAAATCAGTTGGCCAAAATATGTATTCTATTATACATGTATATAATGTAAACAGCACTGCCAGAGATGCAATAAGTTTATAGCAGGTGTGCGAATGATCTAATATTCTAACTGTTGATTCCAGCCGGTCCACATTGTCAGCAGAGCTAGAGGGCCCCATGGAGGCTTGGGCCGGCCCTGGCCTGTGCATCAATAACTTGAGCTCCTCCTCCTGTCTAGGCGATGTTATTAACCTTGGTGACAGACAGCTGACGGTGCTTCACATGCCGGGTCACTCTCGGGGCAGCATCTGCCTCCACGACCACGACAATAAGCTGCTGTTCAGCGGAGACGTTGTGTACGACGGTGCCATGATTGACTGGCTGCCCTACAGCCAGGTCAGCGATTACATCAGCAGCTGCGAGCGTCTCATTGGGCTGGTGGACAGCGAGCAGGTAACAATAAAACACATCTTGTCTTGTTTTTGTGTTTACATGCTAGCAGATGTACATTGAAAGTGTTTGACTGCTGCTTTGATACTGATACAAAGGAAAAATGCTGTTTCGAATTCAGTTAGTTCAGGAAGCAAGTCCGTAATCCCTCCTAGAAGTGCTTTAGAGTTTTGTTTTTTAAAAAAGGGAATTTTCTGTTTCACTCTATAAGTTGCACCCAAAGCTGAAAACTGCTACATCCACCAGGTTGACCAAGTCCTCCCAGGACACTACAACACTTTTGGCGCAAAGCGGCTCCATCGACTCTCGTCCGCGTACATCAGCAGAGCTGGAACGTGCCCCGCAAAGTTCTCTACGCTTGTCTGGAGAACGCTGTCCGGTTTGGCTCTGCGGGCGTCCAACCCTCGCTGTGCCTGCTAATGCGAGTGGACGGCGGACGCTGGGGGGAAGCACAAGCGCACACAGAAAGATGCTTCAACGTGGAGGACCTAAAACGATAAAACATGTAATTTAACCGAACTCATTTAATTGCCAAACTCTATATAAAATGTCTCACTTGAGTCTATAGCTTCCTATGAAGTATACAATATAAAGTATTTAAAGTGTTATTCTGTAATGTATTGATCAGTATGTGAATGTTGGTGTTGGTATGATTTTAGGTGTGTTTTCTTTTTTTTTTTTTTTAAGTGTTTTAAGTAAATATGAACTTATAATAGCACAACAGTAGTACAGCTGTGCACTACAAACAGAAAACAGGGAGCTTTGGGTTCTTCTCTGTGACATTTCAGTCAGCATGGCCATAGCTTTTCTCTATGCAGTCCACAGTGAAGACCCAGCAGTGACTACCTCCTATGTTTGTAATTGTGCTTTGTACTGTTGATTATTAATCTATGGCTTTGCTATGAAATCTCTGACAATAAAGTATTTGTTCAGCCTGACTATATTAGTGGGCATCTCTATTAGGATTTGAAGCATTGGAGTGAAATGAAGCATTTGACCAATCAACTGATTGATGAAGTACTGAGGGCAACGTTTCTGTGGAAAGCTCTCGTTTAAGGATGCAAAGGGTGACGCAGGTGACTCCGAAGGTAAGATTTGAATTTTAATCGCCACTGGATTGCAAAAATGTCCTTCAGTGTTAACCTTTTCTTTCCATTTTTGACACATTACTATTTCAATCATTAGCATATTTTATGATTTCATGTGATTGATCAAAAGTTACATTTGTTATTGTGGTTCCCAAAGCTAAAAACTGCTACATCCACCAAGTTGACCAAGTCCTCCCAGGAGACTACAACACTTTTGGCGCAAAGCGACTCCATCGACTTTTATGCAGTACATTCTATAACCACCTTTTGCTGTAATTGCAGCCGTGAATCTTTTGGGGTGTGTCTCTTCCGCTTTGCTATGTAGAAAATACCGGTACTTATTTTTATTTTTTTTGCAAAGCAATTGAAGAGAGCATTCGTGAACATAAAAACAGCTACTGATTCCCAAATGAGGTTCATTTTAACACAAGTATGCTTTGACCTGCACATACCACAGTATTGCATGGCTAATGTTGTGTGGAAAGGTCAAACCTACAGTACATTTTTCATGTTCTAATTTTGTAATTATACAACTCCCAGATGCTTTTTGGCTAATTAGATTGATAGATTACACTTCATTTTACACTTTCCCACTAAGTAATTATGGATGCATGAATAATTGGATGGATAAACAGAAAAATACTGCAGATGGACAGAATGGTGCATGACATTGTTGTTTTTTCAAACATATCCAGACATGGACCGTATTTAGATCAAGCTCCATACTTTCCAGACTGCGTGGGAACGCTGAGCGGAGAACCTCTGCTCCAAACCTAAAATATTTTGCTACCTCTAATATAGTTTCAACCAAGATTCCTGTTTAATTTGCTTCATTTCCTTTTGACCAGGTTCTACTCCTGCCAACGGAAACCATTCCCACAGCAAGATGCTGCCACCACCACGTTATATCAATCTGTGTACTAAATAGAAAAATCCAGATGCTGTACGTTCAGGCACTTTATCCAATGGGACGAAGAATCTTTGATTCTTCATCAATTTTCCCGTTAAGTGATCATCTTCCTCTTTTACCTGCTGGGAGAAAAGGCATGCCCACAGCATGCATACCATGTATATTTGAATGACAAATACAGATGCGTAAAGTTGTGATAGTTTTAAAACTATAAACATTTATTTTAATTAACGTTATATTATTTAAATGTGACATTTCTCATTTTATACTCAACCTTTTACAGATGTGGGACACACAAAACCTGCAAAAGAGGGAGACTCTTAACAGTGTTAATCGTTAACAAATAAAGATTCACACTTTTATCTGTTAAGCGTCTGACCATCACACATCAGTACAGTTGCACTTATAAAATCAGCTATGTGACAAAATGACAGAGCGAGGTTTATCTGTTAACTTACAAAATAATTTACAGTAACAAATGCTTGTTCGACATATCTCAGTAAATATGAGCCCACAATGATTGACAGGCATGAAAAGAAACAAACAAAAACAAAACAAAACGGGGATTTACCGATAGTCATGAACTGCCATTTGAAATTTGGTTAATTCAAAACACGTAAAAACAACAAAAAAGAAATGGTGAGAACAATTGCAGTTAAGAAAAATATAGGGGTGGAAATGTGACGCGACGTCTTCACTTACAGTCCTATGGCCAGTATGCAGGAGGAATCCGACATGTAAAGATTTTCATGGACATGTTTGATATTAATGGAGTCGTGGCTTATTTTAGATTTTACTCTTAAGACTCACAGGGAGGAAACGCCACACACAAACCACTCAATATACTGCAAGGGTGCCAGTGCAGCATGACATTGAGTTTGGATTGGGGTTTTCTATTAATACTTTACTTTGACTACAACCACTTGGTTCTACTGACGGCCCTCCGGTGACGTGCAGATTAAGGTAAAACGCAAAGCAAAGAGTTAATTTTTTCCATTCTGAAAATATCAGTCAGAACCAATACAGTAAATATAAACACCTGCATTTAACGTCCCCCAAATCCACCGTTAGTATGATCACAGGTACTTCAACATCTAACCAATAGAACAAAATGCTGCATAGTTGTTTTAAAAGACTCTTCTGGTGTGTAAATAAGTAAGTATACTGAGGCAGGAACAGGCAACAAATGTTAACCTCTCATCTACTTAATGAGGAGAATCGCTGGGGAGCAAAACTGCACAAACGGGGTGTGTTGTTCAAAATCTTACACCTTGTAGTCCCTGAAGAACAAACAGTAGCTCCCACTGTATTTCTAAGGTCATTGTCCTGCTGAAAGGTAAGGTGAATCTCCACTCAGGTCTTTTTGAAGCCTGTTGTCCCTGCTAAAGAAAAATCTCCCCACACCATGATGCTGCCACCACCCGTGTTTCACCATGTGTATCTGTTAATAAAATCATAAATATATAAATCTTTCCCGTGAAGTGCTCCTTTGCTCCAAGTCACAGACCCCCCCCCGCAGCAGAAACACTTCACATTTTATAACATAATAAATTACATTCAGATAAAGTATGACGGGGACAACAAGAGAGATTTTACCTTAAAATGATGTTTCCGTAAGGATGGAAAAAGGGGGAAAATAACATATCTTCCAGTTTCAAGATCACATTAAGAGTTTGAACAGTGTGCAGCGTGTCTAAGCAATTCTTTAGCTTTTTGTTTACTCGCTCCAAAGCAGCATCATTAATGTAATTTCTGAAAGCAAAAACACTGTCTCCCATCCTATAAACTGTGTGAACCCAGGAGCTCCTGCAGAGACTGTCACCATCTTCTGGGTTAAAAAAACAAAACAAACAAAAACAAAACAAAAAAATAATTTTCCAGTTGGACCCACCCAGGTCTTCTCTAAGCCACCATTTCCTGTAAAAGGCAGCTGCACACATCCTTGAGTTTAGTTCACATAATAAGCTTGTTAATGTGTATGCTTAAACAAAAACAAGCAAACCCCCCCGCCACAAAAAAAATAAAATAATAATTGTCCATTGGGGAACAAGTTCACACCTGACTCTGCAGCCAGTTACGGGGATCGAGCCTGGCCCGCAGGTTTCTCAGGCTGCGTCGAGCTGGCAAGGGCCTGGAGAACGGACCCCCCTCTGACGACTCGGGGCTGTGGCTGCCCTCGCTGTTGCTGGAGCTGCTGCTGGAGGTGGAGCTGGAGCAGGACAGCGTGGTCTGCGTGCTGCGCTGCGACAGGGGCGAGCGGGAGGAGACGGGGTGAGGCGCGAGCAGAGACGAGGAAGGAGGCTGGCAGGAGCACTGGAAGGCCCCTCCGTACCCTCGCCCCCGGAGGGTGCTGAGCTTAGCGTCCAGAGAGAGAGTGCGCGGCCTCAGGCGGGAGGGCGAGGAGGACAAAAGCGAGAAGTTTGACGACGGCTCAGGCCAGCCGTGGCGGTGAGAGCATGGGCTGGTGCTGCAATGGCTGTCGCTGTCCGACGTCAGGCTCGCGTCAGAGGAGAGCAGACCCGGCTGCGGGCAGCGGTGCGGGCTCGCGGGGCTCCGAGAGGGAAGGCGATGCGGAGAGTGAGGGCTGTGGCCAGACAGGCGGGAGGTACACGGACGGACAGGGAAGCCAGTGCTTTTCGGACTGTTCTCCTCAAACACAGACATCCAGGTGGGAGACGTGCCCAGCTGGCTGCGGAGCTCCAGCTCTTGCATTCTCCGGGCCAGGATGTCGGACACGGTGCTTCTGAGGTCATCGGATGACTCAATAACTGCAGAACAAAAGCAGCAAAATTAATCAAGACGCTGGGAAGAAGAATTTTCAGCTTTTGCAACATAGCAACCACAAACGTCAACGTATTTATTGGAATTTTATTTGGATGGCAAAAACAAAGTAGCACATAAGTGTGTTGTGGAGGATTGTATTCTGAGATTAAAGTCAAAATGCTGAGATTAATGAGGTATGTTCATTATTCTTTCCAAAGTAGTTTAAGCTCAGTCAAATAGGATGCAGATAAATTTAGGTCTGAACTTTGACTGGACCATTCCAGCATGTGAATATGCTGTAATCTAATTAATTCTATTCCAGCTGTCTGTATATTTATGGTTGTATTTAGCAGCATCAATCATATCAGCAACTCTACACACTGTTAATGATGCTACAACATGATGCTGTCACCACCATGTTACACTGAGATGAAGTCAGGAAGGTGCGTTTAGGGTGATGTGCAGAGTCTGTTAGTTTCAACCACTCAATGACTCTCACCCTGCACTTCAATTACCTGGATGCTAATTGAACACAAACCTTGAAAAACACAAATTCATAGAAAAGATATGTCAGGATACTGTACTGTATCCCAGGCATTTACAGTTCAATATTCAATTATACACTTCAAATATCTTATGCTTTTTAAAAAAAAAATAAACTTTGAAAGCCTTGACAGAACAGCTGCATGAATATTTGAATTACATTCTGATCGACTCCATTTAGTAATTGGTGAAATGATACATTTCCATTTTTAAAAATAAATGTGAAGACAATGTGTATTTTTTCTTCCACCTTGCAATTTATTTGCAATTCACCAAAAATCCCAGTGAAATACTTTTGACATTTTATATTATTATTTGACAAATATTTCACAAAGTACTGCAGATCAATATATTGTTAACGCAATTATCCACTTGATAATTGCATTGTCAATTTATGTTGCGTGAATTTTAGTCTGAGAAACTGTCTTTTTAAACTGTCTTTGGATGAAGAAGTAAAAAGAAACTGTGTAAGAAACCAGTCCAGGTTTTTGTTGCTTTTACAAAACAAAAGCTTTTTTAGATTTTATCTCAAACTACGCAAAGCCACGAAGATTTTTTAAAAAAATTAGTTTCTTACACTGCATTCAAATCTTTCTGTCAGGGTGTGTAGAAACACAGCTTTTAAAAATTTTGTTCTGTTAATGTTTTGCATCATCATTACTTTGTCTGAAAATACTCTGAAATTACGATTATTTTTATTTAAAAGTTGACAAAAATAAACTCCTTGTAGGAATTCTTGTAGGATTTAAAATCTTTAGTGTCTGTAAATTAACGCTGAGCTTTCTAAAATCACACATTTTATATTCCCTTTTCTTATCCATATCCTATCTACTAAGAAACTATATAATAAATACAGAAATCTTAAATAGCAAATAACTCCAAGAAATGCGACTCAGGTAAAATGCAGGAATAAGATTATTAAGGTGACTGAAGGTTAATTTCTGATGTTCCAAAAGCTCCAGCTTCCTCTTAATGTCCTGTTTGTGTGCATGTGAGGCAGGCAACCCACATCTGATCGGTCAGAGCGAACGTTAATGCCAGATCTGAACGGAGCCTCATCGCATCCTTTTGAAGACCGCAACACAGTTTATGCAAAAACCCTGCAGCTGCTACTTCACCTGTCATTGTAATAGGACGAGAGCAGAGCACGAATCTCAGCAGACACAGCGTTATCCTGCAGCAGAAGACCCTCACAGGAGGGCGCTGAAAGAGGGGCTGCCAGGAGGGGGTTAAGAAAACCATGAGCAGAATTGGTCAGACAGAAAGAGTGGAGAGGACAGGAGGTGAGTAGGGGAGAGAATACAGGTTCAAAGTGTGTGGATGGTTATGGTAAAAAATATTTAAAGTAGGGTCATTTATGTTAAAGGTCAGGCAAGAAAAGAATATTGGAAAAAAATTTTGAATCAAGGATGATGTTTGAAATTGAAATTTACAATAGAAGTGGATGAAAAATGAGTAGAATATAAAAAATATATATAAATAAGGAAGAACAGAAGAGTATAAACCAGAGGATCACAGAACGCAGGGGAAAAAAGTGAAAGAGGAACAAAAAGAAGACAGAGTGAGTCAGCGCATCAGAGATAAGACCTCCTCAATCTACAGAACAGAGACGTAAAGCAGAGTGTACGTTAGAGCTACTGCAGAGGGAAAATCGAATCATGGCAGTGGCTTTCATGCACATCCACCCAGTAATCTAAGAACACACACAGTCACATGCAGTGCAGGCACAGCGAGCGTTCCCTTTATTCTCTTTCTGATATAAATTAAAACAAACTAAATGTGCCTATTAGGCTATATCTCCAGCACCGGTAAGGACTTACCCATTTCATGGTAAAGTGAGCCCTGTTTTGGTGTGACAGGAGCTGGTTTTCTTGGAGAGGGAAGTTCAATTTTCATTAAATCATCACAGCACTGCTTCCATTGACCTGTTCAGGGAGAAACAAAAACTTTAAAACGTTCCTCATAGTGCTTCTTTGACTCTCTTCAGGTGGCTTCTGTAAAGGTAAAACATTTTCTTACTCATGTCATAGAAATGCTGCCAGAAGGCCTCCATCCAGCTGTGCGTGTCCTCCCGGCTCTCCGTGTTCAGAGTGTGTGTGACCTCTTCCCCTCCGTATCGGTTGCTGATGCAAATGTTCTGACCCTTACTGTGGGGGTCCTTCTCTGACGCGCGTATCCTGGTCTCCTGAAACAAAAACGGCACTTGAAAAGGTCTGCCGCAAAATGCACGCAGATGGGAGTAGGACAGCCGCGCTTCTGTTCTGATTAATCCAAATTACTTGTCGCAGCAGCTGTTCGTTACAGCGGTTGTAAATGGAAGTCCCCCATTGAAATTAAGCCCTCATTAATAAAGATAGCAATTAGTCCCAATTATCCAACAAAAAGAGCAAACTCCCAGTTCCCACATCCTTTGTCTCTTTGGTCCCCCCCGGTGTGCTCGCGACCACTAGATGGCAGTGTTGTGCCGTTTATCTTTTCGCAAACGCTTGATTCCTTTGCTGCAGGAGAGCCAGAGGTTTGCTCAGATGTGAGCTGACCTTGCTTTTTGGTAGTTGTGTGCTCAGATTCAGACAGAAAAATGGAAAAAGCCTGAGATGACTGAGTCACTGACACTTTGATCCTGGAAGAGTACTGAATCATAAATTATATGATTTGCATATTTGATGGAGACGGACATTTTTTTTCTTCAAGGGATTCCAAAGAGAGAAATGCAATAAACAAATGTAATTAGGGATGTTAAGCCTGCTTAATTAGTAAAGCTCTGTTTTCAGCCACCCTTAAAGGCATTCAGCATTTCTAAGTGAGGTTTTGCTAAATAATTATGTAGATTAAGTAGGAATATGTCTTGTATTTTTGCACAATGATAACTTATATTGGGGAATATTGCAAGGTTTTTGAAGGTTACCACAAGAATAACAAATGGATATTAATTGTGTTTTTTTTTTTCAGTTTTGCAATCGGCTGCTTAACAGACATTGTAGTTTGCCGAGGGAAGTTTTTAAAACAAAGTTACCTTAATAAAAGTGGATTGTTTGTGCTCTTTTAGTTTTCACAAAGTGGTTCTCTTGTGTTTATTGCAATCAGTAATATTTCAGAATAACCAAATGTTTAAGTCTCGCAAGCCTCCCGTCACTGGAATTACTTGTGAGCTGCAGGACCAACTAATCAGGACTTTTAGTAAATGAAGAGGCAAATATAGTTGATATTTTACAACTCTCTAAATCCTTCTAAGCTCAGTGTCAGAGCTTTAACAGCTCAGACACTGAGAAACAGCCAGCGCTGACCGCTTGACAGCTCAGCTGGGGCAGATAAGGGCTTCTTGCTCGAGGGAACACCAGTTACCAAGTAAACAGCTACCTTCTTATTTATATTTCAGTACCAGGCTCTCCCGGTTGGGTTGGGATGTACTTGACAGGAGTCCAAAAACTTTACCGTCAATTCTGCTTACGCCTTAGGTGTTGTGGAATAATAATAATAATAATAATAATAATAATAATAATAAAAAAAGAAAATCCAGCTGTGGGTTCTGTGAGGCTGAATATTGAACCTGTTATTTTCTCTCTTTTTACATGTTCATCACAAGCTCCTAAACTGCTCATTAGCTCACCTTGTTGATCCCGATGGTCAAAGCAGGCTCGACATTGGCGTCCACATCCTCCTGTCGCTGGTAGCAGAAAAGGCTTGTTGCTTTTAGAACGGCATAGACTTTTGTCCACGTCTTAGGATCGCCTCCACACTGCTGCAAACACAAAAAGAGACAATGGGAGAAAAACGACGGACAGCAAACAAAAACCCTTTAAAGACGAGCTCAAGTTAGTGTGCAAACACAGAGCGGCTCAACTTGCCTTAACTTTCAACCATCCACCCATCATCTGCTGGGTCATACAGTGCGGCTGAGCTCCGAGGCGGCAACACATGCTGCCGTACAGTGGCAGCCAGTAGGAGCACTCCTCTGAAGGACAAGAGCATAAAGAATCAACATTAATCACAATATTTTTTGACACTGCTTTCAAGCTTCACCTGCAAACCACTCAAATTATTTGCATGTGCATAAAGAGACGCTCTCCTAAGGCCCCACCCATGCACTGGCGGACAGAGAGAAGCACTTGGGATTAAAAGACAGGCAGCTGCTGAGGCTGCACATGAAACGCAGCTATGAAACTTTACAACGCGCTGAGGGGACCAATGAATAAAATACAAGAGCCAACGTCTGCCTCTGGATCTGGGCCCTTGTTAGGCTCCATCATTGCAGTTTTACACAGCAGTAACCCCCCCGCCCCTTTCCCACTTGCAGAACCTTTATTTACGGCGACCTTGTTGATCGCCACATGTCAGAAATCAACGCGGGGAAGCAGGTGGAGGAGACACGCGGCGGGTTACAGAAAACGACGAGAGGGTGAGCAGGAGACGGGAGACGCAGACGAGTGGCAGCAGGACAAAGAGCAGACAGATGGCCGATCTGGCGGTGGGAGCAGAGAGCCGGCGAGGGCGCAGAGTGATGGAGGCCGCCACTCACCATTGCCTGAAATAGTGAGGTCATGCGTGCGAAAGCTGTCCTGGACGTGTGACAGCGACAGGGTGGTGTGAGCCAAGAGGTGGTACTTCGGGCCCCTGTCGAACAACCAACAAAAGATGGACAATCAGCATTTTTATATTAAGTCGTACAAAACAACGAAAGAAAAACATGCAGAAGCGTAACCCGAACTCACGGCACGGAGGGAACCGGCAGCAGGAGAGGAGCCGCCCCTCCGTTACTAACAGGACTACAAGCTCCAGGCTCCATCGCCGCTCTGAGCTTCTTTCCCGCTGATCGGCCCAGCGAGGAGCTCAACTTGCTGGCCAGTTTTCTGGGCGTGCTCCCGGCAGAGTAGTCATCCTCTGAACAGCAGCTGTAGAGCTCAACTCGGAGCTCAAAGCCAGGGCTGGCTTCACTACTGCACAAGGATACAACCATACAGACTGTCACATGTACTGTGTGAAAAGGAACACAGTTGCTAGCAATGTAAGTGCAACGTGCAGTGCATTTCTAAATGCTTCATATCCATGAAGCTTATTCACATTTTGTGACAATTTAGCCACCACATACAGCATTACCCAATCTAAAGTAGCTTTTACGTAATAGAGAAACACAAGACTGCTATATAAAGGGCAATATATTTGTCCTATATATAGGCCACATATATATATGCGTTTTTTTTAATTCAAAATTTTACAAAAATTTGTACAGGCTGAACACTCGAACCACGGACTGATATACTAATAGAATGTCGTAAACCCAGAGCAGACAGGCAGCTTACAAGACGATGGTGTTATCAAAGCAGATATCGGTGAGCGTCCGGTCCACT
Organism: Gambusia affinis; assembly: GCF_019740435.1. Classification (NCBI taxonomy): domain Eukaryota; kingdom Metazoa; phylum Chordata; class Actinopteri; order Cyprinodontiformes; family Poeciliidae; genus Gambusia; species Gambusia affinis. Next base: position 12,497,622 of record NC_057870.1, read on the forward strand.
ATCACCATGTCCGTGTCGAAGATCTCTCCTCCCAGCTGCAGCAGGCAGAACACAGCACAGCGATGAAGCTCTACAACGGGACAGAGGAAAGGGAGAAACGTGAGAAAACATATTCACACATTCACAAACCTTTAACTCATTTGCCTCTTTTCACTCAATTCACTTTAGCTTCAACCTCTCACTTCAAGTTTGTGAGGGAAGAATTGGAGGAGAGAGGAGAGCGTTGATGTCGGAAGTTTACTGTAGACAGGGCACTTAACCTGAACAGGTGAAGCGTGACAGAGAACTCGATGCTGCTAGAGGTCTGACAAACTCCTCTGTTGTTGGTCTCAGTTCAGCAATCATGCCTGCTAATAGGTAAATTGAACCACTACCAGGCACATTATTAAACGTAAAGTAGCACACCTTTAATGTCACTGTAGCAAACAGCCACTCTAAGCATCTGCAGTGCCATATTGAGACGCCTTCAACCTTTTCACGTTTTCTTACTTTTTCATTGTATTTTCTTCAGCATTTTTTTTTTCTTAGCGCCACACCAACACAAAGTAGTGCATGGTTGCGAAGTAGAAAGGAAACGACCATTACTTTCAGAATGTTGTGCTAATAAAAATCCAAAGGTACTGCTTCATAAAATCTTCGTAATATCCAGAAGCTACTGTCTTTTCCCCATCCTTCTTTGCAAAATAAAAACAAAAAAAAACAAAAAACAAAACACAAAACTGAACCTCGATCAGAATGGTTGTTGGCATCTGTGAAGTTTTTGAGTCTTGCAACATTATTGGTGACTGGATTACGGTCTGAACTTTGAAATCAACAGGGTTTAATCTACACTATTCCTTTGTAGATTTGGTTGTATTCGGTTGCTGCCCTGCTGGACAGACTCAAGTCTTTTGCAGCCTCAAGTAGGTTTTCTCCGGACAAATGGTTTCACGTCGTTTTAGTTTGAGGGATCAGCGTTAACGGGGATCAATGCAATAGGATGCCACATTTTCAGGTTTTCACCAGTTAAGCTCCAGGTGCGTATGAATAAAAATGTAATATGCTGAGAACACTCTTTTCTTAACTCATTTCATTTGTATGCAAAGGTCATTCACATTAATTCCATATAAGCTGTCAGGGGAATAACTGAGCACTAAAAATATTATAATGACTGCACAGGAGTTAACCCAAATTAGCTTTATCCAGTTGGTGAGATGGAAAATAGGCTATTTAACCATTACAGTCATTAGATTTGCTGTGTGTCAGTGAATTTTAAATGGAACAGAAACGCAACTGATCCACAGCAGCTTCTCCCAGCCTTCCATCACAGTATTTGTCTGCCGTGCTAATACAGACCCTGTTCAGTCGGTGAATGTCCATATTTCTCAGAGCCAAAAGTCAAAGCCAGCACGTCTGAACTGTTGGCTCACTGAGATCTTTGCGAAAGCTGCGAAAGATTGTAAAAGATCAGCTCCAGGAACTAACACAGACAAAAAAAAATAAATAAATGAAATCCAGTCTTCATGGTCTGTCTGCACTCTTCGGTGAAGATTCTGGGTTAAATCTTAAGTTGTTCTCGAGTCACGAGAAACAGCATACAAAATCCAGCAACAGATAACTTCCTCCAAACATGCATCTCTAATAAATCCTACAGACGTAAATCTTTCACAGTCCAACTAAAAAAATTTCTGCACACACGCACGCCCCCGCACACACACAGAAGGTGACTCCTCACCTCCTTTGTTCTTGAAGTACTCCGTGTCTTTCCACATAAGAGGGATCCGAAGATCTGGAATAGCAACAGACAGCGGATCAGACCACAAAAATGTTAATCACCTCCCCTGTCCAGCTGGTAAGTGTGTGTGCGTGTGGGCGTGGGCTTGTGTGTGTGTGTGTGTGTGTTTCCATCCCCGTGTCTATGCAGCTTTCAGTCACTGTCAGAGCTATCACAGACAGTAGATTTGCAGTTTGATCTACAGCTGCAGAGCAGATGTACACAAGCCACAAAAAACACAGATGCTGCTAGTTCACCATTTTATCAACATTCACTTTTTTCACTACCGTGAAGGTGTAGAACAGGATAAAATTTGTAATGACTTTCTCACATAGTTTTGCTCCCTGAATTCCTAATTTATCAGTGGATCTGAACTTTATTTTTACTTAATTTGACTTTCTTTTTTTTACATGCCTGAGATTGCCACTTTTCCTTTGCAGGGAAGCCTATCGTCCATCGGGCCGGCATCCGAAGACCTGCGTGGGACATTCTGCATGACCTGAGCTTCCTTCATCCTCTGCAGCTCCGACATGTAGGCCATGATGCGAGTGCTGCACGTCTGCAGGCTCTTTGCTGCCTCCAAGGCCTGGTCTCGCTGTGAGCAGGCAGCCAGCAACTTGCAAGCTCCATCTCGCATCCGGATCTCATGGTCAATCTTCTTCTGAATGTCGCTGTCCTGCAGAGACAACCGGGGAGGTGGAAAGGGGAAAAACATTGTGAGAAAAAGAGAACTTATTGAGAAATGAGGCGACTTTTCCTTACACTCAAGTTTCTCCTAATATACTTGGACTTCAGTCCCTGAATAGACAGCTTCTTTATCAATGACCTCTTGTAGTTTACTTTCTTTGAGGAGAATGTTAATGAACTTCTGGAAAACTATCAAATCAGCAGTCTTTCTTATAACTGTGTTGGTCATGCTGTAACATTTATTTGATTAAAATAAGTGTATTGCTTTTCAGTACTATTCTGAATTCCAGAACCTGAACTTTAGGTTTCCATTAAAGTAAATAACACTGACCAGAAATTAACACTTGAAATATATTAATTTGTCTATGCTGAGTAATATGTGAATTTTACATTTGGACCTGATTCACAGAAACACGTAAACTTTTCAGTGACATTTTAAACTTGTTGAGGTGAATCTGTGTGCAGGCGGACACCGGCTGACACTTTCACCAACCCAGTCAGCAGCATCCTCAATCCCTAAAATGATTTGACTCTGGTGATGCTGTCCCGGGATTTGAACAACCCCATAAGCCCCAGTTCTCTCTGTCAGCGATTTGGACACACAGTGTCCGTGAACTTGAACTTAAGACAGGGAGACGCATGAAGTCAGTGAGAAGCAAAGAAGAAAGTCGAGAGAGGGGGAGGAAAGGGGAGAGACCAAACAACCGCAGAGCAGAAGAAATTCTTTTATGACCTTGAATGATTTATGTCAATGTGGGTTTTTTTAAGACCGAAAAACTGATTTTATTTCAGTCTGAGAACTACTGAATACTGAAGTGGCTCTTGACCGATGGAGCATGTGTGTGTCCTCTCCAGTGACGCATTAGCAAGTGCACACTCTACTTGCTAATAAATCTTCTCTGGTGTAAAATCAGGCACGCTTCCTATCCTCCTCCTCACCCATATTTCCCATTTATCATCCCCTTCTCCCTCTGACTAATTCATATGAATTTTTTAATTCATTTCACTTAAATATTAAATGCTCACTGCCCATTTCCTCCAGCCTCGACTCAAATCTGTTCCTCTTCACCATCCTCAGTTGGCTTTTCTCTCTTCGTCTCCACACTTTATTTTTCATCTCCATCCATCCTGCCCTGAGCACAGACCCAGCAGGAGAATAATGGAGGCTGCTCATTATTTGGGCCCAAATTGGGTGCTTGGAAGACTCTCTGTACAAAAATTAAGGTTTTATGGAAGTCTGGAATGGGTTGTAGTTTTCTGGGTGGGGGGTCGAGTGCTCCTTGAGATAAGACTAAAATGTTCGTGTGGTGGTGAAAGCTTTACTAGCAGCTGTAAATCCCACATAAATCAGGTCTTGATGTCTGCCAGCTAAATCAGTGCAAATGAATTAAGCATTTTGAAATACTGCAATATATTCATAACAGCATCACTAATAGAATATTATATTTAAGGAACAGACAAAGGTTTTATTGTGAAAACTAAAAAGTTTGCCTCAACACTTCATATGCATACTGAGTATAATGAAGAAAATTAACATGACCAGTTTGTTTGTTTTTTTTTTTTGTTTTTTGTAAAAAAGCACTGTAAGGGTGTTAAACAAAAGTAATGCAAATAGAGACATAAAAGAAATTTCTATACAAACCCTCTCAAAAAAATTACTATACTATTGGAAAGTTCATTTGACTCAACGCACAAGGTAAAAAAAAACATTACATAGATTAATTGTGCAGAGAGACTTTATTAAAACTATGATTTATGAATTAAAACTAAAACCAGGAACACTAGCCAGAGTTAGTGTCCCTAATTAGGTATTTTTTAAAAATGGTAAAGGAGTCTTTGACAAAAAAAAAGACAATTGTCTGTTCCTTGTATGCTTGTTTATTTTGGTTAATTGAATCTAAAGCAAATAGTGCAGCATTGTTTAGCGTAGCTAGATTTTAAGATTGCTACCACACTGTTTCTTATTTTGCTATATAAGCTGCTGTCCTGAAAAATGGGTCGACACGTGAGAAAGTTTAAGATTTTATGAAACATCAAGTCTTGTCATTTCTTTGGTCCATGTGTGTTGCTTCTGCCCCTTCTGCTCTGTTCTGAATAGTTTGTGAATATGTGATGTGAAATTTACAGGTTTCAGTTTTGTCCTGATTGGGTATGTTACTTTCTTGGGAAGTTCCTGTCTCTTTTTAATTTTTTGTTTTGAAGTACTAGCTAACTGTCTGAGAATAAAGTTTCATGTCTCTATGAGTTCCCCAAAGAGGTCACATAATCGTTAACGATTTTAATCAGAAGATTAGCAGTATCCCAAATTTACTTTTGTGTTTCAAGCATCCAGCATCCTGAGGCACGTGAAACATCTGGACGGCTTGAAATTAAATAATGCTATCACTGCTGATAGCCTAGCTTTAGCCCAATTCAAACTGCTCAGCAACAAAACATCATGAAAAGGAACAAGAATTAAATTTATCAAAAACTGTAACTATACTTACTGAGTCAAATATTTGTTTACAAAAAAAAAAAAAAATGGATTCTGCAGCATCTGGAGTTCCACTGGTGATTGAGTTAAGGAGGACATAATCACAGTATTAATATAGGCCTTGTATTACTAATGCAATGTATTGCTTTATTTAATTGTACATTATAACTTTCTAGTCTTCAAGCTACATGTCATTGATGTTTCTTAATGCAGTATTGGACATTAACTCAGTATGAGTAAATGCCTGTACATAAATGACTTGGACCATAACTGGGGATCAATAATCACAATCAGGATATCCCTTCCTGTAATTTATGTAAAACAAACAAACAAACAAAAAAACCCCCACTAGATCAGACAAAGAGCGTGAAAAAGAGTGAAATGTTCAAATGTCTTTGCTGGGCTCTCGTACCTCAAACTAAACTAAATGCATCACTAAAACTAGGCCTGACAAGGGACTATTGAAGAATGCCCTACATGTGTATTTGTACACGTCTTGTAAAGAAGCTGTCATCAGAGTCCTGTTGTGCACAGCGGCCCTTAAAGTGACCTGCTGGGAAGACGGTTTGTATTTTTAGCAGCTAAATTAACATCCTTCTCCTTCTGGGCATCTCAGAATAGATATGGAGCAGCTTAAATCTGCCTATAATCCACACATCCCCTTGTTTGTGGGGTTAAGATGCTAAAACAAACTGACACACTGAAGCACGCAGCAAATGTGACCTTTTACACATGCTCACAGGCCTAGGTGAACACTGGCACTCACACACACACTCTCCCAGTATGAGATCGGAGTGGCAGGTGTTGGACCAGCGGACATAGCCAAATAGAGGCTGACTGCCTGCGATGTTAGCAGAGAAGACAGCAGAAAGATCGGAGGGTGGGGTATCAGCAGTGACATTAAGAGGATGTGATGTTGTCAAAGAAAACAAGTGGGAGATAAAAGGATGGGGAGCAGAGTGGAGGGAGAGATTAGGAAGATAGAAAGAGAGAGAGGGAATTGTAGAGGAAGGAAAGGTGGGGAAATCAAAATGGTATGTGTGGAGAAAAAATGGAAATCCAGAAAAGCCAAAAAAGATTTTCTGAATCTTGAATACACGAACTCACGGAGTGATGCTCTTTGGGATTTTAGGGTCAAAAAACAGATATCAACCTTCCCTTTTAAACATATAACCCTCTAGCGGGGAATTTAATGCAACAGTAGATACCAGATGGTCATGCCTCTGTCACCTCTCTGTTCCTGTTTGGCTGAGCTGATCCTTGCATGTCACTGGGGGAGGAAATCAGAGATACTACGACTACACAAACAACCACACAAACAACACTCTTCGGGGCATTTGACGCCACTGCAGATGGTGTTTAATGGTTTGTTTACATTGTCCTGTTCTGCGTGGATAGGCTTTCCTGTTCAGATCAGCAACCCTTGACCTCTGACTGATATTGCTAAGCAGGTCAGATGCCTGCGCATGCACCATGATATCAGCCCTCCAGCTGAGATTTAACACGCAAATGTTTCGTAAAAACATGTAAACTCAAAGAAAATGAAAAAAAGAGCAGAAGGAGGTATAAAACGTTTCTACGCAATAATTTGTATATGAGAAAAGAAAATGCACTACAGACATTTTTAGGAGTGTTAAATTTATATTTTCCTGCATGGCTAAAAAGTCAGCACATATATTCGGTTTTACTATCTTAAAAAAATGGAAAATTGAGAGAGAAGAATAAAGATTGAGATTTACAGTACACAAATATACTAGAAATAATTATTAATTTTTTTTTTTTTTTTGCATAGGACCACCTTATATTTAAATAAAATACACAAAATACAGAAAATCAATGCCAGAAATAACTTAGATTGGCATCAATGTCAGCTGTCAAACTATTGCATTTCTGCACAAACAAAAGAAATGACTTGAAAATTCCTGACCACTCCCAAACATGGGGACTTTACTGACCGAACTGCTGGCTTTCAATTAGCCAGCCACAACTATGTGCCTCGCCTCTCTCCACCCTCTTCCGTTACTTTCCCTCATACTTACTCTGTTGCAAGGTTGCGCTTAGTGATGGAGGGAGCAGTAGAACATAAAAGAAAAGGTATAAAGGATAGACTAAAGGATAAAATGGGGCTCTACATTCCAGTAGGAACTCTGTGTACTATTTTATATTAAAAAAAGTGCAATGCCCCCACATGTGCATTGGTGCACACAACGCATAGCCGGCAGTCAGACTACACAGCAATCCAAACCCAAACCGCTCCTAAACAATGATTCCATTCATCACACAATGTCCTTCCAGTGCTTCAGACTCCAGCTGCTGCTGGGAAGTCAGGGCACAGCAACTGTGAAGGCAACTGGTTTGGTACTGATCATGGAAGATGGAGAGGAGGGAGGGAACAGAGGAACCAATAGAGTTCTAGAAATGAGCTTTTACGATAGCAGAGTTGGCTACAAAACAACTGAAGCCTGATCTCAGCCAAGGTGTACTTAGATTTCAAATACACACAAGCAGACAGAGCCCTGCGAGGCAAAATGCCCCGTGAAGGCCAGCATGCTGATCTCATTTTTTAGGTGATTTACAGCGTTTCAGCGGCGAACCTGGCTGCACTTTCAGCCTGCACAAAGTGAACTCTCGCACCTCCTGAGAGTGCATGCATTCAATTACACTCTGACAACGGGGGCTGCTTCAGCTCAGCCTGGACTGAAAACTACTGCACTCGCACGTGTGAGTTATGGGGTTGTGATGTGAGGTCGTGTGCAAGTGACTTTACCGCCAGCTGTTCTCTCGCAAATCCCAGTGTGTGTTTTGCCGCAGCCGAGTGCCGGTACGCACCGGGCGGAGTCAGAGCAGAATGTGTTAAAGAGAGAAATAATCTGCCTGTCTCTGTTTACTAAATCATGGTTTATGAACAAGCACAAGACAGAAGAGCATGCCTGTGAAAGCAATAAACTGTACGAGAGTCAATTAGAGCGCATTTGTTCCACATGTGCACTTAAAGCTTGCAAGGGCATTTGTTTAGATGGAAGGTGGTCCTGAGGAGAGAAACAGCTGAGTGTATCTCAGGCGATAAAGCAAATTTGTTTAGAACGGCAACTGAGCACATGGAGCTCAGACTCTTCCAAGAACTGATCACTCCGGCAATTTATTGGCACAATAAATCTGTGCAGCTCTTACGTTCTGTGCACACTCAGCCCAAGTCTGCAATATTATGCAGAAGCACAGTGGGAGCTGGCAGGAGTAGAAGCAGACTACAGAATAAATTAAAAGGCAACTTAAAAATGATAACAATGACAGTTTTTGTGCACCCATGTGTGTGTTAGTGCAACTGGCAGGTTTACCGTCTTACTGGGACTGGATGGCTTCGTTTGGTGGCTTCATGTTTCGAAAAGGAATATTTGTAACTGCTTACAAATGATCAAATCTAAACTATCACAGGACTCAGTACACATTTAACAGTTTCATAGTGACATTATTACTCAAATGTTACAGCAATGTACGCTAACAGTGGTGAGGATAATTTAAATGGACTGAAATATTTCCCATACAGAGACAGAACACCTTGTAAGATGTCAGAACATGTACATAAAATTACATGTTGTGTTTTTTATCCACATGCCATTTTGTCATTTTTAACAAGAATATTAGGTTTTCCTTATGCTCATTTAGTTTGTGTCTCATTCACTGCAGTTCTCTTTCCAAGCAGTAGGGGTCATCAGTGAAAAAACACAATTGCACAGCAGTAATGAGGAGAAATAAGCCTTAAGTGCTCAGTGGGGGTAGGATAGCTAAGCAGATCCTGTGTAAACCGATAGGTGTAGTACCCCAGGTGAGTATTGGAAAAGTATTTTTTTTTTTAATTCAGTCAGATCTTCACTTCATCTAATTGATAGTTTGCATGTGATCCATAAAATGTCTGTGTGCACTAGTGCAACCAAGAAAGAAGAAGAAAGTTGCGGTCAAGAGATTTTTTTCGTTGAACTCCAGAGAGGCATCGTTCGAATATACCAAACTGCGAAAACAATGATCGCACAGCACAAAGTTTTATAAAATATTGCGCACAGTTACAGCCGACACTAATAAAGTGTGCCGCCTTTACAAACACACTGTGAACAGCAGCAGGCAATTTCTGCTTCTCTTTGACTGGACTCTAAAGGGTCCAGAGAGAAAAATAATGCTCACTTCAGGCGTCATAAAACGGGCTGTAAATCCTCTCTGATCTGTGAGGCTGAAAAAGAAATCAAACAAAACATGCTTATCCTCACAACACCAAAGCAAACCATAAAAGGCTTGAAAATAAGAGCAGCTTGCCCCAATCACTTCCCATTAAGCCTATTTGAAAAAAAAAAATGTAATGGCATCAATTAAGTTCTTTGTGAGAAGTTATTTGTGTTTCACAGCTGGAAAAAAGCTGCACCCCATCCCAAGATAAAAAGAGTGAAAAATAGCAGGGAGCAGAGCTGTTTCCTTCATTTCCCTATTAAACAGAAATTGGGAAACTCTAATGAGAGTGAATTGGCAGAGCTGATGATTTAAATGTTACAATAGCCAATAGACGAATTAGTGAACAACACATGTGCAACCTTATGAGAGCACTTTACTGGAACAGTAAGTGTGCACAGCCAATGTCTACTACACAAGCTGATTCTGTATTAGTAAGTGATTGGCTTTACCCCTGAGTCAGACGCTAATGTGGAGAATTGAGAGGCGGATTTAGAACAGGAAGTGGTGTGAAGCAAGTCTTTCTAAGCTCCTGATCAAAGACCACTCTGATCTATCTTAACAAGAACACAATGTCGGCACATCCCTAAGATCAAGTAAAAGAGGATTTATCCACATTTTGAAAATGGCACATTAGGCCAAAAGATGTTACTGTGAAGTTGCAGGCTGTTCTTTCCATGAGAAATGCATCAGGTTAGTGTTTGAAGTGAGGTGCTAGTCTGTGAGCGGAAGCTGGCTGTGTCGCTTATTGACTCTGCTTATATATCTGTGAGGGATCGAGAGGGATGTGTGACTCAGTTCTCTTCACGCCTGGGAGCTCTCAGGACCTAACACCTCCACTAAACATGGAAAAGGAAAGCATAAGTGGTGGACGGTTTTGCTGTTTTGGTCATATTTGCAGTCTTACAGGATTAATACTGAGTGTTTTCTTTCAGTTTAATCATGGCAACCGACAGGTAAAGATAGAAAAAAAAACATTATTTGAGGCTATCAGGATTGGTGCACTTGGGAAATTTAATAATAAGCCATATTACATCATGCTGACAACAATCTTTAGAGTGAATACTGTTATGAAAAGTTGACTCAAAAATATCTACTTTCAGTCACAGCAAGGTGGCTAAAATTAAGTGGTAATAGGTAAGAAGCTAGTTAAAATGAAACATGCTGAGACATGTCAGTGTTTTTCTTAGGCTGCACATAATCAAGCCTATGAAATACACAGCCTTCCTGTTCTTAGACTTCAGCGGATAACAGGAAGGCTGAATGGAGAGCAGAAAAGTTGCTCATGGTGGTGAGGATAAAAAATATAGCTGACATGTAATGTTGCTACGATTATCATATTCAGTGATAATATCCAAACCACCAACAAACTATTGCAATAAAATTCCTCAACTGAGAAAAAGCCAAAGCACTTTCTGGTTGTAAAAAGAAAAAAAAACCTCAGTAGGGCGTTGATGAAAGGAATGTCATTGTCCTGGGAGGATGAGGACAAATGGCTGTAGAGAAACAACTGAAAACACAAAAGGAATAGCATAGAGGGCAAAAGGTCACAGTGCCAAAGCTTCCTGACAGAAAAAGGCCTCCCTGCTGGGTGCTGTACTCCTAACCTTCTTTTCACTCTCAGAGGGTGAAGGGTGACAAGTTATTTCCTGACAGCAAGCTTCTCCAAAGTCTTTGTTTATAGCACACAGCAACATTTGTCTAAAACTCTCATTAGTTGACTTATGTAAATCAGTGCACCAGATGCTCCTCCTTCTCTCTGGTACACATGCATCCAGACTGCTTGTCTCAATAATCCAAGGCTTTCCCTCTACAATCAGGATGAGGATATCTGGAGTAATAAGCTCAACCAGGATTTAAACCTGCTAAATTGTCCACCTTGTTTTTTTCCTCCTCTCTTTGCACAATGGAGACAAGCTGTTAAGTGGAAAGCGGGATGTACGAATATATTAAAAAAAATGCTACTGAAATAAAATACTGGTCTTGCATTATAGCAAAGTCTCTCAAAACATACTCTCTTACTAACCATTGCATTGTTTATTTTTTTCTAAATAAACAGAGTCAATGCACACTTTGCAATACAGATGCACTCAGAAAAAAAGCTATCGACTGGAACTGGTCAATTTCCAGATGGATCTGTTAGAAACTCGATCTGCTATCTTCTTCTGGTTAGTGGCGGCACTATGTCCAAGCTCTACCACAACACAACAGCCCTGCCCAAGGCTGTTACTGAAAATGTAGACTCAAAGTTTGTCATTTCCAGTATGTGAGGTCCAAGGGAAGAGAGAAACGTACAACCCTATTTTAAGATGAATGCCTTTTCGATGCCAAACCTGCAGTTCAGTGAGAGTCCAAGAAAGCAAGACTTTCAGCAGATAACAGGAAGGCTAAACAAAAATACTGAAAAGCAGCTGCGTTTTATCCTTTTGAGCTTTCAGTCTGTTATCTGTTGTCTAACACATTGGATTTGGAAATACTTAGAGTGTTTGAAACTAAAATCACAATAAGACACTGTGGTTTTGTTAGCTGCGCTAATGAGTAACATTAAGTTAGTAAACAGCTTAAAATGTATACCGAGCAGTCATTTTATTTTAACACTTAATTTTATCTAGTAAATAGAAATTTGATTCAACCAAAATTGATATCAAAAGTTCAAAGCTTTTTCTTTTTTTAAATCAGACACTATTTGGTGAATCTTTGCTTTGCAGTTCTTGTGATTGGAATTGCTTCCATTTCCTTTAGAGGCCAGCGAGCTCACATCAAGCTCTAGGTTCTGTTCAGACTGCTTTTAACACCCTCTATTATTTATTAGCTTTGCTCTTACTTTATTTAAACTATGAAGCGGTATTTTCTTTATTTATTCAACCACTAGTGGGACGTTCCTTTGTCACAAAGGCTTAAAAAACTGAAAAAAGATAAAGATGCTTAAAAGCCATATGTTTGCAGGCGTGTGTGTGTGTGTGTGTGTGTGTGTAGCGGGGGTTCATTGAACAGCTATCGACCAGCAAAGGCTTTGAATGAATGCAGTTCATTATAATATTCATGAAGCAGGATTTCAGAGCAGAGAGAGACCGGAACCAGATATCATTAAATTGACCTTCAGTCCTCAGTCTGCCTTAACAAAAAGGCTGGTGGATAACACCCCGAGCCTTTTAGCGTTATCTCTACGCAATTTTTGCTCTTAAATCCTTTCTTTTACAGAATATGAATGAGGGAATCCTTTTGTTGCCAATGCAAACCGCTAACCCAAGGACCATGAGAACAATTAAAACAATTCAACCTTAGCATGCGTAATGCTGTTCAAATGATCGGACCACTTGACTTTAGTGTTTTCAAGGATTTTATTTCCCCTTTTTTAGTCACTTTATTGTCATAGTAAGGTCAAAAAGTACAGAAAAGGAATATACGACATTGTGTGCAACCCCAGAATGTTACACAACCCCAGTCCTTCATCCTCAGGCTGAAAGCACAGAGAAAGGGACAGATGAGATATAGCTAGAGGTTGTGCCTGCATATATATGTGATTCATGAAGGAGGTGACTCCAGTTTTCAAGTTGATATACAGCACTTACAGGTAACTCAAGGTAAATATGACTCTAACATGATTCAGAAGCCATTCTGCTGCTTTAGATTCTGTCTTTAATGCCAGATTTACGATCCAATGCCCTGACTTTCGACAACATATGACAGGAAAACAAAATGGAGTGAGGCTACTTGTGTGTGAGCAGAACTCACCAACTATGATGTGGCAACACTTTGAACTTTTGATTTGAGAGGCTCACTGACATGATGCAGACTCCCAAACAAATTCCTGCATTCTAGTAAATTTCCCAGAATCAGCAAAGAGGGAGGCAAAGACACTGCTGCTGGTTGCATAATGAACACAAAAAGAGCAAGAAATCCAGAGTATGATGTAAAGAATCCGTAAACATCCCTGAGCAAATGAGGAAGAAAGAGTAAATATTTCACTTCACCAAGTCATACATCTGTTGTATCCTCGTGTTGATTTTTCGCGCCAACCTACAACCTGTAAAAAAAAAACATCTCAAACTTAACTAGGCAAATAATAAAGTAAATTATCACAAATAATTTCTGTATATTATTTTCTAAGAACTTTAAGCTGAACACTATTTCCATTGTCTCGACCCCATTTGGGCCAGTCCCTCATACAAACTAGATTAAGAACAACAATCAAGCCTAATATAACTGAGCCCCTGCTTCATGAGAGTCACATGAGTACATTTGCTTGCTGCAGACTGGATAGAACATCATTTTAAGTCAGTTTAGGTGCAAAAGGTCTTGTAGCAGACCAAAGGTTTGGCACAAATAGTCACAAACTGCAAAAGTATGAAAAGGCAAAGAAGCAAATTGACCAGAATCTCTTTTAGAGTAATGGAGTTCAGTAACTTTGAATATATTTTCACTGACATCAGTACAACAATCTACTTAAATAATGTGCTGTGGCTTCCCCTTGCACACCAAAACTATTTAAATTGAAAAAACATATATATATATTTTAGAAGATTCTGCAGTGTTTGGCTCTGGACAGCAGATTCTTTGGTCCCTTACGATTGCCAGGGTAAGCATCTGTGGACTGATGTAACCTAAGATTGCCTTGCTGGATTAGAATCTGGGAAGTTTAGAAGCTACAGTGACCGACGCATTACCTGAGCAGTATTCTTTCAGTGTTTTGACCGTCCTGTTCAGTAAATGAACTGCTATGAAATCAGAGTGTTGCTGCAGAGCAGTGTTGGGGTGGGATAGAGCTACAGCACATCACATGTGATAACCACGTTTAGGTCATAATATGGTATTAGGATACATCACATTTTCCAAAAATAGCAAAAGTACATCTCTCAATAATAAACTGCTGCAAAAATTTTGTAATTTGTGCATTTCAAGTGTGTCACATCTGTTTTTATGATGTCCTAGAGTTACCTTGTGGTAACTTGTTTGCTGCTGCAATTATTGGGCTGTTGTATTATTCTTATTTTGTTCAGCAGTGAAGTGTTTAAGTGACTACCTGCGATTAAAGGATTAATTGCAGGTGTCAACAGTTACTTCCTACATCACTTCAAATCTTCACCTATATTTAGCATTACCTGTTTATTTGAAGTCAAATAAAGATGTCCGTGTCTTTCCCCATAGGACTACAGAGAATTACCAAATTCTTAAAACAATAAGTGGTTCTCTTTATCACCCATAAATAAAGAGATGGCCTCTTTAAAGCTGAAGAAATATCAGTATCAGCCAATATCTTCAAATTAACAAAACATGTTGAGTGCTTACAAAAGCATTTGTTGCTTTTATCAGTTTGCCCCACAGAGCAATTTTGCCTTTAACAAGTAAAGTAAAAAATTGTCAACAGACTCTTAACAACACTCTCCATGAGGTGCAATCTGTCTATGGAGGAAATAAAACTATATTCTAGTATCAAAGCTTGATGATAATAAAAAATATTGATATTTTCCAACCCAAGTACATAACAAGAACAAACCACCGTGTATCAAATGATCATGAAGACCGTTTTCGTCTCAAAGCACAAATTAATGACAGATATATTAATGTCAAAGAGAACATATGTAAGGTGAGATTCACTTAGTCCCAGATTCCACCACTTGGCCTCCACCCTCTGGCCACTTTACAGCACTTACGGTCAGCTCTGGTTACTAATGGCTACTGCATTAGGCCTCCATACATGTGTCCACACAACTGTTCAGCAGGAGAAAGTGGGAAAATGAGTCGGGGAGGCAAGAAAGCAAATAAGACCAGCTGAGATTGAAAACAAAACTAAAAAAAAACTAAAAAACAAAAACAAAAGACAGTCTAATTAATCCCAGCAATTGCGATTTTTTTCTTATCTCTGCCTTCCAGCAAATCTTTTACAGATTGGTAGTGGAGGGAGAGCACCCATATTTACATCAGTACACCTCTGCGCACCGATTTACTCTACCATTTATCTGTAGAGGGACAGCATACATGCAACACAATCATTATTCAGATAGAACAGAACAATTTGAATCCTATTTTATAAGGTGCAAATTAGCAGCCATGGTTTTACATTAGGGTTCACAGAAGGACTTTTTTTAAATTTACAACAACAATGCTAAAAATCCTTCTATTTACACTGTCATGCAGCTATTTAATCCAGGAGCAGAAGTGTGTGTGTGTACTTTACTTCATCTACTAAACAGCAGTTTCCAAACCCTGCTATATCTTTAACATCCACAGCATGCATATGAGAAAGGGGGACTGGAAGGAAATGGGGACATGGGATAATATGGATGCAGCAAGAGTAGCATAAAAAACTGACAACTATTATTTTGTGTAATAGGACACTTGATATTATTGGAGCATCTGAATTTATTCCGTGTCATTTCAGTATCTAGAAGTTCACTTTTTTCATTAAGATTAAAGCATTTATAACATTAACCTCAATGCTAATTCTCACTATGACCAACAGGGACTCTGAAGCATCTGGGTCAGCTTCAGATCCACTGTCATTAAGGGTTAGTTGGGTTTTAACCCAGAAAATGAATAAGTGGGCCATGCAAGTGAATGTAGAGTAAATATTATTGTCTTTGAAAAATCACATCTTCCCAATATTCATGTGCTTGGCTCTTAGCCCAGTCAGTCTATAAATATTAGACACGCTCATACTTGGCCAAGTTTTACAGAGCAAAGGTCAATAAGGTCATTCACTGCTCAGTGTGGGGATTCATAGAAGCTCTCCTTCACTATATTTAGACCTATTTACAAACCCATGTGAGAAGACGCTTCTCTCTCTTTTTTGTCTTTATTTAACACGCAAATGTTTTTACTAAAAATAAAATACATAGGTAAGATAATAAAATTGGTCTCTCTAAATTCTCCCTAGGTGTGTGTGTGTGTGTGTGCATGATTGTGTGTCCTGTATGTCCTTCTTGGCTAACATAAAATAACGATGAATACATTACTAATTACAAATTCAAAGACTACAAAAATAATTCATCATTTGCAGTTAATAACAATTAGTTGTTGATTTTTTATATTAAAAAATGTTAGAATTGATAGCGATGCACAAGGAAAGTGGTTGTGGTATTAGGCAAATTTCAGCTTGTGTATTTCATAGAACTGAAATTGGACATACTGTTACTGTATAGCGCCATGAAAAGAACCTAAGGTAGACAAATTGCTTCCAGATCTTCTAACTTGCAGCAGCCATATATTTATCAGACTTGCTTTGAATTTTCTTTCAACCCTAATCTAATACACTGCTCTGGCTGAAGGTGGATGATTGTTAAAGACGTAGTGAGAGTTTGTGGATGTGTTTGACAGAGCACTAAACTGAATCCCTGCTGTTATTATTATTGATTTTATACTGCCATGTTAGCGTTTCATCATAGAGCCACGAGAGCAAAATGAAACCTTAGCCCTTTACTGACACCTTCAGAGATTTAGTGCACACATTCATTCTGTTTTTGCTCATATCATCAGCTCAAAAGCAATTCCGCTAAACAAACAGCACCTCATCATTGATTAGCAGCATAGAGGTGAGTAAAATGAGGGAAAACATCAACAGCGGCCATAAAACACACACGCAGCAGGTAGCAGGTATTGGACAGGGAGTCGGAGAGAAACGAGATGAATGGCGCACAGCTCTGCATCTGCTCCCTGAGACAGCCATGATAGATGGACATGGATGGAGTCTGACCATGATCCTCAGCCAGCAGCTCTGCATTAGCTCCTTGTCTGAATATATCCTCGTGAGACAGAGCTCTTTCCTCCATCAATCACTTGACATCCTTCTGCTGCACCATAAGGTCATCACCTCGTTCTAACCTTTGGTATTTCTCCTTTTTGTTTAAGTCACCCTTTTTTCATCTACTAAACCAAAGTTGCCTTTCTGCTTAATGCTCCATGATATGAGAAAATCTTGCGATGATGATGTCAGGTGTGATAAATGCCAGTTTTCAATCCATCACTCTGTGACCTTTTGTGGGTGATCTCATTAGCGGCCGCTGTGAGCATCTGCTGCTGCAACACTCTGTCCAACTGGCTAAACATTACATTTACATGAAAAATGCAAGTTCATATAACTCAGAACACATCATCCAATTACTGCCCTCCAAATAGGGCTTTGCAATGTGAACATTGCACACACTGATGTCAACTGAAATAATGGTGGTGGTATAGGCTTTGCTGCAAGTGCATGCATGGTGAGGCTAACTGGTCAAACTGGGCTCAATGATGTCAGCCTGGTGATCTGTGTTGGCAGATCAGGCAGACAGATTTGAATATCACCTTAGCGGTCTGATGCATCAGTCAGACGTTTCGGATTTTGAGAGAAATTGGCTCAAAATGATCTCCGATAGAAAAATCCTGTAATTTCTGTCTAGCCAGGTACTCTTAACCAGCCAGATTTGACATTTGTTGTTGCCAAATTTTGAAAAGTCCCCATGCAACGTTCTCACATTTGCCTTAAATGTTATCCTGGCACCACACAGAATACACATTAGCATGCCGTAAGGAGGACTTAAAACATTTAAATACTAAGAGAGAAATAGCAGGAGCAATTCAAATGCCTTTTGTAACATCACCACAGCCATGTGTGCAAAGAGTTGTTTTTACTTGAACATAATTTATCTTGTAACAAAAGGGATAAAATCTCTCTTCTCTTTGCCTTTGGTGTAGTTTTGCAGTCTCGTTTCATACGAGGACATTTTTGAAACAAGAATTTATTTTGTAAGGTAATAATGTAGTTATAAAGCGCTGCAAAGCAGTGTTGAGCTTGTTTTGTTTATTTTAGGCCAGGATCTAAAAAAACAAGGATAAGGGCAACGTGAAAATTTAAAGCTACGAGAGAAAAGAAGTGTGTGTGAGTCTGATTAAGAGATCTAGAATTCAGCAGGCGGGGAGGCAATATTGAGGAGGAGAGGAGGATAGGTGGCAAATTTTTTATAATAAGTCTCAGACAGCTTGCTCTGGGGGAAACGCTCTCACATTCCTCTACTAAAGCTGCTTTCATGCAGATCAGTGCTTAGATTAATGGGTTGCACTCCACCCCCAGTGATTCACAGGACGAGGAAGTTCGACCAATCTCAACATCGGCTGAAGACTCCTGGGAAACGGTGCTGGGCAATATCAGCAGAGAAAACTGAATGACCTCTACGGCAGAAACACGGCAGTAAGGGCAAGAGGAAAAGAAACACTGTGACTCCAGACGTGAATAAAGGTTGAAGGGTGGGAGTGGCAGACAGATGCAAGTAGAAGAGACACTGGAGATACCTATCTTGACAGGGAGAGTCACTGATTTGGCTACAGAGACCTCCTCCGCAGTAAGTGGTTATTGATTGTAAGACGAGGGCCAAAGACTTCCACGTCCGGCAGACTGATGAGGGAGGGTGCGGACTTTCGCTTCTATAAATGCAAACGCAACAAAAAGAGCGAGAGAAACAGCACTTAACAGCAGGGAGGACCGGCTTGACTGCAGCAAACACAACTAACCCATGCGATGAAAGGAGATTTTAATGTGAAAACTGCATCAGGTGCCATAGTGCTAATAAGATCCTCTCGCTCATCAGTGACCTTTTCAGCACTAACAATCAGTGATTGCTGAGGCTGCTGTAACAGTAGTAGGAGCACGCCGAACACACACACACACATCTTGGAGGTGCCCGCAGCACAGAAACAAATGAAGATACACACATGCGGTTCTGCTCTTTCAATATCTGACTGATGCGCGTGACCTTTGCAATCCATACGAGGCTAGAATCTGAACCCTAATCCTCGGGCCGACAATCACGTGCTCACACAACAGGACACAGTTCTTCTTCTCCGTCAAGCAGAGGCGATCACGAGAAGGATGATTTTGGTTTGCTTGGAAAGGGACTCAGAATAAAAACATTTGTTCAAAAATATAATGACCTACAAGAAAAGAATGCATGTCTTACACCCATCTTTCAATTTCAGCACAATTGGTTCCAGTTCCTGAGGTTTTAGGAGAGATTTGTTCACAACTGAAGTAAAAAGACTGATGAGTGGAAGATTTAAGTTCTTACTCCAAATATTTATCCAATCTGTTACGTCGACACACTCGGAGATTTATTTTACTCGTGTATCTAGCACCTGACCTTAAATGACTGAAGTTGCTCCAAGTCTAGGAAGTTTAAAACAATGGATTAAAAAACTTTTCAAAGTTTTAATCTCTTCTTTAATTATACAATTACAGTGTCTGTGTGTGTCATGTGCAATTGTCTGCATTACCTCCTTGTATCATGTAAGAAACAATATCACATTTGCAAATGATTTGCTTGTATGTAATATTTGGCAAATAATAACTCAAGCATCATGCATTCATGCTCTGCATATCTGTAACATATTTGGCGACTTCGCATGTGATCCAGTACCCATTAGTTGACAAACCTTCTGTATTTCTTGAGGGTCTGATCTGCTTAGGATTGTGATGAGTGGTTGGGAACCATATGAAATAAAGTGCCAGAAAATAAAAGATAATATTAATAGATATTGCAATTTTTCAGCAGTGGTATTGCAAATTTAATATTTTCCTGAAACTCTGCAGCCCTACTTTCAACTGATAAAAATCTTTGTGACAAAGATGCTGAAAATGTGGGAATTTGTGATAATAGTAATGGGAGTGATGAGTGGAAGATGTGGGTCAACTGCACTAATATCATCTTACTCATATCTGATAACATAGTGATGTCCTATTTGTGTGAAGCCTTGAGTTGAGTGGAGTCGATTATAATTGCCTGTAACATGGGACATTTCTAATAACCAAACAGAGTGAAAGAGTTGGAACAAGAGCTAATTTCAATGGTAAATTAACCATTTACTAAAGGTTTGTCAATTAATTCCAATCTGCTGCTGATTAATCCAGATCTTCATCGATTTTCAATGGATTCGATCAATAATTCGGACACTGAGATAAGCAGGACTACTTCAGATTGTGAGATCCGGACTCAGTCTCTCCTTGTCATCGCACACACGACTGGAACTGCTGAAGCTGTCTAGTGTTGATGTTTAGAGTAAAACCACGGAGCCTCGTGCGTTTTATGCGTGGCTCTGACGACCCACTCAAAGCGTGACGCGTCTCACTAATTCCATTTTCCATTTAGCAAAAAAAAAAAAAAAAAGAAGCCTGAAGCCAGAAATAAGCAGTCTTACCCTGAGGTTCTTGGAGTTGTTCATCCTTTCTGAAGGAGAAGCGCTTTACTTCCCCACCAATAAAACTCTCCAAAACTGCCAGGCGCGTTACGCAACCGCACTGCCCTGTCAGCGTCCCAGAGGCAACGAAGAAGACCTTAACTCAGTTTTTCCCACCGACGAGCCTCCATTTACAGCCAAAATTAAATGTGAGCGACAAAAGAAAACGTCAGCTCAAATATCCCACGTAAAGCTCCCAGTCACCCCCACTGTCTCTTTTGGGAACGTCGGCGGTCATGCGTTTGAATCCCTCTCTGCAGCCTTCATAAGACAAATCTTCCTCATATCCGTCGTCGCAGTCCAGGACTAACACACATTCACGCACGCACGCACGCCAACACACGCAGCCAGAGGAAGGATAAAGACTGACCGACTGATGGACCAACCGAGAGCCGTTCCCGAGGAGGCGGGAGTGAGTGTGTGCGTCCTAATGTGTGTGGAACTGGGCGCAAACAGAGCAGAGTGAAATGCCATTGAAAGTCGATGCAGCGTCCAGCAGGGATCTCCGCGGGTCTTTAAGGAGCATGATCCCAGCTCAGTGTGTTAGCCGAGAGAAACGTGGGCTTTGCGCTCCGTCCAATTCTCTCTACACAGACACACTTCAGTGTTTCCTTTCCCATGACAGAGTGACAAAAAGGAGCTAGCAAATTTTAAAGTTGCCACTAGCATCTACTGTTGCACCACACCGCCCACTGGCTTCCCCCCTCTTGTTTTTCAAGATATGACGAAATTTTTTTGCCCCCACAGGGCACATGGTCAGAGCTGGTTGGATCATTTTGTTCTGTTTGATTGTCAGAAATATACATACAAATAAATCTAAGAATATGGTGCATTCAGCCCCAGCCACTCTTCACTCCAGTAGTCTTTTTTTTTTGCTTGCCTGAATCAGCTTTGAACATCTAGGGACTGAAATTGTAGCTGAAATTCAGTCATAATGGATGTCGGCAAACATAACTTTTCCAAGTCTTGCCACAGATTCAGGATTATCGTTAAATATGTGGGTGTGTTTACGTCTGTTGTTCAACTGGGAAACGAATCTCTGCAGCTCCTCTAGAGATACCATGGGCTTGTTGGCTGCTCCACAGCTTCATGCTGTATTTGACTGGTCACTCAGTTTAGGTGGACAAGCAGTGATCTCTGACAAACCTCAGAGGCTTTCACAGAGCCACTTTTCAGATAATTTTTGGTACAAAAAAGAAATAATATTAATAATATTAAATAATAATAATTGCCCTCACAATTATGTTCTACTTTGTTTTGACGCATTACATAAAGTACCAAGAAAATACACAGAAGTTTATGGTTTTATGCTTATAGCATGACAAAATGTGAACACGCCCAAGGCACATTAATACTTCAGAAAGTCATTGTATATGAAATATTACGCAGCTAGATGTCCTTATAGTAAGGAGGACGTATTTCTTTGGTGTCTTCAGCTACTTACTAAAAATCCCTAGATTCATGGAAGTGGTAGTGTTGAAAATAATTTCTACTTCAGTCATAAATGTCGTCTAATGTGAAGACATCAAGGTGACTACAAATAACAGCCATCTTTATCAAGTTATGTCTGCAATTACACTCACTCTGCCTCCCTCTGCTTTTAGCATTTCCCATACCAGCGCACTTGGATGTAGATGTGCAGTCGAGCGCATCGCCTTGTCCGCTGGTGATATATGGGAGTGATTTGCGGGCGAACAGAAAGGAAAACACACACTAGCCATTTAAAGGTTATGTGTGGGAATTTAAGCAGGGAGGTAAGAATCAGCTGGGTGCTCGGCCCCAGGAAGCCACTGCTGGAAAACACATAACGGACTTATTTTGGAAGCATAGGAAGAAAACCGACCTCTGTTAGGAAGTTGGTTCTGCACCAAGCATTGTTCCAATTTTTCAAATTATTTCTCTAAATATCAGCAGAGCAAAATGAAAGCTAAACGTTGTTTGATTTTGTCTTTTTTTTTCCTTTATTTTTGTTTTTTGTTTAGAGATGGGAGAGAAAATTCACAGCATTTGTTTTGTTGCTTGTGGGTGAGCAGAATAGTGGCATGCAGTCCAGAGATACAAGCAGCTGAGGTGTAGGAGGATGGGAGAAATTCTGTTTGTGGGCAGACTTGGCTATTAGAAAACAGAGCAACACAGTCCATCTCATTAAAGAGCCATTACATCAGTGCAAGAATGCAGCACTTTACCTCCAGGTAACAGGACATTCCCACAGAAGCTGGAGTCACAAGGTAATAATAGGGCTGTGACATTTTTTTTTTTTTTACAGTTTTGGTCATCAGCACTCTTAAAATAAATCTCTTTCTCTTCTTACATGCAACAGAAAAAAAATTAGCCTTGATAATCAAGGACTTAAGAGCTGTAAATATCCTGGAGTTAATCAGATTAAAGCTTCACAAACAACTGCGTGTGCAAGGCAGCAAGGAATATAGTGTAAGTGCTGGTTCAAGCATTTAGGTGAGTCACACTACTGCCCTAGTGCAACATCAATCTACTGTACTAACTAACATCTGCTGAATCAAGAGGTCTAGTTATAAAATAAAACCAAATAGGGAACTTCTCTTACTTTCTCTTTGCTTTGTAACTCCAGTTATGGCTGAATGGATGAGTGTTTAACAGTGACTTACACTTGTATTTTTTATCCCTTGAACCTTCTTCGCATTCATTTTGTTGTGTTTCAACCACAAACTTTAACTAACTTTATCATTAGAGCCACAAAAAGCAGCACACCACAAAGAGAAAATGTAAAGTGGAAGAAAATTGAGGCAGGGCTTTGAAATTGTTTCCCAAATAAAAATATGGAAAATGTTTCATTCACTTGTATTCAATGTTCTTCACTTTGACAACTGTGCATATAATCAAGTACAAACAGTTGCGTTCAGAAGTCTTGGAAGAGTATAGTGCTAGTAAAAAGGTGTCAACTTATGGTTGGGCAAAGATAGTGCAAGTAAAGAAGCAGCCAAGAGGCCCACGATAACTTTGGAGGAGCTGCAATTGTGTGCTCAAATTTAGATTTACTGGAAAAGTTTTATAAAATTAATCTATACATGAAGAAAGCAACTCACTGTGCCTTCTTCAGGAGGATCAGTGAAGCTTGCTAGATGTGATGGGAGGGCGAATGACATCTATAACCTGGAAGAAAACCTGTTAGAGACGGCAGGTTACCTGGGACTGGTGTGGAGGTTCTCGTCCAAGCAGGGCAAAGACCTTTATAACAGCCAGAGATACATTTGAGTGGTTTAGATTAAAGCACACTCAACTGGCCCAAAGTTCAGGCAAAAATCAAATCCGGAGTTAGTGGTAAGACTGAAAAAACTTCACCAGTGCTCCCAATCTAATCTGACAAAGAAAACAGGGACAGAATTTTTCATCTTTAGTTGTACAATGCTGATGGAAACACACTGTAAAAGACTTGCAACTGCAATCACAGAGAAATATGACAAATGCATGCCAAATGTTTCATATTTATTTGTACCAAATTTGAAAACCATAGATTATTACCTTTCTATTTCACAATGATGTGCTGCTTTGCATTTGCCTATCACATAAAATACATTTATGTGTTGACAAGTTGAAGTGAATACTCTTGCAAGGCACCATAAGTCCCACATTTTAAGAATAATACGTTCCATCAGCCTGACTAGCCTTGCTATGCCGTCTGACTCTAAAGCACTTCCTATTGACTCACCAACAGCGCCTTTCCCCCCTCAGACCTGTGTGTTTCTTCCTCTGTGTTCCAACTAAATGTCCTTCTTAAGATTACTTCCTTCCCAACAAAGATAAGGGAGCCTCACATGTGTCTATCTATAGAACATGTTTCTGAATCACTGCTGCCCATTGTCATGTTTTCACAGCGTTAGATGAGAGTGACAACATACGGCTAACAGTGACCTAGAGGAATGAACACACATTATTCCCAAAGGAGAAAGACTCTGCCTGGTGTTTAAGAGCTGACCCTATAAGCCCTCTGTTGGCCAAACGATGGCATGGCAGCCTCTTCAGGATTTTTCACTCGTCTCCCTCATGCTCACAGCTAACTTCTGCCTTCTTGTCTGAGAAACTCTATCTTTATTGTCAGGTGTCTGTTGTGGTTTTGTTTAACACATGGACGGCAAAAGGATGACAAGATCAGTTTTCCTCCCGGTGTCAGAGATGCTGAGTTTCTTCACAGCTGTTCGCAGGCATGACTGTTGCCTAACCACAAGTATGCTGACAGTGGATTGAAGCCAGATCCCAAGCGGACATCAAAGCAGTAGGAAAACTATTTTTATTGACATACTGTAGCAGTGAACCTTTCTTGGGTTTTAAGACTCAAGTAACTAGCATGTCTAAAAGTAGTTTCCTCACTGTACAGTTACGTTTTAGGCAGCAAAAACCCACTAGGTTAGAGATTTATCACCTCTTTAATCCTACTATGGAGCACACAGCCTCAGGAGGACAACTGTGTAGTTCGTCAGTACTTTGACTGTTTTACATCAGCAGGGATCACATCCAGAGATAAATATAAATACTGACTAACAGTCTTCATGCAGCTCACTGTGACAGCTGTAGATACCAACTGCAAAGACCTGGATGACCTGCATGTGTGAGTTATCATGTACGCCTAA
The DNA here is from genome assembly GCF_019740435.1 of Gambusia affinis. Classification (NCBI taxonomy): domain Eukaryota; kingdom Metazoa; phylum Chordata; class Actinopteri; order Cyprinodontiformes; family Poeciliidae; genus Gambusia; species Gambusia affinis. The sequence continues at coordinate 12,522,559 of NC_057870.1, forward strand.
AATGGTGTCCAAAAATAATCGGCTCGTGTAGTTACATAACAACCAACAGCCAGTTTTTGACCGCTCACATACTGAGCAATGACACATAGGAGCTAGGTGTAACAGTGGGGCTGACAGGGGCTTTTGGTCTGGTCGTCAACCAGTCATATTGAGACGCCTTGAGTAGGACAAAACACTAGGAGACCTTGACCTGTCTCCCAGTCAGACAGAGTTAAGATAAGGTGGATTAACCTTTTCATCTCTTAAGGATCACTGGATTAAACTACTTGGACAGACATGTCTGAAAACAAGAGGAAGCTGATTTTCTACAGCAGTTTCCTTAATATGAGGGCAATGAACCTACAGAAACCAACCCGCTTTTAAAAAATGCTTCATGTCATTTCTGTGTGATTTCTGAAAGGACCCAGGGGGCGAGAGATATTGAAGTCAACCTAAGCAAGGCAGCCACAGCGTAGCAAAGATGACGCCTTGCACCAAAAAACAATCAGGAGGGGAGACATGTTCTGGCATTTCAAGTTGGCTGTGCACATCCCTGTTTTTGCAAGGTTTGAGCACCCACCATAAGTGATGTTTGCAAATCAGGAAGAGCCACAGAGTGGTGTCTGGACTTTGGCTGGTTTCTGCAAGATTATGCATAGTATATTATGACCACAAGAGGAGGCACATTTGATGCCTCCTCTTGTGGAAAAATAGCACTTATAGCCGTATTAATAATATACTTTTTATCAATTCTTCTTCTGCTAAAACAAATTGAAAAGAGACAGGTTGTAGTGACATCTACTGCTTAAAATGAGAACTCCAGTCAGTGCCACCCATCATCTGTTCTGGTGTTGATATGCATTTAAAATAAGAACATCATTGATGGACTTCTATTTTCTGTGTAAATATTTATTAGTTGTTTTGCAAATAATCAGATAGTGAATTTTAAAGGTTAATAAAACTGTGTTTGCAGCTGGTAAAACCTTTTTAAAATTTGAAGAAAATGGTAAAGATGGAAGCTATTTTCTTCTTGGCCTCTCTCGAACTAGCTGCTGGCTTTAGTCCGATCTACATTTATAATTCATAGAAACATCAAGAGAGTTATCTACTGCAGTACAGTAGATATAAGATACAAGCTTCCATGTAAAACCTCATTTCAAAAACCCCTAACTAGCCCATCAAAGAGAGACTCATCTTTGCATGACAAAACTGCTGTGTGAAAGAGGCCAAAGTCAGAGTCACAGTAAGAGAAAAGACCAGCTTTTGGCAGCAACACATCATTTAGTGTCAAATTCACCAAGCCTTCAAAGAGTGTCGCTCCTCCTACAAACACCCGGCCCCTCCTAACGTGGCCCCAAGCTTTTAACCCCAAGTACCAAACATGATATCATCTAACTAGTGAGTATGACTGATCTCATCATGGTGACACAGAGTGTTGTTTTTTAGGGATGGGTGGGGTTCGGTGTTTAGGGGAATGCTCAGTCCCTCCATGCCTTTCAACACCTTGCACCACAACAAGAGGTCTCTTTCAGCTGTTTCAGGCCTCAGATTTACCACATTAAGCCCCGACTCCTGCTGCTGCTGCTCCCCTCACCTCCAGGCCTGGGATTTCCCCAGCAATAGATCCCATTTGGGATCCTTTAATACTTCTCTCCTTTTTAAGGTAAAACGTTCACAACCATCGATTTGCAAAGCAATCCCACAACCTCTCTTGCGTGTCGTTGCATTTTGTTTCGTAAATCTCAGACGGGTTTAATTAAACATGGAGACATCATCAAAGAGAGAGAACATAAGTTTAATTTGGTCCTCAAGAAACCATTAAACTTGCTGGAATGGTTGGGCACAAACTCTATACGTACTGACTTCAGCTTTCATAATCAACAAACACATCAACACACCCACTGGTTGCATAACTTTGACTCCAGTTCAGATTAATGGTGACTTAATTTTACAATCTGGCTTGCTGCTGAAAAAGCAGAAGTTGAGCGGCGGGAAAACTACAGCTCTACAAGAAACACTACTGCGCTGAACTGCAGGAGAACATGCAGCCGAGGATGGATTGTTTTAATTTAAAGAATTGTTAGTTAGAAAGCTCTTGCTCTACACTTGTTTCCCATATTGTGCTCCAGGATACTCACCCTGTAGAGAGACGTTAGATGGACGTAAAGAACATAAAAGCTAAAAGAAAAAGAGCCAAGCATGCACAAGTAGATGCATTTAAACCCACGCACATGATCCTCAAAGACACGCAAGCCAGTGAGAGAACTGACGGACCCACACTCTTGCCCACATAATGTTCTTTCATACTTTATCTCACTGGCAGGAAAGAAAACAAATACATCACACAAGCTCATGAACAGGCTGTATAAACACAAAAGTAACCAGGTACAAGCCTAAGCACATTCCCAGGAGCTCCTGATAAGCAGCCAGCAGCAAACATTGCCGCCACTACGAAACTGTAACTTTCAAGGCTATGGATACAATAACTCAGGCCCCAGGTTTTACTTAGAAATACTAAATTCAAACGGTCTTAATGCATGTTCATGACAGTGAAGCAAAAATTCAAAAACTATGTAGGGCTCAATGAAGAGGACTCAGAGTTAATTATTTTCAGGCTTTTAAAATAACTTAAATGTTATTTTAAGGGTTTTTTTTTAATATCAAAAACTGCAAGTTTGTTGACTACAGTAAAATCCTAAAAAGAGTAAAATGTTAAAAAATGATGCTAAAACAACCACCAAAAGAATGTCTTCTTTTTGCTGATCCCAAACTCAGATAAACACCGAGGGATTTTATTGGAACAAGAAAACAAACAAACACAAAAAATCAACAGAAGAAAGTTTATTAGTATTTATAAACATATTTAACGGCAGTCTCTGTCTCTCCCATAATGCAGTTCTTCTCTTCTTCACCCCATGGCACGGCCAATTAGGTAAATTATTTAGTGATGTCTTTCAAATGCTTGTAATAACTTTAAAGACAGTCAGTGTCGTACTGTGGACGTTAGAAGTTTGAATGCAGCTACGTTTCTCTGAACCCTTCATGAAACTGTCTGGATTTAGAAAAGTTGGCATGTTTTTGGAAACATTATTAAGACTTTACATTCTTAAGGGAATACACATAAAAACTGATGTCATGCTAAGTATGCTAATAACCACGGTAGTAGAAGATACTAAACACAGCTTAAAATATCAAATATCATATGTAGAAAATATCCTGTTTTACTGCTTGGCCTTCCCTTCCAAAGCTACAAAACAATATTTTGGTTGCTGTTCTTATATTTCCTACATTATACTGGGGGATAAACTAGAATTGGCTAAATTAAGTATTACTTGGTCAAAGATTTACAAAAATCAGAGATTGGTGACAAAATCCTGGTAGGTGCATGCCTACTTTAAATGATGAAAGCATCATTTTCATCTGAATGCCGCTAAAGAGATAAGCAAGGTAAAGCTATCAGGCAGCCTCAGGCAGAGAAGCAACATAAACCAATCAGCAAAGGTGCGGGGAGGCAGGTCTACAGTAGGTTCCAACAACAACATCACCTTCAGCTCAGTGTTTTCTCCTGCTCCATCTCCCGGCCCGTGCCTGCTGTTTTTCAAAGGAAACCGGATCAGCACAGAACCCAACCAGGTTTCTCCTCACACAGAGGTCCTATTTAGAAGAGCGCCGCTCCTCCTAACCGCCTCATGGGCAACGGCCAGGATGAACTACTGAGGGGCGATACAGTTTTGCGGTAATATCCATGGGAGGTATTGGGTGCGGATCCAAGGTGGGGTGCCACCTGATTCGGACTTTAGAAGGTTGAAGGGAAGCTGGCTGGAATAGCTGCGGTTTGGAAAGCAGATGTGTTGTTCCAAGCAGGAGAGCAAGGCTTGGTGTTGAGCAGTAGGTGTGTGTGATGTGACACAAAGACGCCTTTCTTGGTTACTTTTGGCATACACCGCTGAGAGAACTGCAAACAACTGTAGCAACCCAGGAGTGAAAATCTAAAAGCATACTTGATCGAAAACACACACACACAGCAAACAGACTGAGCTCACTGAAAAACCCTGCCACACGAATAAACACATGTAAAACGCTGAAATCCTGAGTGATAAGAGTAGTTTGTTTTCAAATGTATATAGCATATTGCCGGCCTGTTTCTGTTTGCAAACGCTTTCTTACTACCAAGCATACAAACAGAAGTAGTCTGTCATGTAGGAATGTGCACTGGTTCTGACATGACTTGTGTGTCCTGCTGACTTTAACACTCCTTCCACTTGTGTCTGGTGGAGCTTAATATGGAGCTACCTAAACAACCTGCCAGCTGAACCAATAGATACACACAGACTCCAAAGCACATGTACATACACACTCTGAAACACTGTGTGTTTTTTTTTTTCTTTTTACCTGCTCGCTGCTCCGTGAACCGAAGCAGTGATCCTAATCCAAATGTTGCAAGGAAAGGTGTGCAGCGAATAAAGGCTGAGGCATGTTGGGAAAGGAAATGATGAAGTATGTTTTTGGGGTTTTTTTCCACAAATGTTGAAATGAGTGAAAATAAAAGCAAATCAGTTGATCTGTGTTTGTGCCGGTTACAGCCCAGAGACACAAAGATTAAACACGTCTGGGATTTAATTATTTTTCTGTTTGTAAGAAGATGGATGATCCTAGCTTCATCCATCTTCCCATCAACCCTAATTAGTTTCTTTGTATTTGCTGATTAAAAGCACCCCTCAGCATGACAGAGCCAACACTATGTCTCACTGTGATGATGCCATATTTAGGGTTAAGTGTTGCAAATAAGGCCAAAAGTTCAGTTTTGTTATCAACACTGCTACTGTGTAGACATGAGATTTATTTATTTTTTTACTGTTCCATTGTAGATTTGGATTATATGCTGACTTTTTGATTTTATTTCTCAACAGAGCCATGTATTTTCAAGCATGGAAAAGTAAAACTATAGAATCTAAAAGCTGAGGAATATCTTTTCCCACCCACGTCCATATGAACAGAGGAAATGTTTCACAGTCACAAGCAAAATGGTGAAACAACCCCAGTATGCTTTCATGGACATGACATCATATGAAGAAGGAATAAACTGAATCAAACACTAAGTTCATTCCAAGCCGGTTACATCAGCACAGTTTCAAGCAGACAATGCATCCATCCATCTTGATTTTTTTGTTTTTTTTTTCAAGCAAATGTTTGCAGCATCTTGAACCACAGCTCTGAGACCGAATGAGGAGCCACCGTGTATATATATATATATATATATATATATATATTTATATATATATATATATATATATATATATATATATATATATATATATATATCAGTCACAGGATATTTCAGGCTGAAAAAGCATCCAAGTCGCCGTCAGAACTAAGTTTAGGTCTTTGGAGCGTGTGAGAGGTCGAGCACATGTCTTGAGTGAGCCAGCAAGAACCTGACATCTGACCCCCTCCGACCCACTCCCATGTGAGTTCCCAGTCAGCCGACGTTAGAGACGAGCTACTGCTAATACAGCATGTCAGGGTCAGCATGTCTGTGTTTGTTTAAGGACAGAAGATGTTCGGGAATTCCAACGATCTGCATTATCCATACCTCTGAGACAGACTGAAGGGCCACGCGAAGGCAGCTGAATAAATCTTGACAAGGAGGAGAATTTTTTTCTGTTGTTTATTTGTTTTTGTTTGTTTAAAACACCAAAAAAATGCAAAAGCAGTTAAGTTTCTATGCTATCTTTTGGTAATCTGAAAAGGATTTGCAACTAAATGTTTTTCCTCCTCACTCTCCAGTTTCTGTGCTTCCAAAAAGCTGTTATTACTGGGATGATCAGCCAGATAACATTCACACTTACACACAGAGAAAGAATTGTACTGTCACAGACAAAGACTGATTAACAAAGAATGGCTTGCCCAGCACAAACCCTGAATTTACAAGTTGGGTCACAAACAATGCTCAGAAACTCTTGACATTTAACTGAACAAGAAAGGCAAAAATCCTAAAAAAGAAAAGGCTTCCATGTTTTGCATGTAAGAAAAAAACATGCTTTAAGAAACCCGTAGCATTAGATATGAAACAAATTGCAAAGATTTTTCTAATCTTTGAACGTTTTAAAATGTTGTTATGTTACAATCAGCATCGTAAAGGCCAAGGGATACAGTAAATATATCAGGGAAAACATCAGAAAAGTCTCAAGTAGAGTGAGGTCATGCACAGGCTGTGGACATCTCACAGAGTGGTGTTCAATCTATTATCTGAAATGAAATCTCTGGAGGAGCTCCAGACATCCACAGATCAGGTGGGAAGCTGCCAACAACAGGACGACTATTAGTCATGAGATCCACAGCCAAACCTTTAGTAACAAGTGGCAAGAAAACAACCATTGTTAATGGAAAAGCAATAGGAAGTCCCGTTTGGAGTTAGCCACATGCCGTTTAGAGGACATAACAAGGATGTGGAAGAATGAGCCAAAATTTAACCCTCTCTGCATACAGGATGTGGAAGAATGAGCCAAAATTTAACTCTCTCTGCATACAAAGTAGCACATCAGCCAGAAAACATTTTTTGCTTGGTGAAACATGGTTATGGCGGCATCATGCTGTGGGGATACTTTTTCAGGAGGGAGAGAGAAATGGTTTAGTCAAACCTATCCAGGAAAACTAAAGCAGTTTCTTGTCCTGCGTTATTTGCTTCGTCCAGAAGGTCTGGGCTCGCGGCTATTGAGAAGCGATTACTTCCTGGAGGCGTGGACTCTCTCGAAGTTTTAAATGTTTCCACATCGCTAAAGCTTGGCCATGATGTGAGCAGCTTTGTTCACTCCCACTGCTGCCATCGCTAAAACTACAGGCAGAGCACAATTCTAAAATAACGCAGAAAATTGACGGCATTGATCCCAACTTCTCCTTCGGTTTGCTGATGGGCCCAGTAGAAAATCTATTGGACAATCCACTTCCATGGGAGAAAGCCCAGAATGTGATGTGAAACGAGATTTTAATTGAGCAGAATTGCCCAGGAAGTCAATGGTCAGGCAACAATCCAGGAGGAAAACCTGTAGAAACTTTGCAACACTGGGTGAGAGCTCCACCATTATGCATAATAAAGCCCCTGAATATAGTTTAATAATGGGACGGTTGAGATCAAAGAAGCATGAATCAAATTGTTCCAGTCAAAGTCCAGACTTTTGCAAAATTGTGGCAAGAGTATACTCTTGCAACAGAAAGTATCTGTGAACATCTATCTTCTATAGAAGACAGATGTTCACAGATACTTTCTATCCAACAGGGGAAAAAAATGACCCATTTTACAAAGAGTGGGTCAAAGTTTCAGGCTCTAGATGTTAGAGACAAACTCAAATTCTAATGGCAGTGAAAGGTGCTCCTGCAAAGTATTTATTCAGAGAGGGCTGTTAACAAATTTGCAAAACATTTTCAGAGTTCCCCTTCCTTATATATTTCTTGCTGTCGGTCTATCACATAAAATCCCCCCAAAACACAAAAGAGTTCACGGCTGTGGTTTGACAAAATCTTAAAAAGTTCAGTGTTTAGAAATACTTCTGCGAGACACTGTATATCTGCATTTTTGATAACAGGAAGTGGTGCATGTGTTTCTTTTATTTGGCATTTTCAGTGACATTTACTTGTCTCTCCCAGTGGTGGTGGACATAATTACACACGACCATTTCCTGTTTCCCATCAACTATAACCCCCTCCCCCTTTTTGAGGCAAATCCTGTATCCTGTGGCAAAATTTCTCTTTTTTGTTTTTTTGGCAATTTATGTACAATTAAAGTAGTGACATTGCTGCCCAGGGTGCCTCACAGGGGAGGCAGAAGGAAGAAAAGAGTGGAGCAAAGAATGCAACCAATGCTATTATTCCAACAGACTTGTTAAAACCTGAAGAGCAGAAATTTAACGTCCCACTGAGTGCAAAATTGCAAAAGAACATATTCCAGCACTTACACAGCCTTTGTGCACACCTGAAAAATGGAGTGACGTAATGTGTGAATATTAATGTCTGTATAAGTCGCAAACCTACATGTGTAAGCTTGTGCCTTGGGTGGGAGTGGTTTTGCAGAAAACTGCTATGCTGTGGCGTGAAAATGAGAGCAGCAGAGAGAGTTTACAGTCAATAACTGCAAATTTTAATTACCCATTCTTTCTTTTTTTTCTAAAATCCCCCACAGCTTGCTGAAATTACAGTTAGACCGTGGGCTGTGCAGCTCTGCCACATACAAAGAATCTCACTGTTTAATAAACCCACCCATAGTGAGGAGAACTGCAGCGTGATGAGGGGAACAACAGAGTGGGTGACCAAATGAAATGTGTTTCTGAGCAAAGAAGAGGCCATGTTGCATCAAAAGTACCCAACAAAGTTTTGGGTTCTTCTCAAAGCAGATAGTTTGACTTGTGGAAGACACCCCTCACCTTTGAGCTCCTTCTGAAGGGGAAAACGTAACACAGGAGTTTTCTCACATGACTAAATAAAGATTTTCTATCTTGTTATAATACATTTAACTGAATTAGTAAAATTAAGCTAAAATTGAGAGTGAAATGCAAGATCTCCAGAAAGACATTCCTACGTTCCACCATAATGCCCTAGATTCAATTACCAGACAAGACAGCATTTTTACAGCCCATGTCTGGGCAGTAAATAAGTTTATCATCAAACAACAGTTAATGCGATTACAGCTTGATCAGATCATTCTTGGAAAAAAATGAGGAACCCATGATAGCTGGTTTGTGGCAGCGCATTACAGGCCACCAAAACCCTCCAGAAACATTGCTTTTTTTTTTTACTGCACCCTCATGTGAAAGTAGCTTTGAAGCTCAAGATTTCAAAGATGCTGCACAAACTAAGAAAGTTGATGTGGTTCATGCAAACATGATCAAGTTACTTCGCAGTCACAGATCAAGGGTTCAATCTTCAAACTCTAAACTGTAGAGTTAAAAAAAATCCCAATCTGTGTTATATTTCTGACCTTGTTGCAAGGCTGAGGGTTTTATCCAACTCACTATTCCAAGTTGTTCATCTTCAAAAGATGTTAAGGTTTCTAGCATGTTTTTAGAGTGTGGAAACTTATCAGACTAATCCTGTGCATGCAGGAGGGGAACATGCAAACTGAGCTTTTAGTGATTCCAATATTGCTCGTAGACAATTCAATAGATCAGGTAGCTCTGCATCTGGTCATTGCATACTGCAGGAGAGACTCCTTGAATTCATGAGTGTGTAAAACGACAACCTGTAAATAAGGATGAGGTTTCCTATATTCTCTTTTCTTACAAAACAAACTGGGTCATAAATTTTGACCCAGTGTTTTGGTTCAAACTACCCCACTTCTGCCTCCACAGCACAAACTCATTGTCTAAGTTAAAGACCCAGCAGATTAGACAAAGATGCTGACAAGGACCAGAGAGCGAGCACACATTACATCTCTGCACTAGTTTTAAAAATTACATTATTAAACTTTTATGAGTCCAGATGAAATAGAAAAAAAGCAAAGCTTATAATTAAAATTTCCTCAACAGTGCCAGTGACTATAAGTTTAACTTCTCTGTAAAATCTGGGGAAAAAAAACAACTGCTAATTCCTTAGCTATTTCCTCTGAGATGACTGAAACACAGATTGTGTGGATTAGCAAAATTATGGCAAAAAAAACTGCTTACATGCTAAAACATTTTTTCCCCCATTTTCCCCTTCTCTCTCACACACACACGCTCACTCACAATCACACTGGGAGTCATGGAGGCCATGCGTGCAGCTGTGGACTGTGTGTGAGCCCCAGCTGAAAGGGGAGACAGTAAAAGAGAGAGATGGATGACATGTGGGGTTGTTTTCTATCTACCATCTGTGAAGGAAGAGACCAAGCTAGCGTCAGTCTGACTGGTTTGTCACACACACACATTCTTTAAGAAGCTCCTCTGTGTGTACCAGTCCAAACCACAGCAGCATGTTGTGTCAGTTGACAAAGAGATTCACTGGAAAGCCTCAGAAAGCTACAATGTGACAATGCAAGCCCACCCATCTCTTCTGTCTAATAAAACTGGCCAAAAGTGAGAATTTACCTGCAAGCTGAGAGCAATCTGACGGATGTACATCATGTTGAGGTCCTCCAGTATCCAAAGTTTTTCCTCCATGTCTGCGTATTTATCATTTGGCATCCTTTGTGCAGGTGGAAGCAAATAAAAGAAAAAAATGCTTCTTTTTGAGGGTGAATTACAGGATTCCAGTCCACTATCCTGCTGAAACCACTGTAGAGAACTTCATCTTTACTTCCATGAGCAAAACTCGTGCGCAAGAGTTCCACTCTCCATCCAACGCGAGACTGGTAACTCCGAGGAGAGAGGAGAGAGCAAGCTGGGGTCTCCTCTCCTCTCCTACTTTTCATGCGCACAACAAAAATCCTTGTAAACACCCACAGTAAACAGCGGGGGAAGAATGGAGCCTTTTTTCTTCTTCTTCTTTTAAAACGGAGCTCTTCTTCTTTGTGTCCCAACTGTGAACGTGGTGTGTCCTCTGTGACTGGAAGCCTCTCCACAAAAGGGCATCGCCTCTGCGGGAGCAATCGGCACAACTACTCCACTGTATCAGTGAGCGCGTACGCGCCTTGACGCTCCTCCGGCTGCTCGGTGTTAAATTAACCCCTAAGACGCGCTTCGGGCAGCAGGAGCGAACTTTAAAAGGAAAGAAAACAGAGAAAAGGGGAGGAAAGAGATATATTGCTCTCCTTCAAACCAATAAACACCGCAAATGCCAGAGCAGAACGCAGCCGCAAGAGGGTGGAGAGCTTTGTTCTTTATTACGCCCTAATGGAGGGAATTTGAACCATGACAGCTGGGGCTCCGTATCATCGGATAAGGCAGCATGAACTATAAAGTAACACGGACCCCAATTAAAAACAAGTCTTGATATTTAATACAGAAACAGGTTTTTTCTTCCTTCCTTCTTTGAGACAAAATTGTATATATATTAAAAAAATCCGAAAAAAAGATTCTGGGGGAAAAAAAAGTGATTTTCTTGGGCGCAAGAAAAAGCATATCAGGAGCACAGAAAATACAACATCCGTCTTCTGTTCTCCAGCTGTTGTGTGTGAGAAGTGTGCGTCCCCCGGACAAAATACGCAGACCACAAATCGACCCCTCCACAGGAAATAACCGCCATGTTGCGGGCCACTGGCCACTGAGTCAGATTTATAACAATTGCACTCATTCCAGAACCATTTAAATTTAGTGAGGTGTATTTTAGAACCCATGGGTGAAGGGAATGTAACTTTTTTGTTCAAAGATCACAAGCCACGCTGAGTTTTAAAGTGTCTGTAATAAATGAAGAATAATTTAGTGACCTATTAACACTTTGAAGTTTCTGCCTTTGTTGTAATTTAAACTGGAACCCATTCTCTATTTACCATACCGGTACTAAGAAACAGGACTAGACATGGTGCCGCCCTGGGCAAAATGTCACACTGCCAATATGTCGTGAGAAGGAAATCCCTCGCTGGTCATTTCTACTGATGGAAATCAGAATTCCAAAATTGAATTCTCAGCACATATTATGCTGTGAAACCTCCGTTCTCCATGCTGAACATGTTTCTTCAGTGTTTTAAAAGCACAAAATGTTACATTGGTATTTCTTACAGTAGTTGTCACTCCAACAATTAGGAAATAGCACTCATTTTCTAACTCGCAACAACAACATGACTCAGGTGTGATGGCATCCCCTATTACAAGGCCTGACTTCCATGTTAAATTAAATGCATCGCAAGCCCAAACATGCATTGGACAACACTTTTGCTTTGCCCCAACAATTCTTTTTGCTCAAACAACACAAATTCCCCCATATTTGCCTTTCCATCACCCCCAGAACATGTGCTGTAAACCTTTTCCAAACGCAAACATTGGAAACAAAGGGGCTCTGAGAGGCTTTTCGCCTCACAGGAGGAAACCCAAGGGGACAAAGAAGCAAACAGCTGGATCATTTCCCTCACAAAGACACCTCTTCCCTGCAGGTTTTATGATCAACCAGCTAAGCTGTGACAGGCAGCAACAGCTGGAGAGAAGACTGAGATTTACTGTTCCCGGGGAAGTCAAAGTGGTTCAGAAAACATTCTGAAATTTGTGTGTGCATGCGCTGCATACTGTGTGTTTGTCAGAACTTCTGCTGAACTGGGAGAAAAGCTTAAAACCTCAGACGAAGCTTAATGGAAGTTAAAACATTTAAACTTTTAAAGGGTGAGGCAAAGCAAATTTTCTAAGCTAATAGCTAGACTCTTCAGCGGAAATAAATGAAACTCACTTGAATTACCGTTTGTCACCTACTGAACAATATTTCATGGTAAGGTCTAATGCAACTGATCAGTGTCATCTTGAGTACATCCATTTATATATTTTTTTACATGCATGCAGATTTGTACCATTTAAAGTTCTGATTTAGCTTCACCATCCACGGCTGGGACCATTATGACTTGGGGAAGATTGAAGTTAAATGTGAAGTTGAATACCTCGCAACTTAAGATTCTGCTGGATAATATCTGTAAAGATCAGACCACAATACACGTGGAAGCAAACATCAACTAAGACTGATGATCCCACTGTATTCTTCTTCAGGCTTTCCATCAGCCCACCAGAAGCATCTTGAACCATAAAACTGCTGCATGTTAATCCCCTTCCAGTATAAATACAAAGACTAACAGGACAAAAGCCCACAAGCTGAACAAAACCAGAAGAAAATAACTATTATCTCAATGACAGGTCCTGTTGGCAGGCAGACAGGCAGCTGACTCAAACAGTTCTGCTGCTTCTTAGCCCAGAGCCAGAGAGGGTGAGGAAAAAAGAAAGAAAAAAAACGGTACTAGTAGGATTAGTAGTGGAAAGACCTAACACCTTTCAGCTTCACTGGGTTTTCTGCCTTGTTAGACGGTCACAGGCCATTGATGGGATGATGGGTGGATTAGCAACATGTGACTGTGGAACAGCCAGTTGTGATAGTCAGCTGCTGTGAGGATGTTGTTAGAGCAATCCAAATCATTTTCGATCAAATAAGACAAAAAGTTTGATCAGAAAATAACATTTGCGTGAAATCTGAGAAAAGACACTGATTACAAATTACACAAGCTGACCCTTGCATAATAAGCTCCCGGAGGGCTGTGCTGCTTTCGAGACAAAGCCCGGAGCTTTGTTGTTTCTGAACGGATGTGTGGAGGAATATGGATAACTTCCCCCTGCATGACGCTAATCAGCTGGAGGAAGCAGAGTGCACTCAGAGCTCAGGGAGCGTTTCAGAAGGAAGGTGGTTATATATAGTATTTTCAGTGCAACAAAGGAGAGGAGAAAGATTTTAGTTTAAAGACACTTAAGTCTCATTTAAAAAAAACAAACATTATAGACTGATTAAGAGGGAGGAAAGAAAGACTATAGATGAAAATCAAAACAGACAGTATAAACAAATTCAACAAAATAAAAATGGCCACAATAAACAAGTTGCTAAATGAGTCCATTAAGAAAATTAAGAAGTTAAAACAATTGAAATTGTGACAAAAAAAAAGAGATCACTTCAAGAGAACAGCAGCAAAAATCAACCGGGGTCAACAAGCCTTTATAACAACATGTCACAGTCAGCGGTTCCAATTTGTGTCAAGCTCTTAATAAATGAAAACAGTTACAGGAAAAAGGTTTCAAAAGTTCATCAGTCTGTGTGAACAAAGAAAATTAGGAGTGAATTTTGTCAAAGCCTTAACACAACTCCTTTACTTCATAAGATTTATTTTCTGTACATCAGACTCAAGACCAGCGGGTCAAACTTGGCCACAGAAATAGAACTTCAAGATTACAGTCGTGTGCTTAAGTATTATTTTATCAGTCAAATCAAATCAGTTTTAATTTGTCTAAAATCTAATTACTTGTGGCAACCGGTCATTTAAGGAAATTTATGATTTTGAAATCAAAGTTATAATGAGTTTGACACCCATGGTCTAAAACATTAACTTTATTTTCTGGGGCCATATTGTGCTTTTGGATTTCAACATTTGTAATGACATAATACCATAACTCCAAACAAAACCTAATTATTTTTCTCCAAATGAAGAAGCTGCTAACTTAACTTTAGAACTACGCAAAGCAAAAAATCCTTTAAGAACAAGACCATAAAAAGGCCTTTTTACAGGATAATTTGGTGCAGCTGACTGGCTTAATCAAAACTCATAATCTGAAAGAACAATTTAATGTATGGTTATTGAAATTAGAAAAAAAACATATCAATTTCAGCTCTGACTTACTAGGACTAATGGCACAAAGGAAAGTGAAAAATGTTGGCTAACGAGTTTTTGTCACAAACCAAAAGGCAGCTTCCACGTCACCAGCCCTCATTACCTCACAATACATTAAAGAAACTTTTATTGTGAAGGTTATGAAGGTTTCTATATGAGAGGATAAAAGCTGTCTTTAGTTCCCTGCTGTGTGTGGCAGCAGAAAAGGGTAGGGAAACACACCAGGGCTTCAGGGAGCCAGACCCAAAACCACAACAAAGACGTCTGACTGTCATCTGAAAACTAAACCCAACGCACCTCCTACTCATTCAAAACACACACAGACGCACAGAAACGCAAAGCTATATTTGCATCATAAACACACATTTTAGACGTAAATAGACACAACATGCTCAGAGCAACTCCAACGGCAAAGGGCTGTGGCAAAACTGCCTCAAAAGAGGAAAGATGCAGCTGATGAAGTTTGTGATTATACCCCACCAAGTTCTCCCTGCTGTTTCTCATAGAGCAAAGTTGGTAAATGAAAGGCAAGACTAAACAAAAGAGTTTCTCTGAGTATTTTTGCTCTTTCACACATAGGACTAGAAAAAGGGACAGCAATAAAAAAAAAAACAACCAGTGAGAGGTCTAAAGAATCTCAGATCCTTTTTCTGTTACAGAGCCAAGTGGGTTACGGTACTTCAGGGCTTGCTATATGGGTCTCTGTAAATTTCTTTCATCTGCTGAACCTTGGTACCATTCTTGTTAAACACAAATTGGATGGATTTAGATCATAATTATCTGAGAAAAACATTATGTTTTGGTCCTCATGAGAAACAGTATGAAACACATATAAAAGGTTGATTTTAGAAGGACACTTTCTTTAGACTAGTAAAATCCCTTTATATAAGCTAGCAATTAGCTAGCCATTGTAAAATCTGTTCTTAAGATTCATGTTGGTTTCATACAAATATTAACAGTTTGTCCTATTATGGTTGTATTGTTTTCCTTATATTTATGACTGACAGTCTTATAGATATCTTTACTGGTGTATGTATATTTTATGTATATACAGTACAGACCAAAAGTTTGGACACACTGTTCTGTCCAAACTTTTGGTCTGTACTGTATATGTTCAGCAATTTGGTCGGTAATTAAAGTAATTAGCTTGGCTTCATTGAAAATGCCATGCTTGTACAGCACTACAGAGCTACACAGAAACAGGACAGCATTTTAAAGTATTCAGCAGTAAAATAATAATAAAGAAAAGAAGTTAAGAGATTTGGAAAAAAATGCAAGACGTTGATTACATTAGGTTTGCTGTGTTGGTACATCTGTTCACTTTAATGAGATCAGCCTCAGTTGTGAAATTGAACGCTTTCAATGAGTAACCCGGTTCTCCCCCCCCAACCCCCCCTCACAGAAGGTCAATTTTCAGTTTACAAGATGAAAAACTTGCACATTGACAGCTGCAAAGTCATAGCTCAAGCCTGGAGACAATGTAATGACCCAGTAACTCTTGTCAG
This sequence comes from Gambusia affinis, assembly GCF_019740435.1. Classification (NCBI taxonomy): domain Eukaryota; kingdom Metazoa; phylum Chordata; class Actinopteri; order Cyprinodontiformes; family Poeciliidae; genus Gambusia; species Gambusia affinis. The sequence continues at coordinate 12,538,294 of NC_057870.1, forward strand.
CAGTCTGCCTTGTTATTAGGAGGATCAGTTTCACTGTGCTAACCAGTCTGGGTCAAGTTCTACTGTAAGATCTGTGAAACGACCAAGACTTAATCATCAAAGCTTGAGCAGCTTGTAGAAAAAAAGTCAGAGGACTGATCGTAAATCACTAGGCAGATATTTTTCTTTAGCTGAAAAGAAGGGATGAGTGCGTCACAGTCATTGGGGAGTAGACTCAATCTTATCATTGACTGGAGCAAAAATATATAGATGATTCCGCATCAACATCATCCCCTGTGTGTGAGTAGCCCTAAAGGAAGCACAAACACACACACACACACGCACACAAACACGCATTTTCACCCTTAGAGACAGTTCAGCAGTTTGCTTGCTTCCCAGAATCATTGCTGACTTTCAGGAACGCTACCTCAGCCTTTTACCAAAGTCTGCAGAAACTCATCCCTCTGAGGGAGCGGACACTTCAGTGGAAGAGAAACTTGCTCATTAGGAGATTCATCTCCATTGATTTCTGCCCTCAGGGGCACAGGCTCTGCAATATCACAGACGTAGAGTGTGACTGTAAGAGGACAGGTGCGCAGAGGCTATTCATTTACACTTAACAGTGCGAATGATCTCTTGAAATGACTATTAATGACTGTAAGGCATGAGGAGTATAAAGCAATGTCAAAATGTGTTCAGAGAGGTGAGCAATACCAGAGAAAGGTCACTTAGAGTAATGCTGAAAATGTTATGGAGCAATGGCGCCCTCTGCAGGTTGGCAGTGTCAACATCAGACGACAACACGATTATTTTTATTAATATCACAACACGGACATGTGTGTTGGTATAGTACAGTCAACATTTACAATCAGAACACACTCATGGAGAGAATGTTAATGTTTTTCTATGTCACACATTCCTAATTATTTCCAGCTAAAACAGGCATGCAAAAGATGAGCTTCACCAGCGTATTTAATAGACAAAAAATAATGGTATAAAGAAATTAATTCACACAAGAATTATTTAAAATTTCTGCCACATTCTATTCCATGTTTCTATCTGAACTTGCATCTCTGGGGTGCACTCTGCAGTAACCCTTCAAACATGTAAAAAACTAAACAGGAACACCAGCATCTGCATTATCCATATATGAAACTTAAACAACTGTGGAGAGGACTCACAGGAAACTGTAATTCAAAATGGCAGGGACGAATAAAAGCAAACCTTTTTTCTTTTTTTGTCAGGAAGAGCATGTGAGAAAAACATTTTGAGGGTATATTTTCAACAATACGTCTAAGGAACATGAAGTTAAAAATTTTAAATGAAAAATGATAAACAGTTTTGTGATCAAGTTTCAGTTTCATGCTAAATTAATTTCTCATTAAAGTGTAAATTTCAATAAAGCGTGAAATTGTTGGTTTATGTCTTAATGTTAAATGTGACATCACGCCTCTAATTTATCTTTAGTTTTCTATAAATTGGAACAGCATGGGACTAAGGATTAGCCTCAACCAAATTGACAGGTAATTATTTTGACTATATCATCATTTCTCTGCATATTCTCCAACTCCCAGCTGATTATTGGATTTAAGCATATGAGCTAATGTGTATTTATATAATAAGGGAGGGTGTGGTCTAAGGATATCAACACTCTATTCTCAAATGTACAATTTTTAACCAAGTTCTTTAGAAAAAGAAAAACTTCACAGACTCTGAAAAGTTATAATTTATATAGCCTTCCAAAGGGATGCAGCAGCACTCTTGGTATTTCCAATCTCATAGAACCAATGAACATTTTGTTGTAAGTAGACAGAGCCGGTCAAACAGAACTGAGAAGACCCATTTAAATGAAAAAGTTGACATAAATTTGCTGTGTTAAAAATTGTTCCTTCTTCCCATTCAGTCTGACTTACCCAGGTATGGATTTTCTTGCCAAAATGACATCATTTCCTAAGTTGTTCCAAGCTATACCATTTTAAGTCACTCATTTATCCACGCAGTACAATCTACATCAACATGATAACGTTTCCTAATCGAGAACACAGAGCTGGTGCCCCGTGCCTTCAGGTACAGACAAAAACAGAAAAGTAGCAGAGAACCAATGGAGATTACCGCTGAGGCAGCAGGACCAACACAAAGACAAGATCTGACATCCCACCGTCTGCTACACCAGGCTCAGCGAGCAAACACATTTAAACATGGACATGCTGGCGGGAACGAATATACTGTGCAGCATGCAGGGAACAGGGGGACATGCATAATAGACCCATCTGGTCCCATAAAGTCAAACACCTGTTCTGCATCAACAACACAGACAACATCATTGGCACTTGTGCCCCCTTTCCCACATCCTTGCTGCATTCAGGGTACACAGGGAAACACGGCCATTCGAGACACTAAACTATTTAGAAGAACCGCAAGATTATATTGGCAGTTGTTTTATATCCTCAGTGAGCTTGCCCAAACCGAAAACAATACGTCAGATCAATCCAGGAACGGACTTTGCACACCTCACCTACCACTCACCCATACGAGCACCTTTAAACATTTCATTGTATTGATTCCTTTCACTGCACATTCCTCTTTATGAAAGAGAGGCCCTGATTCCATCTGCTCTCAGGGTAGAGTCAGTTGGTGATATGATGTACAGAGTAAGGGATAAAGAGCCCCTTTGTGTGCAGGAAAATGAAAAAATGAGAGCTGTAAAGACAGGAGAGAAGAAAAGGTGCATAACAGAGGGCTGAAACAGATCTGCCCTTTATTTTTCTGCCTAACTACATGAATAATCCGAAGGTCTATGACTTTTCTTTGGGGAAGTTACACGTTTACCCAAGAACATATAAACTGGTGTCAATTAAAACTGATTTCCTCCTCTACAAAAAAAGGGAGAACGACAAAGTTGACAAAGGAGTTGACAGCAAGTGTCCAGCACTGTAATGGAGACCATACAGAGGAATCTGGTCCTGTGTGTGAGCCTTTTGTTTATGTTTAACAGAGAAGTCTTTGGGGTGTGTTGTGGTGACAGGAAGAAGATACCTTTGGCATGAGACAGTGGAGTTCTTGTTTACAGGGTCTTATGTTACCAGTAGACAGAAATAACCAATGAAAAAGCCTAAGACAAGTATTGCTAATGCTTTCTGTGTGTCTTTGGAGAGGAAAAAGACAATCTGGATCAGAAAAGTAGGTTGGTACTGAAACACATGACAAAAGGACCCATTTACATGCTTCATCAGGGGACCTGAGCATGAAAGTAATGAAATGGCAGGTATAATAAGGCTCTTAGGGAGGCAGGTTCTTTGGGATGAAAGATTCAGTTCTTAGAAGCAGATAAACAGTATCAGAACTAATGCAATACATGCCAAAGGCTTGCAAAGAAATTTTTGAATGTATAATTTAAATAGAAGTTATTTCAGGGCAGAATAGCAGATTCCAAAAGCCAAACCATTCTTAAAAAGTTGCTAAGGCTTATATTCAGCTGCCTTTGCATCGATACAGCTAAATAAAACATGGTGCAATTACCTTCAAAAGTGACATCACATTAAAACGCACTCCCATGTCAAAAAATGGTGGTGGCAACATTATATTGTGACAACTACACAGGAGACAGAAGACTTTTCTTATCGGGTCAGTGATGGTTTTCCTGCTGGAACCGTTCCATGGATGCCATTTTTGTCCAGTCTCCTTCTTGTTGAAGAATCAAAAATTTATTAACCTTAACTGAGTCGTGTGCAATGTGCTGTGCTCTAGACGCTGCTCTTGGTTCTTTTGTGACCTCTGGAAGTGTTGTTGGTGTACTCTTGGAGTATTTAGGAGTCTGTCTTGGTATAACACTTCTATTTTTTTCTTAATTTGTGAATATAGCTGTCAGTGTGATTAACTGGAGTCTATAGTTTCTACGAAAGCAATTCAGTCATCTAAAAATAGGGCTAGTCATAGTTATCTTACAATCTAACAGGTAAGGCAAATCTATTTTCACAATGGGTCAAGTTGGTTTGAGGAGACTTCACCCTTCCCAACTGCATTTTGTATTTACCAGTGTAATTGTTGTCAGATGATAATTTTTTGATGATCTGGAACCTTTTACTGGGATAAAAAAGCAAAAATAAATAAGCAGATAAATCTGCAAGGGTCCCAGAATGTTTTTTCACAGCACTGTGCAACGAAGGGTTTAAATTAAAACACCTTTATGTGTTAGAATGGCCCAGTCAAAGTCCAGACATGATTCCAGTTGCGAGTCTGTGGAAAGATTTGAAAATGGAGCACGGACCTATTTAGCTGTAACTACAGCAAAGAGTGATTTTGTGTGAAGTTTCCATCAAACTTGAAATGTTCTGGCCGACTCAGATTTAAAAGATTAATCCAGTCGAGATAAGTGAGTGAGACACATTTGATGATGCATTTTGGAAGTTTTCACATCTGTGGGAGTGGGATTGTGTCCAGGAATTAAGCCTTGTCGATCCATTTCTCTGTCTGCTAAACGAGTCACTGGCAGTGATGGCTTCGAACAAGATGGTGCATGCTGGGTGAACAAAGCCCATCTGTGTCAGACAATACGCAATGGACCTTCCTCAATGAGACACGGCTGCTTAGTCACTACGTAAGATGGTTCTGGGAATCACAGACTAAAAAACTTAAGCTATCGTGAATGACTAACTAAGCTAAACATCAGTGTTCATTCATCACTCTTCATGGTAAGGTCAGACTCAGAGATCTACATGAAGAAGCAGACATGTGTGAACTAAATAGCGACACTGGGTGTGACTCATTTCCTGTGTCTGCTATTTATGTTCACGCCTTGTTCAGAGAGAAGCACTGTCGTCAAAATTACCGTGGATGTGTGGCTGGGTGGGGTTTACTTGTAACATAAGCAGCTGACCCTCAGCTGTTAAACGGAGTCCTGACACTGGTTGTCCCACAGAGACACACACACACACACACACCCACACCCGCACACACACGCACACACACACACACACACACTGAAGACGTTTCCATTTACAGCAGCAGGGACCTGGGAATAGCTGAGTGAGAAAAGACCAGCCACATAAAAAAAATTAAATAAAAATAAAACGGATGTATTTTTGTTACATTTTAAGTGTTTACCGTCTTTCCCAGTTGAGAGTTAAATGGCTTGTCTGGCTTGTTCGGTCAATAGGCATCAGATAAGATAAGACTGAGAGGAAAGTAGTGTCCTTGAGTCTGTGCTGCAGACTAGTCAAGGGTCAGAGGACATCCTGTATCTGTGTTTCATGTGTGCCGCTTGGAAAAGGAAATGAACCTTTTGAGCTTTTGAGGTTCAACATCATCTGCTGCACAGGATGACTATCAACTGTTTCTATTTTCAGGCCACTGTGAAAATAAACAAATTTAAGAGGCGAAGAGCCTGGAGTTAATATTTAACATAAAAAAATAAAATAATAAAAAACATTTAAAAGAAGAAAATTTCCAAAACGAATAATATTGAAAGTTGGTCTTCAATATAATTGAAACTCACCTCTTTAGAATTGTCTTTGAACCATAATAAATGTAACATTGACCAAACATTTTAGACGTGAATTATTTTGGTGATGGCTCTCGTAATATAAAATGTCTGTTCCATTCTTCACGGTATGGTGTGTTCTTTATAACTTCTTGTTTTCATTATGTAAAGCACCTTGATTGGTTGACTGATACTAACATTAAATCCAAACAAAAAACATTAAAATTTGTAGTCGCATTGTCACAAAAAGTGAAAAGGTTTAGGAGTCATGACTAGTTTATGAAAGGCACTGTAAACAATATGAGACTTCAGTGCTGGGAGGGTAAAAATAGGTCCATTAAATATAATATTGAAACTAAGTTCTGCTTTCTGCATTACTCTCCTCGCCAAGCAAACAGTCCAGTCATTACCTGGAGAGAAGTAACAAGAACTTACTTAGTTTTTACTTTTTGCTTGAAAAAACTGATTAAACCATTTTTCATTCTGAAGCTGTCTAGGAACAAAGCTTTACCCTGACGTATACACAAAGCCTGGGTAATAAGAATAGTTAAACATTTGCTAGCTAAAATATCCATCGGCATACCAGAAAAGCCTCCAAGCAGAAACCTCCAGCGGCCCGGCTTTGTTTGAGAATACGGGACTGAGAAGGGGTAAATATTCTCTAGCATCTCCCCAGTACCCCCGCAGTGTTCAACGCGGCAGAGAGCCCTCGGGGTGCTCAGAGACAGACAAATCTATGCAGGCCAATCTTGGCACTGCAGTTGTTCAAGAAATCAATAAAGCAGAGTGCAACCACTCCTCTGGACCCTTGGGCCTCTGAACCTGCTTTTTTTCATTCTTTTTTTTTTCATTTTATGCTTTAGTTTGTTGTTTGGTTTTGGGCTACACTGCAGTAATAGAACACTACTTTCTTGGTTCACAGATTTGCTTAGACTCTGAAGCTGAGGCATCGTTCACTATTTCCCTGTAAGCAAATAAGTAGTGAGTTCAAGACTTGATGCAGTGACATCTGTGTGACCTCTCTTTATTTTGCACGCAGGGAGACAGACATATGCTTAAGTAAGACAGCTTAGAAAACTGGTGCTTCACAAGCCACAATAAACACCAGCAGAAGCCACACTGAGAGGCTGCAGAGCATGAAACTGCGTAAGGATGCCAGCTCTAAACCGTACTTAACAGGGATTGCCCAAATTGGGAATATTGGTGTCATGTTGGGAAACATGACACCCAACATGTGTGTCATCTACTTCATTAAAACTTTGAAGTAGAAAATATTCTTAGAGAATTTAGCCACATGGATTAACAGTTTAACTGATTAACCTTACATTGTTTGGCAATAAATCTGTCCAGGGTTTACCTCGTATGTCACCAGTTTTTGCTGGAGCCCCTTACTGCAATCTTGAACAGGATCCAAAAATAGAAACAGCAATCCCTCCCAGGTCGCATTGGTAACACTCTTCAGTGTGAAAGTAGTTGATGTGAGAGGAATAATCAAAATGAGCTATTTTCAGTATAAAATGAAGACCAGTGAGGCACATAGGTGTAAGAAGCCATTTACAGAGACTGTTCATTTTCATTATGTAGAGACATCTCTGTAATTCATTCAGGCATTGTGGGAGTGAGGAAGATAACAGATAACAGTAAGGCTGAAAGAAGTACAGGAAAGTTGCTCTGCTTTATCCTTTCAGGTTGTTTGTCTTGGAACAATGATGGATTTTCTTTCTGACTAAGAAACATGTTGATCATTTAAAAGGTCATTCTTATCTTTTATCTACATCTTCTCTTTTTTTCCTAAATAAGTTTTAATTTCTACTTCATATTTTCAACAAACTTTGAAAAAAAAAGTTATTCTACTATTTTAGTATAAACTAATTCAGATTTTCATTTACACACAGACATTTACAGAGACATGTGGGGTGGAGAAGGGCATTTCACAAATCCAGTCTCACTGTAGCCCAGAGTTGTTGAAGCTTTCAGCCAGATTCCCAAGCTTCGCCATTCCCTCTGAAAGGCTTAGAGTGTGGGTGGGTGGATGGATGGATGGATGAATGGGTGCGTAGTCACATGCATATAACCACTTCCTCGCCCTATATAGCCACTGTTAGCCACAGTGGTGTGTGGACTGGCGTAGCAAATCCTTAAATTAAATGCAACATGCCGACAGAGCATAAAAACTGAGGGCATTCCTTCCTAATAATAACAATAATAATAATAATGGTGAATTTCCAAGGTCCCTATACATGTCTGGTCATCTTCAGCTGAAACTGCAGAGCTAGGGAGGATGGAGGGTTTAGAGACCAGCCAGCAGCCTTGTGCATCTGAGAGAAAGGATGCAAAAAGCAGATGTTTTGTGTTTGCAATGAGAGGAGCCGTAAAAGGGGCAACATGAAGGCCATGGAATGAGTTTAACAGCAAATTCTGCTTAGTCCATAATTTTAACCTGTTAAATTCTTAACTTGACCCGTTAAGTTGGTGTTGTGCACACCAGCTTGACTGATTCCGTTCAGGAGCTTAGATTATTTTTGAAGAAGAGCAGCAGAAAAGCCACTTTTTTTATAATCTGGGCATTTACAGTGCCAACTCATCATTTACTGGTCAGTCCTGGTCAGTCTCCTCCAGAGACGTATAAAAGTCTTTGAATAAATTCATCTTGCATTACAATAGCGTAATCTTACAAAAAAAAAGTTCCATTGTCAAGAAATAATCATCGTTTAAGAAAATAAGATGTCACAATTTTTGCGGATTACTTCCATTTCAAATAAATGTAATTGAAATATTTTTTTATTCAGCCTTTACTTTAGCAAATTGTTCAGCATTTTGATTGAATTATGGTCAATTATTAGTCATTCTTCTTAATGATTGTATTTAATGTATCTCAATATTCATTTCGTCTGCTCTTTAAGATAAATAAAACGACAAAACCCACTAATAAGGCAGAATAATGTGAAGGCAAATTTCTTTCCCTGAGTGCAGCAGCCTTGTGAAATGTCATAGGAAAAGAATAAGTGACCTACTGGCAAAGTGTTGACAGAACAGGTGGCAGTCCACCCACCAAAAGTAATTTTATTAATGACAATGTTTTGTAAAAATTAATTTAAAATTTTTAATGAGTGCTTCAGAGAATGAAAGGGTTTTACACATCTTTTCCATGAATGGCATTTAATGTGGCAGGAAATGTGAATATATTCATAGACAACTTGCTGTTGCAGTGACAAGTCAAAATATTTTTAATTTTATTTAGACCTTTACCACTGCTTGCTGCAAAGCAAACAGATTCATTCCCATTGTCTAGTATTCTACCAGTCGATCTGATTCACAATCATGGCATTTCTTTGGCCTTAACTAGAAACAAACACATCATCTTCTTTAACACATATTTCTAAGTAAATTAACATTAAACATTTATCCACTGACTTAAACACTCAAATGTGATTTTTCCCTGGGTAAGTGGGAGAAAAAGGTGCTTTCATACTAGCTCATTGAGATGCCATGCACTGGCTCCAGGCTGGCATTCAGAAAGAGACCGGACACACAGAGCAAAGAGGAAACTCCCAGCCTCTGAAAGAGAATCATTAGCATTGGCAACAAAGTCTGAAACACAAATTAATCTTATGTGAGAGCCAGCAGAGAACACTTTACAGAGTAAAGGAAACATGAATGTTGTAAAAGGATGGGAAGCCTTCAGCCTCATGAATAACTAATAGAGAGATGATTTTGTAGAAAGTCAAATACAGTGTGACTATAAACACAGCAAGATCTAAAGGTTATGTACATCTCAATGTGCACCCAGTTCTTCTCCAAGTGTAATACATTTTGACATTGCCCTAAATAACCCATGCATTGCTGTTTTATTTCTCATAGATAAATGATAAACTCCTAGAAAACAACCAGCCGACATCAACTAAAAATAAAGAAGCTGATATTTTTATTCCCTGATCACTCAAATTTAAACACATTCACAAGACTTTAACCTTTGACAATGTCACACTTTACTTTATGGATGGTCTTCGTTCAGATCAGGTTATTCTGACAGCAGATCAATAGATCGTGAAGTGTGCCTGACCTCCCAGAGGTTAACTGCGTTTTCCTGTGACGTGAATCCTAACCAACATAACCTGAGGGTGTACATGTCTGCTAGCACAGACAGACAAAAGCTTCATGAAACAACAAAAAAAGACACATCTAAAGAGAAGGAATGAATCAATACTCTGCCACTGCTCTGTTGCACCTTCAACATTCCTCAAGTGTCTTCTTACAGCTGAGTCTATTCTCTCTTTGGTTCCCCATTCTTCCACACATAACCCAGTGCTGGAAAAAACTTCCCCCAAGTTTCACAACGGCTCCTCAAACAAGAGACAACAGTAGCTGTAGTCTAAAGAGGCAATCTCAGAATTACAATCATGAGATTGTAAGAGAAAGTAAAAGGAAGGGGTTCCCAAGAGAAGGGGTCTATCCACCCAAATGGGATTTAAATTGGACTGTGAGTAAAAATAATTAGAGGTTAGTCTGGAAGTCATTTCTGGCTCACTATCAAATGGCAACTAACATGAAGCAGATGCCGACATAGTAGTTTTGCAGAAAGGAATAAGGAAATCATGGTGTAAAAGTAGCACTTTTCATCCAAGGATAGCCATATGAAAGATATAAATAGGGTGAATGCTGTTTCTAAATCTACAGAGATGCTTGCCTTTGGCAAGCATCTCTGGGAGGGCTGTCCACAATGGTTAGGAGTGTGTTTGTGAGGATATAGCCATTTTGAAGAGGGCAAGGTTAAGTACTGATGTTAGAAAGGCTGGGCAGTCAAAATCCTTCACACCTAGCTTGCACCTAAATACAGTTTTAATGACTTCTTTGTATAATGGTGCACAGTCCAGTACAAAAGTGGGAAGAGACCATCAACAATCTGTTCCCAGATAGTCGGGAGTGAAAATGTGTGTAAAATGTCTTCACGTGCTGAAGAGACCAGGCTCATCCTCAGGAACTTAGCCACACACCACAATCCCCTTTTACTAAAACTTTGAGAGACAGAGAAACATGATTTGCTTCTCCAAAGAGCAGCTTAACATATCTGACACCACTATATCCAAAGCTTTGTATTGTACTTGGTGATGAAAGTCTTGGATGCAACTGCTTAACCAAAAAAAATAAATTAATTAAAAAATACATGATTAAAAACTCTCTACTTCGTGTTCCTGAGCAAATCTGGAGGCCAAACATGGTCTGGAGGCATTAACTCTTCAACTTCTGTGATCAAGCCCGGATTTTAGCACGGGCTTACCGGGCCTGCAGCCTGGGACCCTGGCACTTCGGGGGCCCCGGAATATGCTTTGTATTTTTGTGAATAAATAAGGTCAGAGTCCTTTAATTTTATCACTGGCTAAGAGGATTTTGACGGTGGTGTGAAAAACTGTCTGATTTGTTCTGGTAAACGTCCAGCATGAATGCTTGATTATTATTGGTCCAAATTGGACGCTTCTTGGTGCCGAGCATCAGGGAGGTATTTCTCACGATGGCGGACAACAGAATGAATGACAGCAGAGCGCAGCAACGAAAGAAAAAGAGGAGCGCGACCGAGAGGTGAGGACACAGGCTGAGTTATCTTCCATCCTCCATGACTGTGTTTTGTATTTTAAATGATGCAAAAAGTCAATGATGCTTTGAAACAGGTTTCCATGAGTGGAAAAAGCAACAGAACGATTCAAAGAGAAAGAAAACGGCTAAAGTCACAGAAAAGTAATGCTACTGCGCTGCTCGCTCAATGTGAAGTTAAAAAAGAGGAACTAACTTTAGCTTCCAGCTAGCAGCAGCGGGAGGAACGGTCCTAATCATATGGCAAAGAACCGACTGTACAAATTAGCTCGAGGTCGTCCTGCCCTGCCCTGACACGCAGCTAAAATCCAGTCATCACCAAATAAAAGTTTTGACCAGGTTTGGCTCTCAGAGGGGAAATAACCTGAGTGTCTGAACTTGGTAAGGAAATAAACCTGATGATAACAGAGAAAGATACAGTTGAGAAAAATTGAAAGACCGAGTCAGACAGATGAAGATAGAAATGAAGAAGGATAAATAAATACTGTACATAGAGGATGGATAGAGAACATTGTCAAATTTTTCTTCCTTAGGAAAGCTCTGTTGAATAGACATACTCAAGATGTGCAAGTATTTAATAACTACTAAGTATATTTTATTTGTAGTAATGATCTTTACATTCATTAAAATTGTACTGGCAGAAATTTTCTGGCCAATCACCGATCTTGAAAAATCTGACATGCTGAAATTTTTTTCGTGTGTAGGCGTGTGTGTGTGTGTGTGTGCAAAATATAGTAAAAAGGTTGGCAGTCATGGAGTGACTGTTGTAAACCTTGCATGGAGAGAAGACCTGGTGGTTGGGAATGTTCATCAGCCTCTCTCATGGTGGACTGTGGTGTTTTTTTGTGACCTTGTAGATAGATAAGGTTTGTTGATAGGATCGGTTCCGCAAGTAAGTCACGGCCAAGCACCGACCACCCAAAGGGTAGTAAATCATATATATATGCAGCTGCATAACAATGATTAAGTAGGGCCCGAACCTTGGCTCAAGCCCAGGGGCCACTCCCTCCTAAGTCCGGCCCTGTCCGTGATTTTACATGATCAGCCACTTTGTGATTAAATTGCTCCATTTTAACCAATTCCCTTCACTTTCCTGTGATACCAGCAACAGTTGACTATAAAATGTTTAACAGAGAGAGAATTTCACAAATGATCTTTTTAGACAGGAACCACCCTAACACTGTACGATGATTTAATAACCCAGTGAGCTTCTGATAAAGTCCCATTATGTCACAAATCTATGGAGAAGCAATCTTCATGCGTGGATTTTTTATTACTCCTGTGGAAAAAGAAGTACAGCACCTACAGCTTCTAGAAAAATTGGCATATTTCATAAGATTTTAGAAAATTTTATCCTACTGACAAGTATTTCCAAAAGCATGTCCAACTGTGATATTTGGACTCAGGACGCAATTTTCCTTTTGCAGTTTTTTTTTGCATGAAACAATGACCTCACACAAGAGCTTAAGCAACTAAAAGCCTGTGCATTTTCTCTATTCCTTAGGACTGTGGGAACAAGATTTCTAAAAGACTTGCAAATTTACTTTTGTCTAAAAATTGGACTTTGCACCATTGAGCAATAGTCCATGATTCGAGAGTGCATTGGACTAAGGAATCCTATAGTTGCAGCCCATATCCTGGATACATCTGCGAATGTCCCAGACCTTGCAACCTGTGAGTTTCCCCCCGAAACTCTTGAACGAACATCGCTTCACATTTCTCTCAGGGCCGTAGTTATCCCAGTTGCTTGTCCATCTTTGTAATCAAAGTTTTCTTTCCATTCAACTTTCCATTACTGTGCTTCTTAAATTTAGTGATTAACTCCTGAAGGAGATGCTGTGCTACTATCAAATCAGCAGTATTCACCATGACTGAGACCATAACATGAACACAGCATAACACTCATTTAAACTTTTATTGAGCATATGTAATGCTCTAATTTTCCCACAAAGTAATTGGGGATTTTCAGTCATTACTGGCCACATTTACAAAGGCTTACAAAAGTTAAAAGCTTGAAATATAGCACTGTTTGTGCAATGACTTATGAGTAGAGTTAAATTTTTTAAATTAGATAATGAAATAACTAACATTTCTATTTTATTCAAGTTTATTTTCTTGCAGAAATGAGATAACTGCTTCACATAAAAAAAAATAAAATAAAAATAAAAACATAATTGGAGAATGAAACAACACAGCCTTAATGAGAAAAGTGTTGGAAAAACAGCCCGAAGAAGTGGACACTGATGAACTCTGAGACCTACATCTGCACTGTTTTCTTAAGTTACTTTAAAGAACGAGAGAGATCAGAAAAAGCTGTAAGCGGAGTCACCGTCTGATGTGTGAGGGGAAATTTTTTAAAAAAAAAGTTCTACCTGTGATGATGTGTGCAGGAAATCGCTCTTTCTGAACTTCCCTCGCCGTATCTCCATCTCCAGAGCAGAGCCCCGGGCAACGGTGGCTCTGGTCGTTTGATTTCGGCAAAACATCGTCTCTGTACTTTTTCCTGACAACTTCTCTCAAACAGACTAGTCTCGTCCAGGTTGAGCTTCACGAAGCGCAAAAACGGGGGGGAGCGATTCATAAAAAAAATATTTAAAAAAATCAAACAAATCTTCCAAACAGATCAGCGCAGATCAAGGTGTTGGAGCAGGAAACTTTCCCACCGGCGAAAAAGTCCCAGGCGATTTAGGAGCGGAATAAATCCAGTGTTATAGCCCTCTGCTGTAGTTTCTTGAGTCACGGGAGCCCCAATCCGAACCAAGACAAATCCACCCGCTGAACGAGGAAGAACTGGTTCTTATTTCCCCTAACACTCCGCTGTATGTGCGTCCAGCATATTGACACGGTAACACCCCATGCGGTGCGCAGCTGAGACCTAACTTTGCGCTGTCCCGCATCCGGAGACCTCTGCTGGTGTTCGATGGCAGCAATTTACAAGCGCAATTTGCCCTTTTATAGGAGTATTAATGCATCTCACCCAGCAGGAAGAGTTGTAAACTCCCTACGGTGCCTTAAGTAGGTTTACACACTGATATTATGGATCAAATATTACGGAAGAGGATTAGGGCCACCGAAAAAGTAATAATTCTGACTTTAAAGTCAGAATTCTGAGATTAAAGTCAGAATTCTGACTTTCTGACTTTAATCTCAGAATTCTGAGATTAAAGTCAGAATTCTGACTTTCTGACTTTAATCTCAGAATTCTGACTTTAATATCAGAATTCTGACTTCTGAGAATTCTGAGATTAAAGTCATAATTCTTTTCTTTTTTTTTCGGTGGCCCTAATCCTCTTCTGTAAAATATCTATTCACAGTGCCTCACATATGTAGTACTAACACTTTTGAAGCTGTCACATTTTGACATTTACTGTGTATGACTATAAACTGATATGAAGTAGCCATAGCTGTAAAGTGGGTACAAGTATATGCATCCTTAAAAACATTACAATTAGACACATGAAAAGAGTGGAGAATACTTGTATTCAGTTATATTTACTCCAATATCCCAGAATAAAACACACTGCTTAGCAACTCTCTTCAGAAGTCAAATAATGTGTAAATGAAGTCAATATAAATTGACATTTATATTTAAATGTCAATATAAATACAGCTGTGAGTTTGCTATTGTTGCACATGGCAAGAAGAAAGCCTTCAGAATTCCCTTTTGTAGTTTGCCACTTGTTGTCGGGAACACAGCAAATAAGTCGAAGAAGATGCTCTGTCCCAAGGAGGTTGAACGTGAATTTTTTTGACCATCAACCAAAATGCTTTGCGTTGCAAAACGAAGCAACAAATATCGCTGCAGTTAGCTTAAATCAAGGCATGTACGTTTTTTTAGAATGGTGCTCTCAATGTCCAAGCTTAAATTTAAATGAACATGTATTGTATCACTTTGAAATTGCTATACTGTACATGTAACTAACTGATTTTTTTTTCTGTTTTGTAAGGAACATGTCAATCTTAAGATGTGCAATGTTGAAAGTGGCATACTCCAAAGAAACACCTGCAGCTATGATGCAGTTAAAGGTGGTTTTATAAAGTACTGACCAGTACAGAGCTAAGCGCATATGCATGACACACTTTTCAAAGTTTCACATGTGAAATAATTTCTAAACTAAGTATCGTTGCACGATGGTAGAGGGTTTTTTCCAGGTATTTAGGTTTCTCCCACAATCCACAAACATGACTTGTAGAACAAATCATAGGTCCAAAATCCAAAAGGCTGAAAAAATACAGAATGACCTTAGATATGATATTGTCCTGTATAATTTTAAATTATTATTATTTCTTCAAATCACAAAGTTGTAAAAAAGTTTAGAGGCTGCGTTCAGTAATTAATAACCGTGGCTGTCTTCCATTTAGAAAGCCCATCATTAACGTTAAAAGCTAATTTCATTATTTGCAGAGAATCAATTGTTGCACATAAACAACTACATAACGTAGGATAAAGCATGAACAATATGGATCTCAAAATGCTACGCTAAAGTCTGGACTAATGGAAAATAATGTTTACTGGACTGAAGAGATAAAGTACAATTAGATTTGTTGTCAGTGTATTTAAAAAAGCATTGTCCCTAATGGTCTTGCATTTCTCCACAGCACATAGATAATATGCACTTGTGTGAAGACATCAACAATTCATTCAGGCGTTGGAGTGACACGCTGCTTTCGAGACATCTTTAGCAATATGGGGGTTGTTCATTCCTGCAAGACAATACCAAATGACACTCCACTTAGTAAACTACACCGCCTGCAGTCCAGCGTTGTCATTAGGAATGTTTACTGTTGTGAAGCAAAGAATGTGACCAAGAAGGCTCTGGTAAAAAGCTATATAAAGCTAAAAAGGGCAAATATTCTGTTTTCCAAAGCTCTCAAATGCTAAACACACAGACTAGAAGATTTTATAACTGGGTGATTCAAAATGGTGCAAAAAAAAGTGTTTCTACATTTTGTAGTCAAGAGTTGCAAAGTATTTTATTGAGT
This sequence comes from Gambusia affinis, assembly GCF_019740435.1. NCBI lineage: Eukaryota > Metazoa > Chordata > Actinopteri > Cyprinodontiformes > Poeciliidae > Gambusia > Gambusia affinis. Next base: position 12,554,324 of record NC_057870.1, read on the forward strand.
TTTTTGGTTGTAGACAAACATAATTCTCGAGGAATATGCCATATTTTTCGCATCTGAGTTTGTAAATTAGTTGAAAACCAGATTTCTGTTTACTTCTACTACATAATTCCACGCTAATTTGTGCTATATTACATAAAATAATAATAAAAAAGAAATGAATAAAAGTTTGAATAATGTGAAACTATTCCAAGGGTGTGAATACTTTTGCAAGGTAGTGTCTGCGCCGGATATATAAACATTTATAAACGTGCAAGGCTGAAGGAGCCTAATCCATCTTTAGACTTTCCTATAGTGTAATTATTATTATTTTGCTCCTTCTTAGCCTCTGAGAATTCCAATTTCCTCTGTACCAATAATGCATCCTGTTTAAGGGGTTGTAAACATGGCGGCATAGGCTTTACTCTGATGGTACAACATTTTTATTTATGAGCATCTGCAGCAGAGCATGGACATCCAGTAGTAATGTGAGTCATAACTAGTGTAGGCGCTGGAACATTTCTGAACCCGCTGTGACTGGAATTTTGAAAGTTCAGCCGGTGATCACACACTGTTAGCCTTTGCTGTATTTTCTACAGCTAAATACCGCAAAATGCCCAGTAAAACTAACATAAAACATCTTTACAATTAGTTACTGTAATTTGCATTGCATTATGGGTAAAGGACATAGTATTACAGTAACTTACTGTATGTTTTGAAGTTGCAGTAATTTACTGTTTACACATTGCAGTAGTGGTACTGTATTTATAATATCTTGCACTGTTAGCCTTTACTGTATTTTTTACAGCTAAATATAAAATGCCCAGTAAACTAACATAAAACATCTTTACAATTAGTTACTGTAATTTGCATTGCATTATGGGTATAGTACATAGCATTACAGTAACTTACTGTATGTTTTGAAGTTGTAATTTACTGTTTACACATTACAGTAGTGGTACTGTACTAATAATGTCTTTGCGCTGGCCATGTAAGAATTCTATTTGATTTCCAACGGTCATCATAGATGTTTCATCGTGGTTCTCTGTTTCTGTATTTTTACTCCTTTAGTGGTTAACATATTTTAAGGCAGAAAGAGAGCATGTATTTTTGTTTTTTTCACATCCTAGCTAACATTAATATGCAGTTTATCTAGCTACGTCATCAAGGGTGGCTTCGCTTCCAACGTTTTTCTGATGACGTTTGTTTTAAACTCCGAAGCTTTTTCCGTCCAAGTGCAAGTGCAGCTCTGTCGCTGTGGGCTCACACTGCTTCAGCTCTTCGCAAGACAGGTAAAAAAAACACTTAGAAAACTGTTTGAAGCCAATGTATATTTTAGATGGAGCTAACGTAACTTATAGCATCATGCTATAATGCTATAACTTAGCATGAGGTGAAAGATAGAAAAATATGATGGTGTTATTTTTTGAGCTGGTTCGGAATTAACGTTAGCTAAGGTGCTAATTTTACCGAAGGTTTTAGCTTGACTTTTGCCGCTAAATCTTCCTCGAGCGACTAGCTTTGGGTTGAGATAAGCTCAGTGATGAGTGTCTGTTAGCATTGTTGTTACATCCTTTGTCGAACAATATAACGTTAACTGATAATTGATCCCCCCCCTTTTTATTTTTTAAAATACATCTAACTGTTCATTTGTTTAAACCATGACCTTGCAAATGTTAAGAGTGCAGATTAGCTAGGTCAACAAGGATGAATTCTAACGTTGTTCTTTTTTTTCTTTTTGTCAGATGACTTTTTTTAACTCCCAAGCTTTTTCCATCCAAGTGGCTGTGCAGTTTTGTCCTGCTGAGTGCTAACATAGTTTCAACTCTTGAAAAGACAAGACAACAGGTAAAAAGACAGCTCTTCAAACATATTTGAAGCCACAAAATAATCTGGAAATGTAGAGGAGCAGCTAACCTAATCTATAACTTTGAGCTTGCTACAGCTAGTTAGCCTGCTAAAGTATCATTACATCTCCAACATAGTGTATAAGAGTCTGTAAATGAGGACAAAGGTGGAAAACATTCAAGTGGTTTCTGTTATTTTTTGAGTTGGTTCAGCCACAGTGGCAGGTGGACAAAAAAGTTAATTTCCAACCCTGGTTCCATATAAGGACTGTTCACCTGTTTAAACCATGCTCTTGCAAATTTAAAGTTAAGTCAGTACTAACAGGTGCAACTATGTACAGGTGTAAATTCTGCAGCATTTGTACTTCAGAATTTAGAGAATTTTGTACTCATGTGAAGAAACATCAACACACAGCTAATTATCGGTTTCGTTGTGGAATAGAGCAATGTCCTACTTCCGTCAGAGAAAAAGAAAACATTTCGAAGAAAAAGAGGACTCAATCTTCATCTTGGTTGATGTAATTTTATATCGACTCTTAACTTAAAACACACATCTTAAATCAGAATTGTTCAATTAATTTGTTAAAGGGATCAATTCACCCAAATTACAAACATTTTGTTAACCCATATTGTACTTAGCCATTCAGATACTGTATTTGTGGAATGTAATGCTTTAAAAAATTCATTTAGCCTCACAAACTGTCATTCACATCCGTTGTTTCAGAGTGGTAGCAGGATGTAGGGGTAAAGTCTAGTCTAGTCTCTGGGGTGAGGTTCTCAAAAACCTGTTGTAATCTGGGTGAACTGGCCCTTTAAATATAAATTACTACCAGTAATTCATATTTAAGAGTTTTCCTTTTATGTTTCAAAGGTATCTTCCACCAAGATGTCTGTTGAGATGGAAATGACCTTACCTACAACACCAAGGGTAATCATGCTTGGTAAGAGGAATATTTTCTATCACTATAATTTTTTGTAGCAATGTATGTAATAGTTATGGTAGTCTGTACTTTTACTCACTAGCGTTAGCCTGACAAGGGTTTGTCTATTTTAGGAAATAGCTTGATGTCTGCAACCTGGTGGATGGTCAGTATGGAGGAGAAGGTATTTTTCGAACCTGAGCAACTACATGACTTTGCCAGTGTCCTTGCTGTCTTTTTGGGTCATATTATGACTTCAATCTGGAGTATCAGGAGTCAGCATCCACCACGCTGGAGATGATACAACTGTAAGTACTCTACACCAAGCCATTTATGAATAAAATTTAATGACAGTTTGACTGATGATGAAGAACCATAGCTGATTGCTGTATTGTATGTCTTCATTTTAAAAAATACAATTAATATATTTTATTTCTGTTAAAAGATTCTTTGTGAGGATCAATCCAGATGTTGATACCAAATGCACAGCCAAAGTCAGTACAAGCTGCAAGATGGGAAGTCAAGAGGAAAGTAGTCAGTGTCAACTCCCGGATCAACACCTTCCTCAAACGACTCGCTGAATTTGAATAGAGGACTTCCAACTAGGTAAGCATTTTACCAAATGTTTATTATTTTATTGTCTTTTCCTCCTATCTTGCATGTTCTGACTTTACTTTAGCCTTTTTAATATGATTTTAATGATTATTTATAAATGGCATGTGATTCCTACACAATAGCCCTTTAGAGTAGCCTGCATCTTTTCTGTGTCCGTGGTAAAAAGTGGATGTCGCTGCATCTCTTACTAAATCACAGAAATGTTTAAGTGTGTATTCGTTTAATTGAGGTGTTTTTTTATACTATGCAGTTTTCAGTTTATTAGGCACACCTTTGCAGTAATCCATCAGCACCAACAAAATGACTAAAAAGATTGTTATGACATGTTGTATTTCATCGTCTCCTTGGGGACATTTGCAGGGTCTCAATACAGTACGCAATCGTTTGAATTAGTGAAGACTGACTGACTGCTTTTGCCATAAACAATCCAAAAACCTGAAGTGAAGCCAGTCCTGCTCATTCTTTATGCAGCTTCTATTATCACTTCAGTGTAATTGATTTTTTTTTTTAAACAAATTATCAACTTAATGCTGCTTTATGCCAATGATTTTATGCATTTGGACATTGTCACTTCAGTTTAATTTGTCAGCCTTCCTGTTGATTTGAAAATGTAGATAACTTCCTGACCATCTCATGACCTCCCACATTGTCTGTCTTATTCTTTACAGTTCAGCTTCCACAAGATGGATCCCACTGATTTTGTTTGACAAATGGAATAAAAGTTCTTCTAATGTAGGAAATGCATCTGATATAACAATATTTATTGATATGAATGCCTACCATATAGTACATTATCACACTTGCACTGTTATTGTGATGTATTGTGTAACAGAGCACATTTAAGCTACTGTTAACTGCTTTCTGACAATGCAGCCTCTGCTGGTTTTTTAAATGAAGTATATTCTATATATTTTTTAAAAGTCAGTCTTTAATAGTTTATGGCTGGTACTTGATGCACACATGTTCATGTTGCTACATACATGTGCCATAAAAATATTGACATGACCTGTAGTGTGTTCTATGGTTTTGTTGTTTTATAGCACATTCTATTATATTGTGACATTGTTCTTTATGACATTGCGAATATATAAATGGATTTTATTTCAACAAATCTGCTGAAAATAAATACCTGTTTTTATTCACAGTACTTGGACTAAAATTTCTTTTGTGAAACTTTTCGGTTTATGGTAAAATATTCTTGTATTAAAAAATGTAAACTTTAATTTACAGTAAAACTGACATTATGTTGTGAAACAAGTTTACAGTAGACCAGCTTTACTATAAAATACATTTACAGTTTTATGCTATAAACTACATTTACAGTAAAGCAGTCATAACTGTAAATCACACTCACAGTAAAAATTAACTGTGAAATATCATAACAGTAAAGGTACTGTAGAATGGTGATTACAGTAACTTACTGGCAACACTGTTGCCAGTAAGTTGCCAGTAAGTTACTGTAGAATGGTGATTACAGTAACTTACTGGCAACACTGTTGCCAGTAAGTTGCCAGTAAGTTACTGTAGAATGGTGATTACAGTAACTTACTGGCAACACTGTTGCCAGTAAGTTGCCAGTAAGTTACTGTAGAATGGTGATTACAGTAACTTACTGGCAACACTGTTGCCAGTAAGTTGCCAGTAAGTTACTGTAGAATGGTGATTACAGTAACTTACTGGCAACACTGTTGCCAGTAAGTCGCCAGTAAGTTACTGTAGAATGGTGATTACAGTAACTTACTGGCAACACTGTTGCCAGTAAGTCGCCAGTAAGTTACTGTAGAATGGTGATTACAGTATTTGGCAACACTGTTGCCAGTAAGGTACTGTAGAATGGTAATTACAGTACCTTGCTGGCAACTTACTGGCAACACTGTTGCCAGTAAGTTACTGTAATTACCATTCTACAGTACCTTACTGGCAACAGTGTTGCCAGTAAGGTACTGTAAAATTACAATAAAAAGTCTAACAGTGCAGATCAGTCTCACTGACCCAGAGGTCAAGCCACCTAGAGAGTGACAAAGATCAGCTTGTGTTGCAGAGGGTGTCAATGCAATAGTGATGCAAAGCCCATAAAGGCGGCACTGATGTTTTCAGATACTGTGGCTCACATCCAACATATCCTCGGAGAAAAAATCTTATCCTCAGGAATGTGCTTTGTATTGCCTTGTACGTCTTGCAAAAAACTCTTCCCATTGCACTTCTCTTCTTTCACACCCTGAAATATTCTGTTTTGACATTGCAACGTCTCACCACTAGTGTCTCTAATATCTATTTTATGCTTTAACCCATCCCTGATCAACAGCTGCACCTGTCCATGCAGCTCTAGAAAGAAAAATTGGAGATTCCCGCGAGACAGAAATAACAAAGCCTCAGGCATTCTGACCTGAAAGTGGTGAGCTGGAAGATGTTCACTCTTGTTTTCTCCGTCTCTACAAAGTAGATGCTTCGACATGCGCATAGTAAAACTAAACGAGAAGAAGAAATGCAGCCTGACGTGTCTGATTATATTTGTAATTTTTGCATGAATAATAGACAGACTTGATACAGCAGTCTGCTTAATGTTTTCAAGTCTTAGCAACTCAAACATTTTATCTTATCTGCAACTGACAAAAATATAAAGTGCGGCAGCTCCAAAGCTCCTTAAGTCAGCCCACTGTGCTTAGAAATATTCCCACCAAACATTTCCAACTTAGTTCAAACATACTTCAATGGCTCACTGGTGTCAATTTGTTTTTTTTTGTTTTTATCAACAAACTGTATTTTCTAAGTTTGACAGCATGGAATTTTCTGTGGTAATTTGGCATTCTGCCTCTTTGGAAATAAAGCAAAAAGGTTTGCATAACCTTACTTAACACAGTTGATCATAACTTTCAAATTGATAGAAAGAAGGTGTAGTGAGATTGGTTCAGACCCTATTTGGCATCCTCTGACTACTTTGAACAATTTGGCAATTAAATATATGGCAAATCAAAATCATATCTGGAGTAACTCAAGGCTGTAATATTGGGGCTTTTTTATATAATACCTTTATATTCTTTTTAGCTAAACTATGCTAAACAAGTGCTTTACATTTTGATCTTGTTTCTGTTGAGTTGACTCATTGATGAAGTCTTGGAGTAACATTGTTTGGCCAGTAACTCCTCATCACTGCTCCATCTTTACTCCATTTGTGGATTACGTTTTTTGTGGAGTCCCAAATGCATTAGCACTGGTTTTGGAAACCTTTCCAAACTGGTTGACTTCAGCAAATCTGTTTCTCAAATATTCTTAAATTTATTTATCATGGTATGTTGCTTTTTGAATTATTTAGTCTATGGCATGTTTTCAGATAGCTTCCAGCTAAGAGATATTTGAAGTCAGCAGTAACCAGGCGTAGGTGTGGTGAAGAGAAACAATAAATAAATAAATAAATAAATGTGGCTAACATTAATTTAACAAGAAGTGAGATAGACTAGAAAGTTTTGTTTGTGTTAACATTAGTGAAATTATCATAGATTGTTCTTGCTTTAGTGTTTAACTCAAGTCGCCATTGGCATTAAAATATTTAAAACTGATAGTCAAAAAAGCCAAATGAGAAGAAATCCAAAGGGAGTAACTATGTCAAGACACCGACTGAAAACATTAGTGTTTTGACCCTGCTTTTAAAGATGACATTATCAACTTATTTTATTTTATATGGCGCTTACTTTTTGTATAATTTCAATTCAATTTTTATCTTCTATTTATTTCTTCCCTGTAAAGTAGCCGAAATTATTCTGTGTAAATAATGCCATAAAATAAACTTACTTAGCTTAATAACCCCCAAAGTTTTTCTTTTAATGCACACACACAATGTTGCTTGAATGTTTGAAGCTTGGGTAAATAGCTGTAGGCCTTGAAGCCCATGCAGCAGTGTGATCTTACTTGGATGTCTGTACGTTTCCTAGAAGGGACTATGCAAAATGCAGATTATGTTTACACGCTTCATGCCTCATTGGTCAGTAGGGGGTTGACAGTCACAGAAGGGGAGCGATGCCTTCCCGAGCAAGGTCGGACCCCCTTTTAACTCCTTTCTGGGCTTCTCCTGGGCCCTTCGGGCAGCTTAGTTTGCTGCAGAGTCAGGCAAGCAATCGGTTTATGTGTAGGCTTTTGCTGTGGCAGATTTGAACCCCGTCTGTGGGGAAAAGATAACTCTGGCTTATCACTCTTCGTGTACGGTGCATATTCAAGTTGTAAATACCACAAACTACATTTTTTTTTTTTCTTGTTGGCATTCGTCTTTCTTCTCTGGTTTCTGCACAAAACAGCAAAAACAAGAGTGGGCTTCAGCAAGAAGCAAATATGGTCATAAATATGGGAAATCACAGTGGGCTATAAAGCGCAGACTGCTGTCTGCAGTCTGTATACAAACAAAGGGGCAGCTTTTCACCCAGAAAGCAATGGCTTTGGAGCAGCTGGAGGAAGATCACATGGGTAAAAAAATAAAGACAATCATGCTGTTACATCCAAACACAAAGACTCATTATGTTTCTTTCTTGTACACACACACACTCATACATGACATGAGCCACTGCCCGCCAGCTCTGAGCCAGAGCAGCGGGTGTAAGTGGGCAGCAAATTACGTGTGTGGGAAATATGGGAAATCTGCAAGGCCATTCTTTCAGGGAATGAAAGCATTTCAAGCAGAGCAAAGCGAGTGTTTCTGTTCCCACTGTAATTACATGTGGTTTTCTGGATTCTAAATATAAACACGCACAAAGTATCTGCAGCCTTTGCACTACTATCTTCTCCGTTCTTGTGTTACTAAAGCTCAAATGGTCAAACTTCAAAAGAAGAACAAAATAAGCAACAACCCAACATATTAAGACTTGTGAATTTCATTATTTAAACTCGGCGCCACAAGTTAAAGGGAGACAAATTCCCCTTTAAAAAATACGTCCAAGACGGTGAATCAATCAGGCGTAAATGGCATCAAAACTAAATTTCTTTCAAATCCCAGTGATTTTTCTTTTTTAATCCACAAAGCTGGCTGGTATGCCACAACTGTAGCTAAAGCACTGCTTACTAACGCCCAAAGGGTACAGACCCATTTGATGTGAGCTGAAAAACATTATGATGGATGTGTTGCTATATGAGGCTGGGAGATGAGGGGACACCTCAGGGGAAAAACAGGAGATGCTCTGATGCAAGCCGTAAACTGGAACGATTCCCTGAATTTGACTGTGCGGGAAACATCAGAGGAAATAAAACTGTAGTCGAGTCTAGCTTGCAATCACGAATCAGAGCGGCGTGCCAAAGAGAAATGAGGTGCGTATTCACACACACTCACAGACAAGTGTTCTCTTTAGTGTGTGGCTTCCAGTTTGCACAAGTTGAAACATCAACCTTATCTATTCGTAAAGCATGTTCCAACAATTGCAGTTCATTACACTAGTCTGACTTCTGCTGGACAATATTTGCAATTGCAACCAAACATCCTTGAGTTTCTGACTGATATAAATGTTGTCAACTAAACGTACCTTTTCTCGGCTCTAGGTTCACACATTTACCGTCACGGTTTTTCCACATTTTGGATTTCTGCAGCTCGGTTTCACATCATCTGCACACAGTACACTCAGCATTTGGTGAGGATACACGTTAGTTTTCTACTTTGTCTATTTATAAAGGCACACAAAAGTCATTTACAAAAGTTAATTCAATGAAACCGGATAGATTCAGAGTCAATTACATAAACTCCAGCTTATCCTCACTATGAAACAGTCAAGTTGAATTTACTATTGAGATTTGTGAAAACTTATTCTAAGAAAACTCAGCAGATTCCAGAGTCACAGACTTGCAGCTATCGCACCTCCTGGAAAAGCTTAGCAAAAGTGAACTGCAGACTGCATTTATTGTACTGGGTAAGTATTTCAATTACTGAAATAAGTGAAATATATTACAAAAAAAGTCACAGGTAATCCCATAAAGGACCAATTTACATGCCTCAACCAGGGTTCAGTCTTTAGCTCAAGTAAAGTATTGCTCAAAAGACTTAAAAGTAGTGTGATGACTTGGACCTTCCAGTTTGGTTAAGCTTCAGTTACTGCCATGTAGAGAGAGGGAGATTATCCCTGTGGGAAAAGTACACCAGGCTCACAGGAGGATTCTCAAGAGAGCTTGAGGGGGTCATTATTTCCAAAAGTAGATTAATAAAGAGGCACAGGAAAAGTGTGATTGAAAAATACGTAAATATAATAATTTACTTTTAAATAGCTTCATTCCACACAGCGGGATACCTTTCAGTCATTTATTTTCTGTTCATTTAAAAACTCTGGCTTCTGGCACAGATTGAAAATGCTGCTGTCCAGAAAATGTGAATTTTACATCTGATGCTTTGTTAGGGCTTTGATAATCATGGGGGAAACTATTGACAAGGCAGTTGTGCAGCAAAAAGTCACCGACACCTTCCGCTAATACGGTAAGCCATAAACAACTCATTGCTTAAGACGATAGCTGTCCGATCTCCAGCCAACCATCAGAAAGTGGACTGGAAGGAAAAAGAAGAAAAAGATACACAAGCAACAGGGATAAAAGCAGATATGCCTATTTTCTTCTTTCTTATCTGTTCTTCCTGTGCTTAGCATTTTGATCAAGGTTATTTGTGTGTTGTGAGACTGTCCAACTGGCTGCTATTATATTGAAAATGCAAGCTCATAACACTGAATATTTTAGACAACAATTACTGTTCTCCAAACAGTCCTTTGGGTTATAAACATTGCACGCACTGACATTGTGATATTCTCACAAAACATTGTAAAGCTTCAATCTGTGTGTAATAAATCTATATGAAAGTTTGGTTGTTTTAATTTATCAAGTTGCATCCGTAGCTTTTTTAACCTCTAAACGTGATATAAGAAATATAAAATAAACATAGTAAAGCTTAAGAAGTTATGAAGAGTTTACACTACCGCCTTAAACTCTTAAAGGAGTTTGAAGCTTGGTCAGCTATAAACTTCACTATGCATGGCCTTCAATGTTTTCTCTCTTATGGAGTCACAAAGCAAAATATCAAGCCAACGTCTGTATATTTTTCCAATCTTTATTTAATCTATTTACAAAGAATACAAAACATTATCTTCAAAGACTTCTTGAGAAGGACACAATATAACTTTTGTTTCACGGTCCATGGGAGGCCCGCAGCCAGTCAAACTACACTGGAGATGGTTCATTTGTGGTGCAGCTTTGTCCACTTGTTTGCTTCTTTCCGTCCTTGTTTCAAACCCTGTTTTTATGAGAGAAAAAAGTAAAGATGTTCAAGCTTTTTTGAGACAATAAAGACTAGCTGGATATTATGGAGTTCTGTTTAGAACCAATGAAGAGTTTACACTACCACCTTAAAGTATAGAAGGATAAAATCTATACAATAAAAAGATCATACTTTCATTGGAATACCAGATCATTATTTTATTATTATTATTGTCAGAGATCTGGGTTTAATATTATTAGTTATTAATCGAGTCCACTCCCATGAATAAAGACAAGTTACCATAAAAGGTGCCACAATGACAAGAATTGCATCCACCTGAACAGACTAACGGAGTCCACATCCTTACACAGATTTAAGCTGACAGAAAGAAGGCGTATAACTTTTTTTCCTCTACTTACAAGAAATGGTAAGTCAGCTACTTGGAAATATGAGGTCTTGAAATACAGAGACAGTAATGGTGTTGAAGTTTGAAGTGCGCCAGAACTTTTCTTTTAATGAAGGGGGAGACACTTTGGTAGCCCCCCTGCTGTGTCACATCAATAGATACATGCCAATTGGTACCTTTGAGCACACGTCGGAAAGACTGAAGAAAAAAAAATAAAACAGATGAATTTCGACTGTAGGTTGTTTCATCGGGAGCTTTGACGTTACAAAACAGAACTTGTTCAACAAGGATGAACAGGCTCTCCTGCTGTAAGCTTACATCGGCAGAACCTGATGCAGCTGGCGTGAATCTTTTAACCGACAAAATATGCTGGAGTATTTTTTTGAGGAGTGTAAGCAGCAGTCCTTGTGCACTGTCAATAACAGTTTTACTTGTAGTTTGCCAGTGACATGTAGCTGTTCATGTCACTCAACCTGAATAGATAGCCCAACAAAGTACCCTGCAAATATTAGCTTGTAATATTTCTGTTTCACTATAAATAGCAGCGGAACACAAAGTGATGATATTCAGTGCACCAGTAAAAGTACCGGTTATTTTATGTATGTTTCTCAATAACAAAATCAAAGCTATAAATAAAAAATTACTTTATTTTAACCGTTTTACTAACAAGCTTATAGTTGGCAAAGCTTTGGATTAAAAGGCTGGAATTGTGTTGAATGGCAAACGTTAGTAGAAAAAACAATAATACCTTTAGTTTTTAAATAATAGTAACTAATTCATTCTTGAGTATGCATGAGAATCTGATGCCACTCCTTGCATAGATGAGAACTGTGAAAGCTTGCAGTACTTTACCAATAACATATATAAAATTTGCAATCCGAAGTAGAACACATTGAATGCAACCTGGCCAAATACAGTCTAATTGACAGCAATGTAAAGGAAAAAAATCTATTTTAAAGTGCTTCATTGAGACAATGACATTCTTGCCATTTTATTTGTTTCAGTGTGGCTGATCCTCAGCCCTGCTTTGACTCACCAAAGCATGTGTGTACATTTATTTTATCCCCAGTGTGGGCATGCAGAGAGCAATGTACAGTAGGTAAGATATTAACAGCTCATAACCTCTTCACAGAGCACTGCTTCCAGGAATTTCACATATACCAATGAAGCTACATCATGGATAAGACAAGTTTGATTAATATTAACCTGTAAATCTCAAGTTATAGTTCTTAACCTGCCAGTTGGTCTCTGAGCACATACCAGGTAGTATCCTGTGTGATATCCGCTCATGTACCAGGATATGAGCACACTACCCAAAGCTTCATCATCCACCATGTCGGGACTCATTGGTGGAGGTGGAGGGATCATCTGAGGAACAGAAAGTGATCAGACAGCAGATAATATAGTTTAAAGCACTGTTGACCTGTACTGTTTCCAACATTACCACCAATGAAACCTTTGTGCAGCAGTTAATTTGAAAGATTCTTTCTATGTTGTCATACCACCATTACTCTTCGGTGAGGTTTATTCTCGTCTTAGTTTACATTTTAATTTCGTAAGTACTTCTTAAAATCAAATTAATTCTGATATTTTTTAAAATCCTTTCAGTAAAAATTATGCCACGCTTTTGAACTTAAAACTTACAGGAGGACCAAAAGGCATCATCGGAGGCCAGGATGGAGGTACAGGTCCATGACCAGCAGAGCGTCTGTTTTCCCTCTGTGAGAAACCCCCCAGAAAGACACAGCTGTGAAATTTTTAAAAATGACTCGACAGGTGCACAACTCTGGTTTGACAAAAAAGGTCCTAACATAAACCTAAATAAACTTCATCTAAAACAAAATGGGTGAAGACAGAGGTACTTCAGTCCTTGTAGTTTTAACTCTGAAATATATCACATGCAACTGATAGTGTTAGGAAGACAAACCATCAAGCCAAGTGCCAGTTGAATTTATTGCAATCCAATACCTCCACAATAAATGTCAACTCTGAGAGGGCTTTGTTTATGGTCCTGTTTTATTTGCCTCATTGTAAGCGATTTACTGTTTATGTTTCGTTTTACTTAATGCGGCAAAGAGACAACATTCTCCCCGACTTAAAGAAGAATGAATAAACCCTCAAAATAATCAAAACAAAGCAATCTAGAACCAAACAGGTTTGTTGAGAATCAAATAAAACTGCCACTTCTTTGATGAGGGCTATTCCTTACATGTCCAAAATCGTGCATTGGAGGAGGTCCAGGGGGAAACCCGGGGAAACCAGGAGGCCACATAGAAGGCGGGTGTTTGTGAGTTTTGGACTTCTGAGTTTTACCATGTGGATGCTGTTTGTGTTGGTTTGGTGTGGACGACCTGTCGCTCTCTTCTGTAGAAGATTCTTCCACTTTTTCCTATAAGTAGTAGATATGTTTATACTGACTTTTTTCTAAAGTTGATGAAGAAAATTTTCCAAGAAACACAGTTGAGGATTTTGAAAAAAAAAGGCAAACAAGGCACAGACAAAAATAATGAACTGTAAACTGTATTATAAATGTTAGTTATGTAGTGCATACAGCTAATTTCTGAACTAGCTTACCTTTGGATTTGCTGCTTCATCAGCCTCTGAAATCTCCAACAGCAGGTCGTCAAGGTTCTGCTCCTCCTCATTACCATAACCAGAATAAACAACTACACAAGTGCCCCTCTGTTGGTCTATTGAGGAGATAGTGGCTGCATAGAGCTGGCCATCTTCTGACCAGTAAGCACTACAAGAGTCCCCAACCTGCCACTGCAACACAAAACAAAGCATATAATAGAGCTTAGTAGAGTTTGCTTTCGACTGGTCTAAATTTTAAATTACCCAAATTTGGACAAAACACTAACTTGACTCACTATGTGCTATAAAACATGATAAATTGCTATTGATTTCATATAGAAAGTACTTCATTATTTATTTTTTGCATAATAATATATGGCTTAACTCATATCATCACATTCTGTGACATTATATACATGACAGAGTGAGTCCTAAATATAAATCATTTTAAGACTCAGAAACAGTTTTATATTTTAGGAAGTTTGTTATTATTTATGAATAACCACAATTTTTATGTTTTAAAATAAAGTAAAACATAAACCTTTGCAAAAATGCTGAATACATATTCTTTCATGAGAATCTGATATTAGTTTATAAAAAAAAATAACACTAATAATAATAATAATAAAACATTGTTTCCAACCAATAGCAAGAAAAATTTATCTAAAAAAATACTACTAGCATTTGTGTGTTTTTTGTGGAGTTTCAATAGAAATATTCTGTCAAATTGTTAGCCAAACGTATTAGGAGCCATTGTGGAAGGTCCAAAAAGCCATTTGCAGCCCTGAAGCTGCAGGATACAAACCTTGTCAGAAAAAAATATTCATGAAAACATTTTAATCTAGTTCTGTATGTAGAGGTGTATGCTTCTTAGAATTTTTTATTATCTTGCCATTAAACCTATGTTCAGCATGGTGTAGATACAAGCATAGATACTTGCATTTTAAATTAATTTATAAGGTACAGTTTAAGTTTAATATTTTTTCATATTGATATTTTTTAAGTCAGAAATGTATCATTAAAGAACCAACTATATTAATGTTGATTGATACGTTTATGTAAATTGTGTTAAGTTACCTTGAAGGCTGTGTATGATATCACATTTAGACAGAAATACATAAATTTCTCAAGGACTAACTTTCACCAACAACAATTGTCGCCCAAACATTTGGTAGTTCAGTAAAACAAATGGATGTAAAATTAACAAGTAGGAAAAGACTATGTCAAGTATGTCAACCTATTTATAAATGGTGGTGAACTTTGACCCAGATTTAAAATATTGCAGTGTAATTTATGGAAAATATATCATGGATATTTATTTAAAATATTTATGGAAATATATCATGTCACAAATACATTTTTAAAAAGTAACAATTAATACAAAAAGAATATTAAACAAGTATGCAAATTAATTTAATTAGGAAATGAGTTTTGCCGGCGCTGAGTTCATCGTTACCAAATGTTTAAAACATCAATCTGAAGAAATATACAGATAACTATTTCTACATAAGGCTTTATGTAGAAATAAAATCTAAATGCAAAGACTTTTTTGTTTTTTGCAAATACTTGACACAAACTAAGAAGGTTAGGGCAGGAATGTTCACAAAGAATAATTATGTTTGTGCTTTACATTACACATGCAGATTTAAAAGCTGACACTGAAAGTAGTTATTTTACCTCTTTATCAGGTGGTGCATTGGTACGTTTTCTGCTCTGGTTCTTTTTATTGTTCTTTCGTTTCTTTCCTGGTTGGTTTTTCTTTGACGTATGTGATTCGTCTTCGCCTTTAAGAGCAGTCTGGGAGACAGAAAGAGAAAAAACCAAGGCAGTGGAGCAGTAGTCTTTGCGTTTGCATGAGCACAAAGCAGCGTGCACCCAGTTTACCTTGAAAGATGCTACTGCTTTATCGTATGCCTTTATAAGTGCGGTGTCATCCCAGATGTCTGAATCATCACTCTGAAAGATGACAAAAACATTGGTACCCATGCATTTTATTAAAGATTTTGGAATTATTTGTTATGTTTCAAGCCAGACTCCTAAAAAATGACCTTTATACGATCCTGTATTGTTTTAGTAAACTTCTCTTGATTCATTATATACACAACTGTCCATAAAATAACTTAAGATTTCAGATTTGGCGCTATCAGACGTAAGTAATATTTCAATTAATTTCTTTTTCCGCTTTGTTACCCAATTTAGCTAGACTCAACGTTAGTTTAATAACTTAGCGTGTTAGCTTCACATAAAACAAATCTGCTGCAACCTGAAAATAATTCTAATGTGTTTTAATGTTTTTCTGAGAAATGTTTAGAACTTGCCTGTCCACTTCCACGGGCAAATAACACTTCTTTGCATCCATTCGCCATTTGCAGACGTTGGCGGATTCTGAGTTAGCTTTTTGCTAATTTAGCAACGTGCGTCTGAAATTGTGACGTTCGGAAACACGTGACGTATATATTGCGCGACGGAACGGTTGGCTTGGCAACGGTTATAGCTTGATATATAACGAAAACCCAGAGAGAAAACATACCAGTTGACGTACCTTCTTTTCGAGACTGTCGTTGTTTTCTTTACACAGTTTGAGTGAATAGTTATGATTGATTCTTCTGGTGCAAACGTTGTTTTAGCTTCATCCAGCGACGAGAATCACCCACCAGAAAACATCACTGATGGGTGAGTGCTTTCTTTATCTGTATTAATGCTTTGTCAAAACACCTACATAATAACGCAGTTAATTAACATTTCTTAATGAGCCGCATTGTTTGCTGTTGCTTAAAATTGCGTCTCCCGTTTTCTTTTAGAAACAATAAAACGTTTTGGATGTCCACCGGAATGTTTCCTCAGGAGTTCATCATTCGCTTTCCTGAAACGACCAACATTTCTACCGTGACAATGGACAGCTACAACAGTATGAGACTTAGCCTACTGCTTCTTCTCGCGAAAGAACTATTTACATCATATTTTGACTGCAGCATTTGTCTTAGTCTGTTTTTAAATGAAAGCACATATATAGCCGTACAATGCATTTAAAAAGTATTCAAACAACTTCAACTTTTCACGTTTCGCACGTACCAACACCTTTATTGTATTTTGTTGGGATTCTATAAGCAATGAAAATCTGAAAAACATATCAAGTACTTATGTCTCTCTTTACTTTTACTGTCTTAAATTAAATCCTATCAAGCTTCTGTCTTCATAAGACACATACTTTTCAATTAGTCCCCCTACTTGTAACTTATTGTCGTTTCAATTTCAGCTGTTCTGGGAAGGCCTCTAAGGTTTGTTGGAGAACAAAGACACAATAAAGAGACAATAAAATGAAAACAACATAAATAACATAAATAAAGCCAAAGCCCGGAAAACTGTCAAAGATGAGTGAAAACTTTCAGTAAGTGCAAAAAGCCCACCCAAAGATTATTAGGAATAATGAAAGAAACCTGAAATAACTAGCTACCATGGGAGATTTAAGGATTTCTCAAATGTGCATGAAAGAACGGAAGCAACACTTGAGGTGTTTTTCATGAGGGGATAACATTATAGCATGATATAAATCTCCAAAAACTTGATTCTACATAATACCAACCCTTTAAAGATATAAATGATAAATTTAACTCTCATGAGGGAAAACATGCTTTAGCCCCAGTTTACCAATTCAAAACAGTCTTGGTATATTTCCCTCCACCCGCTGAACATGGTTTGTGCCCTTTGATTATTTGGTTCTCCATCTGTTATTTCTGTTTGTTTGCTTTTTTGTTTTGTTACAGTTAAGCATCTAAAGATAGAGAGGAACACCTCACCAAATGCAGCTAACTTTGAGCCTGTCACACAGGAAGGTGAGATGCACGTCTGTTCACATTTTTGTCTGTTTCACATTTGTAGTCCAAAAAAATTGTAACTGAGAGTCAGCCATTAATTTTCTTTGCAGAGTTTGAACACACAGAGGGACACCTCCAGTTGAATTCTATTTCAGTAGGTTGAAAGACAATTTTTTTTTTGTTGCAAAAGCCTGTCATTCCATTATGTTCTAATAATAAAGCTTATTTTTTTATGTGTTTTTATCCTATAGCTAAAGGGCTGCAGTGCAACCCACCTACGTTTTATTGTCACTGAGGGATACGACCACTTTGTGTCAGTACACAGAATCAGTGTGAAAACTTGATGAACTTTAATTGAGAAATTGTTGTAAATTAAATACCCATTAACATTTATGTGAAAAGTGTATCTGTGTATCATTATTTGTTCGTTAGTGCATACATTTAAATCTGCATTGCAATCATGTTTAGTCTTATTGCAGTAGTACCAGCTGCAGACAAGACATATGGCTTAAAGCTGTGAAGCGTTTTTCTGTTCAGCCTCTAATTCCAAGATTAGCTTCAAACCATTTTTACTGTTTTTAGGTTACGCAATATTGTGGACTCACTTCTAAAGCTTTTTGTCCTGCATTCAACTGTTCCTGCTAATATCACTATCTGATAGTTGGCAACGCTTTGGAATAAAAGGCTTGGATTGTGTTGAATGGCAAACTTCATTACAAAGGAACTTTCTGTGTGAGAGATAGAGTTAATTAACTAATTTTCACCAGCAGGGACTTAAATTGGTGTTCATGCTGTGGCTCCCCCACCTCTCCGAATAAATCCCCCCAAGGACAGGTTCTGACGTCTTTGGGGACGTCAGAAGTCATTGGAAATGCTGCTGGTGATGGGGTTGGGAAACCAGATGGCTTCCCAGCCAACCAGCGAGTGTCCAGAAACTGCAAAGTTATTTACACAAACTAATCTACCCAATTCCCACTCTTATACCTCTTTCGCATGCACACATACAGACACAAAGGCTTCCACACAAACACTTCTCCCTACCTCCATATCTAACCCCATTGCCATTTCAACTTGTCAGGAGGCAAAGGCTTCGGCGGCATACGAGAGGACCCTTTGGGACTCCCTCTCCAATTACTTGCTGACTGCAGAGGAGCTTGGGAAATTTGCAAAGGCTGTGTTTGCTAAAGCTTGGTCTGCATGCAAGCCTCAGAGTAAACTAATAAAATATGAAATACGTGCCTGAATAACTAGCCCCCTGATATTTTGGAGCAACTAATTGCTCAGGGATATGGCAGGGTTATAGCACATTTGAGTATGTGAGTGCGCAGTGAGTAATGAGGGAGAGGTAGAAACTGATACAGTGTTATTGACTTATTCATTATTTACCAGCATAGAGTATTTACTATAATCTTAGAGGTGACTGTTTTGATGTGAAATAGATCAAAGTCCTCTTTTATGTGCGTGCAATATTTTTGTTTCTTACCCAATGTTTGAAATTATGAACGTGTTAAGTTTACTGGCAGTGCAAATGAAAAGCAGGGATCCTTAATTTGAATGCTAAACAGGTCTGCAGCAGCGCCATTCTGTAACTAATGAATTCAGACCTTTTTTTTGTGCTTAACTGTCAGCCGATCAGGAGAGTCACAGCAGGATATGAGCACATTATTATCATGTCACAGCAGGGCAGGCAGGGCCAAGTTATCACAGAGTGTCCTCTGACGGCTGCCTGTCCAATCACCCGGGGACATCTGCTAGACCAAATGTCCATGAAAAGTGATGCTTGGGGCGACCTTTCTGGTAAAAAAAAACTACCCCAAGCTTAACAGATATTAACTAATTTGAGTTTAGAAATACAACACAAATGAAAGTGCAATCAGAATAAAAAAAACAAAAAACAAAATAAAACACTCAAGCAAGGATTAATGTTCAGTAAATGAATCTGTGGAAATTCTGTTGGGTACTTTCAGGAAAAATATCCCCCCATCCTCCCGACTCTGTTATTTTCTTCCATGCCAAACCAATTTGTGTTATCTCTTCGGTGTGCACCCCTCTACCCTCATCCAGTTCCCCCATCCCCCCTGCCCTTCTTGTCACACGCACCAACAATGGGCCTTAATTTGATTTCAGTGTTGATTTGGTCCCATCAGCTCATTTATGACAGAAGCAGAGACACAACGAGCTGTTGTGTGAGAGAGGAAGCACTGTCAGAAAGGCAGAAATTACATAATTAGACAGAGAGGGAAACAATATTCTTATTTAAGTTCCAAGAGCAATGGAGAATGGTAATGAGGGACTGACAAAGAGTGCAGTTGGAGAGAGCTTTGAGTAAGCTGACATTTAGCGTTTGCTTGACAAGTTGTTTTTTTCCCCCTCTCAAAATACATTCCCTATGTAGAAACAGTCTGGAGATTTTTAACAGTTTGTGAACCAAACCAGAAAGCAAAATGTGTGTTTTGAGGTAATATACTTCATTCAGTTTGACAGACTGCAAAAATTGCTCTTTTGATAAGTCTGCTTTAGAAATGTGTCAAAATGTAGGTGAAGAATTAATTGGTTTGCTTAATCCATTCAGTTTTCAGCAAAAAGTGATATAAAATAAATTTTTAGTTACAAATTGGTTGAAAATGATGCTTGAACACTGCTCACCATGTACTTTTGAACACAGAAGAAAAATCATTGTAAATGAATCATAGGGCAAGATAAGACCGTCAATCAACTAAAGGAAAAACACTTCTATATTATGTACTGACTGATTGACATAGGACTTTGTTTTTTTTTAAGAAGCAGCATCAAATATCTTTTGAAACCTTTCATAATTTACCGGGACCTCCCCAATGCTGTCATTGTTTGCTGTAACTTGTGCGGCCTCTAATTAATTTGTAGATTTTCTTCCTTTAAATATATTTCTAACCGTGCTATTGGTATGAAGACAAAAGAGAAAACAAAGATGCAGAAAGGCAGCAGCTGATTTATATGTGTATCTAAAAATCAATCCTTCAGTCCAAATAACGTGAAAGGTTTTCTCTGATGCGTTTGCCAATATGAAGGCTAAGGTTGTCATGATCGATAAAATCAAATATCGGTCTCATGGCTTTCCCAACCTTAGTGCTAGACAACCAACCAGTGGAGTTAGTTACAGAAATACTCCTAAATTCTCCAATGAACATGGTTTGAACCATAATCTACAGATGCCAAAAACACAATTTCCCTATAATCCAGTCATGGCCAAGTGATTCATGCAAGATTTCTGACAAAGGGGTTGAAGAATAAACTCATTGCACAAGACTACTTTGCTAAAGACAAAGCCCAATGAAGCCTGCTCAAAGTTAGTTGCTGCATTGGGGACATGCTTGGAGATGTGTTTGGCATAGAAATGACCATCCAAGAACGCCATACCAACCGTGAAGGTTACAGTTACAGTACTGCCAGTACCATACAGCCTGTACGGCACTGGGAGACTTTATATAACTGAAGAAGGGATGAATGGAGAAATTTTATACAAGCTTCTTGATAAGAAGATGAAAGGGGGCCTTTTTTTTTGCCTGACAGTGATCCCAAACAAACAGCCAAGGAAGGTGTTGATTTCAAAAAAAGAAAATAAAGCCGCTAGAATGGCTCAGTCAATCCGACTTGAATCCAAAGAAAAAAGATCAGAGTGAGAGGAGAGACTTCCAGAAACTTTAAGACACAGTTTGTCAGGTAGAACTGCTCAAAGTCACTTGAGCAATGCATGCTATCAATGTTTATCAACAAAGGATTCTCTATTCTAGTTTTATTTAGTCAATTACATCGAGCATGTTCAATATATTGTCCTTGCGTCATTCAGCAACATCAACTTAATTTATTACTTTGATTTCTATGTATCATGGTGTAAATTTTATGTTAATAGACAATATATGTGTCCTTTTCTACTTTATACTCACAATAAGGCCTTGTACTGTAACACCACTGGTTTCCTTTAGTCATTTTCTTTGTGTGTAGTTGGACCTTTTTCTTATTTCATTTCTTTTTTGTCTTTTCTTTTTTTTCTTTTTGTTTTAGTGCTCACCTAATGTCAAAACCAGTTTAGTTTTCCAGTGCTTGACTTCACATTTTTCCTTTTATGTTTCTTGAACTACTGCCTGTGCAGCAGCTTTTGTTTTCATTAAAATCAAATGTATTTTTTGCCTCTACCTGTCTGGCAATGGAGTTGAGGGCTGCATTTGAGTTCGCCTCTGCACATGCCTTGACAGAGGCTTAGAATAAAGTGATGTGCAGGTCTTATCACTCACTTCAGTTTCTCAGCCAGTGGTCACAGCACCTCAGTTCCAATAAATTTGTCTGACTCTAAATCTCCCCTGACTTTCAGAGGTAATGTAAGACTCTGGTGGGTAGCAAAGCAATCTAAACTATCCCTTTTTAACAGATTACTAACACTGTGCGTGCCTATTCGTCTTTCAGTGGTCTCTTGAGTGTGAAGTGGATGGAGAAGGAGCACTTTGTACGCTTTCGATAAAAACCTGGATGAATAGAGAGGAAGGGGAAAAATATCCCCTTCTACTAAAATTAACGGAATTTTAGTTGAGACAAAAAAAGAGACAATAAAAGGTTGTGGATGTTGCCGTCTTGTACTGCAGACCCCTCAGACCTCTGTATCTCCAAACAATGTACCTGGAAAAGTATTCAATATTCTCAAACATTTTTACATTTTGTTTGATAAAACCACACGCCTTGTGTAGTTAAAGCAAATTTTGATAGTCCAACAAAGAGTAGTGCCCAACTAATATTTGTCGACAGATTCTCTCCACTGAGCTATGGATTTCTACAACTCCTCCAAAGTTACCATGTCCACTTTGACTCTTGATTCTATGATTTTTTAATAAACTGAATTGGAATTTCATTTAGTTGTATCTTCCGAACAGGCTCTACCCTCCATAACTATCTAGACTCATCTGGTCTCCATTGATAGCAACACTTACTTTAAAATTACAGTGTACAGTCCACCTCCATATACAAGAAGGCGAGTAACTTTTAACCCGGCTCTCTGTCCTGACAATGTTTTTAGGAAATGTATAGGTTCTAAATGTAAAGAAAGTAAATTTGAAGAAATCTTTTCCCTCATGGTTCTTAAAGTTAGAAAACTGAAATAATTTTAAAATAATTTTTATAATCCTAACAGAAGTTTTGTCACATTTGATGTCAGACTATGAGGAATTTATCCAGGTTATGAAAATATCTGGTTTCAGCTGTAAATATATCCTATGAGACGTTCACACAAATAAACATTTTTATTGGCAAGATAAATATACTAAACACAGAAATGCTGTAAGAAAGGTTACATTTTACAAGATCTAAAGAGTGACAATAATATATTAAATGTGCCGTTTTTTTGCATATATGAGTATTAAATTTTTAGGGTGAAAACACATGACTTCTTAAAGGCGACTAAAATATGTATTTTAGGTCAATGCTGTTTACAGCACATTAGTGAAATAAAGGGAAGCATTTCCAGATATGTGTGCTTATTTGAAAAGACTGTACAGTTCTAACTTTTTGCTTAAAAGAGAAAATGGTGGAAACATACAATGACAGACAGATCAAGATTAACCAGTGCTAATTTATAACAGAAGACCTCGTTGTCTTACTGTCATGAAACGACGTATTTTTAAATGATCATAATTACATGATTCTATAAGACATTAATGTTAACATATAAACGCTTTCTCTGACCTAGTACGTCAAATTAAAACCACAATTGTTCTTGTTGGACAGAATAATAATAAAAAAAATCAAATTTAAACATAAAAAAATCTATCATTTACTTTTAAACAAGTAAGAGCAATGTGATAATCAATAACTATTTTCAGTTGATTCAGTTGATCATTGATTATTCTATAATATACACATTTGAATAAATAAGTTAACTATATATAAAAAAGAGTCAGTGCTTGAAGTAAGTGTCAAACTGTGTTCGTGTTTTTAGAAAAGATACAAATGGCTGCTTTTCTCAAATCTCTGTGGCAATAACATCCTCATAAGTTTGTAACCCTGGACTGTATCTGAGGTCCAAGCCCAGCTCTGTTCGGCTCTCCAGCTCGGCCGTCAGCTCCTTCAGGATCCTCTCCAGGTCTTTGTTCTTCTTGTGCATCTGCAGGTAATTGATCTGGAGCTGCTTCTGGTATTTGATCACCCTGTCTTTCTCCTGGTTCCAAGTCTGCCTCTCCAGCTCAAAGCTGCTGACCAGTTTCTCTTGAGCATTCTTCTCCTCTCTGAGCTCCTGCTTCAGTCTCTCCACTTCTCTTTGGAGCGATCCGGTGAAAATGCACTTCTTGTTCTCTGACCCACAGACCTGGTCAAGAGAGTCTAACTCCTGGATTGGACTTTTAAGTTCAGTACTTTTCTGCAGCTTCTGCTCTTCAGCTGTAACAAGACCCTGTTTGACTTGCTGAATGTCTTGCTCCAGTTTGCCAACGTTGTCTCTCAGAAAATCGGCCTCAACCTTTTTGCGGTGAAGTTCATTTTGGCACACCTAAGCAAAAAGGAAAAAACACAAATAGAAGATAATTTTTTTTTTGTTAGCCAATAATTGTTGATCCTATTAAAGAATCCCTTAAATTGACATGGTATTTATGTGTCACAACATGAAAATTGAAAAAAGAACATCCTATTGTAACAGGTTACTGTCAAATTCAGGAGCAGGATAGTGTACTTTACTTTAAAAATAGAGAGTATTTTGTGAACATCTATACAGTTGTTTACTTGTTTCCAAGTAAACAACTGTACTTACCTCAACCTCTCTGGTGCATGAGTGGAGTTTGTCTTTATAGTCCTTGTTCTGTTGCTCGAGCCTCTCCACTTTTGCTGTGTTTTCCTTTAGTGATGCTTTGAGACTTACAATCTCATTTAGCTTGTGGCTCACGTCCACTTGGCAGTCCCTCAGTTGCTGCTTCAATAAAGAGATTTCTCCTGACTTCTGACACACCTACATTTCAACAGAGATGATGACGATAATGAAAGAAGAAAGTTACGGTTTCTATTTTGAAAATTTGAATTTGGAAGACAATGGAGAATAGTTAAACCTTTCCCTTTTCCTGACAAGGCATATTCTTGGTTCTCGGTTCAAGACAATACAGTTTGGAGTCAGTGGGGGACACATTAATGGCTGAGGTAGACTCTGGTGGTGCTCATTTCCACACTGTCCATTTCTGTCCTTGTTTTTACGTCTGTAAATGTTTCCAAACTACCAAATTTCACAGTCTTGTAAACAAGCAAAAAGTGTGTTCACTGTATTTCAGCTAACTCGACAGCAGTGCACAGCTCCTCAATAGGTGAGGAAGGGGCCATCCTACATTACTCTGTGCTGCATATACCAGGAGAAAACTGTGGTCCTCATAGAAGTTTACTCAGTCATAATTTTCTTTTAATTTTGGTATACCTTGGTTCTTGTAACTAGCCTATGGCTACAGCCATGTCGGCTGATATGGCTACATATGCCACTGACCTCCCACTGGGTTTCCTCGAGTGTTGGCATGAGCTGGGTGCTCTCTTTCTCATATGACCTCAGTCTGAGTTCAACAAGGTCCTTCTCTCGCGTCAGCTTCGAGAGATCTTCTTGAAGCTTCCCATTTTCTTTCTGCAGAAAAACACAGTTCCCACTTAACAATTTTCTGCAAGATATACACCTCCCAGTGCTTTGTTTCTCAAATAAATTAATGCATTTACTGCATCATAACTAGAACTGTGGAAGAGATGGAGGATGAGGCTTAAATAGCAGAGCTGAGGAGTCAGGTTGGAGCTGACCTGGAGGTAGCAAACTTGCAGTTGAAGAGCCTGGTGGGTTTTTGCATTCATCTGAGACACTTCTCTGAGCTGTGTGGTGCACCGCTGCTTCAGTCCGTCCATCTCTTCTGAACAAAACTTTTGTCTCTCCTCAAACAAGTGACACGTTTCAGCCTCCTTCAACTCTAAACTCACCTGTTGTGAAGTTAAATAGTCAGAAATGAATCGCTAACAGGCTTATTTTGATCATGCTGGGTGCTTATTTTATTAAGTTTAGTACCTGCAGCTCCTGAAGTTCATTTTCCCTCTCCAGCAGTCGCTGTTCTAGATGCTCAATCAGCAACTCATCTGTCGTTATGGGGGACCGGATCCCACCTGCCGTTTCTGAAAGAGTTCTTGGTTCGTCTGCAGACAGTGGGGAGCCAGCATCCTCCTTAGCCTTAGAAGCCAACACACTGCTGCTTAAACAAGCCCTGTAACTCCTTTCAAGGTCTGTGTTATTTCCATTGACCCATGGAGGGAAATTGAGTTGTTGTCCTTTGCAGAGGCTGTTTAGCAGAGCTGAGCTCCCATCATTCTGACTGACAAGGCCTGTGGAGGCTCTTAGACTGCCACTGGTGCTGTGGGTAGGGAGGCTAGACATTGAGTTACGCCCAGAGTCAGAGAGAGTTCCTGAAAGACAGAAATTACATCACAATTATTTCTTGTCATTTAAATTTAGGGCAACTTTTTACCAGAAGGCTGACAAAAACCTAAGGGGTCTTGTTTGTGTCCAACATTCGGAGTGCTTGCTTTCCTCATGGGACAGAGGACGTGGCCAGTCTCTATGGATGAAGCTATCGTTGTGTTCACCGACTTGAAGGCGGTGGTATGGACGAGCGATTTTTCAGCAGGAGTCTGGAAGAGTAAAATAATTCCTCTTAGCTGACAGCAAAGCAAATAGGATGCCATGTTAGAGAACATTTGATAAATGACGCTCTTATCCTTCAAGCTAAAGAGTTTTTAAATTTCTACTAATAGAGTTATTTTCAGAAGCTGGGTCCAATCGAGTAAAATAATGTTCTTTCTGCCTTTCATTGTGTCATCTCACATCAGAAATGGAATCAGTGATGCATGGAGATCTTCTGTACTACAGGCCGACTCTTATGTGAGCCACACAGTTACAACTGCAAGTAAATTTCTTTGTATTGACTAAAGAAGCGAAAACTCCTTTTTTGGAGTGAACCTATAGTCCACATGGCTGTCACCAGCAGTACCACAGCACCATACTTCCCCTCCTGCTCTTTCTGTACTCCTCTCCTCCCCTCTGCAGCCTACATCTCCCTTCCATATGCTGTCTGAGCGAAGATGAATAGCCCCTCTCCATGATATTAATAATATGAGCTATTGCTGAAGTGTAAGAGGCAAGGCTTGTGAGCTCAGCATTCCTTCTCACTGACTTCATGGCTGGGATGCCTTTTTGTGGTTTTTCTTTCAAACTGTCAAATTCTCCCCAACCCTCGATCTCTCTCTTTCTCTCTCTTATCCCCTTTAGTCTGTACTGTCCGTCCCCTGAAGAATAAAGACCTATTGAGGAAAACGCTTTTGCTTATGTGTTCCTGGCACAGAAAGTGCCTCTCTGAGAAGATCGGGGCATTCCTAGGTCATTAATCTAGATGATTAAAACACTATAGAGAGCTAAATTAAGCTATGAGAAATGTCTGTTATTTATTAATTTATTAATTTTTTTATTCTCCACATGACTGCATAACTTGTGGAAGTTCTAAGAATACGCTTTTTAGGAACTGAGTAGCAATTTGTACCGTTCTTAAGTCTGAATGCCAACTATTAGGCTAATAATAGCTAGCTGCAGCTGAGTTTAACAATTAATATTTGACTGAATTAGTCCTTTTTATAGCAACAATTTGTTGGGTCAGTGTATTGCATGATGAGATGGAGACCTCAAATGGAACTTGAGAGCTTACTATTAATGCATTGCGAAAATGCACATACCTAACTTGTAGATTCATAAGCTACAGAATAATTTTTGCTGATTCAATGGAGATTTTTACATAGACTTAAAAGAAAATTGTTTAGCAAGTTATTTTTTTTTAAGCTATCTTTAATATTTGGCACTTTGGATGCTTTTAAACCTGTACATGCGGTACACCTAAAAATACCACCACATTATTTTGGTTGTTTTATCATTTTGAAATATTTTTATGTACTATAATTTATTCTATTTTTTCCAAAAATGAACAAATTACTTTTTTTTTTTTTTTTTTTTTTTTTTTTGCATTTCGGCATTTTAATCTGCCTGCATCTATTGTGGTTTCCTGAGGTTGGGATGGGAGCAGGTAGTGGCGAAGCGGAACCTTTGTTTTGGGGGCGTTGCTTTCGGGTTGGTTTTGGGGCGGAGTCCTGGTTTGCCTCAAAAGCAATCTGGACGCTAATGACAGCGCTTCGGTTGTCATTGCTGACTTCTGTTTTTTTTATCCTTCAGGTCAGTACACGGTGGAAAGAGTTTTTTCTTCTTCTTCTTTCTTTTTTTTTTTGCTTTTGTTTGAATAATATTCAGTGCAAGTTACGTGTTGACTCATATAGTAGCTCAGAGCATGAGAGTAAAGTGAGTCCAGCCAAAGTAGATAAACTATTCTTTGTTAATGAATTGAGGTTAAAGGTGATCAATGCTAAGTTAAATTCTGTATTTGTTTTGTAAGTCTTGTAATTCTATTTTTGATCAGTATTCAGTTAAAATCATGTACATTTTAATGGTTAGGCCAGTTAATATAGAGCTAAATGACGTAAAGCTTTAACACAGTTGATTTATCTTGGTTGTCGTCATCTAAGTGAAGGGTGGAAATGTGAAAAGGGAATGTGTGAAGTTAATTATTACCTGTGAGAAAAGTAAACCGGGTTTATAAGACAATGGTTATGTAAAACATTAATACTGTACACTGTAAAAGGTTTGTTTAACAGAGAGAAACACAATCTGGATGCTACTGGCAGCGCTTCGGTCGTCATTGCTGACCTCTATTTTCTTATCCTTCAGAATGTGCTCATCTCTGCTATAGCAGTCCTGACACTCGGGACTTGTAACACACAGATGAGTCAGATGTAGCAGGGTTTGAATTTTGAATTGGTGCAATTGAGAATGTCAGTTTGCTAACATTTTGTAACTGAGATCAAGGCTTTGTAATGATCTGCCTATAACACTGACTGAGATAACATCCAACCCCTTTGGCAAATTTTGTAGTATGATTGGGGTCACTGTCCATTTAAAAGACCTCATTGTGCTTTCCAGCCTGATCTCTTGAGCAACACTTTCTCACCTTACTCTTTCCTCATGAAGCCATCTATTTTGTGAAGTGCAATATTACCCTCGGCAGTGAAACACTCTCACATGACGGTGCCAATCCCTAAATTTCACAGTTGTGATGGTGTTCCAAGGCTTGAAAGCAACCTTTCTTTTTCTCCAGATATAATGTTTAAAACTGTAAAACTCTTCCATTTTAGATTCACCAGACTAGGATGTTTCTCTAAAAAATTATAGAATTTCTTCCCAAGCAAACTTTGATCTGATTTTTATGTTGTATTTGAATATGTGGCCTCTCAGCTCATCTCAGTACAAGACTTGTTTTACTGTGGCTAATGACTCTCTTACCAACTTTAGAGAGCATCTTTTACAGGACTTTTGAATTGGTTGTGTGCATGATACCCACATTCACTAAAGCACATTCATCTATGGGACACAGAAGCCGTTTCCTTCCTGAAAAATATACACTTTATTGCTAAAACCATTCATGCACCCATCCAAATCATTTAATTCAGGTATTACAACCCGCTTTATAGCCACAGGTGAATAAAATTTTGCACCCATGTATGCTCTGTTCTCAAAATACATCTGTGAAAGAGTGGCTTACTCGCAGGAGCTCAGTTAATTCAAGCATGGTACAGTGATGGGATGTCATCTGTGAAATAGGTCTTTTCATTAAATTTCCTCTCTGAATCTCATGGTCAGATGTTTGTGGTATCATGAACAAAGCAAGCACCAAGTATAGCATGGAAAAAATCACAGAGTGGGGGGCAGCACTGCACAGTGTGCAGAAGTCACCACGTCTCTTCAGAGTCAAAACATAAATGCAATGCAAAGTGTTGGATGCATTAGTATAAAGCATGGAGGCTCTGTACTCAACTGTAGAGACCTGATCTACATATTGATAAATCATGTTTCCTGGTCTTGCAATCCAATCGCTTGGATTGGATTGCAGTCCAAGTATTTTTTGGACTGCATTTTGCCAACTGTAAAATGCAGTCCAAAAAAGTGATTGAAAAAGGATTGTGAATTTGATTGTTTTCCAGGGCCTGTGCTTGGCCCTGAATTTTAGTGAAGTAAACTCTTGATGGTGTTGTACACTGAGAACATTTGGACAGTTTTATGCTCCTGATTCTATGGGAACTGTTTAGGAATCATCCTTTTCTGCACCAACACAACTATCCACAGTTCACATGGCCTTAAAGCCTTTGCATTAAGAATGTGATGATGGTAATGTCCAGGTGTGTATAGGGAGCAGCGACCTATATACTCTCACACACATACATATATAATTACAGTGATCCTTCCACCACCACCCCTCCCAATCCCTGGCTCCCCAACCCCACACACACGCTCTCATTCCCCCAGGTGGGTTGGTAGCTGTTCATCTTAAGCTCGGCGCCCCTACCAGAGGCCTGGGAGCTTGAGTGTCCTTTGCAGTCTCTTTGGGGGTCACTGCCCTGAGAGTTTTGAAACTGCAAGATAAGTGGTTTGCTTTTGCATGTGTGCATAGCACCTGCAGCCTCATTAAACATAAGGTTTTGCTGATTGGTTTTCAAGTATAAACCTTTCAAGGTGGCAGAGAACATTTATGCTAGCTATGCTGGTTTCTTTAGTTGTGACTGAAAATCATTGAATGCCTCACAGTTTGGAATGTAAAAGTTCAGGTAAAGTATGTTTTTTTTTTATTTTTTTTATCAATGAACATGCAGGATAATTCCAAACTCACCCTTTCTAAAATTTTTCCTGGCATGAACAGCAGTTTTGGTTGTGATCGTCCATCAGAGTCCTTGTCTCTACTTGCAACGTCTTCCAATGATCTCTCTCTGTGGTGCGTAGAGCTCGGTTTATGGTTCACCTTAAGTCACACAAAAACATTTCCCCTAAAACTGATGTTTTTGCACATACTGTACAGGGAATTCTCATTCATACTTACAGTATCTTACCTTAATGTAAAAGAAGTCTTCACTTCTTCCTGACCTAGAGTGGGAGAGGCCTCTGGAGTGTTGAGTGGTGGAGGAGGAACTTTGAGCAAAGCCACACTTCAGTAAGCCATCAAGATTGCACCCTCCACTCTTCCTGTGAGTATTTATCCCCTCCTTTAACCGATAGTCAGAAGCCTTGCAGTGCTTGTTGTTCAGACTGTTTCCAGCAACAAGGCTGCTGACGCTACCCATGGTCCTGCAAGCACAGGTGTTGACGGGTCCAGATGGAAAACTTACAAAGGACTGTATGGGTGACACGTCTCATGACACCAGGAAATTTCTGACAATGGCCTCATCTGTGAGACAAAAACACAAACAGGACAAAAAACAATCAAGCTATAATATGCCTATGCTTTGTTACAACGCTTAAAAACAATTAAAAAAAAAAATGAAAATAATAGTATTCTTTAGTTTTTCTAGGTTTATGGAAGGTGTTTGAATGTTTTTCTTTGGTCTTTGGCTGTGTTTTTTCATAAATGTTCTGTACCATTCAATCTGGGCTTAAAAGGCAGGAAATTTGTACAAAAAATTAGTTGTCAGAGTTAACAAACTACCTACTGCACATAAAAGTCTGAAAATTATGTCTTTAAGAAGTAGTTGGAAAAAAATCCCTCAGGGATCTGAAACAGGTCGTCTTTACTTAATCATTCTGGGAGAGATTTTGGTTTGATATCTTTGACATATTTTTCTACAGATTTATTGGAAGGAATTATGTGGTACTTGTGACAGGTTGTTCATAACAATATAAAAGTTGTTCCTTGCTAAGGTATCTGTTATATCTACTTTGTACAGACACTAAACTGGCTCATTCTTTGAGTTTAGGTGTATTTTTAATCTTGATTATTTCAAAAGACAGTTACAGTTTTGCACAGGTGAGCACATACTATATTCTCCTCTGGGATATAAAAACTTTATGGCTACAGTTCAATCACTGTTTGTAGCCATCAACGAGGTCCTGGCGTTGTTCTGGCTGATATACTTGCCCAGTCTTCTTATCAGAGTGGGTAGAGCACATTTAAATAAGCTGGCTTACTAAGATGAACCAAGCTTTTAAAGGTGATTCATACATCTTCCAAAATGTTGCATTTTGGAAGCTGTTCCAGAAGGTTAGTATTACCTTGTATGTCCATTTCTGAAACTGTTTTGATGTCTGTGTGGGATTATTTTCCTGCAACCAACTGTAGCCAAGTTTCCACCATCTGACCAAAACTGCCCCCTTCAGATAAGATTATTTTGATTTGGATGTCCAAGAACAACACACGTCCAATCAAAAAACATCTATATTAAAAACATCAAACAATAAAAAAAGAAGCTAGAAGATTTTAGATGAGAACATCACTGTCATTATTCACAGTGGACAGAGTTTAACATCATTAGAGTTGAGGCCTCCAATCCCAGTAATTGAGAGCCACTGCCCTGCAACATTTAGATGCACCCCTGGTCCAATACACTTGATTCAAATAAATGGTTGATTATCTGGCCTCTACAGAACTTGATGACTTTCTGAGGGAGGAATTCAGCTTGTTAATCTCACTTGTGTTGAACCAAGACTGCATTTCAAAGTTGCTTCACTCTTAGCTCATAAGGGCTATGCTTGAAGACTCTCGGCTTATAGGGTGCTGATGAAGAAATTGCCAATGTCAACACCGGACTCAAAATTCGCAATTATCCACAAGTACAAGCCAAATGATTTCTGGAAAGATTTTCTATGATCAAACGAGACAAATATTCATCTTCTTAGTCACAATAACAATAAAAATCTTTTGAGGAATCATGGTGAGACTCAGTGCAGTGGTAACATCATGGACCTGGCTAACATTAAGCTTCTGGAAGGCTCTGACCCCATAATGCCCTATTGAACCCTCTTGAAATATTAAAGAATTCATGGCAGAAAACAAAGCAGTTCTGCCGTTCATTGAAGTTGTGTTTTGTATAGTCAGTCTTCCAAAGAACAGGAATACAGCAATTAAATCTTTAAATTTCCTTAAATACAATAACATTAACACCAATAATAAATAAATGTTAATGTCAGAGCAGAACTGTCTTAAAAGAACACCAAAAATCATTTCTCTGAAAATGTTTAGGTAATCAAAAACATCTAGATTAAAAATGTTCAAATATAAAGGCTAAAGAATACAGTTAAACAAGATGACTGTAAAGTTTACCAGTCAATATTATGATATTATGATATTTTCTTCCTTATTGACCAAAGCTCTACTTTTCTCTTCAGGTTTTTGTTTTTTCTTTTTTTATAGTATTTGTTGCTATTTAATGCTAAGCTGAGGAAACAGATGTGCTTGCATTTACATAACAAACTGGCTGAAAATAGTCCACATTGCCATTTTGCCTAGATTTGTGTTCCTAGATTCAAGCTGATGCTGTAAAATTTGACAAACAACCTTTTGGATGACCTTCCTGAAAACAAACTGGCCACTAAGCTAGGCACCACCAACTCAATACTTGGCTGTACACTGAAAAAAATACCTCTTTGGATGAACATAAAAAAATCATGGAAAGGTTTTCCACCTGATTACTTTGCTTTATTTCAGCACCATCTAATTCTCGCTAGATTCTCTCCGGAGGGTAATGAATCTGACTAAATTGAATCATGTTATCTCAACTTGAATACGTTATTCAAGTTGAGACAAAAACGATTGTCTCGAGTGAACTCGCGTGATATCCTGTGATCTCACTCGGCTTCAGCACTATATCAGTCTGACTATAATGAACCATGTTATCTCAACATAATTAAATTTCATAAACGTGAAGTTGTTGAATTTTTTGTTTATCCAACATGATTGTATAACGTGTTTGTTTGAAACATAAAATTATTTAGTTATAAGTACATGATATTCGTTTGTTAATCTGATAACCCCCTAAGTTCATTTTTTACAGTTAGAAGGTGTGTCCAAACTTTTGGTCTGTACTGTACATATTATATGGAAATGTACTTTTAATGTAGTTTTAAGGCATAATTATCAAACCTAAAAATATAACTCATTCAAACTAACCCTAAGCAAAATAACCAAATTTGCGTCTGTATTTTTGCTTAGTTTACCAACACATTTATCCATTGAATTACCATCATTACTATTCATGCTGTCTCACTCTCTCCACCTCCTTTTGCAAAGCAAACAGATCACAGATGTCACTATCATGATCTCTAACCCACAGGGGAGAAGTCAGCTCTGTGGGTGAGTTCTCGTGGCAAAGGGCTTCTCGCTGCCTGATCTCTGCTCTTTGAACCACCTGGTCCTCTGGCTTTAAGTATTTTATAATAGCCACAACAACAAAGCATGGACCATATTTGTGTACACTTTATTTGACATGGGGTTGCAACCTAACAGCTTTCCCTGTCCACTTTCCTGAGCACGGTGTGAGAAGAAAAGTCTTGAACAAAGGCACAAAGAGAGCTGACGAAGACTTTTATCACTTCGAAACAAAGAGAGGTGAAAGATGTAAAGGCAAACCTCACATGTCATGATGAGGAGAGTCATAGCACCATCAGAAAGGCTGTGTAGTAAAAACTTAAAAATTCAGTGGTAGTCAAAAGAAAGTACAGAAAATGTCAATATATTCTAGAAGAAATTAACATGAAAAAAAAAAAGAACAGTTACTGTAGATAGTTAAAACTATGACCTGCACAAATATTCTGGAAAGCAGTCTTCCCTTTTAGACAGTTTCTGACATGGCTATGTCTGCCACTAAATCCACAAACCCCACTATCACTCTCAGATATCAGCAACCGCCCCGACAATGGACCGGTGTAATGAAACAATAGATTTTACTTACTGCCAGGCCAAACTAAGCACCCATCTCTTGCCAAGCCCCTACAGAGTCATCCATCCAGTCCTGAAGGAAACAAGCAGCCAGGCATGTGTGTATGTATGAATGGACGAGGTGCAAATACAAACACTACCACCCCGGCCAGGAGGGTCTGCTAACCGTCCAGATAAAAGGGGGTGGGTCTTCCAGCTTGTCTAGTCAGCTTGTGCCGAGTTTTGCATC
This sequence comes from Gambusia affinis, assembly GCF_019740435.1. Taxonomy (NCBI): domain Eukaryota; kingdom Metazoa; phylum Chordata; class Actinopteri; order Cyprinodontiformes; family Poeciliidae; genus Gambusia; species Gambusia affinis. Next base: position 12,588,730 of record NC_057870.1, read on the forward strand.
ATAACTGATATGGAAATTCATTTGTGTATCTGTGTGCACCCAAACGAGTGTGTGTGAGAGAAACTCCTCCCCACTCCTCCCTGGGGAGCTGGTGTATAACATGTGCTCCCATAGAACCGACGTGTGCCGCTCAAGTGATTAACTCCCAGCTTTCACAAAGGATCTTTTACACCCTCAATGCTACCCTCCCCCCCACCTTCTCTCTGCATACTCCCCTGTTAGTGCATCGACTAACTGTGTAATAACCATTCATCCTTCCCTCTCCCTCATCCTGTTAGGCCCTCCCTCCACCCATCCATCCCACTTGCTGCCCAGCACCCACCCTGCCCAAGCAGTTCATCTGAAGGAGGAACAAAAAGGCGCTTGCCCTCTATCTTTTCGCTCTTTGTCTGCTGAAGTGTGCTGTCTTTGTGTAAGCCCTTGTGCGGTATTTCATGCATTCTCTCTCCAAACAGCAGGACCATATTTGAATGTTAAATAAATCACTACTACTGAAAATTACTACTGTTCCAGACTTATTAACTCAAGCCTTCAGAACTCATGGTTTTTAGACACTATTTTGTGTCTCCATAAGTTCAACACAGACTAAAGTCTGGGTATAACAAAGTTATAACCGAATCAAAACAGTAAAATATAGAATGAAAACCCCCCCTATGGAAAAAAGAAAAACACCCTCCACTTTTATAACTCAGATAATTTTGAAAAATACATTTGTATTTAAAAGATTTTTGGACAATTATGTGAAATCAACTTTTTTAGCTTTGCGTCATTTTATAAAGTTATTCCCTTATCAAAAACATACCCGTATCTTTGATTATTTCATGCATGTTTGAGAAATCCTAAAATTTTCTATATCAACCATTCGGGGATGTCTAAACGCTTGGTCTCACAGAGCACCACATTTTCCACGCTGCCTCTCGTCTTTACAGAGCACCTCTTCCCTGCAACTCTGCCTTATAACCCCTTCAGACTAGCACTAGCAGCAATGAGCGCCTGGTGGAACTGTGCATCCACCGAGCTCATCATATGAAGTACTTCTCAGTGCAGCTCAGGTAAGAACGTTGTTAAAGGATTAATGGCGGAACAATGGAGCTTCTTAAAAAGATGCTCCTGGCTCAAGGTGTGAAATTGCAAAGTCAAATGTCTTTTAAGTCATGTTTTATATATATATATAAAATTTATATAACAAAAAAGAGAGTATATATAAAATTTTTATAACAACTGAAGGTAACACACTTGTTGGTGCTGTAAGATGGCACTGAGTGCTAGAAAATATGCAATATTGCCCCTTTAAACTATACACTGAAACACTCTTTTAAGTTGAGCGTAGTGACTTGCACTAAAGTTTCTGTGATGTTACATCAGACCGTCTGAGTCCTTTATTCATAAAATGTTTGCAGAATCTTTTGACCCACTTTTTGAGTACTCTCCAGTAGCTCTGCTTCAGTCTTTCTCAGCTGTACTCTTCACTCTCCCTTTCAGCTGGATGCACTTGTTCTGCGATCAGTCCTATTGAAGCCTGTTAGTCTGAACAGTATCACTTCCATTCACTTGCTTTTCGCAGGTATTTGTTTTCACATCTATTTGATGTATTTTCTAGGATTCCAGTTTTTTACGTGATATCAATAGGTTTGAGGTACCAGATTTCAGGGGGCATTGTTTGATTCAGGAACTCTAGTGAAGTGGGGATGTGTGCATTTGTGTATGTGTGGGTTCTTGCATATATCTAATCTCATATCTGACTGGCTCCAGGTCTGTCTTTGTCTGGACAAAAGATATTTGTGCTCACTGAATATCTATGTGATTGTGTGCACGAAAGTGTGTGCGTTGGGTGCAGCATGGGTGGGGGTGTCGACCTTGCTTTTCGAGCCGCAGCTGATCTGCCTGACACAAAATCCTGAACCCCCTCCCTCAAACACCTCCATAAGAATAGCTGACAAAAGACCCTCTGCTAGCCAATGAAAGACACACACTTTCATGCAGCATGGCCAATCGATTAACACAGACAATAATAGGCAATAGTGTGTTAGAAAGTTTGTGGATTTATACCTGTCTAACAATGACCATAAAAACCTGTTGTCACTGTACCTCTGTACATCACCGCTACACCAGATGGCATTGCTTTAATTCTCACTGTCTGTATGGTAATTTCTAACAGATGCATGTATAATCTATCTAGTTCAATGTCTGTTTTTTTAGGTCAATCTCAGTTTATTGTTCTTTGTGTATGTCTGCAGTCTCAAGCATGTCTTTAACTTCATGCAACAGTTGTTTTGAATTAAAGTCCAAAGCTAAAGGCTTAATCTACATGAACCTTTGCAGTTAAACTAAAATATTTTGACTATTTAGTATTCATTTTATGGAAATATCTTTACTGAACAGTTCAGAATGAAAACCTCAAGCAAATTCTGACAAAATTGCTGTTTTGCATCATTCTGAAAACTGGCCCATGGTGGTTCAGTCAAGGACAAGTTTTGGATCAGGTTCCCAATCAAGACAATCTTAAGTGGTTGAAGTCTTCCTGTCTAGTTGGTGTCCTGTCTGTCTGTGAAGTTTATGAGGGCAGGGGAACTGTTTTTTTTTGTTTTTTTTGCTAATTCCTCCCACTTTATTAAACTGTGCCACATGATAACATTATCATCTGGAGCAAGACAGGAGTTTGTTGAATGTGTGGATAAAGGTGCTGATAAAGGTATGGGCATATTGTTTCATACAAACATTAATACAGTGTTGGCCCACAACTTTTACAGCTATAACAGATTAAACTCTTTCACTATGTCTACAAAGCTTAAAAGTGTGTCACGTTCATTTTTGATATTTCTTTGCGAGGTCAGACATTGATGCTGGATGAGAAAGTCTTGCTTGCAGTCTAACTGCTTTAATTCATCCAAGAAGCCTCCCATAGGTTTAAGTCTGGGCTCTGCGCTGACCTTTGAACTTCCTCCACACAAAACCTTCTGTTGGGGAAAAAAATTGGATCCATATCACATAGGAAAAATCCTAATAAGGTTAAAAATGTCAGATTCATTCTAATTTTTTATCATTCTTGAATTTCAGATTTGACCTTTGCGACAGCCATCTTGCCTTAGGAATCCCAGAACTGCCTTTCACTTTAAAAAACCGATTTAAAGTTGATTGATCTTCAAGTAATGTTACAAAAAAGCCACTTTATTTCATAATATATGAGAAAATTCTATAAAATTTAAACTGTCATTTGCTCTTCTTTCAAAATGTGTTGCTAATTTTAGCTTCCTGGGAGGAAGAATAAAACATAATTAATTTATATCTTTTCTAAACATATTGAATAAATAAAAAAAAAAAATAAATTTAATGATCAAGTATCTGAATAGCTTAATAATTGTAACAATGTTCTACTAATATTAGTAGAACAATAATATTATTGTTCTTCTAATATTGGATTAACAAGTTTAGCTAGCAAGCCTAACTTCTCAATCCTGTACTATACTGTACAGTCGCAAACAAAATGCTGCACATGCTCCTCCTCTTGTGATGTAACACATTAGATAACTGCAATCAATCTGTTGTTCACACAAACTAACTAATGATTTACAGGTACCACAGAACCCCAACCCCCCCGCAGGCACGACAGCACAAATTTAATTAAAAACTTAAAATTAGAAGAACAGAAAGCAGCTCATGTTTGACAACAGAAAGGATACAACGTTGGAGACTGAAGGGTTGCTATGTTGAATTATTGAGAGCTAATACTCTCTTTTTCTGTCATTCTCAATAGCCTGTCAAGGTCTGACTGTCTCTCTTTCTCCTTTTTTATTTCTCTCTCTTTCTTTCTCTCTCTCTCTTTCTGTTTCTGTCTCTCTCGCACAGGACTGATGCGTGGATGAGTAATACGGCCTCCAGCAAAAAATCAACTAAGAATGAAGTGTGGGATAGGGACAGTCATCTATCTTTCACTTTCACAGATAACATGTCTATCTAGTGACCAACTTCACACTCCCCTACACATGTGCCTGCGCACGCACACATACACAATGGCATCCAATATCAGCTAATTGGGTAATCCTTTTAGAGCATTGTAAAGGAGATTGAGCATGAATGGGGCTTCAGTGGTGAAGTGCAGAATACCAGACACTCATTAGTGCCCCAGAGTGAAGGAGATGGAGTACCAGGCACAGAGTGAGGAGCACGGGCAGAAAGAGAAAGAGACAGAGATGGAGAGACAGGGAGGATGAGAGACATTTGTATTCTGTGTGGCTAAACTTGTATTATATATTGATAACTGCTGCCCAGCATACAGTCGATGTTTCCTCTGTTCAGGGTGCGCAGAAAGACTCAATCGTAAGCCAGCGAGTAAACATTTATAACTCATTATTTTGATCTGAGCATGTTTCGCTGCAGGCGTATAACTGAATCTTTGATAAGGGGCCAGCTTTCAGTGAAGGACCCTCCTGTTGAAATTAGATTGCATTCAAACACCGTTATGTGCAGCCAGATGAGACATTAGGTCGTCTAAACGATCGACCTCCTTGGGTGTTAATAGATAAGGAGGTTTGTGAATCACCGGCCAGATTTGTGTGGCTGACGAAGTAGAGCTTCTAAAGTGCATATATTTGCATAACCTTGTCAGATAGGATAAAGCTGAAAATGCATTTTAATGGAGCCTAAATGAGAGCATTTAGCCCTACAAGAATGGGAAGGAATGCAAAGAAGTACAGGAAGTTCTGACGTAAAACAAAATCCGAAAAGTTTTAAAGTAATGCATCTGCCACTACAAAATATATTATTACATCAGGCTTTCTGAGGGTAATTTACAGTTGTACAATGTACTAGATGTCCTAAATGGTTATGAATAGATGTATTTCTCTGGTTTGCTTCAGCAGTTCAAGGTCAGCCCTGCTGTCATAAAATATTTACTTATTGAGCGTTTCTTCCATCAGAGAAAAGTTGTTGCAGGACCAGTGTACCAAGAAGCCTTATTTTTAGACATTCTGGAGTATTCTTCATGCATTAACCATGAATATATACTGTTTTCCATTACTTCTGTGAAAGAAAAAGTGCTACGGCCATATTTCACAGCTCTATGCAATCTCTGAGTATGTGTGTGATAGAGACTACTGAATAATTGTCATAGAAATGCTCACTAAAAATAATTTTTGAGGGTTTGGAATATAAACGAAATTTGTTGCAGCGTAATTAAAATAAGATTGTAACTGATCTTGGTTCTTTCGGTTTATATTCTTATTTTCAGCTGTATGGTAGTTATATGTTAGGGTTTGTACTACTAAAAGTTCAAAATGTTGCACCTGTAAAAAGTTCTGTGACGGTCCACAAATTTAAGTTAGCATCCAACCTAAGCTAGTTTAGCAACAATGCTAGCAGGGACTCTGCCATCCCTCATGGATTTTTGTGCAATAGCAACAAAGAATCGCAATCAAAACATGACATTAAGTCAAGTTCCATCATTAAATTTGTAATTGATTACGTTTCAAATACAAATAATGAATGCCATGTTCTAATTCTCGCAGTTTGTTTATTTTGTACATATTAGAAAAAACTAGATGAGCAAAATTAGCTGCCTGTGCATGTGTGGAAAAATGGTGCAGCCCTGCGTTCAGCACGAAACCCCATGTCTAAACGGTGACTATTAAGCTAATAATTTTAACAAACTAATGAATGACTTCAATCCAACTAAATTAAATGCTTTCAAATTTACACAGTTTTATTTAAACTCAAAGTTTTTCTTGCGCTGCAGCCAGTTATACTTATAATAACTCAATAATAAGTTTTGATTCAAAACATTTTTTTCAATCACAAGAGAATGAAGTTTTATTTGTAATATCTAAACTTTTGTATGCTGGCATTTATCTGACAATCACAAAGCCCTCTATCTGCTTATTAAAATTTACTTCATTAAATACTGTTGTATCCCAGAATGGTGATATTCATAAAGTGGTGGAAAAGAAGAAATAATAATTTTTCTGGCACTGGGACCCTCTGATCTGCAAGCTGCCGACTCTGATAAAGTTGTCATTCTTTAGCGCAGCCATCCTCCCTTCCTCCTGAGTTGTGTTGGTATGTGCCCATATACGTGTGTGTGTGGGGTTGGCGTAATATGGGAGTACAATGTGCTCACTTTCAGTCTGTATCATTCCGAAAGCAGCTGGAAGTATGTACTGCAGACAATACCTGTGCTTATCTCTAAAATCAAAGCCTAAAGGACCTTCGTGATGCCAATTATAAACTGCACAAAAACTCTGCAAGTTAGTTTAGCATTTTGGAGTCTTCTACCTGACACGAGAAACTGATGTTTGAGTTCATAGAGTGTGCAAATCCTAGCAGAAAACATTTACATCAAATTACGGTTAGCCTCAGAGAGATCAGGGGGATGCTGCACTTGCCTGAGAGAGCCTTCAATCATGAGAGGATGATGCTATGTTTGGTTATCTGGGACAGTTATTTTAGGTCTTCTTTAGCAGGTCATTACAGCTTACACTCATTGTCATTTTCTACATTAATGAAGCTAAAAGCTTAAATCGTGTGTAGAAATGAGGGATAGACCGTTTTGCAAATAAAAAAAACATCATATATTCCTGAGCTCTACAGTTTAATTCCAAGAAAACATGTCTACCTCTGTACGCTTGTGATTCTGTCCCTTCCTTGTGGTTCACTCTCCATAATATTACAGACCAGACTGAAGAAGGACAAGCCTAAACAAGTGGGTTTTACTTACCCACACACTTTGTCACCAGCACAATGTGGAGCAATTCACAATCCCTACATGTCTGAACTTATTCCTTGCTGAAAACAGGTATGGCATTGATGTAGTTTTTCCTCTTTCTTTTGTTGTGATTTAAGCATGCAGGAGTATTTAACAGCAGGAAAACGTGTTAAAATCTAATTCATGGTTGAAACATCTGAGGTTTCTGTAAATAATGAGGCATTTTCACTAAGCTCCTTATTGGTCCTTGATAATATAAGAAGCTTAAAGTTCATCCAAAAGTCAAAAGGAGCAATACTGACAATTTGTACAGTGAATGCAGCAAAGAGCTAGGAGGGCTCTAACCTTAGAAAACTTTGAGCAACTAACAAGCTGTAAACAAACAGACTGTGTAACGATTTATTCCATTTTAAATCCAGTCAGTCAACCATACCTTCAAGTCCCCAAAGAACTGACTTACCTCCATTATGATCTGTGTGCCCTCACAGTAGCGATCAGTGCTGCTGCCACTCTGGACAAACACCCATTAGCTGGATGCGGACTTGGAGAGCTAATGTGAAAAACGAAAGAAAGAAAGAGATATCTGCCTTTATTGCTGATGTTTTCTCTTGGTCATCTCGTCACTCTGTTACAGCAGTTGGTATGTCACAATGAGAGCGGCCCACCTTCCACACACTGAACACTGTCACATTCCTCCATAAACACACTGCTTCCATTTCTTTCCGTTCTAAACTGTATCCTTGTTTCCTCCCCTCCTGAACTCCCTCCCACTTCACTCTGAACATCCACCTCCCTGGCTCATCCTGCCTCCTATTGTTTCCTCTTTCTTTTTTTGGTCTTGGTTATCTCATATAGACATGTCTTATTTGCTGTGCGTCATTTCAGTGCTATTTTCCTATTTAAATTAGCTGTTCTCTTTCTCTCTTTTTTTTGAACCACCTTCTTTTCATCTTCACCTTGGTTTTCACCTTCTGTTTCTCTTTTCTTGCCATGAAATGACTTCAGTCTCTACATGGATACAGACAGCAGCTCATCATCCCTGGTCAAATTTATAAGCCCTGCACTCTTTATGCAGGATGTATATATATTTGTGTTTAGTAAAAAGAGAAATTAAAAATTAAAGTTAAAGCCAAAGTAAAATAAGAAAAAGCTAATTTATTTTTAGCAAAATCTTTACTTTAAAAGCAAACATTTTAGGATATTTTCTATAATATTCTTTTAAAGTAGTACAAAATTGTGTAGTGGATATAAAAGGGAACCTTTTTTTTTTAAGTTTACACATACAAATCTGAAGAGTTTATTATATTTTTTCCCCTTTACTATGAAACCCCTAAATAAATTCCAACTTAGCTAAGAGCCTTCTGAAATAAAATAAAATCCAGATGTTTTTGTAAAGTCAGCAATTGAGAAAACCAGTAAACATTACAATTTGCCTAGTACTACCATTTCAACCTGGAGAGACTCAGACGGAGAAAAGAAGACAATTAGAAAGAGTTTATTGACATGCAGGAAAAAAGTCTTCGGTGCTCAGGCCCCGGCTGGGGATAACGGTTATCGCAACATTAGCGATAAGCTTCAGATGAGCATTCCCGATGCTGTTAGGAACGTCATCCCCCCAGGGCCCGGCACTGGTGGTGGAGGTTGAAGAAGGGTGCGGGCCTCAGCGCCGGGCGAATGGAGGAGAAGGGCAGGTGGTGGGTTGAGCTCGGCTGGAGAACGAAGGACGCCATGGATGAAGGTCCTTATCAGCTGGGAGTTGGTCGGTGATTGGACGTGACGTGGCTTGGTCCAGCGTTGATAGGCCGTTTTGCAGTTATCTGGAAGTTTTGTTCCAGATTTGTGGTGTATAGAAGCTGAATCTTCATCTCTAGGTTTGGTTCTGATTCTGGGGATGCAGAGCAGAACCAGAAGACCTGAGCGGTCTGGAGGGTTGATACAACAGATCATTAATACGTTTTGATGCTAAGCCGTTCAGTGATTTATGAAACAGTATTTTAAAGTCTATTTTCTGAGCTACAGGGAGATTTCCAACTAATTCACTCATTTAGTTTAAAAGTAGCTCATCTTTTGCTGCCTCGCAAGTTTGAAGGTCTGTTGCGCTTTGTTTTATTTGTACATCAGTAGAGTTCACCAAAGCCTTATCATGGTAGTGTGGAGGTTATAACCCTCAGAGAGAAGTCTCTGCAGAATACCCATTTTGGCTCTCGAGCACATCCAGCTATTTCTCTGCCTCAGCTCTTGTTTTTTCTGTCTGTATCTATTATGTTCCCCCGCGTGCCTGTCTTTCTCTCGCTTGTTATTTTCATCTCTCAACTCTCAGTCCTCTTTTACTGTCTGGCCCTGTTTCTTGTTTTTAATCTTTTGCCTCAAAAGTCTCAACAAGTGCTGAAACTGCTTAAAAAAATCTAAAGTTGTCGTCTCCCTGAATAAATACAAAAAGAAAAAATAAGGTTTGAAGTTTCATTTCTAGCTGTGAGTAAAAATACACCATTCGGGCATGTTTGTTGGAGATATAAAGACTTCCTTTGGTGCTCCTGGTGTGCCAATTTGTCTTGAAACGGTATCCTGCCCTTTAGACTAGGTAATGATGTGTAATCAGCAGCCGGGAACACAGCCAGTTGTTTGTGTCTGTGCTTAAAGGTGTTTCTGTGTTTGATACAAGCGTGTAATTTCAGGTTAGGCCAAAGAGTATTTAAATGATGTCATATCAATAGCACATAGGAATATTTACCTTTTTTTATGTTGCAGCTTACTGTGGTGAAACCTTTCTTCAGAGTGAGATCATGATAAAACAAGAGCATTTCTGTGCACAGCTGATAAATGTACCAGTACTTAGTATATTTTCACACAGAAGCGTAGTTTGAATGCTTTATGTATGTTTGAATTTGTAAAAAATATAGATTTAAATTTCCCTGTTTTGCTTACAACAATCCAGCCTTTTATTTTAGTACATTGATTCCGGACTATTAAGTTTTTTTTGTTTTTTTCCCACAAAATTACCAGTGTTAAAATTATTGAGACCTCTCTTACATCAATACGTCATCCTGCTACTTTTAGCCAATGGGGTTAAATTCCCATCTATTCATGGGAAATTTAATCAGATGAGGGTGAATGCTGCACGGAACGGCATGTCACACATAGCTAGAGGTCAGGATGGCTTGGCGGTTTTAGGTGCTGGGTTCAGGTTGTGGTCTTCCTTTGAGTTGTGGGTTTGATTCCTGCTTCTGCCAACATCATATTAACTGCCAACATAATTTTAATGGTTAATATTTTTTTTTTTAATTGTGTTACTTTCAGTAGGAAAATGCCTTACTTGTTCTCTTGTCTTTCCCATTTTGAAGTGCAGCAAAAATTGTCTCCTGTGTGATGTAATATTTAAACCCCAGAATACCAATCATCAGCTGCTTGGTAAAAAAAAAAAGTTCTTATACATTTTGGTTCCCTGAAAACAAATGGAAAATAAATAATTAAGGTTTTTGGAAGTTCTGACATGACAGGTAAAAAAATTTAATAAATAATAGATTTTTTTTACCCTACTCTGAGCTTCAGCATAACATTTTGCTCGCAATAAAAAGTGATTTTAATCGTCATATACATTCTTACCACGGGGTGCCAATAAATGTGCGGTGCAATATAATCACCATTCCTGTATGCTACTAAAATTGAAATCCTGAAAAAAAAAACAAAAAAAAAAAACAGAGAAATGTTTCTGCTCACTGATAAATAAATGAACTGCAGTTATAATGCACATAGGTTTTGTGTTTTCTAGGCTAACGCTGTCACAGTGAGCTGCAGAAAACAATTGACTTTTTATGTCAGATTCACTCATCCAGAACATGATTTCTGTGCTTGGCCTATCGTTATTTTGCTGCTCATCTTTAGTTACCCCCACAAACACACACACAGAGATAAACTCAGGGATGCAAATCAATACTTTGTGGAATAAAAACACCAGACGCAACGCTGTTGACCATGCTGGAGATACATCGACCCTTGTTTGGGCCATGGCCACAGTCAAGAGCCATTCATGTGCAGGTGCACATATAGAAAAGTTTTGTACTATTTTTAAACAAAAATTTCAACAGCAAGTTTGAAATGAGCTGGAAATGGACGTTTTCACTCACTCTCTGCAAATGGATGTTTTTTTTCACAAAGAATGCCAAGGATGTATACTCTTACTTTACAATACATATTTTTTACATAACCCTTCTCGGTATTTACACAAAGTATCTTTTGCATCTTTCTAAAGAATCTGTATTTAAGTTATGATAGCAGGCTCTATCAAATGGATCAAACAGCAACAAGAGCTATGTGCCTCATTTTCCAAATATTTAAGCATGGTTCAGAAAAGCATTTTCTTGGGATTTTATCTTATTCAAAACAATTTGTGATACATGGTCTCAGATGTCATCGAATGAGGTAAACATTTGTGAAATAGATTTTATAGGTGGTTTAATTACTGCATAAACACAATCCATATTACTTTAGGCTTATCTTGACAGCAAATTTACATTGAGGTTTGCATTTTATTGCTTTAAAAACACACACACACACACACACTTTTTTTTTAAAGCAAAATACAGCAATTTATATTTTTCGAAAGCTGGGTTGAACATAGTGTCTTTAATGTTTCTCTCCCTCTCTGCAGAAATTCACTTGATGATTGCTTATACTCAAAATCAGATTAAGACTATAAAATATTCAGTTGGGTCTGAGAGGTTGCCAGCATAAAATTATCACACTTAGCAGATTAACAGTTTGCTTTCAGAAGCTCCAATAATCAGGATGGAGTGGTGCTCAGAAGAAAATGCCTCCAGAAAGGAGCTGTCAAGTATTTGACTTAAGTAATTCTCAGGGGAACACAGCATTTGTACAAAACGCAAATGGGAATAGTTCCGACTCAAAATTGGCATCCATGTAGTTTTTTTTTAACTGAATAACGTATTGGCAGAGAAACTATCAGAAAAATTCTCCTTAAGTAAATTGACAACAACAATTTACTCAAGCAGTAAGTAAACTGCTGAGCATACAGCAAAGGAGCTTTCAAACTGAAAATATGATAAAAAAAAAAAAATTGATTTGAAAAAATAGATTTCAACTTAAATGCACTCTTGTGCTCCAATTAAAGCTCAGAAAATCTTACTGGATCATTTTTAAAAGGTCGACGTGTCCAAACTTTTGACTGGTAATGTATTTTTTACAAAATGTGTCACACTGTCTTGAGGACTTCTTAGTACAAAAGTACATGTTGACCTTTAAATTCCATCTCCTAAAAATAATAAAAATCAAATAGGAGAAAAAAGTATTCTCTCACCCATACAAATCATTGCATTCAGGTGTTGCAAACACTTTTATGTCCACAATTGTTCAAGATAAAGCACCTTGGCATGCAGACTGCACAGGATGCCACCTCAGCAGTAAGTCCAGCTGTGACATTTTCTCTTTCTTAATTATTCCACAGTCAACGTTTATTATTTAAAATACCAAGTGTGTAGAGGTCGACAGCTTAATGCAGAATAAATGGTTTCAGAACGCCAAACGGAATGTGGGCAACTTGAATTAATATTTACCATTCAAAGACAATCAATGCTGTTTTTGTCTCTTCCATCATGTTTCTTTCTCTCCTCTTCCTTTTTTGCCCTCCTATCTGCTCCATGTTTTTGATTCTTTGGAAAGAGAAATAGGAATATTCTTTATTGCCCCTCAGTGGGGAAATTGAGGTGTACCAGTAGCAAACTGAAGAGCAGATTGAAACATTTAGATTCACACAAAAGTAGAAGTATGAAAACATAATGTAAAAAATAATTTACAGTATGGAAAAAACACAGATTAAGGAGCTTTTTGGTTGACTTAGTACTTTAAAACATTCACTAGCTAATTAGAGACCAAATACAGCAACCAGATGTACGATTTGACCTCAGAAAATAACTTTATACTATTTAATAGAATCTTAAATATGTACTTCAAATGAAGGTAAACTGAAGCCATTGTGTTTGGACCCAAACTTTTTAAAATCTATTTTTTAAGTACTCTTAAGAACGCAAATGATCTATGTGTCTTCGTGAACCGTAGAGGTAAAATACTACAAAAACATAAACCTGGCTTTGAAAATCCAGAATTTCCCAATATAGTCACTTTCATCACTATAAAATGTCTATTACAGATGCCTATTAGTCATATGAAGTGCAGCCACATTTTTACCCGTTTTTGAAAAACCCAAATAGTATTCACTCCCAGGTTCTCTGCTCTTTTTTCTCCACATCTTTTAGCAGTTGGCTATGTAGTTCTTGAATTAACACATTTCTTTCCACGTATCACAGACTGCTGCAGCATCTTTTTAATCTTCCCTATGAAATTACATATATTATTTTATGTCTCTTTAAAAGCTCTCATACTGGTGGTACTTATTCTGCTACGAAAATGTTGCTAGTTGTTTCAAAATGACAACTTTCCAGTATTTTGTTTGATGCATGCCAAAGCATAATCCTCCAAGGCATTCTCAGTTCTAATCTATGAGATGGCCATGCTTTAAGCTGAGAAAAAAGACGACTGCACTGCGTCCATCTCAGGTCTCTCCTTTGCATGGAATTGGCAGTGACCATCTTGTGAAAGAAAAATAAATACATCACAGAGAAGGAAGGAGAAACTGGATTTTAGCTTACCTACGCTGCCACATATTTTTGGACATATTGAAAAAGAATCTTGGCATGAGTGTCACATATTATACTGTATATGGTTCCAACCACCTTCATTAGGTACACCGGTTCAGTTTCTTTCAAGAATGCACCACAGCCAGCTCAGGTATCTTTTTACACCTGAATTGGCAGGGGCCGTCTTCTGAGAGAAAAATAAATACATCAGAAAAAGAAAGAGCTAAACCCTAAACCTAAAGCTAAGGAACATAAAAGGTAATCTTACAACAGCTTGAGAATTTTGAACAGCAAGGACCAAATTAGATAAAAATAAATAAAATAATAAAACGTAAACGAACCAACCAGCATATGGCAGCAACTAAATGTATTTAGATATCTCTTAGGTTTAGAAAGAAAAAGAAAATATGCACTGAGCAGCAATTGCATGGAGGAAAATGCTCTGTTGATGTCAGAGGTAAGCTGAAAATGGGTAAAATTCTGTACATGGAAACGTATCAATGTCACAAATAACAATCTTGAACCATCTTTGAATGCACACCCTGTTGATCCTTGTAGCATATGGGTTTCAGTCAGATAAAAACAAACTGGATGCTATTTCTGTCAGCTGGGAACAGCACACGGGGGATGCAATTTGCAGAGTGACCAAAAATTGGCATTGATGGCTCTGAAAAATATGGTCTTGCCCAATGAATTCAGCTTTTAGAATAAGAATTTTGTGTAAAACATGAAAACATGGATTCATGCATCCTCATATTCAAGTTTCAGGCTGGTAGGGGGTGATGGTGTGACAGATGGTTTCTTCACTCACTTTGGGTCTCTCAGTACCAAAACCTAAACCACTGATGACAATTTTCTTTCATGACCGTGGTGTTCCCATCTTCAAACCCTCACAAACCGGTTTCTTGAACATGACATGAGTTCACCGTACAGAGTGAATGAGTCTCCACACTCAACATTTCTCAGCAAATTTTAAAAGTAATGTACCCAATCCTGACACAGGAGATCACAGATTTTTAAATTTCACCTTAACATATAGACACGAAAAGCCCAGGGTCCATAAAAACCCACACTTTATAACTGTTATACGTCTTGAAGTTTCACAAAGTGTGTTTTATTTCTTCAAGCTGATGGCCAGGTAGGATGCAATTTCTTAGATATGCCAGCATTTATGTCAAGACAGGAAATAGTGTGGCAGACAGCTTTAGGACTTTTTCCAGGAAAAGGTGGAAGTATTATTTCCCGTGATGGAGTCAGGTCTCAGTTGGAGCATATTCTTACAATAATCAACATTGATCAATGAAACCTAAACTTGTATGCCAAAAGAATTATTTTCTCCTTTGCTGTAAACAAGCAGCAGTAACTTTGACGCTCCAGTTTAATTACAGCAAACTACTCCCTTGTGTTCCCCGTATCTCTCTAACAGCATTTCCACCGCTGTCTAAAATGGTTTGTGGGTTGCTACAAAGGCCCTCCATCATTTAAATTGTCAATTTGGGGAACTTTCACCCCTACACAACTTGAAACACTCAGCCCCATTGAAACAACAAAGTATGCATTTGTCTGATGTGGGTGCCTAGGCACTAACAAGCTAAATGGCCTTCGGTAATCTTCAGACCTTGGTATTTTCTTTCTTTCTGAAGTGCTGCTTTCTCTTGTTTTTCATCTCCTGTCAAGGCTGCCAGTCGCTCTCTGTTTCAGCATGTTCGCTGAGGACTGAGTGAAGGGCAGACACAGATAATATTGACATTAGTTGTAGTCCCTTCATGGAAAAATGATGTCACCTGAAAAATGGTATAACCGCAGAGAAAATTGGACATGAAATTTAGGTTGTGAGGGAAAAGAGAGGCAGGGTTTGAGACAGAAAAAAAGAAGGGAAAGAGGTCTGAGTGCAGAGAAGTGGGGCTTGAGCTAAGGCTTTATTGATTCTGTTGGCTTTGTCTGTCACTGCCTCAGAGGACACAGTTGGCCTTATGATGTATGGTCGTTTCATTCCCTGCCGCTGTAGCAGGGGACACGAGTCAGGGAGTCAGGCACCATAGGGGCCTTGAGTTACGCTGCCAGTACAGTAGAAGCAGGGCAGCCCTCTGAACCCCAGTACATCATTACTCCACTGAGACATGGGCTGTACAACAGAAAACAGGATATTCCCCTGTATGTTGACCTGTTTGAGCATTTCTTCCTGTGAAGCTCATTAAATGAATGTTAGTGGTACCAAATACAAGACATAGATGTTCTTTTTGGAGGCTGTTATTGCGTATATGTGAATTTCAAGAATTTTTGTAATAATTAAAACCTGCTCAGATATAAACAGTTCAATGTGGGTTATTTTCGTAGCCTTATCATGGGTTGATTTAACACAGACCTGAGTTGTGACTTTGAATAAAAAATAAATAAATACGACAATGACCTAATGTCTTAAGTTTACTGTCAAACTATTTTAACAAGTTTATAGTCAATGCCTCCTCACAGCCTACTTTATTAGATACACCCTCCTAGATCTAAGTTGGATCTTCCTTTGCCTTCAGATCTGCCCTAGATCTTTGTAGCATGGATTTACCAAGACTCCAGATACATTCCTTGGAGACTATTGTCCATCTAAATTGTGGAACTTTATGCTCATTGCAGAATTGTTAATTCAGTATTCAGGATTAGAATGCCCTGACTGTGGAGGCCATTGATGTAGAGTAAAGTCATTGTCATGTTCAAGAAACCAATTTGAAAGCGTCCCGAGCTAAATGAGTGGATTAAATCAATGACGGATACAGCTTCTTATGAAGTCATGCTCAACAACATGGATGGACACAGGGACATGATGATGGATAACTTTTGGGACTCATTGAAAAGAACCATGAATAATGTATCTGGATGAGGTCTGACTTTCCCGGATAATTACCTTTTCACTCAACTACTGAATGTTTTTTGAATTGTCACTGTACATAATATTCTGACTGGACTGTACCCTTGATATGGGGGGTGGGGGTGCAAGTGTTTCTATTTGTTTTGTATTTGTGTTCTATGTGTAATAATATTCAGAAAATCAATAAAAATTTGAATTACAAAAAAAAAGAAACCAATTTGAGCTCATTTCAGTTTTGTTACATCGTCTATTGTCCTGCTGGGAGAAGCCATCGCATGATGGTATAAAAGGATGTAGAAGGTTAGTAATATTGTAGTAGTGTGTGGTGTTTAAATGATAATAAGTTGGTGCTAACGGTCACAAAGCATCCCACAACATAAAATATTCTGACTGGACTGTTGATAAAAGGCAGAGTGAATGCAAGTGTTTATGTTGTTTACCCCAAATTCTGACTCCATCCTCTGAAAGCTGCAGCTGAAATTGAGACTCATCCAACAAGTCAACATTTTTCCAATTGGTTATTGTCCACTTTCGGTGAGTCTCTGCAAATTATAGCCTCTTCATAGCTGATAAGAGTTGCACTCCGTGTGGTCTTTTGCTTCTGTGTGGCCCGTCTGCTTCTTGGTTCTACATTTGGTTTGTTCATTGATAGCATTCCACTTTCCAGGTTATAATTAGGAACTATTTGAGCTCTGAAGGCCCCTTATATTCTCTCCTCTAACCCAAGAAACCTAGTCACAATCTTCAACAGCTTGATTAATACTACCAAACTCCTTCTGCAACAGCATAAGCCTTGCATTTGGATTGAAGAAATAACCCTGCAGCTGTTTGTAGATTCACATACAAATGCTCACTTCAGAGAGGTGGTGTGCGCAAAGGCAGTTTAGTTCCACCAAGATTTCCTTCAAAGGTAGAATATAAATGAGTCTGAAATCAAGCAGTCAAAGTGCAGAGCAGCAGTCTGTCAGATTGGATGAGGAGAATGAAGTGGTCGGAGTGACCTACACACCAGATGAGTGTCAAAAGTTGAGAGTGTAGAATTCTGTTGTCGCCAGGCCTCCTCCCCTACCTTGCACAAATGCATGAAGAAGTTATTAGTATTGATTTAGTGTAGCCCCGCTCAACTCTTTAAAGCCACAGCTTGATGAGGCTTTAATTCATCAACGTACTCGTGAAGCTGAAGGTGTCGGGCTCAGAGCCAAAACTCTGTCTTCAAAGACGAAAAAGGATTAGGTGACTTCAGATAAAAGCAGAGGTCCAATTACGCACACATCTCCTGCTCGGTACACCTCCTGATACCTCTCACACCTGAAAGCCTCAAAGGTTAATGGTAGGACATGAACGTCACACAGTGCATCTTTGTTAGGAGCTTCGTTCTTTCTACTTTCAAGCCATATTTCAGAAACCAGACTTTCACACAAACATATTAAGGTCTAAGAGCTTCTAAACAGCTCAAGGTTTTATTGCACAGTATTTGAGACACAGGTTAAGTGGAGATGCATGGAGAGTAGATAGGTCCCTGATGAAGATACCATCATCTGGCCATTTTGACCTGCAGGTGTGATTTGCATACCATAAAGTGCTCATATAAAGTTATCCATCTCCCTTGGTGTTTAACGTTTCAGGGGCTAACAACAGTTAACTGCTTTGAGAAGTCCTAAGCATCTGCTAATAGGGATTATATGGAGTGTAACAGGGCCATAAATTGCGTGGAGGTGCGCAGCCAGGCATCGTGAACAGAATAGCAGAGTACACCGATAGTCAATTTCTTTTGAAATGTTTTTGTTTTGTACAGCATCTCGTTAGGTGGTGTTTGTTCGCTGTGACAGTTTTATTGCTCTGCTAAGTCTTCTTTAAACAGTAGAGTTAGTAGAGTTGTCTAAATGTTAAGCATTTAGACAACTCTACTACCTGAGATAAAAACATCTCAATAAATAAAAATCTGGAAAAAAAAGTTTTTATAACCCAAGAGTTTTGCTTGCAAAGAGGCAGAGCTGTAAGAAAACTGCCTCACTATCATTCCATCAACAATTATAGAGACCTAGTCCAATGTGAAGCAATATTGCACTCATAAAAATGCTGCTACAGCAATTTCACTTTGCAAGCTAATTTACTTTTTTTTGTAATCCATTTAAAATAAAGCCTCTAAAGAACAGCCATGATCTTTTCTGATCACTTTCTCCTTTTCAGTGTAGCTTAAGCGACTATGTTTATGGAGCTACCTACTGTGGAGAAAAAGTCTTGGAGTCACTGCAAATCTTGAGTTGCTTTCTTTATTCACAGAAGTTGCAAATCTGTTTCACAAGGGGGCACTGTTGCCATTCACTCTAACAGTAGACCTCATGCATTATTTGTCCTTTACTCTTCCTTTTAGATTTTATCACACAAACAAAATGAAATTATGTTATTCCTTATAAGCAGGAGGGAAATACTAACAACAGTTTCCCCCTTTTCCTTGTTTAAAATTAGCAGAGTGCTGATGCAGGGGGCAGTCCTTTCATTGTGCTTGCAGCACTCTTGCTCCCTGTTAATTTCCTAGCTCAGTGGCGATGCAGTCATTATCTGAGAATGGGCATCTACAATGGATAATTATCTAGGAGGGGGGAAAAAAAGGATTTCAAACTGTGTAGAAAATACTGCTTTCAGCTAAGGGGGGCCTGAATGCACAAAAAGACACTGGCTAGCTGTTAGTCACCGCCATTACGTCTGTCTGTCAGCCTCTTTCCAAACGCCCATAGTGAGCTGGAACAACCCCTGACAAAATAATTTCAGAATCACTCCCTCTTCTCCCCTTCTTTCCAACATAATTCTATATTTATTGCTGTTTCAAATCTCATTTCCAAATGAGCTTGCTGATGATGGAGTGTGTAATTTGAGTTGACCACTACAGAACAGACACAGGCTTGAACACAGGTGCACACGCTCAAGTGCAAGCACAAACACAATAAGGCATGGTTCATTCACCGTTGAGCCGATTACTTTCCTTTGTCTCAGAGGTAGCATTTTTTAGGCCATTTAGGTTATTTTAAAATCATCTCTTCAGTTGCAAGAAAGTGTTATAAGTCCAACATCCAACATTCCCTGGGAGTCCATTTATCTGAACAGACAGGCTCACTTTCATGCAAATAATCTTGATGAATGGGAAGGCGGTGAAACCCTAATAAGAGGCTCTTTAAACTGTCAATCCTTTCAGCAAGTTAAGGATAAATTACTTGACATAATGTCATGTCACTGTTATCTCTGCCTCTGTTGTCCAGATCAGTGCTGTGGTCCTCTGTGTTAGAGGGAACTCCATTATAATGTTGGAAATAAGGGCAAAAAGTCAAAAGTGTAAACCAGACTCTGGATCAGAAGCAGCCCACAGCTCTGGAGGAACTTCCATTTTCTGATGTGCCTCGCGAACTTAAATTAAAAACAACTTTCCTACAGCAGCATGGACTTCATTTCTTGGAAAAGTACTACATCAACTCATACAAGACTTTTGTGACTGCTAAGCTGGAATAAACAGGCAGAGGATACTAATGATTTGCAGGAACAACACCGACACACAAACGCACATAAACATCAAACTCCTCTGCTTCCTTTGTTCACTGGTGGCATTTGACCCTGCTGGGCAAGTGAGGACAAAAGTGTATCTAAAAAAAACACAAAAACATTATAGCCCAACAAGATTATCCTTTATAAGCAGATAAAGACAATAAAATAACAGGAATTCTTTCTGGATAGGGAATCGGCTAATCGGATGGCCACGTTACGCCCTGATTTGTTCGGAGAGGTACTGGTTTAGCTCCAACATAATTGGCCTTACTGTCTGCAGAACACAGGTGATTTCAGATAAGTGGGTCTGCATGGGGCCTGGTTTAGACTAATGCTCAGCCGCTAACGTCAGCAATAGCTCTCTTTTCTGTTCTTCCACTCATTAGACCTGCGTGCAGTGGGGGTGGGTTGTGGGTTGGAGTGATGCAGGGCAGAGCTGGAAGGAGAGCAGAAACCTTTACTGTAAAGAAGCCTTAGAAGTCTTAAAAACACACACACCCCTTATAAGTGCTAAAACAGAGGGAAATAACATTTTATTGATTGCAATTTCCTTAGCAAGGATAGAAAGGCTACCAAGTTGTTGGAAAAATATGTACAATGCAAAATTGGAGGGAAACAACTTGTAACTGGGGCAAATTAAAGTAAATTAAATTACATCCATTTGAATTGGTATATTGACCAATTCAAAGTTCAGATTTAAATCCAACAGCAAGACAGGAAAATTTCTATGTACATAACATATGCTCGCTATTTGATTTTAAAGAGGCATACTTCAATACATTTCTAGCAGGAAGGATGTTGAACTGAATGTGCATGGAGGTCACTTTTGAGATTCTACCGTCTTTTTCTTCCCAAAAAATTATCATCATTTTTGTGTTGGTCCATCACAGAAAACCCTGCTGAAATAAATACTTAAATGGGACTGTAATGTGACAAATGTGAAAAAGATCAAGGAATAGGAAAAATTTTCAGAAAGTCCAGTAAAATGTGATTGAATGTTTGACATTTCCCTCTCCTCGCTTCTTGCAGTTTCTGTACTTTCAGCCCTAAAACCAATAATTTTCATAGTGCAAATGAATTTTGTATGCTACATGGACTCCAACATATCTAATATGTAGTCTATATTTTCTTAAATAAACATACATAAGATAGCTTGTACATTATGACTTACTCGCTACTTTGAAAAAACCCCATTAAAAAACATTGCAGTAGTTTAGATTTGTTCTGGTTTTTCACGTTAATATTTTCATATTTTTTTTAGCAGGAAATTATAGGCAACAAATGAAAACATAACAACTTCAAGGCATTTTGATTTTGCTGGAACACACACACTTTTGTTTGCTTCATATAGATGAAAATAGGACAAAACACCAAATGCATTAAAGTTTGAACACCGTGAAATGTTGCCAAAATAATGACTCTTTATCTTCCTGTCTGCACCTAAATGTCCACTTAAAACCATGACAAACGACATGAACATCAATACATTTGTTGACAGGAAGCATTTGGAGGCCCCATTTCTTTGGAAACATTTCATCAGCGTTGCATTTGTCCATTACTGTCTTATTATCTTCTCCATTATCTGCCAGCATCAACAAGCGTCAACAAGTGTGTTGCTCAGTCTTTCTGTCCACTTGACCTCCTCTATTAATCACCCCTCCCCTCCATCTTTCTGTGGAAACAATACCTACCTCCTCTGTCTACAGGTTCAAAACTTCCTCTCCATCTTACAGAAGGCTAATCTCATTTGTCCTTCAAAGCCAAAATGTTTTGAAGAACATCATATTTTCTATAATGCACCCAGAGGGGAGATTCACATGCGTGGCTGCTTGTTAAAGCAAGCAACAACATGTCAGATTTCACCAAGAAGCCTGTTTTTATTGGCATCTGTAACATCTGAAGGGGATGTAATACTGTTAACCTCAACACAGTAAAATGACTTAAAAGAAATTTTACACTTAGTCACAGTGACATTTTAGGTTCATCAGAGAGAAATAATGCAAGTATAAAGAGAAAAAAACAATAGATAGACGATGCAGTTGTGTCACACATCATATTTAAATAAACACCGCCTGAGGCAAGGATGTCTCACTTTGTTCAGGCCTGTCACCTCACCTCGTCTCTTCTCGTGGCTGTCCTCACCGCCGCTGCTCACATCTCTGCCAGAAATGGAGTAGGAATTTGAGCAATGGAGTCAAGAAGGGGAACTGTGGGAAAGGGGACAAGTGAGAAAAATCCCCAGTGATGCTGATTTGAAGCACAGAAAGGTCAGCATGCTGCTGAGTAAAAACAGCCAATTTACTGTAAAGGTAGTTTGCAGCTCCTCCAGTGGCTCAATTTAAGCATAAATGTCTTAGGAAACGCACTATTCTTGCTTTCTTGAAGTAAACTGGAAAATCTATAAATGTTTCACATTTCAAAATAGTGTCCAAGAGACTGAACGAAAAATGTTTCTTTTATGTTATTTATTTAATGATTTCACTGCCCAGACAAAACCACTTACAAGGCCTGTACCAAAAATATTCAGACTCCTAAAAAATATAACATATTTTGTTAAATTAACAGCCATAGCTCTTTGTGATTAAGGAACACAAAAATAGCATGTGTGTGTAGCATGCATGGTTTTTAAGAAGAACATCTCATAAACATCTAAAGCTAAACTAAATTAAACTTTTCTGCACTGACTGCAAGGACAAAACAAAATGCACTTAAGGGCTTAGAAATGGATTTTGCATATGTCCGCTTTAATGACTTTAGAAATTCTAATTTGTAAAATTTATGTTCCTTAACTACTGAAAATGAATTATAAACCTAACCCTAACCCCATTATACACAAATGTATTTTTTTAGTTTTCTGAAAAAACTTTTAGTTTTTCAGTTGATTATGGGGCATGAACCATCAGGACTAAGCTGCCAAACTTTCCATTATCATCATTCCTAAAGCTTCAAGTACGTTGACTGAGATGCTAGAGAAAGTGCCAGAGTGGATGAGTCTGTGGAGGCTATTTTACTCTTTGTGGTGCATAAAGTAAAATAGTATTGCCCTTCCCCAGACACACTGCCAAGCAGTAGCTGAAATAAGGCTCCTATATGTTTCACTAAGATGGAAAAACATGACTGTCTCAAAAAATTTCCATTTCCAATGGACAATTGAGTCTGTGCCACTCTGTCTTCTATGATTAATGGTTAATAAAAATGCATGCCACACTTTTCAGATATTTAAAAAATAACATTCTTTCTTTACTTTTAAATTGACCTTATTTTAAAACATGTAGCGCTGGTACCACACATGAGATATGAAGATATGGTGCTCTATATAATGCACCAATATTCAAAAAGAAATGTGAGCTAGATTCCAGAAAATTGACTGGGAGATACAAGACAGTAAAAGTGAAGTCTAAGTGTTAGTTTCTTTTCTGTAGTTTTTTTTCACATTCCTTTTCATATCGATCTGTCATGTGTTTTTGTAGTAACTCACACATGAATACATTATGCACTTCTGCTCTGTGCATACACAGCCTCAATCTTTAATCACACTCTATAAGAAATCACCCACCGCCGCTTGTATTTATTTATTTATTTATTTATTTTTTAATCCGGTACTCATTATCTCTTAGAGTTGAAAATTTTCCTTCCGTCGTCTCTTGCTGCACTTCCTCCTCCGTCCATCTTATTTGCTCTCTGTGTGCTGCAGATCAGCTTGAGCTGTGATTACAAGAGATGCTGTTCTGACCCAACATCAGGTTTGTGCAGCACGTCCACCCACAGCTGCTGGGGGCCCTGCAGGGTCCTTGTGAGTTGGGGTCTGCTGGTCAATGAGTGCTGCTCTTCAGCTCGACGCCCTCTGCGGAATACTAACCTGGAGCTCACCTCTGAAAGAGCGAGGCAGGGATAGGCTGTAGGTTCAACGTCTCCTCTTTCCTCACATTTGTAAGCGCCTTCAGAATTCACTGTTTCACTCTGTGCATCCCTAACGCACCTCCTTTCACTATTCACCTCTCTTCTGTATGCCTCAATGCATACGTAAAGCACAGAACCAGGGTAGCACAACTGCCCAGGGCAAAGACCTAAAAATATAAGCATTACATGAGGATGCACACACATGTATGCTTGCTGTTTCATGCAGAGATTCCTTAAACTGCTCCTCAGTGTTTCCTGGAGCTCTTTGAGACATTCAATTTTCTAAATAAATCTCTTGTCTGCAGTCCCACTGAGTTCCAGTGGCCTTCCATCTGAGGTACAAATCTGACACTAAATTTGGACGCGTCCAAATTGGACGGTATTTGGACACGTCACTCTTATTTATTTAAGTTAATTCATGTAGCTCGGAGTGTAAAATTTTATTGTTTTGCAAATTGAATGCTCATTCATCATCAGTACAGTTTGATTTCCTAACAACTTAATTCAGTTATGATGACAGCTTTCCTTGAGTGATTTGCAAGGTGTTTCCCTTTAGCTGTGGCTCTGTAGCCCTCTTAAATATTTATGCTTCATTAATATTATTTGCGGTTGGCTATGATACAACTGTTAACACAGAGGAATAAATAAGGCCACTACCCCAGTCACAGCAAATCTGCTGAGGCAGCAAAGCTCTCTGTTTTAGAGTAATTGATGAAGCCTGAGTCTATAGTAATTCATATGCGGAGTAATTTTCTAATTGGTTGTGGGGTAGCAAACGGTGCTGCAGCCTTGTTAGAACCCACAATGAGAGGAAACACCACCTCATCAGAAAGGAAAAAAAAACCACAATGAACTTATAAGCTGTGCCTCAGGAACCGAAAGGGATGAGATTTTGAGCAAGCCACATATCGAGCAATTTTTTTATTTTTTATTTAAAGGAATGGCGATGGGATAAAATAGACACAAGTAACATGCATTGCTTTGAGGAATATGGATGTAATAAAAGCTTTGGACAAATGCAAATATTTATTTTATGCAGAGTGATGGAAGGTGGAATATAAAATGGGATTACTATTATTATTCAGTCTTTGCTCTGCGCCATGTAAACTGAAATTTCAAAGTAATATTTCAGATGGCGCTGAGGTAAAAAGCATCGTTAAAATAATTTACTTTGAGACTTCCGGGTCAACGCTGCAACAAGATGGCCGCATAAAAACAGGCTCCTCCGTGACGGTAATTAAACTTTCCCCCCTCGCTTAATTCAGATAATTATCAAAACGACAGGCTAAACCACTTAAAGGGGGAAAATGCCGAAAACTAACAAGACCGAAAAGAAAACGACTAAAACACAAGAAAATGACGAACAGTCGGGAGATGCTAGTGGAGATGAAGCTAATGCTACCACGAGGAAGGCTAGCCTTGACTCACAGCAATACGCGTTGCTGGAGGGTATCAAGACGCTTTCAAAAGAATTAAAAGAGTTTAAAAACGAAATGAAGCACGACATAGAAAAACTCAAAGAAGATGTAAAAGCCACAATGAAGGAAGATCTCAGCAGATTCAGGGAGGAAATGATGTGCGAGCTGCAGAACCAGAAGGGCAGTATCACCGAGGTACAGACCCGAGTGGCTGACCTGGAAGCTGCGTGCTTGGAAATGAAAAATGAGCTGCTTGAGACATTAGAAAGGAACAAAGCTATGAACGACAAACTTGTGGATCTGGAGAGTCGAAGCCGGAGAAATAATCTTCGTATCTATGGAGTTCCGGAAGGCAAAGAAGGTAGATCGGTCTCAGAGTTTGTCACCGATTTGCTAAATAAACAGCTGAAGTTACCAGATGGAAGTGAACTCCAGATACAGCGGGCACACCGAGCTTTGGTACCCAGACCGCCTCCTAACAAAGCCCCGAGATCTATAATTGTGAATTTCTTGCAATTCAATACTAAAGAAATGATTCTAAAGAAAGCGTGGGAGCAGAAAATGGAGATGGAAGGCAAACGTCTTTATTTTGATAACGATTATGCTTCGGATGTCATAGAAAGACGCAAAGCGTACGGCCCATTAAAGGCAGCTTTGAAACAGAAAGGTATCAGATTCCAGACGCCGTACACAAAGATGAGAATCTTCTGGGACTCTGGAGTGCGGACCTATGAGAACGCGGACGAAACGGCATCGGATATGATCAAGAGAGGCTTCGGCTTGACCTGGGTTCCAAAAGAAAACAAGATAAGATTGGCCAAGGAGAGGCTCGACTCACTGTTGCCATGGAAACGGATTATCAACACCGATACAGGTCAACGCGCGAGGGAGAAGCTTACCGAGTTCAGACGTGAGGACCAGTGACTGAACATTGAACCACAGGTTCGCATTATTATAAGAGCTTCTGTTACCAAAGTTATCTGTTATAGGTCTTTGTTAGATATTTAACCAAATACCGAATGGAGTAAATGTTGCAGAGTTTACCAAATGTTGGACTTATCTAGTATAAGTAGACCTCAGGCTACTACTAGAGAGGGCCCCCACCTTAGGGTGGTGTTTTGCCTTCCTCCCACCAGCAGGGACCTGGAGGGATGTCCTTACACATCTCTACCTTTGGAAGTTTCTGTTCTATTTGTTCATCTATGTTTTAATAGCTCGTTTAGTTATTTGTTGGGGGTTCTTTTTCCGATATCAAAGGGTGACCTTTCTAATCTAAATAATGGTTGATAGTATCAAGATTGTTTCGTTGAATGTGAACGGTATGAACAATCCTATAAAACGCAAAAAATTTTTAACTAAAATGCGAAAAGAGAAAGCACAGGTAATTTATTTACAGGAAACACACCTGTCTAAATCAGAACATGAAAAACTTAGGGGCTTTGGCTACTCAAATACATTTTATAGCTCATTCAGACTTGGAAACAAAAGAGGAGTTTCAATTTTAATTCATGACTCAGTAAAATTTGACTGCAGCCATGATCTATCAGATAAAGAAGGGAGATATGTGATAGTGAAGGGGACTCTTGAAAACGTAAAGGTAACACTGGTCAATGTCTACAACCCCCCAAACACCAATATTCAATTTCTTAATAACCTCCTCAATAAAATAATTATGGAAACAGAGGGAATGCTGATCTGGGGAGGAGATTTCAATATGATATTGAACACGAAGCTTGATACAACAAATGATAAAAAACAACAAAATTTAACTACAAAAAAATTTAAACTGGCACTTGAAGAATTTGGGTTTGTTGATGTCTGGAGGGAATTAAACCCTAAAACAAAGGATTATACCCACTATTCTGCGCCCAATAAAAGTTATTCCAGAATTGACTACCTTTTCATGAATAAATCTGACATATATAAAGTAAAGGAATGTAAAATAGAAGAAACAAGTATATCTGATCATTCTTCCCTAACATTAAAACTTAATTTACTTTCCAGTAAACGCAAAACAACTTGGCGATTAAATGTAGGCTTGTTGAACCACAAAACAGTCAAAACTGAAATTTCTAATGATATCAAAACCTACATAGAGGAGAATGACGATGGTCAGGTTAACCCGGTGATACTATGGGACGCACTTAAGGCAGTATTAAGAGGAAAACTGATATCAAAAACTGTGGCTCTTAAAAAATCCAGAATGGAAGCCTATGAAAAAGAAAGAGTTAAATTAATAGATCTAGAAAAACAACATAAATCAACCCAAAATCCCAACCTGCTTATTAAAATAAAAGAAGTAAGAAACAACATTGATAAAATGCTTACATATGAAATTGAAAAGAAATCAAAATTTATTAGACAATCATACCATGAAGTCGGGCCTAAAGGAAAAAAACTGCTGGCAAAGAAACTGAAAAAGCAGCAGTCAGATAGAAATATCTATAAATTAAAAGTTGGTGAAACAAATCAAATGACACACGACCCTGTAATTATTGAGGACATGTTTAGGACGTACTATCAAAGATTATACAGTCAACCTCCGTCCGCTGACGATGGACAGATAGAAACCTTCTTGGATTTACTGGACTTGCCCTCAATTGGAGAAACCCAGAATAAACTTCTCACTTCTCCCATAACAAGAATAGAAATACAAAAAGCAATTAATAGGTTAAAAAACGGTAAAACACCAGGTAGTGATGGATTGCCATCCGAGTGGTACAAATCCTTTAGTGAAGATCTCCTACCATTACTAGAAAAATCATTTAATTATACTCTGGAACATGCAGTGCTTCCTCCATCTTGGAGAGAAGCAATTATAACAGTTATTCCAAAAAAAAAGATGAGTGAGACATGCTCTGATTATAGACCAATATCTATTCTAAACATGGATTATAAAATTTATACCTCAATATTAGCAAAACGATTTGAACAATTCATTGGAGATATCATTGATGAGGACCAAACAGGATTTATTAGAGGTCGCCAAACACGAGATAATATCAGGAGGGCACTTCACATTATAGATCATATTCAAAGTAAAAAAATAAGAGCTATTTTAATCAGTCTCGATGCAGAGAAAGCTTTCGACAGCGTAAGCTGGAACTTCTTATATAAAGCACTTGGAAAATTTGGTTTTAATGAAAAGGCCGTACAGTGTGTGAGGACCTTATATCAATCACCAGTGGCCAGAATCAAGATTAACGGAAACCTAACTGATAACATAAAACTGGAACGTTCTACACGTCAGGGTTGCTGTTTATCACCAACACTGTTTGCAATTTATATTGAACCACTGGCACAACACCTAAGACAACATAATGATCTCAAAGGCATTGATATACATAATGAATTTCACACAATAGGTTTGTTCGCGGATGACGTAATTTGTTATCTATCAAACCCTGAAAATTCCCTGCCCTGTCTAATCAAACAGTTGGAGATATTTGGCTTCTACTCAGGATATAAATTAAATTTGAAAAAGACACAGGTTTTAACATTCGGTTACACACCATCAGAAACGATTCGTAGACAATATAAATTAAATTGGAATGCTACTATAATGACATATCTAGGAATACAGCTAACAAAAAATATGGATGACCTATATAAAGCAAATTTTATTAAAGTGGACCAAGAAATTAAGAGGGACATCAGAAGGTGGGACGCCTTAACACTAGATTTCAGCTCTAGAATTGAAACCATAAAAACGAACGTATTACCAAGGTTATTATATCTTTTCCTGGCACTACCTATAGAAATCCCAGACAGACAGTTTAAAACATGGAACCGGATTATATCTGGATTCATATGGAACGCCAAAAAACCCAGAATAAGATTTGAAACTTTACAATTACCAAAAGAGAAGGGAGGTATGGCATTACCAGACTTTAGAGAATATTATCATGCTGCTCAAATAACTCCCATAATAAATATAAGTGACATAAATTATGAAGCTTAAATGGAAAAATATTGAACAAAAAGTCCATGGAAGAGAATTATGCGAGTATCATTGGAGATATAGAGACCACCAAGAATACACTTGAGAAAGTTAATGCTATTACTAGTTTCTCACTGGGTAAATGGTTATATATAATTCGAAAATGCAAACTAGAGGAACAATTATGTTTGATCCAATGGCCAGCCTATAACAAATATTTTACTCAAGACCTAAGATTTAAACAATGGCTAGAAAGAGGTTTAACAGCTCTATGTGTAGTCCTTAAAGATGGGCATTTCAAAAGTTTCCAGGAATTTCAACAAGAATTTGCTCTGAGAACTCAAGATCATTTTAGATATTTACAATTAAGGGATTTTTATAACAAAGAGATAAAACACAGAGTAGACCAAAATGAAAATGGGATTGTCAAAATGCTGGTCGAGACCTATAAGGGTAAAAAACACAGAACTGTGTCCTTAATTTATAAACATCTATTGGAAAATAGAGGCACAAATACTCTGGATATTAAAACAAAATGGGAAAGGGAATTAGATATCCTGCTAACGGAAAACGACTGGCTTAGTATCTGGAAGACCCAAACTACGACATCCTCTTCCAGAATTTGGAGAGAACATTGTTGGAAGAATATAATCAGATTTTTTATAACACCCAAAATTACCAGCAAATTCAAATCTATTGTCCAACCGTGTTGGAGAAATTGTGGAGAATTTGATGTTAACCATGCGCATGTTTTTTGGCTTTGTCCTAGAATTACACAGTTCTGGAACGAAATACACAAAGAGATTGTAATAATATTAGGCTACACAATACCTAAGACTGGTCTGGTTTTATATCTTGGCCTTTTGGAGAATGTTGTTCTTAATAATGACTGTTATTTGTTTAAAATTCTGTTGGTGGCTGCCAAAAAGGTAATAACTAGGAAGTGGTGCCAATCTGACCCTCCCACCAGAAAGGAATGGATACAGACTGTGAACTCATTATATGAGATGGAGATTCTAACACATAGACTGAGGACACAAGAAGAGCAATGCCAGGACAAATGGGAAAAATGGATAAACATCACATCAACGTTACAGGACTAATTTTGGATACGAACGGTACCCTTGAATCTTGTGATACTGTAATAAGAGTCTCCCCCCCACTATGTTATATTTGTTTTGTTTGTTCTGCTTTATTTTTGTTTGTTTGTCTTTTTGTAGTGTTTGATTTTTTTTTTTGTTGAAAATATTCTAAAAATTCCAATAAAAATAAAGTAAAAAAAAAAAAAAAAAAAAAAAAAATAATTTACTTTGAACTGGCTCAATAGTTGCAACATTATAAAACATCTGCAAAGGTTTATTGTTTTCTTTTTTTGTAGCTTTATTTACATTGTATGTATGGCGCATGGTTATGGTGCACATCAGCAGTGTGCTTTATTAGGTGCAGTTATTCTAGATTTTTTATCATTTACTTTTCAACATGTTGAAATATCCATGGTTCCACTTATCTTAATGTTGGCCCACCTGAATTTCCCCCACTGTGGGACAATAAAGGGCAGTTCTGTTCTGTTCTTTTCTATTTCAGGAATGTAAGCGCTACGGTGAAGACAATGAATAGAAATTGGGTTATTGGTGCTGCAACATTTAATTAAAATATAAAATAACTCAGTTTAGAGTTATAGTTGCTACCCAGTGATCATACACTCACGTTGGAAATGGTGTTCTCACTATCTGTCTGATAACCTGCATCCCAATAAACAGGAACACAAAGTAGAACAAAAAATGTGTGGCTGAACATGATCCACATTCCTTCTGTTTTACTGGATATTCAATACATGTGGTTATTACTGTTGGATTCAGGTGGGAGGCCGGCTTCCTTGTGTACACCAACCACGCAGCAATGCTTGTTACTAGAGGTGAGCATTTCAATCCAAAATATTGATAATATTGGTACCAGGTCAGAATCGGCATCAAATCAGATCAATACCTTAGTTTGATTCCTTCTTAAAATCAATTTTTCCAGGAGAAGGGTATTCCTCTTTTTGACCACCTTACGTTTCCACTTGATTTGAGTGCCATAAAAATGTTTGAGGGTGGATTTCATAAAAAGTAAAATAATAATAATAATTCAAAAAGTTACATCAGACCATGGAGGTTCATCATAAAGCCATCTTAATACCACAAAAAGACATTCTCAAGAGCCTGTCGAAGGACACTCGCTTTAAGCATTTAGAAATACATTTTTGAAGTGAGCAACAAGAGCAGTGGGGTTATTTATTAATCTGTCCTTTATAGACATCTTTTTCACTTTGACGAGTTGTTTTATGAGCTGATAAATAATTTGTCTATTGTCTTTGGTCAAGAAATGGTCTATTACTTTTCTCTGGCACTCATTTTTCTGCTTTTTTAAAATTTTGAAAGCCATTAGTATGACATATGAATACTTGTAACTTTTACCCCCAGATTTTGACCAGGAAAGCACCTCACATCTTTGTTGTACAAATACATGAAAATATCTATGCGAATGCAGCTTCGGCTATATAATAGTTGGTCCGACACTTTGAAAATCCTGGATTTGAACTACCTTCTGCTTATTTGTTTGCACGTTTATATTTCTGTTAATTTGCTGCTGCAGGCCTTTTTTCTCCATTTTTGATGGAGTGTGATGGAATGCATTCACCTCCCCGCTTATTCCCTGACCTCCCCAAAAAAGAAAAATAAATAAGCAGCGGATGTAAACATAGAATGTTAAGCTAACAGAAATATTCTCAGGAATATCCCATACTTCTAAACGAAGCAGCGATTTTCTCATATTCCTTTATCTGTAAAAGCAGGAGATGACTTGTTTTGACCTCTCCTAGCTTCACATGCAAAGCCTTCATATCAACATCACAGCTTGGGGGCTTGAAAATTCCTCTAACTTGACTTTGCAGAGATGATCAATTGTTGCACGTCTACATGTTGCGCCTTGTTTCTCCACCTTGGAACACTCTCAGTTATACACTTTACTGACAAAAGCATTTAGAAGCTTGTCTCCACACATATTGGGATTTCTATTGCAGTCCCAGTCTAAAAATCCTGGCTGTGGTTACAAGTTGACATATTTTATGCAAGTATGTGTGATAAAGCAGTCCACAATGTTTAGGAATCTGTTTTGTGGGAATATCTGACCATAAACCAGAGAGGCAGTGATCAAACTCGCAGTCTTCACTCTGGTTCATCTCAAATGTGCTCTGTCTGGTTGAGGTCAGGACTTTGGGCTAGGCCAAGTTCCTTCATGCCAAATTTCCTCATCAGTGTTCTTATGGTCCCTGCTGTCAGCATTTGCAAGCAGGCATAGAGTAACTGGAAGGGGGCATCGCCAGATGCTGTTTCAATTAAAATAGGAGCATGGAATTGTCCGAAATATGCTTGTACTCTTTTCCAGACTGTAGCCAAAGGAAGAAGAAAACTGCATATCTTAAGTTGGGATATGTAATTACATTCCTCATAAAAAGTATGTTTTTATGCATTTTTATTTTTTTTTTAATTATCGCTATGATTTCACAGAACAATATAATCTGTGGGGAAAAAAGAACAAACAAAAAGAACAAGCTTATCTGCCTTCTCCCAGTGCTCCCAGTACTAACTAGAGGAAAACGCAGGTTAGTCACAAACAACCGAATGCAGGAGGAGGGTTTTAGTTCTGTCTAATGCTTAAAGAAACTCAAGCATTGATTGAAAACAAACCAGTTATGTTGATCCTCATGTTGTTTTCCACCGCTTGTAGTCTTGTATCTTGTTTTTATATTGGTTAGTTATTTATTGCGTAAATGTTTACTTTTGTTGATGTTAATATTACTACTACTTCTATTATTTTATTTATTTTAATAGAATTAGGCATACTGTGTTCTGCCCTGGATAAACTGTTTTCCTCAAAAACCAAGTTATTTCTCCATCATTAGCACACTAACCAGAACGTACATGAGCATAAGTGACAGTGCTAAGCTCCTCTTGGCTCTGATTGGTGGCTTTTGACTAGGAGCGCTGGATTTCTTCCGATGGCAGAAGTAGCACTGGGAGGAATTGAAGGAGCTTGTTTTTTTCTGTCTCATATTATGATTTCAGGACATAGTGACAGGTTTAATAAATATGCAAAAACATTTTTTTAATAAAAGTTATATGTCCAGATTTACTGTCCCCTCTGCCAAATTTTACACTTGGCACATTGCATTTAGTCAAGATCTGGCAGTTTACAATAATTGTGATTTGTCACCCCGGAGAACTTGTCTTCACTGCTCTGGAGTCCAGTAATGGCATGGTTTATACTGCTGCAACAGCTGCTTTGCTTTGCATTTGGCAATGTAAGATTTGGATGCAGTCGGAGACTGATTCCATGAACTCTCTATCCACTAGTTTTGAGCTAATCTGGGCATGAAGTTTGAAGGTCTGAAGTTAATGTCATACCTCTGCTAAGAGGTTTTGACTTTAACACACTGTGATCCTTGGCATTTTTAAGAAACCACCAACTTTACTCAGTTGCTGCTTTTTTAATGTCTCTTCCAGTTTGGTACTTTTGCACCAATAGTTGGATGGACTTATTGCACAAGTGGTTTCCTGCCATATTAGAATACAATTAAACTTGAGACAGCAACTAATTATTTCAAAATGGTTTGTAGAAGCATTTTTTTTTCCCTTTTTCTCCTTTTAGGGGAGAAAAAGAAAATGACTTCAGCAATTTAAGAAATATAGATGTTTTTCATTGTCAGAAAGACTTGATGGAGAAACACCATTGGTCAGGTTGTGTTCATCACAACAAATGTATTATCCGCCCCCACACACACTCTGAGAAAAACTCTCCCTGGTAAAACACAAAATGTAGAAACATTTTTATCTAAAATTGTTTTTTACTTGCAGATAAGTTATGACATTGTGAAAAAATTATAATTTGGTCAGTCTTAGAAAATGAGTTTGTAAAAATAAAATGTAATTTGCTTGTCAGGGCTTCTGTGATTGTGTATGAGTGTATTCAACAAAAAGAGACCAACCTTATAACATTGTACACACTGATACATGTCTGAATGTAATGCTCTACAAAGTTTAGTGTACTTAATCAGGAGCCATTTTTGCACGGCTTCCTCCCAGTCTGATGAAGATGAATGTCCAGCTATGATTGTGTCATCCTTTTATAGGATTATGTTCTTTTTTTATTTGTATTGGTGTTGGGGGGGAAAAGCTCATGATCTCATGTACGAATGCTGGTTTGGAAGTTGGAAATACATTTCAATCATGGGTTACAAGAATTAAGTGGGTAAATTACATTTAAAAAATTGTTGTTGAAATACATGTGTGTGAATTTGTTTTGAGGGATACGAATCCTTTCACAAGGCAATGTATATCAAACAACAATTTCTATTGATGGACAACATTGTGTGACAATATCACTTCATAATGTTTCTATATCCACAGGGAGACAACAGAGATACATAGTGGCCATTTCAACAAAAATGTTTGTAACAGAGAATTTTACACAGTGACTCTGTAGACTTTACACTTTTTATACAAATCTAAGTGTGTGGAAATATCTATCAGCTTTGGAGGCTGTTTTATGAGAGGGACTATTAGAAATGTTTTAATCAACATGGAAAAAAAAACACTATGAAAATCGTTATTGTGCAATGTTCCCATCCTTAGACCTCATAATGTAAAATTATCTAGTCATCTACTAAGAGTCCAGAAGAAAGACAGGCAATATAACATGAATTGATTTATATCTGGTCATGTATTGTATTGTAGTTGGCAGAATATCTTAAAATGCCATCTTCTTTAAATTCATATTCAGAAGTAAAAAAATAGAAGTAAAAAAAAAAAAAGCCAAAGCATATTTCTAGGAGCTCTGTAAACCCAAACTACCCCCAGCCCCAGCAACAACGAAAAAAATCCACCCATACCATTTTAATTTACCAAGGACACCGGGAATAATGAATCTCTCACTGCCTGGACGTCATAAACATATAAACGTGCTGGGCCAGGAGGCGCAAGAATAATGAGGAGCGCTCTAAACAGTCTGTCATCATCTATGCTTTTAGTGAGAGTTCTCCACCCAAGCTCCAGCAGTGTATTGGTAGCTATATAGCATAGCGGCCCTCAATTTATCAATAAAAGAACCAATGTGTCACTCCAGCAAACACATAGCCAGCATTTGCATTCAAGATAACCAGACCTGTCATGTGAATTTTATACTCTGTCTCCTCACTCTGTTTGTGCTGTCCCTCTTTCTCGCCTCTCATCTTTCATTTCTCCCTCTCTGGAAAGCTCCTCCAGTTGGTGAAAAACCCCAATTCATGGGAATGGGGGAATCCACTGTAAGAATTATATACTTATATAGTTTAATTCTGATAATTTCCCCTCATGTTATATAATTTATCATGCTCCATTTTATTGGAAGTTTTTCTGTTTCGTTGAACCAGTTTCAGTTTAGATTTTTACCAGCAGCCACTGATGAGACCACCTATGCTTTTCCTTTCCACTCCTGTGTTTTTCTGTTGTGTTTACACTCGGATTTTGGGAAAGTAATATTTACGTTTAGCAACTAGAGTTCTGCTGGGAAGGAAAAGCAATAAATGACTCCCACTACAGGCCAAACCTGGATGTGTAAACAACAGAGTTAATGTTGTGAGGGGAAATAATGCATGCATGTGCCAAGCTCCGTATGGCACCATGTATAGTGTGCATACTGTATCTGGACTCCCCCGGATGGCTGTGGCTGTGCAATAAGGGGCAAGTCTACAGCTGTGAGGGAGAGAGGCAGAGATCCCATCACCGAATCCAATAAGAACAGAAGAATTTCATAACAGATGTTCTGCTCGAATGTGACGGCTCCATCAATAACCGTTCCACATGCGAGATGCAGAGGGTTGAGCATTACCCAGTCAAAGTTGTACAGCCATGGCAGAATCTATATCGTTCCACTAGCTCAACTCCTCTCCCTTGGCACGTTGTTCTCTGCAGCACTTTTTCTTTCTAGCTGATGCCTTTCTTTCAATACCTCTTGTCTTTTTTTTTATCTTCACTTTGGGTCCTGATGACAGACATGTCCAGTCTTTCTTCAATGGAGCAAAGAATTACATCTCAAGTGGTCTGGTTCATTCCTGCTGTCCACTCTTCTCGCAATACAAAGAAGCTCCGAAGAGTGTTTGGGCTCTGTTTTTATTTTCACCACAATTTCTTTTATCTCCGGGTTTTTCTTCTTCTAAATGAAACACGTTTGTATTCTTAGTTCTAAGACACAGACAACTGATTTAAAGAAAAAAATGATCTTCTTGCAGTTCAATCTCTTCCATAACAACACATGCAAGCTGTGCTATTTGCTTTATTTCCGTTTTGGATTCATGAAGCAGATTGCACTAAATACATCAATCAGGTTCAGAAGACGAGAGCAATTTGGATCTATTTCAGTGACAGGATGCTGTTACCCTCTCATTAGTCACAAACACAAGAGATGCAAAAGGCATCAAACAGACAAAAACTTTTTTTTTTTTGCTAATTTAATTAACAGTGAACTCTAGGTCATGCATGACAGCATAAAACTTTACCATCTGACTGGGGGACTTACATTAAATAGGGATGTCTAAATCAGTAAGTGATGCTGCCATTTGTAACACACTGGAACTATTTGTCTTTTTTAATTTGATTTTATAACAGTCTCTGAAGTCGTGTCCTTCTGCGGCTGAGTTGTCATTTAACTTTACATTCCTATAACTTTCTATATGGAAGACAGATATGGCATTACAAAAATCAAATGAAATTTTGCCATTTCAATTCTTCACAATCCTCAAGGATTTCATTCAAACATTTTTGAAGGATTTGACAGCACACTTTGTTTCTTCAAAACATTGTCTGCGAAGGAATCTGCAGGTGTTCTTATCACTTAATGCAGTTATCAAAGTCATTTGACCATGAAGAACTTCACATAGAAAAGTGGTCCTATACAGTTCATTAATAAATGCTGTGACATCATGACTGAACTCCAACTAAACCAATTAAAATGTTTCCCAAAACACCACAGTGTAAAGCTAAGAGACAAACAATTTTTTTCACTTTTTTTTCTATTTTGCTTTCTTTTTTTCTTTTTTTTTTTTTTACAATGAAGCAGCTTTTCTGTTTGTTAGCATTGTATATGATATAGTGGCAAATTACACCAATGTGAAAAGATATTAAATATCATAATTATTAACTGTATCATTATCAGGAAACCATCGTAAAAGAGATCTCTGATCTCAAAGACTCTTATCCTGGTTAAATAAAGATCGAAAAAATAAATACTCACTGAATCAAAAGAAAGCCACAATATTCTAACAATCTGTTAATACGTGATTTTTTTTTCAATACACTCTGCCACAGCCGGTCCTTTGAGGACATTCATGATCTTGATATGGCTGGAAATGAAAATGAGTTTGACAGACCTGCATCGACGCAGCAGCATGGTCCAATGTTTTATCGGTATTTCCTATGGATCAAGGACACAAACAGAAAAGCTTTCAAGCTCTCTGCCACAACAGGAAAAAAAGCGCCTCAGTGCAGGTTTTTTTTTGTTTTTTTTGTTTTTTTAACTCTAAAGCAAGACTGACAGTTGTTTTTAGACAGCAAATATTTTACCCCAGGAGACTAATACTTTATGCTTTACGGTGTGCTCCTCCGCTACATCGTTTGTCTCTTTCTAATCACTTCTGTTTCCTACAGCTGCCAGTAACATTGTGCAGTTCTATCAACCAGTGAGAGTTTATCACATTATAAACAAAATACTAACACCTTTTCTGGAACAAATGAACCTCAGAGAAAATTATGTGGCTTACTGCTTCCTACAAAAACAAACTACTGGTATTATTTTTTTTTTCCTCTCCTTTTTTTCTGGTATTAAAGAGATATCTTATCTTATGAGCATGTCTGCTATATGTATCAGTATGGGAACTCTGTAACATTAAATTTGTTTGGCAGCTGGAATATGTTTTATTTTGTCTTTCTCTCCTTTATATTATTATATTTATAGTACATAAACATATTGTCATTATGTTTATGCACAGATTTACGAACCCTGGTTTCAGAAGAAGTGAGGTTCTGAGCTTGTATGGCTTTGCTTTTAGAAGCCATTAGTGCATGCCATAAATAGTTAACAAAAGCTAACACGTGTGAGCACTGTTGACAGAAGTTTTTCACATTTTCTCATGTTACTTTCATAAACTATATAATTTTAAAGTGGAAGGAAAATGATAAATTCAAAAATATTCTTCAAATAGTTACAAAGAACCTGAGACTACAGATGTGGAATAGTATCTGGTATAAATACTTTGTTGTTTTACAGATTCTGTTCTGCTGTTCTGTATTTCTGCATTGTCCCTTAAAACAGGAAAAAAACAACAAAAAACAATGTGAGTCACAAACTGTTAGTCAATACTTTGTAGAACCAATTTTCTCTGAACTTGCCATAGATTTTGAACTTGTTGCACATTTATTTTTGTGACAGTTTAAGCTTAATCTTGATTGAATTTAGGTTTGGATGTAAAAAATGCCTTCTTGGCACATAAATGTGCTTTGGTAGACATAATTTCATTGTAATAAATATTTTTTTCTTGCAGAAAAACACCTAATATTTGTAATTACAAGTATTTATTTCACCATTTCATGTTCACCTCTCACAGCAAGGACAGCTTTTCTGTCTTTGCTATACAATTTCATACTGACAGCATGTTGTTGCAAATACTGTCATGGATTTAGAGTAATGAGTATCTACACCAAAAACTTTACATTTTCTCAGATCAGACGAGGGCATTCTTTTTCTTTAAATATTTCTTGTGTTTGTTCAAAATACAACCTTTTGCAAACTACAAAGTGTACTTTCCACTGAGAAATTATACTCAGTCTAAACAACAAAGACACAAAAAAGCTTAATTTAGACACAAGCCAAAGTTAAATCTAAGTTCTCCTGATATAGTTTCTGTATTGGACGAAACAGAACAGCTTGCTCCAAATAGGTTTAAACCGAGACATTCATGTGCATTATCAAAAGGACTAAAAAAGTCTGTAATTCGAGCAAGTACAAACATTTCAGTGTGTATGAACTACACTTTAAAACTATTTAAAAATGCTCCAAGCTATGATGAACCATTATTAATATCAATGTAGTAAAAAGAAGTTTGGGAGTTTTGGACAATAAAGAAATTTGAGAACAAAATTGAATTTGACAGCATGCTTGTATAGTTGTACAGGAAATATGTTATTAACTAAGGTATTTATTAGCTTTCAAGCTGATATTTTGAAAATATAAGAAAAGTGGAGCTCATTTGTATAAAATAGAAATGTCAGTTAGTTCAACATGATTTGTAGTTTCCATCCAAAAAAAAATTTAAATACTTTTCAAGTATTTAAATTTTCAAATGATAAAAGTAACAGATTTGAGATGCTGAAAGCGCTATGTATTTCTTAACTTTGTTCTTTATTTTGTTGTTTCATCACTAGTGTCCTCTACCAAACCTTTGAGGCCGAAACAGAACATCTATTTCTGCTGAAATTACATTAATGTCTTTAATGTACTGGTTTTACTTTTCTTTCACTTCACATTTATGGTCCTTTGTGTTGATCTGCAAGACAAAACACCAGTTGAATTCCCTGAAATGCGTTGCTGTAAAGGACAGAATGTAAAAACGTTCAAGGAGACAAGTGAATACTTCCAAGAAACACAGATTTATCCAAAACATCAGAGTTAAATATATTCAAACATTTTTTTCTCCATAGCTAGGCTTTGACAGACTACTCCTTACTTCTACATGATGACATAAGTCATATTACCAGTTCATTACAAGACTTTGCATCAGTTCCTGTGTTGATCTTCCAGCAAAAACACTCTGAGAACTCCACAACAGATGTATCACGACTTTACCAAGCAAAAAAAAAAAAAAACAACCTCTCACGCAATGTGCCGCGTTTCATCAGCTGCAACACATAGGAGAAGAGAAGAAGAGCATTTACAAAAACAGGTGGGTGAGCAAAGAAAGGGGTGATGGGACAGCAATGGGAGCCATCTGTGATTGGAGCATTGCTATCCTCGGTAAACCTTTCTTCTTTCTCAGCCATGTGCAGAGTGTTGATAAGAGACATCATCCCACTGACTCATTAATCAACTGTGAAATTTACAGCTACCTGCCACCTTCTTATTCCCATGGCCCCAAAACCGCTCCACTACCTGCCTCCTCTGCTTTTCCTCTCTTAGATGTATGTAAAGAGAGGAAACAAACTGGAAACCATAAGGATTCACTAAAGGAGAGAGAGAGAGAAAGAAAAAAACTGCTCCTCCAGCAGGATTTCCTGTTCAAGACTGTTTACGGCTTCCCAATCATTTCCTCAAGCACACAGCCTTGTTTATTTACATGCTGAGAAAGAGACAACCATAAGCAAAAGCACAGGACAAAAAAGGATTGCCAGCTACTTTGATTGTGCTATGAGCTTTGAAGATGTAAAGCTAAGTACTTTGCTCCACACATAGACACACATCTGATGGGTTTGTGTCTGAAAAACTTAAATTGCACCGGCACAGAAAGACAACCATATAATTTAAGATTAACATCAAATATCGACAGCATGTTGTCAGAGTTCTTTTTTTTTTTTTTACCCCCCTACAAAAAAAGGCTTTAATATTTTTTTTTCCTTTTCTTTGAGCTTGTCCACTGCTGTTCCCCTGCATTAGCCCTATCACCAGTAAAATCCCAGATATATTTTTAAATTATGCAGCATGAAGTGGATGTGTCCTGCATGCACATCCTTTCAACATTTTACGTTCCCTGAGAGAACTGCTGATTTCCTGTGTTTTTTGTTCTTTTTTTTTTTTTTTCACTCGTGGACTGGAGGAGGTGGGGGTATGAAGAGAGGGTGAGTGGGAATTTTGATGAGTTTATTTGCCTATTCTACATGTCAGAACCTTTAATTCATCTGCCAATTCTGAATGCCTTTGTGGAAGCCGACTGTATAATCAGTCACTCTGCATAAAGATATTTTTTTATTTTTTTTTTACAGAAAAGTGAGCAACCAACTAACCGAATCAAAATTTGACTCGTTGGCAGGAAGTATTATGCAGCAACAGCTGCACAAAATGAAAAGAATGATGCTTATATCACATATTTTCAGAAATAAAAGTCTGGTGTGGTGTGCATATTCTGCTAAATTGTGATTCCCATAAGTAAAGTCACCTAACGAGTAAAAAGAATAACCTAGGTGGTTGTGTGTGTGTGTGTGTGTGTGTGTGTGTGTGTGTGTGAGACTCTGCCTAAGTGACACTGCTTAGTTGTACACTATAAAAATCTGGCATTTGATGGTAAATGGCTTGTACTTTATGAAATCTATAGGACCCCAAAAATCTTTAGACTACTTTCAGTCATTCAGTCATTCACACACATATTCACACTCTGATAGTAGGAAGCCCCTTGATATCAGCCACAGCTGCCCTGGGACACACTGACAGAGGCGAGGCTCCCTGTTGGTGCCTCACCTCTGACCTCCAGCAGTGGCCAGTGAAGTGTCTTGCCCAACAAACAACAACAGGCACAACAACAGCGGGAATCTAACCAGGGGCGACCGCCTCCCTTACAAAAAAATCCCACGAAAATCACGTGATCACATGTGGTTCACACAAATTTTACATGTGAATCATGTGAATTACATGTGAAAGCACATGAATACGTGTGATTTTGGAACGTTTTGTGGTAAAATCACATGTGAATCACACATTTCCACATGTGATTCACACATTTCCACATGTGATTCACACATTTCCACATGTGATCCCCATGTTTTCGTGGGAATTTTTGTAAGGGCTACCATCTTCAAGAAAGCCATTTTCCAAAGAACGGCATAAAAATCTAGTTTAACAATTTTTAACAAGTGAAGTATGGGAGTTGTAGTATCATACTATAACAGCAACAAAGATATTGATTCAGAGGTCAAGTGAAATATGGGATAACCCTGTAAAAAAATATGAGTGAGGCTGTGACAGACTTGAGATTGGGATGGAGTTTGGCTTCTTAACTGGACATCAACACAAGTCAAAGTCATGAAGTCAAAGTTCTTTAGAATTATCTAAAAATGGTCGAGACAAAGTCTGACCTAAATCCAAATGAGTATCTGTGGCAAGACTTAAAAAATGTTCAACTATACTCTACATAAGCATGGACTTGGCAAGGCATTGTAGAGAAAAGTCCATTTACACGCCCAGCAAAAAGAGACATAATACAAAAAGTGATAGGTCTCATTATAAAATATTGACAGATGGAGCTGAATATATTTATAAGCCACTCTTGTGATTGTATTTTTTTTAAGTGAAAACTATCTCCCTCCCTTAAAATTAATTGCTTCTTTGTGTTGGTACATCAGATCGAATTGAAATAAAAACACAGAACTTTGTGCATGTAACGTGACAAAGATTCAGAGAGTAGGAATAATCTTGTAAAGCACTGTTACACAGAATCACATCATCACACTCTCATTATCACCCCAGTACAAATACTGGAGTTTGTTTACAACTTGGCTTCCTGCAATGATCCTGCTGTGCACTCTGCTAAGCACTAAATTATTCATGGCCAAACTAAAATATATAGAGATGTAAGTGACTGAAGGTATAAAAAAGGAGCCGTGGTGTCAAACCAAACTATGACATTCTTCTGGAGTGAGTTAAAGCATGTTTTGTCATTTAAAAAGAAAATGCAAATGAAACCTTGCAGGTTTATTTGCTGTGAAACGATGCTGGGCCTCTTGGATAAAAAAACTAATAATAATATATATGAAAAAACTAAAAATAAAAACACTGGGTTGTCTTTCCTGTGATCTGGACTATATTACTGCATTATGGACTACCAAGGCTGTTCCTGCTGGATAAGTGGTAGCTCAGCTCTGCCTTTGATAGATTTTTACCCATGAAATGTTATTAATACAAGATAAGAAACTCTTGGTATACTTATTTATTTAGAGTTTAGAATCTCAGGCTGTGAGCCTGACATTTAGAGTTGATGTTTGGATATTTGTTGAAACTAAAATAGTATTTTCTTCTTCTCTCTCTTTATTTTTTATTTTTTTC
This sequence comes from Gambusia affinis, assembly GCF_019740435.1. NCBI lineage: Eukaryota > Metazoa > Chordata > Actinopteri > Cyprinodontiformes > Poeciliidae > Gambusia > Gambusia affinis. The sequence goes on from NC_057870.1 coordinate 12,631,829, forward strand.
TCTTTTGCATGGTCAGACCCACTTTTCTGTTTTCACTTAGCCAATAGCCAAATGCAGTGTCTGTATTCCCTGTCTTGGGAAATGAAATAGAACAGCATGTGCTGTAAACTTTAAGGGTTATATTATAATTTAAAAAGGACTGCAGCATTGCCAGGAACAGATAAAAGGAAAGCCGCTTGATAGGTGTGTGGGATGTGGACTTACTTTCATGTAAATACTGTCAGTGCAGTGACAACTGGAACAAAGCGCTGATGTATTCTTTGACATGTATTTTCTTTTTTTTTTTTAGATGGAGGTAGTCAGAGATATAAACTTAAGTTAAAATGGGTAGACATGCCCTAAATAGGAACGAGTTGTACTTTTTATCTTGGTGTTACTTCAATTAAATTAAAAATAAATAATAAAATACAAAGTAAATGTGCCAAAACATCAAACAGGACGTTACTGTTCCAAGCTTATGAGGAAATCTTTAATTACATTCTCAAGCGTTTCAAGTATTACTGTATATTCTCTAAAGCCCAGACCAGTCAGCTCATCCAGAAATGACTGTGATTTCTTCCAGAGCCCACCATCCTGTGGATCGACCACATTGTGCAATAACACATTCGGCTGGGTTTAATTCAGCATTCCTTATTCGCGACAGACTGTAAACATTTTTTTTCTAAATCAGCTGTTAATTTCAGACCGCTCGGTTTCATGGTGTACATTTACATGACTCAGCACTATGCTAATCTCTTGCCTGAAGACATAAGTATTTCTACAAAAAGCAAAAATTGCCTGTGAGAAACACATTTAAACATTCATTCACTTTGAGGGAAAAAAAAACAGGTGTAGGAGTAAACATTTAAAAATACATCTGTCATTGACAAACCCCTATGAAAGTGTATCACTATTGGCTTGGAAAGAACGTGAAATTGTATAAAATATTACGCCTTGTTTATCACGGCAGTGGTTTCTAAATGGATGTTGAAACTGAATCCACACTGCCTCTCTGAGTTTTTGTTTTTTCCTCTTACAAATGAAGGCATTTTAGTTCAGCTTTGACATCCTTTTTGTCGTCGTTGAAAACCACAGCTCTTTTTGTTTGAACCAGTGAGCAGATGAAACAAGCCTTCCCACATGGAACATCTTTTAGTCAGCAAGGGAACCCATTTAAGGGATAGGTTGACAACTTGACAAGTTGCTCCTAATAGGGACCGTTGTGGGATTCCACAAGTGGAATAGCTGCAGTATTTTTATGTTTATACACCCTATGTAATTTTACTTTATGCGATGAGTTACAGATATATGGTCTTGAGTACAATTGTTGCTGAAAAATAGTCGACTCTCAAACTCAGATGGCAGTTGAGCTTTCGTTTTATAAATATGGATATGCTATAAAATTCAGAATAAATGAAACTACTTATCTGAACACAAAAAAAAAAAAAATTGTGTAATTTATTTTACCCTGTTCCATGTTGCGTATAATTTGGAAAGAATTTACAAAATCATATGCAGTATATAAACTACTAGATATATACAAGTACATACAAGCCCCAAAAAGTAAAACCAGAGGTTTTCTACAACATGTTGGGATGTCTGTGGCTCATTTATCCATCTGACTTTTCAACCTCAGTCTGTCATGGAGCACTGAAACTAAAATGTTGGCTGCCTACAAGAAAGTTTTGACCTCAAGTATGCAGGTACTTGTGCCAGTATATAGAGTATAGAGAAGCACAATTTTATACAGTTTTTATGTTAGTATTACTTGGCTTGTCAATCTGAAGAATACTGACTCCTGGGTGAAAGAAATATATTTTTTGCAGATTGTCTTTGATTTTCAGACTATAACATCCTATACTATCCTCAAAGTTTTCTTAAATCTGCCCTGGGAGAAATGCGCAATTGTTTTATGTAATCTTTAAATAGTAATGGATTGGGTTGGATTTAATTAGCATGACTTTGAACTATTTGGTACCTTTCAAATTTGTATTTTGTTGTAACTTCTGCTTTTGCTTTGTTTGTATTTTTCCTCTCAATTTTTTAAGAAAAATTGAACTCAATACTACTCTCTCTCTCCTTCTCTGTATATATATATATATATATATATATATATATATATATATATATATATATATATATATATATATATATATATATATATATATATATATATATATATATATATATATATATATTAATAAATATATGATAATTTTTCATGAATTAACACATAATTTTCTCACTCCATATTTGACCCAGAATCTGGCTAGTACAATCCAATTTGTTTTTGTTTCTTTGATGCAAAACATGCAACACGACATTTCAAATGCTTTAAAGAGCTCGTTGTACAACATGAATGTTTAAATGATCTGTATAAGTACTCACACTCAGACAATATGATACGGACACAAAGAGTTATGGCTTTTAAAGACTGAGTTCATTTAATCTCATCGCTTTATACATTTGTGATTAAACTTTAATAGACAAATATAAATGCAGATAATGAAGGCCTTCCATCAGCACCCGTAATGAGCAGTCTTAGCATACAATAATGTCCTTTTCAAAATACTAGATATCATTAAGTTACATGAAAGAAAATGCTGTTTATATACATAGAGACTGGATTACACACACATTTGCAGGTGGACGCATGGTGAACACCCACGGTCAACAACATTACCTTAAATGAGCACAGAACCATTAACTTTTAGCTTTTGTTCTTTTTGCCATCAGCTTGAGGATTACACTGTGGCACCAAATGAAAGCTCCGTACTGCAGAGTGATTATGGTCACAGATTATACCAACACACAGAACACTGAGAAGGCTTTACAGTCTGTAAGGTTTACACTAGCGCTGAAAAGACAGAATGTAATCATCCTACATCCACACCGTTAAATTTGTGCTCTGGTCTTTCACGTAAAGATTTTTGCCAGTTCAAGGCAAAAAAAAAAAAAAAATCTCTTTCTTTGTTGCCCTTGCTATATATACTTCATGCTCCTGGTTTCTCTCCACAATAATTCATTTTCAGTCTCTTGTTCTTGTACTGATGTTCACTTGTATGCTTTTTTTTTTCCTTTTTAAGTGAAGAAGTCTTAGCAACGACTTCCGTTTCAGGGTTTTTATGAGACAGTCAATGAGTGATCTTACTGACATTCTCTACAAAGGTCCTTTAGAAAGCCTTTTGCGCAGACTATGCGTCACGCAAACCTCAAGCTCTGTTATAAAATGTTATTAATTTCCTCCTATCTCGTCCGCTTTTACAGATTTCATTCAGCGTCAACTGTCACCAGCGATTTGGCCTTTGTATTAAGAGTCTCAGAAATGACACCTTCTGCTTTTGGGATCAGCTTGTGGATGCATGACCTCTTTTTTTTTTCCTCCTCCTGGCGGTTCTACAAGACAAGTTGAGCCAAAATCAGAGCCAAAGCCGGGCTGGAAAGCAGAGCCAAGACGTTGGCATGCAGACAGGGAGAGCGATCCTCTCCCAGGGCCAGGCCACCGTTCCTTTCTTTACTAATCTGTGCAGATAGGAAGACACAGAGAGGAGGAGAGATTTGAAAAGGTTAGACATGACTCAGGCACTTGTTCTTCTTCTCTTTTTTTTTTTTGTTTTCACAATTGATACGGGTATTAAGGATGTAGTATAGAGGTGGAAAAAAGAAGAGATTCCAACTGAGAAGTTATATTTATTAATGGAAGATCGTACTTGCCATGAACATCAATTTGATCCAACATATTTACATTTTTGGCAAGAAATAAAGTCTTATGTAAAAGTATTTGCCCTCATTCAGACTCATTCTGGAGGAAACACTGAACTGTGACCTTCCTCTCGGGGGCCAATCTTTCAAAATTACTCCAAAAGAATATCGAGAGACAGAAAAATATTGTTCATCCTGCAAAAAAAAGTTTATGTAGCTTCTCTCCAACATATCTTCTGCTCAGAACTTCTCTGAGTGGTGTCAGACAACTATTATAGACAAATGCTGCAGTAGGAGGGAGCTGTGAGACTTCCTAAGAGTTCGGCTCTTGAGATCTTGTAAAGTATAACATTTTCTGGTTAGAAAGAAGAAAAATAAGAAAAAAAATTGAAAACACTGCAGGCCTCACTTGTCTCAGTTAATGTCAAAGGATTTAACAATAAGAAAAAAAATGAAGTGAGTTTTTAGCTCAGTATCACTGCTGACAAAATCTGCATGATCTTTTGAAAAGTTCTTTGTTTACTGAAAACACAGAAGTGGATCTTATTGGAAGACATACATACATTTGTATTAGGCTTTTATCTATCACCACATTTCAGACAGAGATCGTCCTACGAATTGTAGACAAACACGGTGGAGTTAGAACGATTTATTGAACTGTTCTGCTGCCTCCGGATCTGAACAACTTGCTGCTATTGACGCAACCAGGAACTCTGCTCTCTACCTGAATATTCCTAAAGAAATTGACCGACTGTCAGTTTCCTACATTAAGTTCAGAGACACTTGGGTTATGCAGCAGAGCAATGGCGGTAAACACAGCAGAATATCAGCTTTCACAAAAGGATGGGACAACCGGTTATTAGATTTAGGGACAAATACTTTAGCTTTTCTAGTTTTTTTCCATGATGAATGAACTTTTCTCAGGTTATCTTTGTCTAGTAATAAAATGTTTCTGAGGATCTGAATCTTTTAAGTTTGACAAAAAAATAAATAAAAAAAAAAAATCAGAAAGAAATCTGTAAGGCGACAAAACTTTTTTACAGCATAGAGCTCCAGCTTCTGCAGCTTAGTATGATCCTTTCTCTTTTAAACAAATTGGCAACAAAGGAAAGCATCTTATGTGCATTTTTGTTTTTCAGTTCTTTTAGCTTGTGCCAGGAAGTCTCCAAACACTGTTTAAAGCTTTCATCACCAACTTTATTTACAAGCAAAACATGCTACGAAGCCAAGCTTACATCACAGGAGCCAGCAGCGGCTCAGAAATTTCAATATTTCATAAGGTCCACCTTACAGGATCTTGTGACTACAAAAAAAATTTAAAAGAAAAATACTCTCAACACTGTATTATTTGAAATCAAAGCACTTTCTTCTCATGCACAGGAGATTTTTGTTGTTGTTGTTGTTGTTGTACAGGGTAGAAACTAGAAAAGGTAATTTGTAACACTGTAATCGTTAAAGCAGAGAAAGGTTAGAATGAGTTCAGATATTAAATTTCTTGGCCTCCAGAGTTTCCTCGGTCTTACCCACACTGCAGTCGGCTCTGTTGTGTGTTTCTCCTTGAAGCTGTTAATATTTGTAATAATTTTTCTCCCATTTTCAGGGATACAGTACTTGTAATATTAAACATTACCATTTGTCTTCAAGTTAAAGAAGTCCTGGTCAATTTGTGGAGCCACCATTTTCAGTCCAATAGGGTGTTGCAGCAACACTTCATAAGGAACATGGAACTGTTTCTGATCCCCTCACTTTCACCAAAGCATCCCTTGCAAAAATTACACTGGTCCATTTCTCCACATACAGAAAGCTTCTACCCAGATGTTTCCACCCATCTTACACCACAACAACATATCTCAGAAAGGAGAAAGTAGTGAAACACATTAAATAAAAAGAGAAAGAGAAATAAAAAAAGTCCTCTGACAGTAGCTGAGAAGCAGCAAAGAAAAAATTCAGTTAATTTATTTCAGAAAACAAACTTATCTATTCATTACACAGATAATATATTCTAAGAATTTATTTCAGTTAATGTTAATTACAACAAAAAAATCTAGTTTTTAAGAAAATTTTATCATTTTACTATCTTTCGGAAATATCAACTGACTATATATGTCTATGTGCTGTACATAATTACTTGGTCAAGGTTGCTTTTGCATGAATTATCTTTGCACTGCCCCGGTTGAGTCAGCTGGTCTGCATTTTTGGCTCTGATGTATTTTTTCTTGCGCTTTTTCATAATTCATAGATCTCCTGTTGGGTTTTAGCCAGGGCCATTTGCTGGCTGAAGACAGTGATACCATATTATTAAACCAGGTGATGGTACTTGATAGAGCAGAGTGCACCAACGACTTCTGTTGCATTGATTCATCTAATTGTTTCTGCAGAGGGAAACTTTCCAGCAGATCTGATGCTGTGCTTCTGCTGCACTTTTCCTCAGAGATGTGATGACTTGATTTTCCAAACGAATGGGACTGGACTTTGGACCACTGAGGAACAGTTCTGTCATGGACTGGTGCTTTAGAAATAGGAATTTGGTTAAATCTGTGTGGCGACTTTTTAAACTCTAGCAGCATCGCTCATCTTGTGAATATCTTTGAAAATCTAAACTAACACAATCTATCACTCTGCATGCAAGTAATTTGTGAGAATAGAAAACATAGAGTAGAAATATCCTTCATTGTTCCACAATGGGCAAACTTTCTACGAGCTACATGAGTTTCACTACTGAAATAAGATTACTGTTTTGTCATGCTCTAATTTATAGAAAATGCACTTTTGTTCATTTTAGAAATTTAGCACATGAAAAGGAACAACAAATATGGAATTATGGTTGGCCACTATATTATCCACTATAAATCCTCATTAATAGTTATAAATCACTTATAACTAAATAGTATTATAGAATGTTACCACAGAGCAATGTATGCAGGGACAGCAGTGGGTAACTTGACAATGCACCAAACACATCCTCAACTAAAAGCCAATTAATTAGCAGGGGCAGTGATGTGTGGCAGCAGCCTGTTGACATGAGTCCAGATCGCTGTCTGCAGCCAATATCCACACATCCATACAGAGGCCTGAGAGAAGGGTAACACACACACACGCCCACGCCCACACACATGCATATTAACGGGTGACTGAACACGAGCAGGAGATGCACGCAAACACTGTGACAGAGCAAAGCTTCATGCATTCATTCGCTCATATTTCGTCGACCACAGAAAAAAAAAAAAGGGTTTCAAACATTCAAAAGTGCATGACCAAACTGCTCAGGTTATACGTGATTTTTCACGTATAACCAGCTCCTCCTGCTGAGATCAGTTTTTATTGTCAATCAGTTCATTTTCAAGTTTACAGTAAACAGGGCTTCATTTCCCAAGGCAAGTTATTGGGTAATCGAGTTATGTAGCTGCTGTCCACGCTCTGTTCCGTTCAGCAGAGCTTAAAATAAACAAAGGTTACAAGAGAAAGCAGACAGCTGCAGCTTCCCAGAGGTTCTGCAAGTATAAGTGATGTGAACACTTTTCATTTCATCTGATTTTTAAAGACACAAGAATTCCTAAAAAAAAAAAAAACAACCCAAAAAAACATGATAGTCTTTTTTTTTTGTCCTTTAAAGGCATACAGCTTCTTGGAAAAGCTACCAATTTAAATTGTCAAACCTCTACTCAATTTTGTTTGAGTGCAGTTTGTTTAAATAGCACCAATTTATAATAACGTTAACTTGTGGTGCTTTACAAAATAAACAAAGGCTCTTTCTCATTATACAAAATTAACTTTTTGTTGTCTGTATTCAATTCATGGCAGTCCAGCTCATTCTCATGCAACACAATCATGCAGTCTGCTTCGGGAATAGATTATAATTCAATCTAAGTTATATCCAGAGGTGGAAATTAGCACTCGCTATGAGTCGATGTATGTTTATGAAGTAGCAGCAAAATGTGATCAACTCAGAAGCCACAGTGGCAGGTTTTCAATTTAAACTGAACAGAGTTAAATTTCTACAACTGAGCTGTAGGGGGCAACAGTGAGTCTTAGCTGCAGCCTCCTCCTGCTTGATCTGCTCTGCTCAGGCAGGGATCAGCGTTGTGTTCAGGTCCGCCGCACTCAATTGAATTCAGATAAGAGCTACAGATCTGAACACAGCGCAGCACGCTAGCACAACACAACAAAAACAAAACGTCATTTGTTTGGCACTCCTGCAAACTCCTGCCTGTACAAAGATCCTGTGCAGAAACTATCTTTTGTTGTCATTTTGGAAAAAAATGACAGAGGTTTGCACATTTGCAATCCAGAGTCGTTGAAGGCAGATATCGATCAATAAAAATCGTTCTTGTCATTATTATTAGTGCTTAATAATACCAATAAAATATGGAATTTTATTTTCATTTTATTTTATAGGACTCTCTTGTTAAAGTTCACAACAAGGGCAGGAGCTTCTTTTTTTTAAGTTTGAAAATGTTAAATTAATAAATTAATCCCAATAAAATTGTTTGTTTTTTTTCCATTAAATTGTTTAGCGCTATTCATTAATTGCCTAACTAATTGTAGAAACATTTTGCATGAAAGAAGGCAGCCTGTTTAGACTGTAAAATGTGGAATTCATAAAAATATAAAGGAATTTGAGCGAAATTAATACATTCACAAGAATCTACAGTACACATGTTTAGCATAGCATGTCATTCAGTTTCCTTAACAGTGTAGTTCTTTCTATATTCAAGAGTAGATTACTGCAGATTTTTTAGTGAATAAACTTCTTTTTTGTGGAGCCAATGCAGAATTTGTAGTTTTGAGAGCCTGGTATGGAGTCGACTTTGCAGCAATCCCTCATTCTGAGCAATCATGTGGTAGAACGATTTCTCTTTAGTATATATCTGAATTATATAGCATAACTGACAGAAAAGGCACATTGTTACATGTACAAAGCAGACATAGCCTTCTTCCTCTTGGCATTACCCAAGTATGCAAATCATTTGACAGAAGAAAGCAGCACCAAGCCTACTGTCCCTTACTGCAGACAGTATAGTGTCCATTCTTTCCCAACCATCTCATCTTTCTTCAAACGGATGCAAACAACATATCAGTGTTTCTCTGCCATTCATATCTTCTTGTATCTCTCATGCAGAACATGAAACATTCCACAAAGCCTTGTTTGATGCTGTCTTTATTTTCCTTTTTCTTTTTACTTACTTTATACCAAACCAAACTCAGGCTTTTATGTGGGATGTCTGACCTTGGCAAAGTCCTTTTGCTAACCCATCTTACAGTTAAAAGACAAAAAAGAAAACAAAGGTTTGACTCAGACCTTACAAAAGAGAAGCCAGTTTCTATGGCATACATGCATTCAATGAAGCTGTACAAAATTTTCTCAGAAATAAAGCGTATTTCTTGTGAAGCTTCTGAATGGGATTTTACAGTCCAAGTTAAATGATAAATGAGGTGCATTTGTATAATGCTAGATCAAGTCTGAGTACTCCAAAGCGCTTTACAGTGTAATCACTCACTCACCCATTCAAACACACATTGATGGACCCATCAGTTATTGGACGAATCCCTGTCCAAGATAGTTTAACAATGTTGAAGTTTGCTGATAGATCGGGAGTTTTATGATATATTTTATAGTGCTAAGCAAAGTCAATAGTCCTCTTTAATGCTTAAAGCTTTTCTGTTCAACAAAAACATATTGTGTCAAATTTCTAGGGGTGTCAAGTGTCTGTTATACACATAAAATAAAAAGAAAAGTTAAAACCCCTCAATAAAACACTGGAACAAGAAATTTGGCTCTATGGTAAAGTTTTCTTCTAGAACTTTAAACTTCCTGGTAGAATTATTGTTTTGTTTGTATGAATGAAGAAATTATCACATTTAAAAACCTTAAAGTGAACTCTGTCCAGCAGGGAAAAGAGGCTTAGTCATGCATGCTGAAAATCAATCGGAGCTCATTTGGAAGCACCCTTAAAATACTCAAAGGACTGCGCTTCAGCCCACATGTTTACTTTCTAAATGCTAAAGCCAACAACAACTGACACTGACATTTGAATAATTATGGAACTATATTGGCTGAAGATATTGTAAAGCATATAAAGGAGCCAAATGAGTGACATGGACAGCCCCAGGCAGCAGATTAGCATATACTCTGTAAAAAAATGATAAACTCTATCCATCAAACATCTGGCACGCACTTTTACCCATATCATTTGTTGTTATGTGTGCACATACAGATGCCTTGTGTTACTACATTGTGCTTGCTGGTCGGTGTGAGATTTACAGTTTTGGACAGGCTTTCTTTTGCCAAGAGAGCTCATACCATAACAACACTCACCCAATTTATCTGCCATGGAGGTTTGACAGGTTTTAATTGCCAGCCACAGTTGTCTAAGAATACAGGGCCGCCCAAAATGTCCCTAACAGCTCCCTCTCTAATTATAAACTTCCTGCTTGAGTAATCACACGTCTTATTGTTTCCTAATTACCATTTTTACAATAAATTAAACACCATGCTGCAGTGAGACAGGCACTGAGCAGTGCATCAATACTGACACACACAAAGCTTTCCAGAAAGCGCCATCCATTCTCACTTTTCCCACCTTGTCTCCAGTACATATTCCCAAAACATGTTGTTATCGGAGGTGCTTGTTCATTAATTCTCCTCTTTGCAACGTTTTTAAGGTTTTAATTTGCTGTTGTTCCAACAATGAAGGTTTGCGTATTGAGCACAACAATAAGTGCCTCAGGTGAAGTGTGACCATTTAATGACTACGATGTGACACGTCTTAATGGGAGTCAGTCATTCAACAAACAAATTTGCATTTATAAACTCTTCACACTGCTTGGATTTAAATCTGTAGCAGTCGCTGAAAAATAAAACGAATGACACAAACAGTAATAAGAGCGGCAGAATGCTTTACCAGGCATCGTTTTATGATATGCTTTCTAATTCTGTCAAATTGGGTAAGAGGGTCTCCTGCAAAGATGAGCAAAAGTGTCATTAGTCACCTGCATTGCCCATCTAAAATACATCTGTAAAATGCAACTATATTTCATTGTGAGAAATAATCAAATCTGACAGCCAGCTCCTCTTGGCTTGAAAGTGCAGGGTGAAATATTTCTTTCCCATTCAGGAGAAACAAAGTGAGAGAAAAAGGCAGTCTGCCATGGACAATATGCAGCTGTCATCTTCACATTTATTTGAAGAGGGAAATGAAGGACGGTTCTATTAAAAGACAAACATTTATACATTTCTGCAGTATTCCAACGTTTGTTTTTTCTTTATCAGATAGACCAGAGAACCCAGTTTAAGTGGAGTTGATGGAAGTCTTTAAAGTAGATGGAATTAAACAGACGGCGGGCCCTGGGCCACTATTTTAGAGCCTATAATCCAGATTAAATCCTGCATCCTTCAGTTCTTTTATAAGTTTCTATTCTTTGGGATTACATATGATATTTCAATCAGATGTCATCATCCTGGGTAAAGCCAAATGATCTTATTATGAAATGCCTTTTAAAAATGCTGGTTGCTTCAATAGATGTCAGGATTCTAATGTGAACGGTGCTTTATGTTGAGTTCTTGAGTTGTATAATCACCCAGAAGACCCTATTAGGGTTTCCTTACAACACAGCAGCACACCATACAATTTTTTTTACATAGAACTTTAAAGAAACATCAAAGCTGCCCAAAGTGTTGTGAAGCTTAACACAAAAGACACCTCCAAGAGAATATGAAGAGAACAAACACAGAATATCTACAAAAGGTAATGAGAAGAATATGAAACAAGTAAAACCAAAAGAACAAAAGATAATGTAAATATTGGTCACTGGCATTTTCTCAAATTCTTTAGAAGCAGTGAGAGTAAAAGTGTGCTTTGAATGGAGATTTAAATTCAACAAGTCAATTCATCTCTGAGTTTGCATCTGCTATGCTGGCATGCAGGAATGAGATCAGATACTGTAAAAGGGCCCAACATTGTTAGGGTAATTAAAAACAAACAAACGATAGCAACAATAAAGACAAAATTTAATTTGAAGTTAACTTGAAGAGATCAGCCTGATGGATCCATATTGGAACATATGTATTTATTTTCTCAAACTGATAGCTCAAATCCACAAGAACCCAAACGTATGTGTGCAATCTTCTTGACACTCTGATCCCTCCTTCAAAAAACAAAACAAAAAAAAGAAGAGAGAAATATGTACTTTCCCAACATATTGTCAGGTAGGAAAAAAGAGACTCACGCATGCCTCTTGCTCTCTGCTTTTACAGTTGACTCAGTACCAGATGTTCACATACATGAGGTTGTAGTGTGTTATCGTGTTGTGTTTAATATTTCTGCTGCCCCCAGTCAAGATTGTTCACTTTGCAAGTCCCCGTAATGCAGGAAACTCAGAAAACGCGGTTTGTTTTTTCAATGCATAGATAACTGACTATAACCTCATGGTGTCTATGCACCAAAAATAAATTAAAAAAACTGTGTTTTCTGAGTTCCTTGCAACCACATGTGGCCATTGGGGAGAGGGCAGAAAACACACACATGATAACTACAAGTACATGTAGTGAATGTGAAACTGCATAAAACTTTCACCAGTACTACCAGATTTTCTGATCTGGACTATACATACCTATATTAGGTAGAAAATTAGAAGAAAGCATGTATTTTCATGTCTTTCTCACAATATCTGCCTCTGCTTTTAAGGAGAACTCAATCCCAGGAACAGGAAAGCTGCAACAGGAATTGCAGCAACTTTACCTACAGAGAGTCACAAATTGACCTGCTCAAATGCAGTGACAATGATCACTAGACCTGCAAAGGTTACTAAGACAGACCAAAGGCAGAAAGATGATGAAAAGCTGAAAATGGCATCGAGGGACTGGTAAAAATATAAAGCAGGGTTTTTTTTTTTCTTTTTTAGCCTACAACTTTTTCTGTTTTTGCATGAACAGCCACATGAGAGCATGCAGAACTTGAGAGATCACGTAAAGACAAAATTCACTTTTGGTTTTAAATTCAGTGATGGTCATTTAAAATGCAGTGTCACTGATTATTCTGCACATGTACAAGCATGGGCTGCACAGTTGCACAGAGCTGTTGCCTTGCAGTATGAAGGTCCTGGGTTCAATTCCCGGCCCGGGGTCTTTCTGCATGGAGTTTGCATGGAGTTTGCATGTTCTCCCTGTGCATTCCTGGGTTCTCTCCAGGTTCTCCAGCTCCCTCCCACAGTCCAAAAACATGACTGTCAGGTTAATTGGTCTCTCTAAATTCTCCCTATAGGTGTGAGTGTGTGTGTACATGGTTGTGTGTCTTGTATGTCTCTGTGTTGCCCTGCGACAGACTGGCGACCTGTCCAGGGTGTACCCCGCCTCTTGCCCAAAACGCAGCTGGAGAGGAACCAGCAACCCTCCTGACCCCATTAGGGACAAGGGTGAATAGAAAATGGATGGATGGATGGATGTATGTACAAGCATGTTAACCACCATGGACAATGACTTCACTCAGCTCATGACATTTGTGTCCCAACATTGGAGACTGATGTGCTAGCATGTTTTCATTCCAGTCATTTCATTTGATTATGAACTGTTTATTCTATCCCCCTCTAGTTTTGATTATAAATTTGATTTGTTTTCATATAATTTGTGAGTGTGTGCCTGTCATGTTTGCAGGCCAGTCAGTGTGTGGGATGTTTTGTGCATGGGATATTTAGCTCCTAATGCCGAGTTGAGTCGCATTCTGGCTCAGAGATCAAATGTGGTTTAAGCAGAAAAACATGCTAAATGTCCCCTCACAGACTCAGATAATGCTTCATTTTATCCTCGAAACAAAAATGAAACAAGAAGTGAATTTGTTTTCAATCACCCCATTCAGTTCTACCCTAAGAAACAATGACACCAATAACAGCAATGCATTTTGAGTCTATTTCTGTTCGATTTTACAGCTATGTTCTTTGTTCACATTAGCAAGCCTAAGCAAAGTAATAAATAAAAATCATAATGAATTTTCCAAATATAAACATATGACAGAAAAGGAATTTTCAAATCACTACACGTCAGTCTGGGTCCCATATTAATGTGAGTCTCCAGAGGTCAGCTGCTCAGTCAGCTGCTCAATCTTCCCAGTTTTGTGTCTCATACACACCCTCGTGTGTCCTCACAACAGCATTGTTTTCCTCCTCGTTAATATCCCGGTGTGTTTCCGAAATAAATCCTTGAAGTATCCTGGCTGTTGTTTGCCTCATTACTTACTTTTTCAGCAGAAAGCTATTAAACTGCCATATGGACAGTCAAGCGCTCTATGCTGTCCCCTGGTAGAAACCTTTGGTCAAATTTTAGGTAGGTGAGTTTCTCTCTCAAATGTTTAACATATTTTCCCTAAAACCAGCACACTAATTGTTTAGCTTGCTATGCACAATTTATCAAAGGAGGTTTACAGAGACACGGCCTTCGATAGGTGCTCTAACTATAAATAGTGGTCAAAGCAGAGAAGTGGCTACTTTATTACAGCCCTCTCTGTTTTTTATGAAGATCAACATGGGTCTAACTTACTTAAATGCAATGTTTTTTAGTCTTGCCTATTTTGAGAGAGAAATAAACCATAGTATTAATAAAATTCTATATTTCTTTTATTGTGGAACATATGTTCAGTCAGTATAAAGGATTCATTTGTTTAAAACCCTTTTTAAACATCTTCCCAGTTCTGTATTTCTCAAGAAAAGGATTGAAGAGGAGTAATAAATACATAAAGTGCACATTTATTTGTATATCAAATCTTCCCTACTTACTAACACTTACTGTACATTTAAGAAAAAATCTTGAAATGTGCATAACAAAAGTGTGTAATACCTACGTACACAAAGTGTTTCCCCTGTCACACCTTTTTTTATGATCTTCACATTTAAATCTTGCGAATCATTTAGAAAATTTTAATATGAAACAAACAGGCGTGAATCAATGGATCCATAAATTGTTGGTGAGTCATCCAGGCCCTGACTCAGCAAAGCATCATAAGACCATGACAGGGCAACGACAATGTTTGACATGTCTGATGTTCTTCTGAAAAGTTGTGGTACTTTCAGATCTGATGGAATGGAAAACGTTCTACCTGAGTTTTACCTGAGTTCTACCTGAGTCAAACATATTTTTTGCTACATCGTAGCAAAAAGTATGTTTTATTTAATTTTTGCCTTTAACAAATTTAATTAAAATTCGAAATTTCCATCTTTACTCGGGAAATCTGTACAAGTAACAATTTATTGATGAATTGAAACCTTTAAGATTAGTGTTGAGAAAAAGCATACGTATCTGGACAAACACTTTTCATTAGCACTGTATCATTGTAAGATACTTACTGCAGGGGAAGAGGAAGGGTTAGGGTTAGGATTTTCTGGGATGCTGTCCATCCATTCGTTCATTGCTTTTGATGTTACTGAGGGCTCGGATACAGTCATATTTTTGATCGCCGAGTCGTCCATCCCATATGCCTGAATAGCATTTCCTGCAGGGACAGAGAATAAAGTAATTTGTTTCGGACTTACATCCCAGCAAGACGGACAGTTTTGAGTCATCTTCTTGGTCCCCTGCCCAGTCGTTTTTATCCCGGGGGATGAGGCAGGGCAGAAGAACAGTAAGAAAAGGAAAGAGTGCGAAATGAGGAGAAAAAGTTTCAGATTATTTTTGTGCTTGTCAGGTGTGTGTCAAACTACTGACATCAGAAAAGAGCATTTAAAAACCCTTCATGTGGAAGATCATTCAAAATTCTACTGGCTACACAAAACACAAATATGAGCTTATGGATAACAATGTTGATATTATTTCCACAGCCTTGAATGTTTGTCTGGTTTATTTGGCAAGTAATTATCCTTCTATTAGAGCGTCCTGTGGAGACAAATTGACACTTTTATCGAACATAGACAACTATGACTCATAGATTCTGATCATTACAAAATTGCTTTTATGCAACAGCTGCTCTGCACACTGCAACAGTGCAAGAAAAGAGAGGATCCACACACTTAAGATGATGAACGGCTTTTGTTTCCTCACACACAAGTGGAAACTGAATTCACAGAAAGTTGCAAATCAGTTGGCTTCATACAGAAGATGGCATAGTGATACAAACATTTGAGTATCTAAGCTGAAAGACTTACTGAACATGTGTGTAATTCTGCAAGTATATGAGTAAGTCTGCAAAATTACGATACATCCTTGTACAGTCAGCTACTCCAGCTAGATGTAGTACCATGGGACTGAGTACCTTTCCATTGTTCATCCGTTTAAAATACAAAGCCTTTTGCTTTTTTCACAGCCAGAGAGAAGGCAAAGCATGAAATTGCTTGGCAACCACCTTCTTTATAAAATGATTTTGAATAGACTTATGCAGTCAATCAAATTCTAAACATCTCAAAACAAGGAGAAATGGCATTTGTTCCTATCGCAGGGTAATGCATGTTAACAATCAAATGGCCACATAGGCCTAAAACTCCTGATCTCTTAGGTTGTACATCAAGTTTCCTGCCTTCTAACACTTAGAGTGTCTTCTAAAATATGTCACAGCTACAATATTCACACCACTGTCACATTCATCACATAAATAGTTATATATGCTCACACATTTTATTGAAACTGGATGTGATAAAGCAACAACAAATCTGAAAAGTTTGGCATGCATGAGTATTCAAACCACTTTTTATATGTACATTAACAACAAAACAAAACACACACACACTGGAAAAATCAAAGCTTGACAAGAAGAGAATCAAGAGAGCAAACAGAGTTGTGGAGAGAGCTGAAAGGTGTGTTGTTACACATGTGTTTGCCAGGATGCATTAAAGTTAACTCTGTCCCCACAGATTTTTTAAGAAGGAAGGATGAAGTCATAAATCAAAGTGGCTAGATCCACATACTTTTTGGAACCTAAGCTGTGAAGCTTGGTGTAATTGCTGTTCAATTCCTTAATGATTCTGGACAAGATTTCCTTTTATTCGGGTCATTGTCCTGTCTGCAGACATCGAAGAAAACAGATAAGAGATTGGAGAACAAGAAAAAGAAGAATTAAAGACAGAGTGAATCAGTATTTGGTCTCCACACTGATTGCTTTTTCTCTGGCTCAGATAAAAGCGTGAAAAGGTGAAACATTTTAGGATTATTTCAAACTTAGTAATTAGTGGAAACAGGTGGCCTTGTATAAATACAAATATGGATACAGAACAAAATCTTGGCGAATAAGAAAATTGT
Organism: Gambusia affinis; assembly: GCF_019740435.1. Lineage (NCBI taxonomy): Eukaryota > Metazoa > Chordata > Actinopteri > Cyprinodontiformes > Poeciliidae > Gambusia > Gambusia affinis. The sequence continues at coordinate 12,648,723 of NC_057870.1, forward strand.
TTTGTGTTAGCAACATGCCTGCGTTGTTAACCCTGCTATCTCAACCCTGCTGCTACTTGAACAGTTGTCAACGTAAAGCTTTATTTTTCTCTGTTTTTTTTTTAAAAAGCTCAAGAAAACATCAACTAAGATGTTTATTCATTTTAGTTGAATAAACATCTTAGCTGTAATGTTGAGATAACTGTGACTATAATGATAATAATAATAATGGAGAAAATGGGTTGCGTAAGAGAAAAATTCTAATGATTGACACCATACAGAGACATGTTGGGTGATTAAATGAAGAGTCTTAGAGGCAATAAAATGCACCTAAAACGTAACTTTTCTCCATAATAGTAAGGCAAATATCCATAAAGTTTAGCCTCTGATGATTTAAATACCCTGTCACATTAATTACAAACAGTAAAAGTGCTCTAATGAAACTACAGGTATTGGCATGTAATTGACAGCTGAAGGAAAGGGCTATACATTTTTTTAAAATAGAAAAATGTATAATTTTTTATTTAAAAATTATGTATTTTTAAATAAATGTGATTATTTAAAAATGATTGTTATTAACATTACTATCTATTATTAGCAAAAATAGATTATTTTCTCATCTACCTTAAAATTAAACCACAAAATGTAAATATTATACCTTGAGCTGCTGCATTTGGTTTTATTTGGTTAAAAAAGAAAACTATCACCACAAAATCGTCCGGCTCTAGAAGAATAATTGATCTGTTCAGGGTCACATGAGGAAGAGCTGGAGCCCATCCCAGCTGTCATCAAGCCAGAAGAAAGATACACTCACGATAACCGGCAGTCCATTACTACTGCAGTGAGCTAACAAGCACCAATTAACACATGCTGGACATAGGAAAGACTGAAAAAAAAAAACATGGCAAAAATATCCAATCTCCACAGACTGTAATACCAAAGAGAGAGTCAGTTTAACAAAGTGAGCAAATTGCTAAGAAATCTATGAAAAGATTTTGCCTTATGGTTACAGAAATCTGCCATAGAGCTTAGGAGGACTCCTACTTTACATTCAGATTTATATGATCTTAAACTAAGTAAAAAATATTAACCGGCATGTAATTATTTAAAAATCCTACAATGTGACTTTTCTGGATTATATTTTAGATTTTGTCTCTCACTGTTTATGTATACCTGCAAGGAAAATCACAGACTGTATACAGATATACATAAACTATTCAGAAAAGAACTGCATCAAAATTAGCACAAATAAGAAATGACAAGACTATATTTCAGTAAAAGAAAAATAATAATTTGGTTACATAACCAAATTATTATAATTATAATCAACATTTGCTTGTAGTATGCATGGAAACTGTTCGACCGCAGCTTAAGAATGTCTTGTAGGCTTCCAAAGTCAGTATCTGATTTGTAGTGACCAGTTCATAATTCAAACTTTTAAATACTTACACTGTCCAAACCTGAGATTATTTCCTTAAAACATAATTTATGACTGTGTCTAAACACCAAAAATAAACAATATAAATGGTATTTCACTTATAATCTTCTTTGGTATTGGCATGTAATTGACAGCTGAAGGAAAGGGCCATTTCAACTTGACTTTTTTTTCTAATTCAATATCATATTAATATTTCATGTTAAACATTCAATCAGACTATCTGAAACTAAACATATATAATTCTGTACCGAAGAGGGTTTCATAGAAGCAAATTGTGAGCTATGAAAATGCTACTTGCTAAAACACAACTACTTTCTGCATTGGGATTATCTCCTTCTACAAACCTGCAAAACCAAGAGCAGCATCTTCAATTGGATTTTCTTCAGATTTATTTAAGTTATTTCATACTTGTTTCCTTCCACTAAAGTTCACACTTTCTATAATTCTTTTGAGAGCTGATTGAGCCCAGGGAAGTAATTTTATTTTTTATTTTTTTATTTTCTCTTCTGCCGTGGTCAAGGATAAAAAGGCGGTGATCACTAGATAAATGTAATAACGCCTCTGGTCTGAGCGTGGTTTAATGAGATTTAAGGATGTTAAATTAGCAGCATGGTAGAAATTACCTACCGAGAGCCCACACTGAATATGCAAGTGTATCTCTTTGTGAAGGAAATTGAAAGAGACAGTTAAAAAAGCACTTAAAAATAACAGTTTTATCAAAACAGCCGTTATTTCGAGGAAGTTAAGAAACTTTAGAGCCAAACAAGATAAGAGCATCAATTCTATGATGTGACCTTCAGCGAGTGTAACCTCTTTTGTAGATAAAGAAAGGTTAAACAAGTCTAAGGAATGGCAAGACATGAAAAATAAAGTCACCATGAATAGGCAAGCTGTCTTCATCTTTAATGTATACCATTATGGCATCATCCTAAAATTCTTCTCTTTATAATGGCACCTCTTCGTAGGTGGGGCTCACACCAAGCAAAACATAAAATACTAGTCTTAAAGTCAGAAGCAGAGAAAGTGGGCAAGCAAAAGGATTTTGTTTTTTGAGAATGAACAAATGGTGATGGCTGGGCACTTGGGTCACAGCATCTCAAAAACTGCAACTGTGTTAAAGTGTTTCTGGCCTGCTAATGGTTAGAGTCTGTCAAAAGTGGCTCCTGGTTATGTGTGTAAAAATGTAAGGAAGTGAAGAAGGTTTTAATGAAATGAAGACTTGTCCCATCTTTAAAGTCTTCATGCTGCTTTTAATGGGTTTCTTTCCTAAACTGTGTGTGTATATTAGTATCAAGGGTGTGAAATTCACAGTATTTAAGTCATCACTAAGGCGGAAAAGCATGTGAAGCATTATTAGTGACAACTTTGATTTCCATGCATTAAAATTGGCAGTTTACAGTGAATCAGGAACAATACTATGGATTGGTGGGTTGGAGTAGCAGAACGTCTCTGGAGTTCTGAATTGGGCCAGGCAGTCCATGACACCCTGAAGCACATCCATTAAACTGGCTGAAGAGCTGAGTCTAAAACGTAAATAATACCTGCAATTAGCTGTTTTGAGAAAAAAAAAAAAAACAGAAAAAAAATGACCACTTCCAAAAGATACAAGTGCTTATTTGTAGCTTGCTTACTTTGACAAAACTGAAAAGAAAAATAAAATCCAGCCATTGCTTGGCTGCATGTTCAAGTCAGCTAAATCTATAGGAATGTGTAACTACTGGTGGCACACAAAACAGCTTTAGGCAGTATCTTAGCTTGACTTACTTTGACTTTTCTGTTTATTTTTATCATTTGATAATGTAACCTCACAAAAACCAAGAGAAAATTATAACTTCTCTTTTTCCCTGTGAACAGAATCTGAAGGTAAGGGTAAAACTTTTCTTTTTTTGCATTAAGATTGATTGTTATGGCTTGCAGGTTGATAAAACCTCGATACATTTTGTAGTCAGTTTGCGTCTTTCAGTAAGAATATATTCTTTGTGAAAATTTAAGTTGTGTTCCCTTCGATTGCAGAGACGAGATGCTGCATTTTGTGGGTTTTTTTTTTCCAAGACGCCTCCTCAGCTCCCAGCTCTCATCCCTCAGCCTGCACACTCAGCTAAAACGGTAACCCAGCAATCTATTGAAATGGTCTGAAAGCATTATCCACACAATAGAACATGTTAAAGGCAATGGTGTCCTGATAGGGCTGGTGACACAGCTCACTGTGCCATAACAAGGAAGGTGTGGAAAAGACACAGGGATATTTGAAGATAACCACACTGATCTGCTTCCCCATGTGTTTTGTATTAAATGTACAGATGATTTGTATTTTACTGCTCCTATTTCTTTTCATTCCCTTTTTTATGACGACATTCGTCCAACAAGGATGAGCTCTTTTAGATTAAAATGTGAAGATGACATGCAAATGGCTTCTTTTCTATCAAAGCCTGGGTCGAATTTGCCCACAGGAGGATGAGAAGTGAGGAAAAATAGTTGCCTCTAATAAAAGTAGGAGTGTTTTAGTTTAACTTATTCATTGGATAAATGGTGTTCATGGAAAAGTTTAATCACACTGTGCTGCAGATCTGTTTTTATTAGGACTGTGCGCAAAAATTCACGAATGGATTCAACCAGACTTTTTTATTTATATAATCTAATCCTACTGGCTTGATTTTGTCAATTGTCCAATAAAATAATGACAGTTGTTTTAAATCTAAAAAAATGACTTTTTGGGGTCTGGTACTGTAAGCAGCATCACAACCCTCAAAATCCAAACTCTGATTTGCATCTGTTAAAGAACTGCAAGGAAAACAGCTGACCTATAACGCATAACTGAGTCATATAGAAAAAGCAAGTTAACTTTAGCCTAGCATTTCAGGAAACTATGTAGAGATTTTCAGCAGCCTGGGACAAAAATACTAAAGTCTTTTTCAGTTATTTTTATTTTAGGTGAAATGTTATTAGCACTTTTATGAGGGCATTTTTCTTCCATAATCCAAGAGAACACATTTTCAGACTGAAAGCAGGATTTTGTGCCTTTGTTCTTTTAATACTTTTGCATACATTTTTATTTTGAAAGCAGGACTTTCTTCTCAAAACCTGTAATGCTTGTATTCAAAACTTCTACATGAACTGTAAAAGCCCTTATGTTAGACTGTCTTGCCCCTGACACCTGTGATGTTCCATGACTCCTCTATTTAAAATATTCGCAAACACTGCATCTTGCAGAGGAGCTCAGCAAAAGGAAACAGTGGAAGTTGACATGAAACCATTAAAGTTGCATTAGATTGAGGCTCATAGCTCCTGCTGCTCCGACATGTTTGCAAGAGTAACTACTGCTTCACACACTTTTGCTCTCATCAATTTTACATGAATAAGGTGAACCCGATCAGTAGCGAATTACATCTCAGAGATATGCAGAGTGTGCATGTCAGGGTGGCTTACTTAGGCATGTGTTGTCGGTGAAATACCGCAGGAAGTTCATACACTCCTCTTCTTGGTTTCCACTTCCTATGCAGTTACACCATGGAGAGATGGTCCAGTTGGTGAAGCTGTTGTCGACATAGTTGGGGGTCATTTCCGTCCCTGCATCGGGGCAACCACATATAAACAAACAGGTGCCCGCATGAGAATAGTAGTGGGTCGCTAATGGACAATAATGGACTACATTTATTCCAAGTAATATGTAAAATGGGACACAAAATATTAGTCAGAGGAATGGATTTGCATTGTTGGAGTTTATAGGAAACGTTCTGCAGTGCTTTATTTAGATGTAAAGAGGCCATTATGGTATAAATGTTTTGCAAAGCAGTTGCTCTAGGAAGCGTATGCCCTGTTAGAGTCCTGCACTCCTGCTACAAACATTTTACTTTTCAAATGTCTCTCTTTGAGTCAGTGCTTTCAGCAGGAGTCATAAGCATTAGATGCACTTTGTGCAATATTTTACAGGAAAACACAGGAAGCATTGTGGCATAGCATCACTTCAGCCTTCATGATATATGACATGTTGTGTTGAGGCACAGCTGTGTACTGAATTATGGCCACTTCAGCAACCATTAAGCAGTGGAAAAATCAACTTTTTTATATAGAATTTGCATTTAAAAGTATTTGTAGCCCTTGTAATATCACCTATAGATGTTGTTGATTAGAATGAGAAAGTATTCTGTCATGAGTCACCTGTTTATTCTCCGTATTTTTCTCAGCATCCTTTCTGCAAACTATACACAATGCCATGCATTATTTGCACAACATTTATTATCCTCAAACAGATGGTCGTGGAGTGTTTTAATTAAGTAAACGCTTTCTGCCTGCCTCTGCTTTCTAATTTATTTCTGGTGCTCAACTAATGTCCAGAGTGCTGGCGGAGATATCAAACCAGGAGGGAAAAAATGTGGTTTCTAACTCCTCTGGCTGTTTGACGTGATAAAAGAAAATGACCATACCATATTGTTTTTTTCAGTCTTATAATGATGCTTTGCTTAATTGTAAACAGCACCTTGCAAAACATTCATAACCTCTAACTATTTTACCTTTGTAAACTTTCTACTACTAACTTCAGTATAGTTGTTAGGATTTTATGTGACAGATATAAACGTATGTACATATTCCTTTTTAATTCTGATTTTATATTTACCATTATTCTGGTAGAAAGCGAACCTGTGTCCAGTCTGTAACAGCCTTTGAGGTATTTTAAGTCGGCTCTATCTATCTGCTGTCTTCCCATGAACTCTAACCAGACCAGGAAATCATCCCCACAGCACGATGCTGCATCAGCACGATTTGTGCTTAGGATGGTGGGTGTAGTGTTAACTTTCCATGACATTTGATGTTTGGCCAGGTGGTAAAATTTGGTTATTTCAATTCTGACCAAAGCACCTCATCTTAATTATGTGGTGTGTCCCTTGTTTGACTCATGGCACACTGAACTTCTGTTAACTTTCTCCTAAGAAGGGCTTTCTTCTTGTCACTCCCTCTTACAAAGGACTAGACTTATGGAGTCCACGAGTAAAAGATGTCCTGTCAATTGATGCTACCACATGAGCTATGGATCTTAGCAGCTCCTCCAGGACTACTAAAAGACTCTTGGAGGCAAATCTGATTAATATTCTCTTTTTCCGAGCAGCCAGATGATGAATCGAGCAGTTCTCTGTGACATGTTCAAAGCTTGGGTTTGTTTGTTTCTAAGAATTTGGAGTAGTTTTTTCAACTTAGCTTTTACATATTTTATCTCCATCATCCTCTAGTCACAGTTCAGCAATGTGTTAGTGTGGATTTAAATATTTAGGGATTTTTGCAGTTTTCTTTTTCTAAGTTATTTGAAATTAAATGCTGCTTGGGAAGCTGGAGACAATGCTACTTGACATTCATTGGCTGACATATTGTAGAGCAGCAAAGCCACCGATCGGTGTCAATTTCTGAATAAATTTACCTTGATATGTTTTAGAATGTATTTGTAAAACACTTACAAAACTATGTATTATTTTCCTTCCATGTTACAATAATGTACTGCTTAAATAAAGTCTAATTAAAATAGATGAAAATGTGAAAAAGAATGAATACTTTTGATGCTTTTATCAGATCTTCAATCAGACCTTTACTTGCACTCATATATTCTGAAACCACCACGTCTCTGGTAGCCATACTCACTCACCGATGAGCCTTGCGAGAGAGTTCAAACAGGCTTGGTGATTGTCTTGGTTGGGGCAGGTTCCCACGGTGTTTGGAGCCGTCCAGCAATTTGCTATGTAGTCAGCTAGTCTAGACCTACAAAGAGAGAAACAGTGGCAGGAGCTTGAATGCCTGGGAGAGAAACATGCAACACTGAATTGAATCATTGGCACCTTTTTCACTAAAGAGCAGCTGCCAGTTATGACTAGTAAAAATGATAAGCAACATCTGTTTTCTGGTCAACAGGTTCTCTGTATAGCAACCACTTCTCACTGATGCATGACTTGCGGCAAACTACCAGCTACCTCCATGTCTTTCTGTTGCAACCTCAGTGGTAGTACATTCAGCTTCAGGGAACTTTACTAAGACCTTTAGGCACATTTGCACTGTAGGAAGAGAGTACACAGAGCTTCTAGCCTCAATTGTAAAACAATAAAACATAGTGCAAAGAGATATAATTGTAATAGTCATGTGATAGAGAAAAATAGGCAAAACATTATTAGTTCATGTACAAGATAATTATTAAAACTACATGTATCGGTTAAAATGATCAATTTCTGCATACTGTGGTGTTTACTTCCTCTGTTTTCATACTGCTGTGTTCCGCACTTTGGGAGAAGAAACTTCTGGCTGAAGCAAGAGACTAAAACTCCACCTGCACAACGGTGGTAGTCATTGCACAAAACAGAGCCAGCTACCCAGAGTGTGTACTTCATGAACAGGGGTGATAGACACAGTTGAGGCTCACCGAAACGCCGACCACACCAGCTCTCAGCTGCCTCTCAAAATTCACTCTCACGAAGGAACAGTGAAGAAATAAGTTGTGCTTCAATGTGTTTGTGATAAGAGTGTTAAGCCTGTGTGGGGCCCCAGGGTGGCATTGCTAATCCACTTAGCTAGGTGTAGGGGTAAAAATATATGCAAAATTGCCCTGCCTGTGCTGGTTACATCACAGCTGCTCACAATTAGTGCACATTTGTCTCTTTTTCTTCCATGTGTCATGAGTCATTCACCCTGGCCTCGTGTGACCGCTGTTTTTCAGCCCGCAGTTCAAAGGCCCTTCAAAGCCCCCCGGGTTATTTCACCATCAGTTAACAGAAGCTACTAGACAACTTTGTGGAAACAAGAAAAGGTTTTAGTGATGGGCTTACTGGAATTACATTAATCACAATCATTTTGGTGTTGTTTCAAAAACTGGTCCCTCAATCCAAACATAAAAAAAAAGGGGGTTTTGTTTTACTTTGCAGAAACAAAGGATAATTTATTTAAATAAAGAACTTGTGGATGATTGTAGCAAACACTGAGAGCTTGTCCGTTTCACTAGAGGCAGTTTTTTTTTTTTCTAGCCAACTTGACAATCCAGTTTTGCTTCTTTTCACTTGTAGCTATTGCAGATATGGATGGCTACAGTCTTTACAAGTGAAAAATCAAATCATATCCATTTAAGCCCCATAACAATTCAGGCTTTATCTATAGTCCATATATCCTGCTGTTGCTCCTCTTTTGCCATGGCGCCAGATCATTATAAATGTACAATGATTCCTTTGTTTGTGTTTGTTATGTCGGTTCATTATGCAAAAAGTCTACAAGAGATTTTACTTCACAGTTCTGAGAAAAGACATAAAGTCTTGTCCTTATGGTATTAGAAAAGTTAGTGCAAGTCTGATACTGTCATACCATAGTTAGTGCAAAACACTGGCTGATATCTTTACCACATTCTGTTTAAAACATTCTTAATCAAAGAGAAACAATAAAGTGCTGATGTTGCAAACGACAGGCTATCATAATTCTGTAAGAAGACAGAATATTAATGTCAAAGACATTTGCATGAAGCCTTGTCTTTAAATATGCATTGTATCACGGTGGCACAGCTTAATCACTTATTCATCATTTTTTCCACCATTTCCACAAGTTTCTGTAGTAATTGGATGAGATGGAGAATGCATTGTAATGACGAGACTGTCCCTGCATGCTTATCAGCTAACATGTAATCTTTTGGTTCAGCAGGAGGTACACTGTTATTTAGAAAAGTTAGAGAAACACCATGTGCACTCATTATATAATCTGTTGGAGACTAGTATGCCATCATGAGGCATTCTATTCATGTAGAGAGGCATTTGGCTAAGGGATAATAAAAATACAGTTGTTATGTTGATGTCTTTTTATTTTCTAAGCCACTGCTGCGGACGGCCAAGTCACAACCAACCCAGATAGTAGGATGACATAAAAAGCTTCTCAAATAAAAACTGGACGTTTACCTTGCTCTCCTGCCCTGCTATTATCCATCCATCCCTTTTCTAACACGTTTATTCCTATCAGGATTGCGAGGGGTCAGGAGGCGAGAGGGGGGGTCACTCTGGAGAGGTCTCCAGTCTATCTCAGGGCAGCATAGAGACAAACGGGACAAACAAACATGGACATGCACACTCTCACACCCAAGGGGAATTTAGACAGACCGATCAACTTGACAGTCATGTTTTTGGACTGTAGAATAAAGCTGGAGTACCCAGAGAGAATCCAGTGGCGCTGATTACATGGCAGTCTCACTTCTCTCAGCTTCCTCTAGGTCAGCTGTGGCTACAATGTGCTTCGCCATCATCATGTGTGCATGAATGGGTGAATGACAGAACAGTGTATAGAGCTCTGGGCTCCTCCGGAGTAGATAAAGTGTCATACAACTGCTTTACAATGTTACAATTTATCTTTCTCATTAAACAGAGAAGTTGTGTTCTGACTGGCAATGACACAGGTGCCTTCCAAAAGATAATAATGTACAGGCGTTGTCATTGTGAAAAAAAATGTTACATTTATTTACAGCCGGCTTCTTGAACAAAGACCTTTTGCATCTTACCATCCAGAATGTCTGCTGAACTTATCATACTAATTATGCAAACCATAACATTAACATTTTTAATTAATATATTACAAATTTGACGTTATATTACTCTCTAAAATAAAAAAAAATTAACTAACTGTATCACATAAATTTATTAGAGACCAACAGACTATTTAACTGCACCTTAAGCATGTATATCAATATAACGGAGAGTTTTTTCCAACATGAAGCTGGACAAACCAGCCAAATATGACACTCAAGAGTCATGTGATTACTTCAGCTCCATCCATTCTTTACAGATAAACCCAGGTAGCCTCTTTTGATAAGATGTAGTGAAAACTGGATGTATGCTTGGCTCTTCTATCCTGCTGCAAAAGCTGAAAGATGTACAGATGTACATGCACTCAAAAACAGAAATATGGACACACAAAAACAGCACACATAATAAATTATATAATATAAAAATCATAAAAGTGTCCCTCTTAACACACGCCCTCCTTACTCAGAACCCCTTTTCTCGCTCATCTGCATTCAGAGTAAAAAAGCCACTTGTGCCCACAGTAATGCTGAAAAATGATAATAAAAAAAACAAAAATGTAGAGCAGCCAGAAGAAAATCAAACATTTTTGCTGTGCCTAAACAAAGCAACCTTTAAAAGCCCCTTTTTTTCATTTTTCTTATTATAAAGGGGGAAATAAAAGGTCTTTAACTTTTGTGTGAACACTGAATGTAAATGTCAGATTTCTGCACGCACGGAGCAGACCACAAAGGATTAAAGAAACCGAATGAGCACAAGTTTCTTTTTAGCTGCAGAGCTCTTTCCGACAATGATGGTTTAAAAACAGTAATTTAAAGTTTAGAGAGGTGTCCTGAGTGTTCAGACAATGGCGTTCCAACACCAGGATTCGGTGCATTTCATGGCTTCCACGGACTTTCCATTATATCTCGGCAAAGCGCCTCTCGCTGCTGAAATTACAGGCTGTCTAGCTCAACGGAGTTTTATGGTCATTTCAGCCACTCAGCCCCCAGGGAAGTGGCAGGGGGAGCCCCACAGAGGTAGACTTCTTTCAAGCAACCTGACACTTTAAACACAGTCATCCGGGTGAACCCTGAGTGCCTGTCCATCCTGCTTGGCAGTAATAGAAAACTAATGGCTTTTTCTATGGATTCTTATTCCTATCACTTGATGGCCATGACAAACAATGCGACTTAAATCAGATGAGTGTCAGTCCTGGAAACCATTTCCTCAAGATGGAGGAGAGGCAAGAAGAAAAAGTGTTATCAGACTTCATTTAAAACAGTTTATTGGGAGTCCTATCTCGTTTGGAGTCCTTTCTTCGGTCCTCTTTCCAGAAATATGAGCTTCTCTGAAGATGATAATATCGCTTGAATGTTAAGTTCCAGCTGCTGAGTCTTATCGCTTTTCTCAGTCTTCAATCTAAAGAGGCTTTACAAACCGTATCTCATCTACATCGGGCACAACAATATGCCCCAACCAATAACGACCAGCGTAATAGCAGTTACAAGAAGCAAATGGGAAAGAGCAAAACATGTTTGTTTCTTCTCTGACTTCTTCCTCTTTTACTTCCCTTTCTTTCTTTTCACTTGTGCACCTCTGACCTTATCTATCTTCGCCTCCTCTCCACTCTCCTGCCTTGTTGTCACTTTCGCTTCAGATGCTGGTGTGAATTTGACCCCAGTTCAGACAACATGACCCAGTGGCCCTCTGTGTCCTTTTGTCATTTAACGTCAAATGGAAAAACAAACAATGGGTTTAAAAAAGCAGAGATTTGATTGTTTCTCTTTTTCGACAGTGTTTTTCCCAGATTCTGCATCACGCCTTAAAATGTCTTAAAAAATAAAAATACAACTATCTTTACAACATAGCTCTGACCTTGTGAAAGGACCATTTTGAATCTTTTGCCGGCCTTCAGTGTCTTCCGGTATTTTTCCGAACCTGTGTTGCTACTGATGACCTTGGGACTTTGGCTAAAGGTGATTGTCTGTTTGATCCAAAAGCTATTTTCACCTTAATGTTTCTGGATTACAAAACTTTTTAAAAATCTGCCATCTGTAGTTCTCACTGGGATTCCCCGGTCAATACTCTTAAAGGGCATCACACACAGATGATGCTCAGTCAAAAAAACAAGACAGCTTGATTTGTATCAGAACATTTGGTATTATGTCTTCATTTTGTAGTTTGTTTTGTTAAGTTTTTGTCTTTTTCTCAATATCTGATGATCAGCTGATGAGTGTCCCCAAGTGCTCAGGTAACTATGAGGTGAATTAATCTAAAAATATGTCATACAATCATTTACTTTCAGTTCCAAGCCTGTGAAGAAGTGAATGAATCTTCATCAACACAGAGAAAGCATTTGCTTCCTCTTCCACATGATTTAGTGAGCTTACTGTCTCACTACTGTGACATTTGAATGTTGTGGGGGAACAAATGTTTAGCAAATATTTTTTGACATCTCCAAAACATCTATAGCAGCCGGGCATAACTGGAGATCAGGTTGTCTATGCTACTGTTAAAAGCACAAGAAGTTGATGCTTTGTTTTCGTGCATTACATCTTATCTCAGTGAAATGCAAGGTATTTGCTAAATAGTGTGATATGAGTATAACAGAGATATTTTATCAAACAAACATTTTCTCAAAATAAAAGCATGTATTATGCAATTTGTTCCAAAGAACAAAGTTTGTGCTGTAACTGAATGATTTCACAAAAACTGTAAACTTCACGTTACATCTGAATATGCAACAAGAACAATATTAGATTAAATCTATAGTGAGGCACTCTAAATAAACAACTACTAAAATCATTGAGATACATGCAATTAAATAACTCTTAGTTACATTAAAAAAATATGAACATTTTAAACCCTGTAAATACTATTGGATGTAAAAAAAAAAAGAGAAAGAAAGCTGAGGCTTCATTCCACACATTCACAACCACAAATTGTTTTGGCCATTCTGTGGATAAGGAAGACACTCTGTTGATAATGTTTCATTAATAATACATATGGAAGCACTGAAAGAAAAGACAGTAAAGAAAAGGACAACGCCTGGTCGGTGAAGATTTGTACGATCTTTGTTCTCTTCTTAAAATGTTCTCTTTGAGATTACAGTTAGGAAAGTAAATAGGCATTTACTAATCTCTGTATTGAAATGAAAGGCACAAGTCTTTTTCCAGCCTCATTCTTCTTACTACTTCAATTCCACTATCATTCTTTTTTTCACTCCATCCCTTTATACTTCTCTCATTTGTAGCCAGCAAGCTAAGCATGTCTCCACTGAAGGTGATGTCTGATTAAACGCTACACACTGCAGAAAACCGAACTATGTATGAGGAAAAAAAGGTCACCATTTGACATATGCTTTGCTTGCAAAAAACCGAGCTTAGCACTATCAGAAAAGAAACACTTTGATAACTTGTAATGTAACCAGTGGGGGAGAAATGGTTCTGGCTCTGCATTGAGCACACTCCTTTAAAGGTGAGACAGAAAAATATCCTGTTTGTATGAGTGATTTTATTCCCCTGTCTGTTTTTTGGGTTATTTTCATATTAAGTCTTGAGGCGTTTGGGGTGGGAACAATGGCAAAAAATAGACTTTGATGCTAATTTGCAGGACAGGTTGACCTGTCCTAGTTTGCTTTGGAGGGTATTTGTGCAAGTTTTAGGTTTCTATTGAGGGTGATGAATTTAGGTTTAAACTAGCAATAATCTATAAATATATTACTCAGCCATAGAACCATTGACTTTGTGATACAGTTTAATCAGGAGTTTTTTAACATTAAAACGTGTTACATTTTAAAGTTTTCTATTGACTCCTGAGACCATCACAAACATAAACCTGGGTATGTTTGTCAGAGTTTGATTTGAACTCACATCAACAACAAAGTCCCAGTTTACAGCTAGAGGTTCTGTCTCTGTTAGGATATTTTTATGGAAAATTTGAACAGTTACAGTAAAGCAAGTGGACAGCCATCATAAAGTATGAGAAGCAGAGGCTTCAGTTTTAGACAGCTTGACAGTGTGAAAACATTCAGAGGGCATAATTCATTCATAATCGTTATTTAAGCAGGCCAATCCCACTGAGACACAAGGACTCATTTCGAGAGAGAACAGTTATTTTTTCTTCGTTATTTGGCTCTCATGGTTCAAATGTTAACTGAATTAAAGTTTATCTGTTCTATGTACCTACTGTTTTATAGTGACTACACTTTGCTCCTTCTTCCCTAAGGTCTCATTAGGAGCCACTTCACCTTCTAGTTAGTCATGTGTTACGTGACCCATACAGCTGAGCTCTGAAAGCATGTGTATGTCCAAAGGCAGGAGATGAACACGCTGCGTAGAGTCATTTTAGTTTCATTCTGACAGTTGAATTCACCTGAACTGCTGCATGAAAACACAGCTTGTGACGTGTTAGTCAGGAAAATGGCCATTTATCAACAAGTTGTAGGCATGAGTGTATATTTAGCAATTCAGGATTTCAGTGTACAAAATTAGTAAAAGACTGATCAATATTTCTAGAGGAGCTGAGCACATGTCCTAGAGTTGTAGAAATATGCACTGTTGATATATTCTAGTTCGTTAAGAAAATTTTATTAGTAGTAAGTAGTACATTATACTACAAATCATGATTTCATTGACGGAAGGAAAAATAGCCGAGCTGGCTATATGTAGAAAGGTATTTAAATATGGAAATGGTCACACAGTCATTAACGAGGATTTAGGTCACCTGTGAATCACGGCGAGAAAAACTTTCCAAAAGTTGGAACAGCAATGAACTTCCCCAGAAATACCAAAATTTCTCCAAGGACTTTGACAGCCTATCCAGGAGGTCACAAAAGGACCTTAAACATCATCTAAAGCACTGCAGACATGCAAGGGAAAAAAATGGGCAAAAGTGATGCCCAAAAGGACCAGAAGTGATGGACACAAAGGCCCTTTCTAACAACATCTTTGTGATCCCCAAAACCTTTCCAGGTTTCTGTAAGCTGAGCATAAGATGTGTGTAAAACAAAAAAATGCAAAAAGATAGTTTTACATGAACTTAATTAGGTTATTCATGCTAGAAAACCTTTCAGTGTGGCTGAACTAAAACAATTCTGCAGAGAGAACTGATTTCCAGTTGTCCCCCATGCCTGATGGTATGATTTTATAGTAGAATCATCTACAAGGTTGACTTATTAAAATTTTATGTGTTGTGCAAAAGAAAACATCCCATCTTACAATATATTTTTTTTTTATTAAAATATGGTATAAAAACTGAGAATTCTTTGAAAACTAACACAGCAATTATTGTTTAGAAGCAGACAAGCAGAGTTTTGTGCATCAGAATAAAAGGCTACACCGTTCACACTACTACTACTACAAGAACTTGCTTGTTAAAGCATCTATGGCAGAGCACCCAAAACAACGGAGGGGACATGTGATCAGTTGAACAATTCAGCTAGTAAGACAACAAATACATCCAATAAAAACCAAAACAGCAGCAACTACAATTTAGATAATAGTTGCTTTTGTTTCTAACTAAAGCAGAAGATCAGTTCTATTGAAATCCACACAGCCACGTTTTGGTTGATTATCAACAGCACTCTGCTCTTTAGAGGCTCAACCATGCTGTATGTGAGACCCTGAGGTTGGGGCCGAGCTAACAGCCTGGGAATACTTCAAGCGTCCTCACAAGTGAAAAAGCAAAAACATGCCTGGGTGCAAGTGTATGTGAGAGAGAGAAAAAAAGTGATGAGAAATGGATGATAAAAGTGCCGTAGTCTCCAGATTTCTTTCAGCTTTATCTCAGAAGCTATACAGAGTAATGTCATCTGGGCCAGTCTCTCTCCCCACATGGTTCCCCTCAGTGGGGACTTAAGTTGTCAGATACGAGAGAACAGACTGTTGAGTTAGGACAGTGTGTGTGTGCGTGTGTGTGTGTGTGTCTGGGCGTGTACAAGAGAGTGCTACCAATGAATTTCCAGCAAGCAACAACAACCTGATCCTGTATATCTCCCAAACTGGGTCAGCTTACCTGTATGCTCATTGACCATTTCTCACCTGCCCACTTTGAAAACCAGAGGCCAAATAACTCAATCAAAGAGCGCTCAGTGATCGTGTCGAGGGGGGAAATGAATCAAAGTGTTGCATTGATCTTCCAGAGAATCAATACAGTACAAGTACGAATACAGCTCAATGCTCTTTGGGTTTGTTTTTATCACAAACCGACATGGGAGAGGATGGGAAGTGTCAGTGCATTCATGCCCAAGCATCCATTCGCGCACACAAACATACCCGCCCATTTCTGACAGGAAAAGAAAAGATAAATGTGGATTGAACAGTAGCAAACAGAGAAATGCTTTCTGTTAGTTCGTGCAGGATTACGGGAGGCAGCTCCGTAATAACTGAAGCAGAGGTGCAACCAGGTGTTAGAAAAAGCTGCTGTTCCATTTAATACTTGTTCTCCATCCACCTAGTAAGCCAACAATCACCTCCACAGAGACCATGGAGAGAATAAAATCTTCCAGTGCAATATGCCACCCAGGCCCTTGCCAAAATGATATAATTGAAATCTTTTCAAATGTTTGCTCCATCTGGATCAATCTAAACCTTCTCCAAAGGCGAAATCATAGCCAATTTGGCAGCCAGTACTCTCAAGGCATACTTTCTAAAGGCCTTTACTTCAGCTAAGATGATTAAATAGCAGCTATTTCCAAGTGTAACACTGATTTAAAATAAAGATGGAATGTATTTACCAATCATTCTTCAAGAGATGGAAACTAGACAGTTTCCTCTTAATCCTGTTCTGAACGGTAATTGGTGTTAAAAAGCAAAAAAAACAACAACAAATATTTTCATTCCTGTTCAATACATACAAGAGGTCCCATGATTTTCAGTCGCTAAACACATCGTTCGAAAGCATGTAATTTGATGCATGTTTTTAAAAGTGAAAAAAAAAAATCAGATACATATTTAACGCATAAGAAGGGGCGATCTTGTAACTCACATCACTTATCCTGATCAAAAAACCTGCAGCATTTTTTTTCTGTGTTGGGGGGAAAAAAAAATATGAAAGAACAAAAAGTGAACGCCTTGGACAGAAATTATATTGGCTCAGAAAAGTTTGACATCTTCAAAGTCTTCTAAAATCAGTTTCCACTGAGGATACGTTTTGCTGCAATCCCATCAGTACATGCATGTGCTGCACAGACTGTACTGTATAAAACAGCCTGCAGCAACTATTGCAAAAAACCTATAGCTGTTTGATCAAACCGCTGACCTCCCACTAACTGCTGCAGCCCACATTGATTCTGAATACCTCCCCCTGCTACCCTCTGTCTCATTTTATATTATCCTTTCCTCTTCCTATTCCCTTTCCTCTCTTTAGTCATCTGTTGTTCTAAAATAAAATGGGTCTGGCAAGCTGTGTATCTTCTTTTTTTAGTCAGACAGGTGTCTTTAGAGAAAAGTTAAGGCCTGTCACTGAATGATCCTTCCTTTGGTTAAACCAACAGAGAACTAAAAAGAGACTCCAGAAGGTTTACTCAAGTCTTGTACTTTGCTGAGGTTTAAATGTTAATGTTTCTTTTATTCATTTGCAGGATAATTTTATTCATTATCCTGATTGCTCAAAGCATTTTATAAAGATCAATGTAATGCCCTTTATAATACCCTTTTAACCCACACATTTATCTGTATTTAAGTAGGATTTTGTAGAGCAACATTAAATAGAAAAAAAATTGCAAATATTTTCAACCCCATTTTTCTGCTTCTTCTCTACAAACTCAACTTTCCTCAAATTTATCAGGATTAGTTAATGGAAACTACAAAAGTGATCTGTTCTAACTTCTCAGCATAACTACTTCCTTGAGAAGGCACCGACTTGTTCTAACTATGAAATAAAATGCATCTCCAGGGCTTGTTACAGAAAAATGATGACCAAACAGTATGGTGACGACCAAGACCAAGAAGACTAAGGGTCCCTGTGAGGGATGTATCCCGTCCCTAACAGGTGCTGTTTTTTGTGCTTTCTATATTCTAATTTATCTGGTAAATGTTTTGTTTTTGTTTGGAGGAAGTAACCTGCTTTATTTAATATTTGGTTTTAATCATTCTCTCCTTCTCTTTGAGGTCACCTTGTCATGTGTTGCCATGGAAGCGCATCCACCAGGACCTGGTGTTTTCAATCAGCCTCACTGGGAAAATCCATTGTTTGAGACGGAGGGGAGATGTTTTTGTTTGGGCCCAGATTGTTTTTGTTTTAGTTTAGTTAGAGTTGTTAGAGTTAGTTGTAATTATGTAAATATTTTTCTAGGAATACAGTGTAGTACAAATGTGTATTTCCTATTTGGAAATGTAAATGTTGTCTCCACCCCCTAATTAGACCTGGTAGGAGCCAATGCTTTAAAAGCTGGGTGGTTCAGAAGTGGCCCCGCCCTCCTGTTGATTGAAGGCATGTCATGCTGTGAACTGGATTGAAATGTTTGAACAACTACATAATGAAAAGATTCAGAGCTCTACAACTTGCCTGTCTGATCTTTGCAATTGTTGGATGTTATTTTGCTGCCTTGGCCAGAAAAAGGGTTTGCTGTAGATCACAAACCTACAGTCCCACAGGACAGAAATAATACATTTGAATAAAGTTATGGAGAAAGCAGGGTTGGGTCAGCAACCCGTATTCGAAAGTTTGAAATGCTATAGGGCCCTGCTCAATCAGTGATCTGAAATTGAAAATTGTATAACAACAAATGCAAATCTACAGAACTATTATTACTCAGAGAAGCAGTCAAGAGGCCTATGGTAACTCTGGAGGAGCTGCATCCATAGCTTAAGTGGAAGAAATACATGGGACAATGATTAGTTGCACACTCCACAAATTGCGCCATTTTCACACTTGCTCTGTATCTTATCTGACTGGACTGGAGCTACTTGGCAAAGAAGATTAGAGATAAATTAAAATCTTAAAATGTCAAAAGGTACCCCCAAAAGACTTGCAGCTCGTACAGCAGCAAAAGGCAGTTCTACAAAGTACAAACTCCAGTTTGCTGACTGCCAGTGCAGGCCAGACATAAACAAGAGACAACTTTATATTCCCAATAAAATCCATTGAATTTATAGGTTGCTACATGTCAAAGTGTGGAAATGTTCAAGGAGGAATAATACTTTTGAAAGGCATGTTCTATTTTAAATCAGGTAAAGTTATGCAAAAAGAAGAATAGTTTGAGTACTTTAAAAGTGTTGATTGTGAACTCTTCATGGAAAGATAAAATTGTAAGCCTCAATAAGGCTCAACAGCTCATTGTGTCTGAATTGTGGTGAAATTCTCTTACATGACAGCCCTCATTTACTTCTGAAGAACAAGCAAAAAATAAAAAAAGTAAAATATTGCATTCAAGCAATAAGTACTGGAACTAGAGCAGCTCTTGAGTGATTGCTGGTCTGTTAGTGAACGAGAAAGCCCGTGTCCACGCAGCAGCAGCGCGCACACACTCATCGAGCTGTTGACCTCAGAGGGGCTTTACGTGGCCGCAGATAATGAGCTTTAACGTTCTATTTCATCTTTCTCAAAAAGGAGGAGCACTGCAGACACCTGAGGGCCTAAAGGTCAAAGAAAGCAACTCGCTCTGAAAACAGATAACACAATGCAGGCAAGCAGGTAATTATTG
Organism: Gambusia affinis; assembly: GCF_019740435.1. Classification (NCBI taxonomy): domain Eukaryota; kingdom Metazoa; phylum Chordata; class Actinopteri; order Cyprinodontiformes; family Poeciliidae; genus Gambusia; species Gambusia affinis. Next base: position 12,668,290 of record NC_057870.1, read on the forward strand.
AGACAATCATAAATTGGAGGAGGCCTGATAGAGTTCCATTACTTTAGCTGAGTGGAGGGGGAATTTAGTGTTGGAGAAGAGGAACCATTAACACTATGAGTGTGCTGCTCTCCATAGAAAGTATCTAAGTGGAGTTAGAGAAGGACCTGTCTGAACAAATTACTGCATGTGCCTAAAGAGACTACTCAGAATGTTTATGTACAGTATGTAAACCATTTGAACAATATGCTGATACTGAAGTAGCACTTTGGCTTTTCAGTTGCAGAAATTTGGCATGCAAAATAGTATTTCTGCACAGATTGGAGACAAACGATGTCTTTTGGAGGAGAAGCATTTTGTAATTAGGAGGCGGTTGATGATGGCAAAAGAGTAATAATAACAGTAATAGGCTCTATGGCAAAACTATTCGCACATTTTAACTTTTTCTCATAATTCAAAAAAGTTCAAATGCCCACTCTATGCCAGAGTATGTGCTCTGGCATAGAGTGTGATTCTACACGCCAGAGCACAACATAGTGGCACATAATTGATACATTGTACATAGTTGCACATGTTTTCCAGTTTTCTTTTTGTATTAGTTTTTGTTTTAACAAACAAAAAGCCCTGGAAACCTTCTGCCTTACAGCCCTGGCTGTAGGGTCATTGTTCTGCTAAACTCAGAATCTCTGTCAGAGTCTTTTCCAGCCTTTGACAGGTCTTCTACCAGGATTGCCTTGCATTTAGCTTCATCAATTTTTGAATCAACTCTGACCATTTTGAAGAAAATCCTCACCACAGCATGATGCTGCCATCGCCATGTTACTCAGAGGACTGGGTGTGTTCAAGGTGAGGTGCAGTGTTAAGTTTTCCATTCTACAGTATTTAGCATGAAGGACAGATTTGTGATTAATAGTTGTGCTGTAGGAGTTTGCATTTATGATGTGAGAAAGTGTGAAAGCAGAAAAGCTCCTTTGTTCCTCCGATCTGACAGGTGGTTAATCTTCATTAGTGTCATAAATCATCTTAAAAGCATCTACGATTATTAAAACATTGCTCATTTTAACACAAAGAAGACAGAAGGAGCGTGAAGCCCCCTGATGGTCAGTACAGGGACATGACTCTCCTGTAAAAGATCTTGACAGCTGGTTTGGCCCCAGGCACTGTGTTTCACCTCCTCCGAGCAGAACTAACACAAGGAAACATGTCACGGCTGGGTAGGTGTGAATTAAATCTGGCTGCTGGAATCCAATAGAGGGCCCATGCAGCCAAAGTGATCCACTAATGTTTTGTTCAGCTTAATTGAGCATTGTCCCTTCAACTCAGCCTCACATCTTCATCTTGCATCTAATAGCGGCTGCTCTCTAAACGTCTAATCACCTGAAGTTACACTGGAAAAATGAGTAAACTTCATGATGGCATAGGAGACAGTCAAAAAGTGCAAATGTGTAGCTCCAGTAAAATTTTAAAACTAAAATTGATGATAAATTACATTTTTCACTCCAGAATTTGTGGTTAAAACTAAGAACACAAACTCAAATGCAGTTACAGACAAACAACATAAACCTCCAGCATATCTTTTCTTTTTACTTCACCTGCAGAGTGCCTCCGCGCGACAAACCCGTCGCAGCTCCAGACAGTTAGGCTTCTCCTTATCTGTGTAAGAGCAATCAGGAACTATCGTCTGCCTGCGTCTCTCGGCACAGCCTTCAGACTGGCAGGGACAGAAGATCAGCCGTTGGCTTAACTCTGGAGGCACGCGGTCTATGAAGGCCCTCAGAGTTTTGTGGCAGCGCTTCCTGTTGCAGCTCTCTCCTTTGTTGGTGTCACTCCGGCTGCAGGTAGTGATGTAGCTGCTGCGGTGCCTCTTGCAGAGGGAGTTTAGGTTGCAAGCTTTGGTTGCGTTAAGGCAAGGGTTGCAATCCTTCTCTCCTTCCGGACACTGGAAAGGCTTGGGGGTCAGTGTGTGCATTCCTAGAAGTAGAGACATGGAACAAAGAAGACAAGTGAGGACAAAATTAGTGTAGAAGAAACAAAAGCTAAAGGAGAACATGCTGCATTACCATTAAAACTAGCAGAAGTCAACACTTAAAATATATCACTGATTGTACTGAGTGTGACAAGACAATATCCTCACACTGTTATACCACCAGTTCTCGCTTGAACTTCTGATACAACTTCTGATCTGTGAGCACATACATTTTTCAGCTGAGTCTGGGACAAACAGACCAGTCAATGTTCCTCCAACTTGTTATTGTCAAATTCTCTTGAGTTTGTGTGAACTGTAGCCTCAGTTCCCCATAGCTGACAAAAGTTGCAGAAATATCTGTTTCTTGCCATTTGGGTGCCCTAAGAACAGACAAAACTAGAACTCATCCTTTATATCCTTCAAACAAGGCCTGTTCTTGAAAATAGCAATTTTGTTAGAATAAGATTTGATTTACTTTTAGGAGTTGTTTCATTACACTGTTCTTTATACTCAACTGAAAGTAAAAAGAAAAGGCGTGAAATACAGACACACCAAGTTAAAGTAAGATTTATTTATTTATTTGCTACTTTAAGTCAATTTTCCACCTGCTGAGCCTGCTGTGCAATTTAACACTGGAAGTAATTTACGATGTTCTAAACTGCATTTTTATATTTACATTGCCGACAACCAGTCTTAGTCTCGTAGGTTGCTTTGTTTTTGTTTTGTTTGTTTAAATGAAAGAAAATAACAGATTTGGAAAAGTGGCATAATGACATAATTTTTAAATAATGATGTTTTGATAAGTTACTCAGTAATTCAGACTCTTCAGTAAGCTGGAGTAAAACAGCTGGACGGGTGTAACAGACTGAACATGGGGTCATTTCTCATGTCTTTGTAGTATTTCTAATTTTCAAGCATTTCATCTATTCAGAGCAATATTTATGTTTATTTAAATGCTGAGGGAATGTAAGTTTTTTTTTTTCCATCAATATCTGAAAAATAATTTAAATCACTCATGCTGGAGATTCTTTTTTTTTTCAGAAGCAAATTTTGCTATGTGGTTCCTATATATATTAACATGGCTCTCACATTTTTAGTTAAATATGATCTGATTAATTGCAGTGATCAAGCTTGATTCCTTTGGTTCGTGTTGCAATATTTAAGCGAGCGCAGCCCATGCCCTACCTCACTGTTCACGTTCTGACTTATCAACATTGACTTCACATCGTTTCATGAATCCCTGGTAGAGAGACTTCAATATCATCTTTATATCACCTCTGATATTTCAAACAGCTGTAAGCCAGCAGAGGGATGCCTCCAGCAGAGACGCCTCCGGCATCTACACCACATAAATCGATCCAGGCTGTTACAGACCTTGAGTCAAATATAAATAAATTAAGACACGATTTCAGATTACATGTTGATGAATAAGTCATTATCTGTTGACAGCTGATGTGATTACCATAATACCAGGTGATTATCAAGTTGTCATATTGTTACAAATAATATTTACATTTATCTTTCAATGTTTTGACTTAATGGAGCAAATGAGAAACGGTTATTTATTCATTATTCTTTCATTTTCCAGAGGTACTGTAAAAAACGGAAGGCCTTGGATATGTTGGTGGAAAAAGAGAACAATGTAACATCTGCCCAGGGTCTGCTAAGGTGAGGGAGACCATGCTGTAACAGGAACAGTGTTTTGTTCATCAGTCCCATCCAGTTGCACATTTATTTTTTATTTTTTGAGTGACAAAAACAACCTGAAATTACCCACCCAGCTATAGATCATAGTTGAGAAAAACAATTTCACTTTATTAAACTTGTTTGGATGTTCTCAGATGCTGCACCAATTTGGTAATAAGAGAAAAAAACTTTTCTCATGAAATATACTTGTAATAAAGCAGCTTTATGTTCAATGGTGGCACCCCTCTCTTGCATTCAGGCTATATTAGAGAAGTTAACCTTCTTTCCCCTGTAGATAATGATATTTCAGAGGTCGTGGCGGCACGGTGACACTCTGAGAGATTCATCTCTTATTCAACAGAACCAATCTCCCTCCATGTCTATCAGACAGCCTGGAGCAGGAAGAGGACAATCTTCTTTTTTAAAGGGGCTGTGGAAGATGCACAGGATTGTTTCTCCATGTTACGTTGCACGTTATCAATCCTTGAAATTGGGGGAGAGAGCACATAAAACCCCAAACGGGGGACAAAAATAAATAAGCAAAATTAATGATTTTTGGTTTCAGGGAAACAAAACTCACAGCCCCATAAGACTAACAAAATTCCAGAAGATCATCCCAGAGGGAAGGAAGCACATTTAAATGACCTTCCCCTTCAGTGTTGCTATTATTAAGATGTCTTAAGATTAATTTAGTAAGAAGTCTGATAAATGGATGGGTGCCAAGTGTTTTGATGTGAGCTTCTTTGTCCAAATGTTACGTTTTATTTGACTCTTTTTAGATTACAGTATCCTCATCTAGAACGCCGTTTGTCCCAACACGACAATATACTCAACATATTCTGAGTATTATTTAAGTGTCTTTTACTTTTGTGACATTTGAGCATATTTCAAACACAATGGACATCATTTATAAAAACTGGAGTAGATTCACATGTGATCTATGAAGCTGTGGAAATAGTGGCCAATCTCAGCATGTGGAAAGTGAGACGTGATAAAGTTACTGTCTGAAAACAATCTTCATGTAAATTCAACATCCTGCAATGAAAGAGCAAAAAGGGCGACACTGTCACAAATATTTCAGAGCACAAAACCTGAAATGCGGTTTTTCCACGCAAATACATTTTCTACAAATGTTGCAGAAAACATGGGTAATGCTGAAGGAGGTTGTGTTTCTGTCATTACGTCTCAGAGAACCAAAGTTAAATCTGACTATGCAACACAATATTGTGCAGAACTGCACAGGCATAAAATATATTACCGTTGTTAGGCCATGTTCCACCAGCAGATCCACGGCAGGCCAATCTCCCCTTCAGTACTCCAGAGTAGTGATTCACTACGGCCTGTTATGACTTTGGGGTCTCTGGTTTCCCAAAGCATAATAAAGTTTTACATTCTGACGTAACTGCATAATTAGATGTCTTTGAAATCAAGAGCCAGGTATTGCTTTCCACACAAAAATGCTGAATCCAGAAGAATCTTCATCTTCCTGAGTGTAATTATGAAAAAGACATTAACAAGACTTGCTGTTTAATTCGTTTTACATGCTGGTCCAGATCTTGTGACACTTCATATTCTGCTTAGCAGGCCAGCAGTTAATCACAGACACAGCTCAGATTAATAAAAGTAACATTATTTTAAGAATTAATTTGCCCTACAATAAACATATCTAAAGTTATTGGCTATCAAATGTAATTTCTGCACTAATAATGGACCAATAATTCTCCAACACTGAATTATAGTTTTGCTGTTTCAAGCTGACATAAATTTATATAAACATTCTGAGACTTGCCCTGGAGTTTTTTTAAACATATGGCACATTCACAACTAAACTCATACATTCCCAGATTTGCAATGAATGGATACCCAGTCGTAGTTTTAATATGGAGATATGGCTCACTGCCATGGCTTTTTGGAACAGTAGGAGTTGTTAAGTGAACAAATTAATTGTCAAATGTGTCTCAAAAGAGTTTTGTATTGCTTACTATATTCAGTCAAGGTAAAGTATTGTTCCTGCATTTTGCATTGTGTCAGAAAATATGGTGACTAATGATGATAAAATGTCAGTTTTATTTGCAGCTTCCAATTTGGCCCTAAATTTAAGGACTATTGCACTAAATAAGTAACTTTCACCGCGTTTGATCATCACCAGTTTAATATCTAGAAACAACTGACAGATCAAGTCTGAAGTGCCTTTTTTCCAGCTTCAAATATTCTATCTGTAGTAACACAAAAACAGCAGCTAAGGAGGGTTTTGATGTCTCACTGTACCAGTAGCATTCAACCAAAAACCTCTACTGCCAACCCTACACTCATTTTCCTGCCCATATGAATCTTTTATAAAGGTGGACCCTTCCAGGAGAATTAATCAGTCACTTCAGATGGGAAGAAATTGGTTCTTATACTATTACACCAACAGCTGAAAAAACGAACAAATTTTAACCACCGTCTACAATGAGGCCCAAGTTTGACTTAAGTGGGCCGAGCTCAAGCAGAGCCAGAGGAGAGCAATACGGTCCAGCTGGTGGAAACGTTCACAGGGCGACTGTCCAGTAGTTCAGGCTGCATTACATTGATGGATTGCAGCTTCTAAATCTCTCCTGGCCATCTGCAGCTATAATGTGGGCCACTGGGTGGGTCTGAGATGAAAAGAAAATAGGAGAAGGATGAGCTTCTACAATTTATCTGACCAGGCTGAGCAGAGCCTGCAATGGAGGCTGCAGCAATGGATGGGTTTTTACTACCTTTGATTGGGAAGCAAAGATGGAATCCGGTGCTGGAACCAAAAAGATGTCCTAGGGCGGGCATAAGACATAAAGCCCACTTGATAGCTCTAATGTTGTTACACTCTAATAGGAAAGCGTGCAAGAGCAGGAGGCGAAGAGGAAGGAGGCAAAGAGGTGGAGTTGAGAGGGGAAACATTTAGTATTGTGTTACAGAGTTATAATTGATTTTCCAAGTGCATCACAATACAGATTTTCAGAAAACACGTTGTGCAGTAATGCTCGGAGAAAGCGGCTGATAAGCTGATGAGATGAGACGTTTAGAAATGGAAAAAGCTTTAAGAGCAGAGTGAAGACTTCTGGCGGTTGATTACTGTAGCTGATCATGATCGAAGGATGAAGTGAGAGGATACAAACAGATTAAATGGCCACTCACACAGACAAGATGGAGAGCTTTCAATTAATGGAGCCTCGCTCAGGAAAAAAAAAGAAAGAAAAAAAAGCACAGTGCACAAAATAATTAACGCAACTCATCAGCGGTGCAATCAACTGCTCTCAGCATAACAATATACCTATCTATAAACATAGCAGTTGCACAGAACAAGTAAGTAGCAGAGTCTGGTTACCAAAGTTGCCAAAATATTCTAAAGATTTAAAAATCAAAGTCCTTATACTGCAAAATACACTATCAAAGTGATTCGTTTTCTGCTACTGTCTCTTCTAGTATTCTCCCCAAATGTTAAGGCTTAATGGTGAAATATGACCTTTTTGTTTCTTTTATTAAACATGACAAATGACAACCAGTTCATGTTGGAGCTGACAACATATTTCAAAATGTTTAGGTGGAGAACTTGAAACTCCCATGAACATTTTATCCATATTAAACGTAGTAACTCTTTGTGGATCATAAATCAGAGTTCTCTAGTGGTTATGTAGTGGTGATACTGATTTTGGCAAACAATGGAAGAGAAGTCAAGACAATGAGATGAGAAAGAAAGAGGTGGTTAGTCAGACAGCCAGATGGTGAGAAGCAGGCCGTGCTCTGGTGAAAAAAAAGGGCGTAGTCAAAATGAAACTGTAAAAATGTAAAAAGAGCTTCTAAGAACAGCAAAAAAGCGGATAAAATGGGGCATACACTCTGTATTAGGATTTGGATACTTAAATTCCTTAAGAGTAAGGGATCTTCTTTCTTTAGTAATTGCTCTCTGTCAGCCTAATTTGAATTCAGCATTTCATATATCATCCCGTACTCGAGGGACGCTACACTGCAGAAAGGGTGGGGGAGTTTGAGGGTAAGTGGGACTTGGGGGTCTAGGGCTCAGGCTAGGTTAGGAGTATGAGGTTGACTCCTAGTATGTTCTCAGTAATTAGGAAAGGTGCCAAAGTTTGAATTTAATACAGCCCAGGGTGAGCGTGCGAGAGCTTGTTAGGAAAGTCTTTAGTCCGGACCCCGAGGAGTGTGTCAAGCATTTCCGTGTCAAAGGCCTCATCAGTCATTAGCGCTATACTCTGTCGCAGTAGGGATTTCCAGAGGGGAGGAAAAGGAGCCGCACTGAATCTACAAAATCATCTCTTTAAGCTTTACCGAGCGGGTTATGTGAGTGGATTTCATAAAAGGCAGGGCAGTGGAGTTCAGAGAAACGCTGGGTTTCTCAGAGATCAGCTACATTTTACAACTGAATATGAAATAAATGCAGCAAATCGAAGCAGTTTGAGATCGAGAGGCTGCAAGAAGTCATGGACATTATGCAAAAGCTAAATATTTTTACATGGAGGACTCCTTAGATAGCACTGAGCTTCCAGAGAAGCTGTGAGTCACAACAAACACAGGTATATATTCTGAAATGTTTATAAGAATTTCAAATTTACCTGTGTAGCATCCTCGTTGGCACTCTTTATTCAGCTCTCTCAACACTGATGATAATACAAAAAGCTTTGAAACAGCTTAACAAGATGTGTATTCAAAGGTTTGCCTGTGCAATATTGCTTTAATGATCAGCTCTACTGTTCATTATCAGCATTCAAGTCAACTGAAACAACACATCCTGCTCTCCGACGCTGACTTTCTCTGTAAAATGCTGACTACTGCAAGGGGAGTAGAAGCAAGTCTCATTACAAATCCACTGAGGGACAAGCTAAGGCTTTACTAAGAGTGAACTGATTAGGAAATGCACACAGGATAATGAAGCATATTAGCAAAAGCAATATGGACACACATGGGGGACAGCTGCAGGCACACACAAAACTAATCTTGCACAAATCCATGCAAAGCTACTCTTGCACCCCAAAGCGGTTGGAAACCTTAATGTACATATGCAAATAATAAAAAAAAAAAAACCCTGCTAGTGTTTGCCTAAGTAACAAGAATCGTTATGACAATGGCGTGAAAATGTCAAACATTTGCAGCAGCATACTTAGCAGAGCTGGTGCACCGTTCCATCTCCGCAGCTGTACTACAAGCAGCTTTCTAGATTTAATTGGATGGCGGACATACACTGCTGAGAGGTGAGGGGCTTAGAGAGGAGAGGTGGAGGGTCTAACTAAAGGACGTTAAACCTAATTCCAGGAGGAAACCCTGAATGGAGGATTTTCTGCTGCCCTTTGCTCTCAATAAGTTAATAAGCTCAGCACTGAGTCAAGAAAACAGACCACACTACAAAATACCATGTTGCAATTATTATAAATAATATCTCTGCATCTTTTATAGAAAAATGCCACTTATTTAACCTTTGACCAAGGTACATTTCTGAAGAATGATTCATCCCCACTTTTCGCTGTATTTCATTATTTCCTGAATCCAACAAAGACTTTGTTGATATCATTGAACAATACAACCAACCTGGCGGTGTCTACTGTCACACTCAGAAACTTTGCCAACTTCTTTTAGGATTTCTTATTAAAAAAAATATTGACAACCATGCAATATTTCTAGAAGTATTTCTGTTGATTTAAGTGGGGCTTGAAACTCTAGTCAGTTTGTTTATGCACAGAACTCCATGCTCCAGTAAACTCATGCATTACTAGTGAGTGTGAAATCTACTTGAAGGACAGAAGGAAAGAAAAAAAGAAAAGAAGAGCAGAACAAAAATATGCTTTTGGTTTTAGATTTGCTATAATTTCAAGGAGATGTTTTTGAGATATTTCTTCCCACTGCTATCCTTATACCCTCTACCCCCCCAAAGTCCAGCACCTAAAACAGTTGTCACAGCACAAAGAGCCATCTCTGCTCTCAGGCCAGCCAAATAAAAACTTGCTTAGAAATGTGCATGTTACTAAGAATTTTAAAAGTTTAGATATTATTTAACACATTGTTGTCATGCGTGTTCATCCGTGTGTGTCAATTGTTTTTTTAGTTTTGTTTTATTTTTTACCATGAACCTGCCAGGGGATTACAGATGAAAATTAGCCCTTGTGCCTAAATTTAGCACATTTACATGGTTGTTTAAAAATATTCATATTAATTAATATGCACTGCACCTCATGAAATAAATTCAAATTCAAATTAGATTAATATCTACTCTCTATTTTTATTATTTTAATTAAAGATAAAAAACATTTTGCCAAAGATGATGGATCTTTTTTTTTTTCTGTAGGATGGACAATTATGTGGAATATGCATATAGTTGCCAGGTTAATGAAAAAGAAAACAAAAATATTGATACAGTCAGAGTCATTCTCTGTAGAAATGCAATGCAAATATTGAAGGAAAAAAAAATCTGTGTTTGTTATTCTATCTACATTTAAAGACATTTTGTTATTTTCTTTTGTAAATTTTAGCCAAATTTATTAGGAGACATTATGGACTGTAGACCCCTCACCTAAAGGTATCTGTTGCCATTTAATTCAAGAAGCATATAAGTTGATTCGGATAAGCTGATTCATCATAAACTGTGATCAGTTTCTTTCTTGTAAACACATGCAGCTTCAATACGCCTATGCAGTACAAACCGTTGAATCAATAATCAGGCACGGAAATGTCTGTAAAGAGGTGTAACAAGATCTTGTGATATCAAAATGTCACCAAAGGAAGTGAAGTGTGTCTAATGAAATACTGTGAAATTCAGATATGAAGGTGAATGCTTTAGACTTGATATCCTGCATTGTCCTCATTCTCTTATTTTGAAGTATGCAAGAAGTAGTTATTGAGTGACGATCAAAAATACAGAGACAGACAAAATATTAAACTTTTGGGAATATTAAAACCTAACAAACCTGATAAGCTAAAATAGTGTGGGCTGGAAAATTTAAGTTTATAATGTTGATAATATATGATGTCCAATAATGTGCAACTTTCATTAGAGCTCTTTTTAGTCTCTTGAAAGCTTGTTTATCATTTAGTCTTGTGAAACACAAATTGTTCATTGAAGGACGATCAGCAGCTTAATTCCAAACGTGAAAAGATAAAAATTCTTCCAGCTATGAAACATCAGTTTCTTTGAGTCTGCTATTTTTAAGAAAAGATAGACCAATTATTTTTTTCTTGCTTCTGCCCTTGTTGAAAGGATCCTAATCGTGTTGTGGTTTTTACAAATAAAGGTTTTGAACCAAGTTGCAGATTCAAACTGTTCTTTTTGTTTTCTTTTATATAATTTGTTTTACTGTTTCACACAGATGAACACCCATCCTTCCTCTTTGTTACTCCACCAAGTGAGATAAAAAACAATGGGCACAAGTGAAGGCGTGCGGGGTATCACGCCCCCGTATCAGAAACCGCCACTGCTTTCTGTTGCTCTGTTTGCTTTGTTTTATATCTGTGAGGATTACCTAACAACACGGTCCATTAGAACACATTAAATTACCATTACAATGTTCTTTTGTGCAAGCAAAGGTATTTTAATTGAGACAGTATCTGCATATCAGTAAAGTAGCAAACACAAATATGTCAGTTTTAAAATGCAGGAAGCCATTTCTTGTTTTCCACCCCCTTCATCATAGAAAGTGGGGAGGTTCACCACCAGATATGAAAAAAAAAAACAGTGGATAGGGCTAAGAAAGACAAAGTAAACAATTATATTTTATTTGGCCTAGGTCTTCATGTGATTGTCAAAGATTGAAGGGGAAACTTGGCTCTGACAGCATTTTGTAGCATGTTCTACATGTGTTTAGGGTTTATTCAAAAGTAATACTACTACTACCTCTAATAATAACAATAATGATGATTAAGTATCAATCAGGGCAGCAGCCAAGAAAATGAAATAGCTTACTGGAAAGATCAGTTTAAAAGCAAAACACACTGTGAGTGGATTGTTAAACAAAAAGTCCCAAGCAAGAATTTGTCTTTCACTCTTTTGCAGCGTTATGTGATTGGATCCTGGTCTAAAGTGTGTTTTATTGCGTTAGTGCCCAGAAGCACAGAAACAAAACAGGGGCAAAGTTGTGTTTGTCGTTATTAATATTAATAACTCCAAGTTCAGTTTATGTATCCTGACAAGGTGGTAAATATTGGGAGTTTTACCACAATACAACATTTGAGAAAAGTCTCCTAAAAACAACAACTACGGGTTTCTAGGTAGAGGACATCGAGGTCACCTAATGTCCAGAGGTGCGCACAAAGGAGGTGCCAATAAGGACTGTAAACAGGGCTTACACAAAGCTTGATTTGTTAGCTTTAGTTAACATTCGGCCAAACCAACCACTTCAAGCCGATTCTTTAAAGCATTTATTTTTTCAAGTCAGACATACTTTTTCTCTGATCATTATAGCTCTGGTGGAGAAATTGTTCGTGCAGCAAGTAGTCTGGTCTTATATATTTGAGCCAGAATATGGTGCATGATGGATGGTGAAAGTAACAAGCAGTGCTGAGGATCATGATTATTTTCAGAACTCAACTCTACTTACATTCCTTTTTGAAGTTTCTGCCACCATTATGTGGCACACCAGCACAGCCATCAGACACCTGACATACAAATCCACTGCTATTTACATTAAACACTAAGCACACAAACAGAGTGGAGGGCTTAATTTTGTGACGTGTGGAACTGAAGTGGGTGATGGTGCCTAACGCTCGCCTTGATATTTATGCTGTAATTACTATCGTCTTGGATCGAATGTGCAGTCGTGTTTGGGCTTAGAGGACCCATCATAAGTCTATCTGCTTGTCGATCATTTTTAGCAGAGGTAGGGGCTGATGTGGCAGACTTACAGGCCCCGAATGGATAAATAGTTGATACTCAGAAGTAAAATCCAACAAGCCAGTGGCGGTTTTTGATATGGGTGACATGGGGAACCGCGCAGGCGGGCATTTCGTCAGGGAGCGGCATGAAGATGAAATTATCATCTCATTTGGGGAATAATTAGAAAAAGGCTCACATTTTTTTTACTAAGACCATCCAGAATCTAAAGATGAAACTGAAATGAGCATTGACCAGCTGAAAAAGCTGCTGATGGAGGAGTACCAAGCCAAAGAGAAGCGCATTTTATCTATATGATAATGCCAGAAAGTTTTGAATCATTGAAAAAACTGAATATAAACACTGTCCTCATTCAATATGACAGATCCCAAAAGCATCATTATGTTCCTTCCTTTTAAATATGGACTATTCGAAACTCGCAACTGCATTTTGAGGAAAACAAAACCAAGTGGCTTTGACTGCCTTATAGTGTTAATAGGAGAAACAATGTGTCTTTATGATTCATTTGTTTCCAAATTAGAGAGAGTGCACATTATATTATATATAATTTATTTTCTTTTCTGCTCAACCTTCCAAACCCTATTTTCTTTTTCAGACAAAATCTTAGAGAGCAGAGACTTTTCAATTTTCTATGTTCCACTGGCCTCATCAACCAATGAGATATCACATATTCCCCTATTTTCCATGCAGTAGCGTTTACAAACATGAATATGAATGTTTCCCTGTGCCATGGTAAACGTAGTAAGAACTGCATAAAATGAGTGTGTAATTACTTATTTTGTTTCCCCGTGGTTTACTCTCAGTGCCACAATCAATTATACTGCCCTCAAAAATGGTAAATAATGAGTAAAGCTTGAGGCTAAAAAGATTTTTGGAGAGCGAATTCAATACTTCACCTCTGAGAGAATGGGAGAAACAGCTGAAGTAAAATGGATACAGTAATGAGTCCCCTGTTGTATCTTGTTATGTCTAGATACATCCTACTGCATTACTTCTTTTCACCCTGGCACACACATTTTTGCTTCTACATTACAAACTTTATCATAACAAACTGCACTTACAACACATTTGACTTTTTTAGTGCTGAAAATTTCAACAAAGATGTAATACACTTTTTTTTAAATGGTAGGCTACATCTTCTTCTTTCAAAACTAATGACACCAACATGATCTGCTTTATTTGTTCACATTTTAATAGTCAATTTTTCAAAATATGCTTTTTTTTTCTCCCAAAAAGATTTTGGTTCTTTATGAGATTTCATAAAATATGTAATAGGTAGTGCTACATTTGACAGTAAAGAAGAAGTAATACACTGTAGCTGGCGTTTGTGAATTGATTTGGAAAACAAAATGGAGCACCCAGTGGAAATTTCTGTGAGAACATGACGAAGGCAAATAATCTTGCGCAGTTGAACTCAAGGTTTAGATACCTCCAATCACATCCATTATAGAGCCCTGTAGAGCACTACCCATTGTGGCTGTGGTTTAAAAATGTGGGTAGCTGCATTGATTTGTTACACCCTGGCAATGGTAACCAACAGATTAAATAGCTGGCTATAACTCTGAGCTGTTTAATTAGTAAAGCAAAGAAGAAATCACAGTAGAAGCAAAATCAATGGTTGGGAAAAATGCAGTGTGGTGAACAGAGAACTGACTGCGCGGTATAAATATCACAACCAACAACCAGAGTATATCAAAGGACAGATGACGCAATAAGCCCATTTGTAAACCTGCTTTTTGACGACATTCTCTTCCAAAGCTCTCTTGACCTTTTGAAAGCTTTGCCAGTTTGCAACTTCAATGCATCTTATTGGGATGACAGGCCAACTCAAAGTATGGATATAAAGTAGAAGGACACATTGTTTTCCAAATTCTCTTGTAATTAGAAATCTGAAAGCCAACTTGAATCAAAACTATATACAGCCCACTTTTCCTACAGAAGAGAAATATACCAAGCAACACGACTGTGCCACCATTATGTTTATCTGTGGAGATGGATGTTCAGAATGACCTGCACTGTTAGTTTTCCTCCACACACTGCATTTTGCATCTGGGCCAAAAAAAATATTTACTATCTGATGTGATCCTGGCACCTTATTCCCAGTGCTTGCTCTGTACTGTGTGTGTCTTGTGGCAAACTGCAAGCGGGAATTTGTATGGCTTGCTTCTCAGCTTGGCTTTCTCTTTGCTTTTTTCCATATAGACTTGTTTTGTCAACAGATACTTATCCCCTGAAATGTGGATCTCTGAAAGCTCTCCTCAGTTACCATGTCCCCCTTTAGTTGCTTCTCTGACTGTCTCAGTTTCTCAGGACGGTCATAAATGAAATTTATAAAAGAAATTTCTTTCTGCAGTTGTTTTATTTTCCAGTGACACTTGAACAGCGCTTCATTAAATGATCACTGCTTGAGAAATTACTTTTAACTTGTCAATGAATTTATCCCTGACCTTGGTCTTCATGATTTCTGTTTCACAGAAACATCTGAATGATTATCAAGATTAAGTTGCATACAATCCCACAGTGGCACATTTTCTTATTTAAGGATATTGAATTCATGGGGGCTTAACTAGACTGAAACAATTTTCAGATTTATATTAGTAAGCAAAGTTGAGAACAATATTTAAGCAGAAGACCACACACCATTTCAGAGAATATAATCAAAACCGTGAAAAGCAGAAAACTGCTTTTAAATTATCTAGATAGCAGGTTTAGAAGAAAGTCTCTAGATTTTGTTCCTTGTAATAAGCTCTTTTGCTCTCTCTCTTGAAAGTGCAAAAGGGTAAGATGGGCTCAATGCTGATCTCAGTTTAGATCAAAGGAGGGATACCTGAGGAGATGGAAGCCAAGCCAAACACGTCGGGTTGCCGGTTGGGGGCTACAGGTTCATACGGAGATGAATCTTCCATATCTCCACCTGAAACAACAAAGGAATAATATTTATTACCACTGAAGAAACCCAAATCACTCTAACACTGATAGAAAGTAACTTGGATCACGGAAACTAAAGACAGAAAACAGATGTGGTCACATTCGCAACAAACAACATTCATAGTCTTGGACAGATGAGCCAAACAAATCTATGCACTGGATTTGAAGAAGACATAAGTTGCTAATAACCTGTTCTACTAAGTTCAGTCAAGGTCTTACATCCTGATCAAATGATTTCCTTCTGGGTGAATCAACCTGTTCCTGTTGTGGTCTGAATCAAGAAAACGATTGGCAAACTAAAGCACAAGCAATGGATCTTCCCCTGCTAACAATGTGTTGTAGGAGCAATTTGTAAAAAAAAAAAAAAAAAATCAAATTAGCACTCAACTGACTGTGTGTCTCCCATGCACCCGCTCCTCAGTGGGCTCTAATCCTACATTTAAAATTCATAGCCATTCTGTGTGATTGAGACAAACCCTCCAGTGTGTAATAGCTTTGCATTCTGATCCTAACAGGAACACAGTGCAGGTGTTGTGAGGGCGGCTCTGAGGCCCCCTGCTAGAGATGAGAAAATTTGAAATCTCCTGGTAGGAGACTACACTTCCCGAACAACAAATCAGTAGATGTAATCAGAGCATAAGGTATAATTTATCAAAATAATGCCAAGAAATGTTCATAGTGAAGATAAAAGCCGATGAAAAAATTCTACAGTCCTTGCTTGGAATTTCCTGTTGAAGATATGTTTTTCTTTTCTTATTGCCTGGTGTGGGATAATTAATGTGCGTTTGTTTCTGCATGCATGCCACATATGGGTCACTCCTGTTAACGACTGAAAAGGGAGTGAAATATTATCACAAGAAACATTTAGAAAAAAAAAATCTTCAGTAAAGATTTATCTCTTAAAAAATAGAATCAAAGCAGCTCTTTACGTAAAGCTTTACAGCTCAAGAAATAAAGCAGGAGACAGGAGTCAAAAAAGGACAGGATAAGAGCATCAGAAAAACTGACTCTCACAGGTGGAGGAGACCTCAAAAGCTAAAGCCGCACTGGCTCAACTCCAAATGCAGCTATGAGCCCAAAGGTTCTGTCTCCTGGCTTAGAGGCCGCAGGAAAACATGAACCGCCAGCAACGTGATGCCAGCAGAAATCTGGATGCTGGCCAAAGGGTCAGGATAGAGGCACCATGAAAAGTCCGGCTTCATGTGAGCAGTGAGCAGACAGCAGGTCACAAAAAAGACACTGGAGAAAAGTAAAACAGAAAATTTCCCTTTTATTGAGTTAATAATTTGAGGTTTGACAAGGAGAGTATTAATAAGAGTAACATTCAAAAGATCAGCTGTAGCTCTGGAGGAGCTGCAGAGATCCATAGCTTCAGATGGAGAATCTGTTGAATGCTGTCATTCATTCAACAAATTTGGCCTTCAAGGAATACCGTCAAGAAGAAAGTAATTGTTGAAAGACAGTCAGTTTGTGGTTTGAAACACAGGGACACTGCAAATATTGAAGGGTGTGTTCAAACAGATGAAGCTTGATATTTAAATATCTTTATGGTTACAAGTAGCATCATCCTCAGGTCAGAGGGAATGGGATGATGGATGGATGTAAATACAGAGCAACCCTGGAAGAAAACTTCACAGAGGCTACAAAATACTTGAGGCTGGGGGCGGTGTTCACTTTGCAGCAGGATAATGACCCTAATAAGCAGCCATATCTACAATGGATCAAAGCATGTTCCAGTGCAGGGATGGTGCAGTCCAAGTTAAAAACATCTGTAATTTTATGATAATTTTTTAGCTGCCTGTTTGCTAATGCTGTGAATTTTGCAAGGTAAGACAAAATACGAAAACATGTAAACCAGGCAGTGCTTTGAATTCATTCAGACAATAATTCATTCTTTGTTTTAAGAAGTTATGTGAGGGTAAATCTTCATGCTTTACTGGAACAATACTGTGACAAGGTCTACATTTCTTCTATCTTTTGATCAAAATAAGTGTTTTTTTCCTCTAATAACACAGCAGCATACCTAAAACTGTTATGATGTATAAATGTCTGTTTTGGAAGATAATCTTGTGATCGACCGTGAGATGGAAAGCTCTTTTATTTCCATAAAAATTCAATTAAATCTAAAAATGTAACTCTTTGTTTTTTCACCAAATATAAATTAGTCTGCTTGTTTGCAAACAGTTCCGTTTAGTTCTGGTTTTGAATCATTTCCTCTGCAGCACATTGATAAGTCAATCAGCAATATGTCGGTGTTACAGTAATTTTATTTTGGATCCAGGTTGAAATTGCTTCTTAAAAGTTTTTGGAGGCAATAACACCAATCAGTGCCTTACTGATGGTTAAAAATGACACTAATAATAACATTTTCAATCTAAAAATCTGAGATTTAGTTAATCTCTTTGGACATGCATTAGAGTCAAGGCAAGTTATTGATTCCCCATATTCTCTCAAAATAAGGTGATACTTTGATGGACATCAGATAGCCTGGGGTGTGTAAACATTAGTTGTTACAAAGAACCCAAAGTGTAACAAGAAAATACCCCCCTCATCATTGTACCACAAGAATCATCATAAAACCATGGATCTTTATGTCCATGTGGTTGACACCAAATTCCAACATTCCCAGTTGATTATTGGGATTAAGTTTGAAACTAATTGGACCAGGAAATGCATTTCCAAATTATCGTCCATTTTGGTGGCGTTGTGAGATATGTAGCTTGATTTGAGCTGCAGGCCATCTGGTCTTCTGCTGCTGTGGTTCATCTGCTTTAAGGTTTCTCTTCTGCATAATGTAGTTGTACCAAACAGTTATCAGAAGGACTGTTGTCTTTCTTTCATCTTGCACCATAGAAGAAAGTTTTCTCTGACATCAGAAAGCCAGGTCTGTCCACAAACTGCCATTTGAAGGATATTTTCTTCTTTTTTGAAACTGCTGATCCGCTGTAAATGCAATAAGACCGCAACCAAGCCACGTTTAAAGTCACTTATATTTGTTTTCTGATCAAATGCCCAGTTTGTAATTTAGCAATTATTCTACTCAATATCTAGATGTCTTGAAGTGTTGTGTTTTTTACAAAGTGTTGATTAATTTGCTGTTTTGTTTTTTTACCAAGCAATTGAACAGGCATACATAAAACTGTCGCTGGCTTTTGCATACTTGATGGGATTTTAATTTCGATGAAATTACTGAAATAAATGGTAATGTGTCAATTTACTTGACATGCACTTGTTTTAGATTTTTCAACTCAGTTTAAACTTTTCTTTTGTTTATTCTCTGTTTCTTTAATTTTCCTGATTTCTTTATTTATCCTTCCTTTGTTTCTTTCTTTCTGTCAGTAAACATGTTGACGCCTGCAGAATAATTCATTTCAAAGCTCTGTATGCTTCCATGCCTTTGCTTTTCCATTGTGTCCCATACAAATCAACATGCTCGTCTTCGTATTTCTGTCACAAGAGCGGCTGCAGGACTTTGGTCACTCAGTATGTCTAATTGCACTGTTTTTTGCACTGTTTGACTGTTTTCTTCAGGGCCCATCAAGGCTGCCCACTTCAGAAAACAAGCAAATGAGTCAAAGAAGAAAAATAACAAATGTGTTTTGGGGTTTTTTCTGAGAGAACCACTTTCTATTTGCAGAGCAACATGGAAGGAAGGATTCCTATATTTTGCCAAAAAGCTTGCTGTCTTGTTGTGATGGTACTTACCATTTTGCACAGGCAGTTTCTCACTCTGTGGCGATGCCAGCTGAGATTTGAGTGGTGGGAGTCATAAAATGCAATATGTTGAACTTTAGAGTGTGCAATTTGATTTAACAGTAACAATGTGAACCTTTAAGAGTAGCTGTGGTTAAGGATTTGTTTTAAAAGCTTACATGCAACTGTGCAATAGGTCGCACTGAATCACAGAACTACAAAACCCGTTTTCAATCGCTCCTGCCCAGAGGACATGACAAACGACAGAACAGGGAGGCTCGTTGTTTGACAGTCACCCTGGACCCAATTATGGATTCATTACGTTATAGGAAATTCTTTCCAGCTGTTCAGTGATAAGATGTTTTAAGCTGCAAGGCAACAACTTATCATTGTAATTAAGCCTCTATTTGACTTCGTCAACTTCGGCAGCACTCAGAGTGTACCGCCTTTTGCCTGCTAACGGCAAAAGAGAAACGCTTTGCAAGTGTAAATGTATGCACAGTTTTTGAAATTATTACGCTTCCTTTGCATTATCAGGAAGGATAAACTTTTGATCTGTGGAAAATCCAATCACAAGTTTTTGGGACCTTGTTGGTAGATTGTTTCTGAATGAAAGCCAAAATTACTTTCACAGACTGTCATTCAACCTTTTATTTTTAAATGTGACCTCCTGATTGTCCTTGACTTTCACATTGATTCTATCCTTTTTTCTTTATTCCGCTCAGCAGATTGAAGAAAAAAAAAAAAACCTCTTGAAACTGCTCATGCATATTACATTATAGGCCCTATTCACATGATAAAAATACATTGTACAGGGTGGGCCATAAGTTTCCATACATTTGAGAATGTAAAATGTATATTTCTTTTATATTTCAGATACCCAAGAAGATATGTTTGACAAAAGAGCAAAGAATTGAAATTATACTTTTGGTTGGATCAGGAAGCGGTCGAATGGTTGCACAAAACTTTAACAGAAAACGTGGAATGAGCATCACACAAGACACTGTGGCAAAACGTATTTGCAAGTTTCAGAAAACTGGAAATTCTGCAGATCAATCACAAAGTGGTCCAGGATGTGCAGTGATTTAACAGTCACACAAAAATAAAAACGGTTGTCCAATACAAAACGTTTATTTTTTCTATGTATGGAAACTTATGGCCCACACTGTATTTACACCACTTCTATTATATTAGCAGTGAAAACTTTGCATCAGTCCAAGCTTAATTCTAGATCCTCTGCAAGTTCTGTGGGTTGATGCAACGACTTCACAGATCAACAAAATCAGCTGATCAAGCTGGATCTCTATGGAGCCATTTACTTTGTAGACCAGATCTAAAAACAGATTTAATTGAAATGTGACTGAAAGGAAGCTAGAGTATGAAAATATAAAGTTTTGATTCGCATCAGAGTAGACAAGTTGCTGTTTAGTCTCAGTTTTGAGATCACACCAATGGGAGGTCCTGACCAAAGAGAGCCTCTAACAGAGTTCGCTTCACATCGCTTCTTTCCTCTTTTAACTTAAAAATGTATCCATACTATTTTCACACATTTTCCCATGTTCAACACGAAGAAAATAAATAGCATCTTAGTCAAGCATCAATCCTGAGAAAATGTCTAAAAGTCTGACAGACTTTTTTACGATTTGCAGAGCAGCATTAATGTTGCACTAATGAGTCCTTCCGTATGCGCAATCACAGATAAGGTGTTTAAATTTCAATTCTGTTTACTAATTGACTTTGAACAGGAAGGTTTTTCACTCAGTCCATGTGGTTCACAATGTTAAGCTTTGCTAATACTGATCTATTACAGCAATAAGGTGGTACAGGAAGGTTAAATATGCATACTTGCTGTGCAATTAATTATTTGTAAGTCATGCCAGGAAAGGCGTGAATTATCTTTTGCATTGTATCCTTGTCTAACTGAAATACTTTGTTACTCAATCTCTTAAGATCTCATGCAGACTGGGTAGCTTTTTCATGCCATTTGAAATGTTTTATTACAATTGCCCTGAATTAGGTTATTACATAAGATATTTTTCAAAACTAAATAGTTTTAAAGGATGTTAAATCTGATTCTAATGCAACAACAGTAGATCATGCAAGAATCGGACTCTGCCTTGTTAATATGGCCTTATAGTTGAAACATTTGTGTTCTGTTGCATTTGATCAATTAACTCTCTCTACAATGATGGAAGGTCAGTAGGCATTAACCTTCAATCTAGAAGCCTGAAGTCAGTTTTCAGCTACATTAGTGACAATGGTGCCTTCGAGATTATGAGATTACAAGAAATCCAGGGATGTTAAATATGCCATGATTAATAACATGGAAAGAGCTAAAATAGCATTCAAATATTGTGATAATGACGCTAATGCTGATGTACTGCTACTAACAAATGTGTGTCTATGCTTTAAAGCATTGTGGTACTACCTGCACACTGGTAATTACTGCTGGTATCGACTCAAAGTTTTTGCACTGAGCTGTTCACCTCTTCTGAATGTAAGGTGAATATTCTCTCACCTTCATTTCTTTTCTTTTTGTGTAGTCTGATTTCCCTTTCTTGCACTTGCTGTCTGATTGTAACTCATCTATCATTCATTCAAACATTCACCCCCTTTAATCAAGCAGGTGGAATTTGATTATGACATGAGTTTTTTATTTTTTTATTTAAAAAAAACAACAAACACAGAGGAAACAACTTTTTATTCCAGGGTTTTAGAGAACCCCTCTCAGCAATATCTATCCAACCACTATGACTTCTGCTTATCCAGGAAACAAAAGCCTAAGCAAAGAGGTCTAGATTCCCCTCTCCCTAGTCACTTGAGCTAACTCCTTCAATACGTCCGGAATAAAAAACCTTTCACCCCTCCAGTCTGACGCAGCAGGTAAAGCCAGAGCAGTTTACTGAACCTTAGTCAGCTTCATCAGAATCATGTATGTTTCATGTATGGATGTGAGGATGACAGCAGGGTGTCGCACCTTACAGTGTACAGTAGACCGACAAATCTATTCAGCAGGTTTAGGAACTTTAATTGAAAGTGAGAAGCATATCTTCTGGTGACATACTCCATCAGTGTGTATTGCTGGGACATTAAGTCATTAAGTCTTAGTTAATTTAGACTTAACCTCTATAAGATGAGATTAAACTGAATAATTTGTCTCTAAGCAACACGACTGATTTGGTGAGACCTCACCAGGTGGCAGTTTATGTGCTTTGCTCAGTGACAGGATTTGATGTTAGAAGTGGCAGCCCCAGCACACCACTTTGAAGTCTTTTTCTAACTGTGTGTTGCATGATGGCAGAGCAGACCTGGGCCAGGCAAAGCAATGCACAAAGTCTAGTGCGGCATACCGTACACTGTGCTGTCCTGTGCCATGTGCCTAAGACAAAATAATCTTTTACTTGAGCACAGTGCTCTCTGATGGTGTCTCAGCACATCAAATTGAAGAAATTATACAAGCAATATCCAACCACATTTCAGAAGCCAGTTTTTGTTGTAGATTTCTTTGGGCAGGTTGTCATATTGTTCTTTATTTAGCCTCGAGTAAACAAAGTAGAGGTTTTTGTTTAGGTTAAACAGCAGAGCATATTTAAACTTTACCATAACATTCTGAATGGTTATTTTATTCTCTCCTACACAATCCACACCAAATGCTTTGTTTAGGAGACTGCTGAAAAAAAACTATTCATGTGTGTGGTCTTCATGCAACCAGCTCTGCCAGCCAGGATGTGACTTTGAGCTCCCCATGTTGGATATTGGTTTTACTAACTTTATAAGGCATTGTTCCTTTTCATTTAAAAGGAATTTAAGTTCGGATTTTTTTTATGGCCATTTTTTGTTTGCAGGATGCTTCTCAAATGTCTGGGTGGACAGAATAAAGTCCTCGCAGAACTTGACATGGTCCAATATGTTTTCAGTTTGTTTGTTTAAGTCTGATCATTTAAAAACTTCCCTCATATGGTCCAGTTGAAGCATCCCTGGAGTGCCATAATGCTGCCTGTCCTCCTTCCAGGTCTTAGCAGTATGGGTCTATGTGGTTTTTCTCTTGAAAAGCCTCTGCTTTGTGAGCCAGAGACACACCACACTGTGGTCAGACGACTCCACAGGAGGAAGGGATGAAGCAGAATACATATCCTTCACACTGGCATAACAAGTCCAGTGTCCTATTTTTCCTTGTATAGCAGTTTACATGTTGTATATAATATCTCTCTAGAATAATGCTGCCCACAGTGACATCATGTTGGAGTAGCTCTCATTAGACCTGATTGGATGTTTTGTAGACTTTTGTTTATTGCTTGAAGTGCTGCTTTTTTAAAGAAATATGGGTTTTTCTTTGGGTTGAATTGCCTTATAGATAAAAGAAAAAGTAAAATGTATCATGTGAGAAACTGGTATTAAGTATATTAATTTAAGAACTGGTGTCTTAGAGATTAGATCGGGCCTAAAAGGTCCACCCGACACGGCCGGCCTTAGCCCATAGACACTGAGTCTGAGAACTGATCCAACCCAACTATTCTCTCTAATTAGAGGCCTGATATGTCAGGTTTCCTGAAGTAAACCTGACATATTATTTTAAACTGCGACCAGTTTAAAATGCTTCCAGACCTCTGACTTTACACTCTGCTGACTCATTAGTGTAACTTCTCCCATTTTAAGGTTTTGTTTAACAACTTTCAGCTTAATTGTGTCACTTGTAATCACAGGGTGAGTCAAGTGCAAACCTTATGGGATGTGTGATTGATAGGAGTGGAGCAGGGCAGACCTAGTGGCATTAGTTGTGCAGTGTGCAGTACTTGTCGCAGTCTAATTAACCTCTGAACTTTATTTTCTCAACAGGATAAACTACCCACTCCTCTATTTAAACAATAATAAGTACATTAACCCTATTTTATGTTTGTGCTGTATGCCTGTAGCCTGAACCCGAGCCGACCATCAAGCATATGATTTTGGCCTGATATGACTGCAATTTTGTGTCGGGTCGGGTTCAGTATGCGTTTGGGTTATAAAGAAAATCTAACCTCTAGTGTTGTGATCGATTTTCCTTGGTCACGATTATGACAGAGATTTTGCATCATCTGTAAAAAGACTAGTAAAGATGACATTACTGTAATCAAACCTAAAAAAGCATATGCCAGTGTTTCAGTGTCCTGTTTTGACATAAATGTATTTATTCTGCCATTCCTTTTAAAAGGATTGGAGTTAAATAGAACAGCTTTAATTCCTGTCTTGGTTCTTAACACAGCACAGTAAAACTACGTGTGCACATTCTCTCTAGTGTGCAAACAACTTGTGGCGAATGTTGCATCTGTATTGTGATGTTACAGCATGATTACTTCCTTTGTACTGATTGCATCTCCACTTTTTTCTGATATGTGTTTCTTTCAACAAAACTAAGATGAGGATGTGTGACACCCCAAATGTTTAGTTAAGTGTTTTTAATTTATTTATTTTTATTTTATTTATTTTTTTAAATTGGGCGCAACCAAACACAGACGAGGGCATAAATCCAGGTAACGGCTCAGCTTTTGAAAGTGTTATTGACATTTTAAACTCAATTTCAAACCTCACAAATAGAATATTGGATTAGCTCAAAATAGTATTTCAAGTCACAACTCCACTCCTCCATGGCATGATGGGCAAACACAGCAAGAAATGAGTTTTGAAATTCCCAGCCTTTACCTTTGGCTGTATGTAAATACCAAGATTCACACACTTGCTTTAACTAAGTTAGGTGCATATTTGGTGTCATGTAAAAATGTCCAGTTGATGTGTAAAGCCAGTGGCTGTAGATTTTCTCTTAAAGAGACAGAGCTAAAAGAGAATACAAATTAACAAATTATCACCAGTAGTTTGTAAGTAACTGCTTTATGTTTACTATAGGAAGGATTAGAAATGCTTACACAGGTACATCTCAATAAATAAGATCACCATTAAAACAACTATATAGGCACCCTTCTGTCAAAATTTAATCGAGGGATGATTGATGAGTGATTAATGACACTAATTAATTGATTTGAATTTTCGCTCATATATATATTTCGCTCAGGGGGGGTTTTATTTTCATATAAACCCCCCCTGACCTCTGCCCCCAATCCGGTCACGTGATGCCCCTCCCCCGCCCCCCAGGATGTCTCATGACCTCAGCATGCTTACCTGGATTTAAGAAAACTTACATGATTTTACCACAAAGAAGATTTGAGTAAAGAGCTCATATTCTATTGTATTTCAAAATCAATGTGCATAATGGTTTAATATACAGCCTCCTGCTATTATGAAGAATTGATTTTCTGAAGACTTTATATTTCAGTTGGCCAGTGGGGGGTATGAACCCATGACCTTGGCATTATAAGTACCATACTCTGACCAGCTGTGCTAACCAGCCACACATAATTTTGAGTTTTCATCAATGTAAGAAAAACTTACATGATCTTGACAAAAGCAGTGAAATTATTATTAGATCAAATTAACAGAAAGATATATTACTGCGTCCAATGAATATGTTTTTTATATAATTTTTATTGAAATAAGTAACTTCCCTGTGACTTTTTAACTTGTTCAGATGTGTTTATAGATTAACTATTTATTACGCAAGACAAATGGATTCTCTCCCATTTGCATTTGAAATTACCTCATACAGAAACTTTTACACAGTACTGAGAGAGTTGCAGGCAGCACGACAGAAAGAAAGATAGAAAGGCCACCGGGCCCAGTAGTTGTCATTCTGCATTCATTCAGCCCCCTATGCACTTTTCTGCCAGGAGTGAGGCTTAATGCCCACATCATGACGGTATTCAGCGAGCAAAATAGCCCGTCACTTCTTCTCACCTCTGATAGAGTGCCCGAGAACTCACTCTACTCTAAAAGGCTAATCTAAAACCCCCACTAGTCGGTCCTCATTTCAGCTGCACTGTCACACTCTGCACCAGCTGCGTATTGAATGGGTGCCTTCCTGAGCAGTTCACCTTACATTATAGGAAATCATTAGACAGATTTACGTGGACAAACAGCACGGGGGTTTTGTCATAATATTTCGTCAATCCTTTTCACATTTTGGGGATGAAGAATGAAAGGCGAAGCAGCAGGTATGAAAAGGACATGGAGGGGAACGGTCTGAATGATCCTATTGATCACATCCAGAGGCTATCGGCATGTCCCTTCTCCATATGATGATATATTCACCTTGTGTGTACCAGATGGGATGCAGGGACAGGGGAAAAACACGAAGGACATATTCAGCATGCAGGAGCCTGTTCCCCCTACTGAGCTTGTGTGCCCTAACATGCAGGGCAGGCTGGAAAATGTTCTGCTTATGACAGTGGATGGCTAAGGTAATGACCAGTGACTGCTACCATTGCTCATAGTAATGATGGTTTCACCCTGGAATACGACACACTTTTGCAACCCCATCTCACCTTTTTTCTATAATTTTCTCCAAAGATTTCTTAAAATCTTGTCATTCTTATGTTCTATGCTTTTGTTTGCATTTCTTTCATTTCTATCCTTTTTTTATTATTATTTAACAGCGCCCATCTTTCACTTTCTTGTTGCTTTTCTTCACTGTCTCATTTACACATTTTCCCTTCCTAATAACATTCAAAACATTTTATCCATTTTATGTAACTTAATTCAGCAAAGCGGGCCAGCAACATCTTTACTGTGCTGATGTCAACAAAAAAAGACTCACTCGAATCAATTCTACTTTATTCTAAGGGATTTATACAAGCACAAAAGGGTTTTTCCCTTTTTATTTCAACAGTCAAAGTTTGCCCAGTTAATTAAGCTGCTCTGAAAGGTCCTCCATGCAAGATATCCAATTCCTGCTCAGAGACCCAGGTTCTTATTTCTGAGCAGCAGCTATAAAATAACATGTGTTGGAGGTGGGGAGCTTATTGTTTAAATGACCAATTCCACTGCAAGCCTACAACACTATATTCACATGAGACCTGAGGCACAGTTGAAAATGAAATACAGCCACCAATATAATATCCCTCAAAAAGCCAATATTTCTCACTTATTAATTACTTCTTGGCTTGAAGCTGCTATATAGACCCCACTGCCTCACACCAGCCAGTTCACAGCAGAAATCACCCGTTATCCATCAAGACTGGATGCAGCGCCACATTGAGTTCAGCTGACACTTTGTGTTAGAAAACACAATTAGCAGGTCATCAACAGCAATGATTTAAAGACTGGCAATAACGGCCTCTTTAGTGAATATTTTAAACTAAATGGACAGCTGCCTTTGTGGGAACAATAGTGATCAAGAACACTGGAACACTGATCATTCTTTTTACCGACATGCTCAAACATAATTCATTTCTGAACCGAATAAAATGTAGTTGTCGCAGTTGTTCCGTAAGAACACTCTCTGCCGAGCAATCAGCTGGGCAATCTAGCCGATCACCTAGATAATATTGCCTAAGTGCTAAATTGCTGAAAAGTCCACTTTTAAGTGAGGTGTAAGCTAAGGGTCAAAACAAATGCACCTTTGATGACGTGCTAAATTCACAGGACCATCGAGTGGCCTGGCGTGAAAGCTACATCTGACTCAAGGTGTGTTGGCAGTGCCGTCTAAACGTGGAGCTTTTTCCCAATCAGCACATGCAGTTTCCAGGCAAAGGTCTCATATAAACATAGACCAAGGCTGACCTGCATAAACTATGGTTGCAACAAAATGAATATTACTGGCAAATGACTCTGATGTGTCCTGAAGTGAGATAAGTGCCACACAATTAAAATAAAAATGTAGACCATGTAATGCTGATTTAATGCAGTGTGTTATTTTATGCAAACGTGATTGATTTAATGAGGTCACAGAAAGGACTTAGTATTAGCAAATGTCTATTTTCAAATGACCCAAATGGATATCAAGAATGAAAAACCTGAATCTGGACGTTCCTTGTGTCAAATTTGCCAATGAAAATATCTGAAACTCTGCGTGTTGGACCTGAAATATCTTGTTTGCTATTAAAGTCTGAATGTCATTTGAAGCTCGAGAGCCTTTCCACCAGGGCAACTTACACTAAATGTGGCTATACTTGACTTTTAAGGCTCTAAGCAGTCTACAAATTACTTTTAAATATGTGTGACATTTTCAGTTATCAGACTGAGAGAGCAGTGAGAATTATATGTCATGCAGTTCATTTAACAAAAAGGTTTAATGGATAAGCTTTGCCCCGTCCCATGTTTTCCTTTGTTGTCAAATTAAATCTATCAGAGACAAGAACTCTGCTCTTCACACATCATTATTTTCTCTGTATGAGAATGTGCTTAAAAATCAACAGCGCAAGTAAGCTGGATTAAAGTAAATCTGAGCAAGTCGTGGTTTTGAATTTCTTAAAGACTTTGAATGATATTTAGAAAATCATTTTTCATTGAGACATGAAAAATGCTTTGCCTCACTATGACAATTTCAGCATGCACTTCAGTGAGCTGATCTACGACATTTCAGAAGTGAATACTGGCGTCTAAGCAGATGTTGAAACATAAGATCATACAAAATTAAAACTCCACTATCTCTTATAAGCTGAAGTCTATCTCCTGAATATATTTCCAGTTGCTGTCACCATGTGACTGATGTATGCACAGTCGCATTGTTACGCATTATATTTCAGGCGCTTTGAGTTGGTAACTTCACACAGGACAGCAAAAAACCTTTGCTTTTATTTTCAAAAGATATTGACATTTAAGTTTTCTGATCACAAGACTTTGGGCAACTAAAAACTAGTTCATTTAAAGTCTGTCTCTGGTTTAAGTTGTTCCTGCTGCTGGACTGCTGTCACGTCGATGTGATTTCATAGGCCATAACTTTCCCATTTCATCACATTATTAGATTTCTTGGTTAATGTCATATTCTACTTTTCCAATCTGAATGTCTGATTTTTATTAGCTCAAAGCCATAATCATCCAAATGAAGAAAAATAAGTGGTGAATAGTTATAATAAATAACTTTCCCTTTTTTAAGTTAATTACTAAAATAAATTAACTTTTTACTAATATTCTGATGTATCGAGATGCTCCCATAATCAAACCATTTTGGATCTGCATCTTTTACAGAAATTGACTTTCACATGGTGATGCAGTGAAAGTTTATTGCAACCTTATGTGGTTTGCAGTCAGTAGTGTAAGTAATTGATGTCCCATTTTAAGTGCAAATTTCAAGCATGTTTAAAAGGCTGGTGTAATGAGATATGAGGTGTGAACAGGAATTAATGTTATTGATTCGTCTTGCTTTCAGCATTTATATTTTTAATGCTTTTAAAGGACAGTTTCTTGTGCTGCATGTTTTTTCAGTTCCACTTTGTTCAAGAGTTTAAACGTTGACACAAGTCATTTCAAAGCACCCGTAGGTTACGACTGGAACTCTTTTGCACAAATCCTAAAGCAGAAGTAGAAATTACAAAGGCTTTTTCTTCTTGTTTTAGCCTGTTTTTAGTATGTTTTTGTTCCTTTTTTAAGCTCCACTACTTCTACTTTTCCATCTTGCACATTTTTCATCTTCTAATCTGAATAAATACCAAACTCACATTACAATAACTGTAATATTAAATCTGAGCATGTCTTTTTCCACAGAAGTGGTGGAAATATCATTTTACAATGGTCTGCAGATATTCATTCTTTGCTGTTGGCTTTAGATAGATGTTGTACACTAACCCAAGTCTGCTTGTTTGCACAATGGATTGTGATTAGATTAAGCTGCACTGTAACAGCTTTTCATATGCGTTTAAGAGGGTTTTATCTCTGAGGACTGACACGACCAAAATGGGCCAGTGCAAAGAAGTTTTCCGCAGAAAAGAACGTGCAGCACATAAAGATGCTTGACAGCCCGGACGACTTGGACAACACAGTCATGCACAAACGCCCTGAGTACCGCGATACATGTTAGAGGAAAGAAGGAGAGTGTTTGGAGAAATGACTTACTGATCATTACTCAGAGTAAAAAACGAGGCGAAAGATATGAAAGACATAAAGCCTGGGGAGCATCCATGTCACTGTCTTTGCTTTGCGTTTACATCAAGGAAGCCGCTGCTGTCTGCTGTCTATCGAAGTGTAACTGGTGCTATGAGCAATCAGCGTGGTGAATCATTTCACGGATCACCAAACATGAGTCCAGAACACTCAGGGGCTCTGTGACATTTCCACCATTACCCCTTATGTCAAAACAGCTGAGTCCATTATGTCATCCAAATTGACAGTGTCACTCGACACCATTCACAGACACTCAGGCCACACACATACACGCATTACAAAAATACTAGTCTTGAGTTAGGGTTACTAGCCTTTTAGGCTATACTCCTCAACCTCTCCAATAGAGCTAGTTTGGTCAGATTTCTTTGCGGGAACTTCTGCATATATTAAGTCTCTGTGTCTAAATATACTCTTACTGGACACTTTATTAGATACACTTGTTTGATTCCATCCTAATACATATATCTCAATCACACAATCACTTGGCAGAAACTAAATGCATTCAGGCACTAAGGATGCCCAGAGCATCTTCTCCTGTAGTGAAGATGCTCTGGGCATGGCATGATTCTTGGTGCCAGACAGGCTGGGCTTTCAGAAATTCTTGCTCTGTGGCAGAGGATGTTTCCAGAAAGGAGAAAATATCGAGTGGCCAGCTGTTATCTGGATAAAAATGTTTCAGAGGTCAGAGGAGACTGGTTAGACTGATTTAAGATGACTCTTACAACCTCTTTACCACCAAGGTGTACAAAACAACATCTCTGAATGCACTGCAGGTCAAACCATGATA
This sequence comes from Gambusia affinis, assembly GCF_019740435.1. Classification (NCBI taxonomy): domain Eukaryota; kingdom Metazoa; phylum Chordata; class Actinopteri; order Cyprinodontiformes; family Poeciliidae; genus Gambusia; species Gambusia affinis. The sequence goes on from NC_057870.1 coordinate 12,699,148, forward strand.
CAGATGGGCTACATACAGCAGCAAAAGACCACACTAGGTGCAGCTCTTGTCAGATAGGCATAGGGCACTACGTCCCACTGACTTAGCAAAATTGGACAAACAGATAAAAAAAATCTTGCCTCGTTTGAAGGGTCTCAATTTCAGCTGCAACACTGGGATTGTAGATCACAATTTGGCATGAAAAGCATGGACATGTGGACCTGTCCTTCCTTGTATCAAAGGTTCAAGCTGTAGGTCAAATGTTGTGGGGTATATTTTTTTGGTACACTTTGGATTGTTTTAGTAGCAATTGAGCATCAACACACCACAAATAAACGCCACAGCCTGAGTAATGGTGCTGACAGTCTCCATCTCTTTATGACAGCCATCCTCTGATGGCTCCCTCACAAAGCTCAAGCCATCTCAAACCTCTATAGTCATCAAACCTCAATGGAGTAGCATGCCTTTGAGATGCAGGGGAATAGGAAATTCTCATCAAGGATGCGCAGTTGACAAATCTGCAAAAACTGTATGAAATAAGGAAGTTATTTGGGCAAAGGGGCATTAATCCTGGTGTTACCAAGTTGTACCAAAAGAGGTAACAATATATATACAGTGGCAGAGGTTCAAGCTGCCATCTGCTCTTAAATGAGAAGCAGGATAAAAAACAGTAGGTTACAATGTTTCAAGAGTGCAATCCTCTGTACTGGTTAAGTGGACACATAGTGCTCTACAACCGTAATCTAATTACAAGGTAAAATGGAACACTTCAGGTAAAAACCAATAACAGGTCCAGCTAATGTAATTCCCTTACACCTCCATTATATTTGCGCCAGAGAAAAGTTGCAAAACATGTGGTTTCCATTGGGGAAGTACATTATGCTTTACTTTTCTCAGAACACACAATGATGCAGGAGAGCTCTGGGATGCTATAATGCAAAAATGTGAATATTATTAATGACAGTGCACTACACATGTATATTTCCAGATAATTTACTGCACCAGCAAACACGTGTGTTGTTGTGGGCATGTTATTTAGCATTTTATCATCAGGCCTGTGAAGAGCCCTTCAGCACATCCTTAGTTATAAGATGACTGATGATGTTCACTGAATTCACAGCCAGTCACAGAGGGACCATAGAAGGAGGCGAGAGACACTAAAGACCGAAATGAGCTGATGGAGGTTAAAGCTTTACAGAAACAACAGCTAGTTTTTTCATGATGCCAAAATAAGCATATGGTTATTTTTCTAAAGTGACTATCTGCTCCCTACCTTCATTGAGACCCATGTGAATGGTCCAGTAGTTCTGTAGGCACTGCAACTCATTCTTCATGGCCCTCTTGCAGCGGCAGTCATACAGAGAGCTATTGTGCAGAACTTCCAGGGCAGCCTTGCAGTCCCGGTTGTTATCCAGCATGGCATCCTTCTCCTTGCCCACGAGGCACTGGCGCATCACCCTGTACCGAGGGCTGCAGCGAGAATCCTGGCTGCACATTTCACTGGCCTGGATGCAGTCTACCCACTGTGACTGAGCCTCACGTGTAGACCTGGTGCCTGGAGATCCTTGGGATTCATTGGCCATGGGCACTAAAACAGCTGAAGAGCCTTCCAAAGAACCTAGACATGGAGGAGAAGGTTTATTTGAACCAGAAAGGTGAACATGTGGGAGTTAATTAGATTGTGGCTGATGATCATATACAAATATATGTACTAAAGACTGAAACTGTACATATATCTAGAAAATATGTATGTTCTCTGTCTCTGTCTCCTTCTTTCTCTGTATATATATAAAATACAGTTTGGCACATACCCTTAAAAATGTAGAGAGTGGAAAATTCTCAAGTAGTTCCAAGAGAGCACGATTAAATCAGCACTTTTGAAATCTTAGCAGTGAAACCTTAATTTGATATTCCTCATTGCTGGTAGGCACTTCCATGCCCACCTCATGTAAACATTAGGAAAATTTAAACTTCTCCAAGGCTTTTAAATCTCACAAAAGTAACTCAGAAACGTTAAAAAATTTCATTCATTTCATATTAACAATTGTTGTGCCAATTATTGAATTGACAACAATTCAATAATTGTTATAATTTCCAACACAGAGAAGTGAAAAATTAGGTTTGCAGTGATTCTCGGAGGGAGCAGAGACTGACTGACTTTTACAAGACTCAGGATGCGAATCCACCTTTACAGGCAAAGAAAGTGCAGATAGTTTTGGCGAAATGACAAGAGAGACCCCTTGTGATGACATTGTGAATTGAGCAACCGAGAGCAAAAGGGTGTGCTGTATCGATCCTGGCTGCAAAGCCAACGTTACATAAAAGTTCAGTAGAAAAAAATTAATTCGTCAGTTACACGATTTTAATATGTAAACATAATTATTGTGTTTATTACAAATATATTAGAGGTGGTAAACAGCGAGATAAAAACGTATTGCATTAAACAATATTGCATATTTTGCTTTGAATTTATACGAAACAGTTTGTTGTTAAAATAAGAATAATATTAACCTCATTATGTCCGATGTAGAATCTCTGGGGCGTTAAAAGTTCAAGTTGAGCTGCTTCAGCATTTACCTGCTTAAAAATACGTGTATTTGTAATGTGTTGCTGTAATTGACATCAGTCATTATATAACTGAGTCGATCAGCTTTGGCCATTAGAATTCCGTGGCTCACAACAAGCACATTAACTTTGGACTGACAGATACTTCTAGTTTGATCAAAGTGACGGTAATCCCTTACAACTATAACGCTTTTGTGATTTACTAAGGAAATTCAAAATAAAAAAGACCAATACAATTGTATGTTATACTTCTTACCTAAGAGCACAAGAAAAACGCAGAAGCACATCCACAATCTGCCAGACTTCATGTTGAAATTGTTAAGAATCCAATTAGACTAATATCTCCAGCTCTTCAAAGGTTTATTCCTTTCTCCAGATTCTTGACAAAGTCTAACTGAGGAATACACAAGAGTAAATATCCTAATTTATTCCAAAAGTAATACACATCCCCCAAGAGAAAAGGGAGGGGGGAAAAAATCCTCGACGTCCAAAAAGATGAAAAATCCACAATCCTTTGCTTTTGCCTTACTGAACAAGTCAGAAAAAATGTCCTTGTATTCGAAAAAATGAAAAGAAATTAAATGCAGTCAGCTAGTGAATCCATGAAAGCTGCTTCTCGGGGTCCGCTGCGCTGCGTTCATACCGACAAACTACTGAGACGTGATGTGTCCGCATTATGGGCTCAGTGTGGCCGCCTTTCTTGCCCCCCTTGCAGGCAGTTTGTCCCACAAACAGTTCCCAAAGTGCGCTACAAAAAATCTGTTATCTATGCCAGCATGTTAAAGGAGGTGGAAAGAACTCGTCTGAAAGTGCTACAACCCGATGACTAGTTTTCCCCCTTCTCTCCCTCCACTGGAGTCTTCTCAAAGCTGTGCGCTCCTGTGGAAGGAGCGAACGCGTCTTTTTCACTGACTGCACGCGTGTCGAGGCATCCACAGCACTTTATAAAGGAAGGGGAGGTGGGGGGGCACCGTTGATCCAGCAGAGGGCGCTGCGAGAAGGCGTTCTCATTGGAAAGCGCGGCGAACACGGTTCCTACAGAAGCCCAATAATATATGTTGCCCCACAGAATGTTGTAATTTTCCTGCTGAGATAGAGACTGAAAGAAAGAGAGAGGAGGATGTGAGGATGTGCGACGGTGGTATGTGGAAAAAGTGACCTCAAACGGCCCCTGATGTATATCTTTGATCACATGTGACCAGGGGCGAGTCTAGGATCTGACTTTTAGGGGTGCTTAGCCCCCAGCAGGGCTAAGACCCGTGAGAAGATATTCGTTGGTGCAGTTTTCTAAATCTAACTGCTTATTTGCATACATTCACAAACAAAATTAAGAGACATGTCAGTAATTCACAGAATAAAAGAACAAAGTTAATTTTACTCATACATATACTTATAAAGAGTAAAATCAGAGAAACTTAAAATTTTTTCCAGAGGTGTATAAACTCAGTTTGAAACAGAATCTCAAGACCACATCATACCTGCCAACATCTGCTAACATTAATGAGACACAAGTAGCTGTAGAGTGACACAGTCCTAGCGTGGTCTTCTCCCCCCAGAAATTAAAATAAAATCGTCTCAAAACACCTTTCTGTTCACACAGAAACAGCCTAACATTCTGCACTGTTCTTTAGTTTTACCTTATTTAAGTGACTCCAGGGAGATTTGGGAAATTAATTACAAAACACAACAGTCACTAATCAAACTTCAAAAAAAGACCAATAAGAGTAATTAACAAGGCTAAGGACCAGGATCAGACTAACCCATTATTTATCCAAATATTTTGCAGACATACATTTTGTACTGAAGTACAAAATGCTCTTCAAATAAGTAAAGCCAATGCTGTACACAATTTCATTCATAAATATAAAAATAATTCTAAATTAATTAAGTACTGCATTGCCCATTGTAAAAAATCACTAAGCATAATATTTTGCTTATATTCAAATTGTCATCTGAATAAAGGCGCTGATGATACAAGTCTGACACTGCATTTGGAAGTTTAAGGGGGCAAAAAACACATTCTGTTAATGTTAAAATTGTTGTGACGCTTAAAACAGAGTTAGGTTATTAAAAAATATCCCACGGTTTCCACATCAAACAGAGCTCTGTTGTATCTATCATCTAAGCATTTACCAGAACTGCACACCTACTAACACTGTCATCTAAACAATAAACATAAATACAAATGCATGCAACACTTCAGAATTTTAATTTAAAGAAATAAGATTGTGTAATTTTATTCCATTTCACAAATGTGCTCTACTTTGTTAGTTTTATTTCAAAATCCCTTTAAAATTCATTAACATCAATGGTTGCAATGTCAGAAAATGTGGAAAAAGTTCAAATAGACTTCCGATACCTTTACAGGATACTGTGTGGAGCCTTATATCAAAACCATTCAACAGCCGTTAAAGTAGTAACCATTTTATTTCAAGGAATTTGGCAAGGACATCGGGTGTGTTGATATTTCAGGCTAACATCAGGATTTTTCCCTCATACCTGCATCTGCAAATTATTTTAGTTCAAAGGTGGAGACGGCAATAATGATGAGAGTGTCACAATTCGTTTCGATAATAACCAAGCACTTCACATCTCATCTTTGCTCCCCCACATCAGTAAAATGATAAAAAGAAAAAAGAAAAAAAAAAAACCGAATACAATGTCTCATTTCATAGAGCACATATTGGCTCAGAGGAAATAGGAAAGTCCACAACCAGCTGAAGCTGCCATTTTTCAGTGAGCATCAGACAGAATGACTTTGTTGCACATCATTGCTTAAGTCCTGCCCAGAATGTCATAAATCTTTACAAATCTTGAAAACAAAGTCTCCATTTGGATGTGATGACAGTGACAAACTGCATGGCCACCAGCTCATAATGACGTTTGACTGTCAGCCTGGGCTCTCGTCCAACAGGGAAAAGAGCTCACCATTATAATGCCACCATCAGCCCCATTCTGCCTATATTGGCCCTGGCTTGTAGTTGTCCCCTGAGTTTGAAGTCGTTGCATTATGAGCACTGTGTAAAGCATCGTCCCACCATCATGAATATCCTCTAAATGTCGTGGAATAGTGCTGCAGTGACGGGTACGGTCTGTTCCTGTGCTGTGCAGAAGCAGAGGTGCTTATCTCTGAAAGTCATACATTTGAAATGCAAGAACAAAGTCTTTGTACCCCTGGAATATTTTCCACATGTTATTGTGTACATCTTTTCATATGTTTTATGTGAGTTACAATCACATGATGTAGTGCGTAATAGGGAAGAGAAAAAAAAAAAGCTGTGATTTTTATATTTTTCTAGAATGGATGAAGAACCACACCACTCAAGTCTTTTTAAGACTTCAGCAGATTTTCTTCCTAGCTCTGCTGTGTTCAGGTCCATCCTGGCATCAAGTATGACCAGCTTCCCTGAAGTGGACCATATCCATAACATGGTGCTGTCAGCACCAAGTTTTGCCTTGGGGATGTGTTCAAGATAATCTACAGTGTTAATTTTCCTCCCATGAAGAACTGAATAGAACTCCATGAGATAACCAAAGCAAGAAATGTAGTTTTATAATCTAACCCTGCTTTGCTCTTCTCCACAATCGAATCCTTGACATTTCATTATGTTCCCTGGTCTTAGCAAGGTTATATTTTCACTTTCGCTTACGTTCTCTGACGAACCTCAGAGGCCTTCACAGAAGAGTTGTATTCATATTGATATTAAATCACACACATATTCTGATTAACTTTACTGATGACTTCTGAAGACAGTTGGGAAATCAAAATGTCCCCTAAATGTGGTGGAATAGTGCTGCAGTGACACTGCAGCCAAGAGGAAATATTGTTGAGGAAATATATATATTAAAAATAACAAGTATGATTGTTATTCCATTTCCAATTGTAAAAATAATTTGAGGGCGTGCTGTGGTGGTGTAGGGTATATCGTGACACACATTTGGAGCCTTGAGTCCTCGACGCAGCCGTCGTGGGTTCGATTCCCGGACCCGACCAACATTTGCCGCATGTCTTCCTCTCTCTCCTTCCCCCTTTCTTGTCAGCTTACTGTCATATAAGGGACACTAGAGCCCACAAAAGACCCCCTGGAGGGGGGAAAAAAAATAAAAAATTTGGAATTAGAATGTAATTTCAGAGTTTGTCTATCATACGAGATTTCAACACAACACATTGAAGTTTGTGGCTTTAGGATTACAAATTGTGAAGAAGAGAATTAATATTTCAGGATTGCAGTGTATGGTGTTCATACTACATAAGATGTCTAAATTGATGTATTGCTCCAATTTTAACTCTGTAGGGTAGAAGAGTTTAGGGATATGCATGCATGCTAAGTATCTAGTTCCGTTTTCTCTTTTATTTAACAGCTGAAACTCCTGAATCAAACCCCTTTTTCTCGATTTCCAAAACAGTGCTATAATGAATACTTTTCTCAACTCATTTTTCTCCCTGTCAGGTCCAAGGTCAGATTTCTTTTCTGTTGACTTGCACAATTCATGATCTCTGAGGATATTTAAACACCCCATTCTGACTACATTATACATTTGCAGGGTTTTTTTCTACTTGAGCAATTAGAAAAAGCCCTGAGGGAAACACACACACACATACATGACTCCCCTACTTGCATACTCTTCAATTAATAGGCATACTTCTGTGCAGTGGAGAGAGACGGTTGCACCACAAACATATGCCAGATAACTGTGTCAAAGTAAGATGGCACAAAGCTGTGACAGTCGGGGATTACAAAGCCAGATAAGGAACTCATTGCTCTTACTATTGAGAGTAATCACACTCAGCTTCAGAGAAGTGTGTCTAATATGCTGAATGTACATGGTATCATTAAAAATTCAGAGTATAATAATGAAATAATAATTCAAATAGTTGTCAAAGTTAAGGCTAAAAGCAATAACAGCAGGAGAGCTGCTATGGAGCTCAAACTTGCTCCCAGGGGTCAGATAAAAGCTGAGTGAGTCTGAAACTGTCACCTTGAAAGCATGACTGACAACCATGTCATTTTAAAATGTTCTCAGAACCACTTTTAGAGTTAAGTATCATACTGTGGTCAAGATTTAAAACGGCCAACATTTATTTATGACTTTAGATTGACTTTACTAAAAGAAATTCACAGGGAAATGGATTCACACCAATAGTAGAAAGACAACTCTATGACTGAAAAGTCTGCTTTGTTTCTGCTGTGCAAACAGAAAAAAAATATGAAACAGCTCAGCCATGTCATATGCACATGTGACTACAAGCCACTGAAATTAGCTTGCTCTATAGAGTAATTCAGGTTAACCATTAGCTGCTGTCACGCCCTGTCATATCTAGACATGCACGAGGAAATGAGGCTCATTTTAAGGAACGTCAACTCCTGTTATCTCCATCTGGATCCTTTCTTTAAATACTGCTTTAAGTAGTGGTTATGTATGTTTTCTTTTCATTCTACTGATTGCCACCAAATGATTTGATGGTTGTTATCTGACTCTAGTGAACAACAAAAGCCGTCGTCTAAAAATTAGGCAATCATGAACCTTCCCAGGAGTGGACACCCCACCAAGAGCGCTTTAAGAGTGAACTCCCCACTCATCCAGGAGCTCACAAAAGAGCGGCGGACAATGTCTAAAGCACTGCATGCCTGACTGAACAGACGCTAAGAACCAGTCAGTCAAATTAAAGGACTGTGCCATAACTTTCTCCAGTTGAATTACAAAGTTGAACTTCTCTCACCTGAAGAACATTTCCAGGATTAAAGTTTGAATGTCCCAGCAAGATCTGGAGAAAATCATCTTCTTTTGGATACATTGATTACTTTGAGTTCCTTTAAATCAAGGTTAAAAAGCACCTGTTCAGAGCTGCTTTTTATTAATAAAATCCAGAACATTGATCAATATAATTGATCAATAAATATTTCATGGTGATTATTCTTGATTTCGATGATAGTATTTGACATTATGTAGTCTTTATCGCTTGTTTTATAATTGGTTACTGTGTTATGTTTTTTGTTGTATAAAATGCTTATAATTGCCAGCCTGTTGCTACAAGACACTAAAAAAATGAACCTGACAAACAACTTGACTTGTCAGTTAAGGTCAGAGTTCACGATTAATGAAAATACTGACCTAAAGGAACAGAAAGAAATGTCCTATCAAAAATGATCTAGAAGACTTAATCTACAGTAAAACCTTTAAGAAAATGTGAAAACTAACATAAGATTGCTATTTTTTATTATTTTTATTTTGTTGCATTTTCTTTTGTGCACAATGGCAATAAGAGAAATTCTGATTCTGATTCCACAAAGTCCATTTCTAAGGGACTTAAACATTTTGTAAAGGTCTAGTCAAAGTCTGGACGTAGATCAGCTGTTCATGTTTTTAAACAATGTAGTTGGATAGAAAGAATTCAGCGAGAAATAATCACAAAAGTGTTCAGAAGGTTGTAAATGACTTTTTGCCACTTTGCACAAATGCTTGATGGCACAACTACTTACAGGGCTTGGCAGACACATTTTTTTATTTATTTATTTATTTATTTATTTATTTATTTATTTATTTATTTATTTATTTATTTATTTATTTACTTGTTTGTTTGTTTGTTTGTTTGTTTATTTATCTTCACACAGAAATAGATTGTTTTGAATGGCTTTCTTTCCTTTAAAAAACAAATAGTATCATTTGAAAACTGCATGTTATTTTTGTTATGTTAAAATTCATCTAATGATCTGAAACATTTATGTGAAACAAAACATTAAACACAGAACAAATCTGGATTGAGCAGATATTATTAACATGACACTGTATCCAGAAACACACCAAAATAAGCTTGATTTCTGGTTCATCTCCTGGGACCTTTAACTAATATGATACATCCTCAGATTAACAACAGACAACCATCCTTTACACACAAGCAGTCAAACACTCACAGAAGGTAAGCATGATTGATTAGATCAAGAATTGTGAAGTAATTCATTTGTGTCATGGGAGACCCATAAAGTAAATTTATCAGGACACCAAGCTGGAGAAGAGAATAATGACAAAAAAAGAGGTTCTGTTAATTCCCTAGGATAATATAGAGCTGCTATGTAATTGGTAAATTAATCTAAATATTGCATTATGGCCCTGTTCCACCCTGTTTCATTTAGCTAGGAGTAATAGGGACAGGCTAAACATGAAACCTCTGCACAACCTCTTTCAGTTTGAGTTATCTAAAGTTGAGACATATTTAAAACTTACCAAAACCCCTTGGTTTATTATCACTTTCAAAGCACTTTAAATGCATAAGCTATAATATATCCATATTTATGAGGCTTGGCATTTTTGAAACCTTTCAACTTTCTCACAAAGTGCCTGAAGAGAACAAAGAGGTGCTTCAAATCGGTTAATTCAAATCACTGCAGGAATTTTAAAAAAAGATCAGTCAAGTCATTCCAGGAGAGGATTTGAAGGGCAACAAGTTTAAGTTGTCATTATGGGTTGAACGTGTGTTTTTGCTTAGCTCACAGTTCAATATGAGAGCCCTTGCGCTCATATGTGGCCCTAAATGTCAATGCGTATGTGTCCGGCAGCTTTGTTTTGGGTTGTTTTCAGTAAGACAACACAGAATAATGCAACCTCCACTAGACTCTCAGAAAGCTATTGACCTGTTAGATCCATTTATTTTGCAGCCATTTCAGACGTTGTTCATTTTTATCACATTACTTCGACAGAAATTGAATTTTCTCTGATGCATTTTTGTTTCCTAAGTGCTGTTTTCTTCTCCATGGGAGTATAGTGTTTCTGATGGTGTGGTGATGCAAAAACACTTAAAAAGAAGAAAAGCATTTTTTTTAAGTGTATATTGATTTTAATTTATTGTTTTCTAGTCCTTTCAAGTGCAAGGTTCTCAGTCCTTTTCTGATAGAGACATTACACATTTTTTGAGAACGTAAGTAGCAAAAAAAAAACTGCCTTTAAGTCTCTGAAAAGATCACCATCAGTACAAAAGGACGCAGTAAGAAAGTGCATCAATCTCATTCAGAGAGGAACAAACAAATACTATGAGTGTGCAGTTTCCCCTGGTCTTACGTCTTCTCCTTTTTTTCATTACAGGAATGCTTATAGGCAGCGATATCAAGAGAAATATTCCACCCTGTGGATAAAGTGGGTTTCTTGCTGGTTTACTCTCAGCAGTTTGCCATAGAGCTTCAAACGGTGGCACATCTAGCCCATCTCGTTAAACACTCCATGGGTCCCATATGGGATATTGACAGGGACCTCGGCTCTCCCCAGCTCGGTGAAGGTCTTGGCATCCAGAACGAGTAAGAAAGTACTTTTCTCCTGGTAACAGATACAGGAGGAGATAAAATATGATACGTTAAAAATAAATAAATAAATAAATAAATAAATAAATAAATAAATAAATAAATAAATAAAGGGGTTACAAAAGGAGCACAGTCTCACTAAAAGTAGCAGTGCATTTATCTTTCCTTTCAACAGTATTAAGGGTGCATAAGTGGAAAAGAAAGTTTAAAGACTTGCTAACAATGTTGCTTCTCTACAGACCTCACAAAGTAGGTTTTATTATCACTTGAATAAAACCTACTTACACTGCGTTGGAAATGTATTCGTACCCCTGGAACCTTCGTTCACAATACAGAAACAAACTTCAGTGGATCTTGTATGAAAGACCAACAGAAGAAGGATAAATGTCAAAAGATTTTTTTAAATTTGGTGTAAATACATAGTCAGTATTTTATAGAAACATTTTTGCTGCTCTACAGCTGCAGATCTTTGTTGCACTGTGTGGATGGTGTGTTCAGGGTGATGTGCAGTGTTAGTTTATAATATTTTGTATGTAAGCCATAAAGATCAGTTTTGACCACAGCACCCTTGTGTACAGTTGTGAAATACTGCATACAAGTTCAGGTAAATAGATCAAACAGTGAGGTGTTAGAAAATTGTTATGTATTCTATATGTGATTTTAATCTATCTTATAAAAACTTACAAAAATACATTGCACTTCGTGATCATCAAGAAAATGTGAAAGGTTTATGAACGCTTTTGAGAGGCACTTTAAGCTGACAATAAGTGCTACTGGTTTGTTGTTGTTGTTGTTTTTTTTTTGTTAAATTACCTTTCTAGGAGTGATAATGACTGACAGGACCACTCCATCATCTTCCTCTGCAGCGTCGGGCGAGGCAACGAAGACAGGCTCAGACGGGAACAAGCCTGGATAGCGCCACACCTAAACATGGGGGATTGCAGACCTTTTATGGGAGCCAGTTTTAGGCTGTAAATCCAGCTTACAGAGTTCTTTTGTAAAACTGCTGCATTTAACCATGAGCTCTATCTAAGTTGTCTCTGGATAATAGAGCACCTTAAGCTCCTTGGTGTGGACGTCCATCTTGAGCAGTGAGTCAGCAAAGACGTGCCCAAAGCCACATGCATAGAAGTAGCGGTAAGGTCTGCCGTTGTACTTGTCGTAATTGATCTGAGGGAACTCCAGGCCACCGTACTGCAGCAGCTCATCATTGTGAAGCTCCTCGTGGGTCATGTAAACCTGTTGGGTCAGAATTTAATGCAGAGGAGGGTTTCCCCCACCCCCACCCCCTAACAGGTCTAATTTACATCACACTGCTCTCTAGGGATGTTGAAAATTCAATTCTTGCCTGCTAAAGACGAATGGATCCCTGCAGTATATCATCCCTCAAATAAAAAACATACACGTTTCCGCACAAACTCTGTTCCAATTAACTGCAATAGGCAATATTCATTTGTTCTCTGTGGAAATCAGCAACACATTCCCATTTTCTTAAGGTGAATTTAACACAAAGTGTCTAAGAACCAATACTGAGAAAACTATTGCTCAGGTAGCCATGACAACTTAGACATCACCATTTCTTTCTTTATAGTGCCATAAGAAAACAGAGCAAAAAGAGAGTGTGTGTGTGGGGGGTTCAGAGAAGCTATTAAATGGCAATTGTTCACTGCATGGTGGACATCATTTTCGCCCGTGATAAGTCATGAAATTACTGTCTTGCAGAAAGTAGCTTATCTCATTATGCTGGGTAATTGCTTGGAATGTGTGGGAGAGAATTGCCTGTATTTATCATGATTATAGGTCTGATTCTTTACACTTAAACATATTACTTTGGAAGGTCAGTGACCGTACAGAGAAGTGAATACTGAAGAATCCCACCTCCCCAGAATCCGTCTTCTTTGCTGTGGCTTTACAGTTTGGAAGCATCACAAGGTTTTGGTCCAGAGGAGTTTGTTCGTCCACATTTAGAGGAAGCACGTATCTCCTTGGGAGGTTTCTGCACAAGGAATTGTAAAACTGCAAAATAAAAATAAATAAGTAAAAACATTTGTCAGACATCACAGATGAAAAGCTGCAAAACGTGTGGCTACTTTGTTCAATGATGCTATTTAAATGACAAGACTGGAAAAAGAAAACTTTGATGGTTTGATGAACATTTTTGTTGATTAAAACAAATCTCTCCCACACTTTTGAAAGCAGACACTTTACAAGCTCAAAGTACCAGAAACCTATTTTTCTTTTTCAAAAAAATAAAAAAAAAATCAAAAACAAGAACATTTGGCGTTTTTTTAACAAACATAACCTGAAAAACAAAACTTCATTATGTTGCTAATTAGAAATGCCTTGCACACATATTCATACCCCTTGATTTATTTACATTTTTTTTCACATTTCTTCAAACTACAGATATAAACTATTTATTATGGTTAGTTGTGATAAAACTGTGAGAACTATGAGCTACAGGAAACCTTTATGAGGTCACAAAAGACTTTGAAGGTTATGTTCTGCTTTGGCTTGTCTATCGTGTAAAATCTTGAAAAAATACATTGAAGTTTGTTATGTGGCAAAATGGAAAAAAATCAGTTCAGGCGTCATTAAAACGTTTTCATGGCACCATAAGACATAACGCTGAGTTCAGATTTTCAACGGAAGGCATTAGTCCACCTTGTCTATATCGTCTCCTGATTCCCGCCGCAGATTCTCCAGAGTGAAGTCTCCAATGACGACGCCATCATCCCCGCAGCACATGTCCATCACCAAGAAGCCATCGTCCTCATAGGCGTTGATCTGATGCAGTGTGAACATCGGTGCCGTTCGGTATTTCACTTTGCTCTCCTGTTGGACCAGTTAGAACCACTGAACAGTCCGAAATGCTAGTAATGTAAAAAAAAAACATCAGACAAACAAGTTGGCAGGAAGTGAGCTGATTCTGGTAAATATTTGGAGATGAGTTCCATCTGCTGATGTTCTCCTGCACCTTAACTTTTTTCAGAATTTCTTTTATTTTTTATTTTTCCTGTGAGTTTATTGGGTGCTCTGTGTAATGAGGCAAAGAAATTGATAGTAACAATGTTTGAGGAAAGGCTCCAGCATCCGAATGTGTCCTCATCAGAATAAATAAGAAAAAAATGTAATCGTGCATGCACAGATCTATGCACAGCTTTCAAATATTTGTTATTGCTTTTTCAGCAGCTATATGCGACTGTGGGTTTCATTGCACTTCATTGTACTTGTTGAATTCGATCACACACAGAAGTTCAGGCTTTCCACACTGCTTAAACAGGTTGGGGGGGAAAAAAAGCAGGTTGTGCCATTTCTAAAATCTTTTCATATTTTTGAAGAAAAATTCTCGTTTAGTTCAATTTTTTGGATTTAAAATGAAAAATCTTTTGAACTGTAAAAAAAAAAAAAATACTTGAGGAACTGCTTCCTTTTTGATGAGTATAAAGCTGCTGAATGTTTATCAGATGCTGTTGTATGATAACTTCAACCAGGTTTCTTCAAGAACCCTTGATCTGAACTGAAAGAAAAAACATTTCTAAAATCTAAAATTGTACAAATACCAGTTAATAAAAACGAAACAAAAGATGTCACCCATACCTTGCTTAGAGTTTAAGAAGAATGTTTCTTGAACTGTTTGCCCTCTAGCAATTACTAAATCTCTTGATTGTTTAAGCCGTTTGCAGCAGCTCAGAAGCTGTTGTCACGCACCTTGCCTGTGTGCCTGTCGACCAGGTGGAAAATGGTGCCGTACTGTGGCTCCCAGCTCAGGATTTTTTGAAAACTTTGTCCCATGATCTTGTAGAGCATGAACTTGAGCACATTCAGCTTTATCGGCTGCTCCACGAACACAATGTAGTTCTCAGACATGACTGGAGAGAAATGGGAAAACACAGGGGGAAATGTATGCGTTAGAATGAACCAGATGAAGAACTGCTCATATCTTACATTGCGCAATAAAGTTCTCCAAGCTTTTTGTCAAAGACAACAAGGAATATAAAATTCAGTCATTACCTGCAAATGTTGAGCTATTAATTTGGGGTAGATTCTTAACACAGCTTACGTCTTCAGTATTTTTTAAACTAATAACCTGCTAAATAAGGTTGAATTTAATCACGGTTTTCTTTAATCTACACAATGTCATACTCTATACATACACTACCACTAATATTTGGTCAAAATACTTTTTTACAAGGTGCTGAAAAAACCTTGTAAAAAACAGTTCTACCAATTTTTTTTGGTATCAGAATTGGCAGAACTGTTTAAGATCGCTTTTTATTCTTTTGTTTTATTTTTGTTTCCTGGCTTAGAACTAAATTTTGTTCAGTTCTAAAAATGTTCAATATGGACAACTGGAAAGGTTTAAAATTAGCCCACTTTATTTAAAAACTCATTTTAATGTGTTTCCTAATCATTCTTTAAGATAAAACACCAAATTTAACTTATGTGATACAAACACTCGCCCTCTGATAACACAAATAGGTCAAATGAGTAAAGCACTTATTTATGTGTCTGTCTGGTCGGCATGAAGAGTTCGAATGCCTCCTAGAGAAATGTTTTATGGTCAGATGTGACAAATATTGGCCTATTTGGCCACATTGGCAATAAGCATGACCAAAAGAGTGACGCTAAACTCTTCAAGCTGAACTATTAACACTTATGTGTGGTGTTGGGACCATCATGCTATTGTGGGGATGTTCTGGTACCAGTTTCAGTATTGCATTGCTGAACTGAAAATTGAAAACAAAAGGCTATTTTTTCATTTTTCATCTTAATCTCAAATCCACAAATAGCTAAGACACAACTATGTGATCCAACAGGTCAGTGATCACAAACAAACATCCAAAATGGGTTCGAAATGGATAAAGCAGGCTAATATTTACCTGCTTTATCCATTTTAAGCCTGCTCAAATGTTTTGAGCTTTGGCTAAAGTCTAACTCTGTGACAGGAAACTTATTAGTTTCTGCCAACAAGATATCCAGCCACAGTTGGATTAGAAACTTGTTAATGGCCACAAATAGTTTTAAGCTACATTCTAAGGTGTATTTATCCAAATATTAGCAGATGTGAATGGATATATTTCAGACCATGTGTACAATTTGATTAGAATGTAAGACAGACCATAGATTTTGTTCACTCAATTCAAGATTTTTTTAAAATTATTAAAGATTTATGTTATAATACTAATCCCGTGTGCAAGAAAGAAGTGTTCAAATTGGACCAACTTAACTGTACATTCACGCTGATGATGAGTGCAGGTAAAGCTTTAGCTGGTACTGTATAGATTTAAAAGAAAAGTCACTGAAAAGAGTAACTAACCCTGATAAAGTGATATCCAAATGTAATAAAACAGGTCTCAATTACAGCAAGGCCTTGTGATCCATCACAAGCAATCTTTGCAACGACTTCCGTACCTGCACACACACCGACAAGCAGCTGCACTTTGTTCGGTCCCTTCAGCCATCTAATTCTGTTAACTTCTTCCTTCTCTGACTGGAGGAAGTCACATGCATCAAAATCAGCTTGCAAATGTAATATTTCTGGTCCCAGCGATGACATTTTCCATCTTTCACTTCATAGGTAAAAATTCAGACAAAAGTATTTCAAAAAAAAAAAAAAAGAAAAAAGAAAGAAAGAAAAAGAGCTGGAACACGACCTGGAACTCCTCTGACAAATGTAATATTAGGTTTTTGTTGTACAACTGCACAATGTTTTCCTGACATGTGGGATTTCTCGGTGCCCAGAAGTCTGATGGGACAGGGTGGTCCGCCAGAAATACAGACCGAGATGTGATCAGGGAACAAATGGAGCAACGCTGTGTTAAATCAGCCAAGTAATGGAGTCTTATTTGCTTTAGATGACTGGCATTGGCCCAGAGCTTGATTTTTAATGGCTACTTTGTTGCCCCTATGGGTATCAGCTGACCTGTAATGTCCAATCATACGCTGTGCAACCATTAAAAACAGACTCCTCCGCATTTTACTCTGCCGACGGTCTTCCAAATGCGGCAGCAACTTTCCGCACTGCCTGAGACTCCATGCTGTGCTCTGAGTTTCTGATGCTGCTGAGTTTACTGAGATCTGTGTTCATGCGTTTGTTTGCTGGAGGGTTTAATTCTCCCAGCCCAAATCTTCTTGCTGCTTGAATTTTGTTTTCTTTTGTTGAGGACTCCCACAAAGAGCACAGTCACTAAATATAACTGGCAAAGTACTTGTAAGTGTTGATCTGTGGATAGAAAGGTAAGCAAACGCAGACGAGTAAACACAAACTGCAACCAGATAAACTAAACATTATGTGAACATTTTGTAAAGCTGCATGTTCGGAATGTAGCCAAAGATTTGTCCCTTTTCAAGATCTTTTAGGCGGTAGAGTGTCTGGCAGAAAAGGCTTTAAAGCATTCATAAAACGTAAAATCCCTTCAACGTACTTTACATTTTGTCACACTAACTTCTAGACGTTTTATTACAGCTTTATGTAACAGACCAACACAAAGTAATGCATAAATTGAAAGTGGAAAGAATTTTTTTTACTTGGTTTTTATTAGTTTTTACAAATAAAGAAAATAACAGAAAATGAAAAAAAGTGTTGTGCGTTTGCCCCGAATCCCAATAGATGTTTGTTTCTAAGAGATGTGATGTTATATGCTTTGTTGTAGCACCCTCCTTCTTTGTAACTGGGTGCTGCTTCCCAGGTTTCACACAAATCATCATTTAGCAGTCCTCTTCAGATCTGTGACTTTGAAGCTTCTGGGCCTTTTAGCCATTTGGCTGTCATACACTGATTTGTTTCTGCAAGCCTGAATGCCATTTTCACTCTTTTATGTGACTTTTTGATCTGACATGCCTTTTGTTTTATTCCAGTTTTTTGCCATTTGTATACTTGCTAGATAGGTTACTTTTTTGTTAGTCTCTTTTGCCCCCCTAGACTGTCCAGGGGAAGTAGAAATTTGTATTAAACCCTTTCAGTCAAAACTTTGTAGGACCACCTTACAGAAAAATCACAACTGGATGTTTTTTGGGAGGGTTTTTACGTTTTGGGGTGATGTGCTGCGCTGGTTTTCCACCACATTGCCATGTAGGCCCAAAAAAAAAATAATAATTTTGGTTTCATCCACATGATTATTTTTTATTTGAAATGCAGACAAGGGAAACAATAATTTAATTTCAACCCCAGGAAGTTGAATAGGTTTAAATATATCGACATGGCACTGTAAAACATTCAAGGAGATGAATTAAATTGGTGTTACTTTTCTGTGAATTGGAGGTAGAACAACAGAGTGTGACTAAAAATAAAGGGAGCTATGACAGGAGAATACAAGTACTTAAGTAATAAATTACATAATTAAAACCATACAAATGTTTCATTTTAGCAGAAAGGGTCATTGAAGCAATATCTTTAACAGTAATCACTGATTTTAGTTCTTTGCCTATCTAAGCTGCCGATTAGGTGAAGAGAGGGGAGTACTTATCATGCCGAAGAGAGCATCTCACCAAAGCTGTGATAATAAGAAGGTTTTCTGGATTCAGCTGCAGGGATGGAGCAGATCACCTCGGCTCCGCTGAGGTCTGCCGAGTCCTCTTTTGCTGCCGCTTTCTCAGCAGGAGGGATGCGGATGATGGTGTAGAAAAAACCTGGAGAAATCCACAAGGAAACCCCCCACATTTTGTTACAACGCTTCCATGCACACATTTAGACCGACAGCATGGTGGATAAAGAGGTATTTTTTTCAGTGAGCTGCCCATCCAATTTGACTGAGACTGAGCTATTTCACACAAAATAATAATGTGCAAACCCTATAAAGATTTTCCCCAAAACAGAACAGCTACAATATTGACATTATCGGATTTTTCCTTGCAAAGCAATTAATACATTGTTAATTCACAAATAACTTTCCTTCCAATTTACAATTTTACATTATTCTCTGTTGGTCAATAACATAATATTCTAATAGAAGTAATAAAATTTTTAAATTTAATCGTCACATAATGCGAAAAGGTTCATCAATACCTCTGCAAGATACAGTGACACAGGAAAATAAGCATCTTTCAAAAAGGAGTACTTGCTTCACTTTAATGTTGAGATTGACAGGTTTAAATGGGAGGTTATGCAAACAGAAAACTAGGTCACCATCTCTGCTGTACGAATTGCCCATGTTGTATGTTGCTCCTTCACGGTCATAGTGTGGGTGTGCTGTGGCTGAGTTTACAGCAACATATTGAGTCCAGTCCACCTAACCATGAAATGACAATAAAAAATACATTTTAACCTTCATCCTTGTCACATTTTTCTTCAGTCTCTGACTTCTTATCAGCTCTCTGTCTCATAAAGAGACTTTGTTGAATCTTTAACAACCCACTTTCTCTTTTGTCTCCAAGGTTTGTGGATCCACTCGTCTCATAAAGTTGGTCTCTGTGCTGACATAGTAGTCTCCCTTGTACTTGACAAAGTTCACATTTGCATTATCTGTGGGTTCTGTTCACACATGCGGATGACAGGAACATACAGTGTTTCAAAACATTTTCGTCGTTCTCATGTAAGTCAGAGCAGAAAATACTCATCCAAACCAGTAGCTTGTTTTTCTTAAGTTTACGGAAGTTAAAATCGGAATTTTCATCACTCCTTCACAGAATGCATTAAAGTGTTTTCTTTTGCCTTTAATAATACTACTACTACTACTACTACTACTACTACTACTACTACTACTACTAATAATAATAATAATAATAATAATAATAATAATAATAATAATAATAATAATAATGGACACACACGCACACAGGCTTTCATTAGTATGTCGCTGACTTTCATTGCACTTCTTATGCAATCAAGGACAAGAGCAGTAAAATATAAATGCACATTCTTGTTTTCTCTGATTGTTTGATTTCTGCAACTCCTTTCGGGATTTGTCCTGGCTGCCTCGTTAGCAACATGTAAATGAAAGCTTTAAAACATTAACAAAGAATGTGTGAACCTCAGAACTATGTGCTTATGATTTGTTTTGATGTCGTTCATCCTGCACATTCCTGGGCCTGAACAAGTTCCCCCTGAGCACCTGAGGGCAGCCTAGCAATCTCTCACTTGTCTTCCTGGCACCACATCACATGTCAACAACTCATACTTTCAAATTATTTTTGCTTCCTTTTTTAAATTTCTTTTTTTTTTCTGAAGAAAGCTCTAAAAGTTAAAAGTTTCAAGAAGAACACTTTTTAATGCTCTAACATCATCAGAGAGAGCTAAGAGAGTGAAAGAAGTTGGCAGAGAAACTGAGAGAACAACGAGCCAAAATGAGGAGTAAACATAGGACTAACAGAAGAAATTAGGATGCAAGACAACATAGCTTGCAGCTAACAGACGTTTAATTAATAACTGCTTGCTTGTTCTTTGCTGGGTAAAATTTGATTTTCATGTATTCAGTAAAATTATTTGATAAACCGATTGAGTTTATGCAGCTGTCAGTAAACTTAATTTAAAAGCAGCAACAAGTTGAGCCGGACATTATATACTAGTGTTATTTCATTTTGGCGTTGTCTTATTTTTCATCTTCATGCTTTGAAGTGGCCTAAATCAGTTTCCAATTGCATTGGTCTGGAACCCTTCATCAAGTATAACATAGGATATTGGATATATGTAAGATAAACTGTTAAACTAGCAGTAGGAACAAGCAGAAAACAAGTCAGCAAGAAAAATATCTGGACTGATGCAATGTCAATAAAGATTTTTCAGGAGACTATTGAGACATGGTTAATTTTCAAAATGCCCATTTTTAATAAAAGGTTAATTCAAGCAGTAAAATGTTACATTTTTAAATTATTTTTTTTTTTAGAAAACCCAATTTAATTTCCTATCAGAAATAAGCTTCTAAAAATAATTTTACATTCAAATCTTTTGAGTGTATGAATAAATTTCTGCTAAACTGGAAGTCTGAAGCTGAAAGTTGAGTCACCATAGATAATATCGGCTTAACGTTTTGGGTTTTTTTTCTCTTTTTTTGTGATGTTTTGTGTTTTCTGTTTCAGTAATGTCAAAAATCCCCACAGGTTATCCCTAAAAACTTATTTAGTCTGTTTGGGTTTAAGTCTATCTCTGCATACAGCCACAGTCCAACAAACACAAACTATCATCTAAAAATAAAACTTACTCATTATGCCTTACCATGTGGCACTATGCTGCTAAATAATACACAATAACTGTATTTAATAATATCTAGGAATGTAAGCAAAGCATCTACTGGTGATCTAATCAAATTAATAGTGTAGAAATGCTTCCAACAGAAAAACTCTCAATCCCAGTTCTGGTTTTGGAATTTACAAACATTATTTGGAGCTTATCAGTATTGTCACAGGATGACTTCTTCTTGTCAATAATTTTCCAATTCTGGGAACAATAAAGTACATTTTAACATATTTATTTGTATTTTTGAAGTACTAACAATGTACTTATTCTAGCGAAACAAAAGTCAATTTGATAGCTTTTTTAACGGTCATAATTTCATGTTAACAAATTATCATTCATTACTAGACCATCTCGGTGTTGAAGTCACATTTCAAGCACAATGTAACTGCAAATGAGTCAATGAGAAAGAAATGATTTCTGCATATGCTTGTGAGCACAACCAATTAAACTGACCTCTTTTTCTATGCTGAAACGTAGCGTTCTGGACACGACTCCCACATTAAATTACTAAGAATTTATTCACTGCTGTTAATTCAACAAATGTCCTAAACTGGTTAATGTAATTCTATTGCAATGCAAATGATGCTGCATTTGTTCAAAAACTATGGCAAACTGCAAGGCAGCAAACACTTTCTGCATTTTTATTCTTGCTCAGTTCTGCAGCAAAAACTTGACCATTGAGATTTCTGGTGTATTCTGATGGTATCTGCCCTCTTCAGCGTGACAAAAAATTTTGTTTTTTTCATGGTTTACTTTGAACAGAAATGAGGAAAAAGCCTTTCCAACATCAGCAGTGTCACAACCCAGATCATCAATAATGCATAAGACTCGATGGTGTTGGTACAATACTGAAACGTTCACTCTTAGAGCTGCATGTTTCAAACAGAGTTATGAAATACATAAAGAAGTCATACATACGTGGAATCTGAAAACGGGAAAAGAAACGAGCAAATAAATTTTTGCAAGGGTCTGGCATGGCGACAGTCCCAAACTCTGAGACCACAATGCGGTTCTTCTCTGAGTTGAGGTTGTATGAATCACTGCGTAGGAACCGGCTGCTGTAAGTTACACTGCCCTCACAGATGTGAAACCGGTGCATCAAGGCCATGCCATCAAACCAGTGATTGTATCTGAAAGAGATAAAAAGCTATTTCATTTCACTGAAGTTATTTAGGTGAGATAAACTGGAGGATGCTACATGGGAAATACATTCCTTTACTGGGAAATCAACTCAACTGAGCTTTGAAAATAAATGCTTTGCAAGGCAACAGCAAATAAACCATTAGAATCAGTAATAAAAACGGTGACAAAACCAACTAATGGAAGAGAGACAAAATACATATTAAGACAAGTAAAACCTAAATCATGAAATGATGCGTAAAAGTATATTTTAGCAAGACAATGCAATGTCTGGTTTGCAGAAACATTGCATTGTGTGTTAACAATGCATCGTTTCTTTTATCATCTTTCTTTTATCAAAGAAAGATAAAAAAAAATTCAGTGAGCAGCAGTGAAAAGCAAAATGGTCAGAGGAGGCAGATTGATTTAGAATAATTGAAAAGTAACTATGGCTCAGATAAATACCTTTAACAACTAAGGTATGCAGAAGACCATATCTAAAGCCAGAACATATAAACAGTTGAAGCAAATTGACTAGAGTGCGAGAAGACCACACTAAATGCCATTTCTGTCACTGAAAGACAAACTAAGGCTTTTCACACTGGCTCATCAGAGGTGAACGGTAACAGATTCAAAAATGTTGCTTGATCTGACAATTCTGCTGTTAGAGTCACAATCTGCTGTAACCAAGTTAAAAGCAATTACCCATTTTGTCTTAACAGTTCAATTGGTGTAGAAAATAATTTCTTTTGACACTTTCGGCTCTTTATTACCACCTAAGCATTAGATATTAGATATAAAAGCATTAGATATTACTACTTACTGAATATTGCTGCTGACCATGCCCATCCCTTTATGACCATGTTTTTTCCATCCTCTAATGGGTATTTCCACCAGGATAAAGTATTTTATCACAAAGCCCAAAACATCTCAGGCTGGTCTTTTAAACATGCTCCCTGTTCTCCTAAGGCCTCCATAGTCAGCAGATCTCAATCCAGTTTGTGATGTTGTGAAATAGAGCACTCAAATATGTATGTGGCTGAAATCTGCAGCAACTGCTCTATGCTGCCATATCTATGTAGACCACAAGGACGTTTTCAAGACAAAAGGATGTCTAACCTGGATTAAGTAATGTTTACCTAACAAAGTGGCTGGCGAGTTTAGGTATTTCAGCTCTGCCTGGTTTAGGATGCAGAAATGCACAGAAAATTGAGTACATGATAGTTTAAAATAAGCCGATTTGTTTCCTGAGCCTTTTTAGGTAAGAAGAGCTGAATATCATCAACAAATCATCAAACATGTATATCTTATTACATTTACATAGTGAACTAATGCAACGTATGAGTGCGTTGTGTAACATATTCAAAGTGTTGAGTAAATACCTGTCTTCTCCAAACTCAAATTTCCCCGGACCATTTCTCAAAAAGCTGCCATTAATCCAGGCTGGAATAGTTCCCTTGGTGGTGGTGGGGATGGGGTCAGGGGTTTCCTCCCCTGAATGCACCAACGGCGCCACACTCTCCAGTCCACTGGCCTGTGGACATCGTTCCCTGCTGGGTACTGGCAGAGTAAAGAAAAAGAAAATCAACTTCAGAAAATATGAGATAGAGAACTGAGGAAATCAGGAAATCATGCAGTAGAGAATAGCTCCCCCTTTTAACAAAGTTTTCTCAACTGTTGTGCAGCTGCAGCATTAAATGATGTGAAGTGCTGTGAAGGTTGTATCTCTTTGGATTATTTTACAATTTGGAGATTCTTCTATACAGTGAAGTGAGATTATGCAAGAAATCCATGTGAGTACTGGATGAAATAGTGCAGAAGTGTCATCGGTAAATAAATCCATGGACTATTACATTGTGTTTTGTGTAATCATATAACAGTGACAATAAATATGTTTTAAAATTTGCACTGTGGTCAAGTGTTGTTTTTTTTTGTTTTTTTTTCATCTTGATATCAAACATTTTGATTCTAACGACTACAGAGGGTCTTAGCAAATCATTCTTGGCTCAGTAACAAACAGCAGTTATTGTAAAAGCCGCTACTTGTGTAAACTCACTTCTCCCTGAGGTGAAGACCTGAGAATCATAAAGGAATTATTTTCTTTGTTGTTGCGTTCCCTGTTCCTAACACTTCATTGCTTCATACTCTCCAAAACATTGGAACAATAAAAGATGTGCAAGTATATTACATGATTAGCAAATGCAAACCACTGAGGACAAACCGAAGCCCCATGCTGAGCATCGGTGAGAACGTTTCTCTGACAATGTAAATGCTATTGCAACCAATCAGGGAGTTTTGTTCATTCCAGTGCTACGAGTAAAACAGACAATAACAATGAGAGTGTGCAGCACAGAGATAATAGGCTTGAACATCTTTTTATGTGGACGGGAATTTGGAGTGTGATTACTGCCGCATTGCAAATGATATCTGAATGTGCGGTGCCATTTTTAGAGAGCTATGCCTGCAGTTTCTAACGCTCAGAAATGGGCGTATTGTGAACAAAGTGAGGAATGCTGACAACCTTGGAACTTAGAAAAATTCTTGAGCGTTTAAGTTGTTTTTATGTACAGTTTTTTTTTTCTTTCAATTCTCACAACTGAAACATTGATTTATTTCAGTCGTTCTTTTTTGTTTGTCTGTTTTCCTTCTGCACCAACCCTGTTTCTGCACGACTTTCTATCCAGCTTGCCATTTTCTCTCTGGTCTTTTCATTTTCACTCATCATAGACCTGTCTGTGATTCATTTTCAAAGAACAACTGAAAATGTCAAAAAGGTCTTAATGAGACATTGTGCAAATTCCTTTACCAGCTCTGATTCAGCTGGAGAGCTGGAAGAAAAGAGAAGTGCCAACATGTCTCATCATGAGTGCAGCCTTATTATTTATTTCTTTTTTTTTTCAATTTTCAAATGCAATAACATAGAATTACAATGTGCTAAAGTCTCACTATCGTCTGGTTTAAGTCTTTTGTGATGAACTCTAAGGATTGTTACATTTTATGATGCCTAAGAGTCCAAGGCAGCTTGACAACTACAAATAAATCCATGGTATGATTCCCTCTTGTGTGTTTGTCAATATGTTTCAGTTCTGATGGAGCAAGATCCACTCAGCCCTGCAGTCTACTTATGATCATAACACATAAAAGAAAACTCCAGTGAATAAAATTTACCTTTTAGCAGTAAAGCAAAATATAATATTTCCCATTTTAAAAGTCAAAAATTAGCCAAGAAAGCAATACTAGTTAGGAATAGCTGAATCTGCATGTGTACAGGCACATGGTCTTGTTAAATTTTAGAAATTAATATGTACTCACAGCTGTGTGTCTGGGACTCCGTGTTCGTTGACATGACTGCTAGCTATCTGGATTTCACCCGAGAAGCACACAGGAAATATACAAGCTTTGGAAACCTTTGAACCCTCATTTCCAATCCAGGAAGTGATCCAGGGCACTACACGGCACAAACACAGCTTACACACACGCATACACACACGTCTCACGAGAAAAGATCCAAAGTTGTTTATCACTGCATGTGACTTTTATATGTTTCTCCATGTTTGTTCAACAAGTTTAGATCTGTACAGACTTACATATTTTATCTACTATGAGAATATTCTGTGTCTGCAGCCTTGTGCAACCTAGAAATCTGTTATTTAGGTAAATCAAAGAGACAATAGACTATATTCTTGCCCAATAAACCTTTTTGTATATTTTGTTGCATTACAACAAACTCTGCCTAATTGAGACTTCATATGACAGACCATCACATATAAATGATAATTAATGCATATTTGGGAAACTTAAAACAAATCATGATCCTGTTGACTCACCCTGTTTTGAACATTTTCATATCTTTCTCCCTGACCTTTCCGTTCTGTTCCTCGGTCCGAATGATGCCGTGTGTTCACCAATGTTCTCCAACAAATCCCTGAGGCCGTTCCAGAAAAAAATAGCATTATTCTGAGACAAAATTAGAGACATTGAGACATCAGCCATAGGGAACATTTCGCAGGTAAGTGAGTTCTAAAAGCGATTTGTTGCACTGTATTTCTTGGGCTTTATGAAAGTAAAGACAATTGAATACATTCATGTTTTCCAGGCACTGTAAAGTGAAAGATTTTGATTGCTGCACATCCTTTTTTAAGCACTTTGTGAACATGTTTTACTTTAATATCTCAGTAATATCCCAGTGAGATACACTGAGGTTTGTGATTGTGATGTGACAAAATGGGAACAAGTTGAAGGATTATTAGTAACTTCACAAGCCAGTCGTGTCAAGTTTATTTGTGTAGCACATCTCAGCAATAAGGCAGTTCAAAGTGCTTTATATCATATAAACACAAACATAAAAAGTTACAAAAACATCTTACAGTCACCAATTTCTTGAGCCATCACCAAAATTATGGACAACAAATATGTTGCTCAATATTCCAAGCATTATGGGTTGGAAGCAATTTTAAACAGGTGGGGTTTTATTCTTGACTTAAAGAAACTACAGTAATTTGCTTTAGCTGTTTTGCAGTTTTCTGGAAGTTTTTTCCAGATTTGTGATGCATAGAAGCTGGATGCTGCTTCTCCATGTTTGGTTCTGGTTCTGGTTCTGGGGACGCAGAGCAGAACAGCATTCATGTGCATTCTTCTGATTCTTGCATATGTCATGTTCTGGCATGACATATGCAGTAATATGTTCTAGTTTGTACTCTTATAAACTCTAGTTACAAGTTTATGCTCCATACCAAAAGTACTAATTAAAAATAGCTGCAAGTCTCTGCAGAGGTTGTTGTAAATAATCTATTTTGGAGCATTGACAAATCTACCATAAACATGTTTTTTCTAGAAGCATATCTAAGCAGAAAAAAAACAAAACATTATGTATATGCGGTGACCACGCCCAGTCATTATTTTTACTCCTCTGGTACATTCTCTCTCTCTTCGTATGAAAGAAATAGAAAACCTGACAAGTATGCACAAGATCTGGAAACACTTGAATCATAATTTGTGCTTATAAAATGTAATTAAATTAGTTGTTCCCAGCCTGACAGTTCTGAGACAGGGGTAGCACAGAATTAGAGAGCAAAATGAAGTAAACATGTGCGCTGACAATCACAAAGAGACAGCAGAAAAGCATTCAGTCAAGATTAGCTTTAGTAGACCAGTGATGGATTTACTTTAGCTCCCTGGTGTTAAACATGCAGGCTGTGGTAAATAAGCCAGCTGCTGCAAAATGCAGCTGTGGTGTAGGAATTTAAACAGCACGGATGTCAGATGGCTCAGAAAGGGCCCTATATTAGACTGTGTGGCGGGACACCAGTGACTGTGACATGCAGGGGGAAATGAGGTAAAAAAAACACACACACACTCACAGTTGGAAGCAGCCAATAACACTGGCATGCCACAATAACATTTACACATATTGCAAAATCTTTCTCTTTTGCTGCATGTAGGAAATGGCAATGACCAGTGCTGGGTTTATTGCCGCAACATGATATAAACCAACCATAAACAGTGGTGTCATTCAGAGTTCAGCTGCTGTTCTGGTAGGGAAAACAGTCTGAAGTGTACCTGCTACAACTTCCCCGGAGGGCTTCAGTCACTGGGCTTTTCTGCCTGCTCAGTCAGGAGAACATGACAGACTGCCTCTGATACAACATATTTCACTGATAAGTAGCAGATTTACGAGATTAGAAGTTTTGACCTCAATAAAAGGATTTGGGAGCTATGACAGGTCAGGCTTACATCTTCTACAGCAAAACCGAATGAAGTTCATATCTCGCTTCATTATCTTGTGTCCATATCAAATTAATGAACACAAGAGCTTTAATCAGGAAACATTGGTTTGCTGGACACTGCCCTGTAAGAGGTTGGACAATGTTTTAGTGATTTCAAGAGACATTTTAATTAGATTTTAGTGAATTGCATATCACATCTGGAGACAAAAATGTGACTGCAAGTGTTCTGTGGCTTATGCAGCTTGAGAATGTATTCTTTTGGTAGAGCGAGTTGAAAAGATAATATCGAATAGATAGTTTTGCACACGACGAGAATAACATTTGTGCCCATTCTGTTTAGCAGCACATCTCAAATTGAATCAAATTCGATGCAGAGCGTCTGTGAGCAGACGTGTTTCTAGAAGAAAAACTCTAGCAGGTTTTCTTCCAGGATTGTTTTGTATTTCGATGCCTCCATCTTCCTACCAACCCTGACCGTTTTCCGTGTATCTGCTTAAAAAAGAAACCTCACACTGCCATCATCTTGTTTCACCATGGGGTTGGTGTATGCGGGATGATGTACAGTGACGCAACACAAAGCATTTTGCACTGATGCCATGCATGCAAGAAAGCAGAGTACACATGTGCCCATGTTGTTCCGGTTGTTTGGGTTTCTTTTTGCCTCTTTAAAGTGTTTTTCTTTCCTCTGAGAATTGGCTTCACTATGGAAACAGTAAATGCCCCTGGTAAAAAAAAAAAAAGAAAAGAAAAGAAAAAACCTTTAAAGGAAACGTTGAAAGCAGAGTTAGCCGTTTTAAATTTTGCTTTTTACAGAACCCCAGGGACTTTTTACAATCACTTCTGTGGTTCATTTTGTATCTTAATTTTACAAACTTGATTTTTTTTTTCTTCTTTTCTTTGTCAGAACAAATAAAAATAAACACAACATATACTGTATGTATACACAGAATACATATATGTTGTCCCTCTCCTTTAAATTGATGCAAATGAATTTGGTATCAAGGCAGATGAACTGTCCCATCTAGTGGTGAGTTGGGAAAATAAATGACTCATGAACAATCTGAGAGTCGAGTCTGCAGTCCAAAGTGATTTGACAAATTTCCCGACGAATTGCTTTGAATGCAACATTTACTTTGATCAATAAATTCGTTATTCATAAATTCATAAATTCATAAATTATAGCGGAATTGTGAAGATTATGAAGCAACATTTGCTGGCATTTACAGTTTTTTGTTTTTTTTTAAACATTCTCTCCAATGTTTGATTTTCTTCTCCATCATAGTCCTTTGCCACTATTGGTGGAGCATATTTTCACACAACCCCTGACAGATTTATTTTGTCTGCATGCTGAGGCCCCTCAGGCTTGTTACACCACAACAATTACCCTTTAATTTGTGCCTTTTGTCTTCAGGTCATCTGGATCAACAAAACAACCACCTGAAAGTTTAGGTCAGAATATTTTGTGGGACATCCAAATATGTGCGACAGAGAAAATGACAGATGAATGTGAAATGTGATGAGTGGAAGGTTTTGTCACACATATGGTGTCCTGACACAGCAGAATTAGTCGCGCCACTGCATGTGTTAAAGTATCTACACATTTTCTGCATCAACAAAACCATCTGTTGTTCATTGTTACCGTGTAATTTTTTAGGAACACTTTTTCATAGTGCAATTCTTAAAACAAAAAACAAAAAACACTTTAGCGCCAAGAATCCAGATGCTGACTTCCCATGCTGTTACGTAAGCATTTAATTCCAGGTGTTTTGTAGGTATAGCAGGAAGCTGAATACTGAAACTTATCTTTGGTGCATATAAAGAGCCAGCTGCATTTTAAACACTCATAGTATGAATATATTTATGTCCAAGTTCTTAAAAACAATGTTACCTATGCTAAGGTTAGTGATTTAGGGTTAATGCTGCAGGAAGGTCATGGGAAATGTCCCAGAAAATACACCTGTGTGACATAAACTCCTGGCCTGCTGCCATTGGTCCATCGACAGCCCCAGCAGGCCACCACAGACCAATTGGAGAGCGTGCTGCTGTGTTCGGAGAGAGAGCTGCCTGAGGTGGAAAGTTTAAAAGAGAGTGTGTGGGTCTCGCCGTCCCTCAGCTGAAGCATCAATCAACATGATCCCCATTGTGCTGGCCTCAGTGCTCATTGCTGGTGGTAAGAACATCTGGAATATTCTATTTCTGTGGTTAATTGTTTCTCTGTGTTGCATTTGCTCATTAGCACATAGTGAGCCGGTCCTTTGTGATTCTTTGGTGAGGAGAAAAATGTTGCACTCTGCTTCGGAAGATATTTAAATATATGTGTTTGTGTAATACCTGCTCCTTTTCCTTTCAGCCCTTGGGTGCGGCACTCCTCCCATTGAGCCCCTGACTTCCCGTGTGGTCAATGGAGTGGATGCCAAGCCCCACAGCTGGCCCTGGCAGGTATGCTGATGTGCACATCTGTCTGTGTTTTTATGTTCACTTTGATGACTCTCCGGGTTGAGCATCTGGCTATCGGATGACAAACCCAGCGGCCGTTGAAAATCCAGCAATTAAGCAGGGCTTTTTTTAAAGCGTTAAATCAGGAATCCCTACCATCCATCTTAAGAAGGACAGCCCACCTCTTTGTGTATTGTTTTTCTCGTGTCCCGTTTTTAGATCTCTCTGCAGTATGAAAGGGATGGTGAGTGGAGGCACACTTGTGGAGGATCTCTGATTGCTGCCAACTGGGTCATGACTGCGGCACATTGCATCAAGTACGAGAAGCTGAGGAGCACAAAGAATGAACTCAGGAACACAACCATCATTGCACAATGCTTGCCTATTCTGTATTTGTTCTATGCAATGCTGCTTGCTTATTTGCGTCACCAAATTTTCCTACCAAGAAAAAAATATTTTGGAACTTGTAATCGCAAATTCAACTCATCATCAAAGTTTATCTATCTAATCCTCCACACAAAAGCACAATCAGACCAAATTAATCAAATCATTCAACTGTTTAATAAACCCTCTGTCTGGTTTGCCTTGGGCCTCAACAGTCTGTTTTCTCTCGCAGTACCGACTTCTCCTACAGGGTGTTTGTAGGCAAACACAACCTGGTCGAAGAAGAGGCTGGCTCCAAGGCCATCCTGCCTGAGAAGATCTTCGTCCATGAGAAGTGGAGCCCCATCTTTGTAGCCTTTGGGTAAGAAAAACAAAGACAGCATCCATGAAGAAAAACACAAACAAAGAATAAACAAGGAAATGATTGTGATCTCGTCTTCTTTTGGTCAACTCAGTGAAGAGAACTTAGAGTAAAACTAGATTAATTTACTAAATTTACTAAAGTTCATGTTTCTGAAACTCATATAAAATACTGTATATAGAAAAATTCAATTAGTGAACCAAAACTGAGTGTTTGAAGCACAAGACAGATATTTTAGCTTCCTCTCATAGGGAGATGGACTTACCATCATTTCTTGAAATAAGATTTTCTCTACATAAACATCAATTAGGTATATTCACATACTGCAATGTCTTCTTGTAACTATGATATCTGAGCTACTGAATCTATCATACATTTCTGGATCTTTGAGTAGTGCTTTCGTTTAACAACTAAAAGACACTTAACTGATATAATTTCCAAAACTCTTAAAGTTTTCCTACTTTGAGCAAATCTGGAGCTGCTGTTTGCTGTCTTTACAAAACAGCTTTTTATTTGCTGTTCTGGGATGGAGTTTCAAGTATTTCCAATGATAACATAAAGCAAACATACTCCGAATACCATTCTTTATCTATTTTTTTCATTCCAGTTGGTGCAACATAGTCCGAGCATAATGCTGGAAATTTTGATTTAGCCGGCGATGAGAGGATCAAATGAACTAACGAGTCAGTTAGTAAATGTGTTTTCAAGAAACTTAGATTCCAAAAATGAATTGATTTCATTAGAATGTAAACATACAAATATTTTCATTGACAACTATGGCTAAGATGTGTTGTTTATTGGCATTGACTACCTTAAGATTCAAAAAATAAGCTTGTTAGCAGGTTTGACATTATAAGCTAATTAAGGCATAACATGCTAGCAAAATTATAATACACTTTTAAAACAAAGTAGTAAGAAACAAACTAAGTGCCTAAGATTAGAACAGGGTTCAAAAACAACATTGGTGCTACTGGTAAAGTAATTAAATCTGGATATAAACTTTAATATTATTCCAACATGTAATATACCTCAGATAATTATGAAACTTCTCATGTTTTGAAAAGTTGCTACATTGATTAATTGATAAAACATTTAATATTAAGATGTTAGCCTTGATGTTCTCCGCTGAACATCACACATCACCTTCATGAACCGCCCTGGAGAGAACCAACATCTTCAGTAAGATTTAAATCAAAGTATTTGATTAGTATTTGAAAAATAATATTTTTGCAATTTATTGATGCACTGACTTCCTCACCTTGATTTTCAGTATCTTAGGTTGGGGAAGTCGATCCTCCCTAAGCCTTTGTCTCTCTATCTGTCTTCTTTGCAGTAATGACATTGCCCTGATTAAGTTGTCCGAGCCAGTGACTCTGAGTGATCAGGTGCAGCTGGGATGCATCCCCACTCCTGGCACTTTGCTGACCAACCTCTACCCCTGCTACATCACTGGCTGGGGCAGAGTGTACAGTAAGTTCTTCCTCTGTTTATGTTTTGGCTGCATTCCTGAAAACTCCTCGTATCATTTCCATTAGCATGTTTGGCCAGTAGTTAGCCACAGTGGCAGTGTTCACAAACGGTTAGGGTTAACCGGAGCTATTTGGGAAGTTGGGAAGAAAATTACCTGCATAAGATTTGAGCTGAAACTTTTCAGCAGGGGGATTACTTCTAAATTGAAAATTTGGGTCAGACTGTGAGTTTGGCTCTCGGGGAGCTCCTGTAAAGCAGCTTTGACAGCCAGCGAGTTTATGTGTATGACGGTAATAGACTCTGCCTGTGTGTTTTAGCCGGAGGCCCCATTGCTGATAAGCTGCAGCAGGCTTTGATGCCTGTGGCTGACCACGCCACCTGCTCCCAGTCTGACTGGTGGGGCATCGCTGTTAGGACCAGCATGGTGTGCGCCGGTGGGGATGGAATTGTTGCTGGATGCAACGTAAGTCTGTTGCACTGTTTGAAAATGTGGATGAGGAGGGAGATGATTATTTTAGCAGTTATGTGTTTTGAGTTGCTTTGTTTATTCCTTCAAAACGCCTGATCGGTGATTAGACAAGCTGTTTTTGAAGGCACACAAAAAGTAAACCTACAAAGTGATCCCACTGAAATGAAACAGAATAATTTTCCCCTCAAAGTTATTTTTTGTGGCGTGACGCCAAGAATCAACAAATGCTGTTCTTGTGTCCCCATGTCCTGCAGCATTCTTCATGAATCAATGATTTTGATAGTGAATTCCCCTGTTTTCTTGTTCTTTCTTTCTCTCTCTCTTTCTTTATTTCTTTCTCTCTCTTTCTTTCTTCCTCTCTCTCTTTCTTCCTTTCTTTCTTTCTTTCTTTCTCTCTCTCTCTTTTTTTCTTTCTTTCTTTCTGGTTGATCTTCTGGTCGCTCCTTCAGTTGAATAAAATATAGACCCTCTTTCTGAATCTCCTTGTTCAGGGTGACTCTGGTGGCCCTCTGAATTGTAAGAACGCTGAAGGCGTTTGGGAGATCCATGGCATCGCCAGCTTTGTGTCTGGCCTCGGCTGCAACTACGAGAAGAAACCCACCGTCTTCACCAGAGTCTCGGCTTTCAACAGCTGGATTGACCAGGTAAAAAAGATGGCTGATGTATTCTTAAAACTACATTAGAATTCATG
Organism: Gambusia affinis; assembly: GCF_019740435.1. Classification (NCBI taxonomy): domain Eukaryota; kingdom Metazoa; phylum Chordata; class Actinopteri; order Cyprinodontiformes; family Poeciliidae; genus Gambusia; species Gambusia affinis. The sequence continues at coordinate 12,732,813 of NC_057870.1, forward strand.
TTGGTATTTCTTGGGAAAATTTAAAAAGCATTGACAGAATGTATTTTAAAAAGAGGGATGCTTTCCACTGCATCAGTCTGAGCCCCAAAAACAAACTTACCAATCATCTGTTGTCTTCTTCAGTACAACAGTTCCATTAAGTTGTAATAATAATAAAAAGAAAAACACAATTGTTGCATTGTATCAAATCCATTGTTTAGAGTTCATAATTATTATAAAATAAATTACCAATTTTTTTTTTTATCCTTCATTAGCAATATCTTATAGGATAATTGCCAATCCCAAGTTGCGTTAGAGAAGCACGAGGAAGCGTAAAGGAATGTTTCGGGATTTTGGAAAGGAAGGGTTTTTTTATGTTAAAGAATTAATATCTTAACTGCACTAAAGAACTCTGAGTATTTCCACCTTGTGGATTATATGAATACTTACGTAAATGGGATTTCTTGGTTTTCTATTTTTGATAAATTTGCAAAATATTCAAAAACTTTTTCCCAAGTTGCTGTACTGAGGTAGTTGTGTGTAGAATTTTGATGGGATGGCCTAATTTAGTACAATTTGGAATAAGGTTGAAACATAACCAATGAGGAAAATGTGAAGTGCTGAGATTACTTTCTGGATGCTCTCCACCCCACACCTCAATACTTGCTTAGGTGTCGAGGGACAATTTAGACAAATATTTCATTTAACAAATGCTCACTGGGATTTTAACTTCTTTTAATCTTTTAAGAGAATCTCTCTTGAACAGAGTCTGAACAATTCTTTTAATGTTTTATGTTTTTGTCTGTGTTTTTGCAGGTGATGCTGAACAATTAAAGATGATATGTCAATAAAGGTTCCCAAAAATATGCAGTTGTCTTAAGTGGGTTGCTTGGCTTAAAGTACATTTAGTAATTGCAAATGCATATCCAACAAGACCTAATGCATATTCAAGTATTTATTCCTTAGACTTACCATATGCATTCATATTAAATTAAATGAGCAGCAACATGTTCTGGCTTCTCAGAAGCTGAAACAGTATCAAGAACTGCCCAGCAGGTGTCCTCACAAACTCATGATAGAGAATTGCTTCTGACAGCTTCCCCAATCTGAATTTTGTGCATAACAACCAATGTTTCTGCATGGAAAAACAGCACCAGCAAACAAATGTGACTCCCATAATATATATATATATTTTTTTTACAGTATTAAAAAAATGAAACCGCAGATTCAAATTAAACTGTCAGATGAGATGCCAAGTAACACTGAGTTGAATAAGACTGTGAGCATCAAAAAGGAGTAGGAGATACACATCTAATAATCATGCATGAAACTGACCTGCTTTGCCTCTGTACCCTCTCCCATCCCCACAGCTTGGGTTGCTAGGTTTATGAAAACCGCAATATTCTACCGCCGAGGAGAATATTTCCTCATGATGTCCGCCATCTAAAAATGCAGAAGCCAGATATGACAAGGTTGTGATTAATATTTCTATCTTTTCTTACTTTTTATTTCTTCCCATATCAATGCTGTAATGAGATGTGGAGGAAAGAGTAAGTGGGGTGAAGACTGGAAAAGAAATAAAATTGCCTCTCTGCTTTCTTCTCTCTCTCTATATATATATATATATATATATACCATGTATATATATATATTTCTCTATCTCTCTCGCTGTAAAATATTCTGCAAAAATACACACAGGAACACTTTAAATGTGCTGGAAGCGTGGAAACATCTTCGCTGACATGAGATGTAGTGATCACACATGACACATCCTATTTGAGTGAGTAATAATGGTGCTCTGTGTGCGGTGCATGTGTCTTTACAGTGCAGTACATTAAGAGCAGCCCCAAGAAGATGCATGAGGGCATGCAGCTTCTCTGCATGTCCATTATAGTACATCCCCCGTCTAGTGCATGAACCCATATGTTTTAGGTCATTTTTTCACATGACAGAAGGAGGATTCTGTGGAGCGTCAGCCTTTGACCGTGTGACGCATCCTCCATCTAATGTACCCCTGACATACATAGTTTTATTAATGGAAATCTTTAATTTACTTATTTATTTCAATGCATCCACACAAAACAGAGCGCAGTGTTTCCCATTTGGTTTATTTTTACATTTTGTGACATAACACAAAGTAGCACACATACATAAAGCAGAGAGAAATTGTTACATGGTTTTTGACCTATTTTACAAAAAATTATCTAAAAAGAGTGGCCTGAATTTGTATTCTGCTGCCTTTATTGTGATAACCCTACCTAAATCCCAAGAAAACAAGTTGTAAAAGACTTGTACGTAGCTTAATCTCAATTTAAATCTGGGAGATTTGTCAGAGAACATGTGAAGAGCATTATGAAGACCAAAAGAATTACCTACAGGTGACCTGCTGGTGTAAGACTGTGGGGATGCTTTTCTTTGGCAGGGACAGGGAAGGTGGTTCACACACAAAGGTGGTGGTTGATGAGAAAATGAAGCAAAGCTGCAAACAGGAACGTTTGGGGAGGGAATAAACTCTTAAAGGCTGCAAAAGACTCGAGACTCAGGAGGAGATCCGCCTTCAAGCAGCACAATGACAGAAAACATCCGCTAGAAATACGCATTATTTTTGAAAATGTATTACTCAAAAATGTATTACTGAGTCCAGTAAATCCTTTAAATGTTATAACTTTGTTGGATTACTAGTGCTATTCATTGCAGTTAGATAGGGAAACATGTAATTTACAGCCTTTTAGCGTAATTATAGTGACAAATAATTTAATAACCTATGACAATAGGCACAAGGCACTAAGTATAATAGCCCTATAATTATCTATGCTCATTAAACTTTGAATACAATTTATTGCAGTAACACATAATACTCTAAATTCTTGAATTTAATTAGATGATTTTAATTTCATACTGCATTTCATTACATTCATCAGGCTTATACGTCATCAGGCAGCTGTTAGAACGATAGCCACTGCATTCATCTTTAATTGAAGCCATTCAGCTTTTAAAACGTTACGAACATGTGGGGTATATGAGCCTCCTTGATGAATGTGCAGGACCTGTGCCCCAGTGAAGCTTCTTTCTGGTGTGAGCGCTGGGAATGACGATGCGGCCTTAAAGGGAAGCTTTGTCTCTGCCTGAACTCAGGGTCATGGTACTCCCTTCTCCTTTTCCACTCACACACACACACACACACACACACACACAACCCTTTCTCAGCCTCTGTGAGGACAATTGGAGCTTGCAGCCATTTAGTCCAAATTAAACTCCTAATATAATTTAACCCTTGCTCCAAAGTCAGACATAAAGCAATTTAACCAGTTTGAATAAATAAATTGTGCAAAATCTCCTTATTTTCTGAAAACATCCAGTACCTCCCAGTGTCTGAAACTAGAACGGGTCCCTACAAAGATGGATGTACGACTACACACACATACAAAGAAGTGTGGGACAGAGCTGAATTCCCCAGGGACACCCCGCTGTTGTCCTGAATACTAATGAGGAAAATGGGAGGCAACAAGTGTGAAATTCCAACAGCAGCTATTCAGCTTTAGGGGCCTTGTTTTGGATGATACAAAGCAGAGCACAAGATGGAAGATAGAGCAACTCTGTTTGGACATTAAGCTGTTTTGGTTAAAAATAAAATAATTAATTTGCTCTTATTTGGGCACAATCTTAGTAACACACGCATTAAAAAAACTAACTTCCTATTCTCTGTTCAACATTCACAAAAGATGTTAGTTCACTTTGCTCATGTGAAAAAAAATGGTACCTGCTGTTGCTCAGTTCATGTCTGTAAATTCAATTCAATTAAAATTCTGAAATGCTTTATTAATCCCAAAGGTAAATTAAATGTTCTTGTCTCTTGTAATGTCCAAGATTCCTTAAAGAGTAGTTGAGGAAAGTGATGGCTGTGAACAGGTATAGGATCTCCTGCGGCTTTCAGTATTACAGCAGATCTGAAGAAGCCTCTGACTGAAGACACTCTGTTCTTGTCAGACAGTCTCAGAATACCAATGTTTTCATTTTAGGAAGAATCCTTGGTAAACGTCTTGCTTATTATTATTATTTTTTTTACTTCTTTACTGCTGTGATCTGTGTTGCTTATTTCAGTAGCAACATTTATGCTGCACAAACAAAATGAATTTATTCATGACAAAACTGTCAAAATAAAATTATATTCCCACCTGAAAAGATTGTAATCTCCCTGCAATATTTTAACGTTTTAGTTATGTGAAACGTTTGATGACAAATATGGACTTTGTGGTGAAACAAGGCAAAGGAAAAACTGTTATCTATTAATTGCTTGAAAGCCACTTCTGCTACCCAAAGTAAATATTGTTCTCATGATCAGTTTTGTTTATTTACAAAGGGAACATTGCGTAATAACGAAGAAACAGAAGTTTCTTTATATGCCAGTTTGTAGACCAAAACTAATTATGTCCTTGTCCCTCATTATATGGTGTACATAATTCACAATTACAAAAAACTCTGCACATAATACAAATTCATCATAAATAGACTGAATGTGGATAGTGCTTCTCCAGTGACACCTTCATCTGAAGGCACACTGCACAAATTGCGACATTTACTTAGCATGATGTAAAACCAAGGGTGTAAGAAAGCTAAAACACTTTCTCTGAGCTGTCTGTTTGCCTTGCATTATTAATGTTGATGGGTTAAACTGTCGCAATGACCTCTGGCGAGTCACAGAGGTGAAAGGAAAGCCCCTGATCGGATGTCCTTAAAGCGTCTGTAAATAGAAAGAGAGTAGCAAGAGACTGAGGGAGGGACAGAAGAGGAGAGGCGGGGGATAATGATGATGATGATGAGCCACGGTGACAGCAGCGTCTACTTCTGCCGCCTCTTTTGCGTCTGTCAGCAGTCAGGAATTGACCGAGGACACCGCGTCAATTTGACCCGACTAGGGCAGTGAGAGACCGGCATCATTGATCTGCAGAAGTCTTGCGAAACGGGCGCTGCGTGTGAGCGCGGGAACTTATTTTAAGCCAAAAGTTTTTGCGTCGTTGTGGAGAAAGAGAAGTTCAGCGATTGTTCGTTTGCTTAGTTGTTGTTTTTTTGGTTTGTTTGTTTGCTTGTTTGTTTGCTCCGGGATTAGGATCTGAGCGTGGAGGTGTAGCAGCCAAATCCGTGGGGAAGAGACATCAGAGAGGACAACCGGGTGAGCTGTGAAATGTTTGTTTTCAGTCTGAATGCAGCCGCTCGTTGTTGGAGGGACAAACACACAGGGACCGATTTGAAGAAACCCACTAAATAGACGATGTGGAGTGGCCAAAAAGCTCACGAAGTTAAAATAAGTCATTAAGAAATTATTCGTACCAGTCACAGTTAAACATACATACATAAATTTTTGTCAAGACTTTATGAAATATATGATAAAAAATTTGTGTGTGAAATTCAATTAAATTAAAATGTCATATTTTATTGTTATGTTTAATTAGTACATTAAATACTTCTTGTGACGTGTTATGCCTCAACATCAGAGGTCACCACAGATCACTATCACACACAAACAAGAAATAATTAGCAAAATAGTGACATCATTAAATATGTTTTCTTAACTCTTTAATATTATAATTAGATAAATATTGATTTTACTGATTTTAAATCTATTTCCTATTTTTGATCATTTATAACACATTTCATGCACCATTGAACTGTGGTACTTTCAGAATGGCATGTATCAGCAACATATATCAACCAAATACCACATATAAAAGTGATATAAGTATGACTTGTAACACCTACAACAAAAGGTTTATTGCTTTCATGTATTCCCTCTTTTTTCAGAGCCAGAGAGATAATACTCTTTTTCTTTTCATCAGTTTATAGTTTGAACTGCAAACTATAAACTATGGGACTGTTGTTTTCACATAAAGCAAAAGTACAAGTTATATTTAATTTTCTTTATTACAGTTTCAATAAAATTCAGCTGGGATCTGCATACTTTGAATTGCATTAAACTCTGTAACATTTACAGCCTTGACTAATTTGCTCTGCATGTCCCCAAATCTCCCTTAAACAACATACAACAGTTTAAAGGACAATAAAACAATGTAGCTTGAAAGAGCACAATGAAACAAGAACCAACAGCCATCGTGGGCTGGCTGCTAACAATGACAACAAGCTTGGTCAGCTGATTCCAACCTCCCAGGCTGGAATCAGCTTCAAGCCCTCAGTAAATAATTCCTCGTATTAACGGACATGAAAAGCTGCTTGACCGAAAATGGTTTTCACTGAAAGGTACCAGTTCTTTCTGCTGGTTACTAAACCTCCAGATCTAAGAGAACCAATCAATCAAATTCAATCAAATTTTACTTGTATAGCACATTTAAGCAGCAAGGCATTTCAAAGAGCTTTACATCATAACAAACACAAAAACACAAAGTCATGCAACATAGAATCAACAATCAAAACTTTACATTAAGTCAGGTTCCATTATTAAATTTGTAGTTGATTACGTTTCAAATACAACTCTAAACAAGTGGGTTTTTAGTCGAGATTTAAAGGAAGTCAGTGTTTCAGCTGTTCTACAGTTTTCTGGAAGTTTGTTCCAGATTTTTGGTGCATAGAAGATAAATGCTGCTTCTCCTTGTTTGGTTCTGGTTCTGGGGATGCAGAGCAGTCCAGAACCAGAAGACCTGAGAGTTCTGGAAGGTTGATACAACAGCAGCAGATCTTTAATGTATTGTGGTGCTAAACCATTCAGTGATTTATAAACTAACAATATTTTAAAGTCTATTCTTTGAGCTACCGGGAGCCAATGGAGCGACTTTAAAACTGGTGTTATGTGCTCTATCTTCCTGGTTTTAGTGAGAACGCGAGCAGCAGCATTCTGGATCAGCTGCAGCTGTTTTATTGATTTGTGAAGACGCCGTTACAGTAATCAATACAACTGAAGATAAATGCATGGATGAGTTTCTCTAGATCTGGCTGAGACATTAGTCCTCTTATCCTGGAGATGAAACCACAAGGTCATCTAAGTTTGACCCTTTAAATAATATAATGATATTTTACAATACTTAGTCAGAGTTTCTCTTTAGCAGCTTTATTAAATAGTTGTTCTCTGAAAGAGTAACTATGATGCAAGGTCACCCACCTGCTCTTCACCCACATGGGAAAAGTTAAACCCCCTAAAACACGCAGTCTTTGGTCAGTGTCTCTGATGCTATTTAACAATCATGTTAAATATCACCAAACCTACTATTTAAAATGTGTTCAATTTTGTCTTTCAGAAGCAATCACCCTAATTATCATCTTCACATATCAACCCTAAGTCAGGTAGTTCACTGCAGGTGACACATTGATATGCACAAGTACTAACCTGCCTTACATGTGGTCACTGTGAACATGGTTTGTCTTTGCATGCAGAGTTCACTTGCATTGTTCAGCAAACAAGCACGTTGGTGCATTACACAAGCTGCATTTGCATTGGATTTTTTTTTTTTTTTTTTTTTTTTGCATGTGAGCACAACAGGGTTCTGTATCAGACAGTGACACTATTCATACACTGAGGCTAAATCTCATACTCTTGTTGGATTACAATGTTTTTGATTCCCAGTTTCAGACGGTCGCTGCAGCAGAGCACAGTAATTACATAACACTGGGTTCTATCTTTGTATTGACTGTGGCCTTAGGGAGTGTGTTTACACGTGTTGGAGGTGGTTCAGTTAAATCCTGTGATCCTTGAGCCTTTAAATCAAGGCTTCCAGGATTGCACTATGTTAGCACCATTCATATTCCAATGAACTGACTATAAGGCTCTTGGCTGCTAAGATTAAGATTGTCCCATCAGTTTTGGTGTGAGGCCTTGTCTTCATTTTTGTGGGTATTCTGTTTAGGTTTGGATGATGTGAAATTCAGATTTATTAAATATTTTTTCAGAACCTAAACCTGGTAAATGTCTCCACACCTGCTTTCCTGATCAGTCTGGCTTGTTAGTTAGATTTTGTGATTTTGTTTGCTCAGTAATATTTTCTGACAAACCTCTCAGACTTTTATTGCACGGCTAGATTTATATCGAGACTAAATTTTACACACGTGGGCTCTTTTTACTGACCATGAGAGAAAAGAAGTCTGAATACAAACACATGCCATAAAATTTTTGTTTCTAAAAAGAAAAAAAAAAAGTGGAAATTAGTATATGTCTAACTTTGTTTACTAAGTGAAGTCTGAGGGCAACAGCTTGAACTGGATTTGATTCAGGGGTAAAATAAAGATTGTATCACACTGCACTAATTTGTGTCGGTATACAATATATTATTACTATATTCAATATAGTACTGACGTTTGTAACATAACAAAATGTTGGAAAGTTCACGGGGTGTAAATACTTTTGCAGTGCTTCGTAAGAAAGCGTTATTTTTCTTGCAAGTGGAAGCTAATGAGCCTTTCAATGATTCAAACATGAGCCACAATCACTTTGGGAAGTGTGCATCTGGCAATGGTGCTATAATTTGAGATCACAAATAACTCTGGGACTCGCCTTGTCGTGGCCCAGTGACTGCTTGAAATTAAAATGAGTGTGCAAATAGCCCTCTGTTCTAACATATTTCTCAGACTCATTTGATTTCTCTCACCTGAACGCTAACATGAACACTGTTCCTCTTCACCTTCCTCTGTCTAATGTCTAATATCGGTCACATTCCTCAAACCGGCTCTAATTAACACGGCTAACTCCTCCATATTTAATGTTTTCTGTCCAAAGGGTTACAGGATGTTTTTAAAAACAGGTTGCCAAAGTGTGAGGGCAGTTTTACTGACAGTAATGTCACTTAGTGATTATGGGGGCAATTTCCCCTCCACAATAGTGCCACCAGCATCCTGAGAGGGGACCCATCTGCTCCAAACACAGAGCAAGTTTGGGAGCTGGCAAGCAGATCAAATGCATCACTGCCACCTTGTACAGCTTAGTGATCCATCTTTATTTGGCCTGGTCATAAAATGCCTATAAAGGGAAGGATAACTTTGAAATGACTCCTCAACAGCAGGAGACGACTTGGACTGTGGCAATATTGCCACCAGTTGGGGAGGAAAAAAGGAATCTGAGATCTCATTAGAAATGCATTAGGAGAGCAGAGAGAAAAGGCTGAGAACCGAGGAGAAGAGCAGGATTTTTTTCTTTTTATCTGTTGAACTCTTAAGTAGGGAAATATTCACACTTTTAATCTGGTTGACACCCATCCTTTTTTCTCTGTCATTGCATTGTTTTTTTTTCTCACCTTTACAACTCACTTGCCGATTTAACATCAGCCACAAAACAAATGTATTCCGACGTGTTTTTTTTCTGAAAATTGTCATTCAGAACAATTTATGAAGAAAAACGTCTCCATTGGTTTAATAACTTCCTTACTCTCATATAAAACTGAAAGACTATACATATATTAAATATTATGTTACATTTTATAAGTTTCTTTAGGGGTTTGTATCTGACACTGAAAGACTACCTTTCCCTCTAAAAATAAACCTTGGTAATATAACCTACTTTTACAGCCGTGAAACAAAATGTAGGTTGCTCCATATAAAAGTACCTGTTAAGAATAAAGCCCCTGCACTTCATGACTAACCCATTAAAGGGAAAGTAATCTTTACCCGAGGACTTAGCGCATTCATGTGACAGGCAGGTTTACTGTTGCCAAGTGTGTCACTTCCACCCAGTGCCTTTAAAAGTCTTCACACTTCTTCAACTTTTCCACTGCTTGCCAACCATAAAGTTTAACGTGTTTTCTTCGGATTTTCAGATCGACCAGTAGAAGATAATAAAATAATTCATGCTTTTCAATCATTTTATTAATAGAAATTTCAATGTTAAATCCATCATTAGAAGATATCACGTTTCAGATCTACTAGCACGTGATCTTCCGCATAAACCCACTTAAGGAGTGGATTAGTCAAGAGGACCAAGGTAACAACAGGAGAGACTGCAGAGATGCACAGTTTGAGTGTCCAAAACTATTTATTATTCACTTCGCAAAACTGGTGTAGTGGCTAGAAGACAGCTAATATAAAAAGCCTCTATAAGAAATCCCTTTCGCAGTTCGCCCAGCGAGATGAGAGGCATAGTAATTATGTGAAAAAAAAATTTCTCAGGTCAGATGAGACCAAAATTGAGCTTTATTAGCCAACTTGAAAAGTCCATAAAGGGAAGAATAACTTTGAAATCACTCATGAACAGCAAGAGATGACTGCTGCAATATTGCAATACTGCACATCTACCTGAACACATTATTCACACAATGAAATATAAAAACAACATCATGCTGCAGGGATGATTTTCTTCAGTAGAACTAGAACTATAGAAGCCTGATGATACCGGAAGACAACCGGTTAGAAGCTGCAAAGGACTTGAAACTGGGGTGGAGATTGTTAGAAAACCTGTATTTTATTTTCTTTCTTTGAACTTATCATGCTCTTGGTCTTGCTCTGATAAGTTTTTCTGATCAGTCTGGTAGATAAATTACTGTTACTTATTTGAAAAGTTTCCAATGCTGGAGGTTCTGAGTTGGGAAAATGACTAATCTTAACATAGATACATTGAACAGACCCCAGGTCACAAGAAAAACTGGACCTGGCAAGGATGGAGCCCACAATAAGAAGAACACTGCACCAAGAACTTAACACAACTTTTAACATCATTGTTAAAGTGATTACTAATTACGTTGCTTCCTCTTCCTTATTGGTCTTGGTTGCAAGAATACAAAGATGCTTAGACATCTTGGTCTCTAGTGGAAGTTTTCTTTTTTCTCCTTCTTTTTTCTTTTTGGTTGCTGTTGTAATATTTCAGTAGTCATGCCTTCTCTGCAGTACAGTCACTCTTACCATACAGCCAGAGCTACAATGGAATGATTTGGATCAATGCAATGCAAGATCGAACATTACATTGGCTTTGATTTAATTCCAACCGAGAGAAGATTAATGCTCTCGGATCCATCCAACCTGACTAAACTTAACTTATTTTCTCAAGAAGCGTGGGGAAAACCTTTGTTTTGGTTTGCGAAGCTGCTGGAGACTTGGAGCTGTAACTGCAGTGAAAGGTGATTCTATAAAGCATCAATTCAGGGTTTCTGAATCTGAATGCACACAAACAATGGTTTACTTTATGGTTTTCTGTCACAGAAAATCCCAGTATTATATTTTGAAGTTTGTGGCTATAATGTTGCAATATCTAAAAAAAAACAAAAAAAAAACACCAAGTATGAGTGTTTCTGCATGGTACTGCTTGAGTTTTTTCATTTATTTTTTTATTTTAATTTATAGTTATTTATAAAAATGTTTTCTTTTTTTTTTAGACATTACTTCCAAGGAAGATGAGCGTTACTACATAATGGTTGGACACTTCAGACGCTCCTGAAGCCTGATGTCTCCGCTGCCCGGGTTGAGCATGGAGCATGAGCTGAGTATGGGTCTGTCTCTTTGGGCTGTTGTGGCCATCGTTTGCAACTCTGTAGTGGGCCTGCTCATCCTCATCCTCTTCGTGGTCCTCTACAAAGCCTGCAAGGTGCCTTCACATCAAGACAAAATGCCAGTTTTTGCTCTCAGACTGGATCAGACAAGGGCAGAGGAGAAGTACATACTGACTGCAGCCTGACTAAGGTCCTGAAAATATGAACTCGGTACAAGGACAAACGTCAGGCTAGGATGGTGGAGGTGGAGAAGTCTTCCCAAGCTTTTCTGTTTCCTCTCTCTCTCCATTTGTGCTACAAACCTGTACACAATGCACCACCATCATCCCCATCTCGCCTGTGCCATTCGGGGGAGCTCAGAGTAAGCTAACTGAGTTAAGATTTGAGGCGAGACCAAAAGCAACAACAACAAGCAAGGCCCAAATCCTCTTATCTCTTCTGTGCGTCGTTGGGACTGTCCATCTGTCAGTCAGTTTGGCTCGCTCCACACAAGCAGATCACCATCTCCTCCTCCTCTACGCCAGTCTTTTTCATCTCGTCACGCAGGACGGCGGCGAGGATGTGGAGGCGAAACAGCGAAAGTGCAATGAAGTGGACTAGGCGAGCTGGGGTTGATAAGGCTGGCTGTTTGAAAAGTAATGAAATTTTTTGAGAGTGAACGTTAAAAATGTGGCTCCCCAGTCAGTTTTGTTGTTTATTTTAGCTGCACTGCTAATGATGGAAGCAACAGAGCAGCAAACGCACAACAGGTAGGGACCCAAGGCTTAAAGTAGAAGACAGGGAGCACAGAGACGTTGCTGCAGGTCGTCTCTGATCCACAACAGATGGAGATAAAGTTTGGTTTATATTTTGGAGGAAAGGAGATAAAATTCAGGGGAAGAATTGGAAATAGGACACTTTGATGTTTTGTTGACGGAGAAAGGAGCTCGAGGGCCCTGCTTGACAGTCTCTCCCTGATCCAGCCCCCACTGGATTAAAATCCTCTGCAGAAGTGAAACTTACAACACCGTTTCTTTTGTTCTGCTGTGCCTTCCTCTTTTTTTCCTCCCCAGCTCCGATGAAGGCGGAGGAATATACTTACAGACAGGCATCATCAGTGCTGACTGGAAAAAAAAACACAAAAAAAACAACACACTTTTACACGAAAATATCATTTCTGTTGTAACAAACCTCCTGAAGAAACATCCAGGCATTTACAGTAGAGAATGTGTTTATCTTGTAAAACAGGTGTTGTTTTGACACATCAAAGGGCTCAGTCGAGATATGCGAAATGTAACCTCACATAAACTTTCATGGATGTGAAACGTATATGGGATGATTAGTAGCAAAATTTGCTCCAATTATTAACAATACTGAAACCATTTTGGTAACATTTTGAACTCACTGTTCATCTCTTTTTTTTGTATGGAAGCATCTGATCTTTTCCAAGAACATTAATTACTTTTTTAATCTGCTGATGAATCAAAACGTTCAAAGCCATACTAGTTGTCAGCTTGCAATATTGTATTTTTTTTATTATTATTTTTAGTTTTACGTGAATGAATAAAGGTAAAATAAAAGAAAAGAGTCTTTTGGGTTTTTTACATGTCTTATTGTATTTGTCTTTATTGATTGTAAAGTATTTTTACTTTTGAGTTACTGTCACCGTCCACATCTGGTGTCACAGTTTCATGTTTCAGTGTTATAGAAAGTTTTTGCCCCCCTTGCTGACATTCTGACATGTCAGGTCATCAAGCAAATTTAAATATCAGATCGATAAAAATTCAAAATGCACTGTTGATGATTTCATTTATTAGGCAACAACCTAAAATAACAGTGTGGTTGCATTATCTGGGAGCACCAGCCATCAAGCCATGTTTGTTTTGATTAAACTTCTTCTTTGCACAACTTTACAAATTTCAGCCACATTAAAAGACGAGCACATCCTGGAGAAAATTTCAGAACTTAATCCAGTGGAATTCATTGGACCTAACGTAGACATTTGACAAAGCCTCTACGAACTTTAATTTTTGTGTATTTTGGAGGCATTACGCAGATGTGTGTTGGAACTTTGTCTTGCAACATAACACAAGTGTGACTGCACTTACATTCATCAACTTATGGTCTGATATTGTTTGTTTTTTTTTTTTTTTGTTTTCTTGAATGCATGACTCTGTCAATTACACCAGTCTGAAAATACCTAGAATATCTTCCCCAAAGTAACAGAGACTAAGATGTTTTTCATGTGGACTTTTGTCCTCTAACTGGTGACCAGAGTTTTGTTCTCTGAACGTTTCCCTTGAATTACATTTTATTCCGTTCTGATTCTTTTTCTGGAACAATAATCTCTGAGCTTAAATGAGCCACCTAGATTTTGTCCTGAGTTATTTTGTGACCTTGTAGATTTTAAAAGCGTGTCCTCATGGACTCATTTTAGGAGATGAACTTGTCCTGGTAGGATTCTCCACTGTTCCCTGTTTCTGAAGAGACTAATATAGTTAATCACAATTAATTCATAATTTCACAAGGGGATGGATACTTTTTCACATAGGCTCAGTTTGATTTAGATTTATTTTCTTAAAAAAACTGAATTTTGTAGTCTCTTATGTTAACTTTGTCCAACATAAAAAAAATTGTTTGATAATCTAACGGATTCAAATGTGACAAAAAATAGAAAACTTCTGGAATTGGCAGACACTTTCTTCCCTTTAAAGTCTTTGCCCTTTGGAGGAACAGCAGAGTCTGAACTAAAATAAAAGCTGACCTCATGCTGCCTCCTGCGCTGAGATAATCAATGTTCAACACACTGCTTGGAACCGTGACCCACTTCCTGTTGTTAATCAAGCAGAAGCCCATAATTCTTATCTGCCCTTTGTCGTTCTAATGCTTTTGTGAATATAAATGGCTTATACCGTCTTACTGACAATTAACATCATGCTACAGATGGTGCAATAATTTAATTCAGTATGTGTCCAAATATAATAACAGGAAACTTGGAAAATATCTGTGCCCATGGGCGTCCAGCAGTAATAGTGGAATGAATTTCATATTATCATTTGCTCTTCTGCTTTAGGTTTGCTTAGTAAAGAGAGATTTTTTTTAAATATGGTGCTGTTTTACACAAAAACACCCAGATTATATACAGAGATATTGCTATAGTCAAATAAGTCTAATCATGCAGACATATAGTTAGAATTCAACCAGTTACTAAATAATTCAGTGGCATTCCATTTATTAAGCCAATTGGTTGATTGCATCCAGTTACTGAACTTGTGTGATTCCTTCCATCTAAAAATGATTGTGGCGACAGTGAACAGTTGATCACATTGAATTATTTATGTTGCAGCTGTTCAGGGAAATTCTGTTGTGTTTTGATAAAGGGCGATACACTGAGTCCATCAGAGAAAGACACATTTGTCTTTAGATATTTTATTCAGAAAATCTGTGTGAGTCTCAGAGATCAGCGTGTGAGAGGAGGAAAAGTGAAACTTAACACCTACAATTCTCCTTTTAAATCTTTTCAGTCACGTACACGGCGCCTTCCACCCAGCTCTCTCCTGTAGGGAGTTTCTCTCGGTTTCTCCCGTCTCTGGTTAATTTGTACCCCGGCCCCTAAATCAAACTCGATTCAAAGGAGTTTCAGTGGAAAGGAGGAAAAAAAAACATCTCCTCTGAAACCTCCAATACCAGTTCATTCTTCCCAGTAAATAAGCCAAAGTTTTATTTTCCAAGACACAAAGCAACAACAATGTAAGAAAAAACTTCTTTTTAGTAAAAATTAGCTTTCGTCAGAGTGAAGGGAAATCTGCCAACTGGGCATCTGAGTTTATCTTGAAAAGTTCACACAAGAGCACATTTGTTTTTGGTAGTTTCAGCGTATAACTGGTGTAACATGTTTTCTTACTGCTAATGTTAGTACTATACAGTATTAAAGAAGCAGTATAAATGTACAAAGTGCGCTGAGCGGAGAACAATCTTGTGTAAAACAGGCTGGGTTGGGAGTTCTTGTTATTTATTCATTTTTTAGTTAAATTTAAACTATTTTAATCGTGTTCTAGTTAGACAGACAGAAACTCCAGAAGAAAATGGCATATTTAATAAATTAAAATGTTGCTGAAAAGTTCATTTATTTCAGAAACTCACTTCACTACATATAAGGCATTACATAGTTTAATTATTTAAAAACTTGTGTTTACAAACCTTTAAATCTGAGCATTTTTAATTATTTATGGTTAATGAAAGTGCAACATTTATGACCAGAATAAGACATCAAATCCATTTTTTTTTAAAAGCATTATTGCAGAAACTTGGGCTTAAAAATAGTGTATTTCAAACCTGCTTAAAAGTTGTTATTTTTAATTAGACAAGCAGGCCTCATGACCTTCAGTTCATTGGATAAAATGTGTATATCGTGATAATAAATACATTTATAAAAGAGAAAAGAGAAAAATGGAGTTGTTTTTTTTCTAACACAAGGTTGTGTGAAGAAACCTTGTGCTTTGTTTCCCGTTGTTAAAGATGCTAGTCATGTGTTCTCTGCGGATGTATTCATAAGAGATCTCATCTTTATCCTCTGATACAATTTTTCCAGAAAATATGGACGAATTTGCCCAGGAGATTAAAAATGACCAGAGATTCTCCGGGATGACTGTGAGAAGGAGAATGTGGGGGTAAAAACTCTTTTTTTTTTTTTTTCTGGTAGGCCTTACAGATGGTGAGAATTACACACACCTCCAATTTGCACATGCAGGTTGCTGGTTAGCCAATCGGAGTTGTGAGTTTTTTGTGTTACAGTTCCAATGCAACATGTTTTTGTCACAATGTCAAAAAAGAACCCTGGCACTATATTTAGCAATAAGCGGGAGAGGAGGAGGAAGAAGAAAATAATCCTGAGTTCATCGGGTTTATTTTACTGTTAAAATAACTCATGTAAGACCTTTGTCTGGCTTCAGAGCTTTACAGCTCAAAGTAATATGTAAAAAAAAAAAAAAAATCCAAACATTTTGGATTTTGGGTGCATGATGCCTTCTGATTGTATGCATGGAGATATGCTAACAAAGTGTTGCTACAACAAAATGATCTGATCTGCATCTTTATATGTATCTTCAACCACAGTAAGGCTAAAACTAATGAATGTGCAGAATCCACCTATATGTATATCTTTAACATACTTAACAAATTTCCACAGTTGTGATGAAAAACACTGCAGATGTCACACCCATGGCAACGGTACTGATTTAAAATAAAGAGCTGCGTCATGTTTGTTCACAGCAATTACAATGCATTAGCTGTGCATCCGGCGAGCCTGCATTTGAGAAAACAAAGAATGCGATACTATAATGTATTATCACACTGTTTTACGTGCGTGATAAACAGGGTTTATAGCTCAGACTGGGTGAAACAGATGGTGTGAGCTTTTCCTGGGTTGTTGATTGGAAACTGCTCATCAGAAAGGCAGCTGCACAGCTGACTGTCTGCTTGTCTTTTATTTATCTTCTTGACAGTCACTCTCTTGATCTTTGTCTCTTTGGCAGCCTTTCTCTGTTTCTCTGTTCCCAGCTACCGCCCAGCAGAGCCAGATTCATGGAAACCGGCCACCGTCGATTCAGAGATGTTATCGGGAGGGAGATGTGGAGGTCAACGCATGCAGTGTATGAGCTGCAAATTCCCCCTGTATCCCTGTGGTATTTGATATGGAAGCATCTCCCTACGTTCAGCACGGCGTTATATAATGAAAGGGACATTACAAAGAGATTACTAATAGATGTAAGAGGAGACGGTAATCTGAAACTCAATACTCACTGCTGCTAGTTGCATAATGCACATCAGGCTCAACATCCGTCATCAGCGCTGTTTGTCTCTGCCACTGTGTGACTGTAGCTGTGTGTTTTTGTGTGTATATTAGTTTTAATGTGACCATCAGAGGATCAGATGTTAACATTTGTTTTCTGAGCCCCAAAAATGGAACTGATTGTTTGCTTAATTTTTTATGTCTTATGTAATATATGATTAATATACGATTGTTATTTAGTGTCTCCTAATGACCCATCCCAGGTGTGTTTGGCTTGAATAGACTGCCTTGAAAAGCTATTCATTCTCATTGAACTTTTAAATGTTTTATTGTGTTAGAAACACACATTTTTGGGTGTTATTTGGATTTAATTATCGACCATAACAAAGCTGTGGCTTTTTACTAGCTGGGGGAAAATTCAGGGTTGTAACTTTATATTTAGCCTCTTTGAGTCAAAACTTGGCAGAACCATCTTTTGGTGCAACACAGCAGAAAGTGTTCCAAGGTATTTCACAATGAAGGTTTTGCACAATGAATGATTGACGTTTCATTGATTTTTGAACTGCAATTTTCAAGTCTTGCCACAGTCTTGCTCTTGGATATAAGTTTGAACTCTGGAACATTCTTAAACAAAGACTGGATTTACTGTAAACTATTTCAATATTGCTTAGCGTTACGTCCACCAGGCTTGTTTGGTGGGGTAACATTAAAGGAGACCAGACAAGGATTTTCTGATTAATTGAAAATTTAATTTATTAAATTATACTAAAAAAATAAAATCTGAAAAGGGAATACCTGAAATGAGAAACCAAAATAGATTGATGCAAAACCCATAACCAACCAGAAATAAGCAGATGCAAAACAAACCTAACAAAACCGAACCAGAAGATACAAACCAAACCAAATGGAGTTCTGAGGAGGGAGAGGGAAAAGCCTGTTGTCTGCTGCATGCATGGTAGCTTTTAAAGCAGCTGAGCACCAATCAGGGCAAAACATAACACCTGCAGAAGGCCTATCTCCAGAACCATGCAAGGAAAAAGGGCAGAGACCCACTGCAGCCGTAACACTTAGACTGTATGTTTAAGGTGTTTCACCAGCTGGATGGTGGGCCTCCAGTCCAGGCTAATGAAAGTATTTTGAGGGCTCTGTCAAATTTTCTTTCAGGATTGTTTTGCTTTTCATGCTCCCTGCCTGTATGCAAATGCCATGCGGTTCTGTGTATGTCGTGTGGGAACACAGCACCTTTATTCACATGTCCCATGGCTCCCTTACATAGGATGTAGGAGACTCCAAACAGAATTTATGCTTTTCCTTTTGCCAGAGTTTCATGATGACTTGGTTTGGACTAATAATTGCTGTTTTTTGATCAATGCTTGTTTTGCATGACCTGTTTCTGTGAATGTCTATGTTATAAGTTTTCAGTCGTGTCATTCTCTTTCCACTTCTGGATTACAGACTGAACAGTGATCTGTGATATATCCAAAGCCTGGAATACTATTTTATAACCTAACTCCGCTTTAAACACCTCCTGTAACTTTTTTTGTCTTCATGATGCTATTTGTTCTCTGATGTTCTCTAACAAACCTCTGAGGCCTTCATGATTGATACTGAAAATAAATTACACATGGGTGTACAATTATTTGCTTCACACATTGTGTTTCCCAAAAATTGCAAAAATCCTGAATTCCTTCCTCTTTGCGATCACGTGCCCACATGTGTTGTTATATGGCTCAAAAACCCAGTGAAATACACCGAAAGTTATGATAGCACGGTCAAAATATGTGGAACGATTCAGGAGGCATGAATACATTTGCATTTCTCATCTGGGTATCTATGTTTCTTTCTTAAGTGTGTGAAAATTGAATCGGAATGCTCTAATCTCTTCTAGTGAAGAAAAAAAATCTGCAATGGCACAAACCCAAGCACCCATCCAATAAATGTGTTTTGACAGCAATTCTGTTTTAACATTGAAATAACTGTAATTTACTATGAATGACCATTTTGTCTGCAGAGGTCTAATTATAGCATATAATAAGCTTGAGTAAAGGGGTGATGGGAAAAGCATCAGCATGCAAAACATGGTGAAATCATGGGGACATGATGAGTGTGTAAAAGTGACAGACGAGCAGGAGAATGCAAAAAATACACCCTTTTTGGTTTGCAAATTCACATTTCCATTATTTCACTAAATTCCACATGATTTGCCCGAGTATCACATTTGTCAAACATACAAAACTTGACATAAAAGCACATGAGCTAGTCAGATCTAATGCAACGGGGTGTTGCTAGAACTTAGGTTTTGGGTTGATTGGATTTAGCAGGCTGACGTGTAGAGACCTGCTCGACCCTGCCGTACATTAATTTGAAATTTAACTTGTACGCCACCTGCCAACCCTGTCTTCCGAAGGGTACTACTGTCACCTGCTGGTTCAATTTGAGACTGCAGGCGTTGACTGCAGCAGCGCCAGGACCCTTGTGCTGTGGAGCATGCTGTTGCTGCTCTCTGCTGGTGTTTCTGAGTTGGGAAGATATGAAATCAGAAGAGTCAGTGTGAAAATTGACTCAGAGCGAAAGCGGCTTAGTATATGTTTTTCCTTTTACTTACACATTTCACAGGTGAAGTATTCAGATTGCCTATTTGAATTATAGAGCAGGGGTGGTAAATAATGGTGGGAAAAAATAAAATATGAAATTAACAGTGTTTACTTTTGTTGCAATATATGACAATTAAGGGGTCTTTCTAATAAAATTGTACCTCTTGAACCCTTTTGCACTGCTATGTTAAAACTGCAAATATCAATGTAAAAAATATAGACCCAAACAAACTAGTGTGTGATTAGCAAGGAGGCTTATTGCTTTCCTTGCCTGACCTTTTGGGTGACGATTTAAACAGTAATCTGTGAACGTTAAGGGCTATAGTGTCATAATCTAAGCCTGCTTTAAACTTCTTTATAGCTTTATCACTGACCTGTCTATTGTTCTCCATTGTTTTCCAAATGTGCTTTGTTGATTAGTGATTAGTTATACTGTGATTATATTACACTCAGGTGCACTCTATTTATTGGGCAATTGGTTGCACTGGATTTTATCCAGGAGTGACAATGTAACTGGGGCCGGATAAACCTACAGCCTACAATTTAAACTGTAATGCGCTGTGTTTTTGCTACATTAAAGCTTGTGGCTGCAGCTTCACAAGTTAGAGAAGGAAAATTGGAAATTCAACATAAAGTCAGTTTATATGCAAAACCTTAGTAAAGCAAAATTTGACAAGTTACAGTATTCATGCTATGAAAGGCAACAAAGTACCTGCTTCTGTTCATCTAGGTTTTGCTTTTGGCAACTTAAAAGTGTTGTCCTGGATGTCTCCATCGAGGTGAGTACCAGGTGGGCTCATTAGTGTGGAAAGGCACTGCAGGCATAACTTACCTCAGCTAAGGTCAGTCTTAATGATGGAACAATACGAAAGAAACTGGGACAGAACTGAATCCAGGATTAAATATCAAGGCCAAAACCAGTTCTGATCAAACAGAACATTAAAGACCATCTCCAATTAGCCAAAGACAAAACACCTTTAGTATCTCATAACTTCTGGGAAAGTATTCTGTGTATGGAAAGGAAAAAGTGCAACTTTTTGGAAACTGTTCATCCAATTAACACTAGTCTAAAAGTAAAACAGCATTTTAGAAAAAGAACGTCTACACATCAACAGTCGAACATTGTGGTGGTGTGTGTGTGGGCGTGTCTGCGTGTGTGTATGTGTGTGTGTGTTGGTTTGGGCTGCATACCTGCATCAGCATTTGGACAACTCGCCATAATCAATGAAACTATGAATTCTGTTCTGCACCAGAAAGTTTCTCCTCATCAGTTTGTGACCCTGAGCTCCAGCCAAGTTCAGGTATCCAGCAGGGCTGTAATTCAAACCACAACAGCAAGTCCACCTCTGAACGGACCAAGATAAAATAAAAAATAACTAAAGTGAAGGCTTCCACAGACTTAGTCAAACTCTGAACTCAAATTTGACTGAAATCCTGTGGTTTAATTCTAAAAATGTCCCTTCCGCTTCTAAAACGTCCATTCTGACCGAACTTCAACAATTCTACAAGTGGAGTGAACCAAATCCTTCCACAGCAATGCAAAAGACTTCAGCGTCCACAAGTTATTGCAAACGCTTGATATTGTTTGTTGACTCCTCGGATGAAACAACCATTTATTAGGTTAAGGGGCAATTACTAGAGGTGGGACCAAGTCATCGTTTTGCAAACCACATGAAAGTCTCAAATCTTTCCACCCAACTCTTGTTACTGAACTGCAACAAAACAAAGCTCCAGTTGCACTATCTCATGAGTAATGTCTGAGCAAAAAATAACAAATCAAATACTTTACGCAACTGTATCAGAAATGAAGTTTCTGATACAGTTGAATTTATGACACATGATTATAGAGAATTAATTTGAATTGACTTTGTGGTTCAGAATCACCACAAACGAGCAAATTATAATCAAACAAAACCATTGGGCTTGAATTATGGAGATAATGTTACCACTAAACTTCATAATTGGAAAGTTAACAGATTGTAGTAAAATCTGATTTCATCTGCTTGTTTTCTTGTTTTGGGTTAATTTATGAGAGAGATCCTGCAACACTTTGGCCACAATTTATTTAGGAAGCAAAACAAAGAAACTATATGTAAAACATTAATTTTAACATAGATTACACATTAGTGTTATTAACTTTGACTCTTCATTGTTTGTGTAAATTTAAAAGTATAAAGGAAAATCCAGTCATGTTGCCTTTCTATCCAATGTTTTCAGCACACAAGTTCTACTAACTGAATTTATTTATTTTTGTTCACCCTAATCAGTGCAAAATTAAATATACTTTTTTTGTTGTTGTTTTGGGTCTGTGAATTATGGACATTTTATAGTTTTTAAACTGTGCCAGCCTTTTTTTTTTCTTCTTTTTTTCCCCGGAAGACCATGTCATTTTCTAAATAAGACCTGACTTGGGTCCACGGACCGCAGCTTGGGATACCCGTCCCCGGAAGTGGGTGGTGGAGTCGCCGTCACCACACCAGTCAGACCACCGTCGACACAGAGTCAGCTGGGATGAAGCTCGGCACCGGAGAACCACTTGGATTGATCCGGTTCTGAGGCTGAACGCCGTCCTGGTGATCACGCGGTGAAGCGATCGGATTGTTTAAAGGAGAAGGAAAGAAAACCTGAACATCGCCAACATGATGGAGGAAATAGACAGATTCCAGGTACCGAGCGCGGTGCAGGAGGCAGAGATGCAGTCCGAGATGCAGCCGCTGGTGAGTCCCTGGGGTCTGCTTTACGTTGCCTGGAGATAAAGTCTGTCACGTTCATATTTTCAGATAACATACAATTAGATTAGAGGATGTGAATCAAATGAGGCCTGTACCCAGTCCATCACACACCGAGAGTTCTGCTGATGTAGTTTGAGTCTCTGCAAGTTTTTAACAGGTACTATGGTACATGGCTATATATATAGGCCTATATAAAAGGTTTTGAACACAGATGTGGCTGACGTGTTCAAAAAGAGGAATCCTTGTTCCTCTATGTCACGCAGGCAACGTCCTGTCTCCTGCGCAGCATCCGTCATGTCTGGCGTAAACAAGCATCCCGTCCCGAGTCTCCGCTGCTGCTGCTGCTGCTGCTACATCATCAGCATCAGCAGCAGGTTGCTCTTTCTTCGACGCCTCTCGCTTCACTTTGACTAGATTAAATCGGGATCGTTTGTTTGTTGCCTGCATCAAATCAAACCCACGCCTTTCGTTGTAATTCGGGGTAGCTTGCTACAGCGGAGCGCTCTGTGGCCTGTAGCGGAGCCCCAGGATACTGCAGCCTGCAGGGCGGCCTCCACTGCCCAGCTCCAACCAGACGAGACTCTCGGCAATCTGATCTTTTCTCTGTAGGCGTCCACGGACTTCCATTAATCACCGGATCCCATATGATCACTGAATCGGAGCTGTTCTCTCCCTTCTGTACAATACATGTTTTATTCGAACTGAATTAATAATAATAATAATAATAATAATAATAATAATAATAATAATAATAATAATAATAATAATAATAATATATCTGGGGCGTGCATAGGGCTTCTTGCTCTCTGAAAAAACTTGTAATTTTGTCACGAGGTCAAAGAAAATGTACTTTTTTCATCTTTTATTATATATGTAACATTCAATGGCAATGTTTCTTTTGCGTATTTATTTTATCCCATATTTTGTGTTTTTACTTTAATGAATCAGATATTAAGATGATCAGTTATTATTATCACCACCATCATCATTATCATTGTTATGTTTATTAGTAGTAATAGTGTTATTATTTACAAGAATATTTTGACATCTATCTAGTACTGAGTTTAATGATAGATGAAGGTTTCTTAGTTCAATCAGTTTGTTAAGATATAGCAACAATATAAACCTGCATGGTGGCCTCCCCTGCCCAGCTCCAAGGCAATGTTGTCCCTGGTGAAGTTAACATGCTGGTCAGCAATTTTGTTTGTTAAATGGCAAATAGAATCTGAATTGTTTCAAGTTGACCCTCTGAATACACTTTATATAGATTGTGTTGTATTTGCCACATAACATAATGGCATTTTCCATCAAGTTGTTCATAATGTTCCTAGTTGGTTTTGGCAGCTTGTTTTTATTACAACTGTGACCTTTGTTTTACTGAAAGTATGAAACCCTATGCACGACATAGAGAAACCAGCACCCATTGAAGGAATTGTAGCACCGTTCTTTTTGTTTTTTTAAGTCTATTACATTTTCTTTTTTAATTTACATGATCAAAAAGTACTTAAAATCGCTATGTATCCTAGCATATTGTCTTCATGGTGGACAAAAAGATATGAATAATTAATGTTAGGATCAGAATTATGTATTTGTGCTCATCTTTCTGCCTCTGGTGGGGTTTCTGTTCAATCCAGGACCCGGCTTCTTCCACTGCCTCGGAGGCAGAGTCCGACACCAGAGAAGGAGAAGCTGTTACTATCAACTATAAGCCCTCACCCCTCCAGATGAAAATAGGTAAGAAATATATGTTAATGTAGGAATCAGCAAATATGTGTAAAATGCACAACAATTCAATAAATCTGATTAAAAGATTTGAAGTTTTTAATTTAATTGTTACTCATTTAGGTCTGAAGTGACTGAACGTTTCCAGTATGGATTATTATGTCAAGTATTTGTGTAATCATTTGGTTTTTAATCCACTACAAAATGTCAGCTGTGAGTTCCCTTCATCCAAGCAGTCCCTCAGCAGATCTACCAAAATAAAAGATGACAAAAATAACTCACTTAGTTTCAGCACCCTGGACAGAGTCCAGCAATGTCATTATCTGTCATGTGACTAGATCCAGGAGAATGGTGGGCTGGAAGTTTTTTAAAAGCTTGTAAGCAAGTAAAACACAGTGATGCGTACAGTGGTGGAAGTCCCAACAGCAAGAAAACCAAAGTGAAGTCTGAACAGTGAACAAAGACACAAACAAGAACAAAAACGTCAACAATCAGAAGAATCTGACGACGCCTGAGAGAACATGGGAGGAGAATAAATTAGGAAGTACAATTACAAAGAACAATGTCAGCATCCTGCATGTTCTAGTTCTCTTCCTGGTTTTGCAGAACCTCTGCAGAACTTTGACATACAGATAATATAATTGTAGCATAAACTGACCTTGTTGTGTATGAACCTAAAGAGTCACTAAGAAACTTAAAACCAACTGTAGAAAAAGATTTCATTTATCTGAAAGAAACACATGATTACTAAATCTTGTTATTATTATGCTGCTGGCCTCAACAACGAGAAGGATATCTGGTGTCAGACTTTGGTTTCAAATGGTCAATATTTCTTGTAATTAGATTAGCATTTAAATTTAAATATATACCAAATCTCATTGCATCACCACATTCCCAAAAATATTTAAAATAAAACTGTATAAAAGCAGCATAAGATATGTAATATTCTGATTAATACGCATGTAAATATGCCGTTTAACACAATTTTGTTAAATATTAAATTTGGTTCAAAAGACTTGAGAAAAACTAACAAACTCCACTCGGTTTGCTTTTGAAGAAAACAGGTTTATTGCACATTGTATTCATTTTTGGTTTATTAAACTGGAGCAAGAGGAGCAATAATCTCAAAGGAAAACATGATTCATAGTGGGTTAAAGCTCTCACAGCAAATTTGTGCCTACATTCCCAGAACAACAGAAAGACCAATACAGATACAAACTCTACTTGGTAGTGCTGTAAGTTATGTCAGTTCAAACACTTGAACTCAAACAAGCTGCTGACTAATAGGTTAATTAGTTGGATTTCTGCTTCCATATGTGTTTAACATGACATTAATATGACATCCCTTAATTAACAAATAGCTGTGAATTATTTTGTTTCTTCAATTTGCAGATCCTGACTGTTGATGATTTCCAAACAGTCAGCGTTTTTGTGGAATAAATGTAATGTAATAAAATGTAATAAACATTTTGGCTGCCCTCCTCGTTCCTGCCTTTAGACCCGAACAAGTCCCGGATGGAGGGAAGGTCAGCCGTAATGTTGCTTTCTTATTAATCTGGTCCTATCTCATGTGCAGAGAAACAAAGAGACCTGGCCAGGAAGGGCTCATTAAAGAACAACAACACTGTAGGTAGTCCGGTTAACCAGCAGCCCAAGAAGAACAACGTCATGGCCAGAACACGGTAAGCTATTAGCGCTGTGGTTGAAGGTTTGTGGAAGAAATCAGTAAAAAAAACACTCCTGTCTAGATTACTCAAACCATGTCTGAGTATTCAAAGCTTGCTTTACTTCTCTCAGTTCATTTGTCTTCAAAAATAGCTATATTGATTTGGGGTTTGTAATGTTTGAGTCAGTAAGCAGACTTCTTCCATGCTTCCGTTGTTCCTGTAGTACAGCTGTAGCTGAGCCTCTGGGCCAGTCTTTATGACTCTCTCATCAACTCTGCTTGTCATGTTCTTACTGCTCCTCCCGTTCCCCTTTTTTCACTCCACCGCAGGTTGGTAGTACCCAATAAAGGTTATTCATCTTTAGACCAGAGCCCAGACGAAAAGCCCCTGGTGGCCTTAGATACCGACAGGTAAGATGACGTAAACATGCCTTGTTTTTTGTGTGCACACTTTTGAGGATCCAGAAAAAGAACTGCTAACATGTATCTCTGTACTGCAGTGACGATGATTTCGACATGTCTAGATACTCGTCGTCTGGATATTCTTCTGCAGAGGTGAGACGACTGCGGTGCTCTCTACTTCCTTTCCTCCTACTTACTATTTAATACTCTTCCATTCCTCGTTCCTTTGCCTCCATTCTTCACGGTTGTCAGGAAGGAAAGCATGATGCCTTTATAAGCCAGTCTTCAGGCAAGCTTATTTAAGCCCATCCTCCATATCCATGCTAATTATGTAGGTGTCCTCTCACTGCAAGCGCATGATTAAACCGCAGGTGCGCCTGCACATAAAAAAAAGTGCTTGAAGCGTAAAGCAAGATGTAAATGCCATAAAATGCTTTTTCCTCAGTTTCTGCACATTTTGTTTTTGAAGGAACATGCAGCTGGCATTACGGGGAGAACATGTTCATTTCTCAGAGGAATCCTAAATGCAATCCCTTTACATCTGGTTTTCCATCTGGGTGCTGATATATTTACACTGACTTCTTGCTGTGCGAATAAGAGATGAGGAATACAAACATTGTAACCCAGTGCGCCTGTTGATACTGAATTTCTATTGTAACTCTCAAAGTATGAGTGATAATAAAGACCTGGGAGAAACTTACATACACTGATCAAAGACAAATCAATTTTGTGCCTTAATGATTTGTTTGTGCATACTTGTCCCTGTGGCCAAACTTTTGTTTCATCTCATAATCTTTTTTTTTTTTTTTTTCAGAAAGCTCTTGACTTTCTATGCAGCAGGGCAAACTTCAGCTAAGATTGAAGATGTTGATGTTTAAACAGGAGTTTTTTTGACCAACACCTTTTTAGTTCATAATAATGTAAAGCTGGCCCCATTTAGACAATGAAACCAGCAGTTTCCAGTTCACGGTTTGCTTGAGCCTCGATGGTTCCTGAGCTGCTTTTAACTGTTTTTATTTCATCTGATGGTTGTCATTGGGGTCAGATGGTTGAAATTTAGAAAAGACTGGGTTTTCCAACAGGAAAAAGTATCCCAAGCAATTTTAAAAGTGGCTATTGAATAGATAAAACATGCAAATATTAAGCATATGGAATGGCCATCCGAAAATGAATGCCTTTGAGGTTCAGGTTGAACCAGTTTGACAAAAACATAGTCAGGTATATGCATATACACCTGCATGTGTTTATTTTTAATAAACTCACATATGTTTGCTTTAGTATCATTTGACCCTGTGAAAATAAAGAGTTAAAATCTATAATTAAAATTCTAAGTCCTAACAGTGATTCATGCTTGATGATAATCAGTCAATCAATCAATCAAATTTTATTTGTATAGCACATTTCAGCAGCAAGGCATTTCAAAGTGTTTTACATCATATCAGATACAAAAACACAATGCAACATAGAATCAATAATCAAAACACAACATTAAGTCAGGTTCCGTCATTAAATTTGTAATTGATTACGATTCAAATACAATCCTAAATAGGTGGGTTTTTAGTTGAGATTTAAAGGAAGCCAGTGTTTCAGCTGTTTTACAGTTTTCTGGAAGTTTGTTCCAGATTTGTGGTGCATAGATGCTAAATGCACCACAAATCTGGTGTATTTAGCGTTATTTCTGATGGGAACTCTTTATTGAAGCACACAGATGTTTCTTTACAAAACACTTTGCTTCCAGCTTTCATGGAAACAAGGACACCTTATGAGCACAAAAAATCAAACCAGGGCATTAGTTGTCATGATCAAGACAAAGATCCCGGCAGCGATGCCTGCAGCCATCTGTGAGAGCGCCATGGTTACCACTTTTATGTTTTACTAGACTAATTCATAAGAATGGACAGTCTTAGCTTTTCGACATTGTTCCAGCTTCAGTAATCAACAAATCAGTGAGAGTGTTTCAAAGCAGTAATATCCACTCGGTTGGGTCTCTTCTTCATGTAGGGTTTTACAGAATATGTTGTTTTCCACAGTGGACGAACTGTAAGGGCTTAAAATCATCTTTCAAACAACCTCACATTAGCAAATCTGTTTTCCACAAAGATTGAACGTTGGGCTGAAAGTTTGACTAAGTATGTGTAGAAAAGAGATCCAGATTAGATTCTGTTGTAATGTTTATTTATTCTTGGATTAACTGTAATTATTATCAGCATAACAACCAGATTTTGTAACCCAGATTTTGTCCTCACTCTGATCAGCTTATAAATTTAAGAAGACTCAGATGCAAAGACATGCCTGGATTTTTGTCTTACTAATGTCTAAAAAGTGATAGTGTCAACCACCATCTCTCTGATGAAACATAGCAATTAGTTGCCTATTTTAATGTTTGTGTCGTGGTGAAAAGGTTTAAAACACTTTTTTTTTTTTTACAGATTATTACTAATGATTAGCTCCCTTGTGTAACCCATCGTATGAAGCTTTCAGAAGCCGTTCTTTAATGATACAATTTCAATCTAAAAGTTTAAATTGTCACTCAGCAAAAAATGTTTTTTAAAAATGATCAAAAACACATTTGTACCTTGACCAGATCTCAATTACATTAGCTATATTTGATCTGTATATCAAAAAAATGTGGTTTCTTCTACATCCTTTGTATAATATTAGAGCGCATTTGTACATAATCCAAATTGGGTAAAAAACATGCCACCTTCTCCAGAAATTAATTTTCATTAATGAAGTCAAAGGTTTTTTTATTGTTATGTATTCAACCAAACATTTTTTTTGTCAAAAATACAAACCTGACATCAGAATCTCCTGTTCTTTTTGTAAACATTATCCAGAGACATGTGATTATCTTTTCGCTACCTCTATCTGCTCTGATCTCCATTAACATAAAACTTGATTTCCCACATTTTATTTTGAAAATGTTTGTTTATGACCTCATTGTAAAGTATCTAAAACATCATCTAGATACAATCTCAGATTTGAACAACAAAAAGGTTGTAATATTAAAATTACATACTTTTCGTGTATGGTAAAGACAGCAAACACTCCTCTTTGTCTCTGAAGGGATCCAGTTCTTTACAGACTCATCTGCTCCTCTCTCTCCTCAGCAAATCAATCAGGATCTGAACATCCAGCTGCTGAAAGACGGCTACCGCCTCGACGAGATCCCAGACGACGAGGACCTGGATCTGATCCCGCCCAAATCAGTCAACCCGACCTGCATGTGCTGCCAGGCGACCTCCTCCACGACCTGCCAAATCCAGTAACCCCTCCCCTCCCCCAAAAAACCACTAGCCCCCTTATCCCTCACAAACTTAAACCCGCTGTCTTCATCCGCTGTGAGTTTACTTCGCCACCAGAGTGGCAAAATGTGAGGCATTTATAGAATATTGTCATGACAGTAAGTGCTATGATGATTAGGTAAATAATCACACTAACAAATAAAAACTTTGGTACAAAATCTTGAACATAGAGGAAAGCATATGTAATGGGAAGAGCAGTAAAGTGGTGGATTCCTCCTATGGCAGGAGACACACTTCTGTTTCAGAGCTCCCTCCTCCTGGCAGACGCAATGTGACCCTGATATTAGTTTACAGACACAAAAAGGTCAGCTGCTGCTGTGAAGTGTTTTCCATTTCCCTGACTGGTAACAAACATAATCATAACTGCTGACTCAACTGTTCTGCTCTGGTTTGCCTTGTTTTAATATATCTTTTTCTTTTTATTTTAACGCATTAACTATGAGATCAACGAGCCTGTACCTGGTAATGAGAAATATGGGATGTGTTCTTTTGAGTTCCCCTGGTACTGTATCCGTCTACTGTACAAGGTTGCTATGTAGCACAGGTCAGATCTTTGAACACTTTAACACTGCGACATTTCTGCTTTCTCTGCGACGCTGGAGTGAAATGTTAAACCACAGAGTTGATGAATGAATGTGTAAACATGAATGGCTGTAGTACAAACTGCATGAAGGCCACCAGAGTGCAAGGTATGAAGGAATATATAAAAGCACGCAGCTTTTGCCTGTTTAATTTTCTGTTGTGCAGTCACCTGCTGCTGTTGTTGGCACAAGCTTGATTTTTGAATTTCTTTCAGTTTGCACTTTTTATTTTAGATTTCATGGCTTCATATCACTCTTTCCTGCACCACAAGTGAAGGTACCTGAAACGATCTGTTTCTGTTTATTGCTCTGATTTCTACTGTGCCTTGCAAGATTATTTACACCTCTTGGACTTGAGCACATTTTGTTGTCAGACGTAACTGTGCTTTATTGGAATTTAACATAAAGCACCAACACAAAGTAGATCATAATTGTGAAGGAGAAGGATTAGGATACCGTACATGGTTTTCATAATTTCTGACAAATACTAATGTGAAGAATGTGGCATACATACAGAAATATTTGAACAATTACAGCTGAAAATCTTCTACTTTATGTCTAGCAGCTGTCCTATCGACTGATTCTTCCATTTGAGTCGTTGATCCTTGCAGCTCCTCTTGTTGTACCAAGGGACTTGACGCCTGTCCCTTTAAATACATCTGTTGTTGTCCAGTCAGTTAGTTTAGGTCTACAGATGGTAAATGGTAAAAACGTCCTTTCTTACCAATCCCTGATGTAAACTTTCCACAAATTGATCCCTGACTGTTCCCAGTGTGTCCCTTGATTGTCAAGATACTAATGACACTAATGTTGTTTTAGCAAACCATTGAAATTTCCACAGAGTGGTACTACGCTCACAGGTGGTTACCATTTACTCTTTGCACCGGTTTTTATTAAAATGCACGACACTATTTTAAGAAACATGTATTGTTTTCCTTCCATTTCACAAAAATATAATACTTTGTGTTGACCTACCGCATTAAAATCAAGTAATATATGTTGATGTTTGTGGTTAGTTTTATTAAAAAAAAAAAAAAGAAAAGAAAAGTAACAATGGAGCATAAATACTTTTGCAAGGTACGCTATGAAGGCCAACGGAACAAAAGTCCAGATAGATTTTCTGTACTCGGTTTGTTGCGTCAGAGCTTCCCGTTTATCTCTCATGTCACAGAGTGTGACAAATGCTAGACGCTGCTAATCATTAAGGAAAACACAGGTCCTGTTCTCTCACTCATGCATGCATCCATTCCTACAATCCCAGAACATTAGGTGAAACAACTTCAAACCTTCCTTTGATTTATAGGGTAGAAACCATTTTGTTATCCCATCATCAGGGACGTCACCGACTTGGAGCACCAGAATCCCTCATTTACAACCCACTCCCTTCTCTGATTCAGTTGTTTAATGCAATTAGATTATGC
The DNA here is from genome assembly GCF_019740435.1 of Gambusia affinis. Classification (NCBI taxonomy): domain Eukaryota; kingdom Metazoa; phylum Chordata; class Actinopteri; order Cyprinodontiformes; family Poeciliidae; genus Gambusia; species Gambusia affinis. The sequence continues at coordinate 12,764,396 of NC_057870.1, forward strand.
CTTAAGGACAGAGAAGTTTAAAAAGCTGTGCGTATATTTATTGCCATTATCTTTGGTTTATTTGAGGAAGGAAGATGTTTTTAACATGTAGATTTTTTTCTTGAGTTTCCTTTTTTTTTTTTTTTTTTTTAAAAAAAAGACTTTTATGTATTGTAAACAGTTCCATTACAGTATTTACCAATGTTATTGTCATGTGCAGTGTATGAAGGTGACTAATAAACAAAAAGCAAATGGAAAACTGTCTGCTTGGAGTTATAGTTTGACCAGCTCTTTTAACTCATCCCTATAAATGTGTGTATTATAAGGAAAAAATGAGTGACCATATTTAAAAGGAAATAAAAAGCTATTTTAATGATAAAGTTGAGGATTAATTATTACACAGTGGTGTGTATTGCAATAGCATGAGGTTTGGATTGACAGTTCCTGATTACAGTAGCATCAGAAAAAAAAAAGGGTTTCCACCAGAAAGGCACCAGCATCTGATCAGTTATCTTAATGCAACAAAACAAAAGCAGGAATTCACTCAGCAAACATATGCAATGTGTGGGAACAAATATAAAAATTAAGCTAAGGAAAGTAGTGATTTAATAAGACCTCTCACTTTGTTAGTAGTAATATTATAAAAGATAACCAGACAAGCAAAACGAAACACATGCTACATGATGGAATATAATCGCTCTCAACAAAGTAGTAATGAAGGCAGTCCTCAAAGTGCTACGACAAACAAAAACAATTAAAAAAAAGAAAAAAAAGATAATTTTTTGAGGATTTTGGAAAATGTTGTGCTTCCATGTCACCACATGGGGGAAAGGGGTGTGATATTATCAGACAAGACCAAAACATGACATGATTTGCTTACAAAACACAGTTTACACACAAAATAATGTAAAGTTTTCAATGTACAGCCACTGGCACAGTTGGTATTGGAGAGAGTCACTGATCTGTTGATCGGTAAAGTGTTTCTGAGAAAATGCAACATGAAGAATATGAAACAAGTCCATTCAAGGGGTCATCAGCCCCCAACCTTCCCAGAGATTATAATGTCAACATTCTCCTCTGCTACAAAGGCACACACTTCCACTAAACACAAACCGTCACGGCCTGGAAAATGAAAACAAGCGACATTTTTTATTTTACAATGACTTCAGCTGACAAAAGGTCTTACCCTGTTATGTCTTTCTGCACCTCTACCAAGATTCAAGTCTGAATGAAACACAAATGTTGAAGACGGATCCCCCTCCCACCGCATGAGACAGGTGAAGTATTGTAAATGTATTTAGATTTTTTTTTTTTTGTGCACGTATTTGCAAGTTTATTGTTGCATAAAAAAACATTTCAGTTTTAGCAGCTCGAAGCACAGCTGAGGTCTGTAGCCAAACATATCTGAAATTAAATAGCTAAGCTCTGCGTCTCTATATTATAACTTTTCTTATTACACTCTGATACACTACACTAATCTGAATCTTTGTCCTGCCTGCTTAATTTATTTACATGGTAATACTGTTGTATAGTGCATTCACATTGTGTTCGACGGAAAAGTATCTGTAAAAGCAATTGCATGTGTCATTCTTCACACTGAACGATGGGAATATTTCTAAAACTTCTGAACTCGGATTCGATCCACTGTAAGCTGCTGTGGCCAACGTTTGGCTGCATCTTTAAATGGAGTTTCTAAGAGCAACACTGTTTTATGTAAATGAACTTTACTTTGATTCGACATTCTTTCAGAAAACCCATAAATGAACCTAGGCAAAAAGAAAAAAGAATAACTAGTCTTCTCTGTCAGATCCTGAACAACCCTTAATAAATATAAATTACCTCAGGGAATGAGTCAGAGAACTCTAGTTAAATGATAATCAACTTGCTGTTGCACGTGAGAAAGGAAAGTCCCTGAATATTTGTCTGGCTGACTGAGATTCACATGGAGGTACAGCAGGGTATGTTACTTTCTAATAAACACCATTCTCACTCTCTCTCTCTCTCTCCCTATATATATATATATATATATATATATATATATATAAAAACCAATCATGGACAGTAGGTGTTTCAGATTCCTGCAGGGCTTTGGTCCCCAGAGTCGGAGGAGGACATGGAGGTGGAGCAGCGCCGTCTCTTGGCAATGCTGGAGCCCTGCAGCATGCTGGGATGGAAGCCCGCGTGTCGCCGGGCGTGTTTGGTCAGGTGGTCACTCCTCATGAAGCACTTTTCACACAGCGGGCAGTTGAAGCGCTTCTCGCCCGTGTGTGTGCGGTAGTGGCGTGTAAGCTCGTCCGATCTGGAGAACTTCTTACTGCAGTCTGGCCAGGTGCATTTGAAGGGACGTTCCCCTGGGAACACACACAGAGAATCACTGATTTTTATTGTTAATTGTTCATCATGCAATTAACAAGTTTATAGTGCTTCTTTTTTTTTTTTTTGTTAATGCCTCATAAAGATGTGAGTCAATCACCACTAAAAGATGATGGTGTTCATTTACGGTTCTTCAAGTTTCAGATAATGGCTGGTCTGATAAACTGCCTGGCATTTCACAGTGTTTCCATTTAATCTATGCTGATAAAAAATAAAGCTGAAAAGGTTGTTTTAGTGATTGATTTCTTCTTGTACGTTCTGTCATTTCACTGACATCTGTTACTTAAGACACAGGCAGCAGAACAGAGTGTAGCACTGCCTTGCAGCAAGAAAGTCCTGCATTGAGTCTGTTCTTCCAGTGCTCACATGGGTTCTCTCCTTGTACTGTGATACAGTCCAAAAACATGACTGTTGATTGGTTAGTCTCATTTTTCCCTACCAGTAACTGTGTGCATGCATTGTCAATTCTTCTGTGTGTCTGTTTCCCTGGAAAAGATTAACACTCTGTACAGTCTGTACCCTGCCTTTGGCGCATTGGAAGCTGAAGCCAGGTCCCAATGCGACCCTGGAAGACATCGGACAGATGTTTCGAGAGAACAAAAACATCAACTAACAAGGCATCTCAGAGGAGCCACGTCACAAAGGTAATTTAGGGAAAACAAGTGTGCTTAAAACGAACTGGCTGCATAAAAACAGTTTTTTTCCCCCCCTTTAGAATATGTAACCAAATGTTTTTGCTCGATTTACAGTTTGTATATGAAGATAAGAATGGAAAAAAAAAAAAAACCACACATGGCCACACCCCACCTCCTCCACGTGCGCCACTGAAACCACATGTCCGCTGTTGTTTACAACTGGACGGAGGGGTGTGGAGGTGGGTGACGTATCAGGAAGCGGTGGCGCAGGGTGGGTTACCTCCGTACAAGAACATAAAGTGACAACAGGGACAGATTGACCCGTACGTTTGTGACGGGTCATAAGACAATATGTTGACCGAAGTAATAGCTGCGTTTTCAATTCCTCTCCAAATAAATCGCGACCAGTTAATTAGCGCTCATTGTGATTTATTACACCCCAACAACATGTCATCCACGGGAAGAACGCGATGTTCCCACAGGAACCCGGGTCCTGCTGCTGCGTGTCAACAACGCATTAAGACACATTTTATCAAACACACGCCTCTTTTTCTGCCTGCTCAGCCAGTGGCAGACATGATATGACCTGGCCAGGTACTCCCGAAGCAGCCGAACCCACTGGGCCACCTGTCCCTTAACGTGTTCTCTCTGGCGGGAACATGTGCTCTGCGCGTACACTTAACAAGTCAAACAAAGATACGACTGTTTGTCCACCATATAATATATATAAAAAGTATATAAACCGTGACTTTGGAATCAGAAACACTACCGTAATCCGCCTGAAATAATAATGAAGGCAGTGGCTAATTATAGTCGGCTACAAGTGACGCAGCGGTTTTGCTGCGTCGACAGAACCGAGCCGGTGACTTTTTGTAGGCGTGTCAACCGGCTGAGCACGAACTCACCGGTGTGGACCCTGAGGTGGGCTTTGAGGTGGGACGACTTCCCGTACATTTTCCCACAGCCGGCAAATGGGCAGCCGTGCTTCTTCTCGGGGGTCTCCGTTCTCCCCTGTGCCTTGTTCCGGGGCTCTTTGAGAACCGGAGACACCCGACTGCTCCCCCGCTCCTCTTTCTGTTTTTCCTGCCTTCCCGCTTCGGTGGCACCGCCGAGACACCTGCTGTCTCCTGCGCCGATAGCGTCTGGACCGCATTTCTTTAAGTCCAATAAAATCATCGCCACCATCAGTAAAGTGCCGTTTTCTTGGCTGTCTTTAAACACGTCCTCTGTCCTCTCCAGAGGACAAGTGGGGACGCAGTCCACAGAGACCTCAACCTCCGACATCGCTGGAGCAGATCTGGGTGGAGTGGAAACAGTCTGTGCAGAGTTTCTATAGAGTCTGGAAAAACAATCCGAAAAGGGGGAGAAGAATCGTAGTTAGACCGCAGTCCTCCTTGGAAACGTGGCTAATGATCCACACGTGCCGACCTCACAGTCCCTGTCTCGAAAAGACGGAACGTTTCCTTCTGTATGATGCTGGGCGGACAAATGAACGCCGCCTCAAGAGAGATAACAGTTGTGTTCCTTTCCTTTTCTTCTTCTTTAGCCGTGCTCTTTTGACCTCCTTTAAAGCTATTGTGCTTTGGAGACGTATGCTCCACCGTTCTCTGTGCTTGCAGTCCGGCGTCCACTTGTCCTATTTTACAGTGAGCAACAGACAGTTCCCTCAACTCCAAGAAACAATTTCGCGGAATACCGCTGTGTCATAATAGAGCTGCGCCGCGATTGGCCGATAGCAGCTGTGACTCTTCTCTTAAAGCTGCCGTTTCTCCGGAGTGAGTGACGGAGAGTTGGACCAATCACAGGCCGGATTTTGTGACGTTGCACTTGAGTAGAGAATATGGCTGGGAAATATGGGTTACGGAGTGTAAAGTTGACTTTTTTAAAGTTTTAGTTTGGCACTTTATGTGAATATAAACTTAGGTACTTTAGTTGAACAATAAAATAACCCAACTAAAGCAACTACGGTTGCTTGTATACAACAACAAAATGATGAAATGCATAAATTGAAAAAATAGTTTGGTCAAAGTGAAACTTAATTTTTGTCAACAAATAACGTCAAATCATCATCAAAAATAAATATTCGGTACTTGTAGTACACGTTTGGATGATTAGCACTGTGTAAATATGTTTTAAATTTGTACTCAATGTCAGATCTTTCGAGTTCCAACAGCAACAAACTACAGAAACCACGAGTGGCACAGTTTTCATAAACATGAATCTGGAAATTCAATATGGCCACTGTGCATCTAAGCATAGAGATTGCTACAGTAATACTGTTCATGTTTTGTATCTAATTAAGTTTCTGATTATACTTCGGTTAGTGAAATGTTGCTCCAATATTTAAAGGCATGAAATCTACAGAAATACATTTTATTGCTAACAGTAGATAGCCTTACGAATGAAGAGAAGTTTTTGGCTAAAGCAAAGTTCCATGTGCTTGAAGAAATCACCGTTTTGCTTACTTGTGATTACTAGCTTTATACATTGCTTTCTATTTATCCAATGAAACTGATACAAGTATCACTGCCAGAGAAATAGACTCTGATTTGAAATTAGAAAGTTAGTTTATATGTAACCAATTGTCAAAGCACGTACAAAACCAGTAAACCCTGCTTTCATTAAAACTGGTGGTTGGGCCATTTATTTCCATTAACAGACTTGTGATGAGAAGAACTAGCAGACCGCTATTTAAAGAAAGTTACAAATTAAGGCTCATGACAGACACATGCGTCATGTTTATTAGGTGTTAACCGAAACTAGCTGCTGTGGTCTGTTTAGTTATTAAAACTGCCTCATTCAATGTGACACACCCCCTATAGCCCATTCCTACTGTCTCTAGAGCTGCACTTGAACTCGTAAAGATACAAACACATTAAGCGTTTTTACAAGAAATTAAAAACGAACTCAAACACACAGAGAGAAACCATTTTAGAAAACGTTTTAACTCCAGTAACAAACGGAGTTAGTTTCCATTCCCTGCAACCTTTACAACATTGTTTAGCTTGTAGTTCAGGAGCAGTCATAAAGTTTATTTCTTGATCTTTGAAGATATATTTTTTCCTGTCTTCATGCTTCCACATTTCTCTGAGCCATTAAGAAATTCCAGCAACAAGTATGCTGGTAGTCCAGCTGAAGCTGTAATGAAACCAATCTCTCTTTCCCAATCTCTCGCTTTAAAGAGGGGGGTACTTTGAGTGCAGTGGGTGGTTCATGTGGTTTAAGTTATTCGAAATTCTGTTTTCAGGGTGCAGAGATTGAGCAATTCTTCCTCTTTGCACAATGCAAAAAGAGATTAAAAATTAAATAAACATTTAATTGGAGGTGCATGTTTTTTTTTTTTATATTCTCTCTTTCAGAACATCTTTATTTACTGGCTATAATTTTTTTTGTTTTAGTATTTAAAATACCAGCCTTTCTTTTTGCCTATCAACACTACAGGAACAAAATGTACAAGTGGCTTTAAGATGTCTGTCCATAGAAACAAAGTTCCTGTTTGTGTTTCTACAACTTGTGCTGTCTCAACATCACCGACATACGCTCCCTATTGCCACTATCCCCATTCACATCCTCCTTTTTCTGGATTCAGGTGCAGAACCCCTACATTTCCAAGAAAAAAAAAGGTCTCGTTGAACTCTGGCTCCCCCTGCTCTTCCTACAGCGGGGCTGTAAACATTTCAGTGAAAGAGGAGGTGCTTCTGCGGCTGCCGCAGTCTCTCCTGCTCCCCTTACTCCCCCACCCTTGTTCTCTCTACAAAGTGCAAGAGTTCAGGATTGCGCCGTACTTCTGGGTCATATCGTCATGTTGACACGGTCGTGGCAGAGATAAGGTTGTTTTTGAGCGTGCAGGGGCGCGCTCGCGCGCTTTAACAGGGAGAGAATGAGAGGACACGTGCAGAACGTCGGTACAAAATGTTCCCATGTCCACGTGTGGCAATGTGAGCGAGCTCAGCACTGCGGGCCCCGCTTCCTTGAGTGAACAGACTCCTTTACCACCAACACACACTTAGGGCTTAAACATACACACGCACACGCGACCACGCCAGCACACCCACAGGCGGAAGGACTGGAATTCCCAGTCGATCCATCAAGACAGACTGCATATGTCCACAGCAATCACAATACACTGTACAGTTAAGAACTCTCATTCTGACATGTTAATCAAATTGCATGGAACGCACAAAGAAAAACGTACAATTTAGTCTAGAGTTACTTCATTGCAACCTTAAAGTGATACTGTGGGATTTTTGCAGTGAGGTTCTTTTTCAAGGTTGTGCAGGGCTGACCAAAGAGCTTATGGGACCTTAAAGCTGCAGTATGTAACTTTTGTGTAAAAAAAACAAAACAAAACAAAACAAACAAAAAAAGCTTTTATTTACATATTTGTTAAGCGTTATTATGTTGTGACATTATCTGTGGAAAAAAACAATCTAGTTCTCCTGCCTTTTCCTAGCGCTATCTGCAGAAATGCAGGCTTGGTCAGTAGCAACCAATCAGAGCCGGGAGGAGGGTCTTGTACTGTCAATCATTCTTGTGTATGCTTTGCTCTCACCCACTACTGTTGCTTTCTGCTAGCCTTTAGCTTCTTCCAGACAGCACAGGTTGCTCAGGCTAGTTAGCATAGCTACCAATAACAGGAGATAGCACTGGAGGAATGTACATGAGCAACAGAAAAAAAGATTAAACTTGTAGCATCAGATTATAACAATGTTAATACAACAATCAAAAGATTAAGGTTATTAAATATAAATACTGAATAACTCTCTTGACATATTTATTCAGCATAACCCCACATTAATTAGTCTTGAGTGATAAAGTTGTCTGAAAGAGGCCATGAACAAAATTGATTTGAACCATAAAACTAACAACAAAATAGTCTCAGGTTTATACCAATGCTTTTTTATGAGCCCTTAAAACATTTTCATATTTGCAATGTATGTTTATGCGCTCATAAGCAGGCGGTTTATGCTGCATTGGATTTATCTCAGAAGTTGAAGCTCAAATCTGAGGATGACGTCAAGCCAGTAGAGAACTTTCTAGTTAGTGGTAAGTTGAAGAACCAGTTCAGTTTTCTATTTCTTTTCTACAATTAAAAACACAAAAACAAGAGTGAATTTCCCTGTGTTTTCTGCATTCAAACAAAGAAGCAACATCTTTTCTAATAGTTATTATGCAGTGTGCATCTGCATCACTGGTTGAAGAAGATACAAGCTGTCAGAACTGCTAATAAGTTTGTTTATACTTGCACTTTGATACATTTTGTATATGCAAAAGCTGTTTTGGATACCAAACTTAGGGCTCTGCAGCATCCTAAAATGTGCCCAGTTGACATTTACAAGACAAAATAACTTCCCAATGCAAATGTGACCACAGTTTAAAACTTCACAAAACAGCAAATAGTGCTACTATGTTTTGAAGTTGCCCTAAGACAGTAAAAGTCTCCTGTGGTTTTGACTAATTGTTAATTTCAATTTTACATCATTTTACATAATTTCATTTTTTATTAATTGTTAATCTGTATTTACACCAAATCAAAATACCAAAGTCTTTATCTGCTGCATGTTAGATATTAGCATATAGCTGTTTTGGGTGAGTTAAAGCATCTACTTTTTTTACTCGTATTGTTATTTAGTTCAATTTCATTCGGTTAAAAAGAAAATAAATGCAAAAGACCACTAAATTGCACAATTTTACTATGAAAAAAAAAATCATTGAAATATTACATAACTTTTTTTTCCCCTTTACTATTTGTAAAGCTTTTCTTCTCTCTACAGCAGCTCAAGTTTGAAATATGACTGCATGAACAATCCCACTCATCTGGATGACAACCAACGATTACAGGCTTTGACATATCTGTGGACAAATGGACATGATATTAAATTGCTCATTATTTTGTCAATTTCTGGCTGAACACTGTTTCAAGAATTAAAACAGACACGCACTACTCGGATACCAATCTATAACTGTTTATTTAACAATGCATGCCAGACAGGATCCTAGTCACATTGAAGAGTACAGATTTGTATTTGCATCCAAATACGCACTACTTTTATTTCATATGGTAATTTCTTTCCGTCTTTCTCTCGGTCGACGTTACAAGTCATCTGTGTACAAGCTGAGTGGAAGAACTGCATGCATTCAAAGGACATAAACTTAAGTGTGACCAATAGGTGGGATACACTACGTCCCTTTTAGTTTAACATCAGCCGTTATTGCAGAAGTTTGTGCGTGTAAAAACTCTCCTTCAGCACACTTGCCAACAGATTTCATAAAAAGGAGAAAAAAGGAACAATCTGTTGATTATCAATAAATGCTCGTCTTTCCCCTACACCGTGTGATATAGCATTAGAAAATATTTTTAAAATACTGTACACTTAGACTATATGGAGGGTTGTATTGTCCTGGCATGCCTCCCTGTTGATGGTGTATTTTAAATGTCTGGTTTCACACATTCACATCTCCTGTTGTAACAACTCCTTCCACAACAGCCATGTAGATGTATAAATCATACTAGTTGTTTCTACAAGCCCAGAACAAATCTGTCATCTGATAGTCTTTGCAGTGGGGATGAACAAATCACAAAAAAAAATTAAATAAATATATATATATATATATATATATATATTGCAGCAGGCCAAAAGGGGAGGGCCTAGGTCAAACATAGTCATTTGTTTTCATACTTTTTCACACAGAACTTGAGCTGAACTGTTCAACCTTAGCGCCTTTAATCCCCCGCCTGTCGCATCTCAGTAGACAATAGGTCAACAGAACGCAACTTAGCCCGTCTCCATTTGGCTTGACAGTTTGGTTTGGTTCAAAATGGAAGCAGCAAGTGTGCATGACCAAAGCCTACTCAACATCTGCACTGTAGGAAAAAAAAAAAGTGGAAATAAAAAAAGAGAGAAAAAAGTCCCGCCCTTTTGCTTTTCCTATCAGCAATTTACACTTCTGGAGGTGAGCAAGATGAGCCAGTATGAAGACAATCATTCATATGCTATTGCTATCTTTTAAGACAAAACACAATGTATATGTATATATATATATCTATATGTATACTCTAAAATCCCCCAAATTCTGGGTTAGACTCGTAAAGCACAGTGATTAAATTGGATGCCTTCAGCTCTAAACAACCTGATCTGTGTCTTTCTTTTCTTTCTGTTATTCCACTGTATCTCAGTGAAACACTATAACTTGCATCACTGGGGTAATATTGTCCCTGAGCACTGACCTAAAGTCATCCTTTCATATCCACAATGCGACCCACACATCTGTCGAAGAAGCTGTAAATCTGAGCTTGTGTCAAACAGAGTACGACTCTAGTTCTGTTTCATTTTTATGGTTGATACTGACCTTGCAATGGCACTGCAAACCTTAAGTTAACAGATGCACCTCAGCTTATTAGAAAGTGATTTTTTAGAAGCTATTTTTTATTAATTTAATTTAAAATGTTATAGATGGTCATAGAATCTTGGATTTGCTGCACCCAGCAAATAAGAAGCTAACGGCCAAATTCTCAGAAAAATCTAAATGGTACATGGCCCCAATAAAAAAAAAAAAAAGATTTGAAATTTAGAAATCTGATGTCATGACCAGTCACAGCTCATGGGGAAGACTACTGACTTAGCAGTTGTCCAGGAGACAGTCAATGGCCGTTCTAAAAAGAGGTTGAGCTATGAAAGTTTTTCTTTTCCTTAAGAAGCTGGCTACTCTCCAAGGGCTGTGTCCAAACATATTAATGATGATAAGTGGAAGAAAAACAATTGTTAAAAAGGCGTACAAACTTTAGGCATAACCACAGCAGTGTGAGGATTATGAAATCTTTTATCTTCTTGAAAATAATCAATAGACTCTGGCCAGGGAGTGGGGAATCCAGCTCTGTGACATTAGAGTCAAAAAAGCAGGCACTGGTACTTTTGGAAGTGTGGGGAGGTGCCAAATACTGGAATACTTTAGTACTGGAAAACAAAATCAGTATCTTCAAAAATGTCAGCAACCGAGGGAAATGCTCTAAAACTTCCTGGTAAGTAGCTGTGGTGACTTTGGAACTGGAGTTGGACAGTGGAGCAACATGATGACTTGGCTCTTGAAATGATTGCTGACTATGGAAACTGTCACAGTGAGCCACGGTGACTTTGGATGCAGTGCCTCTACACGCTTCATATAAATGAAATGCAAATATGACTTTTAGCTAGAAACGCAACAAATTCACCAGGATGTAACCAGTGTTCCTTGATAAAATTGAATGTAAAAACTTTAAAAAAAGGGCAATATTTAGTTGTTTAACATGTTAAGTGAGAAAAGAGCCACTTGGGGATCTATTTCTGCAGGTTGCACACCCCTGGTCTACAGGATGAAAATTAAACTATCTTAATATGACTGAAGCTAAGTGCAACAATTACACTTTTAATTAATTGTTAATGTAAAGCTATGACAATAAAAAAAAGGGCCAGGCCAGTTTTATAGCGGCGCTGGTCCCTTTTGGCTCCTGTCTAGAATCTTAATCCATGTGAGACGTTCCTGATGCGTTCCCATCCAGGAGTCGGTAAGTCCTGGTGTGAGGTGGTTCATGAAGCCTGTTTTTGGCTGTACTCTATGTCTTGTGAACTCCTCGTCACTCTTTAACAAACTTGTCAAAGCTACAATCAACTATGTTTCTATTTCTACCACACTTTTTCCTTCAACGTAGCATGTCATTTATACGCTTGAACTCAGTCCTTTGCAAACAGCCAGCTTCTTCAGGACTGACCCTTTTAGGCTTTCACTTGCTTACAGATAACATTAGATAGCTGTCGAGTTTCAAATAGAAGCTTGGTCATGATATAACATTTGTTGTAATTTTTGTATTGTTCATGTTTCGACCTTTCTAAGCAACAAATTTGTGGTACTTCATTAGCTATAAGCTACAATCAACAGATTTAACCACAATAAAAGCACTGGAAATTTATCTATGTGTGTAATGAAACTAGAATAAATGAGTTTTACAATCTGAATTAAATTGCTGACATACTTTTATGCTATATTCTAACACATGCAGATGCACCTGGAGATTGAAGGGACATTTCATTTCATTTATCCTTAAATAAATGTTTGGCGACGTCTGGTTTTGCAGGTGAAAGCTTAACGTTGCTTAATGTCTTTAAAACATCATCAACTGGAAATGTTTAACAGTCTAGAAGATTTTTGATTGAAAGATGGGGTGAGTGATGCAGGCAAGTCAGGTCAGTCAACTAAAGCTAGACAGAAGAGTTCCAGCAGCAGCAGCACCAGTTGAGTGGAGAAGCTCAGTCCTCATGATAACGCCTCGCTGTCGCATGCAAACAGATTCATTTACTCTCTTAATCCACAAAGCCATTGTGCTAAAGACATCGCACGTGATTTTTGGTGTATTTAAATAAATTATAAAACCATACAAGCAATGATGTAATCTCGCAATAACAATTCCTCCACTATGTACAGTAGATGGGAAAGGGAACAACAAAAGTCTATGAATAAATCATTACTATATGAGAGAAAAATAAAACACACAAAAAATGAGACACTTCACAGAGTCTTGAATCACGTGAATCCCAACATACTCCATCCATGCCCAAAAGGCACCCAAAGTTTGGTATACTGGCAACTGTGTATTGCCATATCAACATTAGAAAAATCTCATAAGTCAGTTGATAAAACACACAATAAAAACTACTTGAAATACTTTAAATATAATTGAAATGTACAGTATTTGAGATTAATCTATATTTAATAAATATTTTACATCATCATTTAGTGCATGTAGGTGGTCATCCTTCATCATATTCAAAAGCTTAATTAGAAAATACTTAAAATTTGACAAAAATATCACTGAAAACATATAAATATCATTTTGTAATTCAAACAGGCATTTACTATAATCATCGCTAATGAGCAAGAAAATAGTTATAAATAGAATCATCATCTTAAAATAAATACAACATGATTAAACTGAATTGAAATGGTGAGAGTGTGTTTATAAACATCAAGCTCAAGATAGATTTTAATAATCTCACCTTTATTATTTTTGCAAATCTGTTGGAGACAGGGATCTTTCTCCCCACCTACTTTTCCCACCAGAATAAAAGTTAGAAATGTAAAAACATGAATCTAGCCATCATCGTTTGATGACCTGCTTCCTTCATGTGATCTAAGATGCACACCTTTGTTAAATCTCACCAAAAGTGCATATACTCAATAGCTTATTTTCAAGCTTTTTAAGAAGTAAATTAATAAATTAGTGCTTTAAAAAAAAAAGCAATTACCGTGACCTGTACATAGTTTATATTTAGGCGTGTCACCCATCAACTGCTTCCTTTTCAGTCTCTTTTAGGTGGCTTGCTTTGACTTTCACTGAAAAAAAAATTAAAAAAGAATAAAACAAATGGGAATATTGGAAAAGATGAAGGACGGATCTATTAGGTGAAGCTGAATAGAAAAATAATACCACTGCCAAAATCTGAAGCATGGCTGAAAACAACAGATCTATGACTCACTAAGTGAGGAGATTTTTGGTGTAAGTTACAGGCAAAAGAAGAAAAGTTCAAACCAGGTTCGTTTCAAGCCAAGGCTGGATCATAGGTTTATAGCGCCCTCTTATCCTCATCTTTTGCAATTGCACTTGTTAGAGCTCTGGGGGACAGGGTTGAAAAGGTTTCAGGCAAAAAGTTGTGCGTCTATGTAGACTCACTATGCACACTTTTATGTATAACCAATGATAGATGCACGAGCTTAGAGGTATCAGAAAGCTTTTGTAAATCTGTTACAACCCACTCCATTGTGCCCTACAAATAAGGGATTGTTTCAATTCAGAAATAATGATGATACGTCAGCTTATCTTGAGGATCATTTTGAATTAAATAATAATTTTAAAACTGAATCATATCTTGACTACTTTAAAGGTTGTATGTGTAAACATTGGCTACTGATAAATTACAGCAGGGAAAGTAAGTTTGTCGACATTTTTCTTAGTAAATGTATTTCTAATGGGGCCAATGCTGTGAAATTTACTTTAAATATCTGTGCTAACCCAAATAATCCAATCAAATAGTCCATAAATTTAATTATGTGTAATAAAGTGGACCAGAACAGAGTATCATCACTGAAACAAAATGTAGTGTATTTTACTATGAAACCAGTTGTCTTCTGGTATAGAAACTCATCATGTTCCTCATTAGTGCAAGTAACATCAGTGGGTTTAGCTTTAATATATGGCCATTAAAAATAATTCTCATTATTGACATGTTGCATAACCACCACAATGGATAAAAGTAAAGAACTTTCTTGAGACCTTAAAAATTTTTTTTTTAATTCAAACATAATTAACTTTTTTGAGCTTATCATGTTATAATATTATTACTTCATCAAAGACGTACTTGAAGTGTTGCTTTGATTCTTTTATGCATTAATCCAGTGTTTCCCAACCCTGGTCCTCAAGGCACACTGCCCTGCATGTTTTAGGTATTTCCTTGCTTCAGTGCAGCTGATTTCAATTGATGACTGATTAACAGGCGTTTGTTGAACTGCAATCAGTTGAATCAGGCACATTAAAGCAGGGAAACCTCTAAAACATGTAGGACAGTGTGCCTTGAGGACCAGGGTTGGGAAACACTGCATTAATCCCCCATGGCAACCAATTGGGGGCGCCTAAGCGCTTGGTTACACTCCATGCTGCCCTTTCCAGGCAGTTCATCTTGGAGTTGCAGATCCCAAGACGAGATTCCACCTCATAGAGCATCCACCACCCCCCCATGCCTTCCCCACTCAGCTCCTTCAGACTAGCACTAGCAGCAATTAGCAAGCACCTGGTGGAACTGCACATCTGCTGAGGTTATCATACAATTTACTTTTCAGTGCAAAGCTCCTAAGAACCTTGTTAAAGGCCTAATGAAGAAACCTTGTTGAGATGAGGTGCTGAAGGCAGAGTGTCCAAAAGAACAGGATCTTTTAAAGAGACAGCGGCCCAATTTCAAGGTGGTAAAATGTGAAGTCAAATTTCATTTAAGTCTTGCTTGTATATATTATTTTTTATAACTGAAGGAAACATAGTTACTTGATTGTTCTGTAAATTGGTACTAGTGGCCGAAAAATACACAACAAAGCCCCTTTAAAAATGGTTGGAGAAATTTACCAAAACATTCCTGACAAGAATTTGATGATTATTCAAGGGTTGATTTTTCAGCAAGGTATGGTCACAATAAAATTAAGCAAACTGACGGAAAAAGATGAGTTCATAAAAGAGCAACCCAAAATCCTTTAGGACCTCTAGACAGTAGTTGATGCAGAAACTGATCAAACATCAACAATGTATGAACCTAGTTTCTCCAGAAGGAATGCACCTTGAAGCTTCATTTAGCGACAAAGATTTTCTGCTGAGGCATTATTAATTTCAATAAGTGCTTTCAGTACTCAATTCTTCTGCCTTTCCACTTTACAACACAATGTCATTTACGGATATACTTTGTTCAAAATTCATGGATTACTTGGGTCGCTGAGAGAGATAGAAGTATTGACTTGTTCAGTTCTCATTTTCTCTGCTGTAGATTGTCAGCTTTTAAACCTGGTAGTGTTTGAGTATCACTCTGATGTGAGTTACGATTCCACGATGAGCAAGAAAGGCTTTAAAGTGGAACCCTTGCAGCAATTGTGCTGATGAAAAACTACAAAATGAGTTGACTATCTCTTTCCTTGTCCCTTGTCTTGGTCTCTAGGATTTAACAGTGCCTTCCACACATCACAGGTAGGATTAACAGTAGGCTTTTTCTTTCCAGGGTGGTTGTGATATGTGTTGCAAAACAGTGACCAATGTCTACTTGATGTAAATTAGGTTGGTGGAAGACCTACAAGACAAATATGACACCCATTTTCATGGCACCCAATTGTAAGTTACATTGCTACAAGAGGTGCCAACTAGTCTAAATTCATAGCTCTTTCTTTTAAGTGATGTACACAGACCTTCTGACTCCTCTGCTCTTTTCCATTCTTCGCTCAGGATAAAACTGCCGTTCAATGCTGATCACACCTAAACCTTTCCAAACCTAAAATGTAAGTGAATAAAGTATAGATATGTTCCAAATCAGCATCTATGTGCAATTTCATCCTGCTATTACTTGGCCCTTTTCAGTTTTCACCCAGGCCCTAACAATGTGTGAGGGCCCCAGAGGGCCCTTGTCACGTGTAGTTTTGTCTATCGAAGCTGCGGAAGGCTGATGGAGCTGCCAGCTTCCTTATAGACAGACTGTCAGTTTTGGCTGTGTCAGGTCTCGCTCCGGACTTGCTCCTGAGGAAAGGGTATCTGTGCCCCGCAAGACCCCGTCCCCCAGGACCAGGTCCCCTATCTGCTCCCAAACCCGGTCCCCTCTCCATCCTCTCGCTCACTGACAGGCTCTTCCGATGCGGAGGAGCCAGAGTGAGTGAAGGATGGGAGTCATCTGAGGAGCAACTGTTTGCTCGCTCCAGCCTGGAGAGGGTGGAGCAGAGAGGAGCTCCGCTGGGCCCGCCCAGGCCTGTAATGCGAGGAGTATTGGAGGCTGGAATCAGGTCCTCAGGGTCGGACTCTGTGTGACTTAGCTCTGCCTCTCTTTCCGGGTGAGAGGAGCTAATGTCTGACGGCTTATCAAAGGTGAATGAGGTGGATCCTCCTGGCGAGTGTGAGCATTCTGCAGGAGTGTATGGAGATGATACACAGCGGGTGTCAATGCAGTCAGTGATGCTGGTGTATTCTGCGGCCTTCACCTGGACTCCTGCCCCTAGCCCGCCGTAACAGCCTCTCGGCGTGAACATGAGGCTGTGGGATTTGACCAGGGGAGGCTCATCAAGGAACGCCGTGCCTGCTGTGGAGAGGTAGCGACTGCTCTTGGAGCGCTCGAGCAGCCCTGCTGAGGGAGGTGGAGACGGCTCTGTATCCCAAGGAGGTAGGGTGGTGTCTGGTAAGAGGCTTGCTGAGCACAATGACAAATCAACAGCCGCACTGTCGTCATACATAGCTCCAGTCGTTCCACTGCTGCCTGCGCCGCCCTCCGAGTGCCTGTCGCCCAAGCCGCTAGTAGCCGTGCTGCTGAAGTCACGGCCTCCTGGCAGCACCGTCTCTATGATATCTGACTGCAGTGAGGAGTCTCTCTGGAGGGGTGGGACCACACGGAGAGGATCAAGAAAGACCTCGGCTGGCCCCACCTCCTCAGATGTTGAGACGTAGATATCAATGCAGGATGACGGACGATGCTGCTGGGAAACCGACAGCGTCGCCAGTGGGAGGGGCTTAGACTCCTTGGTGGCGGCAGCTGAAGACACAGATTGCGAGCTATTAGCTCTGTGGAGGCTGAGCGAGCGCTCCTTAAAGAAGCTTTCAGCTCGCTCAGCCCCACTTGCACGTTCGATGGCACGTCCACCCCCAACATAAAAAGAGTGACTCCTTGCCCTAGCAGTGATGCCAGTAGGAGAGGGAGGGGACATGGAGCCCTCCGCTGCTCCCTCCAATGCCTCCTGAAGGCGGTAGGCATTCCCCTCTGTGCTGTTAAAGCTGCTTTGGCGGAGGATGTACGCAGACTCCGGGCACTCAGCTTGGCGGAGTATGTACGCTGAGTCTGTGCAGTCAGACGAGGTCCGGGAGCGCGCTTTGTTGATCTCCACACGCTCAACACCCGTCACGCGCTCCAGAGCCACAGCAATCCGCCCAATTAGGTCCTCCATCTGGGCCAGCCGAATATCCACAGTCTGCAGCGATGCTTTCATAAAGTGTTCCCTCTCATTGACCTCTTCCAAACGCATAGCCATGTTCTCCACCCTGATGAAGAGGAGAAAATGTAACGACTGAGTGACGTGATAGCTATACAGTTAATTGAAATATCAAAACTTTAATAAACAGCAGTTTAATATTTGTACTGGTTTGTGCGATTTTGTACTCCCGTTTCTCTTAATAGGGGGAATTAATTTATTCTTGCTAGTAACATTAAGTAATGTTTGGAGGGCATTTATAAAAAACAAACAAACAAACAAAAAAAAAAAAACAGAACAACCAAATGATAGCAAATTCAATATGCCTGTCATGTGGAAGTTGCAGTTTAATTACAGCTGCTCTGAGAAAGCTACACAGAGCTTTAATATGGCACAGCTGAAAACTGACGTTCAGTTTGTTCAATTTGACAATTGAAACGGACAAGCTAGGAATGAAGAGTATTGATAATGATAATGGAGAGTATTGATAATGAAATAAGCCAAGAGGATGCCTCTGACAGTTATGGAGGAGCGATAAAAATAAAGCCATTCTTAGAATTAAACATGTTGAAAAAAGTTATTGTGGTGAAACAAAAGAAAATTAAAATTTTAAATCAACATGTAAAATCCAATGTTTGGCATTTCCGGTCAGAATTTATGAGAAGATGGATGTGGCTTAAAGACAGTGCAAAAGTGGAAGAAAATCTGTTAGAGGTTGCAATAGTCTTGAGACTGGCACAGCCAAACCTCCAAATGACTTCCAGCTAAACTTGCAGGGAAATTTAAAAGATGCATTCCACTCTTTTCAGATTTTTTTTGAATAGCTTTTGAAATCAGCCATCGTTTTTCTTCAACTTCAAATTAAAGAAGTTAATGTCTGATGATCCGTCAGATAAAATCCAAAGTAATTACATGACATTTTGCTGCTCCAATGTAACACATTGTAAGAAAGTTCAATAGTAGCAAATATTTCTGCGACGCACAGTGGACTGTTTCTGTGTGTTCTTATCTGACCTTTCAGATGTGACTCTGATCCGTTCATCATTCGATGAGTGGAATCTGTCGTCTTTCTCTCTGAAGTACTCTTCTATGCATTGCTCCTCAAAGTCATGAACTTTCTTCAGCTCATCCTCAGTGATGAACAGCTCTGTGAAATAAAAACAGACAACAAAAAAAAAGGAACAATGTAAATTTTATACTAGTACCAAAACACCAACAGCCACTTCCTCTGTCTTGGTAATACTATAAATATAGTCGTATAAATGATGAAAAAACAAGTTTAAAACAAATTGCTGAACACTCTGCTGTTTACACTCAGTTTTAAGGCTTGGTTTAATGTTTATCTTCCACTCACTCAATCCATAGTCCCTCTCGTCGTCATCATGCTTGCGCCAGCGGCAGCATAGATGTTTTAGGACCATTGTTATGTGGCTGAAGATGATGAGGGGTGGAGGAAGGACCGGCCGCTCGTGGAATGTCATGATTAGCTGGTAGCGCTGGAACTTCCACACCTGGTTTGAGATGGACTTTACCTCGAAAAATGTGTTGCTGTGAATAATGAAACACAAATATAAGATTAGCCATGACTGATTTACAGTTGTGACAACAAAGTGAATCCAGTCAGAAAAGATTTCAGACATAGTTCTTGGAAGATATGTAAACTTTCCTCACCTCTACAGTGAGTTTTCCAACACCACCCACAACATTTTTCATGTTTTAATTTGAGGCTTTAGCAAGATTACTCCAGAATCAAAGATAGTTCGGCTGAAAACCCACTTGTTTTTGATTTTAGATTAAGTTAAAGATTTTTGAGCTACTTCTTCCATAATTACATTTAGTTTGTACAGTGCACCAGTACAATGGAGCAACTACCAAAAAGTGTCCCCGGTTTAAAAAAAAAAATCTAAATGACTTCTCCAATTATAATTTTTATTTTATTTTATGCAAACAGCTTATATGGATCTAAATACTTTTACATGGTACAGTAGCAAAAACCAATTAAAGGTTTACATACTTAAACACTGCTATGAGTAGGTTGACAAGCAGTATGTTGGCCACCAGCAGGTAGCAAGCCATGATCGCAGGTACAATCCAAGCACCAGTCTTACATGGCGGCAGGGTCACCACCACCCCGTCCTGTGTGGTTATATTCTGGCCGCAGGGAGCTGCACAGTGCCACAAAATGAACACACACTTTGATACAAGGCAATTAAAAAAATAAAATATATATATATATATAGACTTTCATTAATCCATCTTTTCATGGATATCTTGGATGCATGTTTGATAAAAAAATAAATAAATACATGCAGACCCATGAATTAAACCAGAAATAAAAATGAGATCAAAAGGTATTAAAGAAAATAATGCCCTAGCGTATATTAGACTATAATTAGTGGAAACAGCAAAATTAAAGACAAGCAGGTCTAAAGTATCAAACAAAGTACATAAAGGCATTCTGCAAACAAACAAGAAGCATACTTTATTTTCATGCTTCTTTTATTGAGAAAGGAATTGGAACGAGCAAATATAATGGCAAGGGCTCATGTACGGAAATGGAAATAAAAAAAATCCACAGAACAACACATTTACCATGTGTTGTTCCTGTTTTTGTTTTCAATATATTTAAACGTACGTTTAAAATATATTGCCGCATGTGAGAGCCATAACGTCATTCCACAATGGTTGATTGCTCTGAGATCTATCTGACATGTATTTAGGAGACAATGTATGTTTTTCCATCCATGATGGTTCAGTTGCTGTGGCTGATCTAAGGAACATTCAGCATTTGTCCTTGGTTTGTTTGCCTTGGAGATTCAGTGTGGTCATGCTCGTCATTTCTCGGTGCTCAATTTCTTCACACAATGTAGCCCAAAGACAGAGAACTGAAGTAATTTCTTTCTTTTTTTCTATTTTATTTTAGCATCAACAAATTTTGGACACAAAAACTCTGACAACTGAACCACGTGAAAAAACAGATTACAGATGATGAAGGGTGAATAATAACTATGTCCTGATATGGATGTGCGCTTCATTCAAATGCAATGTAATGTTTTTAGTAAGGTTTTGAGATCAATCACACAAAATGTTGGGTTTAGTCGGTGAAATATTTCAGCAGTGGCGCTACTGCTCCATTGAGAAGCTGAGCTGTTGTTGAAGTAATATGATTAGTGTGAAATGTGGCATAATCATGGTCAGTTCTCCAAATTAAAGAAATTTAGAAAGAACTAACATAATCCAGGAAAGAGGCATCAAGGAAATATCAAGTATTTGATGGTTTCTCTTGATGCAGCTGACCAAAAGCAAAGACCTAAGACAGGTAAAAATATCTGAAACGTTCTGCTGCCCTCTGAGCGACCATTGCCAAAATTATTGGGAGTAAAGTTGCTTACAGGGTATATCCTTAGGTCAAGCTACTAGCTCTTCTCTTTAAATATTTGAATCGGAATCAGTTTTTTCTTGGACTGGTTGGTCAAAGTAGTAGTTTAGTAGCTGACCTGAGATACCGTCACAGTGGCAACTTTAGCCTTACAGCAAGAAAACACATGCATACTTTTTTTTTTCTCAAGTGGCCTCTAGTGGTGGGACTTTGCATGACATGGTGGTAACGCGAAGATGACGAAGGAAAGGTGGGATAGGTCAATGTGGTTAAACTGAGGTCTATATGTATAGATTTACTGGAATTTTGAGTGGTCTGACCAATGTGGGATGGACCACTACTACGCCAGGTTCCGTACGTTCGTAAGTAATTTTCGACCAGCCAGAGTTTTTCATTCAGCCTTTGCTGTACCTTCTTACTATGCATATCTGAAACAAAGAATGGAAACATTATTTCAGATCTCTTCTCTTTGGGCCACTCCTCAAATTCCATACACACCTTCATATACAGTACCACACAAATAGACAACAGAACAGCACACAGACACTCTTCGGAAAACCTTCTGAAATACGCTTCCAAAATGCCTCTTAAGTCAGAATGTTAGAGTAGAAAATAATTCAGAGACAAAAAAAAAAGTCCTGATAAACTGTGAAATCTTGTTGTACGGTGAACAACTTGTTAAGAGTTACTCCTACAATAATGATGGAATTTGTCCTATTTACAGCACCTTGCGAATATAAGTACTTCCCTTGAACTTTTTCACATTTTATAACCTTATAGCCGCAAACTTTGTCTTGATAAAATGTGAAAAAGTTCAAGAAGATGGAAAATGTTTGTAATACACTAATTTGTCTCATATGTATATACATTTAAAAGCACAATTCTTGAGCTACAGAATGTGTCAGATTTAGTCAAGAGTTATCTTCTTTGCTCAGGAAGTCAGCAATTATCTTTCTCCAAATTCAAAATGAATTTTCTCCGCAAGCCGACACCCAAAACTTACGGTCAATCTGGTCGGCAAACACCTCCCCATAGATCATCCAGTAAGGCATGAAGAAGATGTTTCTGGCCAACATCCAGGACGGGTCTTCGTTAGGATTGAGGATGGCCTGACGTGCCACCCCAAAACTCATGAGCACTACCAACATGATGATGACAAAATACATCATGTCGATCATCTGACAGAGAGGGGGAGAGAGGAAGGGGAATGGTCAAGAAATGGTTGGATTTTCTACTTTTCCATGTTTAAATCATGTCAATTAGTATTAACAAATCTAATGCATTGTGAGCAATTTTCCTATTGGTAAAACAACATAAAGCATAAAAATGACTTAAAACAATTATATCTTCATTGAATTTTTATCTTAAGAGGCACATCTTTTCATTTGTGTGCATTTATTTAAAATCCCACATCGAGAACTAATGTTTTTAGCAAAATTACGAGTGCAACACTTTCTTGGTACCCTGTCATCATTTTTGTCATTTTGCACAACTATTTTTGGTAGCATGAGACTTATTCCTGCAAACATATTTCCTCTAAAGGGACAATGAGCTGAGGGAGATGTAGTTAACTATTTCCAAGAGTCCAGTGCCTGAAGAAGACAAACAGGCCCACATACTCATCCCCTTTTAAGTCCCTGACTTACCTTGACTGTTTGTTGACAGAAAGCCTAATCTTAGTGCAAAGCACTCATGATTATAGTCCCACCATTTAGAAAATTCCCCATGTTTATGTTGTTACTGTTTGTAGGTGAGAGCTATGGAGCCTCAAAGATAATGAGATGCCACTCTTTGTTGCATTTCTCTATGAGTGAGAAATGGAAATATTTCTACCTCGTTCCACATTCTACTCATAATTTGAACAAGATCACGTTGGATTTCTTTTGGATCTCCATGCAACCTTGTCGGCAACATTTCCAGCAGTTTTAAGTAAATTGAACTCTCTGATGTGGACACTCCGGAGATCCTTGTAATATTACTTTTATTCCCCAGGAAAACAGCAAGCCATTAATTTAATAATACTATTATTATTAAAATAGCAAGCCATTATTACCATGTTTACACAGTGTTTAGATATTCTGGTGAGTCAGGCAAACAAGTGCATTGGTTGGTGTGCCACAAAGTGTGAAAAAAACATTTTTTTCACCCTCTAATTACGTAAATATGTCCAGATTAAAGTATAGGTTTTATAAAAATATGTTTTTCACACATTTAAAGCAGAATATGAGCTTCAATAAAAGTTTGATTTAAGATGTTTTATGTTTGTACATGATCAGACTTGATGACAATTACTTAACAATTTCACACTTGAGCTGCTTAAAACAAAATATCTTTTTCTCTTTGTATGAAATGAACATAAAACATTTTTTAAAACAAAAATAAAATATTGTGTTTTTTTTTACAGAAAGGTTGTTTTTTTTTTTTTACTTTTTGCTCTAAGTATAATTTGATCTCCTCCTGACATGAAACCAGCTTATGAAGCTGAAGGAACCCATTACCCAACGCCTTGACAGGATCATTTAATGCAAATCCAAATCTTCCCTTCTACCTAACAGTTAATTATCATATCAAAGACTTTAAGTTCACCAGTACACGGCTGGCGTCAGAAGCAGTCAAGCGTCAGATAGTTACTGATTTAGATCTGTGTGCGTAAATCTGAGGCTCTGATCTTGAACTTGTTGAGATCAAACAAACAAGTTAAGAGTCTCGGGGGTTCTCTTTGAACTGGTTTAGAGATAGTATACTTGCAATCATAACTAAACAGATGCCAAAGGAGAATTTATTATGAGGAGAAAATAATGATAAAGACAGGAGGCACAGTGGCGCAGTTGGTAGAGCTGTTGCCTTTCAGAAAGAAGGTCCTGGGTTCGATTCCCGGCACGGGGTCTTTCTGCATGGAGTTTGCATGTTCTCCCTGTGCATGGGTGGGTTCTCTCTGGGTTCTCCAGCTCCTCCCACAGTCCAAAAACATGACTGTCAGGTTAATTGGTCTCCCTAAATTCTCCCTAGGTGTGAGTGTGAGTGTGTGTGTGAATGGTTGTGTGTCCTGTCTGTCTCTGTGTTGCCCTGCGACAGACTGGCGACCTGTCCAGGGTGAACCCCGCCTCTCGCCCGGAACGTTAGCTGGTGATAGACATCAGCACCCCTCCCGACCCCTCTAAGGGACAAGGGTGTACAGAAAATAGATGGATGGACAGGAAGCAAAGGAAGTAAACTCCACCCCCGTCTCCTCTCACCATCTTGCCAATCATCATCACGTAGGGCCCCAGATACTTGTTGACTCCGAAGATGTCGAGCAGCCGGATGTACCAGTAGATGATGTTGACACAGTAGATGACCCGCCCGTAGTTCATGAGCGGTGGCTCCTGGAGGCGCAGGACCATACCGACGGAGAAGATGAGGATGGCCATGAGGTCAGTGACGTTCCAGTACTCTTGTAGCCACACCTTTACCTTCTGTAGCAACTTTCCCGGCTCTGACATCAGAATCTAGAAAACAGCACGGATATACGGACACTTAGTACTGCTAATAAGTCGGATTCATAAACACTGAAGCTGAGAAGCAGAATGGTGAAAATAAATGACCTGAAAAAGTGACAGAAATAGGAGAGTAGAAATGCATTCCATCATGATCACCATAAGAGGGCAGTATGGGCTCACCAATCAGAGAATTTGACATCTGAGGAAGCACATACAGTGTAGCTGAAAATGATGTGACACAATGATTTATACATTTCATACACTTACTTTAAAAAAAGCGCAGAGTGGGGCAGAACTTATTATATGGCCACAATGGGGGTTTTTTTGTGTCATTTTTGGTTCTTGCTTTCATCTTCATCACCATCCTGCTCCCCTCTTGCTTTTCTAAGATGTGCTTTTTTTAATCTCCCTTTTACTGATTTTCTTATATGTTATGAACTATTTCATGAAATAGACATAACCCTTGAATCTCCTCTCTGCCACTGTTGAAGCTAATTAAAAGTGTCGGTGCTTTGTGAGTTGCATGTTGCTTATCCTGTACTCAGTATATCTCAATGTATTGTATCACAATCATGATCTATTACCTCTCTCATCTTTTCAATGCCATTGGTGAAAATGTAAGCAATGACAATCCACTCTTGAGGAGAAGGCCACAGGTCCATCTTGACCAGGACAATGTAGTTAAACAACATCAGGTACCCCACGTATGCCATCTGCATAAAAATACACAAAGAAGAAAAAATAATGAGTGGCGTCATATTTTGGTAACGTGCCTGCTTTTGGGCTTTTCATAAATATAAAAGCCCAAAACACAACCGCATTACATTTATTGAAAAAGATAAGAAGACTGTAACTTTTAAAGGGATAGTTCAGGGTTAAAAGCAACTAATATGCTACTTAAAATTAATAACTCCCTGACAAAGTGATCACAGAGGCTGATCTGATGGCTATTCTGAGGGAGCCACAACTAGAGATGCAATGAGAATCACCTGGTTACCAGGACTGTCCAATTTTAAGACTAAATGGCTCCTTTTGATGATTGGCAGGTTGGAAGATAAAAATCAGATATATATTTTTTTTCCAGTCGGGGAACAAACATACCATACATTAGTCATAACTGTTCAAGCTGACAACAAGACTCCTCCGAGTGGAAGCTGTCACTTCCACTGTGCCAAAAAGACTAAGTAGGCAATTTCCAGGTCCAGTGAGGTGTTAGAGGAACCCTAAAACAAGTAAAAGTCTTCTAGAAAGAAAACTATATTTCTGCAGTGATGTGTTGCCTGTTAATACAAATGGCTTCAGTTTGGAAATAAATGTCACAGCAAAATGAATTTATTACAGAAAATGGCTGTTCTGTTTTTATACTAAATTCTGTCTGTCATAGGCCAGGCAGCATTAGGAAATGCAAATGTAAATGTCTGATGTAGTGCTATGTATATTAATAGTGCTAATTGCTAATATTAATTAGCAATTAGCAAGACAGCTTGAAATGTGAATCATAATGCATTAGCTTTAAAATAATAGCAAAACTCCTGTTTTTCTTTAGAGTCCTAATATAATTAGCAATCTCAACAAAATGGCATTTTCATAATTTTGTATAGCTACAATACATGATTAAGCAATTCAAGCCATAACAGTAAGTCAATTCATTTTCCTCTAAATGTAAAGTTGGGCTAATACAAAAGTGCTGTTACTATAGCAATGTGAATTAACTAAATTCAGGTTTGTTGTTGGCAATAAAGATTTCTTAAATTGGTTTATAAGACAAAAAGTTAAATAGACTGAAAAACTATCATTGACCTTTAGCTGTCAAGGTGATACGCCTCAGAAATAATGACATGAAATATATCTGTATAATATTTGTGCACATTTTTATTTGAGTATTGAAGGCAGGATTTATTTTTAACCAGCGTCTTACATTTTTATTCTGATGAACAGCAAAACCTTTAACATATTTAGAAAGCAAATTAAAGTAGCAATAATGGAAATAGGAACAGCTCATTCATTAGCTGCAAGTCAAGCATACCAATGATGCAAGTCAGTGAAGAGATTGTAATATGGGTGTCAGAGACTTTTCTCATTAAATCCCACATGCATGCAAAACATTGAGCCTGATTTATAAAATCATGCCAGCGCTCCACAGCTGGTGACAAGTAAGAATATAAATTGCATAATAAGTTGAGGATCAAATTCTGAGAGAAAAACCAGCCATCTGCTCCATTGGCACAATACATCAGACATACTGTGCAATATTCCTCTTTAAAGTTGCAGTAGATAACCTTTATAAAAACATTTACATATTTGTTAGAACTGTCACCATGTCCTGCCAGTGTAATATGAGACAGAAGATCTCATATTATACAAAAATCAAACTCCTCTGCCTCCTCCCTGTGGTCCTACTGCCATCTAAAGAAACACACAGCTCCCAGTTAGAAGCACTGAATCAGAGTCAGGAGGAGTGTTGTGGCACTGGCAATCATGCTCGTGTATGCACTGCTCATGGCCTCCCCCACACAATATCCACAATTTAAAGATTTCCAGTTTGCTGCAACTGTGCTGATGGTGGAGAAATAATTTACAGTGACAGGAAAATGTTTATCTGCTCTTATCAGTGGCCACGCTAAGTAGACTAAGAATTCAGTTACATACTGCAGATTTAACATCAATCATAGAAAAGGGAGGTTGGTGAAGGGCAATAGTGAAGGAAAAAAATAACAAGAAAAAAGCAGAGTTGAAATATTTTATCAGCACGAATAAAAAGTAAAAACCTCTGCTGGTGCTAATGAGATGTTTCCATTGAATGAGCAAATTGAAGGCATTCAAGTGTAGGACACCAAGGATCAGCTTGTATGAACTATTATTCACTTCCTCACAGGCAGAAATGACACCAAACAGAAGTTGCACACCAAATTCGAAGGCAACAAAAGGAGCAAAATCTTGATGCATGCTGCTCATGTTGTTGCCATTATTATCAAAAGATAAATTAAATGTTTACTTTATGCACGAGTTACCGGAAGCATTACGTCAGAACATTGCATTAGGTTTAAATAAGTAGTTTCACAATAAGTCATTTCATTTTCCTCCTTCTTTCTCTTTTTCTTTTCTCCGCCCGCTGCTTTCAGGACTCTCCCACTTCTTACTTAACTTTAGCACCTCAGTAACGACACTGTGGAACAGGAGCTTAATGACAACAGAGGCCGTGCGTGCAAGTAGACATTAAAGGCTGCACAGTCAGCAGAAACAATTTCCACAGGAGAATGTGGGAGGTGCTGCTGAAGCCGACACTGACCGTATGAAACCAGAACTTGACAATTGGAGCGTTGTAGAACTCGTATATCTTGCGTCCCATGGGGATAAGGCGGTGGCGGCTCTGAACCTCCTCAACATCTTTCTTTCTGGATGTCTCTGTGGTTACCTTACCCAGCATCGCCTGGGCGAGCGTGAAGCCCACACGGAGCAAGTGAGGGACGAGGGAGGGAAAGGTGTGAGGATTTCAGGAAAGAAGAATGTGGGACGGAAGGGAGTGTGGTGGATGGAAACGCAGAGGAGATGCAGAATGAGGATAGAGAGGAGGACGAGTATTGGAAGGGGAGGAGGTGGAAAAAGGAAGGGTTGGGTAAAAGAAATAAAAAGAAAAAGTGGAGAAGAGGGTTATATCATGAGCAACTTTTTTTTTCTTTTTATTTTTTATTAAATAATGTAATCAAAGAAGCAAGCGCAGGCAATGCCGTCATTCCAAAATGTGAAATGTCTGTGTGAGGTGGAGTTCGAGTGAAGGCTGATATTGTAACACGGTATGACGAGGACACAGACACTCATGGATTGTGTCTCAGACAACAATTAGGAGGCAGGAGACAGACAACGAGATAGAGACAGGAAGAGGACAGAGTGAGAGGAGGAAAAAGATAAGACATAGATATCTCATATCAATCTGTGACACAGTTTTTAAATCCATGAGAGAGGGTTCGGAGCCCATTGTTTTTTAATGGGTCATGGTCTCAATGTAAAAGCAACACCATTTCTCTGAGGGAGCTTATCCACAGAATTGTATTGTATTAAAAGGAACTAAAATATACAGTGTCAGTCAGACGTTTACATGCACGTCTTAAGGACATGAATGTCATAATAACGTAACCTCCTAAAGATTTATTAGTATGTTTTTGTATGGTAATTCAACAAGTTTGTAGTCAATGCAGGTTTTTAATTAAACCACAAAGGGTGAAAATATATACATACTGGCTAAAATGTAAACAAACACACCCGGTCATAATTGCTTAAGTGTCCATTCAGAAGTTGCAGAGAAACAATCGTCATTTAGACACTAACAGGAAACCGCTCCCGAGGTTTCCTGAACATCTGAGATTATTTCTTGTCCTCAGATGAGGTCAGATGGTTAAAACCTGGACAAAAATGTTTGAATTGATAAAGCAGTCTATATTTACTTACATTTATGTAAAGCTGTGTGTTGCATATTACAATATAAAAGGTGTTGGCTAAATAATCTTTATGCCCTGGAGAAAGAATGATTAAAATTTGACTCAAAAATTAATATGACGTCCATGATAATGATGAGTGTATGTAAACTTTTGACTAACACTGTATGTTTGAGAGCTGACCCAAGCTTTAACATGGTATGCTAGTGCTAAACATCTTTTTTTTTTAAATCAGCCTGAAATCAAAGAAAATGTGCCTACATGTAAGTACACAGGGATGTGTTTATCTTCCAAATGTGTGAAACGTTGTTTTATCCCAGGCACACACTCGCTGGAATTTTGGCAGGAACAGATATAGGTGCCCGTGTGAGAGTCACACCATGCCTTTACTGCAATCAACATGCGCTTTACTCATTCAAGATGTCACACAAGCATTGAAACTCATTACAGAGTAGCTGATCTAAAACATCTGAGGATACAGCAATATAATCTCCCTCGGTGGTGAAGCAGTTGGTGTATGAATCTGTCTGCGATTCATAAGAATCTGAAGGTGTGTTTGAGCAGTCAGAAGCCAGGGCAACAACAAATGGATCATAACAATGCATTCTCTGGCATTGGAAGCATGTTTTTTTTGTTTTTTTTCCTTGTTTTACACCAGAGTGTCTCAGGGCCTTCAAGTAAGTGTTACAAGCCCAGTTTTGTAAGCATTTGCGCTGGCTTGCTGGCTGGCTTAGCTGAATGCAGATGGAAAGTATGTACAGTGGCGCCGAAACGTACGATTTCAGCTGAGTCACTTCTTGAGATAATGACTTGATCCAGTTTGGGGATTGAAACGACTTTTCTAATCCCAAGTCTTCGCTTGGAAGAAAACAAACTGGATCAGGGAATCATCACCAGACGAACTGAAACAGAACGGATCCTATTCCTGCTGTACATCCATGTCTACGCAGATGGACCAACTCTTCCACTGTGAGCTGGGAGAATGCACTCAGACTCTGCATGATTAAAGCCCTGCAGCATCCAGCAGATACAGTTATATAATGCAAAAGCCTGGGCCTCCCATGCTCAGCAGCTGACATGCTGAGAGGTGTGCTGCGGCAAACCATCACTGATGGGAGAGAGTGGGGGGCAGCAATCGGCTGGCATTCAGTACTGTACCTCAATCAGACCTACGTTTGGAGGGAAAAGAGAGTGTAAAGAGAGAATAAAGAGAGAAAGAGCAAGACAGACAAGGAGGATTTACAGTAAGAAAAAAAATAGAAAAGCAAAGAAGGAGTATGGAAAAGAACAAGAAAGAAAGAGAGACAAAGAGGGAGAGAGAGAGAGAGAGAGGAACATACACGAGGGAACCCAGAGTCGGCGACAGACTGAGACGCTACAACTCCACACCAAGTCTTTGCTAAGACAACGAGAAACAGGAAAGGCCAGTTTTTATTGGAACTGTCCAGCTGGCCAGAATAGAGAAACGAGTAAGTGTGTGGGAAGCACTGTGTGCACATGTTTGTTCATTTCTCATTGTGGACAATCGGAAAAAGATTTAAAATGTATCCACAAGAGATATTTATAAAGGCACACAGAATATGGACTACGATTGGTTCTGGACCCAAATAAAGTGTGTGTGTGTGTGTGTTGTCTTGTTTGATTATGTGTATAATTTCTGCGATGCGGGGCTGAGGTGGGTTCTCTCACCACAGAGTTGTACTGCGTCTCACAGTAAGATCTTACTGTGAACTCCATGTCCTCCTCCTCTTTTTCTTTGACTGGTTTCTCCGGCTCCTCCTCTTCCTTCTCCTGGAGGTACGTGTCCTGATCCTGCGGCATGTAGGACATCTCATCCTTGTTTTTGAACTCTAGACTCAGGATGGACGGTGGAAGAAGCAGGCCTAAGATCACCTGATTGACAAAACGCAAGAAAATGAGATGATATTGTGATGGATTTGACAACAGCAACATACTGAATATACAAGGTATACCAGTATTTTGTCAAGCGCCATATAACCTAATTTTATTGTAGTTTATTAGAATTCAATGTGACGATGGTAAAACCTTTATTTCAGAGAGCCAGCATGATTACTGTTCTGCTACGGGTCAATGAGAGCAACACCTGCATCAGATAGAAGTGACACAAATATGCTGCTCTCACTTCTGAAATGCAGAATCAGAGCAGCACAGTCTGGGCAAGAAGGGCTAACAGTGGATCTGTGGGAAGGAGAGGAAGATGGATAACTCCATAATCAAGTGTGCTCTTATTTGTTAGCAGCTGCATACATCTGCAAACATTTATGACAATTTCCCATAGTTTATCACAATGGGACGTTCAATGACTGCGGTGTCAGCACAATATATCAATAATGTAGCATTAGTTAAAAGAATTTGGGTTGGTACCAGTGAAATATTTATCAGGGATTCTTTTTCTTGCTGTCCCATCACAGGGTCAAAGGTGAAGACCAATTCTGTCCAACTTATTCAAGCGTAAAGAAAGATGTGTACTACTTGTTACAAGTCGCAGTCCTTTTGGGGAGTAATTTGAGAACAAGAGTGTTGAGGATGGCTGCCCCTGTATCTAATACAGCTAAACCACATGCAGACTTATTGTTTTGACATTGTTATTTTATCGTGAACTCCCAGGGCCATAAAATCTTGTTTGTTCCACTTGTGGTTTCCCCTTTTGTCTTTCTGCTCCGCTGACTTTGTCTTGGCAGTGCACTGTCTCACTTCCTCCAGCAAACGACAACAAATATTTACTGAACTGCAAGGTCTGTCCTGCTCCCCAGCAAAACGGCCAGCGCACCAGTCCGTTTCATTGTCCCACTTCATTCACCATGTAAAGGACTGTAACGCCACACTTCAGAAAATCCTGAGGCAAGTCTTCATTATAAATAGCTATGACCTTTCTTGTCTGAGCAGCTGCTGTGTCAACCTAACATCAAACATCTGGAGAACCCAGACAAGCAAATATCGCTCAAAATTTGCTTTTGACTCAGCATATCAGAATCCAGGCAAGCTTTATTGGACTTTTTTTTTTTTTTTAAATTAAGGTCAAGTCATTCATACCCTCTAAGAGACGTGCACAAATTAAGAAATGACAAGAGTACTCAAACTGGTCACAACCCCAATATATCTGTTTAACTGTTATCAGCTGATTAGCATCTTTCTTTTGAAAAGAAATTTAAATCAGTTCTACCAAATTAAAAACATGCAATTTAAACATTCCTGTATTCACTTGTGATATATTTTAAAGCAAAAGAGAGACTGAGAACAAAAAGCACCAGTCAAAAGTAAACTGCAGGATTAAGAAATGTGTGGGATTTTAAAAAGAGAAATGTTTGCCTCATTTTCTGTACTTGGAAGCAAAACGAGATGATTCATTATTTTTTTTCCTAGTAGCTGCCACCCTTCTTTTTTGCATAGTATACTGCATAATCACCACATCATAGCTGTGGAATTGAATTGAATTTTTATGTAATATGTTACACTTGTCATTAATTTAAACTCTAATATTGTTTAGGTAAACGATACTTTGGCTATCTAACCTTTCTCCAAGAAAAATGTACAAACTGCAGATGCTCCATATTTGCTATGCAATAATAGCAGGCAGGCTATGCCAATTAGTAAATGCTGTGAAGTTCACAAGTGATGCATCAGGGTGAACTAAATATCGCCACCTGTCATCCTACCTTCAGGCCTGAATTCTTGCGCATGCGGAGACGCCCCATCCACATGTCGGTCAGCAGCATCTGACTGCAGGTATGGGCGATGAAATCTCGATGTTTAGCTGCTACCGCAAGCTGCAGGCAGGTGGCGTTGCTCCAGTTTTTCAGCTCATATGTCAGTAGCTTCATTGCCATCTGCTCGTCCTGTTTATAAGACTGGTCTAGGAGCTCCACAGCTAGCTGACCAAACTCTCTGTGAAACGCCGTCGAAAACGTAAAAACAGAAAATTATTTACTTTGTTGGAATGTCAAAATTAAACCCAGTAAGTAACACGCTGACATCACAGACATTACATTAGACATCAAAAGCCAAAGATGCTGACTCAAGGTGGTAAGACAGGGTCATTATAAAGTGTCCTGAACCAATATGGGCTGTCAGTGAGGAAGAAGCAATTTTTACAAAAGAAACGTAAAAAAACAGATTACAGTTTTCAAATGGACGCAGAGACAAAGATCTTCATTATTTGAGTCATGCCCTGTAGTCTGAAACAATATCTAAGGTCATCAGACGGGAAGTTAAAGCTAATGGGCAAATGGGTCCTTTAACTGTACAATAACCCGAAACATACAAGCGGTTAGTGGTTATCAAAGCTGTTTCTACTGTATAAATGACCAGCAATAGAAAACCACGACCCATCTTCTTATCGGTAGGCGGAAACATGACCGAATATCACCCGTCTTTTATGCCCATCAGGAGTGATATTAAAACGTTGTTGCTTGTTTTAAAATCTCTCAGTGGGCCCTCGTTGTAATATTTCACTGATGGGCAAATCCGGTCAGGACTCTCAGACTGACAAATCAACTACTTGTAGAAATCCCAAAAACTGGTTAAAAAAAACCAGAGGCAATCAAGCCTTTAGAGGGGCAGCCTTGAAGCTCTGCAACAGCCTGACGTGACACATTGTAGTTGACCGTTCCACTCTAAAAAGTGAGATTTTTCAGTTTAACTTTCAGATCAAGTTAAACTGCTCTCCCTCTGATCCCTCCCACATTATTTCACAGTATTTTGTATTATGTGCTTAAGACATAAATGATTTGGTAACGTTAAAGCTTGCGATTCTGCACAATACATGCAATCACATATTATAAAAAAATATTGAAAAATGTGCTTTAATGCTTCTGTTGATTTACACAAGCACGAAGGCGTTCACATTCTAAAACACACACATTGCTGCCTCTTTGGAGCTTCACCAAACTATTACTCCCAATGTCACATGCACATGTAACACAGTTCTGCTATGTTGCATGAACACACGAGGGATTTCCTTCTTTGAATATACTTTCCAAACGACTCACATTATGTGACGTTAGGTAACTGCATTCTTTAAACAGGTTGTGTGAAACATCTTGAGAAGCGAAGAAGCGGTGCAGAAAGAAAAAGCCACGTTTTCAAATGCATTGTGAGAAAAGGTCATCCCCTGCATCTGTGCGAACTCATACACACACAAAGACCTTCAAAAACACCCCAAAATATGTGAATAACACACGGGAGATTAAAATTCTAAGCTTCCAGACAGAAACCAAACTCTCCGTAGAAAAATAAATAAAATGATGCCAGCAGTAAGAAAATTAATAGAAACTGTGTAGTCAGTGGAGTTAGCTAATGTGAGGCTGAGCAATGTTTGCAACTTAAACATTGTCCTTGATTTATAATATTTCCATAGTTTTTATCATCACTTGCATTACCTTAATTTGAGAGTATTTCTATCAGTAACACGATACATGTACATGTCACATCCAATAGGGATATAAAATGGCTGCGGTGCATTAGAGAAGGTTCATTTCAGTATGCGTGCATCCATCTGTGTCAGTGTGACGGTGGCAGGAATTCTTTACTAAATCCCCAACTCGATCCCTTCAAGTTCTTTCAAATTCATGTCACCCACCTGGAGTTGTGGTTGAGTTCTTGAGAGATGTCATCCACCATGTCATTCTCAGACGCTTCGTGTGCCATAGCCTTACACAGCTTACATGCAACCAGTGCCTTGGCCATAGCTTCCTCGCCATGCTGCCAAAAGAACAGCGCCATCTTCTGGCGCTTCATGAGTACAGCCCACACCATGAGCTCGTGGAAGGGGAAGGGGAAGTGGTTTATCTCGGGGTCATCCAAATCAATGTCCACCTCTTCCTCTCGCTTGCGTGTCGTCTTCTGCCGGCCTCTCCGGATTGGCATGTCATCCTGATAGAGTGAAGCCAAGAGTATAATTTTATACTTTTTCTTACATTAAGTCTAAGGTAGTGTGTTTTTTTATTTAGGTTTTTATAAGACTGTAAACTGAAAAAAATCTAGCAGGTTTTTTGACAGAAACATTGCAGCTGTACAGTACAGTAAGCAAGGTTTTTCCTTTGAAAGCTTGTGGAGCACAAAACTCACATTGAGCTATTTAACTATTTTATTGATGGGGCGTGCAAAATAGCATTTGGCATATTTTATAAATAGGAGTATTTGAGGGCAGCGAGAGGGAAACAATAAAGAAATGAGTGGATTACAACCTTGAAAGAACAATACTCACCTCCATCCCCAGCAGCTTCAGTGCCTTGGGCTACAAAAAGTGACAAAAGCACATTTAGATTAAATCCTGCTGATTGTATTTTCAGTGCAATAAGACTCAACTTACGGATTTAAATGGGCTTCAATTTAAGAAGTGTCTAAACCCATAGCAAGAGATTGCATTTTAGGTTCATACCATTATATATTTGAGGAAATAACGTCCTGTTTTACTTGCTTTACAGCAAAGTGCCTTTACAGTACAGAGTATCTGTCAAAAAGCGGGACGTGTATGAATTATGCATTCATAAGCTATCATGTAAAAATAGCTCGTGTTTCATTAAGGAATTGCAATATCTATTTGGAAGCTTTGTTGTTACTTTACATGTACTTGTGTGATGGCACATTCAGTTCATTCACGGTGAAACTAGAACTGACTCTCTCCATTATCTTTTGTTCTTGTCCTGCTTCTTTGCTCCCATGGTATCTGCGCCTCTGTAACCACCTTACTATTTCCATCTTTGTAGCATGACGTGGTAGAAACCAAGCCTCTGAAATTTACAGTACAGTGACAAAGAAAAAAAACCAAACATCTGAAGTACTCCATTCATGTTTTGGGCCAGCAAATAGTGGGATTACAAAATGGCGTGACAAAATTAGCATTAACGCTCTGGATTTCAGTAAATTAATGCTCATCATGGTGGTTCATAGAACACTTTAAAAAAAAACTACAGTGTCATGCAAAGTTATTTTTATCTATTTATCCTTGTTCACATGTTATTACAGTAAACCACAAACTTCAATATATTCTTTTTTGTTTCAGTGTTATAAACCACTGCACAGCAACGTAATTATGTGGAAGAGGGAGCATGCAAAAGCTTTATGTATCACAAATATGTATTTAAAAAATGTGGTATCCATTTGTACTCAGCCCTGTTACTGTAAAAGCTCAAAATAAAAACTCAGCGCAACCAGCTGGAATCAGAAGCCAGTTAATTATTAAAGTACATCAATCCAAATATGAGCGCTATCTTTGGCTGAGTGAAGAGAGCAACAGTCACACTGTAGGAGCTGCAGCAACAAGTCAGGTGGGAGAGTCTGGAGAGTAATGCAATCCTCAAATCTGACTGTTACAGGAGTGTGGCAAGAAGAAATACATTATTAATAAAAGGCTTGAAAATGGTAGTTTGAATCCTAACAGTGCACATCACCCTGAAGACTTTTTTTTAAAAAAACTATGGGAATGTTAGAATTTCCCCAGATAATGTTTAGACCTTAATCCAATCATGTTTTTTCACGCTCTCCATCCAGAGTGAGAAAGAGCTTTAGTTATTTATTTTTTATTTTTTTAAAGAAAACTCTTTCAGCATCTACTTGTATGTAATTCATTCAATGTCCTCCTCCAAGCAACTGACTCAGGTGTGTTGACTACAAATGTAAGTGACACTATTCAGTTCACTATTCACACTATTTTTGTAGTAGAGAATTTTGAAAATTATACACGGCTTTTCATATTTTTTCACAATTATGCGTTTCTCTCAGTTGACCTAACACGTAAAATCCAAATAAATCTAACTGAAATTTGTGATTTGAATGTGTTGATTTGTATCTGAAAGGGACTGTAGTTCCAAAATGACCCAGCTGGGCTCACAGTTGCTCTCTGCCATCGAAGTGGCTGAGGGGCACAGCAAAAAAAATATTCACATTATGTCGAACCTCTTTAGGAAATTCACTTAGTGGACCATTTCTATCCCCCTGGAAGACAAGTGTTCACTGTACAGCAAGGATAATCTGTGTACATTATTTATTCACACTGAAGCTTCCCTACTGCAGGGAGAAGCAGACTGGGACCAGGTGGGCAGAAGGAGTGACAGAACAACTGTGTCCCACTCACTGAGGAGGTCACGGGTTCAGGCCTGGCCAGTTTTCTTAATGTACATCTGCTCACTCAGCTGTCTGATGGTGTCACTCCTGTCTCTGTGGAGAAGTGCATTTGCTGTTTGCAATGCTGAACTTTCAAGTGTGCAATCATGTATGTAAAACGCAATTTGTGTCTAACAAATCTATTGTAATGTCAAGCATCTGTCAATGGACAGCTTCTTGAGCTGGAGGCGACTGCATCTCACTTTTCCGTTCATACAAAAATGAATTGTTTATCAATAAGGCATCAACTAAGAGGTCATCCCATATGTTGTGATATGCGCATCACATTTCTAATGCCTGGCTGCAATTACAAATTAATTCTAGATCTATAATGTAAATGTTGTTTTGTTGTGTAAAAGCAGCTGTACATTTAGCTTTGTGACTGTAGCTCCAGCCATCTGGGTCCAAACAATACGTACATTTTCAACGTTAATCTTAATCTTTTTATTGCTCAGTGTTCTCCAGCACTCAATATAAACTGAACTGAATATGCTCAAAAATACAAACTCATTTGAGTCCACCGTTCAACAACAAATAAACAGTTTGAGACACACCTGAGCATTGTCCTGTTTAAACTACACCTGAGGCAATAATGAAGTTGTTGAAGCAAAATGAGCAACAGAACACCATGTAACGGGCAGCGTGTGTGTGTGTGTGAGACGTAAAACAGGCAAGCCCTAAACGTGAGTGTAATTTTAATGACCCTTTCCTCCACTTGGCTGTAGAGATTATGTTTCTGTGAGGGATGCGATAAAGTGCTTATTTTCTCTGATTTATGATAGTACCTGATAAAGAGACATCACTATGAATGGCTGATTTATGGCTTCAAGTGTATAATAACCTTTTTTTTTTCTTTGGTGGACTGTGACTGATTTACAAAAGCACCCTGTGATTTTTCTACTATTTGTACCCATCTAATTCACAAAGGGAGATTTGCATCTCAAAGTTTTCCTGTCAAGCAAATATCTTACCATTTAGTCTGCCTACACTTGCTATGAGCCAGCATGCATAGATTTAAAGTACATGTGCCCATATTCCTCTGTACTCCTGTAAATTAGTGGAAGAATAAGGGACGTACAATTCCTCAGTACTGCTTGACAAATGCAGTTAATTTCAAACGTTTGCTTTAATACATTTAGGAAATAATAAAAAAAAAATAACGTTAAGAAATTAACTTGCTTCACTGTTGGTTTTACTAAAAGAAAGAAAACATTTCAATATTTTTTTCTCTTTCTTTTAAGTAAGTGACATTGCAAGTTATGTATTCTGTTGACTATTAGTGCATAAAGTAATGTTGTTATTTAAAAGAAAATATAAAAATTTTATATAAAAATTTCCAATTCATAGCATTTCTTATTCAGCAGTTAAATGTTGTATTTTCATTTTTCTTTAACGGGGGTTTATCCCTCAGTCTGGGACAAATAATCAAAAGAAAATTTTTTTTAAATCACTAATTTTCAATTTTGTGGAGTTTAAATGTAATTTTTTATCATTTGTTTGGCTGCAACTTTTTTTTTTTATCATGACACTAACCATAAGTCGTGTTTTTCCTATCCATTCTCATGTTCAAATATTTAAAATGTACTCACTCATGCTAATAAACTACTTGAATCAGCAAATTAAAATGTTCTTTTCAGAGCCCCCTCTGAGTTTTGAAGTTAATTAATAAAATATAATTTCATGCATGTTGCACTTGTAGGGAAAATTTGATCTTGAGGGTAATCAAACTGATATGGTCCACTTCCATTAATGACACTAGTGCTGCAGCTGATGAACCAGTTGGATGCTAATGAGGGTAAGAATCAATTACATACCCGTTTGGGCCCAAAGAGGTTATGGTATAGTGTTCTGAATCTCTTCCTGGTGTAGTTGCATCGATACGCCCCACCCATGAGGTATTCAATGACCAGTCCAATGTCGATGAGGCTGATGCGGTAGTCCGGAGGCAGGTTTCCCTATAAACCAGAGCGTGTTAACAACCAACACCAAATGATTAACAAAGGTAGGGGAACCAGTGGGCAGAAATGAGCCACTGTCATACACACTCACAAACACAAAATCCAAGTCAAATTGTTTGTGGCTACAAAGGAAAACGTGATCATCGGATTCACCTTGAAGTAGATCCAACTGAACCCTGGATATTCTCGCTTGGAAAGAACACACAATGTCAGTGAGTAAACCGCACGATAAGCAAGAGCAGCGGAAATGAGGGACACAGAAACTCAGGCGGGATCTCTCTTCCAGTCTTTAGAAAACGTCTGAGTCTCAGCAGGACTTTCCATTTAGCCACCATTTTGAAGGTCTGATTTGGTTTCAGTGTCAATTTCAGCTTAAAGATTTTCAGAATGTGACTCTCACGGCACACAAGATGTGAAAAACTTTGGAGCTATTTGACGTTTAGTGCAGTATCCCAGTAAAAATAGACCCGAATTAGTTTTCATAATTTTATTCAGAAGAGCAATGAGATTTTCTATGAGGTTAAATATTGTGTTGTAGGAAAGAAAAGGGCACTGCGACTCATTAGCCTGGAAGAGAGTTGCAGTAGGAGCATGGAGCTATATGCAGCTATTAAAGCTTGAGGGGAGAGTTAATATTGAAACAGGAGTCCATTCATGTGAATTATGTCAATACTCTTTGCTCCTCATCATGCCATCAACCTCAGCCTTAGACCCTGCAGTTATCACCCTGGCCCCCACTGCTCCTTCGAGACACACCACTTGTCTGATGTGTTTAAAATCAACTGTGACGCCACCGCTGCCCCGCTGCTTCTGCAATAGGCCTGAGAGAGAGCCAAGAAATCTTCTCACGTCAACTATTTTATTTCTAATGTCCTAAAGACTAATTCAAGTGTTCCTTTTATAGTCTTTCTTGGAACAACAACAAATGGGGCACCTAAACAATAACATTTTGTCAGCTGGTTGAGTCAATTACCCACAAATCATCTTCGGTACAGCATCACTCAGTGAGCATCTATGTGACCAAAAGAAGAAACTCTGACATATTATTTTAAGCTTCATGACTGCTAGCGACCTCCACAGCTTTTTTACTTGGATGTGACTAATGTGTTATCAATTTATTGAATTTAAGTCTCAGAAGTCTAATCTGACATTGAAAACTTTTCAAAAGTGTAAACTTTGGTAGACATACATTTATTGTGACTGTATGTATTCAGAAGAGAATGAACTTATGTGGTTACATAATAATCACTAATGAGACAGTTACCTGAACCCCTAAACAAAAAAGAAAGCTAACCAAAATGACTCCTTCAGAGTGTTTAGCTGAAGTCATATTTGACAGTTTATATTTATCAGCATAAAGATGATACATGTTTGTTCTGTTTCCCCTGAAAGTATCAAACACATAAAAATAATGTCAAATTTCGGAAGTTTTTTATTTTTATTTTTTTTTTATCAAGCACAGGATGTACCAACTCCACTTCTAATTCTCCCACTGCATAATATGGGTTGTTGTCACGGACAACAACTCAGTGAAAAAGCAGCAGAAGATTAAATACTGTGAATGTCTTATTTAATAAAGACATTTTTTTTTTTATTAAACTAGAGTACCCAGAGAGCCAAATTCAGTTGAATAGACAAAAAAAAAAAAAAAAAAAAAGCACAGTGCATTGGCATCGTTTCCATGAATACGTCTCTCTCTATATGTGACTGAAACATGATTGAAGCTGATCTGGGCGAACCATGCCTTACATGTTCTCATTGATTATGCTAAATTCAAATGGGAGGGAAAAAGCATATAAGCTAAATAAAGACTAGGACAGGGCAATAGTAAACAACTACAAAAAAAAAGATGTCTCCAGTGTTTTAAGGTCTTTGGAGAGACCAAACTTTTGGGACTAAACTTGTGTGTATATTGGAAGCTAATTGTATTAGGCAGCCTGACTGAAGCCATTCTCTTTAACTTTTCTTAATCTCGACTCAGACTTTTTAAAATTGAACAGCTGAATCTTTTAGCTTCTTAGTTCTCGTGAACAATTCGTCTGTCCTCTGATTGTTTTGGTTTAATTTGCCTCTGTCAGTGGTTATCTAGCCTCAGTATATATTGGCTTTGATTTTCTGTTACTCTTTATACTGCTGAGATTCCCTTCATGAAAACAAGCCCACATCCACTTCAGAAACCTGCATGCCTGCTGCCTCACAGCTTTCTACTCAGATTTAACGCGAAACTCGCACTTTGAAAAATATACATCTTCTGTTAGTACGGCGACGCAATCCTCTGAGAATAACGAGGAATAAAAGAGAACAGCAATGACACAGAGACCTCACCTGAGGGTAGTAATTAAATCTAATTAGGAACATACTTAAAGCACAGTGACACAAACACCCAGCTACACTGCTGAAAGTACACACACATTTGCAGAAAAACTATGCCCTGCACTAAAGGGCTGCATGATGAGAATAAAACATTAAAACATAATTGCATTAGTAATGTGCTCTCTTTTATTTTTTACTCAAACATCAGCTCAGAGCTCTGCTTCAGACATTGTTTACCTCAAAGCATGTTCAAAATAAGCCAAAAACAAGTTAATTGCTGAACATTTCTAAATAGAATACGTGGCGTTGCTGTCTCCTGAATGTATAACAAAATTAAAACAAGATCATTTTGTCCACGGAGATTTTCCTAAATGTGAACTAAAGTCTCTCTTTTTTGTGTCATTGCAAAAAATAAAGGAAAACACATTGAATCATTTTTACCTTTTGAGAATCTGTGCAAAATTTTACTCAAGAAATTAACTCTCAACTTAATTTAAGATGTTTTAATTCATATCAAATTGATTCAACTGCTTTTAATGAAACATAAACCGTATCTACTGAGTTACTCTTGACCAGCACTCGGATCGTTTCCATTTTTTTCTCACAAGTAATTAGACTGCAAATTTATTGTTTCAGGTCAGAAAGGATTACTAAAATTACTTGTTTCCTAAATTCCACTCAAACTTAGATGTTTGCACACATTTCCTTATTGAAGTTGTTTTTTCATTTGTTTCTTGGGTCATATGTTTTAGGTTTCTTTCCACAAGCTTTTTACAACATCTTAAAATAGCCATTTTGAGATGTTGCTTCAATATTTCCACATAATATTTCTTCATCAGGCCATGTATCATGTAAAGTCTGCCAGACCCTCCAGCCGTAAAACAGATAAACATCATGATGCTGCCACATCAAAAATCAATGATGTTTTCAGGCTTTGAAGCTTCCCATTCACCCCAAAGGTAACTGTGGCCATTACGACTATAAACACCAAAATTTTTGTATCATCAGTCCACAGGGCATGTCTCCAAAAATGTGTCTTTATCTTTTACACGTGCATTTACAAACCAAAATCTGGCTTTTATATGTTACGTTAGGATTAATGGCTTGTTTCTTGCTGAGGCCTTTCACCTCCTGCTGGTAAAATCTTTTAAGTATTACAATACATTCGAAAGCCTCTTTTTACAGTTGTTCTTGTTTTTACCAGCAAATCACACTTCTCTGTGAGACAGACAACCTGTCTTCTCTGAGCGGCATCATGGCTGAACGTGGACATGCTGTTCAGTTCAGTTCTGCCCAGATGTGCCAACAATTAGTTGGTCTCAAGTCTACAAAGCTATAAAATATTCATCAGGACCTTCCCAAATTATAGAGAGCTGTTTCATTCAAAAAATAAATAAACAAATAAATACTGTAAAGTACAAAAAAAAAAAAAATTGATGACATGAATATGAATATATGCACTCATGAAATCAAAAAAGAAGACAATAATTACTTTAATATGGAGCTTATTGTTACAGATTTTAGCCGTTTCTCCCAAATAGTTGTTGTCAGACATTTTAAATCATTTCAATAAATTCAGAAAAATCTGCAATCTTGTGAAAATGTTAATGAAAAATATTGCCAGCATTTTCTTTTTAAACTACTTTTTTGCAGCTAGTTCTT
The DNA here is from genome assembly GCF_019740435.1 of Gambusia affinis. Lineage (NCBI taxonomy): Eukaryota > Metazoa > Chordata > Actinopteri > Cyprinodontiformes > Poeciliidae > Gambusia > Gambusia affinis. The sequence continues at coordinate 12,807,455 of NC_057870.1, forward strand.
TTTATTTTTATTCTGGTCTGAAAACATGTAAAGTATCTTTAATTTCTTTCTCTAATAATTTTGTTTAAGAAATAGAATCATTATAAAGTATAAATTATACACCATAGTGAAATAAACAAATAAATACAACTGAAATGTTGAAAAAAAGTATATATATTTGTTTTGTTTTTATCTCATGAGGACATTTATTCAATTGATAAAGTATGGATAACTGATTAATTAATAGCAGCACTTATTTATTTATTAATGATTTTTTTTTCATTTCATTATTCATTCGTTCATTTAATTAATTTTGAATAAAACGCCTCGGCATACCAAATAGTTTGAAGACACTCCTAAAGTATGCAACCTTCAAACTTTGAAGAAATAGAAATAAATGAAAATAAAAATCTGTCTCATCCTAGCATTTGACATATAGCAATATTTAACACAAATCCCACTGACCTAAAATAGAAAGTGTTGAGTGTGTTTTAATGTCGGTGACAAAATAAAGATGCGTCTTTTGTACGTAGAGTGTGTGTAAAGCGCATCTTTCCTCTACGTTCACCTTAGCTCCTGTGGATTTAGCAATATGTGATACTTGTGCTGTTTATTTACCGCAATGGCTTGTGCCTTGAAAAAAAGCAAACATTCTGAGTCACGAGGGTTGGAAAACGTGCAAAGCTCTACACAGCCAAGGCAGTGCGCAAAACCAGCTGAAAGAGAAAAGCTGGCCTCTATTGATGGTAACAGCAGCTAGATCTACCAAATGTATTCACACACAAACATAGACATATACGACATATACACACAGACCACAAAAAAGCAGCTGAACCTCTGTAGTCAAACATGTCCAGTGAACAACATTAGCATCCAGTGAGCCTGAGCAGCTACAGAGCTACTGAAACGGCAGTGACAGGCGTACCTTTTTGACATCTCTGACAAGGTGGTAAAGGGTGTTTGATGGTCCGTGTCGCTGTGAGAAAACAGAGAAAAAGTTGGTTTGGCAAGGATTTGTTAAAAAAAAACAAAAAAAAACCAAACTGTGGTGACACTATTTCATTTGTTCCTATTATCATACCGTGTTATACAGCTCCTCCAGTCTGGAAAGCGTGAGAAAGCGGTGCATGCTGACACCATTTTCAATCAGCAGCTTAACAAAGTCCACTCTGTCCAAAACCAAGGCATCCAGCATCGCCTGTTCCAGGGAACCCACCTACACAGAGCGAAGAACCAAAAAGAATCATCTGGTACGACATGATAACTGCATAAAGTGGCTTGATTTTTATCCTCTAAGTAAGTCACAGTGATCCTTTTTGTTGTTTTGTGATTTAAGTAAAGAATATGAAAAATAAAAGCAGAAAATGTTTTCATTTAAATAATGTATAGTTAGTGACTTAAAAACTTTAACGTCGACATGAGTGAAAATTATTTGGAAGCACTGAGCATAACTGAAGATTTTCATGCATTTATTGCTCCTTACAGGCCACTGCTGTCCATAAATGAAGATCTGACTTCGTGCAATGTCCACTCTGTTCCACGCAAGAGCCAAACTCAGCTGGTCTGGGGCTGAAGCATTGGCACCTGGTGTAGGAAGCAACAGTATGGTCATAAGCATTTATCCTGATAAGGAAACAGATTGAGGAAAGAAACATATTTTGTTACATTGATATATCTATGAAGTATATTTTCCCATATTAACAATAAACCCCAAATGCTACATTTATATAATATTTCATAGGGTGTAATGAGATTATCGGCTGTAGTGTTGAGTTACTTTAGTCAGAGTTGTGTGTATTTATCAGTCTGTTTATTTTGCTGCTGTGGTATTGCAAAAGTAAATGGACTGTGTTTGTGAAATCATCTTCAATACAAATATGAATCATACCATTATGAGCAGGTGGAAAATAGCCTGATTTAGGTAGGTGTCAAAGGTCACTAATGTCTGTTTTTGACAAAGCATCTCATCCAGAGTTGCTATGAATCTATTTGGCTGCTTCTTTGATCAATGCCTTCTCATCTGGCTTGCAGTCATGCTCTTTATTTTCAAATGATGGTTTGCAGTGTTTCTAAAAACTTTAAAAGCTTTATTTCCTACTTTAAACTTCTCCTAAACCTTATCACCTGTTGACGTCTCTTGTTAATATGATGTTTGTTCACTAGCAGATTTCACTATGCTGAGCTTAGATAACACACAAATGGATAAGTATTAATTAGGTGACTTCTGAAGACAGTTGGCTGCACTGGATTGAGAGTAAAAGGGGGCTGAATAAAGGCACACTTTTAACTTTTCATGTGTTCATTCATAAATCCTTTTTTTTTTTGAAAAACATGAAAATCTTGCAATATTTTCCTGGCATCTTAAATTGAAATAAAAATTATGTAAATAAATACATAGAAGTTGAAAAAAAATCCATGGGAATGCTTTTGCAAGGTTTTTGGGGGAGTAAGGGCTCAGAATAACAGAGTCAAAACGTCACGGCTTCACTGTGTTTCTGGCTCACTTAAGTCCCCATTAACCAAAACCACAATTTGGTGTTCTTGTTAAAACTTACAACCTCACTGCAAGGAAATCTAAGAAAACCACTGTAATGCAAAAATGGGTGATTTTTTTTAATGAGCACACCAACATTATCACTTCATACAACGCTTTCCCTGTGGCTTAAGTGTCTGAGCAGAATTACTGGAGCTTACTGGTACAAGTTCAGACAGAGTCCCACTAATAAGACGCAACACCTACTAATAAGCGCTTTAGCGGAGATATGTCTATGTTAAAAACCAGTGTGACTGTGCTGCTTTGTCAGCACAGTCACACTCTCATTGTGTCTCCCTTGGGGTTCTGAGCTGCAGTGAATTAACTTTACGTACTCAGTCCCCAGCCAAACAGTCAGGCATCAATCACACCTTTAAGTTACACAGTGAGTCCTTCCAACTCTTCTCTTTTCCCACTTCCCTTAATCACTCAATCTCTTGCACACATGCTGACGCACTCAAATCATTTCTCTTCCTTTTGGTCTGTTCTCTCCTCAAGTCATGTGTCTGACTCTGTTCTGTTTAGCTGAGCTGCAGGCAGCAGCTTACTACCCCAGCAAACAAATCTAATCCAGTGTTTTAGAAAGCGCCCATGCAAGATGTGAGGGATTTCATTTTACACCTCCAATTGACTCCAGTGCAGCAGAACGAGGCTTGCATGTTAATTTGCTGTCTGTCACAGTGTTGACCAGTAAGTATGTTTTTTTTTTTTCTAAGCTCTTCTCTTATCTTTAAGTTTCCCAATTTATTTCATATAATTCGGACCGAGAAAGACTTTTCTCTGTCTTTGATCCTCCTTTGCTTGTTCATCTGAATTCCATTCCTGTCACAATTCGCACGAGAAAATAAAAAAAGAGATGATAATGAGAACAAAAATGATGGCTAGAACAACAGATAATATGGAAAGAATGTGAGTGGAATAAAAGCGTATGTAAGTTAAAATAACAAGAGCGGATAAATCTGGGATGAGCTTAAAAACGGAGCGAAAAACGGGCTGAAAAATCATGCACCGTTAACGCTGCACATAAATTATTTAAAACGCATTCCTCTTCCCCACTTTTCTTCTACAAACTGTAAGTTTGTGTCTTTTCCTCCTCTGTGGCCTGAAGTGCTTTCCTGAAATGCAGTTCCTGAGATAATCAATCATTTGCTCTGAATATCTAAGCAGCCTCACAGGACCTGCTGCTCCTTTGTACCCATGCATACGTTTGTTCAGGCTGTATTTATGTGCACAAATGTGAGCGTGAAAAGGAATGAGCCGTTGTCCCCGAGGAAACCAGAGAAACCATGGTCAATACAAACTACTGAACAACAATCAGAAGTATGGATTCCTCAGTGTTGTACGTGTGGGTGTGTGTGTGTCCCTGGGAGATATGTGTACACAGAGGAGTACAGGTTTAGTTGAACTGTGCACACTTTGATCAACTCTATTTCCAGTAGTAAATAATTTGTTAAAGTGTATAGAGTTTATTTAGACTGCCAGTCAAAGTTTTTATCTTTCTGAACATCTCTGGATGCAAAAGAAAAGGCCAAGTGCTCAAACTAGATTATGCATGCTACCTTGTTTGGGTAAAATGACTGGAGCAGACAATCTTGCTCCAATCTTTAGTAGAAATGAGTTTTTCATGTTTTCTTATACATTTCTATGCAACCAGCCCAAGATGATTTTCTACTGTGAGTGGACTTGAAGAGTCAGTCTGATTATTCCAGTCTGTGAGTTATGTTATTTTCCTGGACAGTTTTTGTGATATTGTCCTTTGCTTTGCACCTTAAGCCAGGACTTTTTTTCAGTCAGTGATCACATCTGGTTTCTATTTAATCGCTCTCTCTGTATATTTTCAGTTTTTTAACCCCGCCCCATCTTTGGCCCAGTTTTGTGATTGCTTCTCGTTAGGTGTAGGTTTGATTCTTGTTGGCATCCTTGGTTTTGTTGCCGAAAAGTTTTTTCAGTTTTATACAAATATACCACAACAAAATATAAATTACAGTCAATTTAAATTTTTTCTAAACATTTAAAAAACATTTTTCATCCTAGCATGAACAAGTCACAGTTATTGTGACAGTGTGTCAGAAAGCACTTTTTTGTACTTTAAATTGACAGTTTTGGTATATCTATTGGTAGAGCGACAATCCAATTCCACAAAAGTAAACAGCATGTGGTCACACCACTTTGGATTGGATGCCATCATTTTCAACACAAATCCCATTACCTGCACTAAAAAGTTGCATTTTAAATGTTTTGACATCTCTTTCAATAACAAATTTGCTTGTTTCACAGGTTACAGGTGTAAAAGGGTTCCAAGACTATTTATGTTGGTTTTATTTTCACATTTCAAAATCTTGGCATTTTACCAAGGGTGTCTAAGCTTTTATATCAAATGAATTGTTGACTTTAGCTACATGCTGAGAAGGCCAGTAGCTTTCTTTCCAAATAAAGCTCCACCTGGGGAATAAAAGGCTTTTGAGAAAATGCCTCTTCATAAATCTGGAGAGCAATTAGAACGCTTCTGAAAAAGAAAAAAAACAATTGGTAGGATGAAAAATATATATCGCTCAAAAACCTCCAAATATCTGCAGTGATTGGGGGACATAGTGTAATTGAAGACACTCAAGCTCCAGCACACACACCTACATGCCCTGACCTACCTTTGAGCAATGCAGTGAGGATGGCAAGGTCAATGTCCTGATGACCCTCAGAGCCCATCCGGAAAACTGTTATCTGAGAGAAAATGAGAAAGACAGACAGGAATAAACACAAGTAAGTGTCTGTTTTCCACACCAGCAGAAGTGCCAATAAGTGTCTTTCCTCTTGAACTGTCCTATTGTTGCTTCGGCAAGTGCATGAAGGCTTACAGCACAAAGAAAATTCAATCACAATAAGGAACCCAGTGGAGTGCTTTCCTTTGCTGTATTAAACTCTTTCACTAAAAACACTGCTTCTGATGGAGAGAAGAGGAGAGAAGAGAGGAGAAGAGAATTGATTGGGTGTACTGCACAAAACACCGGTCTGTTGTACTGTCTCCAGTCTCCACGGCAAAAAGACATCACAAAGCTGAAATCCAGTCGATTCAATGAGAGGAGGGCATGAGGGGATTTGAGATGAAGGAATCTGAGAAGCTGAAAGAAAAGCGTGAAAAAAAAAAACTGGGTATCAAATGAATGGGAACTCCTGCTTCTATCCGGTGCCATAAACTATTGTTTCTTATTTGGTCTGTGTGTGTGTGTGGGTGTGTATGGGCGTGGGCATGTGTGTGCTGTTTCAGGGATTTTTGAAATTAAATAAATAAATTCTCATCATGTACTCGAAAGCTTCATTTAGCTGGATGATCCACTGATGCTGTGATGTCACCTGAGAGGGGATGCTGAGGAATACCCCAGTTTTTCAGGCCTTTTGAAGTCACATTTGTTTGTCACAGTGCTGAGCTGCAACACACATGCAGGCGCATGCATGATCCTATGTATGAATGTGTGAAAGGCACCTTGGGGGAGCTTTGTATGGAAGAATATGTGTGTTCTGAATACCTAATGAGCTATTCCTCTAATCCCTACATCCATCCATCTCCTCCCACCTCCTTGCCTGCAGCCCCAGGCCCCGCCCCCTTTCCTGAATAGCTTCATTTTGTGGGGCTTCAGGAATCTGCAGGCTCTGCGTCTGCGATGGTGCCTTCCCTTTGGGAGATGCTGCAGTGTTGTGGGTTAAGCCTGTGCACACGAAGCAGCAGTCGTCTCATTCATCATTTGTACGCCATGTGTATGCTGATGGGATGTTGCTTTGTTTTCTGAAGGAATAGTGACATTTTGGCACCATAAAACCCAGGTGGTAGAATATGAGTGGGTTTTCATATGCAGGCATGTTTGTGTGTGTGTCTATACACACAATACAGCATCTCTTTGCCTGACGTTCAACAGAGATTAGTCTGATATATTTAAGCAAAGGTCTTTCCCAGTCAGTTTCAGTGTTCATGTGAATGGTGTTGCCTTCTATGCTGCTGCTTTAGTTTCACAACACTCTGCAGTTCTATTTTTACACTGTAGACATTGATACAGGAAAAATAAATCTCCCTGTTATGAACAAGTGGCAACATGTTCATGAGAAGAAGCATGTGTGGTTTGAGCTGTAGGCTATAAACCTAAGCATTTTTAGGAACGTTTATGTAACTATTGCAGTACATATACAAGGGATGAGAAAGCATTTGCCCCCTGTGGGATGATTGAGATACACCACACTCATTGCAGTTCTCATTTGAAAGAGTAGATGCCACTTCAGAAAAAATATACAACTTTAACAACACAAGTTGAACTCATAGGTCATGTTTTACTTTTCTCCCTGGGTCAACCCACCTGGTTCAAATGATGGCTCGTTAGCAGGCCTCTGCAAAAACATTGAAATGCTGAGGAGGTTGTTACAACCACCAGGGAGAGAACTAAAACATGTAGGACAGAGGCCATTGAAGACCAACTTTGGACACACTAGTCATAGGTGTTACTGTCAGGTGTTTCTTTGAAGTGTACAGTTAACATTTTACAGTGAATGGTGCTTATAGGGAATATTCAGGAGTACTTATGTAGAGTCACCACTGAAAAAGAAATAGTCTTCGTGTGTAAACTCTTCTGGTTTTTCTGCTTCTCTAGCATCACTTTAACTGAATGCAAAAAGTTTGAAAAATAGGGATGTGGAGGATCAAGCAAAGTGACAGAGTCCACCGACTCTTTATTGGCCGTCCGTCTGTACTGTGGTTTTGTCACCAGACTTCCTTCTAGAGTTAAAAAAAAAACTGAATATAAACTTGATATTTTAAAACCTACGATTTGCACAACAGGGTGAAATAAGAGAACACCTCCCACCCCTGAAAGAGGCGGCGTCCTTGTTTTTGGTGTTTGACGTCGCGAGGTCAACAAGGATGAGCATCATTAGAATGCCACTTTGTGTCTGTTTTATCTGTCCTGACACATTGCGACTTTTAAAGGTTAAACCATGTGCATATATCTTTGTGATATTCTTTTGAGATCAGGGGAACAACAACAACAACAAAAAAGCGTTCCAGAGGGATGTGGTTGCAAGCTTATTCTTAATTTTAAGGGGATTTTTGTTCTTCAATAGGTTTTCATTAATAAAGATTTCTGTTCCGGCTATTTGCCCGTTGTTCCCTGTTTGTTTTTATGATAGCAAATCAGGGAGTTTCCCTACACACATCTCCTAAAACACACACACGCAGACTGGCAGGGTATTATTGGTTGCCTTCAGGATTAGGATGGAATATTGGGCAGTGGAAGAACAATAATTACAGAAGATGTTCAAATGTGGGTCTATTTTCAGCTCTCATATATGCCTTTAAACAGACACCTCTATTCCCTTTTATTCCTCCAACCATCTGTTGCAGACACTCATCTCACAGCTCCTCCCACGCAACCTTACTATTGGACCATCCAGTCCTTTGCCTTTTTTCTGTCGTCGTCGTCACTGTTCAGTTTATGCTATTACACCCTCAAGGTGACCCTTCGGGTATGGTCTACCTGTTATCACAGGGGATGTGCAGCATATCCTCTGTGACATTGCAATTGAGCTGCTTTAATCTCGACAGTCCCCCAGAGACTCGCCAATGAAGGGGCGCAAAATGAAAACAGACAGATTTTCTTTTTGTTGTTCTCCGTTTTGTCCAAGACACAGGTGTTGAATAGCAGTTACTGCAAACAAGCAGGCTTACAAATGTGGTGGTGGACAAGAAAAGGTTGCTTCTGTGTTGAACCTGCATGCCTTTCCCGTCCACACTGTAACTTCAGTTAAAAACAAACACAGAGAGATAAAGTTATGGAAAATTTTCAATAGGATGTGGAAGATGAAGTGAGAAGAATAAAAGAGGAGGTTTGTTTTAAGCAAAAGAGACAAAAGAAGGGTGATGCTTTGACTTTGGACTGGAAAGAACGGTGCAATCCTTCTCGTTAAGGTGCAGCTTCGAAGGAAGATTTCTGCATCTGCAGCGCTGGTAATGTACAAACTTTAAACATGCTGCACAGATTGAACTTCACACTTCAGTGGCTCAAGCTCATTATAAAACATTTATCTTCATTTGATAACCAAAGAGCCTACTGATCTTGCCACACATTCACAGACAGCTCATGGCCAACACTACATGAGCAAAAACACGTTTCCAGTACACTGAGCTCTCCAAATCCATTCGTGGACAATACTTGAAGAAGGTCAACTCCCACAAATATTCAGCACTGCATTCATGTTGAGAACATAAGTGTGAAACATTCAGAACAACTTGTCTATTTGTTATGGGGAAAATGCTGAACTGTCAAGATTTTTTCTACTGCACAGTAAACAGAGGGATGCTCCCCTGCTGATAATGAACTGTTCTCTCCTTGCATCTCTGCTTGTGTCTTTATCTCTGCACTGTAGCTCTTTTTTTTCTCTCTTCTCCTCCCTCCCCCAGCTCGAAGTCCATTTAAATCACTCCTACTTTCCTTAATGTTCCTCGAACTCCTTCCTAGTTTCTCTTGTCAGGAAGGTTGAGGAACACCGTGGGCTGGAGAGTTCTCCTCAATATTTAATCCAAATTAAACATATAAGGATGATTCTATGTTAAATTATTTATAGCGCACTCTGAGATGCCAACATGGCCATCTTGTGCTCTCCACCCCCCACCACTCATAAGGCAGGGGAGCGGGTGAAGAGAGGCGTCAATAGTCCAATAATTGGACAAAAAAATTGGCGTCCTACATTTTTGGCAACAGCAGTTGACTGGTAATGCTAAAAGGAGCCCAGTCTTGCAGTCCTGTTTATTCTACCTTTTGCAATGAGGATGGAAATGAAATGTGCCTATGCAGAAACATAATTTTTGTTTAGCAATCATAAGAAAAAAAAAAAGGCAAGTGCTTCACAATTACATTTCCTGTGGAGGTTTTTCTCATCACTGATGTGTTGTTATTTTCCCATGTCACTTCTTAAACAATGTAACAATGTATTTATTTGCTACTGGAAATCTGCCAAATGAAAACCTTACTGGTTGTGCAGGTAATAATAAATATCTGGAGCTGCAAAGAGCAATTTGAAGCAAATTCGCTGGAGGGGAACAATACATCCTGTCTTCCCTCTGAGCACCATGGAGGTTGTTGCTGGAGAGAGGGATGTCTAGGGTTACCTGCTTGACCCTTTGTCTCCCTGACCCGACCTCAGATAAGTGGATGACAATGGCTGGATGGATGGACGGACAGATGGATGAATGGAATTTGTGCCCATGTTATACAAAAAAATGGATAGCCTGAAATGTAAAAAAGTCTAACAAATAAAAAGGACAAAACTGTTTTCAAATATATCATGTGGAAACATTATATACTGTATATTGATATGCAATACATACACAACCTCCAACTAGTACACTCTGGTCTACATATCTGCTGTCTACTCTACATGACTTTGACAAACCACAACAAGCAGAAATCTGCTGTTCTAAACTAGTAATTGTTCTACAGATGGATTTTCCCACATGAACTCTCACTAACTCACGTCCATGAAATGTTCTAGGTTGGAGACGATGTACCTAATTCTGCTTTTAACTTTTCCACCATGTGATGTCTGAACCCTTCTGATGCCGCTCACTAAAAATATCCTCTAACAAACCTCTGACGCCCTCAGAAAACAGCTAATCGTTTTGATAGATGGAAACTGTAAATCAATGAAACTTTATAGAGAACCTTTTACATAGTCAAATGTAACTAGAACTGCTTTATGGAGTTTTATAAACAGAAGAGTAGACCTTTAACTGCACAATGAGATCATCAAAATGAGTAAATCAAAGAAATAGACAAATAAAACAAAATTATCTTAATCAACAATAAAAAGTGAAAAATGTATTAATTATAGAGGAAGACAAGATGTGGAATGGTAGATTAGTGAGGAAACGTGGGTCATATATTTAGATTTTATTAAAAAACTTAAAATAATTTAATGAAATGTACAAAAAACACTCAAGCAAAGATTGTGCATATTTAATATTATTGATAAATGATCAAATTTAACAAAAATATCAAAACACATGGCAGTACTTGCTTTGATCATTGATAACTTAAAGAGTTACTAATTAATAAACTATAAATAGATCATATAAAAGTTGCTAAAGCTAAAATACATGGTGAACTATGCAAGATAACAAACGTATTCAAACATTAACTAAAAGCCGGACTTCTAAAGGCATTTGGCAGTGGGGGATTTTATTTAGGGCTGAAAGAGAAATAGATATTCACTTGAAAAATATCTGAAAAGCCATTTATCATTTTCCTTGAACTTTACAGGTGTAGTCTATGCTACTTTGTTGGTCCTTTTGTATCAAACCATCACACAAAATTCTAATAAAATTATGATAAGATGACGTTTGAGGTTCTAATGAGACAAACTGAGAAAAGTTTGTGCTGTATATATATCTTTTTAAAATAGTTAAACTGCTAATTCAAAGCACATTTTTTACAAGATAAAGTATCCAACTCTTTGAAATACTGTCTGCTGACTTTTTGCACCCCAATAAAACACACACATGCGTTTTCTTTTTCAATATTAGTTTGCACTGTAGCTGTTTTTGTTGCTACCTGACATTGAGTGCTCATTTTCAATATGACAGTGGTAAAACACTCTTGTTAGTTCAGAGACAGGCAGTATCGGATTATCTGAACTTCACAGCTGCGACTGGCGAATGATTCACGCTCTACTGTTCTGTTGCTCTTGTACATGTCGTTCGGAGGCTCTGTCAGTGTGAGCATCAGTCACTTGGTGGAATCCCACAGAGGGTGAAATCAGTCCATTTACATGCTGCACAGCTATGACCAATTCAGGGCAGCACAGAAAAGACTGTCTGTGAAAATGTATGTGTGCCTATTTCATATGCTTTGTTTCTGAGCTAGTAGGATAGTACTATTATAAAAGTAGAAAAACAAAAGGGAAGACTTAAAATGAATAACGGTGATGGCTATTACTTAAATGCCTTTTTAAATGCATGTTCTGTGGTTTTAGTGGCTCTACAGGACTCCTGCTTTGCAATTTTGCAAAAAGTGAGATTTCAAGAAAATGCTAAGGTATGTGTATTTGCAGTTTATTAACAGGAAAATGACAAAATCAGTCGGAAAGTCCCTGAACTAGCAGATATTTCCTCTTTTTCCAAAGACTTGGCTTAAATCAAGCTTGTGCGAAGACAAAAAAAGCAGCAAATACGCTAATGTTGCTGCAGAGTGAAGACACAGTAAATGCTGCAGGCATTTTATGTACAATAAAAAAAATATCACGTTATTATCTGTGCAAGAACAATGGTGCATGTGGGTGTGTTAGAAAAATATACAGTACCGCAGTGTGCTGGTTCAGCAGTAGCACCCAAACACAAAACACAATTGTGTTTCAGGAGCTTTACAGGAGATAATGTTGATTCAGATCTTTTTTGGTGGAAAGTCGCTCATGTGAGCAGTGAGAGAAATTAAGAACTTCATCCAGATCACAGGAAGGCCAAACATGTTTCTTCTTACGATTTCTTGTGATCAACATAATGAAACCCCAACAACAACACCACTTAAACGTGGAAACAAAAGGAAATCACATCAAATATCTTATGAATCAACAAAATAAATGTTTTATTTTGCTTCTAAGTATAACATTTTTAGAAGTATTCATTTAAAGTTGATGACGTTTTCCTTTTTCTCATTGAATTAAAACAAAAGCTGACCACAGTACAATCTAAAACATGCCAGACACCAACCCTGTTCGGATCTGAGTTGCCCGCACCTGGTATAATACATACATATCGCGACATGACCACACACAATGTGTAACATGACCTGTGTTTTGAGGTAAACAGTGCCAAAGGGATACAAGGTACAAGGGAGCTTGTCTCAAATGTCATCTGAATGCATTTGCATCTGCTTAGCATACTTAAAGGACAAAGTAATATCTGTTATAATTCAAGTTTTACGATAAGAAAGCTTAATTTGTGCAGTTTACTTTGTTACGCGTTGCTACATTTATCCAGCAAACACTACAGTGTTGAGGTGATCAGGGACAATGCCGTTTGGAGGTTAATGATGGGCGTGACGGCCTGATGTTTGTCAGACATTGTGTTTTATTATTCCAATTAAGCACAGCCCGTTTAACTGGTTTTACTGCAGCTGTAGGCATGAATATGTATGTGCCGAGGTGCTGTAATTGTGTCTGTAATGAGCTGGGTTTTGCATGTAGCCACATATAAAGTAGAAAGGAAAATGACTAACCAGTTCCTTTTTCTTCATGCACTCCATGAGGATGATGAACAGATGTTGGGCCTGTGTGCGGCTGTATGTGAAGGTCTTCTGGATGGTCACCAGCAGCTGGTCTCTAAGAGACTCATTAATTATGCTGTAAAGAGAGGAAGGAGTGGGAGAAGAGGAAAAATGTGAAAGAACAAAAGTCAGATCGATAGCTTGAGGAAAACAAGAATATTAAATGTAATTATTGCTAAATAAAACCAAGGTCGACTGGGACTCTCGAGTCCAAGGTGAGATGTTAAACAAACTAAATATAGGAAGCTGTTGCAGCTGTGGTAGGTGTATTTCTGACTATTTGTTCTTATATTACTGTAATGTGTGCAAATGTGAGTGCATACCCTCCCTCCTCTGAGTACTTGTGTCCAAAGGCCAAGATGTCTGAGGCTCTCCCGCTGCCATCACACACCACCACAGGGACCGGAGGAGTGTCCCTGAGGTACTCCAGCACAATGGAGATCACATTAGGGCCTCCCTCCACGATAAGAGCCACCACTGGTACGCCCTGGCCGATCCCTGCACAGGAGAGGCGAGAGGTGAGGAGTCATTTTAGGAAAGGAAGAACAGACAGAAACGCATGTGGGGGAATACGAAGATGAAAATAGAAAGATGTCACTACTTCTGCCAGACTGGACCAATTTTTAGAAAAGCCTAATAATTTATGAGCAACACGATTAAAAAAAGTCATTTATTCTATCAAAACACTTTCTCACTACAGTAGAGGCCTGTCGTATTCTTCCATAAAGAGTCACACATGTAACAACAATAACACACATTTTGTTGTGTTAGCATAATTTTTAATAGAAAATACTCACAGACACTGTTCACACTTGAAACTAATGTCCAGAGCAGTTGGATCATGTTGGGATAGCACTATAGGATAGGATCTTTTTATGATGTGTGATTTAATCTCCACAGTGTGTGTGGGTGCGTGTGTGTGGGTGAGCTCACTGAGCTGTGCGAGATCACTCATTATTTATTCTCTTTCACTTTCCTCTTATATATCTACCTAAACTACAACATTAAAACTCATCAGGTGTTTTGGAGCAAATACCTCCCCAAACATGCATATGCTGTATAAAGTGAATCATAACTTTATTGATCTCTGTTTAACCACCTCTGAATGCAAGATATAATATTCGCTCAAAGACAAAAGGCTAGAAATGTTTAATTAGAACATCTCAAATAATACCTGTTTAAGAGAAATCAAAACTGGCTTGAATCCATACGTACACGTCAAAGCTTTACATAGCTGAAAATAATGTTTTCAAGGGCACAGAAAATAATCAATTCATGAGATGAATTAAAACTTAGTGCATGAAAAACATGTAAAATTTAGATATAAAGGGTTTTGCCGAAAGCGGTTCCTAACTTTTAACCTCCTGTCTGTAGTTGAATTGTCGTTACCCCAGTGATAGCCCCAAAAGGCTTGCAAACAATTAGGTTTATTTCTGTCAAGGGACTCAGTGGGTTCACTTCTTTAGGCCACATCCTCAACATCTTGCTCCTTCCATTTTCTCATCAAATTTTCCCCTCCACATCCATCCACATTTGACTCCTCTCTACCCCTTTTCTGCTTCACATGTGCTTGTGTTTTATGCTGCTGGTTTGTCTCTTCTAATTCAAAAGCCATGTAACTGCCTCATCTTCCCCCGTATGCACTCTCGTCCTCGTCTGCATAATTCACAGAAGAGAGGCAGCACCAGCGCACAAATTCATGCCTACTGTATGCACACACTAGGGCATGCAGGAGCTCCTTTCTGGGATTGCACCCACGAATGTGCAGCGCCTCACACAGTCTTGTGTGGCCTTGCAACAGGGACAGTTACATAAGGAGAACATTTTAGGGGTCTTGCCTACTTCAAAGAGGTACCGCGTCACTGTGCCATGCCACATCACACAGCCGCACATCAACAGGGCAGAATGTGAGAGAGCGGCAAAGTGGTGACTTGCGTTTTCCAAAAATCGATTTCCCATTTCTCTTGGATGTCTGTTTTTCCTGTTCCTTTCCTGCATACGTGTTTGCATGCGAGGTTGCAGCTGTGTGAGATCAAACATTGATATTGATATTGATGACTTTGGAGCTTTGGAGGCAATGTTGTAGTAGCTAAAGTGGATTTTTGTTCAACTGAAACCCACCAAGGAGCAGATGAGGAGGAGAAAGCACAGCTGTGTCATGGCTAATTGGGAAAAGGAAACTCTGCCTGTGTGCACACACACACACACACACACACACGCACGCACACACCCTCGCGCACACACACACAGACATGAGCAAATTTGCAGTCATACAAATACTGAAAAACACTCAATTTTAAGCTTCTGCAATACTTTCAGTTGAAGCCACCTTTTAATTAATAACCACAAGCTTCATAATTTAATTATCTATGTAGAACATTAGACATTTCCATTAAATGATATCAGGAAAACACAGAAAAGCAAATGATTGTTATTTTGTGAGCCATATTGCCGCACTTCTCAAAGTTGACTGAACCTGATTCACTGAGTGCCAGCTGCTCATCTCTCAAACATTGTTCTACTCTAAAAAAAAAGCACAAAAATGTTTTCCAAATCTCATCTGCTTCATAACTTAACATCCTGAGGAAACCCTTAATTCACAGTTGGTTGGATATTCTAAATATCCAAGATAAAGAAACCTTTTAACACATAATTACTACTACAAGCTCTATATGTTTATGCAGTATTGACTATCTCACAACCAATAATAGTATTTGCTTTTTACAGTAACTGTCCCACATTTACAGACTAATAAATATGCAATGATGAAGTATTACTTCCCGGATAAGGATGTTTTTGTGTGAAGTGACATATATGATGTCCTGCACTAGGATCCTCTTACTTAGTAATTGGTTGTGACACAAAATATTCAAGCCAATCATTAATCATGAGCAGACACAAAATAGTGCACTACTGGACCACTTGGCCCCATAGCAACAATTGTTTGTTGTAACAGGAACGTCTATTTTAATGTTCCTGTGAACTGAATATTTGGTTAGATTGGTTTGTAGGAACAGCTGCCAATTTATTTATTTATTGTTTATGTGATTATTAAAAGGGTTGAGATATGTTTTCTTTTTTTATTACTTTACTTTAGGGTCTTTTATTTGTTTTGTTGGCCTGAGATCTCCCTGAAACTAAATACCAATGTGTTCTCAAACAGAAGATAAGCAGCAAATGAAAGGCCTACAGGCAGAGATAAAACATTTCAAATAGCCATGTCTCATCATCTCACCATCTAGACTTATATTAGTCCCTATTTCCTCTAGAATGGCTAAGGTGAGTAATTGTTAAACAACTAATCTAGTTCTGGTATGAAGCTACCAAGGGCTTTTTGCCGTTGTATTGACTCATTATTGTTCAAGGTGTTATTGTTTTGCATCTGATAACAGAAGGTCTCATCTTTCCTTATGTCTCACTCTCAAAAGCAATCCCCAGACATATAAGGCTTCTTTGTAAAGTGATCAGAATTTATGGCCAAGTGCTGCTGTGGATGATTAGCATCTCCCATGGTGGCAATGAATACAGATTGCCTAAACACAGCAGTCCACGGCTGCCAACAATAAATTTAGCATTCAGAAATATTATTTCCCAGACGTATTAACAGACTGTACGCTATGATGCTGATGAGGATTTTTACCAAAGAAATCTGACAAAACAGAAATATTGGTGTGAGTCAAGATGTTTTCACTATTTGAATGTCTAATGAAGTAACCTAAAAAAAAATATCCATATTTTTCAGGTGCACTTTTTTCTAACAGTATCTTGTTTTGAGTCAAAGAGATTGTGTAAAAATAATCATGGATACAGTTTGCAAACATTGTTGTAGCTTTTGTGTTTTTGCTTATTTAATGGCAATGGAAATAGACATATATGAAGTGTTTTGGTTGCATTTGTAATTTCTCAGCGGCATGGCAGAGCAGGGGTTAGGACTGTCATCTCACAATATAGAGGTCAAGAAGTCCTGGTTTTAAGGCCTTCGCTGGAGGCTTTCTGTGTGGAGCTGCCACGTTCTCCACAGGGATCCACAAGTTTTCTGCAGGTACTCTGGCTAGTTTCCATCAGGAGATTTTCTAGCTCTGAATTCCCCTTAAGTGAAAGTGTTTCTATGAATACTCACTCTCTCTCTCTCTGTGATGGACTGGATATGTCCAGAAAGTAACTGCCTCTTGGCCAATGACTGACCAGAGATGCTCCAGCTATTCCATTCAGCCCAGCAAGCTGAGATTAAAATTGTCTAAAGAAATAATACACTCGGGAAGAGATTTTTTTCTGTAAGAAATGTGCTTTATGGAACCAAAAGTGAGTCAATTGTGAATGAAGCCACATGCAGATACTTTGTATTTAATGATCTGTAGTCTTGGATTGACATAGAAGTTATTGTTCAACAGTCGCAAAATGTTTTGACAAGAGACTCAACTGCTTAACATTTGTATTGATTTAATGTGAATTATATCATACAGATTATTCAATAACAAAAAAGAAGTTCTTTGATGCAGTAACTCATGAAAGAGGAGGTCCAATCAAATATTGAATACACAGAAATGAACATACTTTTCAGAAGCCTGGCAGTTGTACTTAAAACATCTGTTTTTGGGTTGGTCTAATGTGATCTTTAATTTTCTGAGCCACTGAACGTTGGGTCTTCGTCATCTGTAAGCCATAATCACCCAAATTACAAGAAAGGCTTGGAATATATCTCTGTATGTGTGATTGTTATATCAACATAATCATAATCTATGAGTTTCACTTTGAGGGGGCTTTAAGATGATTGACATATTAAACATCTCAAGACCTCAGCCAGGAAATTAAAGTTTAGGTGTAAATTTGTCTTAAAGAGATGATGGTAAATTTCCAAATCTGAAGAAAGCAAAATACACTATGCTCTATTGACTTAGCAAAAAGACATAAGTTTAGTAATCCTAACCAATATAAAAAGAAGAAAGCTTTGGACAGGTTTATTGTCTGACAATGTGATAAAAGGTGGTGTTTTTAATGAAGTATAAATACCTGGTTCCAACTGTATGTGATGTATATATTCTTCCAGAATATGATGTCCAGGAAATAGGAAATGATTTTTTTTTTAATGCCCAACTCTGCACAAAAAACATTTTCTGGATCTGTTGAGTGTCTAAAATTAACAAAAGTGTGAATTTTGCTTATTCCAAACCTAAATAAGCAAGACTCTCATGAGTCTCAGTCATAATCTCTTACTTTCCATTTCTCATAAGAAAATAATAATTAAAAAAAACTGCAAATATAATTTCTTTAATTCTTGCTGTTGGGAATTGTGACAAATATGTAACTTGTTCTACTGCACATTAAGATGTCTTTATATGCTAAATGTGTAAAAAGGTGGATGCACTTAAGAAAAGGTTCAAGGCAGTACAAGATTATAAATGTCTTAATCTATCCATTCTTGCAGACAAGAAAGTAATGAGGAACAGCAGGACATTTTGTAGAAACAAAAAGTAGGGAGAACACGAGACACACATAATGTGCTTAAATGGTCCCAATTACAGACACCAGCAATGACTCGTCTTCCCTGTTAGATTGTGGAACCATGTTTTAGTATGTGGGGGGTTTGCCCCTGTACATAAAAAATAAGTATCAGTGTCTTTGGAGGAGTACTGGATAATAAGGCTGCTTTACAACTCAACAAATGAGAAAGTGCTGAAATAAAAATTATAACATAAGTGCATATCTTCTCTAAAACCTTTTCTCATATTTTTTTAATATTCAAATTGTTCTCCAACCTGGCTTGTTAGTTAAACCAAACAGTTGTTTCCCACCATCAACAGAGTGGCGCCATAACCCAACATCCAGTCATCATACTGCATATTGCCCTCTGTTACAAATAACATAAGAAGAAAAGCTTTCCCAGCATTACCTTCTTCCACACGAGATCGTTCAAAATGTGTATTTTAATTTTGGACTGAGCCAGGCTGTCAGGATTCATCAAAATCACAAACAACAAAAAGAAAAAAAACCTCTCTCCTGAATGAACATCACAATTCGGAGACACAGGTGGTACCTAAACCTCTGGAGTCACCAAAAACCAAAAACCTCTGGAACCGATCCATAAACTTTCTGATCTCAAGTTGACTACTCTTCCCACAGCCACTCCACTTAGGGTGCTCATATATTTTTAAAAGCACTTTATAGTTTCATCCCCAGATGGCCAGAGAATCTTTGAGAACAGAAAGAAATGAAACAAGATGGTGGTATGACAGTAAAGTAAACATGCTCCCTCTTGATGGCGTATGACACAGTCAGTTTTACATCCTTCATCCCAACATGCTCGCTCTATAGAAAACAAGACCACAGCAAAGGAAACACACACACACGCACACACACACACTTAATTATTTTATGTTCATACTGTAGTACAACATACAGTACAGACCAAAAGTTTGGACACACTTTCTAATTGAATTCAATGAGAAGGTGTGTCCAAACCTTTGGTCAGTACTGCATTCTTAAATCTGCTAATATATATAACAAGCTTGTGTAGTCATTGCAATAGCATGTTTTATTAACTTTATTTTTGAGTTTATTCTTGGTGTTCTGTTTTCATAATTCTGGAGAACACAGTGTCCACAGTATATATTATTCATTTCTGATAAATTCTCTCCATCTAATGTAAGTAATGAATAACCTATTTAATCTTTTAACTTGGTTTATGTTGTGCAATGTTCTGGACAATAAGATAAAAGCACGTAGCAGTGACTGAAAGCCGTAAAGCCAAAGCAAATCTTCAAGTATGCTTGGATTTCCACCTACGATCCATTTCAACTGAACTTCCTAGCCATACGTGTATTTAAAGTGTGGTCGAAAAACCCACACTCACACAGTTCACAGTAGGTAAAGGGCTCCAAAACTAGTAAAAAGCTTCAAGTGAATCAAGATGCTTGCCTTCATTTTTCACGCATTTTGGATCAATCAGATAGCTTTCACACATGAAAAGAACTTAATGTAAGTGCAAATGCACCAGCCAAAGCACAAATGCTCGCTGACCTTTATGAATGAATATTTACCCACAAAAAGGAAAAAAACTGAAGGTGTAAATGCATTAGTGTTCTCGAGGCATGTACACGCGGTCAGGTTTGATCCATTTTAGTTGTGTTGGGGTCAGCTGCAGATGGAAGAACCTTCTTGCAAATTCTGCTCGCTGTGATGATGTCGCATGGAAATTTGTAGTGATGTTCTCTCCCAAGTTGACTGGGTAAAATTAAATTAAATGTGTGCCGAGTTGCCTACAAGTCCAAAGAAGACTTTTAATGGCTATTTCTCAACAGTGACTTTCTTATTACTCAAAGAAGGCGAGATTTAAAGTGTTTGTATGTTTATACGTTCTCCTTCCTGACCAGTGGATCTGTGCAGCTTTTCCAGAGTTACCTTGGTCCCTTTACAGATAATGCTCTTCTTACCCAGCCTGTCAGTTTAGATAGATAACTTGTCTTGTTGCAGATGTGCTATTTCCACTTTCACACAATAAACTGGACATTCCTCTATGAGATAAAAACATCATACCTCTGAGTTCTTCACAAAACAGCTAAATAAACCCTCAAACAATGGATTCTTTAAATAAAAACTACATGCAAAATTCAACAAAATATATTGAATTGAGATTTGAATTAGGTGTATCAGATCAAAGATTAAATAAAACTCTCTGGCGCAGTTGCCAGATTTGCTTTGTAAATTATATGAGAACACTATGAGTAAATTTCCTTCCAGTTCACAAATATGCACAACCTTCCTCATATATGATTCTAACAAACATGTGGTTGTAATATTAGAAATCAAAATTAAGGTCTAAAGGCACTACTACTTTTATAAGCATCAAATTCAGAATTTTACTTTGCTTTTGTATTTTTTTTTTTTTTTTAGTTTGCTGTCTTCCTACAAAACATTGGTGTAAATAATAGAGCTGCAAATAAAACTGGCCTTTACAATATAAAAGCCGTTCAGTATATGCTAAGTAAATTCAATCAAAGAAAGATAAAAAAAAAGGTTAATTTTTTGAAACCACTTTCCACACCACTGGCCATGAACTGAAATTCTCTCCACGCTTCATGAAATGTTGTCACCGATGCACATCTTCAACCTGGAACCATACCTGGAGCAAGCCTTGCATCCAGCCAACTCCTGACTCCGTTATCTCTCTGCCACAGGGTTGAACACTCAGGCTGTTCAGGTCAATCGTTTAGACAGGGTTTTCTCCCTGCACGAACATATCTTACCCCCCCACCCCTCCTACCTCAGTTGTTGCACTCAATAGTTTTCAAATGTTTTACATGCTGATCTGCACCAAGCAGTCAGATGAATAACACACTTGAGGGGGGCGCCACTGTTACTGTGATGAACTGATATTTATTAAAAATAAAAACCTGGGCTAAATTTTAGTTAACATTTAAACATTTGAATGATAACCTTGTAAAAAGGTGCACGGTAATGTATAACTGGAAGAAAAAATGTTTTTCATTTATTTCATTCATTATAATTTTGATCTTTACTCTAAAACGCTAATAAAATCCATTCCAGCCACCAATCAGATTTTATGTGCACACTTAAGAGGTTTTTAGAGAATATTAGTGAACAAACAGCAACATGAAGACCCAGGGATATAGTTGCAGAGAGGTTCAAAGCAATGTTAGATTAGATATCAGTATTCCAAGCTTTTAACATCCCACAGAGCACTGCTCAATCAATGGCACAAGTCAAAACTTACCAAGACATGACTGGCAAACCACACACTAGAGCCAGGCAAAGAGACCATCAATCAAAGACATAGTTAGAAAGGTTCACCGTTTCTCTAGAAGAGTTGCAGAGATCCATTATTCAGTTCGGAAAATCTGTCAGCATGACAACTATTAGCCATGTGCTCCATTAAGCAGCTCTTGCATCTCTTGTGACTGAAATGTTGTCATTTCTGGAGACATGGTAAAGAAAGGGAAGTGTCAGGAAAATGTGAGTCATTCTTAATTAATTATGTAACTAATATTTTTAATGTTGCAATTATTATTTTTGTTTCTGAGAAAAAACCTATTCACTTGATAGAATGTCCCAGTCAAAATTCTGACCTTTTTTCAATTGAGTGTGGGAAGGTTTTTTCAAAATGAGTTTTTCAGACACTCATCATCCAACCTTTCTGAGTTTGAGGTATTGTGCAAAGAAGAATGGACACAATTTCCATTCCCTTAGATGTTTGAAGCTGGTAGAAACATCTTCCGGAACCTTTTGCAGCTGGAGTTGCAGTCAAATTTGGTTCTACAAAATATTAATTCATTTGGCCTGAATATAAATACAACCTGAAGTTTTTAGTTTGCAATATTTTAAAAACCATATGTCCTTCCTTTTCCATTTCAAAATTCTGCCCTGCTCTTAACACTGAAGGGACGTTCTTCACAACAAAGAGCAGATATTAGTGCAAACGTCTGAGAAAACCACATTTTACCCAGACATTTATTGTGCATGAATGTAAGAGTGTTACAACATTTTTGACTTCCTATGTAGAAAAGCTTACCTTGTATAAAAGCTGTCCCGCAGCAAAGATCAACATATCTTGGCTAATCTACAACACAAGGCCTTATGGCTTCTAGATTCAATTACTTTATCTACTTCTTTTTACCTACCCTGTGATTAATGAAAGTCCACAGGAAGGAGGACCAGTGAAGGTTATGCTGCTGTTCACGCATGCAAATCCCCCCAGGATTTGCATGAGGGGATTGTGTGCACACAATCAAACATTAATATGCCACGGTTTCACTATTAAGCATAATTTTGGTAAAATTGCACGGAGATGATTTCCTCGCAATGAATTGTTTCTCAAAGGTTTTATTTTAATGGCTACAAATCAATACGTTTTAGCTTGTGTAAGAATGTAAAAACAACAAAATATGAAATAAAAATTAAATCATTTTTGTTTACCTAACAGGGATAATAAGAAAACATTCATTCATAAAGTTTGTTTTATTCCATCTCAGGTGCTTCTCATTTTTACTTTTTATATTTTAAGTAGCAACATTCCAAGGTAATGAATTATTTCACCGACTGTGTCTTCTGCTTTTACTTTGCACATTAAATTCTCAGCCCTTACTTTATAAATCTTCTTAGACATCTTCTAACTTTTTGATGTCTTGCTTCTGTGAAACATGTATTTGATTAGACTGCAGTGGCCATTACTTATCGTTAGATCTCTGCTGTTTGTGTTGAGAGAACTGTCCTGAAGATAGAAGGGATTTTATGTACCTCATAATTTTGCATAATCTGACAAAACATATGATACAGTTCTATTCCAAATAATACTTTTATGTTTAAAAAGAGAGGATAAAGCACTCAAATGCTTTTAAAAAATGTGCATTCTCACCTGAAGCTTTCCTTACAAATCAAAATATCAAGATTTCAACTTGTGATCAATCTGCCGAAAGTAAAACAGAGTATTCAAAAAGTCTGCTTGCTTCATAGACTTCCAGCTTTTCAAGCGCTGGACCACTGAGCTTCTTTTAGTTTTTGGGGGTTGTCTGACAAGCTGCCTGAGGCCCAAAGAACCAAACAGAACAAACTTGCTTTAATCAGTTAGTTTACAAAATGTTGCTCAATGTCTCTTAAGGCCTGTCAAAGTCTTATTTGGCTAATATAAACCTTTTTATCTCATTCCATTGCTACATCTTCACCTATCGCCCTGTAGAGTTTGGACTCTGGATACTATTAAAAAGCAGCTTTCAAGAAGTTTTAAGTTATACGTGAGTTTTTATGAAATTAAATCAAGATTGTATTATGCTTTGTTTTCTGTAATGTACATTGTTGTAGATTTTGTCGAGTTGCCCTTTTTGTTCAATAGTTTGTGACATCCGTCAGTGAGAACAAGTCACATAAACTTTCACTAACTTACTTATCAACTTCATGACAATAGCTTGGCTTCACATAGTAAGCTGATTATTGTATATGCATTATAACCATTCTTCCATGATTTACAGTAGTTTTTTCTTTTTTCCACCTCTTCTTTATATTTTTGGTCTCCTTTCTAAGACATCTGAAATCAGTTTCGCCGAGCATCCAACATGCTTTGCAATTCTTCATAATTTGTCCTCTGTAATCAGCGGTTTAATCTAAAAACAGTTCTTTAAAACGGTTTTACTCCAATGCACTATAAGCAGCATGTAGAACATTTGCTGCCTTGGTCCCTAACTTGAGGTCGACAGTTTAACACTGCATGTTTCTCAGAATGAATGACCTCAATGATAAAAGTTTACACAGCTATTATTTGGAACACTCCCCGTTAAATGAATGACTCAATTACACAGAGTCTGCAGAATGCATCACATGACCGATTGGTCTGTTGCTTTTCCACTTCTAGAATACCTACTGATTAATATTTGCCAATGTAGAAGTATAATTTATCCATCCATTCCCATCAATTTTCTGTTCACCCTTGTCCCTAGTGGGGTCAGGAGGGTTGCTGGTGCCCATCTCCAGTGAACGTGTCGGGGTTCACCCTGGACAGGTCGCCAGTCTGTCGCAGACAGACAGCATAATTTATTCCAAACCAAAAACACTGATCATTCTGGCAACTGAACTTGGACTATGTGCATTTTGAACAAATATTTGTATGACTTGATAAATCTCCAAAGTAGTGTCTACTCTTTACACAACACTTATAAAAGCAACTAAGCTGCATGCAGGCTCACTTGTCTATATAAGTTTTATCAAGCTACATAACTCATTTACTGGTTCCATTCACCAATCTTTCAAAATTTTCTGTCATAAGACGTTTATTTATTTACACTCCGCCTGAGCTGTCCCTTTGGTATTTTCATTCACTTTCTGGTTTGAAAGGTAGTATGGAAAGTGTGCAGAGACAAAACAAACTCAGTTTCCAAATGTAGTGCTGAAATGTTGAGGAACTGCAAAGCTGGGCTCCAGTGACATTGGACATGTGCCATCTACGCTTTTAAAACTTTACTGGGAATTGAGCAATGTTCATTATCTTTTAAAATATACCATAAAGACAAAGTGGCAAAGTAAACAAAATGATCATGACCTGGAATAACTCTAAAAAATTTGCAGTTTTCTTTTTATTCCTGCTAATCAACAGACAAAAACATTCATGTTTGTTCCAGATGGCTGATTCTTATATTGTATTTAAAGGTTGTTGTGCTGAGAACCCCATTTATCTTGATGGCTATTTCAAGGAAAATCACAGACAGCTGTAGCAGGATTAGAAGCGGGACTGGCAAGAAAACAAAACACTGCAGGAAAAGATTGAACACACCTCACTCATTTTATATCATGTCTGTGTGCCAGTTATCATCAGAAAAAAAGAGCTTGTAGTTCAAGTGGTCTGCAAAAATCCATGCTCGACTAACTGAGGCACCTTTTCCCCTCTTCACTTTTCTTTGTGCCTCGTTTTGTGACAGCACCTCAGGCCAAAACTTGGATCCGGCAGGAGGAATTGGTGTGAGGAAAATTCATGCAGTCAACAGCTAGCCATGCACAGGTAATCAAATCAAGAAATGACCCTTGTCTGCACAAGGCACAGCAGTCAGGAGAAAATAACATGCACAGTAATTTGCAGTATGACACATAAAACCAATGTTTTAAACCAGAAACTAAATTTTTCTAAAATTTAGCCCCCAAAGCTTGAAGAAATACTGAATTGGTATCCTTTTTTTTTTTTTTTTTTTTTTTTTTTAACACTTACAGTTTGAATTACTTTTTTATGTAAAGTAATTCAAAATTGCATTTTCATGTCTTAATACACATTTCATTGCAAACCCTTAATATTTGTCCTGATTACTTCAAACAAAAACCTCAGTGTATTTTAGTGGGATTTTATTAGGCCAAAACAACATTCCACATGATTTTGATAAGATTAGGTCTAATCTTAATTTTGAAAAACAACTAAGATTACACCTGATTTACACATTTTACTAATGGAACCTAAAAAGTGTTTGTGAGTTTATTCATCTCTCTTTACTATAGTACCTGAAATAAAATCTACTGTATGAAACTGCCTTCAGAAGTCACCTAATCACTGCCGAATCTACCTGTGTAATTTTTTCTCATTGGGCCCTGCCATAGCAAAGCACAGTAGAGCATTGAATTTGCAAAGCAAGGCATTGTACCACCGCGTGCACCCCCACAATATATATATATATATATATATATATATATATATATATATATATATCAAAACATGGATGCGGGCTATGACTTCTGTTGGCATTTCGAGTAACCATGACGACGTAATTAAAATCAAAACAAATTCTGACCGAAATTCTATCTTCAGTTAGATAGAACTTTGCCTCCCCCTCTGTGTCTCACTCACACATGACAGTTTTCAGAGGATTAGTTACCATAGCAACAGAACACTGAGCAGAGATGTAGAGAACTACAGAGATTTCGGAATGCTCAGTTCCTACAGAGGAGGGCAGAGCTTCCGGTTACAACTACAGACACGCCAGCTTGGTGGAAAACTTACTACAGACAAGTATGTATGTTTTTATATATTTTTTTAAAAAGAAAAAAAAGATAAGTTGTATTTCAAAAGAGGAGAAGAAATCTTATGTTTTTTAAACAATAACAATGTTTGTTGTTAATCAGTTGCTAAGAGGTGAGCTTGTTTTCTGGTAACCAAGTGCCCTGACGTAAACATCTGATTTTCACTTTCGTGAAATTTACCGAGTGTAAATGTCTTGTGCCTAAGCAGATAAGCAGTATGTCAAAAGAACTTATATTTTATAAACAATAATATTACTAATTGTTAATTTGGTGTTAAGAGAAGAGAGTTTTTTTCTGGTAACGAACTGCCACAAAGTATAAAGATTTTTTTTTTTACCTTTGTGTTGAATGTTTGTTTTATAATATATTCACCACTAATGGCAAAAAAATATATAAATAAAAAGACATTTTTACTTTTCTGAAAAATACACCAACTGCACATTTCTTGTTAAGTAGTAGGTAGTGTAAGATAAATAGTATTTCAAAAGAGCAGAAGAAATCTTATGTTTTTTAAACAATAACAATGTTTGTTGTTAATCCGTTGCTAAGAGATGAGCTTGTTTTCTGGTAACCATGTGCCCTGAAGTAAACATCTGATTTTCACTTTTGTGAAATTTACCAACTATAAATTACTTGTGTCCAAGCAGATGAGCAATATTTCAAAAGACATAATGTTTTATAAACAATATTGCTTGTTATTAATTTGGTGTTAAGAGAAGAGAGTTTTTTTCTGGTGACGAACTGCCACAAAGTATAAATATTTTTTATCACTTTTGTATTGAATGTCTGTTTTATTTACCACTAATGACAAAAAAAATATTTTCACTTTACTGAAAAATTTCCTACTGCACAATACTTGTTAAGTAGTAGGGAGTGTCAGATAAGTAATATTTCAAAAGAGCAGAAGAAATCTTGTGTTTTTTGAAAAATAACAATATGTGTTGGCAATCTGTTGCTAAGTGATGAGCTCTTTTTCTGGTAACCAAGTGCTAAAAAATAAAGATCTCATTTTTACTTTTGCAAAATTTACTAAGTATGATTTTCCTGAGTCACCAAAATTGATCATGCATTATATTTTCACACTGCTTAGTTGAAGGGTACTCTTGAAGGTTGAGAGTGATTCCTCTGTGACATGCACATACAAAGAAACAACAAGGTTTATTGTCGTATATCTTTGTAGAATTCCACAATTATTTATACTGAATTTAACGCAAGGCTGAAGATAAAAACAGGAGGCAAAACTCTGATGCTTCCATGACATCTGGGCATCCCTTTGCCTTCCCAGCCCCATTGACATGACTCCAGGCATAGGATGACAAAGGGAAGTCCACAGGCCACATGATTGGCAGAGGAACAAAAAGGCAAAAAACAAAGTGCATCTGCAGAATTTCTCAACCCAGACCGTTTTCCTGAGTCCTCAGAGCTTAAGTGCAGTTTGATTCAGCGTAGCCTTACAATGTCAGTATCACCAAACGTCAGCTAATATTCTGGCAGCGAACAAAAAATGGTTCTGACAATTTTGATAATGGCATTTCACTTTAACTTGCTCCTTGACATTCTGGGAGCTCTCTGCAGCTCTTAAATAAGCAGTGACGTCAAGTGAAGTGCTTTTGTTTCTTCACCACACCCAAAGGGAACTGGCATGAGCTGCCAGTGTTCAGAGAAAAGCTATTATAACAAATAAAACATGACTGTAAAAGGTGTTCATTTAGTTATCATTTGGTTCACGCCAAGAATCCTGCTTAGGTGCTGCTTCACTGTGGGTTCTTCACTGCTTCTCCCTCCTGAGATGCCAGATGGCGGACTTATCATTTGTTTCCCCCCACAAAAAGGTTCTGCTTGACTGGTTATTCTCTCTTTTCCCTCTTGATTTCTGTCCTCATAAGTCCCAGTTGGTCACAGCAGACAGTCAGAGCAAGCTGGGCATTGTCCTGCTAGAGTTTTCTTTCTGTTAAAAGGAAAATGGTTCCCCCTACTGTCACCCCATGCTTGTGTGAAACATTTTACTCTTTCTCTCAGGTTCAGAATTGAAACAGAAGAAGCATTTACTGCAAAAGAGATTTTAAAAGTCAGAATAAAATTGAGTGAAAATGCGCTCAGACAATGTTTATGTTTTGGAGAGATGGTGGCCACTAGCATAAGTCACCTAAAACATAATAGCATCATTTCTTTTGAAGGGGAAAGAAGGAATGTGGCTGACAGCCTCAAGTTGTGAGGCTTTTTCACTGATGGAGCATCTGGTGTACTTCACAAAATAAAAGGCATCAGCAGAAAAATACATTAAGTGGAAATGTTGATACAAAGTTTTATGACACTAAAACCTAGGCACAAATGGGTTTTTCAAATGGACGATGACCCCAAGAATACCACCAAAACAGTTAGAAAGTGGCCTAAAGACAACCAAGTCAATGTTTTAGGATGGCCATCACAAACTCTGCATCTCAGTCCCTTAGAAAATTTGTTTGCAAAGCTGAAAAAGTGGGTGAGTGTGAGCAAGATGGCCCATAAACCTGAATCTGTTACACCAGTTCTGTCAGGAGGTTTTAGGACACCCAATATGCTTGGCCCAAATCACACAGTTTAGAGGTGGTAGTACCATATACTAAAAAATGTAAACTTTTGAATTTCAAGAAAAATATCTTGCTCATTTTTCTAATATTTAGCAAACGCACAACTGATAATTTGGTATGCCAATCTAACCTAAAACTGGAGATTTATCTTATATAAAAATCAGGCAATTTTGCAGCAAGAGCTGCTGAATGGAGATGCATCAGCTCAGCTCTTCATGTAAAAAAAAAAAAAAGGTCATGTGTCTTTTACTTACTGTATCCTTATTTTGTTTCAGCTGAAAACAAAACTGAATTGAAACCAATAAAATAAAATAAAATTCAATTCAATAAAATCACACCGTTTAAACTATTTCCACCCTGTCAAAATAAAAATAAAAATCCCCCCAGATGGCAGGGAGAGCTTAAGGTTTCAAAGTTAATAAAGTTTTTTTTTTTTTTTCTTTTCTGGTGTCTAAATATAAACTGACAGCATGAGTTCTGGAGAAAATGGGTAAGGGTAATTTTAGACTGTTGCTATAAAAAGGACAACCCATTTATATGACAAGTATTATTCATCATAACCTAAGAACTAAAGCTTCATTATGATGTAGTTTTTTTTTTTAAAACATGGCCCGTAGTCGAGCGTACACATAGTCCGTGGTAGCCCTTTCAGATATGTTAAAGGCCACTCACGTGTGTTGATCTTCTGCAGGGAGATGTGTTTCTCCAGCTGGCGTCGCAGTTTGACTTCAGCTCCATACTTTCCTGTTGTGCCATTGTCTGCCAGGATGAAGT
This sequence comes from Gambusia affinis, assembly GCF_019740435.1. Classification (NCBI taxonomy): domain Eukaryota; kingdom Metazoa; phylum Chordata; class Actinopteri; order Cyprinodontiformes; family Poeciliidae; genus Gambusia; species Gambusia affinis. The sequence continues at coordinate 12,837,109 of NC_057870.1, forward strand.
GGGAGTGGAGACTGTTGAGAACCGTCAGCTTGCTCATGGGGTTGGACATAGTTTGGTACGGACGCACCACCTTGCAAAGAGAGAAGGCAGAAAGGGTGAGAGAGAAGAATAAACACACAAAGTGAAAAGTGTTAACACCTAGCAAAGAGGTCTGTTTATGTGGAAAAATTGGGGAAGTTGCTGTTAAAGCAGCAAGAGGAACTGTGAATGGTGAAGCACTTTTTTTTATTGTCAACAAAATAAGATGAAGTAACCGATTCCAGTTAAATCTATAGCCAAAATCTAAAAGGAAACAAAAGACGATTTTCTGTTGAAGAAATCGCATTGTACGCTACTCTTGTTTTAAGGAACACTTTCATTTTGCTCAACTTATCCTACTAATGTCAGTAAGAATCTTTCTGTCACCTAAACAAGCAATTACATCAAGTATTTTCCAAGTATTTTGAAACTCTAAGTGTCTGCTTTTAGACTGCGCCTAAACATCCTTGCCACGTTATACCAACTTAAAGCTAAGAGACAGTGGTGGATTCACGATCAAACAAATCTCGCGAGACAAAATGTCCCACAGGGTCTGGATAATGAGGCACAACATGTGAGGTTTAACAAGACATGCTCTCAACACATCCAAAGGAGTTATTTTGAAGAATCTTGATCAAAGATGCACTGCAAATGGGTTCACTCTTTTTTATGTTATTAGTATTGCAAGTGTCAGCAGACAAGAAAAACATGTGACCATCAACCTCCATGTTGGGCCTTAGACGCACGGGAGGATCCACACTTCAAACACTCTCTTTTTTGCCGTCTCTTGATAAATAACAACTGGACCCGTTTGCTTTTTTTTTTTTTCTTGTCCTGCCCCATCTTCCTGTTTGTCTCCCTTTCAGGGGAACTTTAAGAACTCTTGCAGATCACTATTGCACATTTAACTCTTTGGTTAACTGGCATTTATTATCTACACAATGAGTGTTACATTGCTATGCTTTTTGATAACCAGAGATTTTGACTTCCTATATAAGTCTAAACAGAGATCTACCTGTATAAATATGAGTGAAAATAACAATAATCTCCAATATTTTTTTTTTCTCTAAAATATTTTTATTTTAACATTCAGTAGCATTGTTTGAGCCTTACAGACATTTGTCAGGGTTCCTGTACATTTTAATGCCAAAATTGAGTACTTTTGTTAGATTCAAAATTCCAGTTTTAAAAACTACACACCAAGTACAAATGCTTACTGTGAACTCATGATGGATATTTCTGAAGCTAGCTAGCAGGTGGCTGGATGAATAGATCCATCCACTGCCTATTTTTCATGATCAGATTGCAGAGCTATAGCATCCCTCTCCTTTGAACTCTCTACAACTCATTCCAGAGACCCTCTACCGAGCTCTGGGTCTGCCCCAGGGTCCTTTAGCTGTGGGATGTGTTTGTAAAATCTCCTAAAGGAAGAAATCAGGAAGCGACCTGATCAGATACCTGAACCATTTCGAGTGACTCTTTTCAATCCTCCAGAGGAGTATCTTCTGCTAGCTTTTCATATTGTCTCCTAAAACCCGACTCCTTTTTACACTTATGAGATTACAAATCCAAAGCAGAGCCTGATGTGTTCATACGATCAATTATTTTACACCACATATTTATTTAATGCAACTGCAACAAGAATGAATAGCACAGAAAACTGGTCTGATATTTATAAATGGCCAGAGCTTCTCAGAAGCTGGAGCGCGGTGAACTGGAGCGTACCTAACAATATGAGGTAAACTCATCTCATCATTAGGCGCACAGTTAAGACTAATCAAGTGAGAAAATAAGTCCCTCAGCATTCGATCATCCTATTTCAGGCACTGACATTAATTGGCTCTGCTTGACTTGTTCAGCAGGACAGAGTGTGGCACATTCTGATGAAATCTTAGCCAAACCACAAACCGCGAATCCCAGAAATTTCAACAAGTCAGCATGAGCTCCACGGTCTTATTAGGATCTGCCAGCTCTGTGACTCCCCGTGAAGGAGTGTTTAACGGAGATCGGACTGCCTAACTCTGCAGCTTGGTTAATGAGCTAAACCCTGGGGCAAAGGTCTGACAGGCACAGCGTCTAATAGGAGCTAATCACCAAAAATATTATCTTTTAAAAAGGATTTTGTAACATGCTGGTTGCATGTGGCAGTCCGAACATCTAGCTACACAAATGCTAAAAAATGCAACTTCCTGCTGAATGTTAAGTCTGGCTGAGACTTACATCTTTGCCAACAAGGTCCTCCTGATTTTCTACGATGCCCCATGGTGCTATTCCAATGGTGCAGATTTTGCCCCTTGATTTGGAGGCGTGGTCTTTCAGTGCGTCCCCCACATGGCGGATCACCCCTGCGTTTGAAAGATTCAGAGAGACAAAAAAAGACATGTTTTGTCACAATCAATTAACAGCTCAATGCCCCAGTCGTGCACTCTGTTGTGATATTTCGACAGCATCTATTAGGAGTCAAGGAACCATGTGAATAGACACCCACACAGGGCCACACACACACTTCTTTAAGCATGTAGGTGTCACCCTCAGGGGAGAAGCTTTCAGACCTGGAGGCCATCTTATCACATTTCTCCAGCTGACATTCATTCTTTCTCTACCTCCACCCACTGTCCATCCAATCCAGCCATCCATCCATTATTCAAGCCTCTCTCTTGCTTCTGTACCCATTCTGTCACTAAATCTCACTTTCTTTTCCTTTTTATATTCAAGTGTGGGCATCCTCCATCACTCGATATTGTTCTATTTTCTGTTTGCCTGTTTTCATCTGAGCTATTAAAGATTATAACCCCTGCTGTTTTTGTTTTTTTCCCTTTGACTCCACTAAAATAAATCTTTATGTGCTAAAAATACACATTCTTCTGCTTTAAAAGCAAAGACCAGAAGCTGGGGTTGCATTGGACACTAGGTGAGGTAAGGGCGAATCAAAACATTTCTCAAATGTAATGACAAAACTACCTCAAATTTCAAAGTTCAAGTGGGGAAAAAAAGTGATTTTCTTTGTAACGTAAATGGACAAGCATTTTCAGTTGTAATCTAATTTATTAAAGTTATATGACCGGAAATAAAACTTCTGGTTAGAAGCTTAGATACTACCATAATGGAAAGGACTGAAACATGTTTTTGTTCTCCAGAGGAATTCAGCAACTTAACCTTGCTGTACACTGAACATTGTTAAAATGGCGACTGTATCATTTTAAACCATTACTTCATCTGTGTCCCTGAAACCACATGGCATACTATTTGTTTTTCGTGACATGGCGCATGAATTTATGACTTTAATGCTTAAAATGAGGCCTTTCAGGTTGCCTGACATTAATTTAATTCAGTGTTCTCTAACAAGTCATTGACCTCACTTCATATGCCTGGTGCTACTTTAAGTGTGTGTAATTTAAGTTGAGTGAGCACAATCTGCCAACCACCCACCGAGCGCTAGGACAGGGATCCAGTGGTTCATCATCCTGAGAGCCCATATCGGCTTGACAAAGAGCTCTTTAATAGCTAATCATTCATGTGAAACAGTTCCACACACTCATCATGCTCCTGCTAGAAGTGCCCACTTCATTTGTAAAATGAGAATTTTGCTGCACAGAGCAAGCGAAACTCAACATGAAGACTCCATTATTTCATTTATCGAGTTAAACTCTAGATGTGTTAAACGCAAAAAGGAATTTCACTTGACCTTAGAAATGTGCAATATTTATATTTCTATCTCCTGTTTGATTTTACCTGTGTTAACGCCTCCAGTAAATATCCAGGCCCCTGTCGTCATGGCTGCCTTGATGAGCCCTTTGCCAAAGACCTGCTTGAGCTTAGGCTGTAACTCGAAGTTCTGGAGGCCTCCATGGACTGAGATGAGCAGCTTAGGAAGCTCCAGCTGCCACTCCTTGGTCATCAGGTGGAGCAGCAGGTCAGGCTTAGTGTCATAAGACACTCGCACGTACTGTAACCACAGCAAGATAAGCATGGTGTAAGCAGAGAAAGTGCTTTGTGTGAGTATTGACACTGCAGGAAATGCCCATACACTTTTGTTATGACCGCAAAGGTATAAATAAAATAAATATAAGATATCTATTTAGTGCAACCAGTGGCACTGGGAAGGCTGATATTGAGGAAAGCATGTCGAAAAAGGTGTTCTGTTTAAGCATTGTTATTATACTGAACATTAAAGTCAAAAGTGGCTTGAAATAGTTAATTTCAAACCACATTTATGTGTTATAATGACCTAGTCAAAGTTTGGAACTAAATGTAACTGAGAAGCTGTGGCAGGAAATACAAATTGTTCCTCATAGATTTTTCTAAATCAGTCTGTGTGAGTTTGGCTATTTAAATTAAGGCCTACAGCTGCAACATGACAAATCTTGAAAGGTTTCAAGAGGTACAAATGCTTTTAGTCAGAAAACACATTATTGTTATAGAGATTCTAAATAAAAGACATCTCAAAGATTAAGCTGAAGTCATGTCATTAAAACATTTCTTGAGGATTTCGGAACGGTCCAGGAAATGATTTCAAGCTTTCAAGCTCCAAAACATTTTAACAGATACTTTCTGTGATTGAAAACAAGTATCTGCACATGCATCGTGGGGAATCTGTTTACCCATCACATGTATTGCCAGAAGTACAATTTAACATGGAAAAATTGAACACAAAAGCAGTGTGCCTAATTCCCACAAAATTTCAGAGGAATTCATATGCGAGAACTCCTTTTGAGTTCTTACATAATTTGTTTTGTTTTGCAATTTAAAAAATATGAAAAAATATTAATTGGCAAAACAATCTGAAAAATGTTTATCTATATTTATCTAAGCCTTTACGTGACTTCTTTCCAAGAAAATTTATTTCACATACCCACACTTCTAACATTTTCTTCTCTTTGCCTGTGCTGCTGCCAACTGAGAGTCTATTTATATTCTGTTTTTATACGGAATAGAAATAGATTCTTTTCTTTTTATATTCTGTTTATTCCATCACTACCTCACCTAACAATACAGAACAGCTGGCATTTTTAAAGACTATTGTCTGTTCCCAGCACTCAACCTGGCATAGCTCGTAATCAGGTTAAACAGGCTGAATGGCTTCCTGCAGTTTACTTATTTATTACTGCTCAGTGGAGAATAATCCAGCTGAAGGCTAAACCTCTATGTATATGTATATGAATGTAGTAGTTCTGTAATTTTGAATAGAATCCAGCAATAGCAATATTTACTTTGGGCGTTTGCAGTGCACTGGGTGACCCATTCTCATTGACTGGACATACAAATAAGCCATTTTGAACCAATAGGCAAATATTTTTATTTATTTATTCAATTATTTTTGTGTAGCCCCATGCAGTGTGTTGCCCTGAGCAGAAAACCGTGCTTTCCATAGCTTATTTAGCCAGTTAAAGTCACGCTGCTTGAGAAAGACTTTCTTAAGACGAACAATATAATGAGATTTTAAAACTGGAGGTTTTGTCACAAATCATCCAGCTACACCGGTGAAATACAACTGTCAACACTGAAGCGACGCACCATGGCTTTGTTGGAGTGTCCTCCTCCCTGGAACTCGATGGTGCCGAAGGCATCGGTGGGGCTGAGCTGTGTGTGCTTGCTGATTGACCACTTCTCTGACAGGCTGTCATTCTTAGCCAAACGCTCGGCCTTGTCATTTTGACTGGATGAGATACCTGGGGGCAAACCCACATGCTGACCTATGAGACGACCGCAGCAGCACCTGGACGGGGAGGAAAAGGTCAGAGCAACGTTAAGACAGCTGTCTTACACGGGGCCTTTTCCTGACATAATCGAAATGTTGCGACGCGTGAGCTCTAAGCAAAGTGGCTTAGAATGAGAAAGGAGACCGTGGGAGAAAGTGATGGAGAAGAAGAGTGTGAAACGCTTCCATAAGCGTGTGTAAGACGTGGGCAAGGCTGAAGTGGCAGCTTGTCATCTCGCTTTCATCTTCTCATGGAGGAGAGATGAAGGATTTGCAGGCCTGTGCAGCATCTCACCGACGCCGTCCCTTTTTTTGCTTCCTATTCTTAAAACACTCGTTTGCTTTCCTGTCTCTCTGGTCTTCTTCTCCATTTCTGCAACCCGAGACTTGGCAGAATGACATTCATGAATTGTGCTCTTCCTAAATGAGGAAATACTTATTCAGAAGCTGCTAAATGCAGCTTTCACGATATTGAGATTAAGGTAGAAAGAGAGTCCTTGGAGGACGAGTCAGGAGGCTTTGATTTTCAATTCATTTCTCCATCATCTCTCACCAAAGCTTCTTTTTCACCCTTTGCCAAAAGTGTAAATGAAGTATAAACGCTTTTGACAAAAAATAGAAAAGTTGATTTTGCAATGAGAAACATCTTTTTCCAGCTTCTCCAGCTTCCTCCTGCTCTCGGCATCCACTTGATTTTGTGTCGCTATGCTAATGTTGTTTATCAAGAAGCCGGGAGTTTTTTCTTGCATATGTTTGAGTTTGTATGGTGCTTAAATGAAATCAGCTAAACCATCTGAGTTTGTTTTTGCAAAAATAAAGATACATCCTCTTAAATTGCTGATCTAACCGTGCTGCTTTCTGCAGTCTCACAATCATAGAAAGTGAATTAAATTTTTTTTTTTAACCTCTAGAACCCGACGAACCCACCGGTGGGTCCAGCTGCCATGTGACCTCGGCTCGCTTAGGGTGTAAGAGGTTAATCTTAGACATTTGTTGGACCAGGCAAACTGTAAACGTCTACATTACAAGTAAAGCTGAATTTTAAACAACATTCTTCGCAATATAAAAAAAACTCTGCAGTGATAAAACTGCATAATGCTGAGCTGTCCTTCAATAATAGTGATTAATATTGATCACAATTTTAATCTTCAACAAAGATTTAACCAAACTGAGTTTTTGTAGTTTGAGTTTAGCAAATAAGAGTTATTGATAATTACACCTTACTTAATTTTATGAAGCTTAAACAACTGAAGAAAAATCCCATCGGACACTTTTTAAATCTTTAAAACATTTCCACTCACCTATGGGGGTCTTTGGCGCTCACTATGATATGAACACATTCTCTCTTGCTGAATGCCCTTTCTATCCACGATTTCTGTGCCTGCATGAGGAAAGACAAAACATTTAGTCAGTTAAAAAAAGCAGAACTGCTTCCTGTGCACGGTGCAAAGGCAGCTGAAACCCAGTAGAAACTGGTACACATTGTGTTAGCATCACTCCAGATCTGAGCAATGGGAGATAAAGTTGTTTCTAGAATATTATTTGACGTAATGATGCAGGAAAAAAATGCGGGGATATCAAAGAATTTTGAAGTTGGCATTTTACCGTACAAGACAATCATAGTCTTACACCGAATTGAAAATGAAATCTCACAATTTTTCCAGTTACTTAGATAGCTCAGACTGGAAAAGATGTAGTGCTTCAAAAGTCTGAGAGAAATAAGGCATTCAGTGTTAAGAGTTCTCCTTCCTTAGAAATCTGCATGCCAGTCGAGCATGTTTGAAATCGCAGCGTGTTCTGCACAACTTCTTCATAAATAACAAGTAGTTGTAGAAACTGTAGTTTCAGACAGGCAGTCAAATTGTTCATTTGTGAAACTGTGATACCCTGCAGCTGCATCTGGTGCAGGTGAGAAACCAATTATCCTGTTCCCAACATGATTGGAATGACACTGAAGAGCCAGAGCAGCCACTGCACACAGTAAAACTCTAATGTGTAACTGTGTTGTTGAAATGGATATAGTGCATGCATTAGTAATTCCATCGGTTAAAGAAGATCCAAAAACGATTTGTCAAACCATTTTATATGTAACAAACCCCGCTGTTCTCAGAACATGAACTCTTTGACATCTGCTTCTTCATATACTACAATGAAATACGCACTACACGTGTCATTTTTCTCAGTAAATGCATTTCTAATGATACTACTGACAATACGTTCACACCAGATATTCTAACATACAATTAAGTAAATGCAACAAATCACGCTTTATTTCATAAAGTGGAAAACTGTTAAACACTTACTAAAATGTACTTGGTACTTTGCAGAAACTATTTTTATAATGACAACTTGAAGACTTCTCCAGTATGCAGGAGTCATTCACTTTGGGGTGATTTTGATCCATTCTCCATCACAATCTGTCTTTAAATTTTAAACATTGTCGGGGCATAAGCAAAATCAACCCCCAAATGAAATGTTTAGGAATGGGGCCAAAAATGTGGAAAAAACAACACACACACACACACACACATAAAAAGTTTCATTTTTTAACTAAAGCTGACATTTACAAAATATATCAGAGTGAGTTCAGAGATGTTTATGTCCGACAAGCCAAGAGAATGTCATCGTGTCTTGACCAAACATACTGTTACAAACATGTTGTAGCTGTAAAGGAAGGAAAAAAGCCCAGAAGATGTCTTCCAACAGAACTGCTAAAATCTAAGATTGACTCCTGTCTAAAACCTCAGATAGGAGTCAACCATCAACAAATAGGTTGCCAACCAAGTGGAATAAAGCAGGATTTTCTCTGACTGTATTTGATAGATATGGTAAATGACATGATTTCATGTATGACAGACCCGTAGAATACAGTGGACCTGATTTCATTTGGGTGTTTGACCCTTCATTAGCTGTAATTGATTCAAGTTGGCCCTCTGAAGGAAAAAGAAAAAAAGTCTTCTGGCTTGAAATGATCTAAAAAATAAGAGTTGGAGGTCCAGAAAAAAAGATCAAATGTAACAATTTAATATTTAGCCAGGATGTTAAGCGAACAAACCTTCGAACAGATGGCAAGTAAAACAAACCCAAACGCAGCAAAGATTAAAAAACGAACAAGTCGTTTCTCTGCTGTTTGCTGTGGGAGAGCAGCCCCAGCTCTTCTCCCAGTCAGCAAAGCTGGGGGCTGCTTTTTCTGGGCTTTCTTCACTGTCACAACTACAACAACACCCGCCTCATCCGCCTGACTGACCTGTCACGCTAAGGCACCCCAAAACCCACCGCAACTGTCCACAACCATGCCAGGCCTACACACTTACCCTAACACCAGACTTCCAACGATTAACCATTACTCTGTGGGGCCGAGGGGGCTGCTTTAACAGATTAGCCTGGCAAAGATGACTCAGCAGGCCACTGCTACAACCCCCAGCCCAATTCTTTCTCTGCTATGCCATAACAGCGTATTCATCCGCCAGCATCTCCTGGCATGAAATAGATCCTCTCGACAACGTTTCCGAAATAATCAACGCCGATTAGCCTGACGGTAGAGCCAATAGCAGAAAATAAAATTGGCTGCATAAACTCCTATTTCCATGGGAAACCCCTAAAACAATAAAAACCAAAGTCAATTTCAAAGGTGGAATACCTTCAACTGTACTATTTAATGACTCCTTGTCTTCTACTCCTCAATGCTGTTCATGAGCTTTGATAAAGAACGGCAAATTGGCACATGGCCTGCACTCAATTGTGTAATTAATATTTATTACTGGGTCACAATCAGACACACAAACACGCCAGCTGTCGAGCCAAATATTGGATTGCCTCTTGGAAATGTGTCCAGGGTGCTTGAGTGTGAGGCATGACTGCGGCAGCAAATAACCAGCATCTGACAGCCTGTTAGGGGTCTCGACTCCATTACAGTCAAGATTCGCCACCTCCACCCTCCATGCTCACTCTCCACCCCCTCCCCTAGTATTGTATCCTCTCTTTGTTATTGGTGCTGGCAGGGAGCTGAATTGAGAACAAAATCCAATCAACATCCTAATGTCTCAACTCTCTCCTTTGGCTTCTTCTCCATTTAAAAAAAAAAAAAATAAATCCCGTTTGAATGGCTTGTGTGTGATATGGTCATAGAAGTACCAGGCTTGTATAAATCATAAAACATATAAACTTTCTTACCCAATTTCCAACAAAATACAACAATGATAAATACAATCAGGGAACGAGGAGACGTTGTTTCGCGTTTATGGTGTATTTTGATGTTTCCATTGATTTTACAAATAACAAAAAGAGACACCCAATCTGAAACCGTTAGCTGTTTTTAAACAAAATCTGTTTGGAGTTCACAGTCGCTAGAAGCAGCCTTAAACTTCCTTTAATTAAATATCTGACAAAGTCATAAAGCACAGTTGGGTATCAAAAGATTTACATTTTCAGCTGTCATGTCTTTTTTTTTTTTCTAGAACAAAATTTTAATCCATTAACCTTTATGATCTAACACGTTACTGAAAGAGCCATCTGCATCATTCAAAAAGGTATCGTTTTTATACTATTTTACTACTATACTATATGAAGAATCATACATTAGACAGTGATATTAAAACAGGAAAATCTCAGACAATTACTATACATTTTATATATATTAAATTCAATGAAAGCTGAAGAAAACAGGAAATACAAAATAAGGTTTAGGAAATAAAGCAAAAATAGAGAAATTTACCACAAGAAAATATAGCAAGAGTATGAAACTTGTCTGGTAAATTATCTTGACTCACCTCTGTCTAATTAAGGACTGCACTGCTGTAATTTTCTTTGTATATCCATTGTCGACTAAAGTATAAATTGAAAGATTCTGTGAGCAAGTCACAAGAGAAAACGTTATCAGAGGAAACTGGATCACAACATCTCTCTGTCTACAGGTTACTAATCTACTGTGGGTGTAATCTGTGCTAGAAAAAATGGATATGCATTTGTGCGTGTTGGCGTGTGTGTAGGGGTGTGTTCTCATGTCTTCATTGTGTTGTATTTATGCGTTTAGTGTTTAACTATTTCTGCACGGTCTCCTTTATTTTTGACTTTAATGCACAAACAGGTGAAAGAATTAAAAGAAAAATCTAACTCAAAAAAGTTTTACAATGTTAGGGTTTTTTGATAAACAATTTTTTTTCTGCTGTATTTCTGCTGGCTCATTATATTCAAACAAAGATATGTGTTGGTCCCTCTGGGAAAAATGTGTAAAAATAATTTTTTTTAAAAACAACCCTCAAATCTTTTACTGCAGTACTCACATTTTGTAGAAACTTGCAAAAAGTCACATTTTGCATTTTGGACATTTCTTTGTTTTATTCCAAATTAATTGTGTTCATATCCGGATGGCTTTACATTAGTCCCATCTGAATAGCACACAATAGTTAAGAGTTAAGCAAAGCTCAAATTTCTAATGAAACAGCAAATGTTTTACTTTTTGTCTTTCGACATCACTCCCAATCAAACTAGCTGACAACAAGAGAGCACTATTGGCTTTTGCTGAGATTTTGGGATCTCAAAATAATCTTGAGTTTGTTTTTTTTTTTAAATTTGCCATCCTGCTCTTGGTGTGATCACATTTGGTGTAGTGTGCGCTGGCTTAAAAGAAACTCAGACTCACGGGTTATTGTCAAGATGTCTCTAGAGCCCTAGGAAGGTGAAGTACAGATTTAAAGAAGCTTAATTTACATTCAAAACATGGTTGAATAAATGTTCTCATGTTTAAAATTATATTTTCCTAAAATGTTTGCAATTAAGTAACTAAAATGCCTTCCACATATGCATATTTAACAGCATATAGTTAACTAGCCCTGCTAAATACTCTGCGGTTATTTCCAGAAACCGTATGTGAAGGGAATTAGGAGTCCCCTTCGTTTCTCTTCAGCGCCTCACCTGTTAAGGCTTCAAATTAAAACTGGTCAGAGAGAGAGAGAGACAGTCATCTCGATTTACTGCATTTCTGTCAGAGATCACCGCCAGAAGAGGGATTCTGAATGGCAAGAGAGCCCATTAGGAGGAGCAACATGACATTTGTCTTGCCTGCTCACTGCCCTTATTTTGCCCTGAATGACTTTCACACATGCATATACAAAACCCACTACTTGCTTCATGAGAGATGACCTGGATGAGATGATTTTCAAGCTGTTTAACAGATCTGGGGAGGGGGGGAACTGACCAGTTTTAATTACAAAGAAGCCAAACAGAAAGACTGTAACCTGAGCTAAATTAAGTCAAGCAAAATGTGGTGCTTGAGGACATGGAAATAACACCTTGTCTCTGCAAATGCCATGATATGCAGAAATGTGAAAATCAACCCAAACTCACGCCGATTCTACACAACCCTTTTTGTACAATCCCAAAGAACCTTTGATGCCTAAGACAAAGAAAAAAGGTAAAAGTTGTTTTCTCAGATCAATGATATAGATTAAAACGCCACTTTTCAAATAAAAGTGCTAAAACAATTGTCACACAGAGATAAAACAAAGCTGTTAATGCTACTACTGCAGATTTAACAGTCAAATAGCTTAAAATAACAAATGTTACTGCTTTCTTTGCACATTTGAAGAGACACCAAATTACATTTTGCTCCCTTTTCACATATCTTTCAGAGAATGCACATAAACAACCCAATGTAGTGCTCTGGAAGCAAATGGGAAAAACAAAATATATATTTCTGCTTCATTCACTTTCTGTATCACTCCAGAGGTAAAACAAAACAAAATTAAGCAAGATATAGCCGGCTGATGGGAAAATGCTGACAGGTTGAGCAGTAAAGCTGCAAATTATTCAACCATTGGAAGACATTTGTCAATTTTAAATACATTTTATTCAGGAAGTTTGTTTCCAAATGGAAGGTAGACAGATATTTCATCAATATGAAACAATGCAAAAATATTTTTAATGAAAAAATATATCATCATATCCCTAAAAATAATCAATAGAAACATTTTAATTAGCATTGAATCAGTAAAAACCTGGATGCACTGGTATTTGGACCATTTATTTATGGGGCCGGGTTGACTTTAGTCAACAGATCTTCTGTCAGGTTAAAGTTTTGACTCGGGTATTTTATAATTCTTCCAATCAAAAGAAACATGACAGAAAGATTAGAAGATTTAGTGGAACCTAAATCTGTCAGGGGTGTGAATAACATTGTACAAATTGAAAATAATACTTTGTAAAACTTAACATAAAAACTAGATGAAATCGACTGTTGACAAATCATCTGTTGTCAACAGTCATTGGACTGGAGCACACTCACTGCAGCCACTTCAACCGTACAAAGGACAGTAGGCACAAGATCTGAAACCACGCTGATATAGTTATATTTAATAGGCTTGAGAAGATCAAATACATTAAGAAACAGCAATGAACTGTAACTGAGCACTGGAATGGACTGCAAACTCATTGGTGCCAGCTGCGAACTGTTTGAAACAATGTCACTGTGAGTAAGTGTAGTGTGGGGCGGGGAGAAATCATTTACGCAGCTGAAATGGTAACACCTTCTGACCTGCAATCACTTATTTAGACAAGGTTAAGTGTCCTGGAAAGTAGCCAGTATATGGGCCAAAAACACACATGCATGCTCTTTCTCTGAAAACACACACAGATTCACTTTTCCATTTGTTTCAGCTTTGCACAGAGTATGCATTTAGAAACAAAGAAAAGAACAAGAGTACACCAAAGCACATGATCCGTGTGTATGTGTGTGTTTAACTTGGTCGACATGAACGGAAGGATTTCTGTCTACACACAAATGTCCAGACCATATCTATATGCCTGTGTACCGTAAACACCAAAAGTGAAACCTCAGTTCACACCTCTGATCCTTCAGTTCTTTTCTCCAGTGGATACTCCTGTTCCATCAAGATAAAGCCTTAATCCAATACTGCCTCCTTAATACAGCACATCTTAAGACTTTTCTTTCTGGTCAACATATGAGAAAATCCCGTGCAAATCTTTTTTTTTTTCCTTCTTGCACCTGTACCTTTAAATAAAATATTCATCTTCTGAACATTCCCTAGTGTACTGATGACAAAGAGAATATGACCCGGTGAAATTGAGTTGTGCCTCATGAGGCGATTGCTTGCAGTTTCATCATGCTTGTTGTTCTCCAATTAGTACAATGAAAAGAAAAAATAAAGAAAGAAAAGGTTAATAAAATCCCAAACATTTCTGATCACCAAAGGCAAACACTGAACAATAATTTAAATCCAGTAATTTGTCGTGTACCAGTGAGGGACGTCTGTTAATTACACACAATAATAAGCCTGGCTTTTTGTCACGCATCTGCTGAAAATGGCACACGTTAAAAATAGTTTCCTACTTTCTCAAGTGCAGTTATTTTTATAGCTGTGTGTAACCAGCAGTTTTGATCTGTTCGGACTGAACCAGGCTTCTCACTGTATGACAATTGGAAAAAGACATATTTCTCTCCACTTTGACTCTCTTCTTTGAGCTGAATAAAAAATAAAAAGCCAGGCAATAGTTGGAATTATTTTATGACTCAATCGTCCTTATTAAGACGAAACCAGCCTCAGCCAGTTTCAGTTTATTTTTAAATTTCAAACTTTTAGCCAATAAGTTTTGCCTCAAGTGCCATGTTTTATACAGCACATCTTAAGACTTTTCTTTCTGGTCAACATATGAGAAAATCCTTCAAATCTTTTTTCTTCTTCTTCTTTGCACCTGTGCCTTTAAATAAAATATTCATCTTCTGAACATTCCCTAGTGTACTGATGACAAAGAGAATATTCACATTTTGTGTTGTGCCTCATGAGGCAGTTATCTGTAAAAAGTTTCATCATGCTTGTTGTTCTCCAATTAGTACAATAAATAAAAGAAAAAATAAATGAGAAGCCAGTGTTAAATGCAGCCTCAGTTTCCTGTTCACCAAAGGCAAACACTGAACAATAATTTAAATCCAGTAATTTGGTGCAAATACCAGTGAGTTTCTATCATCTCAAAACAGACACAATAATAAGCCTGGCTGGAGATTTTTTTTCAGCATACTGCTGAAAATCCTGCCTTGACGTTAAAAATAGTTTCCTACTTTCTCAAGTGCAGTTATTTTTATAGCTGTGTGTAACCAGCAGTTTTGATCTGTTCGGACTGAACCAGGCTTCTCACTGTATGACAATTGGAAAAAGACATATTTCTCTCCACTTTGACTCTCTTCTTTGAGCTGAATAAAAAACAAAAAGCCAGGGAATAGTTGGAATTATTTTGTAAAACAAACCTTTGCATGTTTACAATGAGCTTTTTCTTTCATCAGTTTTAATGTTAAAATGGGCTGCTTAGTAATTCACTGACTTCCTTTAGCGCAAGAGAATCTGTGCTTGTTTTACCCCCCCATCGTTTTCAATCCATCTCCTGAGGCTAAAATAAGCAGCACTCTTTCCCACAGGCTTCGGCTAAGCCTAGCAGAGCATCTGGTCATGCAGGCTCTAATCAACACTGGCATGGTCATTCTGTCTGTGACAGAGGGGGGACAGGTTCACAGTCCGGAAAAGCTGGAAGGGGCAGAGGGGACGTATGTGGGAGCAGGCAAGAAGTATCAGAGAGGTGAGGTAAAAGGGGCTAAAGACAGAGACAGAGGTGGATGATGGGAAAAATTAGGAGTGAGGAGAGAGTTTGAGTTATGTGACACTGAAGTGTAAACGGAAACAACAAATAGGATAGACCCTGAGGAAGGAGTAAGGAGGATGGGTTTGACATAAGAATAAAAATCATCGCCTCTGAGGTGCAACGCGTACTGGAGGAAGGAGGGAAGAAAAATAAACTGACCGACCTGACAAGAAGTAATGATTTGTACTCTGTGCATTTTGTTTGTGGTGAAAGCAGGTCAGAAAGTGAGAAGGAGGAGAAGTGAAAAGTGATAAAAGACAGCGGGAGAGACAGCAACCCACAGGTAGTGACAAGACCAGTAACTAGCAGGTAACTATAGCCACTGTAATCATCACCTCTGTTTCTTTTTAAGCACCCCTTGACTGACGTGTGTGAGACAACTTGAAATAATTTACAGACGACAACAAAGAGAGTTTGTGTTTTTTCTCTATAGGGAAGGAGTTGCAACGAGGTTTGGCAGTAAGACATGAGGAGCAATTTTGGAGCAGCATTGTCATGTAATTGGGTTGTCATTGTGTATGACGGTGTGATTTGTTGCTTTGTAACAGTGGGGTTTCTATATACATATATACATATATATATATATATATATTTTTTTTTTTTTTTTTCCTGAGCCATGTGGGTTTGTTGTGGGGTTGCAGATTCATTCATCCATGATCTACAACTGCTTCAATCCTATCACAGTACAACACAGAATAAAATACAACTTACGCCACGATGTAATGCCCACACAAAAGTTTGTATTTTGACCTAAACTTAAAGCTGGCCCCAATCCAACATTTTGGAGTTTAGCCCTGGACTGATTGATTCCAAATAGAGGAAACACATTTTGCATTCCAGGTCAAACATACAGAAGAGACCAATGTTGGTGTGCAATGGGGAAACAGCTATACAGTGTCAGGCAGCTCATTCTACTGCTGTAAGAGCCAGTTTGCATTACTGGTTATAAATCTTAATTCCAGTAAAGCTGCCTTTACATTGAAAATGGAACTGGTGTCCAATGCATGTCCTTGAAACACAAGTTGTGTCAAACTGCTCCAAATCACGCAGAAAGTAGTGGACAAACAAAAAAAGATGACTATTTTCTCTTTTTTGCTGTTTCACTTCCACACGTCCTCAGTAGCAAATTTAGTTCTATTGCTGGTTTGATCCAAATACATCATGGTTGATAGCATTGCAACTTTACACATAAAACGAGCCACTTGTCTTGAAATCTCTGCTTCCATTGCCTGTTTTCTCCTGAGGAAAGCAGACCACTCACTCTTTCAATGAGTTCAGCTCCTGCAGCTTTTGTTCTTCTAGCCATTTAACCTTACCACAGGATAGAGAGATGAGCTTGAGGGGGGTAGACATAACATCTTCATCATGTGAAAGACATCCAGTGTCTTGGAATCTTGTTCGCAAGTGGAGGTAACAAGTAGTGGGAGACCGATAGGTTGATTGTGACAGAAATTGTGATGGTGCATGTTGATGCATCGATCTACTGTGGTGCAAAAGAGCCGAGTCTAAAAGACTCAGTTTATGTTGTATCCAAAGGACAAAACACAAACACTACACTTACTCAAAGATGAAGTCAGATTCCTCATAAATTTTAAATCCTCTAAGTAGATATGTTTAGCCAGCAGTTGTACTGCTAGCTAAACAGCTGGAAGTTTTTGCTTCCAACTGAACCTCTTTTTCTCATCCCAATTCTTGATTTTGATGATGCTTAATATGACTTATCCTTCACCCGGAAACTTACAATAGGAATAGACCTTTTTACATGTGAACACCATTATGATGAAGTGGCACATTGAAGGCTCAACACGAGCTTTCGACTGCACCATACCGTGTCATGTGCCTGTCTATGTGTGAACTGCGAGCTGTGCCAGAGTGCTGTAATGAAGTTCCAGGTCCGGAGGTGGTCAGACCAACAGCTGTGAAATTGCCTCTCAGTAACCACTATATTCTGACCCGCAGTGAGGATGAAGATATGTGTGCGCACATGGGACAAAAGGAGGCTGAGAGGAAGCAAAGGGGTCACACGACAGAATCAGAAATAAACTGATAACCTCACCTGTGCCGTTTCAGCCCATATTGATCGGCCTTGACCTCGCCTTTTTCCCCTCCATCAAATCTCACTCTTCCTTCTCAATCCCTTTTGTCTCTTGCTTCCGTATATGATGGATGTATTCTTCCAATCACGTTTACATAGCCTGTGATTAATTTTTAATATCCCAAACCGGCCCTTCTGTCACACTGTGATTTAGATGAGCTTTCATTAGAGAGAGTCACACTGACTGAGGAATCCTGGTGTTCATTAGGAAGCAGCTGAATGTTTGAAAATGTCTTTCTACAAACTAAAACAAAAACAAAAGCTGGTGGATGTGCAGTATTTTGTTTTCTAATAATTGTTTGTTTTAAGAATTTTACCAGCTGATTTATTTAATGGTTAAGATGAGTAAGAAATATAAAAGAGATATTTAAACAATGCAAATATCCCCCCTCACCCCCCTAAAAAAAAAATACAAACACTATTTCTCCTACTCAACATCTAGTTTTTCATCCTTGCTATACATAATGATGTAATGTCAATATTCATTATAGTACAGTTGCTTTTTATGGTTACTGAGCTGAAGTGGAAAACAGCAGCTACACTCATTTTTCACAGTCACAAACACAATGAGTTCACATTATTATTCTGAAGACACACAAACACATAATATCTGTCTGTTTTGTACCTTTTTTTTTTTTTGCTTTCCCTGTCTGTCTCCCTGTTGCTTTCAGCTCAGCGGGAACAGCTGATGAGTTTCCTCTTCTGGCACAGAATAAGTATTCCTCACAAAATAAAAGAAAGAACTCAAAGTAAAGCCTTTAACAACAACAGATCTAATTCTATTCAAACACTGAATATTATAAAGTGTCAACTAATCTCATTATGTTTCCATCGACTTCCACGATTTTTATTCACTGACAGGACAAAGAGAGAATACCATCAGCAACTCCTGTTTGTGTTTATTTCTCCATTTATCTGCTAAACCTACATGTTTTGTGTTACCTTTCATTTCTTATTTTAATATGTCCTTTTAGCCTCTCTAATCTACTTTTATGTTCCTGGGATTGACAGTAATTTCTCAAACGTTTGTATTTGTTTTGTCTCCCTTCCTCCATCAAGTCCCTTTGCGCCTCTCCACATCCCATCATCTCCCTCACCTCTTACATGAATCCTGGAAGGGTAGGACAGAGTTACCATGGATACTAGAACCGGGGCGGACCCATCCCCCCCACCTCCACCCCATCCTGTATTCCTGTGACCCCCCCCTCTCCTGTCCCCCTTGAGGCATAGCTGGGAACAGGAATAGTGATCTCTGGATCTCTGAAGGATGCTGGTGTGTATTGGCGCGTTCATACAACAGCTTGTTCATACAACAGCACACGGAAGCACACACGCCATTTAAGAGGAACACAAATACCGACTCCCCAGGTGCAAAAGTGGTCATACCACTTGAACTTTTTCACCTATGTTCATATTAAAACCACAAATAAGAAGACTTAATGTGGTAGACCAACACAAATCCAAGCAAAAATGTAAAAAATATTGCTTGCATTTCGATAACACACCCTCAACCCAACCCACCTCTTAAGAACCTCAGCTACAACAAGTATCCCTGCAGCCACGATGCCTTACTGTGTGGGTGGGAAATTATGATTCCCTCTTTACATTAGCATACAGGTAGGTTGTATTTAGCACACGAGTACAGTGAGCAATACATAAAACAAGGCCACACTATCCAGGCGTATTTGCAAAAAGGAAATTGGAAAAACATGTACGCTTTTTCTTCCATTTCACAGTTATGCACCAGAACACCAACAAAATATATTGAGGTTTGTGGTGCAAGGCACCGTAAAAATGTAATGTAAAAAAAAAAAAAAAAAAAAAAAAAAGGTGTATTTTCAGGATTGAGAGCTGAAGGCTGTCAATACAAGTTGTTTGCTTCATTCTATAGAAAGTGTTATACAGAAATCCTCCACTTAACTTTAAGAAGCCACATATGCACACATATAGAGATTGCACAGTTTAACAAATTATTGCATGTTGACATTTCTGACACATGCTCTTTTCCATGGAAGACGCCTAGGTAGGTGATTTGTTATCTAGAGGATGGAGCTGTCAGAGCTGTAATGGAGCTGTCTGGCTGATCTTAGTAAGCATCTCTGTGTCAGTGATGTACAGACTGCTTGTCACAACTAAGCCTTTTTCCATATTTTACAGTATTTTTGACAGAATATTGACAATATGTTTAACTAAGTTTATTAGTTTTTATAGAATTTTGAAATTTATAAGCAACAGAAATGAATCAACATTCAAAATAATTTACATTGTAATTTTTTTCCCCGTCTTGCTGAAGTTTTCATTCTTAACATTGCTACCTGTAGTTTCAATGTGTCGTTTTGTTTCATAGATCAATACAAAGTAGGACATAACTAAGTACAAGAAAAAATATACATGGATTTAATTACTTTTAAACAAAATCCAGCAACTCTACTCTGATACCCCTAAATAAAATTTAGGGCAATGATTTGCTTTCAAAAGTAGCTACAGTATTTGAGCTCTTTTGCAAAGTTTAAACTCACTATAAACACATGATTCTGTCAATGCTTCATAACTTTATTAGAGAATATTAATAACAAAAAAAAAACAGCATCATGAAAGTCAAGGAACAAAATTGACAGATCAGGAATAAAGTTGTGAAGACGTTTTAAACTGGGGAATAAAATTAGGTCCCATGCTTTGAACTTCTCACTGAGCATTGTGTAATTTATCAAATAAAGATTATTGTTGTAATGTGATTTACTGTGAATACTGTACTGTAATATCTGCTATTTGAGTTGCTTACAAGTGACACTAAAATATCTTATTTCCCTGCAGAGGGGCTGCAGATAGAAAGTCATGTGATTGGATCAAATCTACTTTGTGTTTCCACACAGACTCTATAATGCAAACCCAAAGCAGTACAAACCTCTTAACAGAAACCTGAGTCTTTATCCAACTGTCCCTCTCTACGTCTATGCCCATCTCTCTGAGTGTACATTACCCTTTGGCTAACCTAACATTTGCTTGTGAAGAGGGGCACAAACAGAGGCCAGAGCAAAAAAGTTTCAAAGGTTAACAATGAGAGGCAGTAGCATTATGTACTGTAATAAAATTAATTCAGAATGAAAAGGGGTTTTGCTGCAGAACAAAAGCTGGGATAAAGAAGTTGTCCAGATACCCCGCCTTTCGCCCGTTCACTGCTGGAAAGAGGCACCTAATGTGATGACCACACTAGGGATAAGCATGTTGGATAATGGGTGGATAGTTGTCTAGATCTATGTAGACAATCAGAAAATAGCAGAAAAATATAGTTATGAAAGGTGTGATTCTAAAATTGGTCGCCTTCTTCACAAAAACCTCCTAAAAACAGATCATGCTCTTTTGTGTTTATGTGTCAGTTTGTTTTGCTTGTTGTGCTCATGACAGGCCAGAATAACCTCTTAGTCATGGTGACAGCAGTGGTGGTCTCTTCAGAGGTTTTGTTTGTGTAGTGCACAGGAAGATGTTTTGATGTCAGAACAGCAGACAGGTTAAGAGGACTGTTATTGTTGTTCTTTTCCAACTGAATAGTAAATGTGGGAAAGTCTAGTTTTGGCAACAAGGTCATTCCTTCCTGAGAGGTGGGCTTAGTCCCATAAGACTCACTTACAGGGGATCAAATATGCTTCCCTGAACAAGTTAGGGTAGGTCTATGGGCTGTAACAAAACATGTTCATTACATTTTATGCACAAAATCATTCTCCGATAATGAGATTTCACCTGGTCAGTTCTGCTTCTTTCAAAATGAGATGTTTTTTTGGCTCTGTCAGTATTATGCAAATAAGTTGCTGCTGGCCCCTGACACACTCAACATTAAATGTGGAAATGGTCGAAAACACATGCACAGTTGTACAACAGTACATCTTTGACCCTGGGTCAGACCCAGAAGCGCACAACCGTCAAGGGTGCAGGCGGCAATGGTTTCTGAATGATTGGTCACGTCTATTTTGCAGCTTTGCAGCAAACCGAAGCAAGGAACAGAGCTTTCCTTCTGTCAACGTCCATTCCACCACTCCCATTCTAGCCGGGAGTACAACCTGCCAGCCACTCCTGGCTGAAAGTCCTCAAGTCTGTGCTATACGACTTTGAAATTTTTCCAAGTTTTGAGCCTTTAGTAAGGCACAAACCCACGAGTGGATGGGGGCAATCACTATATCAGAACTTTATTGGCAAACGTGTTTCCATCTTCCCTCAAGCACTTTTTCAAAAATAGCAAAAAATCCCTCAAGAGAGCCTGTTTTTGTCTTGGGTTTTTCTGCAAAGAAAAATAAAAAAAATAAAAAAACAGGCCCAACAGAGACTGGGAAAATGTGCATGGACATATGTTGTACATTGGAGCAACAAAGCATGTTGCTTTTCCAGTAGTCACTGTGCAGCGCATACAGCGGTTAAACCAGCTGACCTAACATGCTCGTATCCTAATAATGAAGTGAGCGAATTGGGCTGGCGGGGCCAGCTGGGGTTGCTAGGTAACGGGGTAGTGCCCATAAATTGTGACTTAATAATCGTAAAGCTTTTGCAGCGACTCGTATTCGAGACACTAAGAGAACATTCACCTATTGCCAAAACATTTGGACTGGTTTCTAGAAGCAGTGAAGAACTATATTACAAAAATGTGTTTATCTACATGACCTCAAGTAGTCAAACCTGAGTAAAGTAAAGAAAATGGCTTTTGTGAAATTTACACAAGCATGAACAGTCTATATTGTGAAGAAATTTTGGATGTAATCTTCTCTGAAGGAAAAACCTCGACAAACAGTCACTTCAAGGAAGATTTACAGAAATATACATAAAGCAAAAAGACATGGAAAGAGACTGGCTAAGCTAAAACCAGATCACATGATGGCTGTTGGTAAACTAAATTAAATATAGGAAATGACAAATAAAAAAACTGACTGACATAGTAAAAGCAAAACCACAGGAGCGTTATGGATGAGACAGAAAAAAGATAAACAAAAGAGAAAGAGATTTATGTAAATGTCAGAATATGTTGTCCTTTTAGATACAAGGCTCAGAAATCAGAAAATGATCTATTGTGAAGGTTCCTCTCCACAGGTACAGTATAAAACAGTGCAAGGATGAGGTATTTAGAGCAATTGGCTTACAGCTGCAATAATCCCAAAAAGTTCAAAGAAACTCTTCAGGTTTTGAGGTCACAGCCACTTTTTCTGCAAACATATTTACCATAAAAATAAAGTAAAACTGGTGTTTGTTACAAGGAACTTTAGATGCCGTGAAATGCGGCGGATAAGTGGTGAGGTAAAACACCAGGAGACCCAGGTAAGAGAGAGATGGTTGTTTTAATGATAAATAATCCTCCAAACAGTCCACAAGATTCTGGCAGCACGGCTGAGCAGAAACCAGGGCTCACACCGGTAGCAAACAGAATATACGCGTGGCAAACGAACAGACAGCCAGAATGACGCAACAAGCGACGAGGACCTGACGAAGAACAAAGGACACAGGTGGGGTTAAATACACAGAGGGTAATCACAGATCGAGACACACCTGGGAACAATCAAGGGGAGACGGGACAACACGGAGACTCAGAGACAGAAAACTCAAAATAAATACACAGAAAAACAGAGTACAAGTTAGAGCAATGACCTTTAGAGCAAGAGCTAAATATGATTTTAGTAAAAGGAAATTATACTTTATAGCTACAAATGTTTATTTGTGACCCTAGTCTTTACTATGGTTCATACAGTAAATCTAAATTTATACAGAATTTAAAACAATACTTACTTCAACTTGATTGCATTGATTTTATAAGGCAGCAAGTTATTTTTCTAAACTTACTAAAAGTACAACAAGAAAACTTCTAGGTACTCAGAGAAAGTCAGAAAACCACAGAGACATAGTGGAAACAGTACAATATTTGTTGTAATTTAATCCAAAAAAAGTATCTGGCCATTTAGTTGAAATACAGAATTTCTGCATTTCAGAAGAATAACCCAAATTCATCTTTAGTGAATAAAAAAAATCTTTTAAAAAATATATGGTAGGTGTTAAATATTTTTATTGGAAGTACTTTTTCAAAAACCAACAGATTTGATATCTTCTCATGTGAACTGTGTTCAGGCCTCTCTTGCATGGAGTCACATCAAAAAGACAAAGGGAGAACCAGAAGCCAAGTGAACACTGACTCACACATACTTTTAGGATTAAATCCATTAACCACAAAATTTTAGGATATTCAAAGTTTGATGATGCGTAAAGTTTTATATGTAAAATTTTCCTATTCTGTCTTTTTTTGTTTGTTTGTTTGGTTGGTTGGTTGCTCCCCACACCCCCTACAACGTGGAAATGAGATTGCCTGAAACATAAGGCGTGGGCTGAAACATCAGAAGAAAAAGATTCAGACAGTTCTGGATCAGACCTGACATGCCACTCAGTTCTGATCCACATCAGACTGACGATCTTGTGAATCGCTGCTGTAGACTTGGACATTTTGGGGAGACTTCGTGAGATCAAGAAAATCAAACACTCTGACAGTGATACTGAGTTTGACTCTACTTCCACAACACTTTTAACTGCTGGCTGAAATCGCCTGTTGTTACGACCTCGCCGATACTGTTATAATCTTGCATGACCTTGCCTCTGAATAACACCGTCATAGGATGCAGGAAGAGGCTTTTTGAGCTGGCCAATTTTAGTTTATACTCTACCCTCTGTCACCACTGCAGTGTTTAATGAGGAGGAAGCTGGGAGACTAAAAGCCTAACTGAGCAGCTGAGCCGTTGCTTTGATTGACAGAGGTCGTACCTGAGTTCAAAGAGGAGACTGATGTAGGAAGGATGTGCCTGAGAAACTAATGCTAAATTGTCTGAACTGAAGGATCTTGTTCTCCTCGCTGTTATGCAGGGAAAGAGTGAAAATAGTTCTTCTTCAGCTATGTGTACGTTAAATCTGCAGGTGACGGTAAACACTTTGGAACAGTTGCCACTTCCGGGAGAGGGATTGAGATTTCTTTGAGGAAGGTCAGTATTTACTGCAGGAGATCAGGAGTTAAGCTCTGAGAGAACTTATTCAGGTCTTTCACTGCTGACAGCACAAAAACCTTTTTATCATCTCCCAGATAAAATCTTTTACTCAACTTCAGGCTGTTATCTGAGCAGTTTGAGGAGGTAAACAAAACTGCTAGGCGAACATTCAATAAATCTGTACCAAAGGCCTCCTACTTGAAGAAAAGGATTCAGGTTTATTATTCTCTGCGACAACTTAAATACAACATTTTTCAGACAAATTAGATTAATGTGTCAGAAACATATATATATATGCAGATTTTTAAAATCAAGTTAATGAGTCAATGAGAGAAAAAGGTCAGCAGTTCAGACCAGAAAAAGTTACTGTGGCTCTCACAGTGATATTTAAAGTTGGGTAAAATATTCTGATTCAGTCACAAACCTTCAAGCACCACTGAACATTTGATGAAAGGCTATTCAAAGTGAGCAGGTGCCTTAAGTTGAATGCAGTACACTCGCTATAGTCTAGGTAAAATCTTTTCTCTGTGAACCATCACTCTCTCGATGTCAAAGGCCCTTTCCACGTACTTTCAGAGAAATATGCGGATTTATAGGATGACCGTCAGATAAGTCAAGATGAACTTTGGCCTTAAAGACACTCCGTAGGAGGCAGGAGAGCAGCAAGACTCATTAAAATGATTTACCCCACCTACACAAGAAAGTGAAAAAAAAATAAAAATCAGGGATGATAAGATGCAGTGGATTTGTACCTGAGTTGAGACAAAGGTTTCAAACATTTCTTTGGTTTCAATCCTAAAATATATTTTAGTTAATTTTTCATGTCAAGAAGGGAAAATTTTGTCTGAATGTTTTTAAATTAAACTTCTATTAACAATAAGTACCATTAATATCTCTCTGTAATGACTGCCTATGTATTTCATGGATAAGGAATCCCACACTGCAACTTCTAACAGGCTGACAGCATTTTCTATTCTTTAATCATCCATAGCAAATAGTGGAGAGATTTTTTTTTTATAATCAAGCAAGCCTTTCCTGTTGGCGCTGTAGTAAATGTTTGCTCAAAGCACATAAAGCACAAAGTCTGTGACACTGGACTGCAAACTGCTTACTCGGAAGCTGGCAGAGTCTACCTCATTAACACATAAGCTTTATTTTACAGAAAACCTGTTCTATGTAGTCCCGCAAATAACTCCAACTTTTTTGTAAGAGAAAAATAAATAAATAAAAAAGGAACTCCTCAGATGAATCTATCCAATAAAATTATTCATCCGCAATAATCTGACAGAGAGTTATCCATGACTGCAAGTATACTGTATGTAATGGGTTTGCATCATTTTAACTGAACACATTTTAACAGGTAAAGTGTTTTAAAAATCATCAAGTGAGCATCCCATTTAGGAGTTCTCCTAGCTGATCCATGAAACCATGTCAAGTACATTGTAAGTCACTTCTACACACGTGGATCAGCTGTGCCTGCGCTGCTAATAGAAGTCATTAGTAGTGCTATGAAGTATTATTCTCCCCTTCTTTGTTTATCTTGTTTAGGCTAGTTACCTTAAGCAAGCATTAAACTAATGAAGTGAGACGCCCGACATTATGCAAATTGTAAGCAGGCACAACTTCTCGTGGGGCGATATGCATATCTCTCTGAGGATTTTTGGCCCGAGCAACTCTATCTACTAATGATGCCTTATAAAGCAGATTTCTGAAGAGACAAGCAGCAGAAATGTGCATTTCTTCTCCTGACTCTGATCTCTTACTATCCATCTCTATCACTGTTAATGGACTGTCTGTTCCTGTGTCACTGGTGATGTGCTGTGGGACTCAAAGTCTAATTGGACAAGCAGGGGCAATGTTTGGTTTAACCACAGACATGAGGGCATAATGAAGACAAAAGCCCCTCCAAATAATAGCTTTGTCTACAGTACCTGACATGCACTTGCCTGCATGTGTTGTTAACAGATATTCTCCTTTCCCTTTAGTCGACTTACTACAAAACAAGCATTACGCCATCAGTCAGTATTTGCTAAATAAATGCAAAATCGTGGTTGAAAATATCCACTGATGCAGTTGATCAAATGGGTTCACGAAGTCTGATTTTTAACAAATTTGTTCAGGCGACACTTGGACAAGACACCGGTTTTAAAGTCCCTCCACTGGCTCCCTGTCGCTCAAAGAATAGACTTTAAAATACTGTTGTTAGTTTATAAATCACTGAATGGTTTAGCACCACAATACATTAAAGATCTGCTGCTGTTGTATCAACCTTCCAGACCTCTCAGGTTCTGGTTCTGCTCTGCATCCCCAGAACCAGAACCAAACGAGGAGAAGCAGCATTTAGCATCTATGCACCAAAAATCTGGAACAAACTTCCAGAAAACTGTAAAACAGCTGAAACACTGACTTCCTTTAAATCTCAACTAAAAACCCACTTGTTTAGAGTTGTATTTGAAACATAATCAATTGCAAATTTATTGACGGAATGTGACTTGATATTGTGTTTTTGATGTTGATTCTATGTTGCATTGTGTTTTTGTGTTTGATTTGATGTAAAGCACTTTGAAATGCCTTGCTGCTGAAATGTGCTATACAAATAAAGTTTGATTTGATTTGAAGATAGATGGTTTACAAAAGTTACATCATCAAGCATTTCAGAATTTAATTGAGATACTCATCTTTGAGAAATGGCTTGTACATGCCAATAATTACTGACCTTCACCACAATGTTTCTACTGGCCATTGATTGAGCAACTGGACATCAGATTAAACAAGAAGAATGAGCAGAGGAACATAAATTACCCACAAGGAGAAAGATCACATGCAAACAAAAACCGAAAGCCAAATATCTGAGAAATGTGGTATAATTAGTATTTACAACATCTTTAGATGTCCTTGTCAGCACATGTTTTTAATCAGCACAAACAATGAACTTTGTCTCCAAGAAGCTTTGAGCCTCAATAGTTAGTGAATGAGCGAGGTGAGGGAAGCAGAGGTAAAACTGAGTGGAAAAAAAAAACATTTACGTTGCTATAACTATCAAGGTCAGATGGTGGGCAATAATAGATTTATGGAAAAGTTCAGGATGGTGATGAGGGGGAGCAGAGGAGAAAAAGCTAAATGTGAATAAACATTTAACATAACTCTGTTTGTTGAAGTTTATGTACGTACATCATGTTTCAACAGGAATAACAATAATGTTAATTTTGACTTTTTTTTCCCAGATAATTAAAAGTTGGTGTGTCATTTGTCCTCGTTCGTATACTAAATGGAAGCAGACGAATTGGGTGATGCAGCAAATGGTCACCATTAATAAATCATTACACCACCTAGAAAAATACCCTGTAGTGAAAACTCACAGATGCTTAATAATTAGTGAGCCGGAAAAATAGCATGAGGTAAGGAGATAAGTTTAAAGGTATGTAAATTCTGCCTAATCGAGACCCAGAAAGGAAGAAGCAGGAATTCAGTTTTCACAGCGGATCAGGAAAATATTTCTAGCTTGATCAACGTCTTGTTTAGGACTAAACTGATCTACTTAACTCATAAATGTTTGTGTTATCTAGTGAAAGAAATGTTGATTAAAATAATTTGCAGCAGCATTGTCCCAGGGAATTAAAAGGATGCGTTATGGATTTAGTTGCGAAATTCAAAGAAGGATGCTGGCAGTATTGAGTTGCAATTTGGACATAAAGGAATGCCATTCAGGGATAAAAATAAGAAAGACTTTTCAACAGGATCAAGTAAAAGCTGGGCCAATAACTAGTGAACTTCTTAAATGCATATTAAACATATTTATTAACTGTATTCATTTGATATAAAGAACTTTGGTGGATAAAAATGATGTTAAATGTTTACATGTTTCTTTGTGAATAATGGAAGAATAATAGCAACTCTTGATCCGCTGTGTCTCAGTAATAGGCAGCAATAACTTAAACCTGAACTTAAATGACTAAAGATGCAGATTGACAGGTTGAATTAAAAAGTTTAGAAGAAAAAAATTTCAAAGTTTTAGAATTGCGTCGCTCAAAGTGGAAGCATTTTTTGAGTAGCTCTGTTTTATTAGTTCTTATTTGTTTATTTTGTAGACTTCCATTCAGAATGTTGGGGGTCGAGGCATTGCATGTCACGATAGTGGTTACGTCTGGTTTTGGATGCTGTACAGGATTGTTGCTCTTACTTTTTTAGTTTCAGAGAGATGTTATTATGTGTAACTGTGGAGTCTTGACAGCAAGGCATTGTTTTTACAAGTAGGAGCATCTGATTAGCATCTCAGCTCAAATAGCACCTGAACTACAACTCAAAATCTTAGAGTAATTGAAACAGAGACTTCATGTAAGTTCAAACCATCTCTTTCTGGAATCATCACGTGCAGGAATAGAGTCCCTGGGTTCGAGGTCCGTTTGTCCAGCATCCTTAAAGAGGGCAGCAGGGGCAGGTGAGGCGTTTACCAGCGGTGGTGGCTGTGGAGTGTCATCTCTGCTGTCTGTAAATTGAGCTGTTTTCATTTCACCAAAGTCATGAAACTATTATACAGCAACAGCCTTTGGTCAGTGGCTTTTTCAGATTGTCTTAGTCTGGCAATATCCCCTCTGTATGTTTGAATCCCTTGCCGGTCTATTCTTTGCTCTTACCAAGAACACTGTCCAGTTAACTGAAATTAAGCAAGTCATATTTGGACATTTAAATTTGTCTCCTTATGAACTTATCATCTGTTCCAGGTAAACATCACTTTTTAACGTCTATTTTCGGAGCCATTTTCTTCACAGGCTTGAAACTCCTTAGAAAAAAAGCCAGAGATTCTTCTATTTTTTGCTTCAAAAGATGAAGCATATGACACATTTCAATTCCTGCTATCCAGCTTTAGCTCTACACCTTAAAGAGAGAATGGGGGAGACCAGCACCCATTCTTTGCTGGAAAAACAAAGACCTCCAGGTAATCTCCAGTAATTTTAAATTAACAGGAATTAGAAACTAGAAACAAGCATAAACAGAATGGACTTCTATCCATATCTCAGTGAAGACGCAAAGAGGAGAAAAATATAGCAGAAAACTACCCTAGTTCCTATAAATCCTCCCTGCAGAGAAAATGCTAATTTACATTAAGAATTTTATAGTTTTGATCATCTTGAAAATAGAATAATTGTCGTAAATAAATAGCATTTATTACGTTTAGCAAGACTGATTTTAATTGTTTCAATGAATTTTAAATAAAAATTGGTCTGTTATGTGTGAGTGCTGTGATAGTTGTTGATCAAAAAGCTGTTGATCAAAAAGTCTAAATTCACACCTTTGTTTGTCTGGCCTGTATGTGTCAGGCAGGTAAAAATGAACAAAGAAAGGCCAGCTTGTACTTGACACAAACACTATTAGTGTTAATACTACTGGATTTTTAGGTGTTGCCCTAAGAACTTATTTATTCCATCCCTTGGTCTTGAAAAAACATACTATTGTCTTCTACAGAAATAACTAATGTAGTGTTTGTTTGATTTCTTGTGATATTTTGGAGGAAATTAAAGTTGCACATATTGTCTGCTGTGTGGAGTTTCACTTGACTTGATCGTCACAATTTCGAAATGACGACCATATGCATATTATTCTGACTTACGTTTGTGAGCATTTACAATAAAAACTTCTCACACACTTGTACATGAAAAAAATTTTTTCAAAGATGATATTTCTAAATTAACCTTCCTGTTTTGAAAGGAAGCATTCTTCATTCAGCTTGTTAAGAAGAAACCGTGGCATGGCTGGAAAAAATAATACAGGCAGGTCCAGCTACAACAACGGGACTAAACCAGCACAATGTCAAGTTTAAAAATGCCCCCAATGCTGCACAGTGATATCTACAACTACTTCCATTTTCATAATGGCTAAAACAAACTCTATTTTAATTGATGGATAATAAAAATGCTGATGGTTGCTCATGTGAGAGTTATCACTTTGGAATTTCATTCTTTTGCAAGTTGCAAAATAGAGAATCTAATCTCAGTCTAATGTCAACTTAATTTCCCTTGAGTGTTCAAAGATACTACACGCGCAGACCCAGGCATGCAGCTGCATAAATGCCACTGTGCCATTTTTTTTTTTTTACCTGACACAGTATTCAATTTTACATAGATAATGGTTTTGAAAAGCCTTCAGGCTCAATTTCACGCTTGTTTCTAAGCAAATGGCTTCAGAAAACTAATCAACTAGATTATCAGCCATCAGTGAAAGGCACACTTTGAGAAAGTCCTTCATGTTCTTCAAAAAGGTGCTGTGCATTTGACAGAAAATGTTCTGACACACACACGCCCACCCCCATACACACACTGAGTAGCTCTCAGAAGTTATCTATATTGAAAAAACACATCTGACATGTCTATAAATGCACATAAGGTAGGCTGGGTCATTTCACTGCAGATTACATGTCACTAAACAAGCTCTGTGATAAATGTAGTGGCACTAAGCGATGTGTGCATTTAGACATCACACTCAACAGCTTCCCTTTAACATTACCAGGGGCTGTAAGTTAGTGCAGCTGGGTTCTGTGTCGGACCGGTGCATATAAACATACTCAGTTTTTAAGGCCTGATAATTTGCTTTAGAATGAGAACAAATATCCAGTTTCTCCACTTTAGTTCATATTGGAATATATAGAAACATCCCCCTGCATCAGAGATCAAACTGTGAAACTGCATATTTTTAGATTTGTAAATGTCACGTTTCATCTACAAACTTTGATGCATAAAATTAATGTGAACAGAACGGAACTTTTAAATTACGACGGCTCAGCCTAAGGCATCCATCTGTGAGAGATTTGCGAACAAATCTTCCTGGTTTCAGAGATGAAGAACCATTGGCACCGTGAGTCGACCTCTGAACACATAGGACAGGGTTAGAGGCTCTTTCTAGGCACATAGCATGCATGCTTTTTTTTTTTTTCCACCACGTCTGGACCGGGCCGATAAGGAAAAAAACTGGCTAAAGACCAGGGTGAGTGAAACTGTCTCCCTGTCTCGCTCTCTTTTAGCAGCCTGTCTCTTTCACGCTCATTCCTTACAGTATTTTCAGGTCTTTCACTTACTGTGCTTTTATGTTCTGATACAAATCGTGTTGTTTTTGTTCACTTTCTGACTTTCTCTTCTTTACTCTGGAATTACTAACTTACTTGACTTTTCTGACTCATCTCATTTTTCAAGTTGCTCATTACAACCTGGAGCTTTCCGTGTCTCTGGTTCTCAGTTACTCAGATAATAGGATTCCCCCATTCTTTTTCATTTGCTGCAGCAACCCATTAGCTCTTTCTGCAGGCATCCCTTTCTGTTTTTTTTATTTCCTTCTCTTTGCTTTCCTTACCATTGCTGTCAGGCAGCAGGCAAAAAGCTCGAAGACAAATGCTGGGATATAAAGAAGGGGAACAGGACTGCAGCTGTGTAACAAAGCAAAGAGGTCAAACAGGGGCTATACTGGCAAGAACGTCATCATTTTGAACTCGTCCTTAAACTTTAAGGATAAGTTTAATGATTTTCTCCAATCCACACAGAGAAAAATATATAAATACACCCTTATTTATAGTTAAATAAATGTCACCTAGTATGTTGAAGATAAACTACACACATTATGTTGTTATCAGCATAATTATTTGCATAATTATTTAAATATTACCTCAATATTTGATCACTGTTCTCATTAAAGTGTTCATTTAACTTGCTTGGCTTCATGGCCTGGACTCAGACTTTAAGAACAGATTATTAACTTTCTGTTCAAATTCATTATAAAATAATTTTTTCATTTGTTTTCAGATTATCAGTGAGTTGGAATACCCAGCTGAAGTGAGAAGATCATGAATTACTGTTTGACCACAATGTCAGAAAGACAATTAGGAGGATTAAAGGTTAAGGTTTTCTAACTTGAGAACAAGGTTCCAACCCTCAAGCATGGTGATGGTAGCATCATGCTGATGATTTGTTTAACTCACAGCGGTGCTGGAGCTCCCCACACATTCACTGACATAATAAAGTAGAAGCTCCAAATGCTTAGTGCTTAGCTTACTGCTCAAACAGACAAAAAATACCCCAAAAACACATTACTACTTTTTACAATGGTTAAAATTAACCATGATTTATGGTTAGGTTTGTAAAGTGTCTGGCTTAAAAGCCAGGTCATTGACTGAAAACTAACAGCTTGAATGAGTTCTACATATTCTCTCAAGAAGATTGGACAGAATCATGTCGGATCTCGGTTGATTGTTCTAATATAAAACACATCCATGAAAAGGAAATTTAAAGGAAGCAAATAAAATGCTTTAATGTTATAAAAGTAGTAAAACTAAAATTAGACAAAATGCATTGTGCAGGGCGACACTATTGAGGTAGAAGGCTGCATGGAGCATGCAGTAACAGATTTTAAATGGCTATTTCTGAGGACTTGGAGCTAAAACTATTTATAGACACATCAATCATATAACCATTCCAAAAGTTACATCTAGGTAGAATATTTTTTACACAGGCATCAGCATACAGCAGAAAATGGCAAAAACAAAAACAAAATCTCAGGTAGGGCTTTGGATGTTGACCAGAAGAGAGAATCTATTTAGCTTAAACAGAGGGATGCATCACTTACTCTATGCTTAGTGTCCCTGACACTCACTTTTCACACTTCTTATTCCAATACATTAAGGCAGAATAAAAAAAAAAATGGTCAAAGCAGTTTCAAGGTATAATTTAAGACTAAATCACTGTGCATCCAAAAGCAAAAGATTTAAAGAGAAGTTTAAAGAACTTGGACAAATGTTGGACTTGATTACATGGACGTGAAGTACAATGTCAATTGAATGTAAAAAAGTTAAAAGCCATCTTATATTCCGGTTTTCCACAAAGGAAGCCATGTTAGCAACCCAGGGAGTGTGACAAAAAGCTAAAATGCTGTTTTTTCATTACCTGATTGAATCCACATGAACTCAGCTGTAGAAACAGCACTTAACTGCTCTGGTTCTGTAAAGACTAATGTTAAAATGAAACATTTCAGCTAAATATTCTGGGTTTTTTAATTTAATGTAAAAAATGCCTGCTGTATCTACTCATTTTATCCCACAGAAACATCTCCACATGCTCCCGATTCATTTGCTGTGTCATAATGGCACATCTAATTAAACCAGGGGGTTGTTGCACGAGATGCTTGTTGGACCGCCACCATTTGACTACCTCTTAAATTGCTTTTCTTTCCTCAATTCCCACCTCACTATCCTGCCCCATTCCATCAATCTATTCAGGGGGGGAAATGCCTCCATACAAACATGCAAATGTCAGATTGAATTTGAAATACCGGGAGCACATCTCAGCTGATGATTTTTCTACATCCCTTTTAGCACTTGTGATCCGATATCAGACCATAAAATGATCCACGTGTAATTCTTTCTCGGTCTCTGCTCTGAAATTTATGGACTGTGAGGTTTGTTTGATTTTTCCCAAAGAGCTATTCCCATTTATAGCCTCTCTGTGATCGAGGCTTTCTTTGTCTGGCTGTCTTGATAGCCACTATAGTGAAGCACCTGACACTTGAGCATGCTGTCACACACACACACACGCACGCACGCACACACACACCCACACACGCAGACGCACCCACACACACACACACACACACACACACACCTGCATACATCTGTAATCCACACTCATTTTAGAAAGGAAGGATAGTTCTGAATTACTTATAAACAAGATTTTGGATTAAAGCTCAAACAAGACGTTTGCTGAGAACAAATGCTACCCTCAAAAAAAAGAAAAGATGGGAAGAGTTGGGAAATACCAGAATAAATATACCAGAATACTTGAACGAGTTTACCCTTTGTATCACTTCTCCAACTGCAATTGAATTGTACCAAAAAAAAAACCAGCTGAAACTAGAATATACTAAATATCTGCACCAAATCACCCGACATCCATTAGCATATTAATTGTTTCTCAACCAGCACAAATTACAATTATAGTCAATCCAAGCAACTATTCACATTTGAATGCATTCCTCTAAAGTGAACCCATTCTGACACAACTGAGAGAGTCTCTGTCAGAGATGTAATCTACTAGGAGCCAAAAAGGAGAAGCAGAGCAAGTAATTCCCATTCATGTTTGCCCTTCAGTGATCTGCTTCACAATATGTCTTGATGGCCCTCTGCCAGTGTGCTTCTCACTGTTGTGGAGAAGCCAGTTTGAAGTTTCAGTGCATCAGGTTGCATATGGTGGTGAGACGGAGGCTCATGCTCTGTGGTACACCACCTGCTGACAATCGAAAACAACATGCGGCGCACACATCATTACACAGCCTGCTCTCTTCTCTTTCTCTGCGTGGTCAGTCTCTGTTCTTCACATTGCTATTTACCTTCTTTTCCATCATTACTTTGAATGGTCTTATGTAAATATCAGGCATAGAATTATGATAATGGTGCATTGGTCCTCCCTTTCACTGCCAAAACCCCTCCTTGCCACCCCGAATCATTAAGGCATGCACTCCACGAGACCCCTGAAGGCACACAATGTTCCCCGTCACCTAAAATGGCAACAGTTCATTTTAGGTTACGAGAAGTGGATCAGAACTGTTTGTCCAGCACATCCCCCTTTTCCTAAATATAAATAACAATTGGTTCCAGAATATTTCTAGTTTCATGATTGCAGAACGGGGCCACCGCAAGAATATCTTTTCAATAAGAGTCTATATGGCCTGCAATGATGCTTAAATTGGTGCTAAATATCAATGTCGGATCCACATGGACAGTTTCACAGGTTTCAAACAACAACATTGTCCGAAGCACCAAAATGTCTTTACTCCCATGTTTTATTGTAATACACAAGTACCCAGCCGTCCTTTGGTTGGTTATAATACAATATTGTGTTTCATCAAACCAGGTCATCTCCGTTTCTGTAAAGAAGAACGCTAACTGCTGCATATATATAGATATCTAGATCGATCTATATATAGATATCTAGATCGATCTATATATAGATACAGATCTATATCTATATATAGATATAGATCTGTATCATAAAAAACACTTCTGAATATCTCAGAGATAATTTTAGACTTCATTTTGCAAAAACAGTGAAAGCCTATCATTTATATAACAGCTTTTAAGATGTCAAGTGACAGTTG
This sequence comes from Gambusia affinis, assembly GCF_019740435.1. NCBI lineage: Eukaryota > Metazoa > Chordata > Actinopteri > Cyprinodontiformes > Poeciliidae > Gambusia > Gambusia affinis. Next base: position 12,872,699 of record NC_057870.1, read on the forward strand.
TCCCTTTAGGGCAGCAGCAGCTCAAGATGGAAGTGTGACTGGTCTTCAAAATGTGGGACACAGAGTGAGAACTGGTTTGACGAGGGTGATGTGGTCAAATGTATGTCAAGAAATCAGACAGGACGAGAGAGAACAGAGTTGACAGCAAGAGTAAAGGAGGGAGGAGTGAATGGAGCAATGAAGGGGGGTTAGAGGAATTCAGAACTGAGTCGGCTTGAGACAGACAGAGATGGACGGATGGAAGGACAAAAATAGCCCCGGTGGTCAAGCTGTTCACTTTCATTGTCCAGGTTTCTTTCCAATTTACAGTCACACACACATTCACACATTTCACTAATTCCCTTCTCTCTCACACACACAAATTTGTCTGAAATTATTTACTCTCACGTTACCACTTGCATCCACTTTTCATATGGACATGCACACATCTCTTATTTTATACTAAAACTCATGTGTGTTTTCTGACCACCTCCGCAATCATCCTTCCTCTCAGATCCCTTCACTTCCTGTGTGTTTCCAACAGATGGTAGGGTCTTCCAAACCTTTGCTCTGGGAACAATTCCATACTAGCACAGAGTACTCTTTGATTATATGGTACACTGCATTTTATAAGCGTGCACACAGAAACACACATTCACAAACTGCAGCAACTACAGCTCCACTGGGAGATGTCCTATAGCTACACTGAGATTTAGAGCTGCTCTTCCCATTTAAGGGGGATAAAAGTTAAATTGATAAATGGCTAAAGGTTGGGGGAGGCATGGGGAGAAAAAGAGAGAAACACAGAAATAAAGGCTGAAATGCAAGGAAGCAAAAAGTTGGAGGGGCAAGATACCAAGCATTGCTTTCTGAATGAAACAAAGATCATTTTTCATTCACTTGACATTCACTCTGCATATCACAGCCAGAAAAAAATTGCTCGTCATTCTCGAAGAAAAGAGTTGTATGTGTTTTGTGGATTGCATAGGAAAAAATATCGTCTGCTGACAGCAGGAAAAAAGTGAGTCGCTGATTCTGGATTTACAAAAAAAAACACTGATCAGGGAAATCATCCTGACCAGGATGGAAAGTATTCCAGTGGAATATTTTGTAAATAATTTCTGATACTTAAATTATTTAAAATGATTTCCTCTTTTTAAATATAAAATCCAAACTTTATGATTGTAGCACTTTTCAAAAGATGCTTCACATGCAAATATTAATTGATTTAAAGCAAATGAAATAGCTCTGCTGAGAAAATGTATGTGTATTGCACATTTGAGGTGCGTTAGCTAATCTCTGTTTAACTTGGAAAAGTAAAAACCAGCAACCATAAGTTTCTTTTTATTTATTTTTTTCTAAATAACATGACTTGGTGTATAAATGCCGTTCTGAAGTGATTCACTTAGTCAGAATCATATTACTTTATACTGTTCTTGTACAGAAGCACAGCAAAATTTGTTTCAGTACAACCCATCCAAGTCAGTTATAGATTTCACTAATACCTTTGAGGTCTGGACCTGGAGTGGTGTTAATAAAATTACATAAAAAACACACCAAAAAAATCCCTTCATTTCATCTTTGTGGCTAAAAAGTAGACCGCTGAAAACTGACGCATTAATAGGTACATATTACTACCATCTGCCAGACTTAGTGAAGTTAATTTTGTGAATACAGTGCCAGGAAAAAAAAAAAAAGAGCAGAATCAAAACCAAATGTTTGAAGTTAAAAATATAAAGGAAAATGTGTGGCTTGACTAACCCCACTCTAGTGTTGCAGAACCTTCATAGTCACACATAAACGTGTGTCTGCAAATGTGTTGTTTTTGCAAAGGAAGTAGTTTAACATCTCAGTCGTTCTTTGTGGAGGTAACTATTCATTACTGCAGGCAAATTAGCAGACTTCTGTTAAAGGTTTCATTGGAAAACCAGCAAACCAGTCATGTACATGCGCCATAAAATCAGCTCTGAATGCACTTGAGTCGGTGTGTACGTGTGTGGCAGCACATATATTTTTGCTTCAGGTTTCCATTGCGTACTGAGCTGATCTACAAATGACAGTACAAGGAAACACGCTGAAGAAGCTGTTCAAAGGAAACTAAAGCTGCCTCCATGTGATTTATTTAAAAAGCTACAACTCACGGCTGATGCTTTGAGGGAGATCACAAGGTGACAAAAATTCACAGTTTGAGCTTTAGGGGGAAAAGGACGTGCAGTAGTATGTAGAAACAGAAAGGAAGACAGGCGATGAAGATGGTGAAATCCTACATAGAAACAACGGGAAGTAGTGAACGGCTTTTGCGTGTTTTAAGAATAAATTTAAGACATCTAAAGGGAAATTTCTCAAAGTAAAGACAGGCAACAAAGTAAAAAACATCCTGTTAATCTGTGACACTTTAAATCAGTTTATCTAACCCTAACTGCAGATGCCTCAGAGCGCCGATTTGAATTTATTTTTTTAAAATGTCCATAAACACTACTCTAGATATTGTAATAGGATAAAAAATATTAGCTACCTATATGTTGTGGGGGGGGAGGTTTATTTCTGCTGAATATGTAGAACTATACATATGTGAAAGGAATGGTTGAATATTTTGAATCACGTGGAAGAACCAGAACAATATATTGGCAAGAAGCTGGAAGCACAGACATCCTGGAGTCTTGTAGCCACTGTGAAGTTGAGATAGAAACTTTTTTTTTATCCAAAAGCTACATTTGTCTTTTAGTTCTTACCTTTATACATAAACTCAGTCATGATTCAGATTCGGTTCTCAGTATGGACACAAATTGATGCAAAAGTATGTATCTAAGCGTTCCAACTAAACTTATACAGAATGATGTTAAATAACTGAGTTAACATGATTAAATCAAACACTACAATGTCATAAATTTAACTGAAACTTTACTATTTTAATTGTATTAAAACGTAGAAAAGGAATACAAAATAAAGTGACAAAAAAAACAGAAAATTTCAGTATAAAGAAAAGATGAGAGTCACAATTTTCATATTTCTATTCATTATTCCACTTAAATATAAACCATTCGGCTGTCGTCTATCGCTTGAAAACCAAATATAACCAAATGTAATCTGGAGTTGAAGCACGAAAAATGTGCTAAAAAGTTTAAGAAATCAAATTTTTTTATTGTCAACCCTCAGCATTTCCACAATGCTGCAGAGGATCTACCAAGCTTTTTATAAGGTACCTGAGAAAATTGTGACAAGATATAAGGTTCGGTGGCCTAGCACCTTGCTGCAGCCTCTGCCACACGACACTGATGGTGTTGGATGGAGAAATAAGGAGGAAACACAGACAGATCAAGAAAGTGATACCCCAGAATGAACTCAAGACAGACATTGAAAACCATGTCCCACTGCTTTCTCTGATCAAAGAACAATGATGAAAGCCTCCCCATGTCAGAAAGAATTACATTCTCTTTCAACACTCTTCCTACACTAACTACACTTTATTCCTTCTTCATCTGGCTGTCACGCTGCTGTTTCAAGGATTCGACATGACAGACAGGAGGACAGAGTCAATACCATTTCACAGAAAACAGGTTACACCTTCATTAACTTTAAGTTTTGTTTCATTTTGTTAATATGTCTTTCACAAGTCTTAAAACTAACATGTTTTGACTCCACAAGAATCCAACCCATGTGCAGGTTGCAATATAAAGTCTGTTTTGAGTTTATTGAATGCTTTCCATTTTACAAAGGCCAAACTTACTGCAGCTGATTATACAGCATATCAAGCAGCTCCAAGCATTTTAGATCATTCAGCAGTAAGAAGAAAACAACAAACAGCACAGAGCAGAAACGGGGGCCAATTCTTTCGGCTTGTTTTTCCTCTACTTGATAAATGGCATCTCCGTCAGGTAGAGTGAGAGAAAAGATTATTCTGTTGAGTAAAACTGGATGAAGAGGCAGCTTGTGCTAATGGCTCCACATTAAATCGGCAACTGGCACTGCATTTAAAATGGCTGAAATCACAAGAGGTCATCACTCAGCTTTCATAAACATAGAAAGAGATCCACACCACAATAACCAAGACTGCATCAATTATTCACAGATAACCGCATGCTCAGTGATTCAGATGCCGCCATGTCTGCCCCTTCAAGCCAACAAGTTTAGAATAGAAACATTGGGGAACGATAAGTGCACAACATGAGAACAGTTTTGAATGGAAACACTGAAAATACCTGCCAACTTTTTATTTATTATTTTTTTTAGTTTTTTCTTTATCACCAAAGGAATTTTCCACATCACACAAGTTTTCCTTCTAATTTATAATAATAATCAATTTCTAATTACCATCCCACGTCTGGCCTCTGGCAGAGGAGCCGAACTTGAGATGAAGCCTGCTGAACCAGGAGCGGGTAAGAGAGTCGTTTATTTATATGGTATATTTTAGCAAAAAGAAAAAGTGGTTATAAAATACAATAATTTGCATAATTTCAAAATTACATTTTGAAATTATAGTTATGAGAGAGTATTTTTAGGTGTAAAACCTTGAAGTAAAATATAATACTACTATAATACTGGTGCTGATTTTTTTAACCTGGGTTAATTTGGCTGCAATTTCCTCCACTGTGTTGCTGGTCCAAATGTTGTGGCTTTGTGTGTGTGAATTATGAGCAACAATGTGACCACTGCTTGAAAAGCCTCTAATTTTAGTCTATTGTGCTCAAGATTTCGATCATTCCCACATCCCTCCCTTACACCTCCACTTTTCTTTCCATTATCTTAACAGCTTCAACAATGACTTGTAATGATGAGCTAATGGGTCTACATAGCTTTTTTTTTTTTATTAATCTATTCATAAGCTTTCTAATTATTGCTAATTACCTCCATGGGATTCCAGTACCTGTATGAAAATTCATGTAATGCATATTCTACATCCGAGATTAAAGCAACAGAAGCAGCAGTTTACACTGATGAATCTCACTACAAGACACCGTCAGTGGCTTGCTGAACAGTAACGTTTTCATGTGAAAAATAAAAAATGAGAAATAAAAAAAACTTTGTTGATCACATTTTTTTAAGCAAAATCATGAGAAATGAGGATCAGGTATAATAAAAGTATATGTTAAAAAGCAAATGAAGTAGGAAGAAAATAGACATTGAGTCTAATATTCTAGAATTTAATATGAAATATGGGCATATAAAACTAAGTCTCAACTTTAAAGGGGAATTCCTTTTTCATCTTTATTATTTCTACCCCAAAGTTCCACTCCTACATTTTATATACTTAAAATAAGAATTGTAATTATTTTTTGTATGGTAGGAAAACCCTTCCATTGTTGATTTTTTACTTTTCTCAACCCCCCAAAAAACATTTGATAATAATAATAATAAAAAAATGTTAACCCAACATTTCTAACATGTTCCTTAAATTATGATTAAGCTTAATAATATCACCAGGTGTGTTTTATTGTTGTTGTCAGAAGCTATACTGTATAGCTTCTGACAGAACTGTTTGACTTTTGTCAAAATAAATATGTTTTCACTCCATATGAAATCCATTATTGTTTGTAGTTTGAATCCTCTTCTTGCCCAAACAGCCAAATATTTTTATTGCCGTACTATTATTCCAACTTTAAAGTATCATAGAAAGACGAGTAATAACATTGCAGTGACAACACTCTTAACATGTGCAAACAAAAAAAATATTGTAATGTATGTTTGTGCATATGTATTTAAAGAAAAATGTTAGATATTGCTTAAAAAAAGTATGCTTCAAGAAAAAAAATGAAAACACTGTATCTGATTGAAAATGATTAGCCCTTTAATTTAATCTTAAATAAATGTTATGTTCTTAGTGTCAATGGAAAAGGATAATGATGTTCTGAATGAAATAGATAGCATAAGACGATGCCTTTATTCCAAACAAAGCAGTTTGTGATGTTTTTTGAAGGAAGCATCTCCCTCTTTGTCAGGTCACTTATGTTTACATGTTGCAGCTCTGCTTTTGTTTTGTCCTGGTTGTCACAGCAAGATATTCTAACTCCTGGTTTACCCTAGTTTGTTTCTTTTGTTTCCAAATCATTTTTCATCCCCGCGTGAATTCCTGGTAAACGAATATAATTTCTCTAGGGCAAAATATTTCGACGATATTGCACCTGCTACAGTAAAAATAATTTCTGGTACACCAAAAGCACCCTGGAGAAATATGGAGAGTGTAAGGACACCTAAAAGATTTTTATAAAGTGAATGACCACTGTATCATCACTGATAGGGATAAATCTTAATGTGTTTTCACTAAACAAAATAACAAAAGATAAATGACTTTAGCAACTGGGTATGTTAAACAGCAGTTAATATAATGGTGGCATTTTTATTTTTATTTTGAGCACAGCTGTGATTAATACCAGTCCTTTCATCTGACTATAGCGAAAAAAAAAAACGGTAGAGCATTTTTCTTTTTCTTATATTTGCAGTTTAATGTTCACACTAGAAGGAATAAATGCAAATTGTTGCCAGTAGAAATATTGCTGTGTTTACAGTGCTGTGAATAAATTATGTGAACTGTTTGTGGTGGATTACTTCAAAGGTTAGTTTCTCTCTCTTGTTGCGTCCGAGGCTGAGAGAAACATGAAGTGGCAAAAAGCGGCACAAATGCTCAAAAGGAGACAAACTGCAAGCACGGCTATTTTCATGCACATCCAACCAAATCATCCATCCATCCATTTTCAGCTTAATCAGAGACTGAGTCACAGAGGCAGCAGAGAGGCCAGCCTTCCTGCTCCCCAGCCAACTGGGCTGGCTTCTCTGGGGGAATCCCAGAGCTACCCAGGTCAGCGTGAAAGATGGTCCCTCCAGGTTTTCCTGGGTCTTCCCCTGGTTGCCTCCCGGCGGCACATGCACGCATAAATTTACAGTATAAGTTCCCTGAACATCATCTGCACTCCTCGTCTGTGCAGCACTTGTAGCAGGATTCATGACATATGGTACGCATACATAATTAAACAATTTCCAATCACATGCAATATGTTTTCTTCTCATCACAACTAATAAGCCAGAGGTCAGTGTTCAGAGTTGATAACTTCACCGCTGTGAGAAAGCCCACCTGCAAGTGGGAGTGGTTTGCAGATGGATGGTGGTTTGTGTTTATGCAGCATTTGTCCACCTATATGGATTTTAGAAATCTTAACAGCAAAATCTTTTAAACCTTTTACCATCAGTTTTCATTAATTATTTAACAACTGACATTAAGATACAGAGCAGTCAGTTTCTTCAATTAAGAACAAATATATTAGTATAAAATATCCATAAAGACATGCTGACCTTTTGTTTCCAGCCATTTCCCTTTTTAAAGAAAATCCCCAAAGATTTTGAAAGACATCTGCATAAAACACTGTCATAAAAAAGCTTGACGCACTTCTGATGTTATGTTGAACTGTGCAAAACAGGAAATACAGTCATTGTGAGCACGAATAAAGAAATTACATTTTAATTGGCCGCTTATGTTCTCGTTTTGGCTCATTAGAGAGATAATGTTTTAATTGAAATCGCACAAATGATGCATTTGCTTTATAATTTAGACCTACACAATACACTCAGACATAGCCTGCAATAATGAGGACATTTCCTGTGGAGAGAAAAAGAGGAAGGGGAAATCGCTCACTTAAACGTAACGTACATGGACAAAACATAGCTAAATAGAGAATATTTAATCAATGTTTGTGTACAGTTTTAGATCTAAAGATTTTGTAAATAATGCATTGTTATTTAGACAATATATAAGGAGGACTGATTTCTAAAACAAATTTATTTCACTCAGTTCAGAAAGTGAGACCCATTTTTGTGTAGATTTTTTAACATACATTTTAGTTTTAAGGTAAGTATTAATAGAATAGAATAGAAGTACTTTATTCATCCCAGCAGATTTTAATTCAGAAATTTTGACTCAATGCAAATATGATTAGCACCTGTTTAAAGGTAATTTTCAAAAGCTAATTTTATTCTGACAAATGAGCCTCATTGAAACTTCACTTGGTAGTTCATTGTGTTTCCTTTTGCAAAATTACTCCTTTACTGTTTGCTGAGGAGACGAGAAAAGTCATGTTGGTTTATTTGTGGCCTTTAGCACGTCTTCGTTGTGTGGTCTGGTTTCTCTTGTCTTCCTATTAACAAAACTTCATAATTTCCCTATGGTGTTTAGTCAGACTTAATTGCACACTGACACGATGGTCATTAAAGCACGTATTGGTACCATGAGCAGAAATCGCAGGGCAAATGAGGTAATAACCTTGTCATTCTCTACACGTTGTACTAACCTTTTGTTTAGAGGCAACTTGTAATGAAAAAGAAAACTGACAGAAGTTAATCAAAGGATGGTGAGAGCATCATTTTAAGATTCAGACAGAGATGCACCATGGAGTTTGAGACCAGCTACGTAAACTTATCCATGAACAACACCGTCCCCATCAGAACAGCGATATTCTTCCTCAATAAATAACCTTAAACAACAATGAGCTAGACAACAAAAGAAAAAAGCCTCCAATGAGGAAAACTTTTTTGTATTGAGATCTATACACAAGCAAGTCAAAATAAAACAGAAGAGCAAAACAATGAAACAGATGTATCAGATCACTGGGAGTCTGGACAGAACCAAAGAATTGAACACAATTTCAAATTGGTTTAACTCAGTAACAAGTTTGATTCCTGCTCCACAGCCCATGAGCCAATCAAACGTCTAGTTTTCACTTGACATATTTTCTGTCAAACCTCAAATATTTTATCTCGCACCTCAGTCACTTTCTCCATCTTGGTCTTGAACCACATCAAGGATACTAATGCTAACTTCATCTCTCCCTCTTCTGTGCGATTTTAGAAGCCAGGAGAAGAAAACACCAGACAGCAAGAGAGATTCAACAGGAAAAAGCTACATGGCATCCCGGAGAGCAGTACGGACCAGCTATTTGGAATTCTGCCGAAGCACAAATTTAGTCCGACACGGGAAAGGAATCCAACTCGGTAGAAAATATGCTGTCGTTAGCCGGTACCAAGGAAAACTCATCCATCAGTTTTCAAATTCCACAATCTGAAAACATTTCTACTGAATTTCAACTGATAGTCTTCTGTAGAGACTTCCATCAGTTCATCTGAGTATGCAAGCAAGCACACAGCTGAACTACCTTCAGTTTGTTTATTGTTGTGAGTTTGACTTGAAGATGCCTTCATACACCTGATCCAACAAATCAAATGTCACCTAGACAAAGCAGGCAGCACTGTGAGGTTTGCAGTATTTGAGTTCTCTGGAGCAATTAGCACAATTCAGCATCATCTACTAATTCAGAAAATCCAGAAGACACATATGGCTGCCTTAACAATGGTCTGGATCTACAAATACCGGACAAACAACTATTTTTGAGACTGAAGGATTGTGTGTTTAACCAGGGGTCAGCAATGCAGGACTTCCACAGGGAACCGTGTCCTTACCATTACTTTTCACTCTTTAGTACATATCAAACTGCCAGTGTGATGGACAGTCCTGGGAATTGTCTGCTCCAAACTGTCTGACATAATAGTATCTTCAACCAGATGATTTTTCAGAGCTGATGTCATATAGATGCTAACAAATGCTTCCTTGTAAAAGAAATCTCCGAATGCAATGACGTGGAAGAAACATTGATAGTTTGAGTTCCAGCAACATTAATTTCCTTTTGGGAATATACACTTATGGTATAATGTAATATTTAGGTTTTTGAAAAACAAGTGAATTTTGAGTTTCGAGTGCCTAAAAGTCACAATCATTGAACTTAACATACACAAATACTTGCAATATAACATTCTTTCACTTTTTAAAATAAATTTCGGAAAGAAATGAACTTTCCACATAATGCTGTAATCTACTGAAATGCACCTGATTAAACACACAAAATGTAAGTAAGGGCTTTATTTCCCCTTTGAGCATGAGAGTCGTGAACCAACAGAAAATGCAATCAGTTAATCAAAGCTTGGAAATTAGAAGAATCCCAGCTGTCCTAATTTGCATGAGTTGAGTTTATTCTCTTTTTTGTTTTTTTTTTACCAAACGAAATCTAATTCAGAGTCTCGAAAAGGAGCCTGACATCTAGCTAAACCACTCCATTAAATCACAAATGTTTTTATTGTGAACAAGACACCTTAGAGAAAGCAGCAGTTTTGATGTCATGCTGGCACTCTGGAAGCTGTTTGAGATGGATGCCCAAAGGAAATAAGCAATTCTTAAAATGTGTTAGTGTCACTCTGTGCCGTTGTTTTTGCTGTATCCAGGTGCCTTACTGTACCGTTACTGTAAATACAAAAATATTTAGTGCCATCTATGGGTGGAAATATGTATGTTCCTTCTTAATGTATTTAATTTTGGATATACTGTAAAGATAATATATTTTATATGAGGAGTTGAATGCTCTCATAAAAGCTAAATTGCATAAAATAAAACAAAGATCTGCAACGGGGAACCTTTTAACATGATGAAATTATTTTTAGCAGTGATGAAACTATATTCAGAGCCTAACGACAGATTCCACCCCCTGTGTATCTTGAACATGACAGAAAGTTATTTGTGCTTTATGTTAATAGACAGCAGGCAAAGAGATGCAAGGCACTAAAATAAGTAAGATGCCAGAAGGATGTTGAAAGACACAATGAGACAGACATCACAAAGCAAAGATACAAGACAGGGGAAAAAAAGAGAACTTAAAATAGTTTACAAAGAGAACAAAAGCAGATATCTTAATTCCAAGCTTCATTTTTGTGGCTCCAGAATTGCAGGGTAGAAAGGCACTGATTGAACCTTTGAACAAAAAAAAAAGCACAATAAATTCAGATGATGTCATTCTGAAACTACAAAATCTTGACCGAGGTGAAGCAAAGGAGGGTTTTAGGTGGGAGGATGAAATAAGATTTTCCAGTCTTGTTTCTCAGTCTAAAGTTGGTGTACACAAAATTCAAAGCTTAACTTAGTACTGAGTTTAGACTGAGCTGCTGCTAGTGCCAAATTATTTCAAGAAGAAGCCAAATGTATAGAGACTAAAGTTGTTCAACATTGTTAAGTTAGTTTCTAATATTTGAATTAAACAAGAACATAGTGTACATTGATGGGTCTAGCATTAGTTGAGCTAATTCCTGTTCTAGGTTTCATTACTCTGGCTGTCAGCATACTAAAGTAATTTAAAATTTCAAATACATCAGAAACCAGAAATGTACACTGTGTAAAGATGCAACATTTTTCTCACAGTCTGCCAATGTATCACAAAGATACTTTTCCTCTTTTAAGAATACTTCACCTATTTACAAACTTCTCACAGTAGCTTGATGGGATTTTCAGCCATTCCTTGAGAAAGACCTGATGTAACAGAGGCCGCCTTTCTCCCACACACCTTTTCAGCTCTGCCCACAAATTTTCCATAAGGATGAGATCACGACTTTGTTATGGCCACTCTAAAACACAGACTTTGCTGTACTTCAAGAAATTTCTGAAATTAAGTCTGCCTTAAGTTATTCTGCATTGCTAGGACTCATGTACAACATGATATTTCCTCACCGCAACCTCACAGCTGGGATTGTGTTTTTAAGCTTGGACGATTTCTCAACCAAGTGTAATAGTGGTCGTTAAGGCCAAACACTGGGTTTGGCTTGTATAATTGTATAATATTAACATTTTCTATATTTTTGCTTATTAACAGTAGATAGCTGAGCTGGGGTATTAAATGTATTACATCTGTAATACAATGGAACACTTAACACTACGCATTACAGTGGTTACTGTACTTATTCAATGTTTTCACACGGCCCTCCCCTTGATCCACAGAAGCAATTTGGACCCCGCTTACATTTGAGGTTGCAATATTTGTACAGCAGTGAGTAGACCACAGGGGTACACAAAACCACCATAAGCTGCCATGTCAACTGGCTCTGCAGGACCACATTACAGACGCACATACTCATTGTCAGGCATGTGCACTGACGCAAGCATAGACAATCTGCAAGAATTTTTTTTTTTTCTGTGTGGAGATGACAGGAAAAAAAAACAAAAACAAAAAAAAACAGAGCCACACACTAGTCTAACTCTGCATTTAGCAGGAGGTGAGAGGTAAGAGGTCAGAGTATGGGGGGAAAAATGTGTGCCAGGCAGAAATTTCCAACAATAATGGCACAGTGTTAGGTTAATTTCTGTCTGACAGTCCAATATATCTCTGGGAAAATCCCAACACTGTACAGAGTGAAGACCAACATTCCTTCTTATTCATCAGACAAACTCAGGAAAACCTTAACTCTATCAGCAATATTCTATAATTATAAATGGATGTATTTTGTAAAATATTTTGGAACTAGTTCATGGAACAGTTTAGGAACAAATCTTTTAATAACCCATCGTATAAGCAAGATCATTCATAGAGCCGTTTTTAAATTGTCCTTGGAAACAGAAAAAAAACAATACAACAAGTAAAAACCATATTACCACTGCAGAGTTTTCAAAAAAAAAAACATCTCTAAATGTACAAACAACAGTCCACTCCAGTATCTGCAAAACTCCAAGACAAGCAAAATCATTGTACATAGTGGCAATTAGGTGATCGCCAAAATCAAACAGCAACGAGGAAGACAAGATGCACAAAAGCAGTAAAAAATGAATTATGTTAGAAAATTAATATCAACTGCTGTGGTAGACATCACTCTTTTCAGTGTAAACTGACCAAATTAAATGACGATAAAGTCAACTGTGTTAAGAACATGAACCTCATGTTAAGCTCTGCAGCATGTGTTGCCATCCACACTCCCCCCACACAGACTGTGCAGATTCAATCAGGGTTTTACAGCGACATTCATTTAACCACGGCATACAAATGCAAATGCACGACACATGAGTCGAGGCAATCTGGTTGTGTGGTTCAACATCACAGCAAAACTGCTCTGTGAGGTACTTTGATGGAGCCAGATCAAAGGAGAGTGAAGAAGAGGTATTCAGAACCTCCAACAATAGCCCTCTGAACAGAGCGTCTGTAACTGGCTTATAAAATCACAAGAGCGCACAAAGATGAGGTTTTAGGATACAAATGCCTGTAAGTGAGCTGTAAAAAAGGACTGTGGATTTATAGAAGTGACAAAACATTCAAATATCAAAAGATGCTCTAGTTCCCATGATGGATGTCGAATCAGGTGATGCGAAAATAGACTTCCGACTAAACCTTTGCAACTCAACATAAGCAGACAAAGCTGCCATTATCCTATTAACATTATTATGTGATGAGTGATTCATCATATCAGATCTCTGCTGGAATTGGATGCAAAACGTCCAAGTCTTTCCGTTCTCCAGTGGAGCATTTTCTTCTAAGAATTCCAAGCTTCATTTTATTCCTGCAAATTCCTATTTTTAGCTCTTATATCTTGAATTACTCTAATCACAAATCAGGGGTTTACAGTCTCTGCACTTTTGTCAGTTTTGTAAATAAAACTTTTAAAATTGACCCTGTGATGTCCTTGCATCGTTTTTTTCCCCCCCACTTCATTTGTATCATTATTTCTTCCTTAACACTTTCCTCACCCTTCTCCCTCATATTTGTCCCACTCTCTCTGAACCTCTCTAGCATTGTGCTCCCGCTTTTCCCTGACTCCATTTTTATCCGCCACTCTTAGCACATCCCCACTCCTCCAGCCCTTTGAGCTCCCCTCTGAGAGCGTTACGCTGGCAGCTTTGCCCCACTTTTTCTTATTTTCAACTGACAAATACCCACTGTCCTTCCTTAAATGAAAGCCATGCATTCACCGATTTAAAGTACAATAGATAGTTTTCTTCTGTAAGAAAATTCTTCAGTGTTCACACTAAAGAATGTTAACAGCTGTCTTCCTTTGGAGAGGAGCAGAAAAGCAGGAGAGCTGCCTGACATATTTTTTCCCATCTCCCTGGGCATCTATCTTTTAGCTCATTTGCACTCTCTACTCTATTGTGATTTTTTGATTCTTTTTTTTTTTTTTTTTTTTTTACCTTTAGCAGGCGCACAGATGGCAGGAAGGCTGCATGGCACAGTTTCCTGATGGTCCAGTTAAGTGGTCTTGGTGCGTCCAGCTGGTTCATGGTGTCCACTCTTCACGCTGCAGCCTCTGGTGCCCGGCAGCTTTCCCCGGCACCAGGATTAGTTCTGCCCCACGAGGGGGGCAAAAATGGGAGAGGGTCTCCAACTCCAACTGCCGAAAAACGTGCAAGTCCCAGGGCATGACCCTCGACATGCAACCATCAGCCGCCACCGCCACCACCTTGAAGCCTTGACTCCTCCAAGCGAGTAAACCTCTCACCCCTCTCCTCCTCCTCCTGTCCTCCCCTGTTCTCCAGCTCCCACAGATCCAAGGAATCCAAGGCAAGGCAAACCTGGCGCACCAAGAGCAGCTAAATCCTCCTCTGCAAGAAGCCGGAGTGTGCTCAGCCCTGGCGCGAAAAGATCCCCAGAGCGTACAGCCTTTCTCCAAACGGCAAAGCACAGCACAGCAATGCCCAGCAGAGATGCAAGCCTGTGGTGTGACAGAGATGCAGGTAGAGAAGGACAAAGTGAGGAAGAGAAGGAGATGTGGAGAGAGGAGATGTGAGCAGTGCGGTAAAGCACGGAGGGGAGAGGAAGAAGGATCGTAGCGCAGAGCGCATAAGCAGAGAGGAGACTTAGATTTGAGACTGCATGCACACTCCTATCTCCAAGATGAAAACAGAGAGAATGGAAAAGAGAGAGAGAGAGATGGAGAGAGAGAGTGAAGAAAAAAAGAGATGGAATAATGATATCAAGCAAAACTGATGAACCAGCTAAAAATATGGAGAGAGGAGAGAATAATTGTTTCTGTACATGGAAAGAGGAGGAGTGATGGAGAGAATGGGAAGAGAAGGAAGAGATGCGATGAGGCACCATGTGGAAATGGGTTGCGGCAGAGCCGAAGCTCTGTCTTAAAGAGTGCCTTCAGATGGAGGCTGAAGATGGAAGCACATGAAACAAGTTGGTGCGGCAGCAACAGAGAGGAGTGCGACCTACTTAGAAATCCACACGTGAGACATCATAATTATGCAGGAAATTCTCCAAAGTGGTTTAGAAATCTCTGACGGGACTGATGCTGCGACTGTCACTGTGGATAAAATCTTCGTTGCCCTCAAGCATCTCTCTTTCGCCTTCGCTCATTTGCTGAAATTTATTGCACCAATTGACTCTTGCTTTCTTTCTGTGCACCGGTTGACACTTGTTTTTCTTGTTTTACAGCCTCTTTTGACAGAAGTGGGGTGGAAAAAAACGCTTCTTTTTTTTAAGATGAAATAACCAGAGGAAAAAACAATTTCTCCCGCAGAATTTGTCTTTAATAAATAGCTTAAGCTGATAACATCTACTGTAAAAGACAAATTAAAATATATGGTAATGGTAACTATTCCAGGCATCACCTGCCATAGTACGGCCCTTTACGCTCCCTAACTGTCTGTGTCTATAAGGACATGATACGTAGCAATCAATCACAGCTGTTTTTTATTTCTTCGGCTGGAAATCAAGAAATCAAATCAAGATGCATTAAACTAAGAGGTCCAACCACTTTCACTCATCAACCGACAGCATTTTTTTTTTTTTTTTTAGTTTAGTAAAACCAGATGAAGTTTAGGGAAATATGATTTGGTGCATAATTGGAGTTAGTTTTCTAAACTCCTACATGTTTGGGTTGCACTCAAAACTACTACTTCTATCAAAAAGCCTGAGGCATATTTATTTCTATTTTATATGTAAAAAAAGAACAACTTGTTAATAAAAATAAATAAATTTAAAAATCCCTTGGTTATCTTACAAAGATATACTAAAGTAGGATAGTCAGATTTGTGGGAACTCATAAACAGACTATTAATTCTTGGTTTACTGAAAAGAAAAAAAGTAACAGTTATGTTTCAAATCAAGTGATGGGTATCCGAGGTGCCTTCAACCTTTTCATCCGCAGTTCAACTTATTTAAAGGGAATAAGTTTAAGGAAGAATTGCAAGGTAGTTTAGTTCTGTTCAATGCAATACACTGGTAAGAGACCAAAAAGACTTCAGGGAGAGATGTCTAGGGATATCCACATTGAAGATAAAGGCTACAAGGTAAAGATGCATCTAGAAATCTTGTGTTTAAATGGAAGAAGATGAAAAACCAGTAATGCGAGTAGCTCTTTGAAAGGAGACATGACAAGGCGATTCAAGGTGAGAAACAGAGAGAGAGACTGAGATTTTCCTGCAGATCACAGAAAGGGTGAATAGAGCACAGCTTCTCACTTTGAGTCTCTAACGATGGAGAAGAACTTGTCGTTCCTAGAAAACTGTTTATCCACCATCATCTGTGGCCAATCTAACTAGTTTGGACATTCACTGCAGGTTCTGGGATGGGGAACCAGCTGTAGCCTAGCAGCTAGGGAAGGGAGAGAGCAGCGTGTACACAAGGTTGATTGATAGCGCCAAGACCCTCCTGCTGGCTCTGATTAGACATCAGCTGTGTATTTCTGCAGATGGTTGTAGGACCATGGGGAGAAGACAGAGGACCTAGACTTTTTTTCACTCCATAGTGACAGTTTCAACAAATGTCTAAAAAACATATTGTTACATACTGCAAATACCAAGGTATTATAAAAAATATTAGAAAGGACAAGGTCTATATCAGCAGATCTAAGCTTTACAAAACTAAGATAGCAGAAATCAGCCACAATATTCTACTCATTGAATCTCTATTGACCCCTCTCCTGTGACGAAAGTTGCTAATTGTAAATAAAACTATAAGGTTCATCAACAACCTTCAAGGCAAACAACGTGAGAGAAAATACAAACTCAAGTTGATCAGACAGACAAGTGGTAGAAAAAGGGCAAAATAAACTATTCAAGATGGTCTCCAAGGTCAAGATGGATCATTTTCTAATTACAACGTCTGTTTTATTTAGAACCTCAAGAGGTTCTACATAAGAAAACCTTTTAGGGTTTCACAACACAAAAAAGCAAGACTGTCATTTACTAAGATGAGAGTGGGCAATCAGCCATGTTATTAAAATTGGAAAAGGGAGACAAAACTGGAGATTTCTCTTTGAGACCTTTGACATAAGCTTTATGTTTACGGAAGGAAAAAATAAGTTTTTAATTAAAAATCCACAACACCTACTGTGGGCTGAGTGGGACTGATTTTGTTCTGGGGCTGCTTTGCTGCATCTGGTACAGGAAACCTTGAAATTACACAGAGCACAATGAAGTTTCAAAACCACCAGGGCATCCTGGAGAGAAACACACTACTCACTGTCAGAGAGCTCAGCCTGCGCTGCAGGTCAAGGGTAGAAGAGGAAAATAAATTAAAACCACTCAAGAATGGCTGAGAATTAAACCTGGACAATTCACATCCTCTCTGCGAGTCCAAATCCCAAGAATATTGGACATCTGTGAAAAGATGAGAAAATTACAGTGTAGAGATGCCACCCTTAGAAGGTCAGGCAGTTTGCTCAGAAATAGTGGCTAAACTTACCTGTTGTCAAGTTCTGATAGAGAAGTACAGAAATTACCTGCTAGCAGTTATTGTTCCCGAAAGGTGCAATATATTAAATAATTTTATTTTCATTTAATTATGTGAAGATTTAACTAACTCAATGATCAAAAACAAAGGCTGATTTGTCTTAAACAATTAAATTTGAATTAATTCAGCTGATTTTGTTAGGTTTTTTTGCTTTGTTTTTAGAAGTCTGTTACATTTGTACAAAGTGATTTGTAACACGACATTCAGCTTGATGCTGATAATAAAATGTGTTTTTGTTAATGTACGTCCATCCATCCATTTTCTGTTCACCCTTGTCCCTTAAAGGGGTCGGGATGGTTGCTGGTTTTTATCTTCAGCTACGTTCCGGGCGAGAGGCGGGGTTCACCCTGGACAGGTCGCCAGGGCAACACAGAGACATACAGGACACACAACCATTCACACACACACTCACACCTAGGGAGAATTTAGAGAGACCAATTAACCTGACAGTCATGTTTTTGGACTGTGGGAGGAAGCCGGAGAACCCGGAGAGAACCCACGCATGCACAGGGAGAACATGCAAACTCCATGCAGAAGGACCCTGGGCCGGGAATCGAACCCAGGACCTTCTTGCTGCAAGGCAACAGCTCCACCAACTTAATTATTTGGCAGAAAATTCACAGTTTTTACTTTGACATTTTTGAGCATTTAACAAGGCTATTGTTCTGTAAGACATGGCCTCCTTTGCAAAGTGAATCAAATTTGAGGACGTTAATGTTTGACTGCAACCAAGGAAAACGGACAAGCCATTTTGGCTTCATCTCAGCTGCATTTCTTGTTTGAATTACACGTTTCAAGAGAAGTGTGATCTTTGTGACAGATTTGACATGTTTTGATTATCTGAGAAAGCATTAACTGTCTTGTTAAATCAGAGAATTAAAAGCTCTGAAATGTCACAGTGGGTTGATGACAATAGCATCTTAAACTGCTTTTGTAACACATAGCATAACTCAGTCAAGACATGAAGTCTGCACAAATGTTGGCACTGTTATTGGAAATCGTCTGCAAAATGAAACTAATTCATTACTTCTCTCTTGAGCACATCATTATGTCACAGTATGACTGGATTCAAAATACCAAGGATTTTTTCTTCTAAAGTATGCCTAGGCGATGCTGTACTTCAGGGTATTCAGAATTTTAATAAGGTTTTATCTTTTCATGATTTTTAAAGTGAACAACCTCCCAATCTATTAGTGCATGCTCCAGTTCCTCTTTTGAGTCACCATCCTGTGTTTAATCCTTGTTTTGAACCACCAGTTAATCACTGACATTAACAGCATCCACATCACCAACCATGCAGTCATTCCAAGTCTCTCTCAGCCGTCTGTCAGATCCGACATGGAGTGAATTTATGGACATAAAGAAGAAAAAAAAAAGTAATGCCAGTCCAACTTCCCTACCCCTAACCCTTCAACTCACACCGGTCCATTTTACTCTATTAAGTGGTTGCGCAAACGCAGCTCAGTGAATCACCCTGCACTGCCCACATCTTGACCCTAGATGGCAGCCTTCAAATGCACATTATTCTCATCCATTTCCCAGCAACAGAATTCAACAGAAAGAAAAAAAACATGAACAAACTCGAAACACTAATGAACTAGAAGCTGTTCTTAATCAAAACAAACCGGAGGATTCTGCAATTTTTTTATTTATTTCAAAGGTATGAAAATATTTAACACAGTAAGTCGGGTCAACGTCATCTCAATGATAAAAAGCTTAGTATAAATCATCAATAAAAGAAGGCATCTGTTTAACACATGCACACAACACAGATGGTTTCTCATTTCTTCTCTCCTCTTGCTTTTCACGGCTGCACCAATTATCACAATGTTAAAAGCTACTCGTGTCTTGGCACAGAACAAGACTTGACAAGACGAGATTTGATTTTCACACATCCATGTCTCCCACTGGGAACTGTAAAGTGGAAGATGAAGAAATTGATTTACAGTAAATTTACTGTAGAGCTTTCGGGCGGAGCTTGCATAGCGTATAAAAATATAAACTTTACAAAAAAACTAAAAATGGTCTGTTATCACAACCAAAATGGATTGAGCAGGTCTAAGAAATTGTTGATGATAAAAACCAGCTGGGACAGAAATGGACCGTTTTTCCAAAAACGAGCTATAGATGATGTGAAGAAGTATTTAACCACACATGATTCATCTGTTCTACATGTCTTACTGAAGTTGACTCGGTGATGTGGAAAAAAATGTCAAATCTCAGTACACTGAAAGCACGGCAGAAAAAATTTGGCTCACAAGAAAATTGCAACGTGAACTAGAACTGGTCCGTCAGACAAAACACTTGGAAAGCTCGTACTACAAAACCAACAATGGTCTGATGGAGCGTTAGCCCAAGCAGATTCACAAACCGCCCTCACTGGTGATATTATTTGTGACTCCTTGTAATAACAGTCACATCAGGAGAATAAGAAATGCTCAAATTATGGCTTGGATCAGTGTGCATCAGAGTAAATCAGAGCGTAGCTTTGATAAAGAATTTGTTTCTGCACTTTTTCTTGATTGACTTGCATGTATGGTTTGATTCATGGAAATTATTAATAAGATTAGCCTTTCATTAGAGAATGATGGATAAGATTTTATTTTATTTTTTAAAACAAAAAACATAGGGGGCATGGTGTCACTGGTGACACTTCTTGATATTAATTCATTATTTCTAGTAGGGTTTTTTTTTTTTTTTTAACAAAAGCAAAGTCTTTTACTGATGTGACCCAGAGTTGTATATCTATGACGAATTCAATAAATCAACATTTCCGTATTGATAGGGCAAAGCATGACATGGTAAGAGACCCGGCTGTGTCTGGAGTATCTCCAGTAGCTGACCGTGGGCAGAGTCGAAGGGAGAAGTTCTCTGACATGAAAAGGTTTTGCCTTTCCTCAGGTTCTGCATCTATCTGAGTAATGATGACAGTGTGATGCTTTTTCACTGTGTATAAAGATTGTAAACTAAATGAAAGACAAGGACAGAGAAAGAGGAAAAGAAAAGCACAGACATGAGGACGGATACCTTTTTCTTGTTCCAATGAGAGAAAGAAAAGAAGCAGAGGTTGGTTACGTCTGACAGCTGAGAACACAAAACATAAGACAAGTTGAAGCAGCTCATGAAAGCCACAGTGTTTCGAGAGGAATGCAGTAATCTAAAGCATTAAAATACTTGGAAAAAAAAAAAAAAGAAACCTTGGAAAAAGCACACTGAGCAGCCAAACTGTGATTTAATAAAATCATCAGCCTTTCACTGGAAAAATATATTTCAACAAAATAAAAAGTAGTCTGAACGTTGAAAGAGTAGATTTAAAAAAAAAAAGATGCAATAGTTTTTTTCACATAGTCAACATAAGCTTTTTTTATATAAAAATAGACTTGATGTGTGTTTTGCATAATTTCAGTGTATAATTCTAAAGACATAACGGGTTTTACCTAATATTTGAAAAAAGTATTGTTCTTTTCATCAAAAATAGTAGTTCTTGAATGTCTCTTTCTGCTAAAAAAAATATTAAGTCCAATAACAAAAGAACTAGTTTACATTTTTGTACACAGCAAATCTTGTTGCAACTACCAGCTTAAACAAAAACTTTCCTGTATTTACTATCTTTGCCTGTGTTGCACTTTACAATGGTGCATGGAAAGCTTCTAAAGATGCAAAGAACACAAACTATTATCTGCTTCTAGCAACCAATAGCTTTCTATTGACACATGAGGAGGACATGAGGAAGGATGGAAGAAAAGGACTTGGGTAGAAAGAAAATGGCACAAAGCAGGGAAGAATGAAAGGACAAAAAGTAAGGAGAAAATGAAATGAAGTAAATATGAATATATGGTTTTGACATGTTGGCATCAAGAAAAGCTGTTCTGTAAACTGATTATGTTAAGGTCAAATGTTTTGTTTGTTTGAAAAGTAACTGATTAGAGAAGACCTTCCTTCTGGCGTTATTTGCTTAATAGTGACACCTATTGTTTGGAATATGAACTGTGGCAAAAAACAAGGCAAATACGGCCTGGATAAAAGCACCATTTTTGTTTTTTGTTTTTTGTTTTTTTGGTGCTTTAACTATTCCCCAGTTGAAACTAAATATTAACAACAAATTTACTATGGCAATTGAAACTAGTGATGGTTTTATCAGCATTCCATAAAAGCTGGTTTACAAAACTACAGAAGAATGAGGTAATCAAAACTGATATTTTTATTTTTTCTAACCCCACTACCTTATTATATATTTAATTGTGAGCATTTTACCAGCACTGTTCCACTAATTTCAACAAATTTATTAAGCTTGACAAATAAATAAAGTTGTATTCAAGCACCAACAATGCAGTTCCTGAGTAACCATTATCTGTAAACCTGGCATACGAAGGATCAACTGAGACGATGAATCTCTCAGCTTCTGTGGATTTGTTTTCCCAGTTTCTTAAAGGCATCAGTTTCAGAGACTGCCAGTCTCCTGTCAGTTTTTTTAAGCCACTTACTTTTCAAAAAACTCTTCCTTTTTTCCTCCTCATGCGCAGTTTTGCCTGAATAAATCTGAAATACACTGCACGCCATGACAAGATATGTCAAGTTTTTACCTAATGGCTGATAGAGAATCACCTTGTTGGTGCGAAAAATATTTTACGTCAGTCAAATTGGAAAGCATAGGGCAATTTACTAGAAGTGGGAAAACAGATGGGAATACTGTGTCTAAGTGAGAGGCTGCTGCCTCTGCAGGGCATCTAAAGGTCTAATTTAGGTCGGATGGTTACCTCCTTTGCAGACATGTATGATTCCCTTAATTAGGTATCTTTACATGATTGAATGGGTTGCAGGCCAAAACTAGGTGCTTTAATACACAAAAGAAAATACCTTTAACAATGGCAATGTAAAAGCACTGAAGTGAAAAGCAATAAAAAAATCTTTGGATATCATGCAGTCTTTTTTAAAAATACAAGACAAGTGGGCTTCTTTAAAGAAAAATATAAGCAAAATAAGAGAGGATTTTTTACTTTCACCCTGTACTGCAAAGCTCATCTAAACGGATAACCTTTACACACAGTCTGATTAATGTGACAACTAAAAATCACGGTGATTTGGGACCTTAAGAGCAGATTTAGGTGGCTTCATCTGAAAGGAATGAAACTGAAGATGTGTGTGTTCGTCAGTGGATGCCAGAATAATTTACTCACGACACATGACTAGTCATAATCTGCTGTAGTTGTTACTGGCAGAGTGGGAGCATATTTTATATTCACTAACAGCATGTGGGTGTTCTGCAGCTCATTTACTCTCTTAGACATCTTTGCAGATAAACCGTGTGACACCACCCATCTGCACCATGACAGAAGTGTGAAGGAAGCCCATTTCCACCTGTCAATCGAGAAAGAATTTGCTGTGAAGTTGATCGCTCATTGAAAATGTGAATCCCTTGGCTTGCATCGTATTAAACATGCAGTGTCAAAATTAGAATGTGATAGGATTACATCTCATTTCTTTTTATTCAACATACCAAACATACTTTTGGGGATAAACCTAGGATGATATTTTATAGGTATTTAATAAGGTACAAGTAAAACTGCAAACCCACAACAGGAGAGTTTTTTCTGAAGTTGTGATTATAAAATAGGCTGCTCTTTTTCACAACCTATTTCAAAACTGGAAACAAATGGTTTGTTTGTTTTTTTTACCTATACAGTACCTTGAGAAGGCTTATATACCAAAAAAGCAATAAAAAATAAAATTGTGAAAATAAAAAGAAAACAGTTGCATACAAATTTATACCAAGGTATACCAGAGTACCCCGGGGTAATGTACTTGCATTTCTATGCAGGTACAGTATTTTGGAGTACGACTCTGTGGAAATGAGTGCCAAGTCCAGACTGCTTGGTGTTAGCATGGACATTGTGGGTTGCTCTTGATGATGCAAAGGGCCATCATTAGTCAGCTATCACCCACTTCAATCGAGTATACCGTACTATACCCTAGTCTAATCAAGCTAGACTAGGAGCAATCTAGAGTAGCCCCTGGCCTAGATTGACAAGGGGCTGTCAATCTAGACAGCCCCTTGTCAATTTGGTGCCAACCCATCAAGGTCTGCCTTGGAACCAGCACAACTTTCTGCTGAAGGATTGTCCTATCTTTAGCTCCATCCATTTCCCTGCAAAATCTGACCAGCCTTGTGGTCCCTGCAGAAGAAAGGACTAGCATCCTCTCCACCCATCTAACTTTGAATGTTGTCACCAAATTTACTGAATAAAACTTATAGCAACCAAATTAATCTCCATGTCAAGATTACACAGCTTTCCCCACCTGCATGAAATTTTGCTGGGAGAGAAACTCACATTTGTGAAGCAAAGGAAAAAAATTGTGTTACTAAAAGCAGTCGTGGTACAGGCTGTAATTTTCTATAATGTGCTACATCCATCAAGTGGACACATACAAAATGACAGTGTCAGCTCTTTGGCAAAAAGGTGGTTGTTAACAAAGCTGTGTGTGCTGGATTCACAATCCCTCAAAAGCCTTTATCTTCTTTGGCTTCCTCCGCCTCTCCTCCCTGGAGGATGCTCAGTAAGTGACAGTTCAATACCTCCCTTCATATGCACTCAAACACATCTATGCACACACACACACACACACACACACACCCTGCTCCCTTTGCCCCGAAGAGGCAGGAAGACTTCTGCTGTGTAGGGTACACTCCTCCATCTGGAGAGAAGTAATTATTATCAGGCTGTGGGATGGAACTACAGGTACAGATGCTCAGGCTTGCACACAGCTTCTTTCAAAGTGTGTTTTCACTCCACCAGTTCTTACAACTCCCTATCAATCACAATTTGCCCATATATTACAGTCATAGTGGTGTTAATACGGTTGCAAAGCCATTTCTTACCCAACTTAAATCAAGCTAGGCCCAATACAACATTGTTTGACAATAAAATTATAGTTGAAATAGGCAGAAAGTTAATGCAAAGCTGATAAAAGTCCGAGCGCACAGAATCTAATTGGCATGCATGTGTGAAGTGGGGAACAGTGCATGTTGCACATTGCTAGGAATCAGACAAGTGATAACTGTGTTGTTTAGAGCACACTGTATGTAAGCACACGCCCACATGCTGGTGAACTGCCTCCGATTCTTCTGCGAGAAATACCAACACAGAGCAGCAGCAGCGCAAAGACACTTGTTTTCTCTGATAGGGGGTAACACTTTTACAATCTGTTTGCAACAGATCTTTGCAATTCCAAACACAGCTGAAAAATGAACTCGCATACCTGAAATCAGTTGTTCATTTTTTTTATCTTTGATACTCTGCCTCAAGCAGCTCTGTGCAATGTTCCCAGCATACTGATGGCTGATGGCAAGCGCCATGCATTATCAGATGAGTCAGAAGAAACAGAGTCAGAAGATGGTGCTAATTAAAAATAATGACCTACGGGCAACGTTTATATCCCAAACACCTGAGCTGTTCATTTGTACTGATTACTATAATGCCTTGGTTGTAAGATTCAGTCACTACAGTATTTTTGATGCAGTAGCATGACAAAGCATCTCTGCAATATCAGGGCTAATGTTGTGAAGAGGACTTAAAGTAATCATAGGTTATAAGTCAGTATCCCATGCTTAGATCATCTAATCAAGCACTGCTTAACACTTCATTTAAAAATTAAAATTGAACTAAACAAATACAAATTTTCTGAGTCAAGACGGTTCACTTGAAGTGACCCAAACATGCTGAAAAAGAAGAACATCAATCATAGAAGCAGCCAAGAAGTCCATGTTAACTGTGCAGGAGCTGGAGAGATCCACATCCCCATCTGTTGAAGCTCCTGCTCTTTGAAACACTCCACCGTAAGCACGTCATCACTTCAATAACGTTCCTACCAGGGTTCCACAGAGTAGTTTGTATTTTGCAAAGTTCTTCCAGGTTTTTAGTAAAAGCTGCAGAAGAGTAAACAATTTCTCAAACATGCATGGAAGAAGCAAAACAACACTCTAGGTACGTTTTGGGTGAGGGAATAAATAAAAGGTATTTTACACAATAACACACTGCCTCTTTAAAGCCAAAGGATGGAAGAAACTATGACAATGACTCTCATATGTTTACTGTTCCGTTGAAGAAGTTATTATATTAACGATTTAATATCTCTACAGCTATTCTTGTATGTCTTGTCATTTAGACTGATGAATCTGCCTCAACATTCCTGTGAATTTCAAATTCAGTTTCCAAAGACTTTGTTTCAATTTATCCTATTTTTAAAAGAATAAATGGAAAGCTTCACTATGAATGTGTGGCTCATGTTAAACAGTGGTCAGGTTTTAGATGTGGGACCTGGAGCTGCATAATGTGCCACTCTTTTCCATACCTTTCTAGACCCGATAATGTATTGGTGAATAAAATTTGATCTTGTTCAACATGAAGTCGTGCAGAGTACTTAAAAGCACATCGCACTACTATTAGAAGCCAACTATAAAGAATTATTGTGATATTTTAACCATTTTAAATGCCTGAAGGTTAAAAGAGAAATCACAAGAGATTAGTCAGTTACAGTAAAGCCTGCAGCACGCTCTGTTCGTGTGTAGGTGTATGGAAATTACAAAAGGGCATTCATGCACCAGCAGTTGCAGCACTCAGTGTGGCACAATTATGGGCACTCTCTCTTCGTTATTGTAGATGAATAATGTACAAGAGCCACTGGTGGTCTTTGAAAAGACAATCATTTTCTAGTACCAAGTGGCCCCTACCCCACATAGATACAAATAAATCATTTGATTATAATACATTAGCTTGAATTATAAGTTTGTGATTCTGACCGACCGTACTTTGAGGAACGCCGATTTTATGGTTTTCTTTGCAATGCATGTAAAATTATAAGTAAACAAGTTTAGAGGCAGAGCAGCTATTTTCAATACAAGATTTTTATAACTGTGATACAAAAATTCTAATAACCGATTGCATTGTAGGTAATCATTTAATAAATTATTTATTGAATTATAGCACTTTTGTACTTATGTCTCATAAACTAATGCAGATATAAAAAAAGTAAAACGCCTTTTACCCTCATTTAGCTAAAGAGAATGCTTTACAAAGCAAAGCAAGCATACTAATATGTTGCTTTGAGTTTCAAATTTACATTTTATATTAATGCAATGTCATGTGTAACAGACAAACAATAAATGAGTATATTCTGTGGACCAGCGATAAGCTCGACAATCAAGTCACTTTTCTTCCAGTTGAAGGATGACAATTGTACGTCTGATCCACAAACTTAAATGTGAAGCTTCTTAAAAAATAAAACATGTGCTAAAGTGCGTGTGGTGGTGGAGGAAAGGGGGGTTCCTGTGCTTCAATTCTTTGTTTGTGAAAGGAGATAAGTGTGACTAAGAAAATCTCTACTGTCCTTGTGGGACACACCCGTCTACTATCGACTGACGGAAGGATTAGAAAATTGTGTGAGGTGAAAGAAAAAAAGAGTGAGAACAAGAATAGCCAATAAGAACAAAAAGAAAAGGTTTCTGCAATGAAGAGAAGTATAGTGTCTGCTAACATGGACACTTTATGAGATAAACAGCTGAGACTAATTAAATGTAATCTTGTAATTACATTTGATTTGTCATTATCTGCTATTTTACAAGATTGCATTTTTAAAAATATATATTTTTAAGGTTTTTGTTGACTCTACTGGCCTTTATTTGAAAGTAATTTGACAGGAAAGAAGATTATGAGAGAGGAGGAAGACATGCCGCAAATGTCGCCAGGCCGGGATTCAAACCTGCGACCACCGGCACGAGGACTAAGGCCTCGATACGTGGGTTGTGCTTTGCCCCTGCACCACCACAGCACCCCAAGATGGCTAACCATCTAAACATCTCAATGAAAAGACATGTTTTAGTTTTTTTCTGTCTGACATTAACTGTTAAAATATTTTATGACATAATTAAGTATTAATCAGAGCACCAGCAATACTGCATCATTAATGCCTTGCAAGAATAAACCCAAGTTTGTTTGTTTTTTAGGTTTCTACAATATCTCTGGTAAAAGTAGCATTAACATATGGATTTGAAAATGAAGGGAAGTGTTATGTGCCACTTTCACAGAGGACTCCGCGGTATCAGAGTGTGACGTGTGTCGGGTTGGGTTGGGTTTAAGGCTGCCTTAAATGCTGCAGCATGCTGCACTTCAGAGGTTATCTGGCCTGTGGCAGAGCAGCTGTGTGAGCGGAGAAGAAATTGTCACCAAGATGAAAGACAAGCCCTGTAAAGCTGAGTCAAATATGCCAACCCCTCCTGGAGTACCTCTGAATAACAATTTGCCATGTAGGGAAACAGACTCTTAAAGGTGGGAATCACTTAACTGGTGCTTCAGGTCACTTAGGATGAGAACACGTCATCACTGGCTTTTTACGTTTTCAAAATTGCATTTTCTGAAATCTTTTGTTCTGGATCAAAATCTATCTGTTCCTTGTAACTGTCCAGAAAACACATGTAACAGTTAATGAAGCGTTTTCCTTATATTCAGCACTGTAAAAAAAAACAAAAAAAAAAAAAACATCCTATGTACATATTATGTAGAGTGATGGCATGAGGAGGCAGGAAATAAAGAGCTACTTCTTCACAGTTTCACTTCTATGTAGAAATTACGTCCTGAATATTTTAGCCTTCATTGCGCCACTTAATTTTTTTTGTTTTACACATTTGAGTTGCTTATGTTCCCCTGAATGAATATAAGCAATAATCTGATTGTATTCAGCCTGCGTATTATATTAGGAACAGCAGAAACAAGTGGAAAGCCATCTGTTTGCAACAATACTTGTAGTATGTCAGGAATAAGAGGAATCCATCAGTGAAGTCTCCTCCTGAGAAAAGTGACGTGATTGTGCCCGGGTTTTTTTTTTGATTGACACTTTTTCTCTCTGTAGAGTGGCAGATTAGTGTCGGACTCACCTGGTAATACCGCCGACCCACAAGTCCATGTCAGCCCAGAGCTCAAAGACGTGCACACACACACGCGCGCATTTACACACACACACACCAAGCACACAGAAATCTATAAATTCCAGATTAGCTTTAGTGCTTGCCGATCTAATCTTCTGAGTCAACAGAGCAATGCAGACATGGCTCAGTGTCAGAAACCAACATAATGAACAGTCACTCATTTCAACCTGGTGCAACAGCCTAGACTTCTGACTTGCTTTTTCTCAAAGCAAAATCCCTCTTTACTCTTTATTCAGCTCTGTGTGTGACTCCACGAGATCAAGCATAGAAACCTGAAGTAAAACCTTCAAACAGAAAGATTTTTAGTTATATGTTGAAAATATAATAAAATTATATTCTGTTTCTATTAAAACCACAAAAACACGTGGCTTCAATAAATAATTTCAACATAAAAAATGACTAGAGCTATTGAAATCTTAAATTATCTACGAACCAGATGTTTTTGAAGGAATTGTATCAGACAATGATCTCTACTTGAACTAATCATTTGGCCTAACTTACAAACACTAAATGTCATTTTTCTTACGACACCACATGAGACCTGCTGTCTCATTGCCTTCTATCTGGGACTCTCATTTAGGATTTACAGAAATATTGGAAACGTCTTTTCAGGTTTAAAGCAGGATATAACTGCATTTGATTTTTTTCAGTGAGATAATTCTTGGAAGCACCTCTGAATACTGTTCTTGCCTAAATTTGAATTCAAATTTGCTGGCTTTCAAACTTCTTAAAAATGGTCCATCCATTTTC
This sequence comes from Gambusia affinis, assembly GCF_019740435.1. Taxonomy (NCBI): domain Eukaryota; kingdom Metazoa; phylum Chordata; class Actinopteri; order Cyprinodontiformes; family Poeciliidae; genus Gambusia; species Gambusia affinis. The sequence continues at coordinate 12,901,928 of NC_057870.1, forward strand.
GAAACAGTTGAAATCAAAGCAGTTCAGACATTCAAGTCCCAAACTGTCCATGTTACAATACTGTGGGTCAGCGTAACAACCCTAGCTCCACAGCCTTGTGGCAAAGAGACCCCTGGGTAAAGATTTAATGGCGATCATTACAGCCTAACTGTCTACACCGGGTAAAACATATCAGGATCTGCTCATCCTCAAAGCCCAGCGCTCGTGGCATCAGACAGCGGAGCTTCAAAGCCACAGTTCAAAGGTAGCGTGCTACACAGATTTTAGATCAGCAGCTCTCCATTCAAACACATTTACACGGACAGAAAATATTTAATTTATCTAATTCTATATTTAATGACAGATGAAGGTTTTGTTTGTACTTAATATGGTATGCAAAAAAGGACAATCTTAGTGGTTCCTGCACAAAACTAATGGGGAGATATGCCAGCTCTGCTGCTGTCAGAAAAAAATTAGAACATTTCTATGAAGCATAATATTAAGCTTAAACTAAACTCAAAAGCCAATTATGTTTTGCTGGTTTCCACTTTGATTACAGGATAAGACGTGGGGGCTCAGCGGGGGATAGTGACAGATTAACTGAGTTAGAAGGTAGTCATAAACCCAGGGAACACTTTCAGGGTTGGTGAATACGTGTGTGCGGATGGGCTGAAAGGGGTTGTTTTCTGCTGAGTTTTCTTTGCTAACCATAGGGAGGTATTATACTTCATAGCATCTACACTGACTTGAGGTTTAGGTTGAACACCTGATATTTATTTTTTATCCCAAAATGTATCACTTGTATGTTTAATGTTGAATTCATCATTCAGGAAGACAATGCCTAATTTCTGATGTTTGAGACTAAACGGCAAAAGCTCTGTGGTATGCAGAGAATGACAATGTGGTTTTCAAGAAATTCAACTTAGATAAAAGTAAAACAAAAAAGTTATTTGATGGAGCACACACAAAAGAAACAGCAATTTAATGTGGGCTGTCTGATGGTAGCTGTTTTGGAGTGAGGCATGACTGAGCATCGCTCAATGCATTTTTGTCTGCTCTGTCTCTCCACCTCTATTCCTCTCTAGGATGAATTAGCAGAGGAAATTCAGAGCAATGCCGCTTAGAAAAAGGTTTTAGAGGAGCTTTGATCAGGAACCCATGCCGGTAATCTGACAGATCCATAAGGGGAGCAACTGAAATAATGACAGTTTGCAAGAGGCTATATTTGGCTTTGGCATGTCACCATGCCATGTGTGTGAATTGCTCCACCCTGCGCTAATGCTCAGCAATGCAAAAGATCCCCCCTCTTTAGATATTTTTATTGGAAAAAAATGAAATCTATGTATAATTTTCTTTTTAAGAAATCTCAATAAATGAAATGGAGGTTTAAATGTCTGTTGTACTGTATGTATTTCTAATGCAGCACATCTGCAAACAATTGTTTTGTTTTTTTTTTACTTCTTCAGTAAACTCTAAAAAGTTCCCTCAACTCAACAACTCCGCTCCATCACTTTGACAAAATGGGAAAAGACTCAATTCTTACTCATTAGCACGAACTGTGTTCTTTTACATTTCCATTTCACCAAATGATCCAGAACTCTTCAAGGGAAAGAAGCAATTACAGGGATGCAATATTACTTCAACCTCCCATAAAATTACCTGGAGAGAAAACAGTGAGATAAATGTGTCTGGAGACAATCACACTGAACAATTTTATCTGTGAGAAAGAAGGAGGGATGGGACAAAGAAAGCTATCCAAGTGTATGCGTTATTGCCTGGCATTTTCAAAATGAGAAAAATAAAGTTGTGTAGGATGTGGTATTTCATCTACAGACAACAAAAAATCTGCCAGCCTCCATTCCCCCTCTATTTTTAGCTGTTTAACCAGACAACGGCAGTGAGAGAAGGCAAACTCACAAACAGTTCAGAGCAAGTTGGCAGGCTGCAACAAAACAAGTCAACTGGAGTCAAATAGCAGCAGCACTGACGGGTGTTTTTTAAGGTCAGAAAGCACCGTCCCATCCCACATGTTCATACCGCTTCCACAAATAATGGCTCTCAGGTCATCGGTGGTCATTGTCAGTGAGGTGAGTTCACAAAGCATTGAAGACAGCAACAAAAGCATGCAGCCTTGCTTTCGCTGACTTTTAATGGTCAGAGTTCACCATTGGCCTTTCAATGTGCCAGCTGGAAAAGTTCACCATTCACGTCAGTTCTTCAAATGCTGGGTAAGGTCTTCTTAGCTAAGCCACAATAAAACAGAGGTATTGCCTTACTTCTCTATGTGAGGAAAAGTAATTTGTAACACCTTCAGATATCAAAAGTACTTATGGCTACTCCTTTGTCTCCCTCACACACAAAAACAATCCCATAGAAGCGAGTGCCTAAAGAGGCTTTGCCTCCTCAGCAATTTCTCCCACTATCCAAAACCTCCCACCGTGTTTCCCGTTCAAACAAACCCTGCATGATACTTCAATTGTTTCCAAAGTTACTGTTGCCACGTATGTCAGTCAACTCCTACTTTATCGCACATGCTCAAACCATCACCACCATCAAAGAACCTGCTTATTTTCACCCCCGGTCTGCCACCAAAAGGTGGATTAAGCCGATTAAAATGTTGAGGACTTAGCTGTTCAGGCATGCCGCCAGCCTATAGTCTCAGATTTGTTATAACTCCGCTTCTCTGGAGTGCTAAGTGAAAGTGAAATGAAAGTCTCAGGTGTGCGCATGATGGTTACAAAGAGACGCCAATTACAGAGTTTAAATGAGATTCATAGCAGCACAAAGGAAATGACGGGAAATAAAATCTTACGGCATTCCATCATGGTTTGTTTCTGGATGTTGCTGGTTTGCTCTTAGTGCTGAGATTGAATGTAGTAAAGGGAAAGATGTGCCCAGAGATCACATCTGTCTTTGTCCATCTGCCACCCACTGGCCTTTCTCCAGATGGCTCTCGCATTTCCCTTTAGCACTGGCTCCTTAATTTACCTTAATCATAATGAACTCTACTCAATAGGTCAATGATTTACAAGCCAGCAGTTGCTCGGCCTTGTTGACATTTTTTTGTTTTGCTTTGTTTTTACAAAATATGCCTTTAGGAAGAATTGAAATAAATACTAAACAGAATTCAACCTAGTTTTCAGATTCTCTTAGTGCCTTGCATTCACACTAAATCGAGCATTTTATCACAAACCATAATAACCACCGCTTTTAATGTGCTTTATAGGAATGTAATGTGATAGACTGACAAAAAGTAGTGCATATATACAAAGCAGAAAGAAAATCATACATGATTCAGATTTTTTTTCCAATAAAATAAAATCTGAAGTGTGTTGTGCCTCTGTATTCAGCCTTCCTAAGCCAAAACAATGTTAAGCCACCTCCCACTGAAACCACAGTGACAAATCATTTGAGGTGAGTCAAAGTCTGCTTTGTACAGACTGATTAGGTTTGCACATCCTCCTTAGGTAAGATTCTGTGAAGAGCCATGTCTTTTTTGATACAGTTTCCATTCAGTTGCATTTAGGTCTGAACTTTGACTGGATCAGGGTTTCAATCTGTTTAGCTGTATTCTTTGTACCTTTTACATGTTTGTTGCCAATCTTTCACTAGAGAGTGGCAAGAGAATCGACAGATTCTCCCACCTGAGGCTTGGATCTCTGCAGCCTGCTTCAGGGTTGGAGCACCCACAGAGATTCACAGAAACCCATGTGTGCCAGGCAGCTTACATTTTTATTGATTTCCTAATGACCACATCCACGAGTCATACAAGCATGGTGATCACCCACTAGCGGGAACATAAATCGATGCCCATGATCTGAATAAGTGTTAACCTGAGTTTGTTCGTCCTTCTAATTCTAAGACGAGACACAGAGGCAGATCTGATCCTAAAACAGCCCCTTTGAGTGCTGATGCTATTTGCGCACACTTTAACCATGCACTGTGTGCATTTAGGGAAAGGTCTGCCAATATTTACATTCATGAAAGTTAAAACCAGGGCAAATTGCATCACATTCACAAAGACCAGAACTGTATGCATTATACAGGTTGCTTGGATGGAGTGTTTAGCAAGAACAATGCAAAATAACAAATCACTTAAAAGAAAATAAATGCAAAATAGCAACTTTAGTAAGACAAACTAAAGAATCTCTGGTCCTGTTTTCGGTTTTGCTGAGGGTGAGATGAGGATCTGATAGTTGGTGGGCTTGTGTGGGAGCAATGGAGACAAACAAGGAGTATTCGGTGAGTAAGCAGTCATCACGCAAAACAAAAGACAGACCCTTTTTCATTTCTTAATGAAAAAGGGTCTAGATAAATGCAACTTCATACATTTATCTAGACTTTTTGTTAATTGTCTCTTAAATAATCAATAAAAGATGCATCATTCCATTTAATTGTAACAATGTTGAGATTAAATATTCAGATTTTGTCATTTAAGTTTTAGTCAAATGTTGATATTTTTAAATCTCTGATCACTTTGGAGTCTGTTGTATTTATGGATTAAGAGGAATAGCGTAAAGTAAGGTGCAAATTTCCTCCAAATACTTGACTTCCTGGATATACTTGCTTCTGCATGTAGGCAAGCAGTCTGCTTTGTGAATCACTTGAAAAACAAATGCATACAGTAAGAGTAAAACAGCTGCAAAATATGAAAGAGATTGCACTGCTTTGGGAATTCTCTCTATACTGTAGATAGCCGAGTTTCAGATCTTCTAAAATATTGGGGTAAATAATGCATCATTATAAACAGCAGCTGACAGATCCCTGGAAAATCAATAAAACTTTATGGAGGGGGGAGATAGCTAGAGATGAAAACTAAATAAACACTCGTAACTCTATCCAATAGTTGAGCGACTTGAAAAGAAGTTTGTTAAGAAAGATGACCCCAGACCAGCCCTACATCTTTTTATACATGTCCCGGTGCTTAAAATCCAGGAATAAGAATGCAAACTAGTTAAAACACTATTTGCTGCAGTTGTCTGGATCATGTCGAAAGCTGTCTGTCTTCACTTGTTCTTGCCAGGCAAGAGTCACTTCAGGCTTTGGATACAAAGATCAAGTTTTCCTACAAGATCTGCAAGCTTCATTAGACTCAACAATGACCACAAACACTGGAGGTTGTAAAGTATTACCTACCTGTCAACTACATGTCAGAGTTTAATCATTTTAACAGAATAAAAAAAACATATTCTACATCTGTACAATTAGGCTTTAGAGAAAAGTGTGCTCTTGCTATTATGGAGCCACCAAAAAAGTTAATTTTCAAGTAAAACTTTAGAACACTTAATAATTTTATGTTTGAAAGCAATTGGGTAGAAAAAAGAAAAAAGTAGAAAGGATAGAAAGGCCTGTTCTTTGTTTCCAGAGAAACCAAAGCGACTCCTTGATCTTTTCTGCTTTCTGTTTCATTAAGTAAAATCCCTTTCTGTTGTTCATTATAATGAGAGTCTAACTAAAATAACCACCCAGCATCAGCTTTATTTTTCAAGGAGAAACAAAAGTATCTCACACAACAATGGTAATAATAGTTGTCTTAAATATTTCTCACGTCCCAATAAGCTTTCTTCCTGTAGAATGGTGGACATCAAATTGCATTGAAATGAGCAGTCTATGCTTTTAAATTAATTACTAGAACTAAAACCAAAAAAAACGGTAAATATTTAAGTTTTCAAAGTCATCAAACCAAAAATTAGAAAGTTAAGAATAATTCAATTTGGCTTAAGTTGTGTTTGAATTGGATCAGATTTAATTTAGTAATTGTGGATGTTTTTTTCTTCATAAACATTTACTGATGTGGTGAGAACTGGAATCAGAGACAAAACAAAATTACAGTAAGTGTTTGTATCTAATGGAAACTTCCTTTCAGTTGAGATCACAGCTGGGCCTCGAGTTAAAGGCCACGTGTAAACTGGAGCCATTTTTAATTCATTATTTTACTTTACCAACATGAAGGAAATTCAAAGAAACACATAATTAGCAGCAGTGAGTCTAATCAGAGCAGATAACAACCAATGAGCAAGAAGAACCAAACAAGCTTTGGGAGCCTTTGCTGTCCTGTTTTCATGCTGGGAGAGAACACAAGGGAGGAAAAGCTGTCTGTCTTCTGGCCTAAAAGGTCCCACTGATGAAGCTCATTATTATAAAACTGAACTGTGAAAGTCTTTAACATTAGCATCTCAAGAATCCTTGCAGAACACAGTAGGCAAAGCACAGACATTTAAACCAAAACAACATTTTACTTGTTTGTGTATTTTAATGACAGTCAGTAGGCAAAGCACAGACATTTAAACCAAAACAACATTTTACTTGTTTGTGTATTTTAATGACAGTGGGTTTCTTTATAGGTCTCCATAAAGCACAGATGGCTCGGTGAACTGCAGGGCTTTCACATGGAGGGAGGCAAACAAAGAGAAACTATCACACATTTAATATGTACAGATTTTTATAAACAAAGAAGTGAAGTTCCAGCGAGAAAATAACATCCACTTGCAGTCGGTATAAAAAAAAAAGATTTAGATTATAACAAAAATGGTGCAAAACCTGGTAAAAGTAAAACAGCAAACAGAGTGAGAGAAACATGCAGCCCACTACTAGAGTAACTGGAATCAGATAATTTCACCTCGACTGGTCCTGACGAGTAAAATTATATTTCTTATAAGTAATAAACATAACATAACCACTATCAGTCTTCAATGCCACTGAGTGAAAAAGAAGTTAAGTATTGTCACTTCAGGTAATGTGTCTAAAATTAAAATGAAAGTCAGCGAGAGCAGATCTCTGCATTTCAGATGATGCATGTGGAACCCTTTAGGCTCTGAGAGAGGAAAAGACTTTTAGCAGATAACAGGAAGGCTGCAAAGTTGCTGTCTTAGCCTTTTGAGCTTCCAACCTCTGTCTGTCAAGGTACTTGCTGTAATTAGAAATATTGTCATTCTAAAAAATATTTCATAGTTCTCCTTTGAAAACACAGAGAGCTCTGGTGCTAGACTAGCTGCTCTAAAGGTAGTTTAAAATGTCAATTCTATAATCATTTTGATTTCAGATTTTGCAGCATATGCAAGTCACCACTAGTCCTAATATGGAAAAATCTAAGACAGGCTAAAAATAAAAATAAACCCAAATCCAATGTTTGATTTTAGATAAGGCTACTTGATTCATAATACTAAAAGGTCTATTTAGTTCACAATTAAATCAAAACAGAAAGTCTTAACCTTTGCAATCATTGTCAAAAACGACAATGATTTTCTTTGGTACAAATATGTAAAAGGTGAAAAAAAGAAACATACATTTGCACCTAACTGTCAGATTTTATAGAAGCCCAGAGGGAGTTTCTCTCCTTGGAGCTTTTTAATCCGACTCTCCATACCTGCCTTTGACTCTAATTCCCATACAGTGTGATTTCTCAGTATTGGATTTTTTAAAAAATGCCTGCAATTTTCCAGTTTTTCTTTTCTTTCTTTTCTGCAATTTCTTTGCACCACCTTCTACCTTATTGATTCAGTCACACACAAGATTGCACAGAACCACACAAGTGAGCGAGCACACTCAAGCACACAGACATTGTAATGATTTCAAAGTAATGATTATGGGCTAGCTTGGCATTTCAGTATCTTGGCTTCATATCAAAGCAACACAAACCCCAGCAGACCTCTCTCAACCTGTCCTCCATCACACAGATACGGTACATAAATCTAGGAGACAAACAAAACGTACACTATTTTTTAAGGTATCTGACTTTCATTTTTAAAATCTGCTTATGCACATCTGAAACAAAAATGGTAATATAGTCATTAGTATAGTCCTATAGTCATTACTGCTAAAATATCAGTACATGCAAGCAATCCAAAATAGTACCAGTTACTGGAGCACAAACCAAAAAGCAGAAATGGATCTCAACTCTCCATCCAAGCACATCTCTCTCAACCCACTCATCTCCCAGCTCAGATGTTGCTGCCAAATATTAACCAGCTTCAGTTATGCTGACCTTGATACATAAACATCAGTGAAGTTCCACATTTCAAAAATAGAGCTGATGGAATCCTGGAGCCATCACATTTTAAATTGCAGAGAACTTTGGTTATTCCTCCAGCGAACATGAAGAATTGTTTTCTGCATGGCGCAGAGACAAAAGACGAAGAAACCCAATCAGGAGATAAAGATATGGTAATGTCGTCAAGAACTGAATCTGCATGAGAACATATTTCACAACAGTTTCCTCAAGTTGTGAGCTATTGTAAGTGTAATTTTATGACCGTCGACAATGTTCAAATAATTCTAATGTTTTACCAAAGCAATATTCCTTCTGTAATGAGAAAGGGGTTGTCAAACTGCTAGGAATATCAATGAACATGTTGGTCACCGAATTCCACTATGATTTACAATTTAACAATTATATAGCAACTTCCATATTTAAGAAACCTGAATGACTTCACTGGGAGAGTAATTTCATTGGATTACATAACCACAAATACTTCAAAGAAAAACTGATATCATTAGATTCTGCAGAATCAAATCATAAAATCAGCAACTGCAGCTAAAAACCTGTTAAGGAATCAATCAGGTAATGTCTTGGATAGAATGATTGCTAAGTAACATACTTCCCTCTCTACCATACCATTAAAGATCCAGGGGTCATTTCAGTTATGACAGCAAGCACAAGAACTGTAATTTTCATCAGTCTAAGATAGATAACAGGTTTGATGCTCCAGGACCAGGGGGAATAAAACACCCACCAGTTTCCAATCATTCCTACAAAGTTTCAAACCTCTCTTGGAAAGTAACACCAAACTTAAACCCGGCTCTGGTTATTTTGATTAATTTCCAAGGCAGCAGATGATAAAGTGGGTTTAAAAAAAAAAAAAATCCAAGACGTTAACCCAGAAAGCCTGTTTAGAAGTCAAAAGAGGTCAAATGGCTAATTAGGTTGGATGAATTGATACAAATGAGGACATTAGAGTCCCTAAAAACAAACTGACATAGTGACATAAATGATTCTTCACCTCCTAATCCTTCCTAAAGCCTTTATACCCTCCTACATGAGGTGGAGTGTTTCCTGTCCCATTTCCCTCCCAGCACCCGGGTCATTGATTGATCTTTGGGAACAAGTCAAGGGGGTCTCTGATCTTAACTATCTTACCGGTGGCTGCTGAGAGTTGAGCGCCCCCCTCTTGGTGGAGCCCGCTCTGGAGCTCAGCCTCTTCCAGGACTCTGAGAAACGCCCCCTGGCGGTGGGACGCCCCGGCCCGGATGCTCCTGACGCAACAGATAAATCATCCCGGGTGGAGAATGCCCGCTCCCTCCTCAACTCTCTCCGCTCGGACCACTTCTTCTTGGATGCCATCGTTGTTAAAATTCAACCGAGGTATGTGGAAAGAAGAGCAGCCACGGTTATATGAGGAGGCTGTTCTTGAATCACACTGATGCCACAGGTGGCATCTCTACTGAAGTCTCAAGTACTTGTCAGCACTCTGTGTGTCACCCCTTTGTTTAGTCCTTGTTTTCACTTAAAAAAAAAAACGCAACATGAAAGTTAATTCCTTCTTTACGCCGTTTTTTTCCACAGATCTTCACCAGCTCAAATCCATTCCTGCAGTCTTCTTGTTTTTCTCATTGTAATCGTCCTCCGAGGGGAACAGGAGTCAGAGCGCAAGGTGGGAACGCAAAAGGTCCTCCCTGCTCCCTGTTGCATGTGCTGTTACTGTGGCTCAGCCGTTGATGTTGCTTTCTCTCCTCGCAGAGAAGGAGAGAGAGAAAAATAGGGGAACATGGCAAAGCACAGAGGGAGGGAGAGCGACAGGAGAAGGGGTGCAATATTTAAATCCGGGTGAAAAGGGGCTTCAAGAAAGAAAAGGTGAAGAATCGAAGCACAGGTTAAAAAAAAAAAAGAAGAAGAAGAAGCCGATTGCAGGTGCAGAGAGCATTAAAAAAAAAGAGAACAAAGAGAGGTGCAAGAGTCTTTGGAGTGCCGAGCTCCTGTTGAATTTGATGTAGAGATGGTCTAAGATGACCGAGATACAGAAACACCTCAAACAGCAAGTCACTCTCTGTGTGTGAACACTGTGCTCTGAATACCCACTGCCTCTGAATCTCCATCTCCTCTCTCTCCTGCTCTCTGAGCTTTCATTCACCATGTCACTCTCCCCCCCCCACCTCCTTCTCCCACCAAGGATTCCTCTTTTTCATGCGTTACAGTTCATCAGCTAACCCACCAAACCCTCATTTTTTTCTCCCACAACCAGATAAGGGATTGATCGCAAATATAAAATGACAGTTGTGATCTTTTCTCCTTCCTCCCCTTCTCTTCTACCTCTCACTCAGAGTCTTCAGATGTGTCAAAAACTATGTCATGCTGAGGGATTGTGGAGTTGTCAGAGAAAGGATGAGAATTTCAGCAATGTCTTCACATGAATCCACTAGGATAATACCATAAGACACTAAAATGCATCTAAAGACAAGATGGAAACAGAAGAAACACCAGGACAAGATGAAAGAAATCCGATGAAAGCCGGACATAGCGGCAACAAGTAAGATAATGGAATGGGATACGGCGTAAGGAGAGGTGACAGTGCCTGAACACAAGGGACATTGTTGCCGTTGCTCAAAGCAACCACTCACCACCTGGGAGTACTGTGTGTATTTGTGTTTGTGAGTATGGCTTGACTGGGAATGTGAGAGACAGTGAAAAAGCAAGACAGAGATCCCCAGAAGAATGAGAGCTGGGAGAGTGGGACGAGGGAACAAGTGACAGTTGGAGAGCAGACGAAGGAGAGACACGTAGAAACAGCCAGCGGGAGCTGAAGCACACAAACAGACACTCTAATGAAGCAAACATAGGCTCCAGGTGTTATTGTCTATTGTTTCAAACAACTAGAAGTCAAGTAATCATCATTTCAGTCACTATTACAAATTTTATCTCAAAAGGTTCAGAGATAATACCAAGTAAATGTCAGAGATACTTGAGAATCCTGGGTAAATAGAAGAAGAAAGATAGGATGGAAAATAATTTAGACATAAAGTGGCTTAAAATGAACCTCCACCCACCCTTGGTTATTTTTCAGCTTTGATTAAACGACGCTCTGTGGGATGTTCAAAGCTTGGGTTATCATCATTAGCCTAGCTTTGTTTTAAACAATCTGCCCACACAATAATTATAACTCAAACTTATATAACATATACACTTATTACCAAAACAATTCCCTCACTCACCAAAGCCTGGAGGTTGCCAGTAGTAGGTACAGACTCCCTAACCTCCAGATGGCCTACAGATTAGTTCAAGAACTGCTTACAGAAAGCTTTGTGGAATGGATTTTCATGGCTGAGCAGCTGCATCCAAACCTTACATCAACCAGGTAAAGTGCAAAGCACTGAAGACATGTTCTTTGGAGTGACGGATAATGCTCCTTTGTCTGGCAAGCTTAGTTCTCCAGGCAGTTGCCAGGACAACTGCACAGGCCTGAATACATTGTGTCAAGCGAGAAGTTGGGTGCAGCGGAGAATATGACGTGGGTCAGTTATTCAGGAGCTGGACTCGACACCTTCGATCCGGAAAAATTAAACTCTTAATGCTTCAGCATGGCAGGATATTTTACACAACTTATAGTTCCCAGCTTTGCATTGAAATTATTTAGTAATGGTCTGCTTCCTGTTCACACATGACTGCACTTTAGTGCACAAAGCAAGGTTCAAAAGGACCACTCTGAACACACATCCTGGCCTCTCGACCTAATGCAACTTTGATTCCATTCCATGAGAGCTACAATCCTCCAACTTTTAGATGCATCCCTTCTCTAACACATCTGAATGAAATGGCTAATTTCCCACTTACAATTACATTCAGCTTTGCAAATGCCCGGTAATTAGCCATTCATTTATTTAATGTGTGATAGAGCAGGGATGCATGTAAAAGTTGGGCACGCCACAATTAAAGTGCAGCATGGAAATCAGACTTTCTCGTCCAACATAATACTCTGACCGCACAAGTATACTTCTGAAATAATGGTTGAGAATGTCAATCAACCCACTATTAAACTATGTAGACAGCTTTCCAGTTTTGTTTCCATTGTTCATTCATATGCTCATCAACTCCCCTGTTTTGAATTCAAACAATCAATGCAAGACACCCCAGTGTTTCCTCATGGTGCTTTCATAAATTCCTGTTTTGGATTTTCCCTAATTTCTAGTTTTTTATTTTTTATCTTGTTAAGTAAATACTGTTTATTTTCACCTCCTTCTGTCACCTCTGGATTTGGGTCCTGGGAAAAGAAAGTCAGACTTGATAAAAAAAAACAAAAAAACCTTCAGAATCCACAACAGGATCTGTCCAACATTGCTCATCCAGCATAACACAAGTCAACTTAAATCTCTGTACTTTGTGGCAGCTATTCTTGCTTATTATTCCATCCTTCTACAGTATATTTTTCTGACCTCTTTACCATTGTGTGGCTTCAGACTTTGATCAAATTCGGTACTGAAAAGTCCTCTTACTGATCTTGCTATAACAACAGTGCAGTTTAAACGTTAACCTGCATTTAGCCTTTTGCTTTAAGGTTATCCAAAACTCAATCCCTGACGGATCTGAATTGTCCCCTTGGCTTCACAATGCTGTTTGTTCGCTATTGTTCCGAACAAATGCCTCAGGCTTTTACAGAACAGCTCCATTTATAGTCAAATTAAAGGACACACAGGTGGACTAATTAGCAGAGTTCTGAAAGGGCCGTGTTTTATGTAGGGAAATAAGAATAAAGAATAAATACAAATGCGCATCACACGTTTCATTTCTGTAACAATTTTTAAAAACATGTATCCAACCATTTTACAATTGCTCATTAGGCATAATGAGTAACCAAAGTTTGTAGTGTTTCAATAAATGTGATAATAAATATGGGACCACTTATGGTAAAATGCATTATTTTTCAGTTTACATAAACAGTTAACATTTAATGTCAAGTATTTCAAATGGTATGTCTTACAGATATACATAAACGGTCAAAGACAAGGCTTTAAACTGTGAAAGGTCACTGTACATCCTTACAAATGATCAACATCTAGCAATACTACCTGCTCTAACATTAAAGGAGGAGTTTTTATATTCTTCTGCAGAATGTTGCACCGCCAGATGTCAGGCTGACATTCAGCTCAACAACTCTTTTCTCTAATAATTCAGCTTTACAACTTAATTAAAATGTAAAAACCAAAAGAGAATTAGCACAACCAATTAAATATTTTCTGACTATCGAATAATTGTTTCATTCGTAATTGTTTAATTATGTGCCTTTCTTGGCCTTTAACTCTCAGCCCCTAAATAAGCAACACAGCTAATTGAATTTGGAGTTTAATTTTAGCAATTGATTATATGGTAAAACAGAGTCCTGAGGCGAGTAAATATTTTAGCTAAGAAGCATAAAGCTTGTGGTAGATCTAATAGGAGCAATAATATTACATCATATTGAATAGATATGATAGCTGCTAACAACTGGCTCATGAGATAGAAAAAAAAGGCTTTGATTTTCTTATGCATACAAAAAAGGTTTGCCATAGCAAGAAGATGCAAATTTGAACAAATGTAGATTGGGAAAAATAAACCCAAACACAAAACACAAAACAGTAAAATTAAAGAAACATGTTAGCAGCTCCAAAGGTTATGGACGTTTACTACTAAACGAGCAGTGGCAAAAAGCTTTTGGTGACCACTTACAGCACTAATCTTTTCAAATGAATTAATAACATTTTCCTTTGTAACACATAACAGTAGCTTCACTGGTTTGCTTCCCCAGTTTTGTGCAGTTCCCAAACTTGTAATTTTCCTCTCAGTGCTAATAATCAGCTTGAGTTGGTCCAGCTGCTTGTATTTTCACTAAAACTAGGAAAATCAGCACATCATCCCACTTCTAAAGTCCTTAAACTGGCTCTCTGTAGCTCAGAGAATGAACTTTAAAATACTTTTTTTTAGTTCATAAGATTACTGAATGGCTTAGCATCATAATGCATTATAAATATATTATAGATTATGTTATTGTTGTATCAACCTTCCAGAGCATTGTTTTTCAACCCTTGTCCTCAATGCTAATATCGTCAAATGGAAAGAAGATGGTACCACAACAAACCTGCCAAGAGGGGGGTGTCCACAAAAACTCCTAACTGGCCAAGGAGGCCATTAGTCAGAGAGGCAAACAGGAAAGGCATGTGGAAAACGTCAAATGTATGGAGGAAGATACTTTGGTCAGATGAGACCAAAATGTTACTTTTTGCCCATCATGGAAGCCACTCCGCCACTCACCACATCTTATCACTCCAAGAACACCATGCTGACAATGAGACTTGGTGGTCTCAGTACCGTGCTGTGAAGATGCTTTTCCATCAGCAGGGATTGTGAGTCAAAGGGAAGATGGATGCTAAATGCATGAAGATATAAGATTGCTGTTCAGCAGTAGAAATCATCCAATTTGAAGGAGCAGGAGCAGTTTTGTCTTGAGGAATGGGCAAAAATACTCATGGCAAGATGTGGCATACTCATATAGAGACCTATCCAAAGTGACTTGCAGCTGTAATTCCTGCAAAAGGGAGTTTCTTCTTGCTGTAGTAACCAGAGAATAAAAATGTCCACCTAAAGCCCTCTTAGAAAATCTTACTGTATTTAAAGTTTAGACTGTGCATGATCTGCATTTGATGAAGCAAAAACCAGCTCATCTGCTTATTTAATCAAAGTCCTACCTATGTAGTGTCATGTGGTTGCCATGGTAACTAACTTGAAAACTAACATATTGCCTTACATGCTCTGCATTACAGCTCTTTAATGTACAAAGCATTTTATGCACCCATATTCCATTTCTAACAATTTATGTGCTATAAAAACACTCCTCTCCATACGCACAAATTACTTGCAATCATTTGTTGTACTATTTTCAATCTGCTACAGTAACTGCAAAGTTATTGTTAAATGTAATGTGCGGTAGATTTTAATAGACCAGGAAAAATGGAAATGTTAAAGCGACAATAACTTGACAAGTTCATAAATGTATTCAGTTGAAAAAACAGTATAAACGGACCTCGCTTTGAGAGAATGCCAAGTTAATGTTCAATGCCTGAAGAAACAACAACATATAAAATCTACCATTTGAACTGTTACCCAAATTATATCCCAGAACTGTTTTTTTTTATGATGAAGTTTTCAAACCAAAGAGGATTTGTACACAAAGATATCTGCACATCTAAAATATCAAAGGAGATTAACAACAATGCCACACCAGAGGGAATTTGGTAGTGCTATTGTTATTCCTGCCATTTTAAAAACACTGCAAATGGTGAAGAAATTATTCCCCTGCTTCAAGTGCACTTTTCATGCACACACGCCTCAGGCTCTTTTCTTTATCTGAGTATTTCAATTCCTCCAACATAAATCTGTTTGGGGTTTTTGTATAAAAAAAATATATCTGTAGAAGGCAGCTTTTTTTACCAGACGGTGTAATGTTTGCACAAATAAATTTGTCAGCACACCCAGCATTCACTCTACCAGTAAAATCTTCCTTGGGCAGGTGGGGGTAAAAATCATTTTACACAGGGCCAAAAGAAGCAATCAACCTTTCCCGATGATGACAGTGAACAAGCCTAAGCACAACACTGACCAATTAGGTCTGAGAACTTGATATAAGTGATCTGAGGTCAAATTTATCAGGGTGACTTTTTATTTTTATACTTTTTCCCTTCGTAATTGTATGAAACTACGGTAGCAGCGTTGCTGAAATCTTCAATTTTTCAATTTTTCCACTTAATATTGGGCAAAAACAGAATTGTTGTGCCTTTCCATTTGAATAACATCACACATAAGGAATGTGTGTCGGGACGTTCTTCATTGACAGTGTTAACAGTATAATTCAGTAACTTATTTTCCCTATTTTTCATTGGTGGTGGTCAGAGAGCCTGGTGGCACTGACTGACTGCATATTGAGTTCATTCGGATTTGTTAGGATTTTGAAATTTTAGTTTTCCAACCACTGGGTTGTTTGGTTAGAAGAAACGCTACCATGACAATTTGGGAGGGTCATCTTTTTTCTGGAATATGAAATCAGACACATCTTAGTAAGCTGACCTATTATTATCTTCAAGTTATTTTTTATTTTAACCTATTTAAATTACATTGACTCAAATCTAGTCCAGTGGCAGCAGGACATCAATGATGCATTACTCTTTGTAGATATTGCCTAAAACTATTCTGATGTTAAACTGTCAGAAAAACAAGAATTCAACATGCAGCAGGAGCAGAATGACACTACATCCAAGAGTTACCATCAAAATGACAATGATGAAAAAGTTGTTAAACGGCATCACTTTCTCTCTGCTGCAGTGTCCGTAAGGACATGATCCAATAATTCAATTTGTGTCAGCTATTTTCTTATGTAGATCTAAACAGGATAACAACAACCAAAACTCACTATATCATTATGATTAGTTGTCAACATAATATTAAAATGGCTGTGATTTACACAATATGGGAAACTAAGGCCTCATGAAAGCTTAATGTTGGCCTGGCGCCTCAAACAAGTGACTTACTTTGCTTATGCCTCGGGCCGGCTGTGGATTCAGACCTATCAACAATCAGTGCCAGAGTGCCAGACTGCAAAATGTCCACAACGCGTGCCAGCTCTGAGGCCGGACATCTATGGCAAGCGTGTTTCATAT
Organism: Gambusia affinis; assembly: GCF_019740435.1. NCBI lineage: Eukaryota > Metazoa > Chordata > Actinopteri > Cyprinodontiformes > Poeciliidae > Gambusia > Gambusia affinis. Next base: position 12,918,581 of record NC_057870.1, read on the forward strand.
GGCTCCACGGCAGGATCAGATTGAGAGCTAACTGGATAATTTTGTTATGGGTAACTAGCTGGCTGCGCATAGAAGCAGGTCCGTGAGAAATGAGGCCAGGGAGCTGGAAGACACTGAGCAGGATTACTGCTGCAAGCCTGACTTTCCTCAAGTCAAGCATTACAGGAGGCAGAGGGATCCTACAGAGAGATAGCTCCATGGCTGGATCAAGCTGTCAACCAGTTAATGGCTGGAGGCAAGTGGCTGGTCAACTAAAATATTCAAAAAGATTGACATCTATTGGGTCCACACTTTTTAAACCTTCAGGCTTTAGCTCCTAAAGAAGCCGTCGGTAATACACCGGAGGCAGCAATGGTTTATAGAAAATGTCCTATGGTACAGCGGGAAACACTTTAAAATACAACATGAAAAAATGACTTTGGTTTGCTGAACAGGGAGCCAAGCATAAAAAGATACAAAAGTGGCAACGGGGAACAAAATATGTTACATAAAGGAAAGGAGCTAGCAGGGGAGTAAACATGGATTCAGAGAGCTAAAAAGTAACAGCAGGTTTATTAACCAAAGGACACTGAGAGACTGACTGACAGGTGGAGAAACAAAAAAAAAACTAAATGGCTTAACAACAAACAGATGGAAGATATCAGGGAAAATTAAAGGCCTAAAGAGGACACAGACGGGAAAAATAAACTAGGCAAGACTCAGGGGGAGAACTTTTAAAAACCAAGATGCAGTCACAGTAGTTCAACTTGAATCATAGGTTTTGGCTTACAGATTCTTTATATATTTTTATTCATAACAAATTTTTTAATATTTGAAGTCAATTTCATCTTAAAATCCACAGGTAAAATATATTTCCAAAATGCCGCAAATGTCTTCCTTTGGCAGATGGTATGCTGTGACCTACCTTAATCTCTGTGCACAGCGGGGTCAGGGCTCTTCTAGTGTGGGATTTTCTTGTCATTTTACTCTAGAGGGAAAGACAAACACTAAATGTAAATCTTTATTGCCCTTCTAATGTGAACAAGACATGCAATACATCCCAGAATCCCTAAATCTAAATAAAATTTAATTCAGTTCAAAAAATAATTTATAGGTTTGATCGGGGTTTTTGTTTTTTTTCTAATCTACTGCTTCAGTCGTCTACTTGTTGCAACAACTTAACAAATGAGATGTTCAGAGTTAAAGTCCGGATTCCCTAAAATAATCTGCTCTTTTGTTAAGAATCACTCAGCGCTGGTGCTCTAACGCCTAATTTAGAGTGTTATAAGACCTGCCAAACTTATAATTCCAATTGAAAGGAAACATAACAAGAACACTAACAATGTGTGAGGTTCAAGGTTCAAAGAAGTTCAAGACAGCAGCAAAGAATAACTAATTTACTTTCTTTAAAATTATGAATAATTGTTGCCATCACATGTTCACATCAAAGAGCAAGAGAGCTCCTCACTGAAGATAAGCGTCTTTATTTTCCAACCTGTTGTTGTGCTCATTACCTGCGTACTGCTGCTGGAAGTCTGAATATTCTCGCTGAAAGAACAGCTTGATGCTGCCACCACCATGTTGCTGTGTTCAGGACAATGTGCAGTTTAGTTAACCACGGCACACAGTGTTTTTCAAGATGAGGCCAAAGAGTTTTGATCTCATCCGACCAAAGCAGATTCCTCCAGATGATCGTTGTGTGCCTCGTGCGGTAAGCACAAAACGGGATTTTTTTCTCTCAAATCGCTACAAAGTAGATTTGATATTTGTGGTTGGAATGTGATTAAATGTGGAAAAACTACACTATGTGCTACTGCAGAGAAAAAGTAACAAAAAAAGTATAAATTTAACTCTTCATTCAAGAGTTAATAATAATGTTACCAACAAAAACAAAGGCTTAATGTGAAGTCTTTAATATTAGTAGGCTATGTATTTTTTTAGATATTTTTTTTAAATGTATGTTTTATACATCATTCTATTGAGATGCTATCTATCTCATTATGAGTATCTTTAATGTTTTTTAATGAGACAGAAAATCGAGCTCGTCCAACTCCTCCCTTACTACTGCTCCCAGTCCAATACAACCAGTCAGAGCCTGGAGGAAGGTCTTAGCGCTGTCAGTTGAATAGTGTACACACTGCTAAATGTGCTAATGGAGAAACATCTCAACATTGTAGGGACACTGTTTATCTGCCGTCATTGGTGGCCATGCTAACTAGCCTGAGCATTCATGCCAGTGTTGACGTTTCCAGTTGAACCTCGGGACCTTGTTGGGAGACACAGGGGAGCTTCTCTCTTCAAGGTTTAAGTAATTCAGGACTTCAGAGTCAACTCCCATCAGCAAAGGTAAAACTGTGTGGACTGGCTGCAGTCCAGACAGGAGACTGTTTTTTATTATTATTTAATAAAGATTGTTTGAATTTATGTCAGTAATAAATATACTGTTTTTGTTGTATAATTGTAAAAAGAGCAAAGCCACAAATAAATCCATATAGACTCCCTGGAATGATGCTAACTATCTTGTCATTGAAAACCGTGTTGCTCACCTTCTTCACTGGGGCAGGGGTGAAGGGTTATGCTGGTATCAAGGGTTAGAGCTGCTGCTGACTGACTCACCTGTTGTCAAGTGTGGTAAAAAGTACAGGGACAAGTTAAACATATGAATATCTTGGTATGTCTTTTCCTTCGTTCATTAAATGCTACTGAAATGGAAGCAAACAGTCTACCCACCTCTCAGAGTAAAACTGTGTTACAAACTCTTGTCTTTTTCTCTCTATTTCTTTGAAAACCTGACTTTATCATTTTTCATGGCGGTATAGTAAATGGCACAGTGGTTGTTGTTTTCTACTGCCTCCTGCAGAACACCGTCACCGTCAAGCGCGCTAAGCAGGAACGAACCATTTCATGTAGATCCAGGGGGGTGGTCAGTGCAAATATGGATGTGTGCTTTTTGGTCTGGGAGTGGTAACATTTCATTTTTACAGCTAAAAACAATTTTTAAAAACACAATAACAGTAACTGACAGGGCCCCATTTATTTCTATTTCTGTAAAAAAGAAAATTGTCCTAACTTTTCCCCCGGCGCCCCTGACTCCTATTGTGGTTGTTTCTGGGAAAGCCGAAGCGTTGATCCACTCGTGAACAGAAAGAAAGGACCCCTAGCGACACAATCATGGGTGACACAATCACGATTGACAGTGCTAAGAACCGCCTCCTGGCTCTGATTGGTTGTTTCTGACCGTCGTATTTCTACAGGTACCAGAGGCTCTTGACTTTTTTCAAGATCATCTGTCTCATAGCAAACATAGTGACAGTTTTAACAAATATGTAAGACATTTTATATATATAAAAGTCAGTTGTAACTTTGATTAAAGCACACATTTGCTTTGATTGAGCACACATAGCTTCTGCTAGGGTTTATTTCCATATGGGATTAATTTTTCTCCAAGATCTTGTATGATGGAAGAAGTCTGACCACTGTTCAATTCTTTCCTTAGAAAATTGCAAATATTCTCAGTGGTGTTTAGGTCTGAACTCTGTGGCCAATTAATGTCACAGTCTGTGAACCACTCATCACAATTTCAACTAACAAAGTTTGCATTGTCATCTGGGGATATCCCCACGTCATTAGTCAAGAAACAATCTATTAATGGAATAACCATTAATTATTCAGTGAAAACAAGATACTGAGTAACCTTCAGTATCTTCAGGTAGTCAGCTGACATCATCATATGAGAATGACCAATTGCAGCAACCCCAGATCATAGAACTGTGTCCACATGCAGCTACAGTAGAGACTAGTCATTTTGGGTACAGTGCTTCAGCTATCTCCCTTCTTACTCTAATGCACCCAACCCTCTGGAACAGAGGAAATCTGGACTCATAAGATCAAATGTCCTTATTTATTGCTCCAGAGTCCAGTGTTTATGCTCCCTTGCAAAAAAATTATATATTTTTTTTTCAGTTAGCTTTTTTGATTAGTGGTCTCTTATGGCTACACAGCTCTTACTTTCACTATTACACACATCCTTCAGTTCGCCAGTCATTTGTCACCAAACATTTAAGTAATCACTGATCACGGTCATTCAGGGTCTTCTTCTGAGCACATTTGTTCCTCTAAAGCAGTGGTCTCAAACTGCATTGATCAAGGTCCAGAGTCTTGCAACTGTTTGATGAGCCCCTTTGTCCTTCACACTTCAACTAATTGGTAAAACTGCCTCACTAGCATGCAGTGAAGCGCTACAGAGCTATGCTAATGATGCTAATGGAGCCAGGTGTGCTGAGGCGGAGCGACATCTATCAGTTGCCGGATACTCAGCCTTGAGGAATGCAGTTTGAGACCACTGCTCTATTTCCTACTATTCTTCCAGATTTAAATAATGCCTTAGATAGTTCTCAACTTAATGATAGTAGCTTCTGCAATCTAATTATATGTTTTCTTTGCTTCATGCATGCTAATAATTTGACTCTTCTTAAACAGACCATATTTTCAATGACCACAGGTTGTTCATGTGGTTGTTAAAGTAAGGGGAAGCTGCTCATTGCATCAGCTAGGGTTAAGTAACTTCCATGAACTATCCATTAGGAAGCTCACAAATATTAGTTCAATTTATGTGTCAATATTTTTTGGCAAGGCAGTAGTACTCAATCTCACATATGTTATGCAGAGTTTCTTTTAAGACTTAAATGGACTGTGTAAATACTTCATCCTATTTATTGTCATGTTTTCTCTTATCTAATCATGAGTTATTTCAATGACATTAGACTTAAATAAGCAAATCTCTAGCTGCTGGTTGATATGAGGACTTTGAATTAAAGGTTGAGGTTTTTTGCAGTAGACTGAGGTTAGAGTCCAGGCCTCTTGGCTGCTGCTTCACTCATTTTCTTTTTTTTTTTCATTTTGTCACCTTTATCCCCAGCTATTGTTAAATAAAGGCCACCGTTATCAGGAAAAAATGTATTTACAAAACTACGAATCCAGATGGGAATTTCTATATCAAACTCACACGCCTTGAACTTTTTCTCCTTAAAACCAAACCAGGTGTAGCACGCAATGAAAATTAGCTATACTAAAGTTATCAGTACAGTGTTTTCATATATTTGTAATCCAAATTGAGTCATAAACAAACAGCACATTTATTTCAAAAGCCTTTAGCAGCTGGCTGTGTTTACCCAACTGATCATTAGCCAGGGTCTCCTCTCATATGTGAACGCTAATTACTGTTTCCTCTCTCTGTGCGACAGAAAGGTTGGCGATGCATTTTTAAGCAGGCTGATACCATCAATTATTCACATGCAGCATTCACAGACGACATGTGTGGTAGTCTTTGCCAGATTTTTTCAGTTTGTTAAAAGTATGTTTGCTTCACGTTGTCATGAAGGTTTACAGGTTTACAGGTATTTGGTGAAGGGGAGAGGAGCGGGGCCGGGTCACAATTTATTGTAGGAGGAAATTAAGCAGGACGATCCCGTAATACGGACAAGAATCTACAAACAGAGCAGTAAATGCACATAATCTGCAATGTTTTGGCAATTCCCCCCCCCCCCCCCCCCTTTTTTTGCTGCTTCCTGCTGGGAAACTCAACAAGCTGTCAGGCTGTAGCAGCAGATGAGCCAACAGCAGACACAGCTCTCCTGTTAGGAAGTGCCACCAAAACTGTCAAATTACAGCTGAAACTCCCACACATCTCCCTGGCTGTTTGATAACAGCTTAAATGACAGTCAGCAAAACCCATGGCACTGGCAATATGCTTAGTGTATTTGATTTGTGACTGTCGGGCATTTGTACGTGCATGTGTGAGTTTTGTTTTTTTTTTCCACTCTGGTTTCCATATAAAAGGCACTCTAATGAGGGACTGTTTGTCTGAGTAAGAGGACATATCAGCAAGGAAACAAATGATCTAATCACTAAATAAATGCTCAAAATTACTCTCACTGCAATGACCAACTCAAGCAAGAACTAATCAAGCTATAATACACGTGTTTGGGGTCTACAGAAAATATATAAGGGACTGAAGATAGCAATAACTAGATTTATGAAAGTGAAAAAAAACCAATATGGGGTTAATTTTTTTGGGGGGCAAGCAATACCTTAGAGGGTTTTTGGGGTGTGTGTGTGTGCTAAATTCACATTTTACCAAAGAGAGCTGAAATGGAACGAGCTATGGTGGATGATTTATACATAAAGAGCATATGGTTACTTCAGTGTCCAATGACCAACAGATGGACTGGCATTGCAAAAAAAAAAAAAAACGTAGAAGGAAGATGTTAATGATTTATTTAGCATAGTAGAAGTCAAACCGTTTTCAGCATTGATAGCATACTACTGCTTTCATGTGTCAGTATTGCTCTCGTTTTGCTGTTTATTTACCACTGTGTTGTCTTAAAATCGTCATTACTCCCATCGTAATACTTATCTAATCTATGCTCTGTCTCCAAACAGTTTAAATTCAAAATGACTGATGTCTTACCACTCTGGAAGTGCCACCAGATCCTTTTTGGGGGATGCTGTCCTCCTCCTTCTATGTCAGTTGAGTCCTAAACCTCTAAAGTGTCTTCTGACCAAAGTTCCTTCCTTTTTCTGAATGCAAGCGGATCTAGCAGAAGAGCCAGATGAATGAAAGAGAGGAATGGCAGGTGTGATGAGAAGGTTGGCTCCAGGAGTCAGAAGCCACAGGTGGGCAAGGCATCCCTCTGCTACTGGAAGCGTGTTGGAGGATAGGGCATGACGTGGCATGTGTGTGTGAGACACTGTCAGTCTTTATTACAAGGCATCTGTGTGTCCATGAGGAAAACTTGGATGAGGATAAAGATTGTCCATTTAGTTACTCTTTCATAACCAGATTAGTGTACACCTTTGGCTAATTGACTGTTTTCACTTGTTTAAATAAATTATGTGAAGTTACATCTATGACTGGGCCTAAAAAATTATTAGAAAAAATATGATTAAAGAAAAAAGTCCAAGGTTTTGTTTATCTCCCGTATGCAAAAAAAAATCTTTCTCCGTTTACTGAGAAATAAAAAATAAATAATAAGCTTAAGCAATTGTGTCCCTTTTTCTCCAATAATGAGGCACTTCTCCTTTAATCTTTCCTCTTGATTTGTCAGTCATCTTCTCAGGAAAGACCTGTTGATGCAGATCCAGTTTCTATCCAGTCCCGATGAGCCGTCTGGTTGATGGAGCGTCACCAGCAGAAGCGCCTGAGTCACATTTACTCTGAGGGGCTGAAGTGTGGGAAACTCAGTGTACTCGTGTGTGTGTGTGCGTGTGTGTGTGTGTGTGTACCACCACAGTGATCCAGAGCCTTTGAGCATCTCACTGTGCCAGGTTGCTAGGTGAGGATGTCACGACGCCCACCCCAATTCCCCCCATGCTTGCACACTCACGGTGCACAGTTTGAAGGGAAGAGGGGTTAATGATAGCAAATAAAGAAAAGTAAACAGCGGGTGGCTAATGAGAGCAAATTTAGATCTGTGCAGCGTTATGAATTAATTAAGAGATCACTTTGACGCCAAAGCAACAGAGGGGAGGAATTGTCTTGTTAGGCAACATTGAGAGGGCCCCAGTTAAGCATCAGATTACTTTAGGGTCCTGAGATGCTTCGTTGCTGCCTGGAAACATAAGCATGACTTTACATTTCATTTAGCTCGTTGGTATCCATTCTGAATAAATACACGCCTCTTTTTACAAAAATGTTCTTTTTACATTCCCAGATTTTCTTGCAACTTTTCTTTCTTTTTTTTTTTTTTTTAAATCATCTCTGTTCCCCCGCATTTTTTATTCTGTTAACCTTTGTCTCACCTTTCATTGTGGCCGGCCTACATTGATGCCACTGTGAGTGCGTGTATCCAATCGTAGGCAGTCACATCAGGTGAAATCTGGTTCTGTTGATTCTACGCCATGACATCATGCAGCCTGGTGCACTCTCATATTTGCTCCCCTAAAGACCTCATGTATTCTAGCTTCATTGTCACGTCTCAACGTTTCAGATCATCAAACAAACTTTAATATTAGAACAAAAATAATAAAAAAAAACCTGATGCAAAAAGTGACTTTCGACTGATTTCATTTAAGTAAAATAAAGTACTCTTTAAATTGCATTTAAAGTAATAGTTTCTAAATAATGATATAAAAAAATTTAATAATTTGAAGATGGGAAACTGTACAAGAACCCATCATGGTCACTGCTTCTTTTATGCTTACACCCATTTAATGTGAATAATTTGATGACAGTCAAAATTACTTTTTAAAATACTCATCACTGAAAACTGTCACTGACCCTGCTTAATTTGCTTGATTTGCTATTTCAACTCAAACTTTGAGTTGATTAACACAATATAGGTAGGTTAACTCTACATATTCTCTGGCTTTAAAGAAGGAAAATTCTTTAAATTCTTAATATTTGGAAAGATGGCTGCTTCTTTTGCTGATCCTAGGTTCAGGTTATTTTACTTTTAATTCATTAAACTGCCTTGCAGACTGAGGAAAGCATTGCCCTGTCTCATTTATTGTAGCTATGAAGTGAGGTGCCTATAGAGTGGCCAGACTCTATAGGCACCTAGGTGCTCTTTCTGGAGAGCACTGATTATCTTGACTTTGTAATCACAATGTGTCTCTCGGCTTGATTTCTTTTAACAGGCCATTTTGTTTCGCTGGAGGGATTAGCCTCGTTGGAGACTGAAGCTTACATGATTGCACCCATGATAATCATCATTTTCATAGTCATCATTGTGATGATCCTCACACACTGATGGCTTTATGCTCAGATGAACATTGCATTGCCCCCATGACAACAGATTTAGCCAATGGATGGTAGCGTATAAAAGCTTTTGGAAGGATCCTCCAAAGTAATCCAAAACAGTAAAAATGTTGAGAGCATCATATTTGAGCATTATTACGGTAAAAGCTTACAAAAGGTTCTTTGCGGCAAAGCTAAAGTTAATTAAAGCACCTTTTAATCTTTTCCTGCACACACAAATGTAGCACAAATCATTTAAGACCCACTGAGATGAAGTTCGGCTTTAGACATTCCACGCTGAGGTTTAGCTTCTGAAAATCAAACGGACCCAAAACCAAATGCCCAACGTGTTGCGGGATATTAAATTAGTCCATGATTAAAACACAGGGCAAGTATTTCTGGTAAAACGTAACTGTGTCATAATCCTCTTTTTATTGAATCTCTCAGGGTGCGATTAGCCCGTGTCATGCTGTGTGGAAAGTGCAGAGCACATTTTCTGTAATAGTGGTGTCTGGGCCAAGGCTGTTATGTGTCATAGCCATACCTCTTCATCTACAGGTAGATAAGGTTAATTCACTGTCTAATGGGCCAGGGGACTGACGATCCATATGATGTTAAAGGGTAATTGCCTAAGTCTAAGTGGAGTGGTGAATGTGTGTGTGGTAACTACAAGCTGTTGTGGGCAGTGGAAGAAGTGCCAATCTCAGAGTCAGAATCACAGATATTGCCGCCATACGGTCAATTGAAATTATGGACATCATTAAAAGGTGACCTCCACCGCTCCCTTAGCCCTCCGCGTCGTATGGCAGGAGAGGCTTCCCCAAGCATTTCTTTTCTCCGTCTGATCATCTCTGACACCTTGTAGGTGATTTTTTTTTTTTGTTGTTGTTCACATTTCATCTGACACCTGAGCTGTCCAGAACACTTTGCGAGAGTGAAGTCACTGAGCAGAGACGAGACCAAGGAAGGACATGTAAATCAAAGGCTCCAACTAACACATATGTCTTGTGCGTGGCAGAGTTAAACTGACATAGAGCACACTGAAGATTTACATTACTCCTCCGGGCTGTAGGGACACAGGGAGAGCAGTAGTCATGGAGACGAGCCCCTACACGGCTGTCAGACCTGCTTAATTATTCAGGACCACCATCACTGAACATCAGCAGGGCATCAACTGCATCCACTAAAAAGACTGAAAGACAACTGCAGTGTCTACAATTTAAGCTATGCTAGCCTTGTTAGCACACGCTAATAAGTGCTGCCAAAACTTTTGCTAAAGCTACCGTCAATGATTTATCAAAGTCTTTGTACTGAGATTCTTGTGTGAGATTAGATTACTCTTCTCGGCAAAATAGGTTAATCTTAGGATTTCTCTGTTTGGCTTCATCCATCTTCCCATGAGCTTCCCTATAAATACTAAAGAAATGCATCCAGACGGCATAGTCCATGTGAGGGTTTTCCCAGTGTACTAAGGTTTCTTCAAACCTACTGGATTAAAAACAGATATATGAATTATTTTCTTATAAAAATTTCTAAAGCATATAGAGTTAGAATGCATACACTTAACCTGCCAGACTGCTGAAAAAATGTTACACTTTGAGACATTGTTGATGCTTCTTGTTTCACAAACAGAAGCAGAAACCCCAAGTATCGATTAATTATGTGAAGATAATAAAAGATAAAATACACACACACAAAAAAAATCTACTATTTTGCAAAGAAGAACATGTTGCCATAGATATAGTCTTTGCATGATAACGAATACTGTGTAACGCTAAAGGCTTCCACCCACACAGGTCCCCAGTGTCATATTTTTAGCCTTGGCATTCCTCTAAATGTATTTTGCATGGTTCAAAACTCTTAGTATTGCATAATTAAAACTGAGCTGTAACAAGTATATTCCGTCCCTCTATGTGGCATAAAGACAAGAGTATGGAAGAACAGCAATAGTAACACTTTTCTAAAGTTTTAAGACGTGCCTGGCATTCGAAGACCTAAATAAGATGTCATTGATCCTCAAAGACACCAATGACATCCCCTGAAGTCATTGAGCGTCAGGGGTGGGGGAAGCAATTGTCCAAGCAAATCAAAAACATAAAAAAACAATAAGGCTAGAAAAAAGGGGAAGCAAGAGATTTTATGAGGACTGGGGATTCTATGCATGAGTTGGTTTTGAGCAGGCACTCTGTCTTCCTCCCACTCTGAAAAAACCTCCTGGAGACGCTAAACAGGATGAGGCAGTTATAGAAAATAGACTGAGAAACTAAGTGGATACTGTTGTCATTGTGAAACTAAGCGAAAAAGTATATAAAATCCCAATTTTCTTCCCTGTAAATAAATAATTTAGCAACCACGTAACGTATAAGTTTCCCTTTGTAGTTTGATGAATAATCTACATAGATGATAATCTTATCTATGTCTCTCATATTTTGATTTCTTATTTTCTGAAGATACCATCTTTTGTGCAAACCCGATTGATCATGGTTCTAATCTCTGTTTGAGGTTGTCTAACTAAATAACTGAATGGCCCCTGAATTCAGTGATGATGCTGTGGAGAAATCTAAAGTAGAGTTAGGTTGTATAAAGATATCCAACTATGACACCGCTGCAAACCTACCAAGATAATTCTGTGTAGCTGACAATAGCATGTAGCTGAAACATGTTATTTTTTTGCCCACATTAAAACCTTGAGTTTTTACATTTTCTGCAGTTCTTCAGAACAGGGCACCCATTCATTTTTGCCCCCTTTTTTTTTTTTTTGACATTGGAGTTGTGCGCACTACTTTCCTCTTCTCCCACTCCTCTGACTGACATTGAACAATTTCAAACATTTCAGTCTACAGATGTACAAAATTGAGGAGCACCATCATAGGCTAACCCTTGCCCTAGGATATTGTTTGCATCTTAAACACAATACAGACAACAAATGATTGCACAATTCTTTTATTTTGTAAAATGTGACCAGCTTACAAAATTGTGTTGGCTCTGCTTGTTGTTCTCTTCTGTGAAGGCATCGATTCTGATGGCTTGTTAGTTACTTCATGTTAATATGAAGGATTACCAGGTATTACGTGTTATTTGTTTTTACCATCAGGTGTTTTTCCAAAACCTTATAAAGACAAGCTGATTATGGGACGTTCCAATTGAAATCCGCTGCCTTGGGGTGTTTCTTTGCAGAAGCAGAAGGCAAGCCAAACAATTTAATTACACCACCGTTACAATAATAGATTTGGATTAGACTGCTTGTAATTTTGCCATGGTGATTGAACTCCCATTAATGGAGGTTTGTCTTGTAGGAGGAGCTTCCAGTGTAAAAGTCTGGAGTAGAATCTCCTGCATGAAGGCTGTCCAGTTTAAGCCTCAAGTGCTTAAAACTCTACAGACATGGGCCTAATTCCTTCTCTTAGTCTGGATATAAATTAGGTTGATTTTATTTTAATTGTTGCTCTGATATTTGCTCAACAGGTACAACTCTGTGTTGGAAGGCATCAAAACGCAGGAACATGACTTCTTTCGATTGCAAAAATACCAAAACTATTACAGTGTGGAATGGCAGAGGAAAGTAACCAGCAACTCTTTTAGCAGGTACTGGCAACCAAAACACATGTTACTAAAAAATTGCAAATGTTTATTCAACTGACAATTTTATAACAAAAGCAGATTCTTTTTCTTTTTTATGTCAAAATATTTTTTTAAACTTACAATAATTCATCAAGAGACAAAAAGAAAAAGGACAGCCAATACAGCACTGACTATAAATTCTACAGTACAAGTACAGAATCCTATTTACAGTTTCTTTACTTAGAAAGAATGAAAAATATTTAGTTCGTGCACCTTAAAGTATCAGCTGAACAAAAGCTGAGTAATAGAAATGTCTCCCATTTTTCTGCTCTTTAACAGTACAGTGGTTAAAAGGCAACAAGGTTATTATTGTACTACGACTCTCACAATCAGCCATGAACAAATACTTCTCGACGCTCAGTGGGGGAGCCCTGCTCACATCCATACACACGATAAAGAATACATCGTCCTTAAGTACAACTGTATATAACTCTCAGCAGGTACAAGATTTGTATGCATTTTCTGCTCACTACGACTGCACAGTACGGCGCACATTTTAATTAAATGTCACCATTCTGGTAATAATGCACAAAAGAAGGTAATGAATGAGGCAGACAACAGGTAACACATTCAGTTATGTTCAGAAAACAATGAAGAAAAGTAACATCTCTTTTTGTGCTGTGAATAAGGCGAAGTCCTTCGGAGATCATAATTGAGAAAAGATAAATAAAAAATGAAAGACGCTCCAGTAAATCCACATAGGAATCCAAACAAAGGTGCTCAAAATCTAAAGTCTTTCAGCTGCACAACGATCAGAGGAGGTTTTCCAGTTAAGAATCAGGTAGAAACACAGCCTGATTCATTCTTACTGCACATTATTGAGTTGCTTTGAACTAATGACAAATGTGAATAGAATCATTATTTTCCATGGTTTTCTATATGCTGGGATCACTAACCCACTGACTCCTATTTCCTACACTACAGGTTCTAACCTGGCCTAACCTTGTAACTCTCAGACATTTCATTTTCAGTTTTAATTAAAGTAAAATTTCCAGTACAACCCAATTTATTTTTAGACCTAATCCATTATGTTGTTTGTATTCTGCTTTCATTGACTTCCTACCAATATCATTTTCATTAGCTTTCAATCTAATTATTGGCAATAATTGACTCATTTCTATGTTTACTGTGGTACAAGATAACCAAGAGAGTCACTTAATTAAAGCTTTGACAGATTTATAAAGCAAAAGTGCATTGACTTTTTAAAAGGCCCTAAAGGAGGCCAACACAAACACACATCCAAGTATACATCACAAAAAAATTATTTACCCCGCTCATATTATCACTCCTTATTCCCAGTCAATATATTTAAACATACTTGCCACTGTTAATAAATTAAGAGTTCAGCAGTTCACATTCAGCAACTGGCTGCGTGTTTGTGTATTTGTGTGCAAGAATTTTTTTTTTTGGGGGGGGCTTGGTAAGTTGTACAGTTCACATTGATTATTGCTGCCCTGTGGCTTTTTTGAGAAGTTCCAGGTCTTTGCTTTTTTGAGCTGCAGGCGGCACACACCCATAAGTCTCCAAAGCCAAGGGCAGGTAGCGCTCCTGAAGCCTCAACACGCTGCCCTCTTGCCCAGTTCGTAGTGAAATCCATGAAGGAGGCGAAGACGCTCCCAGAAATCCCCACATTGCCAAACTTTCTGTTGTGAGAGGCAGCAAAAAAAAAAGATTAGCTGGTGACCAGAATCAGACTATATTTCCTCAACAGAAGGTCGTAAGCTCAAAATCGCAACTTTAATGTTGTACTAAAAATAACGTTCTTTGAAGTAGACACTGGGGAAAGACAGCTAAAAGTAACCTATTGTCAGTATCAGTGTGTGTTTAAAATCTACACTCACTCATACTGATATTAAGTACATGTTCACTTACATAGTAAACACCTTTGCCCTCTCTCCAGTCTTAGTGCTCTACAACCATTTTCTTACTCTTTTCTACTCGGTTTCTTCATTTCCTTTTGCTCAACCTAATTTTACTTTATCTCTGAGCTAGAAATGTTCCCAGATTTAGTTCACAGATCTGGTCCCCTTACCCTGGTTGGCTTTAGGGTAAGCCCACAGAGACTGCTGTTTTTGTATTGCTCGCTATGCTAACATTACTAATTGCTAATACAAGGTGCCACGGATAATTTAAGACACCACATCTGTGGCTTTAAGTTTAGTAAAACTACATATCACACATCTCTAGAAAGCACTGCTTGTGTTTTTCTTTTACCTTTACTGTGCAGTTCAGCAGCTTTGGCAAAGCCAAAAGAGACCAGATGTGGAGCCAGATCAACCAGACCTTCAGGCTGACCTCGTGTTGCCATCAGAACTATTGACCTGGAGACAAACAGGTATGTGCATTACGCAACATTCTGCAGTTTTTTTAAAATGAGGAACAAATTGTCAACTCTTTCAATTGTTTTCTCTTTCTTTCTTTTTTTTTTTTTTTTTACACAAACGCACCGCTTTGGGATTCCTGTTTCTAGATACTGTTTCATCTTGGTGTCCACCTTCATGAATGAAGCTTTCTTGATAACCTTTCCAGAACAGGCATCCACTGAGACCAGGAAAAATCCAGACTTAGTAAAAGGTATGATGACCTCATTCACCTGAACGGGAAAAGAAAACATTTACAACAGGCGAAACTCTAAATTTGTAATATATATATAGAAAGGGTTTAAAGTGCTTTAATAGTGCTGGAAGCTCACAGTGATAAAAGAGGCATTATCTCCAGTTTTTTCTTCTTCGCCGCTTAAAGACTTCACTTGTGTGTGAAGGTAAGGCATCCACGGCTCACTAGAAAACACAATCTGAAACAACAGCGCAACACATGATCAACAGATTTGGCTTGAGCTTAATGTTAATGTTGAAATACAATGAAACAAACCTCCTTAGCACCACAGTCTTTGCAAGGCTTCGTGCTTGGAGCAGGCAGAGGCACCACTGCCGATGGTGCCTTTGAGTACTTGGGGTAGGCTTTAGATGTACAGTTGCAGGTCTGTTTGGACGATGTAGTGGCTGTGACTTTTACCCTTTCACAGCCTTTTGTTGAACAGTAGCTGTGGCCGTCCCGTCCATGTCGGGCTTGGAGGTAGAGCCACAGTAAGCTGGGAATAATTGCACAAAGCGCAGCAGGAAGAAGCGGTTCAATAAGCTTTTAGAAACCTGGAGCCTCGGAGACAGGTACAATGAAAACTGATGTGGCGGACTGTCAGAAAGTTGACCTTTATGGGTGAACGTTTATCAGTATTAACCAAACATCAGCAGATCTCCTGACCTCTTCATCAGTTTATAATATTTCAACATTATAAACGTCATATTTGGAGTTCCTCACCCAACAGGTTGGTCAAAGAAGTACTTCCTTTCTGTTGGCTTGGCCTCCAGCTGGGCCAGCGAAGACACAGGGCCGTAATCAGTCATGTCTACAAACGTATTTTTTTGTCTGTCGTTGATGTCGCTCATGATCTGAAACGTGGTGTCTGATGAGTAACAGAGTCCAACCAGAATCCGGTCTTCTCTGAACAAGAAGACAGAGATAATGCACACTTAAAAACTAGATGAATTCATTTTACTGTTGTACTTTACCAATTGTACAAGATAGAAATGCATAATATGTCGTCACTAACATCAGTATTGGCCAATATTAAAAACCAATATTTATTTGCATCTTGTCGTTTGTTTCCAGAAGTGGGGTGGAGGAGATGAGTCATGTGTTATTCATTTGGTCATGTGACAATGATAGAGATGCAGCACAGGATCACATGAATATGCTTGGATCCAAACATTTCCTCAGCTGTATGTTTTGTCCCGGAAGGTGAAGCTCCACGCCACATTCTTTTGCAGCCTCCAGCAAGTTTTCCTCTCGTGTTGCCGTGTATTTAGCTCCATTATTGTGCCGTTAATTCTTTCCTGATTGTCTTATGAATGTAGTTCAGGTGTAAGGCTACCACAAATGCAGGGCAGAGTTTTGGTCATTTTTATTTTACAAAAGTTTTAAAAACCAAGCATTGTTTTCCTTCCAATTCCCAATTATGTGCTTTTTTTGTTTCTTTCCCCCCCCAAAACTACACTGACATTTTAGGTTGCAATGTGCCAAAACGTAAAGAGGTTCAAGGATCTGCACACTTTTGCCATCCACTGTATTTGCATGTGACATTATAAATATGTAATGACTACTAAAATCAACTAGTTGTATCTACTCACTTATCGAAATTGATGAGGGAGAGGACAACCTCTCTGGGTGCAGGTCCATTCCAGTGCAGAGTGTAGCTCTTGCCCATCATCAGGATCGGCTGATACTGCTGAGACGACGCCCCCTGGCTGTTAATCCCCCTCAGTACCAGAGGCGTTTCAGGGTATTCATCTCTGTTGATGGACAAACTCAAGCTAGAGGCTCCCGATGTTTGAATATACACCTGACGGAATAAAAGGTTATAACCAGGAAGAAACAAAGGGAAGGACAGAACTACCCAGACTCTGCTCCGCAGTACCTGAGAGTAGCGTCCGCTGCAGATCACGCCATTCCAACGGGATATTTTCACACAGTCAGGATGCTGGATTAGGTAATTATCTGCTCGGCCGACATAGGCATCGCTGTAACCTGTGACTGACCCGTCCACATCGTGAAAGATTGAGTTTTTGTCCCCATCAAGGTCGTTTTCCTCAAACCACTGTCCAGGACGGCCAAAGAACGCTCGAAGAGCCACCTGAGGGTATAATTAGTGAGGAGTGACGTGAATGCTATGAAATAACTAAATTACTGCAACACACTTTCACTTCAATCCAGCTTTCCATCCTTATAAAGAACTTCCCAGATTGTTCTTCCTGATTTTATTTTACAACATTTTTCAAATAAATCTAAATCTCAGTTTAATTGCTGTACTTTATAACATTTCTATTCACACTGAAAATATCTCACGAACTTCATCAAAACAAGAAATAATGTCTTTGAGTATGAAATAACATCTCATTTATATACTGGTGAAGTTTTCCAAGAGATAAAGTGAAATCAGACAAGGATACTCAAAATTTCCTACTGCACTAAACAATGTAACCAGAAGAGGGCATCAGTCTTTTACAAGTGTTTTTTTCCCCCCCCACTGACAAATTAGAGGATAGATGGACGAAGTAGATCCCAATCCATTTCTACAAAAACACTGATCTTTTCAAATTATGATGCTTCAGGGGAATGAAGGGATGGGCAAGAATAACTAGGACAAATCTCATTCTGATCTATTGTGAAGTGGAATAAACCTACGTATCTTAATCTCTTCCTTCCTTTTGTGCTATTTTCATTTTGGGTAAAACAAAATGTAAAAAAAAAAAATAAAAAATACAAGGAAGAACTCAAAAGGAGGTCCAGCAGCGTCACAAGATCATGCAGCAGTACTTCATGATCCCAGTTACCCTGAACCTGCAGTCAGACCTGAAGTTCCTCTGTGGGACAATACTGGATATTTATATTATATTTTATTACTGTACAGAAATGAAGTCTTGACATTTCTATACAATAACATATAGAAGCTTCATTTCTATACATCAGAAATGTGGTTTCTAATGTGTTACATTAGACTCACAAACAGCTTTACAAGCCCCTCAGTCTTAGTTTGAACTTCTCCAGTCTGATGTACAGCACCCTTCAGAATAACGTAGGCCACTTGAACTTGTCATATTAGAACCACAAGCTACACTAACACAAAGCACAAAACTACAACATATTTTATTGGGATTGTATGTTGCAGGCCAACACAAAAATCGCTGAATTTTGAAGTTGAATAAAAAAAAGATGCATGATTTTTATAATGTTTTACAAAAAAAGGGTGAAAAGTGTACTATGTATATAGCCTCTTTACTCTGACACCCCTAAATGAATTCCAGTATACCACAAATTTCAGCCTTCAGATGTGCAAAGCACTTAAAGATACACTGATTTGTAAACCTCACAATTAAAAACTTCTTTGTGTGGATCCATCACACAAAAACTCTATGAAAATGCCGGGTTTGCTGTTGCCACATTACAAAATTTGTAAATGTTTAGAGGGATTTTTTTGCAAAGCATCTTCTGGCAGTTCATGTCAGAAAATATAATAAAAACCACGATCAGCCTGTAAACCAAGTCGTCAGATTACCTCAGACAAAACTAATTCAAAAGATATCTGCTCACATTGGGGTGGAAGCTGAGCCGGGACAGGTTGTTTCGTGGGGTCAGTTGCCACGTGTTCTTCAAGTTGAAGCCCACAGCACTGGTGTAACGCTCCGGTGTGGGGACGAATGCTCGAAACGTGCTCTGTGTGAGACGCACTGGACCATCATAGATCTGGAAACCTCGGATTGGGAACGTCCTGTAGGAGACATTGAGATGGAAACGACCACAGACCAATGAAAAGAATAGAAGAGGTCTCAAAATTAAGACCAATTTTAGTTTAACTAAAAAATTCATCTTTTTTTTTTTTTTTTTGTGACATCTCTCACAAATGAGCACACCAGAAAAAGATTTCCAGTGTATTCTGGATGCTTAGAAAACTGCTCCAGTTGTTCCCGCTGATTACAAAATAATGTTTTTGGAAATAAAAAAAAAGTGATTTAATTCCATAGACCTTGTTTATGATGTTCCTGCTTTGTAATAAATAAAGGCAGTGAATCATAGAAACAGAAAACAATGACGTTGTGTTCTCAAAAGACAAATAAGGCTCATGGGTTTTCAAATAACTGTGCAACAGCAAGTTCAGTCTATAGACATTTCTGCAATGGAAAACAATCTGTGCTTATAAACAAACCATGTTACATAAACGCCACTGATTTGAAAAACATATCTGAATATGATTTGATCCCCAACAACATAATGTCTTAAAGAGTCTGTATTACTGTTCTTAAGATCTAAATGTCACCACCACGTTTTTTTTTTTTTTTCATAAACTACCGAAAATACCATGAGGGAAACGAGTCACACAGAACTTCCTTTCACAGGTTCATCTACGGGGAAAAGTGGCTGTGACACCCTCATGAGTCAATCTCACCAGCTCCTGCCTGCACACTGGCTACGAATGAGTTCTCTCCTCCATAATTCATTTAAACTCCATTTTCTTGACCTTACTTGTTTCGTGGCAGTGTCCGCATCTCTCCGTCAATCCCTCCAACCCCCCAGTATTTATTCTGCCCTCCATTGGTTCCTCTGTTCCGGCTCTCACCAACAAACAGAGACTGCGTCACCTCTTGGCTGGAGCCTTCGTCTTTAGGGTAGCTCCCGTCACTGCAGAAATTATGCATTGTTATGTGATGTGTTTAAAAATGCTTGATAATTCATCTTTTAAGCACAAGAAAAAAAGTGGTGTTTGAAAAGGTGATTTAACAGCAGGAGAAAAGGGGTAAAAATGAGTGAAATGATGTTTACAGCTAAGAAAACAAGGGATGATGCACAGGAACACACCTGGCAAAAGACAGACCCACGCCATTGTCTGCAAAGCTGTAAGACAATGTAGAAAAATCATACAGTTATTTTAAAATCCTGAGGCAGTTTGATGATCTGAAAATGTAAAATAAGTGAAAATAGCAACATGAAGGGGAACTCTCAATTTTAATTTCAATGTTATCGGGCAGTGATAACATTACAATGTAAAAATTAACCAGTTATCCCTTAAAAAGCTTCTCAGCAGTTCAAACACTGAAAAATCTGAGTTTTATTCCTGTTCACAGAATGCATCAAATTGAAAATCCCTTTTTCTCTCTGAAAGGCTCAACAAACTGAATGTTCTTTGATGCAGCTTGTGTTGAGTTTAGAGAAAATCAGATAAAAAAATTAAGGGCAAATGCTTTGATGCATAGTCCGATAAAAATAAAAAAAGTGATTTTATTTATTTTTTTTTTTTTTCATTTTCCATTGGATTAAAAAAAGGAACCAGCAGCACATGTCTACATTTTAAGGTGCGTGTTTATTTTTTCCTAATATTTCAATCGCTGAACTGAAATAAAGTTTACAAAAACGAGCTTCCACATGCTGTTGTCATCGGCAGGTCAGACTTTAAAGGAAGCAATAAAAAGGTGGACCTGTGCCTCTCTAACAGAAATTTGCACAAAATCTGATGTTAAGAACATTTATAGACTTAAAAATTATGACTAAATTAAATTATCTAAATAAACAAATATAATCCTACATTCTTTTGCTCTTCGCAGGAAACCTCCGGCCCTTAGTTTATCTGGTGCGCATGCTTGTCTGACTAAAACAATCAGATTGTCTCACCCAGAGTTCTGGATGATGATGTCTCCGCCTCGTATCCATGCTCCCAAGTCATTGTTCTTGAAGGAAATGAGAGTATCGATGACGGCTGCCACACGAGGTTGACTGGGGTCAGCGTTCTGGTGGGGTCGGAATCTGACAAAGAGAAAATAAAAAATAAATAACTACTATTATTGTACCTCTTTTTTTCCACCAATTACCTTTTCAAATCCAGACTGATTTTCATTATATAACAATCAAAAAAAACAAAAACAAAAAAAACATGTCCCCCTCTTTTGTATGTTGAAAACTGATCTCAAGATTTAAAACCCTCCTCTCCATACTTCTGCTGTGTATGTGTTTGTGTGGAGCAGCCAGCAGTCTCAGTGGACACGTAAGATTTTTCTCCCATCGAGCCGGGGGCTGTATTTGGATAGGGAGCAGAGTGGAAACTCGGTCTGTAAAGCCTTGTTTTCTCTGTCAACACAAACTTGACAGGCATCCCACTAAAACGCATCAACGCAGTATAAAGTCGTACGCCACCTTTCTCAGGCAACGGCCGTCTGCAAGTACATCTCCAGCAGGCGACTATCAATAACTTTTTTCATAAGCATTAATTAGTTGTGGCACAAAACAAACATATTAGTAAGCCACAAATTCCTTCATATTTACACAGTGTAATTGCACATCACGATGTATGCGATAACAAACCACTGACCATTCAACAGTGTGAGGCTATAAGTTGTCTATACATAGAATATTTTGAGAATGTGACTAATTCATCAAGACTTAAAAATAATAATAATGAAAAAAAAAATCAATGTTGCCATGTTGGTACTATTAGTATTAAGTACTGAATTATGTACTGAAAACTGTTTTGTTTTCAGAATCTGAATTAGCTACTCCAGCCCCAACTGGTGAGAGGCTGGTCAGAAACTTAAAATTACCACAATTTTCTCATCAGTGAATGCAATACCAAACCACATCACCAACAATAGTCTTCACTTTCTGAGGTTGTTACTGATGCCATTTTAGCATCAGTGAGGGTTTTAAAAATGAGATCATCGGAACAGGCATGCAAAAGGGCAACCTCTTTTCGACATGTTGCAACATATTTGAGATTTATTCAGGGCACAAACGGGAGTTAGACTTTCAGCAATAACAAGAAGGCTGAACTGGGTACAACACTGAACTCCCCATGCATTACGCTAAATGTGGAAATGTTAGCCTTTCAGAAATCTCAAGGTTAAGGGACGGAGCTACCTTTTCCACATGGAATATAAACAGACAGACCATTATCTTTGTAATGCTGGCCACAGTAACAGGGCTAACCATTAATACAAGACTGCAATATATTTTTTTAATGTTTAACATCTACATCTCACTTACACACAGAGTCTTAATTTAAGCTAAATCTATTGCTGATAATTTATCCTCTTATTGGAATTGGTTACAATTGGTATTGGCAGGTCAAAGCTTTACCAAAACCACAGATCTAAAATCTCACACACAATTCTAATCTGTGCATACTTAAGAAAAAAACATTTTAATTAATGAATTCTAGATAACAAATGCAAAGAATACACAGCTTGCCATAAAAAATCATCTCGCCGACACGTACACACCTGGCGTTGTTGTCTAAACACAGGTATTCCCGAGGATCAGCAGCACTGGCGTTGGTAGTCTTCACTCCTTTATCAATGAACAATCCAGCCTAAGAAGATCATAGTATGATTTTTTTTTTCTCCCCGAAACTAAGGTTAAATGTGAAGAATTATCTTGAACAGAATGAATATGCTGCATTAGTGAAAGAGGTGAAAAATGGGGGGGAAAAATAAGAACTAGACAAACAGAATCTGACAGGAAATAAAAATGAAGGAAAATTCTCAAATTAAAATAATTTATTATCTCCATGAAAAGCATTTAGAAAGGTTTACATGCTTAAAATGTGACTTAAAAGATAAATGTGTAATATATGGCAAATGTAATATATCACTGGGTGTCTTGTGCACATGGAAACTTGTGCTGTGAGCTGAAATAAGTGAGGTTTGGTCTTTAACCGCAGGGCTCCTTCCTCTATTGGAGGCTGCTGCAGTCAGACTGGATAAAGAGCTCACAGTTCACCTGCCCGACTTCTGTCATCACACAACAGAGCTCCATTGTAGCACCCCTTGCATGTCCGTCTGTGTCCATGTGTGTTTCCATGCATACATTTTGGCAAGAATCAAGTAGTCATGCAAGGAATTGTGTTTATTCAAAATAAAGTTGGATTTTTTTTTTTTTCTTTTCTCTATGAAACACAGAAGCAGAAATGAATGGATCTGGAGACTTGTGGTGCAATAAAGAGTTAGTAGAATAAGGAATAGCAAGGATACCTTAAAGTTGGAGTGCACACGGTTGTTGTAAAAAATTCCAAGAGGAGTTAGCTCTGCCTTGGTCTCTGGTACCAGCCCATGAGAGTCTCCAGTGGAAGAGCTGTGGAACACAAGCCATATTCCAGCATCCTGGGACAGGAAGGAAGAACAGAGAAATAAGTGATAATAGACACGCTTATACTGCAGCAGAGGAATTGTTATATAGACAACAGCAAAAATATACAGACTATGAGATACTAGGAGCAGAGGACGTGATACCCTAGTTTCCTGTTAGCTACCCAGCAAGGAAAGCTATGTTTAAGGGTTAAGGTTTGCACTTCAAATAAACTGTCAACCAAATGCTAAAATAAAATTTATAAGCCCCTTTTTATACTTTCACATATGAAAGGTCTTACAAAGTTATTCCTTTTCTCTATAAGTGCATAAGTCCTGTTTTATTGAAGGATCACCCAGTTATGAGCAACAAAATCTTTCATTTTACGTCGTATTAAAGTTCGGGAACAACAAAGCCAATGGATTGGCTTGTAATGAACATAATTTACTAGATTATTAAAGGGGTTCACATTTTAGTGAACTCCTTTTCCTGGAGCTTTTTAATTATTTCTGAGAGATTCGTTTAAAGCTTCCTTCTCCAGTTAAATCTCTTGTTGCTACCTGAGAGCCAGCAGCTGCATTGCTGATGAGGTTGTTGTTGGGGTTAGCGATCCAGAATGTTGAGACTGCCCTGAAAAGCAAACAATGCACAGACACACACACACACGCACACAGCACAGTTACACACACATGGTGATGTTAAAAAGAAAGCACAGACTCTGATCTCTGAACGTAAGCTTATGAGTTACAAAGAATCCTGCAGTCTTCTCCAATTCTCTCAATAATCCAATATCAACCATGAACAGACCAACTCTGCCAAGACTCACAACACCCAGGGACAGATTCTTGGAGGCAGGCCTTTCTATTTCCACACAGAAGGACTTTTCAGGTTCCCGTTATGACAAAAAACCCCACACAGTGAGAGGAGGTTATTGTTGTTTCATGAAACCATCCTACGAGTATCGGTCTGTCCCAACTAGCACTAAATATACCGCTTTCTATTTTCTCTCAAAATGGACTACACTTCCCTAAAATTATAGTTCCTGGTTTTAATAAGCATGACTTGACTAAAACAACTACTTGTAATAAAAACGCATCGTAAAAGAATTTACGTCTCATGCTACCACAAACTTCGCTATGTTTTATAGGGAGCTTATGTAAACTGATACAAAATAGTTGATTGTTGTGAAGTGGAGAAAAAAAAAAGACACCTCAATGTTAGTATGAAAAGAGCAGAATAGATCTGTACTTAGAACTCTTAATTCTGATAAGAGTCAGACTAATTGTGTTCAGAATTTACCCCAATTTTGAATATAGACAATATGCGGCAGTCAAAAGGCCCTTTGTAACTTTGTAAGGATCTGAAGATATACACAGCACAGGAGGGAAAATCTTTTGACCGAAAAACTATTTGTTGTGGCTGAAGAGTGGCAGGAGGAAAGGAATTGGCAAAAAGAAAAGCAGTAAACCAGAAATGCCATTCAAAGTTGGGCAATTAGGGGAGACAATAACCAGACAGAGACCAGCATTGGTCAGAAGAAACCAAAACTGAACTTTTTAGTCTACATGCAAAATGCTATTTGGAGGAAAACACTGCACATCACCCTGAACACACCATCCCCATTGTGAAATATGGTGGTGGAAGAATCAAGCTGTGAGGCTTCAGAGTTGGAAGCTGGTCAGAGATAATGAACAGATGGAGCTAAAAACAGGGCGATTCGGTGGAAAACATGTTAAGAGGACGGTAACACCTTGAGACTGTCAGTATGAGAAGGAGCCTTAAAACCCTAAACATACAGCCAACCAGTTTAAAATGGCTAAACCCACTTGCAAAAAAGAATAGGAAAAAGGCACAGATGGAAGAAACCCAAAAGATGTGCAGCTGTAGTTCCACTGAAAACATGGCCTAAACGGCATCGACTGAGGTGTGATGAACACAAAAGAATTTCACACTCTGATCTTTTTAAGAGAAACTTCTTAGGATCTAGCTTTGTGTTGGTCTGTCACATAAAATTTCAATAAAATACATCCAAGTTCCTGGTTATAATGCAACAAAATATGGCAAAGTTCAAATCCCATGGAAGTGTTTAGTCAAATACGTTGATACATCAGGGAAGATACGAAATGCAACGAAACAACAAAGCAATCTTTGTTGAAAACCTCAATGTTTCACTCTACATCTTTAAAGAGTAGCACACAAAATTACAATCTCTTACTTGCACTCTGTACTTGGTGAGGGAGTGTAGCCCTTGTAAACTCTGTCCCTGATACTGGTGCACAGAGTCTCGTTGCGGTCTGTTGGCAGCAGAGTACCAGGCTGAGTCAAGAGGCCAAGGTTGTGGTATAAAGTGTTTCGCTGTTCAATCCCATCCTCCAGGAAAAAGCAGTGGCCCAGCGTGTCATACCCTACGGTGTCCTTCACCTGGGCCAGACGACAACAACAAAATTAATTAGTAGCCCAAAGATCACAAAACAACTGCAGCAGAGTGCTCATCAGAGGAAGGACATAAATAATGGTCGCAGTCCAAATTAAAAAGCTGCTTTTCACTAAAACGTGGAAACAGAAAGGCAAGAACAACATCTGTTTGTCTGCCGTTAACACCCCCATGAGAAAGTACAGAGGTGGACAAGTGCTAAGCTGGGCCTGTGGGCATAAATTCCCCAAATTTCTGAACAAACTGTTACTGTAGTTGAAGCAAATTGGAAGGAAAATTGCTCCACAGAAAGCTACTTAAAGATTTCCATGGAAGGGGAACAGGGGAAAAATATACCCAGCAAATTCGATCCAAGATTCAAAACTAATTTCTTCTATTAAGTCAGAATGCTTCAATTGTGCCTCCTCCAGATAATTAATCAGGGAGCAAAATACAAGTAACACACGCCAGCAGGCAATAAGAGTTTTAAAATGCACAAATGTGCTGGTTTGAACATGAATTGGCCTTTGGCACAAAAATAAACTCATTCTGTCTTGTATAAACTTGCAGTCGCTTGCAAAGGTATTTACACTCCTTACACCTTTTTACATTTTATTACAACCACAAACATCAATGTATTTAACTAGGATTTTATGTTACATGATTTTTTTTTCAGAATATTATACAAGTACGGTAAATGTTGAAATATAAGGCCTATGTTTTAATTCACCCCTTGAAGTAGACACTTCTGGAGCCACAGTTTACTGTTATTCAAGTCTTCTGGGTGTGTTGTTACCAGCTTTTTACATCTAGATACCAATATTTGTGCTCTTTCTTCAGTGAAAAATGGCTCAGGCTCAGTCTTACTAAAGATTCTCATTTAAGTTTGGACTTCGAGCCATTCAAATATGTGGCTATGCTCTGACCTAAACTATTACCTTATAGTTCTGCTAAGGTCCAGTGTTCTGCTAGATCAAGGGTCCCCAAAGTCGGTCCTCGAGGGCCGGCATCCTGCATGTTTTAGTTCTCTCCCTGGTGGCACCAACAACCTTTAAGTATGTCAATGTTCTTCTTAGGCCTCTACTGAGCCATCATTTGATCCAGGTGCGTTAAACCAGGGAGAGAACTAAAACATGCAGGAGGCCGGCCCTGGAGGACCGACTTTGGGGGCCCTTGTGCTAGATGAGGAGCGCCAGTCTGCAAAAAAGATTTTCCTTACAGGAACCTTAAAAAGATTTTCATCCAGGACTGACCTGAATTTAGATCCCACAATTTTTCCATGAACTTTTACCAGCTTCCCTCTCATCCATGAAGAAATGCAACACCACAATATGACACTGCTGTCAACATGCTTCATAGTCGGGATGCTCAAGACTAAATTACACTCCGGTAAACCCTATTTATTTGTGAGGTGACTTATTGGGTGGTTGCACTGAATTCCATGTGGCTATACCAGAGTAAAAAGAGTAAAAATCAATTAAGTTGTTTAGCACTTTCCTTTCACTTCACAATCATGGGCTGCTTTGTTTTGGTCCATCACATAAAACCCCCAAAAAAATTCACTGACCTTGTGATTGTACGGGGTAATGGAGAAAGTTTCAACAGGTATTGACACTTTTGCAAGGAACTGTATTTAACTACCTAAACTCTTCAGTTACCAACAAGCCTTTAAATTAATCTGGTATTTGTTGAGTATCCTATTTCTGCATCTCATTTTGATGCATTCATGCCACCATAAAAGTATTGTGTTAACCAATTATTTTACTGACCAGCAGCCCATTGGTAGCATGGATGGTGAGGCAGCGGGAGAAAGAGTGGTGGATGGAAAGTCCATCCACGTATGTTGGATCCTTGTAGCCCCCCCTTTGGTCCACGTCCCCACACATGTGAAAGTGAAGTGGGTAGCTGCCCATTACTGCTTGCTGGCCCATGTTCTTCAACTCCACGTGAGACAGATGCACTGATGAGAAGTTACGGAGGATCTGGGTTGGTGGAAAAGGAAAGCACAAGACAGGCAACAAAAACACAATTTTGAAATTTTGCATTGATTATTAGTCATCTTCAGCAGAAATTTGTATTGGGCTCACTGGGAGATTTTTCATGGGTATAGAAAGAGTCTGGTTCTTGTTAAGGAAGTATTGGGGCCAATACACACATCCCTTATTGACCAGCTGCATTGCCCGCTCTTAGACTTGCACAAACACACAAGCACAAAATGTAGCTTTAAGCCAAGGCAAGACCAATACATACAGTATACATAGACATAAATATGTGTGCATACCAGACCATACAGAGTACCGCAGAGATTAACTTTGGGTGTTGCAACAATGGGGAATGTGAATCTCTTAAGAAGCTATTACAAATGTATAGACACATTTTGTAATTCACAAAATTAAATACAAATTTGGCATTACATTTTTTTTTTTGGATTTTCTTAAATATAACAATGATTGCTGCAGGACTGATAAAATCTCTCAAAACACATGGCCATATTAAGCCACGTCAGTTTATGCAACCAAGTTTCCTGAGAGCTTGTCAAGTTTTGCTGTTTGCTTAATTTGATTTACCCATTTTACTCTTGTTTTGAGCTGGGATTTTTGTGCTAATGATTGTGTGGTAGCATCTATATTGTTGTTGAAAAGGCTGTATTTTATTTTACAGTACATTCAAACTGTGAAGGCTTGGAAGTGGCGAGATGCTTTCTGGATATCATGACAGTTTTGAGTTCATTTTCACAAAACACACAAGGTTTAGCATCAGATAAGAGTTTTCAAGACCGGTTCTCCTCCCATTCAGAAGCACCACGTCTCTGACTTTGAAGTTAACTCAGAATTGCAGCACTGACAGGATGTCATTGAAGCAAATGAGGAACAGAAGTTTGCACATAATTTTTAACCTGGTTCCTGGGAAGCTGACTGGCTATTTTTATTGTGATTCTATGGCTGTAATAGAGAGGTCTTATAATCAATCCCAGCCCACTGGTTTTGTTGTACTTAGCAATTTTGGCTAAAACACCTCTATATTTAGACATCTACTAAACATAATGCTCCATTTACAAGTCTGCTGAACTTTTACTTTTGGACCAATTGCATACCGATTGTGGCCTAGTTATATAGGAACAATTTAGTCACTGTTGAGAGGCATTTTCAAGTAAAAAAAAAAAAAAAAGAAGCTCAATACAAAGTCTGAGAAATGACATAATGTACTCATGAAAGGTTTCTTAACCTAAATTATAATGATGTCATATACAGGTTACTTCTGGAAGATCTGCAGTGTTTAGATTTTAAATATTCAGAGTTTTCAGAAGGTGACATATGGCAGATCAGAAATATATAGAATGCAGAATAAGATGAGAACTTGCACAAAGAATCTGACATGTACTATCTAAACTCCATTCATTTTTGAAGATTAACAGTGGCAGAATCTGAACACAATTTAACGTCTCGGCATAAACACAGACTCTTTCAGAGAAGGCAAAGTTGTGTTAAAACAATAAATATTTAAGACAATACAAACACAGGATTCTGCTATAAAATTACAAACACAAACCTTGATGTGCCCACCAAAGGTGTCATGGTTGAAGAACTGGCACAGGTTGTCCCCATAGCAAGAGTTTTCCATTCCTCCATAGATGAGAATGTTTCTAGAGAGCAGAGCCACTTCGGCCCGCATGTCGACTCCATCGATGATCTCACCAACATGGTTGTACCGAGGCTTCCCTAAACAGCATGAAAAAAAACAAAACAAAACAAAAGAGTCACAATTGTATTCACAAATCACAATTTGGCACCTTATGCTACCAAGTCTGGTGTGGGTGTCATGTCTGTTGTCAAAATCCCCAAAAATGACAGGGTAATGAAAAGGCAACAGCTTCTACACCTCATTCTGTCAGTGACAGGAAGTTTGATTTGCTAATCTTACTACCCACCCTGAAACCAAAATGTCTAAGTAATAAAATAAACACAAAACAACAAATATCCAGCTTTTTCAAAAGCAGAACGTGTATATAATTTAAAGAAAACAGCTGAAGATCATCATGCTTAGCAGGTGTAACATTTGCTCAGCCTGTCCTCCGAGGAGCCATATAACATTAGGCATATAATATACACCCTTCTCCAGAAATGTCGTGAATGTTTATTGACCAGAGAGGAATGACATAAGGAGGCATGGCTGATAGAGGGCTTAGCTGTGATGAACAGCAGAGAATGTAGGAATGCATGAACTGAAATGTGTCCAGATTCCTAAAATCCCTGCCGTCATCATGAGATAAAGTTTCCAGTAGAATGTAAGCTGATAATCTCTTTTCAACTTCTAAAAACCTTACATCAACCCATTCCATTGTACCTGGCGATTACCAGAGTGGCATGTAATAATCTCATTTAAAGGAATTACTGAAGAGCAGGAGCATCTCGGTGGCACCTATTTTGACTCTAAACCATTCATTGCATCTTCAGTATTTAGAAACTATACCTGAGCTTTTTTCTACCTTTTTACCATAAAATACACATGTTTTGAACAAAAATGCTAAACTGTAACGAAAGTTTCACTTATGTTTGCAGAAAACGGTGCTGGCTGTTGTCTCACCTTGTATCCTGACCTGCCTGCTGGTACACTGAGGGCAGGGCAACAGGGTGAACTCCTCAGCCTGGTGCATGGAGTAGTCCGTACTGGCAACCACTATGTTGTCGCCCGGTTTCCAGGTTGACTGGACTTCATCTTGGAGGTTTAAGACCACCTGGTCTGCAGAGTCTACCAGGAACCCCATGGTAGGGTAGCCTGTTGGGTGTGAGACAGAAAGCACGAGTCATTATTAGAGCTGCAAAAATAAGCTGAATTGTAATAGTCGTTACAAAATGGCAATTGAAAGGAATGGGATACTTTGGAGACAATTTTAGTTCAGTGGCTAAGCATTCACTTTGGATGCCAACAATACATTTAGTCTGGTCGCGATAGACTTGCATTGCCCTGTAAAAAAAATTTCTGATGGCAGATTTTAGATAATAAAACTTGCATAATAAAAAGCAGAGGGGAAGTAATTAGAAGCTTTAAAAATATCACTGCAATTAAATACTTTTTGAAACACCTAGTCATTGTGTGGACTCATTTCACAGTGAGAATGAGTAAAAGAAAAACACTCACTATTTAAACAATTTAAATGTAAAAGTCTATTCAGACTTGAAACCAGATGAGAAGTTTCCATCCAATTTCACAGAGTTTAAGACATTTTGCCTAAAAAGAAAAAGTTAATAGCTTGAAAAAAGGATACATTCAATGTTGTTGTTTTTTTAACTGTAATTAAGATTATTACAGTGTACTGTAAATTTAAAAATGTCCACTGTAAAACAATATGGCAGATGTGTTGAGGAGACAGAACAGCATAATAATGGAAAGTCAAAAAGAAAACAGACAACAGGACATAAACTATTAGAGTTGGAACCAATCAGACTTGTTCCTTGATGCTGAGTGGAGTTGCCCTGTGTTCAGTTAGAAAAGCATTAAGAAAAAAACCAAACCACAGTTATAAGAAGTTTTAGTCTCTTGAAAGTTGTGCTGGGGTT
The DNA here is from genome assembly GCF_019740435.1 of Gambusia affinis. Classification (NCBI taxonomy): domain Eukaryota; kingdom Metazoa; phylum Chordata; class Actinopteri; order Cyprinodontiformes; family Poeciliidae; genus Gambusia; species Gambusia affinis. The sequence goes on from NC_057870.1 coordinate 12,949,554, forward strand.
GCAAATAAAAAAAAAAGAATAAATTGTGTTAATGTTACACATTCACATTCAAATTCTCCTGAAAAAGGATTAGAAAGAGAATCGTCTTGACTTTTGAATATGTGGCACCCAGACTCTAGCTCGAGAAATATTCCAAATATATCTGGAATATATTTGGAAACATTGTCCAAAATCTAACACAGACAGCCGAGATAGTTTAATGTTGCGAAAGGTATTTTTCAGTTGAGCCCAAAATGATCTTTGGTTCAAAGAGTATTTCTGTCAAAGACAGAAATCCTGGGAGGCTGCTGGAAAATACATGGATCAAGATTCTCATCAAAGGATTTTTACTACTTTTTAAGTTGTTTTTTTATCTTCATAGCTCAACAAGACTTTAAAACATGTAGCAAAAAAAAAAGAAAAAAAAGAATCAAAGCTGAGAGGATCTGGACAATCTAAATATCCTCATCTGTATTAGGAATTTTTCTCTGACATACGATACAGTAAAAAGGAAGTGGAAAAAAAGCTCAGAGGGGAAAAAAAACTAAATCACATTCCAGAGACCAGAGATTCCATAACAACTGTGGTTAAATTACCATTACTCAAATCTTGACATCTGAATTATTCAGCATTCACTGGGATACTGTGGAGCAATCTATACAGAAATAGTTTCCACAATCAGATACATATGCAGAAAGAGACACTTAACAATAGGCCTATTATATTGGTAATCAAATACGTTTACGTGACTTTTGCACTGGCAAAAGTTGGCTCTCACCATTCTTCCACTCGCTGTAGGCAGACACAGAGAAATCCACTCCTTCCACAGTGGTGAAATTGCGAGTAGCAAGAGCTCTTCCACCTGTGTTGAGGTTTTCGTGCTCTCTCACGTCCTCCGAGCATGACTCGTTGCCACCTCCGACCACAGAAACCAAGGCCCACGCCTGCCTGAAAAAGAAAACGACCAGTTTCATATTTCCATTGGAAAACAATAATGATGATGCGGCACTTTGTTTAAATCCCAAAACTGAAAACCTACTGCGCAAGCAAACCCAGTGAATACATAAAACAGGAGCAAAACCAGCAGATGGACTGCCTTACTAAATCACCTCCTGTGTAAATTTCACACTTAACCTCAAGCAACATGGATACTACACCTCTTTACTTCTCCAACAGACTGGATTTCCAAATAAAATCATGATTTTGTGTGTGCAGAGATTGCCCTTCCTGTGGCAATCTCTGTTGCCGGTGAGAATTTTTCTGCCATATTTTTCTTTCCACTCAATTTTTCTTTAATGTTTGGATACAGCACTCTAAACATGAATCTTCTTGAGCAAGGATGAGTAATGATCTTATGACTTATGGCAGGGGTGTCAAACTCCAGTCCTCGAGGGCCGCAGTCCTGCAACTTTTAGATGTGCCTCTGCTGCAGCACAGCTGAATAGAATAATTAAGGCTCTGGAGAACTGATCTACACAAGGTGGAGGTAATTAAGCCATTTCATTCCAGTGTTTTGTACCTGTGGCACATCTAAAAACTGCAGGACTGCGGCCCTCGAGGACTGGAGTTTGACACCCCTGACTTATTGTCATAAGATCATAGCTGTGGAGTCAACAGTCTACCCCTAAATTTTTTTCAATTCTATCACTTGAAGCAATGGTTAAAATATTAACAGCTGAAGCAACACTAAGAAGCATCAGAATGAGAAAACGGATTCAAATTCAGAAAAATTAAGTGTCTGACTATGTCAATTGCAAAAGGAAATAAGGAAGTAAATTTCTTCCATTGAGACACAAAAATCCCCTGATACTTCAAAGAGATTATCTTCACGCTGTACATATGAATCAACGACAAATAGATGTTTCTACTCAAGGTCACAAGGGATCTTACAAGTTGAATGTGAAGCTCAAAGCATTTGAGTGAATGAGATTTAGGGTGTGAATATTAACAAGTACTGGGTGTACTTCTGAAAGCATATGATCTAAATCAAAGTTCAGTTGCTGATTAAAGACTGTTATTCTGAACATGTAGTGCTTCATCATCATTAACACACACTGACCAAACCCAACATAACCATTGCATGCTAAGCCCATGTAATAAAACCTTTACAATCATTCATTTGGACAACAAGACAGGCGATATCAGCAGACTGGTTGCAGTGAACAATCTTACATCTTACATGAACCCCAGATTTACCAAATACAAACTGCAGGTCAAATTAAAATGCCTCTTTAAACTGGAAAATATATGTATTTTTTAAACGAATCAACATTTTTGATAGAAATTGAGAGATTCACTACCAAATTAAGGAGTTCCAGGCAGTAAATAGGATCCTCTGTTTTTTTTTAAATTTCCATCACTAGCTTGATGTGTAGAGGTGAATTAACATCAGACCAACATAAACATATCTTTATCCATGTGCGAGTGTGTTACTCCTAGACAAAGACAGAAGTCAGAGGTCAATTGAGACAGGAAGGCCGGCTGACGCACATTAAACCAACCTGGGAGAACTCTAATGGATTTGGGAAAGGCAACTATTTCTTACGCTTTCGCCATAAACATGATGTCCAAGTCAAGAGTTTGGGTAGACCCTGCCCTTTCAAAATGAGTGTGTTTATGTGTACACAAATGTATGAGGTCATAAGGTGTTTAAGCTATTAAATGCTGTGGCACTAAAGAGTTTAAAGGTTTACAGAAAGCTTCACCTCACTTGGTTCTTCTAACGACAATCTCAGTAGTTTTTCAACAAACCCATAAACTGAACCTTTGATATGTTCAATATAACTGAAGAAAAAGAAACACACACCATCTCAGTTTAAGATTAAAACAAGAAAACTCCCACAATGACCTGAAAAATAAATACAAGTGTACTGTTCACTACTGTCAAATCCAAAAGCAAACTGCACCTCCTTACAACTAACAAAGCAACCAAAAAATGAAGGTTGTAAAAGTGGCTTAGTCAAAGTCTGGAATTGAATCTGATTGAGAGGACGTGACATGATCTTAAATAGGTTGCGAATCATCAAAATGCCTCCATTGTATCTGAATTAAAGACAATTCTGAAATTGTCTTTAATTCAGCCATAATGGAGTCATTTCAAACAACCCTGAAAAGAGAGGACTGAAATTCCTTCACCATGATGAAAGACTCTGTATTATTACAATCTTCATCATAAACATTGTTACCATGGGTGATCCGACCAGTGATAAGGTTTAGGGAGTAATCGCTTTTTTCCCCACATAGGGCCAGGTTGGTATGGGTACTTTTTTTTCCATTTCATGAACAACTTTTTATATTTACTGAAAAAACGAAAAAATTAAACTACTGCTAGTAAATAAGCACCTCTAAGAATAAACTTGAATTGTGTGACTCATGTAAACTATTCTAAAGTGGGAGTGGGTTTAAGGGGAATATGGTCAGAAACCACAATGCTCTGGCACTCACCTCCAAATCTGAAATGTGACACTGAAGGCATCTGAGGACCTCAGAACATCCAATAGCAAATCACACAGTTACGGGAAACGGTGACCTTGTACATACTTGGACTTGAGTGATAGTAACAAGATATCTGCCACTGAAAGCTAATTTAAAACCCGTCAGCTCCTGCTGGTAGAACTACAGATAATGCACATTTCTCTTTCTGTTCTTCTGAGATAATAACCATATGGAACACAGAATTCCCTGAATTGCCAGATTTTGTGCAAATGCTCGACCCTCTGGCCTGAACCCTCTTGTCCTGTGTGCGCTTCCTTTTTCTGGTGCAGTGCGATACAGCAGGAAGGCACAGGAAACAGGAAGACAAGTAACTGGGAAAGATTCGAGTGAAAGGGGGCATCATTTTTTCCACTGAGGATATGCGTAAAACAAAATGTTGGTCCTCTATGTAGAGAGTCTTCAAAAGTGGAAGTGTTTACTTTAACTGTCAAAGAAAAAAAAAACAATCACTTTCTTTATCAGGCCCAGGAGACTGAGAGTAAACAAGACACTCCTAAAGACGTTTCCACTCCACACTCGTTGGGGAAGCAAAGGTCTTTGTGAGACACTTGCCAACACATCATTTCAAAAAGCTTAAAAGCCAATATGACTCCCACAGGAGGAATCAGATATGAACTGTGCTGGTAATGTGTTGTTACCTGTATTTAAGATCATCAGCAAATTGGCTGCCAAGCACCTCTTTGAAGGCTTTCTTGGTTTCTTCCAGCAAGCTCTTGACTGCAGAGTCCCCAACAGCCAGTGCGACTATGCGGCCCGCCGGCAGGGAGCGGAGCACCTGAGTGAGCTTCCGACTGTCATCCCGGGATTCGTGGGTGTCAAAGCGCTCGGCGTAAAGCAAAGCAGATGTGTCCTGGTCGAACACCCGGAAGTTGATCCCTCGGCTGAAGTTTTTCTGGAAGGCATAGCCCCCGGTGGAAAGTCCGGATGCGGGGATGCTTCGGGTCAGCAGAGACCAGGAAACACGTTCTGTGCCATGTAGCTCTAGAGTTCCGCCGCCCATGACACCGATGAACTTACGGCCCATGACAGGGACTTCGGGGACAGCTTTGTTGTCTGAGCGACCCAAGAGGGCGATTGTGGCGTGAGACCGGTAGCGACATTTGGGTGAACCGATATGAAGGGCACCACCATCTTCTATGAGGATGTGATGTGTTCTCAAAGTTATGTTTCTGGTTCCATCCGTATTGTCAGCAAACACTACACGACCTGTGAGAAATCAAATCAAATGCGTCTTATAAATAAAACTGCTTGCTGAAGAATGAAAAACATTATGCAAATATCACAGTCTGACCTCCTGACTGGATGGTAAGTGAACGGAAGGTGGCAGAAGATTCCAGTCTATACAAATCCCCCCTACGGATAAGAATATCCTTGTTTGGTTGGTGACCTGGATTCCAGCTGCTCAGGGATAGGTGGTGGTCTGGACAGTTCTCTGTGAGTACAACCAATCACAATTAGAAACCACAACAGTAGGAATTTGACATATTTTGAGAAAACCCGAAGAAGAAAACCTGTAATACTAACCATCTAATTCGTCTCCACTTGTGGAACTGAGGACAAATATAAGGGTAAAAAGGAAAGCCCCCAGCGAGACTCCGCAGAAGATAAGAGTGTTTTTCCTTTGCCATATGTTCAGAGAAGGACCCCTGTGCCGACTTTCCACCGACAGGCTGGGCGTAGTTCGTTGCTCCAGTCGCAGGTCACGTGGCTTCAACGGCGGAGGTGGTGGAGCTTTGGCAGGTGGAGGCGAGCGGACTGGAGCCACCCGACCGGGAATGTAACCTGGACACCTCTGATGGTTGCTGTGAGATGGAGCCACAAATGCGGGGATGCGGCCTGGGCAATCACTCGTCGGCATGGTATTCCTGTCCGCTTATCTGAGGACGGAAACAAAAAAGAACAAGAGACAGCATTAGTGTGAAGAAAAATAGATTTCCCGATTTCAGGTCTACTTATGACATTCGAAATTAAACTGATAGAAAAAGTATAAACCATTAAGTGAACTGAAACGTTTCGAAAAGAATTATTTTTAGAAAAAACAAGTATTGTTAGTCATATGAACAATTCATAATTCTTACACTCAGACAGGTCAGAGATAAAAAGTTGTTAAAAAAAAAATCAGGCTATAAAATGGAGGAATAAACAGAGTTCAAAAAGAGAAGGTCAAAGTAGAGGTGGACAAAAGAGAAACAGACATTAGAAGTGAGAAGGAAAACAGTAGGAGGTGAAGGACCCTGGAGGGTGTGAGTTAAAGACTAGAACATTTTTTTTAAAAATCAGAGAATCCCCCACTAACCACAAAGTTTGGGGGCTAAAGGTTAATATCCTTGGACTTGATTTGTAAAATGCAAGGTAATTTGTCACATCAGCACCAAACTTCTTCTTGGATGATTTGTCTTGAGCAGGATGACACTGGCTGCTCTTGTCAGCATTAATAGATCACAACATAACAGAGCATTCCAAACACCAAAACACAGCCAAACAGATGGCACCAATTACTGCGGGGAAGAGGGAGAGCGCTTCAGCTGGAGCTCGACTGTTCAGCATAAATGAAGAACATAACGCCAAGAAACTGAGGCCAAGGATAGGTACACATCTTTATCATCATCATCTTAAAATAATGTCCTAAGGAATTTAATTCCTCTAGAATAGTCTAACTCCTATTCCAAAACTTTGCGCAAATATTTTTTGAAGAGTGGGAGAGCCCCTCGTTCGTTCCCAGAGATGAGGCGGGACAGCCTTATTAGTGTGCAAACGGACTTTTGCCAGATTATGAGACATGCAAACATCAAGAGGTCAAATAGGCAGAAGCAAACACTTAGCATACACCGGATATAAAAAAAAAATATGTACACACACCCCAATTAAAATGTCAAGATCTTGTGGTTTGAAAAAAAAAAAAAAAAATGAAGATAAATATTTTGCTTAACTTTCTCCACCTTTAAGGTCATCTGTAAACCTCAAATGAAAAACAGTCCGAGATCTTTCAAGAGGAAAAAGAAGAAACAAAAATATATTGGTCCCACAAGTGTGCATCTCAAGGAGACATGGCTGTTTTCAGAAATGATCATCGCATTCAAACCCATGTTAGGCAGCAATCAATCCACACATGCTATCATTTGAAGTGTGTCTCATTAATCTTGAATAAACTTTAGCTGTTCTTCCAGGCTTATTCTGACGATTTCTTAGTCAAAATCACGATCCCTCAGAGATTCTAAAAGATTTAAACATACAAATGCATATTAAAGGCATGAGATAGAAAACAGTAAAAAGATTTACAATCAAATAAAGAAAACAGCAAAATCAAGAACTGGACATCCCTCTAAGATTTATTAAAGGTTCAGATGAAAACTGGTCAGTGAGTGCACCAAGAGGTCCGCAAGTAATAGTAACTGAGCTGCAAGAAACGGTTTTGTACTACATGTGATAAGAATCTCATGTTCTGGGAATGTCCGCTTGGGGTAAGGTAGCTAGAAGGAAGCCCATTATGAAAAATAACATACAAGCATTACAAAATTTTACAAAAAGTCCTCCAAAAGCACATCTTATGATGGTAAAAACCAAATTGAACATCTTTGGGAGATTTCAAAAGGGAATGTGTGGCCTAAAAAGCAAAACTAAACAAAAAGCATATCAACTTCATGCTTTGGAACCTTTTTTTAAACGGATGTAACTAGGTTCTTAGTCAGGATGCAAGCAGTAATTGCCCTGTCAATGTTGCAACAGAACCTTCCGGCTTCTGCTGGAAAGCTGAGGGTGAACTGCATCTTTCACAATGACTAAAAGGCCCAACACCAATCAACAAAAGAGTGGCTTTGCAAGGAAAAGGTTACGCTTTCAGTCAGACAAGCCTAACCAGACTCCAAACCAGAATCAGATTGAAGAATCATTGATGTGATCTGAAGGCTGTGCACAGAAGATGCTCCAGCAAAATCGCAGTTAAAGTGATTTTACATTTAAAAAAACAGCAGTTTAATATTGGTAAGATGTTACTTTTCCAATCTACTTGGATTACAAAAATATGTACTCTTTCACTAAACACTACAACCACTTTCCCTTCTTTCCTGTATACACTTATCCCGAGACTAGCAATCTAAAGCCCAGCCTAACTGTGAATAAACAAAGTCGTCTGTGCTTCAAGAAGCTTCTAACTAGTACGTGTTAAGTATACAGACAGACACAATTTTCTGTTTCTCAAGAAGGAACACCAAAAGTAATGTTATCTGCCATGTTCGGTCACTAGTTGCGGTTTATTCTCGAAAGAAGACCAAAAATTAGTGGGGGTTTTTTCCTGTCGAACAAGCTCTTTATCAAAGCTGATGCATACAAATCCGTTGTAAAGAAGGTTGTATCTTACAACTTGATGAGTAGGACAGTCAGAGATCAATGTAGATGTGAATATATGAGGGAGATTTGACTTATTACACGTTCACAGGTGCGGATGCTCACACTAGAAAAAAATGAAATTGTCCAAAATGCTAAAAGTCACAGAGTGATAGAAGCACAGCTGAGAAAGAGAAGAAAGAAGAAAATAGGCGTTTATCGGAGCTGACATCATAATCACAATATTTATCAGTACAGCTGGCATTGAAAGATTTTTTAATATCGGAGTCCTAAAAGACTCTCTACTGTCTCTACTGACAATCGAAAACTGCCTCAATGAAATCTAGACAGGCTGAGTCACGCCGAATAGCACACGCCAACAAACAAACAAAAAAAAAAGCCATTGTCTTGATGAGCAAATTAGTCATTGTCTTGTTCAAGAACAACAAACAAACCTCTTCAAGTCCTCAACAAACCAGTTCACAATAAAGAGCGAGTGAGACAATAGCTCTGTGATTTCTGCAAGCCACGAAATAAACTAAGCGTAACACTCTCTGGCTTCTCGACATCAACATTCCCTTTGCGACATGCATAAAACATTTACTGTACATAAGAAGAATCATCCATCTTACGTACAGTGGGGCTGTCAGAGACAGAGGAACAATGATGGCACTTTGTTTTGGATGTACACTCTCTCAAGCCTAAGGATCCCAACATAATGTGTATTTTCTTCCCACTAATTCATTTACACCACATATGTCAGAGTCAAGGCCCGCGGGCCACATCCGGCCCGCGAGAAGATTTTCTACGGCCCCTGGGATGATCTTGATTTATTATTAGAACCGGCCCGCAGCAAGCCGGCACCCCGTCTGAAAAAAACGCGATCCTCACTGCGCACCCCGTTCGATCCTCTGGCACCCCCCCTCCCGTTCGATCCTCTGGCGCACCTCAGCACCCCCCGCAGGAAATTCTGAGGCTTGGGCGGTCCGCTGCACTACACCGTCGTCATTTAAAAAAATCTCAATGAACATTCGATCAGTCCGGCCCTCGGCTTGTAGCTAAATTTTTTATTTGGCCCTCCGTCCATTTGACTTTGACACCCCTGATTTACACGGACTGGAAAACACATCTGGGTAACAAAATATGGATAATCACTACAAAACTTTGTAAAAATGGAAGTTAAAACATAAACAAACAAATAAATAAATACAAACTTTCCTTTTACGTACTTGGTAGGATGGCATCATGTGAGGTACAAAAAGGTGAGAGTATTCACACCCTTGGCATTTTTTGTGTTTGGAATTAAGATGCATTATTTTAGGGGTCGAGTAATTTCATTAACAGAACATGCCTACAACTTTTAACATTTCATTTGTGAAGCAAACAACACATCCAGTACGTTGGAAGGTGAACCTTCATCCCAGTTTCAAAGCACCCCAAAAAAAAACATTGCCTCAGCATAATGCTGCCACCACCTTATGGGTATGGTGTTCTTGGAATGATGAGAGGTGCTGATTTTGACATGGTGGCTTTCATGATGGCCAAAAGTTCAAATTTGATCTCCTCTGACCAAAGTACTTTCCTCCACACATTTGGGGCGTTTCCTAGTTGCCTTTTGGAAAACTGCATCTTTAAAAAAAACAACAACATTAAATAGTCAGTTTTCAAAGCATTGGAGAGGGGTGAAATGAAGAGCACCCATTCATTGTAAAACATTTCTGAAATCAATGCACAGCTTTCACGTGCACCTCGTTTTTGGTGAACCCAGAAGACAAGCAACAACATCAGACAAGGAAATTGTTGTTTTTTTTGTTTTGTTTTTTTAAAGTGAATAAATATGAAAATCAGCATAGAAATACCCTAGAAGTCGTATTTAATATAGCAGATCAGCTGCAACTCTTGTGATCTCACCATAAATACACTAATCAGAGGTTTGCACAGCTCCGGACGGATCAGCTCACCGCTAATATTTATCTGATTTAAACGCTACTGAATATCAAGCAGATGTGAATGGAGGGTGGGGGTCACTGAGAGTCAAAGACCGACGGACAAAAGCATTCCTCAGCTGTAAAAGTCTCTCTCTGGATGTCTACTGGTGGCATACTTAAAAACCACGCGTTTCCTCACTGTAACTGGGTCTGCGCTGTCACCGCTCCGTGACTCCGGTCCACGTTAAGACAGGAGATGTGTTTTAGTGATTGGGTTAGTTGCATATACTCCTATAAATGGGGAGTCACCACTTATATGATTGATTTTGGCTAACGTGACACTTCCCGCAATAAAATAGGCAGCTGAATTATATAGGGGTAAAACCGAGAGCTTTGCTAACTGATGCATCGCAAAAGAGGAAGCATAAAATAAATTAAAAAAAACGTTGTATGAGGCAAAAGAAATCTTTATTGCGAAAAAATCATAAGTAGCTACGAGTGTGGGACACGTAGCAACACGCTGTTTAGTTGTCACCTCTTGGCGAAGTTTAAAAGCTGTTAGGAAGTACCAATCCCCTGAGAAAAAAAATAATAAACAAAAACAACCGTGAACTAAAAGGCTCACCCGGTGAATCCTCTTCCACCCCCAATGGTTGACGGACGGACACAGACACAATGTAGACGGCCGTGTAGACGGTGAGGTCTACCGCTGGTGGTGAGGCTGTCCTGCTCCTTCACCGCTCTGTCCATTCGCTCTCAGGCGAACCGATATAAGAAGCAAAACACCCGGTGCTGATGAGAAGAGTGAAAAACTTATCTGCCAAGGAAGTTTACTGGGTTTGCTTCCCTCTATATATATTCATTTTCCACATGTTTTTTTTTTCTTCCGCTGATAGGCTGTCTTTCGTCCGTCGGTCAGCCTCCAACACCACCAAGAGAGAGCAGGCGCGGCTTGGAGAGAAAGGAAGTTGTGGTGCGTTTAAGGGCTATCGGAAAAACCGCCCACAATAGGAAGAACGTGGTTTATGACTTAAGTCACAGGTGTCAAACTCCAGGCCTCAAGGGCCGGTGTCCTGCAATTTTTAGATGTGCCACGGGTACAAAACACTGGGATGAACTGGCTTAACTGCCTCCTTCTTGTGTAGATAACTTCTCCAGAGCCTTGGTAATGACCTAATTATTATCTTCTCCCTCCTTCCATTGTATTTTTTTTATATATATCTGCTTTAACCTTACCGTTGTAAATGAATGAGTAGACAGGAGCACGGCCTGGCTGACACTGGATGAGAGGTCAGTGTGGATGTTTGGATGGTTTCCCATTCCATCACAGGACCATCTGATAGACACAGAGATAAGCATGCACTGCTGAGCTCACAAAACCAAGGGGCGAAAGTTTTAAATGAAGTCCCCTCATGTGTTGCATGCTGGGGGAGAACATGCAAACTGCCCTACCTCAAATTCAAACCTGAACCTTGTCTTATGTGGGCAGTCGACTGAAGGTGTGCATTAAAAATATACAAAAGCCATTATTTGGACATAATAATGGGAATATCTTATTCCCGTAAAATAATGGGAAAAAGTTTTAAACAATCCTCTACAGTTTAAAACTGTTACCAAAAAAATAAATAAATACTTGCATGCAAGTCAATGGGTCCATAAGGACAGAAAATCAGTGACTGTACAGATGCTTTCTATCCAATCTGACTGGACTGGAGTATTTTTTTGTAAGGAATGAACAGGTACAATTTCAAGTCCTAGATGTGCAAACCTCATGGAAACGCCTCCCAAAATACTAAGCCTTAATCTGAATGAACGGTAGTCCAGCAAATGTTCCCTCAAGGTCTGAACACAGATGAACTGCATACTTTTCTGATTTCTATTTGGAAATAATTTTCTAAGCCATCTTTCATTTTCCTTCTACTTCACAGTCAAACCACTACCTGTTATTTCATACATAAAATCACCACAAAAATGCATATTCACTATGATTTATTCTGCATTGCAATTATGAGTTAGTGATCTGCTGAACAGTGAATGCCCTTCATTTGAATCAATGTCAGCAAAAACACTATTTTTAGCTAGAGGGATCAGGAACCAACTTTTTTCCAAAGCAAAAAAAAAAAAAAAAAAAAAAAAAAAGATATATATATTTTAACACAATAAAGCTTTTAATAATGTTATCTTGTGCAGAGGTTTCTTTCCTGCTTCCCACCTTAAGTATGTGGATTTCCCTTTTCCTCAACTTCAAAAGAAAACATTGGTTTCCAAGGAGTTATTTAAAGAATTACCACTTTGTGTCCAGTGAGCGAGATGAGAGTAACATCGCCACCTGCTGGTCCTAAGGAGGGACAAAAGGTACTTCATAACTTAAAACAGTTATACTGCAGAGTACCTTTTAAAACTTTCCCATATTAAATTAACATTGTGAAATATTTTAGTTCCTAGAGGAACTGGGTCAAAACCAAACTCACTTCATACCAAATGAACAGCGTTTGATGTGTGGCCGTTTACAATTAAGCAAGAAAAAAAAGTAAACCGATTCAGAAATAATAAAATAAGTCACAAATAGGATCCTTATTCCACATACGATTTTATTTGCTCTATCCATATTAGAATTACTATATTAATGTTAATACATAGTTTCTTTGCATCGAAATATCCTATACAAACTAAATCAAATCATTTTGCACCCATCAGTGGCGAGTACAAAAGGCTGTCCGAGTGACAACCTTGGCATATCAAGGGTTTTAAAAGAAAGACAAAATCCAGTCAAACAATTTTGTGGAAGAACAAAAAAAAAAATAAAAAAAAAAGAGAGAAAAACTGTAAATATACATTCTGAACATTTTACTGTGGAAAAAAATAAGCAAAAAAAAAAAATTGTTTATAGATCAAAATAAAATTTTTTAAAAGTGTTAACACATGAGCACATAAGAAGAAGAGGTTACCCAATCCTGGCGTGGATCTTGGTCAATCTGACAAACAGCTGGTCGTTTCTGCTCGTTTAGCAGGCAGCCGGTCAGACTGGAAGGTTTACAGTAGCACCGATTGGCTTATCATTAACTGCGATAAAAACATTTAGTCAAGTGTCCAAAGACTTAAAATAACCAGAAGGAAAAAGAAATTTCTTTTGCAATTGAATGCTTGCATGCCAAAAAAAAAGACAAAACGAAGAAGAACATAAAAAAGTAAACGCTGTTCATGGCACACAGCAGCACTTTGACATTTTCATTTTAAGGGTTCGACGCCCAGACGGAGCTCCATTCTGGCTCTCTCAGAAGGGCAAAAGAAAAACAGTGATTTCAGAAACATTGTGGTGAAGAAAGATAAAATTGACACAAAAGCAAAAACATTTTGACTCGAGTCCCTGGAAGCAGAGCTAATCACTTTGAAATAACTCATTGTCTCAGTACAGTGGAGACTCAAGAACCATGCGTGGAGTAAAAATTGTCCAGTGTAAATATACTGGAGGAAGAAGATAATACTTCTACCCCAAATAACCCATTGTGAGATTTTTAGCCACTTCCTGAACTGAAAAACATATAAAGACTAGCATTGATCATAATTCATCCTGAACAGTAATAGTGGTCGACTAGAACTGACAGCAGCTGTCACAGTAGTTTCGTTTGTGTGTATTAGGGGAAAAAAAAAAAAAAGATACAATAATCTACCCCAGTTACATAATGTCGGCATATCATTATAATTTTTTCTTTTTGATATATTAAGACCCAGAGGCAGAAATTGCACAAAACTGGGATTCATAATCGTCTTTCTATATACTGGCGAATCATGATTAACAAAAGGTCAGATTTTTTTTGTCCACAGATGTGCCCGGCGTGATGTGAAAACTATCAACAGCAGTATGATGACGGGTGTCTTAAATCAGCAATACTTCAAAACATACTAAAAAGTTACAACCTTTCAAGTGGCTGGAAAGAACCTACTGTCAAGCATTTAACCAAACCTTTCAGTGCTGATCACCATCTCACTTAAAGGATCTATAATCAAGCTGTACCATTTACATTTTACAGAGACACAGAGATGACGGCAAGTTGCACTCTTTGTTATTTACACAGGGTTCTGAAGTATACTCAAACATTTGGCAAAACTGGCACAGATGGGTGAAGTGTTAGTTCGTCTAGTTCAACTCTTAAGTGACAATATGTGCAAATCCAACATGTTCTGTAAAAATAAAAAATAAAAAACACAAACTGGGTCCTCAGAGGAGATAGAATCAATAATCAGATGCAGTGAGTAGGATAATATGGAGTTCAGTCGATTTAGACTAATTAGTCTGTAGAAAGGCCATTTCCTGGAATGCAAGTCTCCATTAAGAACCACAAACCTTCTCTGATAAGGCAGGAACAAAATATGACACTTCATTACTTTGTAATTACTGTATTAACTCCAATATAGTCCGTGCACATGTCTTCTTCACAGTCACAAACTGCAGTGTCCAACATAACCATAAAAGCAAAAAAAAAAAGGATTTATATAGAGCTGAGGTTTCTAGTGGAAAAAAAAAAGGGATCAGAGTAATCCTGTAGAAAGCCAAATGAGGGGAGTGAGGGGAAGTGTCTCGACTAAGTGAAGAGAGTCGCCACCAAGTCAGTTCAAGACAGACAGACACTGATTCTCCGTTTAATAATTCAGAAACAATAACAAAGGCTGTCTGTAAAGTTGAAGCTTTCTTTTCTGCGTCTCTTATTTCAAGCAGCTCTATAAGTTGACCAGCTCATGTGCAACAAACTGTTTGAGCCTCTCCAGGTACTGTCCGTAGAGCTCTATGTCGTTGTGTCCGGCGCCCTCCACCCAGAGGGGCTCCACTGGGTGCTGGCAGCGTTCGTACAGCGCCAGCCCGTGGGAGAAGTCGATGACCTCGTCCTCGGTACCGTGGATCAAGAGGACTGGCGACGTTACCTTGGAGATCTTGTCGATGCTTCGAGACAAAAACCCAAGAGAAACAAATGACACAAATTAGAGAAGATAACGGTTAAAAATGGATTCATCTGCTGTACATTAAAACGTAAAGAAAGAGGATCACATTAGTATTACAGATATCAGCGTGTTTTATTGGGATTTTATGTAACGCAATCCTAAAGTTTGTGCAATTTGAAAAGGGATACAAATACATTTGCATTGCATTTCACCAACTACCCAGCAGATGGAGCAGTTGGAAATATTTTCCACCCACTCTTGAGCTAATCAGATGAAAATGTTTTTCAATCTATTGTCTTCATAGGCATTTTTATCCACAAAAAGGACAGATGGCATGCTTCAACGGCAAAAATGTCACAGTCAGCCTTGTTTACACACACATGCCATCTGTCGTCGGGCCACACTCACTTTGGGAAGGCGTCAAAACAGTAGGTCTTCTTGGTGTCAGGGAAAGCCACTCTCATGCCAGAGGTGAGCGGGGAGTGGAGGATGACTGCGGCACTCTCGTAGCGAGAGGCGAGGTCCACAGAGGGAACCGTGCCAATGCTCTGCCCGTAGATGATCACGTTCTCTGGACGGATGCCGTACCTTTAAACACAACACACCTAAATATAAACCATCCTGCGTGTTCAACACAATGAGGATATAGTACAGTACAAGTTTACCAACATAAGCGGATAATATTTGCAGACATTGGCCTGCCTCCAGTGAGGCCATTAATCAATTATCAAGAAAAAGCTGATTAACAAACTAACACGTGTGGAATCAGGCGATGCTTTTACCGCATTTTAATTATTTTTTTCCCACTTGATTGCCTCCACTTTCTTCCGATAATTTTGTTTATTTTTCACCCCTTATGAATGGTTTCATCTATTTGATCTTATTTTCCCCCCCAAAGGTTTATTTTCATTTATTTATGTTTTTTGTCCTTTGAGCACTCTGGTCAAGACCCATTACAACTAGCTTGCATTTCAAAAAAAAAAAAAAAAATCTGAATGGACACTCTTTTAAAACCAAGACACAGTTGTGTGATGCAGTGCTGCTTCTACACCATCCCTGCAGTCTTGTGACTAAGCTCAAAGGAAAAAAAAAAAAAAAAAAAAAAGGAGAAGAAAGAGAGAGAGAAATAAAAAAAAATAGGAAAGACATTAATCCTAGTTTGAGGGCAAGGGATAAATTGGGAGGGTGGAAAAATAAATAAAATATATATATATAAGGAAAATGGAGAGAGAGAGAGAGAGAGAGAAGACATTCCACAGCTGATTATAGCTAACGTGACCCACTGTAGCAAGCAGTCAGCTGACGAGCTGGAACCTACTTTGGGAACACTGCATCACTGTCTCTATTGCTGCATGGCTGAATAACGCAACGTAAACAGTTGAACGCAGCCAGGACAAACCTCAGCTCCACTCTGTTATTAAATACTGGACCTCTAACATTACAGGCTCCACGCTACAGCCTCTACTGACACGCGACTGCAATTCATAATGTTGGCTGCATGGAACAGTGAGGACAGATAACATGTTGAGCTACTGTAATGGATTCTCGTCTTTGCCTTAGAAAGAAACAAACAGCAATAACGCCCGCCTGCTACTAGCAACCGTAAACAACTGAAGCCCAGACTCTCAATTAAGATAAAGTGTGGCAACTCACAGAGTCAGTGTGGACAGCAGACTATCATTAGCGTGAATATATGAACTGTTTACAGTTCATGTCAGGTGCTCATCAGGGTATAAATAGTGGTGAGAATACTGACAGCATTGGAAAGAATGACTGCAGAGTGCAACTGCAAATGTTGTTTCATAGCTGATAAAATATTTATTAAACTGCATATAATTTACACTGTCCTTTATGGTTAATCACTTGCCAAATGATCAATCCACCGTAGAAAGAGAGCAGTTCAAATGAATCATTAAAATCCCTAAATTAATAACATTCATACTTCATCAGGGCTTTATAGATGGACTGCAGGTCTCTTTATTAGTGTAGGGTTTAAGTATAACCTTACAAGGCAGCCTAGATCTACACATTTATAAAGTCGATAGAACACAAATCTCCCAACATGTCACAACCATGTGACATTTATGCAATATCAATAAAGTGGCTAAACTGGAACCACCAGTCATTGTGTAAAGAGGACAGAGGACAAGCGACGGTCGTTCCTAGGTGCTTTTTGTTGACATCTTCGTCTTTAACGACCAATGTCATTATCTGGAGCAAGCCAGAGTGTCTCACTTGACGACAGTAACACAAACCCTGAATATTGAACCTCCCCTATAAGCAATCTGCCATCTTGTTCTGTGTTCAAACCGTCAAGGCAGGGCCACACAAGGACTATAATTTACCCTGTCGCACTTCAGCTAAAATAGATCTCCGCAGGCCGAAGTCGGTCACGCTTCCTGGTTACAACCCTCCTCCCGTACTATCATCGATTCAGTCTCCAGACATAAATCCATACTTTTATGCATCCCATCCTCCCTCATCCCACTCCTCTAGATCACGCTGCCTCTCGACTGCCCACCTCATGCTCCACTCAAGAGCAAAACTCCTTTTAATTCCCAAGCAGCGCTACATGACTAATCCACACTGCAAGAGTCTTGGAACATATGCAGCACATGTTTTAACACACTAAAACACCATCTGTGATGTAGCAGGGGGATTCTCTATAGAAATACTTTATGAACCAAAAACCTTTCAACACGAGAGTTTGTTTTTTTTGTTTTTTTCTGGTTTGTGGCCATTTCTACTTCTAAGTGGCCACCTGAACAAGTTAGACTCAAAGTACAAAATGATGAGCCAATAGCATTTTATTACACTGTGTTGCGTTCGGTCAGGTGAGACGTTGAACTCCACCCAAGAGATTGGTACAGGCGTCATCTCACCCATGACTGCATTCTTTCTTGTCAGAAACACTCATAAATATTGGGTTGCCACCCTGCAAATGCAGGCCTGAAAATTCCTCCAGTGTTTTTTGGGACGGCTGAAAAGATGGATAGCGTTTCCATTAGGATCGATAGCCCTATTGACCAGGAAGCCAGATTTCCTCGTTTGTTTTCACAAGCCTCAGTAGAGAGGAAAGGCTTGGTCTGAAAGCTCATTGCAAATCTGTTGCCAGGCTACTGCTCGATATTAGACAAGCAGGATTGACTGCTGCTCTGCCTCCTCCACAGAGGGAGAAGAAAATGTTGCACAGAGCCATTTAGAGTTTGGAAAGGACACACTCAGAGAATCGAACATAGTGGGAAATCCATTTGAAGTTTCCAAATGATCTTCTAAATAAAACAAAAACACTAAAACCAAGCTGAGGGTTGAGCAATGTAAGAAAGAGCAAAGTTTTGCCAACCTCGCCTTTTCCCCTTTGGCCTATCAGTATGACAAAGCCGACCTGCTGACTCACACAGTGAGGACATCTCCTGCTCAGGTGAAGGGAGTGGCTCATTCTCTGCGGTGGAACTACATCAGGAGTCTGTAGCGTCGCCTCCGGCTCTGCTAACCTGATGAAAGCATCAAAGTGACAGGTGGTTGTTTCTGTCATGTGACAGAGTTCTGACATGCATGAATAGGCTGCTTTCATTTTGCTCGACGTCCGTGAGGGATACAGGCGAGATGTGCGGCCAGGCGGGAAAAGCTTTGGTGGAATGGACATAATCGACAAGGTTTTTGTAACATTCTGGTCAGCTCACAAAATATATATATATATTTTCCTCTCCAAATGTTATTACCAATATGTTCCACAACTCTGCAAAAAAAAAAAAAAAAAAAAAAAAAAAAAAAGACAACAAAGCAGTTATCAATGTGGTAAAGGACCATTTCACTGTATTTTCAGCCTCTGGACCCACCAAAATAATTTCCACTTCAAAAATTTACATAGTTTTTTTTTTTTTGTGATCTGTGATGGCTTGATTTTGTAACGAAGGCTCCAAGAAATAAGTGTCCAAGTCCAAACTGATTAAGAACTACAAATCCAGTTTCTGATTATTTATTTATATTTTTTATTCGTCACGTCTCTCAATAACTGAAAAGCGAAACATTGAGTCAGGCGAAAATTTTGGACGTTGTAATTTTAACTTGGAGGATCCCAACTAAAAATAAGTCAATGTTGTGTAAAGTTTATACTCCAGAAATTTTGATTTTTGTGTCTTTCAAATAATGGAAGAAGGAAAAACATCTGGCAAGTCACATTTTTCATACTTTTTTCAGACATGGAAAATACTAAAACTTAAATTTAAGTACCCAGAATCTTGTTGACTCGCAGTTAAATGGATGGTTTGGATCCTTTTTCTACTGCAGAGAAAGTCACTTTAGAAACCTTTTTAAACGTTTAACACCACAAATAAAGCAAGACAGAAAAATAACTTAAATTATGTCTGTTTTACTTTCTATTAAACCTAGAAGATGGGCAGTACATAGAAAGTCCACCTCAATACAAAACCAGAAGCACTGCGTGCAAAAGGCTATGAATAGCTACTCCATACTTTCCATCCAGTTATTAGCAACAACAACAACAAAAAAAAACGAATACTGAAGAAATCATTATTCATTTTAGACAGCTAGAGAAAATTCCTCCTCAGACCTTTTTGTCTAGATTAATGTCAGAGCTGGATCACAGCACTGAAAGCTGGGGTTACTGCTGATTTGCTCAACAGGAACAATACAAAACCGACAGAAACATAGTATGTACAAGCCAGTGTAACATATATATAGATATATGCATAAGTGTCAATGCATCAAGGCTGAGTGGTGAAGTACAGCAACACTTAACTTCTTTATTAAACATAAATAAAATAAGCTGAAGCAGTAAAGACTAAATGGAAAATGATTTGCAGATGGCTTCCAATTGCTATGAAATGTTTGGCTCGTTTAAGACCTTTAAAACTGAGAGAACACCAGCTGTTCTTTGATGCTTGCAACACAAAGGGGTGTTTCCACCAAACTGGTTCGGATGCCAAACTGGTCCTGGTGCTTGCGTGGTTCTGTTTTCAATAACCGGCCGCAAGTGCCAGGGGGGCTAGAAGAAGCGATGCTTTCGTCATTAGCCAACGCTGGGCTCAAGAAAACAAAAAGAGGAAAAAAGAAAAACGTGAGCACTTGGAAAAAAACCCTGAGTTTTTGATCTACTCAGTTATTTTGATACCTGGCCCATTACAGGGTTTAAATGAGTGAATATGCTGCCTAGAGCTTAAACAACATTGATCTTTGGCTTCTGCTGTTTACCCATTTCTGCCAGCGATGCCGTTACTGGCCAGAGATCAATTAGTTGGGATTGAGAAATTCTCACAAACGTCCGTTTACAGGGCAGGTGGGATGGATCCATTTACTGGACAGGCTGTTTATTGTGATGTGGTGGCAGCTACCACCAGCCCAGGTCAAGCTCTGGAAGCACCGCAATGGAAATACCCTAAATGTATAACTGAGTATGCACAATTGTGGGGCATATAAATTTCAATATAGAGAGAGACAACAGCTAACAACCAAAGAGAGAAATACTGATACAGACAAGGCAGTAAAACAGAGAGAGATAGTTGCTGAGTGACAGAGGCCACTGGCCACAAGGTTTACATAGACATCATTTGGTTACCTGCTCTGTTGGATCCTTTGGGGGGGAGAAAAAAAAAAAAAAAGATGCAGTGTTAATGGGAGGTGGTCTGAACATGAGCAGCCCAAGTATAAATAATTTACATAATGTCAGACTGGAAACGTGATAACCTTTTCTCTACAACTGTAAATGCTGAATGTAGTGTGACAGAGAAAAACACAAAAATAAAGTGCTTCTTGCGAGTGAAAAAAAAAGAAAGAAAAAAAAATGTAGGTTGCTCTGAAAGAATGATGCAGATGAAAAGGTTCTGCATCAGATCAGCACAAAGATGAGGAGCAACTTCTGAACACGGAAATCTGAATTATCTCTTTTGTAGTAGAGCTATGCACTCTGTCATCTAAGCCCATTTAGGTCACCCTTACCACAAAAAGCCTGGGGCATCGCATTCCACTGCAAAAACCAACCATGGGACTCAAGGCATGGGACATGCACAATACACTCCAGCTGTAGCTTCTGCAGTAACAGCCTATGACCCTGTTCCATGGGGCTTTTCTGATCTTGAAGACGTTTCTCTCTGAAATAAGCAACATTTGAGTAAAAGAATTGTTGCTTGATGACAGCAATGACAGTAACTTGGATCAGATCTAGAGAGTTTTAATTAATTAATTATCCAACCGTGACTGAATCACTGAACGGTTCACATTAAGATTTTTGCATAGTAGGTTTCTTCATTTGTGTGGGTCACTGAAGTTTGGACCCCATTTACTCAGATCTGACAGATTTTCAAGGCCCATTTTTGAAAAGACGCATTAAAAAGAGAGGAAGGTTTTCTTCTGAATCAGCAAAAAGGTGGGCTGAGGGGAGAAAGGCCACAGAACCAAACCTAATTTTCACTTCTCTTTCAAGTAGTTGCTTTCATAACAAAGCTTTAAAACTCCCATAACTCCAAATGGGAGTCGACCTTTAAGCACGAGATTCCAAATGACTCAATATACATGGAGACAAAGGGTTTGACCACCAGAAAAGCCGGTTCTTCTTCAGCCCCTATGTGATCATGTTTCTGGTTTAACTTGCTTGTTTCTTTATGTTCAGCTCTTTATTTGCAGAAGAATAGTCATCTGATTCTGAGAAAACGCTTTGGGGAACCTGAGGCAAAAGGCATGGAGCCAGAAAAAACAACCAGCAGTTTTTTTTTTTGTTTTTCTTTTGCTCGGGGCTCAGCCCCTACTGTTGAGACATTTGCATCTCTATGGTGCCAATATCTTTACATACATGTTTCAGTGAATCAACTCTTATTCTTAACTTGCAAAAGGAAGTTGATGTAAGCAGGAGTTCTACAGAGAAACAAATAACGCTTAAAACACTTTGATGCGAACTTGTAGAGTTGATCTTTTTGCGTCGCTGCACTGACCTCCAGGCTAAACTAAGTCTGGTATTCAACAGTTAGATGACCAACAATAATCCCTCTCATGCATTAATTCCCACTTACCCCAACCACCAACCATAATGCCCTGGACTGGGTTGGGCTCCCCAGAAGGACTGTTAGTACTTAAAAGGTTGATGATTACGTCAAACAAGGTCCCTTTGGGACTACAAAAACCAAGAACACACACACACACCCACACACTCTCTCTCCCAGTATCCTCTACTCTGCATCCTGTTCCGTCAGGTGAACGGAAGTTGTACTTTCCAATTTAGTAAATGCATCTCTACCCTTGCCTCCATAACTTAATGCCAGTAAAAATAAAAACGTATCTGGCACAGATCTTAGGAATCATCACAAATATCTTTACCCTTCCAAAAATAATCAATTTACTTACTAGAACAGTAAGTTAGCAGATTTCCCATATCAACTAGGATCCAACAATGACCAGTCAGAGCCAACCTGTCTACGTAACACTTGTATTACTGTAATATAAACACCCTCATCATTAATCAGTCCCTTAAATATAAAGCGTGATCACATTGCTCTTACGGAGCACAAAAGCAGGAGATGACGAGAGGATTTAAGACAAAAAGCAGACATCCTCAAACACGGATGGAAGGAAGTGAGCGAGCTCAGGTTAAACAAACAGATGAATACAGCTTACGTGAAGCAAAGCCTCATCTGAGAGAAGGAACTGCAACTGAGTGATGCGGCCAGATCTGTCCTCACTGGTGATAAACCACTTGAGGCTCACTGAAACCTGAAGAGACATTTGCAGTGTCGGCAGTATTTTTGCGTCTTCAGAAAACACTGTGCCACAGGAAGTGAGCACATGACTCTCTCTATGATACATGGTGGCGCCGGCATCATTCTGTGGGGATGCTTTTCCTCAGTGCAGACAAGTAAATTTGCCGGACTGAACTTCGGCAAAATGTTCAACGGAAGCTGCTACAGACATAATTCAAAACACTTTTGAATCTGTACCTGCAGCAAAAGGCGATTTTACAAAGTGTTGACTCATCACATAGTTTAACAAAACACTGAAGTTTGTAGTTGTGACAAAATGTGGGACAGTTTTGAACACTTTCACTGTATAGCAGACCGTGACCTTTCTCACTATTTATAACCAGCCAGCTTCCCGTTTATCACAAAGCTTTGGAAACATGCAAAACCTGACATTTTCATCCGAGACGGGCTAATTCCTGTCAGATTCAATTCTAAACTGCAAGAATATCCAACAATACTGAAGCAGGAGGTAAAGAAGTGTGACATACATCTAAAATCCATCATATAGGGTTACGGTTGTATTTTCTATAAATCAGGAAAAAAAAACAAAAAAAGAAGCGGTCTGGTGAGAACCAAAGTCTCGGTTCTTTACACCAACAAAAAGATGAGAAGCAAATTATACAACATCATCACTAGGAAGCTCACAATGAGCAAAGACATTTTTAATCATTTGGGGTAAAATAAGATAGGCTGTTAAAATCAAAAGTCCACCCAAAGCCTACAGAGATGAAGCCTCAGCAGAACACCCACTTCCACCTACATGCAGTGGAGCAACGCAATATCACAGAAACCACACTCCTCATTAATCGCCCACATGAACATCTTGGCATCACTACCAAACCGTTTGTTGTAGTTCCCACAACAGGATTCGTCAGCACTGGTTTGCGTAATCCTTCCTCCACTCAGCTCCTTCGGCACACATCCTGCTCCTCCTCTGTTTGTTTTTTAAATGCATATTTTTCCACAAAGAAAGACGTCTCCCACAACTTCCTGTGTCATGTTAGCCTTATTTTCCCCTAATCACTTCCTTTTAGCTCCATCCAAAATGTCCCTGGATTTGCACCCTTCCAATGCAAACCTGTCAATGGCAACATTGACAAACAGCTCCAATTAATACATTTGTTTGTAAAGCATGTAGGGTTTCATAAGGCTCAAATATACTGCTTCATTTTGTGGCATCATGCCAATTATATATATATATAAAATATCAATAAGCAAAGATGTCAGGAAGAGAACTGTGGAACAGTACAAGTGTCTGATTCAATCTTATTTACAATTTCTAGAAGCCTGAAAGTCCCTTGTTACTGTGTTCAAACAAATATAGTCAAGTAATAGTGCAGCCATCATTCTGTTCAGGACGGAGTTGCAGAGATGAATGTGTTTGGGTGCTAAAGCTGGTAAAATGGTCATTGTCCACAGTGAGGCGAGTTCTGTACCAACATGGGTTGAAAGGTCACCCTGAAAGGAAGAAGCCATTTCCTCAAAAACAACATAAATTTCAGATTTTAAGACGGCAAATGCACTTATGAGTTAAGGCCTTTGGAGAGCACGTGCTGTAGTCTGATGAGCCGAATATCAAAGTGTTTGTGCTCTGATGACCAGGATTGCATTTAGAAGAACAAAAGGAGTGATGCTTCAAAGGATCATTCCATTTCAACATTGTGATATTTATTTGTTGGTTTTGTTTTGCAAGAGACTGGTGAATTAGAAAAAAAAGGAGAAAGCAATGGCATCATGAGGATGGAACCATATGTGGAAATACTGAAGCAACGTCCAAAGACGTCAACCAGAAAGTTTCAGCTTTTGCAAAAATGGACCTTCCAATTGAACAACAAAAAAAAAAAAAAAAGAAAAAAAAATTGATCTTACTGTCAATTTAGGTACAAACTGCTTTAAGTATGATCAGGCCAGAATTGCAAAACAATATTGAAAGAAACTTGGATACACAAAATGTCTGATCAAAAGTCATACAGGATAACTCCTATCAAATACGGACATAATGCATGCACACCTCTGACTTTGAAGTCGGTTCCTCATTGTTGTTGAAATTAGAAAACAAAAAAAGTCTTTGTCTCTACGCTGTTGGCAAAAACCTGGTTTAGGCGGCACCTGCCACTTCCCTTTCTACTCTGTGTTAATTTAGTTGCAATGCACATTTATGCAAGATAAAACGTTACCACTTAAAATGTACATCTATTTATAAAACTGGAGATAGATTGTGGGTATTCTGCGACAAATTAACAGCATGTTAATGTCTTTAAAAAAAAAGTATATATATTGCTTTTAGGATCTCTTCCCCCTCTTTCATTCAGTCTCATCCTTACCGTGATCGCAGTGCATGCCATGCAGCATCCACATCTGCATACAGGTTTTTCTCCGAAGGTTTCCCAGAGCTGGCTCCGTAACCCGAGTAGTCGTAGGAGAAGACGTTGCAGTTGATCCTTGAGCCCAGACCAATGTAGAAACTGCTCATTTGGCCCAGGTCCACCGCGTTCCCGTGGGAGAACAACAGAGTGTAGCGGGCGTTGGGCGAGCAGCGCACAAACATGCAGGCAATGCGGTTCCCTCTGGAGGTGCGCGTCATGAAACACTCGATGGCGTCCTTCTCTCGCGCAGAGTACTGCCAGTCGGCCCGCTCCGAGAGGTGCAGCGTCCATCTGCCGCCGCTTTCGTCGCACATGAGGCTGTAGGTGGGCTCTGGAGGGAGGAAGGCCAGCTTGGAGGCGATCTTGCTGGGGCACGGTGGACAGCAGAACAGGCAACATAGCTCACTGAAGGTTAGATGGTTCATCCTTCAAATAATGGGACAGCGAGAGTAACAATGACTAAAACGGATTCAACCGTTTACATTCATACTTCAGCAACACGTGCATGCAGAAAAGCAAGGAAAGTCGCATTTAAATTAAAATTTACAATTAAAGATATTAAAAGCCTGCAGTACTTGGTAACAGCTCCAAGTCTTGTTTCATTTAAGGTTTGAATGGTGTTTGAAGCTGAATGTAAGTAGAAGTACTTGGCCTTCATATGTAAAAGTTCAATCGTGAAATAATTGTCATATACAATGGATTTTGTAGTCATTGTCCTGAAATAGATGAACGTTGAGAAATCTGAGTGGTTGAAATAGCAAATCCTGCGCCGGTCGTTATAGTCCAATGAACTTTGGACTAAACATCAGCTGTAGCAGGACTGGGACACAATCATCATTGCATTATCAGTGTCTGCAAGGTCCCAACCACAAATAAAAGTGTGGATGCAATAACTCTGAAAATATCACATTGTAAATGCCCCGCTTGCAGTTACTAACACCACATATTCACCATTTGTTGGTCTTGCCTTTAACTACCCGTGTTGATCCCACATGATGTGTAGTTTACTAGCGGCTAAACAGACGCTAGCACAGACAAGTTATGAGGAAATTGCAATGATGAAAAGAAAAGGTCCAGAACAACTGGAAGGGTTTCCCCTCAGTGAATTATAAACCTGGCAGACCACCAGGCTTTACTTGTGCCCCTTCCAGGCTAAAGATTGCTTATTTATGCAAGTCTTTTGAAAATGTTTGCATTTTAAGACTTTATAGTTGGTGCTCAGGTATTAATCATCAAATCTGTTAATAACCCATAACTATCAAGTGATATTTACAAATTTCCTGTCAGCTTTAAACATATTTTAACTTTAGAAAAAAATGTAAAAAATCACAACGGGCCGCTGGATGAATGACTGCCCTAGCGCCCAACCACCGGGCTTAGCAGGTTTTCTGAGGGAAATCTTGACTGGATCATCGATATCAATAAGGACATTTTATATATATAATACGTTGCAATAGCATTGCAATTGCATGTTTCCCTGATATTTTGCACTACTAACTTCAACTTTTGGTAACATCATGACCACAAGTAGGTCTATTTGAGTTTTTGCTGCTGCAGCAGATTCTTTGTTGGAATAAAGTAAAATGTGCCATAAAGTTAAGAACCATCACTGAGTTGAAAGAAAAAATATCTATATATATCTGTATATTTCAGCTAAACACAGACACAGAATCATAATAATAATAATAAAGAAATCAGTGTGATACCGTTTATTTTCAGTAAGGAGGATCTACTGCACAGGTGTCAAACTCCAGTCCTCAAGTGCCGGTGCCCTGCAGTTTTTAGATGTGCCACAGGTACAAAACACTGGAATGAAACGGCTTAATTACCTCCTTCTTGTGTAGATCAGTTCTCCAGAGCCTTTCTAATGACCTAATTATTTTATTCAGGTGTGGTGCAGCAGAGGCACATCTAAAAGTTGCAGGACTGCGGCCCTTGAGGACTGGAGTTTGACACCCCTGATCTACTGGCATGTTCCCCATGGATCTTTTTCCATATTTTACACGCTTTGGTGGCCCTGCTGGAAAGAATGGAGGACATGTGACTTTTACTTTGGTAAAAAATAAATAAATAAATAAATGCACTCTAAAAATGCCTGGCAGCGATGTCATCCATTTAGCTAAACCATTCACAAAGAAAGAACAGGAAATGCTCAGATTTTCTGCCTAGATGTAGACATCAGTTTGTATGTGGTGGTTTAATCAAAATTTATGATTCTTTCATTCCTCCACGTGTCTGCTTTGATGTTTAAATGTTAACGTTGCTTATTTGAAAAGCACATTTGATGTTGAAGCTAATTCAGTTTTAATTGCACCCATGTGCTTTCAACTCTTCTTAATAGCTAGTCTGGTGAAACTGTTCTTATAAACAACTGGCAGCGCAAGAGATAATTTAGACTCTTTGAAGCCACTTGTGATTATAAATGTCCCCTATTAAAACTGCACAATGGTTCTTCAGCATCTTGCTTAAGTGGCTTCCCCAAGGGAGCCCAAAACCAGGAAAAGCCTGTCCGCTTCCCACAGTCCTTCGCCATCCGGGTTGCATCTGGTCAGATTTGTAGGAATATATTGTTTGCTAAACCACAATGGGAGTTTTTTTTTCTTTAAAACGAAGAGATTATGCCAACATTACCTGAACCGTGGGGTTTTCTTTGTTTTTCTTCCTTTTTTCTTCCAGGAGACTGCGTCGCCACTGTGTAGCGTTTTATTCACACCACGGAAACTAATTTATCTTCTTTTCGACGCCAGCAGATTGTCGGGGCTATCCCCGGCCGCAGATTATCCTCGGTTTTATCTCCTATCGGTTATCAATGTCACGTTGAGTGTAGATATCCCTCACAGGTCCGGAAGCAAGCCACTTCGTCCTCCGGGTCCACACAGCCTTTTTCTTTTTTCTACTGTTGTTTCTTTCTTTCTTCCACCTCGCTTTTCTCTCCGCATATGGTCTAGAATTATAACAAGGCTGCTTCATTCACGCTGTCCATGTAGACACACCACAACAAGGCCATTGGTAAAAAAACAAACAAAAAACAAACAAAACACAAAGGCTCTGAAAATCCAGAAAATAAATCGGAAACGATATAGTTCACAGCTGTATCACTTGGCACATCTCTACTTTCGTTCTGGTTATCACTTCGCTTGTGAGGAGGGCGAGGCGTCGGGGCGACAGCTGCGAGGACCAATGGCGAGGAGTTTGCTAAAGCCAAGCCACTATTTGTGGACTGTTTGAGGAAATGATGGGCAGGTCCTACGTGACGCCGCAGAGTTACTACACAGACGGAGAGGAGGTAGACGAACGCTAGCGTCAACACCGCCGCCATATTGTGAGTGGCACCGTTAAAAGATTCTCAAAAAGCACCTCTTTTCTCAAAAGATGCTTCTTCAGTGGGGGTGAGATAATTTTGAGAACTATTTTAGGCGTTTCAGAAGACCTTAAGCACCTTTGTTGTAGTTTTTCCAAAAACAAATGTGTTTGTTTTCAGAACTGAACACAGGGCTTGTAAATAGAACACACACAAAGCAAGACTTGTATGATTAATAAAAGATGGGAAATGTCAGTACAAATTGGCCAATGATGAATTGCATTGGCCAATTTATTAGGCACACCAAGTGGGTTAAACCCTCAGAACAACCTTAGCTATCTATGTCAAAGAGGTTTCAGAAACATTCGTCAGAGATTGTTGCTCCATATTGATATGACAACATAATGCAGTTGATGTGCATCCATGTCACAACCCTTCAATCCCACCACATGACCAAGCTACTCTACTGGATTAAGATCTGGTAACTGAGATGCCACTGGAGTACAGTTAACAGTCATGTTCAAAACATTTGAGTACTGACTGATCACCAATCTTCCAAATTAATCTATCTTGCTAAAATAGATTAATAACATTAATGGATCTTCCTAAATTAATAAAATTGGGTCCGATTTATCGGTACACCCCTACATTCAGGTAGACTGTTGCAATGCTCAGTTGGTCTTTATAATCCCCCAGTGAGGAAATTCAGGGAGCAGCAAAGTGATGGGAAAGATTATGCATG
The DNA here is from genome assembly GCF_019740435.1 of Gambusia affinis. Taxonomy (NCBI): domain Eukaryota; kingdom Metazoa; phylum Chordata; class Actinopteri; order Cyprinodontiformes; family Poeciliidae; genus Gambusia; species Gambusia affinis. Next base: position 12,978,374 of record NC_057870.1, read on the forward strand.
TAAGTTAATACAAGTGTAAAAATATGTAACCAGAAAGTAAGAATGACAAACTATCCCTAAGGGAAAATTTGAAATTGTTTATTTAAGAAGCACATTTGATGTTGATCTTTATTCAGTTTTAATTGCACCCATGGTGCTTTCAACTCTACTAGCCTGCTGGAGCTGTTCTTATAAACAATTGGCAACACAAGAGATGATTTAGACACTTTGAAGCCACTGTGTTGTTTTTTTTTTTTTTTTTTTTTTTTGTCTTCAAATTAATGTAAGTTTTTAGTGGTGTTAGTTAACTTAAGTACATTAAGTATACTGTTTTATACTGCTTAATTTATCTTTTTTTGTTTGATTTTTCACATTGTTTCAATAGACACCATTATTAGTTCTAAAATTAATATTAGGGTATGGAAAAATGTGTTATCATGACCAGTGAAATAAAAACAAACAAGCTATTCCAAAGAACATGCTTGTCACTCACAACATGGCGCCCGCACTGACGTCTTTTAATTTCTATAATGCCGTGGGACTAATGCCAGTGTCTACTCTTCTACATCTATGTGCGACAGCGTGACATTTTTATGGACGTTTAGTTCAGCCAATCAAAAATTACTATTGAAACAAAAAGCTCAATCTGCAACTACCGGGGCGTTCACTATGCAACTATGTTGCAACCTAACAGGTGACGTCATTGAAAACGCTTCCTATTACACCAAAGTTTAAATCATAAATAAAGGTGACTTTATTTAATAGTGCAGCAAAACCACAGGCTACGTTGTTTATCTTAATATTTTTAATAAAAAAGGTCAGTGTTTTGACCCCAAAACGTTTTGTCATGTACTTCTTACTGCTTCCGGGTTAAGCCTCTCCTTCGCTGGCATGCTTGTTGGATTTTTCCAACCAAAAGCAACATAGTTTAGCTGAAGAGAAAATAAAATGAGCTCTCAGAAAGGAAATGTATCTCGCTCACGAGCTCAGAAGCATCAAAACAGCATTGCCTTCAAAAACGACAAGTACGGAGCGACTGCACAAGTGAAGGTACGTCTGTAGCCTTTCAGCATTTGATTACTTTGATTGCTTGATATCTTGAAAATAAAGAAACCACATCATGTCTTCCTAAATTGCAATTCAGTCCCCTTATTTATTTGATTGAAGAGTGGAAAGAGTGGCTCTTATTGGTAAAGATCCTTTTGAATGTAAAGTAAGCTCCTCTATCTAGAAACAAACCCTTAGCATTATGCTACCATCACCATGCTTCGCAGTTGGTCCAGTGTTTTAAGTCTAAAAACTCCAACAAACACTGGTACTTCATTAGCTTCTGGTTTATGATAGGCACAGAGATCTGTGGTTCTTGATTATTTGATCCAATTATATTTCCTCTAAGTGTGTCGGTTTGGATTAGATGGTACTTGCACACAGTGTGGTGTTCCAACAAGAAAAATAAACACACACCACAACTAGTTTTGGAAGGGATACAGAAACACAGAAGTCCAGGACTAACATAATCCAGAAACCAACAAAGCACCACAGTAATTGTACAGTAATTTCACCCCAAAACAGAATGAGTTGTTAGAATACATCTATTTAGATTAGCACTATGCATTACTACGTCTCATTCTAATATCCCACATTGTCTCGTTAATGATTTTTAACTACAGAAGGCGAATTCAAAGATCCACGATGGACTCTGTCAACACTGTAAAGGTGTCCTTGAGTGGAAAGTCAAGTACAACAAATACAAGCCACTAACACAACCCAAAAAGTGGTGAGTATGAATTTTTAGGCCCCTCATTGATTTCTCAAAATTGTTTAAATAATTGAAAGGATTATTTTGTATGACAATTATAATAGAAGAAATCTGGACTCGCCCACTCTTAATAAAGCTATGCTGAAAATTATTATTATTATGTCACGTGAAATTTTGATTGGATAGCGGTCTGGACCGATTTCTGGTGAAGACGTTGAGCTGATCTGCCTTTTCTGGAGAAAAGTGTTGAAGCCCTTTACCTGCTGGAAGGATCCATAAGCAGTGGTGTTAATGATCAATAACCTTTTCTTTTTCTATTTGTAAATTCATTTTCTAAAGTGGGATGTTTTTTAAAGTGTGCTGATTCCACATTGTTAACAAAAGGTTGCCGTGTAAATTTGGCCTGTCACAAAAACAGCAACACAAGACTTCAGGCACATTTAATACGCAGTTTGCACATTTCATTGTCATGTATGTGCAGAAAATCTTTTTTAAATTCAAAATTAATTGATAACAATCTGTTTGTTTTTTTTTTTTTTCTTTTACAGCGTCAAGTGCTGTCAAAAGACAGTAAGGGATGCATATCACATTGTCTGTAAGCTGTGTTCGCTTCAGCTTGAGATCTGTTGCAAGTGTGGGAAGAAAGAAGAAGTCATTATTCCGTGAGTGGATAAAGTCTTTCTGTGTTTTGATTTGACCTAAATTCTCTTTAAAAAAAAAACAAAAAACAAAAACAATACAGTCTGCTCTGAAGACTGGAAAGTCCTTCTTTTTTTTACCCTTTTCCCTCACGACAGAGATGCATGTTTATGTGTAAAAATTTATCTTTATGGCTGCCATCTTCTGGACAATAAGACACATTAACGCTCATTGTGAGAAAATGACTAAATCAAAGTGGCTCATAATTGTATATATGTATCTTAATTTCAGTTCCTACAAAAATATTTTTTGTTCTAAAATTTAGAAATTGTTTTCTTTTTCAGTATTTTCCAGATTTAAAAAAAATAATAAAAATTTCCCAGTCCTTATTTTCTGCTGCAAATGAGCAAAACAAAGAGATTAACTTCTGTTTCTGTCCCTGTTTAGAGTGAACTCACACTTAGACAAGAAGGAACAAGAAGACGAAGAGAAAAAGAAAGGACTAAGGCGAGGCAAAGAAGAAGAGGAGGATTTTGACTCTGATGACAATAATAATGATGATGATGATGATTTTGACAACCTTGAGGATGATTGAAAAGGACAGAGACTTTGGAATCTGGACAGAGACTTGAAACCGAAAAATTCACCCAAAAAATCTGACAATTTTCCAGATGTGTCTTTGCTAAATGTTAAAGATTAATGTTTATTTTTTTGGTTTTTTTTTTCAATATTTAGACTGAATGAGGTTTTTGTCATGGCCTCTAACAAGCTGAGCAACACATGAAAGAAAGAAGCTGGTTGTTGCAGGAAAACAGGCTGAAATGTACATTCATCTTTTCAGTATTTCCTTTTTTTATTAAAACATTGTTTAGTTTTACTTAAATTTTCAAATACCAATGAAATGGCAAAATCCTATACATTGAAACGGTTTCGTTTTGTAGTTTGAAAATAACAAAAAAAGATTTTTCGCAGTTTATAATTATATCTTTTTCAACTTTCTGGCCACAGAATTTTTTTTAGCAACCAGTTTGTAAAATAAAATGTGAAAAAAAAAGAAGAAAGAATATGATACATGGTCTCCAGGATCTTTTTGAAATAAAAAGTGTGAAAAGTGTGGTGTGTTGTCATTTCTCTTTACAATGACACCCAAAATCAAACCAGGGTCAACCAGCTGTTTTTAATGGAGCAAATTGGTCACTATACTATCAACTATTTTGTTGCAAATAAACAACAGGGTCACAAGAAATGTGTTGAGAAACAAGGGTTGACCACCAAAGTTTTAAGAAACAAATCGGAAACTATAAGGAATATATGCCACCATGTTTAAGACCTGGAACCTCACATAGAGCCCAGAAGTGCAAGGTGTACTGAAAAAAGTCTGCATCTCTTTTACATTTTATTAAATGAGTTGGAGCATTGCATTTGTTCAGTCATAAAATGAATCCTTAAAAGTACATCTTGCCCAATGATGGTGTGCATAGCAGTTTAATTGGAGGCAGGACAGCTGGTCAGAGTTAAATGGCTGAAAGAAAGGCTGTTAGAGGCTGCAAAGGACTTGACATTTGGGAAAAGGTTAACTTTCAAAAAAAAAAAACTTCCAAGACCCTAACAATGGAACGGCTTTGATCAATATTCATAAGTGAGAATGGGACCAGTCAAAGCCCAGACCTAATTTCAATTGAGCATCTGTGGCAAAATGTCAAACAGGATGTCCAGAGATGCTCTAAATCTGACTGAGCTTGAGCTATTTTGTAAAGGAAAATGGGCAAAAATGTCAGCGTCTGGATGTGGGACTCTGACGGAAACATTCTCTTAAAGGTCTGAATCTGTAATTGCAGCAAAGCATTGAAAGTATTTGAATACAAATGAAAAATAGTCTTTTCTTTTATGTGTCAATTTTTTTTTCAACCTCACAAATTATGTGCAACTTTGTGCTGGTGAGACACATAGTCTCATTAGATTATACTGAGGTTTGAGGTTGTAATGTTACGAAATACACAAAACCAATATGAATACTTTCGCAAGGCTCTGTAGTTTGTGTTAACACTCGAGGTAGTCCAATTCAAATATCTATTTTAGTTGTATGACTCAAAAAACAGTTTATTTTTTTTTTGTTTGTTTTTTGGATCTCATCCAGGCATATAATTGTAACAGACTGAACACAGTTACTGGAATTTATTGAATAACATTAATTGTAATTGTTCTTATAGTCTTTTTGACACGCAGTGCCCTTAGACATTTTTCATGGATGCTTCCATTACCAAAAATAAACACATGTTCTCATTCATCATGTGGGCTTGGTAAATTTAAAAGTTATTTCCTCATCAGGGCGCATCTCTGAGACGAACATCGGCATTAGTCATGGATCTCATGGGATGCACTTTTACTTACAGCCTGATGTCCTCACATGGTTCTCTGACACACTCATGACTGAAATCTTAATCTTGCTGAAGACGACTGAAAAAGAAAAGTTTACTGGGGAACTTCCATGTGACAGATTCTACGCCAATTTTAAGCCTGTGATTTTCTGTCAATGAGGACATGACAGAAAAGTTATATAATTTTTTTTTCAGTTTAAAATATGAAATGTATTTTTTGTATTGATTCATTCCTTAGGTTGCATTACATTTCAAGCATTTAGTTTTGTTATTTTTGATAAATATGGTTGACAGGTACATTAAACCCAAATATTCTTTCTCCGAGAAGTGTTGTTACATACTAATAGACAAAGATTGTTTGTAGATGGTATTGAAAAGTATGTGCTGTGTAGCATATCCACTGAATATTTGTCTTGAACATTTTTATTTATTTATTCTGCAGGGGCTGCTGCAACGACGTGGCATAGTGGCTGTTGTGGAAAAAAATATATATAAATCTAATCTCCAAATAGTTAACTTTACTTACACTCAGACATAACATTGCATGTTGAGAAAACTAAAACATTACTTTACACCTAAATCAGTCATGGGTATGAATTATGTTGTGCTGAACTATACAAGTTACTTTTTGCCCAACTTGCAAAAATGATCTGTTTTCATTGACATCACTTTTCATTTACACTACTCTTACGACACTCGCTGATCACTTTATCTTATGATGAACAACAAATTCATACTCACGCACACGCACAGGCTTCCACCGCTATATTCTGATTGGCTGCGGATAGTCTCTACGGTCAGGTGAATAAGGAGCGCCTCCTCGGGGGTGGCGTGTGGGGCAGCCTATAAAACTCAATTTTTGCTGCAGGTAGCCTTCGTCGCCGCTCCGTTTGCACATTTTCGCTGCTCTGGTGGAAACATGGAAACTTCTGAGAAGTCCGACACTGATATTCGGTTTGTTTGCAGGGGAACATTTGTCCACTCGACCGCTGAGGAGGCGCTGCAGATCCTGGAGGATGCGCTTCTTGGAGTGGACTCAGAGGGAAAGGTTTTGTAACTTTTAATACATCTTGAAATCATATTTATTATGTTTACTGTTCAAAATGTATTTGATTTAAAGCTTGAGCAAAATGTAAAATACACACTGTTTAAGAAAAATAGCTTTGCTCTTCAGAACTGGGGTGAAACAATCTTGTCATGTAAAAATCGCCAAGATGAACTCTTGACAGTTCCTCTCAATACAATGAGATACAATGAGAGCTCCAAAATATCTAAATAATATGTGTAGTAACTGGTTTATTACTGGTTGATTTTCAATGTCTGCACAAAACAGGGATTTATTAATTGTTGAAAAATTCTATAATAAATCTTCCATTGACGCAAAATAGAACAGAACAGAATAGAATAGGATTAAAAGGGATTTAGGAAGCAAAAGTGTACAAACAAGTTGGAGCATGAAGATTCACATGCAAATTTGAAAACAGAAAGTAAAACATTAAGAGACAATAGAACTGTAAGTAAGATCTGCTGAAACAGACTGCCTGCTCCTGTTCTGCCAGAAGTGATTATTTCCCTTTAAGCTTAATTATTAGTGAAAACCAAAGTAAAAATCTGGAACAAATGTGTCAAACTTAAGGCCTGGGAGCCAAATCCAGCCCGTCACTATTCTTTATTTCTCTACACTCTAGAGGACCTCATAAAGAAAACCTTCATTAATAGTTGTGTTCTTAAACAATATATTACCAATCAATTCAAAGCAGTTTTTATCTGTATGTTGCCAAATTACATCAATATGAAAAGATGCCCAATTTTATTTAATTTTTAGAAGTATGCATTAAATGTAAGGACAGCTATTTCTTAATATTTTAACAGCTTGTTATTGGATAGTTTTATCAATATATTCCGTCACAACCAGTTCTTGTGGCTGAATGTGTATGTATGTCGATACATGTGTACAAATCTCTTTAAATGGACAACTCTGCCTTGTAGCTTTCAGTTCTTTGTGTGTCTTGATGAACATGTTTAATGTTTAGAAATAAACCTTAAAGATGTTTTGCTAATGCAAATAGAAAAGTGCAATATATATTTGCATTAGCTTTACTGAAACTCCATAAACTACTTTAAAATGATTGTGATTCTCTTAACTCTCGCCTGCTTCATATTTTTCCATCAGATTGCGTTCATTGGGGAAGGTAAAGAATTACAGAAACTGTCTGAGAACTTTGGATTTAGCCCATCTGCAGTGACGCAATTGCAACAACAGTGAGTAAAAGTGTAAATAACTCGTAACCATTCAGGACAGTTAACAAAGTTAATCATATTGCATAGGCACCAAATGCTTTTTTGGCATAAATGGCACATTTTTACAGCTTGTTCATATTTTGCATATCTTGCAGTGAGTTCTTTATGCCTGGAATGATAGACACGCACATCCATGCATCCCAGTACAGCTATGCAGGCACAGCCCTGGATATGCCTCTACTGCAGTGGCTCAACACATACACCTTTCCTGTGGAGTCACACTTTCAGGACTTAGAGTTTGCGAAGAAGGTCTACACTCAAGTAGTGGTGAGTTGGCCTGCATGTTTAAGCATTTTTGTCAGAACCTGCTTTGTAAATAAAAGACGAGCAATGACCTTGAACAACATCTTTCACATGTCCAAACTAGAGGTGGTTTATGAGGTGGGTAGTATGACTCACCACCCAGGGCATCATTCTGCTGGATGGTGGCAAAAACCAGAGTTATATCTGGTTTACACACCTAAACATGCGCCACAGCTGATTTATTGATTCTTATATGGCACTTAGTTAAAGTGCTGATTCAGAGTTTCAAAGGAATTTGGAAAGGAATTTGGTTCAAAACTTGAACAGTTTAGACTGGACCAACATTAACTGGATTATACTACACTGAACAGAGATTAGGTTCAAATTAGAATTTCGCTAGCACTTCTGTCTATGACTAAAAAAAAAAAAAAATAATTAATTATATTTTCGCACTTGAAGCTTCTTAGCTGAAACCAATTTGACATATTCATATTCATTGTTTACAAATGTGAAACCTTTACTCTATGCTTGAAAACAAAATAGGAACTCACCCTGGTTCTTGCCACCACTGAGTCAATTGCATTGGTCACAAACTCTTTTTGATTTTGTTTTTGTTTGTGAAGACAGCTCAGCGGTTTTCATAACAGAAAAATTGAAATTGCACAGTAGTAATGTTATTATATAATACTTGGATTTTCTTCTTAGAAAAGGACTTTAAGAAACGGAACAACCACGGCGTGTTACTTTGCCACCATACACACTGATGCGTCTCTTCTGCTTGGTCAGATTGCAAGTAAGGTGTAAAACACACATACACACACACACACACACACACCCACACGCACACACCCACACACACGCAAGGAACCATAACTGATTTAATGAGCCATTCGCAGTTTCACTGTTCCACCCGTGTGTACTTAGACTTACATGGCTTAATCTTTGAGACAAGCATATGCTACTGGCAGGATCAACCAGGTAGACCCCCAGGCGAGCGTGCGTGCGTCGCCGCTGCGGATCGGGTCACATGGATCACACATAAACACTTTAATGTAAAGCAATGATTTAGAAAGAACTCATCTTTTTTAGTATTGCTTTTAATCTAAACTGTGGTATGTTGTTCTCATAAACAAGAGCAGCAGATAGTACGAAAAAAAGAATATAATATATCTGTTAAACTGCACACATTTGACGTCAGTTTTAACGTGAACTTGAACCTTTTCAGGTCTGATAATAACATTTGTATATAAAATGGTGAGGGAGGGGCAAGCCACAAAAATATAATTAGTCCTCTGAACTGTCTCATAAGACATTTGATGTGTCTCAGCTAATGTCTCAACTAACTTGTGTCATTGTCCTCTAAAGAGCAACTTAAAAAAATGTGTGGTCAGATACTACAAGTTTATACTTCTTTCTGCTAAATGCACTATTCATATTTATTATCGAGTGAAAGAAATAAAAAATAACATGACATGAAATGAAAGAAATGTGACCATCACATGTTTTTCTGGTTGTAAAGGACACATCACATTTTTACTTTCATTTGACACACTTATTCTCCAGCTGAGGTGTCTGTGACAGCAGAATAGTCTTTCACCTTCATGCCTTCTTCTTATCATCTCATCTCACTGTATTGCACAACGGTGGACATATTCTCCAACACACGTGCAGTGCTGCAAATGTACGGTATCAAGCACAGGTCAGGCAGCCTCAAGCCGTCATTTTATGTAAGCGGGGTCACTGAACCTTCGACTTTGTGCTTTTCTGGCTACACTGTATGTGAAGAATAGTCAGACATCAACCCTTATCTGTGGCTGGGCACATATCCATGTTCCAGGATTTTACAGCAATCAGTTAAATTCTGTTTATTTGGTTTCCTCTCAATTAGATTGATTCAGTGTTGTATAAAAAAGATACCATCTATACTATTTAAAGTATACTTTATTTACTGTATCTGTCTGTTCATAGATGTTTAAACATAAACCATTCCATGTTTTCGCATCATTGGATCTTGTCTATTCCACTGTTTCATAGTAAGATACACACAGATGTAATACATAGAACCTTGGTACAAGGTCAAAAATTATTGCCCTCCCTCTGTTTATATTATTTTTTCTGCAGTCCAGAAAACAGTGACTTCTTACCAGCTACAGATAGACTTTAGTGTTTTTACCAGTTGCGAGGTTGTGATAGTAGTAATAAGCAGTATCTTGAGAAGTGTGGCTTGTTTTGATTCTAATTAATTTGTTGTGATCCCTCCACGATGACATATGGATGAACATGTTGAACAAGTTTGGACAGTTGGATCATCGTCAGAGGAATGTTGTTATTTCTACTGAAACATGGTTGCCAAGAAACAGTCTCCAGTACTTAAGTAGTACTTGCTTTTAATATGTTAGCACTGGTATTAAAGTACTTAAAATGACTCTTTCCCACTTCATCTTGTTCTGCAGTTAGCTCACTTATGTACGTCTTCACATCTCATGAATAAAATGACCAGCAGGGAATAAACTAGTTCTTTTTACTGGAGAAATAGAAATTCAAAATATCTACTGTAAGCCTAATCTTGCAAGATAATAATAATAATACAAATGTGTAGTATACAAGTTTCTGTAATAGCCAAATTATTATAGAAATATATCTATTATTGTCTTTCCACTCATACCAGATGACACTAATCAGGAAAAGCTTTGAACGGCTGCAGATTGTAGTAAGCTTTTAATTTTACTGACATGTTTCATCTGACTGAAAGTGATATATAATCATCTTCAGTAAATTAGAATATGCATGCTGATGAGAACTTTGCCATATTAAAGGTATCTTTTGAAAATAACAATCAGTATTACAGGTAAAAAAACAAAAAACACTCCTTTCATTAAGCCTGCTTGTCCTGCTTTGGTCTTATATAACAATGTATTCTTAATTATCATGTTTTCATTAGTTGTAGGCGCATAAAATAATCATCATTAACAGGAATACAAGCTTTAAGACATCAGTCTATGTATAAGTAATCCATATACTATAATATGCTTCACTTTGTGAACTGAGTTGCTAAAATGCATGAACTTTCAACAATCTTTTAATTCATTGACTGTAATAATACTGGTGGTAATATTACTTGGCCCAGCTAGAGCTCTAACCTGAGTGTGATGAGAACCTGTGGAGGAATCTAAATATCAGGGTTATGGCAAAGAGGCCTTTTAATCTTAAAGACTTGAAATTCATCAAAATACAAAATATAATATAAAAGTGAACATGAAAAGAATTGAACTGCTGCAAGGACATAAAAGATTTTCATATTCATATAAATAATCTTTAACCTGCCATAGTCAATTAACATCAAAATCAAAAATATATTTTTAATTATCACTTACATGACTTTACTATCTTTGAGAGTTGCCATCCTTTTTTTCCTATCAGAAATAAATATCTTGGTTAAATGAAAGGAACTTACCATCTAAATCTTGCAGGAGCATGAATAATTTTGATCACAAATGACTAGAATCACTTCTATTTATTAATGTATTGTTCCTATTACATTTGCAGATGACTTTGGCCAGCGTGCCTTAGTAGGGAAAGTGTGTATGGACAGAAACGACGCTGTGAAGTATTACAGAGAAACCTCTGAAGAGTCTCAAGAAGAGACCTATCGGTGAGTGTGATGATCAGTTCATTTACTGGACCTGGGAGACACCATGTACACTTTTCAAATTTTATTTTATTTTGTTTAGATTTATTTTGTGTCGGTAAATGGTTTCAAACACACTTCATTCATGTTTCAGTGAGAAATGCTTTATCTTTAAGCTACCACTTTTTTGATGTGATACAAGATGCAACTGAAAAACAAAGAGCTAAATAGTTTGAGGGGGAAAAAACAAACAAACCATTAAACATCCAGATTTACAACTGGTTAAGGATTTTGATCCTGAAAATGCTTTTCACCAGGTTGTGGTGTCTATTGGGACGCAGAGTCAAGCTTTAATTTGTTATCTCCCAAATATCAAAATCCAAAATGTATCCGTGTTACTTATCAAAACACTGACAGATTTTGATATGAGCCACATGGGCAGTTGCCCAGGGCAACATCAGGGCTGAGGGGGAAACAGAAGAAGGTGCTCACACAGTGGATTTTTAAGAACCACCACTGTATTCACATCATGACCAAAACAAGAACCTATTAATGCAACAAATTACTATTATCTGTTGCAAATCAGCTTTTTTTCTGATTCCATGCTTGCCTCAAATCACTGCTCATGGTTTCTATGTTCTCTGGTGCCTGCATGGGTTTTCTGTTCAGTACTGATTGTGTGTGTAATCAAGATTTCTAAAGTGGAGAAATTCCCTTAGGGAGCCACTTTAGTTATAGCAGATTAATTCAACAAGGCAGTTTATAGCCTTTAATGAGTTGCTCCTCTCCTATTGTGGAAGATTTTAAGCCTTGATGCTCCAGACTGTCTTTGCAACAATGAGGTACTTCTACGGAAGTGGGCTTTGACTTCTGCACTTTTTTGTTACTATTTAATGTCAACTACAAATAATACTTTATTTTACAAACAAAGTGCATCCTACTCTGATTTAGAGGCAGATTGTATTTTTCATAATGACTATGTTAGCCAAACAGCGTTTGTCTCACACTTATCTCAACGTAGCTACACAATGAACTGTAAACAGTATGTGTTGCACTTATTTATTTGATGATGCATGTTTTTTTTCTTTTCTCTCTAAAGGTTCATTAAAGAACTACTAAACAAAAAGGTAGGATCCTGTGAAAGAGTTATTAAGAAACTGGTCAGCGCTGTTGTCTAACTTTACTGTTTTCGGGCTCGGGCTGGTTGGTGGTCCTAACAGTACCCCCTGGTGAAGCCAGTGGTCACTCCACGCTTTGCACCGTCCTGCACAGAGGCCCTGCTTACTAAGCTGGGAGAAATTGCCAAGAATAACAAGCTGCATATTCAAGTGAGTTAACAGTGGCAACCTGATTTCTACTGCAGAACCTAAAAGTTTTATTTATTTATTTATTTATTTCAGAGTCACATCAGTGAAAATCTTGAGGAGGTGGAATTGGTGAAGGAGCTATTCCCCAATTCGGAGTCTTACACAGACATCTATCACAAATGCAACCTTCTCACAGACAAGGTAAGAGATCAGTCCCATTCCCCCTTTACCAAACACTTGGTAAAATGTAAAGGCTTGCATAAAAATCAGACCAACTGTTCCCGATGCCTTGCAGACTATTTTGGCCCATGGTTGCCACCTCAGTGATGAAGAGTTGGTTCTGTTCAGGAAAACAGGAGCTGCTTTGTCCCACTGTCCCAATTCAAACATCTCGTAAGTTTTTACTCTGAACCAAGATGGGGTCCGAAATTTTCAGAGCACAGATTTTATCTTAAAATTAGGAAAGCAAGAGATGCAATATTATTGTTTAATCATTGAATCTGAATAAACTCATTCCAATGCATTCCAGGAAATAGACAGACGACTGTAAAAAGGCCAAGGAGACAGTCCACACAAAAAATAAGTTATTGTTACAGTTGGTGATCTCTCTATTTAAAACAGGTTGTGCAGTGGAGTGCTGAATGTGCGCAAAGTCCTGAATCACAAAGTGAAGCTGGGGCTGGGTACAGGTGAGTGAGAACGCTCGACAACAATATAAAAGTCTGAGCAGGTATGCAGGTCAACTCAGTGTTAAAAAGGGAAACATTTCAGAGTTTCTTTGATGTCCGTCAAAAGTTAAATGAAGTTGCCTTGTCCAAGGTATGTCAGTGATTGCTTGCAACCTTCTCTGTTTGTCCTCCATCAGATATGGCAGGAGGCTATTCACCTTCCATCCTTGATGCTGTGCGAAGAGCCCTGGACTCGTCCAAAGTCCTCACCATCCAGGACCCAGAACACAAAACACTCAGCTTTGAGGAGGTCTTCAGACTGGCCACACTGGGAGGGAGTCAAGGTGAGATCCAAACACAAATAGTTATTTGGCAACAGTTGGATCAATGCAATCTTACAAAAGTTCTATGGTGACATGCTGTTGGTTTTTCTGTTTGCAGCGTTGTCCCTGGATGAGCGAACAGGAAACTTTAAGGTGGGAAAGGACTTTGATGCCCTGAGAGTTAATGTGGCTGCTCCAGGTGGACCCATCGACGTAATCCAAAATGAGAAACCACAGGTATGTGGGCTGACACATAAAGTGCTCAAAACCAAAAACTCCATCATAAGTATAACAGCAATCTGTAATCATTGGCTTTCAGATTCTTTTGGAGAAGTTCTTGAATTTGGGTGAGCTTCATCTTCTTTATGTATTTAATCACTTTTCTTTATTTTAGTCTCTCAATTCTCATATGCGTCTCTCTTCCTCAACATGTTCTTTGGCAGGTGATGACCGAAACATTGTGGAGGTGTTTGTAGCTGGGAAGAAGGTGGTGCCTTTCAGTGAGCCATGAACAGACAGGACTTTGTCCTTCCTCATATTGGTGTGAAAGAAACAAAAACACACACTATGGCTGCTTCATCTATGTTTTTTCACAAAAGTAGATTAATTGGAGTAAAATATGGTAGATACAGGAATATTTTTAATATGCATATTTCAGGACAGAGTATGTTATTTAGTTCATCATTCTTTAGCCTGTATGCTGGACTTTTGATTGGGAAGCAAGGGATATATTAAACAGGAGGAAGTTTGTACAGATAACTGTGGCCAATAATTAGCCAGTGTATTTTCTTTGTTTGGTACTTTTGCACCTTTGCCATGTAGTAAATAACTCTCACTGAAAAAAAAATCCATCCTTATTGCCTTACAGCTTAATTTATTTCGCCTTTTGTGATAACATAGGACTTGGTGCTTTTTATGGTACAAGAACTGCAGTAGTTTGATGATACCATTTTCATAGACTTCCTGTAGAAAGCGAAGGCTAAATTGTGCTATAATGGACACTCCAACTAATTCAATCGTTCAAGTATTTAAAGCTGCAGAGGGGCAGGGATTGTATTGTAATGTGTCCTTGATTCTTCTCTTTTGATTTTGAAGTGTTAAAGTGAAAATAGAAATGTTTTCAAGCACTCTTTTCTAACATGTTAAGGTAGTGGTCCCCAACCACTGGGCTGCAGACCGGTACCAGTCCGTGGACCAATTGGAACCGGGCCGCGCAAGAAATAATTAAATATGTCCGTTCTATTTATTGAGTCTGGAGGAGCTTTTATTTTGAAAATCCTAAACTGGATGCTGTCGGTTACGTTTTGCGCACCAACATGCAGCAGAATGAGTAAGATGCTGACAACGCGCCCAGCACCCCCATAAGAAACCACGACATCGGTCATCTCGTTCCTGATCGGGGTCTCGTTCCTGATCGGGGTCTCGTTCCTGATCGGGGTCTCGTTCCTGATCGGGGTCTCGATCCTGATTGGGGTCTCGTTCCTGATCGGGGTCTCGATCCTGATTGGGGTCTCGTTCCTAATCGGGGTCTCGTTCCTGATCGGGGTCTCGAACCTGATTGGGGTCTCGTTCCTGATCGGGGTCTCGATCCTGATTGGGGTCTCGTTCCTGATCGGGGTCTCAAACCTGATTGGTCTTGATCCCTGCATAACCCTGAAGGGTTGACCGGTCCACTGTACTAAAAAGGTTGGGGACCACTGTGTTATCACACAACTGTTTGTGATTTTTATCCTAAGTCTAATCAAAAATGTTAAAAATGTTTGGTGGCAAGATATTTGATTCAAGGGAATGTATTGATAAAGGATTCTTTTTTTGTATTTTGTAATATTTTTACATGCACTTTTTAATTATTAGGGAATTAGACCATATACACTTTTCTTTTTAACAGTATTTAAGTCAAGTTTGCTTTTTACTGAAGAAATTGCTCATTTAATCTTCACGCAAGACAGTTTGAATCATTTTACATGAGAAGGTCTGTTACACAGGATAAAATATAAACAAAGGAAGTCTCAGAGGCTGTTTTGATTGTATTTTTATGTTGATTGGCTGCTGTGATCTTTTACAATTAGAACAGAAGCTTTGTGTGCTGTGGGTCTGTGCTGTCTGATACACATGGAGAGGGCTCTGTTATGAATGAATCTGTGGACTGAACCTATCATTGGTTTTACTAATAATTAAAATATTATCCACAATGTCCATCCATCCATCCATTTTATGTCCACCCTTGTCCCTTAGAGGGGTTAGGGTTGCTAGTGCCAATCTCCAGCTATCCTTCGGGCCGAGAGACGGGGTTCACCCTGGACAGGTCGCCAGTCGGGCAACACAGAGACACACAACCATTCACACACACACACTCACACAAAGGGAGAATTTAGAGAGACCAATTAACCTGACAGTCGTGTTTTTGGACTGTGGGAGGAAGCCGGAGAACCCGGCGAGAATCCACAATGCACAGGGAGAACATGCAAACTCCAAGCAGAAAGACTCCGGGCCGGGAATTGAACCCAGGATTCGATTGTAGCTTGTACCCCTTGTAGCTGCAAAGCAACAGTGCTACCAGCTGCGCCACTGTGTAGCCTTTATCCACAATGTATTCTATAATAATAATAATAATAATAGTATACTTACAAGTGCCTTATTAACAGCTGGAAAAAAGAAAAAAGAAGGGAGAAAGATGTAATAGAAGCCCAGCTACTAGAGGGCAGCAAAGATTGTTCAGTTCAATATTTCCCCATTCTGATTTAAACCTGTAGTCCAGATCGTTTGAATTGGTTTCCTGTGAGATAGTTAGCAGTAGTCAGTACCTTACTTGCAGAAGACAGACGTTTTATCAAAGAAAAAAACGAAGATTTATCTTATTTGGGGAAATGTAGCTTCACTAAACAAAGTAATTTTCAGTCACAGTCAAACTTAGAAATGTCATGCCAGTGTGAGCCAGTGCTTTGTGAGCTAATTGCAATCTTCTTTTCCACTTGAATAGTATGAGAATGTTTGGAGCAGGTTGCACTTAAACTTCAACCACTCCTTTTGTAACTTCTAATGGATAGATTGAACTTCCTCATTATTTTTTTCTTAGAAAATAAGAGAATTTACAAGTAGTTCATTTTCCTGGATGTAGAGGGACAGCTAATCCTTGGGAGAATAATGCATTTGGAAAAAAAAAATATTTAGTTAGGCTGAATTAAATATTTGACTAAATGAGCAATAAATAATTTTGGCGTCTATGGTGTGTCCCTTCCACTTCAATGTATAATTGTTCCCATGTGAATAGCCTATTGTGGCGCTTGTTCCTGTTTTCTAGATAAAATTGGCCTATGTTTCTATTTATATAATTTTGATACAAAATAAAATCATACAAAAGCGGATGTATGGCTATTGTGGCTTTTTCTAAAAATAAAGCAGTCTGTTTTTTGCCTATTTTGTTGCATATTCTCATCTCTCCGTTTCTATTTTTTTCATCATCTGATGACTTAATGACATTTACACATAGCTGATCATGAGACACAGACTAGCCTACTGATGCAAGTCAGTAATGAAATGAGACCTAGTTTTATCTGCCTTCAGGAGCTGTGTTTTGCAAAGTAAAGCAGTAATAGTTGAGGGCCGCTCATAAAATATATCATTATTTATTTAGTCTTTTATGTCCTCAAGAAAGAACAGTCTTGTTTGAACGTAGCCTACCTTCATGTTCTCAATGAGGAACAGAAAGTTTTAGGTCTTTTTCAGGAAGTGTGATTGCTTAATTATGTGGGAAGGGTTGTGACCTAGTCGCCAAAGGTTTTTCTAGCTTGTCACTGGCCTCTAGAAAAATAATTTTCATATCCATGGGTCCTTTCGCTCGCCCCGACTGAAAGATGAGATTAATGATGTGAAATCAGTTAGCAACCACCAAGTCAAACAAAAATGCTGTGGTTGAAGAACGTTTTTTATTCCGCAATGCACTGAACAGCAGATCTTTCACTCGTGAGTTCTGTATGTTCGTTTCCAGCAACTACAATGTTTTCCTTTAGATACATGATATTATAAAAAAATCTTTATTTATAGCTTTCTGTGTTTTTCTGTTTTTTAAATTTCACTCAGTAAAATAGGTACAAGTAAACGTCTGCTTTATGTATATTCAGTGGTCGCGGTTCTTCTATAATCAGCAGTTCTCGAGCAGTTCTGTTGTGTGTGCTTTCTCACATGTTTACGATGTTTAAATCGATGTTATTCACAATTTAGACGGCGAAATGCCGACATGTCATAAATCTAATGACTTATTTTGAATGTCGATGGAAATACCTGCGACCTTTGAACGTATCAGATACTACAGTGGTGTTTGTAAGCCCTGCGTAATGTCTTACAGGCTTAAATCGGGCTACTGCGAACCACTGGCTGATCCTCAGCGAAAGTTTTAACAGCTTTAATGTTTATGTGTAATCTAGAACTGACACCATGACTACTGTTTGAGAGACTGCATTGTTTTATTTGCATCCACCTGGAGGGAGAGCTCCCGCGAGACTAAACTCGGGTAAATGTTGCTCAAATGCCCTCAATGCTCAAATGTAATCAGGAAGTGACTTTAAAAATACTTGTATGATCTTCGTTCTCTCCTCCATTCTTCACTTTTCCAGATCTCAAGAACTGTTAGATCTGGAAGGTATGTGTCCTTTGACCGCAACACATCTTTTGACCCTTTTCTCCCCACCCGTCATTACCCGGGCTAAAACATTATTAAAAGCGATCATTGATAATTAATATTTATGTTTGTATTTAGTTATGGTTTTGATAACCTTATTTTCTCCTTTTGTTTCTTTAGTGTTTAAGGCAGAATAACACTTTTGAATACTTCAGCTTTAGTTCCATTTTATCCGTGGTGTGTTTTTTTACATTAATTATTTTTTAATTAACTGAAAATCTGATACTTAAATGTGTCCTTTTCAGCCTGCCTCTTCACAAGGCATTTTCTTGTTAATTGTTGCTTTATGTGCAATAAATGAACTTATTCCTTACGGGTGTCCGTTTTTTCACCCGTAACTAAAATTCAAATAGAATTCACAAATAACTTATCGATTCCAAAGGGAAATTAAATGTTGTAACTTATTAATTGTGATGGGAAATATCTCTTGTAGCGGTCAGTATTACAGTGAATTTGAAGAAGCCTCTGACTGAAGGTAGCCTACTCTGTTTTCCCAAGTCAATCTCATAAAGAGGATGGTCAGAGTTGTCCATAGTTTTCTTGATTTTATGAAGAATACGTCTTTGCGTCATTATCTCCAGAGGTTTGAAACATGCAAATATAAGACGAAATAGGTCAAATGGAAATCAATATGCTCAAAAGAACTCTGTTAGTATTTAGTTATGGTTTTGATAACCTTAACTAAATGTCAGATGTGAGAGAAAATGTAGATTTTTATCTTAATTGAATAACTGCTTACTAGAAAACTACAAACCAAATAGAAAAACTGTGTACGACATTGTATTTAGTAGCTGGTGGCTTTAAATCTATTTAGTTACAGTAATGAAGCAATTTGTATGAAAAAAAATCTGTTTAGAAGAACTAAACACCATTCCATGTTTATCATGTTTTCTCATGTAAAAAGCTTTGTTCATGTGCAGAAGCAGTCAGTGTCTCCTGCAGCTCGGACACTAGCTGAAAGCCCATCATGCCTCTGTTCCGGGCTTTGGACGAACAGGCAGAGGCAAAGGCTCGGCCCAGGCGGAGGGGTCTGAGGAACACCAAGGCCACTGGAAACTGCTGGAGGACGCGTGATGGTGATCAGGTCCTTTCTCTGACACGCCTCTGCCTGTTGAGCCTCGCAGACAATATGAAGGACCTGTGGGTGAAAGACTACGCTGACAACTATCTTGATCATTATTCATTCAGATACATCATGGGGCCTTTCAACCTACTACGTGAGTTTGTGTGTGTGTCAGTGTTAATTGGTCACAGACCAAATAATACAAAATAAAAATGTGTAACTCTTCTTTTGTTCTAGCACAGTATACCACAGTAAGGTGGAATGCCATGCAATGCATCACCTTAACACCAATATCCATTCAAAGCAGAATCACAAACTGAAAAATATGCTGCAGAAAGTTTGCTTAACCTTCTTTACCTCAATACTTAATATATAAGGTAGCAAGAAAAACATTATTCTTTGTCTTACCACAATTGTATTAATAAGCTTAACAATCTTATGTGTAAGCTAGTTTATGCTAGTAGCTTTTTTCTTGACTTATCAACAAACATGTCTCATTTCACTGGGATGTTCTCTTGTCTTTCCTATTGTACACAAATGGTCAGAGAAATGGCACCAAAATAGTAGTATAAAAAATGGCTGATTGAAAGTAATTTGCTATAATATCATGGACCTATGTCTGTAATCACAGCTGGTGAACTGGTGGAGGAGTTGACGTGGCTGCTGTCCAGTAGAAAGCAGCTGTCTCGGGCAGCGCTCCACCTCCTGCTGGTCCCCCACCTCCAAGGTCTGTCCCTAGAGAGGTGTCCTGGCTTGGCGACCCCAGCATTGTGTGCTCACATTGCTGCCCGTTGCCAGGTAGGATCCAGTAATTTTATTTTATCCTAATTCTATCCTCGTCTTTTTATATAACATACAAATTTTTACACCTACAGATGTGGACTTGGTTTATTTCAATGATAAGCATCAAGTACATCTTCCATATTTGTAAGTTGTATATTGTTTGAAAAGACAATTAAGTTTTAATTAGGTTTAAATTTAAGGTAATTAAGCTTCACTAAGAAAGATATGATATAGAGCATAAGCACAAGAACAACACTGTAACACAGGAGATCCTGCCAACAGCCATCGGCATCTATAATGACTTTCTGATCAAACTCTTAATTGTCAGATTCTTCGGTGTGGCCTTTGTCTGGATTAATTTGAAAAGGAAATGGGACTGTATGAATGCATGCTGTTCTTTTAGATATTTCTTTAAAAGAAATGGGTTTTGCGTTTCTCTCAGGGTCTGCGTAGTCTGGACCTATCTGGAGCACAGCAGCTACCTCCAAAGGCCCTCTGTGAAACCATGTCCAGTCTACCTGCTGTGCGGTCGCTGTCCTTGGCCGGCATGCCTTGTGACAGGAGCGTGATCCAATCGGTTGCCCGCCACTGCCGCTTGCTGCAGCACCTCGACGTGTCCCGCTGTCACCTCCTCTCCCCGGCTGCTCTGCTTCCTCTCGGTGGTGTGCTTTTGGGGCCATCCTCGTCTTCCTTTTCTTCAGCCTCGTCTCCTCTCCCGCTCAGCAGCCTGTTGGCTCTGGATATTGGGTTTGGGGAACAGGAAGAAGACTCTACCGTGGCAGCAGCCTATCTCCTTCTCTCTCTGCCTTTCTTGAAAAGAGTGGCTTTGGAGGGCCTTGGACTGGCCTGCCGTCTAATCGAGCAGAGGGAGTTCAGCCAGGCAGATGAATTTGCTGACAGGGAAGGTGTTTGCAGCCTGCACCTCGTGTGGAGGGAAAGGCTGCTCGGGCAGAACTCGGAAAGTTGGATGACGATGACAGGGGAAGAATCTGCTGATAACGGAGAGGTGGAGAGCCCATTATTGGAGGAGGATGGTTGTGACACTGAAGAAGATTTAATCAAAGATGAGTGGCCTATTTGCTTACATATCCAAACAGAAGATCGGATGCAGAATTTGTCCCAGTCAGGCCTGATCCTGCAGCTCAAAGATGTTAAAGGTGTAACCTGTGAGTCTCTGGGGAGTTTAGGAAATTTGTGTCCAGGTTTAAGCTCTTTATCCATGAACATAGGCAAACAGGGGCCACTATTAACTGCTGATCTCCAGACGTGGTCAGGCCAGCTGCGCAATCTTTCATTTATTTACTCTGGCCCAGTGGTAGATCTTCTTCCTGCCTTGCAAGTCGCAGGTTGCTCACTGATCTCTCTGACGTTGGAGGGGGTGAAAACCAGCCCTGACACCCCACTACTGGAGCTCATCAGAGTCTGTCCCAGACTCAGAGACCTCCTTATCTCCGCTGAGCCTCCTGCTACATCACAGTACGAAACCAATGACAATCAGCAGGATGATCAAGATCTCCCAAAGCTGCCAAATCTCCGCTCTCTCAAGCTCAGGTAATTTCAGCTTTGAATCCCTGCTCTCAATTTGTGCCTGTTTCTAACCACACCGAATATATCATGACAAAGCTACAATACACTTCACAGCCAGACACAGAAACTGTGTTGATGACATAATGGAAAACATAGAAAGATAGAAATATCTTAGCTATGTTTTTTTTTGTTGTTGTTTTCTTGGAGTAGTAACCCAGTGTAATGCTGTTCTCAAAAATTGTCCAAGCAAAACAAACCAAAAATAGCATTTAAATATTCTGCCGGCTTAAAGTAATAACAGGAACTTAAAAGGAAATGTAATATTTTGCTAATTCTGGTTGTGATATGTGACACCACGACCAAGGAAACCAAAATATTAATTAACTCCCCAGTATATCTTGCGAAACAAATTATACCCCTTGTATTTTTCATCTATTGACATATGTTAGAACCATAAACATCAACTTTATTGGGATTTTCGGTGATGGATTAACACAAAGTAGTGTGAATACAAAAATAAACATGGCTTTAAGTAAGTGGACATGTGAAAGTTGTTGCCATTATTCAGACCTCCTGAATCCATAAAGTAAATACATTTCACTTTTATTAAAGCTGCAAATGTTTTAGAACATTCTGCTAAAAGCCCTGCACAGCTAAAAAGCAAAGTTGTTTTTTTTTAAGCTCTGTTAGATTGAAAGTAAAGTGTCTGTAAATAGCTATTTTTCAAGGGTTTCAACAAATTGTCTTTTGGATTTGGGTCTGGAGTGTGACTGGGTCATTTGAACTGTGCTTTCATCTAAAAATTACACTTTCATTCTGACTGAATGTTTAAGGTCAGTGTCCTATTGGAAGGCGAACCTCTTTTTCTGTGGTTTCTTTATCTTTTAAGAGTACCTCATGTATCTTTTCAGTACAGTAGCTAGCAGGTCTTCTTGTGGTTATCATACAACAATAACAAAGCACCCATGAGGAAATGTTGATGAAGTCATTGCAGTCCTTTGGTTCAGATATTTTGATTGCACGCAGCAGTACTACTTCAGGCTCATACTAAGAATTGAAAAAGTGATTAGAACCACCAAGGCAACCAGTAATACTAATTATTTTCTTCTGTTGCTGTTGTCTCTCGAATCTCTGAAGTTTCTCCTATGAGCACAACCAAATGAAGCCCTTGATGTCCTGGATGTCCCTAAAGGAAGTGATCAGGTGTCTCCTGATTGGCTCCCCTTTACTCGAGAATCTCTCTTTGACCTCCTTGCCGTGCCCTTTGAACTGCATCATACAGGACACCCTGCGTAGTGTGAATCTGGATATGAATCCCAATGCAGATTCCTCTGGCTCACCGCCACTGCCACTTGGAAGGATCGAGCATATTGATCTGCTGCGAACAGATGTGCAGATGAGCACTGTGAAGAGCGTGATGCAACTGAGCAAGAGGCTCAAGTACGTGGATGTAAGTTACTGCTGGCGGATCAGTCAGCGTGAGTGGCTGGACTGCAAGAAGTTCAGACAAGTCGAAGTTGTCTGGGTGTAGTAAAAAGAGGGGAGGATTTAACATTAAGGCGCGTCTTAAAGGGAATCGAAATACACTTTTCATGTTAAATTGTATATTTATCATAGTTTCTTTGGATAATTTATGTTTGTTTTTTGTAACAGACTGATCTTTTTAATTTACTATTATGAAAAGTTCTATTTTAATAACCAATCTATATTAACTTTACGCTCTGAATATAATTGTGACGCGAATGAAAAACAAACATGGAAAGTGTGTGAGAAATCATGTGGAAATCACCATATTTTTTTCTTTTTATGAAATTGACAATAAATTCACATTGGATTGAAAGCAGCAATAATTCATTTTTTTTGTTTCATTTATATTTTTAGTTGTATTTTAGTTTTTATCAATAAAAACAACATTCCAGGAGTCACTGGTTGCAGTACATTGCAGTAACAAACTACTATGACACTATGAATAATGACAGAAACCCAGAACCTGAAATGGGTCTAATTGAAACCCTAATGTGGTACAGCACTCCATATTTATGTGACACTGTTAGAAATACAGGTTTAATGAAAACTGGAGATATAGAGCAAGTAAAATACTTGATCCCCATCCAATTTTCCCGTCTAAATATTACTTTTGGGGAAGGAAATCTAGCCTAATCTTTGGCTCATTAGGGTTTGACCTAATCTAAGTCCAAGTTAAAATCTGCTTTTAACAAGTCAAGTAATGTCTCTCAGTCAATTTGTTTGTCCCTGATACTGATATTAGAGTTTTATGTTGCATCCAAATTAAAGCCATGTATATGTTTGAAAACTCGATAGCTTCAAAAGTACAATAAAATAACATTTTACATTTCAAGTAATGTCTCTCTCAGTCAATTTGTTTGTCTGATACTGATATTAGAGTTTTATGTTGCACCCAGGACTTCCAGCATGGACCAGTGGCTTGTTTCTAAACATATATATGATTCAATACATATATCCCGATAACATTTATTTTAAGCAAGAAAGGTTTTTGAAGTGAAATGCTAACACCAGCATGTTTACTCTCTGTTTTGATATGACTTTTCACCCAGGACTTCCAGCATGGACCAGTGGCTTGTTTCTTAAACATATATATGATTCAAAGCATACATCCCGAAAAACATATTATTTGTGAAGCAAGAAAGGTTTTTTAAACGTGAAATGTAATGACAAGTGTTCCAGCTGTTTTCTATATAGTGTTCCCTTACATTGACATCTGTTTGAGCATGCAAAGCAGATCACATGGCAAAAACTGACAAGGGCTGGACATCCATCCATCCATCCATCCATCCATCCATCCATCCATCTATTCTCCCACGCGAATCTGAGATCAGTAGATCTGCCAATTCGTGTCTTACACAAAATAATAATAATAAAAACTTAAAAAGATGCAAAGTAACACAACCAACATGATAGTCAAAAGAGTTTCATCATTTTAATAAATACGTTTAATTATAAAATACATTGACATCTGTTTGAGCATGCAAAGCAGATCACATGGCAAAAACTGACAAGGGCTGGACATCCATCCATCCATCCATCTATTCTCCCACGCGAATCTGAGATCAGTAGATCTGCCAATTCGTGTCTTACACAAAATAATAATAATAAAAACTTAAAAAGATGCAAAGTAACACAACCAACATGATAGTCAAAAGAGTTTCATCATTTTAATAAATACGTTTAATTATAAAATATATTGCAAAAACGTAGGTTTACGTGTCCAAAAATATCGAATTGAACAATAGTAGGAATTTTCTTACGATTAAGTTCTGACGACGTGATCATAAAACTCGGAACAGTTTGTACCTGCAAACTTTCCGTATTTTTTGTTCGACACAAGCGCAGTTCACAGCCGGGAATGTGCGCTTGTTTTTCTCCTCAAGTTGGGCGGACCTTGTAGCAAAACACGTCTCAACTAGAGGCTGTGGAAAGAAAGAAAACATACTGGTTGCAGACTTATGAAATAAAATACATTATAGCGTTTGATGTAAGCTAAAAACTCTCAATTTGCTGTTTTATATAGAAAAAGGTTATAACTAAACTGAGCTCAACCGAAAGACTGTCTACGCGGACATTAAAACCAAGCACACCTTTTACACGTTACACGTCACTTAGCAAAGCGGTGCTGCTCGTTTAATGTAAGTTAGCCAGCGGGGAGCATCTGGATTGTGTTTTCTGGAAAATACGGTTGTCTTTGTGAGTATCTATGGCTCTAATACAATTCATTGACATATAAAATCATTGCCATTAACGTTACGGTCAGTAAAATTATTAATTTTCGTCGCTTCTCCTTGTTCTTTCCTCCTATCATACTGTAACCTACGAGACTGAATATATAAAAAAACGCCTGCGTTATCTAACATTAACAACTACTTACTTGAGATTTAAATGTGTTTCTTTTCTTCTCCTTTCCATTACGAGCTTTTAGTTTTACTTCAATAGCTGAAAACTACACAATTACGCCTATTTACCCCTTTAAGTCCAGAAACTGCTGATCAGTTTCATGTGTTTGTGGGCCCTTCACCAAGTGGAAGTCTTGTACAGTTGTTGGTGAAGGGTTAACAGTTTTTATTTCTGCTCTTTCTTCAAGGTTATAATGATGGATGAACCAGGGATTATGGAGCAGTGGAGTCGGACAGATCTGCTTCCCAGAGAAGACTGATGAATAATAAATCCAAAGGACTATCTGCACCATGGGAAGGTAATTGAATGATTGGCCTATATTTATCTGGATCTAAAGGGTTATACACCATTCATATCCCTTGATTTTTCTCATATTTTCTCATGTTACAATCACATTAAATACATGTGTTACTATGATACCCCAAGTTAAAATCCAGTAGCTTGCTTTCAGAGGTTTTATCTATATGTATGTATGTATACATATAGATAAAATGATTACATTTTCAATACAGTCTCTGCAATATCCAGACAGGCATCATTGAGGCTCTTGTATTTTTTTATCTGTGAACAGGATTGGCTTTTCATGCCTTTTCCCAGCGTCATGGCACTTCAGCCTGTCATCCCAGGTTCTTCCTCGGCTTCTGACTCCTTCCCTCCGACAACTTCTCTTCATCGGCCTGGTGCTCTGCCTCATAGGACTGCTCTACCTGTTGCTCGTTGCTGTAAATACACACACCAGCTGGATTGGAGAAGAAAACCCTTTCCACCGGTACTCTAAACTAGGAGCTGGTACTCTGGTGTGGATCTCCTAGAGCCGGTATCGAGTTAATTTTAGATATTTGTCACTCATAAGGCACCTGGCGAGAGTTACTGACTTGGATGCGACGGATACAAGCAATCCCAACCTGAACTACGGCCTGGTGGTGGACTGTGGCAGCAGTGGCTCCAGGGTGTTTGTGTACTGCTGGCCCCGGCACAACGGTAATCCCCGTGAACTGCTGGACATACGGCAAATGCGAGATCAACACCGCAAGCCAGTAGTCATGAAGATCAAGCCTGGTAAGAAGCTTACTGATCAACTTAAGGAAGAAAATGCAAGCGTATTTTGCAACTCACTTTACTAATGTATTGTAAAGTAATATAAAGCGTACAAAATGCGGTTTTATTGCATAATACAATTGAATGATATGTTTTTGTATGCCTAAAGTAAAAATGTACTTTTCCTAAAGGTATAGCTGAACTGGCTAAAACACCTGAGAAGGCCAGTGACTACATAGATCCACTTCTAAGTTTTGCAGCTCAACACATCCCCAAGCATAAACACCAGGAAACTCCTCTGTACATCCTGTGCACAGCGGGAATGAGAATCCTACCAGAGAGGTAAAAATGGGACTGTTGGAAATGTTAGTGGGACAGAAAAAAAATATATATTTTTTTACATTTAAAAATTTTTTTTTGGGTGTGGGTGTGTTTTTTTTTTTTTGTCTCAGTCAACAAGAAGCCATTCTGGAAGATCTACGCACAGATATCCCAGTTCACTTCAACTTCCTCTTCTCTGATTCCCACGTGGAGGTGATTTCTGGAAAACAAGAAGGTAAATTTAGAATCTATAGAGCAATATTTCATTTTAAATATACACCAACATTTACACAATAACTTAATATTTAACATGTTTGTGTTTCAGGTGTCTATGCATGGATTGGAATAAACTTTGTCCTTGGGAGGTTTAACCATGTGGACAATGGTGAGAAGTCACTCAAGTATACCGCTTCAGAGTGACCTAATTTGGTTAAGCCTATTAATTGCACGACACCCCTTTAGTGTGTGACATCCCTTCTCTCTGCTGACAATGTTCCCAGATGGGGAAGCTGTGGTGGAGGTAAATGTTCCCGGCACCGATCATCAGGAAGCGCTGATGAGGAAAAGGACAGCGGGTGTCCTGGACATGGGTGGTGTCTCCACACAGATTGCATATGAAGTGCCCAAAACTGTAAGCTTTGCTTCTCCACAACAGGTTATTATCTCCAACCAATTCTGTTCTTGTTCCGTCGTTGGTGGCTTATGCTTTGTTTTTCTGCCCCCCGCTCCCTTTCCAATCTTTGTTACTCCTTGGTTAACACCTCTCTGAACCATTTTGTCCTGTGGAGCTGGTCTGCTCTCCATCCATCACTGTTGAAAGCATACTGTAAGGTTGTTGCATGACCCTCCCTATTGTAATATTGAGAACATTAACTTATGTTTGGATACATTTCTTTTATAAGATTTATAAGTGCTAGATGTTACAACTGTATAGAACTTTGTCTTTCTAGTGGCTTTATCTGTAAAGTATGTTTTAATGGCTGTTTTTCATATTTAGTTACTGGAGTGGAAGAAAAATGATACATGATTTTTTAATATTGCACATATAAAAAGACTTTAAAGATGGACATTAGAACAAACTTTTAAACAAGGTTTGAGCAGTATTTTTGTGTATCTATGTTTTAAATCACTAGTTGGTTTGTTGTTTTTAAATGTTTTGTTGTTGTTATTGGGTATTGTGTACTGTTTGTTGATGTTATTACAAACCTCCGTGGCCTTCCAGAACATCTGCACTTTATCTAATGAAGATTCATTTGCACACAAGTTGAGTAGTTATTAATTTGCAATTGACTTTTAAAGCCAATTGGATGCCCTTGATTTTATTTAGGTGTATCAGAGTAGAGGGGGTTGAATACAAATGCCAACCTCATGTTTCAGATGTTATTTGTGAGATTTATTTGAAAATCATGTATTATTTTGCTTTTGCTTCATAATTATGCACTTCTTTGTGTTAATCTATCACTTAAGATCCCAATAAAATCTTGAAATTCTTTGTTGCAAGACTTCAACATATAGAAAAATTAAAGAGCCATTATATCTCTTTCTCACTTGTTCATCTTCCACAGGAAGAGGTGGCCAAAAACTTACTTGCAGAATTCAACCTGGGATGTGACGCTCACGTCACCGATCACGTTTATCGTGTTTACGTGTCCACCTTTCTGGGCTTCGGAGGAAACGCCGCACGCCAAAGATATGAGGAGAATCTCATCCGAAAAACTGCAGCTCGAAACAAGTGAGACGCACAGTTTGTCGCTCTGTTCTGCTTTCAACCTCCCTGAATTGTTTTTGAGTATTCGGTGCTCAGAGCTACAAGCGTTAACTTCTTGGTTTGCTGACCTTTCTTAGACTCTTGGGTGAGCATGTTGGCGAAACAGCCGAGTCTCCCCTGCTGGACCCTTGTCTCCCCACCGACCTGCTGGATGAGGTCGGACCGTCTACGCAGAGGCTCCACCTTCGGGGGACGGGAGACTTCGACGAGTGCAGACGGATTCTCCAGCCGTTCCTCAACAGAACCAATGACACCCAAACGTCCCTGAGCGGCATCTACCAGCCAGCGATTGACTACAGCAACAGCCAGTTTTATGGCTTTTCAGAGTTCTACTACTGCATGGAGGACGTGCTGCGTATGGGCGGGGATTATAATGCTTCTAAATATTCCCGAGCCGCCAAGGTAAACGCTGTAGGAAAACTTATTTATACTGTCTAAAAGGTTGTATCTTTTTTTTTGCTGCCCATGCATATAATTTGTATAGCTTTAATCCTGAAACAGAAATGGGTCAAGAAAGATTAAAACTACACTTTAAGTTGGATAAGGTTTTCACGTCTTTTATAGAATAGTTTATAATTGACCAAATCAATAATTTGTGTATTTTAATAGTGTTGCAATGCTCTCCTCCCTCTATGTTGGGCTTTTGTTCCATTCACAGGGTTACTGCGCCACCCAGTGGAAGACGCTGAAGGAACGCTTTGATTCTGGACTTTATGCATCACATGCAGATTTTCACCGGCTCAAGTAAGTCGCACACACATTTATCAGATGGTTTCTCAAGGCAGCCTGTCGGTGATAAAAAAAACATATGACTGTTGGCTTTATTCAAATGTCTGCAGGTACCAGTGTTTTAAATCGGCGTGGATGTATGAAGTTTTGCACACGGGTTTCTCCTTCCCAACCAATTACAAAAACCTGAAGACAGCCTTGCTGGTCTACGATAAGGAGGTCCAGTGGACTCTTGGAGCTATTCTTTATAGAACGCGGTTTCTCCCTTTGAGGTAAGATAGAATGTCTTTTACAATTGCGCTTCGCTTAGTTTGGATTCGTATCGCTCTGATGTAGTTTTATCTTCTCAAGTGCAGTCTGGTTGAGCCAATTTTTCGCTCAATCTAGACTGTCACAAGAACGATTCCTACTTTACACATGTGAGAGGAGAAATTATTGCTCATTGGAATTGGCTTCTAACTGGCATATATTTAAAAAGATATAAAGAAAAATATGATTGCTCAAAAAAAATCATATTTATTGGAAATAAGACTAATTTTCAGAAAGGTGCGATACGTTGCTTGAATAATGACTGCAGGTATTTAACGAATTTAAGGGTTAATATGACAGAATGAGCGGCCTGTAAAGACTTGTTTTATTATCACGTTCCAAGCTCACCTGGTAGTGCTGTTCTTGTTTTCTTTTCCTTCAGGGACATCCCACAGGAGAGTCTGAAAGGAGCGCACTCTCACTGGCGACACAGCTTCTCCTTTGTCAACAACCACTACTTGTTCCTGGCTTGTTTTTTTATCGTGTTGCTCTCCATTATACTGTATTTGCTGAGGCTTCGCCGCATCCATCGCCGTGTGGCGCAGCCCTACACTCCCTCCTCTGTGCCGTGGTTGGAAGAGGGCCTCGGCTCACCCTCTCTCCCAATCAACCTCTGAACAGGTTTATGCTGTTTCCAAAGTTGAACTCCACTCCTGTCGGATTTTCTTTTTTTTTTTTTCTTGGTGATCTGCTCACGTATCTTACAAGCTGTTGAGCTGGAATTAGAAATTTGGATAAAAGAGGAACATTTTTCATATATCTTTGGATGAGAAATGCTATATTGCTTTTATTATTGTTTCGCCTGCAGCTGCCTTCAGGTGTTTTTTTTTTTGTTTTTTTTTTCATAATAATAAACAAAATGGTACTTTGCTTTGTAGTTGATTCACACCCTAATAAATAGACTGTACTTTGGCTTTCACCACACTGGATGAATATATCAGTTTTTTATGTTTTTTGCCTTTCTTTTTGCCTTTTTCATGTGCATTTTTTTTTTTCATTTTTATTTAATTTCATTTTGTTTTATCTTACTTTTGTTTTTCCATTTCTCATTGTTGTCAAATAGAAAAAGCACTCTCTGCAGGAACCTTAAATGCAATATAATTTCTCCGTTGCATTGGAAGCACTTTGCATGGCCAAGATGAAGCAACTTTTAGGGTGTTATTTGTCCCTAAACTTTTCTACATATTTATGTTGGAAGATATGAAGCCTTTCACAGCTGTAATAGTGCAATACATGTCTTGTCACTGCTGGGGAAATCTTTGAAAACCTGTCTGCCATCCTAACGAGAGAATCAGTCTCCCTGCTGAAACTATTGCTCGACTCTTTGGTGGGTTTTGTTACTTTAACTGGGGCTTCATTTTCAGAAGCCATTATATCATTACTGTGAGGAAATTGTAAATCAGAACGTGTGTTATTTAAATAAAAATGGTCTACTCGAGTGTTTTCACAGGCGAATGTGAAATAACTGTTGTGACATTGCAATACAGGAATAATAAAAGTTTTATGAAATACCTGCTTCCTGATTTCATGAGAAGGAAAACGGAACAATTTGTGTATATCTGTACAGACATGCAAATGTCTGGTTTCCATCGCTCCTAACTCCTAACCTTATGTATCACAGGCTGACATTAAAGCAGACTCCTGTCCTTTAAAGGTTTCTGGTCAGTTAGCATCATAGCAATTATTTTTTTCTTGCTAAATTCAGGAATAATTAACATTTTGAGAATTAAAAAAAAACAAAAAAACTTCCTACACATTCTGAAGTCTACATATTTCTTTTGAAACTGTAGTGACACATGCACTTATTAGTGTTAGATAGAATATACCTTTAAACAGGTATAATATTAGAAATGCAACAATTTGTTAGCTTTTTGTTTTTCTCATGTTGTTAATAAAGTTTAAAGTTCTTTCACTGAGATGCCAGACAAAATCGAAGAGTAACTAAAGTATCCAGTGGCTGTTTCAAGTATAGAAGCACTGCATTGCCCCTCCCCCACATACTGCTGCTCACTGCTTGTTTCTCCTGTACTCTTCACATTACAACCGGAATTAACATGTTATTTTAACAGCAGTTTAAATAATTACACCTTTCTCTTTAGTTTAAAAGTTACATTTTGTTTCTTTTGTTATTTTTTGTTTTTTAATTAAGGTCATACTGAGTATCTATAACTGCTCATGTGACTGGTGACTAAAACAACAGGGTAAGTAAGTATTTTCTTCAGAGTATCAGACATTGTGTTTTGAAGGAGGGGTTTAATGATGGCATTAATAAATAAATAAATATGAGACTAAATACTTCTGCAGAAAAAAACTGAAAAACTAAACTTACTGACTCAAGAGTGTCAAGCAGGATAAGAAGTGTGATTTGAGAGTTTGTGAGCATAAATGTGCTATGTGAAACTACACTCAAGCGTCTCTTTCAGACATGCAGATAAACATGTGCAAACAACACCCCTTGTGACTCTGCAGTGTGCTTTGTGGTAAGAACTTGAGTCATTGATGTTTTAAACTTCTTAATTGCTTCAATAGAATTGAAAAATCTTTCCTACCTGTCACTGTAAATTATATAAATGCAACCTTTGATAGAACTTTTTACACTAAAGTTCTGTTTGTCTTTTTCTTATTGCCTTTTATTTCCTAACGTTTATTCAGATGTCTGGTTTGTGATGTTGAGAATTTCTCTGTGGGGATTAATAAAGTGTTTCCGATTTTCTGATCAAATAAATTCTCAAGTCAAGAACTTACAACTTGACGAAGCAAATGTGTGCCGATGCCCAATGGATCTTCAGTCTTCTCAAAACAAACAGGAAAGCTTTATTTCCCAAGACAACGTGCAGCTAAAATATAACAAAATATTAACAAAAGCGTAATACTTCTCATCCAAAAGCTGGAACTAAAGCATAAATGTAGCGTTTAATTTTGATAAGACTTTGTTTTCCACTTCAGGCTGTTTCATGTGACTGTCCACATGATATGCCGCAGGAGTGATGTTTGCAGATCCGTTTGTTTGGACTGAGGAGGCTTTCAGGTGAGGGGGTTTTTTGCTCATTTTCATCCTTTCCTTCCTTCCAAAAGCTTGCATTTTGAGAGTTAATGTAGGATTTGGTTTGAAAAAAGAGTTGGATTGAGTAGCTTGTCAGTATAATATAATATAATATAATATAATATAATATAATATAATATAATATAATATAATATAATATAATATAATATAATATAATATAATATAATATAATATAATATAATATAATATAATATAATATAATATAATATAATATAATATAATATAATATAATATAATATAATATAATATATTGAAGTCACCATTTAAACCATCCTAGCAGACCAAACATAAGAAGTCTTCTTAATTTGTCTCACTTTCCAGAGTGTTGCATTGGTGAAACTATTTGTGTTCTGCAGATTTCTTCTGTTTTGCCTTTCTGCCAGTTTCTGGACAAATTTAAACTGGCAAAAATGTATGAATCTATCATATCCTTGAATGATACATTGTCAGTTGTCCAAAAAAACTTGTTTGCTACTTATATGATATCTATGTTAGCTTAAAGAGCTTTTTTTCTCTTTATAATTTAAATCACTATATATCTAATTATCTTTGTTTGATACAAAAAATGTTCCATAATCTGGAAAAAGACACACAAAAAAAATCTAAAAGGAGGCAAATACTTTTTCAAAGCTTGCCGACTCTGTAGTCTATACAAACACAAACCCTCCTTAATTTTCCCAGAGTAACTGTATGACTTTTAGGTAAAGAGACAATAATTTTGTAGATAATTTAAGATCTCTATGTCTTGACTTATATACATCTTGACTTAATACGACTGTTATTCTTAGTTTTTAGTTTTGTTGTCAGTTTTTCCACAGCATCCTAAGTAGTCCTATGTGTAGATTTCAGTTAGCATGGTTTGTCAGAAGTAACCTCCCTTTTCAGATAGGGCATTTTGAAGAAAAGATTTCTCCATATTATTGAACAAGTATTCTCCGGCAGTGAGACCACGCCTGCTTATCTACTAGACCAGGACTGGGTGTCGCGGTTCTGTCAAACTCATTCAAAACTTGGCAGGCTCAAATTGTTTCACCGGCTGAGCTTTGAAGTGGAACAGGAATTCAACACAGAAACTTGTCATTGGTCGCTCAGAAAAGAGCCCGCCTATTATCTCACTATGTGGGATTTGATTGGTTCACATTACCGACAGCCACGCCTCTCACTCGTGACGTCCTTCGGGCGCTGTAGGAACTCCAGTAAGTAGTGGTGATGTTGTGGTTATCCATGCCGCCGACACATTCTCCGATCGTTCTCTTGTACGGAAGGCCACCTGTTGCGAGAGCTCCCCACGCATGGAGTTGAGCTCGGACCGTGCGGTGGCAAGGCTGGAGATGTCGCAGATCCAGAACGAAGACGGGGAGCCTTTTAATGAGAGCAGCGACGGGGACTACGAGAGCTTGCCGCCTCATGTCTCCGTGACGACCCACATGACAGCCGGAGCCGTGGCAGGCATACTGGAGCACACGGTGATGTTCCCCGTGGACTCTGTCAAGGTAACGCCGTCTCTGAGGCTGCTCGGTTCTTGCTGTTCTCTCCCCGGCGGCTCAAACACTAACCAGCCGGAAAGGAGACGCCAAGTGCGGGGAGGATGTGCTAACAGTTGTTAGCTGTGAAGTCTTCGGACTGCCCATCCTTAGTTGGCCTCGGTGTTAGCTCATCCAATTACAGCAGCCTTGTCGCTTCAAATAGACTGACCGAACAAGTTAAACTGGTCAGCAAAGTAAATCAGAGTAGAAACCAAATGTTTCCCTTCAACTGAAGAAGTTTTTCTCTCTCTTTTTTTTTCTTTGCTACTTAATAACTTTGCTAACCAAGCAAGCTTACTCAAAGCCCACTTTAACATTAAAAAGAGGACATTCACCAAGTTTATATCTAAGCTATCTCGCAATTCAACTATAGTATTAAAATGAGATGTATTAACAGCCATATGATTGTGAATCAACTCAAATAAATAATGTTAACCATGTTTTTCTCTGACATCATTCAGGCTAGGTGAAGGTCAAGGTTTTGTTCGGTCAGGATAGATGTCAAGCTTTGAATGAAAAGCTCCAACCACAACTTTGTTACTGCCATTATTAAAGCGTAAATAGTACTTTATTACCTTGCATCTTTGACTGAGCACTTTCATAAATTGCACGCTTGTAGCCACTAGATTCATTGACTGATATTCAAATTTTAATCTTATCTCAATTAGGCTGTGAGCTTTACTTAAAGAGTGCAGGATTAAAGGACCAAACCATGTAAATCTTCTTAATGATCACTTCACTTAGAGAATTAGGTTCATCCTTATTATCGTAGCTCACAGACACAGTAAGTAACTCTACAAAGCAGATTCAGCATAGTATTACAACACTCTCCAAACATGAGCAAAGCTGGAGAAAATCTGTGAACAACAATGATTATATGTAAGCATTAATGAGGGATTATTTGATGTTGACATTAAACAAGATTGTGCTGTTTAAAACCTATCAAATATATATTTTTTAAATTTGTTATCTATACATTCCATAATATATTAATTTCTTAGAAATGTATAAATTATCTGCAGTCATTTCAATCCTATTTAACTCTTCTATAAATGTAAGTCTTTAGACAGTTTAAAAAAAAATAGTTGTTAATCAAGTACAAGAAGACTTTTGAATACATCAGCACTTCTGTTTTTATTGCTTAAAAGATTTTTACAGGTAATGTTGTTCTCCTTGCTCCAAACATTTATTTGCTATAGAAAAAATTCAAGTGCTATTTAATCCTCTAACCATATTAGAAGTGATATTTTATTTTAGATAAAATAAAAAAAAGAAAGAGTGCTCAAAGGGATGAGTAATTTTAGTTAATACTAAGAGAATTATTAAATAATGTAATAAGACCAATAAAATGTCAGAAAATAGGATTAGTATCCTAATAAACAAATAGTTTATTTAAATAATTATGATTTAAATTATGTAGAGGAATATTACTTTTTCTATTTTTTATGACACAGTTTTGTAACTTACTAGTTGTGTAAATCCAAACTGGTAAATATATAAGCAGTAGTACATGAGTGGTATAAAAATATTTATTAAGTGACTGAATAAAAACAAATTTGGGAAGATCTGTTTTTTTTGGGGGCTTTTTAACCAGTAATCCAGTGAATGTTTAGTGTTTAGTGAGTGAATGTTTGGTAGTTAAAGTGCACATTTAAAGTGGAATTTAATGACTATGTTGTTTGAAGCTTGTTAAAAATTGGCTAAAGAAAGGTAAATTGCAAACTGCTTTTTGTGAACTTTACTCCTGCAATCCTCACTTTCCTTCTGTTGAGCCATTGTTCTCTAACAATGTGGCGTTGTTTCTGAAACATTTGCTTATGTCTACTTTAACTGGAACACATCCACGTAGCTTGTGTCCCATTGGCATACGTGTAAATAATCTGGTGAGAAGCCTTTATTACCCAATGCTCTGGTGCCATTTCCTCTTGAGGTTTCCAAGTTTTCACAAGCACCTCAAAGACTCAGCTGCTCATTCAGTTAAATCTGGAGTTACCCAAGTTTTCTAGTTTCAACTGATCTAAACTCATGACAGGAAAAGTCATTTCCAACCTGTCTTGGTAAATTAACTAGACAACTTCTAAGAAATCAAAGTACTTCTTTTTATTTTTTATTTTATTTTTTTAAGTTTTACATTCGAAGGGTTGTTATTGGAAGTATTGACTTTATGTCAATAAGTTTAGCACGATGCCTCTCTGGAGCTTTTATTTACTTTGAGTTTGTTTCCTAGTGAAACTCAAGCAGCTCGAGGAATTAGGGAGTAGCTTGTATTAATGTTAGGAGGGGTATCTTATCAGTCTCGTGCAAGTTAGGAATCAGCCTCATGCAGGGGAAGGGTGGGTGTCTCTAATTGCTTCTTTGTGCTATTGATTAGAAAACACCCATATTACCAGAACTGACAAAGCTGAAATGATAACACACAATCTGTCGAATTGGTTGGGACGTTTCCCTTTTATGGTTGAATGTCAAAACTGGTGCTTCTTGTTTAGTTGCGTCAGCTGATTGTAACAGAGATGTCGAAATAATGAATACAGTGTTGAATGTCACCTAAAAATAACATAGCTAAAAGTTGAATTAGTAATTAGTTTTGTTTTAAAATATTTGCCAAAAAAAGTACACGAGGATCTTTTTTCTTTTTAAGAATTACTCCTGAGGTTTACTCCCTATTAGGTTTTATTCCTACATCAGCCCTTTCTAAACTAGTTCCTGGTGCATTCTTAAAGCATTATTCAGATCGTGTAATGATCTCTCAGTCAGTCTTTACTACAGGTGTTCAGACTTTATTTTTCTTCAAACATAATAATCAAAAATAAAATCTGAATTTCGTTTGAAATTGTGAATTCCTTTAACGTGGAGCTCCGCAGAGCATAGAGTGACACAATGGCTGCTGCGCACTGCCAGCAAGCTGACTGAAGGTTGTTCCTCATACTTGCAGAAAAGACCAGTTCTAGGCTTAAGAATATTTTCATTCCTGGAAAACATGGAGAGTCAAGCTGTGGAATCCAAAGGATCCCATCACTATTATTAAGGTGAAGCTAATTTAAAACTACAGTTGGCAAGCTCCAAGCCACAGCTGACCCAGCCTGGCTACCTGATCAAACGAATCACCCAGTCAACACTCTTACTCTTTACTCTGGAAAAAACACAACGGCAGAAAGGTCTAAGCACTGAAACAACTACTACATTTGGCAGTTTTTTCATTCTGTTTTTCTGCGTAAGGCTGTTTTACTTTTACCAAAACTTATACATAACATTGTTGTAACTCTAACAATCAATATGTTACATTCTTGTAGGTGTGCTTGGAATAATTGTATTTAAATAAAAGAAATAAGATCATGTTTTTCCTTTTTATATATATAAATGCCACGTGATTATTGTATTTTTACTAAACGTTATCATGCACAGAGATTCATATATGTGCTACATCACAGCTTGAGTTATTGTCCAGTTTACGAAACATTTTGGGTTTGAAGTTAGTGATGGGTAAGGATGTCAAGCTGTGGTCCTGGGTTTGATTTATTGTTTTGTGGCTAACAAAATAAAGATATGACAGATCCAAAGCTGTGCCCTTAGTTATGTGTATATTTAATGCAGAATATTGAAGTTCAGATTTGAAAAGTATAAATGTTATTGTTTTTAAAATAGCTAATTATGCATGGGTCCAATGCTACAGAGAAACAGTGAAACATCCCTTTACTGATGAATAGGGTTCAGCTGTGCTTTTTGGTGAATTTTGGAACATAAAAAAAAAAAAAAAGTTCTTAAATGCACAGATTATAATAAAAACTAAAGTTTGAAAAGCATACAATTCTGTTGTTTTGATGTTTCTCGACATTAAAATTTGTACCCAATTCTTTTTTTTTAAATAAAATACATTTGGAATTAGTGTCTAAGTTTTGCGCTTTTGTTGTGGTACCTTTATGGCTGACATTAATGAATGCTAAACAGAATATCTACATCAAACACGCACTGCTGTTTCAGCAAGTCTTTTCTTTCTCTGGCCTTATGAGATGAGAATCCAAACAAGCATGTGCCTTATTAGAGACATGCCTCATTTGCAGTCCCAAAATCTCCACCACTGACTCAGATTGCCAGGTGATGTGTGGCCAAGTTTCCAAAAAACTTTCATTCAGAGGAAGTGTAATTGATATTTTATTGTCGACCCTAAGGAAGGAAGCTCAGTAGAACATGCTGACAACGACAAACTTGGCCAATCTCCTGAGCCGGCCCCGAATCTCCCTGCAAATAAAAACATGCTTTGTGCTGCCCGGATAACTCGGCATGGTGGAGTTAAACAAAGAGCTGCCACAGCCTCCCGATCCAGAACCTCGCTAACGCCAACAGCGCGTTCAGTCAGAGCAACTGGAGCGCGCTACACTTGATTTAAAAAAATCAAGTTTTTTCTTGTAATTAAAAAAATCATTATTCAGGTTCTTTAACATATTAAAAACCATACATTCAGTCACGCAATAAAGCAAGGCAATCAACTAAATACTGCAACAAAATCTAACCTAAGGAAATGAAAATGTTATAATCATAGAAGAACTTATATTAAATGATTTTGTGTCACAGACACGGATGCAGAGCCTGCAGCCGGACCCCAACGCACAATACAAGAGCGTGTATGAAGCCCTGAAACGGATCATCAAGACGGAGGGGATCTTCAGACCGCTGAGGGGCCTCAACATTACCATGATGGCAGCGGGGCCCGCCCATGCGCTCTACTTTGCCTGCTACGAGCGCGTCAAGCACTCTCTGAGTCACATCATTCAGAGCGGAGGCAACAGCCACATAGCCAACGGTACGCGCGTCCGTGTCCCCACACACTCTTTTCCCAACGTCGTGCCAGCTGCTGCACACCATAGACAAAGCAAACCATCCAGGAAGAGGGCAGTTCTTCTCATCAATATACAGTTTACAATAGCCGGGTCAAATGTGCGACTCCGCCGTAAGAAATCCCACGACGGATCTGTCATTTTAAATCTGTTTTGTTTGATCGGAGGGGAACAGGCTGTTATGTTATCTGGAGCTTGTGTAAATTTCTGCCTCATGTTTTTAGGAATTAATTTTTTTTTTGTCCCTGAAATAACTTGAGCGGTGTCGGAGCTTCAGAGTCAACAAGGTTTGCTAATGTTTCAACAGGCGTGGCAGGGAGTGTGGCCACTGTTCTGCATGACGCCATCATGAATCCAGCTGAAGGTAAGAAAACGTCAGCCCTTCAATGTCACGTTTAATACAGGGTGATGGCGATAAACAGCCGGTAAAAAGGAACACACTTGTTTTCGAAACTCAGTGAAGCGCGAGGTGGATCAGTAACGCTCCAACCACAGAGCATTAGTTAATTAGTTATATGCATGCCATAAGGGACATGCATATAACTCTGGAACAGCTGCAAACACTAAACAGTTCAGGTGGGGAAATCTGTTAACAGGATATATTAGTCAGTCACTCCACAAATGTGGACTGTAGGAAAGGGCAGCCTAGAGGAAAGCATAAACCATTTATAATTTGACTTTGTACTTACCCCTAAAATTTTACTTTGCAAAAATAACATTGAAAATATAACGATGAATATCAGGAGTACACTTTTAGAAGAAAGATTTGTTTGTTTTCAAAGGGGTCCAGCATTTTAGTGGGAAGCAGACTTGGGATTACCACATGGGAGTTTCGCTTTTATTTATTTATTTTTTCTTTTTGACTTGTGTATGGAAAGTTTAACAATTATATGCAAAAATATGTGAAATTTAACAATATTTATGTTTAAAAAAAAAAGGAAGGAAGGAATTTCCTTTAAATTGAATTTGATTCATAGTAAATGTAGTCTTAAGGCACTTTAAAAAAAATTATTTCAGCTCAATCACACGTACGTTCCAATCGATCCCAGTCATCAAACAGTGCGGTACGCAAAATTAATTATTCAAAGTAGATTAAAAAGTTTATGCCTGAGGAAACCCAGTAGATTGCATTGTTTCTATGTTTTGCTCCTTGCAGCTTTCGTTCCTCCTGGACTTTACAGCAGTTAAATTGGTTAAATATTCTCCCCTTTACTGCCTAATATGAAATGTAGCACTAGCCTAACTTTGATGCCTTCCAGTGGTAAAGCAGAGGATGCAGATGTACAACTCTCCCTATCGAGGACTTTGGGACTGTGTTCGGACAGTGAAGCACACCGAAGGCATCGGCGCCTTCTACCGCAGCTACAGCACTCAGCTGACCATGAACATCCCCTTCCAGGTGGTTCACTTCATCACCTACGAACTGATGCAGGAGCAGCTGAACCCTCACAGGCTCTACAACCCGAGCAGCCACATAGTGTCGGGAGCGGTGGCGGGGGCGGTTTCCGCCGCGGTGACCACTCCGCTGGACGTTTGTAAAACGCTGCTCAACACGCAGGAGAATGTCGCGCTGAGCTCTGTGAACATCAGCGGCCACCTGTCGGGAATGGCCAATGCTTTCAGGACGGTGTACAGACTGGGAGGTCTGGCAGCATTTTACAAAGGCGTCCAAGCTCGGGTTATATACCAGATGCCCTCTACTGCCATCGCCTGGTCGGTGTACGAGTTCTTCAAGTACTTCCTGACGAAGCAGAAGCTAGAACAAGAGGCGGCATCCGGGCAGCTGTGATGCTCGCCTTTCCTTGACTCATGAAACACTCCCAGCCCAAAGGATGCGAGAGTCAGTGAGGAGGAAAACGGCACCAAGACACCAGGTGGCGGTGTGGCGTTTTAATTCCATTCGTCATTGTCATCTCATTACCTGGGTTTGTGGGGTTTTTTTTTATTTCTTTATTTTAGTTACAGCGATGGCTGCACTACCACTCTATGCAAAAAAGAGGATTTATCTCAAATAGACATAGTGTCATATTTAACTGCACCGTTTCGCTCCACTACCAAGTCAGTCACAGCTCAGTTCCCTGTTGTCTCCATGTGGTGAGCACATGATGAAGTTGTCTGAAACTATGTTTATTTGTCTGAAATATTGGAACTTTTTATTTATTTGGTTAGCTTCCTCTAGCTTGGAGCTTATAGCTGCGTAGGAAAGCACAGTGCTGTTTGTTTTGTTATGTGTTTACGAAAACGTTTTTTCGACATCCTTTAATTCCAGCACTTTGCGGGAGAGACAGCGATGTCATATAAGTGCCTAACTAATATCAAACACCGCTCCACCCATTTCTGTTGTACTTTTATATAGGAATACTTGATTGGTTCTAGGCCCAAGATGCATTTAAACACGCACACTTCTTCCTCTGTTTCAAAGTATGTGGGCCATGGCAAACCAATTACAGGTGAATCTCAGTGAATCAGAAGATAGTAACAGAAATGTATTTTATTTCAGGAATGCAATTCAAAATTTAAATCTCATGTTTTATAGATTGTTTACAAGCAATGTGATGTATCAGACTGATTTAGTTGCTAATTTTGATGCTTGATGGCATGCAGCTAATGGAAAACCCAAAACAAAATCTTGCAGGAAGTTCAAATTTTACACAAGACCAATAAAAAGCATTATTAATGCAGCAATGTGAGTCTAAGAGAAGTATATCCATGTACTGTTGAGTGCATGCAGACAGCGCTCGATAGGAACTCCTTACTGCATCAGTGCAGCGTTGCATGCAGGTGGTCTGCTGGAGTGCAGCCCAGGTTACATAACTACCTTCAGCTCATCTGCATCGTTGGGTCTGTGAGGCCAGGTGAAGGCAGATGACAAGACCTGCTGGATTATGTAATCTGGATTTACTGGCTCCAGATCTACAACTAGTCACTCGCCTCTAAAATGTATGAATGGATTTTGGCTCACAATCTTCTTAAGACTGCACTATCCCTGCTGCTTGGGCACGCCCACATTTTTTCCTTCCACTTATCTTTACGTTAACATGCTAGGATAAAGCACTCTGTGAATGGCCAATATCTTTGGCAACTTTTTTTTTAATGGATTCCCCTCCTTGTGTCAGTTTCAGGACAACTGTGAACTCGGCAGTCTTTCTCCATGGTTTTGTGGGCCATAGCTTCGTCACACTATAACAGTTTTGCATTAAAGTCATTTTATTTTTTACTGTTATGGAATAGTCAAATTTTCTGTTTTGCTGAATGTTAGGTTTTCCTTAGCTGTAGGTCTAA
Source organism: Gambusia affinis (assembly GCF_019740435.1). Classification (NCBI taxonomy): domain Eukaryota; kingdom Metazoa; phylum Chordata; class Actinopteri; order Cyprinodontiformes; family Poeciliidae; genus Gambusia; species Gambusia affinis. Next base: position 13,020,449 of record NC_057870.1, read on the forward strand.
ATCACTTAAATTAATCAAATTAAGTTTTTAAAACTGCTTTGTGTAAAACAAAAAAAATAAAAGCTTAATGAGGCAATCACGTACAACAGAGTCTGTTGCAGAACATTGGCAGCTTGTTTACATGAATTCAGAGGATATATTTATATACTGAAATTGTCGATTCCTGAGAACTCTCTGGATCAGATCCCACTGTCGCCTTGGAAGACGGCAGCAGTGATTAGCTTTTGTGAGACTTGTTTTGTCATAGCAACCTTAAAGGCCTTAGATTGTCTGAATCATCCAAAATATTTCTTATATTTTCCTTATGTGATTATGTGATTAAAAGGTAAGCTTGTAAATGAAGTTTTTAAACTAAGCAATACTGCTGTCCTTGTGGGGTCAGTACAAAAAAAACAACAGAAAAACCCTGCAGATCCGATCAGAGCGTTTTATTTTCTTCCATCCTGTTGAAGTTACTCATTTCCTGTGTGCTCAATGCTTTTTTTTTTTTTTTTTTTAGCCTATTTTCTATTTTTTGATTCAGCTTTCAGGATATTTAGCCAGATTGATGCAAATCGCAGAGCATTCTGATTTATTTGTTTATGATTACTGAGAGGGTTTATTTTTTGTTCTGAAGACGTTTGGCAGATTCCAGTGTTCTCTCAAACTCCATGAACTGCTCTGGGTTGTGTGTTCAGACATAACCAAACCAAAGATGTGTGTTGCTTTCTTTTTGCATTCTGATTTTAATCTGCTGTGGACATTCATTCCGTTTCTGCTGTTTAACCTCCATATAGTGTTAATTTAGTAAGAAAAACTTGAATTTATTTTGTTACAGCTTCTGTTTTATAGATTGAGATTTTCTACAAATTTCACTTTTCTCAAAGTGTTTTTTTTAATTTTTTTTAATGTTTTTAGTTTGCCTCAGACGATCAGATTTCAAACCAAGTTTTTAGCTACTTGTCTTAACCTAGTTGAGCTGGTTTAGCGTACGTAACCTTCTCATGACTTCACAGAAATCCAACAGATTTTACCTACAGCATAAATGCATCTTTATATTTTTTTTTATTATATTTGTTTTGCTGTTTTAATGGAGTAAAATCAGATCATATCTCAGATCGCCGACAAAGCATTTCTCTTATATCAAAATACATTTGCATTTGAAATGCATGCACTCATCATTCAGAGTGACGAGGAATGTTTTGAGACTATGATCACTGTTTGATTAAGAGGAAACATTTGTATTCTATAGAGGGAAGAGTTTCATGATGTAATTATGTTTATAGTATTTATGTAGAGTTGATTAAAGTGGGAAGTGGTCTGACTTCTGCCGAGTTCCATCTCCGGATCTGGAAGGCTTGGAATTTTGACAATGCAAACAAAACATGATTGTGAAAATGCTGCTACAGTTTGTAACACTGGAGCTGAAATAAACGCGGAGATGAGGAACGCTGGCTGTCTGTGTTTTCATTCCAATCTTGTTTTGATAAACCGTTTTAAATTTAAGATGTTGGGGAACATGTGTTACATGTCATTAGTGGTTTCATTTGCATGTATATTTGTGAAGTGTAGCTTTATGCTTCACATTGCACTCTAGTTTCAATTCAGTGTTTGAGGATTGCTTACCTTTGTCAGTCTGTTGCACCATTTGCCTTAATGCAAATTAGCTTCCAACTCCTTTTAGTCATTTTATAATAAATAATGCTGGGGTAACATAACTTGATTTCACATAGATGTCCTGATGGGCATGTTGTTACTTTTCTGCACTTCCATGTAAATTATTTGCCATGTAGATATATAATTCACACTAAAATGGTGATTGGTCTGGTTATTTGGAGCACTCTTGTGCTATCAATTATAACTGTGTACCTAAACATTGGTAATATTAGGAGAAGAAAGGTGCCTTTAACTGTAAAGCAGTAACAGCACAGCTCCAGTAGAGGACAGTATAGCGCCATGCAAAGCTTCCTGTGCAACACTTAGAAGGCAAGAAATGCGTACCTATTGTGTCCTGTCCCTTTTTGGATTATCTTCTTAAAGGTCGGGGATGGATTGGCTGCGTGTTTTGAGAGCGAGCGTTTAGGCACCCCTTAAATTATTATCATGGAAGATTCAAGGTTTCCTCAAACACGCATAAACGAACCAAAGCAACACTCCAAATGGTTTTGATGAAGGAATAACATAACATCATACAACGTAAAAAAAAAAATAAAAATCAGTTTTACTCCCCTTTAATACGGCGATACATCATATTTTAATCATAGCATCATGTTTTATGTTGGCCACCAAGTTTCCCGCACTATGTTATTTTTGCTTGACATACAATGACTAAAATGTATTAACCTCACAAAGAGTCCTGTTGCTATGGTTGACTTTATGACTTTTTAATTTTGTATTTATTATTATTATTATTATTATTATTATTATTATTATTATTATTATTATTATTATTATTATTATTATTATTATTATTATTATTTCATTACATCACGTTCTATTCAAAGTGCAATGTCACGATAAAAAACGAAAAGCTAAGACTTTTATGCCTTTAAAGAGATGACGACAGTGTGGAGCTTTATTCCTCAGCAACATGTCTATGGACACGTACACCGATTCTATAAACCTGAAGTGTTTAGCTTTCGCCCTCGTCCAGGAGTCGGTTGTTTATCTGAAGCGCACAATAAATGCCCCTCTCATCCACATCCTCCATCTTGCAATGTTTTTTTTTTTCTCCTAATCTTTTTAATCTGCAGTAAACTTTCTTACCACTTTATAACATTATCTGATAGATAACAGGAAAACGACTTTTCTCTCGGGGCCTGCATGTCTTAGAGCATGTTTCTCCTAATGCCTGCAACAGCGCAATCGGCATCAGCCATCAGGAGAGTTAGATGCTGCGTGGTGTATCTGGTGATGGGAGAAGAAAGGCAGCTGCTCTGCTGGATGAGCAACATGAGGGATCCAGTTACAATATCCGAGGGAGTTTTGTTGAGAGCTCCCATGGTGAGATGGAGGCTGCGTTAAACTTCCTTATCATCTCCCAACAAATTTGTGAGACAGTCACGGCATATTGGAGCACAAAGACTGTCTTTGTGGTCAGGGTTGCTTTTCTGCTCATCTGCAGGAAAGATCTGCTTGTTTGTTAAAGCATCATTGACCACCTTGAAGTGAACGTCAGTGCAGTGTGCACAGAGCACATCAGACCACCAAAATAGCACAGTAAGCAAGGCATGACTCACTTTCAAGATTAAGATGAATCCTCTTCAGAAATACTCTCAGAAGTTACATCACATTATTCTTTCGAACCACAGAATTGTATATTCATATCAGTTACTGATTTATTTTCTCGTACGGCATAAGTTCTTTACATCTTTGATAGGTATGCATCTTATTTATTCTGTTTTTTTTTTTTTTTTTTTTTTTTAGAAAGTGCATTTAACAAAAACTGCTTTGCTTAAAGAGTTTGGTGACGTCACGAGAATCAAGGACCTTGTGGAGTTTACTGTTCTGATCCTGGTAGACTGTTTAGCAGACATGAGCCACATCTACATGAACATGCTTCATAATTTAGTAGGGATTTCTAGAACTGTCGTCGTTTCATATTCTGCTGATTTACTTACTTATTTATTTATTTATTTATTTATTTATTTATTTATTTATTTATTTATTTATTTATTTATTTATTTATTTATTTATTTATTTAATAAGCTCCCCAATCTCATTATTTCTGGAGACAACATTTGACTTTACTGGTTCTTCGAGATTCCTGAGCGGCTAAAATCCAGGAGTTAAATTCTGGTGTGGAGCCAAATTCAAAGAATGCCGCTGCTGCTTCCAACTATCAATTACATGACAGTCTCTTAAAACAACTTGTTCAAAACTGTCTATATCATTTTAGAAAGATCTTCAAACTTTCTAAAATGATAGAAAGTTTTCCTGATTTAAAATCAAATTCCTGATTTTGAGATTATTTGTACTAGTATTTCACTTTTTTGCTTCATCCAGACTATTGTGACGCATTTTTTTTTATGTCTATCAACACAAAACATTCCCATTAAAAACTTAAATTTTCCGGTTAAAGTTATATTACAGAATTATTGAAACCTCATACAACAGCTAGAATCTTTTGGTATCCAAACCAAAATCTACTCAAATTATATACACAATGCTTTTTAAATAACATGTATATATGAAATATATACATATATGTGTTTTTTATACATACTGTTAAATAGACATACATTAAAAAAAAGCAGGTTTGAAGAATATCTTCAGATCCTTTTTAAATGAGTCAAGACTCTTGATCAACATAATAACGGAAACTTTTATATATATATATATATAAATATATATATATATATATATATATATATATATATATATATAAATATATATATATATATATATAATTTTACTTCTTACAAATAATTCATGTATGTCTTCTTGTATCCTTCACTCAATTTTTATTGTCATTGTCAATCTGGATGCTCTCTTTTGGAAACACCTTCTAAATTTGATCTGTGAAACTCTGATATAATTGACTTTAACCTACTTTTACCCACTTACCCTCGCTTGCTTGCTCAGCAAATCCTGTAAATCCAGATGGCCCACAGACAGCTTCAGAGTCACTCCCCCGAGAAGATCGAAAATGAACGATAAAGACAGCCTGGTGTTTTTGCAAGTATGCTCTGTTTGGGATTCAATGTACCGTCTCCCTTTGAGCCCACGGAAATGCAGGTATTACAAAACAGTGAGTGCAATAATAGCCGTGCTGCTCACCTCCAGCTTCAACCTTCTATGAGCTCCTTTATCTGATGAGCCTGCTCCTATACGGCCTGAGAGACACCGAGATGCAGTCGGATTTTCAGTGTCGTCAAAACAGATGCAATCTGCCCTCTTCATGTCAAACTACCTGTTTACTCTGAGGGCTTAGAGAAGAGCTCAGCTACAGTTCACTTCAGTTTGAGAAAATTAATAAAAGTTTTAGAAGTCATGTTAATTTTAGCAGGATGTCTCAGTTTTCATAATGTCCTGTGGATTTCATAACTTCATAGATGTACTTCCTCTGTATAAATGTTATTTTATTGTATGTTAACCCTGCATACTGAACCAAATCACAAATGACACTCATACATTTAGTTCTAAAGCAAATGCTTTTGAGTTAGACACCAAAGTAAGATTTGTGACAATGAGGGCTCTCTTTTTTATCAGTTCTGTCTGTCCTATGCTCACACTAATGTTACTGCCAACTTGCCCTTCCTAAATATTTAAAGCTTGACAATCTTGCATGCCATCTTTTCACCAGTTTTAACATCAGAACTAAGTCACCACTGTATCCCACTATAAATTAATTTTCAAAAGCTACAGATTTTTGGCTTTTCTTTTCCTCAAATAATTCATCAGTGTTTTAAGTCAACGAGTGGATTTCTTTATAGGACGCAAATAGCAGTAAAAGATAAACAGGATACTCACCCTCATATTTGATAAAACTGCTGCGTTTTTAGAGATATCCTGTGTTAAGTGAAAGGTTTGGATCCAATCTCTTGCAGTCTGCAGTGTAGTTTTGATGGTTATTTCTTTTCTTCTCTATGTTTCTTGTTATGCTTCGATGCTTTCTTTATTGAATCAAGAAAGCATTTATATATTGTGGTCAGGGAATACATATATATATATTTATAAATGTTCAAAGTAAATTAAGACAGGAGTCAAGGAAATTGCATTGTTACCATGAAGAGCATTTTTGCCCCAAACCCAAACAGTAGATGTGCAATCTAAGAACAGGCAAACACAAACAATTCTAAAAAAACAGGTTCTGTTACTATTTTATCTGCACACTTTCCTATCTTTTGCAGAATACCATGCCCATCAGAGTACTGACACACAAAGCGTCTGACATGCTTCATGTCACGCTGCCACAGTACGACACTGTGGGTGACAAAAGGGCGTGGCATCAGTTAAAACTGGACCCAACCTTAATTTCTGAGTCTAATCTTCATACTTCAGATCATCACGTGTTTTGTGTCAATTCGTGTTTTTGTTGCACTTTCCAGAAGTCGCGTTGATGTCTCTTCCGACTGCCTCGGCAATCTTGTGTACGTTTCTTTTTCAATGGTCAGCTCTCATTCCTCAATTTCAACATGATAACATCTCACACTGCACAAAGTTTAACTTCATGCAGATTATTTAAATGATTCCAGCAAAAATACCTCAAGAGTTGTCACACAAAAGTTATTTTTTAGCTAACTGTAGTATTTTCACTGGCTCCGTTGAGAGAAATTCACAATTAGCAGCTTAATTATTATTAAGTATCTAATACAAGTGTTGCCCTGCACCAGACTGGCGACCTGTCCAGGGTGACCCCGCCTCTCGCCCAGAACGTTAGCTGGAGAGGCACCAGCAACCCTCCTGACCCCATTAGGGAGAAGGATGGCTGGATGGATGGATGGATGGATGGATGGATGGATGGATGGATGGATGGATGGATAATACAAGTGTTTTAGAAAACAGAATAGATTATGATGTTATCTAAAATTTTTGTGAATTACACAAAGTTCTTGCTGTGAATAATTCTTTCTGCAAAGAGTTTTCAAGAAAAATGAGCTTAAGCAAAAAAAATATAATTTATTAATAAAATAATCACCAATGCCAAACAGTTTGATTTAAGTTACCATCCATGCAAGACACAGCTTGATTCTTTGGACAACATTATTATATAAAAGAGAAGCATCCAGGCAGTTCAACGCGTATTGCTTAAAAGAGAAGAAACTTCGAGTCCGTTAGCATTGGCTAATCATCATCTGTCGTGACTTTTCTACCACAACATTGGCCCCCAGGCTCCACAGTAGTCCCACAGGTAGGGTCTGTACTGGTAGGCTTTGCAGAAGGAGGTTAATAGTGATGCTCTGACCAAATCCTCTCTCAAGCCCAGTCCCTCTGCTTTGTACGCATCCTTGCAGAGCTCTGCAGTCTGCTGCTTTCGCTTCGTTTTGTACCGCCTGTTCTGAAACCAGATCTTGACCTGGGTCTCGGTCAGTCTTAAGGTGCTGGCCAGGTGGGCCCTCTCTGGGGCTGATAGGTATTTCTGGTGGCTGAATTTTTTCTCCAGTTCAATCACTTGAAGATGCGTGAAGGCCGCTCTGGACCGCTTCCGTTTTCCTGGGGAGCTCGACTCTGAGGACCCGGGATGGGACGTGTCCGGAGACTCTGTGGAGGACAGAGCAGACATATAAATAGGTCTGCTGTTTAGCTTTCTAGTAAGTTTGTTAGGTTCGTGATCACTTTGAATTATGCAGAATGGACAAATTGAAGCGATCTATTTTTTAACTCAATATCGCTACCATCTCCTAAATCCCAAAAAGATGTTGAATTAGCTCGTCAACATCCCATGCAAGACCGTTGACAGATTCCCTATCTTTAACCCTCCAGTTATTTCAAGCATGCCGGTGCTCACCTGTGTGCATTCCAAAGGTAGATTCCTCAGGATAAAGGTGTGTTGACAACTTTTCAGACTCCTCTCTCCAGTCGGAGCATTTTTCCCTCCTTGGCGAGCTGCATTTGCCGTCCACTCTCTTGCAGTCCTTACTGGACAGGATGTCCTCAATGAGGAAAGACGTCACAGGTTTGATTGCACCAGACATTTCCATCCAGTGATCCCAGAAATCGGAGACGTGTCAGTACCAGAAGACCCAGGCTTTGCTAAAGCAGCGTGTGTGTTCTCACACACGGTGCTCTCAGGTTTGAATTTATATGCAGGGAAGAGGCGGGTTCAGCCAGACTGAAGTGAAAGAGGGCTGGGTCAAGCTGACAATCATTTTGTCGACTTTTGTGGAAAAGCCTTCCTGGAAATTCAGAGATTAAAACCATTATCAAATCATCATGTTTTGATGATTTAGTATTAATTTCTAGTGTGAAACACCAAAAGCAGAAACTTTTTTTTTTTGTATCTTTTTGGGTTTTTGGAGCGTTTACTTGGCACAACTTTATAAAGATAGAAGAACAAACAATCAGGCAACAGATCTCCAACAGCACACGAACACACCACACACAGGATTTTGGTGAAAATGTATTAAATAAAAATATTGTCAAGTAAATTTCTTGTGGTTGCAGTGTTTTTACATTTTTAAAGAGGCAAAATCAGATAAACAAAACAATTCTTTCTTTTTGGAAACTTTCAGCTTGGATATATTAGATGTATGCATGAATGTACACACACACACACACACACTTTTAAAAGAATGTCTTTCTATTCTCTACTCTGAATTATCTAAAAATTAAAAATAAATAAAAAGAAAGCAAAACACTAAAAATTCTGTATTTGTGATGAACTTCTGTGCTTCTCTTGCAAGAAAAAAAATGTAAGACCATTTCTTGGTTCTAGTTTTCTGAAGCATTATTAACAAGAAGACGCACAGTGCATAACTAATAGTTATGTCATAATTTGAAAAACTGTTTCATCCTGCTTTTATTTGCAATTTGTGGTTAAACAAAAATGTTTTTGCCTTGTATAAATGTATAAATGTATTGTATGTATTCCTTGCATGTGTAAATCTACTGAAACTGTTTCATATTAACCCCTAAATTGAATGTACTTTATTAAGATTTCCCGTGATATACTAACCCATGCTGTGTATAATTGGAAGGCAGAAGGATCTAGTCCTGTCAAAAATATTTTACAAGTAAAAATCTGAAAAGTGTGGCATGCCCATTAACTCAATACTCTGTAGAGCTTGTCTCTACCAGCTTTAGAAACCCAAATTTTCTCCAGTCTTCTTTTCAATGTAGCTTATGCTCAGTCAATTTGCATGGAAAGTGTCTGTGAACATTGTTTTCTGGTCCCCTGATTCTCACATTTAGGCTTTTGTGCTGTAGGAAGCTGAACCTCTGCACCAGTCTCAAATCTTCTGCAACATAATTTTTATCAAGGGAGTTCCCTGCATTTAACTACGTCTGTCTTCCCATGAACTCTGCCCAGTTCTCCCTGTTCCTGCTGAAGAGAAGCATTTCCTCAGCATGATGCTGCCAGCCCCAAGTTCACAGTGAACATTGCGTAGTGATGTGTAGTGTTTGTTTTCCACCACTCATGGCGTTTTGTAAGTTTTTTATGAAAAGTAAAGTTCTGCTCTCATCCGGCCAGAGCTCCTTCCTCTACATATTTTCTGTGCCCTGTTTGTGACAAACCGTGAACTGCCTTCCTGCTGCATCTCTTTCATAATAACCAGAAGTTCTTCAGCTTTCAAGATGCTGCTTCTTCTCTGATGTTCCCTAAACGACCATCTGACCACAGTTGAATTTACATTGAGATTAAATCACAAGAGACTACATAACATGAGATTTTTGTGTTGGTCTGTAAATAAAACATCGATATGTTTTTGCTTGTTTTGTGGGAGTGAATAAAAAAAATCTCAAGGAGTATGAATATTTTTGAGAGGTGCTGTACAGTTACATACTTTAAAAAAAAAATGAGACAAGTTTGTAGCTTTCCTGGGGTGAAAGGATGAAAGATAAAACCTTCTGCTCCAGACACACATACTCTCTAAGTATTTGGTGCCACAGCAGTTAAATGGATTTGCGTCTTAATCCCCACAAACCCGTCAGCTCAGCACGAGGAGCCCAGTGGCCTCAGGGAGACACCGCTGTCTGCAGCATACGGGCGGAGTGGGAAGGGACGGGGTCAGAGTGGGTGGTCAGGCCTCCAAGAGCCCTAATGAGTTGGACACATTGAGGCCGGCTCCTGAATGGATGCACTCATTGTTTCTAGATGTTTATTTGTTGTTCTTTGCGGTGCAGAGTGACCTCTCTGCGGCAGCTGAGACGATTACTGAAGGTGTCCGTGTTGCTCTGGGATTTAATGCTTCATTAGTCCATCCATGATTTCGGGTATGATAAACATGACCCCATTGCTGCCTTCTGGTCCTGCTGACTCTGTTCACGCATCAGCCGTAGTCTGAAACTGACGAGGCCTGGCATCATCCCTGCTTTATTAAAATGAAAACATCTTTAGTCATATAATTTACACTGGCAATCACACGTATTTAAATGCTGCTTATAGTAAAGGAAGAGCATATCTACTCAGCTTCCTCTTTAACCTATTGTCTTGTCAACACAGTGTTAAGATCCTCTGTGTGATACTCTTTACCCTGACCTTGTCTATGGCTGTCTCAGGTATGTTGAACGGTAAAGAGATTCTTTATCTAATTGTCTAGACACCATATCTCTTTTGTTTTCTACAATCCCTCGGGTTTATTTTGGGGTGGTATTTTCTTTAAAAAAATAAATAAAAAAAACCTTTTTCACTTTGGCAGAAGCGCAAATTTTGCTCAAATGTATTTAAACAGGACGGGACTTCAGGACGACATCCCAAACTTGGTTGGTTTTTCTCTGAACCTTTTTCTCTTGTCTGAAGAGGAAACCTCATGCACTCTGCGTGATGACACAAGCGTAAACAAAAGCGAGCCGTAAGAGTCAGCGCGCGTGTTATTCTAGAGGGGGATTGCATTTGAAACAGCTCTTTTGAGCGAGCACACCGATGCAGTCATCTGCCCTTATTCTGCGACAATACGGGAGGAAGACGATCCTTACTCTGATTCTCTGACAATCCCCATGATTGCTGTCTTTTTAAGCTTGTAACCTTTCCTCGTCAGGTATTATGTTTTAAGCATTCACCTCGTTGATATGTCACTGCATAGCTGCACATCAGACTTGACATCGCAGAGCTTTCCGACCTTTTAGCCCAGGAAGGCATTTGTCTTCCACAGCTTAAACTATGTGGTGACAATGTTTTCTTTGAGCTGCTGCATGTCGCTGCGCCATCAGTCTTCTGCCGTTTCCCCTGTTATTTCATTGTCTGTGACGACAGGCAGAGATTGTTGTAACTTAACAGTACATTTGTCAGACTCCTGTGCGGTTGTCGGATCGACAACGGTTTTCGTCATGTGTGTTGCAACTTCACGCAAAACTAGCATGATCTCTTTAAGTGATTTTTGTGACAATACAGATATGTCATCAGATTGATAAAAGGCCAGCATGCGGTACATGATCAACATCAAGTAAGTATAGTTTATTCACGATCGTGCTTTTCACAGACATGAAATCACAATACGATAAAAAGTAACCGTAAACTATGCAAAGCATGAAACAAACACAAGAAGCACAATAAAATCATGACATTAAAGCCTGGGAAAATAAAAGTGCTTTTAGATGCTATTTTAAAAACCTCCAGTCAGTAAAAAAGAGCTGCAACAGTAAAGTGTCCCACAGCCTTGGGGCTACTGAGTAAAATGCCCCTTGGGGTTTTAGCCGCGTACGTGGAACAACCAAAGAGACTCTGTGTTTGAGAACGAAGACCACGAGCAGCAGAGTATTTACTTAAAACCTGACAAAGACAATCAGAATATTTAAAGCTCTGTACGTCAACACAAGAGCCTTTAAACAGGCACAGGTTGTGGAAGGTTTATGTTTCTGCTTCAGAGTCTCCCAGGTCATAAATATGATTTTTTTATTTTTTTTTACCCATGTAGGTAAGACTCAAGCTTTTTAAAAAAAAATATTTAAAATCTTATACATTATTTTGGTCAGTTTATGTGAACTGATTTTGAAGACATTGGTAAAGCATATTTATTCAATCTATCATATGTTCTGAACAAGATGTTCTTCCACTCTTTATTCATCTTCAGCTATTTAGAGATGATGTGATGCATATTTTCCAAATGTACTGTTGTTTGACAAAATCTTTCTTTCCGACAGGGGCATACATTTGCATTTGTTGAAAAAGAATAAAGCCATGACATTTACAGGCTATTTAACACCCTCGGATTATAAATTAGGGACGGAATTGGACAAAAGCCCAAAAGCCAATTGTGACAATTTTTGGAATGTTTAAAATAATAATATTATTATTATTATTATTATTATTATTTTTTTTTTTCCATTTGAAGATATAACATTAAACCAGACATGGATAAATGCCATCTTCACTCTGAAGTCTGCATGGACTTAAAAGTTCTGCTAGTATTAAGGGAGGGAGGAGAAGGTACTCTCCCACTAGAGGGAGCCTCTAACCTCCAGCAGTAGTCTAAAGCGCCACAATAGATCAACATGTTGTTCTCAAATGTCAGAGACAATTAACTACTAGTTACTTCTCATTCAGCTCGTAAGAAATCTAGCATTTCTTTGGTTAAACGATGTAGATGCAGCCAAGTTATGTGATTTGTGAATCATCTCAGATGCAACCATGGACAACAGCTTATCTGACCAGCATGAATACTGTTATAAAAACAGAGCAATACAAGCATGAAGCTGATGGAACAGCATGTCTTAATTCTAGTTCACTAAATCATAATAGGTCTTTCACTGATGTCTAAACTCTCGTCATTCCTCGTTTAAATGGACCCTCATCTCCACAATGTAATCAAGCCCCGTCCATTTTTGTCTTAAAAAGCCGTTCGGCCGTGTTTTCATATCCGCCTTTCTAACTACAATAAAGGATAACGCTTTTTTTTGTTGTTGTTCTTGTTCCAGATACCAACTTTGGAAAGTTTGCAAAGTTGAAAAATTGGAAAGTTTCCAGCTGTTATAGCCGTTTTGTTCGTCGGCTGTGACAAATTGTAATCTGATCAGTTTGTGACTGTATTTTTTTTATTTAGTTATTCAAAATATGCCCTTAGAAACAGGGACAATCACAGGTCCTTTCACAATGTAATCATGTGGAATACATGAAGTATCAAAAGGCAGACTGCTCAGCTGCTAAACATTTTTAATACCCACTGCAGTCTGACTTTCAAAGCAGAAGAGGAGCTGGTCTCAGCTGTTCTCAGTTTATATGATAACACGTTAAGTTTATGGTGTGAGACTTTTTAATAATGCTGATTTATTTATTGAGTGATTTTATTATATTATCAGGCCATCTGTTTTTATGTGGGTCATAACAATGACGATTAAATATATAAAACTTCTACTTGACTGAAATGTCAACCTTTGAAATGGAGCATGTCAATTGATGAAACAGTTACAACTCCAATGGGAACGATGCCTTGCTTTTATCAGGGTTTGCTATTTATTGTTAATACCTTGTTATTGTTAAGACTTGTTCAGTGCCCAAATGACAGAAAAAAATAGAAAAAATCTTACCTCAGACTCACACACAACATATGTCAGTTTAAGCTAATTTATTTTTGAAGTTTTAATCTTTCATATTAACGTGAACATCAACGGAAGACCTTGTTCTTTCAGTCCTCCAGTGTCTCTAACACCATCTAGGCAGGATATCTGAGTGTCCACTGGTAATGTCACCAGTGGACCACCACATGTCCCAGTGCATACCGGACTACCTCACTGGTTGCTCACAGTAGTACACAGGACTATACTTTTTACAAGCTACTTTCTCCATTAACCCTCCAGGCTTCCACCTTCAGAAGTTTTCTGTTGTTACTGCCATAGCTGTCCTCAAAGGTACTGACCTTTAGCTTACATAGATAGCCAGTACTATTTTAATAACTGTGGAGTATTTTTCAAATTTGCTCGTTTTGTACACAATAATATCACTTCTGATTATTTTTATTTTTGCATGATTTCCATCCGGTAATGTCTGCCAATTTGCTGCGGATATGCCTCAATTTCCTCACTGAAAGACTATAAAGATTTCAGTTGAGTGTTTTATAGTTGTTGTTTATTTTTTTGTTTTGACTTTTATTCTGACCTAATTACAGGAAATAACTGTTTCAACATTTGTTTTAAGAATTTCTCTTATTTGCCAAAACGAGAACTATCACCCCCCCATCCCAAATCAATCCATCCAACCAGCACCCACACACCCCACACACAGAGACATTATTATCTGATGATCAGCCAGTCTCCTCTCTGTCTACAGCTTCATTCTTATCTCTGCAGCTGAGATGCAGCTTCAGCTTATGCGGAAGTGCTTCCTTTCTTTAAATCTCATCAAAACACACTTTTTTTTTCTTACTGAGAAACTGAGAAACTTTAACTATTTCCACCCGTTCATATAATCTGAAAAGAAACATGCAGGCTATAACGACTGTGGAACATCTTCCCCACGAATGGACAGCTCATGATTGAGTGACAGATCCAATTCTCAACCTCTCTTCTTGAAAGTTTGAAAAAGTTTAAGAGCCACTCAGTCTGAGGCATTGTTTACCAAGCAGGAGCCGCGAGACAAGACAGGCTCTCTGGCCTTATCAGTGACTCTGCACTCTGTGGGTTTGTGAATGGGACAATAATGAGCTCGGTTTGATAAAGCAGCTCAGTCAGGTCGGATGTCGCTTCGTCTTCGTCCATTAGCTCTTCGATGGTTGCCTTTGATAAAACTGTGAAGCCCGTCAAACGCCTTCTGATACCCCAAGCGGTAAGTTTGGTTGACGCATGCGTAAAAGAGTTGTCTACCCGCTTATCTATGCAGGGTCACAGCCCGGGAGTACGACTAGAGGTGGGGGGTTTAACAAATAAAACAACCGTAATCTGTTTTTATTTTTCATTTATTAAAAATGCAATTTAAATGATAGCATAAACAATAAAATAGAAATAAAATAATTCTATATGAACTTGAGGTAGCTACAATTGCGTAAAACAGGGAAAATAGTGAACAGGTGCATATCACCAGCCTCTAACAACCAGTAAAGAAGCCTGGAGCTGGTGGAGCAGAGTCAACTGAATCCGACAGCTGCCCGCTGCAGCTGGACACGCCGTGGTGCCTGCAGCCGTACAGGTCGCTGCTTCCGCTGCCAAACACCGGGCTGTAGTGTCCCAGAGTTACGTTGTAAGGCCCCGAATGGTAGGGACCTGCGCCGCACAGCTTCCCGTCCCGCACCAGCACTGGCACCGCTATCCGCCTCGGTGCGGGTGGGAACCCGGCCAGCTCTAGGGACCTGTCCTGCGTCTGACGCTTGCATTTGTACCGCCGGTTCTGAAACCAGATTTTGACCTGGGTGGAGGTGAGTTTGAGAGCCTCGGCCAGGTGCTCTCTCTCCGGGGCGGACAGGTAGCGCTGCTGCCTGAAGCGCCTCTCCAGCTGGGACACCTGGGACTGAGAGAAGAGGACCCGGGGCTTCCGGCGCAGCCTGCTTCTGCTTTTAGCGTCACCGTCACAGACGGGCGAAGAGCCGGGGCCGCACTTGTCTGCAGCGAGGAAAAAAGGCAGCAAAATATATATAATAGACTTAGCAATAGTTCAACTTCATCGTTAATTCTATCATTCAACTAAAGTTGGACACAAACTTTAATTCCTGCTCTGCATGTTTTTATATTTATATGCTAAGTTTCATGTTTGAGGCAGTTGTTGATGAACTACACTATTTCTTTAGTTGTCAGAAACCAAAATTTACCGGCCACCGTGTTAAATTTATTATTGTTTCAATTGCATTTTATGTCTTATAAAACAGACAAGGTATGAATGGGACCTCAAGCAGAATCTTCTTGTTAGGAACATCATCATCACTTTCAATACAGATTTGGTGGAATCTGGGTGAATGTCCCAGATCTAAGGAATCCTTTTTAATTTTAATCACATAAAACCTGCAGGATAGTGTGGGTCCTGAGGACTAGGGCTCAAAACCAATACCTTAAGAGGTATTTCAAAACAACCTGGGCTTTTAAAACCTGCAGCATAGTTGGCTGTGTGTAGAATGTTTTGTATGGAAACAGCTTTACCAGCCACCCTGATATGGTAACTTGAATTATTGCAGTATGGCAACTTGAATGGTTTGTGGTTTGGTCAACCACAAGCTATTTTTTTTTCCTTTTTAACATTGGAGATTAAGATAGATAATTTCATGAAACAAACCCAGAAGGTGTTGTTAGGGTGGATTGTTATGCTAAGAAGGAGCCCACTCAATAAAGTTGATAGTCTGCATTCATGAACTGTGTGGCCACTAATGGATACAGTTGTGAAACAGTATTCTTGATGAATACGTGTATTTTGTATGAATCCTTCTGAGATTGGTGGTGTTAAATATATAGAAAGAAAAATGATTCTTGATTCAAAAACGATAAATCCAGCCATTGTCTTGTTTGTATTGACATTTTGATTGTGCATGGGATTTTTTTTTTGTTTGATTGTTTCTGGTTTGTTTAGATTAATACAATTTAAGTAGACTTTTATTGCTCGTTGTGGCTAATGTCAATGTGAAGATAAAACTGGGTCATTCATACTCATCTCAGTCTGCTAAAATACCACAGAAAACTTTATTTAAAGATTCAATGATTACATTTTAATAGTTTGCTAAATAAGTTCACACATCTATTGTCACATGTTTAAAACTGGACTTGTACAAGCAAAAAGAGAAAAGAATACATTGCATTTCAAAACTGCAGTGGTGGTCAGAATTTAAAGTCTAAGTTAAATTAGTTCCTCAATTGTTTTTGTATAAAAAAGAAACATTAACAGATCTGTTTATTCCTGTTTTGGCCACAAGTTGTTGTTCAGGCTGATAAATAGGTGACTAACCTACTTTAGACTTTTGGATAAAATTGCAAAAGGCATTGTCTACATATTATTATTTACAAACAATAAATAATACCCTAAAATAACGAAAATATGAAACAGTGTATGTATACTAGTATATGGAACCAAACAAACTATAAGTGCAATTTAAGAAAAATCATTATTATTAGTAACAGTGCTGATGATTTCACCTTTTTCATTCATCTCCTCCTCTGCTGCTGATCTGTGAACGTCGATCTTCTCCTGAATCCCATAAACGCACCGCTCAGACTGTGCGTCATAAAACCCGTCGCTTTTGGAGGCAGCGCGCATAAGCTGATGTTGATGCATCGGAACAACTTGGTCCATCATCTGAAGATCATTTTCATACTCGTTCTGGTGGTAGTCCAACTTCAAAATGTCTTTAACAGAGAACGGGGTGGAGGTCGTGGAACTGGGATGCATCCTCATCATTTGCTGCGGGCGTTTGAAACTTTATTTTTTAATTTTTAATTTTTAATTTCTTTTTACTCACGGTGTGCTGGAGCTGGTCCCGAAGGCGCTGCCGGGCGAAACTCTTCACTAACTGATAAGTGAGGGGCCTCGGAGGATTTAAACCGTCCCACGGTCCTGCTAATGAACAAGTGAGATAGAAATCAGTCCGTCTGAGACACAGGGACCAACACCCGGGGAGACTGCGCGCACACTTCTGCGGCTCCCCCATCTTCTCACCTTACAGGAACACCTATCATCACATCCGCTCTTCTGTCAATGTGGCGGTGTAATTAAGAAGCCCAATTAAGATGCAGGAGGCTCTGAAGTAATGTGTGGCCATCTACAAGAACAAAAGTTAGATCAAAATTGTCTTTATTTCTCACAAAGATTAACAGGTTTTAATTTACTTAACAAGGCATTTTTTTATTTTATTTTATTTTTATTTTTTTTGTCAAATTATTAATTTCCAGCAACAAACAAAACCAGCTAGCTAACAATGGAAGAAAATACAAGTCAATACAATGCAGTGAGAAAATGAAAAAAAAAAAAAAAAACAACAAAAAAAAAAACCCAAAGAAAAACAAAACAAAACAAAAAGGAAAGTTAAAATGAAATGAAACAGAATTAAACACACAAGGTGATTGTAGGGTCTGTCTGAAACGTCGCTTTTGTTGCGTTACTTCGACCACTCAGCCACCGCTGCAGGTCCAAAGGGGGTTGAGTGATCCCCGGGTGATGTCGCACAGCTTTACCGCCCGACATTGTTTTCCAGCCATGTTATTAGCGATCTCAGGCCACAACAAACAGTAACATTACACCTGATGTTGTGGAAGTGGGGAGACAGCGGCGCCAACCAGCAATGCTTGACTGAGGCTGAGACGCGCGTCCACAGAGACAGTAAACACGCACAGACACGGCCCGTCCCGCTGCAGGAGAACCACAGAGCCCCTGAATGGCACGGGTGTTTTTTCTTCAAGTGACAAACAGATGAAGGACAATTAATAACAACACCAAGGGCGCAACGTTTTCAAAAGCTGCTGCGGAGAAGTTTAAGAATGAACGCCTGAATAAAACAGTGTGGCCTGACCAGGACTAAAAATATTTCGCTTTACAAATAAAGGTAACTTAAAACGAGATGTCTGGAGAGGCTAATTTCTTCATAAAGAGCCGACTGTGTAAGAGAGGGCATGGCATAAGTTATTTTTAAAACGAAAGTATCCTTTAAAAAAACAAAACACTGATGCACCTGAGAGCTAATTTAAAGACATTTGCATCTCATGAACTTGTTGAGGAAGCCTTTGAGAGACAGAAGACATCTCATTAATCATAATGATAAACAAAACATTTCCATATCATGTGTCAGTAGATCTAACAGCTGGAATTTATTCTGGGTTTGTAGTGATGATGATTAGCTGCTTTACAGTTAATCACTTGATCATACCTTTCTTAGCCCTTAAAGTATTACTGGGACAATTTTTTTACTGTCACAGTTTGGTTTAAACTTGGGAAGAAAAAGTCTTGCTTTGTGTTTGTGCTTGTTTATTTTATTCTTTTTGTAATGCTAATAAATAAGACTTCAGGATAAAAGTTTCAGTTCACTTTGGGGCAACGGCAAAGAAAAGCAGGCTTAACTTTCAGCCTGTGGGATAAAAGTAATTAGTGCTACATATTTTTATAAGATCACAGTGGGACCTGGGAATTTGTTGAAGTACAATTTGGTTGTCTCAGATAGAGTTATTAAAACTCCAGAATTCATTCTAATTAATTTATTCCATTAATTATAAAGATATCTAATAAATTAGCTTGAAAGCCCCACACATACTGATACTATTGAAAAAAAACCCCAAACATCCAGCATATTTCTGTTCATTTGGAACATCTGCTTTGAGATTAATTATGAAGATCAATGCTGAAGATCAAGGTTTTCCTTTATGACAAATAGATATTTCGTGATTGTTTACTTTCATCAGACAAGTGGATTTGAACTGTGACTACTCATACTAATCAGCGTGAGTGGACACATTGCTTCCATATTGTGTTGTGACTTTTACACTCAGTCAGTGAACAGCCTTATAGTTTACAAAAATAAGACATGTGGACAAATTAAGTGAGGGTCAAAATATGAATACTGATTACAGCAATACCTAAAGAACTTTGTTAGTGGTGGATATTCTGTTGGGTATTCTGAAATGTTTAGAATACCCAGATCTGCAGCATCCTTTCTGTGTCTAATGCATCTTTGAATTGATCTGTTAAAGTTTCTTTTTTATGTCATTATCTCCGTTTGTGTCTCAGTATTGTTTCATTTCAGATGTTGCAATTAATTTTACAATGGCTCATATGTTAACTTTATATTAAAAGCCTAATCTAGTTTTTCCACAATTACCAACAGCATCACAAGTCTTTTTTGCAATAAAACAGGTTTTTGTAAATCACTTTTCTTAGACTGTGTTGTGGAAATTTCTGCTATCAAAGAAAGAGAGTCTGTTCTTACAACTAGAGAAAGATTAATCTTTGTCTTTGTTTTTATTCGAAGGCAAAAGCGTTCATAGACCCATCTCACTGAACACAGTCAGTAGAAGAGCCCCGAACAACACACATCCCATGATTACATAGTCACAGCTAAAAAGAGCACACCCCCAGTCTGAACTTATCTCCATTAGCCAGGTGGATAACAGAGCCACATCTTTATCCATCTTTATCGCAACTGCCCCTCACCTCATTGGAGGGAACGATTTTTAGTTAAGACTTCTCGTTGGAGACCCACACCCTACATGTACGAGAGCTGACAAGGATTCCAACAGAAACTTCTAGTTCCTTTGTGTCAGTCACTCATAGTTGCAGGCTCTCTCACACTTAAACAGTAACAAAGAAAAGAAAAGCACTCATATACACAAAACACTATCAACCCTTATATAGACCAAATTAAAATAAAATAGTTCAAATGAAATTTTCCATTACAACTGTATTTGTTTTGTTTCACAAATTACTAAAACCAACACGGCGTTTAAATTTAGAGCTTACTTATATATTCTTTAGCAGCTCTGTGCAGAAGGATCTTCAGAAAATGTTCCTATCGTTTAGTGTTTTCTCAGTACCCAACTCACAGTTTCATACCCACAATCGTTTTGCCATGCACAGAATTCTGAGATAATGCGGAATATCATTTCCTGATTGGCCCAGCTATAGAATCCAATGATATAACATATAAATCAAGTTGCTTTGCTGTTGGAACATTAAGCGATGTTTTCAAAAGTCACCACAGGATTTGATAACATGTTTTCTAGATTTTGCAAATTTGATTGTTCTTGACTGAAGCTTTGGATTGTTTCTCTGACTCAGTCAGTTTTATCTCGTGTCCAACACTCTTGCATGGTTCCTTGAAAGTCTGATGAAATCTCGGTAAGCATCAGGGTTTTACTAGTTTAATACTAACCACTTCCAACACCCCCTCCACATGTAAATGTACCCTTGGCCAAGGTACTCAACCCTAAGTCTCCAATATCAAAAATAGATTTACACACTAATTTAAAGTTCATTGTAATTTTTTAAATAATTCATATTATAATATTTATTTGATATCTTTTCATATCTTGTTATGATACTAAATCACAGCAATGGATAATAGATCAAATTCTCATTCCTTTTAAATGATCTTTCCTGAGAGCTCTTGTTCTCTGGGAAGCTAAATGGATTCAGATCAAATTAATACAACAGTTGATTTATATATTCATGTGTGAAAGCAATCAGTTAGTTGGGTATGAAATAGCATAATTTAATTCAATGCTAATAGCTGCTGCAGGTGTTTTACACTTTTTGCGAGTGTTTGCTTTAAATATTTTTTATTTTGTGTTTTGGACCCAGTTTATGCTGTTCAGAGTTTATTTTATTTTAATTTAATTTGGCAAATGGCATTTGGCTATTCTGTCTTCATTAACATGAGTATGGATGGGGTTTTGTGTGTTTTGTTTCTTTAATAAGGAATTTTAAAATATAAAAACACCGAGCTTCTAAAAGCCATTTTCTGTGTAGAAACCAACAAACCTGAACTTCAAAAGCATAGATGAAAAAGAAGACTTTCTGCTTGACATTGCTGCGTATCCGGTTTGATGGGCTAATTACTTAATCACTGCAACAGTGATCTCTGAAGCCTCGCAGCGGTGCTCTCTTTGTGAGTATTGTTGCTTAAAATAATCAGAACCTTTCCTGTTGATTTTTCCTCATGTCCTCTAACTGTAACATAAGAGGTACAGTTTACCACCAAAACCCCTAATTCATCATGCACAAAATAGGAGACTGATGGCAGCTGAAACAGTTGATAGGGTCAACTTACAGGGAGGCGAAATGAACCCCAACTCCCCTACAGGCTAAACGTTCTTGCTAAAATGTGTCGGCATAGTAGTAAATGTCTCACCTATAGTGTGACAAGTAGTTCTGAGGTTTACATTTCTTACCTTCTTAACCAACCCTTTGGTTTGCACAGATGTGTAGCAAACATCAGAGATGTTATTTTAGACAGAGTGAGCTAGAGGCTAGAAATGAGCTGCCGAGAGAACGACATGGAATACCACAGTAAGCATCAAAAGAGTGATTTTTAATTTTGGAAAGTCGCTGAAGTGGATGGGGACTGGTCAATGCTCTACAATCTGCTACCAGCACTCAGGATTTAGAGCTCATTTTCAATACTTCTGAACAACATATCAAATTGCAATCATCATAGTCAGTGCAAAGGACCTCTTACATGCAATATGTTATAGAATAATAATTGTAATTGACTTTCTATTGTGATATTCAACAACTGCAATGTCTCCATGCAATCTGCTAGATTTACTTAAATAGAAAACTTTTTAAACTCATTTGAATAAAGAACTGAACATAATACATTCTTTGATAACTAGGATTAATTGTAATGTATGTGTGACTGAGTTGAAATTACTTTTTTTAATAAAGTGCCTCAAGATGACATTTGTTGTGAATTATACTAAGAATTGAATTCAAATTTTGCAAATGTATGTTTACCATGTATTGGTACAACCTATATACTTTGATGCTACCTCAGGGATAGGAAGTAAAGAGCCCTTAAAACATCTGGATGTAGGTGGATTCATTTTTAATGTTGTACACCTGAACTAGAAAAGAATAAGATGGTGAATAATTTTGAAATTTGCTCTTTTTAAATAAAACGAATGAAAAGTTAGTCATCCTCACCAATCATTTCATTTGACTTGTTTTGTGCCAATTTCCAAAAACTGATGTCTCAATGCACTTTGCAAAAAAAACTTCAATCAAATCCTTCAGATAGGTTCCATGCCAAATATAAACTTTAATCACAAATTGATCTTAGTTATCAAACAATACAGTCAAGTCACATAAGACTACACAAGACTGCAACAAATAAATTCTGTTTAAAAACAAAAATCAAAGAAATCTATTCAATAAAACTGAATTTTCTCGTATACAACATTATGTGGACCTGTTGTAAACCATATCAATGTTGCTTAAGGTGCTGACACCTGCATATTTGTGTTTCATTTGACATATTTTACAGAAAGGTCTGAACTTGATCTGAGCAGAAACTGTGAAACCCTGTTTTGGCCACTAGATGTCGCTGCTTCACCGCATCATGCCACATGGTCTTCTTCATCTGGTTCCATCAGTCGCTGTGGTGAAGGCAGAGTTTTACTGCAGGCACAGCACAGCTTTGTGAAAATGAATCATGAAAGGACCGGAGAGCCTAAAGCACTTTGTAAAGGTATTCACAACAACAAACTATTATATTTGCTGAGATTTTATGTAAAAGAACAGCTCAATTTAGCATATTATTGAAAAGAAAAGGATTCATAGTTTTATCATTGTTTTTAAATTATCGTTGGCAAGAGGATTTACCAGAGAGGTAAAGGTAAAAGTCATTCTATTTATATAGCACATTTTCAGCAACAAGGCAATTCAAAGAAGTGCTTTACAGGAATTAAAAGGAAATACAAACAAAATAGCAAATGAAAGGAAAGAGCAAAGAGGAAAAAAATATATAATATTAATCTAAAGTATGTGAACTAGGTGCTCCTGTTCGGGGTTGCTAAGTATCCTCTGGTCTAATTCCATTTCTGGGTTGGAAGAACAGGAGTCTAAAACGTAGTTGCTAAGGTAGAGGCGGCCATGAGAGCCACAGCTCTGTAAATAGGAGAATCTGTCAACAAGACAATTAATAATTCAACCTTTTCAGAAGAGTATCAAGAAAACAGCCACTGTTGGAAAAAAAAAAAACGTGACTAGAATTCTTGACTTAAATTGTCAAAACTCATATTTGTGTCACATCAAACATCTGGAAAACAATTGTAATGGACTCACTTTTGGCCACAATATGTGGGATGAAAACACCAACACTGAACGTGACCCTGAAAACACCATATGTATTGTGAAACATGGCGGTGGGAGCATCATGCTTTGGGCATACGGGGACATCAAAGCAGCAGAGTTGATGTGATTATGTATGGAACTCAAGTCGTGCCAGAAAGTCTGCCAGCTGGCTGATAGCTCTAAGGACACAGCCACAGCTTGAATGGTTTAGATCAAAGCTTGTGTCCACATGGTCCAGTCAAAGTTCAGGGCTAAAGAACCTTAGGAAATGCTCGGAAATGAATCTTAATGGATGCTCTATCTAATCTGACTTGGCAAAGAAGAACACTGGATGTGCAATTATGATTACAGCAAACAGTGATTCTACATTGACATTACTTTTCAGATCTTTATTTCCAAAATAAATAAATAAATAAATAAATAAATAAATAAATAAATGATTAAAAAACATGCATCATTTTACTTTATATTTACTTCACATTTATTCACTTCGTACTGCTCTGTCACATAAAATCCAAATAAACTTTGCTGAAATCGGTGGTAGTAATGCGATAAATTAGAAAAGTTCCTAGCGTTGTGAATACTTTTTTTGCAGACACCTCATTTGTCTGTAGGACTGGATCCATTTGAGTTATATGTTTGGCAGGTTCCGAGTCGAAAGCTGCATTAGATTTGAATCCAAGACAAATGCTTTTTTTTTTTTTTTTCAACGCAGATGCTTTGGCAGAGATGGAACGTGCTCCGTTTCATCTCTTTCCCCCTGCCACTCCAGCTCTCTCTTCAGTAAAATTTGATCTAATTTTCTTTCCCGTCCTTGGGTATTTCCCCACAGAAATGAAGGGATAGTGATTGCTGGGTAGGATTGGAGTGGATCTAATCTTCCACTGCTCTCAGTCATACTCCATTTCACTGCACATCTAATTTGTCACAGTGCTGATGAATATGCCACAAGTTTCATGGGAAAGAGAAGGACATAATGAATATAAAACACACTGGGAGAGGGAAGAAGCAATTGCCGCACCGCACTAACCACAGCACATTGTTCATTTTCTCCATCAGATTGCTGACACTGTGCTTGCACTATGAGGACATTGCTTTCCTCCCCCAGAATTTGATCAAGAGGTTAAAACAATTGCAAACAATGTGGGTTCTGTTGCTTGCCTGCATGGCAGAAGCAGAAGCACTGTGATCATTTAGGATCACTGACCTCAGGACCACTGTGTTTGCCCAAAGAGGGAAGGCTGCGCCCCCATAAAGCTGCACAAAACGAGCGTGCCTTTGTGACCTGTAACGTATTAGATGCAAGCTCTGCATGCACATTGATTTCAGGCACATGCATGCTTGCAGAAGGGGTTATCATTCCATTGCAAAGAGGTCTATAAATTGTGCTTGACGGCTCAAATATAACCTGGCATTGATTTGAAGAAAGCTGTGACATCAAACAAATACATCCATACACACATGCACTCATCACACATGCACACGCCAGCAGATGGTATGAATTGCATCTGCATAATGACATTGTAATTTTGTCATTATTCATTATTGCTCTGCTCGTGATTGTCGGCGTGGTGATACACTCGGCAGCAGTCCAAGCAGCGAAATGAATAGGCAGGGTCAAAATTCTGCTCAAATGTTTCCTGGCAACGAGATGTTTCTTTGCGTTGAAAGCTGTAATTGCTTTTAAAAGTTGCCCACTATACAACTACGGCTATGTTACTGGGCTCAAAAAGAAAAGCAAGAGAGAGAAAGAAGGAAAAGAAAAAACATCACAGAGAGACAGACTTTTAAAGAGACCACATGGTGAAATGAGAAGATGTTGTGTTGTGTCCATTTCTCTTGTTCGCCGTCTAGCTGTGGATTGAAAGCGGATGTCTCTTTAAACAGGGACATGATAGGATCAGCGGGCAGAGCTGCTGCATCACCTATCCATGAGACGGGAGAAAGGCTGATGAGAAAGCCCTTCAGGACTCTTCTCTAAATAGGCATGAAATTATATCTCCCTCTGACTGAGATTAGTGTTCACGGAGCCTCTCGCGTTCTGCCCCCCTCTTTTT
The DNA here is from genome assembly GCF_019740435.1 of Gambusia affinis. Classification (NCBI taxonomy): domain Eukaryota; kingdom Metazoa; phylum Chordata; class Actinopteri; order Cyprinodontiformes; family Poeciliidae; genus Gambusia; species Gambusia affinis. The sequence continues at coordinate 13,045,769 of NC_057870.1, forward strand.
TCCTCAGGCTCTCAAACCAAACAGTCGCTCTGCAGTTTCAGCTGCTTTTGTGCTAAGTTTAACTAAGTTCATTTTCAGCTGGAGCCGCTGCCTGTGTCCCCTCAGCTTCTTTCATGGAGTATTGCAGGATTTATAACACATGCTCATGGCTTGCGGTAAACCAGAGTGATTTATTTTTGTTCTAATTATTGATGCTTGATTGTGTAGCTGTTGTAGCATTCACCACAAAGAATGTAAGACTTTGTTAGTTTCAGGGCATACTGCACAGAGCTCGCTGCCACGAAGTTAAGCTTTTCAAATGGAGCCTTTGAAAAGGGGGAATTGTGAAGATACGCAACAAAGTTTATCTGCAAGTTGCAGATCACAATCAAATGTGCAAAAATCACGACGTTTGTTTTACTGTGTTTTCCTTCATATCCAAATTTGGTGACGAGCTGAGAGCTATAAGATTTTAGGACCCTCCATGGCAGGGCTCAACATATCCACGATCTGTTTGAGATCTTGACTTGTTGTGGAAACAGAGGGCCCCTCTGCAGGGTTATTAAGCCTGGCGACTAATGCCTACAGGAGCTCAAACTACAAGAAGAAGGGCAATTATATTCACATCAGTTCGAAGTTAAATGTTCTTAGAACAGGAATGAGACAAAGAGGTGGAAAGCATACGAAGCCAATGGAGAAATGTTTCATTTTCCAGCAAGAAGACAGTGACCTAAAACATTCAACCGACCAGTGAAAAGCTAGATGTACCTCAAAAGACTAGTCAGTGTAAAGCTTCTTCACAGACCTTTCTTATTCTTTTTTGTAAAAGAAAAAAAGAATAGAGAAAATGTGAAAGGAAAACTATGTATTCATTTTCTTTGATTTCATTTGGGTTGGTTTATCACAGAAAATCCCCAACAAACACATTGAGGTTTGTAGATGTAAAACAGTGAAATGTGGAAAAGTTCATCAGGTATGAACATTTTCTTAGCATACGTTACACCTTATATATTATTTTAGCAATGTGAGAACGTGCTTAATGACAAAAATGAAAGAAAGAAAGCTGACTGACATAGTCATCATTTTGGTCCATCACTCATGCACACTTCTTGAGTGTGCACTTCTCCTCTTTCCAGTAAAGGAAAGTGAATCAATCCTGGGATGAAAGAACTGACTGACTGATCAAGGACAAAATCTACAGAATTTACATGAACTCTCACACATCATGCTTACAAAGGATCCATGAAGATGTGAGGAAACTGTTTCTATCATCAGTCTGTTACTGATGTGCTTTGCTTTTCCTCTGGAAGTTGTGCTTCTGTCATTTGCTGTTACTATTGCTGCCATTGTTCATTTTGTCTTGCCTTCTCTTCAGTTTCCCCTTAATGTTTCTACATTCTCAAAGAGGAAATTTATCATGCTTCCATAGTCCTTCTCTGCTTTGTTGAGTCTGTCTTTGTGTTAGAGTTTTAGCAGGTCAGGGATTACATAAGGCTAAAGTTAGATGATGATGATGCAATGAGTGGCTGAAACTTTTAGTTTTGATTATTTAGAGCAATTTGAACTTACTTTTCAACCTTCTATGAGATATTTACGAATGGTAGATTTCTAGCTGAACTGGATTTGGAGTCATAGTTCAGGAAGCTGGAAAGGTGTATTTTCTTTCCTCCTGCTGCTAAGGAAAGTGCGGGTTTCTAATAATTCTGAATTTTATTGCTGTTTAATATGTGGCACATTTACTGCAGAATCAATCATTTGTTGCAAGAGATGACAGAGAGTTATTAATACAGGTAAAATACAGAAAAATAAACTCTGTGGTATTTGTGTCTCCTCCCACCCCCATATTTCCATATTTGTTACTTTATAACCTCAAACTTCAAGTGGTAATTGAAATCTTATGCGACCAACACAAAGAATGGAAAAGTTAATAACAAAAAACTGAATTTGCATTTATATCCAGTACCACCTCAGTCAGAAATGTTTAAAACCACACATTTCAACAGTGAAATGGACTGAAATTTCTGCCCATTATTTGCAAAATGGCTCAAGGCCAGTCATTTTAGATGGAGAAACATTGTGAAAAGCTATTTTCTGGTTTTTTTGCTTTGCAGATGGAAGGGATTTTGCTTTTACTTCGGCAGAATTGTTATGATGCATAACCTTAGCAACAAGGTATTGTTTGCTCCAACCTAGACTATGTCCCCAAACCTCAGCGGAATTGAAAACTAAGCTTCATCGATGTAGAGCAGGACGAAAGCAGAGACTGAAGAGAAGGCTCAAACCATCTCTTCCTTTTATTATATTGAGAAAAGAACATATGTCTGACTCCGATGTCTCCCTCAGCCCAGATTTCTGAGCTTACAAACAGACAGGGATTTATAGAGGAGTAACAAAAGTAAATGAAGTGGATTAGCAGAGCTTGCCAACAAATGATAATGTCTTCTAAGAAATATTAACCTGGTTTTAAATAAGCTCCGTATGACAAAGAGACTTTGATATTGTCAAGTTGTTGAACCAACACTAAGTGCTTAACAAACATAATTTGATTTAAAAGTAACTGTTCTTAGGAAGGAGAAATGTCAGTTTGTCTGCAGTAATACTGGAATACTGTGACATTGTATTAAAACAATACTCTGTCCTTGGTGAAACATTTTTCACATTTCCTCTAAAGTGTACCTATTGTTTTATTGTGCTAATTTTCATAAGCATGTTGTCTTTGAATGTATTGACAATTTGTACAATTCTGTTATAGTGTATTGGCTCGTGAAAAAATGTAAGACTTTATATGACGGGGTGTGCATAAGACTGTCATGATACTGTCATAAACATGACATAACAGCTGTTAGGAATATACCAACAGGTGCCATGAAGTGTCATTCAGTAAATAATGAGACTTTTAATAAGAAGTTGCATTAAAATTTGGATGACAGGTGTTATGTCATGTTTATGACAGTGTCATGTCAGTCTTCTGCACACCCCATCAAATAAAGTGTTACCAAAATGGGACTATATTGAAAGCACAATGTAATTACTTTCAGCTGGAAAGTGTGTTGTAATGGATCCATCATTTGCATTGACAATTTAAGAAAATCTGAGAAACTATCACTTGCATAATAATTTGGGACACGGTGTAAAGTGTATTATAAAATGCAATTAGGTTTGCAGATGTAACATAAAAACAAATCTGAAGAGGTCAGGATTAATAAATACCTCTGAATTGAGTTGTATACAAAGATCCCACCCAGTAAGTCAGTCAAACACTGAGGGTTAAATCATTTTGCTTCTTCGGGATTGTTTATGGTTTTCCAACGAGACATGGGAAAATATACCCTTTCCTAACCAGCACAGTTTGATAGATATACAAAAGTCAAATTATAGACATTGAGAGAGTGTAAGAGCAGCTCAGAGGGAAGAATTAAGGCCTGAAGGACTTTGAAATAGTAGACCTTTTGTGCAAAAGGTGCTTTAAGATGGGTTCATATGAATTAAACACGAACAGAACCACATACTCCACACAACATGCTAGATTTGAGAAATATTTTATTTCTTATCAGCAAAAGACACACAGTTGATGCATTTGTATCTTTTATGACTTTTCAGTACAGAGGAAAAACCCAAACATATACACAGTGTGGGCATATATGTGTATGGGTATATTTTAAAGTGCAAGTGATTCACAAGGGTTTATCATGCGATACATAGAATCCGTTTTAAGGAACTTCAGTGATCTATAATAGAGACACACTTTTGAATCTGATATATTTGAATCTGTAAAATAAGCATCACTGTTGGATGGAAACGAAAACAGACTTTTACTAATCACTGAAGCTGTTCAAATGAAAGCACAACAATCTATTTCAAGTTTTGAGGGGAACGAGTACCATGAAGCTCCAGAAGTGAGAGAGGGTTTTTAGTTTCGAGTAGTAACAGGAACAGTCTGACAAAGCTCACCACAGGCCAATTTAACAATGCTCTAGTTTCATCTTAAACTCCCAATACCTGGATTAAAATGGAGAAAAGAAGGAATTTAAATAAAAACAAGACAAAACTTCTGTGTCTTTGAGCTTTCATCAGCCAACTTAGGCCTGTCCTTGTCTGGAGACATTCAGTATACAGGTACATTCTCTAAAATTACTGTTACATTTTTACTTGGTGAGGAAACAGTCGATTTGCCCTTGCCAAATGAATCAGACATGACAGAAAAATAAATATGAAGACATGGATCAACAGTAAGATGCCTAAATGACTGATGCTGAGCTCATTGTGTGCTGACAGGTTCCAGCATCATACAGGGTAGTTTTAGCAGCAGCTGTTGGGTTTTGGATTTACCCATGGTCAACAAAGATACACACAAATGGATCAAGAGGACATGAAGAAGCCCTGACCCCCTCGGGATACACGATATTCAAACTCATCTCCATTCACTGGCTAAGTAAAATATGCCTCAGTTGCACACATGCTGAATGTTTTCAATGCCCTTTATAGTGGTTAAGATGCAAAGTGCAAATTCAAAATAAAATACAAGCTAGTATATACTACAGTGTCACTATAGTTCTTAACTACCCAGTATTTCTTTCGGAACATCTCCCCCCTCCCCCGCCCTTTTGCACAGCATGACATGAAAGAAGCGTTCCTGTTCACAGAACAAAAGAAGAACTGGTCTAGACAAAGCACGGAAAAAGAAAGCATCATAGAGGTGCGATGCCTTCACACCGTGAGTGCAGCACGAGAGCACACATGGTGCAGCTTTACTCACGTGTTACTCACAGCATCAGCTGGCGATGCATGAGATCAAGATCAATTTCCGTGTTGCAGTGAATCCTTTGTGAGTGATTATTGCATAGTTTGGAATTCTTAGCGTAGCTCATAAAGTGAGACTGAAAAATAAAACTTTTTCTTTCCAAGATCTGTGCTTCACTCTAAACAATCCAAGACAAAATTGTTCTCATTGAAAAGAGACAGCCATCAGTTCCTTTAATGAAGCCAAAAATAATAACAAAAAAGAATCACTAATAAAAATAAAACTATAGTAATCAAAACAATTTGTGGTGTTTAATATTTGAAATAATTAATATTCTAAATCAAACTTAACCTTAGGAAGAAGTTCGCTTCTCTACTGCCTTCTTTGAGGTGCAGATTTTTTAATAAGTCGGTCTAATTGAGCTAAACTTACTCCACTCTAAGCCAACAGAAGCCATCTACCACTGAAGTCCACAGTGCTAAACCGTAATCCAGCAACAGGGTTCAAATTAAAACAAACACCAGCATGAGGTCCCTTCTGAAAGCCTATGGCTCAGGGCTAAACTATTCAATCTGAATTATTGTGTTGCTGTAAATGAGCCGAGCTAATAATAAAGTTAATTTTTAAGATTGACTTGCAGAATTTATGTTGTGGTGAAAATAAGAGATGCGTCATAATAATATCAGAAGAAGTTAAGGACATTGTTACAAAACAAACTGCCTTTAAAATGAGTTAAGATAAGTATGTAAAGTTTGCCAAATTAAACACAGCGAAAATGATGCATTGGTTATGCCAGCCAAGTATACTAATGTACGTACATGTCTTAGAGGAGCTTGATTTCTTCTCATCATAAATCACAAATGTCTTTTACTTTTGTGTGGATGTCTTCTCACTTTATAGTTTTAAAAGAAACTACCAGAATCTGCTAAAATTGGTATTTGCAGGTCATGGACCATTCATCAAAATCAGTGACAGAATAACAAATAGAGCAGAATATTCCTGAAATAATTCATACATTTAAAAAAAAAAAAAACTTTTATGATTGCAAAAAAAGTGCATGGACAAACAATTGCTTCAAAGGGGGATGCAGACAAGTGTAGAAGAAGTAAAAGCAGGCTATAGCAGCTGTGCTTAAGAGCTAATAAACTTGGCCAGCAGATATAAATCCTACAACTTTAAAGGCAATGGACGCTACACTGCAACTTTTCTAATTTCCTGTACGAGTTAGCTGTCCTACAGTGGTAAATTTAACTTACACACAAACAAGTAAAATTGGAAAATATGTTTTAAGTGTGTTGTTTCTCTTTATGCTCTGCTGTTTAACCGCAAGCATAATAAAGACATTTATATGAATATGCTGATACTGCTGACTTTTGTTCAACAGTAATGCTACGTTCCTACGTGCAGAGTAGCCAGACAATAGCAGCGCATCACTTTCTGTGAAAACCAGATTATACATAAAGTGTAAATAAATTAGGGAACACTTCATTAAAAGAGTACTTTACACTGGTGTTTGTTTTAAAGACTTGGTTATTCTTAACTAAAGTGCACAATGGACTTTAGAAGTGGACTTCTAGCAACCACAACAACAACTTTTGTTTTAAAACCAAAGTAGTCTCTTGAAACACCCATAAATTAAATCACCTGACCTGAATGACCAACCTTGTTCCCCTATGACCAGCACAGAGTCATGACATGGGTCCCATTCAGTCACCAGAGCATCATCTCACCTTTCTTTTTTCTTTTTTGGCATAGAGCTCATGTTCAAACAGGGGTCATGTCTAAACTGCTAGTAACCTGTAAACTATGTAAAACTACAATAATGCATAACATAATAAAAACATTAAATAATATAGTAGGAAAATAAATATCATCAAGGCTTTTTTTTTTTTTTTTAAATAGTCAGTCTCTTATCTTGATACAGGAAGTCAGTGTTACATGATTCACTTCCGAGAACGACGATCACCACAGTCCAAAAAGATGGCTGTTCTCACTCTCAACAGTGAACATGTCATTCAGCTACGGCACAAAACATTGCTGTTTCGCGCTCAGTTAAGAACTAAACTGGTCCCGCATGTAGCTCAACAGTCTTATGCATTGCAAGTGTCTGGATATAAGGTATTAGATAGACTTGGCCGCGACCTGGACAATCTTTTTTTTTTCTGCCATCAGAAAATAAATCCTAAACTCTATGTGCTATAGCTAAACGTAATTTTGGTATTTTTGTGGATAGCATTCAGGGCAGTTTTATGTGTTTTTGGTCACTTTAAGGTAACCTCTCGTAGGTTCTCCAGAAACCTCTGCAGACCTAGTCCATATGAGCACTCTTTTAGAGGGCAGATTATGGCTGTCTCATATAAGTTAGCATACAGTACATTTAAGTGTTATGTTAAGTGCTATGACACTCATATCTCATGCTCATAACATACATCTACCAAAAATTTCAACCAATGATAGTCAAACCACTGACTTGTATTCATGAGCAAATTTTGAATAACGACACCTTGTTTTTGTCAGCCACATGTTCAACACAGACTGTGAGCAGACATATTTGAAATCAGTCAATGAAAGACGGGTTCACTCAAGCCTAACATGTAGGATATACAATATAACAACAATCAAACTGATATCAACTGTATGGGTGGTCCGGTATTCCTAAGAGGTGCATGTTTCAATAACTTCCAAACTAGCAGAGACACAGATTTCATCACCGCTGGGGAATAACCGAACTTACTGGGTGGATATTTCTTAATCTGAGCCGAAGTTATGACCCGTCACTGCCAGGGCGCTTTTTGCCTAAATGACTAGCAGAGTCTCTGTTTCGCAGATTAGGCTGGATCTTGTACATGTTGGGGCCCATGGACCAGCGCCAGCTTGCGCGGGTCTCTGCGCCAGTTGGGACAACTGAAGCCGCTGCGCCGACAGTGGATGGGCAGGGCTTGTTCTGCAGCAGCTGAATGAGCATGGTCATCTCTGGGCCCAGCCGTGGCACCATGCTGGTCCTGATGCGGTCAACTGTGTCCTCATCACAGTCCATCAGGCTCTGTAGAAGTTTACCATAAAACCTAGGACAACAAAGAAACGGAGGATTTCTCTTCAGAGATTGCAACATGAAAAATACAGAGCCCTGTGTGTACGCATGTTATGCCTCGCTAACCTCTGGGGGAGCTGCAAGGATCAACAGTGCAGGTGGACCACCACTGCTTGAAGGCTTGTCAAGATAACAAATTTTGCTGGATGATAAATTGTCCCAGAAGTTATTGTGATAAACTATAATATTGTTGTTTTGAGACTCTTTATAAGCACTATAAATCAGACAACTGGAAATTATTGAGGTCATTTTAATTGATCATTACTAAATTTATTGCTTACTGCAATAAATAGAGTTGAGAACTCTACAAATTTGCCCTTCATAAAAATCTGGCAACAAGAAAGTCATTGTTGAAAGAAAGCCACATAAATTATAGCTTGCAATTTACCAAAGAACATATCGAGGACAACAAACACCCAAACAAATGTGTTCTGGCCAGATTTGACCAAAGCTGGACTTTCTGGTATTCTTGAAGCAAAAACTTGAACAGCATTTTGAAGGTGAGGTAGCTGTTAGCATCATCATACGATGGGAATGCTTTTCTTTAGCAGGGAGCAATAATCTCAAACACACAGCTGGAGCTTTGGCATAGTTTGAATCAATGTATATTCAGATTTAACAAATGGCCTCAAAAATTCTGAAGTCCTATTAAGAATGTGTGGTAACGCTTGTCTGTTCACAGACAATTAAAATGTAACAAGTCTTCAGAATGGATCTTGAGATACTTTGCAAAGAAGACCTCTACTTCCTAGATGTATAAAGCTATTAGAAAAATATTCCAAATTGTTCTTTCTTACTTCTGTAAATGCAGCAAATGCTGGTTCTGCGAAGTTTTGACCCAGGGAAATTAAATGTATCTAAATTATATAAAAAAAACAACAACCCAAAAACATCAATTGCTTACACATCCCAAATATGTTCTACTTTTATCTGTCACGTAAAACTGAAATGAAATATTATCGATTTCCAATTTTGTAAGCAAATATATATATAGACACATATATATTTGCAACACATTGTCAATTAATTAAGTGTTTATTTGTCTTTCATTTGCATTTATGTCAATGCTGTGTTATCTGATGTCATGCATATGGGAGTAACAAAACTGTAGTTCTAGCCCTGACTGAGTCTCATGCTCCACCCTCCGATTCTTTTGTGTCCACTCCTAAACTGCAATCCAGCGCATGCATTACAGCAACAAAAGGAATGGAAACATCCAAACTTGATAGTCTTGCACGGTATGGAAAATTACTTAATTTCCCATACTTCACAGGAAGCTTTAGAAATAAATAATAAATTTAGTGTTAAGGTTGTTAGACCAAGAGACACGATTCTTGGATTCAGTTCCAACTGAGTGGATTAGCCGTGGTGAAATGATAACCTCACCTATTGGGGAAATGACTTGGCAGCTGTGCAACTTCGCCAATAGCATCTGGATTGGCTTGGGCAACATTGCAGATGCCCAGCCGGCTGTAGCACTCCTCCTGGACTTCGGTTATCATTCTTTGGAAGGTGGAGCAGCGACGGATGGTGGGGAATGCCTTGGAGATGATGCCATTGGCGATGCACTTAAGGCTCTCCTTTACAAACGCTTTACCCTGGAAAGAAAAGAGCAGGGCTTCACACGTTCTCATGTCCTGCACAGTTACACCCATGTAATCTGACCCGGCAAGCAGCAATCAGAGAGAGGAAGCGGGAGAGAAAGAGAGACTTAAAGTGTGTACCTGAGTGTCAAATTTAGCAGCACTGTACAGGAAGGACTTGCAGATGTCATGTAAGCCATCTGTGTCACACGTTGAGTTTTCCAGGCAAGCGAACGCTCCACAGCCAACTTGGAGGGCACTGTTGAGGCAGCGTGCCACATCTGCTGTGTGCACAGAGAATGATCTGTCAGCATGGGAACCAACAGCGGGTTCACTGGGAATCACTGAGCTCATTACACAAGAGTTGCCAAGGATTCGGCAAAAAGAATGCAGCCAACAAAGGGGAATGTTTCATACTTTGGTGGTTCACAAAAGACGTACAGTCACTCAAGGCTGAAAGTGTCTTGACTGGAGTTTGGACACCTTAAAAGCTCCAAGAATCTCAGACTCGGTCTCTTTGCAGGGACTACGATTTGGCTCTTTTAAGTAGCATTTAAATAATGAGAACAATGAATAGCAAGGTTGTAGATATATCTTTATACAGCAAATGAAGACATTCTCCATGTTTTAAAAGTCAAACTAAATAGAGCCCTTCAGAACCTACCATCAACAATTAACTCAGCATTGATGGGTAGAATGGATTTTATACATGTAGAAATGATGAAATATATATATATTTTAAAAATGTTGCTTTACTCATTGCAGGAATTTTGCATGACTAGAATAATTAGACTGATGAGGCAAACAATAACCCCGATCTTCAAATTCTCTGTTCCCTCATCTGATATTTGTGCCAAAAAACAAACAACCACAAAAAAAAAAAAAAAAAAACAAGACAAAAATCCTGACCTTGGTCCACGGCTGAAATTTCACATTACACATCAGAACAAAGCAGTAAAGCACATTGTTAAAAATCACAATGTTGACTTCTTCTTAATTTTTGATTCAAGAACCCATGGAGAAAGAAGGACTCAAATTCGACATAAATAAAGAGCCTGCGCTCTCATTGCAATCATCTGAATCAGGGACCCTCTGTGTTTGACCCGAGTCAGATAAAGAGTGCCTGCCATAAGGGGCAAGAAATTACTCTGAAAATTCAGCTTGCCATTCCAAAATCTTATGATGATGAAGCAGTTTCTGCAGGAGAGAATGAGCATCCCTGTTCCCATTTTCTTTGTATCACTGAGCTAAAAAAATAAATAAATAAAATAAACAAAAACAACAAAAAAACCAATATGATAATTAGGTTTTGCAGTGCGTTTTCCTGCAGATTCAGGATTTTGATTCACCACTAACAGATAAGAGATTCCAACTAATAGAGTTAAATGATTGCATCTAACCTCCCCACCCCCAGTGGCAGGCAGCGTTTTTTTTTTTTTCCTTTTCTGTTTTTTTTTTCTGAGGCAAGCTGGAAAAAGAAATGTACACCAATGTAACCTACTTCTATCTCTAACTTCAAAGCTGACATTAAACGCTACATTAAAAGTCCTCCACTATGCTGATATATGCAGCGGAGACAGAGACTAACAGCATGACACAGCCTGTGCGCTCAGGTGTCAGCACCAAGCTCCATGCTCATCTGTTGCCGGCAGGACACCGGCAAAAACCACAGCGTTAATCCCGCACCCGTGAAGCTACTCGCTCGATCGCACAGAAAAAGCCTGCATAGGCCAAAAAAAAAAGAAGAAGAAGAAAAAAAAGAGAGAAAAAAATGAGGAGAAGGAAAAAAAAATCTCCTCGTAGGTAAGCCAGTGCATTTGTGTAAATGATGTGTAGAAAATATAATGATAAAGCAGTGCTCTATGAAATGCATGCAGATGGAGGCATCTTGCTACTTACAAGGGCTGTTGACAGAAAAGCGTACTCTCCTGGGTGAATAGGACTCGTTTTGCTCCAGTTCATATGCAGATGCATTCAGCACCATCAGGAGAAAAAGTCCGGTCCTCAAAGGCATTGTCCTCTCAGCGCAAGAGATCGCACAACTAAATGCACAGAGACGCTTCCTGCTTTGTGTGCAGTTCATAAGAATGAACGCTCCTGGAGCCTCGGCTGAGCAAATCTAGGCTGGAACAAGTAATTTCCTCCTACTGTGCACTCCTCTCTATCCTTTTGACTTGAATGACAGATTGCACCGATGTCAGGTCTGCACGGGGTTTATATGGGAGCGCTTTATGTTACGAGTTCAGCGCTCGGACCAATCACCATCCAGCAGCAGCGTGGCGCTGCTCTCCCTGCTCTCGTCAATTGATGGAATAATCTAACAGCGGTCAACGCTACCGGGTCTTACAGTTTGACATCTGGGCTTCAGCGGCTGATTTACTGTACAATGCAACATGTTTTCTTTTCTGTTCTGATTCTAGTAAGGACTTTTAAAGAAGAGGGAGCACCCGAAAAGTCTTGTTTTAGCATATAATAATAATAATAATTATTATTTTTATTATTGTTATTATAATTTTCAACATGAATCGCGTTTTACTTACCCTTAATAACAGAAAATTGTACCTCTTCTCATGAACATGACGTTAGTGATGGGATTGATTCTAAATAAGTAAAATTATATATATATATATATATATATATATATATATATATATATATATATATATATATATATATATATATATATATATATATATATATATATATATATAGATATATATAATATATATATCTATATATAGATATATATATATAATAGCAGGATGATAAATTCCAGGTTTGGGCTTCATGTGCTTTTTACATTTTTCTAAAATCAAGGAGTCTGATGCCAAATCTATTTGTTTTTAGCTAAATTTTGCTCAGATGATTGAGGATGATTGAAGACGAGTGTCATGATCCTTGGGTTATTTGGATAATTTCCCTAGTGTTTATATCAGTTTGATTTTTAGCCGTATTCTTTTCAGTTCCCTGTGTTCATTAATGTCATATCAGTTCACATCTTTCTGTTTACTTTCTTAGTTCACTTTTGTGTTCTGTACTGCAGATTCAAAATGATGTCCCTTTTTTCTTCGAGTAGTTTTTCATCTCCTGTGTTTATTTTTCATTTTCCATCGACCTGTTGGCCTTCACTCACAGGTGCATCTGTTTTGTAATTAACCACCTGTATCTTATTAGCAATCACTCACACAACCACTATCTAAGCCTTTCTGTTTCCTGTTGGATTTTTCTGGACAATGTTTCTGGACCTGCATTTCCTACAGTTTTCCCCTGTAAGTTCTCCATATTATTCTTCATTACACAATAGTCATTTTACTTGAGTCAGATATGCATTTGGATCTTTTATCAAAGAGTATGTTCCCTGCAATCTAAAAGTGACGGCTTTGACTGCTGCCACATACCGGCGTGCCCCTGAAGTTGCCTCCCAATCTGCCTATTGATGTATAAATGTGTGCATTTATGAGTGCGGCTGGTGAATGTGACTGAAGTGTAAAGCAGTTCGAGAGCTCAGCATGACTAGAAAAGCACCATAGACGTTCAACCCTTTTACCATTTGTTGAATTTCTAGTTACGAAAACAGGACCATTACATTTCCCAGAAAATGTGGACTGCAGACTTGGCTTGAAACTATAAAACTTGAAAGAACTTAAAAGCGAGAGTAGAGTTTTTAAAGTGAGGTTATGTGAAGTTATTACCAGTAATGGCTGCCTCAATTGGAGAGCCTTCTGCTATAATGGTAAGGGAACTGTTATCATTACTGGCTTCACAGAAACTCACTTTAAAACGTCTGAACTATTCTGTCAAATCACAAACACAATCTCATTTTGGATAAAAATGACATTTGTGAGTATATGTTTTGTTTTTCATATATTCATTTGTGAAATATGATGATATTTTGTACTTGAGTTCCACCTATAATAAAAACTTTTCTTTATGGTGGGTGCATCCATGGATTATACACACTGAAAACTTTAAATGACTTCTGTCGGAACTGTTTAAATATATTACAGTACAGTGGCACCCTGTTGTCATATGTTATATGTTGTAACAAAACCTAAACATTATCTCTAAGCTTGCTTTCAATAGACATTTATGTAACATCCATGTCTCTTCTGAACAGCTCAGATTTTGCATAACTGGCCAAGTACACAGACTCCCAGCTCTTTAACGCTTTAATATCATTTTAATCAACAAGTGTTACAGTCAAATTTAGTAGGTACTTCACCAGACGCCAACAGCCCTGGCTGAATGTCAACCCAAAACATTCAAATGACATATTTCCTTTATCGCTCTGACATTTTCCTGAACCATGCTCAGTGATGACGCCATTGTTTCTTTGGCTTTAGGAAATCAACTTGACATGGAAATGAGCTACTCACACAAACTGAGTAACTGTGGATAATCGCCGCCCTCTCTGGATCTGCAAAAAAACCCAAAATGCTGGCTTGGAGTCCAGCTGCACGTGCCCGACATACAGAGGATTATTTGTGGGACTGTAAGCTATCATTTATCATGGAGGCCTCACGCCTCCTCACATCGTGCAACGCTCAGCCGTTTCAGACAGGATGGAGGCTGAAATATTCCAATAATCAAAGGAGGGAAAGATTCAGATGGAGATTTACTGCTATAGGTCCCCTGAAAGTCATGTAGCCATGCTATTTCTCTTATCACACATGTTAGGTATCAGTTAGTGTCTCTGAGCCAAGCATACATGAACTCCAAATACTAAATAACCTTGATTTACTTTTTTTATCCTTCCCGAGGCAGAAACAGTTAGTAATTCAAAATCATTGTACTATCTTATGAATAGCAGGAGTTTAGCATCTTGTCAAACTGTTGGAACCTGATGCCTGGCAAGAAAGCCAACAATGGGCCCTAGCCAGCAGCTCCAGTGCCCTTTTAATGGAAAAAATAAGATACTTTAGTCAGTCTAATGAATAAGCTGCTACCAATTGTCCCACTAAATCTTTCTCTATAATCTAAACACAAAAAGTAGCAGCTTACAATTTGGATGAATAGATTAACTCGTTTCTACAGAAGTAAGACAAGAACCCGATGAGGATTTTGCCTGGATGGCACCCAGCCAGTAACACCCAGCCAGTTCCTCCTTGATAATGTAGTGTCTTTGCCAGGTTTTTAACCTGATGATGCTGAAATAGTAACTCCTTGATGGTGTTCTTCTTGATGATAGTAACTCCCTGATGTTATTGCAATTTAACAGGTATGCAATTTCACACTTTGTTAAAATTAAATTAATTCGTCTTGTCCCAACAAAACCCTTTCCCCTCTAACTTTACTGTTTCTCACACTATACATACAACTAGACTTTTCCAGATTTAAATTCTGACCAGCCTTCCAGTTCTCTGATTATTACAGCACACAGATTTGTGTGCTATATCATTGCAATAATGTTGTTATATGTGTTATTTTTCTGGTTTGTTTCTTTTACAGGAGAGGTTTGGTTGGCCATATTCACAGGTTCAAAAGTTGGTCTTCTTCTTGTGAGCACTTCAGTGTGCTCTCTTACCTCCTGGAGCTCAGCCATACCACAAGCACATTTGAGACGGCCCTTTGTGGTTTCCTCTGGGGAAAAGCATAATGAATTCCTTTGTCAGGTAGGAGAAGGTGTTATACTTTGTTTTCAGAGATATGACAGAGAACGGTGGCATGGCACGGGAGATCGAGGGCAGAGTTCGGCGAGAGGACAAATCTGTTAAAGAGGATAAATATTGAGGCTGCTGAAACAGCTGAGGGTTTTGCATTCATTTCCATTGAGGTACATGAACTGATTCACTGATTGGAAGCCACTTTGCATCTTAGTTGAATTTTGCCTTAAGCTTATTGCTGTATGCATTAAAAATACTGCTTCATTTAGAACCATTTTACAATGAGACTACATATTTTAGGGATTTTTAGATTGAAGTAGCAAATTTATTTCATTTTTCTATCAATCACTATCAATTACATTATTTTTTTTTTCTAAATCAAGAACACAAATTATTTCCTTTTTTTTTCAGCAAATACTTTAAATGTCAAGGACCCTGTCAACTTGTGCCCACTAGAGGGAGTGTGATCAGGTTTTACTGACTATAAGTCAACTCCCACAGTACAACATATTCAAATGCTCTAGTATGTGGTAAAGTTGAAAAGAAGACTTTATGATTATTAAAGGAAAGACCACCTTCAGGATTACAGACACAAACATTGTATACCCACTCAGCTCTGGTGTGTTGGCCCTGCCTTTGCAACTGCGAGTGTGCGTCTGTGTTTTGTTGTGTGAAGTTTGGCCAGGGGGTTAATGTGTTGTTTTTTGTTGTTGTTTTTTTTCCTCCAACTGCAGATGCTTGCGGTGTTCATATAAGAATAAGACTTAATTTTGAGGGAAATATTTTAGCAGGAAATGGGCTTTGGGCAGAGTGGGTGTCTAATCTTTCAGCTAGCTACAGCACCCAGCACTTTAGGAAATAAATCATATTTAATTAGTTTTCTATTTTGTCATGCTTTCCTAATACAAATTATTGAACAAGCCTGTGAAAATGTTTTAAAACAAACTGTAAACTGCTTCTATGAGTCAAATTATTCTGACCAATATTGCTTCCATCGCAACCTTTACTCTTTGTGTTTTTGGTCAAACATGTCTAAGTAAAACATTGAAACAAAGTTTCTGGGAACACAATTGTCAAACAAAACTCATTTCACTTCTCAAAAGACATCTGCTTTAAACAAATCTCTCAGTTTAAGGTGGGATAGCAAGAGGCCCAATAACTAGAAAACTTATAATTTTTAAACCAAAAATATCTCATTATTGTATCAGCAGAAAGGAACGTTTGACTTGTTTTATGAAAGATGTATGTTCATTTTTACTTTCAGACAGCCGTCTGTTTTTCCTGAGGCTAATGAATATTTGACTTGATGGAAAAACTCAGTGGTTCTACATTCCTGAAAGTACATCCAGTACAAATTTTAGAACAATACATCTGTTTAAATAAAAACACAACCTGTTGTTGAGTAACATGAAATATTAGGTTCCAAATATTCCACAGACTGTATGTCTGAGGAGGACATACAGTACTCAGAAAGTATTTACCTCTCCCTCATTTCATCTGTTTGCATTTTGTCACTCTGAAATTTTTTTGGTCATAGAATAAATCTCAACAAAAGACAAATATCCATCCGTCCAGTTGAGAAACATAGGCCCTTGAAGCCTGGGTCTCCTCATAGAGCCACATGACCAGAGCAGCTCACCAGGGACACATCCTGGAGGCACCGCAACTAGCTCCTCTTGAAGAAGAGAAACAGCAGCTCTACTAGTAGATGCTCTTGGAAGACCAAGCGTCTTACTCTATCTCTGTAAGAGAAACTGGACACTTTGTGAAAAAGAAGAAAAAAAAGCAGTCACTTGTGTCTGTGATCGTGTTCTTTTGGTCCTGATCCAAAGTTTGTGATCATAGGTGAAGGTAGGAACATAGATCAACCTTTAAATTGAGAGTGTCATCTTTTGGCTCGGCTCTCAGCACCTGCTTCACTCCAGACTTCGTACCAATCCCACTATCAATCTCCCACTCCATATTTCCCCACAGTTGTGACCAAGACCCTGAGACACATGACCACCACCCAGATCAAGAAACCACTCTACTCTTTTCCGTCTCAAGTCCGTGGCGTTGGATTTGGAGGTACTGATCCTGAACCCGTCCGTTTCTCACTCTGCTGTGAATTGCCCCAGCGAAAGCTGGTGATTATGATCTGATAAAGCCAATATGTCCATATCATCTGCAAAAAGCAGATTCTCAATCCTTAGGCCACCTAACTGGATCTCCTCAACTCCTTGACTGAGCCAAACAAATTCTGTTCATCAAAGTTATAAACAAAATTGGTGACAAAGGGCAACTTGGGTAGAGTCTAACTCTTACCAGAAATGAGCAAAACCTACAGCAGACCAAGCTCTGACACCAGTCATGCAGGGACCTAACAGCCTGTGTCAAAAGTCTTGGCACCCCATGCTCCTGCAGTACTCCCCACAGGATTCCCAGAGGAATACGTTCGAACGGCTTCTACAAATCCACAAGCACATGTCGACTGGTTGGGCGAACATGATGCTGCAGAGGATGTAGAGCTGGTCCTGTGTTCCACAGCCAGGACAAAAACCACACCACTCATGCTAAATCCGAGATTTAACTATCCATCAGTCCCTCCTCTCCAAAATCAGGGAAGAGTAGGAGTGTGATCCCATGTAGCTGGAACACACTCTGTGGCCCCCCTTTTTTTAAATAAGACAAAGATAACTTATTGGGAAAAGCTCTCCAAAACAACTCTGTGTTAAAAGTAATTTTCCCCATTGTAAAATCAGGAATTACCTGTGATTACCCATGTTATTTGGAAAGCTGTGTTTAATTTCATATGCCAAAACCAGGCCTAACTGCTGCCAGCCCAGTAAAATCAAGTTTTCACTTAAATAAATCCAGTCCAACAACATGGAGTTGGCTAAAAAAAGCAACACATCAACAATATTATTGACATCTGTCAACCTGGACATGGTTACAAATACACTTTTAAAGCATTGGGATGCCAGCAAATCATAGTGGGAGCCATGATCCACAAATGGTGAAAACAAGAATGGCCAACAGAGCCAAAATGATCCCAAGAGCACAGAGACGGCTCTTTCAAGAGGTCACAAAAATCCCCAAAACAACAGCTGATTAACTGTAAGCTATACTTACCTCAGTTAAGGTTAGAGTTTATGCCGCCACCATAAGAAAGAGACTGAGCAAAAATAACCTGTGTGTTTGTCTTGGTTTTCTAGAAATCTTGATGATCCCCAAAACCTTTAGGAGAACATCTCTGGACTGACGTGACACATAGTTGAACTCTTTGGAACGTGTGTATCCCAATCCATCTGTGGCAAAAGTAACACCACATTTCAGACAAAGAACATCGTAGCAATGATAAGGTGGCGGTAGTGTGATAGTCAGGGGCTGTTTTGCTGCTTCATGACCGGGAAAACCTGCTAATCATGAATCCTGCTCTCTACCAGCAAAAACTGAAGGAGAACATCATCTGTTTTGACCTCAAGCTGACAATGGTCCAAAGCACACCACCAAAACAAAATTAAAAACTTTTGGAAGGGTCTAGTTAAAGTTCTGACTTGAATCCAGATGAGGCAAAGTTACTTTAAAAAGCCTGATAAAGCCTGAAAACTATTTAATGTGACTGAATTACAGCAAATTTCAAAAGTTTATTGGGCTAAAATTCCTCCTCTGTGATGTGAAAGACTCATATCAAGTTATCGTAGCAGAATGATTGCAGTTGTTGCTAAAGGTGGCCCAACCTGAGTTTAAGGGGCAATCACTTTTTCACACAAGGCTGTGTAGCGGGGTTATGTTCCCTTAATGATATACGCCTTAATTCAAAACTGCAATGCGTGTTTATTTGTGTGTTTTTGACTAATATTTCAATTGGCTTGATGTTCTGAGATACTGAAGTGTGGCAAACATACAAAGGGGATAAATACTTATTCACACCAATATAAATACAAGATTTAGATTAAAATGTACGCCGTTGTGAATCATACAACAGCTTGCCCCTTTGTGATGGAAAATAATTTTTGTGTTTGTCCCTTTCTATGTGTACTGACACCCATACAAACATTTATTATTAACTTTATTGACCAAAACCACAGTGCCTGTCCCTCAAAAGGGACATGTCTCCATGCAGCATGTAGTGGTACCTACGTTCCCTGCAACCGGCCATCTGGTTTCAGTTCAGATCCATCTGGAATTGACTCCAGCACAGGCATCTCAAGAATACATTTTGGAGTGGTGCCCACATCCGTTCACACAGACAAGTGTTTTCAATTAAGTGATTTTTAAATGTCTCTAAAGCCAAAGAAAATGTAGCAGAGTTTAGGCCAGTGATGGTGACAAACACCACGTTTGGAATTAGATGATTCAAAGTAACTTGCCTTAATAAATAAACATAGGAGGTTTTTTTTTTTTTTAGTTGGATCTTGATGACTCCTGTCCTGGAGTTTAACAAGGCTCTGTTCTGTGCGCTGAAGCACAGAGGTCCAATAAGAGAGATCATTTTAAGTTAAAACCGACATGAAGAATCCCCACACTGCCAAAGCAAAATAACAAATTAGCTTCATATGTTGCAAACTGCTTCAGACTTTTAGGAGAACATTTTAAAGTTTGGAAGTGGTTGTATTTGGCCTTCTTGATTTAATGCCTCGGGTTATTGCCAAAGAATAAGTTTTTAATTTCTCAAATAAGTGACGCAGCAATTTTACTCGTCTTTCTTTCTGCATAAATGCTAATTAGAAGCAAAATAATGATTCTTCTATTCGACTTGCTGAAAAACCAAGAAACAAAATCAACATTTGAAGAGATTTGCCTGTGCGCCGTGAGCAGCTCCATTCATAATCACTCGTAAAATAAAAAGCATTTATGTTACTTTACTTTAGGTCCTCCAAGGCTTGTACAGCTACACTATTTTAAATACCTTTATTGTAAGCTGTAATGTATTCCAAAATATGGAATATATGCCGTCCAATTAAGCGGTGGCAGTGAGTCACACAAAATACTAGACCATTTTTTGTTTGCATGGTAACCCCGGGTTACCATCCATACTCGTTAAGGCCCCTGTCAGGCAGGTTGCTTCACTCACATTTATGCAAAAGTGTTTTACAAAAATATTTTAAACATGAATACAAGTTTTGTTTTTTATTTGTTGTTTAATTATTAATAAGAATGAGGAGTTTTGAGCACGGTGACTTTAGCTGTGGTCCGATTGCTCTATGTTCCCATCTTGGGGGCAGGAAGAGGCCACACAAACTAGTTCCTGTCAGGAAGGATGTTTGTGCAGTCAGCTCCCATATTGTTCAATATGTACAGACGGCTGCCTGCCTTCAGGCTTTACTGCGCCATGTCAACGCTGCATTTTTATCCTCATGGTGTTTGATGCATTAATATCTCCACAGCCCTCATTTGAATGTGAAACATGCTGGAGTGGAATAAAAATATATATAATTCATATGCAGCATTCTTAAACATGCCACGATGTTCATGAGTATTAATACTTCTCGAATGTTTACACATTTTGTCATATGACAAGAACGAAAAACCTCAATAGATTTTCTTTGGATTTTACTTGAAAGGTCTAAATAAGAAGTGGGTAATTGTGAAGTGGAACAAAAGTGATGATGTCTGTTCACATGGTTGGTGACGTCAGAATTCAACTTTTTAGTGGACAAGCAAAATGCTTTATATGAAGAAAAAAATTGATTCATTCTCAGCTTAGTGGTGGTGGCAGCATCATGCTGGTGGATGATTTTCATCAGCAGACTCTGGTCAGAGTTAAGAGATGGAGCCTAATGAAAAAAACATGCCTGTTAGAGGCTGCTAAAGATTTGAGAGTGAGTTGGAGGTTCTTCTTCCATCAAAAAACCACAGCTAGGTCTATTGAGTCACTTTTTATATTTTCATCGTTTGAGAAACTCTAAATTATTTATCGTTTGTACGTATCAGTTTGCTTACAAAATGACTTTTTGTATACAGCAGGGGAACACACAGTGCTTTACTTCGGATAAAGCAATGAAGCAAGAAAACACAAAAGAGAAAGAACTAAAAGGCAAAAATAAAGATAAATATGGAAAAAAAGTGCAGAAAAAAACATATTCAACTAAGGCAAGAAAATCACACACTGAAATCAAGTCAAAGAAAAAGAACAAACAAGAGTTCAAGTCTACATTTAATTCAAATAGCTCCAGTAAGTGTATTAGTCATAACAATTTTTCTGATTTGAACAAATGTAGCTAAACTAAGCTGAACTGAATGCTAAAACATTTTTCCTCAATTATACTCTAAGAGAAACTGAACTGCATTCATCATCAAGGGGTTTCTGTATCTGTCACTGAAATCTGCAGACCCAAGCAGCTGAGCTTACTCATACTTTAAAAACTATTAAATTTAGACTCAGTTATTGGCTAGAAATTTCTTCTCTAGAACTTCATCAGCTAAAAATCTTTTACATTCTGTTCAATTTCAAGTTCTGGTTGTTATTTGAGTGAATACACGACAAGGTACTTATTAGAAATTGTGTCTTAAAATTTAACTGATTTATGTCTGCCCTGGTTACACTGAGGACTGTTATATACAAAGATTTGTATTTTCATAAAGGTTTGTGGAGCTCCTTTTGTCATCTTGTGTTTCTGGGGTATTTCTTTCATACATATAATGTCTTCAATCAAATAAAAATACTTAAAGTGCTAAAATACACATAAATAATCCTGATTTTCACCCTGGACAGGTCGCCAGTCTTTTGTAGGGCAACACAGAGACAGACACCACACACATTCACACCTAGGGAGAATTTAAAGAGACCAATTGTTTTTGGACTGTGAAAGGAAGTTTGGACTGTTTTATATGAAGCCGGAGTACCTAGAGAGAACCCACACATGCACAGGGAGAACATTCAAACTCCATGCAGAAAGATCCTGGGCCAGGAACGAACCCAGGACCTTCTAGCTGCAAGGCGACATCTCTACCAACTGCGCCACTGCGCAGCCCATATTCATTCCAAACATCAGCTGAGAGAATGTTGACTTGGTAATTGAATATGACAATAGCTCATGTTGGGAACATCAGCAAGATGCCACAATGTTTATGACACTATTGCTTTGAAGGGAGATGAGTACACAATCACTGTCTTCCACAGCTGCCACATTTTTCCGTGCCCGACACATCTTTATGGTCAAACACATTGGGATCTGTTGTGTAATTATATGTATTGTGTGCATTGTGTCACCGAGTGAAATATGCCTCCAATAACATGCAACTGACTGCTTTTTTTTCATCTTGCTGTATGGAATTCTGTTTGGTAGGAAAGTTGGAGCATTTTCTAAATAAAATGTCAGCGGCAGAGTTTAGTCAAAATACTTCAGGATTTTAGTGTAAGAACTTGTCTATACAACCTGTGTATTGAGACATATTTTTATACTCCAACAACACTAATACTTCTCGCAACTACAGTTTGTCTGTGAATGGTTAATAAACAGATTTCCATTGTGCTGTGTTTGTGTGTATGTGTACATGAAAAGTATAATACAGAATCATTGCTGAATTTCCTTATGGAGTTCAATGCAATCTATTAAACAATTTGGGATCATTTGCATGAAGGTAACAAACGTCTATGATTGAGTTTACATGTCAGTGGGTGTGACAGTGAAATTTCACCTATGTACCCTCCAAATTTGTCTCTTGACTAAAAGCCATATCTAATCCTGGATCTGGAGATTCAATTTCTCTGCCCTCAATCAGAAAGTGATTTCCAGGGTTACCACAAAAGTCTCTTGGGAAAGTAGTCTGTCAGAAAAACTACTGACGTTAGAAGACCTATGTATGACTGAACTTTTCATGTTAGACAATGGTGTCAAGCAGTGATTCTTAAATCTAAGGTTTTCCAAATATTACCAACTTCACAAACTTGCAGTCTTTCAGCTCAACATTTTATAAAAAGAAAAGCAAACTAATTTGCATTAGGTGACTGGTTATAGGGCTGCACAGTGGTGCAGTTGGTAGAGCTGTTGCCTTGCAGCAAGAAGGTCCTGGGTTCGATTCCCGACCCGGAGTCTTTCTGCATGGAGTTTGCATGTTCTCCCTGTCCAAAAACATGACTGTCAGGTTAATTGGTCTCTCTAAATTCTCCCTAGGTGTGTGTGTGTGTGTGTGTGTGTGTGTGTGAATGGTTGTGTGTCCTTAATGACTCTGAGTTGTCCTGCGACAGACTGGTGACCTGTCCAGGGTGAACCCCGCCTCTCGCCCGGAACGCAGGTGGAGATTGGCACCAGCAACCCTCCTGACCCCATTAGGGAAGAAGGGTGAATAGAAAATGGATGGATGGATGGATGACTGGTTCTAAAGTACTACTCATTCATGAGTTTGAGGTTGGCCTAAAAGTTGAAATGAAGTCTAAAGGTAGAAAGATCAACACAAACCTTAAAAGTCAATGAAGCTGCCTTGGATACAGATGTTATTGATGAGAAATGTTTTTTGTTTTTTTTCTGTAGTCTTCGGTGCATTGTGTTGTAAATAAATTCATCACTCTAAAAGATGTGGAGGAATGTTTCCATGTTGAAGTCATGCAAGGAATTAACATAGTTAAAAAAGACAAAAATGGGTCCAGGAGATGATTGGCTGATGATTGTATGTGTGCTGCTATATATTTTGTCCAAAATATGCATACAACCTCGAAGACCCTTCAAAGATTGAGTTGGTTGAATGTATGATTTGATGAATGAATGCATGGAGGGGTGGATGACAGTAACGCATAATGAGTTTAGAAAAAAAAAAAAGAAATGTCACTTTCAACCCAATGCATCCACTGTGCTATTCAGAGATGGAACCAGTAAAAATGTTCTGGCTGTTCCCTGGAGGGCCTATATGATGAGGGAGTGGGCCACCGCAAGCCCACAGGGGGCCAACAGAACTCCTGAAACTCGGCAGGCCTCCAGCTCCCAGCATGCATACCATCCCATCTTCCTACCCCCAGGAAATACTGCAATAGTTTAGACTGGCTTTTCACTGTGCC
Organism: Gambusia affinis; assembly: GCF_019740435.1. Lineage (NCBI taxonomy): Eukaryota > Metazoa > Chordata > Actinopteri > Cyprinodontiformes > Poeciliidae > Gambusia > Gambusia affinis. The sequence continues at coordinate 13,069,743 of NC_057870.1, forward strand.
ATGATGCTTTCATTAAACTGGTTCACTCCCTGTTTTCCACTGCTGAGCATCTCTCCCATCTGTGTTCACTCACAGCAATCGTCTAATCTGCATAGGCTCAGGGGGACAAAGAGAATATACTCCTGAGACACAGCAATTTACGATAAATCTAACTGGATTCCCCAGCGTCCCCCGACAATGCATTAGTGAGGCTGCATCATATTAAATTAGTATCTCAGCTTCATCTGATAGTAATAATAATTGTTTGTGTAAATAAACTTGATGTTATTACATTGTTGTTGCCAGTGTTGACGATAATACGGCTCTTTTTATTAAAGGTGTTTTGAATAATTTAGTCATGAGCTATGTAGGGCACTCTTGATTTAGCACAGGGAAAGTTAAATCTTCCTGTTTTAGCAGCGGCTAACCACATGTGTGATCAAAGAGAAGCAACAGAGTTAAACGATCTTTGGCAGTGGTGGTTGCAATGTGAGTTATACTGAGGGCAGATTAACTGGATCAAATTAATGTTTATTACTGGTTTAATAAACGGTCAAATCAATGTTTGCATGAAAAGCAAATCTTTAACAGGCAAGGCCCATCACCAGACCCTAAAGTGGCTCAGTGTGAGTTCTTGTTATACCACGCCGGTTTCTCAGCGTCATCTTCTCAATTTTTGCAAATAGAAATGTGGAGGTAAAGTTATATTCAGTTGCAGCTTCACAGTGGAATTACACAACAGCTGCTCACCTCATTCTGTGCAACTTTCAGATGCAATAGGATGTATGGAAAGCATGGAGAAAGCTGCAGGACATGATATTCCTCATATGCTTACAAACTCTTCAAGTACTCATCACATGCATGCTTATACTGACATGATCAGATGATGTAGACCACATTATAACTAATGAGAACAGGTTGAGAAGATTTGTGCCTTTGCTCCTTGTTTTCCTGCTCAACAAAGTGAAATATAGTCACAAAACATAATATCTCTCTCTACAGATGTCTTTTCGTGATTCTGAGTGGAGTCCAGGTTCAGAGCTCTGTTGCAGTTTTGGTGGAAGCACCAGTGGAAACTCGGTCACCCCAGAGAGGGTGTGCAACATCATTGGTGACGTGTTGTTCTCCTTAATATTCTGCTACAGTGCAACAAACTGCGTCCTGCCATACAAATCAGAGACCATCATATCCTCCCTGCAGATATCCTGGATGGAAAGTAAACCAGAGAAATTATTTTACTGATGAACCAGCCTACAACAAGCAGTGTGTTGTTTCAAACCTCTTATTACATGCAAGAGGCATTTCTCATTACTTCACTCTGGAGAGGCCAAATCAGCCCCTAAATTGTGCTAGCTGTGGACATCATGACATATTTTCTCTTTCAGTCTATTCAGTGAAAACTCTACTGACAGAAAGGCCTTTTACAGTTTCCAAATATATCAGCTCACCTCTCTGTGCAAAGGGCTAAAAATGGTTAAGCTGCCATCCACTTTCCATCAGTCCATCAGGAACTGAATGAAACTCTGACAGACAGAGACGTGCAAACAAGGCAAGGACTGTGTCCCAGGCTCTTCTCTTTGTGTTTCCAGCAGGACGGATATTAACACACAAATAGAATAAACCTCTAAATCTAAAAGACGCACGCACAACACACGCCCGCACGCCCACACACACACACACACACACACACACCCACACGCAGCTGCCTGCAATAGCTAAGATTAGCAAGGGAGCAAAACATGGTAAAGTTGTGGTATTACCATAAAGCAAACTGCAGTGGTGGGTCCTAATTATATGTTCTTGGATTTGTCATTACAAATGATTTTTTTCCCATTACGTAGATGGTTTACAGCCGTGGTTTTATGGGGCTGTAATTATGCACAACTGATATGCTAACATGCTCGTAATGATAATGCTTTCATGGTGAATTTGATTTAATTACATGTTCACCCTTGGAGTTTAGTCATAGTCATTTCAAGTCCATGGCTCTAAACAAAAATAATAGCAGTTGTATATGGAGATGTTTTTACAAAAGTGCTTATTTTTTATTACCTCAGGTCTCATTATGTTTTAGTTGGATTTGATGTGACAGACCAACACAAAGTGGTGCATGGTTGTGAAATGAGAGGAAAATTATTTAGCATTTTCGAATGGCTTACCAATGAAAATCTAAAAAGCATGACCCACATTTCTAATTGTTCATCTATATTTCACTTCAATTAAAGCTGCAAGTTGTTGGATGGTTTATCTCTTCCAACTCTTCTAACATTTAGAAAGAGACAGGGTTTTTTTTTTCACAATCTGCTTCCAGACATGCTCAATTTGAGTCATGTCTGGACTTTGACTGGTCCATTCAAACACCTGTGTTTTTGGTCAAAATCTCTCCATCGTAGCTCTGGTTGCGTGTCCAGCATGTGTCCGATTGCACACAGTTGTATGTTTATTGAATTTTGAAGGGAGCTGGTTGCACTTGACTTAGGGGTATTTGAGTAAAGGAGACCGGATACATCGGCACACAATGCTTTTTTTCTCTTTCTGTGAAAGTTCTTTCATCTGTATATTTATGGAGTTACTTTTTCCACAGGGATGTGGAAAAACATGTAAAGCACAAGCAGTTTTGTCCATTGTTTAAAGATTTTTCCGCTGTCACTTGAATATACAATTCAAGTGACAGTTGCGTGGGTGAACCCTGAACCCAATAGCCTTGCGACACATGCCCAACATCTTGTGTCTTTTCAATGACCTGTTTCGGAAACTTTCAGACGAGTTTACTTCTTACTGTCCACAATCGTTAGATGAAGATGAAAGGAGACATAAAAAATCTTGTTGGAGATATTTTCCTGCACTGCTGGGATGTGAGTCAAGGAGAAGTAAGTAAGTTAGAGTTGTTTTACAGCTATAGCTTTCCGCTGCACCTGTGGGGTTTATGAACCACATTGAACCAAAGTTGCAAAATATATAAAAGAAAGAGTAGGATTTGATTTCATATTTAATTCATGTTCATACTTTGCAGTTTATTAATCTGACAATTTATTTTAAAAACTTTATAAAATGGAATTGTAAGAGTTGTGCATTTAGAAATGTATGAACGGTTATTTTATTGGTCAAATCGAATGATAAACCTATTCTCCTGCGCAGAAAACAAAGTTGAAGACTGGCTGTGTGCACAGTGGGGATTTTGTAAACTGGAGTGTCTGCAAATGTCCTCTCTGGACCTCAGTGAGGTCTTCAGAGCCCCTGCAGCTTCAAGGTGTCATGGTTTACACACACAGCTGGCAGCACAGCAGGCCATAAATCACAGTAACATATTTTCTTTACTACGCCTTTGCTGTGTTGGAGTTCTAGTTTTATGCAACCGTCTAATACAAATTTCCAAAAGATGAACAAGATTTCACAAATAGTACAGTTAACAGAACCTTATGTAGCTTGCAACAGATAGACACATCTGAACTGATGCTTCAAAACAAAACTTTAACAGCGCTCAAGATCAACAATTTTTCTCACTAAAAAATAAAAACAAGCACCCCGTTTATATCACAATGAAAACTAATTTCTACAAAATAAATAATTAGTCTTTACTTTAAAATAAGTAATTGCACAAACCAGCCCTTCCAGTCAGTGTTTATTAGATCCACATTTGGCTGCATTGTTGGATGCAGTTTGCGTGGACAGGTCTCCATCAGACTTGCACATCTGGAGCGATGTCACTTCATACTTCCTCTCAATGCTGTTCAAGCTCTGACAGGTCGAGTGGCTTTTCAAGTCCACCCATAAATTATTTGTGGGATTGAGATCTGGGCTTTGACTCGACCACTCCAGAGCAGGAATCTTGTTGTCTTCTAACCATTTCTCTGTAGATTCAGATTGATGCTTTGGGTTGTTGTCTTGCTGGAAAATAAATGTTACTTGAAGTCATAGTTCTCTTGGAGAAGGATACAAAACATCATTTACATGTGTAAATGATTCCTTCCATTTTTTATATATATTTTTTTGATAATGGATTTAACAAAACTCCGAGGGAAGTTCAGTACCTCTGAGATTTATTTTATCCATCCCCTGACCTTTACTTTTTAGTAAGCTTTCCTCTAATTTACTGGGAGTGTTCGTTTGTCTTCATGCTGAAATGGCAGCCAAGAATATTGAGAAACCACTGAATGAACCTTCCAGGGTCCATCTAAAAGTGAACACGTCCCTGTTACAATTTCAGATGTTTTACAGTTAAAAAAAATTGAGGACATAAAAAATAATGGCCAGACTTTTTCCATCTTTAATGTGACACACATTCAATATCTTACAATTTTATTGAAAAACTCATTTAACTTATTGACTCAGGTTGAGCACATTATGTTGATTAATTAAACACACACACATGTTTCAAGCTTTTGTTTCTTATTCATTATGGTAAGCTTCTGCTTTAAGAGTAGAATACATCAAACCAATAAAACTGTTTTTGATGCAGAATGACAGACTTAAAAGTATGCAGCTGAAAAGTATGTTCAATATCTGTTGAAGATCATTACTTTCAAAAGATACTTTTAATCTGAGGTTATTTGTTTGTGATGAGCTCACTTTTTGGCAATAAATCTTATATATTTTTTTGAAAGTAAGTTTATGTGAAGCCAAATTTGCAAGTTAAATATATTTGTGTCTTAAACATCAGAGTTTAGTATGTTGGTTGTGAATGCTGTAACGTTTATTAAACACCATACAGCCTTTAATGGAGCGGTGTCAGGTCTTCATTGGATGCAAATTCAATCCAGAAAGATATCTAAATGAACTTCCATTTAGTTTTTGATTCTGTGTAACACAAGTGGTAAAGAAATAAAGCGATTCATGTAGACCCGTTCCAATGCTTCTTAATGAAAAAAAAAGGTCTTTAATTCGAGATTTTATTTTTGTTTTACATCACCGATTTCTCTTTCATCTAGTTGCCCACATGCGGTGATTTTAAGTAGCCATTATGATGCTCAGGAACTTTAACCAAAGAATTCATGGTTTATGGTCAACGGTTTTATGTGGAAAATGGGAGACACGCACCCAGTAACACATCCACTGAGACTGGTGTTGACTGGTGTTGGAGGAAATATTTTCCATGAAGAAATTCCTGAGCTTGTAAACAGCTCAGGTCATCTGTGATCGTAACCACTCATTTTGTTTTCACCAACTCTCACAGTTTTTCCTTCTTTTCCTTTCTTCTTTTTTTTTTCTTTCCTGCCCCAGCAGAAGTGATCGGGCCTGCATGGGGGTCCGCAGGTGCACATAGAGCCATGTGCTGGTGCACATGAGTCAATTCAAAATTACCTAGCAGTTTCATAGAGAAGCTGTGTAAGCATTAAATGACCACCTATGAGCAGTCATAAAGCAACCATTGCGCCAGTGAGTGGGCTGAGTCACATCATTCTGCTGCGGATCTGCATTTACTGTGCGTCTTGATCTCTGGGAGGTGATAATGCTTTTTTTTTTTTTTCCTGACTGATGCCGTGGGTGTACTTATATCTTCTTTCATCTTCACGGGACCTGTCGTGCTATTGTGTTTTCAGCTTTTAATCTGAAACATAAAATCGACAATGCAAAGGTTGACTCGGGTAGAAAACAGAGGCAGCCCTGATTTCCTGAAGGATTGCCCTGGGTTTCCCATCTTTGAACACGTTTTCTACATTTGTGATTATCAGCCAATGGAAATCAAAGGTTTTCAGGGATAGTCCAGTCCTATTTAGAAAATTTACAACCAAAGGCAAAAAGCGTTCTCTTTCTTAAAGAATACCACGAATATGTGCAGCGCGTATATTAAAAATGGCACGTAATATCCATAATCACAATTTTTCATGCCTTTAATCTCATTGAGTATTTTAGCTAAATGGATGAATTTCTCCATCATCTTCCATCTCTTTAAAAAACAACCACATCTCTTCTTGGCAGAAGTCTTGTCGTTTTGGTCAAACCTTCTGTTACCTCTGTTATTGATCAAAGGTCTTTCCAATGGTAAAGTGAAATCCTCTGTGCTGCAATGCAAATGGAGAGCAAACTGATGACACTTCCTGAATATGGTGGGCATGTTCGCACTGGTGTACCATTTGTTCTCTTTGTTTCTTGAATCAGACATTGGACCTAATAGAAACATATTGCAGGTGTAGCACACGGATAGGTGGGGAGCTGTTTTTATCCATGGTTAGGGTTAAGGCTAGATTGGTTAAGTAATTGTTCATTTGTATGAGGCATTTGCTATTGCAAAAATACTCTATGGCATTCTTTACCATTGTATCAGCATTTCCTCCCACAAGAAAGTTTAAGTCGTTCTTTGGATTTCTGTCTTCCATCACTGTGAAAGTGTTTACTGTACAGTATTCCTAAACAGGAAGCTAGCTGTACGTCTCATCAGTCCAAACATAGTGTTTTGTATCCTTTCCAAGATTATTGCGTCACATTTTCACGTATATAGAGTACCCCTGGAGCTTATTGACAGAAGAAGGAATATTGCAATACACAAGAGAGTATTTTTGTTTTGAGAAAAGTGCAAACTTTCTCATGTCACTTCTATGATAAAGTATCACATTGTTGTATTGGCAAGCATTTTTGATAAATGTCTTCAAATATCATGGAGCTGTGAACAACTGCCCTCTCACTCACAATCATTAACGCCAATTATCTACATCTTGAACGGGAAGCCCGGCGGCTTCCTGTTCTCTTGACTTCATTTCCTCCCGTTGCTGTTATTGTATTGTTTGTCCTGTGTTTCTTCCGCTACGCATTTTGTTCACACGTAGATGCATACAAGCATCCGAGACGGCTTTCCAGGATAGAGGCTTTCCATCATAAACACTTCAAAAGGCTTGGCCTTCCTCCTTCACTTTCAGACTGGTTCTGGTTCCCATGTGTCTGGACTGCAGTTCAATCCTCACTTGCTCATACCGAGGCTCGTAGGCATCACAGAGACTCTCCCCGGCCTCCCCAGGATGTACAGCTGCTTCTCTCTGCTCCACCGCCTGGAAAGTCTATCTTTGTGCAGATAATATTAGCTACATCCCCTGTTTACCCACCGTTGAAAAGTGAGCTATTGTATATGGATCAGTTGGTGTCCCTGGTGGCTCAGAGTCACAGACAGAGCAAAGGGCGCAGGATGCTCTCAAAGATGGAGGGAAAAAAATTATAAACATGAGCAGGTGATGAAACTTAGCCATCCCATGCTATTTTTTTGTTACTTTATTACGGAAAGCTCACTTTGAGCTGATAGAACCTATGGTAAAGAGGAGTGGACTGTTTGGAACTACACTATATTTCCAAAAATATTTTGTGTGTAATCTAAACAGGGAATCCTGCAGCCTGTTAGTAAATCAATACCTTGAAAAATTAAGGAAATCGTGAAACCAAATGAGGGTTCTACCTGGTACAAACCAAGCTGTACCTAATAAAATGTTTGGAGACTGCAGGTTTGCTAGACAAGATCAAATGTTGTTATAATTTCACTCAATCTGGTCTTTCGTTTTACATGTCAATGATGCAAATTGTGTTTGTTGAGCTTTTCAGTTAAGTCACTGATATCAAAGAAGCTTCACCAAACTCGACTCTTTAAAGAAGAAAACGTAGTTTTAGTTACAATTCCCTGCTCAGACAGTAACCTCAGACAGTGAATCATTAGATTATACTTAATTTATCAATATTTTTCTCTTAAGAAAGCTTTCAATCGGTCAAGGTTTTCATATGTCCTGTTTGAAATCCAGTTCCCCAGGGGGCCTGAGGCCAGCTGGAGGCTTAAGCAACCACATAGTTTGCCTGTTATATCTTGGGCCAGCCCTCCTGGTGACAACGGAAACTGTACAGGAAACTGCAGAGATGTTAAAGGCTGAAGAATGTTTAGAATTAGAGGGAGAATGGTCATTTGACTGTAAAAATCCAATAATCAGATCCATTCCAGCTACTTTACCTCTTCATCACTCCTCTGGCTATTGTATTTTCTGTTATATCACAGAAGATGAATGTCAGCAGTGTCATTTTTAACATGTTCAATGTGAAGGGGGAAAAAACTGTATCTTATTGTGAAGCTTTAAAGCAGTTTTAAGTTCCCACTGGCTTTTATTTGCTATAAAGAAAACATGGAAACGTTCTGGTTCGCTATCAAGAAAAACTGAATGAATTATTTGTATAGTAGGAAACATCCTTCCTCCTTGTTGCTCTGTGACTCAACATGAATAAGGTGAAAACACTGCAAGGCAGCATGGGACGGGGCTTTCCTCTGGGTTGTGTGTGCAGAAGTTTGGAGTAAGATCTTGCTGAGTCATAGATACTTTTCCAAACTAAACTGGACTGAGATCAGACTGCATCCCTGAAACCTCTGCAACTTTGTTTCCCCTTTAACATTTGTATAAATTGGGATTATTTTTAAAGAATAAGGCACGGGAACCTAGCAAGCTTTTTTGATGAAATGTCCAAAATGAACTCTAGTTTGTTGGTCTTGCAGTGCGCTCAACATGAACAACATCCTTTGCAAAAGCCGAGGAACTGACTGCTTTCCTTGGCATCATGTGAGGGATATTTTTAGCCCGTGCTGTATGAATTACGCAGTGTTCAGCATTCTCTCTGTGGGGCAGTTTAGATCTACCTGACTCTAGACTTGCTATTAGCTGTTCTAATAAAGGCCAGATTGTGGGAAAACTGTTTGTTAATGTGACCCGGCTGCGGCGTGCTGACAGACGTTCCCACCAGCGGTGCAGGACAGAGCCTGCTCCATTTTCCTATCCACAGGAAAAATGCTATCAGCTCCCTCTCTGTGTTGCAGACACTTTATTTGCATTATTTTTCCCTTGAGAGATCTAATAGGCTTCTATCTTACTTTTGACATTAGCTTTGAGAGTCTGTGAGTCATTTTGTGTTTTTTAATAATATAGTAAAGCGTATTCGGAGGTCGCATGAGAGAATTGCAAGAACGTACTTTTCAGGCATGAGCACAATTAGCTTGTCACACACACTGAGAATGGTAGTGAATTATTATTTTTCTGTTTGTTAGGCCAATTATCTCTAACATCTCACTTTTTACAGACACAAGTATATTTCTGTGACGAATCATAGCTGACAGGAAGCGATTTCACATAAAGTCACCAGACTTCCTTTGGTTGCTCATGCTGGCTCTTGTTTGAGCCGCCTTTACCTGGACTGGCTCCTTCTGGTCTGGGTTTTCTCTCAGACCGTGTTTCGGTCTATTGTTCGCACGGCTCACAACCGATAGAAGAAGCAGTTTGGTGAACTTTATCCATAATATGAGAACAAAACGGGGGGATGCCCGCTTTTCACTCAGACTCCGATGTGTTTTAACTAGGCTGTGTAGGTTTTGTTGCTGATTTGGACACAAAAGTTCAAAGTTAAGAAGTGGCAAATAACATTGGTTTGAGGAAGCAAATAAATGCTAAAACTAAAAACCTGGAATCTGTCCAGACCAGTGGTGCTCAAACTTTTTTTGCCAAGTGGTAAAAATCATTTCATCATAATTTCCCCTACATTTTTATCCGCGCAGTGATAAACTAAACAGGCACAATTTTAATGAAACAACTAAAATTATTAAAAAGAAGTTCCCCATTTAAAAAGTGATTTTTCTTGATCTGGGAGTTTTTCTGTTTTTTTGCCCTCACATTCTCAATAACAGGACAGGAATTGTGATCAGCCTTTCTTCAAAAACACTTTGCTTTATGTGGTCAAGTTTAATGCGCCCAAGTCTGCTTTTAAAGAAGTCACAGGATGTTCATGGTCCCACTCGCAATGTAATTAAAATGAAGCCAAGATAACCCGGTCCATAACATACACAGTTTTGTGTTATACCAAACATATTTCATTTTAAGAAGATTTTGACAGCATGTTATTTTGAAACGTTTCACATCAAAAAAAAAAAAAAAAAGGTTTATGTGCCTCAGTCATCCGTGCTGACGGGTCAGATTTGCGTCATCTTCAGCTGTGGCCACGTGTGACCTCTGAAATAAAAGTTCAGTTTAATACTTTTGTTTATAGATGTTTCAGTTGCTTTTTGTAACCAAGGCATCAAAATGACCTGGGGTTTGTTAAGACGAACAAAACTGCTTTTCTTCCTTTAGAGCGTCCGGCGCAAGTAGTCCCCCCCCCTGTATTTAACAACTTACTAACCAGTGGTTGGAGGCTAACATGCTTGGGCCCAAAGTCCTGATCTACTATTAAACCTCCTGTGATTCATAATGTAAACTGAGTTATTATTCAAACCTCTGGCACAGCGAAGCACAATAGGGGTCTGTGTTTATGAAACAATCTTCTTAGGATAAGATCATTTTATTAAAGCTGATAAGTGAAAATTTCCTCTGGGTCTACTTGGGGCCGGGCCAGAAGGCGAGGACTCCACAACCACATTTTCATTGCGCAGCGAGAAACACTCTTGCTGTGCAACTTTTCGGTCGGCTCCCAGAACTCCTCACACACACAGCTATGAAAATACAGAAGACGTTTTGCTTCCTTCTCATCAAGAAACATAAACATTTCATTTATTTATTCGTTTTTGTTTGAGGGATCTCTCTGGAGCTGCATAATAATTCTGAGAAACGTATGAGTGAAAACGCAGGTTATTTGTCTTTTGAAGCAACACAGTTCAGTTATTAAACCTTCACTTTTTCAACGTCAGTCTTAATCAGCCAGATTAAAATGACCAATTCATTTGTACTAGTCCATCATGTACCGAGCCATAAGCCTCTGACTAAAATCAGCACAGTGCCTCAATGTTGATGCTCTTTAGTGGAAATAGAGCGCGGGCACCCCTCCATCCATCACAAAGGTAATCAGTTCAATAATAGAACATCTGCCTCTCATAATGTTGTGTTCTGCTACTTTAGGAACACAGTGTTCTGCTACTGATTTTTATGTTTAATTTCTCTTGACAAATTAATTTTTGCCAAGGGATAAACGTTTCTCTGCGCATGAATAGATTTTCTCTCTTAAAAAGCAGACGATTAAGGGGAAATAGTGTTTGGAGCTGGATTTATTCAACAAGGATATGAGGTGGATTGTTTTTTTGTTTTGTTTTTTTTAATTTACAGATACAGAGCTGTGAAACGAAGAATTTGCTGCTCACAGATTTCTTCCGCTTTCGTTTTTTTTTTTTTTTTTTTTTATGCTTCAGATCATCAAATTAATCCTAGTATCAGGCAAATTTTTTTAACTTTCTTTTTTATTTTGTGATATAACCTTTTGTACTGTTACAGACATCGTCACATCCTGAGTTGTGAAGATGCAATTAGCCTTTGCCACACCCTAATGTTATCTACCTGAGAGTGTCTCTGTCTTCTCGACAGACAGACAGACAGACAGTGAAGACAGACAGTTTCTCACTGTCTTCCTCTATTTGTCTGTTTATGTTTCATCCTGTTTGCCAGTTTGTTTCTGTCTCTCATTTCATGCCTTTCAGCTTTATAATTCCACATTTCACTGATTCTGGCCCAATTTTCTGCCTCTGTTTTTAATTCCTGTTTTTTAAAAGACTATTGATTCCCTCCATCTTGCACCTGAGACTTTCATTTCTTTCCCAGGTCCTATATGCAAAAGTAATTACCTCCTTGTTCAGTCATGAATCAAAGGTGACTAATGTTATTTTTTTGGACCTCATGAACGCTGAAGTCCCCCGGCAGAACAAGGGAGTCCCCAGGAGGAGTGCTCTCTGACAGCCTCTTCAAGGACTCCAAATAAGGTGGGTAATCTGAACTCCTGCTTGGCATAAACACACAAGCAAGAGTCAGAACCACAGGCACGGCGGTGCCACGCCACAACTGTTAAAACGCAGTTGAGTGTCGAAGGCACCCGCTGAGATCAGCTGTGAACACTGGCCCCAAGTGAAGTGTCATTTTCAGTGTTGTTAGTTTTGTAAAATTAAATATTTCCACAATAATATATAGATGAAGAGAAACAAGGAGACAACCAAGCTGAGACAGGGAGTGAAGAAAGGGATGAGATGGTAATGAATGTTAGAATAGGATGTGTTTCATGCATTCTGTTAATGCTCAAATATGTCCACATTTCATATTTAGTATTTCATTAGTCAGAATTATTACAGGTCTGCTGTCCACCTGAGTGGACAAATGGAAAAATCCTTGAATAAACAATTTTTTTTTAAATGTTTTTTTTTTTCCTACATTTTTTTATATCATAAGAAAATCAAAAAGCCCTTGGAAAATATTGACCGAAATGACCATAATTCATGCATAAAAGGGATATTGCTTGAGTTTCCCAATTTTTGCAATGAGAAAATTAAGTCTAAAGAAATCTATCCAATCCATAAAAATTATACTGAAAAATTCCCTTTGGCAGACATCTTCCTTATATGTTTTGCATTAAGCCTTCGAACAATATTGGCTTCCCTAATTTCACAAATTATATGGCAGAAAGTACAAGGTCTTAAATTTAAATGTGGTTGTTTCTGGCACAGGTGAACTTGCTTTTGGCAGAACAAATTGTATTAGTTTGTTTTATGAATACTTTCTTTGCCTTTTTTTTTTTTTTTTTCAGGACATGATGCCTTGGGAACAGAGACGAGCAAAATGAGCTCAGGCTCGCTCTGTGTGGGCAGAGAAAGGCTGAGCTTAGGAGGAAAAGGACAAAAAGTCTGAAGGTGGTTTTGTTTGGACCCGTCAACCAGTGTAAATCTTTTCTCTCCAAAAGACCACTTCTATATCGTCAGCAAAATGAATCAGCCAGAGTATCTGTTGTTTATGATGGGATGTTAGTACAATGAGCAGATATTATTTCAAAGAAGGACAGGCTTTTTGCTTTTCCAAAGTATTGCATGACAGGCTTCGTATCAGAAAAGTACTATTTTCATGCAAGGACGCCGGTCAAGTTCAGCATTGCAAAAGCAAACCAATAACTAATATCAAAAAGTTAAATCACAGAGAAAGATTAGACCTTAAAGCAACAATATTATATTCAACAAAGCTGTCCAAAGTAACAAGCGGCAGGGGGATGAAACCCATTCACAAGAAAACGCATTCCAGAGTTAGGTAATACTGACCTGCAAATGAAATATGTGAACAATTTCTTGCTAAATTATTTACACTCTTTAAGCTTTTTCACATTTTGTTACATTACCAGTACAACCCTTGATGTATTTCATTAGTACCTGTTTTGCTGGTGAAAATAGCCTAAATTTAGTTGTTTATGACTGATTTACAGAACCTGTTTACCGTTTATCGGTCTACTTTTCATTGCTGATTCACAAAATTGTAACTATATACTGCAATTTCATTTTGCTTCCTTATGTTAGCCACATAATAATGTTTATTTTAGACCAGACTGAGGGCGTGCCGTGGTGGCGTAGGGGATAGCGCGACCCATGTTTGGAGACCTTGAGTCCTCGATGCGGCCGGCGTAGGTTTGACTCCCGGACCCGGCGACATTTGCCACATGTCTTCCTTCTCCCTTCATGTCAGCCTACTTTCACATAAGGGACACTAGAGCCCACAAAAGACCACCTGGATGGGGAGGAAAAAAAAATTTTTTAGACCAGATTGCTTCCATTTTTGTCTGCCAAACATTCGCTCCACAAACAGCTGAATGAACAGTAAAGAAACAGTAAAGTTTATATTGCAAAACATTGATTTGGGTGTAACTGCAACTTGAGCTCTGATTTCCGCGATGAGTTAAATGCACACAAAGAAACAATCTCTGCCTATTCAGCTGTTTTCAATTGTTCATTTGAGTACATAAAGGTCACACATACCAAGGACTCTGGGCTTTAGTACCACTGACAGAGGGTTAAACGGTGTCACATCTAGGATTACAAACTTTTCAAAATGAAATGCAATACTTCACTCCCCAACATGTTTACAACGTGGTTGGTGACAACACATAAAAGCATAAAGGATTGTGAAAATAAATGCAATTTGTTTTACTTTTTGCTATGTAAAATCTTCACATTATGTTTTACATATTTGTCCCCAATTTTTTGAATAAAAAAAAAACAAAACAAACACATGCACAAATTCTAAGCTTGTCAGACATGCTCTCCAGACACGGGAAGCAGCACTGAGGGAGCTGTAAGAATTTCTACCAATCACTGCTTGTGTTTTACACGAGGCAACAGGCTCGCCGGAGAAGAGTTGCAACACAGCAAACATCCAGACCTAGCTAAAATATTTTATAGCTTTTTTTGACACAATGTCTTGTGGTCTGATAAAAACAAACCTGAACTTTGGGCAACATTTCCAAAAGGCAACTGAAAAAAAAAATCCACCAACAAACACTGTACACATAGAATGACAGCAGTGGCAGCATCATGATCTGGAGTAACGTTTTATCATACGGAACAATTTTCTTTTTCTTTCTTTGTTTTTGTCAAAGTGCATGAAAATAAAAATAATGTGAAATGCCTTTCAGTTTAAGCCAAATACCCTCATTTGCCTCCCAGAAAACTGACAGATGAACAGAGATTTTTCTAAGACAAAATAATTTTAATAAAGGCCCACTGATGCAATTTGATCATTTTACATTTGGTTTCTATAATTTTGTGCAACAAAAAGGTCGTGTTGTATGTGGAAAATGTTTATTATGCTCCAGTTTATTGTTACATGACAAAACCTCAGTGAACTGTTTGCAATGTACGCTGGTTGTAACGAATAGTTACTTCATCTGCAGTTGCCTCTCTGTCATCTTGAAACAGATTGTCTATTCTTCCCTGACGCCTGACATCAGTAAAGCTGTGTTCTCCACACAACTCCAGCTCACCAGATAATTTCTCTTTTTCAGATCACGTTCTGTGAAACTTGAAACAATGGTTGTCCTTGAAATTCCCAGTTCATGAGCACTTTCCAAAATTCTCAGACTAACAGACCTGGCAGAAAATTCACTGGAATTTGTCTCATCCACACCTAATCAAATTTACAAAAAGAAATATGAAAAGAAGAGTTTCTGGCCAAGTGGAGAGGTCAGCAAATGTAAAGGAGCTGCTGGAAAATTGAGTCTATCTAACACATGATTTTCAGACAACCACATCTGGGGATACTGGAGTCTTTGGTATTGTAGTAAGCTAACATCACTGTTGGTGCTGTCCCTTTGCAGGACAGTTGCACCTGACCTTCTCTCGCTCCTGACTGAGCCTGCATCCTGTATCAGAGAGTCTGCTGACAATCGACCAGCCGAGGTCTTCAATAAGACAAGTCTAGATATGGACTGAGAGGAAGTGAAACAGTTGTGATTAGACAATAATTGAATGATTCTCACTCAATTTTCAATAATTAGAGTCAAAAAGGAACACGTGTGTGTGTGTGCGTGTGTGTGTGTGTGTGTTTTTTTTGCATAAACAAACCATCTTCAGCATAGATTTCCTAACTTTTGTTGAGTGAATGAAACACGTGGCATCCAGTAATGGATTTAAGTGTGCGAGATCACATATCTTTTCTGGATTAAGCTTGTCACTCAAGCCTCAGCCCACACTAATATGGCGACGTAACAATCCCGGAACAGATTTTATCTTATCTTATCATTTCCTGAGGTTACCAGTATTATATTCGAACAACTACTGAGTGATCCCTGAGCTTGTTCCTGACACCCTTAATCATGCATTTCGCTTCTGTGTGTATCATGGAATGCATGCAAGTGTGTGACAGGGATGGATGGGACATTTCTTTTCCACGTAGGAGACCCCTGGGGAACTTCCTGTATTTTCGTAACATGGATGAGAATGTTGATAACGTGAGTGTGTGGGCGCTTGCAGTGAAGGTGACATTAGCGACAGCTCAGAGGAAAAAGGAAGTCAATCAGCAGAGCGAGTGAGAGGAAGACAATAGTGTGGCACGGTTGCAAAGTCAAGTGGGAAGTGTAGGAGTAAACACAACACACACACACACCTCCACGCGCACGCCCACACACAAATCTATGTGGTCAGAGGAAGCACAGACACATTTCTTTGCAAGCATCGCTTTGGATAGAGCATGTGCCTGCACATTTAAGTGTATTTGCTTTTGTGTGTCTGTGTGCGCTCACTTGTGGGAGTACGTGCGTCGAGACACACAGTTGTCTTATTCGCACCTGACAGGGCCAGCAGTGAGTCAGCAGAGGAGCGAGATTGAGCTGGTTGTCACACAGCTCAAAGTTGTGCTAACCTTTAAGAGAAAGAGCTGTGACGTCTTCCAGAGATTTGGGGACAAAAACCTTCTGGATGTCTTGTTTTTGTCTTCTAGCAAACAAGAGCATGTTTGAAATATGTGGTTGAACCGGTTTTGGAAACATTTTAATAGATCAAACGGTAGGGAAACTTCTGTCATTGTATAGAGCTACACACATTTCTCCTCGTTTTACTTTCTATGTCAGTGTTTGATGACCAGAAACCATTCAAGTCATCAAACAAATGTTATTACAAGACAAATACAGCCCATATAACTACAAAATTAAGACCATCATTCCAAACTATCCTGGTTAAAAATGAACCAGGATAGTGAATAAAGCATGTGGCACATTCCCATATTGGATTTTTTTTTTCCCCCACCAGGGGGTCTTTTGTGGGCTCTAGTGTCCCTTATTTGAAAGTAGGCTTTGAAAGGGGGAAGAAGAGGGGGAAAGACATGCGGCAAATGTTGGCCGGGTCCGGGAATCGAACCCGCCGCCGCATCAAGAACTGAGGGCCTCCAAATGTGGGTCGCGCTATCTCCTACGCCACCACAGCACGCCCCCATATTGGATTTTTAAGGAGTTTTTAAAAATCCTTGAAAACAAAAAAATCCTTTTTTTAAGGATTGACTGTAATAAACCACCTTACCTACCCACACTCAGACTTGATTTATGCCTGATCTACAGAATCAAGAAATCAATTCAGTAGAAACTCTCTGACGCCATGAAGTAGGCTAGAATATCTCAAAAGCCAACACATAATTCACAATCTAATGGAAAATGAGAAGCAAAGTCTGTGGTATCTAAAAGTCTGGAAAAAAGTTTTAAGGCCGTTTCTCAGGTTGTGGGTCTCCAGTGAACCACATCGAGAAGGATTAGCTGCAAATGGAGAAATTGTGGAACAGTGGCAATCCTTCTCTGGAGCTGGCTGGCCAACCTAAATGAGTACAAGAACTCATCAATTACTCTTTCACTAGGTCGCAAAAGAACCCAAAAGCACAGCAGCACTGCAGCACTCGCTTGTTTCGTTTGAGTCCATTGTGAAATGATAAAAAAAAATAAAAAAATAAAAGACTGGACCAATTGAGTGACTGGGAGAATTCCAAGGTGAAATTCACTGGGTGTGCAATTCTGGCACACAAATAACATTTTGGAAGGATTACATCATGTCTGCAGTCAAACATGATGATTTCACTGTGATGGTCTGGAATGGTATGAATTTATATGAAATAACACTACAAGAAAAAAAAACCTTTTCCTTTAACATCACTGAGGAAAAACTAACTTTTTTTCGTGGCGTTTACATTTGGGTCACTGATGGTGGTGAGACCAGTAAACAGAGAGGATTTACGGGCGTGACAGGATTGATTCATTGGAGTTTCGGAAAGAGCCCCAAAGCCATAAGTGAATATTGAAGCACAAAGGTCATCTTTAGAACTTAGATTAATATAAATCTATTTACAGACATTTTCAATAAATCAGAATATTATTGAAGTTTTATTTATTTCAGTAGCTCAATTTTATAAAGTCAAACATTATAGACTAACAGCACAGACATAATGGCTTTCAGGCCATTGTTTCTGTTAATTGTGAGGATTTTCAGCTTACAGCGACAGAAGACACAGCATTTAACGATAGAACATTACATCAGATCAATAAAGAAAGCAAGCATTTTTATTCTTCAATCTAGGTTTAATGGTAAGCACTTGCCGAAGGTTATTTTTTAAAGGAATCTTTGTTTTGACATTGATTATTGATTATCACTGTATATGCTTTTGCTTGAAGTTTTCCCATTTCATTAGGTCCCAGTGCATCTTCTCTTGATCATTATTTTGTCAGCACAGCAGGAGAACAACTTCTCACTCTCAGTTTCATCCAGACATTTTAAAGAACATCAATTACTTTTGCTCTATTTCACAGCCTAAAACACATACTAACCACTACAAATGACAAATATATATATGTATATAGGGAGAGAGAGAGAGAGAGAGAGAGAGAGAGAGAAGGGGAGAGAGAGAGAGAGAGAGAGAGAGATGATTGATGATTTAAAAAGAAAAAAAAAGAGAACTTGTATTAATGAAAGCCATTTTTAAGAGAAGGTAAGATCATGCTTTTTGAAGATTTACTACAATTTCAAAAGTGTTTACTGTTTTCAATAAGACAACACACCTTAATGGTCAAGATTGCGCAGAGATTTGCAAGATATCTTGTAGAATTATGAAGATTTGCATGTGAAAGGGTCTCCTCATGCAAGATTACAATGATATTTAAGACCTCCCTTGAGTTACCTTTACTAAACTTAACTAATGAATTCATTAGTTGATTAATTAAGTAAACTGGTTTCCAGTTGGATGAACATTGGTGTGCCTCAGGGTTCTGTATTGGGCCCCTTTTCATTCATTATTTAAATGCGCCTTCTTGGCTAGATAATTTACAACTTTTATATAATTTTTCTTTGTCATGCAGATGACACCCAGCTCTATATTTCCTCCTAGTCTAGTTCCTCTTTTCCACCTCCGTCTTGGACTGTCTTATGGAGATCAGATTGTGGTTCACCTCTAATTTTCTAATTTTCTCAAGGTAAGAAGTAAGAAAACGAAAGTTTACTAGTTTCTTCTTTATTATTGATAACTCTCATGTTCATCCTTAAGAAAGACTCTGTGTGTCACTTGATAGTACTCTTTCATTCCTCCTTATGCCATAATTTTATCACTTCTGCATCGATTATTGCAATTCTCTTCTTTTTTAGTTTCCATAAACTCCAACTCCTGCAGAGCTCTCCAGTTTGGGTCATGGATTCGTCTAGAGAACACATTATCCCACTTCTTCAGCAGCTTCATGGTGGCCAATAGAAGCTGAGGTATACTGTAAAATTTTAACTCTCGTGTTTAAGTGCATCCACAACCTTTGTCGCCTCTTTTTTGTGTAACTTGCTTGACATTAGCGCTGCTTCCCTCTCTCTGAAATTTTCATCTGCTACTTATTTTATTTTATTGTTCTTTTGCCGTCCTGTCACCATGGGGAACAGAGCTTTCAACCACTGTTCCTGAATGCTATTGTCATTAGGTAGATCGATTATCTTTCCATATTTAAATCACAAGTCAAAACACACCTTCTACTGCAGGTAATGGCACTGGCCCCAAAGGGAAATGTCTGGATTCATTTCTTTCAATAAAGCAGACTATATGGTTCTCATGGCAACTTGTCTTGAAGTGATTCCTGCTGATAATATTTAATATGCTTGCTAAAGTCCTTTTCAGCAATCACTTATATCACGTATAGTCACTAAATTATACCGAAGATTGTCACATAATTGTCCAGATATTTTGTTCAGCTGTATAGAGCATACAGATCTCAATGAAGGACAAATTAAACTAAAAACATATAGAGAAATATAGGTCGACGTGTGCTGCAGTGCTCTTGTCTCGCATTCTGTTATGTAATCCGGCTAAGTAATCTGCACTGTGTGCTGCAAGTTTTTTTTTGTCTGAGGTAAATTGTATCCAATGAAATGAAGAATTATAATTAGAGATCACAAGCTATAAATGAATGAAATCTAATTGATTTTGTTGTAAAGTGTGGCCAGTATTTTTAACAGATGGCCAACTATGGCTAATAAAATCAACTTTTGCTATTCAGTCATCTAAAATTCTATTGTCAACCTTGTTAAAACTGTTTATTAAGAAAGAAATAAAAGTTACTTCTGTTCTTAGAAAGACAGTATTGAGTCAATGCACTTGTTTTCACACCGCTCTTGTCCTCTGCCCACAATTTAAAATGTAACTCAAATAATTTCCATCTCTATCAAATTCATCACATTTTCATAGCCATTCTTTTCTGTGAAGGCGATTGATGACGTCAGCCAGCAAAGCAACACATTTCAACTAACAGAAGATGTAGCTACAAGGAGCACTATGTTCAAATGTGAAGACTAAAGAGTCTTTGTGATGAGATACGGCATAACCTATTATCAACATGACGGAGCGAAATATGTGACAAAGTTCTCATGACTGCATTGTTATTTATTCTTTCTTATCTAGTCAGTGAGGTCATCTGGCCGGGATCTTCTTATCTCTGTCACATCGGAGCATCTGTAATCCAACACCTGAAAAGAAGCCTTTCAAACTGGCTCCAAACCACTTAATTTTTCCCCTTTTTGATCTCTGTTGAGTCAGGGACGGGAAGTAAAAACGTTGCTGCAAGATGAACACATGAAAGGCTTTTCACTTGTTCCAACAGATTCCTTGCATGAAGCACTAAGTGATACTTATGTAAAAAAACAAAAAAAACACGAAAGCATAAAAACCAAAGTGTAGCTGAGACATAAAGTGTGACTAACTGTGACTATTAAGCAAAAATGTGTGTTTGAACTCCCACAGCAGAGAAAATAGTGAGGTTTTCCTTGTGAGCCATTTATACCTGATGGAGGACGGATGATTCACCATGTTTGTGTGATTACGTGTTTTTGGGAGTGCTTCGAGCGACATATAGAAGCCTTTAACCCCGAGAAAAACCACAACAGTTTTCCTAAAGCTGAAATAAGAAAACCTATAAGCTACAGAAATAACAAGGATTCTGTTTTCCGCTCTTAGAGGTAGTTCAGAAATTAAAATAAATAGAAAGTTGTTTTTTTTTAAAAAGCGATTATCAGCAGTTAAACTTACTAGAAGCAGATAACTCTCTGAGTGTCTTCATTTTGTATAAAACTGGATTTTATAGTTCCAGAAAGCTAAAGCTGACAGCTTAGTACAAAACGATCTTAAAACGCCTTAAAACATCGTAGTATTTTATCTGAATGTTTTCTCGTGGACCTCTTAACCATCTTAATCTTTGGTAATTAACAAAGAAGTTAGTGATGGTTTACACAGAAATGTCGGTCGGAGGTGGTGCACCGCCAGCGATCTTCCTGTGTCAAACGTTCTGAGAACGCAATATATAAATTGCCAATAAAAATAAAAAATGAAAGCAGTGTCAATAAGATTTAATTTAATCAATTTGCTTGTTCCACTTTTGCTTGTTCGTCTTGCTTGAAAATGATTAATATGCTTTATTTTCAGTATTTGTTTAACATAGAAAGATAATTAAAAAAAAAACACATCATCTCATCTTTGTCATAATGTGGTTCTGTTTAAATAGTTGCCACACAGTTTTGTTTTTGATCTGCAACATCCAAACCCACCTTTTAGAGGGAAGTAGAAACTACAACTTGAATTGACAGTTCAACTTCTGCTTTGTTTGGTTTAGTAAATGCAAAAAATTAATGTGTTTTATAGGTTTTTATTGCTATGATGTAAAGGAGACAAGATAAGGAATATTAGGTCGATTCTGTTTGTTGAATGCTACACAGAAAACATGAAGTTTTGACAGATTAAAAGTTCCTATTTAAAAGAATAACCTCTAAGCAGACATTAAGCAAACTTTTCATAGAGCTCACATTTTGTTTTTTAATTTTTTATATTTTTTTTATTGGTCTGATATGATATTTTTACTTTAAGTATCATGTTTTCATTAATTGAAAGCTGAAAAATCATCATAATTACCAGAAATAAAGGCTGTCAAACATCAATCTGTGTTTCACGCAATGGGTTTTCAATAATATTCTAATTTACTGAATGTGTCTGTATATGATGACAGCAGTATTAGTTAGAACTACAATAATACCAGTTTGTAGTATTATTGTAGTATTATTGTAGAATCTTGTCCTTTTGGTACCAGAGCCCTTGACCCGGTGCAACTGAGGGGTGTGACCAATCAGCAGATAATGAAAATATATCTGATCTGTGGGTGTGTAGACATCGATGTTTGACAAAGATAGCAAACTCAAGATGAGTGGAAAGTGGAAGAAACACCCAGGCTCCTGCTGTGCTGCACATGTAGCCCTTAATTCCCAGCTACACCCTCTCTCTCTGCTGCCAGTGACGGCGCTCACTTCTCAGGGCGAGAAGAGCTCCTGGCTTTGCTTGGCTTGATGCAAGCAGCAGAATTATGCATTCAATTCTGAAATAACAGAATCCAGGATATCCTGTGGGTTACCACCAAGGCACCGACATTCTACTGTCTTACCCAAAGAACAATCCTCAGCTATAACCCTGTTGGCTCTGACAGATGGAATATGGATGTTTCAGTAGATTTCATAAAAACAAAAGTGTCTCCAAAAGCCCTTTGTTGGGGGAAATTGCGTGTTTAGTTTGTTTAGTTAATTCATGATATGATTTGATTGGTAAGCCTTTCGACAGTAAGTTCTTCAAGGTCATTTAGGTCAAAGTGTTTGCCAAACCAAACAAATTTCTGCACAGAATAGGTGTTTATGGACCAGGTGTGGGCATGAGTATGAATGTGTCATGTCTTACAGTGAAACCACCCACGTGACACAGGGTGAAACTTTGGTATCCGTGCCGGCCCAGCCCCGACTACACAATGAAGGCATCCTTGGAGATGGCCTTTGTTTACTGCTGGGTTGTCAGGGAGTCCTCCACATACATGGCAATAAGGAAAAGGATTATTTGCCTTGGCTGTGAAAAACAGCTCTAATCAGATCACCATCATGTGAACTCATTGTTTTTCCTCCCTGCCACCCATCCCTCCTCATCCCTGTGCTGTTTCTGTTCACCTTTCACCTCCTCCTCTAAAGCCTCGCTGTCATTTCAATGAAGAGAACAGTGCAAAAATAAAATTACTTGAATGTCTTGAAACACGTGCTAAAAACCCTCAGTGATGGTGAACTCACAACAGGGGCGATTGTTTTCTCCCTGGCTTTGGTTCGTCTCTTTACTGGCCAGCATGTAAAAAGAGACAGCATGAGATAAGAGAGATCCCTCAGGTTAGGGGAAATAATAAAGCACCAATGGTGATAAGCTGGTGAGGGTGAAGATTACGTTGCTGTTCGCTGCACAATCTGTCCCTTCATAGCTCTGGGTTTTCCACATGTTTCCTCCAGGAAGTACAGCAAAGCACATGAGGGCTGGAGGAGGAAAAGGAGGAGGAGGGAGACAGGAGATCTGAGGTAACAGCTCTGATGGGTGATGAATCTCTGCTCTGCATTGTTCATTGTGCTTCAGCATGACCACCCTGTTGTGGGGCTTCTCTCTGGAGTTAAGACTCAACAAAAGATGATTATGTTCTGGCATGGACAGGTTATGTTTCAGCCTGTTGCTGGTTTAGTGTGGGCCGTTTGGGTTTCAGTACAACTTTAGACACCTCCGATGAGTAGTGACTCTAGAGCATATTATTGTTTCATTATTGTCAGTCTGACGAGTTAAAAGTAGGAAGAACGCCCTTTTGTGGAATTAAATAAACCTGTCTCTCTAATTCAGTAGCCAAACTATAACTTCTTTCCTTCCACACTCATTGTGTTGCCCTTTAGTGCCCCACCATGACTTTATCAGGAATTGCAGTGCGTACTGTACATTTCTCCTAGCCTCTCCTGTAGTCTTCAGATTTTTTAGACACCTTTAACTTTATCTGAAATATACCCTCTTGTGTTCATTTTTAATCCAAGCTCTATTTTGAATGAAGACACAACCTGCCACTCAACAGAAATGTTGCAAAACACACAAGTTTTTTTTTTTATACCATTCTACTGTATTCAGTGAGGTAGATTTCCTTTAGAGGCCCTAATGGAGATTTATTTTACACATAAATATTTCAGATTGTCAAAATAATTTAAACATGACACAAACATAAAAGGTAAACAAAGAAATAGAAAAGGTTGTATTTAAATGTTGATTTCATTAGAAGAAGAAAAAATGTATGTCTGACCTATTCAATCGGTTGAATAGACCCCTTCTGACAATAAAACAGAGTAAAAGCATTCAAAAAGCAACACACCATCCTCCAATTTAAAGAAAGTAAAAAACATACATGGGATAAAGTAACATATGTCAGTCTGGAAAGGGTCCCAAAGCCATTTGTAAGGCTTTGGGATGCCAGTGAAACACAGCAGCCACCGCAATCCACAAATTGAGGAAACATGGAAGAGTGGTTAACCTTCTCCAGGAGGGGCCAGCTGACTAAAATTACATCACGAGAACATCGACAACTCATCCAGGAGGACACAAAAGAACCAAAAGCAACATCTGAAGCACTGCAGGCCTCAGTTAAGATCAATGTTCATGCTTCAACAAAACGAAATGTGGTAGACTTCCTAGGCTGCAACCACTAAATGACCTGTTTCACTTTATCTAAAGAACATTATGATGAACAACAACATTTTTGGAAGCAGAGCAGCCTAAACGAGAATGCCTGGCCAAGAGTTCATGACCATAATCTCAATTGCACTTTTTTTGCAGAAGGATTATAACCCAAATCAAACCATCAAGTCCACTTTTATATAACTACAAAACTTTAGACACTTTGGAAAAAAACCATTAAGATTCTATTGAAAATACAACATTTTCTCCATGAGAGAGATTAGCAGTGTTGGTTAAGGTAATTAATAGACTAATTATTACCAAAGCTCATAAGTTTTTCTGAAGGATTTTTCCACATTGACTTACTTTTAACAATGCTATTCAGCAAACATAAATTGAGGGAGGTTATGTGTGCATGCTGGCTGCAATTGTCTTAGCTATTTTTTAAGTACATTTGAGCTGAGTTCCACAACCCATCTTAATCAAAATAAATGACATTCTGTCATCTAATGGCTTAATGTTCTGTAGACAAATGGGTCTGGTGCATTCCTCTGCCACTCCAGGGCAAAATAAAGATGGATTTAGTGGTTTAATTAAATAGCAAGCAATAGAGATGGTTTGAATTAGGGTTTGGACTGAGTTATTGGTTTCCCACATGCTTTATAGATTAGGAATTGTTAACAACGTAAACAATGTTGGTTGTAGAAAATGCAACTGAGATGATTCACTCTTATTTTGACAAAACTGACAATTTTATTCGCGTATAAAATTGTGTTTCTACAGCAGATTTTATTTTATTTATTTCCACATTGATGACAGTTCTCGTGAACGGTTGTTTTGCTTGTCTCATGCAAAAGGACGTCTTTTGTTTTGTCCCTCACAGTTTTCAGGAAGGTCATGATGCCAGACCCACCAGTGCCCCTCTCCTCCAGTGATGCGGGGGCTCTGCTGACCATCTCCCCCTCTGAGTCGTGGCTGTTTGTGCGTAGTTGCCGAGCTCTGGCGGCAGGTACAGTGATAAAGCGGCTCACAACATTGATATGGTAGCTGCGCAAGGCCAACAGTTTTGAAACACAGTCATCAAATGCCTTGCTAAGGTCCTCATTGGCCTGCTGCTGGACAAAACCCCTCAGGGATGGTTGCAAAGAGATGTCTTGGATCAGTTTCCGGTGGGCAGGTGGCATGTAGCTCCTCATGCGAGTTAGAAAGGCGCCTGATAAAAAGACAAGAGCATCACAGTGCATTGTTATTTATAAACTTGCATTGTCATTTTATAACTTGTTGTGTTGAGTTATCTTACGACTTTTTTCTTCATGTTTTACTCCTAGTAGTTCATCAAAGCAGTGCAGCAGACTACTTTGTGCAGCACTTCCTCCAGAAAACCCAATCGGTTCTGTCTGGACACCTTCGTAAACAAGTCCCTTCGGCATACATGAGTTGTCCTTCCACCTGAGGATGTACAGACAAATTTATCATTTACAACGGCTTGCAAATGTGTTCATGCTTGTTAAAACTTTTAACATTTTCTCAGGTTACAAACACAAATCTTGATTTATTTCAGTAGAATTGATCGTGACCGAGAAGCACAGAGAAGCAGATAACTGTGACATAGAAAGATAGATATGAATCAAAAAAGGGTGATGTGCACTCTATGAAAATAAACATCCAGTCAAAGTTACACTGTGCCACTGTGTTAGAATGGCCCAGTCAAAGTTGAGACCTAAATTTAACTGAATATGTTTGACCATCTAATCCGACTGAACTTGAGCTATTTTTGTCGTGATCTGTGTTTTTTGGGTTTATTTTGAAGTTTCCTGTGTGTCTGAGTCTCTGTGTTGTCCTGTCTCCCCGTGATTAGTCCCCAGGTGTGTCTCATTCCCTGATTACCCTCTTGTGTATTTAGTGTCACCTGTGTGTGTCTGTCTTCGTCGGGTCCTACGTCAGTGAACGTCTAGCTACGTCCGTGTTCGTCTTGTCACGTCTGAGTTTTGTTCATTTGAGAGTTGACTGTTTAGTCCTCGTTACATCCTGTTGCTACCTGTTGGGAGCATTAGCCTTCCGCTCCGCAGTGCTGCCAGGTTAAAATCAATAAAACTCCTGCATCTACACCACATCTGGGTCTGCTGCGTTTTGCCTCACCGTCACCCACACCACCTTATGACAATTTTGTAAAATCACATGTTTTATTCTCCTGATATGTAAAGCACAAAGAACTTGATCTCTAATTGCAGTGAAACATGAAAACCATGTAGGCTTATCATTTTCTTTTTGCTTCAAAATTTTAAACTAATATCTTCCAATGTCTCACAGAAAATCCCCCCCAAAAAACTTCAATGTGTGTTTTGGGGATTTAACATGAGACAATTTGACAAACTTTGAGGGGCATTGACCTGTTTGTAAGGCATCAAAAAGCATGTTTGAAATTTCTAAGAGGTTTTCAGAGAGGGGCCATGCGTAGTAAAATTCAAACAGGCTTCTGTACCCAGACAGGAAGATCCTCATAATGCCGTAGAAGACTGACGGGTCCACATACACTGGAGGAAAATAACATTAATCAATCGGTTTATGTGTGTGGCCAACTCTCATCTTTTTCGTTCATTGTGCATGTAATTCTCACCATGCATCAGTTTAAGTGCATCATTCATGTCCTGTATGGACCGGCCAATGTTCTCCAGTGCTTTGGTCACAGTCTCCGTGTCACCACACCTGACACCGTTGATGACTGCGGGAATGCTCTGTAATAAATTGCACAACAGCTTTGTCTGAAACTTCATCGCTTTCAAACGATGCTCAGTGATGATTTTTTTCAGTCTCCAGTCAGTCAATCAGTTACAAAAGTATTTTTCACGTGTCATTGGAAGCAAGGTGTTTGTGATGCATCTTCACCCTTAATGCAGGGACTGCAGCAAGCTCCACCAGCAGAGTGACCAAGAAGAAACCTTTGGCACTGTCACCACCTGGGAGTCTGACCAGCAACTCCAGGTTCCTGTTTTTAACACGAAGAAGCAAAGAAATGTGCAAATGAAAAATACTACTGTGGGGAATCACAGAGGAAAATTCAAAGGAGAAATACTCACTCCATGTCCAAAGGTCTTGCATGTGAGTTTGGAGGACGGGCATGAAGAAACAAAAGCAGGATTTCTTTTTAACGTTTTATTTGTTTATGTGGAATGTAATTAAAAATATCCGCGGGAAATTTCTTCCCTTACCCCTCTGGATCTTTCTTCCTCCAGTTAGCTAATACTGCGTCTGCATGGGTGAGAATTGATGGAAGTCCTAAGCGCTGTGACACCTCCCAGTAAGGAACAGCAAGGTTTCTTGGCAGCATCTTTAAAGGAGATTATGGAAAAGAATAACCTCACACACCAACCGACTGCACAAGTGAAGTGAAATGAAACAAGGAAAAGCCAAACTGCATCACCTCCACTGTATCGTTTTCACCTTCTTGCCACACATAGCCCATGGTTGCCATGCTAAGGACCAGGTGGGCAAGCCTTAATTCTCTGTGGTTTTGGAGAAACTTGGTGCTCAGCAGAGGCATCTGGACAAGCAGAACAACCTTGAGCAATCTTACAACAAACAGCAGTGAACTCTGCTGGTTGGTGTATCATCACCTTTTACCTTGTTGATATGGGAGCGCAGGTCATGACTGTCCACAAGCTCTGGCACACGCAGGCCAACATCCATCCATGGCTGGTAATAAGATGGAAGGTTTTCCTGCAAACAGGACGTTTTATAATTGGGACAAATACAAAAAAATACCAATTAAAATAGTAAAAACACACTGGTAAAATGTAAGAATGTTGACATATTTATTTTAAAGCTGCTGTTAAATGCTGTTGCACTGCAAGCACAAAGTGAAGGACATGAGAATATTGAACACACATGGTTCGCACCTTGGGAGAAAGGTCCAATATAAAGAAAAATAAACATGAGCAAGATCAACTTCAACTTCTCCATATAAGTCAGTTTCATTTAATACTTGTTCCAAATCACAGTTTTGTAACACATTAAAATATAAGCACCGCTTTTTTGTTTATGTGCAGAAAAACAAATGAGTCAGAAAGGAAGTTTATATTTTAAGGTTCTGTCCTGAACAGGACTTGTAAACAGTCATTAGGATCTAGCGTTTCCTTGAGACTGTCTGGATAATAATTAAAAAGCAAACAGAATAAAAGTTATTCCACCTACCAGGGGGTCTGGAAGCACAAAACCCAGTTCTTCTGAAACATAGTAGGAGTCCAGTGAGAAAGGAGTTCCACGCTCTGTCTCAGCTGAAGCCATGGAGAAGATAAGACGGGAATGAGCCTCTGACTGTCTGAATGGTGCAGGAGACTCCAACCTGACTGGACTGGACTCTGACACCAGCTTGTGTCATGTCCGATTAATGCTTACACAACAGTTATCCCTGACATTTACTGTTGCACAATAGTAGAAAATCAATACCTGTCTTCATTTTGTGAATCATTTAGTAAAACTCTTATCAGCCACCCTGCTGCTCCTTAAACATCCAATACTGAGAAGTTAACCACAAGATCAATCATAATGATAATAATATTAATAATGATGTGGCAGATTAAATGCTTCAGAAAGGGATTACTTTGGAAAAGGTGAGTTCATTAGATAAATGTTTAAAGAAAGAAGAAATACTTCTGTGCTCATTTTAAAGTTTTTAATAAAAGGTTGGCAAGAGCCGATTAAGAGCCGTTCTTATCAGCAGTGCTTCTTCAGCACAGCAGATAAATGATTAAGTATCAAAAAGATCAGAATTCCAAGAAAAACTGAGAGAGAATCATTTATCAATGTGTTATAAGACTTAAGCAAAAGTCTGCTTTTCCTCACCATTGGCATGAATATCAGAACAATGTTGGGCAGTTAAGACATTTGCAACCCTCTTTTTACAGGGTGCAACATTTGTATAGCACAATAAACCTAAACCATTAGTACTGGGCTGCCAACTTTGAACTTCTTGCTGATTTTTTTCTAATCCAAACATGGTCGTAGTTATACACTCAGGTTCAATAATACACACACCTCCATGAGTACTTAGACACTTTTAATCAGAGTAACCACTGACTTTTTGGAGCCATTAACAAGCTGTTGATACAGTTCAGAGTGGATTTTTTTTTATCAGTTTTTCTTATTGTAAATCTGTTTTACTTAAATGTATTGGTTTTCTGACGTCAATATGGCTTTTATGTACAGTTTACAATTTTTAAGTGTGATTGAATGTCAAGTGCTTCCCAGAAGAACTTAAGTGTCACTAACAACGGATGAGAGTGGGAACATATTTTAAAACAAAAGTATAAAAAGACTGGGGGTTTTTTCCAACAGTCAAAGCTGCTGTGCGTGTATGTGTTTATTGATAAAATTAAAATAACCTTTTATCACTAAACTTGTTCATTAAAATATTTGTTTGTTAACCAAAGGTTTTTTATAAAATCAAAGAAAAAATTAATGAACGAAAAGAATGCAATAACGAAAAGTGTGCCTTTGTGTGATTAGCCTGTGGATTTAGTTTGAACAAGCAGTTTAGTCATTTATGAACCAACAGGTCAACATTGCTGATAGGTTGCCTTGATGTGCCCTGAATGCATCCAAAAACACAAACAAATTACATCCCAAGTCTGAGATAGAATTACAGAGCCATGCAGGCAGTGCTTGCTAACTTGCTGCAGTCCTGCTGATTGGTCCAAGTGTCGACACTGACACACACTGCAAGGAAAACATTAGTAAACTTGGCGGACTTGTCTCCGTACCATCCTGCACTAACCTTTTCGGTTTTTTCTCCTAAAGGTTTTTTAGTCCCACCCATTTCTTTCTCTTTTCTTTTTGGCTTGTTGGCAAATTTTACCCTCTCCTGTTTCTTCTTTTGTTATGTTTGTTTTTGCAATTTATATAAACAATAGTTTTAACGTGACATGGATCATAAGTAGATATTAAATCACCTACATTTTACTCCCTATTATCGTGAGAAAAGAAAGAAGAAATGTTGAGTAGCAGCCCCACCTAGTGGAATAAATGGACCACCGCAGGACTTTTAGCATTAATAATTCATGTAAAAAACCTAATTTAAAAAAAAAGTTAACCATTAGTACTGTTTTGTGCTCCAGGACTTTGAGAACTGGCTGAAATAATTTCACAACATATAAAAATGTTAAAATGTTGTATTAAAATATTAATCTGTTCAGGGTTTATCAACTGATCCTTGTTGAAATCAGCTTAACGTTGAAGTGTTTCTTAACTCACAATAAATCTGCTCTCACAGGAACATGCTGCGAATGCCCAGGTATAAAGGTCAACCGTAAAATGTTGTACTTGGTGGTGGAACAAGATTAGGATGTATAAACGCCAGACTTCAGTCAGTCATTGCAATGTGAACGGAGCACAAACAGATGCTGAAGAAAATATCCTTTGCCTTTCAAAACTCTGGTTTACTATCTTTGCTGAGAAAGATCAATTGGTTAGGCTTCTCTCTACTCTATCTACAATGGCAGGCAGTACCTGTGAGTGGTAAGTTAGTTTTCTATTTATGTTTATGGGTTTGTTTGTTTTTTCCCAACACATTCATAGTCTTGGATTCTGAAAATGAAAGCAAAGCTACATTAAGTAAAGTGCAGATCTAACTTTAATAACTCAGTAAATGTCAATTTTACATCTGCTGATTAAGGTTTGGTTCATGTGCCTTTCATGCAGTAAAAATCATATCCTCTCTAGCATAATAAGTGAAAAGCTACAATCTAAAACAGTGTGAGACTTAAACACGTGTGATGTGATTAAAAAGTCAAAATTATTGAGTTAACAATTTTAGTCTAGCTTATGGTTAGCAGAGTATGAAAAGTTGAATTTGATGGTATCATATTATCAGTAGGACTGAAGGGGACAGTAATTGGACATAAATCTGACTATATAACTGAATTTACTTTAGCTGAATTTGAAGTGATTAGTATTCTTGTATAATTCTTGTACATACTTTTTTCAAATGTAATGTAATGGACATAGAGTTGAAAAAGAAAGGGAGACATGTGGGGAAATATGATTAAAAGGAAAGAGGGAGATAAGTGAGTAGAAAAAGAAGGATGGAAAGAATGTGAGACAACACCCTAGAAATCAGCTTGTATACCTGCAGAAAGAGACAAAATGAAACCAATAAACCACAAACAACATATGTGTGTCAGCAACAACTACAACTGATTCAACTGGCCCTAGTGGGGACCAAAGCCTGCTTCTCACTAGAGGAAGTGTTGTTTTTGGGTTAGCGGTGTGAATTGAGCTTACGTTTGGTTTAAGGTCAGATATGCATTGCTAATGGTTAGGTTAGCAGCAGCCCTGGGTAAGGGTCAGGGTCAGGCTGTAGAAAGGAATGCAAGTCAATATAAAGTCCTGAAGATAGAGAAACAATGTTTGTGTGTTAGTGGTCTTGTGTATCTAAGTGTTCCTGATAAGAATGTTTAATAGCGTGTGGAGAGAAACATACTCAGCCCCCAGGACCTGAGGCAGACATAAGATAGACCGAGACCCAGAGGCACCAACACACCAGCAGTGGCAAAAGTTGAACATATTTTGAGCTTCACTCGCCCTCATATATGGACGTCTATGTAAAAGCTCAAAATCTTGCATGCAGGAGTTTCGCCAGTCACTTGACTGGAGGAGGGTAAGCATTTGTTGAATGGAGACGGATTAAAAATGTACACTCATTGTGCGTTTAAAGATGGCTCAGAGAAAATACCTTACAGCGCATTACCAATGAATTAAATAGTTGTAACAGCTGAAAAATGTGGGAAGTGCGGGGAAATGTCCCTGTTGTAATTTGTAATGAGCCCCGCCAGTGGGTCTAAACAGATCCAATATAAAAGTAAAATTTTTTAGTTTGTAAATTAAATGTTTAGTTAGGAAAATAAATATTTAGCTTCCTAACTAAATACTTAATTTCCAAGCTAAATATTTAGCTTCTTAGCTAAATAATAGTTTGCGAATTTACCATTAAGTTTGGAACTGTGACAAATGTGAAATTATTACTTTAAAAAATGAACACCCAAATTAACCTGAATATTGCTCTTATTTGTTCTTACAGTGGAACATTTTAAATGGAACCCCATTAGAAACATTTTTCAGAGAACTGATCATTTTGTTCTGGATCTCCTCTTCTAATGCAGCCCTGGGCAAACGCCCATATGGCCCATATAAACAAAACCCGCCTTTGCTCGTATCTTGCATGAATCTTTGGACATAGCTACATGAAAATTTTGTTTGTTTGTTTTCTCTGCCTTGCAAGTGTTATGATTTCTTACACTAATGTCGTGTATCTGATTTAGCTCCGTGTGTAAACAACATTCACAGTGTACCGACTCTATTGGGGCTGCTTCAGGACAGAAGAATGAGATTTGTGCGACTTTAAAGTGGATCAGTGTTTTGTAATGATCCCCTTTTTTTTTTTTTTTTCTTCCTCTGTGCGCCTGCCTATTATTAGCTACGGAGGCCTTACAGTAAGTGCAAGTTGGCTCCATGACGGTCAGAGCTGTAGCTCTGCAAAGCGGTGGCAGATTTCAGAGCAGCGGTCGGGCTCCTAGCGCTGCAGTCGCCTTTATATGCACTGATCCCGAGGGGCTTTTCACCTAAACGTCAGCGCTCGGTCGGCTATTTTCCCAGTCTCGGTCGGATCACCTTGCCCCGAAGATGAAGCTGAATACGAGCAACCGTCAGGTGCGAACCGCATCCGATGGAGCCCCGCTTTCCGACTCGCTCATCGACCAACCTAATGCAGCACTTCCTTTTGTTGCGGTAAGGAGGGTTCGTACGGCATTTAGTGTGGCAGCGGAATCAAATTGGTTTTAATCCTTTATCATTGGTTTTGCGCTGGAGTCGCAGAGAGCGGGATAAACAGGCTCAGGAGTCAGTGACGGGGCGTTACATAACGTGTAATGCAGCAAAGCCTCATGACTAGTTTGTCTCGGTGGTGGAGGGACAGTTCGCTCCTCATGGTAGGAAATCAACTATTTTATTCTCCTTCTAATATCTGGCGGCGGAGGATGCAAACCTACCTATTCATTTCTGCTGGATGACTATTTGCATTGTGAATTATATGTAATATCCGAGCTTATAAAAATGATTAATTAATTTGAGAGTTGCGCAGTGTAGTGTTTGCTATTACAGGAAGGGCATGTTGTAGAGCAATATTTCAGGCGGTGGATCTTCACAGAGGCCCATCTTAAGGTCAAATTGTTAGGTGTCTGTGTGTTAATAGATATGTGTCAAGCAGGGCTGCAGCTTGTGTTGCTCATAGGGAGCCTGTTTTATGAATGAAAACGAGCTAGTGACTTAAATAGAAAGAAAGCAACCTTCCTTCTAATACTGGAAGTGGGGAACTGCATGCATAAGAAATCTTCAGTTTTTGCTAAAATAAATAAATACCAAGGTTTAGTCTTTGGAATGATCAATAGTCAGCCAAAAGACCGAAGAATAGTATTACTCCTGATCCGGAGTGTAGACAGCAGAGGTAGACTCACTTCATTCAGAAAATGGCTGTATAATATTTTAAATATTGATGAGCTTTGACTGCTAATTCTCACAGTTTGGTAAAATTATTCTGAGATTAAACATTTAAACCAAGGAACCCCTATACCGTTGGGGGCCGGTGTCCTGCAGATTTTGAAAGTTTCGTCGTATCTTAAATAGATAAATGCGTCTTTAACAGGCCTCCGTGAAACGGAAAGACTGGCTGAGAAAGTAATTTGTCCATTTGATTCAGATGCATTAGAGCAAGGATGCATCTAAAGGAGTTGACACTTCTATGTGAAATTCTAAATCTAGTGAATTTGGACAGAGGATATTTCTGATAAAGTTGGACATTTTGCTATGGCAGAACTGCAATTAAAAGGCCATCGCTTTTTCCTCGATGGACTTACATTTTCAATATTTTTCAATAGTCATGGAATATGTAGAGAGCTAAGAGGTAGATTGTTTATTCTTTCCAGCTAATGTTTAGCTGTGGGGTCCTTTTAAAGACTGGGATAAATAAAGTGTTGTCTCTGTTTGTCTGCTGGTCACTTTAAGAATCAGTGACGGGAAACTTGTGAATGAGCACAGAAGTCACGAGACCATTCATTGATAGCTCTGCAGGCTGACTGAGCAGTGCAGATGAAAAACAGAGTGAGAGCTCCTATACCATACAGGATGCCATAGACTTCTGGATCTGAAAGCAGTGTTTTGTTCCGGTTTTGCAATTTCTTCAGGTCCCAGTTGACGGATACTGATATGGACTATGAGAGGCCAAACGTTGAAACTATCAAGTGTGTGGTGGTGGGAGACAATGCAGTTGGAAAGACCCGCCTTATCTGCGCCCGGGCCTGCAATGCCACACTCACTCAGTACCAGTTACTTGCTACGCATGTGCCCACAGTTTGGGCAATCGATCAGTACAGAGTATGCCAAGAGGTGAGTAGGAATGGTAAACATTGTTGCAAAATAGCATATTGTAGGTGCCTGAAGTGCTTCATGTAATATGCAATAATGTATGAATATTCACATTTTGTTACTGCTCAGGTGTTAGAGCGCTCCAGAGACGTAGTGGATGATGTGAGTGTGTCCCTCCGGCTGTGGGACACTTTCGGAGATCATCATAAGGACCGGCGTTTTGCATACGGCAGGTGAGGAACTGCTAAAGGCGATGTTGGTGGGACTCATTCATTACAACTAACAAACGTAATTACACTTTTGCCATCTTCAGGTCCGATGTTGTGGTACTGTGCTTCTCCATTGCGAACCCCAACTCTCTGTACCACGTAAAGACCATGTGGTACCCTGAGATTAAGCACTTCTGTCCCCGCGCTCCTGTCATCTTGGTAGGGTGCCAGCTGGACCTGCGCTATGCAGATCTGGAGGCAGTCAACAGGGCACGGAGGCCTTTGGCCAGGTACTGAGACTTCATTATACAGTGTTTCTTTGAATGCAAGCTTTTCCTGTCAAAGAGATACAAATGAAACCAGATAAGTGCATACACTGCATAAAAAAAGTCATGTAACCTTTATTTCCCCTCACTGACATGAAAAAAGATTAGACTTACAGAGACCAGTTTTATTACTTTCTTCAAATGCAAAGGTTTACATACAGTAAGACTACAATGCTTTAAAAAAACCCTGATGAATTTTCAAAACATTTTTTGTTTGATTTAGTTCAATAGTTGCTCACCCAACACCCAAGGAAGCTGGAAAACCTGAGAACATCATCCCAACTTTGAAATATGGCGGAGCTAGATGGCATCATAAGAAAAATAATCATCATAGAAATATTGAGAAAACATCTTAAGACATAAGTCACTAAGTTAAATAAGGCACAACAGACTCTAAGAAGTAGACAGTGATCTGTTATGTTGGTGGTAAATTAATTACAAACTGATGTAAGGACAACAAAATCCAAGTTCTGGAGGATCCATCACAAAGTCCTAAAATTTAATTAAAAAGAAGAAGAAAAATATTTCAAACAAAGATTATAGTTCTTAAATCTATTTTTAGACACACTGACCTATAATCTGCTTTAAGACAGTTTAAGAAATGGGACGCTTCTCCTTTTTGCTGCAGGTAAATACATTACATAGTTAAACCCAAAAATTGTTCATACGTGTGTTAGATTTAGATTTACATAGATTTTTATTTACTTTTTTACCCAGAAGTTTGTTTCTGGTGGAAAACCAGACATCGGAAACAAATGATAATAAATCATTTTTTGATCATTTATAAATACATATTTAATGATAATAAAATTGTCATTAATTTCCTCTCAAATGATAATAAATTAAAGTAAACAGAGTATCTGTTTTGAGAATACAATAATAATGGCATACCAAAAATTACAGAAAGCCTTCTGAAAAAAACCAGTGGAAAAATCTTTACTGGCATTACGGTAGTCAAACTGTTTTTTATAATTACTGACCTGTTCTCTGTATGTATCTTCTACTATTTTGATTGTTTATTTATGATGATGCGCCCCAACATTTTGGGGTTGACAGGTTTCCTCACCATCACCCTAATCTTTTGCTCCCTGTAAAGATTGTCTATCAGACCCAGCTGGGACTGTTTGAAGCTGTTAATAAAAATATTACGTTACATTTAAATCTGCAAATGATATGAACAATGTTTGGCCAATGTATAACATAAAAATTATTAATTCAGTTTAATTACTAAAATGGAAATCAGTCTTTTCAGATAATTTCTCGGGATCCTATATTATCCTTATGCATATAAATGTTTATGTTTGGGGCTAAACTAAAAAAGCTTTGCATATTGCATTGTGTTATTTTCTCTTTTCTGCATTGTTGTATCATCTGTGGCTTAACTCCTATTTCTTTAAGCATTACTCCTTTGAAAGGACCAGTTATATTTACTCATAAGTCTGCATAGAGAGAGAAAAAGCCTGTTAACCGAGCTTTTAGTCCGTTTAGTAGAATAATGCCTGTTTTGTTGCGAAGCTCTTACATCCTGTCTATAGAGATTTTAGGAAAAATAAATCCTCTCATAGCAGATGAGCTTCTGTAATTTACAAATCAGCAGAAAATCTGAGCTTGTAAGTAATTCCCCGTCCTGTCTTCCTGTTTGTAAGGTGCTGCTTCCCAACACGACCCGGAGCTGCATGCGAGCTGTGCTGGAGTATCTCTACATGGGTAGATTCTGCTCTCGGTCGGACTTGGACGCGATGGAGCTCATTGTTCTTGCCAACCGTCTTTGCCTCCCCCACCTGGTCGCTCTCACAGGTATTGGATTTGCTATTACCGGTACTTATTTTCCTGCACTGGGTCATATCAGGAATAAAGGTGCATGCTTTTTAATTGGTCTCAGACTCTAAAGTGTGTTTCTTTTCAGAACTCTACACAGTAACAGTTTTGACGGAGTCGGCGATGATGGGGACGGACATTGATGGCGATGTGCTGATATACTTGGATATGGCCCAGGTGCGTTCACCTGTCAATGATGTCAAATAAGAATTGAGTCTTGATCATGTTTTCCCTTGCAAATTGGACTTTTATAAATTATGCAAATTATCAGCACCAACTGCTGGTGAGGATAAAGGAATCTTGACACCACAAGGTGGAGCAAAAGAAAGCACTATCTGCACTTCTTGCTTTTCTTTGGTCATGATCTTCAGGTTCCTTCAAGTACCTCTGGAATGCTACATTACTACCAAGAAAAAAACCCTTCATATTACATCAATTTCATTCAAAAATGAATACAAAATTGAGTTAACTACCAAAAGTCTTTCAAAAAGCAATTCATATTATCTATTGCACCATATGCAGAAATATGTTACAACATTCAAGTATATTTTCAAAGTTGAGGATATTTTTTCCAATCAGAGGTTAAAAATATCACAGTTTTCAGCTAGAACAACTGATGCTGTACTAAAATAACAATCTGACTTTGGATGTTGACAGTTCCACGGAGCCCAGCAGCTGACTGGATGGTGTTTGCACCATATTTGCACCAACTACAACAGTGTCTGCCGCAAGTTTCCACGTGAAATGAAGGCAAAGTCCACAGGTAACACGTTTAGACTATGATTCTTTGTTTTTCTCATCCTTAAATTGGAGTCTGGCACAAATGACTACAAAGAACGAAGCTGCTGAGATTAATATCTTATTTGGTGATCCAAAGCGGTGTTGTTGGCCACATAAAATTATGAATCTGGGAAAATAGACTTTTACTCACTCGTACAATAGGTCTTGAACTCAGCAGTACATCTACTGGATATGTTGTGGCAGATTTTTACTCAAAATCTGTAATGTTTTTTTTTAAACTGACCTGAAGATACAATTTTTGGCCGATTCATGATTTCTGTTTCTAAAATCCTTCATTAAAACTAAATATTTTTTCAACTTTTAGGGTAACTTGAAACTATCGTCTTAAAAAAATCTCTCTACTGAAAAATGTAAATTATTAATAAAAATTTATTCTGATGCAGAGAACCAAGACTACTTTGAGAAACATCGCTGGCCACCGGTTTGGTACTTGAAGGAGGACGACCACTATCAAAGAGCACGCAAAGAGCGTGAAAAAGAGGACTACCTGTACCAGAGACGGCAATGTAAACGCAAGTGGCTCTTCTGGAACCTTCCTTCCTCCCCAAACTCAAACTCACCCTCCGGATCATCTGCCATTATTTGACCAGGTGGTAAGGGCGGGGTCCAGTCTGGAGTCCATCTGTATGTTTGCAAATTGTAAAGAACACAGTAGAAGATAAGCGCTGAGAGGTTGGTATACTCCAAATATTCAGGCAGACTGTTTATGCCCCTGCCTCCTTGGGCAAACACTCCAGGTTTGCAAAGTCAGCTCAGAGTTGTGAATAAATTTCTAAGTATTACTCCTTACAATTTCAGCTGTTGGTTTGCTAAACTCAAACCAAACCTCCGTAGTATAAACCGTCTCGACTTATGGCACGGTGGAACAAGTGCAAAGATCAGATCTTGTGGATTGCTAAATATTCCCATATTAGAATTTTAAGTTTAATAAATTACAAATTTGCCAGCACAGAACTTTCAACCTGTGGCTATAAATAAATATCAATAACCTGAGCTGACAACTAAGTGCTGCTTACCAGCTGTGACAACCAGCAATTCAACAGTAACTCAAGCCTCAGAGATCTAACACTTTGCTCTTAAGTGTTTGTACAATCTGCCAGACCGCATGTTGATTATGGTTTCAAACTGGAGATAACAAAAGTACGGCTTGTCCCGAAAGAGGAAACTACAATAATTCATTTGGAGGTTTCTATGACGATCATATCCGCAAAAGAAACAACAAAAAAACAAACACAAGCACTTCTATTCCTGTTATTTTTGTATGTTTATTCAACTTTGCAGAATTTGTACAATAAGCTTTCACAGCTTAACCTGGTATCTCTTGACACACGTACCACCTACATATCGTGATCTTTTGGTCTGTGGCTTTTTGCCACAAAAGGGCTTAAGTTCACCTGAATGGATACAGTGTCATCTGACACAAAGGATTCCTGGTTTGAGTTGCTTCATTCTTTCAATTGCCCCTGAATGCAGCTGTCGCCACTACTATTCTAAATGGGTTTGCTCAATGTGGATTAATAGCACACATGTTTAACTACATGTCTCCATAAAATAGTTCTGTCATTTTTACTGCTGTCATCCTAAAAAGCAACAGATAATGTATTAATCATCAGAGCTGAAGTGATTGTAGTGTTACCGTATTTGTCTGTGGTGGTAACTTGTTTTTAAGAGATTTGCCACTCTGAATGTGATGGGTTATTTGAAATCTGTACATGGCAGAGTCTGTGGGTTTTCAGTCGTCGTGAAGGGGATGGGTTAGGAGTCATCTTACCACTGGATGATCTAATCCCTACTCTTCAACATCACCACAAGCACTTTCTGAACTCCAGAGGGAAACATATGAACTTCCAGTGGCAGCATACTGCTGAGCAGCATTAGACTGTGTTGTGCTATGTCAAGACGGGCTGCAGAGGAAACAAACTGCAGCAACATTTAAGGTCGCTCAATTCTGTTTGCGACTATCAAATCATCTTTCTGGACTTGTTTTGCACACCTTGCTGTATGTCATGTTCAAGTTTGTCATCCACTGTTGCTCTTGATTGTACGATGGGCTGCAGAATGTTTCAGATTTGCAGGCATAGTGCTCAGAGAGGATGGATAGATTTGTAAATTGTGTTAAATATCAGATAAACTCTAATGTACTGCTGTTACCTAATATTGTGCACTGCTGGCAGTGAGCAAAATCTTACTGTATTACTCAGTAAAACTGAAAATAGACTTATCGAAATTGTTTTTAGTTACTGTGCAGCTACTTACTGGTGTTTGAAATAACTGAGTACTAAATTGTGCTGATTTCCAGCTACATCTGTTACATACTTTACTGTACATGCAAATTATAGGCAGGTAAATTTAACAGTGGATTATACTGTATGTAAAATATAGTTTTAAAGTAAAGTAGATATTCACATATACGAATGATATCATGAAAATGTACGTTACATCCTTAAATCATGCTCTGGTTATACGAAAACAGACTTTTCATTGCAGCATTAGCTTACATAGTGTCAATTTTAAAAAAAAAAGGTTTTCTTTAATATTGTATATTATTGTTTGTTGTTTTGACTGACTGGATGTGAAGGATCTGGCAAAGGTCTTCATACCGCTTTTACCTTTTCACATGTCACATTGCAACAGACTTTAAGATATTTTATTGGTATTTAATCCGACAGGCAGCATGACAGTTTCTTTCAGGTGGGAAGAAACTGTCAAAATTCTTCGCAGTAAACAATTTCTTAAAAGTGTACATCTGTGTGTTCCCCCCTTATTCAATACTATGTAGAACCACCTTTACCTGCAGGCACAACTGCAAGTTTTTTTAGGCTATTTCTCTCAAAGGCTTACAAACTTTTGCCTTGCTAACACTTAAAATTTGCTATGATCTTAACTATGCTGTTGCAGCTGTTGTCATCGTGGAAGATGACCCCATGGGATGGTGGGTTCAGGATTATGTGCAGTGTTAGTTTTCCACAACACATTGCATTGCCATGGAGTTCAAATTCAATATAAATTGAACTTAGAGACTCTTCTATCACATTCTGGTTCAGCTCCCTACATGATGAGGCAAACTGCAGACAAGACTTCTGCAGGCCTTTCTTAATGCCTCTCATCTGTAAAAGTTAGATTAGTAAAATAGATTTATAATAGTTGTTCTGCTGACAAATGCTTCCACCTAAGTTGTTGATCTTTGCAGCTTCTTTGGAGTCATCATTGGCCTTTTTGCTGCTTCTTTGATTAATGCCCTTCTTTCTGTTTGTCAGCCGCATCTTGGTACTTGTGAACTTGTTCCACACTGTTTCCATTTTCAGATGTTGGGGGAAAAATTATTATAGGATATTACACAGAGGTGGACTTTGACAGTACTTGTTTGTACCAGATTTTATTTTGTGGTATTAACGAGAAGGATATGAATGCATTCAAATTTTGAAAAGCATATTCCATTTTCCTTCCACTTAAAAGCCCTGTTATAATGTTTGTACCTGTTATGTGGAGGGAATGTAGTTGCAATGCGAAAGAGGTATGAACACTTTTCATGGCACTGTACATTCTGACCCCCATAAAGAAAACAAAAGAGAGGATTTACTTAGTAATAAAACCTTGCTTGTATTTACTGCTGACCTTATAAATAAACACCATAAGCAGATTGTCAAAATAGAAAACTTGATAGCTTTTAAAATGTACTATGTTAGATAAGAGGTGAGGTTGGTGCTCTAAGTAGCAACTTTATGTAATTTCCAGGTTAGCTAATGCCAATTGAAAATGTTTCTTTGCATTTTTATTAATGTAAACATATTTTGGCACAGTTTCTTGATTGGAAACAATGTAGAGCTGAACTTTTAGTAATTCTGGATGTTGTAAACATTTTCAGTTATATTTAGTAGGTTAACTGCTGGAAGGTCTATAATTTTATATAATTTGCCTTTACAGTGTGACTGCACATTTTCATCGACATGCATTTCATTCCTCGGTGCATTGCATTTCTCAGTGATTCTTCTGTTGATGTTTTGCATCAACAACACCTCATGCCTTAATGTACAGTGTACTGTAGTGTGTGGTAATGAATGTAACGTCATGTAACTCTGGTCATCAACTTGTTCGCTGTTATCTTAAGCTGCCTGGTGCTCCCTGGTGTGTATCTGTAACTGTGCACAACCCATAATTTGGATTTAAAGTCTGAAGTTACTTGAGTTTGAATATTGCAATACTAAAACCAATAATACAAACCTACTTTAATACTTTTACTCACTAAGGCCAGACTTTGATGACAAATCAGCAAATTGTGACAC
Source organism: Gambusia affinis (assembly GCF_019740435.1). Classification (NCBI taxonomy): domain Eukaryota; kingdom Metazoa; phylum Chordata; class Actinopteri; order Cyprinodontiformes; family Poeciliidae; genus Gambusia; species Gambusia affinis. The sequence continues at coordinate 13,111,799 of NC_057870.1, forward strand.
TAACAATGAAATGAATGCAGGGATTTCACATTCATTTCACAGTTTTAAAGCTTCCTTACGAAGCTCCTACGGTACTTTTGTGTCTGCGTAGCTACAAAATCTTAAAAATATATGGGAAAAGAAATTACAAATGTACGCAAATATTTGTTCTGGAATTAAAAAGTTAAGTACCATAGCTTTTTGCATTAGAGCAATTTATTGCAGTACCTGTTTTGTACTATGCATATAGAAATACAAACTTGCACTGCTTTGTAGCACAGGTTTTCTTCAAATTGCAACATCATTAGGCAAATGAAAATCAGGTAATAAAGAGATCAGATTAGATAAATTGCAAAGAGGCTGTCAGTCGCCGGGGCCCAATTCCATACGTTCGGGTGCTATATTTCAGCTACAGAACAGCACAAACCAAAGGGAGCTTTAGGAGCACCAGAAATATGTAGTATATGCTGCACAATCACTACTGCATAGTATGTGAGGCCTTGTTCCGAAACGGTAGAAAGGCAAATTTGAAACAAGAACAGAAAAAGAAAATCTACATATATGAATATGTTCTCAGTGTCTGAAGCCTGGTTGACATTTTATGTGATCTCCAGGTGTGTTTTTTGCTGTCGAGCTGTTTTTATGGTTTAGGAGCAGTAAATCTTTAAAAAAGAATTAAAACAAAAAGAATCTGTAGCATGTGATATTGAAAGTGTGTATATAACATTTAAATAAAGAAAAATCTACATGTTCGGTGCGGGCACAGGGCAGTCGTCTGATTTTTTTTTTGCTTTTCATCTTGACACCTGAAACTTGTGCAGCTCCATTCCACGTCAAGCAGCTGCAGCTCAACAGCATCTGTCGTCTCACTCAGAGAGGGGGAAACCTGCGGACAAACACGGCGACACAACTTTAAATTGATGGTAATGCTTATAACATACTAATATGACCGCTTTAATGCTAAAGTGTGTATTTTTGGTTGGCTTGCTCGCCGCTGTTTGCTTCGCAGACACTTCCTTACATGTTTCAGCCTCGAAATGTCAAGTGCGACAAAAATAACAAGCAAGACAAGTGAAGGCTAAACTAAACGTCCGAATTTAAGCGTTTATAACAAGGACACCCCTCGTTCAGTGAAGCCAATGATTTTGCAAAAACTTTAGGCCGGTCATGTTTAGTTGAGTTATGACAAGTAGCGATGACATGAAGGCGAAGTGTGTCCTTTTCACAGAAACAGCGCAAAACACATTAGCATTCAGCGCGCTGTAGGCTGATTAATGCGCTTTTCCCTTAGTTTAGAAGGAACACGAAGCAATTTATGCATGTTTATTGTGTTGTTGATAAAGTTATGCTCTTCCGGGTTGAGAAGAGCTCTTTGAATTATAAAGAGAATAGAACTGGAAGCCTAGAAATTTTAAACATTACTATAAACTACACACACTTCATTAGGTACAGCTATTCAATTGATATCACATTCACATGTATGCATTTCGGTAGCTAGCGTCGGGGAGGACGACTTGCTTAAGTTCAAAACGAACATAAAAATAGGGAAGCAAAAATCTTAAAATGATATTAAACGTGGCATCGTTGCCAAATGGGCTGGACTTAGTATTTCAGAAACTGCTGAGGTACTTGAGTGTTTTTTTTGTCCACAAAAATCACTTGGACTTATAGAGGACGATGCAAAAAGAGAAAATATCCAGTAATTGACAGTTGTGTATGTGGCGTGCTGAACCACATACACAAGGACCAGACTAGATGAAAACTAAGCAGCATTAATTTGACTGAATAAATTTGTTACTGTTTTACAAAGTTATGCTTTTCTGTAGGCTTTACTCACCTTGCTTTTGGGGTTATTTGTCTTCGTTTTGGAACCAGTTGAGGCAGAGACAACACAAAGCACCCTAGACCCTCTGGATCTTTCTTTTTGTCAGTAAGTACCATCAGATGCCTCCATAAACTCTGACTACAAAGTAATTACCAAGATGCTTCAAAACGTTTTCCTAAATACTGTTTCATTTTTATTTTTGTTCATGTAGTAAACTGTGTTTTTTTTATTGTCAATATGTGGTTGACAAGAAACCAAATGTCTTTCTATGAATCTCCCATTTTTGCACATTTCATCGAAAAAGTGGTGGGCTGGAAGTAATCTATCCGGAACTGGACATTGACAAATGCCTTATGATTCCAAAGAACCACAAATTCAGAGAAAAAATCAGCACTGTTTGGAAAGCCCCGCAGATCTACTTCTCTGGAGCAGAGCAGGTAAGGATTGAGCGTTTCCTAACAGGTTTGAAGAGCATCAAGAGTTGCTAAATTAACTTGGAACAGTGGTAGCTTGGGATCGAAAAAGCAAACTAAATATAAATTTGCGAAAGGTGCTTACAAAGAGATTTGTGAATACAGGGTTGGAACTTGGAACATTATCACAAAGGTACGGTACTGACTTTTAGGATCAGATGCATGTATTTGGGCTGAGTTTGCTTTAAAAATAAGCTTTGTTTACTCAAAATGGCAATGACATCAATTATGATCACTTCATAAACTTCTAATTGGACATTTTCACAGTCACAGAACATCAAGCATAATGGGGATATTTATTCCAGATCGTAGATAGAGACCAGATTCCGAGGACTCTGGTCGAAATCCCTGGTCTGACACCTGAATGAGGTGGCTGAAATACACCTCATTCATGACATTAGGTGTATTTGTAGGACATGGAACAACGTCCTACAACGTTTTGCTTACCATCTAATTACTAGATTCAGGTGTGTTAACAAAAGTTGGAGAAGAGCAGCGCTCAAGGACAGGAATTGGAGACTTCTGATCAGGAGTGTCAGAGACTGGGTTTCCTTAGATAGATTAAAAAATAAATTTGAACAATAAACTTAAATGCATTATATATGCAGAAACAGATTTTCATTCTGTCTGTTTGATTGGATTAAATTGAGTTTATTTAGTCAATTCTATATATGAACGGGATGTTGTTGTTGTTTTTTTTACATGCATTGAGACAACCTTTATTGTGAATTAGTGTGATTTAAATAACTTGAATTAAATTGAAACGTATTTAACGTGTTTTTATCACATGCAATTATATATTTTAACCACTAGAGTGCAGCAATACATCAAATAAACAGTATCTACCTCAGCCTCAGATCTATTGTTGGTAACCAAGTAAAAAAAAAACAAAAAAACAATGTTTCCAATTACTTTCTAAACTGTAGATATGAAATAACATGGGCATCTTTTAAAAATTTCAACAAGTCTTCCTGTTTGAACAGCTGATGTTATACAACCTTCTGCACTGTGCTCTTATTGTTGACTGAGTATTGAACTGAATTAACCAGTGTTGACAGAAGGTGGCACTAGCAACTCTTTTTCAAACTTCCACTGAACCTCGCTAGTTGAACAAAGGTTACGTTGCACACTTGTAGTTTCGACAGTAAAAAAATGTCATGTAGCAGAGTTTAATGTTAGTTATTTATTTTGCATTATTTACTTTGATAGGACTAATTGTATAATTGCAAAGTTAGATAAAAGCAATATTAGTTCCCGCTAACGTTTAAATTTTTAAATGGAAGTACAGACGATAAATAATACCTCTGTTTGTGTTTGTGAATCCTTTTTGACACAGTTGCCTTAACAGGTTTGGAAAGTTTAGGAGTTATTTCTCCAAGATACTTTTATGTAGCTTGAAGAAAACATCTTGCTTCAATTAAAACAAATTAATGTGTTGGAATTAGGATCAAATTAATATTTAATTTTCTCAGTCCTGAGATGATGTAAAAGAAAGTCACTGTGTTATCTGCTGATTTTGTTTGTATTAAGAAATACAGGATTAAACTTTCGTGCAGCTTAGTTATTAAATTTTTTTCATGGTTAGCCATGCACTCATGAGATATATTCTTAGAAGTTTGGTAAAGTATATTTAGTACATTCATTTGACTTTTTTTTTTTTTTTCAATTTTAGCATTATTATTTATTTTGGATCCGCTGACTAAAAGAGACACTTCTACATTAACTGAAAGCATGCAGAAAATCCCACATCCCTCAAGTGGAGAAACTTCAATGAAAGCCATTACGATTTAGGAGCTAGTTTTATGAATTCCAGAGCTAAGCAGTCTGGTCCGAACATGATCTATTGCCCTTCTCCTGCCCAAACTCCATTTGATCTATGGTCGTATTATCTATAATGCTGTCTTACAAGATTCTTTTTTAGAGCCAGAAACAGTGTCAGACAGCAAAACAGATTACATGTTAGATTTAATCAATACAAACTTTATTTACTGGCCTTTGAAATGTGATTCTCCATTTTCCCCTGACACTTATGTAAAGACGCACTATCTGAAGGTTTGGGTTGTTATTGGTCTTCTTGCCCGCCACACTTTTCGTCTGCACAGCATGCTGTTGGTTTCTTTCTGCCACTTAGACCTCGTACCCGGTAGCAGGATTCCAGAATAGTGGCCGCTTAAATCCACCCACTGTAACACCCACTTCGTTACTGGGACAGGATGCGTGCCTGCTGAGTAATTGTAATAAAACACAGTGGGCAGCAGTCCCATAAAACTGCCTCTAAATATGGACATGTGACCAAAAGCAAAGGGTTGCAGAAGCTGCAGATCTCTGAATCCAAACTTCACAACTGATGCTCAGCACAAGCACCTCTCTGTTTCAGAAGCCTGGTTTGAGCTTGTGTAGCTCTTGTTTTTTTACTTTCCTCAAACGCCTCAAAATTATCTACAGTTCGATGTGAGTGGGATACAACTTGGCTGATGAGACCAAACTACATAAGAATATGGCTTGATTACAGTTTCATAAGCAAAGGTACAATGTGTTAATACATGGTGGAGACATGCTTGGGATTCACTGCTAAGAGCTGAGAACATCTAATTTACTTTGATATTTTAGTAGTTATAGATTTAATTAGTTTAGTTTCTTTAAGAAAACTTATTAATTTTATTTTGGGTATTTTTCTTCAACAACCGATTTTCAGGTTGCTGTGAGGTCTGACCTGCAGATTCTGATTCAGATGAATTCAGTCTTATTTTACCAAGCACTGTTTCTTATTTCTCATTAAGAGAACCCATGTGCTGCAGGTTCTTTCATACAACCAGCAGTTTTGAATCCAGCAGAAAATTAAGGGACCGCAAGATCCCCATTTCTTCTTTTCTTCTTTTGATTTTTAATAAACTCCCAAAAGTGCATCAGAAAGTCACTGTGTTATCAGATCAAATGACTTGCTGTCATTTGATCTGTTCATAAACTGAAAGTTGTAGCACTTCTTAGCTTGATGCATTTAATGAATGGAAGACAAAAATCAAATTCTCCGTATTTGACGTGCCGATCACTGACCAGTTCTAATCCCAGAAAGATTTGCCAATTAAAATATAGTCCCGACTGACATCACTTACTCTTAGATAGCGCTTTCAAAGATATACCTATTTGTGATAAAAAAAAAATATTCTTCACTCTTCTAGACTCAACATTTTCCATGTTGTACTGCTTCTTTTTTCCTCTTTCTCATATTTTTTCATCCTAAGTTCTTTTTAGATATTTAGATTCACTGGAGAAAATAAACATGAGAGTTCATCATGTAACTTGAGGCTCTTTGGAGAGCAATCAAAGTTGGTTTGTGGACAGAAAAATCTGTAAAATAAAGTCGGGCTGCTGAAAAGAGAAAAGGAAACATGAAAGCAAAAAGTTCTTTACAGAAAGTAACAAACAAACATGTTTGTCGATGTCTTTCAGATGCCTATGTTTTAAGTTCTATGATCTTATATTATTGCTTCTGCAGTAATAGATGACAACTGTAAAATCCCTGATTGAATTTGTCTGAGGTAAAATATGTCACTCATTTACATTACAGGTTTAAACCATTTCTAAAGCCCTTTGCTTGCATATATAACTTGATTTAATTGTTCTAGAGGTCTAGCTGCAAGCATTGGGTCATGTATTTCACAGCTGTGACTGTAGAGTAATATTAAGTAGGTATCTAAAATGATTTATTTCAATTTAAGTGTGTGCTTTTAATGGTCATCTTTCATTTATGCCGTTTGTGTAAATGACACAGACCGCAATCCACCTATCTTTGCCAGATACCTCAGAATTAGAGACGTCTTTTGAGAGTTTCTTCTTTCTTTCTGAGGAAGGACTGTAGCCACGGGGCAAATTCTTAGACATGGGGATTTCAAAGCCTTGTTTTTGGGTAGACACTTTCTGCATCTGGTGGATGGAATGAGGGTTTAAACCATTACTGCGATTAGAGCTGCCTCTCTATGATCTCTTGAGCTTGCTTACTGCTGTTAATAGCTGTTTTCTGTCTATTTCCTTCCATCTTTTTCTTTTTCACTTTCTCTCTCTCTCCCTCTCTCTCTCCGTGAATGATTTTTATGCTTTGCTAAAACATGTGGGGGCGTTGAGAGAGGATTTAAATGCAACGATCCCCCTCCTCTTTTTTCCTTTTTTTTTTTTTTTTGGTGAATCTTAGTGCTCTTCTCTGCAAGCCTCTGATGACGACAGGGCAGCTTTAAGCCTGGCAGTGCCCACGGCAGGCTGCCGTCTCAGCGCTGCCCACTCTCCTCTGTGTTGGCATACCGGAGAAAGCGAGGGTGGGGTTCCTCTCTAACAGACCCTGTCATACCCAGGAAAGCCTACGTGTCCACCCATGCAGGATTCCTGACAGGTCCTCTTGTCGGGGATGTTGGAGCAATCAGGAAAAGGATTTCATTTCTAGCAGGTGGTGGCCCTCAATCACCCCAGAGTCAATTTATCTCTGAAGGGCCTCCTTTTGCACCTTTTTGGGCCACCTTGGGTCAAAGAGTAAAAATATTTTCTATAATATCTGTCTAATTGCATATTCAGTGTCATCAAGTGGGTGTTTTTGGCTCTGATGGATTAAAGAGGCATGTTTGGCAGGAATTCAGAGAGTTTTTTTTTCTTTTCCTTAGCTAATGTTGCCCCTTTGTCGCTATAGCACAGTGTTAAGCTGACCCTGTATCCTGCTCCATTCAATGCTGGCCATGTTACTCTTTAATGCATGAAATTCATGGGAGCTTCTGAAGAGGAAAGAATTACAACCTGCTACCAGGACCACTGGCTTGATTAAACATGTTCATCGCTATGAAGCAATAAGCCTCCACTATATTCTCAGACAGGAAAACAATTATTTGCCTTTCATGAAGCCTCCAAGCGACGCACAGAGGTTCTCACTCAGTCTGTCACAGATCCCATAAAAAAATATATGTGCAAGCATTTTTTTTTTTATTTATAACCAGCATTTTTCTCACCTTTTTCATGCCTTCTCTCTCTCTTTTTTTTTTTTTTTATTTTTTTTTTTTACCATACTACTGCATATTCTACAGTCACAATATATTTTATTTGGTGAGTTGTAACATAATATTCTTTCTTCTTACCTTTTGTCCCTAGAGTGTAGGCAGCTACACTTCCACTTTGTGGAATTGTTGGCAAAATTAATAAATAAAAAATAACAACCGAACATACAATTGAAACATTTTGTATGAATGGGAAGATAAAGTGGAAAGGCTCAAGGAATGCTTCCTAAATCACACTAGTTAGTTTGATAACAACACTATGAAAATTAAAGATTGTGCACTTGCATGTTTATTGTTTAGTTGAACTAAGCTGCTACCATGCTCCCATTTTGTCTAGAAAAAAGGTTTAAAGTGAATGCATCAAGAGATAGTAAAATACATGGGTCATTTTTTCAGTTTTCTTATCATTATTTTTCCATCTTCTTTATCTATAACCTCACTATCAGGGGAATAATGAACAATTCCTTGTACAGACTGCCCCCTATTGATCAGATAAAAATAGATCAGCTAGTAGCGTTAGCCACACTGTGCGAGGTGATTCTTCATCAGTGCAGGTAGAGCATCTGCTTGTCATAGAACAACAATACTGTTATTATTGGGTCATTTCTTGAGCACTACTTGTGTTAATTTCATAGCTGTGGCACCTATGTGCAGTAAATATGGTAGCTCTAAGTTACTTTCCAACTTTTTCCATGTCATTTTTTGACATATCTAAAACTCAGAGGCTCAAGTGTTATTCACAAAAAACTGTATATTTTTATACACCAATTAATTACAAAGAAGTAAATTTTTCTGCCATTTATTAAAAAAGCAATACTTTTGTGAAAGAAACAATTCAATGGATGATAATCATACCATTCATCGATATGATTAAATCTACTTCCATGTGGAATTATAGACATGACGGTTCCTTTAATGAAAATATCACTTTAAACTGTGCTTCATGATTATTATTCAGTATCCACGCAAGCTCTCTCTTATCAGTTCATATACATTGACTGCATGAACTGTTTAAACAGAGATTCATAATCTGCATGAGAAGTGCTGCTCTGGATACTTAGACAAACACACAAGATTAAATTTCTATTTATATGAGCCACAGCATTCTTCAGTTTGGCAGAGAATCACTGTGAGATCTGGAGATGACTCTGTCGTACTTTGGCACAGCAAGAAGCCTGCACCTTTTCTTTAATGTTTTCAGCTTGGAGAAAGGAAAAATAGAAGTTTGCATTCAACTGCAGGGATTTATTTATTTTTTTGGGGTTTACTATAAATTTGACAACAATCTCCTGCTTTGCATAAGTAAAAAGTTAAAAGGCTATTTTAGATTTTATACTGAACAAACTACTTGTGTACTTATTTGATATCTATGCCTGCTTTCTTGTTTTTGGATGATTCATTACATGTTTAGTGTTTGTATTTGAAGAGTATTTTTAACAATACTCTGAGTCTCTGAGTTTCACTGTTTGGTTGTATTGGACTACATAACAATACAAAATATGCATTTCAGGATTTTTAAAGTGGTAAAATTCAACTTTATGCCTGTCTCATCCAAGGAACACCTTATGTTAAAATCAACACCGAAACTGAGAAGTGCTTCTACATAAAATAATGTTTTTTATTTTTTTTGTTTGTTTGTTTGTTTGTTTCTTTTAATTGTTGAGGTTAAACTCTGCTGAAGTTTACTGACAGGATTACTGAGGCACTTATGCTGAAAGCTGAGGTAACTGACTTTGCTGTCAGTTTCTTTTGTTTTAAAACTAAGTAATCTCAAAGTTATAAGTGATCAAGTGAAGTTTTCTTAAGAACCAGATGCTTGGCTTAGTGGCATTTTGCCCAAAATGTTTTGTGCTTCTCATTTATGGTCCGGCACAGGGTTTAGTTCCAGTTTTGTCCCAATCCTCTGATTCACCTTCTCTAAGAACAGCTTCAGGGCTTCTCATAATGCTTAGCTCTCTATAATGCCATCCCCCTTCATCTTTATTGTCTTAACTCTGCATGAAGAGACAGAGTTTAAGAAGAAAAAACAGGTTATTGCATGTTTGTTAGTGTGAAAGTAAAGCACATTTTAAATGACTTTAAATGTAGACCCTGTTGAGTTTTTCTTCTTTTTTTGAGTATGTTTTTCACCTTGGATGAAAAAGCTTAGTCCCTTTTCAGTTTGAATTATTTTTGTTTTATTATGTTTGATAAATATATTCATATTGATATTAAGAGGCAGCTTATGGGAGAAGAGATCATCTCCATTGATGTGTTAATTGATCTGAGGGAGATATAATGCTCCTTTCTTTGTTAGTTTCCTGATGCCGTAGTTTGGGAAATACCAAAAATGGTATGCAAATTATTTTTTAATCCCTTTACATTATTTGTTTCATTTCGCCCTGACGTTTCACACTCCATTTCTTGCACAGCAGGCTGACAGGCGGACACCCTCAGATTGCAAAGTTTTAGATTAAAAAACGGGTCCTCATTTGAAGCTACTCTTTTTTTTTGAATTCTCGACATTTGATACCTCAAAGTTTGTTTCTTTTTTTCTCTGTGTATTATCAACCAGGCTTCAAACAGAAGATTAACAGCAAGGGAAAAACATTGACCTGTACACTTAACGCTATAACATAAGCTAAAGCAGGATAAGACAGCTGAGTCTAAGCTGAGAGAGGAGATGAAATTGTGACCAGTGTTTTATGGGGGTTTTTTTCATTCTAGTTTTGTTGTCCCAAAGGTTGGTGTTTGAAATAATAAGGAAGAGGTGGGATGGTCTTAGATTGAAGAAGCTTAAAATGCAAAATCTCAAATAAGCCCAATTTTTTTGAGCCAATCACGTTGCGTTTTGGTGGGTTTGTGTTGATCGTCTCAACTGACTCACACGCCGCCCCTCCCCAAATAAAAACACTGGAGATTTACGTTCCTTTTCAAAAAATGTATCTAGACATTTATCCAGCTTAATCTTCTTAACATATTAAAGTGATTTGCTTCACCCTGAAGTGGCTGAACTTGAGCGCTCAACGCCCCTCATGGCACTAAGACCTGAGAGGCATTGTGGACACCTTCTGCTCGTGAATATGGAAAAGGTGGGCTTCAGTCAACCTGCTACTAAGCTGTGGAGCTATTGCTGTCCTCGCTGTGTGTCCATTTTACTTTTTTTTTGTTGTTCTGTTATTAGTCCAACTGTTGCACTCAGTCAGGGTTCTTAGGCACATGGCTGTGCCAGCGCTGCCCACACTCTGGTGTGGAGGTTTGGAGCTCTCAGCTTTAGAGCTGAACTGAAAGAGCTCTCTCACAGAGTAGGTGTTGGCATGATGCTTTGTTTCTTTCTGTGAATGTCATGAAAGGTATGGATAATGAGAAAACTGAAGCACAGTGATAGCACGATTTATCTGGGTGCCAACTTTGTGCTCGACTTCAGAATTTGGCATTTTCAGATAGACGATGTGCTTAACCTTTTCCTCAGTCCTGAGACAAATCTGAGAATCAGTTGTGACAGCTACAATGTGGTTTTATTTAAAACATCACTTCGCAAGCCGGGCAGCTAAAAGGTCCTGGTCAAACTTGAGTGCTGCAAATGTCCCTATTTGGCATTATGCTCTATGAATTTACCCCCGGGCATTAGTTTTGCCTGGTTTCATCAGCAGAGCTGTAGATTTACAGATGGAGACATTCATTGTAGCTGCTGTTGGTCACCATTTATAATAATTAACGGTGGTTAGTTTAACATCTGTCAATTTACTTTGGAGCTGATGGCTTCATGCAATCTGGGGGAACGAGAGGCATACAGAACCTTACAGAACCATTTGACCTTTGTCACATTTTTTCCTTTTACAGCCTCAAAATATAATGTATTTTTTCAGGATTTGATATGAACGACCAACAGAGACTACAACATCCTTTCATGGATGTTGAAACACAGCTTTATTAATAATGTTGCTGATGAATGGAAAGTGGGAGATTGTGTAGTTCTGCAGAAGTGATTGGTCCAGATTGTTCTTTTTTTTTTTTAATCAGTGTTTGATAACTGCTGGCTAGCAGTAACAGCGATTAGCAATCACCTGGTGGAACCATGCATCAGCTAGGCTTAATTTACAAATTACTTCTCTACAGGTCCTCCAGAGTTACCAATGGCCTCTTTGCTACTTCTATGAAAAATGCATTCTTTGCCCAGTCTGTCAACTTAGACAGACAGCAAACCCTAGTTAGATTTGTAGTTGTCCTCTCCTTATTTTGAGGATTACAGTGATCAATGAAATTAATAATGTTTGAATAAGTTACACTTTTTAAATTAGTGTTTGCTAAATTATTTAAAAACAATATATTATTTTCCTTCTATTCACAATTTTACAGTACATTGTTTTTTGTCTATCCCATTATATCCCAGTGAAGTACATGGAAGTCAATGGCTGTAACATGGTAAAATGTGACTTAAAAAAACATGGTTGTGGACAGATAAACGTTGCTAATTTCTAGAAATTATCTTTTTGTTCATCAAATTTTCTATCAATCCTCTTATCTTATTCCTAAGCCTGGTGGTTGGGCGCTAGGCCAGTCATTCATCCAGCGGCCCGTCCTGTTTTTCAATTAAAAAATGTTTAAAGTTGACAGGAAATTTGAAAATATCACTTGATAATTACCGGTATGTGTTTGAATAATACCTAAACAGCAACTGTAAAAATGCTAATATTTTAAGGAGACTTAAAAAAATAAACAATGCTTAGCCTGGTGGGGGCACAAGTAAAACCTGGTGGCCCACCAGGCTGATAATACACTGGGGGAAACCCTGTATGGTATGTTTTATTGCACAATGCTCCTGTTTTTATCTGTTTAGTTTTTCTATTGTCACATGAAACAGTGTGCTTTAGCTGGCTCACCTCCAGCTATTATTATTATTATTATTATTATTTTCTTTACATTACATGTGGCCACATAACCAGATGTGAACTTCATGCAGTTGAAATGTTTACAGATAATGAGTGCTCACACCTGTTTGCAGAAAAAATACTTGTTTTTCGTCATATGGTTAATGATTTGTTTATGTCAATGCACTAAAGAAAGTAATTAAATTAATTGTCTCAAGTAAAGATCTCTGTAAACATCCAGTCCACATATAGTCATTTACTGTGTTGGATTTAAAATGAACAAATAGATATTTTCATTTGTCTCTGTTTTGTATGCACTGCAGCACATTTTATAACCGTGTGCTGTTCCTGTTAGTTCACATAAAATGATGTGTAAGTGTTCTGCGCTCTCTTCTCTTATACAAACTGGCAGCTACTTGACCCCTAGTTACTGGGACTGAATGTCTGACAGGTGTGATAATCATACGCGAAGGGAGTCCATACAAAATGCTGTTGAACCCAGCAGAACTCCACACAGTCGAGCACTTCAAACAAACTATGAGTGCTTGCTGCTTTTTATACCACACAGAATAGAAGAAATTGATTGGAACTGGGAGGCTTAGCTTTGGGTTTCCTGAAACAATTTTTTCGTCAACAACTAGAGCTTAAATTTAGATCTTTTTTTCCCCCCCTGTTTTTGTATTTTTTTTATGTTTTTATTTGTTTGTCCAAATCCTATTGAGTGATGCTCCAGGTTTTTCCTTGAGTAGATAGTTGATATTATTGTGAGGTTGGAGAAAGGACTTTTTTTTCCTTGTGCGCAGGAATGTAGATTCCCCCCCCCCCCCACCCCATGAAATCCTAATTGTGCCTCGGAGGGCTGGTAGGGTATCTGTGCTCAGCTCTGCTCAACAGGATTTGTGTCTGTGTATGTTAGAGTATGTCTCTTAGCTTGAATACGGATATAACCCTTTCATCGCACAAGCTGCTGATTTTTCATATTTGCCAATAGGCTGATCCCGTGCATCTTTATGTGGAACACATTGAAAGTTTTTTTTTTTTTCTTCTCCTTGAAATATTTGATATTTCTTCAGATTTAATAGAGTTGTCTGAAGGATGAGCCATATTTGAAAAATCTATCTCGCTAGACCAAGTTTGGTCGATATTAAGTGATCAGATGGAGAATTTACAACAGGTCAAACGAGCATCTGTCCTTTCTCCTACTTGAATTATTGCTGTGCATTCATCTATGCAAATCCAGTATAAGATCCTCTCTGGCTGCAGCCGCATTGCCTCTGGCTTTGATCTGCACGAGTTATCCAGGTTGTTTGACCAAAAAAAGAAGGAAAAAAAAGAAAGAATTGCAACAACATCTATATGGAGACTATTTCTGTAGTCATTAATTGCTACTTGAAAAGGGATTGAGGATTAGCAGTCCTTTACTCTACTGTCACCTGTCTCTCCTCTCTTTGGTTGTTTTTTTTTTTTTTCCTTATTTCAGTATCCGTGCAAGTTGGCAAAAAAAAAATTAAAACAGGGTGATTTATTCAAATGAATCATCAACGCTGGAATTGATTCAATATGTGCCACATTCAGATGGGTGCTATATTATTCCCTAGGGGAGAGGCAAAGATGGAGCTGTGGAGCTGTTTTATTTGTGCTGTCTTGATCAGTGTGTCAGGCAGAGACGCTGAGCTTGTTCTCATTGAATGGACGAGCCCTTGAACCATAAACCTGTACCTCCTCTGATAACAGTTTTTGCATTGTGATGTAAGTGCCATTCTCTGTGATGTCCTCTCTGACAGCACTAAATATATCAACATGCACAAAATGATCTGTCAAAGGAATCGTTTTATTTCATCCTGTTCTCCAAACTAAGGATTTTTTTTGGAGCCGTGTTTGTATGCAATGCACCATTCTGTGGCTTCAAAGTAAAGCTCTGTATTGTTGATGTGTTTGTTCCTATTGTTCAGATTTATAGTTAAATGACTTTGCTGTGCTTTTGTCATTTATAACAACTATGAGCAATCTACAAGGACTTCAGTCTCATATAGAATCAATTCTAACTGGTTATTCAATCTGTATAATATAAGGAAAATATTTGGTCGTGATAATATTGCTAAAAATAACACATTTCATCTGAAGGTGAATTGATGTTAAGTTTGCCTTGGATGATTGAGAATCTACAGCAGCTTGAACTTTTTCAGGGAAAAGGAAACCACTTTCCCCCAAACCCCTGCGAGGTGTCAGTGTTCCTCTTTAGCAAACTACTTAATCCAAAGTTTCCTGTGAAATGGTGTTTGAGCATTGTGACAGCAGATGGGCTCTTTTTCTAGAACAAAATGCTGAGGAAAAACCTAAACTTTGACAACAGTCTTGTTTAATTCTCAGATGTAAACCAGGAGATTATTTTCATGGTTGAAAAAACCAAGTGTAATTTTGCAGAAAGGTTTGGGTTACAAACCACAAGGATCATCATGGTGCATCATCCCCTCATGACAACAGGAGAAAGTGCTGGTTGGGTCCAACCCCAACACTAGAATCAGCTGCTCATGGGATGTGCTGTACCTTCCTTTCTGTCACTTCGTCTTAGAGACACATCTGAACAGCACTGCTTCACTCGGGCCATGGTGGTCCCTTTCAGACAGACGGCGGACTCTCGTCCTCTGGGTTTAAAACTCTGGAGGTTTCTTTACTGTTAGTGCACACTCAAAACGTGTTGCTACTCGAAGAATAGCGCACATTAATGATGAGTGAATAACAAATAAAGAGCATCTTGTTATGCTAACACAACATAGTGTGGATAGTGTGTACAAAATATACTGTATCCCAGAATTAGATTATAGATAGATTATACTAGATTTTATGGGATCCTGCATCTTTGTGGAATAACAGCTTTATTAAACTTTTGGGTACTTTCTCTTCAACCCAAGCTGTCTAACGGGGAACGATTAACCAATTAAAAGTGGACTTTTGGATAAATTATAAGTTCCTTTATATTGACCAGCCAATGAGTAAAAGGGAGCATGAGGTTAGCCAATCACAAGAGTTCTTTCTTCTCTCCTCACAGATCTACAACTTCGGGAAATTATTTTCTGTTTAGACATAGACGGACATAGACATAGACAGAGTTTACTGTCATTCAATTGTACATTTAAAAACATACAAATTGAAAGAAATTTTGTCGCAAGGCTCCAATAACACTAAATAAATAAATAAGTAATGGTAAAAGTATTGATGTAAATATATATAATAGAAGAGTAAACTAAAGGCAGTTTACGCCTCATGCTGCATTTAAGACAGCATGAGGGATGAAGCTGTGTTAAACGTAAGCAACTTAAACGCTGTCTGTCAAGAGTTGTATTATTTTAAACAAATTTATTTTTCCTATTGGATAAAATCTTTTTCACTCTCATAATTTTGATGTAATGAACAATCAGTGACTAATTTTGATTTGTTTTAATTAAAAGAAAATAAAACGTTAAAACCCGTCATGATTTATTGTCCAATGCTCGAACTCTGAGGTCGTATATCCTTTAGTGCGATTTCTGCTTTTGGGACCTCTGACGTCTGAAATCACCACATCTTCCTAATCGCTTCTTGAATTACTCAGAACCCGTGATGACATGGCCCCGATTGTCAGACGGGTGGGCTGGTGACACTGGAACACAGACGGTGCTTGTCTGTTTGAAATATTCTTTTTCGAGCTTCCAAGCCCTGGGCTGTCCTCTCTCCCAGTCTCTCAACACCCAGCTTCGCCCACTGAAATAAGACTTCCATACTGGAAAATCCGGCCGTTCAACTGGCAGTCTGGACTGGGTTCAGCCCACACGACAGGGACCCACCACCATCGCCACCACTTCCCCCCCGCCCCCTTTAATAGGCACAAGAGTTTGCCACCCCATGTAGATGCCTTTTGGTCGGCTTCCATGGATGGCGTCAATAGCATCTTCCTACACAAAAGTGACTGAACGAAGGGCACACAAGAAAATGTGGGAATAATTTACACTTTCTCACTGTACTACCATCAGAAACCATAATTAATCATGATAGAAAAAAGGTGGAAGCCATCTTGGCTGGTGAAACACGCAGTGCCTGTGAACAGCCCTGACACCTTTAACAGCTCCATTGGCCAAATAGGAATGGGTGTCAGAGTGCTTACAACTAAGCTCCCTCCATGGCAGCATGTTTCCCTTCGTCTTCAGAATTGTGTCTGCTTCATGATGCTTTTCTGCGACAGCTCCGCAAAGTGCAACTGTCGCACTCCTTTATCTATTTTATCCGCACAATGTGAAATCATAGACAGTCTGTCGAAATAAGACCGAACGTTTTTTTTTTGTCTTTCACTCTTCAGTAGCTGCCAAAATAAAATGTGACAAACACAACTAGATTCGTTTCGCAGCACAAGTCGTTTTTAATCATTTCCTATGTAAACTTGATGTCTTCAAATGCACATTTGCTGAACTGAGTGGATATTTATTGACTTTGCATGCATCTACTACAAGCCTCTTAGAAACTTGTTTCCCAGATATGTTGCAGAAGAAGTGAGAATGTGCTCACACTTGAACTTTTACAGCCGTCTTGGTGGTAAAATAACAGAAAAATAGCAGATTTTTGACTCCTGGTGTGTGACATGGCTGACAGATTAATTATGGATATGAATCCAGAGCTGCAATTTGCCCTGTTTGACTTTGTTGTGTTCTCAGCAGTCAAACTATACGACAAAAATATTTCCATTTTGCTTCATTTAGCACAGACGGAGGCTCACTTTTCCGGCACCTGGCCACTTGCTACTTCGGTGTACCTGTTAGTGGTAGTTACTGTGTCTGAGCATGTGCATTTTGCAGAAATGCTTTCACGGTAGTGAGTAGGTGTATGTGTGTAAAGCCACCACTAGAAAGTGTTGAAAGCCTCAGCTAGCAAGATCGCATCCAGGGTGACTAATAAGCTTAACATGAGCACGGCTGTGTTCGCAAACATGGTGCGCTGAAAGACGTCTTCAATGTTGAGAGAAATGCAGAAACGATTCCTCAGGCTGCTACTAATTCCTTCACCCCCCTCAAGCTTCAATCAGACTGTGAACCATCTTTCTGTTTGCAGTGGATTTATTGCAGTTACAAACTACAGATCAGAAGTGCAAGACTTAAAAAACAAAGTTCAGGAGAGACTGCCTTTAACTGTTAAAGTTTATCGAGGAGCTGTGCTTTTTTTTTTTTTTTTTTGAAGGTTAGGGGCAAAATCGAATTTACTTTGAGTGGGAAAAATCGCAGTTGTACTGTGGGCCATGAAATGTATTCCATTGTCTCATCTTGCCTTCTGTCATGTGTTAATTTGATTAAAATACAGGATATTTGCATATTTCTGTGATCAAAAAGAAAACAAGATTATGCTATTATATAAACTTGTGTTTGCATTCTGCTCTGATTTCTCCTGAACTGCTGCCTCTTCATAGCTCACCTGGTCTTTCTGTTTGGCTACCAAGCAGAAATCTAGTAGCTGTGTGGCCCTGGAATACACAGTTGTATCCACACGTGACTTTCCTCTGACCATGTGGCTCCTCAAAGTGTGGATTTATAAGCCACTTCACACTCCATCCCTGTGTGGGAGGACGCTGCGTTTAAAAATAGGCAGGTTTGGAGGTAGTGAGCAGCGCACACTACCATCTAAAGCACTTGATACAAAGCACTGAACTATTGGTACACTCTATATATGTCATTACTTTGTGTCCTGTTGATCATCAATGATTAATTAGGGTCTGCAGCTGAGATTGATTGCTGTGAAATGTTTCCATTACCTTGCAAAAGTTTTCATACTCATTAAAGTTTGACCAATTACAACCACAAACTTACTTTTTATTTTGTGGGGATTTGTTCTGAAAAGTGTGGCTTGCATTTATATTAACCACCCTGAGTCAGTTATACTCATATAACTGAATGTGTATACATAAATAGTGTTATATGCGTATAACTTCGTATACGCATGTAATTGCATAATTACAATGCACTTGTTTGGGGGTATGGCTCTACAGTGGTGGACATTTAGGGACTTAAATCTGTCTATTCTTTACAAAGTAGTTCAACTCATTCAGATTAGATAGACATCAATCTTTAGGTTGTGCAACAGATTCAGGTTCAATTTATGTCTGGACATAAATAGGTCAATCCATTGTAACTAGTAAATTATCATCAATAATCTTATCTCACTCTGATGTTCTATTAGAAAACTTGTGGAGTTTACTTTGACATGACAGCCAGGCTAAGTATTGTCCCTAAATAAATATGACACTTTAAATTACGCAGTGGTTGATCAGTGCATACTAGGCCTTCTCCATCATAAATGAGTTTTATATCACACTGTTCATCACACTGTTTGACAGTTGAATTTTCTTGACAATACCATGTATTCACTCTGTGTGGTAAAATGCAGAAAACTGAGGTATTATCAATACTGCTAGTACTGAGCAGCAATAAGGTTCCTAAGGTGCTACAGATGAGTTGTGGGGGATGTGCTGTTATTAATGGCAATCAGGAACTTCACACCTGGAAGGTTGGTGACCTCTAGGTGAGTGCCACGGCCTCCCTGGATTCTCCGTCTCATCTCTATAGTCCTTTACTCTCTTCTCTGGATTCAATTACTGCTCCCAGGCTGACCTCTGACCCTCCTTTACCACGTTTAACCTCATCTTCTGACCCTAACAGTGTTAACAGTAGTAAACTTCCTCTGTGAACATCCATTTTTGTTTCACTCTCATTTGTCTCCTGCTTCTGAATCAACACATTTTGTCAACAATGTTTTGTTGGTTTATTTTGTATTATAGTTGACTGAGAAATTTAAAGTTACTGTAATACAAGTATATCTTATTTAATTAAGAAATTGACAAATTTATTTTAGTTATTGAATTGAGTAAGCAAAACTCGTTATATACTTTCACTGAGTGATGTACATAAAAGTGTTTTTTCCTGTTAATTTAAATGATTTAAATGTAAACAAAGTTCCTTAGAAGGTTTGAAAATTACATCAGACAAATAAAAGAGAAACTTACAGAAATGATACTCTACTTAAAGGGATCAATGAATAAGCCAGTTTTCTTGCTTAATTTATATATGAGCGCCTATTTGAAAAAAATCTGTTTCAACTTTTGAATTGAATTACTTGCAAAAATAAAATTTTCAATTATAGTTAAACTTTCCGAGATCAGACTGTTATCCTACAAAAACAGAAACTGTTGCTTATATTATCCTTCCTCAGACAAATCTACTTCTTTAGCTTTTGCTTCAAAGCTCCCATTTTTCTGTATTTGCAGATTGATCTTTCACCTCACTCTAAGCTGCAGTCGATGGTTGTTAAGCCATGGCCGTCTCTTAATCACAACACAGATACCTGTTAATTACCAAATGAGTTCAAGTATTTTTGCTACTTAAACAGGGATTTAGGATCAATGCATTGCTTTGCTCTGGTTTCAGCACTGAGAACAGTTGATCATCAAGTTGCACATGGTTTGTTCTGCAAACAATGGCTAACGCAGACGCAGGGTAAAACAATTGGCATATTAATGGACTTCTGCACAGATGACATAGTTTGGTGGTGGGTCATGGATAAAGCATGAACTTGTAAACTCACAGAGGGGCCTCTTCCTTCTCCCTCCCTCTCACTAACTCACCCTCATCCTTCGTAGTGTCATCAGTTTGCAGATCTTCTCTACGAGAGCAGTGATTAGCCATCTCTCTCATTCTCATCCCCAGCAGAGTTCACACAGAGGTAATCAAGTAGATTTTCATCCTTGGAGGCTCTGGTTTCCCCATGCCTTTGTTCTTTGGTGTCTCCTTTTCAGCAAAAGTCCTATCAGTTGGATTATATTATCATGGAGTATTGTAAATACATATTTTTTGATAAATTTCTTCCGGTCACATTTAAATTACTTCTTTAAGTGCTCTTAATGAAAGCAAGTCCTTTTTTTCTTTCTACCTCCAACCAGAGCCAGTGTTAGAGATTCCCAGTCTACTGCGGGGTTGATTTGAGCCGGCGGCGTCTGAGGTGTGGTCTTAGTGGACCGTTTTGCTGTGATCACAGCAGGCAGTGGGAGGTTAATCCCAAGAGAATGGAGGCTCAATCTTCCCCCGCCTCCAGTTTTTACCCTAGGCTCTCACATCCCCTGCTGCATAATGGCCCGGCAGAGTTCTGTGGTACCTGAACAGATTTCTATTCTGCTTCAGATTCTCTCATTATTATGACATTTAGCCATTTGGGAGCTGACCTCTAGCCTTTCTGTAAACATGTAAATTAAATCTGAGATGTGCAGCAAAGTGAACAAAGACGTTGGATATTCAGTCTCTTGGAAAAGTCTTCACTCCCAATTGAAATTGTGCACAATTGGTCCATTACAAGCACAGATATTACTATGTTTTGTGGAAATTTCATGCGATAGACCAACACAAGGTTATATCTAATTGTAAAGTAAAATGACTGAAGATTTGCAATGAGGTTTTCTTAAACAAGTGTCATTCTGAGAAGTGTGGCATTAATTTATATTCTGGCTCTTTTACTCTAATATCCCTAAAAAAATTTCAGTGCAACCACTTGCCTTCAGAAGTCACCTAATTAGTAATTAGAGTACACCTGTTGGTAACTTAGAGTGCAGCTGCTCTGTGTAAGCCTTAAAGATTTGTTAGTGAGCAAAAAATGGCTGTCCATCAAAACTGACAAGACAGGCAAGGGAACCACAAGACTGACGTTTTTGGAAAAGTGTGAATAAAAAATCCTTTCAGTTTATATTTTGTCCCAAATCATGTAGGGTCTACAAAGAGCACTGCTTTGTATACAAAAAACATATGTGGAGGAAAAATAGCACTACACATCAGCATGAAAATACCTTCCCCACTGTGAAGCCTGGTAGTGGTAGCATAGTGCTGTGGTGATGCTTCAGTAAGGACAGAGAAGCTGGTCAGACAGTTGATAGGATGGAATAAATATCGGGTGATCCTGGAAGAAAATAAAAGGTTTAACTATAGCGCTGATGTTCATCTATCAAGAATTGTTTTGATAAAAGTATATTTATATGTCAGAATGGCCCAGTCAAAGTCAAAACCTAAACCAGTGTTTTTGCAAAATGTTAATTCATGTGGACTGAATCCAAAAGCACTTACAATGTTTTATTTTGGAGAAAAAAAATCTAAAATTTTCTTCCCTCTTATTTGTGGTTGTGTTCAGACAAAATAAGTTTAAGGGATATGAATACCTTTACAAGACACTAAGTATTTAGGTGGAAACTAGAGTTAATCCTAAATACTGGATTTAAATAGCTCCAGCATAGGTTAATTTTACATAATCGTCAAGGTGAAAATCTTAATGAGTAACTTAATGATCCTGAGAGGAGTAAGACACCAAAACAAGCTCCAGATTTTAAGGGAAATTGTGTCCCTTCCAGGATGGAGCATTTTGATATACATTTAGTTTTCTCTAGCCCTGAGAAATTATTTCAGATGGCAGACTATGCATCTGTTTTTCCCTGGAGTCTTTCACACATATCTGTGTGTAATTAATGTGAATTTTGACAGATGGAGGGGAAAAAAAAATGTCCGCATAAGAGAGAAGGGTACATGCCACAATGTGTGAAGTGCAAGCTTGAAGAGAGCTTCTTGTATTATATTCGCTGTCCATGCCAGCTGGACTAGCAGCTAGAGAAATCTTACAGGTAGAAATTCAAGCTTTAAATATATGCGGAAATCACAGAAATTCAATGGCCACCATAAATAGGTTGGTGGGTTTTTTTTTCTCTTGTTACTGTTGGAAATTAATGTCAAACGCTTTTAATATTGTACTAAATTTAGATTCATAAAAATCTAAACACATCCTATATCATGTATCTGCATGCAGGGTAATTTTCATGAAATATCCAAGAAAGTGCAATTTTGTTCAATAGTAATTGTGACTGGAGGTCATTTTTAAGTTAAAAGCTTAATTTGCCTTTAAGGCTGTATGTGCGTGTGCTGTTGTTTGAAACCGTGCTATTTCTGAAAGCATCGGGGTCTGACTTAGATATTAGTATAACTACATTATCACACTTTTTTTTTTTTCGTGCCTGGTAGCAAACATGTAAAAATGAGGATTACAACTCTGGAGAAGGCAACAGGTCATGGTTGGTAAGCTGCCCGGGGGGGTCACTGATATAGAGTCACTTTTGACAGGCTGTGGAGGAGGCTCTATTGTTACTGGTGTGTCTGGATGTTACCTGCAGGCACTATCACTGAGACTACAGTATTATCCTATTATTAGGCTTAGTTGTTTACGCATATTACTGCTTGTCAGGTAGGCAGAGAATCCTTCTGAAAATGAGCATCTGCAGAAAAAATACATGACTACTTCTTTATCTCATTCAAGTACATCGGCTTAGGATAATTTTCTGAGGCCTGTAAGAATGTCTTCATAGGACAAAACAAACATAAATTTAAGATTTCTGTTTACAGGGAAGCATTTGATCCTTTGAAAATGTTTTACCACACCGCCAACAGTGTTATTTGGCAGTCGGCATTAGAACGTAAGAAAAGCTGCACCTGTTTTTTTATGTGTTCGTGCTGATATCATTCTGGTCTTCGCTTCAATTGAAAGTGCATATACTGTAAGAGGGACACTGTGTCGCTGTTTGTAGAGGAAGTGAACAAAATAAAAAAAGCCCATCATATGGTCTGGCAGATTTTGGGCACCAAACCAGGGATGACAAATGTGCTCTTGCAATAATTCAATCTGCTCTCATAATTCTCTAACTTTTAGGGACAGACAGAATGAAGATTTTTTTTTTTTCCGGCAATTAAGCCGCCAAATCATCGTCCAATAACTGTGATCAAGTGTTAGTTAAGATGCTTTTTCTCTCCATTGACAGATTGAGGGGTATAAAGATACTTGGTAAGTGGCAGAAAGTTACTGTGAATATGTTAACGAGACGATTCTGGTGTTGCGTCCAAAACGTTGTCATTTTGTTTATGTCACAGGAAGGATATTAAGTTTAAGTAATGACAGAAGGGACGGCGCTTGTTTGAGAAAAGAATAAGAAAATCAGCTACAGTTGATGTTCTTACATATCTCTCACTTTTAAAATAGGTTTTCATGTTTAGCCAATATTTTAGGCTTGACAGTTAAATTTGATAATGAAAGACAACAAAAGAAAAGTGGTAAATCTTACTTTGGGAGCTTGTTGGAGAGATGCACTGATCTTGCTTTTCCTGGCTGATATCGATTCTGAGATTTTTCTCTGAGGCCAATAAACACCTAACGGAGGGAATACAGTTCTGCACCTTGACAGAGGTGGCAGTTTTGAGGCGATAGGAACATGAAGCAATTACGAGTTTTTTCACATTTGTGCATCAAAACATTCACCCCTAACCTTTCATTATAAAACTCACAAAAGTAAATCAAAGTGCCTGTTTTCATAGACTAAAGATGGTGGAATTCCTTCATTTTGATACATTATTGTGAATCAGTTCCTCTGCTTTCTTTGATTGATTGATTGATTGGTGAATTTTAAACTTATTAAATAAAGTTAATGACACAAGAAGAAACTCAACAAATGAATCTTAAAACTGAATCAAAAAATAACTGTATCAGATGGAGAGCAAGAAGGTCTTAAAGTAATAAAAAAGTAAAGATTTTGAACAGCACACCTAAGCCAACTATTGGAAACGGTTTTGGAGCCAATGAAAACATGCCTGCCTGTGTTTAACAAGTAACAATGTGTATATGTTTGACTGTCTACATGTAGAAAAAGATGTACGTCCTGGTGATGGTTGATCCTGATGCTCCCAGACGCTCCCAGCACCCTGCTTACTGGAGGCACTGGTTGCTTGTGAACATAAAGGTACAGTAAGTCTCCCAGAACTTTTGCTCCTTCACCTCATTGGTTTTGCCGATGGTGATACAGGCAGCGCTTTTTATTGGATCAGAAAGTCATACGGTATCATTGAAATTGACAAAGTTGTGTTTGGTTGCTTTTTTTTTCTCTCAAGTGTGCATTTTCATAATCTCATGGTCTCATTTGGCACATCTCATGTTTACATCTGCATCAGGGCCGATCGTAAAGCCGAAAAATTATGAATGGTTTTTTAAGCTGAACTTGGTTACAAAAAAAACGGTGCCAAGTTTGAAAATGTTAATTTTTCATATCATGTATCTTGTGCAATAAATGCCTGTGACAAAAGTGTGGGAGTAAGTCTTTCTAAATGGCTGTGAAAGTTTGCAAGGCCCTGTCAGCAGCAATTTCCCTCTGCTGCGCGGTGCCTGGGACGTGTCAGTGCGAGCGTGTGAGACTGAGATTGGGGAGAGCAGCATGCGAGGCGCACACTTTTCCTCCCATAGTGCTCCAGTCCCTCAGCTCCCCCTTCAGTGGAGAGATCTTGGCAGAGTGTCCTCCCTTCATCTGTTCCCCCAGGCAGAGCAGCTCCCCCAATGATCCACACTTCTCCATATTTTACACCCCCGAAATGGGCACAGCTCCGATCCCCTTATTTCTCTTCGTATTTCACTCCTTTTTATCCATTCGCTTGTGTGTTTTCGCATTCTTGCATTCTAACGCCAAATGCATGTTGAGTTGTTGATTGCCTCAAATATTTTGAGGTTTGGAGACATTTTTTATAATCCCTTGGGAACTGGGAGATCAACCCAGTAGATTAGAAACTAGGGGTCTGAAAAGCAGGATCACAGAGCTGCTTCAGAGATGTATCGCTGCTCCCTTTAAATATTTTTATTTATTTAAAGACTTGGTTTTTAGACTGAGTGAGTGCCACATCGATTCAAAGATCCAAAAGTGTTGAATTTGCAAAGAGCTCATAACAGGTTTAAATTTTGCGTTTTTTGATTTGTAAAATTGCTCTTAGGAAATCATTTCTGCAGCCATGCTGGCAAGCGCATTAAAGATCTAGTGGTGTTTGTTTTTCTCTCACTAACTTATGTATGTTAACAATAAAATCCCAGGTAGGTGATAAAGTATGGATTCCCAGTATTTCACAAAAATATAAAGTTTTCAAAAAACACTGAAGGAAAACAAGAGGCTATTTCTCCTTTTTTTGAATTTGAGTTGATAATATCACAGGTAATATGGTAAATACTATGGTGCATGAGTGTGTGTATTTACATAAAATAGACGCATAACCCTCACTGTATGGTACATTAAATCAGATTAACCATATTAAGGCAGTTAGTATTATCAAAGTAATTCTGATTTGATAAATGTAAGAATAATAAAGATTGTCTTTTTTTTTTTACTTTAATTACATTTAGAACTTATTTTTTCCAATGTAGCTGGTAGAATCGCCTTTGACTTGGATCAAATATTTTTGAGCATGCTTCTACAAACTATCAGAAAT
Source organism: Gambusia affinis (assembly GCF_019740435.1). Taxonomy (NCBI): domain Eukaryota; kingdom Metazoa; phylum Chordata; class Actinopteri; order Cyprinodontiformes; family Poeciliidae; genus Gambusia; species Gambusia affinis. The sequence continues at coordinate 13,137,290 of NC_057870.1, forward strand.
GTAATGTTGGCCCTTCCCTTCTGGCGTCTCTGAGATAAATCTCAGGCCACACACTGTGTCAGCTCTGCTAATAAATAGTTGATAGTAACTCAGAGTTCTGAATTTATCGTCCTGATGCCACATTGCAACTGGCTTGGTTGTTTGCTTTAGGATGCTGTTTATTTGGAAAACTCATTTGAGCTAAAGTTAAGTGTGTCTCTCAAGGTTGAGATTGGAGTCCATTATTACACCTAGAGTTTGGGCCTGATCTCTTAGTTTAATACATCATAACGTATCATCTTCATAATTATGATAACTAATATTATTAACTGTTCTGACCTGAGCTATCTGGAACATTTAGATATTACTTAGGAGGGGTCCAAGATGTAACCTTGGGGTACCTCGAATGGGATTTTTGTCTGGTCTGATGAAAAGTTACAAAGAAGCACGAGTTCTTTAGACAAGACTCAAATGAGTAAAGCTCTTCACCTGAACGTTCGACCCAACTCTCCAGTTGCTTCAATAAAATGTCATGGTCAATAGTGTCAAATGCTTCACTGATTCAACAAAACCAACATTGTGCTGCTTTATTTATGTGGATGTCAATGAACACTTTGATGAGGGCAGTCTCCATCCTGTGGTGAGCACATTTATTTAAGTGTTGAAACACTTTTTGCCATCATTTTATTGATGAATTTAAGGTTTGAGATTGGTTTTGTAATTCTGTAAAATAAGTCTTATCAGTTAGTTCTTTCCTCATGTGATTTCATCAGAGGCTGAGTTGGAAACACCTTGTTGATGTAAAAATGTGGACTTGAAGAAAGCATGTTTCATTCCTGCATAAAGGTTGTTATTTTTAAAATAACAACCTTTCAATCTGACAAACAAGCCTCATTCGTTAAATTTAAACTTGTGTCTAACGTTGGTTTGGTCCATTTTATGTAAGCATAGTAGTTACTTCATTATTTACCAGATTTTAAGGACAGACTGCTACAGTGCTAAAAAAAAAAGGGAAACATAATTTCCACTTCATGAAATTTCACCTTTATTTTTTATTCTCAAGCCCGGTATATTCACCAGCTGTGAATAAACAAATATCTTTCAAGCCTTCAGATAGACGACGTTCTCTCAAGCAATTCAATTTCCTGTCACTTGTGTGGGTGTTGACCTGCTCTGCCCATGTTGGATTGGCCAATATGATGAGATGTTTTTCTGATTGTGACTGGTGGTTGGTCAGAAGGGTTAATGAGCCTTTTGAGTGAAGGCAGCTGTAGTGGGAGGTGTTTAATTGACCAGGGTGGCTAGGTGACACGATACAAACTCCATTTTGTTCCAAGTGTCAATCTGAATACGCTGGATTTTGTTTCAAGCTTAAGTCTTTTGAAATTGTGAATGAACACATACTTCAGCAAACTAATGAATACTGATTAAAGAATAATTAGTTCCGTCTTTTAAAGTGTATAGAGTGCTGGGCAATAATATTCTTGGCATGTTTGTTGATTTTAACTCTGAGGTCATGGTTTCAAATGTCAAATAGATCTGTGTTTACTTTTTCACAAGTCAAATAATATGAGCTGCAGCAGCCATATTCTCTTCATATATATTCATGGGTCCAGGGTCATATAACCTTGCCCTGGTTAGCAGATGTATCCATAATTACTGTGGCTTCTTTGGAGTTGTAAAGATAAAGATTTCCATAATTCAGCCGAAAGCGAGGTGAGGTCAGCCTGGACCGAGAAGCAAGCCGCAGCACATTTAAGCCGATTCCTCAGTTAAAGTCTCATTAGAGAAGAAAAAGAAACAAGGACACGCTGAAGTACCTCGTGTGTTGGTGCTTTGCTCGTTTCTGCTTCGAGTACGAACACAACACATGGCTCTTCACTTAACAAAGCAACTGTTGAGGATCTCCTTGCTGTATGTCAGCCATGCCAGAACTCTCTGGAGAGCATGGCTCGTAATATTTGAATATTTCTTGCCAGGTTCTGTACTGCTTAACCATAACATTATAGAAAATGTAGACATAAACATTGCTTCCTGACATAGGATGATTTAATGAGCAACTTTTAACCAAATAAGACCCTTTGAAATGGCGCTGCACAGTGGTGCAGTTGGTAGAGCTGTTGTCTTGCAGCAAGAAGGTCCTGGGTTCGATTCCCGGCCTGGGGTCTTTCTGCATGGAGTTTGCATGTTCTCCCTGTGCATGCGTGGGTTCCCTCCGGGTTCTCCGGCTTCCTCCCACAGTCCAAAAACATGACTGTCAGGTTAATTGGTTTCTCTAAATTCTCCCTAGGTGTGAGTGTGTGTGTGAATGGTTGTTTGTCCTGTATGTCTCTGTGTTGCCCTGCAACAGACTGGCGTCCTGTCCAGGGTGAACCCCGCCTCTCGCCCGGAACGAAGCCGGACATAGGCACCAGCAACCCTCCTGACCCCATTAGGGACAAGGGTGAACAGAAGATGGATGGATGGATGGATGGATGGATGGATGGATGGATGGATGGATGGATGGATGGAAGACCCTTTGAAAGGGCTGTTTTCTATACAATATTCTCATTCAACAATAAGCTTTTTTATTTATGTCTTATAGAATTTATATAAATCTTTCCTGTCAGCTTTTACATTGATTTGACAAAATAAGCAGGCTCATTGACATTGTAAGACGTCTTAATTTTATGTCCTATAAACGTATTGCATTTAAAGATGTACAAACAATATATCTAAACCTGTTATTTTGGGGGATTTATGGGTAAAAGGTGGTAATCAACAAAACATTTAATAAATCACATTATGCAAACTATTTATTTCAATGGGAGGAATTTGTTTTAAAACAATTCTAAAACATTATTAAAGGTTTAACATAGAAGTATAATTATTCATAATTTTGGGCAGTACAAGTCTAGTAAGTATTTATTTTATTTTATTTTTTTATTTTACCAACATGCGTCTTTGGACTGGACGTCATATTAATGGTCCAACCAGACTCCTGAGTTGAATCTGGCAGAAACAGTGGAGACATCTACAGATTGGGGTGATGGCAAAGAGACCTTCCAACCTCAAGGACTCAATTATTTTTTCTGGTAAATTCACAGAACAGTAAAACACTGTGGATGTGAGGTGGTTGCAACATGCAGCTGGTCTGAAAACAATACTCTGCTCACAGAAACAAAAAGAAAATCCGATATTTCTCGCACATAAAAGGAAAAATAAGATGTAAATGTTAAACCTACACCTTGCTTTTTGCCATTTCTGCAGCTGTCTTCATCACTTGTTGCCTTGTCTAAGCTGCTTGTTGTAGGTCACAAATACCAGCATCAGCACATCTTTACAAGCATGCAGAATAACAATGCAGAAGTTATAAACAATAAACAATCATAATTTTATGTTTATATCAACTGTCAAGTCTTTTATCACATCTTTAGTTTGGTCTGCCAAGAACAATTTATTCCACCAATTAAGTGCAAACTGTGTGGCTGGATGTCTTGTCTTCTCTCACCAGCTGTCCACTTGCTTTTAGAATAACATTATTAGATGATGGATATGCATTTTCAATGCAGCTGCCTGTTATGATTGACCCTCTCAGCTACAAAAACAGTCATTTAGAATATTCTTCAACACGCACCCGCGTTTTCACATGAATTATGGACAATTACCAAAATAAGCGCACAACAGATTGTTGTCTTGCTCTCTGAGTCAAATTCCAGATTGTGAGCCTCTCCCTCTTTCTCTCTGCTCTCCTGGAGTCTAAATCAATACAGATGTTCTGGTGAGGACTTGCAGTAATAATTACTGTAACAAGCAAATCATTTGGATCCGAATGGAGTCAGTTTATATAAACATAACACCAGGAAATACTTCTTCTCCTTAATGCAGTAGTAAAATTGTCTTCTGTGCTCTTAAGAATTTTTTATTCTTAAGAATAAAAACTATGTTCACTGCTGCTACATAGTGTCAGGTTTTACTTATGTGTAACCTAAGACGCCCCTTGCTTAAAGGTGTGTCACTGCAAAAGTAATCTTTCTTAGAATGTTTTCTTTGTGAACACAAAATTGAAGGTCAAAGGTTTTGCTTGTTGTTTATACAATTCGGTATCTCCTAATCAGTTCCAGATAAGGTCACTTTAAGTTCTGTTTACTCAGTATATTGTGTGATCTTTAGGTCCCCCAATACAATCTATCAATGGGAAGCAATCATATGATTATTGAAAGCCAGATGGACATCTGATTATTATAGTGCACGGGGGGATATGCATGCTTTAACATCCTCCTCTATTGTTGCAGCTCCCAAAAGAGGAAGGAGCCTGTGTTCTTCTGCAGCTCAAGCAAACACTAACAGTGGAGTATTGTGACGGTATTAGACCAGCTGGCTTTGTGTTTGTGAATTCTGCGGCCTGCAGAGATCATCTGCTCCACACCTCAACATGTCCTTTAACTGCTAACTATTAGACGTGTAACCTCTTTACAGCTTTTAATTTGGTGCTAAACTCTTGAAATGATAACACTTTGGTTGTTTTGTCTCTTATTTTTAATATACACCGTTTGGTGATGAGGACAAAAGCTCTCATCCATCCCAAAAAAAACAACAATAAAACTCCACTTTTTTAGTGTGATTAATAATTCCAATGTGTCAGATTTTGCTTAGCACCAGAACTCTAGAACTGCATTTATTTTATTTATATAATGACTTATTTTATTTATTGTATGTTGAAAAATAAATAGGTAAAATGTGGCCATCATACACCTTTGAGCATGGCATTTTCTTACACTTTGAAGACACTTTAAGATTTTTTTTTTAAAGTCTAAGTAACATCATTACCATCTTTGGAGCATAAAATGATTTGATTACATTTTGGATGTTTGCAGTAGCCCTCGAATTTGTTTTTGCGAAACACCCCATACGTTTTTGCATTGCTCTTTTTCTCTGTAACCGTACCTACTGTTCATGTAATGATTTAAGTGTTAATTTTTCTGACAGACAGCTGCCCCCATATGGAAGCCAAAAACAGTCTCCCAGAGGCCAGTCGAACCACCGCTAGCTGCACTGTGAGAACAAAGAAGCAATAGTATTATTCATAATTAAACTCTTATTGTGTGCTCCGCTGAACATTTCCATTCTTCTGCCTCTCTCCTGCTCACTCTCGTTCCCCCCTTCTAAATACTTTGCACCTCGTGGTGGGAACATCTGTCTGGCGTCAGAGTGGAGCCGGCTGTGCAGATTGGAGCAGGTAGAGGAGCACATTGTAGCCCGGCTAATGATGAGAGTGTCTGCCCTCTCTCTTGGAGGAGACGCAAGCTGCTGCTTCACGCTCGCTCACTCCACTCATACGCCCAGGGAAACAGATTTCCAAACATATGCAGTATGTTTTTAATCCAGTTGAGCACTTCAATCCCCAGCAAACACAAATAACCTTACGGGACATCCATATCTTATGACAAGGGGGTGGGCGCAAAGCAAGTGAACAGTTTTTCTTTTTAATGTGATTTTTTTTTTTTTTTCTTCTCCATCCCAAAGTTGCCAAACATGCTCTTAACCCAGGTTAACAGTTTGGTTGTTTATGGTTTCAGAAACTTTTACACAGAACTGCCTCCTTGCTTCACATCATGTGATGCAACTTTATCAAATCTAAACTCCACTCACTGCACCTGTTGCTGTCCTTTGTTTAAATGTAAAGCTAGAGAATGAGCACGTTTTACAAACAGATTGTTGTGATTAGCATACATGCAAATTAAATCTGTTTATCTGATTAGTGAAATGTTGTTTTGTTTTTTTAAATGTACAGTACTTCGCAAAAGTATTCATACCCCTTGACCTTTAAGTTTTGTCATATTACAGCACCAAACTTCCCCAAAGTGTTTCTGTTGGATGTTATGTGATAGACCACCCTTACAAAAAAATCCCATGAAAATCACATGTGATTCACACATTTCCACATGTGATTCACACATTTCCTCATGTGATCACATGTGATCACATATGATTTTCACGTGAAAATCACACCAAAAAATCACGTTTTCACATGTGATCACATGTGGAAATGTGTGATTCACATGTGAATCACATGTGATTTTACCACAAAACGTTCCAAAATCACACGTATTCATGTGCTTTTACATGTGATTCACATCATTCACATGTAAAATTTGTGTGAACCACATGTGATTTTCATGGGATTTTTTTGTAACAGTAACACACGGTTTTCCTTTCTTTTTACAAATAAGAATTATAGCATACATCTATAGTCACCCCCCCCCCCCTTCATTTTAATACCCATAAATTAATCCAGTAAATCTAATTATCCACAGAGGATAATAAAAAGTGTTGATCTGTACGTTGAGCTGTGTGCGATTAAATCTCAGTTCTGTAAAAGTAAGATAAGATAAGATGAGATAAGATAAGATAAGATAAGATAAGATAAGATAAGATAAGATAAGATAAGATAAGATAAGATAAGATAAGATGTGTGTATGCCATACCTCCCACTATAAACTCTGGTGGTGGCAGCATCATGTCGTGAAGGTGCTTTCCCCTCAGCAGGAACAAGGACATTGGTTGGAGTTGAAGATGAACGGAGCTAAATATGGACCAATAAAGGAAGAAGCCCTGTTGGCTATAAAAGACCAAAGACTGTGGGGGAAGTTTCCCTTAAAGCAGAACAGCTTTAGATAAAATAGCTTAGATAAAACCATATTCTGGTGTTAGAAAGACTCAGCTAAAATCCAGATGTAAATCCAACTAACAATCATTGAATGAATTAACAATTCATTGACAAATTAATTATGAATAAAAATACATATCAATCAGCAGAACATTATGCTTACAGGTATAAAAGTTTGTTCTACAAAGTCTTGACGATGGGGGCTGACTATAGATGCATACAATGCTTTTCAAAATATGTTTTAAAAACATTTCAAAACCATAAACGAATTTGTTCCCATGTCGTAACTATGATTTCATTTGGTTTTTCTCATGAATCCCCTGAAAAATAGTCTGAAATCTGTGCATGTAATATGGCAAAATGCAAACTATGCACTTAAGGCACTGTGTTTGCAGCCCAAATGTTAAACTGTAAGCTTTCAAAGTGTAAAAACTTTGATGTTATGGCCTATATCAAATTGGCTGTCACAAAATTTAAAAGCAAGTACTGTTTCCTTTTTTAACAATCAGAACCCTCCCTTGTTGCAAGTCAACAATGGTCCTTAACACTAAAGCGCAGCTGGAGGTGCTTAACATTTGGAGCATGTGCTCATCCTGTCAACTGCAGCCAGATAGATGTCAGAGGTGGTGCTACATGGAGTTCAGCTTTGGGAAGTCATTCTTCACTAAACCTCATCAGATTTACCTCACAGCTGTTGATGCACTAATGCTTGTTCACTCCGGCCTTTTTTTAGTTCTACACATCTGTCTATGTTTGAATATACTTGCATCTAAGTTTTGGGGGGTTTTTTCTTTAATTTTTATGATGACAGCTCAAGGCTTTCTGGCACTTCTTGTTACGTTCCGACATGTGGGCCCCTACCCTGACCCCCATCAACTCCGTGGACAAACCTCTTCTAACATTATCGAGCTATCGCCGCTTATTAACAAACAGGTTCTTCTTCAGTGTGGGCTGCTGCTCTCACTGTTCTCTGCCACCTAAAGGGAGAATTACATAAGAATCCTCCGCTCAGTTGTCAGCTCCATCCCCCGTCCATATACTACAAACGCAAGCACACGCACACACACATTTACACACACGCACACACTGCGCTGTACAGTAGCTGATAACCTCCCAAGCCTTTTGCCATCTCGGTAAAAACTGACCTCCCCGCTTTGGCTGCTGTGGTGAGATGATTGAAGAGGTTTCACTGCACAGAGAACACGAGCTTCTGTGGTTTACAATTAAAATAGGGAATGCTGATCAGATTTTTCTGGCAAAGAAACAATCACACATAAATTACAGTTTTTACATAAAGCCTGATGGTGTGTTTGAGGAATCTATATTCCTGTTGATGCTCCTGTTTGATGTAAGACTTTTTCCTAAGGAAAAGCCTACCGTAGTTATTGCATTTAAAGATTTGGTTTACTGTGCGTCATTTATTTCCAGCCCGGGTATACAGAATAACGATTACATTCCAAGAAAACAAGGACAACCTGGAAAGCCCTCTCTGATCCAGTCTGTCACACTAAAGCCTAGTAGGGGGGGGGGGGGGGGGAGCACGTTGGACCTTATCCATGTAAAGAGCAGTTTAAAAAAGCTTGCTCTGTACACATAAAGGCACTTCTTTTAATATGTGCCCCCTTTCTTCACACCCACGGCCATTGTGTATAAAATCCTGTTTTTCCTGAAAAGATTTCTAGTCGCAGCCGCAGACAATGTTCCCCCACACAAGCTGTCGTCTTTGTCATACCCCCCTCCCCTCCACTTCAGTCAGGAAAACAGGATCTTTGGCAGTCGGCCCCATGTGCAAATTTTTGGTGTGTTTGGAGGGTACAGGTGGAGGGGGCAGTGGGCTGGAAGGGGAAAGGAGGGGGATGTTGATGGAGTTAGCCTACCTGTTCCTCCTGTACAGTGGTCAACTTTGAGTGATGTGCTGGAAGGTGTGGGCACAGGAACTGGAATGGGGTAGTAAGGGGCGGGTAAATGAACAAATGTCAGGGTTAGTGGGGGGCTGCCGGGGCTGCGCCTTTGGAATACGCTTCCTCTTCGGGGTGTCTGCTGATACGGTGCGGCGAAGGGGATTGAGTCATGCTGATAAAAACAACTCACTAACAATTATGCTCACCTAAAATAGCCCTTGCTTAAGTATACAGCAAATCTTGCCAGTTAATTGTACACAAAACAAAGAGTTGACAAAAGACCTCCTGAAGCCAACATATTTTCCTGTATTTTGGCATGCTAATTTAGTGTGACAGCCATGAATGCAAAGTTGACAGATATTATGGTGGCCTGTCTAACTTCATGTTCAGATTATGACTGGATTCTAAAACTATTACTAAAGTAGAGCAAGTACAAAAATGCAGCTGAGGCTGAGTTGCGTGTTTAGAAAGTGCCTAAACAGCTCAAATTGTGTATAATGAAATAAAAAACACTCTCACTTTAGAAACAATCGCTGCATTTATCTGCTAATGTAATTTGGTTCTGTGTGCATTGCTGTAAGAACACCAAGGTTTTTGATATGGATACAAATCAAACAACAATGCTTGGCTTAGTGTTAGCATTATTAAATAATGTGCCCATTTCTTTGAATGCTACAAGTGTGTAACAATAACTCACACTGAACAATAGATGTTGCAATTCTTTGCACATTACAATCCGTATTTGCAAGGGATTTGGTGATAAAGTTCCTATTATTCCTTGGAACAGTTTGAAGTGACAAAAAAAAAACCTTTCACCATAAAGAAAGCATCTCATCCACGTTAGGCTTTCATAATTTAAGTAACATCGGAACATTTCGTCTAAATAATTCTCCGGATTTGTTCAACTTGTGCTTATTGATATACTCTCGGACTCACAACCAAAAAAAAAAAAAGGACCTCTGATCCTTGCTATTGACCATCATCATAGCCGAGAGGTTTGTTGCAATGCTGTATTTTTATGCTACACTTGGTGAGAAACCTGTTTACATTCCAGGGTGCTGTATAGTTCACTGCTCTCCGCGGCTCAGTCAGATTCCAAAGCGCTGTATAGATTTCTTTCAGCTGATGAAATTAAAAAGACAGTAGTTTGTGTGTGTGGTGTGCCTTCCAGCAACGTGATTTGCCTGCGAGTTCACGATACGGGTTGAGAGGGGAGTTCCTTTGGGGGGGATTAAATAGCTCCCTCTCTTCGTTCCCTCCTCCCCTGCCCTCCATACTTGCAGAACACAAACAGCTCGCAGGGCTGTGCAGTACTTGTACAACATGTTTGCCACAGTGCTGCTCACAGGTAACAATAAGCTGAGGTCAGAGGTTAAGAGGGATTGTGGAGCGCGGATTGTTGTGTGTTCCTGTGGCGAGCACGGTGCACACACAGGCATGGGAAGCAGTGCCCGGCCGTGTAGCTGGGATAAAGTGAGGGTGAGAGACAGGGAGCTAAGTTGTCTTTAAGGGTTTATCATCCAGAACAAGACCAACTCTGGTTACATGAAGATATGTTTTTGGTCTGTGCACTGTAATGCTTGACTTCTTTTCCCTGCAAGTATAGAGGGTTACATCTATTGAAGAACACGGATTACGGATTACCACTTAATATACCTGGTCAGTGATTTAACCAGCCCTCTTAAAAATGTGAAGATTGTTAAAAAAACAACTTGAATTTAAAAGCTGAACACACATCTCTTATCATATCAACACTTTTTATGCACACGCTAAACATCAGCTGTGGTGTTTCTGATCTACTGGTTTCAGGTACTTAAAACTGAGGTCAAAATATCTTTTTTGCTGTTGTTGCTAATACCAACATATTTATAAATCTCAGCAGCCAAAATTCAACCAAAAATTATTTCTATTTTACAAGGAGGATCATATCTGTTGAGACATTTCAGGCGACATGTATTATGTTCCCAGATTTTCTCTGCCTCACACACACAGAGATTAATTTCCAAATACAGCAGAATACATCAGAGCTTCTTGTTGCTAGACCTGCTGCCTGGCAGGGCTTGTTTCTCCCTGAGCCACAGCCAATTAAAGGTTTGCTATTACAGTACCTAGCAGAAATTTTTATATCTCTTGGACTTTTCACATTTAAGCATATTACCACAAAATACTCCAATGTGTTTTATTGGGATGTTATGTAATGGACCGACAGAAACTAGCGCATAATTATGAAGTCACAGGTAAAGGGATTTTAAAGTGAGGAAATGGTCAGAATACTTACTTGGCTAATGATAGTGCACACAGTGTAACTCCCATTAGACGTTACTCAATATGTGTGAAATGTAATGTCAGTATAAACCCAGCTGTTCTGTGAAGGCCTCAGGGGTTTGTTGAAAAACAGTAAGGAGCAAACAGCTTTATGAAGACTTATTACCAAATCAGATAGGTCATGAATAATGTTATGGAGAACTTAAGGGAGGATCACAATATAAAAAATAAAACAAATTCAATCTGTTCTCTAACTGAGCAAAATGGCCCTGTTGGGGCAATAATATATTTACTCTATTCACTATATGTCATGGAGCATTTTTCTGGGGTCTTTTGAATCTGCCATTAAAAATAGAAATAGTATGGCTCAGCTGCAAACCTGGAGGAACAGGGAAGCTGGTCACTGCTGACGGGAAGATGGATGGAGCTAAATACAGAGCAATCCTGAGAGCAAACCTGTTAGACGCTGCAAAAGACTGGAAACTGGGATGGAGTTTCACCTTCCAGCTAGAAGACACTAAACATGCAGCCACGGCTACAATGGATCACACCATATTCGTATCTTAGTGGCCCAGTCAAAGTCTCAGAATCTAAATGAAATGGAGAATCTGGAGCATAACTTAAAAATCCGCTGCATAAATGTGGTAAAAAGAATTGAAATTTTGATATAATTGTTAAATATAAAAATATTTTGCAGCATCATCAATGTAACTATAAAGTACTAATTTATAGGGATTTTACTACATATTTTGTTACTCTATTAAACCATTTATTATTCAAATATTTAGTCCTTGGGATAGATAGAAAGTCAGTTGCCAAGATCAGGGTTATGTACTCACACTTTTTTTGTTGCAAAGAAAAGATGTACTGCTCTGTTCAGAGCAAATAGTGAGGAAGTGAGAAAATGCATTAATTGCATACCTGAACAGCTTGTCTAACATAAAGAACAAAAAAGGTTTTTTTTATTAATTTCTTGTTTTCCAGGTGCAGCATTTATGCACAGAGGTCATAAAAATAATCAACTCTTACATATTAAAACTGCAATAGCTGAATGATTACCTCATCTGGGGATGCATTCATAAAATGATTAAAGGTTTGTTCCCTAGAAATTTGGAGGAGTAAAAGACATTGTTGTAAACAGTCGGCTTCATGAAAGTTTCTGAGCCCAGATTTTTGCTTCTGTCATTTTGCACAATGTATTTAAGGGTGGTCAAGTCCCTGACACTTTGACTGAATGTGTCAGGGATTCAGCCACGTTTCGCTTAGCTCAGTTGGTAAATGTGGAAACTGCTGACGGAGTTGCATGTTATTCACTCCAGCTGATAGTACTTAATGCATTTTGTGACCTGTTAAAATGAAATCCAGACCAGTGGTGCATAAATTGGGAAGCTAAAATATGTAGATTTCAAAGTAACGCTTTTTGAAACATCCAACATTCCTGCAAATGTATTCAGAACAAAAGCATACGTTTCATAACACAAATCAAGTTACTGTGCATTTCTGCACAGTATATGTTCCCTAAAAGTAGGAATTAATAATGAAGATGCTTTTTGGCCTGAAATTGCTATTCAAACAATTATGTACTTAGTTTCTTCCAACAAATGCATTCCACGTTATTGTTTTGCCTCATAGCAAAGCACCTAAAAGACTAAAACCTTTCATTCCAGCAAAGGCCGCTATTGGTCACCGTCAATAAAAGCATAAAAGCATTTATTTCCCACGTTTGTCAAATTAACAGCATACTCCATCTCCCATAGGACTTGTAAGGTTCATTAACCTTTCTGTGAAGTGGGACAGGTTTCCAGCAGTTACTATAACCTTTGTCTCCCTGCTGCCTCAATTATAATAGAAGAATTAAACATCCAACGATTCAAAACAGTAATTCTGCCTCTTAAATCCCTTTGTACCGGCTCTCAGTTGTTAATGACTAAAGACACTGAATGAACTATAGAGTTATCAGCAGATGTAACTGGACTGGAGCGAATCGAATAGCTACACTTAACAGCAAGGTTGGTGCCTGTATCTGTGCAGTTTTTGTTTAAAGACCAAACTGGTTATTCTGTTATTTTTAGGAAATGTTGCTTTTGTTTTGGATGATTAACGTACATCTACATCATACTGCCAAAGAGTATTTTCTCACTTGCCTCCACACACGTGTAATTGTGTTTGAGTTGAGTGATATCCCAAACTTAATCCAAAGGGTTGTGTGCGATATTGGTCCAGTTATGCAGATTTACAAGATTGGACTCTTTTGGATTAGATATCCACACCGTTTAGGGGTGCATTTAAGGCCATTTTTTAGAAGCCCATTTGCGTGGCAAGACACTGATGCTGGAGGAGAAGGGCTGACTTAGTGTTATTTTGCATTACAGCTATTTTGCTTTGTATAATGGTGTGCTGTCATGTTGGAATAGAAAAGAGTTATCCTAAATAGTTCCCACGGAGTTAGGAGCATGAAGTAGTCTTAATTAAAACAAAATCTCAAGCACGTAACATACCAGTAAGCACATTTCAAATCATCATCACAATAAGGAAAGAGTATTTCACCACTGCACACCTTGTCAAGACATAGTAGACCACCTGAACTTACATGGCTGGCAAAGAGAGCATCAAGCAGCCAAAGAGGCCCATGGTAAACTGCTTGTATGACTCTGTTGGCAGAAATTTATGTTGTGTATTCCACAAATCTGTCCTTACTGAAAAGTGGCTTGAAGGATACCACTTAAACTTTGCCACAAGCCACACAAGGGATACAGCAAACATGTGGAAGAAAGTGCTCAGGTCAGACGAAGTCAAAACTGAACTTGCCTGTGGTTGTGGCACCATCACACTGAACCTTTTGGCCATGTGCAAAACGCTACGTAAGGAGGAAAACCAATACTGACACTTATAAGCAAACAGCTCTGTGAGTCACATATGGTGGTGGCAGCATTATGTTGTGGGGCCTTGGTTAAGCTTCAGAGTGTATTGATGTGATGGAAAAGCTCAATAAAAAGATTGAATCCATGTAAAGTTGAAAATCTTTCACAACACTTAAGAATTGAAATCTGTGGTTGTAACATGACAAAATGTGACAAAGTTATAAAAAAGGTTTGAATACTTTTGTGAGCCACTGTATTAAATAAATATACAGTGGTTCGTTAGTTAGTTCCAAAAGTCAGGATCTTTCACAAAAGGATTCGACAACAACACCATCCTTTCAAAGTCAAGGGAACAGACTCACCTTGAAACACTTAAGTGCTCAATTACACGCCTGTTGATTCCCTTTAATTTCTTAATAATTAGATTAATTGAGTAGGCAAAGAGTTCGTTCTCTTGTCCACCTACTCCTTCCACGTCCTCCTCTCCCGCTCTCCTTCCTCTACGTCATGCACACACCCACAAGATATTGATGCTCATTTACTTTGTGTCAATGTTCACACCTCACATTATTTTAATTCTGTCACGACAGTTTAATGAGCTTAAACTTCCTCTTCTGCCCCCTCACATCTCTTTGTTAATCAAAATCTAGCATGTTTGTACACACCATCTTATTTTCAATCTCTGTGGATTTCTCGTCTTGCAGGCAGAAACCTCTGTAGCCATGGTAAAGATGCGTGTGTGCGTGCGTGTGTGTGCGCTGCAACGACGACATACTCAGGCAGGGATTTTCCACTGCCACCCCCGTTAGTGGGAAGCCCTATTTGGGGACATGTCAGCGCCTTGTTTGCTTGTTGTGCTGATGAAGCTGGGGGTGGGGCGAGTGGGCAGCCTTGTTCAGGTTCCAGGATTCCCTTCAAATGAGTCAGCCAGCCCCCTCTCAAACAGACTGTTACCTTGGGAACTCAGGCTTGGGCTTCCCTCAACAGTACTAAAGTACAGACTCATCAGCACCCATACTCCCTTACACACGCACATGCACACACTCTAAAAGGACCAGCACCTAAGTTAGATAAAAATTAGCTTAGTAGGTTGCTCTCACTTTGGTTATTTCTCTGCCCTGTTGGGTCCAATCTGCTCTCTGAGAATGAGATGGCCAAACCAGCTCAAAGTCTTTGTTACGGTGTGTTGCATGAATGTTAATTAGTCTGAATACATGGTTGAGATAATGAGTCTGGTGGCTACTTTCTTAAGTGAGTGATTCCAGTGATAGTATCCCTTCCTGCTGATTAGCACGACCAAAGGATTGTGGGTTTGGTGTGTCAAGTGATTTCAGTGATGACTGGAGAGTTAATAACTGGACTGTTTATGTTTCCAACTTGGGTTCATTACCAAAGCCAAATGAGTTTCTGTTGTGAACCCATTAGTCTAGCAGGCTATTGTTAAGTGGGTTAATTTGTTGATCCATTGAAGCAAATCAAGGGTGACTTCCCCCACCGATTTTCTCTCCCTCCTGTTCGGACCATTTTACCGCGCCCCGCTGATCTCGCATAGAGTTCTCTGTCCTACTTAGATGGGTAGATCCTTCAGAGCCGTTTCAGGGATTTAAAAATGGATGAAGTTTGTGAGAAAAATCTAGGAGCGATGTACTGTTCAAAATGCATTCAGAGTCATAGAATGCAGATATATCAATAATCAGCAAATCTATATAATAATTAGGAAGGTATGGAGGAGCACAACTACTTAGTCTTTTATAGGCTAACATTGGGATTTTGAAATTCATTATGTGATTCAAAAAGGAACCAATGAAGGGACAATGGGATCAGGAAGATGTGCTCATGTCTGTGTAACAAGTAAAAGACAGGGAGCTTTGACAGTTCTGCCTCCGTCTTTCCATTTTCAGACATGCAATAGAACAGACCTCTGTGTGATGTTCAAAGCTTGGAATATTGTGTTAGAAACTAACCCTGCTTTAGCTTTATACACAACTTTCTCCCTTTCCTGCCTGCTGTGTTTCTTGGTCTTCATGCTGCTGTTTGTAACTAACGTTCTCTAATGGCCCTTTCCACTGGCTCTACTTTGGCTGCTCCGCTCCACCCAGCTTCGCTCCGCTCTTCTTGGAAGTTGTGTTTCCACGAACCCTATAACGCATGCAGCTGTGCTTCACATAATTGTGCTTCACAACTGTGCAACATGAGTCGTCATTTTTCTGAGACAACAGAAGAAGAGGGAACTGTTGCTGTTGCTGTTGCTGTTGGGATTGTTCTGAGATTTCAAATGCTGCGGATGCCGTGGATGTGGCAGGAAGAAGAACAGTATTTATTAATTTAGAAGATGGCGGTAGTTATTTACCATGGAGTACCTAATCAGCCCTACTCATGTTTACCAGCCAGATACCTAAAAAGGTGGGTGCCAGGTTGAATAAAAACAGTAGTGGAAACACATGCAAAGCAGCCCTAATAAAGTGGAGCCCAGCAGAGTACTTTACAAATTTGATTGATTGATTGTCTGATTGATTTTTTTCAAGTGTGACAGTGCACATTTATAAATGTACAGTGTTGTCTTAAATATAGTGGATTTAGCAAAATGATCATTTCCATCTGTAGTCCCATAAAACAAACAGTACATTAAAAATAAGAAAAACAATTAAAACAAATAAAAACTGTATATAAAGTCGGAAAATCCTTCTCCGACTTCACACGTGACATATGTTATGTTTGGCTTTCACAAAATTCCCTGTGGCAGACGTTAAAGTTGTGAGGAAATATGAGACAAGATGAGACAGAAAGCTCAAGGAGTAAGAATACTTTCACAAGTCACAATTATTTGCATGCAGTCCATCAATTTATGGCACATGGAGTGTGATATCCAACAATTATTGATGTTTCTGGGACTGCAACCCATAATACCCACAGACACGTGACCATCTGAAAAGCTGTCAGGAACAATATACATACTCTTTGCAAGTACATACTAGCCGTCGACTTTGAAACTCCTTTAGTTGTTACCAGCTCTAATAACACCTGTCATAATATTATACCTTTCTGTGACTCTACATCAGTGGGTGAGCTATACTTAAGAAATTGTGCACCTGGTGACGACTCTCATAACTGGGTAGTTTTCTTTAGGATTCCGTGTTTGTGGGCTTGAATTTAAGCAGAACCACAAGGATATCATCGAACTCCTCTGAAACACTGTTAAACGTATGGATGTGTGTAGATCTCACAATGAGAAGCTGAAGAGATAAGACTAGAAAGTCCTGTGCTCTAAGTGCACTCAGTTGCAACATGACAGAGAAATGACATTCAATCACACGTTTTCGGTTGAAGAAGTTGTGGATATCTTCAGGCAGTTTCGACTAGCATGTTGTGCTTGTAAATTTATGATAATAAAACTTCACTTTGTCATTTTATCATTAAAAGAAAGTCCCACGATTTCTCTCTGTCATCATCAGTGTTTAACCCACATGCCCCGAGGTTTCTTCTCAGTACACAGACTATTAATTGACAATAACCCTGCAAATGAATGGGCTGATTGCAGCGAGGAAGAAGAGGAGGTAGTCATAAGCACTTGGCTTGAGCGGAATAGGCGAGGGGGGGTGGATAGTGGGGGGTGGCTGTGGCAGTACAAGTCCAGCCTCAGAAATAGAGCTGTGAACACCATCTGTCATGCTCTCTCTCCCCGTCTGTTAGCCTGACTGCAAGTAAAAGGGAGAATGATGCTCTGAGAACTGCATTAGAAGGACGTGGGTGCTGATTGTCGTAGGTGTGGGTTTACAGGCTAAGCAAGGGAGGGAGAAGTGGTGGATATTCAAGGAGGTGCATGAGTAACTCTTGCTGACAAAGGGAAGCACGCACCCACACAAAGAAAGAGAAGGGTTCTTGGGCAAGTGGGTATTCCTGCTGAAATCGCACCCTGCACCCACCCACCGCCTCTTCGTGGACTCCTACCTACTGGCTTGTGTCGGAGGATTCCTAACGGAAGTTATGTTGACACATTATACAAACACACCACTCATCCTCCGGCCTTGGACTGAGGCTTTTTACCAAGTCATGTAACGTATTTAGTTTATTTTCATACAGGAAGAAACATTACCTTGCTACCCACCCAAAGACTAGCTGTGCGTGCCTCATAATTTACGCCTGTCACAAATTATGTTCCTAGAAATCTTACTCATTATATCTGCTGTATTTTAAGTATTGGTCCTGAAACTGCTCCTGAATACAGTGTCAGGATGTTACGTGACCCATAAAAAAAGGCTTGCCATGTAGCTTTTTCTAGACTTTCAGCATTATTCATTGCTCATATTGTGTAGGTTGTTTGAGATCTTTTACCTTTGTTCAAGTCAGAGTGTGAAACAGTCAGTAAGACATAAAAGCAAGCTTTGCTGCAATGAGCAACTGAGGCAGGATGAAATGTGTGTAACACCACAGCTGGAGACACAACAGTGGTATATGAACAGGCTGCACCTACACAAAACAGAATATAGACTAAGAAATAGATCTTTTGGGAGAAGAAAATCTTTAAAATAACCCACGAAGCATAGATTCAATCTCTTTTTTTTTTGTAATGCTCTCTTTCATATTTGACTCTATGGTACTGTTTTCCCTGATTGCTCATCTCTAGCGGCTCAGAGGTCTGGGTCAGATGTACAACAGCTTGCAAGAGCTTTGTCATCTCGAAGGCAATTTCCAAATGAATACGCTTTCTGTTGTGTGTTGAGCCCAACATAGCTGCTTTTTCAATGGTGAAAGTAGAGCAACTGGATTCCAGTTTTTCCAGAGGCGATGCAAACTTACAGTTTGTTAAGCTAACCCCCTCTGATCACGTTTGATCACATGTTTAAAATCGGTGGCAAAACTCTGAAATGCCACATATACCGAATGTACACGCCAGTGCCAGAGAATCAACACACAAGTGCTATTAATCGTTGCAGAAACAACCCAGTTATAACATTATTTATTCTCTTGCCACACTAAGTAGAGCTGGGGTCTCAAACTCCAGTCCTCAAGTGCCGCTGCCCTGCAGTTTTTAGATGTGTACTAAACACTGGAATGAAACAGCTTAATTACCTCCTCCTTGTGTAGATCAGTTCTCCAGAACCTTGCTAATGACCTAATTATTCTATTCAGGTGTGGTGCAGCAGAGGCACATCTAAAAGTTGCAGGACTGCGGCCCTTGAGGACTGGAGTTTGAGACCCCTGAAATAGAGTCTCTGTTTTCAGTCAGCTTAGTGGATAAAAAGTTTGAGGTCTGCTGCAAGTCACAACAGTCCAACCTACATTTTGATCAATGTGGCTTTTAAATACTTGGGAGTTTAAAAGAGGGCTGCACAGTGGCGCAGTTGGTAGAGCTGTTGCCTTGCAGCAAGAAGGTCCTGGGTTCGATTCCCGGCCAGGGATCTTTCTGCATGGAGTTTGCATGTTCTCCCTGTGCATGTGTGGGTTCTCTCCGGGTTCTCCGGCTTCCTCCCACAGTCCAAAAACATGACTGTCAGGTTAATTGGGCTCTCTAAATTCTCCCTAGGTGTGAGTGTGTGTGTGCATGGTTGTTTGTCTTGTAAGTCTTTGTGTTGCCCTGCGACAGACTGGCGACCTGTCCAGGGTGTACCCCGCCTCTCGCCCGGGACGCAGCTGGAGATGGGCACCAGCAACCCTCCCGACCCCATTTAGGGAAGAAGGGTGTAAAGAAAATGGATGGATGGATGGATGGGAGTTTAAAAGCAGTTGGAGTGTGTAAAACTGTTTGGGTTTTAATGTCGAGATCATTAAGGATAAAATCATAACAAATAAAACTAGACTGTAACACTTTTGTAAATGTAATGTTCTCCACCCCTGTATTTTTGTACCCTTCATCCTGGTACAGTGGAACCTAATATCTGCAGAGGTTAGGGATTACAATCACCTGCAAAGAGCTGAGATCATGAAATACAAGACACGCCCTCTATTTTAATAGCTGTAGCAGAAACTGCAATATGCATTAATGTGGACTTTGAAACAACTGTTTTGGCAGTATTGTAGAAGCTAACATCAACTTCCTTATCTCTGCTCCTGGGAGAACAACCAATCAGCACTATGAAAAAAAAACAAATGGCACTCTTGGATTGGCTGTTTTCCAAACACCAGTCAATAGCGTGTCAATTAGCATTGTGTCTGAGTATTTCAGCTTCTCAAGCTACATCTTCTTTAAATATTTTAGACATGTTGTACAAAACAAATCATGAATAGGTGAATTTGCTCTACATTTAAAACATGATTAAATCCATGTAAATGTTCTGAATTCATGTACCTCCTTTCCGGTCCTACTGACCACTCAAATGCTTTACACTGCATTCACATTCACCAATTTACATTCACAAATGCACAAATTTATGCACCAATACACAATAGGCAACCAGGGGCACATCAACATGTGACTGGAGGAAACTGAAATCATTTCTACAACCTTGAATTGTAAGACAACTATGATACTACTCAGCCTCTGTTGTGTGCCAACTTTTCTCAGAAACATATTTGTGTCATGTGTTTGCCATATCTTCATTTAGTCACTCAAATCCCAGTGTTTTACAGTGAGTCGTATTGAACAGTTTACTGGTATAGCCCAATGTATACCACATTGATGCTTTCGCAGCTCAACACATCTTTTGGCAGCAGACTGCTGTGTGTAAAACAATGAATGTGAATATAAGACCTGAACCTGCCCTACAGTGTCCAAGGCCTGAGACACACTGCTTCACTACTTTTGTTTTCAACCCTTTTGAGATATTCCAGGATGGTGTTTTGCTTTTGGTACAAGTCCAGCAATAGATATTCTTGAATCTCAAACAGGATCAATTCAACAGCCTGGCAGGAGTGAGTTTGAAAATAGATGTAGGTGCAAAAATAAAAAAATAAAAAATGTGCAGGATTTGAAATTAAAAGACTACTTTGCTTACTTTGTTTTTTTGTTGTTGTTTTTTTTTATAAATATGAAAGGAAACCTTTTTACTTTTCTCACTGATTGCTGCAGGGATGTTCAGTCATTCAGATTATTTGTCGAATCAGATGTTGTCCTGAGAAGACATGGTTTGCACATCATTTTAAAGTATAAATCATCTGGAGCATACTTTGCATAGCAGATTTTTTTGGATGCCAAAACAAAAATATTGTCTGAACTAATGAATAAAGTCTCTGAAACTGCAGAACATAATTAGTTCCAGGCTTGGTGTTGGGCTAGAGGTCTTCCCTTCTGTTTTCCATAATTGCTTGCTTAGTATTAGGGTGTGTGTGTGTTTTTTTTTACACAATAGACCCATAAAGATCACTTTAAAAGATTATCTTCGACGTCCTCCAACTGGCAAAAAACCTCTGTTGTTCATTTTAGAGGACAATTCCTCCCACCCCTTTTATGCCTGGGTGTGTCTGGGTTTAACATGAAATAATCAGACAGTGAATACAATAAAAAGAAGATGGAGAGAGAATGTTTCAGCCAGTTTTTCTTTTTTTATTATTGACATGTAAAATTAAGGCAGTATTTAAACAAATATTTCAGTGCCCATTTGTTTGTTTTGTCTCTTTATTTTTTTTTTACATGTATAAAATCAGTTTTATTTAAGACAAAGAACACAACACATTTAATTAAAGTCAAATAGTCTGCATGAGTGATAACTTAGGTAATCATTTTTAAGTACGAATTTTAATTAATGGCCTTGCCCTTCATTGATACATTTTGAGCCTAAAATTTATACACCCACATTATATCCATATACCTGAGTCATGAATGAAAAATGAAAACATTTGTTTTAAATATAAACAACAAATCAGTAGATTTTTATCAGACTCTGGGAATATTACACCCCACAGCGAAGACCCCAGAGACCGTCGCCCATGAAATCACAGTGTCATACAGAGTCCTTCACTCTCAAATCAAGCTTGGCTAAACATAAATAAAATGCAACATTTTCTGCAATTTATTTTGAAGTCTTATGACTATCAGAATAAGTAAAGATGTATTTCGGCTGCCTGCTATAGACTTGTCTTCCATTAATTGGCAAAAATTCAATGTTGTATTCATTTGCTGTTATTTAAACTCCATGTTCTTTACTGAAATTAAAAGGCCAAGGGGTGCCAGGGAAAACGAGCGAGAGCTGAGCATTAAGATGTGGGAAAATGTTGACTACCTGTTGCTATGGCGATGGGTTTGGATCCTGCAGGCTGCAGGACTCTTGCTGTTTCTAAATAAAGCAATTTTTTTCACACTGATCTGTGGATGAAGATACTCACAGCTGAAGCTAATCTTCTGAATTGTATCAGTCGGAGTAAACACTTAATACTTTCTGTGAAACATCCTCAACAGCCGTTATGGGATTATAGATAAGATGGAGCACAATGAGGGGCACATGCTTGAGTACTGATGAAATCCTCAGTAACACTTGCAGGCTGATTTGAGCTCTGCTGATGTTGATCAAAGTTATAAGGCCAATAGATTTGGAAGTACCGTAACTGAATTACAACTGTATGATTTTTAATACAAGGTTTCAGCATGTGTCATGATGTGATGACTGTCTTTATATCTGCCAAAATCATATTTTTGTCTTCTGTACAAAATGTGATTAGAAATCATAAAATAAAAATTAATGAAATGTCGATTTTCCATGTGAAATGTTTCAATTTGTGTATGTGTTTATCTTTACAAATATGTAAAATCACTAATCCTAAAAAAAAAAAAATAAATAAACACAGTTGCTCCATTACCACAATTATAAAGTCGACGTTGCTGTTCTGTTTATACTGTAATATTAGTTTGTTTAGTCCATCTACTTTAAGAGAAGCAAAATATTTTTTCTGTTCTCAATATAAACTATGTTCCATTTGATTAGAAGTCATCAAGTAAACCAAAATGTCAATTTAAACGGAAGAAAAACGAGGGAAACATTCTTCTATAGTCCATCTTTTGTCCCAGATTGCTGTCTAGTAACACACCACCTTGGTTCCCCTGTAGGGGGAGCCTGTGTGCAGAGAAACGAGGACACTAATAGGTGCTCAGACCACACACTCCTCGTTTGTGATGGGGACTTCCATTCTTGCTTCAAGTGGGTTTGGGGCCATTTCACAGACAACATATTTAGTCATTTTCCTCCCACTCAAGGATGCAGCCATCATGTAGTAAATACCCAAGTTTATTAAACAAACGTGTCTGTGTGTAATTTTTGCTGTGTGAATGGCCTTATTCTCTGTGTGTTTCCTAAGAAAAAGGGAGTTCAACATGACAATTACATGGTAAAAAAAACTAAATTTATCTAAAAGGCTTATGAAATTTACCTGAGCTTCTGCTATGGTAATAAGATGTCTGTTTCTAGGCAACAGGAGATTAATATACAATTAATAATATGGGAAATTGGAAATCCTCTCACTGGTTTAATGTGCAAGGAAACTGTCTTCTGTCTGCAGTTTGTTCCTTAATTTTTAGACATTGATTTAACAACATCTCTTGTGTGTTTGACTTACATTAACCAAACAAATTGTGATGCTATCCTGCAGAAGAGCTTCGAGTAAATAGATTTTTATATTTCAAACAACATTTAACACCATTTAGTACCTATGCATTAGTTTGTAGGAACACTTTTTGTTTGTGATTTACCTGACTGACTATGTGCTTGCTTTACCAGGGCTACTCACTGGAGAAAGGAGAAATGCAAGGAATGACTCTTACTGGTAAGACTGGAAAAATGAATCTATTGCAGTTATTCAAGTTGAAAAAAAAGGAAAGAGATTATTTAAAGTTTCTATTAATACATTTTGTGGGTTACATTTCATAAAAACTGTAGATGAGATTCTAGTTCAGTTTCTGGTCTACACAAAGGAAGACTGCTGACTTGACAGTCATTGACAACCTCTGCCTGAATGATGACCCTCAAGAAAGAAGCTGGCTTCTCACAGAATTATATATCTAATGATTTAAATAGAAAGTTAAGTGGAAGAAAGAAGGTTTAGTGGAAATCAGTTCAAGACTATTTGTACATGTTTGAAAAGACATAGCTTAACAAAGGTGTACACAATAACCCTAACAAAAACTACACAAGACTAACCATGAAACAGTAGAAACAGCAATGCAAAATGATTAAAAATAAATTAATAATTGTTTTAAAAAAAAAATGCCAAGAACAAAAATCAAATAAAAGCCAAGAAAAAAATTGACAAAAATAACACAGGTGACCAATGCCTTGAAACGATTTCAGGAGTTTGAAGGATATTCACAAAGTCCATCCATGTTGCTTGATGTCCACTGTGACATTTCCACAGTGAGAGATAATTTGGCGTGCCATGGTATCTGCTGGTGTTTTCTGAGAGCATATTCTGAACAGAACATGGAAATAGCTTTCTGAAGGTGAACATATCTGAAGTAAAATTGTCTTTTCTATTCAATCAATTGTAATATTAAATTTTTTTTCAGCAAGCATGTTTGGGGTTTTAATTGTAAAAGAAAAAAAACTTGATTTGATTTACTTCAAATTGGTTTTCAAAAATAAAATAGCAAGCAATCAGAAGGTCAGAGAAAACATGTTCACACATAACCAAGAACAAAATAATTAGCTTACCCCTCTCTTTTTGTTTGAAAAATATATCAATGTGTTTTATTGCGTCATTTCTTTTATATCAGTTAAAGTTTTATTTTAACTAAATGAGAAAAATAAATTAAGTACATTTTTGAGCTGCAGCTCTAGCATTCCCGCAACTGTATAGGCAGCATTCATTACATCCTAATTACTTAAATTAAACAAATAATTGCACAAGATACAGGAATCATGTCTCCTTTTTTAATGCTTCTACATTATTTTTGAATGATAAACTGGCTGGTGATTTTATTTGTAGTAACAGAAAATTTGACAGTCATACACTAACTATTTTGATTTTTAAATGCATATGCTGAAGCATTTTGCTGCTCCTTTTTTTTCTTAACCATTCTTTACAGTAGATTTAGTTTCAACTTATTATTTTGTATTATAAAATAATTTAGTCAGGCAGCATCTCTTAAATGCACTAGCATGTATATGAGAATATTTACACAGCCATTAGCCAAAACACGAGTACGAGAAAATTGCACACAATTCAGGGTCAGAGTTTTATGGATATACGGCTGCTATTAGTGTAATGCCATCTACAAAAAATAAAAAAAGGCAATCCATGCCAGGGTTTTTAATGACTTATAGTCGATACAGCAGCTCAGCATTGCCAGCTCTCATGATTCTGGTTCTTTGTTTTGCAGATTACCATCCACCGACGCCGCCGCAGAAGACTGGTTTCCACCGTTACCAGTTCATGTTATTTGAGCAGCCTCCTCACACAAAGATATCACTCACTGAAAAGGAGTCTTCCCGTGGTAATCGCTCTGCATCTCTAGATCGCAGAAATGTGATCTACAATTAAAAACACTGTAAATTCTAACCTTTTCTTACTGAAGGTTACAGCAAGACACTCAAGCTCCTCATTTCCTCTCATAGTAACCACAATAAGTCTTTCTTTCCCTTGATGAAAGAAACGTGGATCAGACACATCAGTAGACTTGTTTTGTCTGTTCTCACAATTGTAAGGTTTTATTGCATCATTTGGAGTTATTTTTGGTGGGCAGTTTTTGTGCGGGTGTATGAACCCAACAAAGAAAATGTTAATGAGGTTAGTGAGCGAGTCTGCGGCTGTGGTATTGCCCACCAGGTCAAGACGAGTATTACTGGCTCCCACGCACACCTGCATGAGTCCGCCTGGCTGTGTGTCGGTAAACCCGAAATCCCCAATCAGCGGTGTCAGTACACGTGAACGAATGGTTCAATTTAATCATTAATTATTGTTGATATCATTACCATATCTTTGTTTGTTTGTCTCAGAAGTCAGTCTTGTTTGTGCTGCAGAGCTTTTGTTTTCTTTCTTGTTCTAAAATAACTTTCCCACTGTCTGAAGTCAGTGGGAAGGTGAGAAACAGCGCTCAGATGAACAGCACAGCAGCTCGCGGGAGGCGTGTCTCCCTGTCTGTTCTACTCGGGTCACAGTTGATGATTTGAGGGGAGATCGGGGCGGTTGGAGACTTTCAAGCGCGGCGCCGGAGAACAAGTGGAGCTGCCAGTCTCTGCTGTTTGAAGTTTTGACAGCTTTGTCAGCAAACAGTCCAAGCACATTAGGCTGAGGTGTGTTTGATGTTTAAAGTTTTGGGGAAAGAAATGTCAGAACAGATGAACTTTTTTTTTGTATTTGTGCTACAGCGAAGTCACATTTGGGTAATTTTCAGTAAACCTTCATCACATTCTTAAAACGGAATGTTTCAAATATAATGTTTGTAATAAAAGAAAAAAAATACAAATAGTCTGACCCCCCACTCCCCACCACTCCAATTTTGAAGCAATTGCAGTTAGCGGATCCACCCATCCTTAATCTACTGTATGAGTTTAACTCCCGTTGTCGCACTTCCTCTCTTCTGCAAAATCTATTCAAGGGAAATTTGATTAAGGAATTCACTCTTAGATAATCAAATGTTCCATTTGAAGGGTCAGTTTTTGGGAGAATAACTGTTCATATAAAGAGAGCGATGGGATCACATCTCAGATCATTAAGAAGGTAAATTATTTTAAATGATTCAGTTCAAAATGTAAAACTCATATAGGTCTATCATTTAACTATAGTGTATTATAGAGTGTATTAGAGTAATTAAAAAATTTAATTTGCCAGAAAATTTTATTATTCAACACTTTTGAAAGAAAACTTTTCTAAAAGACACAATCATAGCAGTGAGCGCTTACTTACCAGCTGTCCAGATGAGAGTCTTTATTGTGCTTTGGAAAGCCAAAAACAGTCTTTTCAAAAGATGCTGGTTGTTCAGAGAGTGTGGATAAGAAACATACTACTGGAAAGTGGAGTGGAAAGAAAATGTGCAAAGCTCATTGAAAGGTTTGTGGCAGTTTCACCAGATATGGAGTCCAGCTGGAGTCTTTACTTTAAGAGCACCACCTACCGTATCTCAAGAAAATGGACAACTACTGTGGCATTGCTTTTGTTAAGTCACTCTTAACGCATTGGGTACTTCTCGTTTAGCCAACTTGGACACCAGTTTCTGGTGGGAAAATGGTGTTAAATGCAGAACTGAAGTTCAGCCTCACATAGGAGTTCTTATTCTCTGTATGGAAGTGGGCCTGCTGGGTCAGGATGGAGTCGGTGTGAACCGGTTCCACCTGTATACATAATATTGTGAGTCCGCATTGATGGTTTGCTTCAGATGTGTCGTCGCCAGCCTTTCAAAGCACTTTTAAAGACAGGAGTGAGTGTGGCTGGGCAGTAACCATTAAGACAAGATGTTACAGAACACTTTGGTACAGGGATGACTTTGGATGTCTTGAGTCATGGTCCAGATGGTAAAACATGCCAGCTAAAGCCTACAAACTCATACATTGTTTCTTCTTAAATCAAATTTGCAGAAATAAACTTTTGAAATATATCTGTTTGAGTGTAATTGATAAATTGCCCAAGTTTTACTTTTGAATAAAGGTGCTGAAACAAATTAACTTTTCAACTATATCCTAACAAGATACACCTGCTGGAGATAGGCACCCCACTAGGGACACGGGTGTACAAAAAAATGGATGGATGCACCTGTATTTGGTTTTTAATGTGTCTTTCTATTTTACCTGCTGTATTGTCATTGGCCTTCACGACCATGTGCTCAGTATGCACACTAAGACAAGAAGAACAGAGGGAATCCCATGTCTCCCACCACCTCCGTTAAGTATGTTCACTTATTAGCATCTGTCCTCCCTCCATGTGGTATGACACACAGAGGATTCTTCATAACCGATGACATTAATTGACGTGATTTGTGAAGGAGAGCATTTAGTCGTGGGTGGAGGACTCCTAATGATCGTTTTCCACTTCCAGCAGTGGAGTCATTGACTCAATTTTATTTCTGATTTGCCGTCTCGCTTCTTTTCATCTCTGACCATCAGTTTAGTAATACGTACTGGCCAGAAGGGACTGAACAATTAGAGGTGGAGCAGGGGCTGTTGTGAAAAACCGTGGGAGTCTGCTTTGCCTCCAGGGTTAAGGTTATGAATGTGGGTCAGTGAACTGATGGAGACAGCTGGTTTGTTACATAAGGATCTACAGGGGGCTGCAATCCTGGCACTGGGCACAGGGGCGTTATCCTAGGGAATCCCCATTGCTCTGGCTCAGGAAGGCTGTCCCTGACTGGAGACTGCCCGTGCCAGGGTAGGGGGTGGAGACGGGGGCGCAGGCGTGGGCGCTTAAGCCCTCATGATACTTGTCAGGCACTTGGCAAGCCCTTATTATGTCCTGCTACTGTTCGGTGCCGACATGTCAGTTTGTCGGGGGAAACAGTGTTACAATGCCGGGAGGGAAAACCCGAGGCCTTGAGAGCGGCTGCCTAGTGTTGTTTCGGTTTACACGATACACTCCGCATACACTCTTCACACATCCAGCCGTCCGTCTCCTGACCTTAGCAGCCACTCTAAATGTCCAGACCTACCAGTCTCAAAAACGGTTCGAGATTATTTGCTTGAGGAAAATAGAAACTCATAAATAATACATTGTTTTGAATCCCGCAGTCGCTTTTTCCTTCGTTTATTTCTGATGGATTGTAAAAACAAGGGTGACGATCACGTTGTGTAAAAGAATGGATCAGAGAGGAGTTAGCTGCTGGATCCTACACGTTGCTCATCTTGCTTCCCAGAGTCTGTACTGCCAGCTCAGCACACTCCGCAGTAATTGAAGCCATTTGCAATGTTGTAGTGTGGTAATGGGCAGATCCATGTCTACCACCCACCCACAGCCTCTACCATTAATCAGAGCTGTGAGGAGTCAAGAGAGCCAGGATTTGGTTGCTATAGCAGGCCCAAGTTTTAGGCTGGAGTCAGCTGCTTTAAAGTGACATCTTGACATCTTGAAATTGACAGGTTTGGTTTAAAGGTTTTAAGTCTTTCAACTCACGAGCTTTGATCTGAAACATTTATCAAAAGCATATAGAGTAATCCTTAGCTTTACGTTTTTTAGCACTTGCATTTAAGAGCAAGGACATCATTTCACTATAGCTGATCTGCACAAATATGTGCATCCCTATAAAACTTGATCATTTTAGGTCAAATCAGAACTTTCACTTCTTTTTCAAATGAGAAAGTAGTACACAAGATTAAATTACATACACTAAAAACATGGGGAAATAGGTTATTAATGTGTTACAAGTTAAACTTAACTTTTTAAAAATACTATTTTGTGGCTTTTAGGGTGCCCTGGAAGGCATTCTTTCTCATTGGACTTTTACATTCTTATTTTTTCTGGGATTTAATGAGGTAGTTGAACAAGTAACGTGCAGTTGTGAAAAGGAAAGTATTATTATTTTTGGAAATAAAAAATTTGACAACTGTGGCAAACATCTGTATTCAGTCTCTCTACATGAACATTGTCCTGTGGTTTTTTTTCAGCATGTCTGTGTGAGTCTGTGAATATAAATTTTTAAGATTTACAGTTGGATTTAGATCTGGGGTTTGATTGGATCACTAGAACACGTGAAGATCCTTCAATCAAAATTGCTTTGTTGTAGCTCAGGCTGCATCTTTGGTGTCATCAAAACATCACAGGATGTTTATCTCATGTCACAATGAGTGAATTGATCTTTTTTACTCTAGCAGGGCTCCAACATTTTTGGTGGATTCTTTTTTCTTTTCTTTTTTTCATTGAAGACAACTTGGTTCTGAAAATTTGCCCCTAAGCCCAGACATACAGTGCATGTTAGAGATTGTTGTCAAATGTTATGAACAGCCAGTCTTTGCCAGGGAGTCCTGCTGCTCTTTCAGTGCTGCCACAGCCCTCCTGGCAGCCTCGTCTCCGCGTTTCCTATCAGTTTTGGAGGAACGTTGTGTTCCTAGTTCCATTTCTGGTGAGATGCACTTGTTGACAATTGCAAGTGTTGTGCACAGATCTATTTAAATTTCTTGATTGGCATCTTTAAGTGATAAGATCTGTTGAGGAAAGGCTTTCAAAGACAACCTGCAGTAGTTAGAAAACCCAGGGAAGGCAACCTAACGTTTACTTAAGAATTCATAATTTGTATACAACCCATTGTACTTTATTTGACCAGGTTTGTCTCTTTTGCAAGCCCACTACAAGATCACAGCTACCCAGTTACAATACAAAATCATGCACATGTAACTAATTTGTTAGTAGATGAATTAATAATTTATTGCGTTTGAATTATGTCACAATAAGAAACTTAGAAAAATTGTAAATGTATATACTAAAAAAATTAAGCTTTTTTTTTCAGTTTTTACTTTTTAAGCAATTGGTAGGCTCAGTATTGTTGCCATTAATTGTACTAATGTCCTAAGTACTGTATGAAATACAGTTTGATATAATGGAAAATGCATCCCTATTTGCTTAGATTTATGTTGAACAGTAGAATTTTGGAGTTTCTATGCTTGTTCATATTGACCAGTTTGATGTTTTGGGGGTTATTTTAATGTAAAAACAACTTTAGGTCTGGTGATTTGGGTATTCCCTGGAAAATTAAACTTGTTCACCTCGCAGATCTAACAATCTACAGCATTAAGCTTGCAACACATTGCGTGTTAAAATCAACAGGCATGTTGAGTTTTCCCTGGTTAATCCCTCTCTAGCGGTTTTCCACACATCCAGAGATATTGTCTTGTGGCTGAATCCCGGCAGCAACAAAGTTCCTCATCCTGAAAATAAATTCTGCAATAACTCCTGCATCTATTTTTATAAGAAAAACCTCAGTCAGGCTCTTACTCTGATATGGCTCCTTTGACTTTTCTGCGAGAAAAAAAGATTACTGGATTTTGAGTATATCTGAGACAGTGTAAGAGGTTTAACAGGGACACCGCCCACACCACTAAATGTAGCAGTTCTCTGTCACCTCGCAGCGGTCCTGATCTTTCTGCCATACCCAGGCAGAGATGCAAGGTGGAAACAAAAGGAGAGGCAGGAAGACGTTAACATCGCCCTCAGGTCCCACACTATCTGTCCTTTCCATGAGTGTGCAGATGGGAGAGGCGGAAACGTGTCTCTGCACTACAAACAAGCACCAGCCTATTTTAGGGTCACTTGTAAGTCTAGACATTTGCAAGGTACCAACCAGTGCGATAGCAGCGGATACTGAGAATTTTACTTCGTTTTGGAATGAGCCCCAATGATTGCACAGCTTTAGACAGGATTATGTGTGCAGAGTCTGACAGTCGCTGCCTAACTTTGACTCCAGTACTTTTTAGAGAAAATGTTGCCTAACACCGCTGTAAGGCAAGAAAACAAAAACGCAGATAAAAAAAAAAAAAAAGTATTTTTGCTTCATTGTCATAATAGTGGAATCTACAACATGACATGTCAGATATGTTCCAGTATTATATGTAAAGTTCATCTCCGAGCTGTCTCCCCTTTTGCAGTAGCTGGGGGGTGAGCGACCTCGTTGTGGACATGCCTAGGAGTTTGGGGATCTGCAGAGGCGGTGCATTATCTGAGACTGAAGCACAGACCCAAAAGGGTCTGCTGAGGCCATGCCCTTTAATGCAGACAGGTCACTTGACTCCATTGCCCTCTCATGATTATTGGTGGCCTCCCTGCTGGCAGTCTTCGTTCACAGAGATGACCTGCTGAGATTCAGGTACTCATCTGCTCATCTCCCAGTTATTATTCATCCTCCTTCCCCCAGCTGAGCTCAGAACCTGACCCGAACTCACAGCCACATGGAAGTGTCAGGTTTTGAAACAAAAAAAGTGTGACAGGTTGGGGAAAAAAATGGTTTAGGTATCTCTCCACAATGAAAATTCTGCTTATTTTTCAAAGATCTCTAAAGGAACTAATGATTACATTAAAAATATAACATGTAGAATATATCTAATATCGATTAAGTCTTCCGATTTGTGCCTTTGTTAATGGCGGGCTACATCAATCAGGCATAATATTATGACCAACTGAATAATAGTGTGTTATTATATTCTTTTCTGTTTAAACAACCCTGACCTGTGGAGGGATGGACTTCAGAAGATCCCTGAATGTGTGACGCGGGGTCAGGCAACAAGATGTCGGCAGGTTTTTCTACCTGTAGTGCAACTGGGTGTAACGTGTTCCTCAGATAATGCACGTGCACCCAGCTATCAACATGATGTAAAAGTACACAACAATAGAATAGAAGATATATACATAAAAAATAAAATAAAGGACAAGTAACTCGCTTTGACATTGTTGCAGCTATTTTACTTCTACACTATCAGTTCAAGCTAAAGATTCATGTAGAAATAGAAAGAAAAATAACTCTTGCATCTTTCTTTCCCTTAAATGTTTTTTTCTTTTATTTTTATTTTGTATGTCAATGCGTCTTTTGCATGCCTACTGTGTATAATTTAATCATGTTCAATATTATTATTAGTTAAAAGACGTTGCTTCAGTGAAGAACAAGGGGTCAGTAGGAGCATGCTTACTAATCTGGAGCTATGTAGCATCAAACTACAATGAACTGTGTATTCTGACACCTTTCCATCAGAATCAGCATTAACTTATTTTTCAATAAGACCTAGCAGCTCAAGGTGGGTTCCTGCTAAACCCTCACAGATGGATGGTGCTGGTGATATAGATTGGGGTGCTTGAATTTTGTTTTATTCAGATATTGTTGCAACAATAAAAACAATATCTTTACTTCTGTTTCAGGTCTCAGCTCAGAAATGATGGTCCTTTTTTAAAAGTTTCATTGGTTGGATGTTTTGTGTCACTGCCTGGAATGCTTATTTGTCCATAACCTTGATATTAGTTTTATTTGTGTCTCCTGTTGCTACTGTTCTGCTTAGCAGAACAAAAACCATAAGTTTTTCTGCTCTGGACGTTTTTGCCTGCTCAAAATTGGACTAATTATTTTTTTTTTATTGTGTGTTTTTGTCTGAGCTGTTTGCAAATCTATTTTCCAATAGGAATAGCTGCAGTTTTGAAGATGCTCTAATGCAGTCGTGTAGCCAGTAACAGTCTCACTTGTCAAATTTGCTCAAATCCTTGTTCAAACATTCTGCTTCTAATTCATCCACTTTGAGAACTGTACAGCTGCTGTTTAATATAGTTTAAACCTATTTCTCTACACAAAAAGACAATCTTTTTCCCTCCAGAATTTAACATCAAATCAGACTGAATTTGTACTATCTTAAGTCAGGAGTAACAAAATAATTTCAATTTGCTGAATTGAAATTATTGAATTGAATTGATGAGAGTGCCTATATACAGTGTAGACATGAGCTATAGAGCCACTCAATGAGGAATAAGCTATTTCTCTATAAACAAGATTTAAAAAAAATCTGCAAGATTAATGTCACCAAATACATAGAAGGACAATTTTCATTAAGACATGTCCTGTGGTCTGATGAAACTGAAAACTGAATTGTTTAGAAATAAAGATTATTGTTATATTTGGAAGAAAAAATAGGAAGTTTGCAAGCCTGAAAAAAAAAAAAAAATAAGAATCCAAACTGTGAAGTAGGGGGTGGCTGAGTCATGAAGTGAAAGTGTTTTGATGCAGGAAGGACTGGAGCATTTCACAAAAGGTAACGTGATGAAAAAGGAAAACCCATGTGGAAATATTTCAGTAACATCTCTCAGGCTGGGCCAACTTTAAAACTTTCTTAAAAAGTGGTGTTCCAAATAAATTATGTCCTCAATCAAATTGGCATAAGAACAAAAAAGTTTTTTTCTGTAGCAGCCACCACACTTGAACGGTGTGTGAGAGAAAGGCAGCCTTCAAACCTGACTCAGTCACATCAGCTCTATCAGGAGGAATGAATCATAATGTCCAGTAAACTACTGGGAGAAACTTGTAGAAGGGTATCTAAAATCTTCAATACTCAACCTACTAACAGATTTTGGTATTAGAGATAATCAATGGCTCTCATTTCACCTGTCAGAGATTATATAATCTTATGCTTGATCATTGTGTGCTTCTAATGCATGCTGCTGTCTGATGGCCGAAAAGTGACACCGTATATATCAGACGAAGCAGGATGTTAAAGGTGACTTTTGTGGGTTTTTTAAATCCAGGCATATTGAGATTTGACCCCTATATGAGTCTATTCTCTCTATGGATTTAGACCATTTCAGAAGCTGGCTTTTTCAACTTCCCAAGGCAATCCTTGAACAGCTGTTAGTGTAATTACTGCACACATGGAAATACCAGAATGTCCCCGATTCCCTGGATTACAGTACAGAGCATCAAAGCATTGTCTGATGCACAAGCAGACATATGAAGACGCAGACATGCACTCTTTCTTTGTGGAATTTGTTGAAGTTTGCAAGTTTAAAGCGCACAGGGTTTTCTTCTTGGAATCATAGTTGTGAATTTGTCCTCTTTTTTTTTTATTTTTGTTAAGGGAGGGAAAACTGCAGGGAATCAGTGGTTGTCAAAATCTTAGAAGTGATATTGTCATACCAGCCGGATGGCCGTCTGGTGTTTGTTTAAAAGGGGAGGGAAGAGAAAAAAAACAGTCCAGGCGATTGAATCATATCTTCTTGCCAATACGTCCTTGCGTTCCCACCTCCATCATTACAGCAACATGTTTTATTTTCAGCAGAGCTGTTCTCAGTGACTCACATCCCAGAGCCATGTGTTGCTCAGTTAGGCCTCAGATCCCTTAAACACAGACCAAGTGGTCAGAAGAAATGCTCTCGTAATGCACCAGAGAGTGCACTCAGAGTACAGCTCATTTCTGGAGTGTTTTGCTGGACTGAAAGCAAACCTTAAGTTTTTTTTTCTCTCAATTCTTTTGCTTAAATGCTAATGAAAATCTGTGTTTTGTGTCTTCTGCACCTCCAGGTAAATGGGATTTTCAGGCCTTCGTCGAAAGGTTTAAGCTTGGGGAACCAGTGGCTGCCTTGCAGTTTCTCACCCAGAACTTCAAGGACTAAAGGACGCTCAAATACTTCTATCAGAAGAAGAATGCAACAGTACAATTATACAAACTAAACTATTTCTTCATTTGTACCGTTTCCCTGCTTTCCGTGCATTAAACAGCAGAAATTCTTCAAAGCTTGCACCAGTTTCTATCTTATCGTTGAGTTCAAGAGATATTTCCTCTCTGTGTTGCTCTAGCTGAAGGGTTTTTGATGTTGCCCCGTATCTCTGGTCTCGTGGTTGGGAGCAAAGGATTCAGGAGATAGATTTCAACTTCACTGGGGATTTCTTAATAGTTTCCGAACACAGACGACAAGAGAAGGAAGACAGCCCTGATATCACAACTTAGTGTGGAAAGAGTTATTCTAATTCAGGGGCCGGAAACACGTCAGGGCCTAAAAAAGGAAGTGGGAGGTGAAACTAAGACCGCAGCTCAGCCGGATGCTGCAGTGGAACTTGAACTAAAATACTCTAGAGTGACAGGACAAGGGGGAGGGGCTGTCAGGCCTGTCATGCACCAAGTTAAGGGAACTTGCTGTTTGTGTCATTGTTTATCATATTTCCATTGACCACTCTCACCCCGACTGGAAACAATGAGCTACTTTCAGGTATCTGGTTTATCTGAATAAACAGCTGCTGAGTTTTGTCTTCAGTATAACTTCAGGACAATGAACCTGTTTTGAACTTGAGAGAGTTGCATAAGGGCCTCACCTGGCAGGTCTGCAGAGGATGGTGTGGGTAAACTTTTCAACCCATCCACACTAAAATGCTCTACAGATTTTACAGGTCTTTGAGGAGGATGGGTCAGAGTCCCGTCCCCCACCCCCATGAAGAATATTGGTTTCTAACCAGCAACTCTCCTCCCGGGAGTGTTTGTATCAATACCCCAGATGTCTGAAAAAGGGTGGATTTACATGAGTGACTTTGATGTTCTGATGATCAATCTTTAGTTGGTGGTTTCATTGACCCTAGTTTGGTGTCTCATCAGTGGGATAGGCAGGAGCAGGTAAAGGAGGCTTTTGTGCCTTTGGTGGATAAGCCAGC
This sequence comes from Gambusia affinis, assembly GCF_019740435.1. Classification (NCBI taxonomy): domain Eukaryota; kingdom Metazoa; phylum Chordata; class Actinopteri; order Cyprinodontiformes; family Poeciliidae; genus Gambusia; species Gambusia affinis. The sequence goes on from NC_057870.1 coordinate 13,172,894, forward strand.
CTTGGTAACCCCCAATGTGCCCTCTCCATGAACTCTGGAAGATCATTGATCAATTGTCCAGCAAGTGCTTTGTTTGCCTCTCAGACTCAGCAGTCAAAGCGCCCAAGTTCACAAACAAAACAACCAAAACAATCCACACGGGTCTGCAGTGAGCGAGAGAACCCACTGCTTTTGAACGCACGATAAGTACCCATCGGTTCGAGTGTTGCTCCTGACCTTGATTTGCTCGTCTTATTTGACTTATAAAATCACATTTCTAACAACTGGCAAGTGGAGGATAATTCCACACTCATTGTGAAGCATGCCAAGTAGGAGAGCATTCTTCCAAAAAACACCTACTTGAATCCATCAGTACAAGACTGAAATGCCAAGATGTGCACTTCCAAATGCACTGTGCATTTTTTTCCCTTCTCCTTTATGTCTTAGAGATATCCTGCCAAACCAGCTGGGTTTTGCCGTTCAGTTTCCTCGAACATGTTTATTTTTACTCCAAATGTCAAGAGTTAAATGTTATGATTAATAAAAATTGACAGTTATAGTTCAGTCCTGGAGAGTATATAAGCTTCTCACTTTCCCTGATGATGTGAATAAGGCTTTCAAGATTTCCTTTAATGAAGTCAATATTACCGTACTTTAACATTTTTATAATCAGATCAGTTGTCTCACTGGCAAAAAGTGATCCAATATGCAAGATAATGCCAAGAGTTATTTCACCAGAGAATTTCTGAGTTACTGCACGTTGAGAGTTGTGCTAGAATGTATGTAAGAGGAACATCTGATCAGTTAATATTCATACAGCTTATATTTCCATATCTAACTGCACATGTTGGATGCAGTTTGAATTCCTCAGGAGATTTGAGTCCTGTCTCAGAGTTAAATTTTTCTTTCACTCATCCATGTTTCTGGGTAACTGAATCTGTTTCCTTTTTTTTTTATCTAAGCACATATTTTTATCCCATCATATAAAAACCCATAAAGAAGATGACCTTTAACATGTCTTCTGGTGAAACTATTGGAAAGTTGCAGCAGAAGTGTGGCCGAAAACTTCTCTAATTTTATTTATTTATTTATTTTTAGTTTTGTGCAAAAAGTACTTTGTTTCCTTTTGCATTCATTAAACTTGACTAGCATCGGTGGTTATACAAATCTAATTCATAATTTTGTGCCTGAATAAATACCACACAGAGCATTGCACTGCTATGCTATGTGCGTATTCCTGCTGAACCCCTGCATATGCATCTGATGCACAAAGTTTGCAGCTGCTGGACAAAACTCAACACTGTCAAACAATAATTTAACAAGCTACTACTCCAGTAGAAAAAACAGGGTTTTTATTCTACGCCCATTAAGTCTTGACGAATCCTAGCCTCTTTAGAAACCACTTCTCCTCCTAAGACCTTTGATACATGTGGGTAACCTGCACCTGTACCGTTTCAGCACCTGATTCATACAGTGTTTTGCAAATGTATTCCTACTTTTCCCTTTTTTTTCATGTCAGAACTACAAAGTTTAATGTTTGTCAGTGGAGTTTTAAAGAGAAAGTAGTTTGTAATTTTCAAAGTGGAGGGAAAATGATACAAGACTTTCAAAATCTTTGTAGTGTAAAAATTGAAAACTGTGTTCATTTGTGTTCAGCCCCACTGAGCCAATATATTGTAGGACCCTTTGTTGCAATCACAGCAGGAAGTCTTTTGGGATTTATCTCAACCAGCTTTCCATCTGTGAATGTTAAATGTACTTTAATTATTATTAATTATTCCTCTAAAGCATTCAAAGATAGCTCTGTCTTCTTTTGGGTCATTGTCCTCCTAAAAGGTGAACCTCTTGAAGTAGTCTCCGGTCTTCTGTAGCCTCTAACAGGTTTGCTTCCAGAATTTCCCTGTTTCTCTTCCATTCATCTTCCTATCAACTCTGACCAGTTCCCCTATTCCTGCTTAAGAAAAGCATCTTTATTGTATCATTATGCCCTATTCGTTGGTCTTAATGATTCTGTTTGTCTAATAATGTCGTCTAGCTGATGAAGTAGGCTGTCAGCTGCGTTGAGGCTAAGCTTGAATTACACACAGATTGACTCTATTTACTATATAAATGTGTTTTTGAGGACATTGTTAATACTTTCATTTTATTTCGAGGAATCAGAATAGAGTGGGTGGAGCACAGCAAAAAAAAACCTGAATCACTGTCGATAATTACACAACACTTTACTGTGATGTAAGAAAATGTGGAAGAGTTCAATGGGTATAATTACTGTTTCAAATTGGTGTACACGTACATCTAAACAAATAAAATATCATGGAAAAAATGTTATATTTTGTGCCATTCATTTCAGAAAGTGAAACTCGAGCAGTTTCATTGTTCGAAGTATTTCGAATATTTTGTTTGAAATACTTTGAGCCCTTTATTACTTGTAGTCGTGGTGCTTATGTCTTAGGACAATTAAAACCCAACATTCTGTGACTTAAATATTGGACACTCATGGTTTCACACCAATTAAATCAAATACATCTGCACTGGTGTCCTAGAAATGGTCTCTCATTCTGGGTCAGGCACTGATGTTTTGACGTGCCATATCATCTGCTGGTGTTGGTTCACTGTGTTTTCTAGTCAACCCTAATATCTTAAAGCACTTCATGTTTTCTGCTGCTGACAAGATCTATGAAGACGCTGATTTCATTTTCCAGCAGGACTTGGCATCTGCCCACACTGCCAAGGTTCAATAACCATGGTGTAAATTTGCTTGACTGGTTAGCAAACTGGCCTGACCTGATAGAGAATCTATAGTGCTATCAAGAGGGAGGCAAGAGACACCTGACCCAACAATACTAATGACCAGAAGGCCAATGTCAGAGCTACTTGGGCTTCCAATACACTTCAGCAGAGTTACAGGATTGCCCCCATTTCCCATTGATAAAGGTATTTATGCAAAAGAAGCCCCAGCCAAGTATTCAGTATATAGAGATATACATACTCTTTAGAAGTCTAACATTCCTGTTTAAAATATTCTATTTTATTGATCTTGTATAATAGTCACAATTTTGAGGCACTGAATTCTGGGTTTTCATTATGTATACACCATAATCATCAAAATTACAAGTATAGAAAACCTACAATGTTTTCCTCTATGTCAAGTAATCTAAGTGAGTTTCACTTTCTGAAATGTGTGACAAAAATACTGAACTATATGATATTAAGATTTTTTTTAGATGTACACTTATGTCAACATCTCTTACCATATGTGACCGCTATCATCTTTAAATCCCCTTTATGTCTGATAAATTAATGAACCAGAAGATTGAGGAGAAAATCCACAGTGTACAATCATTTAAGTATTTTTGAATGCATATTGTTCTCCATATTTTTATTACATTCTATGTTCTGAATAAAGTTGTAGATTATGCTGGTTGTCCGCGTTTTAAGCAACTTATTGGTTGTGTTTAGTTTGAACTAAACACAACCAATAGTGGTGAACTTATTGCACTCAGTCAATATAAAATGAAACAGTATTTGCTCAGTTGTTAAGACCTGGTGGGTATGTTTATTTTTGTTGCCGTTTCACCAACAACATGGGATCATTTTAGCCATCTTGATTATATGTGGAAAGAAAAAAACAAAACTAATTTGACTATACATCCATAATGCCTTGGAGGTTTTCCACAGCACTTTAAAATGGGCCCCTGCTTCCATGGAATTCCAATATGCAAAAGAGCTCGGCGATGCGCTTTGAGCCAGGTCACGCCACAAGCCATTGACAAACAATAAAGGCCCTCCCCCGTGTGAACCCATCTCACAGTCAAGGAAACAAGCCTGCAACAGGTAAGTGTTCCAGCCGGGGTGGCCAACTTTCCAACCGCAGAGATACACACACTCTTCCCCTCCCCAAGGAAAAACATCACAGTGCAGAGAGTCCCAGGCCACACCTGGGGATTCTCTGATGGTTTGCATCCATAAACATGACAGGGGACACCGCTGTTTTTTGAAGGTCTGTGTGACAGTATGGATCAGATAGCGAGAGACGTTTATTTAAACAGAGTAATAGGAAGATGAGGCAGCAACTTTAAGGACCTAAAACACACACCGACACATGGAAGCCATGTGATTATTCTGCAAAGGTTTATATGGTCAAGTTCTTCTTTTATCTGCTGTTTGCATGGTCTTGTTGCTTTAACATTTTAAGTGCAGTTTTAATAAGAATCTTTGTTTCATGTTGGAGTATAATGAGTCAAATCTGTAGCCAAAATTCAATACTAAAAATATATTCATATGAAAATAGTAAGACCAGCCAGGATTTGAGGTCATTTTAGATTAAACTCGTGAATGCAATTGCCATTGAATGCAATTAGATTTTTCCCACATATAGAGGTAAAAATGCAAATAATTTGATGCTTTCACTGTATTGTAATCCATTAGCTTTGATTAAAACTAAAAAAAATAACAAAAAGTACAACTGTGCCTCACACAAAATAATACAGAATATAGTTATCTGTTACATATATTAACACTTGTTATTTTGACTCAGATTCAAGCATGAACGTCAAAGAAATATCCACTAAATTTAATTTGATTGTCATATGCAAGGAACATTATATCTTTTTGATGTTCTGCTTTTTAAGAATTATACTGGGGCTATAAGAAAATATGACAGTAGCCTGTTAACTGGCCAAACTATTTGCAGTTCTAGCCAGCCTCTTTAGTAGATGCATCACTCATAGTTTGCCATCTGTAGTTTAAACAGTGTTACCTTAATACAACTGTTCTCTGGTGTATAATTGAGTTTTCAAAGCATAAAAATCTGTGCTCTTTATGACTAGAAATATTTACAGACACTCAGTAGCTGTGTCTCAGGCAGCTGATTGGTAGTACACAGAAATACTTAACAGATTTGAAACTGTAACTTTAAACTATGGGATAACCTGATATGGTTAGGGGATTTTTTTGAATTTAGATATTTTCATCGTGGGCAATCATGGATGGGAATGCATTTGAAAAAAACATGTCTAGGTCAGAGTATTGCAAAAAAGATCGGGCTGTGTAAGAAACACTTTATTGTTGTCATTCTACTTTACCTAAAGTGATCAGACTGTACTTAGCTACTACAAGAGGCACGCTTGAGTGTAAAGACTTGCGTTTGGTAATGAGACATGCAGGATCAGCGGCTGCTCTGTTTGTGTAAGCCCCCCAAACACCAAGCATGATTCAGACTAATTCTCCCACACACTGTTTACACTTATGCTTCATTGAGTATTATTAATTTCTTAGGTCTGTGTATGCAAGCACTGACATGCCATTCAATATATTCTGAAAATATTCCAAAGGCCTATTGTCTTTTTTTATATAAGCTAACCACACATACATAATTTAAAATTAGAAAATATTCAATAATATCTTCACCCCAATTTAATAACCACTTCCCATGACTAAATAAAGTTGTTGTTTTTTTCACATTGGTTATTTGTTCCGCCAATTTAGTTTTTTAGTTCACTTATTTATTTTGTGTGTGTGTAACCAACTAATTTATAGAGGGGGCTTTTGTCAGATTCACCAAGTATATGGTTTTGTTTGTTTTTTCACAGTTTGCATGCTGGTAAAAATGCGAACCATGACGTGTCGTCCACTGTCATCTTTTTAAGCGTATGTGGCTTCCGATCACTTTTCCACTACTACTACAACTACTACTACTTCACCCGGAACTCGCATGTCCAAATACAGTCATGGATGGGCGGGGCCGGACACTGCCTTATTTGGAGTTTCCACTCTGCCGGTTACTTGGACTCCAAGTCAAAGCAAGCCTGTGCAAACCTCTGCAATATTTACAAGCGATTAACTCCGTCAATTACTGTCTTTGTTCGACAATGATGCTGCTTGAAAAGGAGTTTGGACGCAGCTTTCTGCAACACAGTGCCTCATAAAGAGTGTGCAAGTTCACAGGGAGAGGGGGAGAGAGAGAAGGACAGAATGAGGGAGAAAATGGGAACACCATTATCCAAAGTTCTGCCTGGAGTTTTCGGGACAAGATGAGGCGTGATTGTAAAGTCAACAAAGCATGTTTTAATATCACGATATAATATATTGTGGGAAGACAGCCGTAAATCATGGATAAAGTTCATTGTGTGAGTGACATGCTTTATAGCCACAACACTCTACAGAAGGTACCACAAGAACTGAAAATAGTCAAGATTATGTGCTGCCATTATTTTTACAAGGCCAGGGAAGGAATAGAAGAAGGACGCAGCTGGGTGTGCTATCTCAATTTTTGTAAACTTAGATATCTCTCTCGGAGTCTTTTGCCTCCACTATAGTTTCCACTGACTGACGCGCGGAGAGCCTGCTGATGGGCGCCCATGTCCATATATGGTCATCTACGTCACACAAATGTTCCATCCCCCTATTTAATACGGGTAGACTGGAGTCCCCTGTCCAGCTCCAATAGAGCACGCAGAGCGGCTCCTCTTGTTCAAGCAACACCACCATCATCTCCTCCTCCTCCTTCATTGATTCACAGACTTCAAATTCCCTCACAAGCAGCCTGTCAGCTTCCACAGTGATCAGATTAATAACAATAGGCTGCGAGCGCACAGAGGGGAGACAACCGGCGCCGCGCGTCCTCCGCGGGATACTTTGGATAGCTACAGCTCCGGGATCCATCCTGCGCCTGCCTCCTGCTTCGCCCGAGCAGCGTTTCTCCGTGTGTCTACCTGGATACCTGCGCGCTGTCCTCTGTAAATGTCGGACTGAACATAACTGCTATGACAGGGAAACTAGCGGACAAGATCCCTCTTACCATGAGCAGTTTAATAAACACGATCCCCGACAGTCTCTACCCGGAGGAGGACATCCCCACCTCTATGAATATTTTCACCAGCACGGAGTCTATAAACCACTATTCACAGATGAACACAGGTAAGTTTGTTTTTTTGTTTCCTCGAATTTACCAGCTCTGTTAAAAATGAAGCTCAAAGTGCGATGAGTGGGGCGGCAACAGTTGTCTTCGGACTTGGGAGCACCTGTTTGCGCTCCCACTCTGTTGCGCACAAAGGCAGATTCCTTGAGTAGCCCACACTTTAGAGAGGTCAGGTGTGTAAATCACTTAGTATACTCATTGAAACGTAGATATAGGTAGTGACTGTTTCTGATTTTATTTATTTTTTGTTATTATTTGAATGTTTTGAGTCACTATTCCGTTGCCGAAGCGTCAGAACATGAATCACAGCATGAGAACGCAAACGAACACAAATCATTTCACAACTATACAGGCGGTGATGAATAATTCTAAATAATAATAATAATAAATCTGGAGAAAAAAAAACTGTCGTGTTGTGATTTAATTTCTCAAAATCTGAGGAATGTTTTTTTTTTCATGGAAAGGGTTTTTGACGAAGATTACAGAAAATAGATTGATTCCTCTGCATGAAATCGGTAAGTGTGCCACTGTGGTTAGTGCATAGTGTCTCAGATTTGATATACTAGCAAAGGGGGGGTCAGCTACTTAAAACAATGACTTTCATTCACAACTCTATTAACACTGTTTTAGTAGGCGTGTGTGGAAGCATACTCCTATGTGAAACACGCTCAAAGCGCATGGCCCATGCGCCACCTTATATTTGAGAAATTATAACAGCGGGCATTATTAATTGCATTCGCTTAGTTCAATATTTTTTAATAAACGGTTTTTATACGTCTGTTTGTTTTAATTCTCTCTATTCTTTATGACGCGTATGATGATACACTGTGCAGGCTAATAATATTACAAGAAATCTAGGAGTTAAAGCTTAATCTTTTAAATGAGAGAATAATGCTGAGAAAAATACAAAATCTCTTAATTTTCTACCCGATAATCTTTCACTTTAGCGACTTTCACTCGCGGGTTTATTAATCAGAAGTACTCACCGCCATAAAATGATGAAAAACACACGCAGTTTTATTTACCAAGACATTACCCTCCTTGATTTATCACAGAGGTGTGTTTGAATTAAGCATGCGCCAGGTGTTAAAAGAAACATACTAATTTTAGTCTTAATATCATTTAAATTCAAGTGAATCAGGTCATGCATAAGCCCTCTACATTTTTATTTATTCATGCAATAAAATACAATTATCTGCTTTATTATTGGCTGTAATTCAGCAAAAGATAGGACAGCTACCAGTGTTTCAGTTAAATTGCTGTTAATTCTTGTCAAAGTTTACATGGTTTAAATGGTTACATTAATTTATTTAGTGTAAATAGAGATTAAACACTAAGTGTGATCTAAGAGGAAAAACAGGTGTGTCATTACGAAGAAAAAAGTACTGACCTTATTTTGTGCCTGAAATTTTATTTCATTTTCAGCACTGGTTAAAATTGAAAAATAAGAAGAGAAAAAACAAACTATAAATTTAATGGTTAAAAAAAAATCTGAAGATTTACTTTATTAATTTACAATCCTCAAATAATAAAATGATCCCCATTTTTTCACAGGTCAAATAATATTTTCTGAAAACATTTTTGTGTTGCCTTATTGCTGCATGATTTTACTAGCCAAATTTCAGTGGCTTGTAATTGTTGAGAGCAAACATGTCTATATGGATCCTTGCAGATGGTAAGAGGTATTCATTTTAAATTCTTATTGTGAAAGAATTATGGTTAAACTGCAATACGTTTACCTTTTAGAGCACAACCGTGACACAAATTCATCACTATTGATAGGTGTGCAATTGTTTTTCATAGCATCTTTGATAAAGAAAAAAAAGGGAAACGAAAGAAACTGAGCACGAGCAAGTGCGTGTGTGTGTAAATGCGATGTTATAACAATAATAGGAGAAAAATATACAGAGGAAACACTGAAATCTCCTTGCAGATGTTCCTTTTTTTTTCGTTTTGCAAATGTGTCTCAAATTCCTGAGCATTGTGGATTTGGCGTCTGCCCTCATAATCCTCCCTGCTGTTAAGACATCAAATGTTGCCATTCCTCTTTGGCTGTCCTCCTAAGGGACACAATGACTGGATCACAGGGGGTGTTTAGGTCTTGATTTATGAGAGCTTGTGGGATCTGCAAGAGAGAGAGACACCACTCTCTCAGAGGCAGCACTCAAGTCACTTAACTTCCAGGTCTGACAGTGCTCACGTTTCTTTGTGAACTGTATGGGATTTTTTTGTGATTATTTTTTTATCTTTTGTCGCCTTTTGAAAAATATCCAACAAGGCTTTATTTGGGACAAACCAAGAACTGCTAGAAAAAGTTCATTTGGCAAAATAATGTTAATTATCTAAACTTTTTTTTTCTCAGCTTTCTTCTTAGATGATTGCATTTCAAATTCATGTTTTTAGAAACCAGGAGGATATTTTGCTCATCTTCTGTTTTTGTGTTTTTTAATCTTCTTTCATCCAGATAATATCATGGATCTAGGCATGGGAAGCGAGAAGACAAGCTCAGACATACAGTATGGATCCAGCTTCCAGTCCAACCGCAGTGGTCAGACTGTCACGTATCTGGGGAAGTTCGCCTTTGACACTCCTCCTTCAGGTGGCATCGGCGGCTCTGGCTGGTGCCCCGACAACAACATCATAAGCCTCGTCAGTGCGGGCATTTTGGGCGTCTCTCCATCACCCGGCACGGTAACGACGCAGACGCCGTCCTCTGCAGCAAACATGGGTGGACAATCGTCAGACATGGAGCAAGTATATGGTCCTCCGCTGCCTGCCTATTCCACGTGCAGCGACCTGTACCAGGATCAGGTCTCCTTCCACCACAGCCCTGCCACCAGCACGGCTCTCGCCTACCCTGGAAATGAATATCACTCAACGTCCAAAGCCCCCATGGATGGCAGCCTTTTTTCCATGATCCCTGACTACAACCTCTTTCATCATCAGGGAGAGGTTGGTGTCATGGAGCACAAACCCTTCCAGACCATGGACCCTATCAGAGTCAACCCTCCGCCAATCACACCGCTGGAGACCATCAGAGCATTCAAAGACAAGCAACAAATCCACCCAGGTTTCATTGGCGGGCAGCAGCACCAACCCCAGCACCATCCGCCGCCTCAGACTCTTACACTCAAACCCATCCGTCCGAGGAAGTACCCCAACCGTCCCAGCAAAACTCCTGTTCATGAACGGCCACACGCCTGTCCTGCAGAGAACTGTGACAGACGCTTCTCGCGCTCAGATGAGCTCACGCGTCACCTCCGCATCCACACGGGTCACAAGCCCTTCCAGTGCAGAATATGCATGAGGTCCTTCAGCCGGAGCGACCACCTCACCACACACATCCGCACGCACACGGGTGAGAAACCCTTCTCCTGCGAGTTTTGTGGACGGAAATTTGCCAGGAGTGACGAGCGAAAGAGACATGCAAAGGTTCACCTGAAACAGAAGGACAAGAAACAGGCGGACAAGAGCAGCGGGGCGGCCGGGAGCCACAGCACGCCGCCAGGCTCCTGCGGGGGGCCAGCAGTGGGAGCATCATGACCATCACTACATGCACATGGACTAGACCCTAGCCAGAGATTATACAGAGACTTGGGAAGTACAGATCACATTCACTATGAAATAAATAGGTGATTCTCTTCTTCTTTGTTTACACTCTGGCTCTTTTCAGTTCCTTCTATTTTGAGATGGACGTCTTTAGTTTAAGTCAGAGGGGAAGGGCTGCTTTCCTCTTGTCTTTTAAAAGCAATTCAGAGCCTCAGCTACTGTAACATAGTGTAAACATAGATATGGGCACTTCAGCACATTCTGCCACAGAGGTCTTTGTGTATCACTAGGTTCTGAGGTGGATGTGTCATTTTTACAGAAACTGTTTTCATTGAAAGAAAGTCAGAATGCATGAGAGAGGCTGGAGAAAGGAGCTCAGTGAGAAGGTGTATTGTCTGGGATGTATGCATTAATATCATTAGGCTGTTTAAAAGTGCAATTGGTTATATTTGTGTATCGTCATGATTCTCTTAATGGTGGCCCGTGACTGTATTTTTTATTTTTTTTGTTATTTTTGTTCAAGTATAGTGTGTTTTTTTTATATTTGAATGTTTCTTTTGTTTTGTTGTTTTATAATTATTATTTTTTTAAAGAATGTGCCAAATGTATTGCAATGATGCAGCCAACATTGTTCCTTATATTTGTTCCTGATATTTGCCAAACCCAGGAGTGGCATCAGCTTAGCACAGCTGTGGAGACAGTAGAAAGATCAGGTTCCACACACCAGATTTAGACGAATCTGCACCGTTTGTTTGAATCCAGGTTATTCCAGAAAAGGTCACATGAAGCAAAACCCAATGTCTTGTCCTGTCACGTGCAGAAACATGTCTGCAGCAACTGATGCCTTTGCCAGTACTTATTTATTTTTAGTCACTGTGAGACACCCTGTGTGTTGTTTTTCTCCTTTTTAAAACATGGTTTGACGTTGTGTTACCAAATGTACTTTCTGTTGCTCTTTTTTTTTTTATAAATGCTCAATGATACTGCTTATTCTTCATGACTTCTGCAATATGCAATTGAGTACACAGACATACGCCACTCAGACGCAAATTAAATCAACTAAGAGCACCGTTGCAGACAGAATGAACTATTTAACTAAATAACAGTGGGTTGCCAACGAGATGTTAAAGAGAAGATGAATATGGGCCTTGGCATGTCTTCTCATTTTGTAACGCTTAAACTACCAAAAGATGAGCAGAAAACGGTAAGAGACAAATAATTTTTAAAAAAGATCACTGTTTACATATTTTTAATTCAGAGAATGGACCGCAAATGTACGTATCCTTCTTTTTGTACAGTATACAAATATGTATGCAGGTAGCTAAAGTAGAAGTTTCACTTTTGTACTAAAATATCAAATGCACTGCAGTTCAATATTAAATTGTGCATAAAAGTGCATTCCTTCATGCACACTATGTAAATACATACGTCTGCATTAACAAGAACTCTCAATTGACTGAATGCTTGTGCAGAAAGCGTCCTAAGACTTTCAGTAAAATATTATATTTTATTGTCAAAATGTTGTAGATCCCTGCAGTATAGTGCCAGATATGTTGTCCTATCTTCCAATGGAAAAAAAAAACCCTCAGAAAGACAAAAAACAAAAGGATGGCACCATCTGTATGCTTAACAAGGGAGACCAGTTAAAAACAGCACTAATGTGTTCTTTGAATAAACTGCTTGTTTTATTTTGTGTATCTCCATTAAAGAAATATTGGTTATTTTAATTACCACAGCCTCTCAGCAGTATAAAAACACTGGTTATTTGTAAGACATTTTCCTAAATGACTGAACCTATTCATAAACAAAATACATTACGGATCATGCAAATAATTCCCACTAATGACTCCTCACCTACTTTACTCATTTTTAAACTGAAAGAAAAAGGTACTTCTTTTGTCTTTTAGCAAAACATTTTGTGTGAGCTATCAATTACTTCACTTGGATCCAAGTGTTTCAATCCGTTAATTATTACAACAAAAGCATATTTGATGTAAGAAAATAAGTTAGTTTTACAGGAAAGAGAGTTTGCCTTACTTTCACGGAATTTAAACAATTAAGATTGTTTTACAGGCTTAGAGACAGACATCAAAAGGTATATTTATGCAATTCAAAGACTGTTTTACACTAGCAATTGGTAGAAATTAATTTTAAAAATTGTGAAAACTGTAAATAAGGACGGCTGGAGATGCTGTGATACACACGTTTGACAAGCAGCAAAGAAATCACGACAAAAGAAAAATTGGTTGGACTAACTTTGTCAAACAGGAAGCATGCTTCCTGACATTCTTTTAAGCCCGAATCTTAAACTATATTTTCAAATTTCAAACAAAACAAGTCTTATGATTTTATTTTATTCAACTGTTTTTTTTTTTTTGTTTGTTTTTTTACATATTACATATTTTATAATCTCATTTGTTGTGCTTTTTGACGGAAGAAAACTGCTTAAAAAACAAACACTGTACCCATCAGCACACACAACGACTGGGCTAAAGGAGTTTAGGAACTGACTAATGCAAAGGTCAAAGGAAAAGTGCAGACAAACAGTGCCACAGAGAACCCAGTACATGCCGAAAGAGCTCTGAAGGCCATCCTTTCTCTTTCCTGAAACCGTTTTCACTGGTCTGCTTCCTGGCAAATATCCATTTATTTTCCAATTAATTTGGCCTCAGAGGGTTTTTTTTTTCTTCTAAATTCATCTACATGGTTAAATTAACAGTCCTCCTTGCACTTGTGTGAAAAGTTTAAAAGTTCGGACTGCCCACAGCTGTAAATCAATAGGTGTGTAGCATGGAAACCTATATTTCCAATGCACTGGTTGGACATTGACAAAATAAAGTTTCTCCTTCAGCAACTGAAAAATAAAACCTGACAAAGTAACACAAGTCTGCAGCACCAAATAGTTCGACAAGTATTTTTCCACAATAGAATTGTTATGGACCAGGTTGTATCTGGCAACAATAGGGATCAGAAGACAAAGAATAGACACAACATAAAAGACAATAAGAAAACAAAAGCCTTTCATTAATGCTATTGTTATTCGATGTTATGAGTACAGACTGAAGATCATTTAGACCTTATTTTACAAAAAAATCTTTCTATTATGTAAGAGCACATTATGTTTCTGTTGCTTTGTGTTGAAGAATGACGAAAAGGCAGGTAGGGATAGCAGCAAAAATATATCAACATCCAAATGAAGCCATGTAATTACAAGTTCAGAAACAATATTTAATCAATCCCACTGTGTCTGTTACACTTTGTTTTGTATGTGTTTTTGTAAATTTTGTAAAATTTAGATTATCCCTCCACTACTTGCTTTCTCAATAGGTTGGCTATTATAACACAGGCTGCACAATTGTCTACTGTATACCAATTATTGTAATATGAGGAGGCCATGAGAATTCATGAAATAATTGTTAAATTCAAAACAAACTAATTTGAATGTAATTTCTTTCCACTAATAATTCATTATCTTATGTGCTTAATACTCTGCTGGCCAAAAGTAGGTGGCTGAAGGGTTTTCAGCTCCATGATGAGTTTGTGCCAACATCAGCAGCCATCATTGCGCTGAACTGGGTTGCAGGGTTGGCTGATCAAAAACAATACATGACAATAACTCAAAAGGAGCAACACATAAACGTAACCCCTGTCTGCTTGTAGCTGAAGGCAACTTTGTGCATTAATGTTTGATACAGATTTTGTGAAATTGGCCTCGTGCCAGGCACTGAGCTTTGCCTCACTGACAGCAAAAACAAAAAAATAAATAAAATGATTTCAATAACATGTAGATATTATTATAGCAACTCATCTCATCTTATGGACTACAGGTTGGCATCAGGGATTCAGCAGTGAAGCTGGTGTTAAAACAAAGTCGATGCTCACTGTTTTTTGTTGTGCTGTGTTTCCTTTCATTACCAAAATATCCTTAGGTTTGCATGTGCACGGAAAGTGCCACCCACACTTTCTGGTGGTGGCACTCCCTTTTTTAAAATTATGCATGAAAAAAGTCACATGGGTAAAAAGGAACAAACCTAGCAACAATGCAAGATGGATTACTGGAAACACATTGGGATAACTGTTCTGTTAGCTTTTTTGTTAAAGAAAAGGGGTCTTGTTCAAAGTGTTGTGGATGTCTTTTGCCTATTTAATGTTTTATTACCTTATAATAAGGTCATTTTATGAGGAGCTGAATATTTAAATTAATTTTACTATATCTTTGTGATAGGGAGATGTGCTCCCCTGTTTACCCGGCACTTCAGTTTGTTGTAATGCAAATGTTTTGTTATTTCTATGTAAGTACTTGAATAAAGAAATATATAACTTGCCTTGTGCTTTCCTGGTTCTCCACGTTTCCTGCAAACACACACATGCACAATTAAAATAACGTCATAAACAAACCGTTTGATAACAAAACAACTATTTTATGAGTTAGTATATTCAATTCGCCACATCTATGATATTTGCTTAGCTCTGTTCAAAAACAACCTTAGAGGAAACTGAAGCGTGTCGGCTGAAGTAACTTCCTGTTGAACGCTCGCCAGTGAAGTGACGGAAAGCGATGTTTCTGAGGAGATAACACTATAAACCAGGCCCAACGGAATAAAAGCCACTCAAAATGAACTGGTATGTATCTCTGCTACATTTTAGACGTGTTGGTTATGAATAAATTGTAAGTAGAGTCATTTTTTTCGCAATTACCGAGGAGCTAATAATCGCCTGGGGCTACGGCTATTTCCTGAAAGTGCTAATCAAACTACACTAGCAACGAAGTTAGCTTTAGCATTTAAAGTCCGTGACTCACAAATATAACCTTTTCTGGTGGGGTTTGTTCTTGTTTATTTGACCTAAAGTAGTCTAAAGCACATAAAACACTCGTTTATGTGTAGTTTCTAGCAATATTTAGTGTCGTCAACTTTGAGTGATTCTTTAATAAGTGTTCACCTAGCTATCATTACAGTGTTTCTTAGCTAGCTGGTAACTTTGTTCTCGACAACGAATCATATAAATATATTAACAATCTCCTAGGTACTAATTGCTGAAGGTGCGTATGCTGGTACCTTCTAGTTTTCGGGATTTAAAGAAGTTCAGGGAGTGTTTCAAAGAGATCGTATATTTGTTGTATCTAGTGGTCATGGCAGCAGGATCGGTGCTGTTCCATTCTGATTCTTGGAACACACTGCTCTGTAAGTGTTACAGGTTCCCTGGTTCAGCATACCTGAATTATATTGAGTAGCTAATAACAAACAGTAATGACAAACATATGACATAATTACAGCATTTGACTTCTATAAGAATTATTGAATGAATTCTTGAATTATTGATAAAATTTATCAATCTGTGACCAACACACTCTGAATGTCTTCTATATTAAAGTATTATGTGAGGGATACATTACAGTCTTAACTCCTTAACAAACAATTCACCCAAAATTGTGAGTTATTTTATGACCAGAGAGCAAACTGTAATAGTGCTTATGCTATTTAAAGTTTAAAGTGCTTTATACCTGGATAAGGTTGTTACTATGAAGTGTGCTGCATTGATGCTATGAATGGTGATGTACATAGCAGGGCTGTTGTAAACAAATATTTAAGTAATGGATGAATCTATTGATTATTCTTACGATTAAGATGTTACTATTGGATGTCAACATCAGTCCAATTTTTCACATTTGAGCTTCCCTAACAATAACTGTCTATACTTAAACTTTTGGTTGATGTATTCATCTTCAGTGAGTTTAACAGATGAACTCTCACCTTGCCCAGACATTTATAGCTTTTGTGTCCATGTTAGCGACGGAATTTGACACCTTCGTTTGTCACACACAGAAACACCTCTACCAGCTACGTACCGTCACGATGTGCTCCGCCATCCATTTGTTGCGACCGGAATGACATGAAATAAATTTTCTGTTTTGTCCGTAAAGCTACTCTTACGTTAATCATCTAAAGAGCTGCCGCCCGCTGTGTTCAGTCTATCCGCTCACTTGTATAAATACATCTTCAGCGCTCTTCCCCGCGGTTTGCTCTGAACACAGGCCACCTGGAAGCAGCTCTGTGAAGAGAAAAGTTGTCATCCTCAATGCATCGCGCCAATCATTTTGGGGATGCCTATTGGTCTCCCCCCAAAAAATGAAACAAACCTGAATCAATCTGTGAAATACGATACCCTGGACCGAACTTGAAAGTTGGACATTGTGCTGCTAGCCCTTAGCATTCATCAAGCAAAAGTGGAAGTGAGAGCATTGTGCAACACAAATAATCAAGCGGCCAGAACACAGTGCACTTAATAGTAAAACAAAACTTAACAAAGCTGTAAGGCAGATAATTTGCCTCGAGGAACTTTAATAATCAGGATACTCGAATCATTTGAAGAATCGATACAGTTCTATTTGATACAACGGTGTAGTTTCTGTATAGGTCTATCTCTGCCAGTTCCTGATCGTATGGCCCATAGTCTGAAAGTATTTTGCCTCTGTATGTCTCTGAACTCGAGCCATGTAAATGGAAATGAATTGTTAATAATAAAGTGTGTGGAATAAAATAAGGAGAAGTAATGAATAGACACAATTGAACAAATTGAGCTTGGCAATGTTACACTTCCTTTGGCTTGTGTTATTCACTCTTCATTATTCATAAATGCTGCACAAGAGGAAACAAAGAGAAACAAACGTTTTTCTATACAATTGTGACGTATATGCATAAGAACTAACTCTACAATGTTGTACACATTCTTGGTGTCATGCCGTCATTCAGTTCGGCCAAACAATAATGACTGGCAACCAGGATTTTGCCATCATGTACTGCCAACCAGAAGGTCAAGAGTGGACAGCTCTGTCACTGAAAAGAGCCCTTTATTGTCACTGCTGACTGATGCATTCCAGCATGGCCTGCACACTAGGGTTTATGACGTAAGAGATTTGACTTTGGGGTCATCATCAAAACAATTCCACTTCCCAACATCTTCAACCAGCCCTCTGTGCTCTATGGAATATCTAAGGTCAAATGATGCCGTATCTCTCTAATGGTGTACACATTTGCAGTTTTAGTGAAAAGCCATTGGGTCTTCCAGCTAGTACATAATGTGTCCCCAATAAAGAAGACTGTTACGTCTTTGTTCTTGCCTACGTGCTTACGTGACGGTGGTGACGTGTATCCTATTACAGCAGACATCAGATACCTCTTTAATTGCTTGTTGGTTAACTTGCTAATGGTTGAAAATGAATCAAAGAAACATTTCCAGTCTTTTTTTCTTTTTTTTTTTTTTTTGCCTGAAAAAATGCTGCACAAAATATTACCAGTAACATTGAATATTAGAGTTCTTAAGTTCTCATGATTGTTGAATATTTATTTCCATTTATTCTTGTTCATATTTACATAAAAAAGCTAACTGATGGTTGAGACGAAATGGCTACCTTGGTTCAAAGTATGCCCCTATTTATAATCAATTGACAGTTAAAACCCTGTTCATTTACCACAATGCTAATAAAAATTCTGGGCTTTTGATTTTTCATCAAAGTGTCAGACATTGCGATTAATAGATGTTTTTTTTTACATCTATTAATCATAATTAATAGATGTGATTTTTATTTTTTACACAAATACAAAAATTTTTTGTAAATATGGGCTGCACAGTGGCACAGTTGGTAGAGCTGTTGCCTTGCAGCAAGAAGGTCCTGGGTTCGATTCCCGGCCCGGGGTCTTTCTGCTTGGAGTTTGCATGTTCTCCCTGTGCATGGTGGGTTCTCTCCGGGTTCTCCGGCTTCCTCCCACAGTCCAAAAACATGACTGTTAGGTTAATTGGTCTCTCTAAATTCTCCCTAGGTGTGAGTGAGTGTGTTTGAATGGTTGTGTGTCCTGTCTGTCTCTGTGTTGCCCTACGACAGACTGGCGACCTGTCCAGGGTGAACCCCGCCTCTCGCCCAGATCGTAGCTGGAGATAAAAACCAGCAACCCTCCTGACACCATTAGGGACAAGGGTGAACAGAAAATGGATGGATGGATGTTGCAAATATGCTTTTAATAAAAGTAACCATATCATGTTGCATATTTTTCTTTCAATTGCATAAATACAGGGAAACTTACATTTTTTACTCAAGGTTGTCATACTCTGATAATCTTCCACTGGACCATGACTAAACATGTCATAATTTAGAAACAATACATTCAGAAAATTGCTGGGAGTGGATATGTGACTGATTGAAATAATTAAAAACACTACAGTTACAACAGCAATAATAACAATAATTTCAGTTAGTTATAATTTGCATACTTTCTAACACTGCTTTGAAAAACTGTGATAAGGACAGCGATGATAACTTTGATTACGAGCCAAAATACACCTCTGACCAACAATTTGTTTAATTTAAAATTAGGACTTCAGAACATTCAGAAGTGCAATATCAGTATCAATATTGCTCCTGGCTAATATATTCCAAGTGTTATGAAGTTCCATTTTTCATTCTACAGATTTCTCACAGCTGAAGACACTGGACACAAACAACATATTCCAAAATGCTAAAGGTCAGAGAGTGTAGGAAGCACAGTTGAGAAAACAGGCATATATTGCACCTGATATCGTCATCGCAGTTTTTACCAATATCATTGCTGTCGAAACATTTTCTACTATTGGGCAGCCCTACTCAAAATATTCCTGTGTTAAACTCTGTTGTGGCTCATTCTGTGTCAGTTGTTCTTGGTTCACAAGACCAGATTCACAAATGTTTCTCAATGTGGGAAGCCCGGCTGAAATATTGTTGCGTTAGTGAGCTTTAGAAAAGATCAGCAGACTCTGCAATCCTCCTCTTTTTTTATCACATTCTTTCTGTTTGCTCTTTTCATTTTCAAAGCACGCTCCACTTTGTTTCTTTTCCACATCTCACAAACAGTTTCTTTTCTTTTTTTAAGAATCACTTACAATCTTAACCTACAACATTTTTAGGTAAAACTAAAATTCCATGTTTACTTTGTGATCAGATTAAAACTAAAAGCAAGACATTTATTGTTTTATAGTGCATTGATAGAGAGCTTAAAATGATGTTTGCTGTTTTCCTATTTAATTCTTCTAAACAGTTCAAATGCAGTTTTGGAGTTGGATTTTTGCAATAAGTACTTTTAGATACAAAACTCATCTAGCAAGAAAATATTTTAGTTTGTTTCTTTCTCGATAGGTAAAATTCTTATTGTTTCTTTATCAATTAGAAATTTCTGTATTAGACATATGATCTAGGAATAAAATTAATCTCTCTCATGCACAGGTTATTGTTCCAAATATCTTCAAACTATAAAACACAATAGGATTACTTTAATTCACTTTTGTCATATTCCGTAGCTACTACAAAGAGTTAAATATACCTGTAGATACTGACTGAATCTACAAGTCATTGTTTAAACTAAAAGGTCGACAAAGTTCTCATGATTCATGAAGACGTGTCATACATGTGGTGAAACTGCCACTTGTAGGTACCTAAACTCATGAAGTACACTGGTTATTATTAGAATCTGTATATTGCAATAGTTGAACTCAATCGATGGGATTCCCAAATGGCGGTTTAGCTTCACCTCTTATATTTGGAAAACTTATTGCAACATAGGAAGTGAACGTGGGAGGTTGATGTCATCGCTAGTTTCGGGAGAACACCACTTGGTCCCCAGCCAGCGTTTACACTCAATCCCGTCTCTGCCAAATTATGTTGCTATTGTGTTCAGGAATGCCCTACAAATCTAACAGACGGCTACGCTAAGATGACGCTGTTGTATATCTTTCAGGTAATCAGAAAAAGGTGAGTCATATAAAATGTAGTTGACAAATTTCATGAGTTTTTTTCCACATTTTCTCACGCAAGCTGGAGTAACAACAAGTGGACCCACTTTCCTTCAAATAAAAACGAAAACATGTTTATAGTAAAATGACTTGTGTATTAGTTTAAATCGTAACTTAAAAACAAGAGGAATACAAATAAAATCCAATGGGACTATAAGATAAACAGTGCTTCCAAACAAAATAATGTCCTCATGCTTGAAGCATTAGTGACATTGGCATGCTGTTTTGGCTGCAATAATTCTGCTATTGTTTGACCCAAGTTGACCTTCATAATTTGACAAGTTGTCTTCAAAAAGCTCTTTCTCACACAGCAGCATGTTCTGATTGCACAACGAGGCTTTACATCACACCCTCACTTTTCCACCTCATTAGTCTACACACCTCTCTTCTGACACAGCTGCTGCCTCTCCCTGCCTGTCACCAGCTACTGGCCATCATTTAGTGTAGATTTTAGACCATTAGGCACATCAGTGAAAGTGTGCAGACAAAGATCTTTGTAAAATGTGTTTTTATTTTTCCCTTTTTTTGGGAACTTCAAGAACCCTATGCCTTGCACAATCTCATTAAGGCAAAGGACAGATTTTTGAACTGTGGGTTAACAATAGTGGGTTTTTTTTTGTTTTTTGGGGGGGGTTTGTTTCTTTTTCTTTCAGCAAAAACAGTCCCAAGGATCTCTTTGTGGTTCAGTACCAGTATATAAGATGTTTCACTGTATTGTGAAATTGCATGCTTGACACAACTTGCGCAAAAACACAAAATCTTGTGCCACTATCTTTTTGAGCAGCAGCTCGTGGGTTCCTGCCTGACATTCAGGAGAAGGCATGATACCCAAATACACAATAAGCATCTGTGTTTGATTGCCAGCTGGGGTCATCATGCAGCGCACCCGCACAGAGAAGAGGGTTTCAGCCACTTCTGTTGAGTGATATCTGTTTGCTGTGGAAGCCAGATGTGATCAGCGATGACATGAAGTTAATGTACATGGCACTGACTGCTTGTTTGAGAAGAACAGAGATTAACAGCCTCCTACTGTCTGCGTTAAGGAATCCTCAGACCAGTGCTGACCTCTGCTCAGACATCATGTCGCTGATGACAATCTTAGCATTCAATGATCTCACCTTTTTGGTGGTCATTTTCCACTTGCTTGTGTCTGTCACCTCTCATTGCTTTTTTTTGT
Organism: Gambusia affinis; assembly: GCF_019740435.1. Taxonomy (NCBI): domain Eukaryota; kingdom Metazoa; phylum Chordata; class Actinopteri; order Cyprinodontiformes; family Poeciliidae; genus Gambusia; species Gambusia affinis. The sequence continues at coordinate 13,194,337 of NC_057870.1, forward strand.
GTCGTTCCAGGATGCCCTTCAAGATTGGACAGCCGAAAAAACAGATTGTCTCTAAAACTGTAAGTCTCTAAAGCAAACATTTAACAGCTGCAGTGGTGTTATTTGCTGTTTAGGTTGTTTTTTTCTAATTTTCACTAATTTAAAAATATATCACACAGATATTGTTATATTAGAGCTAGAGGAATTTTTGGAGAGCAATTTGTCAGAGCCATGTCAGGGGGACAGAGTTGATTACCTTGAAGTTGCACTGAGTGGGTGTTCCCCTTAGTGGCAAAACCACTTCCACTGTAATGGGTTTGTGGCCCAGCAGTCCCTGTAAGACTGGGTTTCCAGCTTCCTGTCCCATCCAAGGTAAAAACCATAGAGTGGGTTCCACGCAGCCCCGTCAGATGATTCACTTGTGACATTGTGTGGACTATTTCCTGTATTGTTTTTGCCCCGTGTTTAAATTCAGAAACCCACAAAACCACAAGACAGGAAGCCATTATGGTTGTGTAACTTGTTCGACATGTTTCAAAGTGGCGATGGACAAGCCATCCAAATGCCTAATTAAGATCAATTTGTATTTCTGTGTAAGTCAACTCAGTATGTCCACTTTCTTCAACAATGCTGTCTGGTTTTCACATTCTGGTGTGACTAGAAATGAAAATGAAATCCATTATAGCAACTAGAAATTTTTCGGTCGACCATCTAAGTAGAATTTAAGGAGAAATTATTAAAAAATAATAATAATTAGTCAGGTAACTGTCCTTTTTTAAATCTTAATTCACAGGTTTAATATTGTTTGACGGTAGATTCAATTCAGGTTGTCACCATTGCTAATGATGGATTTTAAAAAAATGTATCTATCATTTTTTAAAAATATAAATCTAGATGCCTAATTTCCAATAAAGTTGTCTTTTCCCCAGGCGAGCCTAATGCTCCTGAATGGTGGGGAAAAAAAAAAAAAAACAGCCACAATGCATGTTTAAAATGAGTTAATAATCTAATCTAAATTGCAGTAACACCTTTTGAATGCCATACACAACTGCATTATTAATTGTCATATAATTTCTATAGGACAGTCATAGAGCCAGGGTACACCATACTTGGTTCCAGTACGCGTAGCATCTAGAGAACCATCTAAAATTATGCAACAACTGGAGTGCAGAAGCTAAAAACACCTAGTATTATTATTAATAAAGGAGATGAGTGTCTAAATGGACAAACGTTTCTCTATTCAGACACATTTGTCCAAAATATGCTGGTAAGGAAACATAAATGCAACTAATCCCAAAGAAAGTATTGATGATGTATTGCAAAGTAGCAAAATCTAAAAACTTGCATCTGTGAGGATTGTTATTAAAACTGTCCAGGCCGATTGATTTTTAGCTGCTCGATGAATCAATCTGTTTTTCTTCTAACACAGTTAAAGTAGCTTTTGGCCACCTGTTTGCGTGATATTAACTCTTTTCTTTCTTCTGTTCTGATAATTCCTGACAAATTTCAACCTATTGTATTATTTGGTGATTAAATGTAGCTGACTGGTAGACCTGTACACGTGAAAATTTGTCAACATTAATATTTTTAGCGAACACATTTGTATGAATATTTCTTTTTTTAATTTCTTAGACCTTTAAACAATATTTACAGCTGTTTTTCTCCAAACGGCTGTAGGTGCAGAGAAGTCCCTGGCTGTAGTCTGCAGCACTACTAGTGTGTTGGTTTTTTTTTGTGTGTGTGTGTGGGGGGGTTTGCGTGTGCGTGTGTGTGTGTGCATACGTTGCATACCAGTTTGTCTTCTGTCATTGTTTCATTCAAAGCAAGCAGGGCAGATAAAGCGTCTGCCTCACAGTTAAATATGCCGGGTCATATAAGCTTTCAAAAGTGGTTTTAAAGTATTCATGTACTTTAATTTAGCTGGAAAAATAGCAGTTTGGACACTCTGTCTAGCTTTGTTGCAAACCACAGTAACACAAGTACCATGCATGACCATATGATGAGATCACGCCTTGAGGGCCGCTGATGAGCAGACAGAAGTGACAATGAACTGTAGGTTTTTTAAAGCCGCTGAATGCCAGCGTCAGAATCAGATCTGGTATCCGTCTGCTACGTTCTCCAGTGGATAAATGCTTCAGGCTTTAGTTTTAGTTTGCTTGATAAACACTGCCTGTATGTGTTGGTGTGCAGACTTTGCTCAGCCGACCACTTTGTTTTTTTTATTCCATCCGTTTTAATCACCTATCTTTTTAATGTTACATTTACATCTAAATAAATTAAACAAACTCGTAAACAATAAATACAGGTAATAAAAAGAAAATGAATTTGATGCTATAGTTTTTTTCTTTCTTTCTTTTAAAGTTACACTTATTACTGAACTAAGGTCATTGTTTGCTTATATCCCTTTTGGTCTCATCACATTTAACATTCTGAATTTCCACTTAGGGATATTAATCATCGGGAGCATGATATGAAATAAACCTTTATTCAACTTTCTATTTTGTGGTACACAGTAAAGGCTAGAGTTCATTGTAAAAAGTAATCCAAAATAAGACAGTCTTATTAAAGTCATTGGGTTTAATCAATTGTTTGAAAGATTAGATGAGAAAAAATGTTTAGCCAGCCATAGTACGTTATAATTCAACTTTAGCTTGTACTTTATTAGCGTAGAAAACAAAACAGACCGAACACGCAGTTTAGTGTATATACTTACAAGACAGTCACAGAATGATCTTCTTGACAGGATCACTACTCTCCATTATTTTACTGCACCCACTTTCCAACACTAGCATCACATCCACACTGCAGTTTGGTTCACTAAAAACCTCTTTTGCTAAATTAAAAGCGTAACATTCAAGAAATTAATTTAAACCTGTCCCTCTTCTATGGATTTGCACCTGGCATGATAATGAATCACACCCAGATTAAAACTCTTAAAATCTGTTATTGATTCATCGATATCTGTCCTATTGGTTTAATTAATTTTTGATACTATTATATTCTTTTTCCCATTTTAAGTTGATTGCCTGTTATTTCTGTTTTTTTAGGTTGAAAGAGACTTTGAGCGCGAATATGAAAAGCTCCAGAAGTAAGTTTTTTTATACAAGCTCTATCAATAGAGAACATTATTGATATTTTATGTGTAGGATTTTTATCCAGTTGAATTGTATCATTTTAGTATTACCTTTATTTGCAGTAATATTGTTTTATCAATCATTATGATAAAATTAGTAAGGGCAAGTTTGTAAAACAATTTTTTTGTGCCATTGTTTTGCTGAAAGGTGGTTTCTTGCTCACCAAATCTGTCTTCTTTATATTAGTTTTCCTTTTTTTTTTTCTGTCTGAATTTTTTATTGGCTAAATATTTTCATTATAGCGTCAAGTTTGTAAGCATTTTAAGAGTACTGTTCAAATTTGGCTGGTTTTGTGTTGTATACATGATGATGTACAAAGGTCTCTTTGATAATTTTACATAGTTTTAAAATTAGTTAATTTGTTAGAAGTCACTATTTCAGCGTGTTTATGAAACTAAAGCGATAGAAATATGTAGCACTTAAAATCTCAAGATCCCTGCAAGCAGAAACTCCCTGAGGGCCCTGAAAAATGAGTGGGAGCACAGTTTCCACTCAGGTTTTGTTGAGTAGGAGGGCCCTTTATCAGGAAGGTGTGGTACCAATAAACCTTATAGATGAGTCAGAGCTGCGGGCATGTGCAGACATTTAGGTTCTCCACCCTAGAGATCCATATCAACACATCACGGTACATCCATGGTCTACAAGCAAAACACTTTCTGACATTTATCTCATCTGCATTTTGGTCAAGCCATGCCTGCCTTGTGCAACTTTTGGGATGGTTATCAGATAAAAATTGTGGCTTTTTAAAATGATTCTATAATATTTTTTGATAAGTATATTTTATTGGTATTTGTGTTATGACGTTTTTGGTAATGTTATACTATACGTTTGATGGAAATATAAATTTTATAACGATTTGCTGTTAACAGAAAAATCAGCAAACCACTTGTTGAGAACATATGTACAACCGTATATGTAGCCACATATAAAATAAATTAGATAAACTGTTGTATAACACTGGTACAATAGGTTTTGAACTTGATTTTGACCTTTAATTTAGTTATTTAAATCTAAAATGTCTTGGGGGTTTTTTTACAGCCTGACATACAGCATATATGAATTCATAAATCACATCCAGTCTGATGCAGGAAATATTGACAGCAAGGCTTTAAACAAAAGGCCCTTGCGCATCATAAGGTGCCCCAAAGATAACATTCCTCTGTCCCAAGCTATGTTGAGTGATGGTTTAACTCCACCCACCGACTGACTAACAAATGATGACAGTAACCATCCGATCTTAAACAGAGCAGTAGATCAGAATCCACAATGATGGTTTAAAATAAATCTGACATGCATTTCCAAATACTCTGGAATCTCCACTACATCGGACGCCACCCAGGGCATTTGTGCTATGAATGTTTTAAAAAATGTGTTTGTGTGATTCCGGTCTTTTAATAAGTGCAGTTTCATAAAGATTGAGGCTGCACAGGCCTACCATGGGCACATTGGTGCAAAGAGTAGCAGGGTTACCAGTAGGTCACTGCATTCTCTTCTGGAAAGAGAGTCAAAGCTTTCACCTGGTAGACATCCAGAAAGATTCGCTTACTGTCACCGAGTAGAGAGGACAGCAGTATTGTGGAGACATTGTAATGGAGGAGGTGGCAGTAGAAGACAAAAGTGTGAGTGTATGGACACTGGTCTTAAGCATTTCTGGCTTATTTATACAACAAATCTGTTTAACTGGTTAAATGTCCACAGCATTTAATCTCCTGGGGTTTTTTTTGTAACTGCAGATCATATTCCCTGCTAATTTTCATTAGCGATATCCTGTATTTATATTTGCAAACAGCATTTGAACCCATCCAGTCCATGCTGAATATCACACAGACAGGTTACAGAGGTTGCATTCAAATGCAAAGTTAAAATCTGCCAACCTTAGTGAAAAGCTTTAATTAAAGGAGCCAAGGACTTTTTGCTTTCAGGGTAAATGCATAAAAAAGAATGTAAAATAAGAATATTTTTTAGCATTTATGTTCTGAAATGCAGATTAACATGATCACAACTCACGCTAATCCAATAATCCAGGATTGTGGATTATTTACACATTTTAAGTGGAGCAAAAGTAGTATTACAAAATCTCTTTTAGTTGGAAGTGATTTGAATTTGACGTCAGAGTGTAAACGCTATTGGGGTATAGAATAAAGATTTTGTGACATTAACTTCAAGACTTTATAGCCAAAATGTGCCTTTTGCATTTCTGACCTTATGTTGCTCTGTTTCCAGTTTAAAGAATAAATAAGTTTTATATGATAAGATTTTTCTGCTTTTTTTCTTTGCATTTAATAGAGTGGGGTGCTTAAAGTTGTTGCATTTAAAGGGATATGTGAAGAAAGCCGTATTTCTTTAATGTTTACTGCAATGTCAGTTGCAATTTTCTTCTAGCAGGTAGAACGCAAAATACATGTAATATATTAGCTGCTTGGAAAGATTACCCATGGTTTCTTGTTTTGATGCTGCTTGGTTGTACATTCAGATGTTCTCAACAGGTGGTTAATCCCAGTTAAATTTTCACACAGGGCTAGAGTCGTTTGCTTTTTTAAATTTGTAATTGAATTCTTTGTTTGTTTACTAAGGTTAATTTTCTCTGATATGAAAACCTGTTTGATGACCTGAAAGCACTTAAGTGTGACAACAAAGCAAATATAGAAGAAATCTATAATCAGTCAAATACCTTCACACAACGCTGAAAATAAATAAACATCTGCAAATAAATAATTAACAAATTGTAATGATTTTATAAGTATTTTTTATATCATTCATGATTATATTAAGCACCTGTTAATGTGTTGATTTACCTTTCTATAAAATTATCTGTCAGCTGCTGGATATTTGAAGCTCTCAAATGAGCTCCTCCATTTTCGAGATCCAATTTCTCAAAGTTTTTGCATTTTTCTCAAGTTCTTACACGAGAAATCCAACATTTTAAGGCAGCAGTTATGGTGTTTTTCATTTTTATGATATAGTCCTATAAAACGATGGAAGGACTGATGGAAGTGAGCCCCTACATCATTGCATTTTTTGTCAAATCAAGAGAAGTGATATGATAGCGGCCTCTTGGGAGATCCTAAACCCCCTTTTTGCCTTAATTGATATAATGAATGGCATGTGTTTTCATACTCAGTAGTCTGGTAATTGCCTTTTTTAACAGCATCAGTGTAATATGTGGAGTGGAATGATTGAAGATGTTAATGTTATAGAGGAGAAATGTAGTTTTCAGTGCTAAAAAGATTCCCTGTACTGTTAATTAGCCAACAGATTTTATGCGGAGGCAATGAAATGTTTAATTTTTTTCTTGAACTATGTTTTGTTTTAAATTAGTTTCATTTTCTATGTTTCATCTGTTTTGATTTATACATGGACAAGTGAAAAATAACTTATTTTCTACATAGATTTTTTTTTTCCTGCACACTTGGTCCCAGATATAAATTTTTATTGTAGTAGATGAGGAGTTATCTGATAAACATTCTGTTTCTTGTCCAACAGGCTTGAGGATCAGACAAAGAAGCTTCACAAAGACATGAAGAAAAGCACAGAGGCTGATTTAGGTGTGTTCTTGTAAAATACTTGTCTTATCATTAGATTTTCCATTCAGATCCATTCATTTGTTAGCCAACATACTGGAGGTTACTTAGCAGGTTTTACCAGGATCTCGTAACATTGAAGTGGTTATTTTTCTTTCTTTTCTTTTTTTTCTGTGGTGTGTTAACAACGTGACAAATGAAACAAAAGGCACTTCAGTCTAAATCTCCCTTTTCAAGCTCTTCCACAATCTTGTTGCCATTGTATTTCGTCTTACATTTAGTGCACTGCTCAGTTATAGCTTTGATTTGTATATCGTCTTTGCAATCATTTGTTTTTGCACTTGTCTGCAACAGCAACCATGTTTACTCAACATGTATTTGCTTTTTTTTTTGTTGGTTTTGGATTTGTGTGTTTGTGAAGTAGCAGTAGAAATGGCCTGTGGTAAGAAGTCGGTTGTGGGGGCGGCGGAGCAGGAACGGATAGAGGAGCAAGAACCTCCTTCATTTCCTCTCCTTTGTGCTCTGGAATATGGATGTTTGCATCATCAAAGTGTCATAGCTGTCAGGGCCTCATTATTGCTAATGGATTCCATGTGCTGCTCAGGTCCCATCTCCACCAACTGTTAACCCAGCAAAGAACTGGACCTGCCCTGAATGTCAGCGCTGTAATAAACAGATGACTGTTGGTTATGTTAGCCATCTTTTCTGTAGTCAAAGGTAGCGATAGTCTGATCACATATATATGATCAGGGGAAATGTTAGGGTTACATTTTGAAATTACAAAGGATTAGTATAGCGGCAATGGTAAAATGAGTTCCAGAAGTACTCATACTATTCACATGTTCACATTTTGTCACATTGCCCTACTTAATTTTCCATGGACAGACTCAAACTCTGCTGACCTGGTCTGCAGCCCGTAGTTCTTGTCACACGCAGCAGCCTCTGTGAACTCGGACTACCATTGCCAACTGCAGTCCTAGGCGGTTGTGTCTGAGTCTGCCCATGGAGCAAGTGACTCAGTACAGAGATGGGTAAATAAACATGGAGGATTGCCAAAATGGAGACCTGGCCACCCAGCTAGAAGGGAAAATCCCAGGGCAGTGACAGCTGCGTGGATAAGACTAAGTTTTCACAGAAAAATGTTTACATCAAGCATCTTGTGTGAGCTGTTTCATTTTTTTCCATTCTGACATTTTATATATTAAAAATTACTAATAATTTACCCAAGTTCTCCTTAGGCCACCTTTTGAATTGACTCTTGAACTGACTTCAGAAATGGGACAGTAGTTATTACAATCGTCTTCCGGGGGGAAATGCAACGAGCATAAAGCCGGTTTCAGTGCAGGTCTTCTTTTCACCCTGTAACCTCTGTGCACATTTATCATAACAGCACCAAACAGCCACCAAACCAGTTTTAGCATTTATTTGTATAATCTTCTCCACCTCCGAGCCAAAGGGAAAAAAACGCTTTTCTCAGCAGCTATACATGGCCTCATGGAGACAATCAACCAATGAAAACATTACAAATCCCATGTTTAACTCATTGTTTCACTACTAATCTACCTAATTTAGGATAAATAAAATACAACACAAAGTTAAGTTTACTAAAAAGTTGAATTAGCAGTGGATAACATAAACTCACCATCACTTTATCTCCCCACTATTTTGATATCACCCATCATCGCTTAAATCAGACATTGGGATTAATAATTAATTGGCACACTGCATGTTGTAAAAATCTGTCCTAATCAATTAAAATGGAGATATTAGGACACCTGTTTGCAGATATAATGAAATGGGATTTGTTTTTGTAAACTGTCTCCCTGCACTTTGATTTTCTCCAAAAACTGAAAATATGACAGTGGGAGGATGAAACATTTAGTCCAAGAGACATTTTTAGTGATGTGGTAATCTGGCTCCATGCTGGTTCTTTGGCTTCAGAAAATCAAACTGGTTATTTTTATGTAACCAGTAAAGAACTGACTAAACAGTCCTGGTTTTTAGCACTGGAATGAGCCTCTTTGGTAGGAAAGAGAAAAACCCTAAAAGAAGCCCTAATCTGAAATGTGCTCTGTGTCTTAATAAAGTGCCATGTGTGCAGATTAACAGTAAATTTTGCTGTTAAGAAACGTGGCAAAGATTTTTGGTGAACTGGTGAATATTTAAAACGGCAGGCATCCCTGCCAACTTCTGATTTTTTTAATTTTTTATTTTTTTTTACAATGGGGGGCAGCATTGTTGCCATCTTTCTTTTGCTTTCACTGAAGCCTTTAGATACCCTCCCACATACAGGATTTATACACTGAAAAAAAAAAAACGCTTAAAGCCTTTTTGACACAGTTATTTGGCAATGTTTTAACAGTGTTCTCTGTCTTGTGTATGTATGGCTGTCAGCCATGTCTAAAGCAGCAGTGAAGATCTCTGCAGATCTGCTGAGCAACCCACTGTGTGAGCAGGACCAGGCCTTCTTCGACTCCATGACTGCTTTAGACACAGCCATGAAAAGGATGGATGCATTTAACCAGGAAAAGGTGAGATTCATCCCTACTAAATTTTCCCTGTGTTCACTGTGCATTCACTATTAAAATGACAGTTTTATCAGGTGTAGTATTTTTGTTAGACATGCATAAGCGAAAACTGGACAGCATTCTGTTAAATTTGGATGTTTTTATATTTATCTATATTGTGTAGCCTGTGGGCTAAAAACCATTTCTCTGTGTTCCCTCCTTTTGTGTGTGTGTTTTTTTTTTTTTTTTGAAAAGTATCTATTGTATTGTGCTTTAAAAGCTCAAGGTGCTGGTTATCAGCTGCAAGACTGATGTTTGTGACTCACTGGTGTCCAAAATAACTCAACAACAATGGTGGGGCTTTGTCTAGGGAGGAAAACCTGCTACAAAACTCATAGGAGTTACTCACTGCCTATATGTTACTTCATATCTTTTTCGTATTTGTATATCATCAATTAAAAATAGTAGTGGGACTTGATTAAAATTATGAGCGAGTTAATTATAGGGTCTATAATTAATTGATTCCATTTTCATCAAAACTTGTTGGCAAAATAAACAACATTTTCAATTGAAAACCCCCTTTTTACTACTAAATTGTTGACTAAATAGACATTGGAGATGACCAACAAAGATATTTGTTTTTAATCTATTATGGGTGCACAGAGCGATCGCACTCATTCAGCTTTCAAGTGTTTTTGTAAGCCATGATCATTCATGGAAATTCTTTAAAAAAATTAAATACTCCTTTAGAATTGCAGACTATGAACGCTGACATCAACTTTGAGGAGGCTGTGCTTGTTGCAACACATTGTACATTGAGTTGGTGTTTTAGGCTTGAGTAGCTTTGGTTACAGGCTAACAACTTATACATAAATAGTCTCTTCCAGCGTCCCATCATATTGTTTTCTTTGAAGCAAATATTAAATCCCAAAGGGTCAAGAGAAGTGACTTTGTTGACCATCGCTGTTTGCGAACATCAGATTTGCGATTTATACCACAATATCTTTGTTTTTAAACATTTTATAGGTCTTGTATAATATTTAAGTTTTCTGAGAAACTGAACTTTGAGTTTTGATTAGCTGTAAGCCATAATCTTATGAGAAATGTACAACCCTGTATTTACAGAATTTACAGATCTGGAAAATATATTTAATGTATATTCTCACCGTTTTCCATAGTTTCCTCACAGCTAATCTGAGATTGATAGATAACTTTCCACTGCATAGAGTCGTCTTGGTTCCCCTTCCACAGTTTTATTTCCATTGACCTCTTCTGTATATTTGCCCGGCGTTCTCCAGTTTGTGATTATAATCATTGCCACAGGTACTTATAATGTGAATCAGTGTAGCAGTGCATGTCTGCATCCTTAAGGCAGTTCTCTCTGAAGGGTAGACACTTAAACAGCAAACAATACAGGGCAGAGAAGGGGAGATCATAGAAAGGTATGTACTTTTTTTTTTAAAGCTTTGTTTCTTGACTCATTGCCCAGCCAGAAGGTGTTCAGGGCTTTTCACATTGTTATATTTCCTTTCGCTTCCATATTTTACTGTCAGCCAGAATGACTTTATACTGCAATGGTAAACCACAGGGAGATAATAATAATTATCTTTGCAAATAGTAGATAATATAACTCTTGCTAGAAACCATCACGTAATATTACAAGAGTCACAGACTCATATGTCACCTGTAAATGTACATATATGCTTTTGAGGGCATGGTATGTTTTTGGTGATTTTCTTTTTCCTTTTTGTTTTGCTTCTGGAAAATCAAACCAATGATAACATATTAGAGGGAAACAAATCAATACAACAAAGCAGACACTTTTTCAGATTTTGCTTTTGACATTAAGTCTTAAAAATGTATGTATAAAAGTACTTTTGGTTAAAAAGGCCTTACAAATATCAACTTCACAAAAACTCTTATGCAACCAGTTACTGTGCAGCAGGGATTAGACAGAACTAAGAGTAAAAAAGTAATGCGTAATCAAAAGAGTAAAACCATCCTGTTAATTGGTATGATTAGATCAAACTTAGGATAAAACCGATTTGTAAAACTCAATAAAATACTCTGCCCTGCGACAGACTGGCAACCTGTCCAGGGTGAACCCGCCTCTCGCCCGGAACGTAGCTGGAGATGGACACCAGCAACCCTCCCGACCCCTCTATGGGACAAGGGTGAACAGAAAATGGATGGATATAAAATACACTAAAGCACACAAAAGTAAAAAAAGGAAATATTAAATCAATATTAGCAAGGGCTCCATCACCTCCGTTTGGCTCTTTGAACATTTAAAAGCATCTTTTTGCTTGAGTTCACTGATCTAAACCAAACCTGTTTTGTGTAAAAAGTGCTGTCTGGATTTTTACATGAACTGGGTTGTGGTTCTGGCAGAGGCCTCCAGGTGTTGTTATATTTTGATAAATCTACATGTAGAGCAACAACAACATTGCAGGAAGGGATTTATCAGCACACACTGAATCCTCTATGTGAACCAGCCAACGAAGCTGCCTTATAGTTATTTGTTGTACAACGTTGCTCTTGTTATGTTATCCAGTACCGTCTTTCGTCTGTTATTCGTTGACAGAGTTGTATTTATTTTTCTTAAGACATGTAAGTTAAATAAATTGTTATTTAAGTTAATAATTTCACATGGGCCTTAAATGTAGATTTTACAAAGCTTTATTTTATGTCTACTGAAACCTGTCGTAACCAGGAATTGCATCACAAAGTTAAGTAATGCGATTTAACTTTAAATATTGGATGTAATCCAATATCAGGATTTTTTTTGTTGCTGTTATTTGTCCGGGTCCAAATAAATAGAAAGTGTCTTCAGTGTTACAGTGGAAGTTGTTTTTTTTTTTTTTTTCTTTCCCCTACTGAATATAAAACTTGTAGAAATTAAGCTTGGCGACAAGCAGGAGGCAATTATTCACTTTTGTCCCCAACCTTGCTGCTTCAGCTTTACCATACCAGTCTTTCAGACAGCCCATAGTCACACTTCATCAAATTTTACTGGAGCCATTTTGAGTAACTAGACAAAGTAAAATGTAGGTTGGACAGTGTGGTTTGTGATCTGGGGTGCGAATGTCCCAGGACTCGACTTGGTAGAGAGCCCTAGAGATCGCTCCTGCTTGGACCGTGTTCAAAACACAAAGCTTATTATTTTATTTTTCAACTAAAAGACGGAGAAGTGCCATTTTTATCTGCATTTCTTCTACCATTAATTTGAAAGTACAAACTGCAAACTGATGCTCACTTAATATTTTTCATGTTATTAAAACACACAGTGAAAAGCATTTTCAGCATCAGGACAGGACATTACGCTGATGACACAGTTATAGTATTGTCTTTTTTGCTCTTTGAGTCTCAACAAGTGAAAATCTATTAGGGTTCTGCTCCAGATTTGTACCCGTACTGCTCGTCTATCCTCTTAAACATTGGCTCGAACTGAGCTAAAGGCAAAATAGTGATTGTGAGAACTTTCTGGTCAGTCCAAGAGTGTGCATCACCTCTAGGTTTGCAAGGTGTTTATAATCCAGCGCCGCTCTCCAGAACACCACTCTGACTTCTCCCTTCAAGCTGGCGGTTGGTTCTGACGGCACAAACGGCAAACCTTGTTGCTCAAGCAAAACAGACACAAAAGCAATCCACCCTTTGCTCTTCTCCGCGTTGAGACGAGATGTTGCGCCGCAGGGCTCGCGAGTGAGAAAGCCAGCAGATAAAACGTGCAGCGATAATGAAGGCAGCAGTGGCCCAGGTCTGTGTGTTTATTTCTGGGGCTGAGGAGGGCGCTCAGCCCCGGCGGCGCACTGCTACCAAAGCCGAGCCCCGGCGTAGATGGCGGCAGCACGGTGGAGGATGCTCCGTTTGGAGGGATATTGATTTCCTCAGCGATCTGTGTGTATTTTTGGGAGGCCTGTGTGCCAGGATGGCCTCTGCCCCGTGACTCACTGATGGAGACTGCTGCTTGAGCATCAGGCCTCAGGCTTTGTGGGGCCTCCAAGGAATTGCTCTGCTCCCCACCCTCCCCCCATCACTGTGGGAAGGGGCAGAGGGTAGAGGGCATCAGCATGCTTAAGCAAATCTGTTGCTGTTATTCTCCCTCCTCACTGCGTGTTCTCACCTTAAAAGCAGCAGCGTAGCTCAAGTCGAGGAGGGGAGGGGATGGAGCTGGGGATGTGAATATGTAAAACAAAGAAAATGTGAATTCCCATGTACTTATTTGTTATTGGTTCTCTGTTTTCCCTCAAACCACCATCAACCATTTTGTAGTTGGAAATGTGCCTGTGTGAAGCAGTGAGTGTTGTGTTTTCTCAGAGATGGTCAGGGCACTTTCACAAAGCGCAGCTCTGATCTTGCTTCCTTGCTGCTGTGTGATTGACTGTCCTGCCAATAGAAAGCGAACATATGATTACTGTAGCGGATCATTGTTCTCATGCAGCTGTCATTCCGCGTTTCTCCCTTTAAACCCCTTTTCACTCTCAACAGCATGCTCATCACTTGAGTTGGTTGTCTTGCTGGCACTGCGCCGTTATGCTGGCTTTTCTTGTAGTCGTTTTATGTCTGCAATGTAAATGACGCTAAAACTTCATTAATTGCGCACCAACTTCTATCGATGAGACTTGGGTTTTCAGCTTAGAGGCCTCATAATGTGTTATTCGTTTACTTCCATTTAACACCCCCAACCTCTCCTTCCTTCCCCTGTCGGTTCTGACAACCAGAAGGAGAATGCTTGAAAATATAAACTGTTATTGTTAAAATGTTTGTTTGTTAAGAACTTTCATCTTGTAAGGCAGCCCACCCTGCACAGGATTTCAAATCAGTTGGGCTTTGCTTTCATGTCCGTCCCCTGACAGTTCCATCCTTTTGTATCGCAGACTCGATGAATATTCAGGGATTTCTCCTCAGGGCTTGCGTACAATAAAAAGAGTCAACGTCATGAAAGTTTCTTTGCCAGCCCTCCTCCCCTTTTTTCCCTTTTTTTTTTTTTCCTGTTTGCTCATTTTGAACTATACATAATTATTGGTGTTTGTGTTGTATTGTTACTTTGCCACTAATTAGAAAAAAAATGTAGAAGCTCTTTGGGTCTTTGGTTCAGGGTTCTTATGTGGCCTAAAATGTCTGGAATGTAGTTTAAGTATTTTCTAGATCTGGATAGATATAGGGAAGTGTAGGGTATAGAAAAAGATGGCTTTCTGGGATTAATGTATTTTCATTTTTTTGACCATTCATTCATTCATTCGTTCATTCATGCTTTCATAGCATTTGCACATCATCTACCCATCCATTAATGGGTAGATGATGGAGTACCGCCATTCATCAATGGGGGTACTCCATTGATTGATGGAGTACCCCCTCCATTCATCAATTTTCCCACCCATCAAGTTCCCGCTCACAAATCCATTTTTCTATCATCCATCTGTTCACCAGCTTTTAGACTATCCTTTCATCTACTGTATATATTTTTTTATATTCACACCTTTAAAATGAGTTAAAAATCACAGACAACTTTGGAAATGCGACTGGAGTTTTTACATTAAAAATATCTTCTGATATAATGCAAATTGACAATGAATTATGTTCTATGCTTGGCGTGTTTAATCCTAATAGTGTCCTTTTTATTCCAGGTTAACCAGATTCAGAAGACCGTCATAGACCCTCTAAAAAAGTAAGGGTTACTCTTAATTTTTCTATTTGTTTTTTTTTTTTTTTCTTGTATAAGTGCTTTCAGGTTTTCGTTTTCTAGCTCAGGACCAAAAAGGGAATTTGTGTAACATTTGGTTTGAGTGGCTGAACAAAATGATTGTTTTACAAGATGTTATTAAAAACAAGTTTTTTTAAAAGCGTTATTAGGCAGGTCGGGTTTCATCTTGTGGCTTATTTCTCATAACGTATTCACCACTGTGGGTCATTTAAGATGAGCACCATAAACATTTTTATTGGTTAAACCCAATTCTTCCAATGTTGAAAGTATTGCTGTTATGCAATATCACAGGAAGGTCTTCAGTCTAACTACACAGATTGTAAAAATGAGCAGAGCTGCTGTGGTCAGAATGTGTCTGGAAGAAAGTTTATTTGGTTCCCATTCCTAATATTCGCCCCCATTTGAGATGCCGTGAGTGCTATTCCATCTCGTAAAGCTCCCTCTGCTTACTTTCACACATGTGCACGCACACAAATGCAAAGCAAAGTCACTGAAAGGAGTGGCTGGGCTATCACACCCAACTTCCGGCCTGCTAGTTAAGGAATCGCTTCCTCCTGTTTGCTCCTCCCCTGATATTAAACATGTGCTAAGAGGACAAAAGCAGAATCTTTCTGCAGCAGTGTTTTTTGTTGACCTTTCTCCCCCCATAAAGCTGTCACTTTGAGAGTGAGTTGGGGGGCGGGGGGAAATCACCTATATGAAGTGAACACTCTGCGAAAACACGACAGGGTTAGGTTGGTGTCAGTGTGCGTTTATCCCTCTCTCCCTCATGTGCTCCGGCGGCGGAGCAATGACAGGATGGAATGGTTCTAATTTCCTCTTCCTGGTGGGCGGCAGGCGGACGTGTGGGTAGGCTCAGAATATGGCACAGGCCCAGCTTCCTGGGCCCAGAGCCGTGGATTGGTTGAGGAAGAGAACTGTCTCAGGACAGCACACACTCTCTCACACACACAAGCACACAGACAGCAGCCCAGATTTTCGAGGGTGGGGGTGCTGAGGAACTTGTGCTTTAACATGATTCTAAAATAGAGCGGTGGAAGCAAGTTTTAGTTTCACTGCCAAGCTGAGCTGACCTCCCCGTTTTAATTTTTAGCCTCCCTAAAAGACAGCATTTCTACTCATTAATTTATAATGGTGTTGTCCATAGAAGAAGCTAAGACACGAACCTTGTTGTGCGTTAAACTTCCATTAGGATTCCATTAGTGCTTCGTTAATTTTTTTGTTTACTTGTCTCTAAATATTCTTGCTTGTGATCTTGTGGCATTCTAAATACAACTGGCAAAATTCTGAAAGGACGATTGTAAAATTAATGGAAGACTCTCACTTAGTTGTGTGTGTGTGCGTGTGTGTGTGTGTGTTAGTTTACTCAACATTGTCCTTCTGTAACTGCTATTTAAGCTTTTGGCATCCATCCTTTATCCTTTAGTCTGGTGAAGTGCACAGAAAACAAATGTGAAAACAACTCTCCTCCACCATCAGCCGCTCTCTTCTTTCCTTCGGTGCTGCTTGTGAGTTTCATCCACTCAATAGGGTCACTAAGTGACATCACTGTGTTTATGTGGGTGTGGGGGGGGTGCGTGGGCATGGAGGCATTTGTGTTATCTAGGGCTCCCTAACGTAGCCTTTTTGTTCTGTTGTTGTTTTGGGCGAGACAGAAGTCAGGCCTGTTTTGAGACCTTTGACCTGGGTTGAGCTTGGACTGAACAAAAAAAAGCAAAAAACCCTGCACCACCCGTCTCTATCAGAGGAAGAGCGCTCCTGATGCAGGTCTAAGGGCTAAAGCCAAAGGGACTTCATGGCCCTTGCCTGACAGCTGAGGGGCAGAGATTCAATTCTGGCTGGACTTGTTGAATTTTTATGACTGTAAAGTTTCTAATTTCCTTATTTATGAAGATCGTCACTGAACAAAATTTTTTTGTGAGTTTTCTAAGTTCAAGTGAACAAAATGTGAGAATAAGCAAAGCAGATAATTTTTTCTCTAAATGCAGTGCTTTGGGTTACGTGAGCCTGGAACCACTGATGGTGCTTTTGATTCTCCACTTTAGCTTTTATGTCTTTAATTCAATATTTCTAGATCTATTGCTTATAGAAATAGATGTGTAGATCTGTTCTAGATATCTAACAGATTTCGCTACTGGTTTCAGATCTTATCTGTTAGCTGTGTTGTTCTTTTAAATTAAGCCACTAAAAGAGCCAAAACAGCTGAAGTTGTCCTAAAAGAGTTTCTTTCCACTGTCGCCGCATGCTTGCACACTATGAGAGATTGTTTCACAGCTCGATGTCAGTGACTCAATGACATCGGCTAACCGTCCTCTGATGAAAAAACTTTTTTCCTTGTTGGTATTATAAACTAAATTAGAGTATTGCATTGTAAGTGGGATAAAATTAGTATGTATGTAATGACTTAAAATCTGTCCACGTGTTTGGATTGATTTGATTAGATAGTTCTGGATGGAAATTGAATCTCTATTTTGAAAAGCCCTTTGCGCTGTGTAAATACTGTTTTGTGAAAAAGTGTTGTGCTTTACAGATTTCGTCTTTCTTTAATGTTTTCTCTAGTTGCGGACTGTGGCTCTCAGTTTCTGGCTTCCTTAAATCTCAGAAAGGGCTTTATAACATTTTTTCCAGATGATGTGATGCTGTTTTAAATCTTTCAGGAAGATTATATTTAAATGTATGCATGCCAGGTAACAACCAGGCCAGAGTTTATCCTATGAGCCGAGCTCAGCTTTCTAAAAAATTTAATTTAATCAGATTTCATTCTTGATTTACCTTTTTCCAGAGAGCAAGGTTGGTTTGGATAGCTTCTTCCCCTTAAATAAAGAAGTTTTTAATTGAAAATTCTGAATTTTGTATTTAGGTCATCTTTATGCAATATTTTGTTTGATGGTGATCTCAAACATGTAAATATGTCAAAAAAAACTTAAAAAACTTAAAATTATTTAAGGTGGCAAGCACTTTCACAATATTGTAATTTCCTCAACATATGGACTATAATGTTTCAAGGAGTCCTTTTTTAATGTAGCCTTTATTTTTGTTAATTAAACACCAAACATTTCTAGTTCCAAAAGTCATTGTCTTGTTTTTGCAAAGGTTTTTCTTTCTGAAAATAAAATGTATCAATGAAACAAGCAACTAAATTATAGGAACAAGAGCGAAGTCAACCTGTTTGGATTGTGAAGGCTGTGCACACCTCCCCATGGTTTATTGCTCTCAACATTGTTATACCATATTCTGCCCAATGACAGACATAGAAAGCAGCTGTATTATATTTTCAGCCAATTTCTATGTCTTCTCTACGTTAGTAGAGTTGAGTTATGTGATGGTGAAAGTCAACAGGGACACCCGGCCTTCCAGACCGAGGGAGTCTAGACCAGACTTGGGCTTGGCTGACACATCAGACTGGCCTGCCTGTGGATTGGCAGCTGCTCTTAAACACACTCCGGTCTATAAGCTATTTCCATTCAGCCTGTTCACCACAGCCTGACCTGTCACATGCATCGTGGCATGCCCTTGGCCCCCGTGCAGCATCCAGCCCGACAGCCATCGAGAAAGAATGCTACGCAGACTTTGCGTGGTTGACCAGTAGCTGCTCAGCCAAGACAGGGACATCGAGGGAAACGCTATATATCAAATTAGCTTGTTCTACGGTTAAAAAACACAATTTTTGAGGGTTATAAAAAAATATAACCACAAAAGACTTTACCAAACGAAAATCAAAATTGCTTTTGAGTAAGCATTTCCTCTATTGTGGAAAAAAAAATTATATTATTTCTTTGCTTCACGATCTTCTCCAGCCTGCGTTTAACTCTGTTTTTCTGCTGCATTGTTTCCGTCCACTGAACTTTTCATTATTGCACCTTAATACAGCCCTTTGTGATTGGTCCTCTTCTTTAGCAGATACTTTTTGTGTCCTACCCTGCTTGTCTAGCACATTAATCGATTAATCGGTCATTAATTGATGCCCTAATTTATTGAGACACTCCCATAAAGAACCACCTTTGGCTCTAGACCCCCAGGTTGAACACCCTGGTCTCTGTAAACACTTTTTCATTAGCATCTGGGATAGGAAGAAGAGGAATGCTTGAGTGATCATCTGCTTATAATAAATTTTATTTTTTCTCCTTTATGGTGACTTTGACAGTAGTGAGGTGAAGTTTCTGAGTGCTGACAGCAGCACTGTCCCTTCCTGGCCTGTTTATGTTTGGCAGAAGAAAAGGGCAGCAGGTGAGCTGCGCTGGGGGGATATTCTATTAGCCTTCGTGTCATGGAGAAGTTAGTGTGCTGCTGCTTTGTCATCAACCACAAGAACTACGTTGGAAAGCACTCGTGCCTTGAGGCCAGTTACATAATCCCCTGGCACTTGAAGTATGTGTACGCTGGAGCAGATAGTAGACTCGAGGATCGGCTTCCACCCCTGCCATAAACTGGGCCAAAGTGGGATTTTATAAATAGCGGTAGAGCGTGGGCCGCGGGGCTGGGCTGGGCTGTGTGATGTCACCCAAACACTACTAGACCACTCCTTGCTTCACTTCCTGTCGGAAACAATCCCTGCTTGTTTGGAAGAGATCCTCAGCGCCTTCCCCCTTTTAACCAGGCCGCCTCTATTAAGGTGCAGCACCAGACAGAACTTTAATCTAGGATTTCACAATCCGTATGCACGGTCTCGGTGGTTCCCTGATCTGCCACACATAGCAGGGCAAGGGTTGGCATGGAGAGCAACGTAAATCATGGAGCCCACACGTTTTGCAGCTAATAACGCTACACCTAATGGCTGACGTTAAAAAAGCGGTTGTAGTAGTGTGCCTACACAGCTGATGAAGCACTTTAAATGACTCATTCAGAATAGGTTTATCTAAATTTTTCATTACGACTGTTTTTACTTCTGACTCATGTGTAATCAGCACCTGTAATAGTAATCCTCCACGCCTCCTTTGCTCAGATTGTTTTTGGGCTAATTTCAAATCATTTCCCACTTTGTTGTCATTTTAGACTGCACTTACATCTGGATAATTTATACCTTCTAAAGTAAAGAAAATGCGAACAAAATGTTTAAAGTTTACATTTTTGCATAAAATATTATCATACGTGATAATATATTTGTGTACAGTATTCCCGTCTCCCATTAAAAGCAGCCACAAAACCAGTGCAACAAGTCCCAGGATGAAGCTCAGACTCCTGTTGCTAAGTTACAGATGAATGTTTTCCTATTTTTAGTGCACAAGACCAGGATTCTTGTTGCAAGAATGTATTTTCATTTGAAATATGATAATTGTCACAAAATGAATTGTTTCATGCCACCCTGAACTATAGTAATTAGATAATAGATGAGAGGAAGCTTAATGCTGAGCCGTCCTCTGGGGGATGGAGAGCACCTCTACAATAAGATGTTGAGTAGAGCCATTTTATTAAATCACAGCGGCTTTTATGATCCAATACACTTTCACTGTGTTTCAGTAAGTTCAGCTATCTTTTCTCCCCCCCCCATCACAGTCTGGGAATTGGTTTTACTACGAGTATCGCTTCATCTGTCTGTCCGTGGATGTCGTTTCAGGTACAGCGGCGTCTTCCCGAGCCTCAACATGGCGGTGAAGCGCCGGGAGCAGGCTCTGCAGGACTACAAGCGCCTGCAATCCAAAGTGGAGAAGTACGAGGAGAAAGAGAAAACGGGGCCAGCTATTGTCAAACTTTGTCAGGTACTTTGTTTGGTATTGCCGCACACGTCAGCGCTCTAAACGTCTCGCTCTAACTTCAGGAGCAGGAGGAGGAGGAGGAGGGTTCACCTGCTCTCATTTGTTTATGTGTCCTGAGAACGGAGCATCATAGGCGTAAAAAAAAAAAAAAGAAATGCTGACTGGATATGAATAAAGTAGTTTAGCACATGCATACCGTACATGTGCACTCTTTCACCCACGCAAGCTGCCAGGCTCTCGCAAGTTGTGCCTTTTTGAAAAAAAAAATGAAAAAAGGCACTGCTGCACATCTACGTAATTGAGGATTGTAGACACACACATGCACGCACCGCGAGGCCATTACAGAAGCGTGCACATTCACAGATAATGTTGCAGCGCTGCCTATGCTATTGCCTCTAACACATCCTCACATGGTGAGCCACCCACACACTCTGAGAAAAGCTCTGTCAGGGGTACAAAGCCTTGAAGAGGCCCAACATCCCTGTCCTTTGAATCCGTGCGCACTTAAAGAAATGATCCTCGCTCTGCGTTTTGTTGGCCATTTCAGCGAACATATGTGGCAGAATAAAACCGGGGCAAGAGGTGCTTATCATAATGCTTTCACATAAACAATATGTTAGTGTATGATTATTGCAACTTCCCCCTAACCCCCTTAATAAAAGTTCTCACCCTCTCACAATTATTCATTGTGCATTCCAGAACTCTATGCCTACAGCAGACTACCCACTAATACATTCACACAGAGATCAGTGGTGCTGGAGTCCACTCACAGCCAAGTCTGCCCACATTACCCACTCCTCCTCACTGTGGTCGTGATTACAGCCTTTTTTGCACTGCATCTCCGTGGGAATTAGGCAAATATATTTCATAACAATAAGAAAAACATCCCTGATGGTAGCTCAAGTAATGGATTTACTCAGATCTAACTCGTGTCAGAGTGGGTTTTAGTTTTGGTTATCTGGAACTGTATATGTCTTCCTGAGAGAGTAAATAATAACAGTGTGCCATTTTAAGGGCTCATAAACAATCTGGAAAACTCTGGAAATGCATTCATTCACTGACTCTTCTACACATCCATCCATTTTATAAAACGTTTGGTGTTTGAGGCTCAATATATAAAACCTGGATACTCTAGAAATATTTGCTTTTCATTCACAGTTAGCATTTTCATTTATAGAATAAAAATGAATGGCTTACTACTAAAATACATTAAATACCTGCTGGTGTTGTAACAACCTTTCAGACCACTCAGGTTCTTTGGTGCTTGTCTGCTCTGCATCCCCAGAACCAAAACCAAACATGGAGAAGCAGCATTCAGCTTCTATGCACCACAAATCTGGAACAAACTTCCAGAAAATGGCAAAACAGCTGAAACACTGACTTCATTTACATCAAAACTAAAAAACCACTTGTTTAGAGCTGTCCTTGGTTAGTGAAACATTGATCAACATATTTGATGTGTGTTTACTTGATGATGGCATTTGACAAGATGTAATGTTCGTTGCTTGTTTGATGATTGATGAGT
Source organism: Gambusia affinis (assembly GCF_019740435.1). Lineage (NCBI taxonomy): Eukaryota > Metazoa > Chordata > Actinopteri > Cyprinodontiformes > Poeciliidae > Gambusia > Gambusia affinis. The sequence continues at coordinate 13,216,400 of NC_057870.1, forward strand.
GTAAGATCTTTTTATGATGTGCTGAAATGTGCTATACAAATAAACCTGATTAAAATTTAAAAATAAGAAATCAAGCAAGAAAGGACTTCAAACTCTGGGAGTTTGAGTCTGGAAAACATTTTTTTTTAAAAGGTTCAAGAACCTTGAGTTTTCTACATTTAAGGCAGGTTATATGTGACGTGTACTTTTCTCTCTTCTTTTCTTGGTTTTCTTCCACACTCCAGGCAAAAGATGAGCTGCGACCAGTCAAGGAGGACTTTGAGGCCAAGAACAAGCAGCTGCTGGATGAGATGCCCAAATTCTACCAGAGTCGCATCGACTACTTCCAGCCCAGCTTTGAGGCTCTCATCCGGGCACAGGTTAGCAGACTTCCCCAGAATCGCAGAGAGATGAAGGCTCTCTCTCTCTCTCTCTCTCTCGCAGCCGCAGACACGCCCTGTCAGCAGGGAGCTGTTAACAGTGGATATAGTCACTGATGAAGGGTGTGTTTAACGCAGGCAGTCTGTCTCCCTCCCTGTGGTTCTAATGTGATTAACCCCCCAGTGACGGCCCACACTGCTTTGAGGAAGGCCTCGTCTGTCTGGCTCCGCTGCAGTCCTGCAGGCCTTCCTCCAACCTGGAGCTCGTCTTTAAGCAGCTGAGTGTCTGAAGTTAGCGCCGCCGCGTCCCCACCCGCCACCCCCACCCCATCCAGCCGACACAGACCTGCTTGGCCCATGTCATTTCCTCTTTGGGACAGTCACTGGCACACTCCTAATTAGCAGATTAGATTATCTGTGACTTATTGTCAATTAAGGAGTTTGCCGATGCACTTTGAACTTGCAAATGTAACATCGAACTGTCTCCAACAGAACTAGACATACAAATGACTGGGATTAAATTCAAACATATTTACCTGCTGTGGTTTTTTTTTCTATATATATTTAGTAAGAATCTGTTTGTGACCCTAGCCATGAAGAACAGCACTCTCCAGAGGATGATAAGTGGACTTGATCCTGAGCCATGCTCTTTTCTTCCTCCCTGCTGTGTCAGATAAAGGCACAAAGGCTGCTTTTGTTGTGAACATCAACTTCACTGTAACAAGTCTTATCCAGTGATTTTCTCTGGATTCATCGTAGGCACAGGCCGGTCTGAGCTTCTCACAGGACAATAACCTTGAGTTAAAATCAACTCATCAGGCTCATACAGGTTTCTGTTTTATGGTTTGACCTGAGGATTCTCATTTACCAAATTCAGATTGTTTTTTTTCCATTATAAATGCAACATTTAGGATTATTCTTTGTTTGATTTTTAGTAAAATCAAAATATTTTAAGGTATGTCCTGTTGGCTGTTGCATTTAGAGACTGAAACTTGAAGATCTTAGTTTTTATGCATTTAGTGAATACATGAGAAATAAAATTTGATTTCAATTTTTTTTAAATACGGTGTCATGATAATTGTATGAAAAGGTTCACACACACCCTGACTTCACACCAAAAAACCTCAAAAAGTTAGTTTTTCAATTACCATTCCAATTAATTTATCTATAATATTTGATTCTGCCAATTTGATTTTGCTACTTGGACTTACGTTAAAAACATAAAACAATTAGACTAAACACCTGTTAAGTTTAGCAGTGACTTTGACGTAACTATTCCTATTGCAGAATATTATAGCTGATTGTCGTTCTGGTTTCTGAAACCAGGCTCATGTTAGCGAGGTCATTCGGTCGGCCCAGCTGCTCAACACTTTACCAGCTGCAGCTTTTAAACAGCGTTACCTTACCAACAGAGCTGGGTGGTGCTCCTCCTTTCAACAGTGCAATGTGTTTTTATTGCAAGTATAAGTAAAGTGTAGTAACCTTGTTGCAGCCATTTGATTGGAAGTGTATATCAACAAGAGCGCTACTCTGTGATTTACACGGCTGGGTCAAAACCAGAGGAAAAAAAAAACAAAAAACTGAGGTCACTCTTTTACTTTCTCTGGTGTCTCAGTAAGAGGACGTTAAACTAGAGGAAACTTTATGCTTAGTGGTTTTGAAACCTTTAAAAACTTTATTAGCAGCAGCCAACGCAGCACAGTTTAGGAGCAAGTTTCCCATCCCTAGTCCTCAAAGCACACGGCCCTCCATGTTTTAGGTGTTTCCTTGCTTCAGCCCAGCTGATTTCAATTGATGGATGATGATCAGGCGTTTGCTGACCTGCAGTCAGCTGAATCAGGCACATTAAAACAGGGAGACATCTGAGACATGCAGGGCAATAAAGTGTATTTTGTAATTCATCCTTGGATACAAATGTATCACACAGCTGCATGTAGGTGGGATTCCCACTAAAACGTACATATCAGGCAGGGAAGCTGTGCTGCCAAATAGTTCACAGTGATTGTATTCAACAATTTTCTGAAATGTAAACACAGCATTTATTGGAGCCATCAGAAAAACCAGCTGTAGAGAGGAAGTGCTACGAGCAAAATTAACAACCTCGGTCCTATTTCTGACTTTTGGGTTCCTCATTATGGCAGGATGACAAATTTCTGGCCCAGTATTTTATTTTGCTCATTCACTCTAAACTATATATCTCCCCGTCTCTATTGCATTTTTGGTTAATTTTCTGCTTTTCCTCTTTGTTCATAAGTAGCTGCAGGTGTGTGTGGCCGTGCTTCCTCCCAGCAGTGAAATAGTGGCTTTGGACACGGAGGGCACAGTGATCTGGTGTACATTATCATCACCGTTCTTCTGGACATTTCCGATGGCCCTTTCAACAAGTCACTTTTGGGGGAAAAAAGTGTATCCGTTTTACCCCTACAAACAGCAGTAACCCAATACTTAGAGCCCACTCATGTGGTTTAGGTGGCACATATTGGTGTAAACAGGCAATGTCTTTCAGACTGAGCACTTAAAAGAGCTTGTGTAAAGTGGTTGAGAAACCTGACATTATTGCTTCTGGCCTGAAATCCTTATTATACTTCTGACAAACTTCTGAGTCAACAAATAATTCGATTTAGTAAGTAAATCTCCCCTCCCCGTCTCATTATCCTGGTCGGTCCAGTTGTTTTGTTCTGCAGCGGAAAATCTTTGCTGTTCCACGGACGCCTCGCGCGTCCCCTCAAGAGCGTGGCATTGTTTGCATTGCTGTTTGAATAAATATTGAGATATGCTTGTGGGTTTCAAGGGGGTTTCATTTCCCAGTACTTTTAGTCTCTGCCTACTCTTCTTGGAGTCCTGTAATGTGATTAAAGTCTATTAATCATCAAAGCAACTCTCCAGGGAGCCTGACTCATGCACTAAGGGGAAGAAGCAGGGGTGGGAAGTGTCAAGAAAGCTTTCAGTGAACACTCCATCTCTTGTTCGGATCGGGAGAGAAAAGCAGGGTCACTATCCACTCAAGTGCTGGCTTTTTGGGGGCTTTGTGAGAGTCGTTTGATTTCTGTGGGCTCCCTCTTTTTCAAATCACTCCTACGTCAGAAGACGTATGAGACCAGTAGCTTCCGACTTGCGAGTCAAAGCATGATCAGACTGAGATTAACGGTGAACAAAGGTCTGCGGATTGACCCCTGAATACATTTGTTTCAAAAGGAAAGATGGGGATTATGGTTTTTTTTTGTTTTTGTTTTTTTTGTTTTTTCCTGCCATGACACAATCTTTTCTTGTGTGTTTCCTGCCTGTCAGGTGGTCTATTTCAATGAAATGTACAACGTCTTCAGCCAGTTAACGGACCAGATTGACGAAGCCGGGCTGACTGATGAGCAGAGGCAGAAGGAGACCGAGGCCAAGCTCAACGAGCTGCGCTCTCTGTCCATCGTCGCCGACGACTGAGGGGGGGATGCTGAAGATCGGGATGTGCTCTTTTCATCCCTCCCTGAATGGATTTCATCCCCTCCAAGCTCCTCAGGAGTTCAGACGGACAGCAGTGGCCTGAAAATTACTGACAGTTTCTTTCATTGCAGCCCCTCTTGTTTTGCACTACATCCTAATGTTTTTTTTCCTCCCTCTTTGCAAAGACGTAATGCGGAGCAGCTGAACGCCACATTAACTAAGCCATCAGCCAAGTGCGACTTTATAAGCCAATATGTTATATTCTTTTTTGTAGTAATGGAATCAGGCTGTGTTAAAGCAAATGATAAGGTTTTACTATGTTATTTTAGAGAGAGTTTGTTTTCTAATGTTACATTTAAAGAAATGTTTTATTGATTACTCGTGTTACTAAAAGTCTAAATTATTTTTTACTCCACAAGACTAAAACACAAACGGCTTGTTTATTGTAAAAAAAAAACACCAAACTGTTCTTTATCTTCTTGTGATATTTAAGTGACTTCTGTGCCATCGTGTGAGGGCTTTAAACGTTTCCAACCTCACCTCTGCATAATGTGTCTCCGCTGCCCTGCTGAAAGGTTATCCACTCAGACGGGAGAGAGGGACCGTCTCCACCGAGAAAAAAATGCTTGTACTCCCTCTAGTGGGAATTGCTGCTCACAGCAATCGACTTTCCTTTTGTTCACGGCACCCATCCTTTGTTCTATTGTTGGTGAGAGTATGTGTTAGCGAAGAGCCTCACACATTGTTGGCATGCTAGAAAGTCCCTTCTCTTCACCCTCAACACCAGGGTTGGAAGCCAGTTTTTGTTTCTGGCCTCCGTTGATTTTGGAAGGAGTCGCACTGCTTTGTTTTCGCTCTCTATTGAGATGAGTCTCGGTATAAAAGCTAAACTATACGGTTATGTACACATTTGGTTTCTCCGTTGTGACTTTGTTTTTCTGTCTTTCTTTCCTTCGTATGGTAACAAGTTGATTTGTTCCATTTTTATATTGCTTTGAGTTGACCTCTGCAACCTACGTCGTTTATGTTGCACAGAAATAACTTTGAAAATGAAGGTGCTTTTCTTAATCAGTTAAATTATTTTTTAAGAGTTGATTTTTTTTTTGTTTGTTTTTTTACAGAACTAATGGGATTCTTTGTCTTTAGTTATTGTATTGTGTTACTTTGTCTAATGAAGTAAACTTAAGTTTGAAAAGAGGCACCAGCTGCTTTCTCATTAGTATCTCAAAGTCTGAACATGAACAGTCAAAACTGTGCAGGTTTACCAATATTTTATTTATCAGTGCAGATTGAAATGATGTTTTATTCTGATGAGCTTAATTTAAGATATCCTCTGAACAACTCGTACCACTAAGCTGCATTCACACCCCTAAAACCTTTCACAATTACAACCACAAATATCAACGCACTTCATTGGGCTTTTTGATAGACCAACTTGGAAGTCCATATTTGAAAAGAAGTAAATTAGGTTTAGTTTTTGCTATTATTTAAAGCATAAAACTGCCTGGTGTTCATTTATATCTTTAATGTATGACAAAATAACAAAATCCAGTGCAATGCAAGGATGGCATAATTAAAGTTATTGCTAAAAGAAACCATAAGAGCTCGTGTGTTACAGATAAGTGCACTCATTCAACAATAAAAAAAACATATTTCAGCCCTTCATTAAGCGTCTAGATCTACTTCTACTTCAGAGTTTTAAAATGAACCCAAAGTTGTTAAGATGGGTTTGGTTAAGATGCCAAAAGGACTGAAACAATGGACTAAAATAAAGTTATGTCCATTAAGTCTGACATAATCGATTTTGACTGATCAAAGTTTATCTAGCTGGCAAAAGTAGCTCTATAACTCAGTGCCAAAAGTGTTGCTTCATGATACTTGGGGTGAAAACATAAAACTCAACTATTTGGTACTACTCAAAAAATTGAATACCGACTGTGGAAAAGCAGGAATTTTACATGGACATTTTGTAGGCATCCTGCATTTTGTTGCTTTACTAAAATCCCAGCGAAATACATATCAATTCATGGCTGTAACATGACAAGACATATGAAAAGTTTAAGGGGTATAAATACTTTTACAAAGTATGCTTATGCAAGTCCCAAACAACTGTGCAATACAAATACACAAGTAGTCTAGCTTTCATGAGCAAAATGTCCCTTGTACATCCAGACCATTAAATCTAGAAGGAAATGCAGCATGATGAAAATGTGAAACTCTGCCTCTGAAGGTGACTTCCTAATCACATTTGTTATTCTGCTTTCTACAAATAGCACAAAACTTCAGTGAATAATAGGGAAGCATTAGAGTCAACGGTGAGGTCATGAAAGCTTGGACGGACTGACCAGAAATGCAGTTACCACAAAACCTCTGAGTGAAATTCAATCAAATATCAAGTGGAGTTAAAAGTGTTTGAAAAACAAAATATCACCACTAATTATCTTCAGGTACCATGGACAATATTTCCCTTTGTAGACACTAAGGTGTTGTGGAGTTAAATCGGAGTCTTGTACATGTTGGCTAGCTGTTCCTGAAACACCCTGCGGATGTCGGCTCGTCTGCTCTTTAGGGTGGGCGTGAGAAGGCCGTTGGCGATGCTAAACATCTCCGGGTGTAAATAAAGATCCTTCACCTGAGAAAACACAAAGAGAAAATCACCATAGTGTTCTTTGTTGCTGTTAAATTTGATCAGAGATCAGTTTTGATGTCACAAACAAGTCACCTGTTCAAAGGACTTCAGCCCTGCTTCCTTCCCCACAGCCCTCATGTCTTCTAATACTGCGTTCTTTACATCCTGCCAGGGAAAAGGTTTGCCCGTTATTTTTTTTAAACTCTTCAAACTGTTAGATGAAGAACATTTGAAGTAGCTTAATAGGACTTACTGGGTTATGGCACAGTTCCTGGTAGGACCCCACAAAGGCCCGCTCCTTAGCCCATTCAACAAACACCTCTCGGTCAGGGACAACTATACCTACAACATAGGACTGCCGACATGAAACACAACAGAAAGTCAAAACATCTCACATACTCTCTTGGTAGCGTTTTGCCTGCGGATTGACTGAGAACGACCTTATTAAGAGGCGTACCTGCAAACTGTCTCCATGCACAAACACCTGGAGGACGGGAACAGAACGCATGTAGACGTTCTCTATCTTCTCTGGAGCGACGTACTCTCCCTGGCACAGCTTGAAGATGTGCTTCTTCCTGTCGATGATGCGCAGCGTGCCGTTCTGACACAAGCATTGGAGTTACACAAATATTTTCTCATTTGGACAAAAGGCAGTTTGCATGTAAGCATTAATAACCGCTAGATCCATTCACGTTTTTTCGGCTTACATGTAGACAGACAGAGAGTAAAGCAAAATTCTGAAGGATTACTTTTTTTTTTCAGTCAACCGCATTACACAAACTACATTTTATAGAGACAAAACGTGAACAGTTCTCTCTTGATGGCCTCCATTATAGTCTGACTATGTCCCAATCTTACTGGTAGCCATTGGCCCACATCCCCAGTGTGAAGCCAGCCGTCACTGTCCAAGGCCTCCGCTGTCCTCTCCGGGTCCTTCAGATAACCCTTGAACACACTGGGGCCGCGGATGCAGATCTACCAAGACAGAGGACAGAAAACTATCTCTGGGCTCCAGACTCGAGGAGAACAAGCGACGTATCATAAAGTTCACCTCTCCTTCTCCATTCTTAGCGAAGTAGTTCATATCAGGGATGTCCACCACCTTCACCATAGCGCATGGCAAAGGAGCTCCGACATGACCTGAAAACAAAACAAAAGACAAAAGACATTTACTTATCTGATGAGGACAGAAGATATGAAGGCATTTTAAAAGAGCAATATCCAAACCTGTGCTGGAGTCTCCTATCAAAGAGAAAGTGCAGCCTCCAGTGCACTCTGTCTGTCCGTAACCCTCGCATATCATGCAGCCCATCGTGGCTCTGAGGAAGGACAACACAGTGCAGGAGATGGGAGCTGAGGCAGTCAAGGCAAACCGGAGATTACCTCCTAAACTGGCCTGAAATACAGAGCAAAACAAAATCAGCTTTTTAATAGAAAATGGTTAAAAGACAGCCGTGTCATGGATCTGAGCTCGTCTCTGTCTGAACTTTTGTCACCCTTGGTCACAGTTTCCCATCTGAATTGATGCAGCAAGCCAAACTCCTTCGGTTCTGCGTCGCATGTGTGAATGCCTCTTCAATGCACTCCCACAGGTCCAATATGCTGCTGGTGCTTTTTGGCATCAGCTGCTGGAACAATTGTGCTTCTCTTGGAAAGCTTGGATTTGAATCTGGTGCGATTTGTGAGGCTGATTGTTCACAGGTAATAAACGTACTAACGCCGTGCCATTTAAATTCAAGTGATACACAGATGAATAAAACGGTAAGGATAAAAAAAAAAAATGGTTCTGTCCATAAAATAGAGCTGTGCTATGAGGCAGTCTGACTGCAATAAACGACAAGAGAATAATTACAGCTACAATAATAGCTGTGACCCTAACCCTACTTGGGAGACGAGGCATTTGCGTATTTCAGACTCTGACCTGAATTTTCTTGAACACCAGTTTATCCCACAGACTGTTGTTGCGCACAATCCCTCTGCAGAGCTCGGCCTGCTTTCTCCGGACAGCGAAGTGAAGCAGAGCCCGCTGAAGCGGAGAGGTAACAGAACCCAGGATCTTGGAGGAAATCAGAGGAAAATGGAAGAGATAAGAACCGCCCTCTCTGGAGCCTTCTCACGGCTTTACTGAGCGCTTCACTGACCTTATCGTAGATGCGATTAAGAATACGCGGCACGACGGGGAAGAGGGTCGGCTTGAGAGTTTTAATGTCGTCCATGAGAAGAGAAACGTCACCCTGGAAGAACCCCACTCGGGCTCCGTAGCAGTACATTGTGAGCTGTGACGGAAAGGGATTTTATTTGGGGCAGACAGAGGAGAAAGGAAACAAAAATGCCTGCTAAGATGTTAAACTACCTGGATCATCCTCTCGAACATGTGGGCAAGAGGCAGGTAAGAGATCGACACATCCTCTTGCCGGATCACAAACGAACCCTGAGAGGCGACAGGAAGAGAGATGAGCGAAGCTCCGGGGACAGATTACGTTCAGGCAGCGGGATTACAGGCGAAGCCCCGCAGGCAATCAAACACGTTTCTTTAGCAGCAGCTAGACAGCACAATCTTTAGACAGGGGCAATTAGTCAAAGTATCTCACAGCGACATGGGGCAATCAAACATCCAATTAATCATACCATTAGACACAGCAGGGAAGGGGGAACAGGTTTGAGATACAAGCAGACGGGAGTGCGACCCCAGCTGCAAGTCTGTTCTCAATTACACAAGGAGGTGGAAATGTAGACAGACCTCCAGGATCTTAATGACAGAGGAAGTATTGGAGGCGATGTTCCCGTGGGTGATCATGGCTCCCTTGGGCTTCCCTGGATAAATAAACAAGAAATTATTGCTGTGCCCTGCACAGCAAAAAAGGAACCTACAGCGGCACCGCAAAGAAGGCCTGTATGTGGGCACTGAGGGACGTTCCTCTAATGATGCTAGAGGGGTGTAATTACACAGAGACCTCTGAGATCAGGCGTACCTGTGGTTCCACTGGTGAAGCAAACCACGGCCAGATCCTGAGGTTGGGGCAGCTGCGGCAGACAGCGAAAAATATGAGAACGTGACTCAGGTTTAGAGAGGAGGAAGCCCTCGGTCTGGTTCATAAGTGAGTGTTAATGATATCTTGCTGGACAGGAGCAACGACAGAACCGTCAGGCGGGCATTTAGGTCATGAATCAGTTTGATGCAGTGACGTCGCAGTGGAGAGACGACGAACTCACCACGGGATCTTTGAGGTTCTGCTTTCCCAGCTCCTACAATGTGTACAGCACACACAGTCACTGATGGGAGCGACTAAAAAGCACGCGTGTTTGAAAAGAGTCTCCGCTGAGCGCCGGCACCCACTCACCATGAGCTGCTCCCGGTTCAGGACGTCCACCTCGCACTTCTTCGCCCTCTCTCCAAAGGCTTGGCTGAAGTCGTTGAACAGAACCAGACAGGAGACTTTGGGAGTCATGCCTTTCTCTTTGCACTCCAGCAACAACGCTGCCCTCTCCTCTCGGTCACAGACAACCAGGGACATCTCAGCTAAACAAACACACGCACACACACACACACAAAGGTTTGCATGAATGTAACTTTTGGACAATCTGAGCAGCTAAAAACCACAAAGCTGCATGTATTTTATTGGGATTTAATGTGGTAATTACTCACTGAGGGACAAAACATGTTATTTATATTCAAACCAACACAAAGCGGAAGGAAAGGTATATTTTTTTTAATGATTTTTTGTTTTGTTTTGTTTTCACAAATAAAAATCTGAAAAGGCATGCATATGTGTTCGGAGCCCTGAGTGGAACCAGCTTTCCCTTCTGGTGTATCCCTCTAGTCTCCAAATGTGAAAAATGTTAAAGTTTTTGCCCTTGTTTGTTGTAAAACATCTCAAGCTCAGTCAGGTGCAATGGAGAAACACGGCCATGAATATAATTTATCTGATTGTCACTGTTCAAGTCTTGCCACACATGTTCAGTTGGATGTATGTCCTTTACTTTGACTGAGCCATTATAATGCATACATTTTGATTTAAACGCTCCAATGTAGCTCTGTTGAATCGTTATGGTTGCTCTTCCTGCTTGAAGGTTAAACTCCTCCTCAGTCTCAAGTCTTTTACTACTTTGAAACGGTTTCCTTCCAGGATTACCCTGCATTTACATCTGTCCATCTTCAGCACTTCAAAGCTTAGAATATTATTTTATACCATAACTCCGACTTAAACCTCTCCACAACTTTTATCTCTGTTTTGTCTGCTGTAATTTCTGGTGTTTGTGGTGCTGTTTGTTCACTTATGTTCTCAAAGAGGCCTTCACAGAAAAGCTGGGCTTCTTCATACTGACAATAGCGACTGTCGGTATGAAGTGGCTGAATAGAAATGCACAACACACTTTTCTTTTTCTTTTTTTTTTTTGTCATTTGAAAAAGATCCAAGGTTGCAAAGCACTGACTTTGGCTGCACTTGAAAAGTGCTTGATATTTACCTCAGTTGACTTTATGTTGTATCACCTTTAGTTTCTTCTTTTCTGATAGTTACTTTACAGGTTTAATGTAGAAACATTCAAATTATGTCCCATTTTCAAAAGAATAGGGTTTAGTAGGAAGATCTTAATGGTTTTATATAACCACAACACCAAAATCCCACAAAAGAACAACTTTTTTAAACATACAAAAAAAAAAAAAAAAAAAAAAAAAATCTCAGATTGTTGTTGTCACAATCGACCTTAGAAGGTGCTCGACCTTCTTGTATATCTCTATAGATTTTCTCTATTGACTGCTGCGGTTCTTCTTTTTTGATGAAGACTCAGAGTTTGAGACGTGAACCAGGAAAACAATTTCTCACCAAGGTTGAGGATGTGGACCATGGCCTCCGTCCCCAGCGTGTCGTACAGCGGAACCAGAGCCATGGAGTAGGTGTAGCAGGCCATCTCTGAGATGATCCACTGCCACCAGCAGAGGGAGACAAAGCAGCGTGGTTAGACCAACTCTCGCAGGCGTCAAACACTGTTGAGCATCTAGGTAGGTGATTACACACTGCACGTTTAAATTAAACATATTTACACACCCTAAGGGCACATTTATTAGGTATAAGAAGAAAGTGCATGTGTGGAGTAATGCAATAAATAATCCCATCTTTTTTCAGTAATATCGATTTGACATTTCCGTGGCATATAACCAAAGTGAACAACAGCCAAAGACATTTTATGTCTTTAGGTAAAATGCAGCATCATTATATGGGAAAAAAATCTATGTAATTAAAAAATAAATGAATTAGTTAATTAGAATGAATTTCTCAGTTATTAAATAAAAGTTAATCTGATGGCATACCTGTGTTTCTCACCGAAGTTATGTGTTATATGTACATTTGCAACACATAAGATCAAACAACGTCTGACTTAAAGAAATAGTTTCTGTTTACAGCCATAGAAACCCATAATAACGACTCTCTCTGGGGAAGTCAAATAAAGCTGCTTAATTATAACACGTTATCCTCTAACCACTCCTGCATAAATAACTTTATAATTTAAAAATGAGCTAATTTGTAAATGATTTGGTGATTTCGACGGCGCCAAGGAGGTAAACAGCTTGTCCTCCTAATGGACCGCAATTAAAGGACAAACACTTTTATGATACTGAAAACCCAGAGTCGACGCTGAACCTTCCCTTTCTGCATTAATCTTTCTGCATTAAACGCTTCAAAGTATGATTAATGTAAGGTGACGTGTTGCTGAAAAAACGAGCTTAAATCATTGAAAGAAAAAAAAAACGCTAAATTGTACCAAGTATTTTTTGTCTAGTTTCTAGTTATAGGTGAAGTAATCCACCAGTGGAACCAGTACATTTTCATCAACATCAATGAATTATTGACATATAACAAGCTCATATTTCTTCCTGAAAAGTTACTTGTAAGTTAGTTTTGTCTTATCTCAAGTATCCAAAGATGCTTGCACGAGAAACTAGACAAAATATATTTTGTGTTTTTGCAGCGAGTCCATGAGGTGTTGAAATAAAGGGTTTAGTTTTATCAGATATGGAGTACTTTTAAAGATAAAAGGTTTTCATTAGGCCTCCTTTTTTCATAGTTCATCACTTTTTTACTCAAGATGCCAGCTGAGGCCTGTAGAGCCTTGAATGAAGTTTTAGGTTGTTGGTTATTTATCCGAGCGCTGTCTGGCCTCTAGGTGAACCTGCTATTGGGGAAAATAGTTTTAAATATTTTTTTGTTTGTGAATAGTTTCACTCGGTATGCAGAGGGGCAATAACTGGTTCTCTGAGATTTTACCGGATTGGCTCCGTTTGTTTTGTTAAAATCATTTCCCTCTGAGATCATTGGGTGTGCAGTTGCTCGTGAGCGTAAAAGTTGAGCCACACACACAGTAGGTTTTGTCAAGCTGTCAGTGGAGAGGATTTAGGTTTCCTGGAGTCGAGGCTGAAAACATGAATTCCCACCTCTGGCCTGTTTGGAGAGTAAACCCCAACAAACTGCTGGCAGCCTTTGGCAATCATCCCACTCCCCATCCACTGAGCCTGCTGAGCCACCTGGAAGGTTGGAGAGCTTTAGTCAACACACAGTAAAGACCGACACATTACACAGGAATGGTGCTGTGATGGACGGAGAGATCAAACTTGAGTCGTGTCAAACCTCAGCGTAGGAGATCCACTCGTAGGGCTGGCCGGGCTTCCTGTAGCCAAGACATGGACCGTTTCCTGCAGGCCACAAACAGTTACGATTTATACAACAGTAGTAGTTACTGCGTCTGAACGCGACAAGTCTGACTTTTAAAGCAGATTATTTCTTCCACCAGAGGTAAGAAACAAACTTCTTACACACATTTACAATTTGCTTTTGCAGTTTGATTGTTTTTGTTGTTCACACCGGTGGAACTGTTTTTCATTTTGTCACGTTACAAACACAAACCTCACTGTATTTAATTGGGATTTATGTGACAGAGTAAACCTCTGAAGTAAAAGGAGCAGACGGTTGCATTGTTATTCAATCCCCTTTAATCTGATGCATGTAAATAAAATCTACATGGGCAACTGCCTTCAGAAGTCAGGGAGTTTGGCTTTATGAGAATGTGGAACCAGCAGGAGAAGAAAAATGCAGAAAGACAAAAATAAGAATTACATGGTGCACAAACAGGGCAGTTTTAGACCCAAAAATACTCTGTGAAGATGGCAATTTGACGAGCCTGAACAAAAAGTTTTATGTGTAGATGTGGGGAGCTGGTGAAGACACGCCTTTAAAGACTCCGCGCTAATCGCATCAAAAGGTGGCGACACAATGTATTAACTTCTGAGCCTGAATGAAAATATCAAACGTTTCAGACAATGAGATGGTTTATAAAAAACAAAAAAAAAAAAAAAAAAAACAAGTCATGTATTATTTTCCTTCCACACTTATACACTAATCTGTGCCACTTCTCACACAAAAAATGATAGTAAAAATTACATTTAGCAAGGCACTGTGGGAAGAGAACCCTGCTTCATCCATCACCTGATATCCTCAGACCTCTCTGGAACATCTCATACACCGTCTTGATGTCATCGTAGTAAAACTCCAGCAGATTGTCATCTTTAAGAAGAGCAGACCTCCTGCAGCTGGGGTCTCCCTGCGGACAGATCGAACATTTACCGGCGACTGAACGCTCTGCCACGACGATGACATTAGCGCACAGCCAAAGGCTTAAATGTCAGCGGTGGGGCCACTCACATCGACAGCTACGGACTGGGCTTGCAGATCACAGGGAGGACGAACGGGCCGGGGCCGGGTCAGCAGCCAGTACACGGTGAGGGACGCCAGGGCCCCTAAGCCCAGCAGAGAGGAAGTCGACAGGGACGGCAGGAGACTCCACAGCTCCTCCGCCTCAGAGCCTTTGAGTCCTGCGTGGTGGCAAAGCGAACGCAACCACTCCTGGAGCTGCATAGCTGCCAGAAGGAAACAAAATGCCCAGAGAAATACATGAAAATTACACGGTGTAGAAGCAAATGTTTAAGTCTGCACACAGAAACAAGCACAGAGATGTAATTTATTCTGCTTCGCTGCAGTTCTCTCGTCCTCTCTTTCTTTTTTAACCTGATGCATGTTTCATCGTTTTGCTCTGAGTTTGCTTGCAGGTATGGCACAAGAAATGTTAGAAAACGGCTGAAAATTGTTTTGTGGTTTGTATTTTCTTTTGCAAAATCTTACATTTTAATAAGAAACACCGAACAATTTATGAAATATTCCACCAAATTGGCCGCCCGTAAAAAGCCCTACAAATGATGCTGCCACCTCCATGTTTCACAGTTGGGATGTCCTTCCCAGGGTTACATCTGTTTTTCCTCCAAATATAACGAAAAAAACCCTACAATTTAACTTTTTATGTTTCTGTTGGAGAAATGGGTTCCTCCTTGCTGAGTGGCCTTTCAGCCCATGTTGGTGCAGGACATGTTTCGCTGTGGCTAATGTCATTTGTCCTACCAGCTTCAGTCAGCATCTTTGCAAGGTCTTTGGCTTTTGTTCTAGGGTTGATTTGACCGTTTCTGTCCAAACCCGTTAGCCTCTGGGACAGAAAATCTCTATCCTTCCTGACTGAGGACATTCCCATCATGTCTATTGTTCAACAGATGAACCCTCTAACAAAATCCCCAGACGTTGTTAAAAACTTCCTAAACCATGTTGGAGAAAGTGCTGTGAAATGATGAAATAAAATTCTTTCTAAAGTTTTGGCAGCTACTTTCCAACATCCCTGCACGTCACCATGAGATCACCAAGCATGAGGGTGGCGGCATCATGCTCTGGGGGCGCTTCTTAGCTTTATTGAGGGTTTTTTTCAGTGCAGATAAAATTGTGAACAGTCCGGAATATCAGTCAGTTTTGGTCCAAATTAACATGACCTGCCACCGAGGGAGAGCATGCAGAGTTCTTCTGATTAATAAAGATTTTATCAGGTAACTGAGAGGTAAAATCTCTCCACCTGCCTCAAATAAAAACCAGTGAATATGTGAAAGCGTGGAATCTGGCTGTAAGCGTGGTCAGGCGGCACGAAGGCTTGGCACTACTCAGAAAGAGACGGAGAGAGAGAAAAGGAGAAGAAAAGGCTTGGGCACACACAGGGAGGGCTGGTGGAGAGACATCAGGAAGTAGAAACGATTGGCTCAACAGAAAACAGGCGCTGAGGTTACTCTCAGTCATGCTCAGCCACGGTTTCACCCGAAAGAGAGCGGAAACAAAACAAAACAAAGCAAGAAAATGTGGGTGAGTACAGTAGCGAGGAGCTGACGGAGGAGGATCAACAAGGTCCAGTCCTAATGATTCATGGCCAGACTCCACTGCTCATAGCAAAGCTGAGAGTTTGATGGACTGAACACAAACAAACTCTATAACAGTGTTCACTCACAACAAGGAGCTAATGTCACCCTCTCTGGCAAAATGATTTCATCTTTCACCAGAAAAACAAATTCATGTCACTGAATAAATTCCTCCACTTCCCACTCTGACGCCCGTTCTTGAATACCCCTCAACCTCTCACCTACTTTCTCCCCCCAGCTCCCGATCAGGAGTGGGAGAAGGGGGCGGGGGCACCAAGCGGCATCTCACATCCCTCCCCTCCCCTCTCTTTTCTCACCAGGCTGACGCTACGCCGCTTCCCTTCCTATTCTTGGGTAAAGTGAAGTCGCACTCATCCTCAGAGGATTTCTAATCTTCGCCAAAGCAGCAATTTATGTGAGCTAAAGCCGTTTAGTTTCCACTTTACACCTGCTGAAGCAGCAATGCAGCCGATGATCCCCTTGAGAGCTTTCGTGAGGGTAAACAAATGGAAAACAGAAGGCTTGACAAAATGTGGCATAAAAAAAAAAAAAAATGACGGTGTGCAGCAAAGAGAGCTTCCTGCAACCCCCGATTCTGTCTCTCCTCGACCCCCATCCATCCTCTCTTACTGGCTTTCATCAGAGCTCAGACAAGGACCATTGTACTCCCAGCCTTTTACTCCCCAAAGACGAGACAAAAGAGATGACAAACACACGGTAAATAAAAGTCTGGGCCATTTCCTTTTTAAATTGTTACAGGATCCCTAAGTTCTCATGAGAGCAGGAGCCATTTTTTGTAGAGAGTTGATTTTATCATCTTTCAATGTGAAACTAAAAGACAGCCCTCACACAGAAAGCTGTAAGGGAGCAGAATGCATGGTCACCGCGAGAAGGCAGGTATGCAGCAGAAAGCCTGGAGCAGTTTGCATGTCCATGCACATGCCAGCAAGCAGAAACCCAACTGGTGAGAAACACAAGCAAGCAACATCATTTGCTAGAGGTGGGAAAACCAAAACCAAGAACAGGTTTTAAGAAAAACCTGGAATGCAGTCAACAACCGTATGAAACGTAACGGTTACATGTTTTACGGGGGTTTTTTGCGGGGTGCCATTAAAAGCTCAAAGTGTTTAATGTTCTGCTATTCAGAAGAGTCATTAAATAGGGAACCCAGCTGGTCAATCCTTCTAGTTCCACTTGAACCCAACAAGAACAAAACTGCTTGTGGCAAACACATTTCCATTTCCATCTGTAGTTTTACACGTCCATCCACAATCATCAGCCACAATAAGGATCCATCAATCCATTTTCTATACCTACGTATCCTCGCAGGTTTGTGGTCGTCGTGCGAGATGAAGGGCACAGTGTGGAAATATCTGACCTTTAATACAAGGTCATTTGTTCAGTGGGGAAAATTATAATATTCTGTTGTTTTTCACAGTTTTTTACATCACAGCTAACATAACCACACATCTAAATAATTAATCTAACTGAAGTTTTTTTTTCCTTATTTTACTTTAGAAATTCTTGATCTGTAATCTAGGCTTTGCTGTTTCGAAGGGGTATAAATATGACATAAATCTCCAAATTGAGAAAGACAAGTAAACACAAAGTTCACTTAAGGTGGGATGTTTCTTAGTCGTCATAAGTTAGAAAATAAGTACAAGAAATTATCTCCATGCCTATACTGACCCATATGTACGGTCAGAGAAATAATTAGTTTAAAGCAATTGGATTTGTGAGAAAGCAGGATGGATGAGGATCCATCATTATCTTCAAACCACACAGAGTCAAGAAGATGGCAAAATCTCAAAACAGTGCTTGAGTATGTTAGTATGCTAAACTACTCTGAAACTCCTGGTGGATCAGGAATGTAAAAAAAGATGAAGTGTGACGGCTCTTCATGCCCACTGTTCAGTACAGCAGAGGATCTGTGATGCTGTGGGTGTGTTTTTCCCTTTAAAGCTCTTTACACAATCAGTACATATAATCTTAATGGAGAAAGAAAGGTCATAAGTTTGTCTGTCAATATGATGATAATGATCCAAATCTTATGGCCAAATCAACACTGAAATGGCTAATCAGACGAAATAACAACCTTCTTCTGACCACTTCAGTCCTCAGGCCTAAATCCTGTAGAAAACCCTCAACTCTGGATAATCTAAAAAGATTGAATCTTCAAAGATCCCTCTCTCTGTTGACCCCAAGCTTGTGAAACAACCTCGACATCTTTTCCGCACACGAGGATCCCAATGCATCGAAAGCACACTCCAGTTTCCTGTCTAGGCAAACATCGACATGTGGACAGAGGAGGGCACAGATCGAAGCGATCAAACGTCAAGTCTGTGCGAGGGATGACTCTTCCTCCTGAGCCACAACCACCAATGTTGCAGAGAAGACGACACAATGACAGAAAGAGTGCATAACAGCAGGCGGGCCACTTAGCTTGAGCTTTCAGAATGGGAAGAATAGAAGCTGGACAAGAGCAAGCGGGACGTTAAGCTCTGAGCTGAAAGGCAAGCTTGTGTATAACTGTGTGACGAAGTAATCAATAGTTTCTACTTGCCTATTTAAAATCTCCGCCACTTGAAGGTCGCTTTTTTGTAGCAGAGTGAATTTAAATATATATATATATATATATATAACAAATAATTTGAAGTTATTTTTAAAACATCTTTTCAGGTTAAAAAAGCTTTAAAGATATATATCACAACGAAGGTCTTAGAGAGCACTTCAGATTGTTGTCATGGTGATCACATACAGTGCACAACATCCTCCAATCAGCAGTGGCTAATCTAGGGCAGATTTTCTCATTTTCTGTACTTCACAGAATGATAGCTGCGCACTTCTTATGAGCGACTGATTAGTTTCTGGGTTTACTTTCAGAACATGTCCTCTTCTCTGAAAAGAAATATGTATTTTGACTCATTAGTTCATTGAGCTCCTCCACTTTTTTCCATGCACGTTTCACCACTTTACCTCTGCTTACTTTGTGCTGTTTCGACCATTAAACCTTTACAATATTCTGCTTTTGGTGTGCTGTTTATAAAATAAATGTGATCACCTTGGATTTTGCTGAAATGAATGGAGCATCCCGTAATTTCTGTGAAATTCAGCTAAAAATGTCTCCTCTTTCACAGCTAACTGCTTCCACGTACATTCAGCTAGAAACAGCATTCAAACTTTAAAATGTAGACACATCCTTTAACTAATTCTGTTTGTTTCAGGTTTTTCATATTTTTTATGTATTTCATGAATTCCTTCCTTCCTTAAATACTAGTGAAAACTGGAATACTTGCAGAACTTTTATCTCATTAGCTTTCAAGCTATTTTTTGAGAGTTTTTCTTAAGAGTAGTGAATTAATGAATTAATGTTGGCCAACCCGATCATTTGGAGTTTGTTACTGTAAGTCAATATGCACGTGCTAGCTTAGAATCTATAATCATTATTTTAGCAAGTTTTAGATCTTTAGCGAATTGTAGCTTTTACATGTTTTTTTTTTTTCACACTACGTGGAGGATGTAGATGTTAATCCTAACCTACAGGCTATCATTTGTGTCTCAATTAGCTTCTACGCTAATTTTAGCTTATAAAGTTGTGACCTTAATTTAGCTTTGTAAACAGTGTTCTGCATGAATTTCTAATACTCTTTAGGTGCAATTTTTGCATTGACTTAAATTTCCTCTCACCTACAGTTTTTCTCTTTGCGTTTTGCAGGCTTTTGCTTTATTTCGCTGCTTCCACCTATTTCTTACTTCAAGTGTTTTGGCAATTTTCACTTAAAATATTCAACTTACATCATTCAAGCCGCATTCTCGCAGGAAATGCACATTTTTCCAGCTAATGTAAAATTTAACCTTAGACATGTTTTGTAGAGTGATAATTATGGTCAGAAAACTCTGGAATGAATCTTGGCAACATCTGCGACGCAGCTTGAGAAGCCAAACAGGAAAAAAAGGGACGGTAAAAAAGGTGAAGAATTTCAATTTAAATTCCATCTTCCATTTAAAAGTGGCAGCTGTAACTTATCCTCACATGTTTTCTGTCAAATACTCAATGTGACTGCGGTAAAAATAAAACACTGAAGGAAACGTTTAACACAACGCATGCTCTTAAAAAAAAAAAATACTTATTTTCTCTGGCAAGCAGCAACAGAATCTTTGTTTATGATTGAAACAAACCTTTTGGTCATGATCGTTACAAGAATGAGTTGAAGTGTAAGTAAATGCTTTGTGCAGCGGCTAAGTAAGCTTCTGTGGTGATCTGAGCAACGGCAGAGAATGACCCAGAAAACTACAGGAGGTGACATGTGGAGGGGGAGGTTTTGGAGCAACACCACAGAACAGGCAGGAACCATAGCACTGGACTCTGAACAGACTCCCTCAAATAAGTGGTTGGATTGTGCTTGTTGTGTAGATATAACCAAATTTGGGATATGTGCTTCATAATAATGCTATCTTTTACCCCACGCAGTACGGTATAGGAAAATTAAATAAGGGACGGCTTTACATCTTGCTCCTTGACTTTCCAAAGGACAGAATGCTGTCTCTATTGGTCTGAAATTCACTCAAAACCATTCAGCTCTCAAACAATGAAGACTTTGTCCCTCTTTTTTTTTTTCAAAAGTATTACATTTTCACTTTCATGCAACTAAGAAGAACTAGACTCTAACATGACATTGTACACTAAGGCTCGTCCATCCCCGGCTCAATACAATGTAGTCGTTATGACCTCTTTGCAGAAAAGCACCCAAAAGAATATTTCTGGGATGGTGTTCTAGGCATTGTACTCATGTTTCTCCTTCCTCCAAACAAGGCAAATAGAGTTTACACCAAAAAGTTATATTTTGGTCTCATGTAACTTCATGACTTCGTCCCATGCCTCCTCTGATTCATCCAGTTGGTTATTGGCAGACTTCACGCAGGCCTAGATTTGTGTTAGCTTGATCAGGGCGACCCTGCTAGTGCTGCAGGATGTTTAGTGCATGACTGTGTGTATGGTAGCCTATGAGGCAGCCAGATGTTTTTGGGTTTTTTCCCAGCAATTGATTTTCCAGCTGAACTGATTGAATTTTTGCTATTCACTGATGAAATCATCAGCTGATGAAAACTTGTATACTATAATCAATAGATTGTAATCAACATCGTTAGGATAGATAATCCCAATATAAAGAGAGATTTGAGCCAGAGGCGAGGCACAGTAAGTGCAGCCTTCCCATAAAAGGAAGGAAATTAAAAATGTCACAATCCTAACCAGGTTTTTGTGTATATCAGAACATTCTGGTTATTATAAACACTCAGATTTTCTCTACAGTAGAACTTAACTGGGAGGCAATGCACCGAAAAAACTCTCCCCAACGACCAATGCCCCAGTCTACAGTAAGGCTGAACAACCATACATATACAAGTGATGCAGCTGCAGCGAGGCCAGGAACTGAATTTCAATTACACAATAAATAAATCACATACAGTGTTGAAAGACTTCTACCTGGTCTGTAGCATGGAGCAGATCCAAGAAACGTGGAAAATTGAAAACCACTAGACGCCCACTATCGCTAATGATACAAAGCTAAATGTCAGGTAAAAGATCAGGGGATGTGGCAGTAATTATCCTGAAAGGTAGAGTAATTTGTCACGACAATGTTCAGTGGACGCAGAGCTGAAAATATACTTGAATGGCATAAATCTGATCTGAAGAGTCGGGAGAGGATAAATACCAAATTTGGGGGCTGTGGGAGTGAGGGGATGCGGGGTTGTTAATGCTTCAAACAACGTATGTCAAAAATACTTGAGGCGGTCCATCTAAATTCAAACTTTATTATCTTTTCCATGATTGATTTTCTTTTTGCTTATTTTCATAAACTTTCTTTAAAAAGTTACAGTATGTTCAGTATGCTTCATGTATTCTTTTCGAGCTAAAGCTGTTCATCCAAGTAATTCAATATCTGCCAAGTATTTAAAAACAAAACTTACTACAGAGAACTAAATGAAAATAATTTTAACTGAGATCTTTTTTGGATGGGGAGAGATGATTCTGTTTTCCTTTAAAATAAAAAGTTGCATTTCTCAAAGTAAATAATGCAATAATGTCTAGTTGTTGAAGAAAGTACCATACTATTGTCTATCATTTATTCACACACAAAAAAAGAAAAAATAAGAAAGTAATCTACCACAAATTAAATGTTTCTGCGGGGTTTTAAATAACAACCAGTTTATTTTAAGCTTATTATTAAAATAACTACCTAATATTACAGTTAGTATTGTGCAAATTGTCTCGTGTAAGAACCTCACCTTTGTTCATATTAAAACAGCTAAAGTGCGTTTATTTACACCTCGTACAACATATTAAAACACCTTTGAAAAAGTGAAAGTCTAAGCACACTTTCATTCATCTCCTCTGAGATCTCAGAGCTGCAACAGGCTCTCAACTCCGGAGTCTGGGAAAAGTCTTGACAGTCTGCTGCTGCAAAACTTTTCTGCTCGGAAAGCTGAACCTCTAAAGTAATAATAATAATAAAAAAAATAAAAAAAAGTTTGTTTTTCAAACTCAGAACAACCCAATAAGGTGCGAAGCTGCAGACGACGCTTACCTGGGTACGAAACAGAGCTGGGAAAGGAACTTTGATTGCACCGCGAGTTTTAGTTTTCCTGCAGATCCATCTGAATTTGTTCACGTGTCAAGTTAAGACACAAAAAGCATTTATTTCCGGTTAAACGTGTAGAGTAAAACTCATTCAGAATCTGAAACGAGCCGTGGAATAGAACAGGGAATGGCCTGCTCTGTCAAATAACAATGATAAATTAAGCTAACCGTATGCTTTTAATTGCTTCTTTAAAATACTGATTTCAGCATTTCCATGTCCGATTATTCATTGACAAATTAAGTAGTACAACAATGGTAATTATAATAATAGTAATCATACAGTAATATGAATCATCATCATGCGTGTGTTGGAAAATACGGTAGCATAAGTAATAAATACACACAGGCTAAATCAACCTTAGATTTGTGACTTTATCAACGCATGCGCGTGAGTTACTTTATTTTGAAGTTAGAACGCACACTTCCTTTTTCTTCCTTTTGGAGATTTTGTTAGCGGGAGCAAACGTCAGCATTTGGGTCCACTTCTACTTTTTAGGAAGACACCGCCCCACAAGTCTCACTGCAAGAATGGACACTGAAGAGGGAGAGAAATAATTGTACAACATGTTTTTTTTATTGGTTTTCTTTGGACTGCAGCAACAACAAAAAAATCACTGAATTCTTCTGCGTGTAAATCTATAAAGGTTTTCTGCGTCTGAAACAGTCTAAGCTTTCGGGTGGAGGAGGGTGGTTAATGTCTCAAGCAGCATTTGCAGGCACTGCCTCAGGAAAAGTGTCTCGGTCTGAAATCTGTGATCAGAAATCCTCCCAGTTCGTACAGAGCTCCGCTGCCTCTGCAGAGTAAAGTGCGCAAGTAGCGCTTTGCAGAGGAAGGTTGACCTGCAAGGCAATACAGCAGAGTAAATAACAAACAAACCAAAAATTTATGACAAAACAGAAAATTAAGTGAGTCAAACTCATTATGTCATACTTTTGGAATAAGTGGAGGGGTTAATTTTCTTTTGCAGAGTCCATCCCAGTTGAATCCATCAAACCACCTGAAGAAAAACAGAGTACCATCATTATCATCACCTGCAACACCGAGTTTCCAAGCAGAGCCCTGAATCTGTATTTAATGAAGTCAATCCATGCTCTCACTTGTGCTTCTGAATGGCCTTGGCCCCGTTTCTCTGGCTGCCCAGCCTCTCTGAAGGGTTGCCCCTGGGTGATGAAAAGCAAAACAAAAATAAACAAGCTATGAATTAATCACCCACTTCATGTCCTCAAGCGATGGAAGCAGGATAAAGACGAAGAAACACTAAAATCCATCAAAATACAGGTTTTTGATTTTCTAGTCTTATTAGAAAGTATTAATACCTGCAAAGCTTCTGTATGAAATCACAGGCGTCTTTGCGGAATGACTTTGGGAATTCGATCTGATCGATACCATTAACAGTGGCGGTGAGAACCTTCAGCGGGTCAGAGCCATCGAACGGGAGCCTGGACAGAGAAACACAATCCAGTCGGGAACCTTTGATCTACAGTGATTCACAAAAAGTATGCACACCCCTTGAATTTCCCACATTATGTATGGTTACAACCATAAACCTGAACGAATTTTATATGATTTTTTTGTGACAGATAAAAAAAGAGGTGGAACCTTATAATAGTTATAAGGTGGAAAGAAACCAATAAATGTTTTTTTGACATTTCAAAAACCATTAGTCAAAGCTTTGCAGAACTACATTTTGCTTAAAATAAAACTTTAAGGGGCATCTACCAGCTTTTACATCAAATCCTGCTTGACAAATATGGCAAAATTTATTTGTCTAATTTTTCTTCTTGGCAAAACAACTCAAACTTAGTCAGACTGGATGGAGAGCATCTACGTGCAATTATCAGATCCAGGGATTTCAGATTTCCTTCATGCCTATCTAGATTATTCTAACACAGTCGCATATATTTTTCAAAACACCTCCATTGTGGCTCTGACTGCTTTCTATAAGTTATATAGTGTTTTACAAGTTCAGCTTTGGTCCCATGTGACTAAAGAATGCTCTTCCTCATGTTCCATAAGTTTTCTTTTTTGGATAACTAATGAACATCTTGATGAGATGTTCAAAGCTCTGCATGACGATTCAGAGCACATTCCTACTTTAAGTGTCTCCATAACTTTAGAGAAATGTGTCTGAAATATTCACAGAGCGTCACGATGCCTCTCCTTCACTAATGTTCTCTAATATACCTTAAAAATGAACTCCGCCTTACTAATTTACCAATTCCGAATCCCCCAGAGCTTATTTACACTAATTAGAGCAAACGAGCTGATGACAAATTCATAACGTTTCAGATTTCTCTTTGTATCACAATAAATCCCAACAAAGCACATCATAGTTTGTGGTTGTAGTCTGAATGTGAAAACCCCAGAGATCTCAAATCTCTTGACAAATCTCTTACTTTTTACTTTAACATCACCCCCAACAACACTTTAACAAATGATGGCTCCTCAAACGTTAAAAGCTTACCTACCGCTGAGAAGCTCAAACACAAAAACACCCAGAGACCAAAGATCTGCGGATGTACTGTGGCCTTTGCTCAGGATAATTTCAGGCGCCATGTAGCCCAGCGTGCCGCAGAACGTCCACGTCTTCTTACCCACCTCAACCCTCTTCAGACATCTGGAGCCAATCTACGGTACACATCCATACGGTCAGCATTACCACGATTTAAACTTTGAGCTTGAATCAGTTTGTAGTTACCAGTTTGCCATAACCATGCTCATCCAGAACAACGTTTTCAGGCTTGACATCTCTATACACGACTCCTCGACAGTGAAGAAAACTCAAGGCCTTGACGACACAAGCTGTGTAGAACTTGGTGCTGCCGTCGTCTATGAATCCCCTGAAAAATAACGGAGAATTTATCAATCAGAGAAAATCAATAAAAGCAGCTGTCATTGACGGAAGCAGTATACATTACAACTAGCAACAAAAGGTGACATGACAAAAGCCAAAACAATCAGTGGTTTTTGTTTCATTGTAATAAAGTCTGAATGAAAACAGTGAGATCGGTATTGATTATTTTCAGTGCACATGATAAAACGTGACCTCGCTGTCAGCTGGCTGTAGTTTCACACACTCACTTCTCTTTGAGTAGGCGAGACAAATTCCCACCCAGGCAAGCTTCTGTCAAACTGTAAAGATGGTCAGCATCTCTGAACGTCTTGTACAGTCTGTAATCAAAATAGAAAGAAAATTGTTAAAGTCACCGTTCTACATGAATGCTTTCCCCTTTTTCATACTGTAACCACTTTAGTTGACTTGTATTTAATGTATTTAAGAGGAGTTTTATTTGGTAGACAAATAAAAGTAATGCATAACTATGAACTTAAAGGGAAATTATACTTTGTTTATAGGCTTAAAGCATTATTTTAGTGTTAGACTTTAGCTTTTGGTTTAGTTTGATCCTTTTGTTTTCCCCTGAGTTCCCTTTGTGTTCTTTTGTGTCAATTAGTCACTTTCCCTCAGCTTGTTAGTTTGTTACTCACCCATCTACTCTTCATTCTCTCGATTAATCTCATAGTTATCTTGTCGCTGAATCATCTTGTCATTTAAGAGTCAGTCCGTTGAATCACCTCTTTATCAGATCTTTCCATTGTTGTGTGTATCCTTGCTAACTCTCTTGTATTCCTGTTTCTAAATTGTTCCTGTGGAGACAAGTTTGTCTCCTTGCGCTTGTAGGACAAACACAAGGAGAAAAGCTCTCCTTGCGCTTGTCTCTTGATTTGTGAGTTTCATTCTAATAAATTATCATCTCCATTAATCTGACTCTGACTTTTTCCTGTCAGTGCACAGGCACAGACAGTGCTTTGATCAGCTATTTGTGCTTTGATCGGCTTCTCCAGAATTACCAAGGCCTTTATAGCTGCTTCTCTTCTTGTACAGCCATCCAGTTTGGGTGGGTGGTCATGTCTTGGTAGGTATACAGTTGTCCCATACTCTTTTAACATTCAGGTGATAGAACAGTGCACCTGTCTGCGGTGTTCCTTGGTTTTCCTGATGCCTTTTGTGTAATATTGTTCTCTAACAAACATTTGAGGCCTTCAAAGTATTGGTTTAAAACCACTTCTTCAAATGTTGCTACAATTATGTGCTTTTCTCCCCCCGCCCCCAAAAATAAAATCCCAACAGGTGCAGATTGAGGTTTATGGTTGTGGTATGACAAAGTGTGAAAACGTTTAAAGGGTGTAAATACTTTCGCAATCTTTTGAGACGAGTTGCTGAATGAGTGACACCTGACAATGAATGGACAGCGGGCTTCCATCAGGATGCTGCGCTCTCTCAGAATGTGCTCACGCTGACCGCTGTTGAGAATCAGCTTCTTCTTGAGGACCCTCATGGCAAAAACACACCTGGTGTTGCTCTTTAGTTGCACCTGAAAGCGATGGGGCGGGGGGAAAAAATCAATACACAGCCTTGTGGAAAGAAAGAATCTCAATGAGGCAGGAGCTCTGGGTTCGGTGCGATTGTGAGTGAGAGATCAAGCATTTACCAAATCCACGTGACTAAACTCCCCGAGTCCCAGGGTACGAATAATCTGGAAATCGCTTAAGGTGGAAGCTGCCAGGGAGGCAGGATCCTCCTTTGGCCTGAGGAGGAAAATACAGATGAAATTGTGTTTTTCTATGGATGTAAAATAAGATACTATTCTGCTTTGCTCCTCACTCGTCTTTTGATTCATTGCTCTGCTGCAGCTGTGGAGGGCTGTCAGATCCTGAACCTTTGATAACATCTCTAAAGGTCCTGAAACGCAAGCAAGCAAGTAGAGAAAATTCCTAATTTTTCTGGACAAAAAGAATCACAGTATACATGCAACAAATAAGAGCGTAGAAACTGAATCAGATGCTCTCAAAATGCGTTATTTAGTCTGCCCAGATTGTCATCTTACCTTCTGTCTATTACCAAGCATGTCACTTCTCCAACAGCCATTACATTTACAGGCTGGATGATTTCTCTGAGAGCAGAGAGAAATAAACAAAACCATATGGATATAATTGATAAATGAGAATCAGACATGCATTCATCAACTGCAGGAAAGTAATTCATTTTTAGGCTTCACAGTCATTTTTAAAACAAAGAATTGGTTGCAGAGATTAGAATTTATTCTTTATATTCTACACAGACTCAAAGATTATAGAGAAACTCAAATATAAACACAAAGTCTACAATCAAGAAGCATTGTTGGTTAGAGGATGTCTTTTCACTTGCCAAGGGCAGAGCCTTTTATTCTCCTATTAGTGGTTATGACTGATAGCTGCAGGACGTTTGTCTTCCAAGCAATAATTTGACAACAGTCACTGGATTGACCAATACTCTAATCAACAGAAACATTCAGAAAGTCAGTAAAGAACCAAGGAAGAAAACTGCAAATTCACTAATATGGGAAATCTGCTGGAGATAGTACTGATCAACTGAATATTCAAAGATCCTCGCTTTTTAACAAAAACACATAAGTAAACATTATTCAGATGTGTTACCACAACCTCAAAGATCCAGACTGTTCCACAGATGAAAGACAATTGGTTAGAATAATCAGGAACGATTTAGGGACCAGGACTGCACAGTGGCACAGTTGGTAGAGTTGTTGCCTTGCAGCAAGAAGATCCTGGGTTCGATTCCCAGCCCAGGGTCTTTCTGCAAGGAGTTTGGTTTGCATGTTCTCCCTGTGCATGAGTGGATTCTCTCTGGGTACTCTGGCTTCCTCCCCAGTCCAAAACATGACTGTCAGGTAAAATGAACTCTCTAAATTCTCCCTAGGTGTGAGTGCATGGTTGTTTGTCTCTGTGTTTTTCAAAGGATCAAACAGGGAAACATGAAGTTTCTGGAATGGCCCAGATCTGAGTCTTTGTGGACAATTTACACAATTTTCCACCAGTAGCAACCATCTGAATGTTGCTGCTGAGACTGAGACAAAACAGACCAGACAACATTTTGTCAACCTGTTGTCCAGCTTTTGTTGAACCAGTCTGCCCATTCTCCTCTGAGCTCTAACATCAGCAGGGCATTTTTTTTTTGTCCACATTACAGAAATATGCACAATAGTTTAAATTTTTCTAACCACTATTTGTAAACCTGAGAGATGGTTGTGCATGAAAGTCCCAGTCCCAGAAAGCCTCAGCAGTTTCTGCACTGCAAAAAATGTAATCCTATCAAGTACTTTTGGTCTAGTTTTTATTCTAAATATCTTAGTACACAGAAGTAAGACAAATATAACTTACAAGTAGCTTTTCAGCAAGAAATAGGAGCTTGTTTTAAGTGAATAATTCTTTAATATATTGATGACACAGTCCTAGTTCCACTGGCAAATTATCTCACATGGAACATGGCAAAAATATCTTGTTATAGGAAAAATTGAACAAGTATCTTTTCATTGATATTAAGGAATTTCTTACTTAAAACAACAAAGATAAGATTTTGTGTTTTTGAGATGAAACATTAAGACTAGCCTGCCTGGCACAAACAGCGACGTACAAAGTTTCTTAAATCCCTCTTTTTTGCTCCGTTTGAACTTCAGTAAATGTTAGTCCCATTTGTGTCAATAGGTTGTGTCATAGTAACAAAGTGGCACATGTGTGTATACATATTTAATTCTCTCTATATAGCGATATCTTTGATGCTCACTAACTCTGTTTCTTACCCCCAAAGAGCTTTTTCTCCAAACCACTGTCTCTCTGAGAGCTCGGCCAAAACGATCTGCTCCTGACGGCCTGGCTTCTTCTCTGTCACACTCACCTAAAGAAAAAATGGTGATGAACACTGCAGAAAAGAGGCACAGTCTATTTTCCCTATCATAAAATAATTACTATTGCTGCTCTGACATTTGGACTCAGTCTAAGCCCATTTCACTGAAAGTCTCTTTCTAGCTGAGCTGCTGTTAGAGAACATTTAACTTTACCTGGCCTTTGCTAATGATGTAAAAGGTGTCTCCGACAGCTCCCTGTCGAAAGACGTAGTCGCCATCTGAGTAATTTGTCTACAGCAGAAGGAATTTTTTAAAAAGCAAGAAAAGAACTGTGAATGTCTTCACTTTTCCACAGACGTGACACAAAGGAAGATTGAAGCTGAAAATGTTACCGAATTCTGTTAAAAAAACATAAATCAATATGCACCTCTTGCACCTGATCAAACAGTTTACTGATGACATCGTCTGGCAACGACTGAAGAAAAGGAACGCTGCGCACAGACACAAAAAAGACACAATAACATTTTGTTTAATACAATTTTTTTATATATATATATATATATATATATATATATATATATATATATATATATATATATATATATATATATATATATAAAACAACAGAGATCCGGTGAGAATAAACGGAAGCAGAAGACAATATTTAAAGTTTCGGGGGTCTGATGTTCACCTTCTCAGCAGCTCCACTGAATGAGAAAGACGGCTGAGGCCACACTGTGTGAGGACAGAGTGGTAACTCTTGCGGTCGATAGCCCACAGCTTGCTGTCTGTCTGTGCTGCAGATCAAAAGACAAAGGCAAGAGGAAATGATAAAGGTTGTGTCAGTGACACGGGCGCTCTGATATAAACACTATGGACAATAGCAAAGACTCACACTGCCTGCAGCCCGTTGTGGCTGAAGAGGAAAGCTTCAGCTGTGCATTCAGACAGTTTAGGTCAGGGCTGCATTAAAAATGTCTCCCTTTTCCCTCTTACAGAGGACACTGAAGATAAATCTAATCTAATTCCCTCCACCATAAATACCCCCTTTCTTTATAATAGAGTTTGAAAGTGGTGTAAATTAATAATGACCCTTATTGATTGGTTCACGGAAGCTTCCTGCAAACGGAAGTAGATGTCCTCGAGACGCTCTAATTACATCCAATATCTAATCAGATGGTACTGCCCTGATATCTTAATTTCCCCACTAGAATATTCTCTGTGTGCTCCTAATTTATCACCACATGACATCTCATTGTTGGCTACTGCTTTTTGTTTCAAATCTACTCCGTTCAAGTCATATGGGCCGTCTTCATGCTCTTGTCTCACATAGAAAGCTTTGCAGACATTTGAACCTCTAGCGTTTTCATATTTTGTCGTAATGCAGCTACAAATTATATTTTGTATGATAGACAAACACACATTAGCACAGAATTGCAAAGTTTAAGATAAAAGACACATGGATTTCACATTTTAATTTTTTTTTTTTTTTTTACCAGTAAAAGTCTGAAAAGAGATCAACTGTTTTCAATTCACCTCCGGTCAAATGAATTTAAAACTTCTTCCCATGGCACATTTAAGCAACCACCTTCTCCATTCTTATGCTTGAAATTCAGCAAAAGGCAAGAATGAGAAAAAAATACATCAAAGGTTGATATCTACATGTAGAGCACCATGTATGGTGGAAAACTCGCACTCCTCATTCTTACTTCAAACAACAACATGATGGGACACTGGAAAAAAACTACTGTTGTGTGCAAGTTGTGCTAAAAGGAGCCTGTCATCAAATCTATCCCAGCCTAAAATACCATCTCAATGCACAACATGTTGCAGCAAGAACAGGCGTCCATATTTCTGAAGAAGTATTTGTTCAAAGATCCATGAATGATCATGGGTTCCTAGAAAAGTTATAATTTCACTTTACACTGATCTGATAGTTGAATAACCTAAAAACTGATTAAAAATAATAAACATTTGTAGTTGAGCTCTTAAGAGTTTTTGAATGAAAAGTTATGCTTATTTTCTCAATGTGTAGTTTTTGATTAAAGTTCAATTAAATGCAGACCCTTCAATTAATCCGATTAAACATTTTAATCAAGTCCCACCTCTAATACTGTAATAATAATGAGCTACCTGAGCAGGGTGTACAATGTACAAGTTTTTCCACTGTTTTGCATCTATTACAGAAAATCCCAATAAAATACGGTACAGTTTCTGGTTGTAATGGAACAAAATACAAAAAAAAAAAAGTGTTTACTGGGCTCTAATACTATTGTACGTCATTGTATATCTGTATGACTCAGATCATACAGATATCCTGTGTCACCACACCAAAGCCTCACTGGCAGTGTCAAACACAAAGCGAAACTATTTTCAGGTCAGGGAGGAGATGAGCACGGTGGGCCCTGAGTGAATCCAAAGGGAAAGGATGACAATAATG
Organism: Gambusia affinis; assembly: GCF_019740435.1. Classification (NCBI taxonomy): domain Eukaryota; kingdom Metazoa; phylum Chordata; class Actinopteri; order Cyprinodontiformes; family Poeciliidae; genus Gambusia; species Gambusia affinis. Next base: position 13,247,861 of record NC_057870.1, read on the forward strand.
GGCAGGGAACAAAGGAGGACAGGCTGTCACCGTGAGTTGAGGATTGTTACCAGGGAGCAGACAGATCGCTGAGAGCGGTAAATTGGAATGGCTGGCTGCTCTCAAGATAAAGAAAGCAGATGAAAGAGAGAATTAGATGCTCAGCGATGGCAAATAAAGTGATGTTTCTTCCATTTACACTGATCCCAGCCGCTTCCACAGCCTGTTTACCCACAGCTAATATTTATTTATTTGTGAATCCAGGCCAGATATCTGTGGTGACAGCTGAGAAAGTTTTTCTCCCACAGGGCTGAGATTGGATGAGGGGAAGAAATGAAAGCGCAATGTTTGTGTTAAAAGGATTTGTCCATTCCTTTTTTCTATTTTTTTTAAAGGTGGGATATTTTCAGAGCGCATTTATTTTGTAAATGTTCTGACTAATGCATGCTTGTGGAGAGAAGACCGCCGGCTTATGCAGCAAAGCATTACATGTTTGAAATTCCCCACATCTCTGAAAAAGAAAAAAAAAAAGAAACACGTGAATACGCAGTGCTGTCTATGATTTCAAAAGCGTCTTTGATTTCAAATTCCACAGACGTCCTCTGGCTCACACCGCACCAGAGCTCTGTATTCTTGTGATCTTCACAATAATTATTTATTATCCATCCAAGTCAAAATGAATTAGAAAGGGGCCCCCCATCAGTACTCCCTGTGACATTCCTCGAGCGATAATTGTATTTCGTTGTAAAAAGACGTCAACACAACGCCTACCTGAGACGGAGTAGGTGTGGGTGGAGTTGTAGAGGAGCGCCAACTCTCCAAACATGTCCTCCGGCTCAAAGGTGAGCACCTTCTGTCCATCTTTTGTCACGTCCAGTCTTCCTTCTGCCAAGGAAGTAAACAAATTAAAAACATTTAAAAATACCAAAACACAAAAGATATTAGTATTGAGGTTTTCTATGACTGACCAACATAAACTAGTGCGCGATAATGAAGTAGAAGAGAAAAGATATGTGGTTTTCAAAATTAATTATCGATTAAAAAACTTAAAAGTTAATATTCGCTGCAATTATGGCCAGAAGCAAGTATTTTTGGATATGTCTCTACCAGAGCAGTACAGTCTTTGTAAAACAGCTTAAGCATATGTAAAAATCAGTTTGAATGATTTTTACAAATTCTCAATTGAATTTGGGTCTAGACTTTGACTAGGCCATTCCTACACATGAGCATACTTTGATCTAAACTAAACAATCCCATTGTAGCTCCGAGAGTATGTTTAATGCCGTTGTCCTGCTGGAAGCTGAACTTTGGAACCACTCCACTTTCACAGATTGCTACTGGAGTTTAAGGGATATGAGTGTTATGGAAGGTACAGACATTTAAATACTTGCCGTGTACTTTTATGTTGAATAATGTGGTGTAATTGAGGATGCAGTGTAGATGCAGCTCATGTTGTAAATGACTAGAATGGCAGGGAGATGGCACCCACCAATAGCTGACAGTTTCACCTTTTCAAGGAACCATTAGCCATTTTTCTGCTCCCTCATTACATTTCAACCCAGAATAACAGCATAGGTCCCTTTCATTTCCATAACTGTGCGATAGAGTGGCATTCAATCTTGTCCAATAAAAACATCAGCCTGAGCCAGAACACAACAGAATGCAAATTTTAAGAAAAGAATGTAATCACATTTGCACTGGAGCACCTATAATCTAGGATAAGTCCTGATAAACAACTTGAAGTAAGATGAATGTTGTTGATCTTAAGAAGAAAATGACTTACCTTCTAAAACAAAAGCCTGATCCCCGGAGGTCCCCTCCTGGAAAACAAAGCAGCCCTGATTGATGGTTGCTCGGTGCATGCAGGCAGTGACTGCCTTGATTTCTTCTTCATCAAGGTTCTTCAACAAGTCATTTTTCAAAAGCGCCGCCTGGATCAGCCTTCGAGATCTGAGGATATAAAGACATGACGCATATGTCACACTGTTGGTCATTTATCACCTTGAATGCAGTCTGGTGAAAGCTTGCACGAGGTCTTTAAGAGATACTTGTTGATTAGGAGTCAACAAGAGCACGAGTTTTCACTCAGAGCTGGTGTGAACTGAGGGAACAGCGCGTGCTCTTACTCCTGGCTTTTGTCACAGCTTCTGTGCGAAACCACTGCGATTGTCATAGGGTCTGGACTGAAGGGCTCTGAAATGACTGTCTGCCTTTTTGCACTCCGGTTGTCCTCAATTTGAGCTGCAGAAGCTACAGTAGGAGTAAAAAACACACACGCACACACACAACATGTCAGGATTCTAGGTCAGGTTAAAGCTTGTGGCACTTGTTGCCCCTCCCAAGATATCACACATTAAAAGCATCAAATCATGTACACCTGCAACAACTGCGGAGGGTCCAGGGAGTGAGAGGGCAGTTCTGTAGCGGTCTAGTTCTTCTTGCAGCCTACGGATGAGTTCGTCCTTTGTGTCCAACTCCAGCTCTAACTCATCTATTAGTGTGTCCCTCTGACGAAGCTCCTCAATCTTGAGCTGAAGTGCAAACTGGAGGTCGCGAAGTGTACCCATCACCTGCATATGTTAGATAGATGGATGGATGGATGGATGGATGGATGGATGGATGGATGGATGGATGGATGGATGGATGGATGGATGGATGGATGGATAGATAGATAGATAGATAGATAGATAGATAGATAGATAGATAGATAGATAGATAGATAGATAGATAGATAGATAGATAGATAGATAGATAGATTGATTGATTGATTGATTGATTGATTGATTGATTGATTTTGTTGTGTTTTTCTATCCTCGTATTTTACTCAAAGAAAATAGAAGACAACCAGAAATGAAATTGCAATGACTCTACAGACACTTGTACAAACATAACAAAATGCAGTAAATTCAATGCACACACACGATTTCTGGCCAAAGACACAATCCGATCTCTTACCCTGTCGATGCAGGGGTGATTGCCTCACTTGTCTCCTGCGGGTCTGTGCATGTCTGTCAGCGGGCAGTCCGTGCGACAGGTGCACATCTCTTTCGTAAGAAAGCGCCCAACTGAAGGATGCTCCGCTCCCCTCTCCCGCTGGCCGCGGCTGCACAGACGGCGCAGCCAACCAATCACATGACCCACGCAGTCCGGGAGAGGGAGGGGGTAATGACAAATGCATGGACTGGATCCGAACTGGGTCAATGGGTCCTTGGAGAGCGGTTGAAGAGCCCATGGGAGGATCCGCCAAACTGCGCGAAGAACATTAATCATTTCACTGGAAGAAAGAAAAGAAGAAGACTTTTTACTTCTTCAATCAGTGTTTGTTCTGAGCGTTTGATCAGGGTGGTTTGATATATGATCTTTTACTTTTTCTGTGAAATTGTGTATTCCGTTACTTTCAGTAATTTAACTAATCATGAAAGCCATGATTGACAGAATGCTCTCGATAAATAGCACCCTACACACACCTGATAAAGCCCCTTCTAGAAGAAAATCTACTGTGGTATTTTACTCCATGAGAAACTCCTGAAGCAGATAGATAGATAGATAGATAGATAGATAGATAGATAGATAGATAGATAGATAGATAGATAGATAGATAGATAGATAGATAGATAGATAGATAGATAGATAGATAGATCGATAGATAGATAGATAGATAGATAGATAGATAGATAGATAGATAGATAGATAGATAGATAGATAGATAGATAGATAGATAGATAGATAGATAGATAGATAGATAGATAGATAGATAGATAGATAGATAGATAGATAGATAGATAGATAGAAAATAACTTTCTCAAAGGAATGAGACACTGCTTTTTAAGTGCACAAGTGACACAGTGATTTGAAGATGAACAAGTAGTTTTAATAATTTCAATTCTGCTCAGAGAAGTGCACCAAAGCGGCCGAGAAAAACTGCAGTATACGTGTCTGGTGATATCTTTTCAGAAAATGACTAGGTTTAACCAGAAGGTGGCGCTAGTGTCCGCCGTGAGCTACTGTTGCTGGAGAAGAAGATGGGCCACCGTTAAAGGGAGCAGCGGTTTTGTTACGAACTATCAAAAACCTTACTAAGAACGTTTTAATATTTAAACTTTCAATATATTTCTGGTGTGTTGCATTTGTTCGAGGTGTTAGAAAATGATCCTCACCGTGAAACCGCTTCAAGGAAAGGAGTGCAGTGTTCAGGTAACTTACACGCAGCTAATGCACACAATTGGCTAACCAGGTGAGCTAACTGCGGTGGTTCACTAACAGGCTGATGTTAATCCTACTGAAGTAAACCACTGATACGTTTTCAGTGAAATTTACCTAAAATGCACTGCTTGGTGCAGGTAAACTCTGTTGGTGGATAAATAAAAAGTCCCTCATGGTTAGCATGACAGCTAAACCGCTAGCAGTTTGTTGTAACACTTTAAAAGCCTTTCTACAGGCCAATAGAGGAGATAAAGGAATACACTGCACTGTTTAATACTTTTTTAAATTAAAGGACCGTTTCTGAGTCTATCTGTAAATAGTTTAGTTTTCTTGCCACAATATAAATAACACCTAACAGAAGGACACCAGCATCTTAAAAAGTTAGATTAAAACAGGCTAATTATGATGATTATTACACATGGATGTTCTCTTTTTCCTCATATTTTAGGCGGATAATGCTGGAAATTAATGCACAACGAAGAAATAGATTAAATAACGAAAGACTGCGGTTGTTTTCAGCACCACCAGGGCTAAGAGTTTTGGAGAAGTCTTGAGTATGTCACCAAAAAAATAATAGTCAGATAGGAAGAATTAATATCTCAAGATAATTTGTTTTGGTTGTAATTAGAACAGTTACAACTTGTGGGGAATGTTGGTGTTCTTTAATTTACATTAAACCTTTGAAAGAAACATTAAAAACAGCCTAATTAAAAAATGTGAGTGGGCAACTATAGTTCAAAAAGCCATCTTGAAGTGTTCTGTTATTTTAATATTAAGAATGAGTCTCCCTTTGTTCAGTCCAAATCTCAAGGTACTTCCTCAAAAGTGAAAAAAGCCTGAAAATGAACTGTAAATTATGTCAATGTTGGAATATAATTTAAACTTTCCATAGGCTAATGAGGCTTCCACTCATTTGAACTTTTGCTTATTTGCCTATAGACACTTTAAAATATCAACTGTGTGTGATGTAAAAATTATAACTTATCTTCTGGTAAATCAAACACAATTTTGTTGGACTAAAAACTTTAGAAATAAGTTCCAACCATGTGGCTGACTGAAGGTTGAACATTTAAAATGGATATCAAAGAATATTATTTGTACATTTCTTTTACACTATCACCAGGAATTTTCAAAACTGCAACCAGCAACACTGAAAGAAAAGCTCTTTGTTTTTAGCAGTACAGCAAAATGGCATCATCACCAATCAAGACATTAGAGCACAAATTAGAGTTGATAACATTTTTAGCATCTTCCAATCGTATGATATGGATGCAGTGGTTTTGTTTTTGTTCTACCTTGAATAAATGTCTCGATAGCATCACAAATGTGCAACTACATTTAATAGAGCAGGAATTAGTTGGTAGTTTAAGTGCCCAAAAAAAGAACTTTGAACTGCACTAATTGTGAAAAGAGCAGAGATGTACAAATCAATAGACCAGTGGTTAGAATCATCCAATTTTTTTTACTTGCTCTGTTCAGAGAATTATTTCACTAAGATAAAAAAAACAACAACTATATTTCCAGTCTTTAAATGCATCAAGCGAGATACTTTGAACTTTTATTTTAGTTGAAGTAAATCTGCTAAAAGTTACTTACATGGACTTTAATTGGGAATAATTTTGTAATTTCTTAATTTTTATATATATATATATATATTTTTTGCTTTACTCAAAGCTATTATCATTGTTAGAATTGGCAAACATTTTTCTATTTTTCTTTTTGAAAATCAGATTTGGCAGGTCATCTGTCAAACAACACCGTGACTCTGTGTTGACGTGAGATGACCTGAGTGGAGCAGCTCAAGCAAAGATGATTTTTGAGGAACAGAAGCTCTTTGGTGCAGAATATCTCCTGATTCTCATTAAACATTTGAGAACTGACTAGTGTATGCTCATCAGGCTTTCTAATGACTAACTTCAGAAGGTCGCCATATGCCGTCTTTTACGAAGGAATTTATTTGCCGTATTGTTTGCTCCAAGCTGACGTAACTGCAGCCAGAATTGGTTCCAGATGTCACATTTGTCTTTGTGTTCACAGCAGCAGTTATTTCTGAAAAATGTGCAAAGGCTGTAAATCAACCTTGTGAACATTTTTGTGTAATTTTATAATTATACCAGTGATTTATTTTTTTAACATAACAAGTCAGAATCACAAGCACTCAAAAGCAGATAATTGTCACTTTCATTTTCACAAACCAACACTTCTGAAATTACATGTTCCTAGTTTAATCTATGATCTCATAAAAAAGGCAAAATATGAATTTTGTTAAAGAAGTTTAATACTAGTTAATGACTCCCATTAATGTTTTTGTTAGATGTCCAGTTTGCACAAAACTTTTGGCTATAAGCTGCAAGATGTTCTGACCGAAACTTATTGTTTATCTATTACAAAATGTCACTTTTATAAGGAAAAATATCAAGATTTTCTACATCAGAGCCAAAAATTCTGACTTATTTATTTGCATACAACCAAATTGTTTGCATGACAAAATCCAGTAAAATACTGCATTTGACACCCTCTCAATTTGTAGCATTTCTTAGTTATCTCACTGCTGAGTTGTTTGATGTTTTCTTTCACCCCTTCTCACCGTCGTCTTCTATGCTTTCAGCCTTCGCCTCCAAGTAGTGGCTCCTCCACAAAAAACTTGGTGTTAAAAATCAGTGGCAATAAAAGCATTCCCGTCTCCTCACATTTGCAAAATTGCTCTTGAACACACCGCAGAAAAAGACTCCCAACTGTAAAATTGCCTGCAGACGAGATCATAACTTCCCAGTGATGCGTTTCTGAGTGAGATGGGAAGTAGGAAAAGCCGGTTTCTGACGCCTCGCATCATTTGGAGGTTTGGTGCGTCTGTGCGGCTCGTTCTGCACGTTTTGGAATGATGCAGCTGGAGTCGCATGGTGTTTTGGTGGATGGGAGGCCTCGGTCTTTCCTCCATGGAATTTAATTTGAAGACGTAAAAAAGACCCAGAGAGGTAAAAATACAGTAGTAAGAATTAATTTGAATAAGATTCCAGAAATTAACATTAAAAATTAAACATTACATTGTAATCCTTTATTTTATGATAGCAATTCACCATTGTCAAAACAGAAGTGTGGAATTAATCAGATTTGAACTTTTAATCAGATGGTAATCATACTGTTATTATGCTGCACGTCCAGATAAATGAAATGCCTGTGAATTCTTACCCAAGCAGTTTTTCACTCACTTGTGAATCAGATAAATTTCAGCTATTTAGCTGTCGCTCAATTGTTTGCCACGAGATCAGTATCTGGGTAACCGAATGCAATACGGCGGTCAAATAAGATAAGATAGATCCGAAAGGGAATCGTGCGAAGCTGCGACTGAATCATTGCGCTGTTGATGCTGTAGGTCACCGAAGACGAGAAAGTGTCCACGGTGAAGGAGCTTGTGTCTGAACGACTGAACATCCCTGCAAACCAGCAGCGGTTACTCTACAAAGGGAAAGCGCTTGCAGGTAGATTTACCGACAAGCATCTCACAACTGATATATATCCAGCCGTCCTTTTGTTTGAGGTTTTGGTAATGGATTGTCACATTTCTTTCAGACGAGCACAGACTGAGCGATTACTCCATTGGGCCTGAGGCCAAATTGAATCTCGTTATCCGTCCCGTGGGGGAGAGAGCTGCAGCTCCGGGGATGGCAGGCGGCAGCAGCAGCAGCAGCAGCAGCAACCCGCAGGGAGGAGTGTGGCAGATTGTATCCACTATACTAGCCAGACACTTCAGTCCAGCAGATGCAGCTAAAGTTCATGAACAGCTTATGAAGGTAATAATATTAATCATGTAAAAATCCTGTGCCCCCTTCAGCTCCTCGGCAAGTACCAGAAAATAATCTAGAATTTTAATTGATCATGGTCATGAATTCTTCCAGAATGCAAATGCAGTATAAAGAAGATAAATGCTTTTCAAAACTTTTAACTTATGATTCCATCTTGCGTGGTAGTGCAAGATTAATATTTCTAGAAAAAGGATCATTAAAAGTTGGTGTTTCTTTCTTGTTTCAGCAGTATGCAGTGTAGACTGGAAAGGGTTCCAAATGAGGAAAATGTTTATTTTAAATTATGTACTTTTATCAACATAAAAAAAAAAAATGTAATATTCCATTTTAAAAATATTTGCCAAATCTTTTTTTCCCCCACACTTTTATCAACTACATTCTGGCCCAGAATTATTCACACTCTGGTTAGATTTAGGTTTAAAATTATTTTTATTCAACCAAGAAAGTGTTTCTGTTTTGCGGATGACAATAAAGCGATGCTAAGTCATATATTTTAATATAAAATCTTGAAGAGCCATATGCATAGGCTACAGTCTCTGGTTCCCCGTCTCTCTCTGCCCTTCTTCCTGTCCAGCTGCTAATGAATAAAGTGCCAGAAAACCTTTTAAAAAATTATTTATAAATTAATAAAGTGAATTGAATATTCATTTTGACTAAATAATTGAATATTTAGACCCTTCTTACTAATCAATGACTATTCTTTAAGTTGCTGATCATTTTAAATGTCTCTACTCAATTTTTACCACTTTTCTTTTGTGATGATTTCCAAGCCCATTAGGTTGGAAAGCCTCCATCCCATCACTCTAATCTGCAGCTCCCTCCTAAGATGTTTTTTTTTTTTTTTTTTCAAATGACATTTCCAATATCTTCAGGTACTGTATGTTGTCATGTTGTCTTCTCTTTCTCACTGTTGCCTTTTTTTGTCCCTCTTCTGTTCCCTTAAGGATTATGAACGTTCTCTTCGACAGCTCAGCCTCGATGATATTGAGCGCCTGGCGGGGAGACTTCTTCACCCCGAAGGCGAGGGAATGGACACCTCTTACATGGACTAACCATTCATAACTTAATTCTTCTGATGTTTTTCTTTTGAGTTATTCTCAGTGCTTGAAGATACAGTGTTTAGACAGGGAGAAAGGAAAGGATCAGTTGAATTTCACGGATATACTGGCTTGTGCCTGATCTCCAGCTGAATGATCACATGGACAACTGAATATCTCGGCTTTTTTTTCTGTTTTGTTTTTTTTAAGCCGCCCAGATAAAAAGGACATGGATGAGAAGATGTGGCTCATTTTTTTCTCTGGCCTTCATCATTGTTGAGTGTTATTGACTCACAGCCTGATCACACAAGATCCGAATACAATGGAATAATTTATGCTGTTATTATGATCTCTGGCTGCTACATTTCCTAGGGCATACTAACTTCTACTGGAGGGTATTTATTATTGTCTTGAGTGATAACTTTTATCTTTTTCCAAGAATTGTGGGCAACATGTCTTATCCCATAATATGCTGTTGACCATTGTATGATTTGTAAATATATTTGTTTATATATATGTTTGCAAACATTAAAACTGAAAAAATCTCTTTCACCTTAATTTATGGGCTGGTCTTTGTTTAATTTTTTATTATTGTTGTTTTAAGACTCTTAGAAGAGGTCATAATAAGGGACAACTATATAGAATAATTTTTATTTTCTAAACAAAATATAAATGTTAGATACATTTTTTTAAAAATAAAAAATGTTTAGAGAAGGATTTCAAAAGATGGCACTTGGCAGTTGACTTTCCTTCCAACCAATCCCACGTCAGGAGAACTCATGATTTAAATTTTCTGACCAATCATATTTATCAATAGTAATGTGGTGCCGCCTCTGACGTAGAGGGACAGTTTGTTCATTTCACAGCTAATTGTGGATATCGGTACGAAGAAAAATGTTTATTTTTTGACACTCGGCTCTTTATAATAAGCATGAGAACCCGACAAGTTGGATAAACGAGAATATTTATTAAACTACAGGAAGGTAAGCGGTAACAACGGTTGTTTTGACGGCTAAACTAGCATTAGCAAATCTCTCTTCATACACTTCCTGCCTTTAGCCAGCCGGGGTTAGCGTAATATTGACTTCTTCGGCCAGTGTTGCAACCATTTGTTGCAGTGTAATAACACCGAGGCTACGTTATGCTACCTACAACAAGTAGTCCGATTTTATATTTATAAATCAAGGCTTAGTTTGTGTGTAACGTGAGAGGATTGCTGTCGGTTTGGGATCGGGGCGTTTCTCCCCTCTCATCAGGACCGCTTCTTCCTGGAGTGAAGCAAACCGTTACTTTCGCTTAAATCAAAATGTATTTTGCCATTTTGTATTAATGGCAAAATACAGCTTTTGCTGTACATATAGATTATAAAAATCACTGACATTTGCACTTAAGATACAGGTGAACGTTCTATTATTTCTAACATGGTTTTCTCAAATTAGGAAGAGTTCCCAGTCCTTTTGAAGGATGGAGACTCTGATTCCCACTATCAACCGGCTGCAGGAGGTCTTCCTGACCGTGGGGGCAGAAATCATACAGCTTCCTCAAATAGTTGTGGTTGGATCTCAGGTTAGTCAATAAAACGGGTAATCAGAAAGTAAAGTGTCCTTTTCAGTGTATTCTGCAGGGCAGGTAGCTGGAGAAAAAAACAACGTTGGACTCTAAAGTGCATTTGAGAGGTTTTGATACACCTTGAATTTCTCACAGGTCTGTGTGTATTATTGGAATTTAAAATGATTGAACAGGGTTCTGTGGCTTGTTCATAGCTATGGATCTTGTTTTATTGCTAACTCTGCTACAGACCTGTCCAGAACTTTATTCCTGGCCTTTCTGGTATACTCCTTTGTCTTTTTCATGCTATTTGTTCACTAAAGTCCCCCCCGCCCCCCCAAAAAAAAAAAGTTTGAGGCCTTTAATGAACAGCTATTTTTATCCTGAGATTAATACACAGGTTAATTGTATTTGTTAGTTTACTTCCACAGGCAAGGAGTTACACATTAATTTAGGGGTATCAGTGTATGTGGATGTATTTACACAATTTTTTCCCCCTACAACAGAGCAGTGGGAAAAGCTCGGTGTTGGAGAGCCTGGTCGGACGAGATTTCTTGCCTCGAGGATCAGGAATAGTCACAAGACGTCCCCTTGTCTTGCAGCTGGTTAATGTCCCTCCTCTGAAGGAAAGACTAAAATCTGAGAATGGTACCTAAGCTTTAATCGTCCTTATTTTATGTCAGTAAAATTGTTTTCAGTTTAAATGCCTGAACTGAGGATGTAAGTAGCTTAAAGAGATACGGCTGACATTTCTGTGAAGTTACTGAGACGGCTTTAACTTGCTTTTGTGTGCTACTTTCTTTAACGTACTATTTGAACTTCTGCTTATATCGTGCGTCTTCACTTTCACTTTCCTAACATAAAGCCTTTTTTCCCTCTTCTTCTTCACCACTTTTTTAGGAAATGGGATTAAGCAAAATGCTCAAAACAGCTACCCAGGTCTCTGTATATTTAATCCGCATGGGCTTGTCATCTTCATTCAATGTTTTATCACATCTTTCACTCATTTTGTGCAGTATTCAACTCAAACAGCGCATTGGTGTTATTTTTCAAAAATATTTTTACCTACACTTTGTCTTATTTGCATACTGTTAAAAGAATCTAATTTTTTTTGTTCAGGGATTAAAGCTGAAGAGTGGGGTACTTTCTTGCACTGCAAGAATCAGGTATGCTTTTCTTTGCAGTCAGGTAGGCATTTCCTTGGTTGTGTGTCATAAGTTAAGTTAAATGCATAACACATGTCTTTCTGGCATACATTTTGCAGATCTTTACAGATTTTCAGGAAATCCGTAAGGAGATTGAATCAGAGACAAACCGAGGCACTGGTGATAATAAGGTATAAAGATTTCTTGAAATTGGATCAGAAAGTAATATTTGCTTTTTCTGCTTTGTTATTGTTTGATACACATTCGTTGTTTTCCAGGGAATCAGTCCTGATGCCATAAATCTGAAGATTTTCTCCCCCAATGTTCTTAATTTGACTCTGGTTGACTTACCGGGAATCACCAAGGTAAACTCAGCCGCCATTTGTTTTTCCTTTTAAAAAAATGGCAATAGTGAAGTCAGAAACTCTCATCAGTTTATCTTGTGTGCTTTGAATATTTTAACATGTCACCCCCCCTATTGTTGCCACTCCAGGTTCCAGTTGGGGACCAACCTGAAGACATTGAAGCTCAAGTCCAAGAAATGATCCTGTCCTTCATCTCCAATCCAAACTCCCTTATTCTTGCAGTGTCCCCGGCTAACTCGGACTTGGCCACCTCCGATGCGCTGAAACTGGCTCGTGAGGTCGATCCAGATGGTAAGACGTCTTGTTTTCTTTCTCGTGGCTCATACTATCCACAAGTAATCAGGAATGAGTGCGTTTTAAATGATTAACTATGCAGGAAGATTTCAGTTTATTAAGATGGATAGTGTGTACAGTTGTCAGCGTTCAGGCTTTCAGCAATTACTTTACAAAGGAGCGTTGCTCTCAGTGCATTTTGAAGAGTTGATGGGTCAGTAGATGTAGTGTATATATATATATATATATATATGTCTTCTCAGAGGCTATTAGATTGTTCTTGGAATCTGTACAGTGATTGGAAATCAGGCTGTCTGTATCAGTTTAAATGTTCCATTTTATTACATACATTGCAGTCTTGATATGTTCTGTACTACTCTGCCTGTGAGCTGTGATATTGACTTCTGTTGGTGTTTGTTTGCTTTACATCTGTCAGGTCGTCGGACACTGCTTGTTGTTAGCAAACTGGACCTGATGGACGCTGGAACCGATGCTCTAGAAGTCCTTCTGGGTCGGGTCATTCCCATCCGGCTTGGGATCATCGGGGTGGTAAACAGGTTTGGAATTTAATTGGTTTAAGTTTGATAGTGTTGTTTTGTTTTCATTCTCTCTAAAACCAGGAAGCTGGAGCACATCACCACAGTTTTAAAGTCTTTACATTTGGTCCCTGTAGCTCAGAGAATAGACTTTAGAATACCTCTGTTAGTTTATAAATCACTGAATGGTTAAGTATCAAGATGCGTTAAAAATGTGTGATTCTGATCACAGATTTTTCCAGACCACTAGTGTAATCTTTTGGTTATAGAGAAGCAGCATTCAGTTTCTATCCTTCATTAATCTGGAACAAATTTCCAGAAAACTCCTGAAAACTGAGTTTCTTTAAATCAAGACCTGCTTAGAGTGTGTTTGATTCATAATAACTTGAACATCGATCAATAAATGTGATGGATATCTGCTTGTAGATTTTTATGATTTTTTAAATTATTTGTTTCATAGATGATTACTGTGATAGGTTTTATGCACTTTTGAACTCCATTGTTCCTGAAATGTGCTACACAAAGAAACTTGACTTAATCAGTGATGTCCCTCCTTACTGCTTCTAGGAGCCAGCATGACATCAACACCCAGAAGACCCTGCAGGACTCAATGAAAGACGAACAGGCTTTCCTGCAGCGCCACTACCCCTCGCTCGCCTCGCGGGCCGGCTCACGCTATCTGGCCAAAACTCTGAGCAGGCTGCTCATGCACCACATCCGGGACTGCCTGCCAGACCTCAAAACCAGGGTGACGGTGCTGAGCTCCCAGTACCAAGCGCAGCTCAACAGCTACGGTCAGCCGGTGGAGGATCACAGCGCCACTCTGCTGCAAATTGTCACTAAGTTTGCCAGTGATTATTGCAACACCATCGAGGGAACAGCCAGGCACATCCAAACGTCCGAGCTGTGAGTGCCTCCTCTCTCTTTCAGCGTCCACACTGAAGAAAATGTTTTGCTCAGAATCAAAACACGGTGCCTGATTTTAACAGAATCGACTTTATTTCACAAGCTATTCTTGCAGTTAAAAAAAAAAATCAACAAAAGGAGTATGCGTTTAAGACTTACTTTTTAAAAATCTTTTACATTAAACACATGTTTTAAACCTTTTTTGATGATGTACTTATTTTTATCTAAACACCACAGTTTTAAAAAAAGAAAATGTGCATATGGGGGTAGTAACCTCAAGTTAGTATGAAATGTTCTACATTCATGGTTCCCCGTTTAAAATTTAAACAAAATTTTATGTAGTTCTGTTAATGGGGCTAATTTTAATGTGGTCAAATCAGTCAAAATAACATCACACAGTAATAATGATTCAGTATTTAATCCTATAGTAAAATGACAGTAGCATTTTATTAACTCCCTGCCTGTATTTCTCACAGATTCTCGTTTGGTCTAGTGGCTCATCTTGACATAAGCTCCCAGTTTAGATGGTTTCATTTTTTTTAAAGTTACAAAAACTTTCCTGTGGTGGTCTGTGTTGCAACAAATCTGAAGAAGCCGAAGATATAATATCGATATAATCAATATAAAAATTAAATATGCAAAGATACTAATTTGTGTCAAAACTAACTCGTTCCCATTTGCACAAATTGTCGTACTTCTTCCGGCAGCAGAGCTGCAGTGGCAGAGACACTTTGCCCCTCCCCTCCCAGAGCCAATCAACAAACTGCATCTGGAAGTTATAAACTCTGCTAACATGGCAAGTTCATCCATTTAACAAAGTGTGATCCTCTTTAGGCAGCCAGGCAAACACAAACGCTTTGTTCGCAGAATCTTTTCCTTTGAGTCAGATGAAAAAGGAAATACCAAAGGATGCTGCGTGCTAGCTGTGCAAATGCTACAACACTCATGTTTGAGAGATCCAAGTATTCTTGATATCGCTCCCCTGACTTATGCAAACACACAGGTGGGGAGGGAAGGCAAAGGGCGACGTCAATATTTTTCCGATGCCGATGGAGACAATGACAGATAAGCACATCTAAAATCCGCGACCGACGTGGAGGATGAGATAGCAGAGGTGTAACAGAAAACTGGATCGATGGCATTTGAGGAGAAGGCAGAGCTCGTTCATGAACCTGACCCACTGAAGAGTAGATTCAGTTCACTGGCTCTATCCAGACCTCCATCATTCTAATTCTCCTTCAGCTTGAAACCTGCTTTTCTTCTTGATCCCTGATCACATCTCTTACATTGTTTGCTGAAGTTTGCTCCTGGGCATTTACCCGAATCCCTCCTCGCTTGTCTAATCTGGACCTTTGGTTGTTTTTGTCCACTTCTCAGTAATTTCCTGTCTCTCTTCCTGAAACCTCATTTTATCTTAAGCAGTTCCTTCACTGTCGATCCAGGGTTTGTTATTGTCGAGGCGCCTCACTGATCCGCTGGGGATTTTTTTTTCCTACACAGACTTTTGACTTTAATAAACAAGCCATCTGTATCTGTGGTGCTTTTAAAACGCCAAGGAAAAGACTGGATTTGAGCAGTGAAAACCCCAACAAAGAGAAAACAAGTATGCCTTAAAAAACTCTGTTTTTTCACATTCAGATGAGCTGAATTAATAAATTAATAAAATAGTCGTGAAAATTATTAATGAGCTCTTGATGGGGGTGAACATAACTATACAGACAAGGTGATTGCTGCACAATACAAGGGTTGAAAAAAAGGTTTAATTGTGAGTAGGCATTTCTTGAAATAATTGTTAACTAATGTAGAAATTGATTAATCATTAAGTAAACACATTCAAAAAATGTAATTTGCTTAAAATAAACACATTCAGATCAGTGTAGACTGTACAATGTATATTATATATATATATACATTTTGAATTTAAGATAAAAACACCTTTATCTGAAAATGTTTACACAACATTTATACAATGTTTATTTTGTGAATTAAAAAAAATAAAATTTAATAAAAAAAATTAATTTAATTACATATTTTTCTGCCTCTTTTCGTATATTTCTAGTGTTGCATTAAAAAGTCCAAGGTATTTAATGAAGTGAATGCAGAATTGTCAGAATAATCAATTTCTAAAATAATCATTAATTGCAACGCTACACAATTCACATTTCCTGAATGTGAATCATAATATAGGAAGCCATTTTTTATTTTTTTTATTTTTAAGGAGAATGGTGTCAACTAAACTCTGCAAATATTAGAGCAGCATGAGATTAAATAAACGAGAACTGTATCAACATGAGAGCTCATTTTAGCCACTCATTGGTAAAATGGTTGACATGCATTAAAAGGGGAGATTTTTAGCAATTTTTGCAGAAGTTAGCAGGCCGGTCCCTGGATTGTGATCTTACACCTTCAGAGTGTAAACTGAAGTGTTTTAAGCTTCTTCTTTTGGGACTGTCCAGCTCTTCAGCTCTCTCACCAGCAGGCGATTAATCCACTTGAAAGTGTCGAGAGCAAATATTGACCTTAATTTTTTTGGTTCGACCGCATTTAATATGGGCTCAATTATTGCAGCTAACTCACACTCACGGCTGAACCCGTCTCCCCTGCAGCTGCGGTGGAGCTCGGATCTGTTACATATTCCACGAGACTTTCGGCCGCACCCTGCAGTCCATCGACCCGCTGGGAGGACTGACCGATCTGGATATCCTCACCGCCATCCGCAACGCTACGGTGAGCTGCTGATGCCGTCTGTGGCTGTTTATTCTCTTCCTTTCGGGGCGGAGAGCGGATAAATAATTGCACTGCTTTCGCCCTGCAGGGTCCAAGACCTGCACTCTTTGTGCCCGAGGTGTCCTTCGAGTTGCTGGTAAAGAGGCAAATTAAGCGTCTGGAGGAACCCAGCCTGCGCTGCGTCGAGCTGGTTCATGAAGAGCTGCAGAGGATCATCCAGCACTGCTCCTCCTTTAGCACTCAGGTTAGTCAAGAGAATGTTATCCACTTTAACTTTCATGCATCAGTGGTTTATTTAATTAGAGTGTGCCTCTGTGTGTATTAAAGGAGCTGCTGCGATTTCCCAAACTGCATGACTCCATTGTGGAAGTTGTGACTGGATTATTGAGGAAGCGCTTGCCAATCACAAATGAAATGGTAATCCGCAGCTTCACTATAATAATGCTGGGTTAACTGCTGGCAACAAAAAGCTTTTTTTTTTTTTTTTTTGGCTGAGATCAGTTTCCAGTTGTCATTTTGACCTACCAAGTCCAGGCTTCTTTCTCTAAGAACAATAAAACAGGAGGAGAAATCAGTATGCTGCCAGTTTATGACCAAAGTTGTGGTTTTAAGTTGAAAATGCAAGTACAATATGCTCCAAATTTATGGATCAAAACATTTGTACCTAATTTATATCAGATTTTTTTTCTTTTGTTTGACCTTTATTTACATAGTTACATACTCATTTAGATCCAAGGTCTCATTTACAAGAGAGAAATATATTGCAAAAAATGATTCTTAATTCTCTGTATTTGATCTCCTGATCAGGAGGAAAATTGCCAGAATCTGATCTCAGTCTGATTGATTAGTGGGCCTCTATTGATTATAGGAAACAACAAAATCACACTGACATTTTTGAGCCATTTTGTTCTGTTTTTGTGTGTCAGGTGCACAATTTAGTGGCCATAGAGCTCGCTTATATCAACACAAAGCATCCGGACTTTACAGATGCAGCGCAGGTCTCGGCATCCGTCAACAGCCAGCAGGTATAATCTGTTTGTTTGTGTCCTACAGCAAACCTTCACGTCTCTCACTCATCCTGACAAATCAAACAGCAGGCGCTGCGGTCGACGAAGCCACAATCTGTATGTTTCACATCCAAGCGTTATACGACGTGAGATTCACACTCAGTGAAATTGCTTTTTTTTTGCCCATTGCCTTTGCTGCATTCCTGCTCTCAGGCTGACGCCACTGATGGAGGGAAGCGGTGGAAGAACGAGAAGGTTAGTGAGGAGAGAACTCCAGCCGTGGGGTTTGGCAGTCCGAGTAAAAGCCAAGCCATTAACCTCCTTGACACGGTGAGTGATGGGATCATTAGAAGCGCGAGACATTTAGGATTTAATTGATCCCGCATAAAGTTTCACGTCGCATTCTATCTGCCAGGCAATGCCCGCATCCCGCAAACTGAGCGCGAAGGAGCAGCGGGACTGCGAGGTCATCCAGCGACTCATCAAGTGCTACTTCCTGATTGTTCGAAAAGGCATCCAAGACAGGTTCGATTTGACTAGGACACACCCAGAACACCAGAGGGCTCCCACTGCCCCTCTGAGTCGGTTGTTCCATTCAGCTGATTGTCACTCTCTGACTTTTGAAACTTTCTTGGCTATGTGTGTGTGTTTGTGTGTGGGCGTGTGTATGCGTGTGTGTGCAGCGTGCCCAAGACAGTGATGCATTTCCTGGTGAATCATGTGAAGGAGCATCTGCAGAGCGAGCTGGTGGGTCAGCTCTATAAGCAGCCGCTGCTGCAGGAGCTGCTCATCGAGTCGCAGGAAACCGCGCAGCATCGCACCGAGGTCGCTCTGATGCTCGAGGTAAAACTGATGGATGCTGCTTTAGAATAAATAACAAACACCAAATAATTTTTTTTTTAGGTCAGCAATTTAACCATCTTCTTTCGCTTGTTTTGTTTATTTCCCCCTCAGGCTCTTAAAAAAGCCAGTACCATCATCTCAGAGATTCGGGAGATGCATCTGTGGTAGCCAGAAGAAATTGGGTTGCTTGATCAGCGGGTAGCTTTGAGTTTGAGTTTATGTGAGTTTACTGTAAACTGAGTCTGTGGAGCAGGAACACCTAAGATCAGCTTTTTTTTCCCCCATTGGCTTTGTTGTTGAGCACATTGAGGCTGTGTTTAACTGTGAATGTTGGGTATAGAGGACCATTATTTATCCACTCAGGCCAAAAGTCTTTTTTTATCTAAGTACCACATGTGGAAAAACAGCCAGGAACAAAATCTGTTTTCTTTTGGTTAGTTTTTTTTCCTTTCTTTTTTTAAATTTATTTATTTTTTTATTTTGCTTCAGGACAATGTGTTTGTTTTAATTTAGAGGATTCTGCTATAATTGTAAAAGTATTGTAAATGATATGTGAATTATTTATGCTTCTATTTTGTTATCAAACGGTGTTAACCCTTTGCAGTTATTGGATGCTAAAGAAGTGTTAGGACTTTTTATTTCAGCTTCAGTTTGTCCATCACACTGTTCCTGCAGATTAAAGTCCTTCTCAGAAAGCCAGAGGAAATGGTGGCGTAACCAAAAGGTTTCCACGACTGTATGAAACGTAGAATAATGCGGCGCTGCTGCCCCTCCAGCACCTGTAGCTGTGCACTGCCATCAGCTGGCTGAAAGAAGGATATTAAACTTTTCCCTCATTTACAAAAAGGTTGGAAGTATCTCTGGTTTTGCCAAATGCAGGCCCTGACGGTGTGTGAACTAAAACAGCAACGCTGTTCTAAAGCTGCAGTAAGCAATCCATTAGCGACAGTAAGATATAAAACAATAAAACCAATTGGACTGTGCTGCACATTAAAACTTTTATGTAAAAACTGTGATGCCATGAACCCATAGTCATATTTTCATGCCGGCCGTTTTCCCCTTTGTAAATTCAAAAACCAACACAACATCGATCGTAACACTGCAACACAACAGTGAAGTCACACACTGCAGTCAATTTCCTAAAAATGATTCTGTGACTAGATGTTGGTTTTTCAGCTCTGTAGCTCTGGTAAACATCATCGTTTATTGCGGAGTCACATTTACATATCAGCTCATTTGTATTGCAGCAGCTTTTGTGTGTCGTCATTAAGGAAAGCTTTCCCACCATTCATTTCCATGTTTGGTTGAGATAGAGAGAAGGAGCATCACTTAGTGCTGATTACTGAAATGTCTGTCAAATGATGGGAATACAGAAGTAGAGCTGTTTGACTTTATATCCAAATAGCTACTTTGTTACATTTTCCCACATCAATTCCTAATTTCTTATGTTATTCATGTTCTTTGAAAATGCCCTTAAAATGAAGAACTCAGGATTCAGCTATTTTCCTGTATTTTTTTTTTCTTTCACTGATGTAAACATGGACCCATTCTGCCTGCACTCTGACCTTTTCTCTAAATATTTTAGAAGATGTTTCATCTGTTGCTTGTTCTCAAGTTTCATTGTAGTGAGCAATTCCTCCTTAAGTTTAGCTCTCTTAAAAAATGAGCAGGATTCCTACTTGGTCTGGGAAAACATTCCTTTTTTTTATCCATTCATGATGATGGGTACTACTGGAAATATGAGTTTTTATGTAACCATCAGACAGTAGCTCCATAGTCCTGTCCTAAAGTCACACCTTATGAAACCCCCCGTTTACCTCCGCATGTATGTGCTCAGTGTGCATGTGCAGACGTGTGAATGAACGTGCGTTTTGTATTATTTAACTGTATATTGTATAGGCTGCTGCGTCCGAGTTCATGCCTGCCAATATTTGTGATACGTGTCTGTTGAAATGAAGTCCAAGAGGCTCATTAAACTTTAAACAATGGAGACTTTATGAGTAGGAGTTTGTTTTTCTACATCAGATATGTTATAAACTCTTATCACACACCTTTGTGGGTCGTGTGCACCACCAAAGCTGCTTTGTTTGTGGTTGTGAAGTCTCACTTCAGAGCGACCGCCCCGATTCTCCTTTGCTTGATGAATTATTACCTTGTGATCAGTCCGGCTTGCACATGAACAAAGGGGGTTTGATGGATGATGGAGAATGCCCGCAGAACTCCTCGTTCCAGTTCGACGGGAGCAGGTGGGGCGAGGACGCCACACTCAGAAACAGGATATCTGTTGGCGTTTTTAAACATGACAACTCCAGTCACTGCTCTCTTTAAAGCTTGTTCCAGGTGCTGAACGCAACCCGAGAAGCAGATGGAAGTGATTTGTCTTCTCTGGTAGATGCAAAATGGACTTGCGGGCTAATAAACCCTGATCAGTTGGTAATTTTAATATGCCCCTCACTGTAGCCAGTTATTCTGATCACCCTCTTACAGCACACCCCACCAACTGAGTCTGGACCAGACCATACCAACTCCAGCATGATGAGAGGGGGCTCTGCTGCTGCATCAAGGCAGCTCTTGTAGCATGATTCTCTCTACCCGATCAAATAAGCACTCATTCCCTGAAAGTGACACTTCTATGGAGGTAAAAAACACCCCGTTTGGCTTCTTCTTTTTTTTTTCTTTTTTTTTTTTTTGCCTTTCAGCATCATCGTGTGTGGGGGGTTTCTGAGCCGCGTCTCCCTCCTTGTGCTTCTCTCAGCATTGGGCCAGCCAGCAGAGCGTGCTGAACAAAGCCACGAGAAAGGAGAGGGAAAGAAAGAGAGAGAGAGACAGAGAGAGAGAGAGAGAGAGAGAGTGGAGCTTCTGGGAAAGAAATGTCTCTCGCTGACTCTGTCGCCTCGACAACCGGGTAAGAAAAGGAGGGGAGGGAAGCACCAGAACAGGAGGGAAAGGACTTGGGCGCATTGAAGGAGAATAAGAGCTGGGTGTTTGAATCAGGAGATTCCAGCCGAGTGAGGGAGGAAAGTGGATTTTTTGTTTTGTTTGTGGCATTTTCTCATAAGGGCTCATTGAGTGGATCAATATCTCTTACCTTGTGAGTTATTAAAATAAAATGTTATCAAAATAAAAAGCAGTTTAATCTTTTTTTTTCCATTTTCCTCCCGTTCAGATATCGGCGCATGGAGTAGATGAAGCTGCAGAGGTCAAGTTCAGCTTTATAAAAGTGGACCGGTCAGGCCTGAACGCTCCACCTGTGATTCTTGTCTGATCAGCCTCAGGTAAGTCTTCCTTCGCCGTTCGAGGTATTTGCTTTTTACTTATTCAGGAAATGCAAATAAGCTGGCTCCTGGGTGCGCTCACCTGCTAAACAAATGTGAGCTAATTGGTTTCATAAATCAGTAAAAGTTTGGGTTAATAAGTGTCACTGTGTGTTTTTATTTGCAAATTATGCAGCCGATTAAAAAAAAAAAAAAAACTAAAACAAATTTAGGGCTTACTTACTCAGTTTTTTTTAGTTTTTTTTTCATTCAGGCTGGGTACAAATGTTTCATCTCCATCAAGCTTCACTCACCTTGCATGCTGCTTCTGCTCCTCCAGCAGCGTGAGCAGCAATTCATCAACAATGAGAGAAATGAGCACCTCTGTTCTCCCAAATTGGATCTTGAGAGTTTGAGTTGAAGCATAACACTCAGGCCGTGGTGGAGAATAGAAAGCACTCCGAATATAAACATCATTCTGGGCGCTCATGCATAAGAAATGTATTCATAGAGCACCGGTGGGGGAAATCAATGCCTCTTTAAATTGGGTGCTATTCCAGCTGACTTTACATCAGCCTGAGTGTGTACGGGGGCATGTGTGTGTGTGTGTGTGTATGGAGGCCAAGAGAGGTAGCATGTGGTGTCCATATCAGATAAGATGGAGAGGAGATAAACTGAAGAAGGTAGAGGTGGGAGGGAGGTTTAAAGCTGTCGTCAGAGGCAAGGTTAAAAATCTCTCACCTCTGAGGGGAAGATGCAGAGAAAAAGCAGAAAGATTGAAGGGTGGAGAAGAGCAGCAGAGTGAAAGGCAGAAAGTGAATCTAGTGCTCGGCGAGGCAGAGAAAAATAGGGATAGTTGAAAGATTCAAGAGGCTGGGACTGCTACAAGCGCCTGCCTCATCCCCATGACACCGACTTTAAGATTTAAAGACAAGTAATTATTCCTGTCTGAGTTCCTGTGGGGTTGGTTTTTTAGGCCTTTTGTTTTTTTTTTTTTTTTATGTCCCACATCATTGAAATATCCAGTCAAGAGGATCTTGAATATTATTAATTAGTTAGCAGTAACTGATCTCACACGGGTTTGTAACAACAAGTCATTAATCGGGTCTAAAGAAAACAGCACACCCTGCAATTGGTTAATTACACCTCGTTGTTGCTGCTTCACTAAGTGCTTAGTCACTAACAAGGTTGTGGTGGAGTTCCTGATGGATTTTTGATCAGGCTTTCTTTGATTTAGATTTGTTGTTTGACATACAAGTAAATATGTTTTATTTGCTTTGCTAAAACTGATCTCCAACCACTGGGCAGAAATCCAATCTGCCTCATTCTTCTCTTGGCACACCTGGTTGGTTTAAGATCTGGAGATCGGCTCTTTTTTTTTTTGCTTGTTTGTTTGTTTTTGCAAAACCCCACATTACGATTCCACCACCAACATGCTTTCAACATGGCACAGCGTTCTTTGAGTTTAATGTTCCACTTTTACTTCTCCCAGTTTCCAGTGCACATCTGGATCCGCACTGTGACCACAACACAACATCCTTATCTTATCTGAGCACATCTTTCTACTGCAGATGACCCTTTGCCGTGTCTGTGTGGTCAGCCGCCATCATTAAAAGATATTTGTGTTTAGACTTGTCTATCTAGCAGCTAGTTCTTGTAACAATAACTGTTCTTGACTGAAAACTTGCAATGCCAGTTTCTGAATCGTCTCTGATGATTCCTGCCTCGTTCCTGAACCATGCTGACCAAATTTCTGTCAGTTGTACATGATAGTTTAGGTTCTGGTTAAAATATTGTTAACAGATAATAATCTATGTTTAGCTACAGTTATTTAATCTATTAATCTCTGTAACTCTACACATCTGGATGGATTTCCTAACTTCTTTCTTGATGTGCTGTCCTTTGATGAACACCATCCTTTTTTCAGATTGTTTAAAAGAATCAAGAACATGCACAGGGAAACTACCAGCGTACACACTGCAAGCATTTCATTTTGTTATTTTTCATAATTATGGGTTACTAGCTAGATATGCTAGTGCATATCTAGCATTCAGTTTCTAAAAACAAAATTGAAAGCATTTTTAATACAGAAATGCTGTGTTGTGAAATGTGGGAAGAAATGAGTTGGTAGTCGTATCGCAGGCAGACATTGGTGTCATACGCGAGCACACTAAGCAACTGGACTTCATTACTAAAAAAAACTGCTTTTTCGGAGTGCTGAAAAATATATTAATGCAAAGTTAAAAAAAACAACCAAACTGTTAGGAAAATATGGATGAGCAATGGGGATAACCACAGACTTGAAGGGATTTTAAAGCAAATCCAAGAGTTTGGAACGGGAGTAAAATCTTAATGGCCTCAAGTTGTGCACGGATGTATGCAGAACATGGACTCCACCTGTCGTATTCCTGGTGTTAAGACTCTCAGGAACCAGAGACAAGTCCACAACTTCCTTACCGCCTTCAAGGAGAAATTCGACTACAGGGTGTTGGAAGGAAGATGAGAGACACCAGACCCAACAGCGGAGACAAAATGATGGATGCTCTTAAAGCAACATCTGCTGATTTGATACAGTAATTTATTCAAAAGCAGGCATGACCAAGTATTGAGTGCAATATAGAAATATCCATGGAGACATGCATATTTCTGTATTAAAAATCCTTCCTTATTACGTAATATTCATAATTTTGGGTTTTCAGGAGCTGTAAGCCAGCATTATCTAACAGAAATTAATTCCTAAAATGTCTTGTTCTTTTTTTTTTTTTTTTTATGAATCAATATGACGTTCAGTTATTGAGCAAAATTGATTTACTTTGATATTCTGGTTTGTTGAGATGCATCTGTGACTTTGATGCCAAGTTGATCTCAGCAAACCCACAAGAACAAAATATGCAGACTTAAAGACACGTCGTTCTGCTTTTGCTGCCCTGGAGAACGAGGAAAAAAACTGTTGCCTAACTTTCATGGTGTCTACACGCCTAAAAGATTAAATATTTAAGATTTGTGATTTTCTTCATTCCGACGCTGCACAAAGAGCCTCCTTACATGCAGCTCATGTTCTTCCCACACCGAGACAGATACAGCGTGAACACCAGAGCTACAAAACTTTGAAAAAAGAAATATTTAAAGCTCCAGAAAAAGTTCCCAAATGAGTCCAACATGAGGGCGCGCAAGGTCATCCAGTAACACACCATACATTATACAAGAGGATGTTCATTCCTCTCAGAACATGCACACAGATTCGCTTCGTTCTGCTTCACGCATTTATCAGATCTATTTTAGATCCAGGTGCCGCATTTTAAGGAAAAACACAAAACCGGGATTCATTAGTGACAAAATAGCTTTAATAATCCAGGCGTTATCTGGGAGGACGCTCTTTTTTTTTTTTATCCCGACAAACACACAATGCGGGAAGTCAAATTTCAGTCTAGCTTTAATCCTCACCTGCATGAGGATTTAAATCAACCGTGTTCCCTTAATCTTTACAGAAAAACAGCAAGGTTGAACAAATCCGGCGGCTTGTAAACACATTAGTTATACCACGGCTCCGCAGCGCTCGCGGTGCTTTACAGCTGTGCATTGCTCATAACTGTTGTGCACGAGGCTTGATTTTCTTGAATGCGAAGAAGCATCAGACTCATCAGAGGGGGAGAACGGATGCGTCCCTCAGGCCATGCATCACTCTCATTAGCTCTGCTCCCCTTCACTGGCAGGTGTCGGTGGACCCACGGAGACAGATGAAGGGTATCGCAAAGCTTTGCGTAACGACTGACATGCACTTACGATACACAGCGACTCCAAGAAACTCCGCATTGGCTCCAGGAAATCAGCACATCAGATTGGATGTGGAAAGAAATGGAGCTGTGGAAATGTAACGGTTCACTTCTGATCCAGTTTGTTCTCTGCTATTAATTTCTTTGCTATTGAATAAGTTCAGAAATTGTGTACTTTAGTAGTCGTTAGCCAAGCTGTCTCCTCCTCTCCACTTTCAGCTCCACTCCTCTCATTATGTCGCTGCGCTAGTCCTGGAGCCTTCTCTTCTCTCCTGTCGACTCAAGAAGTAGACGTGGCATTATTAAAACAAGGCAGAGGGACGGAAATCAAACGTAACAGGATTAGGAGAATCTAATCATCAAACTCCACCAGCTGTAGTCAGTTTCATTGGCAGGCAATAAAGAATTATAGGACACATATTTGTCTTGGAAAAATAACATAATTGATCTTCTCTGTAGAGGTGCCTTGCACATTGCAGTACATAAAACATTTGTCGGCAATGGTTTTTACTGATTGCAGATAGCTGATAATTCTACCTTCAGGCTGCAGCCAAGGACAGAAAATTGTACAGAAACTTGTAAAGGTAATTATACCCATTGAACTGTTTCATAATTTGCCATTTTCCAACCACAGACAATAAGTGTTTATTGGGATTTTATGTGATGGACCAGTAGAACAAAGTGGCTCATTATTGTGAAGTGGGGAGGGGGAAAAAAATGATACTTGATTTTCAAAGGTTTGTCCAAATAAAAGAGCTGAAAATTCACAGATGTGGACATGTTCACAGATTTTCCCCAATCGGAATGAAGAAAGAAACCAAAAAGACCCGCAGCTGCAGAAAAGGTGATTTGACAAAGTATTGACTGAGTGGAAAGGCTGAAGAGCTACAAGCTCTTTTATCTCTGTTAATTCAGAATTAGAAGCTGTGTAACCGAGTAGCAGCTGAAAACAAAATTAGCTGAAAACCTCACTAATTGCAGTTGTACTTTAATCATAAATAAATTTGCTCCCCTAAGAGTTCAGGAAGTTCACATTAACGCCGTCCCTCCCCTTTTTAAAAGTCCACTTTCTCTTAATTAAAAAAAATAAATAAAACGACGTGGTTCAGATGAACAAAATAGCTGAAAATTGGTGTCCTTTATAGAATATTGGATTCAGTGTGAAGCTCTCAATTTTCATTTCTAAAGGCTTTATTATCTATTACATAAAAGGAGAAAATTTGGCCCGTCTGAGTCGTGTGGACATTTGATATTAAAAGCTTTCTGAAAGTGAAGCGCGAAAACTTTTAATGATGGGCTCATTACAGATGTCCGTGAGCCGCCGCATTATCAGTGAACTGCAGTCTGACTTTGTCCCACTGGAAACATGAATACATTGTCTGCTTTAACCGCAGTGTCCAATATGCATGGCTTGGTATGAGTCTCCTGGTAATGGTAACCTTGAGTGAAACTGAAGTGGCCTGCAGTCGTGAGATATCCCTGCATTTACACAAGCATAGACTTTAAAATATGTACAGCAGAACGTAATTCTTTTCATTTTTTATGTAGAGAAAGGAAAAATATACTTTCTGCTGCTGAAATACTGTGACATAGTTTAATACATTGATAAACAAGATGAATAATATCAGAGCCTGCTAGAATCGGGGTCCCCAAGAAAGGTTGAATTGAACAAAAAGATCAGCTTTAAACAAATTGTGGAAAATATTTTCTAGTTTAAATGTTACAATTGCAGGATCAGTTGCAGGATCAATTGAGTAATCATTTAAGGATAATTTGACAGAGCTTTCCGTGTCAGACCTGGGAAAACATTTCATGTACGCAATGACTTTTGCAAACACATCAGCAGCTAATCAACATCAGCTGCTAATGTTTATTTGTAAATACAGGATCAGAAACAGATTTGCCCTTGCTGCCTGTTTGCAAATGTTAATCTTATTAACAGTTACTCTTCTCTGCTGAAGAGCAAATGTAATAATTGGTATTGGCGAGGGCTGAACATCTTGGAGGACGAAGTTCCACAAAGGGCAGATTTTGGATTGCGATTGGTTGCAGGATCTCATCTTGCTACGTCACGACCCCACATGATGATGATGCCTCTACCAAAAGCTGTTTAGCATTGACAGGGACCTTGGAACACTTTGAGTAACCGAACACGGTCCCAGTGTGAACTTCAGTCCGGCATCAGAACACAAAATAAAAGTCCCTAATTCAGCTGGCCTGTCATTTAATTATGAATTCAAGGTTTGTCTGTGAAGAGACCTTTGTCTCCGCTTTCTTTATCATTTGTGGTATCGATCGCGCAACACAAACAGCTAATTCCTTTTTTTATGATGGATTTCACTTCAGCTGCGGGGCGGAGCGCAGCTATTGTTCACACTTAATCGTGATTCAGTGCCTCACCTGACTGACCTTAGAGTGCGGCCTTAAAGAGTGCAGATGAATTGCCGTGGTTGGAGAGCGCTCGCTGCCAGCAGAATGCAAACCGTCTGCAGCAGCAGCAGCATATCATGAGGATGAGAGTCTAAATAAGAGGCACCCATTGGCACCATTAGGCAAGACCTGTCCATCACAGGAGATAAGCCAGCAACTGTTTCTGATACCCCGCTTGCTCTTTCTGTCAGTAATTAGACAGGTGAGATTATTTAATTTTCTACACACACACACCCACAGCGGCACCTTGACAGCCACCAGTGGACTCTTCAGGTGATAAGGGCTGACAGTGGGAGGAAGAAAATCGCAGCTTTTACCCTGTCTCACCCCCAAGCTCTTGTGTGCAGCATCTCCAAGCAGAAAGCTGCTAACCTTTTTCATTCTTTTCTTTTCTAAGCCCTTGAACCCCGTCCCACCTCACCCCCTCCTTTAATTCTCTCCAAATGAGCTCAGCAGTGGAGCACCTTGGCTCACAGCAGCTCTGGAACAAACTTAATTCCCTCACACCCTTGCTTGCTCAGGACAGATTTGGAGGTTCCCCTGTCCTTCATTTTTGCCTAATACTTGTGTCAACTGTTCGTAGTTCAAAAATCTATTTCACGCTCGCGTTCACGCTCCGGGAGAGAGAGAGAGAGAGAGAGAGGCGAGGACGCAAGAGCTGCGAGCGAGTAATAATGAAGCGGTGTAATGTGTCGCTCACAGGTGCCAGCATGGATGTGGAGGACGAGGCGCTGCTGTTTCGCACCAGCTGGGGTGATGATGAGGAGGAAGAGGAGGAGGAGGAGGAGGATGGAGTGGCGCACGCTGCGGGGCATGGCTGCTTCTCGGGGACTGTAGGAGTATGTGGGCTGTGGAGGGGAGTGGGGTGGGTCTACACACAACCCTGGGCCAGCGGGGTGGTCTTAGGTGTGGCCTTCCTCATGCCCTGCGCCCTGTTTGCCTACATGCTGCTCTACTGCCCTCCCCTGGACATAGACCTCTCCTACAGTGCCTTTGAGGTTCACAGTCACTTCTCAGCCGAACGCTTTGACGCTCTCACCATCGCTGTGAAGTCTCAGCTGGGGTCCTGGGACAGGCGCAGGCGGGACGTCGATGACATGGAGTCTGAGGAACTCCAGGAGCTTCTCCAGGAGAAGCTGGCGGAGAGGGGAGTTTTCAACTGGACAGTGGGGAAGGAAGTGAAGTCCTCCTTTCAAACAGGCAGCACTTTCAAAACAGAAGACGTCAGAGGAACAAGAACTGAGCCCGACTCAAGACAGGAAGGGGTGAGGAGGGACAAGAGTCCTGGAGGTGAAGAGGAGCAGGGATTATGGGACGGAAACTCTTCCCTTCCACTCATTAGGAAGCGCAGATTTGCTCCTAATTACTACATGCAGAGCCAGGCTCTGTGGAGGATCGAGCTGGTGTTTGTGGCTCAGGGGAAAGGGGAGCGCAACATCTTCACTCCGGAGCGCCTGGAGACGATCCACCGTGTAGAACGACTCATCATGCAGCATCCGCAGTTTCATCAGTTCTGCTGGAAACCTATGGAGATTTTAAGGGATCTGCCTCTGGGGCCGTCCTATTGCTCCCCACCCAGCTCTCTTCTGTCTTACCTCTACCCCAGTGAGAGAGCGGGGAAGATATACTACGATGGCATGGGCCCAGATCTGGCTGATATTCAAGGTGAGTCAACGTGAAAGTCCCAGTTTATTACCTTGCAAATGTACTGATGCCCACTGAGCTTTTTTCACGTGATTTTGTGTTGAAACCGCAGACTTTTGTGTTCTTTATTAGGGTTTTATGTCATGGACCGACACAAAAAGTGTAGAACTTCTAAAGAAGTGAAAATTATAAATGTGTGTTCAACCTTCTCTACAAACAAAAGGCTGAAGAGTGGTGTGCATTTCTATTAATGCACACCATTAATAATTGCAGTTGTGCTTGTGATGACAAGCTATAGGCTAGGTGAGCATTAAACAAAACACAGACCCAGGTTAGCTCTGGAGGAGCTGCAGAGATCTTCAGTTCAGGTATGACAGTCTGTTGTGAACTCTACCAAGAAAAAAACCATAAGGTGGAAGAAGGCGCACCTGTAGGACTTGAACCAAAAATCTGTCTTTCCCTGCATGCAGAATACTAAATGTGGTGGAAAACTGACTCTTCAAAACACAATCAAGCATAGTAATGGCTGCATCATGCTGTGAAGGTTAGGATTAGGGTTAGGGCTCCATCAGAAGAACCACAACCCTTATCACAGAACGAGAGTTACCGTGGGTAGTTTAGACGACAAGTTGTGGTTTGAAACGGTCCACTCAAAGTCCAGAGCACAATCCAATTAACCATCTATGGCAACACTTGAGAACTGCTGTGCAATCTGTCAATCTGGGATATTTACAAGCACAAAAGACACAGCATTTGAATTTATATGTGGAAATCTGGTAGAGTTATACCCCAGAAGACTTGGAATTGTATTTGCAGAGATGTGGTTCTACCAAGTATTCATTCAGTGGGTTGAGCATGACTGCATGCCACATTTTAAAACTAGTATTTATATAAAAGAAGTCTATTTTAAAAGCTACATGGGCTTTTATTTTCTCCCTGCAGTTATTTGTGATATTTTGTGTTGGTCTCGCAAGGCCCCCAGTGAAATACATTGAAGGTGGTGGTTACCATCTGACAAAATGTCAAGCAGTTCAAGGAGTAGGAAATCTTTTGCGTCATCAAAGACTTCCTGAAACGAGCTAACCTATCACCTGCTTTCATCTCTCGGTGCTTTGTTGTAGGTTCCTTAAGTCTGGCCATCACCCACCCACAGTTCTACTGGTACGTGGATGAAAGTCTGTCCCCGGAGCGTCTCTCCTCGGCTCTCCTGCGCAGCGAGATCCACTTCGGGGCTCCCCTGCCGTCTTACTACTCCCTACAGGACCGAGCAGACGAGCAGAGAGCTCGCTTCAAAAACTTTGTGGTTCAGTATGCAGGCATGCTGGCCAAGCAGTCTACCAGGTCAGAGACGAAGGTGTCTGGAGCACCTTCGTCTCTGAAGGTGCTCCAGACACCTTCAGAGACGAAGGTGTCTGGAGCACCTGCAGTGTAATACTGCAGTGGTAATCTGCAGTATTACCACTGCAGATTGTTTCCTTTGCACCTCCTTTTACAGTGAAGTGAAGGTGCTGTACGGGGGGACGGAGCTGTTTGATGATGAAGTCAGACACACCTTTTACAATGATATGATGTTGGCTGTCATCAGCGGAGTCTGCATCACTGCGCTCGTCTATATCCTCACCTCGTTTTCTGGTGCAGTAGGAGCAGTTTCCCATTTTACTTTTTTTTGTACTCATACTGTTAGCTTGGAATATTAACTGGCTCAAGTTCTGCTCTCTTTGAAGTCTTTCTGACGTTCTTTGGACTTGCCGCCATTGGGCAGAGCTGCTTGATGGCTCTGTTTTTGTACCACGTTGTCTTCGGGGTGAGGTACCTGGGCATTCTCAACGGAGTCGCAGCGTTTGTCATAATTGGGATTGGTGAGTCATTAAAATCTTGTTGAAAGTATATTTTTGCTTATTTTTTATTGTGGCGAAAATATTCTACAAATTAGATTAGCATAAGAGCAAAAATAAGGCAAGACAGGCAAAAATCTTTCCAATGGGTCAAACGTTTTCTGCCTAATATCTTCTTAAAATAAAGAAAAAAGTCTCAGCTATATTCTTTATTAAAGCAATGTTTGAACATGTACTGAGAGCATCAGGTAATATGATTATTTATGGAACTTTAAATGTGAAGTCAATCAGGGCCTCAAGCTGTAAAACTGGCTCAAATGTAGACAACTTAATTAGAGTACCTCAAACGGGGCTGAGATTTTGTTTTTGGTTATTATTTGCTGATAAAAAAGTGACTCCAGTACAAAATCATAGCAGAGCTACTTAGAGAAGCAGAACACTTTTAGTTTTTCTTGTTAGTGTTGACATACACTTGTTCTCTCTGGAGACGCTCAGCTTGGTGGTGTTTCTTTTCCAGAAGTGATAGCCGCTGTCATGAGCCCAAACACACAAGAGATTAAAGATTTTTCTCTTTTGAGTGGGTAAAGGATATTCAAAAAGCTAACTTGATCAAATTATTACCACATAGATCTGGACTGTGTGTATACTTTGTTGAAGCTGATTGAGCTGAAGCTGCAAATGATCTTTTATATCAATTATAATGAACCAACGACAGTGAAAACTATTGTCCAGCAGTCGACTGAATTTGAAGATTCAGCTGTTCTCAAAATGTTTGAGTGACATTTCTCAGCTAAATTTAATATTCTTTTAGCTCCTTACAGAAATCTATATAATTTAATCAATAAAGCTGACAGAAAAAATTATATTAAACATCAAAGATTCAATCTCCTCTGAGAGGCATCAGACGTCTCGTACATTGCCTTGTTAACGCTCTTAATTGTTTCCTATTTTGTGTCGCTGCAATCACAAACGTCACTGAGGTTTATTGGGAATTGATCTGACCAACACAAAATAGTGCATATGTGTGACAAAAATACCATCATGAACACACCATCCTGACAGTGAAAGGTGGTGATGGCAGCGGCATGCTGTGGGGATGCGCATTTTTGCAGCAGGACATCAGAAGCTGGTTTGGTTGATGGGAAGATGGATGAAGATGAATGCAGCACAAACTGGGATTGAATAGTTCAGACGGAAATCCATTACACTGAGCTGAGGCTGTTTTATAAAGAAGAATTTTAAAAAAATCTCAGTCTGGTAAAACGATACACCAAAAGACTTGCATCTGTAATTTTAGTGAAATGTGGTTCTAGAAAGAGCTAAATAAAAATACAAGCCACACTAGCAATTTTGGTTTGCGATTTCCATCACATGGATGCCTTTTCCTTCCACTGGACTATTACATACCTACTGCTTTGTGTTTGTCTGTTGCATTAAATCTGAATAAAATGGGGCGTGCTCCGGTGGCGTAGAGGCTAGCGCGCCCCACGTTTGAAGGCCCTCAGTCCTCAACGCGGCCGTCGCGGGTTCGATCCCGGACCCGACGACATTTGCCGCATGTCCTTCCCCCTTTCCTGTCAGCCTGCCATGAAAAAAAGGGACACTAGAGCCCACAAAAAGGACCCCCTGGTGGGTTTGAAATTAAAATCTGAATAAAATGCAGTTAAAGTTAAAGTTTGTGGTCGTAATGTGACCAAATGTCATAATTCCTTCTTAAAATGGAAAAGGTTTTACATATTTTTGCCACATCTAATGTTTCACAATTTTAACTTTTTTGCCGTCATCTGTGTTTACTAAATATTAACAAATTGGAATCAGTTTTTGTTTGTTTTGCACTCTTGGCCTTATAATTAAATAATCTCAGTACCTGGTAATGGCCAGACCATATGCAGATTATAACTGCACAGTTGACATGGAGTGTACTTTCTTTTTTTTTTTTTACCACAACAGTAAAAACGATGACCACTTCTTGGATCTTGTATCGTCCTAACAGCTGCTCATATCTGAGTTAACTGTTAAAGACGTGAAATTGTTCCAACAGACCAAAATGTACAACAACTAAACGCAAATTAAACTATTAACTATTAATTAAAAATGTATAATGTCCCATATTTTCTAGTCTTTCTGCTAAGCCAAGCTTTTTATTTCAACAGGGATGCAGTTTTGATTTGCATCCCACTTTCCAGATGAATGAAAACATTCAAGGGTTTTGTAGTATTGACAAAACAAATTGCACCTTTCCAGAGATAATAACTCATGTGTTTCTGCTCTCCGCCTCTCAGGGGTGGATGATGTGTTTGTGTTCATCAGCACCTTCAGACAGGCCTCCCACCTCCGTCGGCCCCGGGAGCGAATGATCTACACAGTAAAAACGGCCGGCCGGGCGACGTTCCTCACCTCCTTCACGACCGCGGCCGCCTACGCCGCGAACACCTTCTCTCAGGTAATCGGGCGAGGAGAAGCGCGGCGTTTTAACTGAATGTCTGCTTCAGGTCTAAATGACTCCTCTGCAGAGGATGAATAGAAGTGCTGCTCTCAGCAGACAGCCATTTTCACTCGATAAGCACAAATTGAATGTTTGAAGGTCCTTTACACTGTGCTGCGTTTAACTGACACTCAGATCCCAGCCGTGCATGACTTTGGCCTATTCATGGCCCTCATTGTCAGCTGCGCCTGGCTTTGGGTGTCTGTCGTGATGCCAGCAGCCCTGTGTGTCTGGACCCGGCATGTGGAGCCTCACGAACACGACTGGATAAACTGGTGAGCTCCTATTTCCTTACTTTGTCGGAAGGTGTTATTTGTGGTGGCTGCTGCCTCTGACCCTAAACTGTCCTCTCCCTGAAGCGTGAAGCTGCTTTTGGGCTTGTCAGCGAGCTACAGCCCTCTGTCAGATGAGGATGATGATGTGGCACTTCTGTCGGTGGACATGGAGCCAGGTGAGATTATTATCTCCTTCACAATGAAGGGATGGCATGGTGGGGGAGAAACAGGACGGGGAACGATTCCTGGCTGTAAAACGCAGCTGCTCAGGCATCACTGAGGTCATTCTCCTTTTTGTCAGGCTCCTGTGACTCAGACAGCGACGGAGCCATTCTTTCCCTGACAGTGGATACACCATTATCCCCCGCCGGACAGCATCAGATGGGTGTGGTGAGCACAAACCTCCAGTGGTGCCTGAAGCACTTAGTGGCTGAGCCGGCTGTGAAGCATCGAAAAGCAGTTTTAGGTGAGACGTGACATGAATCCACTCAGCTGCGGCCATGAGAGAGAGTGATGCCGCTTGATTAAAATACTCGGCTCACATAGGAACACAGAAACATTTGTTCTGTGCCCCTGGTAAAGATGTAACAGTCTTAAAAATCAATGAATAAATCAATATTTTATTGCAGTACATTAATCTCACTCTAAACATGGTAGAAAACACAACTTCAAAATTGAAAGCATTTATTTAGCGGGAGGAAACACTAATATTGATGTTTATTTTTCCTTTTTCATTATAGTGGTGATAGTACTATCAGTGTTAGGACTTTGTACAGCTCCCCCTGTTGCCAACAGGACAGCACTGACTCTTCTATAAGTCTCCTCAAGCCTGGAGCATAAAGGCAGAGAAGGCCAGACTCATGGATCTATTACATCCTTTGAGCAGTTTCTGAATTGATAACATAACATTTGCTGAAAATCCTGTTGAAATTCGCATTGATGGCCAGTTTTTAGTTTTGTGAAAAACAGGATAACATGTCCTCCATTGTTTAACAATGACTGCGAGGTGCATTTCCTTTGTTTTATACCAAAAACCACCTGGAAAGTCTTCAGCCAAACACAATTTCACATCTTATCATTATATTTTTGTTTCTCACAAGACTTACATCTTTACCGACCTGTTAGTTTTTCCATGGTAGAGATGAGAGAGAACTGAAAAGGCATCAGGTTAATGAACAAGTGCCCCGTTTCTCCTTGGAATAGTTCAGCCTCTAAGTGGCCTTAAGAGAATGAGGGCATTTTTACGCATCTTCACCACGGCAACCATTAAATCTGCCCACATCCGCATCTGTTGTGTTTCAACCGGTGCGATTAAAGCTGTGAAATGAAAAGCGTCTTTCAGTAAACACTCTGTGTCCTGAGTTTCTTCATGTTGCTCAATCAGACCGTCCTCTCTAGCCGCCGCTGTTTGTCCCCGTCTCATTTCCCATCCAGGTGTCTTTCTCCTGGTTCTGGTCTTCTCTGCGGGCTGCTGCTGCCTCCTGAGGCCGGCCACCCACGCCCCCCTCCTATTCCGACAGGAAACAAACCTGCAGACGCTGCTGGCTCTGCGCAGCAACCTGAGTGGTCAGGGCATCTCCTGCCCCACCTGCTCAGGTGAGAGACCACAGCAGCTGAAGAGGCTCTGTTGAAAAGGTTTTAAAGCAGGCAACATCCTACCAGCAGTACATAATTGATGTCTTCATTGAGTGTAAATCCAGGTTTGTCATTTAAAATCTAGAATATTAATGAAGTACAAATAAACTGTCTAGTTTCAACAATAATGCGGTGTAAATGAGTTTTGAAAGTCTCTACGTCCGATTGCGTTTTATGATAAAAGAGACATTTACTGATGTGAACACTGTAGTAACCGTCATTCAGAGAGATTATGAAGTATTGTGTACTGGACAGAATTGACTTGATGCAAACTACCAGAAGAGAAAATAAACTATGTCTCTTTTTTTTTATTTTTATGCAAGGATGCTGAGTTTTGCTGCAGAACTTTCCCACTTAAAAGTCAGACTTCAGAGAATTTCATCTGTTAATATTTTTTAACCTGAAGTCGACCTCACAGCCTCTGAGGGAAAGGATGTGCATCATTAAATCACGTCCTTGTATTTAGGATGTGGCAGTGCAGTCATACAATTGCAGTTCCTGTGGTTAAGAACCTTTATGTGTCATTTTCCAGGTCCCTTTTGTGAGCCTAAAGCGGCTTTAAACTGTTTCAGTATGTTTGTACATGGAAACTTATTTCCAGCTGTGGTACTCGTTACAAACAGTTTGAGACGTACTGCCCTAAAGGCCCGTTTTATCACGTTAGGAGTGTTCATGGAAAAACCACATCTGCTGTACACGCATACTTCCTCGTCAGGGTTGAGGTTTTCCACACATCAGCAAAGTCAAAGCACGACAGCTTCGACTGTCTCCCAAACGACCATGAAAACAAGCCCAAGCACCAACAACACAGGTAGGTAAGGGTCAAAATGATCCTCCATATGCCAGAGCGCTGGTCTTGATGTCTTCATGTGCTTCTTGGTGTCAGACTCCTTGCTGACTGTGTACATGTCGAAGTTGGCCCAAGGAGGCTCCACAACAATCTACAGGTTCTCGCTCAACACCAGCATCCCGTCGCCGTGGAAAGTGTGCAGCGCGGAGCGCGACGAGGTGTCGTCGTTCCAGGTTTGGGAGCAAGCGAAGCCGTCTCCGCGATCCGTTCGTGGCACGTACCGCCAAAACAACCTTTTACTTTTGTCTGAACAGGCTTTTAGTCATCCCCAGAAAAATTACACCAGCAGAATGACGGTGTGCGTTTCCCGAGAGTATCGCCCCTACCCCAGCTGGATGATCACGTCCGGCTTGTGCGATCCCCGCCACGGCTGGACCCAGGAGTTTTCCTTCTACGTTGCAGCGTCGCCGCAACAGAATAGCAGGTGGAATGACAAATCCTCCTCTCAGTACAGACTCTCCGGAGGCTTTAGCAGCATATCTGTCAAATTAAATCTGCCTTCTGCCTTCAGGAGGCTGTATTTTGCTCAGTGCCATCAGAGACCTCATCCCAGCAGGCTGTGTGTCAAAACACCAGGTTGTGGCTTCAGTTCTGGGCCTGACGGACCTTTAAAGGGATCTTTTTATACCCCTCTCCCCATCGGTATGCAAGCATCTTTGTCTGAGATCATTGTCAACATAAAAGTGATTATTCAGTTCATTAGGAGAACACTGCACGAGTCTCTCTTACCTTGTCATGTCTTTGTCATTTACTCCCACATCGTGAGTGTTGTGACTGGAGAAAATGTTGTGATATGACAGCTTCTTGAAATGCAGCTTCTTGAAGTGACGCTCTGTAAACTCACTGGAGGATTTTATTTTTTATTTTTTTTCTTTTGTTTCCCACAGCACTCTGGTCGAGCAGCTATTTTTACGCCGAATAAACAAACACAGTTGAAAGATTTTCCTCTTGTTCTACTTTCAAAGATTCCTCATCCGCTGCCAAGACAAAAGCATCCAAGACGTCTGGCTTCAACCCGTGCAGCGGCGGCACTTGTGGTCGCCCAGCTGTGCGCCCTCTGGTTGACACCGGGGCCATGGTTTTCGTCGTGTTCGGGATC
Source organism: Gambusia affinis (assembly GCF_019740435.1). Classification (NCBI taxonomy): domain Eukaryota; kingdom Metazoa; phylum Chordata; class Actinopteri; order Cyprinodontiformes; family Poeciliidae; genus Gambusia; species Gambusia affinis. The sequence continues at coordinate 13,285,513 of NC_057870.1, forward strand.
CTGGGAGTCAATCGAAGCGAGAACAGGGAAAACCATGTAATTGGAGACATGGTGAGGGTCACTGCGTGATGCTGATCTCCATGTTGTTGTCCCCAGTGTGTAAAGGACAGTTGCCTAATTTTTGATTGCAAGTTAATATTGCAAGACCTCACAGCATCAGTGTTTCTCTTACATTATTTCTTTCTTCTTTTTTTTTTCTTTGTTTTGTTCCTAAAGGGCAGCGTTATCCTGGATCCAGACTTTGATATTTTCAAGGAAATGGGCCATCTCTGCACAATCTGCAAAGCTGTTGGTGGGAACAGAAAACTGGTGAAGCCGGGAGGAGCTCAGTGTTTGCCTTCAGGTAAAACTTACACATTGTTAACATGCACTTTTTTCATCCCAAAGATATTTACCAGCTAAATGTGAAGTAAGGCAAATTGTTGCATGCCTCACGGCAATCGATTAAATATTGAATGTATTTTCAGTACTGTAATGTTCTGAGTGCCTTTGTGTGTGTGTGTGGTCTTAAAATCACATTAAATTAACAGGAAAAGATAATCATAAAATCTGTTAAAAAAAATTTAAATGTTGGCCAAAGAAAAACACAGTGCTTTGTAAATTAGCGCTTATTATTTAAAAATGATTATTTAAAAATGCACATTTTGTTGTATTGTATACCACAGACCAACACAAATAGTGTATAATTGAAAGTTAAAAGAAAATAAAGTATTTGTATTTCTCATTTTTATTTTACTAATAATAACCTTAACATTGCAGAATGTCTCATTAGCTGTAGCCTCTAGCAGCTTTACTCTGTATTCAGGTGCATCTATCATCCTCTTGAACTCTGACTTTGCCTCCATTTACCTGCTAAAGAAATGCATCCCCATAGCATAATGCTGCCACCCCCAGCACCATGCATGCTTTCTGGTGCATTCAGGGTGATTGGGCAGTGTTGGTTTTCTCAGCAGTTACACAAATTACACTGAAGTGACAAAATGTGGAAAATGTTCTAAAGGTTCTGAATATGTGTGAAGGGTAAAAGATGAGGGGGAGCATGATGGTGTTTCTTCTGCTCCCGGCAGGCAACAAGCTCTCCTCAGTTCTTCCTCTGCTCCATCCTGAGTGCCACTCCCTCCCCGAACCCAATCTCCTCCCGGGCCAGCTCTCCCATGGCGCAGTGGGAATGCACGGCGGCAAGGTCCGTTGGTTGTCCATGGCCTTTGAATCTGTAAGTCCTGTAATCTTGCAGCTTTACCTCCGCATTTGTAATAAAAACAGCTGTCTGACCGCCCATACCTACCGTTTCCTCTCCAAAGACCACATACAAGGGGAAATCGTCCTTTCAGACCTACTCAGATTTCCTCCAGTGGGAGAACTTCATCCAGGAGCAGCTTGCCAGCCTCCCACAGACTTCGGCTCTCCAACGTGGTTTCCAGACATGCGAGCACTGGAAGCAGATCTTTATGGAAATTATAGGTAGGTGTTTGATTCGGCTCAGTGTTTTATCTCTGCTAACTGATTAGAGAAGTGTGCGTATAAATGTAATGAGGTCTGATGTGTTTAGGTGTGGAGAGTGCCCTCTGGAGTCTCCTCCTCTCTCTAGCGATCTGTGTGGCCGCCGTGTCTGTGTTTACGGCGCATCCTCTGCTGCTGCTGCCGGTGCTCATAACAATTATAGGTAAGAGACGAAGCAGCTCATGTACGTACTTGGAAGCCTTTTACGTGGATGTATCGAGGTCCAGTTTGTTCGTTGTTTTTTTTGTTTCCCCCCCCCGCCCTCAGGAGTTATCTGTCTGGTTGTGGCTGTCATGTATTGGCTGGGTTGGGAGATGGGAGCAGTGGAAGCGATTTCTCTGTCAATACTTGTCGGATCTTCGGTGGATTACTGTCTGCACCTGGTGGAGGGCTACCTGCTGGCTGGCGAGACGGCTTCCCTGCTGCCTGGACACAACTCTGTAAGGGAAAGCAGATTTTGCACATTTTGCGACTTGAAACGAACCAATTTTTTGCCATGTATTTAGAATTGCATTGCTTTGACTGGTTTATGCTTTGAGCAGAACCGACCCGCTGTAGTTCTGACTGTATGTTTAGTGTTGTTGTCCTGCTGGACGCTGAGCCTCCGCACTGGTCTCCAGGGTTTTACTGAGATTTAAAGTATTGTCCTGGATTTAGCTCCATACATCTTCCCATCAACTCTGACCAGCTTCCCCTAAATAAAAACATTGACACAACATAGTGCTAGCATATTCTGCTTAGTACCCTTCCTACCTCTGTTACTGTTTTTTGTTTTAATTTGCATCAGCATTTTGTTCCCCATGCTGGCTTGTTGGGGGCACAACTGCAAAAAAAACGATTCTTTCAACATGGTTTTCTTTTTGCCTTTCCATAAGAGCCAAATTTGGATGGATGACCAACAGTTTTCTTGCTGTCAGATTCACCCACCTTAGCTGTTGATTTTGTCAGTTATCATGAATTACAGCTGTATTATCTTCGTTGATTAATTCGCTCCTTGCCTTTTCTGTTGGTTTAAATCATGCCAAACTCTTTCCGTCGTCAGATAATGGGTTAAAATTTTCCCGATAAAACTTGAAACTCTATTTTTTTTCTCTCTTATGAACAAAAGTCTGAGGCCTTCACACAACAGCTGGATTTATGCTTAGATTAAATCACACACAGGTGCTCACAATTTAGTAAAAAATATGACCGCATTAAATTTTATTTTGGGAAAATGTGTTGAGAATCATGTATCATTTGTTAAAATAACCCATTATGAAAAACACTAAGTTTTTATAATAATTTCTTTGAGCTTTTTAATTAAAAAGATTAAAAAAAAGAAACACACCTTTATGTCTCATGAACAAAAGAGACTCGCTGTGCAGAAAGAACATGCTTTTAAATCAACCCTTTTTTCTGTGTGGTTTGCTTACAGGAGCCGTCAGCCGAGAGGCAGAGGCGAACTTTGGAGGCAGTGAACCATGTGGGCGTTGCCATAGTGTCCAGCGCCGTCACCACAGCAATCTCCACCGTCCCTCTTTTCTTCTGCGTCATTGTGCCTTTCGCCAAGTTCGGTCAGATCGTGGCCATCAACACGGCCGTCTCCATTTTGTTCACCTTGTCTGTGACTTCTGCCTTGCTGGCCTGCATGGCCCCGGCCCGCTTCAGCAGACACGCCGGCGCTGTGCTGAAGGCCAGCCTGGCTGTGACGGCAGCGGCGGCCTTGGTGGGGGCTCTGTGCTGGACGGGCCGGCAGCTGGGGGCAGCGGCCTGGCGGTCCCTCAGCACATGAACTCACTGTTGTCCTCGACTCACACTGATGTCAGACAAGAGTAATGTATTTTCCTTTTACCTTCAGGAGAAATATCAGATCGGTAAGCGATCTTTAAAGCACAAAGATGTCAACACTGTCTCAGTAATTGAAAGGAATTTGTTTTTTAAGAACAGATTTATTTTACTTGTGATAGTCAGTGAGTTTGACGTGCAGGGGAACAATCCGTCACCTGCTGAGTATCTTCTTGTAACTACGTGACTCGGTTCTGTTCTGCCTGTGAGTTGACATGATAACTAGGTTAAGGTACTGTGCTGTCTTTTATTTTCACAACCTCTTACTTCAGCGTAACTTAGCGGGATTTTATATGACTGACCGACACAAAGTCGCACATAATTGTGCTGTGGAAGAAAAACTATACATGCTTTGCAAATCTAAACCTGGATTATGTCTCATTCAGGTTAGATGGAGAAGTAAAACAAAAGTAATCTGAATCTTTTTAGTTTGTGCAACTAATAGGAATCCTCAGCATATTCTCCCATTGTTGGTCCTCTGACTGGATCTGTTGGTTTGCTGTAAAGACATACTCGTAATTTTTATTCAAGATGTTAAAATATATGTAGATGCGTTACTACTTTTAAAATTACACACCGGTGAACTCTTAGTAATTTGGCTGCTCTGTATTCTACTTACAGGTGTTAAACAAAATTAGTCTGACCCCCCTTTGTAGGTCCCCTGCTCAGATTTGCATTCATAAAAATATTGAAAAACCACATATCCAGCTTCAAAATGATGTACTGCTTTGAATTGATCTATTATATAAAATCCCAATAAAACACACTGGAGTGGTTTGTGTTTGTAACAAAGTGCAGGGAAGTTTAAGAGGTTGGATTATTTTTGCAAGACACAATGTTTTGTTCGGTTCTATCTTCAGCTTTGAATAATTCCTGGAAAATGTTCTTGCTTTACGTTGTTGAGTCGTGAAGAGTTGCCGACGGGTTTAATAACACAGCGTCTGACTGTCGTGTTGGCGGTTCACAGGACTTTATGGTCTTCTGTGAAACGTCCTGATTTTTTGCTTAATGCCGCGTCTTCTCTCGGAAAGCTTTTACTACGTCCATCTGCAGCTGGGCGAACAGATGTATTAACAGAATTTATACTGTTTGGTAAAACGTGTTGTGTGATGTAAATGTTGTTCTGAACTGAACCTTTGGAAGCTGCCAGCACACCTGTGCATGTGAATACTGTCGAGTTATTTTTATGTGATCAGATCTTTAACTGCTTTAAGGTTTTTGTAACAACAACAACAAATGGAAAGAATCCTCTCTTCCCGTCCTCAGGTGTACACTCCATCACATTTTAAAAGCACTCGGTGTAAAAGTCTCCTGTCCTCGCAGCAAAGAGCACCTCTCCAACACCAATCAGCTGCAGCAACACGCTGCCCTGCAGTGAAGGTGAGGACCATTTGTCAAACCATATAACACGATAATGGTGAGGGAGAGGAACCCACTCACTCATGGCAAGAGTGGTACGTTTCTGGGATTTTGTGTGTGTGTGTGTGTGTGTGTGTGTTACACTTGTGAATGTCAAATAAAGCAGGTGCAGAAAGCCATTTGTCTTCTCATTAGTGAAAGGTCAGTGTGGCGTCCTGCTTAGTTGTATAACGGAGGAGGATGGAGAGGAGTCACTGATTGCTTACAGTAGGAGCTCCAGCATCACATCGCTAGGCTGTTAATCATCCATACGAAACAACTCAGACTCCGTAAACAGGAGAGCGGTTTATTCTTATGCTGAAAAGTAAAAGGAGAATGATGTTTTGGAGTCATTCTGTCATGTAGTTTATGATCGATAGTCAGAAAGGCCTTGGTGTATTGATATAAAATGAAATGTGTTGCAGCAGAAAAAGAGATATGGATTATCTGAATGTCAGTGAAGGTATTTGCACAACTCTGAAATTTTTATTTTTTTTGCTACATAGTTTAAGAGATAATTTTCTGCACTATGTGTACCTGGTATTGTGTCACAGAAAGACCTGTAGTAGGATGGTTTTAAGCCTGAGAAACAGTTTTTCTTTGTTGAAATTTGTCTAATGGACATCAGATGTCCACAATAACCCAAGTAATCCTCGCATACAAAACAATACGTGCAAATCAGTCAACAAATGTTAGAAGTAAAAAGTTAAAATGTCGCAGGGAATAAGTATGGAAAGTATTGTGAGAAGGGTTAGCATAAAAAGGCACAGAAAGCAAAGAAAGCAGCCAAAATGTGTTTAGACAGCACTCCAGCTGGTATGTGCAAATGAAAATCGGCACGCTTAATATTAACCATGTCACAGTGGTACGATTGATACAAGCAAAAAGACTGACAAAAAGGATTAAAGTTGCAGAACATACTAATGGAAATTTGTTACAGCTGTATTTGTAAACTTCTGAATGTTACTGTAAGCCTCATTGGACACTCAAGGTGGAAAGAAAATGATTTCATCATAAACAAGGCATCCTTAAGATTTCTGACAGAGGAGTGAAAATAACAAGAGTCGTCCAAACGCTTTGCAGGAACAAAAGAAAATGAAAATAGCAGGTGCAGTCATTCACATCAAAATAATCTGTAATGCTCTCAATCTCAATGACTCATCTGCACACTTGCTGCACGATACTCCACTGCTGAAGAAATGGCTGTTGCAAATTATTTGGACCAGACAGTAAGAACTGTGAGCGTACAGCCTGGTCAGAAGAGAGCAAATTTAAAATCAATGTCCATAACTTGTTTGCAGGAAGAATAGTTCTGGACTTGCAAGGATTCATATGGAGTTAAAAGTTCAAAGGCGTATACAAAGTCTGAGTGCCACTAAAGAGTCAAATAAGTATTCAGAGGTGAATGAATCTGAATCGGTGCTGACCGAGCTTCTGAACAATGCAGCAGGAGATTAAATAACATCAGAACTTCATAATTTAGTCCTTCATATGACATTTCTATAAACATTGTAACAGTGGCTTCCAAGCGAGGTCTAAATTTGATTAAAATAATTTGTGAAAATCTGTTTTTCACATTTTATTGAAATGATTACTTCTGCATTCAAGTGATCAAATAATTGTTGAAATCTTAAAATAAATTTTCACCCCGTCTTTCAGACCCACTTTAAGGATTTGGGTGTGAAGTTGATCTTCATCAGTGAAGACTGAGCATCTGCTTAGTGTAGCATATGATTGAAGTTTCAGGTCGTTGCTTTTACTTTTACTGAATTTAGGCAAATTTTGTTGAACTAGGACATAGGTTAAAAAATAAATTAAAATTGCTGCAGGGAGTTTGTTATAACACAAGATGAAATATGATAGTGTCGCAGTACTTTTCTAATTTCTGTGAAGTGACACCCTCTATCTAAAAATAGCAAATCCAAGAGGTGTTAATACTTCAGTCGTTGTGTGTCTTTGTTGGGGGTAAAGTTCTTATTTAAGTTTTGTTACCTTCTCATACATCTCTGACCGAATACTTTCACAGCAAGTTGGTTCAATCTTTGTATACTCTAAATTGGTCCAAACTATTCCTGTGGGGAAAAAACCCCCACGTCAGACAGAAAACAAAAAGAACAGCAGTGCGTTCTTTAAACATGGAGCCGAATGACAAACAGAGAAAGTTAGTGAGCAGCAGCATAGATTAAACAAACACAAGTGACTATACATTAGAAGGCTTTTATAGGATCCTTCCCACCTTTACATTATATGTGTAATAATAAATACCCCGGGTCATTTGGTCATCGAGAAATGTTTCATCGTACCAAAGAAAAGGCAAGTTGCTCTCGAGAGAATGTACTTTACATCAGAACTGCAAAACAACAGTTATACTGAAACATAAAGTCATTTCTTTATTTCACCCCATGTTACAGGGCACACACAATGTTCAAGTATGCCTGAGGAACTAGATGGAGCAATAAAAAAAAAAAAAGAAGAAGAAGAAGAAGAGATAAAATGCATTTTAAAATAAGTGAACTGGCATTGCATTTCACAAAGTTTTAGAAGCTCATGATTTTGGAACAATTCACTGTAAAGTGCTAACTGGTTCGAGCTGAAAAAAAGCACATGTTCCCTTAGGAAAAAAAAAAAAAAAAAGCACAAGCACATTACTTTATACATGGAGGTACAGAAATAGCCAGTCATCAGGGAAGTAAGTACCAACCAGAAGACATGGAGCACATTTCATTTATTAGTCCTTTAATAAGGTAACTGCTTCCCTAATTTCCTTGTTAATGGTAAGAACAAGAATCTTGTCACTGGCTGCCAGGACAATGCCAAGTACAAATGCTGGTGTTGCCGCTGTACAGCTTTCCTTCACTCCTTGTAATTACATGCAATTGGCTGACATACAGTTTCAAAAAAATCTCAAGTGAAGTCCTTTTAATCCTCTTATGGACAGGAATCCATGCACCGTAGGCATGAGAGTGAGAGTGAGAGGAGAGGAGAGCAATAACCGAAGGAGATGTTCCCATACTCCTCCTCCTCTTCCTCTTCCTCTCCACCCCACTCCACCCCCCGCCATGTGGTGGGCTGGCCTGACAAAAGCAGAGATCTGTCCAGCTGATGCCTGCCTTCCTACAGGTCCTGAGAATCCACTGTTTTCCTTTTTGCCTCCGAGTAGGAGGCATGTTAAAAAAAAAAGAATAAAAAAAAACAAAAAAACTTTTTTTTTTTTTTTTTTGGAGGGGAGTGGGTCAATACATTTTCCCCTACTGTCTGCCTAAAGTAGATGTTCGTCCTCTCACCCCAACCCTAACCCTACAAAGGTAAAAACAAGGTGCAGAATGGCTTTACTCCTCACAGTCTGTGGGGGGAGCTCGAGCCCCTGGGTGTCGAGGTGCGGTTGGTGGTCTTGCGGCTGTTCTGTCGAGTCTGATTCGTCTTGGTGGCCGAAGGTTTCCGAGCGACAGGCTGGCGCCTCCCCCGGGGGCCCTTCCTTTTGCCCCTTTGCCCTGCACGGCCCCTTCCGGCCCCCGCTGGTCACTTGCGTGAGTGCAGTGTGTCCTGGAACTTGGTGCTGGTGTAGCGGACGTGAAAACCTTTCTTGTTGATTGTGTCGTCAGAGTGGAACTTGATGACAATGGAGTCGCCGGCCGAGTAGATCTCCTCTGGGGGCTGCCAGGAAGGAGGAAACAACAGAGTTTGCTCCAATTAAAACTCAAGACATCTGTCTCACTGGAGCTGAGGTCAAACGAACGCCTGGATATTCTGTCTGAACACAGTTCCCCAGGCTGCAGCCACAAATTTTATGCTATATAATGGACCAACACGAATAATGCATAATTGTGAATTGAAATACTTGGTTTTCAAAGTGTTGACAAAAAAACCCCGAGAAATATGGGACCCATATTTGGTACAAATTGCCTTTACAAGTCACCTAATAAATACTTAAAATTTAATAAATCAATTTTGGTCTGTTTAATCCAACCAAGCTGATCAGTGTTGATGGCAAAATAGACTGAGCTCAAGATAGTGAATTACTGGAAGAAAACCTGTAGAAGCACCAAAAGACTTGAGCCTGAAGTAAAGGTTCACATTCAAGCGGGGCAACTTTCTGAACACACAGCTGGAATGACAGTGGATTGGTTTAGATGAAAGCATGTTCGTGTGTAAGAACAGCCCGGTGAGAGGTCCAATCTAAATCCAGTTGAGGATCTTTAGAAAGCCTTGAAAACTGATGTTCCCAGATGATCTGCATCAGTTATTTAGCAAAGAAGAACGGGCCAAAGTCTCAGTCTCTCGATGGTAGAGATGGTAGAGATATACTGCAAAACAGTTACAGCTGAAATCACAGAAAAAGGCGGCTCTACAAAGCACTGACTCAGTGGACTGAATACATATGGACACCATACTGTCCAGATATTTTACGTTTCAAATCCTTGTGTCCTTTTTCTTCCACTTCACAATTCCTTTCTATTCTGTGTTGATCCAGAACATAAAATCCCAATAAAGTAGACTGAAGTTTCTGATTGTAAGGAGACAAAATGTAAGAATTTCAAGGACTATAAACCTTTCTCCATAGAACTGTAATAACTCCTGAGTCAGATATTGATTACATCCATGTGCACAGCTCTGCAAAACTGTAAGCCAAACTATGCAACACACACACGCCCACACACACACACACACACACACATCACTTCATATGTTTGCAAGATTACGCCTGCCAAATAGTTCCTAGAAGAGCAAAAGGACAATTAACTGCTTTACGTGAGCACAAAAATATTCAGAGTGAATTTTATCTAAAAAAAAAAATGCTAATTATAATTAAATGCAAACATCACTTTGAAAAATAATTAGGTCTGTCGAATGCTGAAGCTTCTGCAGACAGATGTACCAGGCTGCCGATTAAAGCTGCCAATCAACATGAATAACGCTCTGTATCTACAATGGTCCATAACGCCAAGGGAAGGAGTTTGAGGGACAAAAGAAAAGAGAAATTTGATTGAGGACCCAGAAACTTTGTTAAATTTCTGAGAAAGGCCTTTGGCTAAAAGAATGCCTCCTGTAATCATAATGAGTTTTCACCATACTCCTGACGGAATGGTGTCATTTCATTTCTACTTGTTTTATAAAAGGAAACTTGATTGAGAATCTGTTCCCCAGAGTACTGATGGAGTGATGCCCCCCTCAGAGGATGATTCATAGGAACAAGCGTGAGTAAGAGGCCAGCTTTTATTGTAAACGCGTGTAAATTAAATCAAGCTGTTCTTTGGGACGAGGACATTTGTGTTTCTTTACCCTACTGGTTTCATTGCTCCAGTCTCCAGCTGCGATATCTGCTTTAGCTTGTTATTTTGTATTTACAATCCTGCATCAGAGACCACGGTTGTCTGTCAACACCAGAGGAGTTGCCGCTTGTGGTAACAGACAGTGCCTTGCAAAAGCATTTAAACCCGCTGAACCTTTTCCGTCTTGTCACATTGCGACATCGATGCATTTCTTTTTTGATTCAGTGTGAGAGAACAATGCAAAGCACCACATAATAGTCAAGTGGAAGGAAAAGCATGCAAAGTTTTTGGGATCTTTTACAAAAGAAAATCTGAAATGTGTGTTATGGCTTTGTATTCGGCCCCCTTTAATTTGATACCGTAGAGGTCAGCGCGCCCCACGTTTGGAGGCCTTCACTCCTCGACGCGGCCGTCGCGGGTTCGATTCCCGGACCCGACGACATTTGCTGCATGTCTTCCCCCCTCTCCTGTCAGCCTGCTGTGATAAAAGGGACACTAGAGCCCACAAAAAGGACCCCCTGGTGGGGAAAAAAAAATATATATATATATATAATTTGATACCATAAAATAAGATCCAGTGCAGCCAGCTAGCTTCAGAAGTCTCCTAATTAGTGAACCAAATTCACATTTATGTACTTTAATCTCAGTATACCTGTTAAAGCCTGGAATAACCCTAAAATACAGCTGGATCTACAATGGAAGGGTTTAAATCATAGCTTACTGAGATGTTAGAATGACCTAGTTAAAGCCCAGGCTGAGAGTCTGCGGCAAGATTTTAAAAAATTTAATTTGCTATGATATTGACTGAGCTTTGTTTGTTTTATAAAAATAAGGCTGGTAAAAAAGACATAGTTACTAGAGGTGACTTGTGAAACAGCTGGTAGAGATATTCCCCAAACGACTCGCTGCCTTAATTGCAAAAGAAAGTGGCTGCATTCAAATTGTACTACACACTTTTCAGATTTTCAATTGTGAAAGATTACGAAGATTATGTTTTTCTTTGGCTTCACAGATATGCACTCCTTCTTGTTGGTCTATCACAATATTAAGATTCAAGTTTGTAATTGTAAATTGACAAAAGTACTCTATTAGTACCTTGGAAAATTACATATGTATTATACCGATTAGTCAAACTGTGTATTGAATACTGGGTGATAGTGAGCTGTTTTTACCCCTGAGCCGCAGTAGCGTCCGAGGCGAGGAGACTTGGTGTCCGCTCCATCAAAGAGCTCCATGTAGTCGTAGCCGCAGTCGGCCTCTTCCTCTATCTCAAAAGTCTGGAAGATGAGCTCTACACCATATCCCTTCTCTGCTGAAATCACCCACTGACAGTCGGAGGCTCCGGGATAGTTATTGTCTCCAAACTGGGCGTGGGAAAACAGGTCTTTGGTTTTAACTTCAGCCTTTAGATGACCTCCACACTCTGGACAGAAAGGTGGAGAGAAGTTAAAGGTTAAATCAAACAAAAAGGGAGAAGTTCTGTTGACGTATACACAACTAAGGATTCCTCAGCTTTACTTTTACCTGCAGTATGAGACGCCTCGAAGCCTTTTTTCTGCACCGAGTTATCAGAGAAGAAACGGATGAACAGCTTGTTGCCACTTGAGATGATGGGAGGGGGTTTCTTGGAGCCACAGAAGCGACCTAAAGAGGAGGCTTTTGCATCTCGCCCGTCGTAGATCTCTATGTGGTCATACGCACATTCTAGGTGAGCCTCCATGTCGATCTCATTAAAGGCCTGTTACAAAACACAACAAGTGAGATTAGATCAAATGGATGGGGAGTAGAACTTACAATGATTACGTAAATATAATATAGCATTGACAATGTCAAGATCTCCCCCGGCTGCTGACATTTTTCCCAATTTTTTAACCTTCCAGATTGAACAATTTTCAACAATTATAATATGGACAGCAGCTAGAACTTCCATGATGTTAAGGTTTTAAAATATTATTTTATTTCTAAACATTTTTCCATCCATCCATCCATTTTTGCAATAAACATTTTTCCAATAGAAATAAACTGGAAAGCTTTAAAATCACATAGATCACAAAGCCGGCATTAAATAAATTCTTCCATGTCATCTAGTCTGGTTGACAATTTCCTGCTTCGATGTTATCTGCTAATTGGAAAATCTCTCCAATGAGCTCACAAAAAAAGTTAATGAGAATCCTTCATTAAAAGCCATAATTTTCAAAGAATGAAGCTAATCTAGAGTTCAACAGATCAGTGTTAGCGCTGCCCCTCAACTCTAACGAGCGAGTTTGATAAATAACATTATTTCATGGCTGCGGGAGTAGGAACCATTAAATAATTAAGTACACGTTTAATTAATTATCTGCATTGGCTATTATAAGTTTGCATTTTAATGATTTAATGACATATTTAATAATTAAATTTTCATTACATGCATTATTTAAACATTAAAATAAATGCTTATTTAATTCATGGTACATTTAATTAATGATTTAATGATGAATTTATTGATTTCGTCTGGTCCCTTTTGAAACTCAAGTTAGCTAAAATGAGCAAATGGCTAAAGCTAGCAGATAGGATGTGTTTTGCACAGCAGCTAGCGTTAGCTAATCTAATCTAACATGTCGATCTTATATTATTTTAATGTTGCTAATAGGTTAATGTGAGCGCAATAATGGTGTTTTCAATTATTTCAAAGACTTCAGAGATTTCAAAATTGTGAACTTATTTTCTTTTACATATTTCTTCAAAAATGTTTTCTTTTACAAAAAATTCAGCAGATGTGTACCGGTCAACCATCAGTTCAGCTTCGTCGACAGAAAAGCTCGTCTTATTAGCTTACATTCACACAGCATTTATGAAATAAGTTGTTCCCCCCCCCCCAGTTTTTATATTATTGTAGTGGGAATGTCAAGTTCTGCCAAAAAAAAAAAACTGGTATCAACGTTGACTTGATTTTTATTTTGTTTCTTGTATTTTTAGCAAAATTATACATGGATTGTATTTTTAATATATTAAACATTTTGAGGTGTATGCTCAGTATATGCAGCACAAGAAGAAAACAAAAAAATGTAGAAAATGTCAGAAGGGGGAGCCACACATCATCAGGAGAAATACCAGAACAGATTCTAACAGGAGTACAGTAAACACAGATGTCCTTGGTTATATTAAGCAGCTCGATAACACACACAAGTAGTGCACAAATAAACACACAAACAATGAGTGGTGGAATCAGGCGGAGAGCAGGAGGAAGCGGCTCATACTATTTTGATGCGGTGGCCTGGAGTGGTGGTGAGTGCCCAGGTGCACGCTTTCTTGCTGGGGTATTTATCGGGCCAGTTAGGGCTGGTAATAACACCGCTAACACTATTCACAGTGTGGTCGCAACCAGCTGTTAAAAAAAAAAAAGAAGAAGAAGAAATGAGAATTCATGTGATTATGTTTTTAATACAAGACGATGTGCGTGCTCGCTGAGCCACAAAACACAGGAGACAATAATCTGAGGTGGAACACCTTCTTTGCAGTCGTGTTTGTTCTCGTGCAGCACAAAGCCGCTCCTACACTGACAGCTGTAGCTTCCAAAGGTGTTGACACACTCGTGCTGGCAGCCGCCATTCTCCTTAGAGCACTCATCTTTGTCTGCAGCAAATGGAAAAAAAAATAATAATAATAATATGGCACACTTGAACTCTTTTTGCTGAATACCAGCAGATCACAACAACCAATGGCAGATACAAAACAGATGGATTCTGAGAGGACTTACCTGAAAAGAATTGCGCTTTGAAGCCCTTTTTGGAGACTGTGTTGTCTGATTTGAACTCAATGCGCATGTTATTGTACTGAGAGGTTATAGCTTCTGGTTTTTCTGCTCCACAGAACTTCCCATGCAGCCTAGAGTCTGCTGAGAGCCCGCTGCGTACCTCTACATAGTCGTACTTACAAACCTGAGCGGAGAAACAATGCATACGATAAGCTACGGCAAGATTTGATCGGTTTCAATGGAGGTTGTGCTCAAGACAACAGCAGTCCAACATCATCGATCATTGTTTGTGATAGAAAGCATATTTCTACATGGCAAATAAATTAGTGGTAGGTGTAATAGAGGAAGACAAAACAAATAAAGAATGCTAAAACAATCTTAAAAGCTCTACAACAGAAGGACACAGAACAAAGACTCTTCCAATGATCAGCTACTGGGTGATCAAAGAAGGTAAAAAAACATTTTTTGTGGAGCCACGCTATGAAGAAACCAAGAAATGAGGAGGAATTCTTCAATGTTGTGAAATGGTTCGGGCTGGAGTACTTGATCAGAGGTGCCAGAAATTAGTCACCAATTCTACGCAGATGTAAATATTGGTTCAGGAATTCACTGTGAATTTTTTAAATTTATACAGTAAAATGCAGATATCTCTACATTTTTGAACAGCCTATGATTCCTCTGTCCGTACCTTCACTAGCAACATAATAATTTAGATTTTCTTTTGTTCATGTCCTTGACAGGAAAAAGAACAGGCAGTGTTCTCAATCCCTCTTTGCGTTATTGAACTAAAAGCTATTGTATGGATTTTAAACGTTACCCACAAATGTAAACACATTGCTGTTATTTTGAGCAGAACTGTATAAAATAATAGATTATCTGCCGTAATGTTAGATCGGACAGATGACCGAGCACAGAACAAACCCGTCCCGTATCGACTGATTAAAAACCCCAGCTCTCACGTCATTGCCCTCGGTCTCGAAGACGTCAAAGAGCAGAGTGATGCGGTACTGCGTGGGGGCGACCAGCTGCCAGATGCAGTTCTTGTTCGGAGGGTACTCCCTGGGCCACCCTGGGCTGGTGATGGAGCCGTTCAGCTTGGTGATGAAGCCACCGCAGGCAGCTGGACAACAACACAACATGGGAGGAGGCACAGACAAAAAAACTGTAAGACTCAGAAACAGTTATGGAGAAGAAAGAAAAAAAAACATATTTCAACTCGTCCCCTGAAATATATTTTCAGCATGTCGAAAGAAAAAAAACTAAACTTTATAATCTTCCTATAAAGATCCCAGCAGCTTTCTGTCAGCTCCATGACGCACAATGTTAAAAACTGAGGCACAGAAGCCCTCACCTGACAATTCCTGGCAGAAATTAATGTGCATGTTGATCCTTAGCAACTGCAGCACAGGCTGTGTTGACACATGGAGTTATTAGATGTGGGGAACGTCGGAGTCATAAAAGCAACACTACGAAGCTATTTTTACCAGCCTATGCAGACACTAGATTCTGACTCATTTTAGGTTTTCACTACATGTAAGAAAAAGACTAAATATAAAATATTATTTCATGAGGTAGTGAGCAGTATTTCTACTGTTAACACATTTGTCTACTGAAGTAGTTAATGGGGATTTAGCGATGCATTTAAAATGCATCAACACTGACAAAGTATTAATACTCAAACATTTTCAAAGTTCAATAGATTTTGCAGTATAAATAGCACATGTTAGTGAAGCGGAGCTGTACCTGAAACCAGATGCAGTTTACAGTGCTGATTCAAGGCCTAAATATAAATGCTGGACTTTTTACCTGTAATACATTCTGGAAACACGGCTTCATTTTGCACTACATGTGAAACGATTCTAATATGGGGAAACGGGGTATGAATATTTTATCAAGGCACAGTTTATCAGTACCACAGAGAATACCATTGATGTCCACATTTTATCTCTGCTTCTTCTTTAAACATCCAGGATGGAGTGACACCTGTCTTCCTCCAGGGGCAGGAATGAAATAAGTGCTTAGACGGCGCTTCTTGCAAACTAGCATTTAGCTCCAAAAGACAACCTATAATTTAAGACAGAAATAAAGCTCGAGTTGTTCTGACACAAATCCCTAAAATCGCAGCGCCCCCACTGACGCAGTCGACTCTGCTGGGATCTTTTTAGGTGTTTACGAATGACTGTACTTATTGTATTTGGGTAGCTAAGTGTGTGAAGAGCTTTAGGATGTAAATGACATGGTGAGCGGGGCTGCTGGCTGTCCTCCCCTGTACTTACCCTCACAGCTGCGCTTGTCAGCCGCCAGCTCATAGCCCGGGTCACAGGCACACTTGTAGCTGCCTAGCGTGTTGACACAGCGTTGCTCACAGCGACCGTTGTCCGGTTTGGAGCACTCATCCGTCTCTGGAAACACAAAGACACGTTAGCGACCTTTAGGCTGGGGCCCCCTCGGTTCAGTGGAGAAATCGTCCAAAACAACACGAGTTGGTCAAAGCTGGTCGCACGGAGCAAGCAGGACACATATGAGCAATGAACGATTCCTAGAATATGTTGTTTTTTTAGGGGTTTTTCCTCTGGAACAGATGGGATATAGGCCCTCTCTGACCCTTTACCTTTGAAGAAATTGGCAGCGAAGCCTGCTTTGTTGACGGAGCCATCTGAAACAAATTTCATCCACAGATGGTTGGAGCTTGTTTTAATGTCATCTGGCTTGTCGTATCCACAGAAGCGGCCCAGCAAGGGGCTGGTTTCAGAGAGCCCGTCACGCACCTCTAAGTAGTCATAAGCACAGCTGTCATGTCTTTCAATCTACGGATAGAAGCGGAGTTTGGAGTTAAGGAAAAGGGAAGGTTGCAGGTAAAATAATACTCAAAATGAAGAAAACAGGAGAGCATACCTCAAATGACTGGAAGGTTAGACCTACGTGGAAGCCCTGAGTAACAGAAATCTTCCATATGCACACTTTGTTGGGCCGGTAGTCGTCAGGGTAGTTTGGGGACTGAATCTGACCGTTGTCCCTCTTCACTTCGCCACCACAGATTGCTGCAAAGAAAAAAAAAACATCATTAAAAAAAAAAGTCTCTTAACAGCAGCATGGTTTAAAAAGGCAGCAGAAAGTTAAAAGTCCTTATTGAAGATCAATTTGCAGTACGAGAGACATAAGCACACATCATCCATGTGCAAAATGTGGAAATAGTGAAGCTGAATGTGAAGCCAAAATCTGATCAGTGCAGCATAATGTTCTTGACACATCAGCATCAGAGAGGCCAGAGGAAGGTGGTGAACGCTGCTGCAGCAGCTTTCGGCCACATTTTAAAAACGTGGCTGTGACTTTATGCAACATCCGACAACCAGGCACAGGAAAATAATGGTTGCTAACCCTCGTAGACGGCGGAGAAGCCTTTCCCGACCCAGTTGCTGCTGCTGCGGAACTCGATCCACAGCCGGCTGTCGGTGGAGATGATCGGCTCGGGCAGCTTGTCGCCACAGAATCGACCTGGGTAAAAGTTTCACGTGTAAAAATTTTGGCCGACATTAGACTGTCAGGAATCATATAAGTTTTACTCAAATTAATTTAATTAAAGAAATCTGTTATGTTGATGAAACTGTAATATTTTTTTCTAATACGGTCAAAGCTTATTTTATGTTTTCTTTGAGGTCTGATCTCCCAAACCAATCTTATTTTATTGGTTGCCTCAACACAAATAACATCAAGTCTGACAGCATCTGCAGCTGCACAAAAAGCAGTTTCCAAGTTGTTAAATAACTCTGAAACAAAAGAATTTCTTGTTTTCTACTGATAAGTAGCATTTGGACTGAATTTTGGACTGCTGATCAACGATGTCTTCCCAGTTTCATAATCTACAAACACAACAGACCTTTGAGAGGTGCCTTCCTCCAGTATCCATCGCGAATCTCCACATGGTCGTACCAACATAGGTGACTCCTGTACAGATCCATGGAGGTGAAGTTCAAGATGATCTTCAAAACATAGAAAGCACAGTTACTAATGTGGATTGGATTTGACTAGACCATTCGAGCATGCTTTGATCTAAATTATTCCGATAAATCTTTAAAGGCAAACCTTTCCAAACCTAAAATGTGAACTAATAATAATATTTGTAAGTACTATTACCACTTACGAATACTAATTATTTTCCTAAAAAAGAAATTAGGAAAACAATTCATCAATGCCTTTCTCCTTTGCCATCACAGTGTGTAAAACTTTCAGATGCATGAGTATTTTCCTCAATCCAACTTAAACACCTCAAAGTTGTTGGGGGGTGCTGTCAGTATGCCGATACCTTTTCCCCCGGTGTGACTGATATTCTCCAGATGCAGTGCATGTAGGCCGAGTATCCGTTAGGAAAGCCAGGGGAGGAGAAGTTCCCGCTGCTGTCCTGCAGACTGTCCCCGCATTCTGTGCAAAAGTCACACAGAAAGAGCTGAAGGTGAAGGCCAGCCGACAGCCCGACTGTTCCGAGGTGACCCCGTCCTTCCGCAAAAACACACACTAAAACTTTGCTTCAGAGACAGATCACTGGATGTGACACAAAGAGCATCGCTTTAATGTTTATAGGCACATCTGCTGATGATATTATCCTCATCCCCCCCCCTTCCACTCCAGATGATGACTACACAAAATAGAAGCGTGTGTGTAAAACACTATTTATGAGCACTCTCTGAAAATAAACCTGCTGCTCTATAAATAATACAGTCCCCTGGGGGAGGGGATGCATTATGTACATGTTGCCGGTGGCCAATAAAAAAAAAAGAAAAGACAAGCACACAAAATAAAATGATAAAAAGAAACAGCCTTTAGTTTGACTGGAAACATAAGCATTTGAGTAGGCATGGTTTTATTCCAAGCATCGTCCACAGACCCACAGAGAATCTTGCCAAGTCGAGGAAAAATGAGTTTATTCAAGTCACAAAGGAACACACAAAGAGTAGTTGGCTGTCTTCAGCTGTCCAACTCAACAAGCGTTAATGAATTCACAGCTAACTCCGCCTTATTTTACCTTAGTACCAGCTAGGAAAACATATTTTCCTCTTGGGAATTGTGTATAAGCTATAAAGCTACCAGCTGAGCTTCCAGCAGAGTGTGATCATGCTTGGCAGAGGTCTGCCAGTCTTAAACCAAGAACACAGGAATGACATAAACTTTGAGGAATGCTTCGTGAATGGGAGACGTGGGTCTCTTTACGAATTTTTTTCCCCTAACAACACGTGGAGAGACTCAATCACTACCTCATCTTCCTCGCTGTGCGCCACATCATTCACTCATCCTCAGGAGGCTGAGTCAGTCGGGAGTAATAGGGCTAAACGCTTGCTCTAAAACTTCACCTTTGTCCTGGTAAATATCAGATGAGCTGGTCCATCTGTGGCAACCCAGCTCCAGGTTTATTTGTTGTGATTTAAGGAAAAATTGAACACATGCAAAAAAAAAAAACAAAAAAAAAAACGTTTTTTTCCATGTCTGGTGGGAAACTGTAACTGGGATTTCTTAAGGCTTTTAAAGGTTATTGTCATAAAGGCCGTCATTCATGAATTACATGAATGATGGGTGACCATTCAGCAGATTCTCCTACCTGAGCTGAGGATCTCTGCAGCTCCTCCAGAATAACTTGGCTACCTATTAATGCTCTCTGTGACCATCTTGACAGTCATGTCTTTGTACGGTTATTTGGGATATTGTTTTACAATCTAACCTTTGACAGAACAACAGAAAGTATACCGAGAATAAACTGAGTTAAGTTCGACTCTAGCAAATGGTTCCAAGTGAATCTATTTAGGGGTATCAGAGTAAAGAGGGTAAATTCATGCCACGTTTTCAGATTTTCATTTGTAAAATTAAATTCATTATTTAAGTCAACATTTTACTTCAAATACACAATTTTGGGGCTAAGTGTCTGTTACATAAACCCCAATAAGGAACAAGGAACTTGGGCATTGTAAAGTTAAAGTGAGTGGGTATGTTTGCCAGGCTGTGTACATCAGTTAAAGGCGTAAAATCTTTTTAACTCAGCAGTATTGAACTCCCTTTTTCTCATCTCTGGAGGTACAGACATGTTGTTTGGCCAGGGGAAAAAGGGCAGGCTCAGTGAGCAGCTACACTTTATACACTGTACAAACAGTGATTTACAGACAAGTTTCTGTCTCCAAAAAAGAAGACAAAGCTGTTCTTTTTCATCTGTTTCGGGGAGAGTTTTAACCTCCCCCTCTTCTCATGGTTGTGTTTACACTCCTTGCATCCTGGGAGACTTATACAGTGTAGCCAAGGAGACACATCATTTAACAGTAGATGTGCACAGAGTTAGCAGCATCAAGGGAAAGCTAGGGAAAGTCACTCTCAGGTTATAATGTGTAAGCATGCAAAATAAAATAAAGGCACACAGGAGGCAGGATCTGTTATTTTGACCTTACTCGAGCATTTGTAGAGTTTGCGTGCCTGTGCAATATCGCCCTTGCTAAGTCGGGTTCTCTGGCCGATGGGTGGTCGCACTCCGTTCACATCGTAGCGTGGCAGGATGGTGTCCAGGAAGATGCCTCTGTTGTTTGGGGAAAAACAGAATGAAGCCAAGAGATGCTTTTAACCCAAAAAGGCAAGCACTTTATTCCAGCATGCATACATGAAACAAAAACACTAGCACTCAAGACAGCATGATTTATCTATAAGAATCATAACAATTATATTAATAATAATAACAGTCAAATTAAAAAGATGTCATTCAAATTTCATGAATTAAAAAATTTTATATCACAGCATGCAGAAAATGGCTACAAAAAGGCACTAAAAATGTAGAAGCTGCGCAGTACTTAATCCGAGATGCACAGTAAGAAGAGCATGTTTAAGATTGGCATCATCTTTACCATTATTATAAGCAAATGAGCGTAACTGACAAACGATAACAATGTAAACAGGTAGAGCTAGAAATCACCAGCATGAAAAAGAAAAAGAAGGTAAAGGGGGCTTAAGACACAGATCTGGAGGAAACCATTGACAGCTGCTGAAGAAAAAAATTAAACCAGGCTTGTAAAGAATTAATCAGACGTCATACATTGTGCAAATTATGAATTTTGCATATGAAAAATATGGTTCTGAGACAAAATTTACATGTTGCTATTCCATCTGAGTTAGCATTTTAGAGCTAAAAAAATACTTTATGCTTGTATAAAATACCCAATATTGTCTTACAAAAGCTTTCTGATACAAATCTACCAAAGTCAATCTGTTCCCAGGCAAAGAGCATAAATGTCTGTATGAACCTGGCAGTAGCTCAAAGGAATCATAGCAGCAGAACCACCTGTGGACGACTGCGCTCATCAACGCTCATCTGGACAAAAGGATGTTACTAATACAGTCCCAGCTGCCACCAGCAACTAGTCTCTACTTTCATCCCACTTTTCAGGGTCACTTCATCTCTTATTTTCAGTAAAGCTTAATGTGTGCACAAGTGTAATCTGGACATTCTCAGAGTTTTTTTTAATCATCATTATTAAATGCCCGCTTCATGTGTTTTTGCAATCTACAAAGTTTGGCTGGAAGACAAAGCAGGGTTTCTTTGAGTTTTCAAACTTTACTACTTTGTCATACGTGTCAGTCAATTTCTGAGTGCTTGAATTTCAGCCATAGAGATAAAATTTCACATTATTTCACAGTGGTAAGGCTGCAAGTATGGAAACTACAAAAGATCACAGACCATAAGGAAAGACTAATGAATGAACGGAAGAGATGGAAGAATTGATGGATGAATGGACAAAAAGAATGATACGAAATTCCACGTGCATCATTTTCAATGAATTTTCTTTTTCTAGTTTATAACACACTAGTTGGAGCAGCTTTGCGTATACCAACATCTATCTCGTGGCGAATGACAGAGGGAGTAAAAACTGGAATAGAAATATTTTTCTTGTACTCTTTTCTTCGTCCAGATTTTTCCACACTTATCAAGAGTAGAAGAGGGATTAAGCTGTTTGTCACAGAGATAAAAAACAAACAAAAAAAACTTAGATTGTTCCAAACGCATGTCTGGGCCTGCACCAAGAACTTCTTCAGTTACTGAATGACCGTACGGAACAACATGAGCTTTGTGCACAATTCACCATCTTCCTTAAAATGCAGACCGTAAAACTGATCTGTTTGGGTGTCTGTCAGCTTAAAAAAATGTATACTAGAACAGTTTGTGCAGGAAATAAACACTCTTAGATTCAACTGCTGTAACTTGACAGTTTGATAGTTTATCATCTTAATTTTTCCAAGTTTCGGCCAGGAGAGGCTTGGCTCGCTGACCGTTCCCATGGCGACATGCCTACCAACGCCAGGCATGTGCAAACAGAGCAGCCTGAGCGAACACTTTGGACTCTGCCTGCCTGACTGTCTGTGAGCCTCCAGAAGCCTGTTAGCTGGCTACTGATAAAAAAAAAAAAGAGAAAGAGGACGCCACTCAACCAGTGTCAGAACAAATAATGGGAGCACTGGCTGATCTCTATTTGAGTTGGCACTGGTCCATCCTTCTGTCCTGAAAAAAAATAAAAATATCGGATGGGGGAGCACAGGGGCTGTGGGTCGGAGACTGGAGGGTAGACAAAACGCGTGAGATCAGCCCTGATCGTCCCCAGGAGACAAGGCAAAACATCAAGACGAGCCATGAAATCTTCCAAACAACACCCGCAGGCAGAAACTCTGGCTTCCCACAGTGATTTACTGTAAAACACCACGCAAACACGCCGGCTAACAATAAGGCAGCACAGAATGACACTGGCACAGGTAAATCAGCCAATCAGCACTTAAGAAAAAGTGATTGTAACGACTTGAGAAAAGCTAACAGGAGCCTCTTCTCTGCTATTACAGTGGTGTGAAACATTCCCCAACAGAGACAACCATTCTCCGATTCCTAAGCAATCTTATTGATCGGCATGGCCCCATGAATTACAACAGGAACGAAGTTACACTGGCAACGGAGCAGGGGTGGATTACCTCAGAAAAGCAACTCATTGGCTCTGTTTAGCAGAAAGCTGGAGGGTATTCTGCAAATCTGAAAGATTAAGAGGTTAAATCCAGATCTTGACCCACGAGTGACAACAGCTTGTAGTGGAGAGAGTGAATACGGGGTCAAATCTTTCACCAAATACCGCCTGTTACAAAAGTTGCAATAAAATTGAGCAGTTTTCCCCTATTTTACTACCAAGCATTCAAATTAACAACAACAACAAAAAGAAATTCTCCAAACAATATCCATATTTCACTTCTAATCTGCATGAGCTGCATACTTAACCTGCATGAGGAGGCACAGGGGCCAGACAGGAATTTCTGTACGTTGGCCTGCATCCAGCCTCAGCGGCTGTTTAGACAAAGATTCCCTCTCTGCTTCCCAGAATCCATTTGCCACAAGAGCGCAGCAGTAGATGAGGGAAGAGGCCACAACAGCGAAAGGGTAAACCTAAAGAGGCTATAATGTGGAATATATGTACAGATGACAGCGAGGGCTAAGTAGGAACAGCCAACAGCCGCTTCTTATATCAGACGGAGGAAGCGCTGATCATCGTCTGGGCTGCGTCTTTTGCCTTTGCTGTCATTCTCGCTTGAAATTTCAAGATCAGATTAGAAATGCTATGATGATCAGAGATGCTGGCACTTTTCTGAAATCGCCCGTGTTTACTGAAGAAGCACGGTTTAAGCCTCAGACCTTCATTTGAAGTTAAAATATCAGAGTTTGCACATGGCAATGCTGCAAAAAGTCATTCTGCAAAGGGTGTGTTTATAATTACATTAATGAATCAGCGGTTGAGTGAGAGCCAGCCTCTCTGCAGAGGTCCGGCTTGGCTTTGCTGTCACCCAGCTGGTAAGTTAAGATGTGTGAAAAGCCTTAAAATAAATTAATATTTTATGGCAGCAGCTTAACCTCTTGATGAAAAACTTTCAGGAAAAACTTAACCTTTAATTTGAAACCTTTAGGAAGTGGGTGGGGGAAAAATCATGAGTAAGAAACTTGTTTTATTAAAGTCAGCTATTTAACACTTCATAGCACCCTTTATTGGATATTTTGTCTACTCTCTTTTTGGAGATACTAGAGGACTTGGATTTCTATAAATTTCTAAAGGTTGTGGCAGGCAGACAAAGACAGATCCGCAATCTTTCTCTCTCTCTCTCTGTATTTGTCTGGCAAACCATGTTTGTGCTGATTTCTGTGTTTGTTTTGGGTGATTATTTTTGCTGAAAGACCAAATGCTGAACCAGTTCCAGTTTTTCTTGGGCAGAGCCACCAGAAAGGAATTGCGTGCCAAAGGGCTCATGGTGCTAAACACCATAAGAGGGATGCCATTAACAACGGAGGTGAAAGACACCCACAGCATCCGAAATCCTCTACCGTACTTAATAATGGACATGAGGGACTTTCCCACATGTTTATCCATTACTTCTTATAAACAAACCAAGAGTGTTTATGAGAAGTAAGGAGGTAATTCAGACGTCTGATTCATCCATGCTGCAGCAGGAACAAATCTGTACCAGGGAACTAGTGCACCATTATGCATAGTGGTTGTAATGGAGATTGGGTGAACCAAGGTGCCACTCTTTGCTGTAGTCCTTCAACCAACAATCTTTGTAGATTTGCTTGCCTCCCTTACCATCCTTCTGACTGTCTGTGGTGGCAGGATAAACATGGCTCCTTGTCTGTCCCTGTCTGTCATAGCTCTAGTTGTTTCAGTCTTTTTAATTATTGCTCTGGTTGTATACATGAACAAGTTTAGGAGGGCAGCTTGTTCCCGACTTATGATGGTCGACACAAAACTTCATGTTTTTCAACTGAGTTGCTAAAAGAAGCATATTTATAACACAGGAAAACGTGGAGTCGTGAATAGCTAATTCAGCTCTTACACAATCTCATTAATTTAAAAAGGAAAAGTATAAACTGCAGATTGTGTTTTTTGTAAAGGAATTCTTAGGAGAGCTAAGGGACAACGAAAACAAAAACAAACCAAAAAAAATCCTGCGGCATCTCCAAAAAAAAACATTTCTTAATTTTTTACCCTCCAAAAGGATTTAGTGAGATGATGCTGCCCTGAAGGCTTTTTACACTCCTACCAAAGATTTCTGTAACAACCTGCACACTCCTGTGAGAACATTGTGCTCAGTTGTAGGTTTCAACAGAGAGCCGGGAATGAGGTTAACTGGTAATATCTAAGATTTAAGTAACACTCCTCCAGAATCTAGCTGATGCATTCCAACCATTTTGTGAAATGACCAATTGTAATTCATGATACACACATTTAGAACCAGGTGGAAGCAACTTTAGCCAATAAACTTCAATGAACTTCCTCCACTTCTGCAGATGAACACGTTTGGTTTAATAACTTGCACCTTGTCTGCTTTTAATATGTTTCCCTTATAACACCTGAGTGTTTCAAAGGTGCCGAAGCGCTTTGCAGCAGATGCAGCTGAAATTAATTCCTATGCAACCATCCAATTCATCATGAAGGCTTCTTTAAAGAGCTTCCAGGACCATAAAGAGGTGTTTTATGGGACAGGAGCACAGCTTTAACAAGAAGCTTAATACCATGAAAGAGGTGTAAAGACATGTTGCTGTGATGAAACAGAGCTGCTGCTGCTCACCTGAATCAGCCATCAAGAACAGAACAGCAGAAAATCCTGATTTTCCCAAAATTAATTTTTAAAAACAGAGAATTAGAATGATCAAAAAAAGCAGCTCTAACTAGTCATGCACTACACAAATCCTTCTGAATAATATGAAAGCCAAGAGATGTTTGCAGTTTTCAACAAGCCAAAAAGGTGAGAGAGCCAGCTTGAGAAAGAAGATGAAGACGACCTAAATTCAGAACACGCCATCCTCACTGTGAAAACCCGGTAGTGGCAGCAACATGCAGCGAGATATTTTTACAAGCTGCTCAGACTTGATTTGAAGGTGATTGTAAAAAGTTTGAGATTGGGATGGAGCTTCACGTTCCAGGAGTTGTAACGTAGTGAAGCACAAAAAAAAGTTTAAGGGTGTGAAAACCTTCGTAAAACACTGAGGAGTTGAAAACCGGGAAGTGGTAAATGAATCCAGACAAACCCAATTGCTCATTGAATTTCACTTTAACCTATGTGTTTGTAATTCCAAACACATATGTAACTTGGGCTTGTCATTAGTGTTCTCCCATAGGGACTGCAGCGTAAGGAAAAAAGGCCAAAAGATGGATTCAGAAAGAGTGGGATCCTTCTTTCACATTGAAAGTTTTGTAACATTTTCTACTCAGATTCAAAGATTTTTTTTTTCTTCCAGAGACTCTGGTTTATTGCAGGAAGTAAGGCAGAGAAACAAACACTCAGATCCAAACTGAATTTAAAGAAACAAAGTTGGCTTTTTTGAAAAAGCAGGATTACCTAAAAAATGTGTTTTGCTCGTGATTTATTACTAGAGAAGAAGTGAAAGTTCAATTATTCCCTTTTCCCAAGATTCGGGAATTTTGCCAGATTACCCAGCAGTAGCCTGTGGTTTACAGATTGAAACAAGTCTTTGAGCAATATGAGCTGAAATGGGAAAACAGGGTACTGGGTTAAAAGTGTAGAGCAGAGTGGATAAACAGCTCAATCTGACTTTATCTGAGACTAATATTCATGCTGGAGACATGGGGGGACGGACTTTGCCTGGCGCCTACCTGGAGAATGTGTTCCTAGCGTAATGCATGATGCTATCAAAGTCGTAGATTTCTCCCAAAGAGTCCACCTCCCCTGACTCCATCTTCAAGAAGTTATACTCCTGCCCTGAGGGAGAGAAAAAATGGAGTTATGAAACAGAGTCAGACTGTAAATCAGTAAGTGTGTCAAAGGTGAGATCACTTTTATATGTGAAGCAGATCTAAGAACACATATGTAAAGATGCAAAACTCCTGAAAATCTCTTTGTGTTTTTTCTTCTGCCGTTTTGCAACTTGGTTCACTCTCTCTACGTATGAAAAATAGGAGATGGGGATTTTGTGCGAGACTGTGGGAACATTCCTAGGCAAAGTCTGAGCTCCTCTACCTGGCTGGATGTTGTCCCTGATGATGCTGACGTGTTCGTCTCTATCGGGCCGCGTGTGTTCGTGCCAGAAGCCAATCACGTGTCCCAGCTCGTGCACCACAATGCCAAATTTGTCACAGTTTTTACCAATGGATATGGCCTGGGGGCCTCCTCCTCGGCGACCCACGTAGGAGCAGCATCTATGAATCATCACACACACACACGCACGCACACACCCATACATAAGCCAAGACAAACATTAAAATACCAGACGCTATGCTTCAGGGATAAAATAATTATTAACGAGCTGAATGGATGCCAGGAGAAACAAAAGGATTGTGTCTCTAACAGCTCAGATGTTTGTTATTTCTGTTCATAACTGTGCAAATGAATGAACTTCTCCATACTTTCTTTCCAAGCAGACATGGGAATATAAGAAACTGTCATTGTAAAATGCCTTGAAGCAAATACATATCAGTTTCATGTTTCGACTCCTCTAGGAAAGCTGTCCACAACATTTCCGAGTTAGCTTTTCTTAATAGTAAGTAAGTAAGTTCTTAGTAAGTTAAAGATATGGTTTGACCATAACAAATTATCCCTAAATTTGGACAAGACGAAATTCATGGTCTTTGGGAACTGTTATAAAAATACTGAAATCCAAGTTCAAATAGAGGATGTAACTCTAGAAAGGGTTTTTGCTAATAAGTTCCTCGGTTTAATAATAGATGACAAAATCAGTTGGAAACCTCATATTCAACATTTACAGAGTAAACTCAGTAGAAGTATATCCATATTGGCTAGAGCTAGACATGTATTGAATGCTAAATCACTTCATATTCTATATAACTCTCTGATTTTACCATATCTATCATATTGCTGTGAAGTGTGGGGAGTTAATTACAAGAGCTCTTTACATCCGATAACCGTCCTACAGAAACGAGCCATTAGAATCATCCATAATGTTGGTTATTATGAGCATACAAACCCGCTCTTCATAATATCCAGAATTCTCAAATTTGACGAGCTTGTAGAATTTAAAATGGCTCAATTTATGTTCAAGGTATCTAAAAAGTTGTTACCTGAGCACATACAGAGCACGTTTTCTGAAAGAGAAGGGGGGTATAACTTAAGGGGTCACTCAAACTTCAAGATCCGCAACTTTAGAACAACAAGAAAAAGCTTCTGTATTTCAATTAAAGGTGTAAAGTTATGGAATAAGTTACATGAAGATTTAAAACAAAGCAATAGTTTAACACAATTCAAAAGAAAGTACAAAGAGGTAATTTTCAATAGATACACACATGGGGACAGAAAGCAATAAGGTGTGTATTGAAGATAACAACTTGGTGTCAGGGTTTAGAAAGATAAACCAGCATAAAATGGGAAAATGTATAGGTAAATATTAGTAACTGTTACTTCTGACTGCTACTTTGATTTTGATTTTTTTAATGACAGTAGGACTCTAAAGTCTCAAGTGTTTAGGGGTAGGAGTTTATAAGTTCTCACTTCTTCCTACCCCTTTTTGAGCATGATATGTTAACTGAAACAAAAAATCTGTATTTTCTCTTCTTTCTTATGCACTTCTTGTTACTGTGCACTATTTTATTTTTATATTTGTATCATGTTCGAATAAATTTCATTTCATTTCATTTCATTTCATTTGATTAATGTCTTACCATTGTTTCTGGGGCCCATTTCATTTCTGAGGTCAGACACTGATGTTGGACAAGATTGCCAGTTCCCAATCCATTTCATCCCAAAGGTATTCTATCGAGGTGGGGGTTCAGTCAAGTTCCTTCATACTGAACCCATTCCTCCATTACTTTATGGACCTTGCTTTGTGCAGCAGAGAGCAGCAATTATGTTGGAGCAGGAAGAGGTCAACCTCAAATTGTTCCCACAAAGTCAGATGCATAAAATTGTTCAAAATGTGCCACTGCATCCAATCCTTTGTGTTGCATTAGCCAGTATAAGGCTTGGATGCTGCTGCTGCTCTCATTATATGAAGCTCTCTATGAAGGTGGTTCTTGGGCTAATCTTAAAGCCAAATGAAGCTCGGTGTTCTGCAGCTTTTAAGTCACCAGAAAGTTGCTGCCCGCAAGCATCCGCAAGCCCTGTGATTTTATCTGACTTTCCACTTTATGGTTGAGTTGCCGTCTTACATCTCGCTATAATACCACTAATAGTTGACTGTGGAATACTTAGTAGAGAGGAAATTTCAATTCTGGATCTGAAAGCTCCAGAAAGTCTGAAGAATTACTGCTCAGGCCCATTTTAGAAGATTACCGGGCAGTCTGGCTGCTTAGAAGCAAAGTATGAAGAAATGAAGGATAACACAATACATTTACTCTGTAATGACGCCAATGAAAGTTGATTATGAACAGCTCAACAACCTCCGGGTAGGTGACCAATCATGCATGCACACAGGTGTGACACTCATTCATCTGCCTGAGAAATAAAAATAAAAAATTGGAACGTGGCACCAGAACCTTGCTGCCTGCAGCTCTCCACCTCACCGTGACATGAAAGGTTCACTGTGGGAGTCTGCAGGACAGGCACACATATAGTGGCTCAGAGGGCCAGACAGCCGCTCTCTAATTACTGCAAGCCAGCCCGGGCTCTCTTGAGACACGCCTTGAACTTTGCACAGGACAGATGGAGGCCTGCTGAATATGCAGCAGAGTCGAGTTTTCCCACTGCTTACCGCTGCTGCCTGCGGATAATGTCATCGTTGTTGCTTAAAAGGCCAGCTAGCAGGCTAAAAATGGCAACTCGCAGTCGGCTGGTAAAGTTCAGTTTCAGGAGCTGCGTCTGCTCTTATTCGGACTGTTTGTGTTGAATGATAAAAATCAGACCAAAGAGGCAAATGGCTTAATGGCTTGTGGGTTGAGGTTGCCTTGAGCCTCTTTTGCTAAAAATATAGTATGTTTTAAAATATTTAATGAGAAAATAATCATCAGGAAACCAAAAAATAAATAAATAAATAAAAATCCCTTGCATGTCTAAACAGACCGACAGCAGTCGCATAGCAACAACACTATAAGCACTTCCCCTGAGAAAAGGAAAAACGCTGACAGGACATGTCCTCCTTCTGCTCTGTCCTGTACGCCATGAATGACACAGAGACACTCAGCAAGTCCTGAAGTTCAATGGAGAGGCACCGGAAATTCCTGCTCACTGAAAGGATTGTCACTTTCAGAGCTGTCGGTGGGCTAAACAGCACCTCCCCGACTGCAGAGAGGCTGCAGACAGAGGGAACCAACGAGGCTGCTGAGCAGGAGACAAGGAGGAGTACTCACGCGCAAAAATAATTAGCTGTGGATACCGAATGCTCGTAGCGTGAGTATTGTTAATTTCCTACATGAGCAAGATGAAAACCACACTGACTCACCCGCATGGACGGTAAGTGAAGACAATATAGCTCTCCTCCTGGGTCCTCTCTATAAACGTCACACAGGTGTGCTTCTCCCAGTGCCGCATGGCTTGGCGGAAAATAGCCCGCTGGCTGCCTGGAAAGGACCACAGAGGGGGTGAGAAAACACAGCTGGACGAATAAAGACTGTTTCCAACTACGAAACTGTTGACTAATATTGGTAAGCACTCTTCCGTGTGGATGCAGCTACTGAATGAAGACTCAAAAGTATCTACTTTTAGCATCAATGAGATGTTTAAGTGAAGTCAAAGGCTTTAAGAAACCAGAGGGAGAGAGCAAGACTTTCAGTCAATAACAGGAGGGTTAAAAAGAGTGTGCTCTGTTTTATCGCTTTATGTTTCAGACTCTGTTGAAATGTTCTCAGTCTTTTTAAAATGCACACTAAGATTGTGTTTTTGTTCTCCAAGCAGCACTAACCATACTAAACACTTCAATATTAGAACTTTTTATAAATTCGCAAACAGAAATACGAATTTGACAATATCTTTATGAGCAGGTCAAAGCCTTACTGCAAGCCAAACATTTCTCCTTTTGTTTGCAATAATTACTGACAATCATATGGGAAAAAAGATGTACATTTTTTTACTCAAACATTATTTAATTTACCTCTTATGTCTTACCAATGATCACTAACAGCATAATAAGACTGTTTATCTGAAAAAATTAATTAGGCCGGTGTTACTTAACGGACAAATACTTCTCAAATGGAACTATAGTGATGACTAGAGGAGCTATTTATCATCACTTTTACTGTGCTCACAAATATTATCTTCAGGGTTTTCTTTTTTTGTTTTTTTTTTTGTTATCATGCTATATTTTAAACAGATACAGAACATAAGAAGTCAGTTGCTGTTGCCTACCACTAAAGTTGCCACTGATGACATAGGGTATGACGCCCTCAGGCCAAACACGCTCAGGTCTGGAGGTGGCAGCCCTTTTCCTGCGCTGTGCACCCTGTCTGTTAGGATCACTGCTACTGACTGAATCTGTGGATTTAAACAAAACAGGACAACAAAACAATCCTTCGATTAATAAAAACAGCAAAAACTAACCAGCATTTTCCATAGAGACGTTAGTGAAAGTTTATTGAGCCTTTATTCAAAGAGACTCTTTAAACCCTTGATGCTTTCAAGCTCCATAATTACTTTTCATTTTAAATTCTGACTTTTGCTTAATTAAAGAGGCATGTTCTTCAAACAGCATTGTTCTTCCCTTCGCATGCACCCTTCTTTATGTTAATATGAGAGAAGGCAGACATTTCGGGCAAATTAATTTCACCGTTTTAATGTCACTCAACCAGAGATGCACGTTACCATGGAGACCGAGCCCCAACCTAAAAACGAAGATTAACAAAAGAAACATTTCTTTTCTGATTCGATCTGTGTATAAGGTCTATCCAGAAAAAAATTCACAGCGCTTCACATTTTCCACACTTTGTTATGTTGCAGCGTTATGCCAAATTGTGTTACATTAATCTCTTTCCATCTAATTTACATAAGTATTCACAGCGTTATACTTTGATCCAACTTTGGCAGCAATTTCAGCCTTAAGTTTTTTTTTTTAAATAGCATCCACTAAGCTTAGCGCACCTGTCTTTAGTTAGTTTCACCTTTTCTTCTCCAGCATCATGAGGATATATATATATATATATTTATATAAATGCAAAACAAAAAGCAAGAGACTTTCTTTTTCAAAGTAATGTTTCTTTTACATTGTTGGAAGGAGTATCAAGAGCAGAGATTTGTTTTCAGAAGCAAACTTCTTGGTTGAATTAAAATAATCCCGGATTATGATAGAATAGATTAGGTCCAAGCACATTTATGGCACTGGCCTAGTCAAATTCCAGACCTCAGAGCTAACAAGTTTGCAAAGGAAAAGGGAACAATTTCCAGTCTGCAAATTATCTAATCAAGTAGAGACATCCTCCAAAAGATTTTATTGTAGTAGAAACCAAAACCTTACCTTTATTAGAAAGAAAAACTTGACAAACCTTGAATCATTTCTGTTACGTTTCACAATTACGCATTACTTTGTGTTTGTCTCCCACGTAAAATCCCAGCGTAATGGATTGAAGATGTGGTCGTAATGTGGAACAATTGAAGACAATGTGTGATTATGTTTGTTTTTCAGTCCTAATCAAGCAAATAAAATAAAATAAAATAAAATCCTTTAAAAGTTCACTCTGAATAATACAACCTTCATGAGAAAACAACACATCACTGAAACAGGAGAAATAAGAGGAAGAAGCAGTAAATCTGTGTAGGAGGGGAACTGATGGGAGTCTGATGAGCAAGACTGAAAAACTGCTGAGAAAGCCAATTACCGTACATCATTTCTTCCCATCCTAGGAGTTGTTGATAAAAAGGGATCAGCTTAACGAGTGACACAAACACCCCTTTGTCTCTTATTTTTCCTCGTCCAGCACAAAATCACTGTTGACTTGAATCTCCACTAAGTGCTGAGTCACCTCTTATGAGACTGTTCATTTGTAGCAGCAGCTTTAGAAGCACTATGAAACTCCCGATTTTCTTTCAATTTGATCGCCATGCACAACCTGTAAAGGACAAATCTATTCGGTTGCAGCTCAGTCTGCAGAAATCCAGGCTGGCTGCCTGGTGAGAACAATTAGCACGTTCACTTGTGCACACGTTGTGGAAAAATGTTGACAACAGGCAAATCATCTCAGCTCACTGATAAAACATGCAGGGACAAAGCATGCATGAAAAACCAATTGTAATAGCAGATTTTTTTGTTATTATTATGATGATCATAATAGTAATAATAATAAATACAACTGATGAAACATGAAATCTGTTTTGTACATGTCATGCATTTGGTGTCAAAAATAGAGAAAATTGTTCTCCAATCTTCACTTGCTGTCTTACAAAATAATTCAAGCTGCTTGAACTTGTTTACATTCTGCTACATTACACCCACATACATTTTAAAATGTGAACACATGGTGGGCTTCTTGAGTCTGTCAATTATACATTAGAAAATTAGGGCCACTGGAAAAAAAGAAATTCTGACTTTTTTTTTTTCTCAGATTTCAGATTTTTGACATCTAAAAACTCTGAGATTATAACCATCATTCAATTCTCCTCTGTACAGTTTAGATAGACAACCATTGATTTTTTTTTTTAGGGGGCTAAACTCAAATGCACATCACACTTTCTGCATTAATAAATAACCTGAACACAGCCCTTTCCTTCAATTTCAGGGTGATGCAGTAGTGTATGTTGGTCTGTTGTATGACATTCCACTTTAAAATATCTAGGAGCATTAGTACTGTAGACAGTAAAATGACTAATGCTAACAGCAACCCCCAAAACATTACTGTTACAAAATGCTGCTTCCAGATTTGGATGTATTTTATGGAACACTGCAGCTGAAAGGAGCTCATTCTGAAAATTAGAGTAGCATTTCACTACATAAAAATGAAATGTGCTGTGACTAGCCAGCTCCATTGCGTACGGATAGTCTGTATCCGCTCCAGTTCTGTGACTGAGGGATTCCCATTCACGCCACAAATCAACCCTCAAGGTAATATTTTAAGATGTTGCAATATATTCTTAATCTTTCAACGAGTCTCTCTCGCTCTATGTGCCTGTTAGCAAAAGCAAAAGAGCAGCAAACTAGCCCTGTTCAAACACAGACGCCAACTTGGACACACTTGTTGGTTCCTGTTCGCCTGGATCTTACAGAGCAGCAAAGCCTCTGGTCTGCTTTGACTCACAGCTGTTTTTTTTTTTTTATTCAGCTCTCCAAAGCCCTGCAATTATTCTAAAACTTCATCTTAGAGGTGTAGTAATGTGTGCCAATAACCCGTCTTTAGGCACATTTAAAGAGGGCTTAAAACACACACACACACACACACACACACACACACACACACACACACACACACACACACACACACACACACGCGTACGTACATGGCTGCATGGTGGAGAGGATCCGAGTAGCTTGACAGATGCAGCGCGATGTCCTCAGACAACACAATGCCACAGGTATACACCAGCATTGTAGCAATTATGGTTATTTCACACAATTTGATTTAGAGCAATGATCCCAAACGTCGTTGCTATTTTGTCTCTTTAGACATTACCTGTATCTGTGTGATTTATGGTCTGGACGGTTCTCTGAGCCAAATTGATGATTCGGTCCACCTTAAAAGATTTCAAGTCCTCTTCATCCAAAGCAATGTCTCCCAGAAAGGCAGCTGAAACAGACAAGCAGAATCGGGATTAACACGGAGCGCAGCATCGCTCAGTCACTTCAGATCGAGCAGGCTGCACACAGTCGAAGCACACAGATGAGAATATACACTTTTCTTTATTTGACTCAGTTCTGTTTACGTTTCCTTGCAGAGGAATAAAATTAGAGCTGCGGGTCAGCAGCGTGTTGCTTTGGTTTCCAGGGCAGTCGTATCTCAATTCAGCTACAGGAACTGAGAGCAACATTTTACACACCATGTGAATTGCATTGCTTTCTGCAACACTGGTGCTGAAACTCAGCTTAGATGTAAACCAGCAAACAATTAACACTATATCTTCAACTTGATGAAGAAGAATCATCGGGTACAGTCAGATAGTTTGGACAAACTTAAATGTTTCAGATGATCAAGCAAATATTAATAGACGGAGACAACCGGAGTAAACCCAAAAGCAAATAACAACTGATTTTACATTTCAGAAAAACATTTTTTATGAAAGCAATCTCTCTGTGTGTGAGAAAGTAATCACCTCCTACTGACGGTTGTGACACCCTTGTAATATGTTGTGTGTTTGAGAAATCTAGATAAGATACCTTTTAGTCTAAAACTTGCAGAATTGTTTAACATTAAGCCACATTCGAAGGTTTCTGAGCGTGACCAAGTTGTTTAAGTGATAATGCAGCACTTCTGTTGGATTTAAATCCAGACTTTGACTAGGCCACTATAAAACCTCTATGTTGTTGTGTTTTTTGTTCTGTTAATGAGCCAGAAATTGACTTCCAGAAGTCCTTCGTATCATCATCCTGCTGAATAAGCATACTTGAGCTTAAAGTGACGAGCTAATGGTCCGGACGGTTTTAGATGCTGTTCTGGGTTCTTTTGTGACTTCCTAAATAAACTGTCATTGTGTTCTTGGGGTAATTTTGGTCAGTCGACAACCCTAGGAAGGTTCTCCACTGTTCTATGGTTTCTTGATAATGGTTTTCAGGAGTCCCAAAACTGCAGAAAAGACTTGGTGACCTTTCTCAGGCTGACAGATGCTGATGTATTTGTTTCTAATCGTTCTTGAATTTCTTTAACACTAATTGTTCTTGAAACTCCACAGGAAGTGTGTTCAAAATCTTTTATCCTATTTCATGCTTCAAGAATTCTACTTAAGTGACTTGATGATTCACCAGATTTGATTTAATGATTTAATGTTCAGATTTGATTTACTGTGCTAGTTAAACTGCACAGTAAAGCGGTTCATTACAGTAAGATCAAGATTTAACAAAAGGAGGTTTGATTATCTGAAGCATTTTCTAAGGAGAAACAACCCCAAGAAAATCTGTAAGTGGGTAAATAATTTTTCTCAGCACTATATGAAACAATGACATGCTGACACTGCCTCCTTGGAAGAATATGGGGCACCTTGAACGAGTAGCAGCTCTTTAATTAGGCCAAGGAGGTGGAAAATAACCAAACAGTCCCACTTTATGAGGAATGTGCGTTATTAGATTTCTTACTAAGCGCTCCTTTGCTAGAAGCCTTCGCCACAGAGACGGGGTGCTCAAGTTTACAGGCTTTTAACAGCAGAGTGTTTTCAGGATTTATGACTCAGTTTGTATGCAGGAGTTTGAGAAGGTGGGGGAGTTTTCTCTAGGAATTTGGAAAGGGGAGGAAGGGCGGGGGCAGACGATTCATTTCTGAAAAGGAGATGACATGCAGAAGGGAAGAAACTAGTGAATAGAGACACATCCCCTCTGTCCACAGCACAGTTCTGAATAGGAAAGGCAGATGTGCAGCAAACTGGAAAATGACAAGCCTCTGCATGCCTGTTTGGCTGGTCAGTTTGGTGGAAAGCCAGAAAAACCCAGGGGTGCAATTAAATTTGGGTTAATGAGGTGCTCTTTGGTAGTTGTTCTAATCGTAATGCCGCCCTTACACAAGCTTTCTCCACTGCTGAACACACACATGTGGACAATTTATTGTACTTTGTTAAGTTTTAGTAGAGATATTGCTATGAAGTTTTAGATTTATTTAATATTCATATTTTAGATCCTACCTCTTCTAACAGTAGAAGAGTCCTGAATCAAACTGAAAATGAACCGATTACAAAATCATCCCCATTTAAACATAAAAAAATTTGACCCTAACTTTTTCTTTTTTATATTTTACATTAAAAAAAACATGCATTGGAATACAGTTGGTTGTTGGATTTACTGACTGGAAATTGTAGGAATTTTGATGTATTTAGTGAACAGACAAAAACTAAAATATAAATCCAGACCTACCGCTCATCAATCAACCGATTTTAGGAAAATTGGCCAATTCCAAACCCTGGCTGATTGATTAATGCCTTAGAATCCACGCATTTACGAACCAACTCGTGCTCGATTATCTGCACACGGAGACACAGATGGTCCACGTCAAGAGAGGAAGAATGGAATAGAGAGAAAAATCTGGCTAAAGTCCCTTTAAACCAAAGAAGTGTGATGAAAAAACTTTCTGGAATCAACTTTGTTCAATGCGAACGACTCCCTGCCACCCTGCAAGCTATAGAGGATGTAGCGCATAACGAAAAGAAACAAAGTTATTAACAGCAATAAGAAAAGGCGCAAGACAGGGCACGTCTTGCGCCCTGTCTCAAATCTGACAGCAGCCAGCACTCACAGAGAGCCATCTGCAAAGAAAAAAAAACCCACAGTGATATGGAGAAGCTACCAGATGTTATTCTACAAAGGAAGGATGAAGTCCCTGCTGGATAAAATTTTCTTTTTTATCTTAACATCCTTTATTTGATTCCAAGAAAAGTTGAAATGAACAGAGAGTACCAGAGCTGCACGTTCAGAGAAGAAGCTTGAAACATTGTTGAACAGTATTCAACAAAGTGATTAAATAAGGGACCATATGGGGTTTTTTCCCTAAGAGATTGTATTGTCACACATTATTCAATAGATTAATAATTCAATAGCATTTATATCTGCAAGTATTTGCTACCAGCTTTGCACACTCAGTCAGAACTGTTTGTCATGGGGCGTGCTGCGGTGGCGTAGGGGATAGCGCAACCCACATTTGGAGACCTTGAGTCCTCGACGCGGCCGTCGCGGGTTCGATTCCCGGACCTGGCGACATTTGCCGCATGTCTTGCCCCCTTTTCCCCCCTTTCTTGTCAGCCTACTGTCTTATAAGGGACACTAGAGCCCACAAAAAGACCCCCTGGTGGGGAGAAAAAAAAACTAAAAGCACTTTAAAATCACCTGTAGAACTGGCTCGTGGAACAGCAAACAAGACTTTAGATTTTAACTTTCAGCAGCTCCTCTACAGCGACCTTTGCACCCATGGCTCTTTATTTGATTAATGCACTATTTCCCCTTATGTAGCACTTTGTGTTGGTTTAACACAATGGTTCCCAAAGCATGGGGCGCGTCCCGTAATGGGGCCCAGTATGAAGCAGTATGAATGAATGAAAAAAAAACAAACAAAAAAAACTGTTACCCAAAAGTTGTTTCACTGTAAAGATGAAACACTTTACAGTGTAGTGTGTTTTGTTGCAACCTAATGTGTGACATAAACTTCAGTGGAGTTTAAAAACAGAATATGTGTATAGGTTTCTGTCTGGTTAAAGACGATGTGTGTGTCCAGTTTGTTTATTTATTTATTTATTTATTTTGTTTGGGTGGGGGTGGGGGGGTTATTGTAATCCATAGGGGGGTCCAGAAATTCTTTGGGAACCACTGGTTTAACACATGAAATGCCCCCCCCCCATAAAACACAGTAATATAACATAATGAGAGTTGTAATTGAAGGGATATATAAAAGGGACATATATAAAATACTTTTTCAAGCTCCGTCCAAATAAAGCACAAGCTTTCTCCGCAAGGTGAATGATTCTACCGGTGATGTTGGGACTGAAGTGAGTGAAAACTTAAACAGGAAAGTGTGATAATGCACAGCCTAGTTAACACTGAGGGCCCATTTCCCCCTGGGTGCAGTGGTCGTCGTAGAGACGGTGCAGCAGGTTTACGGAAAAAAAAAAAAAAAAAAACTCACGGGGATTATGAATTAATCCCCTTGTCTCCTGGCTTTAATTATCCACAGACACACGGTTTCAGGAATCTTTTTGTTCTCGGTGCAGGGCTGGGATTGAGGCCAGGCTGTGGAGAAATGTGATAAACTAGATACAGGGGCTGCGTAATAAAGTGAAGCGCAAACACAATGACACTGCTGTGTCGCACCGTAGATTATGGCCAAGCTAATGTGGCAGATGGCAAGTGATCACAGGAAAGTGCAGAGCTGGATCCCTTTCCAAACATTATTCATCACGTAGATGTCACCAGCTGCGGATATAAAAATGATAATATGTGTACACTGTAATTAGAAAACAGCAGAAGGGTGGAAGTTCTTTAGAGAAGGGAATTTAGATTATGCAAAACCAAAGTCCACCAATGTTTTTATTTATTTTTGTTCATCTATACCACCATAATCCCACTCATCTCCATCTGCTTCACCACAGCCAGAAGGATTACCCATCAGAACTCAATCATATTAATCCCATCGATTTGTGTAACGCCCTTTCCTTGACCTCCGGGCCGTCAGACGCTCCAGGATTGTTCCCATAAATCTCTATCAGGGGAATCATGCACCGGGACATCTGCTGCGGAAACCTGCACCAACATCAATACTAAGCCGCTATGGACACTAAATATCGGCCTATATTTGGTGGAAGAGCAGCTCCTTTGGGAGGCAGGGCTTACAGGGTCGGGGGGGACAGTTGGACGGCCTTTTCCCAGAACCGACGGAAACCCTAAATGCATCACAATGCAATGGCGCCGCCTTTCACAGCTCGTGTTTGGAAACAAACGCAGCAATTTGAATTCCTATAGAGGCCGACAGCGTATTGCGTTAAGGTGATTACCATCTGTTGACAGGGTGAGTATCACTCATTTGGTCTTAAGGGGTTCATCAGGAGGTCTGTGTTTGCCATTTACCTGAAGATTTTGTGAACTTTTCACGCAACAAAACTTGCAAAGCATGACTTTCAAGGCAAACTTTGTCAGAAGCAACGCAACTCTAACTTGGATATGATGAATTGCTTCATGCAGAGCTGCTGTCGTGTTCAGCCAGTACCTCCGTCCTCTGTAAAAACAACACCAGCTGTTATTTCTACAAAGAATGCTTACCTTGACATTTCCTAAAACCACAATTTGAGCTTGAGGCGGGAAAGGAAAAGAAAAAAAAAAGAAAATCTGTGTAACCACACCGCTCATTTTTAAAAGGTAGCTGTGGTATAATTAGAAGAGAGTGGCTCCAGCAAAGTCACAGATATCAGCTGGAGAGTGAAGTAATTATTCTCTAATAAAGCCAGATGCTTCAGCAACCACAGCTGGAGCTACTGTCACCGCATGGCAGCTTCCATCTGACAAAATAAAGAGCGGCTTCAGTTAAAAGGGCGCACAGCAAGAAGCTGCCTCACCTTTAACACTTCACACTCCATCAAGCCCATTAGCAGACTGTATTCCCCAGCTCATTGTCACCGCCGCTGCAGATTACTGATACACTCCAATGCCGGTCGAACTCCCTCCAATGATTCATCAGCCTGCCGATCATTTGTCGCTCACTATCTGAGGTTGTCAGCAGGGAGGAATAATTCAACTTAACATTTTTAGAGATTTTCCCTAAACCTGGTTTCGCAATTGCAGGTTATGAAGCTCACAAGTGCGTATTTGCAAAGGATTAAGAGAGAAGAGAGCAAACTTAAAGCTGAAATTTTAATCTGGTCTTCGAATCAAGCAGTGCACTGAACAGGCATCCTCAAAGCCCTTCAATTAGCACACCCAAAGATGTTGTTGCTACTTGGGCTCCACACCCAGACTTGGTATTAGCCTTATGCAAGATTAGTTATTACTTAGCTCTGACGGCAAACATATTGTTCTAACTAATGCACTGAGACCGTGCCAATGAATCAGCTCCCTAATCACCCGAACCCTGCAGAGAGGGAAGAGGCAGGGGTCATGTCATGTAAAGAAAAAAAAAAAGAAAAAAAACTCAACACTCAGCTTGGGCTCAGCTACAGAGTCTGCATTCCATGATAAAAGAAAAGCATCTGCTTAAGTGTTGCTTAAAGGCCCAATCCTGCAGCAGCGGTCCAGCAGAACAGAGACCCATCACCCTGCCAGAGCGTGACAGGATGGAAGGAGCTGGATAACGCGCAGCATCTGTCTCCAGCTGCCATTTTTTTCCCCCAAAGATCTAAATAAGGTCATAAGACATAAAGCTTTTGAGAAACAGAATGCAGGGTATGTGGACATCACTAATATATCTCTGGACGCGCAAGATAGACGGTCATCAGTACAGAAAGAAAATATTGTAATGTTTGTCACTAAACACCAGTTTCAATGTTTTAATTGTCACATACTTTTCGAAACATAAAATTTCAGCTTAAGTAAGTAAGATTGTTTTTTTTGTTGTCCTGACACTGGTGAGGCTTCCTCATGTTAATACCACCAGAGGTCTGCAGCAACTTTTGGATGAATCACCACTCCAGCACACCTGAGAGGAATGAACATTTAATGACCAGGTCTTTACAAAACTTGCTGACATGTCATCAAGGTTATTCTTTCTTTTGACTTATACCCTCTATTAGGCCATTAAAAGCTCCAACCTATTCATAAACTCCCTTTAACCTTAATCTGAAAGGTACTCTGCTTTTCTCAGCAATATGTGTTTGTGAATTTGGATGACTCTGTCTGAGTATAGGGACACCGTTTTTTTTTTATCTATTTATTTTAGACTTCTTTTTTTGCTTGTTTGTTTTTTTAAGAGATGCACCAAGATATTAGCTATGTATCGGAATCGAACAATTTTACACTCGACTAGACCTGATGGGTGATTGGCCAACATAAAGGCCAATATTTTCTCTGGTAATTGTGCAAAATGCTAATGTAAGTTGCTATAAACAGTTGAAGTTATTAATGGTGTGAATAGTGACTAATTAATAACTAATTACAATAGAAAGGCTGCTTAAGGCTCTTCTCAATCAATAAATTTAATAATCTAACAAGTAACAGTAGATCAGAGCTTTTCTTGTCTCAAATGTTAGCTTGGACCCAGCTGCTTCTTATTTGGAAATGATCCTGTAGAAAACATTTCAAGTTGCGCAAAAAAAAGCTATAACTTGTCAAACAAAAAGAGCAAAGAATGTGTTTGAAAACGCTTCTCAGATGGCTTTAATTTGCACAAATACCTGTGTCCCACAACCTGCAGGATTTTGCTTTGTTTGCAGATTTCCAGCGATGGAGACAGACACAGCTCTACAACTTTGGCTAGTTTTCGAAAACAATATCTTACCATTGAAATTTGAACTTTAAAATAGATTAAATCACAGCTGTCACTGCAATACACCAGTAGCTGCTTGGATGGAATACTGGATATGCTAATACATTTCAAGTGCCATGCATTCAAGCTCTGCATGTTAACAATAGATTTGACCATTTGGATGGACCCCGTGTGCCCTTCATACCAAATCCTCAGGTCTATTTTAATATCTGTGATGATTAAGCTCATGTTACTGCGATGCAGAAGCAAAGAAAAGTCAGGAAAATGCAGGTTAATAGTAACTTTTAACATTATGCAATATTCTGCATGAACATCCCAAATGTCTAGTATCATGCAGTCGTAATAAAAATGTTATTAAGACAGTAATGTTATTGCTAATTTTAAATTTGAAAGGAAAAAAAAAATATTGTTTTGTTGTAATTTACTCTTCTATGGAAAAAACTGTAAAAAAAAAATAAAAAATGTTACTGGCGGGTGAGAGATTAAATTATTTATTTTTTTTCAAATGAGTGATTTGTAATGGGTCACAACACCACTCCGCCGATCCTGCATCTTCATTGTTTTGAATTTTTTCAAATTTATTGGGACTCAAAAGAGGAAAGCAAACACTTTACCGTATTTTAAGCCTAAAGCAGGAGTCCAGGGTCTGTGTATGTGCAAAATTGATTGTTTATGACCAGCAGCGAATGGTGTTAGGAATGACATAAGCTCTGTCTGAAAGGAAAGGCTTGAACCTGCCAGGATCCCTCATGAATGGCCTATACTCACCTCACCTGAGCTGGCATGGCAGAGTGTGGCAGGCCTTGCAAGTCTTTGGCACAAGGTGAATGACTCTGTCTGTGTGAAGTGCTTTAGCCAATCAGAGAAAAGAGCTTGAGGCTTGCGGGGGGAAAAAAAAAAAAAAATCACTTGCACGAGCAAGGGAAGGGATTGTGAGGTTGACCTGTCTGTGGCTCCAGCCACGGCGGCACAGAGGCTCCGATGCTCAGGCTCAGCCAGCCCCGTCACAGGAACCTTAAGTATATTACGATGTCTGCGCTCTGAATCGAGACATAAGTCAAACCACAGAGACCCGTCCGATTATCATCTGAGCAGAAAATGTCTGCTTCTCATCCATTTTTAATTGTGAAAGTGAGTGGGTCTAACATTAGAGGCTTGTTAAGAGTCTTAGCTGACTTCCTGGGACACTGCCAAGTTGTGAATTAAGCAAAAACAAGGAATTTTCCACTTTAGACCAACATTGATTCAATGAGTTCACTCTTAACACTCCAAACCCAATTTCTAAGGCTGAAGACCACAAAATTCAAGACAGAATAGCTCTAATCCATAGTCTGACAAAACAGGATTAACTATCCACAACACATGTATGGATGTTTTAAATCACACAGCCTCAAAATTGCAAAAAGTTTCTATTAAGTGCCAGGCTGGAATGTAATTTTTTTCTGGCTGTGTAGAATAACGCAGCACTGTCCCTCCCCAAGTGTTGCTGTACACTGATGGTCAGCTGGATGAAAGAAGGCTACAACACTTTAATCGCTGTTTGAGAAAAATTCCTACTCTTGAAAAACCAGGACGGTCAAGAACCTGAAGGAGAATTATCCTTCACAATTATTAAGGTAATGTTTAAAAATGACTGGTTGTATGTAAAGAAACCAACTGTTGGCTGAATAGAAAGACTATTTAACCAGCTAATGTTACTCCCGCATATTTGTGTTAGTCTCTAAAGAGCAAAATGCCAAAAGGTGATAATATTCAGAAAAAATAAGTACTTGAAAACTGCTACCCTATATTTTTTTTATTAAAGTTTGTGCAACTAAATCAAAGATAATACATAACTTGAAGTTCATTATGTAACCTTATTTTTGCAACATTTTTGGTTTTCTTTTTAAAAAAAATAAAAGCATTAGATTTTGTCTTACTCAAGGTTATCTCATCTCCACCTAGTCATGTCTTACTTTAGGTAAATAGCCGCTGCAATAAAATCAAAATATTCCAGGAGCAAACTTGAATCCTTGTGCATCTGCTAAATTTACACAACAATTAGTGAAAAGCTGGATATCCGTACAGCGGTCTTAAGACAGGGTCTCCCACCTCCCCTCACAGGTCACTGCTGAA
This sequence comes from Gambusia affinis, assembly GCF_019740435.1. Lineage (NCBI taxonomy): Eukaryota > Metazoa > Chordata > Actinopteri > Cyprinodontiformes > Poeciliidae > Gambusia > Gambusia affinis. Next base: position 13,329,324 of record NC_057870.1, read on the forward strand.
TGTAGCATTTCCCTAAATGGGAGGACTGCAACACAAAATGCTGACCCCTAGTCACAGAGAGCGATCAAACAGACCAAGTACAGCGAGGTGAGACAAATGGAAAAAATAGAAGAGGAAAAAAAAAAAAAAAATCAATAATCCAAGAATGGCCACCTTGCACACGCTGTTCTGGATGAGTGCAGGAAAATAGACTGAGGCAGGAGGTGCTTAGGTCAAGGGTGGGATGAGATGGACGGATGAAGTTTATATGGGTGACCATCTCCCAACCACCTGCCTGCAGGCGCGCCCTGAGGAAGACCGTGAAAAACAACTGCAGTATGGCGAAATGACAGCCTGGACAAACTGAGCTGTAATTGATGATAACATCCTGGCCAAGATAAACAGCAGTCGTGTCTAGTGATCGTGCAGTGGGAATGTCCCTGCTGAGACACAGAGCTGTAACATCAACAATTAGTTCTAAACTAAATCAGAAAAAAAACAACAACACTTATCACAGAGAGCACCAAGTGCAAGTGTCCGATGAATCTGATCTTCGAATGACTCAACATAAACAAGGTGAACGCAGGAAACAACAACTCAATGACTTGAACATGACACACCGATCAACTGGAGTCTGACCTTTGTCGTGTTTACAAACAGTTGCAAAAGTTTTACGTCCAGCATATGTTCCTGGACAGATGAGGAACGATTTTAAAAAAGAAGAAGAAGAAGAAAAAAAAAAGACAGTTGGGTAACTGAGTTGGCAGCGTAAAATGTGCTCTGTACTGAGCTGACACATCAAAAAAGAAAAAAAACAACAACAATTAATTCCCAACTGGGAAGTACTTCCAGGACATCAGAGGTCATTTTCGACTGAAGCCAGCTCTCTGTATCCGTAACCTGAATACTTTTACCAGATGGAAAACACAATCTGCTCAAACTCCCCCCAAAGGGATTTGGCAAGACAGTGAGTTCAGATTACAAAAAAAAGGAGAGAAAAAAGCTTACAATGGCATCTCGGGTATCTTTAGGACAATTCAATGGTCTGTCTGCTGGAAGTAGAAGACAAACATGTTTATACTGTGGTGTGCGAGTTAAGAGAATTATGTGTGCATAATATTTAAGCTCCACTGTACTCTGTTTTTTCCCCTCCTCCACTTTTTTTTAGAGGCTGTGTGAACAGACGGTGGGGAAAAAAAGACTATTTGTCCAGAAGAAGGAGGGAAAAAAAGCTGGATGGGAAATGAAGTCCAGAAATCAACAGATTTTTAAAAAGATCAAAAACCATAAACTGTAAAATCTAGAAGATCTTGATATTTCTCAGAGATAAGGCAGCAACTTTTCAACTAGCACTGAAAACAAAAACTTTTCATGCCTCTGCAAATGAAATCTGAACTCCTTTCAGAAAAATAAAAAAGTGTTTTTATCCTCCCAGGTGGTTTCGTCTGACTGTTTCAAATGTTTTCAAAGTGCAGAAACTATGCCATTCACAAAACAATTGCACACAATGTTCTCAAGATCCTGCTATAAACTACATCCACTGCTGTCATCTCCACTAAAAGCGTTTTCCTGCTCGATCTGTGCGAGCGGCATGTTTCTACCTCCTCCGAAATGAGGAAAAATCTCGCCAAAAACGTACAACACCAAACAGAGGGGGGCACGAAATCTCACCAGCTTTACAGGGATCCTTGTAGTCGATCGCCTCTGATGTGGCACTGGGCTCCACATAGTAGCCCGGATCAATCGCCTCCAAATCGATCGCCAATATCACGCCGAGACATGATAGAAGAAACAAACACCTCGCCGAGAGATCCATGTTTGTGGTGGGGGGAGACGGCGAAAGGCGAGGGATAAAGGTAGAGGAAGAGAGAGGGACAGAGGGAAAGACAGAGAGAGAAGAGTGAGTGAGAAACAGACACAGTGAGAGAGAAAAATGGGAGGTTTTTTTTCTTCTTTTTTTTTTTCAGGGGGTGGAGGGGGCACGAGATCTCGCCGGGGGGCGGGTTTAAATCCAGCCCTCTCTCCCGTGTCTTCTTGGCTCTGGGGGCAGTGATTTCTCTCCTCCAGCTGGAGCTGCGGGTTACCGCCTGAGAAACTTTGATGATATGGTAGCGGCTCCACCGGGGCAATGAAAATGCTCCTTCAGTCGGTGATGCCCGGCTGCATTTTTATTGCTACTTTCTTGGCCCATCTGGGAGCCTTGACGAGCGTATAACGGTGGTTCACTTCATTTTTAGAACTATCAACAGCAGTTGCCTCGGAAAACCTTTAATTTAGGTCAATAGAAACAAACTGAAGTAAATTATATCTAGCTAATGAATGATTTATGGGTTTTGCTCTGACGGCATTTGGTTTTGAAAAGTGTCAAATGTCTCAGAGTTGCAATTCCATGGTCTCGCGTACTTGAATTAAAGTTTTGGTGATACTCAGCTCCGTCTGCCTTGTTTACTTCCGCACACGATGCGCACTCGGTTCATCCTCGCACGTGCGCCAGCAGTCCCTCACGCTGCCTCACGCACGCGCTCAGACTGCTTGACCTTTCAAGCATTTTGCGCCAAGAATGCAATTGGCGCGCCACCTGTCGGTGTTTTATTAAAACAAATAAACGACGAATTAAGAAAATTGAACAAAATAAGGTATGCTGTTAATTTGTGCAACTTTAAATCCCAACTGCGATTATTTTTAGTGTTTCTTTTATGGCATAGCAAATACTACACCCATGGTTGACTGTTTATCTATTTATTTAACTCACTGAGAAGTTTTAAAAACCTTGGCCTGTTACACTAACCTGGCTTATTTCTGTGTTAATGAAGCTCGCATGTTTTTCACCTTCATGCTTGGTTTTTCGACTTCCTCCCTCAGTCCCAAAAGGTTAATTGGTTTATCTAAATTACTATTTGGTTAATTGGTCTGTCAAAATTGCTGTTGGTTGTCTGTCCTGTGTCTTTGCAATGGACTGGCAACCTGTCCATGGTTTACCCCCAAAGGATAGATGGTTTATATAACAAATGTTTCTGCTTCTTTTTAAGAATTGCTAATCGTAATACTTACTACAATTACACTCAGCTACTATTACACTCTTATTCCTGCATAGCTTTCCTTCCACCCCATGCTACTTATCTGAAGCTTGTGGTTGTAACTCTGCAAAAGGTGGAAATACTTTTGCAACGCACTGCATCTAAATGGATCCCCAAACACATAAAAATTACTTCTGAGAAGTTCATTTATCAGCATGTTGGATCCCTAAGAAACCACTATCAGTTACTGGAGTTGATAGCAAAAGTAAACAACGTTTTTCTTAATGTCTGGCACCAGTTTCCTGTACATTTTAGCAAATTCTGAGGCCTACATAAGAAGGACGAGACACATTCTTAACTTTATCTTATCTGATTGCTGTTGCTGGGTGGAATTGAAGACAGGGAGTCTGCTGCTGTATTTATATAGTGTCTGTAAACATAAAATGGTATCCATCCCTCAAAATGTAACACCAGAGTCTCTTTACTTGCTAAACACACAGGAAAAAGTGTTTAGATTGGTCGAGCAAAGCAAATGTTCTCAGAGGGAAGAAACCAGCTCAGTGCAAACAAGAAGGCCAAATAAAATGTAAGCAGTGAAACAAACCAAATACACTTAAATGGAACAATGTTTATTGTGAAAGTTTTTCATAGAACATGTTGAACAACTTTATTTGCAATTCTGAACAAATGATGACATTTGAAATTAGTTTAGCACAAAGAAGATATATCAGAGAAACCACGTAACACGGTCAAAAAATGAATTCTGATATGATGTACAGAGGCTTGCCTTAATATTCTTACCCCTATAACTATTCTATTAATTGTCACATTATGACTGCACAGTTGGATGCATTTTACTTTGATTACATGAGAATTAATGACCAAAGCAGCCTAAATCAGTAAAGTGTAAGGAAAATTATATTTTCATAATTTGGTAAAAGCAATTGAGAAAATCACACAAATAGACTATTTTAGAGTAGGTGACCTCTGAAGTAAACCGAGGTCAACTACCAAATTTTATTCAGCTGTAATGGTGTAAAGGATCCTGAATAAAGATTCATGCCACAATTATACATTTCTATTTTTAGCAATCTTTCAAAACCTTCACAACTATTCTGGATTGGTTTAACATGTAAAATCTCAAAAAGACGTATCAAAGTTTGTGAATCACATAACCAATGCTAAATAGTTGAAGGGGTATAAATATTTTTGCAAGGCTCCACAGCCTTGTTCCAAAGAACATTATGCTTTCAAGAATGATGCCGAGATTTAACCAACTTCATCAAACAAAAGTGTTCTAAATTTTCTAACTTGTGACATTCAAACCATCTACAACAAGCTGCGAGAGAACAATAATCCAGGGGTTCGGCAAACTGAGAAGTGCATCAAAACATTTTAAGTTTATTTTTATTTGACAATTGCCTTTGTCATATCTAATTTACCACAATGCAGGTAGTTTTGTGGCTTACACTCACAATGTAATTTTCTCCAGAGAGTATAACATGTGATCAAGTCGTTTATCTTGCTGTCAAAATGCCCTACTTAAAAGTACAATGAGGAGATCTTGCGCTGTAGCTTGAATCCCTCTACAAAACAGCAATCATGACTTCCACGCTTCTCCTCCCACCTCGACGGGACACCCCTCTGGAGGACGCAAGGCAGCTGTTTTTTCTGCACGACGTGGGGTTTTGTGTCCATCACTGCAGGCAGAGAACAGTCGCCGATGCGGCATCATCTTACACAGCGAGCTGAGAGGTTCATTGCTGTGAGAAGGGCACAGTGAAACCCAATGACAAAACTATTCCGTTCAATCTGCAGGAGCAATCAGTTCCCCTCCCTATTTTGCCTGTAAGTGCTTGATGTAATTATGTGAGCCGACAGTTTCTCACCAAATGTTGGTTAAAAATGTTGGTTTCACAATAATAAAAGAAAAAAAAAAAAAAGAAATAAAAATTTCATGCCAGCCAATTCTTTATATTTAAAAGAAAATCAGAAAATAACAGAATCTTTAAATTTAGCAGCAGTTTTTAAGTATGTTTTGTGCAAAATATGTTGTTGCTCAAGGAGTAAAAAAGTTTTCACTCTGAGCAAGAGTAATGAGTGGCACTCCATTAGCATTTTTGTGACTGGAAATGATTCAAACGTCCCGATTTCTGTCTGTTGGAAGCAAGGAAACACTTTTTCCGCCAGTTCACCAGCAGCGCAGGAAAAAGTGAGCAAAGCCGGCCGTGTGTCAATTTAATGCAATGTGTTGCAACAACCCAAGTTAAGATTTTACATGTAGACGTTTTGTCTTGCTTTGCGTTCAGTCACTTGTTTCCAAGAGCAAGTTGTAATTCACCTCGACACACCTTTGAACCCCCATTTAAAGGCAGACGTATGTTCCCAAATTAGTTTGTACGTGCTGATGCACAGGGCAAGATAAAACCAAGCCGTGTTCAGAGGAACTAAAAAGCTTCACCGGGCTCCAGTGACGCACCTTGGGCTCAGCTGATTGAGCTGCCGTCACAGTTTCGCCTGCTTGGCTGAAAGCTGCCGCGCTACTCGGCCGTGCTCCACGGAGGGTCACCGTTATAGAAGCCGGGGCTTTCTGCCCTCCTAACAACACACAGATAAAAACCCTGTAACAATAACAACCTAGACAGGCCAGCACTCCACAGAGAACATAATTGTGCTTTTTACCCAATGGTTAGACGGGGAAATCAAAATAAAAGGAAACGATGGGCAGATGAGTTTGATTTCGGTCTTTATTGCAACAGACACAGGAACTGAATAATGCCACGTGTTAATGTTATTTAACTCAGGTGATTGAAAGGAACAATTCACAGCATGTTACGAGATAATGAGACAAAAAAAAAAAAAAATAAAAATTAACATGCAATGATAATTATAACAAATGACTGACAATGGCAGCAGGCTGGATTGAATGTTTCAATAAATTTTGTAAACGTATCCAACATAATTTTATATTCAATTCTTCAGAATCAAATAATTAGGCAATTTTTCCATAAACATGAGTCCGAATGTTCTACCGATGCAGAGTCAGCTGAACGTGTGACTCTGCAAACCTTCCACCAGTGGACTCCTTCCGAGTGAACCCGTCTTCGCGCTCATCCACAGAGCTGTCCTCTGTGTCTCTGCAATGTCGTAATCCTCTCTGGTCTAAAAAGGTCCTGAACTACTGTTTCCAAAACAAAGAGTGAATGAACCCCCGGGCATTCAACGTGGCCGTCGCGTTTTGGCAGTTCGACACATACCAGCGGTCTGATTGGTGATGTGCGCCAAGCCGGGCAAGCTGCTGGCCAGTTTGGCCAGTCCGCCGTTGGTGAGCAGCTGATGGATGGCGGTGGTTTTCGAGATGCTTCCTGTTGTGACCACGGGTACTGCCCGGAGCAGAGCGCTGCCGCCGGTGCTGATCGAGCTCAGGATCGCGTCCTGGGATTTTCCACAAACTGCCTGAGAGAAGAAGAAGAAGAAGAAAAAAAACAAAAAAAGCAACAAAAAAAACTTTTGAGAGATTTTCCTTATTTACTCTCATCAATCCAGCATCATAGAATCAGTTTAGTATTAAATTTTTAAATCTTATTAGGGGACTGAAAGACAAAAAAAATCTGTGAAATAGGACTTGTCTTTTCTGGCGTTTTGTAAGAGATTAGCTTCATGGAAAAGTGGCCTTCCAGCTTCAAAGACTCATCACCAAAGATGAATTTTAGCTTTTTATGTTTTGGGATCCTTAGATCAGTCATGTTACCTAGACTTTCCTCCTTGCATTATAGGAAATTATTGGTTTCAAATTGACTTGAGAACACTGTACCATCTGTAAAGCCCGGTGGTGGCAGCATCATGTGCTTTTGTTGCCAGCGCTAACTGTGGATTTCCCAAAGTTGGTGAAAAACTACCTTCAAATTCACCTCAAACCCACAGCTAAACACAATTAGACACTGAGCTCAACCCAAACTAAAAGTGATTTTACAATACATTACGGCCCTTTACTCAGAGAACATATTCAAAGAGGTAACTAAGCCCAAATTGTGCAAAAAAATAAATAAATCCATATTTTGCGCTGAAGGATGTCTCTTGTAGCCCCTAAAAACTGTTTACATGCATCTTTGAATGCCAGAAATAAATACAACAGTCATGTTAATGAGTGTAAGCAAACTTCTGACAGCCACTGCAGTGGTTTTATTCCAATACAACCTCGCTTGCTATCATCATTATAATTTGTACAAAGCATAAAGTTTCTTTCCTCGTGTACCTGAGTGCTGCCTGTGCTTGTTGCGGTGGAGGGAAGGCTAGGAGCTTTGGTAACGATCTCCTGCAGACTGAAACTTAGGCCTTGCAGAAGACTGCTGGCGGAAGCCGGTGCTGCAGAGGAAATAAAAGCATAAACAACAAATATGCAAGTTAAATAAAAAAAATTAAAAAAAGATATTAAGACCAAATTAATACTTTTAGAAACCAAAAGTTAAACACATGGACCCACACACAAGCACAAACGAGGCCAATCACGTCCAAAACAGGGGGAAAGGTTTGGATCAGTGACGAGCAGCAATGGCGCAAGAGGTGATCAATGATGATGTTTGCTAAAGTATGTTGCCATCACACACTGTCCTCATCCAGTGTTCAGAACTGCACTCTGACTCAGGCCAACAGACTACGGTGTGTGTGTTGGGAGCTGCCGTGCTGCATTTTCTCTGCACAGCTGCGTGCAACTGAGCGTGCGAAGCGGGACAAGACAGAGATACCTTGGGCAGTAGCTGGAGCTTGCACCTGGGCTGGTGTGGAGGACACTGACACCATGCAAGGCTGCACGCTGCTGAATGAGCCTGAGCCTGGGGACAGGGCACCAGACACCTCTGAGAGACTACCAGACCTGCAGTGACACACACATCACCAGTCTGCTCAGGAGCCACACCAGCAAAGGCAGCTTGGCCGTCATTCAGCTCTTAAAATTCTGAGTACCACCTCTCATCGATCCCCTCTGCACCAGACACATTATCGTCCAACAGGGGGAGGCGTGGACGTGGGTGTAGGTAAGCTTAGGGTTTTAGGAGCTCCACGTTGTGCCTGTGAGAGTGGGCAAGCTTACCGCTGGCCTGTGAGGAGTCCAGAAAGCTCCTTGGCACCCGGCACGGTCTGTCCCACTGCCACAGTTAGAGGCTTGCCAGAGACGCCCACTGGGAGAAGAGAAACAGAGCCCAAGATCAGGACAGGCAGCTACAGATAGTTTTAGGAAGGCAGTAGATTGACTTTCTGTTAATTATATAACATCATTATGTTGACAAAGCACTCCACTCCGCTTCTGTAATATTGCAATACCAAAAAAACAACAACAAAAGAGCTTTGGATCGTGTCATTTCGTCTTGAAATCTGAATGTTAGTCAGTTGCTGGGATTTCTGGTGATTTTATTATTGAATTCCCAAACAACTTCTGAGCCAAGATAAAAATAAAATAATAATAATAATAATAATAATAATAATAATAATAATAATAGAAGTATCAGCAAATGAAAGATAAAATCTTGCTTTTTTAATAGAAAAATAAGTACACAAGCTTTCAAAAATAAAAATAAAGACGATAGAGCACCAGAGAAATATTGTCATCTATATATATATATATATATATATGTATAACACTACAACGTGCCATTTGAACATGGCAAATTTCAAACACAAATTTTATGCCAAATTTCATTGCATTTTAGGGCTTAAAGTGTGAAATAAATAAATACGCAAATTACACATTTATGAATCAAAGTTGATGATTTCAAACAAAGAGATTCCTAAGTGACGCTAAACACGTTCTGGGAGTGGCACACGTCACCCGAGATGAATCATTTTCGTTATTAAATACAGAAAATTTGGCACTTTGCTAAAACAGGAAAGCACAAACCGAAACTCTGCATTATGTGGAAATATAGAAGTTATCCAGATGTTCTACCTTCCGCAGGGCTGATGGCGCCTCCTGCTGACTCACTTTGGGAAACGATGGTAACTTTGATCTTTGCTCTCTTGGAGGCCTTGCTGGGCGTGGGACTGGGGGTCTGCCTCCTCTTGCCATGAGGACGTAGGTCGTCTCTGTCCAGGCCTTCCAGCTGATCACTGGTCACTGGAACTGCAGGGGCAAAGAAGCATCGATACACAATGACAGAAGCACTGAGGCAACCCGAGTTAAAAATGGTTTCATTCCTTCGCCAGCCAAAATATGATCTTTTTTATTTTTTTTTTTACCTCTCTTTTGATTATAATACAACATTTCTACATATTTTTGTACTTCTAAACTGGTAGTTTATTTGAATGTACATGAAGAACTAAGTGGAAGAGAAAAGACCAGAAGACAGAAAAGAGGAGGAGAGATAGATAGACAGATACTTACCAAAAATACAAGGAGGGGTGCCAGGAGGAAGATTTTTCCTCACAAGCATGTTTTGTTTCATAAAAGCAGCAAACTGAGCTGGAACGAATAGGGAAAAAAAGCCAGAAAGGAAAGTTGCAGAAGGAGAGGAGACAAGAGGATGAGAGGAGAGCATTTCAGTCACGTTCCATCTGACCCCGTCGGATGTCGTGACACGATAAAACGCGCTGCGATCGTTTTCACATCTCGCATACCACGGCGTCTGCTTGTGCAAAGTTCAGCCAAAAGTTGAGGCGATTAACTTCCGAAAATATTTAAACAAAGGGAGGGTTGTTTATGCTCGGGTACCAGGAATGTGAAAGCTTTGCAGAGCGTTTTAATGCATCCAGAGTTGGGAGATTAACGAACCTTGAGCCTGCTTGTGAGTGAGCACGGTGCCAGAGCGCTGCATGTGCGTCTTGAGGAGCTGCGTGGCTGTGATCAGGCTGGACTTTTGTGCTGGAGACAGACCAGAAGTCTTCGGTTTGGGGCTGGAAGTGGGGCTGCTGCAGACGCTGGACAAATCCTGAGACAACAGAAGAGATGCGCCACAACTCTGAGTCAACTCAAATATCCAGGATTTCTTTTATATATAGAAAAAAATTTAAGCTAATTATCAATTTTTACACTCTTTTCTTGCATGAGAATACGGTCACCGACAACAGTGCTCCCAAGTTTAACTGTAAATTATTTATTTCGGCTTCTGTGTCTGGTGAACCTGTAGCACTCTATTGTTTGAAACAATAACAAAAACAAAACAAAAAAACACTTTTTACTTTAAGATACAAAAATAGATGTTCACTTCACTTCACTTCACCTGAACAAATCTAAACAGAACATTGGGTAAAATTTTGACTTTTGGCTTTGAAAAGAAAAAAAAAAAAAAAAAAACATTTTAAGAAGAAAGTATCACTTTTTGGTATGAGGAAACATTTATGTTTAACCAAAACTTTTTCACACCTGTAGACATAACCAGCACAGCTCAGTACAACTGAAACAAGTGAGGACCAGGAAAATGTCCTCTCATTCCACAAATGACCTTGTGTGGTGAAAATGGTGACAACTGTCATGTGTATGTAATTTATACAAAAAAACCCCCAAAAAAAACACAAAACCAAAACACTAAACCCCCATGCACAGAAATCCTACTTGTAAACTGTAATTAGCTGCGTTTCAATTACAGATGTGCGCAAAACTTTGGCGATATTCCGCTAATGTCAAAAACCTCCCCAATCTGCAGTTGCTGTGTTTCTATTAAATAAGAGACGCAAATCAAACTTATTTTTTATGCGACAAGTCATTAAAAAGCGCTGCACCATCTTCCTCCAACCACTTCCTATCGTTTTCTTCACCTTTTCCACCAGCAGTAACATCTGGTTGTTGATCACGTGACTTGCGTGATACGAAAAAGTGTTTCCACTGCAGTTTTGCAAAATACACAAATTATGAGACGACCAAAAAGAAAAAGAAAAAAATAAAAAATCACGTCATCGTAGCGCAAAAACATTTAGTTGTTTATTTTTTCCCAAAAAATTGTTCAAAATGTTTCCAGTAAAGAAATTTTTTTCTGTAATTCCAGTTTGTGCAATTTTATGATCAATGGAAGCACAACTAATGTACAAATCCAGGATTGTAACAAACCTCTGAACCTGAGGGTGAAATGGGAACTCTAAGAGCTGGAGACGAAGATCGACCTCTCTCCACGTCAAAGGGAAGCTCCCGTCGAGGCCGCTTCTTCTTCTCCGTGTCCAGGTCTCTCATCTCTCCGGAGCCGTGACTGTGGCCCTCTGCGCGGGTCAGGACCCCTGACAGAAAGTCAGCGATCTCGTCCTGAATGCAGCGGTCCACCATCGTCTGCGTCAAACCTTCCGACTTCATCTTTGCCGAATTGATTCTGTGGGGAAATTCATGGATTCATTTTTTTCAAAAACAGAAAGTGATGTCCAAGCTGCAGCCACTTTAACTCCTTACAAACTCTTTTCCTCACATAAAGTACTGATTTTTTACATTTATCTAGTGAAGAAAAGCTTGATAACTTGCATAAACGAACCTGCAATGTGAGGCTTACTTAATCTCTGTGACTTCTCAGAGAGAGAAAAATAAACCCAAACTTTTCTGTCGCCTCTGTTCTCTTCTTTTCTCTCATCCACAGACCAAACTGAGCCAGTCTTGTGCTGCTTGCACGTAAAAATGTTGGCGTCGTAGAGCAACTGAGTCACCGCAACGTCAGCCTGTTCCAATGATACACCGAGACAGTGTACAAACCAGCGGCACATGAACGCCCCCAATGAAGCAGCAGCGAAAATCAATGACTGGAGACGCTACGCAAAAATTAGTACTAAAAACCGCAAGCGAGCACCTCGCCTTCACGGACACACGAAGGTTCAAACTGAGGTTTGTTTCACCTTTACAGCGCTACCTGTCCTGATCCCAGATCAGATATTTGGGATTATAAAGAATTCACACGGATTAATAAAAATGTTTCAATTTAATTGGGCCCCGTTTAAAATACGATAAAAGTGAAATGACCTCTTCTAATCCCCATTTTTCAATATATGTGTTTATCTGTTGGGAACTGAGAAATCAATGCAATCAGTGAGTTGGGCAAAATCTGAAAAGTTGTAATGAGTAAACTGCAGATGAAAAGATGATCAGCTAAATGTAAAGCGATGCTAAAGCCCCACTCTTCTTCACAAAATAAAGGTCAGAGTAAAATATGTCTCTCAGAAAATTCAATGTGAAACTCTGGGGAACTCTAAACTTTCATTTTCCAGATTACATAGATTGTTAAATATCATGTTGATCTTGACAGATGGTGATAAAAGAGCATGTACTTTCAATAACAAAGCGATAAATAACAGATAAAACATAGAACTGCAAAAAAATACTGCAACAAGAACATCAGTATGTGTAATATTAATATTGCAGCGGTGTGGGCCCAATATATTCCAGGTGCGTACGTTGATCCTGCAGTTTCACAGCAGTAGATGCCCACATTTAACAAAAAAAATGACAGAAAGTCATTTTTGGCATCAGACAGTTAAAAATAAAAATCTCCTGATGCTGGTATATCTTCACATCAACCGCTGCAGGTTTTTTCAAAGAGCCATACACTGATACCACCGTCTCCCCGCATTGTGATCCTCTACGCTCAATATAACGGAGAAAGACTTGTAAGTTAGCTAACGAAGAGGCGTCAAGCTGCCTCTCTAGGTGTAACAGAACCAGTAAGCTTTAAACCGGCTCCTGCACCGGTTCAAACCTCGCTCAGGACGGTGACCAACCTGAGGTTCTCGTCTGCTCCTCCGACCACCACCAGGCTGTTGTCGGCCCTCAGCTTCTCTCTGAACTCCTCCATGCCATCCGTGGTGCACTGCAGCGCATTCTGCCCAACCACAAACAACACGGGGGTCTTCATGTCCAGCAGCGGGTCGTCCACGTCCTGCAAACCAGCAACACGCCAGCAGCTCATCACAGACCTGAATTCAAGCTGAAGTCCACACTTTCAGGAGGATAGTTGAGGTCTCACCCCTCTGGGTCCGTTGACTGTCAGGAGCGGAAAGCCGAGACACACGACAGCCGTCAGATACTCCATGAGGGATACCTGGCAGAAAATAGCTTCAAGTTTTTATTTAGAAAAAAAAAAAAAAAAAACTAAACACAACTTTCCATGTCATGATGCATGACCTTGGTGCAATTCTTCAACTCTTACATGACAAGCGATAAGCGCGCCAGCGTTCCAGCCAACCAGGATGATGGGCTTGTGTGGGAAGTGACTGTGAACCTGTCGGACAAAGTTCACGAAATGATGTCATTAAAAACATTTTACAGCAAATGTGGATCTGCACACTTGGTGAACTGCCAAATCATTCTTATTCTGGTTTTAGAGCCATAGGTTTTATCGATAAAACAAGGGTTTTGTTAGGCTAGTAGTAATATTTACAAACAAAAAAAACAACTTCTTAATATGATATTTTGATGGGTACAATTATTTTTAATGTACATCTTAAAAACACCGATAAGAAGCAACCGCACACATATAAAGACACACCTCCATGACTTTGGCTCTGACCGTTCCCAGCATGTGCTCCAAACACTGTGTGATCCCAATATTGGCCCCACTGTTCACATGAGTGTGCACCGGGATGACCTGCAGTAAAAACAGCACTCATTACAACTTTTATCTGCAGGAAAAATAAAGTGACTTCCATTCCAAATGGAAAACTGGAACAAAGAGAGATTTTCGACCTTTCCCAGGCAGGAGAGCTGCGACTGCCAAAACCTCATTCTCCGTGACGTGGAGAGAGCCGGATTCGTTGGGCTGGACGGCGCGATGAGGATCAGAGGAGACCCAGGAAGCTTGCACTGCAACATCCAGATGGATGGAGAGTGGATCAAGTCACATCTATCTGAGCAACAGGCTGCGTCTCGCAGGATTAGTCAAACATTAGTTTTCTTCATACAACATTGTAGAAAAATACATTTAAGTTAAAACTATGGCTATGTGATGTAGGGGAAATATGCAATAACAATAACAAATAAATGAGGGTCTGTAGTTTGTTTCATACCAACTACAGACCCGGATAAGTCACTGCTAGAAGATTTCTGACTCAACAAGCACAGGAAGAACTTTGTTGTAACTTATTCAAGACTCGACCACTACTTACACTGGAAAAAAACAAAAAACAAAACACAAACACATCCAATAAATATTTTCTTTTTCAGTAGTTATGGATTTTACCGGTTTGTTCTGCGAAAGAACTCCAACAGCAGGATCCCAGGGACGCTTCAGCAGCAGAGACAAAGCCTCCGCACTCGGAGCGCCAGTCTTTGCAGACGGCAGTAGCATTCTGTCGATGAGCGTCGGCAGCTTCGCATAAACAGACAAGTCAAAATTTAGCTCTCTGATCGAGCACGTAATTAAATATCACACACACCAGCTCTCGGTGTTCGTTCAGTGACTAAATCATACCTTGCTTTTTAAAGTCTGCAGCACATCCAAGTAAGCAGCCAGCATGGGGAGGTTCAACGACTCGATCAGCGTGATGTGCAGCCACTGCGTCAGCTTGGTCTCCCAGTTCACGCTGGCGAGCGCGTGCCGCACCTTCCTGGCACACTTGTCTACAGCTATCCTCCGCAGAATGGGCTCGTTGGAAGCCTAAAATGTGCAGATGAAGAAAAAAAAAAAAAAAAAAAAAAAAAGTGTCATTACTGATCAAGTGCAGCACTGCGGGGTCTTTCGTCTAAATACCGAATCCAGAAAATCGCATCAACTTTTACTGACAGAAAACCGAAGCTTAAGGCATTTATAATATTCAAGCACAGAAAGAAAAAAAAAAAAAAAAAAAAAAAAAAACATTCTGATGCGTTCCACACAAATTAAACATCTAGAGTTGAAAATTAATAGAGAGACAACAGCAAAAAAAAAAAAAAAGTTACATTTTCATTGGCCAGACGTGCCAGTCTTTCTCCCTGAAGAGCTTTAAGGACTTTGTTGAACAACTTGTTCTGGGTCACTGACCAGCCCGTCCTGAAAAGGAAAAATGATTTCAAAACACTGACCTGCTGATAGGCGTGTTAAGACTGTTATAAGCTTCAAATATTGCAGTACAAGTGATCAATAAGCATATCTGACTACTTGTTTATATGTTCCTCCCAGTCATCTGGAGGTGGGGGGCCATCGGCGGCGGTTCGAGCAAACAGGACATGCCTCTCACACTCCTTCATCACACTCTGGGCCTTCTGGTTGTCATACAGGGGAACAGGTGTTGGTGTGATCGTTTCCACATCTATTAGGGAATCCGAGTCCCTGTACGGAAGAAAACAACAAAGGAATCGTACGAGGAACTGTTTAGAAATGACCCACCCTTTAGAGTAAACGACAAAGTCGCCACATTTCCTTAGAACACTTAAAGCTTTTTTTATACTCACGATAAAGTCTCAGGTTGACGACGCGGCGTCACAAACAGCGTTCTTGTGGGCCGAGCGCTGCTGGCATCGGGGTGAGCGTTCCATGGTTTGGCGTAGCTGTGGTCCAGAAACACCAGGTCCAGCTCGCGTTCGTAGGCCGACAGCTGGAAAAGCAAGGACGTCCCCATCTTGCGCGCAGATGACTGTAAGTCCTTATCCCCGCGGTGCATCTTCCTCCTGAGCCACGCCTGGCCCAAAACAGACCCCAGCCACCGGTGGGGCGTTTAGATGAATCTGGAAAAGGAGGAACAGGAGAGCATTTAGAGATACTTAAAGAAATAGGAAAATTACTTTTCTCTTGCCTACTGAGGAATCAATGTCAAACTTTGTGCTTTGCAAAGTTATGACCACTATTATCCTCACTGCGATGGCTTCTGAGGGAGAAGTTCTCTGAGACTTTCCAGAGACTAGTCAACAATCTTATTTTACCCAACCCAGCGTTACTGCGCTTCTCGCCGAAAGACCGATGTTACACATCCAGCTTCTTGTTTACAAGTTTCACTTCTTGTGTCGGTTGATTTATCCCAACTGTGTTCAATGTGACATATTAAGCACGCACTGAAAAGCACATGAATACAAAATAAATTACGTTAACTTGAAACGATAAATAAAAAGTATCTTACAAATGTAGGAGACCTCATTGTATTGGAGGTGAAACAAAGAAAATAAAGGTGACTATCAAACCATTAGACGGTACAGATTTAGATCGTATTGTAATAATCTGAATGAACTAACTTGTCCCACTAATGGATAACAGCAGGCTAGTTACTATTAGCAACTTTCCAGACACTTTATTGGTGACTATGTTAAATAATAATGTGTAGTCTAAAACTGAAGTTTCTATTCAACAAAACTATATTAGATTTTTCCAAAGCTTGAAACAAATGTTAATAAAATAGATATTAAACTCCATAGGTTTAAATGTAAATTGAGAAACGTAAATAAAACAAAACACAAACAAACCCAGATAATCTGCCTTTAAGATGCAGTCGCTGTCCTAGTTCTGAAGTTATATAAATATTAGGTTATAACCTTGAATGTGATTTTTTTTTTTTTTACTTTGCATGCCTACAAATGCATCCACTGATTCCACAGCTTCAAAAATTGTACATGGAAACTTGTCAACCCAGAATATTTTTTACTACTCATGCTCTTGTGTTAATATTCTGGCACACGTAAATCATAAACAAATGCTCAAATTAGAAAAATGTTCAGCCAGTATGTGTGTCTGAGAATGCTTCGTCCGGATTAGAAGCGGTAAGCGGAATTAAGATAGTAATTTAATAAAAAGCCAAAAAGGCTAAAGCATTAAGGCAAAACACAAATTGAGAAGATAATTGTCATAATAAATACAGCTTCAGTCAGTGCACGTAAACGTATTTGCGTTCTGTGTAACATTAAGTAAATCATAAAACCCCCCACGGAACAATATCGCGCTATTAGTTTAAGTAAATATTTAACACTACAAAACATTATTAGCTTGAATAGGCTAAAGACACCGAGGGCGGAGGGCTCGAGTGGGATGGCCTAGCAAAAGGATGTTAGCATAGCAAGCTAAAAGCAAATACGTAATACGTCGTTATAGTTTTCAGTGAAATATACCTCCTCATCTGATTAGATCATCTTAGTCGGTATGACTTCCGAGCCGAGTAAGTAAAAAAGAGGTTTGTATTAAACAATGTGATGAAAATGTTGCAAGCAACATAAAACCACTCTGTCTAAAGCCCTTACTTCCTTTTGTTGTCTGGTTTGTTGCCTTGTCGCGCTACAATTCTCCCCATTTTCCTCGCATAAATGACAGGCAGGACAGAGGAAGCTGAAATGTACCCAATATGGCAACCCGGTTTGTGGCGCCTCAGAGAGTGACGCAAAACATGGACCGGATCCCTGCAGTAGATCATAAAGCTGGAAACGGAAAACTAATACAAATTAAACTGACAGTGTTTTCCCCCCCATAAATGTGACAAGTATAACGATTAGTAAGGCTATTTACATCAATAATAATAATAATTGTCTTAATTTCTTTGTTCAGAATAACGGTGTGACTTTTCACTTTAATTCATATCATCAGCAACATGTCTCTAAAATCATAAAAAGATTTAGAACAGGGTAATTCAAGGGCCATCCCGTTAAAAAGCAAGTAAGAAATGTATCATCACATTTATTTTTATCACAATAGTAACATAAAATATCCTGATAAAATTCCAAGTCCGTATTGCCCACCTCTACACACACCATCTAAAAAAATCACACCTAAACACGTACAGACATCAATAATCCAAAATGTTGAAGCACAAAATTGAGTTCAAGCAGTTAACAGAACAACCCTCCCAAAAAACTGTCCATTTTTCTATCTATCTATCTATCTATCTATCTATCTATCTATCTATCTATCTATCTATCTATCTATCTATCTATCTATCTATCTATCTATCTATCTATCTATCTATCTATCTATCTATCTATCTATCTATCTATCTATCTATCTATCTATCTATCTATCTATCTATCTATCTATCTATCTATCTATCTATATATATATATATATATATATATATATATATATATATATATATATATATATATATATTTTTTTTTTTTCCCCAGAGAGCTATGACTCCTTCCAGTAAATTAAGTAAATACTCCTATATTGATGTTTGATTCCAAAGGTCCCTGCAAAAAGCAGTATTTAAAAGACACAGTCCCCAAAGGAGATTTCATCATATTTTTCTTTACCTGGACAGAGTCAAAACTGACAAATCACAGAGCCACAATGGTATGTTTTATTTAACAATTTGCATTGAAAATTCCTTGTGAGGGTTTTTAAAACTCTTGTTACATTTTTTATGAATTGTTTGCTTGAACTCTAAATGTACATGCATACATAAAAGGATTGATTATATTTACATACAAATGTTATTCAGTTGTTCATTAAAGTGCACTGTGTTCTAAAATCTAAAGAAATATTCGGGGCTGGCTATGCTGCTCTGTGTCTTGATGTCGCTGTCAGACTGTCAGTGCATTTTCAAACTCAGGACACCCGGTAAAGCGAAACATTCACAGAATACTTATGGTTCTTATGATAAGGTTTCTTTGCTTTAAATATTCAAACCCATATATTGGTTTTGTTTCTCCCAGAAAGAGAAAATCAGACCCATTGCAAGGATGGTGTGGATTTGACGTGGCATCCTAAAGAGACAAAATGGAGGAACAGCAAATGTCAATTGTACTTGTAATCAATGCTGCTATGGGTACGTGCAAAAAAAAATCCTTTATGAATATAAAAGAAGAGTTAGATTTGCATGCATTTCCTTGTTTCTTCTGCTTGCCGTCTGATTTCAGGTATGCAACTCCAATAATATTCGCTGAAGATTGTGTTTCTGTTTTTGACCCAAAGGCATGCCAGTATATTGTCCACAAGAAAGACGACCCATCCGTGCTCTGTCCCATTTTTGCTGCTGTAGGAAAATAATTCAATTATTGATTCAGTTTATCTAAACATCCTAATGATGGTTTTATGAAATACTAAGAAGATCCTTTAATCTGAATTTGTAGAGGACCTTCACATGCCTACGGAAAAAGTTTTTTCCTTGTGACAATTTACACATTTCAGCTCAGCATGGTTGTTATGTGTTTGCATATATAAAAGATGTTTGACCTTGTGAAATCTAACTATTGATTCACATATTTACTCAAGGCTGATAGTTTCATCTCCAAAAGGCACAATGACATAGAAGGCCAAGGGATTAAACCTCTGATGTCCAAAACTTTTGCTGGGAGTGCCATAAATATCAAGTTGAAAGTTATCATTGGCCAAAAACATTAGATACAAAAACACAATTTTTTTGAAAATTATTATTTTTTTAACCAAACAGTAAGATAAATGTGCCATATATTAATGAAACAAAGTAATTTAACTAAAATATAATAACTGTAGATCCACGATAGTGTAATTTTATTTGGCTTAATTTGTCTTCTCTTTTGGTTTAAAAAACTTAATTTATTCCCAGCAACAAAAATGGGACATTGATCATTTTTTGTCCAATGCGAACTGTGTTTAGACAAGTAGGTGCACTTAGGTCTGCTTTGCTGCATGTTGTGTTCCTATGTAGAAAAAAACAAAACAAGAAAGAAAAACAACAGTTTCAGTAAATCATTGATTAGCAGTGGCAGCCAGATAAAGGCTGAAAGGACACGGCAAAGGCATTTTCACATTCATCTCTGTGGATCTAATATGTTTTTCCATTCCTAATAAACAGGGAGCACCATACACTGTATTTCTTTCAATGTAAGCATTTGCTGTTTGCAGTGAATAAGTAAGTTGTTCTGTGAATTAGTTAGACATGAATCTGAAAAATGTATTTAGGAGAATTTAATTCAACCTTATAGTAATGAAAGTGGGAACAAATATCCACAGATGCTATGTGCCATTTTCTGTAAATTCAGCGTTTTTCACAGTAAAGAAAAGAAAATACAGAAATGTGGTTGCAGCTGCTAAAACTAGGTAATCTAGCTCTTGCTTTGCATATTTGAAAGGAAGGAAGGAAAAAAGAAACTATAGGAATTCATACCACAGACACCAATGTTGATCATGCAACTGATACAAACATGCTATATTTTTCGATTTACAAGAAAACCTATGAAAGAAAGCAAAAAATATATATTTTTAGTTTACACAAGCAGTAAATAAGCCACAGTATGTGCAGTTGAAACCAGAAGTTTACATAAACAGAATAAAAACACATTTATTTCCTTTTTTCAGTCAATGTCTGACGTTAAATCAGGCCAAACTAATTTTGTTTCATTCAGAAACTATATTATTTCTTTTTGTCAAATTCCACAATAAAGAAATTATTCTTTTGAGTTTTTTAAATTAATATTAAAATTCAGAAGTTTACATACATATAAAATTCATTATGACTGTGAGGTTCAAAGTGTCAGTTTGACTTTTTTTTTTTTTATTGATGTTTTAGTCTTTTCCTAGTAAGTGTGTTTCAGCATTGAATATCCACACCCTGTAACGTTTAAGCAAATGAGTCAGAACCCAACAAGCAAGCCAAGACAAGGGGATGTTACCAAAAGGTTTATTAGACACAAAGAGATGGTGTTGAAGTGGGCCTGCTAGATGTGGTTGCACTGGCAACCACATCTGGAATGTCTGGAACACAAAAACAGAGATGAGTGTCGTGACTGGATGAAAATGAGGGAAAAACAAAAAGAGAGATTTATGATGAGACAGTCAAGGTCAAAAACCAGAAACTCCGAATATTGGTGTCCGCCTCCAGTCCACTATGGACCGGTCCTTTTATTTTTTTATTTGCCAGTTTATATCTGCCCACTAAATACAGAAAATATTTTTGATCCATATCATAAAGTTTGTACAAATGCTCTTTTTTCTTCATGAATTGTTTCCTTGTAGGAAAAACACAATCATTTCTGAATTGTGAGAATGTTATGTGGTATTAATCCAGAATGGCTGATGTGAAAGCAAAAAAAAACAAAAAACCCTCTAAAGTTGTTTAGAGCTCTCACACACTTGGTTAATACCCTTTATAACAAGCAATGCAAATAAAAAAGAGGAAAAGTCATATAGAAGGAACACATGTCCAACAAATGTGTGTAAAGCTTGAGAGATTTGGCTGCTAATTTTATAAATGAACAAAGGAATGCAGTGAGAAAAAGTATTTGTTTATTGAACACAAGCAAGGCATAAAAATGAATGGCCAATAATCAGAGAGACCCTTTGTTTCAGGCACGACGAGACGAGACGAGACAGTAAGTAAACAGAAAACCATATGCAGACCAAGCATGAGTTTTTATTTCTGCTATATTTGAGCATTTTCAATGACATCTTGTAGCTTCATGTAACTTCTGAAATATATTCTACAAATAAGAAAATCAAGCAGCTAAAATATATTTCCCACTTCACTTACATGTTACTTCACACGCGATTTCAAACTCCTTCCAGGTGTTTTTTTTTTTTCCTCTCCAGCTTGGTGATATTTAAATTAAATGTTGCAGAAAGCACTGATGTGTTGGGGGTTTGTTGTTTACACAATGCCAGGGACCTGTAATTACAGATAATTGGCATGGGGTAAGTGCCAAATCACACAGTTTTGTTTTGTGGGGTCACTGCTGTGAGTGTAAAGCAGCCCTTTTCTTTCCACTAGGTGGCAGGAGTAGTCAGAAGATAATGGCGCTTTCACAACATTGTCCTCTCACTCTTCCCACTAAGATCCAGGGAAAAAGAGAGAAACACATGGAAAGTTTTTGCAAACACATCCAGGGTTGGAGGGTTTTTCTGTCTACATGGCACAAACAAAAGAGCAGCTTCAGATGTAGTTTGAGGAGCTTCTCTCATCCATGTGCCTGCTGCCTTGAACCTGCAGATGAGAGGGGGGCACCAGCACCTCTGCTTTGTCTCAGTCTTCCTCTTCAAACACTGAGCAACACTCACAGCTTTCCCCTTGGATTACTGCATCTGAAAACATCAATGGAGGATTGACAGAAGAATCTGCAAAAAGGATTAATCCTTTCTCCTTTTTCTTTTTCTTTTTTCTTCTGATTTTCTCTAAAATCAGACAAAATTTTTCTAAGTGGAATGATGTCTCAGCGCTGGAGCAGGAGGCTCTGGTTCCCAGTTGTGTTTGGTGCCACGCTGGTTCTTCTCACTGCTGTGGATGCTGGACCAAACCAGGACAGAAGGCAGGCTCAAAAGTCTTCATGCTTCGGAGGTTTTGATCTCTACTTTGTTCTGGACATGTAAGTTAGCCAACACTTCACTTGGTACTCTTAACAGGGGGAGCAAATGGTTTCTGTTTACACATGTCGACTGATCCAGCTCAAATTGACAAGAATGATAAATAATGTAACATACATTTCTCCCCAGTGACAGGGCATGTAAGTCTTACTGCCAATTACCCACAGCTAATATTGTCTCAAAGTATGTTACCTAGTTATACTCTCCATGGCAGCAAAGTGCACAGTAAATTAGCCTTTAACGTTAGTGATTTGTGATGTTTAACCAGTTGTGCTTTGTGCTCTAAATCTACCATGTCAGTTTCACGGCAGTAAATTTCCAAATGCTCGTTAATCACCAGGGTGCTAGGATAACTAGTTTGTTTGGGTTTGATACGCAGACATCTGTGTTTGTCTAACTTGGACTTGACTCATCGTTTTGTGTGTATGCATGTGTGTGTGTTTTGGTATTTCTCACCATGTAAGGCCCATTTTACCAACAAATAATTTAAAGAGGACCCACTGTTGTTTATGGGGTCCTGAGCCCATAAGAAGAAATGCTGTTGTAGGGTTAAGGGTTAGGTTTAGGACAGAGGTGTGAATTGAGTTTAGGGTAGGTTTCAGGACAATCCACTGACAATGGTTGCATTTCCTGTAAGGGTCAGGGTGAGGTTATGGACATAAATGGAAAATGAATGGAAGTCAATGTAAAGTTTCTGAAAGACACATGCATGTGTGTTTCAGCAATTTCAGTTTGTGCTCAAACGTAGGTCACAACCTTTTCAGCAGCATTTACCATCTCCAAAGACATAGCAAACAGTCAGGGTACTAAATACAGCATTTTCTCATTTGTCAACAATTTGCCTATTGCCTTAATGCTTTTCACAAGTTGTGATTTTACATTCACAAATCTCAAGGTATTTTATTCCGATTTTATGTTATAGATCAACACCGAATAATACTTACGTTTTACAAGTAAAAATCTAAACCGTGAAGAATTCATGAAAGAACTGACTCAACCCCCTGAGTCTTTTTGTTGAGTTTCCATGTCTTTTGAAGTGTGTTCTTGCTAACTTTGCAGCTTTAGAGGCTTTTATATTTGGGCCCGTTTTCTTTGTAATGTAACACAAGCTCAGTCAGATGGGATGGAGAACGTCTTTGGACATTTATTTTCAAGGAATGCCCCAGATTCTCAGCTGGATTTAGGTCTGGACTTTGACTGGGCCATTTTAACTCACGGTAATTTTCTTTATCTCAGTTGTCTCGATGCACATCTGGTGGGCTACGCAGCGGCACAGTTGATAGCGCCGCAGGAAGGTCTTGGCAGGAGGTTTTTCCCTATCAAGTCTGCATGTTCTCCATGTTTATGCCTGGGTTCCCTCCACCTCCTTCCTTCCTGCGTGTTTCTTTGTTGTTGATTTAACAAAAATTGCTGGCTTACACCAACAGTTTAGTTGGGCACTGGTTCTCTAAAAACACTCCTCTTCCTGTATTTCAACATATTGTTTCTCCAAATGAACTTCTCTCTGATGTCCTTCATCTGCCCCCAATGTCTTCTTCATCCTGGACACTACTTCTTACTCTCTGTCAGTTCTGCCTCTCTCCATTTTATCCAGATGTTTAGCCTCTTGGCACAGCTGCTCGAGCTGGGACTTGTGTCATGGTAACACTGGAAAAATATGTATTAGGAAAACTCAAGGCCTTATGGTTTAAATGAAAGGTCGCGCGATAAGAATCAGCAGTGACGAGCACGCAAATGCCATAGGAGCCGAACCAAATGGTACTTTTCTTCCAGCAGAACAGGAAACGGCAGCCTTTGTCATGATCACAGTGCAAGGGAATGAAACCCTCAAGTTACAATATGACAGTGAAAAGGTCAGATGTGAGATTATTTAATCGGGGAGAAGACAGCTTCCATCAGTCAATGTCCCGTCTGACAGAGAAGTGATTACGCAGTAACTAAAAAATGTTTCAGTTGCTTTTAGAGGCTTTCTACAGAAACTGATGCCTAAGTAAGTATGGCGTCATAGATTCGTCTTAAGGTAAAGCAGGTCTGAACAATTTAATGGATTCAGCTGCTTTTTCTGTATTTTACTAAACACTGCAAAGAGAAATAAAAGTAAAAGAAGATTTCAACAAAACATGATAGGTAATTAATGTCAAACCAAATGAACAAAAAATGAAAAGGGAAATCAGAATGCCTAACAAAAACATAGATGCATCATCCAATGGGATGCTTTTCTTCAACTTTGACAAGGAAACTGAACAGAGCTAATGGCAAGACGGATGGATGAAAACAATGTAATTATGCAAGAAAACTTATTAGACTCTACTGAATCTTGATACAGAGCATCTGATTGCTGGTAGACATAAGAAAAACACTTGCAGCTGTATTTGTAGTGAAGATTTGTTCTTCAAAGTGTTCATTCAGTGACATGGATCACACGTTTTAAAATGTTTTTGTTTAATCTAAAAAGCATGCATACTTTATCACCCTCTTCAGAATTATGCAAAACTTTGCAATGATTAAAAAAAACGTAAAATCCCAATAAAAACACGTAACATAAGGAACTACATCAAGGTCTGTTAAATCCTTTTTGAAGGTACTGCATACTATCCTCCATCATTGTCAACTCCTTAGATGCTCAAACAGAGGCTGAAGCATATTCTGCTCACGTTAAGTTGTCTGCTCTCTTCTCAGATCTGGAAGTGTGCAGAATCACTGGAATGAAATCTACAGTTTTGTTGAACACCTGGCACATAAATTCATAAGGTAATAGCCCAGCGTCACTGAGAAAGTGGCTGGTCAGATTTACTGATTATTTTTCTGCTCTTCTCACCTCAGCCCACAGTTGCGGATGTCCTTCATTGTGTTCTCCAACGAGGGACGGATCTTGATGAGGCTGACAGAAGACAGGTGGGAGCAGATGTGCCGAACTTGCTGATGATCCTTTGCTTCTCTGCCATACAGCTTGAAGGAAACAGTAAAGCTGCAGATTTGGACAGATGTGATAGTTATGACACACGATTTTTATGGCCGAGCAGAGAATCCAGACAGATACTTTCGCTTGCTGTGATAGTTTTGTCAGTCGGGGCGAGTATTTCATCAGTTGATTTTGACATATTGTGAACAGTTCATGAATTTATATTTCCTGAGCATCCAGACCATCTTCTCGCAGGTTTAACGCTTCCGTCATAAATAATGTTGGTAGACAAAAATGCTGCGAGAAACACAAAATGGTGACTATCTGTAAAGTGGAAGAAAACTTATCCAAGTGTTTTTAAATGCCTTTACAAAGAAAAATGTGAAAAGTGTACTTTACGTATACCTTCAACCTCCTTTACCCTTGTGCTACTATATAAAATTAGTTGTAAATCTCTGGAGGATTTACAGAGATTCATATATCAAATGGGAGAATCTGGACAGCCAGTCATTGTGAACTCAGCATACTTTGTGTTTATGGAGGAGAGTTGATGGGAAAATTAATGCAGCTAATGAAAGCACAGTCCTGGAAGAAAATCTGTTGGTTGCTAAAAGACGTGAGTCTTGGAATGAGACTCAGTTTCCAAACATTCAACGCTACTTACACTGGAATGGTTTAGATCACAGGTGTCAAACTCCAGTCCTGGAGGGTCACTGCCCTGCAACTTTTAGATGCGTCTTTGCTGCACCTGAATAGAATAATTAGGTCTCTGGAGAACTGATCTACACAAGAAGGAGGTAATTCAGTCACTTCATTCCAGTGTTTTGTACCTGTGGCACATCTAAAAACTGCAGGACAGCAGACCTTGAGGACCGGAGTTTGACACCCCTGGTTTAGGTCAAAGCACAGGAATCTGTTAGAATGGCATAGTCCAAGTCCACATTTAATTAAAAATTTCACTGACTCTTTTCATCCAGTCCTACTGGACTCGAACTATTTGTAAAGACAGACAGGCACAACTGTCAGTTGGTGGATGTTCTTTCACCGCACAATAATGCAGTACTGTAATTTGGTTCAGATTTTTAAGTACAACACAAATAAAATAGTCTGTAGTCTAAATGTGTCAAATGTTTGACCTTTACTGCTAGTTTTGCAAAGCCTCATATGTACTAATTGGATTTTACACATCTGCTACGCATTGCTTATATTTTCTCAAAGGACTGCTTTTATGGAAACTATTATTCTGTGACCAAACTTAAGTGTGTCTGGCTTCTGTGGGGCGATAAATCAATAAATAATTCTGACAGAATCAATATTTCTGATCAGATAGCATTATCTGTTCCTCTGGGTTTCTGCACAGGGAACGTATCCGTAAAGGTCTGGAGGAGCTCCAGGCAGTTCTACCAGGAGGAGACACTTATATGCATGAGGGGATCCAGCGGGTGAGTGAACAGCATTCAGCTCAGAGCCAACTCAGGCCTTATCGCTACGACGGCTCCAGAAACAGGAACCACACAGTCCAGAGCTCCTGCATGGTTCCTGCATAGAGCAGGAAGGGGCTTCACTTTATTCACTGCTTTCTTCACTGTTTCATGCAGGATTGTCTTTTATTTTTACAGGCCAGTGAGCAGATTTACCATGGAAACACAGAAGGTGGGTTTTATCTGTAGCTAACCGAAGCACAACTCGGCTCCAAGTGGCAGCTGCATGAGGAAGGATGTTTTGCTGTCAGATTTTTAGTTTTTACAAAGCTTCGAAGTTGGAAAATATTTTGCCTATAGTTTCTGCAAATTATTTTGACTTGTCTTTTAAAATGTCCCATGTGGAAACAAAGTACTGGCTGAAGTGATGGTAAACAGTTTTTACTTTCTTTCTTGAATTAGGATAACTCAGGATAACTGAAATTTTTGGCCACAGCTGTAATTAGTTGCCGGCAATTCATAATTCAGTCTATGCAGGTATAGTCTTGAGACCTTTTCTATTTTTTTTTTCCCCACCAGGGGGTCTTTTTGTGGGGTCTAGTGTCCCTTATACAACAGTAGGCTGACAGGAAGGGGGAAGACATGCGGCAAATGTCGTCGGGTCTGGGAATCAAACCCGCGACGGCCGCGTCAAGGACTGAGGGCCTCCAGGCGTGGGCCGCGCTGCCCTCTACACCACCGGAGCACGCCCCAACCTTTTCTATTTTTATGAAAAACAAAACTTACTACACTGTGAGGGACTCACATAGCACTTTTATAATTTTTTGTGCACTGCTGTTTGGGACATTAGGGAAACAGTATTTAAACTGTGTGTATGTCTTGACAGTTTTGACAATAAAGTGGAATTAAATTAGATTTTCTAAAATAGGAAAAATGTGCATATGTCCAAATATACACGCACACAATACATAATTAAATGTCCCATACATAGTGCTGTGTGATACAATTTTGTAATAATTCTCAAATGTGATTTTTCTATCACTTTTGGATCACTGTAAAGAATAATTTGGAAGTCCTCCTGCGTTATTTCATCCTCTATGTGCTACATGCTGGAGCATCTGGCCGTGAAACACTCCCTTTGCATGATGCTGCCACCACCGTGCTTACCTATAGATTGTTCATATGTAATTTTGAAGATGTTTATTAGAGTTGGTACTCCCTCAGTTGTGGGTGATGATAAGATTCTGCATGGACAGAAACATAATTATCGTTCCAGCGTCTTCTAGATTATGATCAACCTGAGGGTTGGATGTCTTTGGGTTGTTTTGAAACTTCCTATCCAACTGAGCGGAATTTGTTCTCCTATAATATTAAGAATAAAATGAGCCGTGATAATAATACATATTTTTGGTTGCTTCTGTGCACAGGTTACCGCACCGCCAGCGTCATCATAGCTCTGACTGACGGAGAGCTGCTCGAGGACTTTTTCTTCTATGCAGAGAGGGAGGTGAGGCAGTGAAAACAGAGAACATGACCAACTTTAGCATGTGACCGACACGCTAAATGAGCTAGATGAAAGGCTGCCATGACATATATCATCTTTCGATCTCCCTGCTATCTGGGAATCTAATGATTTATCTGCTCCTTAGAACTTGCAGGCACTCTGCATGCAGCAGTCCCTCCATTCTTTGCTTTTATTGCTACAGATACATGTTGACTAGCCAGGCTGATCTGAGATTCCCATTAGCTGGAAATTAGCTTCTTGGAAATTACCGGGGGGTCTTAACAGTTGACAGTTAATGACAGTTAAAGTCATCAACTGTTAAGTGTTCTCTAAAACAGTTAACAGTTATTTACATCAATTAACTGTTCTCTAAAACAGTTAACAGTTGATGTCATTAACTGTTCTGTAAAACAGTTAACAGTTAATCTCTAAAACAGTTAACAGTTGATGACATCAACTAACTGTTCTCTAAAACAGTTGTCAGTTAATGACAGTTAAAGTCATTAACTATTCTCTAAAACAGTTAACAGTTATTTACATCAACTAACTGTTCTCTAAAACAGTTAACAGTTATTTACATCAATTAACTGTTCTCTAAAACAGTTAACAGTTGATGTCATTAACTGTTCTCTAAAACAGTTGACAGTTAATCTCTAAAACAGTTAACAGTTGATGACATCAACTAACTGTTCTCTAAAACAGTTGTCAGTTAATGACAGTTAAAGTCATTAACTATTCTCTAAAACAGTTAACAGTTATTTACATCAACTAACTGTTCTCTAAAACAGTTAACAGTTATTTACATCAATTAACTGTTCTCTAAAACAGTTAACAGTTGATGTCATTAACTGTTCTCTAAAACAGTTGACAGTTAATCTCTAAAACAGTTAACAGTTGATGACATCAACTAACTGTTCTCTAAAACAGTTGTCAGTTAATGACAGTTAAAGTCATTAACTATTCTCTAAAACAGTTAACAGTTATTTACATCAACTAACTGTTCTCTAAAACAGTTAACAGTTGATGTCATTAACTGTTCTCTAAAACAGTTAACAGTTAATGACTTTAACTGTCATTAACAGTTAACAGTTAATGAAAGTTAAAGTCATTAACTGTTCTCTAAAACAGTTAACAGTTAATGACAATTAAAGTCATTAACTGTTCTCTAAAACAGTTAACAGTTAATGACAGTTAAAGTCATTAACTGTTCTCTAAAACAGTTAACAGTTAATGACAGTTAAAGTCATTAACTGTTCTCTAAAACAGTTAACAGTTAATCTCTAAAACAGTTAACAGTTAATTACATCAACTAACTGTTCTCTAAAACAGTTGATAGTTGATGTAATTAACTGTCAACTGTTCTCTAAAGCATTTAACAGTTGATGTCATTACAATGTCATTACAGTTAATGACAGTTAATGTCACTAACTGTTAACTGCAAAAGTCCAGGGTAATAATTTCCTGTAAAATGAACAATCAGACCTACATATTTTTGCTTGGCAGACAGATAATAACAGTGTAACATTTATGTTATTAGGCCTTTGAGTGTTATTATGCAGGAAAGCAGTATTGCTCAACTGCTTGTAAAGTCATGTCAGAGGCAAAAATCTATTTTAGAAACATGTTTGGGGTGATGCTGTGAAAGGTGTAATTGAAGCCAGGCATCGCGCTTCTTCCTGTTTCCACTGTGATTCTGTGTGCATACCTGACAGGCAAACCGCTCCAGAAGTCTGGGTGCCACAGTTTACTGCGTTGGAGTCAAGGACTTCAATGAAACACAGGTGTGTGGTTTTGAAGTTGTTGTTTTGTTTTGCCCCATGACATTAAAGCGTCACCTGAAGCGAGTTGCAACTTCCAACGTCTCCAAAAAAGAAACATGTGAAGTTTGGAAATCAAAATTAAGTGATTTTATTTTTGCAAAGAATAAGTAATTGCGCATTCAGGATTTGATGCTTGTTAGCTCAATGAATGTGTTGTGTCAAGGCCAATAAGTCTTTTTTCTAACAACAATGTTGTATATTTTTCAATTTCTTTCAGCAAGCTAGTTTTATATTTTTATTAACACTGGCAACCCAAGATTTGTTCCCCATTTTGTTCCATTGTAATAACAAGCATCAATTTATTTTATTGGGATTTTGTGTAACAGACCTGCACTAAGTAGCTCATAACTGTGAGGTCAAAGGTAAACACTGCATGTGTTTCTTTTTGACATTTATAAATCTGAAAAGTGTGGCATGCATTTATATTCCCCTCCTCTCAGTCATTAGCTTGTTCTGGTGCAGGGACTACAGGATCATGTTTTTTGCGATGTGTCTCTTTCATCTTTGCATATTTAGAGAATAATATTTTTGGTCCAACTTCTTCAGAAAATGACATATGCTCAGATTAGATAGAAAGCTGCTGCTAACGGAAAATTGCAATCTTTAGTCGATTTTGAGTAGGCTCAAAGAATGAACTTTGACTGGGCCATTCTAATCCATGAATATACCTTGATCTTAATCATTTCATCCAGCCTTTTGTAGCCTCTGATAGGTTTCCTCTAGGACTTCAATGACTGTCGATCCATTCATCTTAATAAAAACATCTCAGTAGCATAATGCTGCCACCACCATGCTTTATCAGAGGAAGGAGACTTAATTATGTTTATATTAAACTGATAACCTCGAATGGGGGAGATTTTTTTCAACAAATTGTCACAACATATTTGGTTCAAAATATATTCCAGAGAAGTATTTTTTGTTTTGTATTTTTAACCCAATGGATTTTAATGTATGCCAAACAGCTCATGTGACCAGAGCTCCTTCTTCCACATGTTCTTCCACATGTTATTGTGTCTCTTATGTGGATTGTGTAAAGTGCAAGCAAAACGTCTTATTGCTTTATTTTTGCCACAAGCAGGATTTGTTGAGTGCAATGTTCCTGTCAGTATATTCTTGCACAGTGAATCTCTGTAGCTCCTCCAGAGTTACCATGGGCCTTTTGTCTAGTTCTCTATGAGCTCCTTTCTTGGTCTGTCAGTTTTGGTAGACAGACGTGACTTGGCAGGTTTGCAGTTATCCCATAATCTACTTTCAGATGATTTATTAAACAATGTTTTGTGATCATGTTCAAGTCATAAAATAATTATTTTAATAGCATGTCTGTTTTCATCATCTACAAAACGTTTACCTCAGGTGTGCTGGTTGGTCTTCATGATGCTGTTTGGTCACTAATGCGCTCTAACAAACCCCAGATTCCCTCACATAACAATTGGATCCATATTCCACCTCTTTGTGTTGGTCTGTCACAAAATCCCAATGAAATACATTCTCGTTTGTGGTTGTAAATGGAAAATATTCACAGGGTATGAATACTTTTGGAAGGCAACTAAATTCTGACAGAGCAAAATCTTTGGTTGAGTAAGCAAATGTGCTAAAGCTGCAACCAGACCATCTCCCCCCTGTCATTTGGATTCGTTTAATGATTTGTTTCATTTCTAGTTGGCGAAGATTGCTGACAGTAAAGACCACGTCTTTCCTGTAAATGGTGGATTTGAGGCTTTGCAAGGAGTCATAGATTCGGTACGCTTCTCTCTGTTGCCACACTCACATTTACACAAAAAGCAGATTTTAACACCAAGAACACAAAATGATTTTACTTAACGGGTCTTCTCGTATTAGCCTCATATTTAGTTAGCCATTATTCCTTGAAACTATCATACGTCAGAACATGCATAACAAAGTGGAAAAGATTTTCTTTTTTCCTT
Source organism: Gambusia affinis (assembly GCF_019740435.1). Taxonomy (NCBI): domain Eukaryota; kingdom Metazoa; phylum Chordata; class Actinopteri; order Cyprinodontiformes; family Poeciliidae; genus Gambusia; species Gambusia affinis. The sequence goes on from NC_057870.1 coordinate 13,361,016, forward strand.
TGAGAAACAGTAAAGGTCAGACAGTTGCAGACATCTGGATCAAATTAAGAGCAAACTGAAAGCTGCAGCTTCTTACCAATGAGTGTGTGTGTGTGTGTGTGTGCCACTGGGTTATGAATCAACCTTCTTCCTCTTTAGGGGTGACAGCGTGCATCTTTCTAGATTAATGTGGGCCAGTCCTTTGCAGCTCAGCAGTAACTACACAAGAACCTCAAAATGCCCCGTAGTTCAAACTGGTTTACAGTGTGAGAAAAACAAACTCTTGTATTGCTGAAAGACACAACTTGTGCTTGTTTTCTGTTTTTCTCCTCAGATTCTGAAGAGGTCCTGCATCGAGATTCTGGCAGCAGAGCCTTCCAGCATATGTGCAGGAGGTAGGACGGGAAAGACGAGGCTTTTCTTTAACTTCCTCTGTCTGTTTAATAACTCCCCGTTCAAGAGTGCTTTCATACCCCATAGCTTCACAAAGTCTGACTTTTTTTTCTGACATTTAAATGAAAACAAGGTGTAATGGAGCACATCATAAAGTTTAGTTTTATCTTAGTTTTTTTTTTTTAAGTGATAATGACAAATCTCACAATTAATTATTCTCACTGCAAATAATAAAAAAAAAATTCTAATATTATATATTAGTAAAAAAGAAGCAAATTAAGCTGAATTATATTTGACAACATCTGTTAACTTGACAGCCACATAATATTATTGGTACACTTATCAGTATTTTTACAACTCTTCCTGTTTGGCTGTGTTCAGGATAGTAGCTGATTATATTTATCTCTATATCTAAAATTGAGAAATAAGTTAAAAAAATTTTTTTAAAAAGTAATTGAAAGAAAGTGTGATAACAAAGTCTCCACCTCAAATGTGAGCACACAAGGCTTATGAGATGAAAAGGGAAAAATATGCAAAACGGAGGTTTGTAGCACTAATCCAGGCTGCTACCCAAAAGCTCTCTTTGGCAACTCCAGTCTTCTTGTAATTCCCCACAGTTCTGCAAACAGCCACTAGAGACAAAAATTGTAAACCAAAAACTACAGCCTGTTGTATGGAGGTCCACAGGTGTCAACAATTGTTTTGTTTTATTAGGGTGCTCTGCAGTGGCAGTGGTCTGCAGTAATGGAGCTGTCAGGATGTTATTTAAAATTTAAAATCTATGTCACTCAAACTCAAGACGTCCACATGTACTCATTATTTTTTTTTACCACAGCATATTGCTTGTTGTAAAAGGTCCCTTCAAGCAATTTGCTCACGTGTAGGTTGGAAGCAAGGTTAAAATGCTGTTGTACAAGTTACCATTTATTAGGTTACAACACTGACAAAAAGATGATGTTTTGCTGCAGCTGATCATTGTAGGTAAACATGTAGGAGGAACATGAAAGTAGTGTATTTAATTGAGTTAACTTAATAAATCAGTTCATAGACATCAGTATGCATACTGACAGAGGACACGTAAGGCATAAAAGCCATGATAAAGCATCAACATTTTTGACAACCTGAGAGACTTTGTGCTCACAAACAACGGCTGTGGTTTCCTTTACTGGTCTGACTGATGACTGCACTGGAGCTATCTGCAGACAGTGGCATGAAATGTGCTTTGTTTGTGTCGCTTAGCTTTTGAGGTGTACTGAATTTCAGGGAGAAAAGTATTTCCAGTGGGGAAACTGTATTTGGTGGGTAACAATTCCTACTGTTCGATGGACTTTCCCTGGCCTTTGTTTCACGAGGGACTTTTGGGCAAAGACTTCAACATCACTTCATTATTTTCTATGGCACCAATAAATAGCTACACATCCACTCAAAATACTTTATACCTGTTTGATTTTTAATTTTAAATCAATAGAGCAATTTGTTCTCTGTTTAAATCAGTTAGTCGTGCTCCAATGTTACATGCATTCATACAGGTTAGTGGTCAGTTTGTTACAGAAATAGGTTTTAAAACAACCTTTTTGTTTGGAAAAATAGTAGAAAGTCAACTGTGCTCTATTAAAATGTCATACTTTTAAGACTTGTAGATTTTTGGATGCTAAAATATCATTACATTTGTCCATCATCGACACTGTTGAATTGACGTACTGGACGTTTCTGTCTTACGACCTCCAACCAGAGTCATTCCAGGTTGTGGTAACAGGAAATGGGTTCCTCCATGCCAGAAACGTCGACAAAGTTTTGTGCAGCTTCCGGATCAACGACACTGTGACCAAGAGTAAGTCAACCATCACCAACCAAAATGCTTCTCACACACACCACACACACTCTGATGAGTGACCCGGAGCTACAGAGCTGGTAACTCGGTTGTTTTACAGTGAAATCAGCTGGACCAACAAGCCTGGAGAGTCATGTGAACAGCTGGAATCATTCCCGATCAAACAAGTAGCTTTACTGTTGCTACTGGCATTATTGCCTTTTTAAGGCGACATTTTGGGCTGTTTTATAGGAAAGGGGGAGAGCAGGCGATAAAAGAACGGCTGCACCACACACGGGGCAAACAGAGATAAAAGGTCTGCATGGATCCAAACAGATCCCCCCCCACCATGGTCTTTACAAGCGGCTTACTGTAATGGCAGTAAAAGCAGCCGTCCTGCTACGCTTACTGCATTAGGCGCAAAGAAAACTGTTTACCTTCAGCGGAGTTCAAACATGTCTGCTTTTCTAGTTAAACTTCCAAAGGATTATAAACCTTTTGACCTGATCCTAGGAAATTATTGTTGCTATCTTTACGGTTGCCTTGGTCAGATTATGTTTTCTTGTTGATATAATTGGTCAGTATTTTTTCAAATATGCTCATTTTCTCTTTTCTATGTTTGGTGACTAATTATTTTATTGCAAGCTTCCTGCAAAGAAGCTATCTACTTATGTCCGCCCTGCCATCTTTCCTCAGGGCAATTCGCTTCTTGAGAATGTTTGCACACAATCTTTATGGAACTTATTGGCCCTAAGAGGTAAACTTTAAAGGAAGATAATTAGGTCACGGTTGGGTCTGACAGAGATAAAAGCCCTTTTTCCTTTGCTGATGTGTTTGTCCTTAACCTCCTGCACACGAGGCAGATCTCGTCAAAGTGGTACAAAAGGAAAGCAGCGCTGTGCCACGACATGTGTTAAACAGATGAATCGATGTTTGAGTTTGTGTCTCCAGGAAAAAAGTAGCAGCAAAAACAGTCAGGCCCGCAGGGAGTTGGCAGGTCTTGTCCTGGGCTGTTCGCTGTTCAGTGACAGATGTTTCAGTGGAGCAGTGGGTGATTGCTGCAAAACATGGAAAGATTCTGGAATTCCTTCTTTCATTTTGAGTGCAAAATGAAGCTATGTAAACAATTTTCTCCTCTGCTCCTTTAAAAAAACAAACAAACAACAAAAAAAACCAGATAATTTCCATGTTTTTTTTTTTTTTCCAGTTGGAAAAAGTATGAAACAGACAAGATTATCTTTGGCTCAAGGATGTTAACATTTATCACATTTATAACACACTGTTCTTCCAGTTCTATGTTTGCTTGCAAAAGTGCTCATACCTTTTGTTTCCCCCCCGCCCCCCTCTCTTTTTGGTGAATATGTCTGATACTCAGATTGGAAGAAGTGGATCAATTCATGCTGATTTTCAAGTCTTGCCACAGATTCTCAGTAGCATTTACGTCTCGACCGTTCTAACAAATAAATATGATTGGATTTAAATAATCCGATAATTGTTCTGGTTTCAGATTGTTTTCCTGCTGAAGGTGAACTGCCAACCCAGTCTGAAGTCTTTTGCAGACATTAACATGATGCTCCTTGTACATTGTGCAGACAGTGTGATATTAAAATTACCCATAATTTTCCTTTCACTTAAAAAATATCCTTTTGGAGTTAAGATGTCAGAACAATATGGATAAAGGCATCATTTTACAGGACAATAATTCAACCAAGGGTCAGAACTGTTTCCTGTTTCTGTCAAATCTGCTTTTTGTTGCTAAACTCTTAGCAAGCAAATTTGACAAATGTTCAATTCAAAGCCACTTCTCCAGCTTTTCAAACATGCACTTTTCTCCTCAGAATCTGCTTACTGACTGTGCTGCCAGCATCATTCCAGTGTTTATATATTTGTCTTCTTCCAAAGTTTATCCCTTTTCTTCTAAACTCTGGGCACTTGTCTCCACCTCACAGCAAAGCATGACCTTTCCCGGAGCAACCAGACGAATAAAACATTGTGACGCAGACTGAGGGTGTTGAGCCAAAACCCTTCTCTTCAAAGGGTTCTCTGGAAAATGTGCAGAAGACAGAAAATCACTTCCCATTGACTCTTGAACTGGGATTTTCTCCTATACAGATTTTTTTTTTTTTTTTTTTTTTTTTGCTTTAAACGGATCATTTGAGTCCATGAACATGCTTGGCCTCGTTTGTCGTGACGTGGAATCATTTCTGGCAGTAACTGGCCACCTCCACCCCTGAGCCCCACCTCTGCGTTGCTCTTTGTGACTGTAGGAAAAACAAAACAGCTTCTTATGTTCCTGGGTGCGACAGACTGGCGACCTGTCCAGGGTGAACCCCGCCTCTCGCCCGGAACGAAGCTGGAGATAGACACCAGTAATCCTCCTGACCCCAGTAGGGACAAGGGAGAACAGAAAATGGATGGATGGGTGGATGGATGTTCCTGGGTTTGCTGTCCCCCTGTTAGGACAAGCATGAGGCTCAGGTGACGGTGCTTGTTAGAGAAGCTTTTACAACAATCATTTGAGCAACAGGTGGACTTCCAGCGCCTTGTAAAAGTAATCCTTTAAGCAAGTTCAGCTTTTATCAAACTTCATGTATCTTTTGGTGGTTGAGGTTGGAGAGCAACACTAAGTAGTGCTTAGCTGTGAAGTGGAAATAAAAAGTAATTTCAACCTTTTTAGAAATAAAAAAATCTCTGGATTTGTTCTCCTCCCCTTTACTCACATACTCCTAAATAAAGTTTTAGTGAGGCAAATTGTGGATGTATCATGCTGGGGCGTGGCTTTCTGTAAGCAGGGATAGGGAAGTTACTGATAGATTATGAGAGGGTGAATGGAATAAGATCGTTTAGAGTCAAGTTAAAATGCAGACCTGAATCCAACTGAGAAAAACAATTACTACAAATATTCTCCATCAAACCTAACTAAGATTGGGTAAATGGTGAAACGATGGATTGTGTTTCCTTCCATTTCATAATTGTCAACTATCATATGTTGATTTAACTCCTAAAATTTCAACAATTGACAAGATGTTAGGAGAATTTAGTGGCCAAACAGGCGCAGTAACACCACGGTCACCGAACCAGCTGCTGGAAAATAAAGTCGACATCGCTACGAAGCTTGCCAACAGAAGTAAGCACGAAGTGCTCTGAAATTTCCTGGTGGATTTCTGTGTTGACTGTGGACTTCAGGAAACACAGTGGGCCAGCACCAGCAGATGACGTGGAGCTCGAACTCATCACTAATTGAGGAAACGCCACTGGACTTCTCCACTCTCCCTTCGGACTCTGAGAGCTTCATTTCCAAATGAAATTCAAACGTTGCTTTCATCTGAGAGGAGAAATGTGGACCACTGAGCAACAGTTCATTTCTTTCTCTGTTCTCGAAAGGAATTTGCTTGACAATCCTCCCAGTCCTGCAGCTATCCCTACTGCTGGTGCATATTTTCCTACCACTCGCCTTTTCATTTTAAGAACCTTTCTGTGGATATAAATTGCTGTACATTTCAAATTGTCTGAGATGCTTAATTTGGGGTTTTTTATTAGCTGTAACCCACAGTAATCAAAATTACAAAAAATAAAGGCTTTTCTCAGAGTAATGAATCTACATAATAATCGAGTTTCACTGCAAATGTTGGACTTTTGTCACAATATTCTAATTTTTTCTTAGATTTTCTCATCTCTTGACTAATTTTACCACGGTTAGTAAAGCGACTAACCAACCATGGTTGCTTCTGTCAACACGATCATCTAGTTTGTGGTCTGGGTTGTTGAAGGCTTCAGCAATTTTCATCATCTTTTTTTTATTTATTTTTATGTTTTTCTCCAGTGATGAAGCCCCTGACTGTTGAGGACACATATCTCCTCTGCCCCGCCCCAGTCCTTCAGGAGGAGGGGATGTAAGTCCTTGAGCTCATTTAAACAAATGAAGGGGTTCTCATGAAACCTGTTTGTTCCTTTACTAAGGAAAAAAGCAAAGACTGTAAATGACACACGAGATGTTTTTTTTCTGTTCCCTCTCCAGGGCAGCGAATCTGGATGTCAGTATGAACGAGGGCCTCAGTTTTATCTCCAGCTCAGTCACCATTACCACTGTGAAATGTGTGAGTATAGTTCTCTGAAGCAGAAGGAGAATGGTAACATGGTGTGCTTTTAAAAAATAACTTAGAACAATGGGTCTAGATGAAATGTAGGTCCATGCCTAAAGAATCCAGTTGCAAATTAAACCAAGTACTACTTGTGCAGCAATAAAGTCTTGAAATCTGATCTCTGTGAAAGATAAAAACCAAAAGAGCTTCTTCAGTGTGAAGCAGTCTGCCAAAAGCTTTGGCTGTCTTTTAGCACTCGATGTTTTACGACGCTATGTTTGATGATTGTGCCTCCATTACAGTCTGACGGGACCATCCTGGCCATAGCTCTGCTTATCCTCATGCTGCTCCTTGTTCTGGCTCTCCTCTGGTGGTTCTGGCCTCTCTGCTGCACCGTGGTGAGTTACCCGTAAGGCTTCCACGTGTCTCTCATGCAACTTTTCAGGTTGCAGCAGGTTAAATTTTTTTTAACATTTTACATGCGGTTGTAAAAGTGCTTCTATCTCATGAAGATTTTCACATATTGTCATGGAATAATCACAAGCCTTGATGCAGATTATTGGAATTTTATGCGATAGCCCGTGACAAACAAATGTGTTATTGTGAAGTGAAAGGAAAAATCTTCACTTTCTAGATCCACCTTTTGCTGCGACAGCATCTTTTGGGGTAGGTGGACATCTAAAAGGGTGTCATTTTGTAAAATAGCTCAAGTTTGATCAGAATATCAGTTTTGAATTTCTTACCACAGACTCTAAGCTGGACTTCGGTCTGGACGTTGACTGGGTCATTCTAACACATCTAAACCATTTCATTGTGGCTCTGGCTGCATTTTTAGTGTGCTGTTGTCCTGCTTCAAGGCGAATATCAACTCCAGTCAGAAATGTGTTATTGTCTCTAACATATTGTTTACAGTATTGTCCTAAATTCAGCTATATCCAACTCAATAAAAAATTAAAATCAAGTTAATTGCAGGGTTTGTAATGAATTAAATGCAATTATTTGCATTTTAATCAAAAACTCTTATGTTGACAAAATAAGTATTTTCAATTCCTTTTTTTTTTTTTTTGCTGCTGATAGTAATGTGAATCAAGCAACAAAGATATTTGTTGTTCTTGAGATGTTATTTAGGCTATTCAAGCATCAGATTGGTGCATCGTGCTGTTATTGGCCAATCGGCCTTTAATTGTTCCAAGAATCCTTAATCATCCATGTAACTTCTTGGAAAAAATGCTACTTTATAAATGTGGATCCTGTTGTTTGCTGCAACAAGTTTTATATGGGGATTGTGCTTTAGGCTCGGATAGTTTTGGTTACAGGCCAACTCATTTTTCTACCACTTGCACACAACAAAACGTTTTCCAGAGTCACACTTTCATCAAATCATTTTTAGGAGCAAAAATTAACTTGCAGTGGGTCATGAGAAGCAGCTTTGTCATCCATCGCTGTTGAAACCAGAAACCCACAAATACGTAGTTGTCGCCTGGAATGTTTGAACACGCTGAAGTTTTTAATCTGAAAGTATGTGGGGAAGATTGATACCTTTGCAAGGAAAATGCATTCTTTCAGAATATCCAGATATTGTTTGTGAACTTTCAGGTCCTTTTATCAGCCCAAAGACTGATGCTGGCAGGATGTTAATGGTTTTGTCTCTTTGCGAATCCTTGGAGGTGAATTTAGTCTTCAGAAGAGGTGAGGTAATATATGAATCAGCAATTATTGTGCTGTTGATATAATTCATGGTTCCAAGAGGCCACAGGAGGTGACTTGTGAGCTCTCCTCCCTGCTATATATCCACCGAAAGAAGGTAAAATGGGTCCACTCTTAACAGCACAGAATAATTTCAACTTCCAATTAGTACTGTGGAAAGAAGAACACTTTGTGCCCATGACTTTTTTGTAGGATAATGTCTTTTTTTACCATGAGAAAAAGACAATGTACTAGAAGGTTTTTTAAAAAACAACTGTTCTGGATGCAGTCAAATGTAGGGATTACTTGTATACAAAACTTAGATGTTATTTAGAAAGAAGAGAAGTTACCAGCGGTGGAATCAAATACATTCGTTATCACCAGTTGAATGTCAGCCGCTCCTCAAAATTTCCCCCAGAGTCTCCAGTGCTGGAACCTAGAAAGCTGGGAATTGCCAGAGAGAGATGCGAGCTTTTACGGCGTGCCTTTCACTCTGTCCTTGTTCATTTAGCGAGTCTGATCAGCAAGAGAAAGTTTTGGAAAAATGTTGTAAGGTTACCATGGGGAATCCCAGGCTGGTCCAAGATTTCAAGGGGCAGGGATAAAAACCTACAAAAACAAAAAACTTTAGGTATTTAAAAATATGTAAGGTCGCGTTTATTACAGGCCGCATAAAAACTGATCTTTACACAGTAAAAAAAAAATAGAGCCAATTAAATTGTTAGGATCAAATAATTAGGAAAGTATTCAAGTAAAAATAGCAAGTAAGAAATGCTTTAGATTTGTTTCATAAACAAAATTGGTGCATAACAATAACCGCATTTACGACCCGGTTACTCTTCGTTCTTGCTAATCAGTGAGCTCAGGCCAAAGGAATCTGGAGAGCAGGTATTTAGGTTAGCACACTGAACTTGTAAACAGCGGAGACTGAAATAAAAAAAAACAACAACAGTTCCTCGTTGTTGTGTAACTATCTTGTTGCAAACAGGGGACGCATTGCTGTGCGTACTTTTTAAAAACCATTTTGACAAATCTGTTGTTGACCTTCAACTTGTGCTAACATTTTGCTTCTTGTCCCACAGATCATCCACGAACCGCCACCACCACCTATGGAGGAAAGCTCGGTAGGGACAGCCAAATCCACGTCTGTTTCTTACGACCTAACAAAAGAGAAAGACTACTTGTGATTTATGAGTTCGCAAGCTGCCAGTGTTTAAGTTGCATAATTGCCACTTAACTGCTGACATTGTCAACTTAAACCTCAATGACCAGGCCGCATCATTCATCCACGTTCTGGCTCACAACTCCTGTACATCATTTTAATAATTCATTAAATGTTATGCGAGTTACTTAACGCCCTGATGGGAGAAGAGAAAAATTGCTTTACGCTCTATTTGACAGTTTCTGTCTTTTAAATCCCAGCTCCTGGGACTTTGGGCAAATAACATGCAAGTTTTGCAATTTGTCTCGTTGCTTGACATGGATATGAAGAAATTCATCGAATCTGATGACCAAACTCATGTCAAAAATAAATCCCCTATAAAACACCCAAACATAAGTTAATACTGGGGGTGGGGAGGTACACCGTGCTGCATTTAAATTCTCCAAAACATTTGTTCTATATTTGCGACGTTTCTGTGCCATGCGACCGCCTGGCAGATCATGAGTCAGACAAACTGCAAAAAAAAAATAAAAAATGCAAAAACTTCAGAGGTTTTATCAGAGGAGTCAGTGCGAGGGCCCAGAGTTTGAATGAGGAGGGGAAGAAATAAAGAAAGTTTAAATCAAGACACAGACACAATATAAAAACAGATAAATCTGATAAAACGTATTTTTTGTTTTCTTCAGTCATTTTACCACTGACTCGCAGTTTGGTCTATTCCTCCTGGCCAAATTATAGCCTTTTAGCCAGATTTAGCTAATTTGGTGGCGTGCTTAGGGTCACTGTTCATTTGGACAAACCATTTTTGCCAAGAGCTTTAGTTCCCAGCTGAAGTTGAGATGTTGCTTTAGTTTTTTTCCCCTTTTATAATCCATTACTTTCTGTTTCTCAGTTGTGTAAATAAATGATGTATCAAGGAGAGACATTTCTCTTTGCCACCCAACATAATACAATAGACAAGACAACATGCCAATAAAATAAGGCAACCATGTCTCTATTAAAAGCTAAAGTTATGCAGCTTCTCGGCAGTCAGAGCAATAGCTAAAGGGCTTAAGAGCTGGAGCTGGAACAAGCTGAACTCAACACCCTGGACGACGACGATGTTGAGACAGAGAGCAGAAAACTGCAATTAAAGATTAAACTACTATAAGACCTTTTATACATCTTTGTTCAGGTGCCAAGAAATGTGGAAGGAGGAGATGAATGTCAAATAGCTTTATCATTTGTCTGAATAAAGGGTTCCTTTTATGACAACATAGAAAAGAAATGCTAATCGATGTGCATCATCCGCTTCATGTTGCTCTCTTACAGGACGATGAGGACTTTGACACCCCAAAGAAAAAATGGCCAACCGTAGATGCCTCCTACTATGGAGGAAGAGGAGTGGGGGGGATCAAAAGGATGGAGGTAAAATACATCTAAATCTGACGCTGTTCAAAAGGTCTGAGTGAGGACCTGAGAGACAGGGAGTGTCAAACCTAAGAGATGTTGAGTGACAGTGCAGTAAGTCACTGATTAAAGTTTGCCACCAGGTCCGCTGGGGAGAGAAAGGCTCCACGGAAGAAGGAGCGAAGCTGGAGAAAGCCAAGAATGCCAAAGTGAAGATGCCAGAGCAGGAGTACGAGCTGCCGGCCACTCGGGTTCTCAACAACGGCATGCAGAAACCTCCGCCACCACACAAGTGGTACTCACCCATTAAGGTGAGACAGCAGCAGTTTGCAGCAAATTCAACAAACCTTCCCTTGAACTGTTGATGACAAAAAAAACAAAAAAACAAAACCGAATTACTCAGGGTTTCCAAGCCTCGCTTGTCTGAAGTGAGACGAAAGCTTTTCCTCCATTTTTTTCTACTCCGGCAAATAGCTCTCACTCAAAACAACCCTGAAATGCTACAGATCTCACTGCTCACTATAACCAAAGATGAAAGATCTGTGAAGTACTTGCTAAACAAATCTTGCGTTTGTCTCAGCAAACATCTAATTTACTAAAACACTCAGGACTGTTTCATAGCTCTGCAGGGACAAAGCGTCTTTCTCAGCTATGAGCATGTGTTGAGGATAACATACAACATCTGCTGAAAATCACTTCATGCTAGTCAGGATGAGGATAATCAGCTCTTACCGTGCTATCGCACTGAAAAAGCTTCGAGATGCATGAGGGCAATAATGTCTGGTGACGCCTTCCTTGAAGGCCAGCACGGGGTTAATGGAGTGAAGCGTTCCCAGTCAGCGGGGGGATTGATAATAGAAGCCAGAGCGCTGTTGGACTGACCTCTGGGGAGGAGGACTGCAAAGCCAGCAGTTTGGGAGGGAAAACAGCTGTGTTTTCTGCACACATCCCTCAAATATTTACAGTTTTTAAAAGCTATGAGAAGACTATTTGCACCGAATCCGTTTAAAAGCATGTAAGAATTAGTTTTAAATTTCTCCCATAAAAGAAGACTCTGTCTGTTGTGTGTAACATTACAGCTTCCTGTTAAAGTAAAGTTGGTTCTCTGATTGTCTGCAGAGCAAACTCGACGCCCTGTGGGTTCTGCTGAAAAAAGGCTACGACCGAGTGTCTGTAATGAGACCCCATCCAGGAGACAAGGTAAAAAAACTCAATGTGGATCACACGTCTTGGTTCTTGGCCCGACCTGACTTGAGCCTTTAACTAAAGACGATGAGAATTAGGAATGAGTCTGTTGCATCCGAAAACATGTATTTAAAGAGACAGACCAGCTGTCTGCAGTGAAGTGTGAGCTAAAAGGCCTCATGGGAAACCGCTTAGTGAGTTAAGATTCTGAGCACAACATTTGGCTAGAGAGTTCTGCAATGCAAGGCTGTCTGGTGAAGTCATTACAAAGAGGCCAGAGTAATTGCTGCAAGGCCAGCTGCAGTGGGACGCTAACAATGTGATGACGCCAAAAGTTGGCAGCTGAGATGTAAAAAAAAGAAAAAAAAAGAGGGAATTTTGGTTTGCATTAGCCCTTTACCGCAAGAGTTTACATAATGCCTCACATTGGATACGTCAGACGGCGAACTCTGTGAAGAAGCTCAAGGCGGTCTCCGTCTTCAAATCCTTCCCTCTCGTTTCCCAGTTGCACATTTTTACAATCCTTATGTAAATTATCTTGACCTTCTTGCTTTATCTCCAAAGTAAGACATTAAACAGTTTTCGCTATATTAAACAACAACCCGTGGTCACTCACCTTTGTATAGTCTGGGCCTGTTTTGGTCCCATTGTTGTTATTGAGGGTGGCAGACAACTGTGTGGATGGTTCAATTCACCAAAGAACACACAGCTGACTTTACATTAAATAATATCCATGTGAGCGCGACTCGGACCTGAAGAAACATTAGGAGCTGTGTTTCAAACTGAAGTTTTACCTACACCATACCAAGCAGATAGGATGGAAATGTATATTAGGTCCTGCAACAATGGCAGCAAATTGTTTCCATCTGATGTGACTAAGCAGCAAAACATATATGATCACACAGGTGATGTGTGACTGTTTGAAAGGAGCTGAGCATTTTTACTGGGCTCATTTTAAAGGTTTAACAGGTTCTACATGCCATTTTATTGCGTGTTTGAATTTCTCAACAGTATGGCAAACTTTAGCAAATAACAAGGTATCCTTCAAAATTCTCCACGCTACATTTTCACATGTTGTCACGTTGCAAGTTATGACCACAAGTTAATTATCTGCCTGGAATTTTGCGTGATCTATCAGAGAATTTAAATTTGGAAAGTGGAAATCAAAAGTTAGCTTTTGTGATTTTTACAAATATTAGTTTTAGTTTAATCTACTCACTACACAAGTCACTTAAGTAACAGACAGAAGCTGCATTTCCATTAGCCATAAAATTGTACAAATTGAAATGATGAAAATCAATTCACTTAGTGGAAGCGTGCCGATTAAAAGAAAAAACAGAACATTTTTTGGATAAAAAGTTTTCGAGGATGAGGTTAAAATAGAAATAGATGGATTTAAACAAAACTGCAATGGAAACAATTTTTTCACCTCATCTCAGCCATCTAACAGCCGGATGTTACTACTAGGGCGAACCACGAAGAAGAGGACAGGAAGTAGTAGGAGGATGATGGCTTGTTTTTAGTTTTATTTTATTTTATTTTTTGGACAGTGCAGCTGGCTCCACCAGAGCTCTGACAGCATCACACAGTTCATAAAACGTTGCGCGTCAGTCGAACGCCTGCATAAGACACCGACATCTGATGGCTGACCGATGGTGAGCGCCAACGCCGTGGCGGGATTATGGCTGCGTTTCATTTAACTGTTTAAATCCATTGCTGCCATGATTTTTAAAAACGGTTGCGTGGACAGGTTTATTCACGTGAGATATTAATTTCATGTCATTTTTTTATTTAATGGAAACACTGCAATTGTGAAATTGTTTTATTGTAATTTTTTTTACATTAGTGGAATATAGAGAGATTTGCACACATTTGCAATGGAAACACAGCTACATAACAACATGTGACTTACATGTGTGTCTCCTCAACATAAATCCAGCAGATCTTTCCTTTTCTAAGGGAAAATGGACTCCAAACTAGCACTATGTTATTCTGCATCTGTTTTCTTCCTCTTGTTGTCTTGTAGGTTTCTATGTTGTCCTGTTACAGCTCGGTTTTACTAGTTTTGTCATTTCATTGTATTTGAACCCAAAATTAACAATTTGCCCATTCTCTGGGAGCGGTGTTTAGAATCACAACATTCCAAAAAAACAGACTGCTGGTTGTTTAAAAGTTGTCAGCTTCATATGTTTTTATTTTTGTTTTGTTTTTTTTCCCCAAATTTTCAGAGATTTTCCACTTATCTAAATCCTGAGTTTAGTTGCCCAAAAAACGACAGGCAACCATTATGATAAATGCTGCCATTTTCGCAACTCATTAAACTTGCAACGATAAAAAAAAAATAAATGCAGTGAACTTATGCATCACCTACCACCACTCTCCCCAAAACTATTCAGAGCTTATTGGGTTCCCGTGATGCAAAAGCAGCTACCAGTAGCAGCTGAAAGGGGCAAAGACCACCAGGTAGTCTGGCACTGTGGATGCCTGGCTGCAATCCCATCAAATGTAGAACAAAAGCTAATTTTATTTTCAGATTCAACAGGTTTTGGTTAATCCTACTTGAAAGTACAGCTTTACATCAGTCAATGTCCAACATGCCTGTTGAAATCAACGTTTAGAGGACAACGTTTCCGGTTCTTCTCTACAGTCTACCAACAACTCTGTAATTATGCAAACATATGAAGACTTCCTTCCTATGAAAAACTTTAAAGAACAACAGTTGAACCTAATTTCCTTAAGAAGTTAAGAACTTGGTTCTTATTACAGTTAGAAATCTCATGTGAAGCTCTAAACTTTATGATTTAACCAAAATGAGTTCAGTGGTTGGCGGGTGGAAACCTGTTTCTTTTCCTGCTGACGGCCAAAGGAGAACTGAAGTCGGCGCTCTGTATGTTCATTTCCAAGATTTTTGTATAATTTTAGTGGGCTTCATATAAGTTATTATGTTGTCCTATTACAGTTCTGTTTAATTAAATATGGATATATTGATGTGACCCTTTTAAAACACAAATGCAACTTATAACATTCATTAAACATCGACTAATCAAAAAAAAATTTTTGTTAGAATCATCACAATGAAGCAACATTTAAAACAAAATCAAAAAAGGCCATTTTATTCTTATGACCACATTTGCATACGACTAAAAAGATTAATTTGTTATGGCGACATGGAACAAGCTGGTAGTAAGAAAGATTCAACTTTTTGAATTTATTCCCTCAAGATGCTGAATAGTTGAAAACTATTTAGCTGACTTGATTAATGTGTCCTGGTAAAAATGACATAACTACTTTTGACCAAATGCCAATGAGACGGCATGAAGAGAAACTACCAGACCTGATGGAAGCTCTGAATTTCTGTGGGGGCTCTGGATGACAAACTTAGTTGAGATTTTTCTTAAATGTAATAAAAGTACAAGTCATCCAGGTTTTCACGTGTGGTTTATATTTGTATGGACTCGGTAGCAATGGAAGAAAAACGTTGCATTCTGAGGAAGTTGTCTAAATAAAGCATGGGCGTAGAGAACAGAACTGGCCCCTGAGGGACACCATAATGAACATCATCATAAAGGGATACACATGTGTTAAAAATGACTTTTTTACTATTTTAAAATTTAGTTAGAAAGAAAACAACAGACACTACAAAAGCTGTCATATTCAGTCTCCGTCAGGATTTAAATAAAATGTTAAGTTTGTGCTCCTGTGCTTACATGAGCTGACATGTTTTATCCCAGATGTTTTTTTATTTATTTATTTATTTACCTCATTTTAAAGTCAAAACTGGCTGCAGAATCCACCTTCAGCTAAGTAGTTGTATGGTTGCTAATGTCACAGTTCCCCATGGTTAAAATGTGGACTTACACAGAATGAAGAAACCAAGTGAAATATCTATTGCAGGTAAAAAAAAAAAAAAAAAAGTTAACTGCTAATAATGTGTCAACAAAACCTCACTTTAAACATATCTGTAGGTAAAAACATATATCTAAATGTTGTTCAACCCTCCTGCAGTCTTAAGAGGTGGAGTCTTTTGGACCCCATGAGTTTTTTTTACTCCGCGCAGTTCGCATTGACCCCAAGCCCACTTTTGTAAAGTTTTATTTTGTGTGGTTCAGGGAACCGACGGTCTGATGGGACTCGACTGTGACATTTGTGGGAGGGTTGAAAGTTAATTCTGCATTCCTTCTAACGGCCAGTAGAGGGCAAAATCCATGGTTTCCAAAAGACGGGCATTTTATATGGAGCTTTTTCTTTTATTTATTTATTTATTTATTTTAATGAAAGTGCATTTATTTATTCTAATAGAACACTTTCTGTCTTATACTTTTAGGGAAGATGTATGAACTTCACCCGCATAAAATCACAGCCTCCTCGCTACCCCAACTTTAACTACCACCCCTCACCCATCTGCAGCCCCCCCAGCAGAAGTCCTCCTCCACCACAGGGCTCCCTGCCGCCGACTCCTGGCAGCCCTCAGACATTTTCCTTTTCCCCGCTTCCATCACCGCCTTCAACTCCCCCTCCCGTCTCCCCCACTCCCTCGCCACCCCTCACGCCGCCTCCCAAACGAGCTCTTCCTCCGACCGCCATGTACATACCCGCTCCGCCAGCGTCCCCACCCACCCCTCCGCCCTGTGCGCCTCCGGCTGGCCCGCTGCCTCCTCCTCCACAGGGACCTCCCCCCGGGCGAGCACCGCCACCCGCCCGTCCGCCGCCTCGTCCCGGCTTGTAGGTGCTGTGGCATCACGCAACAGAGAGGCAAAACTGAAGAACAGCAGCGATCAGTTCGCAGAATGTTTCCTGTGCTTTGAAGCAAGGACATGAGAGTCTTCTGCCTTGCGGAGAGAGGCCAGGAACACTTCTATCCAGCTATTTGTCTACACTGACTTTTGTACACATCTAGCAGAACAGTGCAATTACTCAGATGCTTGAATTACACTCTACAGTCCATACAAAATGAGTCCATGCAGAGCGACTCCAGAACATTTGTTCAGATGATGCTCAGAGGTGCCACAGAACACCTCATAAGTTTGGATGAATCCTCAGGAGCCTCACGGACTAAAATGCCTTCAGTGTCGGCCCTCGATAAGAAGCTAACCTGTACTGGTCATGACATTAAAATGCATGCTCGTCAGTTGTAATATTTCTGATTAGAGATGAAACTCAGGCTTCAAATGTTTTTCCTTTTTTTTTTTTTTTTTTTTTTGGTTTCCAGCAGATTTACAGGAATCTGAAACTCCTTGACATTTGTTTTAGGTTTCAGCCACTGCATGCAAAGAAAGCTCCTGAGAAGGTTGTGGTTTTACTTTTTATAAGATTTTCATTACTTTTTTTTTATTTTTTATAATGTATATCTAAAGAATTTTCTTTTTTTTAATAGAAAAACTAAACAAAGAAGAAACAGACGATGGTTTGCAAATCATTTTACCTTTGTACCCAGTTGAAAGTAGCACAAGGACAAATACATAATGCAAAACTACATTCTTGTACATTTACCACTAGGTTTCACTATCAAGGTTTGGAAGCTTAAGACAACAGCTGTTGTAATAAAAAAAATGGAATATTTGCTTGATATAGAAATGCTTCAGCAGATCTATTTATTTTTTTGTATGTTTTTCTATTCAAAATATGTCGCATATTGAGTCTTGTCTTCTCCCTTAATACCTTAAATCAATCCATCTATTGTCTCTTCAGCAATATTTCATGATCAGACCAGAATGTGTGCAATCCTGATGAACTCTCCAACTCTTCTATTTTCTTTTTTTAGCAGCAACAGCAACATAGAAAGCTGATATTGTCTCTAGGACCTCACAGTCGAGAGGGACTGAGTGCATTGAAGGACAGAAGACCTCAATTACTCCCTGTGAAAGCATATGCAGGGCATGGCTAACACGTTCCAGATGTCAATATGTTGCATTAATGTCGCATGCTGGAATGAAGTGATCTACCCTGGAAAATATTAGACTCCATTTAATCCCCAGGAAATGTGGACAAACTGCAGGGGGGAAAAAAGGGTAGGCTACTTGTCGTTTTGGGTTTGAAGCTGGGCTTTCTTCTGCTCATCTCTATGCAGCACTGCATTTATGTAGTAGCAATTCATACAACAGGAGCGCCAAACAGTTATTGAGAGCACGTGCTGTGCAGTACAATACAATTGCTGTAGGCTGACATTCCGTGTTAAAGTCATATGTAATATTCAGGCTGTAGCCTGAATAAGTTAAGGTAAATACGATACAACACCACCTGTGTTCATTTACTCGGTTAATTGCTGTGCCGCTTTATCCTCTGGCTGGTGAAGAGGGGCTGCTTCACACAATGAGATTTTTCCATAAAAAATTACCCGTTGTTGAACTGGGACCATTTCTGCTTAGTCTGATGGCTGACATCTACAACTGCCCTGCGGCCGCATGTGACACCATTATAATACTGAGCAAGTACAGCGAAATCTTCCTGAAAACCGTGCTTATCGTCACCAACAGCTTGGCCTTTCACCTGAAAGTCATGCTGAAGCTGAACGCATTCCTCCGGCTGGCGCTGACCGGGGAGCTTCTACCTCCACGGTACCTGGACCGAAGCGGGCGCCCGAGAGAGTCCGCCCGGCTTTCCTCCAACACCATCTGGAACAACAGCGCCTCTCTGGTCTGTGGCGAAGAAAGGAGACCTGTGCTGTGGTTCAAGTCGGTCCATGCGGCGCTGCGTCTCCTGCCAACAATCTACCGCCGTTCATTGTGTGCTTCTGCGACCCTCCTGGGCTTCGTCCACATGACACTGCCGGTCCCCTCAGCTGTGTTCAGATCCCTCTGGCCCTTCGTGTCCACCGTTACAGCTTCTCGGACCTTTACGAGACCACTGGGAACAATAGTTCTAACGCTTGGTGGCTGCAATCTGTGGTCCATCTGAGGTGATTTGGGGTTCATGTAGCTACTTGAATTCTGTATATTTTGTCCAAATAGCTAAGAAAGGGAACAAATGTCAGCTTTTGACATTTGTAAAATCTCTTTGCTGTATTTTGAGTGTTTTTAATTGTAATAAATTAGATCAGAAGCATTTTATAGCCTCAAGCAAGACATTTCTGTAAAATCAAGCCAGCCCAGGTGTGACAACATGAAAGGTGAAAGGTCAGTTCTTCAATCTACATTCATGTGTACCACCATCCCAGACCTCCTTTTCATTTTTTTTAAAAGCTACTTTCTCTTCAGCTATGTTTTTTTTTTTTTTTTTTACTTGGCAGAAGCAGCTAAACATTTAAGCCATACATGGAAAAAGCTGCATGGATTTCAGGAAACTGCATAAAATTTATGGAAGTGGTTTGTTAGACTAGAGGATCAGGGCAGACTGATTTATAAAAGCTCCTCATTGATTATATTGGGTATAGTCCCAAAAATTTATTTTATTTAAATTGATTCAATTCCATGTTTTTTTTTGTTTTGTTTTTTTTTGTTTTGTTTCTTTTTGCAGAACTGCTGCTTCAGGAAAAAAGTTTGCCACACAAACAAATCTCTAATTAATAGTTTTCCATTCTTGACCATAAATCAAATTTTATTTTAGAAACTCTGCAAGTTATTCTTCTCCCAAAAGATCATGAAGGTGTACATATGGTACTAGATACATTTTTATTGTAGCAGAAACAAGGACATGAGTAGTTTTTCAGTTTGTAAAGGCTGGTGAGCCCAGGTGTATTTAGCACCACCAGAGGGAGGACAAATTTCAATCGCTTTGTAATCAGAAAAGTTAACTAAAGTAGTATAAGGTCAGACTACTAAATCAGGTGATACAAGCAGAATATGGCCTTTATTCATTCTACGAGGGCAGATGCGCACAAAAAAACAGTAAGATGGAACACAATTGACTTATACCAGTTATATTTCCAAAGATAATCAGCATATGCTTCAGCTTTGCCATGGATACTAGCATCCATCATGGCTCGGATCATTCAGTTTAACTCTACAAGGACATCTATTCTGAGACCTAAATGTCTCAGAATTTGTCTGTCAAAATCGGTTCATCCACATCGCGTTTCTAAACGTAAAAAGAGGAAAAAAACCCAAAAGGGTTATAAAATTACCTGCAACAATATAATCCAGTTTTCTATCCCCTTTTTTTCCTGGCTCAAGACCCGTTAAGGCTCGACTGTAAAGGTGATATCTTCAAACCTGAAGTTTGCATTTCTTCTTCATTACTTGTTGGAACTGTGCAAGTGTTGTTATTTCCCAGGCATTTGAAGGAAAAACAATAAAAAAAATACCAAGGCTCACAAAGCATGCATGACTTTCTGCATCGGTAAACACAAGATGATGATTGCGCTACGTAAACTGCCTTCATTACAGTCCGAAACATTAAAATCCAGCTTTGCTACAAAACACAGTGGCTGAACATAAAATATACATGTTTTGGTTTGTGATCATCAAAGCCGTTGCGAAGATTTTTGGTTTATATTTGATTCAGTAACATTCAATTTATAAAATAAAGTACCCTGCATAATAACAATGAAACAAAAATCACTTAAAAAGGAGAAAAGAAAGTAACAAATGGTCCCCGTAAGCAATGGCAACTGTCATGGTGGCAGGAGAGCGTCAACTTCAGATAAGCCACCTTTTCATCACTTCATTTAGTCGCAGTTAAAAACAAAAGTTAGTAACAAGATCTCAGTAAGGCAACAGAAAGGAAAATATTATTGTATCCATGCTATTACATAACGAGGATCTGCAACATACAAAAGGAGGGGGGAGAAAAAGACAACATTCTACAGTCCGACTCGCGGTGCTACTCCCACATCCTCAGAAGAAGAAGGAAAAAAAAGCCCAATAAGGGAAACGGACACAAAACAGAGCTGCAGTTATGAAGCAATGACCTATGGCTAGGAATGATTCCAGTCTGTGGTTTACTTCAGTCACGGAGTAAAGCGCTTTAAATCATTAGCTGCCAAGGAAAGTTATCCCAACTAACCTACAAATCATTGCACTAAAAAGAGAAAATGAGCCAGGAAGTTCTTTAAAGTAACCACTCTGAGTCAACGGCTTGAAAGATCAGCTCCCACAGAGACCAATTGGCAACAAAACTTGCTCACAACTTTCTAAACACAACCGTAACCATATGCTCACCGATGACTGACGTCTAAAATCTAAAAAAAAAACCCGACACAATGTGACGAAGATGCCAGCCCAGACAAATCTTCACTGACAGTAATTTGACGAGGATGCCCAAAGAATCCAAGGAATCAAAAATAAAATGAGACAGTGATATTCACAAGGCTCAGCTAAAATGTTGCATAAAAAAAAAATAAAATAAAGAAAGCATAAAAAAAAGTGACAACCGGGGAGACCCAAACAGGATGTAGCTTTCTCTTTTCTATACGGATGCTCCCTTGATGTCGGTGTTTGAATGCGTGTCTGCCAGGTTTCTGTCATCAGGTGATGGAGGGTGGCCGTTACTCTACAGTCACAGACTTGGCCAGGTTTCTTGGACAGTCCACCTGAATTCAAGCAGGAAAATTGAACGGATGAATAACACAGTAGCAAATACAACAGGACTTCACATTGCCTTTAGTTGCTGGTCTTTATAAAAGGATAACAGGCTAAGAAGATGTTCACTGATGACTAAATGCTGCTGGTAAACTATAAAGCACAAGTTAGCTAAATCTGTTGAAGGGGAAAGAGAAAAAAAACAACTTATTTTTATTGGGATTTTATGTGAGAGCTAGTTCAGAACTGTGAAGTTGAAGGAAAATGGTACAATGGCTTTTAAGGTTTTTTTTTTTCTATTTACAAACAAAATCTTTAACAGCTGCATTCAGCCCTTCTGAGTCAGAAGGAAACCACCTTTCGCTGCAGTTCCAGCTGCAAGACTTTTAGGGTTCGTCTCCATCAGCTTTTCACTTTTAGAAACTGAAAATTTTGCCCCTTCTTCAAAAACGTCTGGACTTCGACTGGGCCTCCCTTTGATACAAAGCATGGCTGCACATTTGGCTGAACGTTTAGGCTCCAGGGACCAATGCCCTGCATGTTTTAGATGTTTCCCGTCTGTCACACACCTGACTTGAATAACAGGGTGATTAGCAAGTTTCTGCAGCACTTGATGCGTTGCATGCCGAGTAAGTCATGCAATCTTTTGAGACAGGTGTACTGGAAAAGATACATATTATTTTCTAAATTATGCAAGGAAGTGGTTCCTGAGGACTGAAGTTCAGAGTCGCTGCTCTAAAGGGTTAACCTTCATCCCAGGCTCAATTTCTTTGCTGCCAACAGGTTTTCTTTCAAATCTCCCCTCTGTTTCGCTCCAAACTCCCCTGAAGAAAAGCATAAAGCATGATCGCAGCAAAGGCCACGTATTCATGGGCTTGCAGTTGTAAAGAGTAAAAGCGGTTAAATCTAATGCCTGGCATACTTTTTTTCTTTTTTGTAAAGGAACACGCATCATTTTCAATAACTACCTTGAGTTGGTAAGTCACAATAAAATCCTTTCAGGTTTGTGGCTGTCAGCACTAGAGTTACAGAACTGCTTCAATATATTTTTTATTCAGTTGCAAAACTGTAATTAACAATAATACAACAAATTATGCTTCGGCAAGGTTGTGCGATGACGATGTCGCTCTTCGGTGCTTCAAAAGATGCATCAGTGTTGAGTACTGCAGCGTGACCCATCTATTACGAAAAGACCTTTCCTGAAAAGGTATCTTGCAAGTTTCTATCATTAAATCAGAAACTTGTTTTACTTTTTAAAATCAGTTGGAAACACTCATCTGTATAAATGTTTACAACACAGTGTTTGTTTCTGGTGCTGGAGCTCTGCTATGTTTGCCTACAAAGCAGGGAATATACAAAGAAACTCCTCTGCTGAACAGTTTTTCTGGTGATAACTGAACGTTTCTACCAAAGATAATGACAGCAGGAAGCTTTGGGGATCAGTTTGCGCAGGTACATTTCAAGTCGGTGGTGACTGAAGTCACTTTCTGGGACAGCACTTACGTCGAATCCTCTGAGGACGGCCAGGTGGAAGGACAGCAGCTGCAGAGGGATGACGCTCAGGATGCCCTGCAGGCAGTCGACACAGTGAGGCACTTTGATGGCGCGGGAAGAGTTTTTGATGGTTTCGTGGTCGTCTTTGTCACAGATCAAAATGGGGCGACCCTGGAAATCAAGAGAGGTAGGAAAACAAATCAAAATAAACAAAACAAACAAACAAACAAAAAAAACTGAATATGAGCAACAAAAAGAGACTTCCTCGCTCAGATTACCGTTGTCGTTCTTTTAAAGCTACATGTGCTACATATTACCGCGGAAACTGATGTCATGTTATAACCGCTCCTCCCCTGTATGAACTGAGGTGAAGAATCCGAGGTGTGGCTCAAAAAGGGATTAAATAAGTGACCTCATGGTCACATCAGGCTGAGGAAAGTTGAAAGGCTGAGGAACATTTGATTGTGTGGCAGAGCTGCACAATCACGGTTGTCATTGCAGTATCAGTGGATGCAATATTGCCACTGCAAATAACTATTTGGATGCAATATTGCATGAATATTTTGCATGCAAATAATAGCCTTTTAATGCCATATGATTGGCCTTGAAAAGAGACATCACAATGTTCAGCAATAGTTGAACATCACAATGTTCAGCAATAGTTACATGTTTTCCTGGTTTTGTGCAGCCCTGACATATACAAAGAAAGTGGACGCCGTATTACAAACGTAATTAATTGTACATTTTGTCAGTTTCCAAAGAAGTGTATACACGTATTTAAACCAAGACCACTTTGTTTCACGCAACGGTGCCATTTGTAATATTTTTAGCTTAGATAGCCCTTACCTGACGCGCGACGACTTGTTGAAGGGCGTTCTGGCATTTGATGTAGGTGTGGTCTCTCATGATGATCATGATAACGGGCATGAGTTTGTCTACTAGAGCCAGTGGACCGTGCTTCAGCTCTCCTGCCAGGATACCCTCCGAATGCATGTAGGTAATTTCCTTGATTTTCTGCAGAAGAGACATAGATTAAACAAAGATGAAGCTCAAATTGTTGCAAACGAGGCCCACAAATCTAGCTGAGCACTTCTTCCCAAGGAGAAGACCACATACGACTCAGCAGTCCCATGAAGAGTTTGATACAAGAATTTTTCAAGACTGAATTTTTTCCACATTATAACGCAGACATTAAATCTAGACGGTTCCCCTGACACCGGATTTATTTCTAAACTCCTTCCAAATCGCATGTTCCATAAATTAAACGCAGCATTAAAAGGCTCAAATAAAAATGGGGGAAGAAAATGAAAGAATGTTCTGATAAAGCTTGTAAGAATTAAGTTGAAATTGCTTACCAGCGCTCCTTCCAAGCATGTTGCATAATGGTAGCCTCTGCCCATGATCAGCACGCTCTTCTGCTGGTACAGCTCGGTCGCCAACTTCTGGATCTCATCATCCAAACTGAGGACCTCCTTTATCAGAGCTAACAACAACAACAACAAAAAAGCAAGTTTTTTGTTTTTTTTCTCTCCTGGGAATAGGCTGATTAAGAGAAACGGCACTTTGATAATTATCCACATAATCTGCATAGAAGTACATAATATTTGAGAACAAATATCTACAATCAACAAACATTTTTAAAGTAAAATTTAAGTCTCATCTATGAAATTATTCTTGGTTTATCACCCCATTTAAGGACTGATAAATCTTTAATGTAAATATGTCATTTTAAGGTGATTTTGCCCATGTGTGCAGCTAGAAATACTCCTCTGGACTACACAAGTTCAGTCTGTTGACCATTTATTACAGTCATGTGCTACAATATGCGCTTCAGGTCCAGGAAGCACACAACAAGCCAAAACCCAGTAGTCTGCCTTCCCCTCCTCCTCCTTTTTTTTTTTTTTGTTCCATTCTTGTCTCTTTTAGTTTTCTCATCCAAGCGTCTTAGTTGCTTTAATAAGCAACAGGCTCTGAAAATTCTTTCGTTTCAGTCCTGACAGCTGGGTTTCCAGCCTTTTCTTCCTGCATTTCTTCCCTGCACGGGTTTAGCACTGAACTGTATAGAGTATTTGTGTCCGACTCTACCTGGAAGAATTCTCAGGCCCTGGATTATTTCACGGCGTCTGGGCTGCATGGAAATTCTGTCATCGCACATCAACAGCGCGAACATGATCAGAGCCACAAACTGGCTGGTGTAGGCCTGCAGAGAGAAAAGGGGGAAAGATAACAAAAGACCGCAAAACGTTTTAGATTTGCTCATTATATGTAGTCATCTGAATGATTTTTACTTATTAAGCCGACTACAACAGGATAGTGGAATACCGTTGCCAGATTACTAAGCGCATGGTAGTTTTCTTATTTTCCATCAACATGCTGAACCTGAAGAACTGGGCCTTTTGTGAAGCTCATCGTCTCCCTGTTTTTAATGGGACTGATGGCTAATGTATCCCAGATGGGGAAGGAAAGGAGAAGCGGGGTTCGGCTTCAAACTGCTCATCCTGGAAAACCTGATGAGTTCGTAAAAAAATCAGGTTTAAAATACCACTCTGTTCATTCTAGAAATGCCACAGGCTCAAACCCCTCACACATCCGAGCCTCCAAGTCTGTCGTCATCACCGCCCGCCCTGTGGGCGTGTTTGGAAACTTTCCATGCCTGCTTGTGATATTTAAGAGAAGCCAAGTTGATTCACAAGACCCACTGGGCTAAGAAAAAAAAAGCCAGAATGTAGGACCAAAAAAACAGCAGTAAAACCTGTTTTTTCCCCTGATACCACATTAGCTACAAACCCTCAGAAATCTGATTGTTAATGTCTGCAGTTTGTAACTATATATTCTACATTTCGCTACGTTTTTAGGGTTTTTAAAGCACTGCATGACAACTGTTCTCTTCAGATATAATAAGAAACAACCCTCCTTCTTACTGTAACTTGGAGACAACCCTCCAAGATCCCAATAACTGCTGTTATGTAACTCATAAAGTGGACATCTTCCAAGCTCCGTCATCAGATCGAACAAAAGGATTTGCATCAAAGCCTTTAGTCTTAATTCGGCACTTTTTCCATGAATCTTGAAAAGAACGATTGGGAAAAATAAAAAACAAAAAGTAAAAACTGAGTAAGATATTTCTTGTGGTTCCGATGAGCTGGGTGGTAAAATGTTTGGTGAAGGTGGGTCTATGGCTCAGCTCACACAGCCATAAATGATGGCGTCTCTGAGGTGTGCTCTCGGGTTTTGGAGCAGCAAGAGAATCCCTGAGCCAAGATGAAAATCTGGACCAGGAAAAGACCTGCTTCTCTCTCCCTCTCTTTCCTTTCTGCACACAAACTTGACTGAGGCTTTCAGCTTTTAGTTTTTTGGGTTTTTTTTGCTCTCAGTCCCAGCTGGAAAATCCTTGTGGTTATGAAAGTGAGAAGAGGGAGAGGCATAAATACCAGTGGAACTGAATTCGCATGAGACAAGTTGATAATGCTGAGGTTCTTCAGCCTACTCTGCTGCAGTAGAGACAATGCTAAGCTCCAAAAGGCGGGGATAGATTGGCGACGTCCTGGATTTCAAATAGCAGTGATCGGATTCTGCGAGATGAGCCAGAAAGAGCAATTTGCCAGCTAGATTAAGCTCAGTATTAAAGGGTCAGTTAGCTCACAATGAGAAGGCAGAAGAAGACGGCTGGTTTGTGGCTGTGGAGCAATTTCTTTGTTAATTTGGATGATTTTTTTCACCAGTAATCATCTTCAGTTTTAAAGAAGAGGTCACCAGACGTCCCAGTAGAGTTCATGTAATGCATCACTGATTCTACACCACACACACAACAGCGTACACGAGTTGCTCCATTCATCCCCTGGTTTGTGTCCAAACCCACCTGAAGTGTTTGCTGCAGTAGTTAATTAGTTACACTAATCTGACAACAGTACACGGTTTCCATTGAAGTCAGTAGTTCAATCAGTAGTCACTAGTTAGTAGATTATTAAACTCAACAGATTTATGTTAGTGATGATAAGACAGGAATTAGATTTTTCTAGTATATCTTCCCAAACAGGGACTGGCATCCAGATAGGCTCTAATGGTTATTCTACAGACTTGGCAACTAAACGATTCCAGATTATGCAACAGATTTTAAACTGTAAACTTTGGAGATTTATTAACAAACCTCCACACTGTGTCTGGTGGTATGATAAACCCAGCTGCTTGTCTTTTCTATCACCGCTTTGGTTGTTTTAAGATTGTAAATAACTGCACCGACTGTAGATGCGAGGCAGTTCAGGCCAGTAGCATTTTTTTAATATATCCTGATTTATGAAAACCAACGCATTAGCTTTGCTTGAATGTTATATTCTCTTTTCTTTCCCGTTTTACAAAGTGGTGCCATACTGTGGCTGTTAGAGATTATGTGTGTTTTTAGCCACATAATCACCAAGGAGATGCACAATTAAATGAGACAATAAATCAATGAATAGATCGCTGAAAAATTCATCCTCTCTTCTGAGATCATGGTTACTCCCTTGTATATGTGTTGCATCATATTTATACCCTGGGAAACAAGCAGTCATGGATCTAATCAACTTAAAAAATAAACAATAATTTTATTTATGTATGTATTTATTTTTTACAAGAATTGCTGGTAGTGTCAATTTTAGAATCTGTTATCTTGTGAAAAAAAAAAAATATTCGTAACTATTTTTTACTCCACTTAGAGCTACTCAAATTAAAATTTGGATTTTTCTGTATAAAATATGGATTATTATTATTATTGTTTTTTGCTGACTAATCTTTGACCAACATTTGTGAAAAGCAGTGTCCAAGAATCAAGTCCCAGAAAGTCATGGAGGAACAACCGATTGATTTGGATCCATTTAATACTATGAGCTCTTTCACTCTTTGCCTGTTAAAAACAGTAACACGTCCGTGAAGACGGTGGGAATACAGCCCGGGCGTCCTGCTTTACCTTGGTGCTGGCTACTCCAATCTCTGGACCAGCATTAATGTGAACTCCACAGTCCGTCTCCCTGGAGATGGAGCTCCCCACCGTGTTGGTGACGCCAACAGTCAGAGCGCCTCTCTCCTTACAGTAGCGCAGAGCCAAGAGGCTGTCGGCGGTCTCCCCTGCAGGGTTTGGAGAAATGCCCTGCTTGTTAGGGAACTGATTCGGCCAGAAGCAGGACTGTGAGTTAAGAAAGCTTCATAAGAAAGCCCACAAGGGCCACCATAGAGATGTCACACACTCAGGTAAAAATAAACTCATCAATCCTCCAGAGCACAACGGACAGACGGCTCCTCTACAGGGAGAGCCGAGTACAGATGGGGAATGTGGAGTTAATCAGGTTCAGACAGCACACAGATCCACACCTGACTGGCTGATAAAAAAGCAGACATCGTCTCGGAAGACCGGGGTGTTTCTGTCCAAGAAATCGCTCGCCAGTTCTACCATGACGGGCAGCTCGGTAAGCTCCTCCAGAACCTGGCGGGTCTGAAAAAGGGATGAAAAACAAACAAAACAAGACAGTGTCCTTCTGTTAAAATCAGCCAATCAAACTCAAAGCAGGGGAATGTGGTCAGAGATAAACCTCCAGCCTGCACCCACAAAGCACACAAAGTAATTATGAGTAACAGGTGATCAAAAATTGTGAAAAGGGGGAGAGGGGGGGGGGCAGTACTTACAGCTACTCCAGCATGGTAGCTGGTGCCACAAGCAATAAGGATTAGTCGCCGACATCTTTGGATTTCTTTGATGTGGTCTTTCAGTCCACCCAGTGTAACTAAAAGCCAAATAAGACCAACCATCAGAGGAAACCCTGGCAGGAACTGAAATGACGCATTAAGAACTGTATGCAACAGCTACGCAAATATATCCATGTCCAGTCAGGAAATTAAGATTTATTTCAATATAATGTGATGGAAATAATAATAATAAAAAAAAACAACCTTTGCTGGGTTGCAAAAGTGTTCACATTTCTTAAGCTTTGCAACATTTTATGACATTACACATTTCAGTGTGACCAAAAGTAGTGCATAGTAGTGAAGTGGGTAAAAAAAATACATGGTGCGACAAATATTTCACACCCAAAGAAATCTTAAAAGTGAGGCCTGAATTTGTAGTCAGCCCACTTTATTTTCATACTACTAAATAAAACGTAGCACAACAAATTGTCTTCATCTCATCTCATTAATAAACCAAGTTCACCTTTGAGTAGCTTAAGGGTGTTAATCTGCACAAATCTGACTCTTGTAACCGAGTGGAAATAATAATGGGATTAATACATGACCAGTAGCCATTTAATGAAAGCCACCAGCCATGCAGTGTCTGGTGGAAGAAAGTCCTCTAGTCAGAAGAGATTAAATTCAACTTCTTGACCTACATGCAAAGAACAGTGTGAAACAACAAACAAAAACACTACATAATGTCCTGAACAATCCATTCCCATTGTGAAACATAGTGCTGAGAGCATCATGCTTTGGGAATGCTGATTTCCCAGCCTGGACAGGGAAGCTGGTTAGAGTTGACAAAAGACTGATAGGAGACAATTGTGAAAGAAAATCTGTTTGAAGATGTGAAATATTTGAGAATAGTTCATCTTGTGGTCGAACAACAATGCTAAACATACAGCAAGAGCTACACTGGAGTGATTTGGATCAAAACAGAACGGCGTGCTAAAGTTGTTTGCAAAACAAGTGGACTAAATGTTTGGTCTCTAGACTTGCAAAGCATAGACAAAGGCAGGCTGAGTACAATCAGTGCTGCAGTAAAGTATAATTTTCATCACTTCATAACATCGTCCTGTGTTGTGTTGGCCCATCGTAAAAAAGTCCCAATAAAATTAATCGAGGTTTATAAAAAAAAAAAGTTAATAGCGTGCAAGTACTTTTTCACTTATCTTGATGACTGAAAGTTAAAACATTTAAAATGAGATATATCATCATCAGTGCACCTCACAGAAGGCTAATTTAACCAAATCGCTAACCTGTGTTGTTGTCAAAGTTGATTCTTCCTCTCATGGTATTCACCACAGACTCCGGCTGCTCAAAGATCTCCTTCTGCATGAAGGAGCTGAAGTTGCCTGAGAGATGAGGAAGAGAAAATGGAAAAACATTTACTACACCAGCACAAAAGAAATAAGCTGCGACATCTTTAGGACATAGTTGATCTTATGGAGAAATCACTCTGATATTCTAAGATGATGCCAACACGTTTGCTTTTTGGAACCAACAACCTTGTTTTCGCAGCGTTTCACTAATTGTTCTGGCTTCCTAGAACTGCAGGGAGGTATCTCCTTCTACTGTAACATATGTTCAGAATTAAGAGTAATTATGCAACTTTAAGAAAAAAAAAAAAAAAAAAAAAAAATCGAAAATAAAAACAGAGGCTTAAAGCAGATGTTTTTGTCTCAACAATAACAAACCGTGACAGTCAGAAACTCTGCTGTTTTTTTTTAAACAGCAATGTGGGTCACGCAAAGTAGGTTATTCAGCAGAAAACCTCCAGAGTAGAGACAGAGGAGAGAGAGGCTGAGTAATGACTGGACCATAAAGGAATGTGAAGTGGAACCAACATCAGTTCTGCCACTGCCTCCTGCTGGACTATTTTGGAAAAGCAAGAGGGGAAAAAAAGCAAACAAGGTAGTTTAGCCTGAAATTATTACTGTGGTGAGTTCGCTTAAATTAAGATGAGAACGTACTGCTGCACACTGAACCGGCAGGAACTAGAGATGACAAAGTTCAAGAGGGTTCACCTTTATATTATGCGACTTGTACGTTATTGTTTCAAAACATTTTACAGGTAAAAGCAACAGAGGAGAAGGAAAAAAGTGTGATTTTTTTTTTTTTAGATGATTTGCCCACTTACAGTTGATACTTGTACAGTTTGATGAATGATAAAATTAACTTGTTAAAATTCTAAAAAGAAGAAATATTCACTTACTGGGCTGAATCAAAAAAAAAAAAAGCATATTATATGCACATGAAACTCAGAGTGTAACAGAGTCATGAAATCATTTAATAATGCCTCTTCTGAGGAATGCAGCTAATGCAGAAATGGTTTAACTCTTTGACTGATAACACAGTTCAGCTAAAGGTAAATTGTTAAGGCAGCTGAGCTTCAGCGGCAACAAATATGCTGTACAACAAGGTTTTAGGGGAAATTACAAGGCAGTGTGCAGATGATTTATTTGCAAAGGATCAGTAATGGAAAGATGAGAGAACATACAAAACACAAAAAGTTGACTCTCCACTCACCCTTCATAATCTGCTGTAGCTCCATCTGCAGAGTCTGGATGGCGCGGGCCGGGTAGTCCCCCACCCGGCGCTTTATCCTGTGGATGGACAGCCGGCCTTCCATCACGGCAGCAACATCATCATCCTCCAGGAAGATCACCCGGTTTGTGTGCTCGATTACAGCGCTGGCGATACAAGAGATCAACCAGAATCTAAATTAAACATTTAATTCCAGGTACATTTATTAATTCATTTAAAGGTTTTTTTGGCACTAGTTGCCTTTATTCATTAGTAATGTTCCTGGGAGAAAAGCAGAGAGAGAAGGGGAGGACATCCGCTAACCACAAACTCTAACCAGATTTTCTGGTCTTGTTTAGCATGATACTTTCTCTACCGTGGAGATGGTGTGGGAGTGTTAGTCTTCTACGTAATCAGGGCGCCTTGTTCCACCTGTTTGCTGAGTTCACTACAGCAAATTGTGCCAATTGTGGAGGGGATTTGTTGACCATTTCTCTGACCTCCCTTCTGTGTTCTTGGGGTCTTCATTATGCACTTATTTTTTCACTAACGTTTTCTAAAAGACCTCTGGAGCTTTCAAAGAAAAGCAGGATTAAATTACAAACGTGCACTTACTTTACAAATTAGTTTACTTCTGAGAGCAAAATGTGGCACAAAGTTTTGTTTACGGATTTCAGAGTAAAGGGGGCAGACTACAAATTGCACCACAAATTTTCAGACTTTTACAGATAAATATTGTTTTAGAAGTCCACGTCTTTTTAGTTCCACTACACAATCATTCACAACTGGTGTTGATCTGTCAAATAGAACCCTAATACATTTACATTTGTGGTTCTAATGTGAAAATTTGAAAGGTTTAAGAGGAATACTTTGCAAAGTAATACCAGCAGTAGAAAAGGGAAGACTGCCCTGGGTGAAGCAGCAACACATGTGTTTTCTTACCTTGCGTCAGATGCAAAGTAGTACTCCACGGCTTTCTCATCCAATGGGAACAGGCAAGTGTCCTGGTCTGTCCTCGGCATGGAACTGCAGCTCTTTTTCTCTTTTCCAGCTGTCGAAATAAAACAACTAGGGTTCAGGTTCCAAACCTTCCGATCAAATTTCACTTTTTCAGACTAGAAAGAGACAAGAATACTTACAGGAGCGGTAGAGCACTGGAATATGATCAGTGGACAGCTTGTGATCACTGCGCACTCCCATCAGGAGAGGACTTCCCCTCCTGCACATAAAACACATTACACCTTACGCAAGTGAGAATTTTACAGTATGTAGGTCCCTAACTTAAGCAAAGAAGTAGAGATGTTGTATCGTCATGATTAAAATGGAGAAGTCTTTATTGTCATATTTTCCTTGCGTCAGTACCTTGTGCCAACTGCCTCTCCGGGGTAATGGACACTCTTGAAAACCAGGGCAAAAGCTCCTTCCTGCCAGGTAAAACCCAGGTCAACATGTTAAGGAAAGCATTGCATCTCTAGAACAGATACAATGTTCTAGAATACAAAATATGCGCCTCTGAGACGCATATTTTTAGTAGCTTTCCCATACCAGCTGCTGGATCACACGCTCTACCAGTGTGGCAAAGTTGATGTCATCACTTTCCCGATTGTCATACATGTACTTCACCAGCTTGGCAATGGTCTCAGTGTCTGTCTCCGACTCAAATTCATAGCCTTTGCTCTCCTGTGGAATTAATGTGGGTGGGTGAGTCGTTTTTATAAGACAAATAAAATCATATTGACCTTTGTTTATTTTACAACGACATAAACATCTTCTCACCAGAAACTTCTTCAGGTCCTTGTAGTTGGTAATAATCCCATTGTGAATCACAATAAACTCTGCAAACCGGAGAGAACATTGTAATGTTTGTTAATCCATGACAGCTGCACATAGTTCAAATCAAATAGCCACGCTGTTTAGTTTGGCCTTTATGAAACAACTGACCATTGTTCTTGTCTGATCTTTGTGGATGACTGTTGACTGGGCTGGGAGCGCCGTGCGTCGCCCAGCGGGTGTGAGCGATGCCAAGGTGAACATCAACTTCCACATCCAAGTCAAGATCTTGCTGCTCTAAGGGTCAAACAGGAAAAAAAACGACAACACCTTTAAAATGCAGTTCGCTCTGCGACTGACTGTTTCGGAAAAAGCTTAATCTCAGCTTACTGTGAATCTCCTCATCGAGAGCCTTAACTTTTCCACGCTGCTTGATCAGCTTGATAGTCTTGGCATTTGACTCCCAGTCCTTGCTGTTGCCTCCGTCGATGCCGACACCTGGCAAAAAGAAAAGAAACAAAGTTCGTATTTAAATACCTAATAAAGTACCTTAACAAATTACATCTAGACTCTGTGGTTAAAGACTCCAGAATAACTGCAGCTCAATATCCAAACAGTGTTTGCCACAATAAACAAATTCAATTTGTTCATTATTCTGCTTTGTTGCGCAGACTTTGGTTAAAAACAAAAGCCATACTAGAGCCACTGCCTGGAATCAATATCTAATCATTGTTAAAACTGGCCTAAATGGGGCACTGCGGTGGCGCAAGAGTAAAAGCATGTGACCCATATATGGAGGCTAAAAGTGACCGTCATGAGTCTGAGTCCTTTGCTGCATGTCTTCCCCTCTCACAACCCGCTTTCCTGTCTGACAACTGTCAAATAAAATACCACTAGAGAGAAGAAAAACTTTTTTTATTAAATGGTCTGAATGAACACAGCTGGCTATTACAACAGCATGCCTCCAGAATGAATAAAACAGACCAACATTAAGCCTTTGAAAAGCCCTGAACTTAACTGTACTAAAAATGCAGAACCGCAAAACTAACCACAGAATTTAACTAATCAGCTTGAATCACTTTAAATAAAATATTTTATTTAAGGTGGATAACCATCATAAATAATCTTGTAGAGGGCAACAAAATCCATGTGATCAAGTTGCTGAGACTTATTTAACCAAATATTAATATTAGTATGTTTGAGCTTGCATGTATGTTTGTAAAAATTTTTCCTTAACGAAAACCTCAATAAATTCAAATGTGTGCATCTCGTTCTTATTTTTTAAATTCACTTAAGATGTGTGTTGCATCATCATCCCACCTTGACATACAGAACAATTTAAGTGCGTTATTAAAAGCCATAAATGGATAGCTGAATGAGTACTTCAGTCAATAGAAGTGGCTTTTAAGTCTTGCAGAAAGCTTGAAGCACTGAACATTATGTGTAATCTTCTCTCATATACACACTGTGTATGGTGTACCTCTTATATCCAGAGTGCCCTTGTCTTTTACACACTCCCCAATACACTAGTAGATCTCAGACTGAGTACTTTGACATATGAAAAACAAAAACATTTTAAACAGATTCTGTTCTAAACTAGCAGCCACACCAGACATTATACATTAAACATTCTATTAAATTTGATTGTTTGAAAGTTTCAATCAATGAGACAATTGCCTGAAATGGAAAAACAAAGTTGTGGTTATTATGTCCTTCCACCATCTTTTTTACCTGCCGAGTCGTAGCCTCTGTATTCCAGGCGTCTGAGACCTTTAAGGAGGATCTCAAGGATGTCTCGGCGTGTCCTTGGCACATGGTAGTTGAGATAAGCAAATATTCCTGAAAAACAGGAAAGAAAACAAAGATTAATTAAGAAAAAATGTTTGCTAGGCTAAAATACCTACATCAGGTGGCAGTAACAGTGGTTATTCAGCAGTTGGTACGATGCTTTTAGCTCAGTGATGTACATGTAGAGAGAAATTACAACAAAACAGATCCAATTCATTTTCACAATGTAAATTCAATTCAAATACAATATATTTAACAACAGAGAGGAAACATGTTGGGTACTTTCTCTGACAACCAACATTAATATTTATCAAACAAAAATTGTCAATACATGGTCATTACATTTGGGAAAACTCAGACTGGTAAGTTCTAAAATTGTAATTACACAAATTTTATTGTGTTTTTGGTAAGTACTTGGAGTGAAATATTTGAAATTCAACAATTTTGTCAACGTCAATAGGCATGTGAGTAATCCACAAGAGACCAGTCTTATCGGAGTCTAAAAACAGACATTGCTATTTGTCCTTGTTTGCCTTTACAGAACAGAATGCAGAAGGTGGGTCAGTGGAGGAGGTTTTAAATAGTGGCATCGGGAAAAATCTTAGTCCGAGACATTTTGATTTTAAGCCATTTAGTATCAGAGCAATAGGTTAATAAAGATTTCACCCTGAGACCGTCTACATTTCAGTTCAACAACTACCAGAAGCAAGGACACAACTCATGGCCTGAGGAGACTATGAAATTACTGAGTTTCTCAGCTATGCAGGCACAGATAAATGCAAATCTTGAACTTGTAAAAAAAAAAGCTTGAAAACAGAGACCTCATTCAGTATAGCAAGAGACAGACGGAGGAGGTAAGAGGCAGGGAAAAATACTAAGTGACTCACAGGAACAATATTTGACGAAGCATTGAGGGTGAAAAACGTAAAAGGTTAATCGAGCTAAGTGGTTGCAGGCGTCAATAGAAAAAATAGAAACGAGTTTATCAGGTCCTGCTGGGCTGCTCAAATTGTAAAGACAGTGATGGGACACAGAGGCATGAGCCATCAGTCACAAATGAAAGCGAAGAACAGACTAACAAAGATATTAAATACTTTTCCTACAAACGAGTTATAAACAAAAACATTACATGTATACAAATATGTTTCTCTTTAACATAATGCAGGTGGGAAACACCCGCATTATCCAAACAGAGCTACCGGTTAAGTTTCAGTTTCAGGACAAGAACTATTTTTAGATTAGATATAAACATAAAAGGTATTGTCAATCATTTTGATCAATACATAATGATGATAACAAAATAGCAAGTGGAAAAGTTAGTTCGCGTCATCGCAAGCCCCATTAGCTGTCTGACGTTAGACGGAAGAAATAAGGAATTGTACTTATATTAGGCTTACTCGAGAATACACACACACACACACACACACACACACACACACACACACACAAAGATAGCGTTACTGTCAAAAACGGAGTGAAATACAGCAAAGAAATGAGACTGTTTTATATTTAGCTGACGAGCAGCATCAGTAACACCAGCTCATGTTCGCTAACTGGAGAGAGGTTAGCCACCCAGCTAACAGCTTTCTCACTAAACACACAGTCGATATTGTTTTATTTTTTTTTCCTGCTTTCACGCCCATATAAGTGATTATAGCATAATATCCTAAACGAATGATACACAAATAGAATAAGCACTCACCACACATGACTGCAGCGCTGTTGTGAGATTCAGCTACTCGGGTCTATGGAAGCTGGGGACGCCTGTCAGTTAGCCTCGCCCCTTTTCCGACTCTCCTGAGCTCGAACCGCCTCCTTCAGCCCCGTTTTGATTGGTCGACGCGACTGCTAAGGCCGACCTCCTTCTTCAACAGCAGCATCTAATTGGTCAAGTGTCGTGTCAGTCGGGTTGCGCCTACAAACACGTATATACTAATGACGTGGCATGAGGATGAGAATCGACATCACCAGTAATGGGATGACAGGATTTCCTGCCGGCTTCCAGCGACGGTGAAAAATTAGTAAACTATTAACGCAATTAATTATAACGTGCAAGTTTCTAGACTAACAAAGCGAATGACCTTTAACCCATTCGAATTTAAACCATCGCCACTCAGAGCATTTCTATTTATTTCAGTGATTTTACAAATCCTGTCATTTTTATTTTAAATAGTAGCCATATTTGCAAAGAAGTAGTGTGATTTTATTTTTTACATAGAATTATAAAATGACACATACTTAAAATTTGGCTACATTATATTATCTGTGTCTATGTCATATTTTAGGCCCTCCCACCCTAACATCTACACCCACAAACATACAGCAAAACACTCAAACACAATTATATACACATATGCAACTATTCAACCACACACCTACATTGTACACGCTAATTTTAGTATGATTACCACGACAATATTGAATGGCATGAATATTTTCAGACATTGTATTTGACAATGTCACACCAATGTGTTTTTCCACAATGCTCAACACACTGAAACTAAAGATTAAGCAATCACTACAATTCTAGTGGTTGGTGTTTTGGTTGTTTGTAATGTCCTCCCCTTTCTACAATATAGTAAGTCTTGCACCGCATTAATTTTAGGCCATTTTTATTAAGTAATTTTAAAAAAAGAATTACTAAATAATATTTACAGAAACACTGGGTCATCAGTTCAAAGTCATACAACGAAGTCACCCATAAACACTAAAAAACTGTAATAAAATGTAAAAGTATGTTTCAGCAGGGCTTCAATCCCTCTATGCTGTTGAATTTACAGCAAGCCTTCTATAGGTTACAGCTTGGTGAAGATAAGTTCAGGCTAGCAGGTCTGAGAGAAAGATTAATCACAAGCAGCAAATAGCTGTTCTACCAAATGGATGATTTATCAGAATAACTGACAGTATCAATTATTGCCATCTTTGTACATTTGTAACTGAAGCATGACTACAATAATCATCAGGATTCACTCCCACAGACAAAAGGAAAGTTAAACTAAACCCTGAACATTTAAGTATAAGCCATAGACACCGCAACACTTATTTTAGCAATGTTTATTTATATAGACACAGCATACATTCTGTAAAGATAAAGTATCCCATATGAATTTTCAGCCTACAGGCAGCGTTGACTGCTGACTGATTCAGAAGTCGTGTAACACTATGAAAGAATAAATACAAATTATTTCAACTGTACAATATGTTTCTATGAATTGTGTCCAACGTATCTTTCTATTCCTCAAACCAAAACTATAAAACAAAATGAAAATATTTGGAT
The DNA here is from genome assembly GCF_019740435.1 of Gambusia affinis. Lineage (NCBI taxonomy): Eukaryota > Metazoa > Chordata > Actinopteri > Cyprinodontiformes > Poeciliidae > Gambusia > Gambusia affinis. Next base: position 13,398,709 of record NC_057870.1, read on the forward strand.
CAATATTGAGAATGAGTTCTTGTCATCAGAACAGAGTTGAGTAATTTTATTGCATTTATGGCTTTGACTGAAGGAGGGGGATTGTATAGAGAGGAATGTTGACACGTCTCTGGTTTCAGTAGTTTAAACTTGAGCCGCCTCCTCATCCTCTTTTACCTGTAAGGGAAAAAAATAAATAAATAAATAAATATATAAATATTTAGGCGAAAATTTAGAATAGTTTCTTCATTTACAGCCTTTAATATTTTGTCTCCTGTACTGTATCCATAATAAATCTCAGTAAATGTTTGCTATGAGGTTTCTTTTAACAAAACGTTTGCTCAAATAATACATTATTTGACACACAAGGGATCTGAACAAAATTAGCCTTTTTCCCTGATTATTTATTTAAAAAGGAAAGCCATTATTCCCCTGCTAAAATGTCACCTGGATCTCTGGATCATGATTTTATCCATTTCCATGAATCATCAGATGTTTTCTTTTTTAAAACTTGGTAATAAGGACTTCATTATTAGCGGTCTATTTGCTCAAATCAACAAAGACAGCTCAATACTACAGTCTTGATATTTTTTTAGGGAGAAAAAGTTACACAGAATGTCAAAAAAAAGCATCATTCTTAAAAGACCCACTGGAGTAACTAGATGAGGCACAGTAATTTCAGTAATTTTAACCAAACAGTTGTCAGAAAAAAACCTAATCCAAAATAAAGTAGTACCAAAAACATGCAAACCTCTTCAACTGCTTCAACTTCAGGTATATAAAACTGCAGCATGTTTTGGATTCCATTCTTCAGAGTAACAATGGAACTGGGACAACTGGTACAGGCGCCCTGCAGCTTCAGTTTAACAATGCCATCGTCAAATCCCCGGTACAGAACGTCGCCTCCGTCCTCCTGCACTGTTGGCCTGCAAGGTGAGAGAATCCACATACGTGAGACGGCGACAAACCACAGAAACAGACGGCCCGAAAGCATCTTTAGAACCCACTACCTTATTCGTGTATCCAGCAGCTCTTTGATCATAGCAACTACTTCATCATCGTCCTCTGATGGCGCTGGAAAAGAGCAGAAACTATTATCATTTGCATTTGAAAAAAAAATAAACCAAACAAAACATCTCATCCTACAGGTTGAGCAGACTGAAATCCAGACCTGTGTCTGCGCTTGGCTTGCTGCCTTCATTCACAACTGGAAGCCCAGAAGTATAGAAGTCCATGATAGCCGCATAAACGTCAGGTTTAATTACTTTCCATTCCACTGTTTCATTGGACTAAGCAAAGGAATTGAGAAGGAGAAACCAAGTTATTTAAGGCAAGGATGTTGCATTGTTCTACAATAAATTATTCAAATACAATCAGAAGCTTAAGTAGACCCATCATAAGTACAACTGTTGTATAAATCGGGGCTTTTGATGAGGCGACTTAAAGTTTCACCTCCTCCCAATGCTTATGGTTTGTTATTTTAACCACACATCTTATTTAAAAAGGCTAAGTTACTATAAAAAAAGGGTTAGTTTTCTGGTACTGACCCAAAAGTTAGGCTTAATCTACTGCTTTTTAAAAATTAAAACTAGGTTCTGGCAATTTCAGAAGCATAATGTTAACCGGCTTTACACATTCCTCAACCAGTTTATAATTATATAATTATATACATTAGAATTATAGTGCGTGACATTATTAGCCATGATACGTGTATTTAAAGTTTGGACAAGTGCTCAACGTTGCACTGAAATTCACCTTTGTGATGGTGATAAAATCAGGGCCCAGGAACACACTCTTGACTCCATCGATCCTAAACAACTGTCTGAAGAAAACAAGTATTTGAGAAGTATAAATATATAACACCAGTTCGTATATATATATTTATGCACAAAACTATCATGCAGCCATCCAATATTTTGAAAGAAATTTCTGTTCATGTTCTTTGGAATAAAAACAGTACAATTAAGTCAAACTTAAAGGGAACAGCCAGCTGCAACATCAAGGACGTCTTGAGGTTTATGGAGAAGTCAAAAAAAATCTAAGGGTTTTTTTTCTTTAACTTTTTTCAGAACAGAGGCTATTGGTTCCCACGCTGTCGATATGAGGGGGAGAAAAAAGCACAAGCAGTTTTTTAAAATATAAATCTATCTAGTAAATAAAGTGGAGGCTTTATTCTATCCAGTGTGCTTATAGTACCATTTGTGCTTCAGTAAACAATATTCTGAGGACATTTTATGAAGAAGTTCTAAACCTGGCTAACGGTGAGCAGAATGCATCACGGGGGCCAGCAAAATTCATGGTCCCCTCCTCTAAAACTGTCCGCCCAGGCAGAAACTTCAGACTGTTTGGATTTGGTGTGTCCTGTGTCTGCACAAACATGGTCCTTCCTGAAAAGAGACAAAACACAAAGAGCAGACATGTCGCTTGAGATGTGAAACATTCACAGTGATGCGTCTTTGTGACTGCCTTCTATGTACACATATAAGATTTTCTCACAGTACGCGAGCAGCTGCTACCACACACTAACATTCAAAACAATCCATATTGTAACAGCATCCAGCTTAAATGAACAAGAGAAAAAAAAGAGAAGGAACACAAACCAGGAACCAGCCAGACTGCGTTTTGTGGCCATCTGTTGGAGACTCTAGAGGCTTTTGAGGGCCAATAGATACTACTGCTCTGACAGCCACTGCTGGCCAGTCTGAAATTTTAAATAAACACATTAAAACACACATGTGAGCATATAAACCCTAATTTTAAACATTAATGTATTCCGGAGTGGGAATGTAATAACAGTGAAGGCAGAATTTGAGAATGTGATATCGTAAATTACAACTAACAGACTGAGATCCGGACTCAAGGTTGAAATATAGGGACAAATTCAAATTGATTTTGAAGTTATTAGGTCGAGGCCATAAGTTCTTGAGTCATGTCCACGAATTAAATAAGCTGTGGTCAATTTTCTTTTCTCCTATGTCACCAGATGTTCTCCGTAGACTATGAATAAAGTAATGTTTTTATTATTATTATTATTCTAATGGTGAAACAACCAAGTCTTTCTTTTGGTGTGTCTCGTAGTGGTGTCTGCGTCACTCCATGTTTAACCAGGCAGTTGCCCTCAGCACTTCTTCACATCCCGAAAAAAAAATACATTTAAAAGACAACATGAGCGAGCAGCGCCTGCATCCAGTTCACCAACACACATACTCACGGTCGCAAAAATCTTGCTGAAACACCCAACAACCTCCCGACCTGTGCATAAGTCGCCATGTTTGTGTTCATTAACTAAGGAGGACGGAAGCGGTAGTCCTACTCGGGGGAAGTGACGTATTATTGTTGTGCGTGTGCTAAATCCCTCCCCCAGATACACCCGACAGCTTGGTAACTGAAAGCGCAGTTTTACTGGAGGGTCAAAAATAATACTCAGACAGCGTGAAAATGCCGTGTGGCAAAAATTTCAGACGGAGAAGGGATTCGTCCGACGACGAGGACGAAGATAATGGGACTACACAAGAAGTCAGGTAAGTACTTTAAAGGCAGATTAAAATGCAGTTGAAGCTAACGCTGCTTTGGCTAACATAGCAAGCTGTGCATTAGCAATTACGAACTGTAGTTTATGGATATAAGTGATTTTTAATACGCTGTTTAACTAGTGAGATTGTATTATACATTTTCAGATCGAAAGTAGAAGAGGCAAAAGAGCTACAGAGCTTGAGGAAACGACAGAGCGGAGTCAGGTAATGTGATTTTATCTGAAAAGAAGACTTTAAAACTTTGAGGAACAGTCCAGTCCTTTTTGTCCTCATCTCAAGTAAGATGCTGTGGGGTGGCTCTTGAAGCACTCACTTCAACCACAGTTCATGCCATGTGAATCTCAGTAAAACCTTTGAAGGGGCGTCTTTCTCAAAACTGGAGTTACTTACCTTGGCTTGTGCAGTTTTTTCTTCCACTCACCTTTCCATTATTATTACACTTTATACAGCAGTCTGTGAACAACCAGCTTCTTTGGCCATGATCATTTGTGGCTTATCCTCCTTGCAGAGGGTGCCTCTGACTGTCTGCTGGACAACTGTTATGTTAGCAGTCTTTCTTATAATTGAACGCATAAAATATATCAATTTGTGTCTAATAAATCTGCATTTCAGTTTTGTACTGGTTTATTTATAAACTTTGGGAATATATTGAGGAAAGACTTGCATGTAAAAATGATTATAGATGAGTAACTTTACATTTTTACAATTTTTACAGTATAACTGCCTTATTGGTTGGAGAGAAACTCCCACCAGAAGCTGAAATAGACGTAAGTGATGTCAATAAACCCTTATCTTTGTGTTAATGGGGAGCTTGCTTCAACTTCTGTTTGCTAAACTGAACATTTCCGACAGAATGATCCATTCAAACTGAAGACTGGAGGGGTTGTAGACATGAAGAAAGTGAAAGACAGGAACAGAGACATGTAAGTGAATGGAGGATGGTTCTGTGTATATAAAGTGGTTTGATTTCACAGCTAAGCACGCCATCTGATAAATAATGTGACCGATCCAATTACAGGACAGAAGATGAAACAGACCTGAGCCTTGGCACATCATTCTCAGCGGAAACTAACAGAAGAGATGAGGATGCAGACATGTACGTATGCTTCCTTTGTTTATTAGAATTAATTTATACACATAAATAAATGCTTACATTATTCAGTATTTAAAAAAACCCTCAAAAAAACAAACAGTGGAGCTGTTTAAAACGCAATGAATATTTTTACTTTAATGGCTGATTGGGTCTTATTTTCTAGGATTAAACTTTCAATCAATTTGCAAATCATTTAGAACAGTGGTCCCCAACCACCGGGCCGCGGACCGGTACCGGTCCGTGGACCAATTGGTACCGGGCCGCGCAAGAAATAATTAAATATGTCCGTTCTATGTATTGAGTCTGGAGGAGCTTTTATTTTGAAAATCGTACACCGGATGCCGAGGGTTGAGTCTTGCGCCAGCTCACAACGCCCCCCCCGTTCGTCGATCCTCACAACACACGCAGTCACACACACACACACACACCCCCCCCCCCCCCCCGTCCGAAGGCTTTACGAAGGCTTGGGCCGGTCCGCTGTAATAAAAAGGTTGGGGACCACTGATTTAGAATATCTCTAGATGTCAGTGAATCTGATGAATAGATACCTGAATGCATTTGATTCAGTGAGTCAGATCAGATGTAACCAAAGGGCATTTCTCTGAGGTTCACAAACAATGTGTAGGTATGACATTAAATGTGGCATATCACTGAACAAGCAAGGCATTGGCTTCATGCGTTTTTCTTTCATAGGATGAAATATATCGAGACCGAGTTAAAAAAGAAGAAGGGCTTGGTGGAGGCTGAGGAGCAGAAAGTAAAGGTGAAAAATGCGGAGGACCACCTGTACGAGCTGCCAGAGAGTATCAGGGTCAACTCTGCCAAGAAGACGGAAGAGATGTTGTCCAATCAGATGCTGAGCGGAATCCCTGAAGTTGATCTTGGCATTGAGTACGTTGAGACCATTCGTTAATAATCCTGCTCAGGTTGTGTCAGAGGAAGCCTTTTAAGAACATTTTGCGGTTAGTCACTTCCTTTTAACGCTAAAATTTTCTTGAAATTTCTTTCTCAGTGCAAAGATAAAAAACATCATCCAGACAGAAGAAGCAAAAGCCAAACTCTTGGCAGAACAAAGGAACAAAAAGAAAGACCAGGGCACTTCTTTTGTCCCCACAAACATTGCTGTAAATTACGTCCAACACAACCGCTGTGAGTTCGTTTGCACTTGCTGTGGTGTTAAAAAAAAAAAACCCCAGGCGAATACCTTGTGGAGGAACTGAACGGTTTTATTTATTTCCTCTCAGTTTACCATGAGGATGTGAATGCACCACAGAGGCATCACAGGCACAAAGAAGAACCCAAAGCTAGACCGCTGCGGGTGGGAGATACAGAGAAACCCGGTCCAGAAGGTATGAGACATCGGCCACATCCTGTTAGACCCACTGCTGTGTAGCAGGAAACTGTGATAGTCTAAATGACGCTTTCTCTGTTGATCCATAGCTCCATCACCACCCAACCACCGCAAACGTCCAAACAACGAAAAAGCCACAGATGACTACCACTATGAGAAGTTTAAGAAGATGAATCGAAGATATTAGCATGGAAATACTCAACATGTCGTCTTTCCTAGACTGAGGCATAATGACAGCTCCTGGATTTGGTTACCTATAGAGTAATGATGGCAGTACATTGAGTGTTTTACCTTGTAATTATTGTAAAAAGCATATGTGGTCTGTTAGGCATGTACTGTTCTGTGGTGTCCCATTAAATTAGGCTCTTCACAAATCTTAAAAACAATTTTAATACTGTTTAATAAAAGTGCTCAAATATCAATATCTCAGTTTTCACTTAAAAAAAATATTTGGTTGTTTTTGAAGCAAATAAAACCACAATGTTTGCAGCGTTAGAATTGTAATCTACTTGCTCTGATGCAATATTTGTTTGAACACATTTCCACCCAGTGTCATGGATTTGTATTCATTCATTCTGATTTGGCTGGTTGGATGCACTTCAACAGTCCTTGCTAAACACCATGTACATATTTACAGTGGCTGTGACAATGAAGTGGGGGGAACATCTGTAATGTTAAAGGCAACATTAGAACTGCAATTATGTTTTATTTACTATATCCATTCCTAATTTTTAACTTTCCTTTTAGGTAGTTCTGTGGATTAGACTGTGCCATTTTAAAGAATGAAGCTACTTTTATGCATTGTGTTGTTTGCTAATATTAATAAACATTGGTGCTTGTATTTATTGGTGAAAAATTACATCTGTCAGATGTAAATCTGATGCATTGGATCCCATTTGCTGCACCCAAGTACTTTTAATGTTGGTGTCAGCGGCAGAGTAGATGATCCATTACTGTGCAAATCCTAACAGTTTCATCTTATTTATTTTCTGGTATTCACTTTTAGCATTAAATTTCAGCTTTGACTCTCCCTATGAAAATATACAAGTAAAAAATAAAAACAGAAACAGCATGTTCTTTAATGTGATCCGATTAGTTTTAACAGAGGGAAAAACAAGATTCACAATATAAATCCAGGGATAAACAAATGCATATAGAATATTAAAAATGTGATGCACCAATCAGCTAACTAATAGAATTGCCCACATTTTCCTTGTATCAGATGAACAAAAACATCTTTCCTTTCACAATTTATGCATCAATAATAAAAAAAATTATATACATATAAACAGCTAAGAGGTGTTTATACTTTTGGGCCAGATAGATTCTCTCCAGTTGGGCATATCTGGAGAAGCCCCACTTCAAGGATCTCTGCAATACATTCCATTTAGTTCAGTGTAATTTTCAGTAACGTCTGAAGTAATCGTTTCACATAAAAACTGAACCGATATCAGGAGGAATGTTGGTGTCAAAACTCTCACATTTTTAGATAACTGGACCTCCCAGGTTATTTTGTTCAGTACACTTCATTTCCCTGTAAATAGTAAATTGAATTCCATTAAACAAAACTAAACCCTATTTTCTATTGTTATATTGGTAACATCTAAACCACTAGTGCCCAGATTTAGCAGAAATATCCCTGCTTTCCCCTCATGGTTTCTCCGTGGCAGTCGTCCCGTGTCCGTTGACGTGATGTTGGGCGTTTGCCTCCTGCGACGGCGTCCTATCGGCCTCCTCTCTGTCGTCTTGGGTGGAACTGGAGCTGCTGTCTGGAGAGGCCCAACTGTCCCGCTGGCGGTAGGCCTCGCACAGAGGCAGGTCAGTGCTGTTCCACTGACTGTAGCTTTGCAGCAGAGCAGAAACCCGTATTTGGAGGCAAAGATTCAGCGCAGTGCAGAAAGAGAGGAGCAGACGAGAGCAGCAGGTCAGAATAAACACACCCATACAAATAGCAGAGCAACATGAAAGCACAGAATCATTAGAAGCAAAAGCACAGAAAAAAATAAATAAATATTGAATAGCTTTTGATAGGATTTACAACTTGATTTAAGATGAGCAAAAGGGTGAAATTAGTTGCTATTTAAGACAGCAGTGCAAGGACAGCAAGAAAGTTAGGTCCACACCAACCATGCTCCAGAGATCATTTTTTTGCACTTTTCAAAAAAAGAAAAAAACTAAATAAAAAACAAAGAAACTGCTTCAGCATTTTATCTCCGCTTTATTTCTCAATCATTTTAAGTCCTCTGAACCGCTTACATGGTTACAGACTGATTGGATGGACACTTCAAACGTTGGCGCTTAATTGTCTTTATCAAAACACATCTACATAAAAACACTAGGTTTTAGATCCAACCTAATTGTTTAAGTAAAAACCAGTCTGGGTCCAACAGTACAAATAATTAATCATTTATAGCACAGACTATTTTTCATTTGTTTCAAGAAAAATATTCTTATATTGCTTTAGCTCTTCTAATATCTTTTCCAACTTCATATAAAACTTTGTGTTGCTTCCAACAACTTAATAAGTAGAACAGATTTAATTTAGATTTTTTTTTTTTTTTTTTTTACAATTTAAATTCTTATCTCTGCCATGAAAGTTAAAATGTCTCATAAATCCACTGGATCCGGAGAACAGTTCTAAGTTCGGACAAAAATAAAAACAGCAGTGAATACAGTAGCTTGCAAAGCTATTCATGACCCACACACATTTCAATGTTGCAACCAAAAATAGCACATTTCATTTAAGGTTTTATGTGATAAAGTAGTGAAGTGAATGGAAAATGAGGCATGATACCCCTAAATTAAATAAAGTGCCACCAACTGTCTAACCTGTTTTAGTTCAATCCATCTGCCAAAACAGGAAAAAAAAAAATACCCCAACATTTTTTCTCCAAATGGTAAAACTGTGCGAGCCAGGCAACTAACAAACCGTCGACATTGTGAAATATGGTGTTGGCAGCATTATACTTTGAGGGTGGTTGTCTTCTGCAGGGCTCTAGAAGCTGCTCATAGTTGAAGGGAAGTGGAATGGAGCTAAATAAAGGGCAATGGTTGAAAAAAACATGTTGACCTGCAAAAGACTGTAGGCTCAAGTGGAGGTTCACATTTCAGCAGGACAACAACCCTCAACATAAATGCAATTGTTCAGATCAAAACATGCTAAGACTTTATAATAGCTCTGTCCAACTAACTTCCATGAACCTCCATTAAGAGTTCAGAGTGTCATACCAACAGTTAAATTGAAAGTTGATCCTCAGACGCTGTTTAAAAATGCATGGCATAATGTCCAGATTTTTATTTACAAAATATTATTAAAGTCATGCATAATTTTCCCTCCACTTCTTTTCATTCTGTGTTGCTTTAAGTTGGCTGATCACACAAAATCACAATTAATTAAAAGAGGTTTTTGGTTCCAATGTGACAAAATGTGACAATATTTGCGGAGTATGAATATTTTAGCAAAGCATTTTTGACATCAATCTCTTTGGTTTATAGAAGGTACCACCAGAAGAATGTGTGATGAACATTAAATAGATGTGTGTCACAAACATGCTGGCCAGCAGTCTGAGAACTGGATATGTGGGTCAAGTTGATATGTAGTGTTTGCCCCTTTAAGGTCCTTACTTTGGGGGAAAAAAACAAAACAAAAAAGAAACAACAAAAGGCACTTGATTAACAGTAACATCGTGAAGACACTAGAGAAAATGTAAATATGACCTTTAGCTGAGATGTGTGTGGATGTCGTGGATGATCTGTCTGGATCGATAAATAGAGCTGACAGAGACCCTTTAAACCGGGTTCAAAGCTGAGACAGTACACAATGGGATGACACGGGAGGGGCAGGAGGGGCGGATCTGAGCCTATTTGTACCTGGAGGAGTAATACTCTTCCTCTAGCTCAAAGAGGTCGACAGCGATCTCATCTCGGAGCGAAGTCAGCTTCTTGTCACACTCGTCTTGCAACGCACGGAGCTGCTGGTTCTGCTGACTGATTGCATCGTTCACCGAGGGAAAGTCATTCAGGATCAGGAACTGTTTCAAATCGGACACCAGTTTCATCAGGGACTCGCCGGCACGAACCTGGTGCAGCAAAACAGAATGAAAACTGTTTTAAAAAAACAAAACAAAAAACTACATGGCCAATCCTTTAAGGTTTATTTTCTGGAGACGTTTTCTGTACATGTATTGGTTGTGGATTTGTAAATTCACATCATAACCAATTACTCTGTTTCAGAAAATAACATTTTTACCCGTTTTATTTTTCTTATATGCTTTCTGTGTCAAAAATGTTATTTTTTAAATGTTACACGTAATGAATGTTGCTGTGTTTTCTATGTATAGCCTTTTGGGAAATGAAGTGTTCCTTCAGCCAGCGAACTGGATAAAATTGGTGAATTTCTTTACATTAACTTCTTTTGCATTTACTAGCAACTTATGATAAAGTCCCCTGCAAAGGTATGAACACCACTGGGACTTGTTTTGCACGTTTAATTCTTCTAGTTTATACAGGAAGCAGAATGTTTAGTGTCAATGACGCTTTGTGTCTCACTTACGATGTTTGCAGCTCTGACGTGCATCTCATAGTGGTCTTGCTCTGCTTGAGTGGGTCGCGATACCTGAGTCTCATCCTCTATCTGGACAAAAATAAAAAGAGGAGGTGGAAACTATGAGAGTGATTCTGTGAACTCTGAGCAGATTTTACTGCTGGGGAAAAACATGTTAAGAGTGAGAAACCAGAGAGCTGCCTTTGCAGTTTTGACGATTTCCGTGAAGTTGTCCATGATGGACTTGATGTCGTCTTTGAGCCTCTTGTTGTAGTTCTGCAGCAGAGTCTCCTTGCTCTGAGGGAGCACTCTCTGGTTAGCCATGATGCTCAGCAGGACCAGCTCTGCCTGTTTACGTTCAAACAGAGAAATAACTCAGTCGAACAAATATAGACCGAAAGCATTGAGCCTCGAACAGAAAAGGCGCGTTTTCATTAAACAAAACCACAAGACATTAACACAGCGATTTTGTTTTCTACGATTTAGAACGAATATTTATTTATATGAGAGCCGACCGTAGATATTACTTACTTCTTTAATGCATTCTCAGAAGAAGCATTGTTTCATTGAAAATCCCGTTTGTTGCTCCTCGTCTTCTTCTTGAAACTGTTGGTAAGTCACATCCGGTATGTTTATGCATATTAGCGCCCTCTAGAGGAAAGTCAGGCGAATGCTACCCGTCAGAAAGTGTCTAGTTTGTTTAAAATTAAAGCGTATTATAAGTAAACTGCCTGACGTCATTAAAGTCTTCTTTTAACCAAACAGCCTCAATATTGCTAAAGTATTGAGACACTTTTAAATAATCGAATGCCAAAAGTACCAAAGTTCAATAAATAAATTTGTCAACAAATAATTTTACATGCAATAATATAACTAAATTTGTAACTGTGTATTAAATAAAATCTATAATACTTTAAATATTGCACTGATATACAAGTACACACGTCACAACTATAAATATAAAACATATATACTTCCTTAAACTATTTAAAATAATTTTTTTTACCCTGGAACACTGCAAGGTGTGCAGGTGCAGTGCTGCTTGAGATTTTCCATCCATCCATCCATTTTCTTTACACCGTTTGTCCCTAATGGGGTCGGGAGGGTTGCTGGTTCCTATCTCCAGCTGCGTTCCGGGCGAGAGGCGGGGTTCACCCTGGACAGGTCGCCAGTCTGTCGCAGGGCAACACAAAGACATACAAGACAAACAACCATGCGCACACACACTCACACCTAGGGAGAATTTAGAGAAACCAATTAACCTGACAGTCATGTTTTTGGACTGTGGGAGGAAGCCGGAGAACCCGGAGAGAACCCACGCATGCACAGGGAGAACATGCAAACTCCATGCAGAAAGATCCCCGGCCGGGAATCGAACCCAGGACCTTCTTGCTGTAAGGCAACAGCTCTACCAACTGCGCCACTGTGCAGCCCTGCTTGAGATTTTATGCTACCATTTTCCTTTAGGTGCACAGCCATGTTTTGGTTGGTTTCCAGTGGTGCTATAGATAAACTCAGTGCTTTGAAATGTTCAAAGCTTGGATCATTGTTTTTAAACAATCTTCTCCACATCTCAGGCCTATCTGTTGTGTTCAATGGTCTTCACAATGTTTAGTTACAGACCTTGACTGTAGTTAAATCCAGTTTATTCATACTTAGATTTTTTGGCATGAAGTTGGACTGTCTTTATTGATCAGTTGGCCTTTGGAAGTGAAAACAAACTAATTTTAACTAAAGTGATAGAACATAAATAATTGACAGAAGGCATAAACCATCAAAAGAAAAGCAATGTGTGCAGAATATCATTTACATTCATTTAATATTTTTGTTTATGACATTTTTAAAGGCAGGCTGTGCAGCATAACAGGTATTCTGAGTGCTTTTTTTTTATTGTCCAGGAGGATTTTCTGCTCTTCCTTCAGAGGTTAGGTGTACAGCACTCAAAACTCATTGTACAGCTGACAAAACACATTCTTACAGAACCCTAACTCCGCATCATTTACTTTGTACAATCTTCATGTGTTTAGGCTGGGTGAGACTGTATGGGGAGAACTTCAAACAGAGAAACACAAGTTAACCTTTGGGTTGAAACAGCATGGATTCCCTCTCCATAAAAGTGCCCTGGTGGGAAACAATTAGTGTAAAAGATTGTATAAACTAGAAAAACCACAAAATATTTTCAAACAGAGAAGGATATAAATTAAATGACACGTCATCATTCAGGCACTATTCAAGTTCTCACACAACACTTGTTACAATCCCTGGCAGGAATCACAAAGATTAAGTGCTGAAGACAGTCAAACATTTTCACATCAGTTTTACAGACTTGCATGTGTCAGTTTGTGCACATTTTGGAAGTAAGAGATTTGTTTCATATAGTGTTGCAATATGATGTTATGCACCAAAGACAGTAGTAGTATTTGGTGCTGAAAGCAAGTGCAATCAAATGTGAAAGCAGCTTTATGATGGGCAAAACATGTTTCATGCAGCAGGTGAATCTACACGAATAATATTTTGAAAATGTTTTTTTTTTTGGGGGGGGCCTACAGAAAGATTTTTGTGATCTGCTTCACTGAATTACATCAAGAGATTTTATGTCAAAACATAAAAAAAATGGAAATGTCTGTTTTAATTATTTCCAGCATCCACTTCATTAACAAGTCAAGTAAGATTAAAAAAGCCCTCAAAACAGATATTTAGATGGTTTGAACATTCTCTAATGATGCAATCTGTTTTTAACTACCTGTTAAGCTTCTGTGAAATTATGATGCTGAATAGTTTCCCTCCGACAACCACTGTATGGGGTGCTAACAGATCACAGTTTTACAGTCGATCTCAAATGTGCAGAAAAGAATTTTGCAAAAGCTTCTGCACAAACTCCCTCACAACCTGAGGTAGACAGGAAAAAAATCAAATGGTTGACCCAACATTGTTTTTAGTGTAGATGCACACTGGGATGGAAGGGTCGGGGAAGGAAAACTCGCACTACCTGATCTCATTTTAGCAAGTAGAAGATGAGATCAGTTCAAGGCCTGCAGTCCAGCTGCAGCGCTGGTGACAGCATGCAGTAAAGCCAGTTGCAGTTTGCATAATTAATGGGAGCAAATCTCTGCTACATTGCTATCTCAATGTAGCAATGTTTGCAATGTATATTGCAATGTTGTCAACGTTAGCAATGTAGCAAAAAGTGTTCAGGGCTTTTCTTGCGGTGCTTTGAGGTGAAAGGGTGCAGATACGAACGGGTCTACAGCATTAACTTCTGACCATGACTGTAGCGGTCCGACAGCTGGCGTGCTCAAACCAGGAGCTGCTACCGGCTGCTCAGCTGCGGATCCTTCGAAGTGTCGGGAATATTTGGCCAGAGCTTGAGGGCGGAACGGTTGCTGAGCTACCTGTCCCAGCACTCCTTGATCAGAGGTTAAAGTCTGACCCCCAGCTGCTTGGGGGTATGAGGTCTTCGGGAGCGCAGCCAAGACCTCCTTTCTTTTCCCAAAGGGAGCCTGAGAGAACACATCGAGCTGATGCTGAGCTACAAAAGGGGCACGTGGAAATGGAGCATTGGCAAAAACATCAGCGGAGTCCTCTTGCGAAGTTGGGAAGGGGGCTTTGGAGAAGACATCTGGAGTGACACCTGTCTCTGCTACATTCCAGGAATTATTCTGAGCAAAGGCGCTTGACCTCAATTGACGGAAGGCGGCAGGTGGTTGTGCTGGTGCTGTGTTGAGGGGCACGGATGAATGGGGAGCTACCAGATGTCCATGCTCTTCTTCATCTTCAGAGTCCATCAGTAGAGGTCTAGAGCCACTGCAGTCTTGAACAGCAACAATACTCTCGACTGTTCTTCCCTCCTGCTCCTCTTTAAGTTCAGCCTTCTCCACATCTTCATCACTGGAGTGCTCACAGCCCTCATTATTTGGATCATTTTCTTCAACCTCTTCAGCCTCCTGTCCCTCTTCTAGCATAGTGTAGCCATTACTCTCCACTTCAACCTCTACACAACAAAGACACAAAAGAAGGAAAAAAAGACATTACATATTACAAACACCACCAGAAAGTAGCAAGCCGAACATTTTGTCAACCACACCATCAGCCTTCAGAGTTACTTCACACCTGTGACCAACAAACCCTCTCTACACATCTGTCAATTACGGATCAAAAGGACGGAACGATGACGAACCAGCACAAGACTACAAAATAAACTCTACTATGAGGAACAAGCCACATAGGACAGTCAAGTTTAGCAACTATGCTATCAAAAATCTTGTTTCCACAATTTAGCTGCAGCTGTCGCAATCTAACCCTTCTAAACCATGTCGGGGATAAAGCAGTATTTTGAAATTTTTGTAAGAATTATTTAAAATGTGAGGAGTTTAGATGGAGTTAGCAAATCTGTGGAAACAAGTGAGGAAAATAGTCACAGATAAGCTGAAAATAGGGACAGACAGGTTAGAACAGATTAGTGGAGGGAGGGGAGTCTTACCTCAGAGGTGTTGGCAGAAGGTGTTAGCTGGTAGTTCTCGCAGAGATGTTAGTTGAAGCCATTAAAAATAAAGTATCTGTTTTGTTATTTTTTTACTAGTCAGTGATCTATTTTATAATGCTCCCATTGCTTTCTAATGCAACACATTTGTACTGATCACAGCCCAAGTTACTGAGCTGTGATAAATAACACAGCCCAATGATGCTATTTTTAAAAATTGTTATTATTAAAGACCCCATAAATTTTGGGACCTTTTTTCTGGACCACAATTTACTACACATGTAATATTTTAGTGAAATAAAGTAATTTTTGAAGGAAACAATTTTTACATTTGCAATATTGAAAGAAATCCATACAGCTTGTTTTTATTTTTTTATTTTCTTAAATACACTTATCAAACGTAGATTTGGGTGCAGTCAGGTCTGTTCTTGAGAACAAGTCGTTAGTTATTTCAGGTCCTATTTACTATGAAATTAAAAGGAAATCAAAAAGCATTAATTTTAAAGAATGTGTACTTTGTATTGTTCATAATTTCTATTTTCAGATTTCAATATGTTCAGCAGTTTCTTTCTCCGTTTACAAAACAAAACAAAACAAACAAACAAAAAAAAACAGTCTCTGGAGATTTAGTGGCAGGCTACATTTTTAACATTCTTAAATTGTAGTCAGGGGGCCACACATAATCGCCACAAATTTCCCCTGGACCCCTCTGTTTTAAAGCATTATACGGCACCAGGAAAAGATATCTTAGTATTTTGAAAAAGATTCACTATAAAAACTCATGATACAGCTACCATGTGATGAAAAAAATATCAACAGATTTGTAGCAGCTAATGTAATTATGGCCCAGGACAATAATTTTGCTCATTTTATAGATAATATATTATGGTAGTAACTTGCCAAAAGTATATTACTAATAGTGACTTATTAACCAGGCTGTAGTCCTTTTCAACATGGAGAGTAAATGAACAATACATTATTCAATTCTTTGTTCCTTTTTCATCTAACCCTGAACACACAATCATTTTTCTGAATTCCAGCACACTCCACCAAGTAACGTAACTAAGACATATAGTAATATTCCTACATATAAAATATGAATTTAAAGTACATAAAAATATAGATTAAGATTTATCTATAAGTTCTTAATCTATAAGCATAGATTAAGATTTCTTAAATCTTAAATAAGCTTTTACAAAATTAATAATAGAGAAGAGCGTACTTTATATTACATACCTTTGATGACTGAATATGCCACATGATTATTACAATACCCATTTATGATGTACAAAAACTGCAGAAAGTGTTATTTTTAAGACATGAGGCCTTACTTATGTTTTATTACATTATTGGCTAAAGTGGTTACATTTACAGAGAATATTTTAAATACTACTGATTGGTGATAATAAAAATGATGCCATAACTTCTTAAAATTATTGGTAATGTTATTAGCTTTATTACACTTCCAATAGCTTAGTTTATTATTCAGCATTATCATAATTCCCCGTTTAAGTACTGGTTTCTACGAGGTCAAAGTTTTACAAAAACTGGGAATCAGAAATCTCAAAATTCTGATGAGTGCATGTCTAGGTCTTATAGACATCCATCCATCAAAAATGATTGAATAATACAGTTCCAAAGGGTGTTAATTACCACTGCTAATTCTTAACCACGTGACTTTCAGGGAATGAAAGGAATTAAACTTGATTTCTTAAAGAGATTTATGCATAAACCGTTAACTGTAGCAGTAATAGCAAAACAGAAGGAAATGTGCAGTTCAAGGTTAAATGCAAGGTCAAACTACGCTTAAAAATAAGCTTACAAAGTACAATGCAGTTAAACTTCCTTGACAAAATAAAAGCCATAATTCAAAGTAGAACTTGGTGGAATCTTTACATACAACAACATAAACTGCAATGATTGTCAGCAAATGTAATGCATTTTTTTTGTACAGCTGCCATTCAACTCTCTCTCATTATTTGATCAATAAAAACAGGCAGTCATGAGGAACCCAAGGTGCTCCAGAGACATCAGGAAGAACACTCCGTCATAACATCTCTTATAACGCAACACAACAATCTGCAGTCACTATAACAGTAACATATCAGTGGTACAATGGGAACAAAGTGCTAAAAATATGATCTGGGCAGCCAACTCAGAAACACACCATTTCATGTATTGAGTGCATCAACATCAAAAGCTCTGGCTGAATTATCGACACGAATGGAGGGAAATAAATAACGGAAAATCATTTACGCTTCTAAATACACTGTAATTAATATGTGTTTAATCTAAATAAATTGTTCAACATGTTAAAAGATGGGACCGCTCATATATGTTTTACCAAATCCCTATGAATATTATTCACACTATGAAATGCCTTTAAATAATATACAATAAAACAATCTAAAATCAAAAGGGCGAAAAATAGTGAAATTGAGCAGTAGGATATTTTTGCACTGAAGTTAGTCGTATAAATATGAGTAGGGAAGAAGGAATTGACTAAGAGCATGGTAGGTCATTGTTGTTAAGATGGTTGTCCCACAGAAAACAAACACTTGATGGTATCTACACTAAACCTCCTTCAGTGTTGCGATGATTACTGAAAAAGTCTGCTCACTCATACTGACCCTGAGAGCAGAACGTTACATCGCTAATAGCAGGATTACAAAATCTCATTTCACTTTGGTTCTCGTCTGTTCACATTAGTGTTAGAGGGGTTGGAAAAAATGTAAAAATTCAAATGAAAATGCACCAGTTTGATTAATACACGCGTGATGTTATGAAAAAGACTGATCAGGAGAACATCTTTGTGTCAACCTAGTCAGCCAAAGTTCAAGCATTACATGTTTTAAAAAGACAAAGATCACAACCATTATTGTTGTAGTTTTAGCATTTGTAACACCCTTTGTGTTATTCAGAAAAAGAAATCTGCATTCAACTACTTATACAGTGTATTGGAAAAGCATTTATACCACATTCTGACATGCTAAAACCATAAGTTTCTAGGTATTGTGTTGGGATTTTATGTGATAAACCAGCACAAAATAGTGAACAAACATAAAGGTTCAAGTCAAACCAATCAATTTTTAAAAATGTTTCCAACAATCGAGTCCTTCACAGGATATCCATGACTCAATTTAACAGCTAAGTTACTTCTGATGCCAAGTGCCTCAATTCCTTAGTTATTAAGGAATTTCAAATTTAATTTTAAATTTACTTCAATAATTATACGACTTTGTACTGATGTATAATATAAAATCCAGCTAAAAATACACAATGGGAAAGATGCACATAGGAATAGCAGCATAGGACTGAATGGATATAAATTCCTAAGGCTATATGCTCTGTAATTCTATTGAAGCTGTTTTAACACAATGGGTTAAACTAACTAAAACAAATTCCCTTTTGTATTGCTAAAAAAAACTGGTTCAATGCAGCAGTAAATGATTGAGTGGTTCCTTAATGTCCCATCTTGTTTGATCCAGTCCAAATCTTAAAAAAAAAAAAGACTCCATCACGGTATTCATAAGGTCTACATCATTCTCAATTTCACTTCTTCAACAACCTCTTGACACGCAAGAACGTTCCTGACAGTTCTTTGAAGATTCAACCATGATAACGAACAAAAAACACCAAGGACTTGCGACCAAGCAGTGCACGCTATGACAGTCAATCACCATGGGTGTAAAAACATCAATGAGGGACATTATTGCAAGAATAAGGAAGCATGAAAAAAAAAAAAAAAAAAATGACCATGGTGAAGCCAGGACAGAAGCAGACGATATGCTCAGCCATTAACAGAAAAGGAAAAAAAAAAAAAAAACCAGCGTGGAAATGTCAACGGCCAGCAGAGATGCATGAAACCAGCTTATCACGCTGCTAGAGATGGAGTTGAGGCCAAGGAGGCACATAAACAGAATGGCTCTTCTGAACCAATCCATGCTGGCTTTTCCTCACTTCAAAAGGTTTATACAGTAAGTGCCTGTCTATCCAACACCCTTTTTATGCGTTTCATTTTGTTTTTAGGATTGCATTCTGCCCCTTCGACCTCTCCCACCCCTCTAGAGGTCGATGAGCTGATCCACCAGCAGAAGGGAGCGCGCCAAGTTGGGGATGCTGGACTCTGAACTGCCACTGTTGCTGTGAGTGTGACCACCTGAAAAAATGTGCCAGAAAGAAGGAGAGGAGACAGAGATGGACATGGAGGAGCCAAGGGAGGTTTTGAAAGACAAGCAAAAGAAAGAGTCAATAAAAGGGGATCGTATGAAGAAAATGATGAGTAAGGACATGAGGATGAGGATGGAGGAAAATGATGGCAGAGCAGAAAGGACAAAAAAATGTATGAACAGAGGCAGAGAGAGAAAGAAGCAAAGAATAAGCTGGGGTCATGTTTATACAGCTGCATCATCATAGGTGAGTGTAAGGACTTTCCGCTCTAATATGAAGAGAGTCTCAAGATGAATTATACAGAGTCAATACACCTTTGAATCGGGAAACAAGGGCAGTTTAACATTCAGGATGAAGGAAAGAAAAGAGGTAAGGTGAGAGTTTGATGAGCGGTGGGGTGGGGGCCTTGATGTGACAAACACACCATGATGATCACTATTACAAGTTGGAGTGAGTTAACTAGGGATCAGCTCATTCATCTTTGCGGTCTTACCAGGTGTGAGTGAAATCCTTGAATTTCCTTACAACTTACCTTGATTTGAGTTTTTGGGAATGAGCACAGGAATGGGGTCAAACTCTTCATCATTGCCCTTTTTCCCACCAGACAAGAGGAAAGAGTCTGTGGTGAAGGAAGAACAAGTGAGGCAGAAAAGGAAGGAGGAAATTGTTAATTCAGAGGGGGAAGACAAGCCAGGAAAAAAAGTAGTGTGTATGGAAATAAAAAAAAAAAAAGAGACAGATGATGTAGAAGTCAGTCTTAGAATCAAAGCTTCACAGCTTTGAGAACGTCAAAAAAGAAGCCCAGGTTCCTGAGGTTATTATCCACTCTGTTATCTATGACACATACCTAAGTTAATGCTTTCTTTGCTTTTGAGGTATTTACGTGACCGGCTCACACACCCAGCACACACTCAGTTGCAAAACTAAGGGCTTACCAGCAGCCTGACTGGGTTGCAGATCCTCCAGACAGGATCCGGAGCCACAGCCAGGAGGGCCAGAGGAGAAGGAGGAAGAGAGTGCTGAAACAGGGTGGCTTCCAGCAGAAGAATGAGTTAGCAAATCACAGCCCAGCAGAGATGCCTCCCCAGTGAAAGAATCTGAAGCATAGCCAAAGGACCACAGGAAAGTAAACATGTTAGAATAGCAAAGGAAGATGCAGTATGTTATTAAAGCAAGCTCACATAACAACAAAATAGAGAGCAACACAACAGAAATTAGTTAAAAAAAAAAAAAAATCATGTTCGCTTTGACTAAATATTGAATGCTGATTTTTTTAGATTTGAGGAAACAAGGTATAAATAACTCAAAAGTAAAGATGAACAAATCAGGTTAATTTTTGGTCCTCGTTTTAGTGAGTTTTGCAGATTAAATTGTTCTTTAAGGACAATTCGAAGAACATCATTCAAACATGTTTTAGCCTTCCTGCAGTCATTGATGATTTAATAGCTACATTAGCAGCTGAAGGGATTTGGCATCTTCTATTAGGTCTTAGCATGGTTAGCAAGGCTGGGAATTCCCAAAGAAGCAGTTTGTGTTTATCCCAAGAGAAAACAGGTCCTTAGCTCAACTCTGAATACGTTCCAAAAGGCCATCATCATTTTCTAAAAGTTCAGTCTGCAACAGAAGTAGACTAATCCAAACAATAAAACAGAGTAACTTTGCAGCCTTCCTGTAATCTGCTACATGACCAGTCAGCATTCATCAGCAGAAAAAAAAGCTTCTTCAATTTTGTTTCTTTTAACTTCACTTTTAAGGATCTCCCTCATACTGAAGATAGCAAACCCAGTAACAACTTCCACACTAAAAATGTTGCTGTCAGCAAGACCTATTTGTGTTCAATCCTCAGAAAAAGATTGGTTTTTTTGAGTCTCTGACTCACTGAGACTCACCGATCAGGCTAAATAGGCACATTTTCATCATCAGCCAATATCTCAGTGTATCTCTACTAAAAACAGCATTAAAAAAAATTCTAAGATTCACACTTAAAATTTGATCCATGTCATACTGCCACACTAAAGCACCCATCCTGTCCAAAGCCCAGAGCCAAACATCACTGCTAACAGGATCTGTGACAACATTTCCCAACAACTTCCTAATCTTATATCCTGACTAAAAATCAGCCTTGGATAATTCAATCTCACAAGTTATAGTTATTTTTCATCTGTGGTCCAGAATGCTGACCTGGCATGCTGGCAGCAATACGATCTGGCTGACCTGAATGGCGCTGAGGCTGAGGAGCTTCCAAACCAGGAATCAAGGAATCCACACACACCTCAGCCTTTGCTACACCAACACAGAAAAAAAACATGGTTGTTAGTAATAGACATGAAAACATAAATGTAGTTGGGTACAAACTGATGGCCTTATTTCCTTTGAAACCCATAGTTGAAGCTAAGAACACATTCAAATCTCAGTAGCCTAAGATGTGAAATTTGGAGGAAATGCATGGGGACAGAAGCAGACCATAATTTATTTATTTTTTTGGCAAAAGTACTAAAGGAGCCACAGAAAAGGGTAAAATGTCAGGAAGTAGCAGAGAAAACTCAGTGGACTTCAGTCTCTGTAACACTTTCTAAATGTGTGAGAGACAGAAAATAGGGCCTGGTGAGGGAGCAGAGACAGCTGTAAAGACAGAAAAGGCTACGGCTGGGTGGGGAAATTCCAGTAAGTTCAAAACCAGTTGGAAAGTTAATGCAACATGATATATGTAGGGGCCTGTTACCAGTTATGATGCATATTGGAGTATTAAATATTTTCTATTATAATGTTGCATTGCTTTAGACTGTGTTAAAGTAATGCCAAACTGAAGACATTACACATTTATAGATAACTAAGAGATGACAAGCAATAACATTTTTTTTAATTTTCAACTCTGAGACAAAACTAAAGTTGCAGCAATCTCAAGACATTGCGTACTGTAAGCCACAAAACCCAGTTAGTCCTTTAATTCACTGAAGCATAATCCTATCCTGAAACGTCTCCAGAAAATAACAAAAAAGAAAAACTTACCAAAATTATTGGCAAACTTAAAAATCTTACTGTAAGCAAAGCATTTTCACATTTATGCTTCACTTTTTCAAGTGGATCTCAGTATCTAATTACTTTTCAATTAGTTGTCCAGTATTTTCTGTTTCCCTGGAGTATCGGTATGACAAAAACCCACCTCCCTTTAGCTTCTTCTGTCAAAGCGAGGAGAAGATGGCAATCCATTAAATACATACGAGATGTTCTGAAATCGACTGAGTAATAGCAGTCCTACAAAACATGTTTGTATCTACAGTTGGAACAAAATCTAAACAGCTAAAGTCCAGTGACACCGACTTAGTCCATGGGCATGAGGTGGCTCCGAGATGCTGTTTGAGGGAGTTGGCTGACTGGATCAGGACCCGCTTTATGGGAAGAAACCAGTCTCAGGCAGTTTTATCAAATTCGGATCCAAAACAGCTGGACATTAAAGTACAGTTTGCATAAAGAGAGTTTTTCCTGATTTAACTGAAGCTCTCAGCTGTGCTCATATGACTAAAATAACACTTAATGCAAATAGGAAGCATTTCATTCATGTCTCCATATGTGACAGTCCCGGCGTGGCTCATTTATACTAATCAACAGCACAGCTGAGAACAAACAACCAGCTGGCTCTGTATGGGACGGGTGGATTCTTGGTGAGTAAATTTATTTAAATGTTAGTACCAGTAAGTACAGAGCGCCACAAAATTTGGATTTTCAAAAAGTCTGGATAATATTTAAGACAACCATTAGTCTTAATTGAAAACTTAGTCCGCAGTGGAAACATTAGTGCACAGTAGTAAAAAAAAACTTTTTTTTTTTTTACATGGTCTCTTAATTGATTTAGTTCAACTCAACATTGCAACACAACAGTTAGTAGTGCTGTCCATTCAAATGGCTAAATAATGCTATGCTGAAAAAATGAGGGCACCAAATCTCTCCAAACCTTGTAAGAACATGTTTCTGCACGATTCCATTATATTAAATAATTAAATCCTAGTAATGACACTTTAATACAAGAATCTGCAGTAAAATTTGTTAAGATGGCTTGCCATGTCACATACAATGGTTTTAAATCGAGTGAAACATCTGTTATCAGGACAACACAAACCGAAGTGTGGTGCAATCCATGCACAAAACCACCAATCAGTAGCTGCGGCTCATACTTACAAGTAAAGTGCTATGAGTCAAAATGGGGTGTGGAAGAGACCTTAACACAAGGAATGTGTTGACTCAGGAAATGACACAGCAGATGTGACTTTTTCCTGCCCTGACTATGAGGAAAAAAGACCAAAATGTATCAAAAGGTTTACACAAATCTTTGATTTGTAAAAAATAAAGGTGCTGGAAATTATAATGTGACAATAAAAAAATAAAAAAAATCTATTTTTTGTATATTAACAAGTGCTCCATCAAACTATTCAGAGAATTTCTGCCTCATCTGCAAATGTTAAGACTCTGACTGGTATCTGAGTAAAGGTTAGTGTGAATCTAACAGATGAGTCATGAAGGGTGTGAAAGATTAAACACATCCGCTTTGCAAATTACTTTGAACGGCACTTGCACAAAGTAGTTCAAACATACAAAAAACGATTACTGCCCAAAGGTTAGTCTAAGGAAAGCCTCACATCATCACTTTAACATGACAGTATAATTAACTTTCACTTGTTCTTCGAGGTTCTGGTAAGCCCTCTTCGTGCAGTAAAGCAATCCAATTAACAAAAGGGAATTTGTCCTGCGCGTTGCCATGCAACAGTGAAAGCGCAGAGCTGCATGTCAGATGCCATCTAGCTGTATCTAAGGTGTCTATTCATGGACATGGACAAGAAGCCACTGTGAGACTGTGAGCTACGTCCACATGATAGCACGGTGTGCAAACTTCACTGCTCCTGTTTTGGTGTGGGCAGTTTATGTTAGTTTATCTTGTTAAGTAGAATGATTAGAAGAAAGGAAAACATAATTGGAATTAATTTAATAAGGGGGAAAAAAATGTTGCATTATGTTTTATTTAGGGCTGATATAAAATGACCTGGTAGGATAATTTCAACCACTTTATAATTAGCTCCAGGGAAAGATTTAAAACAGACAGAGAAGCTAATAATGCTAATTCCACAGCTAATACATATGCTGTCATTCTAATGGAATAAGAGCAGCAGAATATTTTTCTTTAACAGGGAGTGGTGCATTAAGTCATTATTTACCTCCAAGGAAAATACATAAATATACATAAAATGGACATTACAGGCAAGGAGGCTCCTGCTAATAAAAACAACCAAATCTGCTAATTTGTCAAATCATGCAGAACTTAAAATAAAGCTTCAGAGCTCCTAATAGAGTCCATCTCCTAAAAAATATTCAACTAAGATTGTTTTGCCACCAAAGCTCGTCAAGAAATGGCAGCGAGGAGGCTTAAGTGTTTCGGCAAATACAATGAAGTGGAAACTTTTGCTGGAATGTTATGAAGAACCAGGATTGGCCATCGTCTTCTCTAATTAAGCTCCATGCAGAACGTTTTAAGAGTCTCACAACTTTGCATAAACAATGCCATAAATAAAAAGTGGAATCCAAACATACTCTAAGAGCACCTTTATATAATTGGTGTATACATCACCAATTTGGTGATGGATACAGGTGTCACAGTGAACACAGTGTCACAAGGCAAAGGTGATCACCAAGTAACTCAGGGTTTATAATATTGAGATCTGGGTCAATTCCAAGGAAGGCCCCAAGCTTTGATTCCACTAAAAACCTGTTCAGTTTTCAAAAATGTGGTGCATTTCTAGATAATTTGAAGTCTACATATCAATTCATTTTGAATAAAAAAACAACAGTCCAACATTGGAGTAACAGTAAAGTCTGTAAAAAACAATGTTTCTGGCATTCTTAAAACTTTACACCACACTGTACAATATTTACATCCAAAAGTCGGAAGGAATCAAAGATTTGACACTTTCTGATTTTGCCTTTAGAAACAAGAAACCAAACAGTACAGTGAGCAGAACTAGAGTCTTATATTAAAAAATAAAACTGTGGGAGAACAAATGACTGAAAGTCGCAACTAAATGAGTATGTATCCAACTGTCATAAAAAAACACAAAGCATATGAGCAACAAAAATGCTACACATCACCTCTGGCAAAACCACTTAATACTGCTGGAGATACAGACCCATTCACAGTAAAATCTCAAAGAAAACATTTGGGTAACATAATAAAGTAATTGGACAGCTTAGAGAAGAATACCGTTACGTGTTACCTGGAAAAGCCCCGAGCTCTGGAATGAGACTTTCACTGGAGGTGAGGTCTATTTCACCAGGCTGAGCAGCTGTGCAGAAACAATACAGTGTTTAAGATCAATGACAACCAGTGGATGTACATGCTGCAGTACAAAACGTACACTCAGATAGCTTTGCAAAGTCTTTGTTGAGCAGTTCCTCTGCAGTTAGCTTGGAGAAGTTATCATCTCCAAAGGGGTTCCAGCCAGGCTGAGCATTTGGTGCAGCGAGCGCTGATGGAGCGTCACCACCTGGATGATACACATTCTGCTGGGACGAACAGGGGGAGCCAGAAGGAGTAGTGCTGGCTGATCTGGAACACAAACATGTTTAAATACATGAGGCCAAACAGGCAAAGTGAAACTGAATAGAAGGTGTAGAGTGTTTGTGTGTGCCACTCACTAAGTGAGCTTAAAGACTGAATTAACTGGTGCTACTGAAGCCCAATTCTGTAAAAAGGAACATTTATCTTACTGTTGCGTTCTGCCGTATGAATGAACTCCCTCTGGCCTCCCAGACTCGCTCTACGCTATGAAAAGAACTCTTTCTTCCTGGATTGCTGAAAAGAGTTTATTCTGCTTACTTGGACTTGTTGAGGCTGGCCTCAGCTGCGGCTGCCTGGAGCAGCTGGGTGGATTTGCTGACTGGGACTCCAAAGATGGTACTGTGGGTGACATCGCTCAGGATTCGTCTGTGGCCGCTTTTTGGGGCCATCTTTGGTGATGAAGGAGGTGTCAAAGAGCCAGCTTTGTGCATCTCTCTGCCTGGAGTCTGCAATGAGAAGCAAATGACACAGAAGGTCAGGTTCAAAAAGGCAACACAAACACAAAATTTTTCATCGACTTGGAAAGCAAAACAGAATCTAACCCCAAACATAAAACAAGGCTAGAGGAAAAATAAGGCAAGTATTATTGGAGGAAAAAAAAAAAATCTAATCAAAGAAACCATGCTGTGAAATTAAATCACTTCTGGGGAGAAGAAGTAGTTGCTTACTTTCAGTTAATTAAATGAATAAATAAAGACCAAAAAAGCCACGTGTCGGAAAATAATTCTGTTTTTCAAACTTTTGTACGTTTTACTTTCATTTGTTTTTCTTCCAATTTATTGTCACTGCACTAATTTTTTTGCTCAGTTTTTCAGCTGTAAATGCATTACAAAAAAACTTTTCAGAAAAAACAATGCACATTTATGAATTGAAAAACAAGGTGTAATGTAAAAAATTAATTGGAATGTTAATTAATTAATAAAAAATAAGAGAAAAAAGTTAACTGAAAGTAAACTCAGGAGAACTTATGATTTATAGACAATCCATGATGAGAAAAACGCTAGAAAAGAAAGCATACAATTTCTCTGCGACTTAAACATTTCTGTACATTCACTGCCCAAGACGAGGAAGAAAACAGAAAAAAAATATATCGTGATGTGATTCGTTAAGAGATGACCTCATAATAATAATAATCAGCCCCGACCCGAAGAGCTGCAAACAGCAGCAGGAGTTCGATGTTACCACAACCTCTGGGGCAGCTGTAGGAGCAATGACTGCAGACTCAGGAATGGGAGCAAGATGAGTTGCGGCTGGTTCGTGGACTACATGCTGCTGCTGAAGTTGCAGAGCGGAAACTGGGGAAACGGGTTTAGCTTTGGACTGCAGCAGAGCAGATGCATGGGAGGGTGTTTGGTGTTGGTGCTGCAGGTTCTGTGGTCGATTGGAATAACCACACAACCAATTATGAGAAAGGCGTACTGTCATACCATTGGTTATTACTTGTGAAAAAACAAAGGGAAATTCCAGTTTTACATCGTGGAAGGTTATTAATAACTAACCAACATCACACTGAAATATAAATAGACCACTCCGTTTCCATGGGTTTAAATATTAAGTGTAATTAAAACCAGTTTTATTCGAGCCATGATGCCATAACTGGTAGAACTAATTTTAATCACCAATTACTTTGAGTGATCCTCTCTGTATAACATCATTAATTTAAAATTATGAAGGCTTACACTATTTGTTTTCGACATTCACTTATTCCGTGCGGCTGCACAATATGAGTAAAATGTCATAAATGTTACAATAGTGATATGAGTTGGGATAAGCATATAAATACTAAACTATGCCAATGTCTTTCTAATTAGGGTTCCTGCAAATACGGACAAAGCAAATTCCAGCTACTGGAAAACAATGCATCTTTGATTTCCATTTTACCAAAGAGGTTTTTGAATAAGCTGTATTTCTCTATATTTATGTTTGGCAATGAAACATCTTATTTCCCTTGTGAAACATTTTCTGCTGCAATGAACTACAAGCATTACCAAAGGTACCACTGTCATGGTAACATTTAATTAGCTACCACTTATTTCAGTTCAAACAGCTCTTTGCAATTCTAATATTGCACATATTGATATTGTGATAACACTTTATTTTAGCTGGTAATGACTTATATATTATATAATATGTCATATTTACACAGTTGTGATTAAAAGTTGTTCCAGGGGATACGATCCAGTCAAACTGAATTTTCATTCAGGCAGTGGGAGGATTCCTACCTGCTGATTATTTTTAGGGATTAGGAAGGGAGAGGCCTGCTGTGTCTTCATGAGGCCCTGCTGATGTGTTGGAGGCTGTGGCTGCTTGTTGCTCGTCTGCGTTAGTTGATGAGAAGCCTGTACAGCTGGAGCTTGCTGTGCAGGTTGAACAGCAGCTGCGGCTGCAGCATTGATTCCTACCGCTTGTATGGACAAAAATAATAATGATAATAATGTAAAAACAAAACAACTAGATCATTCATCTTGACTTGAGACATTTTGCACAACTACTTAAACTTCCTTTGTGTGTTTATTAGCAGGCTGTGCCCCAAAGAGACTCTTTATATTTTTCTCAATGTTGAAAAAACTGATGACAAAAAGAGCTGCTTTAAGTAAGAATACAATTGTCTAAATTTAATATCTTTAATACATCAGATCCAACAAAGTCAGATGCATTTTGAACTAACACTATTAAACAGTAGTCTAACCAACAATACAACAAAGCAGATTATACCAAAAGCAGGCGGTGTTCCTGTCGCCACATTAGGCCTCTTGCGTGGGGTGAGAGCTGGTTGGATGGGAAGAATGCCTGATAAAGGCTGCGACTGTGGCTGGCCAGCTTTGGGTCGCTGTCGAGGTGCAATAGAGGTTTCTGTAGTTGGAACTGGGTCGGTTAGCCTAGAAGAAAAAAAAAAAAAGGGGAAACAGAGAGAAAATTCCTTATTCCTTGTCTTTTTTCTCAGCTGCGTGGTGTTGAATAGAACACCTTGTGATATGCTTCACGATACATGTCGAACAAAAACATAATGAGCTCAACTCTCGCCTTACAGAAAAGTAGAAGGGATGTGCTGCAAATCTTTTCAGTTTTAGTTGTAACTAAACTTATACAGAAATAATCACACTGTACAGCTTTCAAATAAAAGTATTTGCAAAAGCCTGTCAGTGTGCTGCTCACAGACACAGCTGAGTGTGTCGACTGTATCACCACAGCTCAACAAAAGCTGAAATAGAAACATATTAATCAATGACAAGTGGATCACATCTGTTGTGAGAATTCAAGGAAGGAAGACACACGTTAGAAAAAAAAGTACATAGAGCTCCTAAAGGTTCACCATAATAATTCAAAGTATTTTATTTTGTCTCCCACTCACCTGGCTTTGGTTTGACTCTTTTTGGCCACTGCTTCACTGGCTCGGATAGGCTCAGGAAGTTTTGAAGGAATTGGGGAATTCTATAAAAGAAAGACAATAAAATACAATTAAAGTCAATATCACTACCAGAAAATAACAACTGCGTTATGATATGTCTGTGTGTTATTTATTGTTACTGGCCAGGCTCAATCAATACTGTTCATAATTTGTGCTTAATAAAAATTATTAGAGAAAAATAAGCAAAGTTATAAAGCGATTTATCTTTCACTTCATACTTCTGTCATGCTGACTTACGTGCAGATTTGGGACAGGACACTCCTGCCGGGCCAGTTTGAAGGCAAAGTAGGACACTTGGTAAATATCTGGTCTCTTGTCAGGATCGGGTTCCAGCATGTATCCTGAGATGTTCACAAACAGGGTACACTAACTTTCAGTAAAGCACATGAACATTCTGGCTAATACACGTTTGAAGAGTTTAGGACATAATTTATCAGGGTGAAACATGAGGTTACTTACTGATGAGACAATGCATTTCCTGGGAGTAACGAGAATTGTCTGGGATAGTGAAGGTACCATCACAGATAGCCACTTGGCTCTCACCAAAAGGAAGCGTAAAGAAGCAGAGCTTATAGAGCAGACAACCCAAAGCCTAAAAAATAAGACATTTTACTAGAAAGGCAGCAACATTCAACCTAATACATGAATCGGAAGCTTTTCCCTTGATTTTATCAGCAAAAACCTTTTGTCCCTTATTTATTTAATGCATAAAAACTAATAACTCCTCCAACTTGGGGTCTTTAACAGCATCAACCGATAACAAAAAATCTGTGAAAGTATGGGAATGTTTAGTTTGAAGGTTTGTTGAGGACAATTTTTCATTAATTAGTTTTCTGTTTAATTAATTCATAACCTCTGTCTCAATCAAAAAAGTTAAAACATTTTTTCTTTTATTTTTATGTATTAAAGTTTTTACAATAATAAAGAAGAAATTGTCAACATTGTTAGGACCGTGCTAAGAAAAAAACCCCGAATATTAATATTGGCCAGACATATTTTCATGGTGTCTACTGAAAAGAAAAACAAACTTGCAGTTAATTTCCTTAATAATAATAATAATAATAATAATAATAATAATAATAATAATAATAATTTAAAAAATACTAAATTCTTACCCAAATATCTGCTTTTGTTGTGATGACTTTTCCACCATAAAGGTTGACCATCTCTGGAGCACGGTATGACAGGGTGGTGTATCTAAGGGGGAAGAAAACACAAAAACTAGCTTTTGGACGCCGGTAAAGCAGACAGAAGGTATTTATTGAACTTGGAAAGATAGATACTTTTTAATTTCCTCTTCTATGACTGCAACCCCTTCAGTCTGTGGGTTTTGGAAATGATTTGTGGCACTTCCAAAATCACAGAGCACATAGTGCCCCTGATCATGCAGGAGAATATTTTCCACCTACATGTGGAAAAAAAAAAAAAAAGACAATGAAATGATTTTAAAAATGTGAAATGTGATAAAGAACTTTAAGCAAAAAGTGCAGCTAACAAACAGATAGCGGCAAGTAGCAAAGGCATATAAACAAATTAGTCAAGCTTGCCTTGAGGTCTCGATGGATGATGGGAGTTTTGCACTGATGAAGCCGAGCGACGGCCTCACATGTGTCACAAAAGATCCTCAACACCTCAGCTTCACTGAAGCCGGTCTGTAATCGTTGGTTCATCAGGTTAACCACCTGCCCACCTACAAAAGAAACAGGCCAATAAGAGCTTTGCTACATAAATTGAAATAACACACATTACCTTTCTGGTCATTATAAATACACATCTTATGAAATAGCTTACATTTCTCACTTTGTCACATCTTTGAAGTTTATAATAACTTTTTGTTCAAATGTAGGGGCAAAACTTTGTTCTACAACTTCTGCTACAGATAGTAATTTTTTATTGAATAAATAAAAAAGAAAACTCTAAACTCTGATCCTCTGTGTTTTAAAAACCACATGTAAATATCTAAATTGCTTTATGAAAAACAGCACAGTTAAGCACTGAATGAATAAACAGCTCTACTGACATGGCTCATATCAGATACCATGAGCCCCTGAAGGAAATTGACCTTGCAGTTAAACAGAAGCAGAAAGTGATGCAGGTTGGGCAGATTTACCTCGGCAGAAGTCCATTAGGATCAAGACTTCCCACACGTCTCCAGCTCCCACAGCTGCTATACTGGAGTCCAGGAAACCAACTATGTTTTTGTTGCCTACCAAGTCTCTCTGTGTGTAAAAAAAACCCACATGCACACAAAAAAACAAAAATGACACATATACTTTTAATAGCTTTTATAATTTGCACCTAAATAGCTCATCTAGCTGTCCTAAAACCAGAAATAATCCTGATAACCATCCACCGTTAGTCATGCTGGGTGTGGCTGCAGAAACTGCATATTTTTCCCCAAGCAGCAAAGACCTCAAAGTTTGGTATTGGAGAAACAGATAAGCTTAGAAATCAAAGGTTTGGTGTGCATTTTGTGTACTGAGCAATTCAGATGTAGGGTGCTCCTCCAATAACATCTATGCAACAACTGTAAACTGTTTCAAATACTCGCTGGAGCCAAATCCTGAATGCATGTTTTTACTCACCATAATTTGTATCTCAAGTTTGCAGATCCTGAGATCATGTTCATTGTTGACATACATTCTTTTCAGAGCACAACGTTGCCCTTGGTGAGTTCGCACCAAAAACACAATCGCAAAACCTCCTGCAAATAAGAAAAGGAAGAAGATTCAAATGCAATCGACGTCTTTGGTTTTCATGTTAGTCATGATGCAAATTTATGCAACTATCTTACCTGCAAAGCAGGTAAGATAGTTGATTCAGAGACACATTTGTGTCCATGGCTTGTTGACTCTCACTGATCAAAAACAGTTGAAGACTAGTGCACAAAACGTTCCACATCTGATTTATGAATACCGGTAAATTCCAGTGTAGCAACTAACATTTGCTGATATATGCTGCTGCTGGAAACAATCGTAAGTTAAAAGCCAAAGAAATATTTGATCAATGTGTGATTGGCCTCACATAGTTAAAAAAAAACAACAACAAAAAAACAAAAAAAAAACCCTAAAATGTAGCCTCTCACAATATTAGTCTGTAACAAACCTGCAAGTAAAGTGCATTTCTGTCACATTTTGGATGGACTGGATTAGGTCTTGTTTCTGTCTGTGAGACTTCAGACACATATCAGTTTATCATGTTGATGTTGCAGAGCATCATATCAAGCCCGACTTCGTGCAGAACAGCACAAACAAAAATAATGTCGCACTTTCTCTGGTATTCCTCCAGCTGTTCCAACCAGATGCATGTCTACTTTAGTAAATGGTTCATTATCCAACAACCCCAGCTAGGCAACAATCATTTCCTGTGCAAAATTTTATACAAGAGATTTAAAGCATAGTCATAGACTAATTAAATCTCCTCAAAGCAGGTCTTAATTTTGCCATAGGGCAATTAAATGTTTTGTGCAAGTTGTCAGCTTGACATTAAACTCAAGATCAGCAGCCATCCTTCTGAGAAATCCTGAGCTCAGACACAGCTTTCCAAATACATTATCTTAGAAGCTAAGTCTTCGTTTGTAACCAGTCAGCATCTGCAATCTCTAAAGTAAATGGATGAATAAACAAACAAGCATATTCCTTGAAGTTTTGCACAGCTAACCACTGAAAGCCAGTAAGCGCAAACAGCAAAAGCAAAAAAAAAACAAGAAAAGACCAATCTGGCATAACATTCTGACTCTTTTTGCTGTTAAAACAGTCCTGACCCATTGAGACTCCTCTAGATCCCTTCCAGTTGGTCCTACAATATTAGCAGCAGCAGGCCGGCATGTAGAAAACCTTTACGATATGTCCAGCTGGTGGCAGAAATTCATCCTTGACAAGGGCTCCATCAACAAACATTCTCACAGAATTACATCCCTCAACAAATACAGATAAAAAGTGCATAAAAGAGCATGAAAGAAAGCACATAAACCACTTAAAGATAAAGGAATATTGATAGCTGTAAAGCAGAAGGGGATCAGAAGTGTTTGTTCAGCCCGTCTAACAGATGCTCAATTCAAAGGGCATCCAGGTTATTGCAATGATGAAAAGATAATTGCCATTTTTCACTTCATCTGCCAGTGGTCTTCATGTTATGCCTGATTGGTGTCATTTATATTATTGAAGTCTTCAGCTTTCACTCAAGTATGGGTATTTTAGCTCTCCGGTTCAATCTTAGACTATGCAATTCAAATCTAAGAAGGCAAAGCAGCATTAATGATAAATCGTATATATTTGCAGCACAGTTTGTGGTAGAGCCATGCCCAACACTGACTCATCCGTCTGGCATCACAAAGCCTAAGACTCTTCCACGTGACCACGCGGCCTCATGTTTCATTAGCACAGCATGAAGCTACATTTCAGCCATCTGTACTGTTACAGAAATTGTGGTAGTAAAAAGCAAGAACAACTTTAACAACCTTTTAATAGCACCACTTTGCATGGTTTAGTTTTGAGGAATGACCTGACTGTGATTGGTCTGATTTCAGTGACAGGAATTTTAACAAAAAGATGCAGAAAATTCATAAAGAGTAGCAACATCAAAAAGAGAAATTATTGTGAACTGGGCACAGTAAACGTAATAATAGGCCTGGGCCTGTATGCAGAAAGAATGATAATGCAGATAGTGGTATCTGCATTATAAGATTATTTTGGTTATTTTACCATTATTTTGATTTTATTCAGACTTCAAATGAATTAGTTTCACAAATTAGTTGGGTTACCTGTCCTAACAGGTAACCTACAATCATAGGCATGGTGTTCACAGCACAAATAAGGTTTTTTTTGGTCATTTTCCGTAGCAAATGAAAGGTGTAGGATACTTCTTTCAACCAGCTGACTGACAGTGTGCAGGTGAGGATAGGGTACCCTCTATGTTCCCTGTAGCCTGACAAAACTCTGGTGTCTCATTAGAAAAACTTTTAACTATAGAAATGTCAGAAAAGGATTTCTTTGAGGCCTTAAAAGTTAAACTTTCTTAAAACTTCTGCAAACTGGTAGCGATCCCTGACTTCATGTAACAGAAAATTCAGAATATAGTGTCCTACTTCTTGTGACACTGATTTTATTTGGTAAAGAAATTATGACAGTATCATTTTCAGTAAATGTACATTTCTCTTCTGCCTCTCTTTTGTGCTTTCAACACTTTTATGACTCACTATCTCAGGCACTATTATCTGTAGGCCTGTACAGTTGTGAGAATATCCAAAATAATAAAGGAAAAAAACATTTGCATGCAAAGTATGAGCTCATGAAACCATTAATGCATTTCAAATAATCCCTTGTGATATTAATAAAGACTGATAATGTGATGTTAATCTACTTGCACTATTTTGTGCAACTCTAGTATTTACTGACGACGTGTGAGAGAAGTTAAGAGTAATGACAGCGTAACCCCCGCTGTCTTGGCCGTCCAATCTGAGGTGCATGTTAGAAATTAGAAGGATTACAAAGCCCTCTTAAGCAACATGTAGCAAAGGTCTATGTTTACAGTAGACTGTGTGACTATTGACTAAGTACATCTACAAATAGCCACTGCCTCCTGACGTAACTGGTTGTCAGGATAATACCATTCAATCTCCTGCACAGGTACGCCAGCAAATCCATGTAAATGTGTAAAAAGGACAACTAATCTAGACAACAATTATGTATGTATGTCTTTCAAGTCCCTGATTACACATCTCCAAGTTATCAATTAAATTTTGTCACTAATAGTATGACATTCCAGTGACTACGGTCTGGGGTTTGGGATGATGCATATCATATGGGCCCTTCAATTACTATACAATTTACAAACAACATGACATGAAGAGATGCCAAAAACAGCC
This sequence comes from Gambusia affinis, assembly GCF_019740435.1. NCBI lineage: Eukaryota > Metazoa > Chordata > Actinopteri > Cyprinodontiformes > Poeciliidae > Gambusia > Gambusia affinis. Next base: position 13,433,737 of record NC_057870.1, read on the forward strand.
TCATAGATCAACTGAGGGTGAACAACTCTACGGTCTTGAAACACTAACAAGTGGATGCAGGTATATTAATGTTACCATGTGTAAAAGAGTTAACAGAAATGAATTAACATAAGGGCAAAATTCTGTGACTGAAAAATATTGAGTTAATATAAAGAAAATCTAGAAAAGCATACGACACACTGTCTGTTAAAAGCAAAGGTTATAAAACCAAACGGTGTCCAAACAGATGGGGCCTTTCTACAGGAGAGTACTGATAAATTAATCAGTCTTTTTCCATTTATTATTTAGTCACAGGCCCTCTTAGCTAACAAAGCATGGTAGATTCTCATTGCAAAGACAAACAAGCATGGAACAACATGGCATACCTTTCAAAGATTTGCTAACTATCCAATGCTTAAGACTATCATAGAAGTTGCAAGAATTTTTTGTTACCATTATTCACTTAGAAATACTAGATCTCAGCTGTTCAACAGTGGTTCCCAGTGATGTTGTAGTACACAGACAATGTTAGAATGACTATGGTTCCCTAAATCTGAGCATCAAGAAAGTGAATTTGTAAATATCACTAAAAAACTTGATTATATATTTTACAACCTCGCTGAAAATTCAATTAGGTCCTATTTCTCTCAGTTCTCAAGTACGATTTGGAAAATTATCCAGGCGAAAACAATGTAAAGATTGTTACTGTTTCACTTGTAAGTATGGCTATTCAGGCAAAAGTACCTGAGTCAACAGTTTTGACCTTTAAACAAAAAAAGGGAAGGATTGCAACCAAATCAATTTCCGAAAGATAAAGATGTCTTGCGCTAATACCTCACTTTCCCATTTCAGATAATAAAACAACAGTAGTTAAGTGACACGTAGTTCACCTTCAGCAACAATTTCCTCGACAGTCACTTGATATCTTCCGATGCTGAAGACCCGTCCAATAAAGCTCCCGCCGCCGCCAGAACCAGTGCCTCCTCCACCAGCTCCCGAACCAGGCCCAGAGCCCGCAAAGTCCCGACGAGAGTCAAAAAATTTCTTCATTTCACCCAGATGCTATCGAGAGTAGGCCGAAGTCCAAAAAATAGTTCAGAATCAAAACTACGGCGGCTGCAAGTTATAGTAGGTCCCAATCCACCGAGGAACCGGTGTTTTCCTCCTGCAGTAGCTTTTTAATAACTGAATGATAGCAGTAAGCTACCTTGAAGCTAGAAAAATAGCTGAACTAGCTTGAAATAATGCCAAATACTGTTGTCTGCAGAGCCTCTGCTAACTCATGGTTTGACCAACAGGCGGAGTCAAATGTTCAAGAAGTCATTGTTTTCTGTCTGAAGCGACACCAACACCGGCTGACTATACTAGCCTGGCTGCGAGCCTAAAAAAAAATCCCCAGTTAGCCGTTAGCTCACCTAGCTAGCTCCCGAGCTAAGCAGCTAGGTGACAGCTGTCAGTCGATAGACTGGGCAGCCAGGTAGGTCCTTGGTGGCCAGTGTAGCCTATAAAACATCTCTACTTGTGTCTTCACCACATAGTTTTAGCCAGTTCTTTAGCGGTTTTGTCTCATCCTAAAAAACAACAAAACACTGCCTATACGCGTCCGCAGCAAATTGTGGACTGCTGACCAGTTCTAGGTTAGTGACTGGGCTAAAGTGGCTACAGGCTGCTGGGGAAGCGCACCTTCTTTCCAGCTCCGGTCTTTCCCTCTGATTGGTCAAAACATCAATAACTTCCTGTTGGGCTGTTCAAGTCGTTGACTTACCGGTGACATGGGACAATACATGGGACATTAAAAATAAAAATCACAAGTCGTTACCACGACTTAATAATATCATTAGTTATTATTATCATTGATAGTGATAGTAATAGACAAAACCGATCTCATGTCGTTTCATTTCAGTCTAGGAATGAATTATAATCACATTATCACCAAAAGTTGGAGCTTTTAAGGCTGACCCCGAGGAAGCTGTACATTTCATCACGCAGCAGCTGGAAGGACCTGGAAGATTACATGGGTACAGGTGGATGTACAGAACAAATGCTTGAAAATGGTGTGCTTGCAAAAAGGTTATTTTGATTCTTGCAGCAGTAAACCTTAACGCAACTAATCTAATCTAACATGATGCAGACTGCAGACAACCTTGTAGCAAGTAAGATAACCTCACCACTGACTTTGATATTTATTGATGTTCTGCAACACAGGCCTATGACATAAACACAAACTGAAATAATTATGTAAACTGTTAGACCCTGTGCACCAAGTCATCACATCATACACAATCATGTTCCTATATGTTCACATCCCAGGGTTTCCCCCAGTGTATTATAAGCCTGGCGGCCCACCATGCTTTACTAGACTACCCGCCAGGCTAAGTGTTGATTGATTTTATTTTTTAGAAAAATTAACAATTGGGGGAGAAAAAAAATCACTTAACTTTTTTGTTTGTTTGTTTGCTTTTTGGACTTTGGGAGGAAGCCAAGCTACCTGGAGATAACCCATGCGTGGAGAAAACATGTAAACTCTATGGAGAAAGACTCCAGGCCAGAATTCAAACCCAGGACCTTCTTGTTGCAACAGAGCTACCAATTGTGCATTCATTTTGTGAAATTATGCATTATAAATCTATCCTTCTGCTGTTGTATTATTATTGTCAGTGTTCATTTGTGGGTGAATAAAAGAAACACAAATGGACACCATCTTTAAAATTAATCAAGGTTGTTTCAGAATGTTTCTCCACCAGAGGTCACTGTTTCATCATAGATTAAAAACGGTGGTGCTTCGTTTGTATGTTTCTTCTAAAACCATTAATTGGCTTCATACTTGATGCTACTGGGACGGTATAAAACATTTTTTCTCTCCTTAGGCGATTTAAAAAGGAGACTTGATTAGAGTCTAAATGTTTTTAAAAAAAATTATTTTAGATTATGTCAGTCCCACTGAAGACTCAATTGAAATACTTTTTCAGCTCAAACAAAATACACTTTTCTTATTTTTGAGGACTGGACGTTGTTTCCAAAACAATAATTCATGCTCATGTTTTCTTTTTCTGAATTGCTTAAATGTTGATGAATTTTGAAATTCATCAACATTTTCTTTCTTAAGAAAAATGCCTTTCAATTTTGATTTTATTCTCAAATCTGTTATTGATACAGTGAACACATGTATGCATTATTTCCTTACAGTGTACAGAACATTCCTTCCAACACAGCCAATGCCTTGGATTCAATCCAACTATACTGTGAAACATAATTGAACAAATATTTGAACCATTAAACATTTAAGCTGCAGAGTTGTTAAGAGCGCTTGTGATAAATCACAATGCTCTGATGTGTTCTTTCTTCTCTGATCATCTATACTGGATCTCCTCTGACCAGGAACCCTAAGGTAAACACACTTTGTTCTCATTTTGTCTGTTCTGCCCTGAGAACCAAAACAACCTTACGATTCAGCATCTGGAGTTCAGATAATCTAGAGAGGCAATGTTGAAAAGAAAAAAAAAAGTAAGGGTTATGTAAGCACATAACAACGGTGTCTAATGGTGTCTGGGAGCCGAGCTGAGTGGGAGTTGCATCATTAAAGGAGGTGAATTTTACTTTGTGGAAGAGGATATCAATAGGATACAAGCAATTTCCGTGTGACTTGATTTGACTCCACGAATTTACTCCAAAACAGTAAATCTAAAAGAATTTCAAATGCGAAAGTGTTGCTTACACCTTGTGTAATACCATGCACTACCAACTATTTTTTTTTCTCAGAGAGATTCAAGCAAGAATCACACAAATAAATATAAGAGAATATATTAATGCAAACATTTTTAAAAAGTGTTTCTTAAAATCATCCCTTGAAAAAGGCAACACATTTGAACAGTAATTAGTAGTAGATATGAAGATATATATTTTCTGTGTATTTTTTTGACATTATAACCAACAAACACAATGCATTTTGTTCAGATTTTCTATTCACAGACCAACAATTATAAAGTGGAATTAAAACGATTTGAAAAAAATCTGTATTTGACTAATATATTCTGTGTAAATAGGATGGGGGCTCTACCAACTGAGCCACCCCGCTCCCCTTTGGTCTTCTGGTTTGTGGTTAGATTAAACTAAAGTTTTATTGATTGACTACAATGATGTAGTGTTGAAAATGCTTTGGGAAGGTTTTCCAAACAGTGGAACAGCCTCTTTTATCAAAGTGACTGGCATCAAATAACAAAAAAAGAAAGACGTGAAGATTCTCTGCAAGAACATCAAGAAGAGGTTGGTTGATGTAGGAAGATGAATAGCAACATATACCAGAGGAGGCGTTCAAAACGCTTGACATCAATTAAGTGTGTGGTTGCTATAAAAACCAATAAAGATTTTTCACTAATAATTGAAAAGCACAGACAAATATAAAAGAAGAGCAATTTGTTTAACTATTTGAACTACTATTTTTACACAACAATCTCCTCTTATTTTGTCTCTTTGTGGAAATGCCAATGTCATTATGAAACTAACTCAAAAACTAAATCTGCCAAGCCAATCAACAATCCTGGCCTTAACTTTCTATTTTCTAATTTAATTCTCAAATGCTGTAAATTACTAACTGCTCCTTAGCAAACTTTCACCCAAAATGAAACCTCTTGCTTTTACATATTCTGACCTTTGTTATTCCTTGAAACCGGGAAGTTGCTCTCATTGATGTGACCTTTCTTGCCATGAAATGACCTTTCATTATCTTCTCACTGGTCTTTTAGTAAAACCATGACATGTACTGTTTGTTTGTAAGTCACATCTGTTGACAGATGTGACATATTTATAATTGTTAAGAGATTTGAGTTATATTTAGGCTAATGCAAATGCCAGCAAATACTAAAAAAATCAGAAGCTCTGTCTGACCCTTTGACCAAATTCTTCCTGTTTATAAACTCAGAACTGACGCAATACAGAATTAATAACTTGTCCATAATATGACAGGTAAGTCAACAAACATTCACATTATGATGAAATATTCCAGATCTCATTTTAAAGCAAGACACTGTAGACACGACTTATATTCAGGGGAAAAGACATGCAGACACTTTGTTTTTGGGAAATAAAGGCAATGCTTGCACCTTCTTACTATGAAGCCTCAGTATCACCCGCTCATACTCAGTGTAACGAGTGTTTGCAGCACAGGGACTTACTTCTTTCAACAGGATATGATGACAGACAGCTATTCTGTCAGCCATTGATGGCAAAGCGGCTGCTTTTGGATTGGACTTTAGATTGGAGTGGCAGCAGGTGTGCTGGCTGGGAGTGGAGGGTGTTGATAGCAATGGTGGCAAACGGCAGCTCTGCCTGGAACAACCATGTAATCTGATGATACTCGTCGCAGCTGTAAAAACAACTAAAGAAAAGAACAAAATCTGATGCTCTAGAATCTAAGTGTAAGGCCTCAATGCATAAAGTTTCAAATATACTTTGCTATGCACTGTGCAGTGTTATGCAAAAGTATAGTTTTCATATCACATTCATGTCACATTTTTCAATCTCTTTGCCACAAACATAATGTATTTTGCTCGGATTTAATTTAATTTAACACATAAAATCCCAACATGATAAGATTGAAATTCTTGATTGGAACTTGATAAAATATAAATGAATACAGGGGATATCAATACCTTTACCAGGCACTGTAAATTGAATGTTTAGTATTCGAGACCTACATGAAAACATCTGGCAACAGAAAAAGGCAGAGCATCTCCTCTTCTCATTAGCATCTCTTATCAGCCCACCCAGTCAACCCGCAATCAGTGAAGATCAGTGGAAGCAGGAAGACCGATGGATGAGGGGAAGAGGCAACGGGTAAACTTCCTGTGGAATGTGGCTCCTACTCTCGCAAAGGGTGGAGTGCTTCTTACTGACAGGAGAGACGTAGCATTTAACCCCATTTCTTCTCTTTAATTGTTTTTGGTCACAGAACACTAGGAAAGAATACTTCCTTGTGTTAGTAAACACAGACAGTCATTTGTAAAGATAAGACATTTGTTCAGGAATGAGGAAATGACAGAAATGATGAAGTTCTGAGTGAATCGATAAAAGAAAAAGAACATCTTTTAGTGACTGTCATGCTAAGTCTTTTGGGCATGTTAAAAATTTTTATGTCATTGAAAGGTCAACTTTCTTTCAGTATTGCAGTTCGAAATTAAAACTCACCTCTTATATAGATGCACAAAGCAAAATTTTTGAGTGTTTGTTTCCTTTCTAACAATAAATAAGCAGGATTTGTTCTACGCTACAGCAAAAAAAAAAAAAAAAAAAAAAAAAAAAAACATCTAAGGAACCGTCTAGATCCATTACTTTTGAAGTTGTCCCTAGCTCAGATGTGTCTGAATGTCCTGTCAACACTGCTTAGTCAGAAACAACCAATCAGAGCTAGGAGGAGGGTCTTAGCACTGCCAATCATGCTTCTGTACATGTTGTCTACACCCTGACCCTTGCTCTCTGCAACACTACAGCTAGTTCCCCATAAATGAGTCTGCTGTGAATGCTAAGGCTAGTAAGCATGGCCACCGATGACAGCGGGATAAACAGTTTTCCTGTAACAATAAGTTATTCCTCTGCCAGGGAGTTGGGTTTGTATGGTAATATTACAAAATTACAAACATATGGGGGGGGGGGGCTGGTTAGTGGATGAATGTAAAAGATGAATGCATGAACATGCTACAAATGATGCTACAAATTGAGATTAATAAAGTTGAGTGAATCTGAAAATTTCTAAGACATGTACACTGACATAAGGTCTTAGTGTAATTTCCTGTGTTGTTTAGAGTTGTTTTTGAGGTTTGATTATTCTATTTATTAGTCTTTCTTTGATTAGATTAAAACAGAAAATTATGGCTATGGCTCAGATTTTCCAGAGCTTCCTGCCTCCCGTTGTAAATGGAGGCCTTCCCAGGTTCCTTTAGCTCGGGGGCTTTGGCTTAAGCTGTGTTGTCTGGTTGCCTTCAAAATCTGGCGCTAACTTGGCTTCACCCAGACGTAAAGTTCTTCGATCAGAAGCTATCTTTGACTTGGGTGGCTGGAGGGTTGATACAAAGGGTGGTAGATATGTGATCTTTCTGTTTTTAGTAAGTGCTTTTGTATTTCTTTCAACATCAGGTCTCACCACAGCAATGTCATCTTTTAATTTTGCCTGTTTGCTATTTAGGGATTCCTTCAAATCCTCTTGTTCTAGTCTCTCAATGATGGCCTCTCTTCTGGCCTTTGACAATTGGTCGGTGAGTTCTTTTATAAGAGCCTGATCTCTCCGCCTATTTTCCATTAGTGCCCCTATCTCAGCATTTAAAGCCACATTGTCTCTCTTCACCTGTCTCCAATCAACTGCTGTGGGTTCAAAAAATTTTTTTCCTACCTCAGCCTCTCTCTTTGGATATGAGAACGAGGAGCGTCTCTTAGCCTTCTCCTCCAGGAGTTCATTGAGCTGGTGATCTTTTTTTATCAGACATTGTTGTAAATTTCCTGCTTCATTGTTTTTCTTGAGCTAATGTGTCAAAATCGAGCCTTGCTTCAAATGCTATCCTTGTTTTCTCAATGGCTTCCTTCATTGGAGTTTTTGAGAGTTTCTTAATTGGATTTTTGTTTTCTTTCTCTGCCTCCATCAACTTCTTTTCCAGATCTCTTATTGTGCTCTCAAGACGTTTGGACTTCTCTTTTTCTTTCAGAATTTCGTTATCGCTGACCTTCCTGGACAATTCAATCTCGAGTTTCTTCATTTCCCTTTCTTGCTTTTCAGTCTTCAATTTGTATGCTGTGAATTGTGATGTCACTTGCCTTTTTTCTTCCATGGTCCTCTCAATCTGAAGTTTTGAGTCTCTCTCCAGGCTTTTGAAAGAGTTTTGAAGCTCTTTTAGTTTGCTTTGGTATGATCTCACCTCAGCCAGCAGTTGATTCCTGTGTGAACTCCAGCTTTAAAAAATTTAAAAAAATATAAATTTAATAAATTTATACTTTTTTAACTTTTAATTTTAAGCTGATTTTACAATTTCAGCTGTCCTGACAACTCACCTTATATTCCAGTAGATATACGTGGGGATTTTTAGGACTGAAACGATTCGAAGTGATTCGAGTAGCTCGATTATTAAAATTCCTCAAGGAAAATGTATCTGCCTCGACGCTTGCATTGCGCAGGTCTCCCGCTTTCGCCGGAGTTGTTGACGGAAGCTAAGTGTTAGCAGGAGGATTTTATTGATTCATGATAATGATGTTGCTTTTCGGGGACCGATAAGCATCCCTAAAATGACTGAAGCTATGCTCGGAGTAGCATCAGATTTTCTCCTTCCGGAGCTGCTGGTTCAGAGCGAATGGCGGGGAGGAGCAACCAGGAATTATTTATAGGTGAGCGATAAACGCTGTGCTTTAATTGCGTAGCTTTACTGACTAACCGGAAAATAAATTTCATATCATCCCGGTCGCAACAAATGGGTGGCGAAACGCATCGTGACGTTACATACCTGATAGATGAGTTTCTGTGTGTGACGAGAACGAAGGTGTAAAATCCCGTCGCTAACATGAACACAAAGCTATAAATGTCTGGCAGGGGTGCAACTACATCTTTATGAGGTGGATGCGAACATCTCACCGGCGCCCCCCCCTGGACATAAACTGGTACAACTGCCTTTGGGCTGCAGGTCTGAGGCTTTTTGTTAGCATGTTTTCTATCATTCTTACAGTTTGATAGCAAGCCTTATCCAAACTGGCAACCCACGTTAATAAAATGGTGAAATAATATTGACCACAAAACACTATTTATAAAAGATATCAAAATTTTTCCAACACAATCTTAACAAACGTTTTTCATGTTCTCTTCATAATATTTATTTACTATTAATCTATTTGTATGATTTGTTCTTTAAATTGTCATCTATATTATTTTTCGGTCTCAGAAAATGACTGAGGGATGAAGAGACTGATGTCTGTTTCTTTAGGTTCTGACGGCTCTGCGGTTCTTCTCCTGACCCATTCTGTCTGATATCAAACCCACTGGGTGTCACTGAATGTCACCGACACATTTATTTTAATGCCCCTATTAAACTTCACTGTGTTTGTTTAGCCTGTGTCTTCCCACTACCGTCTGTATTTTTGCCAGAGGTTTTATTTCTAAGGATGGTGTAGTATCGGGTAGACATTTTAAAAATACACTGGTTGATAGCAGCTCACTGCGGCTGCTTAGTGTCCGTCGCTAGGTCACCATGACAACAGCGTCAGTTCGTGGGGTCCTATTTAGTTCCCGCAATGACAATTTAGCTGACCCTAATTTTCCCATATTATTCAAATTTTATGTTATATTTCAAATTTTATGTTTTAAAATAAAGCTTTTCAAATATCCATGGGATGTTGATTTATGTGGAAAATTCTGTGGAAAAAACTCCCTAAAGTTTCCAAAGTGATTCAAAGCATATCTGTAAAACCACCAATGACTGAGATTTAGGAAATGGAAAGTACTGGGCCAACGTGTCCTTTTGAGACGCCTTGTGGTGCTTTGAAACTGCAATACACCCCTGACATTTCACAGCTGAAATTGAAGAATCAGGCAAAGTTTTCTGAGACTGACTTCAGAGACGGGTAGATGGCTAAAAGTATCACTAAAGTGAATTCAATCAAAAGAGATAACTCTAGTTGGTACAGAATAAGATGTCCCCGGACTCCTCGGTTATAAAATGCTTTTCTGTAGCTATCTTTTCTTTAATGAGTGAAACATTATACGTTTTTGACATTTGGGTGCAAATAGATCCCTGTCTAATCCAGAGATAGAAAATCAGCCCTTGTAATATTAGCATTTCTAGAACAGAACAGAACATTTCGCTCTCATGATGTTTTCACCCGAGACGTATCCTCACTGTAAATGTGTTGTATCAACCATAATTCTCTCATCTTCAAAATGACTACAGTTTTAAATCAACCCTTTTTCAATATGCATACATGTGCAATTTGGTGTCTCTATCTATATGTATTCCCGTCTCAATATGCACAGCGAGGCTGAAGCTTCATTATATTTAATCAACATCAACTTCACTCAAAACTTTAAAACCAATACCTAGTGGTAATCCTGACTGCATATTTTACTCATGGTTGTCCTCATGAACATTAAATATAGATTCAAATGGATGGGGTTTTCAGAAATAGTTCTTAGTTCTTAAAAAGTCAAAAACCAGTTTGAGTTCATCGCCAAACATTCTTTGCGTACGTGCAGAACCCAGGTCTTCTCGGATGAGGCTCAGTCAAAGCTTACTTCATGCTTGGCTGGGGAAACAGGTTGACAAACACAAGACAAATGACCAGTCACTGTAAAATGAGATGAATGGTGTGAAGTGGAGCAAGCTTTAAAAGGGGTTGTCACACGCATCGGCAATGTTTCCTGAATCTGACTTCTCATCTCTGGTCAGCAAAATAACATTTTGGCTGGCAAAGTGCTTCAGAGTGAAATCACCACCGAGCTTGCCGTGGGAGGATAATGCTTTCTCCTGCTTTGAGCCTGTTTTCAAAGACCTTTCAGATGTTCCTGCACATCATGGAGGAAAATCACTCTAAATGAAAAAAAACAGAAGTCATGCCTTTAGGCATTTCATTCTCTTATTCAGAAAAAAGAAGAAAGAAAGAAAATGCAGTCTGGAAGCAAATGTTTTTATACCAATGCTGTTTATGACTGTAGCACTAGATAATTTTTTAAACAAAGAGTAGAAGCTGGACAGTATGGTGGATTATTACTTATTTTTACATGTATCAATATATAAACTACATATAAGCAGTTATTTAAGGCCAAGAAAAGAAGAAAACATCACATAAGTTAGCAGTGGCACATTGCAGCAGGGGTCATATAATGATCTGCACTAACATATTCAACAGATGGGACAGTCAGATTGTTCATACTCCTACACATCTCTGATAAATATGATGTGTTGAAAATGCTATAAATATATAATATATACACAAATAAGGTTACTTACATTGCTTTTGCATGATTTATTTCAGTGAACAGTATGAATGGGGTGTTGCAATTTCTAAAACAAGGTCAGGCAATCCAAATGAATGAAGCGTTATTAAAAATGTTAATTGTTGTTGACAAGAGCTCATGTTTGGCATGATTATTTGAAAATAATAACCTAAACAAGTGAAATTACATAACTTCACGATGTAAATAAGAACCATATTTATGTCATTGTCCAGATATGGCTGTTTAGCAATTAATAGACACTAAACATTTTAGTGATTTATGCCATCTCTTACTTTAATTATTTCATTCATCAAACTCATTAATTATTTGAAATCTTGGTAACACTCTTTCCACAGAAAGAACAGAGAAACACCAACCAATCAGTTGGAGACTCACTGCAGAAAAATAATATAAAATTTTTGTGGCTCTTTCTTGGGTGGCACAAGTCTAACAAACAAATGTAAATTGATGAGTCAGGCTAATTATGTAGCCAGCATGCAGTTGGACATGCTTCTCTTCCCAACTGTAGTTTAAAAAGAAAAAAAGAAAACCAATTTTGAATTAACTTTGACCTTGGTTTAACTATTTTTGTCCCTTTTTCAGGAGTTTTAAACAACGGACAGGGAATATGTGCAAACTTAGATGATTGGCTACTTTCTCCAGCCTTTTCCTGAATTCTGATCATCAACACATATCCTCACTTTATCTGAACATGTTCTCTCTAAAGACTACATTGTGAGAGCTCAATTCAACAATAACTGTATTTATTTTTTTTCTGTGTAAACCTGAAATCCTGAAAGCCATTAAGCCATTTGCATCAGTGGGACAGATAAGACTGATCTAGAAGGGAGTAGGAAAGAAAAATCAGTCCTCCATCGGTTATTGAGAAGCCAAGGGATTTTCTTTCCATATCTGCTGATTCAATTTTGTCTCCAGCCGCAAAACCACTATGAGGATCAACCTATTTCTCTCCCTTGAAGTCAATAGATATTATCCGACCACACAGAAACAGTTTCCTAGTGTTTTCCTCAGCTGTGGTGAGTTATAAATCACAGTACCAGATTGGTGGGTAAAGTGATGATAATGTGAAATATACTCTGTTCCCACAAATCACTGGTTTGTGTCAGCATCAGGCTGGGAAAAGATTGATGAAGTATGAGTTTGGGCTCAGCGCCCTGTGCCAAGTGGGAATGCAGCAAGAAGAAAAACGCCAGACAGATTTTGTTACCTGAAAAGTTTAAACCCATTTCCTACTGCGTTAGCTGCTGATCTCTGACCCCCGTAGATCAACGCAACACATTAGCATATCATTAATGTTACTTACCAGACTTAAGAGCCAAAAAAGAGGCAACTTTTTGTTGCTACAAAAGCATAAAGTACAGGGTGAGCATTTCTACTTTTTTTAAAGTCTGAATTGATCAACTGTACAAGGCAATTTTTATCTTCAAAGAACCATTTCCTAATCTAATCAGGGATGTCTTGTGCCCCATAATCAAGCCAGTTATCATAAGAGAAACATTTAAAATGAGCTGCACTTTGCTTGTGTGCCAGTAAGTCACAACTGATAAAATTACGTCCATTAATGTGATACGCTGTACGGGGCAATCAGCTTGTCAGCAGAGAGTTGATCGTTCTTGAATAACCCTCCTCCGCAGATCCCAAAAGATGATCAGTGACAACATCACGCGGTTGTGCAAGACTGTGATTAATTCTTAGACAATAAGCCTTTTTTGGTGCTGTTTTCAGGATATTTGTCTCAGTTTAAACAAAAACACCATCATGAAGTAATGAATTCATAAAAAAAATATTTCTTTTGACAACAATCTGTACAGCCTAAATAACAGACATTAACAAGTTACTCCAATCTTTTCCGTTTTTACTGACATTAATGAATTATTGTAACCACAGCAAAGCACAAATCAAGTGTGTATTCATGTGGAATAAGCAGTTTGAATGTCTAACTTGCTGTTGCAAGGAAACTGTGGGTGTTATGTGGCTCTGCTGATGATGAAGCACTACACAAGAACTGCTGGAGTCAGTTCATTAACAGGCTTCTATTTAATTTATAAATTCCCAGCATAGTTCACGTAGAATCGTGGCAGCACTCTGTGCATATTTATTTCTGATGGAGTCATGTCTATTTACTGTTCAGCAAGAATTTGCACACTTGACGGAAAAATACAATTAGTGATGTGCAACTAAATGTAAAAGAAGCCAGTCAGTATCTTTACTTATAATTCAAATTGCACTTTAAAAATATGCATCCAAATTGCCCTGAAATGGTGTTTTCTGCTGAGGACACTGGTTTCTCCCTCATTGCAGACACACAAGGAAACATCCTGGCTGTTTCTTTTAGCCACATTGTTGGTTTTATGCTGCTGGGACAGAGGTTAGGTTAGGGTATTTTTAAATTAAACAATGTAGAGAGAAGAAGAGACTAGAAGTAACCGCACTTTTCTTCAGAGGCCCATTTCGTAATCTGTAAAACAACTTGATCAAAAATAAGACAAATGGTAAGATTGTAAAGTGATGATGTCTAAAAAATGTCAGGGGGTTGTGTTAATGGCTTTAGTTGGTTCATATCTGTTCGTACCAGAGTGAGTTTATTCACTCCAATTAAAGTTGATTTCGACTGCAGTGTAATTTATATGTATGTTTGATTGATAATTAGTACTTTCCTGGAGGTCTGTGTGCATAGTTTATTGCTGTATTCTCCTTTCTAAATATTTATATTATTTCCTTTCGATGATTCCTGTCATGATCTACAGTGTTTTTATTTCATTTCAGGTCTTGGCATAATCTGTTCCATGTGTTAATTGTTGCTTAAAAAGTCTTCCCATACCAGTTTATTTCTTTATATTTTATTCCTTAGTTTATTCTTGCATTTTGTCGTTTGAATGTGTACTTAGATTAATATGAAGCTTTCCATCATTTGGTTATTGTGTATGTCCTCCTCAGATTCTCAGCAAACACATATAAACATGCAAAATGAGCTACACAAGTTTAAATATGTTTTTATCAAAACCTAATTATATGATTCTATTTTGTGTATTTTGTAGGTATGTCTGCTGTAAGAGTGTCTCCATTTATTGAGCAGCTTTCATTGAAGCAAACAAACAAAAAAGGAGACTGACTTCAGTTGTGGCTGTGCTGCAGCAGGGGTGACCCAAGGGATGCCCATGCGGAGACCAGTATGAGGGCCTGAGAACGAGAGAGGAATGTCAATGTACCAATTCACAGCTAACTGTGAAGTTAGTTCACAAATCCCTGAGGCACTGCAGATAAATATGTAGGTTCGTACAGCTAATTTTTCTTTTCCTGTTTTGAATATACCTTGCATCTCAAGGGAGCAAGCTTTTGAAGACTGTAACATTACCGAGGATTCTCATTGGTCTCAGCAAAATTCCCACAGCTTCCATTGGCTGAGACCCACTGTGTGTGTGTGCGTGTGTGGGTGTGTGTGGGCGTGGTTGTGCGCGTGTGGGAGATTAGTGCGGGTGTAAAGTAACCCAGACATTTCTAAGATCACTATGTCCTCCCAGCCTTAAGCCCCTCCATTTCCACCCTTAGCTTTCATTTCCCATTGTCTCCTCCAGTAAAAACACCATATGTTATCTGCTGGATTGCTGATAACTCTTGTCTTACAAATGCAGGGCTGCTTTTTCAGCTATTATGTTCATAATTTGCCAAAAAAACCTGTACTGCAGCCACTATGAAAATGAAGCCTACAGTTCACATGTAAAAACAGAGCTATTCTCCGGGAAACTGTCTTGGCCATTTGTGGTAAATGGAACAGAGTTTCCTTGAATTTTTCTCTTGTTTTCAGGGTTACATAACTTATTTACTGATTAGCATCTCCCATGTGACGCTCTACAGTGTCTCACATTGTCTAATCAGCTAAGAGCATCACTAATGCCGTGGCATTTCTATCCTTCAGGCTGCAGGTGGCTGTGAGCTCAAGGCCAGAGGGCAAAAGGTGAAAGGCAGATTTATTTAAGCTGGAATGAAAACTAGAAGGAATCTTCTGGATGACGTAACATGTCTGGATTTAAATGAAACTGCATGCCATCTCACTGGTGAGGTCACTCCTCAAAGAAGGAAAGGATGGTGCAGTAAAGGAAATCACAATACAGCTGTTGGTGATGAAAGGCTGCTTCTTAGACCAGACAATGACTTCTACCCTTTTTTCTGTATTATTTAACCAAAAAGAAGCTCGTCTTGATTCTTGAAAATGAGGATTGGAATAGCTGTTTTTGTAAACATTGGTGAACAGGGGTTGATGGAGAGTTTGACACCATCTAAGATGTTTTTCTGCATTGCTTTCAAGGTTTCCAGTCACTTAAGAATCGCTGCTCATGTCTTAATGTCGTGTAGCAGCTGTTGAACAACTTGCCCACATCATCAGTCATCTCCTCTCTTGCCAAAACAAAAATATGCTAAGCTAGCCAATCTCATTCTATTAATATGGATTTTGACCACATACAATGAAACTGTTTATTGATGATTTTTTCCCCCCGAATTTGTTGTCTTTCATTATTTCGAGAAGCGCCAGAGACAAAACATAGCCCTTTGCAATCGTGCCATCTGGGCTTTACCTGCTTTGCAGGAAAACACAGATGGAGGTCGAGTTTACACAGCACACATGGCAACGCCGTTCATTCAACACGCTAACATGAGGAGCTGGAAATTTCCTTTGTGCCGTGATTGAAGTTTTATAAAAGGCACACTGGGAAAACTTGATTCATTGATCTGGAAATTTTCAAATTCAGGAGAATATGCACCTGCTGTGAATCTACAGGGAGCTTTTAGATACTGAGTGTGATGGGAATGCCCAGTTATTAGCAAGCTGATTTTATTTCTTCATTTTGAAAGCAACTAACTTCAACAATACAGAAATAAATTAGTGGTGCAATATTACACATGTGGACAAAATTGTTAGTACCCCTCTGTTATGAGGGGTACTAACATTACAGTTAGTTATGTTAGCGCACAGTGGCTACTGAAATAACTTGAAACTGACGATAATGATAATAAATAAAAATGTGACATTGCTTTTGAAATATGGTTTAAAAGAATCATTAAATTACAGACAAAAATGACAGTACTGCTAAAATATATTTAAGATAATTTGACCATAAGGACATATTTAATTAGCATCACTAATTAAACTTGCTTAATTTGTCAGTTTGTATATTGAGAGAGTGCCAAGTAGTGCTATGGCAGCATCGCATGAACATGAACATGAACATGGAGTGCATGAACTGTCAAGACACTATGGAAACAAAATGTGTCAGATACTGGCCTTCTTTGAGCACTGATCTAAATCCCATAACATCTGTGGAAGAAGCTGAAACATGCTGTCCGGAGAAGTTATAGAACAGTTACAGAAATTGTTAGACTGCAGTAATTACCTCAAAAGGTAATCAATAAAATATTAAGTTACAGATACCATAATCTTTTTCGAGGTCAGTTATATTGGTTCGTTTTATAAAATTATTCTGTTGAACCACTATACTTTTCCATGGCAAATTTTTACAAAAATTTTTATTTATTATAATTTCTGTCAGTTTCAAGGTATTTTCAGTGACTATCGTGCACTTTGGCCTTTTAAAGGTGTACCAACAATTTTGTCAATGTGTACATTTAGTGATTGAGACCACAAATAGCAAAAAAACAAAAGGTAATTGAAAAGACGTTTGGGGTTTGTAAATGAAGAAATGTCAAAAAGTTCAAGATGTATGAAAACCGTTGTCAGGCACTGCACAGGTGGCTTTGCATTGCAAAGTAGCATGATGAAAACATATTCCACTAACAATCCACATGATATACAGGGAGAAATCTGTTATTTTGTTGATAATGGCTGTAATTTGTTTACCAAAACCAGAATATTCCCGAGCCGCCAATTTTTTTCTCAGACATAAAGTCTCCTTCTGCTTAGGTCTGGACCTACTTTACTGACATCAGGGATCCGTTACAATGGGGGAAAATGGGAGAATGCAGGAGACAATCAAACATACAGCAACACAAAAAACTGTAGCTCAGCAGGGAATCACTTTTAAACCTTTTATTGAAAGCTTTTTTGTTATGAACTCTTCTTTTCTTGAATGCGTCTTTGAATGGAAACTTCAGAGTGAGCAAGGTTTTTCATCCCATGTTAAGGATTAAAAAAAAAAGCCATAGCAACAGAGAGGAAAATAAAAAATCTTTATTTGTTTTTAACCACTACAGACTAAGAAGTAGCTTTATGCAAAATCACAAAGTTACCTTGAGGCCTAATTGCCTCAAGGTACATGATTCGTCTGATTTGTCACTTAGAAAACTCGCTGATATTTTCACACAGTGTGGAAACTAGATCAAATATTTGTTTTCACTTTAGCAGCTTGAGTCCCTTGTTTTGCCTGGAAGTGAACTGTCGTCATGAAATGCAGTGGGCTTTCCACACACGCGCGCACACACAAAGAATTCGAACAAACAGGCACACGTGCAGAATGCATGAAGTGATGGATGAAACTTCTGTGCATGGATGCTCATGGAACATATTCAGCCTCTCGGCTAAATATTTGACCAGGAGAGACAAAGATGCATTTACCTGCATGCTCAAGTCTCATGGGTAGGAATTCTAGGACAGAAGCAAGAAACCACTTAAATTAGACAAGCTAATCAGTTTTGATGTTATTACATTTATATATGATGCAATTTCAAAACACATTTCAAGAAAGAAGCTTGCAAAGGTATGGTGGTGCTAACACCCAAAAGAGAAGCTGGCTACCTTAGATATGGAGTTTCTGTCGCTCTGATTTCTTTTCTATTCTGCATCTGTAAGTCTACCTGCTGCTTTGGTTTTAATTGTTGTGGCTGGTAGGTTCTACTTTATGGACATCGTCTGGATGTTGCTTTGTCACCTGTTACTTTTTGCCGCAGAACATATACGGTAATTTCAGGACACTTGAAGATTCTCTTTCTGTTATGCTGAGAGGTGTCCTGTAGAAATAGCAGTCAGTCAGACTTGGCTGTACAGCAAACAAAGCTGGTTTATTAAATCTGTTTCAACACAGCAGATTTAAAAAGTGGCAGCCCTTCCGTAAGTCTCCACCTCTCAGTTTACATCTGCCTTTCAGACTGCGGTTTAAAAAACAAAACAACGTTAACTTTCACATACAATGTAAACACACATCAGGCAAACATTTTATATACGCAAATGCAGAATTTACTAATTGTTTTAATCTTTTCAAGTACTTTAAGCTTCAGCCAATGAAACGCCAGCTTTTATCACCGCTCTTTTAATTAAAGAGCTGGATCTGAGGCGGGCTCCCTCTTTCGCAGGGTGCCAAGATGGCTGCCACAAACGACACGCCCTCAAGGTAACAAACATTTCAAGCATGTAGACACAGATGGTTCATTTACACATTCTGGAACTCAAAAGTTTAAAAAACAACAACAAAAAAAACTTATTACTTTGCAACACCTTCCTAAGCTTTGTCCACTGTGAAATCTCAAGTTCCACTTAATGACTGGCATCTGTAGAGACCAACCTTTTTTGTCAGACTGCCGTCTTATCTAGAGCTAATTTAAAAGGTGTGAACAATCATCCAATAAATGATCACAGTAGCCATTTCCAGAGAGCAAAGGTGCCTACTTAGAGGACATTTTGAGTGATCACATTTCTGCTTATTGCCTGATTCAGTGTCATTTGTTATTATCCGTCACTACCCAACCACAAATTGGGGCTTTGAGGTTAGCGCTGCCCACCTGATTGCATCCATATAACTCTGTTGCTGTTAATTACAGGAGCAATCAAAGTCTCAGTGACATGTAATTCTATTAGAAAACTGACCTACTCGTGTAAACTGTAATGAACACTGCGTAATCACAGCAGATCTTCCCACGTCTTTACCCTTTGTCTGACCTAAGCACCAGCACCTTTTACAAACTCCACTGACTGGAAATAAGGTAATAAAGTGAGCTGGAAAACTGTTGGAAATCTGCAGAGGAGAAAGCGCAGGGAAATCCAGGAGGATGAAGTCTAAAATGAGCATGACATTCAACACTTTGAGATGTTGTTTTGGTTTTGAGGGTAGCCAGCCGAAGTTGAGCATTTTATATAAGTGAGTCTTAAAAATGTGGCATTCACTGCCTATTATTCTGTCTCAGTGGGGAGGCAGTACCTTTAATGGCTTCGGGAAAACAAGACTTCTTTCTCAAACCATGTTTTTTTTTTCCACATAATGAGGATTGGTTTCCTCTAAGCAACAAGATGTCCTGTTTGCATTTCTAGGCTGCTAGAGTGGCCTTGCTGCAAAGGAAAAGCCAAACACAGGGGCTGGCTGTTCTATTTAAAAGTCAGCACAACAGGTTTTAGCTTGTCAACTGCCTACATATACCATTAGCAATGTGAGCAATGTTCCAAAGCAAAAAGGAAGCTGGCTGAAAAGATGCTATCACAGGGTCCACGCTCATGTTTTCATACCATTTGTATCCTACAGCTGTCTGAATCTGCTGCCTAAAACTGTGCCCTGCTATCTTCTCCTTCAATCTTATCCCTCCTTCTCGCATGCAATCTGACGTTCGCATCTATCATTTTACTTGTTCTGTGACTTCGTCTCCCCACTGCAAATCAAGCATTAACGGACCAGTCTGAATTCTTGCACACATACAGGTAATCAGGACTTGTTACTTTAGAAAGCTGGGCTAAGGTGTGTCTTTCAACCGGCGTTGAAGAGGTGAACATGTCAGGGGAATTGCGTGCAGCGCAGGAATTTTATAACAAAGGAAGGCAGATGCCGCCTTCCCCCAACCGCTTGCTTGTCCCTTTATCTATGAAGTCCCCTGGGATAACCCACAGTGCAATTCCCAAATGACGCTTACACCTAGTACAAACACAGACTATGGATTGATTTTATGACGCATAGTCCATCAAAATAAAGTCACATTAGTATATGTTGTTCTTGTCAATGAGGGATCATTCAGTGCTAAATTACACATCCCAGTTCCCCTTCCTCTACATTTCCTTTTCTCAGCTTTATCTTCCATCAGCATGTTAAGCCTTATTACAATATGCTTCAAATGGCGCCAGGGGTTGAGCCCTCTGGCAGAATCTTAAAGCTGCAGTTGTTCTGGGAACCAAGGTTTGTTTTGTTTTTTTCTAATTCTTTAATAAGTGTGTTCCCCATTTAAGAGTACAAAAATGTCATAAAGAAAAACTGTTATTTTAATGATAATTTACAGCCTTAAGTTATTAAAAGATGTGTAGTCAATAACGTGAGGATTACAGGAAACCTCAATGAGATTTTTCATTGAGATGTAGCTCCTGTTCGATCCCTCTCAAATGGGTTTTATACTTAAATGCAAGAAGAAGGAAAACAAAAACACGACAAAGTAAAATTAATTTCAACATTACAGACAAAAAATGTGATGAAAATATATTTTTAAAAATTCTGAATGTAGATTTGTTTACATAAAAAGATGACATATTCAGATGGACTACTTATTTCCAAGGCAGCATCAGTGTTAAGTATCAGTCCAAAATAGATTTTAAACATAAAAGCTTAATGGAGCTGACAAATCATTATGCATAAAAATGAGATTGTCATAAAAACAGATCCCTGTGAGACTCCACATATTATATTAGCACAGTCAGATGTAAATCCATTAATCAATTTTTTTGTACATATATAATTATCAAAACAGCCAGGCAAGGACAAGGAGTTAAGAATATATAGGTAAGGTTATATACTAAGACTAAATTTAGACTGTTGATATCCAAAAATAAAAGAAAATACAGTAAAAAAAAAAAAAAAAATCTAAGATATCTATTCATAATTGTCAATCAAATATGTTATTATTTGTCATCATGTTTAAATGGCACATATTTAATTAATTTAAGACTAAAATCACTTTGCCTATAATAGATGTCCACATGTCGATATAAAAGACATATCATAAAGAGATTTATTGTGAGGTGAAAAGTCTTACATTTGTAAGGACGAATACAAAATGACCAGTATCTGCATTACTTGTTTTTCTGGAAAATTTCTTCTAATCGTCATTATCTACTTTTTATTTTAGAGTCATGTTTTGGTGAGGAATTAAATTTGAGTCCAGTATGCACAGTAACATACTGTTCTTCAACAGGGGCGAGGAGCTGTGAAAACACTAGTATGCCTGCTTCTCCTCTTGAGCTGAAGAGTCCAGTGTGTTTCACTGCCTCATCAATCATTTGCAATTTCCTGCAACCGTAACTGCGCTGTTTTAACCGTAGTACGCAAAACAAAACTGAAACCTGTAACCTTCAGACTTAAGTTTTTAAAATGGAGGCTTGAGCAAGAATGAACATGTAAGCTGAAAACACTTCTACACTAATGCAATGCAGTTTTCACTGATCTGAATTGAAACATTTGAATTTTTAAGGATCTGTAAATATTGTCAGTAAGCGGGTAAGGGTAAGCGGGACGTATGCATTCTGTAAACCTTTTGATGAATGAGTGACAGGTAGAGGTTAGAAGATGTCTGACTCACACCTAAATTGCCTTAAAAGGACATGTGTGAGGGCCCTGCATAAAAATATGAAGACAAGTTTGGAACTGTAAGTTAACGAAAAGCAAGCAAACAAAATCACAGCATTCATCATGGAGGAATGCCTTAGAGAAACTCTTCGACTTCATTATGTAAACTTTGTATTTAACATGAAACTCGTATGTAAATTTCAAGAAATTGTCAAGCCTATATAAAAAGTGTTTGCGCCTTGCACACCTCTATTTTTGTTCTTTGTTAGGCTTAACAGTTTTACATCGTCATATAAATTTAAATGTGAGACATGGATATTTTGAATAAATACATAAACTGGTTGTCAAATTACAATTAAATTTAATATAATAAGAACGGAAAAGCCTATCGAAACAACTTGGCCTTATGTAAAAAGTATAATTGCCCACATGTAAAGCTTACTAAACCCCTAACTGATTAGTTATAAATAATCACATATTCTAGCTCCATTTCACTAGACAGATCAAGCATCACTTCTGCCTGATCTGCTGTAGAAACAAGAAAAAAAAATCTGAATAGAATAATGTTTGGCAAGATAAAGACATTTAAGCACACAAGGAAAACGAGGTCACTGATACCTAACAAGCTGGAATCATAGAAAGCTATTTATAAGGCCTTGGTGCCACAAAGAAAGCCATTATCCACTGGAAAAACGTGGAACAGAGGTGAACATGTCCAGGTGTGGTTCAAAATTGTTCCAAGAGCACTTCAACAACTCAGTCAGGAAAGGGGAGAATCAATTCCCCTTAAGTATGTGTTCGCCGTACTGCTCAGCATCATCCAGGCAACAAAAAAAAGGTTCTTGCTGATTACAAGCTCGCTCCAGGCCATAATGCTCTGCTTGCAAACTGGGTTATGCAGAAAGTGCTTCAGAGGAATTGCCTTAACTCATATGTGGTGGGATCTCAGGTATAGTGTGCACATGACGTGGACTTTAGTGTGGGTGTCTCCTGTGTGTGCGCTGCCTGTCCTGAGACCGCATGGCGGGATGTGTGGTAGTGTTATTGTTTTGGAAATGAACCAGAGAGCGACCAGGAAGAGTTTTGTAAACTACAGCTAATGTGCAATTCAAAAATAACACCCAATCACTTCAGTACCCACATGCTTCCAGTGTTTTGGTGTGCGCCACCACCATTAGCGGCAGTGGGAAATAATATTACTAAAGCTGCATGGCTCTGTTGAGGTTTGGCCTAATGCAGAGAAGAGATATATTTTACAAATGGAAGCCTTAAGGTTATTGAAGTCTTGACTCTCAAAGGGATTTATAATTTCTTTATGTTTTAACAACTTTTTATTTCACATTTGCATTTTTTCATGCCACTTCTCATGTTCACTTAATGTTATGAGGCTTGACGTTAATGGATCCATGACACTTCAAACTTAGATTTGATTTAGAAACAGCTTTGTTCTTTTTTTTTTTATATATATATATAATTTCTGCACAATTATACTATAGATCTATAGCTCAATAAACATCTATAAAAATATCACGTGTTTCTGTCACATAATTGCAAGGAATCGAGGGGAGTACCGCTGCTTATTTCTTTCCCACTTAAGGTACTGACAAGTACAACCTGCTTTCTGGTCAGTAGGTGTCATACCTCCCAAGAACCCAAGTGCAAAACTCCTGGGAAATCTTCAAAGGTCCCGTCTTTGCTGCATTTTTCAACTTAGCAGCCACACCCTCTTCAAATTTATGACCAATCACAAAATATTTGTTGGACGCTACACAAATAGAAAGGTTTTCTCAGAATGCGTATCAAGAAGAAGCAGAAGGGAAAAAAAATGCTGCGGTTTAGTACCTGCAGCCTCAGGAGGGATGATTTTTTTTCTATTTTTGTGAGGTACATTCAGGCTTTAATACGAAACTTCATAAACAGAACATATACTGACTGTCAAACATTGCAGACTGTGGTGCTTTTCTGATTCGGGACCTGTATAAATTGCTGTTATTGATGGAACCATGAATTCTGCTCTTTAACCTCTAGAACCCGACAGACCCACCGGTGGAACCTCTAGGTTTCTAGAGGTTAATAGAAGCTCTTGGTGGAGAATGTCTGGTCATCAGTTTGTGAACTTAAGCTCAAGAGCACTTGGGTTTTGCAGCTGGACAATAAGCATTTGATGGCAGCCAGTTGTTAGGTTTTGCAGCTGATTATTAATTTCTGCAGTGCTGAGTTTGTTTGCAGAGCTATATTTTGTATATTTACATTTTATATGAAATATATCTTTTGTCTAATATAAAAAAAATGTTTCATTACTCCCCAAAAATTAAAAACAACAAAATCAAAAGAAATCTGCAAGGGGTAAATATGTTTTTATGCCACAGTAAATATGAAGAAAGACGTCAGTGTGCTATATAGAAGGCTTTTTTGTTTTACAAAAATGTAAACAATCATGAAGTTTTATGTCAAAAGTCATTTTAATTAGCTAATACATGTGAGATAAATGCTACAAAGACCCCCATCAATCCCACAGGAGCTATAATCCGGTACAGAGAAAATAATAACAGCAGATGCAAGTCAGTAAGAACTAGAAAACATTTTTGACATATGAACCTCATATAAGCCTAAATGAATTAGGAGTGCTTTTTTTCAAACCAGAAAACAAAAGGCTTGATATATGATTACAGTGTGTGATTTTGTGCTTTTAGTAATACAGATTGAGCCTTGGATCAAGTTGGTGTTTTAAAACAAAAGATATGTGCAAAAGTGTAATTGCTGGGGAATGCAGACAAATCACTTCACTTACTGACTGCCATTAACTAAATAATATAAGTCAAGGATTGTATAATTATTAATATGCTAAGTAAGCAGCATATTAATAATCATAGGGGTTAGTTATCTAAGAATAATTTTTAAAGTGGTTTATCTGGGCTTAGTTTAACATTACTTGAAGGGGTGTTTGAAGGAGACACATGTAATGTTTTCCTTCCTGAATCTGACTCCGATTATTTCTAGACAGCTACTTTCTAAAATGCAAGCGTCCAAAGGCTTTAAGCTCTTTGAAGAACTTAGAGATTATTTGGATCTAGATATGAATTCTTATAAAACAGCAGCACTTGCATTTCAAATCCATGACTGCCGAATTTAGCTGAGCTAGTTAACTCATCTTTTATTAATTTCTGTAAATTTATTTCAGTTGTTGAGAATTAGTGACTTATGCAGACTTATGCAGAGAGTTTAGGAGTTAATCTGAAGTAACTGCAGGCATTTATTTGGTCTGATCCACTTTATTGGAAGCACAACACGACACACATAAAACCTGGAGCTGCAAGGGTATTTCTTTCTTTATTTATTTATTTGCTAAAAACACATTCTCATAAAGACTAAAACTGACAATAACAAGAGAAGGAGAAAAATACACATTTCATCTACTGAGCAATATTTATATTTGTGGCACTGGCATGCATGTCTTGAATTTAAGGCTGTGTGTTGGCCTTAAATTTGTGTTAGGCTGTGTTTTTCATGTTAGGCTATGCTTTTCCATCCTAGGACAATGTGAACTGGCCTGGCAAAAGGAGAGTCATTTTTCACAAATGAGATCAATTTTGACAAACGTTTATATGTTTTGCATATTTTGTCCTCTTTATCTCTAACCCTAACCTGGAACACTTTTAATTTAGCTGTAAAAAGACCAAACAAACAACATGTTCTTTGATGTTGCTGCTGTTAACTACCTCTCTAATGTGTTTTTTAAAATTTTTTATTGGCTTTAAAGTCTATTTCTAATGTTTTTTCATGATTAACTGGCTGAAAAATCAGTAGATTAAACGCGATCAATCTTCTTCTCAGGCTGTCAGCTTAGGATACAAAAAAAAAAATGGTGGCATAACATATACGGCTTTATCAGTCTCAGAGGGATATTTTTGAGAACCGATGACATGGCACACTGCTGCATGGATGCCAAAACCACTTCTACTTGGTTGTTTTGTTAAATTGACTCGATAACATCTTGATGCATATTGTTCTTGTGTCAACATTGCTGATGACTGGTGGGGTACTCTAAATCAGCCTGAATTTAGCTTGTTTAAAAGGCATAAAGGCGATTTGCCAGCGCTGTGAAAACACTGCGCAGCTCAGTTTTTGCGCAGCTGTATTTATTTTCCAGTACACCGGCTCCGATGATCTGTGAAATAGTATGGCAAGAAACATTGCAGGTGAGGTGTTGGTGGTTTATTTTCACTGAATTGCTTAGTCAACACCCTTACTGACCGTCTTGTGACACATGTAGTCCTAGCGATAGGTTGTAAGTCTGATTAACAAAAACAAGATATTAAAAAAACATTATATTTTTGACACTTAATCCAGTGAGTTAGAAAATTGAGAAAGTATGAAGTAGTTACTGCTTACAGCAGTACTTTATCTGTTAAGGAAATCATGGGTTGATTTGACTGTCGCCTCAAGATATGAAGTTCTCTGTTTTAAGCTCAACACCCAGTTGAAGCCATTTTTTTGCATACACTATTTAGAAAGATGTAGAACTTTATATCCTTGTTGTCTGGCATTGAATCAAACTACACCTTTCCTGTTTTAGGTCGGCGAGGATCCCAACAATTAAGCGAAATGCCAGAATAATTCCTCCTTAGAGAACTGGTGAAACTGAGTCAGGATTGTTGGCTGTCTCTGCTTTCAGAGATCCTGTCTTCTGATGATCCCTCGGCTTACCATCTTTATCTGTCTCAAAGACCCATTTATGCTTAAGGCTTACCTTCTTGACTCACTTTCTTAAAATTGTGGTTGGATATATATATATATATATATATATATATATATATATATATATATATATATATATATATATATATATATATATATATATATATATATATATATATATATATATATTTATTTCTTTTTTCTTATCATGATGTCCAAAACCAAAAAAAAACCCCAAAAACAAAAAACACTCATGCAACAATTGGGATGGTGTTCTCAACCTTGCCAGATTCACTTTTCCCCTCCAAATGTAATCATGGTCATTATGGCAAATACTTGTTTGTACACTGTAATGAGTTTTTTTGTGTGTTGCTTTTAGATTAATGGCTTCTTCTATGTGAGTGACCTTTTATACTATGTGGGCATTGGACTAATGTCACTGTTGATAATGACTCTCACTCATCAGCTTTAGCTAGTACTTTCACAAGGTCTCTTATTTTGGTAACTTCAAACCATTGCATGTTCATCTCTGGGAAACAGTACCTGAATAGGATGCCATGTTGTACCTTGATAATGTTTCCATTGAAGCGCGCCATCCAGTTTAATTTGACTTGAGGTGTATAATGAAATATAGTAGGACAACATTTAAAACTCCGGTTGTGCAAAACACTTAAAGATAAAACCCGTAATATTACAGTAACATACCGCACTCTCCTCATATTCCCCAAAAATCTTTCACTTCACACTAGTGTGGTATTGGCACCTCATTGCTTTTAGATATTTTTTTAAGATCATATTCTTGTGCAAAGTTTAGAAGATGACAAAACAGCCACAGTTTCCACTTTCCTTCCACACATGTCTAATATTCTCAGTAGCCAAGCGTGAAGGCTGGGCCTGTATGTATAAACATATTTGAGGATGTCAAGCTTTTGAATTCAGAGAGGATGAATAGAATCACAGATATACAATCCATAGGGGCTCACTTTAGGAAAGTGTTCAGGTTAAGTGATTTGGGTTCAGACTCAGGTTAGGTTCTGAGATAAGGGAATAAATAGACGTGAGTGTAATACCCTCATAAATCTGTACACAAATGGGGGAGGGAATAGGGGTGTTCTTTTTTTTTTAAATTTGCGCTTATCAGGCATCTCTCCACATATTAAGTGTCGAAATGATTTGTGGCTTGTCCAGATACACCACAGCTACATGGAAAAGCAGTGTTTTAGAACAAAAATTAAGGGAGTCTTCCTTCAAACCCTTTAAATTGTAATCAAGAAATTGATGTGTGGTAAGAACACTTAATGTGGGGGTGTGGTAGCATTCGAAATACAACATCTCTTTATTGAAACCCTGTCACTAAAGTACTGCACACTACAAGCTGTGTGGAACATTTGGTCAGTGGAGTAAATGATCTCAAATTAGGGCTGTTTATGGTCCTTTTACCAAAAAAGGCTGATTGAGTTCCAGCTTACAAGCTACAACTTATCAAATACAGACTTCAGGCAGCCAGGGAATGTGGCTGGCACAGGGGGTTTATTAGGCAAAGCCCAAAGGACCCCAACCCATAGGGTTGGAATTTACATTATTCTTGAAAATGAGTAAATACATTTCCATCATTCACTGTGAATGTCCATACTCAAATCTTCCATCAGTGTAGCTTGGGAACATTTCTGTGGGCTTATTTATCTTTGTTTTAGAAATCAGTGCAGAAGAGTCTGATGCCATTGGCAGAATATCTGCATGACCATTGAAACAGTTATTCGATGGTCATGTAAATGTGCCGCACACGCAGAGAACATAGCAGGTTTGTATTTCAATGAGTTGAACAACATGAGCGTCTTTATCTGAATCTGGAGATATCATACGGGGGATAAGGATGACTAGTCTCTGAGGTTATTCCTAGAACTCCTTGTATCTTTCAATCTCAAACATGATGAGAATGAGTTTTAATCTGTTCAAACCTGTCTGTCTTCACACAGGTCAACCAAAAGAAAAAAAAAAAACCAGAAACCGGTGCCCTGCAGTCTAGGTCACAACCTTTTGTAATTGTGGCATCATGCATTGTTTTGAAGGGAGTTCTTTACTCACAATCTACTTTGAGTTTTTGACTTTGTCTTTTTTAAATTCAAGTGTCGTATAGTAGTGTAAGAAGTGCTTTAACCAATCTATCGCCTTTGTAGACTGATTCATCACATAAAATAAACCTAGATATTTTAAATTGCTCAATTATTTTCACTACAGGAACCTAAAACAAACAGGCTTCATCACATTAGTAATGTTTGCATTAGGGTTGTTAATTTTCAGAAAAAAGGAAAACCTGCAAGGTTCAGTATGGTTTTTCCTCAATCTCCTTTACACTGATACCGAATAACTAAGCCCAGTGCAACCAGCTGTATGTAATTCATACTGCAAATCCAACTGGATTAGGTTATTTAATCATTTGCCAGATTTAAACATCTGACTCAGCATTCACCATCTGAAAAGTAAAGAGATGGGTCCAACTTCAAACCCAGCAAAATATGACTGGGTTTGCAAGTATGACTGTCCACTAAAACTGACAGACTGGGCAAGTAGAGAAATTAAAAAGCTCCAGGGTAGCTCTGGAGGGGCTGCAGAAATTGTAAGTTCAAGTGGCCAAAACTGACAAAAGAACAATAGAAAGACATTTTGAAAGAAAGTCATAGCAAGTCTTGATAAAGTTTGCCACAAGCCATGTAGCAAATCATTTGGAAGGCCAGATGAGACAAGCTGTTCTTTTTGGCCTACATGTAACATATAATGTGCGTTGAAAGCCTGGTGAGAACATTGACCCTAAACTGTAAATGTGACGATGACAGGTCCACTGCATGGAAATGTCATGCATTCCCACTACATGACATTTCCATGCAGTGGACCTGTATTTAATGGTCATAAATACAGGGAAATCCTGAAAGAAAAATGTCAGAGGCTGTGAAAGACTTGAGACTGGTGCAGAGTTTTACTTTTCGGACGAGAAGTGAACCTAAACTGACAGAACTATGAAATGGTTAATATAAAAACTTATTTATGATTTAGCATGACCCTGTCAAGATCTAAAAACTCTATTAAGCCATATAGCTGTGGTAGAATTTAATGACAAAGATAAACATAGATTTTCTGTCCAATCTGACTGAACTTGAGTTATTTTCAAAGAAGAATGGAAAGTCTCTTCTCGCGCATATTTAGTAGAAATGTATCCCAAAGCACTGGATGGGGTGGTTGAGCAAACACAAGATTTTTATTTTAGAATGACAATGAGGTCTGAATACTTTAACAAGACAATGTATTCTTGAGGATATGGCATAATGTGAGGACCCTTACAATGTCTGGCGATATCAAAGCAAAATCCCAGACAGCTGCAATTAATTTAGTTGAGGCTGCAGCTTAATGTTTAGTGATTATAGTTTTTTCTCTCTCTCCTTTTGCTCTTGCTGCCTTTCGTGCGCCCTTATTGCGCTCTCTCATGCTCAATTAACTGTCGGCTGTTTGGTCTCACATTCTTCTTGCGCAGACAAGACCGGCATTGGTTCGAACATCAAGATTTCTCATGTGGCTAATCTTTATCTGGCATGTGGACCTGTCAGATGTAAACTCGCCCAGTGTGGGATGTCGCCGGGACATGAATCAATGATGCAGTGAGACCACAGGAAGTAGACAGTAATCATCGTGATAAATGTCAACTAAATTCTGGCTGGCTTCAGATGGCCAGCATGCAGCTGACACCGGATGCAGTCAATGACTGGTGCAGGACCAGCAGGGACCTAAAACAGTCTTTCTCTGTCTGAGTGTTTCGGCGCCAGCTCTGTGCACCCCTGCCTTCCTTCCCCTGTCCCTGATTCAGAGAGTTAGCTGAGGCAAACCACTTCTTTTATTAAGAGTTAGGGTCACTGTCAGATGTTTGCTTTAATTCATTGATTCCCTTGAAGAAATATGGGAGACCTTGTGACTTTGAATCTCTCTAATTGCATCTTTTAATGGCTATCGGCAACAGTGTCAGGGATTTACAGCAACGCATCGACTTGATTCCTCCGACAAAAAACAAAAAACAAAAAACAAAATCTTGCAATTTGATCACATGCAAAATGCAAAAGTCACATTTATCTTAGCTCTCTTGTTTAATGAAGGAAAACAGCAGCATGGTTTTTGTCCTTGATGTGTTGTGACAGGATCTTCAACCAACAAAGCAAGATGCCTAATTAAATAGTCTGCACCTAGTGGCTATATGCCAAAGATACATTTGGTCATTAGGGGCTGTTGGGCTGCTATCAAAGAAAGCAAGACTCCATTATGCAAAATGGACACCTACATTACAGGCTGCTTGAAAAGGACACCTGAAGAAGAAGAAAAATGAAACCAGTATGATGCAGCAATTAAACCTTAAAAATAAAAAGACGCAATGCTGAACAGGGCAAGTGTCCTGATGAGGCACACACACGTAAATAAAATACTGACACAACTGCTATGACTAAGTTAAGAAATGAAGCATCACAATCACTTTCCAGAGACCCCCCACAACCCTGAACAGGATGAGTGATTCGAAGAGGAAACAGGTGGATGCACTTCATGGAGCCTGGACGGTACAACTGGGATAAATATAAACCAGCGCTGGATAGTGGTGTCATTGCAGTAAAGAGGAGGAAGTTTTGAGGCTGAGAAAGTGTGTTAATTCTCAGAAACTCTGAACAAATGAGGCATTAAACTAGAAGTTATCTTGAGTTTCTGCAAAGTAAATGAATATTTTAGAACTGAAGGATGTGATCAATTGATTTAAGTCGTTTTTAACACTAAAGCTTGCATACATTTATCACATTTCTACTCTAATATAAATGCCGGTACATAGAAAAGGTATCCATATTCTGTCAACTTTGTCCTCATTTTGCCACATTACAGCCTCAACATTTCATGAAATATTTTGATGGAGTTTAAAAGTTAAGTCCAAAATTCAGATGTAGCTTCAAAGCAATCTTTTCAATTGACCAACTTGTTTCTTCAGACTGGAAGCAACATGAACATTTTGCTTCATGTTCATGTTGCTTGAACATGAACATGATTCAAGACTCCAGACTTGAATCTGATAGAGAATCTGAAGAAGATTTGGATGATGCAAATGATGCTCACCAACCTCAAAGGTTTGGATGTCATTACTGGAGATAAATCATCAAAACATCAGAGGAAACATGTGAAAGCTCATCAAAAATTGTGTGAAAGATTTCATTAGGATTTTTCCACTTCGTTTTGAGAAGGGTGTGAAGAACATCCGGCATACAATTTGTAAATAAAATTTAATTTAACACAACTACTTTTTCATCCAAACTCTCATAGTTTTTTTTGTTTGTTAGTCTTTTTTTATTGTCTGTTAAGACATTCTTGTTTTCTATCCAAAGCAAACATCTTAGTGGAATGAAGTCAGTTTTAAATCTAAATCTGGGAGAGGTAAAAATTATTTTGAACTTGGGACATAGTTGTGAAGTGGAAGGAAAATAGTTCATGAGTTAAATTCTTTTTTGTTGAGGCAGATTTCACTGAAATTGCCCCACTTCTCAGTTTAAGTAGACAACCATGTCATGGTAGGATTTCAGATTGAGCATTGTCATAATTTTTGGACCATTTGAATCGACAAAATATGAATACTGTCCCAAGTTACAATAACATAATATAATGTAGTATGAGTTTTTATCATGTAAAATATCTCAAATCTAAAAAAATATGAGGGATGCAGGTAGATCTGTCTTAGGCTTATTTGGAAGTCTGTTCTGCAAACACCACGTGTTGCGCATGTTGCCAGCCATATTGTCATGTTGATGTTCTCCCGTGTAAGTGAATGAATGCCTCATGCAAAGGTGTGAAATCCCCAATGTTTCTTTTGACTTTTTCTTTGAGGAAGAGGACATATTGTGCAGCTTGGATTTCCCCTCTTCCTTTAATGTATATCTTTTCTTTTTGAGCATCTGTGAAGTTGACCCTGACGTGACAACAAAAAGAGTTATCTTCTCCCACAGAAGGGTTAGTTCCCAAACAGCTTGAAGTGTCTTGTTTATTTACAATACTTCCTCTGTTACTTATCTACGTCACTATTAGCATGCGATGCCTACCTAGCAGCTAACTCGGCAGGGTTTTAAAGAAAAAAATGTCTGCCATGCACTACAGTACTCTGGACCAATGCTTGAAGCAAACAGAAACCTGGAGAGGTCCAAGGAAAAAGGATGTAATATATTGCATTTCAGGCAGAAGATTACATGAATTGTTTAATGTAGCTTGATGAAAAAAAAAAAAACCTTTTTGCTACTTTAAAACATATAATTGTTTTGTCTCAACTGTCAGTAAACAAGAAGTTTTAAATATATATATTTTTTTATTTCTCTATTTAAATTTATGATCAAGTAGCTAGAAAAATAAAAACTAATCAAAGATAATTGCGCATAATATGAAAGAATGGCTCAATAAATTTTATTTTAAAAGTTGAACAGTATCACTTCGGCAAAGCCAGCGCTCAATTTGTTTTTATCGGGAACATGTGTTTGGCATTGGAAAAAATATGTTTGTGTTCACGGAGAGTTGTCAAGATGAAATGCTTGGGATGGCCTCCAAGACCGATGCTGTGCTGGGACATCTCTCCTGAGAGTCCTGTGTATGAGAGGGCCGAGGCAGTGGATGCCCTTATACCCTCAGAATTCCCTGTGAAGATCCCCAGAAACCCTCAGCATGTGGTTCCACTTAGAAAATAATGAGGGCGAGTTACCCACGGCATGAAAGCTGTGGAAGTCTGAAGATCTCGGCCTTCTCTCACCTCAACCCACCACTCCATGTTGCACATCTGGTGGAGGAGATGCTCTTTGGGCTTCGACTCCCACAGGATGCAAACAGTTAGAGAGAAATGTTCTCAAGTCAAAAACATACGCAGCCCACATTTTTCTTTTTTCTTCTTTCCAGAATCTGTTATGAATAGTAGTGTAATGAACAGGGATGTACCATGCTTATTTATCCTAATGGAGAAGTTCCTTTTCAAAGGAATAGAAAAAAACTAGCAAACAAACAAATACATAATAATGCCAAAGTGTTTTGAAAAGTATTTCTGCCCCTTAAGTTGTTTCACATTATGTCACTTTGCAACCTTAAACTTTAATGTATTTAATAAAAAAAATTGTAATTAATCAACACAAAGCTGTGCATAAATGTAAAGTAGAAAGAAATGAAGATGTCTGTTTTTTTTTATTAAAGTTCAAATTAAACTGTGAATTCACCTTTCATAGTGAATCAGTGAACAAGCAGCCTCATGAAGAAACACCACTCACTCAATCTGAAATGAAGTTACTTAAATCTGTCCCTGTCTCTTTTTGCTAAATCATAGGAGCGCCACAGCAGATCCGAACAATTTGAGGAGGCAAATCACCTGCAGTCTGCACAGCTGAATATGTTGACACCAGCATTTGCCACTTGACATAGGAGAATGATTGCATGCACAGTCTCTTCCAGTCATGGGAGTGTTGGCAGAAATAACATGGATTGCTCCATGAAGTGAAATCTGGGTCTATCTGGGTCCAGATGGCCACAGAGAAGCAGAGCTCTTATTTGTATTGACAAAGAAATAACATATGTTTCTTTTTTTTTTTTATCACATCTTTTTGTATGTTTTCATGGAGAGGAAAAAAAAACACGCCCAGCATAAGGAACGGGCTTTAGGAAGATGTGTGAATGCTTGGATGACTTACAGCTGCCCGACATGAATTGATCAAACTCTGGACTCTTCAAAAATCAAGTTTTAGAGGTGATAAACACTTGCTTCTGAGATCAAAATCCCAAAACAAACTAAGAAATGACATAAGAAAAAAAATTCTCACATTAGATGCTTTAATGTACCTGAAGCATAAACTGTAGCTGTACATAGAACATGATGGGAAATCCTTTGAATGGTTTATTTAGAAGCATATAATAAAAAAACCCCTCAGCCATTCAAAGTGAAAGTAACATGGTGACCCTGGCCAATGACAGCATTATGCAGAATATAATACTGATGTCACCGCTGCAGGCCTGTATGTGCAGTGGTGAGAAAGCTGTCATGCCTGAATTCACTATCAACTACTCCGCTTGTGCCAGCTGCCGTGCTTGACTGGACAAGGACCAGGTCCAGATTCACCAACAGCATCTTCTCACGCAAAGACAAATGAGCAGCTGCCAAGCTGTCAGTTCCCAAGCAGTGACCTTCATCTGAAGAAATGCTCTCTGGTGGGGCTCCTTGGTCATCAAACTTGGAAATGCACAGTGTTTTTCTTCTGCCCACTTATCCCCTTTTGTGCACGCATTTAAATCTCCTCTCTTCCTCTCTGATGAGTGACAAAGTGACCCAGACAAAGGACAGAAAAACAAGGCCTTCAAACGTCCACAGAGATGAAGGGAGGGGACGATATAGACATAAAAAAAAATAGGCATACCTTCATAATTATTAATGCATCCAGGCTCCTTTTCAGGTTTGGATTTCAAAAATGATTAATTAAAATTAGTCACTCAGAAAAACTTTAAAAGAATTTCAAGGTCAGGCATAGACAAATGTGCTTGGTTGCTTTTCGCCAAGAGTTAGATAAGAAAACTGACACCCTTCGAATGTCACTATGTTAAACAGGAAGCTGATGCCTGCAACTGGTTAGCTCAGCTTGGTGAGAGTGGAAACAAAGGAAATTGTTACTTTCTATAAAGTTAGCCATTTTTCATCACATATCTTGTTTGTTCAATCTATACATAAACAAAAGAAACATAAAAATGATTGGAGTATATTTTTTTCTTACATATCTTAGTGACAACATATTCTGCACAATTGTTTTCAGTCAAGTTTCAGAAGATTTTAGCCATGGTTCACATGCCTTCTTCTGCATTTTCTGGTTTAGTAAAGTTGAGCAGCACAATCTGTCATAGGTTCTGTCGTCCTGTTGCTCAGAGGCTGCTTTGGCACATGGCTTTGGCTCAGTGACTGATTGTGTGAGATGTTGTTAAGTTCCTCCTAAGAGTAAAGTTTTCTCTTTGCCTTTTCACTTTTATTCTCAAGATGGTGGGATTTAACATAGCATTTGATGCAACCTTTTGAATAGTCTTGCCTAAAAACGTCCACAGTATCTGATTTCAAATCGAAACTGTACTGCACAAAACAAGGTCACTGCTAATGCCGCAACAATAGTTTCTATCTCCATGAATAAAGTTTCATTTAATAAATTGAACTCACAAATTAATCCTGAATTATAATGTGGACAGTTGTTTCTCAGATATTTAGTCGTCTGTGAACTGTCCACTTTTTCCCTTAGAAGAATGTGTTACATGTTTGGTGAGAGGCGAGTAGAAAGATGTTTCGTTGTCCATCTTCCATCCACCCCAAACTTTATGAACCACTGGCGAAAGTCTGTGTTAAAGCTGCTTGAAGAAAACAAATAGGCATTCAAACCAAAGAAGGAACTGCTTAGTGACAAAACAGCTCAGCAGAAGAGCACAGCGTTGGTTATCTTAAGAGAATCGCATGTAAGGTATTTGCCTGATTATTCTTCCTCAGCACACGGGATTGTGCAACAGCGAGATAGCAATCTATTATTTTCTTTACAGCTGTGAGTCAAACTGAGGGCACTTATTTCCCTTTCTTTGCGGTTTGGCAACAAATGCCTTGTGGTCTGAAGTGCTGACCATAAACTGCATCTGCAGAATTCATTTGGAGGTATAGAGATAAACAATCAAAATAACAATTAAGCAATTCAACTTTTAGATTGATAAGTACATAATGTTTTCTTATGTAGTTGCCCTTAAGTAATTCAGCAGTTTTGTAAAGTAAGCAGCTTAAAACTGTAATTTCCTGTGAGTGTAAATCTTGTCCTCTTGGAGTCTAAGAACATGTATTTTTGTTTTTAGCGTGATTGCTGACTTTAATGTGAGAGAATGATTGTGTCTCTGCAACATAGTGGCAGACTGACCAGGGTGTGCCCCTCTTTAACATGATGGCAGCTGAGATACCGTGGCTATTTATAGAATTACGATTATATAATTCTACTTAGCAAACCTGCATTATTTTACACAGGGTAAATAAAACAGGGGAGTAATGGAAAAGCCACAACACATGATTGATGACCCACACAAGTTGTAATTACAAAAACATTCTCTTAAATATTTATCCATCAGCTCATTTTCTGTGACTGCTTACTTGTGTGTAAAGTTAGGGGAGTTCATCAGAACATATAGGAAGGGAAGCTGCTGGAAACAAATCATAGGAAATAAGAATGAATCATATTTGTGAAGGTCCATAATTCTTTTCCTTACATCTTCACTGACTTCGATTAGTTTGCACATTACATCACAAACTAAATCAGTGTGTTTGATGTCCTTTATTAAATTACATTCCCAGGTGTGCTTCCATTTTACTCAAATTTTATACATTAAATTATCAAAAGGGTATAACGCCATGACAGAGCCTTGTAGGTATTCCATTGGTAATTGTTAAAAAGATAGTTTTAGAGAATGTAAATGTTTCCCTCTGACAACAGTAGGAAAAAAAATCTCTTCCACGGTATTCTGGTGTTGAGCAAAAACAAATAATTTTCATAAAACTTAATTATTTAAAATAAAGTTTTTGCTGATTTAATGTCAGACAAAAATGCTTTATATGTTTAGGTATATATATATATATATATATATATATATATATATATATATATATATATATATATATATATATATATATATATATATATATATATATATATATATATATATATATATATATATATATATATATGGTTTTAACTGTACATGAACCAAAGTTTCTCTGTGTGACTGTTCACATATGCACAGCTCTATCAGGCTGCTGATCCTGGTACCGCTTATACACACATACACGCACATCACCTACATGCAAACACACACGCACTCACGCGCCCACGCACGCACACACACACACACACACACACACACACCCACGCACACACACACACACACACACACACACACACACACACACAGTTAGGCTCCTCCTCTCTGTCTCCAGTCAGGGTGTGATTACCACCAATACAATCTTATGGAACCTACACAGAGAAAAAGAGAGAGAGAGAGAGAGAGAGAGAGAGAGAGAGAGAGAGAGAGAGATAGCAACAGAAGAGTTTGAAGTCACTCTGGTTGTTCTTGAAAAGGCGTCAGTGTTTGCTTGATCTCCACACAGCTCAACTGTTGCATTGTAGTCAGAACAAGATTCTTCAGAAATCTGCACTCTGTGGACAGATTTAAATGGTCAAAGCGAAACTTTTCGTACTCCAAAACTTTTTTTACTTGATACTTTAAAATTTTTCCTGGACTCATGAACTTGATGGGACTTTTTTAGTTCTGTGGACAGTTTGGATTCATCGCTTGGGAGAATATGTTGCTTATTTTGGAAAGATGGAGAACCACCACTCCCATTTGAGGGCTGCCAGAGCAGAACTCCCAAGGTGCGACATGTGAGCATTCTGTGCAAGGAAGAGAAATAATTTGCAGGGGAAAAACTGCAAACTCTCAGTGTTGAGCGAATTTATGTGTGTGGTTTTTTGAGTCAAATCTGTCTTTTTGATGATTTTTGAACATTTTCAACTTGTGGTGAGTTGAGCCAATGAAAGATGAATTGCTCAAACGACACATTAGAGATCAAAACATACCTTAATCCACCGGGAGACTGGTTCTCCGTCATGGCAGTCATCATCATCCTGGTCACCGTTGTTGGAAACCTGCTGGTCATCATTGCTGTGGCGCGCACTCCACAATTACAGACTTCAACAAACATCCTAATAATGTCCTTAGCAAGTGCGGACCTCATCATGGGGGTCCTCGTGGTCCCATTTGGGGCCAGTTATGTCCTGATAGGTAACTGGCGGCTTGGCAGGACATTCTGTAACCTCTGGACTTCAATCGACATTCTGTGTGTGACGGCAAGCATTGAAACGCTTTGTGTCATCGCTGTGGATCGGTATGTAGCCATTACAAGACCGCTGCGATACACTGTTCTACTCTGTAAATTTCGTGCAAGAGTGATAGTCTGTTTAGTCTGGGGTGTGTCTACTTTAATTTCGTTTGTACCAATTATGATGATAGATTGGTTGTGGAAAAAAAACGAGAGCAGTTGTTATGAAAATACTAACTGCTGTGACTTTGTGGTGAACAAAGAATATGCCATTTCATCCTCGTTAGTCTCTTTTTATATCCCACTAGTAATAATGATAGCTGTGTACGCACAAGTCTTTGTAATTGCTGCACGACAGGTCAAGCTCATAAAGAAAGCTCGGCCGCAATTGCAGAGCGAATGCCTTGCACATATTCAAAGTGGCTCCAACTTGAACAATCTCCTGCCTCCAGCATGTATGGGCTCCAACAGCTTCAACAACATGGCGAGGAGAAAGAGCGCCAAGAGGAGACCATCACGACTGCTGATTGGTGAGCTCAGAGCCATCAAGACTTTGGGCATCATCATGGGGACCTTCACGATATGCTGGCTGCCGTTCTTTGTTGCCAACATCATCCAAGCCTTTAATGAAACACAATTAAACAATCGGCTGTTCTTGTATTTAAACTGGCTGGGTTACATCAACTCTGGTCTCAATCCCATCATCTACTGCAGGAGTCCGGAGTTTCGAACTGCTTTCAAGAACCTAATCGGCTGTCCGTGGCTGTCTACGGTGTGGTTAAACTCTTTTTATAAGGAACTGCGGACTCGCTGCTCCTGTTTTCTGTGGAAAACTGAGTCGGGCAATGTGGGGTCTTTCCAAAAGTCTCCAGACAGTAGGACTGATGGCAGTGGCAGCCTGGGCAGCAGAAGTGAGGAAATGTCTATTGGTCTTTCTCAGTCCAATGGCAGCACACAGTTCACTGACTGTTTGGAACCAGAATCCCAAATGTAAGTTTCTCTTTTTTCCCATTCTTTTGTTCATTCCAACCGTACCTGTATAACCCATTAAGCTCCAACAGTTTATTCAATGTCTGAAGATGGTAACATTGTGTCTTCCACGCTTTCCATTAGGCAGGCACTGAGCTAGTTAGGAGAGACTGTAATCCGACAAATTTCTCTTGATCAGCTCGAATCCGTAATCAGCAGGCCAAACAATGAGAAAATGTGACTTTCTATAAAATAGATGCACTAAAACTTTGATATCGGGTCATTTTCAGTCTTGAAGCGCATCAACCAACAGCATGCATCCTGACGCACGTAAACTGACATGAAATTACTTGCTGTCAGTACGCAATTGAGTGCAACTTTAAAACCACGTTCAATTATTGTCACTGTGGATATAAATATGTAAAAAAAACACAACATAAAAAATTAAAAAACAGCTTATTTTAATAAACTTTTATGTACAAGTGAGGATAATTTTATAATTACTTCACTCTGTTTTGGATTGAAGTTAAATTCAAATGTTACATTTTAAGGTGAGACTATTAGGTGATCACTATCAGTTAGTGATCTGAAAATGTTGAACTTTGGAGAATTTAAAGTTTGAATAAACCTCTTTCTTCCCATTTTCTCACAAAAAAGTCAAGGTATAATTGATTTAGTTTAATCATCTCTAAACTTTTAACATGGATCTTGTGTTTCTAGGTTTGACAAAATACTTGTTTTTGCTCAGAAACTAATTTTGTGTTGAAATTCCCAAGTTTAAGAACATAAAACATCCTAACAGCAAGAATGATGCTTTTCTATATTTGAACACTCTTGAAATTTGCTTTACTATGGCTAAAGAGTGAAATATACTGAGCAGCAGAAGAAAATCTATTCTGAAGACCGAAGTTCATATTTTGATTCCTATATCTTCATGTCTGCATTACATATATTACACTTGTTATTACACATATATTACTAAACAATTAATAGGTGGGTTATTTTTAAATTAATTTACTGGTGCATATGATAAATCTAAAAGTGCATTTAGCATTGGCATTACAGCAGATGGTTTAAAAGATATATACATATACACATAAAGAATTTCTCCATTTAATCAGCTGCTGAAGGCTGATTGGTCTGATCACATGGTGCTCAGGGGTTGACATCTAAATGTTGTGGGTTTCAGCCTGTCGGTGGGCCTCAGCGTGCCCTGCCCAACACTCCCTGCAACAGATAAATCTTTATCACTAATGCACAAGACTTCCCCCTCATAACTGGGCAGCCTGTTTACAAGACTGACAGCCAATGAGATCATCCCTGTTGGGCTGAGGCAGCTGGGGCTGGGGAGCTCCGTATTTGATTCATAGCTGATTTAATATGTTAGCTGTCAGTAGACTGACTGTACACAGTGCAGCAGCAGTCATATGTCATAACGATATTTGTAAATAGAATGAAAATGAAATAATTTGAAAATAAAATAAAATTCTTTTCTAATTTGTGTTCATCTTTAGATCAGAAAAACTATGTTTTGTTATCAGAATTTATAATATTTTTGTAGATAAAAAATTCAGATTAAGTTGTCTCAACCTAATCAGTTCTGAACCTCTTAATTATTTATTTATTTTATTTTATCCAACCACTGCCCACTCCCTCATGACATAAGAGAGAGTTAAGTTAATATATCGGCAATATCTTAGACACATACATACACAAACAAACTTTACCGCACGTCGGTAATATCTGGGCAGGGAATGTGTCATAAAATGATTATTAAATATTTACTCTACACACCACGTGTAATTTGTGACGACACCTCAGCCATAAATTAAAGACATCCATGGACACATAACACAAAGGATATTTAGGGCTTTATAAAAGTCTTCCATAAAAGGAGCTCTGTGTGTTCTGCAGTAAATCAGCCCAAGGGAAGGCTCAGCCGACTAACCCTGCGCTCCGAGCAGGATTACAAACGTAAGCAGGAGCAGTCGATCAAATACGAGGCTGACGAGTGAAAGACCTAAAGATGGGTTTTAATAAAGGAAATCAGAATCTTTTCCAAATACACACTAGGCTCCAAAAAAAGAAAAAAAAAAGATTCTTTGGAGAGCTAATACTGTCATCCTGGGCATTTTCTCAAAGGAGCAGTCCATTTCAGCATTTTAACTCAGTCCACGTCAAAAATAATAGCACAACTGGGCAGCACAGTTCCTGTAAAACTGTGACAACTTCAGTAAGAATTAAAGCATGAGGCAGCGTAATGCAGGCAGATTAACGACAGAGATACAACTTCAGAGATGAGAAGCCACCGGGCTGGAAAGGCCGCGCTGCGTGGAGACATTATCAATAGTTACTTTTTTTTTCATAGAGTACATGCTGGCACATCAGCATTGCCCTCATCAACATTTAGAGCAAACCTTTGGCTTGTGTCACGCACACATGTTACATGGCAAACACAATTCTCTGAAGATTTGCTCCATGACTTCTAAAACTGAAGTACCATCCCTATGCTACAGTTTGTTGGGTTTTTTTTTTCTGCATAAAGACAATGCAGAAAGATAAAAAACATTGCAATAAATGTTTAGTTGGAGGATGTGGCATCATTCTGTATGGTCCTTTGCCACAAGTGTTGAGATTTAAAGTGTTATGTTGGAAAATACAAAAGACTTCCATTAAAGTCTCATTTTACAGAACCTTCCAAATTTCTCACCAACCCTGACTTCAAACTCTAACATGGTTGTTGTGCATTTAAAAACAGGTTATGTAATAAAATCTAGTTGAATCGTTCCCACTGTCTGACAAAATTCTCACTTTATCTCAGTCAACATCTGTGTAAGAATAAATACAAAGCTATGAGGCTGGAATGAGTGTGTTGAGGAGAGTCATGGTAATGCAAGCAGGGCCTGACTAGGGTTAAATTAGGTAGGACAGAAACTTTAGATCTATACAACAGACACAACAATAACATTTTCACATGTTTAATTGATGCCGACAAGTTATTTCAAAAGTTGTACAATATCTGGTCAAAATTTCTACTTTTTGCTGTGTTTATCAGTCAATGTACATAAAATGTACATTAGCAGGTAATGCTAACAGAACTTAGCTTGTCACTGAGCCTAGCGGTTAGCATACCAAAAGTCAACAAACCTGTTTACTTTTGTTGACTTGAGGTTGGAAAAGGTTTATGTTTACTTGATGCAATTCCCAGATTAAAGTTCCGATTACAGGAGCAGATAGATGAAAACAGGAGAAAATTAACAAATATTCCTCAGTGGAACATTTAATATTTATTTAAAAAAAGGAAGGAAAAGGCTGTAGAAATCATATGCAGGTGTTTCTTGAAATGACATGGGAAATCTGCCAACATTTCCCTTTTTATTATTTAAAAATGGAGCTACGTTCTGCCCCTCTTTGGGAATTTAAGGTAAAATATACTGAAAATGTAATTTTTTTAGGTCCCAACAAAGGTCCAATTGACAGCTGGTTGAGGAAGCCCAACCAGCTCCAAATGATATTCAGACATCAATAAACATATTTCTCATAGACCCATTGCAACTTGATGCCACAAGCACCTGTTCTCTCCCTCTGTCTTTCATTTCATTGCTGTCTTCCTGCGTAATGTCTGCTCGATATCAATAGTGCCCATTATGCAACATCCAGTGGACCTTATGGACAGCCTCTTCCTGCCTGTCCACCTACGCTGCTGTATGAAGCAGCTATGTGCTATTGACTAGGTGGAAAGTAAATAAAATACCTGCACAGAACATCTTTGTGATTACACAAACAGACATAGTCCCATTAGCTTTATGAGCCAAATAAATAATTTCAGCTATGTGGAACTTTGTTTTCCTTCAGTTTGAGTGTTGGGGCGATGTTAAAAACTTTATTATATGTCAAGGATTTCAATAACGCTGCAATAATCTCTGCTCTTCTGCTTTCCAGTTTTAAGAGGATCTGATTACAAAAACCAGTGATCTTAGTAAGACAGGTCCCGGTTTACAAGTGACTCCTCTGTCTAAAATTGTAACACCCAAAACAGTTATGTCAATAATTGTCACAGATAACGTTCTTGCTTTTAAGAGTGTCCTGTATAGTAGATCCAAAGTAGTTAATTTGTTTCTTACTCAGGAT
This sequence comes from Gambusia affinis, assembly GCF_019740435.1. Taxonomy (NCBI): domain Eukaryota; kingdom Metazoa; phylum Chordata; class Actinopteri; order Cyprinodontiformes; family Poeciliidae; genus Gambusia; species Gambusia affinis. Next base: position 13,476,884 of record NC_057870.1, read on the forward strand.
TAATTTTGTATCCTGAAACACAGATTTTACCACAATATTTAAAAAATAAAAACTTTCTTCTTTCTTTTTCCCTTCTTCACTGCACATGCAGGTTTATTCTAAAATAAGCATGCAATCAGTTTATCAATCTCTTTCCCCCTCTAATTCTTTAACCACGAATTCATGTTTTACATTTAGACTTAAAGCAACATCATCTTTTCTGTCTATTCAATAAAATGGTGGTCGGACTTTTAGAAGTTAAAGGAAGGTTATTCAGAGGCCGGCGAGAGGGCCAATAGAATTATAAATAGCTTCAGCTCCTCTACTCTAGACTTCAAATAAGTCTGATTGGTTAGTAGAATTAAAACCTTGCTAGGAGAATATTAATTTAGTTGCAGGGCTAAAATATAATCAAAGTGCAAAGCATATAGATTTTTCTTTTATTTTAATTTTTATGCATAGGAGCTAGAAACAAAGCCAAACATGTCAGAAGAACTAAGATGACATGAGAGAAAATACAGACTGATTACATCCAGAGGGTTCACGACTCAGATTCTGAAAATATCATGTAAGTTGACGGCTCATGAGAAGGAAGTTAGATATTTATAAATAAGATAAGTCTGCGCTGTAAATAGCCACAGCCCTGTGTTATTAGAACCAATCGTGCCATAGAGTTGGCTAAATTGGTGACCCATCGTTAAGAGGGCTTCTGCATGGAGCACATAAAATCAGGCATGCATTGATGCAACTTTCCATTTCGAATGTGTTATAGTAGGGGCCTTGCAGACTCCTGAGTTATGAACTCTATAATTTTTGGATTTTCTCCTCAGCATGCTAATTGCACTTTCTATCCAACTTCACACAGAACCTTGTCCACTGTTCATTTAGTTAGCTTAGAGTGAGATCAGACCCAAGAGAGCATGAAACAAGAAGCAGGATAAAGGAAAACATGGAGCTGTTGACCTGTGGGTAACACTGCCTTTGATGCCTTTATGATATCTGCAACAATCACACAACATCAGAAACCTTTTAAAGAAGCATCCAAGAGTTTGGCAACTCTCCAAGAATACAAAGAAAACCTTTGGGTATTTAGATTTGGTACAAACTGTAAGATGAAATGGCTTTGTTTACCGTCACAACGGTAGCTAAAGTGAATGCTATATACACACTTTCAGGAAGAATCATTTTGTTTCCGTTTACAGCTCACAGAGTTACTTTCATTTCTGTGTCCAGCTCCAATCCTGAAGACTTTGGTGGTGATTTATCCTACAAGGAAGAGAAATTCAGGAGAAGTGCTGACCTTGATGCACCTGCACGGACGCCAAACGGACGAACATCCTCCCAGTTTGAACCTGTCCAATCAGATGGTTCTGTTGGGGCTGATGTGGAAGCTGCCAATGGTGATGGGCCAAACTGAGCAGGAACTGTTAACTGGTATGTATTTCTGGTTTCTTTTACCTCAGTGATACTTTTTGAATTTGGTGCTACGGACAAACATAATGGACTTGTTCATCTCTCAGCCTCATGTTTTGTCTCATGTTGTCTTAAATTGATGCTACCGTGGTTAAAAACTTGTTTCATTGTCTTTTAGCAGGTCAGATACTCTATCCCCTTTAAGCTCACAGTAAACCCATAACCATAAAAACCCAATTATATATCGCTCTTTGTTTTCACATCATCCAAGTCAATCAACAGAGATCACACTGTTGGGATTACAGAAGCCAACTGCTTCCAACTTGTGGCGTTCACTTGAACAATATGCATAATGTCCTCTGCTAATATTTTGAGGGCTTGAGCTCTGTGATATGGTTCCCTTGCAGGCTGTTCAAATACAAGCTAATTTGTTGCTCACCATCCTCGACATTCTGTCTGTACCAAAAGCAGGACATAGATAATCTCCTTTAGGATAATAGAAAAATGTTTCCTTAGTTTTCTCTTAGTTTAGACAGACAGTGTAAGATCTTTGTAGCATTAGTGTCACACTAATCCTGCTATCCACCATTTCCTCTTGCACTTTGTAGTGATTATGGGTTTGTGGCTACCTCCTGAGGTGGGTCGGCGATATTGGGTGGTTTTGCGTTCAGATCTTTTGCTTCTCTATGTCATACAAGTCAATCCTAGTGTATTGAACGTGGAGATTGCAGAAGAAAAAGATTGTCTGAAAAGAGTTTCAGTTTTAGGTGGTTAAAGAGAAGCCTGCTCTTTCAATTCAATGATTCTCGTCCATTTTTTATCACACAGCAGGTCCTTCAGTAAAGTATAGATGCTCACAACATCCTTTGATGTCTCATGGCAATAAGCGGCTAAACATCTATGAGATACATGATAAAAATATTATTATTATATCAATAAGTCCAACAGTAATCAATGAGACACAGCAGAATCAGATGAGGCGCAAACTTCCACACACTGTTCAACCCATGTATTGAGGCTTTAGTCCTCGTGCCGGTGGTCGCAGGTTCAATTCCCAGCCTGCTGACATTTGCTGCACTAATTTCAAGTAAAGGCCACTAGAGCCAACAAAACCTTAAAAAAAAGAAAATCTGAGAAACAGCAGAATATGTGATGATTCGACTATGTATTATATTTTATTACTTATAGGTTTAATGACTATAACAATATTCTGATAGTTTCCATTTGACGTCTGTTTTTACATATTATGCATCTAACAGTATTGAATGTATGAAGGATTCTGAAGTGTAGTTTAGATTTTTCAAATCTTCTTTACTTCTTGGTTGTTTGTGGCTTCTGAGCACAAATGCAAAATATAACAGTCTATAAAGGCTATTTAAATTAGCAATTATTTATGGATTTTAAATATTTCTAAAAGAATAGTTTTCTGTCTACTTTTGCACAGTTTTGACACAGTGAATGCTTTGAATCAATGATAAAATGAAGCCCATACAAAAAAAACCCCAACAACACATAACTAAAATATGGTTGAAAATTGATCTGAATTACTTTTTGATCTGGTCTGAAGAAGAAGAAACAAAATTTGCTTTATAGGTTGGAGGCAGGACAAAACTTCAGACAGGTCCTGGACTTACAGGCTCAGGAGAACACACACAAAAGAACGAATCAAAAAACAAGTGATTGTGACAAGGCCACATTATAAAACTGTTTCTCATACTCCTTTTTCAGACACATTTGCTCTTCTGTGAAGCTTACAGTTTGAGTTAGTTTATGTCTTCCTGTAAGGGCACGCAGTGTGGAGCCGATAGCATCACACTGCGTGTCTTGTTGGGAGGCAGGAGGGAAGCAAACACAGAAGAAAGAAGATGAGGGAACATTCTGTAATTAGCCAGAAAAATAAATAACAGGAAAGAGGTGCAATGCTGCTTTTCAGAAGAAAAACAGAAGTAGAATCAGATATATTTTTTTCTGATAGAAACTGAAATACTGTACAGGACGTTTCTTGTACAGACCAACACGACAAACACAGCTGCACTGAAGATAGGAAAAAAAGTATTTTATTCTGGACTCCCCTGAGTATAACGCTACAGAGCTGTAGCAAATATATAGAAAGTAGTAAGTAAATAATACAATATGTTACAAACATACACAAAACAAATGTACTGTTGAGATACCAGTGGACGTTGTTTGCTATTGTGTTTGTTATTTATTGCTCAAAGTTTGGCCATAGTTCTTTATGATCTTATCTACGTATCTGAGTATTTTTGGAACATTTCTTAGTCATGAATGATAAAATCATGTTTTCTAAACTCTGTCCAAAGACAGTCACACATAAATATTTGCAGAAGAACAGAAAACATCTGCTTTGGCCCGAACACGCCCTGGAAGGCTTGAAAACAGAACTGGCTCTGCTATTTCTCTGCTAAAACAGGCCACTCCTAAGACTCAAAGGCATTTAAATTACTTGGACAAAAACAATTTAGAGTTGATCACAAAAATGAAAATAAATAAAATAAATAAATAAGAAGAATCTCCTTTTAATCCACCCGTGGATTTTTTTATTTTTTTTTATTTTTTTTACTTTTTGAAAGAATTATACTTTGGACAAAGTAGTATTCCATTTTTTTTCTTTTATGTGATTTTAGCAAATCTGTATTTGAGAGAAAAATGTGACATCTTCAGAAGTATACATCTGGTTAGTGGCATCTGAAATGAAGAGAATCTGGAAAAAGCGACTCATCACCAAACAGTAGGGTTAGAAAAGTCCAGGCTTTATCCTGCAGACTTAACAAACCAGTTTTGTATCCACGTATTTAAAGTAATTGAAATGAATGCTTATGACAAAACACTAAAACTCTGGCAGCATTTCAGTAAAGGTGTTTACTTCTGATGCATTTCTGACCAGTATAGTTTCTCTGCTACGCATTGGCATCAGCGCTCCCTTTTCTCTTGAAAGCTGTGGATGAAATATTTTACAGTGAGCCTAACTGTCAGTGTTTTCTTGTAAATTTTTATCCATGCTACAGTAATGCTGCTGAACAAAACATGGTTTTGAGAACAACATCTGTCTTGCCACTCAAACTCTGCAAGCGCATCTCGAGTCAGTTTTCTCACACTCACAGCAACAAGTCATTTGGCCCTAAAAAGATGTTTGAAGGGAAGAAGAGAAGTTAAAATTTGCAATTTCACTTGGCTCAGACGTTGAGAAAAGGTTTCTGGGCAACAAAGGGGCTGTTTTTGGTGGATGAAGGGACACCTACCCTCCTAATATCTGCCAAGCTCCTCAATGTTTACTACATTGTGAATATCTGGAAATGTACAAGCACACACTCCACACACTTCTCCATTCATTCAGTATATTAATGTCAGCATAAAGACACTCTTCTGTTCAACCAATGCCCTTTCCTGTTAAGTTCATTGTGTTGGAAAATTACAAATAAAACACTTGGAAATTTGGATTGTGTATTTAGATTTGTACTGTTGAGACCTCTGGGTTTTGTGGCATTAAAATACAAAGAATATTGGATTATATATTCCTTTATTGCTGTCTTCATTGAATTTTTTTTAGTGGTGGTAAACACTGAATATTAACATGTGCATTTCTTTATGGCAGCACATCACAATGAAAGGATGGCTGAACTGATAAATGTTGATCTACTGAAGCAAACTGTTACTGTGACTCCTGCGGCCTCCGGGACCAATCAGCCTTGAAGACAAGTTAAAGTACCACAACAGCTGAATGAAGCTTTCTCCAACAAGACGAACGGACTGACGAAAAGCAGCAGCTTTGGCTCGGAAAGGACCGCTGCGACTTTTTTATTTTTATTTTTTTTTCTTAAGGCAGGACATCGACTGCTGTTGCATGCTGCTCCACAGACATTTGTTGACACCAGATGTACTTTCTGCTGCCATCCACATGTTGACATATTGTTTACAAAGAATGTTCATGAATACGACGAATGCACATTCTAACTGCGTTGCTAATCTTTCAAACACAGCGTACAATATGAGCCCTGTGGTCACAGAAATGTCAGCTCCAACTAATTATTTACAGTGCATTAAGTGGTGAGTTATGTATTTATGATACACTGAATGTGTAGCAAAATGACCAGTTCTTTTGAGGCTGGCGTCACTGTAGAGACACTTTCATCACACAAACCTTTCCATACCAACAAGCTGTGCAGTGAAATATTCAACTCTGTCCCAACCTGTTTTTGTCCTGAGCTTTGGCTCTTTCTTCGCACAAATTTCCCTCGACTCCCTTTTTTGTTGTTGTTGTTGTTGTTTTTTACTTTGTTATAACGTGAAAGTGTTTGTTATAAAACCTTCAATATGATTCTGATTCGTACATGTTTTTGTGCAAGTAAGGTACAGTATTATAAACTACAGGTAAATATGTTTATCAACTCAATTTACTATATGCTCTGTTGCTTACAAGGTCTATGCCAATATAAGCTCAGTAATGCACTACAAATAAAGAGAAAAATGGATTTGCAAAAGGGAACTTTGCTTGCACATTCTCAATTACTACACAATTGTACACATAATAATTTGGGGTAATAATATAGTGAAAAAAGTGGAGTTTTTTTGAATGAGTTGGCAGGGATGCAGAGGAGTAAAGACACAACAGGTCAATGTGAAGGAAAACAGTTTTTAGAGAAACTGCGAGGGAAAAGTTCTGATATAAGGTACAATTCAAGTTCACAAAATAGAGAAAATGTATTTATTTGTGCAAACAATCACAAGGCCCGTCTTTGTTTAGAGCCATTACATTACAGACAGCTTGGTGGGGACACGGCTCAGTAAGAAATATGTGCTGTTTTCAAGAGCATGAGAGCATATCTACTGCAACAGTCCTGAATTGTTCATTGCGGTGTAGCTGCTTGTGCACATTCTGGTTTTGCCCTTTCCAATGTTTTAGTTTTGAGCGATGTTCTTTCTGAATGCAAAACATTTTCCTTTTTTTCTAAATTAGCTGCACAGTAGCTGAACTTCAACACCATGCAGAGTAACAATGAGGCATTAGATAAAGATAACCTCCTGAATAAATCCCACTACAAGGCTGCAGGATAATGGATCACATCTCAATTGAATCATGCAATTCAATTGGTAACAATTATTGTTACCGTGATAAACATCTTGGTAACAATAATTCATTTTAAACACAGTTGGGTTTTGATGTGCATTAATAACCTCTTAAAATAGCGACTTAAAGCAGTTGTAAAGAAGTCAACTGCAGTGAATATTGCTGTAAAAATAATTACAATTGACCATTTCTTTATGCTAGACTGCACAGATGTTTATTAAATTCAGCATTAGATTTAAGTATGATGGCTTAACTTGTTACTTTTTATGGATCTTCAAAGTAGTGATGATTTCTGCATTTCTTGTCACAATATAAAATAAAACTGGGTCATCATACAATTTACTTCTAGGAAAAATAAGATAAGTGGAATCTTGGAATATATAAAAAAATAGTTTTTTTTAATTGGTTTTTGTGGCCTTAAATTTCTTTTATTGATTCAGAACTATTTAGAACATTTCTCTTTGATGGACTGGCAAACTTATCAGATGGATAGATATTAGTAATACATAATAATTAACCATAATTTCAAAACATGTGTGGGGATCTTAATTTTTATTTCACTGATTACGTTTCAGAGTTAAACAACCTGTACGCTATTTGATTTGTCTCTCTAAGTCTAACTTTGGTAAACTTGCAAATTATGCTCAACATTTGCAGACAGGAATTTTATCATGGTTAATTTATGTTATTGTAATTGCTATTAATTTATTGTTATCAAATAACATTACAATCAAATAGTTGAACTATTTTAAATATTGCTCCTATTTGGACATTTGCAATCCTGTAGCAGCAGGTGCTAAACTGCCAAATTGTTCCACTATCAAACAGAAAATGTTGTTTATTTAAGTCTCATTCATTATTATAAGGTTTTTAAAATGTCAAAAACAACACATCCGTTGCTATGATTTTGTTACACCATAAGAGAAAGGAAAAGAACAGCAACTCAGGACAAAATAAAGAGGATTTTTGTGTACGATGACATAATGTTTTCATTCCTTTCTCTTCTACCTAATCTCCGTTTAAATTTATCTCAGGAGGCCCTGAAGGGTCCCGACCTCCACACTGGGAACCACTGGTCCACAACACTGAGCACTGGAAAATTAATGTTGCTCTGAGCTCCAGACCAGCAACAACTTGTTTTCCCCCCGCAGTGTTATTTCTGGTAATCATCCACCCAGCAAACCTACTACTGTCCTGTTGCCTTGTGCTGTGCAGCAAGGGTCATCTACTGTTGTGAGAGGAATTCAGATAATTTGGGACCTCCAAAAAATAAACTAACTGCAGATTGCAAGACTTTGTAAAAACAAACTGTGTGCAGCCTTCAGCTGCTCCAGATGTTCTCTCTGACTGCAGAATTATCAGAAGTGGAAACAATTGTCCCGTCTGAAGTTTAGCCTCACTCCTATCAGCTGATTTCTGTTACGACATGCGTTTAGGGGAAAAAAAACAACAAACAAAACAAAAAAACAAAAACAAAAGACAGTTCTCTGATTTGTAAATACAAATGGTTTGTTTTTTGTGATTAAATTTACAAACAAACAAAACAGCAGTGTTTTGAATATGTAACAAAATCATATGCTTTGACATCACTACAATACAGATACATATATTGGTTACCACTTTATATTACACATTTCAAGAGGGATATTGAAAAAAAAAAGGTCAATAATTAAATTTTAAGACGTAATCCAGTACAGAACATCTTGTGAAGTGCTGTTTCCCTCCTGATGACACACAGCTGTACATCAGTCTTTCACCAGGAGATTACAGTCAGCTTCAAACACTCATTAAATGTACTGAGCAGATTAATGTCTGGATGTGACCAAAATTTCTCCAACTAAATAAAAACAAAACCAAAGTATCAGTGTTTGGACTGTAAGAGTATAGATTAAAAGCTGAGAATCTGGGGGTAACATTGGATCCTGATCTGGACTTTGATAAACACATCAGATCTATCATAAAGCTGCATATTACCACATAAAAAGTATTGCTAACATTAGATGACTTATATCCCAACAAGATTCTGAGAAATTAATTCATCCCTTTGATTTTAGTAGACTCGATTACTGCAATGGCATTCTTACTGGATTATCAAAAAAACACAATAAGACACCTCCAGCTTCTCCAAAGTGCTGCTGCAGGAGTCCTAACTAAAACAAAAAGAGATCAGGATACGAGTCCAGTTCTAAGATCCTTGCACTGGCTTCCTGTTGCTCAAAGAACATAATTTAAAATCTCCTTACTGGTTTATAAAACACTTCATAATAGAAACCCAGAATACATTTCTGATCTTCTTCAACTCTACATACCGCTCAGACCTTTAAGATCATCGAAATCAAACCTACTAATTATTCCCAGAGTCAGAACTAAACATGGTGAAGCAGCTTTCAGTTTTTATGCTCCAGCACTATGGATTAAGCTTCCTGCTCATTGTCAGGCTGCTCTTATCTTGAGTTTACTTAAAATAGGGTCAAAAAACCTTTTTATTTGTAGTTGCCTATTCTTAAAATGTTTAATTCTATTCACTCAATATTATATTTAAAACTTTTAATATTTACTTTGTCTATTTTTAATCTGCTTGATGTGTTTTTTTAATCTTCTTGTATGTTGTTTTTAACATTTTTTTGTACAAGCACTTTGAATTATCTCTGGCTGAGAGGTGCTATATAAATAAAGTTGCCTTGCATTGCCTTACCTGTAACTTAATTAAACATCAAGATTTATGATGATTTGTTGACACTTATTGGCTTTTCCCCCATTGTTTTTTTTACTTACATTGGATAAAATTATGGTCAATATATTGATACACAGGCAAAGCCTCACATTGGCCACAAAATGTGCGAACGAGAACACACAGGTGAAATCAAACTGATGCAAGTTTTTTGTAGATAAAATCCAAAAAATGTGGAGTATATAACATTTTTTCTTTAATAGTTTGTTCTTCCATCAGTTCAGTCACATCAGGAAGTCTATAAAACAAAACCTCTACCACTTTTTTGAATATGTAGATTAACATTGTTGCCAGATATTTATTTCAAGATAGTTTAAGCTCAGTCAGATTGGATGGAAACCATCTGGACTGCTATTTTCAAGTCTTGCCAATTAGACTCAATTAAATTTAGATTTAGGTCGTTGCAGCATAACTTTGTAATTAAATATGAAAAGGTTCAAATGGGTTTTACAATCAGTTTGAAATGTAAACTTTATGCTTCCATGCAAGGCGCAGTTAGGTTAAGAAAATACACAAAAATGAAGAAAAGGAATATTTACCATAATACAACTAATGAATTCCTGTAAAGTGGATTCCAAACAGGTTATATATTACGTGTTAACTGGTCTTTTAAAGTAACATGACTACTTGTTAATGAAAACAAGACAGCGGTTCTAATTCATGCATTACATCCTTATCCATCATCATTTAGCTCAGTCTAAATAAAGTGTACAATTTCTTTCCCTGCTCCTTGGTTCTGTGCACAGAATTTGAAACAGGACTCCAGAGTCAAACTGCTAAATTAAATAGTGAATGTGTGTCTCCTGGCTTTAAGTCTTCAGTCTTGATTACTGCATCCACATCCAACACTCTTAACTATGCAGAAATCTTTTCAGCAGAAATTTTCCGTCGCTCCCAGCTTCAGCTGAGCCAGCAAGCGACGCAGCCAGGTGTTACAGCTCACTTTCCTAACAGGACACACAAATGTTTCCAGGATTTGTTTTGCTAGGACAGCTTTGACACTGGTGTTAGACTTCCGCCGTCCTCAGGTCAGATACTGGAAAAGCCAGTCATCTTCCACATTATTAGATAAAGGATTGTAGACTGAGGCAAGCAGCAGGTTTATTTTTAAACCTTTGCTGTGACATCATCTTTCCTATAATACTCCCATGATTTGACAGCAGATTAAAGTCATCCGAGTTCAACAGCGAGGGTTTTATTTTGCACAACGCCACATCAACAACTTTTTTCCTTTTGTTCCTGCATGAAAAATCAATTCTTCAAGTGAGTTACAACCTAAGAAACATGATAGTTTCACAAACTTCAATCTTAACCTCGTCCGACCATAAGGGTTCATAATGTAGAAACATGCAGGTGTGAATTTCCCATCATTAATTAATATGATGGAGCCTTAGCTACTATTTAGATAAATATACAATCTCCACCATCCAAGTTAGAATGCCTAATATTTTTCTAAGAGGTTTTACTCTAAGATTGTTGAAGTCAAGTGAAGAAGACAGCAGGACGAGACACATCTCGCTGGTGTCCTGTTCTTAAGGCAGTCTTGTTCAGATAATTAAAAAACAAAGTGCCTGGTTTGCTGTCTACTGCCCTCTAGTGCTGTGTTTTCTGACATTCAGCTCCCCATGCTGAAGTGCAAAGTGTGGCCTGGTTATATATCTGCTCTGTTTGCTACAAGGTGTTGATTCTGTGTTTGAATATTTGATGTAGAATCATCGTTATAACATGAGAAGCTTTTCAAAGTATGCTGAACATGCGATATTTATTTTTAATTCAAAATCTATTTTTATCTGTAAGAAAGAAAAAAAAGTCGAATTCAATTCAGTTTAGGTATATAGCCTTTAAGCCCATAAATAAACACTTATTTCAATTCAGTCTTCAATACTAATTGATCCTACTTATCAAACAGTACAATAAGCTCAGTTTACTGTCCTGAAAGTGTGAAGTTAGATTTTCAATATAAAAAAAATTAAAACAGAATCATTATATTTGAGCACTATTTGTGTAGCCTGCTCGAGATTTTCACATAATACAGTCACCCTCTAGTTAGGAGTTTTGGCATGCTGTTCACCAAATACTTTATGCCCATACAATAAAACAGTTCAACTATAAAGACGAGCTTTTTTTTCTCTTATAGTCATAATAGTCACATTTTCTTCCTAAAGGTTTTGAAAGGCTGATCTGTGTTGTAATATATTCACATTTGGTTCACTGTTGTTCACTTAGACCAGTCACCACAGCAGGTGGTGCACAAATGCTGCAGGCACGTCTACTAACAGAAACTAGAAATCAAAAGCATAAAACTAAACTATATCATGAGCCTCAGGAACTAAATAATTTGGATTAATGCCACATGATAAAACTAAGAGAGTTAGCAGCAGGTAATGTTTTAATTAAAACCTTTTGCAAAAATTCTCAACTATGCCTTCACAGGTTCATTTAATCTCTAAAATAAAGGCAGCGGCTCAAAAACTCAAACTGGGTCACTTGAAACTCTGGGACCACAGATGTTGTAAAAAGAAAGTAAATCACCTGGTGGTTTCATAAAAAGTAAGCAGATTCATGAGATGCCAGCAGCAGCAGCAACTGAAGAATACGCATGTGAAAAACCTCGATGAGATCATGAAAGTTGTCTTTTTAAGTTGTCAGTTCTCTAAAGACGAAAAAGAAAAAAGTCTCAGCTGCTTCTTAGTAAAACTGCTAAATGTGTCATGTTCTGTGTTTTCCTGTGTGTTTATTTTGAGTTTCCTGTGTGTCTGAGTCTCCGTGTTGTCCTGTCTCCCTTTGATTAGTTCCCAGGTGTGTCTCGTTCCCTGATTACCCTCTGTGTATTTAGTGTCACCTGTGTCTCTGTGTCCTTGTCGGGTCCTACGTCTAGTTTGCGTCCCTCTGCGTCCCTCTGCGTCCCTCTGCGTCCGTTGTTCCACAGTCTGTCGGTTTTGTCCATTCGTCACCCTGTTTGCTACCTGTGTTGAGCCCTGGATTCAGCTCAAGCAGTGCTGCCTTGGTTTTTGGACTTTGTTTGGATTTATTTATTAAACTTCATCATCACTCATCTAAGCTGGGTCTCTAGCGTCTACCTCACCACCTCAAACACCGCAAAACATGACAAAATGATCACTTTTATCTCCAGCGGTGGGGTCTGTTTGATGGGAGCTCAATGTGAACACAAAGGTAAACGCACCAGACCCACAAATTAGGCAGTCACAAACTCATCCATCACTGTTGCCTGGGTGACATCCTCCAAATACGTGCTGCAGCTTAGCAACAGCACCCAAACAAGAGTCTGGGTGCTCGCATGCTGCCCGTTCTGGCTGGGTTCCTGATGAACTGACCTAACAATAGTGATGATGAAAAAGAGACGAAGAGGGCGGTCGACCATGGTGGGAGACCCAGGACGTCATCTGTCCATGTTTACAAGTCAACCTCTGCAGAGTTGATTCCTGAAATAAGGCCAGGCTGAGTCTGTGGGCAGGAAGAGATGAGCAGCGCGCTGTTTCTTTGGGAGGTTTCATTACAACTTTATTTTGTCTTGGAAAAGAATCTACCTGATAATTGGTTTTAGTAAAAATAGCACAATATATCTTTACCCATTCAGCATCTCAGAGACACAGTGTACATGTCATTGCACTACAGCTACAGTTATCTACTGATTTCATCATGTTAAAGCTGCAAACCATAATCAGACTCCCAAAAACCCCCAAATTAGTATGACATTCAAATCCATGATAAGCTCAAGTAAACTTTTAACCAACTCTATTTAAGTCAGAGTACATTTTGAAGTTACCTGAAGGAAGCAAATGGATGTGGTGACATTTAAATTACTTTATTGCACAATGCAAACCAATCTGTATTCATCACCAACACATTCTCATAATAAATTAATAGGATCATCTCTTGATTATACCTGCAGTTGAGGACTTTTAATCCTGTTCCAGTTTCTGGAAATCCAACCTCTTTGATCCATGATGACTCGTTTGATTTGGCTCCACAAAAGTAACAAAACAAAAAGAAAAAGAAAACATTGATTTCCTGTCAACATCATTCTCATTTCTTACAATAGGAAGGACACATTTTAAAAATAGACAAAACCGTTTGAATGTTGAGGAATTGATGATGGCTGTTCATTACTATTCTGGCGACAAAGTCACACATTTTCTGAGAAAAATCCTTATAGAAAATCCATTTGAGTTTGACAGGTTGAATGTGCTGTAGAAAATTGAAGGACGAAAGATTTTTCGTGATGTAAAAGAAAAGGCATGCAAATACTTTAGATATAAACGCTAAAAGAATTGCTCTATATGTTGTATGCAAAACCTTGACATTTTCACTGAAATCAGTGAAATGCTTGGAATTTAATAGCCTGAACTCTCCCTGAAGTTGCTTGTGCTTGAAAGTGCTAAATCTGTTTAATTTTACGGTTCCAGTGGCTGAAAACTACAACAAGTTCAGAAAAGCTGCTTCTAACCGAAGGACAAAAGATAATACAGACTTTTGTGCCTTTTACCCTATTGTAATTACATGCTGGGGGATCTAGATTTGCTTTAGGCGTCTAATAAAAATGCTGCCTTGATCCTCCCTGCAGATTTACTCAGTGTTCCAGTCAGCAGAGATCCAAAGAAAACCCACATGTATTGTTACTGGGATGTAATCAGAAGGTCGCGGGTTTGGAGAGGCTTCTGGAGGATGAGGAGAGACTTTCAGGGTGAAGTATTGTTTTTCCAGCCTCCGCCCACAGTCAAACCGAGGCAGACCTCTATCAAAATCAAGGGTTTCAAGGTGAATGATGATCTGTGCAGTCAACCTTATAAAAGAGGCTGTACTAATATTTTCTTTATCAGACAAATTGTTGTTTATTCCAGGTTAAATCATCATTGCTTTCTTGGTTGTGTTTTTTTTTTCCACAGGCAGAGACATTTTCTTTTCTTCCTAGTTCCTTTACAGACGTTGTTATGGAAAATGGGAGCATGATGTTGGAATAGAAATGAGCTCTACTCCATCATTTTCTCATTGCTCTGTGCTATACGGCGAGACAGCCATGCAAAAAAGTAGGAAAGAACTGCATTGCAGTCATTTGTGGTGTGAAATTGATTTACTATACAAGTTTGATTTTCTCCTGCTTTCATAAAAAATGCAAAAGGCCCCTTTCATTTTCTTTCCTCTTGTTATTGTTAATGTTGGCGTCACACAAAACAGAGTTTTAATTAATGTTCTTCCTGAGTGTTTGTCACCAAAGATACACATACCCTGAGTTATTTAGAGTGCAGCTTAATAAATCATTAATACAATTTATTTCAGTCATTCAATTCGAGGTGTGAAACTCATATTTAAATTTATTGCACTAATTATGTTAGTTGTAATGATCATGGTTTTCAGCCTACAAAAGCACAGAACTTAATTTCTCAATTTTCAACAATCCATAGAGTAAGACCAATAAAAAATATTTTCTTTTACAGAAATGTTATGTCTTGTCTGTATTACGGTCTGCACGATCAAATGAAGGGCTGGTGACTCAACAGTTGTCCAGTAGATAGTCGGTGATTGCCTCCAAGACGAGGGCAGGAGACAAAAGGTGATAGCTAAAAAAGTGTTTAATCTAGATATAAAAATGGAAAGTTAAGCGGAAAGGTGTGGAAGAAAAAATGCACAAGCAATAAAGATAAGCAGAGGAAGTAAATAACTTGGAAATTAAGGTTACAGAGTTCAGAGGAAGAGAGTGGAGCCAAGTTAAGATTTTGTGGCAATAGTTTATATGATATTGACTATTTATCGTCAGAGTGAAATTTGTCTCGTGAAGAGCTATGAAGGCTGTCAGCATCTGATGTTCTCAAAGCATTAGCCACAGTTGTGAGAAGAGTGTGAGAAGCCCTGAACAGTTTTTAAATCATTTATGTGGAAACATTTTGGGTGTGAAAAATAACGATTCGCTTGTGGTGAACATTGGTGAAGAATTCAGTCTCTCATGATTGCAGATAATTCTTTCTTTTTAAAAGTAAATCCTGATCCATTGTTAGGATTTACATGTTGCTTACACCACAGAGAAAAAAGAGGAAAACAAAAAGAGAGAAATACAGTTCTCCCATATCTCATACTCTTCCATTCCTCTGCCCCTTCCACTGATTGCTTCCACCTGTGATGCTGCCCATAAAAACACCTGCACCGTCAGTGCACTGTCATCCTTGTCCAGGCATTTTACTTTGTCCCTGATCAGTTTTCCTGACCGTTATCTTTGCCTGCTTCCCATCTGTACAGTATGTGAATACAAAAATAAATGAATAAATGCTCCATAAATAAATAAGCATATTATTATTAAAATACAGTGAATAAATGAACATTGGCAGTAATTTAATCATACAGTGAGACATGAATGTCTTTATAAATGTCTAATCAAGAACATTGCCACAAATAACTTTAGTACTGAATAGATCCCTTTATCTGAAATTAATCTAGATAACATGAGTTTCACATTTTGAAACATTTAAATCCATTAACTCATTAAAGAATCTGTGAATGTGTGCCATCTGGATGTGACTGTGAGGGAGTAACGTTTTTCCTTGTTTCTGGACGATGTGGTGAACAACCTCCTACTCAGAACTGACTGATATTTTTAATTTCTTTCTAATCCTGATATCAGGGGGACAACATCACTTCCCTGTCATTCACCTGGTGAGGCTCTAGTCCTTTGTGTGTGGGCGTGTGTGTGTGTGCGTGTGTGTGTTAAAGCAGAAATCCAACTTGTTAAGCTGCAAGAACTGTATGGCTATTTGCAGGGTCAGAGTGTGTGATGACCACATGGCTCAGTAACTCAGGGCAATGAGCTGATGAGAGAGACATGATTGTTAATAAAAGACTGAGTGCTTGAAAATGATCTTTACTGCTTTATGAGAAGATGACTCATGAAACACAAGATCTATGTGTTTTTACTCCTACTGAGAGTTGAAAATGTTATATCTCATCAGCATCTGTACAAAACAAAACCAGTGTTTTGCCAGGACGATTGATTGAGCATCTTTTAATTCTGTACAGATGTTAAACTATAAACCTTTTTTTCTAAGTAGAGTAATGGAGATCTTCAAAGCAGGGTTAGGTTCTAAAATATAACACTGTGTGTCATCAGAAGACCAGGATGTGGAAATTATGGATATGATTTTGTTAAAGGAAAGTCAAGAAGGTAAAGTATGTTGGCATAAAACTAAGTGTCTGACTATCAAGATGGTGAAACATGGTGGTGGCAACAACATGCTAAGCAGAGATACATCCCCAACAAAAAAAAAAAAACTGTTTGGATGTAATTGCAGCAAAATGAGGTTTTACAAAGTACTGACTCAGCAGGCCTGAATAAAAATAAACACTTAATTTCTCTGATTTTTATTCTAAAATTTTCTTCCCTTTTTACCATTGTGAATTTCTTCCATAACATAAAAAAATCCCCCCAAAAATGTATACACTGGAAGTGGAGGTCTCAATGTGACAACATTAGAAAAAAAAGTTTAAATAGCATGAATACTTTTCCTGCCATCTTAAAATGACCAGAGCCTCAAGCTTTGAAAAATGTAGAAAGCTTAGACGTTACAGCTGAATTTTTTCCAGCATAGACAAAAAATAAATAAAACTGCACAGATTTAAATTATTCAGTGCACAACTCTCTTCAAGAACAAAATCACATGTAGATATATTAATATTTAGTTTTCCTACTTTTCCTTCCCTTGTAGTAGTGAGTATCCCCTTGCAGCACAATTTTTGCATTTCAATGAATCTTTACAATTTTGAGCTTTATGCAAGTTTCGAAATGCATTTAGCTCATTATATACTGAAGCAGTCGAGGGTCTCATTCTTAATCAAATCATTTGGACCACTTTTCCGATCATACTCATGACATAAACAGGAGTAAAAACCCTGCAATGCTCTTCTGACCTTTCATCAGTATTAATTAAGTCATTATTCAGAATGCAAAATAGGATTGCGTGATTGCAAAAGATCTGATTACTTCTTATTTTTCTCAACAAAACATTGTCACCATTTTTTATCTTCTCTTCCCTGTTCACCGGCTGAAGTATGCGCTGCCCACTGTTCACCTCATCCTGAGCACAATCAGAGACCATGACCTGGACAGTACGATCGGATCAGTCCTTCCAGCTCAGAGAACCGCCTGCTGATCCTGTGCCTTTTGATCAAGACTCTAAAATCTTTCTGACCAGAGCTTTTCAGCCCCAGCAGAGCACCGCAAATGCAAGAACCTGTCTCCTGACCGTTAAAATGTACGGTTTCTGGTTCACCCGGTAGACTGCTGCAGGTCCAGCTATTGCTTTGTAAATGCCACAATGCTGTCGAAGCTGCAGGAATATAGAGGATGTGATACTAAAGCTAATTTAGTTTTCACAGCAGAGGTTTATGCAACATTTAATGAATTGGAGAGCAAGCTGTGAAGGTAATGAGCTGCATGGATTCGTATTTCATGGGCATAAATGCAGTGTAAACAAGAGAGATCAGTTATAATGAAAACCTTTGAAGCCCAGCTGTTGTTAGATCTAACTTACCTAAAAACAGACACAAAGAGTCAGAATTTAGTTTTACTTGCAGGGAGAACACAGTTGAAACCCAGTTACAGATTTCAGCCTATGCTCTGAAGCTTCAACTGGGTCTTGCCCTCCTTTTATTAGATTTGGGAACACCCTAGTTACAGACAGTGGGCAGCCCTGAAGGAAGAGGGAGCAGAAAACAGCTGCACGCTCCCATGAACACAACTCATTTATACTATCTTCAAAAGCGTATTTCATAAGATAAGATAAGACTATAGATCTGCAGTTCCTCTGGGCAATCAATGCCGGAATGTCATGGTATCCTCCTTTTTCACTCCTCAGCAGGCCGCTTCCAGAGTCTCTGCAAACACTTCAAAACACTCAAAGCACATCACTAAAATGTAAATACAAAGGTAAATAAATGGATGGTATT
The DNA here is from genome assembly GCF_019740435.1 of Gambusia affinis. Taxonomy (NCBI): domain Eukaryota; kingdom Metazoa; phylum Chordata; class Actinopteri; order Cyprinodontiformes; family Poeciliidae; genus Gambusia; species Gambusia affinis. The sequence goes on from NC_057870.1 coordinate 13,495,045, forward strand.
TTAAAATAAAGGTAAAGCAAACAAATGATAATAAAATATAAAATTCTTCCAACAGCTGTGGAGGGATTTTCTCATAAAACATTACGTTCTAATATCTGACTCTTTCTGTCTTCACTTTATGTAAATAAAGACGTGACTAAAATGTGTACTTCCGTAATTGAACTCTGTGACTGAGTAATCTCCAAGCAGCCAATGCTCAGTGTTGTATCACTCTGTGGTTTAATTGAGCAAAATGCATGACTTTTTCTTGACTTTTGTGAAGACTGAGCGAAAAAGTTCTTGCAAGCTTTTCTTCAGTTTAATGGCAATTTAAAGAGCTCTTTGGCTGATTTTGTACAATTTGCTTTTAAAAAAAAAAAATAAATGAAGCAAACTCAAAAAAGCAAGGCAGAAAGCAAGAGAAAAAGGAGAACAATAAAGCAAAACACAAAAACTGAGAGTCAAACACAGTAACAGGTGAAGCAGAGGTTAATAATAAGAAAACTTGGCAGTGACTGAATGACCTTTGAGAGGACAAAAAAAGACGAGGAAACCGAAGGAAAACTAATTAGAGGTAATGGCTGAGCACGGAGACAACACCCGCTAAAACTATTGAGAGATTCTGGGACATGGAGCAACAACTAAACAAAACATGAAGCTAAAAGATCTTCTAAGAGATCAAAAAGAAAACAAAACCCATTGTATCAGCATCAAAGTTCTATACATCATTTTCCCATACGTCATTTTCTTAAAGAAAAAGATAATCGCCAATCAAGATCCAGTCACCGAAACGCTCCAGCTATCTTCTTTTTCTTCTTTTGCTTCAGGAAACATGGAAAATAAAATGAGATGTTGCAGCCTGTCAATCATTATTTTGTCCTCCTTCAAACTTGTGACCTCGTTAGTAATAGTTGTTCCTCTTTGCCATGATAGTTGTGTTCCTATACTGGAACATACAAACACATACATCCAAGTATGTGTGCAAAAAACAACATCCCTCCACCACATGACCGCTCGCCGACTGTTGGAATTGAAAAAAAGAAACGTCATATCCTGCCTAATATCAGAGCATTTCTATTATCTCCTGATATTGAAAGAGGATGCACCTTGTTTTAACCACCACTGTAGTTTCGGAGCCAAAAATTTAATCAACAACATTCCTCAAAGAGCTCATTGTTGTTTGACCGATGCAGACGGAAATGAGAGGATGGGGATTTCTTCGGGGTATTTAGCACAACACAATTTACTGTGAGAACATCCAGGAAGGCCCCAGATGGCTCCAGCATCTCCTGCAATATTGACTACCTGGTAAACAGATCACAGTTTGTGTGAAGGAAGGATAACTTGATAGAGCGGGTGGGTGGTCTGCAGTGCAGGAGCCCTGCAGGAGCCCTGCAGGAGACTTTTCTCCTTGTTTTTCTGTAATTTATACATCTACACTTCCAGTTCAGCTCAGAACTCTGTCATCCTGCAGAAATGCTCAAATGACTCTGCAATTTTATTTATTTATTATTTTGCAGTGGAGGGGTCGTAAAGCAGTTCACATTATTTAAATCCTCTCAGTCACTGTGACAAATGTGTTTCCTGGCTTAAAGAAGACGTTTCCCCTGGAGACTAATGGTTTTCTTTTTATGTGGCAGGAAAGTTATAATTGTGAATTTTAAGAAGAAACTGAGATGAATATGAAGTTTAGCAAAGTAAGAGTTAACCACAGATTTATTTGTAAATGGGATCACAAAGAAATGTTGCAGCTGGTAAACATAATAAACAGCCCCGCCCAGGTTTCAAACCAAACACAAATTGGGCAACACTGTGTTAATTATTTCCTTAATTACAGCTTAGTGCATGAAGTTGTTCTATTGCAGCCCTTTAATAGTCTAATATAATGACTACTTTTCTTGTGACTGATTATATCCGTTTTATTTTCCTTCTGTGTTAATGAACTGTGATTTTATTTAGTGAGAGGTCTTTAGTCATGCTGAAATAGTGAACAAACATATTTTAAATTCTAGGGTTTAATATTTTGAATGCATCTATTCAAGATGCATACATGTGTGCTCTCTAATTACGTGGCCGGAATGTTTTTTTCTTCTTTTCTTCCATTAAGTTATTGCATATGGATACTTCAGTGGTGTTGGAGGACATGATGACGTAGCCCACCTACATCCCCTTATAACCCATTTGACAAGGCAGCGGAAACAGATCACTGAATCAAGTCAGTCTGCCACAAATTTTTCAGGACATGTTAAAAAAAAATCTTTCTTTCCTATCGCTTGCATTATAGTAAAAACCAGCTCCTTGTTCCACGCTTTGCTTCGTAAAGAGGGTCTGAGCCCTCAGCTGTTGAGAAGTGATTGTTTCCTGGAAGCATGGTTTCTGTTTGACTCTGTATCTGATTTCACCCAATTGCAAATGTTTGGTCGTGACGAGCGTAATGAACCAGCTCTGACTTGAATGGAGCAACACAATAAAGCTAAAAGGAAAATTGGGTGCGCTGTGAACAGCCATCCCTTCACTCCTAAGAGAGAAACGCCGAGCAGAGCAAGATGGCAAACTACAATTCACAAACTAACTTCTTCTGTTCTCTGATTGGCCAGGATGAAATGCAGCTTAAGAAGTTTAGCTTAATGGGACAAATCCAAGATGGATGACTGAAAGTACATAAGAATTGAGCTGAATGGACATGCGTAGGGGATAGCGCGACCCACATTTGGAGGCCTTCAGTCCTCGACGCGGTGGTCGCGGGTTCGATTCCTCGACTCGGCCGACGTTTGCCACATGTCTTTTCCCCTTCCTGTTAGCCTACTTTCGAATAAGGGACACTAGAGCCCACAAAAGACCCCCTGGAGGGAAAAAAAATAAAAAATAAAAAGAATTGAGTGCAATAGTCAAGCTAATGTGGTGCACTACATGGTCTGGTTTTGGGCTCTTATAGTTCTTTTCATGTCCATTTTCTCTTTAGCATGTTTTATTTCTTGTCACGGCTTTATAGATTATGTTCAGCTATATATCTCTAATGCAGAAGACCTAAAATTGTTTTTTACATACTTGCTTTTGGTTAGTTAGTTGTTTTACTGGTCTCTTGCAGTATTTTTGTCTTGTTGTTAAGCACTTTGTAATATTTGATCTGAAAGTTGGGTAACTTGGATCGTTTGCCAGATTTAAATTATTTAAATTAAATCTGGTAAGCGATCCAAATTTTAGATCTTTCAAATCCAAAATTTGAAAGATTTTGAGTCATTTTGGATTATTTAGGAATTTAAGTATTTTCTATTTTCTCTTGTTTTTTTCAAATCAAATCAAATCAAACTTTATTTGTATAGCACATTTCAGCAGCAAGGCATTTCAAAGTGCTTCACATCAAATCAAACACAAAAACACAATGCAACATAGAATCAACAATAAAAACACAACATCAAGTCAGATTCCGTCAATAAATTTGCAATTGATTACGATTCAAATACAACTCTAAACAAATGGGTTTTTAGTTGAGATTTAAAAGAAGTCAGTGTTTCAGCTGTTTTACAGTTTTCTGGAAGTTTGTTCCAGATTTTTGGTGCATAGATACTAAATGCCGCTTCTTATTTCACCCAAATAAGAATCATTTCAAATAATTGCGCCTGAATCAGCCAGCAGATGACTACTCATCTGGAAGCATCAGTGAGCGGTGCTCTCCTCACAGTAATTCTCTAATTCTGCAAAAGAACTATCATATAATTTAGGAAAACACTTCGCTTTCATCTAACTAACTTCCCATCCCCGGCAGCCCTGCTCTCCTTTGAGAGATGCTGCGGCATTGTTGTCGCTGGTCACTGTTTAGTGCTGTGAAACAGGTTGGAACACGGTATTTAATGGAGGCAGAGTGCTCAGTCTTTTCATTTCAGTGACCCAAAGCGATGAACCAAGATAATCAGCATACACCACCATAAACAGTCTGAGGCACTAACATCTATCCACACCCCCTTTGATTCAAATCTTAACATACCTGCAGGCCGTGAGTGTAGGCTGCAGGATTTCTTGTTAACATGGTTGCCTACATGAATAAATGTTTGTCTTCTATTTGTAGAAATAAAGGCCACTGCAAGGTGAGTAAATGACATATGAAACCATGAGTAATCGGGAACCATTGCATTTTGTAAAGATAAGTTTTTACCATATTATTTGACATACAAACTTTCAGTGATTCAAGTCCAGATCAAATGAATGGCTGAATGATTGAATGAATAAATGAATGAACGAACGTAATGAATGAACAAACTATGCATCACATAGCAAATCCACTGTCGGTTTATCATGAAACCAAACTTGTTTTTGCTGTCTGATTTTAGATAGGTTTAAAAAATAAATAAATAAGAAATGTTTTAGTGATTTAGAAAGTAACAGCTAGTGCATGGTAGTCCTCATTAAGCTCAGTTAGGCTCAGTATTCATGATGCAATAATAAGAAAGGAACTGTCACAAAAAAAGTTTCAAAGCAAACACACACACAAACCCACGCACACACACAAACACACACCCCCACACACACACAGACCCACGCACACACACAAACACACACACCCACACACCCACACACACGCAAACACACACAGGGAAAGGTCTCGTATGTGACAAAGAGAAGCATCTTGATTTTCACCAAGATTTTACAGAAACTGTTTTGTGAACCAGGGAGACAAAACTGACATGAAGCAATAGGATTGAACACCAGGTTTGATTCTTGAGGTACACAGATTTTACTAATGCACACAGAAAATTCTAATTAACTGTACTTTTGCCATTTTATGCTTGAAGACAGGTGTAGAATATAGGAATGAACAAAATACAATACGGTCAAATAATAAGCTGCGCCTGGTGAAATAATTAAGGACAGGTACATTGATGTGATTGACAGGAACTCATTAATCCCTTTAGTGAAGATGTGGACGGCAAACATTGTTATCCCTGACGGGCAGAAGAATAAGGATTAAATGGAGGATAAAAAATAGTGAAAAGATGAGGATAAGGTACTTGTAGTGGGATTGACTGGTGGAAGTGTAACAGACAGTTTTTATCAAGTAATTATTATTAGCTCAGCTAGATTCTAGTTAGCGGGCTAGATTTGTATTCACACACACACACCTAGCATTTGCTGAAATTCATGTCAAATCCATTGAGTCTTGTTATAGCAGGGAGGGGGGGCTCACTGTTGCCATCCAGAGAGAGTTGTTTCTCACATATTTAGCTCTTAATGTTACTTTAGGATTTCTTCTGATTAATTTATTAGGTTTTGTCCACATCCTATTTGTCTCTAATTAGTTTCAGTCTCATTTAGTGGGATAATATTGCACATTTATTAGAGCTTCTATTTCAACCATTGTGTGTCCCTGTCGCTTTTGTGAATGAGTACCTGATTAATTGTTGTGCTTTGTCCTTGGAGATGATTGGCTGGAAGGGGTTTAAAAGGATCAAGCCCCACCCACCGGGTGAGAGAGGGAGTTTGGATGAGCCCCTGCTGTTCACTCACTCTGAACCTCCTGCTTTAATAGATGCCACTTTCTATTCATAAACCACCAATCTCTGTTAAATCGTCTGGTCTGGGAATTGTAAAAATAGATCATGAATATCTGTGTTAGAGCAATATTGCTGCAATTATAGTATATGCTGAAGATTTATTTACTCTGTTTAGCCAAGGAGCTCTGCCTTTGCAGGATCAATCCTAAATTATTTTGGAGCTCCAGGCGCGTGAAGCATCAGGGTGTTCAGAACTTCCTGAGACCGCGTTCATAAATTTTGCAGCTGTGAGCAAGGGAGATATTCTCAAAACTGAAGCTGATCCAGAACTACCTGAGTGATCTATGGGACTGGATCACCTTGCCTCTCCTGCCACAGGCCGTTTGAGTGATGAGGCGGGTAAGCAACTTTCCTGTGAGAACATTATCAGTGAGTTTGCATCTGGGTAAGCCTGAAAGCAGACATTTGGAGAAGAGTAATAAACTAAATTAACTGCAGACTGGTATTTTTAAGGGAGCGGGTTTGTTTTGTTGCTAAAAGAAATTCAAGTTTATTATTATTATTATTATTATTATTATTATTATTATTATTATTATTATTATTATTATTATTATTATTATTATTATTATTATTATTATTATTATTATTATTATTATTATTATTATTATTATTATTATTATTATTATTATCACCATCATCCCAGGAAACAACCTACGTTGATTTCTACAGTCAAGTTAAGTTTTGAAGCACACTAGCAGGTCTGAGTGGTATGTATAAAAAAGGTTTTGGCTTGGCCTAATAAAAAAAGTTTGGACTTAGAATTGATTGACATGCCGTAAAATGACCAGAGAAACGATGACAAACGATGAGAAGCAGCATTTAGCATCTATGCACCACAAATTGTTGTTACAAAAAAAGATTGTGACTGATTTGAACAAGCCTGCAAAGATAAATAGTCCATAATTCCTACATAGTTAAAAACACACTGGCAGTTGTTTTCGCCAAGGGCGACAACAAGCAAAATGCTTTTCCACATTAGGTATGCTTGTTTGGACAGACTAGCAAAGATTTTTTTTTATTTACCGTCTGAACTACATTTATGTGGAAATCTTGTGCTCACATGTGGTTTTAACTCTATTGGACTTTAAAATACTGTTGTTAGTTTATAAATCACTGAATGATTTAGCACCACAATACATTAAAGATCTGCTGTTGCTGCATCAACCTTCCAGACCTCTCAGGTCTTCTGGTTCTGGTTCTGCTCTGCACCCCCAGAACCAGAACCAAACGATGAGAAGCAGCATTTAGCATCTATGCACCACAAATCTGGAACAAACTTCCAGAAAACTGTAAAACAACTGAAACACTGACTTTCTTTAAATCTCAACTAAAAACCCACTTGTTTATTTTTTTTCCCCACCAGGGGGTCCTTTTTGTGGGCTCTAGTGTCCCTTTTATCATAGTAGGCTGACAGGAAAGGGGGGAAGACATGCGGCAAATGTCATCGGGTCCAGGAATCGAACCCGCGACGGCCGCGTCGAGGACTGAAGGCCTCCAAACGTGGGGCGCACTACCCTCTACACCACCGGAGCACGCCCCAAAAACCCACTTATTTAGGATTGTATTTGAAACGTAATCAATTGCAAATTTAATGACGGAACTTGACTTAATGTTGTGTTTTTATTGTTGATTCTATGTTGCATTGTATTTTCGTGTTTGATTTGATGTAAAGCACTTTGAAATGCCTTGCTGCTGAAATGTGCTATACAAATAAAATTTGATTGATTGATTAATTGAACATGTTGACTTTGAAAGTCAGACACCAAGTACTTGAATGTCTTTTGCTGTTTCTTTTTATGACGACGATGAATCCTCTGTTGGACTAATTACAGGGTAAAGGAAGTCATATGCAGTGAAATGTATCAAGTCAACTCAGTGATGGTTCAGTTCATGAACCTTTCACAGCACATTAAGCAGTTTGGTATTTTAACTAACTAAAATCACCAGAATGAGTGAAAACACCAGTCCTACACATTTTTGCAGTTTTTTTACATTCTGCTTTAAAAGAATTATTGAAACACTTAAAAACAATCATAAGAACCCTCAATAACAATGAAAACTATTTTTTTTTTTAAACCAGGGTTAGATGAGAGGAAAGTTCAGGAAGTAACATGTCGATTGTGACACTTTTGTTGCAATTTTAACCTGACTGAAGTCATAAAATCAAGATAACAATGCATGGCATCCATGCCGTCTTACATGGAGCTGTGAATCTTTGATCGGGCTCAAAGTGTTATCACAGCAGGAAAAAATACCGAATTGCTTTCATCCTTGGTCCTCCGCTGTTCTGCTCAGCGCACACACCCAAACACACACTGATGTCAGTCGATAGAGCAGGTCAGTCGCCTGTCATGTTGTAAATGTGTAAATAATTGTCCATTGAACCTTTTGTTGTTTCAAGTAGACCTTTCGTTTGTCTCAGCAAGAAGCAGATCCAGGCAGTAATTTGAGGTTTCCTCGAACTGAAGGCACACTAGGCATCAATTAGCAGACTTCAGAGGCTCCTGCACTTTCGCTATGAAAAGGATGAGCTAGCTGGCTGAGATCAGTAATTAACTGACTCAAACTGAGCATTGAGAAAATGCTACTAACAAAGACGAGACCATTGTACAATCTAAATGGCAAGTTTTGCAAATTGTCTGGCAACACAAGTGCCTCATTGTTTCAAGTAGATGATGAATAGAAGCGATATTCTCTATGACTCCCTCCAGATGTAGCATTTTAAGTTTCTGTCTTTTAACGAAGATTTAAAGTCTTAACAGCCTTTTTACACGGAGATGCGTGACTCATTGTCTCAAGCGTTATCAAGCCTGAGTGATATCTGAGTTCACCAACCGTTACCTTCAGGCAATGAGTAAGAATTGGACGACTTTTTAAATGGCAGACTTTAGAAGAGAAAATGCATGCCATACAGCAAACCAGGCAATTAGATGAAAATCTGACAAAAATGGAAAGGTCATTTTGGAGAAAAAAAAAATAAAGCTGGTGTAGACTGTTGGAAGAACAGATGAGGGGAAAAATGATCTGGGTCACTGCTGCAGGCATCCCAGATCATTTTTTGGTGACGGTCATCCTAAGGGTGACCATCATGGGAAGTCATAAAAATATATCTGCTTAGTGGCAAGAGTGGAGTGGAAGCCCCAGTTTTTGGAAGGAGGTTCTGAAAATGTAAGAACGTCGCAGGATAATCATGAATCAAAGAAGCACTCTGTTACCCTGAAGAGGTGGATAACTGTGATGCTTTTAGCAGGTTGTAAGGCATGTTTTCACAGATTTGCTATAAAGCACTCCGGAGTGCACTGAAAAGCATTGTCATTAAGGACTGCAGCCCGATTTCAGCAGCGTAGAGGCTTAAACACGTTCATATCGTTGGGCTTTAATGCAAAAAATAATAAACCCTTCTTGATGGAGAGGCTTCCGAGCATTTTTCATTGTGTTAAGTGGGCTAAATGTGAGTTAGCACATCAGGGATAATTTTCCTACTTTACTGAAAGCCAAAGAGACCATTAGGTAGCCAACCTGAGCTGCCATTTCCCCTCTGAGATTGCATCATGCGGCTAGTAGCTTCTGGTCAAAGCACTGAAATTTGAACCAGTACCTCAGTCTTACAGCTGCAGTCTATCATTTTTTTTTTTTTTTGTATTCTGGTGATGCTCTGTGTAGACAGGTCAGTGCTCTTTAAATGTATGACTCTTGGCAGATGCACAAAATGAAAAAAAAAAAAAAAGACATTTTGGTGAACCCTGTGGATGCACCTAGCAAGGTGAAGGAAGCAACTGAAGACAAGTCACATTTTAGAAAAACCTGTTGGAACAAGAAAAAAAGAAACAAATTCAAAACAACACTGCAGAAAAAATACGGAATGGGCTGCAGGCTATCAAGGTCGTCTTTGCACAAGTCGTAGAAACTGAACATTTCGATCAAATGCAATCTCTCAGCTCTAAGTGAACCAACAAGTTCATATCTACTTTTTGTGTTTTCTCTCAGCACAGTAGAACTGTAGACATGAGAACCTTTTTGAAATTCCTGTCTGGTCTTCAGTGAAAAGACTTGCACATTTATGTATAGCAGATATATCATGTTTACAATCTTAATTGTAAATTCACAGCATCAGACAGGACCGTGCAATAAATAATGTTTGATTTGGATCTATTAGAAAGCTGGTTATTATCCTGAGGGGGAATTTAGAGATTCTCACAAGCCAAATTCAAGCACATTAAACAAAGTAAATGAAGATTTGCTACTTAAATTTTCCATGTTGGTCCACGGAGTGGGAAACGTGAGTTTTCTGACAGTAATGTAAAGCTGTTTGCAGGCTGCAGAATGACACCATATTTTGAATCATTGTTTCTCCATCCTCTTTCCAGTCCCAAGTTTCCTTTTGCCAATTCTGGCATTTTTCCTCAGAGACTAGTGATCTATAAATGTGGAGCGCTTGAGTGGCACACAACATGCTGAGCCTTATTTAATGGTGCTGGGAGCTGTTATTGAGCTCAACCAGTCAAGTGTTTGTTGCTAAAAACAGAAACTTCAACTGAAATTGCATCATTTTGTAATTTTCTTGACAAAAAGAAATAAATAAAAAACTCCAGGGGGGTGGAATGTAGCTTCAGTTGTTTGAAAAACAAAAACACAAGCACTTTCTTGATAGTGTTATTCTTTTGGATGATAAATGTCTTAACAAATGGTGATCAGTACCTTTTATTAGTAAAAACATCTGCAACACAAAATAAATTCTGCAACTCCGAAGTTTTCCTTGAATATTTAAAGGAGATCTTAAGCAGTTCTTTTAATTTTCCATCATGCTGTTTATTCAATATTTAAAAAAAAATTAAAACATTTTGAAAAAAATATGGTTTCATTTCTCCTCCACCTCCTCCTTATTAATGTCTGAAGAAATGCATGAGCCCGACCAAAAACAACCAATCAGAACCAAGAGGAGGGTCCGAGCATCATTTAGTTAAATGAGCTAATGGCAGAAAAACAACTTACTGTCCAGGAAAACTGTTTATCAGCATCTATGCTAGCTAGCCTTAGCATTCAAAACTTGGTAAAAGCTGAAGTGGCAGCAGAGAGGAAGGAGGAAAAAGGAGGGGTTGGAGGGGTGCCACACATGATTGTGATCGACAAGCATTAAGACCTGCATCCAGGCTCTGATTGGTTGACTCTAGATAGCACTGGGAGCACTGGGAGAAGGCAGAAGAGCTTGATTTCCTGCACAGATTATCTCTCATAACATAATATCACGACATGGTGCCAGCTTCAACAAATATGTAAAAAATAAATAAATAAAAATTCTAGAAAAAGTTACATACAGCTTTAATTGCAGTATATTGACCTTTAAATATTGATCAATGACAATTTGACAAATTGGATTTATGTTTGCAAATGAAATTTTTGCTACATGCCACAGCCAACAAATGGATTTCTGCTAAATGCCAACACTGCAAACAGAAATAAATAAAGGAATATAACCTTCCATATGAAAAGCACTGGTTGTGGTGCTTCATCACACTTCCAGAACAACTGATTGCAGGTTTTTATCAAGTGGCCTTTCGTTCACAACAAAGGGTGGGAATTTTCCTGCAGACAGACTGGACATAAGCAGCCTTGCTTGTTCTCACCATCTCAAGTATCTGGCAATCAGGAGCTCCAGCAGTTAGGAGGTTTTGTACTTTTACCAGACGGCACCACTACTGATTACATCTGTCTTTATAGGTGCGTGCCTAAACCTTAGAAACAGTAGATAAAACTCCTGTTGTGAGCAGAGTCCCCTGAGGATCTGGACCATGTCTGGTCATAGCTTCACACAATGACGGGGGTTGAGGATCGGCCCATTCCTCTGACAGCATGGCTAGTGCAACCTTTTCCTCTGAGGCAAGCTGGCTTGCTTTAGAGCAAGAGAAAAAAAACAACAACAACAACAACAACTGAGATTTCATTTACATAAATCAGCCACTGCTCTGAATGTACAGCTCAAAAAATGCCATTTAATATTCACATTACATCACAGCCTGCCCCTTTGCCCTTTCTACAAATATCTGGAAGGATAAAATTCAGACCCTGCAGTGATTTGAACAATAAATAAAAGGAGACATTTTGCCCATGAAGAAAACTAATTTTTACAACAATCAACCAGTCGTGACTCATATTAGCAATCAGAAAGCAGCTACTTCATGTCTCCTTTCTGCCTTATCACAAACATTTATCACAAGCTGGTCACATTTATTTATTTTTTAACATTCCTCGGAGTGAGGGATTACTATAAGATCACAAATGGAGCTAGAAATCTCTCCAGCATTACATCCTGGTTGAGGACGTTTAGGTTTTTCTGTTGGATTTGAGGGCTTCACCGCCTCATAAACTCCTTCAGTCGGGCGAGCCGTCAATCAGTTTCGAGGTAACTACTAAAGCGATCCGTCTCCGAGAACCGAACTTGTTGAATTTCCTGCAGCACACAAACCCGCGCGCTTATCTGAGTCTGACACAGGAGCAATAAAGGCGCACATCTACTGCAGTCTTCATCTGTGAGAGGAGCGCGCAACGCAATAACTCCCAAGAAGAGGCGCACATAAGCTCGTCTGTGTGTCGAAGTACTAACCTGCCACTAAAATCTGGGAAATTGAGCATAAGGTAAGAGGATTTAATCGTCTTTAAAACAAAATGTGTCGGGTTTTTTTTTTGTTTGTTTGTTTGTTTTGTAACCCAAAGATAATTTAGCCTGAGCACAAGTGAGGACTTGATAAATAGGACAAAAAGAGAAATTACGCGTGTAAACGCTTGTAATTTAAGGGAATAAGTAAAGTTCTTCAAGTATGTTATAATTCCATCGGTCTTTAACCATTTATGTCCAGATGTTTTGCCTGACATTTTTTCTGCATCCAATTGGATCCAGTGGAGATAAACACCTTGAATTTCAGATAAAAGCAATATGAGAAATAATAAATAGCCTATCAAAATGTGCTACTGTCTGCATTTTTGTCTAGAATGTGTAAAATTTATTCCAAACACAAATCGACATTTTTAGGAGAAATGCGTTCCTTTAATCTGAAATCCCTCATGTTGAGCCGTTCATTTCAAGCATCCCATTGTCTAAGCTGAAAATCTTAAGAAACAAGTCATAATTTTTAAATGCTGCCTGCACAATCACTACATCCATACAGCGGTGTCTGCTGAGCGCACTATCTGCTGCAGCCCGCGCTGACTGGCAAGATGCAATTAAATACCGTTTAACAGCTGATTAGAAGAAACAACTACACACATTTATCGATAACTAATGATTTACCTTGTCTTATAATCAAATATTTATTTTCAGTTTGATTTTTTTTATATCCGTGTTTATATGCACTGATTAGAAAACATTTTTTTCACGATTTGAACAACTTTGTTCTCGTTTAACAGATGAGAATCTTGTAATTCATCACCATCCACTTAATTTAAACTCCCTGAATACACATTTTAAAAAATGCAAGTTTTTCCTCATCAATTTGTTTCCCACCTGAGTCAATCCAATATCCCAATCCTACCCTGTGCCCTTGCCAGGCACTGCTGCGCACTTCAGACCGCACGTATATCCTTCAAATATCCTTACATGAGCTAAATATAGTGCACCCAGAGCCACTACCTCTGGGGTTGTGCACATGAAGCTGTGCAGAGCATGGATAGCAGTTTGTCCACAGCAGGTGAGTCACGCAGCAGGATTTGCTTTATTATTCAGTGTTTGAGCTGAAGGTCTGCTGAAGCCATATACATAAGCTGAAGAGAGCTTTTCTACAGTATACTTGATGTCAGAATTACACTGCAGCTGCAACTTTCATTCTTATCTTTCTCTTTAAATATGGCAGTGAAATTATTCCATTTAAGTGTGTCACTTGAATCATTTAGTCAAGGATTTTCATTGCTCACACAAAGTTCTGAGATCCATTAAGAGAAAAACAAAAGTACAGACATCGCCCTGCCTTAACACCACCACTGTTGTTGACATACAACTAAGCCCATTTACAGCAACAAGTTTTCTACTACAACTCTTATAGAAAGATTAAAAGGGGGTATTATTTAAAGAGAACTTCATATCATGTTACATTGTTAGTCCCTCATCCAAAACATATTTGGGGTGTTGCTTTAATCTCCTTTTGCAGCCATTCAGGAGAATCTCTGCCACACAGAACAACCCTAACACAGCTCCCTCAGACTAGCACCAGCAACTATTAGCAAACACCTGGTGAAACTTTGCATCTGTTGAGCTCAACATACGTCCAACGCTCCTAAGAGTATTTATAGACTGCATATTGAAAAGCACGGTTGTGATGATGTGCTGACGCGGGCATGTCGCAAAGGGTAGGAGCTCGTTAAAGAGACAAAGGTCCAATTTCAAGGCGTTCAATTACAAAGTCAAATTTGTTTTAAATTATGTTTTTTATATATACTAATATATTGTATTTCTATAACAACATAATAGAACATTTTATTTGATCTTCTGAAATGTATGTTATTTTTGCAATGAGTGAGAAGCTAGGATCATCTACATAATTAAAAATAAATAATAAAAAAAACATAGTTACTTAATTGTGCCATATAAGCACCACATCTGTGTGGGAAAATACAGAATATCACCACTTTAAAAAGTAAAAAAAAAAAAAAAAAAAAAATTCTGTTTTATCACATACAGTGGAGATTTCACAACTCCCAAACTCTATTCTAATCTATTTTCAGTAATGCCTCAACATATGGTGTCTCAATTAACAAGAAGGTCTTGAAAATGTTTTGTGTGTGGGTGGGTGTGTGTTATCCACAACAAATAAAGGTACCATAAACATTCAATTAAAAGAACCAGTTATCTGTGCAGACTTATTCAGTCAAGATCTAACCACTATAAATACTGCATGGAAGATTTTGAACCGGGAGTGACGGGAGTGACGTCTGAAAAACTGTGAAATATGCTTTTAAGCACTTATTTCAGCCACTTTTGGAGTAAAGCTTTCTTCTTCACCACACCACAGGTTGGCATCCAATCCTGTTGAATAGAAAGACAAATAAGGAATATTTAAAAAACAAAAACAAAACTTGATCAAGCTCTGTGACGGATAACTTTTGTTTTTGCTTCTTTTGATCCTTTTTGGCCAGAGGGCCCTCTTCAATAACTCCACCGTGAATGTTGCCTGACTACACACTGCACATGATAATAAGTATTATTTCCCACCTTCAGGTTCACACCGTCCTCTCTGGATGGAGGGCACAGGCGGCAGCTGGACAGCCGAGCACCGCGCCGCGTACGTGGAGCGCGACGACGGCGGGAACGACACGGCTCCGGTGTTTGAGGTGGTGCTGCAGAACAGCTCCTCCACGCGCATCCCTCAGTTTGCTGGTGTGGAGCTACTTCAGTCATTCAAGCTGCTTATAATACCCTGCTACACCCTGGTGGCCATCGTAGGCATCTTTGGCAATTACCTCCTCCTCTATGTGATATGCCGCACCCGCAAGATGCACAACGTCACCAACTTCTTCATTGGTAATCTGGCTTTCTCTGACATGCTGATGTGCGCCACGTGCGTCCCCTTCACTCTGGCCTACGCTTTCAACCCTCATGGCTGGGTGTTCGGCCGATTCATGTGCTACCTGGTGTACCTCATCCAGCCGGTGACGGTTTACGTGTCGGTGTTCACGCTCACTGCCATCGGCGTGGACAGGTAAGTCTGTCAATTTGTGGAAAGCTCAAACACGGAAATTTTTAGCAGCGACATGTTTATTTCTGGTGAAAGCTGTTCGCTATTTGCTGCTTTGCGATAAGTGACAGTGCGTCAATGTGACAGATTATATGAAATAAGAGGAAAAACATGAAAGAATTTCCAAACTTATTACCAAATAAAAAAAACCCCTGAAAAATATGGTATGGATTTTTGTATTCACTTCTCTTTAGGCTCATATTCCTAAAAAACAAACAAAATAATCCAATTGTCTTCAGAAGTTCTCAAATGTAATTAGAGTCCATCTGTTTGTTCCCCTTTGCTTAAAGCATAATTTAGGAATAAAACAACATCCGACATGGCTTTCCTCCTAAACTGAGAGCAGGCAACTAATAGGGCAACTATTAGATTCTGGTACAGGAATTATGAAAGAGTCACAATATGCAAGCTAATATTTAAATTAAGTCAGAGCTTCACGCTTACCAAAAGTTATTTAGAGGACACAGCATGCCTGTTGAAAAAGATAAAACGTCCTGAGTCTGAAAAATTAGGGTTCCACCACGTAGCCTGGACACAGTACTCCAAAAGTGAAACATGGTGGAGGCAGCATCATGCTGCAGGGATCCTTTTTCTCAGAGTTTACTGAGAAAATTAACCATAGATAAAAGGAAAATCCTGGAAGAAAAATGGACACTTGAGACTGTGGAAAAGGTTCACCCAACAAACCTTCACCGAAAGAACTATGATGGAATGGTTTAGGTCAGAGGAAGTTTGTGTCAGAATGGCCCAGTCAAAGTCCAGACCTAAAGTCATCTGTTTCTACTCAACTTGACTGAACTTGAGCTATTTTTCTAAGGAGAATGGGCAAAACCTTTAGTTGGGTAATAGCTGAGAAAGGCAGCTCTAGGAGAGATCAACTCTGGGAACTGCATAAGAATGTAGTTCCCAGAATGTAGTTTCAGATTTTTGAATATGTAAAGACACATTCATACCTGCGTTTGTCCTGCGGTTATCACATTAAATCCAAATAGCCCACATTGAAGTTTGTGGTTGTTAATGCAACAAATTGTGAAAATGAAGAGTTGTGAGTACTTTAGTTTGCTACACTGATTTAATCAGGTTTAAGGTCCTTCCACATGTCCTGAACTGCAACCTTTTAATAATGGGACATGCATGAGAGGATTAGAAATCTTAAGGCCGTTGTCTATGTGCACAGCAGGGCTTTTGATGAAAATTTCCTGTCATCATAAAAGTGTTTTTTCCAATTCTTTCTCACAGTGTTCTTCGGCTCTGAACACATATTATCCATTAACCTCATCTGTTTGGTTTATTCAGATGTAAATCTGCCTGAATGAAGGACAAACAGGATGAAAGATGATTTGTCATATTGTAATACATTTTCACTGTTGCTGTGTTACATAAAGTCTACCCTATCTGACCCGAATATTTTTGAGACCAGGACAAAGTCGTTTTTTTCTGGTTTAAAAAGTATGCATTTTGCTTCCAGCAAGTCCGTTGGCAATTTCTGAGCAGGTTTAATTTGCAGCCCTTCAAAGCTTACAATAATATGTCATTTCCTAAAGGCAAGCATTGACTGAAGTTGCTCATCTTCCACCCCTGCATCGAGTCATGTCTGATGACATTTTCCCCATCGGTTCCCATCCGTCTTTTGTAACTTTCGTTTTGCTTCCTCTCAGATATTATGCCACCGTTCACCCGCTGAAGAAGCGAATCTCAGTGTTGGCGTGCACCTACCTTCTGTCTGGGATCTGGCTGCTGTCCTGCGGCCTGGTGGCTCCTGCTGTGGCTCACACCTACCACGTGGAGTTCAAAAACGAGGGCTTCACCATCTGCGAGGAATTCTGGATGGGTCAGGAGAGAGAGCGGCTGGCTTACGCCTACAGCACTCTCCTCATTACTTACGTCCTGCCTCTGTCGGCGCTCTGCATCTCCTACCTGTGCATCTCAGTCAAGCTGAGGAACTGCGTCGTGCCGGGCCACCACACCGAGAGCCAGGCGGAGGCTCAGCGCCTGCGCAAGCGCAAGACGTTTCGCCTTGTGAGTCTCGTGGTTGCAGCTTTTGGCATCTGCTGGATGCCCATTAGCGTGTTCAACGTCCTGCGTGACATTGACATTGATCTTATTGATAAGCACTACTTTCTGCTCATTCAGCTGCTCTGCCATCTGTGCGCAATGAGCTCGTCTTGTTGTAACCCTTTCCTGTACGCAAGGCTGCACGACCGCTTTCGCGCCGAGCTCCGCAAAATGTTCACATGCCGCCGCCGGATTGGCATCTCTGCCAACAACTGCGCCACAGCCAGCGTGGTTTTGTGAAGTTCCTCTGCTTTGTGCCACAGTCGAGTGGAGTCATCTCATTCTGATAGCTGTCTGATACCGTCAAGGTAGATCTGTTCAAGTGCAGAGGAGATCCTGTCAACCAGATCTCACTTTGTCTTTAAAAAAAATAAATAAACAGCCCCTTGTTCTACACTTTGCTTTGCACAACAAGGCGATTTTTTTTTTACTACCGAGAAACAAATGATTGCTTCCTGGAGGCGTGGACTGTGTTGAGATTTTAAATTTCACCCAGCCGCTAACATTTGGCCATGACGTATCTGAAGCTTATTGGAAACCGCCTGAAGTGCCGAGCAGGATGAAGCTGCTGTGACCAACATGGACTAAACGGCTGCGTTCAAGTCCTCCGTTGCTAAAACTGCAGGCAGACTACGATTCTAAAACAGGACAGAAAATCTACATCATATTCAACTACTTCTCCTTCCGTTTGCTGATTGGCCAGGATGAATTTCAACCAGAGAAATCAAGATCAATGGAAGAAAGCCCAGACAGAGCACTGAAGGGAGATTAGAATCTAACATAATTGCGTAGAAAGGCAATGGCCAGGCTAACTCCAAACTCAATGTAGCCATGTAGTATAAAAATGTAAAGTCTCCCATTTTGTCAAGTGTTGTTTACTTAACACTGAACTGAAAATAAAATCAATTAAATGTATATTGTTGGGATGTCAAATTTGATTTCTTTCTTTTTTTATTTCTTTATTTTAACATGTGAAACAAATAGGCGTGTATAGTTTAAGCCTCAGTTTCTGTTAACGTTCATAATTATGGCTCACAGCTTTAATCCAAACCTGAACTTCAGTCTCCCCAGACAATTCTTACTGGTATGCTTTGTCCTACATGATCATGGAGGGAAATTGATGACTTACAGATTATCTGGAAGACAGTCTCCACAAGGAGCGTAAGCCACAAAAGGTCATTTCTAAAAATAGTTGGCTGTTCAGCGACTGCTTAATCAAGCAAACTATTGGAAAGTTGATTGGAAGGAAAAAGTACAGTGAAAAACAATGCTTGAGCAAAAGAGTTAACAACAACCTTGAAAGGATTGCAAAGCTGAGTCCATTCAAGAGTTTGGTGGAAATTCACAAGACATGGAATGTGGGTGGAATCAGAGCTTCAATAGCCACCAAACACAGGCGTATCCATCTGTGACATTCCTTGTGTTAGGCCACCTGTAAAACCAGGCACAATGTAAGAAGAGCTGCTCCTGAGCAAAAAGTTTTTCTACATGGTTTAACTGATGTAGATATTTTTATTAAAACATTTTACTGGCCATTTAAAGGTTTGCCGTCTCTTTTTACACTATAACAACTCTAATGTTGCGTTGTGATTCTGTATGGTTGAATAAGCAGCTTGATATTTCATCAGTGGCGTGCATAACAGAGACATCCAATGGTTGATCACAGGCAGCAGCCACTTACTGGCAATAAAAGAAAGGAAGATTAAATGCTAGCACGCCGTGGTGTAATGGTGCGGCGCCGCATCACACCATCACTTCTGGGTCTAAAAGCATGAATGCTGGGTTGATTTTAGACCTGTAATTGTAGGCCTGAGTGTGTTTGCATATGGTTGTTTTCTGATGGATGAGCAATGTGTTCAGAGTTCGTCCCACCGTAAACACAACTATGAGCAAAGTGAGTACAGAAAACGATTGAGTTAAGAATTGTCGGTGCCACAAAACTTGCATTGATTATTACAGGTGATCGTCTTATTTAAAGTTATCATCCAGTGTTGTTTTTTTTATTTCCACTAGATGTATTCTGACTTTAAAAAAACAGTGTAGATTCCACACCCCAAAACACCCCAAATAAATCAATTCTAATTCGTCTGTGTGTATTTTATGACGGCACAAGAGGCATGTGAATTGAGCTGCACTATGGCAGATGAGCAATGTTAGAATATTATAAAAAATATATTTGTACAATGCAGTATTTCCCAGTGTTGCTGGATGTTTCAACATTTACCATGAATTGTGAATATTTTCAGCTTTTTTTTCACCTTCGATGAATTGTGAGTACATCAGCGCTGATGCCTGTCTGACACTTCAGCTGATTGTAACAGTTTCTTGGTTTCTGAGCACCAACGAGTGGGAGTTTTGTCTCCTGTCTTTCCTTTACTGTTGATTCGACTGCTGACATCAAAGGGCTTCTTCCTTTTTGCTTGTCTAAACCATGGCTGAAAGGTTCTTCTTATTTTACAATAATGACCTGCAAGTAAACATGAGAAAATAATGATTAAAGTACAGGCATTCCTTCCTTAAAAAAAAAAAGTGTTTTCAACATGAAAGTTTTGGAAAGTTGTGCGTTGTCTTATAGTTTGAGTATGAGACGGAGGCATGTGCTTTTCTGAAATAACTTGTTTGGTCCAAATAAGAATATTTATCAATCTTTGAAGGCACATTTTAGACTGGTAGCACTGGTGATTTTATTTTTTAAAGAAAAACCTTTATATACATTTCTGGAGTTCTTTTATCTATTTTTCACTATCATGCTCATACGCAGACGAGGAGAGGATTTACAAACAGAAAAAAAATAAAAATAAAATAACTTGGATTGTTTGACTTAGTACAAGCTGTTGCAATAGGCCATGTCATTGCATGTTTCCATGGAAACACCTTGGATCCGTATCTTGTTGGTTATGACAATAGGCAACATTCTTTTCTTCTTTGTGTAATTCAAAATTGCCACAAGTGGGAAAACCCAGCACCTTGCTTTGAAACCAATTAAAGATTGTAGCTGTAAATAGCAGAAATCTTTTGTTTTGGTACCAGATTCCATATTGTAGTTTCTTTAGACGAAATGTAAAATAGATCTTCTTGATACTGTCGAACAGAAAACATGTCAGACAAACAATCTGGTAATACTTAAGTGTCTTTATTCCAAATAAAGCAAAATTACAGATTTTTATGTACCAATATGTTGGATAAATATAATATAAATCAAGCTATGCATTCCAGTGATGAAAAGGAGATTTTGTCCATCAAATCTTTGGAGGAAAAAAAGGCTTGAAGACAGTTGTCTACATACTGTATGTATATATTTCAGCAAAGGCTTTAATTAGTTTGACATAGGTAAGGTTGCATTAGTGTTATCTCTGTTTAACATTAAACACATACAGGAAGACAATCACAGTGATCAATACATTTATCAATTATAAAAAGGCAGGTTTCGGTACTATTGCTTTTTCATATCCTAAACTGTGTATACTCTGCTTAAAAACAAAATCATATAACACACATTATGAAGCAGCTGCTTGCTTTGAGCCACCAGTTTTCTACATAACAGCTCCCTGTAGCAACAAAGGGCACAAAATGCCTGAAAAGATTGAATGGACAGTGTGATGTTGACAGGTTACAAAACAGACGCTTTCAAAAATAATAATAAAAAAAAAATATAGAATATAATAATCAGGACTTCAGTGTTGGGAGGACAGATGAAGTGAGTGAAAAGGGATGGGTATGGGATGAATCATCAGGAAGCAGTAAATTACACAGAGCACCAGAGAAAAGCGATCAAAGAGGTAAAAGATAGTCTCTGCTCTTCGAGTTTACTACATAATGTTCATTAGGTATGGTTTTAAAACAACCCAATCAAACGGCGGTACCTTAGAGTTAAATATCGTCTTTTATGTCAATTATAAAGCTTTGTTGCTTGTTAGTGATGCTAAAATTCTCTGAAAACTTTTCCCCTCTAAAACTAATAAAAGTGCATATATTTAAAAGACGTTGATAGTGCATCTACCTCTTTGAACAACAACAGTACAAACGCATTTCTGAAACATAAATAGTTCATAAGCCAGGCTCGCTCTGATCCCCTCACACTGGCTTGGCAATGTTGAGCGCCTGCAAGATGGTGGGCTTCTCCTCTATGACCCGAACCAGGAGGTTGTCGATGTACTCCTCCAGCTCTGTGATCTTGGCGGCTTTCTTGGACAGGTCAGTCTGCTGCTTGACCACCAGCTTGACCAGCTCCTCAGTTGTCAGCTCGCTGTAAGGGCCGCTCTCCCCCGACTCTTCCAACTGACAGAAACAAAGACAGGGAAGTTGTTTGATTCTATTGCTGGAGAAAAATTGCCTGAATTCATATTACAAGACACAGGTTTACATTTACAACATGTCACAGTGAGAAAAAAAAAAAAAAAGTTTGCTATATCAGTTCTCAACCTTTCAGTGACATACAGTACCTTGCAATAACAAACATTCATTTTTTTCACAATACAATAATTTGTGTAGCTGACTGGGATTTTAAGTGATACAGAAATACAGAGCATAATTGTAAAGCAGAATGATACGTTTTCAAAATGTTTTACAAATACAAATTTGAAAGTGAGGCAGTGGCAGTTTTTGTCTTTTTAGGCAGAAACCTAAAAAGAAGACTTTAATTTTCTGTTTTGTTTTTTTTGTAGAATGAATGACAAACAAGACTAAATGCACCTGTGGAGAGTAAAACTGGACAAACTGACCTCATAGACATGAGCAAATTTCCCTGGTAAGAAAAAAAAATCTGCAATAAACTACTTTAAGTGGATTAAACCAAAATTCTTAGGACAGGATTTTGAGGGGGATAACATTATATAAAGCTCAAAAAGTACATTTTACATGATACTGCCCCTTTTAATAAAATCTGTTGCAATAAATTTCTTTCAGAAATTACTGAATAATTTATTTGTATTTTAATATCAACTCCAAAGACCAACATCATAAGTTGTAGTTGTTAAAATAATGCTCCTCCAAAAAACATAAAAAGCAATAAATCCTGAGTTGTTAATAGACATTTGAAATTGTAAATTAACAGAAAAACCAAACTACATATTTGCACTCAAAGGTGTTTAAATTTTTTGTTTTACATTTCCCCCCCCCCCCCATCAATAACATGTGTAATTATGGTTTACCTTAGTTTTTCCAGGGGTGGTGAACAAAACTCTGTTCTCTTTTACAGCAGAAGAGCTGCTGGATTGGTTCTCGGCTGAATTCAAGGGCTTCACTGGATGTGGCCTGTTGAAGAAATAAATAAGTTTAGGTTACTATAAAGTCCACATAGGAGCTGAAGCGAGTAGTAAACTGGTGTTCAAAACGTTCATAGATTATAAACAGATGTTAAAACCAATTAATGTAAAATTAAAGATCACATGTTATGCTTTGGAGGTTTCTAAATCATTATTGTTGTTAGTCTGTTTTTCCATGCCTTGGACACATTTATACCAAAGCACTGCCTCAGTGCTGGAGCAAGAAGAAGAGATGTTAAAGAGCAGAAGCTAAAAGAGTGTTGTGCAAGTAGAAAACAAAAGTTTAAATGGATCCCTTAGCCATTCCCAAATGAAATTGTAATCTGTAAATAAGCATAATAAGGACTCCTGAAGAATCATCCACCGCAAAGTGATTCCAGACAATTAAGAAAGACAAAAAAATAAATAAATAATCAAAATGAGGGCAGTTTCCAAGAGCCAGGGTCAACATGACACCCAAGATCCATAAGAAAAACCTCGCCTCCTGCCTCTGAATGCACCATGTTGGAAACAGTTTGATCACAAGTGAATCAGAACAAAAAAATCCAGAAATACAAACTCAGAAATCAGCCCGTTCAATCTCACCTGCGTGGACTCAATCCTTGTCCACTACTGACAGACTGAGCTTCAGAGGGGGATACCCACGCTTTCAAGAGTGGTTTTCCCCCCGGCACATTTTCTGCATGTGTTGCTGGTTCCTCCAACAGAACAGAGAGGGGCAGCGAGGAGGGAAAAGCTGAAGTCGCAGTAAAAGGTTCAGCTGGTGATTGATCCTCCTTCCCAGGCATTTCAAACTGCGGTGGGACAGATGCATTGGAGAGACCTCTTGCAGAGACCACCTGATCATCTGTGGGTAAGGTCGTTGCCTCTTTAGGTCCCGGTTCTTGCTTTGACATAAAAATGTTCTCGGAGCGAATTGAGGACGGGAGAATCTTTCTTCTCGATGAATTCCTCCTTTGAAAGGTGGGACTGCCCGGGTTGGATTGCTCATCCTTTTTGCTGCTCTCACCTTGTTTGACTGATTCAAAGTGATTTACATCAGCAGATGGTTTGTCCTGATTTAAGGTGTTATCAGAATTACCTGGCATCCCTCCTGTTTTTTCAGGTTTCTGTTTTCTTTGCACGTTGCCTGAAACAACATCCGCTTCCTGATCATGCTTCAGCTGTGCCTTTGGGTCTTGAGGTAGGCGCTCAGAGCTGGAAAACTGATTAGACTGTGTAAAGTTCTCCTTTTCCATCTTGTTCATGCCACTCATGTTTAAACTGGACAATGATTGGATGTTTGCCTTCGCAGCAGGTTCCTCTTCGTTTGCTGGCTTCGTGCCACTAGCCCTTTGTCTTGGTTTAGCTGTTGGTGCCTCTTTGTTCAAGACGACTATTCTTTGATCATCTGCTGGGGTTGTATCAGCAGCAGCCAATCGACTGGGTGTAGGTGTAGCCACAGCTGAGGAATACGGCACTTTCCTTTCTCCATCTTTTGACTTTCCGGTGCTTGTGGAAGACGCTTTTGCAGATAATGGGACCGCAGGTGAGCTGGACCTTAGGAGAGATTGAGGAGTGATCTTCTGACCGTATCTCTGACCGGAGTCCGCCACTGCAGGAGGGACCTGAGAGGCCGTGTGCTTAGGCGGAGCAGGGGCTGCCACCTTTTTTGATGACACAGGTCTGGTCTCCTGATGTTTCTTAATAGCAGGAGTCTCCTGTGTTACTTGCAACTGAGGACTTGGTTCCTCTACTGGTCCATCCACACTTATCTCGGGACCCATAAGTTCCGGTTCAGGTGTACTGTCTCTATGCTTCAGACTGAACTCAGAGACCAGGTGGTCCCATTGAGTTTGACCTTTCACACCATGTCTCTTCTGGGGAAAGAGCATGTTGTAATCCGGAGGAGGCAGAGAAACCTTCTTTTGCTGTGATCCATCATCCTCTACATACGCAGGGTTCTTGAACTCTCTGACAGGAACCTGATTTTCTTCAGGCTGGGTTCTGTGTGCATAATACAAGGGTGGTTGGGTTGATCTTCTCCTGTGGTCCGCCATGGGGGGTGAAGATCCTTTATATCCGACAAAGGATAAATCTTCTGTGCTGCCGCGAGGAGAACCAGATGGGCTTATGTTAGGTGGAGCCAATGATAGGTGCAAGCTGGAGAAGGTATTGGAGGAATCTGGTGGAACGCTAGGAAGGGTAGACTCAAATTGGGCTGGGGAAGGACATGGCTGACTGGGGCTTTGGCAGTCAGTTGGTTCAGACTCCAAAATCTGAGGCAATCTGCCAGGGAGTGAAAACAAAGGCCTACAAGTCAGTGTGACCAAAGTCGCTTTGAGCAACGTACAACCCGCCACCAGTTAAACCAGGGCATCACATGTCAAATATTGAGAAAGGGCGTCATAACTCTGACAAAGAAAGTATAGAGATGCACCAATCAATTCTCAAGATTGACATGGAATAGTAATAATCAGGTCAAATACTGAAAAAAAAATCTGACATCTCCCCTGTTCACAAGAAAGACATCAACTCAAGATCTGTGGCAGTTTTTGGTCTTTACACCCATCTACAAACAAAATTTACTTTCAGGCGAGATTTTTTTTTTTTGAGGTTACAAAAATCCCATGAAAGTTGGGTATATACATACAAAATCCTAATTCTGGATATCCTCTAATATCCTTTTGAACTCAAACTACTACTTCTGTTAGAGAACCTGCAGCTTAGGCTTTTTTTTGTTTTATATCTTATGTTATATTTCTATTTGAAAAAACTATGATAAGTGTGTCATATTTCAAAGAAAAGTATTTAGTATTGGTTGGGAAATGAGTAATTGGTGCATCCCTAATCAAAACAATGCTTCCCTTCCTAAAATAAAATTTAAAAATAATAATAATTGGCACTCCACTGTAAACCATGAAGGCCAACCACTAGACATTCTTGAGTGTAGTGCATCACGTTTCTATTTTTAGCTGCCGCTCAGTCATGACCGTACAGAGATAATCGCATATAATAAGCAAAACAGCTTGACAAAATGTGAAGAAACCAAATGACATTTAATATGACCTTGAAAGGACACAACCTTGCCCTGTTTATACACTGTAACCACTTAAACCTTTTAGAAATCAAGTTCGAGTGTAAAACAAAAAGGGGAACAACAAAAACAATCTTACCATTTTGACCAAAAAGCCTCCAGATCAGTCCAAAAGACAAGCAAAGAGACAAAAAGAAAAGCTAAAAATCAGCCATAGTCTAGAGTTGCACAAAGAGAGAGATAGGCGCCGCGGCTTAGAGACTGCTTATGAGCTCTGGTCAGTCCACAACCTGTTCAGCAGCATCTTTCCTAGCAGCCACGCCTACATTGAGTGGCGAAACAAACTAGTTTAACAGGTTTGTCAACCACTGGCTGGCAAACCTGGAGATAACGCAATTCGGCTAAAAAGGCAGAGTCACAGTGAATATGAACAGGACTTGTGGAATGCCCCAGTTTCAGTGTTTTGCAGGGATGATGAAGAGAAAAGGTGCAAGAGTTTCTGACTATATGTTTCTGACGTATCTGTGAATATTGCGTCAGGATGTGTGTCCGCTTATGCAGTGCACTGCTTAGGTAAAAAAAATAAAAGTATATGGTAGGGTATTTACATTTCAGTCAAGCAAGACTACAAGGAAAAGGCTCAGGGTCACAACGTTGCAGTGAATGGAATAACATAAGTGGTGCAGTTTGGTGTAAACAGTGTAACACCTACCTGGGTTTGACTGCAGACACTTTGGCAGTACGGTTGAGGAAGAGCGTGGCAGTAGGCGTTTGCTGGTTGTGGCTGAATTTCTGGGGGTCAGACAGACTTTCGTTGGTGACAGATGGAGGATCTGAGTGAAGAGGGATGTTGTCAAATGCATTAGTGGAGTGGTGGGAGACGGGGTGGCCAGGGCTCTTGGTTGCTGCAGGAGGCTGCTCATCTTTGCTTTGCTGCTGGACCTCGTCCTTCTTGTCCTCCTTCTTTCTGATCATCCCGAACAGAGATGACAGCCTTTCACTCATGGAGGCCTCTTCCTGGCGTTTCTGCTCTTCTGCTTTCCGGCGCTCCTCTTCAAGCTTCTGGTTCTCAGCTGCTTCAAGTCTCCTGCGCTCTTCTTCATTCCTCTTTTCCTCCTCTTCCTGTTTTCTCCTCTTTGCTTCATCCTCTAGATAGCGCCTTCTCCTCTCCTGCTCTTCCTGCTGCCTGCGCTGCTCTTCCTCCTGCAGTCTCTTGGCCTCTGCCCTGTATTTCTCCTCTTCCTCCAACCTCTTGGCCTCTGCGATGCGCTTTTCCTCAGCCTGCCTTCTATTCGCCTCCTCTTGATGGCGCCGTTGCTCCAGTAGTTCTTTATCTGCAGAATCGTGACTGTATGAAGGCACATCTACACTTTTACTGACATCTGCAGAGACAGACGTGTGTTTGTGGACGTCCTCCACAGAACCCAGGCCCGAGCTGTTCAGACTGACAGTAGATCCGGTTTTAGCGTCGGCCTCCTCTGCGTAAACGTGGCTGCCGTTGATGCACAGGTTGTTCTGCTCGCTGTTGCTGTGCTTGGAGCGGCTCAGTAAGGAGAACGCACCCACAGAAACCTTGCTGTCAGAGCTTCCTGTTCGCTTGTGCCCCGGGAATTTGAATTTCTTTTTTCCTGCAGGAGGAAGGGAAGGATGATGTCATTGTAGAGATGCAAAACACCACATTTAAATAGCACTGCACAGCAGAAGGAAGCCAGAAATGTCAACACAAACAGAGCACGCAGCATGCAGGGAGGTCAAATTACCTTCAGAGGAATCCACATTGAGGCCAGAGGAGCGGCTGGCAGAGAGCGACGAGTTCTTTTCAGGGAGCGTCCCGAGTGTGGACAACGACTGGGAGATGTTGCGCTGCAAGTTTGATTTGGAGGCAAAGGGATTCCTGATTTTTGACTTCTTCTTTACACCGGGAGACTGATCCAGCGACTGCGCGTCGGCTTCCCCCTCACTGTCTGTGAGCACCTGGCTGACAGGGGGGACGATAGCCGAGACAGAATCTGAGGGACCCTCCTTCTTTTTGCTAGCTGACATGTTGTTTCTCATGAACTGGATATCTAGGAGCACCTCCCCTCGCACCTTGTCCTCCTTTCCAGTCTTGTCCACCAGTTTGTACCAGCTGTAATAAGAGCAGATTGTGACACATGAAATGACACCATTTTGTTTTAGGACAAACATCTTCAAACGAGCTTTAATATGCACAGATTTTCCCCTGCAGCAAACTGTCCCCTTAATGACACCGCAAAGCAAACTGTCTCCCTGAGACATTTATTCAATCAATCAATTAATCAAACTTTATTTGAATAGCACATTTCAGCAGCAAGGCATTTCAAAGTGCTCTACATCAAATCAAACACATTATTTATTAATAAAATCTGCTTTAGATGTTGACATTAAATCAATACATACAGCCTGATTTGTACAGAATACAGGAAGAGTAATACTAGCTGAACATTTTTGGGACTGACTTTTATATGCGACTAAGAAAAAAAACAAAAAACCAAAACATTTCAAGAAAAATGTTTTAAAATAAGTAAAGTGGTCATGAAATCTAAAATTTGACCATTTTTACCAACTTGAACTCTGCTTCTCCATTCAAAAAAAGGCCCTAGGCTGATTTCAGGTCTAATCAAAACAACTCCGTCCAACGCAGGGCGCTCCCACGGTCTGAAAACATAAGAAGCTTATGACCTCATCAGCTGAAACCCTGAGAAAAATGAATCGCTTGAATGCTTGTTGATTAAGAGATCCAGCAAGCTTTGAAATAAGTCGTAATTAGTATTTGCCGACTACCTTAGTTTGTCTTATAATTTATAGGTATAATCTTTGAAGCTTTTAATACAGAAGTTCCACACAAATCTTAATCCTGGTAAAAAAATATAGAAAAAAACTTTCAATTAAATACCAAATTTAAAAAAAAAGCCATTTTGTAAGAACATTTTGTTCTCTAGATGTCTTTTTTACCAAAATTACTCAAACCTAAAGTAACATTCATGGAGAGATAGAGAGTTGTTGTAAAGGTTAAAATTGAATTTATTTTTTTTGTGTGTGTTGTGACTAACAGCAGAAGAACTCAGTGATGGTGTGTTTGCGTAAGCCTGTCACTTTAGCTTTTCAGATTTCTCGAACTGTTTGCACCCTGAAATATTTTGACATATTAATTTGTTGCATTTCTTCAAGGTTCTTGTCGACGTGTCAGTTTGTGCACGACAAACACATTCTAACAAATGTGACAGCTGCACAGTTTTCTTTCTTCATTTTGCCTTGCTTTTACATCTTTTTTTTTTTGTTTTTTGTTTTTTTTTGCAAAACATTTGATACATTAACGCCCTCGTTATCAATATAAATTACTTTTGGAAAAATGAGACCAAATGAGTTCCGGAAACATCGACACGATGGCCATAGCTGGGGGTTGGGTAAGAATTTGGAGCAGCGCCTCGCAGGCATGCAGCTGATTAGAAACCCCAAACTCCAACCATCGGGTTGTGTAGTGAAATGTGGGGCACAAATAATAAAAAGTGATCCCCCACAGATAGAAGCTGAAATAAAAATCAAAGTATAAAAGGGACTATCGAAATTTGATCCTTAGGACACATGAAATGTTTTAGAAAGACACCCAGGAGAGCTTTGCTTGACAAAATACCAGTGAGCACAATCAGCTGCAGGTATGATGTAAAGACAAGAGAACCCAAATTCCTCACTGATGAGAGCAGAAAGGTCACCCCAACCTGAAATACTTAAAGATAACGCTCTTAAACTAGCTTTACAAGCGTTTCAACCCAAGCTTGTTTTTGTTTTTTTGGGGGGGGGGTTTCTCCACACACACACTGCCTCTGTATTTCGACCTATAGTCTGTAAATAATAACACTGTGGGACCAGATAATATGTATATAATCTCATGTCCTGAAATATGAATCTCAAATCAATTAAATGTTTAATTTTAACTGCAAAAAGTGTTTTCAAACAGACTTGAAATGTCAGCAAGAGAAGTTAGGTAATATATGAACAAAACAAAAATGTTTAGTTTTATTTGAGGACACGTTCAAATGGAAACAGTTGTTAATGGCATTAAGATACATTTTGAAGATAGAATCTAACAAGCTTGTTTTTAACCAGAGAAATTAGAACAGTGTGCATCTTATTCATTTGTGTCAAATTTAAACTATTTTTTTTTACTGTGAAGAAAACAGATACCGACAACCCTAGAGGTTGTCTGCTGTATGCAAGCAATGCAGTCAGGTTGTTTTACATACATTGTTGGACAACTGCGGAGTAAATCATTGTTAGTGGGGGGAAAAAAATGTTTAAGATAAGAATTGTGATTTATTATGATGATAAACCCAATCGAAACCTGAAACTGATTCAAATTCAAGTCATTCCCGTGCCCATAAGAGCATCAATAAATGTCAATATATTTGAAAATATGATTAAATGGAATTACTGCACAATGTTTATTTGCAAAACTTTACTCCTCGATGCATTCAATGTACCGATGTACAATGGACGTTTCACCAAAATAATACGTTATCTTATCAAACTTAAGGGAATGTCTCTCACTTTTAAAGTGACTACAGTTTAAATGACTCGTGTTAGTGACAAGGTCAGTATTTTATGCTTTCTGGCAACAATAATGCAAGTAGGGTTGTTGGAAATCTACCATGTTAAATTACAGTTATTGTGAACTAAGAATCACAGAGATGTAAAACGATGCAAGTAAACTCGCAGAGACCAGACATTAAAGGTGATGTGAGCACAATTTGAAAGCAAACTGAAGTTTGATCCAGCTTATCGATTTTTAGTAATGTTTGGCAAAACGACTTCTTCATTTAAAAAAACAAAAACCAAAAAAAAAACCAAACAAGAATGAACATAAATTATTGTTGTGGCTGTGATTCTGGATAAGAACTTTCTCGTGGGGATTTGTGCAGCTTCGTAGGTAATCTGTGTGAACCGACCTTTGAGCTAGCTCTCGTGAAGAGTGAACTTGGGACAATGCATTTGCTGTACAAAAATCTCACAAAGCTGGATTCGTTCTAATAACTTCCACTTCAAACTCTTCATGAGTGAAATTAAACAACTGTCTTAGCAGATTGGCATCATCAAGCTTTGCACGGTTTGTTCCAGGTGCTTTTGCGACGCTAGAATAGGTGCAAACAGAGCCGGACAACTGCAGCATTGTTCAGGCACCCCCAGTCCACACCCCAGTCTTTTTGTTGTGCAGCATCACCACTTATTGTCTGTAAGGGCAGGTAAGAGTGTTCTGGACAGCCCCTTTTTAAAATGCAAAACCAAAAACAAAGTAATGAGAGGCTGGTAATGTCTGCTTCAATCACTCAAATTTGACAGTCACAGATATACTAATACTGTGGCAGAATGGCCAATATTTTCACTTTAATAGCTTTTCACTTTGAAGGGAGAGTCCTACAGCTCTCTGACTTAAAGTACAAATTCACGAATCAATGTTTTCCTTAATCGAATTCCTGAAAGTGCTAATCTCATCCATATATTACTTGAGGAGATTAAGAGGTCTGCTTAAGACATGAATCGGTGCATGAAGGCTTGTCTAGAATCAACAAGTTAGTTATCTGCAGTCCGTGTGGGATTGCTTCTCTGAGTTTTCCTGTCGTAGCACACATCTAGACACCCTCTTGCGGGAAAAACAGCCAGGAAAGAAGTTTGGGAGTGAACCAACATTCCTCTCGCACTTTCAAGCCTGCACAGAGTATCTGCACAGCAATCAGCTGGAATTACAAAGAGTCTAATTCAAATATTTCACATCCTCCCTAAACTGAAAAGGCTGAGTCAAACAATCCCTAATGAACCACAAGGAGAGGCCAATAACACTCTCACAAGTCAGGCAAGAAACGGTTTGTTGCTGTTGTTCATAGCAATTACAGGAGGGCGGGCATCTAAAGTAAAGACGTTGATATGGTTATTAAAGGGATGTCAGGGTGTTTTCAAGTTCTGTTTGTTTGCATATAATAGAGCTTTAGCCCTGACGTTATTGGCTTACTGGTCCTGCTGGACAGGTTTCCTCTGTTAACTGCTAAAAGCACTTCTGTTTTAAATGTAAATGATTACCCTGAGACCGAGGTCAAACTGAGCAGGAACAAGCTAATCAAAGGAGCCTCACAAAAAAAAAAAAAAAAAGATAGAAAATCTCACTAATATTATGTCTTTACTGTCAAAATTCACTAATATTAAATTGTTAGGAGAAACTTCCATAATAAATGGTTAATCAATCAATAATAATAAGTGTTCAGCTTTGATTAAGTTCAGTGCCGGGTGAGTTTGTTAGCTTTTGGTCATACGTCAAGACAAGAAACTTTAAATGTAATTGCTGTGCTCTGTGTTTACAAGAAAACACAGAGGCTCAAGTGTCTGGACACCCGACACTAGGGATCCGCGTCTGCAAGACCTGTAACTTGCCCCATGATGACTTCAGTATACTGGTATCTAGGGAAAAACATCCCAAGGCACTTTGCAGTGAATTACTGGCACAGTAGAATTTGGGTCAATCAAATTCACCCAGTACCTCACTAATGTACCTGCATCTGTCCTATTTTCCATCTTTTGCCTTCTCACTGAGATGTTGAGCTGAACGTTTTAGAAACTACTGATGCTCCATTTTATCAGCCAGTCACTGAAATTACCCATAAGTAAGGCATTGCTCAACGGCACCGTCTTCTGAGTTTAGAAAAGAAATGTTACTCAATTTTTTTTAAATTTACCATTATTATCATCAATAGTCATAGAGGTGCGCAAATCAAGTTTAATCTGAGATTTTGGTTTTCTGCCAGTATTTCATCTGACAGCTCGAGATTTTTTTTTAAATGACTAAAAGGACAAAACAAAGGAAAGACAATTCGTGAGAGTTTCACAAACAAATCCCACAGAAAAAAAAAAAAATCATTTGCATGCATATTTGAGTTTTGGCTTTGAGCCAAATGCTTTGAGTATATGGCTGAAAGCATTTTAAACTCAAAAATACTGATGCATTTGTAAAGAGAAATAGTGGACATTCTTAATTTTTAACGTATGTATTGATAAAGAAAAAAAAAAAAAACTGATTGGTCAGTATTTAAATTATTGCCCTAGTCGATAGGCGCACCTCTACAACATTTAATTGTTTAATTACATTAAAGTTGACAAAAATGTATGTCTGAGTGTTACGAATCTAAAGAAGATTGTAAGAAGATCTGAAACACAACCTGAAATTAGCATCGACAAGTAAAACCCTAATCAGTGAAATCACAAGACAACCAAAGATGTCAACCTATGCTACATAAATATGTTTAGAAGAATGATTATACATTTTTTATATATATTATTTCTACGGAAGTGCATATGGCATCCTAACAGCAAAAAAAGAAAAGTAATTCCTACTTGCAGTAACAAATTGTAAAAAAAAAAAAAAAAAAAAAAAAAAAAGTCTACATCATATCTCAAACAACTTTTGTATAAGAAAGAATAGGAAAAAAAAAGGCTCCCTTTCATTTAGAAAACAAAGACTTCAATGTCACACACTGTCTCAGCACAACAGGGAGGAAGGACAGTAATCTAACACCACACACTTCAAGGAAAACGCAGAGCATCCAATTCCTGTCTGCACACTAAACCTTGTGGGAGTCTGAGTGAGCAATGTGGGTAGGGAGAATGAAGGAGAAGGAAACAGCAAGATCTGAACTTCAACACTAAGCTATAAAAACAACCTGAGCAAACATTAGATATCATAACCAATGAGGTCATTACAGAGCAATATCAAGGGATCTCCTGATTGTGTGGCTACAAAAACTTTCAGTCTCAACTCAGTTTTTCAAAAAGGTCGTTTTAAAAATAAAGGCAAATTATGAAAACACATCAAGAGTGACAAAAATTAGGCTTGCATTATTTGAACATTTTCTAACAAAAGAGGGTGTGAGTCTTCCTATTCAACAATCAGGAAGTGTTATTTTTACCGTTGCTACACTCACACTGTACGTCAAACCACGAATGTCATCCTGCGTTATGTAATGTACATCTGGGTGTGGACACATGCGGTGTACACATCTAAATGCGTATGAGTGAGATTAGCATGGCGTGAGGATGACTCGTAGGAAGGCCTGTGTCATCAAGCCGGATGACTTTGGCTTCAGACCAATTCGACAAGTAAAAGTTCCAGACAAATATTTGAAGCTGGTTTAATGATGACAGACAAAGTAGTGAAATGTTTTCAATTTTTTTGTAAACTAAAACTAATAACAGGGGGACCCGATATAAGACGTCCTATTAAACAACTCTGAGACATGCAAGAAAGAACAGTTAAAACATTTTCATCCCAAATAAACAAAACAAAAAAAAACCATTAATACATTCCTGCTTCTTTTAATTTTAATACACTTCACACTTTCAGACTGCTTAATTATTATACGCCTCCTATACGCAGGCCTAAAACCCATTACCGGCTCAACCATGATGGAGCCGAAAGGTCTCTAAAATATTTATTCAGAAGATAAACCCTTGAGGACTCGAAAAGGACACCGCTGGCCTCAATAAAACTCAGTACCTAAGGTATTATACTAAAGGTGTATGAAAGTTCAACCCAGATCAGGTTCCTCTTAAAAAAAAAAAAAAAAAAAAGAACTGGTTTCAGTGGAGCTGAAAAGGACATTTTAATAAAAAGTACTAAAGTCATCTTTAGAAGAGCTGTTTCACTAAATAAAATGACTTGGAATAAAAGTTTGTTTTAAATGATCATTTCTTTCGTAATTTATTTAAAATTTTAATATTCACATGTTAATTTCATTTGATATTTATTCTATATGTTGTTTACTCTATAGTGCAATTATTTCAGATCTAAAGTTATTTTAACAGGACATTTTCTGAGGTTTTTTTTACTATTTAAATATTAGGTTTAGAATGAAAGTTATTGTTGCTTTTCTGTTTTTGTGAAATTTTACTGTTTTGAAATAAATTTATTCTTATGGGTCTTTTTTGTAAAATGGACTTTTAGTGTACTAAAGTTACTTTGGTTGGCCATTTTTTTTCCCTTTGTAAAGCATATTTGTTAATGTAACAAAGTTTAGTTTTAAAAATGAGAAGGTAAAGCTACTAGCTGTGTATGTACGTGTTTCAGGATGAATCTTATTAATCATAATCAAAACTGGACTTAAGCCAATAATAAAATGTTTGACCCAATTTGAAGAAAACGTCTCTGAAGCCACTTACTCTGTCTTCTTGCGGGACTGATTTGCGTGATGATCCAGCAGGTTGACGACGGCCTGGCCCAGGAACTTGTCCAGTCCCACCTGGGCACGGTGCATGACTATAATGTACAGCGTACAGCGCTCGGCATTTCCCGGGTGGAAGAGCGGGAGGTCAAACGATGCCTCCTCTTTCCACACCGGAGAGACACATTTCTCCGCCACCGAAGTAGAGAACTTGTCTTTGGCCACCTGGATGATGGCGTAGGCGTCGTTGGTGCCATTCTTGCCCTTGGTTCGCAGGTTCTGAGCCTGATGCACCGTTACCACAACACTCGTTGGGAACAACTGCTGGCTCTGGTCGAGCAGAGACATCTCTAAAAGTCCGTCAAGTTTGACTAAAAGTTGACTCGAGTTGTGTGGTAACAATAACTCAAAACGTTTAAGTGCTGGTCAACCTTATAGTGTACTTTAATTCTTCCCCTTCGCCGTCCTCCGTTGTTGTAGGTGTCGATTACCTCAGCGTTTGTTCTGTTCAGGAAGCTCGGTGTCGTAATAGTCCACCTTCCTACTTCACCCTTACAGACCGTTTTATTAACTTCTGGTAAACATTGCGCTGAGTTGACAACATCCGTGCTGAGCTAGCCGAGACAATACATCTTTTCCTGAGTGGCTTTCTGTAGAGCGACTTATAAACATAACTCCCTCTTTTAAGCTACGCCAAGTTTCACGGCTCGCTTCCCTGATGCCATCAGTCCCCGCCCACAGATTTGTATATGGCCCTCTGATTGGCTGAAATAAGTGTCAGTTCTTCAAAGTCTGGCTGATTGGACAGAGAAAATTTACCGTTAATTTGTTTGTCCCACTGCTATGGACAAGATAGGAAATATGACAAACCACAATATATTTATGCAAATTTTCATTTTTCAAACACAAAACAAGTTAAACATATTTGTCTGTTTATACGTAAAAATTTAATGCCACATTTTTGGTAAGTCAGGGAGATATTTATCCCAGTTGTCAACATGGAAGCAAACAACCTTTTATGAAAAGAGTTTTAATGTGTTTTGGGATTATTGCGGTGTTGGAACATCCAAGATTCGGAAATCGGATCCTCACTGTCTGGAGGATTTCAAGGATATTATAATTAGGTGACACAGAAACACCAGGGACAATGTCCACAGTCAAGATAGTTCAAGGTTATCTTGGAGTGAGAGAGTGCTAACTAGAAACTCCACAATTATCATATCAACTTGAATAAAATTTGGAGCAGAACTCTCCTAAGCCAAGTTTCTCTAAATTAACTATAGTTAGATGGTTAAGACATGGACACAATTGTGAGCTCCAGCAGGACAGTAAAACAAACTGGTTAAAAGTCAGATCTGTACCACGAAAAACAGAAACTTAAAGGAGTTCTACCATTTCTGATTAAAAAGAGTAGTAGAATTTTGTCAGGAGCTTGTTGATGGTTACAAAAAGTGTACTCTACGCAACTTGCCAAAGGACATTTGTTCCAAGGCATGTGTGGTTATATGTCTAAAATTCACCCTGAATGTATAATTTTGTAACTCTATGGATTAGAGAAAATCTACAATATATTCAAATGTGCAAACTCAATTTTCGTTTTTAAAATCAATTGAAAAGTGTTCCAATACCAACCTTATCTTTAAATGCATTGTTAAAAGCACATAATGAATGTGATCATAGTGTTGAGCAATGTATTGTATGCAAACTTCTGACTGGAACCTAAACTTGTTTTGAAGACACCCAGCTGTCAATTAAATATTCATAAGGTAGCAGGACAACTTAATTCAAATAGACATGTGAGTAGTACAGATCTATTTAGGAGTTTAAAATAGTTTGCCACGAGAGGTATGACTCACAGTCACATCTTGGTTTGGACTGAAGTCATTTTACCCACAAATTATTCATCACCAGGAGCATGTTGAAACACCCAAGCTCAGCACATTGTAAAACCTTACCCACTGAACAATGGAAAACTATACAGTGTTTTGGGCAGACATGCTTTTTCCTGTTTAGGTTGTTTCCTAAACATACTAAAAATAGAAGTGTGCCTGTGTTTGTTGTGCATGTACTTATATGGACAAGTATTTTGTGAAAACTAATTGAAAAGGACTTCAACATCTGTATAGTAACAACAAATTTATGTATGTGAAATAAAGTTAGATTTTTGTGTTTGGAAAATTTTCGGTCTCAAATATTTTGCTGCTATCAGAACAGTGAATCCAACATAGTTGGGGAAAAAAGTCTTTGTCGAAAGTAAAAGTTCTCAGTACATTTGAGAATAACTCTTTTTCCCTCAGAGTGGCTTGTATATTCTTGAACTTTTCACATTTTCTCATGTCACAAGCACAAACATCAATTTAATTACTATTTTATCTGACAGAACAACACTAAATAAATGGAAGAAACATAGTCTCATTGGACATTAAATCTACAACACTGATCTTTTATCCTATGCTATATATTGCATATATATATATATATAATTTATTTATTCTTCAAATTTTTTTTCATAAATATTACCTGCCAATGTGAAGACTTGCTGAACCAAGCCAAAGTAATCAGCACTAGATGAAATCATGTAGCTTTTAGCTAATCAAATTACACTCCTTTGATCACGTGTCACACAGTAAGCTAGTTATCATGTCTATCACCTACAAAGATGAATAAAATACACCTTTGTATTTTATCCTGTTCATTCCAACAGGAACATCCCTTGTATTTTATTCATTGTGACAAAATCTGAAAATATTTATGACGTGGAATACCTTTGTAAGGCACTGTATGTTGCTTTCTTCTCAAATCATAAATAATTGAATGTTAGAAAACAGGTAACTTCTACTATTGTCAAATATCCCACATTTTTAATTCACTCTGAGATTGTACAACACCCATACACAGCTCTCTTTATATGTGTGGACAAACACACACATACACACGCACACACACCACACACTTACACACAACCACTGCAAACATACAAGTGCATACATGAGCACATACATTAACATAAGTGTCAAAGGTTTCCTTCAGATTAAATGCATATAAATGTGTTTTGGAAACAAGACGGCTTGCGCTCCATTTTATGCTATAGTTCAAATGCATAGAAAATTTACAACTAAAACAATAAAGCTTTCATGAGGCATCCAAATACAACATCAAATGCCAAATTAAAATATCTTCTACACTTTCTTTTGTAAAGTGATTAAAATAAATGTGTACGCTTGAACATGTCAATAACAGAAACTGCCTTAATATTTCACATCAAACTTACAAAGCTACAGAGGCAAACGTACCAGTTAGGGTCCTGGATGCCTTCATGATATTATATCTTAAATTATATAATTGTTAAGTGGACATTAAAACACAACCCAATCATTTCATTAAGGTCATGCAGAGAAGTTCACCCAAAATTTATACTGTGGTTTCACTTTTCCACAAACCAGTTTTCATTCCAACAGAACTCTGGGATTGGTCCGTGCCACTCATGTCCTGCTCGAGCTCGAGCACTGAGGTTTTCAGGGTGCCATTCGGAGCAGCAGCCCCGGACACGGTGTTGGCGACACAGTTCAAAGGATATGAGCAGCGCTTAGTTTCTCGCTCTGCAGACGCTGCCACTTTCAAGTTGTCTCTGCTGGAGCATCGTCTTTGATTGCTGTGCATGGCCACTCTGCTGGCAGCAGAGGGCGGCAGAGGGAAGGGTTTTCGGCTCCCGCTGCTGCCTCCGTCGCTCCCCTCAGAGGGGCTGGTGGCTGCCGACTCCCCCACTCGCTTCCCGTTGGTCAGCAGGGTGGCCTGGTTCTCTGAGAGACTATGATGGATGCTGCCATTCTCACTTGTGGCCTGCTTGTAAAAAGCATGCGAGGAATTGAGGTGCTCTGAACCTGTTGGCCCTAAAGCGCCAAGACTGCCCCCTCCAGCAGTCCTCAGAGCTTTCAGGCGGTAGTGGCCTCTGCCCTCACCTCGATGATAATGTTGACTACTCCCTTGTTTAGTTCTGCTACTCACTTTTTTTCTCTGGGGATGTACTGGGGCCGAAGAGTTTATGGAGGGAAGAACATTGTTTGTCGGCTTTGTGATATTGTCTGTACTGGTGCTCGTGTTGTTGCCAGTAGGGACCCTTGAAGCATTGCTGGGATTGTCCTGTGCCACCTGCAACAGGTTTGTGAGCTTGCACGGTCCAGGTCCGACACTGCTGATCCCACTTGGTGTGGACGATGACCTGGCTGAGGACGAGTTGTGAGAGTCAGCGGGTGGATGGCAGTTGATGAAGAGCTGGGATCCTTGCTCCGATGTCTGCACTCCACTTACAGTGGTGCAAGTGTTTGTGTAAGTGGACATAGGATGGGAGCGACGATAACCTGGGCAGCAGCCCAGCCACGACGTCTGCACGTCACGGCGTCGAAAGCAGTAGTGCACCACTAGAAACACCCCTAAAACTGTGGCGACTATCCCATAGAGACAGCTGAACAGCAAGCTTGTGCGCCCTGTTAGCCACACTGCCATGGCTCCACAACACCAAAGAGTTGCGAACAGGAAGTGGGTGGCTACCAGTATAGAAAACTGTGTCTTCAGCGAGTACTGATCCTCTGGAGGGGCGGCTGGGGTTATAGGTCTCCCCGCTGAGTCTGTGGAGAGCAGGCTGGTGCTTCCTGCCAGAGCAGGATGGCCCTCTGTCCCAGGAGAGGACAGGGTGGTTCCTGTGCATTCTTTGGACACACGGTGCCTCAGGCGAAGCACAGTGCACAGGAAATAAATCCAGGTCACCAACACCACTAAACCAGCAGGGACAAAGAAAGATCCTAGACTTGAGCGCCAGATCAGCCAGCAGCTGAAGAAAAGAGGAAAGGATGGTCAATGCAAAACAAGGATTTCTTTGTGTATTTAACATTTCATAAGTCAAAGCTGCACCAAGCAAAACAAAACAAAGTCAAAAGATCACATTTCTAGAGGATAAAACAGCAATTGACATACTAAGGGCTATTGTCTCCATAGTTGTTGACGTTGACTGCTGCAGTGATTCCACAAATGATGAGAGGAACTCCATCGGCTATTAAGTAGAATCTGAGAATACAAAGAGAAATGTGAGCACAGTTTCTGAACTTTAACAAACCGAGATAATCTATTCCAAAAGAAGCAGTGGAAACTTTGCATCAATGTTGACTCTGAAAGAGCTCTTCCCTTTTGACTCTTCATATAAATGAAGATACACATAAACAGAATCTTGTGAATCTGAAACTGTGATCTAATAAATCCTGTTCAGAAAATAATAAAACCAGTGTAAGTACTTTACATTTTTAATTAGATTACCACATGCAGTCCACAGTCTTTCAAAACATTGAAATAGCATTTCAACTCAGACTTTGTTAATAAAAAATCTTGTCCAGTGTCATTACCTAAATGATAATGCTTTCTTACAATCCTTACACTGTGAGGAAACAGGGGGAGCCTACTTGCCACAGAAAAATGGGAAGGTTGTTTGACACACAACTGCCATGTAATTTTTATTTTTTCTTCATCCACTGATGTAAGGGCGTCCTGAGTGGGCAAAACTAGCACCACTTATAGGGACTATGTGACCTAAAATATTGATAAGGTTCATTTTTGAGCTTTGCAATCCACTACACTATTACCAAACAGACAGTCAAAAGGGAAAAGGGTCAGAGTGCATGCCAGAAGTCATTGATTTATCTCCTCCTGACCCATTTGGTTCTGTGGACAACAAAGGCACTGACTGGAGATCCAATGGGGTCAGGGGCACAGTGCACAACTGCAGTTAAGATCACAGGCAAAGGAAAAAAGGGGTTGGGGAACAGAGGGAAATTGTGATGAAGACACTGCAGTCCTTGAATCACCCAACTTCAATTTATGACAACTCCCACAGTTTCTGTTCTGTTGGTGTCACAAATTCTTCCTGCCCACATCTCTAAAATTATCCGGTTGCATGTCTTTTTCTTGCCTCACAGCTGTACTTGGTCAGTCCCCCTCCTCCCTTTCTAAACCAGCAGGACTATGGTTATCGGGCACAATGACTGCCTTTATGGGATGGCAATTTGGGTGGCCAAGCATGAGAAGTTCTGCAACTGTTTAAAGTAAAAACCATATGGGCGGCTCACAATACTGTCACGGTGCAGAAGGTGAGTATGGGATCATAGTGGCTTGCTCACTGACCTGAGCATAGGTCGCTGAGCAGGTGGAGGGGAAGACTCTCCTTCCATCTGCCGGGGTGTTCTCCACACAGCCTCTTTGTAAATGACCCTGGCGCTGACCCCAATCCACAGCAGTGTTGACAGAGAGGAGTAGTGAAGAGCAATGCCCACCTGTCACATATAGCAGCAGTGTGACTGGATGTGAAGCATAACATATAAGTAGTTAAAAATAGCACCGTAAGGTAGAACGTACTGCCTGACAGACAAGGGGATAGCTGGTTAGGCTTATGCCTCCTGCATAGATAGCTGATGTCATGGCGATGTGGAAACAGGTGTTCAGCAGAGTGTGCCAACTTTTTCTTGATATCTGTATGGAACTGTAGAAAACATGCAGAAGAGAAAATTATTAGAAAGTAGGAGCAAATAGCCAACGCTAGCAGGAAATGTGACCAACACTACCTGTGGTGTAGTATGTGCGTAATGATGATGGTGAAGAGGCAGAGAAGCAGCACTGCAGTGCATGCGTAGACCACAGGGTGGAGCACCCTCACAGAGACTAAGCTGGAGTTTGGGAAGGTGGGAACTTCCTAGAGAGAAATTGAACATGAACTGGATTAAGTTTTCATCAACAATATGCTACTGTCACCCTGAATTAACGGAATACGCTTCTGTTACCTGCAGCACTGCATAGTTGCCGAGCACAGAGCAGCGCATCAATGAAGTGCTGCTGTCAGTGTGAACAAGCTGGCAGCCTTGCTGGCTCCAGCCTCCCTGCTTCCCTGGTTCTGTGTGGCTCCACTGGGCTGCCACTGCGTCTGTGCCCGGGGTCAAGTGCCGCAGGGATACCCAGATGTGTTCAGAATAGTTCCACATCGTGCAGCCATCTGTCACAGAGTGGGAGATATTTGTCAACATAAAACTACACAGATTTATCTTTGTGTTTAAGTATAAAAATTGCCTTTGCCCTTTTTTGTTTTATTACCAAGGCCTACAAAGACGACAGGAGTGTTGACACTTCGTCTGCGAGATTGTTCAACAGCGTTGCTTGAGTTTGGCAGTAGAGGAAAAAAGCTTCCCGTTCGGAAAGCCACAAACTGCAGCTTGCAGTCCGCAGCAGCATCCGGGGGAAACAAAGTGGCTGGAACAGTCACAGAAGCGAGGGCCACAGAATTCTGAAGAATAGAACAAAAAAGCAGGCAGATCATAGTAAATGAAGTCCATGATTATGGCTTCACACAAAGAGATATGTTTGGTTGCTAATGGAGCAGCAGAAGGAAAAGCCTCACCTTCAGGGGGAAGTTGGTGAGGGAGATGTTATGGGAGCCAGTGCTGCAGCGGAAATTAAGGAGTTGTTGAGGTGCAGACTCTGACGTCTCCACTCCTGGCCGTCCTGTTGGCAACTCGCGGCGGTAATATGCGGTGCAGGTTATACCGGTGAAGTGCGCAGGTCGGATCAGGTGAGCTTCCATCACTATGTTTTTAGACACCTTCAAAAATCAATTTGAATATTAGTGAAAAGAAACACTCCACATATGTTACGTACGTTGAAATGAGATGACTTTACAACAACCACTCCATAGCTTTGTTTTATCACACAGGCAAAATAGATTACCAAAAATAATTTCCTATCCTCACGAGCGCCCTACAATGTTGCGATCACAGAAGTACAAGAAATATGTGTGCCACGAAAGCAGATAAAACTTTAGATCAAAATTCTTACGTACCACAGAGAAGTCTTGTGCTCGACTGTGTAACTGAGGCCAGGCTAAAGTTTCCAGAGAGTAGACGATGGAGCTACATGCTCTTTTCTCTCTCTGAGCAAGAGCAAGGATCTGGTCGTCCACCTGCATCAGGTTGCTGCCCATATCAACGATCACCTCCGACAGCTACAACACACACAATTTGTTGTTCGTCATCAATAAGGATGAAGTCATTAACAAAATATTTTATCCATAAAAATCTCACTTTATGGCGCAGCACTTTAAAAGGCTGCCTAGTTTTAAAAGCTGTACATAGGTAATGTGTTTGCATAGATTTGTAATCACTGTTAGTATTGATTTCAATTGGATCTTGTTGAGAAAATTGTATAGCTTGTGATTAAAAAAAGGGAATTAGAGAATTATAACTTTGTTATACTACAATCAGAAATTGTATCTCAAAACAATATGAGTGCATCTCTACAGAGAGTGAACTTTGAAAATGTTCTCACCTCTCGCAGCTGCCTGACATATTCCATGAACTTCTCCATTATCTGGGCAATGTACAGCACATCTACAGAGTCAGTGAAGCCAGCCACTTCAAGCGTGTACGTCCGCACTTGATGGGCCACAGTGACGGCATTGGACGCGTTTATGGGTGTCTAAAATGGAGACGTAAAGCAGGGTGAGTTTTGTTGCCAGGCCTCCAATCAATATACGGTGGCATCAGCAGCGTTACCGACCAAAATGAAGGTATGCAAGACACGAGTGATGCCGTTGGTGTACTGGCAGTTGGAGTAGTCGCCCTCGTGCCACTTTCCGGATCGGTCACAGTATCGGGAGGCTTTTTTCTGCTCCGTTACCCCCTCCACAGACAAGGAGGGGTAACGAAGCTGCAGACAGTACTGGTGGGAGGTGATCCCTGCCAGAGTTCTTGGCCACCTGAGGAATAATAAAACATAAAGCTTCCAGGGAAATGCTGAAACTCAAATCTACTCAAAATAAATCGCTGTCATGACAACTAACCGGAACTCCCCACGGTTGTTTACAACTTTATCTTCTGGGCAGAAGGAGGCGCTGTTCTCCAGCACTACGATTTCAACAGTGCGCGAGGCATTGCCCCGCCCAGTAGTGACCACACACTCCCACTCTCCACTTGCCTCCACGTGAACGTTGGATAATATAAGCTCGCTGAAGGCAAACAGATTGTTTTAAAAGACTGGTGCTTTTTTTTTTTCTTCTACTTGGACATTACATCATCGACAGTTTCTCAAAGAGCAGCAGACACTCCTCCTTGTATCTGTACCTGGTGATGAAGGTGCAATCATGCACCACACTATCCTCCAGCTGGATGCCTCTGTCATGGTCAGATGTCACTACTTGACCATTGTGACGCCAGTGTATGCTGGTGATCTTGTCCATCAAGGCAGCAGTGCAGTGGAAGGGCAGCCGGTCGCCTCTGAAGACCACCTGACGCTGAGACGGCAACAGCGACAGGGTGTGGAGCTCCAGTGGACCGTCTGAGTAGCAAAGTGTTAAAGGACACATCTTTAGCTCTTATAGAGTAAAAAATACAAACAGATTTTTAGCCTTTGGATTTTTCCATATTTTGTGATAAAACAACCAAAGTTCATTGTATCTGTTTGAAATTTTAGGTGATAGAACAATACAATGCAGTGCATAGTTGTGAGGTGGAAAGAAAAGGATCTTAAAAACACTATATCATATGATACTCTGAACTTTGACTAGGCCATTCAAACACAAGAGAATGCCCTGATCTGAATCATTCCTA
The DNA here is from genome assembly GCF_019740435.1 of Gambusia affinis. Classification (NCBI taxonomy): domain Eukaryota; kingdom Metazoa; phylum Chordata; class Actinopteri; order Cyprinodontiformes; family Poeciliidae; genus Gambusia; species Gambusia affinis. The sequence continues at coordinate 13,539,483 of NC_057870.1, forward strand.
AACATTTCAATTGTCGCTCTGCCTGTATGTTTAGGATTCAAGTGACAAGTTTCCCATGTGACAAGCTATTCGGCAGATTGCAGAACAGGTGATTGTTGCATAGCAACTAAACTAAATTATAGGTTATTTTTGTGGGCAATAAAGGGGGTGAGGGGCAAAAAAAAAATCCCAGCCATACCTTTCAGATTGTTTTTTTTTAACCCTCCAGCAACTTTATTGTTCAAATTGACATGTATAATTTTTCTTTCATGTCTCAGTTCCAGACTACTTTGTGTAAGTCTATTACTTAAATTAGAATAAATTGCAATTAAGTTTGTGATTGCCATTTGCAAAAGTTCTAGCGGTATGAATACTATTGCAAAGAATTGTACTGTGAATTTGCTTTTCAGCAGGATGCAGACAGCAGCAGAAAGTCAAAGTAACCCACAGGGATGGATGCCAACATAACATTGCTGAAACTTGTGAAAAGATTACAGAGTGACAGTCATTTGCATGGTAATGCTCTCTGAAGTAAAGCGGTAACCCGCCTCATTCCTGCACCTCAGCGAAGCCAGGAACTCACCACAGCTTAGCTGGCTTTCTCTCAGGCCTCGCAGTGGCTTTCCCCTCATGGTTCTCGGGAAGGCGCACAGGGTATCTTCTCCCACACGCACCGAGCTGCTGCGGAGGAAGCTCGGCATCCAACGCAGCCCACAGTCACAGGACAAGTAGTCTGACTCGAAGTTTCTGCGGAGGGAATAACCATTCATTTAAAAAAAAAAAAAAAAAGAGTCACGGGAATTCTACTTCTGGTTCAGAAGTATTTATTTTTACAGATTTTTTCACTTTTTGAAACATTATAACCAAAAGTCTCTGCATTCTTTTTTCCAGGACTTGTTTTATTCTAATTCTAGAAAATGACAATTCTGTGCAACCAACCATGTTCATGTATTAGAATTGCCTAGTCAAAGTCCAGACCAAAGTCCAACCAAATATCTATTTCAAGACTTGAATGTTGCTATTCCTATTTGTTCTCCATTTATATAGTAGCGTATACATGCTACACTGTGAAAAATTTAAAACATGTAAAAAGTGTACACTTTTCCTTCCAATTCACAATTATACACTACTTTATGTGCTCTTTCACATCCACTCCTAAGAAAACATATAAAATTTTGTGGTTGTAACATGCAAAAAGTGGAAAAGTTTGACTGCCCTACTGAGGAATTGAGTTTAATTGAGCCATAGATTTGAGTCACATTTTTTTATTTATTTTTTGCTCACACTAGTTTGAGGGAAGGCAGCTCCTCAAATACTCCTGGATCCAGGGTTGAGATGATGTTGCCAGAGAGGTTTCTGTAAAAGCATAAATTAGGCATGAACAAGTTCTCTCAGTACTTCAACAACAAGCCAGAGTTTAACCCATTTCAATGTAACTGATGGGTCTGTGTCTTACAGCTTGGTGAGGTTGGTCAGTCCTAAGAACATGTCTGCGGTCAGGCAGCCGATGCGGTTGTTGGACAGGTCGCTAAGCGTGTGAAGGAACAAAGGAATGTGTTAGCTATTATCAAATGAATATCTCCTTGGCAACAGATTGTTGTGTCTTGACTCATTCATTGCCCCCAGATGCTATATTACGTGTCCATTTGACATGCAGCTGAACTGGGCAGGCCCTCTTCTGTGTCTGCTCAGACCACAGCAGTATGCAAACTTAATTTCAGAATCACAGACGGTTCACATCTAAACACTCTCCCTTATCAGGACCCTGAAGGACCCGACCAAAGCTTTATCATCAGCAGGGTAAAGCAGGGCCCCTGTTCTACAGTCAACCCCTGAGTGTGATGTATAGCTGAAGCCAGAGATCTGCTCTGCTGCACCTCTGACACTACCCAGCAGAGAGCTGTCCAGAGCATGTGTTTATCTCCCCCTGTTTGTTTTGAGAAGCCCCAGACCTTGCAGGGAAAATACAAGAAGAAGGAGGAGGGACGAGGACTCACGCAGCGTAGCGGAGAGAAACACTTTTGACTCACGCTACAACCAAACATCAGAGTACAGAGATACAAGACGTGAGCAGCAAGCTGCTGCACAAAGTTGGCTTGACACATTCACTGCCTTGTGAGGAGACTTGGAGTAACCCTGATGTTTTCCTCATCATGCCACAGGGATGACATCTGATGGTTTTTACTGATGTCAGATGAAAACTGAACATAGTAGTTGTTTTATAACATACGTAGCTGCCAAAACAATTAATATCTGTTTAACTCAGCTACTGACTTCTGGATAGAAAAGGAGTTTTCATTAATTTAGATTTGCAGGTTTGCTGCTCTGTATATAATCACACTTTGAGGGATGTTACGATGTCTACTCACAGCTTCCGAAGCTCAGACAGGCCTTGGAAGGCTCCAGGCATGATGGTGCTGATTAGGTTGTGCTTCAGATCTCTGGAAACGGAAAAAGAGAAATGTTGGTGTTTGCGAGCAGAGATAATAATCACAAAGATTCTCTGTTTCGCTTTTTATCTGCGTGCAAAATGTTCAGGTTTTTATTGTATGTCTGAGCACCATTTCTAGAGAGCAATCAGGATTTAAATGCTGAACATGCAGGTAAAGGATTACATGAAATCCATTTATGGTACAAATGTTTCCTGATTAAAAAGTTATAGGCTGTTTGTGATCAAAAATGTTCAAATTTGATTTGCATAGCACATTTCAGCAACAAGGCACTTCGTTGTGAGATAACATTCAAGCGTATCCCAAACAACCACAGATTCAACAACAATAAAATACTTAAGGAACAAATGTCATCACGTTTTACAACCAGAAAACTTGAAAGTCTCAAAAGTACAAAAATATTAATAAAATACAATAAGCATTTCTATTGTTTTTTTAAAGCAGATGAGTAATTTTTAAATGCACTCTCTGATATAAAAACACATTTTCAAGTATGAATCATTGCATAATGTACTTAACAGCAAGTCCCAATTCTAGTTGGTATATATACATTTCTATTTATTATGACAAAGGACATTTAAGAGGTTTACTATTAGTGTATTCTTGTCAATTTATTGAGAGAAGTAGAGAGGGAGCACTTGCATTAAATCCTATATGAAGGAAAAGTTAGTAGACTTTTTGGAAGTAAATATTTAATGATGGACACTTTCTGGGTTTACTAGACCTTTTTCCCCAGGATTATTAAACAATTGGAATCAGTTTCAAGGGAAGGAGTGTCAAAAAATGCTAAGGGACAAGAACAAAACCGAGTCCCTACTGCTGGGACAACAGATAGCTTGAGCAGTGAGTGCCAGTCTATCGAAGGAACCACAGATGTTGCGAACATAAAGTTCCTCAGAAAACAATTTGTCAATTTGACATGCTTTTACTTTAAGTGTCCACAGCGAGTACAGAATGTCTGAAGACATCCATGTTGCCAAGGAATGCCAGGTCAAACACATTAAATCAATAAACATCCCTCCAAATGTACTTCTGCATGTTTATCCCCATAGGTTAGTTGCAACATTGTCTTGTTATTTGTTCTGTCTGAGCCAAATGATGATCATCTGCATTTTGACTTCCCTGTCAACATCCTTTTAGGTTCAAAGGATATGAGAAAAACTATATCACATGTAGTGATATAGTAAAGTTTCTACAGATAGAAACTTTACTTCTATCTGTAGAAGTAAAGTTTCAGTGGCATGAAGGACAGCATGTCCAGAAAAGTGTTTTGACTGTTTCATTGCTGTATCGCAGTTCAGCCATAAAGAGCAAAGCACAGACTAATTAGGTGTAGAAAAATTATACTTTCTGCTGCTTCCATACACCGCTGCTTTGATTTACACGACCTCTGCACAGATCACAGAGCTGAGGTGTTTTGGTGCAACAGCTGCACAGAGAAACATGAGAGCCATGGAGAGCTTTTAAATCCCTTAATAGAGTGCTGGTTTGTTTGTCTTCAAGCTACTTCTCTCAGGCCATTTTTTTGTGTTTTTTTTTTTTTTCGTTACGGTCTTTATGCAGCTGTGTTCAAAGTAACAGCAGTCTAGCATCACCAACCAGATCAATCACTGTAGTTTGCATGTTCTCCCTGTGCATGGTGGGTTCTCTCCAGGTTCTCCGGCTTCCTCCCACAGTCCAAAAACATGACTGTCAGGTTAATTGGTCTCTCTAAATTCTCCCTTGGTGTGAGTGTGTGTGTGAATGGTTGTGTGTCCTGTATGTCTCTGAGTTGCCCTGCGACAGACTGGCCACCTGTCCAGGGTGAACCCCGCCTCTCGCCCCGAACGTAGCTGGAGATAAAAACCAGCAACCCTCCTGACACCATTAGGGACAAAGGGTGTAATAAAATGGATGGATGGATGGATAAAAACAGAAAACTAGGGATTGAAGAAGAGCCAAATTGGCAACGATTAGATGATCAACTGAAGAGTGATCAGGTCATTGTGGTGTAAAGTTATCTGTGAGCACTGAAACATTTAACTATGTCAATATGAAGCCAAGTTCTGGACAAAAGCCGACTAGAAAGTCCAAATGTTGAAAACACAAGTTGAACTGAAGAGGTCCCAGTTTACTGGTTTAAAGTGAAATGGAGCAAATGATTGAAGTGATGTTTGTGGACGGTGTGTACACACCGCCGTACACTGTGAAGCATGATGGCTCAGGCATCGTGATGTTGGACCTGATGCATATTAGGCATCAGTGATCAGTTTAATACAGGACATATTGTCTTTTGCTGAACAAAAAAAGGCCATAGAAAGCACTTTTCTGAAACAGTGTCTACACAGCTAAATATTAGTTAAGTAGGGTTACTAGAAAGCTAACTTGTCGAGTAATTTGACTAGTTAGCATTTGTAAATATAGCATTTGTAGCATACAATGTAGCTACAAATGTAGCATTTGTAAATGCTACATTTGTAAATAACTTACAAAATTTGTAAAGAAAAATGCTATATTTTGAACATCCTAATATTTATTTTTCCTCATTTACTATTATAAATAGATTGTTGGAAGAAATTGGGTTTTTTTTTTTGTTCTTTATGTTTCGGCTGAAGCAGCCAGTGCAATGTTCACAATCTTTCATGTGTTTGGGAGTAAATCTATCGTTAGGCTCTGGAGGTTTAGTCACCTTTTTGAACATGTTGCTGTTATTTTGAACACAACTGTAAATACATATAAATGTTTGCTGTATGAATTATTACTACCATCTCTGATTTCCACTGTGTTCTGCATTGAACACAATGGAAACAGCTGAGAAAGAAAGAGAAAATTACAATATCTGTCTTTCAGGGAAATATTATGTTAATATTAAACACCCAGCAGGGTTTTTAGACACATTTTCCCTTTTAAAACGGCTTTTATCACAGCAGCATTAATGATATGGATATATTTATCTATTTCTGGATGTTTCATTTTATGTTATCTACTGCTATTGTCTCCACCCTTCTCTCGTTTCACTTTCCAAACTATTTGTCAATCTACTCAGCTAGATGTTAACAACCAACCTTCATATGTTTGGAACCAAAGTCTTTAATAGCTCAGTTGAAGCAACAGAGCTGAATTATGGAGATGGATATGTATCCACAGGACATGAGAGTTCCTGCTGGAGCTGATATAGAAGTTATTTTTGACAAAAAATAAATAAATAAAAATCTGTAGTGGCGTTGCTGTTTTTTTTTATAACCACAATGGCTCAGTAGTATGGAAGTCCTCATGGGACTTTTAGGGCACTTTTTCACCAATGATTGTCTGTGATTGCTGTTCTTGACCACGCTGCCTCATGCAGTTCAAACCCTCAGGCATCTCTTAACCGCTGCTCGGTCCATTTTCCAGGAGATGAGCTTTTTTTGGGCCAACTAGGGTAGGGGAAATTGTTTTAGAAAATGGCTTCCAGCAAAAAACAAAAAAAAAAAAAAAAAACTACAACATTCAGTGTGGCGGGGCTCCGCTCAACAGATTATTGGTTTTGTCCTGGTCCAAGATCTTTCTAAGCCCTTGCTCATATGATTACAGACAGAGGAGAGGTTCTAATGATGGGGCAGAAGCTTTCTGGACTCAAACCAAGGCATTGTGTTGGAGAGCACAGCCAAGCTCTGTAAGTGTAGGGCACCGTCTCAGACAGGATGTCAGGAAATCATTATTTTCATAAAGGCTGACACATATTCACTTTTTACCCTCAAGTTAAAACATATGTATCCAATAATTTACAAAAAAATTGGTAAAGATAAATATAACTACTTTATATTTCTGCATTTGTCAAGTGTTTATGGGTTTGTGGATCTGTTACAGTTTATGTGCTAATTGTCTTACTCTGAATATACATTTTTTTTTCTTCTGTGTGTCAGTTGGATTTGTTGACCTGGACAGCAGGAGAACAAAGCTCCGGCTTCCTGTTTGAGTGTCGCTGGGCTCATTAGCGTGGCGTTGAAAGATGAGGCACTGCTCGCCTTTTTGCTCCCTGATGTCTCTCTCTCTCTCTCTCTCTCTTTCCCTGTCTGTCCCTTTCACAGACATACAAAAGTAAGCGTTTGCTGTGTTAATGCTGACCTCCGTGCATTTCAGTGCAAGATTCCCATTTGGTGATAACGATGCTACAACTACGCCTGTGTGTGTCGAAAACCCGCTCAGATTTAGTGAGGCAATTGATATTTTGCTTTCAACAAGATAAACAATAAAAATGTTCGTAGTCTTTTAATAAAACCTGTTTGCACTACTGCTGCTGCCACACTGAAACTTTAGTTAGCATGAATTAATTTGCTTTCATCTGGTTATAAGGGGGTTATTTTATTTTGTATTAGTGTAATGCCACTTGATTATTAATTTCATGTAGATTTTTGGTCATTGTTCTAACTAATGAGAAAACTTGGGACTCTGTGCAGAGCAAAAAGGAAAAGAGAATTAGTTTATTTTAAATAATAAGTTAGAATGAATATATTAAAATTTCATCCATCAAGTTTCTACACTTTCTCAGTCCTTCAGCTAACATGTCTGTTTTTGAACAGTGTTAAAATGCTTAGGTCCACAGTGCAAATCCAAAATGTTATTTTAAAAAATAGTTTTTGTTTTCAAACTGGTTTAAATTTAGAAGTTCTATCGTTGTAACACATTTATCATTCTACATTTTAGTGCATAAAAGTCAAAAGACAAAGATGAATGTTTTGCTAAAAATAGTGTGGCCTAACAAGAACACACGGCAAAGAGAGCATGTTTTGCTGTAAATTGGGGATTTACTGACGTAGACCGGTGTATCCATCTAAGCTGCTGGTTTTAGCCTGAGGGCTCTTCCTTCATTTGTCAAAAGATTTTTCTGCTTTCTGAGGAAAATTCAAATCTTTGGTTTACAAGATCACAGCACTGGTTTTCCTTTCATCCCCGCCCATCTGAAGGAACTTGGACAGCTTGTACAAGATGGAGTGAGGGAGCGATAGATTGTGCTGCACCACAATGAAACATCAGAATGTGGTGGAGGTTGAAAGGCAATGCTCAAATTATCCCATCATCACTTAAACATGTACGCACAATGTAGACGTAAACCTGTCCGGTTGTGTTATGTTGAGAGAAATCTTTTTTTAAAATCACAAATCATTTCGCAGGGTCATTGTTGTGCATAGAAGCTCAGCATCTAACAGGTTATCGTAGAGCTGTAGAAATCAGAAATGTACAAAGCAACACTATTTTACCAGCTGTCTGTCAGTCATACAGCAAGTTTTTGAAGGTGAACCGTTTAAGAGTTTAAATAATTAACTGAGTAGAATCAGTCAATTTTCTGCTTGACTGGGAGCTGACCTGTGACCAGTCAGAAACCACAGCAACAAAACTTTTTCTCAATCAATAAATGCATCACACCAAGTGCCGTCTGGTTGCAGTATCAACAACATGCTCGCTGTGAGAGTTCAACTTAAAGTTATTTACTTTTAGCATCAGTGAGCTGTTCAAAATGGCTTCCAACACAAAACGTGTTATGTCTGCATGGGTTTCTTCAGGCTGTGAGAAAGTGAGAGAGAGCAAGACTTTCAGTACATAACAGAAAGACTTAACTGCAGTAGTGCTCTGTTTGATTATTTACAAAGTGTTTATGGAAAGGTTGGTAGACTTTTAAAAAATCACAGAATTAAGGTACACTCTCATACAGGGACTGCCATTTTGGCAATGCTAGCTTTACTTGCTAACATAAGATTGAAAAGCCAGGTTAAAATGTCAGATATTGAATAACCAGCTTTGTCTTAAAATGTTAGTGAAACAACTTCATAGTTATTTCACTAACAACATCATAATGAGTCATGATGTTACCTCTGCTGCTAATGTAGCTCATTATTTACTGGCCAGGCTAGATAGAAAATATTTTAAGAGCTCTTAATTATAGGTCTGTAGGAGAAACCTGCTAAAATTTGTATTGGCAAGACAAGGTTTTACAAAAGTAAAGCTCAGGAAAGTTCTGGTTGGTGTATCTCTCCTTAGGATTCGGGCGAAGACATACAAACACATCCCAGATATGTATTTCCTGTCTGAATAAATGGGTGAAAATTTGTTTGCGCATGGATCTACTGGGTAACAATAGCTAACCAACTCTGATTCCCGCTCTTATCACCACGCTGGGGAATGTGGAGGAGATCCCACCAAGCCAGCAGGATGTGAGGCTCATATGTTGGCCCTTAACACCGTCTCAGTCCACCCAGAGCCTCAGGGACTGAGCCTTAGCACTTAACTGTTCACTTCTGATTTATTTCCAGCCTTATTTTTAACCTACAATAACTTTAGTTCCAGGTTTTACCGCAAACCGAGGCGATGACTTGTGTCAACTCCCTCTAGAGTTGGCTTTCGCTCTTCCTGACAACAACTTCAAAGATCAGCGGCCTTGACACTGATGACAACAGTTGTCACAAAGGGAGAGGACAAATGCAGAGAGAAGAGATACTTTAAAGCCTCATTACTGCTGAAAGTGAACATATCTTTGTCTAAGATCCTAGAAATAAATGCAACTTTATTCCTTTTCTTCTTCTCTGCTCCTCAGAAGCAGCATTTTTCAAAACACCGCATTGCTGTTGTTGAATCACGACTGTGAGCGGTTCGTCTTCTTGAGTTTCAGATTATGGACTCCAAAGTGCAGTGCGCTATCCAATTCTCTAAATGTGGCCTGTATCACTTGACTGCGACAGACTCAAGCTGCCTCCCCGCCAAAAAAGGAGCCATTGTCTGACATCTGAGGCTGCAATTAAGGATGTCCTTTTTTTCTCTCTTCATTCCTCATTAACTCCCCCTGATCAATGGAGCTGTTCCTCCGGCTGTTCTGAAGAGTCACCACTCTGTGGGTGTGCAGGGGATGAGCACCTGGGCCCCATGCAGCCCTACGCAGGAGCCGTGTGCTCGCACGGCAGCGGGAGGGTTTTAATGGAGACGTGGAGTGCTCTATTATCAGAAGACCAGCAGGGCCTGGAGAGCGGACATTGTTTGAGCCTTTTGGCCGGGAGGGAGCTGGGAAAAGCACAGGAACTAAGCAGTGCCCGCTCATTATCGCCAGACTCTCCGAGGTCCACATTGTGAGTGGACCAGTTTTCAGACGTCTCACCTGGTTAAATAAAGATTAAATATTAAACAAGGAGTGGAATCAAGAATCTTCTGCTGATGATTATTCAAGAAAAAGAAATACCAATTAGGAGATCAAATCTTTACTTTAAACGTGCCTTTCCCTTGATTTCAGACCAGTTTGTTGCTAATAAGTACCTGGTATTAACTTGCACCTTGGCTGCTGACAGAGATCACTGGAGACCATTCCTATGCCGCGTGTCATTTCCTGTCTGGTTGCCGTCTCTCGCTGAGGCCCTCGCTCGTTTATTTTTACAGTTTCCTTTTTCTGCTTTTTTTACTAGCTAGCTTTCCCTCAGCGGGAGGGGCAGGTGGGTTAGAGGATTCAGAACTGAGCAAAAATTGCCCCTGCGTTTGGCCCTGTGGAGCCCACCGCCCTACTCAACAACACACTTGCTCACAATGGGGTCTCTGTAACGCAGGGCCCAAACGAGCTCCTGCCTTCCCCCAAAACAGGAAACCAGGATTTGCAGAGCTCTTGTTTTTTATACTAATTTCCTGCTACGCTGCTCCTTCCACAGATTATTTTCTTTCTTTTTTTTTCTGGTTCCTCTCAGATTGGATAAACCTGATTGACTTTAGGGTTGGAAGTAACTGCTGTGCCAGGAAACATCAAGAAACAAAAGGTACAATTATTTTTCATAAATCTGGTGTTATGCCAGCTGGCATGTGCTCGAAATATTTCTCTACTTGCATATAAAATTTTTCATTGATCATTATGTGCAGATTGCATGCATGATAGACGTGGACACAAACTCTGCATGGCAATCAGCAGTCTGAACGGGCATGTTTTTAAAAGCATACTTTTATTTGAATTCTCATATTACCTTAGTTGATTATATGTTTCTATAATCTGTAGCACAAAGAGATGAAGAAGGTCCCTGCCAAGAAAAACACTGTAACCATTACTGACTCCAGCTGAGGCTTTTGTTGAGAGGCCAAACTCGGTGGATTTTAAGAGACCTACAACCAATCAAAGTATCCAAACACAGTCAATTCAGTTATGGGTTTGATGGTGCAGGCACAGTACCTTGCAAACGTTTTAAAACTCCTTGAAGCTATTTTATGACAGTAAAACTTCAATGTGCAGTTTATTTGAAATGTATGCGATCAATCAACGTAAGGTAGTGCGTAATAGTGGAGCATAAAAGGTTTTCAATATATTTTATAAAGAGAAATCTAGAAGGTATGGTGTGCATTTGTGTTCATTCTGCACTGAAGGGCCTTTAACACTTATTAGTCCCAGGTTTGCACATCTGTTAATCCACTCTTATGTGCAAAATAGCTCAAACTCAGACAGATTAGATGGATCATGTCAGGGAACAGAAATGTTCAAGTCTTGCTGTGAATCCTCAGTTTGGACTTTGACTGGACCATTCTACTACATAAATGTGTTTCGATCTGAACAGTTTTAGAGTAGATCAGGCCGTTTGCTTAGCTGCTTAATTTTAACCAGTTTCCCTAACAATGCTCAACATGGTGTTGGTTCATTGAAGTCGCGTTTGACATCAGTTTCTCAGTAAATTTATTCCTCCAACAAAAGCTTTAAAGACAGCTTTTCACTCTTTTTTTTTTCATCAAACTGAAGTCAATATTACTAATTGACTTCTCATTGAACAGGAATGTTTTTTTCCAGTAGGTGGACCACAGCCTGCAGAGAGCCTAAAATGGAAGAAATGACCAGAGAGCCAAAGAGCTGACATGTAGAAAAAGAAGAAAAGAAGCAGAAACGGAAGTGAAGGAAGCAAGTCCAGAGACTGCTTGAGTTCCTAAAGAGGAAAAATGCCAACATGTTTGCAGAAAGAGTATGTGACAAAGCAAGGGGGATATGAAGCATACAATTTAGTAATGGACTTATGAGATGACTTGCTCGCTGTTTGAATAAACCCCCAGAGCCTTGACTGAGCTAGGCTTGCAACACAAACACACCCCTTTCCTACAGTTTATCTGAAAGACACATCTGGAGTCTATCAACTCCAGCAGCACCCCCTTTTCTGTTTCCACTCTCGAGTACGCTTAACCCCTTCCTCACCCACTCCACCCCTTAATGTCATACAGTCTTATTAGGTAACTTCAGCCTAACAAGCAGCGACTCACTGTTGTGTGGGTGAAAACAGACTTACGCAAATGTGCATTTTGTTGTTAAGTGGAAACAAGATTCCTGTCTGTAACCTCCACAGCTGTCCTTTGTTTCCTTTGGAGTGGTGGGTTGCTGCAATCTGACCCTCGTCTTACTGAGCCTATTCAAGACTGAGAGGCTTCTCGCCATTTCTGAAAACGATCCACTGTTTTTAACCCACTACACTGCTTCCCACTTTTGATGTATCATGAATATAATTTCCTAAGCCTAGGCAGATATAAAGTTAATCTCTGTTAATATAAGACAAACTGCAGTCATACTTTTTTGTCTTTCTAGCCCTTCCTCTTCATGATGCTCTCTGTTCAACCACTAGCGTACCATGTTGGCTCCACTTCCCTTGTATCAGATGGTAAAGTTGTTTAGGTTGGACCTCTTCCTAACCCCAGCTGCACAGAATGGCAGAGGTAATTTTGCAGTTCGCTCAACAGAGACCCAGTCACTGTTGAGCGACTGGGTGACCAAAAGCAACCTTCTTGTAAAAGCAGGCAATATTGTTTCCAAAGGTTATGAGCTGGGTTAGACTAAGCATGAGGTAGTAAAGAATGTCAAGGTTTTAAAACGGTTTATGGTTCAAAACCACAAAAATTTTCCATCCAACGGTTGCTCCAGTCAAAGGTCCATTCTATGAGTCATCAGAGAAAGTGTTGGAGAGTGACCCGAGTTTTCTCCAGCTGCATGGGCACAGCACTGACCCTCCCACATCTGTTGCTGCACCCTGCCAGTCAGCTGGCTGAAGGAAATCACTTCCCCTTTTCCTGGTGTGGAATCTTAAGGATCATCATCCATCACATTTATCAAGCTGGCATGTGAGTGAAAGCAAATGTGTGGCAATAACTCTCACACTTCTGACTCTCCGTCTTATGCTGAAGAAGGAGGCTGCCTGTTATTGTAGTGTTATGGTAACAACACAGAAGCTGATGGGTTAATTAATCACCACATTGATTAAAGAAGTAATTCGTAGCATCATCCAGAAAATTGTAAATTAAATGACATACAGGTTGCAATAGCTATTTTGGCTTGAGGCAGTCTGAGATTGAGGCACATTACATGATTAAATAATGATTAATGATAACCTGGAGGGCAGAGAGTCGCTTGTTAAGATCAAATCTAGGAGGTGGGTTGAGAGAAGCAGACACTTCTGACACTGTGTTGGTCACTAATCTTCATTTACAAGGTCTTGTTTGTCATATTAAAAGTACATTTTGATAATAACTTTTAAACAGGTATTAAACTAAATCATCACTTGATCTCATGTAAACACTTACGTCGAATTGATGAAGATTCACTACATCAGCATGCTGAATGCTTGAAATCAAAAGCCAAACTGATAGTGTAACAATATATTCAATTAAATAGGCTAATATTTATCTGACCACTTGGAGGCCTTCATAAGCATTAAATGACATTACTTAATGCTCTATTGATTCTTAAATATTGAAAAAAATATTCATTTAAAATACAGTGTTAATTTCAATAAATATGTACAATTTAAATTGGGAGACATCAAAAGCGACACAGACTCTAAAAACCTGACACAGCTCCACATCATTTCTTCAGTTAGTGTTTTGACTGCAGTAGCAGTAATAGTTGCTTTTGTTTCAAATTAAAATAACTAGATACTGCTATTTTGTTTAAAACTATTGTGTACATAACATAATATCAGGAAACTGTTTTCTAAGCATATCACCTTATTCTCATTCCCTGACAGTCACTTCACAAACCTTCCTATAACTTGTTGCTGTACATGCGTAACTCAAAACTAACCCTAAATTTCCTGCTGTTGAAGAGAGCAAATGTGAAATCCGCCTAATATTTTGTGTGCATTCTTCTCTAAAATGCAGCAGGCACAGCAAAATATTTTTACTGTGTGTTGGTCACTTCAGACTCTTTTGGTGACATATCCCATCATGCAGCCAACACCTCAAACCTTCAAATACTCCCAACCACAAGCCTGATTCCTGCCTCTCAGACCTGTCCACTTCAAACACCCTGCTGATGCCTCATCCATCATCAGTGCTGGCCTCTGCACCCCTCCTCTCTGCACCCTCTCTCCATGTTGGGTGAACAGACCTGGTAATGAGGGCCCCTTGTGCCCTGTCTGCCTGTCCTGTGTCCCATGGTGCAGTGGGGCCTAGTTGGACAGTAGCCAAACTGCCTAGGCCCTCTTTGCTCATTATTCTCATTACCTTACCTCAAATCAGCACAGGACAGGCTGCTGGGATCTGTCCACAACTCATAAAGTTCTTGGCTCGTTAGCGCAGCTGCCAGTGAGAGCTTCTGTCATTAAGGGTTTGCACTGAGGTGGAGAAACTCAAATAAGTGCAGAAGAAGAGGATTCATGGTGGATCTTATAGGGAATTTTGAAGTGAGGTTCTGTTAAGGTTGCAAGCAGGTAATACCTTACCTGCAGATAAATTGTCTTGTATGAGTAATGTTAACTTTGAACACAAGTACCATGGCTTTACAATACCGACACAAATATTTAATATGCATGCATAACACATGAAGCACATATCACCACAGTTGGCTACTGAAAATAGATGAAGTTCATGGGTCCTGACCCATCCCAGAGTTACATTTTGATTTCTCTCTAGGTCAAACTAATGAACTTAAAACCACTTAACCGGACCTCACTTAAAAAATCCAGAACTATCTTGTAAACTTAAATTATTGTGCATGCAAAGAGCATGGACTGCCCCAGGATCCAGATATGATTAATGGTTGTGTTCAGCCTTATAGTGGTGGAACGACACAAGGTATTCCAAGATTCAAATGTAGCTGTTGGATGGAAAGTCAGCTTAAAAGAGTTACAAAAACACAGCAGTCCGGTAAAAGGGCAAAAACAAACAAGCCTAAATTGCTCCTCGGTACTTGGGTGGTTTGGCAGATTTTGAAGGCAACAGTGGCTTTGAGGCGTTTTGTCCCAATGAAAGAGCTAACTGTGTGGACTGCTGCGCTGTCTGGCCCCAGCCTGAAGGAGGGTGGCCTGCCCACAAGCTGGATTCTCCCAACACCAGCAGATCAGACTGCTTTCAGCACTGAATAGGATGGTGAGAGCGGAGTGTAGGCGTGAATGTGTGTGTGTGTGTCTACCAGAAGAATTACCAGACACTTTTAAAAATAACAGCCTATATGTTAAGCTTTCCATATTAGGAAGCAAAGAAGTCGATGTTGGAGTCACACCAGAAATAGGCCAAAAGGTTGTGTGTGTGCGGGCGTGTGTGTGTGTGTGTAGTTAAGGGAGCAGGCTTTGTTTATCCTTGTCACTTTGGGGCAGAAATGCAGTGTAATTCCCTGATGTGTGTTTACTCAGCCCCAGTGGGCTGGCCTTTGATTACAGCAGTGACCACATAATATGAGTAAGTGTTCACAACTACTGCAAATGACAAGCACATGTAGACGCCAAACTGGAAACAATGAGAGGACCTGAGGAGTCACTGTGGGGCGAGGAGACAAAACAAAAACTGTAATCTGGCAGTATGACGAAAACTAACAGTGAAACCTTCGCTGTGAGCTCACATCCCGATCGATCCCATCAAACCCTTCCAAGGCTACAACTGTAAATTTCAATGGGCCGTTTTTATTTTTTCTTTTTATTTTATTTATTTATTTTTTCACAACAGACGGTGATTTTCCTATGAGCTCAGATGTAATTACAAGCTATGTTGAGTACTCAATTAAAGGTTGGAGACGTCAGAGTGAGCGGGAAGACCTCCACTGCTTTGCCTCAGAGATGAGGCCGAGGCTGCGGCGGAGGAGTGAAATGCGGTCCGCATGATTTATGTTATCTCTTCACAGCAAAAGCTTGCATCTCCCACTGTGGACCATAAGCGACTGTTTGTGCCTGTGTTAGTTGAACTCCATGTTGCAGTGAATACAAACACACATATCTGACCTCTCCCCCTGTAGGTCACTTTCAAATCGTATTAATTTAAAGTGACCTACAGGAAGAGGGTCACCATCAAATCTCCTTGTTGGACATTGAGATTTGACGACATTTCTCCCGCAAATGTCGTCAGAAGTTCTGATGTGTGGAAAAAAGTATTACTTGAATTTTTATTAGCACTTTAATGCCTGAATTTATGTAAAAATTATGTATAATACTTTTAATTCAATCTGAATTTTGATATTTGGTATTTTTATCATTTTTATCAATTTTATCATTTTAGAAATATGTAGCCAAACTGAGCTCCATAGTTTCTCATAATGAAATGGAAATCTGAATTCATGCTTTTGCTTCATCTCGTCTGGATTACTGTAATGCGTTCTACGGAAGTCTAACCAGATCTTCCCTACAAGATTTGCAGTCTGTACAAAATGCTGCTGCTGTCAGGCTTCTGACTAAATCTTCTACATTTTCTCATGCAACTCCACTGCTAATGTAGCAAATGCTTTGTGCTTCCAGTGCATGCTGAGGTGCATTTCAACATCCTGGTTTTGACTTGGAGAGCTCTTCATGGGAAGTAACTAGTTTATATCAACGGACTTCTGCATCCCGACACCCCCACCAGGTCCTCGGGGTTCTGTGATCAGGGCCAGCTTACAAAACTAAAGGAGATCATAGAACGCTCTACCTCCGTCACTGAGATCAGCGGACCTTTAAACATAAAACAAACTTTTTAAAATCTGCTTTTATTTAATGTACCTTGTATTTTTACTCTTTGTTTGAAGCATTTTCAGATTTTTTTTTTGTCTTGAAAGATGCCATATTAACAAAGTTTTCATTACTTCCACTGCTATTAAGTTTCTGTGTTGCTTGTCCTTCATATCACTTGCTTCTGTACCCAACGAAAGGACTCACAAAGACAACCAATGAAGTGACCCTGTCTCTGAGCACAGCTGTTGTGTCAAGCAGAATGAAGCTGCTATGGGAGCCGCTCCCTTGGAGTGATCCAGTCAGCTAACACCTCTATTTCCAGGCACTCTTTTTCTGTCCTGTCAACTGGTGTTCTGGTTTGGGAAGCTGGCACATCAAAGGTTGTTTTGAAACTTTGAATTTGTCCTCCCCTTTTCATTTTTCCTCAAAATGAAAGTTTGACGTTTCAGAATTGTAAATTCCCTTTACTTCCATTTCTGAGACTCTGTAAGTTAGATAAACTTTCTGTAAAAGTTATTGTTTAAACAGCTTAGATAATATTTTGAGTATATTATCTCAAGTGTTTATTTTACAACCCAATTGCATGTCACTAGTTTTATCCCAGCATCAGGTATACAGCTCTGCTTGTGAGCAGGCTCAGGTTTCCTAACCTATTGACCCTTCAACACCATAAGGAGCTCTGTTAACAAAAACAAGCAACTTGGGTTCATTTCACATGACCTCCTTCCACCTACCATCCTCTTTTGTTTTTAGTTTGATATCCATGATCATGGAAATTGCATTATCACATTTTTGTCTTGTGATGTCGTTCTTCCCACAGATCGATTGAGCCCATGGTGCAGCACTGTTGAGGCAAAGAACCAACGACTCTGGTTTTCTCAGCGTTCTCTGCATATTTTACTCGCTGTTTGTTCTTGACTAGCACGTCTGATGTGAGCTCCAGTAGGTAGCTCCACTAACAAGTCAACAACTGCGGGCAAATTGCTGTATTTTTCTTTCTTTAACGTTTTTTTAGAAGCTTGTTAGCTTCATGGGTGGCAGCACCGACTGGCATGTGGTAGTAATATTCCGTCAACTTAACCACAAACCTCCCCGGCAAAATAAGCGTTTCTGCCAATCTGCAGGAACCAAACTGGAGCTGCACATGTTTATTGTTCCCATTAAGATTTACTGGGAAATAGACAAGACAAGACAGAGTACATAGAAGCACCAGTTTGCTATAAGCACCAACATACTGACCTTTAAAAACTTGATTACTATGAATTTCCTGTATATTTATTCCTATATATTATATATATACCAAAAGTTGTGTCCAAACATTTGGTACATATATATATATGTATACATGCACCACAACAATATCTGGATAAATGCCTAGCTGCAGAAAAACTGCAAACAGTTTGTGGCCAATAGCAATTTCCTAGTATAAGACTATGTCAGTATTAATGAATTTGTTCTGTGTTAATGTCCAACTGTGTGTAAGATTAAACCTTCTGATTTGAATTGTCATCTTCAGATGAAAGAAAACTTCTAAGGATGTTGAGCAACAACTGGAGGATTAGACATATCATTAAAAAATATCCATGGAAACCATTGTAAAACAAGTATCTGTGTCCTCAGAGGGGTCATTAGACTTAAAGGACCAAGAAAAAAAGAAGCATCAAATCTAAAATCAATTCCTTCCAGCTGCACAAGCAAAGGATTTTTAGAAGATAATTAGAAGACAAGATGAAGATTGAGCTATTTTCCACAAACATGAAGCAAGTTTGGGGGTACAGTGGCACTATATTATTAATATAATATTAATTATAATATTGAATAGCTGTCCACATTGCAATACTGAAATATTGCTGTTGCCATGCAAAAATACTCTGATATCCAAAAATATATTTACCCACTTTAGTGACCAAAATCAAAAGCTCAATAAGAGTTGGGATGGATTGTGAAGATGTAGCAGAAAGAGGTTAAACAGGACAGTGTTGTTTAATGTTTGTCTACCATCCCCAAAAGCCCAAAAAATGATTCAGGACAATCTTTTCTTTTAAACACTTTAACACGTTAAAATCCTTCAGACGTCTTTCCATCTTATCTGTTGTGTGTTTATGGTTGCTGCATTGTCAAAGAAAGCTCCATGACTGTCACCAGAAGCCCCGAGGATTGTGTCAGATTCGTCCCCAAAGTAATCGTGTCCATCCCTGGTCTCACACTCCATTAAGATTAAGAGAGATTATGAGTCTGTGGAGGAGGGCCAGACTGTTTGAAAGCTGCAGGTAGAACTGCCAACACAATCCTCTTGCCAGAGATCTCTCTTATCTTGTCTTCTTGAGTGGAGTTTATCAAATAATGAAGGGCTGAAGTGTAATTATGTGAGGTTTTCAACATAACTCTGCGATAGCCAGTCTGAGTGGATCATCCTCCCTGCTGGAATCAAGCCCGTCTTAGGGGAAATGCACACAAAGCTGCTCAGATTTTCTCTGATGCCAATTCATCCAGAGCCCAGTCCAGAGCCAAGCACAAAAGAGGCATCACATAAATCTATAAGATAGGTTACCACTGATGCAGAAGTAATGCCCACTAAAATCTGGGGGGGCTTTTCTAAAATGCCAAGTGTAGAACGAAGGCTGTCAGTCGTTCAGGGTTTTATCAAAAAATGTAAGCTTAATACTCACAGCTTTTCCAAGGAGTTAAGTCCAATGAAGGATCCATTTTTCAGAACTCGGATTTTGTTGTGGCTCAGTATTCTGCGAATTGGGAAAAAAAAAAAAAACGTTACAGATCATCTATTTTGGCCCATTAGGAATGCAAAACTACCAGTCTATAACATCTATTTCACAGCTCATAGAGATTTAATTACACGTAAAATGAAGAACAAAATCAAACAATGAAAGCAAGAAAAAAAAATGAAATTCACTTGCTGCAGTCACATGAGAGATTAGCCTGACCAAAGACATTAGCTAAAGATGGTTCCTATTAAAGTTAAGACAGCAAAGGACTGGAGAGACGTTGTGATCTTGACACACACAGAACTGTTGGTAGAATTGTCGCATTGCTTTCTGCATGGAGTCTGCATGTTCTCATCATGCTCTCTCAGGGTACTTCTGATTCCTCTTCCAGTCCAAAAACACGAATGTTGGATGAATTGGTCTCTCCAAACTGTACTACAAAACGTACGAGTCCCTGAAGCCCAAAACTCATTTTAACTCCATTCTAGTGCCAGCTGGGAAAACATCAGGATTTATCAGCAGCTTCCCTCATAATAACTATTAGCACATAATGTGATAACAAAGCATGTTTCTAAAATCAAACTTGAAATGGACACTTTGACAAACAGACTGTAGTTACTGCTTGCATGAGTGCATGTGGACATTATTATGACACACAAGATGGCAAAAGTCTAATAAACTGTTAAAATAAACTATTACTGGAGTTTTCAAAGTTTTAAACACACAGTGGACATATGGCATTTTGAGGTCAGGGTTTTATTTTTCCAATTTATAGGCTGGAAGTTTTCCATTCAAGACTGCAGTGCAAACGGAGATTTATTTATTTTTTATTTAGTTTCTTTTGTGTGATAAAATACAACAAACTAAAAAAAGTACAGTCGCATTACTCTTTTCAAAAAGTTCTTCAAAGTATTTGTGGTGGCGCATGTGTAGGATTTAGTGAGGTGGAACTTGCTCTGAAACCACACCATAAATAAGTATTTATAAAATAAATATTACAGCTTACTATGAAACCAGAAAAGTCAGTGCTGGTTTTTTCAATATTACAACTTAACCAACATCTGCAACCTCGCCAGTTTAATTTTAAGGAAGCAGACTTCTGCACGCTTGCCTCAACTCTGTCTGGATCCACAGACCTGCCACGGCCTCGCCCTGGCAACCGGGAGCGATCATTAACACACCCTTCAGTTTCACATCGTCTCTGCTCCTACCACATGGTGCTTAATGGGCTGTTTGTGACATTAAGTGCGTTCTTAATCGAGAGAGGGAAACTGTGTGTGTGTGTCCCTTTAAAAGTGGGAGCTGACTGTGAACAGTCTGTGAGATTTACAGATTCAGCAGCAGCCGTCAGCCCCCACTGCTCCCCCCCCCTCCCCCCCTGTTTCCTGCCACATCAATAAAAACGCTGCCTCTAGCTCCGCGCCTTCCAGCTCAAGTTAATGACCACATTTAATCGTCCAGTCTTGGTAATATGCGGATAAACTGGACTGACTCACCTCTTTACTTTAGTCTTTCACAACCACCCACGACATCAGAACAGTTTGAAAACAAAAGCTGGCGCATGAAGCACATACATTTCTGATCCAGTTACCGTGGAAATGTTGATCGATATTGTCAGGAAGTAACATTTTCCTTAATTACGTTGTTTAAAATCTAAAGTCTGACACCTCCCCACTGATAATCACTGTAAACTTGTTTTACTAAGCTTTTAAGACAAAAATGATTGGAATCTATTTTATACAGTTGCTTAATATGTTCCTTATTAGAGTTATGTTTCTAATAAATGTAAAATAAATAACTAAAAAAAGAGGTGATGTTTATAAACCCACATAGAGCCACTGGTTAGAGAAGAACAGCCTTTTCACAGTATACCCTGAATTTGAACCCAGGACTCCTGAGCCTTAAGGTCTTTCACTCAACTTTGGGCACAGAATCTATTCTATAAATGGATGCAGACTGAAGCTGAAAACTGACTAAGACCCGGAAGTGGCTGAATAATTCAATACAGAAAGGAGAAAGTCACATCTGGGAAAGACACAAAGCATCTAACTCAAAGCAGACAGTTCAGACATAGATAGTTCCTTTTTGGCTGAGCTTATTATGCTGAACAATGATTATTTAACGGGGGTAGGACACTTGTTGGCTTTGGTTGTGCTAGGATGCCCACATGTGTGTCTGTTCACAGGGACAACATATTTCTTTTCACACTGCAACCATTGACAGAGGTGCATATTGATGTGACTTGTAAGGTGTAAGTCACAATTTGTCATTATAATTCTCAAATTAACACCTTAGACCAATCTAAAATATACATTTCTCCAACAGACCATGAAAATCAGATGCCTGCAAGAGCCGAGAGGAGCTGTAAAACCTAGATCTTACTGCATGGACCCCAAAGCCTGAAGTTCGAAGTGTAGCTATAGCAAAACACATTGTTCTTTCATAAACAATGCAGGGAGCACAACTCTGAGAAAGAGGGCCAGGCACAACTCTGTAAACAGACAGAAATAGTCAAGCATTCCCATCAGGCTAAACAGGAAACCCAGCCAATTAGCTGTTTATTCGGAAACCGGTTTCAGAGGTCAGGGGTTGTGGAGAGAGCACTTCCTGGACAGCCATCAGACAGATGGAACAGTGTCCGGAAGCAGGTGACAGCCGAGGCAAAGCGGAGTGCATCTTTTCATCCCCGCAGCGCATAAAGAAAGTGAAGCAGCGACTCCATCCCGCAACTCCAGCACTGGATGGATCACTCCTGAGGTTTTGGTTTACATGGGTTGCTTGTTTCTGCACGCCATGAGACACTGATCAGAGGCCTGATTGGCCCAGTCTGCCTTCAAGACCTATCAGATGCACAACAGCACACGCTGCTAATTTAGTTCAGTCTACACCGTAGATGCTATCTTCAAACCGTTTTTACCATCTCTTATTCACTTAACCCCTTCAGAGCACAAAGGGGTTTTAAGAAACCAGATGAGCTAATTCAATTGATCCAATCATGAAAAAAAAAAAAAAAAAGGGAGGCCGCATGTCACGCTTCAGGATCTTCTTCAGCCATTTTATTTAATTTATTTATGCAGAGATTAAAAAGCTTAAAAGGTCATATGAAGAGGGAAAGGTCAAAAGGAAGAACAGCTGCAACATTGTCTTCTACTTTTCTCTCAATCTGCTCCGTGGTTAAGCTTGTTGCAAGAAGAAAACTAACTTGATCAATAAATCAATCTGCACAAAAAAAAAGAAACAAAGAGGGGATTTTTTTTTAGGTTTCTTGAAATAATAAAATATAAATTTCTCATATAAAAGACATATTTCACAAAGTACTATCCAGTGACTTTCTTAGGTGAAATAAGTTTAAACTGTTATGATGAACCTTAAATATGAAAGTGTGCCCTTAAGGCTTGGCATGACATTGTACCGTATGTTTGACTCTTATTTTGAAGTAAAACGGAAAAACGTCTTCTTCTTCATTTATCCTGTTGTGTCAGACTCAAATGGTTAAGACTTCAGTTAAATTAGCACAGAAGAAGAATCCCAAAAAACCCCCAAACAAAACAAATAATGACAGACAACCAATCACAATGAGAATACTGGGCCTGGCTAATCGTTAGCTGCTAATGATGCTAAAGTTAGCTGTCGCGTCAGAGGCTGATCATGAAAACTAAAAGCTTGTTTCACTGTTAATTATTGATCACTTCTTGTTCAGAATCAAATATAAGCTGAAGGAACAAAAGAGAATTTTCTGAACTTTTTCACCACTTTAGACTGTGATCATCAATTGTTTATATCAAAAATATCACTCTGTAGTGATGGCACAGTTGTTTATGTACAGGCAAGTATGGTTGCAATAATACGTCAGTCACAATTGTTAATCAACAAATTGATTTCAAATGCTGAAAAAAAATGAGGGGTGTTTTCAAATGAACATAAAATCCCTACAGTTTTCTTTCGTATTTGGAAAGAAATAAATCCACGTGAAAGGTGTTAGGCACATTTAAGGTAATTGAAGAAAGTGTCATTGGATGTTTGTTCTTGTAAAGTTATAGTGCAAGTATCCGCTGCTTTTATTTTATATATTATTTCAAGCTTGCTATATGTTTTCTCTTGTCATCTGTCTATTTGTTTCTCTTGTTTATTTTATCTTTTTTACAAAAGGTAAAATAGAAAGTCTGACACTTCAATAAAGAGCTGTGCATTTGGTGGATGTGGAAAAAACTTGGTGTTCAGTGACAACCTGGTGAAGAAAAGCTTAGAGGGAAACAATATTCTTCTGTCTTCTGTGCTGACTGCAGCACAGATGCCGTAAATCCAAACACAACAGGATGTCCTGTGAGTTGGTCCTTAACACTGAGAGTTTGGTGTCTGTAAGCTTTCACTCTTCCTCCTGCTTCTCTGCCAGACACACTTCAAACTTTTTTTTTTTGAAAGCATTTACAGGAAATACTCCAGCGTGGTTTGGCATTTATTGTGGGATATTGATGAGAAACACTTGAGTAAAAACACTGATTTCAAATGGTCTTTGTTGCCCAGTAAATATTTTTAGCTGGACTCTGACGGAAACCATCTACCCCGACGGTTCCACAGCAATCAAACAGGAGTGAGGGTCACAGAAAAGATGTATGTACTAAAGATTCATTAATGGAGTCCACTCTTTCTTCGTTCTCCTTCTAAAATGTGCTGAAACTCCTTCGCATTCCATCATGATCAATGCAAGTGTTAAAGCCACTACTATGTGCACTAGCTTCTCTCCAATATGATATCACTGTTTTTACCCTTATTGGCTAGTTAGTGAGTAGTGTTCTTAAAAATAAATGACATGGAAATAGCCAAACCCAAACCAAAGACAGCCAAAGTCTGAGACAAACAAAACTACTGGCTTCCTTGCAATCAAGGGAGTGAAGAATACAACTATAACACCAAATCTGAATACCAGGAGGATTTATACTCAGAACTGAGGTTATTAGTGCGCTGAAGATTTTGTATAAATACTCAAGAGGAGTCAAGGGTCAAGTGTTCAGAAAGTTTCACACATTTACAAAGATCTGGAGGTTTATTTTCACTACTGTGCACTACCACAGGTTGTTTTTTTGTTTGTTTAAATAGACAGAGTAAACCTTTATGGGCGTCGTCTTGTAATCAGGACGAAGCCTCCTGGTCACCTAATGAAGAGCCAGTCCTCTGACAGAACTACCATGAGGATGACTGAACAGTGAATAAAACAGATCTACCTTTACGGCCTTTCTATACTTACTTTTGTCCCTTGGATTGTGAACAGCTCCAAGTACTTTTGGGCACTTGAAGATTAGTCAAGGTTGTGCTTTTGTTTTTGACTGGCTGTACAGCCGGAGTGAAGAACTACATTTCATGGAAGTTACTATCCCTTCTCCAACTCATCTGAGTTACCTCATCAGCATAATTCAGATCAGCAGAGGCCTCGTAAAGATCAATTCATTCGATTCAGGTGTGTTAGAACGAGAAAACATCTAAAAGTTGTGGGATGATAGCAGTCGAGAACTGGAGTTGGCATCCCCTTTGGTCTCTGGCATTGTGTCTCTTTGTAGATATGGTAGCTGTGAGTGTTTTTGACATCATTGGCTGAGGGAAGCTTGCAAAGAGGCAAACATTGTTTTTATACAGTATCAACACATAGATAATTCTAAATGTTTATATGCTTTTTACGCTTCCATTTCATTTGCGTAGAAAATAAAATTATGAAGGACTGCACCAACAAGCAACCTCTTGGCCACTTAAACACTGATCTAACCCTGTGAGAATAAAAGACTCAAGCAGCACAGGTTTGGTGTGACAGTGGGGAAAAGAGAGCCCGTTGGGCTGGTGTGTAAACATCAATTTAACTCTGAAATGGTCCCTTACCCTCAGGGACCTCACGCAAAGGGAAAGACAAGAGATCTTTAAAAGAGTTGGTAACATGGCAAAAATCCAGTCCTGGTTTGGAGACCAATGGGAGCCACATAATGAGAGTGATTTCAAGTAAGGGTCTCAAAGAGTCATTACTGAGTTAAGCTGGGCTTAATTGGCATGCTGATTTGATAATACACATGCTGGCTTGTGCCATGGCAGTGCTTAAGTTAATGTAAAATATAATAGAGAAAAATTGAGCCCTGAGGGGACAAATTCTGCTGAAAGCAATTTGATTTGGTCCTTGAACACCAACAACTCTGCATTGTTTGTATTACAACAAAAAAAAAAATGTACAGTCAGTTTTTGTCCAATTTTCCTCTTTGGGATTTTCCATTTTAGCAGCGAGGCAGGACTAAGTGGATACGTCACTATTTAAGAATATAAACACATGACTCAAAGAGATGAGGAGAGGAGACAGAATCAGAATTTTCAATGAAACAAAAAGAATGTAATGTTTGTCATCTGTTCACTATCAGCTTAATGGATTTGCTGCTAAGACGTTTCATATCTCACTTTAATTAGGATCAACGAACTGAAACTGGGGAAACTACACAGCAACATATCATCCAATGCATTAGAAATAATTCATGTTGCAGCAAAAGGCAGTATCTCTGTTGGTGGCTTACAAATTTAGATCAGATGAGAATTTATAATTATGTATTTATGAAAAACACAATGATTTAGATTTAGATATCAAGTGATTTTAAAGCTCTAAACGTACAGAAGTTATATTAAAACGTTTGATGCTCATTTTTGTTAAAGCAAGCCTAGATATTTTATTCTCTCGTGTAATAAAGTAAATTAATAAAATAAAATGAATTAGTCTGCATTGTTGTATTGCCATTAATATGGTAGCGTATTGTCATTATGCCACTGGAATAAAATACTCTTTAGAAATAATATTAATACGCCAACTGGCAACTGGATATTATAATCATGGATAATTGATGTGCAAAAGTAACTTGCTCTTCATGCAAAGTGGAAAACACATTGAAAATAGGAAGGAAAATCAAACCTATACTAACAATGATTCTTTTTTTACTAAAAGTCCAATTCCCTGTTTCACCAGAGTCCCTGTTACTACAAACTTGGTTGTTAGAAGTTGTTTTGCTGCAAATTTCCTGTCAAGCTTTTATGTTGTCATCAAATGAAAACAAATGGGATGAAATTACTGGATTTGACTGCTTTCTTGGTCTGAAGCTGTCTGCGTCCTGATTTATGGGGGTTCATTTTTATTTCTGTAGTATTTTTGTCTTTGGCAGCTTCTGCATATCATCTGAAAGGGGAAAAAAAATAATGTCGCTTCATTTAGATGGAAGATAATATGTTATGAATAAAATGTTTCATTTTGTCTCTGATGACTGAGGTTTTGGCTCAACTTGGTGTGGCTTTTGTGTCCTCGTATAGTTTGAGGAAAGTAAATTGAGATTTTATAAAAGTGGCTGTCTGGAGACTTTGGAGGAAAGACTGAGAAAAAAAATGACAGTGGGTCACTTATAGCCAGCCCAGTATAAAAATAATCTGCTGCAGATGCAGAATATTATCTTATTTTGGTTGGGTGAACTATTGTGGAGAGGCTACTGCTTTGGTTACGTATAATGTTTTGTTTGTTTGGGGGGGGGGGGGTTCATTACATTATAAATTATAAAAAAACTGTTTTATGGGCTAAACATCCAGTTCACTCATGTGAAATGAACTTGTAAAATCTATGGCGCCTTGTGAAAAGTGGTTCTCATTTGTATTCAAACCTTCTGAGTGAATGCATTGTGGAACCCATCCATCCATTTTCTGAACACCCTTCGTCCCTAATGGGGTCAGGAGGGTTGCTGGTGCCTATCTCCAGCTGCGTCCCGGGCGAGAGGCGGGGTTCACCCTGGACAGGTCGCCAGTCTGTCGCAGGGCAACACAGAGACATACAAGACAAACAACCATGCACACTCACACTCACACCTAGGGAGAATTTAGAGAGACCAATTAACCTGACAGTCATGTTTTTGGACTGTGGGAGGAAGCCGGAGAACCCGGAGAGAACCCACGCATGCACAGGGAGAACATGCAAACTCCATGCAGAAAGACCCCGGGCTGGAAATCGAACCTATAGGCAACAGCTCTACCAAATGCGCCACTGTGGAACCAATTTTCTATTAACCTATGCCTCCACCAGCTTGGCGTTTCTCAACAATTATCCCCCGCCCGTCTCAAAAATTCATAACAAAGATTTTTCTCAGACACCTACAACAAAAAATGCTGATAATCAAGTACCATACCAAAACTTCACGGTTTTATCACAGTTTATCAAACCACATCCAAATAAAAATCCTTTGAAGTTTGTGATACTGGAGCCACTAGCGTTTGCAACCGTCCATAAAAAACATGCAGCCTTGTCTTTCATTGTTGCTAATGGACACATTTGAAGAGGGAGGCACACAGAAGAGAGATATGGAAGTGCATGAGCTGAGAAATCTCTCAGGCTGGGAGGTGGTTGTGTCATCTTTGCTACAATGAGTACTTTATAAGAGGCCTCCAGACTATGGAGGGCCATTCAGCGCATTGGTGCATCCAGAAAGCTTAACCCTTTTGTTGTTAAAGACAGAGCTCTACCTATAGCCTGTGGTCCTGGGAGCCCTTTGCACCCTGAGCCTTTCCTCTGAGAGTCACGACACCGAACGCAGCAGAGAGACTAAATGCCCTTGAGCACAACAGGCACTTTAGCAGCAAACACATGTCAAGATGTGAATGTGCCCATTGTGCCTGACCCACCAGAGGGCTTGTAGCAGCGATAAGGGAACA
Organism: Gambusia affinis; assembly: GCF_019740435.1. Classification (NCBI taxonomy): domain Eukaryota; kingdom Metazoa; phylum Chordata; class Actinopteri; order Cyprinodontiformes; family Poeciliidae; genus Gambusia; species Gambusia affinis. The sequence continues at coordinate 13,567,200 of NC_057870.1, forward strand.
CTGCCAAGCTGAGAGTCCCATTTACCGCCTGTCATGAAAAGGAGCATCCATGTAATTGCATGCCAAATATTTTTTATGAAATCATTCTGCGTGGCCAAAGTGATTCAGTTATTAAACCAGGTTTCAACATGCATGAAGGAGGAAAATATTAAATGTGCTTAAGACAAAATCTTGATATTCTTGGTTATGTGAACTCCTCATTTAGCAGGAATGCTAAAAGAGTAATGAACGTCTTTTAGCATTCAAGCCTCATAAACCCTTTCACATTCTGCCACCCAATAAAAAGTCAAATTGATTAGCATTTTTGCTAGACAAACCTATACAAAGCGCCATAAAAACCTTCAAAAAGAAAATTGAGACAGTTTTAATTTTTATTCATGAATAATTTGTTATTGTCTATATTCAGCCACCATTACTCTTAAGTTCTCAGGAAAACCTGCTGCTTTCAGAAGAGACGACCTCAGTATAACTCCAGGTGTTCTTGTGAAGGAGTCAAAGGTTTGTTTGAAACCTTAGAGAAGAAACTGCATCACAACACCAAACAAAACAGCAGACAGGACAGAGATAAAGTTGAGGAGACGTTAAAAGCAGGGATGGGTTACAACCAGCTAGAGAGAGTTTTGAACATCTCGCTAAGAATTGTTCAAGAAGCTGCAGAAAACAACAAGTGGAGTGTGATTTTAAAGAGTAATGCACAATTACCATAAGACATAGCTTTCCACCTAACCATTCAAGCTGGGTAAGGAGAGCTGCAGAGAGCCAAAGCTCAGGTGGAACAACCTGGATAACTATTGGTGTTGTGGGATACAACTAAAGCTTGTCCGAGTTTATTTGACTCACTTTCAGGACAAACATGCAGGAGGTAACAGATGACTGGACAACGGGCTGGAGGTTCATTTACCAGCAGGGCAATGACACTAAACAAATATCCAGAACAGAATAGTGTAGGTTAATGGCACAACTAAAGTCTAGACTTAAATCATTGTTGGAATCAGTGGCAAGACTTGAAATCAATCTGCAGCTGTATGTCTCTGCAAGGTCAGGGATGCTGAATCCAAAAGCCTGTCGAGTTTTTAAGAGTTTTATTTTTCAAACATTTGAATACTACGCAAAATATTCTTCCCGCTTTACAGTTGGGCGCTGCTTTGTGTTAGCCTATCCAAGACAATACAGAGAAGTGTATGGCTACAGAAACACAAAAACGTGAAAAAGGTTCAGTGGGTACAAATGGTTTTGCGAGGCGCTGTAGTTCCCTGTCCTGATGCTCAGCATACTGAGCGTGCCTCTGCATCTGATACGTCCAACCACTTATTACAGAGTGCGCTGCATTGTGCCTGGGTTAGCAGGCCGGGCCAGGGAGTTTGGCGTTGTGGTTTCAGGGTGTGTGTGCGGATTTAAGATACACAAGTGTGTGACCTATCAGTTATTTTTATGGAAAGTGTGCGTTTAACTCTGTGTGTATGCGCAAGTGGCCCAAAAGCTGCCAGTCTAAAATTAAAATCCGGGTTTTCAAAATGTCTCTAATTAGAGAGGGGAGGACTGGGGTCTATTTTGAGAGCTGTGGCGGTGTACGCCCTTCCCACATGTGTGTGCACACGCAAACTAACACATCCACATTTCCCCTGCTCGCAGTGAGTCTTATTAGACAATCCATCAAGTTCTGCAAACAGAATGTGTCCATGGAATGTGTTTCTATACACAATTTATTACAACAGTACAACCAGTGGCCTTTAAAGACATAAACAAGTAGCTGCCACACAACATTAACAAAAGTTGAATCACAGCTGCTTTACTGTAAAGCTTCAAAAAGTTACTGCAAAATGTAAAGTCTTAGATTCGTCAAAACAGCCCAAACTGGAAGGTTTATGGCTGCAGAGCAGGAACACAAAGGCCAGTTTAATCACTGTCTAAAGTGTTTTTACAATTTTAATGAGGCAATTTAGTAAATTTAGCTGTTTGAGAGAGAGAAAGAGATAGAGGAAGGAATGTGGCGTATGCCTGGCTAACATTGTCTCATTGTTCTGTCTCATAACAAGGCTCTGTTATGAGCAAAGATGGCTGGGAAATATGGCTGCTAATTTCCATAATTGTATTTTGAAAGGTTGTCTAAACACATTTCTGATCATCGTTCCTTTCCTAAAATGTATCTAATGTGGAACAAAAAGCTCTGTTTGTAGCCGTTTTTCCTAAATCACAATGATGCTACCCGGCAACGAGTTTCAACATCCAGCGCGTACCGCAAACTATTAAACAACCAAGATAGATGTTACAAGAATATGGTAGACCAGCATGCTTTCCAGTGCCTGATGTGATTACGTATCGAGGAATATGGGATTACATTATATCTACAAACAGTGGGTTATTGCATCCGCAGAGATTTTAATAAATGGTCAATGTTTCATTTCACAACTGGCTCTGCCCCTCTGATTGGTGCAATAAACCAAAACAGATAAAAGTGAATGTGGCAATGGACTTTAAAATTTTGCAATCTCTTGCCATCTTCATGAAATCACAACAAAGGACACACATTTACATGCAACACATTATTTATTGCATATCTTGCTGAATTCATCAGTGACATTACTTTAAAAATTCTAACAAGTTCTAAAGTACATTAAATAGTTATTCTTCAGCTATTAAATGGACAAAACTAGCTAATTTCTCACCTTCCTAAAATAATGGCCTAAGACTTTTTTTTAAATCTTTTTTGCCAAAAGTTTTTTTTTCTTTCACTTTTTTTCTCCACTACGGAGCCCCGTAGTACGGAGCCCCCTAGGGGACATGGGGAATTTTTTTTCTTTTGCGTTACCTCGCAAAACTTTTGCGTTCCCTCGCAAAACCTTTTGCGTTACCTCGCAAAACTGTACTGATCAGTTGTGCGGCATAATTGAATACTGTAAGACTTTCTTACGGTGGCCACCGTACTTTCTGATTTAATATAAGGTTATGTAAGGTTTTTCCATGAATGTTAATATCTCGTTGTGAAATATTTGAAGTTTTATATCTTTCTTTAGGATATAAATGCACCACAAACCTATGATATGCAGAAACCTTCCGTAAGTAGGAAAGAAATATAAATACTGTACATCCAAACTATATTTCTGAGTTATTATCGCGGCGTAATAAGTCATCTGACAGTTTTGATTGTGTCGCTGTTGTGTTGGTTAGCTAAATGGTGAGCTGCTTTTATGTTCAGTTTCATCTCAACCTTAACAGACATAAACATGCAGTAAATAAATCGATTTTCAATCAGTTTTTTGCACCTAAGACTTCATAATAATAAACAAGTTTTTTTTATTAAAAACACGACAAACTAATTATGGTAAAGAGCCGTATTGGGTTAACTCGGGGAATCTCATCTCTCTGTGTATCAATTAGCTCCAAACCACTTCTTTGTTCACATTTATCGATTTATTCCATTTTGATTATTATGCTCCAAACTTTGGAAGGACTGACCAACCCGCTCACCGTTTCCCCATACACACAAACCAGCAGGCCAACCTTCCCATTCATACTTGATGACGTCACTCCCACATCGGCACACCCACCACCTAAGTGTCAAAGTCGCGTGCTCCTATCATATCAATAACTTATTTCATTCATATGGCTCTTACAGAGCCATATGAATGAAATGAAAACGTGAAAACGTGTTTATTATTATTAAGTCTTTGGTGCAAAAAAACTGATTGAAAATCGATTCATTTACTGCATGTTTATGTCTGTTAAGGTTGAGATGGAACTGAACATAAAAGCAGCTCTTTAAACCATTTAGCTAACCAACACAACAGCGACACAATCAAAACTGTCAGATGACTTATTACGCCGCGATAATAACTCAGAAATATAGTTTGGATGTACAGTATTTATATTTCTTTCCTACTTACGGAAGGTTTCTGTTTATATCATAGGTTTGTGGTGCATTTATATCCTAAAGAAAGATATAAAACTTCAAATATTTCACAACGTGATATTAACATTCATGGAAAAACCTTACATAAATCAGAAAGTACGGCGGCAACCGTAAGAAAGTCTTACAGTATTCAATTATGCCGCACAACTGATCAGTACAGTTTTGCGAGGGAACGCAAAAGTTTTTGCGAGGGAACGCAAAAGTTTTGCGAGGGAACGCAAAAGTATTGCGAGGGAACGCAAACGTTTTGCGAGGTAACGCAAAAGAAAAAAAATTCCCCATGTCCCCTAGGGGGCTCCGTACTACCCCCCAAAAAATTGTAAACAACATTATTCTCAATGTAAATACTCATATAATGTCGGCAGTGATGACAACAATGTATGTTTGTTTGATTTGTTCCATGTTGGGGACAGTTTTATGTTCATGTTTTAACATGTTTCAGATTTGTATGTGTTTCTCACATACAAATCTTTAGGCACAAAATAACAATGATAATAACATTTATTTGTATTATAAATGTATTGGTATTATTTAGTCTAGATTTTCACCTGCAATCTTTCCAACGTTTTGACTCTTAGTTGTCATAGTGGTACTATTTATGCGTATAAATTGGTATATAATACAGGTTATTATAAGCTTGGATTTAAAACACTGTATTTAGATCATAACGACGCCTTCATAAAATGAAGTTACTGCACTGTAACAATTGCTAAAGAATGCTCATATCAGAAAGAAGCCCACACAATGCAGCCGCAGGCCTCCCCAGAACAGACATTATCTCAGCCTGTATTCCTGTGTTGTTGACCCCGAGCAGGAACTTTAAGGGCCGCTGTGGTCAGACACAGGGAGAGGGAAGTTAGCGCTGGCAAAGAAACGCCGAAGTCAGGCATTTTTGGAGTAAGATAAGAAGAGAGCGGCGAGAAAGGAAAAACTAAAATAACAAAAAGCCACTTGGGGGGATGAGATTACTATGACAACACGCAGCTGTTTTTGCCAAGTTTTGAAATATGTCAGCCGCCCAATCAACAAACACAACAAGGTGATAAGTGAAATATGCGTTCGTCATCCAAATATGCAGGAAGCTCCAGTGTCGGGGAACTGGGGGCGTGCGCTGGTGTCCCACTGTCTGTGGTCTTCCTCCAATGACCTGCATTGGCATAATAAAGTCCAGGGTTTGTGTGGCACTAGCAGGTGCTGCTCCAAGTATCCAGTGTCAGGCCTTTGTTTGCTTTTTGGATTTATTGCTCGCCACTGCTCCGCCTAACATGTGCAGAGGAGAGCCTGCTGCCCCTTCCTCTCAACACCTTTCCTCACAAAAATAAACCTGATCGCTGCAGGAGTTCCAGCTTTCTGCCCACTACTGGAATTCTCCCCGCTGATAAGAAGAAGGCCTGGGACATTTTGTCAACATCCTCCCATCTCAACACGGATGAATCAAGGATAAACCTTGAGAGCAGCTGCAGGCTCCTCAGTGGCACAGCTGAGAGAGAGGCAATGTGACTCAGAAGATGAAATGGTTTTGAAATGCACACAGAGATGTGCTGTAGCTTTTAAATCACACTGTGGCAATAAGGAGGGGGGCTTTGAAGTGACACAAATGCAGAGGAGTCATCAGACGCAGAACCAGAAAATGAAAACATTCGGTCAACCACAGGGAGGAAAAAAAAGAAAACAGACAAATGTGATTAGATTAGATTTATAGTGCTTTGTAAAATTATTCAGGTCCCTTAAACGTTGACGTGCCACAAGAACAAATTTCAAGCTATTTTATGAGGATTTTATGTGGCAGAAAGTACAGTGGAAATGTGTTTAGACAATGTTATTCACAAATTTATCTTTGGATAGTGACTCCATTTTATTGGATGAAAACCTACTTATTCACACATTTTTTTTATATGAGTATATCTAACATGTTACAAAGAAAATGCAGCTGGGAAGCTAAAGTACCTAGATACAATGATGCATGACGTGCTACTAGCAGGCATCTGCAAAGCAGCCAATCCAGAAGCGTCATGTGTTTTCCTTGGCTGACGGTGAGGGGAGATAAGGAAGATTGTAGGTGTCAGATTTTGCATTAATACTATGATAATTTCCACTGTGCACATTACTGCATGTTAAAATATGTTTGGTGTTTGAGCAATTAGTTCCAAGCATTTTTAGAGGGTTCTGGAGTAGGGCTTAATGAAGAAGTCGAAGAAATATAATAAATGGTTTTTAAAATCTTCCACAAATAAAATCTAAAAAGTGTGATTGCTGGGAGGTGAACATCCTCGCTATTCTACAGCGACCTCTAACAAACTTTCTTTCTAGATTGCCCTGTGTTTATCTCCATCCATCTTCCCATCAGGTCTGACCAGTTCTCCTATTCCTAAAACATTTGGGGTTGTAATGTAACAAAATACCGAAGCGTTAAGGTGGTATGAATAGTTTCACAAGGAACCACATAAACAAAGCTCCACACACTGTCATTCATTCTCTGTTGCTTAAACTTTTAGATACTTTCTGCTGTAATAATATGTCATAATAACGTGTTAGCCAAACAATGGCCACATTTTGTTTCAGTATTTCCTTGGGGAATCTGACCGAAAGTTAGTAGTCGTGAAAGCTGCGGCGTTTAGCCGCAACAGAGATAGTGGAGTGTAAAATGTCGACATTCTGGAGACTGAGCTGATGAGATTAATGTCTGTTTAAAAAAAAAAACCAGCATAACCCAAGATTTAAAAGTAACATCCATCCACAAACACCTTCAGGTTTTCACAACTTATAAGAGGTTAAAATCAGCCAGTGAAAACTGAAGAAAGGGCAAACATACTGAACATTTCTACAAGAAAAGAATCCCTTTACGCCCTTGGGTACAATCTGGACAGGTTATCATTAACAATACTGAGACAAATGAAATAAAACACATAAAATTCAAATAACACACACAAAAAAAACATGCAGTGCTGCTGAAGATCAATTTCAAATAATCACTTAACCTTACAGGAAGATCCTGGACTATAAGAGGAAAGCAAGATTAAAAACTAACAAGATGAAAAACAAAAAAGTGGTCATGAAAGTACTATTTAGTACAGGTCAAGTAGGTGGATCAATAATTAGGTCATAATTGAATAATAATTAAGTCATTTTATCTGTGTTCTCTACTGCAAATACAAAAAAGAAAGTATATGTCAAACATTTGGGTTGTCTCCAGCCATTTTTCAGTCAATTCGCAGTCTGGGGAAAACTGCAACTGTTTTTTTGTTTTTGCCACTCTTCCATAAAAGCCAGATTTGTGAAATGCACAACTAGCAGTTGTCCAGTCAACAGGTTCTCAAACCTGACCTCAGGGTCTCTGCAGCTCTTTTAGGGGTCAGAACAACAGAACAAAGGGTATTGAATAAAAACACATGAAACATAATTTTATATTTGTATTTGTAAAAATAAATAAATAAAAATCACAATTTCCCTTCCTCTTTACAGTTCCTGCATTTCATTTCCACCACACAAAATCCCAATATAATTCATTGATTTTGTGGATACGGCATCAGTAAAGGTGAAGAAAGTCAAAGTGCCATCGGTAGTTTTGCAGCGCAGTGTAACAGCCAGAGGTGTGACATGCAACTGTTCTTCTGCAGCCTCAGTGGTTGACAATAGATCTGCGCTGCCAGGATATTTTCATCTCAATCCCACAGAGGCAGACAACACTCATGTTCATTCAGGGCTTCACTGCAGCTGTCTTGAATGAACAGGGCACGGTGTCCCCCCACCCTGAGCATTTGTGCCCACTCATTTGGGTTGGCACCCACCAGGGCCAAAGCTATCAGTCACTGGCGACGATGACAACTGAAATATGCAAGGGGAGGAGTTCAGTTATGACTTTGGTAAAAGCCACAGGAAGAAGCACAAGCCCATTCACACATGAGCTGCCACTGTACATTCTCTCCATTTGTCTGTTATCCATTAAAACATTAAAACAGACACAGCTGCTACCATGGGGCACTGAGAGAGTCTTTTTCCGCTGTGATTTCTAAGTAATGGCTCTAATGCATAAAACCTCTATTTATCTCTAGATAAATATATTTTTATGATTAAATTAGCACAGTGCCTTTGCCTTATAAAGTATTCTTACACCTTGTGGTTTATGTAACATAGCAATACAAGATAGTCCAAAAGTTTCTACTAAAAAGAAAATTGCCCTTGGTTTAAATAGCAAAAGACATTGAGTCTTTGACGGTTTCTATAAACTGAAAGACGAGAGTCGGCTGAGAGACGTTTGGGAACTCTAGGGGAGCTGCAGAGATTTACAGCTCAGGTGAGAGAATCTGTTGAGAGGACAATAATTAGCTGGGCATTCCAGCAAAAAATTTGGCTTTGTGGCAATGAGAAAGGTACTGTTCAAAGCCTCGAGACGTTTGCCACAAGCCATGGTGGACACGCAACAAACGTGTCGCAGTCAGATCAGACCCAAATTTGAACTGTTTGGCCTAAATGTCAATTGCTAAGTATGTCAGAAAGCTAACAGTGCACATCAATCCTAAGAAACCGCAGCGGTGGTGAAACCCGGCGGTTGCTGCATCATCCCTGGGGGACGTTTTTCTCCTCTGGGGTCGGGGAGCTGGTCAGAGTTAATAGGACGATAGATGGAGATAAATACAGGGCAATCCAGGAAGAAAACCACTTCACATTCAGTCCAAAGTCCTACTTTGTGTCGGTTTATCGAGTAAAATTCCAACAAAATACAATGAAATTTGTGGCGGCAATTCGAGAAAATGTGTAGGAGTTCATGGGGTATGGTTACTTTTACAAGTCGCTGTGAATGCTTTTCCTTCACTTTCTTCAAAAGACAAATAATAATTTGGACATGAAGCGGCGCTTTGGAAGCAAAGTTATGTTGCTTCTAGAGGCGCCTTGCCTCCTCCTCTCCTCTTTCACCCCAGTGCTGCAGATCTGTTAGTCGGGGGCCGGGGAGTTTTCAGTCTCCAGGGGCACATCCCTCTGAACCGCCTGCCAAGCTTCTCCCCGCCATCCTTCCATCAAATTTTTTTTTTGTTTTGACTCCCCTCCTTTTTACTTCTTTCCCACTTCTCCAACCCCTCACGTTGAACTTTCTCCTCCTCCTCGACCTCTTATCAACCTCTAGCTTTTTTTCTTTTTTCCACTTTCACCCCAGAACATTTCTCTTCACTCTCACCCTTATATCTGCTTTTTTCCTTTCCTCCTCTCTTCCCTCCCGTTCCCCTTTTCCCGACGTAGCGATCCGGCTCCTTTGCAGCCGTGCATAATTAGGCCTAAAACACAACCCTGCGCAGGCTCACATCTGGAAGAAGTTTGGAGATGGCAGTTTCCTACCAAGTGGACTAAATATTTAGGTTGAGAGTTACTGCATGTGGATGAACTCATGATAGAAGGGGTGGGAAAAGTAGAGAAGCTGGGGAGCTGCAGATAAAGGAAAACTGGGGACAGTAGGAGCTCATGAGGGAAAGTAGAGGTGACGTTCTGTAAAGAGGAATAAGTATTACTTTGCAAAACAACAACAACAACAAGAAACAAGAAGCAGTTTTATTAAACGTGCAGTTCAGGCTCTGTAAAGTTGGAGGTGCTAAAACTGGGTTGCTCCTTTTTGGCTGGCAGGAACAACAAACAGCTAGCTAATAGTTTTAATAAACAAATCCCCTCTGGGATTTCCCATGATGCTGAGGGGCCTCAGCTGGAATGTTCACAGGGGCCAGCTGTTGTGCATTATACGAAGCAGCCGGCCCCGGAAGCCGAGGACCGGGTGTCCTTCGGTCCTCGCCTGCTCCACTTGGAAAGAGAGCGTATCTCCAGGAGAGAGAGGCATTCGTCGAACCGGGGCAGCGGAGAGCGCTCCCCTGCCGCACCTGGGATACTGTCTGCAGGCTCTGAGCAGTCTGAGGAATGTCAGGAAGAACACGAACATCAACAAGAGTTCCCAACATTCCACATCTGGAGCTAATGTCTGAAAGCATCGGGACAAACAAAACTTTCCAGACGCCGCAATTCTCGGGCAAGGTAACAAAAATGGCGCCCCGGATTGTTTGCGCCTGGTAAACGCGCCACAGAACGCCAAGTGGCTGCACACAAACAACCCGAGCAAAATTAGTAGGTGCGGGAACAGAGGATTATCTTCAATCACCTCTACCGCTGCCAACCGAGCCATTTCGGCCTCCACTTCTCAGCAATGTGTTGTACAGATGTTTGTCTTGCCTTTATTAAGCAAAAACACAAGGCCCTATAAATGGCCTGGTGGCTGGCTCATCGTCTTCATTCTTTACCTCATATGCTTGCTGCAGTGAAATGTAATTAACTCTCTCGCGATTTCTTCTGCGTTTTCTTTTTTCTATTTTGTCACAGATGAATGCTTCCGATCATCACAAGAAATGTTCATATCAAAGATGAAACGAATATCAAAACACGCAACATCTCAAACACTGAAATCATAAATTGTCTAACAGCATAAAGTAGGTTAAAAGATCCCAAATAAGTAAAAAAAAAAAACAAAACAAAAAAACAACTTTCTCAGAGAAAAAAAATATCAAATGAATGTGACACAGTTGTTCATATTTATTGGTTTAGAAAGAGTTAAGCAGTTATTTCTAAGGCTTTGGGATGCTAGCGAATCACAGCCAGAGCCATTACATACTGGAAAAAACATGGAACAGGTGGTGAACCTTCCCAGGAGCTAATGGCTCACCAAAATTACTCCAAGAACAACGTCTTAAGGAACAAAGGCATTACTTGCCTCAGTTAAGGAAACTTGTCTGATTCAACAATAAAAAATAAGCAGAAATTTCACACTGAAACTATTGGTGACCAAAAACAACACAAAGGTGCGTCTCACCTTTGCCAAAAAAAAAAAAAAAAGATTTCTGTGGATTGACTGAGCAAAAGATGGGCTTTTCGGGAGGAGTACCTACCGTTCCATCTGCCACAGCGCTGACACAGACTTTCAGAAAAAAACAAAACAAAAACATGTTACCAACATTGAGGTGTGGTGATGGTGAAGGTAGAAAGCGCAAATAATGTGGGAATGAGCCACTTTTGAAGAAACTCTGAGCAGCTGTGAAGAAAGTTCTGCATTGCAACAGACCAAAACACCCCCCCAAAAAAAGTGCCACGAACAGATCAGCAGTCTATCAAGAATGACTGTGTGTTTTGGCCCGTGTTCAGGCGCTTTTAAGTTTGCTCCAAAAAAGACCACACAATGAAGCGCCTCGTAATTAAAAATATCGAACTAGGACCAGCGCCGTTCCCGCTCTCAGAAGGAGACGGAGAGGCAGGGCGTGTTGCTGTCTTGGACGTGAGAGCCGGGTCACCGGGTCAAGCGCAGACTCTGATATAAAACACAGTGAATGTGTTTGTGTTTATTCATGTTTTTTGCAGCGAAGAGTCAACTGGACCGTGTTGTGGACGTGGAGGGCTGAAAGCGGAGGGCCTGGCTGAGGCAAATTTAAAGTGACAGAGTTGTGTCAAAGAGGCTGGACTTGATGACGATCACAGAGCTTCTTAATGCTTCACAGAGACGCATCCCTTCACTTCGGCGTGAGAGTGGATCAAGATGGAAACGTCTGACCTTACAAGTTCAACAACAGCTACAGGTTCTCAGTGCAGAGAAAACTAACAACATGGAGGTGATCCAAGTACAGTGCCTTGCAAAAGTATTCGTGCCTCATGAACGTTTTCTTTTCTTTTCTTTTTTTTTTTTAACGTTACAACCTCAAACGTCAGCATATTTTATTGGCACTGTATGTAGAGGGACACAAAGAAACACTTGATTGTGAAGTAAAATGGAAATATTCTCTAAGAATTTTTACAAAGTCACCATTGGATTTAGGGTTGAGCATTGGATAGATTGTGCTTTGATGTAAATATGTCCATCGTAGCTCTGATTGTATGTTTTCCTGACTTGTTGGAGGTGAATCTCTACACAAGTTTCAGGTTTTTTTTTTTGGATCCACCAAAAGATGTCCTTCCAGGAATGCCCTATATTTATTATTGTTTATATATATATATATATATATATATATATATATATATATATATATATATATATATATATATCTATATATATATATAAAGACAATATAATCTGCCCTGGTTAGCCCTAAAGGCTAGTTTTCATCTGTGGTCCCTAAAGTAGTGTGTAGCTCCATCTAGCTTCAGGTACCTTGCAAAACATTTACACGAGTGGCTTTCATCTCCCTGCTAGCAAAAGCATGATGCTGCCACTACCATGTTTCACAGGGCTGGAGGTTGTGTTCAGGTTGATAAACAGTGCCAGTTTTCTGCTACTCGTAGCGTTCTGCACGCAGGTCAAACAAATTTTATTTGACTCTCATCAGGACCCTCTGCTATGTTTACTGTGTGCCCTACATGGCTTATAGCAAACTGTCTTCCAACAATGGCTTCCTTCTGCTTTCAATGAGGTCCAATTTGTGGAGTGCATGACCTGCAGCCCTCCCAGAGCCACCTTCTCTGATTAATGCTCTCCTTGTCCCGCCTGCCAGTTTTGATGGGCAACCATGTTCTGGTAGTTTTACTGTTTTGACATTTTCTTCACATTAATGAGATGATGGATTGAGTCATATTGCTCTATGAGAGAAATGTACTAGCCTGGCTTCTGAATGTTGCACTGAGTTGCTTTTCGGGGTATCTGAGTAGAGGGGGATTCGTGTAAATGTATGTCCCACTTTTTTGTGGGTTTTCACAAAGTAAGAAATTGATCAATTTTGCAGAGAAATAATCATTTCGAAAGGGAAATGTAAGTCTGCGTATATGTGAACTTTTGAGTCAATAGTGGCAATCCTTGAAAACACAGTTTTCGCGGAGACGTGCTTGACACACTTTGCTCAAGTGAGAGGACGCAGTCTGGAAGGAAGGAACCTGGATGCACATGAGTGTGTTCAGAAGTTAATGTTTCTACTTACAGAGTGACGGTCCTGTTGGGGAACAAACTGAAGTCCGGAAGTTCAACCAGCTCCTCCTTGCTGCAGCTCACCCTCCTGCCCACAGATTGAGCCCCGTGCGCCTTGGGGCGATCCTCCGCGCAGCTGCAGCCGCTGGTGGAGGCGAGTGGCCCAGGGCAAACCTGGACGAGTCCCGCTCCGGAGGCGGACAGCAGGAGCAGCATCAGTACCAGACGCCCCGGCAGCAGAGGGATGCCAGCTGCGGGCGCAACCATTGTCCTTCGCCTGGATCTCACCTCAGCTGCACCCCCGCCTCCAGTCATCCCATGTCTCCACCATGAAGATCTCGGTTGGAGTTTATGAAAAGGAAGAATGAAGAAGCACGCTGAGCTCAGTTAAATAAATGAATGAAGGGTGAAAGTCTTTCTCTCAACAGTGAACTCCCATCTCATCCGGTCATTCTAGAAATATCAGAGGCGTTGATTTCCCAAATGTCCCGTTATGTCATGGCAGCCTGGGCGCACGGCTCCCCTTTGCTCCAAAAGGTTATTAAATCCAAAGGACGAGAGTCCATCCGGTGGTTTACAGCAGTTGCACCAGCGATGGCTTTCTGGGTCCCGGAAAACTTGGTTGTGATTAAGACAAAAAATAGATTTACACTTTTTTCAGGATTCACGGGAGTGTCCAAATTACCGTTATCTCGCCCTCTGAAAGTCAATCCACGCGCTGCTGGGATTTACCGCAGAACTCACGCACATTCATTCCGAGTAGCAACTATTTCTAAAGAAGAGATGAATAAATTAACTTTACTGTCTTGTTCCGATGATTCTTTTCAAAGTTTTCCTCGGCTTTTTCCTCGATTCCCGGGAGGTCCCCGCACTGTCGCACAGTTTAAACTGAATTTAATCGGGAGGGGAAGGAGGGAGTGGGGGGAATGAAGTCGGACAAGAAAGGAGTTTGTTCCTCATCTGCTCCCGTCTGATTCCTCAAAATAAAGCGGGGGTTTTGCCTGTATGCCTCTGTCAGTCTCAAAACTCACTCAGTTGAGGGTATACTACCCAAAGTGCGCCCATTCCTTCCCCGTCTGCGCTCTTTTCCCCGCGGTCCTAGCGCATCCGGATCAGGGCCATCCCACCAGAAATCACTTCACACAGTCCCAGCCACTGAATGAGGCCCTGATTGGATGATTGTTTTAGGGGATAACTTCCTATAAAACTTCAGACAATTATTCTTTTTTTTTTTTTTTTTTTTTTTGCCATTTTGTTCCAGTTTTTAATTATAAATTACAATCACAGTGATTACATAAAGGTGTTCTGTGCTCTGCCTCCCCACAGTTACAGTACAAGATATGGCTGCTTGAAAAACAAATAGTTCAATAATTTGAACTCATATTATAGAAATGCACTACCACAATCTATTACGGTTAATTTACAGAGTTACGGGTAGTAAAAATCCCAGAATGAATTTTCAGAAAATTACAATATTACATAAGAGCAATGAAAATCCTTTCTAACTCATAACTGTTGTGTTTTGATGTTGTAGGCTTCGAATGGTCCTTTCTAATCCCCAAAAAACTACCAGCTGAACAGTCCAGAAGACACTGTCACCCTCACAAAAGTTACTTCCCAAAGGAGCTGACTGTTCACAGAGAGCCACATCCGAGGAGAAAGTTGAGTGGATGGACAAAAATGTGGTAGGAAATGTTGCCAAGCAAACAGCTATAACCACGGCCTTGAAAGGACTTTTAAAGCAAAGATTGTGCAAGTGTTTGAGGAGACACAAAAGTTGGACTGCAGCTGGAGTCAGTTCTTCAAGAGCTGGAGGCACCAACACATCAATGACATGGGCTTCACTTTTTACATTTGTGGTCCTCTGTCATTCCTGAACCAAATGTCTTATCAAGGATGATTGATGAGATGAAAGTGAGTTTCACATTTTACTTCCAATTCAAAGTCGCAGTCTGGAGGAAGACTGGAGAGGAACGGAGTTTACGTTTATTGAGGTACACAAAGTTCCCACAGGCAGCGATGATTTGGGGCGACATGTCATTTACTGCTGCTGGTCCACTGGATCTGATCAAGTCCAAACTCAGTGCAGACAGAACATTTCAGACCATTTCCTCCTTCCTCATGCCAAGAATCTTTTTGGAGATGCTGATTTTGTTTTCCTTCAAGAGTTGGTACCTCTCCATACTGCCAGGAATGCCGAAACCGACTTTAAAACCACAGGCTGATCTCCTGGTGCACAAGCAACCATGGTAACGTCTTGAGCAAATGTGCAGTACAGTACAATCCCAATATGCAATATGCTCTCGGCCAGGTATTTTATTGGTCTTATGAATCTTCAAATCTTCTGAGAAGGTACTAGAAATAATACAATTACCAGAAATAAGAGTAAAATTATATCACCTAGTGTGTAATTAGTTTAAAGTATAGTTAGCATATTTAACTTTTATTGAATTATTGAAAGGTATTGTCTTAAAGATAAGCAAATATATCGAGCCTTTAATAGTTTAAATAACTATATTATAAATAAAATAAACTATCTAATAGGCAGGATGAAGAAAAGTGAGTGTCTCATCAGTTTTTCTTTACTTCAAGATAACTAAAGTACAAATAACTTTACAGTCGAACCTCAAGGAGCTAAACCATGATGTCATGCAGGGAAACTAATATAACAACAAGTAGCCTTTGGAAAAAGCTAAATTTCCTCAATAAAGAACAGGGAATACTATTGTTTTGAATTAGCTGCCTCCATCTACAACACAGGAAGGTCTTGCTTTCAATGTGTGTCTGGGCTGGCGGAGCAAAGTAAAGTTATGAATGAATGCTGAAAGCGTCTGGTGTATTGTGTGCCTGAGCAGATCAAAGACTGTCCGTTCAATCGGCGGGAACGAGAGGAAGCAAAGACTTTTATAGATAGGGTGCACTTCACTAAATCCTATATTGTTCCTGGAAAAGGACATATGATCAAATAGAGCACTGTAAGCGCGAAAATGAACAAAGACGGAGCTGTAATAATGCTGGTGATAAGTGTTTGTTGGCAAGGCTGTTCATTTTACAGTGTTGGAGGACACAAGACAGCAAACTATTTTATTTTCCACAGTGTCTCCAGATCGTCCACTTCTCAGGTCTCTCATGCTCACTTCTCTCCAGTTCACCCTACGAGTTTCTAATGGGATTTGATTTTGATTTGATTTTAAAAAGATTGATTTTAGGTCATTTTTCCTACCACTCATTTAGTAAACACAAAAACAAAAGCCTGACTTTGCATGTTCACCTTGTGCTTGCGTTGGTTCTCCAGCTTCCTCCCACAGTCCAAAAACTTGCATGTTGGGTTAATTGGTTGGAGCCTGTATATGTGCATGCTGTCTGTCCTGTGTATCTGTGATGGACTGATGGTCTGACCACGGTGTACCCCGCCTCTCGCCCAATGACCATTCGAGGTATACTGCAGCCCCTCGTTCAATTGAAGTATTTTGACGAAGTACACAATTTAGTTTAAAACCACCCTATTAAAGATGTCACGCAGCCTAAAAAGGTTCATATCACCTTGGGGGGGAAAAAATACAAAAAACTGTTTCATCGCAAGTCTACTTCAACTAAGTAGAGTTTTATGTTTGCCAAAACTAAGTACAGTGTTAATGTCTGAAAAGCTCAATCTTAATCTCTTCTGATAAAACCTCAATGGAGTTTAACAAACTCAATGTTACAGATTCCCAGTTGTAATGGTCGGACAGAACAGGATTTATTTTGCCATCACTCTAAGACAATCGGTCGGTATGAATATACCCAAACGGTTGCCGATGACACATAATGACCCCAAGATGTTGCACCTGTCCAACTTGCTTTGGAGATGTGTTTCTCCTCATCACTGCGTGCGTTGGCAAAATAAACCTGAGTATTTATTCAGCCTCGTTTGTCTCAGCTCTAGTTGTTTTAAACTTTGGTGTAGTTGATTCTCACCGAAGGCCAGTTTTGGTTCAGTAAATATTTTCTGATTTTTGAAGATCAGACATCTGCCTTACTTAAGTGATATGTTGTCTTCTCTTTCCCATTTTGAAGCGTGGGACCTACAGTGCATTATATTTATACCCAGGTGAAAGAGGAAGACACATATTTTATCTTTTCTTCCACCAAACCCACATAGAATGTTTTCTAGGAAACTTATCTTTATTCCCTTAATGCTTTGCTTCTTACTGGATGTCATAAACAACAGTAAGCTCATCATAATAACAATGCACTTTAATGCCTGCCTGTTTTGTAGCAATCTCCACAGCAACAAAAAGCTAATGCAGTGAAACCCTGCTGGCTCCGAGTACAAATGGGTTTTTGTCCACTTCAAACATGTCAAGCTGTAGCTAAACATAAATGTTTCAAAGTTGACTGAGATTGAGAGTGTTGCTCTTTGCATACCATATGTTGTTTATGTTGTAAGAGTAGTGAAATATATGGGCTTCCAGATCCTCCGAATGTGTTTGCACAAGTGAATACTTTGATTTAATCCCGGGTCTACTCTGAAAGAAAAAATAATATTTCCAAACCTCAATCTTTTTGTTGAAATACCTTTTTTTTTTTTCAAAATTGAGCTCCACTTACTTTATCTTTCACTTTGGTCTGCGGTTCAGTCTTATTTTTTTTATTTCATTTTTTTTAGCTGTGTGCACAAAAAGTTCCAAAAACACAGAAGGTTACTTCTGTTTTAAAAATGCTTTTTGATATACGAGAGGCCTGGGAGGACAGAGGCTGTGGTGATTCAAATCTGGAGAGCGTTTCAAAATACGAGGCGGTGCAGGAGGAAAGCTTTTGAAAAGGTTACTTCTTGCAATTGGGCTTGACATGTGTTCACTGACACATTCAAGCTACAGGTTCCCCAGTCATGCAAGCAGCCTGGCAGTATATAATAGTGCACTGTGCTCTGACCCCTGCAGCAGACCCCCGGTTTGTTATTCCTGTATGTGATACTGTACTCTGGAGCAGGCTCAGACAGCCAGCATGGTTACTAAAAGAAAGCACAAGGAGTAGATGGGCGCCTGTTCTGTAATGAAACAGAGGGGTGTTTATCCAAGCTGTTTAATAAGGCTTCAAGTGCAACACCCCCCCCCCCCAGCCCCACAAGGCCCAAATCTCTCTCATCTGGAGAACACAGTTTCCATTTTAAACATTGCGTCCCAAACTGCACATTACATCAAATTGTACTTAATGGTATCCAGACAAACTTTAATGTCGTTCCAACATTTTCTCTGCAGCCCCCACCCCCCTTTTGCCCTGTATAGCTAAGCAAGCAATCTCTCCTTTCTCTGTTCCACATCTGGACTCCATCCCAGGTGAAGAATGGGGAAAGCAGAGAACACTGGGAGAGAGAGAGAGAGAAAGAGAGAGAGAGAGAGAGAGAGAGAGAGAGAGAGAGAGAGAGAGAGAGAGGTTAAACGTAGCAAATCTTGGAAGTGCAAAAAGACAAACTATGCTAATGTTGGATTTGGATGACAAATATTAAGAGATAGCAGTTCATAAGAGGCATGATCTGTGATTCCTCCAGAGGGACAGGATTTCCCTATTGTCCCCCAGATCAGATGGTTGAGAGGAAATAATCAAAACATAGGAAACTTTCCTCTGCACAATCAGAGCAACAGACCAAGTGACTGTTGAGATGAGGTATAGTACAGTATTGTGTTTCTTCCAGCGAATAAACAAAAGACACTTCCAGCCAGGAAACTGTGTTTGGTAACACAGTGACATCTAGTGGCACTATATAGAAAAACGGCAACAGAGACTCCCAGTAGTTCAGTTCTCGCTACTTTTTAAAAGGGCCGTTCGGGGGCTTATGTAAAATGGACCTTTTGAATCAGTCATGTTTGTGTTTTCTTGCTCGTTAAATATCCACTTCTAGCTTGAATTCGTAAAGCTCAATATAATTTATAGTTTGTTACCATCTGATCCTTATATATATATATATAAATGTTTTACGAATATTTGACTGTTTGGTGTTGATGCATGACAAACGTTGGAATCTATTCTTTCCCATGAGACATTGTATGCAATGTGCTAGTGTTATGGTTTTCATGAACATAAAGTAAACTAGAAAATTCCTGAAGAAATTTAACTGGGACCTGTCAAAGTGTGCCCGTCGGTTTGGACCCAGGGTTCTGATGCTAAAAATTAGCATCAATGCTAACTTAGCTAAATAGTAGTCATTAGCTTCTGGAAAGTCACAAGTATGTTAAGTAAGCTGGACGTGCACCATTCAGTCTGTTAAAATGAGTCTATAAGCTGAAATTAGCCTAAATGCTAATGTAAGCCTAAATACTTTCAGCAGCATGTGGGGTATCATTAGAATGTTCTCTATAATTTACTTACTCCATTCAGTATACTAAACATGGCTATTAAGTCAGAAAAAATAGGTAATAGCTTATTTAAGCTAAAAGGCTAATGCTAATGAACTGCCTTGCTGTGCAAGGCAATTCCCTAACCTGAGAGAAACAGATAATGGAGAATCATATTATTGCACTGCCTGTGGCAGTGCACTAACCTGCAGTGCACTAAGAAAAATAAAATGTTGAACATGGGTCAATACTCATTAAAACCTCAAAGTAATCAAAAGTAATTAGTTACATTACTTTTTAAAAGTAATTACATTTTTTAGTAATGTATATATATATATATATATATATATATATATATATATATATATATATATATATATATATATATATATATATATATATATATATATATATATATATATATATATATATATAATCATTGGGATTAGGATCTGGGGAGTCTCCTGACCGCACGTCAAAAATGTTAATGTTAGGCTCTTGAATAATTTCTCTATCACTTGGCTTGTAAAGCAGTTGACCTGAAAGATGCACTAAAAATCACGCAAGGATTGGATCAAAAATGTTACATTGAAGGACAAACACTAGATATACGACAGCTCCATCCTCTTAAGAAAAAAAGATGGTGGAGAACCATCATTTAAAAACAAGTTGAATTTTCACCATAAAAGCTTGCTGAAAAGTTTGTAAAATGCAATATTTGTTACTGCTACACATTTTGACCAGGAATGTGTAGCATTATTGAGTTTCCCCAAATCCACATGCATAAAAGAATTATTTCAAAAATGTAGCAATACCACCCTCTTGTGGTAGATAGCAGAATTGTGTAACCGTTTATTGAAAGTGCAATATTTTACATAAAAATTCAGTGTTATGAGATTAACTAAGGCCAGTACTAATTGTAACCCATCCTAACCCTCTACTGTAAACTTTACATTAATCACACTAATAAAACCTTAATGCTGCCAGACTTCCTTGAGTTTGAATAAATATTTTGATTTCTCGATGTAAGGGGCCTTCAGTGGAGCTTAACCTATGTGGTTGGCGTAACAAATGGACATAAGGTCAAACGCAATTTTAAACATTTAACTGGTTAGCTGTAACAATAGAAAAAAATATATATATATTGAAATACTATGAGTTGCATTAACACAATTGTTGCAGTTGTCAACTGAAGCAGGCATAAGAAAGATTACCCAAAATAACGCCAATATAAATGACGAGGCAGGAAATTAGTCACACATTAAACAGACTTTCAAAGTCCTCCCAGGAGAGACTTCAGGTTGTGCAACTTTATTATATTCCACAAAAAAAATGTGAAGATTAAAGTCCATCTCTGAGTACTGCTGGAACTGCACATGTGCTGCATTATAACTTTGTATCACATCAACTGTCCCATGCTTACAATATGCATTTTAAATGATCTACATTATAATATCATCATCAAAAGAATATCAAAAATATTTATATATTGAAAAGATATTTTGTCCCTCTAAATTAACAAAAAAGCCAAACTACAAGCAGACCCCTGCGCCCCTTGCTTTACCGATTCTTATCTATTCAGTTTGCAAATAAGTACAGATAAATTCAAGAGGCATTTTGCCCTGAATCTGCCACTCTCCACCAGTCTACAATAAATTGGCAACCATCTTTTTTTTCTTGCCTTTGTCATGTGGAAACACACACAACCATTCACACACACACACACGATATGAAGCCATGCAGAACCCGTGTTTGCATGAGAAAGCATGCAATCACACACACTCACACACAGCACCATCTCAACAACTTTAAGGCAGCATGCAGAGTTGTTTAGTTATTGGTCCCATTTTTTTTTTTTATTCAATCAGAAAATTCTCATCCTCAGTTCTACTCAACTTATTTTTTTTATTTTATAGCATCTGCGTTCTTAAATCTGGCCTGAGTATTATGTGAGCAAAGAATAGCAGAGACCATGAAGAATGAACCATATTGGGGGGAAAAAAAGTTCTCAGAAAACAAAAAGTAAGGCAATAAAGTGTATATTATACATTGCATTATTTGATTAAAGATTAAAGATCAGAAATTAATGTCATGTCAAAATATTTCCAAGGCGAATCAGTGAGTCAGATGAGGTGGTGCTTCAGGGAGGCAAGCAGCACTCTGTGCAGAGTGGAGCAGGAGTGCAGGGGCCGACTCATTGGCGGGGGGACACGGTGGTCTGAATGGAGTTGCCTGGGCCCTGATATCTCTCTTTGGCATGCTTCTCACAATACATTACATCTCCAACCCAAAAGTGGCCTCTCATCTTCAGGTTAAGGCCGCAATCTGTGCAGGTGTAGCACTCCGGATGACGGAAGGAGCTGTCCGTGATGCGCACTGCCTGTGTGCTGTGGAGTTGAATAGAGACGTGAACATGTCAGATATTCGAAAAGCATCTTATTTTCTGTCTTCTCTCATTCACTCTGCTGGATAAATTCAGTCTGTTCCACTTTTTTTTATTCAAAGGTTTGTCCTTTTTCCAGTTCTTACTAAATATCTTTCTGTAAGTATAATATGTTTATCAATTTCAGATGGTGCTGCTGTAAGCACCCCCTTAATGTATATTTAATATTAAATTTACAAAAAAAAACATACAAAAGATAGATGCATAAAGCAAAACCTTTCGTCCATAAATACAAATGTTCCACTGCCTCAGCAATGTGGAAAATCTCTTAAAGCCTAATTGGAAGCACTTACTTATATTTTATTTGGCATAAATGTAATTAATTCTGAGCTTTCAATGATCCATATAAACATATCTTTCCAATTTGGAATGATGCAAATAATGACTGCAAAGAACTTGGAAAGACAAGAATTGGGTGCCCAAGTTTGAGTTTGTGGATTTTCTGTTTCCCACTCATTTATCCCCACACACACACAAACATTATGTTACGATACAAGTTCCTTAGCAAGTTGCTGTGGAATCACGTACTTCATGTAACAAACTTCTGACATAATTCTGAATGGGTATTTGACCATTTTTTGTTTTCTTTTTATACGGGTTTATTTGATCAACCTGTTTTTAAAGTATACTTTGGGGATGAAAGAAATTAACCTAAAACTTTGTCATATTTGTGGTGATTAAGTGTGGTTACTATGATGTTAAAAAATTCTAGCTTTTAGCTAAAAGCCTGCAGATAAAGCCTCACTAGACAAAACATGCACTCAAAATAACCATCATCACAAAAACTACCACTTCATTACCACAGTTCCATTCAGTAGTGACATTTTACTGCAAATTAGTAATGGTTCAATAAAACAATAAAAAGAGTGCTTTTACCATAATATGTTATAAAAAATAAAAACGATACCAGCCCATTTCTAGCATAGCACAAATATTTCTGCAGAGTTGAATAAAAGGCTGTGGAGAGGAAGATAAATGAAAGTTTTTCAAAAACAGCCGCGTGTGTGTGTGCGTGTGTGTGTGTGTCTACATGTGTGTGTGTCTACATGTGTGTGTTTGGGATCATTGACCTTTCCGAACATCCAACTGTATGTAAAGTCCATCAAAGCTCAAACCTGTGTCACTCACAACAGGAAAACAGTTTTCAGATTGTAGATGTAGAAAGAAATCTCTCCTTTAAAATCCGTACATTAAACCTCTTTAAAAACTACAGGTCAGAGATGACAGAAATTTTTAATTTACAGGAACCACCCAGGCTCAGACCTGGCATTGAGTGGAAGCTGCTGGGACATCAGCATCATGGTGACGTGTCTTATGGATCATAAAAATGACAGAGACGTACCTGCACAAAAACTGTGGTGAAAGATTGACTGAAAACTGCAGCTGCCCAGGCTAACATTATGTTCATTGAATCGTCTCGATTCCAATGACAGTTTTTGGAATATGCTAAAAAAGTTGAGCCTGTGCCAGGAAATCCACCAAAATAAATGACCTCTACAATTTATGGATTGATTTATGGTCAAACATGCAGCCAGAATTAAAAATAAAGAATGTCTATATCTCCAAACAGACTGGCCTAGCAACATTTATCCATCCATATCAATGGGGATGTGTGAGAGTTTCTTTAGTGTTGACCTTATCTGGATTAGAGAAAAAAATACAAAACAAACTTAAACTTATGCAACCACATCATGTTTATAAAGTTAGTTGATTTTTTATGTAGTGTACTCCTTTAACCCTTGATAAATAACTGTTCAAATGCATTATTAAAAGTTCAACGCGACATTAAGATTGGTGTGTGTACATTACCTCTGATGGAAACCCTACACTACCTCAGTGGCAATAAAACTACAGGAGGACTTACACAATGCTTGTGCCACACTTCTCACAGGTGTGGTGTTTGCTGACTCCTGCAACAGATGTGCTCTGTTTCGGTGGGTTGGGGGAAAGATTCCCCGGAAACCGCAGGGCTGCCTCTGAAGACAAACAAAGATATAAACAGACCTGCTGATAAAGACATTCTGACAACACGATTTTGCTACTTTTTTTTCTTCCCTTTCGCCACATTCAAATTTAGAAAATAAAACCTCAACAATTCCCTTGACTGATGTCAATCCCCCATAGAGTTGCAAATCCGGATGCTTCTAACCTTTCTCATCAGCCTCCAGCACTTCTTGCAGCATTTTAAAGGTGTTGGACTGACGAGGTGGCGTGCGAGACTCCTTGTTCTCCTGGATCATCTTGTACACCTCCGAGTTCCTGTCAAACCTTTGCATGGCAAAGTCAGAACTGGAACTACTGCAGAGGGAAAGCAGAAAGACATAGATCACAGTTTATTAAACACCAGAAACCAGAAGTCAAACTAGTTTCCACCCAAACATGACATAATCAACATTAACCCTTTGGGCTTATAATCCCGTATAGGATTTTCAAAATAGTGTTCACAGTGGTTTCATGCTTCTGCACAAGCAACTGAACTTTGAACTAAGATACTATTAAAATTAGGACAAAGAAATAAAATAATGTCCGTCCCTCGCACTGGTTCCACATATCAAAAGCTATAGGAACATGTGAGCGTTTGCCGTTGGCAGGAACTGGTTAGGCAGGTAAGGCCAGGTGTTTGGTGCCTTGCGCCTGTTGACAACTCGCCGCTCAGAATCACTCAGCGAAACCCGACAGGCTGTCCAACCTGTTGCCACTCAGCAAAATACTTGGAGAGTTAGCCATCAACGCACACGTGTTGCATAAAGAATCTTCCACAATTCAATGAGCTCACCCTCAAAACAGCAGGTTGCAGCTGGTCGATGTGATATCAGCAAAGGGATAATGAAGGACCTCGTTTTAAAGGCTGATTTTGGTGTTTGATTATTTTTTAGAAGCATATCAGTAACAAACTTAATTTAAAAAAAAAGGATTAGGAGTATATGTTAAAATATTTTTACATTTATTTCTTCACAAATATCCAAATTTCCTTCTCGCAAACAATTTCTATATATACATATATATATATATATATATATATATATATATATATATATATATATATATATATATATATATATATATATATATATATATATATATATATATATATATATATATAAAAAATATTTCATAGATCTGTTCTGAGAGAAAGAAAAATAAAAGTGTGGTTACAATCAGTAATTACAAAACCTGAATATTTCATAAAACTGTTATGGTTTCACCAATAAATGGACACACCACATAAAAAAAGCATAAAACAAGGTAATGCAAAATATTGACTAGATGTTTTATTAATTTTTTGTATGCTTGTTTGTCTGAATTGTATCAACTTTAGCCAGGATTCTGTACCAACATGATTTCAACAGAACACAAAAAAACCCAAACATGCTTTGGGCCTTTCCTCTGCATCAATGAGCAGAGGTCCAGATTGGAAACAGACCTCTGAAGCACGACCTCCAAGTTTTCCACATGCACAGCTCCACCCAAAGCTAAACCATTTCCCCCTTTTCCTCTCACATTATTCTAACACGCAGTCACAAAAAACAGGAACAGACAACAAACAACACACATTAACAAGCAGTCACATACACTGACAGGTGATTAAAAAGGCAGATTTAAAACATACAAATGCACCGATACTTCCTAAACACTGAGTGGAGTTGAATATTATCACATCTGCAACAAGCACTTGCATAGACTGTCTACATCTGACACAAAGCTGCAGCAGGGCAAGAGAAGTAATGATGACAATCTAGTACATAACCAAAACACAGAGTTCAAACTGCTAAATGTCTGGACCTAACTTCCTGCTGGCAGAAAGAAAACAAATCCAACTTTTGTGCTGAATTAAAATCTAAATGACAACTCAATGACTCACCTCAGAAAGAAGAAAAAGTAACAGGAAAAGCACAACTCCGCAAAAAAAAAAAAAAGCCCCCTGTAATTTCCGAGTCTGTGAAACAACTCAGAACATGGAAAAATAAAAACTAATATTATCAGAGGCTTCACTCTGAACCAGACGAGACAGAAAAACAAGATTGTGAGTGAAAGGTGTGCCCCGGGCTGAAATTCATTGGCCACGCGGCATGAAGGAGGCGTCACTGCTCCTCTGATTGGCTGCAGGGAAGCGGGGAGAGGCTTATTGTGCTGGCTGGGGGCTACAGACAGGGGGCCGATCAGGGGGAGAAGTAATTGCTCTTTTTTGGGGAATATCAAGTTCTTGGACAGAACTCACAGCTGCAGACATGACCTGTGGGTAGCCTGAGTTAACCAGCAGGGAACCAGGGCCAAAGCCAACCATCCTGCACTGTCAAAACACAGACACCAGCTTCTGCAGCAGAATGTGTGGATGAAAGGATTAGAAAAGAAACTACAAGAAACTTTTTTTTTTTTTTTACATTAACAAAATACATTCCAAACAGCAAATTGAACACTGGAAAATGAGTCAAATTACAGCGCCATCAACTCCAAGGGCGCGGCTCCGAAACTCTGCAGAGTGAAACTGTACAGAGCTTCCCAAAGGCTGAACATTTTATCAGTATTCATTACTGCAGTTCAGTCAGACGTTTCTACATGCTTGCATGCGAAAACATGGAAGCTGCTAGAATGCTCCAGGATGCTCATAATGAGAACAAAGACAGCTGCATAGCTGAAAAACAAAATCATTAAAAGAAATGATTCACATTGGAAATTAACTCCTGTTTTACACCATTTTTCACACAGGCCTTTCAGAGAAAGATTAGCTAAAAGTAGGAGAAAATCTCTCCAGGAAATATATTTTTAATCAAAGAAAGAAAGAAAAAAGTTAAACACAAAGACTTAAATTGCATTTTTAAAACCATATATATCTGAGCAAACAACATCATAATCATAAAGACTGTTATTCTAAATGGCTTTCATACCAGAATTTTCCATGCATTTTCTTGACAAACACCATGAGAGATAACAAATTATCACCATCAGTTGGCGTAAACTCTCAACCTTATGATAAAAATACAGAAGTAAGATCCTACGATTTCAGTTTTGGCCATTTATATTTTCTCATTGACTGACTATAAATACAAGGAATCAACAATTTCTCTGCTGTTCACATAAAAAGATAAAGAAATCAACAATAATTATATTTTTTATTATTTAGGTTCACTCACATGGGTATATGTGCTTGAAAAATGACACTGTTTTGTTTTTATCAAATATCAAAACATTTATTTGTCATCATTCATTTACTCTGGTGTAAAAAGTATTTTTTTCAATACATTTAAAAAATTGTGCACATTCTTTAGTTTTTTTTAACCTTCTCTAAAGTTACTATCTAGCTAAACTGAGAAACGGAGGTTTCTTCTTTATGCACATAAAATTGGTAATTAAAGTCAATTCTAATTGATTGCTTGACTTAAGATTTGTTGAAAAATTATTTTTGTTTTACCAACAATTTTCTTCAAACTGTTCAAATTTGTACTTCTAATTAAAAACAACTTTTTGAATTAAATATTTATTACACTTCAAACATTTATTCCATGCCAGGCATCTTTTTATTTAGAATCTGATTTATTTCATTTATATTTAAAATCCAATGCTTTTTCCAAAATCGTTATATCAAACTACATACGGCCTTGTTGATCCGAAAAATGACAAGGAGTTAGAGTAATTTTCAATTGTAATTATTTAAATTCTCTTAATATAAAATATAAGAACAAGCATTTGGTCACAAAATGGGGAGTAAATAAAAACTAAGTGACAATAAGAGGAGTGTTAACCTGCGCCTGGGGGACATAGGAACGTCGCGGTCAGTGGGGCTGTGAGGTGAGTAGCGTCCTGGTGGGGTTGGTGTCCTGCTGGACCCAGAAGGGTGTCTGAAGTCAGAAGGAAAAAACTCCTAGAAGAATAACAAAAAAATTAAAATAAAAAGGTGCAATGATACAAAACCAAGTAGCACAGATTAAAGACCGACACACCGACTGTGAAAACATGGAAATCTGTTTTCTCCAACATGGGTGTAAGGGCAAGATGACATCTTTCTTCTCGCAACTTATCAGCGCATTAACTCATTTCTTTTGCGATGGCTGACAAATTTGTGATTTGTCAGAAATTAGAATTGGGTGTAGATACTATACTAACAAATACTGAAGAAAGAGTGGCCTATGAGCACATAAGTGCTGTGCACTTGAGTTTCTTGTAAAGTATGAAACGTCCTGGGAAGAGCAAACTTTGTTCAAGCCAGCTGAAGAAAATTTTTTTTTTCCATCTGTTCTTGTGGAGTATGTAGAAGGGGGAACGGTTCTGTTACACTCATAAAGAAAGCAAAATCCCGATTCTATCAGCCTCTACACCTGAGATGACATCAGTTACAGCCTAAAAACACAATGATAGACAATGATAACCAAAGTACTGCATACAAAACAATAGCGGTCACACATCATCATATGTGAATGAAACACATATTACAGTTTCATCCAGCAAAAACAATACATTGTATGACTTTGTTTTTGATAGCCTGAGTTTCTATTAACAACCAACATCCATCTCTGCATCAACATTTTTAATCCAGATTTCCTTTTATAGCAAGAAACTTGCTTCATTCCATCCTCTAGTTTTAACCACTCCAAATGTCAATAACAGTGTTTGTTTTATAAATATGCTTTTAGGCACTTCAGTAGTTTTCAAATGGAGGTCAGAGATGCAGTGCTGCTGCTGGAAATATTACGAAGCTGCGTTTTACATCACCACCAATCAGGAGAGAATGTTTGATCATTATGTGAATTACGTTCTTCTACCACAAGAGGGCGCCACATACCAAGTGAATACCATCAGCTAATGAACAATGTATCTCAACAGATGCGAATACATGCGTCAGCTACTTGGATAAAAAGACACCTAACTATGAAGTTATACTTGCATTAAGAGCAATGGTGGATTTGTTCAACTTAAATTATATCAGTATAAGAAGGGTATGTTAAAATGACAAGCTACATGTGTGTACACTCTGAACCCCAGGACAAAGGCTCAGTACATCACTCAGGACACTTTTATTGTCAGGATTGTTACTACTATAAGGCCGTCTCCTTTCTAACTATGTCCACCTGTAAAGCTGACCAGCGTTAAAAGCATTTTGACTGTAACAGACCAGGTTAATCAATGCAAAACACATTCAAACTTCAGCTTTGAAATTGTTTGAGTAACAGTCCTCATAGTCCCTAAAAACTAATGAAAACATCTTGCACAATAAAGCTCAGCGAGTTTTCCTCCCTGTACAGTCACCAGCTGGCATCAGTGTTGCACAGGCTCCATCCAAGAGAGAAAATGACTCCACCCAACTTTTCAAGCAGTTCGAGACTAAAGTCAGAGCTGATTGTGGAACCCGACAGAAACACAGTGGCACGGATGAAATGGATGATTTTTGTGGTTGATGCTAGCACCCGCTTCCAATTCAGCATGTCTTTGAACAATAGCTCTGTT
The DNA here is from genome assembly GCF_019740435.1 of Gambusia affinis. NCBI lineage: Eukaryota > Metazoa > Chordata > Actinopteri > Cyprinodontiformes > Poeciliidae > Gambusia > Gambusia affinis. Next base: position 13,596,221 of record NC_057870.1, read on the forward strand.
CTCAATTGAGTCCAATTTTCCTCCTCTTTTTTCTTTCCAGAGTGGGCAGATTAGTGGTGGATGCCAGGAAGCTTTTACCAGAAACGATCATTGGGACGGCTCCCTTCGAATTTTTCCCCCCTATATAAACCCAGTAATATGACTCAGAACTCAGACAATCCGTCAGACTACAAAACTACTCATCCGATTGCTCTCCTGCTGTGAAGCAATCTAAAGTTCATATACCTGATGGACACACATGCTTTAGAGACTTTTTTGAGATAGACCAACTAAAGTCCAACATCATGTGGATATAAATCCCTCCTAATGCAAACAAGGTGGAGCTTACATAACCGTGGATCTTCAAGATCTACAGTCTAAAAATGTAATCTACAAGAGTTAAGAGAAATGCAATGAACGCAACAATAGAAAAGCTGAAGAGTGAAAAAAAACAGCCACTTTAAAAGGCACATATCTGTTCAATTACTTAACACAAACACTGAAAATTGCTTCCAACTCAATGTATTTAGGCATCTAGATGCGGTACATGAAACTTAAGCCCAACAATGTGGATAAAGAAGGCGATTTAAGTGACTTTGAACACTGAATGGTTGATGATTCCAGACAGATTGGTCTCGGTACTTCAGAGATCGCTGATCTACTGGGATTTTCTCCTCACAACTATTGTTTAGGTTCACAGAAAACAGACTGCCAAATTTCCAGTGAGCAGCAGTTGTGAGGATGAAAATGCCATGCTTATATCATAGTAGAATGGGTAGGCTGGCTTGAGATGAAAAAAGGCAACAGTGCCTTAAATCGTCAATCATAACCAAAGAATGCAGAAAACCCATCTCTGAATGCACAACATGTTGAACCTTGAAGAAGAGATTCAGTGGCAGAAGACCAAAACAGGTGCCAGCTGAACAGGTAGGCTACAATTTGCACAGGCTCACCAACATTTGACGAAAGATTGAGAAAATATTGACTGATCTGAAGGCGATTTAAGTTGCAACTTCAGTTGCAACTGACTTTAGCATAATCGGCATAAAAAACATGGATCCATCTTTGCTTCATTCACACACTGGATAATATTAATTGTATAATTCTTTAGGGGATCTTTTTTTGCATCCTTTGTGTGAATTGACACAAATTAACTCTAGTTAAACAGGCAGTGGCCTATCGGAGTACTGTTGACCTTTTTCTTTGCTTTATCGTCACTTTGTTACCCATTATCTGATGACTTCTCCAAACAAGATAACGCACCATGTCACAAAGGTCAAACCAAACATGAAAATAACTTCACATGTTCACTGTGCTCGAGTGGTGTTCACAGTTAAAAGATCTTAAGTACTATTGAGATGTGTTGGAATGGGAGTTTTGCATCACCAACATGCAGCAGAAAAATCTGCTACCACTACCAGATATGTCAATTTGGACTGAATTCATTGAATGTTTCCAACACGCTGCTAGAAATCTTAAGACGCATCTGAGATCAAAATGGGTGTTTGGGAATACAACGATGGCGGATTCTTGGCTACAAATGTACTGGCCAGATTTTATTTCTCACTTTCTGTCAGAAAAGAACTTGTTGATTGAATAAAACATTTCAATTAAAACCTTCCCTGGGCAAGGATAATTTTGGGCAATATGATGGTACCCCCTTTACAACCAAACATCAGTCTGATGATCATCAAACCTTCTACATTTGAGCTACATTTTTGTAAGGAAAAATTTTCATTGGACTTGATGAAGAAGCTTCAGAATCCATGTCAGTTTCTGTCCGAAGTTGCTCGTCCAGTAAAGCGTTCAGTAAAAATCAATAAATCACACACAATTTTGTTTTTTGCTTTTTTGTGTCTCTCCTACAATCCCGTGTTCCCATTAAGGCCCCTAAATGTTCATGACAGGAAAACAATCAAGAATTTTTGGGCATAATTTTAAAAACAGTTTGTTTTCCCCTGAGGTTTCCTTTTAGCATAATTGTAGTTTCTGGAAAGAAAAATGTATGTTTTTCCACTTACTTTGAACAAAAACTAAATGTTGCACAACCAAAGCAGGAACCTCGTCATCATTAACCATTTTGCAGAAACCATCACTAGAATATGAGCCCAGTAACAGTGGCATAGCTGACATACCCTTAAACTGTAGAATCCTCCATTACAACTACAAACATTATTGCTCCATTCAAATGTATTACTCATGGTTGATTTAAAGCTTCAATGCCTTTTCAAACTCCAACCTTGGCACTGCCTACAATGTCCCTTTGTTTTATCTAACTGCAGACTTGTGAAGGGGTGCTGGCTAAAGTAGGGAAGCCTGTTTGTTTTTCATCTTGGATAGCAACATGGCCATAGATGGGAGAGAACGCAGAGGAATATCAGCCAGTTTTCAGCGGTTCATGTGGCTGCCAAGAGGAGGAAGCGTTGATTAAAGCTGTACAGAACTGTAATCAAAAGTTCATAGTCAACAAACCCAAGATCATTAGGGCAAGTCTCTGGTATGCTACACTGGCTTCAAGTTGCACATCCAATAACACATACCACTTTTCACTTTACAACCCATGAACATTTAGAGGAATGAGAGCACTTATATTAAAAAAACACAAGTATGCTTTTATAAAATGATAAGGTCTTTTACAAACAGCATTACTAAAATTAGAGGTCTCATCAGTCACAGCTTTATTTTGACAGTCAGTTTGTAATGAGAAAAGAAGATGGTGACTTTGGGGAAAGGTGGAATCACATTTTCCAGTTCGTTCTGAATAAACAGATCTCCAAATGAGACAACCATGAATTTCTTTATATTCATGGTTATAAAGAACAGTTTTTTTTGTTTTTTTTTTTTAAATAAATGGATAGTTTTTAATTTCTATGTGTGGAGTTTGGCCAAAAAAAAAAAAAAAACTTGAAGCAACTTTTTGTTTTTCAATCTCCAAAATGTTTCCATAATTGTGGTTGGTGCTACAAAGACAGCTGCAGAAAAGATGTTCCCCCTGTCCAATATTTATTTGAATAATCCCTTTATTTCATTTATACTCTACTCACCCATGAAAAGGGAACATGTTTGAAGAAACCAAACAGTTTCTTTCAGAAAACTATTTCAAGCTGGAATCTTGCAGTCCCCCAAATCCATAACGATGCCAGTTTGTGTGTTGCAGACTACTCAAAAGTTGTATATACAAAATACAAGCACCAAACACAGAGAAAATGATAAACTGTAGTAAAAGGGTGGCTGTCTGAGGCCGATGGGAGACACTGGGGACAGTGCCAGCAGATGAGACTTCAGTCTGGCTCCAAGCAAACCACTTTGCATCATCATTACCACCCTGCAGCTTCAATTACAGGGCATTGGGTGCAGCATAGGAGTGATGCCTAGAGCAGTTTGTATTTTGGGAAGTCTAGCGCTGCTGTGAGAAGGTGCGATAACTGATGATTTTGTATTCACCACAGACATGAGTCCAGCAGGACAGCAGGTTCTGTAGTAAATTGGAGCAGTGCATGCTGTTTCCCCATCAGCCTACTTTTGGTAAAGGTCTTGAAAGAAGATTAAGACCAAATAACCTTTACTTCATCCATTGTTACTGTGAGACTTCATGTGAAAACTGAACCCAGGCAATGGTTGCCATTTTCAAGCCTGGTTGTAAGAAAAACATGAAGGCTATAAAAGGCAAATCCTCACTTCAAACAACTTTAACTTTTGAAATGTTACATCCTACCGCTGTATCTTTACAGGAGCCATAAAGTGTAGTCTCTGTTGCAAATATAAAACTACTAGAGCAGTGAAGTCTTATGTACATAATAACACTATCAGATCCATCTACCCAGAACCTGATGGCAATACCAGATACTTCTGCTGATCTAATAACCAGCAGAATGATCTGGCTGCACCCATCATCATTTCTGTTGGAGTGGAAGAATGAAGCTTAATGTATGCAAACCTTTTTTTTTTAGAAAATATCCGAAGGGCCTCGTTATAACACTAAACAAACCATGACCATTGTTGTTTGTTGGGGACAAGGTGCTAATATTAAAGGGAACCCTGATATACACGGATAGCAGGAAGAAGATAATACTGCATAACATACAGTCGCAGTAGCTTAAACCGGCAATTACCTTCCACTGAGTTAGATTAGGTAGATGCCAAAGACAGCTCAGATAAAAGCTACTTGAAACGAGTCAGCTCAACATACAGGAAAAAATAAATGCTTAAAAATATGAGATTTTCTCATGAACTATTATTTTATTTCCTATCAAAGGTATCCATCATAACCTGACTGCAGTGTCCAACTATCACAGCAATACATTCAGTTTTAAAAGCACAACAAAGTCTTTTCAATCCTCTAAATCCATCTGACTGCTGCAGATATAAAACACGTGTGTAAACTCAGAGGGCATATGAACAGTGGAAGGAAAATAATAGGATCACTTTACACTATGCATAAGACACAATATAAAGTAATACGTGTCATTTCACACCTATCTACAATTAAAATTATACAGCAACAATAATCAACCAGATACCTCCAGGAATACTTAGGTCTGAGGACAAAAACCTGATCTTTTCTCTGCTGAATCCTGCATCATCTCCAACAATATTTTTCTGCAAATATGTTGTGGCACAATAAGAAAATTAGGACTGTGAAGAGGAGGGAACTAAGGACAGCAACTTAAGGTTTTCACCGTTAGTGAGCAAATAAAGATGACGACAACGTCTTTCTAAAAGCATCATTGAAGAATTGACTGTGCAATTTGCAAATCTGCTTTAAAGATGAAGTTTTGTTTAAATAGTTTTTAGCAGTGAGTCTAATACGTTGAATTTTGTTACTCATGTATGCATCATATATGATTCTTGAATCATTGAGCAATAAAGTAAGTAATGTAGGTGGTCTGAGTCAGCCTCTACCACACATTACCATTAAAAATCTGAGGGATAAATACAAGTCTGAACGTTTATTTACACATTTCTGGTGCCATGGGAAACCGTTTCTCCAGACTTCAATGAATTTTCCCCAAACGACTTCAGTGGATATGAAGCTCATTACACATCTGTAGCTCATTATGGACAATAAATGGTCACACAAATCTCATTACTTTTATCAAAGAGAATCAAAACATGTTCACTGTAAAAAATAAAAACAAATCACAATGAAAGAAGTAAAGATGGGGGAGGAACCCATGCCTCGTAATACCCTGCAAAATAAGTAAATAAATAAATAAATAAATAAATAAATAAATCTGAATTTGGGAGAGAAAAATGTGCAAAAATAAATGCTTACAACAGGTTTGATTCAAGCATGCAGCCAGCAGTGGGTTATAAATGGAAATCTTTGTGTGGAACTCGGGATAGGGGAAAGGAATGCATAACATTTTTAAGTAAACAAACATTAAAAAGACAGATTTCAAAGTCACTAAAAACAACTAAATCCCATCTTTGAAACTATAAATTTTAGATTTGCATAGTACCAAAAGAAAAACAAATTAAACCATACACAAAAAAAACATGAGCAATTAAAACTGCTGCAGATCAGTGATTAGTACGACTGACTGTGTATTACACCTTCATAAACATGGGCAGCCTGAAACCACAACCTTCACCCAGTCTCTAAATGAACCATCTATATTTTAACCAGATGCATACGTCCTACAGTTTTATCTGAAGCTAAAGACACACTAAAAGCTTTTCTGCCATAATTTATGCACGATTCCAAGCACGTCAAGTCTGAAGTAGCCGGGAAGAGATGGCAAGGCCAGTTGGCAGAAAAATCTGTGAGAAGAAATAAAAAATAAAAAAAACTCTAAAATGTACATTGAAAATCTCAGTCACAGTTAAACAGGTTTGTATATTTTAAACCAAAACTGGATGCAGACCCATAGAGTGAGCTGATTACAGATGTGAACGCATATTTGAATGATAAAAAGACTATGCGAGACACAGGAAATGGCTTCAAAAAACAACTTTCTAGCTTATTAGAAAGACTTTAAACATGACCAATACTTATTTATTTTTATATTAGCCAAAGAGAAAAAAATAAAGAAGTGATGGCAGATCAGTCATGTTAGTTTACTTCCTTCTCATAAACTCCAATAAAGTGAATTTATCTCAGGTTTCCTCAAGTAACAAACATTTTCTACCACAGCCAATAAGGTTTTGATTGGCCACAGATAAACAAATTGCCTCATTATAGCCATCAGCTGGTATGTTAAATCATATTCTTCATGACAGTTTGGTTTTAATTGGTTTGACCAATCAGATCTGGTGTCCCACATCAGGCGTAGATGTTGAGTATGATGAATAATTTTTAGGTTTCTTGACCAGAAATCTGCAGAAATCAGTCTGTCTGCATTTACTTTAAGTCTCATAAAATCTCTAAGTATGTAAAAGGTGTGTACTGTTCACCACTGTATTTATTTATCTGCATCGAAATGTACCAAGTTATTCTGTTCAAGCTCAAATGCTTCACTAACTTTAATTAAAGACAACTATGTGTAAGTTTCAAATCCAAATCCTTGAATTTTTATGAAAATTTTCATAAATAACTTGACTAAGATACGCATCAAATTTTGTCCAGTTTAAAGTGCAAGTGTCTTCTAACTATAGCAACGATTTATGACCAACAAATGAAAACCATTGTTCTAAAATATAGGTGTGCTCTCTACTATAAAACTACAGGACATAAAGTCTGTTTCTGTTGGAATGAATACATTGAGGATTCCTTATTAATGCTGTTGCCTCGAGAGCAGCTTGTGGAATGATGAATCGCCCCTCAGCCACCTTCGTAAAAGGCACCGACTCACAAAAAGAGCCCTCTCCTTCCCACCAACAGCTCCCAATAAAATGCAAAAGGCCAGCTATTCCTCATGTGCACACCCGGAGGGCTGGAAAGCTCAGGGAACCAAACAGGGATCCAGTTTGCTCTTCCACTCCAGGGGAAAGGAAAACAGACAGGCTCATCAGTCAGTGGGGATGAGGAGAGGCATGCTGCCCATGGAGTGGCCACAATAGACCCAGGCTTAACGGCTTGCAGTCCATGTGAAAAGGCCTCACACTGGCCAGTCACAGAGCTCACTGTGCAGAGGAGAAGAAAACATCCATCCACTAAAACCACAGCCAGTAGCATTCCCTGGACACTGGCTTGGCTTACCCCCTCAACAACATGCCAAACCAAACAGGAAGAGCAGGCATAGCAGACCTGAAATAGTAGATCATTCAAAGCCATCGTTGTCAAGTAAAACATGTGCATTTGTGTACTTTGAGGCAAACGAGAAACTCCAATAAAGTGAATTTATCTCAGGTTTCCTCAAGTAACAGCAAACATTTTCTACCACAGCCAGCAAGGTTTTGATTGGCCACAGATAAACTTTTTTCTATGTCTGAATCTTTTCAAAGATTTGTTTCAAAGCAAAGACCGCACAGCTTTGCACCACCATAACTTTGAAAATGGACCAACACAGAGCCTTATGCTGCTATGCCTGCTAATATCCTCTGGACATGTACGCGACATGATTTATGGAGAGGCTGACCCCTCCATCTTTGGACAAAGTGCTTCGCGGTGACACATTTCAATCCCGAGAAAAATAAGTTGAATTTAGCAGAGAGGAAATGTTGGGTCTACAATTATCTAAAAGCGTGTGTCACCCTGATATATTTGGCCGTGCTGTGCTTGAAGGAATATTTATACAGCAACTGTTGTGTCACAGTGCACCATCAGGCGAGCCACAAAGGCAAGCCTTCCTAACCTCAAAATGGATCCTTAAAAACACAGACTGGGAGCTCAGACATAATGACCGAGTTATGGTTCATGTCTCATGAGAAGTCGTTTTGTTTTGGCCCTGTTCAGTGCAATCAAGATCTCATTGTGGCCACTACTTGATGATATAAACAAATGCTCTGAATCATGACAGTCGCCAAACTGCCTCAGATATAATCTCAGTTTACAGGAATCTAGGAAACGTTTACCTTTTGACTCAGTGATGAGCTAGCAGATATTAAAGTCGGCAAACAAAACAAGTCAAGCACATCCTGGCATGACGAGACAAAACACCACGTATGTCAAAAACCGTTAATATTGGACTGAAATTGAAACTTTTTTTCCCCCCCGCATAGACACTTCCTTTAATATTATGCAACACATCCAAATCTATGAGGTTTGTAAGGGTTTTTGTATTAAGGGTGCAGAGTTTGGTTGATTCAGGACACTTTAGCAGGTTTGATACTTCCAATACAGAAGAACATACCGTGGCTTGCAAAGGTATTTATACACTTTGAACTTCCACATTTTGATTGCAATCTTCGTTTTATATAGGAAGATTGTGTGTGACAGACAAATGCAAACTACTGCATTGAAAACCGGTTGTAGTTCTCCTCAAATTCAAATTTTTTTCATCTAAAATTGGGGTGTGCATTGTAATAAGCCCGTCTGAGTCAATGTGTATACAACATTTTTCTCCAGTCAGAACTGCAAGGCTTTTAGTGTAGTCTGAAAAAGTCTGGCACATCTAGATGCTGTGCTGCCGAGTTGAATGAACAAAAAATGCTTCATGGTTTGTGACAACAGAAAGTCAGAAGTAGCATGGCTATCTTTTTGTGGTTGCACATTGGTAAAAAGAGGAAACGTTGGAACATGAATACATTTGCAAAGCACTAGATAAAATGCAGTACTAGTTTTATGCAAGAAATCTTAAGCTTTTCAGCTATTATGCACATATTCTGTGTAATGCTGCAGGCACAGTTAAATCCAAATTAGGAACATTTCACATTAAGGACATCTTGGGAATTTCAGGAGGCTCCTTGGTGTCCATTCTGCTCCACCTCGACCCCCTCCAGTCGCCTCCCCTTTCTCTGTTCATCACACAACAACAAGCCTTGTGACACGAGGGAAAAGCAGCACCAGGCTTCCACTGCCATCACAGCCACTATTGTCAAAGGGCTTTTTCTCAAGCTATCCAACACCATGGAAAACAGGGGATCTTGTTGCGCATCCTACTCTCTCCGCTCAGGAAGCCAAGTGAAGGGTGGAAAAACCTTTTAGGGGCTTTTTCAGTGAGCTTGATCACCTGATACAGCAGGGCTCTGCACCTTTCACGCAGGACAGAAGGCCTTGTCATGGACTCACCACATCTCCACACTCATTGGGCTGCAGTGTTTCCGCCAGCCTGAGCAGCATAATGCACAATGAAGCCATGGTAGGAATCTTCCCAGCCATTTTCCCCCAAACAAGCTGCAAGAAAGAAATCTACTTGTACGGAGCTGGAGTAGGAGGTTCACCGTCACAACACGGTAGTGATCAATTATACCGCCGAGTCAGGTAAAACAAAATGTAAATGTATATTAAATTGCAATAAATAAAATACTAGGCAGCACATTAATAGATGGAATAAAGTTGGTGGAAAAAATTTACTTTAGGACAAAGGACCATAAGGATTCCGATGTAGGAAAAGCTAAAGACATACAAACATATTAAACAAAAATTCCATTAATATCAAAAACATGTCACAAGATCTTGTGTCAAAAGCAGTTTTCCTCCCAAAAAGTTTCTGATGAGCCCTTCCACCAAAACATAGCTCTTAATGTGGCCTTTAGATGGCTGACTCCCAGTTCTATCCTCCAGGATTTGCAGAAAGCCACATCAAGCTGAACCCCACTGTGGGTTTTTGAATGTGGTTTTTAATGCTAAAAAGCCCTACTCTAATATTTCAGTGGGTTACTTAAGGCTTTAGTTAGAGAAGGCACCATTTCAAGCCTGATGGCAAGTCATGCCACAATTTGCACAATTGTGCTTAAAAGGAACATGTAGCAAACCAGCTGCTGGCAAATACTTTTTCAGCAACTAAACACACCAATGTCCCCTGGCCTAGAGTCAGAATGCTGCATGGAAAATTCCTACAGTTCCCACAATGCACCACAATGTTTTTGTTAGATCATTCCTAGTGAAACAGAGACAGTTCACTGAATTCAATAAATCACTTCTCAAAAAGATGAGTTGTGCTTTTAAGTCGCTAAACTTTCAAATGTAAAGTCTCAATTTAAAAAAAAAATGAGTATCAGAATATTTAATTTAAAAAATATTTAAATAACCACTTTGGTTTCAAAAAACTCTTTTTATAAGATATAAAAAGGGAAATGAGTTTATCAAAACAACTTAATTCAATTGGTGCAACATTCATATAGCAAATTTTATCTCAAACAACAGAGCCCTTTGTCACAGTCCAAGTTATACTGACCTCAAATCACCCAGCTGAGTAAATGGCTGGCTTTTGAATCATGAGCGATAAGGAAAGATTGTGTTTAAATACTCATTTTGAACTCATTTTGACTTCAGGGCTTAAGTATAAAAGTGGTGAAAGCTGGTCTATAGAAGCTCATAATTCCCCAATAACTATTGCTTTCACTGAGAAACATTGCAGCTACTATCAGATAACTGGAAAACACAACAGAGGAGATTAATAATACTCAACTACACTGCGTTTCTTCATGTAAAAAACCCTCCGAAACTAAACTTTCCTTATAAATTGAGCAGAAAAACCTGAAGGCACCAGGTCCATGAAGTGAAATTCCACACTATTAGGAACTATTCATGATATATATAACAAACTATAATGATCACCAGACTTTTCAAATTCTGCATCATTTTCCTTCCACTTTGATGGCCAGCACTGTTGTATGCTTTGCACAAAAAGCATCTGGAAAGAATGCCTGGTAACAGTTTACTCTAGTGCAGAACAATGGTCTCATCTCTTGCTGCAAATGACGTTTTCTGCACTCCTGGCAGGTCTCACATGAGCAGGGAGCCAGTTTTTACACATGCAAAACTTCAGTCCGAAATCATTAACTTCTGTTATTATCGGACACATTTTCAAGAAAACAGAAAACACCTGAATATCCTCAAGATCCACTTGCACCCACTGGACCCAAGTTCTAGCACAGTCTCAGAAAATCATTATAGGATATATCTTTTTTTATTCAACAAGCAAGTAATCCATGCTCTCTTCATGGTCTCATGAACTGGACCTTCTTAGCCAGCTGCCTTCTAAAAAGAACGCTTGATTGTTTTTAAGTTCAAACCTCTGAGTATTTATCTAACTTTATGCCTTATCTCAAGTTATAAAAAAAATGTCTGGAATTTTTTGAGCCACCACAAAAGGTCGTGAATGTTTTCTTTTCCCCCACTGTTGTCATTTCACATGTTTTGTCATCTACTGGGACCAAATGTATGAGATCAACTATGTAAGCATAGCTGAAATAGCTAGTGATGAACTTTCCCACAACATTTTTCTCTTTAATTCAATGAAGTCTTTCCAGATGCCCTGGTCTCCCCCTCTTTTTTTGTAGGAAGAATAAATAGACACAGCATAGATTACAAGAACTCTTAGAACCCCACGTCTGTATTTCACGTCTCGTTTGCCATGCTTGGAGTACAATTTGTCTCCTTTCAGACAGTCAAAGGTTAAAGCATTGTTCTGACACAATGCCATAATTTTTTTGTTGAAATGATCTCTGAATGGCTCCAAACTGCTGCAAAGCATAATGTCAAATATTTTTAAAGGCTGACCTTTGAAGCCCATACACTCCCTGCTATAAAAATGTCAAAGCTCGCCGTTCCCTGCCTTTCCTGTCGCATGCAAGACCGTCCACAAACTCCTTTTAGGGCACCTTCTGTGGCATCGGAGACCAACAACCCAGTAGGAAAGGCAAAGAATTTAATTTTTTTATTCTTGCAAACCGGGCCATTGCAGTTAAAATAAATATGGAAAGGAGGGTGAAAAAGAAAAAAAAAAAAAAAAAAAACATGTTTCTCAGTGAACACGAGTCCAAAACTCCAACTCCATATGCGTGATAGTTTTATTTTCAAGGAGCCAGTACAGGCTGCATGTACCCAGGCAATAATTCTGGTGCTTATATTCAATATAGAAAGAGTGAAAAAACAGAGATTCAACCAAAAACCACAGCAAACTGGAAACAGTTAAGACATAATATTTATATACAGTTTATTCCTCCTAATGCTAATTAAACGCATTTTACAGTGCGAGAACATCTACACTGTTGAAGAATAGACATAAATTAGCAACTGAAATGGTGGACAAGTCATAAACGTAAATCTCAGACAAGTAAAAAAACGTCTCTGATGGCAAAATTTACAAGAAAATCCAAGAAGAGTTTGGCTGAAACCAACCTGAGAGTGTGGCCTGGACAGACGGTTGTTTTTATCCTCTGGTGACCATGAGCGCAGCTGCACACTGTAAAATATGGACAAAAATAAGTCAATGATGCATAATAATTCCTAAATCAGCCAGCATACAGCATCTTGTGACTTTACAAACCCACATTAAACTTTTTCCTCATTTCGCCACATATATATACTTCAGCGTAACACAACCAACATAAAGTAGAGTAAGTGGAGAGAAGAGTACTGTAGACATGACTTTGGTGGCAGCATCATGCCGTGGGGATGCTTTCCTTCAGCAGAGACAAGGAAGCTGGTCAGAGTTCATGGTAAAAATATATAGAGGCCGTAAAAGACTTTGAAACTGGGACGGAGGGTAACTTTCCTGGACACTGAGTTACAGCACAACAGTTTATATCACAGCAAATTGATGTCTTTGAATGTTCTAGTCAAAGTCCATATCTCAATTTGGCAGAGTATTTTGCAAAAGTGATGTTTGCAAATCCAAAGTAAAAGAAATGGAAAAATAAAAACCTGCCTCCAGATGCACAAAGCTGTAAAGAGAGATAGCTTTGTCTTTCTTGCATCTTTTACTGCAGCAAAAGGTTGTTTTTCAGGATACTGACTGGTGCATGGTGAAAAAAAATGGATGTCAGATTTTTTTGTGCAAGATCTTGAAAACCCTTCTAATTTCACTTCATCTTGACAAAATGAGATGTGTTTTTCTATTTAAGAGATAAAAAAGGAACAGTGAACAAGACATTTTCATGTTTTTTTTTTGTTTTGTTTGTCCTGCAGTAGCTTTTGGGAATTTAAGACCATATTATGCCCCAGAAAATGTCCTAGCCATCATGCCTTTGTCTGATTTCACATCCTTACAAAGCAAGAACAATTTAAATCTACTCATGATCTACAGTAGTTCAGCAGCAGATTATTACTTATTATTTTAAAACTGATGACAAAACACTGTTGCGCTGAAGCATTTATGAGTCCAGACAAAAGCAACAAACTGTTTCCAATAAAAATTGTCCAGGGGAGCGAGCAACTGCACCACACAACCAGAAACTATGGTGAACATTCCCCATTCTGCCTTTTGTTGAACTCAATGCAAAAGAAGGAATGTGATATCCTGTGCATATCTTTTGTTACTACAGTACAACCCCATGGCTCCACCTTCTGTGTGTCACTCGCATACCTATTGACTTGCCTGTTGTGGAGTCAAGAGAGCACTTGGTGGTGTCTTTTGTCTAAATACAGCCCTGTTTCTGCTCTGAATACCTGGGCTTCTGAAAGACGCTCAACTCTGTTCATGGTCTTTTTAGGACAGGTTGACGTTCTTTTTATATCCGTTTGTTCACTTATTGCACATACTCTTTTCTGAGCAACATTAGCAGGAGTGTGGAGTTTCTGAAATGTTATACGCTGCTTTATCTGTAACAATAAAAGGATTCCTAAACTAGTTGTTTGTCCCCACCTTCTTGGTTCAGGGTTTCCTCCAGTGTATTAAAAGCATGGCAGTCCTCCAAAGTTTACTTTCCCCACTGCCAGGCTAGCTACACCAGCAACAGTGATGGCAACATACAGTAGGTTTATAGTTGACGCAGCGGAGAGGGTGCTAGGCTGAGGGGTGCTGGGCATCACTCGCACCGTTTGCGTCCTGTGTTCGCATACACAGCTCAGAACTAAAAACCTGGTAATTTTACTCTTCAAAATTTAGTTACTCGGCAGAGACGGCTCACACCACCTCTCACTCAAACTGGTCTATTTGGAAGAGGCTCTTGCAGAGCAGATTTGCCTGCACCAGCATTAATATGATCCCTCCATGAAGGTGCTCAGCAGAATGATGCATTGTATGTGCATTTATATTTCACACATGGTCGCTCAATACGTGTTCTGTCAAGCACTTGGCTCCATGTCTACACCTGCAACTTGATGAAGTTAATGTAGATGAACCACACCATCAGTAAATAACAGACTGATGCTTTTTTTAATCAAAGTATTTATTCGCTTGGATAAATAACTAATCATAACCAGCAAGCCACAGACATTACTAAGAATACTAAACATCTTAATACAAGAAATATATGAATGTTATACCCAAGAATATTTAGTTTATGCATACCTATAATGGACAATAAATATTGGTAATATTTTTTTTAATAGTTGTGGCTGGCCCAAGGTAATATGGGGCCTGAGGCAGGATATAATTCAGGGACTCTCTCTTCCTACTGAGAACATTATCATGACTAACAGTGTTTCAATACAGATTTGGTGGGATCTGAGAGAGAAGGACACGTTTAATAGGCCAAGATTAAAAACAACCAGTGATAATTGGTTCATTTTTGCTGAGCTGTATTTGTGAACAAAAGGAGCTCAAAACAACTTTAGAAAATGTTAACACAAAAACATCACCTACCACCTACCACCAAGCTTGGCAAGTTTTCTGGTGGAAACTATGTGGCTATACCTTTGAGGAACAAAATCTATTTGAATCTGCATGCTTGAAAACTGTGTACACTGATATTTACAGTATTACATAACAATAGCTACCTCTTGTTGATGGTAGGTGTCAGTCTTTCCCCTCTTCTGTCAGGGCTGACAGGAGAATATGATGAATAGGGTCCTGGGGACTGTGACGAAGGACTGGAGATTTTATACTCACTGTAGTTCTGGTTCTCGTCTCGGCTCACTATGACTACCTCCTGCACAAAGAAAAAGTAAAGGAAAGAAAAATGACATAATTTTCTGTCTCTTTAATGTAACTTGATTGGACCCATGCCACACAAAAACATGCAATGTAACCGTAACAAGTTAAGAAAACTGCAAAACGTGGATTGGAATCTCACTGATAAGAATGATCAATGATTAAATCTCTATTGTGTGTTTCACTGTTTTCCTCTTGAGGACAGTAAAGCACAACATGCAATAAACGGGTGTGCAATGTATCCATGAGCATAAGTGAAGCAAAAACTGCTGTAGTTATAATAAGGTATATATTAATATGTACTCGATAGCTTTCCATGGCATTGAAAGCATGGTACACTTGAGGGCTTACAAACTACACCTGATGTTTGCCTTCAAGACATCAGACCAAATAAAACATGAAAAGTCCCTCAGAGCTCCAGCACTGACCTGGAAGTGTCCAGTGAGCTGTTCAGGGGTGCTGATGCCGTTGGTCTGTGTAGAGCTGGGAGTCTTGGGTCTTAAAAAGAAGAAAACCACAGAATTCATATGGATTTTAAAGTCAATACCTTACAACCCAGAGTTTCATTTCGCAGCTGTGCACCTGGGTTGAGGTCTGATACAATTACAGCTGAATTAAAAGGAATGTAAGGCAGACAGAAACTTAAGGCAAGATAAATATTCTGAGTATGCAAATCTGGTCTAAATGGAATTATGAAGATGCTGATGTATTCCTGATTATGCTGAAAAGGGGGAAAGTAACCATTTTCAAAAGAACACCCAAGTATTTGTGAAATATTTATTTTGCACATACAGTACAGACCAAAGGTTTGGACACACCTTCTAATTGAGTTCGATTAGAAGGTGTGTCCAAACCTTTGGTCTGTACTGTATTTTAATCCAATGTGCATCTCAATTTTTTGGACTTCACTTCTACTCTAAACATGAGCATTATAGGCCCTGAAACAAACATGAAAATGACAGTCAGCTGAAGGGCCGTAAATAGTCAGCTTCTTGGTTGATCCAATGTGGGGAGGCACACAGCAAGGCTGGGATGCTTGTGGTAAATTGCCATGAAGGAATCCTTCTAGTGGCCTTATGTCCACACACTGCATTCAGAGGAGAGATTGTAGGAATTTGACTGCTAATGCACCATCTGTTTGCCATTTCTCACTGATGACCTGCTGTAGGTAAGAAAAACTAGATTTGAAGACTTCCACAGCTGCAAATGCCCCCAACTACATGGTTATTTACTGGAATCAAGGGAAATTCAAGAATTAAAAAAAAGAAAAAAAAGAGAGACAAAGAACAATTGGGCATTAATTAAATCCATATGAGGGATCCAAGGCAAAACCCACTGCTAATCAACAAGAACAAGGACACGTCTGCAGAAAAAAAAAAAACACGTTGAGGAAAATATTCAATGGACTGTTGACATAAACGTGGAACTTTTTGGAAGGTGTGTGCCTCATTAAATCTGTCTTAAATTAACAGCATTTGAGAAATAAACAGTCTACCAGTAAAAAAATGGTGGCTGTGTGATGACCTTTGGCTGAGCTGCACACTCAAGCATACTTGCCTGTTGTCCTCTTAAAGAAAAAGAAAAAAAGACTAAAGACTTAAACCTTCTTGTTCTTGATATAAAACAAATCTACAAAGACAAGAAGAGTAGGCCATAATTACCCCCAAAAATAGTTTAAAGTTTTCCAGTGAGTTGGCAGAGTAGGTGCAGAAGTGACCAGAGTTTTCTCATGTCGATCATAAAGTAATCCATCTCCAAATGTGTTTGTGGGTATTTCTGGTCAGCAGGCTACTAAGCTTTTCTTTTGCTTACACAGAAGACAAATTCAAATGTTTGGAAATATTTCTGGTTTGTGAAACTTCATGGCGTTTGAACATGACAAAACATCGTTTGTCATGCATCATTATTATAGATGGCAAGATAAGAGAGTCATGACGGTAAGCAGTTCTGTCTGAGCCGGCAGCCTGACTACTTAACTCGCTGACATCAGGGGTGATGGAGTCCTGGTAATAAAGTGTCATTCTTAATAAACCCATGTGAGAACTGTTGCATCATTTATCAAACTACAACCTCTGAAAACTATCACCTACTCAACCCCACATGAAATTATTTAGAAGTCGAGACTTACAAGGTGAGAAGAAGGTTATATAGATTTTCTGAGTTGGATGTTACTTTCCATTAGATATTCCAAATAAGCTTTTTCCATCAGTACAAAAACAGACAAAACTTGATTATATAATTCCAGCTTCCTATAGAAGCTTCCTATAGAAGCTGGAATTATAATTATAAACTTTAGATGAACTAATAGTTTGTCAAGTAGTTCACAAACTACTTCTCATCGGAAACCATGAAATAAAGAAAACTGAGCCCAAGAAATTAAAAAGTAATTGGTACAAATCTAACTTAAATTCACACCATGGAGTCTGAATATAATTCAAATGGCCGATTGGTTTGAGCAACCAAAGTAAAGAAGGCTGTGAGGTGAGTTTTAGGTGCTGAAAACCCACTGAGGGTTTGTGTGATCAACAACAGGGCGGAGGCTGCACAGTGGCATTGTACCGGGCAGCCAAGGAGTAATGGTGCTTTTGGCTCGACTGTAGATATGAGGTCAGGAGGGAAAAATTCACCCTCATGGACGTAGGACATCCGAGAAGGAAATCTGTGGAAACGTGTGCAAGTGTGTCTCAGTGGATGTTTTCATGCCATAAGAGAACAAGACAAACAGATCAACCCCGACCACTGCAGAATTTAGGGAGGATGTCTAATCAAAATGCCAGCCGACGGAAGCACGGGCTCATAGGAAAAGTTTTCAGTAGCATTCAAACAGGGTTTCTGCAAATCTTACAACAAGGCCTATTAGGAGGGAACAGGGAAAGGAACAGAGTGGCTCTCATACATCCTGGCATTTCCCCTGATTACAATCACTTGTTTTGTTTGTACAGTGTTTGCTTGATGGAGGTGAAAACAGCACAAAGATTGTTGCTTTGGAACAAACAAACCATTTGGGATGTAGAAGATATTTGTGATGATCAAGCATGTCCAAAGCTCTATATTTGTTTTGTTTATATATCCAACATATAAATATCTGCAGAACTAAGTCCACAGTTACTGTAAAAGCAGATCAGTGTTTTTTTGTACCTCTCCACCAAAAGCTGCAGATGGGTCTTTGAGTTCTTGATTTTGTTCTGGGCCTCCACATTCAGCATGTCAGCTGTGTTTTCACCGTTGATTTCCAGGATGATATCACCAGCATGCAGGTCTGCTTTCTCTGCCTTGCTGCCTCCATTGACCTGTTAAGAAAAATAAGGTCCAGTTATTGCCCCACGTCCTAAATATAACCTCCAATTGAAGTCAGTGGGCAAGCCACACAATGAGTGATAAATAGGAAAAATGTGCAGAGGAAATGACGGGCTCGTTAAATTCTTTACACAGAAAAACATGCGCATAAGACTGCCTGTACTGTGCTGATAAACAGTAGAAGTACTTGTGACACTCTTGTGAAGAAATCCTTATTGTGACACTTCTTCATAACTCGACAGGCTCTGACCTCTGCTACAAGCGTCAACACACATCAAACTCAGTACTCCACCACCACAAATGGATTTTCAGATTAACGAGCCAAAACATTGCATCAGCTACTCCCCTTTTACAGTGACTGGGAAGGATATTCATCCATTTGTTTTAACCTTTTGCCACTTTGTTAGGTACCAACAGGGCTGCCTCATCCATCACAAATTCATAATTCTAGCAATATCCCTGAATGCAATAGTATAGAATAGAAATATCCTTTATTGTCCCACCGAGAGGGGAATTCAATATGCACGTTGCTACTGCGTGGACTGTAAAGCCCTAATTATAAATGCAAACAAAAACAATGATGCACAGGATTTTATATACAATCCGCCTTAGAGTTATGAGCAATTTAGCTTTGCTTAATTGATTATGTAAGATCCGAATAAATACATTGAAGTTTGTGGTTCCAATATGGGGTAGCAATACTTTTGTAAGGCACTGTAAAATCTGCAAACATGCATAGGAAAAAATATGGCAATAATGCTGTATCTTTAGACATAAGGATGATATTTGTGTTTTACTGACAAGTTAAAAACAGGCAAAGGAGTAAAGAAAAGTTTAAACATGAGTAAAAAGCAGGAATCAGGAAAATTGGAGCAATGAAAATGAGTCCAAACAGAAGGCCACTCAGCCTCCAGTTCACCATTCAGCTTAGAGAAGTATGAGGCCAGAGGTGCAATGTCAGTAGGCCCACTTGGAGGCAAACAGGAGTTGCTGTGGTGACCCACAACAGTGCATGTCTTCTCTGATCAGAGCAAGCTTGATTTCACAAACACAAAGATCAGCTAGAGCTTCTTCTACAAAGTTTAGACTCCAAGACAAACAGAGGTAAGCCATCTTTCAGGTCAACAGAATAAAGAAGTCAGGCATGTCAACACTGAGCCGTTGCCAAAATCTTAAACTTCTCCAACCATGTCGCTACAAAACCAATCCTGTTAAAAAGCCTCAGTATTTCTGACAACCCAATTTTCTTTTGGCATTTGCCATTAAGTACTACTGAAGAAGGGTGTTGCTGCAAAAGGGAAAAAAAATAAACTGTTGTGAAGGACCAGGATGTGCAGCGAGCAGGTCAGGGTTATGCAGAAGTCAGTCTGAGCAAGGCTTCCGGATTGTGTTTATTTCACTCCGCATGATTACTGCTTCTGATTTTCATGTTGCACCTTTTGTCTGAACTGGAACATATCTTGAGTAAAAAACATGAAAATGGTTCATGTAAGGTGCAATGGATGCACTTATTGATGCACAAGGGGTGAACAGAATCTGATCCCCAAACATTGCCCTGTTCAGACCAGGCATCCTTCACCTCCCACCTCAACTGTAATCAGTGGCTTCCTTCCAATACAGCCCACATCCACTTTATTCCAACAAATCCAGTAGTCAAGGAAATGGGCATGACACAGCAACAGACATAAACAAAGACAAGAAAAGAGTTGAAATGAGGAAGTTTGCTTTCTATGACATACCATTACGACGTATTTTGTGAGAAAACAGAGGATACAGCCTTTTACCTAAGATAAGTTTGAGTAAGATGAATAAGTACCTTTGATACGGTAATGGCCTTCTTGAAGTCCCTTCCTCCATATATTCTGAAGCCCCATGGAGAGGGGCCGATCAAGTTCAGTGTTAGTGCCATTGAATGATCAGATGAACACAGGCTCAAGTCCAACCCTGACAAAAAAAGAAAACAAGGAGACTATAAACATGACAGTAGATGCAAGTGATGTGCCAAACCGCAGCTTATGTACAGCTCAACGCTTTCATCAGCCACACATTTCTTTCAGCCAGACTTAGCGTTAGATAAAATTGTGAAGACAGTCAACATTTCAATAAGTTTCCTTTCGTCTTCACGGTGACTGGCTTAAGTCCCCCTGACATGAATTGTGCAACCACATCAAATAGGAATGGGAAGAATCTCAAACCAAAGGCATATGACTAAAATTGCTCAAGAGCCTGCAGAGCCAAAGACTCATTAAATCTAACTGCTTCTTCTAGACAACGAAAATAAATAAACTAAATCCTCCAGACAGAGTGAACAAGAAGCGAAACATTTTATCAGGGCTCACTGCACCCATTTACACATAATGTGTGTTTATCCAATATACAGCAGTGTATAAGGATCTGGCATGTTTGACATATGGTAGTGCTTTAAGACATGAAACAACCACATTACAGAAACAAAAGTAATTTGTTTAACAATTTCAAAGGTCAGGATTTGCATGATTATTTACAGATTTTGTAATATTCTATTTGTCTATTTCTAAATCTATTGCTTACGGTAATGTTAGAAATTCTAGCGTTTAAAGGGAATACACCATATTTTAAGTCACAAAACCTAAAAATGTAGCATTTATTTCCCTTAGTATTCAAGTCTGCATACTGTATCCTCCAAAGTTCTTTGACGAAGCTTGAAATAAAATACTATTTGGTTAAATTTAAACCACATAGGTTATTTTTTTTCTTAAATTAATACTGAATTTGCATTGTGTCTAAATTTTTCATGTGGCTAAATAAACTTGCTAACAATTAGTCACAGAGGCTGAAAAATAATCCAGAGATTTTTCCAAGCTAGTATTTGGTAAACGAAGGAGAAACCAAGACCCCAAAGTGTGCCAAGTACCAACTTCAGCCCAACATAGTATAGGTACACAAACCTACAGTTTAATTATTCTCTTCCGTTTCAATTTATCCAAATCGCACAAATCATAAAAAAAATTACCTTTATTTTTGTTAAAGGGTCAGCACTACTGTGCTTTGTGAAGTGTCTAGAAATTTTTGTGAAATTGAATCATAATCTGATTCAATTTATAAAGCAGAAATAAGACAAAATAAAAACAGATGGTAAAAAAAAAAGGTTTTTTCAGATGCTGAGTTTTAAATACTGAAAACCGATTTGAACAAAAAAAAGCCCGTTGAAATGCTGATTGGTGAACTGGAAAGAATCATTTTTGGCAGTCATGCTCCCTGTGAGCATCAGAAATCTTTCAACTGGTTGTACAGAACAGGACAATATTAGCAAAATGTTAGGCTTGGTTGTTTCATGGAAATACTTTTTTTACCCCCCATTTATTCCCATGTTCTCTGATCTGACGACATTATAAAGATGATGTCAGCAAGGTACAAAAGGGTAAAGAGATAAGAAACTACTGCATTGATATCCTTTACAGGAAGTCTAAGCGTTTGATGGCTAAGGGGTAAAGGACACATTCCTTACAAGTTGTTAGTTTATGCAAATCAAGCCTTGTTGACACACATTTATATGAAATTGAGATTTTTTTTGTCCCAAATGAGCTCAAACTGCTGCTCTTTGACTTAGCTATAACTTGTCAGCTTAGGGATCAGTTATCAACTAGCACATAATATGGTCGTAAAGTCATTCTCAAACTATTGTGCTTAAAGATATGTCAATTTTATGCTAATTTTATGCTCCTGAAAGTAAATGACCTTAAAAGCAATCAAATTCCCGCCAATTATTTTATGATGCCAAAACAGATCGATAGGAGATCCGAGTCACTGATGGCGTTTCTTCCCTCTCCACATTATAAATCAACAGATGTCACATGCTTACATAAACTGTAAACCTAAGATTTCAAAAATAATTAAAGTTTTATAACGGCAAAATAGTGGAAATGAACTGGGAAATGTGACCAGCACGTCTTCCCAATGCTATTAGCATCCAGAGCTAATATGAAGACTAAAACTGATACAAGTCAACTTATAGCAGAAAGTAAACATAAAATACGGAGATTAGAAAAACATTGCAGGCTTGAGTAGATCTAGGATAGCAGTCACACTCCTCCTCTCCCGCCCCCCACGCCCAGTTCATTGTCTGCACATTCCACAAGTGTTTAGGACAAACGGTGCATACCTAGTTTCTCATTAAAACTCTGGGCCAATTAACAGGGTTACTGGGCTCACCATCATTAGGGTCTCTTCATTACTGTGGCCTGCAAAAATAGGCACAGTAGCGCTAATGACAGGGAGCAACCGCCCCAAACTTTCCCAGCCTCAGGGGGAGTCTTTTAGCTGTAGGAGTGTCTGCAGCCGTTCCTATAAAGTGACCAGAACCACCCCAGCACCCTGCCAATTTTCTGAGTCCTTACTGCTGGCATCACACAAATAAAAGAGGGTGACAGCTGTGGTTGGGCTCAGAGGCTGGAGAAGAGGCTAGAGAAAAATCCAGCAGCAGTAAGAATCAGTAATCAAGTTATGTATGATGTACAACTGGTGAGATTACAAAGTGAAAGCTGTTTGAGAAAGCTTTCCTTTCCCACAGTCGCTGTCTAGCAGTTGCCAGAACACAAAAAATGTTTTGCTCACTTCTTGTTGCCACAAAAAGTAGTAAATGATTCATTCACATAATTAATGTGGAGCATTAATTAATTAGATAACTTTGTCTGGTTCTGCATCGGCTGTAAAGCAGGACACCCTCCTGATGAGAAATAGCTTTAAACTGTAGAAAATCACTTCTGATGACAGACAGGTTTATGACTACAGAGAATCTGCTTACCAACAAATTACATGACATTTGACACATGAGACTCACATACTGAAACGAGTTTGGATCACATTCTTCAATATTGTATTGCTCAAAAAAAAAAAAAACATGATTTTTAGCAAAGAGATTAGTTGGGACATCCTACACCCTAATAGTCTACTACAGTATGTTATTTCATCCAAAAATACCAATGAGTCCAAGTTTGAGGTTTTGACTAGGCCCCTGTTTTACATTTCAGAGTTTTAAGTGAGTCTATGGTAGATTTACTGGTACATTTTGGATCATTGTCATGTTCCCTCTGACACAGAGCAGGTTTCATGGAGGATTCAATGGTGATGAGCTGATCAAGTCCTGCTGCAGCAAAGCATCTAAAATCATGACACCACCACCTCCATGCATCATTGCCGAGGAGGTGGTCTCCACGTGTGTACAATCTCACCTCAACAGAATCTGAAGTCAGATTCCCTGTTTGTTCACCTAATCCTGGCCAATAAAGCTGATTCTCATTCTGTAGAAAATATAATTAAGTTTCAGGATAGGAACTGACATTTTTTACAAGCAAGATTAAAAAAATGAATACAGCTTTATTTTATTCGTCCTTTTTCAGTCTGTTAATTTTCACAGGGAGACTCTTCTTCTTTGGGTATAGTTCAAGCATGTCATGTTCATATGCAACATGTTAAAGACTCTTTGGCACTTCACATGTCTGAGAGCTTTTCCCTACAGGCACAAAAAGAAATACGATATGACAAGACAGCATTGCATTCAACTCAATACTCACCACTATGATATGCAGAAAATCTTGACAATTCAGGCAAAAAAAAAAAAAAAGAAAACTTTTGTGTCCCACATTTAATAAAATAATTTGTAACAGATTTTATAATGTGAAGCAATGTGTACTTTGAAATGGAGAAAATTAAAATCTCCATAGACCGAAGCACATCGACAGTTTTCTGTAGATATCTTTTTTTTGTAACAAAAGGTACATGCAACCATTACCACACAGACGTATAATATCTAGCAGGCAATCATCAACATTTAACCTCTGTACTTATGGGTTATTCAAGCTGAATAATTGATGCCTGTGCACACACGTCTGAAACTGTGCATGTAGCTGACAGGAGTGAGGTAAAATGACTCGCCTTTGATGAGTCAGTAACTTTGTTTAGCATGGCACCAAATCAGCATGGCAACCATTCCTTATGTTTACAGGTAAATTTCTGTGGAAAGAATGAGCTTAAGCAGAGAATTAATGCAAAAAGTCAGACTGTTAATATAATAGTAAACGTCACGGGAAACAATTAGAATCATTGCATTTAACAATGCCAACTTGCTAGATTAGCACCTCATTTTTAAACAGGAATGAAATTTGGAAAAATAAGTTGCTTCCAAATGCGCCTCAACAGGAACTTTTGTACTCTGATAAAATGTTAATTAGATCAGTAAAACTCCTGGCCACCTGACCACCATTTCTTTTGCTTAACTAAAACCTTCCTCGCCTGTCCTTAAAGGGATGTGTTAGGATTTTACTAGATAGGCTCTATAGCAAACGTTTTGGGAAATTAACAGCTTACCTGCAGTGAGGAGCTCAATTTTCTTCCTTAATTAGCCTAAATCCACATTCATTGGTCCTTTTGCCTGAGCCAACAGTCGTCCCATGGGAGGAGGAGACCAAAGCGTCTTATAACAAATCCAGAATCAAACATGTTGGTGGTTTATGCAAGCACTATTTTTATGCCATAGAGTTTTTATGTTTAAATTGGCAAGTTCATGATTATTTACATTTTCACCTTTTATGTCAGACAGTTTCTGACTGGAGCATGTTTACATGTTCAGTTCTCTGGATCACTGGTTGTGCAAAACCTCCCACATTCAGTTGATCCATAAGCAACCATCAACCTCTGAGTAAATAACTGCACAACTAATGTTCAAAGGTTTTCAAAATAGCATTCACATAAATAAGACATTATGGAGTTTGTTGTTGTTGTAAGACAGTAGAAATCTGGTTTAATCCAACTACTAGCTAGCTGTTATCTTCATCTTCTACTTACTTTCACTCTGGGATTTTGAAATTATTTAATTGACCAACTAATCTGGATTTATACAAAACAAAATACCAAGAGAGTCATCCACAGCAGGTAGGACATTAACCAGTCACACATCAAGCTAAAGAGATTGTACATTATAGCAGATGTATGAGATTTTTTTCTTATAAAAATAAAAATCTTATTTTTGTTAGTGGTAAAGTTTAGTGCCAATATCAAGCTCTGGATCAGATGCTCACGTTAGCATCTTGTAAAAGTTATTGTCACAATGCTTGTAAACGGGTATCTTGCATGATGAAAGTAACTAATATAAAAAGGGAAGCAACATTTCATAGCAATTTAAAGGAAGACATCAACTAGCCAGTAGCTTCAGCCTCCAGAACCAGTGAATTTGGACTTATACCAAATGAAGATACCTAAGATGTTATTGACTACATACTTTTAGCTAAGCCTAAAAAATAATCTCGACCTACCCCTTTAAAGCTTGGATGAAAATATTCTTAACTGGCTTCCCAAAACTGAAATCGCATCAGATGAACAGAGGAGACAAATGTAACTTAGAGCTCTTTTGTGGAGTAACATGTAGATGAACCACTGTAGCTTCAGGGGGAATATTCCCAACATGAATCACAGACACTTGTTTAGGCTCTCTCTCTGTTTGCCTTTCACAAAGTGTGAACCTTCCACAACCCACTTTAGCAATGACATCACTTGCAAACTCTAACTTGGGTGTTGTGCACCACACCGACAACTCAACCAACTATACCTGAACTCACACCCTGTGAACAAAAAGGAGAGGAATGCAGCAGCAAAGCCTCTCCCTGGGCAGAGAAGAGGGGGAAAAAAAACTTCCCGTATATTCGCCAAATCACACCCATTTGGTCAGATATAGCTGCAGTCCCCAAGGAGATGAGAAAACGTCAAACAACAACAAGGTTTGTGATGTCAAAAAGGGGTGTATGTTCATTATCCTTTGTGTTTAATGTCGCCATATTTAATTGCTT
Organism: Gambusia affinis; assembly: GCF_019740435.1. Classification (NCBI taxonomy): domain Eukaryota; kingdom Metazoa; phylum Chordata; class Actinopteri; order Cyprinodontiformes; family Poeciliidae; genus Gambusia; species Gambusia affinis. The sequence continues at coordinate 13,622,181 of NC_057870.1, forward strand.
ATGTGTCAGCACATTAATAATAAGCTGAAACATACCTGCAATTTTTGTGGGTTACTCCCTTTTCGAGGGAGAAGGTTTCAAGGGTGGAGGCTCATCTGTGGCAGTCTGGTCTATAAAAGCATTTCATGAAGCACCGCAACAGTGGACTGGCGTGAGACTTTGTAGCAGTACTTGATAAAGACAAAAAGATGATTTTTGCTCAAAACTCCTTGCATCGCATTTGAAGATCTTGATACCACTGTTCTTGCTAACGAAATCAGACAACAGACTTGACTGTTTCATAACTGGAGCAGCTCACCACATCCTCAACACGCACTGTTGCCTTTTTAGTAAGAAGAACTTTGTTCATTTCACTGCACCCTCAAAATACACAGCTGCAACTTTATGTTTCCAGATTCATTGCCAATGTTCGCTGAGCTTTCCTTTTTCATTTTTTGTGCCAAGTTTGACTCTGAAACTTTGCACAAAACTTGAAATGAAAGCAAGAGTCAAAACCCACCTGCTGAAACTAAAACACAGACTTCCTGCTGACAAGAAACATGCAGACCTTACTTTTGCTGCATAAGTGTCACGGAACACAGCACAAGAAAATGCTCATCTAAAAACGTCTTCAAATATTTACTTCGCTTTAGGGGACCACAGCTGAAAAACAAAAAGACATCTTTTCATCAACTTCTACTTGTTTTCTTGAAAAGCCTCCGTTTGTTTCTACCCAAAATTATAGTGCGACTGCCTTTGGTTTTGGATGAACTTGACCAGTTTTCATCCAGCAAGCGTAGCACCAAATTGTCAGAAAAACCAACACAAAGAGCAAGAGGAGGGTAGGTAAAACATGGAGATTAAAGACTGCCAGACACAATGGAAAACGTATTCAATTTGCAATCACAGGAGTATTGAGAACAAGGCTGAATTACTGTGACTGTTCGGGGCTGTGCTCTGAAACCCCTCAAGTAGTTTTCCATCTGCTGAGCTCGCAGTCAGGTCCAGTTATTTCTAAAGACCTTCTGTGAAGTGCAGCAGGAGAGGAGCATGCCTATCCAGACATTTAACAAAAAAACAGGGAAGAAATGCAGCATTGAAAGGCTGACTTTTCAAATATGAAGCATGAAAGCACATCATTACTGTTCAACAGGCAACTTTAAAGGTTAGGAGGGTAACAGAAACAGCTGCTGGACTGATGTAATGTGTCTGAGATCTTCAGAGGCTTGCACCTGGTTCAGTTCCATCAGGAATCAAACTGAATACCTAATGAAAAAAACCTTCTCAACAGAAACAGGAAAGGCATCAACACATGTCAGTTTCTTAAAATCTCACCACTGACGACCTTTCTTTTCTTTTTTTTTTTTTTACAAGTTCAATTGTGGACTTTTAAAGTTTTAAAACATCTGGCCACATCATATTTGCATGACCTTTGAGAGCACTTTGCTCAATCAGCTGTTTTCCTTTTGATGCCATGCTTAGTGCAACATGAAAGCATCAATTTAATGTTAAAATTTACCTGCCCTTTGACCCGAGTATGCACAATACCTTAAGTAATTATGAGTAGTCTAATGAAACTTGCTCATGGGTGGCCAGGCATTATGTCAGACTAAACACAATGATAAATGGTCAGACAGGACAGAGTTGGGAGCTACCATATGTCAGCACAAGAGATCAAGAGTATGGTGACAAAAGTGAGTGGAGGAGTGAACATTTTGGGTAAAGCCTCTTGAGTTCAAGATCATATGCTGAGGCTATTAGAGACATTTCAAGGACTATGAGACTTTTCAAGGTAAATGTTTAGCTCGTTAGAGGAAGATGCACTAAAAATGACAGACTTCAAAAGACTATCCTCATATACCCATCAAAGAATGTGAATAGTTTTTATAAAGTGATTTTTATTTCAAAATATTGTTGTTGAGAACTTAGTTTTATTTTTTGTTTTAATTCTATTGTTTGTTTAACCACATTGTATAGCTCTTTTCTCAACCTTCAATGTTTTAAATCAGATGTTGAAATAATTTTGTAAAATTAAAAGAAATTTTGTGTGTCATTTATTACTTCATTACAAATGATCGTCTCACTTATTGTGAAGCCACAGTTGTGAATTCTAACTTTTATAAGCCCCGAAGGCTTCAAACCGACTATAAATCTTAGTATCCTGCTTATCATTAAATTAAACCCACGCTACTTGTTATACAAAGCTGTACGCTGTAATGGAACTCCCACAAGTGAGCTGTGTCAAACAAAATATATGTAGATGGGAATAGCGGAGCTACTTACCAGGTTAAGTGCGGTGCAATTAAATCTGTCTTCTCCTCCACCTGCGAAATGTTATTTCTGAACTACAAAAAAAACCTTCTCCAGCCAGGAGTCAGCACGGTTGCTGCAGTCTGGCGGACACTGTCACCAAAATAGTTTTTTTTTTTTTTTTTTTTTTTTTTTAAAGAGAATAAGGGCAGCTTTTAAAACACCGGAAAGCCGCTGCTGCTTCTCAGCCAGTCGTGTGGAAGGTTTAGAAGGCACGCGAGAATGCCAGCTGTGGGCGCGCGCTCTGTGGTATAACCAGGATAAGCTCGCGATGCCATGTGCCGTTACCAAAAATAAAAAAATAAAAAAGGTTGACACGAGCTGAAAGTAAGGGGGGCGTGTCTTACCGCAGAGCAGAGCGGGGAGCAGCAGATAATTGAGCTATTGATCCAAAACCAACTGCACTTTGTGTCCATGCGCCTCCTACTGACACAAAGTGGGACGTGCAACAGGAGACAGGTTAAAGTTTAAGCAGCTCCATGAGGGACATTAGAAAGCTGAGTTTAAAATGTGAAATAAGAAGATTTGAAACACCAAGACGCTCCCATGTTGGTGATTTAAAGGTCATTGCAAATAAAAGCACTGATGACACTTTGATCAAAGGTCCCTTAATGTTGATTCATGTTTGGGTTGTGTGATCACTCCACATCCAAACCTATTCAAACCTGTGACCTTAAATTGCACAATATTGTTGTAATGTTCCTATAATCTACATGAACCATGTTATGTAATCTTAGAGAGAATCACAGAGGAAAACTAAAAATCCCACAGCTGAATGATTTTTCATAAAACAACAGCATTATCTTGAAAAGTATTTCATCAACTAAGTATGCTTCATGCTTTTCTGAGTAAATGTGTTGCTTCATGAACTTCTGATGCAATTTTATTTTGATTTAAATCAAAATTTTTATTGTCCAAGAATAAAGAATAAGAACTTCCACTGATCTTCTGTCTATAATAAATGATCAATATTACTGAAACATACAACAAAATGAATAACTGAACACCAGTCGCTTTTTATCACTGTGATATTTAATCAACTTTAATATAAATTGCGTACCATAGATATGCAATACACTGTTCTTTTAAAGCAAATATATATATTATCCTTTCAGTTTTACAAACTGTTACAATCTGTACAATCATCTCATGTGGCTAGTAAATGAAAATCATTTTTTACAGTGAAACTTTCACTTAAAGATGAATCTATTTCTTAAGATAAAGTCTTATTAACTTATCAAGTTACACTTGAACCAAAAACAGATGATTTTCTTGAATACTGCTTTCAAATGACAATGTAAAAACATCAAAGAAAAATATCATAAAAGCAGCTGTTGCAAACATATATCAGACAGTGAGCTGGGAATGTTTCATGGACATTTGAACAGACGCATGTCGTCCTCAGCTACTTTTGGCACATCACATACAGCATTAAATTTAGCACTTCTAAGGATAATTTAACCATCAGAGTATTCTTGATCCAACCTTTTAAACACAGCTACAGCTGTAGCATACATGAAAATTTATTTGAAAGCAGAGAATATGATGGAGGTCTTTACTTTTCACTATCAGACAGGAAACAACAGCCTAGCACTTTGCTGTAATCAAATAAACTAGTGCATGAATCACACCATAGACTTGGTGTGATTTATTCACGGGCGGTAAACAGATGACGGTATGTCAAAGCCCTTACTGTCCTAAAGTTGATTGTGATGTTTCTTCAAAAACTGCTGCAGTTATTTCAGACATCTGAAAGAAAATCTGGGGGAAAATATGTGACAGAAATATTAATAACTCAGAAGAATGCTACAAAACTCTCTATCTTTGCTTTTGCATCCCAGTTGTGGTTTGTGTAGGCACTGTGGTGACAAAAGGCTGAGTGCAGCAGTGTGCTGTTTAAGGACCTCGGAGGGAGTAGTGCTGCTCAGTGGGAAGGAATGCAAATCTTCTGCAGCTGCAAAAAAATTGTGGAATAAGGAAGCTAAAATGTTCGTTTTGTGCATAAGAATCAGTCACATCAGTGTTGCTCTAAAGTGTATTAAAAAAAAACGCTCCTGAAATCACTGTGCAACACACTCTCGCATTCAATATGTGCTCACACATGCAGGACAGTGAGGAGAGAAACCACACGGTGTCCCTCCCTTCTCTTCTGGAAAACAGAGTGCACATGCAAACTCCACAAAACATTAGCAGTAAATGGGACAAGGAAATGTTCATTAGCTATGCTCATCAGTCCCACTGAATATTGGCAAGCAGCGAGTGAGGAAGTCAGACTGGTGTCACGTAATTCCCAGGAAAAGTCCCAAAAGTATGAGTCCGTTCTGACGTACCTGCAGACAGCACAGCGCATACACAAGGTCACAACACAGAATCAAAGAAGGATTGTTGATACATTAGAAATTTGTAACAAAGAAACATGTAATGTCTTGTTATGTCCAGGAGAGGGGGCTCTCACATAAAAGCACTTCACTTTTGTTGTTTAATGTTCTGTCATTTGTGTTTTAAAGTTACTTCTTGCAAATTGACACTGGTAAAAAATGTGAAATGTAAATATAGCAATGATTCTGCAGACAAGTGCTTACTGACTAGTAAATAATGTTGCCATAAGGATGCATGAACACGGACATCCCTGCTCTTCTAAAGATAGCTCTCCACTGTCTGTAGGTAATGGTTCATCTAGATGATATATATCTGAGTTCATTAAAAATTCTTATAATATTTTTCAGGAAAAAAAAATATTACCAAGAAAGAAATGTTAAGTCAAGAAAGATAATTGCTCTCCTGTTTTTAGTCAGACTATTCACTAACTCTGCTTCTATATCTTTAATAAGCTGGAGTATTTCGGATGAAGTTTATCTTGTCTACAATATATAAAATGTCTTTTTTTGGTAATAAAATTTCTCTTTTTAGCATTTCCACATATGAATGAATGTACAAATCTTATATTGTGCTTCAAAAGGCTGTGTTCAGGGTAGAATAAACGAGTTCAGCTATGATTCATATTCTAGATTATAAACTGGAACTGATCAAATGCCGTCTGGAATCATAAAACAGCCCTTGAATTCAGTCCTAAATCAGAACCTTTGATCAAATAGCAACTTCATCATCATTAGGCTCCATAGAAGAAAATTGTCATATTATAGAGCTTAATCCATTCAGCACTAATTGAACATGTCAACCAGGCAATCAAAACTATTACAGGTATAAGAGACAATTAAATAATAACCCCCTGGCTGCCCTGGGTAAAGAGCCAGATGACACATTTGAAGATGAGGATCCACAGAGATATGTTATGTAACATGCAATTTCAGTGCTCTGGAAATGTTCTCTAGATTCCCGCAGCATTGCGTAAACTCATGATTTTATGACACAAAATGTACAGCAGCTTAGTCAGCAACTGTGACTTTTTTTATTTTTTAAGCAAGGTGTGAAATAAGTACAACTTGTTGAAGATTAGACTATTTAGTGCACAATTTATAAAAATGTGTACAAGGAAAAGTTTCCGCAATCTTTATTCTGGAATTTAGCCTTTTAAAACACAGAGCAAAAGAATCTAAGAGGTTCTCAATGTAACAAATGTTTCACATTATAGAACTCGGACAGTAGGTGGCGCTATTTGAGATCCTTTTCTTCATTTGGTCTGAGCTATGTACATTATATCCTACATATTTTCAAAGACAAGTGTGCCTGGGTCCTCATGGGTTAGTTAGCTCGCAGTCAGACTTGCCTCATTTAAAGTGATGATGAAAACAGAAAGTCCGTTACCTACAAACCAGCCGTCATCACATTTTTCCATCACTTGCACAATGTCCCCTTCTCTGAGCTCCAGCTCATCTGCATTCTGGGGTTTGTAGTTGTAAACAGCTTTATACCTACAGTTCAAAACACAGACAAATTAATGCAAATGGTTTCACATAATCCATCTGTTCTACAGCAAAGCTAAAAAAAAAATAAAAAAAACAGACGTACGGTTGACGTTGCCCCACTACTGAACCAGGATTGCTCTGTGAGTTGACATGTGCATTCAAGGGAGCGTACAGGCCTGGTTTTGCACCCTGGAGGGCAGAACAATTTTCACATCAGTTAAAGTGACATCATAAATATTGCTGTATCGACACAAACAAGGAAAACACAGGTGTGGGCATGCTGTGATGTTTGAGGGCGGTGGTGAGAGCAGACCTGTGAGGGACCAGTGTATCTGGGACTGCTCACTGAAGGAGCTGCCGCTCTGTGCATGGACGCTGAAGACTGAGAAGAAGGTGAAACTGCTCTAAATGTGGAGTGTGCTGCAATCAGGTTGCTGTTCTGGTTGGTGGGAGAAGCCGCACTGGGGGTGCCGTGGGGAAGTCGATGGTGTGACAGTGTCTGGTTGGGGGAGCGTGACTGTGAGCCGCCATACGGGACAGGAGACGATGGCTTCAAAGGGGAGTGCTCAAGTGTGGGGCTGAGGGAAGGCGGCGTGAAAGGAATCAGTGGTGACCGCGGGGACGGGGAGTGGAGTGGACGCCCCGGACTCTGCGGTCCAGGAGACATGGGCCCCGCTGAGAAGTCATCCGTGGAGTATTTGGTGCGGGGCATCTTGTTGACCTGGACGTAAGTGGCCGGGAAGATGCCGCTACGGTTCGTTCCAGAGATCCTGCCCTCCAACCACTTATCGTCAACTTGCCTGGTTATGCAGATCACTTCGCCCTGCCGGGGAAAAGAAACAAAATTAGGAAATGTTGCTTCATGTGTAATGTTTTGGTCATTCTGAGATGCAGAACTTAAAGTGTTGTTTTCTGCTTAATGAGTTCTCTGCTGTAAACCCGTCCAAACAAACGAGGATACGCTGCTTTTTAAAAATTGTTTTGCACTGAGATTTTATCTTTAACAAAGCAAAATAACATAAGTTTATTTAGTAAAATCTAAAAGTACATAGGAGAAAAAAATCAATTAAAATTAAGTGACTTAATGCCAAAAAAGGTCAAATAATACAATAAAAATAAATAGGCAGTTAAAATATGAGTAAAAGTATTATTAATATTTTTGAAGCATGTAGAGTTCCTCATTATTGTGTTTTTTGGTTTTGGTATTTATGTACTGTGTTTACTTTGATTGAATTTACATTGGCATTCTGTCCTGGGAGAACTGGCAACTGGATTAAATATTTTCCCTTGTAAGCAACTTGTCTCACTCTAGAATTGACTTAAAATTATTTGACAATTTCTTGATTAACTTTCCCAAATTTATTGGCAGCAACAACTGCTTCTACAAAAACAAACCATTACTCTTCACAACTTGATCATGTATTTTACATATTTGATCAAATACAGGCACATATTTTTTATGGAATTTCCAGCAGAATATTTGATCTGCTATCAAACACAGAATTTTATTTTTAAAAACCTATTTACTTCATTTCCCATCAAATCTACTCAATATTTACTGCAATATTTTCACTGTAAGCCCCACAGGCCTTTATGCTCAAATTTCATCTCAGTATTTTCTCCTCTGTGAGTACAGTTTACTGTATAAGGCAGAAAGAACAACTTATTCTGTTATTAAGATACGTTTTGATGGGATTGTAAGATTCAAGAATGCTTTTAAGAATAATTTCAAGAACACTGAAATATCTTATGAGCATAAAAAAGGAGCTTGTCTGGGAGTCATTTAGCTCAAGTCCAAATTGCTTCTGGGTCCAGTTCAATCACAACAAGTAGTTACGATCCCCCCCCACTTTGTCATGGATTAAACAAACACCTGACTAGATAATGAGTTTGAGCAGAGCTGATGGGTGGATCGTATTGCAAAGTCAGATTAGCTGATTATTCTTTTTTTGGGATACAAAGCTAACAAAAAACTCTTCCAAAGTCTTTAAAAAGTGTTTTATATATATATATATATATATATATATATATATATATATAAATTCCAAATATTTGTTCAAATATTTGAACAGCAAAACTGTCAGTCTGCTTAGTCCTACTTTAAAGTCTTTTGTTTTGACTTTTTTTTCTACAGTAATGAAAATTGTCAAGGTGAACCACTCACTTTACGAAAGGAAAGCTCAACAGGAAGGTCAGCATTGAAGTTATATAGAGCTAGAGCTTCTCCATACTCCAACACCTGGAGAGTAGGAGACTTGATTGGTGTCGGCTTCTCTGTGGGAGGTAGAATCTGAAATAAAAGACAGAGTTAAATATAAAATTTACAATTACATTACTTTACAAAAGCATTCATATATCCCTTAAAGGTTTGTTCATATTTTGTTAAACTTCAGAGTGCCTCATTGGTATTTTTTGTGATGGATCAATACAATAGAATGTGTATTCGTAAAGTTGAGGGAATAATATGCAGAGTTTTATTTATTTATGTGCTTTAAATATTGTAATCTGAAAGATTTGGCATGCATATGTGTTCAGCCCCTTTACCCAGAAACTGCTACATAGATTCCAAGGTAATAAATTACCTTTAGGATTGGTGTAATCCAAAAAGTTTCCACCAACCCACCAGTTGGTTTGCAGTAAGTCCAGTAAGATTAAAATACTGGACCATAATTTAATCTTATGGCCCAGTCAAAGACCAGACCTCAATCCAGATGTGAATTTGTGGCAAAAATTGAAAAATAACACGCCTCCAGTCAGATTAAGCTTCCGCTATATTACCAGTAAGAAAGGCTACACCTTTCAGCCTCAAGATGTGTAAAACTAGCGATGTGGTCAGAAGGACTTTGATTTACCTGTAGCAAAAGGCTGTGGACACAAGAAAACTTCCTTCACGTCACATAAATTACATGTGCAACACCCTTTGAGTTTATCAGAGAAGTAAAAGACAGTAGGCAGAAATTCACCTCCACATAAGAAGTTGGGAAAATGCCAGCTCTCCCATGATGCTCCCCTTCAAACCAATTGGCATCTACCTGCCTGTGGATGTAAACAATGTCGCCTTTCTGCAGTGTGAGCTCCCTGAGCACAGCACAACACAAGAAGAAGGTCATTTTATGAAAAGCAACACAAAAGGTTGAACAGTAATTACAAATTGGTATTGTGACAATTATTTAGACTGCAAATTTCACCCTAAGCTTACATGTAAAATTTAAGAGATCACATTGAAAGGAGAAGTTTACTCTGATTTATCTAGGTACATATTTTACCTGGGTGACTGAGCCTGGAAATCAAACTTGACTCTTGCAGCTTTCATCTGCAAATGCAAAAAGAAATCCGTTAAAAGACTTGCATTTACCACATTAGCATTTAAAATTTTGCAATGGCTTTGACAATTCAGACTTTTTAGATCAACAGAGAATAATAAAAACACACCTTTTTCTCCTCTTTTTTTGATGTAGGCTCCATACTTTCATTTGCAGTGGAGAGACGTCCTACTGGGAAACACAAACCGGCATAAAGGTATCAGAGAATATGAATGCTGGTTTGTTAGGCTTGCTTATTTTTAAATGCTCTGCTATTTTAAGGCCACTGCAGCTTTAATAAAGGCTAAAGTTCAAAAGGATACTTGAACTTCCCAGGAAAAAAATAAATCCTTGATAATGCTAATCTTTAATCAGGTCTTCTGAGTTTCACTTCCTATTTTTGTGAGCTTCCTCCCCACCCATTAACAGCTGTTTCTAAAGGGAAAAACAAAAAAAAATGCTGAGACTTTCCACAACCTCACTATCGTCTTCTCATGGAAGCGATGGTAAGAACAGAACAGAACATGAGTAACAAAGTAAAACCATGAGACCATTAGGATATATTAGATTACTTGAAGCTTTCATCAAATTTACTGGATGAATGGTCGGTTTCTAAATATGTCAATAAGAGGCCAGTCATTCAACAAGAGGGAAAAGCCCGACAACTTGTTAACAATGCATTATTGTTCTTGAAATCCACCTCTTTTCTCATGTATGTCTCTGAGGAAAAATAGGTTTGAATACATGTTTTTATTTATTTATTTTTTTTTACCATGTGCAGGAACAGAAGTTGATGGTAAGAAACCAGAGCGCTGGATGGGTTGCTTAGATGCTACCAGGTTGCTGGAAAGGAGAAGAAAGTCTGAGTCTTTACTGATAAATCTTAACAAACAGTAACAACTAAAAACAGAAACATAATTATTCTCTATGAATGGGACAGATAACATCAATGAGCTTTATAAGAGTTAAAATATGAAAACCAAAATAATTTTCTGCCACACCATTCCTTCCAACAAGAGTTCACAGAAACTCTTGTTGCCCTTTCCCCACATGTTGCTTTCCACTGATGGTCAGCTGGCTGAAAGAAGATTACTACGCTTTTCTCTCAGTTTCAAATAAGAAAAATGTGTTCTTTGAAAGTTTTTCTGGTATCAACAAACACAAAGTCCATCCATCCATTTTCTGTTCACCCTTGTCCCTAATGGGATCGGGAGGGTTGCTGGTGCCAATCCCCAGCTCAAACACAAAGTCATGTAAACTAAAGGTTCACAGCATTGTGAACAAGAAATGTAGTGCATTGTTTTTCCAAACTTACGATGAACAATCGTTTGAAATAATCACGACTTATTAGTGGTTACTGACCTAAATAACCACTAATATAATTTCTACATAAACAAACAGCTCTAAGTCGATCTACCAAACCCTTTTATTAGTCTGTTATTTAAATGTATAAATACTCCATGCATTATGATTTTGCCTATTTCCATTTTGTGTTTGGGTCTTTCTCCACAAAAAATCAAGACAACTTCAGAATTTAGTGGGTATCTGTTCTATGTTTCTGCTTAAGTGTTTGTGTCAAAATCTGAATAACAGTGAGTAAATGTTTAAGATCACAAAACGATCTTAGAACCAGTAGGAATAACTGTTTTGTTTCATTTTAAATAAATACAATTAGATAATTATACACATTTGTCTTTTAATTCTTTATTATATACGTGCTTTGATGGCATAATAAGAGTATTTTTACTAAAGGATTGTCATAGAAATGACCAATAATTTAAATAAGCTTTGAAAATTCTGACACTGAGAACTGTCAAAGATTGAGTCAGAATCATTTGGATCAAATACTTCCCTGTGCTGCTCATCTGTCTGCAGCTGGATGTAATACCGTAAATAAGGGGGGAAAAAAACATACTAAAAACATTTAGAGAGCCATAATCGGACCTGAAGTTGAAAAAGATGCATAAAGACAATTACAAAGCTGGCCTTCTAACACTTGAAGAACCTTCACAGGATTAAAGGACTAATGTCCCAACAAGATCTTGAGAAACTCATCCATGCGTTTATCCTTATTAAATTGATTTCTGCAACAGAGTTTTCCCAGCTCTGCCTAAAAAGTCAGTCAAGACAGCTGAAGCTGATCTAGAATGCTGCTGCTGGCATTCTGACTAAAACCAGAAAAATGGAGCACATCACCCCAGTTCTAAAGTCCCTACACTGGCCCCTTGTAGCTCAGAGAATAGACTCGTAACAAACTTTCAATTTTCTTGTTGCTGAAAATGTGCTATACATATAAAATTGCCTTGCAGTTCTAATGATAGCCATGATCATAATAATGACTCAGTGTATTTCTGGGATAGGAAATGACTTATAACCTCAAAAATGTCCACCTTGCTTGACTCTTTTTCTCTTTTTAACTCATTTGCTTTGTTTGAGGCACTGCATCATTGTGTTGTGTTTGCAGCTGGGCACCAATAGCTGAGAAAAATCCAAGACGCTGTATGTTTTACATTTACACATCCAAAGAAAAATCCCTTGAGGACTGGAAGAAGTCCACAGTGCATGAGCTCAATTTAGCAAACAACAGCCAAGAATCCAGGAATGCGTCGCACGCAAGGTAGGAAATGTGGAATGTTGTCCTGTTCTGTCAAAGAACCGACAGAATACTGAAATGAAGCCTGGCTAACATGACAGCTTTACAACACTTACTTGGAAAGCATAAATATTTATCTAGCAGATGCCCAGCTAGTTGTTACCGTGTTGTTCTCTAGAGATGCAGTTCTGGGATTCCTGAAACAGCAGGAGGACTTCAGGAAGGCAATGACGTAATATCTAAGATTAGGAGGAGGGGAGTTACGTACAGAGGCAAACATTTATTTTCTACGAGATGTTCCTATCTTATGCCTAAATGATTTAATCCAAATAATGTCAAGGATAGGCAGGTTTATTTATGTTGTACCTTTATTGCACAAGGCAATCCAAGGTGGTTTAGAGAACTTTAGCATAATTTTAAAATGTATTCTTTAACAGAGAGCCAGAGGAATGATTTGAGATATGATCCATGTTCCTGTTGTTGATGAGGACGCTACAGGGACCAGAAAAGACAATCTTGCAATAACGTAAACTCCTGAAAATAAAGACATGCACCAGCTTTTCTGTGTCCTGTTTCAACAGAAGTATCTTTATTTTATTCTGTGAAAGTCTTCCAAATGCTCATTTATATGGTTGTAGAAAATAATAATAACAACAGCTCATGAAGTGACTCGAAGATATGAAGTTGTGTGTTGTCAGATGCTTGAGTATTATCTATTCTGCATTAGGGAGTTTGTATAGAGGCTCAATAAAAGAGGTCAAACACTAACCCTGTAAGGAGCCGCACAATTCATTTCCTTACCCAGCTTTATAATTTCCACATGACACAAAGTGTTCCTTGTTTGCCAGATAAGATCCGAACCAGCTTAGTACAGTACCCGACAATCCCACTCATTCTTCTGGCCTGTTAAGATTAACTCTTTTAAATGCACCACTTAGAATAAGTAACACCAAGGCAGAAGGTCTAGATCCATCACTTTCAATATGTATGTCATTCAAAACTTTTACCAATGCAGTCCTAGTGGTGTAGTGTAATCCAAGGCCTGACCAGAAAACAACAAAAATAATTTCACTTCTCAAACTACTCCTTATCAAGCTTCTACTCAGTTTCTCAAGCTGCCTTATTTCATAAAAATGTTGTTTCGTTTTCCACTAACTGGTGAGAGGAATGCATTATTGTAACATCAACATGGACAAAACGGGACACATTTGTTACCCTTTATGTGCTTCAACCCCTTAATGCAAAGCATTGTTGGTGGTTAATGTCTATGAATCGTTTACGATGCGAAGAAAATTTGTAATAAATCAGGTGATGCCACTTTGTAAAAGTCAGAATATGTGTCTCTGACTTTAATATAGTATTTTAAGGAGACTTTTAAAGTTGCACATTAGTCAAATCTAAGTTTGTTTACATATCTCATGAGAGAATGAAACTACAGCATATCACATCTATACAACAGAACATAAGCATCTAAACTCACACAAACATACCAAAAAACTTTTAAAGCTGCCACCGAACAAACTCAGATGTGACATTTCTTGTATTATTCACCTGTTTTTTTTTATCAAATGACTATATTTCTGTGCTGTCTTTGGACTAACCTGTGGTTGGTGGTGCCAGCCTTTGGAGCCAGTGGATCCCTGCCTGTGGCCTCCTGCAAGCACAGGGAACAGTGTGTGAACACGCAGTTTGTTCTCTGCAGAGGCTCTCAGCCTTCTGTATGTTCTCACAGCTCAGAGGAAATCTCACAACAACTCAGACAAAGTAGAGGTGCTGACCACTCCCAGCTGAGCGCAGGAATCCCCTGGGTCCTATCCTCCTCTGCTACAAACAACAGCCCTGCTCTCGGTTTGTCTGGGCTGTCTGTGAGTTCTCCTTTGACTCAATTGCACAAAAAGCAAAGAAAGCACTCGGCTGGGAATTTTTTCTACAAGTTGCTGTGAAACTGAAAAGAGAAAATGCCAAATAACTTGATCAAAAAGATTTACTTTGGTTTTGTCTTATTCTGAAAGGTCTTCATTTGCTTTGGAGAAGTGGCAAGCAAGTGAATCAGAAAGCAAATCAGTCTGAGTGCAGTTCAGGCAGGCAGTTCTCAGGCAGTCATCCAGATCAGAGGGAAAAAGAACGTTCATATTCACAGTTTGCAAGCAAAGGGTTCACACAGCTTTCATTGGGGGTGTGGGGAGGGAAGGTGTGCTGGGATTTTTGCTAAATCACAGAGAAGCAGGATGGGGGAGTGGTTCAAAGATATTCAGTAGGGGGGCTCAGTACCTCACCCCGGCCTCGACGCTGCTTCTTCTGAGAAAGTGTCCTCTCCAGACCCTGAATCTCCGAGTCCAGCTCAGCTTCGAACTGGCTCAGCTCAGACTGCAGACTGGCCTGAGCCCCAGCAATTATAGTGTTGGAATGCAAGAATAAAATACTACCACAGAGTCTGATATTTGTAGCTTGTAATTTCCTCTCTAAGCTTAAAAAAAAAAGTGAAATATTTTTAGCAGAAGTTAGGAAAGGCTACATGTAGTTTATGTTGTAGATGCTCACCTCAATGGAAGGGGATGCTGGTTTCTCAGGCTGTCTCTTCTGGGACAAATGAACCTAGAGAGGGTATAAAACCACACTGCAGTTGATTTTTTTTGCCTCAGATTGGAGTTGAACTTGCTCATAATAACCTACCACAATATGGTGTACCATAAGTACTTTTAACAGGAATTTATCCCTAAATAACAGCTTTGTAAAATTCTAATTAAACTAGAATAAATTATCCATAAGGCATGAACCTTATAAAGCTGTATTTAATTTAAAATTAGCATTAAAATGTTACAGTAAGAAAATTACATCCCATCATTATGCATCATGACATGATTGTGATGATCATTTGGAGTGTCTTTTGGGACAGGTTTTTAAATTTATCATGCATTTTATACCTGCCTGCATATCACTATGTTTGGTAGAATTGGCAGAGTTTATTTAAATTGGTTGTTTCTTAATTAGTTTTTAAGCAAAGAGCAGGGTTACCTTTTTTTTGTTTTATCTTCATCTAAAATCAGCTGAATCTTAGACTCTGTTTGGTGTTCCAGCAGTACAGTGATCTCAAAGACACAACTAGACTTGTTTAGAAATGTATAAATCAGGCTAGCATTAAGGTTTTTGAGAGACATCATTATGAATGCTACTAAAAATTGGTGTGTATGATCAAAAGCAGAATCCATGCAAGGGAAATTCAACCAAGTAACATATACTCCACCATTAGAGACAATAGCAGCAGTTAAATATCTTACCAGAGTCAGAAAACTATTATCTTCAGCTAAAAAACCTAGCTTACAGACATAATGAAAAGCCTCAAATGCATATATCCCAACTGTGAGTGTGTGTGAACTTTTAAAGTGTCAGAGTATTTAAAGTAAAATATACTTTACAGAAGCTGAGTGCATGTCTTACTACCCTGGTCCTTTATGTAAACTTTGGTTAGTAAAACGCTGCTTTATCTGATTTGGCACAAATTTGTGGACATCTAATAAATTCAATAAATCAACAAAATCATTTTAACCCAATAATGAAAAGGTCAAATTCCACAACGCAGACATCAAAGTAATACATTTAGAACTTGCCAGAGCATATTTTGGGCTCCAAATTACAAACCAACACATTTTGTTACATTTACTAGCTGAACAATATTTCTTTTATTCTTGCTGCCGGTTCTGTCAAACATGACTATAAAAGGCACTGAAACTGAGAACCGCAAACCACTTGTCCCATTTTTTTAAAAACCTTGGCTGAATTCATCTCTCTGAATGCCAGACATACTGTAGTCAACCCGTCTACAATGTCGCACGGAAGCAGCGCAGCACCTGATATGGTCCATGAGCTGCTTTTCTAAGCACCGTCCAGGGGATACAATATTGTTCATACAGACAAAATGAAATAAGTCCCCATGCTGCGAGCCATTATGCACCAGAAGAGGTTAACACCATAATACAGATCACAAGACCCATCAGGTCCCAGGGGGGAGTAGAAGCAAAGATTTATTTTCTTCACAAGACCTAACTTACAATGTGTTCACCAGAACACAGTGTTTCAGTGTAAAAAACAAAACAAAACAAAACAACAAAAACAACAACTTCGAAGCGCCACACCTCTACAGGGAGAGAGGGTTTACAATAAAAGAGACGGTGCAGAATAAGCAGCACTAAATTACAGCAATCTGACACTATGAGATTAGTAGATTAAAACGTTTAAAAAATGTTTACAAGACTCCACTCTGCAGAAAATCTGATAACTACCAGAGATCATGCCTTTTCTTGACTGAAGTTATCTTTAAAATCTGTTGAACTCACTAACTAAAATAACTGAGCTCATCTTGTAGGACTGAACACTGGAAAAGGGGAGTATTTACAGGTTGCATTGCATGAGAAGATGTAATCTGAGGAGTTAGACAATAATCCTTCAAGAAAAGGTGACCAATCTGCTTATGAGCTCCTCACTGGGAAAACGGCAAACAAATACAGCCATTAGAGCCAACAACAACTTTAGATCCATTTAAAGACTGGAGAATTAGATGTGGGCTTTGAGTTGGAATCAGAGCTTTAGGGAGTCTATATTTAAAAAGTGACGGCATGGGGGGTCCATACCTGGCTGTTACTCACTGAAGCGGAGCTCCTGTCAGGCTCAAAGTCGAATATGCTCTTGGGTTGAGGTTGTTGCTTTCCAGGGTCAGACAGCTTGTCTACATCTTCGCTCCTAAAACGTAACACCCCAACACAAACGCAAACACACAACTTAAACACGGCGTCATTGTAAGTGCCTGTGGCAACAAATCCAAACTCGCCTCTGCAGCACGTTTTGTCTGAAAAGGAACTGGCGCGATGTTTTGGGTTGGTAATCACAAAAGCAGTCAGCTGCCGTCTGTGTGATGTAAAAATAACTAATCACTGATGAGTTACGATCTTGGGTTCTAGGTGCTGAAAAAATGTCAACACATGAACTTTAGCACAAGCATCAATTTATTTTCAACAGGCCTGACTGACTAACAGTGTAACATTTCTTGATTCGGATGAGGAAATTTATTTTTTCTACAATTTCTTTTATTTGTAAATCCTTCACTTTTCCTTCTGTTGGTTGCAATACGTTCTGACTCAGTCACCTGTGGACCTCCACGTTACACTTGCACTTGGCTCAGCATAGTGCAATATCGTCACTTTACGGCATAAGCAATACAAATAAATTGATTTCAGAGCTCAGCATAGTTTTCATACATCGTGACCAAAGGTGAGGTGATAGACACACCTTCTTTCTGGGTAAGACCATAAAGTAAAACTGGAGGAAATTTCAAAAATAAACAGAACTTTAACCAGATCTAGGCAATGTGGTCTGAACCACAGTGGCATTCCACTTGATCAGGTTGCATGATGCATACAACAACACTTCAAGTTTGTGTTTTATCTCTAAAGATGTTTCACAGATTTGTAGCTGGGAGAAGTAAGTCAGGCGCTATCCGTGCTTTCAACAGGAGGAGAAAGATAACAAATTTAGCAGTTTTTTGTTGTCCACATCAAAGAGTACAAGTGGTTTGAATCATTTCATTTTCAATACAAAGCTCGAGTTTGGCTGCACTGAAAAAACAACACATTGTGCTTACACATCATAAGGTACACTCTGTAATTTATGATCGAAGATAGCTATGACTTCTTTTGACCAAAAATCATATCACACAGGTGCTGAACAAAAATAGCTCAAAATGCAACAAAATTATCAGGAAAAACATACAATGCATTGAGCCGAGCATCTAATCGTCACATCAGTCTCCTGCAGTGACCGATGACTGGAGATTAAGAGAAACATCTTCCTTCTGCAGCCATGAAAGAGCAACGTGCATAAAATCTATATGAAATGTTTAATTAGATCTAGCTCTGCAATCTGCACATCAAAATGACACTATATGTTACAGAATGAAAGAATTAATTTCAATTTTAAGTAAAATTCTGTGTTTCCAAAAATGTAAAGCTCACTGCAGAATAGGTGAGTTTGACCTATTTTCATTTGTTTGATTTGACTGCAGGGCACTGGCTTCTATTTTCCAACCACAGTGAAAACACCAAACATTTAAGCTGTAATGAAAATGCATAAAGATGTGAAGTGAGTGACAGCCTATCTCAGATTGTTATTTTTTGAGCTTGTCTTCTTGAATGGAGAATAATTAAAAACTATCCAGCAAACTGGAAAAAGTCTCATCAGATCCAATAAACTCACCAATCTGGCAGGGATCCATACGGCGTCAGTCTAAAGAGATTCTTGTCTTCTTCTAAGATTTTTTCTCTCTCTGCAGATGACTGGAGCCCTGTGGATTAGTGAATCATGAAAGAAGAGTCCAAAGAAAAAATGCAATGAGGATAAGCAGTACGTTGGGTCCACTCACGTTCCGGTGACCACCGCTCTGAGTCCTCTAGTTCTGGTTGAAGTAAACAAAGAGACTCATTTGAAACTTTTCGCAACTATAAAACGCAGCAGTAAAAGTCAGATATGATTTTCAGCACATCCACAGGAAAAGTAAAGCAAAAAAAAAGGTCAAACGGAAAATTCTCTCTATTTGCACAATCTTGAATCTTTGCAGTACTCTGGGTAGTAATCATTTTCATAAGCACTAATGTGTTAAATTATAAAAAATAGAACTGGTTAGAGGTACTTTGTTCAGTACTTCTAAGAAATTCAGAATGTTAAAAGTTGTCAACAATTTTTGAGGGGGGTAAATTATACCAATACTTCTTTTATAGTGTTTCATATTGCACTATAATTTGTTTTCATTTTTAGTCACTGATAAAATGAGTCAGAAAGGTGAGAGTTGTCTCAAGGCACCAGTTCATAAGATAAGACAAACATTCAAAAAATCTCTTTAAAACAACAACACCCAAATTCCTGATAAAATAGTAGTAAAAAAAAAATTGTTTTTCACGGCACATGAAAGAGATGAATGATTAACGCTTAGGAGGGGCTGAGAAAAGAGCCTGGATTACTGTCAGACCTCATGAACAGAAATGCCAGAAGACGTTTATGCTCTTTTTTTTTTTTGCATCAGTAATAAATTGTTTGCCCGATGATCTCATTAGAGGCTGACATACTGACACGGTGGGATTTATTCCATGTTTGCATTTGTTAAAAAAAAAAAGTCGAGGAAGAGTTTCTCACCCTCAGGCTTCTTGTGAATCTGTCTGAACATGCTCCTGTACCAGTCTCTGGGCTTGTTCACGCTCTGGTGCGTGCAGGGAGGAGAACAGACAAGAGAAATCAACCTGACCATGTTGTTGGATCGCGCAGGTTTTAGCGAGAAGTTCTGGTTATTTGTATTTTACCGATCTGGACGCGATGGGCATCCCCGTCTCATCCACTGGACCGATTCCTGAGTACTTAATAAGCCTCCCCTCGTTATTTGGTGCCCAGCTGTGTGGCAAAGTGGAAGAGCCCTGGACTCCATTGGGCAGTTCACCTGATACCCACAGCCATGAAAAAAAAAAATCACATTATTTTTCTGATTTATTACTGAGTGACAGGGCCCAACGAAAACATACAAAATCAGATTTTAAAGGTTCAATTGATTTTTCTGATTGGGAAATCAGAACTTCACTGTTCCAATTACAAATGGAAAGTAAAAAATGCTTTCCAGTTGTGAAAATTTGAAACTTTTTAAATTTGAAACATTATAAATTTACCTTGCGACTGTGAAGGTCCATAGTACGATCCGAAGCTCGGAGTCACTGGACCTCCTCCATTAAGCTCTGGCTCCTTGAGTAAACAGAAATATCTAAATAAGTCCTGCAGTTCATATAGAAAGCATATTTCTGGTTGTAAATGGTGACTTTGTTTAAAAATAATTTATTGATTTGAAATTGTTCTCCAAATTGAATTTAATTTAGATTAAAAGTCGAATGAAAAACAAATTAAACATGGAGATGTTTTAAGTCTTTTTTTACACAGTTGGTAAATGTGACTGGCACATGCATGCCTGTGTGTACAAAGCATGTAGTGCAGTCGTTTTCCACAGGGAGGAGCACTTGTTTACTATTACAACAGGCATCACATTAATACAGCCTGCAGGGAATGTCATACCTTCACAGCGCCAGATGTCAGTCCTGTGGAGCGAAACGGACTCAGCGGAGGAGTAGGGAGTCCAGGGGAGATGACCACCACATGCTCTGGAGACGTCAGGATGTGCTGGCTTGAAGAAATGTCAGGCTTCCCAGAAAGATAACTCTGGGAGCCATTTGGATGGCTCGCTACTTCCGCACTTTGCTGCACACAGAGGAAATTATAAAAATATGGATGAACCAAAACAATGCCTGAACTCTGCAGCATTGTGTCTTCCTGTGGACCCTGGATAAATAACGCTCTGAGGAAAGGTCATGTGAACTTGTTAGCAGTCCTGCTATTCTCCAGGGAATAACTGTCCTCTCTGAGGGAAGCCTGTGATGAAAAGATGCTCCAATTTATTTAAAGCACATGCAGTGGGAAGTGGTGTTTGACCATTTTCATCATTTTTCTCACAAGAACTGCAGAAAGGCTTCATTGAAGAATTAAAGTTGATGGGAAGGCCTAAAAGAGCATTGGAGTGTTTAATGAGCTCATTAAGTGTTCACAAGTCAGAGGGTGGAGCAAGACGTCAGGATGAGGATAAAAATGTCAACCGCGAAGTCCAGTGGTCTCCTTGGTGATTCTTGTCCTTTTCAGCCACCTCATGATTGAGAGTTTAAGCCCACCATTGAAACACTCTGTGTTTGAATCAAGTGCTTTGGTCCTTTCTGTGTGGTTGTCAGGGGACAGGGGGACATACCTGTCTCTTAGTAACAGCAAACGAAAGATATGTTGTTGTGACGCAAACAGTACTGACTTGATCAATAGCAGGGCTGTTTATCACTTTTACTACTACATGATTTAATTCAAACTTGCTTTTTCTAGTTTCCATATGTCTCAAATGTTTGTCAGACAGTGAATAATGCTATCAGGGGTTTCCTGATCTGGTCACACCATTTAAAAAAAATTCCTGTCAGTTCTAATACCTGGAGTTAGCCTACGGTCTGTGATTTTATGCTAGCTGCACTAACATTAGCCTAGCATTTTAGCTTACTGGTCCACATAAAACCATGGTAAACTGGGGAAGGCTAAGAGTTTATTGAAGGCTGTAGTTGCATGCAGATTCACTTTTATCTTTATAAACAAATGATAAAGCTTTGTGGGGTTCTGGTGACACATTCTGCGTAGTAATTGTTTTAACCAAGTGAACCCATATTGGAGCATATTATTGATGCCAACCTTGTGGAAACTCTTGATTGGGGAAAATCAGCTGATGCCAAGAAAAAAAGAAAAAAAAACAACCAACCAAAGAAAGAACAGATTCTGCAGAGTCCTTAATGCTGTTGGTGAGTGAGACACAATAACAATACTCAGTGGTGGTTTCTTAAATTGGCCACAAATGCATTTGGTGAAGGCTTCATTAGAAAGGAAGTTGCATGAGCGCCAGTTAAAAACAAACAGCTGCAATTTATTTGCTGCTTGTGGCCAAAGCAAAATTTTCTATTGGTTTTATGTCTGAGCTGAACTGGTAATCCTTTGTTTACTGCTGAGAATAGCATTATACACTTTGTTCAATCCCAAAATCTCAGATAATTTCTAATATTTTAATTGGTTGGGGTGGAGAGCAGAAGAAGGGCACCATACAGGGGAGGGCCACAAGTTACAATACTATTGTAGACTATGTAGTGAAATGTAGTGTGTTATTTTACTCCAGTTCACAGCTTCTACTTTTTTGAGCATTGATTTGAATGTAGGATTACACTGGAACATGGAAAAAAAACACATTCCCACTGACAAATAATCCTGACTCCTAACTGAGGCAGAAGATTCTGATCAGGACATTTAATAAAGAAAATGCTTTACCTGAGTCTGCATATGATCAGTTATGGTTCCTCTGTGGCAGAGATCAATATTTTGCTGTCAGCATGAAGGATCTGCAAAGACACATAGTGAATATATCAGGTTTGTTTGTGGTTGTAATTCCATATGAAACGCATCCCATGCAGTTTGTATTTATTTACTTATGTTTAGTTCATTTCTTGTGTGTGTGTGTGCGTGTGTGTGTGTGTGTGAATATTACTCTTTATTAGAGCAAGTCATATGTTTTCCTTCTGCAAATATTACTAAGTTGGGGTGAAGAAATGCATTCAAATCCCAAGTCTTATTTATTGTAAACTCTTTATGTAACTTCCGAAATTCCAGCTCAAAGCACTTGAACAAGACATAATCTTATCAAAATAGTGTGAAACCATTTAACAAAGTTTGCAAAGAAAAACAACCTTTGTGCTCTCAGCTGAAACTGAAAAATTTGCATAAGCTATAAACTGAATGACAGAGATTTGCTCACTGTCTTTTATTCAAACTATCTAATATTAATAGATGCCTCTATTAATATGGAGGAACGCTTTAAGACTTTATCTTATATATTTTTTATTCATATGTGTTTTTAAACCCAAGTAGTTAATATTCATGAGTGATTCCCACAGGCCTCTCTGTCATCAATATGCTTTTTTCTCCCAGACGGACTCGACAACTGTTCCATTATTCCATCCAAGCCGTATCCCAGTGAGGGAAACTCAACGTCACCCACATTTTCCTGCAGACCCATCCAAAACCATGAGAGTGACTCACATGCCCCCATCGTTTTTCCCAGTAATACAATTCTGTAATGAGCCTGATTTTTGACGGAGAAGGACAACTACTGAAACTTATACATCAGTTATACCTGCTGTTTCAACATCAAAGACATGGCGGATGGCGAGGAGGGTGGGGGGAGCTCTTTCCCACTCTGAATGAGGCGGGAGTCTGTAGGAACTAAATAGTCCACAATGACTTTGCAGGGATGAAAACCACAGCTTCTACACTGCTTCAAAACCCTAAAGCCCTACCGAAGAGCGGCAGCGTTTTTTGCGTTCTTATGTTGCCATCAAAACTGTGTTCCCATAATAACGGTAACTGAGATGGATAAAGTTGGAGAGTTAGTATAAGGTTTAGACTCTGCTCTCCACTGTAAGCTACAGCTTTGCAGCTTGACGTTGAAGTGGGGAGTAAGTGTTGGCCAGACTTCTACAGCCTGGAAGCTGCCTGACACAGTTTGCACTAATGTGTTTTCCATGTGGCATTTGCAGCTGACTATCAGAGTCCATAATCACTGCTGTCAAGAGAAAAGCATGAAGACTAGAAACTCTCAGTCTCGCTGTTCGGCTCACTCAATGACTGAGTCTATGTTGCAGTTGACTGACAACAGCGTCGCTCATTTGAATCATCATCTTCCAATGAATTGCGTTACATAACAGGAAGAAAACAGATTGGGACATTGTGACAATAACAACGGCGTTAATGCACAGGCATGCCAACTTATTCATCATCCATGGTGATAGTCGTTGGATTATTCAACCAACTGTGCAAACAGCAACATTACAAACAACGGCTTCAGCTTACTGCCTGTGTGTTTTTACAAGCTGCTCTCTGTTCATACCTGATCACTAGAAGAGGTCTATTGAATTTATGAACAAACGGCAGAATGAATCATTTTCAAGTTCTTTTCACGAGGAGTATGAACACATGTTTTCTCATTCAGTCTCAACACACAGGTCCAAACAGAAACTAGTGTCTTACATAAAAGTGTTCACATTCAACCATGTTATAAGACAAACTGCAGTGTGTTTCTTTTTGTGTGATAGAGTGACATACAGTAGTTTATAAATGTAAAAATTATGTAAAAGGATACATGGTTTTCATTATTTCTTCAAAATTAAGATCTCTATAGATCTTAATTTGTCATTTATAGGTCCCCTACTAACACATGTTAAACTGTAAATATGACTTCTTATGACTGTCTTTAAAAATTTATTTTTTTTGCTTGCATGAATCAAAACCTCAACCGATTTTTCAACCTCTGCTGTGAATCTCTGCAGCTCCTCCAGAGTCGCCTCCAGAGTTCAGCTTGCAGCTTGATATTGAATGATCTTTTCATGATTGATTGAATACAAAGGTGCAATTTCCATGTATTTGACTGTAAAATATTTAAAAACCTTGTTCTGTTTATTCCATTTAATAATTATGCAACATCTGTCTTGATAAAATCCCAATAAATCACAGTTCACAGAGAACCTTTGCTGCACTCAAAGAAACATTTACACCAGAAAGTAAAAAAGAGACATTTTTGCAATTTACTTAAGTTAAATTTACTTAATACTGTGCTCAATGATCAAATATCAGGTGAAATATCTCTTTCATATTTAACATAGATTATGTGCAGCACAAGTTATTTGAAGTCTAAGTTCCAGCACTTGACTCATCGCTTGTTTTTGTTTTTTTTATTCCTTTTCAAAGAAGTAGCAGATCTGTTTTATCTCACATGGTAATGTAAAAACTTGTGTCATAACAGTGGCTTTGTCTGGGTTTTCTTGGAGGCACAAAAAAGAAAATCCATCCCAGGACTGCTTCAGTCCCTCACGCATTCCCCGGCTTTGAAAGCGCCAAACACGACCCTACCTAATAAGGAAAATTCAGAGATGATATCAAGCGAGAAAAACCTGATTCAGAAGTCTGACTTCTTGAGTTTCTTTCCAAATGCTCGGAGCATTCTTACGTAATTACAGAAACTCAAGACACAGTTTCGAGCTAAAGCATGAAGACCAGCTTTTAGGACCTTGATGCAATCCTTGTGAAACGTGAACGTCATAGTTCACATATTTACAAGGCTAGACCCCCCGCTAGGTGAGAGGTCCATTATCACCCCCCGATCAGAATAAGAGGGTTAGAAAAACAGAACCATAAAAGGCCCCATGTCTTCCTTGGAGAAGGAGATGATGTTCTGTTTCAGACATGCTTTCACTCTAGCTGGATTTTATGTTTCCAGCTCATTTCATATCTGCTAAGGTTTCACATGCAG
Organism: Gambusia affinis; assembly: GCF_019740435.1. Classification (NCBI taxonomy): domain Eukaryota; kingdom Metazoa; phylum Chordata; class Actinopteri; order Cyprinodontiformes; family Poeciliidae; genus Gambusia; species Gambusia affinis. Next base: position 13,647,186 of record NC_057870.1, read on the forward strand.
CTCAGCTCAGCGCAGCCGAGAACGTGGGAAATGAGAATCAGAAGACTTTGACTTGAAGATCTCCGCATCTGTTCCCAGGAAATTTAAACAGATTGTTCGCGAACCGAACCAGATGTTTCTCTGAATCTGAAGCAAACAAAACTGCACAGAATAAATAAAATGTACTCAAGTTACTTTGGTCAGGCATAAGTTGCTTTTTTTCTTTCCCTTTTTGCTTTTTTTATTCTTTTACAATAAACTGTTATCTGAAGTTCTTGAGCCAAAGCTGAGCAACTCAGCAGCTCCAAGGTCAGTGAACTTAACCACACCCATGCAGTTCCTGTGAGCCACAATAGGAGATTATCACACACCTCTGATATTAACAGTAGCACAACAGTAGTGCAACAGGAACGCATTTTCCTAATTCCTCATAGAAAAACATACAAACAGGAATAAATCACACATCAAAGAGCTCTTATCTGAAAAGAGTATCACTGAACATGCAAAAATCAGCAAATCTTTCTCTTTTCCAGCAGAAAAGAGAAAGATTGGGCCCCAGTGAGAAGAACCAGATGGATTATCTCCTCTGTTTCACTCCCTGTGGAAGGAACTGTTGTTTTTCTACGCACCAACGCAGTTGTCAGGTTGACAGGCCCGCTTAACAAAATCAGTGGCGAGGCTGACCCCTGGGGCCGCTCTGATCAATACCAGTAAAGACATGATTTGTGGTCAGAGGCTGAATCGTCCTGTCATTAAGTCAGGGACAAAGAGCTCTAATGAAACTGACCTGCATTCATTAACACATGCTTAGTCGTCTGTAAACAGGGCGGTGAACAGAGTTAATCATTGACTTCAATGGGTGGGGGCGGTTCAAGTTGTGCTTACTTCCACGACATCATAGTCCATGTTCAGCCGAACACTGATGGCCTTGTAAAGTAACTACAGCCTTTGAACTTTTCCACGTTTTATTATGTTACAACCATGAACCTGAATGTGTTTTATCAAGATATTAAGTGACAGACTAAGACAAAGTAGATAATTGACAGGAAATAGCACGCGGTTTTCACATTTAAAAATAAAATAAAAATCTGAGAAGTGTGTTGTGCATTAAGCATTCTTTACTCCAGTACATGTGGATGAAATTAACATCACCTAATCAACGAATAGGGCATAAATTCAGCTGTTCTGTGAAGGTCACAGATGTTGTTTAGGGAACATTAGAGAGTTAGCATCATGAAGACCCGGGAACACAGCAGGGAGAAAGCTGTAGAAAAATTGAAAGCAGGTCTGGGTTAGGAAAGGTTGAACTTCACAAAGCACTAGTTATGAGATAAAAAAAAAAAAAAAAAGAATATGCTACAACCGCGAACATACCACGGTGTGGCTGTCCATTTAAACTGACAGGAGAACAGCGCTAATCAAAGAAGCAGCTGAGAGGAGCTGCAGAAATCAGCACATCAAATTAGACAATTTGTTGATGGGACAGCCGTTCATCATTCACACCACGATTGTGGCCCTCATGGCACAGTGCTACGAAAATATTGGGAACACAACATGTCAAAGGCTGGTCTCTGGTAAGAAGAAACAAAAATTTTAGTTTTCGGCAAACATTGAAAATGACGTGTGGTTGCAAGTGGTTCGAAGCGTGTTCAGGATGAGACCATTTCAAAGTCAAATTAAGAATCTGATTTTAAGTTGGTTAACTATCTCATCTCTGTCTAAGTTCGATCTGTTTTAGGGAGAAGAAAGGGCAAACCTACGCAAAATTTGTAAAGAAATACCCGTAAAGAATTGCAGCTATAATTACAGCAAAAGGTACAATTGCAACTGCATCCCACACTTTTCAGATTTATATTTATGTGCACTTTCAAAACCATTTACCACTTTCCTTCCAGGTCACAACAAAGAGGTTTTGTAGAAAGCTACAACAGACAATCGCATTTTAGACAATATTAAATTTGTGAGTATTATCTGATAAAATGTGAAAAGGTTTGATGGGTTTGTATGCTGCTGTCACTTAAAACATGCAAAAAATAAATAAAAAAAATGATAAGAAAAGCCAAATCTTATCACACTCACAAGAACATAGATTTGCTTCTCTTCAACAAGTTATATATGTGGGTCATAAAACCCATTAGCCCTGGTCCTGGAAAGTGACGAGAGTGCTAATTACAAGCACATCACTGGATAAATAAATGGACGTTTTATAGACACAATAAATGAGTCACGGTTCAGCTACGCGAGAGGTCAGAGCCGTGAGGCTGATCATACAGCCGCGCTGCCCTTTTGCAGCTCTGCAGATGTTCAGACGGAGCCCATACAAGGTCCTGCAGCTGTGAGTTTATTATATGTAGTTGTAGTTGCAGATACACAAATTCATCAGGGAGGGAAGTGTTTCACCTCCATGTATGGTGCTCCTCTGGCCGGAGCAACAGGAGGGGTCTGCGTGCTTCTTGTCAATAGAGAGGCAATGCGCTCCCAGAAGAAGCTGCAGGCTCATAAATCAGAACCTCTCCCAACAAGAGGAGCCCTTTCCAAGTAGATGCAGTCCTGTGAAAAAGTATCCCCGCCCCCACCTTACATATCATACATATTTTGTTTGCTTTTTGTTGTCAGATTTGAGAGTTTCAGGTCGTCAAACAAAAGGTTAATACCAGGCAGAGGCCAACCTGAGTGATTACAGTTTGACGAGTCAGTTATATTGAATGCATTTCTTACTGAAAAAAGTCATTTTCACCAAAACCATTCGAGGCTTTACAGCTTTGACTCTTTCACACCACTGTCAGGAATTTTACAGCAAAGATGTTTTTGTGCAGAAATGTCTTCACTCAGTCACAACGGAGAGTTATTATGGTTTATTTAAGGTAATTCCAACATTCAAACATGAGCATTGAATAGACCAATCCAATATATATATATATATATATTTTATTTATTGTCAATCAGAGGTGGACTTGTGAGTGCTTTTTTTGGATCACTGTCCTGCTATATGACACAAGTGGGCTTTAGCGTTCTCATTTTTTCTGCTACAGAGCTCTAATTGATGGCAGCATCAATTACAGTAAGTCCTTCAGGTCCTGGAGGGTGCAAATGCGTTTTCAAAGCACTGTAAACCCATTCTGATTTGGTTCTGTAAAAATAATAGAATTTGAGAGCATTCCTCAGTGAAGTCTCAAAGTCAGGGCATGAGAAAGTACGCTCACAATGCAGAAAAAAAAGTCCCAAATCCTCATGCCTGTCACTTTGCATCCTCAAAGCTTAGTGCAGTCTGTGGATATGAACCTCAGCAGCTGGACAAAATGTAATGTGACAACAAAAAAAAGAGTCACAAAGAGAGTCAGCTGTTAAATTCACCCCGACAATCTGGGGGCCATTAGGCTTAAAATCTCCAGCAGGATGGGAAAAGGAGGGAATATATTTCCGTTCTCGAAAGCTTCCCTGCTCTATCCAGTTCCACTGCGGCCACTGTAAATACCTATGATGGATGGCATATTTGCAGACAATATCCACCAATTCTTTGCATGTGCGTCCTCTCTCCTTACCTAAAGGTGCCTTTGTTTGTATACGCAGTGGCAAAAGACACCAGACACCACGGAACCTGCCTTTAATCCCTGAACAGTCAAACAGGTTACTCCGCACTCTCCAGAAACCACCAGACACATCTCTCTATTCACCCACGCAGTTACTACCTGTTGTTTTCAAATTCAGCACTTGAACTCACCGCCCCTGTTGGCGTCGACCTGTGAACTCACGCGTCTTTCTCTCCGCCTCAGCAGTGCACCAACGCCTCGACGCAGGACCCCTCTGCACTTTCTCTCACTCTCTCTGACTCCTGAAACTGGCCAGGACACACAATCTCTCTCACACTCCTAGCCCTTGTTCCGCCTGCCTCAGCGCGGAGGACTTCCCGGTTGACAGGCATCGTCATGGCAACCCACATTTCAGCACTACGTTCAAAAAGGCACCCCCCCAGCTCCTCCTGGCCTGTCAGTTTCTGCGGACGCCTCCTCCTCACATTGTTGTGATGAGGTGATATATTTGCAGGCGGGGGGGTTTAGCCGAAGGGAAAGGCAAATAGTTCATCACCTTCACCTCCCCAAACGCTGCTCCGTGACTCCCTGATGTCCTGTCCTAACTTTATCTCCCTCATGCCTCGCTCTCTTTTTGTAGACATGGCTTTGTGTGTGTGCATGTGTTCGTGTGTGTGTCTGTGTGTGGGCAATGACCAGATCCCTGCCTGGCCAAAGGCTTGATAGGAGGGAAAAGGGCCTCTTCTGTTCCTGATGCAGCTCTGGGAGTGCTTCAAGGTGATTACTCTATCCCACATAGTCAAGCACTGACAGCACAAGTCCTACAGAGTGGTTTCCCATGATCACACACGCATGCACGCACGCACACAGCTGTAATTTTGTATGCCAATGTTGAGAAAATAGCTCGGAGCCTGATAGATGTTTGCCCTGGTGAAGGCAAATTATTCAAATCAAGAGATGTGTTCTCTTCACAGATAAGTCAGTCAAATTTCAGGGTTGATCACCGATTGTCACAGCCAACAACAGCCCAAAAGGAGCACAAGTTGCTGCTTTTGCACGGAGTTCCTGTAAAATTAAAAGGCTAGGATTTCCAGTTTGCCCACGGTTCTTGCCAGCGAAGACAAAGCTCAAAATTTAACTTTTTGGCTTGCCTTGGCCCTGTCTCTGCAGCCAGCTGTGCAATACACCCTCACCCTTCATCAGCAAAGATTGTGAGCATTTGAAAAGGGAGCAGAACCTTCAACAATTAGTGGTGTCAATGTATTTACTACATGAGAATGTTGAAAACTACCACCCAGCCACAATTCTTCTTTTCTTTTAGTTACAAATGCAAAAAATTATTTCACTGTGAATTTTTAGCTGTGAACTATCCATGGTGTGTTTTACTGAAAATATTCAGATTTTGTTGAAAAACCTTCTAAGTTTTTGGTCAACCCAAATCATGAGGGGAGGGGTTTAGATTCTCATTCCACAAAAAGAAATACATGCCCTGATTTGTTTTAGTGGGGGTCAATTGGTTTCTATTTTCTTGGTCTAGAAATACCTTTATATTTGTCTATTCTAAGCAACAAGAATGAGATTTGGGTCAGTCTTCCTTGGAAAACTGTTACTGTTTTTCAAGAAAGTGCTATTAATCAGATTTCATCAATGTGTCCCTGAGTTTGTTATTGAGTTAAGGTTACTGGATCTTTGTGCTCCTTCTTGCTATGAAATAAAAATGAAAGAAAATAATGTGGCTATGAAATCATGCTTTGGTTTGTGCCTAAAATTTTGCACTTGACAAAAATCTTCCCTGAAAAATGATTAAGAAGCCATCTGCAACAACTGTCTGTGCTGTCAGGCCGAAATCCTTCGGAAAATCTACTGTAGCGTAGACATCCCCGGTTTAACGCCACCTGCTGAGCTTGAGATCACTTCATGGACTTCCAGACATTTTGGTGGTAATAAAACAGGTGATGACTATTTGGGAAGAGTACGTGATTTGAATAAAATGACCAGACGTCATCATTGGAGATCTTCGGTAATAACTTTGAGCCCCATTCTTTTTACAGCCTATACACCATCAGGCTGTCTTTTTCACTTTGCACTGAAAAAGACAGAAGTTGTTTGAGCTAAACTTGCATGAGCTCAGACTGAAGTCAGAGGCACAGAAAAAGAAAAACAAGCGCCGTATTATGTGACATCCTGCTGAGGGAATTTGTGCTTTACTCCCAAAGTGTGTTTATATTGTCAGTGGAACACAATACACCTGAAGATAACATCTTTAATGAGTAATCTATTTGTTTTGCCATCATTATGCTGCCTGGCTTTATGCTGAAACCAAAGCACTCAGCCCTTTCAATAATTTAGTGCTGTGGCTCGGCTGAGCGAAGCCTGGGGGCAGATATCCATTTACCGGGCCCGTCGCCTCATGGGGTTGTTTTTGCCAAACACTTTAGCTTGGGAACATGATGGGCATGCTGGGTAATGAAGGCTCCCAGGAGGGGAGCTCACTTCATAATGTGCGTCCTGCGTGGAGCAGACTTTCACCCCGCAGTCCTCACATGTGACAACCTGTCACTCCACAGCTAAATGAGGCAATCACGCAGGAGGACACTGGGAGATTTGGCTCGTTCACACATTCGGTTCGCAAAAACAAATACAAGAACGAGATCCTCTTTTCCAGCTCTGTTTTTTTTTTTTTTACTCTGAAAACACAACAACAACTGAGACGGGAAGGAACTCGGCGCTGAATCTGGCGCTTCATGGTGAAGGATGGATTCCTGCAGACCATCGCTGCACCGTAAAGACCAACTGCAGCTCCCATAACACACGGTGCCAGCAGCGCAGTCCTGCCGAGCCTCATTAAAAGGATAACAGCCAGATTCCAGTGAGCAAACAAACCATGACATAAACTGGTTATGTAATCAAAACCTCCATCACTTGCTGATTACGTCCCGGGGCGTTTTTGTTTTGTTTTGTTTCTTTGTTTCTTATTATTTGTATACCACCAGGTTCCCTGAGACGAGAGACAGCAAGTCTGCAGAAATCCCTGGATGACAATATCACCAAATGCAGATATGTCTACATAGAAACGTGTACAGGCAGATTTAAATCAAAATGTAAAGAAAAGATAGAAACCTGTTGCTATCATGCAAACCTTTAAACGCTGATGGTTTGTTTTTGGCAGCAGGCAGCAGTTTTGGATCATAACCATAAAAAAGAGATAAATTCCTCTGTGTTGATGCCTGTTGTTTTGTTGTTTTCCAGATTGCATGAAACTGTAACTTGGACACATTTGTAACAAGTACAACCTAAAACAGGAGGCAGTTTCCAGATAAAGATCTGGTGATAACCCGTTTCTGAACTGAAGGTGTTAATGTGGCACTATCTACCTCATGTTACACATGGTTGCTAAAAAGTTGCCCGGCCACATTGTGAGGATAACTGAGAAAACATCTCAACAACAACCCAACAGTACTACTGAACTACTTTTTCAATCAGAAATGACATCAGCGAAAAGGATTTCAAATCAGGTTTCGGTGATCAAATAAAAAGGTATGAAAATCAGAACCTCCATGTGATTTTCTATTTCCCTCCCTGTCAGCCTGAACCTGTTAGGAGTTGTACAGTACTTACAGACGAGTGCCGGCTGCACAGCGATGTCTCCACAGCTCTGCAGACGAGAGGAAGTGAATGAAAAGGAAGGAGTGAACCTCACAACCACCACTCCTCTCTCCCTTTTTTCCCCCTCCCTCTTGTTTTTTTTTTTTCTCTTTTTGAGGACAACAGGGTGGCTTTTATCTCTGCTGAATGATTCAGCCCCGGCTCTGAATGTCGTCTGAATGTTTGACTGGCTGTCCGTGGGCATGCACATATGTACATTGAACACGGGTCTGTTTATCGTGTGTGAGCTTGTACTTTAAAGCTCATCAGGGAGAAGCTGCTCAGTAATAGTTTCCATCCACAGCTGGAAATAATAGAGATTCCCATCCAGGCACAGGCTGCACTGGAGCCACCCTCCGGTGCTTCACATGCTGCTGAGAGAGGGAGTCCATTTCGATAGCCATCCCAATAAATGGGACTAAATGACACATACGTTATACGTCATCGTGAAGGGGAGCGTTCCCTGCAAAAACACAAAATCTTACCAAGAATTGCTGGTTTAGTTTCCAGTACAAATAACTCGGCACACTTAAAATAAGATAAAGTTAACTTGCAAGCAACTTTTCAACTAGAAATAGGAGCTGAATGTTAGTCAGTGACTCTTTTACATCGAAGGCAAAGTACACAAAATAATCTGCCAGTGAAACAGAACATTTTCCAATATTGTAAGTTGTATTATGGGAAAGTTATAATATGGAAATATGACTTGTTCCACTGGAAGACTATTTCATTTATAACTCATACTTTGCCATCAATGTAAAGGAATCATTGACTTAAAAGAAACTCCCACACCAAGTTACTTGCTAGTTAATTTTGTCTTATTTCAAGTTTAGTAAGATATTTGTAGCGATGTCTAGCACTGAAAACTAGTCCGAAAATAATTGGTAGGATTTTGTGTTTTTGTTGTTTTTTTTTTGCAGTGTGGAACAAATTGCTATGGCTATTTCTTTCAGGAAGACCAGCGGACTGCATCCAGATGAAGAATGTGGAGAGTGGAGTCAATCAATCAATCAATCAATCAATTAATCAATCAATCAATCAATCAATCAGTCAAATTTTATTTGTAAGGTACCTTTCAGCAACAAGTCATTTCAAAGTGCTTCACATCATTTAAGCACAAAATTACAAAGTCATTGAACACACAGTCAACAACATTACATTTTGCACATCCGATTATTGATTAATGTTTCATGATTAGGTTTCAAAAGCAACTCTAGACAGCTGGGGTTTTTAGTCGAGATTCAAAGGAACTCAGTGTTTCAGCTGTTTTGCAGTTTTCTGAAAGTTTGTTTCAGATCTGTGGTGCATAGAAGCCGAATGCTGCATCTCCACGTTTGGTTCTGGTTCTGGGGATGCAGAGCAGAACCAGAACCAGAAGACCTCAGGGGTCTGGAAGGTTGAGACAACAACAGCAGATCTTTAATGTTTTGCGGTGCTCAACTGTTCAGTGATTTATAAACCAGCAACAGTATTTTAAAGTCTAGGAACCCTTTTAACAGAAGAAGACTCCAACAGAACGAGGTCCAGTATGATGGGATATTCCCCGGGCATCGGGAGGAAGCACTGGTCCAAGAGTACTTTCCGTGTGATAGAAAATCTTAGGACATGGCTGGACTAGAGACAGCACAAACGCCACTGCTGTTTCACAAGCCACATTTTGAGAATCCTGATTCTAGAAGAAATCTGATGGTAAATTCACTTATGTTTTGTTCCTCTGCAGGTCTGTTAAACTATTCCTGACTAAGCTCTGAAATGTAGATGTTAGGAAGCCCAAATATTCATAAAATCACATGCACATCCTGTTTCAGTGCAAGTCACTACTTACCCTCTCAGTGAGAAGAACAGTTAAGTCACAAAGGAAGTGTGAGAAATGTCTTTTTAAATGTTATCAAGTGAGTTGGCTGTTTATCTGTGGAAATGTGAAGTCTCTGTTCAGTGTCTGAGTAGTTTATCTGGTAATTCCCACTCCAAGGATTCCTTCACAAGGAGATCAGAGGCAGCTCCACGCCGCAGTCCAAGATAAATATTTAACAGGTAGACTGTGTGATCAGAGACCAAAGGTCGCGCCTCTGTCCATTCCTCTGGAGCTTATCCACACGTCCAACTACTCCACTCTGAACATGACCTGTTCTGACTGGACCATTTGAATAAGTAAAAAACTCTCATGGAGAAAAAATAAAGTCAATTTTCTAGATATTACATTCTAATAAAGATGCACAAAACTTACATTAAAATCCTCGATTCTGGGGAAAAAATTACAGAATGCCTTCTCTGCAACAGGCAGCAGTTTCTAAATAAAAAAAAAAAACTAAAATTATGAAAACACAATGCATTTTGCCAAAAATATCACAACTGCCGAGTCTTGTAAGGAGATGCTCACACTGCCTCTCAGTGGCTTCAAAATGAATTGCAGGGCCCAGAGGCTTTTCCTGAGAAAACATCTCAACAACAACCCAACGGTAAGCCATGCAATGAACTACTTTTTCAATCAGAAATGACATCAGCGAAAAGGATTTCAAATCAGGTTTCGGTGATCAAATAAAAAGGTCATAGATGAATGACTGAATATAGTATGAAGCACTTTGCGGTCCTCTGGGCTTAATGAAACTCTACTTAAGTACTGGCCTTTTATCATTTTGCCATAGATAAAAACGATTCACATATACAGCACACCAGCAGCCAAGACAAACTAAAATTTTTTGTTTCTGGGAACTGATCCATCGATATGTTACCATGGTTCCTGTAGTTTCACTCAACTTTTGCCAGATTTGGGCTGGAAGGATTGGCTCTTTTCATTTGAAAATAAAACAAAAAATTAATTAACACTGTTTGTTAATGTTGACTTGAGCAATGTAGGGTTTTTTAAAAATACATGATGAAAAAAAAAATCTGTACATTTTTTATAAATTTAATAAAATTAATACATAATAATAATAATAATAATAATAATAATAATAATAATAATAATAATAATAATAATAATAATAATAATAATAATAATAATAATAATAATAATAATAAAAACCAATCAGCATCTCAGAATTTTTCATCTAGTGTAATGTCCATGTTTAGATATTATTTATAAAAAAGATTCTGGACTTTATTTTATTTTTTTTGCATCTTTGTACGTTCTCTTGAACTTGGCTGCTCTGCAGTCAAAAGGTGCAGCTCGTGATGTTTTCTTGGTTGCAGTCAAAATACAGTCTTAGTCGTTTCAGTTTGAGGCTAGCTGTGTCCAGTTTTGGAGATCATGCTGCCTTCAAACGTCACTCCAGTGTCGATCTTCACTCGACACAGTGGACAGGTGCCAAACTGCACCAGGACTCTGGAGGTGCAGCCGAGGCAGAGACAGCGGTGGCCACAGGGCAGCGTGGTGTCAGCCTCTCGCGTCATACACACCACACAGCGGTCGTCTGCCAACAGAGGAGAGACGTTAAAGTTGAAACATTTCAGAATTTCTCCATCCTTACCTTTCATGAGTAAAACTAAATTCAAAACCTGCTGGGATTTCCATGCTTCGGAAGGAGATACAGTCATCCGATTTTCCGCTCTGTGTCGTAGAATCAGGTTTGAGACTGGAGGGCCGTCTGATGAGAGGACAAGATGTTCTCTTGAAAAGCAAATCCTTTTTCTCTGAGCCTGCCGCAGGGAATCATTCAGATATTTTTAACATATGCTGAAGGCTTTGTCAGCAAAGAACAAGAACATCAGGCTGTTAGTCAAACAAAACGTGGGTGTGTTACAGTTACCTAGAAGGAAGACAGAGCACGTCTGACCGTAGACGTCAATCATGGCCCAGAGAGGCTTTCTGACGTCCACTTCCTTTGGTAGCTTTTGCTTATTGCCATTGTTGTTCTTATAATATATGGAGCCATCATCAGAGACCCAGAATTCCAGCACTGAACCTTCCTGACAGTAGGAGTCGTGCAGAGGGATGGCCCAGTGGCCCGAGGTTTGGGTGAGGTCAGGCATAGAAAACGGGGGCAGAGGCAAAGATCTGGCTGATGGAGGGACGTTGGTGAAGCACACGCGTATGGCTCCTTGCCAGTGTGGCACGCGCTTCTCCACCAGCACCCGGATCCTCTCGTGGGTCTTCACAGGCCGGCTGGTGAAAACAACGCCACCTTTGAAAGTGTCTTCAGCTCTCTGGGCACGTCGACCGCCCTCGCTCAGACAGATCATGTCTCCCACGGTGTTAGGATGGAAGGTCAGGGAGCCGAGGCACTGCAGGTCGCAGCTGTGGGTCATGTTTGGATCTGCAGGGGAAGTAAAGCACCTTTACACCTTCAAGGCAGTTACATCATGAGATAATCTCCACCACAAAGATATCGGGATTTTTATGAAAAATGTTGGGCGATTACATTTCTTTTATTGAGATCTTCATCCAGTTTGATACTTCAGTGAAGAGATTAATGATGTCTGATGTTATTTTCGTTCACTTCGGAATAATTTCTTCCCATGCTTTCATCAACTTTAATTCCCTTTTTATGACCTTCCAGTTTTATTGTCGTTATTTAAGTCCTGATTGTATGAAAATCTTTTTCATAAAACATTTAATAGGAGCTGAATTCATAAATATTTCTTAATAAGTTGCCAATATATATTTAAAGAACTAGGTTTTTTGTCTGTGAAAAAAGAATACCTTGGCAAAATGTAGCATAATTTGCATATTAATGAAGCATTATATTAGCAAATAAATCAAAAAGATATGCTACTTTGCTGCTTTAAAAAACCAACAAACAAATAAGGCATTTTTATTGCAAAAATAATTTTTAAAATAAAAATGCTCTAAAATCTACATTTGATATTTGTTTTTGTTTTTAGTTTCAGGTTTTTCTCTCATTGTACTGAACTTGACATCCGTACCAGATTTCCCATCAAGATAAGTTGTAGTTATCGTACCCAGTCTCTTATTCTTATCGTCTTCCGTCATCTTCAGGTTGTGCGATCATCCGTCTCTCCTGTCTAGCTTTAAGACAGGACACACAAAACAGGAGCATGTTTTTGTAAATATCCATCTTAGCAATAATTTTTTTGTACCACCTTTCACTGCAGTTACAGCTGCAAGCCTCTTGGGTGGACTATAAGAGTCTGCTTCTTTTGATTTTCAAAATTGTGTCTGTGAATGTTAGTTTTCAACAGATTCCCAGTTGGCTTCAGGTCAGGACATTGTCAGGTCCTGGAGCTTCTTTCGATACTGAAACAGCCTGTTTACTTCCAACGTTTCCATTTTGTTGTGTTTCATTATATATATATATTTATATAAAAAAGAACAAAATACATGTTTCTTTTCACCACATTTTGAAATGTTGTCAAAAATCTGAACTCTGAAAAATATTTCCTTTTCTCCAACTCAGATCTCAAAGTTTAATACAGTATAGCAGCAACATGTTTAACTAACATATCCATGATGAAACAGTTTCTTTTAGTTATGGGTAAAAAAATGGAACATTGGACAACATTAACAACGACTATCAATTAGCACTAATTAATTAATTAATTAACATTAATTACCTAACAACATTAACCTGGAGGTTTTTTTTTACTTGAGAGTTTTTGGGGGGGATATAGATTCCTAAACAAGGTTTCTAAAGTGGGGAGTTTTAAAATCTGCTCAGCATGCTCTCTGCACCCTCTCAGGATGCTATCTTTGACCAGAACATGACATTTAATTCCCATATCAAAAAGGTTTATAGGACCTCCGTCTTTTGCACTTTCAATATCACAATAATTAGAAATATCCTGTCCAGAGAAATACATTACTACACTCATTCACAGTTCACACTATGCAGTATTATCTCTCAGAATAAAGTCATCATTTCCAGATCCAAATTCTTGTTTCAGAAGTAAACTGAAAGCAGTGTGACTATCACTCCCAGTGATTAAAATGTTTTACTCTGCACTTGCACCGTTCCAAAGGTCAGGATGCCTGAGAACTGAATCTTTTTGCTTATTAGCATTTACGTCATGGATTCAGCTTACAGAGGAAAATGTATTCTGTTTACATCGTAAATGCCATCCATCCATCCATCCATCCATCCATCCATTTTCTAACATCCTTGTCCCTAATGGGGTCGGGAGGGTTGCTGGTTCATCTCCAGCTACGTTCTGGGCGAGAGGCGGGTTCACCCTGGACAGGTTGCCAGTCTGTCGCAGACATCGTAAATGGTAACAGCAAAATTTCTCCTCAGTACCTCTCAAGGCTGCCAAAGTGAAAGTAGTCACACTCGTACCCGAGTTTGGGATCCATGGTTCTAGAAGAGTCATGGATCTTCTAGATCTTCTGAGTCAGATGGCTCAGTTTGACCGATAATCTGTCATCCTGTACCTTCCCTTAGAAGCCCTTTAAAAGCCGTTTCTGTATTTCCAGAGCTTGCTCTGGTACAGGTTCTCACTTACACTGTCTATGAAAGGAAACCACGACAGCTGAGTCAACGTAGTAGAAGAAGGGCTTCTTCAAAATTGTGTAATCCAGTAAAATTTTTATATTACAGTAAAATGTCTACATAGATTTTCTGTGAATTCCCGCTTAGAGGATTCCTTCTTGTTTCACCTCAACTCTGCAATCCAATGTAAATCTTTAATGGGCAGACTTTGTGATCAGAGACCAAAGGTCACATCTGCTCCCACGCATCCACACCTCTCATAACTCTACTAGTGTGAGTAGGCTACTAGATGTTTCACAAATTCAATGATTGCTTACAGAGAATTTTTTAAATAAATGTTGGTTAGATGTTAGACCAAAAATTACAGACAGCAGGGGAGTTTCTATAAATGGTCATGAATTACACAACCCCGTGTTTTGATAGAGTTTTCAAACACCAGAAAGAAATCTCTGCATCAGTTACTAAAAAACATGGAAACTAAATGCATTCTACCCAAAATATCAGAATTAATTTAGCTTCTCAGCGTTGTGATGGACATTCAAATCTTACGTGGCGCCACACTGCCCCTCAGTGGTTTCTAAGTTTAATTGCATAAATCACAGTTCTTTTTTTTCAGTACGACAGATGTCGCTAGAGGTGTGGCTTCATGACAAATCTGTGACAAAAATGTGTCGGAATAAATTAAGTGCAGGAAGGAGACGGGTTTTCTGAACGTGTTTTGGTCCAAAATGTGCAGATTGAAACCAGAACAAAAGCCAAAGACCGTGTAAAGATGCTGGCTGACGTTGATAAGACAGTTTCCCTTATCCACAGTGAAACGTTTCCTATAACGACTCGGGCTGGAAGCCTTTCAGCGAGGAAGAAGCTTTTACTTCAAAAGAAACATAAAAATCCAAAATTCAGCTTGCAATTGCACGCAGGCACAAAGACCTCCAAACTTTCTTCCAAATTGACAACAGTGCTAAGCACACGGCCAAAGTGGTTATAAAGTGGCTTAAGGACAACAAAGTCAATATTTTGGCGTGACCGTCACAAAGCTTTGATCTCAATCATGTTGAAAAGTTGTGGGTAGATCTGAAAAGGCGAGAGCAACTGAGGCGGCCAGCAAACCTGACTCAGTCAGCTCCAGCAGTTCTGTCAGGAGGAAGGAGTCAGAAGGCCACAAAACTATCGTGAGAAACTTGAGGAACAAAACCTGGGAAGTTTCACCCAAATCACACGGTTTAAAAGACAATTATCCCTAAAACTGAATAAATGTGTGTAAACTTCTGAATAAAAAAAAAAAATAAATTAAAATATCTAAAAACGTTCTCTCTAATTTTTCTGGCATTTAGCAAATAGAAATATTGTTGGTATTTATAGGTGATCTAATACAAGTGAAACTTGGTCTGACTTAACTTCAGGCAGTGAGATAAAAAACTGCACCTATATTTTTTACTCAATGTTCAACTATATATAACTTCACATAAAATGAAAGAGAATATACTTGTTCAATTGAAAGAAAGGAAAAGCTTTTGTAAGGATTTGGTTTTTCTGTGTCAACTTAGCTCCTGTTGTGTCTCGTGTTCCCTTTTTCTTCTTCTATGGCGTTTTCTGGCAGTTTACAAACTTTGTGTATTACCGACATCAGCTGGACGGAGATGTAATTCAGAAATTCATTTTTCTTATAGCCTATATCTTCAAATCTTAAAATAACTAAATTATATACATACTTATACACTCAATCACACACACATACATACTAAATCCTCTCAGGTCATTTTGTATCTTTTACAAATTTAATAAGTGCTTGAATTATATCAGGTGATTGAGGCTTCTCGTGTTCCCTGATTATCCTTGTGTGTTTAATCCCACCTGTGTCCCCTGCTCCTTGTTGTACATCATTTGTCTACACCTTGTCTCAGTTCTAGTTGGATTATTTCAGTGCCAGTCGCTACCTGTGTTAGAGTATGTTGCCTTCAACGCTCGCCTGGACTTTCTGCAAACCTTCCTCATCATTAAATCTTAATTTTCTCACTACAACCTGGGTCCACCACATCTACCTCACCATCTACAACCACAAAAAATGTGACAGCTTTTACCCTTCATCATTTATGAGTGATCAGACAGAGGGATTTATGACGGGAATGTTTTTGTGGAAGGGGCTCTTATCTTGACACTTTACGAAAAATACTCAGTAAACCGTTGCCGCGCTCATCCAGTCACAGATTGCTTTCAATGATATAATTTCCGTGACCGTGATCATATTTTTAAAATGATCTAAGACAGTTTATAGCCTCGGCTGAGAATTATCTATGGAAGAAAGCCCCGCTAATAGTACTTACAGTGATTCAAAATTGGATGATTGCTTCTTTCAGTGACGACACTCTTCCCTCAGGTGGATCTCGTTTCCCACAGCCTTAGGATTGAAGGTTAAGGCAAATTTTACACTTTTCATCAATAACATAAATCTATATCTTGGCAGTCAACTGTAAGCACATTGCAGGAATGTGATTAATTTATGGTTTTTATACATGTCAGGACAATAAACATCTTTGCCTAGTTTGATAACGGTAAATATAAATAGATGCATAAATTGTAGAAATGAATCCTGAGGGTTTGGCCTTTAATTTTCTGTCACATAATGGATTCATGACTAATTTCCTTTTGTGTGTAGTGGACTTTGTCTTGGTTGTTTTTGAAGATCCCTACCAAAATAAACCATTCAGCGGCACTCAGTAGAAAATGTCTAAAGATGTGAAGGATCAGATGGAGGTGATGGGAGCATGTAAAAAGAAACGACAAAAATATTTATTCACTACTCTGAACAGTTTAGAAAATGTCAGATATGAGGCCAGAAATATTCTTTTTAAGATTTTTGGGAAAACTGTGAAATTGTTTGCCACATACACATTTGAAAGACTAAAAACTTTCTCTTCTTGAGCGGACAATAAAACTTTTTTTGTAAATCTTCAGTATGTTCTTTGTAAAATTGAAAAAAAAAAAAAAGCAGAAAGAAGTAAACAAAGAATTGGCCAAAAATGTTACCACAACTAATGGTGTGAAAGGTGGTCACACTAACAATCTTCTTCTCATATTTCAATAACAGTGCTCTGTTGCTAACCTTTCTGGTGTTTTTTTGTTTTTTTTTTTTTTTTGGGGGGGGGTTGCCTCATTCAGCTCTCAGAGCTCCTGCTGACTCACTTCATTGTAGGAAATATCCATGCAAAGCAATTATGCACGATTGTTTATTTTTGTGAAACCTTCATTTAAAATGAGAAGATGGAAAGAAGCAGCAAACCATAATGAAATAAACATTTAAATACCCACCAGTGAAAGAACCACAAACACTTCCTTACAGCTCCCTGTGTAATAGACACCAAATTTGTCAACACGGAGCGTCAAACAGAAAGTGAATTCAGCTTCTTTCTTAGAATGGTGAATCTGTAACCAGTCAATCTTTAATGAATTATTAAGCTCTGGGTTAATATGATTCTTGCTGACACCTTTAGATGCTGATGCAGATAATTTCCCGTACCATCAGCAGCATCTCTGCTTCAAGCTCCAACGCCTCGTCTGCGTTTTAGGTTCATTTAAACCCATCCTGTTAATCGTTGACTTTTCAGGAATGATAACACAAGTTTTACAATGCATCAAATATCAAAAGCAAGACCGTAAATAAGTCAGAATGAAACTGGCTGATGGATGCGGCCTGCTTTCAAACCCGACAACAGAATCAGGACAGACAGAGGAGAAGAACATTGACAGGGACTTTGCTAAACCCGTATGTTTGGTCCAAGACAGCAAAACCTCAACCTCAATTTTTTTAAACTAGTCTTTTCAATACAATAAATAAATAAATTAAAATACTGCAATCTATATTCTTATTTTCCGATCTGTCTTAAGAATGAAATCTAATCTGCACTAACTTCATAGTGCATAATTCTTGAGTCTTTCAAAACCAACTTTTGAGGAGCTTTTCTATTAGTAGGCTTTCATGGAGGAGGATTTTGTGTTACGTGATGAGGAAAGAGGCTTGAGAGAGTTTTAAAAAAGAAGAAGAAGAAACAGAAAAGCCTCAAAAGACCTTCGCTGTGATTACAATATTATAAGACCGTCTAACACATAATCCTCATTTTTCTTTAATTATCTTTTCTGCATTTAGCTGATTTTCTGTTAAGATTTTCTTGTCGTTTTTCCATATCTATTCATCTTGTCATACTTATTGCAGCTGCTGAAATAAATTTGGGTTTAATTGATTTATTTGCGTTTTATCATTTTAATTCTTTATTTTGTTATGTGGTTTACTGTGTGCTATCTCTGTTTTAATGCTCTTATCACAAATTTTCTCATTATTCTTGTTGGATATTTTAGGTCAAAGTTCAGTCTCGCCATTATAGTCATTAATAAGTTTGTCGGACAAACATCAACTCTGTTAAAAGAGTCTAACATTTCTACTACGTTTTTCTAGTTTCTATGCTTAATCTTCTTAAGCTCTTTCTTGTTCTCTGCTGTTGTGTGTTGAGTGTCGACACATTTTTTATTTTCCCAGTCTTTTATCTCTTGATTTTTCTGTGTTTCTTATGTTGCTTTCATGTTTTGGATGGTTTTAAGGTTGATTTCTATTGTATAGTGCTTTGTGATTGTATGTCTGTGAGAAGAGCTTTATAAATAAACTTCACTTATCAGTTTCGGCTCCTTCAGCCCGTGTTATGTCACATGGCAATCATTTCTGCCACGAGTTTCTGTGTTAAAATCTGCTGTCACTGTCAGAGTGCTTCAACTCCATTTTGATGCATTTAAAGGACTTTATGGGAATAAAATAGGTTTAAATCTTTACTGTTGCCAGACATTTAATTGAAACAAGAATCCCGTCATATAAATTTGTGAAATCTATTGTGGTTTATTTTCATGTCCACAGTTTGCAATAATGACAATACAAAAAAAAAACATCCTGCATTATATACATCTTGTCCTTGACAAATACTTTCAAAGTAAATATTATATTTACCTTATAAATAACACCCTGAGTCCCAAATAAGACTTTACAAATAACAAAAGAAAGTGCTTTAGGAAAATAACAAATCCACATTTTCTTTTTCAAAAAAAACAATCATTAGCAACAATAAACAAGTGTCTTCACACTAGTAGCATCTCAGAACTTCTACTCTTGTATGAGTTTCAAGTTTATTCATTTTGAAATCCTGGTTTTACTTCACTCTAGGGACACATTCAGTGGTTGCTGTCTGTAGTGTTGCAGTCTGTCAGTAGTTCGCATTTGATGCTTTCTGCAGCAGTTTTAGCGATCAGCCAGCTCCAAAGGGTCACCTCCACATCACCGGTGGAGTGCTGATCACCAGTCGACACAGCGGACAGGTACCAAACTGCACCAGGACTCTGGGGGTGCAGCGATTGCAGAGGCAGCGGTGACCACAGGGCAGCGAGATGTCCGTCTGCCGCACCATGCACACCACGCAGTGGTTGTCTGTGAGCGGAAGAGAGAGAAAAAATATGTAACTATGAGACATCCGGGTGACTCCATCGTTCACTTTTAATGGGTAAAACAAAAAGATCAAATGACACTGGCAGAAAACATACCTGCTGGGATTTCCATGTTCAGGCAGGACATCCCGTCATCAGAGTTTTCACTCAGCGCTGTATTTACAAGACTGAAAGTGGAGGGCCGTCTGATGGGAGGCTCAGGTACAGGGCAAGATGTTTTCTTGGAAAGAAAACCCTTTGTCTTTGAGCCTGCAGGAGGGAATAATTCAGAGAATTAATGATATTTTTAGTGCATGCAGCCTTTATTAAGAACAAGAAGCTCAGGTTGTTAGACAAACAAAATGTGGGTGTGTTAAAATTACCTAGAAGGAAGACGGAGCACGTCTGACCATAGACATCAATCATGGCCCAGAGAGGCATTCTAACGTCCACATTCACGACTAGCCTTTGCTTCCCAGAGTTTTGAAATTTCACATATATGTTGCCGCCATATGTGACCCAGAATTCCAGCACTGAACCTTCCTGACAGTAGGAGTCGGGCACAGCGATGGCCCAGTGGCCCGAGGTTTGGGTGAGGTCGGGCATAGACAACGGGGGCAGAGGCAAAGATCTGGCTAATGGAGGGACGTTGGTGAAGCCCACGCGTATGGCTCCTTGCCAGTGTGGCACGCACTTCTCCACCAGCACCCGGATCCTCTCGTGGGTCTTCACAGGGCGGCTGGTGAAAACAACGCCACCTTTGAAAGTGTCTTCAACTCTCTCGGCACGTCGACCGCCCTCGCTCAGACAGATCATGTCTCCCACGGCCCCAGGATGGAAGGCCAGGGGGCCGAGGCAAGAGGAGCCGCATTTGCGGGTCATCTTCGGATCTGCAGGGGAAGAAAATCACCATTAAAACTTTGTGACGACATCAACAGATTATGTTTATGACATTTACACAAAAACATGAGCTGCACTATAAGACCAGGACATGTAGTTTAACACAACATCCTGACGGGTAGACAGTAAAAGCATCAGCATAAATGTCTTGAGCTGCTGATGAATTGCAAGGTTGCAGCAAGTATAGTAAACAGAACTTTACTGCAGTTAATTTTGTAAATGTGTTATACAATAGGAGCCATGCGTGGTTACATTTTGAGAAGTTTGTCAGTCTTCCCATTTAATAATTGCTATTAGTTTACAGTAAGTGCAAGAAAATTACTTGATTTACAGGGACAACTGATCTTCATAAACCAGAAGTTCAATTCAGAACAATCCCTTTTACTTCATATTCCTGTTTTCTATTTCTGTTGCTGTTGCAGGCCTGACTGTTGCTTCAAACTTTGTCAGCAAAGAACAAGAAATCGTGAGTAAATCTACGTAGAAGTGATCTGCAAACTAAATAAAATGGGTTAATCTGCGTTTCCACTCGTTTCTCTCTGACAGGATTCTCGGAACATCCCGACATAATCTTGACCTCAAGCGCTTTTATTTACTTTCATTTTCTTATCACATTACCACCAGAGGAAACAGCGGTCAGATTGCACACTTTCGCTTCGAAAACATGGACAGTGCTGGTCTGCAGAGCAACCTGCTGGAGTCCATGCATGTCAGGACATGTCTTATAGCTGAAGTCAGGTCAGGCTCTCCCTTCTGTCCTCAGAAACATTTGCCGTTTTACAACGCTTCAAGGTCTTACATTGAGTCATCCACAAATCCCCCGGCATAGATTCCAACTCACTGTTTACTGGTCCAAAAACGTTCCTATCTAACATCATGTTTCCGATTTCCCACTGTACATGGTTTATTACTCCAGGAGTTGCATTATGAATGGACATAGTTGTTTGAAGTCTTCATAATTACTCTCTTATCACCTGTTTTACAACCAACTTATGTTGCTTCTGCTTAGTTTCCCTGTCATTCTTATTTTTCTGAAACTTTAAGAGTTTAAGTTACAGGATTTATATATATATATATATATATATATATATATATATATATATATATATATATATATATATATATATATATATATATTTACATACATACATACATACATATAAATATGTATATAAAGCATATTTTTCTGACTTGTAATTTGAGCTTTTTTTCCTGCATCTTACATCCTTAAATATCTTTTTTAAAACCTGAAAGAGGCATTTTCAATTCAAATACAGAATGAAGACAAGTTGTAGAAATCTTACCACTCTTCTTATTGTGGTCCTCTCTCCTCATCTTGGAGCAGAAGTGATCTTTCGCACGTCGACACGGGAGCTGTGCTCTCTCGCCTGTGTTGGGGTTGGGTTATGATCAAGTGTGAGTGATCGGACCTGCTATAAAGGGAAGCGCATGTGCGGTTCGGAAAACAAAAACATCCACTCAGTGAATGAGTGAATGAAAAGAGGAAGGGGGCGGGACAGAGGGAGGGCAGAATCAAACTGGAATTTTACCTGACACTTTCTCCTGTGACTTCTTTCAGGACTTTTTGAAAAACAAACCAAATAAAACGTTTTCCAATTCACGTTTTAGTCATTACTTCTTTTATTATTGGCAATTCCTATTATGTTTGACTATTGTTTTCCATTTGCTTCTAACTTATGTTGAAGACAATTTTAAATTTGTTCACAGATGCAAAAATCCCCTTTCAGCTGAAACAATGACCTCTGACTAGGCTGGCAATTCCCCTCATAATATAATATATTAGAATAGAACAGAATAGAATAGAATAGAATATACAATGTTTTGCTTTTTTCAGCCCCTTTTCAACCTACTTCGTATCACTAAACAGGTTTTATTAAGAAGATTTTTTTAGAGCCTTTTATAGGACAATCACGTCTCAGTGAAATTAAAGTAATAATCCCACCCAAAAAAGATTTTAAGTTACATTTAAAACCACCTTCCTTTCATTTTTTTCAGGTAACTTATGACTCATTCAGATGTTTCAGATGTGACGTATTTTGGTGAGAAAAAGAAAAGATAAAAACATATTCTGCACAGTTGTGTCATAATTTTAGCTTTCAACTGTGTATGTAACTTATAGTTCCTCAGAAAGCGGTTGACTCAGATCTATTAGCCAAGATAGAATTATGTAGGACTGCTTCTGATTGGCCATGTGCGGTTTATCCTGTACAGGAAATGCTGCGTGAGAGAACCACTGGAAATTTACCGTATGCATGTGCCTCTGGTTAAGAGCCATAATTATCTGACTTGTCTCATCTGACTGGACAAACTGCAGACTGCTTCGTGCATCGCAGCTGTTTGCTGTCAGAACTTGCATTACAGGTAACGGTGAATTACAAGAAATAAGATCACATGAGCTTTATGGCCATCAGTCATTGTGAAACTGAAAACTACTGGAAAGCTCCTGGAATGTGTGGCCCATAAAGCAATAGAATAATTTCCTAGCAAAAATGAATCATAAACAAACTATACAATCTATTCGGGACTCACTTACATTTTGTAATTAGCACGGGGAGTTACTAAATCTTTATCAGTAAAATGAAACAAATGCTTGTTCTGTGTAGCTTTTTCCTTTTATCCCCTGCGTGAACATTAACCATTCATACCGTTGCAAGAAAGACAAATAGTACTTATTGTTAATGTTTAAGCTGCTCTACAAATAGCCTACATATTTTTTTTTTTATTTTTTTTTTTTGATAGAGTGGCCTCTTAAAACAGTTATTTGCTTATCTTTTGGACTCAAACTTTAAAGTCATCGCCTCCAAATCAATTCTATCAAATCTTTATCTCTGTTTCTCTGCGAATTTGGACATTTTTGTGTATGTTTGTTTAGGTTGACAATATTTTACCTAAACCGTGCTGGACTCCTTCGGTCGAACGGTGCCTAAGCAGTGCCTATGGACTGCTGTGGTACAGCCACTTCCTAATAGTCCGGGGTCCGGGTATGAAACCAGCTCACTCAGACCCGGGCCCCACCCGGCTGCGATTCAGGATTTGGAATAGCAAGCTGAGCATGACCGTCTTTGTAATTGTGTGATTCACTTGCGACGTGGACACGCGTGGAAAGGGTCTCGGCGAGAAAATGCTACAGGACAGAGGGCAGTGTTTGGGAGGTGGGAGAGGTTCACGGCAGCCTTCGCTGTCTGCAACAACAGAAAAACGTCGCTAAATGTATCACTACTTGCTGTTTGAGAGAGAGAAAAAAGTCACTAGACGGGTCTGAAAAGTTGATGAATATGGCGACAAAGTACATAAGTTGACAACAGTGCTTCTTCCATCCCCTCTCATCACCTCCACTCATCCCCACGCTCAGTCGTGTCTCTGGGCTCCGCCCACTTTGGTGGGCTTTTTCCAAAAATTCCAACTTTGAAAAATTGGAAATCTGGTGTGGTTTCGCTTTCAGAGGAGAGCCTTCCACAGCTTTTAATGTAACATTAAGAACATGCTACATGTTAATTTTCCGATACGGGCCCAGTGGGGGCGTTTTTATAAAAGATGTTACAAGTTATTCTGGGCACTCAACTGGCTTCTCAAAAAAAAAAAAAGAAAAAAAAAAGACATTTATTGTTCTTTTTTTTATGCACATGAGGCCAATATACAACAACTGACTCCATCTAAGATTTTCCAGTCCATTTTACAACCCATATGGAGTCCGTATGGAAAAATATAGGTCGAATAGTAGGTTGATGCACCACAAGCCTCTGGAGGATCCTCCACCTTGAGGTTCCAGAGGCACCAGCAGCTTCAAATTACTGTTTGCTGCCTTGTAAGGACATTTTAACAGCTGCTCTCTTAATCTGATGAATTTGTCTAACAGAAACCTTCCTCATTACGCCTTTATCTGTACAAACCCATCTTTGTTCTGAATCAGCCACAAATCTCTTCACAGTATGAAAACATTTCAGGTTTTGTTAAATATCTAAGGTTTTCATACCTTGTCTTACGGCACTACACTATCTGATGATTTTCATCAGCAAAGATCCTTTCTCTTGAAACCTGTGGCTTACTTAATAATGTGGAACATCCTTCCTAAGTAGTTTTCCTTTAATTGAGCTCATCAGACAAATTAATCAACCAGCTCTCTGAAATTAATTACAGTGATTCAAAGAGCCCTGACACACAATACCATCTATAAATTTAATAGCACAACAAAATAATTACATTTTTATGACACTTAAATTCAATTTGCATAATAATTTGGAACATGTAATATAAACTGCTAGAAAACCAGCGTCAACATCCACAGTAATGCCAGTTTTACATCTACATGGACTGAGAATGAGCCAACCGAGAAGATACCATACTAACATTAGCACCTGCAATGGCTTGTCAGTAGTAAAGCCATTACTTAATGCCAGCATTCAGCATTTTAGATCTGCTGAAAATATATGGACCAAGCCAATAATCAGGTCTGCCAGGAAATCATGCTTGAGTTGACATGCTATAGTTTAAACCTGTATGGATTGGAGAAAATCCACAATAAATTCAAACTCCAGGAGTTACATTATGAATGGACATAGTTAACTCAATTCTTGTTTTTCAAACCATTTGAAGTTGTTTTCTAACCATTTCCCCCCTCAAAAAACATAAGTTCAAACTCACCGTTAAAAGCCCAACTTAATATGACATTCATATTGAATGTATGTAAACTACTGGAAAGGGTTGTACATCTATCATTATTTTTTTTTTTATGTATTTGATTAAATTTTTTCATTCAAACCAGGAGAGGACCCTTCCTCCTTCTCCTCCCCCTCCTCTGCTTGCTCTCGCAGCAACACACTTGATCAGACATGGCAGGCCATCAAAAAATCTACTTGTTCCCACTCCATCTGTTCAAAAAACTATTAATCTGCTGCCGTCCAATAAAATGTTCGGCCCTCACTGTGGAGCCAATGGATGCTGTGATGCTGTGAGACCCAGGCCAATCCCCGGCTGCATTCTAATGCGGGCCATCTTTATCAAGGAACCACTCCATTTCCACATTCTGCGTATTTATGATTTCTGAAGAGAGGGGCAGCAGGAGGCATGTATCTGTAGGACATAGCTGAGGTCTGTTTCCAGAGGGCTCAGATATGGAGCTATCCCATGCAAAACTGAGGATGGGCACTGCATGGTGCATTCTCAGGCGACTTTGAAAGAGTTCATGCTAAGACTGCTGCTTTTGGGCTAAATCTTCAAGAAGCTAGCTGTCCTCCAGAATCTCGACTCCGCTTGCAGCTCTCAACGTTTTCCTCGGGGGGCCACCAGAGGCCTCTCCCCAGCTTGGATCTTACTGGATGTTTTCCTGACAGTGGGGGGTGGCGGAAAAAAGATTTGGAGAACTTCCCATGGATCCGAACGTCCAGGGGTCTTTCCTCTTCAACAACAGCCTGAACCAGTTCCCCTCAGACCTTAAGGCACCGGTGTGCCAGTACTCAGTCCCCAACTCTTTCTACAAACTCAACCCGGGCCTTAACACCCAGTTGCAGCCGGGGACTCCCCACGGCATCAGCGACATCCTGAGCCGATCCATGGTGGGGGTTGGCTCCTCCGGCACCACCACGCTGCTGTCTGGGTACTCCCCCATGGGGGGGTTCGGTCCCTCTGTAACCACTGCGTCCATGTACTACAACCGAGACTACAACCCCTCGCTGGGCTTCTCCAAAAGCACCGCGGAGTGCCCCATGAAGGGCCGTAGTGTGAGCTGCTGGGCAGAGAGCAGCTGTGACTGGAGAGGAGGGAGACAACAGTGCACTGGCGGTGAGTCTGCAGAGGGTTTCAGAATCGACCTAATCAGCGCACAGAAACTTACTGCAGCTTGCCAAGGAGCAGGCTCTTGTTGAGACAAGGATCAGGCAGATTCAAGAGAAACGCGATAACGCTTCACTTGAATTTCATTTTAAAGGCGACGTTTAGTTGTAACGTCTGTTTTAACAAAACATCTGGAGAGAAAGAAAACTATGTTGCACTTTTACATTATGTTAGAACTTTTATTCAGCATTTTTCTGTCACATCAGGGAATAAATTGTGATGTGGATTATAACATTAGAAATCCCCAATATGTAATCATGGCAAAAATGATTAAATTATTTTTTTTATTCAAAATTGGGTACAAAAAAACAAACAAATTTCATCCAAATTATTAAAACAATAACCCAAACCTGCACTGTTATTTTGTTTTCCTTTCTTTTCTTTTTTTTTTTGCTTTATACTTTTGTAGGCAGTGATCCACTTGGGGAAATGCCCAACAGGAAGAAACACACCAGACCAACATTTAGCGGACACCAGATATTTGCTCTGGAGAAGACCTTCGAGCAAACTAAGTACTTGGCCGGGCCAGAAAGAGCAAGACTGGCTTATTCTCTGGGAATGACTGAGTCACAAGTTAAGGTGAGTTTCACCACGTTACAATTACAGCCAGCTTTTGACTGAGATTCTAATTTTTGCTCCTTTTAAAAATGTCCTGTATTTTTTTGTATTGGCTGATCAGTGATGGGTTTGGATATGGGCGCTATGGCTCACTGCCCAGGGGGCTATTCTATCAAGGGGACTACAGTAGAGAAAAAAAAAAAAAGTTGTGGCTGTTGTGCCTCAAACAAGTTTTCTCCAGCTTGGTGTCATGTCGGCTGGTCAGCAGAGCGTTTATAGAGGACTGAATCTCTAATAGAAATTGTGATTGCGAAGTGTTTATTTCGTGGGAACTTATTAGTGAAAATCACAAAAAAAAAGCTCTGGAAACTCACAAATTTTTCATATATTATTTGCAGTTTATGTCTAGTTAAGTTCCAAGTTATTAATATCCCCAGGCAGACTTAGATTAAATGTATTTCTTCCGTCTAAGTCTGTTTAAATGAGAGAGCTATAAGTTGCATTTTAGATTTGAATAAAATGCCACTATTAATTAAACATTCCCCACAAAAATCAGTGGAAAACTCAGTTTTAGAATTACAGCATCCAAACCCTTCTTTTTCCAATGAACTACAAGACTTTAGGCTGAAACGCCTTTTATGTCATCACCATACTGTTTAGAGTAGCTATTTAATTATAAATCTCGCGGGAATGAGTTTTGCAACACGGAAGTAATGAGAAACAATTTAAGGCCTCATAAGTGAATTCCGTTGCGTTGCAGCGCTCTAATTCCTGTGAACAGGAGGCGCATGTTGAGCAACTCTTCGGTCGTGATTCGTTTCGACTCGCACCCGTGGAGCTCTCGGTAAAACAAGTTGAGACCGAAGTGGCAGACCGTTGCTCCTTACCGTGGCAGGTATTGAGGCTCGGAAGTGCCTCAATACCTGCCACTGCCACAATTTGAGCTCGGTGTTGTTCTGCTGAAAACAAGGCTGTGTATGCGTGTGCGTGTGGGTGTGTGGGCGTGCGCGCGCGCGCCAGGTGTGGTTCCAGAACCGACGCACTAAGTGGAGGAAGAAGAGCGCCTCGGAGCCCAGCTCCACGCAGGCCACGCACGCCGGACAGGGCGGGGAGGCCTCGGAGAACGAGGTGGAGGACGAGGAGTACAATAAGCCGCTGGACCCCGACTCAGACGACGATAAGATCCGACTGCTGCTGCGCAAACACCGCAGGGCTTTTTCTGTGCTAAGACTGGGGCCGCACCCTGTCTGAAACACACACACACACACGCACACACACGCCCAGGCACACACACACACACACACACTTCACTCAACAGACCTGCATGCTGTGATGAATAAAGTAACGTCTGTTTAAAGTTGGGGGATAGGGGTACGGAGTGAGCATGTGCAGATGATGTCCCACAGAGGAGAATTGAAAAGTCAGAGATTAGAATTCAAATGACGTGAGACTTCCGGCCTGCTGTTATTGCCATAATTCCTTACATATAATTGTTCACAAACAAATAAAAAAATTCTACATTAAAAAAAACCCAAACAATTGAAATCTACTTGTAAAAATAGCCAGTCTTTTATCTCTCCAGGTCTTTCAGCAGTGTCTAAGGAATATATTATTTAAGTTAAAAAGTGTGAAAGAATAAAAACGTGAAACAATCAGGATCTAGAGAATTGAATCAGAATTACAAATTTTAATATCTCGATCGATTTTCTGCGCATACATGTCTGATGTTTTTAAGTTGCTCAACACCCTGTAAAAATGTCCAGCTAAACAATGTAAAATGAACGCACTTGAAAAAATGTGCAATAAAAGATTATGGGTTTGTTACCCGACTTTGTGATTCTGATCTTTTCCTCCATGAAGAATTAAGCAGAGATCTGATGCAGTCTTTTCATTTCTTTGTATTTGCTGCCAGGTGGCAGTTAAAAAAGCAAAGCGCAAGGTCGCAGATGCTTAGAAGAAGGTCATAGGTCAAATCTTATGTGATTTACTCTATTGGGGGTGGGGAGGGTTTTAATTGAAGCCAATGGTGCCTGCAACCCAAGCTCAAGTGAAAATCAATGCCAGCAATAAATGTTTGTTCACCACTTTGCGTATTTGTCCTCCGTATGCAACGTGCAGCAGACTGTAGATGATCCCACCCTTGATAAAAGGCTGAGGAATGCTGCAGGGACAGTTCTGAAGAACATTGTCCACGATTAAAGCAAAAACAAAGTACGCCAAACTAGGAATAGGACAGCATATTCTTATAGAATTTGTTTCTATAAGAATATGCTGACAAGTATTTTAATAGACGTTGCATTCATTTTCATAATCTCATCCAAAGCTTATGTTTTAATTTGTGTATAGATATATATATATACATAGCAGTAAATGAGCAGCAAAGTTTGGATTTAGACATGAAGTTACCAGATTTTCTAACGTTCCACCTGAAAGTTTACCGATCTGAATAGTAGCCTGTCCTCAACAGTAATCTCTACCCACTTTCAGAGAACTATTTTAATCTCTTGAGGAGTATATTAAGGAACACAATGCGTGCAGCCAAAGGCTTTGAATGAAAATATGAAAACTGGACTGACAACATATCACCACACATCAACTCATATGGAAACCTACAGTAGGGTCAGTTTTTAGCTCACTTTTGCTTTACATGTCTTAAATTTTACCCATTGAGGTTTTGACATCATTGGATAGATAAATTATATGGAACTACAAGAGTGCCATTGAATAAGTAAAATAAGAACAATAATGTTTTTCTATAAGTGATTTTGTATATCACTGGAATACTTTATCCTCACAATTAGCATTTGGCTTTCTTTTAAAATTACCAATAATTTAACATTCCAAAAAATAAATAGATAAGTAAATAGTAATGCACATGGATGATTAAGATACCAGTTTGAATTTTGATTTTAAATAAGTTAAATTTAGTCATTTACAGTGCACGTTATCACTAAAGGGTGATGATAAAATTCAAACAGTTCTTCCAGACTTTATATAACCCTCTTATTACCATGAATCCAGTGCAATCAGTGTGTGTCATGCACAGTGATGTAATTAGAAAATAAAAACAATCCATAAATCATGACAAAGTAATTTTGTAAATTGATTAGGCATTTCACAGCAAATACCTTTGGGTACTACGCTGTTTATTCAGACATAGAAGTACTCATTCCTAAATAATTCATGAAAAACATTCAAATACAAATACGATATATCTTCACATATATTTTCTTGTACTCAAGTCTCTACATTTTCGCCACAGAAGCTTTTGGAGGCGTTTTCTCATTAACGGGAATCCTGCCATTACCCAGGAAACGAAGAGACTCTTGGTGTGAATCTTTCACAATCAAAGATCCAAACACAGTATGAGGAGACGACTCGGATAACAGAACCACTTTGCATTGCATGCTTTATTTCCAAAAGTCAAAGTAAAACATGTAGTGTCTGACTAGAGTTAACTAAAGGTAATACTGGTCCTTCCAACCAACTCCACTCCTGTCACAACATTACATTATATCACACACTGGTTCAGACAATGGAGACTTGATCATCACTGTGTCTTCCCATGGTGAAGCAACAGGCCAACTGTACAAACAAGACATCCAAAACTTCACTTCCGCTAATATTTGGAATAAATAGAGAGTGTACAGGTCCCTCATCACTTACCACAAAAATAAGCAAAACACAGTAAGAAGCAGTTACTATCATTAAAACCTAGTTAAAACATGAACTGTTATCATACACATTAAAAAGATATATTACTGCACTGGAGTTACAGTTTAACAACGTGCATCATAAAAATCACTCATGAAGAAAGAAAACTTAAACAGTGCCTCACGCTTTATAAATGTGTGAACGTGTTGTGTCCGAGTGCGTGTGTGTGTGTGTTGCACATACGCAGCATCTTGTGAGGTTTCAATTGAGTCAGGGAATAAAACAGAAACCACATTCCGTAGTTGGTACGAAAAGAGGACAGCATGATGACTTTTGTTTTTGGCAGTGAAAGAAGATCCATTTGAAAAAGAGTGAGAAGAGACGTTCCAGTGGAGGAATGCTGCGTGGCACAGAAGGAACGATGAACGGACAGATAGGGAACAGCTGAGATATTTCGGGAGATAAAGCACTTGGTATTATATACAGTAAGTACATAGAAAGCCCGTCATCGTCACACAGTGCAGAATAGTACTCAGTTCTTTACATATCATTTTCCCCCCCTGTTTTTGTCCCGTTGAAATGTTTCAGATCATTGAACAAACCTTAAGATAGCCCAGGGACGTACAAAAGGATATTTCTAACTTCACTTAAAACCAACCTGTTGTTGTTGAATCAACAACATTTTTGTGAAATCTTAGTTACGTCAGTCAACTTAAAAAAAAAACAAAAAAAAAAAACAGAAATCTCAAAAGGGGCAAATATTTTTTTATGACAATCTAATTTCTTTTATAGCAGATAAAGACTGCTAGATACTTTTGCTGCTGCTCTAAAATTTCAGAGCCTTCAGCCCGTCAAGTGTTATGTTTCAGTAATGTCAAACAAACAATTCAAAAGCCTTTTTTACAGGTAGATTTGAGGAGAACATCGGTTGAAACATGACAATAGGAAGGTGAATAAGAAGCAACACTCCCGTTTTTAAAATGCCATAGTGGCAGAAAATAACAAATGCCTAAAGTATACAGAGCGCGGCAGCCGACGCATCTAATCTACAGGGCTGACGCTCAGTTCTTAATAAAATATAATCTGTTTGGAAGTCGACAGATTCCCGTGCATGAGGGTTAGGAGAGCTCTGAATGTTGAAACAACAACCACAAAAAATGAGTCTTGCTCATAGCTTTACAGTATATATATATACACACAATGTTTAGAAACTGTTTTAACAACAATAATGAGGGTTTACATTAAAATGCTGAGAACTAGTGAGGATTAAAGGATCTGCCCACATGGCTGCAAGCAGGAACTCCATGTTGAGTAAAACCAGCATGGAGAAAGCTGCAGCTCAGAGATCAGACAACGTATGAAAGCAGACGGTTTCATGAGTCCTGCATGTGGAAGAGAATAATGCTGGCATCCAGGGTGGCTGAGTAGAGGGGGGTGAGGGGCAGCTGAACACCTGGAACAGACAGAGTGAGACATGGTTTTAAACTTCCTGTCTCCTCTGGAAGGATAGCACAGTAGCTTTTGATTCAAAATATTAACCCCAAAGGTATTCAAACCCCATTAATCTTTCTACAAACCCCAGGGTTTCATTAGGATGTTTTTGCGACAGACCAACGTAAAACAGCACAGAACTGTGACGTGGAAAGTAACTGATACATGGTTTTAAATGTATTTTTAAAAAATCTGAAGTGTAAAGTATCCAGTCCCTGTTGAAGAAAAGTGTCTCCACAACCTATCCCTTGAAAGAAAGAGGTTTTTAATCTCAATGTGATCTTCCTGGTTAAATAAAACAAAAAACAGGGCCAATATATTTTTCCTCCCACTCACAAAATAAGAGGGGTACAGCCATTCTTATACACAAGAATCTTCCTTTTATTCTGGAGCATGAGGAGAAGGAGTCAGCGGGGAGATTTATTTTAATTAAAGGCTCAATCCATGGACAACATTTAACTATTCTCAATGTATACGCTCCTAATGATGATTCGCCTCAATTTATGTCACAAATGATCTTATTGTTTAAGGAAATCGGTTTTTTAGCTGGTGACTTTAATTGCACAATGAACGCATCTTTGGACAGGTCCTCCTCTGCAAAACTGCCGAACCCGAAAGCTTCAGCTGTCTTAAAAAAACCTATGCACCGATATTGGTTTGATAGATATTTGGCGACATTTAAATCGTAAAGCAAGGGACTATACATTTTATTCACATCCCCATGACACTTACTCCAGATTGGATTATTTTTTTTATCCCGAAGTCATTTTTATATTTGGTTCGAAGCTGTAACATAGACCCCATACTTTTGTCGGACCATGCACCAGTATTTTTAGGTGTCAAACTATTATTTCATATCCCTAGAACATTCACTTGGAAATTCAATACATCCTTGTTAGATAATAAATCCTTTTCCAACTTTGTTTGGAGCAACCTATTGCAGTTCTGGCTCGACAACAAAAACTCTCCCGTATCTTCGGCTATAATCTGGGATGCAGCAAAAGCCACTTTACGCGCTCATCTTATATCTTATTGCTCTCACCAAAAAGCGGTTCTAGCAGGGAGGAGAAACAACCTCGAAAAAGAGGTGATCCGACTGGAGCAAATACACAAACAATCACCAACACTGTCAAATTTAAAGGCACTATTGGCTGTTAAATCTGAGCTTAATATAGACTACACCTGTCAAGTTCAGAAAATACTACTTTATACTAAACAGAAATACTATGAATTTGGAAATAAGTCCAGTCGCATGCTTTCCCATTTATTGAAAAATCAAGATAATAGTCGCTCGATTGACATGATCAGAAGGCAGAACAAGGACGTCACATACGACCCAATACTTATTAACAGCACTTTCCGGGATTTTTATATATCTTTATACAATACGGACGTGGCTGAAGACATCTCCTCCTATCTGAGCAGCATATTAAACCTTCTTTTAAAGGTTAAACCTTGCGTCACGGGAGAAGATCGTGGCTTCTTAGAGGCTGCCATCACTCTGGGGGAAGTTTGGGCTGCAGTTAAATCAATGCCAAACAGAAAATGTCCTGGACCCGATGGGTTTCCATTGGAATTTTTTTAAGCTATTTTGGCCAGAGATTCAACCAATGTTCATGCCTGCTGTTAATGACATTTTGAGAAATGGCATCCTCCTTTAGGCCCATTAGTTTGCTTAACGTTGATTATAAAATTGTGGCAAAAGTATTGGCCCGGAGATTGGAAAACATCCTTCCTAAAATTATAAATCCAGATCAGGCAGGGTTTATAAAATTGAGATACGGCAGACAATATACGACGCGTTCTTAATGTTGTTCAGTACCTTAATGTTCACAAAGAGCCAGCAGTAATTGTTTCCCTCGATGCCGAGAAGGCTTTTGACCGAGTTGAATGGCAGTTTCTTTTTCAGGTGTTGCATAAATTCGGTCTGGGGCCAAATTTGATCAATCTGGTTAAAAGCTTTTATTCAGACCCAACAGCCTCAGTTAACACAAATGGTTTGATGTCTGAGCCCTTCAAGATTCATAGGGGTAGCAGGCAGGGGTGCCCCCTTTCCCCCTTATTGTTTACATTGTTTATTGAACCCCTGGCTGAGATTATCAGGACTAATCCGGATGCATCTGGAATCAATAGAAACCATGTAATTTCATTATTCGCAGATTATGTACTTTTGTATATGTGCAATCCTGAGAAATCAATTCCAGCTGTCCTGGAATCTGTGGCTACATTCAGTGCTTTATCAGGATATAAAATCAATTTAGGAAAATCTGTCGCCACCCCTTTCAGCATCCCCTCCCCCTCCCGAAAGGTTTATGCAATCTCCTTTTCAAATGTCTATGAGAGGCTTCAAGTGTCTGGGTATTTTTGTTACACCTGATCTGAATAATCTTTTTGAAACTAATTACTCACCTTTAATTCAGAAGATAAAAATAATTTAATAAAATGGGCTCCCCTGCCAACCTCCTTCTGAGGGAGAATCAATATTATAAAAATGAACATTCTTCCGCGACTGAACTATTTATATCAAAATCTTCCCTGCTATTTATCCCCTGCACACTTCAAATTACTAAATTCTCATTCATCTCGCTTTGTCTGGAACAACAAACACCCAAGAGTCAAGTTTTCTATATTAACTAAGCCAAAACGTCTTGGAGGTTTGTCGTTACCATCCCTGCAGCTTTATTATTGGTCAGCACAACTTAAAATCATATCAAATTGGTTTATGAATAGAAAGAACGTTTTATGGTTAGATCTGGAGTCACAATCTTGTCTCCCCAACAAACTTAATTCTCTTTTCTTTATAAGTGGCATAGACCAAATAGTTCATCTCAGAAGTAACTTCATTGTTTATAATACTTTGCTGGCCTGGCGAGACGTGAGGAAATATCTAAATATCCCTCCCACCCTCTCTTCTTGGTCATCGTTAACTTTGAACCCAGATTTACAGGCAGAGATTAGAAGCATTGGCTTGTCTGAATGGTCATCTAAGGGACTGTCCAGTATTATGGACATGCTGGACTCTGACTCTGTTAAATGCTTTGAACAAATTAAAGCCAATTTCAATAT
Source organism: Gambusia affinis (assembly GCF_019740435.1). Taxonomy (NCBI): domain Eukaryota; kingdom Metazoa; phylum Chordata; class Actinopteri; order Cyprinodontiformes; family Poeciliidae; genus Gambusia; species Gambusia affinis. Next base: position 13,681,705 of record NC_057870.1, read on the forward strand.
TTCCAATAGAGATTTCTATAAATACCTACAGATCCGTCATTTTGTGAGCTCTCTCTGGAGTACAGGAAATGTACGCACAAAATTGTCAGAGTTAGAGAACATGATTGTCATGACCAAATCTCCCAAAGGACTTATCTCTAAGATATATCATTTACTATCTGGCTCTGACTCCTCAGGTTATGATGCTACGAAGCTGGTGTGGGAGCGTGACCTAGGACTGACGTTCGATCTAGCAGTCTGTGATGGGGTCTTCCCCAACTCCACCTCAGTTTCTTTACATGAGCAGAACTTTAAATTCTTCTACCGAACTTATTATACACTTGTTCGCCTTCGGAGGATGTTTTCTGATGCTTCAGATCTGTGTCATAAATGTAAAAATACATAGGGGCACATTTATTCACTCATTTTGGTCTTGCAATTGTATTCAAATTTTCTGGAAAAGAGTTCACCTCATCATACAAGAGATCATTGGTAAACAGTTCTCGCTCACTCCCTCCTTCTGTCTCTTTAACCATCCTTCAGACATTCTACTTAATGCAGACACTAAACATCTGCTCGCAATCCTCTTATTTCTGGCCAAGAAATGTACATTACTGAGATGGTCAGCACCACAGGCCCCTACAGTTGATATGTGGATATCACGAATTTCTGCCATTGTCTCAGTCGAAAAACTTACTCATGACCTTCATCAAAAGTCGGACAAATTTTGGAGGATCTGGGCCCCACTGCAATCCTTTTTACAGAGGCTGTAATTTTTATTTTTATCTTTATTTTTTTCTCTCTCTCTTACATTCAATATATCACTCATTTGGCTGTCTGACAGTTTTGACTACTTTGAATCATGACTACTGTATTTTGTGTATGTGGGTGGTATGTATGTATGTTTTTTTATGTGGACATTGAAGTGCTCCTTGTTGTTTTGGGGTGGGTTGTTTTTGTTTAATTTTGTTGATGTTTACATAAAGTTATGAAAATCAATAAAAAGAAAAAAAAAAACAAGTCTTGAGCATTGGAACTATATTGACCCCTCAAAATGTAAAAAAACCCCAAAATGAAACAACGGATCATTGTACGATGTTCGTCCCTGAGAGGAATTCATTATTTCACCCCGCCTCGCAGAAAGACCATCATGATAAAGCAGTCCATCCTTAGACAAATAAATTTAAACAGCAGCAAAACAAAATCATGGCCGTAAAAATGCCAATATCCTGCCGGGGCGGGATGAATGCCTCTCCAGCCGGCCATCCAGATCGTAATTAATGAAAAGAAGTCGTGCAATGCACTTAATGTGTAGCCACAGCGAGAGACCAGAGGATTCAATAGACATAGATCAGTGGAAGGTGCTGATCGCCTGTGCTTCAACTACACCGGACACAAAAGGAGCACTCGTGTCCCGCAGGTGCTTCATCTTAGTTCATATTCTGACTCCACTGGGCTGGCTTGGTTATGGCTCTCCAGGGAGAAGAACGAGATTACCACAATCTCTTTCTAAATCTGCCCTCTGGAAGCACTGCATTCTCACATATGGCGCTTTACTTATAGATATTCTTACCATTGAGAAGGATCGGAGTCAATGGTTATTCGTCTTCAGCGAGAAGGACAGGAATACGGGCTGCAGGGCACCGAAAAACACCAAAGAGTCACTCTGCGGCTGATTTATTGCCCGACCAGAATAGATGGTTTGTTAAAGGCTTACCTTATGGTCTCCCATGCAGACATTAGGACCAATTGTGTTGTAAACAACACCCTCCCCATCATAATCTCTCTGAGACAAACAGAAAATGAACACAATCTAATATTTATCAATTAAGTGTCTCCTGGGTAAAAATGAAACATGCAGACAGTTCAATCTGACCCTGTTGATGAAATCGTTGGCATTGGGAGACATGAGGATGCGGTCACACCAGGCGGGACAGCGCGTGTTCATGTACTGCCTTGGCTTATGGTGGTCCTCACTGTAGGGGTAGCTACAAGAGACGACAAAATCATATTTCGATTGTCAGGTAGATCAGTAGAGGCTTTTATAGATCATCGTTTACTGTTACAGTAACTTTATTCTCACCTGGGTGGAAATGTGATGTCCTCTTCCCTGACAGCATCAAGAAAGGGTGTGACCTCTTTGTCGTACTTTAAAAGCTGAGCGGCAAATAAAAACAGGAAATGTGCCTACTTTTAAAATTCCAGGTAAATCCTAGTGAACCGTCTTAAAGTTTTGGTTTTTGTGTGTATGGGTTTATGTGTTTCGCAATCTGAACTCTTTGAGAACAGAGCCGACTGGTTCGCAACAACCCGAGTTTCAAAAGTCTGGAATGTGACCCTACCGCACTGCCATTGTCCTCTCGGAAAACCGCCTGGTGCACGTACTCAAACAGCTTCTCCTCGATCTGCAGCAGCATCTGAAGGGAAGGGCGGGGCGGGCAACATGACCGCCAGTCTGGGTCAAATGTGCTGATGGCTTTTTTGCTTTCTCGCTGCTGCTGTAATTACCTGGTGGTCGTTGTCTCTTTCTTCAAATGTGATTCTCTCCACTTCGTAGTTGCTGTCCTTCACATCTTTTACAACATCTGCTTCGATGGTCAGGCACTGGCCACAGCAACACAAGCAGAAATAAGAGGGAGTGGGCGGGGGTCCGTGTTCAAATATGAAGCTGGTGTGCGCGCACACACACACACACACATATATATATATAAATATATATATATGAAATGACAACATACCTGGACTAATGTACGTGTGTCCAAACGGAAGTTAAAATCTCCAAACAAGAAGAAGGGCATAGCAACGTAGCGGCTGTCTAACAACCTAGAAAAGACAAACGATGTTTTCATTTGTTTAACACAAAAGGTTAAGGTTCATTTTATATATTCTTTAAATATTCTGGTTTTTAAATTGGAACAAATTAATACAGTTGCCTGGAAAAATTCTATGCTGTTTTCATCTTGCAAGGACATATGATAAAGTATTTTATTTGGATTAGATCAACACAAAGTATTGCGTGACAATGCTGCTTTATTCTCTACATTTATTACAACTAAACATTTTAAAGTCCCCTTTAATCTTATATCCCTAAATAAAATCCAGTGTCACCAAGTACTTTAGGAAACTGCCTAGTTAGTAAATACAATCTATGAATCTGTAATAATCCAGGTGTTCTGCATATTAATGTGTTCGGGTGGCCCATTCAAATTGTACAGCTGCTGATCCCACCTGTTGATGACGTATTTCAAAGCGTTCTTGCGGTTGGCTGAATAAATGGAGGGACTGGAGTTGAGGGCAATAAGGTTTGAGGCATCGTGGAACAGGTGGATGTTGACCAGGTCGAGACCCCTGCAGGCAACACAGACGTCGGCAAAATGCGACAAGATGCAGCGGATAAAAAAAAACAAAGGAGAAGAAAATAGTTTGACATCAGATAAGACGACACAACAATGACAGTGTGAATGTATGATAGCGCACGTGTCCCATCATTGTGCTGACTGCTGATAACTCAGAAGTTTGTCCCTCTTGTGCCAGGAATTATGCTTCAAAGTAATAACTATTGCCTCACAACGTAATACCATAACTGAAACTTTTTGTTTTTATCTAGCAGATGAAAGTCCATGAGTAATGGCAGATGATGAACCTGGCTCAATAAAAGGACCAGGTTTATACAGTCTTCAGTTAATAATTGTAATTGCAGGAAATGTTCAAGGTCTAAATTTGAAGATGGCAAATTTATGGAAATGTGCCATGTTTCACAACCTCATGAAAACAACACAAACACTAAAAAGGAGAGATGAAAATATGATTTTGTTGGTAAGTTGTTACTGAGCTACGATTAATAAGAAAAATGATTAATGACAAAGAATTCCGTTTGAATTTCCAAACCGCAACAACTAATAAGTGCTTGATAATGAGACATTAACAAGCATTAACATTATTTTTGTCTTCACCAAGTACCAACACTGTTCAACAGTTGAAGTCAACTTCATTTGCTATGTGGTGAAAAAAAAATAAAAGTAGTAGATTGCAGAGTGCTAAAAACTACATGGAACCAAGTTGAATTCCAGGTAAAGGGGAATAATTCTATTTACAAATGAATCATTTTATATGTACAAGTACATCTCGAAATGTGAAAAAATATTCTTTATCACTCATTTAAAAAATGGAGACTCAGATTTATTACATACAAGTGGAATATTTCAATACTTTTCTTCAGGATGGCTGGCCATTCAGCGTAGAACAAATTGACTAAGTTGTGCGGAAAACAAGCCGTATGACTTGGCTGACAAAATGTCTATAGATTAAGAGCAGTAAACTTGAACTTTTGCCATGATACTGAAGAAACAGGTACAAGAACTCCTTTGCGCCTTAATTCATCAAACTCCAAAACCAGAGGAAACGTAAATACACTATTGCAGATTATATTTCAGTTTCATTTTTACAATTATCGTGATAAATTTTTATGATGTAGTTACGAGAGGCATCTGACGGATCATTAAAAAAAAAAATTATATTTTTATGAGCAATAAAGATTTTATCTTATCCTAATTTAGATTATCTGCTTTTCAATCTGTAACTCATAAGTCTTTCAAAACTAGTTTACTGAAAGCTTTGATTATCTGGCATTTAACAAGACCCAGTTGAAGAGCTCGATCCAAGAGGCCAACAAGCTCTGAATTTGCCCCATTTCACATTTTAAAGTTGTTGATCTTTGTGTGCTTCCTATTTTATCTGTGGGTTTCCCGTCAGTGACTACAATAAATCTTACTGATCAGCGCTTTGGTCAAAATCTTAAGCTATATGGTGACAAATCCAAGACTGTAGAAGTCAATTAAATATAACCTCAATGAAAAAAAACTCTTTAAGTTTCAGAATTTCCCAATTGTGTCTTTTGAATTCTAGGCTGTATAGTAAATTACTTTTACATAGTGAATTCAACAGCTGAATTTTATTTTTTTTTCTTTTCCCAAACTTGAAAAGTAAAAAATATCAAATAAAACGCAACAGTTTTGCAGACTTCTAAAGACTGTGTGGAAACTCACGTAGCAACAACACTCTTCAGTCTTAAGTTGTTACTGATGGAAAAAGATTATTTTATCAGTTAGAATAAGTGATTTTTTATTTTTTTTACACAAGGCCATATTGTGTAAAAGCTCTTTAACTCTATTGTAGTTTTAAGAAAAAAAATAAAAAATTATTTTGCTCCCTAAATGTTTCTTTGTGAAGACAATTACATGTTCTGTTCAACCCAAAAGCTAAAACAGGGTTACATAAACGCTGATCATTGAATCTTTGCTTTCAATCCCGTTTCTTCTATGAGTGTATCAAACACTGGCCTACATATTAATCCACAAAGATCACAAAAAGGTCAGTTTTACTCTAAATACAAGTGTTATTAAAACTCTCTTAACAACATGACAATATGATTTATCAAAAAATAAAGTGTTTCACTGTTTCTCAGGGTTACGTACTGGTTGTGTATGAGCCAGCGGGTCCTCATGTAGCCCTTTCTGGACCACTTGAACTGCAACAGAGACAAATGAGAGAGAGTCGCTAAACACCAGGGAGCCATGTCTTTAAAGCGCCAAACTGATAATTATTGATTCTTGCAGATAATTTGTCTCATCTCTGTGTCAGCAGCCCCAGCGGACTCATTTTTCCCAGCATCTCCCTTCGTCCCATTAGCTTCCCCCTTGCCGTCGCGCTCCCCACACTCTTGCATACAGACTTACATCGGGCCAGAAATTCTTTGGGAATTTTTCTTTCTCCACGGTGGCGACGCCGTCCAGCGAGCCCACGTACTTGGTCTGTCCCACCACGGCTTTAAAATCCTTAACTGGGAGAGCGAGGGCGGTGACATGGAAAAGAGTGAGAAAACATGCAAACAGCGATCAATAAACTGGTGTTAACCTCATCAGAGCGGCATACGTGATCAGGGAATCTATAAGCGAGAGACATTAAGACTCCGTTTGGCCAACGACGATCGGTTTGGGCCACACAGCAAGTGGCAGCTCCGGGATGTTTATGGCTCTTCCATAAGCTTTTCTGCCAAGCTTTTTCACACCTAACGTGACTGGACTACACAGCAGTCGAAATAACAGCTCCACTTTAAATTTGAGTACTTTGCAACTACCTGCCTAGGCAGGAGAGCCATCAAACTCTCATTACACAGAAACATCTTAAAATATCCCATGAAAAATGACAGGAATTTTGCCAATCATATGCAACAGCAATCCGGTCCCTCACGGGGTGGGAGCAATTGATCAAAGCAGAGGGCTACACTGCTTTCAGTTGGATTTTAATCATTTATAAAAAAAATAATAATAATAATAATAAAAAAACGTATTGTGAAAAAGCAAAAACATAGAAATATTCATCACAACCTGATTTATTATAAACCAATAAAAATGAATGCAACTTTCACACTTTAAGGATTTCTTACCATTAAAGTCGTAATGATAGATATTTTTCAGTGTCTTGTGGATGAAGTACATGCTGCCCAAAGCCTGTGGAGGAAAGAAAACAGATGGAGTTCAACACCAGATAAAGTAATCCCAAACTGATTAAGTAAAAAAAAAAAGAAGAAAAAAAGAAATTAATTTAGTTGCAAAATAATTTGTTAGTTACCTATTTTAGCATTTAAGGCAAGCATGTGTAAAGTAATGATTTTTTTTAAAAAGTCATTTAACATTTTTGCAACTCACCTCTGCAATGGCTAATTCAAAATGTAGCAATACATCACGTTTGACACTAATTATTGCTAGATGTGATTAAAAAACATGATCAAACATTTGTTCATATTAAACATTTACCATACCAATAACTATTGCAGTGTGTAGTTAAATTCATGACATTGGTTTTCATCTCAAAAAGCTGAAAAGAGATCAGAGCAGAGTAGTATCTCTTTAAAATAAGCATCATAAGAACAAAAACAGGAACTACACTCTTGGAGAACAGTGCAGTGTATTCTAATTTGTATTACCACAGTGAAAAGAACATCATTTAGACACATTTCAGTATATCTGCAGTCAGACTAGTTATTGGTGTACTATAAATATATTTTTGTGTACTTTTGAAGTTGGATATTTTGGGGCAAATTTGTTAGTCTTTCTTAGCATACTAGCAACAAAATATCAAAAAAATTGAATTTATTAAAATGGTTTTAATGTTTCAGTAGAGATCGTTAGGTCTGACATTTCTTGGTCTTACTTACAAGCAGCATGGATAACTTCTAACAACACGCCAGGAAAAATTTGTTTCCAAAATAATAATAATTGAAAAAACAAAACAAAAACAGTACTAACTGAAAAAAGTTTTTTAGGGGAAAATTTCAACTACTTGCTAACATAAGTGTTGGAAAGGGTGGCAGGATGGGCTGGGTGGATGTAAACATGAAAAAGAGTCATCGCTAGCTCCATCAGCAGGAACCAAAACATTACCATCCAAGTCCCCAGACTGGGGGTGCCCAAGTCCAGTCCTCGACAGCTACCATCCTGCAACTTTTAGACGTATGCCTGCTCCAGCACACCTGAATAAAATGGCTCATCAGCACCCGTTATCTCTGCAGAGGTCTGGTTTCATTTAAAGCAGGTGTGTAGAAGCACTGACTTGGGAACCCCTGGCCCAGACCAAGTTACTAAATCAAAACCTTACAGAAAACCAATAGGGTAAAACGAAGAGAGTATAAAAGTTGACACATGGTTTTGGATGATTGGAGAGATTGTTCAATGGTCAAGGATGGCTCTAACTATGGTTCAACATCGTGAAGCGTTATAGCAGACAAACTTTTGCACCAAATGAAGGTTGTCCAAGTATTGACAGTTCGGGTGTTAACAATTGTACACCTTGTGATTTTGTTAAAAAAAAAAAAAAATCTTATTGGGATATATTTTATGTCCGTTGAAAAGGTTAACTAAATTAACAGTTGGAATTTTCTTTGAGTTTCAGTGTCAGATTATGCTACTGCAACCGAAGACGCAACTCTTTGACAAATTTATCCACACCAATGCATTTTAGTTTTATATATCTAATCGCAGTCTGCAAATCATTACACGAACAAGTGTCTAACCCTTTATTTTCAGGTCTGCATTTCAAAGAAATCATAAGCCGTTTCTCAAAACAAAACTGAAACTAAATGTAGACACAAACACCTGGCTAGTCTCCAGGACCGACTGTTTATTTCAGATAGTAAAAGCCTTATCTTCCAGTTATCCACTTAGTTTTTCTACTGTGCAAATCAAAAACCACGTGAAACTTTTAGCGATAAAAACGTTCAGCAGAGCCACTTTCGGTGTGCACACTTCAGCGCCTAATCATCCCTGACATGGAGCTGACAATTTTTAATGTACTAACTGCCTGCTCCACTGATCTGATTAATCGTTGCCTGTGAGATCAATAAAGACAGAAAATTAAAACCATTTAAAAGGTATTAAGCAGCAGGCTCGCTGTCTGCCAACGCTGGCGCTCTAAGAGGGGGCCGAGATAAAAAATAAGTGATAACACGGAGGGGGTGAGGTCGTGACGGAGAGCTGGGCTACGCACACATGCACACAGACGATCAGTCAGAGCATGAGAGATCTCTCCCTGAAGACATCGTTTATCTTCGGTGCCACAGTCATCCTCGTTTATTAAAATAGAGGTGTCTCCATTGACGGCTTCAGTGAACAACAGTTAGTGACTGACTTGTCTGACATAGAGCAACGAAGGAAATTACTGGAACAGATCTGCAGGAATTGAAATGTTTCTACGAAGGAAAAAAAAAAAAAAAAAAAACTTCGACTGTCAGGTAAAGTTCCTCTCCAGAGATTCCTGAAGGGAAGCCTAATTCATGTGCGATTAGTAGCAGTGTTACGCACAGTTAGGCACACACACACCTTCACATAGTTGGCCAAACACCCATCTTCATCAATCAGGTTTGTGCACAGTTTAATAAAAAAATATTGACTTTCAAGTGATTTTTTATCAAAACACCATTTGTACTGGGGATGCATGCCCCTCTACGTCTGCAGCCCCTGAGAAAAGAGCACCCCCCCCACCCCCACTGAGCTCTCTCTCTTGGCTTTATAACTGATGATCCGTAGCCAGGGGGAAACAAATTGAAAATCAATGCGTGTGGCACCGCCGAAATGAGAATGAGGCATTAGGTGGGGCGGTGGTCGGGGAGAGGGGCTGCAACCCTCTCAGGGCAAACAGAGAAGGGTGCAAACACTCGAGTCCAGAGGAAAAACTTAGTCCCAGCTGTCCACCGCCACCCCACCGACTCTTAATTTATCGTGTACAGATAGCCTGGGATCAATAGTTTTAATCTAGAGTTAAATGTATTGACTTTGGCCCGTCTCTCTTTCGCACCTGGTCATTGACTTTCCCCCCTTTTGGCTTCACGCATCTTCAGTCTACAGATGCAGACATTGACCCCTACTGTCAGGCGCGCTGTGTGAGGGTTTCACCTGGGAGGAGGAAGGGTTAATAGTTGAAGAAACACGCAGACACTTTTCTGTAAAGGAGAAGTGTTTCTCCCTACCAGGACCGAAACTTTGACAGACCCCCTTACAGCCAACTGCAAGCCCAGTTTAAACCACTGGAAGCTGATTAGTGAAACATGAGGTTAAGAAAAAGGGTGGATGCAAGAAACGACCTGCATGACCAGTGTGGAGACTAAGGCTGATGTTCTATGACCTGAACATCAACCGCACAGCAAGGAGTGATGTTCGCATGGTATAACAATCTGGAGAAAATAATAGTACAGTAATATGGTATCCCTGAATTTACAGAAATATTTTTTAGCAAAAATGTATAACAGGAATTATTTTACGTGCTGTTAAAATAAAATGAACCATAAGAGTTCTTATAATGTAATCTACAACATCTATTTGTGGACATTTGAACTCTAATACACAGACTCAGGCAAAATACTCAATAAAACAGTGGTAAACTTAGTACTCTTGATAATTTAGTTCTTTATATATTGACACAAGTATAGAAAACTAATATAAGCTCATTCGTTAGTCTGGCCAATTGTTGCATTGTTTTAATGTTATCGGAAAGGAAAAAAAGATTACAGATCATTTTCTCTAATTACAAGGATAATTTCTGATGAATGAGGTTTGCAAACCCCGAAAACTAACAGGAGAACAGGACTTTTTACTTTTACTTTTCAAAGAATCATCATTAGTGCCGTAAATATCCCAAATTATTACAAAATAACTTCACGTTCATGCCATCCATTCGGAGCAGATAGTCTGCAGTACACTGCTGGCTAGTCATGTTGCACATACCTTGCCAGCACAGATTTAAAATTGACCAACTTGATTAACGTATTTAAAACTGGTGATATGTATTTGGGTGATTAGATCCTTAATGCTCACCCCTGGTGTATATCTTTAGTAATTGAGATGCTAAAGCTCACAGAGAGCAGTGGGAGCTCTGTAATGCTGAAATACAGAAGTGTTGGGGAAAGGAGCGTTAATCATAACCAGAACGGTCATTGCAATTTTCATCGATAGGATTACTGTTAAGTATTTTCCGGATATTGCACAGCTCTGTTTAAAACCGTGGCGTAAACTGATACAGGTGTCTGGCCCATCACTAGAACTGAATGATATTTGGAGCTGTTCAAAGTTTCATTCACCATGGCAAACACTCCAGTTATACCGTAAGAAAAGCAACATCAGATTACATTCTGCAGTCACCACCATGTTTTGTGGTGGTCGTGTGTAATCAACAAGAATATTGCAGCTAAAGATTTTTGGAGTTTTGAAAGTATAACTTTGTATGAACTATGGGTTGATTGCACTAACCGGCTCATACCTGCTCACAGCTCCATAACAGCACTGTAGACAGCAGCTATGGATAGAAATTCTCGGCCCAGTAACTGAAAGCATCACGGCTGACCAAACAAATCTGTCTTTGAGGGCCTCTCATCTCTCTGTGCCTGCACCGCGTTACAGCTCCAACATTGTTTTATACTATATCTAGAAGATCCATGTCCCGTACAAAAGGCTGGGATTTTGAACGCTGCTCATATTGCACGGAAGCTTTGATGTATGAAGTCCTGCTGAAGGAAAAAAGGTGAGCAAACAGAAAGAACGTATAAGAAATAGGATTTCCTAAAGAGGGCGCACCTGCAATATGTCATTAAAGGTTGTGAACCGCAGAAGTTCATTATTGCGCTTGATGAATTCATACCGTTAGGCAATCTATATTTATTAAAATAACTAAAAAGCAACAAACAAAGCATGCTTTCAAGGTTTTTTAAAAAAGATCCTCCTAACATTGTCTGACATGACCTTATTACACAGTCAAATGGTTGCATTTACATCCATATCAGCAAACATCTGCTGCAGATTCCTATCAAGCATCAGAGTGCCTCACATCTGTTGCTGAGGCCACCTTTATGTGGATGAGAGCGCCATCTTGTGGAAGTATATTGCAATATCTTCATAGGTTTCCTACCGTAAAGCTGTCTTCAGCTTGGAACTGGGTGTCCACATAAATGCAAGTCCTGTCAAACTCCTTCATTTCCTCACTGGACTCTATGTTGCTAGGAAGAGGAAGGGAAATTCATTTGCTCAGATGTAATGCAGTGTGACGTCATGGTCGCTGTGGTTACTTTTTAGCAGTGTTTTTATTTACCAAAAGAAGCTTTCTGCCTTGTCCATGTTGACCATGTAGTCCTTTCCTCCCACCTCCTGGAAGTGCAGGGCGATGAACTGCGGCTTGTTCTTCCGGATTGTCTGTTTCAAAACCATTAAAGCCTAATGTTCAAGCTCACATTACAGAGTGCTGACGTGTGAAGATGGTCACCGTTGCTTTAAGGCTCATCAGAGGTCTTACAGTTTTTTTTTTCCATATTTAGAAGAGCGACAAAAGTGGGACAGAATTAGCAAAGACTGTATTTCTTTCAGCTGCATGAGATCACCCACATAAAAATGTTATATGTTAGAACAGAGAGATCACTACTAATGCGAATATAAAATGTTCAAACTTACTTTATACAGTTCTTCTAACCATCCATTTTGGATTTCATCCACCTTCAAAATGATAAAAACAAGAAAAAAAGTAAAATCATTCAACTAATAATCAGTCACTTATTCAACAGTTTCAATCAATGTCAAATAGAAACTACATACCTCATATTCTGACCACATTCCATTAAAAAGCTAATTAAAACGATTACACTTTAGCCTTTCATACTTGATCCTAGAAATCCAAATCTTCTGTTTGTGTTACAGAAGGAAATCACAACATAGCTAACTTAAAGAAGCAAAGGAAACAAAAAACAAAAACTGAATTAAATAAAATATTCTTTTATTTTCTTTTTGGATACATCATCAAATAATTGATCAAAATCAACATTTGCATCCCATCGTAAAACACATAGCATACATAGTTTGTGCTGTATGACTTGAATTGTGCCCAATAATCATAACCATAATCTCATATGCATAACAAGCAGTGAATCCAGACTTTGTGCGGTTTTTTTATCTGTGGTTAATTTTTATTTTTTTTAAACGAAACCAAAATGCAGCATCACAACCTATGACTCAACGGATTGTAAAAGCAGCTCCATCAACAACAACTAGCAGTTTCTGTCTTCTTCATGGCCGTTTCAGGGGAAACTCTTGCTAATGTGCTGCTTCAGTTTTACTGACCCAAGAATACTTTGATATAGAGGAGCCGATGGTGTACTTAGTAAGGATAAATGCCCAAATCATTGAGTTTCCACCACCGTGCTTGATAGTTTCAATAGTAACTGGTTACGATTTTCACCAAAATATCCTCTGTGCATTAGAGATAAATGTCTCTACTTTGCTCAAAAAACTATATTCTGGACGTGCTAAACATTTTTCATGTGCAGCTTTCCAGATTTAAAGTTTTTATTTGGCAATTGTGTCGATGGATGGCCATTTCATGTAAAGATGCTCCTAAAAAACCCAGTGAAATCATTTGACTATTGTTTATAAATTGAATTCTGTGAATACACAATTTTAAATTGAGCACTTTAATCGTTAAAATCTTCAGATGTCCAGTTTGTTATGCAGTGCACTCAGCGGGGTTTTTTTGTGCGCTTTCCACAATTAAGTATTTTACATTTGAGATGTATGGTCGTTCTGCACAGCCTAATCTGATTCACGGAAACCAGCTGGGGAATCTATTCCAGGAAATATTAGCAGCTGTTTTGAATGCTTTTCAGTTGTGAACGAATCTTTGTTTGTGTCACGGCAGGTTGTTTGGCAATAGCTGCCATTGCGTGAGCGTCTGCCTAAAATGCGCTGTTTAAGGATCTGTTTTCTCAAAAATATTGTATCGAAACACACTTTCATTGCAACGGAGCAATAAACTGACAAAACTGCTCATTTAATACAGGCCGCATCACGTCAGTGATGAATGGTAGCTAAACATTTTTTTTGGAAAAAAAGGTTTTGTGTTACAAATAATGTTTTGTGTTAAACTTTTCTTGGTCAGGTCCAGGTGATATGGCTGCCTGTGAAAAACAAAATCTTTTGTTCCTAAAACTAATAAATGCATTTGTAGCCAAAGAAAAGCACAGGTTATATGCTGACCAACGCAAAGGGAATGTTTTCAGTGTCAATAAATTTCTGGCAAAAATCATTTGTTAGTCAAAACTCTATTATTAATTTTTTTTAAACGCTCCTTATATATCCACTTGTGGATTGTTATACTGTGGCCTTAAAAAGAGCACAGACCCCTGGTCAAACTGTAGGTCAATATGTAATTTGACTCGGCAAAAATAATTTCACTCTTCCAAATTTATTTGAGGTTGTCCTGTTCAAGTAAAACATGAATAAAACAAAACAAAACATTGTGTTACAAAAAAAAGGTAACACAATTCTTTCTTTTCTTTACAGAATGAAGAAAATCAAAGTGATATGAAGACTGGGTGATTGACACGGATTATAGAACTGTGAAACCACTTTGTGTGTGTTAACTGCACATCTACAGATAACATCGGCAGCTGTAATAAGTTTGCAGCCTGCTTTGTACTCTGCTCAGCAGGTTCATCTCTAACTAAGGCAACATTATGAGTTGAAATTACTGCAATGTTAAACAAATTTGTAAAGTTCTGTTCCATTTCTGTTTTTCTTAGATGCGATTGAACCATTACGCATTTTTTTGTTGAAAAATGATGGCAGATGTTTACCCAAGACAAAAAAAAAAAGGTTACAGTTGAGTCATAAGGTGTTTCAATAGTGAGGTGTTCATTTTTTACATTTTTTTTTCCCCCATCATTCATTTGTGAAGATCTGATCGATATCTCTAGAAATTAAAGAGGGCTCAGCGAAACAAAACGTAAAGACGTAGGTGGAAAAATTACCTTTAGATTCTGCTAAAGAAAGACTTTCCATCAACGGCTGCAAAAATGCTGGAGGGATTCTCCCTTCAAAGTAGTTTTGTTTGGTTTTTTTTAGGCTAGTAAAATTCTGTTTAAACTTTTGTCATAAAAACAAAACGGCATTTTTTTTTAAAACAGTGTATTTCAGTAAAAATATCTCTGAGGAAAAAAACTTTCACTTGGAGCTTGGCTTATCTTACACAGATGCTGCAAAATGTATATTTTGATGTGTCAGAGGTCAGTTAAATAAATATATCTAAATGTCATGACTGCAGAAATGGCTTTGCATAGTGCATTTGCATGACAGGAGTGACTGAGGCCCAGTGCAGGCGAAAGGTAGGAGACCTCACAGCACTCTGCCTGCAACCACAGCCGTGTTTGCACACTAGATGAAGATAAACACTTGACGACTCGATTCGTCTCCAAATCTTTATTATTAAAAACAAGTAAAGTCCGTGAGCAGATGAACACTGCAGTCCAGAATTAGACCCACTAGTTCTGTTTCAACAGGAGCAGCAAAGTCTGATCCGACAGTCCATTTCTGTGGAGCATTAGGATTTAATCTGTGGTCTGCTTAACATCCTTCTCTCACCCTGAGTCAACGTTTCAGAGTGTTTGTTTATAAGAATAGAAGGGGCCCTGCGTTAAGTAGATAGGCTCGACTCCCCCAGGGAGAGTAGATATTCATCTGTTTATGCATTTCCCACTGTGGGATCTCACACAGAATCGTTGGACCCAAGTTTGCTCAACGGAAATATGGTCCTGAGCCAAATTTCCATGACTGCTAGATCCCTCCTTCCTGCTAAGTCTGAACGTTTCACCCAGCCGGCCCAGGCTGGAACAAGGGAGAGTAATGGATATTTACATACGTTTTATAAACAGACTGGAGCCTCAAAGTTGATCTAAATGTGGCAACTTGCACAACTATTTAGAAACATAAATAGTATTGTGTGAGAGACCAAGTACAAAATGACCAGGTTTTCTAAGATCTGGGTTTTGCGCTGGTCACTGCCTCGTGTTAATCATGTCTGTCTGGCACCCTGATGTTTCTGACTTATTGGAGTTTCTATCTTGTTCAGTAGCATTTCATCTTCAGCATAAGGCAACATGACCTCTACAAGCTGACCCATGATCCCTGGCATGAGATAAATGTGCCCAAAAACACAGTGTAATACATATTCCCAAAACATGATGCTCAAGCGGCCACAAAATACTGTTGCTCGAACTCACAGGATCAGTGTTGACCTCCACTGATCTCTATGACTTAAAACTACTGAAGACACATGCGTCATTAAATAATAAACTGTTCTTTTAAGTAGCTGCAATCACAAAGGACTGCTAGGATGTAGTTTTTGGTGTGGATTTTTTTTATTTTTTTTATTTCAAGCATATAAATTGCATTAAATTGTCAATAATTTGCATATTTGGCTAGCTGGATGGTCTTTCACTGATTTTTATGCTCACACCTGATATATGCCAAAACAGTAAAGTTCAGGGAGGGTGCTTGGGATTATAGTAATGATGGAAAAGAATGAGAAAAGTGGTCATTTGAGATCAAAATTTTCAGTGTTTTCAGTGTCACAATGGCAAAAATATTTTGTCTTACAAATATTGTGCAGCCCTATTCCATGCACACAAACCTCTTAGCATAGTCCAATATTAAAATAAAGCAAACTTTGTGTATTTAAAGTATGCCCTGACCTTTACTGCTTCTGGTTGAGCTACATTTCCATCTCAATAAATTAGAATATCCTCGAATAAGAATGCATTCCAGGAATTCAATTCAAAAAGTAAAACTCATACAATATAGAGGTTCAAACAGTGATATATTTCAAGTGTTTACTTATGTTAACGCAGATGAATATGCCTTACACCCACCACAAGCAAGGCAAGCCACAAAAGGTAATGCTTGACGAAGCTGCCTGCTGCTTTATCCAACCATGCTAATGGAAAGTTGAGTGGAAGGAAACAGCTGCATGAGCAACAGGGATGAACTGTGAAGCCATACAAGACATTTTAAGAGCCACAAACATATCACGGACACGGGCTATAGCTGTTGCTTTATTTTTATGTACGCTTGAACTAGATACAACAAAAGTTGCGTCATACTTACATTGGAGAAAAAGAACTGAACTCACTGGACTGTTGCTAAGTGGTTCAAAGTCCTCTCTTTAGAAGAACATGAATTTTGTGTCACATTTAGAAATCAAGTTAAAGTGAAGAGGAAGAGAATCCCCAAATATTTGAGGTGCAGTGTGAAGTTTCTACATTCGGTGCCGACTTGGGGAGCTGGCCCCAAAGCTCCAGACTAACATTTTACACTGTAAGTCAAGTCTGATGTTGTTTGTGTCTGTGTGAAGAGAACAGCAGAGCTGAGCCAAGCCCCTTCTTAACCTGCTAAAACATGTACGAAAGTTGCAGCGGCTGAAAGTCTACAGAAACTACTGTATCAACATCCCTGCTCACTGCGAGAATGAAATGGAAATGTTTTTCCATTTTGCTTGTTGAATTCCAAGATTCCTGTTGCTGTGTTTTCTGCATTGTGGAAATCATAGGGTTCTGCCTTTTCTTTTTCCTGGAGCAAGTGGTCACACTGGTGCAAACTCAGATTTTTTTTTTTTTTTTTTTTTGGTGAACCACTCCCAAATTAGGTCTCATGTGCAACAAGTTTGAGTGCACTCTGCAACCTTGAGACGAATTACTAGTGTTGGTCTCTCAAGTCCAAAGCCAACATAGCTGGAACCTTGCTGCTTTTATTGTACTGTGGGACTTTGAACTTCCTACAGAAGGTAGGAATACTGATACTTTTTACAAGTATTGGTACATGCAAAAAGTACCAATACCAATTTAATGACAATGGTATTACTCTGCTTGATAGGGCATCAAATTGGCCTGCAGAGACTGTACTATGTGTCAGGAAGAAGCTCTGAACACATTGATAAACTTTTATTTATCAGAATCAGAGATTATAAAAGGGCAGCCCTCCTTCAGTCAAAACGTGGACCTGCTGTAACCTGAATGGAGGGCTAAACAACATATTACCTCTCCAATGATGATCACAGCCAAGCGGGAGTCTCCTCTCCTCATACAGCAGTAATCACCTCAGCAAACCTTAGAGCACTTTTAAACAAACTGAAGTTGACTAACTTACAAAGACCTCAGTAATGGTGTTATTTCCAAAGGTTCCACATAGCAAAGCTGCCATAGCAATTGGAGCTCTACTGCTCCAAGTAAACTCATCCATTGTACACATTCTCTGCTCTGTCAAGAGGAAGATGAGAGATACCAGATCCAAAACTACAGGCCAGCGGAAGGCTGTTAGGAAAGCATCCTGGACTTAGACATACTTTTCAGTATAAAATGTCCTGTTTTTGGCTTGTTTGTCTGTTTTTGCTCATGCGTAATATTTAAAGTTTCAGAACAGAGGCTGGCTATAAGATTTTTATTAGCTCTAAGACATAATAATTAACACTAATAGAAAGAGAAGGTTGAAACTCAGTTACTCAAATTTCATTTTTGAACTGAATCACTGAAATTAACTCTTCTATTGCATTCTAATGTGTTGAGATGCACCTTTAAGTGTGGACAGTAACAACACAAACAGCTTCAACATTAGTTCATGAGTTTGATTTCAATAAATCTTTTTACATTTATCCAAATTTATAAGGTATATTAAGGTTTTACTTGGATCCTGGCAGTATTTTTGAAGCCTCTCATATTTGATGATACCCCATTTGATCAAAACGTTGTCAGTTTGTCAAGGATCGGGTCACGTGACTCGTCGACAGGTAACCATAGCTTATCCGCTACTCAAGATAGCGGAAGAACACCGCTGAGCGCGGCTGTGATAAACACGATTCACCGTCTGGGTTCAGCCGCATCATACACGTGAAATAAACAACGTAACTACAAGATAAAACAACGCCTCACCTGTTGGAACCTTACCCAACATATATGTCAGCATTAGAGACCTTTCAGAGCCCTTACAGTAGCCTGCCTGTAACTTGTTGTAACGCGTTTCACTGTGAGCCCTAATCTAATCCTCCGCTGTTGCTACCATTGTGGTGTTGTGTGCCTGTTACGGCAGTTTTACCTTTCTGTGGGATACTTACATTGTTGAACAGCGAGCCTACGTTTGCGGTGACGAGCAGCACGTTGGTGAACGTCTCCATGTTTAGCCGACCACTTTCACAAACCGTCCCGGTGGTGGAAAAAACTTCCGACCAGTTGGTAGCGCCTCTGTTGGAGCTTAAACAGGCTTACCGTGCGAGACAAAAAACCCTAAGTTTATATCAGCTGTGGTTGGAAGTACGCCACCATCATCTCAGTATGTGAGCGCCGCTCGCGGTCCAACTCTGTTGCTGCTGATGGCGGGCAGTCGGTTCAGGTCGTCATCATACACCTCGGTAGGGCTCATACTCATCGCCGAGTCTCAGGGAGCGGAGAGTTTAACTGCGTGGATTCCCTCCCCCCTCCGAGCTATTAGGACTAGTAGCTTCTTAAGGGACTAAAAGAGTCAGGACGGAACAGTGCCGCTGCCTTCAAACAACCAAGGAAGCCTACAGGTTGTTTTGACAGCCGCTCCGCCCTCGCGCAAGTAGGACGTACTAGTTTGAAATTTAAAAAATACCTGACGTGACAAAAATGCTCGTGCCATATTCTGCAGCCACGCACACGTCAGTGTATTTCAGCCAGCCCCGCTCACATTACTCAAACCAAATGCCAAAAGGCACGAAATACTGTTTGTGTTAAAAGTATTTTTCATTTGTGTGTCACCATGATTTTTAACATCTCAAAAATATATAATTTCATTGAGACTGAAACCATTCTGTAGCATCATAATACTAACTTTAACGTCTCCCACCTGGATTTGTTGAGAGAACAAACATTCATGGTGCACTCCACAAATATGAAGTGTCAGGTTGAAAAGTTTTCCACAAAACGTGTGGAAGACAGAGCAAACATTTGAAAGAAGGTGCTCTGGTAAGACATATCCATATATATATATATTTTTTTTTTTCCTGCATGTAAAATCCTTTGTATGACTGAAAACTGACTCTCTGAACATGTTCTCCTCATTTGGAGCTGGTCAAAGCTGATTTGAAGATGGACGAAGCTAAACGTAGCCACTGCTCTGATGGAATGATTTAACTCAAAAAATATTTATGTACCTGTATTTGCATTTCCTACACTTAATCCGTGAAAATATATATTCAGCCACTCTCTGTGGATAGTGATAGACCTATTTTTGCAAAGAAGAATGTGTAACACTTGAGATATAGGTCAAAACACTTCTGCAAAAATATTGACTCCTAAGATTTAGTTAGGCAAAACATTGCTTCATTTTATCTGGATGGTTCTTATGGAAAATTCTGTTACTGCAAGAAGCATATGAATTTACTGCAAAAACTAAAATCATGATCCTTTTACCACATTGCATTTTGTTAAAACATTCTACTCTGATTATGGAATGCGCTGTGTGGCCATTTGCATGTAAAGGATGTGGAAGTCTTATGGTTTGACATGAAACTTGAATGTTTTTTTTTTCTTGTAAATGCTCTAAACCACATAGTACTAAGAAAGGGTAACAGTTTTTTCTACTGCCATTGAAAACCTCCATAAATTGCCTTCTTGACCGAACAAGAAGTAATTTTACTTTGCTAGCTTTTGAGCCACTTACATAAATCATTACAACAAAGAGGATCTAAAAACACTTGAATGCATTCTAAACTGGTTTCTCTACATATCACACACTCATTATGTGACTGCCAGTGAACTGGAAACCATTTTTGAGCTCTGTTGTCTCTGTACCACAAAAAAACATTTCAAATAACTCACATAACAAGAAGTTTATATTTGAATGGGCCATGGGAAGATGTATGTTTCTCAAGAAACTGCCTTAGATAGTCGCATCTTTTTCCACAGTAGTAGAGCTATAAAACCCTGTGAAGTAAATGGATCTGTTCCATCCAGTGGTTCAGAGTAAAAGGCCATAAAGCAAAGGCTGCTGGGTGGCCGACTCTCTCTCCATAGTGCTGCTACTGAGCCGTAAACCACGGCAGGAGTTACACAGTCAACCTTTTGAGCGCCTTTTCCTGCTTCCGCTCAGTCCTCCTCCAAGCACAGTGTGCTTTAATTCATCAACATCAACAGATCTAATTGAAACTGTCGCAAACAAAGACAGCAGAACAATGCTGCTGTGTGTAGAGTACCGGTTTGGGACGTCCAGCTAAAGGTGGACAGGCCTGGATGCCGGATGTACTACATGCCCGTATAAGGAGATTTTATTCAGAAAAATGTCCAACAGAATCGCAACCAACCTGTCGGTGTGTGACGAATCGTATTGCGATGCCCCTAGACAACGGCAAAAGGTAGAAAGGCTTAAAAGGGCGGCGAGAAAAAGAGATAGAACATAAGAAAGTTATACAAATATTGCGTTAAGTAATAATAAATGCAGTTCTGGTAACTTTAAGCCATTTTTTTCTGGTGGATTTTTATTCATTTATTTCTTTTACTTTAATGCTTAATAAGTGCAGATTTTGATGCATTAATTCAAATAACTTCTCTACTTTAAAATGTCTAGAATTTCTGGATACTGTAATATATTAATCATGAAATGATTGGTTACAGCTGGTGAAAACCAAAAAAATTATGTAACATAATTTCCAGGGGAACTGAATTTTGAGTTTCAATTACCTGTAAGCCATGACCGCATAATAAATACTTGAAAAATATCGTTGTGTGAGGAAGTGATGCAAAATACGAGCCTCACTTTTTGAAATTAGTAAAAGTAAATGACCTGTTCAGTTATATTCAAAGTTTGGATGCATGTCAGTGCAAGTCACATAACGGTCTTAAAAGGAAATTATTTATCTGCCAAAACTCTGGGCTAATGACTGACTTTCTGTTTCCTTTGTGGTAGTGAGACTGCTCCAGACTGTCACTCTCCTATCAGTTTTGATATGGAGTTCTTTCTGTCTGAGGACGCAAACAAAAATAAGTGTTGAAAGAAGGGCATGAATTGTATTTTGACTTTACTTTTGATGACATGTCCTGAAAACGTGGGGCCAAACAATCCACCCCGGTCCACGCCCGATGACACAGCGATGGCGCAACGTCTGTGTACTCTTTGTGCCGAGTCAGTGTAAAAATGTAAAACATGGGAACTGAAACACACAACCAGGAAACTGTGCCCAATCAGAGCTTGGATCAACTTTGTTTAAATTGGATTTTCTTGTTTTAGTCTCTGTAAAGTTCTTTTACTGTGTTGCTTTAGTTCTTAACTCTAAAGAGAGGAACGACCCGACCTCCAGCAGCTTTTACAGGCTCAGGGTGTCGCCTCTGGCTGGATGGCAGCCAAGAGTAAAAGAGAAGACTTGTTGGTTTTTAGACAGTGAAGAGTATGTTACCCGCCTAGATGTGCTCCCTGTCATGACGGAATATCAGTCCATTTTCTGGAATTAGAAGCTGCTGGGTATCATCAGCTGCAAAAAAATCTGAATACTAACTTTAAATTCCCCTCCGAATTTCTTTTTAATTTTACGTTTGTCTTTTTTTTTCCATTAAATCAGTAAAATACAAATTCAATTACTAATAGGTTGAATCTTTAATTATTTGAGACTGATCCGTATATATAAAACTCGTGTTAATGTGATCTGAGAAGAAATATGTTCTCAAAACCTTCTTTGAATCTTACACTACATGTCCAATTTAGACTAAGAATTTGTGTTTCCAGGAAGAAAGATTTCTGAAACTTGAGATTGTTGAAAAAAAATGATTTTAATACGTAACTTTTAAGTAGCTTAATGGTTAATGGTCCATCTCTTACGACACATTAGAACAGTGACGACACTCACGTCATCCCTTACATCAGTGCCTCAGCTAATAGTAAACTTTACTTTTCCAAGTCTTCATGGTTTAGAGGTTTATTTTTTATGATGTATTTATGATCATAAAAAAAATACAACACATTTTATGACGTTTAGCAGCCCTTTGTGGCAAGATCAGATGTAACAAACCACAAGTCAAGAGCCGACTCCCGTTCTTAAATATTTAGTTCAATGAACTGATTTGACAGGATGTAAATGACTGTCCCTGTTAACACCAAACTGAGCAGCTCAATGTTTCAGGGAGAAACCTGTAGAAAACGTCTGTTCCCACAATGCTACCTCCCAGCCTAATGCAACGCCTCAACTACAGCTACAGTCCCCTCTAGAGACCTCATTGAGATTGCAAAGTACGGGGAAGAAAAAACAAAACAAAACAAAACACCTTCATTTAAAGGAAAAATATAGACAAAAGCTTCTAGCTTTTTATTGAAATGAGGAGCAAAACCAAGCCTGGTTGGACGTAACTTAAATATGAACCAGCTGATTGTTACTTACAGCTATTGTTTCTGTCATTGGTATTTATTCTATGCAGTTACCTTGGTGCCGTGAGCCTTTTAAGGCACAACTAGAGAAACAAATGGTTTATGAAAAGACTGTGCGCTCCTTTACTCTGCGTTGCTGCATTGACTTGAAGAGGAGTAACTGCTTAAAAATCAATATGCCTGCATAATCGTAGCTGTAGGTGGACAGTTTCCACTTCATATTGTGAGCTCGCTCACATTCCATGGGAAACACACAAACGGGAAGCTTTCCTGCGCCGACACGAAAGCACATGTTGATGCATGTCATAATGTAAAATAAAAATCTTCTCGTACAAGATTTGTTTTGCTTTCCTCCTGGAGAAAAAGCACATAAAAATATCTAGAATGTAACAAAGTTTTTGCCCTGTAGTGTAGGCGCCGACCATTTAACAAGTCACCCTCAGGTTTTCAGATTAAAACACGCTAGATTCAATCTACATTATCGCTTTTCTACATTCCAGGCACAACACCGCCTGAAACTTCAACGCAAGGTGACACAAAGAAGCTTTTTAAAAGCAAGTTGTAACAAAAACAAAAACAGAAGTCAAATATAGATGACTATTTGTTTCCTCCTCGAAAGAAAAAAAGACACAAGAGGAAGTCTTCCTCTTCACGCCACGCCTTCCTCTTCTACAGCTAGCAAGGCTTTTATCGAGCTATTCCAACGTGGCGGTGAAGGGGTGGGCTGGGCGAATATCCCACAACGGTGATGCAACTTGACGTGCCAGGCTGAGGCAGTGACTGGAGAAGCCAGATGGAGTCTTGTTGACATCAAGGAGAGGACAATCCGGTGGAGCGGCGCCAGCTGACGGGTCACCACTCGTCTGCCTGCTCAGCCAGCGGCGTCCAGGGCGGTCTCTGACTCAGTCCACCTCCAGGGAGAACCCTCAGGAGCGGCTGCGGTCCTCTTGGGTGCCTACCAGCATTTTGCTGTACAGCTTTTGCTGCTCTTCTTTAAAGGTATCTTTTACCTTCTCGCGCTTTAAACCTCCGTCCCTGCACAAACAATCAAGAGTGCAACTTCAGAGAGAAAAAACATTCTGCAGGTAGGATCAGACGTATTCGAATGACATGAAAGAGGAGCTAAAACCGATCATTATGTCCTTTTCTAGGGCCTGAACCTGTAAACTTTAATTTGTCGTGGAGTGAAATAATCTCACTGAGGAACAAAATATTGTTAAGCTGTTCAGTTTGATGACGTTTTCTAAAAGGTAGAGCAGCAATCTCAGCGCATGTCCATTTTTAGCTCTCATTTCAAAAAAAGGAAAGTGATGACATAACCATAACTAAAAACTTGTTTTTCCACCATTTCCTTTTGGCTTAAAAGCCTCTTCAACTTCCAGGATTATCACATTTGTGCCCCTTATAAAAATTGAAGACAAAAAATGCCTGAAAAACCAAACATTTTTAAATACAAAATTTAATTTCTTCAGTTTTTGTCTGGGTTGTATGCAGTGTGAAGTAGCACTGTCCTGCCCCTCTCCTGCCTGTTGCTGTGCATTGCCAGTAAGCTGGCAGAAAAAAAAAGCCTTCTATACAGACGAGACAGACAAGCTTGACTAGAAATATTTTTGATTAGTTCCCATCACTCCTTTTTAATAAGGTTTGAAACTACCGCTGGGCTACTCGAGATGTAGCCCGGCTAATTAGCCAGCTGATGTCAACGTGTTACTTTTTAAAGAGTAGAATTTTCTTTTTAAAATGCTTTTTTGCAATAAACACATGTAATAGTATGAAAATACTATGCATCAAGGTACAAATAAAAAATGTAACAGATATTATTTACCGTAGAAACTCAATATTCATCAATACTTGAGGAGACTACACTTTTTGGTTTAAAATGTAAGCACTAAGTTGGCATTTTACATGTATATTTTTTCATTTTTGCTCAAAATGATCATTCTGCTACACATATACTGGCCCATGCCTACATGTGACTGTGGAGTTATATCAAAGAGATGCTTTAAATACGCTGCAAATAGTTGGACTCTGTTGGTATTTCCATGTTAAACATCTTATTAACTTGTATTAAATGATGCTTTATTAAGTCAGACAACAGTCTTCAAAGCAAAATGGTTCTCATATCATTAACGATTATTTTCCTCTTAAGAACTGACTTCTCTAGGTGTGTGTGTGAAAATGGCGTCTTACCACAGGAGGTCAACCAGTCCACCCTTCCTGGCTATGGCTGATTTTACACGATTGGCAAACTGAACGGCATCTTCTCCTTCCTGTGGAAAAGCGCAAATATAAATAGAGTAACGCTAAACTGTAGAGGCCATTAATCTGTTCAAACACAAAGCTACTTCAGTGAAGCTCAATAAAAAAAAACAACATTTGAATTCAACAAAATCATAGGAGTTATTTGTGGTACACAGTCCCTGTGATAATTAGGATAAATAGAAGTAGTAGTAACATAAGAAGTAGAAAATAAATATTCTTTATTGTCCCGCACTAGGGACATCAATATGCAGGTTCACAAACAAGATCAAAAAGTAACATAAATATTGTGCAGTTATGAGAAATAGAAATATGGCTCTCGCAATGCAACAGAGTCATCCTACTTTTTAAAGAGTAGGATGACTCTTTAAAAAAAAAATTTGCATAATGTGCATTGAACATTAAAAAGACAAAAATTAACAGACGTTCGACCACATCATAGTCCTGCTCACTGTTCTAATAAATGATCCCCAGGCAATTTTTTAAGAATTTAGGTCTTATCCTTTTAAACAAACAAAAACAAAAAAAATAGAACAATCCCAGTCCAGATTAATTAAATAATGTATGTTTAATGCAATGAGAACTACATTTGTTGAAAACCGGTAGGTAAACTGTTGAGTCTAACCTCTCTTGACATGGGAGGAAGGTACCACACGCTGCAGACGATGGCCCAGCTGCTCATCATACGTAAAAGGTAGCTGACCATTCCAAACTTGCTGCTATTCCAGAAGGCATCTCCAAACCGAGGATCATACTGCGAGGAACACATCAGGTTATTCAACATTTTCCTTTAAAATACAGACAGAAAAGCTTGCTCAAAATGATCATTCTGCTACACATATACTGGCCCATGCCTACATGTGACTGTGGAGTTATATCAAAGAGATGCTTTATGCTTTTATTAAAGCATAAAAAAAGAAAAGAAAAAAAAACCAAGAAGAAAAAGTGATACCTTAATAGCCACGGGATAGACTGTGGCACCGATATCAAAACTTCCCTTCTTAAACATCATGACTGATGTATTGTTGATGCAGGTCCCTGTGAATTTAAGATGAAGTCCGATCAAGAGACTACAGATGAAACCTACAACTGTTGCACAGCTCATTCACTGAAAAGCTCACCTTCTGGGAAAATGAGGATCGGCAGTTTAGATTTATCTTGTATGTGATTGCTCAGCCTGCAACACAAAAGCAACGAAGCTTATTGCCAGGCTGACTGAAATCAATTATCGTTTCTCACGTCTGGAAAACAGAAACAGTGGAGACACAGGCTGAAGTACTACCGTTCGGCCACTAGGTGTCTGTCTTTGACTTCTGAGCGCTCAAACCAAACGTGAGGGCAGGCCTTGACCATGGCTCGCTGAATAATCCCCATCAGTCCACCGTGAATCTGGCCAACCTGACAACACAAACAAACAGTAGCATCTATTTCTGGCAGGGCTGTGACTTTCTGCTATCAACCACAGTTAAAACAGAGATAATCAAGGTATTTTCTTTCCTTGCAGACTTCCTGTAATTACCATGGCGTAGCAGCCGTCGCTGGCCAGGATGATAACATCAATGGGTGAAGTGTGGTTAGCGACACAGATGCCTCCATTTTTGGGTTTATTCTCACTAGAGAAGTACAAAAAAACGTCTTAAAAAAACCGCCACTGCGTTAAGACAGATCGTCACAGTTAAGCATCACAGAGAATGTGAAACTACTCCATAAAGGAAAAAGTAGGACAGAACAAGAGTAGGGTTCGTCTTGCGTGACACAAAGAAGCCCATGTCGTCCACACAGAACTTGAACATACCGAGTCAACATTCCGGAGATAAAGTTACGATCTTAAATAGAGCGACACCTCCAATGTCAGCTGATTATTTTTAGCACCCCCCCCTTCCCTGTGGAGGAACCAAATTCAAACTGAGGCTGAAGGAACTTGGAAGAGTCACGAGAAACTGAACAGATTCGCATAATGCATCACAAAAGCTCAGTTTCAGTAGCTCAATTTAATTAATGAGGGAGATTATTATTAAAGTCTTGACTTTGACAGTGAAATCTCTAAAACCTTCAGTCAAGCCTGAAACACCCTTACAAACAAAAACAGACCAGATGTTGTCAGCTTCATCAGCCAGCACACAAACCACCAGCTTCCTCCTCCACATCCTGTTACATGTGCCATCATGTAAACAAACTTCTTCCTTTTTGCTTCATATTTCCCTCCGATGATCACACTTGCAGTTTAAATACAATGTGTCCCTCAATAACCCCTGCACATAATCTCAGTAAAGCAGGATTGCAGCTGCCCCTGTGTCTGAATTAACTTTTCATTTGCCTTAGAGAACTCTGCTGTGTTTTTTGTGCTTTGTCTGGACCCTAAAATGGCTCTCGCTGTGAAGAAGACTGTCGACAGCTTGAGCAGAGCTTCAGGCACCTCTGCATTCCTTCTTATACGTGAGGGGATCACATTTCTCTGGGCACGGCACGTCGGAAATTACGTAATGGCAGAGGTCTGCTGTAGCTCAAATTTGAGGGGAGGGGAAGAAAAAAAAAAAGGTCACTTGACAGGTGAATTTGAACCAACGACATTGTATTTTATTTTGGTTAAATCTAGCACTATTTGGAAATAATGCCATTAAAGAGTATTTGCCTGCTTACAGATTTCTTCTGTTTTAGCTTTCTTACACAATGTGCCTTTTCTTTTAAATGATAATTTCATTCTGGCCAACTCTCTTTCGACAATTTATGCCATTTAATTTTGAGCATGAAGAGCCTGTGTGAGGTCACAGTCCAGACTTTGACTGAGCCACTCCAACTGGAGGTGGGTGTGCTATGGATTGCATCTTGCAGAAAGTCTCATTGTCGATTGTTGTTTGCGTTTTTTGTACAGCAGTCGTATTTATTTTGGAACTCCAAAGCGGATGCCATTTGATTGTATTATTATTGAATTATAAACACTGCCATTGATTAAAACAAATGAGACTTGAAAAGCGCTTTAAAAGGATCCTCTGGGTTCTTTTGCGACGTTTTTGAATGTGTTGCTGAGTCACGTGGAGTGATGTGAAAAACAGTGGTAAATTACAACAAAAGTTAAATAAAAAAAGGGCGTGCTGTGGTGGCTTAGGGGATAGCGCGACCCACATTCGGAGGCCTTAAGTCCTCGACGCGGCAGTCGCGGGTTCGATTCCCGGACCCGGCCGACGTTTGCCGCATGTCTTCCCACCTCTCCTTCCCCCTTTCCTGTCAGCCTACTTTCGAATAAGGGACACTAGAGCCCACAAAAGACCCCCTGGTGGGGGGAAAAAAAAAAAAAAGTAAAAAAAAAAGAAATACAGAGCTACTACTGTTTCACAGGGCCGCGTAGCTAGGTAGGAAGCTGCTTATTAGAAAAAGAGAAGAGGAGGAACCTGGCTTGAGCATTAAGCAGTAAATCTATTAAATCTGGTCAGGATACAAGTAGAGCAGTAAAGGAGTGCCAATTAGGCTGCTCTGATAGCATTTGGTAGCCTGGTTCCAGTCATGGCACCACAGATTACAGCTCTGGACTGAGATCACCTTATGCACAAGGTTAGTAGTACAAGGGAAGTTTAGAGCTGCTGCTTCAGGCTTGCTGAGTTAAGACAGATGTATTCTGCTTCTAGCTCTGTTTTGTTTTTTCTTACATGGGACTTGCTCATCATTGAGATTTCAATAAATAACAGGAGGAAATGTCATTTTTGACTAACTGTGCTATGTAACTACGCTGTGGAAGAATCAATGACTATGAAGAAGTGCGTAAGAGAAAAAGAAAAGCATAAATTGACGCTGCTTTTAAAATGTGTAAATGACCAAAAAGTAAAGCCAGATGTAGTTTCTTATCAAGTAAATGCAGATTTCAAAGTCTTTGATGTAATCTCAAATACATTCATGCATTCAGACAATAAGTCTAAACTAAGCAAGTTGCTACAAAACACTCAATCGGCAGAAACTA
This sequence comes from Gambusia affinis, assembly GCF_019740435.1. Lineage (NCBI taxonomy): Eukaryota > Metazoa > Chordata > Actinopteri > Cyprinodontiformes > Poeciliidae > Gambusia > Gambusia affinis. The sequence continues at coordinate 13,710,622 of NC_057870.1, forward strand.
AACATGCAGAGCAGGTTAAATTTTCCTAAAACCACCCCAATGAATGTGCTTGAATGTGTTATGGTCCAATGAAACAATCACCTTAAAAGCCTACAGTGAAGTAAGAAAAAAAACATCTGTGGGAAGTCTGTACAATCTATGGAATACTAATAGATTCCTACCAAAAATAAAGACTAAATTATTTAATTCAATCAATAGGTGCTTAAGCCATAATTTACACATTCTCTCGTTTTCCTCCTATCAGATTCTCTTTTTTTTTCAGTGGAACTGACAATATATAATTTCCAAAGTCTATGAGAAAAGGGTTTGAAATGATTTCTCTCATTTGCTACATCACACCAAACTGGCATTTTAACAATGTGAAGTGCTGCTCACACTTTTGAGAACCAGTGTGTTTGAAAAAAAACAAAACAACAACAAAAAAAACCCACGCTACCTGTCATGGTAGGTTATAATGGCAGTGAGAGCTCTGACACATATTCTGTAGCACATCAGATGGACTTTCTCACTAAGGACGCTTTTCAATCTGTAGAGAAAACACACACACACACACACACACACACAGCATGACGATACCCAGAGCTAATCAATTCATGAATTCAAAGAGAAGAGATGTGATCCATCTCACCTTCCATTTTGCAGGAGTCCAATTAGAGTGGTGAGGAACACCAGCAGGCTTACACCAGTGAAGGCAAGCGTTACCCTGGAGACAGACACATGAACATCAGTCTTTAAAAAAAATTAAAAAATTTTTAAAAATCACAGGACTAAGTTGCTGATTTTATATTCTATACATTCAATTAGGACGTCTAGTGTTAGTCTCCTGAGAATCGGCTACAGGTGTTGAGCCCTCATGCCGTCTCTACCACCGTAATTAACCACGGAGCCACCAGGAATGATTCTAATGATAAAAGGTCAACTAAGTCTGGATGAATCAATCATCCAGAGTTAGCGGGAATTAAACACATTCAGAAATGTAAGGTTTCAAACACTTGACAGCACAGCCAAGATTTCACTGGACAAGACCTGAAAGAGAGAATCTATTATAGCCAGGGAGAAAACTGGAATGACGTTCGTCTGTGCAGCAGTGGCCTGATTCGTCTCCCCACTGACAGCTGGAAGCGAGCCAGCCACGCCGAGTCCTGAGTGGCTGTCACTGTGAATCTCTAACACAACCCCGATATCTTTAACTCGCACGGGGGAAGTGTTTACAGCCACTTCGGAGTCTCCAAGCACTGTCAGCACAGATGATATGTCATTACTAAATCGTTTATTTCATCAATGGAAAACGATGCCTTCCCCAATGAAATAGCGTCTTTGACCTAACTTAGGAATCAGAGTTAGCAAAAATAACTCTAAATGTAAGCTTCACATAGACAACAAAAAATTATCCAGAGGGCTGAGTCACAAGGATAAATTGTCCTTTGAATAACATCTCAAATACTGGAAATCATTATTTATTAATCCTGCAAATTAGATGAATCAGAACAATTTTTGTTCCACGAATGGATCAACCGACAACATAAACATAAACATTGATGCACCTTTCAAATAAAAAGCTGTAAAAGGTTACAACATATCCTATGATAGATCAATAGGAATTCCTTCAGAACTCTAGCAGAGAAGTATATTTTCTTATATATACACACAAATCTTATCCTCTGAAAACCGGAATAGGCAGGTTAGACCTCAAAGGAAACCAGAAATTGGTGCTGGCCTAACGAAGCCTGACAAGTGCATCAGTAACGTTTATGTGCCTCATGTTGTTTCCAGTCTTTTTAGAAAGAATTTTTCGGTTTTTGCGGTGAATTAAAAGTTTCTGAACACCGAATTTCAAGAAAAAGGCTCTTTTCAAACGAAGCAGCTATGCTCGCTGATCATGGTTTTACTAGGGTCACTACTGTGAAAGTTTGGGCTGTCAGTGGCTAAACTTCCGCTCACACCTGTGATTCTGTTAGTGATACAGTCAAATATTAATTTCTTGCTTACTTTCAGTTTTACACAGGAATATTAAGGGCATTTTAGGTGTATTAAATATTTGATAAAAAGGACATCACTGGATCTGGGCTTAATGTATATACGTATATATTAGAATTGAGACCTGTACCTGAGAGGCAGCAGGATCCCGTAGCGGATCAGGAGGCCCAGCCCCCACAGGACGGTGAGCCTCAGGCTGATGTAGTGAAAGTTGTTGTTGCTGCGAGTCAGCAGGTTCCAGGACTCCAGCTCCTCAGCAGAAAACCGCTTGGTCACCTCGTCGTCCATGATGCTCTCCACGCCTCGCCGTGTGAAGTAGAAGATGTCGGACATCTCGAACTCCGAAGCGGCGTCCAGGTCTTTGTTGCTGCCGCTCCGCCGGATCTCCTTGATCTCCTCCTCCAAGGAGGTGGGCTCCTTAGCGATTATAGCTGCAGCGAGACAGGCAGGCAGGCAGGCCACACGTCAACATTTACCTCTGGAGCAGACACGGCCGCTGAAAACGTGTCTGCCGAAAACGTTTCCGAAACAAACCAAATTAAAACAAGACAGCCATAATCATATCTTACCATTGGAGTAAGGTTTGTACAGGTGATGGTTTTTCTCTTTGGCTCCCCTCTCTATCCTAAGTGTGGCCCACTAGAAATGTAGAGCACAGGTTACGTCAAAGTTTAGATGACACAAGAACATTTGCATTTAGATCAAAAGGCAGTACAGGCACAGAGAATTTAAAGTCAATACAAAAAGTTCTGAAACGGTGTTTGTTTTGCTGTGCTGAAGTTATTCATTTCTCTGTTCAGTTCACTCTAGATGAATATATGAGGTTAGCTGGACCGGAAGGCAGGCAATATTTTACTTTTACTTGATCTTTATTTAACCAGGGAATATCTCAGTGAAATGTCTTGAGGTCGGCTGACCTGAAATTTCTATAATGTATCTCTGCTTCAGCACGCCCGATTTAAATAATTAGGTCATCAGCAGAACTCTGTAGAACTTTGATTGCATGCTGAGGGAACCTGATTCAGGTGTGCTGCACCACAGTGATATCATCTCTATTTCAACAGTCTTCAGTCAGAGGCCTCTTCAGATTCGTTGCAAGACTGACTGCTACCAGAGATTCTTCCTGCCCACATCAACACCATCCATAACGACTATTTGAAGATACTTGATATGAGTTATGACCTTTCATTTCCCTTTGGCGTGAATATTTTTTTTTCATTTAACTTCATGCCTGAATTTTAGAGAAATGAAAAAACAAATACTGCTTTTATTTTGAAAATTTGGATTTTAATTTGTAGACTGACTTTTACAGAAGGACTGCTCAATGTAATTGCTAAGTGAGTGTGCCAATTAATTAACCTCCAAATGAATGAGTGTTTGAAATTCAATATTTGTTGGTCACGAAAACACATCTTGCATGCAATGAAGACATCAAGTACATAAACATTTAATTTTTTGACGCTTTGCTCTCTGGAAAATAAATGTTTTCAGTAAAGTAAAGTTGCAGTAGTTAGTACGACAAGTTGCATTTTATGGTTTCTTGATGTATTACAAAACAGATGATGAAAAAGTCCTTTTGAGGTTGTTTTTGTGTGGGTGTGTGTGTGCATGTGTGTGAGTAATTATAAAGATTTCAGCCAGTAATCTGGCCAACAGAAAAAAAATAGTTTAATTATATTAAACGGCGTATGAAAAACTGTAAAAATTATTGTTATGGCAATAAGTTACAGAAAACTTGATTTAAAATGTTAGGTGCTGATTTCATTCCCAATTCTAACCACAAGATAATGAATAAACACCAAAGTACTGGGGAAAAAACCGGCCGTTCCAACACACGTCAAATCAAACAAAAATGCATGACGAGAAGAGAACAGGGTGTTCCCAAAAGCCAGCAGGGAAGTAGGAAAGGATCAGGAAGTATGGAGCAGGATACGCTGTCTGAGTGTTATTTAGCCAACAATCCAACACGACACTAACATGGCACATGATAAGTTTAAAGCATGTCGGCTGGAGTCAAAAATAGTCAAAAACATGGTACTGCATGGAAGCTGTCTGTGTCCAAACAGTTTAACGTACTAGTGCTGGGATCTTAATCAAACACAGGAAATTCAAACAAAGTTGACCTTCTTTTGTCTCTTTATGTAAAATAATAGTAAACAACATTTACTGACATTTTGAAATCATTTAGGGAAAAAAACAACAACTTAAGTTTGAGGTTTTCCATGTGCAAGAACCTTTTATCCATAGTTGCCACACAGCATTGGCCAATGAAGAGAACCCATTGCTTTCTGTCAGAGCAACCTTTAAAATGTGTTGTAACAAGCTGTGGTACTGATTCATCCTTAAAAAATGCAGCTTCAGGGATTCTTAAGAGTGAGCAGAAACAGAAATGTCTATCTAGTAACAGTGGAAGCAGATTAATGAATCCACTGTGACCTGTGGCAGCAAAAACTGCATGTGAACAAAGGAAACGCTGAGCTCTTTAAAACCTGCTAAAAACATCAGGTTTGTCCTCACACGTTGAATCTTAAAATTGATAACTGATGTCATTTTTCAAAAATGGATCATTTTTTTTAAGCACAAACATCCAAACCTTTTACAAGGCATTTGTTTTTTGACCATTTTTTCCATGAAGGTATTTCAATACTTGTGGAGCCATTTCTTTCTGCTCTGCAGGTGATGCTACAGCAGAGTAGAGAATAAATGAAACATTGTTTTTGCCAAATCGTACAATAAACTGGGAAAAATAAGAAAGCACTGGAGCCACATCAGTTAATGATCTAGGTCTGCAGCACAATTTCCCGCTGGTTACATAACAGCGGAAGGACACTTAGTAGGCTGCTGTTAATCTGCATCAGCCAGTTAATGCAACACCCACTGGTTGGACACTAAACGCAACTTTAACACTTGAGCTGAACACACGTTAGATCGGATTCCCTGAAAAATGCTTCCTAAAATGTACAACGATGGGACTAAATGTATAGGTTTCAAAGAAACCAGCTTGATTGTTTTTTTTTTTGACAGTCAGTGAACGCATCATAGCTACTTGTTAATGGGTTGTGCTGACTCTATTTGAGTGTGGAGGTTTATTTTATTTTTTCACATTCTTGTCCAGACATGGATTATGATCAAATGAAATGTCAACGTTTTTCACACTGCAAAGTAATCCTTAACACAAGGTGCTAAGTTTAAAACTTGTAATCATTTTATATTTCTTTTGAAATGACAGTGGAGGTGTGTCACTGCAGAGCTGTGTAACATCCACTGCTCTCTCACGTCTTAACGCTCCTGCAGCGTTTCAATAAATGCCCTACTGATTTAACACAGATCTCTCCGATATTGGAGGGAACGTTTCTCTCCAATATTGATATACAAAAAGAAAATATGAAGCAATGAAATTTAATATTTTCAGATATGGTTTGATAATTGGTCTCGTAAAGGAGTGATCTGGAAATGTTTTTCTGTATTTCTTGAAATAAAGGAAATGTACTTAGCTCTTAAAGAAAAAACCATGTTCAAAGTAAGAACTCAAATCTATATTCAGACAAAAAATAAATAAAAATTGGCAAATGGAACAAACTCAGCATAACTCCAGGTTACAAAGTCTCAATGTCCATGAGTTTTGTGTGTGCTGTGGTCAGCTTATCTTTATTTATGACTGCTGCATCATGTTCGACTAAACACTTCATTCATTGACAAGCAAAAAAAGTAGATCGAAAGGCAGCGAGCTCTTACCTCAAAGATCTTCAACAAAGTCTTCATATAAAGCCGCCTGATGCCAAATGACACCCCGAAAATGGCCGGAACAATAATGAATACCAGAAGCAGGGTGATCCATACAGTGAAGGAGATGCCCAGCAGAATGCACAGCAAATTATCAAAAGGGTTGAAGAAGAGCTCCATCCTGACGTAAGAAGGGGCTATTATTTATATTTATTTATTCTTTTTCTGAAGTTGGAGATTAGAGTTCCTGTAAGTACAGGTCTCCACAGTCTGGACCCAAGTGGCCCCGGTGGGGATTTGTCACGAAAATGCCCTCATTGATATCACCAGAGAGTAGGGCTTCTCCAGACATTTACTGAAAGATCAATCCAAAAGCAACCAGACGTCTTCATGCCTTAGGGCATTTTCCTTAGATTTCATTGGTCTACTGAAAACTGGGATGAGTTCAAAGCCTAATAAAAAGAAGAAAACGAGAAAAAGAGAGAGGGAGGGGAAAAAATATCCGTGTCCTGTCCTTGCTGCAGATGCCCTTTTGGTATTTCAGAGAATGAATTCCCGCTGACGACAGAGATGCAAACAATGTAACAAAAACAACTGGGCTCTGCAGGTGTTTCTCTCGTCGATTGAAGATCCGGGATCTTCGCTGCTGGGTGTCAACCTGCAAAGATGTGCAAACAAACCATCAGGTCTATCTGTGCAACAGTGTAACGTCCCTTTCAGTCTGAATGCTGACAAGTAATGTAATAATGCAACACAGACAACGTGTCCTTGTGTACACTTCAGTAACACCGGTGTTCAGCCCTCATGCTAGCTTCCGGTTTTTCTTAAAAGACACTTACTGCGGTGCTTTCGCGTCATGTTTACAACCATGTATGTCTTTTCTGTAATGGAGCCGATAACATAATCAGATGTTCGCTGTGTGACGTTGGCTGCGGTGAGGAGATAACGTTAGCAGTAGGGAGCCCCCCATCGTCATGAATTCATGATAAAGCAGGACGGCTAACAGGAGGGTACATACCGACCCACAACCGCTGTCTCTTTAAATTCACTCTGGAGCTGTACACATATATCCATATCCTTTCGTTTGATAAGGATATACATCTGTATTGATGCGTTAATATAACCTCCGGAAGCCAGTCAAAAATGGTCCCCGATGCTGAAGTAAGCTGTTTGCCAGAGCGCTAACAGTTAGCCCGCTCTCATCCCTCAGCAGAGAGGTTTGAGAGGACTAAACAACATGCTGAGCCAACCTTTCACGGGATTTAATACGACAACTACATGGCGCTCCGTGTATTAATAACTCAGCTGTGAAATACATGGGTGAGGCTGAAAGGTGCTTATATCTGACCAACCTTCAGTCACCGTGCATCCAGGGCCGACGCAGCACGGCTTCACCCGTCCATCCCTCTGTGCCTTTGTTTCGCTGACTGCGGCCAAACTCCACCCGCCGGACACCACGAGCGACCAGCGGGCGACCAGAACAGAGGCAACAGCCTACACAGAGCAGAAGAACTTCGAACAAATAATCCCTAACAGGAAAATCTACATTGACACCTGGTGGCCGAAGTGAGCAATTGCAGCAAACTTTTAGACAAAGTAAAAACTCGTAAAATTAGGGCAGTGTTTCTGGAAATCCAAAAGTGGCACGATTAAAAAAAATAATTACGCCAAATTGGATAAAAATCTATAAACCGTGGTAATAAATTAGAGTGTAATTGAAAAATAAATGTATGCCACTAGATTAATGCAAAATGTAAACTTGTGTCAAAATCTTAACTCTAAATTTAAATTCGTTTCATATCAAGTACAGTGATTCCATGGTCACTAAAATAGGTTTGGAAATTTTTGGCAGTGTTGGTAAACGCCAAGTTCTAGGAAATTAAAATGGCTTCTCCATAATGCTTGTCAGCAGAAGTTAGCATGAAGGCAGAAAAATAAAATATACTGCTCAACTGACTTCTGACTTGATAAAAAAAAAATAAAAAAAAAAGCAATGGGCCAACAACACCAGCATCTAAAATGGTTCTCCAAATCACGGTGGGAATTTCTCACGAGATACATTTGTTTGGTCTATCTTGAAGCATCCACTCCAGCTGGAGTCCACACTGAAACTCTTCAATGTGGTTTGCTCCAATCCTCTCAAAGGATATGGTTATCCCTGTGCTGTACGTTTTTTTTAACCAAACTTTCTCTCCTCACTCAACTTCACAATAATATGCTTGGATGTGACAGAAAAGACAGAAGGCCGTTTGTTGCTTATCCCCATTGTTTAGTCTAGACAACAGTCAATGCCATGACATTTCCGTAGTAAGACACTGTATTTAAATCTTTTTTCATTGGCGTTATGCAAGACATATGAAGACATTTTCTACTCATAAAAGCAAACAGGAAAAAAAAAATGCAGAAAATAGTGTAATTGACCTAAATATGTATTTCACTTTATTATGGAATTACCAAACACATTTTGCAGCAGAGGACATTCTCTACACAATGTAAACATTTTTTCTACTGATCTTTTACGTCTTTAGAGAGAATGAATCTATATTGCATAATTGGCAACTTGAAATAATTCATATTAAATAGGTGAAGAAATTTTTTTTATGAAAAACAAATATACTGCGAGTAATTCTGTAATCTGAGTGAACCAGTCTTAAAAAAAATATTTACTGGAGTAGAGATAGCTACTCTGTTTTTATTCACACATTTATATCCATGTACAATTTTATCAACTAATTTTACACAAACGGCAACAAAACTTGGCACTCAAGCCTCAAACCACCACCCATTATATTCATAATGGAAAAAAAAACTAGAATATGCATAATTGATATATATATATATATATATATATCAAAGCAATTTTAGCAGCTCTGAAAACACAAAAGGCAATCAGTCATCAGCACAGTTTATTTAGAGATGGGGATTGTAGTTTTTGTTTTGTTAAATACCAGTGCGTCTAACGCATCAGAGGTAACTGGGAGCCCCTCTGCCTGGGCGAGCATCATGTCTTGCTCTCCAGCAGAGACTCAAAGTCTGGAGAGCAGACCATTTTGTGTCTGACATTCCCCAACACTGTCAGATTTCCCGTTTTTTCTGCTGCTTGAACAGAAACCAACTCCTGAGAAGAGAAGCAGCGGAGAAGACAGTATTTAGGATTGATTTTTATAAACATATGTTAAAATAGCAGAACTCTCAAATTAGATTAATGACAACAAAGTATCACACCTGGAGGAAAGAGCACGACGTCCCTAGAGACACGTCAAGGGTGACTTGTCCCAGTATGAGCTGCACCCGGCCGGACTTCCGGACCAGCATCTTCCCAACAACGCCCTCCCTCAGATCCTTCAGATTACAGCTGTTGTCTTCAGCTTCCTCGTCCTGTAACAAAAAAAAAAAATTAAGTTATCACATGCCTCCTCACTGATTGAAATGCCACCACCTGCTTCGTCTACCTGTGGCTCCGTCTTCAGAAGCACGGACTGCCCGTCCTCTGACTGCACCTCGGTTTTTACCGTCTTGTGCTCCTTGGTGGGAGGCTGGCCGGGCAGCGAGTCGGGCAGCTGGATGAAGAACAGCTCCTCTGCTTTGCTCAGGCTCCATCTGTGCAGCAGGTCAGGGAGAACTTCAGGCTCAGGGAGAGGAGGAGGTTTGAAAGTGGCTTCAACCTTTTTTATCTCCACTTCCTCAGGCTCTTGTTTCACTGTAGACGTGTTAAGACAGAATCTTTATGGCGTATAGAAAAGAGGCTTACATGTGATTTATCGCGTCGAGGAGTTAGAAAAGCTACCGGACATGGATGCTGGCACATCATTTGGAGCATATGTTTTCATCCCCATTTAGTCAATAATATATCGAACCACCTTTCAGTGAAATTACAACTCTAAGATGTTTCCAGAGACTGACATTTTTTGTTCAATTGTCTTTTAAAAATAGCTCAAGCTTCTGGGGATGTTGTGTTCAGGATGAAATGCAGCGTTACTTGTACAATGGTTTGTGAGGAGGTTCAAAATCTTTTGGGCTCGTCTCCACACGGTAGGTGGGGGAAAATAATACATATACTTTAAGAATATTTTATATTATTTTACTCTTGACTTCACAATTATGCACTACCTTTGTCGGTCTGTCAATGGTGTGAATGCTTTTTCAAGGCAATGTTATTCGGAAACTACCTTCCACTGAAGACTCCATGGGCTCATCTGGGTCCGTCTTTTCTACTTTAACGGCTGCACTGTTAAGCTCCTCCTTGAATCCCCACCCTGACACAGCCAGGGGAAGCTGGACGGGGCAGCTCCTCTGCTCGCTCCTCAGGAATGGGTCATCTATAAACTAAATTAAAGAAAATACATCAGTAAGCAAACATGCACACAGTATGTAAACCAAAAACGCACAAAGAGGTGCCTGACGGCCAAAGGACGCACGTTTTCTCGCTCCAATTTGCGCAGAATCTCTTTGGTTTCCTCTTCGGTCTCCCTCTTCTCCTTTTTGATATTGATGATGGGCGAGGGTGCCATGCTCGGAGCGTCTCTTTCACTCTCATAGCCCCCTGTGTGTGTGATAGGGGTTTATATGCATGGATGTGAAACACTGAAGCGTGAATTCATGAGCAGCCGCTTCTCTAGCTGCAGGCCCACCTCTTCTTTTTATCATCGTCTCTCCAGGCCCCTGCTCAAAGATGGAGTGAGACTGGATGACCTCGCCGCGACCTCTGCCCCTGCCTCTTTCCCCGCGGCCCCTGCCGCGACCTCGATCTCCATCCCTCCTCTCTCGCCTCGGCACACCTTCGACCTTTTGTCTGTCGCATTAGAAACAGAGATTATCACCAAGCAGTCCCGGAAAAATAAATAAAGAAATAAATACATCATAAATGTGTTCAAATTTTTTTTTCCCCCCTGTTTTAAAAGCTCCCATCAACTCACTCTTCTTTAACTTTTCGGCCAATGATGTTGGGAGTGAAGGTTTTCTAAAGAAGGAGGAAAACAAAGAAATGTGTTATAGATCTGACACTCATAACGGTGTAATTGACGAATACAAGAAAAAGAATGTAGACCTGTTTTCTTTTTTTTAACTCATGTAATGCCTCTACTAAATAAGATGTTGTAAATTGCTACAGCGTCTTCACTGGACTAGTTAAATTTTCAGCTACCTCCATCCACTATCATGTCACTGATATGTGAATGGAGACCCTGCATGCTCACAGCCCACTACCTTTCCTTATGATACAAAGGTTGTAACAAGGGTAAAAAACATCTTTTCACTCGTTTGACAGGTAGAAAGAACAAATACTGAGCCAATTAAAATATTACTGCATCTTTTTTTTTATATATTCCAATATAAGGCAAAACTTATTTTGCTCACATTATAATAAAAATAAAAATGTACAGAAAAATCATTGGGTTAACAGAATCTGCAATATTTTCAGTTTGATCGTCTCCAACTGCTAATCAGCTAGTTTAGAAACTCAAAAATCTGATCCTTTGTGATCACTGAATGCCTCAAGTCTAAGTGCTACCAGGTTGGGTGACTGGAGCAGTCTTCAGTGTGCCAGTTGTTGTTAAGTTAAGCAAACTCAAAGTTTGATTTTTTTTTAGTAGCAGTGAGAAGTGATTTAAAAGATAACAGTGTTTTCTGACACAGGTCAAGACATGTCAGGCTGCAAGAGAAATCGAGATTTTCAGCAGCTTACATTAAGGCAGAGACAAGTTGCTCAGTTCTATCTCTGTACCATAAAAATGTTTCCTCCCATTTTTCCAATTAGAAATAAAAAAAACTACCTTCTTTACTCCTCCTAGCGTTAGGTCTCTGGATCGCACCGATGGCAGGCGTCCAGAAGAGATGCCAGCTGCTGGTCGGCGACCCATCAGAGGTCCTATGCTCCCCCTGCCTCCAGGGGCTGGAGCCTGCTGACCGCTATGGTCACCTGAGTCTGCCATCCAGATCTGCAGAGAGATCTAACAGATAAACACCCTCTATGTGTGGAACTAACAAGTATAAAATACAAACATGTGACATTTATTTACGATTTGTACTTGTAATTGTTGTTGGAATCTGAAGAGTAACATGAGCTGGAACCCACAAAATGCTGCCCTGAAAACGTGCAGCTTCCTAAATACTTCATGCTAGGCTATGCTAAGGACCATGTTGAAAAATGAAACAGGGAGCCAACACCCAGTTCAGTTTAGTTTTCTTTGCAGTGTTTCACCTTTAACTCCACATAGCTTGTTTTAAATACCATGGGATTAACTTTTAATTCTGAAAGGTGTACTTCTCCCAAACTGATTTTAGGTGACTATTTTAAACATTTATCTTTCATGTAATTTTAGGGTCGAATAAATTATAGATGTAAACTTTATCCACGGATATTATAAGTTAGGCACTTTTATGAGAGCTTGGATGAAAGCTCAAACCATAATTATCTATAAAGATGTTTGAAAAGTAAATAGTAGATCATACTAGATTCAAGTAACCATGAATCTTGAATGTTAAGTCATAATTATTTACACTGAATAAAATACAATAGATAATTATATATTTTTGACTGTTTTTTTCTTTAACCAAAGACGTTACACATTTCACTACAAATAATTAAATGCAATAAAAATCACAATAAAAATCTCTAACACGTGGCCACATTACAACACAGGCAGACACATGAGCTCAGCACTATAGTTTACTAGGAGTCCCAAATCAGAATAACAACACTTGTTCCGGTTGTGTTCGGGTACTTGCTTTGTTATCCCTCCAAGGTTCTTACTGGGTATTTATTCACACCCAGAAATCCATCCCAGATTGTTGAATAGCAGCTAGATCTGTTTGTTACCGAGCTCTGACATCACGCACGGCGCCATGACACCACTGCGTTGTTGTTCCGGTCTGACATGACGGGGCTCAGAGCTGCGCATAAAAACCCGCATGCCGACTTAATTCTTGCGTAAACTTTAGCGCAGACAGGATCTTAATGATGAACCCGTGAGGCAATTCTGCAACACATTTTCTAATGAAAACAGATTGACTGAGAATATTTTTTTTTTTCAATTTATAACATTTTCCAGTTTTAAAATACGCCTAAAAAATAAGTTAAATTGGTTGAAATTTAACTTGTTTAAAGTATAGGATCAAACTTACCACATGTTTATTAAGCCTTAAGGACCCTTGCAGAGTGACGTCACGCGCGTAAGGTCCCGCCCCCATCTCCCTGCTGTTATCCCTGCAGGGCAAACAGATGATGACGGTAACTACCATTGTTTTTTTTTAGTTGTTAAATAAACAATATAAAGCGCTAAATCATATATGTACGCCTGCTATATTGAGGGCGTACATAATTAGTGTTGACTAATTGTCAACACTACAAAAACTTGTTAATAAGGTCAGGAAAACGTTTTAATTAAGGAAAAAATGGTGAGGAAAAGGAAAGTAGCTTTGTTATTCCTGCGTGACTTTGACAGCCTTAACATAAAAATATGATGTTGAATTTGCTGTGTTTCAGTTCCATTAAAAAAAATGAAAAAAGGCCAACCACACACCAAATCTGACAGATTATCAGTAGAGCAGGTGTTTAAATTAGCTAATCACCCTCAGCTGTGTTAGATTAACTAATAGCAGTGATGGTTAATCTATCACAGCTATCGCTTATGAGTTATTGCAAAATAAACATCCAACCTGAATACATAATACTGTAAGGGACTAAAGGTTTTGTTCTCTGTGTGGGAAATGTGTGAATGTTTTTTGGTGTTTGATCCTGAAACATAGTCGCGTTGTTGTCAGTTGCTATTTCAACGGGTCTGTAGCATAGCCGATATAAAGAGCTAGAAAATAGTGGTTTTGAGTTATTCTTCAAAGGTGTTTCTGTGTTATTTTTTACCTTTGCTGTGGCACATTGCACTAAATTAATACTATATCTCCAGGTTTTATTTAGTTAACGGAATTGTTCTACCGGTGCAGCAGAGCTATGGCTGGCAAGTAAAAGAATCAGTCTTGCCTTCCAGCGTTGTGCGCATGCACGAAATGTAGTATAAACGTCTGACATTTTAGTTTAAGCAAAAAAAGATTGTAGATACTGCAAATACTTTACATGTCTTCCTGGGATTTTCTGTATTATAAGATTTATACCACTTGAAACATGTCCACAGATGCAGATAAATTGTATGCAACTTTTTACATCTTAAAAAAAGGATCCTTTAAATGTGTACAAAGCATTAAAATAAATAATCTTTTTTGCAATAGCCGTATGAACATAAATAAAACCTCCAATATTAAACTACATTTATGAAGAAAATCCCAGGATAAGAATCAGATTTATATAATCATACCACAATATTTTAGCTCCCCTGTTTGTACAGTCCCATTTGCAAACAACACTAATTGTTGGTTGGGGGGATATCATGATTCCTCTTTGCACAAAGAGTTTGTGGTTTGTCTCTTAGGCTCTCTTTGTGCATTTTTGCTATGTGCATTCTTTAATCAGTTAACTTATAAATGGCCTTGATTACCTTTCAATCACAAAGAAACAAGCACATATACTGAGCTCTAATAAATTCACATTGACGTTTATGTTCCTTTTCCTATACATTAAAGCAGAATTTAAGCTTTCTTTTTTTTTCTTTTTTTTCGTGTCTCAAACAAAACATTTCAACAGACCTCAACCAAGGTCACCACCTCTTTCAAAATACAAATGTAGTTCAACCATTTCACATTCTAAAAGATAATGTGGATGGATATTTTCATTTAGGATAATTAATAACTTAGATGATCCATCAATGTGGATTCATGTATTGCTACAACCCTATTTGTTAAATCTAAAAATTATGTGTGCTTCCTAAAACTAATGCTAATTATCCCATATGAAATCAGAATGGAAAACTAAGCAAATGGCAATATACTATTCTGTAGCACATTCTGAAAAATGGAGTAGCCAAAGTGCTGTACATTAAAACAGAAATATGCATAAGAAAAAAATCATACAAACATACAAAACATGAACATATAACGTAAACGGCTGGTGCATTTTAAGATGCCGTACAAGACAAAATCACAGTGTGTTGAAAACCAATGAATAAAAGTGTACTTGTAAAAGAGATTTAAAAACAGGAAGAAGAAAAAACACATAAATACAGTATTTTTAAATTATGGTCACTGATATTTTCAGTTTAAAAATAAGTTTCAAACATTTGAAAATCATCTCGTGAATAGTTGCTTGGAACACAAACGTGAAATTCTGTTCTTCCCCCCCCCCGCTTTTTTTGTGGTTTTGGTGTCCCACCTTGAAACCCCATGCAGCCAAACCTAAACTACATGAATATCACCAATAATAACAATTAACTAAACACTAAACAACACAGAGACAAAACCAGTAAGGACAGTAAGCACCGTCCCACATTGATCACTGTAAATTCATCCATCCATCCATCCATCCATGTTCTGTAGACCCTTGTCCCTAGTGGGGTCAGCAGGGGTGCTGGTGCTTATCTCCAGCTAACGTTCTGGGTGAGAGGCAGGGTTCACCCTGCACAGGTCACCAGTCTTTCACAACACTGTAAATTGTTTTTGTGAAATAGCAAAATATCAATAGGCGTTGAGAAAATGTCAATGACAAAAGGATGGCTCTAACATCCCTATAAAGGAGATAAACCGTTTGCTCGTGCACCACAAACGGGTTTTTTGGGACAGCATTGTCATGCCGTGACTAATGATGGATGACTGCTGCTTAATTACACTGTGAGCCTATCCGTTATCTCTGCTTGCCTGATAATAAATGAAGCTTCTCAATACTGCTCATAGTGTGTGAAATAACAATAATACATCATGGTCACTTTGAAAATTACATCTATGATGTGACTTTGGGAGGATTGCTCCCTCACTGTGAGTCTGGCCTATATTGTCATATTGTCTTTATCCTGTGTTTGTGTCCATTGTTTCCACAGCAGCTTATCATATTAATCTGAGGAAGATTTCTTTAATCTCTAATGGCATCCAAAATGAAGGAAACATAATAACTTTGTTTTCTCTGAAAAATAATGCCGGAGGAAATCTGCTTACTTTGGATTTATACGGTGGCATCCCTCGCCCCAGGATAGTTTTGGACGGGATGTGGGGGTAGAAGCCCTGTGGAGTTCGTCCATATGGCATAACAGTTGGCACATGTATATTTTTTAGGTCTAGTTGGCGCTTTGTGTAATCTACTGGGACGGAAATCAGAGCTTAATCTCTTCTGATTTTGCTAACAGAGCATGTCAAACACGACTTCTTCTCGTTTACACTTCCAGTGCCCATAATGTCACCATATTTGAGAGTTGACATTTAGTCAAGGAGCCAAGTTTGCAGCCTACGCTGAAAGGAGTGTGTGTGGCTTCTGCACCTCCAGATAGATTTACTCCCGACTGACATGCTGTGTACGGTTGGCTGGTGAAGCCGTGAAGCTGACGAGGTCGACGCCGCACGTCCCCCCCCCGCCGCCTCCTGCTGTGGTCGCATTTCAGTTTACAGATTTCTGCCTTTATACGGGAGCTTGAGGGAAACGGTGTGTGTTTGTGTTGGGGGGGGGGGGTATTCTTTTATGCATCCTGTATTTGTGCAACTGCACGGGAGTCAAAGTAAACACCACGCAGAGATCAGAGGAGAAATGAGACTGGGAGGAGGGGATGGAGGGAAGGACGGAGGGAGGGAGAGAAGGTGATGGTGGGGGTTAGGCTGTTTTGTGTGACACTGTGAGAGAAACAGTCGGAAGGAGAAGGAGGAAAAAGAAAAAGAAGAAAGGATCCTGTGTGTGCGTTTGTTTCACCTCCTAATCAGTTTTCCTTGAGGACCCATCAGCAGCAGCATCAGTGGAGGAAAGTAAGGAGGAAAAGAAACGTCTCCCATCATAAATCCAAACCTCAGACGAGTAAGGAAATGCTCTAAAACTATTCTGCTTATTGATTATTGTAAATGCCGAGAAATTATATCTGCAGAATTGTTCTATTTACGTTATTATGAACTTGATTATTCCATCTCTACTTCCTGTCTGTGTGCCTCTAAATAAATATTTGACATGAAATGGCTAGTGGATAGTGTTTCATATCAGTAACACACTTAGTGAAATCAGTAATGCTGTTACAGGACAGGAAATGGGTTTTATGGAGTTGCATTGATGGATTTATTGGAATAGGGCTATTATCATTCTCATATATCGTTTAAATTGTGCAGATGAACCATATGCGTTATGTTTTTGTCTCATAAGATATCATTCAATGGCTTTAATCTACTACAAAGACTGGATTTCAAACTCAGCGATGCTATATTTGGTTCTGATGAAAAAATACTACACTTGTTTTTTTTCTTCTCTTTTACATCAAAATCTGATTCAGTTCTACCTCAAAGTCCTGGAAAGCATTAAGTTCAACTCAGAAAATTGCTTAATGCACCTTTCAGTTTCAATGTGCAGGATTGCGGCATCTCGACATCTGTGTGTAGCGTGATAGGAACACGGATGAGCAACCCAACGTATGCATGTGTGGACAAATCAGGATTTATGATGTGAAAACTCATTGTAATTATCAACTAGAGGCAGCTGTCTTGTTTGAAGCAGCTGTCTATTAAAGTAGAGATAACTGACTCTGATTTCTCATCGAAACACCGGTTTACAAATGAGGTCATGCAGTGAAAGCCTGTGAATGATATTAAGACCTTTGTCTGAACTGCGCTCACACATTTTTGGTCTGAAAGTAGCGCACGAGGAGAGGCGTAGGGCTTTTTGATGAACCGTCCTGTGAGAATCTCTCTCTCCCTGCCCCAGATTCTGTCTCTGAAAAGGCTCCATGGCTAGAAAAGAGAGCAGGCAGCTGGAAAGCAGACGCATGGAGACACACGTGATGCATCCCCTCTCTCTGCACGGTCGCCGCGTGAACGAGCTACCTTACAAATTTCACAGTCCAAAGGGTTTAATGAGCTGCTGCAGCCTGTCCATCATCCTGGACTGGGAGAGCACCTTAGCGGTCGAGAATGTCGGCTCTTCTACACGCTTGGCTTTCATCGCATCACACAGACAACAAAAGGAGAATGTTATTTTTAGCAGCATCTTTGAATTAGCATATGTTCAGTGCGAGCGTGCGCTTAATAAGAAAAAACAAAAAAAACAAAGTTACACTGGAATTTTACAATGCTTTGCAAAAGCAGTCAGCCATAAGATTCTGTGAATTTTATGGCTGACTGGTGTGATTTTATCTAACAGACCAATTCAAAGCAGTGCTTAATTATGAAGAAGAAAAAGGATGCTTGGTTTCAGTTTTTTTCTTTTACAAATAAAAATTTGACATTTATATTCAGTTAATCTAATATCCCTAAGGAAAACACAGAAGTCACAGAATATAAAGTCATCAATTTAATCTCAGTATAAATCCAGCTGTTCTGTGACAGCCTCAGGCCTTTATCAGAGAATATTAACGAACAGGCAAACATCAAGACCAACGAGCACAGCACACAAAGACGTTTAAAGCAGCGTTAAGTTATGAAATAACATCAGAAAAGCTTTAAACATCTCAAAGAGCTCTGGTAAATCCATAAAGACGACGGCACACCTGCTGCCCTACAAAAACATGACCCTCCACCTGAAGAGGTTCACTTAGCAATGAGAGAGAAGCAGCCTAGAGATGCTTGGTAACACCTGAGCTGCTTCATTAGTCTGTAGTCCACATATCCGGCCTTTATGCAAGAAGAGTCATGAAAGCCGCCACTGTTATAAGAACCCAGCATCTCAGGGTCAAAGTAAAGGTCATGGCCAACATTTACAGAAGGTGCTCTGATCAGACAAAAGCAAAGCTGTTTCTTTTCATTTACGTCAGAATTTTATTTACACTGTATGACCCAGGTCTCACCTTCTTGGTGAAACATTGTGGCGGCTGCATCACTGTGTGCGGATGGTCACCTTCAGGTCAAACAAGTTGATGGAAATATGGGTGGAGTTAAACACACATCAATCCTGGACTTAAAAAAACCCCCAAAAGAAACAAACTTTAGATTTAGACTGGGTGTTAGATTTACCCTCTGAGGAAAATACCAATGTGGGTCTCTCTTTTTTTTAAAACTCGAGTGAATCAGAAATATTTGCCTTCCACTTGACATTTTTATACTATCTGTTTTGGGATACGTCACGGCTTAAGATACATAATGTAAGGTACTGCGGTCAGCTATATTGTAAAAGAAGATTGCAAAGTTCCAGATGGATGGTTATTATTATAAAACTACAGAGGAGTGGATGCCTCAGAGGGGAAACTCAGCCAAAGTGCATCCACTGAGGAGCCTTCCCATCAGTTAAGAGGCGAGAAGGCGGGAGGTAATGAAACAAACACAGACTGACCAGCAGCTTGCGCCCGGTTTAATGCTCTGGGCTGTGTGCAGCCGCCTGAATCAAGCTGGCAGCGACGACGATATGACCATACATCACTTGCTGCTGATGGGGTGTAAACCTCCCCAATTTTGGCAATACGAAGCCACTTTTCTTTCACTTGTTCAGCCGTTTTGTGAAAATCCCAGCAGGGAGGGGAGGTAGAAATGTTTAAGAAGTTTCCTATAGTTTTAACTCCTGCTGACACGTGCAGAAAAGGGGCTTGTTTGTGACCCTCTTCCCTGAGAATCACAGGAGAAGACTGAGGGAGGCTGCTGATGAGTGGTTGCTTGGAGACTGCTGTAGGTGGATTATGAAATGCACAGGCAAAACAGAAGCTACTCACTCCGCTGGGAGCGTATTGAGTTGTGTAATAACTGGAAATGTCAGTTGAGGGCAAGAAGAGGGAGGTGGAGTAGAAAAACGTTCGGAGAGTGAATAAAAAAAGCAGCCGCACAAATCCCTAAATGAGAGTCTAATTAGATTCTGTCTAGAAATGTCTTCATCCGTGATGTTTTCCGCTGCTGCTCAGACCCGACTCCAGTGACACTGTCTAAGGAGATTCTGCACAGATCAAAGCATTGCTATCACAGCCTGTGTTTAGACCAGCCTAACCGTGCATGTTTTATCTCCTAATCTAACGACAGATGACAGAAATGGACGCCCCTCTCGCCACTCCGTGCAACATCCAGATCTGTGAGGTGACCTGCGACTCTTTCCGCATCATGTGGGATATGCCTCCAGAGGACACAGCCAGAGCGACGCATTTCTTCATCGACCTGAGCCGCAAAGAGAACAGGGATCCGAACCGCTTCAAACACAGGGTCTGAAACTGCTGCGTTACTTCATCCTCTACCTGCAGGGCAGCTGCTCTGTCTCCATTAACATATTTTCCCCATATTCAAATCGGCCGAAATCAAAATTTTCCACAAACATTAAGCCCAGTTTGGTTAGAATAATGGTTCTGATTTCATCTTGGTATTCTGCATTTGTTGGGATATTAGATTTAACACAGAGTGGTTGTGCCCTTTCAGTCACTTCCAATACAGGCAAAAAGGAAAAGGGATGCAGTCAACAGCTGCAGGCTTGTGACTCAGTTGTGAATTGTTTCCCTTTAAAGTGAACCAAAGCTGACAAATTCAGCTGCAGCAGTGAGCCGTTTTAGACCTAATTGCATCTAGTGCAATTTAAAACTACATCATAATAAAAATAAGAAGAACAATTTCAGTTTTTGTCAGGGTATATAAATATCAAGTGTATAATGTGGTATGTCTTACTAAGCTAATAGCACCTACCAGCTTCAGTCTCTGGAGCTGCGCATCTGTCTGCACGCCTTTCACAACAGATTTATTTCAAATATTTTACTAATAAACACAGATGTGTTCATATTAAGCAGAACCTCAGGCTGATTTAGACTTGTTCACGTTGGCTGTTTTTTGGGCTCCCTGTAATTAATGAGTGCTAGCATGCTAACAAGTTAACCTGAATGGAGGGGTTTTGGTAAACTAGCCTCAAACATGTGAGGATTTTTGTTTTTTATTATGCAAGTTTCCGCTCCCTCTTGACTTCACAGTCATGTTTAAGAACTGTTGAGTGGCATTATTTTGGTAGTGGCAAACTGTTGGGGAAAGGAACATCTGCAACTTGAGCGAGTGTTATAGCAGATTCAATCAATTCCCATGTATGATGCATTGTACAGGCACTGTAACAAATATAGGCTCATAGATACAGTGACTAATGATGAGATTTTTTTATGTTCTGGTTGCCAGTTCACAATTTGGTGCTAGATTAAAGGACTACTTTGGCATTCTGTTTGAAATCTGGACAGCTTTTGGTCATGTCTTTAATTCATAAAATACTAAGTCGTCACACACTGGAGAGGGATTCATAAAAACACTCCTTGAGACAAAAAAAAAATACAGTTCTATTTGTGAAAAAATAAAAAAAGGAGCTGAGGAGAAGTGGAGATGGAGAAGCAAAGACCTTTCAATCAACTGCCTTTCTGACACTCTGCTATGCTTTTCTTGCATTTCTACACTCAGTTTCATTTTGATGTCAACACATTCACTCAAATGATATGCACGTGCACAAAAAAAAATCCCAGTCTCTCTTCCTTGCAGCTGTAAATCCCTGATAGTAATTATGGCTTATTGCTTCAACCTACATCCTGTCACTGAAAAAAAAAAAGAGGAATCAAAGCAAGGATGGGAATTAGAGAGACGTTGCGGGATCAAGGTTATTTTCCCTCTCAGGCAGCAATCAACAAAACGGCATAAACAAACTTTTGCATCAGAGATGTTTCCATGGATATGTGAGTCGCTCAGCCGGTAATTAGCTGTGCTGCTTAGCGGCCTTGGCCTAAACAAAGCTGCTGATTTGATTAGATGTGTCCTAGCTGCAGCAGCTCTGGCTTGAGAAGGAACATAATGCTAATAATGGAGCGTTCATGCTGAAAAAAAATAATGATTTCACAATTTTAAGTATAATTTACTTCCTTCAAAGTCCATTAAACAATCATCTCCTCTCTGGTCTTCAGGATGTCCCAACCAAGCTGGTGGCCAAGGCTGTCCCACTGCCCATGGCGGTGAGAGGACACTGGTTCCTCAGCCCGCGGACGGAGTACTGCGTCGCCGTCCAAACAGCCGTCAGGCAGTCTGACGGTGACTACCTAGTGTCAGAGTGGAGCCCGGTGGTGGAGTTCTGCACTGGAGGTAAAACTCATCAACTCATACAACAAGATAAATACGCTTTAGAACTCTGAAGAGAAACGTATTCACACCCCTTGAATGTTTTCACAATCCATCCAGAAGGGTGAGGGAAATTTATTTGGATTATATTGGATCGACCAACACAAAGGCTTTTTTTTCCTTTGTTTTGAACAAAGATACATCTGAAAATTGTGTTATGCATTTGTTATTCAGTGTGATTTTATCAATAGTTTTACTGTTTATTCTTTTGGAATCTAAAAACTACGTTTAACTCTGCCGAATAGATTAGGAGCACGTGTGAAAATCACTTTTCAAGCTTTGCCACATAATCCCAGTTCTTTTGCAACATTGTGTGTAGCCTTGCAGAATAGTAAACCTTAGCGACTATTTGTAAGTCTTTTGTGGCCTCTGATTGGTCTTTTCCCAAGATCACTGCATTTAGCTCAATCTATCTTTCTGTCTGATCGGTCTGATCGGTTTACCTAACCTTACTGAAATGAACATCCCAAGGGTATGATGCTTCCACACTAGATTTCAGCACCAATTTTATTCAGGACACCAACATTCACATCTAGGTGTAATGAGGACTGAATGCAAAAGAACATGACAACGGTTTATGTGAAAAATCTTAAAAACTATGCCTCATTAATTTTTCGTTAACAGATTGGGTTGTTTAGCGCATGAAATGCATTGAAGTTTGTAGATGCAACCTGACAATACAGTATGTGAAAAGGTTCAAAGGGTGTGAATACTTTTGGGGGACCATATATTCTAAGCATCTGTCAAGGAGACATGATTTTTTAATAAAATTTTTTGCAGACTATGCAATGGAACACCTTCAGCAGCTCCTTGACAAGGCCAGCGGTTCTGCAGGACGATTGCTGAGATTCTCTGTGTTCTATCGCAACCAGCACCCAGAATACTTTGACTATGTCAGGTTGGAGCTGTTATCCTTCTCTTTGATCTGATTGGTCACACCAATCAAAAGAAATCCTCATTTTCTTTCTGTGTCTTACATTAGGAGGGAATGTGGGGGACTGATGCGTCCGGCCCTGAAAGACACCAGCGGGAGTCATGGCTCTCCAATAAACGGCAAACTCCAAGGAGTCTTCTTCAGCTGCAACACAGAGTTTGACACGGGGCTCCCTCCCAAAGACTCTCCGTACGGCCCCCTCAGATTCCAGATTCCAGCTGGCGTCCTGCTGAACCCAAACATCTGCCTGTACTTCGCAGACTTTTACTGCATGTACACGGCGTATCACTACGTGGTGCTGGTGCTTGCGCCTGTTGGCACAGAGGGAGACAACTTCTGTCGCACCCGCCTGCCGAGGCTGGACTTGGCCTCCAACCCCTTTCTGACCTACTCCGCCCCCCAGAGGCAGGGGGAGGAGCCTGTGTACTGCCACGCCAGTGACGTGATCCTGGAGGTGCTTTTCACGGAGCCGGTTCACGTGGACCAGGGCAGTGTGGAGCAGATCAGTGGGCACCACCAGCTTATGAGTCTGACCACAGCAAATGCCAAGAAAGATCCAAGCTGCAAAGTGTGCAACATCAGCGTGGGGCGCTGAGGGAACCCCTGATAAATTGATTTTGAGTCGACAGTCCGAAAAGAGCCAGAATTGGACAAAACAGCTGAGGAAATTATGGACTAGTCAGAGCATGGTAGAGAAATACATCTCTTGTACTGTGTTAAAGCTGCTTTCCACCCCACCTCCACCCTGAAGTGGAGTTTTTTTTTTTATATTGACCCCTTGGATAATATATATTATAGAGCTCTATACCTACTCTTCAGGTGTCTTCATGTGTTCTCCTGCATCCACAATGTTTCTGTTTCGTCATTTGTTCCACCGTGAATTTGATGCTACTTCCTTTGAGAAATGTGCGTTTCAGAAAAAAAGAACATGGCACAGATTTCTTTTGTTGACTTCTCGGGATTCCCTCTATGCCAGGATTTCTACCGCCTATAATCTAAAGATACAGACTACTAATGTGCTGCCCCCTTGCTAAAGATGCGCAAAAAGCCTTAAAATCAATTCTTCTGCTCATTGACGTTTTTTTATTTCCCTTTGAGAAAAATCCTATGACTTTTAATTTGTGGACATTTATTCAGTGGGGGAAAACACAATGTGAAAATAGAATTGCTTTTATCATATTCATCGGTGGCACAATCACTGGTAACCCTGCTGTCAAATACTTTGTACAACCTTCTTTTGCAAAAAGGACAGTACTCAGTCTCTCCTAGAACATTTCTGACAGTGGGATACCATACACACAGTGAGAGAGACACTTGACCACTGCATTTTGCATAATGTCCATGGAGGAAGGTTGGTTTTGTTTGTGATAACACTTTTTTATTCCCAGTGACAGCCGATTTTAGTTGGATTTCCTGCTGTTTCAAATTGTTGATGATGCCATGTACTCTCACGAGGTTTCATAGCGAATGCACATGCATGCATGCACATGCACATTGCACATAGTGAATGGATCTGGATAATGTGTCAGTAAGCTTACAAAGTACAGGCAGTAACAGCATGTGAAACGTTGTAGGCCTCATAAACAGTGGATTGACTATGCAGTTATATTTATATATTAAAAATCATATCAGTCTCATTAAATTATATTTATATCAATTGCATATATGTCAAAAACCTGTCTGTCTGGAGGGTAAACTCTCTCTGTATGCTGCACACTTCAAGAAATGAATGAAAGGAAAATGTTACAAAAATACACTGTAGTCATTCTTGGATCACAATACAAACATTTTAATTTCAAATTAAAACGTTAATTTTAATTTCTAGTCACAAAAAAACCATCATTAAACTATTACGTTATTATTACTAATACTAAAATAATCCAGCTATTTATTTACAAAGAAACAAATCTTAAAGGGAAATTCCGAGGTTAATATAGAACGAGTGTATATTTTGCTGATTCGTGATTTGATTTGTTTAACTCTTGAATTTTGGTTTTATAAATACCTGCTTTATCTTTAAGGAGACTTTTGGGGAAAGAAATAGAGGAATGAACTGTTAGTGTGCCACGTTTGGTCCTTCATCTCTGGTCACCCTTCAGTAAAAAGAAACATCCCAGTTCTGTCCAATGTCGGACTGAGCTGTCACCTCTCTCTGAGAGTGGAGCTAGAGGAAGTAGCAGAAGAAGCAGTTCCCATACTGTCATCTTTCTGAAGCTGTCAGTAACATTGTAACACATGGCTGTACGGTAGAGAGGGTCACGCTGGGACTGGCTTGGGGGGTCTCTCCTCTGGTGCTCACCTCAGAGTATCTGGTCTCTTGACTTCTGGACTGAATTGTAACCAATTAGAAAAAAGTGTCTTGCTGGAATATTGAAGAATATTAATACCAATAAAAATAAAGATATCAAAATTTGACCAAGTTGATCCACGCTTGGTTGATACAACTGAATAGAATTTCTCAACTTTGGGTTTCTCTTAGTTCATCGTTGTGTGTTTCAATGACTGTCTCCACATATTTCTAGCACTTGTTAAAAACCAAATGATACAAATTCTTTTTTCAAACCGTTTTTTTATTAGTTTTATAACATTTCAGTGTTTTTGTCTGTTTTTCCAAATGTTTCTGTTTACGTCTTTCAAAGGGAGAGTAGATAGTTCTTCATGGTAATGTGACAAAAAGCATGAATTATTAGAAAGACTAGACAACTTAGAATAAATAAAAATATACTTTAAAGGTAGGTGTCACATCACTGTTTACGTTAAAAACTATGATTCCTTGTGAAATGTTTCTCCCCTCACTGAATAAATGTGCGCAAAATAACTTCGACTTGACTTCGCCGAGAATTATATTGTGCGATGATTCTACATTGTTTATAATGAATTTTAAGGCTTTTCCACGACTTTACTAACATCTGTACTTGTTGAAACTCTCTTTGAATACCTTCATGTTGTCGTTTCCCCCCTTTGTGATATTGCTGTTTTTGTCATTTGCTGCAATTTAATGTTTGATGATGTTGGAAACTTAAGTTTCAGTCGAAACAGTAAAGAAAGACATACATAAATTGTCTTTACATGACGTCTAGAGATTCCTTCTCTATAAACGTGCTGCCAAAGCTTCTGCTTCGAAACCATCAATAACATTTCCAAATGTCAAATCATCTTTCACACTTTTGATGCTAAATCCAGTTTTCTGACAGGATAAGAGTTAGAACTGGGCTGTTGCTCATAAAGTAAAGGAAGGAGACAGGATTCTTGTCAGACTATAAACAGAGTTTAGGCTTCTGGGTGTGTGTGACAGCCCAGTCATCTTTGACCTATGTGGGAATGCTGGTGATGCCTGCAGTGTAAGGGATCTCTCTGCCATTGTGCAACAGTATGAGGTGAGAGGCCAAAGAGTGGGTCAGGACACAAGCATGTGGAGTGAAAGAAAATGGCACGTGAGAGATGGAAGAACGGAGATTTATTTGAACAAAGCACAAAAACAAACACTTTCAAGCTAGAAAAGTACGTTATTATATGAAGAAGAAGCTAAATAGCGACGGCATATTCAGCTACTTCTCATTCCCTTTCGCTTTTCCCCTGGCAGAGATGTGAATTCACACACACCAAGATGCTGTAGTTCTGCCCGTCGTTGTTGTCCCAAAATGGCTCTCTGTGCCCTGCGGGCAGATACATTAGGCAAAACTCTATCTTCCTCTTGGCGTCCAACACTTTAGGAATCGCTATATCAAATTCAAAGATGTCTGTCTGGGGTCCTCCGAAGCGTTTCTGCAGGTACGTGCAGGGGACGTCCCTGTAGCTGTACCAGGAGTCAAAGGTGATGCGCACGCGCACGTCCTTCTGGAAGCTGAGGTTTCTGACTCGCGCGCTGCCTTGCAGGGCCTGTTCGGTGACGGCGCAGTTTTCCAGGGTGACCATGCTCTCGGCGAGCTTGGCTCGGAAGGACTGGAAGTCCAGCGAGGGCTGCGGGAAGCCCAGCTTGAGCTGCGTCCCCGGGCAGCAGGTGCTGACGGTGCAGCTGTATCCGTCCCCCGTCATGCTCCCCAAACCCTGCAGGGAGGGCAGTGGGCCCAGGTCACGCTGATCCTCCTCGTGGGAAAACACACGCACGGCCGTCAGGGAGAAACCCAGCTTGTCCGCAAATACCACACGTCTGTTCTTGACCGGTATCAAAATGTCGCCATCATCATAATCATCTTCCAGGTCACTCAAGAAAGGTGAGAAGGGGTGACTCAGATGGTTGGCGACGTAGACGGGGAGCTGATCTGTTGCCGGGGGTCGGATGCAGGGCCGCTGAGGCTTCAAGATGGGAACCCACACGTGGGGACACAAGTGTTCACGCTGGTTCAAGCACAGTCGCACTGCGATCTCCACAAGACCCGCTGAGTGAGCCATGGAGCCCAGGCCAACCATTGGCAGAACACTTGCAAGGAGTAAACAAGGAAGTTTAATAAAGACTGCTGCACTAGAGGTGGGATTAAATTTGCAGTACGGTTTGGTCATAAAATGAATGAAAGAGCACATCTCAAGATCAAAAGGGAATGTAAACATTTTGTTTCATCCTCATTTTGAAGGAGTAAAGCCAGACATAAGATCCCGCAGCTGCAGGACAACATACTTACGCTGGACTTGACATCTCCATGCTGGCAGAGTGATGGTGATGTTTAACCTCAGTGGGTAAGCCTGTGTTTGAGACAAATGATGAAGCATGTCAGCATTACTACAAACCGTCTGTTTAGTTTTTGTTTGCCTAGATAAAGAAGAAAATGCAAAAATGTGTTTCAAAGCTCCCACTTACTAACTCTCAAGCTCAGGAGGCTGGCCGATAGTCTGAGTTATCCCTCTCTCCCCAGTACCAGCTGAGACCGACTCCTATTTTTACCAGCTCATTCAATACAGTAGAGAAGGCTCTGCCCAGTTCAGTATCCTGACCAATCAGGTCCAACAAAGAGATGTTTGTGTTTTTTTTTGCTCTTACAATATTTACACGTAACATTATGACCAGCCAACTAATAATAGTGCGTTGGTCCTGGACACCACTACACTCCTGAAGGTTTATTGTGGTATCTGACACCAAGATGTTTGCAGTAGATCCTATAAATGCTGTAAGCTGTGAGGTGGTAGGACCTGTGTGATCCATGGAGTTCAAAAGTTGGGGTTATATGGATCACCAACAAATTCCTGCGTTTTGGTCTGAAATGTGCAAACCGACATCTGAACAAAAGCCAAAAACGTTACAAAGACGTCGGCTGAAGCTGGTCGGACAGTGTCATTGTCCGCAGTGATGGGCTGGAAGGCCACTCGGAGTAGGAAGCCATTACTCTTAAAGAAACATAAGACGTTTGCTAATATCTTCATCTAATGGTGAACTTGTTTTTTTTTGGATGCTTTCAACAAAACAAAACAAAAAAAAGGATTTTGTTTTTTATGATGAAACAAACTATGACAAAATGTGATTTAGCTGATCTCCACATGATCTCTCCAGCAGCATCTGTTTGGCACTTGTTAAGCTCTGCTGTACGTGATTTTATTCTGCTTTATGGAAACTATCCCAGTCATGCTGCGCTCTATTCTCAGACACGTCAGTCGACACCACTCTCCACTGAGGTCTGAGCTTTGAGTCAACCCTCTCCTAGTTGGCACCTGGCTTGTCTCACAAAAGCATGTGTGACACGGAGGAAGGCCAAGTTACCAGCGAGCAACACTTTTATGATCCACGTCCTACACGTAGAGCAACAGAGATGTACCTGGCAGTGGCAACCAGATTTGATGCCACTTTGAGCATTTGATATGATCTCAAACATGTTGTACGACGCACATTTAAACCTGTTTTAGTTCAGATTACATTAGCAAAACAAAAATCACTCTTAAAACCAGCCAGTTGTTGCAACAGTTTAGGATTTATTAAAAACAAAATTGCAAAATTTTACTCCAGATCATCAAGATTCTAGATTGGATTTACGGTTGGACTTTGTGCCACACCAACATTTGGATGTGCTTTAGTCAGAACCAGTGGGACCCAAAGTTCTTTCTCTGGTTCAGCTCATCAAGCAAATGGTGATACTTGATTCTGGTATGTTAGTGAAGGGAGGCACCAAAATATGTAGGACTTGTGTCCTTGAGGACTGGATTTAGACACCTCTAATTCTAAACCATTGCACCACTGCTCTTGGCATCATTTCTTAGTTATTGTTTTGTGATAATGTTCTACATAGCAAAGACAAAGAAAAGTAGGATATATTGAAAACATTTCCTAAACAATCAATTGGAGCAAAACAAAAATTTAACAAAAAGAATCCGCAATTTTAATAACTTTAAGAAAATATAATACCACTTTTATTTTAGTTAACTGATTGAGCAATTAGAAACTATATTCATTCATTAATTTGGTAAATAGCCATCCTGCTCAAAGAAAATGCTTAAATGCAATTTAATTGCATAAGGAGTCATCGCCTGAAATTACAATTTTGTTACAAAACTGTGCAGATTGAATATCAAGCCCTTCCAAGGACATTGCACAGGTATCAAGTACTTTAGAAACCTTGAAAACACCTTATTGAAATTCAAGCATTTTCAAGCACCGGTACAAACCCTCTAAACGGTTTAATTTAAGGTAATCAGTTGTGCTGGATTGTACTTGGAGACTTTACCATAAGGAAGGGTTGATAACAAAACCATCCCACACTGTTCACTTTTATTCGTAAAAAGCTTTAAAAACAAGAGTTTAGAGCTGCAGCAGTCGCATGAGAAGAGTGCGGGTCAACGTGACGGCACTTCTAAACGCGGTCGCTCGCTCTGTCTGTTCTTTATCACTTCCAACTGCTGAGCAATTACAGTGAGGCCAAACAATAAGCACTGATTGCACCCTCAGGCACGCTTACATAACAATGCTGCTTCACTAACTACAGCTCACAGTAGACAATGTTTATTCGGCTGAAGATGAAATGCGTCGAATGTACAAATGTATATTTACAAGATGAAGTTGGAACGCGGCGCACGGACGTTTGCTGAATTTCAATTAACTTAGGAACACACAGACGCACAAGTTCACGTCGATCGAACGTCGCCTCTTGCAAAACAACCGTTTTCCCACACAAACGAGTGCACAGGAAGGCAGGAACTGAAAATGACTTCCCCTTCAGGTCATAAAAGGCATCCTGTTATTGACCGGCGGAGAAAAGGTCCAATAACGATGATGATGATGAGTCATACTGATTCAGTGATGCAGAAAGAATCTGGGAACATGGCAGGTCGTATTCTGGTGCGCGTAAGGCAACAATCTGAGGACACTTCAGTTCTGATGATTATAACAATCCAAAAATAACAGCACAGCCCTGAAGAAGAGGGATTCTTCTACGCCGTTTGTCAAGGCGGTGGTGTCACAAACACATCTGGATCTGTGTGACAGGACATTCTCCTGATGTGATAAATGTTGATGCAGTTGTCCTTTGTGGTTCACAGGGCGAAGAGCTAAAACGTAAAATTGTGTCTGAATTAGCATTTTAAAAGAAACTGTGATTCAGGAAAAGGTTCAGATGCAGTGCCTTGCAAGAAATCTAGTCCCTAAAACTTTTCATACTTAATCACGTTGCAGTAATTTAACTTCAATGTATTTTATTGACTTTGTCATAAATTAACACAAAGTAGAGAAATTGTAGTAATTGGAAAATAGGTTATATGAATACTTTTGTAAGTGATACATTGATTAATTGATCCTTTAAAAAAAAAACAACCAACATCTTAATAAATCCAAATTTCACTGAGAATATAAAAGCTACAGAAAATTAATTAACACAAGAAGGCTTACGGCTCATTATTGATTGCCCTCATGCATCCTTACTTACCCAGACGTGTTCAAATTAGCTCCACAGCTCCGCTTGAGACCAGAGGCGCTACAATGCGATACCGCATCAGGTGCTGGGAGCCCTCTTCAAGATCCACAACAAAGTCTCTGATATAAACAAAAGAAAGCTTTTCCAGGAAATGCCAGGAAAATATTACATCACAACAGAGGGGAGGTGGCTACACTCCCAGCCCATGCTCGACAACACATGAAGAGAACCTTAAAGATAAAACGAGCACCTCTGTTCATCCGTTTCAGGTTCGATCAGAATATTTTCTTGCCTCTCCTTCACCCGCAGAAACACAAAAGAATCCAGGCAGGGCTCCGGCACTGGGGTTACAGTAACACAAAGGGTTAAGGATGCTGGTCAGAGATCATTGAAGGCACAGAAAAAAAAGACGGATATCGTCATTTTACCTGCTTTGAGCATGTCCACAGCCTGCAGGTTTGGAGGCATGCGTTTCAGCGCCACAGCCTTCAGGTAGGTTTCTGTGTTGGCATAATACCTGGACGCAAAGTTGTTTTGTTTTTTTTATTTATGAATTTTGTAACACAATGCGGGCCACATTTGCTGCACTCACTCTTTGGCAAAGGCAAACTCCTCCGGAGAAAGCAGAGACGGCTGACCCTCGACTAGAGACTTCTCTCTCTCCAGGACGTGGGGGAAGTACTTCTCAATCTGGGTGCGGAAAGCCCAAACGTCAAGACACCGGCAGAGATGGCGGCGGCGTTTTCATAAGCGTTTAACGGACCTTCTGAAGGCGGGACCGCAGGTAGCTGCTGAGGACGAAGCGGATCCTGTCTATCTCCATCCGATGGAAGCCGGCCTTGGCGTCGCCCTTCTTCACTCGCTGCAGGTTAGCTTCCTGTTGGAGGAAAAGTCAGTTGACGGATAAGGGAAGAAAAAAAATTGTTGTAGTTCAATTCTAAAATACTTTATCCCAAAAGTAAACTAAATTTTGTTGCAACTCATATTGTCCTAGTGTCTTCAAAGAGTAGAAAGATGCGAGAGTCGTCGACATGGCTCGCCAATTACGACTGACGGGAGAAATGGTTTGAACTTACTCCTTCTTCTCCCTGCATCCACGAATCCTCCTTTTCAACTGCTCTGAGATTTGGGGTCGTAGTTCAAGTATTATTTGAGAATTTGAAATGCTAATCATCTGCTCCGGGTAGTAAAACAACAACCTTCTACCACAGTTACACATTATCACTACTGTCCGTAAGTGAAAAGATAAGAGCTAAAAACCCTTCCAGCTGCACAGCATCAGAAACCAGCAGGAGCGGAGAAAAAAAAGGAACAAAACTCGACAAAAAGAACAAATCAAAATGTAACAAAGATACTCCAACGTGCTGCAATCATTAGTGTAATTCTAGAGGCTAAACAAATAATGCTGCGTGAGTAAGACAGATAAGAATCTAAACATCTATTTAGAGCTGATCATATCACAGCATGTGGTTCAGCAGTGAACAGTATTTGTAGACGGGTCATGAACCTGAAGCATAAAGACACATGACATACACAAACATGTTTATGAAGTGTCTGCGGTTTAGATCACACCTCAAAAATGCTAGTAGAAACTTCTAGCGCTCACTGGTTTTATCCATAATATGCTACCAGACTCAATGTTGTGTATTCTGCTTATTTTAGTTATAAAGGATGTTATTAGAGCTTCCCTCTAAATGCAACTCAAAGGATGAAGCAGTATTTCTGCTTGTTTGGTGTCAACAACGGTGAAATCTGTCACCACTTTCATTTGATTTAAAAACTAGCTTAGAAACTGTCCTGAAAGAAAATCGTATTACTGAGCAAATGAATGATGATTATTCCATATACGGACAATGTTGTGAGTCCTGCGTGTGGTAGCAAGACAATGTAGGAAGTTCAGCCATAGTTCAATTGGATGGAAATGTGAATTTGTTTGTATATATTGCCCAACTCTGATCATCTTACATGCAACTTAGCATGTACGAGCGTGAAAGTAGCAAACAATAGTTTTGGTTTCCTACGACACCCAGTATCTCTCCTACTTTAGCCTGTAGAGTAGCAACAGTTGTAACTCAGAGGTATTCCCCTGGTACTTACCATATGAGTCAGCTGCTCCATCACACACTCCACCACCTCTGACTTGTTCTCCAGCAGCTCGGGGGAAAACTTCTCATTCAGCCAGGCCTGAGAGGCAGACACGAGTAGCAACACTGTGAGTGTAGAGCTAGTTGTGTCTGCAGCAGCGTGAAGAAGGCCTTAAGAGTGCCGTTTTTGACTGCAATCGGTATCATTTTCCGAGTCAGTGGCTCACCTGTTCTAGCTTAGCGATCAGCTCCGCCGGAGTCATAACGTCCTCCTGGCTGTCATCTTGGTTGATGTCGCTGCCGTCCTCAGACAACGCGTCCGACATTGTTCTGCTGTAAAAAGCCCGCTGCCTAAAAGTTAATCACTTAAAAATATGTCGTGTAGATTCTTGCACTATTTTTTTTAAGGATATTTGGAAAACCCCTTGGACAAATAAGTCTGAAGTGAGGACGGCTAGTTACAACTGCATGAAAAAGATTCTTGTTTATTCGCGCCACTGAGACTCTTCTCGCGGGAGTTAGGTTTGTTTTTAAACCCCGAATTATGTCTGTCAGGCAAGCCTTCTCGCAAACCGAGTTTAATATGTACACCTGCCAAACTGGATACTTTTCTAAAATCTTTTAGTTTCTTAACACAGTGTCAAGATTTTGTCATTTTTTGCACCACCTATGTGAATTTATGCTGCTACAGAATTCGCATTAAAATAAAATTAGAAACAAGTTCACCTGAAGTACATAACTCGGGGATTATAATTACTCTACTAACACGCTTCTTCATGCTCCTTAAACTTTAAAAAAAATGTTTTATTAGGATGCACGTATTTCACGAGACAGACCAACACAAACTCGAGCACATATATAAAGCGGAAGGTAAGGATAGTAATAAAAATCTACAAAACCTGGTATTTGGCTTCTTCTAATTTGATGATACCCTTTTAAAATAATCCAGTACAATCAAAGAGATTAGGGTTAGGTTATCAAATTTTTTTTTAATGTTTTATGCATCATTCAAAATAGTAAAGAGTGTGACACAATTGCAAATTAATAAAGATGCTGGGAAAGCAGAGAATTAGAGAGAAAAACATAAACAGCTAAAATGGCTGTGGTAAGTAGAGCAGAGTGTCAAACTCATTTTCATCTTGGGCCAAAATTCTGAATGTTCTTTAAGGGCCGGTTGTGCCAGGATATGTCAATAAAATCACTTAAACTGTTAAAATAGCAACAAATAGCTGTTCCTCCAGAATTTTGTGATATTTTTGCAGTCAAAATGACAGATTTTGTGCCAATTTAGAAATGTTTGTAAGGATTTTTTAAATATTTATTTAATGCATGTGACTTTTTATTATGGACTATAACTTGACATCAAGTAAAGCTGAGGCAGCAGTCATTTAAGCTCAATGTTTTTGACTAGTTTTGAAAAAAAAAATTGCAATAAAATTAGAAAAAGATTTGGAGATTTGTTGACTTTGTATACATTTTTCAGATTTGTGAAAAACTGGAAGTACTTATTGATGTAATTTGGAGTTTAAATGGCCACCAAAAAAAGCTACGGCCTTGAGTTTGACACTGCTCTAAAGGAACTCCATAGATCTAAAGCTTAGATGACAGGAGGGCAACTACCTGTCAAAACACCTGCGTGGGAAAAGTGGCAAGGGAAAGGCTATTATTGAAAGAAATAAGTTGTCCAATTTAGAGTTTGCAACAAGAAATGTGAGGCACACTGCAAATACGTGACAGAGATGAGACTGAAATGAACAGAAAACTAATACTGCACATCACTTTGAACTCATCAGCCACATTGTGGTGGCAACATTATGGCGTGGGAATGGCTTTCTTCAGCAGGGACAAGGAAGCTGGGTTGCGTTCAAGTGGTGAAGTTAAGCTAAAATGCTGAATAGTGAAGACAATCTGTCATAGATCGCCATAAAATCATGTATTAGAAGGACTTGATCCAATTGATAATCTGCAGCAACACTTGAAAACTGATTTTCACAGCTTTGCATTCAGTGTTGACTCTGCTTGAGAAATTTATCACTTAAAATATACTGAGGTTTACATATCAGGCTATATACTACTACAACTACTATACTCTGAATGTCAGCCTTGTCATTGGAAAATCATTTGGACTCCGAAAGCTACTGCCCTTGATTATCACACCCAAATTAGATCGTAAACGCAGAAATAAATAGACAAGCGTCTTAAAGATAGAAAGGAAAGACAAAACTATGGTATTTTTCTCCCTATTGGTCATATTTCATGACAATATTTAACTATGACATCACATTTCACTAATTTTCTAACATTCTGAACTCCTGCAACGCAGTCACACGAACTGAAAATTAATTTGAATCCTCAGCGCAAAAATATTAAATTTCCGCAAACACTTCCTGGGCCTAAACGTGACGTAGTTTTTTGTTTTCGTAGTTTTACTTTACATTTACAAGAATTTCTGTTCTCCGCTCCACTACTTCCAGCTGTTTTAGACCACATTGTGGCTTGCAACATAATCTCATTTATGTGATTTCCTCTTTCTATTTCCTCCTCGTTGCTCTTGCCTAAGAATTCTTTGTTATTTTCACCACCGACGAACTTACTTCCACCCTGCCCATGCCACAGCAGTGACGCTCAGCATGACAGACCACAGCGGCGTCTCGTAAGCTCTGCGCTGCAGAGTGTCTTTGTTCAACAGAGTTCAA
This sequence comes from Gambusia affinis, assembly GCF_019740435.1. Taxonomy (NCBI): domain Eukaryota; kingdom Metazoa; phylum Chordata; class Actinopteri; order Cyprinodontiformes; family Poeciliidae; genus Gambusia; species Gambusia affinis. The sequence goes on from NC_057870.1 coordinate 13,745,966, forward strand.
AACTCAGTGAAAAAAATGTGTTAGCAGAAACAAAATCTATGACAGCAACAACAAATAAATTGGCCCTGTTAAAAAATTTAACCATAAATCAACAGATAATTTTCCAAAAAAAAGGAGAAGAAAACAGTTTTTAAAGATTTTTGTTTATTTCTTTCTTTTCACTGTCTTTTTAAATACATCTTAACGACAAATTCTGGCAAAGACCTTTTTTTTTAACAAAATATTTAATACTGATAAAAGGTAAAAAAACAACAAAAAAAAACAAGGAGAGCGACCAGATTGTTTACTGTTCTGACTTTACAATACAGTACTAAAAACAACAGCTGAGTTGCTTTTTAAAAAGTTTAAGATCAAGAACTGAAACAATGCAGTCAAACGTTAATGAGGCAAGGCTGATGTGGAAAAACTAACTCCTTTACATTCTAAACCTTTCCGGATGTGTGAATCAGCTGGAAAATATGACTTTTTTTTTAATGTATAATAAAGTAGAACTATGTGAACACAAAGACAGGATGAAAATAACGCAGTTTCAACACTTACAAGATACAAATTCAACTGGCCTCTCAGTCTTAGCAGCTGTGGAGAATTGTTGCATTTCTAGTGGTTTTGTTTGACTAATAATACTGCCCTGATTTTCTCTCCTCTAGTTTGAAAGCTATTCTAACATGTTCAATTGTCCTCCTCAGAGCTTGTGATGGTAAACTGAACTCATGGCAGGTAGCGGGTATCCGACTTGTGGACTTAGCAGAGGAATGGAGTAAGGGTACGGGTAAACGGCTGGACCAATGAGAGCGGAGTGACTTGGACTGACTGGCATAGAATGGTACATTAGCTGGGAGTGAGGGAGTCTCATTCTGTGGGGAAGGAGCGCCGGGTGTAGTGGCTGATGGTGCCGGGAGTCTCTCGCCGATTTCTCGTAATTGGACAGAACGCACGACGCCGGCAGGGGGTTGGCAGACTGAGACAATCCCTGCTGACTAGGAGGAACTTTCTGCTGCATCGTCCTTGACCTGTCCCTCTTCTCTGTCGGGTAAGACCACGGGGTCACACCGCCCAGCTTCTTGGTGAAAGGCAGAGGGTTGTCCATCTGGAGCAGCCTGCTGTGAAGGAGTTTGTAACCTGGCCGAACGGGAGAAGGCCGGAGCAGCTGCACGGATTTGGGAGTGACTTTGGTGAAGCTAGAGGTAGAATGCGAGAAGGAAGGCGATGAGTGGAAAGGGTTTGTGAAATATTTTCCGGGTACTTTGTGGTAAAGGTTCCAGGCTGAGTCTTTTCTTTGGCTTTTTATAGAGTCAGTAGTCAGCATTTGGGAGCTGACAAGAGGCGTGTCTTTCTTCTGCGCTGACGTGCTTGTAGGCGTCTGACCACAGCTCACGGGTTTGATGTCCTCTTGCAATTTGGCCGCCATCGAACAGTTCTCGGCCGACGTTGAACTGGGCCTGGGTTTGTCCCCACTCCCTGCTGGAGATTCTTCTGAAGAAACTGAAAGGGGGGAAGAACTGCGCGAAGAGGAGGAGGATAAGGGCAACGGAGAGCCTTCAGAGGAATTGCAGTTCCTGCTGGAAGAAGCCCTGGCTGGAGACTGGGAGCATTGGATGACCGAAGGCCTCTCCTTATCCTCTCTCTGGGAGCTCACCGGCACACTGAGGCTGGCCTGTGCCATTCGCTTCTTCTTCTCCAGAGGAGAGATGACCTCTCCAGTTACAGAGGGAAGATGAGGAATCCAGTTGTTAGGAGCCTGCAGGATGTGGCCGTTAACAGGGGGGCAGAAATCTCCAGCGGTTCTGCTCGGTTGAGATCGCTCTGGGTGGCGTCTGTCAGAGCTGGAAGGCCAGAGGGCGAAGTGAGGACTCATCATTGATTCACCTTGGCGCACCACATCTTGGCTTCTTTGGGGTAACTTCAAAATAAGGTAGGGGACATTTTGTTACTCACATGTAGATATGAACTTTTTTAATTTTAGATTTTAAACAACGCCATCCGCTGTTACCTCAGAATCCATTTCTCTCTCAGAATGACTCCTCTTCCTCTTTCCGTCAATCTTGTTCACTTTACCCTCCTGGTTCCTCTTGTATGGCTTCCGTGGTTTGCTCGGAGGTAGAGGTTTGTCGTCCTCCCCTTTTATGTGTCTCTCAAACGGCAGCACCAACCTGTCGTACGGACATCAGATGTCAGGTTTACAAATGTCTTTTTTGTATTATTACTTTTGTAATTTATTGACCGCCTATATGAATCCTCCTCACCTCTCGTAGTGTCTCCGAGTGCAAGTAGCAGCACTGGTGCTACCTGGGCTTCCTCCAAGCTCATCATAGACTTTCTTCCAAAGGCGTCCAGTTGTCACCTGTTGATCAGCACAACGGTTAAGATGAAGTCTTTGATCATAAACATCATTGTGAGTTTTTATGAACATAAACACATTCTTAAGTTATGCATGTGGTCTCAAAAGTCTAACAGTTTTTGATGCTAGCTCTATTTTAGGGTCTTTTAAAGCATCACCGTAGTTCATGTTCCCATCTGAAACATTTATGGGAGCGGTGCAGCTAAAGGTTCTGGTCAACTTAATGAAAAGTAAGGTAGTATATGAAAAAAAAAATGTTAACCTGAAGTGAAAAAATATACACCATTCTACTTTTATATCAGACAATTACTCTTAACACCATATATAAACCTGTTCTGTACAACCTTCTTCTATTATTTCTTGTGTTATAACCATAACACCAAAGAAGTACCTTTTTATGAAGAGAGCTGTTTTAAAATGGCAGAAACTTGCTTTCATCTCATTTACTCTTGGACCGGCTTTAAGCTTCAACCTGCTGGGACAATCTAATCTGGATTTCTGTCCATGAATACGCCAGGGGACTTATATAGTCCAGATAAGATGATAACTTCTTTCTAACTCATCTATCAGAATCCTGAACTATCATTTAAAGAGATGCATTCATTTAGAGCAAATGATAGCCTTGCCATCAAATTTACGTTTGCGATCATTTCCAACTGTACCGGCATTTAGTAATGTAGTAATTCAATCGTGCATCCTGTGTTTGGGCGTTGGTATACGTGCTTGCTTTCGCAGCTATTTTAAAAACGTCTCACAGGAAGGTGGTGGCTGGCCATTCTTCAAAAGCCACGTCAGTTGGCTCACTTTCCTGAACGAACGCTTTTGTTTTTTTCAGATTGAGCAAATGTGAGTGGCCTCCGTTGTTGTGTTTACACCCCAGGAGCAAAGCGTCGGTGGTCAACCTTAGCCCAGTTTGGTTCCACGTACCTGCAAGTTTCACTCTCGGTATTCACCCGAATGCAGCGACACCAAAAAGAACATAATATTCTGAGAGCTTAGACAGATATATTGTCGCATTGTGGCACCTTCGTGACAATGTTTTAGCATCATAGCTTAACCAGTTAGGTGTTTTCCAACACAAACCAGTGAACACTGAGCCCCTACAAAACAAATAAGTAACATATTACTCACTGATTCATATCCCCCGAGTTTCTCAACAGCTTTGTAGATCATCCAGAGATCAACTAGAAATGAAAAAAAAATATTTTTTTTTTTAAAGAAAAGAACCAGGACCAACATATTTTAATGCAAACTTCATGGATCTTGATAATTAAGATTACTTACTCTGTTTAAAGCCAAGATGGGGAATCCTTTCTATGGGTGTGCCCTTATCTTTCATAAAACAGTGCAAACTTGCTACAAACGCTTTCTCCTCCGTCGGCACCTTACTGGGCCCCGTTTCTTCCTCGCATTCAGTCATAGAATCGTGAATTTCAATAATGCAGGGAGAAGCCTGTTGGGCGGACGGGGGGAAAACAAAACTCATAAGTTTATAGAGCATGGCACGCAAGACTGAGCTGTGCTTTGTGTAGGACCTTAATTTACAGTTGAATGCATCATATTATAGATGAGAAAGAGTAGTCATCTCAAAACACACAAATGTTGAAATGAAACATCAAAATCAGAGAGTAGGGTTTTACCGCTACTTTCAATAGATAACCGCTACACATCCTGTCTGGAGAGAAAGCTGCAGACTTGTGGGGTTTTTGGTCTAGAGTTGTCAGTCAACGGTAACACAGATGGCACTTTGAAAAACAAGCAGTTGCCAAAAGACTATAAGTGGTGGAAAAATAAACTTTACTTCTTGTAGGCCAGATGTTAAACAAAGACTGAACGAGGTTTTGTCACATCAATTACATTTGGGCTTGTTGTTGTGTTTAGTTATGCTTTCTTTTTTATATAGAAAACTAGTTGGGGTATTGATATGACAACTGCAAGCCACCAAACATGTTTTCTTAAAATATACAACATTGACGAACACAAAATTTTAAATATATATATATATATATATATATATATATATATATATATATATATATATATATATATATATATATATATATATATATATATATATATACCTTCATGGTATTTTAACGATTACCTGTAGAAACAGATTTTGTTAGTTTAAAAATTTGAGGACGTACAAGAAGTTCATTGCTCTGCAGCCTTTTTACAGAAAGTTGAATCTTTTTTTTTTAAATACAAAAAACATGCTCTTTGTGTTTCTTAGCATGATAAAGATATCACACCATGATATAGAAGATCAAAACACTTTTTTTTTTTTTTTTAAATTCCAACCAAGTATGACTAACATTTGGCTTACGTGTCTAATCACATACACGCCGTCCCTGATGTCAGAGGAGCACCAGGGCGAGCAGCCGCTGACATGAAAGAAGAATTAGAGCAAACTCGATTGCAAAAAATTCCAACGGACTCTCTAAATTCTGCTCCTGCATACGGTAAAGTCAGCTTGATTGGTTTGGCTCTTCTCCTTTTGAGGTTTAGTTTCTTGTCAGCAACCACCAAACCACCCACTCTTGAGCGATTTCTCCACACAGCCTTGCATGTTTTTCTCTAAGCTTCTTTAAATGAAGCTGCATGATTTGCCTCATTGGTGACATTTTGAAAGACAATCACTTTTTAAAATTAGATATTGGAGAGCATCTAACGAAGAACATCACTATGCGAAACGTGATTAAAAGAGCTTTAGCACTACGGGTGGAACCACTTAATAATCAGTTTGTGTTTTTTCTTTTTTTTTTCTCTTTTTGGTTACTACCTAGTTAAAAAAAAAGAAAGAAAGAAAAACAGCAGTTTTGTAGTATTGTTTCAGTTTACAACAAAAATATGTGACATGATCTCTTTGCTTTGCATTAAACAATAATAATAAATAAATAAAAACAGCAGCTGTTTCTACTGCTGGAAAAATAACATCCTCCAGTGTTCTGCTGCAACAGGACCACATGTGTGCTGTGAGAGCGCAAACAAGACTTTTTCCACATCTACAAATGGACAGTTTAGTTAGTGTTGGATGAGATTAGGCTTTCTTAAGCTCAATCTCGTGGGCTATATGCGACATTTTAGTAGCGGTTGGGGGAAATTGCTGTAACATTGGCGGACATGCTGCAGGATGCTTCGACGTGCCCAAAAGCGTAAGTGACAACTTGGAGTGGCTGGCCAAATGTTGTGTGCTTCGGCGATAAGAGCACAGGAAGGCAGCGTGTCTTCCTACAACACCGAAACTCGAGGCAAATATGCAGCAGGAAGACTGAGGTTTTTTTGGTTTCATGCCATCACCGTCTGTCGTTTTCTCAACCCAAGATATTTCTAAAAGGAAGAATTTGTGGTGAGTTGTAAGTTTGGGAAATAATGTTTCTGTTTTGTTTTGGTCAGGTAGTAACAAACGGGTCATGGGAGACGCCATCATGCTCCAGTTCTGGTGTCCTCCTGAGACGCCTGACTCAAACCATCAGCAGGACTCCGGAGAGCTGTTATTATTTTATTTTATTTATTTATTTTTAATTTTTTTATTTTGAAATTATAACCCCACACCAGAATCCCCAGCTACAAATAAACCCGCTGAGTTATTTTCACCGTCTTCTCACTCTCACCGCGCCGAACAGATTGGACGACTTCTGCCCGCCTCGCATCCACAAAATACTGTCCCTGAAGTGAAATCAAAAGATTTGAAAAATTCACGCTTCATATTCAAATGTAAACTCTCACATCGCCGCCTCCCCGATCGAATTTCGCCAGATTGGATTGTCAATATTTTACTTTTGACTCATCAGGCCCAGAAGCTGCTATTTCTGCGGCGCTCATTGTACAACAAAACAGTGAGAGGCGGTTTCATATTGAATCAAGTTCCTCTATGTGGTTCCTCGTTCCGAGAAGCAAACCTCTAGAGTGAGTAATAGTGAAGGTGCAGAGCTCTGACTTAGACAGCCCCGGCTGAGTTACAGCCCCGTGGCCGACGTCGGTGTTCCCAGCCAAACGGGGAGCAGCTCTTGACTTTTCCACTGTTGCTGTGAAAAGGTTTGTGATAGGATTTCACTCCGTACCGTTTGTGAAAACAGAAAACAGAGACTTTACAAACCACCTTAGGGTTTAGCTAAACCTTTCAGGACGCTGATTCCTGAGAATTACAAAAAAAAAAAGAGGATACTTTTTTCCGGCACAGACAAAAAAATCTGATTTAGAAACCTGCATGAAATTCACCTATACTCACAAAGGGGCCTTGCTTTACTTTCAACCATTGTTTTCTCGATCTGATTCACAAAAGTTTCAGGTTTATGCATCGACGGTTGCCTACAGGAAATGTCTGCACTAGGAGCCACATACTGTAGCCCCCCCAGCTTTTTTTTGTTTTTTCTTCTTCTTCTGTTCTTGCAGCTCTCTGTCCACACCGCAGAGAAAGAATATCATTGTGAAATGCTCGTTTGATTTTCACTGCTGAAATTTTTTGGAAAACTGTGTGGGTGATGATGTCAGTGAGTTGTGTTTGCGATTCTCACAATGACTGTGATCGGCGCTCTGGATCGATGCTATCTGGAGGGCAGAAGTCACCGCAGAAACCGCCGGGCTTTCAACTCGACTTGGGCTTGGAAATTTGATGAGCTAATTTATGCTTCTCATATTGTACCTCTCACTTCAGTTACCAGAACAGCGGCGTTGAGTTTCTTTATGCGCAATAAAATATTGCAAGTGTGTTGTTTTTTTGGGGTTTTTTTTTCTCCCTTTCTCTCTCACTCTTTCTGTCTTTCTTTTTTGTTGATTCTTCTTAGAATACAAAGCAGAAGCATGTTCCTTGTACTCATTTCACAATCAGTCAAAAGAAAACATTAAACAACTGTACACACACACACACACAATCAGTCCATCAAACTGCTACTTAAATCGAGCAAAAAGGGGAAATGAAAACACAACAGATAACAGATTCTGAGCAGTCATGTCTGTAGTGACAAATTAACTGTAACTGCAGGAAACTGCCCAGAGGACCAACTGACAGGGGCTTTTTTTTTTTGTTTTTGAGTTTTATTTCTGGTACCTGTTTCGCTCTCGCCTTGTCTTCATCGCTCCCAGCTGTTTGTTGTGATGCCTCGCTCTGGTCCTCTTCAGCTACACACACACACACACAAACACAAAGGAAGGAGAAGTCATCTAACTGTGAAGCTGAATTCAAAGAAGCGAGCACTTCTTCATTTCGAGAAGGCTTCTAATTAAGAAAAGATTCTAAATTAACCTGAGTATCAGTGGTCAGGTGACTGATCCACACGTACACAAGAACTAATCTGTAGCGCATATTGTTGACAGAGTGTGATATAAAACCACAGGTTGCAAAACCACTTCCTGCTCAAGAACACCGCCACTTCAATGCTGCACTGTATGGTATTGTAACTAAGAACAACAGCAATCTGGAAATAGAGAAATCCAAAAATACATTAATGTTTGGTCATTATCTTCACTCTGGTCACAAGAGAAGAGACTTGTACAACGCGGCACGTTATCTGTGAAATAAAACTGTTTTATTGCCCTGAAGTCAGATCCTTGTCTTTGAGAATGCGCTCGCTCCCGTCGGAAGAATCCAGCGCCGCTAACATTTTAGGGGAAACTGAAACACAAACTCTTAAAGAGGAGAAATCAAAAGCCTGGGAGCGAGACACAGTTCTGAGAAAGAGATGCCATTCTTCACCAGCCATCACCTCAACACCCTGTGAGCCCTCCACCCACGGTGATATTGTTTTTTTGTTTTTTTTGTTTTTTTCTCTTCTTCTTCAAGGCAAAACCAATATGCTTCTCTTTTGAGATCTCTTGTTTCCTGTGCTTGTGGCTTAAACCTTTAATTCTGCTTTCAGTGGCCTCTTACTTCTCCATTTTAGGTGATGAAGAAATATTCTCAATACAACATTTCACAACTCGCCGAATTCAATGATTACCTTTAAGTCTGACTTGTTACTGGGCCGTTTGAACTTAAACATTTTATATTCACGTTATAATAAATAGGGAATTTCTAATTTTTTTTTTGTAAAGTCAACATTATAGATAATGAGTGAAGTGTGAAAGTATAAAATCAGCTCTATGTATGTCTTTTTAAATATATTGTTCAGTTTGCATACACACACACACACACACACATATATATATATATATATATATATATATATATATATATATATATATTTATACACAATACTTGTAGTTATCAAATTTGCCATCACACACTACTGAACTAATCTACCTCTATCTAACACTTCAAGTTATTTACACATACAAATAACGTGTGTGCTGTAAAGTAAATAATAATAAAGTCACTACTCACCCATTTCCAGAAGCCGTCCTCCACTCTTTGACTCGCTGTGTTTTGTGACAGTAATTCATGCGACAGCCTCTTCAACTTCACACCACCAAATAGGAAGATGTCTCTGCGGGACAGTTTCATTGGTTGACTGATGATGCCATGACAGCGAATGAATGAGGCTGGGAAACCGAGTTTTTTTTTTTTTTTTCAAGCCAAGCCTCACAGTGTAAGTTCTCACCATGTGTCATTGTCTGATATTTACATAGAAAAAAAAAAAAGCTGCTGTGTTAAATTATTAAACAGCACATTAGTGTCAGATTTGAACTATTAATGGAGTGAAATGCTATGAAAGCAATGTTTGAAGGGATGTCAAACTAGTAATTTGTGTCTTTGGGGGGGTGATCATGAGGCTGCACAGTGGCGCAGTTGGTAGCGCTGTTGCCTTGCAGCAAGAAGGTCCTGGGTTCGATTCCTGTCCTGGGTTCGATTCCCGTCCTGGGTTCGATTCCCGGGCTGGGGTCTTTCTGCATGAATTCTCTAAATTCTCCCTAGGTGTGTGTGCATGGTTGTTTGTCCTGGCGACCTGTCCAGGGTGAACCCCACCTGTCGCCTGGAACGTTAGACCTCCCGACCCCACTAGGGATCTTACACTAAGGGTGTAAGACAATGCATGGGGTGATCATGACACGCACATTATTGTACATTACCGTTTTAACAAATGTAAACATCTAATTTATTTCACAAAGACTGATTTTCACATTAAAAAAAAAAAACCCAGAAGTTTGCAAACCTGTAATAAAAAGTCAAACAACCGCACGGTTATCTTGAAACTGATTCTTCTCAATTGGAACAAAACCAGACCTATTATTATAAGCACACACAGCCCTGACTCAAATTCAGCAAAATTGTCTGAATTTGAGGAAGTGAAAGCGCCACTCAACCGATGTCCAAATAAAGGTCTGCAGACTTCTGAATGTCAGTGTTACATTTCCTGGATATCTATTAAAACAAGTATCTATTTCTACATTTATTCTGCAAGTAAAGGAAGCCGGGGCGTAAAGCAGTTTCTGTCGCAGTAAATAATCACACATGGGCTGAGCTTAATGTTAAATAAAGTGCAGGAAGGCAAAGGTTCATGTCGAATTTGAGGAATACAACAGGGCGAAATGTACATCCTGCTTCCTTGGTAGCCAACAAAACGGTCAAATTCTGTTTGAACTTAGATCACCTTTTTCTGATGACATAGGAAATGCAAGCGTTTGCATCTCATGCTTTAGGCGCAAGCATGGAGTGTCTCAGTAATTACACCCAACCTGCAGGATAATAAAAGTTGTGAGACTTGCTGAGCAGAGGCTGCATGCGTTGAAGTCTTCACATTTTTAAGGAAGAGAGATGTTTCTACTTCTTCAAAACACTTTCTACTGATTGTTGCCTGTTGATATTGGTTAAAAATAAAATGCCAAGATAATGCAGAAGCAGCTTTTTTTTTTTTCCACATGAGATGAGCAGAACATGTTTTAAGTGTTTATATATGTATATATATAAACAGGGTGTTGTCTTCAGAGTTTAAGCTGATGGAAAGCATAACGTTAAAATGCAAAGATGATGCTTCCAAGCAGAGGACAGGCGTTGGACAATATTTTAAGAAGCATTTTATTTTATTTTATTTTATACAGATATATAGTATAGTTGTATTTTCCCTCTGGCCGCCTCCAACTCTACAGATCTTTCGATTGAGAAGAGTCGACAGACAACACCCGGGTCCATCCACGTTTCCTCCGCATGTTTTTGATCTCTTCGAAAAGGGGGATGCCCTGCTCTTCCATCTGCTGCGGATAGAGATTGACATTTCGAAAAAAAAAAAAAAAATGAACATCTAAAATGTCAAAATAAGCAAAAATAATCTGCAAATGTTCTAATGCTCAGAGCAGAGGGGGGGAAAAAATGTTTTCACGCAAGAAAAAAAATTGGTTTGATTGCAAATTGTACTTCTACTGACAGAAGCTCTACCAGATCAGCTTAAAACCACATGAGATCAGTTGATAGATAAAAAAAAAAGAAGCATAATCTAAATGCACTCAAGTTCAAAACAACTTGGAGTCATTGAGTAGGCTGTTACCTAAAAATACAACGTATGATTTCAGCTGTGATTATTATTTTTTTCTCTTAACTCACATGCGAGCCGTTCAAAAACTTAATTCCTCGTAATTGTGTCAATGTTTTTGAAGAACTCGTGAGAAATTCTCTCTCTCTCTCTCTTTCTCTCTGTTCTTCAGCCGACAACAAATGTGAAGCTGATGAGCAAAACAGAGGCTGTAAGAGCGAGAAAATCCCCAGGCCATTCATTTCAGACTTTCAGTAGCATAAAGCATATGAGGTTGAGGTGAGGAAAGAGAGCTCTAAATGAGAGCATGAGGACTGAATATTGTGATTTTAAAGATGCACAGCATGTTTCCAACCTGAAGTTGACTCAGTTTACTGGGAACGACCTGCAAAACAAAAAAAACAAAAAAAGAAAGAAGAGGGTTTTAACTAGGACATGAGTCTTCCAGTCTTGGGTCGTGAACAGCGTTATAAGATTACATCTTCAGAATTTGGTGGGATAATTTAACGCAGACAAGAACACGGCAGTGGGAGGTGATGTTTCTGTTCGTTTCTAAATCGTGTAGGTGCGCTCTTGAGTGGAATTTTATTCTGAAGCTACACCAAGCCGATTTATTTCGGGCTAACAGTTCACGCCGGCGGAAAAGATTCGAGCTGGAAGCTCGAGATCAACGACGACCTCCGAGGGTCACGGAAGGAAAACGGAAAGAGGAGAAGCTGGACGCACGCCGCAGGGCGGGAGCCGCCCTGGTGGACATAACATGGCTAATCGCTACTCCTTAGCTGAATATTTGATTTCCTTATCTGCACTATTTAACTGGCAGATGCAAAAGCAGATAGGTAGAATCTTATTTTCACGTGAAATTGAAACCTAGGCGTTTAGAGGTGAATTCCCCAAGTGTTACCTCATTCCAGGAAACGGACGGTAGAGAAAATACTCAGACTGTGCATACATCTGAGTTCCTGTTAAACCTCTGAAAATCCCTTTAGCTTTCTATATATTTTTTTTTTACCTGATCTAGATTTTGTAAATACAAACAAACAAAAGAAGCACAATTTGGTTACGTCTTTTATTATCAAGAATCTCTGCATTACAGTAGACAGTGGGAAGGGAAAAAACAAAAACAAAACATGAATAAAGCATCAACAAAATGCCCTTTTCTATGTAGGATCAGTTGATTATTTTTTTTTTTGCATGATTAATAACAAAATGAATTTGCATAAAGTCTGCTGTAAAGCCCGATGAAATGATTAAAAGGACGCCAACCATTGCACTTTCAACCCTTTATTACGGCACACTACTATCTGTTGTGCACTCAAATTCAACTTCAGCCCGTTGAGGATCCACTAAAATAAAAATAAAGGCCGACTTTTATGTTCTTCTCCAGCTTTTCCCTGAAAAGTTACACGTGCTGAAATCATGCGGCCAAACAAATGAGGAAGGACTTGAAATGAAAACTGCCGTTTACTCACAGTTTAAAGTCAGGAACTGGACCGTTTTCTGCACAGCCCCAAACGAAAACAACCCAAAGCACAGCAAGCGTCACCTGTTGGTTTAAATATTCACTTCCACCACTGTCAGAATAACAATTAACCCGAAAACCAAAAAAAAAAAAGAAGAAAAAAAAACACAGGATAGAGGTTCAATCATTTAAAAAAAGAAAAAAAAATAGAAAAGGATAATTCAGTCTGCCGGTATAAGAAGGCAAAACACAAGGCGAAAAATAATTAGGCCATTTGTGGTACCGTCATCTTTTCTCCTGAAATGGGAAGGAACATTTGCTACAAATACTTCAAATATACCTGAAATCAAAACGAAGCCACTTTTTAAGGAATGTGAACTGGAAGTGGTGTTATTAATGCTCACAGCTGAACTTAAGACTCATGTACTGCATCACACTGACAAATAAATACACTTCTTTTCTCAGGGGGGGTGGGGGGGGCAGAGAAGGGGACGAGGAAGCTTCGGGTCGGGTCTATGGGTCTTCACAAATCCATAAACTACGCCATCAGCTGCTTACAGCATCAACAATTTAAATGGAGCTGCGCTTTAAGATTTTAAAAAAAAAAAAAAAAAACTGGCCCACAGTTACCATGCTGATTGGTCCGGGGATGCGGAGACTCGCTTTGTTCGTTTTCAGCCTGATCTAGAGTGCATGAGGACTGACTTTACCCTATGACATGTTGTTTTTGTTTTGTTTTGTTCTGTCCTTTTTAAACTGCAAAAGTCCTCAGAAGAGACCGACGCCGACGATCCGCCGGGCTACATGAGCTCCACGTAGTTGGCCGGGAACATCCCGAAGTGACCGTCCGGACCGTATCCCCGCCACCAGCCCTCGTCGATCATTTCGATGCCGGTGATGATGTCGTCCGGGTCGAACGAGATCTCGGTGTCGTCGGCTGAAAGAGCAGAGGAACGGCGCGTCAGCATGAGCAGCCCGTGAAGCTGTGGCTTTACGGGCCTCATGTGCTGCGTGTAATCAGCAGAGATCAGACAGCGGCGTCTCTGACGACATGGGGGACATTAGTAAGCACACGGCATGAGTCCCCAGCACCCGCAGTACAAGCTGCATTCGTGCCGGACAATAACTTGGTGCAAAATATGCTGCTCAACAACATTACAAACTAAAAGATAAAAAAAATAAATAAATAAATAAATCTACTGGTTTTTAGCCCTCTAATAACATGCAGCTATCGTCTCTTCACCTCCCAAGACACCTAGAACATGCAACTGAAAGAAGAAGTGATGAAACGGCGTGGTCACCCAGTGTTTGAGAAAATAAATGTGCCCTTCACTTCTCAGAAATGTGTTTACATTAAAAGCAGCTAAATGTGTTTGTAATAAAAGCTGTTGTCCTTCCCAGCAGTTTCCGCACATCAGCCTCTGTTTGCAAAAGATGAAGCAGTGAAACATAAAGGAGTCACTGGTAAATATGGTACTCTAAAAATCTTTTAAGGTAATATTGGGAAGTACAGTAGAGACCAGAGTTTTTCCTGACTGTGTTAAGCATCCTATACAGTAACAGTCCATTAATTACAAGCAAATATATGTATATATACATATATATATATATATATAAATATACATATATATATATATATATATATATATATATATATACTTTTTTTTTTTTTTTTTTTTCTGGAATTAAAAGTTTAGCAGCACTGAGGATGATTTCTTCCTTAACGTTAAAGCGATTAGATAATCTTCTACCTTTTTTTTTTTTTTTTTTAAACTGAACCCGTTGTTTTCCCCCTCAAGGTTATCCTCAGATTGAGAATCACACACACTAATGCAGAGGCTGAATGGAAACCTTAGGAGGACGCTCAAGATAAAATTGTGAAATGAATCAGAGAAATTCATACCAAAAACTTGGTCTGTAATATATGTTCTCCGTTCCTAACAAAATGTCAACCACAAAATGCAATTAAAAAAAAAAAATAAAGAAAGAAATTGGTACAGAAATTGTTGATTTCTTTAGCTGTGGTGAGAGAATGAAGCTCTGGTTAAATAGTCGGAGAGCCTGTTAGTCACCATGCACTCAATAACCACTTGTGACACACATTCATTTTCTAACATCTAGTCATCAGTTCTCCTCTGGTTTAAAAGCTGCATCACTGATAACCAGCCACAAATAACTCACATTTATTTATTCTAAATGGTAACACATAATTGGCCAGGCCACAGCTTTCTCCTTTAAGCCATGCTACTGTGCGCTAACATTAATGGTTTTCAATCACATTTTGAAGCCTAAAGGTAGCACGTAGTGAAGACCTCAAAGACTAGTTGAAACGATGCTTCAAACAGCAAAAGCAACAATCTCCGTCACACTATGTGGAGGTTTGCAAATGTAAGCATTTTCATGTTATCGTTAATCATTGTCACGATCATTCAGTTCTTTCTACGTACAGTAAAACGCTGCCAGGTTTCTCTTTTTGAGAACGGACGTCGCTCAGCATTCAGCAACATTTATCAACAAACGGCACAACGTCAAGCTGAGCACGGCGGTTTTTATCAAAACCCAGGAGGTGGCTGTCTGAATTTGATCCAAATGTGTTTCACTCATTAGGGTTCAGTGAAGTTGAGAGAAACGCGATTCAAAGAGGCAGCCCTGCTTAAAACGGCCTGACTATTGATCGTCTTCTGTACCACATTGTGTGTGTGTGGAGGGGGGGGGACATGCCACAGAAAATAATCATGTACAACATAAGATTATTAGAAAACATTATCCCTCATACTTTAAAATATTTGATTTTAAATGTTGGGTTCTAAGACAGTTTATATTTTGTTAGCAATATCTCTTTTAATTTGGAAAGAATTTGAAAGGGGGTCTTAGCCATCGGTCCCCCGACTATTAAGTTATAGACTTGGATCCATTTATTAAACTTGACAGAATAAAAAAACATTTTCCTCATCCCAATCCAATCGATAAGAACTGACAGAAAAAAAAAATACAAAAAAAAAAACATGTACACCATCAAAACGGTTTACAGAAAATATATTGTAAACTGTTTTGATGGTGAAAATGTTTTTTGGTTTTTTTTTTGGTCAGATCTGATCCTTTCTTTTTGTGGAGAAATTCGAGTTCTTTGTCAATTGGCAACAAGAAAAAATAAATAAAACAAAAACAATTATAATTTTGCATTTTTTTGGGGGAAAACTAATCATTAAATTGTATCCTGCAAGTGTGTAAACTTTGGGATTTGAGCTCGAACACAACTGTAGTTTACATGAAGTATATATTGCACAACTTAATAATATCACACAACTAATTACCTAGCTTTTTTCAGAGCCATTAGTTGGCAACAGTCTTAAAATAGAGCAGCAGAGTGTGGTAAAGATTTGAGACAAAGAGCTTCATATAAAGTCAGCGGAAACATCCTTTTTGGGAAAGGGTCTGACGTTTTAGAACTGAACTTCTGTGGTTAAACCACTATGAGTGTCATTTCTTTCTTTTCTTTTTTTTAAGTTTAGTTCTGCATATTCCTTTTATATGCAAATGCAAAAGATCTACAATTATTGTTATGAGTGTCACAGTTCTTTAAAGATTGGCTGTAACCATAATTTCGAAATATTTTTAAGCCATTTTAAAATCGCAGGCCTTAGATATATGAATAAACACATTAGTTGGCAGGAAAAAAAAACGTTCATGTCTGAGTTTGTTGCACGACTTCTGCAGCTTGCCCTGAGAGAGAGTGGAGATCAGAGTAATAGTTCCCCGCCCTAAATAACCACCAGCTCATAAACAACACTGTAGCTGCTAAAAGGAGAACATTAATAGGCAAATTAGAAGTGACTAAGTCTTTCTCCATGTATGCCGAGCACCCCAGCAGTACTTGTTTTAACTTGGAGAACTTATCTTTGCATCTTGTCTGCTTGTATTGAATTACATTTGAGTTTGGTGCAAACGGTAACAAACTGATGCAACCGTCGGCTTGTGGCTAAAAATCTTTGAATGCGGTTCGCTAGAAACTGCTGACAAATTTAGCTTGAGAGAGAAAATTAAAGATTATTTTATGTTTAACGAAACTAAAGAGGCATCGTTAAACTTCACTAAGGCAACGCCGTTTTAAATGTCAACTGAGTAAACTACAACCATTGTTTGTAATGATGTGAAGACGATAAGCTGAACTGGGCAGCTAGCTAGCTAGCTAATGTCAGCCTGTTTTACTTCGGTGACTCTACAAAACAGAAGAATGAAAAAATAGCATATTTTACTTGAAAACTACAATTATATTTAGCAAATTTATTTCATATTCTTGCACATAATATGCATCGATATTAGAGATAACATTATTATGACTGTAATAATCAATGTTATATTACTTTAGTAGAAGGAGGAATAAATGTTGCTTCTCTGTTTTAAATGAGAGCATTTACCTTTACATTTTTTGTAAATATCTTAGACCATGGTACTTAAAACAAGTTGTGAAAGTTGCTCTTTTATTTCCACCCTAACAGGCTGTTTAAATGACAGCCCACAGTCAGTAGTGACCCAGCACAGACAATAATCCATCCTTTTATATTGCATTGCGACAACTCACCAGCCTGATAGTCATACAATGCTCTGGCACAGATTCCTCTGTCTGACGTTTCCTCTACAGTCATTTCATAAGAGTTACTCTCATCCACCTGCAAGAGAAACGACATTAACTCATGGAGCAGATTCAGGCATGTCTTATGGTAGAAGTGTCTTTCTCCAGAGACGAGAACGCCAACCTGGGCAGGCTCTTCAGAAGGTGTTTCTTCAACGTACGAGTTAGCAGCTGGTGCCTCCTCTGGAAAAAAAAAAAAACATATAAATGAGGTACTGTGAGTATGACTGTGCGAGTAGGGACTATCACCTGCCAGCAGGTGGCAGCACAAACAACCAAACAGAAAAAAAAGCTGCTCAAAGTAAACAAAGATAGCTTTTTTTTTTTTGGCAGGGTTGGTAAAACTGATCAATGATGGCTTAAGGTGATGGGAAATGAAATGAACCCCACCTTTCCTCTGTTCCTGGGGAGGAGTCTCCTGCTCCTGCTCATCTTTCTCAAATGTGGCTTGCTCATCACTCAAATCCGGTTCTTTAGCACCCAAAACACAAGCACAGACATGCATGTAGACAATGGAGCACATTCACAAGTCCACACAGGTTCAACGCCGCCACCGGACCCACTTAGAGCGTTCTTCACGTTTTTTGGTTGTGAAAAGACAATTAGTTAACAACAACAACAACAACAACAAATAAAAAAAAGACATAGGTAGTCCACAAGATGAGCTGAGCATAAAGCGTGACGAAGAATGAAAATTAACATCATGAGAAATGTGGAGAAGATGACAAATATGACGAATGACACACAGAGCGTTTTGTCTATAAAAGCCAGAACATGTGTAACACCAGTCATTTGCCACTTTAAGCTGCAACACTGTCTTATTTCCAACACTGACGTGTCACAGCAGCACATCCTCATATCTGAAAAGTGTGGTGTGCTGCTGTATTCAGCCCATCTGACTCAATACTTTGCAGAATCGCATTTCACTGTAATAACAGCTTTCAGAGTGCGTCTAATAGATTTGCACATCTGGTGGAAATATGTCTCCCCATTCTTTGCAGAAATCTCAGGTTCCGACAGACTGAACGGACAGCAGTCTTGCTGCAGATTGGGCCCGAGCCTTTTACACCACAGTCGCCATGGAAATCCCGGGTGCTTCTCTGAATAATGTCGTCCTTGCCTCACCTGTCAGCTCAGGTTGAGAGCCACGTCTGGCTGCATTTTCAGAAGATGGACTGAA
This sequence comes from Gambusia affinis, assembly GCF_019740435.1. Taxonomy (NCBI): domain Eukaryota; kingdom Metazoa; phylum Chordata; class Actinopteri; order Cyprinodontiformes; family Poeciliidae; genus Gambusia; species Gambusia affinis. The sequence goes on from NC_057870.1 coordinate 13,763,984, forward strand.
CAAAGCTCTGACATGAATTTAAATTTCCCCACATCTCTGGACTGCAACTGTCTTCACTAATATGGCGACTCATGAATTTACTGGTTGCCCAGGATGTTATTTTGCGTCATCGGAATAAAGGGGGCTGAATACAAATCCCACACTTTCACACTTTAATGTGCGAATCAGCCAAGTGTTTATTTTCGATGAAAGATAAATATTTTACTCAGGAAGTCGATTCTAAGTAACAAAACAATCAGAAGTAGTGGGGTGTGAGTAACATCTCAGACTTCCTATAACTTTTTGTTTTGCCACAATTATTTTTGATATGACTTGGGTTTTGATACTGGTGTGTTTCAGTCTTCCTGTCAATATGTGTATGTTTGCGTGAGTGGGTGTGTGTGTGTGTGTGTTAAGCTCAGACCTGTGGCACGGACAACAGCAGCTGGCACAGGAGAAGGAGAAGGTTGGCGCGGAGGTGAGCCGGCTCGCTCAGATTCGTACGCTTGCTTAGACAGAAAAGGGCTTCGAAGTCGCCCTGAGCAGACGAAACAAACACGGGTCCACAAATGGATGAGAGAGAAGACAAGGAGGAGGCAGACTCAGCGGAGGAAGAGACACGGTTAAGGAGACAGAGTTAAGTATGATCATGAGGCAACTAGACAGTCTGATGAAACGCTTTGAGTGTGTATAGAGGCGGCGTTTACAGTCGCGCCTACCACTCCCCGACAGCAAGTCAAGAAAGTGTTACGCTGTTGCAAGGTTGGCTGGGGCAAATAAAGCAAGCCGTTACTGCTTCTGCTGGGGGGCAATACCTGGCTGAGGGCTGTCAGGGGCAGCAGAGGGAGCGTCTGAGTCGCTGGGAGTCATTCCTCGCTCCCGCTGCTTGAACATTTCCCTGGGGTTCACGGAGCGCTGAGAGATCAGAGAAGCCGCCTCCTACAGAGGAAAAAAAAAAAAGAGAAATAAAAAAAAAACAGAAGCATACGACAAAACACCTAAAAAACAAAGGTTCATTTATAGGCGATAAAGATTATTAGTAAAGATTTTATTTTTTAGAAATTTGTGCTGCAGATGTGAACAGGGAAAAGGAAACACGAGCTTTAAAGATGTGAAGCTTAAAGAGAGTAGGATCGGAGGAAAAAGGTGCTTCAGGAGAGAAGTGGTTTGTTTTTGTTTTTTTTGGGAAGGAAAACTCACATTGGCTTTCTCCACAGAGTCACCTCTCCTGACTGCTTTCCTTTGAGCTGCATCGTTCTGCTGCTGCTCCTCCTCCTGATGGTGTCGATATTAAATTTGACACGACTTTCACAAGATGTGCGCGCTACATCTCTGGGTCATTCCGCCCCTTCGCCAAATCACACCACCACATTTTGCCCACAGTTACCTTTTCGCATCCATTGATTATTTAGCAATCCACACGTTTAAAATGGCATCAGTTTTCCTTTTTTTGTAGAAATAAATTAATGTAATAATTGGTGAAGCATCAGGACCAGAAATTTCTTGGGCGATGCAGATGTTCGGAAGAAAGAATATTCCTGTCTTTGGATCAAAGTTTTCACTGGATTTTTTATTAAGCTAAAAAAAAATAAATAAATAAAATGCTTTAATGCATTTAACAAATTGTATTTTTAAAAGATTAACCTGAAAATCAACAGAGTATGTCAAATGGTTCAAACCGGTTCTAATTTCTAATAAATAATAAAATAAAAAAAAAGGTAAAAAAAATAAAAAAATTAAGATATTTTCAGAAAACTTGGTATCACACGACTTCTCCACTGGTTTTGGCTTTGATCCCTATTTATTTGGAGTCACACCAACAGATGTTTGATAGCAGATTGCCAGTAAAACATCATAAATTGTTTTAATCGTAAACTGCTCAGCTATGTAAACCATTAACTAAAAGTGTGTGCCAGTGATCAAGTCTGTGTGTGTGTGTGTGTGTGCAGTATGACTAGAAGTCACTTGTGGTGTTATGTTTTCTTTTCTTTTATTGTATTATATATCCATTTTGTGTAACCTGCCAAGAGACTGTAGATGACAATTAGCTTATGACATAATCCATCAAATGGTGACATTTATGTTTGTGCCTTTTGAAAGAAGGTTTACGGTCATTACTAAATGATTTATTGTCGAATCAAGGGCAAATATTTCCACTGTCAATGTCCAAAACATCCTGCAGGAGGCGGTGCTACTTTGTTTTACTGAACAACCCAAACCAACACAACACAGGTATGAAATGGCGAAGCAGGAAAATGCCCAGCGCTCTTCAGCTACCAAAACAGTGTTTTATAGTAAACAAACTCCACTTAAATAAGAATCTGTTGTTCATCCCAGTCAGCAGACTGAAGAGCTGAAAAGCATTTGGTTGGCTGTCAGAGTCAGACACTCACCCAGCGTTGCTTTTCCTGGTCTTTGCTCTCAGCTTCCAGCTGCTGCTGATACTTCCTGCCATAAAAAAAAAGAAAAAAAAAAAGAGGAGGATCCTGTTAAAAGATGCTGTTGTGAACAAGTCAGAACCAGAGCACGCGCTGCCTACTTTTGTTGATCGATTTGAGAAGATCTCTCCTTGTCCCTTTTGTCCCTCTGCGCTGCCTCTTTGGTCTCTCGGTCTTTCCTCTCCCTCTCCAGCTTTTGACGCTCCTCCTCTGCCTTGCGACGGTCCTCCTGCCGACGTTTCTCCTCTTCTTTCTAAAAAGCCAACAGATCAGAATTCGTTTGAAATTTTACATCATTAAAAACAGAAGGAGAGAGTCTTATCACTACCATAAACAACTTCAGCCTCAAGAAGCTATTGGAGTTTCCATATAGTTCATAAATATTTCACACAATATAGGAACGCAGACTTTTTTTTTTCTCTATACAAAATGCTTTCATGGTGCCAACCAAGCAGAATCAGTATGCAAATCTGCAGAATCTGCACAAGACTCATGTTCAGTTGCTCATCACCATCAGAGGTCAGAGTGAACCTCCACAGATCTCCATGGAAACGACAACTGTTGTACCTCTGCCTGTGCCCAGAAGTTGTCTTTATTGGTCTTCCTTATTTCTGACATGGCGTTGGTTTTCTGGTACACTGAACCCTGAGGGGAGACAAAAGCATGCACAAAAACTGTGTAAGCATAAAACAGAAACATAAAATCCATAGTGATGCAAAATGTTAGTTAAACCAGACACCAAAGCACCCTGCCTGCCTCTATGTTTTAGCACTTTTAGATTAATTAAAGCTGCGGTACGTAACTTCTATAAAAGCATGTTGAGTTGTTTTTTTTTTACATATTTGTTAAAACTGTCACTATTTTATGACAGTATGAGGAAGATAATATGTTAAAAAAGTAATTAAAAATATCAAGCTCCTCCAAATCCTCTTAGTGCCAAAGACAACCAATCAGAGCCAGGAGGAACACATTAGTCGCTGCTAAATGTGCACAGTTTACCGTTCCAGAAGAACTGCTCATCTGCCGTCATCGGTGGCTATGCTAACTAGCCTGAGCATTCGAGACGGGCTCCGTTAAGGGCAGAGAGCAAGAATAGGGTGTGAGCAGTGCGTACACAAGCATGACTGACAGTCCTGAGACCCTCCTGGCTCTGATTGGTTGTTTCTGACCGATCTGCATTTCTGCTGATTTTTTTCACAGATTATCTGTCTCATCGTGTACTTTCACGACACAGTGACAGTTTTATTAGATATGCAAAATAAAAACAAACGGGGAAAAAAACCCATCTTTTATAAAAGTTACATACTGCAACTTTAAAGTAAAATATACAGATATATTTTACCATAAGAACTGGTTCTATGTCTACAGTGTGTAATGATAAAAACGTCCAAGTGTTAAGATCTCTGTAAGACAGAGACTGCTGGAGAGGGAGCATACCACGGGCCCCTGAGGGCCGCTGTCCTGAAAGCGGTTGGAGGCTTCTTTGTGGAAGCTGTAGTTGGCTCCTGAAGCTTTGGCCACCTTCTGCATGATCGCCTCAGGCTCCACATCCTCATCTGCTCTGGCATTGATGGTGACATGGGCCCCCTGAAACCCCGGGAAAGAAAGAGATAAGGCTCCTTCAGCGCACAACCACATTTTAAATGTACCATCCAGTGAAAATGTTGCTACAAACAGCAGCCAGGTGAATCAAACAGAGAGTAGTCACTTTCAGAAAGACCAAGGCTAACCAGTTCAATCCAGCTGAGAATCAGTGGCAAGACATGACGATGAGACTGAGGTATTAGGTTGGGGTGCACCGATGGCAGTTTTCTGGCCGATCACTGATCATTTAAAAAGCCTGACCAATTTCAATTTTGACCAATACCGACTGATCGGTACAGCTCTAGCATTTTGCATAGAAAAACAGGCAAACATTTCTGTCTCCAGAAGGCAAATTGGTCAAGATGTACCTCAAAAGATTTGTAAAAATATTTTGAAAACCATGAATCGTATCCTTGAACTTCAAAAAGTGAGTGTTTCCCAACCCTGGTCCTCAAGGCACGCTGCCCTGCATGTTTTAGGTATTTCCTTGCTTCGGTTGAGCTGGTGTCAATTGATGACTTATTAACAGCCGTCTGTTGAACTGCAATCAGTTGAATCAGGCACTTTAAAGCAGGGAAACCTCTACAACCTGTAGGACAGTGTGCCTTGGGGACCAGGGTTGGGAAACACTGGCTTAAAGTATATTAAGGTTTATAGTTAAGTTACTGTGAAAACGTTCTAGGGCTTTTCCAAAAGCCCCAAATTGTTTACTACCATCATCTTTTCAGAAACTGCAACTTCCAGCAGCAGAACTACAAATTAAATAGCGCTAATATTGCATAATCTGGAGGCTAACTCACTTCTACCATAAGAACTGGCTGCAGCGATAAAAAGGAGGACAACGTTGCACCTCTTGTTTAGTGTCATTAGGTGGAATCATAATCATAATTTCAGGTCAACTACAGTTTCACAGACATGTGATTACTAAATTCCCAGATGTTAAGAAGTGCAAACTTCCAATAAACAATTAAGATTCAAAAGAGTTTTTGCCAATCCTGTGATGGCAATTTTCTCATCAACTGTGCTGACAGAAAATGACTTAGGATAAAACTAGATGCCTTCGCTGACATTTTGCAGTAAAAAAACAAAAAACAAAAAAAAACAGGAAAAGAAATTTCACGTAGCCTCAAACATTCACGATTACCTTAAGGAAATTGGCCACGGAGCTGACGTGGTTTGCACATATTCCCTTCCTGGCGTCTTTTACGCCCTCTCCAGTCTGAAACGTAAACCAGTATTGAAGCGTTTTTAACAAGCGGTGACTACGTCGCGCCTCATTAAATGCAGGACAGAACCGTGCAGCACTGACCCAGTTGATGAGGACATATTTAGGCAGACCGGAATTCGGATCCTGGACCCGGCAGAAAGCGTACATCACTTTTCCACTGTTGAGCTCCTCAACCAGCTCCTCCAGGCCTCCATCTGATACACAAACATTGTGGAAGAATTCAATGGCTTCTTGTGGTTTGTTGTGCAACTGTGGACATATTTTCCTCCCTCTTGGAAATGTTGGGCTTTAGAAAGCAAAGACCAGCAGTTCTTTTGTGCTCAGATTCAAGCACCACGACTGCATGCTGACAGAGACATTCCTACATGCATTTGATAACAACAACAACAACAACTGGGTAATTTACCTCCTTTTTCCACCAGGCGAATGTCGTTGCTGTTTCCCTCGTACGTGAACAAGGCCCTGTGGAAAACACAAGGATGTACAGTGTTTTATCACTCATTAACTCATTTTAAGTGTTCATGACACTTAAGCCCCTCTTCACACAAGATCTTTTAGGGAAGCAGAGTTGTGTAAATACGACTGCTGCAGTTTTAATCCTCTTTAGAAACAGACATGTTAGTAATCTGTCTAGGCTGCTGGCCTTTGTCTTAATTAAAGATTTCATAGAATTTTATTTGCTTGGCGAATCAAACTACTCTTTAGGTCTTTGTGTGTTTCACATGTTGCAGAAAAATGAAAAGCCGATGATGGAAGTAACTGCCAGGTTTTCACTAGAGATGCACCAATGACACAGTCTGGGTCACTGAAAGTATTCAAACAATATCAGTTTAACTACTTTTCATAAATATGAATCAACATTAAAATTTCCCACTAAACGTATGTGTGCATCAACCAACAGTTTGGTGCTATATTAAGGTATATACTAAGTAACTATTCCAATGTGATAATCTTATAAATTGATTATTTTCTGTTGGATTTAAAATTTGTATCAAAGCAAATGGGTCACACTTTTCTTTTTTAAGTGACATAGTTCATAAGGGTGGAAAAAAAGTGGAAGGGTAAAAAAAAAATCAAAAAATTAAAAAAAATAAATCAGAAACTGGTATGGACAGGGGAAGCCAGATCAGAGAAGTTTCTATTTTTAACCAAAGACAAGCACTGAAAATGCACTTCCTTCCTATTTGCAAAGTGCAAGATACTTCTTCTTAGAGTCAGAAACCAGCTCTCTCCGAAAGTAGTCAAAGCAAAGTCAGTCAGATCCCTTTTCTCCTTTTATTTTACCCGGTCTGCAAAACATCACGGGAAGAAAAAAAAAACTAGTTACTGAACAAGTGGAAGAGGGCTGTAAAAAAAAAAAAATCAAAAAATGAACACAGGGAAACATTCAGAACATATATTTAGAGGGAGGACCGAGCTATAAAGGATTCCTTGAGCAATTTCCCCTTTGGATTAAGTAATTCAGGTCAGTGTTAAACACTGCAGCGGTCATCAACAGGTTTCTATCTAGAGGCAGAGTCAGCCCTGTGAGGTTTGTTATCTGAAAGAGGAAGTCTCTGAATTTGCCTCTCACATATTCAGTCATGTTGAGCCTCTATCTCGCCAGGAAGTCGGGGAAATAGGTGAAAGTCTTACCTCATCTAATTCATTAGATCATTTAACAAGTGCTATAAATATTACATGAAATAACATCTCACTAAAATTACATACATTCCTGATTACCAGGTTTTAGGTCAGCATATTCCAAACCTTAAACATTACTGCCAATCAGTTACCAACATGATAATTCTTCCCATGAGAAGAACTCTAATTTATATTGAGGTTATTATTATCATAAATTCCAGCAGACAAATACTAATAGAAATCAAGTAACCATGCAAGTTAATCAAATTCAATCGAACTTATTTGACGACACACTCAAAGCTAGCAAACATTGTAAGCTAACCCGCCCTCTTGTGAGGCCCTAGCGCCGCTTTAAAGGTGGTGCCCCTTACCAGTTCGTGTCGGATTTTTCATCCACTACTTCTTTATAGGCAGCTGTTAAGGCAGGGCCATTTTTACTGAGGTTAACAGCCATCGTTTTTGCCGAGTACAGCTAGGCAGCTAGCTCTCTGCGGGCTGCGCCCTTCCTACAGGAGGAGTGGCAGCGATGCTGACTTTCAACTACATTCGCCCAGGGTGTGCTCCATATTAGGTGCCGCGACTCCCGGACAACGGGGCTTTTCATCATGTTTACGCTTGATAATATATGACTGCAATTGTATGTCCTGTCCAAATAATTTCTAAGAAGTACTGCTTTGTTTCTCAAGAGAATTGGTTTATAGACGAATATTTCCCTTTTTTAAATAATGTGTAGTTCTGCCCCCGTAAAAGCCCCGCATACGAATTTGTTAATCAAATGTACCCCAGTGTGCGTCGATAACGTAATCAGCGGCCCTCTAGAAACAGACACGCCCTGGGCAAAAAACGTTTTAAAAGCTCCTCGAGTTACAAGAACTAAAGACACTTCAAATAAAGGTTCGTGCGGGATCTGCACGAACCTTTCTTTTTCCAGCTACAAACTTCAATGCATTTTATGTGTTTAAACAACACAAACAGCATAACTGCACAAATAAAAACATAAAAAATATAGTCAGCTCCGTAAGTCAATATGTGTAAAAGGACTTATACTGTAATTAGGATTTTTACCAATTTTCCTTGGAGAAATTTGTGTTTCAAAATGTAGCTCCGACTGGCTGAGGTCTCGTTTTGAGGTCTCGCCATCGGTTCTCAATTGGATTTCAGTCAGGACTTTGATTAGGCCGTTCTGACATACGAATGTGCCTTGATCGGGCCAGGGGATGATAATCTTTAATAAACGATATAGTTTAAGAACCACAACAGCATTTCTTTTATTAGGTAGCAAAGCAAACATTTGAAACGAGAAGTACACTTTTGTTGAGCAAAAAGAATAAAAAAAAGAAGAAAGAAACAAAACATTTAAATAATTTCAGTTCCATATTAGCCAAAGCTATCGGGAACTTCGGTGGAGAACCTTGAGTTGAAGGTTTTATTTAGACATCATCACCGAAGTGCACAAGGAAATTATTGCATGTTTAGTGTCATCCTCCCACTGAGAGGTGAAATTCTGCACCAGTCCCAAATATTTTGCAGGCGCTAACAGGTATTCCTTCCAGGACTGACCTTCATTTATCTTGCATTATGTTGCCACCACTGTGTCACCAAGAAGGTGTTGATGTTCTGCCACCCAAAGTGTTTTGCATGTAGGTCAAACAAAACAACTTGGGTCTTCGTTCACATGTCTGACGTTCCCTCTCTGGGTTTTAGCAAAATGCACACAGGACTTTTTCATCTTGACAGTTTCATACAGGCCACATTAACAGCTTGCAAGTTTCCTTAGCTCCTTCAACTTATGTGAAATGTTTTTAATGTGAAATATTTATGCCGCTTTTGACAACATCAATGGCCCGGTAAAGCTCATCATATAAACACACAAACACCAAAACAGACAGTAGTAAACCAAGATGAACTTTATTTTCATGTTATAACAATGTCATTAGTTATCTTGTTTCTATCTGTGAAGACATGTAAGTTCACGGTGGCAGTTGAAGTTAAATTTACTCCAAATTTTCAGATGCGTGAAGGCAGGTTCTGCATTCCGACAAAGCCATGACATTAGTACTGTTCAAGCAGGTTCCCGTGTCTTTTAACGGGACGCGCAACCCAATTTGGGGCTTGAGTCTTGACAGCTAGTTTACAGTTAACGACACATCCTCCCAATATATAAAAATGAGGGTTAAGGCTAAAAAATGTTTTAGTTTGAGGTGTTAGGCAGATGAAATGTAACAAAATCCCTGATATCTGGCAAATGGCTGCGAGAAGGTTCTCCAGAGTGCAAAGCATGCCAAAGCTGCCTATAAAAACTCTACGGAGCATGCTGGACAGAGAAATTAAATGTGGCATCGCTCGTATTTATACTTGAGGGCGAATTGAGCGGCACAGCTGGAACATGTAAATAGATGACTGCACTTGAACTGAATTTATAGAGCAACTGGACCATGCAGCTAAGCCTCTCACTGCATATAGAGAATATACGTTTAACACTTCAGAATGCATTGTTTTTCTAGGACTTGTTTTTAACTGGCTTCTATAACAATAGCTAATAAAAATCTATGTTATGTGCCTAATTCAGTGTTAATTCTACAAAGCTTCTACAATCAGTCATGCTTAACTATGCACCTGCCTTGTGTTAAACCTGTTCAATAATGCCTCAATAGCAGAAAAAAAACCCATTTCCCTTTATATTGGCAGCACCGGCATAATGAGACACAATCACAACTTTTCTTATCTGCCTTGTCCAGCAGTGGAGTATATTAAAAATATGACATCATGACACTTCACAATCACGTTCAGTTTATGTGACATAAAGAAAAAAAAAAAAAAAAAAAGCCTAAAACTAAAAGCTTTCAAAAGTACAGTCACATATGTATAACCCAGACAAAATGTGTTACTGTCAGTTAATTCCAAAATAAAACTTTGCAGACCCCTCATGAACATGACTAAGAAAAAAAAAGAAGAAAAAGCTTCATATTATCTGTTTAAAGCAATTTATAGTGTCATCATATTTAACGTGTCAACTAAATGCTCACGACTTCCAATGGCAAAGTTTTGCACAGACTCCTCTCCAACAAGGGACGCCACCATAAACTAGAGGGCCCTTTTGTTACAGTAAAACAGTAGCGTGCAAGTCTCATTATGACATCTGAAAGCTCATGAAATCCTGGTGTTCTTTGATAATATCAAAAGTCCTGCAGAGGGATAGCGAAGATGACAGTACGTCTTACACGGCATTTATTTGTGCGCAACACATTGCCTCTTCGTGAAAAATTGGCTTCTTTTTTTTTTTTTCTAAGATGAACAGAGATGAGCACTGTACATAAAGGGAAGATAATATAATGGGTCGATGCTCGTCAAGTCTGATAACTTGGTTAGATACCTGAGTAACTGTACCAACGGGGTGGAGCACAGCGAAGCATTAGGTGGAGGACTAGCCGTGTTTGTAGCTACATAACACAAAATTACAGTAGTATTGTTTTTGCACAATGAAAAGATCAGTGACCGGTGGTTATTTCTATAGTATACAAGTGCAATGACAATGTGTGTGAAAGGTGGGGAATGGAAATCTAGCCCATTGGGGTCCCAGAACACTGACTGTAAAACAGTAGCTCTCCAGTGTCTTAAAAATCTGTGAAATTATTTTTGAGTTTCAATTACTGAGGACAACTGAGGACATTTTTTTTTTTTCTTTTTTGGAGTTTCACATTATTTTGGGGGTAGAGACAGTTACTGCCAACAGATAATCAATCTGCTGTGCCCTTTTGTGTTCACCAAGAAACATTCTGTCTCAATTGCACATCTACTAAACAGTCTAACAAAGAAAGGCCACTAAATACATGAAAGTACAGAAAAAAGAAGAAATCCAGAAGGGTGCATGAAGTACCTCTGAAATGAAGGAAAAGCCACTCGCCTAGATCGAGGAGTTTGCATCTCTGCAGAACAATAGCATGACAATGAGAATGAAGCGTTTGAATAGCAACGGTGATAATCATAACAGAATGACTACCAGTTTACAGTCAGAGTGTGGCATCAGGGACTGTAAAGAAATTCCAGTATTCCATATGGGAGTGCTTTAAGTAGGCCGCCGGGTCCTGCTGTGCAGATCTATACCAGTAATGAAGGACAGCACATTGTAGCAGCTCAGCACACCAAAAAAGCCAAGAGGCACCGTACCGCATTGGATCACTTCCTTCTCAAAATGTGGGCTGTTTTGTTTTTAACTTTTCGTTTCCCTCATCTCCGTTGTTCATTTGTGTCAAGTAACAAATCCTTTGTGGGTTCTTTTGTTCTCATTTGTATTTCGATCTCCCTGGTGTTCTCACATAGCATACTTCTGTGTCCATTCTCTTGCTAGTTTGTTGTATCTGGAAAAGCAAACAACAGTTTCGATTGGCTTCAAGTTGGATACTGTACTCTTTAAACCAGTGGTGTCCAAAAACATCAAGTTAAAAGCACTCGCAGGCCCCATTAATGTCATTAAATTGATTTTTTAAATCGGGAAATGATTTTACCGTGACATTTTTAAGTGTTCCAACAATAAACTGGAAATGCCATATTTTGTTGAAATGTCCAAAGTAGACTATTGAAAGAAATGGATATATTGTGGAGGCAAAGCATAAAATAGGTATCTTATATTTGCCTAAATATATATTTTTTTCTTTAGAAAAATTCCTAGATGAATAGATTTGATCTAGAATTTATTTCTAAACAGTTCTCAGCAACAAGAACAAAAAGCAGGTCACACTCTTTGCAAACACTTGCTGCATTTAGCCAAGTCTAATCCCTGGATGCACCCAAGGCATCATTTGAGTAAAACCAGCTAATTAGTTATTGAACATATTAAATGAGAATTTGTCTAAGTGCTCAAAAGCCTCGCAAAATTATTTCAAGGGCAGTAAATGACCCTCAGGACACACTTTGGACACATCTGATTTAAAGTTTATTTCTGTAAAAACAACAACAACAACAACAAAAATCAATAAATCAGAATGCACTCACTTTTCCCTGTCAGCTTTGTATGTATGAGCAATCTCTGGAACCAGAGGGTCGTCTGGATTTGGATCACAAAGAAGGGAGCAGATAGACAATAATACTGTGGAGAAATAAATGAAAAGTTTAAAAGTTAGACAATGAATTTAATGACTGTCAACTGGAGTAAAAAAAGTCAATATTTGAAAAAAACAGCTATTCCAAAAAAAACGTACAGAAGTCTAATCAGATTTTAGGTGTTAGCAATCTACATGCAGACATGATGTTGAGGCTAGCTTTCTTCCAGCCTCTCCATTTGCTGCTTTAGCTGAAATTGCTAGAAATGTTTCGATAAGCATGCAGATGACCAGAGTCGACCTCCCTGGGTTGATCTTCTGAGATGATAACCTGCTTCCTAGTACTACTTAAGCGCAACCTTTAATGTAAATTCCAACCTCGAAATTACTTTCCGATAATCTTCTCCTTTACGCCATTAGCCAGCTGTTTTCACTGTGAAGTCCAGAAACGAGGTTTTTGCATAAATTACATTCACTGACATCAAAAGGTTCCTCCTCTGCCAGGACTGTAGCTGCTTTAGCTTCTGTGATAAACTACAGAATACAATTAAAAACTGTGAATTCAGAACAATGCAGCAATAACGCCAGACTGTTCATGGCAGTTCTGACAACAGCCATAACTTTCACAGCCATTACTTGTGATTATTTCACATCGGCTGCATTCTAAAAATAATTTAAAACCACCGGAGGAGCTTTGTAATCACCGATTTTACAAAGACTAAAGGCTGAGTGGAGTCTCTGAGTCTCAGAGGAGCATTAACCAGCCAGAAGTGCAGCAGCAAATTCAGCTAACAATACATAATCCTTGGGGGTCGTGATAGTTTTACTATGTTAATATACAGTACTTTAGGTGTATCGTAAAATTAAAATATAACATAAACAGTTCAAACTGTTGAAAATATGGCTTCGATGAGAGCATTCATTTGTCCTGCTCCAGAAATACTTCTAGTGGACTTTGCACTTCATTAATAACCATTTCTGTTTTGACAGCTGACTGCATTAACGTTTTAAATGTCAGTAAGGGCTACATGACCTCGCACAAAGATAATACACAAGATCATTTTGGTGAATATTGTGATAATTTGGAATAGTTTGGTCCTGGTTCCTGCACTTTACAGAGATTAAAATATGGGGTTTAGAAAAACTCCGCTGCTTCCTGAAAATGGTTTCTCCAATGGAAAAGCATCTCCGAAAGAAAACTCGTGTGTTGAAGCTGTTCGACGGTAATAGCATGAGGCCCTGACTGCTACTATCCTCTCACACATCACTGCACATTACAGTAAGTAAAGAGACCCATAGACCTCCAGTCCCAATTTAATGGAATTTCATTTAGCAAAAGGAAGATGTCAGAAATATCTACAAAGTTAAATGCATTTGGAATCCTACGTTTGAAGAAATAATTTGACCAAAAAAAATCCATTATCTGTACACTTCAGCAATTTAAAATTTCTATTTTGTAGAAAAAAAAGGTGGTCAAACTTTTCTGAATCAAATATCCTCTTCATCGATATATTGTCAAATATAGGAGTGACTTTGTGACATTCTGCATCCTCAATAGAACAAGTTAGAAATTTTGAAATTTGACTTGTGAAAAGCAGAAATACAAAAACCTATGCAATCACATTCTGTGACTGTCAAAAGTCAAAGTTACATTTGCGGCGAGAAAATAAAAAAATGTATAATTTTTTTATTAGCTTGCTACATATAATACTTAGTGGCATTTGTTGGTTTAAATATCCTATTTGCTACAAAACATCTGAGAAAATGCACCAATCTCATCAATATTTTCAATTACTATATCACCCACTGCTACTGTTATCAGTGCTAGTCATTCCTTTAGCAATTAACCAGTATTTACCTTTAGAGACTGTGAGTGCAGGTGACCACTGTGACCTCAGGATGTCCAGACAAATACTTCCATTGCTGTTGATATTAGGGTGGTATATTTTTGTTGTGAACGCGACCTGTGTCAAAACATGAAATATGAAAGCAGTCAATAACCATCTGCGTTCTACTAGTATTAATGAGTTAATCGTGCCAAACTGGAAAACTACTGAAATGTAAGACGTATGAAACAACAACTCTTACTTTTGGTGGTTTGAAGGGATAATCTGTTGGAAAGTGAATGGTGAGGAAAAAGACTCCACTCTGGTATGGACTGTCACTCTGGTGGCATAGAAACAGAAACAAAGTTACAATACTTAAAGATAATAGCACTTCATAATTTAGCTGAAAGTTGGAAACAGATGTACTTACTGGACCCATTATTGTTGCCTGCCAATGAAACACTATTAAGAAAAAAATATATATATAAATTACATATAGTGATGTAACATTCAAAATACAAAACAGAAAATATTTATTTTGTGCAACAAAGACTATGTAATTGAGACAATATCTTTTTAGCCAGGAAGTTCTGGTATTGGTATTATTATTATCATCACGTTTAGCCATACGTCCATAACACAATACCTACAGTCATCACCGACTGGTCCAGCAGAACACTGGGCAGGAGGGTCCCTCTGCAGATCGGACAGTTCCTTGAAGAAAGACAGTCACACATCTATTTAGCCTTGAATGTGTGAAAACATTTAAATCCATTTTATATAGGCGTAACAAACAAACTTGCAGTTTTATTAAACAACCTTTTACAGCTAATGATTCAACTATTATTAACGTAACATAAATGTACGAAAAAAAAACAACCCAACAGTATTTTCTTTTTTTCTTTTTTTTTTAAACCAGTGCATGTTTTAAGCTCACACTACATAGGAACAGTTTTTACTATGAGTGCAAACTTGCAGATATCCCCAACTAATCTCCATGACTGAAGGTTCAAACTGAAGTACTTTTTAAGTAATTTGACTAACTGAGGTTAGTCAGAACTTCTCTGTAGCATACGTGGCAAAAGAAGTTGCAGCTGGACGATCTCAATATGAATGCAGCACAAAAATATTTGTAAAAATGTTTAATACTGAAATATTATGTAAGACATAATATGTCTTTCAACACCAACACTGAATTAGACATCTAATGTCTAATTAATACATTAAAATTTATTAATTTTAAAACAACTACAACAGAGACCAAGAGTTTTAGAGTTGTTCAAATTTGTTTCCTAATGCAGCTTAAAACTGTAGTTATTTTTTTTTTTAAATCTAAGCTGCAGAACCTGGAAGGAATTTGTTAATAAGCACATTAGTATATTTAACAGTAAAAAAATGTGACCTTCTGGCTAAGGTTTTTACAAGTCAATTCCCAAATACTTATTCCAATTGTATTTTTAAAAAAAGGCAAAACCCATTTTTTTGGTTTTGATATAGAAGTCCAACTTATGCAACATCTTCCTTATGAAACATGGCAATAAGTTTAACACCTAAAAGTGTTGTTTGTAAGTAGTTCAAATTATCCAATGTGTCTCAAATATAAGCAATACAAAACTTAATCAAAAGCGTTTTATATTATTATTTTTAAAAACATGATCTCCTATCAGTAGCGAAATAAAACTATTCACCTTCTCTGCTATTAACCACAAATCCAACCCTACAAATAAACATATTAACACAATCAATACAGACAGCAAAACACTAGACTCTTCAGTAGAAATCAATCCTGTTATTTAACGTCACTTGAAAGGAAGCCTATTACAAAAATACACACCATAGCCTGCTCCAGTGGCCCATTTGCCATTCCATATATGGCAACACTGACTGTAGGGTTCAAATTTGGCAACCACCGTGCAGCTGTCATTCAGCGAGTAAATACATCGTCCGCTACAGCGTTAGAGAGAAACTAATAGGATTCTGACGACTGAAAAGCTAGGATATTATCCGGAAATCTTTGCCATGGCAACCAGTCCCCACTTTATAAACGTACCGATAAAAGCTAGCCAAACGTTAATCTGTGAACTGACTTCTGAACTACTTTTATTCCAACAGAAGGACAGGACACAATACAAAGTTTTTTTTTTTAAAAAAGAAGAAGAAGAAAACATTTCACCCAAATAAGCAACAATATTTAAAAAGCGGTTCGCGGATTATTGTGGGCCAACATCACTGTAGCAATGCACCAACTGGGCCGGTGGTGGTCAACTCGCCTTTGTCTTTGAATTATTTTGAAAAACAGCCCAAAGAAACACAGCATTGAGACCAAATTTAACCGTAGAAATGTAAGACCAAGATACCATCTTTAAACAGCGAGCCATTTTAAAAGAGAAAGATCCACGACAATGTTTGGCCGGTTATGAAAGCAAAAAAATATACACTCACCTTCTGAATTCTTTTCAACGCCATTGCTCCAGTGGCTGGCTATGCTAGGTAGCCTGTCAGCTAACAGTTAGCACCTCAGACATACAATTAGGATTCTGTGGCCGCGTACTGATGAATTCAGATCTGCCTTCAGTCAACAAATCACGTCTGAGATGCGGGAACTATGGGAGTTTGGGCTAGAGCACAACTAGTGCGATAAACCGTGTGTCTTTTTTGTCGCTCTTACTTCAGACAGCAACAAAACATCCGGAGATATTTTAGCTGTGTGTGTCTGACTCCTCTTCGTGCTAAGCGAACAGTTGATATCGCGAGACCTATGTAACAAGGGTTCAAAGCAGTATAGTATAGTATAGTATAGTATAGTATAGTATAGTATAGTATAGTATAGTATAGTATAGTATAGTATAGTATAGTATTAGTTTATATATATATATATAAACTAATACTATACGATACTATACTATACTATACTGTATACTATAATATTAATATTATAGTATACAGTATATAAGTATAGTATATATATATATATATATATATATATATATATATATATATATATATATATATATATATATATATATATATATATATATATATATATATATTATATATACTGTATACTATAATATTAATACTTAAATACTATATATTATTTTCTTTTATACATAAACTGTGTGGCTCTCACATTGTTTCATGTAAGCACATGAATAATTTAAAAATAATCCTACAGTTCTTTCAGACAATACTTTTCATGGGAGAGCTTTTCGTTTGCTGAAGACATAATGTATTCGGTGACTCCAGGTGTCCACAAGATGTCAGTATTTGAAAAGAACCAAAGTACAGAAATCACTCAAGAAGCTTGAAATATCATGAAGCTTTCACTTAAAAATATTTTTTGCAAAGTTTAAACTGAAAACTCCTTGAATCATTAATGGAAAAAATGTTGTTTTCAGGTAATCTTTTTTTTTTTTTTTAAGTGGAGATGTGCATAACAATGGATCAGAGGCAATGAAAGTCAAACGGGTATATTATTTTCATGTATATAAAGAAAACGGGGGGAGGAGTCTTTGGAATTGTTCATTCAACACCCAATCACTGTAAAGGCATATTCATCTGAGTCAGCTGCATGCTCCGGTTTCTGCACGGCCTTGTCTCGCAGAACCGCATGAGCTCCCCTTTATATGTCTTAAACAAGGGTGAAAAAAGACCTCTCATTATTTTAGAGAGTGTGCATGAATGGGACGTAGTGTTCATTCTTCTTAAATGGCTGATTCAGTGTCAGGTTGACGATCCTATCGTCAATGTAACACTGAGAGGGACCATTTTCCTTTGGAAAACTGAAGATTCCTTCAGATAATATCTTATTGTTTGCTCATCTCAGTGCTCTCAATGACCTGCCTGTCCTCAGGGCCTGCCAGTAATCAGATTCAGTGAGCAGCAGAGGTAGCAGTTTGCGTCCTGTGCAGCAGGGGCCTTGTGTTCTCAGTTTGTCTACTTGGAGAGGCCATTTATCAGCATGCGGTTTTCAGACAAAGTCAAGCCCACGCGTTGTTGTCTTTAAGCCTCAGTTCACAAAGCCTCCCAGGGTCGCCCTACTGTAGCTCCTTCTGCAATCCCAAATTATGACTCTTTGCTTTCCATTGCTTGTTTTAAACCAGGAGGGCTTGTAGCTGCCAGAAACAGCAGGGATTTCAGCAGAGGAGATTAAAATGCTGCCTTGTAACATTTCAAGGAAATGTGTATTATTGTTTGTGTCTTTATGACTAAACATCTCTGAAATAGAGCGGAATTTCCCACTGGTGCCTAGTTGGTTTTAGTTTTAGTCGCAAAATCTCATATTATCCGAGGTTTAAATGTGTCAGAAAGAGCAACTATGTGAGGTTGTATGTTTTCTAAGGATTATAGTGGTGTAGTACAATCTGAAAGCACAGACTCAGCAGACTCCCGTGATCTGTCTTTTTGGTCACATGAAAGTTCAACTGTAAACGTTCCACTCACTGTGGAAATCATGCTAACGCTGTGTCTGCGCCTCTGCACATTCACTTCAATGGCACTTCTTTTTTCCCTTTTTTTTTCCATAGTTGCCATGACAAAGCACATATGCTTGCTGTCATTTTCAAAATTAACTTAAATGGCTCCTGCTAATGTCTAAATTATCCAATAAAAGCCCTACCAATTAATGGCATGCACAAGCCTGGGCTCACAGTCCCCCCGAGGTGTCCTACCTTCGGTCAGTCTATTAGCTTTCTGAGGGCTCTCTTATGGAACAAAGATCCATTGTTCCTGCGTACTAAGAGATATTTGTTCACTTCTTGTATCAGTGGTCTTGATTTGATTATGCACACAGGCAATATGTGCAAGCAGTGCTCAAGTTTGCAGTGAAGTCAGCACTCTGCACAATCAAATAATTCTTGAGCTGAGCAACTGGAAAAAAGGGTCATTATGTATGGAGCAATCAGAAGTTCATGGCTCATTTCCTTAGCTGTGATTTGATTTTGCTTGTCAGTGTTAAGGTGGCCTCTGACCTGGAACGTTTCTGAGTTTTCGTTTTCCCTCAAGTGTTTATCTGTGCTTTCGTAACTTTCGTTGCAGGTACGTTTAAAAGTCAAATCAAATATGAAGAGCAAATACTAGCGAGCTTTTCCATACGTCTGTGGCTTTCTCTAAGGCATCAAGACAAGTCAGCACACGAGTGAGAGCTTTTCTTATTCTGTTATAGTTTTTTTGGCTTGCAGGGCCAGTGTGATGTAATCATATAAACATTTATAGATTCAAGGATGTGCTTATTAAACGGTTTTAACAAGCATGCAAGGGA
This sequence comes from Gambusia affinis, assembly GCF_019740435.1. Classification (NCBI taxonomy): domain Eukaryota; kingdom Metazoa; phylum Chordata; class Actinopteri; order Cyprinodontiformes; family Poeciliidae; genus Gambusia; species Gambusia affinis. The sequence goes on from NC_057870.1 coordinate 13,782,961, forward strand.
TTTAGTTTTAATTACCAGAGAAGGTTCTCACACTAAGACAAGCCTTTAAGCAACATTTTGCAAAATCGTAGCTTGATGGATGGATGGATGGATGGATAGATAGATAGATAGATAGATAGATAGATAGATAGATAGATAGATAGATAGATAGATAGATAGATAGATAGATAGATAGACAGATAGACAGATAGACAGATAGATAGATAGATAGATAGATAGATAGATAGATAGATAGATAGATAGATAGATAGATAGATAGATAGATAGATAGATAGATAGATAGATAGATAGATAGATAGATAGATAGATAGATAGATAGATATTTTCACAATTTGCCACTTAACAAACATAAAGTAGATTTTTAAAAATCTTTTGGGTGATACAAAGAGAAGTGTGTTTTTTTACTGAATGTTTTACAAAATGCAAAAAATATGATGTACATGCAAATTCTATGCGGGTTGGGAAAATGCGCATCGGTCTAAAAACAAAACACCTACTATGAAACATGGAGGCAACAAAAACAAAAATAATTTATACATTTCGTGTTATGCAGGAAATTAAGGTAGCAAGGAGTTAAACACGCATCCGTAGCTACAGTGGAGCCATTTGAATCTAACCACATTGATGTTAGAATGGCCCAAAGTTCAGAGATAAAACCGGTTCAGAATTTTTGTCAAGACTTAAGCAAATTAGTTTTACAGACTCTCTCCATCCAATCTGACTTCTGAGTTTGTGTGCAAAGAGATAAGAGAAAAAAAATCTAATAAAAATTTTAACATAATGTATTTTTCTGCAATTCTCTAACTGTGAGCCTGGTTTGTTTCATTTTTATTTTTTATTTTTTACTTCCCTTACTGTTCTCCTCCTCATTGCCCATGCATGGCTCCATGTTGTCCAGCCTAGGTTCTCACTGCTCCGGTTGATTTAAACTTCAAATTATTGTCTAAAGACATTTACGAGTTTGGTTAGTGGCTATTTTCTAGAGTAGATATTTTCTTACGAGAGTGGCTAAGACAAACGGACTCTTCAAATTTGAATCCCAGAGTATCAGGAAGCCGTAGATTGCTACGTGTCATGATATTCTCATATTCTGTTATTTGAATTTATTTGATGGTTAGAAGAACCAGTATTTTGTTTAGTAATAATTTTTTTAAACATGCATTTTTTTTTATTAACTAAATACATGTTATTTTAAAATCTTGAGTCAAAAAGTTTTTGGTAAAAGCTGCGGAGTTGTATCCTTGTACATAAACTGCTGAGTGTAACTAATGTACTTGCTTTTTCCATAAGAACGTCGTTTTCCTGTCACTCTTGAGAGTCAGTAAGTCTCGGTTGTGGATTCTTTCTCTTAATTACATTTTCTTTTATTAATGATTGATTATTTTATTTCATGAAGGTTGAATTAATTATAAAAAAAAAGAGTCTGAAATCAGATCCAGCCCCCTTGCTCCAATCCCATCAGATCCACCCTCATCAGATGCACATCATGTGGAGCACAGGCATAACCACACATCGAGTCAGAAAGCAGCAGTAATCCATCTGGGGTTAAGCACTTATAGAGAAATCCCTGGGGCCCTCTGTGTCTCTGAGTTGCACCACACTTCTGGCAAGGTGATTGACAGCTCTGGAAACTGTTTTACTGTGCTGTTCTTGCACTGAGCAATCTCCAGAGCGTAGGTAATAACTAGTGTGAAATGTTGACTAATACATTTTGTGGTGACTCTCCCTAATCAAATGTTTTCCAGCTGTTTGTGCTCTGATGATAAATTCAGGTTTTCCTAGTTTGCCGAGCTTCCTTGGGAGACAAAGGAGGGATTTCCTCTGAAACAGACAGGCAGTGGCAGCACCAACAAATGACTGGGTAAAGCCTTTTTTTTTTTCTTTTTTTTTAAATCAAGGTTTTTACTAAATTTCAGTTCATGATTTACTCCAAACAAAACTAAAAAAAAAAAAAAAAGGGAAGAAGCGTGTGATAGCTGGGACAGCTTGTACGCAGCGATAGAAAGAGTACAACTCAAAGCTAAATGATGCAAAAAAGTGTCAGTGTGGGTGTTAGGTGAAAGCAGAATATCCTTGTTATCTTTCTGCAAGTACTTGTGTTACAGCCAGAAACGAGCCCTCACACATGCACTCACTTCCATAAGAAAATATGAGACATTTGAGCACATCTGCTGCAACAGAGTTCAGGTTTAAGAGCTGCCACCTGTCGTTTGACAGGATTTTACTGTGGAGAGGTGTGTGGTTAGTGTCTGATTGTGTGAGAAAGTAAGTGACTGGGGCATGGGGGGCAGGAGGGGCTGTCCATCCTGCTGCACAATAAACAGTTTGTTTCCCAGGAGCACCCCTCATGTTCCTGTTGTTGGCTCCATCAGCGCTCACTGGGAAACGTCCTGGCCTCTATTGTCCAAGAGGTCAGAGGTCACAGGATGCTCCTAAAGGCCCAAAAGGGGAGGTAAGAGGTTGGATAGTGAGGTCTGATAAAGAATGACACAGTCACACACACACAAACACACACACACACACGCACGCACGCACACACACACACACACACACACACACACACACACACACATTTGCGCATATATGCACACTCACAAGCACCAATTAAATTTAAAAATAAAATCAAAACGCTGAAGCAGCATCTTGTCACATCGCCTTTCATTACAAGTCCAAGTCATTATCAAGATTTTCAGGAAATGAATGAGAACAAAGCTCCGACTGAATGTTTCATACTAAACATCCTGACATTCCTCGGTTCATGTTTGGAGCTCTGCTCCTTATTTGCGTTCTCCGAATATCTTCGCAGGATGGCCTGCATGCTTTCCTGCAGAAAGCATGCAAATCTTATCTAAGAGCCGAAGTGGTGAAATTGCACACATACTGTAATGTGCTTTAACCACAGGTGGATCTGAAAATGTATTATTTATATGGCATGGAAAGGTTATTGAGGAGCTTTAGTAGAAGGTTTAAATTGTCCCATGTCTTGTGCAGAAAGAACAGGATGAGTAGATTCCTGTATTCCCTGGATAATGAAAGACATTTATCTGTTTAACAGAGCAAAGCGGAGCTTTCAGTAGAAATCCAGATGAGTCCTGCATTGCAGTTGTGGTGCTTATTTTTGACATATCTTACAAAATACATCATCTCAGCAACAATGAAGCTCTTCTTGGTCATGTTTGTACTTTTTTTGTCTCATTTTATGTATTTTACACAAGGTAAAGTTATTTCTTTTCTCTTTTTTTGTATACCACATTCTTAAAAGTGCCAATTAAAACTGCAGCTCCAGAAAACGCGTAAGTGAAACTTAAGTTGGCCTTTTAGAGAAAGCGCATGAACAACATCATTTAAACGTATAATAAATCTTTATTTGCATTTGTAAAAAGAATCAAATATATGTTTGCACCAAACTAGACCATCAATCAGACATGTTTATTTCATTGGCCCGTAATATTGATTTGAACCCATTAAGCAACCCTTTGTTCTTTCAAAGTAACATTAATTCAAGTTCTGGAGGCGTTTTAAAGCGTATTATTAATTCTTTTGCAATTCTTTGCAATTTTGTCCTCTACCCGACAATCAACAGATTTAAGATTTATAACCAGCATTAAGCACTGTAGCAGCCTTCCCAGAATGTGGTGAAACTCTTTGACACATCACCCAGCTAGGATTTTAGAAAGCAGAAATTAAGTTATGAAGTTGAAAATATGTTGCAAGGATCTTAGTGACACAGAAAAAAATAGTGTTAGTTAGTTAATTAGTTAGTTAGTTGGCCAGGTAACCAAGTAGGTTAGCACAAAGTAAGTTTGAAACAAGTTAGTCAGTTAGAGAAAAATTGGCTAGTATAAAACAGAAAATGAAAGTACAAATAAACTTAATGAGTCATAAAATTTGTTAGTCAAAAAAAGAGGACGTTTGTGATTTACTGACTTGTTAATTAAGGTAGTAAGTAAGTGAATGAATATAGGAAACCAAGGCGGCAAGTAAGGGAGCAGGTTGTTCAAAGATATGTCAGCCAATTTACTAGTGACTCTCTGAATATATTAGCTAGTAAGTTATTTTGTCAGTTGATTAGCTATTTTAGATAGCTACATAAAAAGTGAGAAAGTATGCAAGTTACCAGCTTAGTGGTTTTGTTAGTAATTTGGATTGGTTGGAAAGGAAAGAAAGAAAGTGATAAAGTACAAGCATACAAGTCATTAAAAAACTTACTAAGTGAATAAGGAGGCAATTACTAATGTAATTGCAACGTAGTACAAACAAGTATGTAAGTTAGTTAGTTAGTATCTTAGTAAGCTAGTAATAAAGATTAAAAATGAAACATTAGCAAGTTGTTAAGTGAATGAATTGATAAATGAATAAGAAAGTAAGCTTATGAAATAATTATATGGAAGATTAAGTAGCTAAATAGAAAATAAAGTAAGTAAGAAAGTTAGTATACTCATAGGTTTGTAAGTTACTTTGTTTTTAACTTTGCAGGTGAAGAAAAAATAAGTTTGTAAGTGAGACAGTATATAAGCCTGCAATTTAGTAATTCAGCCACCAGCTTAATTGGTAAGCAATACAATACATGAGTAATACAGTTATAAAGTAAACGTCAGGTTTTTCAGTAAGTCATGAAGTCTGTGAGTAAATAAGTAAGTAACAAAGTTAGTTAGTTTTTAGTTAGGTATTTCCCAAAGGTCAATATTACAGAGATTCTTGTGCAGCCAGCTGATATCCAGATGAAGCATAACTGAGACCGACGTTTCTTGTCTTGTGTGTAGGTAATTGTTTGAACAACACATATGAAAAATGGTTTCTAAATATTAAATTACAGTCAGAAAAAAAAATTCCTTTTGTTATTAACAAAGTCTAGATGTTTTCCTTGGCTTTTCCTGCAAACACAAACCAGGAAGCTTTCAGTGTCAAAAGCCCTTGTCCCTTTTGCAGCCGACTGTGCATATTCACCACAGAATTTGTTTTTTGGGCATTACGTTTGACAACAGGAGCACTCTGAGAGGACGTGTTGCACATCAGAGAGGTTTGCCTTCAGGGCATCCTGCCAGGAAGTTCCTCCAGCATGACGTTTGCATTTTGAAAGCACCTATTTAGCTAGAAGTTTCGTCCAAAAAAAAACAAAAAAAAAAAAACACTTGTAGTTTTATTACCTAAGTGTAAGCAAGTACTGAAATAAAACAGGTTTACAGCAGAACTAAATCCAGATGGTACACTAATGTCACTGATATGCATTATCTTGACCCATCGCTGACTGGAGCCTATTTGCCAGGCGGACTGTGTCACTAAATATCCTGCCTCGCCTGACTCAAAAGCTCTTTCGGGGGGTTAAATTAGCAAAACAGAGAAAAGGCTCTGTCACTTTATGTTCCTATAGAACTAGGGAGAACCAACGAGGCATAGATGCTGTTCTGGGGCTTATGCTTATACCAAAATAAGTTGCAAATGTGCAACAGAAATACTTTAAAGTACCTGAGTAGATAATTCAAGGACAATCAGTAGTTGTAGTAGTCTGTCTTCATGGAATTGTAGCATTGCAGTATTCATAGCCCTATTATTGCTGGGATAAAGACTTTTAGAGTCCACTGTAAGATGAGAAAGTGTTAAAGGTAACAAGAGAGACAAAAGACGCAGCACACTGGGATCTTCATTTTTCAACCACAGGCAATTATGAAAATAATGCTTCAAGTTTAGGTTACATGTTATGAATCTTCCTCGAGGCCCGACCCTCACCTTGCCTTGCCCTGTCAGATCGGGTTAGGAGTTAGACCGGCGCAGGGATGTGACAGCTGGGAATGGTTTGAGGATCTCTGGATAGTTTGTTTTCAGGGCACGCTGCGGGACTGGATGAAAGACATGCGTAAGTTGGCCCGTGGCTGCAATGCTTATGCGCCTCAAGGCAATAAAAGTGTTACTGTGAATTTGATCACTGTTTAATGCCTGCACTGCAGCAATATTAGCAAGTTCTAAGTGCTCGGCGTTAAAGTGCGACAGAGGGATCCGAGCTGAGCAGGTATCTCGGTAGTGTGTGACTGTCCCAGCTAATTGGCCTCCTCGGTGTTTTGAGCACTTTGACCTATCGGGGATTCATTTCCTGGCCTGTTGTGTTCCAAAGTATGCAACAGGGGTTCTGGCATAATTCGCACTCTCACTTCCCAATCCCTCTCAGATGGTGGGGTGCTTTTCCTCTCTTTATGACCAAATAAATCTGACTGGTGCTAAAGGAGAGAGAGAGAGAGAAAGAAAAAAAAATGGAATTAAAATTCCCCATTCGCTTTCTGGAGGAGCCCAGCTGCATTGCACTGTTTGTTTTCCACGGCGCTCAGAGCAGCTGCAGAGAGGTGGGCCAAATCAAAACAGCGAGGACGTATTTTTGTTGGCATGCGTTTTCCCATTCACTTAGCAATAATTGTATTGTGAAATTAGAAAGGAGCAACGCAAGCTAGGAGGTGCTTAAAACGTTTAAAAGGTGCTATAAGTGTAGCGGCTCCAAAAAACGGTGCTCATTGTCTTTTGTCAAAATAAAGTTCTCCCTCCTCATATGACGCAATGGATCAGCGCACAACGTGTTATATCCACAGGCTGAGTTACAGAGCAGACTCCTTGGACACAAGAGCAAAGTTTGCAGATGAAGTAAGCTCCCCAGATCAACATTTATCACTGTTTACCTAAACTAAGATGATTCAAACAACACGCTGAAGCTATTTTAATAGTAACACATGAGTGGCAGCCAACTCGCACCGCAGGAGGAGAGGTGTCGATGTGCTGAGAGATAACGCCGGGAAGAAATGCGGTGGCGCAGGTAAGACATGTCAGAGAGCAATATTATCTGGGCTCCTCGGCCGATTCTCAGCAAATGCCATCTGAATGTAGATGAGCGTGACTGCCCAGCAGGTTTACGATGGCTGTCTCTCTCAGCATAACGTGATCTCTCAACACCTGCCGTGACCTCACAGCAAACTGTGACAGAGAAAACAAGTCGGACTGTGAGCTTTGTTTGACTGGCACAACTCCTCTGACGCCATTTTGACTCCTTCTGAATGAGTGAGCTACGCTGAAAAGACTCGAAAGTGACGTTTTCGATACCTTCAGTCCCAAATTACTGCACACCTTTCAGTGAGTTAGTTGGTAATGTTTAATGGAAAGCTCAAACCTACAGTGAAAGAAGACGTAAGACTCGACCCCGATTCTAGACAGTCCTTTGTAGAATCATCTTACATTGGTCTTTGCAATGTTTTTTATTCACCAATGTTCTGTCAATTTCAAAGTTAATTGTATTTGCAGTGTATAGCACATTTACAAACAACAAAAACAGACCATCATGCTTCACAGTTTCACAAAAAAACAACAACAACCAAGCAATACAATCAAATACAGAATAAAGCAGGGAATAGAAGATAGTAAAGCAAATAAAAGCCCAGCAAAACTATATAGTACCCCAAGGATTGGGAGGAGTGATGAGTTTCTAAATGATTGTCTGGTTTGAGATTAAATTACGCAGACATGGAGTAATTACATCACTTCTGAAGGAAAGTGGTTGGACTGAATTTTATTTAGGGGCATTAAACCCCTTGACGGTCATGATGACTCTTTACGAACCCATTGACTTACATGTAAGCATCCAGAGGGTGACAGTTGAAGGGTTGAAGCTAAGTGGGGTGAAGAAAAATGCACTCCACACTTTTCAGATTTTTCAGTTAAAAAAAGAAGACGAAAGAAAGCAGTTTTCTTTTTATTTGGAGTTTAAGTTTGTGCATGCGTGGGTTCTCTCCTGGTTCTCCAGCTTCCTCCCACAGTCCAAAAACATGACTGTCAGGTTAATTGGTCTCTCTAAATTCTCCCTAGGTGTGAGTGTGTGTGTGCATGGTTGTGTGTCCTGTATGTCTCTGTGTTGCCCTGCAACAGACTGGCGACCTGTCCAGGGTGAAGCCCGCCTCTCGCCCCGAACGTAGCTGGAGATAAAAACCAGCAACCCTCCTGACCCCATTAGGGACAAGGGTGAACAGAAAATGGATGGATGGATGAATTTTGTAATCTATAAAAACGTGACAGATTTAAGAGAGATGAATACTTATGCAAGGAAAAGTAATATACTGACCCAGCCAATGGAAATCAATGTCATGAGTCCACCGCAAATATATGACGCTTTCCAGGCTCCGTGTGTGCATTCCCTGCTGGACGCCATCGTCTATAGGTTGTAAAGAAGACGTTTTAAAACATCAACACTAATAATAAGCTATCCATGAGAAAAACTAAGCTGCTCTTGCGGACTGGGAATAGGTTTGTCTCCTCCTGTGGATACTCAAAGACAAAAACCAGCAAGAACACTAAAAATATGCAAAAAAGACTTGTGGTGCAGTTTCCCAAGGCCGGAGAAAGGAAATAGACTGACAGTTTCTCCCTGACCCCCTCACCAGCCCCCCTGTAACCTCCTAACAACCCCTTGGGGGATCCTGTCTCTATGCGTAAAACAGACATTCAGAAAGCGTCCTGGAAAGTTCAGAGCTACAAAAACAAGGGGATGTGAGGAAGTTCAATAAGCTCGAACGAGGAGGGCTCAGCCAGTGGATAATCTCAAGGCCACACAGCGCGGGCCTCCGGTCCTACAGGGATCCTGCAGATTTGCCATTGTTACATTGAAAAATGAAACAGCTCCAGTGAGGTCAGCTGCGTTAAAGGCACCTCTCTTCTTGAGTGTCTGCTCCACGCCGCGATGTTGACATACAGGGCAGGTGCAGCCGCCCCCCCCCTTTTGCCCCCCAGTCCATATCTGCATCAACTAGAACCCCCCACCCCTCCACCTTCAACCAGCACACACACACACACACATACCCCCACAAAGCTTGGATGTCACAAGACGGGGGTTAAATGGACAAAGACAAATCAACCATTTTCTTTAATATCTCTGCAACAATCAGCGCGGGGCTGCTGAGTTAACACAGGGCCCACAGAGATGGACACAAAGGCTGGATTCTTCGGGCTTGAAGATGGCTATGGGAAATGGCATGGATGCCAGTGCTGATAAGTGACCGATGGGCTCAAGTTACTTCCAGCTGTCTGCTGCCATGCATGCCTCTCCAAAACGTATGGTTCGCACATAAATGCAATCTATTTCACTTACGTAACACTCATAAAATAAACTCCGGACGTATAAAAAAAATAGAGAGAGAGAATGAAAAAAATTTTCAACAGCCTCTGACTTGGGAAGGGTTTATATTGCAGGAATTAATCTCTAGTCCTCTGAGGAGGAACTCTGTTCTTCTTCAGCTGAGAAAACACAGACAGCTGAAAATTCGGACCTCGCTGGGGCAAAAGCTGGATCAATAAAATCCAGGGAATACTGGAAAGCCTGGATGCAGCATGTGGAAAGAGTCTGACTCAGGTCTCCTGGATAATTATACTAGTTTACATTGTTTGGCTGAACACAGTAAACAGTGTCCACGAGGACCTGTTGGCATTGTTGGCTCCAATTGTTTTTTTCCCCTTTAACTATAAAAACCAGATTTCCATACGGACACAGGAAAATGAAAATTACATTTCCCTTCCAGTGTTTAAAATGATGGGGAATTAAAGAGAAAATAAAATTGAGGTTGTAAAAGACTATTACTTTTTAACGCAGGCTGTATTTCTGAGCTGTAAACTTAGTTGCTCTCAAAAAAACAAAAAAAAAAACCCTCTGCAAAAAAATAAAGAAAAAAACAGCACCACTCTGCATTAGCATCACCTCAATACCAGTGAGGGCCTCTTCCTGTCCATTTGGAAAATATAAGTACATTTTCAAGCTGCTGCACACTCCAAAAGGAGAGTGCTTTTGGCAGGCTTTGAAGTTCTCAGAAATAATGCTGCTTAAAAGCATCCTCCACAACACAGAGAAACACGAACATGTATTTCAGACAAGAGGTGTGAGTGAGCACTTCTTAGAAGCCATGTAAATCCCCACTAGAGGACTTGGGCTTTATGTGTTTTTTTTCTTTTCCTTTCTTCTCTTCCTTGTTGTGACGCTGTTGCACCCGTCCTAAGAAGAGTATTGATTGCTTTTATGAAAGCTCATTATCATCATTCACTCATTATTTCGTCATCTTTCCAAAAGGAGACTCAGCAACGTCATAATCCCATAATGTGATCACTCATAAATGTTCCATAGTTTTTCTTTTCTTTTGTCTGTTTTCGTGTAGCGGATGAGCGCGTTTCTTTTCTGGTGAAACTTGGAGGGGGATACTGCAAATGCAACAAAACACCACCGCCGAGGAGAAGGGCAAGGATAAAACTTTGCATCACGGCCTTTTATTTTCCCTTCCCTGCACAGTTTAGTGTTTCAGCTACACCCTCTAGGCAGTAAAAACTGTCATCTAATCATATCCTCATGCAGCCTAAAATGCCATATACGCCCATACCAGCCTGGAAAGGGGACCTTTCAGTGGATTAAAACGGATATGAGGTTATTTTTGTGAGATCCATGATTGCATGAGGCACTCCCACCAAGACTTAGTGTGATGACTGAGGAGGTGAGCTAATATGGTGTGGTGTTGATGCAAAAGGCGTTGTGTAAGTTCAGAAAAGAGCTGCTGCCCTTCGACTGAATAAACAAATTCAAAGTTTTATGTGCTACAAATCTGTTGCCGCTGTAGTGGATATGAAACGGCGGCCCGAATCCTGTCTTGGATAAAACAGGTGACCGATGGTGTTCTGCCGAAAGAAGAAAGCTTCTATAAAATAATTCCCCCTTGACGTTGAATTTACTTTGTCAATTAAAAATAAAAAAAGAGAGGTTACTACATTCAACTTTTAAAGTAACCTAGAATTTCTTGAATTGTTCGCAACGTTTACAATCAAACAAACTAAAGAATTTGGGGGGACATGAATGACAGCATGGTGTACAATACATGGAAATAAACACATTTATGTCCTCAGGAAAGGACTTCAGGTCAGTTTGCCCCTTCGGCCGGTGTGAACTGCCATTTCATACCCGGATGTTTTTTCTAGTAAACAAACCATTTTGTACCCTTGTGTGTTTTGCTTGGTTATAAATATTTTGAGAGAGAGAGAGAGAGAGAGAGAGGTAGAGAGGGGAAAAAAGCTCCCTTAAATTTTTATTTAAATTGATTTACATCTCGTTACTACTTATTGTAGAGATAGGGAGATATTTGAAAATTGCTGTTTTTCGTTAAGATAATTTCAAGTCTCAATATTTCTTCCATAACTGCTGCTATTTTAGACAAAAATTATTTAGAACAAATTGTTTATTTATGCTGAAATTTTATGAATGTTCTTTCCTCGTTTGTTCTTTAATTTTCAAAGTAAAAGAGATGAATTGGGGGGGAAATATTCAGACTTGCCTGCTGGTTTAATAAAAGAACATGACTTCGACTTGCTTGAAGGGAGATCTAAATATCTTGAGCAGAAATTTAAGTCCAACACCAGAACATTTCTTATGCATTATTAGGTAATTTGACGGGCCGGGTTTGGCCAGACAGAACAAGCTGGACAGTCCGCAGCAGATCTGAGGGAAGACGGGGAATCTCTTCAACCCCACTGAAACAGTGAGGGGAGAAGATGGGAATTAGTGCTGAATTAAGCACCACTTTGATTGGAAACTGATTGACCGACTGTTGGCAAAACATGAAAGGATGACCTTGAATTCTCAAAGGCGCACATGGATTGGCACATGGCCTTTCTCTCTCTCTCCTTCTCTCCTTCTCTCTCTGTCTTACACTCTTACCATCTACCAAACAGTAACACACACACACACACGCGCCCACATACACACATGCACTTACATACGAGCACTCTGTGATAGGAACACATTTCACACAGAAAAGAAGAAGAAGAAAAAAACCCACATACATGTGTGCTGGCACAAACACGGCTCCATCTCTGCTTTTTTCACACTTTCTTTTTTTAAGTGAGAAAAAATAAATCCACACACAGTCACGTACGACATGCCAGAGTTGTGAGAGCAACTTCAAAGTAAGGCAGATGCAGGGACAGCACCCTCTGAATAAATTTTCTGGCCACCAGTCGATCTGCCCCCAGGCTAAGATTGTGGCTGTTCGCATCTCCCTCCTGACCCCTCATCAGCTCACTGTTACATGCTATCTCCCTCCTAACACGGCTGCCTTACAGTGGATCGTTGGGATGCGGAGGCAGATATGAAAAGAAAAGGAAGGAAGGCCTTTTGTCAAATAAATTTTTCCCCCAAAGTGTGTTAGTTTTGGGAAAGAGGCCAGATTTGGTTGATTTGATGAGCAAATTACCGTGAGAGGCTTTATGCTAACACAGTTCAACTATATACTGTAGAAGACTGGCTCAGTGTGTTCCCAACCTAAACAGAGAGTCTGCATACAAATTCCTTCTGTTTTTGCTTTTGTCCACACTTGGATGTTTCGTGTCATTAAAAAATTGTCATGTGATACAGAAAACCAGTTTGAACTGCAAATGCAATAGAAAAACGAAGTCACTGACATCTGACCAGTCTGGTAATTATTCCAAAGCCATGTCTAAGACTTCAGGATGTCAGTAAGCTAAAATAAGTGTTTATATTACACAACTGGAGAAAACATACAGCAGTGTTGAACCTTCCCAAAAATGACGGGTCCACCAAAATGACCCCAGGAGCACATTGACCAAATCAATCAGGCGGTCGCAACACAAGAACAACCTCCAAAGCTCTCTTGCTGAGGTTAAGATCAGAGCACTAGATAAAGCAATCAAGAGAGACTGGAAAAAAATTGCTTCCATAGGAGAGTTTAAGGCCAAACTTAAGCTCTCCAAAAAGCACAAAGCTCAGTCTCATATGTACAAAAAGAAAACTTTTGACAAAATGTTTTAGAGAGAGAAAAGTGTAACTTTTTTGGAAGGTGTTTTTTCCTGTTCTAATTTAAAATGAGTACAGCTTTTAAGCAACTCACCATTAAACTGAGAGTCAAACATTGAAGTGGAAATATTACGGTTTAGGGCTACTTTTACTTCTTCAATAACAGCATAACTCACCATAACTGATGGGATCAGTAATTTTGATATCTTGCAAGAAATCCTGTAGGAGAAGGTCCAGCCATCTGCTGATCTGCACAGAGCCTTCAGTCCAATCACACTTTGGTTCTGCAGCAGGACAGACATCTAAAGCTCAGTAGCATTCCCACCTCTGAACACCTCAAAAAACAAAATTAAGATTTGGAGTGGCCTAGTCAAAGTCTGGATCCAGTGCTATCAATACCTAAATCCCTCTGACTTGGCTGATTTAAAATATTTCATCCCTTGATGTCTGTTGTATTACTTGGTTTAGGGGGGATTAGTCTTTCACGTAGGGTTGCTTTGGATAGCATTTTTTACCTTAATGAATGAAACCACAATTTGAAAACTGCTCCTTATTTTTAATCAGCTTATTTTGATCCAATATTAAAACTAATTTGAACATCTGTGACATTTAAGTGTGACAAAAAAGCAAAAGCAGAATACAAATATGTAAGTGGCAACACTTTTTTGCAGCACTCTAAATGAAAACAAACGACTTTCCCGTTGAATTTATGGACTAAATCAAAGACTTCATGACTTTTTCAGTACAGTAAGCCACTTTGAGAAGAGGAAATGTGTGCATTGTGGATCTGGCCAAATGTACAAATTTCAGATAGAACTAAAAATGTATTTTAAAATATACATTTTTATATGTATATTGAGAAAATGCAATATGGAAGATCTGGACTTCCAAGACGCTCCAGAAGCCTTGAATATGTTTAAACGTGTCATGTGAAGAAAAGCAGCGAGTTCATGTGGCGAGATGTTCTTTCACAAGAATAAAACATTACAGACAACCTGGATTATTTCTCACTGTACTGCTACAGTTGACAGAGAACAACAGTCTCCTTACAGCAGTGGAGCTTAGTAGCTCGGTGCTTGAACATGTGTGTGTGTGTGAGAGAGAGAGGAAGAGGTAGAGAGGTGTCATTATTGTGGATATATTCCTGTTGAGCAGCTACTGCAACATGTTCTTATTTTTCTGTGTTGACTCATTTCAGTGCTTGATTTTATTTTATCAATCATTTATGAGGGAACGGTGCATGAGCACAGAATAAATGTAAGTACACCTGCAGGGACATGAGTAGTGAATTTCAGTTCAGACATGTGATAGAAATATATCTGCATTTTCTTACATTCTGGAACATATGAACGCAAGGCTGTGGGTGAGTTTCAGTCAAAGGGGTTGCACTACAGAAGTGGGTGATGAAAACATTTGAATAATGCGCTTGTTATGTTCCATGCATTCTGCAGACCCCCTAAAAAGACACTGATGTGTTGCCCCGGGGCCAAAAATTCACCTGCGCGCACACATGCAAGCGCAACAATGTGTATTTCGGTGCACAAGATAATCCCCCTATTACTAAAATTTATAGGAGCTGCACACTATATGTTGCTTTTAACTGAATACAAATAGACACACAGAGCATCACACACACACACACACACACACGCACACACACACAAACACCCAGAAGGAATCTGGGGATCTAATGAGGCCCGTGGAGACACTGCTGAATTGTCAGTCAACCTTCAGCTTGCTGACACGCAGTCAACAACATCAGTGGCTTCTTTTCTTAAACAAGAGCAGCCTGTCAGATGGCATCAGCAATAAAGAAAAGTCCCGGGTCCACTGGCGTTGGGCTGAAATAGGTGAAGGCGTAATGAGGCAATATTCTAAGAATAATCATAAAACTGCTAACTTGCTTGTGGTAAACCTTGGGAAAAGTTGCAGCGCTTCGGGATTGCACATAATTCTTATTTTAGAGCTTTAAAGTACATCTCTGACCCATTGTTATGATTAAGATTTATGTGCAGGTTGCACCACAAGAAGAAAACAAAAAAAGAGAGAGGAAAAAAAGTGTTGTAACTACTACTTCCCCCCTGTCCTTCCACGAGTGCTTGCAACACCAAGCCCACAATCCTGTTCCTCAAACGTCAACGTCTGTCTAAGAGACGGACGGGAGGATCAGAGCGCAGCCGGCTTGAGGCATGAGAAACCCCGGCTGCTACTTAGGGCCTCCAGGCCAGCAGGGGGCAGCCAAAAAACTCTCACGCAGAACATACTGTGAGACTACTAAAAAATTTGCTTTCAAGGTTTATGAATAGGCATTGGTTGGCAAAAATGGCAGAAGCTGCGAGAAACTTTCCATTTTACTATTTCTGAAGTGAGAAGTACTTTTAATGAAATGACTGGAGTTTTTTTTAATACAGTGCTGTTTTTCCTCCAAGTGCTGGCTGAGTTATTACACAGCTAATGCATAAGCTAATGCCAGCTTGTGTTAGCAGATAATGGATAAAATAAATATTATGCACAGCTTCTTGAAACCTAGCTGCTAATTATTCCATTTTTGTTATTTTTTCCATGTACCAAAACTAAAAGAATAAATAAATGTTACACGCAATGTAACATTACTGTATCAACAATTATATTATTAATAAAGCATACTGTTCAAACAAACGCTATAAAATCATGTTGTTTACATTTTTGTGTAAATCCCATGACACATACAAACAAAAAGTGTTTTACAGACGGTTATTAAACCATAAGAATCTCAAACTGTGCATGTCTTTTTATGACTAACAGGTATTTAAAAACATTTTAATTCTACAAAATTTTATTTGTCAAGATATTAAGGAATTTATAAAGTACAAGTCGCAAATGAACAGAGGACAATTATAATAGTTTAAAAAGGGCATGTTGGTCAGGTTATAGCTCTGGGGCCCAATTGAGATTCTGCTTTGGACCCAATAAAAGACTCGCCCAAACTGGATCAGAGTAAGACATCTTCTCCCACCCAAACATTTACACTCTCTTGATTTTCTTCCCTGTTTTATCTCTGGGCCATAATGGCAAGGGCTTAACCCAGGTGTTAGGGCATAGTGTCTTTCCCCAGACATACAATTTACACAGTTGTGTATAATTTTCACTTTTATCACTAAAAACCCGGGCCAACACTGATGAAACAAACTGTGTTTCGCTGAATTTAACCAATAAAGTTGGAGCGTAGCAGTGTTAAGCAGAGGTTGTGAGTAAAAATGATAGAAATAAATAATTGTGATTCCTTTACGTGACTTATGTGATCTTCACTTAAATCCAATAACAAATCCTTTGTAAACAAACTGGAGTGACAAATGTCGTTACATTGTAGTCAGAGTTGAACCTACGTCTAACCGACTTAAATATTACTGGATGACATTTAATAGCTTTAAAAGAAATCCTTTTTGCAGCGCATAGGGGTAGCAGTGTGCTCTCTGGTGTCTGTAAATCTCAGATAGTTGTTAAGGTCTAGTCAAATAAACAGAGTCGGCCCAAGGCATATGCAAGCTGTTCAATGCCAGCAGAGCACGCCCGGCCCATCACAAAGATTATAGATCTCAAAACTTTACTTTCATAATTACGGTTATCAAGAATAAGCTTTGTTTGAACATTAATCAACACCATATTTCAAAATTTTAAATTTAACGTTAGAAAAGGACTGACAAGGGGGAGTCTGTGTGCACACGACTTTCCTTGTGGTTATCACAGTATCAGTCCATATGTAACATGGCTGCAAAACACTATTTACTGCTAAAAATCTAATAAGCAATGCAAAATGAATAATGCAGAGCTTATGCAAAAACACATTTTACGATCAACTATGAATGTAGAGTATTAAATGTGCAATATTCAAATGCTACGGTTTGTAAAATCAAACAAATATCCTATTCTAAATGTTTAATCAAAAAATATTTAAACAACAACGTGAAGTGGAAAATCACAGGAACATCTGAGGCCTTTGCACAAATAATAGCCTGCCACAATTAAAACTATTTATTCCACATGGCTGGGTTTAGGGGATGCTAAACCCTGGACTGGAGACAGTTTAGGTGCCGAACTCATACAGGTTCCCAACAAAGTGGCATGTTTTCAAGAAATTTCTCAATAATCGCAAAAAAACTTTTTGATGTCAGCAAAAAGTGAACTTAACATGGAAGTTGTTCATTTGTAAACAAACCAACTTAAAAACAGTCTCTTGTGAAAATGTGATTTTAAATAGCTAAAATCTGCTAAAACGTTGTCACCAGTCTGACTAACTGCCAGCCCTCCATGGATCTGGGAATTTATTTTTTTACTTTTCTGCAAATTCACAGGTTAGTGATGATATATATACACACACAGATATTTTTTAGACTTTTTTTTCCCTACAGGTACTTCTGATATAGTCACTATCTCTTTAAGTGCAAACGAAATTCTTCTCAGGGCCCCTTTATAATCCTGAGCCGCCCTGTTAATGAATAAGAGGAGGAAACACCAAATCAGCATTGTTATTATTATCATCATTATTATTATTATGTAGTTGTAGCCACTGCGCTTGCAAGTGTGTGTGTGTGTGTGTGTGTGTGTGCAGGCGTGTGTGCGTGTGTGTGTGTGTTAGGGGGCGGGAGGGGGTGGGGATAGTAGATGGGTTGAGGGTTAAGAATAGCTGATCTGCATGCTGCTGAATGAAGTGTCGGTTTTCAGCGCTCTAAACTCCTCCTCTACGGACGGGGCTGCTGCTTTCCTTCCACTCGAACAACCCGAGTAGTTTTTCGGAGCGCACTCTCCGGCAGCAATGTGGAGGGAAGGGGCGAACAGTTGAGCAGTTTTTCTTTTCCCCACTCCCACTTCTTTTTGAGTTCTCCTTTTTCTCCCCCCCCCCCTCACCCCCTAGTTTTGAACTTTGCGTGTGTTTTTTTTTATATTTTATTTTTGGTCGTGGAGAGGGAACACAGCGCAACACTGTTCAATAAAGGGAAGGAAAGCAGCTCTGCGACGCGTGTTTTCTTTTTTTTTCCCCTGCTGTTTTTTTATTTTATTTTTATTTTTTACTTGAGCCATTGTTTCTCACGCATGGATATTAAGGAGATAAAGTCGGACGTGCTGCTTTCTCTTCGGTAGGGTTGTAGTCAATGCCAACTCTGTAAGGAGGACGGCATTATTCCTATTCCTCAGGAGCACAAGAGCTCAAAACATATATATATAAAAAAAACACGTACAGGGACCACAAGTTTGTCCGCAAGCTGCGAAAGAGGCGGAACTTTGCCAAGTTGCTGCGCATCCGGCCGTAGAAGCCAAACATTTATCGATATTTTTTTTCCAACTTTTTTTTTCCTCTCTTTTTAACTGTGGATTATCATCACAAGCCTGGTCATGGATCACGGAACCAAGTTCAGAGGATGAAATGGGAGTTGTGAAACATGAACTATTGTAGTTAGTTGACTCCACCAGTGGCACGTTTTGGACTGTACGCTGAGAAGAAAAACTGCTTTTTGTGAGTGTGTGTGTTTTTCTCCTTCCTTCCTTTTCGATCCTTTCCACTCCGGTGCCAAAATGCCACAGCTGAACGGAGGCGGCGGGGACGATCTGGGGGCCAACGATGAAATGATCTCGTTCAAAGACGAAGGGGAGCAGGAGGAGAAGATCTCCGAAAACGTCTCCGCGGAGAGGGACCTGGATGACGTGAAGTCCTCCTTAGTGAACGAGTCGGAAAACAACAGCAGCTCGTCAGACTCGGAGGTAAAACAAAAATAAAAAATCCCCCAAAACAACAACAACAACAAAAATTTCCAAAATTGAAAAGAAAGTGGCTTGCCAAAAGGAATGGGGGGAGTTTTAATCCATATGCATGCATGTCCTCCCTTTCTGCAGCAGGCAGAGAGGCGCCCCCAAACCAGACCCGACTCAGAAAGTTATGAGAAAACAAGAGATTACTTCGGTGAAGGTAAAAAAAAAAAACCCATTCAAGATTCCCTGTATTTATCTTTTTAAGTCATGAAAAAAGTGAGAAAATGTGTCGCTTTTGCCTCAGCAAACCCTTAAATTTTTCCTTCTCCTCTGCAGCACTAAGAAGACAGCAAGATGGTGGCTTTTTTAAGAGCCCTCACTATCCGGGCTACCAGTTTCTTATGTTTCCTGACCTCACCAACCCATACCTGTCCAATAGTTCGCTGTCTCCCAGTGCAAGAACGGTAAGTTTCCCGTCATGGGATATTGTGCTCTCTGTGCTCATGCATTCTCTCAATTCTGTCATTCTCTACAAAAAGAGAGAGAGAGAGAGAAAAAAAGAGGAAAAACAACTTTGGCCGTGCGTGAAAGTTCCTTGTGCACTGCCAGACCGCCATATTCCCTCCAAGTGGCCTCTCAAGGAGCAGTACTAACTACCTCTTTGTTCTTTTAGGGGGTATAAATTTCTCCCTGCCACCCACTCTTTGCAAAGCCTTGCATTTGAACTTCTTGTTATGTATGGAACTCAGATTGCTTTCTTTATTTTTTATTAAAAAAAAATAAAATAAAAAAAATTTATATATATATACCTATATAAAATAAAAAAGAAAACCCCATACACTTATTTTCCTAACGGCCTTGCCTTAATATTTAAGTCTTTATTTTTTCTTACATTTCAGATCAGAGATGGTCTCCTTTTGATTTGTATTGCAGAAATCCTTGACAACTCAGAAAAGCCCTACATACAGAAGTAGAACAGTTGTTCTCGTACTTGTGTCCTGCAGTGGCAGCAGCATAAAACCTCGCAGCCCGCTGCAGCTGCAGCGCCCCGTGCAAGACGTTTTCCAGAGACTTTCGGTGTCCAGATAAGGCCGACAGTCTCAAGCAAAGTGTTGTTGACGCAGGGTTTGCTGAGCTGCATTTACTTGTTGCATGATGGCGTCGCGCTGTTTGTTTGCAGAGGTTTAAAACCGATTATTGCATTAGTTTGTCTGCAGCATTTGTTTTTGATGTGTGTGTGTGTTTTTTTATGTGAATGGACATGCAGCAAGTTTGGTAGGAATGCTGCCTCCAAACATTTGGCGTTCATTAGACAAATTCTAACTTGGAGCTGTGCAAACTTCCTTGGGATAATCCCCGTGTTCCTCTGAGCTTGTCCGACCCCCCCCCCAAACCCCCTCGTTCCTCCACCAACCTTGTCACATTCCCTCCCCCCCCCAAAAAAACGAGTACTTTCCTTAAAGCCTGGCAGGCATCTGACTGAAGAGACACCCCGCCAGCCCCATCCCCACCTCTCTGTGTCCCTTTTCACTGTTTCAGGCCCACTCACATCGCCTCCCCGCACCTTCCATTCAATTAGAAAGGCGTTAGTTGACCATTGTTATTCTGAGCGGCCTTGATGGCTTCATTGGAGGTCTCCATTGGGGCTCATTAACTAAATGGCTGCCTCTGCTCGGACCATGTGATGCGTAGTTGTCTCTGTGTTGTTGGTTTTAGAGGAATACCAGCTAACAGGTAGGCGTAAGCTCAGATTAAGAGTTGAGCAATATTTTTTTTCTTCTCCTCTACTATGTTCTCACTTTTTTTTTTTTGTTGAGAAGTTTGGCTTTTTGGTCATTAAACTCTGGATCACATCTTGTAGGGCAGCTAAAATCCATCCATCCAAGTGGGCAGATATATATTTGTTTCAGACAGAACATCAATACACGTCATCTGAATTATAAAAGACTTCCAAATATTGCAGCCAGGCAGTTTTTTTTTTTTTTTTTTTTGCAGCTGCAGTATTACAGGCTTTAATATGGTGATGATGGCTGTGGTTTGATCCGTGGTCATCATAAATTATAGAGATAAGTGCTCAAATCTTACTCTTAATCTAAATCTGTTGTGTGTTATTTTCTGAAAGCTTTACTTCTCACCTTATTTCCATTTATTTTGGGGCTGCTTCCTTTTTGGTTGAGATGATTCATGATTTAAAACAGCTTGAGAGCTCCTGGTCAAATTAGAATAACTATAAGCCATCTTGTGCTGAGAGCTGATATTTATTGGAGACATATAACCAGGCTTCCCTAAAGCAGATTTTATAGAATGTAAAAAAAAAGAAAAGAATGAATGGTTGTCAAAGTACGAATTTACACGATTGATGTGAAATCTCCATGGCGAGCATCCTCTACTCGTGTTTGAAAAGACTATGAAATGGTGAAGGGTTGACACGTACCAGCATCTGTTTCTATTGATTTCTTGACTGAAGATTTGCTGTGGAACCTGACATATTATGACCTCTGATCAAGTCAACAACAGCTGCTCTTGGTGGATATCCTTTACAAGGTCCCTGCAGTGTGTTGAAGCGTCATAAAAAGTTTCATGTTGTGAATATGACATGTTTTTACTTATTTGCTGAGAAATGCAGAACATGTATTTATTTATGTTTGAGAAAATCGGGTGTTATTTACCGCTTTGACGAATCAACTAAGCCTAGTAGACCGCCGAACCCTCGAGTCTTGCATCCAAAAGTATCAATTTCAAGCCTTAGAAAGTCTCGCATATGCAATATATTCTGTAATATGTCTTATGATACAACAAAATGTTGCACTTTTAATCATTTATAGGTCCGTCTGTGACTTATTTTTATGGTATATAATTATTTAGATAGAAATACAGCAAGGCATTAATTTCTTACTTTTTTTTGTAAGTTGGCATCGGAAAATCTGGAATCTGGTGTTATTTGACAAATTTGCAAGGTCGAGGGAGTCATTCATCCTTTCGGAACCAGGTTTTCCAATAAACATGAGAAATTTTAGACCTTGAAATGTATCTTAATATGCTGGGTTTTCCAAAATACCTCCAAACGATCATTTAGGATCATAACATATTTGTAGTTATTCCTTGCGTCTTCTGCGGTCTTTCATATTGGATCAATATTGTTATTCACTGAGAAGAGAAACGAAGGGATTACTTTGTTGCATTCGCTGTAATTTTGGTGTCTTAAACAAGATTTTTTGGTCACATATTACTCTTTAATTAAGCGCTAAAGTTAACTTATCTGGGTTGTTCTTTTGAAAATCATTTAATTCATAAAAATGCAGAAACTTCTCAACAATAGTTGCATTCAACAAACTTCCAGAAATTCAGTATTTATAGGAGGCACACGGCCACATTTTCTTGTCATAAACTATATTTACAGCGTAGAAAAGTAATATATCATTTCCTGACCCCGCAGTTAGACAGTTGGTTATAAAAATGACTGAAATGACATAACTGTGAAATAGGGAAGGGGCAAAATGATTATCACGACAATATTTTGCTCTTTTTGTGGATTGTGTCTAAGGAAATGTTGTTTGATTACAGTGTTTGGGACTAAAACAGGGAGGAACAACTCTATCCCAAACTGATGGAGAAAGGTTACTACTCTATCCTTATCTCAGTCTAACTCTGTTTTTTTTTGTTGTTTTTTTTTTGTTTTTTTGTGTGTGTGTAAGCCTCTCACTTCCTCGTGTTTGCATTGGCCAAAGCAAAGTTTAAATTAAAACAGCCATCTTTGTAGCTTCAGGCAACGCAGTGAATAATTAGAGACTTTTCTAGACGTATAATCCTCCATATTTAAAAAAGAGAAAGAAAATGAGGTCAATGGGACAGAATGCGCTGACTGTGTCAATCATCGCTGTGGCAGAAAACAAGCAGGCAGACAATGGCTGGCATACTTAGCGGTCGTCTTGAGGTCTCCATATTGCCCTGCCCTCATGGCTTAGTGTGAATGTGATGCAGTGAGTGTGATTGATGAGAGGCTCATGTTGGAACCTTTTTAGACTCGCATTCTGGGCGCTGGGGGCTGTTCAGACCTGCGGATCTCCGTCGTCTTCGTCGCAGTCCGATCTGGCTGCTGGTATTTTACAAGTTGGCCTGCACCAGCACGTCCGTCCGGTGGCTCATTTAAACTTGCTGAGCACCGCGCTTAAATGTATCGCCGCATCGCCACACTTGTTTGTGAAAAATGCGGCGATTAGCTGGAGAGATGGGCGCAAACAATCCTGGCGCTTGGCAAACACGTTATGGTATTGCATGGCTTGGAAAACCCTGCTGGGACAGAGAGGTTTGTTTTATAGGCATCGGGTGGTATGCGGTTGTACTTGTGCTGCGGGAGACGCATTAAAAGTTGCGTCTGTCAACCAGACTGTATGATTCATAGCAGGGAGCAAAATCCCAAGTTATTTTTTTTTTAATTCAAGGTGGGGACTTATACTTTTTTTTTTTTTTTACAGCTTTGAGTTAATAATGCAGTAATTACACGACTCCATTTGTTTTCATACGTATCCTGCATGTAAGCGCTCGCATCTCGTCCTCTCTTACGGGCTTTCTGGTATCGTCACATGTATGCCATGCATGCAGCAAACACAACAAACTCGAGCTGTTGCTCAAGAGTCGTCACGCAGTAATTTCACTCAAGAATGCGCTACACGATAACGGATTTAAAGTCCCCAACTTGATGAAAAAATCTGGATGTGGCAACCCCATCACGAGTAATGAGAGAAAGGCCTACATGGGATCAGCACAGAGTTCCCCCGAGGGCCAAGCATAACTGATTTAAAGCCTGCTCAGAGCTGACATTCCGCTGTAATCCACCGAGAGCTGAGGAGGAGGTTTTATGTTTGCAGAGATGTTCCACCAGACTCCAGCCTGCTGTGCAGCTTTTTTTTCTTCTTCTTCTTCTCCTCCCCCTTTCTACAAACTCAGCTCGATAAATCCAGCTCATTGTTCCAGCAATAGACGGGCTAGTGCCAGATTTAATTGGTGAACTCGCACTCCCGTCGGACGCCGCCTCTCGCCACCTCTCGCCACCTCTCGCCACCTCCCGCGTCACTTTTCGCTAACTCCGCCGGCCACGCTGTCGTCATCATCGCCGCCACTCGAGAGCGAAATGCCTCTTGTGTGCGAGAGGTGGCAAGTGGGCAAGAGCGAGGCGCGCCGCCTTAAACATATCTTCATCAAATAACGCGGTGGGACGCTCAAACTCCCGAGCATGATTGTTGAATAGGAAACTGTTTGAGATTGGGGATATGAATAGGAAAGGCTTGTATAAGTCTGAACTTGTCAGTGGCTGCGATTGCATGCCTCTCTTGACTTTTTTTTTCTTCTTCTTTCCATTCTTTCTGCTGCTGTTGGTGCTTAAAACGAGCAGACAAAGAAAAGTCAACACAGACATTGTCCAGCCGAAGAAAAGGGCCTCTCCTTGCGTAAGCAAAGCCTGGTTGTGTGGAGGTGTCTTTTCATCAGGTGGCTCACTTGGCATTTCACTCACCTTGCTGTGCATGTGTGTGCGCATGTGTGTGTGTGTTCAAGAATGAGCAAACATGCAGCCATGCGTGCTGTATGTTTGTCTGTAAGTGCCAGAGTATGAGGGAGGAGGAAGGGTGTGCGTTCAGGTGAGGCTGTGTGGACATTTTGCAACAGAGGGGACAGTGTGTGCCGCTCACGTTCTGACAACCGTCTGTGTTGTATTCCTGAATCGCAAATATTTTTTCAACCAAGCGCTATGTCAACAGAGCTAGCGTTTCTGACTAGGTTTTTAGTTTTGAAAGGAGTTTTCCTTCAAAGGCAAACACATCCACAGCAATCCGGTGGCTCTGTTCAATTAGAAGCAGAAACGCGGAGAGCTCTCGGCCTGCAGTGATTAATTTCGATAATGATCTTTTATGCTCAGGCTTGGAAAGTAAAGAGAAACAGGTGATTACAGTCTAAATAGTTACATAGCTCCACCACTTTTTATATGCTCGTGGCCAATTGAGATCAGATGTAATTAGTGCGAACACAAACCAAAGCTGCTTTTAGCCTCTCCTGCAAGCCTTTCATTTTGGCTGTTACGCGAACATGCATCTCCCATTTGCATTTCCTTTTCATCACAGATGCCCATGCTCACTTCCTAACCTCGCTTACACAGATCTGTGTGAAATGGTGTCAGTCCTGGTCTGCATCCTTCCCTCTCTGGTCTCTGTGGAAGGCGTTAGCTGGCGTCAATTCCTCCCTGCTACGCCATAGCCTGCTAGCTCGCTACCTAACCCACCCACTCGCCCGCTTGGCATTAGAAATTCTGTTTATAGCGCTCTCTGGCTTCTCGAGCGCTGGGCCCATCAGGAGCATCTCTGCACCCTTTGAGGAAAGGATAACCAACATCTCCCCTCTCTAGCCGCAGACTCCCCATGTTCAGTGACATCAATGAATCCCTTTGATGTGCCAAGATGAATATATGTGTGCAAATGTTTTTTTTTTTTTCCCCTTCTTTTTTAAAAATCAATTTATGTGTTTTTTCGGATTTGCTATGTTTGGCCCGGGCTGCTGCTGACTTTGGTGCATTGCTTTCCCCCTCAAACACTCAGGCAAACTTATGTTTGAGTTCAAAGACTTGGCGGGTGAAGGTGAACACCTCCAACGCACCTGAATTCACTCCAGAGTCTGAAGTTTTACAGTCCCGAAACAGATTCGAGATATGTTATTGACCTCATTTCTGCGGCCTAACAACAACAACAACAACACAAAATACTCCTGTTGCAAAGTTAAAGATCTGAGTGTTGCAGTGAACTCAGAACTTGTAGCTGTTTATCGAGGAAACTGCTGGTCATGCCCACGCATGTTCTGACTGCTTCGCAACACTTACAACCTGCAGAGGATAACAATCACTGCAGGTTTGGTTGCACTTAAAGACACCAATGGATTAATTCATAGAAACTAAAGCTTGCTCTCTTATGCTCAACAGATGCCAATCTATAAAAAGAGACTTTCATGGGGAGATTCATCGCTATAAGAGGTGGGGGATGGATTCATGTATGGTGCATTTTGTGAATACCAGTATAGTCCTGTCTGTGGTGTGGTATTAACCCAGAGTCCTGGTGCAAATGGTGAGGTCGGAGCCCCTGGGATGGTTGGAATAGTCAGACTCAATCAGATGTGGAATCACGCTAAAAAAACCCCAGGGTTTCTATTTGTAGCTAAAACCCCTGAAAACACAAAACGTACAAATTGATGAACAATTTAAAAAAATCACAACATATTTTGAATTGGATATATTTAACACTCGTGTCATAGATTAGAATAAGTCCCACTGCAATGTAGGTAAACTAAAAATGTTAGTAAAAGGTTGAGTTTGTAGAGCTGTAAAATGTTATGAAGTAGAAACAAGAGATAATCAATCAATCAATCATTTATTTCTGTTACACTTTACACAACCACAGAGTTGGTGACCAAAGTGCTTCACAAAGTCAGTATAAAGAAAACATGACAGTAGTAAGGCCTTTTAAAAGGAATGAAAGAAAACAACATGGTTCAATTCTATGTTTTGCTCCATCAGTAAAGTTAAAATGAAAATTAAGAACTTTTGAAGCAGCATTCGTGTAAAAAGGTTCTCAGTAGATAACATCTTACTTGCTTTGGGTAACTCTCTGGTTGTCTCTTATTTTGTAAAAATAACCTTAAGTTTACAGCTAACTCCTAGCACACTGATAGATAACCTACTCCCGAAGGCTAAAGCTAAAATCTGACCTCATTTTCACAAATGTGTAATCAAAGCAAAAGTTTACTGTCTTAAAAAAACCTTCTGGTCTCAAATATATCTTACGAGTTTATGGAAATGCTACTCAATCATTGTCGAGTTTGTATTAGATGGCTTATTAGTTGCATAGAAAATGAAAGTTGTATCCACCGAGAATAGAATATGTCCAGCGTTTCAGGTTAGAAAAAAAATTCAGTTAAGTCAAACTTTGGAATTTTATCGTTTTAAAACACTATCTTCAGCTTTAAAGAACAACTAACATGTATTTATACAAAAGGAAGACACTTTCAGAAATACGTACTACAAGTAAGACGTTTATCTGAATAAAACTGTCTTAGAAATTTTGAAAAAAGTTTTCACGCAAAATGCCTCTTTACATTATTTATTTGTTCTATAAAGTGACTGTGCGCTTGATTCATACCAGTGAACCATAATGCACACCTCACCGAATTAAATGTTTTCTCCCATGAGTGTACCATAAGTTTTTAAGCTTCGTTCTATTAAAATGTTCGGGAAGAAAACTCACAGAAAAACTCTTTAACAGGGTTTCATCAGTCTGGTATTCCAACCAGCTGTTTTCAGTTTAAGCTCTGCAGGCAGCAGGAGAGGAAGAGGGAGAGAAAAAGGGAGAAAGGAGAAGGCAGGAGGAGAGATTGTTGATGAGATGTGGTGGTGGGAGCGTAAACTAGGGCAGATACGGGTGCTGCTATTCGTTCCCCCTGCTATCCCAAGGTGGGCCTGCTTCCAGACCTTGAGGCATTCACTTATCAGAGGGATTTCTGTCTCCCACAGAGCACAGTTTCTCCTCTGTAGACCACAATGCTTCGCCGTCACCCTTACAGTAAGAGCCCAATCAAGAGACGGCAGCAGGATATCAGATGGTGCCCATGTAGCATCAGCAGTCCTCTAAGATTTACATCAGGCTCCTCTTCAGGTCACGCATGGGGCAAGCGGTCTGCTAAAGGCCGTGTAGAACATTACGTGAGTCGTATTAGGGAGGCTGAAGTGGCCATACTAAATTGAGAAGTGGACGGATATCTGTCCAGGATGAGGTTAGCTGACAGCGAGCAGGGCAGCTGTTCTTCTTCTTGAAGTTATAAATCAGCTTTGTTACTTTTCTCTCAATTTGTTCTTGTAATGGAACAACGTTTTAGAGGCCTCTGTCCCCCTTACAGGCCTGTCACAACAATTAGACCTCCACATGCAAAATGGATTTTAAAAAAAAAATAAAAAATTCTTGAATGCTTAAATTGTGCTGGGCTTTGGTTAAGCAGGTTGTATATATTTTACATGTTTTTAGTTGCTGGATTTGTTTTTCTTTTCTTTTCTTTTTTTTTTTTTTTGTTTCAGCTCCACAACTACTAGAACTTCAAGTAGCGGATGAGACTCACTCACCATCTGCAATATCTATTCTCTGAGTCTAAAAACACATGCAGCGCATGTAACAGATCTTATTTCTGACTGCATAAATCTTGAAAGCAGCCAAGGGAAATTTTCCATCTTTAATACATTCATATAAGTAGGACACATGTTACTCTGTGCTTGCTTTGATGTTGAAGTTGGTGTTGAATATAACAGAAAAGTACGAGTTGAAGAAAGATGAGCTTAAAAGATTTATCAACTATACTACATAACTGATTCGTTATAAATAACTCAGGTGCTTTGAATGTGTCGTCTTGGCTCGTCAACGGAATTGATATTTTGTCATGAACTTAATCAGTTGCGATTTAGCAATACACTTAGCTCACAGTACCATGTGAAGACAACAAATGATTTAATCAATATTTTCTGTCTTCTTAATTCTAGGGTTGCCCTAAGGCCAAAAAAGATGTGAAAATGCGAGGCTTTTAACGTTTAAAAGGATGGAATGGATATTTAGTAAACCTTAAGCTGTGTTTTAAACAATATGTCAGCTGAAGAATAATCTTATTCAGGTTTATATATTATTTTAGATTATTAATTAGAGATTAAGCTGCACAAAGGATTGAATTACAGTAATCGCCACAATATCAATGCATTTTTGCAACAAAAAAAAAACCAACAAAAAAAAAACATAACTATTTGGATACAAATGTATTTGGTTCTTATATTTTAGGTTTTCTTGATACATTGCTCTACAGAGCTAGAATGGATTTTCTTACTTGCGTCCTCTCTACCCTTGTTGCTCATACATTATGTGATGCGAATGATCCTGAAAAGTGTTAGGATCATTGTGCTAATTAAAATAAAAGAGTGAAAAATAAAGAAAATATTTTTGGCAGTTTAAATTAATTTTGTAACATTCAACAATATCGCCATCGCAATACTGTGGAGTCGTACCAGAGATCAAATGTTTACCGGATTGCATATAGCTTAGCGCCAATAACTCTAAAGGCTATGTCATCAGTGGCTAATGATTAGCCAGTCATTGTAGCCTTGCGACCTTTTTGTGCCTTGTATTATATTGGAATCCTTCTGCAAGCTGGAAATGAGCAGAAGAAGTCCAGACTAAGATAAACTAACATTAGAAATCTGCTTAAAAGAATCCATCGGTTTTCATTACTGATAGATTTTTATCGCCATTAGCCTCAAACAGTTCGCCAGTAATGGTACCTTTACAGAGCAATAAGCCTTTTAAATGTTATCAATTGCAATTCAGTCTCATTACATTAAAGTGAAGTAACCTTCGTGGAGGAGATGGCAGAAGGAGCGTCATTAGCAGCTGACAGCTAGCTAGTCGACTAATTGTCTGTCCCCTGCTCAACAAGTCATTCAAATAATATTACAAAGTAACAAAACTTTCTCAAAACTTGTTTGAGATAGGTTTTAACCAAACACAAAAGGAATTATTCACTGAAATATTTGCATGTGTAAAGAAAAACTGGTGTTTTTACTTCTGTCAGATTATTGGAAAGCTCAACAAACTGCATGAAAGTACTTGATTAATGTGTTATTGGAACAAAAATGCCCAGAGATCTTAGTTCTGATGCAATTAATGAACTTGAGGGGGAAAAAAATACAGAGTTATCAGTATCTTACCTGCTGATCCCCAGTTACAGGAGATCAAGGGAAAGTTGGTTGATTTAGATCTTTGGTCTATTGATTGGTGCATCACCACTCACGTTAGTCTGCACTTACTTAATCAGACAGAGTGACTTACTGACAGAATCTTAGCAGCACTTTGCAATACATAGGTGTTGTGATGTTTTAATATCGCAAGATCTGGTGCGACAGAATCTTAGCAGCACTTTGCAATACATAGGTGTTGTGATGTTTTAATATCGCAAGATCTGGTGCTTGCAATATGTGCTGGAAATGTGCGCTGCTTTTTTAAAACACACATGCCGTTTTCCCATGAAATCCGGCCTAATAATGGTGAAAGAATTCACCTTCTGGTGCCCCTTCCTCTGTCCCGTCAGCCTCATAAACCAATTGTATGAGTAAAGAAGTCACAATGTTCTGCAGACCATCAAATTCGATTAAAGCCGAGCAAAGGCGTGAGTCATCTAAAATGTGTAGGCTCCTTATTTCGGAACCATCTTGTGGATCCTGTTAGAAAAGCCGAAGCAGCAGAAGCCCGAGGTTTTTCTTTCAGATATTGCGTTTTTCCTGACCTTATTTGCTCAATTTGAAATTATGAGGTAATGTTCTTAATTAGTTGTGAGTAATGGCTGTGATTGAGGGCCTTGTGCTTGGCAGACATAAGACAGTCTTCAGTGATAGTGGGATTCCCCTGGTGCCTGTCCCCCAGATAATCAGCATGATTAGGTTTCTTTGTTCTGAGATGTTGTCATGTGATGCTCTCAGGTTGAGCTCTTCAGGACACAGTCTTGAGGTGAATTTTGTGTCAGATATTCAAAGTCTTGCACCTTTACAGGTACAATCTTGCCTGTAAAGGTATGGAAATCTGCTGATTTACTTTCTTTAACTGTAGAAAAGCTACATTAAGGGGGAAAAAAGGTCTAATTAAGGGTATACGGCATGGAGAAGGCCGAGGAGTCCTTTTTGTTTGGTTTGTGCCTGGGCTGGAGGGGCTGGCTATTGGAAATCCCTGAAGCAGGCTTTAGGGGCAGGTCTGATTCTCGTGTGAAATGGGCAGGCTCTATAGCTCTCGGCTGACTTGACTGGGGCTGTATGGGTGTGTTGGCAGGGGGAGCGCCGGTCATGAATAGGGTCTTTGACTACCTCAGACTTGCCCTGAAAGGCAGGACAAAGACCCTAGGGCAACGGCTTAGAGCCTCACAGCTGAGCTACAGAATGCTTGGCCCAGTCTTCCTCCCTCCTTGCCCGACTTAAATACTACAGTGGCTTTCAGCATTCTGGTGACGGAGGCTCGCATTCACCGACAATCGACCACCGTTTCTCTGTTATTGTTTACAGTGAACTAATCCCGCTCCTTTACGTAACCCCATTGTACAAAACCCATCAGTGGGGCTGGTCAATATGCATCAGCGAGTCTCTTAAACCACTGTGGAGACAGGCTCATGTTGTTCATATTAAGCAGAAGGTATTTTGCTGTAGATGAGCTCTTGGCACTTCTCTCAGAGTTGTTAATAATGGAGAACCTTTGTCCAGCTGAGATGTTGGCAAGTGAAGGAGATGAAGCTCGGCGCACACCTCTCAACCGCTTGATTATTTTTGACGGGTCGGTCAGCTTTCGAAATTTGTACGACGCGGAAAATAAATAGCCATAAATCTTTTCTGCGCAGTTAATGGGGTTACTTGAGCCCTGTCCAGACACTCTCTCCCCACAGAGTTTCTAGTTTCAGATGTCACTCAGAGCTTTGTTTTACCCCCTCCCTCCCTTTTCCCGGGTGAAGGGTCGGAGGCCAAGGTTCAGGGCCAGTTGGCTGAGTGGCCACAAAGGCAAAGGCTTCCCCTCTGCACATCCGATCCCTCCGTCCACACCGGCCAGCAGCCACAATGAGGGGATCAGCTTGCAACATTTGTCTTTTCTTATTATAACCAAAAACTTTCCTGGATTTATGTCAAGAGTGTAATTGTAAGGGGAAAGTTCAGATTTTCACAGTAAAACCATAAAACCGGTTTGGAAGTTTAATTGTTTTCTTCCTCGCTCTCCTGCTGAGACTCTACGTGTTTTCATTTGTATTGTCTGCATAATTTGAGACCTCAAATCACGAACATTTTTGTTCACTCAAATGTCATGTCCTCTGCTAAAATCAATCAAACAAAAAAAATGGCAGAACACCTAAAACCTTTAACCCCACCCCTACCCACACCCTCCTCCACCCCCACCCCCACCCACACCCCCCAAAAAAATCCCAACTTCTCTCCCCGCCCCACAGCCACCACCCAAACATGTCCTCCAGCCAGGTTTATTATGCCGTTTCACGCAGACCAAAATTGCAGCTGCATGGAGAACAATCTGGAGCACATTAGCTCAGGCGCTGTGATTTATAAATTGTTTCTCAGGCCATAAATCCCTGCTGTAATTGTGCACAAGCACCCCTCTCTCTCTCCCTCTCTCTCTCCAGTCACTTACCCCCCCAACCCCCCTCCACCACCATGCTCTGTCTCTCCTTCTCTCTGAGCAGCTTACAGTCCTTGGGTTAACATTTAATTGTTTGCAGAAGTGTGTGCAGTTTGGAGTGAGCAGAAGTTTGTTGCTTTGTGGGGGTACAACCTGAGATTGCAGCAGCAGTTTCTTCTTCTTATTATTTTTTTCATGCTAAGTTAAATGCTAACTTTTGAACGGTGTCCTAAAACTATTTTTCTGCCACATGGTGTGAGTATAGTTTTGCAAAATAGGATGGGAGCGTAATGTCTTCAGCTCCGTGTTCCTGTGGTTCATGCTCGGCATTCCTGAATACTGTGTAATTGAGAGGGGCCTCTCCTCAGCTCCGTCCCTGGGAATCTGATATTTACAGCAGCCCCTGATTGTAATCACCTCACCGTTCTCATTAGATTGTATTGAGAATGAAAGATAGCAGCAGCTGTATGCATTCTTATGTTCACCCTTGAGGTCCCAGCGGCCTGGTGAATGTCATAGAGACTTTTTCTTTTTCGTTCTTTCTTAGGTAATTCCAAATAAATCAAAACGAGGTCTTTAAAACACATTTCATATATCAGATTGTGCAGAACGGTGTGATTTCGATCAAGTTTCCGCATCTTGCTTTTGTTTCTAAACGACTGTTTTGCTTTCTGAAGCTCTCAAAAGCTCTGAGCTAACCTCATCCCAACTTGGCCTCCCAGCCTCAAGACCTTTGTTTTGACGGAAAGATTTATTCCTTACAGAATTTCAGACACTTAAAGGGAAGGCCTGCATGTGAACATGCAATGAATTCATAGCCGAGTGCATCACCAGGTCGTGATTTAGAAGTGAGTATCTGAGAGTTGTGCGTGTGCATGTGTGCAGCTTAAGGAAAACGAAGCCTGTAGACTGTGAGGAAATGACTTTTATGAAGGTTTCAGGTAAAAAAGAAAAAAAAAAAGAAAGAAAGAAAAGAAAAATGTGCTGGCAACCTTCCAGACCTCCCTGCAGTGGGCTGACAATACGCATAACTAATCCTGGGGAATGTCATGGTGATTTTGTGCTGTGTCACACATTGTGAAAGGCTTAAAGTGCTTTAAAAATATGTTCTAATCACATGAAAACTGGGAATTTGTTTTATTCCTAAACTTCTAAATAAACAATTTTGTGTCTAGTGTTGTCATCAGGCAATTCAGTAATGGCTCACCTTTTGCTAAGTTTTATTTTGCCGTTATGTCGAGAACGCTTGACAGTCTCTGGACCTGCTTGTGTATTAAGCATGTTGGTTCTGCAGATGCACCAATCAGAAATGCATCGTTTTGATCTGTCAGACAGTTCCAGAACTGGAGACAGTTCCGCATGTTTATTTCTAACCTTTTTCCTGTTAGCGATCACAAATCATTCACAGGACGAGGCGACGTCCCACTGGGCGTGAGGGGGATCAGTTGTAAAACAAGATTTTACAATTACTTTCGAAGACAAATTACACGGTAATTTCAGGGTTCACATCTTCCATTATGTCTAGTATGACTAGCAACAATGTGCTCCATGTTCATTTTCAAGCAAATATAAATATTTACCTGATTCTGGGATTGCCAAAGAATCAGGTACGTTTGTTGGACCTTCCTATTATTTGCTCAAAGTATTGCTCTCTCTCACTCTTTCTCAGCCTAAATGAATTATAGACATATTTGGATTTCTCTAGACAATCTGTATCGCTTGAGATAATAACACCTTCTAGAGCACCGTTTGGATCATTTTTTCCCTCCCTTCATTTATACTAATAATAGTTAATCAATCATTAGTCTATTTTTTTTCTTTGCATGACCTGCGAAAGCTTTCTTTTGGAGCATTCACTGATTGAAGAAATATCAAATCTGTGAGTTTCCAGCTTTATAAAGTTTTCCATGCATCTTCAATCATAACCTAAAACCTAAAGACCGGAATTATTTTAAATATAGAAGTAAATGTGCGTATAAAGTAATATTTATTATGTTTCTTAACTCTTGGTCACTTTTAAGAGCCAATCAAAGTGAAAAAAAGAAAAAAAAGAAGTCCAATACCAGCTATTTCTCGCTTCCTGTCAACTATTTCTACTGGTCTGTCTAGGTGCCTGTGTGACAGGGCCGACCAATGAACCTACCATACCTGTGGCAGTTCTGTGTGTGTGTTTGCATAGAGCAGAGGTGGAGGAGATGGAGGGTGGAGGGAATGAGGTTAGCAATGGGGTGATAGCAATGTCAGGTAGTAAAAACTGAGATGAGGCAGGGCCCAGGAGTCTGAGGGGCCTGGAGATTTGTGCCTTTGCACTCAGAGAGCAAACACAGGAGGCATCTGCAGCCAGCTGTG
Organism: Gambusia affinis; assembly: GCF_019740435.1. Lineage (NCBI taxonomy): Eukaryota > Metazoa > Chordata > Actinopteri > Cyprinodontiformes > Poeciliidae > Gambusia > Gambusia affinis. Next base: position 13,817,068 of record NC_057870.1, read on the forward strand.
TGTGTGTGTGTGTGTCTGCGTGTGTGTTGGGGGGTGCTGCTGCTGTTGCTGCTGCTTGGGACGGGGGGGTTGAGGGCAGCGGAGCTGGGTGGTGTTGCAGAGAGAGAGACAGAGGGGAGGGCAGGGGTGGAGGAGGTGGTGGTGGGGGAGATTGGACTTGCAGAGTGAACACAATCAGCCCTCTGTTTTCATAAGACTTGTGGTATGTGAGAGCAGAAACAAATGTGTTTAATTTAGGCTCCTTTTTTTTCTTTCTTTTTTTTTTTTTACTTGCCTTGTCTGCTACACCCACTTATGCCCACCTCAGTTTTTCACAACTGACCGTTCTCCTCCAAGTTGCTTCATTACCTCTCCTGCCTTTTAGGAGTTTTATATATATATATATATATGTTTTTTCTAGGAGCCAAAAAGAGGAAAAGAAACAATCGCCTTCTGTGCCCAGTCAGAAAAAAAAGACAGCAGCCCTACTTAAGTCCACTCTTTGAGGGTGGAGGTAAATATTTGTCTGGTACTTTTAGAAAAATAAACGACAAGAGCTGTTTTTATGTTTCCGCTGCACATTTGGGGTGACCGAGCCCTCCGTTCGGCGTTCCCGACTCATTACCCCCACTTCACACACCTTGGCAGGAAGGCGCTGTCTCTTATGCTGGCAACTCGCGCCGTCTTTGGACAGTTTTGTGTTTGGCCATAAATGAAAAGTCCAGGTCTCACCCGTGTGTCACTGGCGCAGTCCTAGACGCACGCATTTGATTTCTAAGTTGAGCTTTACTGTAAACATCCCGCCGAGTGCTGGTAACCACCTCCAGCTCTGGAGTCAATTATACAGACATTTACAGCTGGGAGTTTCAATGAAACGAGGCTACTCCCTTAACAATAAAAGGAGAAGTTGTGTTCCTGCGCGACGGGCTAAACAATACCACAGGACATGGGATAGGGGACAATGTCTCTGACATTCAGAGGTGTAGCTCGTCCTGACACCAGATCGCAGTGACATTATTGGCAGCGGGGGTGGGAGGGAGCCAGGTATGGAAAACCACATTACTGACTTTAACTAATTGACTGGAATAGCTTCTTGCTTTCCTCTCTGTCTTTATGAGATAGCCCTACTCTTACCAGATGCATAATTATTTTCTCCTGCGTCTAATTACGCAGGGAGTTTTTTTTTTATGTGACCTGCTGTTGTGCTCTGCTTTACAAAATTACTCACTTATTCCTGACTGTAGCCTCGGCCTCCTTTAACCGTTTGATTGAAATTACCTGAGAGTCAAGGAGACAGAGCGGGTATAAACTGTGGGCCAGATGCAGAGAAGCTATAACTTTTTTTTTTTTTTTTTTGAGGAGAAAGAAAATAAACTGAAACAAAAAAAAAGAAAAAAAAATTGCTTGAGTTGCAGAAATGTCAACGGCTGCTGAAGCCGCAGCTCGCTCACCAGGTTAGAATGTTAAAGAAGTTCTACGAGGGGAGTTTATCACGGCCTTGTGTTCTGGTGATGCGGTTTTATTACTGAAACAGCACTAAATTTAGGGCAAGGACTTTTCAAATAAACCTGGGCTGCTGCGTAGTTTTGCCTTGCGCTGAATACACACGAGGCGCTCATATGACAGAGTTACGTTTTCACATTGTCCAGTATATATAGTGATTTTCAAACTCCGATCTCGATCTGGACCGCACTGCAATTAGGCCTCGCTCAGCCAAATTTCAGTAAGCTGCCGAAACAACAGTCACTAAGTTATTTAGCCTTTAGAGAAAAGCGCTTTGTATTTTCTGTACGCACAAGTTTAATTGGAGCCACAATTAAAACATGTTCTGAGCTGAATCACCAACAAGGCATATCAAAACAGAGAGGGAGGGTGATAGCAATGCCCTGCTGTTTTGATCAGCCTCCCTAGCAGCATTGTAAGACCTTGTAATTTCAGAATGATGCTTTTTGAAATGCATTGTGAACGACAAATTCCCATCAAGACAGTTTTGATTTTACAAAAAGACGTTTTAAGTAGTGTAAAGTATGTGGTCATTTTTGAATGCTTAAAGTTAGCTGACAGTTTGATTTTTAAATTATTCCCAATTGATAGCAGGATTATTTTACTGCTGAAAATTTAGATATTATGATTCTAGGTCAGTGAACATGGTTACTCCATAAAAGGGCATTTTGGTAACCTTTGAAGTATTCTTATCATTTCATTTTATTTTACAAGTAGTCTTTTATGGCTTCAATCTATCAATTAATAGTGTCTGAAAAAAAGTCAAATAACCTAATTTTAAGGGGAATAAAACAGAAATATGTGAATTTGGGAAAACAAATGAAACGGATTCCAGTCAGACCTGAGGTTCAGGCGACCGATTGAAGGCAGACAATAAGTGCAGCTTTTCCATACTGAAGTGATGTGTGTTATAACTATTTCTAGGCCTAAGTTTTACTTCCGCTGTTTTGATTTTTTGTGGAGAAAGAAAGAGTAATGAAGTAGAGCAGGTCCAAATCTTATAGATTTGTAGGTTTCACCACTCTTTAGCGCCTAACCAAGCAGTTGCAGACATAAAGTAAATTTATTAAACGAGCTTTGCTCATTTCTGGTTGTCCTGGGTTATTTTTGAAATCAATTTCGGACCTTCAACGTGACATTTTAGAATCCCTGCCCTGCATTATTGCATCTTTCTAGATAATCTCCTGTCCTGAAATGCAGACGTGTTGAGGCATCCTGGAAAACTAGCAGGAAGCCTCGCTGCCGTCTTGTTCGGACCTCCCCTGCGCTGCCGCCCCTCTCCGCCGCCCTCTCTCCCTCTTTGCGCTAATAGTTCTTTTGTGTACAAGAGCATGTTAAGAGGCCAATGAGCCTGGCCTTAATAGGGCCACGTCGCCATAGAAACCACAGCACTCTGGATGTCTGACCTTTGACCCAGTTTTTTCTGCAGCCCGTGAATAAGAGCGCGGGGACAAACCAAACGGGTCACAATGGAGGCCCTGACAGAACGAGGGAGCGCTCCTGTCATAGTCACTTAACTTCATTTCTCTACGGGCTAATGGACACTTCAGACGTGCTTCGCCATAAGCGGCGTGCTAAATTTCCACCGCGGCATCACGGGTTAATACGATGTAAGACGGAGAGAAGAGGCTTTAAATGAAATTTGAGTGATAAGCAGACACAGAGGGCGGCGGTTAATCGTGTGTTTTTCATGAGTGATTGATTAGACCACAGATAAACGCAGTCAGATGAAAGTCATCTGCGCTGATTTCGTTAAACGGAAGAAAATCCATGTCGTATTTTCGGATGTAGACAACAATGCGTCCACTCTTCCTCTAAAGTGCAACTTTGGTTTAAACTTTTGCTTTAATCAATAACTTCCCCCCTCTGGCTGGTAGATGTACCTTATCTGAGAAGTTGTACGGTCCTGATCTGACCAGCTGAGCTGCTTGTCATCTCCCCATCGATTACACACTAATTAGCACAAAGACTGCCGAAGTTTGCTTAAGAATTGTTAGTGTAATTGCTTCTAACGTTGACAAACAATGGGTCTCAGTGCGAGCCCTGAGACGAGGCGGGGCCTCTACTTATCACATTGTGTTTGTGCTGTAATCTTTTAATTGTGTTTCCGCGCATACATCAGGTCGAGGTGTCAATGGCCCCGGCGAGAGCAGGTGATCTCAGCAGAGCAAACCTGGGAGGAGCCGGCGGCGCAGGGGGCCCGACAGGGTTATTGTCTGAAGTTGCAGGGGACGGTAATTAACACCTCAGCCAAACAGCAAGCTGTGTGGCCTCATTTGTTTTCTGTTGGGGGGTAAAAGAAAACAATGGGGAGGGGCTCTTCACACAGTAGGTGAGTGACATTATCTGCTGGAGCGATCCCTGCAGGCATTCCTGCAGCTCTGCTGTTTACCATGAGCTGGGCAAAGGCATTTCACAAGTGTAATGTTGGCTCTGGGCAGACGCTTTGTTTTTTTTTTTATTTACTCCCTTTATTTGCTTTTTTGCTCCTAATTGATTGACTTAATCCATTTTGGTCAATGCAGACGAACTGGGATAATAATTGCAGGGTTCCTTTGCACTCTGGAGAAGTGACAAAAAGTGTTTTGCAGATCCGTCCGTCCGTCTGTCCATCCATTTATACTTTACAAACAGGGTAGAAGGACTAAGAATCTCAGTTTGGAAATCTGAGTTTTTACCTCTCAAAAAGTGTTCACTCTATCTGCTTTTTACTAAACTCCCATCATATTTATGTGCTTAAAAACTTTTCTTGACACCAAACTTTTCATCACATTCTCAGCGCGGCCCCTTAAGTCGACAGATAGTTTCTAGCAAAGTTTGGGATCCTCTTTCTGTCTCCTTGGCAGAGCGTCTGACTTAGTTTGACAGCAAATGTCCAGGACATCTGTCTCCTCTCCGTGCTCTGATGTCGGCCCGCAGTATGGCACCGCAAACACTTCAGAGATGACAAAGACACTTGGCCGTGTTTTTTCCCTCCCGCTCTGCGAGAGCAATGTAACAATTAGAACCCAGCTCTGGCAGGCCACATGCCCCAGAGCATATGTTGCATTCTCTCTGTTCAAAAAACCAAAAAGGGCTCCAGTGTGGCTCGTTGGAAAAATTTCGATGGCATCCCTGCCACCTTTGTCGCATCTGGGCCTCTTATAAAACTAGCACATTCTACTGATGTCTATTCTGGGCGTTGGAGGCAGCAGGGAAAGCTGGAAGACAATTAGAGAGCGACCAAAATGGACCAGCTAAAACTTCTCTTCAGACACTGCTTTCTTTCAGTTCTCCATCCGAGCGCATTTACAAGAGTTTCCAGGTCCCATGCTGCAACAAGCATAGCTATGGGCCCTCACCATATGTCTGTATTTACTTCTAATAAAACAAGGCCATGTGTAAAGCATTAACTGAATGCCCCGCAGTTGGGCTGATATTACTTTATCTAAGTTTCAATCTTTCGCAAACATCTAATATCACTTAAGCCTTGGCATAGCCATTTGAAAAATCCAGCTTTTATTGTTCTAACTTTTTTTCTGACACTTTTTTACCACTAAAATGCTGAGAAAGTTTTTTTTTTTTTTTTTTTTGCGTGGTATAGCCCACAATTCCTCGCCTTTTGTTTCCTGAAACAACTCAAGCACCCTCCCCGTCCCTCTCTGCCTCTCATGTCCCAGCGAGTGGAGTCCGGACAGCAGCTAATGTGACAGTGTGCGGCTGGCTGCTACCTTGCAGGATGTTTCAGGGAACTGTGTGTGTGAACAGTCGCTGCACGGGGGCACACTGGCAATTAGAAGCAAAAGTAGGTGCTCAGGAAAGAAAAAAAAGCGCCCAGGGGCATGTTCCTCAGCCTTGGCAGAAGCTGTCAAAAAAAGGGATGGGATCGGGTGGGAGAGCCGGGGTGGGCACGGGCGGTCCAAACCCGAAACGCTCGCAGTGGCGCTTGTTTCGTTCGTGGAAGGGCTTGTGATTGACATAGATTAGACAGTGAAAACGGCATTGTTTTGAATTTCTCTCTCCAGAGAGTTGCATTCATTAGGCGCCATGCACAGAGCAGAGCAAAGTTTCAATGGGGAGCTAGCAGCCTTTAAAAGCGACTGCCTCCTGACAGTTGTATGGACTCGGGCCCATTAGTTGGAGCCCACGATTCAGCCTTGAGCAGTATAGTGAAAATGAAGAGGGCTGATGTCAACTCCAAGAATTCCCCTCCTTTTTCGAAGGGGAAAAAGGGAGCCCCTTCCCCCCTGCTTTGGTGCTCTGTTGGACCCCAGCTGTCAGGAAACAATACCCTCTCCCTGCTCCGACAAACTCATTCCTGAAAATGTTTTTTTTCTCTCTCTCTTCCCTCCCTTCTCCTCTCCGTTTCCCCCCCGCTTACTATAATGTCTTTTCCATTTTTAACCCGCAGTCACCCAACCTTCCTTCCTCTTTACAAACCCGGAGTGACGAATGGAGTTCTGAAAATCAAAACCTGAATGCACGACTCCTCCGGTTTGCTTGTTTGTCGTCATTTATCCTTCACGCCTGTGAAAAGAAGACAAAGCTTCGCATAGTTTCTTAAGCGAGATTTGCCTTTCAATTTTTTTTTTCTTTCAAGAGTCGAATGTTGTTTATTTTCTGTTATCGTTTATCAGATGTTCGCAAAGGGTGGGGGACGAACTGTCTATGCAGAGGAATTCACATGTAGAATCCTGCATAAACCGCAATGACACGACTCCATAATCAGGTTTCCTACATGCTTGAAAAGCCAAAAAATATTTATCAGATCTTGACAGGTATAGAAACCAAAAAAAATATGATTTTAAAATGTTTTTTTTTTTTTTCTCTGGAGACGCCATCTAATTGTCCACCTGGTAAATATCTGCATTTGTAAAGTTGCTCCAATAAGACAGCAATTCATAACTATTTGATATAAAAGATGTTCATCCATCTTTTATTGAAAAAGATGGATCCTGTTTTCATCAATTAATCCATAGCTCTGTTTCTTTCCTTCCTTCTCTACTTCCCTCATTGTTTCCTTTTTTTCTTCCTTCCTTCCTTCTTACCCAGTATTACACTAATATGTCATGTCAAATATTGTTTTTTAATTAATTTGATATTGTACCAGAGAGAGAATCCACATGCCTGACAATCTGCTCTATCCGGTGTGTGAACTGATTCACAAACCAGATGTTTGCTGTGCTTATGGAGTTATGGATTCAGGCTATCGTCACTGCTAAAGGACACAACAGATGAAAGCAAACAAAGCTCAACTTGTTCCACAAAGCAATAAATAAAAAAAAAACCCAACAAAAAAATATTTTTTTTCTCGTTAAGAGTTTTATCTTGATCGCGCAGCGACGACGGACCTTAAGGGCCAACTGTCCTGATTGGACCGGCAGTTGTAAAACTTTTTGTGACAAGTGATAAAATGAGGGAGAAGCAGCGGACAGACAGCTCTTTATGATGGCTTTCACACATGTGTGAATTATGGCGATAATGGGGGAAGGAGGTGGGGCTGCGTTCGGGTCAAAGGGCCAAATGGATCGGACAGTCGGGGAGCGAACAACTCAGCGTCTCGTAGATCTGTAGACGGGGCTTCCTTCCAGCTGTCTCTTCCCACCCCGGCAGCAGTGGTTGCCCACAGCTGGCCTCTTGTTTTTCCTTGACAAACTGCAATTTCACAGTCGCTCACCAGTCCGCTGCGTTCACATCAGTCTTCCTGCTCTCCCCCGTGCCAGAAACTCCCTGTCTTGACTCCAGCAGCCATGTTGGTCTTGTACAGGTGTTTGCCGGAGGCCTCTGGGGGTTTGACACCATTCTTGTCATTTCTCATGGAGGAGGTGAGGCACATATTCGTACATGAGCGATTTTTAGAGACATTTTGACTCTCAGAATCAAATAGCCTTCCATAACTATTCTCACCTCTTGATGTAGTTTGTGTTTTTTGTTTTGGTTTTAGGTGACAGATCCGGACACAATAGCGCGTTATTGGGAAGTTGAAGGAAAACAATGCATATTTTTCTAATTTTTTAGAAAGTAAAATAACCAAAGTGTGGCATACATTTACATTTAGCCCTCCCTCTTCCCTTTGCTCTGATACCCCTAAATAAAATACAATGCAATCTTTTGGTTAAATCCTTCTGTGAAGACCTTAAAGGTTTGTTGGAGGACATTAGTGAACAACCAGCATCATGAAGTCCAAGAACTCAGCAGACAGGACAGGAATAGAGAACGTTAGAGCAAGAGTTAGGTGATAAAACAATATCCCAGGTGTTGAACATCTCAGGGGCCGCTGATCTGTGGTGGTCCACCTAAACTAACAAGACAGACAAAGAGAGCATTAATCAGGGAGCAGCCATAAGGCCCTTGGTGATCCTGGAGGATTTGCGGAGATCCTCAGCTCAGATGGGACAATCTGTTGACAGGACAACCATTAGTTGTCCCCTCCTTAAATACGTCCTTAATGGAAGATTGGCAGGAAGAAAGCTGCTGTTGAAAGAAAGATAGAAGAAGTCTAGTTCTCCACAAGTCATATGTAGCTTTTTGGTATACATGCAAGATGCTATCTGTTGAGGAAAACTAACATTGCCATCAAGCATGGCAGAATAATGTCTTGATGATTATTTTCTTCAGTAGAGACAAGGAATCTTGGACAATCTGAATGAATGCTGAAAATACTACAAAGTCAACTTTTTTTTGTGAGATTTCAGAAACCGTTGTCTTTCCACTTCCCTGTTATCCACTACTTTGTGTTTTTTATCTCTTAAAATTCCAAATAAATACAATGTTTGTGAATAAGTATCCACTTGAAGTCTCTGCTTCCTGCCTTTATTTGAATCTGTTTAGCCAGGTTTTTTATTAGTTTTAAAAAAATAGATTTTATAGTTGTGGATGTAATCCAATTAATGCGTTTATGACTTTTCTATTAAATTTGACCTCCTTTCTCTTCCTGACAGTACCTGCAGATGAAATGGCCTCTCTTGGACGTTCCCGGCTCTGCAGGAATCAAAGATACTCGTTCTCCGACACCAGGGCATTTAGTAAGTACAGACTTTAACAAGTACCACTAATCCAAACAGGAAACCGAAAAAAAAAGAACATAAAAAAAAACATTTTGACTTCAACGTGCACCTCAGGCACAAATACATTCTCCAAGGGTTTGATTCTGAAATGAGTTGTAATTTGGTGTCATGGAGGATAAAAATGAAAATAAAAAAATGCAGCATCAGCATGGTGGAACTTCATACACTAGCTAACTTCTCCCACCATTCAGCTTCTCATATTTGCGGCTCTGACAAGACGCTTCCTGCAGCCAACACTGCTCAGAACATTAACCCAATTATCGAACAAATCATGTAAACTTATTGGGGAAATCCGTTTACTGTGGAGAGGGGGGGGAGGATACAAAATGCTTTAATCAAACTATAACCGTAATATGGTTATGGACAGTAATGAAGTTATGGCCCAGTGTTCCCCAATTCTTCCGAGCTTCCCAGCGCCGCCCGTTACTGCGCCCGCAGGCCAGCTGCTGGGAAGACTGTCTGTCTTCACCGCAATAACTCAGCCTCCCCCATAAATCTCCAGAGCCTGATGCGCCTTGCCATGCTTGAACTTTCCCACACAGGTGTGAGCGAGTCATCACGCTGTCGCGCTCCAGTTAGACAATGCGGGGCCTCAGCAGACCTGTTTGGTTTGTGGCGCTCGCTGAGGGACGTGTGTTTTTGGATTGGAAATGTGCGATAACATTGAGCCTAGAAAACATCTAGCTGGCGTCTCACCTGTGCGATTATATCAGACTGCTTTTCTACTCCAGGAAGTTATTTCAGTGCAAATTCACTCTATGTCTCCTTCATAAAAAAAGAGAGAAAGAAGCAGAGAGAGAGAGCTATTGTGAGTCAGCCCTTCGGCCCTCTATGTACTCACTACTTGTGCTTGCTGAGTTTGCGGTTTATTCTCTTGATTGCAGAGATGAATATTACAAAGTCTTCATTGAGGCCCGTCAATGGGAAATTGTGAGTGGGACATGGGAACCCAGCAATGATTTATATCTCAATGCAAACCAATTAGGATATTTTATTGGAATGAACACTGACCTGGTGGTGACCCTGTTGTAACTGTTGCATGGTCTTTCTTTTATGTTTTTTATTCTTTTGAGCATTTAGTCGACATATAATGAAATATGTACATCCACGTCACAGGAAAACGAAACAGAACAGAAAAAAAAACTATTGAAAAACAACAATTATGTCAAAATCCAAAACATAAACTGGTTTAAATCTCAGCTCCAGCCCACTTCTTTTTAAATCCCTTGCTGCTACTTTAATATCCCCGACGTCTTCTAACCAGAAAATTTAATACAGAAGGGCAGCAGAGTGGAAGAACGAGAATGACAGGAGCCAAACTGTTTTATTGTAGGAATGCTTTTCCAAAGCGGTCAGGATTCTGCATGCTATTTGAAGAGGCATTTTGCTCTTTAGCCATTTCATCACCAGTGGGGAATTTTGTGGACGTAAGTTGCAACTTAAAAGTATCTTTTTTTTTATTCAAACCGCTGGGGAACACACGGGCTCCATGCAGTCCTGACAAACTCAAAGAAAGTCTGGAGTTTACTTTTAAAAATGTAAAAAAAATAAAAAAAAGTATAATATTTATTATAATTAGAGTTGGCACAATTTGAATTGTGTGGCCCATTCACTTGTCGACTGGTCAAAATTGAATTTAGCTCATATCCATTTCCTTTGAGAACAATAATATAAAAGGATTTCAGAATGGCATAAAAAAGGTCTGATGTCACTCTGCTGTGTTAGAGCATTTACTGTAAAACAGGGTTTCACTGTTATTTTAGCTAATGACAAAATATTACAGTGTTGAAGTTATAAATATATTACTTAACTATCCATCCATCCATTTTCTAACACCCTTGTCCCTAATGGGGTCAGAAGGGTTGCTGGTTTTTATCTCCAGCTGCGTTCCGGGCGAGAGGCGGGGTTCACCCTGGACAGGTCGCCAGTCTGTCGCAGGGCAACACAGAGACATACAGGACAAACAACCATTCACACACACACTCACACCTAGGGAGAATTTAGAGAAACCAATTAACCTGACAGTCATGTTTTTGGACTGTGGGAGGAAGCTGGAGAACCCGGAGAGAACCCACGCATGCACAGGGAGAACATGCAAACTCCATGCAGAAAGACCCCGGGCCGGGAATCGAACCCAGGACCTTCTTGCTGCAAGACAACAGCTCTACCAACTGCACCACTGTGCAGCCTATTACTTAACTTGATGAATGTTTTCCAATCAGAAATTGTTGGAAGAATCTTTTGGAAAAGTAGAACCTGTTGAAGTGGAGATAAAGTCTTGTCATGCAAATGTGCAGATGACTGAGAGATAACACGATTGTCTCAGTTGTCATTTGACTCTTTTCTCATACCGAGGCGTAAAAAAGTAGGGAAGCAAATCATTTTAATCTTGTGAATTAAAATAGAAAATTTCTCTGCAGTGTTCAGTGACTGATGATTGGGAGACTTCGTCTAATGCGGGATAAAAAGCTCTAATTCTGGTTGCAGTGTACACTGGCCACAAAGGTTGGAGAGTATGACACCCCCAGTGTCCTTTACCCCTCCCTCCCATCTCTGGGCTAGGTGCCCACATGCCCCTCTGGTGTGCTGCTGCTGTCAGGGAGCCAGGATGATTATGTGCTCATTACTCCAGCCACAGAGAGGAAGAGATAGAGAGGGAAAGAGGGAGAGACAGGGGGGAATGGGAGGAGAGCAGCAGGCTGCCTCCCCAGGCCTGCAGACTCCCCAGGCCCCCAACACTGCACTAATGAGAGCAGGGGGAATGGATGGGTACACACAGGGGGCCAGGGATTAATGCCCAGGGCCAGGAGGAGCCACGGAGAAGGGAGCAGGGACTCCTGAATCTGACCTGCTCCCCTGCAGTCGAGCGTGTGTAAAATTTACTATTGCTGAATTTTGTTGTGGTTTTTTTTTATGTCACAGTGGTCGGGTGAGGTTTGGTTTATCTGCAGAGACCTGCATGTAGGACTGAGCGTATCTCACTGCCTATCGACATGTCAGTCATTCCTTTTGCCAGGCTACCTATGTGGGTTGTTTTTATTTTTAAATGGCAGAGTGATACAGGAAGTTAATTAGATTAATAAATGGTTAAAAAGAAAAAAAACAACAAGAAATGCTGCAAGAAAAAAACTAAACACTCAGCGGACACAAAAAGTTCACGGATGCGGCGCGCCGCTTTGTCGCTGTGCAGATTGGGCCCATAAGGCCCGTATGCTAATCTGAGCCTGAGCCCGGCCCGAGTTCTTCAATTATTCAACAGACAGGTTTGTTTAGCATGCAGTTGGTCTTGCTTTTGCCAGTGGTGAAGGTGAGCTGGGAGGACTGGGAGGACAGGAATGAGCTTTTCCATGAATACGGGAATTTGTTTTGTCCTCGTATCCGGACAGACACCCAGGATCTAGACCCATATCTGCTGCCGGGTCCGGTGTGTTTCCATGAATAATCCAACAAAGCCGCTCCAGGGCCAGGTGATGCAGAATGAATTGTGTGTGTGTGTGTGTGTGTGTATGGGGTGGGAGGGAGAACTTGTCAGCTCACCAGTAGTGACCATGCGGCTGGTGGGCATGGTCTCCCCATGCTGGACTGAGGAGTAAAGATAGAGTGAAAGATAGAGGTGTAGATGTAGTGTAATACTCATTTTTCTTAAAGTACAGATCCAGTCATTATCACACACTGGCGATGACGATGTCAGGGCCGCATACTTTGCTTTCTGAGGTCACTCGGTGCCAATTTGTCCGCAAGATCTACTGCGTGTCTCATTATGGACTACACTGCCTTATGCTGTTATTGTGGATTAAAGGAAGCTGTGAGTCTCTAATGAGATAGAAGGGACCAGAGTGTCTGACATGGTGCTCAGAAAAGGCCTGATCTACACCTGACACGGGCAGAAGAATCCCACTATTTGATTTTTAATATTGTACCTGCGTCTGGAGCCATCGGGGCGCGGAGGAGCCGCGTCCTGTCAGCGCACCATGTCACTTAGTCGCAGAAATGTTAAAAAGAACTGAGGAGCCAAGGTTCAGAGCAGCATTCCAGAAATACTTTTGTGTGTGTGTGTGTGTGTGTGTGCGTGTGTGTGTGTGTGTTTGCCTCTCCTCAGTCTCGAGCTCTCGGGACCAAGTGACGTTTTTTAAGCAGAGATTTCAAATAAAGCTTTTTACTCAATCCCTTAGAATTAGACGAATTAAATAAAATAATGAAAATGTGCTCACTTTCAACCCAGTTTTTGCCCTAACAGAACTTTTGACTTGGGAAGTGGGGGAGTCCAGTGAGAATATTTCTTATTTTGCATTAGCCAGTGAACACCCGGGATCCATCATGAAATCAAAGGCTTCAGGAGGGCTGAACTGAATACTGATCTGAGGTCTGCGGCCCTGCTGGGCTGCTGCAGAGACAAGATCCTCTGCAGAAGTGTGTTAGGGAACAGACGCTTTGATTCCTGTCAGTTTCACTGGGGCAACAGACTCAGATTATACAAGATGCTTTTTTTGTAAGAGGTGGGTTTACAAGAAAATACCAGCATATGGTGAGATTCTGGAAATATTGCAGCGTACGGTATCACGGTATTTGATCAAAATTTAAAACAAGTAACCTAAAATCTCTCTCACTGTCACATTTTTTTTTTTTTTAGTAAAGAACAGCCACACTGATTCCCTTTTAAGAGAGCAACAGCTTAATAATAATAGTGGGTGGTGCTCCATTAGTTTCCAAACATGACTGTGGTTTTTTTTTGCTACTGAAAATGTCTCCAAACAGCCAAATTATTTCTTCTTGTAACCAGCAGAAGAGTATAGTTCTCTCCTTTCAGCCAGCTGACTGCCAGTATTCAACAACACGTGGGGGAGGGGCAGCACTGCGTTACTCTACGCAACATACAGCTTAAAAGTCGATGGAGACATTTTACATTGTAGGATTAGCTTGATGGGAAATATTGATTTTGTTGATATTGGTCTCACCAGAACTAGACAAAATGAGATTTTATTTTAGTTAGTTTAACAAGGAGACTAAGATCACTAAGTGTATTTCACATAATCTGTAATCAGTATGGACATTATTCCTATCCAGATCAAACTTGTCCATATTTTGTTAATTTTATGCTTTCCTAATTCTGTCCCAGTAAGACATTTAAAATGTCTTTCTTTTTTTTGCCTCATTTCATTATTCAAAGTGTAGACAATCAAATTCAGTAGAACTTTATCGAAAACACAAAATGTTAGCATTTTTACTTTGACAGCCAATGTTTGGTTGAGTAACAGTGACCCAGTTGCAGAAATACAAAGCTTTATAAATCATTTGTATCTCATCCATCACTCTCTTACTGTGTCTTTCTTTTTTTGTCAGAAATATAAAAATCAAATGATGGCGGCTTCTTTAATGTTTCCATAACTCGTTAGCTATCTCTGTCATCTCCAGAGGGCAACTTCTTAACTACTTCCTCTCTGTCTTCAAAATAAGAGTCTAGAGTAAAGAAACAGCAGGATACAATCCCTTCAATATCTCATTTAAATATGTGGGATTTACAGTTATAACATAGACTTACTTCACCAGATGAGGTCATATTTTGAGGATTAATGCACATTTCACTCGCAAGAAAACATGTTTGGGATATTTTGGAACACCTCCTGTCACGAAACACTAAAGCTGGCAAGTGGCATGTTTGTTATGCAGGCCACTGCAGGATCTGCCTGAGTTTATAGATATATATATATATATATATATATATATATATATATATATATATATATATATAAATACAAAGAAAATAACTTTATTTGGCAACATTTTTTATACAATAATAATCAATATGTTGTTTTATTTACAGTTAGAATAATTCAAGAGAAATGGAAGTGCTTGAATCATCTTATACGTCACGCTTTAAAATGTTTATATAAATACAATAATACACTGATGCCAGACCCCTTGGTGCGTCAATGAAACGTAATCCCACTATAAATCTACTATTTACAAATATTTACAATCCCTCTGCGTTTTTTTCCTCCACATAATCACGGTCTCATTTTCGGTGCCTTTTCTAAATTATTTCATAACCTCTTGGGGAGTTTCACTCCAGTAACCTGACGCTGCTTTGTGCTGTATTATTCTAACCTAGAATTATAACGCCGCTGACCTTTTCAGAGGCGATGACCGGCGCGTAAAGCGCACATCGCCCGTGATGAATAGCAGAGTTCTCTGGAGTGGTTGATTTTAAAGACATATGACACGGTCAGTCTCCCCTCACGTCCGCTTCCTGTTGGCGTTGACAAACAGGGCTTGGATTTCTCAGCATGCCAGGCATTCTTTTCACCCTGTCTTTCCTGGAGTTTTGAAAGGCCTCTGAGCCTCCCACCCAGAATCGCCGAGCATAAAGACACACAAAGCTGCGGGGTTATTCAGTTTGTTCTAAGCTCTCTTCCCCCGTCGGCTGTTTGCCTAGTAATTCAATTCAGATGTTCAGGATCCAAAAACATGTTTGCTTGAATGAAATCCACCCCTCCACCCACTTTTGACCAAGGACTGTGCTTTTCTTAGCTCTGGTCCAAGTTGGACAGCCAGGCAAGGTACTGCCACCTCTGCCTTTTTTAGCTCTAAGCCCTCAGAAAAGACAAGCGTCTCTCCCCACACTTCTTCAGCTGCTATCTGCTGTGTTTTTCCCCCTTTAAACCTTCCCGTGTCTATGTGAGGTCACTGCCTAAGAGCTGGTCTGAGTGTTTCTGCTTCTCTTACTTGAGATTTATGTCCTACAACAAGCACGTCTGTGTAAAGAGCATGATATCCATCTGCCAGTGCTGATACTGTCTAGTATCCATGCTATCGTGTTGATGTTTACGTTTAAAACATAGTTTATGTTCCTTGTGGTTTTTAGATTACGCTTTCCACAAGGATTGTGAAACCAGACATATGAATCTGTCATGGGCTGAAGGAGTATAACCTCGGTGCTTGCACTGAGTCAAAGAAGGCATTGATGCATTCCAGTTTGAATGATTAGGACAGTTTTTCAATAGCAGCGAGTCATAATTCACGATTTAAGAGTGTTACAAAGCTTAATTAGTCAACATGGATTGATTTACATCAGATTCTTCTCATGAAGGGTTTAGACTCCATCTTTATTGAGAAACCGGCAGTCGGGGGTAAGCCTTCGAACAGGTTGCCTGGAACTACTGAACCAAAAGTCAGCACAGAGTTGAAACTGGTGCCTTGAAAACTTGTGTTTAGAGCGCAACGAATCATGTATTCCAGGATATGAATTATTAATGGGGATCATTTGAAATTCTCACTGAACTGCTTCCCAAAATGTGTTGGCACCTAGGTCTGGAGGTCTCAGACAACCCTTTGCAACACAGGGAAAATCCAGGCGTATTGTACATGAAGTGGAACAACAAAGCACAACTTAAATATACATGACGTGTGGGAGCGGGGATTTTAACCCAGTAAGTTAGCTGTATTTTCTGAAATTGACTTTCATCAAGTCTGTCTGGATCGTCTTATCAAACGTGCCCTGAGCAAGTTATTTTTATTTTATAGCCTTTAAAGTCCACAAAATTCCAGATCCAAGTCATCTTAATATAAGTGCCATGAAAATCGGCTTTGTCCTCAAATTCCTTCTGTTTCAAGATTTTTGTCACATTTTCAGAGTTTGAAACAAACTTTATATAACCTGAGTGAATACAAAATGCAGTTTTCGAACACTGATTTAATTTATTAAGTGAAAAAAAACAACAAAAAAAACTAATCCACAGCAATGTGGAAAAGTAATTCCCACTTAAGCCCAAAGACTTGTGAATCTTTTGCATTTTCTCTGTTAATAACTTTGACCCCATCGTCTTCAGAATATCATTTCACTTCAGTCACACTAATTTCGGGGTATTGGACGGTTTTAGCTTAGGCTCATTCCAAAGCAATCTGATAGGATTTAAGTTCAAACTTTAACTAGACCTCTCCAGAACCGCAACGTTGCTTTTTGAGCCATTGAGAGATGGACTTGCTGCATTGTCCTGCTGCATAGCCCAGGTGAGCTCAAGGTCATGAACTGATGGTCGGATATATTCTTCTTCAGGATATCCTGCTAGACAGCAGAATATTTGGTCGGGTCATCCGCAGTATCACACTACCATCATGTTGCAGGTATTTTTTCTGACGTAATGTGAAAGTTTATAGGAAATGTGCTGCAATCTCTACAATGTTTCACCAAAGACAAGTGAGGCTTGGAGAGCTTTAGATGTTGCTCTGGGTGCTAATGTGATCCTGTCCATTCTCCTTTGGCGTTCTTAATTTTTTTTTAGATCAGGGTGTCATGCATCACTTTTGAGGATTTTCAAGCCCATTTCTTGCGCATAACCAACAAATAAGGTTCAGAGATGATTTATGATTCAAGTAAGGCAATGTTTGATATTGAAATGAGTTTGATGGTCTGTCATCACAACAGCAAAAACATAAAATGTACTTATTCACAGGCATGTTTAAACAGCAGCAAATGTTTCCAGCAATCCAACTTTAAAAAAGATCTAAAAGGAGCCAAAAGTTGGACCTCAAAAGAAGGCAATAATATAAAGTTAGAGATTTGGAACAATCCTGAGCAGCATGAAGTAAAAGAGAGTACAGAAGCCTCAATGCAAACCTTGTTCCCCAGCAGACCACGTTGGGGAGAGACAGAGGTTGAGAAGGGGGTGGGGAAGGATATTGAAGAAAGGTTAGCCTGGAGGAACAAGACTCCTTTCTCCCCTCCCACCCCTTGACCCTCCCATGTGACAAGTTGAGCCAACAAGTGGTCTATTCAGCCAGGCAGCCAGGGGAAATGGCTGCTGGGCCGAGCTCTGCCTAATGAAAGCAGAGACGCTTGTTATTATTATTGTCTTCATCGTTCCCGTCGTAGCCGTAATGCCGATCAGATCTCGGCGGGGAGCCGTGCTTCCTTCAGAAAGACACTCGCTGCAAGCAAAAGCAGGTTTCATCACTAAACCCCAGCAAATATCTGAGGCTATGCAGAATTTTAAGTGGATTTCCACCATTAGTAACGTTTATAACCCCCTCCTGGTAGCGGATTGCATTCAGACACTGCGGGAGATGATGTCTTGGCAATGTTTATAGGGATCCAGTTTACCTTATCGTGATTGTGTTTGTTTGCGGTTGGCTGGTGCAACTTTTCTGACTCGGTGGCACCATTGTTTTTCCTTTTTGGACTGAACAAACAGTTCTCTCCTCAACTAAATGACCGTAATGATCCTGGCATGTGTCTGCGAGGCTTTTTAATGCTCCTTGGTGCCGGGCCAGATTGCATCACAGGGCCAGTCACACGCATAAACTGTGATGTTTACCAAGGGAGGCATTTAAAAGCGATGTCCCATTCAATCTGCGCAGTTCTTTTGTTTGTTACAGTTACAGGCATGCTATCCTTTTTTCACATATAAAACAGCAAAACAAAATGAGGCTGAAATTAAAATCAAATGTGTCTTTCTGTGCAAAGGTTGCACCCTAATGTTGCATGTGAGAAGCAGCCATTGAGGCACTTTGAGAACCTTATGGTCTGACATTAAGTCAAAATGCCCCAGCTTCACAGTATCATGGTTATAAGCAACTCAATCAAAATTGTATTACATGTTCTAATTATCTTTGATCCAGCTTTGTTAACAACTTCTGCCCTATCAACTGTGTAACAATTTTTTTATGCTGTCATTTACTCATAGCTTAACTATTATTTTTAATTGGAATATTTTATAAGATACTTTTTATCTTCTTTGAGTTTCTTTTGTGTTTTTATACTGCTATGAAAATGCATTTGAATTGCACTGATATTATTTTGATTTTGTAACATAGCCTTAAGCAAAAGTGTAGGTTAGTTTCAGGTGTTTAATATTAAACACTCCTCCCATTCACTTCTTTAGTAACAGACGTCTTAACCCGCTTCTGTTTGCCATCTTGGAGCTTTCTTCAGCCAGCTGGTATGCAGTGTACAGCAACAGGTGGGGAAAGGGCAGCACTTTGTTTCTCTGTGCTCCACTCAGATATACAGAATATAAAACCCTTTTATCTTTCTACTTTTTAAGAAAACAACTCAAGCATGGCATGTTCATGTTAACTGGTAAATGAATTGTGCTGCTTACCCAAGTGGCCGGTGTGCGCCACTGCTCGTGGTTTTAAAACAGTAGCTTAATAAACGCGATCGAAGGCGCTTCTGATTATTGTCCCACAAATTAAATAAAAATGTTTTTGGGACTGAAAATGTTTCAATCTATTTTCCCTGAGGAAGAATTAAGGGAAAAAGTGTGGTCACTGTTTTTAAGCCAGCTGAAATGCAACAGGTGGAGAGAGGCATTAAAGGGATTTCCTACACTTATGTGCTCCAGTCGAAGAAATTTCCCGTGTCTTTTCAGGCATCTCCTTGAAAGTATTTCAAGCCATAGAAATAATAGGAAGGAACTTTTAAAAAAAAAAAACTTTAGCATGCCTTGGGTACTGGCTTTTGCCTGGTGAGATGTTTGTTGCTTACTTTTCTGTCTTTGCGTCTCCTGTTTCAGTCCAATAAAGTTCCCGTGGTACAGCATGCCCACCACGTCCACCCGCTGACGCCCCTCATCACCTACAGCAACGAACACTTCTCTCCCGGCACGCCTCCATCACACCTCTCACCTGAGATCCTCGATCCAAAGACAGGTAAGATCATCGCCTCGTGTTGTAGACTTCAAGTTCCTGATTTTTAAAGGGAGCTTTGTTTTCAAAGTTATGCGCCAGGAGAACTGCTCATGATGTTACCGGCTTTACGTAACATTTATAGGGTTATCATTTTGTATATAAACTGAGTATAAGTGGTGCTGGAAGCTGAAGCTAAAGGCTAATCTGAGTGCTACTCTGACCCAAAACCTTTACTGTCTTCCATTAGCAGTTTGTGTTTCAGACAGGAAGGTCATTGTTGGTGCACCACCTCCTAACTCAATTTCCTGTATAAATAATCATTGGTTTTAGTGAAAATAACTCGCCATTGCTTTAAAGGTTCATAAAAAAGTGTTCGCAATAAGTGTTGTGACAGTTCTCACAAGATCAAATGTTTTCTTTTGAGATAATACAAGTCCACTTTTGTTTTGTTTTCATTCAGATTAGCCCTTATCTTTAACCTCCAGCACCAAGTACCTTCATTTACATTAAGATTAGAGACGTATCTACTATGAGAGTTATCCACTGCAGGCAGCATCTCAACTATTTGTAACTTTTCACCAGAACCTTAAATTAAAAATCCCAGATTTTTAATTTCCGACTTAAGTAAAAATGTCAATCACAGCTGTAATGTTGTGTTTATTAAACAAATTTCTTTACTGAGCTGTTCAGTAAAGCCTCATGTTGTAGTGGTTTTAGAAGCAGACACTTGCTACAGTTGCAGCAATTTTCCAGAACCAATGAAGGTTGTGCCATTTTGAGCATGAAATAAAGTTGGATAATCACAGTGAGTAATGATCGAATTAGGCGCTATTGAGTGGGCTGATCATATTCCCATTATTTGGACATGTAAACATCTTAATCCCATTATTATAGCCTCTCAGAGTTTCCACTGCGTCTGCCTACTCACTGTGCAGCTTCACAATGCAGAGTTGTTTTAGGTCCATTCATTAACGACTCAGGACATCTTTTTCTTTAAGAACATGGTTGCTTGTTTAGCGTTTGTTCCCACAGGTTTGGTAAGGATGGGAAACGGTGCTGGGTGGATATGGGTAAATTAGAAAAACTCCCTTCCAAAGCTGTGGGAAAACCACAATGTACGCAGACTTGACTTGAGTGGGACTTATCACTGTGCACCATCTTGAAAACAAGAACATGAATGAAACTCACTTCATTCACCTCTTGTGGGCAATATTACCGGTATATAAAGTCTTCTATATTTGCAGACCCGTCAGTAGTGTTGTGCTGAACATGAAAATATAACCATTATGTTAAACTTTTATTGACTAAAGGCAGCATGTATTTGTTTGTGCTGCGTACATATCTGTGAACTTTATATAATATTGCAGATGTATTGACTGAATATGAAATGTCAGATATTACCAAAATAGAAATAGGTACATGTGCACTGTTTTTTTAAATAATTTCTTCTTCTATTTTGTATCTGCAGGTATTCCTCGAACACCTCATCCATCAGAACTCTCTCCGTACTACCCTCTGTCTCCTGGTGCTGTCGGCTCGATTGCACATCCTCTCAGCTGGTTCATGCAGCAGTGAGTGTCCTATATTATAAAGTATAATACATATATTTGGATGCATACTAGAAACACAACGATGCAGATTTTGACTGATCCTCTACTTTTCTTTAAGATCTGCTTTGATACCTTCATGTCCTGAGTAGCCAATAAACATCTGTATTTGCAGAGATGACATTATGACACGTGTGTGAGAGAGCAGTCATATCAAACCAAAGATAAAGTGATTATAATTCAAACCGTCTTTGCCATGGAATTGAGCGATATTAGCAATTAGCATGAATAGCATTATTGTTTGTTTTTTTTCCCTGAGAATATACATTTCCAAAAGGCTGTAAATATTTTGAAATACAGAATACTTCATGACAGAGAGGTTGGATGATCAGACGTATAAAAGAGCACATTTCTTGGACTTTGTGGAGCCTTCCTGTTATCCTTGCTCTCTCTTGCAACCTATATAATCTTTCCTTTTAAATAGCTTCTTGCCTTTGTGTGCTTCCTCTGATTTTATTTAAGCACATTGCTCTTGCTGGAAATAACTAGCTGTGAATTTTTCTCACTCAGTAAAAGCGTCCACGCCAAAGGATGTTGTTCCCATGGTGGCCTGGTAGCCCTTTGTTATATTTTTGAGGTTCCACTTGTTTAGAGGAATCAAGCTGAAAGCTGACCAATTTCAGTCATCTGCTCTGCCTCAATGTTTCTTGTCTTTTTTTTCATTAGAAGACTTTCTAAATATTTTGTTTTTCAGGCTACTTAAAAATTATACTATCACGTTGAGACGTTTTGACAAAGTATTGTGTCTCTCTTTGGGAATTTTCCTTATGAATGTGCACCGCTTCATAACTTACAACAGTCCAATCAGTGCTGTGCAGCCAAATGTAATGTGACATCGCTCAAGTCCAGTTGCATTATATGATAATGAAAATATCTGGCGGAATCTCTAAACATTTACGGGTTTTTCTACGGTTCTGCTAATCGATTGCAATGGTCCCGCTCCGCGAGCAGGGGATTTGAGTTGATGAGAGCAGGATTAGTGCTGCTGGGTTAGCTGTCAGCTGTGTTTGATCCACCTCATACAGGAGCTTTTTTTTTTTCTTTTTTTTTTTTGCTCACTCTCTCCCTGGTTCTTGTCTTGCAGGCAGGGCCAGCCCATGTACTCCATCCCTCCGGGGGGATTCCGTCACCCTTATCCGGCGTTGGCCATGAATGCGTCCATGTCCAGGTGAGTGGATCATGTTCGGCAACACGACCACCTTCCCGAGGGGCGGGGGACATTTAATACGTGCTGCTTCTGTGACATGCTGTAATCACATTTCCCCCTGCTCTCTTTGCCATACTGTAACAAAAGAAACAACTGGAGTGTAGTCCTAAAGTCGCATTGTTCACGCCGTATGATTGTTGGAGAACGTGCTATTTAGAAGAGAGGTGACTCGATGACTCTTAGCCGCATAAATTGGGGATCTAAAGCAACACTAAAGAACGTTCTTCTACTTGGATAAGACGTCAGATCAGGAGCAGGCTCGGGTGTCGGGTCCACAGAGGGATGAGAGCTATAACTCTGAGGCAGGCTCAGCTTCTTAAACAGAGTGAGCACATTATTGGCATTCAGCGCTCCTCTCCTGTCTTCTTTTTCTGAGCTAAACTTCTGTGGTCAGGCCGGTGTTCTGAGCCACTTCACACACACAGACACACACACGCCTGCACACGCACACACACACATACACACGCACACCCACACACACACACACGCTAGTAAAGCAGAGATGAAAGGGCTGGGAATCGATTAGGACAAATCAAAGCTTATCTGAACCCACATGTCCCATCAGACTAAACTCTCAGGCTCTCTGTCAAAATTGGAAAGATTTGTTACGAGGCTTCCGGTGTTAGTATGAGATGAAATATTCAGAGGGCTCTCTGTGATCGATAGCTTGTGCATCTCTATCCAGATATATACTCACAACATTCATGATGTGTCATGAAAGTGACAAATGCTTCAGGTTTACCTTTTCTAATGCTGCATCACACATCAATGTAGCGTAGCTCCAACTTGGAAATGAATCAAATGTCATGAAAAGTTGTCGGGATTTATTTACTTATTAATTTTATTAGGAAAGCAAAACTCCTATTATTTCATCTTTTATTTGTGTAGTATTTCAAAGATGTTTCGAAATATATTTGTGAAAATTCAAACTGAAATCTGGTGTAAAAAAGTCAGCGTATCGCAGTATTCCTCCAAAAACTGTATAAGGAGGTCTTGCTGTTATCTAAAAAAATAAAATGATATCATTGCTGCTACTATTTGTGGTTCCTTTAATTTGGATGCACACACTTAATTGAGAAATGGTAATAGTTTACGAGTAAAAGTTAATAGGTCAGACTTCTCTCTCTTCTACAGGCAGCATCTCTGCTTCAAATATCTGTCCTCCCCAGTCTTAAGACACCATCCCTCAGACAGAGAGATGGGTTGTGTTGCTATAGTTTCCGCCATCCAGGTTTTACATGACCAGAAATATTTTCAAGCAGCCAAATTTGCCTCTGTCGTACGTTATGGAGAAATACGATACGTGCATGCCTTTTCACAGCCAGCTGTCTGGCAGTGTGCAGCAGCAGGTGAGGCAATGCATGGATGTTCTCTGGTTACTCATTAAAATGACTTCAAACTGTTGGAGCAGGGGGACATAGAGAAAGTTGTAGTGGGGAAAAAAGAAATTAGTAGTGGCTTTGAAATGTAAAAGTGGCTTTAAAAACTTTAGTATGATTTGATTGGTCCATTCTCACAAGAGGGTGAACACCCGCTTGTTGATACAGTTTATATTGTTAGAATGAAAAAAAAAAAACCTTAACTTTTCTCTGTTGATTTAACAGTTGATTTGGTTTGTTCTTTGATACTTAAGTATAAAATGGAGCATTATTTAGCATAAATAAAGTACCAATTTTCTTCCAGTTCTTCTCCACACAAACATTTAAGTTTGACGTAAGATGATCATGACAAAAAATTAGCATTTATAGGTTTTTTTCGTTACCCAACCCAGATAGTTCATTTGAACGATGAACAAATTGAAACTCTTCTGACACATTCAAATAAAAATATGCTAACTAAGTACATAATGTTTAGTTTCAAATCACTGACTTGCATCCGGCTGCATCAACCCGGAAACAATGTGACGTCAACAAACCTCTGCATTGTTCTTTTGTGATTCCCTATTTTGGGTCTGGTAGGGAGTGTTTCTGCATCAAATCTCCCTCTTAAAACGCAGCTCAGCAGGGCTTATATCTGGCGCTTGACTCGACTAACCTGAAGCTTTCACTTCTTTCCACCAGCGAACTTCCTTTTGTGTCAGCAACAAGAGACACCGGCAGGCAGATGTATCGATAAATGCTCTTGGCTTCTTCTTCGATTTTTCCTCGAGGTGCATCGATCACTCTTTTGTGGCAGGTTTCTGTTCCTCCTGTTTTAAAAGGCTTCTGTGTGCTGATAGAGATTTCAGCAGATTCAGTCAACTTTCATGTTTTCCCATTTCAGAACATTTTTTTCAAGCCTTTTTGCTGTGAACCATCATGTACTATAGATTTTACGAGCAGAAACCATAAATTAACTCACTACTGCTTTGCTTCAGTCATTTTCAGCTCTTTTCAAGACATTTTTTTAGCGGTTAATTTGTTTAGCTTTTATGACTAAAATTGGCCGTTTCCATCCCTTAACTCTGGGATTTCCACAAGACTAACATATTCAAATCCGTCATTTTTATGAAAAGAGGTTCGAAAGCTCAAGAGAGTAAAACAAGAGCCATTTTCTGCTCAGCTTCCAGTTGTCTCTTCTCTGTTTCCTTTTAAACAGCCTATTTTTTTCTGTTTCATCTGATTTTAGTTTTACACACACCACTGATACTGATGATACCTTGTTCAGAGTTTTCTTTACTCAGCTTTCTTCCACACTGAAGAGCAAATGATGTTAGCCTAACCTGTTAGAATAGGTATAATTTATTCACTAGTTGTACTTTAATTTTCTGGCTGACTGGTCTTTTTTTTTTTTTTTGACTTATCATAGTCAGTATGACAGCACATTTTGATTTTTTTGGTTATAATATTAGTTACTTTAATTACATTTTAGTCATCTGAAGTCATTTCAGTCATTTTGACTATCTGCATTTTTGTTGTCATTTTTCCATGATTTTTTTTTTCATTGACACTGATATAATATTCCCTCAACTAACTAGTTTTTAATGAATAGAAAGTTGACAAAATATTTTGTCATGGTTTTTAGTTGGTGAAGCCGACACTGTGCAAGCAGAAAATGCTCTGATTTCTCGATTGCTCTGATTTTTTTAAATTATTTTTTTTAAGAAATCTAGCCATGGTGTTGACCTTTCAATTTCACAACATATTTTCTTTGCCAATGGAACAAAAAAAACCCCCAAAAAATCAGTCTTGTTCTAATTAAATTGGAGGAGGAGCTTATTAGTTGTTCGGCCCGTTGACTCACTAAACGGCATCGAGACGTTAACTTAAATTTGTGTGACTATGATCCAGGCTCATGGAGCTGAATGTTGCCCTTTCTCAAACGCAATGCTCCTTTGCACTAACAACTGGAAATGGAGAGGGCCACTTTGTAAAGGAGTTGTGTGCAGAAGGCTTTCTGAACACTCTCCGTGGTCTGGAAGGTAGTGAGGAGAAAGGTTTCAGGTGTCACGGCCATGCCGTCGCTATGGTAACACCACACTCCACTTTCCTTCAGCCGCTGGTGAATAAAAGGGCTTTTGAAGAAGTCTTTATTTGAACAAAAAAAAAAAAAAGAGAAGGAGACAGAAAGTAAGGTACTCTTTGTGTGTATGAATTTAGTCTAGACAGAGGCAGCGGGCTCCGTAAATTTACCCAGAGGGCAAGACAGCGCTGTAATCTGCCAAACGAGCCGGACCTTTTCTCGTCAAGTCGACAGAGGCTCCCTGTTAAAGCCCGGCTGTTAAAATGTTGCCTCTTTTCGCCTTCCCAGCTTGGTGTCCAGCCGTTTCTCCCCTCACATGGTGACCCCTCCTCCGCACAGCCTCCACCAGACCGGCATCCCCCATCCTGCCATCGTCTCTCCAGCCATCAAGCAGGAACCCAGCGGCGACAACATCAGCCCCTCCATGCATGCGTAAGAGCAAACAAACGCTGATCGCAAGCAGTACCGCCCCGGCATTCAGACATCACCGACAGAATCTTTGTATTGTTTTCGGCCAGCAGGAAGTCTCCCGTTCCTTCCAAAAAAGAGGAGGATAAGAAGCCTCACATCAAGAAGCCGCTCAACGCTTTCATGCTGTACATGAAGGAAATGAGGGCCAAGGTAGTCGCAGAGTGCACTCTGAAAGAGAGCGCTGCGATTAACCAGATCCTTGGGAGACGGGTAAGAAGCACCGACATCGACATGAATGTTGATTTGCAGCCAGTGTGGGAAAAAACGCATCTAACATGTTGACTTTTTTCAACCTAAATATGTTTCTAATGGGGCTATTTACATGAAAGTCCCACCGGAATCAGTAACAAACTAAGTAATCCACACTTATGAAGAGATCAGCTCTAATAAATCCATAAAATGTCTGTCAGGACCACATGTCGAACAGTAGGCCCACACCATGACGGTCACACCATGACCGTCACACCATGACACTCATACTACGCATTTTTAGGTTGAACTGCTGCCTTTTCTTCCCCAAACTTGACTTTTCCAGCTATATTTAATTAAACAAATTACAGTGCTACATTTTGTAGTACAAATGTTCTTTAACACAAGCCTCAGGATCTTTTCATAATTAATGAAAAGATGCTGGACCTGCTTGAATTTAGAGGTTCAAACTGGTTCAGGATCTCCCTGTTTGAACCTCTAAATTTGTTGGGTAAGGCCCGAGGAGGAAAAGTGCTAACGAGGTGTTAAATTTAGACTTTTCTGTAATTTTCTTTCCTCCTTTTCATCAATTTAACCTATATTTAAATTGCTTTTCATATATTTTTAGCTAAAAGATAGTAACTATATCACCTTATGTTAGTTTCCAATAAAGTTACTTATTAAAAAAATGCTTTACCTTCAGCAGTGGAGTCTTGTACACTTGTCGTACATGGAGGCCAAAACCACAACTGTTTTCTTTTGACCTACTATATCTCTGGTTATTCCAGATGTTCTGAAGCTTTCTTTGAGTTCTGCTTGGCTTTTGAACAATTCTTAAATTTTTTTTAATATACTATCAGAAACATTGTGAGACGTATCAGTCTCGCCTGTAGTCCTTCTACTTCCATATTATCATGCAAACAGTGTTCACCAGGGCACTCAGAAAGCTAGTGATACATCTATATCTATATAATGATTTAGCATGTATTCTAACAGTACGGTTGAGGAAGTCTTTTACATATGGTCACGTATTGACAATAAAAAACCCTTTGAATAGGCCACCAGTTTGGTTCACTATAATTATTGTGGATTTCTTGCCTTTTTTTGCTCCTTTTTTGTTACCTGTTCAATAGTTGCCACCTGTATCAATTGTTACACATAATTTAACTAATGTACTAATTTGTCTATAAGTGGCCAATTAGAAGTACGTTGCGATGCGTTCGATCCGCTCCCGTCACCTTACTTATGAGTGTGTGCATGTGTGTCTGCAGTGGCACTCGCTGTCCAGAGAGGAGCAGGCCAAATACTACGAACTGGCCAGGAAGGAAAGGCAACTGCACTCGCAGCTCTATCCTGGCTGGTCGGCACGAGACAACTACGTGAGTAGCGCATTTCCCCACATCTGATCTCGCTTGAGTAGGAGAAGGTATGAAAATGAGTGCAAGTCCTGCCAGTTTCAGGACGGTATGACTGCGTTGGTTAATTTTAGTGTGTGCACTTTTGATCTCGTGAACCAAAGTTGTTGAGGGGGTTTTACTTCCGCTGCGAGAAACAGTTTTTAACAGCATTGTTGTATCTGCGCAGGGAAAGCGGAAAAAGAGGAAGAGAGAGAACAAGCCAGACTCAAAACCAGAGGGTAAGAGGCCTTTCTTCTTCCTGACTGCCTGTGTTTGTTTTCTTTCTTTTCTTGCCAAACAATTGAGAGGGGATCTGGTTCTTTCTTTGTAACTCAACAAACGTCACGTTTGACCTGAAACGGAACATCCCTTTGATTATGTTCGTTTATTTCGTTGCACTTACTAACGTTTCTCCTGCTTTTATGCTCTGACAAGCAGCTTATGAGGTTCAGTGCTAATAGTGGCAGGTATGTTTCATAGCACAGCAACTGTAAATGGCCAGAAATAACACGCATAAGTCCTCCACCGCTCAGTGCACTTTTTTTTCCCTGTACATTTTGTGTCATTTTCCTGTTTTTAAATCATACAAGCATACCATCTGAATGAGCCGTAACATCCTCTTTTGCTCGCTTCTTTGTGATGTGATTTGAGAAATGTCACGTTTCAAAACTTTCACATCTTATTTTTTGATTTTTGATTTTTTTTTGAACAATTACTCATTTGCTTCAGTTGGCCTTGTGAGCGGGTTGATAATTTGGGTCTCTCTCAATCTGCTTTGTTTCCTCGCATCGCAGATTTCTCAATAAGGAGCAAGAAACAGTGCGTGCAGTACTTGCCCTCAGAAAAGATGTGCGACAGCCCGGCGTCGTCTCACGGGAGCATGCTGGACTCGCCGGCCACGCCCTCCGCTGCCCTCGCCTCCCCCGCCGCCCCGGCTCCCACTCACTCCGAACAGGCTCAGCCGCTGTCGCTCACCACCAAACCGGAGGGGCGAATGCACCACCACTTCTCTGTACCCGGGAAAGCCTCTGGCTCTGCATCCTCCTCGTCCTCCTCTTCTTCCTCCTCTTCCTCCTCCTCCTCCCAGCCCTCCATCGCCATCCCCGTCGGTACTTTGGGAAGCCAGTCGAGCACACCCATCCTCACCCGGCCAATCCCCTTCACCTCCCTGCACCCCTCCATGCTCTCCCCGCCGTCCCCCTTCCATCAGGCGGCCCTTCACTCCCATCATTCCCTGTTCCAGTCGCAGCCGCTCTCCCTGGTCACCAAACCAACCGAATGAATTTGCAAAATGTGTTTTCTTTACATTTTAATTACTTGTGCTGTATATTGCTTTCCTTTAAGAATAGGTATTAGAACAACTTTTTTTCTAAATGATGAAAAGGAAGAAATGTTATTGGTCAATATTTGACCGCCTCCTTTTCTACATCTCTCAATGAAAACAAAATGTATTTTTTGTAAAGTTTACTGCAGAACTGGGTTCTTTTTTGTTTGTTTGTTTTTTGTTTTCTTTGATGCATTTATCCAACAAACCTCTTGTATAAAAGAACCAATGTACATAAAGTTTCTTTATAAAAGCAAAAAGGAGACAAAAACATTTTCTTTTTAGCCAAAACTTAATTAATGTTAGTATGAAGCCTTCAGTTCTAGTCCTGGCCAATAATTGCAAGCCCTTTTTTTTTTTTTTTTTTCCAATTCACGAGTGTGTTCCCCCTCTTTGACATGTTAAATAAACATTTGAAATGGTTTCTTAAAGAAAATGTCTCTGTTTGCCTTTTTACCAGAGCTAGCCCAAGGCATAAGCAAAGTGAGCTGCTGTGCAGGGCCCAAAGCCAGTGGGGGGCCCCCAAGAGCACATGACTTCTCATAGAGGAGATATATTTCTGAAATTCAAAATTTCAGTTATGTTTATTAAAAACAAGCCTCAATCTAGCAATCAAACTCTTTATATAGCGCCCACAGTGCTTTCAAGGATAGCCAATCGAAATATACATGGACACAATTATCATGAATGTACAGAAGCAAAACACATGAAAAACAATGAAAAACAAAAATAAGAGCAAAGCTGCCTAGCTATCTTAACTATATGAGGAAACTCCAGTGACATAAATTTAGTTTTTATGTTAACTACAATAAGATAAATCACATATTAAGAGAGAAACTATAAGAAAAAAATAAGATTGATCAAATATAGGAAAAGTCTAAATTTATAGGTTAAGCTAAATAAATGCACAGATAAAATTAAAAGTATAATAGAATTTTTATCTCACTGCAAAAACAGATCAAAAAGTTAAATGAATGTTGGAAAACAATCTACATAAAGGAAGATGCAGTGATGCACTGTTGAAATTCAGGTCACCACCACACTAACAGCTATGGAAGAAAAAGAGAGAGACACCTGAACTAACATAAATAGATTAAGTGTCCAAACTCATCCTTGCTCAGTTTTTTGGGGAATTTGTTCCAAAGGCAGGAACCATAATCACAGGCTGAAATCTTGTGTTCAAGTTTCCCAAATTGAGATTCTAGAAACATTTGTTTTATTTAGAATGGAAAAGAACTAAAGAACGGAATAAACTGATTTATTTTGAGTTGTTGGGTTATTATTAGTAAGCGTTTCCTTCCCTGAAGCCAAAAGATGTCATTCGGCAGTGAGTTTGTAGAAAAGTTTGGCGAAAGGCTGACAGGTAGTCAGGCTAACCCTCACGTTCCAGCTTTATTGTGATTTAAAGTAGTTCAAACTGAAAGTGTTTATATTAGTAGGACACAATTCTACATTAAACATTTATAGTTTTTCATAGACACTTTACAATAGGTCTCAGTTGAACAACGTCCGTGTTGTTCCTGACTCCGCGTTGTTCCGTCTCACTTTTTCCAAACTCTGAGAGGAAAGCGGTTTTGATGCAGCCTGTCACAAAATCCAGACGCTTGCTCCACTCCTGCCGGATTTAAAGCGTAATGATAGTTGTTGAGTTGGCTGGATACAGTTGAAACTTCACGTAAATATCTGTTAATGAAATACCACAGGTATTTAAATTTGAGTCTTAAATTGCTAAAATCATCTTAAAATGGAAGGAGCTGTAAGCCTTTCAACACTTATTTTCTTCACTTTTATAAATATTATCTTGTGATGAATATTGATCCATTACAAGTAAGGACACTGTTACTGACATAGATCAAATATTTCAACCTTGCTTGAAAAAAATTAAAAAATCTAATGTTTAAAAATGGGGCATAAAAAACAGTTTTGCCCAGAACCACATAAAATCTTAGTCCAGCTCTGCCTGAAACATTTGTTTTTAAGAAGGTTTCTTAAACTTGGGAATGCAGCTTGCATTTATTTTGCCATATTAGTGACCAACGTTAATAATAATGAACTAAAAACTGTAGTTGCAGTCAAATCTTATCACAGCCATACGTTGAAAACTCTCCAGAAGCGCTCACACCTGTCATTTTGCTCCTAAGCAGAACCTCCCTTATAAAACCCTTGCTGAGGGTGGCAAGGAGTTTTAATGTTTAATAAAGCAGAATTAGGCCGACCGCACTGGAAAATGAGAGCCAGAACCCAGAGTGACTAACATCTCAGGCCCAGAATAAATACAAATAAAAGAATTATAGACATCTGCTCCGTCTTAGAGCATAAGATCCCATAACAATGACAAAAAAGCAGGTCAGCCCCATCCGCGGCTCTGCAGACCCTGCTCGGGTTCTCGATCCCTTCCCTGCACTTTTACAACATCTTTATTCACCGTTTGGCACGTTGCGGAGGCCTTAATTAACTCGGAGGTAATGGGATGGAACTCCTGGGACCTCATTAGGCATTTCAATTAGTGAAAAATACACAAGGTAGGTTACAGTTTTTGGTGGCTTTGGAGATGATGATCGGTGCCAGGGTTGGACCAATTAAGTGTGAGCAGAGGGGGAGCTGGCCCAGACGAGCCCACTGACAACTACCACCGCCCACTTCACTGAAAGTTAAATCAAGATGTAGTCCACAGAAAGATATCAAAAATGTGCTAAATATCAATTTTATCGCTCAGTTTTGTACTTTTGTTAAACAAATTACTTTTTATATGTAGATGCATTTCAATCCAAAAATAACAGCATTTACAAATTATCTCATTTAATTAATCCAATTCAAAAAAATTAACTCATGCACAGATCTACTTCATATTGAATTGCTTTGAGGGTTTATTTATGTTCATTTTGATCATTTGAACAGTAAAATAAAACCCCAACTCCAGTTTCTCTTCAAAATTTTAATATTGCACTAGGTCATTGAAGAAATATTAAAACAGAAATGACCTACACAGCCATGGGGAAAGACGGCCGACATTAAAGTTGTCCAGCAGTCACTGGCTCACGGACAAACTCCACAAGAAAGATGAAGCTGAAGAAGGTAATTTACAAGTTTAGAAGTAAAAGATAAGAGTAAACAAAGAAATGACTGGATTGACCAAAGTCATTTCATTGGATAAAATTTGATTTTACATTTGTTTTCAAAATAAATGTCTGATACTGTGCAATAATTGATAAGCAGCATTTACAATGTCAGGAAAGAATATAAAATATGACAGAAGTTAGTTATGGCTACAAACTGTATTTATGTTTTCTGCAACAGAGTGGTCTCTGTCACAATTTTAACTCCTTCTCCTCCTAAAACACCCAGTTGACTGGCAGACTGAGGATGTGTTTCTGCTTTAAACAATCATTAGCTATAATAAGTCTTTACTTGTTTTCCCCGTTCTGCCTTACATCATTCCAGGCCCAAATCATGGCTGGCTCCTGTGAGCCACTTCACCAATCCATCAATAAGATTACAGGTAATAAGGTGTCAAAACAGCCAGCAAATCTGCCGCCTCATACATCCAGGATTGTTCCTTTAGTTTTTTTAAACTCTTAACTCCTTATACACGCTTTACATAGGGATTGAGTATTTATGCAAACACACATGAAATGATTTACGTAACGCTTCCTTTGACTTTTCATCATTTGTCACGTTGCAGACTTTTAGATGACGGTCAGACTCAAAATAGTGCACTATTGTTACGTACGATGAAAAACATACCTGTGAAATGAAAGCTTGAAAAGTGTTGCCTTCTGTTCAGCGCCCCTCGTCTTTGCAGAACCACCTTTAGCGTAGTGACAGCGAGGAAGTTGTTTAGGTTATATTGTTAACAGCTGTCCACGCATTTAAAAAACTGTAAAAAATAAATTTTAAAAACGGTTAAAATAATTGGTGAACATTTTCATTTGAAATATCAGACTGAAGAATGTCTGTAGACAGCAATTTCAAGTTATGTGGCAAATTCTTAATTAGATATGGATCTGGTGTTAGACTGGATCATTCTAACAAGTGCATTAACCTAAACCTTTTCTTAAGGTTTTTTCTGTATGTTCACAGTTGTGGAAAAATGAACTTCCACCACAGTTTTAAGGTTTTTGCAATCTGTGAGGAACCACACATAGAGTTGGACAAAATTGCTTAAAAAATGGGGAAAAACCTGAATATGTATCATTTTATTTGTTTTGCTTTGGAGTTTGACTACTTGTTAACTATGTTTTTACTTTATTAATTTGGAGGGGTGTGGGAATCGTTTGTTTTTGAACACCTTTTGCCTTTATCTATGTTTGGCCCATCACGCAGTATCAGCTTTTCTTACAGGATTGCCCTCTCTCTTGCTCTGTTCATGTACCTGTAAACTCTGACCAGCTTCCCAGTCCCTGCTGGATCCGTACAGCATGATGCCACGTTTCACTGTGGGGATGAAGTGCTCAGAGTGACGTGAAATGTTAGTTTTCACAGCTTGTTGTAGTCAACTTTACATTGTGGTCAAAAAAAAAAAAGAAAAACAAAGAAAACTCAGTATGGTTTCATCTGAGCAATGTGTTGGAAAACGTCTTTGCTTAGAATGTCTTCTTGACACTTTTCCATAAAAGTTTATTTTGTTAGATTTTCTGTTTAATTTTTCTTCTCTCTGAGATGTGCATCTCTGCAGCTCCTCCAGAGTTTCCACAAGGCTTTTGTTTGTTTTCTGTGATTAATGGTCTTCTTGCCCTCGTGGATCAGGAGGACGACCATGCGTTAGTAAGTGTCTCATACTCACTCAACATGAAAACTTCATAGCCGGGGATATCATTTCATAATCTTACCATCTTTTACATTTCTCCATAACTTCCACCCAGGCCTGCCTGCTGCGCTCGCTGGTATGTTCTCTTTCAAACCAGCTGGGTCTTCGCAGAACAGCTGGATTTGTACAAAAAAATGAATTACACACAAATGGACTCCTTTTACTGAAGACATCTGAAAGGTGATTTAGTTTAATGGTGTCATAATAGAAGGAACTGAATTTAAATGGATGCTGTGATTTAAAGAATCCTTGCATCAATGTCACAATTATGCACCAGTTTGTTGTTGGTATGTCCCATTAAAAACATCCAGTAAAATACATTAAAATGTGTGGTTGTAACATGGTAAAATGTAAGAAGTACCCCTGTGAGGCACCACGTGCAGCACTTCATCGTGTATCTGATCTCTATGTCGAAAAGGAACCTGTAAAATCTAAATAATGATCAATTTGATTTGATGATTGAAATCAGCTGCAGGGTTTGCGTTGATCTTTTTTTTTGTGTCTGGATGCCGCTCCTCTCAACATCTGCCATGTAAGCAAGAGGTCAGATTTAATTCATGTTAATTTTTTCTCATTAGAGTCCTGCAATCTCTTGCCAGGATTGCTTTTTTTTTTTTTTTTTTTTTTTTCTCCCCAGGTTTTGCTTTGATCTCGGATTTATTCCAGGCTAACCATTTCATTTCACACATCCTGAAGCTGCTGCTCATAGAAAGTCGCACTATATTACTGCAGACCTCTCTTCAGGTCAGCAACCACAAGTGTAATCAGAAAGACTCGATTCTCTTTCTGCTATCGACTACATGACCTTATAGTCCCACTAATAACAGGATGCGGTGCTGGCGTCACATGCGGTTTCCTAAAGTGATATTAATTGATTGTTTCTGTAGCATTCACCGAGCTTAGCAAGACTCAGCTGGTGCCTTTGTGACGACAGGTATGGCTCGCTGTGAGCTTAAGACTCTCCTTAATGTATTATTCATACCCGTTTGACCTTAAAGATGGAAATGCAAATGGCTGTCAAGAATGAGAGGGATCATTGGACTTTTCAAATGTCAACTAGCCTGCTACAATTAAAACATATTCATTACAACAACCCACAGGTCCCCCGCACCCAGCTGAGATGTAAAACACCTCCAATTAACATTTAGATCATTATCTCTTCCCTAAAGCCACTGCACACGTTCAGGCGCTGCACTGTTACAGGTATCACAGGGAGAGGCGAAGGGATCAATGACTACTATTTTATTTCTGAGAGTAAAAAAAAAAACAAAAAAAAAAACAAACACTAGCCTTGCAAAGAGTATAGCTGCACTTGCTGGGAAACCTTTTTAATTAGCAAGAGTTGTGTGATCTGCTGAACTGTTGGTAGTTTTGCAATGTGCAGCATGTATCAATACTGCCATCTGTTGATGGAGTCAAATATTGACACACCCTCTTCGTTTTGAGGTCAGTCTGTCATGTCACTTTTCAGCCACATGATCGCTGTAGTGACACATTTTAATGGATTTTGGGGTAAAACATGAGAAGTGATCAATGAATTGAATATACCTCCTGTATTATTATTATTATTATTATTATTATTATTATTATTATTATTATTATTATTATTAGTAGTAGTAGTAGTAGTAGTAGTAGTAGTAGTAGTAGTAGTAGTAGTAGTAGTAGTAGTACCAATATTGCCTTAGGGTTCCCATTAGAATTTTGAAGTAATATTTTGGATTTTACACGTTTTATCAGATGGAATAAAAAAAAATCTGATCAAAGTTATTTATTCGCATGTTGAGTTAAACTGCTTCTTTACAGAAAATAAGTGCATAAAGAACATGAAAGTAGATTTCCACACTAATTGAAGCTCCTGCATTACACTTTCAATGAGGACACCAGTGTCTTCGTGGACTCATTGACTTGCTTTTAAATGTTTTTGGGGTTGCAATTAAGGGGTTAATAAAATAATGTTTCAGGTTTCTGGCCCCTTCCTCAGACTGACCAACTGTATGTGCAGACTCAACACCATTAAATATCAGCAATGCCTCTAATGACATGACACATCATCACCTATAGCTTTAATCCTTCTTTCCGATTTAGGTTGAAACTGATCTTTTATTTGACCAACATGTTTACTCTGACTGAAGGTAAGATTACGGTTTCTATAAAAATAACAGGGGGAACTTGCAAGCAGCTGTTTAGTGACCACCCCCACTCCACTAGAGGCAGTAGCAAGCCCGAAAAGATGCGACTAAGGAGCAGATTTAGAAATAGACTGAAAGCTGCAGAGTTCGTTAAAAACTGTGAGCTGCGCTGAAGTAAATAAAAGAGAGAAGTTCAAATACATACTGAGAGTGAATATTCTTCCTAAACGGAAAGATATATCACAGATTAAAAAAGAAAAATGGAAACAGGAGACCGCGGATAATATAGGAAATAGTCCCCTTCACTTCCGGGGTGCAATGGTCTCATTACCAAATGATGTTCATACAAACTTATGTGGTAATAATAAGGTGTGAACCTTATTATTGAGACTGACAGTGGACAGTTTCCGCCCCTTTCTGTTTGCTGCTGCGGGGTCCTTCTTCTGCAGTTTGATCTCCATATACGGTCACCAGGTCGGATGAAGCTGAAGCTATGTAATACATGCATTCAACCAGTAGGCGGCGAAAACAGCTCATCCTGTTTGGTGGAGCATCAGAAGAAAAGCGGTTTATACTCGGAAGCAAAACCACGACGTAAATCGGACAAACAGTACCTTCGTTTGTCTCTTGGGATTGAATTGAGAGGACTGGACAGATTTCGTTTACATTTCACCGGGTGGTGGACGCAGCGGACACAATGCGGACTGCTTTGTTGTCACTTTCTATTTTAATGCTCTGCGTGTTGGTCACAGGTGAGTGAAAGTTTGTGTAGTTTAAATGATTTAGTCTTTTATTTAGAAAAATGAGTCACTGTTACAGAAACCAAGGGTTGCGTCTTAACGTAACTCTAATATCAGCCATTGTTTTTTTTTTTTTATTACCTAATGTGGCCTTTTTGTCAAAGAATATGCACAGTGAGCGTTGACAACTAGCATGTTGAATAAGAAAATTTCAGAAATGCGGATATCCCCCTAAAGCTGCCATATTATCAGGTAATTACAAACCAGAACGACCTGAATGCTCAAACTCATTTAAATATAGTTTGTCAACAAGTTACTAAGGTCACTTTTTCACTTCGGTCAAGCCAGTCGACGTTGTCTTTATAGTAAAAGTAAGAATATTACCATACGCACAGTGCAAAATTATCTCAAGGAATTGGGGCCGAAGAACTGTGTGGTCATAAGAGAACAATGAGGCAGAAAAAGTTTTATAGTTGCAAGGGGGCATGAGGAATGGACTCTGGAGAAATGGAAGAGGATTACGGGGTCTGTTGAGTCCATACATATCCACCTCAGGGTCAGAAGAGAAGCAGACTAAAAGGATTTCACCCCTCTTGTGTCTTCTGGGCGCGGTCCTGCGATCTGGGGTTTCTTCAGTTGGATCAGGTTTAGGTTCAACAACATCATGCGACCAAAGAAGGAGGTCAGGTGACTCTCTGAATACAAGTTATTGATGGCATGACCTAATTCCAAGATAACAATGCCAGGGTTCATTGGGAAAAAATAGTGAGAGTATGGTTCACGGAGCACAAGACATCGTTTTTGCACATGGATTGTCTACCACTGAACCTTAACTCCATTGAGAGATTGTTAGTGTTCACACATTCCGTCTCCAAGGTTTAGAATCACAGCAGATGCACAGGACAAAAAGCCTCATCTCCTAAATCATGTGCAGTAATAAACAATTAGATTAAATTTGAATGTCATTTTTTTCCCCACTAGTGTGACAATTATCTCACAGCTTCACCTGAGTGTGGTTTTTGTTTTGCAATTTTGTAATAGCTAATTTTGTCTGAAAAAAAAAAAAATAAAAATCAGCTTTCAAACAAAGAAGTTGAAGTGTTATTGAATCATCTATTCACAGAGACTAAAAGAAAACTAGAGACCAACCATTAATACTTACAGCAGGGTGACAACTATTTCAAAGTGATATTTTAGAAAATGCTGTGATACGGTCCGCCTCATAGACTAAATGAACAGAGGCACATTGCAATTTAAATATTTGCCTTTTAATGACTTTGAGGGAGCCCTCAAGCTACCTGAAAGAGGCAGAATGTAGATTATTTCCTCTTCTAGATGCAGTTGCCCACTGCATGCAATCTGCGTAGTCAAATAGACTATAGGACACTGTATGTTGTGGCCATTTTTGTTGAGTTTTTATATGGTCTGTCTACTGTTGATTTTTCTTTAAAAACTTAAGACTATAGTTGAACTAATTTTGTACCTAAATCTGTAGTTAACTTTTAGTTTGTGGTTAATTTTGGTAACATTTTGATCCTCTCATTAAGAGACGGAGTTCCCGCCCAGTGTCGTTGTTAACCATTTGGGTAACCTAAGCCAAATGTTGCTCCACGACGGTTAAGCCTTTGTTGATCATAGTAACAGTTTTACGTTCCTTCCAGTAAATTTCAAATCGTTGTGGACTTCCATCGATTGTTTCCACACAATTCCCTGCTGTTTTATGACGCGGTCAATAGTTTTTATCACGTAGGTCAAAATGATCTACTCTAATAAATGATGATTGCTCATTCCCTGTAAAACTAATAGCCCTCATTTCATTGCGGGAGTCATTCCAAACTTAAGATAGATTTTTTTTAAATCAAAATCTGTCAATTTTATAAAATTCTTTTAATCATTCTTTTTAAAAATTGCTGTTTGTCAGTACATTTTCTTTTACCTTAACTTTCACTGATGATATTGTTTAAAGTTGTGTCCAGCTTCACCCAAATAGAGTTAAGTTTTTTTTCTATAAATTCATACTTTTCTTTTGGATAATGCACTGAGCAAATTAGAATTGCAAATAGAATATGCAGTAAAAATGTGAAGCATAGTATTCAGTATATGGTACTTATTTTACCTCACTTTCTGTAAGTAACTGCAGATTACAAATGACTGTGCAATGCTGTATAGTGATGTCTTGAGTATTTTCAGTTTATGTCACCAAGAGCTGACTTCCTTGCATTAGAAAATACTTCCAGAATGGAATGTCATAATGAACCCTTGGCAAAGCCATTCAATTAACTTGTACATTAACATGACATCAGGACTTTTAATTTTAATGACTCCTATACTTTCATTGACACGGACTCATTTCTCATGTCTTTGTTGTTTTTGTATTTATAATTTTTCATATTTATTTGTTC
Source organism: Gambusia affinis (assembly GCF_019740435.1). Classification (NCBI taxonomy): domain Eukaryota; kingdom Metazoa; phylum Chordata; class Actinopteri; order Cyprinodontiformes; family Poeciliidae; genus Gambusia; species Gambusia affinis. Next base: position 13,855,936 of record NC_057870.1, read on the forward strand.
AAAGCAGTTTGACGCTTCAGTAGTTAATGTAAAATGATACTTTGATGCATTTTTTTGGTCTACCAATGGCAGAAGATTCTTCCTCTTTTTTTTCTTGTCTATAGCATTATTTGTGCCACCAACTTGAGTGCTGCAGTGACCAGTCTGCATATGCAGTTAGACTGATCTGAGCATGTATATCTCTGTGAGTAAGTAGCAATTTGAGGGGTGTGCATTTAAATCTCACACAGTCTCATTCAATAGTGGTCTGGCATACACTCGACTCTTGAGAATCCTCGCTCCGCCACATTCGTGTCAAACCTAAGATGTCTACTTGGCTCTGTATGCTGTATGTGAAGGTACAGGGAAAACTCTTCCTCTGAGTGCTCTCAGATGATGCTCAGAAGAAGAAGCTAGGATTTGGCCTAACTTGATTTTGTGGCATAATGTAACAAACCATTAGAAGAGGGGCACCACATTGAGACTATAGACAGGAGATTCATCTTTATCTCGAGCAAGCATGTTACTTTTGTGTACACGCCTTACCTATTTTTACTAGGATTGTTACGATTACTAAAACTATAACATTCTATAAGCTGAATGTTTTGGTGCCCACCCCAGGCATTTGGGCCAAGATGTGGACAGGACATGTTTTGTTTGTTAAATGTCTGGTTGGATGATAGTTGTTTTTTTTTTAGGATTTTCTGTATTTGAAGAGTCAGATTAGGTTCACTTACATATCAGTTAACTTTTGCAAGAATCAAGTTGGAAGGACATTCAGCAATAAACAAGCTGTTGCCATTCGGGAGGTTTCCGTGACATTTTGTACTTAATTGCTGCTTTTTCTCTTCTCAGGGGCTCCAACAGGTAAAAAGCCATCAAAAATTCATCCTCCAGGAAGTAATTCTGGCAGTGAAAACCGAACTGCTGTAGGTGGTGACTTGGACAATGCCGCAACGACACCGGTAAAGAACAAGTTAGCTGGTGGATTGGACAAAGCCGCAACGACACCGGTAAAGAACAAGTTAGCTGGTGGATTGGACAAAGCCGCAACGACACCGGTAATGAACAAGTTAGCTGGTGGATTGGACAAAGCCGCAACGACACCGGTAAAGAACAAGTTAGCTGGTGGATTGGACAAAGCCGCAACGACACCGGTAATGAACAAGTTAGCTGGTGGATTGGACAAAGCCGCAACGACACCGGTAATGAACAAGTTAGCTGGTGGATTGGACAAAGCCGCAACGACACCGGTAAAGAATAAGTTAGCTAGTGACTTGGACAAAGCCGCAACGACACCAGTAAAGAACAAGTTAGCTAGTGACTTGGACAAAGCCGCAACGACACCGGTAAAGAATAAGTTAGCTAGTGACTTGGACAAAGCCGCAACGACACCGGTAAAGAACAAGTTAGCTGGTGACTTGGGCAAAGCCGCAACGACACCGGTAAAGAACAAGTTAGCTGGTGACTTGGACAAACCCGCAACGACACCGGTAAAGAACAAGTTAGCTGGTGACTTGGACAAAGCCGCAACGACACCGGTAAAGAACAAGTTAGCTGGTGACTTGGACAAAGCCGCAACGACACCGGTAAAGAACAAGTTAGCTGGTGACTTGGACAAAGACGGAAATGCAGCAGAGACGCAGGGAAAGCAACCTTCAGGTAGTCAATCTGACAAAACAGCAATGGAAGATGAAAACAGTCATTTCTTTGCCTACTTCGTCACCGGAGTTGTGCTGGTGGTCGTATTCTACATCGCGAAGCACAACAAGCGCAAGGTACTTTAAACATACAATGAAACTGAACTTTATGAAACTCCAAATTGTTGTGTGAAGGAACCCTGAATACAGTTAGACCACAGTTCTCTTATTGAGAGCTAGACTATAGGAATCTAAAGCAAATTTTTGTAAAACAAACTGAAAATCGTAATTCTATTTTTCATTTTTTTTTATCCAGATTATCGCCTTTGCTTTGGAAGGGAAGAATTCCAGATCCACACGTCGACCTAAATATTCAAATTACCAGAAGGTGGAACAACATGTAAGTTGTAGCAACAATGAATTACGACAAACCATCCTTCTGCACAAACTCAGTCTGAAGGAGAAAATCTTTACCTTTTTATTTAGAAACATCTTTCTACAAAATGTTAGATTCTATATTTTTATGTTTAATTTTGTAAGAATCAGTTGACATAATGAGAGATTGAAAGAACAACAATAAAGAACAGTTTGCAACTGAGTTATGCTTTAGCTTTAACCTGAGAGGGGAGTAAAAAAGGGAGTTGGAAAGATGTATTGATCTGCCGGCTTTTAGCGACACCACATTAACAAAACAGGATAAAGGTCCTTACTGCGTCTAAAGGCGAGCTGTTGCCACTTACACTTACTGATCTAACTGGATCTCTGCTGGTATGCAGGTCAGACCTCATTCCTCTCGACCTTAACAGAGAATTTGTAGCAGAAACAACTGATTTGAATGGGCTCTCTGTCCTGGTTCAGGTAACTGGATAGGCAGGTGGTTCCAGTCTTTGGACGACACTGGAACAGGATTAGCGATACGACAAGGGAAGCACCTCTGGATAACATGCTAACATGAATATAAAGAACCAATTTATCAGGAGCCAGAAGCAGGTGTACTGCGAACAGCAGCTTATTAAAACATTGTAAATGTTATTTTAAAACTATCAAGTTTATTTTCAGCTCTAATTGTTTTTTGTTGTTGTTGTTGTTTTTTGTTTTTTGTTAGGTAGTTTAGTTTACCTAAATACAAAGAAAGAACCACAGACAACGTTATGAGTTTTCAACCAAGCTTCTGCAGAAGGAGAAGACACAGAGAGCTGCTCCTCAGAACAGTTCACCATGTGTTCTGAAACCCTGCAGTAGAACTTGTCTTTTATTAACACAAAACAAGAACAAAAGGGGCTGGTGCTAATAAGATTAGGAGCCCCCAGGATCTAACAGATAGCAGACGCAGTCTTACGACTAAGGGAAACTCTCAAAAGACCACCATCAAAGATCACACTTGTAGTGTTAAAGTAAGCTCAACTCTGTCTCAGTCAATTAACATATAGATGACCCAAGTAACACTACAACAGCTGCAACAATGATAATAATAAAATTATCCTAACATTTTTCATCTTAAAATGAAGAAAACCAAAAATGCTAATAATCCGATTGCAAAAGTGTTCATGCAGTATTGTTTAAATTAACATTTAAGCGATGTTAATTTAAGGTGAGGAGTTTAGAGATATTTTTTTACAGGGATAATACTGGTTTAAATATCTGTGTACATACGCTGCCTCCATGCACAATATCACTAAAATACAAAAAATATGAAACATTTATTATGAAGTAATAACAAAGCTCTGTCTGGACTGCTGGCTGGTAGAATCCAAACCAGTTCTTCTGCATGACCTTTAGTGGAAAAGCCAAACATCTGACCCTGGTGAGGCAAAACCTTCTTGATGTGCTCTAATTTCCAGTCTGAAGCCCCAGCTAAACTTGTTGGGAGGAGACATCAAGAGCGACTGATCGACCAATCAGAAATGGACTTAGATTACCGTGAGCTCTGTCTGGTTTTAGACAGCTAATGCGAAAAATGAATGCTGTTGTAGTGCAGTGAAAATGTATTTTTATGTTTATAGATTTAGCTGTTTTGTTTTGTCACACTTAAAGGTTTCATTTCTTTAAACACATTTTAATATATGATAGCCAGAATGTAAACAAATCAAACACCATTCAAATGAATTCATTTATTAAACCAAAGAAACTGTCCAGACTGACCAGGCCCAGCTGTGTTTTTAAAATAAAAAATCTTTAATCAAATGGGAAGGTTTTTGAGCATGTACAGTTTGTTTAAAGTCATGACAGAGAATCTCAGTCAGAGAATCTAAATGAAGGCCTAGTTAAAGGCCTTCATTTAGTTTTCTTCTTTAGATTCTTTAGTTTGAATTTCATAGGTGGACTTCAAAATTCATCCGGGTGCTGAATCAATAAAACATCTCCAGACCATCACACTGCCACCTCCATGTTTAAGCATTGTCATGATGATGTTTTTCTCCACCTGCGTGGATGAGTGTGGTCGACTCCAATTTTGTTGACTTTGAACTATTTGTCTTTCAGATGTGATCCAAAGCTGCCCAGAGAAGCTGAGGAAACGACTCTAGTAGATTGCGAGTGGATAGAAATCATGGATCTGCACCAAATAAAATGACCTGTTAAATGGACATTCTTCTATTCTTGACTTCTAAATGTTGAATGACTATGCAGTCGACACTGATGCCTTATTGGGAGAGGGAGGAAGTTAGATGGGGCTGAGATGGAGGGGTGTAAAAAAAAAAGTTGTGTGAAATAGGCTTGCAGTATTTTGCACTGCTTTTGCAATCTGACCTGTTGAAGGTCCTCACTCAGGATGTAGAAGTAGCAAATCAGTTGTCTGCACTTCTGTTTTATTTTGTGGTTTTGGACAGATTTCAACATGCAGACTGAATAAGTCGTCAATGTCCTGTTTCTGTTTAAATGCCTTTATTTTTCCAGTTTCTTTAAATAATCTGTTTTGGAACCACTGTTAAAATCTTGTCAGCCCAGTTATCGTATGCTTCGCCAATAGTGATCTGTTGTCCACAATATATTATTTTTACCTTACATTGCATTTGTAGGGTGGGATTTGGCTGCAGCCTCTTTGGTTTGGATCTTCAGGGAAAATATTGCTTTGTACACACGACATGACCACTAAAATAAGAAGTTTGTTCTTTCCCCTTGAATGGATTTGTTTTTGTATTTAGAAAAAAAAAATGCCATACCTGTGCCAAATGATTTAAGAAAATATTGTAATATATTGTGCTGCTGTGTTTTTTTTTTAATTCTTTTTCTCTTGCCTCATACTTTCAGTAATGTTTTTTTTTTTTACTTTTCTAGCAGGTTTTGGTGAAAGAGAAAATATTCTGCTGCTTCCTGGAAGCCATGTTTGTAGTATGCCAAGCAGTTAATCCTTTTTGTCTTCTGAGTTTCAAAAAGAATTGTATAGACATTCTGCTATTTTACTTCATATCAAATATGAACGGCTGACTGCTTCTATTAAAATAAAAACTGTTTGCTAACTTTCTTCTGTCACTTTTTTTTCTCTTAGAATACTTTAAATAGCACATCTCCAATTTAATCCCTGTCATCTGCAAAAAGGCCTGGGCTAAAAGGGCAAAAAAACTACAAAATTACATTATCATTCCAGCATGGAAAAAAATGCTTCTTAAAATTTCTGGTTAAAGTAGATATGCACAGCATAACTCTCAACTGGATGGGGAAAACAAGACATTTCATTACAAAATGTAATATCTGGTTTTTGTCTCTGGTTTTAAAAAGTGCCCTCAAGATTGCATCATGCTAGTCTTGCTTTATTTTATCAGGCACAGTGACTTGCACAAGCACTTCCACATCCTGAACTTCCCCATATTTTCTCAAATTTACAACCTTAAAGTATTTCATAGATATTGGTGTGAGGTACACCAACACAAAGTAACAATTTTTTTAAGAGTTCAAAGCTGGCAACTGTAGCGTTCATTTGAAGCTGATTCCACCGAGTTGATGTTTTTTTTTTTATGTACTTTTTGCTCTGACAGCGGTTTTCCGGTCGTCCCACAGATCATACATTTAGATTCTGACTGAAAGTTCTGACGCATGATTATACTTCGATCCGAAGCTTCCTGTGTGAGGTCGTTCTGCTGAAAGGAGAACCTCAGCAAGTCTTTTGCAGTCTGACACTGGTGTCCAAACTCCACAAAGGTCGGCATGTAAGGGTGGGCATTTATCCTATTGTTTCACAAATCACAAACATGGTTATACATATTCTATTAGTTGACACTAATCCAATCCAGGTTTGAAGTGTCTAGGTGTTGTAGTTTTGGAGCTGGAACAGTTCTAGTATGATCCTGACGCGAAAAGTGGTGAAATCAACCTTTATTGAAGTTTCACAAATCAGATAAAAGTTTCACAAAAAACAAACGTGGTTCTAAATATTCTGCTATTAGAGAAGAATAATCCAATCCAAGTTTGAAGAGTCTAGGTGTTGTAGTTTTTAAACTAGAGTCGATTAAAGATGCGGAAGGTATTGAAAAATTAGGTGGAATCGCCCTTTAGCCATTTCCCGAATCGGAAACCAACTTCAGCTTCGCTGCCATTTGTCTGATTGACTCATTTTGATGAGGAGGAGCTCCCTTGCTTGATGGAGCTCATCACCCGCCATTAGGGTAGATATAAGAGGCTTAAATGAGCAAAAGCTCATTTAAGCCTCTTATATCTGACCAGATCTGGTTCTTTCTTTCAGACCAAAAGAGAAACACATATAATTTTTAAATAGGCTAAGAAAAATATTAAAAACAGGACACATACAAACAAGTATTTACTTAGTTTATAAAAATCTCCCAGTGCCAGTAAGTCTGTCTTTCTAACCCAAAGATGACTCATGTTTACATCACTGCTCATCAGCACCACAGTTCATTGCCCCAATGAGTGAGTGTCTCTTCACAGAAGCACCATGTTCCGTGTCTCCTCTTCGTAAATGTCAGGTATCTCTCCAAAACAAGAAGGCACCATCCTGACTGAACTGCTCCCACGCAGCTCCGCCTCATACTGGATGAGCTGCCTCCAGAACCCGGGGTTCGGCCTGACGATAGGCCGACAGCTCTTCAGCAGCCGGTGGGCCTCCCGCAGGCTGTCCCCGCGGTACTTCATGAGATAGGCCAAGCAGAGGGCGGCGGAGCGGCTCACCCCGGCGTTGCAGTGCACCAGTGTGCAGCCGTGGCGCTCCGCGGTGATGTGTATTTTATCCGCCACCTGGTCAAAGTGGTCTCTGAGCGGGGACTGCGGGGAGTCGGGCACCGGGATGTGGATGTACTCCACTCCGGGAGGAGGAGCAGCATCGTTCTTGGTTTCTGTGGCGTTTATGATGCAGGTTATCCCATTTCCAGTCACCTGGGAGCAGTCCTTCGCTGCTCTGCTACTACTCAGGAAAAGGTGCTCGGTGACCCGGCACAAGCCAGAGAGACTTGCGGTGCCAGACATAAACGATCAGAAAGAAAACGGCCAGATGTCTGCAGCCGTCGACTTCCATTTAAAATGCGCCAATACAGAGCGGAGGCATGTACGGTAACCGAGACAGATCAAATCTGAAGTAGCTCACGTAACTATAGCGCTCCCTAGTGGATGACTTAAAAAAAACAAAAACAATGAAACAAACAATGAATGAAACAAAAAACAAACTGAAGCTAAAATATGTCTGGTGAAAATGAAGAAAGAACGTTCTGGATTTATAAATAATTAAAAACAATGATATTCCGGTCCAAAGGGGTATCAATTCCACGATTACATTTTGGTTAGGTCCAAAACTGCCGAGATTCTGAAAAGCTATCTTTGAGTTTTATTGAAAAGTTCCTTTTTTCAGTAATGCGATTCACTAAGTGATGCACATGGAATAATTACACTTGGAATATAAAATAATGAATGGATTCATGCTTTTATTTCTGTTAATCATGATGAGTTTAGGCAAACAGCTAATGAAAGCCCAACATGAAGGATTAGAATATTACATCAAGAAAAAACCCCAATAATACAGAAATGTAAGCTTAAGGAATATATTTTTCTGACGAGTGTATGATGTCTATGTGTGTGAATGCAACACTGTCTGTTGTTCTGTGGAGAAATGTACCAGCAACTCTGCAAGAATAGCATGGATGGATCAGAATCTTTCATTTGACCCAGATATCACTTGTTTAGAAATCTACCTTAGCCTACTGTTTTTAACTCTGGCAGCCTTCCAGTAAGATAATTACTTTAAACCATTGTTTAGGTTGGAATTAAACCTATAACCCAAACTTGTGCTAAATTACCCCAAGAATTGATTGATCCATATTGAACTCAGGACAAGATTAGAAAAAAAATAAATAAATAACCCACATTAGGTTGTCCTTAAAAAAAAGGCAAATCTTTGGCTAAAAGATTACTTTGGTTATTTGGCATATGATTAAAAGACGTAAAATAGCCTTGCAGCACCTGTTATAAAAATGACAGTGCAGCAATAGTGTGTTGATTTGAGGAGGCTGCGGTGCATTAGCTGGTGCCTGCAGGCAATCCTCGGTTGCCCAGGAAACACAGATGGTGGATAAAGGGGTTGCATACAAAAGACCATAAACCTGTAGCAGCAGCTGGAGACCGAGAGCCGCTCATTCTCTCAGGACTGCGCAGTCCCGCTCATTCAAAGGAGCCTCTGTTCTCATTAATACCTTCGTTTCATCATCTTTGTCCAAAGCTTCCTGCTCCACTTTGTCCTGCTCCACCACCCCACCCCCGCCGACTGAACTGCCATCTCCTCCGTCAGTGCGCAGCTGCTGCTGGCACTCCCACATCTGCTTGTTTCAGCTCGGCGGCCATGAAGAGGACGCCGAGCCTCGGCTCACGGTGAAAGGCTGGAGACACGGTCCGAGCAGCGACCTCCTTTATGTGGTGAAGGCAGATAAACTGCGCCAACACAGCGGGTATGCACATGTTGAACAGCTTTCGCCCAGGATGGAGGGATAAGCGGAAGAAAAGGAGGAAGCCACGATCTCTTCGCACCCTTTCATGCTGGGGGACAGGTGGAACCTGAAGATCTATGGTATGGAAAAATATTCCTAATTTTTCAATACAAACTTTATAAAATTATTATTTTTTTTTTAGCTTTTTATTATTCCAAGGAGTACATGGAGATTTCTTGATAACACATCTGCTCCCTTGACATAAAAGGCCCGTAGGTCTTGGGAAAAAAAGCATTCTCAAATTTGTGGGCAGTTGTTGTAAAAATCTAAAATATATACATGTAATAAATGTTTACAATGAATAAAATAGAAAAACGTGGTCTTTCATCATCAGGAAGAGAGCTGGCCTAAGGCAGAAGCAAGCTCTGTTGGCAGGGTCTCCAGGCCAGCAGGGGGCCCTCAAGAGTGGTTTCCTTCTGAGACAGAAAACATGCCTCAAGACTTTGCTGTAACATTGATCAAGCATTGCCCTGCTTTTAAATTTGCTCCTAATCTGTGTTAATGTCAAGCAAATTTATTTTCTCAGGCAAATCACGTAAACGGTGTTGATAAAGTATTGATAAAGTGTTGATAAAGTATATTCAGCTATAATGTAACATGATTAGTTCAATGTTCTACTTCAGTCTCTCTGTATTTGTAGTTAAATCTAAATAAATATGTCAGGGATTAGCAGGTAACTACCAGAGTTAGTTTTTGATAATGATGTGGTTCTCCACCTCTGGTGCTCCTTATAGAAACAACAACAACAAAAAACCCTTACCTGTCAGTTTAACCAGAAACCACTCCTCTACTTCTTATTTACAGGGTTGACTGAACACCCCTCGTGTTTTACACTGTAAGTAATTATGACACTTTATTGAACTTTGATGGTTTTCTGTTTTATAGAGTCTATCTTAGATGGACTCCGCATCTGATCATTTCTAATTTAAAGTCTAAAACTCATACAGCCGTTCACAACTGAAATGGGTTATTTGACTTTGTATATTTATTAAATTATTCATGATTCATAAAAACTTTATTTTATTTGTGAAAACGAAACAGATGGTTGCATTGCAGCAACCTTTCTGTTGGAAAAAGGTTAGAGTCTGTCTGTCTGTCTATGGAAATAATCAATGCTAAGCTAATGTTTGTAAGTCGCTTAAAAGATGCTGAATTCAATGTAACATCTGGTCACGGCTAACCTGAATTATTGTACATTGATTGCTGAGTCAGTGAAACTGTGGGAACTTGATCAATGTGATAATTATGCACAAACAATGAAACTCAGACCTTCTTCCCCGACTCTCCTGAGTCTGTACTGAAAAGCTGTTCATCACATTTTAATGCCAAACTAAACTAATATATCAGAGAAATTAACCCGTCTCTACAGTTTGTCTATTTTATGTTTAAAATGCATAATATCCGCCTCTGAGCTGAAGGCGATGGGCTCTAACACAGTTGTTAATCAAAGCACTCTGATCTGACAAGACACAGAACAGAAAGTAGAGAGGAATAAAGAAAGACCAAAACCGATTGAGAATAATGTGTTTGCTGTTTCAGCTGACCAGCGTTGTACGGGCTGGACTCGTCCCCAGAGCTGCTGACATGGCACCAGACAGGACTCTGGGAGGATCCAACGACAGGGCAGTTTATGTGTTATCTTTGTTAAAATTGCTGGAGCAGATTAATCTTCACAGATCAGTTTCTGGTCATTTAGTTATCAGTGTTATGTTTTTGCTCGCGCATAATGAAAAGCTCTAACGGGAAAGAACAGGAGCCAGATCCCTTCGGGGTTCTGGATAGGACAGTTGGGTTGCGTCCCACTTTTCTGCTGCTTTGTGTTGTGTGTCCCTTCTCCAGTTACACTGATGAAAAAGCAGATTTGGCCTCAACCAGATCCCATTGTGCCCCACCTGGCGTTCCTCCATCTCCTTTGCTGCGCTGCCTTACAGAGCGGTACTGAATCTGCCACTTTCATGGTGACAGACCCTTTATTTCTCTCATATTCATTTTACACTCTTACCCTATGGCTCTTTACTTTACTTTCTTTTAACCACTGGGTATATTCTTTATTAACTTACTGTCCCTCTAGCTCACTGAAATACAGATTTCAGTGTATTTGTGTTTAGCTCCTGCATCAGTGGAAACATGAGCTGCAACATGAGATTAGCAATGTGTTAAGTCACTGACATGTTTCTGTTGATGTGAATCTGCCATATATGTAGGATTACAGTATAGAGACAAACCAACATGAAAGCATAGATCAAATCTGATTAATATAATCTCCTTCTCAGATTTATTTATTCAACATCACGTAGGATTATCCCAGAAAATTTTTTTTTTTCCCATGATGAAGCTCTTTAGGTGTTACTGTTACTGAAACCTTATTCAGTAATTCAGTTCAGAAAGCATAACCCCAACATCATAGTGATTTTACAGAGTGATGTGTTTCCATTCATTGTTTCTGTCCACTTGAATGTTCACAGCTAGTAAGAACTTCACTTAGTTCTTATTGCCAGATATGTCTGGCAGTGTGGGCAAGTGCCAAGTCCTTTTGGAAAATACAATCAGCTTATAACACATTGGAACATTGGTTCTCAATTAAGATGTATTTTCATATTAAAATAAGACTTTGGACCACTGAGTAACAATTCAGTCCTTTTTCTGAGCACAGACAGACATTTCTCTGGTTCAAGGGTGGCTTAAAGCAACAAGGGTAAAGGCTGTAACCCATGTCCCGGACATATTTGTGTTCACTACAGCATGGGACTATTCATTTTGCTGATGAGCCACACTTTTTCCTCCCAGTCAACCTTCCAGAACTCTGTGAACTGTGAGTTTTTTTGGCAACTCATTGTTTTGTTGCCCACCCTCCTTAATCATAAGAGCTTATTTATAATGCAATTAGTTTTACGGCATTGGCCTCTAAATTAAGAGAAATAAATTCTTAAAAATATCACTCTGACTGTTCTTAATCTGTTTGAGTTTTACTGCTTGAACTGAATCACCCAAATTAACTTCTCAATGAGTTTCAAACGGACAAAGATTCACCTTTGAGGTTCGAAAAGTTGCAAATGAATCTTTATTTGCTGTGTTTGGTCTGATTCTCTTGCAGTGCCAGAGACTTGTGACGTGATGCGTCTTCGAAGGAAAACCTTCAGCACTAGTGTGTCTCTCTACCAAGAGACGACGTCTGCCTCTGTTCATCAGCCAAGAGAAATAAGCCATTGCTTTGCCATCATTATCCGTTTAATCATGTGTGGCTGCTGGAAGGGACTTCATTCAGAACCGTTTGCTGCTCTGCTAAAACTGTTTTATAACTTAATTCAGTCCCTCTCCTGTTTCTATTTCTGTTGATTAGATGCATAGAAACCTTCACTGTCAATCAACTCCACCTGAGTTACATTTTCTCGCAACTGATCGTTTCTCCCAAGCTTTCACCTGTTTATGTAATGTTACCTTCTGTGTCTTTTGGTGAAAACTGGCCTCCAGTGTTTGCAGATCCAAATCTACGAGGGGTTTATATTCAAGGCCCGTATGAACAGAAATATTATGTGCTATGTGTGAAAATGACGGATGTTCTCACCTTCTAATAATGTGTAAATCACACATTTCTGTTTGTTGAGAAACCTCCAGAGCTCAGTGCGAAACGAGATATTTTTACTGTACTATACTGCAGTTGAACTGTAAGGTGTGTTCGTGTGTGTGTGTGTGTGTGTGTGTGTGTGTGTGTGATGACTGCGTGAGTGTGTGCGTGCGGGAGAGTGCATGTGTTTCTCTGCATGCGCTCCATCTGTGTTAGTGGCAGTACCTTTGCACGTGTGTCTCATCAGTCCTATAAAATGTGTCTGTAAAGGGCCTGAAACTGCCGCTACTATCCTTTTTAGCCACTGGATGTACCAGAGAAAGGGATAAAACATTATTTACCGATGATTCTTAGCATTTGTTACAGCCTCATAAAAAAAATGCAAGAAAAAAAGAACTGTGCTGCTTGTGATTTAGATTACAAGGATGTCATTGGAAATTAGTGTGGTGCAGTTTTCTCAATGATGCCTGCTGGCAAAAGTCAGACGGTTTCAGTGCCAGCAGCCCCATCATTTAACACTTAAGCAAGTTACAGCAAATGCTAATAATGATGTGTAAATAGCCTTTTACCCACGTCTGGATTGCACTAACAGTATCTGACTAATATCTAACAGTACTAACGTCTGCTAACAGTTGAAGGAGTACTAACCCGTGTTGAGAATGCAGACGGCTTCCATTTCTAACCCACTAACTTCCCTTTCTGCTTTATGCACACTTCAAGATGCACACTTCTCTTGCATGATCCTGCAGTCCTTCTTTTAGAGGTGTCCAACTCGGAGATCCTAAAGCGAGCATGGAAAGAAGGGTTTCAGGCCCGGGGAAGGGCAACGTTGAAAACCAAACAGCTAGAAGAAAAGCAGCAGCAGCAGCTCCTGCTGCTGAGGTCGAACTCGGTTGACCACATACTGAAGCTAATCTGATCCCAAGTGATTTCATTTGAAAAGGTAAATTTGCATGTTATTTAAAAAAAATATATGAAACAGTTTTCTCTCTCTGATTCTATTCTGTGTGGTCAACCCGGCCTTTTTGTCCCTGCAGGTAGTAACTAACTCCTAATAGTGCTCATACTAACAATGTAGAGGCTGTATCGGACCATCTGCCACTCTTACTAACATCTTCCTGTCATCTGATTGATTTCACGTTAATAAAGCATGCGTTGTGGTACCAGTGGTGCTGATTATAAGACAGTCAACTGGCTTTCCCTTCCCCCCCCGAAAGCATCAATTTTCCCAAATGTGTTTAAAGTGCTGAGTTGAGGTTTTATCTCTTAAAAAGCAACTTAAGTGTTACTAACCAGAGGAGCTTCCAAGAGCTCTGCAAACTAACAAACTAACCTACTAATAAACTAATTTTCTAACCTTAACTAACTGAAATCACTAACTGTGTTTTTAATGTGACAGTCACCAGAGCACCTTCAAACCGAGGAGCCGCATCGCTTACTGAATGTATTTAAGTGTGTTTGAACGGATGTTTGAGAAGAAAGAGTGCGTGCTGCAGTCAAAATCCCCAATACTTTTTACATAATTGTCATGAAAAATATTTTTTAAAGTTACACGTTTGCACCAAAATTGATTTGCGTAACCTGAGCCATCTTCATTTTCCCAAGTTGGCGTGCAATTTTTCACAGGAAAGGTTGTGCCGCTCCGCCAATCCGCGCTGTGTCTCACAATGAGCCTGTGCTGGAAGCCGAAAGCTACCATAACATGGCCAGTAGGTCCACAGAAGGGCCTTTGCGACATTGTATGGAGGTAGTTTGTCTTGTCAGGCAGAGAAACAGGAAAAGTCATTGAATTTCGCTAGTCACTGATGATGGCTGTGCCACAAAGTGGAGTGAGTCACACTGAAAATTTGATAAAGTATCCAAAGGGTAGATACTCTGATGGTCAGGAGGAATCTGTAGAGGTCAGTGAAGCTCCCATATTTGCAAGACTGTAGTATTCAAAATGCTACAGCATAATGCTAGCTGTTTAGATATGAGCCTGCCACCTACAAAGCGATGTGCAGTTAGCATAAAACTTTCAGTTGCAGGCCGCTCCATCAGGTGGGAAATGACCAAAACTACAAAGCAAAAAAGATTTGAGGCCCTAAAATGAACAATAACTCTGTTCTGTTTAAAAGGGGCACTATTATGTAAAATCAACTTATTTTTAACTTTACATCATGTTGTTCCCTCACCAAAAACATACCTGAAGTGTTGCTTTCATTCTTTCATGCATGTTGGAGAAATCCTTGAATCTGCCGTGGCAACCGTTCAGCTGTGTCACATGAGCTACGTCTCAGTGAGACGCTGGTAGAAATGTTGTTAAAGAGTTAATGGAAGAACATTGTTGTGATAACGTCCTGAAGGCAGAGCGTGTGAGAGAAAGAGCTTCCGAAAGAGACAGAGGTCTAATTTGAAAGTGTTAAATTACAGTCAAATTCCTTTTAAGTCATATTTGATCTATACAGCATTTTCATAACAACTGAAGGCAACATAGTTATTTGATCATGCTATAAAATGGCACTTCCCCTCTTAAGGGATTTTGCTATTTTTAGACATGCTAAGTTAAAGGAATAATTCTGCAATGCATTTAAAAAAATCCTAATTGAGGAGGGATTGTTTTGGCTTGCAATGTTATTTTTTTGTTCTTTTTGAAGACTCAGAACTTGAGGGTCTGAAGCTGACTTTAAGAGCAGCTCTGGAAATATGAATGACCATAAACAGATATTGAGCAGGGCTGAAAAACAACAAAGACATTTATTGTTTAATGAATGTTTTTCCTCATAACTTATTCAACTCAATCCCAGTACTTGCATCAGAATCCTTAAAAGTTCTAGGAAGTTTTGCCTGTCTATTGTTTTGCTACATAGAAAAAACACACCAAGTTATTTTTCCAAACTAACTACTATTTTCACTAATAAAAATTACTGTCGCATTATAATTAATTAAAATGTTCTGATCTTTATAAGAAAGAATGCTGTCTTGACGAGATATTTTTCCATAACTTTGAAAATTATATCATCACATTCAGCATTTTTAGTGACTTTCTTTTCTGTGTTCCTGTGACTACTTTTAGATTCATTGTATCTATATATATAAATATATTTAATAAAGTTGGTAAATGATGGCGTTGAGGAGAGATAAAGCTGCAGAGAACATTGTTTCTCATCAGCAGATTCTCCTTTGCTGCAACAGGAGGTTGGATTGCGTCGGAGTCTTTAAGGCATTCTGTTCCCGTACGTCAGTAAAAACACACATTCTCTGACAAATGTGTTTAATAGTTAGCTGCACTAAGTTTTCTTTGCTGTTTTGGCAATGTAAGCATGTTTTGTTTTGTTTTTCAGATTATATTTATCATTCTGTAAATCAGTGATGATAAATTGTCCCACGTGCCACCAGAATACTTTAAAAATTCAATAATATCTCAGTAGTTGTCAGATCAGCCGGAAGAATCATGAATGTAAGAAATGTATGAACTTTTTGTTGCTTCATTGTTTGTTGTCTGAACTATTCCTATGTCAAGAGCTGGTTTTGTGTACAAATAAAGCATTTTTATTGTGTTTCTGTTCTGTTGTGTCGAAATGCATTTTTCGACAATGCGACAAAAAACAATGTAAGACAAGTCAGGTTTTCAATAATAACCAATGATAAATCAGAAAAAATGGTTTTTTGAATCTGTTTAAAACAGATTTTTTTCTTTGTTTCTCCCATTCTTTTCGTCTTTATGTCTTTTTCTTTGTTCTTTCTGTGTTTCATCCTTTATTTCCTTCTTTCTATCTTTTTCTTATTGTCATAAGATTGAATATCATCAGAGTTTCCGAAGATAATCTGTGAGTAAGCATTCCACCCACACACACACGCACACACACACACACACCAATTACGGTGTTATTATTCTTAAATAATTCTGGTGTTTATTGTATACTTAACACCAACTTTAATCAATTAACAATAATTTGCACCTTAGGCCTGGTTGTAACAGCAATGTTTTACTTTATTAGGTTTCAGACTAATAAAGGTTGACTGGTTCAGACAAGGACTTTTTATTGTTAAAAATATTCTAAAGAAAAGACACACTTTAGCGTCTTTGAACAGATTTGCTTGAAGGCCAGTTTATAGTGTGAATATATATATATAAAAAATCATGTATTTTTTTCGTGTTTCATTTGCATAAGAAAGGATAAAAAACAACTAAATTTAAGTATGTCTTTTTTATCCAGTATTTTATAATACACTACCAAGATGATCACTTTCAATAATTGCTAGCTTAGTAGTTATATGACAGAAGTAGAATCAGTGATTGGATGAATTTGTGACAGTTTAGTGTTTTAAACTTATTTTTGTGTGTTGTGGACTAATTTGGTTTATGTAGCAGGCAGATTTTGTTTCAGTGTTCTGCCTAAATAGTGGACAGATTTTTACGTGCAAATATGCAGGTTTCCAGCAGAGGGCAGCATCCCACCAGGCAGTGTGTTACGTGCAGTTTGCTCCATCTCTTGAGGTGTTAGATTTCGTGCTGATGTTTATATTCATGTAATAATGGCGCAATGACATCACATTATGTCTAATAGAGAACTTCTACAACTCTTCATTTAAATGCAAATCTGTCTAGAGCCCTATTTAGGTGGATCAACAAGTTTAGAGCTGAACTCAAATAGGAAACAAAAGAGAAGAAAAAACTTTCATTGCTTCTCTGTCCCGGAGTTTGTTCTCCAAACACCGGATTCAGATTTTTTGCGCACACGTAAACCACTCCCACTTGTAAACAGCTTCAAGATGCTAATGCCGGTCATTGTAAAGTTTAAAAAGCACCAGCAGAGGGAGCTTCTGCGACACGTTAATCATAAAAAACGATGAATATTGCAGCATAAAATCACCATAGTAGCTCTGCAACATGCTGGTGCACCTCATCCCAAAACATTATGCTCTGAGATGTTGCAGCTTATGCTGTCTGCTGACATGACTTCCACAACTTTTCCATCTAAAATAGCATTCCCGGTCAACGGGAAATCAAACTGTTACTGCCAAGGTAGATAATAAAACAGAGCAGAAGGCAGCTTCATTCCAGTGGCCTCCTCCTCTGTTTGCATCAGACTAATGGAGCTCTGCCCCTCCCTCACTTGAGCGCCGATGCGTTCCAGATGACGAGGGTTTCCAGAGGTAGGAGCAGCAGGGTCCAGGTCTTCATGGGTCAGCTGTAATTCACCGCAGACACTCAGAGAAAAGAGTCCAAACTGAAGGCTGGGACTAAGTTAAAGTCTTAAATATCACATAAAGTCCAGTTGAAAGGTACTGGAATGTGGGAATGAGAAACATAATCGACTTAAACAACGTCCTCTGGTGTGTGGTTATTTCTCCAAACACACCAGTGCTCAGGTTTACTGGGACATGAATACCACAGGGACGTTCATGGGCCAAAGGAAAACAATGGGGGCTGGTAGCAGAAAACTGAAAAATCTATTTTAATTTTAATAATTGGTTCGGAATATCTTTTAATTGCAGCCAATTCTTCGCTTCTGTCTCCCTGTTCTGCCTTTACTAAAATCAGGAATGTGATGATAGAGCATGGATGTTTACATCTCTGACGGCGTCTGATCCAGAAGCAGCTCTCTGAAACCGGAGCCTCCATAGCTGGGTGGATGTCTCTCTACTTTGGAAAAAAAAAATGCAGCTGTAAAAGATGGCTAAGAAGCAAAAGAAGAAAAAGTGAGTTTAGGAAGTATTTTTTTCTCAGAGGTGCTGTAATCAGAGGTGCTTTGGCCCCACTGAGTTTTAAATAGTAAATCAGTTCAAAGACGGTTCAAAGCACAAAAAGAGAATGGTTTCCTCTGTAAGCGCGTGCTAGTGTGTGTCTGAGTGATACTGAGTGTTTCTCAGCTTGTAACCTTCAAAGAAAGGCAGAGGAATCAGGTTATTATTGTGCAAAGGCTTTCTATTATTAACTGCATGTTTAGCGCCACGTTTGTCAAAAGTATTTTTAAAGTGTACAGCTTTTTTTTTTTATGGCTATTTTTGCATCTCATCAATTACCCTCTCCAGCCCAGGCTCAAGGGTGTTTTGTGGATTTTCCTGGATTTACTTCCATTCTTCTTCCCATTACATCTGACCAGCTTCATTGTTTATTGTCAGGAAAAGCAGCATAAGGTTGCCACAACTACAGTCACCTCAGATCAGAGCACCTGCTTCCACATATTTCTTGACTGTTTGCTCCACATTGCTTGCAGTAAACTGAAAAACAAGGACTTTTTTTCATGCATTTTGTTTTCTAAGCAAATGCGGAGATTTCTAAGGAATGCTGTATTTAAGCTGAGACCGAATTGCACTCTATTTTTCTCATGACAACTGGTTGCTAATGTGTTTATTTTGGGGTAAAGTGAGTGAATGGAGCTGAATGCAAATACATGTCAGACTTTAGATTTTAATTTGTAGGTTTTTGAAAAATACACATTTCTCCTTCCCCTCCCCCTGCATGAATTTAATGCACTAACTCCACTAAAATGATATATTTCTTTCTTGTTATAAAGTAAAAGAAGATCAAGGGGCATGAGTATATTTAATAATCGTTATTACCGTCTAGGCCTAGTTCATAAAAATTAAGAAAATCTTTGCATTTAATGATGGTATGACTTAGCCTGCGATACCACAAAAAAAAAAAAATAATTATAATGTATCTTTTAGAAAACAGACAGAAAACATTGAATCTTTTATGCAGACATGTTCAGTCTGACTGACACTTCATTGAGTTGTGGCCTGGCAAACACATGAGATCACATCTCTATAATGTTGCAGCCCAGCAAATGTATCACAGAGCAGGAATGGAAGAGTTGAGCTGTAAACTTTGGGTCAAAGGTTGAGGGTCTTTAAATGCACATAAAGAGCTTAGCATCGCAGCAGGGCGGTTTCAAGGAAACTCTTTGCAGACCCATAAAGTGTTTGAAAGAGATTAAAATCTAGCTTATCTCTATGAACAATGCAATTATAGTCTTAACAAGGTCAAAACATTTCAACTCTGTCTGCACTGCAGTAACACAAAATGTTAGTTTTTTGGGAAAACCTGGAGGCAATGTTTATTTCTCTAATCTACATTAGTTTGGTGCATACTCACTTTTATTCTTGTTGCAGGTGTTTATCCACTGTATTTGCACCTTACCTCACTGCATGTTCCTCTTAGCGCTTAACCATTAATCTATTTAACATATGATCCACACCATTTCCTCCTCCTCCTCCTCCTTTGTCTTCCTTCTAAACACTCAGTTCGGTTAATAGAATAGAAATAGTGATAGTAAGTCAGGGAGCTGCTACTTCTTAAATGTCTTCCTCTTTCTCAGCGACATCAGCCAAACGTTCAGATAAGCAGGCGGACTGAGAGAGCCAATCAGCTCCGCTGGCCGTTGAGTGATGGACAGTAATTAAAAGTTAGCTAATAACCTCTTCACACCTGACATTTCAACAGGGAGGTCCCGGACACCATTATCTACATATAGATTAAACAGCGTAATTGGTAGAGAGATAGGGTTAGGAGGCTCGCAAAAAGGAAAGGGAGAGGGGTTGTAAAAAAGGCCAAGCCATTGCCAAACCATTAGGCAGAATATCTGAGTGACACTCTGATTTTGCTCCTACTGCTAATGCAACAGGAATTGAGCTGAACTAAAATGCTAAATGAACGGAGGCCTATCTCGGTGCGGTTATTAACGGGGCAAACGGCGGCCATGGAAAATAGCTTTAATTTCATAATAATTGCCAGGCAGACGTGACACGCTGCAGACACAATGTGATGGCGAAGAGAGGGGGAGACAGAGAGGCAGGGAGGACGCGAGGAACGTCCTCTCAGGATAAATATGGCTGGTTGGCGCCTCGCTGCTGCCATTTAAAGAAAGTGACTCTGTACAATGGAATAGAGAGAGAAAAATCAGGACTGTGCACAGTGTTATTACCATGGTGGAAACAGAAAATAACAAAAAAAGCATTCTTGAACAAGTTTCAGCAAAACTAAAACTATTAGAAAAACTGATTGTGTTCACTGATGTTGAAACACTCAAAACAAAAGTTAGCCAGTAAGCTTTGCTAGTGAAAACCGTCTCCCTGATTCCTTGAACACAGATTTAAACATGAGGCAAATATTAGAACATGCTGTATATTTAGCTGATTAAATCCTTCCTTCAGCTGTGTGGTGTTGCAGACTTATAAAAGCTCTGGTTAGAAATCAAGCTTCGCGTTTCTCTCTTTGTTTAGCACAGACAGCCCAGCTAACGCAGTGGGTCATATCTTTCTTGATATTCTGGACACAGCCATCCTAAAACACCACACCTCTTTTCCTCTATGAACCCCCCAAAAATGAAGTGAAAAACTTCCTTATCAACAAACATTGTAATCTTACTCTCCAAACACTTAACACTTGTTTTATAGCTATTGTAGGTAAGATGGTTGTCCTACTTTTCAACTAAAAATAGTTTAAAAAGAAATTTTGGATTTTGTTTTTAACCCTGTTTTGTCCACATCTAAAGCATCTAATGTCATATCAACCCTAACTTGGAATTACCTTATTTGCTTTAGATTCGCAACACAATTTGCTGGAATTTTGGCCCATTTTTCCTGACTGAACTGGTGAAACTGAGGAAGGTTTGCAGTCTGCCTTGCTCTCACACACCTTTTTTGGCTCGACTCATAAACCTATTATGAGACTAAAGTAAGAGTATTGAAGTAGCCACTAAAAGACATTTACTTTTTTGTTCTTAAGCCACTTGCAACATATTTGGCAGTGTGATGAGGGTCACTGTCCATTTGTGCCCAAGCTTTGCCTTGCCTTTCTTGAACAGCAGTCTCAAGTGAAACCCCGACTCAACATTACGCTGCCAACACAACTTCACATTTATTCTTCTCAGGCTTGCAAGCTTCCTCCCCTTTTCCTCATAATCTACTGGTGATCATCACAGCCACATATTCCAATTTCAGTGGAATCAAATCACATGACAAATAGTAAGAGCCTGTCCCTCGGTGCATTTACAAACTGTAATCATGAGTTTTTTCTTATTGTAGTTTTTTGCTTCTTCTCCTCAGAGTGACCTTTCAGTCTATGTAGATGCAGAACTAGTTTCACTTTGGATTAATAACGCTCTCACTCTTCTAACCTCGATCAATAACTTCACTAGGCTTTCGCCTGATTCACACATCCATCTCTTGGACTCAGAACCGGTCTCCTTCCTAGACACTACGACGGCTGCACATTCTCATGCTGTTTACATACACACACGTTCGAGCAGATCAATATGGAATCACCAAGCATCTGGAAAATGAATGAACCAAACTTTTGGAGGTTCACAACTCTCCTTATGATATATTGGCTAATTTTTCTATATTCTTGTATGTGTGAGGTGTTGCCTTAAAAGACATCCACAGGTCTGTCTCTATCAAACCTAAATGATGAACCTATCAGAAGCTCGCAAAGTGATATCATCATCATATTGGCTTTCTAAATTCATTGTAATCCTAATCTATCTAAACCCCCGAGTGTAAGAAAGTAATAAGAACTTCTTTTTTAAAATCTATCACTTGTTATTCTGTAATGTAATAAATAAAAACAATTATAGTAACATGACTGACTTGCAAGAGTAAAGGTTTGGCCTTCAGCTGGAGCTTGGAGCAGAGGTGCAGTGACATGTTTCCCCACTAGATGTCCTTGTTGCTTTAGTCTAGAAGCTTCACTTTCGGTACTGGAGTGTGTATCTAAGTCATCTGCCCATGAATTGTCTCTCCAAACCTCTGGTTCATCCATCATGTCCAGAGCTGCTTGTCTTTCTTAAAATCAAACAAGAAAACATTTCTTTAATCCTTTGTGCTTCATCTTTTCTAGCCTCTTTCCTCTACTCGTGTTTTTTGTGTCCCCCTTCTCTCTATCCCCTTGGCTTCGATAAAAGGATCACTTTACTGTTTATACAAGCGAATTGCCGTTGTTAACAGGTGTAGGGTAACAGGATACCTACACTGGCAGGAACACACAGAGCGAGTCGCACCCCTCCTCGTTTCCTCACCCTCACCAGCCATACTCCACTCATGGATTGCACCCACCATTCATCTAAATTATGTCACCGACAATGAGCTATCAGTTCAATCTGGCCCAAACAAAGCCCTTGGTTTGTTTCTGTTGACACTTCTTCAGCACTCACTTCTCCTCCCGATTACTGTCAGGGTCGGCGGGAGTGAGGCTCAGCCAAGGCTCGGTGCCGGGGTTTCACTCCACCGCACGTCACTGGTGTGTGTGGTCCTATTTTTGCTGCCACTTACAGCTGCTATCAGGCAGAGGAGTTTGCATTCATCAACGGCACGTCTCGTTTGCACGAATCCTGAAATCCTGAAATGCTGTAAATTTAGCACTTGATAAAACTTTACTCAAGGTGCAAATTATCTACATCGTCATCATAAAAAGAGGCTAAGCTTGTAAAGGTCAGCATGCAAGTCTGGTTAAGAACCAAAGTTAATCATGCCAGCAAAATGAGTCCTGTCTGACAGGAAAGTTCAAACAGGCCATTATGGCCATGTAAACAGAGAAGTGTTCCTTAACTCCAGCCATTTTAATCCAGTCCAGCCATGTTGGATCCTATGTTCATCTCCCCTCCCAGCTTTCTCCGAGCGGGCCCCTCCTTCTCTCCCATGATGTGTTTAATTCCTTTTTCTCCTGGCGTCTCTTAGAAATACTCCCAGATGCGTGACAGATGCTAGATTTCTATTCTTGTCTTTCTCTGTTTCTATCTTTCTCAAATGTTTTTCTTTCTCTCTCCCTCAGATTTCTCTCTCTCTCTCGTTCTTTGTTTCTGTCTTTGTCTTGATGAGTACTAATATTATCCGCAGAGCTAAACATGCAGAATTACTACACAATTAATGCAGGCAAAAGGTAATGAGAATCAGAGCTCTAATCTTTTATTGGACAACATTTAACTTTGAGTCTTACACAGTTACAGATGTATGAGCCGTAATTGATCTCCTTCCTGGGTTGTTTCAAAAGTCTTTTTAAAAAAGTGTTGCACTTTGAACCACAAAGAGTCTCCAACAAATCCCAAAAGTAACAACAAATTACATCCTTTGACCAACTCAATCGTCTCCATCTCATAGTACTGGCCCTGTATCCTCCTGCAAGACAACAGCACAAACATCTATCCCACTGTGCAGACCACAATATTGCCCCTAACCAACTGAGGTAATACCATATCATCATACTGTCTGTAAACAGCTGAACAATAATACTAACCCCACAGGCTTATAAAGTGTATTCACCCCTTCACCTCCTCTTCATACCGTGTTGCGCATCACTTTGGAGCTAAGTAAATCTGCACTCATCTTTCTGTTGCTCTAGATTCTAACCTTATTTTCTTCAAGTCTTTCACCGACAAATGACTTTCTTAAAAATGTGAGTGTTTAGCTCTATTAGCTTGAGCTGTCTTTGTGAAGGCAGTGTGGAAGAGCCCTTATTCTGACTATGAGTTTTTTTTAACAATTCATTTTAGACCGAATTTTGAGCAAATGTTATTAGTTCAAATAACAAAAAAAAACAACAACAACATTTTACATCAACATTTTAAGGCACTTTTCCTCCAGGTCAAACATATCACACTAACAAAATAATTGTTCTGAATAGTGGGGCTCTGTTATGACCTGGACAAACAAATAGTTGGCCAATGCCGTAGTTTCACTTCAGATGGTGTTTATTGTTCTTATCTTCGGGTGAAATTTTGTTTTTGAGAAGCAGTGCAGCATATTTACAATGGACTTCCAGGCAAGTTAAATCAGACAAAAACAGCAGTATCTTCTTCA
Source organism: Gambusia affinis (assembly GCF_019740435.1). Lineage (NCBI taxonomy): Eukaryota > Metazoa > Chordata > Actinopteri > Cyprinodontiformes > Poeciliidae > Gambusia > Gambusia affinis. The sequence continues at coordinate 13,879,827 of NC_057870.1, forward strand.
CAGCTCATAAGTCCATCACCTTCAATGTGACCTGCCTGTGGTGCAGAGCCCTGTTTTATAGTCACAAGCTCCGCCCACAGGAAGACGAAACAAGAAACTCGTATTAACGTGTACAAAAGAAAACAATAATGCAGAGAAAAAATTTAAAATTAATAAACCAGTGACCAAAAATACAATACTCAGTTTAATAGAAAACGCTTAAAACGTCCTGATGACATCATTACGCCGCCACGTGACTCCCTCCCGACGCGCTTTAGACCGGAAATTACTTTGTTTGAAAATTTTAACCGGGAAAATGCTTGCCACTGAAAATTGTAAGCTAGGATGGATATGACAACTAATGGCAAAAAAAAGGTGGAATGAAGGTAGAAAAGGAAGAAGATTATATGAAGTGCAAAAGTCAGTATTAATTAGAAATATTAATGAGAGAAACAGAAGGGAAGAAATAATAATGATTAGATTAAGAGTAGGTCATACCTATTTAAATGACACTTTATATTTAATAGGGAGGAAAAATAATGATAAATGTGAAGGATGTGGAGAGAAAGAAAGTGTACAACAGGTATTGATTAACTGTAAAACATATATACCTGAAAGGGAGAAATTAAAAAGAATGTTTGGAAGGACAGGTCAAGAATGGAGTCTTAAAGGAATATTGGGAAATGAAGGAAACATAATAGATAGTTATAGATCAAAGAAAGCATTATTTATTTATCTTCAGAATACAAAATTAAAAAAATAGAATTTGATAGATGTAAAGTAATGTTGCTACACACTCGTGTTCAGTAGGTGGCGATATGCACCTTAAAGTTGCTTGCGATCCGCCATAATAGAAAAGAAGAAGAAGACGAAGCTATGACAACTAGAGACAGTAAAATATGTTTTGTTGTTCTGTTCTAAGTATTCTGTTGAGAGAAGGGAATTAGTTTGTCGGTTGCAAGAAAATAAATTACAGTTAAATATACAAGATATTTTGGGAAAAATTTCTACTTCTGAATATTTTTGTTATTTAATAAATTACCTTAAGAAAACAAAATTGATAGAAAAGATATGTTTTATTTTTATTTTTTTATTTACTTATTTTAATTTTTTATTTTTTTGGGAAGGGGGCGGGGGCGTAAATAGGTAGCGTCCCGAGCCGGTAATGCACTTCAATACGTTGTTTGCCAACCGCCATAAAAAAAAAGAAGAAGAGGAAGAAGATATGACAACTGAGACAGGAACACCGCGTGTGCATCACGATGAACCACGCCAGTTTGAGCTGAAACCAAAAGGTAATTTGTTGGGTTTGCATATTTGTGTGCTTGTGTGTCCACACGGACTTTACTAACTACATGCTTGTTACGGTTTCTTCATCACATTCTGAAAATCTGTTTTGACTCCTAGGCCAAGCTCTCTCTACTATGTCTTTTTATATTGTTTTTTTAAGATTAAGGAGCTGCTTATTTGCTTATTGCATCTGCTAGAATTGAGTAGTTAGTAACTAGCTGATGTCACTGCAAAGATATTCAAGTTGGAAGGTCTTAGGTATTTGTTTAAGTAAATCCAGGGGGGCATAGTTTTACTTTACAAGAACTCACTTGCCCCTCTTTAGGCGGTCAAAGTTATGTTCCCTCAACTTTATGAATCACACAGCGATGAACTTTTAAGCATAAAAAGGTCCTCCACCTGCACTGAATTTATTAAACAGAATTCCTACAACATGAGTCAAAATCCCACTCATTTCCTGGTTGCTTCTGAACTGTCTGGAAGTGAAAAACAGCAGATAAAACGATACAGAGATTATAGGAAACAGAGAAATTACAATGATGTTGCACTGCTTTTCTGATTGGCTACTTAACTGAGCCTAACTACAAATTTCTTGGCTTCTTATTTCATACAAATAACCCAATGTTTTTCCTCAGATTGCATCACTGCAGTTTTAAGATGCGCCCAGTAAATTCCACCGCTACATAAAATCTTGTGATTGCGCCTCTTCCAAGATCATTGTCTTTCTTCTTTAATGGATTTTAGTTCTTGCACAGAAGCCACGGAGAGCTTAATGTGTGATAGGAAAAGATGCAATACTTTGTTTTTCGTATCTACACTCCCAAACATTTTAAAAGGAACATTTTACCCATGCCTGACAGGAGGTTCACAAGCCTCACAAAAGAAAGCCCTTTTACAACGTTTGCGTCATTCCTTTGATGTCGAGACATTATATGTCTTTCTAAAAACCCAACATCAGACGGGCTAGCGTGTCATCTCCTAAGAGAGAGGCACTTGACTGAAGTCGCTGTGCAGACAGTACAAAGCCTCCAGATTGGTCCATATTCATGAAGGTGTAGCTATTACTGACATATTTTCTTATGGGAACAAATCACCAGCAGGGCTAGAGGATGCTGCGGTATGTTCTTAAATCTCTGGAGCTTTTCCTCACGTTTTCATTGTGTGGTACTTGTCATCTGGGGATGTTCTCACGGACTGGACAGGTTCGGGACCCCTCTGACATAGGAGTTGCTGGGTGGGTGCTGATGTGCCAGGTGAAGCTGAGTTTATTGGAGCTGGCTTTTGTGGAAGTTAGATGTATAGAGTTTGAAATAAAGTAAGAAAATCCAAAACGGACAAAAAAAAGAATATTTATGGTTTGATTTTTAAAGTAAATGTTGGCATAAAAACAGCAATGGAAATTCATAGTATAAGAAAGTAAAGTTTAGATATAATAGTGTACAGTTAGTGATTGTCATGCACCAAATAGTTAATTATTAGTAGCCAAAGAAGAGAATTGTCCCGGTTTCTGGTTGACTTTTGGATAAGTCTGGATAAGCTGTATGTACAGAACCTTGGAAAAATATGGAAAAATATATTCATATCTGTTGATCTTTCTAGAACCACCTCTTGTGTCATTTACAGCTGCACATATTTTTGGGAATATCACTGCCAGATTTCCACCTCTGAATACCTTCCGTAATCCTTCTTTACTGAATACCTCAAGCTCAGCCAGATTGGACGAAAAGTGTTTTCACAAATTATTGACTGGATTTAAATCTGGATTTTGACCTGAGTAGACTGGTGTCAAAATCCTTTATTTTTTGATTTACTGTAACTGATCCAAAGCTGTTGAATTCATTAGTGCACAATTCATTCGTTGTTATTTACCAAACATAGTACTGCAATGTTTTTATGTTTCTTCTAGTCTATTCTAACACATGTTTTAATCTAAACTGTCCTCAGCCTTAAATGATTTGGATCCTCTAACACAGTGGTCTCAAAAGCCAATCCTCACTTTTGTCTCTCTACTTCAGCACAACTGACTCAAACATTAGCACATTAGCGTAGGTCTTTAAAGCTTGACTGGATGCTAGACAGGCAGTTTCATCATTTATTTCAAGTGTGTCGGACAAGGAGCACACCTGAAAGTTTTTAGGACTCTGGCTCTCGAGGAATGCAGTTTGAGAAATGCACTCAGGTTGATGTCAGATTGGAGTTTTCTCCAACGCACACTGCTTTGTCTTGTCTCATCTGACCAACTCGACTCTTAGACATGTTTGCCGTGCCCGCAACATGACTTGTGCAAACTTGCAAATTGGATTTCTTATTGCTTTCCTTCAGCAATGGCTTCTATTCCCAACCATTTCACGGAGACCAAATTTGCTGAGTGCGCAACAAACAGTTATCCTGTCAACAGATTCTTCAATTTGAACTGTGGATCTCTGCAGTTCCTCCAAAGTTACCACAGTCCTAGTGGCTTCTCTTTGATTAACGCTCTTTTTGGCCTCTCTGTTTAGCTGGACGGCAAAGCCATAATAGGTTTGCAGTTGTCATATTCTTTCGATATTTGATTGCTGAGCTGTCTCTGCAACTTTTTGTGCTTTATTTCTGATCTGTCTGCTGTTCTTCTTGGTCGTCTTCATGTGTTTTGATGTTCCCCAACAAAACCTCTGAGGTCTTCACAGAAAAGCTGCCTTCTTACTGAGATTAAACTACACGCAGGTACAATCTGATGACAATTAATTACACTACATGTTATTTATGGGCAGTAGAACTAATGAGTCTGAATTCATCAGTTTTCAGAATTTTGTTTAATTATTTTCAAATATCTTATAAATTAGTGTCCTTCTCGTTCACAATGATCCGCTGCTTTGTGTAGATCTATCAGATACGTGGTATAAATGTATCAGAGTTTCCAGTGCACTCCAGGAATGTATTTTTATTCTGTTTTAGCAATCCGCCAATCCCTAAAGCCAGATGACTTCCTAAGTTGTCAGGTATTTGCATGAGATCTTTATTTTTTTTTAATGCAAATTCATCCAAATGTGTTCGCTTAAACCGGTGTCCTGCCAGCTTTTCTCTGCAAATGTTCTCCCACCTCCAGAATGACATTGAACATGCAGCGAGTGGCAAGCACAAGAGACTGAGGGTTAGCAACAAGTCAATAACCAAAACACAGCAGAGCACTGAAGGTTATAAAGGTGTTGTGTGTGTGCAGCCTGCTTAAACGAGCATCTACCTGTGTGCTTTGGAGTGCTTGCTCAGGAAAGCGGTCTGCAGTCTGTTGCAAACCGAGGTATTCCTCCTCTGCCTCATTAGTGCTGATTTACACCACTACTAGGTAAAAGAAGGCAGGATGGACCTCCCTCTCACCCACCTCTCTCTCTCTCTCTCTCGCTTCCTGCCATTTACACACATGCAGACACACTGCCCTGCAATGCTCCTTTTTCTCTATTTTCTTCCTTTCTTTCCTTATCTCTCTCCTTCTCATTCTCCTGCCACGCACAGACAATGGGGCCCTGGAGAATACCGGCTTGTGCTGAATTATTCAAATCAGCAGTGGCAGCAAGCCGGAGAGCAAAGGAGAGAGGCAAGAAGGTAGAGGAGAGAGAAGGGTAGCTGGAAAAGTGAGAGAATGCGGGATAATGGGGGGAGGATTTGGAGGGAGAGGAGCAGGCAGAGACGGAGGATTGTAGCAGAGGTGAAGCTCGTTGTCTCTGCATGCAAATAGCCTTTTGCTCCTTTTTCTCCCCCCCCTCCAACTCTCTGTGAGTCACCCCCTGCCCTTCACCGCTTCATTAATACACATCTGTACCCCGGCCCTTACATCCACCTCCTTCCCCAACTCACTCCTAGCGGGGGGAAGAAGAGAGAAACGTACGACTGGAGGTGGGGGGGGCGGGGGAAGAGGGAGGAAGAAGAGGTGAGCTCAACAGCAGCAGCAGCAGCACGCTGTTGGCAGGGGGGAGAATGCGCCGGTAATTAGCCAGCACCAGTACAAACGAAGAACCCAGGAAGGAGAGAGGAGAAGAGTGGGAGAGGAAGAAAAGAGCAAAGCTCTGAAAACAAGCCTCCTGCCAGGCTGAGCTCCCCAGAGGCAAGACCTGGACATGACGGTGTGCAGTCTGGGAACAAAGGAAAGAGAGGAGAGCCGGGGAAAAGATGGGAGGCTGAAGAGTGGGCCCATGACAGCACCTGCAGAGATGGAGAATCTGATTTTGTGTTTGTGTGTGCGTGTGCGTTCGCGCGTGCATGTAGGTATTATTTTCTTGTGATTGTGAATGCCACTCGGTGAAGGATGCCTTTAGGTGCAGCGTGACAAGATGCCTCTGTCTACCTCTGACTCAAATCTGTATTTTAATTCGCCTTACATTCAGCATAATCCTCTTCAGAACTACCAGCACTCTTTTGATGACAGTGGATCCCCCCCATCGTCTGTGCTGTCTGGTTGTCTATATAAACCGCCACATAATGCATCACAGAGGCTGCACAGCGTGAGCCGTTTAGACAACACAAGCCGAGCAAATACCGAATAGCAGCTAACAACAATAACAACAAATAAATGCGGTGATATTATACATTAAATGCCTAGGAATTAATTCCAAACACGAATTATTTGTATGTCTCTAAGCCCTTTAGTTCACAATAACACACATTACAATTTTGTTCAGGGGAAATACTTCTAAAAGCAAATGAGTTCTCTTGAGATCACACTGGAGTGTCATTTCTCCATAAAAAAAGAGGACACTCATCATCTGGTGTCATCGCTGGGTTCCAAAATGAACTCTATAATATGAGATTCTGACCCGTCCTTTATAATTAAGTAAGAGCTTGTAAAATTCTGCAGCTGGTTCTTCAAAGTGAGTCTGAGCAGCGACTGTATATATGCGTGTGTGTGCAATGGGGGTGTGTATGTGTAATTGAGAGACAGGAAACTTGACCCCAGAGTCCTTTGCCAGCCTCATTAGTGAGAGGACTTGGTTCATTACATGACGTGAGTGAGTAGTGAGGGCTCAGCAGAGATCACACACCAAGGGGGTGTTTGTGTGTTTTTCTGCTTTTGGATTAAAAATACACAATTTTTTTTTTTTTTTTTTAAATAAAAAAATAGCTCTATGTGGTTTTGTAGCAGAAAAGTTTGTCTCTGTTGTGACCTTTTAGATTTTTTTTCCCCCTATTTTTTTATTGGTGCTTGTAAAAATACTGATGAAAACAGCAAAAAAAGTTCAAATAAATCCACTCAGTAAGTGGACAAGCTGTGCCACTGTTAGCATTTGACTCAATTTTTTATTTTTTATTTTTTTTGGTTTTTGAAAAATACATTCTGCTATGAAAGAAAAACATTAACAGATTATGATTGACAAAGATATCCTGAATATACAAAGAACAACTTTCAAATTTTGATTTCCTTTATTAAGAGAACAAAGCTATGAAAACCGGACCACATGTAAAAAAAAAACAACAACAAAAAAACATTCACCACTGTCTGCAACAGCTGCTGGGGAAGAATTTTTACCCACTCGGCAGAATTGTTTTAATGAATCCACATTGCAACTGTTTAAGCATAAATGAACTGTTTAATGTCACAAAATGCAATCTAAATGTTATTTAAGTCCAGACTTTATTTAGGATGCTACAAATCATCTTTCTTCTTTTTAGCCTTTCTGAGGTAAACTTGCCGATGTGCTTTGGATTCATGTCCGGTTTCATAGCCAAAGTGTGCCTGACTGTGAGGACATAGCATGTTCTCCATCAGCTCCATCTAGCAGATACTAGAGTTCATAGTTCCATCAAGTACTAAAAGTTGTTTAGATCCTGAAGTGGCATAACATCCTCCATCATGTTTCACTGGTATGATGTTCTTTTTCTGAATCCGTTTTCAGCATCAGTTTTGCCCCAGATGTGACAGGATGCACACGTTAAAAACACTTCCTTTTTTATGTCATTAGTCCGCGGCACATTAATCCCAGGCAGTTGGAAAGCATCAAGATTTTAGTTGGTAAATGTGAAACAGACCTGCATGTTTTTTGTGATTTGGCTGTAGTTTTCTCCCTGGAACGCTCCCACAGATGCCATGTTTTTTTTTATGCCAGTCTTTTTCCTGTTGTTGGATCATGAACACTGACCTATACTGAGACAAGCCGGACGGGAATGCTTTAGATGTTGTTCTGGGTTATTTTTTGACTTCTGGATGAGTATTTGATGCTCTCTCTCTCTCTTTTTTTATTTTATCTTATTAGCCAGGAAAGGGTACCACTTGTCCATGTTTACTACATTTGTGGATACATTTTCTGTTTTTGGAGACACACACAGGGCTATGTGACTCACATTGTAAGGGTTTAAAAAGCTTTTTTAACCCTTTTCAGACTGACATCTGTCAATTTTCTTCATCTGCAATTTCATTAGACTTGAGGCATAATATTTTCGTTTTTAAGGTATTTTCATGGCTACATAGTGTGAATTCTTGGCGCAATTTAAGCTTGACTGGATAAAATAGAGCAAAAGAACATATAAAAATAAAAGGGATTTATATACAGACTATTTTTCTCTTTACTTTTTTGTTTTTGCAGCATGCTTCCACGAGAATTAAAGGCTTTCCACTCTTCAGGTGTTCAGGATTTCCTTTGTCTTTCTCCTCACCACGGCAGATGGCTATCATGTAAAGACACTAGATGGATGGAAGTTAATGTTGAGAAAACTGAAATTTCTATTTCCTTTACAAAAATGTTTTCAGTTTTTAAATTAATCTTATAATCTTACAGTAACCTTTAAGATGTAACTAGAATGTAAATTTTGATGCATAATTTTCAAGAAACATGTCCTCATGTGTTGCCTTTTTCCACTTATTTCCCTTTAGTTTTTGCCAGCAATTAATCCTGCAATAAGAAGATTTCCTCCGTTTCAGTTTTTGCATGTGGCATTTATCTTTTTGGTTAACGTATTGCAAAAGTCGAAGCCAGTCCTGCAGGAAAATCCGCAACCATTCATGCCTAGAAATGAGAGTGGCCATCAGTAAAATTTGATAAGATACATGAATTATTACCATACACTTTGGGGGAAAAAATGTATCAAAAGATTTCTGTTTTCGGAGACACACACAGGGCTATGTGACTCATTTGTGGTTAGTGGTTATTTTCAATTTTAAAAATGTCAGAATAGTAAGTTTAATGAACAGGAAATGTGAGGAATACTCTTATAAATATGCATAAAAGTTTTAAAACATACATAATAATAAGTTGTTGTTTTTTTTCTCCTTAACCTCACTGACGTGAAGAAGCGCCTCATGCCGGCTGTGGATCGATGCCTCCCTGCGGGTCCCAGAGCGCGAGGCCCGTCCAGCCATGCGGAACCCCAGGAGAGCTGGCTGTGGTTTGATATGCCGCATGACGTCTTCCAGCACAGCTGCAGCCAGCCAACCTGCCCCCGTCTCTCCACACACCATTTGGATTTTTAGCCCAGCGCTCTACTGGGAACCGGTCTTGGCAGTGTTGGTTACAGGTCTCAGACGGACCACTGATGGGCCCTTCTGCTCAGCATCCCTTTGTGAGCAGGTAGAAAAGGGGGAGGGAGACAGGTGTGTTTATGTTCCACTTGTTGCACACAACCACCCAGAACAGATGCCCTCTGATTTCTGAGAGGACAGTGAGGAGGAAGACGGTACAAAGAGAAAAAGGGACATGGACTGGAAGAAAATTTGATGGTGGAAAAATGTAACTATTTTCATTGACAGTCTTAAAAACGATGTGACCAAAGGTTTGCCATATGTACATTTCCCCATCGCAAAAATGCTTCCAGCTTAAAGCCTTAATTTTTTCCCTGGAAAGTCCTCACTGTAAAATGTAATAAGTTCACTTTACTTAAAAAAAAGTTAGGAAACCGATTGCCTCAAAATCTTCAAGTAAAGTAGCTAATTCATTTTAAGGTGTTATTGCTAAAAATAACTATGTTTAGACCACTCAGATAAAAGCAGTAAACCCGAGTGCCGTTAACTCAAAATCATTAATTGGGTTAACTGGTAAATATTCATTCAGACAACTCATGCAATGGCAGTAAACTTGAGTGCCGTTAACTCAAAATCATTAGTAAAGTTTACTATAAAATGTCAATTATGACTACTTCAAATTGTGAGTTATGTCAATTAAGCAGTACTCATAAAATAAGTTATACTTACACGTTTAAACGTTCACATTACTTGCAAAATATCAGGAAACCGATTGCCTTGATATGTTCAAGTAAGATGAACCAAAAGTGTTAAGTTATTGGAACGAAGAGCCAACAGACCACAGTTTGAATGGAAAAAAATGTTTAATAATTAAACAAGTTTATCTTAAATACAAGGTTCTCAAGTGTGGTTACATACACACTAACCTGGAAACAAAGTTTTCCATAGACTTTTTTAGGGAAAAAAATGACACGACTTTTTTTCTAGGGTAGCCTTCAATCTAATATTGAATCCTTCAAATGGCCCTCAGTCTTTAAAACTTTGAGAATCCCTGCTTAAATGTCTTTGTTGACTGGTGTGAAACAAAAACTCAATTCTCAATACTAGAGCCCAACATTTATCATAATGTTGATAAAGTAAATAGTGAAGTAGTGAAGTGAAGTAATGTTTCTCCTCATTAACATAAAACCATTTAGTAGTCTGCAAATACAATGATGCTCTCTCCAACAAAAAAAGAATCAAACAAGAAATAAAAATCACTTTTCCAATAAGGGTAAAGGTATCAACATTGATCCATAATGTCACATCACATTCACTCATTGCATCAGAAGATTTTTGAGTGATTGTATTTTTGGTTTTAGGGATTTATGTCCAAGTGACAGAAGCACCTTTTGGATGAAGTCAAAGGTGTACTTCAGTTGTTGAGGGTACTCCAAATTCAGAGAATAAATAAGTCCAAAGAGCAAGCACATGGCATGTGGAAGATTTCCAAGATCATTCATGACAAGACTTCCTTCCAAAATGATGGCAGTACTTGAAGACTGGAGGTGCAGTGAGTCAGTGGAGGCCTGCCTGTCCTCAGGAATGATGGTCAGGATCCCAATGGGGTGTGAGACACATCTGGGTCTTCGCAGTCCTAACAACAATAGAAGCAACACCACAATTACATATCAACATAACACTTATTTAGGGTGACCATACGTCCTCTTTTTTCTGGACATGTCCTACTTTTCAGACCTAAAAAAATTTCCGGGGGGAATTTAAAAATCGTACGGGATTTTGGTCAACTGCCTCAAAACACATTACATAGTTTACAGTGCATTGTGATTACACTGCCACTCCGTTCCACTACTCCATTCCAGGTTTCTTTGTATGGCAGAAGAATCGGCGCACATGTACACACATGTGCTACGATTTTCTTGTGCTACCGCTGGTTCTACCCCCACCCCGTCCCCCAGCTCCACCCCCCGTTGGCGCATGTGTGTCCGCCGATTCTACCCCCCCCCCGCCAACAAAAATAGAAGTGTCCTCCTTTTCAGAAACCCAAATCTGGTGACCCTACACTTCTTCATCACGGCTGCTTCTCCTACAGTTTAAAGCTGCCCTTACTATGGCAGTCTTCTCATCATAAGCCCTCTATAACAGTACAGCGGCCAACATCTTTATCCTTATCCCTTTTCCTTTTTTTTTGCGCCGGAGAAGCTTTTTGCTCTGCCGCCCATCTTGTTGCCACTAAATAAACATGATATTTTCGACTAACGTTAGTCCCAGGCATCGCTAAATCATTACACATAAAGTTAACCTCAAAACCTGGACTTATGGATGAATTATACGGCCGAGATAACGAATATACGTTTGCTAAAAAACAGTGGGACTTACCGTGACAAAACTTAGCTGCAGCAACCGCCGTATTGTTGACAGTTTGGCGCTTCTTTCAAACACGTCGTCACTCGTCAGTGTCCAATGCGCATGTGCGTTCAACGAGAGCTGCCGAATGATGCCGAGTTTTCTGCTGGTTATGCAGATGCGTTTTGCTCACTCATAACTCCAAGTTCGGGTTACTTGCTGCTGATGAGTTTGATTACTTGCCTCAGTAGAAAGTTGTCTTTGCTAAGTTTAAGTTAGTATAGTCAACAGAGTAAGCTGGAATGAGTTCAGGTCACTTTTCTTTTTGAGTACACTTTACTTTTACATTTTACAGTGCTCTTTTTCCCCAAACAGCGGCCTGGATTGTTTTGAGAAGATGCTTCCCAGTCAGAGTTCATGAAATCATATCAGCATTACCCCATGCTCTTGGAGCCGACCCTATGCACAGTGTCTGAGCTGAAGAGTGCAATGGAGTCGGGATGTTTGGCTCAGCAGGTTGCGAGGAGTCTGAGTAATCAGGGTTTGGGGATTCTAATTAGGACAATTAAGCCCTAATTACAATGTAAACACATACTGCTGCCAGAACTGCAGCCCCCTAGAGTGAGGCCTTTGTAGCATGAACTCCCATTCTGCTCCGTTGTTAGCAACACCCTCATATTCTGCAGTCCTAACTTGAATAGATGATACAGCTATTAAGTGCAAGCAGAAGTGACATTCAACGTTTAATCAGCGAAGTCCATCTTTAGCTGCTTTGCCTTTCAGATTTATTACCGTCGTAATTGGTGTGGCTTTACATCAAATGTTTATGGTGTTCAGCTGGAAGACAAATAGCAGGTCTGTTTGAGTACGACACGGGGATCAGCACGGACCTGCTAAATGCATCTGGAGAACTTTATAAATACGTTAAGCATTTAGAAGTTACTGCCATCCGTCCATCCATCATCTTCAGCTATTCCAAGAGCCCGGTGCGTAGTCCAGGAAGGGACACCTCGACATTCACCTCGCTAGTGTGTCCAGCTTTTCATAGGATCACAGAGCTATCCCAGGCCGGGAGGGTAATACTGTCTTTCCAGGACGGTCTTGGGAATAACCACGAGTTTCCTTGTTTCATTCAACATTTGTGAATTTCTCACCAGTAATCCACTGATTCTGGATTTGTTCAAACTGTATGTGAACATATTTTTGTGACGGATTGTTTACATTTCTTAATATAAATTATTATTGTAAAATGAGACTGATGGAATGACTCAACCTATGAGCCTTCCACTTCTCAAAAAAACAAAATTAATTTTCTAAAGTATTGCACCAGGTCAGCTCAGGCTACTATGGATTTATTTTGAACAAGGCTCCTGGCCAACATTAATATATGAAAAAATAAATAAAGCACTGAAGTGAGTGACCGTGTGGTCTATTTGTTCAGTCAGATGTCAGCTTGCGGGATTTATATTAAAAGGTTGGGGTGGATCACAGTTTTCCTTGGAGATAATTAAGGGTAACGGGTTGATTTAGGCAGTACCCCAGAAGAGCTTCTAAATGTAGATGAGGCAAGAAAGCTTTGTGCCGTCTATCCTCCCTCTCTTAAGGTCAGTTCATTTTTATCCTCGCCTGACATCAATTTCATCTTCTGGCTAAACTGTTGACGTCCGTACACTGCCCAAAGTGCGCCAACATGTGCTAAAAAATGCTAAGCTGGATGTTTGTCTTGCATATTACATCCACAGAAGAGAGCTTCTCTTCTTGATGTCTGCTGCCCACCATCGGGTTTTTCAGTGCAAGTATGAAATGTGTCTACCTATGAATATCACTCATTTTAGTGTGGTGGGGGGGGAGCTTGAAAGCTTCCAAGGACCAGTCTCAAGTCTCAACTGTATAACCTACACGTAATTAAAACGCATTTGCATCAAAGTCAATGAAATAGAATATGATCAATAGAAGAAACTCCAATGTACATTAGTCAGAATGAAATAGAAGTTTGTAAAAGTGCAACCTATTTTATTTAGGTTACACTTTGCAGCTTTACTGCAGACATTTTTGCAGTAAAGCTGCAAAAGTAGAGAGCACAAACTGAAGAGCATATCAGGAGCATCAGGTTTAGCAACTGAGAAGATGGGCTGAAAGTTGGGATAAGGAACAGGAGGCTCTGACAAGGAACTGGCTGAATAAAGGAGTATTTAAAATCTGGGGAGGAGATAACTCAAACCTGACAGCTGTGTGGGGACAAACATATGGAGGCGGGGAAATTTACTAAATGACCCAAAACTTTGTACACAATATAAGATGGTACTGAGGAAACGAAACGGGATACAGGAATAGCTGAAGATTAAGAACATCCCATCAGTAACACAAGCTGAGAAAAAAAATCTTGTTTAAAAGGTTCGAATGTAATTAAAATTAGCAGTTTACTGTTTGAGTTCAACCCATGAATCCTTTAGTGCAAACCTCCATCTTTGGGTCTCATTATATACAAAACTATTTAGACATAGACCAAAAAGTATGTACTTCTTGGTAAAGGTTAAGCGGGGATAGGCGATGGATGGATGGATGGATGGAAGGAAGGAAGTTTTTGGCTGTAAGCGAAAACCTTTTTAAAGTTTCTGACTGAAGCTGCAAAAGACTATTACGAGTAAAGTTCCAAGTATGGAGCAAAAACAAATCTGGCACCTTCTTTGTAACACTTGACTTGTCACAACTATGCCAAAAAACAAAACAAAACAAAACATTGTTTCCAATGATGTCAGCAGCAAAAGCTGTTATTAAAATGGAGGTGGAGTAAACAGACAGAAGAACCAGAGAGGTGGGTGCACCTTGCTCTACCGTCAGCTATGATTGGTTTAGAGATGAAGCAAAGATGCTCCTTGGGGAGAGAGCAGAGAGGTGACAGGGGGCTGTCACCTCTCTGGGTATTTGAAGTAGGGAAAAGAAAGAAGTTTGCAGAGGTCAAAGAGCCGCAGAGTGGTGTTACACCTGCAAGGAAAGGAAAAACTCAGATATTTCTTCCCTACCTTTTCTTACCTTAACAGCCCCGTTGAGTCCCTTCCCTCCTGCCACCTTCTCTACCTTCATCTAATTCATCATTGTCTTGTCTTTTTTGTAGCAAGTCTGACAGTAACTGACATCAATCCTCTAGTATCAAAAGGCCGCGAGCTTTCACGGATGTTAAAGAGTTTTACTTCAAAGGTGTAGATAAAACATCCTAAATTCTGACTGTCGCGATATTTATATTACATATTAATATTTATATTTGTATATTAAGGACCTGCAGAGTCATATGGATTTGTAGCCACAGCACAACAAGTATGGAAGTAAATATGTGCCATCAGAATTTGAATAAAAAATACCTCTGAAATTTGAATGTTGTATATTAGTGCTTACTTTTTCAGTATTAAAATAAATTCAGAATATATTTTTAACCTAAAAAAAAATTCAATGTCATTATTTTTGCAGTAAAAAAAAATTCGGTGTAATTTTTTTTACATGGTTGCAATTTTCAGTTATTAAAAAAATTCACATTCCTATTTCAAAGTGATCAAATTTTCAATATACATATTTTTCACAGTTTAAATTTTCAGTGTTAAAAAATTCAGCATATAAAAAATTCAACTTTTCAAAATTCAAATGCAATATTTTCGTTGTCCTCCAATTCAACTTGCTCAAAATTGCCTCAAATTCAGCGTCTAAAAATTCGCTGTCTCAAATTCAGCGTCTAAAAATTCGCTGTAAAAATGGCCAAGGTTACTTCAGGTCACAGACATTAGCAATGGATGTCCGATTCCAACATCCACCTAATCACGTGACACAACCGTCATATTGAAGAAATACCAGCATCACCCAGGCTGGCGACCATGGAGGCGTAACGCATAAACCCAACGGTGAGTTTAATGCTTTCATATTTCTATAGTATATTTTATTTTGTGCATGAAGTTTGATACATTATCTTAAAGCCTGATTTAAAACACGGGTTGGGCCGTTGTTAATCTTACAAATTGTAGATTTATTTGTGTTTTATATAGTTTCTATAATTTTAATGAGAGAAGAGCACAGTAGGATTGTCATCCCTTTCGTAAAATACGGAATCGCCCCGTATACGAGACGCGATTTGTTCGGTATTTCTGTATGTCCGACAGTAACGCCTATCACATGCATATAAACATTTAGTGTAACAATAATTACAAAAATAAAACACAAGACATGTTAAGCTCAGCTAATGTGGCGGGAGCTAGTAAGGACCCCAGAACGCTTTGGACCATTGATGATGTCACGGTTGCCTAGAAACACTAGGGTGCAAAAGAGGGTTAGCAGTCGTGGTGAGCCGCTCTCAACCTGCGTCTTTTTAAAACGTTCTCAACCGATACTCTACCATGTCCTAGCAAAGATACAGGAGAGGGAAGACACACATGCCAGGCTGAACAGTGTCAGTGGGGATGAATGCTAGCAATTTAAAAAAAAAATTAAGAGGGAAACTGAAGAAATTATACTGTCTCTTTATTCTTTAAAACTTGTGGTACTGCAGTTTTAGTTTCTCTAGTGAAAATAATGACACTTTCCATCTGCTAGATCCTTATTTTAATTTCTGAAAGGTGGGAACCCTACAGCACAGAGCTTTCCTGAGTAAAAGTGATCATTCTCATAAAGTGTAAATTTCTTTTTAACTAATCCTTTTTCAACTGCTACTTTGTCTTTTATATATTTTGTGACTACAGGGTAGTCAGGATGCTATTGTTGAATCTGCAAGCCACTTACTTAATTTACTAACTGAAAGACCACGGAGTGGAGGAAGAGGAGACATGATGAAATTCTGGACTGGATGGGAAAATCTGCCAGCAAGTCTGTCTGTGGAGATTGTTGGTGGAAACTACAAAACACTAAGAATTCCTTGTCGCTACTGGAATTACAACTCTTTCAGTGAGGATTTTGTAGCATGCATTTCCTCTACGCAGTCTGGCTTTGGCTTGCTTTGAATGATCGACCTGTTAAAAAAAATAAATAAATAAATAAAAAATCTACATTTAAGCTGTAGCAGTTCTTTGTGAATCAGTTTGTTAAAACAAAACAGTTTTGTTGAAATGTAGAATCAATTCAATTTTCTGATTTTGTCAGATCACAAGTTCGATACATATGTTTAAATGTGATCATATGTATTACTCATTAGAGCGACAACATTGCTGTTACTCTAATTTCTCTAGTTTTCAAATTCAAAACTAGAGGAACTAGAATAACACAATGTTCAGAGATATTTCATTTCTCTGAGTCAGTACTGTTTGTACAGGCAGTTTTAAATATGAAACTGAAATTGTTTTTTTATGCAAAATGTTATTGAATGTACTTAGATGAGTTCATATATGCTTTAAGTATTAGAAAATAAACAACATAAGACAAAACTTTTTCTGATTCTTATAATTCAAGTAATGTAAAGCAATACAACAATGTACAAATGTACCTAATGGGTTCCTTTTGAGTAAAGAAAGAAAACAAACAAATTACAAATTTAGAACATTTTTGTTCTCTAACATGTCTACCATAAAAGCTCTAAAATTCACCTCTGTGGTAACATGATCAGCATTTAGCTTTACATTTCATAAATGGTGAATTTTTAAACTGGCACGGAAGCGTATTGCTGTCACAGGAAAAAAAATTGAGCGCTATCACGTTATAACGTCATATGTATCTTATTAAAATGTGATAGTTATCTTGTTAAAACATGATTGCCTTCTGGTGATTTTGGTTGCTTGGTTACAAACAGCCGTTTGCCATTATTCAGCTATTGTTATTAAATAAAAATCTGAACATAAAATGTTCAGCAAATACATCTGAGCCTCCGTTATAATCTTTATAACCTCTGTCAAGGCACCGTGGGGTTCAGGAATTGGATGATGTGTACGACCAAGAACCCAGAGCAGGTTAGGAGTCATGTTGCTTCAGTTCGAAGTGGGTGATTGTCCCAGCCACTGCAGAAAGTATCCAGATCATCCTGCAGACATGGCAGGAAGACATAATGGCAACAGAAGAGGTGTGCTTCATTTGAAATGTCCAGGTATCCCTCTTCTTTAAGGTAGTGTAGCACGTCATAATAGATGCACGTTACAGCCGTCCACAGATCTCTCCACAGTCGCTCAGTCCTTCAATTATGGAGTAATAAACGATTAAAACTGCCCTTCAAATCTCATCATATTGAAGACCACACAAAGCTAATGTTACTATAGACATTCAAAAGTATCACATATTGAAACTTGTCATTTGTACAAACCTTTGATTGTGCACACTCTTCCCAGATATAAATGCTTCTTCCTGCTCCAAACGATCACGGAGTCTATCAAAAATATGATTCAGCAAAAGTTCCTTGAAAAGAGAAAAAAGAAAAAAAAACATTTAAAAAATTGTCAGTAAAATAAAAAAAGTATTTTGAGATCAGTAGGTCAGCATTGAGAAATCACAGTAATCTAAATTAAATTATGATATTTAATCTAAAATAAGTTAACAGATGTACTTACAAGCATATATTTTCTTGAAAATGAGTTAAAATCAACTGAAAAAACAAAGGCGGTTGTTTATAGTGTTGCTAGGTAACAGAACGAGGTTTTATACGGCAAAGTAAAAAGAATGTAAATTAATATTGTATATCAACAATTGTCAGATAAGAGAAGCAGTATTTTGGATGATGTTGTAATGAAGTCACCTGAACAATACGGTAGCTGATCAGAATGGGGTTGTGGTTATAATTAATGTCGGAAAGTGTTCACAGCCCCTCTTTGAAGCACACAAGGCAGCCATATTAGCGGTAGCATCTCCTGAAAAATTACGACTTTACTAAGACTGCCTGTCTCAGTCTCACCTAAGACAACGTACAAACAACCCAGAACGTCGCCACCCATCAGTTCTCTTTAAGGATTCTAGACTTGAACCAAGTGGTATTTCTTTTTGAAATAAAACGGGGGAAATTGGACGTGGGACAGCGGGGAGATGGGGGTGCTAGGAGGTAGCGAGAGGTAATATGCCGGCACTACACGGTGTAAGATTAACAACGGCCCAACCCGTGTTTTAAATCAGGCTTTAAGATAATGTATCAAACTTCATGCACAAAATAAAATATACTATAGAAATATGAAAGCATTAAACTCACCGTTGGGTTTGCGTTCGCCTCCATGGTCGCCAGCCTGGGTGATGCTGGTATTTCTTCAATATGACGGTTGTGTCACGTGATTAGGTGGATGTTGGAATCGGACATCCATTGCTAATGTCTGTGACCTGAAGTAACCTTGGCCATTTTTACAGCGAATTTTTAGAC
Organism: Gambusia affinis; assembly: GCF_019740435.1. Lineage (NCBI taxonomy): Eukaryota > Metazoa > Chordata > Actinopteri > Cyprinodontiformes > Poeciliidae > Gambusia > Gambusia affinis. Next base: position 13,898,168 of record NC_057870.1, read on the forward strand.
GCTGAATTTGAGACAGCGAATTTTTAGACGCTGAATTTGAGACGGCGAATTTGAGCAAGTTGAATTGGAGGACAACGAAAATATTGCATTTGAATTTTGAAAAGTTGAATTTTTTATATGCTGAATTTTTTAACACTGAAAATTTAAACTGTGAAAAATATGTATATTGAAAATTTGATCACTTTGAAATAGGAATGTGAATTTTTTTAATAACTGAAAATTGCAACCATGTAAAAAAAATTACACCGAATTTTTTTTTACTGCAAAAATAATGACATTGAATTTTTTTTAGGTTAAAAATATATTCTGAATTTATTTTAATACTGAAAAAGTAAGCACTAATATACAACATTCAAATTTCAGAGGCATTTTTTATTCAAATTCTGATGGCACATATTTACTTCCATAAACAAGCACACCAGCATCGCATAAGCCCCCTAATTGTTATGCCACTTCCCATTACACATGTCATTTCTCTTACCACACTTTCATGCCCATCAGCCTGGCCAGCTGCTCAGAGGCAGGTGGAATGTGAGGACAGGGCAAAGTGTCAATGTTTCACTGCATTGAAGGCTGCATAAAGGAAGACTTAAATGAATAATCATGAAGCTTTTTTTTTTCCTCCCCAGGATTTTCTTTTCCCCAAGTTTATTTTTGAGTTGGGGGTTGTGCGATGAAAATCGAGTACTCTGTGTTTTCCCCGACGTACGCAAGTTCAACATTAGGAAGAGATAACTATTTCCAATTGTGAGCTCTAAACTAAAGTGTTGTTAAGCATTCAATAAGCTGTGCAGATAACCAGATTCAAGTAAAAATCTCAATTATTTGGCATGCTGTTCTTACTAAAACGTCTGCCATAAGGACAAAAGATTGACTGGCACAGATTTATAAATTAATGACTAATTTCAGCACATTGAAGCATTTCAGTATTTATTTCTCGTTGTAAAGATGATGTGTTAATAATTTAGAAGTCATGAATTTTTGCCTGGCTCATTCTGCTTTTTCTTGTTTGGATGCCAACATCCATTACTCTAAATTAATGAACTCTAAATTTAGACTTCTCTTAGCTGTCAACTAGGAAATGTCAAAAGCATCTTGGAAAGATGTTCACTTTTTGATTTTAGGCATGGATAGATTTTATTTGAACATATTTAAAACAAACATTTGCTCACAGGGAAGCCTGACTGTGCAACTACAGCTCCTTGCTCTGTACTGTAGCCCAATTATGAATATTTCCAGAATAACACAATTAAGACTAGAACGTTGCTTTTAAAAGAATGTCTGAACAGTGGCTGTGAAAGGTCAAGCAAAGATTGACATATTTTTCAGCTTCAAGGCAAGGACATTTGGAAAAATACAACTTTAAATACACAAGGAATTCATCTGTGCAGCTTCATATGGGACAAATTTTTAATTATTTTAATGTTTCTTTTCTAAATTAGAAAATGTCACCTTGGATTATTTGAAACGTCCCGCATAGGATGTATTCATCTTCCAAATATCCCTCATATGACCTGTGTCAAAGAAAACAGACAATAATCTTAATGTTATAACAATTTAAAAGAGATGATGGTTGCTGGTGGTATACTGACAGTATTGTGGCATGACCTGTGATTATTCAGTAAATATCTTCAATCAATCAATCAAATGTTTTGACAAGAACAAGGTTTCTGAAGAGCTTAATTTCAAACACAGCTACAGACTTTTTAATGGGGTTGCAACTGTATCCATAAAGCTCTACTGTCATTAAAAACAATGCACTGTGAGCAGAAGATATATTGTGCAGGGATAGTTGAAAAGTAAGAGAGGCTGTGTGCAAAGCCTCCCTGTTGCCGCTTCCTCTTTTATAGTTTGACCTTTCTCTTAATTGGCTGCCATGTCTTTACACTGAGATTCTGTTGGTCTCCCAGCCGAGTAATTTCACTCCCTCTTCCCACTAAAGCGTCTCCCTCTGACCCATAAATTGGAAGTACTTTAACCTTTCCTGAGTGTTCACTTTATGGTGTGCTCTTTATTCTTTTATTATGCAGATGAGATGAATTTTCCATGTTTGAAATACTGACTCCGATTAGCTGCTCACGCTGTTTATCAAAGTCTCTCGTTCTCAAATTTGTGCAGTAAAATGACTTCTGAAAAAGAGCTCATAATGAATGACAAATTACCGTTGATGACCTGCCTGTATAATTTTAGGTGCAGTGTAGGTGAAAAGAAACCTTATTACAGCTAGCAAGCCCCAAATTATTAAAATTACCAGGCACATGCTTCCAAAAGACAATGTTTAATATCTCTGTGATCACAATTCAAACCTTGCATTCATTTGTGTGATTCGCTACAATCACCATAACATTTGCATGCAATTCTTACATTCAGCACCCTGCAGAAGCGTTGATACTGCTTCAACTTTTTCATACTTTTTTTTTTACACATTGCAGCCAAAAATCTTCAGTGTATTTCATTGTTACTTCGTCTGACAGGTCAACACAAAGCAGATAGTTCACAATAAAGCAGATGCAGTTTTCAAAATGTTAGGAAATGTGGTGAACATTTGTATTCCCTTTCAGTAAATAAAATCCAGGGCAACCATTTGCCTCCAGAAGTTGCATGTTTTCTAGAGTCCAACCACACATCGCGTTTTACCAACTTCACTAAAGTTCACAGGACGTGCCAGTAAAACACTTTGACGTTTGCGGTTTTGACGTAAAAAAATGTTTTTTTTGTTTTGTTTTTTTTCTATCCCAGCATTGATCAATGGCATTAATCGACGATCAATTAGTCTAAACATGGTTCATAATGTATTAGAGGAAGTGTATTTGTGTACTTGTGGTGCAATATACTTGATGTATCGATATGCTTATTTCAATTTATTTCTAAACCTCATTCTATGACTGTGACCCTGAAATCAATACTTTAATTTACGCTCCACCAGCTTCAATCCATTCTTTGCCCGTCTCCTCTTCAGTGTGTGTTGCTTCTGACTGGACAGATGTAAGCAGAGCGCCAGGTCTCTCCTCTTCTCTGCTGACTGCCTTCTGTCTTGCCACAGAGTGGGAGGTAACGGGTCACTTCAACCTGTAACAGGCTGCAGATCGTCATCCTCCAACCTTTACAGTCTCTTGCATCGCTTTTGCTTTTTTTTTTTTTTTTCGTAATTTTTTTTTTCTGCGCCGACTTTCATGTTTCTGCACATTGCAGGGAGTACAAGGTTCTGATGCATGAAAGACAAAGAGCACAAGAAAGCGGTCGTGTAATTCCTTTGAAATACTGATGCTGCAGCCCTGCCCAAGCACAGTCACACATTTACCAGCAGACGCAAATGGCTGAAGGGGAAACTAAGAATGGATGTTGGTTATCATTAATCTACTCCAATTTCCACAATAGTTTATGCAAATGCTGTTTTACCAAGCTTTACTATTGTAATATTTGTGTGTTTTTTTTTAAACAGAGAGATGATCAAATGATCTTTTACATACTAAACAGAGGTTGAAGGCTAGTGATCTTCCTGTATGAAACGTGCACCACTTTTGAATTAGCGATTAGCTTTAGCCCCTTCGTGCACTCTTGCCAAGTATTCTTTTGTGTTTCCGTTTTTGTATGTAAAAAAAAAGAAGCTGCTAGTGGCTACTTAGCTAATTGCTAATTCTTTTGGCATTATTAAAGACTTATGAGGAACTTAACATAAAAATACAGATCTGAGGGAAAGTTGAGACTTTTTTTTGTTTCAAAAATACAATTATGGTTTAATTTTAGAGTCTTGGAAATGACAAAAAAATATTTCTACTTACTAACTTAACTGATTATTGTAGATTGCTAAATATGTTAACCAAGTAAAATTTAACATTTTCCATTTTAAGTGAAGTTTTTCAACTCCAGGATCTGACTATAGTGATATTACAAATAAACTTTGTAATGCAATGTTTGGTCCATAAGTTTCGGCCATCTACCAAGTTTCTCTGCCGTATTACGAGATGAAGAAGAAATCCATGCCTCCAAAGTTAAAGACCAAGTGTGCAAATTTTAGAAGTAGATCAAGGTGATTTAGACCAAGGATGAGAACGCTGGGTGCTTTTAAGTTTTTTATTTTATTTAATTTTATTTTTTAAGACTACACAAAAATCGTGGCATCTGGGATAATTGTGGTTACAAAAAAAGAAAAAAAAAAAGCTCACAGAAGAGAGTCCATTTTGTACATCCAAACATAATCACACATGAGGAAGGACCGATGTCTACAAGTCTTAACTCTTCACAGTAAGACGACGCTATTCTTCTTCTACAGCATCGATAATTGCTTGCAAGTATAACCATGGAGCTAAGCTCCACTCTTCTGTCAAGTTGGCAAAAGTGTCAAGAACCAACTAAACTTAAATGAAGACACCATGAGAGTCATCGACAGCAGATTAGATTTTACCTGCATATAAACCTTTAACAGAACCTCACTTAGATTTCTCCCTTTAAGGCCTTTGGATGTGGAAAGTGAGGAAGAGTTGGCCCTCCAGGCGAGATCACCCCCTTTTTGGAAAGCATAAGGCTGAGCTAGGACAGGAGGTTTTATTCTGCATGAGCTGGTGGTATCGCTCAAACAGCCCTTTGCCTCTTCTGGATTTATTAGCCAATTTCCACTAGCATTGTCTTTCACTTCAATCTCAGAAGTGAGGGTGCAGCAGGCAGAATATAGGGCTGCAATCATCCAAGTGTGTGGCGACAAAACCTCTTGCGCTTGCACCTGGAACTCAATAGATATTCATGAACATTCTCGTATTTAGAGAAGGAAATAACTTAATACCGACAGTGTCGATGGAATAATAGCCATTTCCTGCCTGACTTGCAGCCCTTCAGAAAATGAGATTGCGCTGGCCGTCATTTTTCTTGTCTGCCGGGTGTTTCCACGCGCGAGTCTATGGCTGCCGCTATGCTCCCTGCATTGGCAATGAGGTACAGACTGAGAGAGAGGGCTTGGAGAAAGAGGGAGGGGCGGGAGAGAGCAGGGGTGACTTCTGCAGGAAACAGAGGACTGGCTGCCTAATTCTCTATGAATGAAAAAGCAAGTTAAGTGGAAAACAAAGTCATAAACTCTAGTTGAATCATAAGTAAAAATGTACAAAAAGGTAAGCCTGGCTCTACTTTTTTTTTCTTTTCTTTTTTTTTTTGCAGCATCGCTTCCTCTAAAAAACAGCTTGATCCAGGCTAAAGGCACTGCTTCCACGTGAGCCAGGAAAACTATTGCATTTGTGCCGTGATTAAGACTGATTACTTTTGTAAGCGGAAGAGAGGCGAGTATCTCCACTGTGTGATGGAAACAGAAAAAGCGAGAGGGAGAAAAAGATAGAAATGGGAACTGAGTGACGTGGATGGATTCCTAACCCGAGAGACAAAGGAATCTTTCAAACTATTCCTTAGCATTACCCGGCCTGTCATGGTACCTCCACTACCGCTCTTATAAATTAACCATCTCACAGAGGACCTACGTTCTCTTACCCGCTCTTCCCTGCACAATTAGGTTTTCCTCCTTTGCAAGCCTTCCTTATCTCTGCCTCTTACTCAGGCCTCCATCAGCGTGGGCATATATCATGATTTTCTCTTTAGTTTAATTTCTTTCCTGACTTTTATCCTAGAAAATGCACTACATTTATCAGAGGTCTGAGTACACGACAAAGCCGGTGTTGCTACTGTTATAGAAATGTATCCACATGTATAAATTTAGAGACCTGTAAGACGTCAAGCACTGATGCTAAAGAATCTTTTTAGAGCACTGGAAACCACCATATTGAGAGGTTGAGCACAAAGAAAAGGGTCGTGGTTCCCATTATGCGTCTCTGCAGGGAGCTGGTTGACCAATTCCAGAAATAGATGGCCGAGTTTTTGCCGTTTTATTGCTTCCCTCTCTTCTGGACACACAGGAAGAAGCAGGCAGAGAAGATGTGCTATTTTTGTCCTAGTTGACAAACACAACTCGGTAAACTTCTCCGCTAAGTGTAAAAAAAAACAAAGTGAATAATTTTCGGCAAGATAATAGCTTAGACTTTACGGACTAGAATAAAGGATGTAGAGACAGTGGTAGTGTTGTGCTGAAACTAATTTGATCTCAGATGCCTCCGAGACGAGGGCTGGTGTGAGTTAGCCCTGCACCCAGACAGAAACCTGAGCAGATTGCACCACTACTTTGTATTCCAAATTAATTGGCCTCTGAAGATCACCCTCTGCTCCTCTCAATACTACTGATGCACATTTTCCTTCCCTCAATTAAACATGTGTGCCCCACATGCAGTTCCTGTCGCTGGTTCCCGGCAACTTCTTTCTCCCCTTGTCACCGGGAACAAACTGGACCCTTAGATAAACAATCAGTTTGAGTCTACAGAAAGAGAGCAAAAGTTACGGCTTGTGCGATAAGACGGTAAAGAAAAAGAAACACTTTTATAGTCCAATAATTGTTCTTGCTTTAGAAATGTTTTAATATGTAGTGAATAGTTGTTGTTTTGTCAATCTGGAACATAACCAAGGGCGCATTATGAAGAGTTTTGGGCACCCCACAGTATTCAATCATTCCTGTGGTATCCTTCCCCCCCATAATGTCTTGTAAACAATTATTCTGTCATCAACAGGTAAATGTCAGATTATGCTTATTTGTTACAGTATCTTTGGACCTACGTTTTAATAATTAGAAGTTCAGGGTACTACTTGAACTGCACTAAATATAAAGTACTACTGTATTTTAATATTTACTAGTTGCCACATATGTTTGCACATACAAATTAATAAACTCATTAACTAAACAGGATTTTAGTCATTTTATGTATTTAAAGCTGCATTATGTTAAATCAGCACTGAAATTCCATTGTGTTTGCTGAAGCTGACATCACACCTATGGAGCTTGTGAATGTTTGAAACTTACATCACAAGCGTTTTGGAATTTTGTCATTAAAGGAGAAATGTTTTACTGAATTTTCTCATTTGTGCTTGCGGACTTCGGAGAAGAGAGACGTTCAAGAGTTCAAGAGAGTTTTACTTAATTTCAACTGAAATATAGTAAAAATACAAGGATGAAACGTAAGTTTTTCTTTGAATATTTATCAAGAATAACTAGATTACAATTTTGGAAGGATATAAAAATTGGTTTGACAGAATTATTTGTGATTTGTTACTGGAGATTGTTGGCTAGAAAAAAGTTTTTTCAGTTTAAGATGGAATAGTTTAGCTTCTTATTTTATGTAAAGATTGAAGATATCAGGACTGTTGTTTTTTAGTTTTTTTTTTGCATGTTTGATAATGATGAGAAGGAAGAAATCTGAAAAAATTGGCACCAACTGTTGACTTAAAGCATTTTTCTTCAAAGTGATTTCATGTGAAAATGTGAAGATCACTGATTTTAAATTGAAAAACAGAGTTAGATGGTTCAAATCTTGAAAATTTTTCTCCAACTGTAGATTTAAAAGTTGTTTAAAGTTCAATTTAAATTTAAGACGGAACAGTTTGTTTTCAGTTGTATTCAAAGATAGGAAATATATATGTATATAATTTTTTTTTCTTTGCACGTTTGATAATGGTGACAAGAATCAAATCTGGAAAAATGTAAAAGCTGTTTAAAGTTATTTTATTTGAAGATCAATGACTGTGAAAATTTTCAGAAATAATGCTTTGACTTGCATGGGAATAAAGTTAAAATAAATGACAGTTTTAAATTTCATGAATGCTTTTAGGACACTGAAACTGATAAAAAGTTATGCGATTTTGTCTTGTATTTGATATTCTTTGTGACAAAGTCACTGACCAACTTTCCATGCCTCTGTTTTGGTTTAGAAATCGTGAGAAGAAGTGTTCGACTTGTGTTAAATAGATATTATGGAGCGGATGGAAAACCAACGATCTCCTATAAAGAGACCAGGATCAGGTAAGCCGAATCAAAAGAAGTATTAAATTCAAGACATGGAAAAAATATTTCTTCCCCTTTTAACTTTTGACTTTTTTTCATGTAAAAAACACAAACTTATGTATACTATTTAGAAATTTAAAAAAAATAAATTTTTATTTTTTTGACTAGTTTTTGTAGCAGTATATTTTTCAGCCTTCGAATTCTACGGCCTCTAAATTGTGATTGTGATGTTTGTTCCATACATACATCACAATGCCTTCTGATGTCACTTAACTAGGAATCAGTAAGGAAAAGAAACAGTAGAGAAACTCAAGTGTTCAGTGTCTATAAAAAGTATTTATCCCCTTGAATGTTTTACTGTTTTGTTACTTTTAAAATAAATTGTACAACAAAATTTGGCTTGTATGACAAAAAACAAATTACCAACAAAACCCTTCACTGTTGGCTGGACCTTTGTTGAATTAAGTCGGTCACTTTTAAAATGTGTGAATATTTATGCAGCCTCTTATTTTGGGTAAAATATTTTTTGTTTGTGGCCATTATTTTTATATAGGTTAGTTTATATTTTGATGAAAAAGTTGTAAAATGATAAAGCATACAGGGGGAGTGAGTATTTTTTATATGCACTTTACAGCAGTAAATTACAGGTAAAAGGACCTGAAGGACCTTAGTATGAATATAAAGTCAAACTAACTTATGCCAAATGGCTGTTCAAAACATTTTGCAAAGTTTGTGTTTATAATGTGATAACGTTGAATAATGACCCACGTCTCCCTTGAATAATAGTTTCTTATTCTCAATGGTGACTTCCTGGGTAATTAAAAACAAGATGTGAAAAAGTTCAAGGGAAATGAATACTTTTGCAAAAAAGTCTTTGCATATTTAACCCGATAATCTTAGGATCTATTTATATGTTTACATATTTGTATTTTTTCTACCTTGGCTGAACAGGAAGTGGACATACCGTCGGTATTACCACACATCAAAAGAAGAGACCTCTTTAGGAAACAACATCAGCTGCAGCAGCAGCAGCTGCATCAATAGGGACCTATTGATGCACACGCTGAAACATTGTTTTCTCAGCGTCATATTTCTTGCCCTGTTTTACGGTAAATGACTTTCTTCTACAAACAGCCAAGCACCAATATTTCTAAGTTTTGTAGAGAGTTTTTAGTGTGAAAGCAGTGTCACTAATCTCATTTCTCCTCATTTGTCAGGATTTACCATCTTTCTTGTTCCTTTGATGAAACCTCCAGTTTCTTCACGCCCCACCATAAACACAGTAAGCTTTCTGTTAATCAACACCCATATTTGAATGTCCTCTTTAGTGATATGACCAAACATCTAACTGCAATTGTGTTTAGTTTTCGGTCCCAGGAACTGAAGATCAGGAAAGACAGAAACAGGAAATGAAGGATATTCTGGCTGACCTGCAGAATAAGATGGACTACCTTTTTCCATCTGCAGATTTATTACCAAACTTTGCACTGAAATCACAAGGTAAGTCATTACTATCATAAATCTGACTGAATGTTTTAAGCTTAGATGGTTTTAATTCACTTTCTGTGTGTGTTTGAAAACAGGCGCAAAGGTTTTACAATGGATGCCATCGGCCGTACATCCTGGCCAAATACAGAGATGCAGTGGGTTTGGGTTTGCCCCAGAACGGCCATCGATCCACCCAGACATTGTTATTCAGGTATGAACTGAACTGCAATCATAATGTAACATGAATATGAAGCAGAATGGTATTTCTATATGATGTAATATTTAGAAAACTTTTGTTTATTATTTTGACATCCCACTCAAACTTTGAACTCTTTCTCTTCAGGGGAGGACTCGCCTACACCCAGGAGAGTGCTGGGGATTTGAAGGTTCCCAGGGACATTTAGTCGTCGCCCTGTCCCACAGAGCTGTCATTAGTCAAGTCACCTTGGGTCACATTCCTAAAATGGTGTCCCCGACTGGTAACATCTGGAGTGCTCCCAAGGAGTTTTCTGTTTATGTAAGCTACAAGAATATTAAACAGAAACACACAGTCTAACTGTCAGACATATTTCTAAGAATATTTGTCTAATTTTGGTTTACAGGGAATGAGGGAGCCTGAACAGGAATGGACTCACCTGGGAACTTTTATCTATGAGGAGGATGGAGATCCTCTTCAGACCTTTGAGCTACCGGTATGTTTATCCAGTTGCTTTTTTAAGCTACTTTCCTTAATTGCTTTGCAACATATTTATAGCCATTGAACTTTTCAGTGTTTTCATGTTAAAACTGTAAACATCATCGAATTCTATTGGGACTTGATCGGTAAACCATGTTAACAGAAAGAAGCTCATATTTGTGAACACAAAAGAAAATTGTACATGAAGAAAAAAAAAGCTCACTCAACCAGTTTGAATATGGAGCATCTAAAAATGTCATTTTTAAAACTTTGCTAGATTCCGTTTTGTATTTAGGTCTGGACTTTGAGTATGAGATGCTTGATCTAAACCTTCCCATTATATTGTTGGATCTGTGTTTAGGGTGGAAGGTAAACCTCTGACCCAGTTTTTAAAGTGTAACATACCCTTTCACCCCTGGCAAATTTTGAAAAATAGCATCAAAGTGGGCGGGGCCAAGAGACACTTTGAGTGTGGGGATGAGTGCTGAGTGGAGGGAGGGAGTGGGACTGTAATCTGATGAAAAAAGCGCTGTGGAAAACGTATCCACTTTGTCACTATATTTATAGATTCTTCAGGCTTGTCTAGAGATGTTTTGTCAAAGTAATTAGTGGTAAATCTAGAGAGTCTTTTTGTCTGTTGTTGGAGACTTTAATGGCGATAACTCTCTGTTGCTCAGATGCAGCTTGTCTGCTCGGATAGCATTAGCCGCTTATGGCTAATGCTAATTAACATTAGCAGCTAATGGCTAATGCTAATTAGCATTAGCAGCTAATGGCTAATGCGAATTAGCATTAGCAGCTAATGGCTAATGCGAATTAGCATTAGCAGCTAATGGCTAATGCTAATTAGCATTAGCAGCTAATGGCTAAATCCATTAGCTGCCATAAGATTCTCCCGCTTCCTCAGCTGGTCTCACACAGTCATCCTCAACACCAAACCCTCACCAACACTCACAGCAGAGGAGTCTCATCCCATTCTGTGTCTACATTGCAAACAAATCACACATTTAAAAAATTTAATAATGCTATTGATTATTGCTTACCAATCGCCATGGCAACGCTCGCAACAGTTCCTGAGTGCCACCGGTTTTAGTTGGCACTGTGCTTTGGTTACCTTAATGAGAAAATTGTACCAAGCCCAACTGCTGCAACCAACAGAAAAATTTAATTCCCTAAGAACCGATTGACCAATGACCATGGCACCAGTAGTGAGATGATTTTAGTAAAATTAATGCCTAGCTGAAAGATTGGCACAAAAAATGTCCTTTTGCACAAAACATTCTATCTATTTAGATAGAATGCCAAATAACATATTTAGACAGTTTGTCGGCAAAATAAAATTGATTTGGGGGTGAGTTTCACTTTAAGTCTTCTGCAGGTTTTCTTCCAGGACCGATCTATATTCATAGCTATTTCCATCTACTAATGAAGACCAACCACCCTCATCACCTTCCACTTCACAATTATGTGCTTCTTTGTGTTGGTCTATCATGTAAAATGCCAATTAAAACATGAACATTTGTGGTTGTATGACAAAATGGGAAAACGTTAAAGCAATGTTGGTGGTGCTCTTGCAAGGCTTTGCAATCTCAAAATATTTTGCCTCTAATAAACTCCCTTTAAGCTCTACTGTATTATATTAAACTAATACATAATTTTATCATTGCAGAACCACGAAAAAGTGGCCTTTAGCTCCGTAAAGCTTCAGATAAATAACAACTGGGGCCATCCAGATTACACCTGCCTCTACAACATCCGAATCCATGGAGAGATCGCTTAATCAGGATGGATTGAAGGTAAGTATGGACTCAGGTAAGATTTCTCACTTTAAGTTTTTCTAAAGCTTCTTTGATTTCTTTTAGGCTAATTTCTTGATCACGTGTTTGTTTCTACCCACACGTGATCAAGAAATTAGCCATTAACAAACAATCATTTGTTAATGGGTAAAAATTAGGAGCAGGAGAAAACATTAGGGTACAAAACAGGGCTTTCAAATTTCAAACGTGTAAACATCCATTTCATTTATACATATTTTGCCTATCTGCACTACTTGTGCCTGCATTTTATTATAACTACAACTAAATTGTAGTTATGTAGGCATGCGGCTCAGGTGGTCGCTGGGGCAGAAACTCGGGCATGGATGAGTTTGAAGATTTCATGGAGAACAACTTCCCTATGGCTTCAAGACGATTCTGGCATCTCAGGAGGAGGGAACTTCGGATTGAGATCTTCATCTTGGTCATGGAATACTGGACCAGCTCTACACCCACAGCAGGCTCTTGGAGGGTGCATGGAAGTTCACTCAGCCAGTCTACATCTGCTTTGTGGACTTGGAAGAGGCGGCCGACTGTGTCCCACTGGGAACCCTGTGGGAGGTACGCTAGGCCCTCCCAGTGGGTGTCTGAGCTTGGTCTGCATTGCCGGCAGTAAGTCGGGCTTGCTTCTGGTGAGAGCTGGCATCCACAAAGGTTGACCTGATTCTGTCTATAACTTTTATGGACAGAATCCCCTGGTCCTTCTGTGGAGTTGAGAGTGTCCGTTTTGGTGGCCTTAGGATTGTGTCTCTGCTTTTCGCAGATGATGTAGTCCTATTGTCTTCATCAGAATGACCTACGGCCTTCACTGGAGCAGTTCGCACCCGAGTATGAAGTAACTAGGATGAGGATCGGTCACCTGTTAGATCACTGTAGGATCGCTGTCTGTGCGTGGTCTGCATTGCCGGCAGTAAGTCGGGCTTGCTTCTGGTGAGAGCTGGCCTCCACAAAGGTTGACATGATTCTGTTTATAACCTTTATGGACAGAATCCCTTGGTCCTTCTGTGGAGTTGAGAGTGTCCGTTTTGGTGGCCTTAGGATTGTGTCTCTGCTTTTTGCAGATGATGTGGTCCTATTGTCTTCATCAGGGCGTGACCTACAGCTTTCGCTGAAGCAGTTCGCAGCCGAATGTGAAGCAGCTAGGATGACCTGTTAGGTGACCGGTGTCAGAGAAGTTTAAGTTTTGTGGGATTTTGTTCAAAACTGAGGGAAATTTGGAGCAGGCGATCGATAGGCAGATTGGTGCAGTGTCTGCTGTAAAGAAGATACATCGAGAAGATAGAGCTGAGGTAAAAGGTAAAGCTCTAGATTTACTGGTTGATCTGTGTTCCTACTCTCAGCTGTATTCATGAGGTTTGGGTCAAGCGGCCGAAATGAGTTTTCTCCGCAGGTTCTCTGGGCTGTGCCTTATACTCAGGGCAAGAAGGTCAGTCATCCGGGAGGGACTCAGAGTAGAGCTGTACTTCTCCATGTCTAGAGGAGCCAATTGAGGAGGTGTGGGCATTTGGTCAGGCTTCCTACAAGCCTCCCAAGTGAACTGTTCTGAGCATATCTCACCGGGAGGAGTCCCGGAGGAAGACTCAGGACACGTTGGAGAGACTATATTGCTTGGCTGGCCTGGGAATACATTGGGGTTCCCTGGGTGAGCTAGCCCAAGTGGCTGGGGAGAGAGAAGTCTGCACCTCCTTACTTAGGCTGCTACCCCAGTGAACAAACCCGGATAGGCAAAAGAAAATGGATTGATGGATGGATGGATACAACTAAATTGAACATTCGTAACAGAATGTTAATATTTTCATATAATTGGAATGTTTTGGATTCAATGTTTTCTCCAGGTGATCTAGTTTTCCACAAAAACAAGGGTTAGCTTTAGAGAACAATGGTTGTAAGAGGTACATTTATTGTACCTCTTACAACAATCCAGGATATTGCCTGGATTATGTTTGTTGTTTGTTGTCCTGTGTTTGTGTTTTTTCCATTCTCTATCTACAGGTTACAGTGCTGTGGTTCTGGAGCTTCGCCATCCCTCTCTCTACGCCTCCTTGCCTCCACGATGTGCTGCTCTACATCCTTGTCATGCACAGTTGAGTTTCTGTTTAATTTTGTATCTTGTCACTTACACGGGTATCATGTATCAATGTTGTTGCTAACTTTGTGTTTTGTGTTTCCGCAGGTCCCAGCATTGTGTTTGTGTCTCTTTTCTATCATCTTTTTCTTCGGCCAGTCGAGGCAGAAGGCTGCCCGTCCTGAGTCTGGTTCTGCTGGAGGTTTCTCTCAGATCAAACTGAGGTTTCCTCTCCACTGTCGCCATGTGCTTGCTCAGGATGGGGGATGTCATCAAATTGGTTTAGGATCAGTTTGATGGGGTTCGCCGAGGACCCCTCCGGAGAATCGTCACCTTAACGTGGTGGAGGGGTTTGAGTACTCCAGTGATCCTGATGGCTTTCTATTATTATTTTTATTTTATCTAGACATTAGAGACCTAATGGTCTCTAATGTTAAAGATGGCTTCAGGGATGGGGTCAACCAAGAACGATTCAAACTCTGTCCTTCCAAATAAATAAGGAGTTTTCAGCAGAAAATAATGCAAGCTTGACTTTATTTCTTAAGGACCAAAATGAGGATCCCCATGGGTTTGACCATTCCTTTAAGACATTTTGTGATCAAGAAATTAGACTAAAAGAAATCAAAGAAGCTATTTGTGGTATGAAGCAAAATACATTTCTTGGGAATGATGGTTTAACAAGCGAATTCAAGACGTGTTTCACTGATTCATTTGCCCCATTTATGAAAGTAATGTTTGAAGAAGCAATAATAAAGGAAGAGGTTCTCCATACTATTCACCAAGGCTTGATTAAATAAATTTCAAAACCAAAAAAAGACATATTTAATATAGAAAATATAGACCCGTTAGTCTATTAAACAACGATGTTAAGATTTTTATACTCATCTTTGCTAAAAGATTGAAAGCAGAGCTAAATAATATTATTTATGAGGAACAACCTGGTTTCATGGCAGTAGGAATATTTGGTGTGGTTTTATAGTTTATACTTTTTGTTGATTTCTATAAAGTATTTGACACTATTAGTCCTAAATTTATGTTTAAAACCTTAAAACATTTTGGATTTGGAGTGTATTTTACAAAAGCGATGGCTACTCAATGGCAGCAATAGTTCAGATAAACTGACCTGTACTTCACAGAGATTTGATATTAGTGGTAGAATTAGACAATGTTGTCTTAAAAGCCTGTTTTTATTCCTACTTGTCTCTCAGATCATGTTAGGTCATATCTAAAAATGTCAATACCAGTAAATCAGACAATAGGGAAGAGAATTTAAATTATCACAACTGGCTCACAACACAGCAATGTTTCTTTCCAATGAAAATGAAAAAGATAAAGTAGTTTCTTGTATCCAAGAATTTTCATCAGGTTTGAAAATGAATTTTAGCAAGTCTGTCTTATTTCCCTCAAAAATGATAATCTCCTAGAAATTTGCCACATACCTGTTATCAGTCGTGTAATCCAAAATCCACAACAAGAAATCAGTTTATAAGAATATTTTTGACAAGTTTGAAATTCATGACCCTTCTACTCGGTAACCTCTATGTATGTTTTAAGTCACCCCTGGTGCTTTGTTTGTCTGGAAATCTGCTGTTTGCTGGTTAACAACCAGTGTTTTTGTATATCCTACAATTTTCAATCCAAAAAAACATAAAGCAAAAAAATCATGCGACCCAGCATAGAAAAAAATGTTTAGTTTTTAAAATGAAGCATTATTGAGACAGATTATTGTTTATTTCTGTTTTCATTTCCAGGTTTAACAAATTTACATTTAAATAATAATAAAAAGAACAGCCATGTGACGTCACCTCAGGTAGGCACGTAACGTCACATCCGGTAGGTGGGACTTCTTGGGAAGGGATGGATGCATAAATTCTTCACGGGACCTGTGACGTGACAACAAAAGCTATTCCGTTAGCAACATGTGACGTCACATCCGGTACGTGGGACTTCTTGGGACGATGCATAAGTTCTTCACGGGACCTGTGACGTCACATCCGGTGGGCGGACCGTCCTGTAGACAGCAGACGGCCCTTTGGAAAGCCATTTTAACATAAATTCGGTTTCGTCTGACTTTCCGTATTTACATTCTAGATATCTAGATGTCTAAAAATGCATTTTGACTAGACAAAACTACATTTTTACAATCCCGGATGGTAATTTAAGATATCTGCATTTACATTCTGACTAGTAAGAATAATAACACAAGATAGTTTCAATTACATTTTGACAGTCAAGATTTCTTTCAAGATATCTCAAATAACGTCACTGGATCTGTCTTTAAACGGGACACATATGTGTAATTATGATTTAAGATATCTTGAACGTATTTATCACTAGTCAAAATTACAATTTTCATCCATCCATCCATCCATTTTCTGAACACCCTTCGTCCCTAATGGGGTCGGGAGGGTTGCTGGTGCCCATCTCCAATCCATTTTCAACATGAAAGTGATGCATTTTCAAAAATCCTTTTTCATTTTCTCTATTTTTCTTTGTTTTATTAAACTTTCAAAGTGCTACACAAGTCAGGGACGTTTAGACTTTACAGAATACAGATTCAAGATATCAGTAATGTCATTCTGATTAGTCAGAATGCCAATTTAAGATATCTTTAATTTAGTTTTGTCTAATTATTATTTCCTTTAAGATATTTAGTTTAATTTTCACTAGTCAAAACTAAAATTGAGATATCTTGAATTTACTTTATAACTAGTCATAATTTCATTGTAGATATCTGAAATGTGTATTTCAGATAGTCAGTAATTCATTCTAGATTTCTTGAATTGAATTGTCCTTACAACTCAGTGGTAAATCTGACGTTATTTCGACTTGTCACAATGTAATTACAGATATCTTATATCTTATATTAGAGATATCTTGAATGTAAGGGTGGTAAAACCGAAATTATGTTAAAACGGCTTGCTATCTGGCTAACACTTTATTTTGACGGGATGTGAATAAGATGTCATGACACCGTAATAAACATGACATAACACCTGTCATGAACATGAGTAAGTCTTTGTGAATAATTTTTTAGTTTTTAAATATCTTTCTCTCTCTCCAGAAACCTCAACCCAAAAACAAGTTGCTCAATTTGTTTTTAGATGTCAGAATTTCTGAGTTCTGAGTCAGAAAAATCAAAAAAGGACGGCAATTGTAACTTGAAAAGTTTTTAGGTCCCCAAACAAAGCCGAGGTCAGATCCAACATGGCTGCTGCTGATAGAAAATGTGGTAAACATGTTGGAGTGGGCTTCTTTTTGATGGGTTGTGGTGGTGAGACACAACAGCAGTGGCTGACACCATAAGTGCACAACTTTGACTTGTGAATACGAGCCTTTAGTGTTTACGTGCCTTCTGGTTCTAATATGTTAGCAGTTTTGTTAAAAATGTAAATGATCTCTGAAGCTATCGCAACAACTTCATGAGGATCACAGATTTATTTGTCTTCAGGCACTGCAGGAATATTTGAGTTATAGTTTTCACCATCAATGCATTTCATAGCAAACTGACTCATTATAATTGTTAAAATAAAGTTTAAATACATAAATAGTAACATGGTATGTACATCTATGAGAGTTTCAAAATAAACATTCATTTTGTGGCCAAAACCACTACTTGTCATTGTCATTTAAACTTCAATGTACTACTTTTTTTTCTTTTAAAATGAATAAATCTACTTCAATAAGACAGCAAAAAGGTTATTTAATATACATAATTTTCTAGTTTAAAAATATTCCCTTTCAAAACACACACATTAATTTGTTCTTGCCAGGTTTTTAGAGGAAGAAGTTCATGTAAAATGCAATATTAAAGAGTTAATACAAGCATCTCAAGCGTTGCACAGTAAGTCTTTCATTTATTTTTTACACTTGACATAGTAAATTGGCCTCATAGGAACTTTGGCTGTTATGACATGATTAATTATGAGCTTCTATAAAGTGAATGTACAAATGTTTTATTGAGCTACTGAGAGCCGTTTTCCGTGGGTACAAATTACCAGGTTTGATAGGTGGCAATGTGAGCTACATAAACCGTGAAATGTGACCTGCATTACGCACCTGATTGTTTGATTCATTAATATTTTGTTTGTACTATAAAAGGCCCCTGAGCAGCAGAGGGTAATTTACAGCTTTAGCCACGGTGCACGTTAGATTTTATCAACAAGCTGGAAATAAGTAAAACACCAAACATATTTGATCCTGAAGAACAAAATGAACAAAGCCCCAGGCAGTGGGCAGGTTTGTTCCTGTGGATGGCAAACTTCCCTGGAAAGTCAGAAGTGGAAAACTCTTCTGTCTTGAAGTAAAAACAGTAGGAAAGTGTTCACTGACATATTTATTTATGAGAGTTTAGAAGTTTGGAGGCGAAGGGAGAATGTAGGATGAGTCTATTTATTGAACAAAGGACAGCAAAACACCACAACAAACACAAAACACTGAGGATCCAAGACATTTCAGTCGGGAAATATGTGAAAATGTTCTCAGAGGAGAATTGCCCCTACGGACGACAAATGCCAAAACAACTCTGACAGAGAAAGAAAGGAGGAAAATACGAGCGAACAGAAGGAACAACAATTATTTATGTAAATAATGTGCCATTGCTGCTTATAATTAGTGGGAAAATTAAGCAGAAAAGAAAAGGGGGGGTGGAAAAAAAACATCACGCATGTCACCCAACTAATTTTTCTTATGCAAATTAACAATTGAAATTATAAATGGAAATTGTGTTGTTGTGATCCAGAGAGGAAAAGGGAGAGAGCGCTGAGAGATGGCCTGTTTTTTTTTTCCAGAACTCTGTTTTGAATTCATTTGCAGGAGATGCAAACAGAGGCAGATGTAGTTTGACAAAAAGGATAATGCTGATAGCAGCAGCATGAAAGGAAAAGTTAGGATTATTGTTTTAGACAGAACGGTCTTAAAAATAAATCTGCTTCATCCATGAAGGTGGAAATTAAACCTCCCTTTACTCTGTGAACAACAGCGGCATAAACATGACCAAGATGAGAAAACAGCTAACACACAAGGAAAAACAACACAGTAGGTTTTAGTTTTGCCGTGCCTTGTTTGGAGGTTCACTTATTGTTGGGGGGGATTTGAGTTGACTGTTTTGTTTGCAGAAGGTCAGACATAGTCATAAGAAATGTTTGTGTAGCATCTTATCTAGTCCGGAGGACCACAAAGTGGTTCACACTAGAATCGGTCCCAAACTGATGGTGATAAGCTACAATGTAGCCAGAGCTGGCAAAGCTGTCTTAAATGGCACCACCACCAGTGGGCAGTCTCTTGCCTTAGGTAACAATGACTGAGACAGACAAAGAAGGGGATTGAACCAGCAACCCTCCTGCAACAGGATGAGCTCCTACCTCCTTAACCACCATCCTAGCAATAGTTTGCAGATTTGCATTCACTTTTCCAAATATAAACAGCGATGCCATCTACCTGAGAATATGATGGCATTTTGTTATATTGTTCTATGTCCAGATGTAAAACTTTGTTCCACTTGAGTGGAGATCAGCTGAAGTGATAGACTTCAATTTCTAAATTTCTCTCTTGTGTAGTGTGACTAGCCTTTACACAACATTTTTTTTTTTGTCTTGACTGGCGTGATATTGGAACACCTGGATCTAACGAAACTCACCTACTTGGTTATTTTGATCAATTATTGTACAAAAAAAAGCATAGATGTTGCATTTACTCAAACCAAAGAAGGAAGTAACAATGAATCTTTTTTGGCCAGTTGTTTGGTTAGGTTTTTAAATAATTACACAAATTTTAACTAAGTTTACATTTTATACAAGAGATCTTTGGAAAAAAAAATATTGACACAGTCTGAACATTTTCATAAATTGTACAGGATCAGACGAAATCTCCTTGACATGAACATCTCCTTCTTGCTCCATATTGACGTTGGCTCCCAACCTCACCGAAACACAGAAAAGTGTTGAAGGAAACAAGAAAGCTGACCCACTAAAACGGCTTTTACAGATGCATGCAATTTCCAACTCTCTGCTTTTCCTCAGATACCATTTCACATTTGTCAAATAAATAAATAAATAAATAAATTGTTTGAAATACTAGTCGTCTCTGACTCGATCGCTTTTTTTTTGTCCCCCCACCCCCACCCCCGTCCTTCTCTTGGTCCAGCTGTTGTGTGCAAAAAGTATAAGTGTGATGTTAGTCCCTGTCCATAAAATCACTGTGTCAGTGTGTTCAGATCTGGTGTGCCGAGGTGCTGACACAGTTATCAGACACAAAATCCCTGCCGCTCTCCCAGTGAGATCTGCTGGTTGTGGGAACTAAAAAGGCAGTGTCAATGAGGGTGTGATAACTGTGAACGTCTGTCTACATGTGTCTCCTGTCGGCTCATCTCTCCTGTTTCCCCTCGTTCTCCGCCAACACCTCACACACACACACACACGCACACACACACAAAAGGGATAAAAAGGAGCCAGGATCAAACAAAGTCGGAAAATGCCTGTCTGCCGTTCATCTGACAGCACTGCATCCTGAACCCTTTTAAAAGAAAGTGCAGAGGAAAAGAGAAAGAAAATAGGACATATTTCGTACAATTTATGCAGCGTTAATTTTTCCAGCCCCCGCGTCGACTGTTTACTCAGTCCTGCACATCTCAAACCTCCCTCTCTTGTTCTGTGCCCCCACATCTCTCAAACCGCAATCCTTCCTTTACTTTTTTATCCCACCCCTCTCACTTTTTTGTGGCTTATGTTATTCAGATTTTTGTGGGTTTTTTTTTTCCTCCTGCAGTTTTTTTTTTGTGTCACAAGTGAGGATGCTCTCCCATGGGGTGGCTAAATTTACATCTCTACGTATGACAAACACAAACAAAGAAGGAAACAAATCAAATGTTCGGAAGAAAAAGAAAGGGAAAAAAAAAGGCCAAAAGAGGATGTGAATGTCAGCCTCAGAACATATGTAAAAAATACAACAGAAACATCGTGATAATCTATGAATAGATTAAAGTTGTGCAGCACCGGTTGGATAGTATAATGACTCCCTTGGAACAATTTCTAACATATTTATTTAAAGAGACGGCACATAAATCACCTGTGTGAAAATCAAAATCATTGCAAACCATTTCACCCACTGACAGATGTATAGACGAAAGCTTTGATGCTAAAATAAAAAAAAAAAAGCATGAAAATTAAAATGATAGACGTTCCATGCCATCCAAAAGTAATTATGCGCCTGGCACTGTTCCACGTTTTGTTCCATTAGAACCCCCCCCCAAAAAAATATGTATTTTATTATACTTGGAATGTACGTACTTGGCTTTGATCCTCCTTGGCACAACATGTGTTGGAATTGGAAACTGAATTGGAACACAAAGCAGTGCAATATTGTACAGTGGACGGAAAATCGGTGTGGAGGAAAAACACTCCTTAGTTTCCAAATTGTGGCATGTATTTTTATTCAGTTTTCTTTATACTTTGATACCCTGAATAAAATCCATACCAACCAAGCGTCTTGGTTGGTATTTTTCATTTTCATTGGAAAGGATTCCATGAGGGTGTCGGAGGCGTCCCACCGAACATCAGTGAACAAACAAATCATAAAGACCAAAGAGCACAGCAAACAGGAGAAAGATTAAGTTACTGAGATGTTAGGTTATAAAACAATGTCTCAAGGGGGGCACATTGTTTCTTACTCATTCTGCTGCAGGTTGGCGAGCAAGACGTAACCGACAGCTTCCGGTTTAGGATTTTCAAAATAAAAGCTCCTCCAGACTCAATACATAGAACGGACATATTGTACTTCCGGTAGGCAGGTCTTTCGACGCAAACAAAAGCAGGGAACACAGCAAACATGTGTAAGGTCAGTTTTGGTGCAAAACTGAACTTTTTGCCCTGCATGTGACATTATGACTATGACAAAAAAAAAAAATAATAATAATAATACTACTTGCAGCATTCTCCTGAAATAAAAAACAAAACAATTTGACTCATGAGGAAGAAATGCAAACTACATCTCAGCTTTGTATTATGTTGTTCTGGTCTATCCCGTCACATCCCATTAATATAAATATATATTGTGATAAAATCTGTTTGTTGAATATGAATACTTTTGCAAGATACTTTATGCTGTTGATTTCCGAAAAACAAAGGGTTTATGTGGCAGAAGTTGTAGAAATTAGACCTTTACTTCAACATCATCAGTGTCAAATGTCCCTACCTGTCAGGGATCATGACTCATTCAAACTAAATATGACAGCAAGTGCAAACATTTCTCCATGTTTGCTAGGGAAGGAAGTAATCCACGTCACCTACCAGTAACATATCCCACCATTAAAGTGTGCAGCATTAGCACTGACTTCCAGAAGATGGAAAATTGCCCTCCATTAGTTTTTATATCTGTTTTTCTTTCCTTCCAGATGTTTAAACTCAATTGAGAGGCAGGTACCTGTTTGGTCCTGCTGCTTCAGCATCCGAATATGTATGTAAAACGTTGGTGCAACTTTTTCTGTGCACAAAAGTTGCAAAGATCCACACCTCTACTTAAATGCAAGTGTATACAAGAGAACTTTGGAAAAAAATATTGACAACATTATTAATTAGGCAGTGTTTAGAGTAACGAGCAGAGCATTTGAGCACCCCCCACACACACACACATACACACACCACACCACCCTACCCCCCTCACCCCCCCAGCCCTCGATGACATGCTCGTTGGGAATCCGCTGTGTGACTGCAGATCAGAGGAAGCGACAGTCTGACACCACATCACCACCTTTCAGAAAAAAAGAGAAGAAAGAATCAGAGAGCTGAGCTCCCAGGGAGAAGGAACACAACACCTCCAGCAGTTTCTGTTTGCCTGCGTTAGCGGTGGTTTGTCCGCCGACATGATGCAATTACTTCTCTTTGACAGACAGAGCTAGTGGACACCAATGACCCGGGGCTGAGACATAATGCAAATGCAGATTGTGTATGTGCAAATCTAGCTCACTAATAGATACAGTATTTTCCATGATTATTCCATATTTTTATTTCACTTCAAGATCACTGAAGTTAACTAATAACTTAAATGCTATAATGCCCATTTGTTTGCTGAAGCTAATTAAAAATTATGATAAAGTGGTAACTTCTGGCTCTCTTTGAAATCAAACCTGTTATGTTTCTCACAGTTAATTTATCTCATCTCATCAGTCTACAGAGACACTGGTTTCGAACACGTCCTATAAATAAATCCTTGCGTTTTGAGCTCCAGATGCACCTGCTTTCTGCCTCCCCTCTGTCACGGGGAAGTTAAACGGTTTGTTTCACAGTTTCCACACCATCAAAAATTCAACGCAGTCTCACCCTGGAGCATGCTGCAGCTATGCTCGCCACAGCGCAAAATGGAGCAGTTCCACATCATGAATTCAAGAAAATGTTTGGCCTTTAAAATTACCAACATGTGCAGATGTTTATGTATGTTATGTATAGTTTAATTCGGCTGAATTTACGTTTTTTTTTCTTTTTGGAAATAGGTCTCAAGGTTGTGTTTTGTTCAGGCCTGTTGTCCAGCTAAATTCACACATGCTAATCATTTGCCAGAGAGAAATACAACTTGATCTGCATGCTCCACTTTGCTGAACAAAACTTTATTAGAGGTATTTTCGTAGCGTATGAACAGTAATGTCACCCAGTCTTGAGAGGTAGACTGGGTTCTTTTAAATGTATTTCAATGCTATGCTTTTTCATAAGAATTTCCAGTTTATACTCCCATTTAGTATCAACATGTTACCATTTTTTTAATCAATTACATGGACTATTTAAACAAATCACTTTGTACCCATATGTACTTAACCATTTTAATAATGATTTGTCATCCATATTTTTAATTTAGTAGAAAAGTACATTTGATTAATTATGAAGATAAATAATCATGGAAATACTCAAATATACTCAAAAATAATCACAATCAGTTTAGCTGCACATTATTTTCTGTTTCTTGCATCACACTGCATTTCCATATTGGTTCTAATCTGGATTTGGATGAGCTCTTTGCAAATTTGAGAGACTATGAGCCTCAATCAAACAAATATAGACAAACAGACTGAAATAATTCCAAGAATAATGACCACTTGCAGGAAGATTTTTACAATTTTAAGACATGTAACCACATTTCTTAATAATAAACTACAGTAGGTATGGGAAGAACTAGTTCAAAACATTTATTGTTACAGAGGTCATAAAATGACGTGAACTGCTGCACTTTTGACATTAAACGCTCTGTGGCAAACAGATCCTCGAAAACAACTAAAACTGCAAAAATAAATAAATAAAAAGAAATTGCAAAGGTGTGGAATGACCAGCATCTGGTGTGTGTTCATTTATGTACTCTTATAACAGCCAGTACATATCGTGTCTTAAAAATAACAGCTGGAATGACTGCTAACACAGAATATCCTCTAAAGTTTCTAAACATCTTCATCATGTAACTAGAAAACAATACAAACTACAAAACCCACCAATTGGATACAAAAACGAATTGACACAGATTATTCTGTCACCTTTAAATATTTTCCTACGTTGGTTAAAATCAAGGAACTTGTCGCCTAAAAACAACAACAAAAAAAAAAAAAAATCCAGAACAAAACTTCTGCTGCTGTGGTTTGCTCACACCTGCTGTTGATCAGCTAATCAAATACATTTGATTAGTAGCACCTGGCTGCTACTTACTGCTGCTAATAAAGGCAGAGAGAATCTCATTCTCACTCTGCTCACGTTTTTGTTAAATCAAAAGGTGAGGCAACAGCTTTTGTTCATTTCAGGTTGTGTTGGAGAAAGGGTAAGACCTGGTAAGAAACAGATCATTTATAGTATGACAAGAAAAATAGGTGTGATTTATGTTTTATGATTGTGTGTGAACTCGGAGGATGTTGTTTTTTTTTGCCCTCATGGTCACTAATTACTGTAAAACAGACTTAAATAGCTTTTAGACATAGTCATAATAAGATATAATTTCTTCAAATTCATCTCCAGGAATCACACTGATGTATGTTAGAATTAAGAGATGTCCCAATCGGGATCAATTTGCTCTTATTGACTCTCAAACTATCAGACCAGACACACAATAAATGCAATAAAGTTGATAAAATACAAAAATAAGACCTTGAAATGATCTTTTCTTCATTAGCCACTATTTCAGTGATGCTGTGCTAAAGCAGACATTGGCTGAAACTATTGCACCTAAAATGCACTCTAAGTTTATCATCTTATGTGCATCTCTCTGATTGTTTATTCTAAATATTTAACAGTAAAAGACCCAAGATACTCCCAGACATAAACCAAGGACTGTTTGTCATTCACAAACCTTCTTTGTGACTTTGCTCTTTCAAATTTTTACTTTTGAATTTTTTTATTTTTATTTTTTAAACATGCTTCACCAAGATCTATACAACGACTTCAGAGGTTTTTGAGTCGGTCCTTAGTAGTACTAGAATCATAATTTATATTTGAAATACTTTTAAAGTTGTCCTTTATTATCTGCAGACTTTGTGCTTCTTTCCCAAAGTAAAATGTAATTGTAAAAGAAACAAAAACAAAGCACACTGAGGTTGTCAAAATGATCTCTAATCGAGGGATTTTTTTGTTCCTAAAGTATTATCAGCAATAATCAACTTAGCATTTGTAAGAACTTTGCATTGAACTTCTGTGTAATTACTGTTTGATTTACTATTCATTTAATGCTGACTTTGACACTGAATCTATAGTTAGATTTCCATTACTGCTATTCCCAGCACCAGCAGTTTGCACCATTTTAATTTTGTGCATTTTATTTTCAGTCACTGTGTTGCAAGTACTAATAACCCCACAACTTTTGTAGGGATCAATTCCTTTTGAAACATAATGTGTGAATTTGTTAAACAACTGCAAGAGTTGGTATGTCAAACAATAAATTTTAATGAAAATGTAGGTTGTATTTTATATTATGATTTTTTTATGACTGCAATTGCTTCATTAATTACATTAAAGAATCACTATCAGGTCAATTTGAACTTTTTCTTTGTTCACTATCTTATTCTCCTACATTGAAACTTGCATATGAAAATGGGCCTGCGCTTTTTATTTATTTATTTTTTGAGTATCACACGTCTCATAAATAATGCAGATGCAACTCTTCCCCTACCAATCAACCTCCAATTCGTTCTTTCTTTCTTAGCTCTGCCACTGTTTTGCATGAACTTGTATTTGGAGTCACAATTAATTATTTCTTGCTGCCCGGTGCAGTCCGCGGTCCGATGGTTGGGGACCACTGATGTTCACATTACACTCATCTCTTTCTGCTATTACTGTCTTGACTAATTTGCTATTTTCCTCCTTCCCTTTGCCATCTCTCCTACACTCACTCCACTGCTTGTCTGCCCTTCTGGGTCCGGCTGAGCATTTCGTCTGCTTTATTACTGACTCTTCTGCGTTTCGCTTCTCCGAGGCGACTGCTGTGCATCTAAGCCAAGACCTCATCGTCTCCATATACTTGTATCTGCACAGAGAAATGCAATGATTTAAAGAGGCTTTTTTTGTTTGTTTCTTCTTTCCTGTATGGAGCGTCAGAGACGTTGCTAAATTTCAGCATTCCACCGTCGTGTTGGGAGCCCAGACTGTGGACAGTACTGTAGTGCTGAAAAGGGTGATGTTGACAGCTAAGATTTAGCTTTTATTTTTCCAGGGGCTACTCAGCAGAATGTAAAAGGTGCCTCCATAAAGAAGTGTATCTGAGAGCGACTGCGTGTGATTCCACAGCACAGTTGATGATGACACCACCATCCCTCTTGGTGACAGATGCACTGTTGCATCCTCCCGACTCTCTGGCCCACTCTGGTTATGAATGTTGCTGGCATGCCATAGAAATACTGGGGTAAGTCTTTATTTTCCCTCCCTTTAGTCTGAGGGTAAATTTTACTCCCCTGGAGGAGTTTTGGAAGGAGGCCCCTGTAGAAGAAGGGGGGATTGATCAGTATTCTTTTCTTTATATGATATACCAAAACGTGATGTAAAAGCAGAAGTTTCAGAATCACATCCAACTGTTTAGATGATGCATTTGCCTATCTTTATCCTTCACCTTCCAGTTGAAAACTCAGTCATGTCTGCCATGGCATTGCAATCCAATGCAGCCTGCTGGTATAGTGACTTGATAAAGTGGGGAAAACATGTTTGGCTCAGTAAATATATTTGCAATCCAAGTAATGCTCCAACGCAAAGAAATTAACGCAAATTAGTCATAAATGGGAATGGCATGTGGAATTGACACCAGCAAATGATATTGATTACATGAAGAAAAGAAGTATCAAAAGGGAAATAAAAGACAAGAAAATAAATAAAACTGGTTAGTATTGCAAAGCAATCCTGCGTGTGTGTGCGTGTGTGTCAGCGTTTGTGACAAGCAGAGGGGCCCTGCTGTGTCTCACCGCGTCCTCTCTGATGGCCTATAAAAAATGTTTCTCATTACCAACAAGAAGCATGTCACAATAAGCAAACAGGTTTGTCAAAATCATAGCAACATTGTTCTTTGAAAACAGATTGATGGGACTGATCACAGACAAACCTTTGCACATCTACAGGCCATAATCAGGTCCTCAGACAAGCACGTTTTCACTACTGAATGATTAAATGGCCAGATGTTCTCTGTAAAGTGTCTGAGAGAGGAGTCGAAAGCGTAATCAGAAAACTTGTCAAAGAGCTACATACATTCATAAAGAAACCTCAAATTACAGTTGTTCAAAGAATGAAAAAAGCAATGCATTATGTGCCAAATCAAATAAGACTCTTTACCCTGATGAATGTTGCTGAATATACTAAAGATCAAGTCTAAAATAAACAAATAACGCAAATAGACTTCATAAAATTAAAGGAACAATATTCCTGATAAGAATTAGAATACCTACTTTGCTTGACTAGATCCTAATTTCACACACTGAACCAGCATACTGTGATACTAGGTTCATATGATTATCAAAAGGTAAATATCAGTTTGTATAACTCAGTTATCAGTTTCAACATTTCAAGTGTTTAAAAAAAACTTCAGGCTAAAGCTAAAATGATTTTGTTCTCTCTCTCTTGTTCTATCTGTGTTCATGCTTTGAGGGACGCAGCAGGTTTTAATTACGTCCATCCAATGGCTTACAGTTCTCTGATATAGCAGCACACCTGCAATCTGACTTTTCGCAGCTATGCTCGCCACAGCGCAAAATGGAGCAAAACATGCTTGGAGGCTGCAGCCACAGTGAAATGGGCCAAGCACCTGCCCCAGGTGTCAACAGGCCTCCTTGGCCCAGAATGCCAGGCTTCCTTCTGAAAGAGAGAAGAGATGGAGAGCCAGATAGAGAGCCATCTCATTAACTACTCCCCTGGGCTGCAACTAAACAGGGGGATGGAGAGTGTGAAGACCATGTCAACTCTGTGGATGGCCCTCGTGAACTGCGGTTAATTGAAATCTGATATATCTGAGTCCCTACTTGGAACCCAACCAGTCAAACAGCAGGCTGGGTCTCATCCTGCCAAGTGAAGCTAGGGGGAAAAAAAAGGGAAAAAGGCTCAATCTTTCACTTTTTTCCCCCCACATCTTCCCCATCTCCAGCCTTGCAATCTACAGATTTATTGATTTGTTTGCGAGCTGTGAACATGGCCCATCTCTGCTCTAGGATGGTAAGAGCTGATCACAGAGCACAGTTTGATGCTTACATGTATTTTTTTTTCTTCCTTTTTTTTAGTGTGCTGACCTTGGCTGAAGTAGAATGCAGGGTTTCTAATATTCCCCACTCCTAGAGAGGCGAATACCAGCTGGGGATACAGGCAGCAAAGACACATCCACACAAAGAGCTGTTTAACTGTCCAGAGGCCCTCTGGGTACTCCACCTTTCACTTTATCCCTTTAATATTTCATGTCCTGGCCCCAACCGTGCTCTGGCCAAATGCCTCTGCCTGGGTTACTGGAATATGGATGAGAGTGCACACTTACCCATTTACCTGGATGTCAGTGGGAAGTGGTTCTAAACAATACACCTTGCCTCCTCACAACCTCACCTCTGCTCACCTCACTGGGCCCAGAGCTAGCTTGTTAGAAAGAGGAGGAGGTAACGAAGGGGGTCAGGAAGAGACAGAAAAATCCTACAAAGAGGAGTCTTGGGATAACAAATGCACAACATCAAGTAGAGACGATGGAGGATGATTGTGCTTCTGTTAGAATTGACGGCTTTGTATAAAATAAACATGCAAGCTGCACATCTAGTCATTGTGAATATAATAAAGGTTCTTGTTCGATAATGAAAGACAGCACTGATTGTAAACACTTGGGGTGCTTTTGTGATGGATTGAAAGTTGTTTAGTATATTTACTCTTACTGGTATGTGCATATTTACAGATCTGAATGTTGTTTAAATTCATAGTGCACTTGCCAGCAGTTTGAGTTAAATATGTTAATGTCTCATTTTATATAGTATCTAGATATAGACCAAATGCGACCAGCAGGGGGAGACTAGTGGTAGTGAGCTATTAAAGAGCAAGGAATCTCTTCCTGTCAATGTAGCAGAGGAAGGAAAGGTCCATGGCTCATTTATTAAATTAAACCCCTTTCTGGTATGAGTTTACACATAAAACTTACCTTTACTGTTGTATTTTGGTTCACTACATGACAGAAAGCTTGTGAACACGTTATGTTACTGGCTACATTTTAGCCAGTAACACTGTAGTAATGAGGAATCTATCCCACTTTCCCCTTCCCCCAAAAGCATGTAAAACATTGGTAAATTTAACATAACCGCAGTATTTCTATCGCATATCAACATCAGTCCAATTTTTCACAGTTGAGCTTCCCTAACAATAACTTTTCTGTAGTTTAGAAAATTAACCCGTAACAATAGCAGCTCACTTTTCAAGTTAACTTGGAGAAAAATTATTTAAAAAAAAATTAAATTATATTCAATTCAATAATAGACAGGCTCACAAATATGCTCATAAAAAATGTCTATACGCCAGCTTTTCGTTTATGCATTCATCTTCAGTGAGTTTAACTGATGAACTCTCACCTTGCCCAGACATTTATAGCTTTTGTGTTGACTCTTCTGCGTTTCGCTTCTCCGAGGCGACCTTAGTTCGTCACACGCAGAAACTCATCTACCAGGATTGAAAGCATTGGATTAAAAATAAATAAATCTAGTTTTGTTGAGATCGGGATCATAGGAAATAAATTTTCCGGTTCGTCCGTTGCCTGAATATGAAATGGCTGAAATGACCGCTCACCTGTGTAAATACACCATCAGCGCTCTTCTCCGCTGTTCGCTCTGAACACCGGCAACCAGGAAGCAGCTCCATGAGAAATGACTACCGTAGGCTACTGCAGGCATCGCGCCAGTTATTTTAAGGATGCTATTCACAAAGACTTACTCATGTTCATGACAGGTGTTATGTCATGTTTATTACGGTGTCATGACATCTTATTCACATCCCGTCAAAATAAAGTGTTATGCAGATCCACCCGCACACATGTAGACGTTAATAGCAAGCCGTTTTAACATAATTTCGGTTTTACCACCCTTACATTCAAGATATCTCTAATATAAGATATAAGATATCTGTAATTACATTGTGACAAGTCGAAATAACGTCAGATTTACCACTGAGTTGTAAGGACAATTCAATTCAAGAAATCTAGAATGAATTACTGACTATCTGAAATACACATTTCAGATATCTACAATGAAATTATGACTAGTTATAAAGTAAATTCAAGATATCTCAATTTTAGTTTTGACTAGTGAAAATTAAACTAAATATCTTAAAGGAAATAATAATTAGACAAAACTAAATTAAAGATATCTTAAATTGGCATTCTGACTAATCAGAATGACATTACTGATATCTTGAATCTGTATTCTGTAAAGTCTAAACGTCCCTGACTTGTGTAGCACTTTGAAAGTTTAATAAAACAAAGAAAAATAGAGAAAATGAAAAAGGATTTTTGAAAATGCATCACTTTCATGTTGAAAATGGAATTATCTCCCCTAGAGCAGTCCAGGGGGGCAAACTGTGTGGCCGCAACAAGCCAAATGGATGGATGGATGGATGAAAATTGTAATTTTGACTGAGGAGGTAACGAAGGGGTCAGGAAGTAAATCATAATTACAGAAAGCTTGTGAATACGTTATGTTAAGATATCTTGAAAGAAATCTTGACTGTCAAAATGTAATTGAAACTATCTTGTGTTATTATTCTTACCAGTCAGAATGTAAATGCAGATATCTTAAATTACCATCCGGGATTGTAAAAATGTAGTTTTGTCTAGTCAAAATGCATTTTAGACATCTAGATATCTAGAATTATTCTTACGATAAATCGAGTAATCGAATAAAAAAATAGATAAATGTTGCTAACGGAATAGCTTTTGTTGTCATTATGTTAGCGACGGATTTGACATGTTATGTAACGCACGATGTGTTTCGCCACCCATTAAATGTAAATTTGTTAAACCTGGAAATGAAAACAGAAATAAACAATAATCTGTCTCAATAATGCTTCATTTTAAAAACTAAACATTTTTGAAGCTATACTTGCGTTAATCATCTAATGCGCAGTTTATCATTGTAGGATATACAAAACACTGGTTGTTAACTAGCAAACAGCAGATTTTCAGACAAACAAAGCACCAGGGTGACTTAAAACGCCAGTTTTGTTTGCGTCGAAAGACCTGCCTACCGGAAGTACTGAATTTCAAACTTGTCAAAATATTCTTATAAACAGATTTCTTGTTGGGGATTTTGGATTCCACGACTGATAACAGGTATGTGGCAAATTTCTAGGAGATTTGGAGATGGGCACCAGCAACCCTTCCGACCCCATTAGGGACGAAGGGTGTTCAGAATTCATTTTCAAACCTGATGAAAATTCTTGGATACAAGAAACTACTTTATCTTTTTCATTTTCATTGGAAAGAAACATTGCTGTGTTGTGAGCCAGTTGTGATAATTTAAATTCTCTTCCCTATTGTCTGATTTACTGGTATTGACATTTTTAGATATGACCTAACATGATCTGAGAGACAAGTAGGAATAAAAACAGGCTTAAAGACAACATTGTCTAATTCTACCACTGATATCAAATCTCTGTGAAGTACAGGTCAGTTTATCTGAACTATTGCTGCCATTGAGTAGCCAGTGATAAATACGTTCAAGATATCTTGTTTTAAGGTTTTAAACATAAATTTAGGACTAATAGTGTCAAATACTTTATAGAAATCAACAAAAAGTATAAACTATAAAACCACACCAAATATTCCTACTGCCATGAAACCAGGTTGTTCCTCATAAATAATATTATTTAGCTCTGCTTTCAATTTTTTAGCAAAGATGAGTATAAAAATCTTAACATCGTTGTTTAATAGACTAACGGGTCTATATTTTCTATATTAAATATGTCTTTTTTTGGTTTTGAAATTTATTTAATCAAGCCTTGGTGAATAGTAAGGAGAACCTCTTCCTTTATTATTGCTTCTTCAAACATTACTTTCATAAATGGGGCAAATGAATCCACATATGTGTCCCGTTTAAAGACAGATCCAGTGACGTTATTTGAACCATCATTCCCAAGAAATGTATTTTGCTTCATAACACAAATAGCTTCTTTGATTTCTTTTAGGCTAATTTCTTGATCACAAAATGTCTTAAAGGAATGGTCAAACCCATGGGGATCCTCATTTTGGTCCTTAAGAAATAAAGTCAAGCTTGCATTATTTTCTGCTGAAAACTCCTTATTTATTTGGAAGGACAGAGTTTGAATCGTTCTTGGTTGACCCCATCCCTGAAGCCATCTTTAACATTAGAGACCATTAGGTCCCTAATGTCTAGATAAAATAAAAATAATAATAGAAAGCCATCAGGATCACTGGAGTACTCAAACCCCTCCACCACGTTAAGGTGACGATTCTCCGGAGGGGTCCTCGGCGAACCCCATCAAACTGATCATAAACCAATTTGATGACATCCCCCATCCTGAGCAAGCACATGGCGACAGTGGAGAGGAAACCTCAGTTTGATCTGAGAGAAACCTCCAGCAGAACCAGACTCAGGACGGGCAGCCGTCTGCGAATGTAAATCACGGAAAGTCAGACGAAACCGAATTTATGTTAAAATGGCTTTCAAAGGGCCGCCTGCTGTCTACAGGAGGTCCGCCCACCGGATGTGACGTCCACAGGTCCCGTGAAGAACTTATGCATCGTCCCAAGAAGTCCCACGTGCGGATGTGACGTCACACAAACACAATGCTGGGACCTGCGGAAACACAAAACACAAAGTTAGCAACAACATTGATACATGATACCCGTGTAAGTGACAAGATACAAAATTAAACAGAAACTCAACTGTGCATGACAAGGATGTAGAGCAGCACATCGTGGAGGCAAGGAGGCGTAGAGAGAGGGATGGCGAAGCTCCAGAACCACAGCACTGTAACCTGTAGATAGAGAATGGAAAAAACACAAACACAGGACAACAAACAACAAACATAATCCAGGCAATATCCTGGATTGTTGTAAGAGGTACAATGAATGTACCTCTTACAACCATTGTTCTCTAAAGCTAACCCTTGTTTTTGTGGAAAACTAGATCACCTGGAGAAAACATTGAATCCAAAACATTCCAATTATATGAAAATATTAACATTCTGTTACGAATGTTCAATTTAGTTGTATCCATCCATCCATCAATCCATTTTCTTTTGCCTATCCGGGTTTGTTCACTGGGGTAGCAGCCTAAGTAAGGAGGTGCAGACTTCTCTCTCCCCAGCCACTTGGGCTAGCTCACCCAGGGAACCCCAATGTATTCCCAGGCCAGCCAAGCAATATAGTCTCCAACGTGTCCTGACCAGAAGTCCCGCCCACCGAATGTGACTCCTAAGGCCACCAAAACGGACACTCTCAACTCCACCACAGGTCCCGTGAAGAATTTATGCATCCATCCCTTCCCAAGAAGTCCCACCTACCGGATGTGACGTTACACGTATGCTAACGAATAGCTTTTGTTTTCTCCAGAAGTCCCGCCTACCTGAGGTGACGTCACATGGCTGTTCTTTTTATTATTATCAGAATCAGGTCAACCTTTGTGGAGGCCAGCTCTCACCAGAAGCAAGCCCGACTTACTGCCGGCAATGAAGACCACGCACAGACAGCGATCCTACAGTGATCTAACAGGTGACCGATCCTCATCCTAGTTTCTATGCTGGGTCGCATGATTTTTTTGCTTTATGTTTTTGGATTGAAACAGTGAAGGCCGTAGGTCATCCTGATGAAGACAATAGGACTACATCATCTGCGAAAAGCAGAGACACAATCCTAAGGCCACCAAAACGGACACTCTCAACTCCACAGAAGGACCAGGGGATTCTGTCCATAAAAGTTATAGACAGAATCAGGTCAACCTTTGTGGAGGCCAGCTCTCACCAGAAGCAAGCCCGACTTACTGCCGGCAATGCAGACCAAGCTCAGACACCCATACATAGAGGTTACCGAGTAGAAGGGTCAGTTCCCAGTGGGACACAGTCGGCCGCCTCTTCCAAGTCCACAAAGCAGATGTAGACTGGCTGAGTGAACTTCCATGCACCCTCCAAGAGCCTGCTGTGGGTGTAGAGCTGGTCCAGTATTCCATGACCAAGATGAAGATCTCAATCCGAAGTTCCCTCCTCCTGAGATGCCAGAATCGTCTTGAAGCCATAGGGAAGTTGTTCTCCATGAAATCTTCAAACTCATCCATGCCAGTTATCATTTTGAGGGAAATAAGACAGACTTGCTAAATACAATTTAGTTGTAGTTATAATAAAATGCAGGCACAAGTGGTGCAGATAGGCAAAATATGTATAAATGAAATGGATGTTTAAACATTTGAAATTTGAAAGCCCTGTTTTGTACCTTAATGTTTTCTCCTGCTCCTAATTTTTACCCATTAACAAATGATTGTATCGCTTTTGTAAAATACACTCCAAATCCAAAATGTGGGTAGAAACAAACACGTGATCAAGAAATTAGCTAAAGAAATCAAAGAAGCTTTAGAAAAACTTAAAGTTAGAAATCTTACCTGAGTCCATACTTACCTTCAATCCATCCTGATTAAGCGATCTCTCAGTGAAACACGTCTTGAATTCGCTTGTTAGGTGTAATCTGGATGGCCCCAGTTGTTAATTATCTGAAGCTTTATGGAGCTAA
Source organism: Gambusia affinis (assembly GCF_019740435.1). Taxonomy (NCBI): domain Eukaryota; kingdom Metazoa; phylum Chordata; class Actinopteri; order Cyprinodontiformes; family Poeciliidae; genus Gambusia; species Gambusia affinis. The sequence goes on from NC_057870.1 coordinate 13,933,261, forward strand.
AGGCCACTTTTTCGTGGCTCTGCAATGATAAAATTATGTATTAGTTTAATATAATACAGTAGAGCTTAAAGGGAGTTTATTAGAGGCAAAATATTTTGAGATTGCAAAGCCTTGCAAGAGCACCACCAACATTGCTTTAACGTTTTCCCATTTTGTCATACAACCACAAATGTTCATGTTTTAATTGGTATTTTACATGATAGACCAACACAAAGAAGCACATAATTGTGAAGTGGAAGGTGATGAGGGTGGTTGGTCTTCATTAGTAGATGGAAATAGCTATGAATACAGATCGGTCCTGGAAGAAAACCTGCAGAAGACTTAAAGTGAAACTCACCCCAAATCAATTTTATTTTGCCGACAAACTGTCTAAATATGTTATTTGGCATTCTATCTAAATAGATAGAATGTTTTGTGCAAAAGGACATTTTTGTGCAAATCTTTCAGCTAGGCATTAATTTTACTAAAATCATCTCACTACTGGTGCCATGGTCATTGGTCAATCGGTTCTTAGGGAAGTTAATTTTTCTGTTGGTTGTAGCAATTGGGCTTGGTACAATTTTCTCATTAAGGTAACCAAAGCACAGTGCCTCGACTGGCGAAGATAGAAAAGAGACAAGCATTATTCAATTTTTAAATGTGTGTCTTCCTCCGGGACTCCTCCGGTGAGATATGCTCAGAACAGTTCACTTGGGAGGCTTGTAGGAAGCCTGACCAAATGCCCACACCTCCTCAATTGGCTCCTCTAGACATGGAGAAGTAACAGCTCTACTCTGAGTCCCTCCCGGATGACTGACCTTCTTGCCCTGAGTATAAGGCACAGCCCAGAGAACCTGCGGAGAAAACTCATTTCGGCCGCTTGACCCAAACCTCATGAATACAGCTGAGAGTAGGAACACAGATCAACCAGTAAATCTAGAGCTTTACCTTTTACCTCAGCTCTATCTTCTCGATGTATCTTCTTTACAGCAGACACTGCACCAATCTGCCTATCGATCACCTGCTCCAAATTTCCCTCAGTTTTGAACAAAATCCCACAAAACTTAAACTTCTCTGACACCGGTCACCTAACAGGTCATCCTAGCTGCTTCACATTCGGCTGCGAACTGCTTCAGCGAAAGCTGTAGGTCACGCTCTGATGAAGACAATAGGACCACATCATCTGCAAAAAGCAGAGACACAATCCTAAGGCCACCAAAACGGACACTCTCAACTCCACAGAAGGACCAGGGGATTCTGTCCATAAAAGTTATAAACAGAATCAGGTCAACCTTTGTGGAGGCCAGCTCTCACCAGAAGCAAGCCCGACTTACTGCCGGCAATGAAGACCACGCACAGACAGCGATCCTACAGTGATCTAACAGGTGACCGATCCTCATCCTAGTTACTTCATACTCGGGTGCGAACTGCTCCAGTGAAGGCCGTAGGTCATCCTGATGAAGACAATAGGACTACATCATCTGCGAAAAGCAGAGACACAAGGGATGGGTCTCCTCAGAAGGACCAGGGGATTCTGTCCATAAAAGTTATAGAGTGTTGAGGATGACTGTGTGAGACCAGCTGAGGAAGGAGAATCTTATGGCAGACTTCATACTCGGGTGCGAACTGCTCGCTGCATCTGAGCAACAGAGAGTTATCGCCATTAAAGTCTCCAACAACAGACAAAAAGACTCTCTAGATTTACCACTAATTACTTTGAAAAACATCTCTAGACAAGCCTGAAGAATCTATAAATATAGTGACAAAGTGGATGTACTGGGAGGGCCTAGCGTACCTCCCACAGGTACAGTCCCACTCCCTCCCTCCACTCAGCACTCATCCCCACACTCAAAGTGTCTCTTGGCCCCGCCCACTTTGATGCTATTTTTCAAAATTTGTCAGGGGTGAAAGGGTATGTTACACTTTAAGAACTGGGTCAGAGGTTTACCTTCCACCCTAAACACAGATCCAACAATATAATGGGAAGGTTTAGATCAAGCATCTCATACTCAAAGTCCAGACCTAAATACAAAACGGAATCTAGCAAAGTTTTAAAAATGACATGTTTAGATGCTCCATATTCAAACTGGCTGAGTGTGAGCTTTTTTTTCTTCATGTACAGTTTTCTTTTGTGTTCACAAATATGAGCTTCTTTCTGTTAACATGGTTTACCGATCAAGTCCCAATAGAATTCGATGATGTTTACAGTTTTAACATGAAAACACTGAAAAGTTCAATGGCTATAAATATGTTGCAAAGCAATTAAGGAAAGTAGCTTAAAAAAGCAACTGGATAAACATACCGGTAGCTCAAAGGTCTGAAGAGGATCTCCATCCTCCTCATAGATAAAAGTTCCCAGGTGAGTCCATTCCTGTTCAGGCTCCCTCATTCCCTGTAAACCAAAATTAGACAAATATTCTTAGAAATATGTCTGACAGTTAGACTGTGTGTTTCTGTTTAATTCTGCCCCAGCGACCACCTGAGCCGCATGCCTACATAACCTTGGGAGCACTCCAGATGTTACCAGTTGGGGACACCATTTTAGGAATGTGACCCAAGGTGACTTGACTAATGACAGCTCTGTGGGACAGGGCGATGACTAAATGTCCCTGGGAACCTTCAAATCCCCAGCACTCTCCTGGGTGTAGGCGAGTCCTCCCCTGAAGAGAAAGAGTTCAAAGTTTGAGTGGGATGTCAAAATAATAAACAAAAGTTTTCTAAATATTACATCATATAGAAATACCATTCTGCTTCATATTCATGTTACATTATGATTGCAGTTCAGTTCATACCTGAATAACAATGTCTGGGTGGATCGATGGCCGTTCTGGGGCAAACCCAAACCCACTGCATCTCTGTATTTGGCCAGGATGTACGGCCGATGGCATCCATTGTAAAACCTTTGCGCCTGTTTTCAAACACACACAGAAAGTGAATTAAAACCATCTAAGCTTAAAACATTCAGTCAGATTTATGATAGTAATGACTTACCTTGTGATTTCAGCGCAAAGTTCGGTAATAAATCTGCAGCTGGAAGAAGGTAGTCCATCTTATTCTGCAGGTCAACAAGAATATCCTTCATTTCCTGTTTCTGTCTTTCCTGATCTTCAGTTCCTGGGACCGAAAACTAAACACAATTGCAGTTAGATGTTTGGTCATATCACTAAAGAGGACATTCAAATATGGGTGTTGATTAACAGAAAGCTTACTGTGTTTATGGGTTGTTTTCTACCCACAAAGGTTTCATCAAAGGAACAAGAAAGATGGTAAATCCTGACAAATGAGGAGAAATGAGATTAGTGACACTGCTTTCACACTAAAAACTCTCTACAAAACTTAGAAATATTGGTGCTTGGCTGTTTGTAGAAGAAAGTCATTTACCGTAAAACAAGGCAAGAAATATGACGCTGAGAAAACAATGTTTCAGCGTGAGCATCAATAGGTCCCTATTGATGCAGCTGCTGCTGCAGCTGATGTTGTTTCCTAAAGAGGTCTCTTCTTTTGATGTGTGGTAATACCGACGGTATGTCCACTTCCTGTTCAGCCAAGGTAGAAAAAATACAAATATGTAAACAGATAAATAGATCCTAAGATTATCGGGTTAAATATGCAAAGACTTTTTTGCAAAAGTATTCATTTCCCTTGAACTTTTTCACATCTTGTTTTTAATTACCCATGAAGTCACCATTGAGAATAAGAAACTATTATTCAAGGGAGACGTGGGTCATTATTCAACGTTATCACATTATAAACACAAACTTTGCAAAATTTTTTGAACAGCCATTTGGCATAAGTTAGTTTGACTTTATATTCATACTAAGGTCCTTCAGGTCCTTTTACCTGTAATTTACTGCTGTAAAGTGCATATAAAAAATACTCACTCCCCCTGTATGCTTTATCATTTTACAACTTTTTCATCAAAATATAAACTAACCTATATAAAAATAATGGCCACAAACAAAAAATATTTTACCCAAAATAAGCGGCTGCATAAATATTCACACATTTTAAAAGTGACCGACTTAATTCAACAAAGCATGGATTCGGATGTTATAGAGGCAAATTTTGTTGTACAATTTATTTTAAAAGTAACAAAACAGTAAAACATTCAAGGGATAAATACTTTTTATAGACACTGAACACTTGAGTTTCTCCAACTAAAACCGGTGGCACTCAGGAACTGTTATGGCGTTGCCATGGCGATTGGTAAGCAATAATCAATGAAGGCATTGTGATGTATGTATGGAACAAACATCACAATCACAATTTAGAGGCCGTAGAATTCGAAGGCTGAAAAATATACTGCTACAGAAACTAGTCAAAAAAATAAAAATTTCTTTTTTTTAAATTTCTAAATAGTACACATAAGTTTGTGTTTTTTACATGAAAAAAAGTCAAAAGTTCAAAGGGGAAGAAATATTTTTGCCATGTCTTGAATTTAATACTTCTTTTGATTCGGCTTACCTGATCCTGGTCTCTTTATAGGAGATCGTTGGTTTTCCATCCGCTCCATAATATCTATTTAACACAAGTCGAACACTTCTTCTCACGATTTCTAAACCAAAACAGAGGCATGGAAAGTTGGTCAGTGACTTTGTCACAAAGAATATCAAATACAAGACAAAATCGCATAACTTTTTATCAGTTTCAGTGTCCTAAAAGCATTCATAAAATTTAAAACTGTCATTTATTTTAACTTTATTCCCATGCAAGTCAAAGCATTATTTCTGAAAATTATCACAGTCATTGATTTTCAAATAAAATAACTTTAAACAGCTTTTACATTTTTCCAGATTTGATTTTTGTCACCGATTTGTTTGCAATGTGAACACAGAATATATATATTTCCTATCTTTGAATACGACTGAAAACAAACTGTTCCGTCTTAAATTTAAATTGAACTTTAAACAACTCTTAAATCTACAGTTGGAAAAAAAATTTCAAGATTTGAACCATCTAACTCTGTTTTTCAATTTAAAATCAGTGATCTTCACATTTTCACATGAAATCACTTTGAAGAAAAACGCTTTAAGTCAACAGTTGGGGCCAATTTTTCCAGATTTCTTCCTTCTCATCATTATCAAACATGCAAAAAAAACTAAAAAACAACAGTCCTGATATCTTCAATCTTTACATAAAATAAGAAGCTAAACTATTCCATCTTAAACTGAAAAAACTTTTTTCTAGCCAACAATCTTCAGTAGCAAATCACAAATAATTCTGTCAAACCAATTTTTATATCCTTCCAAAATTGTAATCTAGTTATTCTTGATAAATATTCAAAGAAAAACTTACGTTTCATCCTTGTATTTTTACTATATTTCAGTTGAAATGAAGTAAAACTCTCTTGAACTCTTGAACGTCTCTCTTCTCCGAAGTCCGCAAGCACAAATGAGAAAATTCAGTAAAACATTTCTCCTTTAATGACATGCTGTGAGTGTTGGTGAGGGTTTGGTTTCAAACATTCACAAGCTCCATAGGTGTGATGTCAGCTTCAGCAAACACAATGGAATTTCAGTGTTGATTTAACATAATGCAGCTTTAAATACATAAAATGACTAAAATCCTGTTTAGTTAATGAGTTTATTAATTTGTATGTGCAAACATATGTGGCAACTAGTAAATATTAAATTACAGTAGTACTTTATATTTAGTGCAGTTCAAGTAGTACCCTGAACTTCTAATTATTAAAACGTAGGTCCAAAGATACTGTAAATAAGCATAATCTGACATTTACCTGTTGATGACAGAATAATTGTTTACAAGACATTATGGGGGAGAAGGATACTACAGGAATGATTGAATACTGCGGGGTGCTCAAAACCTAATGGCTAATGGCTTTAGCATTAGCCTAATGCTAATGCTAATTCGCATTAGCCATTAGCTGCTAATGCTAATGCTAATTCGCATTAGACATTAGCTGCTAATGCTAATGCTAATTCGCATTAGACATTAGCTAATAATGCTAGTTAGCATTAGCCATTAGCTGCTAATATTAATTAGCATTAGCCATAAGCGGCTAATGCTATCTGAGCAGACAAAGATTGACAAAACAACAACTATTCACTACATATTAAAACATTTCTAAAGCAAGAACAATTATTGGACAATAAACACATGCAAACATATGTGGCAACTAGTAAATATTTAAATTACAGTAGTACTTTATATTTAGTGCAGTTCAAGTAGTACCCTGAACTTCTAATTATTAAAACGTAGGTCCAAAGATACTGTAACAGACTGGTCCCCCGATAAACGACGAAGACCCAGACATTATCACGAATCAATAAAATCCTCCCAGGCCGAACTTGAAAACTGGACGTTATGCTACTAACACTTAGCTTCCGTCAACAACTCAGGCGGAAGTGAGAGAGCTGCGCAGCGCAAGTAATAACCCAGCCGGAACAGCTGTATTAAATAATAAAATATAACTTAACGACGCTTCGAGGCAGATGAATTGTAATAATCGAGGTACTCGAATCACTCGAGGAATCATTTCAACCCAATTACATTTAAATGCTTTGTTGTTGCTAGTGCATAAGGTTTAGTCACAACTAGCAAGCAGAGAGTGCTGTCCCATGTCTGAATGTAGCATTACAATGTGTATTCTAACTGCTGACAGCCTTTGCACACCAGATTATAAATTCTGCATATATTTTGATAAATTAATTTATGCCTTATTGAGCACAAATATTTTGGGGTTTTGGAAATGGAGTTGTACAAAAAAATGTAGTTATTGCTGTATGTTGGTTTATTTGTTATTTGTTGCTGACACATTTGTGTAGAACGGCTTTGTGGCATCTTTGTCCTGTATTTATGTAAGTCGCTCAGGCAATACAGACTGTGGCGGAGGAAAGAACGTGTTCCTGGCTCAAATATTCTCCCTTTTCAGGACTTTTACACTTTGAGATCTTTTGCAATATTGAAGTATCACAATATATCTTGTCAAAGTCTTGGAAGAAACAATCCAGTTGTCCGTGATGGTTTACTTAGACATCCTGGTAGGAACGAACCTCTTCAGAAAGTGTTTAAACAGCTGGAAACACAATTTTCTCCAAGTTCCAGGTCCTAATGAGTCATAATGCTTGTGTGATTGATTGATCAATTTCATCAAACTTAAAAAAGATTCTATACGCCAATCATTTTGTGACAATAGATAGTATGTCAAAAGCTCACAAATGTGTGTAATTTATGTAAAATGTCGCTCGTCTTTAATGTTCACCATTTTAGAGACCCGATTACATGAAAGCAAGAGTTTAAATTCAGTGATGCAGCCTTTTTGAAAATATTACTAGACACTAATAAAGGCTGATTTGATGAAAGTCATATAAGAATTGTCTATTTTTAATTTACATACGAGACGTTAATTCATTTTAAATTTCATATTTTTTTATCTTCTGTTCTTTGCCTCTATGCAATTTTTAAGCATTTATTTGGCAATTTCCCTTATTCATTTGAAGTACTTGCTTGTTAGCAAACTCAGCGTAGGACTAATTGCACAAAGTTTGAGATGGGCAGCCTCAATGTAAGACCTCACTTAATGCAATTATGTAGCAGCTTAATTGTTCTTTAATATCTATGCATAAAGCCAATGCATTACATTGAGTAATTATGGCTAATGACTGTTGTGGGAAAGGGGAGCAGGAAGAAGTGATGTGCGTTGAAAGAAAGCGCTGAATTCGTTTGTGCCTAATAGACCTTTTGTTGAATTGGTTCCGTCCGCATGTGATAAGGGTGTTAAAAATTAATGATTTATAACTATTGAGCCAGCAATCACATTTTAATTAGGCAGTAATTTATGATAATTTGTCTTCTTTCACAGCAGAACAGTTAATAATTGTTAATTAGGCGTTGATGATTTGTCCTTTGAACATATACCCTAGTGGTCGATTTTAAGTCCATGAGCAGAAAAAAGCCTCATCTGAGTATTTGTTTAAACACATGTGAGAAGGAAGAGAAAGAAAGAATGTAAAAATATTAGACAAGTACGTAAAGCAGCAACATGTCATGTCCATCTGCACCATCTCTGCATTGGCACCAGATTTTCTCACATCACCAGGCTGGTTGTCTGAGCTTGCCAAGTCCATCCATCTATCCGTGTCTCAGTGTGCCAAGGCTGCAGAGAGACAGAGAAAGAAGACAGGAACACACTCCAGGGGAAGTTCCAACAGGGACAGAGTTTCAGGTTCAGAGGGAGAAAAAAGAGCGACTGCCATAAAAAGGCTGAAATCATACCTTTACCAGTCCTTTTCCAAGCAACTGTTATTTGTTTTACAATTTCTAGGGTCTGAAAGTGCCTGTGTTTCTAAGTCTTCGGGTCACAAAATTGACCCCAGGCTGCTTCCACTATAAGTGGTAGCAGATTGCTGGAGGGGCTTTCCACTCTATTCTGCACTACCTGCTAACCAGTGCGGGTTAGTACTTGTTGTTTTCTCTTCCTGGACTTCCATGCAGACACTTTGAATTTGATTTAATTCTTTTCATATGGGAAAGAAAAGATGTGGCAACTATTTCTGACATGGCTAAATGTTGGAGGACACTGGCCTGACCGGAGTTTTACACTTTTGCTTTACGTTTCGTTCTTAGTGCGTCTTTCAAACAGAAAGATTATTGGTACCTCAATGCATCCAACCTCCTTTTGTATATACTTTAATCATAAACTTCTGCATAAATAACCATCCTAATGCAGACTTGATGGTTTAAAAGTTCATAAAACTGCATTTGCAGGAATTGATAATATGTTTTTTCAATTTGAGTTATTGTCAGATGTTAGAAGTCCTCTTCATGCCATCTGGGATGATCTACTTCCACCTCCAGGACCAACTAATCTGGATTTATACAAAATAAAGACTCCAAGAGACAGATTTACTGCAGGAAAGACATCAACTGCACGCAACCTCAATGTCAAAATCCTGATTTATCTATTTAGGGTGAATAAGCTAAATAATGTTAGCAAATGGCTATGGCTGTTTAAATTCCTCTGTAAAACAAACAAGTTGTGAATGATTTTGTTGAGAAACGTCCACGCACAGCAACAGCTTTGATTTGGGAAGATGTGATAGAAATCTAAAGAGGCTGTCTGTCTTTGGTTAGAAAAAAAAAGAAGCAATGAGATGAAGTTGAGCTAAACCCTTTTAAACCCTGCAACCGTTGTGAAGTTTTCATTCATTCTGCCATATATTTTAGTCTTCAAAGAAGCCGTGTCAAGGAGGCAGGGAGAAGGGTGTTCAAAAGGCTGTGACAGTCAGAAAAGTCTGGAGAGAAAATACGGTTTCCTTTGTAAGATTTGCCTGCTACATCTTTAAGATATTTAGCAGGCATAAAAATTAATAGGAGTACTCCAAGTTTTACATATTCTATACATTTCATCTATTTTTTAAACCTTCCCTTAAAAACACCTCTTTTTGATTGAAATATCTCTGCGGTTGTTGCTGGTGTTGTACAGATTGCTGAGATGGTGGAGAACAGGTTGGAGTGTGGCATAGCACATTTATTTAAAACAGAACTGGAAACATGCTTGGATCATTAAAAACTATTATTTTATTATCAGAATTTGCTCTGAGCTTTGTCAATTTTCTCCTAATTGTGTTATTTTCATATAAATTTATCCATGTAAAATTTCAATTTTTTTTTACATTTTTCAAACTGTCAAAATTTTCAGCCATGCTTTAGTGCCACTTAAAGTCATTTTTAAGAGTGAGCAGAGTTTGCTCTTGTATATGAAGCATGCGATATAGCGGAACAGTGATGCTTCTTCTCAACCTACTGCTGCACACTGCTAGTCAGCTGGTAAACTTAAGGAAGACCACCCATAAGTAAATAAAATGTTTTCAAACTACACTGGTGAGTTTCAAAATGAAACTAATTGGGTGCATCCACCAAGGTGGATGCACATCTTAAATGTAACTTAATTTTGTTAATATTACAAAATGTAATTAATATCACATTAATTACACATTTCAGTAAATCTGTAAAAAAAAAGTGGCAATTATACAGATTTATCATACTCAGCTTTATATATTTCAAGCTCTTACTTTTGATTGAATTACAACATGAAGATTGAGATAGATTGAGTCTGGTTGGTTTAGAAGAGTTTGTTGGCTAATCAAGCCCAGTGATATCAAGCAGGTAGTGGTACTTTTAGCAGTGTGAGCAGGTGCCAAGTCCTATTGGACTCAGCATCTCCACAAAGCTTCTTAGCACTGGGAGGGATGAAGAGTTTGGCTTCAGACTTGATAAAACACAGTAGACCAACAGTAGGTGACCCGACTCCTAAAATCATCACTGGAAACATCAGACTACAAATTCATGTTGCATTACGAATAACTGCAGCGTTTCCATTTTAAGTAAAGCTTTAGCCAAATTGTTTTTTGCTGTAACTGTACTCACGGTTGTCAAACCGTTTGTATCGCATATTGGCCGATGCCGAAGTGCCACAGCTGAACAGTCTTTCTGGTCCATCTGCAAACTTTATCCTTTTTTTTAGCTCATTCAAACATGTCATAATAATTCTTTTTTTTTAATCATTCCAGGCTTTTAATAGCAGTGCGGTGAACTGGGAACTCACTACATCACAGAACAGCACAATCACATGCACTGAGACAATATTTTAGGTATTTTGGCCTTAGATGAGCTGAATCAACACAGTATCATGCTTGTATTTCTGGTGTATTTTTTTTTATATATGGCTATGATAGACTATCTCAAACAGAACTCCTCAACTCCAGGTCTGTCTGGTTAGTCTTTCAACTCTGACCCTCGTGCTCCACCAGCTGTGCGTTGGTGACCTGTGATTGAAATATTTATCTGTCTGTGTATGACTGCATGACGGTAATTATAGTGACGCAGCTAAGTGTTGTCATATGACTGCCTTTATTGAGCTGGCCTGTACGGGGCAGGGGGGGGTATATACATCTCTGCGCCCTTTTGTATGAAGGCATACCATAAACCTGCAGTCACACAGCAAGGCAGCTGCTAATTAAATCAATGTGAGACAATGAAGTGCAATTAGAAGCAGTGGCTGAACTGATCCTTCGCTGTAAGCACCGTTTCTCCTCCCTTTGTGCCTGTGCCTCTTCAGAACCTGTTAGTTTTTCTCTTTTAGGAGTGAAAATCCCCACAGCAACTGTTTGCAGGAGTGATCACTGAGCCTTAGAGGCTGCCAACACATTCATACACTTGAGCAGAGCACTGCTCTCCATTTCTCCCCACCTTACTCTGCACACATGGAGCGTACAAACGCCATTTTTCACCTCTTATGCCTATTATGTAGCTTTTCCTCTGGATTTTAACTTGTCATTTTGTCCCTGTGTGAATTTTTAAAGCACAGAAATTTGGGATTCAAATATTTATTGCCAAATTTACCTATTTTGGAAACTTTTTAAAATGTGCACTGTACACAACAATTATACGTGTCTGTTTCAGACTCTACAGAAATGTTTGCCAAAATTACAATCATGCACACTGTAATAAACTGTATAAAAACACATGCTTTTCTCACAGTCTGACATTGATTCTGTCTAACTTTTTTGGTTTTAGGTTATTCAGTATTACAACAGTTTTTACATCTCTATTTCTGGCTATAATTAGTGCCAAATAAAGACACTTTATTACTATTTTCAAAATCACAAAATCAGAAGTTAAAAAAAAGCATTGTTTTTGAGAAATGTTCGTAAACTGAGATGATCTTCTGAGGCTTGCAAGCTCAGAAATATAAATATAATGATCACTGTAATTGTTATGGTCAAACATTTATAATTTAGTTTCTGTCTCCAAAAATAAGGCATCCCTGTATGCATTTGCAAATTGTAATTTTTAAATTGGTTTTTTAGTCCATGTTGGTAAAGAGTTTGTTTACACTTTGTTGACACTTTGCGACCAGCTTCACCCACAATGTACACAAGGCTTTGGTTGATTTTTGTTTTGAGGCTGATTCTCACATTTCACGCCAAAACACGTCCACCTCTGAGACACAAACACATCTCTATATTGTTGATACTTGAAATTGTTTGAAGGGATAAACATGGCACCGGTCCACATCTTTCGTCTTGATGTCTTGCCTGATTTCTTCAGAATTTCCCTTGATGTCTTAGAAAGAAATAGTTTAAGGTGTGCTAAAATATCCACGTGCGCCTTCATTTTCCTCTGTAGCTGTAAATTACCGCAACAGAAACTTTCAAAAGCTTTGCCATTATCATCTGGGCACTTCACCATTATCACAGATGTGTGCATGCAAATGTCTGAATGAGAAAGCAATACTGGCATTAGGAAATGAAAATCTTTTAAACCTAACTTACCTGAAATAGAAATAATTTTATCTAATTTAATGCCAAACAGTGAGGGAAAGCAGGTTCTGAGTTCCTTTATGCAGCGTATGTAAATATCTGGTTTCAGCTGTACTCATAGTATTAATACATAGTTGGGGGGGGAGCTGTATTTATTGCTTAAATGTCCGTTGTTAGCACCTTTATTACCACTTTCATCACCATCAATGTTAACTACCTGATTCTGAAATGTCACCAGATGGCACTATTTAGCTTTCGCATTCAATGCACAGAACTCAACAAGTGTATGTTAATGGATGCTTTACTACAGCAGTGGTCATGCTTGACCTCCGCTGTTGCCACACGGGATCACATCGAGCTCTGCAGGGTTACACTCCAAGATGCTGCGCCGCAACAATGAGAGGAGCGCTCCTGAGAAGTCGGCTTCCACCAGCCGAACGTCTGTCTCACAAGACGAATGCAGAGGGTGTCATATCTTGATCTGAGACGTGCTGTCGCTCTCATATTTACCGCATAAAATGAACTGAAAAGTCAACAAACATTTTGAGATGGAAGTGGAAACAGAAAGTGTTGTGCATCAAGTTTGTCTTCATGTCTTTCCTTTGCCATAAGGAGCACTTAGCACCGGTGTCGTCGATGCACTGGTGTTGTCTAATGGGCTTTTAAGAGCTTCGCGAGGCACTATTTGTGTACCATCAGTGCAGGCCTATGATCGCTATGTGACAACAGTGTTTCTGAGCTAGCTCTGCAGCAGCACAAGATGAGTACCCTGAGCTGCGGCTTTCCCCAGGGGAGCATGTGCTACTGAGATCTAACAGCTCAACTTTCCAACTCTGGTGTCTGTTTCCTGCGAGACAACTGAAAAGTCTTGATTCCTCCATTTCGCCAGAAAAATGAGTGTTTGTGAAGAAATAGAACAAGACTAAACAGGGCGTTTTCGACACCCGCTCTGCAGAAGAGAGGGAAAGTTTTGATTTGTTGCAGGAAATGTTTGCTTTTCCCCAGAGACAGAGGAGGTGCACTTATTTTATTATTTTTCTACTGACTCCGCTACATTGAAAATAACCCTGTTTGCAAGAAAACTAGAGCGTCTCATTGATTTTTGTTTTCTGTTATTGAGTGCAATAATTGCAAACTTCAAATGCTCGTTAGCCCACAGTTTACTTAATTGTTGTATGGATGAATCTACAACTGCAATCCCTTGCGGCCATCATGATAAAATCTGACTAAGATCTGATTTTGTTTTTAGATTTATAGGTCTTTAAGGACAATAATTCAGAATGTCAAATACATTTCTTGTCTGTGCAGTAGAATATGAACAAATTAGTCAGGTTTTAAGCCATTTATTCTTTCAGCACCATCAAATATATATTATTTCGGAATATTCTGTGTAGCAAGTTTGAGATGTCTCTTGATGTGAAAATTGTCCGTGACACAATCTATGCAAAAAAAAATTTAAAAAATACTTGAGAAGCTGGGAATTCAGCAATCAGACCTCCCTGGGTTGGAAATTGAGAATGGCCAGAATGACTAACAGCCTCAGCAGCAGCAGAGGCAAATTTCAGTCAACAAAAAGTTAGTGTACATTTGTGGAAAATGTTTGGAAACTTAAACATGAATGAAAACAAATGATGTGGAGTTTTGAAAGTATCCTTTTGACGTTGATAATTGGCCATGGAAATATCAGTGTAATGCATTGATTTGCTAGTGACATTGTAAAAATGAAGCTTATGTTGACTAAAAAAAATAACATTTTGAAGAAAAGGTTTTGGACATGCTTCCAATCAATAGAACTAAAATTAACTAAAAGTTGTATTGAATAAACTCCCCTTATCTCCAGCATTAGTAGCAGAGTTCCCTTCTAATTGCTTCTAAAGGTTCTCCATTGGAAACATGAAATTAAATTCAGGGGACACTGGGCATTGCCTCTATGATAACTGAGTAATTAGTTGTGTGCATTCAGCTTCTCCTTAAGCTTCCTTGTTCGTACAGGACAAACACAGAACACGTGCCTTAAACTGTCAGTAGAAAGGTTATGATGGTCTGCTCTAATTGTTTATTCTGCTGTTGAAAATAATAATATATTCCATCAGCTCAGCTCACTGGTCTTTTTGCATAATGAATTCCTGGAGGACTGAATGGAGTTACGTGAAGGGAGGACCTGAGCTAGGTGTGTGATGAGTGCCAATCATCTCCAACCCTACTTCATTAAAGGAAGAGTCCAGGAACAGATGAAATGACACGATTGAATCTGACACAGTGTAGCACTCCACCCGTTCGTTCTTGAATGTTTTTTTTCCAGCGCACTTTTCATTTAGAGAAAAAAACCCCCCCAAAAAAACCCCTATAATTTGGCACATAAATCATCTTGGGAAACTATTTCTGCTTTCCGTTTTGTCCTGTTGTAAGTAGAGTGGACTTGTAAAGGAGAAGAAGAACGATTCCCCTATCTGAGTTTTCTACAGAGAAAACATTCTGATTGAATGGAGAGCATTTCTCATCAGCATCTTGGTACAGATACTCAGGTTCTGGTCTGGACCTAAACTAGAGGGCTTTAAATCCAGGCGCCCTGGACTCTGGTATCCTTTCCGTAAACTGGACCCACTCTGGCGAGCCTATTCAGTCCTTCACTGACTGATCCAGGCCTGCAGGCCAGGATTTAAAGTCAGTGTCCTGTAACCTTTAGATGTCTCTGCTTCAACACACCTGAGTCAAATAATGAGGTCATCAGCAGGACGCTGGAGAACTTGACTGCATACTGAAGTGGGAATTCAGCCATTTGGCTCCGATATGTTGGACCAGGGATATATCTAAAGGTTGGCTGATACCAGCTCTGGAGGATTTGAGGACCCCAGATAAACTGCTCCATTATCTCTGTGGCTGCTTGTTTGGGGTCATGGCTCTGCTGTGAAGGTGAACCTCGTTTTTTATAGCCTCTAACAGGAATGCTTCCAGGATTACCTCATATTTAGTACCATGATTCTTCCTACTGAATCTTTCTATCTCTCTCTGCTACAGAATAGTATCCCAAAAGCATAATACTGCCACCGCCATGCAGTGTTATGCATGGCGGTGGCAAATCAAACAAAGTGATTTGTTTTGTAATCTGTTTGTTTCAAACTTTCCCGTGTTTGTTCATTGAACTTCGCAATGCTGTGTTCACTAAATATCTCTTTAAAAAAAACCAGTCTGACATTTGGTTTAATTACACAAGTGGACCCTATTTTTTTAAATTACACTAATGCTTAACCTAGGGGTATGGAGGACACATTACATATTATACGCATATAAACTTTTTTTTTTTTTTTTTTTTTAAATGTAAAAAGAATATCAATTCTTTCTTTCTAACTACAAGATTAAATACTTTTTGTCCTTGTCTGACATACAAAATACATTGAGGTATTTAGTTGCTAGTTGTCAAAATTTGCAAAAATGTGCAAAATCCAGTGCATGCTGATAATTTTCCACTGCATCAAAAATGAATTTCCAGAAACTGCCACACATTTGTGCTGCACTGCAATCGCGAGTGTGATTTCAGCTGCTGAACTGCCCCTGCCGTATTTGTAATAAAACATGTAAAACTCTTCTCTCTAAAACTGTTGGATTTCTTGCAACATCAGCAGAGGAGCAGAGAGAAGAAGAGCAGGGAAGGGAAGATGGAAAGGTGATTAGGGAAGTAGAGAGTGGGATGTTATCTCAGCTGAGAATGAGACAGTGTAATTACAATATGGAAATGGTGCTGAAAGAGGAAAGTTGAGTCGACTGAAGCTTATCTGGTTAGGGTGTCACTTCGCCTGCCATCTCCAATATCAATTACTAATCTCTCAATAAAAAAATCACTGAACATTTTATCCATATTTATTTATTTGAGATTGCATTCTTTTCCCCGAGTAACGACATTATAAATGTGAAATCAATTTGCTGTGCTCCTTAAAACAGAAAAATTAGCCTGATGTTATTTGTGCAGTGTTTACTTCAGCGACACCCAATAACGTCGAGCGTGATTGGCCAAAATATAGTGAGACAGAGGCTGTTAGACAGAAGGAACTTTTGGCAACTGTGTGTACAGATTACACCAATAGTCTCTTCAAATTCAAACTCTTTTTATCCTGCATTTTAACACACACACACTCACGCACACGCACGCGAGAGGAGAGTGAATCTGCCATTTAATAATTATGAAGCGTAAAATCCTTGCCGACGGCGAGCATACTGAAGGATGTAATTATGACCTCTTTCAGAGAGCCCACGCTCAGTGGCAATGCCTACATTTCCACCCAGAGAGAGAAAAACACTCCCAAGGAATGATGGGAAAACGTGCCCTTCATTGCAATTAAGGACAATAATTCTCTGCAAGAAAATTGTTTCAATTGCTTTCCAGCCTGGGAGCAAAATGGCATTGATGGGGGTGATGGTTTGAAATAGAGGTGACAGTGGGATGAGGGAGTGACATTTTAGATGGCGGGAAGTGTTGGTTAAGAGTGCGTTAGGAAATAAAACCGTGTGACAGTTCGCAGCGAAATCAGGAGGTGGGGAGTAGGAACATTACAAACTACATCCAAATGGAGTGTATCAAAGTGATGCATGTAGCGCTGAAGCGGGGATAAGGCGCCGAGAAAGAAGAAGGTACAAATAAAATGAGCCTTTCTAAGGAGAAGAAAGGCGGCTGCTGTGCTACTCTATCTCACCTCATGTGTAATTATGGCAGCTGTTGAAATCCTATCATGTTTTTGTTGTGTAACCCTACTAAAAGTACATCTTTATGTGGGGAAAAAAAAAGCTTTAACACACCCTTAAATTTTATAAATTGAGTGCTTAATAAGCTGCAGTACATACGGTGCTTTGCACAACTATTTGTGGAACTTGAACGTTTCCTTGCTTTGTTTCATTCCGACAAATTTTAAAGTATGTTAATTAGATTTTTACAATAGACCAACACAATGAGCATAACCGCAATGTGGATGGTACACCATCCATACCACTCACTGTCATGATTTGAAAAATAAATATCAGATACTGTCAAATGCATTTGTATTCAACCTCCTCTATTCTAATTCCCTTCAATAAAATCCACTGCAACCAAATGCCTTCAAAGGATTTGTTTGGATTTTTACAAGAATAACTTTTACATTTTTACTCGCACTCTAAAGGCGTCAGTGGAACCACCACAACGTTGCAGGCTAAATTTGGTCAAAAATGCCGCAATTTGACTCTTAACTGGCTCACCACAATCAGGTTGCTTTAATTATTGACCAATATAAACTCCACAGTGGGAAACTCTGTGAATGCCCTTCGACTTACCAGTTGTTGCATTATGACTGACCCTGACCTTTGCTCCCCCTGTGTGAGCAAAAGGATAATTCCCTTAAAGATCAATACTGTATTGCATATTTATTATTAACTGTAAATCAAATCTAGAAATGATTAGATTACATAGTGGACTCAAAATAAATAAAATTTATATATATTAAAAAAAGGGGCTCCTGAGATTTAGTCCAACATTTTCAAATGTTAAACATCTCAGTGCACAGTGCTCTCATTTCCTTGTACGTCCTGGCAGTCTGATCAGGGTTAGAAAGAAAATTTGAAATAATGCATAAAACCAAACTTAAAAGAAACGGCTTTATCTTTAAGTCTGAAGTTTTAAAGAGAAGGCTGTTTTTACGGTTTTGCTTCCAAATGAAACCCAGAAGGTAGTCTTTGCATGCCAGTCAGAGAGGGTCTGCGGATAATCTGCGGGGATATTGTTTAAACTCATGCTCGGTAAATCTCATAAACAGTTTCATTTTCCGCCTCAGATGTGACAGTATGTAACACGATTATTGATGCAATTTCTTGTATGAGTTTGTTATTTGCCTAAAGCTGAGGCCCCCTCTCTTTGGAGCACGGTAACGAGGACAGCAGGACTGTGAGAGCGGCAGGGTGCAGGCGCGTGATGCAGATCCTGTGTTTGTGTATGAAATCCTGCTGTGGGATCAGATCTGTGGTAGCTGCTGGAACAAAAGGTCTGGATGGGGGGAAATGGGCACCGGAGGGAAAATGGAAAGCAGCTTTACTGCGAGCAGGCATGAGCACACGTGCGCCGGCTGTTTACATTGGGCCGAGACGCCACACGCTGATGCATTCCTGCGCTCACGGTGGGCTCACCAGATCCGGATCCTTGTTTTCACGCTTGACTTTTCCTTACCTAAATGTGTAAGGTAAGGAATCTGTGTTTGTCTGTGACTCCGTCTGCGGGAATTAAAGCAGAAGGCCTATTCTTCTCTGAGAACTTCAGGTCGTTTTCATACATCACTGTACGCCTGACACCTCAGAGTGATTGTCGCGTGGTGAGCGGGGGTCACGTGCACCCCACATCCATTTTTCTGCCGCTGAAGTTAACGCCTCCCGGGTCCTCTGCTCAGCAGGCAGAGGGTCCGCCGCCTTTACGGCAATCAAAATTCACAAGAAAATGGAATCCTTTATATGCAAACAAACAATGCGGACGAAATAAAACATTCAGGGGAGCTGTCAGGTCCTTTCAGGAATCAATACGAGGCTTTTCATCTGTGTCTCAACCTCTTCCTGGTAATTATCCTGCATATTTTATGCCCCCTTCTATGCCTGTGTACACACAAACTGTTTTACTTACGAAGCAGAAACACACGCTTTAATGGTCACCTGCCATTTAAAGCAAACAGTTTAACACAGAAATATCCACAGAAATGATTAGCACTAACATTTCTAATGGGTTCAAACAAGGACATCTGTTTTGCTACTGCAAGTTTTCTCTCGTGTAAAATGCAAAGCTGAATTAACTAGTAACACTTTTGTCCTTTTGGTGCTTTGCATGTGAATTAGATGCTGCAGTAGCCTATATAAAATGGGAGAACAGGTTGGAAAAAGCATCATCTTGTCTGACACCTTGATCAGGATTAAAGTGTTGTCGGTGACAGAGTGACATGCCCTTGAACAGAATCACCCTTAAAGTGTCCCGTCATCACTTTCCTGCCTCCCATTACCAGGCCTGGTCAGGGCGCCTCTGGGACAAAAAAAGATGATTGGGCAAAGCCTTCCCTTTCCTAGACAGAGTACAGGCCCTTAGCAAAAAAATACAGAAAAGGGGAGAGAAAAGACGAGATCTTATTGGTCCCGAGGTGGAGATAGTTAGAAAACTGTGAGATGAGAGGAATAATTTAGTGGCTGCAATGCAAGGTGAACATGTCTCCTGAGAAGTAGCAAAAGCCAGAAAACTTAGATCCCAATCACAGATTAGTTGCCGTCGTGTTAGTTATGATATGTTAGTTATGCTTTAATATTAACAATAACTTTGGGGACTATAAAATGTAATGTAACTCTAATATAACCGAGTGTGGGTCTAATCGCAAGGATTAAAATGAAAAAGGGTTTCCCGTTTCACTCAATACAAAATGTGTCAAATGTGCACAATTTAAAAACTTAGTGACTTTCTTGTACATAAAAAAAAAAAAAAGTCCACAAACTTCAGTATTTCAGGGATTGACCAACTTAAGGTGTTATGTAACTATAAAGTGGAAGATAAAATAATCATTTTATTATCAAATAAAAATCTGAAAAGCATGGTGGGCCTTTGTGTTCACCAAGGTGGGCCTTGGTGAACACACCTACATAAATTTTGAATGCCAAATGCCTTAAGAAATCTCCTAATTAATAAACACAGTCCAAATGTTTTGTGCAATTAAATCATAGTATAAATCCAGCTGTTCTGTGAAGGCCTCAGACATCAGAAGACCAAGGAACAAGTTAAAAATAATATCCAAAGCTTTGAACATCTAGCTGTTCGCTCCATCACTTGATACCACATCTGCAATCCTACCAAGATGTCTGTTGAAAGTATTGAACAAGAAGAGCTAAACACAAACGGACACCAAGCTTTTTTGGATTTTTGTTTATTTCAAAAAGCATATAGCATAGTATAAATAAATTGATGATTGTGGGGAAAAAATGTTTCCTTAATACTTTTACATGACTTTTTTGTGAATCAAAAGTGACATTATACGCTAAAATAAACTCAAACCTTGCCAATTGCAGTTTACCTGTGTGCTTCTCTAAATACACATAATAGAAATACACTGACAACTAAACAGTTTCACAGTGAATTACTGTGGTTTCTTCTCTGCAAACCCAATATTTTCCCAGTTCTACTTTTAAAGCGGAAAATATTATTTAAATGTCTGACCCATCAAATAAACAGAAGTAAAATTTCTGGTGATTCAATCAGAATACAACAAAGATTGCCTTGCATTCTTCATTTAAATGAAAATTATTGGCCACCTCAAGCAAATGTACCATCTGTATAAATGCTGACTGGTGTTTATGGAAGCAGAACTGTATGGTTGTGCGAACCTTAACCTCAGTCTATTATATCAGGTGTTTTCAATTATGACAATGTTAAACCACTCTGTCCACAATTTTCGGTACCTCTGCTAAAGATGTGGAAACGTCCTAAAATAAATAAAATCAATAAATCTTTTACTGCTGTAGCTTTCAAAATCAATTGAGCCTTTATTTTGGCTGCATTTGTTTATAGGAAAAATTGGTTAAGGTGGGTTGAATGTGGGATAGAGTCTAAAACCTCCTTGACCACTTTCTTTCTTCTGAATATGTATGTATACAATGAATAAATGTTTTCCAATGCATGTACATTTATTATGTATAACTCTTTTCACATGTTCACACAGATGATGCAATCTTAATCTCAGAGTTGATCTAACTCTCTCAGCATTTGTTGAACTAATAAGTTCAGTGCTTCACTTGCAGAGAAACTGAAGCATTAAACGGCTAACAAGCTCCAAAAAAAAAAAGAAAAAGTTTTAAATCCTGCAGAAAAAAAAAAGAAAAGAAAAAGCAACAACAACTGAGTTTTAATACTGAAACAGAAAATCTGCCCAGTGAGAAACCTCTGAGAGACAGAGACTGTGTGCTGGTACTTATGGACCTCAGAGGCTCTGATGGAAGGGCTCTAATGAGGCCTAGCAGAGAATGAAATATTAAAGTTTCTAATTAAATAGATAGACCTCTTCACTACCGTCAAGGTTGTTTGGGCCATTATCTGAGCCATGTGATCAGCAGTGACCCGGCCCGTTAAGGAGTTCCCTTATGCTGAAACTGACGGAGCAAACACACAGTCAGTAGGTAGATTTACTCTTCAGATATTTTGTGCAGAGGTACACACACACGCACAAACGCGATTCTCTTAACAACCCGCCGAGGAGATGCATCATCTCCCACTTCGGTGATTTTCAGAGTGTCCACATTTTAGACAACTGTTATCCAAGCATAGAGCTGGAAGTCTTTAAAACCTCTTTTAAGAGTAAATGTTCAAATCATTGGACACAAAAGGGGGAAAAAAATACAGGAAGTAGGAGGAAGAAAAGAATGAGAGAAATGGAGAACAGATGGACTTGTGTTAGAGGTAAGGCAAGCCTCCATCTAGAGCTCTCCTCTGGTGGGGTTCATGAATGTCTAAGCAGCTTGTTTTCTCAGACTGGGTGAAAATGTAAAAAAGACCTTGCTCTTTTCATGCACAGAGGCCTGGGACAAAGAAACCCGGGGCCTGCATATTGCTCAGCGTTAAGCAGACAGTCATTGTGTGTGGAATAACTACAGTCCTTGCTTGAATTTTAATCATAGTGTTTTATTAAGCTCACTGGGACTTTTTTTTTTTCCTGGACGTGGTTTTAATGATTTGTCCAGCGTGCCTCTTCCATTGTAACCAGTCTCTGAGGGTCAAAGTCACAGAATAAAGAAATGTGGTCTCATACAAAATGTATTTGATTTATCCCTTTATTGACTTTTTTTATCCTTCACTGTGTCACACAGATTTCTATGCAGTAGATGGCTGGTCCACCTCTGGCATGTTAATATTTTGCTACACATTTGCAATGACACATGCCAAACAGTTTACAGTCCAATAGTAATTTTGTCATGATGACACCACAAAGTCTGATGCATTTTATTTACTTGTTTTAATCATAGAGAACAAGACAGCAAAACCTAGCACAAAATGTGAAATGGAGGACAGTAAGAGTTTTCAAAAATATCCAAATACCCTCAAAACTTGCTATGATTATCAGCACTGGTAAAACTATAAAAACTCTCAGGCTTCCTTTCAAGCTATCTGCCCACCATTCATTCTGCTTTATCTTTTTTCGTTTAGATCAGGTCTAAAACACAACCTTATAAATATGAACTACAATAAATTGTCCTATTGAATCTATTGAAATTTGGTTTCTCACTCCATAGGTCCAACAAAATTCACGGATGTGAATAATTTGGTATTGTCAGTAAGTTCCTGTTGCTCTGGAAGCGCACGGCCTCACTTTGTCTTCCTTCTCTTTTCTGTTTTCCCTCCAGAGACTTGAGCCTGATTGGATTGTGAAAGAGAAATCGAACAAAGAGGTCAAAAAAGGCCTTAAGGAGGGTTCTCATTTGTATTTGTGTGCCTCTGAGTTTGTGCTACACTGAACCTTTTGGTCAGTATGTTGTGCACCTTTGCAGAAAGTGAACAAATGTTATTTTGTATCATAAATAACCACAACATCCTACCAAGAAATATCTCCTGGACTACAAACCTGATCATGTTAGAAATAGTACATAATGTTTGTTTATACGAATCACAATAGCAACAAGTAGCAGAGGTTGAATCTAACATCATTTATTTATTTCTTCATTTGTCTTACTTCATATTTGGGGCAATTTATTCACTACAGTTGTAAGAATAAACCTATCTCACAAGAAGACATTTAGTTCAAGAACAGCAAATGTTAGCTAAATTTTGGGGAAAGCAAAACATCCTGATTTGTTTTCAAAAACAGAGGGAAAGTTTTTAAAATGTAAATCTGTGATTTGTGAAGAATAAATCAGTACAAATTTGTTTATTCAATATACTTTGATTGTTATAGTTCGAAAATTCTTCTAGTATTTTTTATGCAGTGATTCTGTTTTTACAAAACTTTATGAAGTTTATGAACTTTATGATTCAATTTTCTATTCATGCAGGGGAAAAAAACCTATTTAACACTCTAGTGAGTGGTTTAAAAAAGGAAACCAAACATACAAATTAGGGCACCTGATGGATTAGTCTGTTTTTTCGAGCTGAGGTTTATTGAAGTTATTTTGTGAATAGTTTTCTTAACTGCAGTAGAAAGAGGTTTTATCCCCATGAGCTTATTGGAGAAGTGAAGAAATCCTCCCATTGCCTCTAGAGCTCCAGTTGTCATGTGATTTTGAAACATGACAGTATCAGATATTTGTGTCTTTTGTAATTTTCTTTTGTTTCTTTCTGCTATTTAAAGAGTGTTGTGGAGAAAATTAATTTTCAAGCACTGTTAGATGAATTCACTCAACCAGGTTTATTTGTATATTGTGCACAATACAGAGAGCTTGTAAGATGGTCAATAATGAAGACGTTCCAGATGAGAAGCTCTCACAGGCAGGGTCAACACATGAGCTTTACGCCAAGAATAAGGTTCTTTTGGTGAGAGTTCACAAGCATGTAATACAACATGATCACCAGATGTTAACTTATAATACATTTGCCACCACAAAGCCAATGTTTAGTGAAGAATTATAAGGCTCAGTGTTGATCTAAGTATTTAAAGTTTTGAACTAAAGACTTAAAGTCTCAAATTCTTTAACAAAAAGAAGTAATTTCATTTTAGATAGCAAGAAGTAGGGATTTGTTAGCGGCTAACTATAGCCATAGCTTCAAATATTTATTATATTGTCTGTTTTTTTTTTTTATTGTCTTTACTCCCTAAGCTACTAAACTACTACATGATAAACAATTAAAAGTGGTGAGAGGATTCTCCTGTATTGAGTCTTAGCTAGCCATATGGCAAGTCTTTTTTAGCGCACTAGGTTAAAACAGCAGGGCAACAACTCAATGGCTGCTTCCAGTTATTCTTTATAGTAAGAGTCTCCAATAAAGATCCAGGGCTCATGATAATATCATAGACTTTGTTCACCAGATAAAGTCACAGCATTGGATTGCACTTCAAAGGACAAACTTCTTCTAGACGATTCATTGTTACAAGAACCCTTTACACACCTAGTAATCACCATTACACTCTATCATACTATATTGAGCATTTAGTAAGTTGGATCATGCTGTAACCCACCAAGTCTGCAGCTGTTGGAGCACACAGTACAATACTAATAGAGGCTGCTGCGCCTGGGTTAAACCCAACGCTCAGCCATATAAGCACCGTGAAGTCAATTAATTTCTAGCTGCTTAATGACTTGGAACCGCAGTGATGCAGACGCCCCTCCCTTCTCCCACATCTCCTGATTGATTGAGTGGATTTCTTGGATGAGGTGCCGAATCAACAGATATGCTGTGAGCAACGATCACATTCAATTTTCATATTACTCCCCGTGCATAAATGCCACCAGGATCCAACTCTGCACTCTGCAAAAAAAGAAAAAGGCGAGATTAATATATTAATGTCAAAAAGTGAATTCCAAAAGGGACCTTATGCAGGGGCGAAGAAAGCCAAGTGTACTTTAGACGACAGAACTATCTTTAGCATGTGTTCTGGCATAACCTATAAAGCATATTGCACATGACATACAGGCAGAATGTGAAGGTCATTGTGCGCTCTGTGTACGTTTGACGTGTTCACAGTCTGGATCTTCTTTTCTGTTTTTTTCTCTTTGAGATATCATCATTCTAACTGCACAATGCAAGGAGGCGAATAATTACGTCACTCAGAAAACCATCAGTCCTCCACGCTTGGATCACTCTCTTATCCCCCCTCCCCCCCTTGTTTCCCTTCTTTTGCCCCTTTTGCCACATTAATGTTTTCCTGCACTGGTAAAAAGATGTCCCTCTCCACAAATCGACCTATTATTTATTTCCCATGTTTTCTGTTTGAAGAAGGAAAAAAAATAAAAATCACTGATCTCTATACCTGCCCTTCAAGACTACCTGAAGGTCCTCTCTGTCTGTTTTCAGCAGAGCGATGGCCGATAAAGAGGGAGAGCGGAGGAGCAGAGATACAGGAGATGTGGGGAAGCAGGTTGTAAGTGAATGAAAGCGCTTCGGTGAGGGAAGGTGTGGTGGGCAAGCCGTGAAATTGCTCCAACACAGGCGACACCGCTGCGCAAACTGTTTCCAGCAGGGCCTCAGCCAGTCCCTCAAGGTAGGAACACCGCCACCCCCGCCTCCACCTATTCTACTGCCCCACAAACCTTCAGCTCCCAAAACCCCAGCCCTCCTCGCTCCCTCCCCCTTTCCTCCTGTCTGTCTCCCTCCTTCTTTTTTTCAGGTCTGTTGCACACGGGGCGGAAAAGATCGTATTTATCACCTGTCAGCATTTGGCAGCCCTGAGTTACGCGACGCAGGACAGCATAAAATTATCATACACAGGCATGAAATTACAAAACCGCCCGGGGACCCCACAACAAAATTATTTCATTTTTTTCCCCTCCCCAAAAAAAGGATGGCGGGTGTTTAGTAGTGAAGTGAGGAGGTGACAGGTGAGAAGTGGAGGGTGATAGACACAGGTCTGCAGGAGCAGAGATGTGGGAAGTGATGTGATAGAGAGAGAAACTCAGAGAGGACATATTGAGGAAACTGTCCTTCACACTGAGGGAGAGATATATAAAAAAGACAAAGCTCAGGTTCAGTGGAGGAGACACCTGCACCTCTCTGGCGCAAACGCACTTGTGAAAGGGGTCACATTACCATTTGGAGTTCATCTTTTATCCCTACGTTATACCTGAACAAATAAGCATGACTGAAATCAAATTAAAAAAACTTTTCATTATCAATTTATACCCCGTTTCTATTTGTTGCAGTTTTGACATCCCTTTTGGGAGGCTGACTTTAAAGCAGTGATGCCTACATCCCTGCACTTTGAATTGTCCTTGGCTGAAAGGTGCTATATAAATAAAGTTGCCTTGGCTTGCCTTGCCTTACATCTTAAAAACTGGAGGTACGTGTTGGGCTTTTTATTAACTCATGTTGCATAAAAGAACAAGTTAGAAAAAAAAAACAAAAAACAAGTTTCTATTTTACTAGAGCTGGCATGAATTGTTTGCATTTTTAATCAAAAGTTGAATTTTTAAGTATCTTGTAATTGTTATGTGCTACAGTGTGTGCAACAATTTGAATATTTTCTTCCCTGTAAGGTCTGTGGGCTTTAACAATTCATCCTTTTGACTGTTGTTACTCTAGAGATTTTCTTTATGTTAATAACATTTTGTATGAGAACCACCAGCATACAGTTTGATAACCAATGTGTTACCACAACCTCTGATTGAACCAATACATTTCCTGATTATATTTTTTGGAGTCACATAACCAAATTTTCTTACTTTAGACTAGTAGTAGATTAAAGAAAATTGACAAATTGGTGTAAGAACGTCTCTTTTCCAACACTTAAAGGCTCACAGAAATCATGAACAGCAGCTAAACATTAGTTATCCACCTCAGCTCTTTCAATGTTTTCTATTAAGATTATGATTGTTTAAAATCCAAAAGGCCAACTCCAAATGCTTAACATCTTTTGTTATGTCCTTATAACAAAATACTGTTATTGTTTTTATATTCACCAACTACATATACACAACCAGAAAGCACAATCAAGTAATTTGTAGAATGACTTACCTTAAACTTAAGGAAAAATAAATTTCATTTCCTTCTACTTCGACATGACGCAAAGTGGTAAATACTTTCTGTATGTCTAGTTATGGCTTTGAAACAGGAGCAGTTCCCTTTTTCAACAGTTTAATTACTTCTCTCATGTTTTGTTTTGTTTATCAGAGAAAGGAAATATGCATCGGAAACTTTTATATGTGCTAGAAAAAAAATACATCCACCATATAGCATTTTTTTCTGTCAAGGCATGCAGCCAACCTGAGGCTGCGGCTTCATCCACCAGCTGATTCATCAGCTGTTTTCATTCTGTGCCTTTCAGAAGATAAATCTCAGTCAGACTGTTCTGTATCTCTTCAACCTGTTTGGTAACCTCCCTCCCCAAGTTCCGTCTTCAGCAAGCTGTGCAGAAATTATAAATAAACTTTTATATATATATATATATATATATATATATATATATATATATATATATATATATATATATATATATATATATATATATATATATAAAGAGGATACTGATCAAAAGACATTCACTTTAGGTTTTGAAACTACATGACACAGTATGTGAAAAATCAAGTGAAAGTGACTATTGTGCAAATTTTATGACAAGGATCATCAGAGCTAAAAATCTTTTGAGTTTAGCTTCTTTAAGACAAAACTGTGAATGTGTGAATGCTGGTGAGCCTGAGTGGAAATAAATCTGATGAGCGCTTGAAGTGAGGAGTTGGAGGAGCACAGCGATGTGTAGTCAGATGAAGCTCCTACTAATAATGATAAAAGATAATCAGTTTGCGCATAATGCTCACTCAAATCACTGAGTTTAGGCATTGCTTTCCTCAAGTTCAGATTGAGGCAGCTGAATGAAGCAGGCAGCCCATTCCTGTTTGTCTTTGTACAGCCAATACACAATATGTGCACCTTCTGATATTCCACTGTCTGGCAAATGTAGTTAATGAATGTGCTTGGCAAATATAGTCTTCTGTTGAGCCGTAAATGTGCAGTGAAAATGGGTAAAGCACTGTACTGCAATGCACTGATAGGGGGCAGTGATGAGCCCTATGGACACAAACCGCAACTGGTGTTCTTCTTCTACAAAAGAAGAAAAAAAACACACAAACACATGCAGACAGAATAGAACTGATCCAGGATGACTCTCTTCCTCGGCGATCGTCTTCATTAAAGCAGCCAGACTTTTAAAAATGACAGCAGGGACAGATGATTAAAGATGGGAGAATAATAGGTCCACGGACTTCATACAAATAGAGGTATGATCCTACATGATTTTCAGTTTTAATAAAAAAATACTACTTAAACTTCTCTCAACCCCTTATTCCTATTCCTGGTCTTTGATTAATTCTTGGTAATTCCTTATAAGTCAACATTCATAATGTAAAATGCATTTATGGGGCTTGTAAACAGCTATTAGGGCTGCAGAAGACGTGACCAGATGTACACCTAAAGAAGAACTATGCAATGCCAGATAAAATACATTTAAATACACATGAATCAGAAGATTTTTTTTGTCTTTCCGGTGTTATGACAGTAGCTAAGTTTGATTTTTTATTTATTTTTTTTCCTGCTCTGAGCAATTCTTAAAATGACTTCACACTGAGAAAAAAGGCTGACAATCCCTTGTTTAACCTTGATGGGTGCTAAATATCACACCCATCATGGTTTTATGATGAAAAAACTTCAGAAATTACAAATATGTAAACCTGGCTATTGACTTACTCAAATAGTTAAACTATACTGTATATCTGACTGGAAAAACTGTGGTTGGTGTGCCGTCCAGGGTATGTTGGAAAAAATATTTAGTTATGATTTGAATTTTGAAAACAAAGCACCAAGTCCTTTGTTTTTAAGTACATCCCAGAAAAATCAGTTTTAGAGGATACCCCTTTATAATCTCCCACCACTAGGACATCCTTCACCTCTTTGAAAGAAGGAGATAAAGGCTAAGATTGAGGCACAACGGGCGAAATGGATTCTGGAATGGCATTGAAGAAAGAGGTGGCTTTACACAGGTCCACCATTATGCTGTGGGTATACTAAATGCTTCATTAATGCCACACACAGGAAACGGAGGGTCAATATTTATAGACCCTGCACAGAGCGCTATGTAGATACAGGATCTATTGGCTTGCATTCTGCGGAGGGGAATCAAATTAAGTCAACGAGGGACTGGAGTTTTACTCACGGTCTTTTTTCCACGATAAGACGGTCAATTTCCCAACGATTGCTAGTGGTGGCGATCTGCCACACGCTTGACCCCAAATCTGTGAGGAAGCAGACCTGCAGAGAAGTCAGTGAAGGTGGAAATATAGATAACTCTATCTTATATTTTAATGGTAAACAAATGTAATTTCAGCTTTTTCATATTTTGTCTTGTTACAGCCACAAATTTCAATGCTTTTTGGAGGATTTTATGAGATAGAACATAAAAAAGCACATATTTCTGAAGTGGAAGGAAAAAAGGTGTATGGGTTTTGAAAAGAAAATGCTGAATAAAAATCTAAAAAGTGTGGCCCAAAATAAAATATCGTGCCTTCAGGTGTCTAGTAATTAGTAGATTAATTACTAAAGGTTCATGTAACATGATCTCAACATGAATCCAGTTTTCTTTGAAAACCTCAGAGGTTTCTTTTAGAGAACATTAGTGAACAAACCATTAAGACCAAGAAACACAGCAGACAGGTCAGGGATGAATTTGTAGAGAAGTTTTATCCAGAATTATGTTATAAAGCAATATCCAAAGCTTGGAACATCCCACAGAGTACTGTGCTTGAAAATTGAAACAGTATGGCACACATGCAAATCTAAAAAAAAAAGAAGAAAATAACACATCAACCAGGCAGTGAGATTTAGTGGTGGCAGCATCATGCAGTGTACATGCTTTACTTTAGGGGAGTCAAACTCCAGTCATTTACAGCTGCATCTTTCAAATGTGTCAAATAATCACGTCAGTGGTAGGAAATTTGCTTTAATTTATGCAAATTTTTAATTTTTTTGGGAAAAAAAATAAAGCAAAAATAATGTTTCTCTTTAATTCACACTTTGGTGCCACTTTGTGCAGGTCTAACTCAGAAAATCCTAATAGCATACACTAGGTTTTATGGTTGTTCAAAGGAAGTGAATATGTTTGCATGTCTATGCTCATACTTTATTTACCTCTTAGCAACAACAACAAAAAAAAAATCCTCAAACTTTTCTAAGACATTATATTTTCTCTGATCAGAGAACAGAAAATAACTTTTTGGACTCGCACTGCGAAGCCTGAAAAAAAGCTGTAAAGTAAATAGTTGTGGCATACGCAGGAGAAGCAAAGGTGAGACTCAGTGCAACATTAACGCAAAATGAAGGATGGGGATGAAGAGGAGAAAAGAAGTGAGGTCTGGTGTGCGTGGGTGTGTGTGTGTGTGTGTGTGTGCATTAGATGGAGAAAAAAGTGAAGGTATTGCCATAATTCCTGTGCGTCGGCATGGCTGTTAGGAGCTCAGGTGGTTGAGCGTTTGCCCCGGCCAGGCCTCATCAACGTGAAGGGCGATCTCATCCTTTCTGCATCTCTCCTCTCCTCTGCTTGATTAATTGGGTTCCAAACACGCCGCCGGAATACGTAATGCGCCCCTCACGACGACGCCCCCTCCCTAACACCTCCAACACCTCACCCCCCCCACCCACAACCCACCTTACCCTCCACCCCTCCTCTGTCTCTCTCTCCTCCATTTCCCACCCGCTCCTCATCTCAGACCCTCTCTCATTCTCATTCCTCCCCTACCTCTCCCCA
This sequence comes from Gambusia affinis, assembly GCF_019740435.1. Classification (NCBI taxonomy): domain Eukaryota; kingdom Metazoa; phylum Chordata; class Actinopteri; order Cyprinodontiformes; family Poeciliidae; genus Gambusia; species Gambusia affinis. Next base: position 13,963,934 of record NC_057870.1, read on the forward strand.
TCTCTGTGCATGCTGGCAATCTCCAAAACACATTAGCATACACTTGGCATTCCAGACAGGGAGAGAGGGGGGGGCAATGAAAGGGGGAGAAAGAGAGAGAGAGGGTAGAGGGAAAAAAAAGAAATATGAAAAACAATTTAACAATAATAATGACGCTGATGATAAAATTAATTATGCCCAGGGATGGAGGATGAGAAAAAAAGGAAAGGAGCCCTCAGCAGCAGTCGCTCACTTAATTTGATTCCCAGACGCTGGCGGATATCAGGTGCCATTTGACAAGCAGACGCAAGGAGTGTGTACTGCAAAAAAAACCCTACATTGTTATGAATGCGTGTGGGTGTGTGTGTTTGTTTTTTCATGTGTAACTTGCAGCAAAGTTTCTTCTAGAAAAGGCGCAAGCTACGAGCTCCCAAAACAACACATAGGGTAGTTCTTCTTCGGTTATTGCAGCATGTGCTATCTGTGACATTGTTGGTGATGGCAAGCCTGCAGCCAGAACTCCAAATGTACACGTGGGCATGCCAGCCCACCCACATCTACGCCTGTGCACCCCACACCCATGTAAAGGCTGGGAATAAAAAGCAGAAGGAAAAAAAAATGCATTCTGCTTTTCAACTCCAAACCACATCAGGATCTGGCATAAGCATCCAACTCTGCAAACATGTTGCAATGAGTGATGTCACCATCATTTACCAAATGTTAATTTTTCACAACATGTTTTTATTTTCTTAGTCTTCAAGTACGCGCAGCCTCCTCCCCTGGGACTGTGATTGACATGTACGTACAGGCTTTAGGGATAGGAGTCAAGCATGGCTGACTCTCTTGAGGGGAGGGTGTGTGTTGGAGTTAGCATTTTGGAGTGTTTTCTTCCGTAACTACCGCTCTAGTGATGTCTTTTATAGAAATGCAGTCTTGCGGTGCTACAGTAACTCATCTCCTTAGGAGAAATTGTGGGCTCGCGGTGGGTGGGTTGTGTTGCAGTCTCCCCCTACATCTCATGTTGGATTATTGCGCCTGCCATCATGGATGTGCTGCGCTCTGTGGCCCCCTTGTGATATTTACTCTGCAGCTTTGCACTTCCAGGTTCCTTCTGCGAGCAGGATTCCAACAGTGTGAAGGTTCAGAGCAATAAAAACATTCTTATCCGGGGAATCTTCACTCTGTCTTCCTCTACAGTTGGGAGTGCGTGCACAGGCGAAAGGAAAAACAAGCAGGAGAAAGAGATGTTGGTGGAGATGGGGAAGGAGCGTGCGGGGAGGGAGGGACTTGATAGAAGTGAAAGGGGGCAGAGACCAGAGGCTGCATTGATTTAATTTGTGGAGGTTTGCACGACGGCGAGGCATCCCTTTTAACGATCACTAAATTGTTTTCTGACAGAACCCCACCAAGCAATTTCTTCCCACCCCCCCTCCGACATTTGATTTACATATGATCTTTAAACACCACCGAGGCCGTGCTAGCTATTTGGTTATCATTCAAATCACTCTCCTCTGTGTCACACTCTGGAATAGGTCACTCTCCTCCTGCCGGCTCCAGAGAGAAGAATGAGAGGGGGCCGAGCGGCGAGGGGGAGGGGAAAGAGAGGAATGTATAACTAATGAAACAGATTGATTAAGAGCCCAAATCAATTGGTTTGCAGCCCGCAATGAAGATCTAGTGCTTAATTTAGCATGGTCTCTGCAAATCGGGGCGTTAGCAGCAGAAGGGGGAGCTGAAAATCTAATTGGTGCTAAATGAACTATTATATAGAAATGCGGGCATTAGCATTTAGGACAGAGATTTACCTACTTTTAATTACACGTTCACCTGCACATGAGCAGATCCTGCATCCACAGAAGTCAAAGCAACGCATCTGCCAGATGCAAAACACACATGAACGGGAGAGGCAGCACAGACCATGACTGGGTCAGCAGTTGTTCCGAGAGAAGCGGAAACAGTCTAGAAGCTGGAAAACAATAAACAAAACACACACTAAACATTATAGCAAGGGTTGTATGAATTCTAGAATTGATAGCAAGTGTATTGCCCACTGTCATCAGGGCAGCGATTTAAATGTATACCGTGGTTTACCAATGCCATAACTTCACGCCTCAGAATGTGGTTCATGAACATAGAAAAACTACATCGTCTCTTCAGCCTCAATTGTGAAGAGTGTAGGAGTAATCAGTGAGATTGTGATAATTCCTCAGTGTGACATCCAGTGTTATGATGTGTGAGATGTTGGACCCAAGTGCAAGCTCAGCTCTGATGACAATCAGGCATCTACAGTTTTAAAATCATTTTAATGACAACAAACTCATAGTAGATGAGTATGTCTTGATGATCCATGGGGGAAAGAGTAAGATTGCAATGGAGGATTCCTGGAGCGGTGCGTAAACAAGAGGTGAAGCAGACTTCCTGTGATGAGAGACAAGACTTGCTTAACTTGCAAACTTGGCAAATGTGAGACATGGTCTTTTATTTCAGTCTATCTGCCAATGTATCACTGTTAACCAGATGACAAACAGGGAAAGTGTAGATATATGACATCAGTCTTTTAAGCTAGAGCTTGATGACCTTTGATGGGCAACAGGTGCTCCTCGTAATCATGCAGATCACGCTGGTGGCTCCCCTTCACACCACCTGTAAACGTAACAAGGGAGTAGGAAATCTGTCATGATCTGCACCTGTTAGTCTATTTGTTGGTCTGTTTTCAGTCCTCCTGCTCCAGCGGTTCTCCATGTTTCTTTCTGTGGTTCACCTTCAGAGTTTCTCGATGTGCATCAAAATTACTGCCAGTGACCTCAGCCTCCAGAAACAGTTTTCCAAGAGTTATTGCATCGCTACGAGTCTCCATACAAGGTTCTTTGGGGGTTCCTTCATCTCCCGGGCTGCCAGACTTTTGAACTCTCTGGTCAGACAGGTCAACTTCCCGGTTGACCGTCTGAACTTTGGATTTTGATTTTTGTTTTCCTTTGCCCTCCTTCCAGTCCCTCTCAGTCCACCCTATTTATTTATTTATTTATTTGTTTGTTTGTTTCATGGGCGTATTGCTCCAGGTGTGCATTGTTGGTTCCCGTGTTATTGTTAAGGACGATCACTATTCTACTGTTTATTGACGTAACTCTTCTCACATACATTTGCCAATGACCTGGCTGTCACTGGTTAAGTTCTTTGCCACCAAAAATATAACCAAAAACGACTCACTAGAGAAGACGATGGGAGCCAATCAACTGGATTCAAGCATCCAATCCTTTTTAAGGATTGGTACTCCTTAAAATGTTTGGAACAACGTCTGACTGCATCAGAGACGACTGATGTTTGGAATGATGTTTTATCAATAAAGTCATATTTAATACACCACTGCAGAAACAAGAAAACAGTTCTTAGAATAATTGCCATCTCCTCTCTACACACTAGACTCCATAAGTCAATAAGCATAAGAAAAAATATCTTAGAAAAGCAAGATTTTTAAAATGTGTATTATTAGCTTGGGTATGGTTAAAGTTGCATGTCAGACCTGAGAGGAGTTCCTGTATTTTTGCCTTGCGAGCTTCTATCATCATCCCCTTTGAATTCCCTCAAAGCACACCTCAACTTTGATTCTCCCTAATGCATTTAATAAGGCTGGTTTGCTGGAATGAAGGTAGAAGACACAGAGAGAGAAATTTGCATGTCTTTGAAGAATAAAAGAAGAACGCTCTTTCACCTCAGTAGTAATAGTTTCAGAATTTGAGCATGCAGCTAGAGAGAGCAATGATGGAGGTAGATTTTCTAAAATTATTTCAGTGAACATATAAAACACCTTGACAGAATTAGATGAAGGAATCCTGCAAACCCCGGAGTTCTTTTCCTTTAGAAGACGAGGGCACACTCGTGTATCTTGCTGCTGTCAACCCACAATGCTCCAGCACTGTTTAAAAAAAAAAAAAAAAAAAAAAGGGTAATAATCGACAAAGGTTTATGGCAATTTCTAAAAATTGTGTTGCTTTACAAAAGATCCATTTATGGTGTCATTTTTGACTGCCATTTTAACAATAAAGCTGCAGAGAGGTTAAGTTAAGTTGAAGCCAATTACAGCTGCGCGGAGGATGACAGGGTCTTCCTGAACGGCGGCACAATTAGGGGCTGATCTTTAAGATGAGAGACGTTGCCAGGCAAACCTCTCCCCGTCAAAATGGAGCGGCAGCAAAAGCGCAGTGACAAAATGACATTATCTGTCTGCTTGTTCTACACTTCAGCTAATGTAAAGTGAAGCTCTGACATTAAGAAGAGTCATTTTGAATGTACTGCTGAATGCTCCATAGAGGCTTATTTCATGCAGACCCATTTATTCTAAATGTTAGCTCGAAGACTAAAAACTCTAAGTATCTAAATTGGTTATGACATTTTCTGTCAGTGTTCAGTTTGGCCAGAAAGAATGGGATTAGAAAAGGAAGTGTGTTTAGAATTTGGTGTGAAACTATCGGATAAGGAAGCAGGAGGAAAAAGATCTCTTCGCTCCCTGCCACCCACAACGCACGCTCACACACTTTTGTGAGTGCCTTCCACCGTATTGTTACCTTCCTGAGGCTGCCTTTTACAAGACAGGTTTTAGTGAGTCACCATAAAAGCAATGAAGAGCAACTTAAGTGCACAACAGGGACAGACCCCTGTAAAGATCATCAACAACCTTCCTCAGCCTTTGCCTCTTTCAAAGGAGAGTGTGTGGGAAGAGGAAAAGAAGAATGTTACAGAGTGATAGTAGATAAAAATGAAAGTAACAGTGGAAAAGAAAAAGACTTTAAATCTGGATATTTTTGCAGCTGCAGAGTAGAGCTCCAACATGTGTTTGTTCACATAGCAAAAAACTACCTGGATTCTGTCCCACGTACAACACACATGAAGGCAGATTAAGCATGTTTCCGTTTGTTATCAATAAAATAAGAAGCTTTGAATGACTCCTCATAACACTAAATTTGTAGATTGTGGTCTTTGGTTTTGTCCCGTAATCAGATTCACGTGTTTGCATGTTTTACCCCCAGGATGAAGCAGTCAGGACCGTGAACCTCTTTGCATGTCTCAAGTGTTTTGCAGCTATAAGGTTTTGTTCCAGGATTGCCATGTTTTGACCCCATATATGTATTTTTCCATCAACTAAAATTAGATTACACAATGTTTTCTTCTGTCACTACAGACATTCCCACACCACAATGCTGGGGATTTTGTATTCAGAATGATGGGCAGGATTAGTTTTATATATTAGTTTGTGAGTAATGGGGGCTGAATACACATTGGGTCACACTTTTTTATTAGTAAAAAAAATAATAACTTGACAGACAGACAGAAGTACAAACAACAAAAAATGGTATTTGGAAACATGAAACGAAAAACGAAACATTTAAATGTCCTTCCATTTCACAGTTATGCGCTAATTTGAGTGAATTTATCCAAGTTTGTGGTTATATTCTGACAATATGTGAAAAAGTTCAACAAACTAAATACTTTTGCAATGCACTGCCATAGGCCTTCATATGACTGATGCAACAGTTACAACATTTAAGTAAGATAAGAGGTTTTTTTTTAATTGTTATTTAAAGTTAAACAGTTTGGAGATTAAACACCAAACAAAACAAACGGAATTAAAAGAAACACTTTATTTAAAGCCTTTCCTTGTACAAGCTTTATAAATAATAAATGACCATTTTTGTTAATGTCAAATAGGGATGGCTGAAAATATGTGCTTACATGCCTTCTGCTTTAGGTTATTTTCATATTTTAGCACTACTTACACAAAATAAAATACAAAATGAACTTGTGTTTCTGCTGAAAATAGAAGAAAAAAAAATCTCTTTTGAAATCTTGTAATCTTTGTCTCGGGCCTGCAAGAAGCAATTTAATAATTATGTATGCAGTTACTCGCTCCATTAATATTAACAGTAACCTAGATTGCAAGGTATCACACACACTGGCATGGATGAATTATGGATTGGGAGAGACTGTCTGCCATTTAGAGGATTTTTACAGCCAATAGTAATACTTTTTACTTATACATATATATTTATATAGAGAAAATAATGAATGATGCAGAGCAGCATGTGAGGCTATTGAGATGGAAAGCGATAGAGAGAGTGAGGGAGAAGGATGTTATTGCGAGTAGGAGAGTTATCAAAGTGGCTCTATGCATGTGAATGAGTTTATTGATCTCAGCCCGGATCGATGCTGTATTTATAACAGAGGGGAAGGCTGAATCAATGCATACTTAATGTGTAAAGAGGCATGGATGCTGGGGCAGGGGGTGCAGGACGAGGGCCGGAGGTGGGAGGTGACGTCGGGGAGGAGGGGGGGTTTGAGGATGGAGCGGCGGAGACTTGTTAAATAAGCGCCGTTTACATTTTCTGTTTACTCAGCACCTGCATTAGGAATGTTTCAGAGCAGGAGGTCACGTGTGTCTCACATCAGAGCCTGTTATTCTGATGAGCTGTCACTCATGCGGCCATTTGGCGAGCCTTGCACGCACCTCCAAGGAGTTGCTCAAATAAACTGTTTAGGCTTCATGGCATTGTATGATGATGATGCTGTCTTAAGTAATATTTTCAAAAAATGCAACCCAAACGCCGTCTGCCTTTTTCTTTCCTCATCACCTTACTCCTTCCTGGAGTTCTTCCTTCTTTCAGGCAGCAGCTGCAATAGTCGGAGGAGGCGCCCCAAAAAGCCTCCAGACTCTCGGCTCTGCATGCTGGTAACATGCAGAAATAATTACCATTTTAATTGTTTTCTGTTTTCTTTCATTTGTTTTTTTATTTTTTTTATTTTGTTTTCTTCTCCTGGATGGTGGTATGCCTGTAAGGGTGCATAATTACAATATTCCCCAATTGAGACACATTCTGTGAATGAGTCAAACATTCTATGAACAATCTAATACAGAAAATAAACACATTTCCTATATACAGTTTTTTTTTTTTTTTTTTATCTAACTAGGGAAGCCCTACAGATATTTTTTTTGGGTGGGTGAGGGGGACAAACTTCATCTTGTCATGAGTGTTGCATCACATTATCTCTGAATGCATTCTTATGTATTCTGTTTATTTAGTTAGGTGACCTTAATCCTGTCCACCCCCCGTGTTTACTAGAGTTCAGTGATTTCAACGTCCTCAGTTATCTTACTCCAGGTTGATGTGACTCCGGGCCACATCAACCAGGAGTCCTCAAAAGGCCGGTTCTGGAAGAATGTAAAAATATTATAGCTTTCTGTGCACTCAGTGAATACTTCTTAAGCTCAAATAATATTTAACATCTTTTCACATTGATGTAATTTGCCACATCACTGGCTGATTTAACTGATAAAATAACGTTTAAGCACACTACTGGCCCCCCAGATTCTTAAAGGCCTCATTATCAGTCATGGCAGGCTGGATTTGGACCACCGCCTCTGATTTTGACACATGTGCCTTAAACCCTAAATTCCTTCATAGCTGCAGCATGTTGGTATACTCACTCGCCTGACTCTTGTTCGACTAAACACCCTCTTCCTTGCAGTCTCCAATGCATTCAATATGATTTGATGCAACAAAACAATGCAAAGAATCGGGACTTTTGTAGTTGACCAAAACTGATCAATTGAATAATAATAAAAAAAAACAGTCTTTCACAAATGTGTTATTTAACACATGTAAGGTGTAGATAATTATTTCCCTCAGATTATAAGAGAAAACTGCAAATGAGTCAATAGCTGGAAACGATGCAGCCATAAATTTGACCTTCTTTAACAAACATTACAGCCAAATTCCACAGGTAGTTTTCTCAGTTCCTGCATGCCCAAGTTATGAATGTTTCTGGCTTTTCCTTCCCAATACGTACATCTTAAGCTGACGGCCAGAGTGGAGCTCAGACATCATATCATGCAGAGGTTCTTCCACTCAAAGTGCTCCCAGAGAACGCATAACATTTTACAGCTTTCTCCTGGCTGGGAGTTTCTTTGGTAAAATCACCCCTTTGGGTGTAATTTGATTTTTGACTTTTATAGCAACCTACTGAAGACTGTAGCGGACTAACACTGTCTGGTGTAAACACAAATGCAGGTGGACACACACACATATGTGCGTATACACAACGAAAGGCATGGCTACTCAAGGTTCAAGGCTGTTACTTTGCAACACATAGCCTTGACCTGAAGTGGCAAACACTTTGCTTCAGTCACCCAAGTGGACTAGTGACGGATTGAGTTCATACAAAAATGGCTTCTCGAAGTTTCAATGACCAAATCCTGAGAGCTAGGCTTGGGTAAAAGGGTTATGATGACAAATGTCTAAAGTAAACGTCTAAATGAGACGTCTAAATGGTTTTTACTGTATTCTATGTCACAGCTTACTGTGAAGCAATATAACTCCAGCCTTGACCAAAACCACGATGTACATCCAACAGATCTAGACTATGTGTTTCAGATTGACATGGATGCAGAAAAGTGCCTTGAGAAGCCATCTTAGCTATTGTTAAAGGATTCTAATTCAGGTGAACCATCTGGCCTTCTAGCAGGTGCTCAGCACAACGACTATATTTGAGATTTATGTCTTACAGGAACCTACTGGGAGGGTTCATGGAAAGCTTATAGAGGCCAAACACTCAATTTCAGCTGTGTGGCAATTCTTACTTCCATATGAATCGGATCATTTTTTTTGGCAAGATACTAGGAGTTGTTAGCACCCATAGTAAAGATATGTTAAAAGCCTTTTAATAAATTCTTCTTTTATTGCAGGAATATCATCTCTTTGGCGAAATATTTGAGCAGATTTTTTCAGCGGAGCGGAAAAAAAATTCCACTGTAAAAAAAATAATTGTTCACGAAACTCAAAATAGTTTATGATTGGGTCTCTTCAGAGGGTAATGGCCCAAAATTAAGGACGAGACTAAATATTGTGCTGTTGTCAAAAGCCACGTATGCAATGTATAAATGGCAGGGGTGCCCATAATTTTGCCAGAGTTGATTTTGTTAAAAAATAATTTCTCCACTCAACAAATGTACAGAAATTAAAGTTTTTTTCTACATATTTTTAGTGTAAGATGTGCTGCTGTGATAAAATGTGTATTTTAAGACTTTTTACACACCTTTAAAAAAGGCTTCCTAAGAAAATTTGCCATTGTCCATCTGCACTGGAATAAGTACAGTATAATAACAAGATGAAATCTAAAGCTAGTGCTTTTCTAGAGTGAGTCTACCATTCTTGGATGTGTCCAGAAATGGCATAATTTGAACTATTTCTCAAAGTTTTGTTTGGTGCTGTAAATACACTGGGGTAAATAGGACACAGTCAAAACTTTGGTCAGTCTTGTCCGCTGCTTTTTTTTTCTCAGAAGTCTAAAACTGGGCTGGTTTTGATTAGCTACATCTAACAAAAACGCAGTGTGGAAAGTAGTCTAAAATATTTCCAAACTTAGGTAGTGTTGCATTCTTGCAGAAGAGGTCTAAGTGTAAGGAAAGCAAGATTGTTTCCAAAAATGAGCGATGCTGCATATGTGCTTGTCTGACAGGCCTTGGCCTTGACTTTGAGGCTTAGTTCTGGATATATGCCTTTTATAGTCCTCCCTCCATTTGAAAGCCACATCTAAAAAGCAAACATCTCCCTCTTTCTGTGCAAGTGAAGTGCACCATCCGGGTCCTCAGTCTCCTGCTCAGGCTGGCACTGCTCCAACACCAGCATCTGCTTTCTGCGTCCTGAGCCCCATCCAGAACCAAAAATCCCTCCTCTGGTTGGAATGTTTCTTTTCGAGGGGGAACGAGCTCCGCGCAAACTCTGCTGCGCCATTCAGGCAGTTCACAGCCCGAGACGTGATAAGCTGTTCGTAATGAAAAGGCCTTTCACAACAACGAGAGCTTTCACACACTCAGCTGAAAGCGAATTGGCAGGTTCAATAAGCCATCAGAGTAATACTTAAAAAATCCACAATAATACTCTGTGTTATCATGAGCCAGTACAAGCAGCGGATCCCCCTCTGTGTACTGATAGACCGGGCTTCCTTACATCGCAACACCTCATGTTTAATATTAAGTACACTCAATATTCAATTACGTCTTCCTGCCACGTATTGATAATGTAAAAGTGGCAACAATGTGTCATTTAGCCTGCTGTCACACCACTTCTCTCAATAAACCTTTAAATGTCAAGCAGACATAAGCTCAAATCAGCCTCTGCAGACACACGGGTTTGTGCAACGTCAGACCTTCCTCCCATTGCTCAATTTAGAGGCGAATATTAAAGTGAATGCACAGCGTGAAAAATGAGCGTGCACTTACAGGTGAAATATGAATGTTCACAGGGGCAGATATTTGTCTGCAATTTAAATCAATTCATCACACGTCACAGAAACACTAAAAAAAACAACAACTATTTTACAAGTAAACTCAGGCAGTGAATAGTGCTAGAAACAGCAGAAAAATATTGAAATGAGATGTTCTTAGTACTAATTTTTTGTAGTCATCACACACCTCTCTCTCTTTTGTCACGTTTTGTCAGGGAGCAACTATGAACCTTATAATTTTGGATTTCATAACTCTCAAATGGAAGGAAAATGATATATGTTTTATGTCTTCCTGGAAGATGAATTTCTAACTCTCTGTTAGCCTTTCTGCAGTGCCTTAATAGTTTTTCTGCCAAGATTCCCCTTCATTCTTCCAACCAACAACTCTGACTGCCTTCCATATTTGTGCAAGAGCAAAGAATTCCCATACCCTAATGCTGCCACCACTATGTGTCTCGTTGGGGATGGTGCATTCAGGGTGATGTTCAGTTTTACTTTTCAACGGCATATAAGGTCTAGACTTTAATGTATTATGTGTTATTTACATAGATTTTAATGAAATCTATTACCTAAAATCCCAATAAATAGCACAAAAGTATGTGGTTGTAACATGACCAAATGAGGAGTAATCACAATGCAGGTCTTTGGACACAGGATTATTGTTAATGTCTCTGATGTGGGATTACTTCATTACTTGTACAACAACTCAAAGTCTGCATGTACAAATTGATTTGTTCCATTCAGCCACTCAGAACTTCAATGGGTTCATAGAATTAGTTGCATTGTAAAATAGCACTAACGGTAATCTCGATAATTTGTCATGATCTGAGCTAGTGGAAGCATGTAACTATTAAATACGATGGCTTTCATTGGAGAACTTTGAGTGAAACTCAAACTAGTCAAAGCCTGGTACTGGAAAGCCTGAGCCAAGTCTCCAGTTGCTCCACTGATCTACAATGACCAGCAGGGTCAAATGCTTTGCTGAGGTCCAGTAACACCAACACTCGAACAGTCTGCGTTCATGCGAATGCCAGTGAACACTTTGAGAAGGACAGTGATGGTTCTGTGGTGAGGACTGAAACTGGACTGTAAGATGTCACAGAGGCTGGTCATTGTTAGGAAGGTGTTTAACTAGTGAAGCAGCTTTTTCAGTAACCTTGTTGATGAATGGAATGTTTAGTTTCGTGTGTCACATAGCTGCCAAAGTTCCTGCCAACGATGCAGTGCCATGTCGGATTGTATTTCTTGTCAAACTCCTTTTTAACATAGGCAGCGATATCCTCCTCTATGTTCAACAACGAATCAACAATTGCCTTCAATTTTGCAATGTCAACTTATCCAGATTGTTCTTTTTCAGTAGTGGTTTCATTTTAGTGGTTATGTTTAAAATAAGGAACAGTTTGCATTTATGCGTGTTACTTGTGGAAATAATTGCCCATATGAAGCATATCAAAACAGCAGGGGGGGTGAGGATCTGAGCAGCTATGCATGGCTGACAACAGACTTCTGATGTACAGCTTAGCAAATTTCATTAAGCATGAGCGCGGCCCGTGCTAAAGCCCAGAAACATTACTGTTCTTTTTTCTTTTTCTTTTTTTTTTTTTTAATCTGTCAGGTAATTTGTTACAGTGTTATTGAAGAAACTCCTCGTGTAATTGGAAAGAGTCAATCTATGAGTGAAAAACGGGTGAGGATGGATGAAGGGAGTCAAGGAGATGAAGGTGAGGTGTTGGGTGGGGGATGCCGAGACGGAGGACGCTGGCATATTTAACGCAGATGGAGACACAGCAGTAGACCAGGACATGAGGATGGAGAAGAAAAGGCAGGCGAGACAGAGATCCAATAGTTGTGTGAAGGTGAACAAAATGCAGGGTTCATTTCTATTTTACTGCCAAAATATAAGAATGTATGAACAAAAGACCCCAGGCAGCTTCAAATGTGGCCACCTGAAAGCTGAAGTTGTGTTGGAACTGTTGTCCTTCACCTTGAATAAAAACGTGTGAAATTTTGTTACAATGTCAAGATATGTAAAATATAAATCACAAAATGTTTTTTTGTTTTTTTTTTTACTCGCTTTTTGCTTTGTTATTTCCTTTGAATTCTTCGGGGAAAATGACAGGTGTCTTTTTTGCATCTTATTCATTCCGAACGCTGTTATCTGGATGCTGCTGATTGTAATCAGAGGGACAGACGATGCTGGAGGCCTTTCTCCTTTCAATAACTTCAGGGGGATCTCTCAACCAGCAGGAAGCTTCAAAACGGTGAAACACTTTTACCCAATCAGAACAAAAACATGCACAGACTAACGCGCCATACAACACGTTCATTCCAAATTTATGACTGGAGAACAGCTGCTGAATAGTGCACAGAAAAACAGTGCAGCATTTAGTCACAGTTTATAAAAACATGCTTATTTGCTCTGCCTCGACGATAAATTAGAAACTCCTGCAGAAGTCTTCTCACCGTTAGTTGGTTCAACTTTTAAACTGCTTCATCTTTGCATTTATTTAAAAGGTATTTAGAAGACTGACATGAGGGTTAAACCTAAAATTTGTGCATTAATGTTTATATATTCGCTTATATAAGAAATGTGTTAAATGTAGAACTGGAATGGTTTCATGAGGTTCTAGCAGGCCGTACTGTTTAAATGTAGAAAGGTTGCAAAACCCAGCCAATTGCAATCTATAGCCAATTTCATAGTTTGTTTTGGTAGAGAAACACTGACAGTGGGGAGAGTAGACAGAAAGTCCTAGGCTCAGTTCCACTTTCCTCCCCAGCCACATGTAGATTATTAAGTAATACAGGACACAGACCCACATCGCCTCAAATACTGGCCAAAATGGAAGATAAAAAAAAAAAGTTAAAAATTGTCTCTGATAATGTTATTTGGATAATATACATTTAATTTATCACCAGATATATGTATTTTATATTTTTCGGAGTTTTGTAGAAAGCACAATTTGCTTCACTTAGTTTATCTAGCAAATAAACACACAAAAAAGTATTTCTATGTTTACCTCTGATATGAGCCAGGTATTTTTCTAACATCACTCTCAAACAAAGCCTAATTTACTGTTCAGGTTTTCCTCTAATTGATGCAACTACTAGACGTCATTGAAATTATAAATATATTCATATATATATATATATATATATATATATATATATATATATATATATATATATATATATCCTTATTTAATGCCGATCTCTGGGTTTGGAAAATCGGAATTATAATTTTGAAATCCAATTTCAGTGTACAAATAAAACGTACCATACAACTCCAGGACTCTTATTGTTGTTTGTACTTCATAATACCAACCTGGAAATGAAATGGGGTTTTTTCTTGTTACAGCAGAGTGAACTGAAGTGGGATAAACTTGACTCCTGTTGATTTAGTGTTTAACTCTAGAGTAGTTTATTTCTTTTACTGATTCACTGAATGAGGAAAAAATACAGACTTTTCCCACAGTTACTCATATCCTTTTCAAACATATTAAAAATATTTATACTATGAGCAGATTTTTAGTGCTCACATTCTTAACAGCACAGTGAGAAGCTCACCTTGTCCCCTGTATTTGTGACACTAGTCATTTTGCAGGGAATTGTGCCACAAGAATAACATTAATAAATAGAAATAGGTTTATCAAACCAAGCATGATATACAATGATTGTTTACAATATTTGCTCACATTAAGCCCAGTCATATTTAATTATATTTTCTGCACAAATAGACTCAAGAAGTATTCCCTTGTTCAAATTTCATCTAACATTTTGTTGCTTAGCAGATAAAACATGCACACAGTCACCAGGATGTAGACTGACACTCGAAGACTCTCGCCTGCATGCAAACAGACAGCGTTCCTAAGTCTCAGTGGGCTTAATGGGTTCTGTCTGTCATCTATGTGTATGATGCAGTGGTGGCGGTGTGATATGTTGCTATGGAAACGTAGTTGCATATCTCTTTCTGCGGCGCACTGTGCATTTCATTAAATTTGTTACAATAATAAGCACAATAAGGTGGGTGGCGAGAGAGTATTTTGAAAAAGTAACAAAAAAATAAAAAACTGAACAGATTGCCCCTGAATTAATGTCACTTTGATCACAATGACAACGTACATCTGAATCTGAATAAATGCCTTCGCCGGTGATAGAAATGAAGACATAGGACGGGGTAAAAGGGAAGTCCTACCCATCAGGAGAGGTCTGTGTGCAGAAAGTGTTATTTAGCCGGAGCTTCAATTTTGTCTTTCTCCTTCTCCGTTCCACAGCTTATTGGCCTTGGCCGCCTTGTAATGTGTGGTGCCTACACTGCCACAATTCCTCCTGGGTCTCGGCTGAGTGTGTATCGATTGCTTGCTGGTGTGTATTACGCTCCGGGAAGGTGTCAGGGAACGGGGAGGGAGAAGGCGTAGAAGAGGGCTATGGGGTTAGGTGGAGGAAACATCCTGACAGCTCACTCATACGTACAACAATAAGACCTTTACAACTTCTCTTAGGAAGCTGTTGACTATCTTAATTTATTCATCATGATCACAATTTATAAGTGAGAAATATGGCAAGATGTGTAATCTACCAGGGCAAAAATGTGTCTTTTTCTCTTTTCATCCCCTCTCCATGTCCTTCTCTGCTCTCTAAACAAAGAAGTGAATTTTCCATTCATAATTCAGTGATACAGAATCAGGCTCTATCCCCACACCGACCTTCTACTTTCCTCTGGTCTATGATTACAACGGCCTATATATAGGATAATCAGCACACAGGGCTTCCCTCATTCTCATAAAGGGAAATGAGGCATATGTATTCTTGAGTGGCTTTGCTCAGCACTGTGTAGTTCACCACTACACACACACGCGTGCCCACACACATGCATTACGATGGCATAAAGATAGCAGATGTGCAGAATAAAAGAGCACAAATAAAAGAAAGGGGTTAATATTTTGAATGTTAGAAAAGGAAGAAGATGTATTGTGCTGTAAATGTAGCAATTACTGTTATTCTGCATTTAGTCACACTTGTATTAATAGCTTCCAGTGAACAGTTGTCCATTCACATAAACCCACTTAGCAGTTGCACAACACTTTGGCATTTTATTTGTTTGTTTTCTCCATTATTTCTATTTGTTTAAATTAGCTGGATTAATTTTGCATTATTTTTACTAAATATTTTAGTGTTGGCAACTGGGCACACATAAAATACCGCTCAAATTTAATAAATAGGCTACAGTAACAATTTCCATGCATTTTATTTGGGCAAATTTTATTGAATACCATTAAGAAATAAGCAGTAATTCCTTCACTAAATGTGTTAAATTATTACTAATATATGTAATTATTTGCCTATTTGCCTATGTGGTTTGTATTCAAATTTTAAAAAGAAATGTAAAAGATTAATTGGTAGGTGAGTAAGACATCAAATCTTACTAAAATCATAATACGCTTGATTAATCTAGTGTACAAGGAGGCATGTAAACATTTTCCATCAGCGATCAATGAAGCTTAAGTTAGTAGGAAGTCTGACTTTAACACTGCTGCTAAACTCATTAGGGTCTAAAACGTTACAGAAATGCAATAGATTTTTTAAAACTATGTTCTACAACGGTGGCCCCTTAACTATTTTTTTTGACAAGTTTAAACATATAAAGCATAGCATTGGCACTGTCTCTAAAATAGAGTCATGACTTTTAAATCTTTTCTAACACAATGGTATTAAAACCTCCTTAACATCCACAGCTAAGATTTGCATTCATTAGCGGCCTCAGGGCTGAGAAGCCCAGCTTGCTAGCTAGCTTGACTTTAGCACTAGCATTGCTGCTAATGTAGGGAAACGTAAATGCTTAGGCTAACAGAGAAACATTCTCAGTCATATTGAAAGTATTAAACTTTCACAAAGTTGGTGTTCATTCATAACACGACCTAAATATCTTCATTACAGAACCGATTATTAAAGGTCAGGTTTGTTCCAAAAATAAAAGCTAAAGTTGCTACAATGTAACAGGCTTAAAAAGTATGATTGATTTTAATGTATTTAGTGGGCAATGCTTAATATACTTTTTAAATGTATTTTTTTTAATGTATTTACAACATATACTACACCCTAGAATATTTGTTTCTGCCGATCCAATATAATCTGTATTGTGAAGCTAAGGTAATGCAAGCAATCAGATTTTTTTTTTTGTTCACATTTTTCTCTCCTAGTATTCTCAGTCTCCTGGTTTCACACAATCCAAACACATCATGTCATTCAAGTAAAGACAGTATCTGCCTGTGAGTAGCCTCATGTGCTGCACAACGGACATGAGAGTCTGATTCATGGTGGACTTCTCTTCTCTTCATCACAGTAATAAATGGCCCGGGGCACCGGAAGGAGTATTTTGTGCCTGTTATAGAGCCACAGATCTAAATGGAGACATTTTTATTTATTTATTTATTTATTTTTTAATCCTTGGTCTCGGCTTCGCCTGCTTCTTTTTGTTTCTTCTACCCCGACCCTGTTTCTCCTTTGCTGTCCTTTCTCGGTCCCGCTGGATTGTCTGCCTTAAAAAGGATAGATTCTCTCCGTCCTTTAAAGGATAGCTACATCAGAAGGGCCAGCTGGCCTCACTCCTTCATCAGCGGCACTGACCTTCTGCTTGTCACCGCTTAAGCGGCCGTCACATCCACTCCGCAGTCTCATCGGCCACTGCCACAGGGGAGAAAAAAAAAGCTAAAGAGCCACCTTAATCTAATACAGCGTCTGAGAGTCGTGTAAACAGCCAGTGTTTTATGTACTGGGGAGGATGCCATCTGTGTGCACTCCTGTGTGCAACTGTATGATGCCGTTGTAAAAAAGGACAGTGATGATTGTCTGGCTGTCAACTATCCCTCTGGAGTAATGTTAAAGATGCAATCCAGTAGTATTTATTTTGTCAATAACAAATGTGCACAGACAGCAAGAGTGTGAAGTCTGGATTAGAAAATTATTTTACTTAGTGGCACAGAAACAAATATGCTAATTCTAATTTGAGTTTGAGTTTCTGACATCATCAAAGGCACAATAATCAAGTTGTACAGGTGATGTTAGTAGATTTTAGGATTGGATGAGAGAGTTTTCAAAGATTTTAATATAGATTCTTAAATATTTGTTGTATTTAAGTGCCAATGGGCCGTCAAATTCAAACCACAACTGTTTTCAGAACTTAACTGGCACAAATCTGACAACTTTGCTGGTAAGCAAAAAAAATAAACAAACAAACAAACAAAAAAAACTTATGCATGTATCTTAATGCAATTTAGCCGCATTTTCAAGAAATACATGCAGCGTTTTCAGAGACTGCTTAGATGATAGTTTCACAGAAGAAAAATGGACACCTTCCGATTGAGGGAATTGATAAAAATCACGGATGAACAGAAAAAAGAACAGAAATATACACAAAGAAACTGAGTAATTACTTTTTGTGCTGTCACTGGTGGTGTGTGTGCATGTGAAAGCCTGTTTTTTGTGGGAGGGAACATTTTATCTTCATTATCTGATGATTTACAGCAAAATTAAAAACAGATCATAGAAACATATCATAACATGTTCAATAGATAATTATATCTAATGTGAGCTGAACTGATTTTACAAACAACACATTGAATATATAACTTTCCCCTTTAATGATTCGAATTTTTTGGATCGTGAAAGTTATTTAAGAAATTTTTTTCCAACAATTACAACTTTTATATTTTCATTAAACTTTGAGTTTCTAAACTAACTAAATCCCTGTGCAGGGCTACAGGACTTTAATGCGATTTCATCCAGTTTCAATGAAACATAAAAAATGTTACTGGCTCTTTAACAGTTCCTTCACTTACAGTGTAGGGTCGACCCCAGCTCCCGAACACTTACTGACCTAAAGATGCAGTGACACAAAAAGCTCAAAGATAATTAAATATTGATTTTTGTTTTCTAATCCTATATAAAAATTGTCCTGAGACTCCCAGCGGTAGTTTTCACCCTCAGTAAAAGACGGGGAAAAATTCTAGATTGGCGGTTAACCTCTATTTCATGTATTGGGATGGAGAGGGGGGTTTCAGCGAGGAGGTGATGGGATGGGTGGGAGGGTGTGGTGGGCCGCTGTGATGCCGATACGTTCTTGGCTCCAGCCTTGAACCTGGCCCGCACCATTACTCTCCTGCTGCTGATGACACTGATCCCCTCTCTAATCTTTCTCCTGAAGCGAACTGTGGCAGGCTGCCTCTCGCTGCATGCCCGATTGATATTCTCCTCATCCAGCCCCTCCTCTTGTTGAGTTTATGCCCCCCATCCCTCCGATTCTTTCACCAATCCTCTCCCTTTTCTATCTTTTTTTTCCTACCCAACCCTGATATCTCGCTCCATCTATTCCCACACGAAGACAAGGCAGAGCGGCGAGGTGACAAGGATCTCTCCCTTTTAAATGGACTCTGTTTTTCTTTTGCACTAACTCAGCACAAATGTACTTAACAAAACCCATTTAGAAATGCATCCCTTTGACCCTGCCAGAGAACTGAAGAATTAAAAAGTTAACCACGGGTGATCAATAATGCAAACAAAGCTGCTCTTGAATTCATCACGGTATGGGCTTGAGGAATGAAACTGGTTTCCTTCCCTGTGGCAATCCTCGATGAAGGACATAATTCAGGAAAGGGCAACAAGATGCGGGTCTTAAAGTGGGCTTAATTCTTGTAACAAACATGTAGAACTCAATCAGTATGAAAATATCCACAGAATATGTTGAAACATTTGTCTTCTAAGAGACACACAAACATGCAAACTCACACACGCACACATGTGGTTGGCATGCCCTGCAGGGGGCAGCAGTGACCAGCCCACTCCTACTCCTCAGTGCCTGTGCATTAACTTTCTATCCCCTCCATCATGCATGCAGACAAACAAACACTCCTCTGGGGTTGTGGGCCCATAAAAAGGGATCTTATTAGCCGTCCTTCCCACCCCTGAGCTCACTGCACCATCATCCTGCTCCCTCACCCTGTGCCAGCGTGGACTGTGCACAGAACACAACCTGCTGTCATCTCTGCCACCAACATCCACCCACCTGCAAACACACACACACACACGCACACGCACACACGCACACACGCACACACGCACACAATCCTGACTCGTGTAACAGCACCCTGTGTGTTCAGCGTTGTGCATCCTGGTCCTCTACCTCATTAAATAACACTCCAACATTGCCGACATGGCCTTCCGTTGCTAAATGCTCCCCCATCGCTCCTCTTAACCCTGCTCTCTTGTGTATAACTGAATGGATAACCAAGTGATAAAAAAAAGAGGAACGGATAGGGGCAGATTCAATCCTAAGATGGAAGTTGCCACTTTATGCTAGTTGGTCCCAGGCGGACCCGTCAGGGAGACCTACAAGGAAACAAGCGGGCCTTTACCGAGCGACGCCGATAGTTGTGCGCTCAGTTCGGGCTGTTCTAGAAACACAGTTTGTGGAGATGTCAAGTGTTTTATTGAGAGGTGTTCTTTAGACTCAAGGGATTGCTTATTTATTCAAGGCAGTTTCCAAAAGTACCCTTGTGCTTTATGTAAAACTCTGCTGAATCTTCTGCTCACTCATTTGAAATAGCATCTGGACCAGAGTTGTGGAGATTCTAAGCGTCCACAGCAATGCAGAACCAAATTATTAGATTGTACAGTAAACGTATAAAAATATCTACATAATAATAATAAATGTTTAAAGACAGTTCAGTTGAAGATGTAGTACACAAAATAGGTAAAATTAGTAAGTTCCTGTTGGTTTGTTGAACCCTTGTAATCCAGGGCAATGGTTGAAAAGTGAGCTTTTCAAAAAGCAACTAAAAATATAAAACAGGTCATTTTATATTTGTTTTTGATTCATGCTTTGAATGTACTGTTGTTTAATGTTTTAGTTTCTTTTGTGCTGCATTTTGTGAAATATTCCGTTAAATAAATACACTTTTTCTTATGTAAAAATAAAGATAACATCTCTATTGGTACTTCACAACAAAATAAAGAGGAATGTTTGATAAAAGCCACATCAATGCATTTTGTCAGCACAAAAAGTCTGAAGATTTTAGATGAGTTTTTTCTTTCACTGTCCATATTTACCAATTAATCTTTTTTTTCAAAATCTAATTTTCGTTCACTTTCAATTTTATTGTTTTTTACAGAATTTATTTCAGAACCAATGTTAATATTTTCAGGAAATCATATCTTTAATTGATTCAAGGGAAATTCTGCATTTCTCAACTTTTCAGAGTTTTTCCAGACACGAGGAGCATAGAAACTAAATGGTGAATTTTATTAATTATTTTAAAACTTTTTTATTTTTGAATTTAGAAGTTTCCATATGCTAAGATTAATATCCTTTTCAGCAAGTTGGGAAAGTCAAGATGTCGATGTGATGGCCTCTGATGTCCTCAGTGCAGGACTGATTTACTAAACATGTAAAACAAAAAGCAGGCTGCTGAAAGTGTCTTAAAGATAAAGGAGGTTGCAATACATTTCCATAGTTACACAGTAGCAAAATATAAGATAACTAATGATTCTATCTGCTAGCTATTTTTGGAATAATAATTCAATTGTTCTTTCCTCTTTCATTGAAAGCTATGTTGTACAAGAATGTGACAATATGATAAACATTTTTCTGGCTTGCAAGTCTGAGAACGCCAACCAACAGGGAAGTAGAGGAGTGGCTGAATCATGCTTTGTGATTATTTTGCTGCAGGAGAGTTTGGTTTATTTCACAAAACAGAAAAGAACGAGAGAAGACCATAATGAGCCTCTGGATATTGTCCAAACAAAGGGAGTGAACAAGAAAATATACTGCTAAGAAAACATGTAGTCTAAGTCTTAGTTCCTGGTTAGTGTGAGTAAACTTCAACACTAAATTAAAAGTAACAAATAAAGCAATCTCGATTTCTGTGTTAAGCCCTTGTCCTTTGGTGGTTAGTAATATTTCTCTTTTTGTCGTAGTTTGAAACCTAAAAATTGCTCCAAACCATAATTATTCTAATTGGGACAAATGGAAACTTTAAGATGAGAAAATAAAGACACAGAAGTACAAACAATCCAAATTGAAAAATAATCTCTGAACACATTCTAACAAAATCTGAGCAAGCAAAAATATGAAGGATTTGTTTAATGAGTTGGTTTATTTTTATGGTGTAAATAAATCCTCTAGATGACGCCAAGAGGGAGCTCAACGTGCTGAGAAACTGTGAACCGTTTTGTCAAATCTGAAGTCCAAGTACTTTCAGTGCTGTGATGTGCTGCATTGACTGTCATTCGATTTTAGTGAAGCCATTTTAAACTGTTCTTTGCTGTTTCTTATTTGTGCTTATAAATTACTTAAGAAAACACTTACACCTTCAGTAAGGCACTGTGCAGAAAAAATCAGTGAACATCAAGTGATTGTATGGATTCAGATCTAAAATTTGGCTTTGCTCTGACCAGCTTCCCTATTGGGAGAAAAAAAATACCCACAGCATGATGCTGTCACCACCATGTTTCCCTTTTAGGCCATTCACATACATTTCCATTCACACTTATCCTCAACTTTAAATTGATCCAAGTAGGGTTGTGGTTAGACGCGGACAAATTGTAGGAGACATTTCGCAAGGCATCGATTTATTACACTGAATTCTTATTCGGTCATTCAATGTCCAAAAGAAGAAGAAGAAAGAAAACAAATTTAAAAAAGATAAACAGAGAATAAAAGCTTGGGATTACATGTAATTAGACAAGTGTTTCCTGTTTGACCTCATTTCATGACGCTAAAACTGTGAATTAGCAGCAAGAAGTTTATGTTGCCCCACTCGCAGAATAAAACAATGATGATGAAGTGCGTGTCAGGTTCACTGCTGAGCTGCACTTCCTTTGATATTGTTGAACTGTTTTGTAGGGTTTTTATGACAGACTCTGAAAATGAAGACGTGCCTGGAGGAACAGATAATAAGTGATAAATCAGATCATATAGGAGCGGAGACGCGAGAGGCTGACAACACCGACTCTGAGAACATAAGCCTAGAAGCAAAACAGTAGGCTGCAGCACATATGTGCATGGGTGTAAAAAGAGCCATTCATTTCAGAGCTAAAATTGTTGTTTTGTTTTTTTCTTCTACCTGACAATAAACTTCCTAAACTGAGCCTTACAGGTTGGAAAGGCTGCAAGCATTTCTCATGTGTGGGAGATCTTTAGAAAAACGGCATCAAAACTGCTCCTGTGCTTCTTCATGACCGCAAGGACCTTGAGTGCGCGTGCCTATTAGAGCAAAAGTCTGATGGGATCCAAAATGAATTTGTACATGACGACTTTGTCAAAAAGCCACATGCCTCCTACTATCCTCCCACCTAAACCTTCCCAGACGGGCAGACAGGTGGACGGCACGTGCAGGGTCTCGTATGGCTCTGGAGGGTGGGGGGCGGGTGGGCAATATCGATTCTAACGTCTACTGTACTTGGATAGAAGGGAGCGAAGGAGGCCAGCGGCGCTTTCCTTACAAGGCTAACTCCAGACCAATCTCATCGCACGTTCTCTCAGGGGATGTAGGCGTTTTCTTTCCCCCTTTTTTTTATATTCTTCTTCTTTTCTTCTCCTCCCGCTCCCACTCCCATTCTCTCTTTCATTTTTATTCTGTTAAGAGGGGGGAGAAAAAAAAAAAACAAGGTCGAAAAAGGTTGTCCTCCCAGCAGTCAACAGAGAGAGGAGGGGGTACAGATAGCTCTCCAGAAGACAGGCCTGAGAGCAGAGATATCCCACAATGCAGCTGATAAGAAAGTGGGCCATATAACCTTTGGTTGGCACGTGACGGGAATGCAGACTGTGGACGGCATTGTGAAAAGAATAGAAAATGGGGAGGGAAGATGATGCTGTTGCTGCTGCTGTTGCTGCTGTTGCTGCTGTTGCTGCTGATGCTGCGGCTGCCGCTCTTGAAAGCTGAAGTCAAAACCAGGGAAAGAGGAAGGATGAGGTGGGAAAGCTGTGATAAGCAGAAGAAGATGTTAGCTGCCAGAGAGAGAAGCAGGAAGTGAAGGAGGGAAAATGGTTAAAGATTTAAATGTGGGAATAAACAAGGAAAATGTCTCAATATGCACTCCACACTTTTCAGAGTTCTACATTTTAAATATTTTGAAAATCGTGTACTTGTATGTTACTTTATGTTGGTGTATCAAATATAGTGTTAATAAAACACCTTTTGAATCTGAGCAGCTTGTAAATAAATGCAGCGGGTCTCAAATGTGCACAGGAATCTGTTAAAATGTCAAATGTTTTTAACGTAATAAAATGAGATTATCATGAACCAGTTGAAGAGATTTTGCAGATGGAATGTTGCATGTATGCTGCACAACCGAATAGCAAAACAACAGGCTGTTCTTTGAAAACATCTAAAAATAAAGAAAACATTTGCAATAGCTTGCTAAGACTGTTGCAGTTTCCTTAAACACATTTTGCTGCAATTTCACCTTTTAGTCATTTTGGACAGGAGTTTACCAGCATCTAGCAACTTGATTTATCAAGTCAAGATAAAGAATAATTCACAACCTTCTTCAGATGGCTTCAGTCAGATTTAGTACTGGGCTCTGGACAAGTAATTGCAAAACTTTCTTCTCACAAAATCTTTCTCATCTGAATTGGATCCATTGCGATGCTTAAAAATATACATTTTTAATTTATCTGGAAGATTTGGAGTCAAAGCTGGCAGATATTTAGAGTACCTTATATGTTTTCACCCACAGCCATTAAAACATACTTCCATGTGAAGAAAATATAACACTGAGCATGATGCTACCACCACCATGTAGCATGGTAGCAATCCAAGGAAGGAATTTTTTTAGTTTGGAAATACTTCCCAGCGTCCCTTCTTTTTGGCCCAGATATATACAAAATCTTGTAAATTGTTGTCAGATGTACCAAATGTTTGGACACAAGTGTGTGTCCAAACCTTTGGTCTGTACTGTAGCTTCCCTGATTCATTTCAAAATTTGTAAGGTGACCTGTGGATCTTTTCCCTACTCTTCTCCTGACTCATTCATTTATAAGGAGACTTTTTTTTGTCATTCTTATAATCTCTGTATGCTATGGTTTCAACTGAAGGATGCGATGTTGGAAAAGTCAAATCTGGTCTGATAGAATGTATTCGATGGTAGATATTAACACTGAATGCTTCAGCTGAATCACAAGTTATTTCAGCAAAGGTTTAGATTCAGCCTGGGTTTTATATATACAACCAGGTTCTAACATATTTTTACATTTTTATCCCCTGCTGATTTGAATTGTGTCGTATGGATATATCTATTTTTTTCCCGTAAGGACTTCCGTTTTAACAGTGTTGTGTGATACTTAGGAAATCAAGCGCTGTCCTAAAGATGGAGATAAATCCATACAGTTTTCCTGTGCAGGCACATCACAGTGGATCATCTCCTCACAGCAGTGCTGCTGCAGCAGCTCTCTTCCTGTCCATGTGCTAACACATATCAGCCTGATTTGCTCCGCTGTGGGAATAATTGACCCTGAACAATTATTACACTGAGTGGTCTCATTTTTCTTCGACTCACCATTCCGTGGCCATGCGTGCCAGAGATCCTCCCCCCCCCCCGCCCCATCCACCCACCCCGCCTCCTCTGTCTTTCAAACCGAGGACTTGGTTGCAGTGGCACAACAGATCCCCTTCGAAGACGCTCCACAAATGAAGTTCTCCTCTCCATCTCAGGAGACTCCATTGCCATTTGTTTTCATTATTTTGACAACCCATTTTAAGGAGCTCTCCTCTACAGCCTCCATTCGCCTCTCTCTTTCCAGTTCTTCCCCCACATGCCCCCCTCATCCCCCCACCCATTTATTTGGAGCTCATCCTGAGCGAGGTGCAACGATGTGTTTCAGTCACAGCTCTCTGCCTCAGAAGACATAGGAAGGCGTGGGAGTGGGGGTTTGGGGGAGAGGGAGGGAGGAGGGGGATTGTGGTGCAGCACAGAGCCACTTCCTCACCTAGATAAATAGACACCTCCTATCTCTCCTTCCTTAGTCACTTCATCTCTTTGCTGTGAGTCCTGAGAGGTTTAGATTTGGTCAAAGTCACCAGGTCTATTCCTGGGATTTATGCATTTTTTTCGGTGCCAGTACAAAATAAAGAGAGCTGAAGGAGTGAGGAATAAACGCATTTCCTCAAATGCTGTCCATTTCTTGCTCGCCTTCCAGGAAATCTCTGCACATTCGTCTGTGGTCAAACCATTAACAAGCTGGAAATGACGTGAATTTATGACGCATTATAAGTTCAGGTAAATTTATTCTAAATGGTAACTGAACCTTGTTAAGCTAATTTCTCACTGTGAACGTCCACCCTGTAGGAAATTAGACAAAAATAGACAATACACATTGCCTAACAAAGGCACTCATAGTGTTGGAAATTTTCCATAATTTTTCACATTACAGCCACAAACCTCAGTGTACTGTATTCGAATTATATCAGACAGACCGGCACAAAATAGTGCATAATTATGAAGCAGTATGTAAAAGATACGTGATTTTCAAATTTTTTATTTTAATATTTTTTTAAAGTGCAGAATGTATTTAAATTCAGCTCTCCAGAGATAAAACTTTCTTTCTTTGCTATTATAACTGTAAATCTTTTTGGGTGATATATGTTGCATTTTCTTCTTTTCAAACAAATAAACAGAAAAGCTACAGGGTCAGACTGAGTGGAGAGCGTCTCTGAATACAGTTTTTTTTCTTTTTCATATTACCCCAGATTCTTAGTTGGATTTAGGTTTTGACTTTAGTTGGTCCACAGCCATGTTGTGTTCTGGATGAAGTTTGTTTTCCACCACCTCCAAGGCTTTGCATGTGGGCCAGTAACCGCAGTTCTGACCTTTGTTGTCCAAAACAGCAGAAAAGTGGCGGTGTACGCCCCAGTGCTGTACACCGCCACTTTTCCATACGAAATTTAGTTAAGTAGTTTGGAAAAAGTAATTATCCTGTCAACAGATTATCCCGCCCTAGCAGTGGATCATGGCGGCTCCACCAAAGTTGCTATGGCCAATCGACTGTTTCTCCGATTAATGCTCACATTGTCTGTCAGTTCAACTGGATGGCCGTGGTTTTCAGTTGTGCCATGCTCTTTCCATTTGGAGATGATGAGTAAAGAGCGCTCTGAGAGATGTTCAAAGCTTGGGAAATTATTTTATAACCTAGCCATGCTTTAATTTTTTCCACAACTTTATCCCCTGAATGTCTTCTGTTAGTCTTCGTGATTCTGTTTGTCAGCAGTGTGCTCTAGTAAACCTCCGAGGCCGAGACAAAACAGTTGGATTTATGCTAAGATTAAGTTACACATGAGTGGGCTTTATTTATTCATTAAGTGACTTTTAGAGTCATTGGCTGCACTGGATTGAGACGTATAAAAGCAATGCAGGCTAAATACTGATGCATTTCAGCTTGGAAAAGCACACATCCTTTTCTGGACAATTATGCATTACTTTCAGTTGTTCTATCACATAAAATCTGATAAATTATATTAGCATTTGTTCTTGTAATGTGACAAAATGAGGGAAAATACAGGGGCCAAATCATAGACTCAAATGAAACAATCTCTCGCTGCACATTTGTTTCCCACCGTGTTCATGTTCGGGCTAATGCTTTCTTGTCAGTCCCTAAAATGACGTACCAGAATATCTTAAACAGACTGATTTGTATATTCCTGAGTCAAAGACCTCCAACATCAACACTTCATCAAGGATAAACAAATCGACCTCTCTCCCTCTCATCTGATTTCACCTCCGCCGCATTTTGCATCCTGTTTCAAAGCTGGTCCTGATTTGCCTTCGGTTCCACTTCTGCTTTTCGAGCACACTAACGGAGCGATGCACGAACTGGAAAGGAAAAGTTGAAGTCTTGTGGGGGAACAGGCTGTTCACACATCTGGCAGACGCTGCTATACAATCCAGCAAATCCTTTTTCCAGTATGCATACGAGTGGCGGTTCTCACACAGGAGACCATAGTGGAGGCGCAGGAGAAGAGAGCAATTGGGTGTTAAATTTATATTACTTCTCCTGACCTGTGTTTAATGAATCACCATGATGACAACTCTCTGTGTCATTAAACTGTACTGTTGTTCATTTTGCCAGAAGATTTAGTGTTAATAAAATATTGGTTTAATCTGCAGAGCAGAGCGTTGGCCTTTAAGGAACTGTTATGATGACGATATTATGTTATGGATTTGGGTGCAATTAGCGCACGCCGCAGTACCAGGGGATGCAGAAACAGCAGAAATGGCCTTCTATCCAGAGTGAAAACACAGGTAAACTCTTCATTTATCTCTGGCTTCATCTCTTTGTGCTTTTAGCAGCAAGCAGTGGGGGTTTGCTCGCTGAGTCAGCAAGCAGAAGCTCAGTCTATAATGTTCATGCAATTATTTTTGACTTAGATTCCTTTGACCTCCTGTTCTTCCTTGGCACCACTTTTGGCTCTCTTCATTACACATTTAGCTCGTCAGAAATTGTGCTTTTGGACAGTGTTGACAAAATGCTGTCTAAGCAGTTGCACATGCGTTTTCTTATCGAATCCAAACAATGCTTGTTAATGAGCATGTGACTTCTTTCTTTTTTTCTTTCTTTATTTATTTTTCAGTGCACTGAAAGACCAAACACGGATTGTGAATGCAGCAACCAATCCTTTCCAATGCTATTTTGTTTATTAATTCCAGCTATCATTACTTATAATTACCCGACTACCTAAAATAAGCAGTGGTCTCTGGTGCATGTATGGTGTTTTTATTTCTTCTCTTCTCTTTTCTTTTTGTTTCGTTTTTATTTTTTTTTTTTTACATTTTCTCTGCAAACCAAGTTGGTCTGGAGCACAATGCTGATACACAAATATAATATTATTTTTTTAAGGGAAAAAATTTTGCAATAATGTAAAGATAATTTCCAATCAAGACGTAGAAAGAATGGTTGGCTTCGCAAAGCGGAAAGTCCTGATTTGGGATCAATTCCATTGATTTCAAAATGATTTGAAAGAAATAAATAGAGATCAATTACTACGTTGTCGGTAGTGGAGATGTGAGGAAATGCTGCTCCAGCTACACAGCTCCAGTTTATTCTCAGGCTGCAGATGCAAAGAGGAAAAAGAATACAGATTACTGACTGACAGCATCATAAATGAGGATTGTAACTAATAAAAGTCTGTTGTAAATTCACATTAAAATGCATTCAATACCCCTTTACTTTGTAAAATAAACACTACGCCCCTCATTTACTTTAGCAGACGGAGTTTGCTCACTAACGTGACATAAGAGAAGTAACCCAAAAGAAACGAAGCACCATGGGAGCAGGATGGTTCTCATTGAATGGAAGAATGTTCTAGCTCAAACTTTGGAACGAAAATATTAATGATGATTCTGTCTGGCAAGATGGGGATTTTCTGAAGCTAAAAGTCGCTCAAGCCTTTCATTCTGCATGCGGTGTGGCTCGGGTGAGTGTGATGTATATATATTTCAATATGTTCACTCCATTTCATGATCCATTCCTGTAGCTGGTGAGAAGTGTGTGAACCTTCCAGCTGTGCTTGTGAGAGTTGTAGTGAGTTTTTCAGACTGCAGGTAAGAGGCAGCATTTATCACTCAGGCTGTCAAACAGCAATGTTGGTGCAACATTCACTGCCACCAGAGTTTGGAAAGCTTCGGCTCATTTAGCCGTCGTGCCTAAACAGTGACCACTTTTATGTTTTATATTTTTCACATAAGGGCTTATGTGACCGTAGACCCACATCTGTTGCTTGAAGGTTTAACATTAAGGATCCTGGGAAAGTCTGTTCTCCGGGTTTGTAGATGTGAATATGTTTCCAAGCATTAATTGTTAAAATAAAAATAAACAACAACTAGAATATAAACAATATGTAACAGAGAAGTACAGGGAATGCATTTAAAAACCACCAAGACTGTACATTTACTTAGACTTTACTTAAACCAATTTTTTTTTACTTTAACAAAATATGTAAATATATATATATAGGTTATTGGGCTACAAACTTATGACATTATTTATAACCTAAACCTCCTTTAAACTTTATCCTAAACCTATCTCATGTATTTGTTCACTAAAGTTCTCCAACAAACCACGGAGACCTTTTGCTCAACGGCTGAATTTAATATTAAGTTTCAATTTTAAAACAAGTTCCTCTACTTACCTTCTAGGTTAAGTTTGCACCTGGCTGCTGGTTATGTGATTCAGAGGAATCAGGGTAATTATGCAGGCCACTCTTTGAAAATTGTATTTGTATAAATGTTGAAAACCATATGTGTCTTGAATTTCCCTCCAGGATGTGGCTGTAATGTAGTCTGAATACTTTTGCAAAGCACAGTAGGAAATGTATCAGAAAATCTCAAGGAACCATTTTGGTAATATAAAACAAAGTAATGCTCTACGAACATATACAGTTTATCACACTGTTAGAGTGAAGAGAATATTAAACCCAAGTAGGGAAAAGATAATCTGTCTGACAGTGAGGAACATGCAACTTTTGGTTCTGAAGAGACGGAAAGGGAGGAAAAAGGAGTCGGAGGGGAGGGTGGGAGAGGCCGATGGCGACAACAGGAATAGTTTACCACCAGCGTTCCTAAGCTCGGCAATGATCGCCAGTGAAGCAGAAAAGTGAATTACCCTTCTACTCCAGCACTTCTTAATCTAATATCTCCGATGAGTGGCTTTAGCTGGGGATTGGACCGGGGGAGATCACATTCGTGCTGTGTCACAAAACATTAGACACTGTCGCTGCTATTCATTTCTTTATGGTAATGCCGAGGTGCACCTCTTACTCTGTTCGCCGAAGGGACGTCTCACTACAGTTTTTCTATTTTCAAGATTATATTGGGAGAATTATCATCCACTGATGTATATTTAGCTTCCTTTCTGCCTTACCTGGGAGGAATATGTAGTGGCTGATTGAATAAAAAGAGATGGCTTTCAATTTCTCATCTATTTGCCCTATCTTTTCTTAGGTATCCCCTTGAAAGAACCAGTGCTCTGGGGTAATAGAAGAACATAAGGGGAAATGAAATAAAATGGATTTCATTGTTAGTTACCATGCTTCTCTTTTTTTGTTGTTGTTGTTTTTTTGACTGATAAAGTCAAAACACTGGCAAGATGCCAAATATTTAAATGATGATGATTGCACGAAAGAGAAATGGTTAATTGGTCTTTGCCCTCTGGAGTTCAGAAACACAAAGCTTTGTGAGTTTTAATTAACAGGAGCCGATGTCACCAAGAGACGCTCTAGGATCCGACAGAGCCTGGAGAAGTTTGGGATTGGATTTAGGTAGTTCTAAACCGAATCAGGATAAAAAGAGGAGAAAAAAAGAGGCCCACGCAGCTGTGTCAATCAATCAATCAATCAATCAATCAATCAATCAATCAATCAATCAATCAATCAATCAATCAATCAATCAATCAATCAATCAATCAATCAATCAATCAATCAATCAATCAATCCATAAAGTATCACTGATGAAGAACTTGTTGGTAAATTCATAGCAAACTTCTACATCAGCGCTTTACAAACTGGCCCAGAAAGGACAGAGAACTTTAATTGAACAAAGTTTAATTTAGAAATGAAACATTTCTAGGAACCTTTGGATGCTTCTCCATGGCTTGTAGGACACCAGCATGTCCTGGTGGGTCTGTGACGAGTTGTGACCTTTCTCGATGCAGACTGGCAAGTTGTGCTGTAGATGCACTTGATAGTGCTTCATAATCTGACCCCTCGCCTCCTCCTCTCCCACGCCCCGCACTCTTTCCCTCATAGCGAGGAAATTAGCAGGCAAACAGCTGCTTGGTCTAAGCGGGCCGCATATCAATGGCTCTAATTAATTGGATTAATGGAGAGGGTTCTGGGATTTGGGGAGAGACTGAAGGAAGCGTTTCAGCGGAAACAGAAT
The DNA here is from genome assembly GCF_019740435.1 of Gambusia affinis. NCBI lineage: Eukaryota > Metazoa > Chordata > Actinopteri > Cyprinodontiformes > Poeciliidae > Gambusia > Gambusia affinis. The sequence goes on from NC_057870.1 coordinate 13,995,110, forward strand.
TGCCATCCCTGAGGGCACAGGAGGGGAGCCGTGGAGGGGGCACATGGCTGAATATGGATGAGGAAAAATTGAGTTAAAACAGAGGAGACTGCGGCATTCATTAGACCGCCCACCCTCTGAAGTAGCTGCTTAATATGCACGCTATTACTATGCAAATCAGCGATAATGAAACGCAGAGGATTTTTTTTAATCAGAGGAAGAACAAGCAGATGTTGGGAGGGCTTAAAAAGAAGTGCCACGAGTGGTTATATATGTGCGTGCGTGAGTGTGTGTGTGTGTGTGTGTGTGAAAGTGTGAGTATGAACATAACCAGACCTGCAAGGTGTTGAGTCTCTCCCCCTGAAAGGAAAGGAAATAATGCATCAGGTCTTTAAAACAGTAACATCTTTTCTGCTCCAACTCGGCAACAACAGAACTATCTGGCAGCCTGACTAAAACTGATTAGTGCTCTCTGCAGGAGTTGCATTAAGAAATCAGAATTAAGAACAGGTTATTTATTGGAGAGATTTGAGTGGGTACCTTGGGGAGAGATAAAGCTTGATGGACTCATACTGAATCAATCTCTGCACTGCCTACAGTGATACGGCAAATCCCTGAAGCAATCCTTCCCAACTGGAGAGTCAACATTGGGATACACCAGCTGTGCTGAATGATCTAGCCCTGTTGGCAACAGAGTGGAGTGGTGTGTGTGTGCGTGGACGCGCAAGTGCATGTGTGTGTTCGTGTGAGCGTGCCAGTGTGCTCGGCGGACTGCACAATGAACTGAAAATGATACGCTGTGTTTGTGGCATCACATATATGTCAGCGAGCGTACATACAGTCGGGTAAAGACTCCTGCGCAGAGAGCTTCTTCCCTGTAAGTGGCTCCCTGTGGCTCGGTGCTCTCACAATTTAATCAAGGCGTTTCTCTGTGGGCCCGTTACATTAAGTGTTCTCTCAGCACAAGTGGAGGAATCAGGCAGACTAGATGAAGCCATCGATCATCGGGCAGCTGCCTTTTTAGCAGCAGCTGCCCTGAAGCGCTGAGCGGGGGCAAGGTGCTGGGCGGGCAGAGACCGCCGTGGACGAGCCTCGGTTGCCATTCAAACGAGCCACTCAAGGGTTTCATTTCCTTCCAGTCGGATAACGCGTCCTTTGATGTTAATTAAGACAAATTAAACATTGCACAAGTTTATTTGATCTCAGTGGGGATTGATTGTCTGAGCTGTGAGGGTTGGTGCAGACTAGAATGCAAACATTTGGCCTCTGTTAAAAATATTACTGCAGGATGCTGGATGTTTATGGAAAGGGATATTATTTTTACCTTTTGCAATGTTCCTAGGAGGCGGAAGAGCCAAATTGAGAGAAACTAGGCAAATTATTGTGTGGGTCTTAATACATTGTTGTCATTTGGTGGAAATGTCAAGTGAGTCCTCCCTTGGATAGAATATTACAGGAGAGAATCTCCATCCACTTTGACTCCCCATGGCACAGTAATAACAACAATCTAATGACGCACAATACATCAGATGCTCTGAAATCCTGCTGTCCCGGAGCCAGGAATGTGATCTTAGGCTTGATAATGAGAATGGTGATGATGATGATGAGATGTCTGAGTGATGATGATGATGATAGTGTTCCTTGTTAGTGTGTCTCACTCCTAATTATGGAAGGTTGTTACAAAGCTGGATTTAAGAGTCTCTGTAGGAAGACCAGGCAGACTTGGACAGGTCTCACTGATTAACAACAGCAGCTAAATAAAATCCATTTCGGGCGAGCAGCCACACTAATATGAAGGGTTATTTTACATCCCTGAAACTTGTTGCTGGAAGAAATTACCTTGGGGCTGTGTATATTTAATTGGTGTAAAGCTGTTCATTATCAATATTGGGCCACTAGCAATGTTTATTAAGATTATCGAATGCCTGTGAAATGTTTATTTGCATGTAGTTTGTGTCTGAAGAGAAGAACATAGCAATAATTGAGGACATCTGCCTGGCCTTGCAAAAGCATTTGTACATTCAAGTGGTAAAATTAGGACCCATTAAATACTGAGTTCTTTCGAAAGAAATATTCTCATAATTTTGTATTTGTTTTACTTTTCAATGAAAGGGATTTTATTCGCAAACACTAAATTTAAACCAAACAATCTTGACTTGAAATATATATAGATTTTCATAGTGAACAGAAAAAGCAGAGGTACATTAGTATTTCTGCAGTTAGATTGGTGAAACACTTCATCACTGATGATTAAAGCTGAATTTTGAAGCTAAGTGCTACAACCCACTCAGCATGGATCCCCTTCAGCAGGCTTCTAATGATGAGTTTAAAACCCACTATCTGTGATTGTAATGTGCAGTTGTAGTGCTCACTTTTATTATTTCCTTTCATGCATCAGTTATCTCAAAAAAGATTAAACTCTTTAGCCCGCTAAACAACAATGTATAAGCATAAAATAACATCCCAAGCTCACCTGATTTCTGCTGCCGAACCCCTGGAGCATTTTGAGAGACAATTTGCAGCACTTTTTTTCTTCTTTTCTTGTGAAAAGTTTGCCAGCCCTATCGTAGTCGTTTGAGACTGAACAAACTTAACACATTTTTTTAAATGTACCATTTAGTAGATTTTTTTTAGTCTAAGGTCTAAAGCACATATGTCAGAGTCAAGGCCCGCGGGCCGGATGTGGCCCGCGAGAAGATTTTCTACGGCCCCTGGGATGATATTAGAACCGGCCCGCGCACCCCCCCCCCCCGTTCGATCCTCACAACGCGCGCACCCCCCCCCCCCCCGTCAGCTGCACTAGACCAAATGCGTCATTTAAAAAAATCTCAATGAACATTCGATCAGTCCGGCCCTCGGCTTGTAGCTAAATTTTTTATTTGGCCCTCCGTCCATTTGACTTTGACACCCCTGGTCTAAAGCCTTTCTTCACCGCTGGCATCCACAGTACTGCGATAGACTGGGATTTTACAGTTTGTAATATATCAGTCTTACGATGTTTTTCCCCTCTCTTGTGGTTATTACAGCATGTTGTCATGCCACTCTTGTGGTTTAAGGGATAGTTAAAGGCTTTTGAAGTGAAGCTCGATTGAAAGGTTAAAAACAGTTAATATTTTCCCTGTCGTAAACCCCCCCCTTGTGGCCTATGTGACACACACTCTACCTCTACCAAATGGGTAGAGTGTTGGTGCTGACCCAAACAGTCAAGGTCAAGGAAGGTAAAGCCTGCCATGCTCTGTGGCTCCACAGGTACACCTTAGTGCATGGGGGTTCTTGTACATGATGTGTGACAGGAAGGTGAGATGGAGAAAGGGGAAGTGGCTCATGAGGTCAGTTTTGTACTTAAATGTAATATTGAGATGCTATCATTCACATTTTCACTGTCGCTGCTTTTCAATCTTACAAACTAGCTGCTGATGAAAAATAATTCTTCATCCCAGAGGTCCTACTTTCCGCCATTAGTGGACCTAAAATCCACATCACTGTCTTTTGCTTTGTCCTCTTCTCTGATCTTGGACTAGCTGAAATGACAGAGAGGACGTGCTAAAAAACAATTTCTGCAAAAATCCATAACAGTATTGTATGATTTATAATAAAATGTGTTCCTACTTTTTTGTCTTAAGTACATTTCTGATTTTGATTAATTTAGGCTTAGACTTATTTTTATTGTCATTGCACAAAAAAACATAAGTAAAATTGGCAATGAAATGTCCTTTCTTGGCCACCAGAGGACACATAAAAACACAAGTGTGCCTATAATTTAATAATATACAAATAATAATGACTATTTTCAAACGGTCTCAGACAGCCTTCATGATGGGATTGTTGAGCAATCTGGTGGCCAGTGGGAGACAACTATTTCTGACTCTGGCTGTACTGCAGCAGACGCTACGGACTGCATAATATGCATGGCGAGAAAGGAAACCCAGTGACAGCAGCTTTAGATTCACATCATCTAAAGTAAAACTCACAGCTGCAGTTATAGTTTTTCAGGGTGTTTTAAACACAGAATCAGATTGGATGTGTGTCTGTGTGTGTTTGGTGTGGATTTATTGTTTTGTTTGCATCTGGCCTTGGCATAAAGCGGCCGGGAGCTCTGGTCAAGTAAGGCGCTGGTTGATGTCAAGTAGCCGGTGGGCACGTGGCTCAGTCGCATCAGATTGCTGTCACGCGTGTCCTTTGGCTCTTCTATCTGACGTACTCAGTCTCTTGCTTCCCAACCCTCCCTCATTTCTTTTATAACACCGGCCTGGTTGTCCACTGCTGCATGCCCAGATGTGGATTTGTGTATTGGTAACACTTTGGAAACCAATTCAACACTCATTTTGAAATTACCCGACCAATTACTGTTGGTGTAATATCCAACTAATTCCACACAGTCACATGGAAAACCTGTCATTGAGAGAATCGTTATGAACGATGTGCAGGTGGCTCACAGTTTTAATTTCACACAAGCCAGAGTCTATTTGCTTCCAGTTGAGAGTTTTTTTTTGTTTTTTTTTTCTGCATGGGAAAAGCATGGGGCTTCTTGATATCTATTCTGCTTCAATTAGCAACAGATGCCTCCTTGCAGTGCGCTAACCCTAATTGTACGTGATGAGCAATGCTAATCGTCCTGGTGCTGCCTGACCTTGCTACAGCTGTGAGAGGGAACTTTTCCCAGATACCAAGCAAAGGCACATGAACATGCACACACACACACACACATTAGGCTTCTCAATATTTAAAATCGAGGGAGGCTGGGGGCACTAGGAATGGGGCAAGTATGGTGACCGCAAATTAGCTGTTGTAATTGCATATCCCTCCCTGCACCCATAATTTTTCAAGCCTGTTTGGTGCAGTGAGGAGAGTTTGTTTGTTTTGGTGTCAGGGCGGTTTAGAATCAAAATGAGGACCTCCGGTGCACATGTGGACCCTTGAGCAAATAGGCAGTGTGGCAGCTTTAAATAGTCCCACACAGTGTGGCTCAGAGGGGAAGACTACAAACAGTGGAAGCACAAACTATATTAAGGAACACAAACAATAAGCATTTTTTCTAGTTTTCATGGATCCTTGGAATGAGTGCAAACATACAAGACAAAAACAAGACAGCTGGAGCCTCTGACAACGTTTCCACCACAGCCATGGCATTACAGATATCTTATAATGCCTTGAATTTTTTTTGTCCAGTTCAGGGTAAGCAAAAAAACAATGTACTAATTGTGTGTGCATATCATGTTGCACAGCATACTATTTATCTTCCTGTGTTGTTGCACCTTTGGTTAAGAATATTGCAACAAACATCAATTTCTTTTATTGGTATTTTCTGTGACAAAATTAGTAAAGTAGAACTGTAAAAAGTAAAAAAAAAAGAACATATTTTTGAATGATCTCTTTTTATTATTATTCTTCTTTATATATATAATCTGAAAAATGTACCATATATTGGTATTTAACCCTATTTACACTGATGCCCCAAAACAAGCGTACAAAAATATTCACACAATTCAGTGGGCTTCATAAGTCACCTTTATTACAAAGTCCACATGTGTGTAGTCTGATATCAGTATCAAGTCAACAATTGTGTGAAGGTTAAACAGCAAACACCATCAGGAAAACTAAGGACCACAGCAGACAGGTCAGGATTGTTTAGAGTTGTATTTGAATCATAATCAATTACAAAATTTTTGACGGAACCTGACTTAATGTTGTGTTTTGATTGTTGAGTTAATTGGTCTCTCTAAATTCTCCCTAGGTGTGAGTGTGTGTGTGAATGGTTGTGTGTCTTGTATGTCTCTGTGTTGCCCTACGACAGACTGGCGACCTGTCCAGGGTGATCCTGCCTCTCGCCCGGAACGCAGCTGGAGATCGGCAGCAGCAACCCTCCTGACCCCATTAGGGATAAGGGTGAACAGAAAATGGATGGATGGATGGATGCTTGATTGATTGAAGGCCAAATGGGCAAAAATTTAAGTGTTTACATGTGGAAAGCAGGCAGTATCATATCTCAAAAGAATCAATGTGTAGTTGTTTTGTTTCACAAAGTAAAACAAATTTGGAAAACATGTGGTTTTCTTTCTACTTCGCAATCAAACACTACTTTGTGTTAGTCTATCACATAAAATTCCAAAGGTATACAGTAAAGATTGTATTTGTAACATGTCAAAGGGTTTAAGGGGCATGAATACATTTGCAAAGCGCTGTATGATAATTTAACATTGTGTTCTTGAGGGTTTTACTCTAAATGTAGAGTTAGTGCTCAGTCTTAAAAGCATAAAAGCGTACAAGTGCATAAAGACCCCGAAGCAAAGTTCGCATGTTTATCTGGCACAATCGGATGTTTGTGGACCACCAGGCAAAGGAGCGTAGCAGAGCTAGACTTACTGAAAAGTCATTTTTTCTTATTTACCAAAGACAATGACTTACAGATGATGTTGCTCTCCTCAAAAATGTGCAAGCTAGCAAGCAACCAAACCAGCATAAATCACATTAATTAGCTGTGCAGCTGTAGCGTGGTCCTGTTGATGCCTCAGTGGCTTCAGCAAGATAAGAAATCCTTTTGCCGTAGTGTAAACACAAACAGCAGATCAAGATTGAACAACAAAGACCAATTAGAGCTTTAGGGTAATAATTTAGATTAATTATACTCGTGATTATCTGAAAGTAAACATTTGATTCCTATCTTTGTCAGAGATGCTAAATTAATAAGTAAATCCTATTTATTCAGGGTTTTAACTGTGATTAAATCTTTCTTTTCTCTAAACTGTGAACCAAGACTCCACAAACAGTGAGAAGTAAGTAGCACTGTTGAGCATATTTGATTGGTTTGTTTGCAGACAAATTGATATTTACAAACACCTAAATTGCAGCAAATGAGAAGTCTGACCTCAAGAGGTCTCTTTGCTGCAACTAAACAACTTCATTCTGTATAATCGGACACAACAACCAAACTAAGACAGCTCAGCTGTATATGGCATCACACAAAGCTTAGTAAGTCCTTTTGTGTGAATCATGTCAATAATTTCCCTCCACAGATTGCATGTTCTGCAAGAAAATCCCAATTTTGCAACAATATCAGAGTATATCTATGTCACCGAACCTTATAATTACATTTTGACTAGAAGATTTTTTTCATGAAAGTTTGTGCCAACTATAGAGGGATCATAATTCTGTGTACTGCAAGTTAATTTGCAATTATGCCTACTTCAGATTTAGAATAAGAAATCTATTTTATTTACTGTCGGAAAATTTCATTATCTTCAATGACTCAAGATTTAGTAAAAACTCACTTTTTTTAAAAAATTATTTTTGGGCCGGGGAGGAGTAAGAAAGAGTGTTGCTGCTTTCCACAAAGCAGATCAGGAATAAAGTCAGACTAACTTAAATATTATGAAACTGTGAATGTTGAACTGTGCACTGTACATTCCTGTATTTTCATAAATACAGTATCGTCCAAAGAGTTGTGACTATCACAATTTGTCACATTTTAACCACAGGTTCAGCATCTTCTTTGGAATTTTATGTAATAGATCAATAAAGTAGCAATGAATTGTGAAGGATGGTAAAATGAGAACTGGATTTTTCAAATAATAAACTGAATTTATTTGTCTTCAGTGCCTTTGATACTACCTGGAACCACCTTTCTCTAGTGTTACAGTTCCAAGAAGTGACTATTACCCAACCTGAGGTATGGGTCTCTCTGCATCTCCGCCCAGCGTAACCATAGGCCTCTTGGCTGCTCTTCTGATTAATGCTCTCATCGTTTGTCCTGTCAGTTTAGGTGCAATGAAATCCAAAATGTTTCTGGCACAACTTCACTCGCTCCCAACGTGCCTGGAGATTGTCAAATATGTGCCAAGGGGAAGACTCCAGCAACACCTGAAGGACTGAACAATGTGTGCTTCATCATGACCCTGATGAAGCACACAAGCTGAAACGTATTGGTCTACCAATAAAGTTGTTTCTGTCTGATGTTTAGAGTTTCAAATATTGTTTCAAAACCTTCTCCACAACTTTATCCCTGACCTGATGCTGCTTGTTCTTTAATGTTGTCGAGAAAATCTTTGGGGCTTTTGTAGAACAGTTAGACTCACCCAGAGATTATATTATGCATTGGAAGACATTTAATTGCATCACACTGAAGGGGCATTAATACATAATCAGCATTCAGAGTTCTTTCTGTTATTTCTTTGTAAAAAAAACAAAAAAACAAGTTAAAACCATTTCTTATGCTCTTTGAGTCGTTCTATCATTTAAAATCCCAACAAATTACATTGAAGGTTTTGGTTTTAATTTGACAAAATAAACGACAAAAGGGGTTTTGTAACTTTTGAGGCACTGTATATGTCTGATTTACTTTAAGATCAATTTAACTTATGTAAAATTTTTCTTTGGAGACCTTATGTCAGTTGAAGTTTGTAAGCTGTGCTCGAAGATTTCTAGCGAAAGCAGAAATACCAAAGCAATGACTGCTTCAACAAAGCACTTGCCAACAACCACAAAACAAGATTTTCAAAAAATATTTAATCATTTATCTATTCAAGCGAGTGGTACCATCCATATAACAGAATGTTCTCCTTCAGTAGTATTTATTTTTCATGTACTTTTTGTTGTTTTTTTTGGTTAGAGCAGGTTCGTAACTCTTCGTCAAGAGTTGTTTTTCAGATTTGATCAAGAACTAAATCTAAGCACGAACTCCACCTGATCTGAAGTAATCCCCATGCTGGCAGAAAGACAAGTTGCAGTTACCATGGAAGTTGTTTTTTATTTTATTTTTTACACTGAATCAGGGTTTCAGCTGAGGGCTTACATGCTCTTGCTTGTTTTTAGAGCTAAGTGAAGCCTGGGCATACACTGTTCATGACCACATCCTTTGTCCACCACAGCTGACGACCACTGTGACCACTGCTGGTCAGAGCACTAACCAGCATGGTCACGGAAAATTCCCAGTGGTCAGAGTCCTCTTACGTTCCATTGTGCGATGCAGAAAAAAAACCAAGACATTTCACTGTTTAGAAAAGATAGCTTGTGAATAACAGAGGACTGCAAATATATGTATATATGTATGTATATATGTATATATAACTCAGACTCAATTGTTAGAAATGAGACTACAGTTTGTTGAAAGTTTTTGTGAAAGATTTACAAAACAAGAGAGGGTGGTAACTCTGTTAATCTGGGTTTGGCCTTTCAACAAATGAGGGTAATATAATTATGTAATTGTATCCTCAATCAGTTCCATGTGCTTGCAGGAATGCTGAATCACCAAATCAGAGAGGGTTCACTGCTGGGACATTGGAACTGTTTTCTGAGCCCATTATCACTTTTGATATGGTGGTTGTCCCATGCCGGGTCGGGCCGTCCAGACCAAGACTGCTGCTTGGACTGACTCATTACAACTCATTTAACGGGACTCAAACAGAAGCAGATGCCAGAAAACCGTTATTTACGACTGCTCTAGTTGTTTATGCACTAGACGGATTTTTGAAGTATAAAATCTGAATTAGCTGTTAGTTAAGAACTAAGGACATTTGCCTGTCAATATAAAATAAATGAAATAGTTTGTGGGCTTTCAGGGATGATCACTAAACCCTCCAGCAGCAGCGAAGCTTATCCCTTTAAGTTCTTCTCACACTGACAGATTGCAACATCAAACTTAAAGGAATTGGTACCAGCTATGAACTGGAAATTAAACTGTATAGCTTATGCTGTTTTTGTGACTCATAAGTCATCACATCATTATACCATTTTTCTTTAGCATTACAGCAATAACTCTGTAATACTTGCTCTTACAGACATTGTTTTTCCTCCTCAGTCTTCTTTGCAAAATTGCTCAAGTTCAGTCAAGTTGCCTCGATAGTATCTGTGAATAATTATTTATCATTTCTGATATTTCACTAGACTATTTGAACACATTTTTATGCTACTTTGATCTAAATTTTTTCATTGTACCATCACCATGTAACACAACTGGCATGGTGTGTTCTGTGTGATGTAGAGTTTGGTATTCTGGCCAAAATAGTCGTTTGAAAAATAATAATAATAATAGTAATCAGACGAGCAGAACAAGAGAAAAAATAATATTAAGTAAAACAATGAGGAAAGGATTTTGAATAATTTGTCTCTCAGGGACAACTTGGTTGAAAAACTGAACTGACTTGTTGATTAAAAACTCTATTCTATCACCGCCCACATTCTATATTAGAAAAACGTTTTATTTCGATATATACTTTTTAAAAACGCAATGGCATGCCAAAACATAGAAGCAGAAAAAAAATGGCAGATTTCTAAGTGTTTTATCTTTAATAAGAAACCTTTATGAAGTGGGAGAGTGAATAAGACAGGGTCATGGCTGAATACGACCCATGAGTAAACAGTGAGGGTTTCTAAAAAAGAACAACCTGGTAAGAAGCAATTCTTACCTGAGAATGTCCTAAAAAAAGAAATTTGGACTTTTATTTATTTTTCCTGGGATTTTTTTCAAGGTGATCAGTTGTAACTTTCTCCAAATACAAAGTTGTTATTTGGAAAATACATCAATAGCATTAGTCTTTAAGGGTTACTTTATGTCAAAATATTTTTTTTTACCTGCAACAGTAGAAAGAGGTGCTAGATATTCCTGAGTTGGTATGCTTTTTTATATTTCTGCCATATTGTACTTAACAAAAAATGTCTTGCATGATCAGTGAATAGACAGCAGTTGGTAGTGTATTGTATGAAGCACTAGTGTCCACTTTAGTGATCTGTGTGCATTTATAACATAAAAATCCACAAGGAACACAAAAAAAAGGCTTTTTTGACAGCTGTCCACTGCAATGACCACTATGCATCAGCCATAAACCTTGATCACATAACACCCATTTGTTAAAATGTTCAAAATTAATGAATACATGCATTGACTTTAGTGAAAATTCAGGATTCAGGATTAGTGTATAGTTTTTTATGTAGCTCACAACCTGAGTTGACTATAATGTAAGAAGACATTGAGACTAAAGTAATGCTAAAACAATGTTGTTCCAATCAGAATATAAACAAAGAGTGGGAGTTTATGTCAGTCTTATTTTAGGTATGACATTAAGTGCATGTTAAGTAGTGAGCTTGTGTTGTATGGAGAATCAATCTCTGCTGGCCAGTCTCTGAGTTCGGCAAATTATTCCCCTACCGGCATGCCACAAGTTTATTATGGAAGCACTGCTCTGAACCATAACAAAAAATGTGATACGGATATGATTTACAGTGTCTCATAACAGTAATTAATAAAGGCCTTAATGATGTTAAGTGTAGCAAAGCTTCTAACACCCTTTGTATAATTCATGACCTCTGTGTTGTCGTTCTTCTTCTGCTGGTGACATTCCCTCCAGTGGTAATATTTTCTGTGCAGAGGAAAAAAGTTGCAGTTGCCACAGAGATGGAGCAGGAAGAAAAAAGAAAACATCTTTCTTTGTAAAGCAGGAGAGAAACTGATTAATGCTTAAGACAACCCACCAGAGCCTGGCGGCTTGGAGTGCCTATTTTCCTGTTGCTTCTCCCATTTCTCTCCTTTGCTTGTTATTTTTTGCTTTTGTCTTGGAGGCACAAGCAGCAACATGTGCTTCAGGGCACGCTCAAATATATGCTAAATTAGGACAGATTTTTAGCAAATATCCTGCTAATTCTTAGGCTTAGGATGCCCTAGTGATAATCACCAACTTATTTGCTTTTCGCCTAAACATGCACGAAATGCTAATCTGGGTCTGAACCTAAAGAAATATTTTTAAAAAGTGATTCCATCACACCAGCGACTGGTGTGGCAATTTTCTAAAAGTGGCTTCTTTGAGTTGTGTCAGTGGTGTTGCCTGTGCTCTAAAAATGTCAGTCTCACTGAAGAGGTTAACCCCGGCCCATATGAGCGGGCTGATGGAACGTTACACAAATAAGACGGACTGTATCTGATCCCAGCTCAGCATGTTGTAAGACCATCCCATTCCAATCTCGCCTCTCTCTGTCACCTCATTAAAAATACAAAGAGGGTAAAGAAGGGCCAGTCCTGAGCAATCTCCATTAAAGCTGCCAGTGAATGTGGTAGCGTTAATGTCATTTAATGCTGTTTCATCTGAAAAGCCACATTAAAGTCAGATTTAGTAATCTGGGTTTGCCCATGCTCGTCTCTATGATGTCATTATGCTAAACTGACCTTTATAGCCAGATTAGGAGTGGTGCAGGGAGTAGAGAAAGGCTTTGGAAGGGGAATTAACAAGAAATGAAAAATAGCGTATTTAGCATATGGATGATGAAGGATTCAGCTGAATTTTCAGCCTAAGTGCCATTGATTGCAAGTCAGAATGAAAGTGACAAAACGCCCCCATGTGGTTTTCCATCAGCTCATTCCATATCTTTAAATGAATTTTCAGCTTTTTCAGGAAGTCCTCTCGTCAAACACGGCCCATTTTTCACTTTGCAAAGCTTCACCAAAAAAAAAAAGTGAATACGGTTATCCGACATCCAAAAAAGATTCCTGTATTTCTTTCTTTTTTCTTTTTTTTTTTTACATTACTTGATCAATACAAGCGGCAGCTGAACACAGTCAATTAATGAAGTAATGCACACTCAGCAGTCTCCTACCTCCAAACTCAAAATCTCTTACATATAGCTTTGTCTTTTACTCCAAATTCCATCAGGTGCAAATTCAGTTAAACACTTGAAAGGTTCTTGCAAAACAATAATGCACCCAGCGCTACGGGTGGTGTGGGGTGGCAGTGGAAAAAGTAGTTGTCTTGCAGTTGAAGAGTGTGGGTTCAGTTTCACCCTCCTCTATTGTGTTTTAGAGTCTGACTGGGTGAACATGATTTGAGTCCAATTATCATTTTAATTCTTCTGTTCTCCCAACAATGTATTGCTCATGTTCAGAGAAACCATTACCTGGAAAGATCCCCCATCTCACACCCGATGTTTTAACATAGTGCCTTGAAAAATACTCATACTCCTTGCGTTCATGAGGCAGACCTTAGAGACTTCAAGGAGTGTACATCCTGAGTCTTTGCAGCACCTCCATAAATACTATAGCCCTATGCAGTAGTGTTTCTATGCCTAATTTAGTTAGATGGCCAAGTCAGATGTGTCAAACTTGTTCCAATTCTTAAAAGATATAGTAAACAGTCCTCATTGGAATATTTTTTGATAACCTAACCTTGCTTTAAAGAACTCCACTTCTTTCTCCCTGACCTGTCTGCTGTGTTCTTTGGTCTTCATGTTACTGTTTGTACACTAATGATCTCTAACAAACCTCTGAGGCCTTCACAGAACAGCTGGATTTATACTATTATTAAATTACACCCATTAGGTGTCTTCTGAAGGCAGCTGGCTGCACATTTATACAATACTTTTGTTGGTTTATCACATAAAATCCATCTGGTAAAACAAGTAAAAGTTTGTAATGGCAATGTAACAAAAATTTTTTTTATAGTTTGAGGGGAATAGATAGATAATTCTTTCAGTCATTGTAAGGGTTCAAAAGTTGAATTTGCACTAAGCTTTTTAACAAAAATACATATACATATATGGGAATTAACTGGGAAATGTTACTTCAACACAGCCACACAGTGTAACATCGTCTCGCTAGACAAGCTCAGTACTTAACCAGCTTGTTTTATCACTCAAAGTTGCAGCATTTTAGGCAATTTTTCCAACCTCAGTAAAGTCACAAAGTGTAGAGCACAAGCTTTTCCTGGTTGCATGGTTCTTTGTCCTAAATGTTGCCATGTTGCCCTGTAGTGGACTGGGTTGTAGCCCATCTAATGATCGACCCACCTTTACTGGCCCAGACAATGAATGATTGCAGTGTAAATATAATTTAAGATGTTGGCACAAATTTTGTAGCATAACAGACAGCGCTTGTATCTGACAACGCTTGTGTGGTTCATATTTGTACAACAGCGAGATGAAACGCATTCAAAAAAAAATTAAGAGTGATATTTTCCGTGATAATTTGTAGAAACAAAACAGTTGCATTAATCCGTTTTTAAAAGCGACAGCTTACACATCCACGGCACACTTCCAGCTGATCTTGTTCATATAGGCACTGAATGCAAATCTTGTCAAGTCTAGTTTATCCTCTACTGACATGATAAGCACTTCCTGCACAGTGGGCAAATTCGTCTTACACTTCCTTATCATGTCATTATCACAATGTCATGTCATTATCATAATTATTATCATGTTATGTTCTTCCAGGAGGAAGGTAATTGATGGGTCAGCTAAACTCCTCTCTGAGGAGGAAGGCATCCCCTGGTTGGTGATCCCAGCAAAAAAAAATACCTAGTGAGCACATTTCAGGCTCATGTGTACATGTTAAACCCGTCCTACCACCGTGAAGCTGCTTTTTTGGTGGTTCATTGTTTTGCACAACTGCACAAACGTATGAGGAGCTTGACACAAGACAGCAAAACAGAGTGATATTCTGCCGGCAGGAGGAAAGAGATCCAACCAAGTCTGTCTTCTTATTCCTCGCCCCGTGGGACTGCGCTAAAATGAGTGCAGAATTCTTTCAGCGCTGCTAAATGGACCGCCGCCTTCCTCCTGCAGAGCCACTACGCCTCACTCTAACGGTCAATCTCCTCTTCAATTGGGCCTGTCTTGCCTGAAGCTGGACCAAGAATCAGGCGGAATTTGCTTGAGCTCGGTGTGCGTCTGCATCCGCCAACGTGTGCCTGTTACATATTTCTGTGTTTATGTATCTGGCATATGTGTGGGTGTAGAGAACAGACATATTAGAGAATAAAGACAGCAGGTAAATGCTCCATCAGTTTCTTTAAGATTTCCGTTGAAGTGTCGGGTGTCACAGCTCATTTTGTCTCGCTATGCCGAGACGTTTCCTGTCAGTCTGTCTGTCTGTCTAGTCAAACAGTGCAAAGACTCAGAAAATACCTTTCTTTCGCTTTTACGTATTGTCAGCGACATTCTCTCTGAAGTCAACAGTGGTTTCTCAGCAAAGATCAGCGTGACAGAGACACAGGCAGCGGTGGGAGTGACAGTTTCAGGGACAGGAAACCTCCCCTGCTCAGTGCTCGTGCACTATTCCATCATTAGCCAATGAGGCTCTCATAAAAGTGAGTTATGTGCCACAAGAGGGGAGGTTCCATATGGCACAAGTGATCCAGAAAGGCAACGTGTCACAAAGGACCCCTAGAGCCCAACAAGTCAGCTTTTACAGGGGCCTCCCTCCCCGTCATTAATTGATTTTAATAACTGGCTGTGAGCAGGCAGAATGCTCTCATTCACAGGGCTGATGGGGCTTTTCCCAGCTCCCTGGGCGAACACTGCAGCACTTAGAGCTGTTTGTTTGGATTGCCAATGGTGTGTGTGTGTGTGTGTGTACGTGCGCGGCCGGCCGGGCGTGTGAGTGTACGTGGATTTCAGGACGGCTCGGTTACTCAGTCAGACACAAACTCAATGTCCCAACCGTTCACTCACTCGCTCGCTCACTCAAACATTTGTTAATTTACCCGCTCAATAATTTCTTCACTCAATCACTGGCCCGGTCATTTATGCACACACTTATTCATCCCTGTGCTGCGCGCTCACAAATGAGCAGGACTCTTCAGTGCAAACTGCGGGAATCCACGTACAGTGTAGACCATAATGTAAACACGGGGTGAAGCCGGCTTTCTTTCTAATATATTACACAGATCATACACAAATAATAAATCTCAGCACTGTTTTTTAACATCTCTTTTCTTGTGATGCTTTGGCTTAAGGTAATTCTTTTACGTTTTTAGTGTGGCTTTGACTGTTCAGCAGCAGCAAAGGGGAAAGGCTAAGGGGCTGTGTGTTGGATGATGGGGAGAGGGACGAGGGGAGAGGTAGACCTGTCATAACTGCATAATACACCCATTACTCCTGTACTGCAAAATTTCCAAAGATGGAAATGAGATTTTGGAAGATATATGGAAAGTAATTATGACATACATTTATGCATAGAATTTATTTTTACCTTTTTTTTTTAACAATGAAAAGGACCAGGGATGTCATCAGGTGACACCTTTATGTAAAAATAAGTGGTATATGTTGTAAATAGTATTTTATTGGAATGATTTTATACATTTTATTCAGAATTTCTGATGCTAAACGATGTATGCCTCTTCAGGTAAAATTTCCAAATGTACAAACTACTAAAGTATTTTTAAATAGCTCTTGTGGCAGACTCAGTGGTATTTGGTTTGAGGCCTGCTTCGCCTGTGACAAATCCTCACTATTCCAAAAATGATCGACCCTCACTGTGTACTCTCTTCCTTTTCTTCAACCTTCATTGCAGTTTGTGAGATTAAAGTGTGTATGTTTTTGAGGGAGCTTCTTATTTTAATTTTACAATGCTAGTTTCACTCAAAAGGTGATAACTACTGAGAACATTTTATGTTAATATTCACCTAAACAAAATGGGAGTAGCAGAAGGACTTGGATTTGCATTCCACCGAGAACAGAAAAAAACCTCACCTGCATCCTCTTATGCTGCTAATTGACTTATTGAAAATACTGACTGTACTTTTTCCTCCACCACTGTGCTGTAGCTGAGGGTGGAGGTGTAGAAACCTCAACACTGTTATTTCTTTAATAATAAGAAACCTTGCTTATAAATAATTCTGACATTTTCCATGTGTTTGGACGAGTTTAGATGAAAGTAGCAGTGAAAAGTCGCGCCATGGTGTTGACGTTGGAATATATTTTCCAGTCATTGAAAGTTCTGGAGACCATTGTTGGGGAGGGGATTTGAATTTAAAGTTAAAGAGGCTTTACAGGCCTTTTTTTTTCATGTTTGAATGAGTTTAGCTCATCTCGATGCTCTGCACTTGAATGTGAAAGATACTCTTACTCACAAGAAGATTGATTTATGCTACATAAAAATCCCTTTAGTGCTTGTCTGCCTTTTTGACCTGCTGCTGATGGCTCTTGCCTTCACAGTGAACTTCTTTTGACATTGACCTGCTGTTGAACATCTTTCTGTCTTTTGAGGTCCAAGGTCTGACACTCCTAAACAAGAAAAAAGAAGTCATGCTGACTCACAATAGAAGTGAAGCTGTCTGAAGGATTATTCTCCCCCCCTAGAATACCAATGCTACAAACTCCTTCAACCAAGTAACCTGCGGTACAGACCAGGTCAGAGCAGTGAGTAATTCTGGCTAGATTTCCGCACCATTCATGGGAGCAATAAAACTATTTCTTCTGTTCAAGTACAACACACTTCTTTCACCGGTGTGCTCTGGATGCGTGTTGTTACCATATGTGTGCGGCTGAAGCACACAATGCGACAGCAGTAACCTGGAGCTCTAAGGTTGTTTTTCAGAGAGTTGTACCTTTGACAAGGGGCCTCTGCTGGAGGTTTTCTTTGGAAAGCACCTGGGTGTGAAAATAGGGCCTCCCAGTCTGGCCTGAGAGGCTGTATAAACAGAGGTTCCAGGCGGCCCAGCCTGCTCTGAATTGGACCTCTCCAAACAGAAAGCATGAGTCAGCCTCAGGAACCCGTCCATGTTCCTCCTTCAGGGATAATCAGCCAAATACAGCCTGGAAAATGTACAAGCTATAGTAGTGATGAAGGTGCTTGTTAACACGTACTCTTAATTTTTAAGCATTCTGAAGAGGAGTAAGAAACGCAGGATTTGGCGTTCTGAGTCTGATTCGAGTTTCTATCCTAATTCTGTAAACCAGCTACTACTTTTAACCTCAAAAGCGTGTTGTGAGACTTTATGCATGATAGCCTTTGTGTGAATTGAGTTTGAACACAAAGATTGCGGAGAAAGCCCAAGTGTTGGATTCATCCTCACGCCGACATCTGTTTGAGTGAAGGCATTTGGGCGTCTGAGCTCTGCGGAGAGGGGAGACTTTCTCCTCATCTCCGGTTTGCATGAGCAGAGAAGCAGGGGCCTCACACTCCACTAAGGAATATTTATCTTTCCAGCTGGTTAGATGGATTAAATGACCATCCCACAGAGAAGGGAGAGGGCTAGAAGGATTAAAAAAAGAAAGGTTTGGGCAGGAAAGGTGAGCAGATGGAGAAAATTTTGTGGATTTAATGTGCCTCAATGAAGAAAAAAAAGAAAAAAGAAAATACTATTTCTTTTCATCTAGAAAAAAAAGAACAATAAAACAACAAGAATGACTTAGCAAGTCACATTTACCACCAGCTGGGAAAAAATATGATTGTGACTTTATCTTCTCTTACTGGTGGGGGGTGAAGACATGCAAAAGTACACACATGCACACATGCACATGCAATTACAAGTCCACATGCACAGTCAATGACATACAAAAACACAGAGCTAATTAACTTCCTGACACGTTCACAGAAATTCATTTCAAAGATGGAACGCATATGTTCATGCAAATGTGATGAGAAACTGCTAAATGCTGAAATATCTGAAGCAGAGCGAAAATATTTTTCACTCATGTTCCCTCTTGTTGTTTGGCTTCTCATTTGAATTGTTTTAAATTATTTTATTTTTTTTTCACAGAATTAAGTTACCTGTTCCCTCCTTGTTAGGCAAATTTTTCCCAGTAGTTTATACTCAATGTGTTGTTTATATAACCCTTGAATTTATCCACATACATATGTAAAAAAGTGAAAATGTGAGTAAGGAGACATGGATTTATATTCAGTCCCCTTTACTTTGTTTACACTGAATAAAATCCAGTTCATGGAATGGTTTAGTTCAAAACATATTCATGAGAATAAATGGCAAAATCTGGCAAAATCCACTCTTAAATATATTTGAGAAAATGTTGTTTATGGGCTGTCATCATCTAATCTGAGATTGAGCTATATTTTTAAAGAAAGGAAAGATGATTCCAGTCTCTCCAGATGCTTGAAGTTGGTAGCGAAATAGCCCAAGGACTTTCAGCTGCACTAACAAGAAACGCCGTACCACAAGGTATTAACTGAGTGGTGCGAAATACAAACACTTACTGCATGCTTAAAATTTTTATTTGCAGTGATAGGTTTGTAATGTGCCAACATTTTGAAAGGTTTCTTTACTTTAGGATTAATTTTGCATGGCACATTAAATTGTCCATTTGCTTCACCAGCAAGTTATCAGCTGGATCTTTCCTTTTAATTTAATCCTACATTTCATTCACTTCGAACATCGTTTAATGCCGCAGGAATTACAAGTAATCTGTATAAGCATAAAACGGCAAATAAAGGGGAGTAATAACTTCAAAGACCTGTCCTGCGAAATGTGATGCCAGACTATTCAGAAAGGAATGTTGAATGAGCGGCAACTATGTGTGTGTGTGTGTGTGTATTGTGGTTATGCAAAGAGCACTGCAAGTGAGGAGCTGAAGTCATGGAAATTCCCCTCCTATAAAGCGAAGCATGACAATGGATTTGGAGCATCAAGGCCCACAGGATTATGGGAGATCACATAAATCCCACCACACCGCAATTTTAGCAAACCA
Organism: Gambusia affinis; assembly: GCF_019740435.1. Taxonomy (NCBI): domain Eukaryota; kingdom Metazoa; phylum Chordata; class Actinopteri; order Cyprinodontiformes; family Poeciliidae; genus Gambusia; species Gambusia affinis. The sequence continues at coordinate 14,014,490 of NC_057870.1, forward strand.
CACCAAGATCAGTGTTAGGGGTTAATAATCCCATTCTTCACCTATTCGTGGTTCTCTTGCACCAGCAACAAATCCCTTACACTGACATCCTCTCCTTCTGTGGTGAATGGCATTTGAAGGGCCGTCCAGGAGTTTGTTGTAATATCTGAGGAGATTTAACGCAGACACAAGCCTGCAACATACAGTGACATTTTCTGGTTTGTTATGAACCTGACATCACTGATGTGCGGTAACCGTTGGCACGGTGTCACAAAACTAAAGAACTACTCTCTGAGCAACAGCAGCCCCCCTGCCACTTTAACTCATCCCACTCTCAACACTGCATCATCTAGAGCTCAAAGGTATAAGCACAGGGGATCTCGTTGGAGGAGCCTGAAATCGATTGTTGTGCTACAGCAGCTTCAGCGTCTCCCAGACAAAGCAGTTACCCAGGTTTGTGTGTGTGTGTACATGCATGTCCATGTGTGTTTGACCCTCTGTCTCTCAGTCTGTGTCCACTTTAACATCTGTACCAACAGTTATCAACAGCTCACACACACGCACACACAGCATGTTTTTCTATCTGTTTGGAGAGAGGCACGTGGCATAGGGAGAGCCACAGCTCCTTTCCTCTATTAGCTAGCTGTCGGAGGGAAGGCGGGGATAATATATAAGCCAAAGGGATTATAGGGCACCAAAGCATCAGGCTGAAGAAATCCCTCCAAGCCTCGGGGTCCAACGAAGGCCTTCAGTGATCTTTGGCTGCATGGAAGCTGAAAGAGCCCATAACACAACAAACACACTGCGTAATATTCCTGCCATGTTCTTATCCAATCAGACTCTTTTAGATAAAATCACTCTCAAAGATGTTGCTTCCACCTGCTCAAGTAAAGATCCAACAATATTAGCTAAACACAAAAATTTATGCTAAGTTTAGCCCTGCGATCAGCTTGGCGGAGAAGTGATTTCAGCGTAGAAGCCATATGTACTCAGAATAATCTCTCAATTCAAACTGGTAAATTTCCCACAAAATGTAAATCATTGCAGATTATCCCACTACATAAATCAGAGGACAAACACCATTTCACAATTAAAGATCTCTTCCTTCCACAATTTTCCATTTATTTTGGAAAAAATTATCTTGGAAGCTTGGATAGAGTTATCAATAAACATCAACTACTCTCTGTGCATCAATATGGATTTATTGATCCACAGTAATAGCCGTTCTTGAATTATTAGAAAAAGTTACAAAGTCCTTGGACAAAAAGAAATTTGCAGTGCTGTGTACTATGACCTTATTGAAGCATTTGATATAATCAATCATAAAATATTAATCATAAATTTGGAGCACTAAGGTATAAGAGGAATAGTTCTACATTGGATGAAATGCTAAATCAGTAACGGACAACAATTTGTACAGACGGGTGACGTTGAATCACCGTGCTTTGAAACCGCTTGTAGTGTCCCCCAGGGATCATTATTGGGACCAAAACAGTTTATTTAATACATAAGTGATATATTATAAGCTCCAGAAATCCTTAACTTTGTTCTGTCCGCAGACAGTACAAATATGTTTTGTACAAGTGAGAATTTACAGAAACATGAAATCATATCAGAGTTGTGGGCTAAAAAAGGGGTTTAATATTAGGAAATGATTAACTTTAGATAAAACCAAGTTTACGTTGTTTGGAAATTGTAAAATAAATTTATTTATGAATTGTAATAGATTCTGTGAATGTGCAGAGAACTACTGTCACAATGGGAGTGTCGAATGTTTACTGGAAACAGTCTGGAAAGGTCTACTGGAAACTTCACATGAAATTTGTACAGTCTGGAAAAAGTAGAAGTATCGTGGCTCTCAGCAAAGCAAGACACTTTCTGAATTACATTTCACTCAATATTCCATGCTGTCCATTTATTTTTTTTTTCATATTTAAGTTAATGTGTGGACGTTTGGGGCAACACCCACTCACTCACTATGCACATTACCAAAAGAACCATCAGAATGGTTCACAAATTACCTTTTTATGACTATACTAATTATTTACAGATTCCCGCTTCCTCAAAGCTCCACATTTGGTAGAATTTCAAACAGTAAAACTGATTAAAAAAAATGCTAGAAATAAATTTTTACCAGATAATGTTCTGCTTTTTTACAGATAGAGAGGGGTTAGACCTCCTGAACTTGTCCCGCTAATACAATTGTACAGAAATGACTCTTTTTGAGAACAAAAAGTACAGACAATAATGACATATTTACATATTGGTATTGATACAAAGAAACACTTTAGTTTTTTAATCGAAAGTGTTAAACAACTGAGCTCTTCAGGATGTGCACTGGCATTAAAACAGTTCTTTAGGGCACGAAAGTGTCAGAGTATACACAGAGAGATTAAACGGTGTCACAGATCCAGATGAGTTTAATTTGGATTTTTTAAAAATAATAATATAATGTTTTCACATGATTGATAACTGAAGAGTCTTGACATAAACAGGTCAACATTTAGGCTTCTGAGAAAACTCTTAGATGTTGAAATACTATTCACGTTTGAGCCAAAGGTCCACCATATTTAGCCTTGAGATTGATCAACCCTGCAGACATTGTTTAGATTTTTAATTTTAAGAAAGATTCAGTGGGTATGTAGGGTGTACCGTTCCGCATTTGCATTCCAGTAGGTGTGAGCAGCTTGATGGCTGCCTAACAGCAGCATGACTCCCCATATAAAGAGTTGAGCTGGAAGTAAATCTCTGTGATTAATCAGGTCTGAAGCTAAAACATAATAATAACCCCCTTTATATTAATGTGCAGCTCATGGCTTGAACAGCTCCGTGGAAAGGCCATTAGTCACCAGCTCCCCGCAAAGCTACAATTAAGCAGTCACATATTACTCTCTCTTTCTTTCTTTCTTTCTCTCCCTCTGCTTCCAACTTTAATCACACCGCTGTCTCCTTCGTTATGGATTCTGTTCCTGGGTGATCGTGTCTTTAGGCCCCGGACTTAGACAGGGAAATCATTTTATTTTCCTATTTGTTAAGCTGCGCATTAACAGTGTGTTTTTATAGAGATAGGGTGGGAGGAAAGAATATTAGCTTTTAAAAGTGAGTGAGTTAACACTCCGCTTTCCGCGTTGAAAAAAGTGCAAGGGAACCGAGAAGCCTTTTTTGGAGCTGGTTGAAAAACGCATCAGAGCTGATATTGATATTATTTTTGAACATTTTAGATGTACATTTTGCTCTTCATCCCCCACTGTTCTTTTAACTGAGGAAGTGGGTGTATGAAAAAAGGAGCGACTGACAGATTTCATAATTGTCATTGAAATCTTATTTGAATTCAGGAGCTTTTTTTGTTTCTTGTGAGGGACAGTTTCAAAAAAAGCTGTCATGCACACCAAGCAGGCACCCTCCCAACCCCCCGCCAGCCTCCTTCTCCTCCTCTTCCTCCTCCTCCTCTTCTTAGTTCTCTCTCTCGCTTTTTTTTTGGTGATAGCCACAAATGTCGTCCGTGCAAATTTGTCGTGGAGCGTGGGCCCATTTGATTTCATTAAACAGAATACTTGAGCATAAAAATTGTTTAATCGTCTCATGTCATTAGGAGACGGATTTCATTTTGCATATATTTGCATATTCCCCCCTCAAATTAAACCAGGCAAATATGCAAATGCGGGAGCCCAGGTTATGGCGGAGGTGTTTATTGTCATCACTTCAGGCATTTCCACACTGCAGCTCCTCCACAGAGAAAGGGCGACGGCAACATCTGGAGGCCCAGGGGCCAGGAAAGGAGGGATAGGGTGGAAGCAAAAAAATTTTAAAAAAGAAAAGCAACAATGTAGGTGTCGGGATGAGGATGTGTCACACACTTGCTGCTCAGTTTTGGCTCGGATAGTCTCTGCTTTAACCGGATCTGGAGCACCGGAAATCTAAATATCCATCATCACACCCTACTTACCGCTTTAATTACCGACCTCATCCCTGGTGCTTTGGATGTCCCCGTGCTAAAATGTATAGCAAACCAATAAAGTCATAAAACACATCAATGTTCTTTCAACTGTAGCCTCTGCATGTGTTTTTATCAGCTGTTCTGCTGCTATTGTCCACATGGCTAAGCACTGTTGCTAATGAGGCAGTAATTAGCAATAGCGAAACGCTTCTTCACCCGTCCTCGCTCATTTTTTATTTTTTTTTTTCCCCGCTCGGTAATTTTCTCCTGCTGCAATTTCAAGCATCACAGCAGAATTTGCTCCGGCGCAATAGAAAGCCTGAACCTCGAAGCTGCAACACGTTAAGCCGAGTCATTTCTGTGAACTTAAAATATACACCATGACTTACATCCTGTTCAGATGAGACAGTTACATGGCCTGTAAGACTTTTTTTATTATTTTTATTTATTTTTTTACAATTTGTCATACAACAGCCACAAATTTAAATGTATCTTATTGGGATTTTGAATAATTAGAGCAACACGTAATGTAATTACAAATGTGGGGCCAAGAGAAAAGTGACTTGCAAAACTTTAACCTGAACAGTGTGGCATGCATTTATATGCATCCCCTTTTATTCTGATGCTCCTCAATAAAAATACAATCAATTCAGCTGCTTGTAGGCTTGGTTTTTGGTTGACACTAAGTAAAGGGCAGCTGAGCATACAGTCGGCTACAACAGAGTGGTTTAGGTCATACCATAGACATGTGATAGAATGGCCCAGTCAAAGTCTGAACACAAATCCATGGAAAAAATTTGAAAACAAATGTTTACAGATGCTCTCTATCAAACTGTCATTTGTTTTGCAAAGATCAGTGGGCAAAAATAGGTTCGGAAAGTACAAAGCTGATAGAAAAATCGCCACAAAGACTTGCAGCTGTCACTACAATGAAAGGTCATTCTAGACAGTTTAGATTTGGAAAGCTGGAGAACAAATGGGCACCACAATCATGCGTGATTTTTCCTTCCACTTAACAACTATGGATGGCTTTGTATGGATTTATGACATTAGACATTACATTAAGATCTCCTTTCCTATCAACTTTTTTCTCTGAAATATGTTTTCTATGCAAGACCTATGTTTTAATTTATAAAGTAGCCGCTATTGGTGTCAGGGAGTGACGATTAAAAAAACGTCACAAGACAAGTTTCAGACTGAAAGAGATTGAAGTAGATTTTAGAATTTCATGCCTTGATGTTCTGTAATCAAGCAAAAGTGACAGAGAATGTTTTCTTAAATGGTTACAGACTTGCCTCTGTGTGAGTCAGCTGAAATAAGAGGAAAGCGACAACAAAACCTGACAAAAAAATAAGGAAATGACCACATTACAAATCACCATATCTGTCAAACCCGCTATCAAATAGCTTAAACAGGTAAAGCAGCTGCAGACAGACAGGGCCAAACAAGAGGTCCTGCAGAAAAACGGAGGCCTTGTGGTGACTTCACAGAAAGGCCTGTTGACAGTGGCAGCGACTGGGGTAATAAATCACAGCCAGTGGCAGTCAGATAAACGGTGTTGTAAAGCTGATTGGGAGGAGAAACAATTGTGACGAGAGCGCAGCGGTGAGGAGGCATTGACGACCAGTGCGAATAAGGGTCACCACTTCAGAGGCAGACCCAACGAGCTCCCTACATCTTAATTTACCCTGAAAAGTCATTACGGCCACTCAGCTTGCTTCTTCACGCCCTCCCTCTCAGTTGCTCCTTTTGGCAGGGCTTTGATGGCCCTCCAGCAGACATCCAGACATGAGATCCTCCGTCTGGAAGTTTCAGAGTGTGGAGCTGATGTCTTACTAATCAGTGGCCGCTCTCCTGGTCATTGCGGTACTACTAGGTGAAATTTTAAAGAAATTATAATAGCATAAAAACAGGGTTGTGTTGCATGGTTTAAAGGGAGTCTTCAAAACGTATAAATTATACGTATTGCAGACAAAAGTACCAAAGTACAGGTTTTTAATGTACCTGAATTAGGCTTGTCTTTATCTTTCACCTCTGACTTTATGTTTCAACATGCTTTGGCTTGTTTCCTACATCTTAAAAGAAAATTAAATAAAAAAAATAAAAAAAATCATTTATTTTCATTTTTAGCTGGTTTCAACGTACATCTGCTTGCTTCCTACAATTTAAATGCAAATAAGAACAACTCAACATATATTTTTATGACTTTATTATTGTTGTCTTGTTCATTTACTGAGTTCACTAATTCTTTTAATGCAGTAAGTTTAATTAATAGTTTAAATTGCCTGTTTATAACAGCTAGGCTGAAATAATTAGGGCCAGTTTTACGGCGTGAAGCAGAAAAGTGTCTCCTGGTGTGAGACTTGTGTTCTGCAGACAGAGGGTGTTTGCTTTTTGAAGCAGACTTCGGTGCAGACCTCTTGCTGTTAAATAATTAGTTTAACGATGACTAAAGTCAGGCTCTACTGCCAGTGCGGGGATTATAAAGCGACTTTTATGAGTCACAGCTTTTGCTGGAGCCAGCACAAGCAGTGGTGTTGTGCTACTTGGCAGAGCCAATACTATAGCTACTCCTTCAAAGAGGAAAAGCAGTAATTCCTCTTAATCTTGGTAAACATTTCTCAAAACTTCATGATGACGGTACATAATTACATGTTTCTTTGGGTTTGTGTGTAAAGGGTAAGGTCTCCCTTTATTTCATAAAAATATTGAGAAATATTTTTTTTTTTTAAAGTCATCGCTCTTTTGTGCAACCGGAGGTACTCAGTGCCATATATTGAGCTATCTTTTGTCTCGTGCTTGTTTGCACACTGAGAAAACAAGCTGTTGGAACTGATTTCATAAATGTGGCATAACAAGCTGCGTCGCTTTCATCTGACTAATTTATTTTAAATGAACTTAATTTTAGACAAACTGAAAACCTTTGTCTCATATTTGATTCTTTACATTTTTAATCTCACTTTAAACAATATTGCTGGGCTGCAAGTTATCAATTAATAAGTTAAACTAAAGTCGATTTATCTTATCCACTTACTTACAGTCAATTGATGAGCAGTCATTCTAGAAAAATCCAAGTTTTCTCTTGTATCAAGAAGATCTTTCATGAAGGGCAAAATTTTTCATTTTTAAACATTACTTTAATATGTAACAAGGACTGCAGACTTACTTGCCACTTTGTGTCAACAAAGTTTTATGCTCTTTGTTAGCAGGACAGTCTATGATCTGTGATGAGTGCAACACTTTGAGCTTTTAGTCGTGCTTCCAATTGGATTACGTTCTTGTTGTTGCACTCCTCTACACAGGTGTTATGGTTGGTCTCAAGGAATGTTGAAACTTTGCTCCATGAAGTTCATTGACCCACAGCAGTCCTCAAAATCAACTGTATTTATTGGCATTGTGTCTTTTTCCATCATGTTACAGTTTTTCTGAGTCATGCCCTCATCACATCCTTGCCTTCTTAACACATTGATAGTTTTTGGTTGAGAAGTTGACTCTCCTCCACCATGCAGTAAGATGCATTAGAAATATGTTTATTTTAAAGCCTCACATTTAATAATGCATCTAAAATAATTTGTTACATGTAGCGCTTGTAACTATAAATGCTTGGTTTGGAAAGTGAAGCTTAAAGTAATGTTTGTAAAACGTGCTCCAAACAATCGTTATGGGCTTTCTAATATTGAAATTCTGATTTCTTAACTAGAACACATAAGTTAAACTAAATATGTAACGAATTATTTTATATTGGGCCTGACGTCGAACCCAGCTTCAAGTTACTATTTCACTGGTAACTGGAATTTATTCTGTAACAATTGGCCTAAACACTAGATTAAAATTGAAATGTCTAATTCAGGTATAATCTTTCAACTAACTCTGAAGTTCTGAATGGCAGCATCTGAGCTCTCTCAAATTGCTTAAGGACACAGTCTTAGTGTTGTAAACTGAATTTGTTGTTATTGTGGCATTTAATAAATTGAAATCATTTTGGTAATTTAACTGACCTTAAATAGGATAAGGGTTTGTTTCATTTAATGTCAGACAATTAAAAAACACAGTCAGTTCTTGTTTTTTTCAGTGTATTCAAATATCTACTTTAAGCCGCATCATCAACATTCTAATGTATTTCATAGCTGCCCACTTTACACCCTCTTTGCTTAAACCCTTATCTTCCATTTATTTCACAAATGGTCTCCTAACCTCCATTAACAATACCGCAGTCTTGCATTCTCATTTCTGAGTTTCTTTGGTTAGATTTTGCAGACAGACACCAGCTAAACAGTCAGACTGCAGGAGAGGAACAAGGTGTTTGCATGAGGGTCATAGTTTCTATCAATCCAAAAAAATCCTTGTAGGCGTCAGTGGGCATCAAGTGAAAACACAATTCGAGATTTTGACTCAGCATCAGGCATTGTTGTGTTGAGACTGCAGAACAAGTGCTACTCCCTGGAGATTCAAGATGGCGACCATGGACCATCACGTTACTTGAAACCAAGACATGAGGAGAATTGGTCTGGGTGGCCTGCAATGAGAAGGCTAATTCAAGGACAGTCGCCTCTCATCTTGTTTTTTTTCTTAAATCAAATTTGCATTGAATAAACTTTATTTTTTTTTTCTGAAAGCATTAGATAGGTTGCACTCCTCACTGCAGTAGATGAGCAGGTGTAGAGTGCAAGCAGAATAAGGGAAGGACAGAGGAAGGTACCGTATAGGTGGTTGGTCTCTGCATGGCTAGTGAGAATGCAGATTGGGAGTTCCTGGACATGCATAATTCACCACAGGGGAGATAAGAAGAGGAGGTGGGTAAGGAGGGGGGCGGGGGGGCATAAGAGGGGTGGGTGAGTGAGAGTGGAGGCAGAGAGGAAGAGAGGGAGGAAGGAAAAAGAGGAAAATGAGCAGTGCGTCTCAGGCAGCGTCAGCGTCTACAGTGAGGAGGTAATTAGGGAGCTGTCACTTGTTCCTGTCAGGCACCACTCCCGCTGAAACATCGAGTGTGTGCACGGGCGGGTGTGTGTTGGGTTGTTCATGTGGGGGAGGTCTGAACTCGTGTGTGCGTGTGAGTGAACGTATACAGGGTTGCATGTGTGTACGAATTGTGTGGAAGTGAGTGGGGAGGGTGTAGTGCAAGTTGAATTCAAATGAGACAGAAAAACCAGAGGAAAAACAGAATAAAGTAACAGATTCACTGCAAGGGAATTGTAATAAGGGTGGATGAATGTGTCTTGGAAGTACACAGCTCGGAGTATTAGAAGAAGAAGAAAACTATCAGTCAAAGCATTTGGACAGAGGAAAGAATTGAGAGGTAAAGGGGAACGAAACCTGATAAATAACACTTAAAGGTGGCACATTTGTAAGTCGGGCTGAACGGGTCGCAACGGGGAACTGATTTGTTGTGGTAAACATATTTGCATGCATGCATTATCGACACATACGTAAAGCAGCCTCTCTGCATGCTGATTTTAATCTCTCAACAAAATAACAAAGCTTGAGCAGTCTACTTGTCATATCTGTATCAGCGATGGGAATTTGCTTGACAGACACTTAAAGTGGCGGCACACGTCGAGAGGTACGAGCACAAACACGGGCATATGCGAGGCGCACATGCATGCTCAGTCAGAGAGCGCGACGCGTGGGTATTTAAAGTCGTAAACGTCTTTCTAATCTCGCAGCCCCTCAGGAGACGGTGGCTCGCCATATGAGTGAATCAGTGTGGGCCTGCCTTTGGAGTTTTCATTGTGACACCGGCACTCATACCACTCACTGGGTGTTCCAATTAAAACCCACCCCTGCCAGGAGAGCAACAGCTCTCCACCAAAACTCTCCTCTCACACACACACATATGCACCATCCATGTGCACACATAACGCCGAGTCGCTGACAGACCACAAACATAGTTGGGCTGACGATGATGGATGGTGTGCATAACCTGGTTGGCGGTACAGACTTTGGCTAAACAGCTCTGGCCTTCGCCGGGGCTTTGTCCTCAGGCAGGTGGTGTACTTCCACACAGGTGGTTCACCAATGATGTGAAAGATAATTAGTTTACCGGAAATTTGCCGCAGCGTTAAATTTCAGTGGTTTGGGATGCACCTGATATCAGGGTATAAAACTGTCAGCAATTGGCTAAACTGATCTTGACCCGATGCTGATTTCTTCACGTTGATAAATAAAAGTGATTATTCTGCCTTCCTGTTTGCCAATACAGAATACGACACAATGGAGGTGGGAAGTGGTAGAAATGTCATTCTATGTAATGTCGTAATTGTAAAAATTCCCTAATTAAACAAATAGAAAATACATTAAATATATTGCTATGAAAAAGTATAGATTGTAGATGAACGTAAACTTCAGCATGTTCAGTTTTTATTACATTTTTCAGAAGTGGATTTATTGTTTTCCTCCATCGCTAGAAAATCTCTTTAAGAAGTCATGTTTTTTTTTTTTTAATCAATTACAGAATGTCATCCAGGTCTTAAAGCAACAAAGCAGCCCCAGATCATCATACTGACACCGCCATGTTTGACTGTAAGTGTGACAGTTTTACGCCAGATTTCACTTCCAAATAGTTCCAGAAAATATTTTTCTCCAAACACCTTGGGCATCAACAAGATAACTTGGGTCTACCCAGTCTCTTTCTTATTGATTAATCACAAACAAAGACATCAACTGAGATAGAAAAAGCCTGGAGTAGTTTAGGTGTTAGTCCTGGATGAGTTGTCATTGCACTTGTGGAGTAACAGTGGTGGTATGCCAGCTACTACAAATGAGGTTTGCCAACGTCTTGTGTTTTCTATATTTGTAGATAATGACTCTCGCTATAGTTCCCTGGAGTCTCAAAACCGTAGGAAAAGGTTTTGAATGACATCTTTAATTTCTAGATGTCATTCTGTTTCTTATTTGACCTAAAATTTTGTTAAATTTTTGTATATTGTGACATAATCAGACTTCATTGTGGGAAGTGAATTAGAACAAAGCAAACAATGTTTTCAACAGATTTTAAAATAGTAAGTGGTTGTTTACCGCAACGAAAGCAGTATGAGCATCTTGCCAACACAGGCCAAGTGTAATTAATATTTATGCAGTATACTGAAGCTATGAAGTATGATCTGTCCTAAACTATGAAAATGGCTCTTATTGTGAAGGCTTGAAGAAAGTTATGTCTCAGTTCATTTGTGGTCATAATACTGTGAAACAGATTCCTCTCTAACGTAAGGCATTAAGTCTTGTATTATTATTTTGACTGCCATTCTTGGTAAAAATCAATACAAAGCCAATAATCCACAAAAACTAACATGCTGGTAACAAGTTAAACAAACTGGACCCCTCTGCGGAGTGCATACATTTGATGAAATGTTGATTTACTTAACATTAGCTGTTGCTCGTTCTGATCCAAACGCTTTATTCACCAGCCCTGCTACTAAAGTGATGCTGAAAACAAGCTGATGTGACGAGTCAGAAACCCAAATCCAATGGATTTCTTTTCCCATAGGGCAAAAAGAAATGGGTGCAATAAACACAATAATAATTTGTATGAATGCCTGCGCATTAGTTGTCTTACTTGCCAAGTCAGTGTAAACAAGACCTATTGTGCAGTAATGTTAGAGAGTGAGCTGTGCCATTTTCCCTGGGCTGGCCCATAAAAGACTCATTAGGGCACTTCAGACGTATTTGCACTGCAAGGGGCTGCCATTAAACACATCACAAGGCCTAATAAATGCATTATTTAAAAGCTGTGCTCCAATTACTAATTGATTAGAGTCGAGCGCCTCATCAATAACACAGAAGCGGCCCCTTCAAATCAAAATACGCATGATTTATACATGAAAGGATTTTAAAAGGGATAAGTTCTCAGCTAATGAATCATAAATGTTTTAAACATCCAAATTTTGCTCATGATGTGGAAAAAATTGAGGGGCTGTCAGAATGCGATGTGTGTGCGTGTGTGTGTGAGTGGGTGGGTTGAAGAAAGCAAGATTTGGAGTTTTGAAATGTTCTCTAAAGACACCAAAACACATCGCTTCCACTGGGGAATCAGCATCAGCGGGACAAAAACAAGGCATGAAGCAACACTTCAGTCAAACATGACAAGTTTTTACACAAAGTGTTTAAATCCACAAAAATGTGAAATTACTCGAAAATGCCCTGCATTTTGTATTGAGACAGTTGTCCCTGTAGGCGTAGCACTCTTGTTACTGAATGCAACGGGTATTTTAGCACATCTGTGCAATATTTATTAAACAATTATTGAACTAAAGTGTATGCTTAAATGTGTCATGTACAATTGCGATAAATTATTCAGTAACAGCCTCAATGCGTATTCATATTTCAGCGTGGCAGAAAAGAGAAAGAGACCATAAAATGCTATTTGGAGTATTTCTCTACTCACATATTCACAATATGTGACAAACATGTCACATATGTACTATGGGAGGTCTCGAGCAGTTAGAGGGGTTCAATGCGTACATGTAGAAGAGACATTGCAGTGTATTCTTCCAGACATTTCTGCCGTTGTGCATATTGCTCATTGCCCTTGTGATCAGAGCATGGCTGCGTACCTGGCAGAAAACAAAGAGTATCAAGACTAGCACAATATAAACCAAAAAATAATCAAAGGCCTGCGTCCCACATGTGCAGGAGGCCCCGAGGAGATCCCAGAAAGTGAGTAGAAAGACCTCACTGCACATATCAAACTGAATAGAAAATAAAGAGAGTTTAGCATTATTTTCATCCACGCAATTCTTACATGCATTCTCTTCTACCGCTGAATGTTCAATACACACTGAATCATTTATAAATTCTATTGATTTTAAATGTTATGATACTTCAGCCAGTTAAATTATGCAGCAAACCAAGTAAATGTTAATTGAATAGACTAACATCACATAAACTGGCTAAATGGGAGCTTAACCTCCGCTGTGTGCTTCAAAAACATCAAGGCAAAAAAAAAAAAGAGGACATAGATCTCTCAAAAAACAGGAAAAGGAAAAAACGGTGGTAGTTCACCTGAAACAAAAAATTCGTACAACGAACTGATCTTAAATTGCATAGCCGTGTTGCGGACAACAAAGATGTGCATAAAACAAGATGTAAACCACCGAGGCTCGCACATGCAGCCCAAGATTAACCATAATCTGTTGATTTATTAGCTCATTTATTCAAGCAATATTTTTATGTCTGAACCAAAACAACTAAGCTGATGACTTACATATGATCTGGAAACCAACATTTGATAACGAGTATTTTAGAGGAGTGGTGAATTACTGGATCTTTTGGACTTTCTGCAATGATCTTTCCTCATTTGGTGGCTTCAAAGCTCACAAATAAGCTTTGCCAAATTTTAAAAATCTCAAAACTGAATGATTTAAACCCCTAAATAAAAACACAAATGGGTGCTGCACCCTCTTAAAGGAACATGTTTAGTTGAAATCAGATAATGTTCTCAGAGCTTGAAAATGCTTGTCAAACAAATTTAAGTCCTTAAAGGGCAAACATGAACTATGATAAACACAATTTAAACATTTTTTGTTAGTCAAGAAGACATTTGCAAAAATGTTATGCACACCCCAGAAGAGGTAGAATTCCTCCTTTTATCACAATTGAGATCTCTTTTATGCAACTTGTTGCTGGAACAGGTCACCTGTCAATGACAAAACAATAGAGAGATAAAAAGGGCAAACAACAACACAAATTCACAACTTCAAGAGATAAAATTTAAGTTACATGCATTTCTTGGGATGAAGGAGAAAACTGGGATCCTTTTTTGGACATTTTTCTGAAACTATTTTTAATATCTACAATGTAATGCCGTTTTATCCAAACAAATGTAATTTCAAATCATGTGTGCTGCACGTAAATTAATAACTGCTTATATTCTTAGTTTCCCTACACATGTTTTAGTATAGTCTGTCTTTTCTTGAGAAGGGTTGTTCTTGTGCAATATCCGTTGTCTATTTTATTAACAAACTCAATGATGCTCAGAAAAATATTCAGATTTGTTGAAATCATTTCATAAAGCTGATTTTGGTTCTTATGGGAGTACTATGTGGTCTTATTGGAGAAGTTTTATTACTTGATGTTGCATAATGGAGTTGGAGAGATTTATGTTTTGCCCACAACCACTTTCTATATATCATTTGATACTTATACTACACACTGGCGGTGTGTAGTATAAGTGTGTGTCACTAATTAAGCGTCACTAATTTAAGGAGGTTTTCTTGAATGCAGAATATTCAAAATCCTTCTTCATTCAAATTGCTGTTTGTAGTTTGAGAAAAAAATATATATATACATATACACACACTTGGTAAGGGAGATAGGATTGAGTCTGCTTCTCATTTTAATCTCATAATAATTACAAATCCCAAAGTCATGGTGAAAATGAAATAAACTCTATACCAATTTGACATGTTAGACATTAGAACATCATCGCCATAGAGTCCTAAAATTGTGACAAAAATACTAAAGATCAATAAAACCATGTGATAGATATATATTTTTGTTTGGCACATACTAGTAGAAAATGTCGATTGAATTGTTATACACCACAATTCAATACCTTTTAGAACAAGGTTTTACAACATGTGCTGCCAATCTAAAACACGTGTGGAGAAACTTTGTCCCAGGCGTTGTTCTTTTATACTTGGCTGCGCCTCAATAAACTTTGCAAGCCTTTGCTTATATACTGCTCTGTTAAGAATCTACTCATCAGGCTGAAGATTGGACTTGCCATAACTTGCCCCTCTGATTGGAGTTTTGTTGTATTTTCTGGTTTTAGTGAAGCTTCAGCTGTTGTGCCTTGGCCACAGATATTGTTGTAGAATATTTTTGCTCTGTGGAGATATTTATGGTTGTCCAAGTGCAAAACCAGTTCAGGTTGGTATATACAAAATATAATATATAAATTTGGTTTTCTAAGATGTGTAATTTTGTATTACTGGCATACATTTTAGCATTATTAGACCTAAATATATGTTTGGTTTAGTTGCCATGTTCTTCTAGAGATCCAAAATACTCTGGGCTCAAAGTAACCCATGTTGTTTTTCTACCATTTTATTACAAGTGCATCTCAGTAAGTTGGTATAGAGTTGAACAGTTTTATTTATTTCATTATGACTGACAAATAGCACCATATTGGACAATATTGGTACATTTGTTCTGTTAATTTAGAGCACATGTCAAACTCAAGGCCTGCGGGCCAAATGTGGCCTGCCTTAGCTTTTTATGTGTCCCTCTAGAGTCCAAATTACATAAATAAGTCCTTCCAGTTTTTCAACAAATCTGCTAAACTCGCTCAACGTTCACACAAAATCTAAAAAATTATCTCTGCCAGTTATTGTTCAATGAATATAAGCTTGATGAGGTGCTATTATAGAACAATAGATAAGAGCAAATTTGCACACAGGCATTATCAAACAGCACAGCATACACAGAATGAACATAGACACTTTCTCTTCAAAACACAAAACCTTATTAGCACAATACTTCACCTATTCTAATTTATTTAATATAACTGTATAGTTGATGATTCTGACTCAAGGTGAGCTGGGTATCCAAACCACATTTACAGCAGTAAATATGGTTTGGATGTCAGGCACTTGCAGCAGTTCACCAGTGCTTCACAGGGCCCACACTTTGTGTATCAAAAGTTTTTGATACAATTTGTACAAACCCACTCCTACCTGAATGGACCTCTAATTAATGTAATTGTGCATGTTTTCAGCTGTAGGAGGTAGGAGTACCCAGAGAAAACCCATGCTTGCAGAAAAAACACCACAGATCTAAATACAAAAGTCTTTTTGCAACAGCATAAACAACTCTACAACAGTCTTACTCATTTGTTGTGTTTCTAATTGTATCATCATAAGCTTTAGTACTGCCATACTAATCATTGCTTATATATATTAGTAAGGCACTAATACAGATAAGCTTTCAATTTCACATGAAAGCAATTCTGAAAGTGTAATTTTCCATACAAACTCAGTTTAGTTACTTTTTACACAAATACAATGTTAAGTGACAATTGTAAGAAAAAAACAACAAAAGAAAAAACTCTTATAGCCAGAAGCTGTCGACGTCAGGACGCTCAGCTCACTGAGTTGACAGGCTGAAAGGAGTTTGAGGAACAGAGGTGAGACAATAGTTGGGCATTGCCTGAACCTTTTGAGGCGCTTCTGCTGTGTACTTCAGTGGTCAGAGCATTCAGACGTGAATGTCTCAGTATCAACCAGCCTGAATACATATGAACAGTCAAATATGAACAAGCTTTACATCAAGGTGCTCCTGTCAGTCTTGGGTGCATTGGGAGAGGAAACACGACTAACCTGCTCAGGGGAGGTGTAATCACTAATCAAAATAAAAAAAAAGGTTTAGTATTTATTTATTTTATGTTACCTAGACATAGCCATAGTTAGAACGTAAAATAGGCAAAGATTTATAAATGTGGTTTATTGTTACATTTATAAACATATCTGCATATTTACCTGGTGTGCAGTAGACTCAGAACCTTCTTGCAGCTAATTTTCAATTTGATTTAGGTCTGAACTTTGACTGGACCATTCTCACACATGAATAGGTTTTGATCTAAAACATTCAAAGGAATCCTGTGCTGTATGTTGAGGGTTATTGTCTTAATAGAATAAGACAATAACCATCTAAAGTATTTAGATGGTTATTTATGACAGGATTTTTCTGTCATCCATTTTCGCATCAACTCTCAACAGCTACTTTGTGTCTGTGTCATCATGGAGAGGTCGGCTAATTGTTAGCCTGTCCACAGTGTCTCCCACCTGCACTAAAAGTCTCCACAGGTCATTGTGCTCTCAAGGGCCTCCTGGCTGCTTCTTCTTAGAGGGACTCCACAGCTGTATTTATACTGTGATTAAATTGCAGTGAATTTCATGTTATTTATTGTTTAGGAAACTAATGGCAAGTAGTTGTCTAAGTAATTTTACTTAGGGGTATGACGGTAAAAATAGTTTTACACAATGTATGCCACACTTTTACAATTTTTAATTTTAAAACAATTTGAACGCTACTTTTTGTTAGTGGGTCACAACATTTTATTAAATGCAATAAAGTTTGTGTTATGTAAGAAAATGTAAATAACAAAAAAAAAGTCCATGCGTATTAATTTTTTTTGCAAGGCACTGGATATGGGCTGGTGGCAGTGGTGGACGATCTGCTTGCCAACTGAGCTCTGTGACTATCTCCCCTGGCAGCTAAGAAGTCCTTGCACAAGTCACGTTGCGACAGCCAGAAGATGTCTTACGTCTGGCTTTAATGATTTTTGTTAATCAGGGTACTGAACAAAAAGCTGCTAAACTAATAAGGATTTCAAAGAAACAATCCAAAGAAGATGACTCCATTGGTGTCAATACTGTTGAAAGCAGGAAACCATAACTTCCATCTCTGGAGATTTAGATGCAGCTGGTTCACAGAACCAACTGAGTGCATCCTGCCACAGGGGGTTGTCACTTCGCAATGAAGAGAGAGGTCTAAGGCAACGAAGAAACCTCCCAGCAGCCACCGCGGCGCCCCATGGAAGCTAATGCTAATCGTCAGCGCTGGTGTTTTACCCCCTCCTACCCACTGTCAGCTTACTGAGCTGGCTCCGCATCACCAGGGAGCGTCATACACAGCCATGCTCCCCGACAGCAAGCGTCTCACAGGGACACACAAAGAAAAGCAGGATGGATGGAGGATGATCCTGCTGTGGATACACAGAAAAACGCAGTCATATGCATAACCCATCTGCGTGTGTGTGTGGCACGCACACACATTTTATGATGACACTAATATGCGATAGTTCTTTAAATATAGGCAAATCATTTATCTGCTTGTGAGGCGAACAGGGATGAGCCTGTTGAATATGGTAATTCCCCGCCGTATTAGCCTTCAGAAGATAGCTTATATAGTGTGCAAATGTGTGAAATATGTGTTTGTGTGTATACTGTAAGTATTTACTCTAAACCTTGTTGCTCTTCAGGTCTCGGCGCCTGGGCTGTACCTCTTGTTTTACTGTGTTGAGGGAACTGTTGGCACACCTGTTATCTGTCCCTGCTTGTGTTTGCTTATTCAGGGAGAGAAGCTATGCTCTGTGTGGATTGTCCGAGGATGTCCCGGGATGTTTGCATTGCTGTGTTTACGTGTCTGCAGCACAGTATATTTATCTGTGGGTGTGCAAGATTTATCCTGAAGACTGTTTGTGTAGATTTCAAACGGGGTTTATTTTTGCTTCAGTCATGGCTGCGTGCGTTAGCTTTAATGTAGGATACTGGCTGTGTAATTTTTTTATTTATTTTTTTTACTCAAGTTTGACATTCCTTTTCTTGAAACATTTACTGAGACATTTTTGTTTTTATGTCTTTTTAATGCCTTGGGTAGCTCCAGTGCTCTATTAAAATATTCACACCCTTTGAATTTTTTTCATATTTGGTCAAGTCACCATTGTGTTTTAACACAGTTTATTGGGATTTTTTTGCAATAGACCAACACAAAGCTGGTGAAGGAATACAGGAGACATGTTGGAAATAAAGTGGTTGAGAAGTATAAATCAGGGTAAAGTTATAAATTATAACATCCTAACTCTGGAGGAGCTACAGAGGCCGAACTAATACTGCCCTTCCCCCCAACACCGTCTCCCCCCATGGCACATAGTGGTAGCAGTGTTGTGCTGTGAGGATGCTTTTCATGAGGGGCGTAATTTTAATAAAACTAAATTCAGGGCAATCTTGAACAAAACTCTCTCAGATGCTGCAAAAGAGTGGAGATAGGAGTGGTGACCCTTCACATACAGCCAGTTACTTTGGCTCAGGCAAAGTCTGGACCTAAATACAATTCTGAATATTTGTCACGACTTAAAAATCTCTCCTCACATAGTATGCTCTCAGTCCAATCTGACTGATGTGTTTTGCAAAAAAAGGCATTAATTTCTGCCTGCAGATGTGCAAAGCTGGTGGAGGCATATCCCAAAAGACTTGCTCCTGTGATTGCAGACAAAAGAGGATTCTACCAAACTCAGAGTCAGAGAGGCTGGTCTATAAATGCTTGCCACACTTTTTAGAGTTGTGCTTGCAAAACATTTTGTGAATAATTTTCTGTTTGCCTTCCACTTTATAGTTAATGTGAATGTGTTTCACGTTTTTCAATTGTAAGAAGAATGTGATTTAATATTTTCAATAATTTAATCAATTTTAATAAATACATAAAGGTTTGTGGTTGTGATAATGGCTGCGACTACTTTTACAAAGCTCTGTAAGAAGGACAAGGGAACTGTTGTAAATGATGCACTGCTTTTTACTGGAATCTATTGCTTTAACTCCAGACATGAAGATTTCTGGAGTAACTTTACTTTTTTCGCTCCAAAGAAAAGTGCCTTGGAAGATGAATTCTGCAGATTATTATACTCAGACAGCAGAGTCCTCTGAAACATGGTGCCTATAGAGGTTCATATAGATGGGAAGTGACAGAGGTCAGGAACTGAGGAGGTGCCTGTCTGATGTGACTGTACCTTTAACCTCACGTTCTCATAATAAGGGGTAAGGACTCTGTTTTGTCATTCTGAGGTCAGGTGATAGCACAGCTGGCTCAGGCTAAGACAAGTAAACTGCACTGACTAAACTGCAGACAAAAGATGATAGTATGACAAACAAAGCAAACCACAATACACAAATGTATACACAAGGGGATGAAACAAAACATATATCTGCCATGTTGTCCTCGATAATCCTCTCCCTCGAGAACCCAGAGCCATATTCATGCCTGATCTTTTTTTTTTTTTTTTTTTTTTTTTGTTGTGTCTTCTCAAGTCCCCTCAACACAGCAGCAGGCATGCATTAAGGCAAAGGCCGAGAAATGGAGAGATGCCAAGCAGCCAAAAGGAACATTACTCATCAGGGTCATGCTCCACTGCACAAAACACAATCCCCCATATATCATCATAACTGCCACCCTATGACAATTAAAATTGAGATGGCAAGAACTAGAAGAGGGCTCTTTAATTTAACATCCAATTATTACAAGTTATCACCCCTTGATCAATGTAATATAACAGACAAGCAATGTTGCATGTGACACAAGAGATGGAGGCATTAATGGGGTGAGGTGGAGGGTGATGGTGGGGTTGGTGGTGGTTTCCTGTGATAGTCGAGTTGGGCAGGCTGTGGTTGGTGGGTGGGGAATATGCAAATGGGAGAGGGATACATAAATTCCCTGCCTTTTATGATTTTATGAGTCACCCAGCACCTTTACCTGAGAAACAGTAAGAAAAAAAAAAGATGAATAGACACTGAACACAGTCACATTTACATACTAGAAAAGCTGAAGGCTGTGTATCATGGAATATATGAACCATATTAAAGCAAAATGCAGCACATTATGAAAGCTACTTATTAACCAGGTTTTGGAAGGTTTTTTTCTATTGTACCTTTATATTTGTGCAACTTTAGCATTTTTTATCGAATTGAATCTTCTTATGCTGCCTGTGTATCAATACCATTAGAGCTCATTCGCATTGCGTCATGTTTCAGTTATTAACACTTGTTCATTTGTACTGAAATTTTATGTGGCAAACTAAAGAAATAGCAGAATAATTGTGACGAGGAACATTAACATTATGACTTTTGTGTTACAAATAAAATCCTGAAAATGTTGATGTTCTGTTGTTTCAGCAATCAGGCCCTTCTTAAGCGCAACAGGTTTTTGCATATTTCCACCAGTGTACTTATAGCAGATTGAGGTTAGATTATTATTATTAGTTATTTATTTTTGTTTAATTTTACCAACATGTCTCTTCTTACTGGAAACAATTGTAACATTTAGGAATGACCCAGCCACAGTACCAACCTCAATCTGAGGACTAAGGTAAAGGCAAAATGAGGGAACTGTTCATTAAAAATTGATTATTTAAAGTAGATGTTTAAATGTCATGATTGCTGTAATTCTAATAACAAATTTGTTATGGTAATTGACAATTTATAAATAGTTTTGAACAAGCCATTTTTTAAAAAATTTACATTTTCCTTCAAAGTTGATGCTCCTCTTACATTTATACATTATCTTATTAGAGATACCTGTCTGATTTTCTATCAGAAAAAAAACTTCTTGGTTTAATGAAATTAATATACTAGCCTGGGTAATCATAACTTTAGGCTTAACTTTATTTCTTCCCTTTCAATTTGAGTTCTGTGAAATCTTCTGTATATTAATTCTGAACAAGTCTGCAAATTGACATCCCTGCATCAGTACTATTGATTATTTTTGTGCCACAGCAATAAACCAGCTTGACCTGTGTTGGAGTTGCGTTGCCACCGGAGATAAAGTCATAAAACAACAGCCTGTGCCAATAAATGAGCATGTTTACTACAATGATGTATTCAACCAATAGAGATATTATTTCTGGGCTCCTAATAAGGCTTGACACAGACGTGTACAGTTCCCCAGGATTATCCATAAAGGTTGGTAACTTATTATAAGGGGATCATCGTTACCCTAACTACTGTTACTAACGAGGCAATTCAGTGCAGTGATGTGCATGATTCTCAGGACTGCAATAATCATAAAGACTGAGGTAATGTTGGGCCTTTACTGACTCACAGAAGCTGGAAACCAGCCAGAACTTAGCAAACTTTATCCCCTTGCATTAACTGGAGAATATTAGAGCCTGTAAGCCTCTCAGAACATAAAGTAAAACAAACATACTTGACTCTCCATGGAAAAGCATGGCAAAGATGACTAAAAACCATTTAGTAATTAATTAAATCTGCATATCAATATTAGCAACCATTAGCATAATGTGTTAATGCTGAATATACAAACTCATATCCGCCTTCCAGATCAATCTGTGGTATAAATCAGAGTCGAATAATCAAAACAGGGCTTAAAGCCTTCAAATCCTAATTCAAATATATATGCTAATTAATCTGGATTAATGTATAATTTATGTAAATTATTAATGTGCTTTTAGCACTCTTGTTATTGTTGATTTGCTAAAAGTGGGCAGCAGAAGCACCAACAATGCCAAAATGGTAAAGTTTTTATGATATTTATTTTTCTCAGAGTGCCTATAATTCTCTCTGTACCTTTCTTTCGCTTTCGCTGTGATTTTTATCTTCCTCACAACCATGCTCTCTGAGCCCACTGGCAGATTCCTTCGGCATTTCAATCGAACGCTAAAAATAACCATCTTTTCTTTTATTCACACTGGCTTTGCTATAATGCTGCCACTCTTGGCGGGCAGACCAGAGGTCAATCCATTATTTCACCGGTGCTGCTACAAGCCAAAAGCAGAGACATGAGTCACCTCTCTCACTGTGCTGTGCAATCTTTGAACAGAATTTGTGTTTCCATATTGCTTTTTTCTTCACTTCAGGCAGAAAATAATCGTCACTATTTTTGTCCACTTAAATACATTTACTATTTTATTTTTAGGTGTCATTTGACAGGACTATGAAGCAATATTGGCCCACTTACATATTTGCTTTGTTTATGCATAAACATACTTTAATATCAGACAAAAATAATGTGAATTAACACAAAGAGCAGTTTTCAAATGATGATTTAATTGATTAAACTAACCTGGATATGTGAAAAACAACTTCATATTAATTAAACATGGAGTAAACATGGAACAGTGTAGAACATGGTTTTGGTTTTGAAAGAATTTTGAATAGCCTAGTCAAAGTCCAAACTTCGCTCAGATTAAAATGTTGTGGCATAACCATAAATGGGCATTTCTTTTTATGAAATCCTTTCAATGTGGCTTAGCTGAAAACATTCTGCCAAACTTCGTAGAAAGTGATATAAAGGACTCATTCATTTATCTAAGTAACACTTGATGGCTGCTTTTAGATACACAATTATATTTTTATTTAGGGTCAGGATAAATAAATTTAGATTACGGCTAACATCATCTGGATCAACTAATCAGGTCATTAGCAGGACTCTGGAGAACTTGACTGCATAATGAGCAGGTAATTCATCTGCTTGATTCAGGTGTGTTGCACCACTGAAAGCCGCAGGACACCGGCCCTTCAGGACTGGGGTTGAACACCCCTGACCTTTGGGATCTTTTATATCCTTGTCATACACAGAAACACATGCTAGCTATATGTGGGTGGTGCACTCAGCCACCATTGTTACATCTGGGACGTTATGAAGGAAATTTATTTTTCAGTTCATCCGTGCTGCATCTGGCTGTGTCCCACTGTGACACACTTCGCCGCCATTGCACTTTGTAAGCATCAGCTACAGTGCTGGCAGTTCACTGCCTGTTCTGTTTCTGAACACATGCAACCAGTAGGCAGGGGCTGAGGACAGGAAGGACTTAGAGTAAAAGAAAGGCTTTCTTTGCATTGCACCACTCAATTTAGGAATGCCATTGATGAAATGAGAATCAGTAGGCAGGTAAATCTTTATCAATCAATACAAACCCCACCTATGCTCCATTTAAAACACGAACATGTCCCGGGAACAGAGAAAGTTTGTTTCTTCTCTATCTAAAAAAAAAAGTTTAGACACCTTTTTTTCCTCACTCAGTCATCGTTTAAAAAATGCACTCAAGATTTCTCAGTCTCGTTTTGAAACTAGATTAATTAAGACAAATAAATAAACGTGGAAGAAAGCAGTAAGTGCTCTTTAACCGCACAGTACATTGTTGATGGAGGTCTAAATTTAAGTGCATAATAAGTCTTTGTTTTATTATGACACCAACAAAGCACAGTATTTATGAACTCTAACGTTGCAAATCAGCTGATCCATGCTCATTTCAGTAAGATGGATGCTGCTAATGTTTTGGCATGCATTACTTTATTGCGGCATGACACCACTCCCCATGCTTTAATTTCCATATGGCTGCGGCACTTTATTCTTCATTGGCAATAATGTGATTCTTCCTCGGAAAAAGATGAAAGATCAATATCCTCTCAAGGCTGCGAGCTGGGGAAAGGGAACAAGAAAAATAAGACCATCCACTTCATTCCTATTGATATATGTCAGCGTAAAATGGTGTGGATGATAATGAAATTGTTGAAAATGTACAATTTATGTGTCGATGAGTTAGGTTCTCCGTGGTTTATCCCGTATTCCCCACAGGCCATTGTCAAACCAAAACCATTAGCGTGTTCAGGGGGTAACATTAACCTTTCCATGCAGGCTTACCAATATCTCATCACATCTATAGTCTCGTCGTCCCGTGCTTTTAAATACTACTTTTTTATGAGACATGCCTTCTCCAAGGCCTTTAAAGCATATATATGCATTGGATAAATGGTCATTGATAAAGTCAATCGTGTGCTGCATTTTCTGACAGTTCCTCTGAGTTACAGCCATTTGTCTGCCTTTTGCCTTCCTGTCTCTGGGGGGCCTGGAGGGGTCTGGGTGCTCTCCGCTCAAAGACATGAGGCTTTTTTCTAGAGCCATCAGCGAGGCATCATTGTCTCTAAGAGCATGTCACTTTTCATGTTTGGGTCAAAAGCTTAGAGGACAAGATAGGCACTCACTAAAACAATCAGGGTAAAAGTATTGATCTATGTAGCTGCTGCCAGTCAGTCATTAATACTGGCTGGATAGGATAAAGAAAAAAAAATTAACATAGAGTAATGTCCTAAAATGCTTTCTTAAAGGGACAGTTCAGATATTTTCAAAAGAGGGCATGTGGATTTATTAGAAATAATTTTCTCGCTAGTGGGAGAAAGATGTCACAACACGATGAGTTTAAGGCTAACAGCTAGGTCACTTTGGAAAATAGTCTGTCTATGCAAGAGATGTCTCATATCCACTAATACATTGCACAATCATTTTCAGCTTGATTTGTTTTGAATTGATAAAATCAGCTGAAAAAGGGGTTGTTCTCACCTAAGCATTCCAGTTTTCTGAGATTTCACAAAAATAATGACAATATGACACCTGTTCACTGCAGATAAAGGAATAATTTCTTGGCATATCAGCAAGATTTTCTGGAGTTGCAGATCAAAACGAATCACTTTTACTTGAAAGACCAAATGAAATAAATTAACCAGATTATGTGCAGATTTAAAATAAAAACAGCTCCAGAATTGTATGTTATAATTTATGTTCCTCAATAAAATCTACAGTCACCAAAAATCATAAAGACTCTTAATATTGAAATTGTTTTTGGTATTTGTTGTCATCAAATACTCTGCAAAATATTTTTGATGAATGTGAAGGTAAAATAAAAAGATTTAGTTTGCTACTGCAGAATATGAAATCCCACCATTTTAAAATCTGACCAGTAACAATATTTGGGTACGTTTGCCTTTATGTCTGAAATTCCTAAAACTGTAAGCCGCATTAGCACATAAAAATCTACTTATAAGGAGACGATGTATTCAGCAGTGGAATCACCAGTCAAGTGAATCAAGGACAGCTGAAGATTTCCTGACAGTAACTTCCCCACTTTGCAAAAACTTTGTTCAAAAAAACATCCTTTTGAATCGTCTCTTGACATTTCTGCATTTTTCTTTAAATTGGTCTGAATGTTTTCACATTTTGCAGTTTAGCATTAGACTAATTAAGGGTTGGTGAAAATGTATTGTTGCTATATTAGTGCTAATAGCAGAATTTTGAGGATATTTTTCGTTTTCTCTCCACTTCTATGTGTGTGTATGTGAGTGACTTTCCTGTGTCCGTGGCCTGCCTCCCTGTGGGTTTGTGGGAGCGTATGTCAGGAGGTTGATTGTTGTGGAGGTGGCGATCGCGGCTGCAGGGCTCCTAATGAAGGTGTGTGTAATAAAATCAGTGCACTTGGGTCCTCGTCTGTGCCCCTCCTCCCGCAAACTCCATCTGATTGAAAATGGAACAGCTGTGATGATTTAATTTACATGTTAATAACCAACAGGCCTCCAGAAAATCGTCCAATAAACGTCTTTTTATTACCGCCTGTATCTCCTACGACACAAGGGAATGAGTAGGAGAGGGAAGCAGGGAGAGCGGGGGATGTGTGCGAGGAGAAAAGGCGACTGTAATTAATTGTTTAAGTGATTTTATTAAAACAAAAAAGATCTGGTGGTAGTGTGTGGAATGAGGATAGACCACTGGGCAGTAAATGGCATCAGTGGGTGACGATGTTGGGGGGATGATGATGATGATGATGATGGTGGTGATGATGAGTATGAAGATGTTACTGTGTGGGAGTGTGTGTGTTGTAATAACAGAGTGATGTTGAGAACTATGTCTTTTACACACGCCTAAATGTGGATTATTTCATTCTAGAAATGTCAAGGAGCTCTTTTTCCTGTAGCATGAGATATTTAAAATTTATTCAATTAATTATGCTGTTATGAGAGTTTGTTAATAACGTAGAGATAACTCTCTTGATTCTCCATAAAAGGCCAAAGAGACCTTCTACCATCTTTAAACAACTCCACTCTCAAAAAGTCATAACTTTATGTGAATGCTATTTTATGAATATTGAAACAATTGCCATGTTTGCATTTGTTGGTTATTTACACAAATGAATTGTTAACACTAGAAATGGAGATAAAAAAAACGCTCCACCACCAATAGTCTTCCTATTTGTGAAACATGCAAAGAGCAGAGCAAGTTAAGTGTTTCTGTTTAAAGAAACTGTCTTGAACAGTCTAAAGAGTAAAAATGAAATATAGGAGTTAAAGTAAATTTGTAATTTTTTCATTTTCTGATTTTTCTTGTGCTTTTCTTTTACTAGGTAGTTGCCCTGAGTCGAATCACTTTGCATGTTCTATTCAACTGCAGTAAAGTCATTAGTTTGCTGCCTTTAACATCAGTTTACTTGTATAGATATTAATTTGTTTCTCTTCAAATAACCAGGCAATGCAAATATGCTGAT
Organism: Gambusia affinis; assembly: GCF_019740435.1. NCBI lineage: Eukaryota > Metazoa > Chordata > Actinopteri > Cyprinodontiformes > Poeciliidae > Gambusia > Gambusia affinis. The sequence continues at coordinate 14,041,222 of NC_057870.1, forward strand.
GACTTAAAGGATCATAAAACAGGCATTTGTTTCTTTCCCAATATGATGTATTGATTTGGGGTCCTGATTAGATAATCCCCAATTAGAGCTCAACGTCTGATGCCATTTGTTAGTCAACTGTCTATGATTTCAACAATCACAGCCTATTTTTTTGTCCATACCTTGGACAACTGTAATAGAGTTCATACAAATATATTTGTTGAACAAATCTTGTTTTCTGTTTAGAATTAGATTTTCACAGAAGTCCCTCTTGGTTCATCAGAGAAATGCTTTGAACATCTTCAAAAGTATGTTATTGATGAATAAGTTAATATAATGCTGTCTGTTACACAAGTTATTCTCTCCTAAACTGTAACGTTACCAAGCTTAGACCGAATTGACCTTGTTGGACTGAGTGTTTATCAGCTGATGCCTGTTCTCAGATGACTCAGATCGTTACCAAGGACAAAAACATCCGGTTCAGGACATCCCAAGTTTCTGTAAGTGTTATTCTTTCATGAGTAGAAATCTGTTTTTCCTTCATCCCCTCTCTGACTAGCAGCTAGTGTTAGCCTTGAGCAGGATGTGCATCTCTCTGTTGTTATTCACAGATTTTAGGACAAGACAAAATCAAAATTGTGAATCGCATCCAGCCCCACAGTATCGTGATCCATTTTGCTGTGTTTAGAGTGGATCCCATGCTGCTTTTTGTGGATTAGAAGTGCTTGTTGGAAATAAATTCTTCAGCACTGTGAGTACTGATTCAAAGTCTTCAGTGCAGCTTTACTGGGGGCTAAATAATTCTCTGTCATTAACTTTTATTGGCCTCCTGGGCACAGCTATTACATCAAGGCTAAAGCGCTGATAGAAATTCAAGATTTGTTGAAGTTTTGCTTCTTGTTTGCAGGTTTTCCTCCATGATTTAAACCACCACACGCCCCCTCCCGCTCCTCATTCCACCTTTCTGCTTGCAGCCACCCGGGGAACCGAGAATTCCTTCCCATCCGTGGAGAATAGAGGACGAGAAATAGGGGTTGAATCAGGGCTCCCCATGCTCATCTTTCCCACCCCATTTTCATTCTCCTTACCCCTCCTTCTCGTCGTGTCCTCAGAGAGGTGGCCCTGCCACAGTGGCCATTCATGTCATTGTCAGTGAAGCCACATGGTCGCGTCGCCATGCTTCTCCTGGGACACGAGGAGTTGTGGTGGGGGTGGGGGTGTGCACAAAGACAGGGCTCTCACTGGGTGGGAACAGTAATTAAAGAATAGAGAAGAAATAGAAGCAAAAAATATAAAGAGAAAGAACAAAAGACAAATGAACAAAAGGAATTGCAGATTAGGCTGGGAGGGGGGAGAGGGGGTATCAGCTTAAGGTCCATGCAAATCATCAGGGAATATTGCCTCGCAGTGTACAGCTCCGCACAACAGCTCAGTGGTGGGATCTATTAATGATCCAAATACCTCCAAGGCATTCTACAACCACTCACTTAGAGTGCTGCGATGGTGGGTGGGGGGTAGGAGAAGGGCTTGCATTGCTGCACGTTGTTGTAGGGAAACTTGGAATTTCATCCCACTGTCATGAGCATCTTTGTTACCTCTTTGATCACCGGGTGTTCATTTTATTGACTTGGCTCACTGCTGGTGTGTGACATTAGAGAACACGGGCTGGCTGGGGTTGGCCCTACCCTCTGAGATTTGACACAGTCAGAGCTGTAATGCATTTGGAGCCCCGAGGCCTTGTCATGCCAAGATGGAAAGCCAACCCACAAACAACACCTAAAGCTGTTTACCTTGCCATCCTTAAAGCAAAGAGATCTGACTGTGACACTGCAGAAAGGCTGTGAAAGAGCTGGATTTATGCTAATAGAATATTGTTTAGAAGGCGTTAAAAAAAAAAAAAAAACATACCCCCACTATGCTGCCTTCGCAGCCAAGACTGCCATGGGAGGGGGCACACAAGCAGAAATGCGGATGGGGGGGGGAGATAAACCACAAAGATAGCAAAGGAGGAGACGGGAGGTAAACAGAGAGATAATGTCTACGTGTCGCACATTCCAATATGGATCGGCGAAAAGTTCTGGGGCGCTTCCCAGGAAGCGCCAACTTTGGAGAGGTAAAAGGTCACTGTATGTGGACAATGACGCCAGCTCAGCGTCTATTGACGGGGAGGGGCCAGGGGCATGGTGGGGAGGGCACCAAGTGGCTCTCACTGCCAGTCATGGCAGTGTAGTATTTGCATGGGCTGCCAATCACCACAGAAAGGAATGCACTTGGGTCAGGAGGGGTCAGGCAGGCGGAGCCGAAGACAGAGGGAACACAACAAGCCCTGACGCATCAGGGATGATGGGGTAGAGTCCGTGCACGCATCTGTGTGAGAGTCTGTTGCTGCTGCAGAGAACAAATCCAAACCGCCGGGCAAATAATGGGTCTCTTAACTCTTATTATGTTACTGAATTTCAAACTAAAGCATTCGTTTTGTGCCACATAATTTGCGTGCTATAGTTTGTGCTTTGTTTCAGTGTGGTTGTTTAAAATGACTGCCCACATAACACTGCAACATCCTGAAATAAAACTCTCTAGCCATAAAGCTTTTTTTACTTCCATTTTAAAGTTTGTGACAACTCCAGCGGGGCCCGTAGCTCTCCCTAACCAGCCTCACCTCGTCACTGTGACCGTGAGCGGTTCTGTGAAATGGAAGGAGGAAGAAAGCAAATTGTTTGTGCCGTGGGCCTTGACAGGAGGCTATAGAAGCCCAGTATTAGCAAAGGATAAAAGTAATGGGATTTGTAGTGGGGAGGCAGTGTGTGTCGCAGAGGTGCTGTTGATGGGTGATAGGGGTGAGTCGCCGCCTTTAAAACCTGATAAGTATCTGTGTGGGAGAGGGGGACAGAGAGCAGGGCAGCCGGCAACAAAAACAGATAAATACCTGCTCCTCCAACTACACGCTGTATCTTTATCACTTGTTACCCATGTATTTGGATTCTGTCCCCCCATCAAGATTGGAATACCAATATGTTAAATCGGTTTTATCTGCAGACTTTAAATGTACAAATATAGAGCAATATTTGCTCCCTTTAACTTTTTTCCCCTCGTGCTGCAACCACAAACTTCAATGGATTTTAAGTAATAAATCAAAATAAGGTAGAAGCATTGTTGAAAAGTTGAACCAAAATGACCCATGGTTATTTTTAAAAGCCCTGCCTATATTCTCCTTTGAAATTTGGGTGACCAAGGCTAAGTAGGTAAGAGGTCGTCTTACTTCAGTAAGTTGTTGGTTTAATCCCACCTTCATCTTGTCGCGTGTCGTTGGTCTCCTGGACGAGGTATTTGGCCTACTGGTGTTCAAATGTGACTGGAATATGTTTTACAGATTCTTTTGTCACATTAGTTAATCACTGTTTTAGATGTCCTGAAAATTGTAAGGCCCACTCATTCAGAGAGATAATGTCTTATTTTAATCCTGACTGTTTTACCTAAAGGTGTTGATTTCATTTAAATAATAAAATTAGACTGCAATACAATACATATTGCCACACAATTTATTTGATGGTTATAAAATTGAAAAAAATTATCAAACAATTGCTTTCTGTAACTACAGCTGGAATGAATAAGACTGATGTTAAACTAGTCAATTGTCGGAGTTAAATTATGCCATGTCAACCTAATGTGCCTGGCTTACTAGACTATAAATCTGTTTCAGATATTTATGCTAAAAAAAAATTACAATTTATTTAATGTTATGTTTTAAAATGACAAAAGCACCAGCTGCACATTTACAGACACAAGTCCCTTGTTTTACTGTGCAAAGATAAATATGCATTTGAGTTAAGAATTTAAAAAGTATATATTTATTTTACAAACAACTATAATAGTTTTGGGAGCACAGCAACAGTAGAAACAAATTTCTGAAGCGGGATTACCCAAAATTATATAATAGTGTCCCATTAGACCTCAAAAGAAACACACACTTAGAAAATACTTCTTCATTGTATTGACGCTGTAAAAATAAAAGCATTATTGATTTTTCCATTTAATCAACTCTTTCAAGGACATCTTTGAGCAATTATCTGCTATTTTCTATGACCTATATGCTAAATACACTGCGACATTTTCAGCCAGGTAAAACAATATATCAAACCTTGGACAACACAAAGCTAACAGAATATCCTGGAGAGGAGGAAGTTGAGGTTTTTTTGGAGCCGGGCAGTTAGAGTGGGCGTTAAAGCGTTGCAACAAGTTCCCCATCCAGTAAACTGGTCACCACAGCGGCTTCTGAAATGTGACTGCACAGAAAGTGAGGAGAACTGCAAGACATGGCAGTATGTGGCTGTAAATCGATGCATGTGCGAAGGAATAAAAAAGCGATGAAGCTTAAAATAAATAAATATGTTTGTTGCCTTATAATATCAAATGAACCTGCCTTCACATTGAATAAAAGATCCTAATTTGTTTGGTTTTTTTTCTTCCAGGAGCAATCAGAGAGCTGCTCTGCCTTTCTGCTGTTTTAGCCACAAACTTGAAACATTGGCTCTCTTCGCTGCAAAATATCATACTTGTTAAATTAAAGCTACAAAAAAAAAAAAAAACCCTGAACCCATACTTGGAAAAATATACAGACATGTTATTCTTTGCATTTGAAAATACACATACTATCAGCGAATGTTTAAAAAGAGAGATGAGGGGAGGGAGATGGGAGGGAAGGCAGGAGACTCTCATATTGACTCAGTGGGCACTATGCCGCGCAATTAGTCCAAACTACAAGGAGAGGGAAAAAGGGGGAGGGAGGGAGTGAGATAACCCCCCAAAATAAAAAAAAATATATAAAAAAAACTGTCTGTGGAAAATTTGGAGAACTTCCCAAAATATACAAACTTTCCCGACGAATACATTTCTTTGGTATGCCGTAATCTCATATGGCTTTTCTGAGCCCCTCCGTGAGACTTCATTCTCCTCTCCTCGCAGCTTTCCAAGCTCCCCAGCCCCCAGGCCTCACCAGTCTACTTCACAGTCTGGCCTAGTCTCAGGCCCCATAGCTCCAGCCTTCACAAAATCCCCTTCCAAAACCCACTGTCCACACATGGCAATCATTAGGAAATTCTCTTAAAGAGCAACATTATACCACCAATTGCAGCCTTGCATGAAATTTTGATCACTTAAACCCATCTTAAAGAGGCAGCAGCCACTTTCTGCTGCAAGACATCCTTTTCTCTCTCTCCATGAATGGTAATGCACTTACCTCTCAATAGTAACCCCCACTCTCTCATTGTACTAGCCCAACAAAGCCAAATGAGGCTTGTAGCCACTTAGAAGAGGCAGCACCAATGAGGGGCCCTCTTTAAATAAACCTTGTAGAGAAAAAAAAAGGGTTGTGATTATGCATTGGTTAGTTTAAGACCATTTTCTGCTGCATTTGCTTCCCTTGTGGTGAAATACAAACAAAAACAAATGCTGGTATAAGGGAGATTCCTTCCTTTTCCCCACAAATCTCCAAACCTCTCCGGAAAATTAGCCATTACTTGAGGCGTGCTGCAGACATGAACAATAGAACCGCTGATATACAGAGCTAAATTGCACCTAGAGAGGAAACGTAGGAGAAAAAAAGCAAGACACAAAAACCCCATGGGGTTCACTCGTAAACAATGATTAAGGCACCTCAAATAACGGCATGCCCACTCTTTGCCACTCACCTCACACTACCGCCTAATTAGTTGGGGCTTTGCTTTTACTGCTGGCTTTAGTGTCGTAAAATTAACACGTTTTGCAAAGGAGCAGGAATGGGCTCAAACTGTGGTGTGGGTTTAACAAGCTTCTCATGGGTGAGGCTGTTTGTCTAGCACAAAGGAGAAAAGGAGAGTGAACGGACCCAACAGGCCAGCAACTGCAATGTGTGGAAAGGAAAGGAAAGGAAAGGAAAGGAAAGGAAAGGAAAGGAAAGGAAAGGAAAGGAAAGGAAAGGAAAGGAAAGGAAAGGAAAGGACAGGAAAAGATTAGTACTCCATGCAGAGCCGTTTATCCAGATGAATACATGAAGTAGCGTTAAAACTCTGGAGGGCCCCACATGGCCTTCAGACAGACCTGATGCCAGGGGAACAGCTTACCATGCCTTGTGCCCAGCAGATCAATAGGATTTAGGCAAAAGTGGATTTTGCTGAAATCTTCCTATTCCATTCATTTTGTGTCTAAAAAGACTTTTCTCAAATTGGCAGAGTGGAGACTGAGCTTGGATGGGAACTACCATGTTTTCCAAACTATAAGTCACATTTTTTTTCATAGTTTTCATAGTTTTTCATAGTCCTGCAATTTACAACCAGGTGTGACTTATGTTCTGTTTTCTTGAGGCATTTTGACAATTGATTTAAATATTAATTTACACTGACAAACACAAACCAAGGATTAATGGTGCCGTTTGTAACTTTTATAAAAATGTTTTTTTTTACATATTTGTTAAAACTGTCACCATGTCGTGACTGTACGTTATGATTCACATAATCTGTGAAAAGATCAATCTCCTCCATCACCTCCCTGAACTACTATTGCTGTCTGAAGAAATGCAACCAATCAGAGCCAGGAGGTGTGTCTTAACACTGTCAATCAATCACATCATTCTAAGTTGGAGATGAAGTCAAACTTTTGAGTTTGGGTCAGTCAACTGCTTCGCACAACCAGAACAGTCTTGCATCAGGCTTTGGTTGTATGAGACCTTCTAGGTAACTCCATGAATATTCCCGTCAGCTCTGACTAGTGCTCATGTTCCAGATGAAAGTAAAAGCATCCACCATGTGACACTATGTTCAGTTTTTCTTTTCTCTGACTGGAGCATCCGTTGTTGGTGTTCAGTATGTGTTTAATAATAATGCTCTTCTGATTAAAACCCCCACACTTCAGAGATCTATGTTCAGTCATCTCTACTAATTGCGGCTCTGGAATATTCCCAGGATTTTTGCAGACCTAGGCAAGACTGTATTTTCCCATCGTTCACCATAATATTGGAATAATTTACAAAATGTTCTCAATTTGAAACGCTTTATTATAATTGTATGTTATATAGTTGTTTTATATAACTTGGATTTGTGTTGCTCTTACATTAGCAAGCAGTATTTATTAAATGTTAATTTATATTATTGTTAAATTACACACACATGGCCTGACACTGATTAAACTTTAGCTTTAATAACATAAAGCTACATATTTTTTTAAGTTAAATCAGTAATATGTACTTTTATAACAAATTTATATCAGATTATGATTTATTGGTTAATGTGAAGTTGTCATGACAAAGACATTTTGAATAATGTCAACTTAGTATTAAAAGTGTCATGATTTACCAAATGACACTTTATGACAACAGGCATAAATATTCATAAAGACTCATGTTCATGACAGGTGTTATGTCGTGTTTATGACTGTGTTATGACAGTCTTATTCACAACCCGTCAAATAAAGTGTTACCTGTTTAGGTGTGTTATTAAAGGAGTTGGTTGTACTTGAGTTTAATTAAAAATATAAGACTGATGGGATATTGAAAAATACCCACCGCACTTTCCAGATCATTATTGAAAAAACAAATTGTCATTTTTTCCATTCCACATTATACAGTAGCTTGTATTGTTCTATCACATGTCATTCTTAAAATACAATGAAGTCTGTAGGTTTAGCATGACAAAATATAAAGATGTTCAGTAAGTGGGAATGCTTCATACTCTCCAAATACTACCTTTGCAAACCACTGTAGACTAAAGTGGTGTTGGAAGACTTCATCTGGTATGACTGGAATAATTGCAGGGATCTGATTCACAGTGAAACATTCACCATACAATAGACATTTGAATATAATCATTTTAAACTCTGAAGCAATTAATTCATTCTTGGATGTGGGTTCTAGAAACAAGAATTTTAAATCCTGATTACCACACCGACGACGCCAAAGAAATGCATAAAATGTAGGAAACCACCACTTACATATATGCATGTTACAGATTTTTAAAACATGCAGCAAAGTTGGCATTCAAAAAAAGATAGAATAACATTCATAATCAGCATATCTAAATTAGAGCAGAGTCAGACCAATGCTTATCCCTTTTTAACCTGTTTGGAAAATTCTTCCAAATGGCTCTCTTTTTTTTATATCAAATAGTCAAACATTACTTGGCCTATTCTATTTCCCAAATATTTTTTTTTTCTTGTCTGGCTGCATATTAAGAGGCAGAACGTCGTTTGGAATGCTGGTTTCTATTTTTGAAATGTTCTGAAACGATGTTTGCATACATTTGCATAGCCAAGTGCAAATTGAGCCATGAATATGCAAATGCGGAGCTGATGTCTGTGGCAGCCTCCGCTCTGCCAGGTTTATAGAAGAATTCGTTTACACACACACACACACACACACACACGCACACACACGCACGCCCACGCCCGCACACTGACACATGCAGATTTTTCTCTCACCCCTTGCGTCTCTGCATGCTCAGGGAAGACTGCTTGTTTAAAACATGATCCCAAAAATCATTAATTTGTTTGTATCGCCTTATTAAGTTGGTATTTTCTGGTTGCTGTTTTCCTGTCGGCTAGCCGGCATGTATTCTTTTCCATTGCCTCATTAGGGGGGGAGATGGACTGTATACTCTCATGAAGGTCCTCTAGCTGACACTGAGACCAGACGCCAGCTCATGCTCAGCGCACCCGACCCCTCAAAATAAAGTCTGACTTAATTTGTTTACTGTATCCGTGGGCATTCGCACTGCCACCCTCTTAGCCTCTCTCTCGCTTTTCCCCACTGCCCTCCCTACTGTCGGCCTTCTTTCAACCTCCGTACCATGAGAAAGTATTTGACAAGAAGGTTTTAAATAGAGTTGTCGTGAGAACAAATGCTATACAATGCACTATAGCTGTGACGGTTGCTACAAAAGCATATGACTTAAAAAAGAAAAAAGGAAAAAGGAGAAATTCTGAGACAACTTAAGGTCATGTTGGCCCAGAAGGTCTACTTCAGATCTGGCCACTCTACATTATTTACTGTCAGGAATAATTCTACTTTAGGCTCTTTAAAAAAAAAAGAAAACTCGTACAAGTTGTTATTACACATCGGCATACTTCCAGATAATAGATATTTTAATTTTCATATCTCAAGTCAACAAATATATAAAGAAAAGAATTAAAAAGCAATCAAAAAGCACTTGACAGGAGATGCAATCATTCAAGGGCTTTAGTTGAATCTTGTGTGTTGATGGTAACATTCATTTTAGAAATATGGACCAGTTCAGAGAAAAGATCATTCCCTCGCAAAAAGAAAGAAAAGATAAAAAAGATAGCAAAGGACCTAAACGTCTCTTGTAATACAGTTGCAGGCAAAGCACTCAAGTTTCAGGTCAAAAGAAATAGTTGCTGCTCCACCGGACTGCAATAGAAAATGAAGCTGTCAATGGCTACTGATGAGGCTAAAAATCCTGAAAAAATTACCTGCATCACAACTTGATAGCAGCAACAGCTAAGGCTTCACTTTCGTCTCCAATTTCTGGTTCACACAGCAAGATAATTGACGATTTTTTTTACCCAATTTCCCCCTTTCAACAAACTTAAGGACTCTCCAAATGTTGGGATTTTATGACACCCTTGCTGTGTGTGGTGTGTTAATAGTGATCTAATCTCCTCTGATGGACATTGGGGATATCCAACATGTTTGTAAAGTGTATTTTTAATATTATGCAATTGCTTTCAAAACAACGGCGATACGTAGTGAAATTTATTTATGTTCCACACTTGAATTTGTAGGTTTTCTGGGTGGAAAATATGATAATATTGGGCCCTCAATCTCACCCGCTAAGCTTCTGATTGAAAAGAGAAATTCAAATGTCTACAGAAAATCTCTGAGTAAGCCTAATGAATCATTTCTCCACCGCTTAGGTGGATTTTCAATGGTTCTTTGATTAGAGGTGGTCCAACATTTGTAATCCTCCAAGCAGACCTTAATGGCTTAAGTTGCAGTTGTTAGCTGATTGGAACTGTGTCTGTGCCCAGTTATTGGATAAGGGGCAAAAACAACAGTTTAATTAGTGAATTGGGGGGATAGGAAAACAAACCTCGCATTTAAGTTTTCAATTAACCCAATTAAGGCCAAATGGATGAGCAGTCACAGATACAATGGGAGCCGTGTTGCTGGCAAACACTCGCCTTCACTGGTGCACTTAAGCGAGTGTGTAACATCTCAGAGGTTTTTCTTACCGTTCTGTGCCTCAATTTCAGATCTCAGTGGGGATCCTAAACAAAGCTGACAAAATCTGCACATGCACTCCAGAGAAATTATGCTAAGGAGGGTGAAACAAAAAAAAAAAAAAGAAGAACCTTATCGTGACGCTCCATTCCCTTGAGCGCCAGATTAAAAACTCATTCATTTGTTAAATATTTGACACATCTATGCTTGAGCTTTGAGATTAGGGATTTGCAAAGTTCTTCGTATCAACTTGTGTGGGAGAAATGCCCCCCTCTGATGCTGGCAAAGGCAAACTGGCACATTTTCAGGGGGACAGACAAATTCATCTATGCGGATAAGTACATGAATTCCCCTCTAATGTGCGCCAAGCTCGTTCTTTAAAGACGCTCGCTCTGTGCTCTGTGCTCATATTTTCTATTCTTCAATGAGAGTGCAGAAGCTTACAACAGTGCAGACCCAAACAAAAAAAAAAAAAGAATGTAATCTTATTATTCATACAAAGCTGGTTTATTTATCATTGTCCAAGTGCAGAGCTTGCAAGCTACTTGGGTCATGTTGTCAAATTTGTGCAAACCAAAAGATGTTATCCCACAAGAGGTTTAGTATTAAACTCTTTGAAATCTAAACGCTTCAGATTTAAATATTTAAAGCAGATCAGTTGGTTGTTCTTTAGCTTAGCTTGTAAAGTAGACACAACACAACTCAACAAAGAAGAAGGGATGAGAGAAAACATGGGAGAAGTAATGCAGCAGGGCGCAAAGCCATTACGCCTACACCAAAAATAATTCACAGGGGACAAAGCAGCTTTACAGCTTCATTCCTGGATAAGAATGAAAGGAGTGGGGGAGGGGGGGCTTGGATTTTGTCATTGGGGGAATCAAAAAAAAAAAAAAAAAAGAGAAGGGTGGGGGTGGCATAATTAGATGATCACAAACTGTACCAGCAGCTCAGTTTTCACTCTGTGGTCCAAATTACAAACCGTCATATTTTTAAAGTCATGCTGACATTCTTTCGTCCCCAGCAGCTGCCAAGAACAACCCAGGCTAGGCTTGTCTTGGCACCTGATCAAAAAGAAGGACCGAGCTCGAGTCATACAGCAACTGAAAACATTTACACAGCTGGGACCCTCGAACCCTAAGGCCGCACCGCCTCACTGCCAGAACCTGTGCTGGGGCTTGAGGGTGGAGGATGCGAGGGGGGCTTTGGGGGCTCCAGGTGCTTCTGGGGGGAATGCAGGAGTTCTAGAGATGGGGCAAAGGGTAACAACTGAGCTCAGTTCCAAAGTCATGTTGTGTTCATGTCCACTTTCATTTTAATGAAAGGACCAAGTGCAGCGAACAGACAGACGTGTGTCAGTGTACGCACAAATGCACATGTTCACATTTGTGTGAACCAGCTGGAAAATAGGTAGTGATTGCATTATGGTTTCCCTCTTGATTCCGTCTATGTGTGCTCAAGTTTCTTGTCTATTACGGGGATGGTTTCTGTTTGTGAAGCTGTGTTTGCTTGTTGATGCTGGGATTAGAGTCATCCCCAGCACTAGATCATGGGAAGTCTGCTCTGTAGTCTACTCACTCTACCAGTGAACTAAATGCAAACACCAGATGAGCCACATATTTATGCATACATTCAAGCCTGGTCCTATTCCCAACTCTTCCCATATGTACACTTGGCCGAGACCTTTTGGTGTCAAATTACATTGCAATGCGTTGAGAACTTTTTAAAAATTATTTTGCTTTGCCGAAGCATAATCAAATTTGGGCAAGAGCAGCATTAATCAGAAAAGCACCAAAGAGTCCCTTTACAACTCTGGAGATGCTACAGAGACCATCAGCTCTGAGAACCCATAGGTGAGAAGCAGGTTATTAAAATAAAAAAGACAAAACAAACCCATAAGAAGTCAATCTTGAAGTCTGCACAAAGAAGATGCTTTGATAAGATGAACTCAAAACTGAAACGTCTGACCTTCATGCAGAATAACTTGTGTGGTAGAAAAGCAACATCGCCTTGAACAGTTCTGCATTGTGAAACATGGCCAGGGCACTATTATGCTGTGGGATTGTTTTTCTTTAACCAAAACGGGGAAGCTGGAATACGTTTATTAAAAAATGGATGGAGCTTAAAGAAAAAAAAACAAAACAAAGCTTGTTAGAAGTTGCAGCAGACATTAGGTTGTGATAGAGGTTCCTTTACCAGCAGGACAACAAACCTAACTAAATACAGCAGTCAGAGCTTAAGCCAACATATAATCAGTTGTTGGCATAGTCAAAGTTCCAACTGAAAATATGCAGCATGACTTGAACATTGCCGTTCACTGATCCGCTCCAGCCAGTGTGACTGAGCTTGAACTTTGTTAAAAAGAAAAAAGAAAAAAAAAAGAATAGACTAAAATTCAATTCTCCAGATCTGGAAAGCTGGTAGCAACCCACAAAGACCTGAAAATACAATGACAATGAGGTGGTTCTACAAAGTAATAACATATTAAAAAACATTTTAGAATCTTTCTTCCATTTCTGTTGGGTAAAAATCTTGATGAAATGAACTCAAGCACTGAAGTTTGAGGTTGTAATGAAAAACAATGTGAAAAAGCAATTTTCTATTTTCTAGCTTTGGATTTGGTCTTGTTGTTGTGATCACATATTTTTAATTTTTGCCTCATAGATACCAGCATGAAAATTCATGCCATGAGGATTAAAACAGGTTGAGCAGAGATCAGTTCACCACACATGAAGCACTTAAAGGTACTGGAAGCTATAAAAATAAAATGTTTTCTTCTGGCTCTCTTCCCTTGTCAGCATAGACTAGCAAGGACTTGCTACCATGAAAATGAAAAATCTGGAGCAGAAATTCACAACAAAGCAATGTCTTAGCCTCTACTTCCACTTCAGATCATTTTGAAAAATCTCATTGCTTCAGTATCACAGGGTTTTCTGTATGTTGACATGATGAAGAACTGGAGTTAACTTCAAGTTAAAATCTCCAGTTTTGGAATTTGTTCCAGATGAGACAAAAATAGGTGAATAGCGCTTCAGTAGAAAAAAAAAATGTTTGGAGAAGAGAGGTAGCGTATTTGGGACAGGGTAGTGGAAGCGGGGGGAGTGGCAGACCAATGAATTCAAGATTGTGTTGACCCCTCATGACCTCATCCCAGTAACTCAGAAACCCCAGAGCAACAATGACATCACTCTCTCATTCCAAGACAAAGAATCAAAGCGTTGCAGTGCTAGGCCAGCACAGTGCGTGCATGCACACTGAACTATTAGACCTCGTTTTGAATGTGTGTTTGTGCATAAGGGCAACCATAGAAACGAGAAAGCAGTAGGTGGGAACATTTTCAAAAGTATAAACAGACTGGATTTTGGGGGTATATATGCTTACCAGTTCTTTTATGCTTGATCTCCTGAAATCTGCTTAGTGAAAACAATGGCATACTATATTTGGTTTTTGCACCTTGCAACCTTTTCTCCGTACCTCAATGTCCACTGTACATCCTGTAAGAAAATTTAACCTGCTGTATTTCATGATTTATGATCACAAAATTATGAAGACTTAAATATCTCAACACCACAAAATACCAAACACCACGAAAGTCATTTATGGGGGTTCTGTGCAATGGCTTTAGAGCTACTAACCAGTTTACAAATTTATAGATCAGATTATGCTCTGATTATATCAGAGCAAAGTCCACACCAGAATCTTTTCCAGTACACCATCCCTTGAGTCCTGAAATTACCTTTAACTTTACATTTTGCATTGTTGCTTGTTTCTTGGAAGAATAAAATAAAATGCATAAGCCAATAAAAATAATAATATAAAATACAGTTGAAATCAGAAATGTACAAACACCAAATAAAAACATACATTAAATGTTTTATTTTGCTTTTTGAAGTTAAATAAGACCAAGGCTGTCTTATGTCAGTCAGAATTACCCAATTTATTTCTATTAGCTAAATATCACATAATGAAAGAATTTGTCAGATATTTATTTATTAATGTATTAAAATTAGAAGTGTACTTACACAATGTTCTTTAAATAGTGAGAGAAAACCCAGATGAGGATATCATGCTTTTGGAAACTTCTTTTTGGCGAAAACACACTTTTGAGCTAATTACAGACTCTGACTATATTTTAAGGCCACACCTGAAACACACTGCTTTCTTGTTCAACATGATTGAAAAGTCTAAAGTTATCAGGCAATTGATATATTTACATGCAAATGTTCATTAAAATGTATTGCCCCATTTTTAGAAATAAACTGGACTGAACTTTGTTCCTAAGATGCCTAAAAAATAGCTTGATATAACATGTCACACCATGTAGTTTCATGAGTCTTCATGGTGGACAAAATAAAAATTATTAAAGGTTTTCCAAAGATATTGTTTTAAGTAAAGAAGTTATCTTTATATCTATACTGCATGAGCACATATAGACCTAATTTCTAGGTCATGTACCGTAATTTAATAATAATGTGTATTATTTTTCATAAGAGTTATTGTTAGTCTATAGTATGACAGTAAAATCTCATCTGGGTAATAAAGTACTGATTTTCACAGCAGGATTATCCCAAAACGTTTTTCAAATCACAGTAACGAACAAAATCCCGTCAACTCTACTTTGTGTGTATTTGGGTCGATGACATCACAAGAGACACAGGAACCGGGCAGATCAGGTGGCATTGCTAAACACCTTGAAAGAACTCTTGACAGATTTTATCTGTACTGTAACTACGTTCACTTACCCAAACAGCTTCTCTCTCCTTGACTGCTGAGTAATGGGATTTTTTTTCTGCTTCTTCCCTCTGGTGTTGAATAGAATGACAGTGATGGCATAGACTACACTGCAGGTGAAAGTACAACTACCAGGTAGCGCAGGGATTAAAATTAATCTTAATGGAACACCTCTTCTAAACTATGTTGTTTTTGTGAACAATTATGTCAGAAAGATTTCTGAAGATATAACATGTGAAATCTGACCATCCCAGTGTACTCTGATCCCCTTCAAACCGGCTCCAAAGGGTTTTATTGTTGCCAAATTTACCTTCAATTCCTGCTGTGTGTCACATATGGGTCAAACGTTCGCTGAGACTCAATTGAATAAACATTCTTCAGGGAGGAATACAATTAAAATGTGAATTGTGAATCTGGATCTAGAAGAAAAATACAAATTAACACACTCAAAACAACTTTACTATTTTCTCTATGTCTTGTTACGTCACTAGAGGCATGCACTGGAAGTTTGTTTTTGACACAGTGGAGAAAAATTACCTGAGAAAGAGACTGACATGTTATTTTTTTTCTATAGTTGAAACATTATATCCGAAGTAGCTTTTCATGCATTCTGAGCAAGGTGTTGTGCCCAAGCTCTGTTTTTTTAAGAGATTGCAGTGAGATAAGATTGTAGTTTACCTTTACAAGATCAAGGAATGTAAGCACCTCTCATCCACTACCTGTCCAAAATAATGAAAATAGCAAATGTCAAGAGAGAGAGAGAAAAAAGAAAGCAGAAGGTGGGGAAAAAATAAAAATGTAAAAAATAAGAAAAGGGTAATAAATACATTCAATAATGAAAAAAAAGAAAATATTTTTTTTTAAAAACACTAAGATACCATATCACTTTTGAGGTTTGATGGCTTCACTGACTGGAGGAGAACAGTTTGTTTAACCAGCTAAATAATTGTAACTTCGTTTTCTTTGGCACAAACCCAGCAGCAAATTCTATTTTTTCAGAATGGTTTGTGTGGACAAGTCGCTTAGTCCTGGTTATGTTACAGTGAAATTAATTTCACTGAAGAAACTCTGCTGATGTCATTCTGACTTTATGCCATCATTGACTTTGCAGCAATCCCTCATCTTGAGAAAGTATCAGGCAACAGTGGAAAGAAAATACTCCCTTTTAGCACAACAAAACATCCAGGAGAACCAGGCAACTAGACAGAAAAACAAAGAATAACTGAATCAGGACCATACACTGCTGGAAAATGAAGGTGTTAATGAAATGCTCTCAAATTACAACAATTTGTAACATGTCCAACTCAAATAGCTTACCCTTGTAATGTTAAACAAATAAAAATAAACTTCTCACCTCAAAATGAGCTCAGCATTGCCGACCTTACGTCTCATTTTCACTTTCTGTAGAGAAGGGCTATGTAAATATTAAAGGACCTTGAAATTGCAATATGCTAATTGTGGTAAGTATGTGACTTGTTTAATATTGCTTTACGAGCTATGTGGTCTGTAATAGAGCGACAGTGTGTTTAGCTCCAAATCATGCGGAAGATGCACACTGAGCTGTCTAAAGCTGGCAGAATGGACTGCTCAATTAAGGAGCAGATTTAAGATAAGAGTGTTGATTCCCAAGCCCAATTAATTAGCACTAGAAGAGAGGAGAGGCAGCCAAAGAGCAGGGGAGAGATTTAAGCAGAAGGTGCCCACCAGGGACTTGCTCTCCTGCTCCTACCTTCTCACCCATATCCATGCTCTATTTCCTTCCTTCTCCTGCTAATTCTTTTGTTCACTCTCATGACTTCTAGCTCACCTTATGGTCTCCCTCTGTCATTAGCAGTCTTTTAAAACCCAATACACAAATGTAATTGTATGCTTTTGGAAGCAAAATCTTGCCCTATTATATGTATATATTAAAAAAGAAGAAGAAGAATGTTGAAATTGTTCTCATTAGGTAAGTTTGACAGGATACTAGTCAAACTTTAAACAATGCTGCATGTGAATCTTACGAAAAATAACATAACATTTAAATCTTCCTCCTGCTTAATGGAAATACTGGAAATTTGTCTGATGCAGTTTGATGTGATCTAAACTCAGAATTGTGTATTAATTGAATTCTTCGAAGCAACATCACACCGATAGATTTATTGGACATGGTTTTACTAACATATGTGGCAAATGTCAGTTAAAAATGAAGGAATGACAGTAGCAGGAATTATTTAAGTGATCAAAAGAACTTGTAAACATCAATCAAGTAGTTCTTCAGCATTTATAAAACCTGAATACTTAATGCAATCAGTGTTACCTTTGCTTCAACATGCAGTAGATTGTGCTTGGAGCAGCACATTCTAATCTGAAATCTAACTTTCTAAATCCAGACAAGAATTATTATTTTTTTTAATGGACATTTGTTTTTACATTTAATTTTTAGCTGCAGCAAAAATGAAAACAGTATCATAGCAACCAGTGAGCACTGCAGCTTAAAACATTGTGCATGCAACTCCACATTGACATGTTTGAAAAACGAGGTTACAAAGAAACCCATGAATGTTACACTTAGCCTGGTCCTCCTTCCTATTCTGCTTGATTCTAATCTTGCTTCACAGCTCAGTCTGGGATTTCTCCCATTGACTTGGATTTCTCCTGTATAATTTCTATCTAGCCAATCAGCGAACAGACGGTGAAGCGGTGAAGGATGACTCTGTTTTAGAATTATAGTCTGCCTGTAATTTCAGCAATGGCAGCAGAGAAAGTGAGCCATTCAGTCCGTATTGACCACACTTTCAAATCTTGAATTAGCATTGATAGCTGCATTGTTCGGCTCGGTACTTTTCCCTTCGCAGTGGAGGATGGTTGTTTACAGCTCAGGTAATTTTCCATAAGCTTCGTAGTGTTGAACTGGCACATTACATGCGTCACAGGCAAATATTAGCAATTGGCTAAAATTTAAAGCTTCAACAAAAGTCCATACAAGCAGGACGTAATTGTTTCTCAGTAGCTGAGAACCCAGAGCCTCTAGCAAAGCGTAGTACGAGGGAATGGTTTTTACCAGGTTACCTACCTCCTTTTCCTATGGAGGTTTTTCTGGGGCTCTTTTGTAAATAACCAGTGTGAACATGAAGTCAGCTAAAAGGTTCATAAATTAAATTCTGCATTAGGCACAATTATGCTTTTGAAACTGGAGTTATTTCAAGAAGGTAGAAGTCCGCTTTGGTCTTGGTTTATATCAGCCCAAGATATACCCAGCGACAAATAATTTTGATTGACATTCAGTCAATTTAACGTTATTTGCAAATTAATTACCAATACCAGGAGTCTCTTTGTGGTATGTGGTTGACTTAGTGATGATATGTACAGCAATAATATTGTTAGTTTGGTATCCTTGGTCCCGCATTTCATTTGGTGTTTAATGGTCTTTAAAAAAATTATTAGGAAGCCTTTTAAATTAGTTTATGATGTTGGTGGACCTTTTCCCTGTGGCTAGAATCCTCGACAATGCACTAGGAACCAATTATTTCTGACTATCACACCTATCAACAGCATACATATTTATTATAGGGAATGGCCAATAACTACGATGGTTTGCCAATAAGGAAAGGCTGTGAATGTATTATGTCTGGACCCATGACACCCCACCCTGTGCTCAAACCCCCAACCTTGCTTCCTTGAACGTCAGAGAATTAACAGCATTACCTCCACAGCCCTTCGGCCATCTATCAGAGCACAGTTAGACGTCAACAACAGAAGCTCATCCCAAAACTCTAGAAATTACCTGGTCAGACGGAGGAAAAAAAAAACCTAATCAATATTTGGCTTGAATGGAGGGCCCGGTCCTCATTTCACTGTATGAATTTTTGATGCATCTGCTGCTTAAGCTCCACACTATCAATTACGAGATAAACAGGGTCTGGGTGATTGTTGTCATGGTGCACAGGGCTGCCATCCAATTAGATCTTGCTCAGGCTAATGTGTTAATATCTTACATAATTGGTGTTGGGGGCCATTTTTTCCCCTCTCTCCCTCAAATGCCACGCTGATCCTTATAGAGACGAATACTACACCATTAGTGCAATCTTATCTGGGTAAAGTAATTTTGATGAAACACACATAACGACTGTGTGTAATTTGAATTCCCATATCGGTTTTTTTCAAAACAACTTTTTTTTTTTCTGTTTCAATTTGTTAAACAAAAAAACCCAAATGCAATGGGTTTTAAAATGATTTATTTTAAAACTTTTAAAATGCTCCAATTCTAGCTTTGGTGTCAGTAGAAAGAAAATAATAGAAGATAAAACTTTAAAAGACTTGGTAAACGAATCAAGCATGGAGAGCTTCAATACCAGACACAACAAAGAGAAGAATAGTTGGATGAAGCAGAATGGAAGTCGGAAAAAAAAGAAGAGGGATAAAGAAGAAAAGGAAAGGAAAAAGAGAGAAGGGAGCGAGGGATGAGACGGTTGCCTGGAAAGACGATTAGTATTCATGCGGCGTGGTGCTCCAGAGAGGATTAATGGACTCTGATGCCTAATATCCTGGAGAACAATTAATTTGCCCACAGTTTTGTCATGGTTGAAAGTCAAATGCTGGAACAGATCGATGCGCACAGCCGCCAGTGAAATCGCGGCAGCCCCTTCTGCCAGGCGCAGAATTTTAATTTCATCATCATCATTTTCCCCGGCTGCCACCCTCGACGAAGCTGTCCATGACATGGCTGAGAGGGCCGCCACATCCCGACAGCCGTGGTACACACGCACAGACACACAATTAGAAAGCACAGTAAACACGCAAACAGGCCACACACTCTTATATATTCACATGTTTAGTGGAGAACTTCCATCCATAGGCAAACAGTTCACTTATACAAATAGAAATACAGATGTAGAAGGGATTACTCACACAGAAAAATGCTTTTTGAATACTTTCATATTTCCAAATGTGAGCTAAGACATGCAGCACATAAACAGCATTCTGCCCTCAAACTCTCCCACATTTTTTCCACATCAAAAACACAAACTTCAGCGGATTTCATGCGATAAGCCAACTCAAAGTTGTGAAGTGGAAAAAAACAGGAGTTTTTTTTCAGATGCTGTTCCAGATTATCTAAAGATTTTAAGTTTTTTTCAGACAACACAGTTCAAGCTTGGTCTGGCTGGAGTCATCAGCATTGGTTTTCAGACTGTGCCTCAGATTCTCAGTTGGATTTTGACTTTGAGTAGGCCATTCTGATCCGTGGATTTGTGTTGATCTAATCCTTCCATTATAGCTCAATCTCAAGTCTTTTATAGCATTTTCTTCCAGGATGCCCTGTACAAAGGTCCATCCATCTTCCCATGAACTTTCTTTATCTGTCATTGCTTTAAAAAAGAACCTGCAAAATGATGCTGCCACCACCGTGTTCTACAGATTATGTGTCCAGGCTGTAGGTTTACCACCACAAAGTTTAATTTGAAGAAAATCTCAGCAGAGTACCAACTGCAAATTGGATTTCTTGCAGGGATTCACTAGTTAAGCAGCTACTGGCAGAATGAATCACAATGGATTCAAATTTGTGGTATTTGAGTAAAGGGCTACCGATTAGATATCCATGCCATACATGACATACAAATCACATTAATTTAAAAGTTGTAGCATGATAAGATGGGAAAAAGTGCAAAGTTGAATAAATCATTGTTCATATTTAATTAATAAATCTGCATAAACATCAGTTTTTGCACTAGCACACATCCTTTAATTGTGTTTAACTCTGCCTTAAAAAAAAAAAAAAAAGAAAAAAAAACAATCATTATTTCACATTAACATTTTGTGTACAATAAGAAAATCTACATGAGTATGGGATTGTAGAAGGAGTGGACCTGCGCTAATGATTTCACAAGCACAGAAGCGTGTCGAGTTCACCGTCAGCAACAGAGCG
This sequence comes from Gambusia affinis, assembly GCF_019740435.1. NCBI lineage: Eukaryota > Metazoa > Chordata > Actinopteri > Cyprinodontiformes > Poeciliidae > Gambusia > Gambusia affinis. The sequence continues at coordinate 14,062,041 of NC_057870.1, forward strand.
TTGATCGCCACGCATCACCAAGCCATCGTCAGAGGCTGTAAATATTTCATTAGAGATCCAGATGTGTCAATTAAAGGTACATAGAGACACAGCAAGATCCCCCCTGTCTGGTACCTCCCTGTATTTGTCTTTTAGCTTTTTCGCCTAGCTCAAGGATATTCTCATTAGCACAATAATGCATCACAAAAAAGAGGGACACAGGAGACAATCAGGAACCCAAGTGACACAAAAATGAAGACATGCCTCTTCAAATGAGCTAGCATTAGCTTAACTCTCACTCTCATTGCATATTGTTGTCATAGGATTGTTAGACTGCTCTTGTTAAATACAAAAACAATAACATAATGACCTAAACAATTAAAATGTGCCATTCAGATTATGCAAGAGCCATTTTACAATTTTTTTTCTTAATTTAAAGACAAAGTCATTCCCACTGACTCCTTACTCTATCTAGTTCATTATCATCTTTCACCACTTGTTTTCATTTCCATAGGGTTTTTTTGTGTGTCATAGTTACCCTCTGTCGGGAAGGAAAATATGTAGACATCATATGAATTATTAAAGGTGCTGGTGCTAATTTATTTAATGAATTAAGAAGAGTCCGGTGGGGGGTATTTCAATAATGGAGCACTGTTAGCAGTGTTTTAATAAGGATGGCACACACTGATTGGGTAATTACATCTCAGATCTCCCCATGCAGCTTCACTCCCACATGGGGAGGAAGCAGTGTGACAGTGGAAAAGTCGTCTGGCCTCCGTATTTATCTTGAAACACACATAACGATATGAAGTCTCACTCACTGGCTTCCCATTAGAGGCTGAATTGGGTAGCTATTGGTTGTTGGATAAATGGGTGTAAAGAACAAATTATCAAAAACATTTAGTGCATAGAGACCTGCAGACATACATATATATGCATGTCTGGTGCCCTGGTGGGCACTATATATATATATATATATATATATATATATATATATACACACACACACATTATATCTTGTCATACCAGAGATGTTTTAAAGGTCAAGACTACTATTTTTACTTCGATATGGTAGTTAACGGTCGTTAACTAATCTGAATAGTATGAATTCAGATTCTTGATCAAAGTCCAGTTTAAAAATGGCCAAAAGTCCATTCGTCGTTTATACCTGGTTATTCAAGGAGAAGTGGATGCTGCGCTGTCATTGGTTAAGAGGTGGGTTACACCTGGATATATCATTAACCCATCACAGACAGAAGTTCAAGCAAAAATCTATTTTGTGAATTTTCATACCAAAGTTACATTTCCATTTGGGAGTATTTAAAATAAACAGAAGGAGTGTTCACTGTACATGTAAAGTAGATACAATTGTTAATAACGCCCAATACTGCTTACAAGGAAATACAAATTTCAGCCATTTATTGGGTCAGTGATGTAATTTGTGACAGCTTTTGTATAAAAATATGTAATAGTATGTATTCATTATAATATTTAGTTCATGAAAAAAATTCTAGAATGCATTACTGAAGTGATTTGATACTTAAAAGTGTGTAAGTTGCATACTATTCACAAGTCATATGCAATTTCAGCTACACACACAGACTACAGTGGAACAAAATGGTAGTGTCCAGGATCTTGTTACACACAGAGCCACAAGAAATCATGTGCTTAAAATACAACTATGCACAGACTCCAAAGTAAACTAAGGCTACGTGTACAGTCCAGGCAAATACAACCAAAATTGCATTTCACCCAAAAATAAAAAATAAAAAGATCTGACTTGTGGTTTTGAAATGAGATATGTATCTGATAGTTTTCAAATCATATGCAATCTGAACGGTGTTGTTGCATTTTCTCTCACTTTTATATTTGTGCTGTAAGACATGCGTCATAATTATGCACTAGAAGAAGCCAGATGCTGTAACTAAGTGGTTTAAACAGTCACCTAGAAAGTAAAATGGATTTCAGCACATAAAAAAACAAATGAGCATCACACCTGCTATGTGAACGTAGCCTAAAGGTGAGGCTTAAACTAAAACTATTTTGATCAACTAAAGTTAAAAGGGAAACTTAAACATGCAACAGTACAGTGCAACAGTGAAACAACAATATAACCTCACATGTGTTTTATAAACTATTGATACCTTGTTTCATATTATTAAATATTAATTTAAAAGAAAAAATAGAAATGGCCAGCGTAAATATAAAGAACCTCTGACTTACGCCAAAAGAGTCGAACCACAAACTGGACAAAAACACTGATAAACAAAAACAACAAGGTTGCAGAAATGAAAGTACAAATAAAGAGAACCAAAAAAATAATTATTCCTTAAATTTATTTTCACCTTTCACTTTAAATATTTTGAAAAGTTTTCTGTATGACACAAAGAGGGAAAGAAAGAGAGAGTGTCTTGTAATAAGGGCTTCAGCGGTCCTGGCTGGGCCTGTAATGGGACTGGATCCCAATCAATAGAGATGCTCCTCAGGCCATTCGTAGGCATAATGACTTTAGGTTTCTCAATAATTAAGATATTGTCACTGTGCTGACTGCAGGGTCAGCCAATCATTAACCTCATGTTAAATATGCCTTTGTTTTAATTGCTTTGCCTTAACTCCCCCAGATATGCAGGGATGAAAATTAAAGGGAAACCAACCTTTTCTTCCTCCTGCATGTATTAAAATGAGGAAGGGCGGGGGAGCGGAAAATGATACAAGTCCTGCACAATAGTTGTACCAACACATTCAAAATGTCCGTTTCCAGCTTTTCTGTTTTTATCTAGGGAGTGTGTTATTTCCTTTAACAAGGCAGGCATTTGGAAAGTTTATTTTCAAAGACAAACTGCGTATTATGAGGGGACTGGCCACCATTATCAAGGATTGCGCTGCTGTGAAAGAGATAAAATTAACAGATTGGTGGGTATAAAATATTTCTATCCTCCATCTTATGTGCTAAATATGCAGGCACCTCCTGAGATGGGCTGTACCAAATCTGTTTTTAATGTAATTAGCCAAAAAGGAAACTCCCCTCTGAAGCATCACAATAAGGATATCCAAGGTAATTAGATAAATACATGTTTAAACTAATGAATCATTGGTTTCTTTTTTATGAGGTACAAAGAGTCTGACGGCCCCAGATAACCTTTTGAGCATTTTCCCTGTTACAGTTTTGCTAAATAACATTGGCATGCTTCTTGTTCATCATCTGGGGTTGCTTCTCTACAGAAGGTTCAAGAACATCTTTAACCAGATGAATAGTTGCTGGCAGGATGGAGGGCTGGATGGATGAATGATTTCTAGGAGCCTAGGAGGTATGAAGAAATGCCTATTTACTCCAGACGTGACAGCTTGTATTTGGATTTTGTGGTCTCTGGGTGCCAGGACAACCAAAAGACCTTGTCATTTGTAACTAAATAGATCATGTAGGCTTGCTAAGTATGAACTAAGTGTTCATCTCTGGTTTATTTTCGTGTTAGTGTTCACAATAGTATCTTTTGTTATAGACATAAATAAATTATTTTGGATCCACACTGCTTAAATTGATACTAAACTTTTTGCCCCCAGACAGGCCAAGAGGCACTGAGGGACACGGCCAGCACCCTTTTCAAATTAGCAACTTTGTGGTACAATATATTGCAAACAAATATTCATCAAAAATATCATTAATATTGTAGAAGACTGTTTAGAATGCAATAATTGTTGACTAATATCTACAGAATGATGACTATACATTTAACATTTCAATAAGATATTTAGCCTGTTTGATTAAGATCATTTTCATGCCCGACACAGATTACAGGATCCCAGATTCAAATACTAACACAGAGTTGGAAATACACATGAACAAGACAGGACTAAGAAAAACTTAGATCAATTCCAACGGAGATCATCATCGCTTTATTTTCTTGTGATTCTGCATTACATGATTTTCCGATATTGTGTAGCCTGTCCCATTGTTTGTGTATGGTGTACTTGTTGAAACGCTCCTCCTGGCTCATAAACCTGCACGATTAGACCCTTTAAAGCTTCTCCTCGATGTATGGCTTTAGCAAAAAGATCTACTGCAAATGAGCTGATTTCATTTCCCCTAAGCCAGCTGAATTAGGTTAATCAGATACATGATGATCAATGTTAGATGTGTATAATAAAGACTAGATGTTGAAGTTATGTCAAAAGTAAGCACATTATTAATAGTAGTCTTAAGGGGGCATATTTAAGCAACAAAGCAGTGACAAAGTGGTTAAGGTAGTATTTATTCACCACTTGTCCCTTAAAAATGATTTTTTTTCCCCCCATCTTTCTCTAGTTGATCATGTTGCTTCAATTTAAACATTGCTACTGTAACTTCACTTTACTAACTATCCTGGATTCATTTGTGGTATATTAGGTTGCACTTTACATCAATGCATCAATCCTTTTAAAAGCTAACAGAACCATTGATCCATTTGAATATTTCTTCTGCTACAACATACATTTTTGGCAATTTCCTTTTGTTTGTTTCTTTTACACTCACCATAGTTCATCCCTTTAGATTACAAATCCAGAACAGGTGTGTGGGATGGGCCAGCATTTCCTGTTTAAATTGTTGCATGATGTCACTGATTGCATCACTGGGAAGAACCAAGTGAAGGGTTTTCTTTTTGTATTGCATTCTTTATTCTTTTTAAAGTAGTTTGTTCAGTTGCCTTGCATTAAATATTTTTACTTGCAGCATTTAGGCGTGTAAATAAGTTTGTGAATTAGATTAATGACCTTATTGTTGTTTCTTTGTTAAGATTTTGTTATTTGGTTTGACTTATTTTCCAATGGTACAGACTAATGAAATGCCAGCGTGTTTCCACTGCTGGGAGATTGACAATTTCATAATACCAAAATGTCAAAGAATAAAATCCACCAGGAAGATCACTGAACTGTCTGCTAATGAATTTCTTAACAACTTTCTTGACACTGACTGCACTACTTCACATACATCTCTTTTTTTTTTCATGGTTTTTTTTCTGAGTATATAGTTAGTAGGTGACATAAAAACGAGGATTTTCCATCTCAGGTTTTTTTTACTACATTTGTGTAAGTTATAGGTGTCAATAAAGGGGGTAAGGTTTTTAAATCCTTATGGTTTGAGAACCACTGTGTTACTTGATAAATGATAGTAAAAAGGGTCTATAATTCTTTTAACCAAATTCCCACAATTACCTATTTTTTGTGTTTTAGATTTAAACATTTTCACCAAAGGCAAATGTTGTATCACTGCTGGTAAAGGAGGGGTGCTCATCTCTTTTCTCACGTATGCAAAGCCCACTCAGATGGCAGTATTCCTCTCCCACTCCCCCCCATCCCCCCTCATCCCAGCAATCACTCCCAGCCATTCCTGCCCCAGCTGGGTGATGAGAAACAATGAATTTATATCTGACATGTTGTCATTCTTTTCTCTTTACTACACAGAGTTTTTGTGCCTCACTCTCTCCCATGCGCCGTCGTTTCATTGGTTGCTGGTAAATGGACTAAAGCGCCACTCAATAGGCTGATGCACTCTGTCAAGGCGAGGGGGCTTGACCTTTCCTGGCGTGGGGAAACGCAATTCATATCGGCCCCAGACCAGCTGCCCGCTAAACGAACATCTCATCCAATTTCCAGACGCCTGCAACACAAAAAAACAAGAGTGGTTTGTGGGCGCATGGGTGTGTGTGTGTGCGTGTGTGTTGGGTGCTGGGTGGTTGGGCGAGAAGAGAAGGTGGGGGGAGTGGGGTTAGAGGGAGAGGGGCTTGTGGGCAGGGAAGTCCTGATGGATTTTAGATTGGTTTCTCAATTTCTCTTCACTCCAGAGAGGTGGGGGGAGAAATGAGACAAAGAGGAAAAACAAACACCAAATGCTCACACGCACACGCCGGCAGACACACACACAAACACCCACACCAAAACACACAAGGAAGCTTGGGGGGGGAAAAAAAGGTTGCTTGAACTGACCCCTTGATTTACTGATTATTCATTTACTTGTTGAGGTGTTTATTATTCCAAGTTGTTAAATGATTTTACGGGCCAAGTTTTCTTTCTTTTTTCTTCTTTTTTTAAAGTATTTCTATTTTGTTCTTCACCATATCTAAATCATCAACACCAGACAGACTATAAATGCCAGACCACCAAGAGAGATGGTTACTGTGGAGACGGCAGCCCCAGAGGATTCATTCATGATAAACAGGAATACAAACACACAAACAGAAAACCGCAATCAACTTCTCTGCAGTCTCAACGCACCCGTACTTGGACAGTTACACACATACAAAGTCCTCATAACACTCGGTGGATCATTTATTCACTAGGAGAATATGTCGCAGGCTGCAAAAATACACAGTAAATTAGAGAAAGGATTTGTCATCATATACACGCAATTTAAGGCAAGTGTGTTCAGATGCAACGCAAGCAACCTGTCTTGAGAGAGCAATGAAGACCTGGCGCTAAAATCGTCTCGATTTTTATGTGTTCATAGGCGTCTGCGTGACGTGTGTGAAACAGACACACATTAATAACCAGGGCTAATTAAACAAAAGTGATTTGTGCTTTATAGAAGTCGTGACTTATGCCCAGATAGTCTTCAACAAACAAAAAAACTCTTTTATTTTTCTTTGGGGGTTTTTTCCAACACAGAAAATAATAGCACTCGTATGCAAAGGGAGCATCAATGCCATTGCTTCTCATCTATTCTAGATCTCTTGTCCACACGTGTAGCACACAAACTGAGATGGAAAATAATTTACTCTTCTGAAAGTATTGTAAAAAATTCTAGCTGAAAATCTGTGTTTTGCATATATGTACACTACATATATGCCTTATTACCAACTTTTTTTATTTTTGGCTCACATTTAAAACTGCCTACGTCATTTAATTGCATGGACATTATCTTCTGAACAAATATGGCTTTTTCAAATGTATTGCTATTCCACTTTTTGATGTTGGAATAAATATTTGATGCAATTATATATTATTCAGCAGACAGTACCTCCTTTGATTGACTGGAAATAATATGGTATATGTTTCTCTTTTCGCATGGTCGGGAGATATTTCAACATTTACTGCAAATGAATCTCCAAGGTCTCAGAGGCTGAGTCAGAGAGGGCTGCATTGCAAAGACGTCTGTACTATCACGCAGACAAACGCACAGTTATGAGGAGGTAAACATTACAGATTTTTTAAAAACTGCAGTTCTTACTAGGGCAACAAACTAAGATACTTTTTTTATTTTTATTAATAACTTATGTTAATAATTTGGAACAGCTGTTTTGGACAAAAGATTTTCCTTAAGCAGATTGCTCTTGAGTTTTCCCAGTGAGCTGTGCAGCAGCAGAAATTCGGCCTCAGAGCACCTGAGATCTCTTGGGTGACTTGCATTTCCCCACGGCCCTGTTTCTGCCTGCCAGTCTGCACGGCTTCGGAAGGCCCGGCCCAATTGAACACATTTAGTGAGCCTTCAACCTTGGACTCACCAGGGATTCAATATATCATTCCACCTTCCACAGACAAGTTACTTCCTGTCTAACAAGATGATTCTTCATGTGGTATGATGTAACCATTTAACATTTGAGTGAAATGTGCACTTTTTCCTTTACCCTGACTTAATGTTTGTTATTCCTATTACAGATGTATCACTGATACCTGTTTAGGAATGACTGTCCTCTTTCCCCCCTTCATTCTTGGTGGTGGTGACGGGTGGGATGTGGGTTGGCAACAAGGACAGTGATCAAATTTCCTACACCCCACAAAAGCAAACACAGCTAGTCGGCAGTGTGCGCCACACATCCCCGGAGTCCAACTGCTGCTCTGAAACCAATTTAGCAGCCTCTGCAGCATGGAGGAAACCTCTTCCCCCACCTCTTTTCTTCTATCCATCCATCCAGCCCTCCCCCTCCTTCTTTTCCTCTCGCTTTCAGTATGCGCTCAGTTCTCTCTCCCAAAGTGTCACTCTTTAGAAAAGTGGGAGGCAGGAAAGGGTGGGCGAGTTCGGGCTGGAGAAGGGGGGGAAGAAAAAAAAGAAGGGAAAGGCTTCTCTTCTTTCTGAAATCATGCTCTGGATCAGTCTGGAGAGGCCTGGTGTGTTTGGATTGGCATGGTGGCTGGCAGACGATAGAGGGAGGTGGAGCTGGAAGAGAGTTATAAATAAACATTTCAACAGGACTGCGAAGAGGTGTCGGCAGGCCTCAGGCCACAGACCTTCCACGGGCTCTCTGGCGCCTCTCCAGGTCACATTACATGAGAAAACGACCAGATAAAAAAACCGCTATGCATGCGTGCGTTTCTTTGTGAGTCGGTGTGTAACAGAGAAATAGTCGGAGAGAAAAAAAACTTGACACGGTGGTGTCTATGATGCCGTAGATAGACCAAACAAAGTTGTCTATTTTCTTGAAGTTAAAGGAAAATTTGGTTACTAGACGTGATTTACAGATAAAAACGGTGAAATGCTGTGATTTAAACCCCTTCACTTTAATACCCTTAAATAAATCCAGTACAATCAACAGCCTCCCAGTCACCCAACCGGTAAATAATTTTTAAAAAAGTATAACAAGACTCCAAGCCTTTACTAAAACATTTCAGCTCTGCTCGCCCAAAGGAGCGAAGAAAGAAACAATCTGACATAGTAACGCTTTTTGGCAAAATGGCAAAAAGAAAAGTAACAATTGTTTTATTAGAATACTAAATGTAAAAAACGTAGGTTCTTTATGATTCATAAATGATCTTTTTAGGGAATTTTAAATTCTGTAATTTCCAGAGGTGGTAGGAGTTCATCCTGCAGTTGGTGGGTTGCCGGTTCAAACCCTTACTCTCTGCCTCAGTCTTTGGGTCCTCAGGCAAGATGCTTCAGCGTTGGAGTGTGTGTAGACTTGATAAAGCACTGTAAAAGTATATGCCATTTACCATTTTACTACTTAAACAAAACTGATCATTCAGGAATTTGACCTAATTTATGGCTGCACATTGCACATCAAGTGAAACCACAGTGGGTTGGAGCAAAAGTATGAAGTCAATCCTGGGAATGAGAAAGTACTGTCTGTACTTTACTCTCCTTTACCCGGCCTCAGAGCTGAGCAGTTGGGCACTGAGCTGAGAAAATCACTGGCAGCAACAGCAAAACTCTGCACTTCACATATTTGTTTTGAAATGGTAATATAAAAAATGTATCATTGTTTGATACGGGCCAAAGAAAGTTTACAGCACTGTTATGCAGTGCATCTGTATTCACGGACTGGGCCTCTTTGGGATGGGTGCCTCAAAATACTAAAGAGAAAATATATGAAACTGCACAGTATACTGAATGACTTCATTCTGCACACAAGTTCCTTAGTCCAATATAAACTTTGCTTACTTGAAGGTTTTCCACTCAATCAGGCCTGAGTGGTCCCCTGAAGTCCCCTTGTGTGACTCAGGTTCATGCCTGATCCCACAGTTAGAAAAAGAGATGTTTTGGTTTCATGGTTACTTACTGCAGGCAGAGTTTTACAGTTGCGTTTTGGCAAACGGAGCTGGTGCTTTTGGCTGAAGCTGTCCACATCTGTGCTCGGCGGGAGTTTTCTCAAGCCCTCGCCACTGCCTCCCTTCAGATACAAAACGAGATAAGATGATCATATTTTACTGCCTGGATGAGCCGCAGAACAGAACAAGGGAGACAGAGAGAGAGAGAAAGAAAAAACTGCAATCTATGAAAAATATTTGTGGCTCTATTGTGATTACAGATAACTTACAGACTTCTTGAACAGATTAAGACTTTCATCATACTAAATCCTTGGTTTTCGATCCTGTAACGTCAAAACACTGTTTTAAAGAGCTGAAGAGACTGGCAAAAAGCTATGAAGGGGAATGGTTCATCCAGATGCATTTTTGAGTGAAGATGAAAGGAGAAGCCAAGGATGGAAAGAGTCAAAAGCAAAACAGAACTCGCAGGAAAATGTAGACCACAGAATGCTATGAAGTCAGAGGAAGCCTATCTTCTTTTTATTTAGTTGTGGTTCACTCCACAATTTACTATAAAAACCTGGCAGTGTCCTGGGGGGCTAGTTAGTAGATCCCACTGATATGACTAGACTTGGGTGGCTTCACCACAGGCTTGGCAAGGGGTGAAGTGACTTCTAAACACTCGGAAACTTTTGAGTGTCTGGCTGCATGTTTGTCCACCTTTCTGGAGAGACGATGCAGCTTCAGCAGAGAAAGACCACACTGATAACCTTCTTTGCAATATTTTAATTTCAGACGAATGGCCACTTATATTTTTTTCACCTTCTGATAGTGGTCATACCTCTGCCAGATAAATGACCTTTGACCCTGCTGTCCTTCAGAAACCAAAATATTTGAGGTTATCGAGGAATTGGCTCCATGTGACTGTTAGCGGGAATAAAATCTGTTTTTAAATATTTTATCTGTTGTGGAAACATTTTGGAAAAAATGCATAAAATTAAAAGTGTGTTTTCTTATGACTGTAAAGCACTTACAACGGCTAAAGAAAGAGCTTGAGGCCCTTGGATTTGATATTCTGGACATAGAAAAATAATTTCTGAATCAGAGGTAAAAACACACACAACTTTACAGGTTTTTTATCACACAGATAAAATTTTAAAAAGTGTGTTGTGCATTTGTATTTATTCCACTTGAGTCAGCACTTTGTAAAGCCACATTTCACTGCAATGACAGCTGCAAGTTTTTGGGGTATGTTTCCACCTGCTTTTCACATCTACAGGCTGACATGTTTCCCAGTTCTCCTTTGCACAGTAGTTCAAGCTCAGTCAGAATGAATGCAGAACCCAGGCGAACCTTGTCTCAAAACTTGGTAAATTTTAAGAGAAACTGGCTATACTGGATTTTTATTTAGGATAAGTAAGAACAGCTACAAATGCACACCACGCCTTCTAGGATTTTATTTGCAAAAGCCTAAAAAAATATTATTTTCCTTCCATTAAGTTTGTGGTTGTAATGTTAAAAGTAGGGGAAAAAGATAGTGTGAATATTATTGCAAAATATTTTATGATACCACTGATTTTTTCTGGGTTTTTTTCACCTCGGATTACTTGAATGTATAAAGTACAATGTATACTTTGGGTTTAAATTTATGGCTCAGGTCCATTTTTCCACACGTATGTTATTTGACATCTGCTTTTCCTCCTTATTTTATTCAGTGAATGAGAAAGTAATGGGGATCCAGATAGAAGAGAGGAAAACCAGCGCAATACTATTACGCTTTCCTGTTTCTGTAGAGCCAGGAATCTTCAGGGAGGTGAGCTGAGAGGAGTCCTGGCGGACAGCCACTTCTGACGGGCCAAGTCGTACTGTGGAAAGACGAGAGAAATCAAGAAACCTGTTTGCAACAAAACTGATGCAATTTCAACTTGGAATTAGGTAAGCTTGACAAACAAATTGAGTTTCATGTTTTCGTGAAGAAAAAAAAAAAGAAAAAATTAACACTACTTTGTTTACTTTTCGTATTGTTAACTCTGAATACATGCTGAAGGAATCTCATCTTCTGTTTCTAATTAAAGTGCAGCACTATTTTCCAAACAGGCTTTACCAAGAAAAATATTCTTGTAACTCAGAATGTTTTGCAAAGTGGTTTTTTTCACTATAAACATGCACTAAATATTACACAACTGCCAAAGGATAGAAAATAAACAAAAACATGGGTGTTGTTTGCATGGTGAAGGCTTAAAGAAAATGTGCAAGATCTATTTCAGCATCAAAGACAAAATATTTATGACGAATTAAATATTTACTGCAATTGTCAGCAACCATATTTGTTAAAATTCTACTTGTTGCTTTTTAATTTTTGTTTACACTTTGCTGTAAGTTATGCAGTTGTAGTGAGACCTTCAAACATAAATAATGAACATTTAGCTCTCGAGTCAGGGTTGAAGAAGAGGTACGTCTAACCTAACCCCAAGCTGAAAATCTGTCTGAGGGGCGGAGGGATCAGTGAAGTAAGCAAATAAAGCCAAACAGGAGGTAAACACTAAAACCCTTCACTTGCCCTTTAAGAAACACCCTTTCTCCTCAAGCGGCGCTACCAAACACAACCTCCAGCACTGCCAGCAAGCTGCTCTCCTGACAGCCTCAGACTCTGAGGCCTTAAGAAAACAAACTGACTCTGATTATGAAAATAGTGCCGTAAGGCCCTCCCGGTGCCAAACGCTTATCTTACACAAGGCGAGCTTTGTGCTCTGTGGGGAGTTCTTGCTGGCCCTCAACCACCCCACCAGGTGGAGACTTCCAGGGCCCGGCTCTCCTCCTCCATCCCTTTCCCTCTCTTTGCCCTCGTGCGCACAGTGTCACGTCCGCCGGGACCGCTGAGTGTATTTTGAAAGTGGAGCATCAGGAAATTGATCCACAGGCACCATACTGTTCTGAGGGCAAAAGCAATTCCTTAACAGTTGGGGATGATGAAGCTTCGCGAATGCAATGGCAACATTGTTTCATGCACCGAATATTTTAAATAGAGGTTTGACATATGGGAAAGACAAATCCTCTTGATGAGCATAAGATTTGGGGGTTGTTGCAAGGTGAGAAATTTCAGGAACAGAGCATCTATAATATAGATTAAGATTTCATCAAGTTACATCAGTCCGGGAGGAAAATAAGTAATAGGAAAGTCAGAGCGCAGAAATTTCTAGAGGTAGTTAAATAAGAATATGACACTTGCAAAGCAGATCGAATAACGCATTTTTACTGACAATGCTTTTTTGCTGACAATTCTGTTGCTGAATATTTGAACTTTAAGTGAGATTTGACAACAAACATAGGGAATCCTTTTGGTCTGGCGTTAAGCCACGACTCTCAGTCTGAAAACAGATGTTACAATGTGCCTGAGCTCAAAAACGTTCAGTTCAGGGAGCATTACTACTGGCATCATTTAAAAGTCAGTGATATAGAACAAGAGCTATAACACCAGTAGTTAGCAATAGCATCTACTGAATGTAAATGGGAAGCTCTGAAGTTTGAAGTGTGGTTCTGTGAGGTTATCAGGACTAGTACCTGTACCTGTAGCTCAAAGCTGTCAAACCACAGTAAATTTGTTGGAAGTTGAAGAAATCCCTGGATCAGTAAAAGGCTAACCTCTAGTCAGAAGCAAATATGTTGCAATTTAAAACAAGTCAATAAAAAGTCTGAGTGCAGTAGTCTCTAAACATCGTCACAAACACTATATTCTGCATCTGTATGTTCTCCATAAACAATGTTGATGACGTACTGAAAGGCTCCTTAACATGAATGATGGGAACCGAGTTGCAGCTTTTTTCTATTTGTGTTATTGCACCGACAGAGACAAAGAACATTCAGAAAGGAAGGAACGCAACAGAGCACGCTTGCTGGACTTGTTTAAAATGCAAATATTGATTCTGAATTGTCCTTGCACAACTTTCACAGGAGTTAAATACAACGCCCATTCAGGAGGTGAGAAGTGAACAACTTCATTACTAATCCAGTGATTTTTATCTAGATAAAATGAGTTACCCGAGGCTTAGTTCTTAAAAGCAAATAAAAAGAAAAATGAACCAGCTCTATAGAAGGGATTTATTTGTGAATCTGTTTCAATTTATAGAATGTTCTTTTCCAGGTTTCGTGTTTGTTTTCCCAGTGGACACATGATCAACAGAACTCCAACCAACTTAACTTTGAGTGTTGATGTTTAATATTAGTAATTAGCTATTCTTCCTTCAAATGACAGACAAAACAAGTAGACAAATGTTTTCAGTGAATAACCTGGTGACTAACTTCTATTAAAATCTGCTTTGATGTTAAAGGAAAAGGTTGGCGGTAAAATTAGGTCACACATTTTGCAGGTGGCTGACTTTGAGACCTGATTAGTTGTGATCATTCAGATAGCAGACATTCTTCTCCAGCAACCACATGCCACAGCTGACAACAATTTTGAAACAATCCAAGATAATATTGATGATTCCTTTCTCTCAAGGGAGCTTTTTGGAGTGAGTTTGCTAGTAAAACAACGGCTTCATCATCATGCAGCCATAAGTGATTGTAAATTACCAACATCAGAGAACAAAATTATCAAGCAGATTTGATGGATGATTTTGAGATGTGCATGCATATCCTTCCAGGGTTCATATTTGTATTTTTTTTTTTTTTTTTTGCTTGTTGCATAAATTTTATATTGATTACTAAAGTCACAAGTGCAACACATGTCAACAAGTCTCTTTAGTTCAACCACTAGAAGTGCAGGTCAAGATTTTTGAAGTCCTAGTCTGAAATCTAAAACCAGTGACATATTTAATCAATTCAAAGATGAATTGCAATGAGAGACATCTGTCATCTCTTGAAAATAACCTTAAAGCATGTATTAAGCACAATAATTAAGTCCACGTGTCTGTAATAAAAATAATAATAAGATTGTTACTGGTCTGTAGCATTCTAATTGTAAATGTTGGTTTTCATTAGCTAGAAGTGAAAAATCATAATTAACAGAAACAAAGGCTGAGCAAAATACAATAAGTCTGAGTGTAATTAATGTATATAATGTTTTGTTACTTAGTGAATTAAATTACAAGAATAAATCAACTTTTCAATATTATTCTAATTTAATAAAAATGCCTATCTGCTTGGAAATTCAGCAGACTTAGACAAAAGACTGTTTTACAATGATTTTATTGTCATTGCAAAAAGACACATAAGTGGCATCGGCAATGAAATTTCATAAATTTAAGTAGCACTTTAAAAAATAAAATCCTTTCTTTTTTTTCGTCATTACATGGTCTTCTTAAGTATTGTGGATGTGCCTAACTTGCTAATTCATCAATACATAAATCAACAGGTATTTGTCCCCAGAGAAGTTACTCAATGACATAACTTTGTTCATTATGTATCTGACTTAACACATTCAGCTATAATCTTCAATAAACATAGCTCTCTTGCTGACATTTTAATGCAACATTGTTTGCCAAAGTGCAAGTCTAACTTAGCACATTCACTCTGTTTTTGTAATTTGAGGCTTGCAGACAAAAGTTATGGAAAGAATTGCTACATAAACTCTGTACTTTGCTTGGAACATCATAAAACTGAACTACTAACGTTTCAGCTGCTCACATTTTCACAGACAGCACCAAGGGACAGACAGGAGACTGCAGACACCAATATAGTCTTTATTTCGTTGCAGAGCTCCTTTGCAACAAAAAGGAGGTATTAAACCTCCTACAAGGCTTCATACCTTGTAGGAGGTATAAAACTGATCACGGTTGCACTTCATAAAACCAACAAAATAAAGAGCACAACCTGTAATAGAGTTTTGCAACTCATGAACATAAAATTAAGCGTCGATTTTTTAAAACTAACTTCAGAAGTTGCGGCCAGTTTGTGTGGTGAGTGAGGGAGACATAATTATTGACAGTAACAGCAAGACCAGACATCGGGAACTGAGCTAAGTCTGGGACCTCTACACACTAAGTAACGCCTCCACTAGTAACTGATATCCGCGATCAGATCTTGACATCTCTAGCATGAACCCATATGTAGGCAAGCTGCTTAGCTGAGAGGCATTATTTGAGTTTCCCGCTGTTATCCTGAACACATTTCAGTTGGGATTCATTAGAAAGCTGGGTTACATTCTTCTCACTGAAACCAAAGGAAATAAGACTTGCGGATGACTGTTTTTTTCCAAAGTCCTTGGAGAGTGTGTAAGCGATCTGGGACACACAGGGTGGCGTCTCGATGAGCCTGGGTTTGGATCAGAAACTTGCATCTGGGGCACATGTGCTTTTGACTGGGACAGAAAGACAAGGACAGAGAGCCAAAAGATCTTTCTCACCAAACTTCGTTTTTTTTATGTAAGGCCTCTAAAATGAAGTCTAATGACTTTATTTTCCATTGCACATTATGTATCCACTCAGCTCCAATCCTTCTCCTTGTCTCTCACAATGTAGAGTTTAAATAGTTCTCATGGAAATGAGAGCGTTGTGGACAACAGGACAATCAAATGTGTTTATGAAACAGCGCTGCTGACACGCCAAACTGGAAAAGTGATCCCTGCAAGGACCAGACCCTTGTGGATGTCTTTGGTGGGACGGAGGAAACACAAACCACCAAGAGATAAACAGCACTACTAAAACGAGAAAGAGACAAAACAACAGAGCAGCTTTAGAGAAAGAAAGCTGTGGATGTAATGGTTCTTTGGCAAACAACAAACCACATCTAGTCCCCCCTGGCAGTCTCTTGGCTCTACTGCCGGTATGCCTCCATTAGCAGCATCAGAAGGCCCACGGCGGCCGACAGAAGTGTGACCGGAGATTATTGTCCTGCGTGCTTGTTTGGGTTAAGGCTTTAGATGGGGAAATGGGATTAGGACAGGCCCGGCTGGGGAGACACACACTAATGGGAAGCAGAGGAGCACTCGCCTGATCCTCCTCCACTCACTGAGAGCAACCCTGTTATCCCACCTGATTGGATTAGCCCCCTGTTAAATGTGCTATGATAAGGGCGGACCACTGCTGAGAGCCTCCGTAGTGTTGCAGGGGAGGAATCACAAATGCTATACAGGGAGCAAAGAAATTCCTCCACAGTGGTTTTATTGATTTTTTATTTATTATTTATTTTTTTTATGTCTCATGTCTAGCTCTATTTCAGTTGTGTTTACATGATCGGAGGACAAACAGATTAAAAGTAGACTTTTAAAAACAACTTCTTGAGCAGCATTGTCTCTGCAGAGACGTGTCTTATTGATTTAAACCCTGTAAGATTTCCTTAACAAGTGTTTAGAAAATTTATTGTATCGTAAAAGATCGTTTTATTATCATGCGACTTTGCAAGGGCTTTTTATATGTATGCAAATCTTCATGCCTTAAACTTGCTAATTGCAGCAACTCTACCAATCAGACAGTAATTACTGGTATCCTGCCTGCCTTTCCTTCCAATGGCTGAGCAGCTAATTTGAGCTGCGGTTTAAACAGCTGGAAAACAGCATCCTGTGGCAAAACTGGAGGCCTGTGTTTGAGCATGCATGTGTGTACATCTGCGTTACTGCTCATATATGTGGTGTATGGCACTTTTCAAGAAAATGCAATGTTAGGTATAATGAATTTATCCAGTAGGAAAATCTGGGCTGATGTTTGTGCAACATAATATTCCCACAGAATGTATTGCACATCTCCTCCATCAAGGCCTCTATCAGTATATATCAATATGCTTATTTTAAATGGAGATGCATTGAGAAATCCCATTATGCCCAGATTTTCTCTGCCCGGGTGACTGGCTCTCGTGAAACTAAAAAGTGAAAAGATCTGTTGAATTTGCAAAGGTA
Organism: Gambusia affinis; assembly: GCF_019740435.1. Lineage (NCBI taxonomy): Eukaryota > Metazoa > Chordata > Actinopteri > Cyprinodontiformes > Poeciliidae > Gambusia > Gambusia affinis. Next base: position 14,079,286 of record NC_057870.1, read on the forward strand.
AGGCTTTCCATAACTTACAGGCCCTGATAGCTTCTGCTTTTAACTGGGAATGATCAAGAGCAGCTGGTTCAAAAATCCTGTTCAAAATCTGCAGCTGCTCTGTAATCATTATTTCTGTTTCCAAAAAGTTCAACCCTGTTTCACAGCAGCTGCATTTCCATACCGTTGATGTAATGTCACCTCTGCTCCTGTAAATAACTAATAATTAGCAGGAAAATATATGTTTGTGTTCTTTTTATGACTCATTCAATAATGGTTAAAAAGAAAGCAAAACTGGAATTGGCTAAAATCTGTATTGGGAGTATTGACAGGTAACGACTTTACACCAGATATTGGAAATTGACCACACAGCTCTGCTTTTGTTATTTCCTCACCCTAATTAAAATTATATTAAAAGTGAAAGATTCAAGTGATTTACAAACCATTACAGCTAATGATGAGACAATTACAGATTTTAAAGGCCCTTCTATATTTTCTTGTTGAGTGCATTTGTCAATGATCTAATGATTATTTATCAACCATCAGTACCAATTCTCATTGATTCTGCAGTTATTCAATCATGAAAAGTTATTCTCAAACTCAGGCCATTGTATTTTTTTGGCTGTGTAATTTTTGTGTTCTTCTAGTCTTTGTTAGTCCATTCAGTAAAATCCCACTGCCACCTATTTCTAGCAGCAATGTAGATTATTATTGAATCAATTGAAGTAAAGCCACATGTCCACCTGACAGGCACTTAAGAAATTAGCACTGAAACACAGGTCACTGTTAGCTAATTAACTAAACTGTTGTTTATGTAGCACATATGCTGTTACAAAGACGGTTAATCTCTAATGGCCACTGAGGAAGAAACGAGTGTGTTTGCCAACTACAAAAAGCAGCTCTAAGTGTGTCTGGTTATTAAAAGAAACGCATTAAGATGAGTAGATAGTGCAGCCCTGCCTCCTTGATAACTGTGATTATTAAAATGTTCATTTTCAAAAAGTTGCATTAATGAATGTTTTATTTTCTGAAGTCTTTTTTTGGAGGCTCGCTTCCTCTGTAACAGCTTTATGTACACAAAGCTTTCCTCCTCCATTTGCACAGTTGCTCTTCTTTTCATTTACACACAATTTCACATCACATGTTTTCATTTTCATCTCATCTCCTGCTCATTATTTGCTTATTTGTGAATTTAGCAGCAACAGGCTGAGAACACATTTTCATATACTGATGTGACAGCAATGCTGTGTTTTAAACAACAGTAAATGTTTTTTTTGTTAGTTTTTTTCTGTTTTTGAACTATTATTGAAGAAGGAGCAACCTTCACATAAGATTAATATCAGCCATGCTAAGGCGGGCAACAGTATTAGACGGTTTTTTTCCAGTGTTATCCACCATGTTTTCTTCATTTGAAGCCATTTGCGAGAAAAGCGAGGCGTCATGTGCCTGATGCTGGCAGTGAATGTGTCAGCAGAGGAGAAATCCTGGCCCAGGCAGCCACAAAAGAAATTTGGCAGAGAGTCTAATTACTGTACCTGTGTAATGGCCCACTGGCTGCTACTGTGGTAGAGTTTCAAGCAAATTTAATTTGAACTTGGAATAGAGGAGAGGACTGAAGACTGAAAGGAACATTTAATCTGCTGCAAAAAAGGATTTATAGTGCCTAGCAAAAGCCTGCATGTCTGCAACTTTTCCACGTTTTGTCGCATCACAATCTGGAAACTTTACTGTGTGTTGCTCTAGCGCCAGAAATCCCAGTGAAATACATTAAAGTGTAACTATGAAAAAGGAAGATTAGGATTTTGTATAGTGTTGAATATAATTGTGAATTATAACATGTTATCGGACACCCGCAAATAAATCCAGTGCAAACAAATATATAAGGCACTTAAGTAGAACAGAGTTTAATTGCATGTAATTTTATCTATAAATAAAGCTTTCTGCGAAGGCCTCAGGTTTTTATTGCACACATTTGTGAACAAACAGCATCAGAATGAGCAAAAAGCTCACTCTGTTGCTGACAGATTGTGGATAAAGACCAGGCTACAAGCCATGAGGATCAAATACGACGTTCTGGTGAGAGCTATCTTTTTTTCTTCTTCTTGTTTTTAAATTTGTAATCTTTATGGTGGTGGCAGCACCATGGTGTGTGGATGCTCTTCTTTAGCAAAGCCCGTAAAGGAGGTAGATATTTTGAGATTTTGAGATATATAATATCTCAATAAAGTGCAGTAAAAATTGAAGTTGAGGGATGTGCTGTGGTGGCGCAGGGGTTGAGCACAACCCACATAGAGAGGCTTTAGTCCTTGACGTGGCTGTCACAGGTTCGATTACAGGTTCTCGCGACCTTTCCTGCATGTCTTCCCCTTCTCTCAATACCCACTTCCCTGTAAATTAACTATCAAATAAAGGCCACTGGGGCCAATAAAACCTTTAAAAAATAAAATAGAAGTTGAGACGTGACAAAATCGCAAAAGTTCAAAGGATGTGAATACCGTACTTTAATAAGGTACTATAATAAGGTACTTTCCATCTTACTTAACTTGCAAAATTAATACAGAGCAACATGTTGAACTTACAAGTGTTTTAGGATGTTTATTGACCACACAGCAGACTACTCTTTATCGGAGCATTTTGTTTTTCTTGCATTGTTCTGTTCAGAGGACTAGTAGACAAAGCAAATAGGAATCAGTAGTTTTGTTGTTTACCTTCAGCAATGACAGAAGAGCGCAATTTATTTTATTGCTTTGCAACACCAAAGTCATTGGACAATTTTCTATTTTTGGGTTGCAGTGCTGGGCAGTTTCAGATGGAGGAGCAAAACATCTTTGAAGAAATTATAGAACTAGAGCTTAGGGTTGTAAATTAGTTTTAGGTCAATTTAAGAATTACAGAGCATGCTTCATAATCTATTTGAGAAATTGAAAAAAAAAGTTAAAGGACATAAACCAAAAAAGTGGCAAATCCTTTTTAAACCAATAAATAAACCTGAAAATCACTCCCTTTTTGTCTTTCCATGTGTGTATAACATGAAAAAAAATCACAAGGATGTAAAACACTGGGAAAATTGCATGATTGCATTATATTCCTGTGTTGACCAGGAATATAGTGTGCAAGTGTAAACCAGGAGACTGAATGTAATCATGCATGTGTGGGCGTGCGCGTGTGTGTGTGTGTGTACCTGGCTCAGCATTCTCTACCGTGTTTGTGCGTGCTCTCGTGGATGTCTTTGAGTCATTCTCATCCAGAGCAAGTTGTGAAAGCAAATTGTTAGCACATGTGGAGGATTTTCAAGTGTTTAGAATGAAGCTGGTTTCAAGAAGAAGCGGGTGGAGGTGAAGAGGGGGGTGCTCAGCAGTCTGCAGACAGAGACAGCCCGCCTAAACCCCCTCTCCTACCTTGGCTGAAACCAGTACCTTTTTTTTCCTACTCATGGGAGTACAGGTCAGAGGTCACGGGGGAAGATCTGTTTGATTGGACACAGGCCTGCGGTATCAAACGCGGAGGACACAGTAAAAACGTAGACTGTAACACGACACCACCCCTGTTTGTGCGATGAAAGAGACATTTTCCCAGAAATAAGGTAAATGATAATGCATATTTGGTGCAAAAACACAAAAAAAGAAGATAAACATAAAGCAAAAATATGCAAATAGGAGGCAAAAGGAAAAAGTCTTACACCGCCTACCACCCAAACCCTGCCTTAATACATCCTTCCTCCCCCTCCTGGTTCTTTCTGGGGGTGGGGGTAAAATGTTCCAGAGATGGGGAACCCAGCACAATTTCAAAGATGTTTCAGAGAGTAAAGAAGGAAAAGCGCTTTTAATCTTGTGTAACCCTATAGGGCTCTAAACGAGAAAGGCTTTGGAGGAAGGATCCTTTAAAGGGGATATATAATCCTAATTAAAACAGAGAGGAGCTACCACTTTATCCTTAAGATTGGTCTTTCAGCTGTTGTGCAACTGCATTCTCTTTTGAGATTTTAATGCTTTTTTTTTTTAACTAATCCTAATAAAATTATGATAGTACAAAATGGTAAATCAAGCATTTAACAATGTGTTCCCCAGCTTCGAAACCAGAATCAGTTTATTGGCTGTGAACTAGAGCCAACAGATTATTTTTATTTTGGTAGTCAACTAATCGACTAATTTTTTCCAGTTGAGTCAATTAGTTACCGATTGCTTTAATCGATCCAAGCTTTCTGGAGGCACCGCTTCTGTTTTCAGTACTAATACCCGTTTTACTGAACATTTTCAAATGCAGGTCTCTTGCTCATCATTTAAGTTATCGCACAATATTAAAATAACAACTTGTCAAATTAGTTTAAGTGTGCTCTGATAAATTCTAATTCGAAGTCGTAAAACACTGGATTTAAGTCAGACCAGAACTGGATTATTGCCCAAAACATCTTTCATCGGTGTTTTTTGCATGTCCCTGTCAAATAAACTATTAAACTGAAATAAACCACCCTTGCTTCTGCACCTGCATCAGCTCAGCAGGAACTGTTGGTGCAGGGACAACCCAGGGGGCTCTTTTAGAGTTACCAGGGGAAAGACCAGTGGGTGGAGGCTCCCCACTGGTGTGGTGGTGTTTATGTGGGGGCTTGAGCCATGTTGCAGCATATGGACTCCTAGCTGGTGGGCTGTGGTTTACAGGAATGTTCTGGGCCAGCTGTGGGGACTGAGCTGAGCCCTGGTGTGGGTCCTGCTCTCTTGAAACTCTGGGGTCCAATCAGGTGGGATGGCATGAACATAGTTCCAATGGGACAGCCACCTCTTTGATGATTGACGATTTTTATTTTCTTATGAACTTAGATTTCAATAAAACAGAAAACAAAGATGAGAAATCCCATAAATACTTTCGGCACAGTGCAGTTATTAAAAACAAATACGTTTCTATGTTTGTATCATACCTCAAATAATATTTTTTATCAACAATTTTATAAGTGGTCTCCATTAATCTATCATTGCTACTCTAATTACATATTAATTATAATTTATTAAGTCATATAAGGAACCGACTCAAAAATTATGTTGTGATATTTTAGATCTTTTTTAGTGTCCACACCAACACACACACACACACACGCACACAATACACAAGGCACTTTCATTTCCATTGATCAAGGTAATTGAGAACAGTCATGTCCCCCAAGTTCCCACCCTCACCCCCTTCACATCCAGAGACACACACACAAAGACAAATACACACACACTTCTCTGCTGTCCTCTCTCATGAAAGCCCAGACATCTGGTCCACATACACCCCAAATCTTCATCCCCCATTCTCCTCAAATCTCCAATATTTTTAAACCAGACAGATTTATGATAATGAAGCATTTGAAATCTCATGAAAATGTAGGACACATAAATGAGACAAATATACAAGTGTTGTGATTTGTGCTTAGAAAAATATGTGTTTAAAATCTGTTGAAACAAATATCAAGATGAACATATCAAAAATTTACACATTAGTCTCAATGTGTAAGAATAATATCCTTCTAGCTTACTTAATGTTTTCAGACAGGTTTGATTTTATTGACTTTTTTCAATCTGTAAAAAATAAATATAACCGAGAAAAGAAAATGTCCCTCATTCCCTCCTTTAATTAGTATCACTGTGCCTGGGCTTTTATTTTGAAAACAAAATACACAAAACATTTATTAAACAAGCCATCGTATCAAAGTCAAAGCCCCAGTCCTATTGAGCTCAGTATTTCAGTTTATCTTTTTTATTTTTAGTCAAGTCAAATTGTTCAGTTTGTTTTGTTCAGTTCTTTCTCTGTTCAGTGGTTTGTATTTATTCCACTTCGGTGTTCACATTGACAATCCTGGCAAATGGTCTGTACTTCGTGTGAATTAGTTGTTACATACATTTAAAAACGTTATGCTGGTATGAATTGCCTTTGCCCGCTCAATAAATAAATTCATTATTTGAAAATTGTGTGATATTTAAAGCAGTTTGACTACTGTCAAAGTAGTCGAGAACTACTCGACAAAAAAAAAAACACAATGTAAGAAATCTGTAGAGGAAGATGTTTTTTTTAAAGGATAAAAAAAAAAACCACATGGATTGTTTTAGATCAAACCAGGCACAACAGCTTTCAAGATGATATGGATCTAACTCACTTTACTGTAATTTCACCTGCATGATTGGGCTCCAAAGCAAACTATAGCCCAGAGACCCACATCCTCCTAAATCCGTCCCTGCTTGTGCGTGTGTGAGTCTGTGTGTCCGTGCACATCCACCCAGCACCAGAGGCAGTGTAAGTTACTTGTTAGAGATAAGAGATCAGACTGGGACAGATTTAATTAACAGATATCTCTCCCTAATGTAGATTCTTTTGGTTCCTTCAGATCCAACCTCTTTCGCTTATCCAACAAGGGAGAGGAAAAAAAAAAAAAGAAAAAGAAAAAAACTTATCTTTGATCTGCACTCGTCATAATGTGTTTCCTACAGCATTTAAAGAAACAGGAGCTTCAGCCCACACCTTCGTGTTTTACTTGCATCAGACACCAGCGGATGAGATTATTGCTCAAGTATCATCCCTGACATCTTCAGTACACGGTGCTGTCACATGCATTCTGTGTTCTGTGCAGCTGTTCTACATGATGTCTTTGAAAAACTGCTTTCCATGCATATCTGTGTTTGAGCATGCAAGTATGAATTTGCCCTCCATAAACTAAAGCTAATAGAGACTTGCCCTCCTAACTATCTCTCAAGGTGACCAGATTACTGACATCAATTAACACGTGTTCTGTTGGCCACATGCCCAAAGCACACGCTCTTCCTTAGAGGAAAAGAAGAGATCATCCTCCAATAAATCAGCAGAGGAAAGAAAAGGCAAAGAAAAATAAGTAAGATAGGAAAACAGAGAGGACTCCTGTATCCTCATCTGAGCTGTTTGCCCTACAGCAGGTTACACAAAGTCCATTACTGTTACTCCAATAAAGCAAAAAATGAAATTAAAGGTAATGATTGTGGATTCTATATATGCATTTTACAGTAAGTACAGTCGTCTTGGTTATCACAGCCTAGTGATCTAGAAAAAGCCAATGCAATGAAGGAGAAAACTATTGACAAAAAAATAAATTCCAACACAGGAAGGTCAGGTAGAGTTTCCTGAAACTTCAATAAGGCTCTCCTCATAAAGTCACAAAAAAGAACAATTATGCTCATGTACTATGCTGGTAGAAAGTATCCAGTCACTGTGATTACTTGTTGCTGTGTTTTAATGATTTGTTGACAGAGTTTGTCCTTTTGTGTGCGTGTTTGCATGTAAGCGAGCAAAGCTAAATAAATACAGGGATTGTTCAGCATGCGGAATGTCTGGACCCACATTTGGTTTCAATTTAGAAACTGGTTTGTTTACCCATCCATGCAGCATCTTTGTGTGCTTAAAAAAGTTTTTTTTTTTTGTTTTACAATTTTGCTCTTGATTTCCAGTTTTTATTGTCTCACAAAAGTCACACTATCCCTGGGACATTTTAGATTTAGACATCATCAAACTTTATTATGATCCTGTGTGATGGACTTACACAAAGTACAGATGCTACAAAGCGTCGACTCAAGAGGGCTCTAAGCAAATGCATGCCACATAAGATGTCTATCATTTTGTTTACGCTTTGCAATTTTGCACTTCCTCTTGTTGGTCTGTCTGATGAACTCCCACAAAAATAAGTCTGGGGTTGTAATGTGAAAAGTTCAAGAGGTGTGAATACTTTAGCATGTATATAAAATGTATTTTTGGTACGATGACTCAACTAATTCTTCTTTTCTGCTTGTTACACAAGTGGTCAAAAGCTGAAGCTGCCTCAGTTCATGTCAGCCAGCACACAGCCCACTTCACTTAACCCTGTGGATTCAACACATCATTATGGAGGAATGTGTGGACCCATGGCTTAGTGGCTTGTTTAAGAGAAAGCTCTAGAAGTTGTGCTTCTGTATCTAGACTCCACTTTACCAGAATTTCCCAGTTGCCTTTTAGTGTTGGGTTACTTGAAACTGGATCAGCAGCTATTCATTATGCAGGTGATGCATCTTGATCGTCTTTGGGCTGATTAACTAATAATGATCAATCTCCTCTAGACATGTAAGCCACCACTGGTACAAACACAAATGTCATGGAGCTAAACAGTCTTCCCTGATCAAACACACCAAGCTAAATGTTATTGTGTAAAGTTGCCATGGGGAGAAACTGTGACACTTCAGACACATTTTGAGAGCTGAAATAGACATGCGTGTTGTGGATGAGCAACCAGTTTGTGAAATGATATTAGCAGCAAATCCATTCAAATACATCCGCGCATGCACGGACACTCAGTGAGCCCATCATTAAAAGGACTGAAATACAATCCAATGACACATAGCACTCTGTTTAAAAGCATACTTTCACGAGGGATGAGGAACTTTAATTAACCTGGGTTGCAGATGGGAGAGAGGCAGCAGTTATCCAATGGCCTCTGGCATGGTGCCTGTCCAGTCCTGTGACGTGTAATATATTCTTATGGACCTGAACTCAGCATCATGCACGGTTCCCGCTCCTCACAGACGCATTAACCTTGCAAGTACGAACACCGATGAAAAAAATGAAAAAAATATGGAAAGTGTGAAATAAAAAGCCTTACAAGAAGTAAAACAGCTATAACCGTTTGAATGCATAATTTATTATTATTTCATTTATTTGAATCATCTTTAGATAGTTTGAAAAGAAAATGGAATCCTGATCTTGTCAGATCCTGGCTCTGCGGTCTTCTTTGTCTCCCTAGCTCTCCAGTGCACACCTCCCCTGGGTTACTGACTCCAAAGACCTTAGACCGGCTTTCCCAGACGGTGATTTAAAATAACAATCGCATGCATATCGGGTTCCAGGCCTCTGAAATACATGTGAGATGAGGTAATGTGATCAGTCCAGCAAGCCATCCAAGTCTTTTTCTCTGCTTTGTGCATGTTAGAGTATGTATGTGTGCTTATGTGTGTCCCAGTGATCCATCTATTAAGTTTGAAGGTGATGTTTTATGTAGATTTGTTTCTAAAGAAACATTAAAATTGTCAAAAGTATAAAAAGTGCAAACATTCCTAAGGTTTATATGATTTTGGATGATTACAAGTGATATCTTTTCACTATCTCTCTTTGAGATCTTCAAAAATCTCACCGTTACCTTAAATAGAAGATGTCAGACACTGAATGGCAGCTGTTGCTTGTAGTAAGTTACGTACCAAACTTTATGGAATCCATTTCTGATCTCATATTATCACAAAGAGACAATCCGCTGTACTGAACAAAAGGGCATAAGAGCTTCCAGCAGGACAAGCACAATTACAGACCAAGAGAGGTTGCTACATGGCTAGGATGACCATATTGTGAGATTTCTAAATTGTGCCTTTTCTATGCTGTTGGAAAGAATAGCTAAATAAAAAAGTTCTGCGAGGTTTTCACCAGTATAAAAAGGACTTTAAAATTTCTGGAAATAAGTAAAAATAGAAATATTTACAAGTGTTGTACAATATATCTGCATAATTTTTAGCTTCATTTTAAGATAAGTAAAACTGGGTCAATATGAAAAAATGAGGTTCATTTCTGGTTGTTCGCTTCACAATCAGCTTGACGTTCTTAGGCGTTTCAATTTTATGTTCAATGTTTTTTAAACAATGTCAGTTCAAGGTAGCTTGAAAACAAAATTGCATGATAAAAAGTTATGTCAGTATTATATGCTGAAGCACCAGCATATAATACTTTTTCTGTTCATTTTTAATGCTGTCATGAGCAACAGTTTTTCATAATTTCTAGACTTCGTTAGATATTTTTCTTAGGACGCTGACTTTTTCATTCCTTTTTAGTGTAATTCAAAACTCCAATTTTAAATTGTCTTTAAGGGCTTTTTTTAGTTATTTATTTTCCTTTCTTTAGCTCCACAACTAATTCTGGCATCTACCCAGAGACCTAATGCTATTTCTGCACTGAACCAATAGCTACTAAAGTCTCAAATAAACAGTTTAACATAATGACAATGCATTTGTCAGTTCTTTTATCGAGTATGTTCTTTTTTCTTCTGCCCACAAATGACCCAGTTACCTGAAAAACAGCAACAGTATCTGTTTTTTTTTTTTTTTGCTTGAATGATTCATTCTTTGCCGACAACTAACTTTATTAACTATATAAAAAAAAATACAATGGAAATGTTTTGACTAATTTAGCTAACTGGGCTGTAACTTAAAAAAGGACAAAAGGCATACGAGGACGTTTTCCAGTGCGTAAAAAATGCATACACAAAGAAAAGAAAAATAATGAATCTGTTCAGTCAGTAAGAGAGCTCAGGGACTGTTTTCAATTAGAGCCCAAGTTAACAGCATTAAACTCTTACATGGTGTCACTGAGTCAAAATTACAACTCAGTTAATACCTCATAAAGTGGTCAGAGTTAACGATTGTGCTAAGAGACAGAGCCTTAATGTTACCCATAACATTAAAATAAGAAGTTACCTCACTGCACATGGGCAGGACGCTTGTCGACCCTGCAAGTCCCAGTGAGTAAACACTAATAATAGCTTCCATTAAGCCACTCATGTGGTGGTGTGGGCCAGGCCTGTGGGGGCCATTAAAAATTCTGCAGCACAAGGCGTCCCCTGCCAGACCCAAGCACGAGTGTTATGACACAGCTGGATGGCAGCACAGTGAGGTGATAACAGGGACTCATGGAAACAAAGAGCCAGAGGGACAAGCAATTAGAGAGAATAATAAAAGCAGCCACTGTAAAATGCAGGGAGACAAAAAGAACTACAGGTAAATGCTGCACCATAGAGGACCAGAGCTCTGATTAGGAACAAGATCAAGAGAATTGTTTAGTTTTTGTTTTTTGTTGAACATATATTATTTTGCAAAAGTATTCACACCTCTCGAACTTTTTCCACATTTTGTCACATTACAATCACACATTTAAAAGTATTTTTAGAGAACATTAAACAAGCAGCATCATGAAGACCAAGGAACATAGCAGAGAGGTCAGAAAAAAAACATCTAAAACTTTGAACATCTTTATCATCCAAAACTGAGAAAAGTATGGCACAACTGGAAATCTACTGAAAACACAAGCATACAAATAAACAGACTGGCTCAGGAAAGAGGAAGAATCAGCCAAAGGGAAAATAGCAACTTTGAAGGAGCAGCAGGGTTAGCAGCATGCTACATGGCTTGTACTTGTACAGCCCTTTATCTAGTCTAGAGAACTCCAAAGCTCTTTACACTACATCCATTCATTCACCCATTCATGCACAAATTCACACCCCGAGGACACAACGACTGAGTCAGACGGAGTGAGGGTTTGAACCGGCAAAGCCACAGGTTACAGGACAAACTCCTATCACGTCACGTCTGAACGTTTTGGCCTTCGAGCAAAATGCTGTGAGGAGGAAACTTAAATACAATTGAGAATTTATGATATAACTTCAAAACTGATATTCAGACACAGTTTGAGCTTTTCTTTAAAATAAGAAAAAAAAAGGGGCAACGATTTCAGTCTGTAGATGTGCAAAGCTGGCAGAGACAGACTGTAAAAGACTTGCAGCTGTGATTGCAGATGAGATTCTTTAAAGTATTGACTCAGGGGGGCTGAATGCATTTGCATGACAAATTCTAACATTTGTTTTTAATATAAAATACTTAAAATTTTGTATTTTTTTTTCACAGCTTTGGACTAATTTATCCTGATCCATCAACTAGTTAAGAGCATTAAATCTGGTATTTTAGAATGACAAAATAAGTTTAAGGTGAAATAATACTTTTTAACAGACACCGCATGGTCTCTTCTTTTAGATTAATTGTGGACTTCTAAACAGTGCATTCCACCTAATTATTTCACTTCCATAAAATATTTCAAATAAAATATTGGAAAGGAAAACAGCCAGAACAGAAAGCCAAAAGCACGTAAAAAGTAACTCCATTTGAAACCCTCAAGGCTTCTTCTCGGTGGATCCCCGCCTCCCGTTTGAGATTTTTCCAATTCTGTTCTATCGTCTCTCGAATTCCACCCATTCCCTCCTCCTCTTAATGCCTTCGCTAAACATGCGCCCCTGGTTTTAATCTCACAGTAACACGTTTGTCTCACTGCACAGACAGGACCAAAATCGTTCACTTCTATCCTCCCACACATGCCCCTTCCTATTCTTCTGGCCACTTCTCTCACATGACAGGTACCTTTCAGTTGGATAATCATTGCTTAAGTAGCCATTTTCCAGTTTCTCCCTTCTATTGAAAGCTAGCCATGTAGAAAAGGCATGGCCTTGTAGGAATGGCTGCTAATGGGGCAACAGACAAGTCTTCCCCATTTTGTCAGGAGGAGCTAAGGAGAAGAGCCTCTTATCAGTGAGCCGCAGCCACAAATTTTTCACCAAATTAGCGTTTCCTTAACACCTACCCCCATTTTTCGAGTCACATGTTGTTCCTTCCACCGTTCATAGGTGCATGCAGCTTATTCTCCACCTTCTACATTTTAAAGTAAGTGAAAAACCATGGACCCAAAATACCCTCTCCATGGTAACGTGAATGTTTCACAAAACACGTTAAGCAGAAAACAGAAATGTTGAGTGGGACATTTTAAGAAGCCTCATTGTAGTGTAAAGTATTTCATTGTTTTACAGCGAATTTAATGAACTGGTGTCACTTTTTATACATATTATCAGGTGTTTATTACTGTATTTAGTCATTTCAATAAACATTGCAGATATACATATTCTTAAAATAATGAATTTATTAGTTTGTGACACTTTTGTCTCTCAATCCTTTCAAATGATGCTTTGGATTGCAGAGGTTCTGTGAAAATATGATCAGTAATAGTTTCCTTATTTAAAATAGACTCATCATATCCCAGTATTTGTTGGAGCGTGAAGTATTCTACAGAGCAACGTCATGCAATTAGTCAGACTCTGATTTCCATGAGCTTAGCAATTAAAACAACATAAATCGAAAATGTTTCCATTCTTCCCAAGCAACACTGCTTGCACATATGATTTATCCACACTTTCACAAGACACCATTCTTGAGTTTGGGGCTGTTTATTCACCCAAACAAGTTCCATTGGTTGAGGCCTCCGTCTGTATCTACCTGCCGTCAGCTACATTCCTGTGCTTTTCCAGGTTTCATAGCGGATTATCCTGGCAGACTCAATTGGGATAACACCACTACAAGTTTCTTTTTAACTTTAGAATAATTGTTCAACTGAGAAAACAGAGTAGATAATACCATATGTATTTTGTAACCCAGGGATATAAGCATTTTCTGCTTAAACTGTTTTAAATTGCTAAAATCAGCTCAAACAGTTGGTCAATGCCAGGTTTATTTGACTTTTCAAGTTCAATAACCCATCTTTGTACCACAGGTACGAGAACCATTACCGATAACAACTTCACACAACCTCAGTTTAACAAAAATACCCAAGTGGTCCCTTTAATTGCTATCAGGTCTTTTAGATAGCACCTTCCATATGAGACAAGCTAAACTTCACCCAGTGGTCTAACTTTATCTGTAATTTTCTGGTCTCTTTCATTCCTCCTTTTAAATGCTGGACTTGTTTTCTCATCTTCTCACTTCATTTTTAGATAAATCATTGAATCAGTGTGTGTGCATTAACTGCTCTTTCTCTTTCTTTCTAGAAACTCCCAAACGTCCCTACACATCCTGCAATCCACGCATGCATGCAATTAAACTGCAATCTCCTCTGGTGCACCTCTCTCTCAGTCCCATATGTTGTTGAGTGGTAAAGCTGTTGGGAAAGAGAAGTGTTAACCTCCGCTCCAAACCGCAGGCAGAAGGGCTGCATTCCTGCCTGAGTACTCAACGCGCTGTTTATCTGCATCCATGCACTCTGTCACCATGGCAACCCCAACCAAATACACTGGCCTGTTCAACTGTGTTTAATTTTTTCCTCCATTTTTTTCTTTTTGATTTCATCACTGAGCTCCCATGCTCGCTCTCAGTAAGGTAAACAGAGAGGGGAGTCCGCACTCAGCCAAACCAGCTCAAGTTTATTTTGAGTCTCCGCCCAGTTCGGTCCATGACGATGTTTCACCATCCACTCTTATTTATTTATTTTTTTTCACATCTTGAAGACTGGAAAGCTCTCAGGATTTTTTTTTTTTTTTTTTTTTTAGTATTTGTGTGTATGCGTGTGAGGCAAAAGAAGACCGGGGCTGTGGTTTGAGTTGGCTCAGCTCACATGAGATACGACGCCCTAAATAGTTTCAGAGGAGCGTGTTCGCGGCGCGGCTTACGACATGTCAAACTTAAAGAGGAGACTTCAGTCTTGGAAAAAGTGTGGCCTTTTGGGAGCGGGGCATATTCATTATTTATCTGTTTACATACTGTTGTCATCACCAAAGAAAACATTTTTTTCCTCATTTCTGACAGCAAACACACACACGCAATCACAGACAATATGTCATCTTGAGGAAGTCCGTCGATGGCGGCAAGATGAGCCCTAAAACTCACATTAACGGCCGAGGATGTAAGACAACACTTTGTTCTCTTAATTAGCACTTCTTTTCCTCCATTCAGCTGGTGTTCCAGTGGTTGACTGTTCCTTTATTAGGCAGGATTCCATCTCCAGCTTTCCAATAGGCACTTAACTCCTGCCTAATAGAGGATTTTCCCACACTTCCTCTGACAAGCCATTCAACAGAGAAGAGTTAATTTGTTTCTAATGCTTGGCTAATGGAGGATTCTGATGACAGGAATTGAGTTTTTTGGGGGGGTTAGGTGGGAGCGGGTGGCTCTCATGGGTTTTTCGCAACCTAAATGGAGTCTAAAAGATTACTTTTTTTTTTTTTACTCTTCTGAAAAACACCCTGGACAGAGAGTGAAATGGAAACAAAGAAAATAGCAAGTGTGCCTAAGTTCATTCTTGTAAATTGTACAGAATTTTGAGCGCTATTAGAGTCTCTGCACAATGAATTTTGAGGCAAGAAAGGGACTCCCTCTTGCAACGGTGCATACATCGTTGCCCTTTTTTTCTTCCCTGTCAAAGAAAGACTCTCTGGGACTATCTCAGCCCAACAGTGGCCAGTCAGTTAGCGCCTGATTGACAGCCTGTGGCACTATCAACTGTCCTGCTGCACAGCAGGAGTGTCAGGGAGGGAGAGCAGAGGCTGAGGGTGAGGACGAGTGCAGAGCCGTGCCAACCGAAGGGGATGAGGCTCAGCAATGGCTATCTGGAAGCAGCCCAAATATGGCTCTTCTAATCAATCTAATTCCGTCGGCAGGCTCTGGCCTTCTTTCTCAGACATCATCTTTCTGCTGTTCCTTGGCCTTCATGAAGCTGTTTGTTTGCAAATGTTCCTCTAACTACCACTTTGACCTTCAAGCAACAGCCAATCAACTGATAGATCCTACTTACTAATTAGGTAACTTTTGAAAGTACTTTGTTATGCTAGATGTTATTTTATTTATTTACTTTTTTTTCATTTTTTAGATGATTACAAATGTACGCCAAACTTTTCGGGTTTTTGTTTTTGGGTGATTTGTGACCTAACAGTTATTCACTGCTTTGTGTTTCTCTGTCATAAAATGTACTTTTAGTGTAAAAAAACGAATGAGAATGGATACTTTTGAATTACACCGGCTAGATGTAGATCAAATTTGACAAATCTGCTGTACAGCATGGGCCTGGAGTTATTTATTGTTAAAGAGGAGGTGTGTCAAGATTTTGACAAGTACTTCTTTGAAATCCTGTTTCCATGTCTTGTGCTTTGTCTAATTTCTTCCATAAAGTCCATTACAGCTGTCAAACATTTGGCATGGTCTGGGAATTCAAGTGCATCCGCTGGGATGATGCGTGACAGCAGCGTGAAAAGGCATGCTCAGCTTATACTTCACACCTGTGTTCTGGAAGAGCAAGCAAACAATACAAAGCATCAAAAACCAGTGACAGATATTCATCTGAGCATTTTAGGAGGAAATTGCGTGAAAGATGGCAGCGGGGAATGGAGGTACAAAGGGCTGTGGACTCCTGCTAAAGCATAACATATCATAGCTAACTCAGAGGCTGTAAAGATGATTTAATTAACTCGCACTCAACATGGAAGCATTCAGAATGCCTGTTCTACAGGTTACTAACCTATTTGAAGTCAAATGTTTACCGTTTACAGTGCCTTGAGCACTTTTTTTTTTACTTTTTGTCACTTTGCACCACCATCGTCAACGCTTGTTAAGTGATAAACCAATGCAAAGTAGTGGATAATTTTGAAGTGGAAGGAAGATTATGCAATGTGAAAGGCATAGGCGTTCACCCACTTTACTCTACTATAAATGAAACCCAGTGCAACTAATTTCAAAAGCCGCCTAATTAGTGAGCAAAGTCAACCATTGGGTAATATTCCTGGAAGGCCTCAGATTTTTGCTATATAACATTAATGAACAAATAGCATCAAACAAACAGGTTTGTGGTTACCAAACAATATCCTAAGCTTTGAACAGATCACAATTTTAAATAATAAAGAATGTGGCATAGCTGCAAAAACTACAAAGACTTTGTTGTGTGCCTAAAGTTTCTGGAATAGTGGACAAAAATAACTGGTTCAAGAAAGGCAAGTGAAATACTCCAGAATAATGTGAGGAAACCAGTATGAATAACTATGTGGTGTAATTTTCTTTACTGCATTTTGCATAGCCAAAACCCTTAAAGTTCTCGCAGTGGGAGAGAAATCCCAGCAAGGATAATCTAACAAAGACTTTAGCCCTTTCCTTGTTATCTCTTGCCTCTAAAACCTGTTTAGATTTCAGACCCCTTTTCTGTTCTCTTCCATGAAGTCAGGGACCCGAGTTGGCTATCGATCCACTGTTTTAGCATCTAATGGCTGTGCATTCGATGTATGCTTGTGTCTGCGCCAAGAATAAATGAGGGTGTGTGCTTGTACACCTTTGTTTGTTGTTGGCAAAAATAGGTGCACACCCACGCATACACACCAACAAACCAGTGGCGACTGAGGATAATTAGGACCAATAATGAAATGCAGAGGGCAGAGTGTGTTTACTCCACAAATCCTGATAACCAATGTCCTTGAAGTCTATCACTGACTGAAAGGTGGAGATGTAGAGCACGATCAGCACAAAGAAAAGTACTATGTCAACCAAAACATTTAAAGAATGTGTTATTTCCTTTATAGGTCTTGACAAATGTGCTTGTAAACAGTGCTTATAATTGCATTAAGAGAACATTTTGCAGAAACTGCTGTATACAAAGGGGCTGCTACTCAGTTAAATTTAAAATAAGCTTATTTTAGATGGGCTCTAAAGACATTGTTCATCTCGTGATCACGAGGAATGCGAATTTCAGATTTTAAGCTTCAGTACTGAAACAGGTGCTTTGGATTACCAAGTCCTCTCCATTTATCACAGGGTGTTATTGCTGTCATTATACGAGAAGAGGAGTAGGTTGTCAGCCTATCACATAGACAGACAACCATGTACTCATAATCTTTGACCTTCTGGCTGTTTGGAGTCACTGGTCGCCCATTATGCATGTTTTTAGCGCGGAGCACACTCACACATGCACCAGGAGAACATCCAAACCTCACACAGAAGGACTGATGTCCTGATTTGAAGATTTATTGTTCTAGCAGTGAGGTGACAGTGAAAACCACTGCTCAGCTGTGCCACCTGGGGTCAGCAGGCACCTCTTCAAGCACTTTCAGAATCACTGAAAGAAGACCATCCTGTTTTTCTCCTCATTATTGTTCATATTTGCATTACAATCTCCTAATGTAGCAGCTGAATAGTGTATTTTGTTAAATGTGATACTTCTTCCTGGGTTTTAAACCTGCAGAATGTAACTTTCATTTTATATATATATATATATATATATATATATATATATATAGAAGATTGCTGGTCTATCTCCAGCGGTCAACAGGTGAGAGGCGGGTTTACTCTGGAGTCTTCTTCCTCTTAGCTCGGGTCCTCTACCAGAGGCCTGGGAGCTTGAGGGTTCTGAAGATCTTGGCTGTGCCTAGGACTGCACATTTCTGGACTGAGATGTCTGATGTTGTTCCTGGGATCTGTTGTAGCCACTGTTCCAGTTTGGGGTGACTGCCCCGAGGGTCCCGATGACCACAGGCACCACTGTGGTCTTCACCTTCCAGGCCTCTCCAGTTCCTCCTTAGGCCCTGGTATTTCTCTAGTTTTTCATGCTCCTTTTCCTGATGTTGCAGTCACTTGGTATTGCCACATCCACCACAACGGCTTTCCTCTGTTGTTTATTATGTCTGGTTGGTTCTTGTCTGTCTGGATCTGGAAGTCCCACAGGATCTTAGCTGTCATTCTCCACTACCTTCGAGTGTTTCCCACTTTGATCTTGGGGTTCCAGTCCATATTCTGCACAGATGTTTCTGTACACTATGCCTGCCACTTGGTTGTGTCGTTCCATGTATTCTTTCCCTGCCAGTATCTTGCACCCTGCTGTTATGTGTTGGACTTCATGCCCTACACCTTGGGTCTTGTCTGGTGTGGTAGATCTGGGCCTCAATTGCCCTGGTGTTTAGGGCCTGTTCCTGATGAGGGCCTCTGTGCTGTCCTTCAGTCCAGCTTTTTCCAGCCATTGGTAGGATTTTCTGATGTCAGCCACTTCGGTTATTTGCCGGTGGTACATCCCATGCAGGGGCTTGTCCTCCCATGATGGTTCCTCCGGCACCTCAGCTTCTGTTCCCCATTGTTTGAGACATTCACTGAGCACATTGTCTGTTGAGGCTTTGTCCCTGATGTATCTATGGATCTTGGATGTCTCGTCTTGGATAGTGGTTCTCACACTCACTAGTCCTCTGCCTCCTTCTTTCTTTAAGCGGAAATGGGCAAGAGATATATATATATATATATATATATATATATATATATATATATATATAGCGAGCGGTGCTGGTGCCTATCTCCAGCGGTCAACAGGTGAGAGGCGGGGTTTACTCTGGACAGGGTTTTACATATTTTCAAAACTGTCACTATTGTTGAGACAGATAATTTGTGAAAAAATCTAACTCCTCCATCTCCTATCAGAACTACTATTCACACATGAAGAAATGCACTGCTCCCGGTCAGCAACAACCAATCAGAGCCAGGAGGAGTGTCTTACTGCTGTTAGACAAGCTCATGTATACTCTGCTCAATGTGCTAATGAAGGAGAAACAACTTACTCTTACAGGTAAATGTTTAGTTGTCATCATAGGTGGCTATGCTAACCAGTCTGAGCATTTGTGACAGGCTCTGCTAATGGGAAGAAGCTGTAGCACAGCAGAAAGCAAGGAGGAGGGTGTGACCAGCACATACACAAGCATAATTGACAGCGCCAAGACCTTTCTCCTGGCTCTGATTGGTTGTTTCTGACTGAACAGATAGCACTGGGAGAAAGCAGAGGAACTTGATTCTTTCAGATTATTATACTTTCACGACATAGTGACAGCTTTAAGAGTGCCAGTCCTGTTTTTTTTTTTGTTTGCTTGTTTGTTTTTGTATTTACCTGCTTTGCTTTGTCTTTTGTGTTCTACCACTTTGGTCTTCTACATTGTGGTTGTGTAAAGCTACATAAATAACTGATTGATTGATATTCTTCATGCACAAAAAAAATCAAAATTGCACCTACAGGTTGAAATGCATTCAGAATCTGTTAGGATACGGCACCATTTCTCTCAGCTTGTTGCAGAGAAACTTTATGCTTTCTGTAATCACAATCACATTTCGCCACAATTCTGGCGGGACGTTTGACCTCTTCTTGTCGGGTATTCAAGCTCATTTAAATTGGAGTGGATAAAACTAAGCGAGGCTCTCTGTCATTAAAAAAACAGTCAGTTCTGTTTTGTTTTTTTTCCCCCCACCAGGGGGTCTTTTTGTGGGCTCTAGTGTCCCTTATATGACAGTAGGCTGACAGGAAAGGTTTAAGGGGGGGAAGACATGCAGCAAATGTTGGCTGGGTCCGGGAATCGAACCCCTGATGGCCGCATCAAGGACTCAAGGCCTCCAATTGTGGGTTGCGGTATCCCCTACAGTGTAGGGCCTACACCACCACAGCACGCCCAGTTCTGTTTTTAACTAATAATCTTATAAAGGTCTCATGTTGTCCTTTTACTAGTTAGCCAGACTTAGCTCAGAAATCCTTGAAACTCGCATATCAACTGTGACCTCTGAAACGTCAAACCACTTTTGTTTTCATATTATGTTGGAACTCATTTTGCCAGTTATTTGATATGAGAGAATTCCCTCTTCCTGCAAACATATTTCCACATCGTCTATATATGATACCTCATTAAATTTGCATCAAATTCCAAGACTTCAAGCAGTCTGAGAGTGAGATGTATATCAAACATTTTTCAAACACTTTCAAACCCCTTCACTGCCCATGTAAACCCCACATATACTCCATCCTCCATGCTTCCTATTGTTATTCTCCCTGAATTTTGTCTGTCCTTCCTGCTATCTGTGATGTCATGGACCTAGATGGAAACAATGTGGTACTAATTTTTTTTGTGTTTTTAAAATATATTGCATTCATCTTTGCTTTAATTATAGACCTACAGTTGTTAAAAAAATTCCTATTAGCTTTAATTTAAAACTTACAATAATATCAATAATCTAAAATATATTTAGTCTTTCGAGCACCTTTTATTTAAAGACTTTTATTAGTAGCACAGGGATTAATTCGATTACACATTTAACCCAGAGCATTTTGGCCCTAAATCAACACCACAGTGACAAAAAGGTAAAAAAAAAAATAAAAAAGAAAAAAGATTAAAATAATTGATCAATTTACTCAGGGCCCAAACTGATCAATGAGATACATTATTAAAAGAAGGATATTGATCAGGATGGAGGCAGGCAGGGTTAAAATGTTTACCGCAGCATAGAGACCAGGATCAATTGTGCAGCCAATGCACTTGAATAGAGCCCCATACGGGTCGATGTCTGATGGAGCAATAGGGCATATGGATCTGCCAACTGTCCACTGTCCCTTTGTGGCAGATGAAGAATAAAAGAGAAAAAAAAAAAAAAACCTGAGATACAGTGAAGATCAAATGAGACTCGGCCCTTCTCTGTAGGAGAAATACATACAGAGGCTTTCTCAAAGAGAATATGGGAAAAGAATTGATTCAATGAAAGTCGAGTGCATTGTTCACAAATTGTCCACAAATCTGGGTTACATTATTTTATTACTGTTTAATCTGAATAGTTTTTCTAGTCATCAGTCACTTTAAACTGAAGCTGATCCTGAAACACGTTAACAAACTTATAACTCCAGGTGTGTGTATGTGTGTGTGCTGGTGTCCTTACCTGTTTATACCTAATAATACATTTCATGTGCACGCCATATATGTGTGCATGTGACTTTAAGGGCTATTGATTCTGGACACTTCTCCATCATAGGTTCAAGGAGCTATTTTCCACACAAAAGAAAGCTTTGAGGAGAGAAAAGAGAGGGGCAGAAAAAAAGAAACAGATTTTAAAAAGTGCTCTAAAGAACAGCAGAGCAGTGGCTCTTCTCTCTCCTCCCGTCTTCTCTGCTCCTTTCTTTGCTGCTATAGAAAGGAACTGAATGATTGTAGGGTGCAATCGAGGAGGGGGGGTTACTGAATAGACCTCCACGCTTTTACAGATTTCCTCTCTCCCCACCATGGAGGACATCTGACCTTTGAGGGGGGAGAGCGAGGGAGCAAGGGAGCGGCAAAGATAAAGAAGGAGGGGTAGTTGGGGGAGAGAGAGAAAGAGGGAGGCCAATCATAATGAAAAGTGGTAATTCCTTAGAGAGAGTGAGAAAGAAATGTCTAAGGGCCAGTAATGAGATCGTCTGACTAGCGGGTTGCCATAGAAACCAGCACAGTATTACTATACACCACAATGTATGAATGAGAGAAAGACCATCTATTGTGGCTACAAGTGGATGGGTCAGAGAGAAGAACAACTGTAAGCATGGGCCATTGGAGGAAACTGCGGGTTAAATGGGAGATACGCTACTAAATTATTTTTACTTCGGTTTTTGCCAAGCGCACACGAAACACATGAGCTCACAAATCAAATGGGACAAAACAAGACCTTAGCATAATAATTTTGAGGAAAACTATGAATTTTTTTGTTTTGTTTTTGTAGATAAGACTTCTTCTTACAAACTGCTAAAATAATCTGTTAGAATTTGTACAATAAAATACCCTCACTATTTTATTAGGTGCACTTTGTGAGTGTAAGTTGGACGGACTATTACCTAAAGAACTGCCTTCGTTCTTCATGTTACCAATTTATCTAGATGCCAGAAACATTCTTCCAAGATTTGGTACCAAACTGACACGATACTGTCACACAGCTGCTGCAGATTTGTCAACATTACCGTCATAATCCCAATCTGCCATTTCACCACATTCCAAATGCGCTCCGTTGGACTGAGATCTGCTGACTGTGGAGGTCCCTGGAGTACACTGAACTCATTGTCATGTTCAACAAGCCAGGGCTTCAGGACACCATGCATTATCAAGTTTGAACTTCAATTTGCCACATCCAGAGGCCTAAATGCAGTGAGTTCCTGCCATGTGAGTGTCTGATTGGCTTCTTGTGTTACAAACGATTGAGTTAACAAAGTATGGAAAAGTATCCAGCTCAGATGTAATCCGCCTGGTATTTTATATCTAAACTAGAAATTATTAAATATAATCAAGACTAACTGACTGTGAAATATCATCTTAATTTAGCAACATAAAAAGCTTCTATGCTAACTTTAGTGTTGTATTGGGTAACCGGGGATCATGATAACAGCTAGCTCTTACTTCAGCTGGTGAAACCAACTGGAAAAGCACTTCACAAAAAAAATAAAAATAAAAAATCACAAAAAACTTTGTAACACTTCAATTACACAGGATGCCACCTCGTACCCTTGTCATGTCTTTAACAGTTTTAAGCTTTTCTTCTCAAACTTTGTTGTTAGTTGACAATCTCTCTCTAATTACTTTAAATCTTAAGACACTTAAAATGACGTATTTATCACTAAATCTAGTAATTCCACACATACCAACAGTAACACCAGAAGAGCTTTGCTGTTATCAAGTGGTACTAATCCCCAGTTATATATAATTTAAGAAATTTCCATACAAAATTCCTAAATTTCTATCTATTCCAAGTGCTAATTCAGATTAACAAGATATGCTTGAGTTAGTCTATGCTTGACAGGAAAGATGCAATTTATTTATATAAGTATAGGTAAATTATACAAATTTATTTATATTGATATAAAATATAAATTAATATAAATAGGGCACATGGGTCAAACTGAAGGCCCGGGGGCCAAATCTGGCCCGCTGTAGCTTTTTATGTGTAGACCATCAATAATTCCCTCCAGTTTTTCACAAATCTGCAAAATTCACACAAAATCAATAGATCCCCATATTTTTTTTTATATCAATGATTTTTTTTTTGTCCTCAAGTTTGGCCAAAACCATTGGGTTTAAATGACTGCTCCTTATTTGATACCAATACAGCAATTAATAAAAAGTTGATGAATTTTTTGATTGTTTTTTTAATCAGTGTGAAAAGATGTTGAAAATCATTTCATTTTAAGAAGCACTTATTGAATGCTGAAACAGCTATTTATTGATGTTTTTAGCAATTTAATGGGCTTTATCAGTGAATTCTGGCACAACCGGCCCTTGAAGAACATTCAGATTTTTGATACGGCCCAAAATAAAAATGTGTTTGAGACTCCTGCCATAGGGGGTTAAGTGTCTGAATGCCAGGATCTCCACAGCCTTCGAAGGCCCAAGTTGAAGACAGAATATTGGTGGTGATTCTCTCAGCTATTTCCTCAGCATCTAATTTGCCATCCATGAATGCAGGTGGAGGCAAGTTGGTGATGTGCAAGGGTTGAGTGTTTTTCAGCCATTCACTCGTCGTGCTGCAGATCTGATTAGTGCGGTCTTTTAACAAAGCCTGCTTCAACCACCTGTTCCCACTCAATTCCTTCAGACTCTGATAAACTATCATCGCTGCAGATTAAGACTAATGATCTTCCTCTCTGTTGAAGTCCCCTCAGCTCTGTCAGATGCATAAATTTGCATAGAGGAAAAAAGAAAACGAGTAAAAAAGAGACACAATAGTAACTCAAAATGTCCTTTAATGCTGTAAATGCTTCACTATATATCATTTTACACAGTCAAAAAGTACTTTTTAAAAATCTTTTTTTTTACCAAAGTGTTGTTTGTGTGACACCGGCCCATGAGCAACGAACGTTTCCTTCCTCGGAGGAAGTACTGGCTCATGTGAGCCCCGGAGACAGGAGGCCGTGTGGGTCAGTGATAATCATACTGAATGGACAATGCCGCAGATAGGTATGGGTGAGCTAACACGCATGCCTGGGTCTGCTGGGGAAAGCCTGCAGGAACTCGCCGTGAATACGCACTCAGGCTGTGGGGTCAACAACAAAACACCCAGATAAGAAGTCCAGACAAACCACTTCCACTTTTTAACTTTGTGTGTTGAGACAGAGAGAAGGTGTGTGTGTGTGTGTGTGTGTGTTAGATTCATGACAAAGAAACAAAGGCAGGGTTTTGAAAAAGAATAGGCTAATATTACGCAGTGTAATTCACAACAGCCATGTTCAACTGTGCATGATTTTAAAACAATTAAGGGAACATTAGCAAAACTTATCAAAGAAGATTTAGGAATCGCTGCATTTAAGATGTTCTAACAGTATTAATATAGCGTGTTTGAACTGGAAGCTGCTTTGATCCTCATGGTGGTGTGATGAAGAGGTCTCCCACTGCAGGCCTCTGGAGCTACTGCAGTTTTTAGATACATCCCTGCTGAAACACAACTGAATCAAATAATGGAATCACCTCTTCAGCATCCCGCCCAGCTTAAACAGCGATCCATCCAAAAGCTGCAGGATGGTAGCTCTCGAGGACTGGAGTGGGAAACTTCTGAAGAATCTTAGCTTTGTTTTTTTTTTTCTTCCTCTTCTTTTTTTTTTCAAAGACGTCATCAGGGAAGGATGAAGGGAGGAGAAGGAAGGGTGGTCCAAGGGTGGAGAAGTCGCTGCTATGATGATTTAAAGAGACAAAATGACCTCCTAGGACTTCTCCTGTTCCAGTTAATTGATGGAGCCTTTAAATAAGTATCCCATTTAATCATCAAGTACGTTTAATATCAGAACAACTCACTCTGACCAAACTGTTTTTATAAAAATCGTGTAAAGGAATATTATGATTCAAACGATTTTTTTTTAAAGTTATTCCAGTAACACAAATGATTAGAAATTTTAGCAATATGGGTAGATATATAATTACTGAGACAAAGCAACATGGAACTGTCAGGACTAAGCAAAGTTCAATTTTCTCAAAAATGTGAATCATAACTTGAAAAGTAATCAAGGTGGTTTGAGGTTAATTTTCTTTACAGTGACTTTTGCATTTTTCTGAATTAGAACAGAAGCAGAAAGCTGCAAACCTAAAGTTCAACAAGAAATCTGATAGAAATGAGACAACTGAGAAGTTCGACAGCTACAGTGGAACAAATTCTTTTGTGAAGAAAAATTCCATAGACAAATATTAAATCAACCTTTTCTGATTAACATTATTTGAAGACTTCCATCCCCGCCACATATATATATATATATATGTTTGGTGGACAATATCGGAGACATTAGATGTATTCAGACATATTAGACAAATGATGTAACAAAAATTGCTTGATGGTTAATGTTTAATAAATCACAAAACCAGGGCATCATCAGGATGTTGTGCTTTCCAAAAGCAGAAAGAGGGTCATAATTGTCATTTCTATCTGTATTCTTATCAGCTGTGGAGCGGAGGACACCGCCTGCCCTTCCTTGTCCCTGTGACTACAGACTCTTAGGAATTTGGGGCCACTGTTACCATTGTGCTGTCCTGCAGGAAGTATGGTTCACTGCTCACTCCCAGCATTCAGTGGGTTTCCTGTGTCAGGTTACCACGTCCTGTGTTTATTTTCTTTTCTTTCTGTCTGTATCCACCCTATAGGATTTTTTTTTTCCAACAATCAGAAAACCACACAAAAGAAGAAGATGGCACTATCTCAGCTGTTGGGATTTTACACAGAAATTCTTACATAATGATGATCTCACTTCATCTATGACACAAATGTTGCCGTTATCAGGTACCTTAAAAGTAAGAAGCGAGCTAAGCTAACGTTAAGAACGTGAAGCTTACACACCAATAAGGTGTGTGCAGACGAGCGAAGAGTGTCGTGTTTTAAATACCCAAGAGCCTCGGCTCTGCAATTCCTTCTCGATCGAAAGAACCCCAATCAATTTCAAATTAAGCAGTTCATTCAGTGGACATTGTCTTTGACAGATAAGCTTGTTACACCTTGAGAAAAAGGCTGAATGAAATACTTTAGAACAATCTCTTCAAAGTAATTATTGCTCAGCCTTTTTTTTTTTTTTTTTTTTTACTATTCCCCCCTCCCTCCCATCGTCTCTGCTCCTTTAAAACAAACAGCTTTGGAAAACTTCGAAGGGTGTGATTGATAGAGAGCATGAATGATGTATAAAGTCTATTTTGCTGGGATCAATAGTGAATTTCATTAAAACACTCCCAGCATGCACACACACACGCACCCCCGCAAACACTCGCACAGAAGACCTACTCAGGGCATTGTAATGTTTTTCTGAGACACAGGCCCTCCTATGTACTTGGATGAACACGGTGTGGTGAGTGCGTGTCTCTTATGATCTTAAGTCAGACCCTCAAAGTGGGACTAATGCTGAGTCTCGCACTTTACCGTAACTTCCACTGATAAGGCTTGGCTTTCCACGTTCCTCCACACAGCGTTCACCTGCATGCTAAGCACTGACCTCTCCACTTAAGTAACACATCTCCTCTTCATTTACCTCTGAGAAATTCCCCATGAGGATAGCTCACCTCTACTGTCCTTGCGCCCACTCTTCCTCTTGCCCGCAGTGATGACTACGCCACTTGCGTGTTCGCACGCCGCACTGTCGCAGCAGAGGTGAAACCTGAAAAGATGAGTCGGATCTACATGAAGTGTTTTAAATGCGCACGTTCATTGAGAGTTGGAAACGGTGCCTCCAGATGAAAGAACACCAAAGGAAACCCTGAAAAAGTTGCCAGTGCAACGCCAGAGAAACACAGGACAGTAAAGTTCAAATTAGACATTTGAAGAGACAAAATTTTGAAGAGAAAACATTAGTGGATGTGAGGATTAATTACTTTCTCACACAAATAAAAATAAGATGGCAACATAAGTTTAACAGGTAAATACGGTTACCAATAATTTTCATTTAAAAATAAAACCTAAAATGGTTAAATGTTTCCTGTATTTTGCAAACCACAGGTATCTCGCTTTTTCTTGTCCATATGAATACAATTTGAAATGTTTTTTGTCAGCTTGTGTTAAATACAGGTGAACCAAAACAAGTATGGTTAATGGAGAGCAAAAACATGGACTGTGGAAATCATTCCCAAATAAATATTTATACACAAAGTTAGCGCTCTATCAGGTTCAGACAGATAGAAACATCAAATACAGATCTCCTGTCAGAGGAGAACAAGAGTTTCGACAGGCTTAGCTGGGGTATTTTTCCTAAGGTCTCATTGATTTTGGGGTAAATTACTAACGGTTCAGAACAGTTCAGTCAGTTCAGCAAAATACGAACAATCCCTATATTAATCTTTCCAGAGCAAAACATAAATTTAAGTGAGGCACAAGCTTTGCAGATTTTAAGAGAAAAAAAATCTCAAGTCGTTGCTCTAATCTCCGAAAATGTTTGACACATGTGTGCTCAAAGGGTAAATACCGCCAACTGGATGGATGCACTCAACAAGAAATATAAAATAAATTCAGAAACAATAACAAGCATACCATACAAAGTCCCATACGAGTCCACTAGGCATTGCAAGCCATGGATCTGTGAACAGACATCATCTGAGCATGCATCACACTGGGCATTTTACAACAGAGGTCAATCACTGTGACCCCTTCACTCTTGTATTTTATGGTTGGACTTGGGCAGTGGACTGTGAGGCGGCTGGTGGAGGGAGGTTAAGAACGCTACAACTCAGAATCTCATCTGTACGACTCCCAAGGGATGAGGAGTCTGGGCTTGTAATGAAGCGCTTTAACTTGATTTTTTTTTTTTTCTTTTCACTTCTTATGGGATCGGGGTTTAAAGAGGAAGGCAGAGTCCAACTTATTGATAGATTTAAACCTATAAGGACAGTTCTCTCGTTTGAAATTCAAACAGATTTCTTGCAGCTTGTAGAACTTTGATGAGCCATATTTCCAACAGAAAACAACTTTTGAAGAACCCTTAATTAGCATCCATATGCTAATTAAGGGTTCTTCAAAAGTTAGATCTTGTCTTTTTCACTCTTGTTCATAACCTTCCTTATAATAACATTGTTCAATTGGACATTACATTTTTTTTCTATGATTTTCTATGAGTAAAAATGTCACTTTCGAGGGTTTTCCTAATTGCTTTTGGAGCGTGTTATTTAAAGATTTTGTTCTGCTTAAACTATAGATATTGCCGGCATACTTTGTTAACATAAATCATTATTTCAGCATAAATAGGTATTATGTTATGTTTTTACTATGAGCTCACAGCTTGTTAGCTGAAGCAAGTAAAAAAAATAAAAATAAAAATAAAAAGAGCACTGTAACAGTCAGAGACTGGGTAAATGTCAGAGTTTGAAAGCTACCACCGCAGCAGCACACCACACTACACTCTTCAAGAAAAGCTCATTTGTTTGTCCCTCAGAGCAGTAGCATTCCTGCTCCTCAAGCATTTGTGTGTCTGTCGTTGCACGCAAGCAATAAAGCCAGCAAGCAGAAGGCTGAGAGGTAACGTTCCAAACCAAAACTTGAAAATCGTCTGCTGGATCCATACTCTCCCCCCCGCCGCCCCTCCCTGCACACTCACACAAACACCCAGCAGTTTTTTTTTTGAGGGGAGTAACATTCCACACAGAAGATATGCAACCCTAAAAAGCCTCCGGGCCCCCCTAAGAAACGAAGACGACCGTTACTGTGGCAACCCTTTAACAACAGGAGCACACAACGTCTCCGTGATGGACAGTTAACTCTGGGAAGCCAGCGCACAGGTGTTATTTTCTTTCAAAAGAAAAAAGGATGGTAAAATAATTAAAAAGTGCTAATGGTTTTTGATACACCAAAAACAACAAGTGCTCTTTTTTTTGTTGAGGGAACTCTGTGAGCTTCACAAAACTGATGTTTTGCCTTTCTCAGGAGAGGAAATCATGCTTTTTATTTTAACTGCCTTTAGAAATTTAGGCTCAGTAATACCTCGAGCAATGGTCTGAAAATAATTTATGCTACAGTAAGCATGTGGTGCAGCGTAAGTACCCAAGAAAATTGTAAATATTAGTAAAAAATAAATATTGCCTTTGTTTGCTATAAAATTCTGCTTCCCTGTGATTACAGTACAAATAAGCAATCATTACTTTGATGATCATCCAAAGGAATTAAAGGCTGAAAAAAATGTGATACAGTATGTCAACACTTTGTGTTTTTAAATATATAAATGTATTAAATATCAAAGTGTTAATAAAAAGAAAAACATGTGAAAGATAACGGTATCCAGAGGGGGAGTGGGAGTCGCGCCTGAGTACGTGTTAGTGGCATAGAGTGCTGGTCCAGTTCTCACAAAACACTTGATCAGCCTAATTAAAAGAATCTTGGCATGATACGTTGCGCTCAGTGGGGAGTCAGGCCGCGCGCCAAGTCTCTGCTCACCTCCTCTCTCTCCCACACAAACTCAGACACCGCCATCCACCACAACAACACAAAAAAATGAAAAAGAGAGAAAAAAAGCAAATTCTGGGCATGCTCTCAAGAGGTTTGGTGTTGCGATCCAGCAAAGGAAATAAAAAAAATAAATAAAAATGAGTCAGGGAACTGTTTTTGAAGCACAGCAGAGACAGACACAGTCAGAGATGTGTCTGTCTGTCGCTGACCACTGGCTCGCCGGTTTGCTCTTTTAGTCTCTAAAGAGAGAACGAAGTCCCTGCAAAACAGCATCTCGAATGTAAGAGTGCGTCATCTTTGGCAAGTCAGGGAAAGAAAACCAGTCTCTTGGAGCACTACTGTATATATATATCAAACTTATGCATGTGAACAGTCTGCCAGCCCATAATGTGTTGCACATTTCGCTAGCATGCAAACATATTTGAACGACACAAACTCATACAAGCAGCACTTAAAAGTATTTTTTTTCCATCCCCCCTCCCCCTCTTTAATTTTCTCCAAAATAGACATAACAGTGTTGCTACAACAGTAGGATCCCACTAGCAAAACAACTTTGTTTGATGGAATAATTTTTGTCTTTCCCAGAAAAAAAAAAAAAAATCTAATATTTTCAGTGGAAATCTGGAAATTGTTAAAGTGAATTTGGTTTCTGTGTAAATCCAAGAGTGATGTCTTTATGTCACTGTCGTACAAAGGAACACAGTCTTTCATGAAAAGTAACAATAGTTTCTTAGGAATGTTGGAGGGTTTTTGATCAGAGATGGCCAGTGCGAGGTCAAGTCAAAGCTTCTCAGCAAAATTTCATCCCAACAAACCTTCATTTTGTTATTTTTATGATGTTTTTCAGAGATGAACTTCTTCTTGTGTTTTGAATTGTTGTGCTGCTGCAATAAGTCTTGTGTGGTTTAGTTTATAGTGGCTGATGCCTGGACATTGTTAGAGAAGAATTCATAACGCCATCCATTACAGCGCAACCCAGATCTTGCAGCGGCAAAAGCTGCCCTACGCTACCAGACTAACATCATCATGATTGGCTACGTAACTTTTACACTAGTTTTAACAAAAGGCACACATTTCCTTTAAAGGTCCGTTTTTATCCCATAAGTCCACAGAACGTTTTTCCAAATATCAACACAATGTGTTTTTTGAGACAGAATTTTGTGTTCTTTTCAGTCAGACATGATATTGGGCCTTGGAAGCCTCCAAATACCAACTTTTTGCCAGGTCTTGTTGTTGTTGTTGTTGTTGTTGTTGTTTAACCCGATACATCTAAAGCCTGCAGTGCTTTAGATGTTCTTCTGGGTTCATCGTGACCCTCGGAATGAGTTGTCATTAATCCTTTGGAGTAAGTTTTGTGCAGATCATCCACTCTAGTGAAGCTTGATCCCTGCTCCATGTTTTCTCTCTACTGTGCCTGGAAACACTGGAGTCCCAAGTCACTAAAAATGGCTAAGTAACCCTGTTCAAAATGAGACTTAAGTAGCTCTTTTTCTAATCTGGACATGCCATGTTACTTTTTGACATAACTATTGCCTACTTTTTGCCATCAGGCTGGTTCTACTTAAATTTATTTAATCTACAGGTTTCATAGTATTCCAACACATTCTCACCCCCGACTCGTCACATATTGACGACTTGGGCGACTTGGGCAGGTTCCTTCAGCGTCACATGTTGACGATTTGGGAATTGTCGCATGTTTTACATGGATTATTCACGCAAAGGGTTCTCACAAACACTGCCGAACCTTCAAAACCCCACGATTGGTTAGGTTTAGGGAAAAAATTACGGTAAAACCCCGCACATCAATGTGTGAGGAGGACAGACGTCAGTCTTGGGTGTGGCTGTCGTGAAATTTAGCTTTCTAAGAAGAACAGATTAGTCACAGTTGATTAATTTATCAGGTGAGGTGATTATTTTATTGCACAGGTCCAGAATCATTGGCATAGTTTACGCCTGAAATAGTAATTTAAAAACTTTAACACATTTTATATTTACTCTTGTAATCTAATAGGTATCCCCCATAAAGGGTCCTGTTTACTGGGGGATTCAAACTGGTAACGGGTGAATTGACCTGAAGATGTCCTCATGCTGATGCTGTTGCTTTGGTCACCAGATCCTTTGTGTTGTTTGTCTGCATGACAGCTTGACAACATCATCTGAAGAGCTGTTACAATAGCTCTGGACCCACCAGTGTGTGGACTACCTCGACCTGTTAGTTTGCATAATAAGACAAACAGTGAGGTATAGGACA
Organism: Gambusia affinis; assembly: GCF_019740435.1. NCBI lineage: Eukaryota > Metazoa > Chordata > Actinopteri > Cyprinodontiformes > Poeciliidae > Gambusia > Gambusia affinis. The sequence continues at coordinate 14,111,284 of NC_057870.1, forward strand.
GCTGACTGTTCATTAATGCAGATGTAAAAGTTGGAGTTGTTACATTAATTTCTATGAGGACATCCATAGTATAGTTCCAATCTCATAAGAAAAAGATAAATTCATCCAAAGATGGCAAACACGTGTCCACACCGGCACGTATCTGGTGCTATAATCTATTTTATCCATGAGTAAACTCTGTATCTGCACCTTTGAGATAAAATGGACCAGAGGAAGCCCTGTTGACTTTTTGACACTTCTCCGTTTGATCTCGTTAATTCATGCTACCACATTCCCTCTGGTAGATTTTTTTTTTTTTCTGTATAAAATACAGCTTGTTAACGTCAACATTTTCAGTTCACCTTGTAGCTTGAAAATCCTCAGAAATGACCTATGCTTTTCCAAATATTTAATTCATATTGTTGTTGAGGCAAAGATGGTTATTTTTGGTCTTGTTTCTGAATGTTAGCAATGCTTTTGCAATGCGGCGTAATCATGATTTTTACCACCAGAAAAAGTTGGAAAAAAAAAAGAGCAACTAGAAAAGTTGCTCATGCATGTCTGAGCAGCAAAGGCTGAAGTCACATTTCAGTGATTTTAAGTAGCAGAATAAGAAACAATTTTTTTAAAATTGGATAGAAAAAGAAGTGGCAGGTCACCTGTGAACAATTGTTAACATATGTGTCCAGACGTCTTCTCTGCAGCTTATTTGGAGAATGAGGGAAGCTCAGTACCAAAGATTTATGGCTCCCGAGACAGAGGTGGATGTGTGTTATTGATAAGTTGCTGAGGGAAGGTGAGGGCCGCTCACTGCAGTAATTAGAGGATGAACTTGTAGCACATCGATTGGACGGCGCCCCGGACACCAATATTAGTCACTTTACTTCAGGCTGGACAGAAGACCTCACCTCACTGCTAAAAATACAACCAAAAGATGCACAGGACTGTAAAGATGCGTCCTGCTAGTACTCACTGACAACAAAGACCTTTCTACGGCAATATGACGAGAAACTACGGCCACTTTGCTTCTGTTGCTGGTTTGCGAGTACTGTTTGGGTCTCTGCACGCACAGCATGCTGGCGTGTAGCGAAGGGGAGGAGTGGTGCTTCTGTTAAAGCCTCGTATTATCCCAGCATTCACCAGTGTTTCCAGTGACCACAGGCTTGGAGGTCAGCCCAATTCTTCTAGACACAGCTTAGCAATGGGACCCACAATTGTTTGATTTGGCTGCATATTGCAATGTTTTCAGTCTTGCCTGAGAGAGGAGGGGTCAGTGAAAGCAGTGAAGACGTTGAAGCTAAAAAAGAGGAGGAGGAGAACAGGAAGAAGATTACACTCCCAATTCCCCACTTTTCCTAGAACTAAAGGAAAAAAAACACAGCAGAAAATGAGACAGAGTTCAACCACTACTTTTTTTTCACCCCATGTCATTAACTGCAAAGCAATGCTCAGCCTGTTTCAATTGGCTCTTGCATCAGAGAGTTTTTCCTTCATTGAGGTGCTGATACCTATCTTCAATAAAGGCAAATTTCATTCCTGTGATAGGGACATTTATGGCATTGCGTTATTTTCTAAAATCACATCTTTGATGTATTTTCTTTTTTCTTATCTTGGAATGTATTTAGCATTTTTAAATCCTCGACGCAACATATTGACTTTTTAAAACGAGTCAGTGTTTTGTATTTGAACGCATATTTGAAAGCTATTCCGAAAATTATTCCAACATCCCACCCAAGCAGGAAAATGTTGGACACAGGGCATTTTAAAAGTTAGAAAACAACTCTCTTTCAGTTTTTGGTTTCTTTTAGTGAAAGTATTCTGGTTGTGGTGAAACATGTTGGACCCCCTGCAGTTTGTGTACTGGGCAAACAGCTGGGCAGATGGTGCAGTCAACCAGGGACTGCTCTTCATCCTTGCACCATCAACAGGTTATTTTTTTGTAAACCTGGCATCTGTCTTCAACTCTTTTAACCCAAACATCCTCCACAACCTCCCAACTTCAGGTGTCGGTGGGTTACTGGTTTCCTGACTGAGTAGCAACAAGCAGGTAAGTCTGAGGAGCAGCCTCACCTGCACAAAAACAAAAGTAATGTTCCATTTATGGTAAGGTAGACATTTTTGTGTTTACCTGAAAGTAATATCATTTTACCAGATTAGACAAAAATGTTATTCAGCATTACGCATCTAGTTCTGAAGAAACTAAATATTTTATTGGGGTTCCTGCTTTTTTCATAGCACTGGTTCATAATGTCTTTATATCATAATTATGATTGTTTTATTTTCTTTTTAGAATCTTTTATATAAGGACTGCAAAATGTAACTTTTATAAGTAGCTCAGAATCCCATTTTGACATTATCAGAGAGAATTGCGTTCATAAACTAAGTCATCACATTGAATAATGTGCAAATAGTGACAAAAATGTTATTAGTAATGAACTACGATGTGATTGTGATTAATGTTTCTGCTGTTACCCTGTTTTATTTGTGGTGGAGAGAATAAACTGATTTATGTGGCAAATAAACAAACAGTTGGGGAAAAGTTCTTAGCTGTAGCATTACACAGCCTACCATCTCTACAAAAGATGGTGTTTGTTGGAAATCCCCCTCATCTGGACTGAGCAGGAGATGCAGCCTGCTGCAAACTTCCCAGCTCCGACGCAAAGACCTGCTTGTAGCACAGAGAATCAGTCGTTCATTTCAAATGATCTGTGATCTCCGTGAATCAGTCTCTCCGTGACTTCTGGTTCACTCTTCGTTTTCCTCCTGTCACAGATGTCTCGTTGACCTACAGTTTTTTCCGTCGGATTTATCTCCCAAGTTTCCCTGTCCTCTTAACCAGGTTGCACATTTTCCAAATGAACGCCTGCTCTGAGATTTGGAGCCCACACAGAAGGAAACGGTTATTATTGTATTTCATCTATATGTTTTCCAAGCTCTCCCCAGTCTCAAGTCAGTATTGCTTTAGCTTCTTCTTGTTCTTATTTAGCTTTCTGCCTTTGGGGCTTGGGGGTTAACTGCTCAGAGGCCTGGTTTTTACTATTTTTTATTTTTTTAGTTTAGTTTGTGCTGCTTTCCTCTCCAACTCCAACAGCAGAAGCACAATTTGCCAAAGTTTTAAATACAGCGACTTATTCCTATTTAGATCGATTTGGCTTAGATCAGACATAGAAGTTCTTTCAGTTGAAAATAAACATCTTGGCAATAAGTTGTAGCATTATCATAGAGGAGAGACCAGCAACTCCTCAGTAAATCAAGTCAAGTTTATTTATATAGCACATCCCGAAAATAAGAGTTCAAAGTGATTTACTTGATTAAAACATAAAACAATAAACAAACAAACAAACAAATCAGATTACTGGTACAGAGGTAGAATGAAGAGAAGTAATAAAAAGTTGCCATCCATATTAGATTTAATCTATTTTCCAGTTATTAATTAAAAGCAGCTCTAAACAAATGGGTTTTAAGCCTCGACTTAAAGAAACTTAGTTTCAGCAGTTTTTCAGATTTCTGGATGTTTATTCCAGGTTGGTAGAGCATAAAAATTGAATGCTGCTACTCCATGTTTGGTTTTGGTTCTGGAGATGCAAAGTAGACATGCATCTACAGACTTGAGTGATCCTGAATGTTGATACAATGTCAAAAGATCTTTAATGTATTTTGATGCTAAGCCATTTAGTCATTCATAAAATGAGTCAGCGTAAGGACTTTAGAGCTGAGATGCAACTCTATTGTCCTAGTTTTGCTGAGAACACAAGCAGCAGCATTCTGGAGACACTGTTGCAGCAACCAATCGAATCAAAAATAAATAAATGACTGAGTTTCTCAAGATCTTATTGGGACGTTAATCCTTTAATACTCTAAATGTTCCTGAGGTGAGAGAAGGCCAACGTTATTACAGCCTTTATGTGTTTCTGGATGTCCTGGTCCACATCTAGACTTTGGTCCTGGTTTGTGCTGACTACTTAAGTTTTGTTTCTATTCAGCACTTATAAAGTTATAAACTTCAAATCCAACTTTATTCTGCATTCTTGAACAATATCAGATTTCCTTTATGACAGTCTGAACAGATTGGAGGATATACATTTTTTAAATTAGCACCAGGTTACTTCCATACAGTCTAAAATATAATCAATATATTAAGCTTTAAAACACCTTAAATATGAGTACTTAATATCAAATTCAATCTGACTTTGAATGGAATGCAGCATCTTCTGCATACACAGCTTACTTCAGGTATAGAGACAGTTCACACTCCATAGTAGCTTGATGATAGTTGCATTTAAACCATAATGTGAAAAATGAAGAAAAAAAAAAGATAGATTCTGGCCAAAAAAAATGAAGGTTTACAGTTTCAACATAGCCTTAAGGTTGGCTCTAGCCAAGTGTTTCTATAGTTGTTAAGTGTAATTTATGCCTATTCAATGCTCTCAAAATACTCATGCGCCACCATAAAGAGTGCAGAAGTGTAGCATTGCACTTAGGAACAGCTGTGAAGTAAAGAGCTCTCATGACAGGACAGACAAGTGGGATATCGAAATCCTTGACCAAATTATTTCAGAAAATATTTTTTCTGAATTCTTAGATTTTTGTTCAATTTCTGAAAACAAATTTGTTGACATTACTAAAAGTACAGATTGTATGTTTTTATTTCACATTTTGCTGCGAGAATGGGTTGAGACAGACACAAACACTTTTCAGCAGCTCGAGAGAACCCAATCGAGAAGTTCATAGAAAGGACCCAAACGCACCTAAATCCTTTGTCCCCCCCAGAGTAAACATTTCAACAGTGCAGAGCGCCCATGTGCAGCCAGGAGCAGCTCTGGAAATCTGAATCGCTCCATCTCATTAATAGTTGATGCCCTCCATCCAGAATTGGAGATGCCTGAATAATCCTCTCCTGGGTTTTTTAGCATTCAAATGTATTCCACCCAATAATACACCTGTTCAGTCTCCTGGATTCACTTTGTCTCCACTTTGCCATCCACCTTCCCTCTTGGAGCTCGATGAAGACAGGGCAAACTTTTTAAGGCCAACTTGAATGCAAAAAAAAAAAAATTTGCAACTCTTCCTCCACATCCTAAATGCTGCTTAGAAAACCTTTAAGAAAAATAGATCCTGTATAAGTGGAAAAACTCATCTCATAAACCACTGTAAGTAGGGTGTGCGCCCCTCTTCCTTTTACCAAACATACCAACCCCCGCTCTCTGCAGCTCCCCGCTGCGTCCGCCTTGCCATCCTCTTCTGCCCAGGTGAGCGCTGTTCAAGCTGCAGCAACAGTGGAATTACACAAGCAAGACGAAGAAAGCGGACAATTATCTTCAATATCTGTCAGACACATGACAGCAAAAGACCCCCCCCCCTCCTCCTCCCTTTGCTTTCTCAGCCATCATCACACCACACACTCTCTCTCACACACGCACGCACACACACGAGCCAAAGAAAGTACAAAGAATGGGGGAGTGTTGCTCCTTTGATTGTTCAGAGGCAAAGAAATTGTCTTTTTCTCCTACTCCCCACACCCCTTTCTCAGTGCTTTCTTCTGCTCATTACCATCCACATTTGCATGCACACCACCAAAGTGCAAGGAAATGTGAGGATGGAAATAAAATAAAAGGATTAAAACAATGGTAATCACGACTGCTATGTGCACATTTAAGGGGTGCGTGTTTGCGCGTGCACGTGTATATACAAGTGACAAAAAGTGAAGAACAGAAGGATTCACTATGAATACATCTCAGACTGTATAATAAAGAGCAGCCAAGAGAAAAAGATTAGTAAGAGAAGATCCACATTAGGTCGCACCTTCTGTTCTTTTTTTTTTTTTTTGTCTAAACTGCTGAAATGCAGACTATTTTTAGCTATTGCAGAAATTAATTCTGTGTTAGCTCCTTAGTTTAAGTCTGAAAACAAAAAACTAAATGGAAAATAAAACCATGTTTAAACAAAGATCTAAAACTGGTACAAGTGCTTCTGAAGTGGGTGACCTTAAGTGGTACTTTCCTGCTTAGAAATTTGACTGTGAAGAACTTATTTTATTTCCAACAAAGAAAATTGACTTAGGAAAAACTGAAGGCTTACTTGAAACAAATCCTACGATAACATTGTCGCTGCTAATTGTTTAGAATGGTATTATGTTTTTCTCCAAATTTTTTATCTTACTTAAAAAGCTAAAGAAAGGTATTTATAAAATTTAGACAGTACACAAAAAATATAACTGCATGTAAATGTCAGGTTAAAGCCTTTGACCAAAAGCCATGTTTTATTTCTTGGCAGGTTGAATTTCTTGAACTCAAAATTATTCTAATATCTATACATCTTTACTGCACTTTACTCATTTTAAAGTCCAATACACCTGTCAATAGTTCTGACTTATTTATTTAGAGATTACAGTCAAAACTAGAAGTTTACGTATAGCAAATGAACAGAAATCTTTTTAAATGTCCATTTTTGAGAACATGACTAAATAAATCTGACTTACTTTTTACATTTAGCAAATAGAAATGATCTAAAATAAGAGCATTTTGGTCTGATTTGATAAAAACAAAAGGTGTATTTATTTAATGTATGCAAACTTTTGATTTCAACTAAAGGTGTAATGTCATATCTAATATCACCTTTTTTCAAGCTTTTAGTCTTAGTATGTATAATGAGTTTTAGCATTTTGGGGGCTTAAAACAAACCAAAATAGTCCAAGTCCTAGAGTTTAAAAATTTCTATCAGTTTGGTGGTGCCTGTAATCCTTAGTATTTACTGGGAAGTTTGGATATAAGAGAATAAATCTTTTTTAAATAAGGAGTTTTCCATCTCAAGGGGTGGGATAAGTTCCAGTCATTTTAAACTTTCAGGGTATCCTCTGGGTCTTTACCTCCCAGAACTGCCCGGTGGGATGTGAGGGTAGACCTGACATGAGCTCAAGCTTGCAGACAAGACCTAATAGAGTTGGGCCATATCAGTGGAGCTGGAGGGATGGCTGGGATTGTCCATATTGCAGTCCAAGACCTTCAGGAAAGACTCTTTCAGAGCAGGAAGGTCGATGAAAGACCCCCATGAGCCACGGAATAGATTATGTCTCCTTCCCTCTCGGTGTACTGATAACCACATCAGCTTCAAGGACCCCTCAGGGCCAGTTCAGGTGAGGCTACCTATCTCACTCACTTACAGTCATGAGCCCTTGATGCATTAACTGTGTTTCAGATGCACGTGAATGTAGAGTGGTCCAAGCCGAGAGGAGCAGATGGTGATAAAGGAAGGAATGTGTTAGTGGAGGAAGTGGAAGCAGGAGACCAATCAAGAGAAGTACAACAAAGCTCGGGAATACTAACCTTTGAAGGACCAGCCATTTGAGAGAGGAGGGTGAGTGGGGATCTGTGATAATAGCGCACACTTGATCACGCCATTACCTCGAATTAGGGATAATTAGCCTCGGTAAACTGGGCACAAAACACGCCTATGATGTCGGAGCCCAGAAGGCATGCTGCGGTACCTTTTACAGCCTGGTGGTTGATTTTGGGCACACACCACTGCTGTTCACTGCGCAGCAAGGAAGCGATAAAGAGAGTGGGCCTGACTGGCTGGTAGCAAACTGGGAGTAATTATCAAAGAGAGCTTATAATCAAACATCTGAATCACAAACATGGACTATAAAGCCCCTTTGGCATACATCCAGGAGTCGTTTTATCCAATTAGGTAAATGGCTGTAACACGGGGAACTGGAGGAGGGGGCAAGAAGAGGGGGACTGAGGCAATAAATGAATGAGGATCTGCAATCATACATTATAAATATTTGTAAATATTTTTCTTGTGCCAAATATTAGCCCACTGCTTCCAGTTGAAATGGGCCATTATACATGCAACTGAAAAAAATGCTAATTTAGGTCCCTTCAAATCAGATTGCTATTCTTTGTTTCATTGTCTTCTTTGTTCCAATTAGCTTTCACTGCATTTGAGTTTAGCTTTTTCACTAAAGGCGGCATAAAATATAGTTGATTTTAAGAGGTTGTAAGTACCTCATTATGAACCATTACAGTGCTTTGCAAAAAGTCTTCATATCTATTGTATTTTTTTTTAATCATTTTGTCCTGTTACAACTAGAAACTTTAAAGTATTTTACTTAAATTTCACATGATAGTCTAAAGCACAATAGAACCTGAAGGGTGATTTGCAAATGGATTCAGCTTCCTTTGCTCTTATACCCCAAAATAAAACAACCTTCACCTAATTAGTAAATAGAGTTGTCCTGTGTAAACCTGCAGGTTAGGGCCAAGGTCCTTCCCCAAGTAGAGGAGAAGTTTTTTAGTTAGTTTTTTGTTTAAGTTTCTTTAGTGGCGTTTATTTGAAAGTAATCTGACAGGAAGGGGCAGAGATATTAGGGGGAAAGACATGTGGCAAATATACCAAGGATGGGAGTTGAACTTGGAACGGCTGCGTCAAAGTCTACAGTCTCTGTCTACGGGGCGCACACCGCACAATGTGATGCCCCCAAGTGGAACAGCTTAAATATCTCAGTGTCTTTCACAAATGAGGGAAGATGGGACACTGATAGACAGATTGGTACAGCACCACACTAATCTGCCGTAGTGAAGCAAGACCTGAGCCAAAAGGTGAATATTTATTTACTTCAATATGCTTTCAGACCTTCGTCTATGGTCACAAGGTAGTGACAAAAACGGAACGGGGATCAGGGTTACAAGCGGAAAGAATACATTTCCTTCACAGGGTTTTTTGTTGTCTCTTAGGCACAGGGTGAGAAGTTTGGTCATCTGGGAGGGGCAGAGCAAATCCACTCAGGTGGCTCTGGAATCAGGTTAGGATGCTTACAGTATGTTTACCTTCCCTTGTGAGGTCTTCTGTGCACATCCCACCCTGAAGAGACCCAGAGAAAGACACAGGACACACAGCAGGGTCTGTTTCTTGGCTGGCCAAGATCGGGACAATTGAAAGAAGTTCCATTTTCAGTTTTCCACAAGCATTGTGCGGGACGCCTAACAAACATGTGGTAGCCATGTTTGCAAGGGGTCAAACATGGCTACCACATGAATAGGGGGCCAGATTTCAAACTGTGCATGCACTGTGTGTTTATGCTAATCACCATTAACCATAATATATAGGTAAAGTAAACCAGTGACTTCAGTTCTCCTTTTACTATGTCCTGGTGGTTCAAATGCATACCAACCACTGTCACTCTCATTAAAAATCAGTATTTAAACATCAACAGTGGCAGTGCTCAATTTAAGGAGTTCTTGCTTCACTTACCTCTCTATGAGAGTTAATTGGCAGCAGAATTGCTCAACAGTGATGAAATCCAGATACAACCCCTATGCACTATATCTCCCTACCTCTACCACACTAGAGAGGAATGTACCAGGCAGGGTAAAGTGTGGAAACCTGATAAACTCAGGGTCTTCAGAGCCCTTCCTAAAACCTGACAGTCACATTCCACATCATCTCGTCACTTTATGCGCTGCTGAACAATCTGGGGTTCCCTTGTTGTGAGTGACAAGCATTTGCACTATAGGTTGTTGCTATGCACTTGTTAACCCTGCTCCTCTTCCTTTCTGCCATTCAAGGAGCTGCTTATACTACACCAATACTATGTTAAGAGTTATGCAAATAGCAATTTCAGACACCACAAGCAAGAGCAGGATATTTATGGAGAAGCTTCGGAGTCGTGCAGAAAAACATGTGCGGTTAACTGGCAGGTTGAACCTTCTCCAAATGGGCAGAGTAGGTGCATATTTTTGTATAATAGGTTCTCTATTTAAAGGGAATAGGATTGGTGAATGAAAAAGGTGAGCAGTTTTCATTAAAGCTCGTGCAGGCTTTTCTTAAGCATGTGTAAAGAGGTTTGTATATCTTGTCTTTGCATATGGCAGTAGCAGAATGGCTGAATGTCTACAGGCCTCGACTCTGTGCACCTTGAAGAAAAAGGCAGAGACTAATTCCTGAGTTGCCCATCCCTTTGCAGCACAGTCTCCACCTCCACTACTGTTTCAATAATAATCAAAGTGCCTTGTGAAAGGTTCCATGCTCCTGGCATTTTTATTTTTTTTTCCACATTTTATCATGCCACATCCACGAACATCAGAGTGTTTTATTTGACAGATAAACTAGTGTGTAATTGTGTAAGGGGAAGGAAGACCAGCATTTTTCACAAATAAAATGCTAAAAGTGTGGTGTGCATTTGTATTCAATAAGCCAGTGCTTTGCAGGACCATCATTCACTGCAGTTACAGTGTTGTTGGTATATCTACAGCTTTTCCCATGAGAGAAAAATGTTTCTTCCTTGCTTGTAAAATAGCTTGAGCTCAGAATGGATGGATCTACTGGAGGAAAAATCTTTGCAAATGTTTAGGTCTCACCTCACATTCTCAATTATACTCTGGAATTTGACTGGGCCGATCTCAGACATGGACATGTCTGGGTATATAGAATGAGAACATAAAGTGTATTATGTTTTCTGTTACATGGGCATGTGAAACCAAAAAAGTGATTTGTTTTTGTCAAATTCTGAACTTCAAGGGGTGTGAACACTTTATAAATTCTCTAATATTCAACATACAATATGGCACCCTGGCTCATTCCTGTCTGCTTGGGAGTCCTCCCGATCCAGACCCACTGAAGTATGAGACGCTGGCTTAGCAGGCGTGTACCGGGCATGTCTTACATGCGCAGACAAATACAACGCTGTTCAACAGAAAAGTGGCCTCTATGTCTTCAGGGCTCAAACAGGCAAACACAAGAGCAATAGGGATGGAATTTCCTGTAAACACCGTAGTGTCACTGTGCAGGTGTCCTTTTGAGGCAGAAAGCATAGGTATGTGTCTTTGTGTGGATGCTGGTTTTTTTCACTGTAATTTTCTCTACGGCAAACAGTTTTTTGTTTATGCTGCACTGGAGGATTTTGTTCCACACAAAGCAATGCTTGATCTGTTCAGGTCTTACATGTAGAGGTTTGTGGTTAACCAGTCCCAAATATTCCTATTCTCATCCCATTTCATGTTTACTGCTGATGAATTAGAGATCCAGGTTCAGCTGATGTGATTTACTTCATAACCTCTAAATGTGAAATCATTTAGCTCACTTTCTGCTCTGCAAGACTCGGAGCATCATAGACCAGACAGCATTGCTAATGTCTGCCACATTTACTGCAGTCTACTTTGGCATTACAGTAGGAACAGATCACCAGGCTACAAAAAATGCATCCATCTTTATAGTCTGATTTTTGACCTGATATTTTCATGCAGTAATTTGGAGTCAAAGCTTTCTCCATCATCATTTTCAGACAAGTTCTGAGGCAAATAAAAAGCATACAAATAAATGTACGACTAGCAAATTAAACCCGTTTAAGTTTTTCAAATTTTTTTCATGTTGCAAATGCAAATCTCAATGAGTTTTGTAGTCTGCTAATAAAACAGTCCAAGACAAAATATAAAGAAATACACACAGTGGATTCTATTTGCTCGACAGAGGACGTTACAGAATAGAACTGCTTTTATCATCTTTTTAAAAAACTTTTTATTAACTGATTTTAATTATCTAGATTTTTGCATTCTTTAATTTTGACTTTATAATTATGCACTACTTTGTGTCTGTCATATACTCTCACAATTAAATCCATTATAGTTTCTAGTGGTAAAGTGATCAAATTTGAACAAAATTTAAAGGCTACAATACTTTTGAAGAGCACCATTTAAGTAACATTACTGTCATATTTTATCAACATCCTGCAGACATAATTCTCTTAAAAGTGTGAATAAATCATTAAAATTACTTACAGGAGCAACAATAATAATACTTGGAAAATTAATCAAATACATTTTTGAACAACAAAATTTTGCTCCAGATTTACATGATGAATATGTAATAGAAATATTAAATATTCTTGTATTCATGGGACATGCTGGTCAATAGGATAAATAAAGTAATAGTACAATTTTTAATCCTAACTATTTGTCACATCTGCATAAATGTGTTGTTCAGGTACTATTTTGTAAGAAATATAGATTTTTTTTTACATTGATGTTTCACGTTTATGTGTACGGGAGTAAATGTGAGCGCAAGACACTCTGGGACAGCGGCCTTCTTAACGAGGTCATTAATCCGCAGCCAAGCCACGCCGGCAACATATGCAGCTGCAGGCGACTTCCCTGAGAACTGCTCAGGTGGGAGGAATAAACAGTGCTTGACCTGTGGGGGAGGGTGAAGTTAAGTGAAACAAATAGTAGAGCAATTGCAGATGAGATATGCCCTACAGGTTCTCAATGGACAAAAAAACCACACAAGATCTTAGCATGTACAGAATACAGCAGCACTAGATGGAGTACAATCTGGAAAAAAGGTCCATTTAATTTGCATGTCAAATTTTACCTGCTTGCTTCCATGCATTCATCTGTCTAACAAATTTACTCTCCTGCAAAAATGTGCAGCCATGAATGAAGCAACCTGTATGTGCATAAGAAACACCATGTCTGATCGACATCTTACAAGTTACGAGACTCCAGCGCCAACACAGAAAAGTATTTTTGGTTTTTTGCAGCATACATGAACAGTCAGTTCAAACTGCGAAGAGAATACCTGGTGATAATCTAAAACTTTTAAAATGCCATTAGACTGAAAATATGCCTCTGTACTGCATGAAATTTGTAACAATTAATGTTTGAGCATCAAATGAAAGTTAAAATACAACAAAAAGAGTTACTTTCATTGGATAGTATGTAAACAAGTATTTTGAAAAAATGGACACAAAGTGACACTCCAGCTTTAGTCTTAAAATCTTCTCAATATTTAGTATCATCCTGTTTTCTGCCATAGTTATCCAAATTAATATCTGCTGCTTCAACGAGTAAGAAATTAAGACATTTGTAAAGTTTTTCTTTTTTTTTTTATTAAGACATTATCAGAGTAGTCACATTTAGTTCGGTTCTCAGAAGCACAGTGTGTTTGCATATGTGGTTAGTAACATTATTCTGGTGTCAGGCGGATGTGTCTTCTAGGGAAAAAAAAAAAAAAAAACTAAGGCTGTTAAACTGTAGGGTTGCAGCAGGGCAAGCTAGAGCATGACTGATCTATTGAGAGGAGTGTACAGTTGTGGCTCCAGTCAATATTGCCTAATTTGTTTGTGTGCATGCAAGTGTAAAATAGTGTTGCCTCTCTTTGTCTGTTTCAAGTTACAAAGGCAAGGACCTGTCCTTAGGGAACAATGCTGAAAGAATAAGAACAATAAGGGCTGGAATGGATAAATAGTTGGCATTTTAGATTGCCCATGCAACAATCTAACCTTCATTTACAAAGACAAAAGCCACTTGGATTTTTCTGATACAACATTCATGAAATTATTTTAAACTTACATAATCAGCATGACACTGGGCTTGACTACTTTTACCTAGTGTAATAAAAACCAGCACCTTGTCCTACAGTGTGTGCTTCGTACAGAGGGTCTGGGCTTTGAGCTATTGAGAAATGATTGCTCTGTTGAGGTTTTAAATTTTACCCAACAACTAACTTTTGCCCGTGATGTATGTAATGCACCAAGTCGACACTATGAAGCTTAACGGATATTGCTTGGGCTGTAAACAACCATCCTCCACTGTGAAGAGAGAAGTGCTGAGCAGAACAAGGCTGCTGTTAATATTAATTCAGTATTTGTAAGTGTGGCCAATACGGACTGCAAGGCTTTGTTCACTTCCTCCTCTGCCATTACTAAATTGAAATTATAAAGAATTTACACTTATTCAAAGTGGGTGAATGTTATAAAATACAGGTTTGAACAATTTTGTGCCAACAACTTCCAGGTTATAATGCTTGAGTGTTGGTAATTTCAAATGTTAGTGGGATTTCTGTGTTGAGTTTATATAATTTTGAATCCGAGTGGTTTAATAAAAATCAACATTTAACTCAAACTTTTGCATCCAATTCTTGGGAGTTGTTTGTTTGATTAGCACTGCACCCTGAAAGGAAATGCTTAAATTCATTGATTAAAAACCCCAGATTAATGACATTAAACCTCTGACTAGCACTGTAGACAATCTTCTTGGTCCACATTTTGCTTCTATGCTTCTATTCTTTTTAAGCAGGTGAGCAGTCAGGGTATCAAGGCTAATGCCAGGGGAGCTATCGGCCTACATTGCTCTATGAGAGTAACTCCTATATGTCCAAACCCAGAATACAGGACAACTGAAAGGCTTGAGGTGTTTTTCTAACCACTCATCAACCGTGAATCGGAACCAATCAGAGACAACATATTTTACAAACAAGATTTTTTCTTGCTCCTTTGTCCTATTTTCTCTCATTTCCTGTACAACCAACCCTGGGCTTCAATTAAATCCTCTCAATGAAGTGAATTTAAAGGACTTAAATGAATTTGTTGCTTTTGCCTGGGGCCAATGTCTAACAGAGACTCTTTCCTTGTAAGCAACGTGAATTCACATGTTAAAATTAGGTAATTTAAAACAATGTTCCTTTCATTACTGCATTAAACAAGTACAAGGCTTGGTGTTCAAAAGGGAAGCATAATTATAGATCAGACATGCCTGATTTGGTACAGTATATTACATTTCTCTACACCATAGAAATTATTTGTCAAATTTTGGATAACTAACTAGAAGTCATGAGAAGGATCAAAGACATAGTTTCAAATAAATAAGCTAAGCACACTGACAACAGTAAAAACACTCGTGTAACCATGTGATTTATCTGCAAATGTTTTACCACCTCAACTAACCACAGCACTTTTTGAAAAGAAATTTTCAAACACCTTGTACTTATTCACATTTTGTTGAGATTGGGATGGAGGTTCACCTTCCAGCAGGATAATAATCCTAAACAGTCACAGCAACAGATGGATGGTTTCGATAAGGTGCCTAAGTCCAGGCCTCAAGAACTATAGTCCTGCAATTTTCCGATGCATCCCTTCTCCAAGACTCCTGAATCAAATGAATGAGCCGTTACCAGGCCCCTGCAGAGATGAATGGCATGTCCATAAGGGAAACCAGCCATTTGATTCAGGTGTGTACTGAAGGGGGCGCTTCTAAAAGTTGCAGGATTGTAGCTCACAAGGACTGAAGTTGGGACACTGGAGATGATACCAAATGTTATTAAATTACCCTCATCAAATCAAGACCTAAATACAATTAAGATTTTATATCAAAACTTGGAAAAAGTTGTTAATAAATGCTCTCCATCCATTCTGACTGAGATTTGGCTGTTTTGCAAAGAAGAAAAGGCAAACTTTCCAGCCTCCAGTTAAATAAAGCTGATAGAGCCATAAACCAACAGACGTCCAGCTGTAATTGCAGTGAAGGAGGGTTGTTACAAGCAGTGGTGTCCCAGCTTGTTGTAACATAGAATCTCCAAATTGGAAGAACACAAACCACAAACTCTCCGAGGGAAAATAGCATGTTTTTCTTCTTGGAAAAGTATACTATTACAATTTTAATTTAACTTGCTCACCAATAAACCAAACTTGTAACGTCTTAATGAAATCAACAAATATCAGCTGTTAGCTAAAATCGGTTTGTAAATCATTGTAGATGTGAAAAATAAAAAGGTTCTCATTAGTCTGCCTTATTTAAGAGAACGGCATTCGGCCTCATTTATTGGGTTTGGCTTTTTTGCTATT
The DNA here is from genome assembly GCF_019740435.1 of Gambusia affinis. Classification (NCBI taxonomy): domain Eukaryota; kingdom Metazoa; phylum Chordata; class Actinopteri; order Cyprinodontiformes; family Poeciliidae; genus Gambusia; species Gambusia affinis. The sequence goes on from NC_057870.1 coordinate 14,126,879, forward strand.
TTGTTGTTCTTTTCTCAGCAACAAAAGAGCAATTTGCATCATTTGTTGTATTTGATCAAGTTTAATGAACACCTAAAGTTAAGTCTGTTTTTGAATAAAATCATCTGGGTTTTTTTGTTCTGAAAATGAAATGAAATTAAAACTTAGAAGAAAAGCAAAAACAAGGCTAATGAAACACTAATACACTAATACCAAAACTATTTTTGGTTTAGGATTTAGTTCTCATTGAAATCTTGCTGTAAAATATTACAATTGCATGTGTTGGTGGGGAGATGCATGGTGGCACAGTTGGTAGCACTGTTGCCTTGTAGGACAAAGGTTATGGGTTTCAATCATTCTGTCCTGGTACTCCAACTTCCTCCCCACATACGATGGTTAGGTGGTTTCTCTAAATTCCTTTTAGGCATGAGTTTGTGCATGCATGATTGTGTCTTTTCTGTGTCTCCGTGTTGCCCTGAGATGGACCGATGATCTGTCGAAGGTGAACCCTACCACTCCCCCAATGACTGCTGGAAATGGAGCAGGCACCAACCACCCCATAACCCTATAAGAATAAACAGGGGTTGTGTTCACTTGGCAAAGTTGTAATATTCTAATCGGGAGTCACACAAAACCATTGCATGGGTTGAAAATGACCCCCAGGGTCACACTTTGAATACCCCTGCTTTGACATATAGAATAAGACACGTTTTTAATAGCGAAAATTTTAAAATCATGTACATGTTTTCATTTATAAATGTACATGGTACTTTGTGTAGATCTGTTACAAGTTCATGCCATAAAATCCTAAAGAAGTACATTGAAGTTTCTGTTTGGAACTTAAAGAAAATAACAAAATTATTGAGTGAATCATTTTACAGTCCACTGTAATGGCAGATAGCATTGGGTTACTTCAGTGACATTGCATATTAAAATTTCATCAAGACATCAGGCTCCCAAACCCAGACTGAAAAACAAGTATGTAAGAAGTAGGCTCAGTGTAGAGGACTGCCGGGGCTGGGAAATGATGACTGGAAACAGCCCCCATGTTGAAACCTGAACCACATCCCCAAAGAAAAAAAAAAAAAAGACAGGTGTCAGTGACAGATATTTACGGTTTATCTTCTTTACTAAGCAACATCTCCAGGCACATGGGCCAATGGGTTGCTGGGAAAATCTTTTCAAAAAACACTTAAAGGGAAAATTACATGATCAATTCCAAGAATCTCAATACACAGAATTCAACAGATTTTTTTTTTTATGTATTCATGGGACATGGACAAAATAATGTTAAATACAAATATTTAATATAAAGAAGTGATTGCACAGGTATTTACCCCCTTCAAAGAGACTGGCCTATTTCCACAGAGGCCCAGCCAGTTGATGCCATAAGTGTCGCAATGAGTTGAATGGAGATCACCTGAGTGCAATAAATATGCATTACTCTGGATATTTACTGCAGAGTAATAAATATCCAGACACTCACATTCTTACACATGTACAGCATGGGTGGCTGCATATGGATTCAAGCCAGTGTTCATTTTGATGCCTAATCAAAGATCAATAGGTCAGTTCAAGTCACAGTACACTTTCCGAAATCTACAATAAATTTTAGCACTCGTTCTGATGTAAATATAGATTTTCTTTAAATCATCTAATTTTAACATGTAAATAATTGATGGTGGAACAATGTAGGGAAATAACTACAGCTTCTGATTACAACACACTGTAATTTGTCCACCTTATGCAATAAAAAATGATCAATACTGTTGAGACAGTGATCCCTTAGCTCACTCCATCACAAAAATATTTTACCAGAGACTTTGCCTTTTTCAGGTTGGTGATGAAGCAAAAAGGGCAAATGTCAACATTCACACACATAGTCCTGACCTATATGGGCATGACCTCTAACCTTGTCCACATCACAGCAACAGTAAAAGTGAAGAACCTTATAGAAACATTTACTGACTGTGGGGGAACTGTTTCTGAGAGTGAATAAAAGCCTCTATAATTGGCTCAGAGATTTGACCTTGCACCTGTTCAGCGTGCGGCATTAACAGAATGTGGGGCGAGGTGTTCGTGTGAACCCCCGCCCCATTCTTTTCAAGATCCCGTCGGGAACCTTAGACCAGTTTATCCCAGCTTTGTAGCCCTGAGTGAATTTAAGTCTTACAGTACGTTCACCTCAGTATGTGCAGAGATTCTCATGAGTGTGTGGTGTTAAGAGGGAAAATGTGTGCGTGTGCATGCGTGTAGTGCTCCAACATTAGCAAAACTTTGAACCCCACCCCAAACCCCCACAGCGACAATGCAATCAAACGTCACCACAGGAACCTGTTATAATGATCGTTATCGAGTGTGCTAATTAATGCTGAATAGAGCTCATAAGCTGCATCCCTTTGCTAACAAATAATCCGATAGCACAGCATGGTGTGACCCTGAGTGGCAGGGTCACACCCTTGGTCTAGAATCCACACTAGTACCTGCAGATACATGTGAAGCACTCTTAAAATGTGTGCTGTAATACTAGGCTAAAAAGCATGACGAGGCACAGAACTTGAGGGAATGATATCCTTATTTAAGGACCCTTAGGCTGTTTTCACTCCCCGCTGCTGTAAACAGTATCATTATTTATATCACCATTGCCTGTGAGGATGTGTGCAAACACCAAGAAAGCGCAACATTTACTGTTAGCCATAAACATATTCAAACACACACTCATGCAAAAGTGCGAGTCTCCTTTGAGATGTCAGCGATCTGCTCACGGTTTGGTGGAGCCATTGTTCAGAAGGGCTCATATTCTTTAACGGGGGCCCTTTTGTTGTTGTAAACAGCATGAATTTTTAATCCAGCCCAAGATTCTGGGTCGGTAATGAATGTGTCTCGGCAGCGAGTCTCTCTGGGGAGGGAGGCCCCTGGCTCCTGTTGCTAAGTTTCAGCAATGCCTGAAATCTGGAGGAATCAGCCTGATACGCCTAACCAATCCAGCACACAAACACACACATTCTTGCACATGTACAGCATGGATGGCTGCATATGGATACGAGCCAGTGTTCATTTTGATGCCTAATCAAAGATCAATAAGTCAGCTCAAGACACAGTATAAAATCCACAATAAATTTCAGCACTCGTTCTGACGTAAAAACTTTGAAACATCACAATTTTGAGGCAGATTTCTCAACTTCAGTTTTGAGGAGTCATTGTTAATAAGAGTTTTAAACAAAGAGATAAATACTGCAGAACAGGAATTTTAACCTCAGTTTACCATCTTCCAATGTCCATTAGCAGAACCAGCATTACAAAAAGGGAATATCCATGTTAATATTCTGGTGAATATAATTCAAAGACTACCAGCATTTTGGATAATTTATGATGAGCAGAGATTGAAGCTGAAATTGAGCAGCATTGCAATGTACTCAGCTTTTGTGTCATCTGCCAGGCTCCAAGACTTAACATTGCTTCTGTATTTAGTGAATGTTCTGACCCTTTATTGAGTCACCAATTTCAAAATTGGTGACTCATTTTGAAATTATTTGACAAGCAATAATTCCAGTGACTTGACCTGGTAGTTTTGTAGACATTTGGAGATAGGCTCAAACACATGTAAAGTTCTTGCTGTCCTCAGAGTTTTATTGTGTTACTAAACCATTCACAGGTACCCAAATCCTAATGCAGCAGCCTTTCCCAGCTGATGGTCAACAATCACGTCTAGGCCGCAGAGAAAACACACATATGCAAAGCCACCAGCTGGCTGGAAAACAGTTTTAGACTCCAAAATGAATCAGAAGTTTGAAAACCAAAACTAGGCCTACAAAAACTAACAAAACTACAAAAAAACAAGGTGTTTTTCCTGTCCCAGACCTTCAAAAAATGCAAAAAGACAAGATTTGTGACATGTTTGAATAAAACACAGAGCTGCTTTCACATCTCTATGTTTTCCCTGACTCATTTAAAACCATGCTAATATTAAAAATGGCTAACTTCAAATCTTCTTCACCAAGCAAAAATTCCCAGAGAAAAGTGTTGGTGTCAATGCAGCCAAGTTGCGCTTGGTGTATAAGAGATTTGGATAGTCATAACAAATAAAACCGAAAATGACCAAATCTAGTCTCCAAATCATTTTCGCAGTACATCTTCTGACTAACGTGCACAAGAATTTGAACTCTCTTTGGTTTACCAAAATATGTCAACATTTTCCATTACATCTTTTCTCTTTCTGTCAAGTCTTTTCTTCTGGCCTGGCAGATTTAAAGAACACCATCTTTTCCGGCTTGCTTTTTGTCTCCTCAGAGGATCTATAGCTTCGATTCTGCACCAAAGGCTGTCACTCATTTTATTAGTCTAAGGCTTTCCTGTTCAATAATGTCAATTCCAAGCTGCCCACACTGATCTGGAGGAACTCCTCCTCAATGAACACCCCCAAAGCAACCATATGCTTCATGAAAACTTCCCTCCGTCATTTTTAACATCATAATTTTACCAACACTCACAGCTCACTTTGGAGACAATAGCACACTGCTTGCAGATTCAGTTGGATGTTTCAGGGCAGCTAACAGAGTTTGCAACTGTCTCTAAGTTTTGACAGAAGCTTGATCTCTTGTTGAAAGCAAGGGGCCTACAACAGAATTCCTTACTCTGTTACCAAAACAGAGTAAGGAATTAGTACTAATCAAGTACCTGCTGTACTTGATTAGTAGGGGAAAATGGCACTTATGTGAAATTGTGTCTCAGAACAGTTCTGCTCTCTCTGGAACATGTCAGAGAAAAAGAAAAAAAAAAGCCTCCAATGAAACTTGGAGACATGCACTTTGGTGTCACGGTTAAAGCAAAGCATTGCTTTTTTTAAGTAAAAGAGATGTGAAATTCTCTACTTTTCCTCTTTTTCTTCCTCGTTTTTTGTGGTCCTCCTCTCCCAAAGCGATTAAATTGCTGATTGATTTTTGTATCTCGGCTCGATTCCTTGCCCCTCGCTCTCCGTCTCTTGCCATTGATCCTCACAAGGCTGCTGACTCCAAAGTCAGAGGACCCATCCGCTCTGGCCTCCGGAAATGAACTTGTTAGATGGGCTGTGCGATTTATTGCTCATGAGGCCGGGGTGTCTCTTTGTGAATGTGTAAGAGTCTATAGGGGCTGACTGTGAGTGAATGTGTGTGTGTGGGTGACGGTGAGTATGTGTGTGCTGCAATGTTGCTTTCAGAAGGCCTGGGATTTATTGCATGTCTGCATTTCTCAAGTGCGTGTACATGTGTAGCAACGTGTGGAATTTATATCAGTGTGTGCACCGAGGTATCATGTATGTCTATCTTGCTGGGTGTTTTACCTTCACTGTAAAGACTTTAACCCTAAATGACTTCATTTACTGTTGTTTTACCTTTTTTATTGTAAAACCAACTGGTGTTGAAGACTACAATTCAAAAAGCAGAGTTATAGATTTTGCTGAAGTCTTGTTTGAAAGCGTTCTGCTGACGCTGGATGATGTCAGCTCTACCTCGCGTTCTGAAGCGGACTGTTCACTGATCTGCCCGGCCTGCCTGCACGTGGCGTCAGACCCAGCTCTGTCCTTTGCTGCAGCCTCCACTGATGTATTGATTGGGTTCCATTTAAAAGCCCTGTTCTCCCACCGTTATTTACTCCAATAGTAAATCTTTACAATGCCGTAAAAGACTGTTTTACACACTCTGGTTATACAATGTCCTGCCGCAAGGAACAGACAGACGTGTGTCAGGAGAGGAGAGAAGTAGAGAGGAGGGCAGAGAAGAGGAGAAGCGACAGTATCTCCAAAGAGCACCATAAGGCGTTTGTGTTACAGAGGATGCTCTGAACAAAGGATGTTTATTCTGTCAACCTTAATACCCTCTCAGTAGTACTTCAGAACTAATACTTGTGTTTGTGGCTTAGCGTTTTCATTTGCCAATTGGAGATCTGCAGACTTCCACTTTGACTACCACTTTGACTTTTCCACATGTCACAATGATGCACAAGAGTACTGTACAGATATTTCTTGATAGACCAACTCAAATTAGTAGAACATTGAAGTAGAACATGTATATTGTAGATAGTTTTAAAGATTTTTTACAAATGCCAATCTGAAAAGTGCTCAGTCCCTATGAGTCAATACTTGCATCAACAGGCTGACATTTTTCTTAATTTGTCTTTGTAAAACAGCCTCAGTCAGTTTGGAGAACTTCACTGGAGAGCTAGAGTCTTGACAAAAATATTCAATTGAATTTAGATCAGGACTTTTACAAGGCCACGCTAACAAATGGCCATATTTAATCTAAACCCTTCATCTGACCAGACAAACTTTTTCCACATATTCACTGCACTGCTTATGGCAAACTTCAAACAAGACCTTTAAGAAAAATATGTTTTGAGAAGACATGAATATATAAATAACATAAATTGAATTGAACCTGTTGCTGCAGACAACAGTGACTTTCCTCTTTATATGAACCTGGATCTAATTCTGTTGACATTCCCTTCATGGAGCAGTCTTATTTACAAATTACACACATGGACTCCATTTACCAATCCTGACTGCGATTTGTTGCAGTAAATTTTATTTCAATGTTTAGAGTACAGAAAGCTAGAAACACATGGACGCCACACTTTTCAGATTTTAATTTATGAACATTTTGGAGTCCATGTCTCATTGCTGCTCCGTGTCACAAATACCTACTGCTTTGTGTTGTTCAGTCACACGAAACTGCAATAAAATACTTTGAAGTTTACGGTTGTAACGTGACAACATGCAAAAGAGTTCAAGAGATGTAAACAACTTAGCAGGTTAGTGTCTTTTATATAATTGTATATTTGAAGAAGAATAATAAACTTTCAAGAGTGCACTGATGCAAAAATTTATGTGAAGACGTCAAGCCCAAGCTTTGACATGTGCACTTCAGAGGTCACTGTGCATCAGCGTAAATCCTTCCACTTGGATATTACTGAGGTCTTTATTTCATTAGAGGACTTATGCTAGCAATTCTGGTCTCCACTGCCCACTGCAGGTCTTTAGCCTGACCCAGACACACACTGCTATCAGCCACATGGCCAAGTCACACCAACCGTAATAATCACTTAATTTAGGAGCAGAAAGGCGGGCCATGCTCTGCCTTTATTGGTGTTGATGCCGAGCAGGCTTCTAAAAGCCACTGGGCCCGTAATTTATCTCTCTCTGCGGACCCAGAGAGTTTCAGGAACACAGTGAGGAAGACATGAAGCGTAAATGAGTGTGAGGGAAAGGAAGGGTTGGAGTATGTGTCTTTCAGTGGGAGTTTAATAGTAGTTGGCTGTTGACTTTGGTGTACTTATTCTTTGATGTCAGTAACATGATCATCAAGGATCTTTTCCCTCAGCCCCCCTGCAGTAAGTTTTGCGCTGGCAGCAGAGCATTCCACCTCACAAACTCCTCCAAGTTGAACTTGGCGGTCCAAATCATCCACTGCTGGTATTGCTCACTTGGGAAATCCAAGCTGAAATGTATACTTAAAAAAAGATCATTTGGAATAAACAATAAATAATTCAGGAGATGAGTTAAATAAGTAATAGTGTGATATCTATTTCTTTGGTGGCACTATTGCCTTGCTTTACTTATTAATGGACTTAATAGACACCATGCCTCGCCATGAAGGGCAAAGTCTAAGAAGCCCACAGTGAGTCTCTTGAAGTGAGTACTTAAAGGAAAGAGAAAGTTGCAGCTTTCTTCATCTTGCCCTGTTTTGTCTGTCTTTGGGAAGTGTTGAGACGCAGAGTACAGTCCAGAATAGTTTATGTTTTGGGGAGAGTATAAAAAAAATTATTATGAAGTGACATGAGCCAGCTGTGGGATGCTGAATCCTCGATTCATACAACAAAACTCCCCTCTCCAGAATATCCTCCATGCTCCAAAAATACCCTCCCCCATAACATCCACCCTTCTCAGGGAGCAGATAGAATATCTTTCTCCATATCTGGCAACCATGACCACAAATTAAGACAGAGCTTCTGTAAAGCTTGTGCAGCTCTGGGATTTATGAGCCCCCAAAAGGAAACAGAAACTTTTCAGATTTTAATTTTGAGTAGGTGTGAACACTTTAAGCCCACAGTTAACTATGATACTACGGCTTTCTTAAGCCATCCCAGACTGGAGCGTTTCCTGAAACAGGAACGTTGGGAAGAATCCAGCCACACACTGTAACACCTCCGAGCCGAATTGAAAAGAAAACTGCTCCTGCAGTGGCTGTCAAGTGACTCATCGTTTTTTTTTTTTTTTTGGGGGGTTTTTTCTACAGCTCTGCAACCTGTTCACATGTTGATTTTAAAATGCCTAATTGCAACAAGCAAACTGACAGGTAGCTCACTCAAAGTCAGCCACAAGCCACAAAAAAGTAAAAGTATCATTATGACTGTCTAATGGGCTCCCCTTCCTGTAATTCTCGGGTTGATACACAGAGAACGTTGCAGCTGGCAGGGAACTGAGGTGGGTGGGCTTAATGGTTTGTTGTTCGAGTGTTGACACCTTCTAATAAGTTGACAAATGTGTGCTTTAGTGGCCAGTCAACAACTTGCTAATATACGGCTAAAACACTTTCTTCTGCTGCTGCAGAAGGCTGGAGGCAGTGCAGGCTTTGCGGAGCAGCAGGAGTATTTTAGCAGACGGGTGGACAGGAGCGCGCCGTCATCCTGAAACAAGGCCGACCGCAGCCAGAGATTGTAAATCTGGCCGTGCCTGAACTTCAGCGCTGGCCAACAGTGTGAGCATGCACCTGAACGCATCGTGCACTGCAATGCCGCAGTCTGGACCGGACAACAAACAACGTTGCACAAGCATGTTGATCAAATCCTGATTTTAATGTCAGCATTTTATTTTTTTCATTCCAAACACATGCAGCTATATGTGTTCATAAGAGTGTGTTCCAATGTGCAGGGCTATATTTAGGAGGATCTGGGCCCCCAAGCTAGAGCCGGTTTTGGCACCCTATCCACACACGCTTCTTTTACCCATGCAAATTTCAGCAGACTGAAAGCTAGGGACACGTAAACCAGATCACTTCTTCAACTAGCAACAATGCCAAACCTGTATTTGGCCACATAATGCATCAAAAGCAAAGCAAGAAATGTGAAGTATGTGCATGTGGGTGAGAGTATGAGAAAATCAACCAATCCATCTTTTAGGGATGGTCTGTGTCATTTCTACTGTTCCAACCACCAGAAGGTGAAAGTCGTACAAGCAGAATTTAGGAAGGGATAACTGAAACCCAAACAACACACTGATAGGAACATTTGACTGGAGATGTTCATTTCACCATATTGCTAAGGAATTTCATTTTATCTATTATTTTTGCCTTGTGGTAGAACTATTATCTTGAAGCAAGAAGGTCCTGGGGTTTTTCTGCATGCAAGTTCTCTATGTGGGTTTTCACAGTTTTTGTGTTGCTATGGGCCACGACACAAGACAATTCACACCATAATTTCATCCTTTTTTATTTCACATAGGGCCGAGTTAGTTTGGGGGTTTTGGTTGTAGTTTTTTCAGGTTACTTTTCTTGATTCTTGTCTTGATTCTTGTTCACTTTTCAAACTTATGGTTTACTAAGCAGAATGTGACATGTGTTTTCCCATGGGTATTTTTATTTTTCTGGTAGCTTCAATTTTCAGCAAAAGCTGTAGGTGGAGTCAGGTCATCTGTATTCTACAGTGCTAACATGCAAGGACGCCCACTACATCACTCCCTCACACATTCCTCACCTGATGCTTTGGGTGCAGAGAGGATAAAAAATATAGCCATGTCTCCCCCCTCTGGCCTGTGACTGCTGGAGACGAGGACGCCTTTCGCCTCCCATTTCCCCTGGTCCACAGGAGGCCCATCTCTACACAACTGCGGACCCATCTGTCCCGCATGGCTAACTGGGCTCCTGTGTATTCACTGCTGCCGAGAAACAGAGAAGCAAAGGGGGTCGAGGGGTGGTGGTGGTGGGGGTTTCAGGATCCAACATCTGGGAGCCATCAAGCCAAAAGAGCCTCAGATCCTGAGATTCCAGTCTCTGACCGCTCTCTCCTCTCCTCAAGCCCCTAACCCCCCCATACTACCTTTCCTCTCCATCTGTCTCCCTCCTTCACCTCTCCTTCCCCCTCCTCCTCTTCCTCTGCTCCTCTCGTCCCAGCTGCCCATCATTTCCCTGTCTCCTCGGCAGTGGGCCTAATCCAAACAGATTGTCTAACTGTTCCAAAAACATACTCCCTTTTCTAAGTCCACTCCCCTCCACCCCTCCACGCTGCCCCCTTTTTGTCCTGCGTTCATCCCCGGGAACAGGCTCCGTCTTTCATGGTGGAGGAGCTGCCGGTGTCCGTCTGGTCTAGGTTAGCAGGTTACTGCTCCACATGACAATTTCAAGGAGAATAACCTAACTGGGCCCCAAAGCTCTTTGACAGATCCCCGATTTAATACTCAAGCACCATAGATTACAGACCGTCTAACCCTCTCTGCTCCCTCTCCCTTCTTTCTTAACTGTATAGGAATGACTGCAGCTGTGTGTGTGTGTGCGTGTGCGTGCACGGTTCAGAGCTCTTTTGTCTCAAGTATATAGTCCAGGCCAGCCTCCTAATTTCCACATGCTAGTGCTAGGTTAAGGAGAGTTCCCTAGTAGGGTGCATGGAAGCAGAGAGGTATCCCAGGAGACCACCAGGCCCCCCTGCTGGGTAGCCTGCCTACATCTGAGGCTCCCCATGCCACTGCTGGGTGAACTCCTGCATACTGTGTTTTGTTTGGAAGGAAGCGCCATCCCTATTTACCATAATTGAATTAAAAGGATTAACATGGTTCCAGTGTTGCTCACATCTGTGTTCTCTGTGATTCCAGCTCTTTCCTCATGTCTTGGCGTTCTTAAAAAAAACCATAAAAAGAGACAGTTTTTTCAGCTGCACAGGAAATGCAAGATGAGAAATGAATGTGAGATTTTATGTAATTAAAAGACACAATTAGAGGGCACAAAATAATCCAAATGATGTCGTTTGAGTTTTTTTGCTGTTGATACGGCATGTTAGGATGTGCTGCACTAAAATCTGCCAATTAAAGGGTGTCATAATGCTCTCAATGTTTACATTAAGATCCAAAGAACAAAAAAATTAATTGCAGTAAAATGAATCCCTTTGTTGACTTTAGCCTGAACGTGTAGCTGTTATCCCAATTGGATAGTGACAGAGGGTCATAGGAGCAGCTGCCTGCAGATCAGAGGCTGGATTAATTGTTGACACTCTCCCAGTCCAAACAGAACCCTCACTACCCCCATTATACACACACATACACACACGGGGACACGCACACACATAGTGTCCCAACTACACTGAGGCCTTGACAGACACTTTGATTTATGTCTGGCCACCAACAAAAAAAGAGAACAAAATCAATTGGCTATTACCGCACTTAGCACCGGGCTGTCACCACCTGGGAGTAGGGTGTTGAAAATAAAAGACAGAGTCCATACAGCATGTCTATACCACTCCATATACTCATTCCCACCGGGGGAGACAGATCAGTGCTCAATCTCCATATACACAGCCTCCAAACTGACTCTGCGTAACAGTTGTACTCAGTGGGTGGGGGGTTCAGTTGTAGCCCGGAGGTCGGGAGAGCTGGCTTGGGACTTCAGTGTTGACGGTCGGAGTTGCCAGACAAGCCAGAAAACGGTGGCTGGAAGTAGTAACCACAAAAAATAAAAAATAAAAAAAATAAATAAAACGAGCAACGCTCGAAGTTTCATTTGGCCAGCTGAGGAGTCAAGAGGTTGTGGAGTGACGTTTGCAGGTCTCTGTGACTTTAACTAGGAGAAGTCAGAATTTAAAGCTGGAAACTGTTGTCGATTTTTGCTACTCTCAATTTTAATTTTTTAAAAACTTCAACATATGAAGCTAAAAGAACAGCAGTTTTTGCTCTATGGTTGTGAGCAATTCCATTTAGCTTCTTTCAGGATTCAAAACTTTCACTCTTCTTAAGTAAGATGTAAGTCTTTCCTCTACTTAAGTCTGTGTAACAGTCTGTGTAACATACACATAATTGCAGATGACGGTATTTGTTTCCAATTGGTCGGGGCTGTCTGACCCAGCCAACCCTATCTAATAAGCAGAATAAATATTTGAAAATCAGAAACATTTTTAAAAGTAACCCTGACCCACACCTGGGTCTCAATCTAAGCTCTAAACATCAATAAAAGTTTATGGTTTACATGAAGAGTTATAAGGATTAGAAATATCACTCTTCATAAATATGCTAAAGACCATGAATCATTATCTTAACTCTGAAATATCTATGTTGGCTTTGTAAATGAGAGCTAGTTTGTCATCTCACCAGGCGAAATAAAGGTTAAAGAAATAAATGGTTGACATCTCAAAAAGATAGAGTCACTTTCTTCTGCTTTGTTGTTTTAATGTTGCTAAATACTGTTTTGTGGGAAAAGTTAAGAAATTGTTTAATCAATTTTTATGTTTGCTTTTAATACTCTCAGCGTTAAGGACCAAAAGTGGATTGTACTCTTGTGCAACTTATTTTTATTGCAAGCCATGATGTAATATATATTTAGCTGTGATAAGGTTACCTGAAGCACGCTCTGATAATGTTAACTGCACCCCTTCACCTTGCCTTGACCCTGATATCCTACACATTTAAAATTGTCCTTCTCTATTTAGGCTTTTCATTCCCAGTGGAAGCTATTCTCGGCATGCATCATGCCAGCAAGGATATTTTTATGGTAAGACTTTATGGAGCAGGATGTAAGGAGGTAGGGGGTTGCAGCATCGAAGGAGGATAGATATACGATATAGGGATTTTCTAACAGTGCAGGATTCAGACACAGAGGAAAACCGTTAGACACAAAGAAGCGAATTAAAGAAAATAAGCAAGAGAGAGTGAAACAAAATCACAAACTGCGACGGCTATTTGCTCCCTCGCTACATAGGCTCTCCAAATGCAGCACAGTTGTCAAGCTTGTCCCTCACGACTAGCAAAGAAACCGTGTCTGACCCAACAACTGCGTGTCTGCCAAAAGGAATGCAGACCAGGGTCAGCGGCTGAGGCCTCAAGCCTCTGAGGGGCTATTCTGAGAGCAAGAGCTCATCGCTTGTTCTAACCCTATACTCCCGTCTTGTGACTGTGGTTAAAAATGGGCCTATGCGCTCACTGATACTCAAACACACACATATACACACAAAGACATTCAGAGGAGACAAACTTTGGAAAACTGTGGGTGGGAACAAACAGAAGCATCATGTATTTTTCATGTAACAGTCAATGACATTGGGGGCCTATGTGCTTAGTTGGGTGTGAGTTCCGATGCAAAAGATATTTGCTGCAAGGGTGTTGTCAAAGCACGAAAAATTGTAGTAGCTCAGTCACAATGTGCAAATTGTCTCTGCGTCCGTCTTCGGTTCCAAGTTCCAGCCCACTGACCATATGCCGTAATCACAGTGTATTTAGCTTTATCTTTAGAGAGCTGGCATTCATGACTCTTCTTTATGACACTTTAAACTTTAACTGCCTGGGTCTTTCTGCTTCAACTCCAGTTTAACGGCTGCTACCCAAGGGAGCTGAGGAGCTTATGAGACAGAACTGAAGAAAGCTCTGATCACCCATGTTGGCAGCAGCCGCGTGGCAGAGCACAGACAGCCGTCCTGAAACAGCCATGCAGCCGGTGAGAAACAGTGAACCCAAAACCAGTGAAGTTATAATGAAACACAAATGCAACACCATATAGTTATATCAAGCTCTTAACACATTTACCCCTGGTGATGTCATCTCGGCCCATCCTATCTACGTTTTTCAGTGGCTCACAAAAGGTGTTCGCATCCCTTGAACTTTTTCACAATTTGCAACGTTACAATTCTGTTAGAATTGTGCAAATTTACTCACCCACCTTTACTACGATATTACATGATATGATGTGTTAAGCACTTTAGCAAAGGTGGGAAAATCCATTAAGTTGCCTTTATGGATGAGTGCCAAGAAGAAATCATTGTTGAAAGAAAGTAATGAAAAATCTCCTTCAGAGTTTGTTGGAAGCCAAGTAGAGGTCACAGCAAACATCTGGATGAAGGCGCTCCAGACAGATGAGGAAACAACTAATTGGGGTATTTGTCTTTACCCCAATGTCAAATACTAAAACACAATGTTGGTAGAATAATGCTCTGGGAATGCTTATCTATATGTGAAACATAAACCAGCTCTTAAAAGTTGATGCTAAAGAGTGCAAGAAACTTGAGACTTTTGCAAAGATTCGCATTTCAATGCTTTAGATTAAAAGAAAGTGCTTTGGGCAGAAGATCTGAAAATGAAACCTTTTGCCTTGCATACATTGCTGTGTGCCAATACACAGCCGTGACAGCATTATGCTGTGGGAATCCCCAGACAGGGAGTCTGGTTTGAGTTGCTAAGAAGACAGTGGAAAAATAGTGAGTTATACTTGACAAACATCCATTGTAGGTTTCAAAAGACTAGAGGTGGAGGTTCCCCTTGCAGCAGAACAACGACCCTAAACATACAGCCAGGGATCCAAACGATTCAGCTCGAAGCATATTCATGTGTTAATTTGGCTCAATTTGACCTGAATCCAATGGAAAGAAATGAAACGTAGTGATCCGTCCAATGACCAAGCTTGATCTACTTTGCCAAGAGGAACAGGAAAGTGTTTTGTTCTCTAGATGTCAAGAGCCGGTAGATTCATACCGCAAAATACTTCCAGCTGAATCAAAACACATTTCTAGACATAATTTTCCCTTCACTTCATTCCATTTCATAATCATTTGCTACTTTGTGTGCACATATCATGAAAAATCGCATTACATACATTGAAGTTAGTGGTTGTAATTTGTCAAAATATAAAAATGTTTATGTCCAATTATGTTTTAGGATAGATTTATTATCCATAATCAGTATCTGATACTGAAGAGTCTCTTTGTTAAATCGTCTGTTTCATTAGTCACCAGCTCTGGTTCATGTGGCCACCCATTAATAATCCCAGGAGTTTGGAAAGAATAGGCACACAAACTTATAATCACATTTAAAAGCTCCAGGATCATGGATCCACACAAATAGCCACACCTAACCAGACACAGATGTGTGCAGCAGAACCTTGTATTCTTTGTTCTCCTGCATGGCAACAATTAGAAACTCAGTCATAAGCAAATCCTAGAACAATAATGGGGTTCATGTTCGTAGAAGTTGTGCAACACATAACCCAGAGAGACACCTGTTGGGACACTCAGACTCCCACAAGCCCAAGATAGTCTGTCATCTTAGGTGCTTGCTCACGTGAGTTCCCAGGGGGTTGGGGCTGAGCCGCCCTCCAGCCGGACTTTTATGGACATGTTTACGAGCACTTCGTCGTAGTCCCCTGTTTTAGGACGGGTTGAGCCAAGCTGAGCTGAGCAGGAGGGAGGTGGGACAGGATTGATGGCAGGCGGGACAGATCGGCCCTGTCTGGGCGTCTAGGTCATACGCCGTGGCCTCTGCTTTCTCTGGTTTCAGCTCAGGTTGCTGTTTCATGTGGACTCTCCAACAGGGGGACACTAACTGTCAACATAGCTCCCCTGCGAATGCCATAGGTCAGTGCACACATGTGCTCGCAGTGAGTCTAGTTGGGGCTCACAATGGATCAAGTAGAGAGAGCAACCCACTGTGCAAATGAGCCCAATAAATAAGAGTTAAATATGCTGCTCCGCCAGAGTCTGATCCCGGTCAAACACATTGGAGCTGTCTGAGCCAAGCCATCGATGTTACAAAAACAGGAATGTTTTAATTTAAAGACAGGGTGAGCTTTCAGCAAAAAAAAAAAAAAAAAAGAAAAAAAAAAAAAGCTACTTTCTTAGCTCTTATGTTATTTTGTGCAACCACAGCTATGTTAAAGGCCAGATGAGGCCCCGACCCTGCGGACCAAGGAATCATTAAGGGCTCATAAAGGGCTTTGCGCCAAGCCTCCACTCAATAGGCCTGCATCCACATGGAGCCGATGCAGCTGATTAATTAGTCAAGCAATCAATACGCTGCACCCTCCATCTACTGATTTCCCTGACTATTTTGTCCACGTACCACAGCAGTTACTCCACATATATCAAATATCTACGCGTGCTCCTGCAGACAGACGAATACCATGTGCAGGAAAGCGTACATACGACCCAACAAATGCACAAAGAAGCAATCACACACTTGTCTACAAAATGATAATGAGATCGGAAAACAAAGAAAAACACTTTGAATTGGGGATAAGAAGCGACAAAGGGAGAAAAAGCTGTGGGAATAAGTATGAAAGTTCTCACCTTCAAAGCAGTGAGAGCAGTCTGACTGTCAGTCAGGAGAGGGAGGTGCCATTTGAAGGATCAGTCATCCTTGACAGCGCTGTCATGGAGAGCCTTAATTAGCCAGGATTACTTCCTCACTTAATGAAGCATGCGCTTCTTCGTCTCGGCCCGAATACCACTCGCTCCTCTTCCTATTTGCCTTCCCCCAGGTTTTCTCCTCTGTCTGTCTCCCTCACTCATTCGCCGTTGCTCATCCCTGTTCTCTGAGCTTCTCTTCAGGCAGGCTCCTTAAATCACTGTTCATACTGGAGACTTCTCACATCCCGTATCATAGACGCTCTGTCACTTTCACTAACCTAAGTGGGTGTGTGTTCATTCCCCCTTCAGAACATACACACACTCAATTCCTGCTCAATTGCAGCTCACATTTTGACAGATTCTTTTTTTTTTTTTTCTTGTCAAAATGTGCCATTTTCCAAACAAAACCCTCTGGTCAGTTTAGTATCATCTAGTTGATGACACTAACATGGTCCTCTCTATAAAATGGTGAGGACCATGCTCACCATCTAACAACAAAAGCCAGGATGACTCGTTTCACCAGAGACACGAATAATAGTTGCAACTTGGATACGAATGAAGGTGTTTTTATTAACTGGTGCACTAAACGGTAGCTTATGACTATGAAAGGGAAGGAAGATTTTTCAAATGTTTTTGTGAAAAAAGATATGTATGTAATGTGCATTGCTCTCAATCCCGTTTTACTTTGATACCATTGAATAAAATCTGGTGCAGTTTGCTGTCTTCTGATCAGTGAACTGAGTCATCTGATCCATCTGTGTCCAAGAACATCAGTAAACCAACAACATTGTGAAGAGCAAGACGCACAGCAGACAGGTCAGAGATATTTGTGGAAAAGCTTGAAACGGTGTTAAGCTGTGAAAATCTCACAGAGCAATGTTCAATCTATCATCTAATAATGGGAAGAGCTGGTGGCACACAGACCCTATACATCACCTTGAACACAACATCCCCGTGGTGACCTGCAGTATAATGCTATGAGGTTGCATTTCCTCAGCAGGCGATCAGAGTTGACGACGAGATGGAGAGAGCCGAATACATGGCCATCTTGGAAGAAAACCTGCTGGAAGTTATTGACCTTCCAACAGGCGACTGATCCTGAACATAACGCCAGCTACATTAAAATGACTTAAATCAGATAATATTAGAGTTAGAATGGTATAAAGTCCAGAGATTAATTTATGGGAACAATTGAACATTCATGTTTATATATGCAAAAAAAAGAAAAAGAAAATCAGACTGTGGTTAAAGCTGTTGTGGACATACCACAGCTGTACTTCTTCTTGATGAAATTCACAAATGTGAGCTCTATTTACTAATTAGCTTAATTCTGAAATCAGTTATTTGCCGTGGGGTGTCAGAGTAAAAATGCCAGACTAGAAATGGTTATCAGACACTTTGATACATTTTTTTAGGTTTGTCCTTTAAAAAAAATGCACACATTTCCTTTCTCCTCACCTCTTTTTGTTCCGTCATATATAATGCAATAAAATACACTCATGTCTGTAATTTGTGAAAAATTATATATATGTAAAAAGAAACTTGAGGGGTCATGAAAACATCAAAAGATCCTGCACATGATCTAACATATTTTAAACTACATGAGCTTTAAATGTGCAACGCTAAAAAGTTGAACATGACAGAACGGACGGGCCACAAAAGGCCTGGCCATTAAGGAACAGAGACGTTGTGGAAAGGATCAAGAGAGAAGGAGGAGTGAAGGTGAGGTACAGGTTTGAAAGAGCAAAGAGAGCAATTTGCCGCCACAGCGCACACAATGTCCCCTCCATGCCTGTGGGCCACGTGAAGACTGCTCCTTCAATTACACTTCACACTGGCCAGGGTGAAAGAGACAGAGAGACAGAGGAGGGAAGAGATGAAGGAGGGAGACAGAGACAAATAAGGTCAAAGAAAAGCTGCGATATAGACAACATGTTAGGGAGGCATCAGACAAAAGCAGAAAACCAGCCACCTAAAAGGCGGGTATGTATAAAATTTGTCTATTAATCCTGTGAGACAATAAAAGGGATTGAAGACTGAAGGAAACATGTTTTTAGAAAACATTCTGGAAATAAATTAAAAGGGTTTTCGAAAAGCTTTTGTGAGCTTTCGGCAGCATGCCGTTTTCTTCTCTTTACCAAAAGAAAAGTATTTTAGTCATGATCCTGGCTGTACAAGCAATGTGAAGAATTCCACAATGGCAAAAATCCTCAAATAAAATCAAGCAACAAAAAAATTTTAAAAATCACTAAATAAAAACCTTCTGTTTTTGATAGGCTGACATCCCTCCTCATATTTCCTGTTTGAGCTTCCTCTATTATTTCCTCTCTTCCCTCCAGAGGGTATTTATACTAGAGTTTGAACAGGTGAAAACTGTAGTTTCAACTGAATAAGTGCTCAATAAATCCCTTTTATCACCAGGATGGCTGTAAAACAACATTCACCTTAGGCTACCATAAAAAAAATAAATATGATGAGCACAGATGACAACAGTTAAATTTGAGGTGTACTTTATATATTTGCAAACAGAGTTGACGACAATGACACACACTGAATAAAAGTTTGTGTAAAACTCTATTAAAGGGATAGTTTGGGATTTAGGAATTCCAATCTTGGAAGCAACTTATATCTTTCCTGTGGTGTAAATTTCTCTTGGCGTCATGTTTCAGATAGTCACAGTACAATATTTGTTAAAATACTATAATATTTTCTTTTAAAAACTTTTAAACAACCACTATGTGTACAGTCATTTACACTGAAAATGAGGATAAACAAAATCACTACGATTGTAACATCCTCATTTAACCCGAGTCATTACCTCAAAGAAAAGTAAGGCAATATCTGATCAAATAGTCTTCTTTTAAACTGCTGTCATATTTTTCTTGGAGTTTTTGTGCTGCTTAAGTTTTCTCTCATTTACTCTTAGTTCTGGTGATAAGATCAAAGTGACGTTCTTGTGTTTGAAAGAACTTTGTTTTTCACATGCATAAAACTACTGTCTGCCATTTTAGCAAATGGAAGCACCTATATATCAAGCAATTTTTTTTAAATGCCCTGCTAATAAAAATGTTGCTGCTCATGCTAAGTTCTGCTTCTGCTGCGTACTTTTCTTGAAATAAAGGATTCCAGGTGAGGAGAACTTTCACTATATATTAGAGAGGAAAAGAGGCTCACCGGGGCAGGCAACAAGAGCTTTCCGCGGGCCAGATGATACGCTGAAGAGATCACGGTGTTGTAGGTAACGTGGCTAAAACAGATAAAACTGAAAGAGCAGCAGAGAGAGGGTGACAAGGGGGCAGCTTGTAATACAGGGGGCCACAGTCGCGATGGAGGCTCACATCCACTTTTTCAAGCCTTTCGATCAAGCCGCTCAAACGTGCCCACCAGGCAAGAGCCGGATTCTGGAGAAGGAGGGAGGTGGAGTATCTGGAGGAATTGAAGGATGGAGGTGGAGGTCTGGGAGTGCTGGGGAGGAGGGCGGGAGGGTGAGAAGTGCCTGTATCAATCCGTCACTGACTGACAGCTGACTCCTGCGCTCGCTGTGGCCACGGGCAACTGACCAGAACTCAGGCGAAGCTGGCCAGCTGTTTGCAGGGATCCATCTATTCGCCTCCAACACATTCAAACACATATAGACCGTGATGGAGAGAAATTTTCCATCCAACAATAGCTATATCCCTACCACCACCTCCCTGCCTCCCCCTGCCTCCTCGGTCTGTCTGTGACATCTTACAAGTCAATCAATCAACCTCGGCGAGCTGGCATGAAAGCGCTGTATTTATACAGAGCACACCCTGCCTGTCATACTTGCTCAAGTATTTTTATTTAAACTGACCTTCAAACCAATCCACTTTTCTCCCCCTGTAACGCCTCAGGTATTTGCAACAGCGCAGGAGCTCTCAGACAGATAGGAACAGTAGAGAAGAACATCTGGTGTCTTTCAGTTCCACCCTCAGCAGCTTTCACCTGAACTCTTGGTATTTGAAAACCTTTATTGCTTGCAGGCCCTCAGAAAATCAAATGATTGTTTCATCTGTATCCATGCGTATATGTGTGTTAGCTCATCCTCAGACTTACTAAAAATTGTCTGTAAATCACTATGTGATATACCAGAGGAACTCGTATCTGTACGATTCTGTGTCTGGGGGTGAAACATGCAATCATATTAATCACGATGAACTGATTATTGAAATAATCATCAACTAATTTAGTAATTGATTAGTTATCAACTAGTGTATGTAATCTACAAAGACCATTTGCTGGAAGAACAACACACTCAGAGGAGTAATTAAACCTAAAGTGTACAAATGTTTGCATTTAAGATGAAAAAAAGAAACTTTTGTCTGTAAATATATTCTGCTCAAAACTAAGTGGCATAGTTTTAGCTTCACTTGATTCAAATTCTGTAAACAACAAAAAAAATCCTATTATGCTGCTTTTTGCTATCCAATTGTCAATCAAATAGTAAAAAAAACATGTCAACATATGTCAAACAACAAGGTCTGAGCATTTTACCCGTTTTTAAAAGATTTCTTAAGCTGCAGATGTATCCTTTGCTACAGATAATCAAACATGTGCAAAAGGAATGCTATGTTATTGCATTTTAGTCAGGAAAAAGTTTTTCTAATTTCAAAAGATGAATTATTTCTTTGCATACTTTAATGTATTTCTAATATTGTTTTTTTGTAAAAAAAAAAAAAGGCTTAAGCAGTTCAAAAAAAATCTGCAAAATCTTTCAATTTTTTTTTTTTTACCAATTAATTGATAGAATAATCAATTACTAAAATAATTGTCAGTTGCAGCCCTGCTAGTCATTACTATTGCATCCTACTTCACAGGTCTTTGTCAGATGTAAAATTATGGAGATTTGCACTCAATCTCATTCTCTTACACATTTAATTACATTTTGAGAACAAGTATGAGGCATATATATATATATATATATATATATATATATATATCTTAATGTCAATTCAGTCCATCTTCTATATCCCTGGTGAGAAAAGGCATTCCACAGCATGATACTGCCAACACCATGTTTCATGAACAGGAGGAGGATTGTGCATTCTTTGTGTCCTTGGGCAGTGTTTGGGGGACATCAGAGTGAAGGAGGTTGAATACCAGTACACAATTTGGGCAGTTATTGTTAAAAAAGAAAATGTTGAAATCTGTGAACCATTATCAAGAGTGTGAAGAGGGGAGCCACTTTTGAAAGAGAACCGTGGGCAGTCAAGCTGTAGTTCCTCTCAAGCCATGTAGAGGACACATGAAACCTGAGTAAGAAGGTGCTCTGATCAGGTGAAAACTATTTGGACTGCAAGCCAAATGGTAGATGTGACAGAAAAGTGGCACCAAACATCCCTATGAAGACAACATCCCACACAGTGACGCTAGGTTTATGTTTATGTGAAGGAAGGAAAAGTTACAGGTATATTTCACAACACTGAATGTGCTACAAGTTGGGTTACAATAAAAACTGAAATATTAACTGTATAATACTGTATAATGAAATATTAACCTGAGTTGAGTTTTCGTCTTTGTAAAATTGTTTTGTTCCACAGCTGCACATACACTTCGCAACACACACTCCAAAAACCAGTTGCCCCATCACTCAAAGCGCGCCTCAGTTTTAAAATTAAAGAGGGACTTTTGTTAGGTTTTTCAACTTGCATCTCCATTTTCAATCTAACAACATTTCTCCCCCAACAGTAGCTCCCTTCATCATCTTACTGAAAGTCT
The DNA here is from genome assembly GCF_019740435.1 of Gambusia affinis. Lineage (NCBI taxonomy): Eukaryota > Metazoa > Chordata > Actinopteri > Cyprinodontiformes > Poeciliidae > Gambusia > Gambusia affinis. Next base: position 14,148,938 of record NC_057870.1, read on the forward strand.
CCCCTCCACCAGACTCAGCCCAACTTCTGACAGTATCTCAGCAGGAGGGCGCAGCCCTGATGGATGCCACAGATGGGCTTTTCCCTTAGAGCTCCTGGCCGCAGCTCAGTGTGTTCCCTGCAGGGTCAGAAGCCAGGGCTCCCCATGAAATGAATGTTGTAACAGGAAACAAAAGGAGGGCCCCAGTCCTCACCAAGAGGCAAAGCTCCCTCTTGAGTCTCATCTTCCATGCTAGGAATTGGGGGGTAGGTCAAAGATAGAGAGAGGTAGAGAAAGAGAGAGAGAGAGAGAAGGGTGTTGCCAGGTTAAACGTTTGTTGGTCACAGAAAAGAAGGACCACTACTTAAAAAAACAAGTGGAATATTTAGAGAAAGACTTTCATTTGACTGATGGGTCAAATTTATTTGACTCTTATTTACATACACCATAGTGAATGTAAATAGGGCAAAGAGCTATTATGGTTTATGATTATGATTACTTTGTTGTAAAGTCCCAAGCAGTTCTTGCTTTGAAATTTCCAATGTTTGTGTATGACATAATGCTATTGCCAACTCCCACTATATCCACAGCAAACGTCACAATGGACATTACGCTTCGCTTGAATTGCGACCTTTACTGGTGTGTTGTGGCTCTTTGCATTTTGATAACCCCTCCAAAAGCCATATCTCGAGACATTGTCAATAATCTATTAAAAAGATATACATAAGGGCGTGCTGTGGTGGCGTAGGAGATAGCACGACCCACATTTGGAGACCCTCAGTCCTCGACGCGGCCGTCGCGGGTTCGATTCCCGGACCCGGCGACATTTACCGTATGTCTCCCTCCCTCCTTCCTGTCAGCCTACTGTCATTTAAGGGACACTAGAGCCCACAAAAAAAACCCTGGTGGGAAAAAAAAACCGATATACATGAAGGATACACAGGCAGCGAGTATATTTTAATTCAAGAAAAGTAAAATGTTAATGACAGAAACTCATTCAGTGGCTTCATGTTGGAGGGAAACACAGCTTAGCAGATAAACTCTTGAGTCGGTTTTCGCATCTTCAAGATAAAAGAGAGCACATACAGTTACTCAAAGTAAAAGCTCAGCCAATAGCTAAGTCTAGGACAGAGACAGGGTCAAACACTAAAAGACAGGGCCAAGTGTATCCATCCATAGAAGAAGAACATCAAGTTGTTGGCAGCTTTACTCCAGCCAAACCCCGCCTCCCAGAAGGTGTCACAGCTTAACAGCAGAACACCAAACAAGATGTTGCTTCTATGAAGTGTAAAAAATCTAAAGTTAAATTTTGAGATATCAGCAAATAACACAAGATTAGAGAGTAGTAGAACGTCCCAGTGTGAGGAAAAGCTGTCAATCTAAACCTATAGCAGCAATGTAATCTAAGCCCCTCTGACAACAAGGTTTGTAAAACAAGGAAAGCCTTCTATATAATTCATTTCACCACACAACCATTACTGAAAAGTATTAATGATCATCAGAAAGTAAAAATGTATAAATATATATTTTTAATTAGTTTTTATGTTTTCACCGTAGTTATACACACATCAGAGCAGAAGCCACATAGACGATTAGCCTCTCAGACAGGCTAACCCCATCTGAGTAAATCCTTCTGAAAATAAATGTGTATTAAAAACATTTTTCTGCCCTAAGCGGTCATACGGAGAGTACATATTGTATATTCTAGAACAAGGCAATGCTCTGATTTGGTCATATCTCTTCAAACTAATCACAAGAGAGTCAGACATGGTGACAGTGATACTGTACAAAGATATCAAGTGGGTACAGGATGCAGCGGAAATGGTGGCCAAGTACATGAGTGTAAGGAGTTATCTGGCAGGCTCATCCCTGTAGCTGACCTCTGGTGAGTCAGACTAGAGCAAAGCTAGAAATTCAAGGAGAAAATAAAACCATAGTCGCTTACACGACTATGGATTTACGTAACAAATGTTCTCTGACTTATTTCAGAATCCCCTCCCCTCTTCTTTATGTGGAGATAGTCACTTATTAATCAAAGAGAGGCTGCTTCTGGCATCGAATATTATCACAGCTTGGAGGCCCAACAGAACCTTTTGAGTGTTTCAACCCAACAGCAGTGTTTGGCACCTTGGAAATGAGAAAAGGTTGGACAGACAAATCCAGAAGCTGTGAGTAAAAAAGCCAGCATGCTTTTGATGCCAAAATGGTTTCTATCACCCTTATATAGGGATGTGTTAGACTTAATATATTATTATAATTATTATTATTATAACCCTGTATAACAGAACCAGTTGGGGGACTGGTGTCCATCTCCTGTGGTTTATTGGGTGAGAGGAGGGGGACAGATTGGACAGGTCAACAAAGAGACGGACATGAACGGCTAACCATACACCCTCACACTCATACCTAAGTATTACCCACTGAGCCTAACATGCATAATTTTGTACTGTTGCATATTTAATTTATTTATTCAGAAATGACAGAACTATGCAAAGATAAGCATCCTAAACACACTTCCTACCTTCACTCTCTCCCTTCCTTATTGGATTCAGTTGGCTCTGTGCATACACGGTCATCTGCAAGCATATGAGGGCGTGTGTGTGTGCGTGTGTGTTTCGAGCAGGCGCGTGTCTGCATTAAGTTGAGATAAGCTGATCCCAGTTAGATTGCAGCCTGTTGGAGCTGAGAGTTGCAGCAGGCAGCGTAGCCATGCAGCCTCTGGCTATCCACTAAATTAAAGGCCTAATGCACAATCCTTCGTGCAAGCTGACAAACTAATGAAATGGAGAAGTGGGGGGGCCCCAGGAGGATTGGCCGGCAGATGAAGACGCCTGCGATGAGGGATTCAACCCAGGAGCAAACCTCCCCACCTTGTCTCCCCTCCTACATTTCTCTATCCCTCTCCCAGTTTTGTGCTCATTCTCTCAGTTATTCACCATCTGCCTCTCACTTTCCCTCGCTCTGCACAAAGCAAAAGATGTCAACAGCATGTCTAAGCGCTCGAGAAAAGGTGCAAAACAGTTATGCAGTATCTAGTTCTAAGAGTATTTCACATGATTCTTGATGTGTGTGTGCATAATTATGGGGAGTTCAGACTTTTTCTTTTTTTTTTTTTTGGCTGTGTTTTGTTTGTTCCTACCTAACATGACGGTCCCCGCAGACGACTTAACAGACTTAACCCACTAACCTTGGAAGAGGTGCTTTGTCTATAAATAACTGCCACCAATTAAAGCTGTTTTTCTGAGTCCTCCCCACTGAGCAGGGCACGGCAGCGTCCCTGACGACTTGTCTCCGGAGCAGTTCAGCAAAGGAGCCACCACCCTGTTAATTAGAGCTACTATCATTTACCTGCCCCTGTCTTGGTGCAGAGCCATATTATCTCTTACACATAGACAAAAAAGGTATAGGCGCATATGAATGCAAAGTAATTGTGTCTCCACAAAAAAAAAAAAAAACTCCCTATAATATCCCTAAATAATGGAAACAAAATTATTTGCACTAGTTAAGCTTTTCACTGTTTTATCACAGTGCAGCCACACGTTTTTCTGTATTTCATTTGGCTTTTATGTGATAAACCAACATAAAGTGGTGCATAATTGTGAAGCGGAGTTCATTTGTATTCAGCCCACCTCAGTCAATACTTTGTAGAATCAACTTTCAATGTAATTAGATTTGAAAGTAAGTGGTAAATGGATTTTGCATATCTTGATACTTAGATTTCTGGCCATTCTTGAATGTTGACCAGCTTCCCTGTCCCTGATGAAAAAAAGCCCAATGCCACCATTATGTTGTATTGTGGGCACGGTGTGTTCAGTGTGAGGTTACACACACACACACACACACACACGCCCACACTGTTTCAGCACGTAGATCAAAAACTTAAGCAATTGTTTCATCTCACTTTCTTTCACATGCTTGCTGAAAACTGTGAGGGAAACTGCAAACAGTAACAGCTCTGGCTTTCTTTCAACATCGACTTTCTGTTTTTCATTCATCTATGAAGACCACAATTGTAGAATCCATGATCAATGACTTTCCTGTCAACAGATTCTCCCACCTGAGCAGTGGCTCTCTGCAGCTCCTACAAAGTTACCATAGGCCTCTTGGCTGCAACTCTAATTAATGGTCCCTTTGTCCTGACTGTAGGTCTGCAGTTGTATCTTAGTCTTTTTGTTTTTGGATGATGGATTGAAGGGTGTTTTGTAAGCTGGATTTATATTTACATTAGATTATCTACATGTGAACTCTGTTGTCTGATCAAGTGACCTCTGATAGAAACTCCGTGCACGGGGTTTTATTTTGGGGTATCAGTTTAAAAGAGGTAGCTGAACACATACAAAAAAATTATTTTCCTCCCCGTTCACAATTATTAGCAACGTTTTATGGGTCAATCCTAAAAAAAAAATCACACTAAAATATATTAAAGTGTGTGGTTGTTGCACTGTAAATTCCAGTAATTTGAGGAAGAAAACTAGCCGTTTCCTCCCGTTTTACATCGGCCTTTGTAAAAATTGTGAAATTGGACGTGCATTAAAAGAACAATGAATGAGAGAAAAAAAAAAGGGAGGAAAACAGTGCGATAGCTGCACCAGGAAATGAGCTGAATTACTCTTTAATTGCCATCGCTATCAATTAGAAGTCTCGGAAATCTGTTGTGGTTTGGGTCTTTTCCTCCGCCTCCTCCGCTACAGTTTGTTGTTCTTATGAAGCTATCTATTAACATCTTAATTGCCGCCTGGTTGTCTCTGTTGTGCCGTTGCAATTCCACCAAGTCTGACTTCTAGCTCCGAAAGCCAGCTGTCTTTAAACTGGATAGTAGGAACACTTTGGACTAGATCTCTGGCACAAGCAGCAAAACATCCATTCTCCAGATGTGCATGGTGTTGTCACCATAATTTATTGGAATTAAGTTATATTTAAAGAGAGATTGTTTGTTTTTGGCACAGGGTAAGTATATAAAAAAAAAAGAACTAAAAGGTATTGTGTTTCAATTCACCTCTGATTGTGCATTTTTCAGTGTCATGGTGTGAAATTGTTCAGTCAGATGCTGATGATTAAGTGGGCGAAATGTAATGATGCTATCTAGCCGATAAGTGGCTAGGCCCGTGGTTGATCAAAGGTTAACACCACTTCACCTTTAAGACAGGTTCCATTAGCAATTATATTGGGTTAACACTAGAGCTTGTGCAATATCTGTGTGTAAATGTGTGTTGTTGCGCCGTTTTTTTTTCTCTCTCCCTAACTTGGTGCATATCTTTTCCAAAAAATTATAAATGTGTTTCGATAACTGAGCCAAGGCCTGAGGAATATTGTGTGTTTGCCATAAACACCCAGAGACAGGAAGCAGCCAGGATGTGTCAGTCAAACCCTATCCATCTATCAGCATCTACTAACCAGCCTGCAGTCAGTGGTGTTGTGCTAAATGGCATTTTTACACATTAATGCATTGGATTACACTGAGGGATGGAGGGAAAGCTGTGGCAGCTGCACAATAGGCTCCGCTCCCCCAAACAACACGCACAACACCCGGGAACACACACAACGCTAATAGCCCTGCCTTTGACATTTGAAGTAACATTATTATAGAACTCATTTGGTCCACAGACGCCCCAGGCGAGAGGCTCTGTTCATCAGGTAGGCCAGGGCTGCAAGAAACCGGGGGCTGAGAGAGGGGGAACATGCAGGGAAGGGGGCATGTAGCAAGGGGCGGAAGGGGGGTGGATGTCAGAGCCTCTGGGTTTGACATTCTCAGCACAACAGACAGCAAAGACGAATGCTGGGTAGTCTACCGTCTGCACACGCATGACTTAACCCATTCGTGCAAACGACCATATTCAATCCCATACATGACCTTTCAAAATAAAAATAAAAAGCTGAGGTTTTCTTCTCTTTGCTCCTTTGGACCCTATGTGGACCAGGCTTTAAGAACAGTTACAGCAAGCAAGAGGCCTTAGCAGTAACTATAACCAGACAATCTAAACACTGGCAACAGGTTGGTTGTTTATGGATCAGGGTCAAGGTTGCTGTGTTGTTCTAGTCCTTAACTTTTGGTCAGTGATGAAGGTGAACCTCAACCTCAACTCTTTTGGACAGATTTTTGTCAGTGTGTTTTTATGTACACATGATTTACAGGTAGGCCAAAAAGTTCAACTTTGGTCCAATTTGACCAGATCAACGTCTTATACAAAAGCTTGCACAGGTCTTCTTCTAAGTTTCTTTCAACAATGGGTTTCTTCTTGACACTTTCCACAAGAGCCAGATTTGTGCTGAATCAAACTGTATGCCACGCATTTTCATTTCTTTTTTTTTTCCCCCTCCAGGGGGTCTTTTGTGGGCTCTAGTGTCCCTTATATGACAGTAGGCTGACAGAAAAGGGGGAAGACATGCAGCAAATGTCGGTCGGGTCCGAGAATCGAACCCGCGACAGCCGCGTCAAGGACTCAAGGCCTCCAAATGTGGGTTGCGCTATCCCCTACGCCACCACAGCACGCCCCCACATTTTCATTTCTAAACAAAACTCTGAAATGCATGTCAAGTGTTAGTCCATCACATAAAATCCAAATAACATGACACGACAAAATGTCGGGTACAAACACTTTTGAAAGTCTCTCTAAAGTCAATGATTTTTACTCGCTTTTGTTCTGTTGTGCAGGTGCATGTGGTGTGTGGATATTTGTGTATAGATGTGGATGTGCAGGTTAGATGGGGTTCGAGGGTCAGGAGATGCTGCAGGGCTCTGCTGACGGCTGCAGGAAACCAATCAACCTTGTCTGTGTATTCCACGACCCGTCGTTTTCTTAATGACCTGCCCTGACAGGCCCGGTGCAGCCGCAGCCAAACCTCCCTGCGATGCTCAATGGATGACCGGCCCCCATCAGCAACATGCTAATGACTGAAAGGGGGGGAAGGAAGCAAATTGAAAAACAGACAAACAGAAGAAAAGGTGTAGCGTCAGTGAAAGAATAGATTGTTCCCTCCTTTAAAGAACAGAGACTATTAAGACACAGAAAAAAGGTGCTATAAATAACTTTGCTAGATGAGGTGACAGCTAATGTTTTTAGTGGAAAGAATTGTTTTTTGTTTTTTTCCCCTATAATGGAGTGTGTTGCCAACAACTAGGTTTGTAGTGATGACATAAAGCTTTCTCTTTACTGAATTCATTTAATATAATGTACACTAAAATCAAGGTTAGATGGCGTTCCTCTTAATAAAACACCTAAAGGTATAATTAAGTTAATATATATATTATATATTATAAGTAGAATCAACTGGAGACCCGTTATATCTCTGAGAGAGCTGCCTGCCGAGACTCATCACTGCATACAACCCTGAACTCAACATCTGTATTGTAAACCATACAGCATCATGCTGTAGAAAATATGTTAGTTTTTGTTAGTCTATTACATCAAATTTCAATAAAATTCTTTGAAACTTGCTGTGAGAAAGTTCAAATGGTATAAATATTTTACCTAAACAACATACAAGACACCAGCTCTGGATTCTCATTCAGTTATACCAGAAGTCTCTGTTTTAAGCTAGCATTAGCATTTCACTGTATAAGGTATTGAGAGGCCTTTTGTTACTTTTTGATGTAAGAAATATTATTCATAGTTCCTGTGTTTGTTAGCCAACAGGATGGACTTCATTTGGGTCTGAATTGCAGGAATTGGTTTCTTTGAGTGGTATTTTTACTTCAAAACACAAGTTGCACTTAACACCGTAGATGAATCAAATCATTCAAGGTTGTGTTTGTGCAAACTGAATCTGAAAGAATAATCAACCACTCAGCTCTGCGTATGTGTTGCTGTTGTACTATCTACTGCATCTACTGTGATTTTGATGGTTTGTGTGCAGTAGGACTGCATCACAGGCTGTGAGAAATTGTATCAATCCCAACTCAGCAGTCTTTAAAAGATTTTTTTGAAATAGTTTTTGCTAGAGTTGCACCATAAGCTGTATTGTTTTTGTTGTTGCTTCTGCACTTCATTCGTGCAAGTTGACATGTGTTGCGGTGAAACCCAACTCAGCTCCACCGGAGAATTATCCCGCCATCTGTCCACCCCCGTGTCTAAGCATCAATTAAGCCAAGCTACATACCATCCGTGCTGGTGTTCATTTCTCCACTTTCCATACCTGCTCTGAGCTGCTGTCTGGTCATTAAGGTCATTGACCTGAAATCTGATAGCAGTCAATGAGTTAACCAAATGAGCTATCTAATAGCTGAATCCTGCTCTAAGCACACACCCTTCCAATACTGCTGTGTACATTACTGGCGAAAACCCGGGTGGTGAAGGAGGGGACGGACAAAGGGGAGACTTGATAAGGGAAGCAACAAAACTTAAGATAAAGGGAAACAGGAAAACCTTATGTATCATTCAACACAGATTTAATTTTTTTCTTTGGTATGAGACACAGCTGCACAATCGATTTATCATTTTTTATTTAGAGGATGCACTCTACCTTATAAAACCCAGTAAAATGAAATATGCCTGTGAAATAAATTGCAAAAAAAAAAATCAGGGTTTTCTCTACGTGATGGAACTATATTTCAATTCCTGCCATTGTGATGCTTGCCAGAATCCCCTGGCAGCTACAGAGAGGTTTGGGACTTTTAAGCTGTTTGTTTCATCTCAGGTATTAACCTCAATTTTATACCTACGCAGTGAGATAATCATGGTTTCAAGCTGTTAGTGTTTTCTTCACTTACCAAATCTACACACTTTTAATCCCTGGAAACTAATTAAGATTTATATAATTATAGTTTTTGCCTATTTAGTTAAGTCGGTTTGTGCGTGCCCGGATTTTGAGCTCGTGTGTGTGGGATAAGAGAGAGAAGCCTCGGAAAAAGACGTGAAAGAAAAGGCTGTGGAAATCCAGTGTCTTTGGGAGGCGAGGCGAATGAAGGTGGAAACAAGGCTTCCATTATGCGTGTTGGGAGGCATCATGCTGCTGCAGTCCTTTTGAGTAGCCACTGACTGACCACCTCCCTGAACCCCCTTGCACCACACACATTTACACTCACATATACACACAATCAGGCCCTGGAAATACCTCGCATTCCTTCCACTTCTCTGACTGCTCTCTGGCCAAGAGGAGATAACAAAGGAATGGGCAGGCGCTGAATGCCAGCCTGCAGTTTGGATACAGAAGCCCTTTCCCCCCCCCCTTATTGAAACCCCTGGACAGTGGACCTTATCTTGCCCATCCCATACACAGATATCTGACTGTTCTGCTAATGAGATGGAGTGCACGGCACATCTGAGTAAGACACTGTCCTGGCTCACCTGTTAATCCCATTGAAGTGAAACCTCATCCTGCTGTCAAAGAAGCACTTTGGCTTGTCCCTGTACCTGGTCCACACCTCATACCTTGGCTGGGCCAACTGCAGCCCTACCACTCTCCCCTGGGATGAGGTTTTCTCTTACTCTCAGGCTCAAGTTGCCGGCTCCAATGTCCTGGATTCCCTGGGTCCCTCGCCTCCTGTTTCACCTCCTGTAACATGCCTCTTTTACTTTTGCCATGCTCAGGTCATGTATACTATTCACCTCTTGAGTCTTCATCAAGACAACAAAGAGGGATTGCAAACAGATGCACCGCTGCCCATTCGCTCGGGGGTTTTGCTCCACTGATGCACAATCAAGATCAAATAGATGATATTGCGTGAACATGAGGCAGCAGATTGATTTTCAGGGCCAGTTCATTATAGTGTAAGGGCAGAGCTTGACAGTCAGGTGATGTTCCGGCTGAAGTCCCCCAAACTCTCTGCTGTTCGCTGGCCAGAAAACAGAAGCACAGATACAGAAGTTGACTTTCCAATGAGACGGGCAGGTGGGAACACACTGTGATTCCGCCACTGCTACCCCACTCCAACTGGAACCAATTCTGCCTTTTTAATGTTTTTTTCTTACTGTCCAAGACATGTGCAAACTTCATTGTCATCATTGAAATTGAATGGAAATGCAAGATGTTTTTAGGACATATAATAAATTCTTAATTTCTAAACTTACATGAACATATTTGATTTAAAATTTGTGGATTTGAAGGAAGGGTTTATTTAAACATGCAGATTTCCCAGGAATGTCTGTTTTTGTTATTACTGCGGCATATATTGTCTCCTGAGTGTGGTTTGGGGGTTTGGGAATGTGTGGTCGTTCTATGGTAACAACATACAGAAGTAGCCAGAGGACATTTAGTTCAAGTGGAAACATAAAGCGTGCAATGCAGCTAAAACCATACGTTTATATACACCTAAAAAAAGATGCATCTGGTTTTATTCTCTTGCATTCTGAAGTTAAATCACACCTAACATCTCTCAGTTTATGTCAGTTAGAATTACCAAAAATAATTTCAATTTGCTAAATACAACAATAATGAATATGCCAGAGGTTTATTTAATCTCAAAATCACAAGTTTAAATATATTTTCTCATATGTAAGCTTCCAGTTTCAACTGCAAGTACCGTAGTAAGAATTGCCTCCCACAAAAAGCACACAATCATCTTACCTGGAAAAATTTACAGCAAAGTGGAAGGTACAACTACTAAACAGGCTAAGAACAAGAAACTAGCATTAGCATTAGCAGTAATGTAACAGTTTCTAGCACTAGCATTCAGTGATTATCACTCTGGAGTTGAAAACGCCATCATACTCCAGCTTCAACAAACCCACTGTCATCTGGACAAAGCAGACAAAACTGTGAGGATCATATTCTTTGATTTCTCCTTTGGATTTAATGCAATTCAGCCTGATCTGTTTTGCCAGAAACTCCAGAAGACAATGGACTCAAGAATTACCAGCATCAATACCTGAGAAACAGACCACAGTTTGTGAGACAGTTTGTATAGAATCACCACAAAGTGATATTTGTCTTGTTCTGAATGAAGACCAATCTATAGCCAAGTCCCTCAATGATGTGTAACTATACAAATGAAGGCGGCATCACACAGGTGTAGAAGGAACGGACCGCTGCTGGTGAGAGTGTAACGTTACACTTCACACATATGTGCCACCTTGGCTCTGTTATCACCTCCCTTGCAGGCTCACAGATATAACACAGAGATGCCATTTCTCTGCATTTGTTTCACAAATGACATGGAAACTGCCAGAAGGCATCTCAGGCATGGCTTGAAAGTTGTGTGTGAAGGAACTTGAATATGCATTGAAGCAGTTCACACAAGAATGTGTGTTTATTGAAGATATTTATCTTGCAATGCAAAGACAAAGACACCCTGACTATGAAAAAGCACGAGCTAAAAACAAACAGACCTCCCAATAACTCCAAAAGGCATTATGTCTTCTTCAAGCTACTTAAACAAAACATGTTAAAAAATATATCTATACATATTGCAGTTTTTTCTATTTTTTTTATATTGCAGTGGTTATAATTTAAAAGACACTGGCAAAGGAAGTATCAGTTATTAAGCATTTTCACTTCATAACTACTTCCTTATAAAGTGTGCTGAACTCTTAATCAAGATACAGGAGTTTTTTGTGTTGATCAAATATTTTATCACAAAAACAGGCAGTAGTTTGGGCTTGAAATGAACATATTCAGTAGTACACATTCACAAATTATATTGGTGTGTTGGAAGGCTTTGCACTCATGCTCTATTTTTAGTATGCTGCATAATTTGAGGCTATTATGTACTTATTCCATTGCATAACTGTCTGGTAGATAAGAGATGAAGCTGTAGATAGAACTCTGGTGCCACTTTACTCAACGTAAACTGCACAGTTAAATGTTAAGCTTATGATTAAACAATCAGTTGTAAAATTATTGAAACTGTTAGTGATATCGAAGCATACTTTTCTTATTCCTGTTACTGATTTAATTCCTACCTAAATAAGAAATTCTGACTATAGCACACTATAGTTTGTCCTTTAGAAGGCCAATGAAGAGCGATGCACTGTTACCTTTTTACTTACAATGTTGATCATGATTTGTGAACCAAAACAAAGGAATGTACAGCTGAGACAATCATGCAGAATATTCATCCACCTTTAAGCCATAGTAAGGCATGTTCTGCTTACAAGCTAGCATTATTTCTAAAAGTTTAAATGACATGTCTGTGATCAAGATTACAGTCCCAAGGCTGTTTTTTCTTCCGAGCTGCTGATTTTAAGGGGTATTGTCGAGACACTTGAATCTTCTCCTCTTCTCTCTTGGATTAGTCATGACCTTAAAAAAGACTTAATACATGCATATTACCAATAAGTAGCTATATTTTTTTTGCAACTTTTGCTTTTCAGTTGAGTGCACATATAAAAAACATTAAAGACAGAAAGAGAGCACAAGAATTGCCAAGGAAGGATGACATCTGGCACACTGGACTTGGGCATAACACAGAGGCCACTAAAGATGGACTAGTTGTTGTTCCGTTCCAAGAAGCCAAGATTTCCACTATTTCATTGTACAGGAGTGCACATATTTATCGTGTAGACAATCTCCTTACTTTTGGGAGGTCAACAATCAGCCGATGTTTACATGTGAAGTCGATCTTATCCACCAACTTTATCTACCTCACTAAAGGTCTAAAAATCAACCACTGTCCTCTTCTACTCTCCCATGAGAAAGGCTTGTCTTTTAGACAGATCCACCAGGTTATGTCTCCACATTTGCAATTAATAGTCACCCCAATGTTGCCAATTCATCAACTTTCTTGCTATATTTAGCAACATTTTAAACAAAAAAATTTTGGTATTGGCCAAAATTGGAATCGGCAAGTCGGGCTTGTTAAAAGATAGGTAATCGGCCAGAAAACTGCAATCGGTGCATCTCTACTGGCGAGAAATGGTTTTGTGTCTGAACAAAAATTTGACCCTCTTTATTTCCACAAATCTCACTCACTTTTTGCAAAATTGAGACTGCTCACTGTATTGTTTTCTATGTGCATTTATATTCAGGGCACAGCAGGAATTCAAAAAATTTATCTTTTCCTTCTTTTTATTGAGTATGTTCAAAATATGAGTCAAACACTGCTACCGCATACCCAAAAATAGACTAAATACATACACATGCATGACAGCAAAAATTAACTTCGCCCACAGACATGGAAATCACGTGAAGGCTTTCAATCTTCCCACATCCACATTTTAATGAAACCCAATATCCTAGTAGGTAGGAGGGCTCAGTCAGTTGAAAAACAGAAAATTTTTGATAAAAATTATTTGGCAAAAAAAAATATTTTATATATTTTACACATACATTTTAACATGTGGAAGAATTCTTAAATCAGTTAACAAGGAATCTCCATAAATGAATTGATTTACAACCCTAACATACGCATAATACCAAAAGCAATGTCTTTGTGTGAATGAAAATGTCACTTTGAAGCATTATTCATAACCTCAGTCTCAAAAGATTTGAGGAGACAGAAAAGAGAAGTCACTGAAATTTGGATGAATTTTGGAGGCGCACTAAGAAATCGGGAGGGGCCCACGCGCTGGATGAGGTCTGCCCTGTGAGCGCGGCAGGAGGCCCTGCCCCCTCTGGAAAGGTTTCCAACCATGGCACACCCCAGGGCATGACAGGCAGACACAGCCCCATGGGGTTTGCATGACGGTTACATTAGGCGGCATCATCTTTGCCACGTCTTTGTACAATATCAGGACCTCTGGATGGGGTGGGTGCATGTTTTTTTGTATGACAGTGGGTGGGCAGTGTGGTACTAACTTGTTCCAGCCGTAATCCCAAATGGCACAGGGAAAGCCCCAGGTAATGTTCTGGGAGAGCAGAGGCGACTCAGTGTCACGGCGAGGCGGGGTTAGTGTGTCAGCTGGGTGTTTCCCCAAATCAACCTTGCACTGTTACCAGGACAGCCCTCAAACGAAATGGACCGCTGAAGATGACATATGCTGAAGGCAGAGACTGACTCTGTGTGCTTTTAAAATGTGTAATTTATGTCCCTTTGCACACACACAAACACACACGCCTCCACGCACGCACACTGACTTTTTCTGTTCCTCATAAACACACGTGTAATCTAGGCGGTGCTTGTATGTGTAAGCGTCGGCGTGCCTGTCGGAGCGCATTTGGGTGTATACGTTGCCTGTGCGCACGACTGAGGAGTTTTATGATGTGGACCAGTGGCGTTAGTGGTCTTACTGATGTTGATGCAGTCCAGACATCTTTATTTAAAGCCGACGTGGTTAAAGTAGCCTCTTAAGCCGGCCTTTTTACGCTTCTGTGGTTTAAGCCTGTGTGAAGAGATGTGCTAATTGCCCTGCCATGTCTGTGCTCGAGACGCGTGGGAGCGCTCCCTGAAGCCCAGCAATTTGATCATAGCTGATTACAGGCACACCCACAGCCTATAAGGCGAACAGGTAGAATGCAGATTAGCACAGAAGCGAATATAAGAACAGGGTATTAGTTATTGGTTTAGAGGCTTTGCATCTTCAAGGATAAACTTGGGTTGGAAATCCGAGCTCCGTGAAGCTAGGTTTGTATGCTGGACTGAGTGCAGCAAACATTTTTGAGGGGAAGCCTGACTGCAGCAGCAGCAGATCCTTTCACTGCTCTTTATGCTCATGTCCTGACAGAGCTGCTGCTGCTGATCGAGCCGCCTCGGGCATGTTGTGGCTGGATGCTGCCATCCAGGCCTACATGTCAGTGTGAAACTGGCTCTCGCTGACCTCTTCAGTGCTAGGGGCCTTCCAACGAAGAGGAGTGGGGGGGGCCTCCGACTCCATCACATCCCTTCCAATTACTGACATCCTGCCGCCTTTGAACACACAGGAATCATAGTGAAGAATAGCAGAGGTCAGACTGCAGATGGAGAGGGTTGGAAACATCAGGGTCTAAGTAAGGGGGAAAGAAAGAGAAACCAGGGGGGAGAGAAAAGAGAAAAACTATTTGTGTCACTGATGCCTCTGTACCCCCCCCCCCTCTCAACCACCAAACCTCCAACCTTTTCAAGGCCTATGACTGAACTCTAATCAGGAGCAACTGTTTCAACAACAACGGAGGAAGGGCAGTGAGAGGGAAAAATGAGCTTTTGACTGATTAAAACCATGAAAACAAAGTACAAATATCTCCTGTACCATCTG
Source organism: Gambusia affinis (assembly GCF_019740435.1). Taxonomy (NCBI): domain Eukaryota; kingdom Metazoa; phylum Chordata; class Actinopteri; order Cyprinodontiformes; family Poeciliidae; genus Gambusia; species Gambusia affinis. The sequence continues at coordinate 14,163,961 of NC_057870.1, forward strand.
CATAAAGCTGGTTTGGGTCAATTCAAATACATTCATATGCCATGGTAGGAAACTAAAGAGGAAAAAAAAAATATTTTTTTTCCTCTTAAAATTAAAATTATTCTGACAATCTATGCATATTTTAGACTGAGGCTGTTTTGAAGAACTCTACATACAGTGCCTTTTCATGACTTTTTCAGATTCTATTATGCTGACGAGAAACCTGTTTTATTTGGATTTTACATGAGAATTCAATTTATTTAATTTATTTATATAGTATCAATTTATAACAAATGTAGTCTAGAGGCACGCCACAAAAAATAATTTTGGTAATCAGTAGATTACATAGTCATTGACTTGCAGAACTCACTCTTCCTGGACAAGTACATTGCAACAGTAGGAAATTGTTTGTGTTGTGGTGTTAACTTTGCAGAAATCCCTCCTGCCGACAATACATGTAGCGACATTAGTGAGGAAAAAAAACTAGACTAATGCAAAGGAGTGCATAACTGTGAAGTGGAAGAAAAAAAGGCAGATGATTTTTTTTTTCAAAAATAAAAGCTAAAATGTGTTATGCATGTTTTTCAGCCCATTTCTTTGCACCTAAATTAAGATTTTGAATTTAAAATAAAATCTAGCACAGCAACCCGCCCTTCAGAAGTGATCTAATCACGGTGAATCATATGTAGAACTAACCAATGTGCAATTGTATCTTGAATACCCATGGTAACACTGGAAGAGCTGCAGATATCCAGAACTTAGGTGGGAAAATGTGTTGGGAAATCAGTGTGTCTTGTCAATTTACACATCCAAGTTTGACTTGGAGACTGGGCTGAACATTCACCTTGCAGCAAGACAACAACCCTAAACACACATGCACAGCTATGAAGAACTGAAGATGAACACATACATATGCATATAGTAAAAGAACCCAGTCAAAGTCCAGACCTAATCCCAAAGTGAATTTTTGCCAAAACCTAAAACATGTTGCTTCAGAACGAGTGAGCTTGAGGGTTTTAAGCAAAAGAGAAATTACAGAAATTTCAGTTTCAATGTCTGCAAAGCCAATAGAGACATACCCAGAAAACATTGCAGTTATAGTTGCAAAAAAGGGAGGTTCTTAAAGTAAAGAGTACTATGGATCGAATACAAGTTCATGGTAAACTTTGTCTATTTTTATTGATAAATCTCAGAACAACACATTAAGGTCTGTGGTTATAAGGTGACGGGATGCGGAAAAGTTCAATTGGAATGTTTATTTGACAATCAGTACAGCAATGGATAGTGTATAACATGGAAAGTACATAAGTTCGTTAAGAGACTGACATCAGAGCTCACAAGCAGAGACTGGTTACGCTGCACAGTGTGTGTCATAGCTAAAGTCACGGCTGAATAAATGACTACTCTCAGCCAAGACCAGAAGCTGGGGTAGGGTTGGGCTTGTAGCATGTTTGTGCATGTAGGTTGCGGCTGTCCTGTAACAAATGGCATACGAGCCTGTTTGGTGTGTTCGTCAAAGGTCCAGTGCCCTAAACCACACATTAGCCTTTCCAGACCCATATCCCCATGACACAATGAAAAATCACACACGTGGCTATATTAGCTCACACACTCGCATGCAGTCACAAAAAAGGGAAAAAACAAAAAGACACCAATGACCTCACCCTCTCAAACTTTGCAAAGCAGTGCAGCCCAGAAATCCCTCCAAGGCCTCCCCTTTCAGTCTGCAAGCCCCGCACTGCTGAGTGGCCACATCAAGGGTCATAATGGGGTCGCAGTGGTCCGCTGTTGGACTCCAGTAAATCACTGCAACCCAAGCATATAAAAATGTGCGTCACATTTGTGGTAACACAATCACATGGGACAAGTTTTGGTGTGTTCACTGTGCTGTGAAAAAAAACAAAAATAGTTTTCCTCTTTGAAATAAACCCACCATATCATATCTGTTGATTTTTTTTTTTTTTTTGCTTTTTCAAAGCAAGGAAATTTTGTCCCGCCTCGATCTCAGAAAATATGATGTGAGTGTTTGTGAGACAGAGAGGAGGTGGGGGGAAAGGAGCTTGTGTGTGTTTGTGAAAGAGTTTAAAGGGTGTTGAAAACTATTAGCCAGCTGCAGAGAGGCACTGTGCAGAGAATGAGTGATGAATTACTGAAGTGGCTCTGTAGTGTGAATGAAGTGTTGAAAATGTCCATTGCCACGAAACACTCTGACGATGCTGCGCAAGTCTCTCAGTAAAGTGTGTTAAAATGCATGTGTTGCTTCAGACAAGTACAGTTCCACACCTATTTCTGCAGGAACATTAACAGACAAGCTGGTGACTAATGTCTTCCTATTTCATTAATCTGCTGCTCTCCCTCCTCCCATTAAAACACCTCACATCTTTTTGATACTATTTTTATGTTTCCTCTCCTCGCTGCCGCACTCTCTCTCGACTTCTCGTCTCCTCTTCCTACGGCGCCCTCAGAGTTTTCTCTTGTTACAGCACATCCAGTGATCACTCACTGCGATGCCATCCTTTCAAGTCCTCCCTCTTTCAAAGAGCCATTGCCGTCGGGGGTAGAGCAAACAGGAATCTGAACCAATGCTTTTCGACAGCAGGGCTGCTCCTGCGTGTTATACCCCCCGTAGCAGAAGCGGAGGAGAGAGGGGAGAGGGAGTGGATGAGGAGGAGAGGGAAAGAGGAGGAGGGGAAGAAGGAGGGGTCTGAAACACACATCACACATGAAAGTCACCTCACTCCAGAAATCACGGGTCCTGACAGAAAGGTAACAGCCGGCCGCAGGCATCTGGCAAGTTGCTAGGAGACAGGGAAGCACTGCGCAGTGGACGGGATGAGTGGCTGTGCGGTGTTCTTAGTCATATGGAGCTTATACAGACGCACCGAATATATTTCTACTGAAATATATAAAAACTCCATCGTGATATTTGAAAGAAACCTCAAATATGATGTAAGTGCAAGTAAAGTGCTTTCCAGAAGCAATCCTATCACTTTAACTTTGAAGAAAAAAGTATGGCGGAACCACACATTTCAGTGTACTTTGTTGGGAATTTATGTGATAAACAACACAAACACTCAGACTTCTTTTAAGATTGCACAGCATTTAAGTACATGTTTTAGAAACAGCTTTATACTGTTCCTAGAGAATCCCTCACATAATGCTGCCAATGCAATCAATCAGTTTTGTTTCCTTTTATTGGACACAATGACCGAATGACTGAAATCAAGATTGTATTTTGTGGGTTACTCAGCATACAGTGAAGATCACATCAAAGGTGGTGCAATATTTGGAATTTTTATTTTCAAGATCTGCCATGTTTGTTATTGATAACAAGCAACTAAATGCTCAACATGACAACTGGCAAAAATAAGTCTTCAACTAGCCCTGGATAGAAACTATGCCTCATTTTGCACACTGTGCTGCTGGCATATCAATGCTGATATACATCAATTGATTGTTGTCTAATGTACATTTGTCTTATTATTAATGCTACTTACTTTCTTTAACAAACTGAAAAAAGGGCTGAAATTATCTACCTTTTGGAATTATAAAGAGTTCTCAATTTACTGACATGAACCATTTTGCACCCATGTATTCAATAAATATTTCTCTGGCAAGGCAGGCTTTTTTGAGCACAAATAATCATAAAATGATTAAATCTTACATTGAATATTATAGTAGGAAAATAAATTGCATGAATTCTTTCTTGAAATGCAACAATTTTGACTATTGATCGTTCTGATCCAGCTCGGGGTGTCGAATCTTATAATACGTGACCCCTGAATATGTTTACAGGCACATGCCATGCTAGTAGATATAATTTTTAACATGACTTCATTTTCTCACAGTATACTAAGTGTGGATTACAGAAAACTGATTTAATCACTTGTCAATCCAGGCTCAATTTTTTGAAACAAACGACCATAATTCCAAAAAAAAAAAAAAAAAAACACATTATGGTTCTCTTACAATAATTGTGTTTGTGTTTTTGGTTGTGTGTGTTAAGAGAAATGCTTCTCCATTTTAAACTCCAAAGCCAAATGATTTCATCTTTATTCCCAGTTTATCCCCATGAGCTCACTATCCAGGTCGTTAAGAGCTGAGCAATGTGTTGTAAATGATTTAGGCTCCTCACTATGTGGTGAGAGATGCTCTTTGGAATGAGCCAGTCTGCCCTGCTGATAGCGTTGCAGGATGGAGCAGTGGGGAGGCTAACTCGGCTTATCTAAAGTATTTGGAGGGGAGGACACAGACGCCTTCTCTTCCATTATATCATTAGGTAAACATAAGACTGTGCTACAGGTTGACAGGCTGTATTTCATAAAATCGAAAGAGAACAAGTCTTTGTTGATTATTGCACGCTTACATCACGGTGAGAAATCAATCAGTTTAATTGGTCAGCTTTTGTCAAATATACTAAATTAAGACCTGTATGAGAGCATTATATTGAAAAGTGCCGGCCGTTAAGAATTCAAGCTTGTTGGTGTGATTTATCATGCTTACTAAACATTTTGCCGCACTTGACCACGATAAAAGAAAGGGGAAAAAAAGATGGTACGACTGGTACAACTCATCTTCAGAGTGGTTCATTTTATGATCCAGTCATAATAATGCAGGTTCAGCGAGGGTGGCAACATTTGATAAATGACAAATCTTTAAAAAAAATGTCATTGCTTGTCATGAAATAGAAAGCTCTATGACACATCTTTTACACATATATTTATTCTAATTAGGTGTTGTTGTTTTTATTCCCCAACAATGGCGGTCGAGTTTATTTTCCCTGTGCTGTTTTTCAGTCATGCCAGCTATTTTAGCATTCATGGCAAGTGCAGGAAGGCACAATAACAAGTAGTCTATTCAAATTAAATCAGTAATGGCATTGTCCATATTTCAGGCAGGTCATGCGTTTTTATTTATTCAAAGAATGAAGACAGGTCAGTTCCTCTCACAATTATCTCTTTTCATTTAAAGAATGAATGTGCATGTCAGGTCCTCTTTCAGCCTCTTTCTTTCTATTCTGAGGTCCCCTCTTCTTCACTGCCCCCACCATCACTGGGCGACAGTAGAGGTCGTTAGTGGAAGAGGGATGATGCCAAACTTGACTGGAGTCGAGCCTTATCTCTATTCTTTACACTCTCGCTTTTGTTTCAAGGGCTTTGTTTACACACGCCCCATTAATCACCTTCTGCCTTCCCACAATCCCGCAGCATTTAAACTGGGTGCTCGTCTTCGGGACATTGTGTGGCACAGGTGCCAGTGTAAATCTCTCTTTCTTCTCCAGTTCGGGACGGAAATACGGGTTCGCCAAACTACTGTGACAATCTTCCCTTCAGGTCTCTATAGTTTTTACTTTACTTATTCTGATCTTGGCAAGTCAATCCAACATGGTCCAAAGTTTACATTTTTTGTGGTGTATGACCCAGACAGGCACAATCCTTGGATAGTGAGATATTTTTAACAAGAAAGAAAATTTAGAAAATATGGGGCAATTCAGGGGCAGCAAAACACACATAATATGAAGAGAAACATAGGGAACTAGGAAACAACAATAAAACCGAGCACAAACCTACTAACCCCAACAGTCAAAACAAAGATATAAACCAAACACAAGAAAACAAATGAAGAAATATTTTAGTAATCAGAATATAAAAGGCATGCGCCAAAGGATAATGACACTCAAGCTCTGCACAGGTGGTCACAACCTGTCCCATGCCACTGAAATGCAGTAGCTGCTTGACACTGCTGTCCTGTCTTGACATAGAGCTGAATGTATGTAGACTGGATGCTGTGGAGCAAACATTAATCACGCTATAGGAAACCACAGAGAGGAAGCCTCCAGTGTCTCCTAGGACTGTTGGGTCACCTCTAGAAAGACACTTCACTCCGAAGTCTGGCACCTAAGAGGTATACAGATTGTTCCTTATATGCATCACCTCAGAATGGAAGGCACAAGATTGTCTTCTTATACAGCATTCATTAATGTTCAGTCTGGTTCCATAATGTGTGGGAAATAATATTACATTCACTGCATTCCTTTACTGATGATACCCATAAGAAATGAACCAAAACGTAGGTGTTGTTAAATTCCAACGAGTTTTATTATGTACTTACTCAACAATATTTGTTAAATTATAATTACAGGTTAGTTAATTTAATCTCTATTAGCTAGTCTGCTTCACATTGATAAAAAGAAAAAGCTATTAAAGAGTTCTGTAGCAAACTGAAATTAGGTTTATTCTCAGTTTCTATAAGTGAACTGGGCTCAAATAGTGTCTATGCCATAACTAGAATAAACTATTAGAATTTCTTTTCTCTGGTGATTGGAAAGAGCTTCTCTTCTAGGGATATATGTATACCTTCAGCTTTGCACTAAATAATAAAGTGTATATCAGTCTTTAGAAATTTGTGCATGGGCTAACAAAACATTCAAAATATTTTAGTAAATAGAAACACATCTCCCTTAACACAGTTTAATATAAACAACAGAAGTTTCGGGTCACCAAAAATGTCATCGGGGCATGAAATCATTAAAGATTACTGCTTGTCCCCTTTTCAAGATGTAAAAAATTGTATTCGGGTGATGTAATCTTGCAGTCATTGGATGTTTGATTGTTTTAGGTTTAGGGAGAGGAAAGGATAAACTCACACTCCCAGACTTAATTTTGTCTCTGGAGATATAAGTAGAGGAAGACATTTCTGGTATGATAGAGGTGCATGAAACTGGAAAGGCTTGGAGGCGCTAAAGTGTTTAATTAAAAGTGCAAAATATAAGCACCTTCAGTTTCTTTCATAAACTCATCTACTGTACAATACAGTACCATATCATATCCACACCATATTTTATCATATACCACATTGTACTGCATAGTGTCGTATCACATCATACCGTACAATACCGTAGAGTACTATACCGTAATATACCACACCATATTGCATAGGATAGTATCGCATCATACCGACTGCACAATGTCATGCCCTTCCGTGGCATAACATACCACTTCATTTCTAAAGCACTTTTTAAAAACAAGGCTGACCATGACACCTCGCTACATGAATGAGAATTCCAGTTCATTCAGCTACTATCCTTTAAATGGATGAAATGGACAGCAGGTGGCATTTTTTGTTGTTGTTTTTGCCAAAAATCTAATATTACATTTACAAACTAATGTACTGATGTACATACCCTGCACAATTATTTTTTGTGTTGTTTATTGAGTTTAATAAGGAGTACAAGTAAAAAAATAAAAATTAAAAAAATTTAAAAAGTGACATTAAATAAAATGTGAGTGTTAATTATTCTTCTTTGTGCGCCTCTGCAGTTACATCTGGATATTTGTCCTGGGCAGCATATGTGCATGGCACGTACAGGAGCTCACTACAAACGCTTTAATGCACGGCCCTGTTTAATTGCACAGTCAATGCATTCATCATTCAGAATGCAGAGCCTGGCTAAAATGAATTGAATTATCTGGCAGGGAGAACAAAGAAATGTACATTCAGTTTGTGTGTAATTTATTGTTGCAGGCTGAAGTGAGCGGAGAGCAAAACAAGGCTGGGAAAATTAGCGACAGAGAGGGAAGACAGAGACCTGAAGGAAGACAGTAGAGAATGAAGAGAAGGGGAAAAACACGAGGGAGGAGAGAAAAGACAGAGGTCTGGGGGAGAGAGTGAGAGAAATGAGTAGGAGCATGGAGATAGAGGGAGGCCAAGAGGAGTGGAAAAGAGGGAGGTGGGGAAGACAGGGAGGATGAGGAAGGAGAGAGATAATGGTGAAGCCTGGAGGAGGAAGAGCAGGAGGGGGAGACCGAGGGAAGACGGGAGGAGAGGGAAGCTTGTGTGCAAAGCCAGAGATAGACCAGAGACGGACCTGACACCTTCCTCCAGATTCCGGAGGGGATAAAACACAAGCAGGGTGTGTGCATGTGTGTGTCCGTTTCCACATGCCTGCACACGTATGGAATGCGACAACAGAAGTTTCTGGGAGGTTTTTGCTGTTGTTATCCATGTAAATGTTGAGTGGAGCGAACACCTGGACACACAAAACCCTCGAAAGCATCTAAATTGCATTATCCACAGTGACTGCAAGTCAACATGCACACAGATACAAATTCCCCTCGCCATGTCTCCATCTTTATCCGTTGACTGCGAATTCATTGCAGTAAAGATTGACGGAGAAGGCAAAGGTGAAGGGGATAAGTGTGTGGGGATGGGGTGGTTGTTGGGGAAAAATCTATTCCCCAATATTATCTAACTGTGTGTTCCTCCAAAATACTTGCATTGCTGATGCTGGCCGTGCCCCATTGATTGCTCACCAACATCATCTGAAAATCTATGAGCATAAAGGGCAGCTCCATGAAGTACAAACAGATAACTACACATCATGTTCTTTATTGTCTGTATAGAAGGTAACTCACACTTTAACCTTCTCCTGTTGTTTTGCTCCGTGACCACCCAGCTACTCATTCTCATTAATATAAAAATCCAGCCTGAAAAAGTGAGGTAAAGCAAGTGAATACACTGGTGGAGCGAGAAAAGGCTTTATGTGGATGATCCTGAGCAGGTTTCAACATTCCCTGACATCGCATTATGCAACAGGGAGCACAGCCGTGTATGTCTGCATCCTGTTTCTGGAGAAAATGTCCCGTACAGAACTGACTGAGATCTTCGGTTGCTAGGTTGGGTGGGATACCTAGTCACATTGATGTCACGAGTCACATTGATGTTCGTGTCAAAAGGTAGGTTTTCGCATATGGCAATTCCTTCATTTAAAGATGGCAGTTTCTCACTTTAGCTGGAATGTTTTGTCTGATTAATGTCTGTTCTTTTATCTGTGAAATGTTGCAAATTTTGTAGACTTAAACCTAATGAATAAGAGGAAGAATCATATTTTGCTGACTGAGCCATGTACTCAAGCAAGAAACCTGGTTCATCTCAAGCCACCCTATTGCCTTAGCAATTCGTAATGCCGTGTTGTACCTTTGCACAGTCCTATAATCTCCTACTACTTCCACTGTGCATTGGTCCACACATATCTTCATTCGATATCAATTAATTTTTCTTTGAAGGTAAGAATTTTCTAAATTACATGAATGGAGGATTATAAAAAATTGAAAATCTCGCTGATTAATTAGTTAAAAATAATGTCTGAATGGTCTGTACACATCTTGGCTAAAACAGATTCACAAGTATGAGAAAGTCAGGGGAATAGAGGATTAGGACCTTTATTAGTTTTTAAAAGCACACTTTTCCTTTCTATTATAAAGAAAAGCTTAATTAGAATTGTTCCGTTTTCCTTGAAGTATCTTTTCAAAGCTACATCATTGGTATTATTAGGAGATTTTGCTGAGTTAACTACAAGGGTTGAGAGGCTTCGATGCTGTATGGGGATGCACTACATCTAGTTGAATATTGTGATTTCTGTTGAATCCCTGCCCATTTTCTTTTGTTTAAATGAACTCCACTTCATCTGTGGTGATATCCAGAAAGCCTTTGTAAAGTGCACAGCCTGTAGAATTAGAAAAAAAGAAACATTTAAATACACTTCAGATGAATGAATTTCTTCATATATATTCTCTCAATCTACAGCTCTTAACCAAAACTATTTTACATTATTACCATATTAAAAATGGGATGAAATTAGTTCATTTGTGCTAAATATTTAGTAGTTCCAATTGGGATTTTAAAAAAAATTTTTTTTTGCATTTTTTGATTTGATCATTAACATTTACAAATTTGTGTGTGGTAAATAAATTAACTTTTAAGGCTTGACTGAACATAATAAAAACTTAATCGAAATGCCCATTTCAAAACAATGTATCGACGCAACACTCTAAACATTGCATTAGTTGCTTTAAAGCTACAGCAAAACATGATGACCTTTTTCATAGGGCCGTATAGAATCAGCTCTATAATGAAAAACATTGGTTGGGCAGTTCAGAGGGGTGGGGGAGGTGTTTCCTGCATTCCCCCCAAAAAAAAAAAAACGTATTGGACCTTGGAAACTCTTTCAAGGGATTTTAAAACATTAGCATGTCAATCACAGGTACCAGTATTGATTCCCTATACCTTGTAGCAGCTAATGGTGATTATTTCCTGACTGGAGGCTCCCTCTAAGGCAATATAGGAAAAATATAAAAAGTATTAAAATATTTATGGATTAGGCTGATATTAGTTTAATACCTCAACTGCAGTCAGCTGGTCAGAACATCAACAACATCTGTGATGGGTGTACTGGGAGTGTAGTTTTTAAATAAATCACACACATGTTTGTGTAATAATCAGTTGTTCTAAATTAATAGTAGCTAAAATGTTGTTGATTTAAGCTTTGTACATAGAAATACAAATAAAATTATTTTGAAAGCTGGATTTTAACCGATTGCTTGGAAAATTTGAGTATTATGATTTAACTTTATGTTTTTCTGCACATTCGTAGTTACCATGGCAGCAGTGTGTCACTTAAAGTTTGATCAACTTTCTGTTTAAAAATTCCTGACCAAAAAGAAATTAAAGACCACTCCAACCCAAATGACTATTTCTTCTTCAGTGTACATCCATTTATAAGTGTCATTATTAGCACACTTCCACGTAATTATTTGTTAGTCTATCGCAAAACATGTTAATGAAATATGTGGAAATCTTTGGTCACAATTGAACAAAACATGCAAAGGTTAAAGGGGTATGAATATTTCAGAGTTCAGACACACAGGTGTTCATGAATCAGTGGTGCAAAACAGGTGAGGTCATTTGATGTTTTACCACCAGGAAGCTTCCTGTGGTTTCTTTAGTTTTTGCCTTGGAGGGAAACCTCTAGAGTTCATCACAGCTGAACTGAAGGGTATGCTTAAAGTATATAAACTTACATTTTACTCATCTACTTTAATAAAATCTACTTAAAGTGTTCTGTACATGTCTATAAAATTCTGTCTACACTACGAACTACCCTCTGAATAGAGTTGTTGCTTCAAGCACCAAACAGTGAAGTGATGAGCACTCCCATCTGTGACCCGATTTAAGTAAATATGCCTTTAAATGTTGCACAATACTTAAATACCTCAAAAGTGCGACCAATGTATTTTTAAAACTCTTCACAATTACATGACTTGATGAGTTTTGACACCCTCAACGTGCCGACAAAACTGCTGCAGCGCCTGGTGGAGCAGTCGTGCGGATTTGTCCAACACATGGGCACAAAGAAACTATGCTGATTGCATCCGAGCTGCCCGGTGGTGAAAAAGGAGGCGCCGGGCCGCAGCTGCGTCCCTCTGACTGGAGGCCTTGAAGACAACACGTCTGTGTCAAAGACGTGACAAAGCAAGGCAAGTTTATCTGAATGCTACCATTCACACACAGGGTGAATCAATATGCTTTATGGGAGAAATAAAGGAACGCATGTAAAGAGACTTACGTTAAAGACAATACATTCAAAGTTCAAAATATAGGTAAGCATCATACAACATGGAAATTACCAAATCTCAGGTTTTCTGGGAATTTGTTGTATAGCTCATTAGTATAGAAAATAAATGCTGTCTCTGCTTGTTAAGTTCTCGTCCTGTGAACACAGGAGTGTGGAGGTCTTTGTTAACCCGAGGGGTCTACGTGGCTCACACCAGACCAGCAACTCTCAAATGCATTGAAGTCAAACACTATTCAGTAACCTATAGACAAAGTACATAATGCAATAATGATTTAAGCACTGATTGGTTTGATATAACCTATATTCCTACTGTTTGTCAGGACTTTGGCAGAGGCATTTTGGTTGCGCTACTGCAGTCTGATAGATCGACACCTAGACCACAGCAGACACCATATTTCTAATATTTTCTGCTGAAAACAGACTCAATCACCAGTATGTTCTGCCTTATTTAAAAACAGCATGTTGGATCTCTGAGATGGACTGAGGTGATACTAGAAGCGGGATTTGCAGAAAAGCGACCTGAAGGTGAACGGAGGAGAGCAAAAGTTCAGTCAGGTAAAAGATTTCACTTGGAAGAAATATCTTCTATTTTTACAGAATTTAAGTTGAGAAGGTGAATGAAGGGGAGAGAAAGGTTGGCAGGGAGGAGAGTAGGTCCAGAAGAGAAAGACCGAGAAGGGTGAGTCCTTTGTGAAGAAATTCGGGAAAGCCGGAGCTGGGCGCAAAAAGAAGATCCTGTTTGCCTTCCCCTGATACAGTATACACACTAAATAGTCTTTGCAGCAGATTTCAGAGACAGACCCTTGTCTTTGTTCCGCTAATGGGCAGACCACTCTAAATGGGCTGTTTTTCAACCCTCTGACACAAAGACACTTTTTCATGATTCCTCAGTGCCATCGTTTTCCTGCTCATCTTCTTCAGATATGTGGAACAGAGCCCTCTCTGTGTCTTGGTGCACAGCTCCCACAGCTCAGGGGTTCTGAGTAGACCGGATCCCACCGTTCTCCAAAAAGCCAAGGCTCACATCCCCCAGTAAAACTACACTACACAACAGACGGGAGCCAGGAGAGAGTATCTCCAGGCGGCGCCAGCACAGAGACCCGTGGAAGTGAATATGTGAGCCATTGACTGACCAAAACGGTCCGTCATGATGCCCGATTTCTGAAATCAATGTTTTATTGCAGCCCATAAAGTCTTTGTAAAAAAAAAAATAGAATAAAAATTGGATCAATAGTGAAAAATTACATCCCTGTGACAGCCTTATATAAATTTGTAGCATTTAAAGAATAGTTCCCCGACTGCATCATCACTCTGTAAAATCCTGTTATACATTTTAATGAGGTGTGCTGCCCTTTTCCAGGATGATCTGCGCTTGTTGTCAGCTGCACTGTATACCCAGGAGTTGTCGTTACTTGACTGCTCTGAAGCCCGAGGCTGTTTGGCACCTAGTGGAAGTGAGCTGAGTTCATTATCTAATAGCAATTTCCCAGCCTGTATTGCTGCATGTAAACATTAAGCAGACAAACTCCAAATGAATACAAATGCAGAAAGGGGAGCAATTACACACCATTACCAAAATATTCATGCAGGTACAAGAATGCTTGGTTTTCTGTGGGGTTTTCTTTTGTTTTCCTTACTTTTGTCGTAGGTCAAAACTCCAACATCTGTTCAATGCATCAGGTAAAAGAAAAAAAAAAGTCTGTTTAAGTTATCAGATAAGGTTAGAAGAAGTAGTGCTATTTTTAAACGATTAAGTTACTGAGCAAGTGTAAGACATATTGTGCTAACGATTTAAAAAATGAAAAAAGTATTTTCCAGTATACATATATATATATATATATATATATATATATATATATATATATATATATACTGGATTCTTTTTCATGAGTTTGGTATCAAATGTCACATGGGATCTCCGCAGACTTTGACGGATCAATCTTTCGCCCACCAACCATCCCCCGAGCTTTCATCTGCTTATCTCTGACCACTGTCTGTCTGCCTGACCGCCTCACTGCTCATTCACACTCGGAGGCCCTTGCACAGCCCTGCAGCTCTCCCTCCGCACATACCCTACTCAATGACCACACATCCATTAGCAGAGGTACGTTGGCAAGTAAAATATAGTCGTGGGATTTTTTTCATGTGTCGCCTCCCACTTGTGTTGTAAAGTTGCATAAAGTATTGCAACAAGTCTTCAAGAGCAGTGCTTTGCAAATCAGATTATTTTAGTTTTCATTTCTTGTCTCCAATGTTTCTGAAATGGCATATGTACACATCAATTTTCAAGTCTTCCCACGGATTCTATTAAGCTTTGGCCTTTGTCTAGACCATTGTTACGCAATACTTTGACCTAAACTATTTCTTTGTATCGCTGGCCTCCTGAAAGCTTAACTTCTGCCCCGGCCTGAAATCTCTCAAGCTTTTCCTCCTGGATTACTCGTATTTAGCTCCATTCAGCTTCCTGTTATCAGCTTCTCTAAGACTACCCAAGAAAGCATCCCCACAGTATGACGCTGCCACCACTTTGTTTCAAAGGGAGATAGTGTGTCTACTGTTTTTCTTTCCTATTACAAATACCATTTTGCATGGTGGCCTCAAAGTTCAATCCATTCTAATGGATACTCTTTGAAGGCAAACTCTAGACCACAACTATGGAAATGTAAAAATTGCACGCTTTTTTAGCAGATTACACCATGCTGCTCCAGGCACAACTCAAATATATTATTTTGTATGTATTTAACATTTAAATATTTGCTTATGAATTTATAAGCATATTTATTTGCTCACTGCTTTGTTGAAGTCTTCAAATTATTTCCCTAGTCTTTGCCTTCAGTATTAAAGTCAAAACAAACTGCATCTCCCCGTGCATTCACTTGATTTTTCACTCTATTTATGAATTTTCACAAGCAGGCTTATTTACATTAACTAAAGACACATATGGTAAATGTGACTGCTGCTGCTGGAGGTTTTCCCACCCTTTTCCAGCGGGTCTATTCAGCCCCGGGCGCTGCTGTAGTGATTGGATTAAGGGAGGCCTGGAGCGTGTCCACGTCTGGAGCTGTGCTGGACTAACACTCCGGCGACCCACCAACCTCACAGTCATTGTTCTGATTCCCAGCGACCCCACTCCAGGTGCCAGGCAATAGGAAAGATGCTCCAAACTTTCCCAGGAATGAGCTGGAGGGTCTGAAATAGTTCAATTGGAACCTTTATCAACTTTTAGCCTCCCTTCCTCGCCCACCCTTGCCTCTTCTTCCTTCACTGCAGCCATCTCTAGTGAGAATCTGAAAGGAGGACTATCATCAAAAAAGGTGGAGAGGATGTCTTTCTTGTCTTTTCATTCTCACTCACTCTTTTAAACCTAAATCCCCCCCCTTCTTTTTTTTTTGGGTTGGGTGGTGGGGCCAGTGGGAGGACAGTTGTTTTGTCTCCTTCCATTGGCTGATTTACATCTCTACAGCTTCTCTATCAAAGTGGTCATTGTCAGTTCTGACCTATGAAAATTACAGAGGACACTTTGGGGGGGCTTTCTCCTTTGTCAGTCTACAAACAAGCATTCATACACACGCACACACGCACCTGCGTGTGCACGCAAACATGGCAATATACAAACAATCACAAGGTACACAGCCTGTAATTTTATTAATCCGGATTTTGCAGCATTGATCCTCACCCCGAACCTCCAGAGATGATGAGAAGGATGGATGGCTAAGAAAGGAAGGATGAGAAAGAGAAAGAGGAAGAGTATCAATGAAAGGAGGATTCCTTGAGGTATAAGAAGACGCATCTATTTGCACACCAATTGTTTTTCCATCTCTCTGAGCCAAGGAAAAGAGAAAGACCACCTCTTTCCCTCTGTGGCCATGGTCCCTCCCTCCATCCCCTCGCTCCATCCTCCACCCCCCACCCTCCACCGTGAAAGCAGTGTGAATGGAGAGCCACATTCAGTCAGGATGAATGGGATGGGATGGAAACGGGTAGGGGGTCACTCTGACCACCCCGGCCCTCCCGATGCCTGAGCCACATGTGCGGCATATTAACATATGAAGCCCTGTCACTGCTGAGTTCACCCTCCCAACTGACCTCATTCACATTCAAACACGCACACACACACACACGCACGCACCCACACAGAGTGTTTGGGTCAGGTGCGCTGCTGTTTTATCACTGGAAATCTCTGAGAGGCTTAGTGGGATTGTGCAAAAACAGCAGGGTGAACTGATGGGCAACAAAACTGTTAGTGGGGCCCAGATTGGGGCGAGTGGGACACATGCCAAAAACCTGAAACAATGTTTGCAAAACAAGCAAAATTAGTCCCACTGTAGCGATGGAGGAAGCAACTGCCACAACCGGGGCTGACAGGGAAACCGTTCAGCTATTTGCAAATGTTTAAAAAAAAAAGCCACTAAACTACAGCTAGGCAAAAAACACAAGTGCAAAAAATGTGAACAGAAGGCCAAAGAAAATGTACCTTGGACCCTCACTGCACAGGGACCGTTTTTAGACTGCCTTTCCTGTTAGACTTTCCCTCATCGAGACAGTGCGTCACACACAGGGAGTCAGCGAGCCTGACAGATGTTAACCCCTTCCAAGCTAAACAGCAGTTTTTCCTGCAAGGAGCGTTCCACTGGGCCTGTTCACACACTGTCAGCGGGTCAGTGTGTTTGGACTGAGCTTCTTGGTACCCCACAACACTCCCCTCAGGCTCTAATCTCTTTTACAGCAAAGAGAATTTAATGATTACATTGCAGCTTCTACCATACTGGAGTGTCCCCCTAAAAAAAAGGAGAGAGAGCAGGTTTAGTTCATGGCTGTGTCAAGTCCTTCGAGTCATAGATACAACGCCTTGCAAAAATATTCTTGCCCCTTAAACCGTTTTCCCTCGTTTTGCCACGTTACAACCACAAACTTCTGAGTATTTTAGTAAACTTTTGCATACCGATTGCACCAATCTTTCATCTGTGTCAAAGATAAACACAAAATGCATCGTTGTAGAGTAGAAGGAAAATAATACATTGTGTTTTTGTACCACCTTTAGTCCTGTCCAACAAATTATCCACAGAGGTCACTTAAGTAAAAATATAGCTGTTGTGTGAAGGCCTCACGGGTTTATTAGAGCGAACTGCATGATGGACACCAAGGAACACACCTGGCACATCAAAAAGAAAATTATCGAGAAGTTTGATATGGAATTAAGTTACCAAACTTTGAGCATCTTAGCGAGTGCTGTTCAATCATACGTGAATGAAAACAAAACCATACAACTGCAAACCTAGCAACACATGGCTGTGTAGTTAAACTAGCAGGTAAGAGAACGAATCAGTCAAAATGCCAATGATAACATAGGAAGAGCTGCACAGATTCACACTTCACACTGGAGAATCTGTCAACGTGACAACTATTAGTCGTGCATTTCACAAATATGTAATTTGCTTTTGTTGAACAAAAGCCTAGTAACCAGTTTGTCACAAGATACAACAAATACGAAGAACATATTTGATATGACCAAAATCAACCAAAATGTGTGGCATTGACTCAGGACAGATGAATGCAAATCCACACCAATATTAAAAGATTCTTGCATGTTAAAAATTTTTTTATTGAAAACACCATGTGTCTTTCCATATTGCATCCATGCGCTACTTTGTGTTGGTCTGTCAAAAATTGTAGTAGAACAGAAAGTTTGTGGTCAACATGAGAAAGACAATGAGAAGACATTATACACTTTATTATCATATAAAAAACTATATGACAGATAAGCCTAATAAACACACAGACAGATTATAAATGATCTGTGTGTGTGTCTGTTATTTTTAGGGAGCTATAGCTATTAATCGCAGCCTGAAAGCTGACATCAGGCAGCCAGTAAACGTTAATTAGGACCACCCAATGGCCAGGCCAGTGTCATTAGCTAATTGAGTTTGTTTATGCGTTTGTGTTTGTAAGGACAGAAGACAAAAGACAATAAATAAGGAGGAGGAGGAGAAAAGAAGGGAGGGAAGTTTGGAGGTGAATGGAGGCAGGGGGGATGTGGGCATGTCTCATCCAGTGCTCTGTTCTGGTGACATGTCCTTCAGCTGAATCTATGGGGAGACAGAAGAAAAAAAGTGAAGGAGACTGGGATGGAGCCCATCGCCCTCCCTAACCCCCACCGCCACTCACAGAAACCCGAGGCCTCAGCCACGTCCGTAAACTTCCTCCAGTGGTGAAGCCACGGAAAAGAAGACGTAAAGAAGGCATGACAACATGTTTTTTTCCAGTTTTCCCCCGTATCTCTTCACTTAAGTCGCGTTCTAGGCTTTTTGCACCCCCTCGACTCCACAAGAGAGAACGCTTGTGGACACCAACAGAAATGCACGCCTGCATGCACATAATGCACACACTATCTGAACTCAAGCGGCCTCTAGCCCCTCTTTTTGTCTGTGTTTGTTTTTTACACACCAGCTCTGCAGAGTTCCCAAGGGGTTGTTCAGAGCAATGCTATGTGTAGCGCTCAGCCAGCCACCATCACTACACGGTCTCAGAAGGCTCGGTGTGGCTGGCTGTGGTTATGCCTGTTGAGTCCTCCTGACCACCACATGATGAATCACGTTCCATCCAGCTCTGTCCAAAACGACACACACACACTCACGCAGACACCAGCTCTCCCGCCCTGCACAGCTCCCAGCAGCCCAGGCAGGAGAAACAACTGTCCATCTCCCTCGCCGTGCATGGAGATTAATTTTAACAAGCCGAGTCAGAGCTCTCAACAGCAGTATAGAGAGCAGGAAAAGTAGAAAATTCACCAAGGAGCAAGGGGGAGGAGGGAGAAAGCCCTGCTCCAGCCCGCTGCTGTCAGGGCCTTTCTTCTTCTCAAGCTGTGATTTGCGCCCTTGGCCAGGTCCGATTCAAGTCCCACAGATAGCGCAGTCCATGCCCCACTAGGCTTGTTAGAGCAGCTGAATGGATGCCTACATGTAAAGATTTGGCCCAAAAGCTAGGACAAAAACAACAACAAGAAAGCAAATCTAGGCAGACAGGCGACAAAGTGAGACTTTGCCCAATTTTTTTTTTCTTTTCTTTCTTTCTTTCTTTTTTTTTCTACTTTCTGCAGCTGCTCCGTATAGGCAGCACAGTGGTCACCAAGACCCACAAGTCTCTTACATTTTGTGATGTTATGCCCAAGCGGTGTAACTGTGAATTAGAAAGAAAAGGATTCTTTCTACAACAAATAAAATCTAAAAACAATTTAAATTAAATGATTGTACCATGGATTTGTGCTCATGCTCCCCCCCATCTACCTCCCACATACTCTCTTTCTATGATACCTCTCTATATAAACTAGTGCAACAAATTGACCTTCAGTAGCATTTAGTAAATGTAGTCCTGTGTGTAATTTAATCTCTGTACAAATCCAGCATTTCGTAAATGCCTCAGAAAATGAGCATCATGAAATACAAGGCACACAGGTGACAGGCAAGGGAAGAAGTTGTGGAGAAGTTTAAAGGGGGGTTAGGTCAAAAGATGTAATAAAATTCTCTTAAAATGAAAAGACGATGGCACAACTTCAAAACAACTAAAACATTGCTATTCAACTAAGCTAACAGGCCAGGTTAAAAGAACATTTCTACGACTCTACTACTCTTTCAAGTGAGTCACAGCCAAAGGAATGGGCAACATTTCAGTCTTTAAATCTGCAAAGCTGATAGAAACACAATCCAATCCAATAAGAGGTAATTCCTCAGCATACTTATTCTAGGGTTTGAATAAATATGCATACCACAGTTTTGTTAAAAATAAAAATAAATGTTGAATTATGTTTTTGTCTCCTCATAATTATCCACTACATTGTTGCCGTCTGTTGCATAAAGTTATGTTAAAATTTGTGGTTGTAATGTAATAAAGCATGAACATGTTAAAAGGCTGTGCATCAATGCTTTCTTTATAGCTTTTTTATTATCAATAATACTTAGCAGGGATTTTTTTTTCTCTGTAGCCGTCTGGGATTTTGAAATAAATCTGAAGTGAACATTTCCAACATATTTTTATATTTTTTTCTTCTTTTTGCATATGTTAACTTTTATTATTTAAATGAACTGACACAGTTAACAAAGCTGCAAGCTCTTTCAGCTTTAAATATTTCCAAATTTTATTCGGATAGAAATTTCTATCCATTGAGGGCCATGCTGCGCAATTTTTACACAGTTTGGAGGGAGATCCGTTCCTACATTTATAAATCTCCAGAATTTTACACATAGCAGTTAAAATGACATGACAGCTGTCATGTCATTTTATGTGTGGTAAAATGATCCAATTTGGGACCAAATAAATGCAGACACCCATGCATGTGTATAGGCTGTGTTTTTGCAGGGTGTGTTTGTTCAGTTGTGTGTGTCCCATGTCTGACAGAAAACTGTCTCTTGCAGTGTTCAGCACACTATGTGGTGTTCTGTCTAACTGCTAATAGATCACCAGGGAACCTGCTTAGCCAATCACCTGTGAGCTTACACTTCTGTCTGGAGAATGGCACTCTTCCAGTGAATGGGGTGAGCAGAGGAGAGGAAAAGAAAAAAAAACAAAAAAAACAAAGAAAAACACCTATTAGAGACGTAGATTTATTGTTACCATGGCACCTTGACATGGTTAAAGACCAGTTGGTTTACACCTCCGCCCCCACTCTCCCAACACCCCATCTTCTCCTCCCCTCCTAGCACACCTTTAACATCCCCCGGAGGAGCGCTGGAGTACTCTGTGGAGCATGAGAGATGCTCCACCACCAGGCAGAGGTGGGGAGACGGCTCCAGCTGGATGCAGGGACACAGGGAAGAACTTCTAAAATTAGCCCCAGCATGTGGTACTAGAACAGGGGAGAGGGGGCAGGGGATGAGGGAGCGAGTGTGGAAATCGAGTAGAGGAAGAAAGAGAAAGAGAGAGAGGGAGATTGCAAGTGTGGGAGAAGGAGTGACAGAAGACAGGGATGTGCTGAGAGGGTGGTGACAGCACACGTTTACTGAGCTGCCTCTCTGCGTGCTCACCAGGCTGTGGCAAATTAAATGTCTGATAAATTCATAATTTCATAAACACTCACACCTTTCACACACTACAGGGTTTAATTTGTCTTTTAATAACAATGGCAAGCACACCACTTATTCCCGCACGCTATTTTGCGGCTTGCTCGGGACACATTTGACTTGCTCATTGTGAGATTACTGCGCGACTATGCTGGAGCTTAAGCTCCATGACTGGTCTAGTGTCAGTGGGCATATGTGTCCTCATGTCCCACTTAGTCCCCTGCCGAGGAGCCCAACCTGCTGCTCTGTGTGGGAGAGCACAGGGCAGATGGGTAAAGTCCGATTATAGAGTTGTCTGACCTCACTCGCAGGCAGCTAACAGCGCTCTGTGCCCAAGGCCGGAGCAGAAAGAGTGTTTGTTGTTGGTATTAAGGGCTAAACGGCTTAGCAGTTCGCAGACGTGCTTTTTAGAGGGTCGAGCACACGGTTTTGACTCACTGCCAGACCCTGAGACACCAAGGCAATTCAGGGGCTCTGTATGGTCTCAAGGGGCGGGGAAAAGGAGGAAGGAGAGAAAAAGAGGGGAGGAATATGGAAGAGGTATTAACTGAAACACACAACGACACAGGTGTCCCTGCAGTGATTTGGCAAGGTAGCCTACAGAACCTTACTGTTGAATTTAAGTTATATATTTTCAATACGTTTCTCTTATTTCAGACACTTTTTACCAGCATATCAATATTTTATAATGCTCAACAACTTCTTTTTTTTTATTTGTTTTATTTTACAAAAGTTGTCTCAGGGTGTTTTCACACTTGATTGTCCGACAAACTTGGAACCCGTGTTAGCTGAACCAAACTCTTTGAGAAACTTGTTCACCCTATCGCCTGTGGTGGCGCTGCACCCAGAACCACTGAAGGAAGCTTCTGAAAGAGACACAGCGCAACATCCTTCTTCACGAAATGTAAACAAAACTGGAGCAGCGTCAGATTTTAACTGTTGTAGTATTTCTCTTTTGTCTTTGGCAATAGATAACTAGCTATTTATCCCTCCAGCACTAGACAGATGTTTGTTTTGGTTATATTTGCCCAGAATGCCATGCACTTTAGATTGCTTCCTGCTTTTGGAGGAAGTGGTCTCCAGTCCTCTTGCCTTTCACATATGTATTCAGACTTCACCAGAGACACTCGATTTCTTGGGCTTTCAAGATCCACTTAAAGGCCCAAAGAAATTTAGAAAGCCGCAGTTTTTTGGAAAGGAACGGAAATAGTGCACTTCACTTTGAAATCAAAACAGCTTGCCTTGCCCTAGATCTATTCCTGCCTTGTCTGGGTGTCATGTAATCCTCTGATTTCCTGTTGGACTTCACGTTTTCTGCCGGGACTTGATGTCTCTACGGAGGCCCCCTCGTAAGGTGACAATAATGGGCAGAACACATGTCAACACTGGCCTCAGCTAAGCTAGTTAATCACAAGCAGTCGTGCGTGTTTATTAACCTGATCGTTGTTAAATGAAATGTACATGCTGGTCACATGACGCTTGTGGTGTTCTGTTAGTTCTGTGGACTTTGTCACAGCTAAATCTATGTACAAACTGAGGCTAAACACACAAACTGCAAAGTAAACTGCACTCAGATTAGCTTGAAGTACTGCTAACAGATTGTGTCAACTGTGTGCACAGCCAAAGATGAAAAGGGCTACAGTAATCCCCTCTAGCCTGTCAGTTTCCCTAATCTCCTGCTTTTGTTGTTGCTGGAACCCAGAGCAGGGTGTGACAGGGTCAGGGGTGAAAGCAAAGAGTCCTGTGTGGACGGTGGAAGGGACAGATGAGGTTTCATGCCCTGAGAAGACCCTGAAACCATGACTTCCTTTGTAGCCCTGTTGCAAAAAAGCAGATAAGAGCAAAGGAGAAGGAGGGCCCTTTTGGAAACACACGCAGGTGTGTGAGGGTCAGTAAAAAGGTCCAGTCTATCTCTATCGTATATCTAATTCAAAGTGTTTCATACGCCTTTTTTTTGAAAGAGATCTAGGTATCTTTGAATTCCTTTGAGGGACTCCTTTAGAATTTCTATTTTAAACTTGCTTTGGAAACTGCAGTGATGTAAACTAAAGACAAAGCTGAAACTCAGTGAGCAGGTGAACTACGTGCTGGAAATATCTCCTGAATGTAGACTAACTGGAAAGTTTAAGACAAACAGAGCTCAACGGTAAAATGGAGAGAATGACGCACACCTGCAAGCCCACACACTTTTGCCTTGCACTGGTAGTGAGGAGGTGCGAAGGTCCCTCCCTCCAGCAAAATACCTATGGGATTATAGTAGCAGAGCAGCCCGAAACACGCTTGTCCAATAGTCCTGCCCACAAACTGGGTAAAAACAACATCCGAGCCAGGGAGCTGCAGAAATCCCCAGGCTTTATGTGAGAGGCGACTGGAGGAGATGAGGTTGCACTAGCATGTCTTCTCCTCTGTGACCCCGGGGGGTGTGATAGGTTGAGAACAGTGACTCGCATTGTTTAGCGAGTGGTACGCTCTGCTCCACTCCCCCCACCACCGCCACCCTGCCTCCTCTTCACCCGTACCCCACCCAGCTAAAGATCAAGTTAACTCTTGCCTGCGGTCACTCCATTGCACAGGAACTCAATCCTACACCGTTCTGTGTTGTCCTGGCCAGCTGGCGAGAGGTTAAAGCTTCAGCCTGGTTTCTCATATGATTCGTTTCCACACACGGGTCACTGAGGAGAATAAAACCCTGAAAAGGGACTTGCTGTAGCTCTGAGAAAAGACCAATACTGAGCACTTTGGGCTTTGCACTCTTTTCAGATCTCCTCTGCAATTTTATTCTTTGGGAAATCTTTGCAGAAGAACTTTTCCACACTTTCTGACATTGTAAATACAATCCACAATGTGTTAACTAAGAATTCATGTGATAGAAAAGCATAAAGCAGAACAATGATTGGGAAATATAAGAAAAACAATACTGAAGCGATGGTACAGATACAGATCTGTTATGCAGATTTCATGTACATACCAGACTTTTCAAGACTCAGTTTTCCAGTGTCCTTATTCTTTTACATTCGTTGAGAAATATAAATTATTGAAGTTACTAAATAATTCATTACCCATATTTTTTAAAGTGGACAGCCTTTAAATATGGAACCTGAAAAAGAACAAGAAGGGAGGAGGAAAAAAAGAAACAAACAAACAAACAAACATTTAGACCTTATGATATGCAAGTCTGGAAATACAGATAGATTTCCATTTTCTTGTTACCTTTCACAGTTCTTATCCAGACCTGCACAATACAGATATGATATGTCTACATAAAAAGATTGGTGGTTTATTAACATATTTAATTAGTGTTGTTTAATAAGTGTTATTTAATAAGTGTGGGCTGAAGCTGCACACTGCAAAGCTGGACTTCTCATGGCCTTCTTTCAGTCTTAGAAACAACGTCAGCTGTATTAGCAGGACAGCTAGCTTTGAATCTCTGCATCTCCACCACAGGCATCTTGGCTAGTTCTTTGCTTAATGTTTCCCTAATTAATACAGTATTTATGCTGAGATTAAATTATACACAGACTGGCTCTTTTCTCCAGTTTGTTGGCTTCTGAGGTCCTTTAATTGTAGTACATTTATTTCACTGATACAGTAAACTGAGGCAGAAACAAATGCATTTATATGAAAATTGTTGAAAACCATGTGGCTTTGCCTTTCCCCTTCATAACTTATAAGCAACTTTACATTGGTCCAATACATAAAAACCTAAGAAAACAGATTGAAGTTTGTGACAATAAAGTGACAAGATGTGGAAAAAGTTCAAGGTGCATGTATTGTTTTGCAATCCACTTTATGGCCATGAATGTAGGAGATGAACGTGGGGAAGAGGATCCTTTGTCTTGTTCCCAATGCTGAGGGGCAGAGTAGGGCAGCCGGGCTGGCCGGCAACTCATAAATCACGGCAGAGGATAGAGAGTAACAGCTCAAATTAAGATAAAACCCCCTTAATTATCAGCTAAACAGCCTGGTGTCCCCCCTCTCCCTGGGCTATCTGTCACCCAGCAAGCAGACCCAGTCACCAGGGACAGGCTTTGCTGCTCTTCTCGCACAAGGGAGGAGCTTCTCACGCTCACCCACACATTTTCCCCACAACTCGCTTTCTAGTTTTTCACACAAACATAGGATAAATCAAAACTTCAAGAATACTCGCGCAATGAAACATGTGGCTGTCAATCAAATTAGCCTTTAGCACTTTGCATCTGTTAACCCTCGCCTCACAGCACACACACACACACGCATGCTTCTCTTTCCCCTTTTGTCTCTTTGCTTATTCACGACGCCCATTATCATTACCTTAATGACTTCTCAATGGCCCTCAGTCTTCTCTCTCTTCAAAAGGCTATCTCTATCTTGCCCTCCTCCTTCTCCTCAACCCAGTGAGATTTCCTGACATCCTCGCGTGCCTGCCGCCGTATCACACACAAACATACGCGACGCAAGTCCCTTCGTCAGCCCCAGTGGTGCGACATGAGGTAGAAACGGTGAAGAAGTCCACAGGAAGATGGAGAGAAAAAGAAAAGAAGTGGACAGAGCAAGGAATAAAAGACCAAAGATGTTTTGGTGCTTGTGGTGCTTGAATGTTCTTTTTTTTCCCACCAACTCTTCTTCTCCAGCTCTACCCCCCATTTCACCCACCCCTTCACCTCCTTTCTCTTGAAGGCAGCTTATTGATTTTATATTAGGCCTGAGCTACCATCTGGCTGCTTTTCATTCCTCTGTTTTTATAAAGCAAGGAGAGCACAGAGTGAGACAGAGCAAAAAAAAAAAAAAAAAAAAAAAAAAAAGAGAAATCGAAAAAGTCTGGGCAGAAAATTCATTATGTGTTAAATAAAGGCTCAGAGAGAGGGAGGGAAGCATACACAGTGTAGTGTGTGTGTATAAGAAAAACATGTCTGTCCTTCGGTATGTTTTTTCATGATGTGTATTGCAAATTAAATTATATGTATTGGTAAAGAATGCAGGTAAACACACCACTCACTCTATTCTTTATTTGGAGGACCTGGCATAATTTCATGTGGTAAAATCCTCACCTTCACCAATAGGTTAAGTTTCCTCATCTCTTTTTCTCCTGGCCATCTCTCATCCCTCAAAGAAGAAAAATGGATAGAGAGACAGAGAGAGATAGAGAGAGAGAGAGAGAAGGAAAACAGATAGGACCCCAGAGAAAAGGCTCAGCACCTGAGAGCCACAAATCTCCACCTCCCTTATCTATCCTTCTTTTGTCCCACCTCCATCCCTTAGGAGGAAGGTAAGCAAGCAGAACCTCGTGTCAGTTCCTTCCTATCAGCCATTGATTTGCTTCATCAATGCGTGATCGTCTCATGACAAATATTTAACATCCTGCCACAGTATTGATCTGCATACTGTTGGTGAAATAGGAACTGAGGATGTGTTTTCCTCTCAAGAGGTCAGGTTAGTGTTTGCCCTCTGTCTGCTGTTCAAACTGCAGAAAGCGTGTATCATTTCGTACCCTGACTGTAAAGCAAGAGTGCTGCAACCATGATCTGAATCCGATTACAGTGTCAGGAAAATGGTTTCATACACTGGTTATTTATTTATTTATTCATTCATTTATTTATTTCATTTTGCCATATTGAAACCACAAACGTGAATGTGTTTTATTGAGATTTCTTGTCATAAACCAGAAAAAAACTAGAGCACAAATGTGAAGTGTAAAACAAAGGATACACAATTTTCACATTTCTTTTTTACAAGAAACAGGATGCTCTCATCTTCAGTATGAATGTAGCTGTTCTCTAAAGGTTCTAGAGGTTTGGTGAAGAACATCAATGAACAAATAGCATCATGAAGACCAAGCAACACTCCAGATCAGATCAGATATAAGTTAGGATATTATGCCCTATAGGGGTTGAACCAATTAGTCGACTAGTCGACTCTAGGACGTCTCGCGAGTTTTTACATTTCATGTCGACTAGTCGCAGTCATGTGATTGCCGGTGGTGACAGCCTGTACTGATCTGACAGCACAGTATACGTCACAAGACACAAGAAAAATAAGTTAATACATTAGTTTAAATGATATGTAGATGAATGCATATTTGTGGTTTTACAGTGTTTTTAAAAGGAGATGGAGTTGCAGCTGCAGTCAACTACAAAACACGAGCCGTCTAAAACTCGCCCCCTTCCCGCTAAGGATGTCACTGTGCCAGCTCGCGAGTGTCTTTGTCACGACGATCTAACTAATACATTATGATGTTATGTTGCTGATTAAATAAAGATCTGTGGTAATGCCATCTAAAAGATGTGCGTTTCCTTTTGAATGTTGGTTTCCCAGCAACATATTATTTCTCATAAACTATCCCGATGTTTTGTTGTTTCACTTGTTGCTGTTCTGTGTAAATGCCGTATTTTTCCGTGAAAACGGGTAATAAAGCCTGTACGTTAGTCCAAAGCTTTGCGTCTTACGTCACTATGACGTCACCGCGACTAGTCGACATCGACTCGACTATTATCATGATGTAGTCGACCTTAGAAAATATATAGTCGTTCAACCCCTAATGCCCTGCCATGTCATTAATCCTAAACCCGCAAGCAGAATGCTATGTGTAACAGAAAACTAACAGTACACATCCCTGCAGTAAAACATGGCATTGGCAGGATTATGCCGTGGGATGCTTTCTGACAAAGAGGCAAATGGGAACGTGTATTCTACTTTAATAAAAATGACTATGTACAAAACCTTTGTGAGAAAGCATGGTGGTGGGAACGTCATGCTCTGGGGAGGGTTTTTGCTCTACAGATAAATGGTGGATGGCTGTAGACTATGGAAAATGGATGCAACTAAATATGGAGTAAACATAGAAGGACATATTTAGAGGCTGGACAGCCATAGCCTAAATGGTGTGATTCAGATTCAATTCATAGATTCATATATTCATCCTGACTGAGCTTTAGTTATTTTGCAAAAAATACTAGGCATCGGTTGCATTTTTCAGAATCTGACTATAAATGTTTACATTAAAAAAGGAAACAGTTTTTAAACCGGTGTCATTTTTTGCGCTTCGTAATTCTACTTTACTTTGTGTTTGTCCAGGTTACAAAATCCCATTAAAATACACTGAAGTTACTGGTTCTAATGTGATAAAATGTGGAAAAGCTTAAGAGGCACAAACACTTTAGTAAGGAACTATATATATATATGGAATTATGGTATACCTCCAAATATGATTAGACACACAAATAAACTGTTACAGTTAAACTAAACTAGAACCATATTTTTGGTCAAAACTGAATATAATTCCTGTTTGACCCACGGCCTGACAGATTTGTTTGGACAAAACAATTGAAACAAAAATGTCTCTTTGAGGAACACTAACGTTTGAAAGTACATGGCCACACTGCATTTGAGGATGCTGCTGCCATGTGGGGTCCTGATGCTGAGGAGGCTGACAGTGAGTGTGCCTGTGGGATACTGAGATCCGGGACTTTTCCGTGATTAATGATAGGGGACGCGCCCCACTAATTGTGGTTCCTGACACAGGCACACGTCCCCAGACAAAGCAGGACAGGCCTGGAGCAGGGTGCCATGCTCAATCACCTTCCAGCAGAAAGCCTGTGTGTTTCTCTGGAGGAGGAGGGAGTGGGGGGGGGGCTCAGAGCAAAGAGAGGTCACGGGATATCTTGTGATTACGGGAGAGGAGACCTCCAAAGAGACTTGAGTATCCTACCAGCTGAGCAGACTATGGAAATGCTCACAGCCTGGAGCACAGCTGAGATAGAGATTTACTAGGAGCAATGGCGAACAAAACCTGGAAGGCAGTGCATCCTAGAATGAATCAGAGGATCTTCTGACCCTTACCTTATCTTGACCAGACTATCCTAATTGGATTTAAAACAAGTCCACTTTTAGGTTTATTGAATTTAATACATCTACTCCAAAACCATCTCCAACATCATGCAGTCCACCTGAGAAAAATAAAACACCTCAACACAACTGAGGTGTCCTATAATCACATCTTCATACTGGTAACTTTGGTTAAAACTCTGGAAAACTATTACTAAATGAAGCAGGTATTTCTATTTTTGCAAAAGTTTATGAGTGAAAATCAAACTAACTTTAAATAAATATTACAGATAATATGACCCATAACTCTAAAATAAATTTATTGTATAGTTTCATCGGCACTAGAAACTCTTGGCTTTTCTGGTTTTCTACAGTTTTTACTGAAGGTTATTATACCATGAGAATCTTATACCAGACAATGTCTTTTCTACAAAGGATGTGGAGCTCACAGGAAATGTTTTCTCTTTTTTACAACACAGGTAAAAACTGTAAAAGACTCCAAGGGTCTTTTACAGACCCTAGGAGTCTGTAAAAGTGAACTAAATGGTCCCAAAATGCAAATGCATTATCCTTCCCTTCCACCTGCCGGCATATTTTGAGAGCAGAGACAGATGGAAGTCATGAATTGGCTGAAGTGAGGGACTCCAGACATTCAGCTCTATTAAGAAATCCCTTTACAGGGGGCGGGAGCTGGGCTGTTTTCATATTGTTTCTATGAGCAAAGCGGTTGCCACAATGGGTTTGGTTCTCAGAATGAAAGGCTTTGCTGGGGTCTGTTTTAGATTTGCCTTTACATTTGAGATCAGATTTTTAAGCACCGTTTGAACTTTGCAAGACAAGTCTTGACTTAATTCAAAGAATCATTTTGTTTAGATGTATTTTTAAGCTTATTTGAAGTCATATGTTTTTCTGTAAAGCTGGGGGTGTATCATACCTTGGCCTCTTCGACTGCTATGTTGTCTTAGGTCCGAGTCATTCAGGCCTAGCCCCCCCTTGGTCCCTCTTTGCCCACCCCCACCACCCCAGTCCCCCAAGCCCCTGTGAGCTTCCCACAAAAAAGTTCACAATGCTATTCAAACAATAGGCCAAGGGACAAAGAGCACATTTACACAAGTGGAGCTTTCTTTAAAAGCAAAAAGGCACTGTTTGGAAGATTTCCAACCCTCCCCCCCTTCAAAAAATTTTTTTGAAGAAGAAACAAGGATCCCCCTTTCGCCCCTCCATGTCCCACCTCTCAATACCCTTGCTTTACAAAAAAATTGTTCACCATTCCAGTGATGGAGACGTGGGAGCCAAATAAACTGAACCCAGCCCAATCCCACCCGCCAGTCCACAAGCACCCCCAATTTAGCCAAACACCCTCTTTACAGGACAAAAGGCCTTTAAAGGTTGAGTGTATGTGAGGGCTCTGGTGGATACCATAGTGGCTTAAAGACCGTGGAGGCCTCTAAAAGACACTTCTTTTACTCCCAATCTCCTTCCATGCCTCCCTTTTCCTTCTCTCTATCTCTTTCTTTTTCTCCCTCAGTTTTTCTCTCAGGCATTTAAAGGTTCAGCAAGGGGTAGAAAGAGTCTTGGTAGCATGGGGAGAAGGACCCAAATGGGGGTGAGGTAGGGGTGATGAGGGTGTTCCTGTGTCAACATTGTGGTATTTTCCCAAAGATGCGTATCGCCTCTATACAAATAGGAGATGTATTTATAGGAGTACATAGAAAGCTGCATGAGTGGAGAGTGTTTGGCCGAGCTTTCTAGCCACAGCCCCCAAGGCTCCATGGACAGTCTTCATGGCTAGTGAAATTGTTATTCTTTAGATGGACGTTGGCTGGGAAACACGCAAGTTCTCAGGCGACCACACACTGTTCGCCCTCCCAATATGGCTGCCCTGCAGAGGAGTCCATTGAAGGACGGCATCCAGCATCATACATCTTGACTGGAGCCAGTATCTCAAGGTTCCTGTCGCTATGCCCTGCGTGGAATTTAGTCGAACACCAAGCACGTTTGGGAAAGAAGGGCACACACTGCAGCTTGTCTGACACAAGCTGTGGCGAGCTAGTCATCACAGCTTTCAGTATTATGCATTAAAATAATTTTACTGTCATGTAAGCCAGCCAAGGCTTCGCTTTAAGAGGTCAGCCAAACCAGACGGGCAGGTAGACGAACAGCACAAGGAATTCCCTGGCACAAATTGAGGTAACTCTCTTGAAGAAAACTTGGCAGCATGAAGGAACAAATATGAAGGACAAAGGCAACAACATTCCAGCACTCAAAGCGTCTGTATTATCTATGTAATCCATCAAATCACTCCTCAAACACATACTCTCATATCGATGCAGTACTTTCAAGGCAGCATTTTTGCAATATACCAGTCAGACCAGTGTTATCAGTGGAAAACTGGTTGTGTTGTGGTACAGTATATCCTTCTAACAACAGGCTGTTCCATTGAGCAACTGAAATATGATGCTGTGACAATGTGTACTACAAACCTTAAAAATGCACAAGCTATACTAGGCATACAAAAATGCTTTCATACTCTCACACATTTTGACATATTAGTAGTAATGTAATTTATTTGGATTTTATCGATTACATAGTTCTCGTGAGATGTCACACTTCAGTGAACTTTGTAACTAACAGCCATCTTGGTAGGCAGTTGCTATGGTTTGATGACAACAATAAAAAGCCACTAGCTTAGAACTAGCTCTAGTCTTGTTGATATCTAACTTACAAACAATATAAGTACATTACAACTATTACTCAATTACAATTTTTAGTACCCTACCCAACTCTGTATAATACCAGGATGAATATCAGTGATATTTACTGCAATACTTACTGCCGAACTAGCTAAGACAAGGATGTAACCAATGTGTACTAAATGTACTTACTCTGCTAGTCACCAGAAACGTGTTATGCAGGCGAAGAATTCATACCTTAAACATCTGTTTAAACACTGGTTAAACATAGATTGCAGGCCGCGAAGCTCCTCCATGTGGACTCAGTCTTCGTCTGACATATTTTCCTTCTCCGTCTCATTCCGGTCGATTCCGAGAGTAGTAATTTTGTTCAAGTATCTTTCTCTTGCATATTGGTCAAGATTGTGTGTCCACATTTTCTTTTTGTTGGTATTGAAGTCTTGGGTCCGGTTATGCATTGCCCTTGCCAACAAAGATGCCGCGGATCACTTCCGGCACTTCTTCTTCTTTTCTTCCGTCTTCTTCTTTCCCACCTTACTCCCCCCAACCCCTCTCCCTCTCCCTCTCTCTCTCTCTCCCTCTTTCTCTCTTTCTCTCTTTCTATCCTTTTCCGCTTTCTCTCCTTCTTCTTCTTGAAATTTATTGGGGGTTGACAAAAAAAAAAAAAAAAGTTAAGTGAGCATTACCGCCACCAACCGGTAAGGACTGTTGACCAAGTGACAAAACAAAAGTTTAAGAAAAAAGGTTCAGACTTTTAGAAACTATGGCCAAGACAGAAGTAATGCACATTTGTGAAGTGAAAGGAAAGTAAAATTATGCATAGTTTTAAAAACATTTACAAGTAAAACTCAACAGTGTGATATTTGTATTGAGTCCCCTTTTTCTGCAATACCCCTTAATAGAATGCAGTTAAATTCACAAACAACCTTCCAGACTTTGAATAAGAGAGTATCACACCCAATATATAAAAACAGAATATGGTAGAACTGCAAACCTACCAAGATATTGCCATGTGTAACCTCCAATAGTATGATGAAGAATAACATAACAACTTTGGTCATTTAAACTATAATAATGCCAATAGCATTACCTGTGAGACACAGTGGTGTCAGCTTCATGCTGTGAGGAAACATTTCTATAGAAGAGACAGAAATGCTTTTCAGAGTTGATGAGAAGAAGGATGAAGCCAAAAGCTGTAGCTGAAAAAAGATTCAAGATTTCAGTGAAGAAATCTGAAACTTCACTAAAGATTATTAGGGTGAGAACAAAGCTAAACAGAGGCAGAGCTGTGGTTGACTGGATTGACGAGAGCACTTAGAGAGGACCAGTAAGAGTCCAGACCAAAATCCAGTAAAGAGTCAGCTGTTCAAAGACACAGTCTTTCACCTCTAAATGAGCTTTAGCTATATGGACACTAGAAAATGGGGACCAAATACAATGGCACACTGTCCAGAATTGTATTTATAAAACAATGTTGAAAATCATGTTACCTTGTCATTCCATTTTATAATTATGCACCACCTTTTGTTGACGTATCAAATGCAATACCAATAAAAAACCTATTAACATTTCTTCCTATAACATGTGAAAACTGTAGCCATATTCTTACTTTAGCAAGTAGAAATTCTCTAAGTGGTATCACCATTTAGTGATAGTTCTCAGAGAATTCTGCTAAAATCGTCTGCTTTATTTGCACAGAGCACTCATAATCAGCATTTATGCCCCTAACAATTTTCCACTTTCTCTCTAATCCCCCTTCCTGAAAGAGACACTCCCAAGTGACATGCCAGTCTGCAGTATAACCAGTCTCTGCTGTTTGCTAAAGCTGCAGCTCCCTGTGCATTGTGCTCACAACAGGCCATGCAATCCTACACAGCAAGGCGCCGAGTACAGCAGCAAGCATAAACACACCTGAATAACACAGACAGGGTCCTGCAGGGAGCTTCTGAGTGTGTGTGTATCCTAGACAGCGCTGATGCAGGGCTGAGCACCACAGCCCTGTTAGGTTGCATTGACGTCTCCACCTCAGAGCTGGCACACTGGGGAGTTATTGATTACCATTAAGCATCCATGCAGATGGCCAATAAAGAGCACGTGAGCCAAAGAGGGTCTGGGGAGCAGAAAGAGGGGAGGTGTGTGTGTGCGTGTGTGTGTGTGTTTAGAGTGTGTTAGAAGGCAGTAGAAGTAAGACGGTGTTAGAGGTAGTGAAATAAGAATATGAAATTGCTAAATATTGCAGTTTTGGTTTGATTTTGTTTATATGGTTGCATTTTTCTGATTGTCTTTTTTTAAAGCCATACTGGAAATTGCAAGCAGATATAAAGTGATCTAGTATATTTTTTTCTTTGTAAAAATGAATCTAGACGCCATATTATTTTCAGGTATTTCTCATGTTTCTCCTCTGGGTTTTAAAATTATTCAAGTTCCTACATGCTTGTCAGGTGTTGTGCAATAGTCCACAACGTTTTTCTGTCATGTCTTATCATTTGAAATCTAATGTTGAGATTGATGGTCCTGAAGCTCTGTTCAGAAAATTGTACACTGTTAAAGATACTTTAAATTGATTATGTGGATTTTTTGAACAGATGTTCTGTAAAGTTCTTATCTGTGATAGTTTAATTATCTGTATATGACAGATGTTACATCAGTGAGTTTGTTGAATATCTCAAGAGCAATGGAAGGCTAATAAAAAGTCATATGTGACTTTGTTTTTGCTAATATTAGCTTTCTAGTAGCATTCAAACAAAAAAGAAGGATTTTTACATACTACAACATAATAGCAGTTTCTACCTGTCCCTATGTTTCTTTCCCTTGTTTATTAAGCCAAATCATGAGAGCAGCTGCATTTAAGCTATGCTAGTTCACTCTATAGACGGTATCATCAGATCACCCAGAGTGGAGAAAAACATTTAAACTTTAACACAAGATGTAATTTGTGCCACATCATCTTTGCTGCGCCATCTGCAGCTGATACATGTCCCAGTGAAATATCTTCAATGAGAAACAGAGATGTTGTTCAGCTAAGGAAATACCCTGAGAGTGAAAGGTTTGACAATTAATATCTTTGAATGTTGCATTGTATCCTGGTGGTATTAACACTTTTAGTTGGAATTGTTTTAAATTGCTAAAATTTGCTTAAACAGGGAATCTTTCCTAGTAGCTATTGGCCTCCGTTCCTCTCTAAGGATTTAATCAGTGTTCTACAAGCCCACTCTGATGTGGAAGGAACTAGTGTTGATAATAACTTTATAGAATCTTATCTGGAAATGCATAAACTATCCATTTTTAAATAAAAAAAAATATGCTGTGTGGGACAGCATATTTGGGTTTTTTCACAAAATACCGATTTTTATTACGGGTTTTTCATCCTTCTAAAGTATGTCAGTCTTATCTTCACTGTTTTGGTTGTTTCATACCAGAGTTTTTTAGTTGCAAAATGGTGCTGTCTCCTGCAGTTTTAAGATAAAAAAAAAATTGAATTAAAATAGCACATCTCAGTTATAATCCCAGGTCCTGTGATGTAGAAAAAAATTGACTGAAAAATACTTTCACTTCTAGAAATGTATAAAAGGAAAAAATGTGAGGAAAAAATGCACAACTTCATTGCAAAGGTCTGCACACCATTTAACTAATATTTTGTTGAAGTAGCTTATCATATAACTTATACATTCACTCTTGAGTTCGCAGCTAACATAAGCTATCCCTACTTTACTCAGGATAAAGAATATTCCAGACATTTTCTCATTCTCAAGCAACAAAAACCAGAACAACAAAAGAACGATGTCCTCATAGAAAAATTAAAGTTTTGGAATGGTCTTATCAGGTTATGACCTTTAGATCTCCTCACAGTCCAAGAGAACTTTTGAGTCAGAAAGTAGGCAAATACTGCCAAGTCAA
Organism: Gambusia affinis; assembly: GCF_019740435.1. Classification (NCBI taxonomy): domain Eukaryota; kingdom Metazoa; phylum Chordata; class Actinopteri; order Cyprinodontiformes; family Poeciliidae; genus Gambusia; species Gambusia affinis. Next base: position 14,198,796 of record NC_057870.1, read on the forward strand.
GAAGTAGCCCATTGACAGACTTCTGACCAGAAAGAAGGTGCTTCAGCAAAGTATTAGTTAAAGGGAAGTGAAGGTTTGAAAATTATTGATATCTATTTTTTCTCAAAACAGATCACAAAAAATCTAGAATTTTAACGGGAGTGCACTGACTTTGGAGAGCCACTGGATCTCATACATGGTAGGAACACTATGTGTTTACAGGCACAAAATGGAAGCAGGATGGAAGAAATAGTAACACATAAGTACGAAATGGGGGTACAAGCTAGCTAATTAACAAACCGAACAGCAGACTTTCAAAACACTTAAGAGACAGAAATGCCACCTTTAACATCATATTTATTGTTATTTAGTTACTCAATAAAACATATACAGATATATACAATATGCAGGAAAACAGACGACTGCACTTTACATATTATTAAAAAAAGGAAAACAATAACAAAAAACCTGTTTGTAAATTGCCGTCACAGTCCTCCATCTATTGTTCAAGAAATTCAAATTCAACAGAAGCTTTTATTTAAAGGTTACAAGATTGCCTAACACACAGCAAAATGTTCTCTTATTATACATGTGCAATACCAATAATCTTTTTTTTATTATTATTTTTCAGTTCCCTTATCAAACAAACCCCTTGACCTCCTCTGTTGTTTCTAGTTCCCATTGGCTGAATTGTATACAAGTGGTTGAGCTCACAAGATGTGCAGCGGAGAAGAGAGAGAGAGAGAGAGAGAGAGAAAAAACACTTTCTCAGCAAATTGACTGAAAGAGAAATATGAGTTCAATGACTGATAACGGTTCAAAAATGCTTTGACAAAGCCAAAAAAATCTGAGTTCGCTGCCCCTCCCCCACCAAAAAAATGCTGAGGTACATTCATGCATAACTGTCCCTCTTCTAGCCCTCCTCTGGGTCCGTTTATTAGAGTTTGGCTTTGCCAAGTGAACCGGCGGGTCTTATCGGAGAAATTAGCCCACCATGTGTCAAACATGTCACCACCCAGAAGAATCAGGTCAACTTTAGAGGTGCAGCCATAACTGAGGTAAGAGCAGGCAAACTGCAATAAGCAATAAAGCCGAGGTCACATCACCGATACTTAAACACGGGTATACAATCAAAGCCAATGACAACTGACATCTGTTCCTCTGTTCTTCTGCTTTTCTCTTCTCCTCCTTAAACATGTCTTTATTTCTCTTCAACAATGAAATCAAAGGGGAAAGAAAAAAAATGGATTTGAGGTTTTCCAGATGTGGGGAATCGGCGAGTCGGCCCCACGTTTTATTGTCCAGCAGAATATTAATGCATGACTGTGTTAAAAAGGAAAAAAAATAATGGCATTTGATTCTGTGTGTGAGTGTGGGTGTAACTTGCGTTTGTGTTTTTGCGTTTATGAGCACAAATGTCTCTGTCCCTGAACAGGCAAGAGCCGCACACAGCTATCTCACTGACATATCATCGTCATCCTTTCTTTTTTCTTTTTTTTTTTGTCTCTGAGGTTGTCCTTCAGTTTTTTTTTGTTTTTGTTTTTTTTCTGGTTTTGTATCCTTTTTCGTCCAAGTCTGTTTTGATGCTCAAGTCAGAGCTGCCACGAACGTCCCAAATCGGTTCGAGATGTCAGAGTGGATGGAGCGCCAAGAGGAGACGGGCCCCCCTCGGCCCTTGCTGTCCCCCAGCTCGTCTGTGCAGTGGACGGACAGGCACTGCAGGTGGTTCCCGCCGCTGCTCCCGCCTCCTCCCCCTCCTCCCCCTCCGGCTCCTGGGGCCACAGCTCCGGTCTTACTCTGGGAGAGCTCGGATTCTGAACAGAAGCACAGGAAGGAGGAGGTTAATTAAGGCTTCAACAATTCCAAGCAGCTGGCATTCTCTGATACAGATGAATCATTTAAAATATACACATTTAATGAAACCAGTGTCATTTTCACATCCCACTCTCAGTCTGCACTGCGAAATTAATTCAACACAATTTAATCCCCCCTCCTCCCCTCTCCCATCTTTCATCAATAAGACCAAAAGTGGAGCCTGTAAGCAAATCTTCTTCTCACAGTCCACCTCCTCACTGCCTGATAAAAATACGTGAAAGCAGGCACACGGACACGCCCACTCACAGAAAAATTTAAACATGCAACTCTGGAAAACTCCTGCATCATCTCCCATCACTGGGTCAAAGGGCACCAAAGGAGACTGACCTTTTTATCCTGCTTGGCCCAATTTATGGGCATAATGACCATGACACGGTATCGACCTTGTGTCAGCAAAGTGTGAAGTCTCCTATTAAATGGTTGAGGAAAAATCCATACATAGGTTGATTAAACATTATGTGGAAAAACCTGGAGGTCCACCAAGAAATCGGCTGGTGGCTGGAACTGGCTGATTTTACCCTCGAGTGGCCCTGATTTGTGATCAGCAGGTCAGGAAAAATCTGATCTGTGAAGGCACCATTCCTAAGCACCAACAGGTCACAACCCTTCAGTGTTGAATTTGTCACTGAGGGAGGAAGAGTCACTTTAGCTGTATTTTAAATATCAATGAAGGGCTTAAGAAGACAGTTGTAAGCAAAGAGGACGTATGAAGCCATTTAAAAGGAAGCAGAATTTTCCAAAGTGTTCATTCAGGATGCTTTGTTTAAATAGGAAGGTAGACTTCAGCAAAAATAAAAATAAAATAATTGTTGAACCTATTGCAGAGAAATTGCTATTTCTAATTCCAATCCGTCATCTAACACATTGGATTAGGACATGTTAGAAATGTTTTGGAAATATCACAGCTTTACAGGAAATCCTCAGAGAAAGTCAGGGTTTGTATCTGGGACAATTGTCAACATAAGACACTAACAACAGTTTAAAACATTGATTATTTTATCATTTTGTCTTTGTCATAAAATTGCAGAGAAATTCTATTGAGCTGCAGAGCTGCGTAATACATACTGCTCTCTCTCTCTCTCTTTCCTAACCACACGCCTCTCTGGTGCTAAAAGATTCAATGATTGTTCATTCACAGAGTCAGATAGGCGGTTTGACTCTGTGGAGTGTCACGCAAATAAATAATTCTACAACCGGACTCATAAAAGTAAATTATAAAATACTGGTAGTAGAAAGTAAATTACAATGTAAATGTGGTTATTTGTCTTAAAATGACGTAGAGAAAATGTGTACTTTTTAAATACTTCTACATTTCAGAAGAAGAGTGAAAAAACATAAAAAATAGTGAGGTGAAGCTGGACTTCTTTAAGAATGAATAAATAAATTCACAATTTATGCAAAAAAAGTACTAGATGTACTTTTTGATTATTTACACTTCTTTGAAAAAAAATCCTTATGGGCAGGTCAGACCTTTACAAATTGGAAATTGTCCACAGAAATGTCTGATCGGTACATCTCTAATAAAAATGCATATGTTTGTATCTATAAAAGCAGACAGAGTAAATGTGGACTCCAAAGAGGCATGATTCAAATGTGGACATAAAAAAACTTATGTGCCATGTGAAGGAATAAATTGCTAAAGAAAAGATGAAGAGAAGTGTGAACTTCTTATGAGTGCAGCATCACACCTCACCACATCTATCTGTGAAGAAAAAGTAAAAATAAGTACAGTTTTAATAGACTAAATCAGGACACAATACAAAAAAAACCAGAGCAGAGGGAGTGGTGGGGCTATGTGTTGTGTGCCACTAATGCAGCATCGTTTGCTTTTGGGTTTTGCCTCCAAGCAAGCCCTCAGCACAGAGAAAGCCGTGTGTGAAGATGTTAGCGATCGTTGGCTTACATCAGTCCGATTAATCTCCCATCTCCTCACCACACAAAATGCTCCGTCGCCCTGCTCCGTGTGGATGGTTGAAACAAACCAGATCAACCGCGTGAAGACGTAAAGCTTTGAGGTTCAGGGACACGTTGGTGTGTGAGAGCGGAGGTAGGTGGAAAACAGCTCTGACAAGCTGAGTTACATGTGTCAGAGACAGCAGGGCGGAGGGGGGCGAGGCTGTGATAGACGACAGTTTGGGCGCAGAGCGGCTCAAGATCACAACACTCCAGTCAGGGTGATGCTCACCTGAGGGAAGTGGGAACTGTTGCAGAAAACCTTCATGCATGCCTGTATTATCTGCAAGATTACGTTTTTCCTTTTTCAGCTAATCTGTTTTTATTTTTATTTTTTTTATCCTTGCTTTATTTGCTCACTCTTGATACTTCTTGTGGCAGCAGTCATACAATTGGACTCAAAAGAGATGGGGATAAAAGCAAGCAAAAAAGATGGCAAGACCAAAATGCGGGGAGGCCAGCAGAGGCAGACAGGCAGGCGTGCCCCCCAGCCAGTCTGGGCTGCGACCAGTGGAACGGAAAAGTGGGGGGATTTGGTGAAAGGTCAGGCAGCCAAGCCTCCCGTTGTTCTCCGTTTCATCTGGACCTATCACCTCTGCTCCCTGGAAGATTTCTCTCCATCTCCCAACCCCAATCCAGGTGCCTGATGGAAGTGTACTGTATGTACGGCGGGGGTAAAGAGGAGGGGGGCGAGCAGTTGTCGCTGCTGGTTCGGTGAGCAAGGAGAGAGATGAGGATTTCAGAGCGGTGTTGGTGGTGGCTGTGACAAGATCTCACATTTGCCAGAGGGTACAGTCATACACCTCAGCATGGCTGATCCCCCACACCCACCCCCTGCCAGTCCCACCCCCACATCCCCTCACACTCCCTCTTCCCAGCGCAGTGCCCTCAAGCACCCGCCAGCAGCTCATGCTAGCTGGGCACAGCAGGGTCCGCACCGGCCTGAATAGGCAGCCAAGCGTTCCCCTGGCTCACTGCTGACACACAGCAAACTGACAACACACACAGCCAAAAACACAGAGCACACCAACCAACCAAGTGCTGCCATACTCACACCAGCCTTCAGCTGCTGCTTCGCATGCATGCACACGCACACCCGTGCGCGCGCGCAAATGCACACAGGCCAGAAAGCAAGGACATGCATACAGCAGCGCACACGTACAAGCACAGCTACACACGTTACTCAGCTACAAAGCAAAGGACAGCGGTGGAAAATACACAGAAGAAAAAACTGCACATGGCTGAAAATATCAGATATGATCACGATCTTTTGTGATCACACACTCTTACTCATAGCTATCATTAGAATAAACAGTATTCATGTTCAAGGCATCCATTTTTGTCTTCATGAATAAGAAATTTAGGCATGGGTCGATATGGTAACCTTGAGTTTAAGAGAAGAATAGCATCATGTTATTAACAAAAACACTTAAAACAGAGGTAAACATAATCTTATTGTCATTATTATTATTGCTGGTAAAACATTGAGACATAATTTATAGCTGTTAAAATGATAATCATATTTGGTAAAAACATCTTAGGACACATAGAGACATTTAACACAAACTGATATTAGCTGGCATGTTGGTTAAAAAGGCCTCCAGTCAGTTTTTAACAAAATACCACATGTAGTATCAGGCTGAGGCTTTAAAACTGTGACACCTTAATAAGAGCTGTGTGTTATATTCCTTTAGTTTCCAAACCACGACAGCCCATGAATTAAACATCTCAAAACATGTTGAAATCAAATTTGTTTTTGCTGTAAAAGGACTGTGACCTTGTTTCAACCAGCTGACCACAAGCCGAAACCTTTTTATTTCTTGACACTGTGAACGTACATGGGCCAGCTACCAGCATTGAGGCCCATGGCTGCAATACATGAAATATGGTCACTGTAACCTGCCTTGTTGCAATCTGAAGGGCTTCCTCACCCAGACAAAGCTTTCACCAATTATATGACCCTCTGACTTTGATTACTGCACTATAATTAGAGTAATATCATACTGCTTGTAGCTAAATTAACATTTGACTACTTTTTATGCAAGTGGAAAGTTGCTGCAATAATGAATTGTTGTAAACTGCCTTTAGATGCGATTTGTTGTAATTTAGTTTGAAATAAATAAACTGAATTATAGTGCTCATTTTAAAGAAACAATGAGTGTTAAAACCTGACCATTAAAGAAAAAAAACTAACTATAACTCAACATTAAAGGGCCTACAGGAGGATTCAAAGGGTATCTTCCTTTTTTTTCTTTCTTTTTTTTTCTGAAATACAAGATGAGAAAAAAAAGAAAAACGATCAACACGCCACACTTAAATTAGCCATGCCGGTAGATTTGTTCGAAGGTGGAGATGGCAGTGTGAAATTTGAAAAATCACACAAGTCTAAATCCCAAATCACCATGACATTTTACAAGCAGGAATTTTCTTCAATAAAGTCTATCTGGCTACGGTTGTTCATTGACTGACGCAGAATTCATATCCACGGTAATATCTCAATAATGGCCCATTCATCTGAGGGAAACGAGTGCTTAGATCCAACCAGCGAGAGAGAAAATGCCTAATAAAAAGAGGGGCAATGGTAACAGTGCAGGCAGCTACGCTCAGCCACAAATACACCTTAATATCCTTAACCACATTACAGCCACAAAGGATTACCAAAGACATGTGTTAAATAAATACCGAATTCAAAGTGATGCATTTATATGGCCATATCTCTCACCCCAAGAGCAGTATATTTTTATTTGGTGCCTGGTGATGATGCTCATACATACACACACACACACACACGCACACACACACACAGCAACAGCAGCAGCAGCAGCACGGTTGTGAAGCCGTTTTCACAGACACAGCCAGAAACGATTTACAGAGATGAGTGGAGCTTGAATGCCATGAAGGCAGGGAGCGCAGCGCGCAGCTCCGGTTGTCTGGATGACACCAATGTGTCTGGGAGCTGACGGCCTGACACGGGTTTACATGTCAAACCGCAGCACAGGAAGGTAAACAAAGGCTGCTCAGAGACCGTTTTCCTGCCAGCTCCATATTAACTGTTAAGAAGTACAATTACTTCTTCAGATTAATCTTAAAAAGCAGCAGCACATTCAAAAGGGACTTTGATAATATTTAAGGGAGACAAAGAAGTATCAATGGCTCGTGATGTTAGAGGGGGGCAATGGTATGTATCAAGGTGTTCCCAAAGTTATGTTTTCATCATCAGCTACTATTTCCTAGAGCTGGAAGTCTTTTTAACGAGATTCTAAATGAAGTAATGGAGTAAATGCAGTTTCTTCTGCAACTATGTGTGAAGTACAAAAGAAACAACAAATAATGAAATTTGTTGTATCTCCAATCTGTGCAAAGTTGTGAAAAATTCTTGTTTTACAACAGTTACTTTTTGATTTGCAGATGCTTTAGGGAAAGATATTTTAATGAGGAAGCAGAGAAAATGATTTCTGCGACTGTAAGGAGTGCTGTCCCTCTCCCACTTGTTGCACAGCCAGCTGAGTCAATGTAGGTCAATAAATCCATTCCCTTTCTTTCTAGAAAAACAAAATTGAATGATTGGACATATTTTTCAACCATGGACAGCTGTGAAGGGGAAACTGAAGGAAAATCGCCCGTCACTCTCTTATGGAGACACTTTTTTGAAGCTGAAGCTACAGCATGTCCGTTCAGCTGCAGATTTCAAGCTACCAGAGCAGATAGCCTGAATAATTAACAAGCCACTGTCAGCTTGTTATACTGATAGATTTTAGATATTTGTTCTTTTTTTTTTTTCATTTTCTATTCATCCAAACCAAAACAGGAAATATTAATTATTTCAGCAGCTGTATGAATAAATTAATTTATTTAAAAGGGGCATCATTGAGGTCTTCCATGCAATGTGCCAGATTTAGCCACAGAGGCTAATTTTAATCTGCAATGTCTGGATTAAAACATTATGTCACATTTTTGGTAAATTATAAAGTACTGCACCAAGTGTAATCTGACCCGTAAGAGGAAGCTGACCTAACAAAAGCAGTCTTCTCTTGGTAAAGCTCATGTGGACAACTTCAGTTTTGTTTCATGAAATTATATCTTATTCGATATGTTTTTAAATTTTTATGTTTAAAACAAACAAAAAAAAACAAAACAAAAAAACCCCCAACGGGAACATGGTGTGGTTTTAGATTGTGGTGATTTTTACTCAAGTTGTAATGATGGCAAAATCTAATCCAGGCTCATTTCCATTCCAGAGAAACAATAAAAGAAGCTAAATTAAAATAAGAGCAGAAGGAAACAGAGTGTCTGCTGGAAAGTTTTGAGTTTCCTCTGTGACAATGATTTCCCAGGGCCTGGAGTCCCATGCAGCAGGCGGGCCTGCGTCCTCCTTCTATCCCCATCACTTCCATGACGACACTTCACCTTTAACCTCGGGCTCTCCGGGGCGCGACCCCGTCCCCTCTGAACACAAACCAGACCAATCAGATTGCTGCGCTCCCTGACAAAAACACCCAAAGGCCTTCACTCCTGTGACAGTGTGTGACATCAGGTCAGATTCCTTTCGCATAACAACTAGAGCTGTGGTTCTGCGTGAGGACTCAGCACAAAACAGCCGTTCAAAACCACCAAGAGGAAAACAAAAAAAATCTGATCCTAGAAAAAAGGAGGATGGGGAAAGGTTTGTTTAACCTGCAACAGGATGTAGCTAGTGGAAATTTCCTTGCCTGGAATTTATTGTATATGTTGTCGCCTGCACTGACAATTCAGATTATTGCAAAAAAAAAATAAAAATCTAACTCACATTAGCAAATCTAATAAAGCCCTTAATTTGCAGGTATGGTTAAGGGCCCGATTGAGGTCCACATGGCCTGACAGAGGTATTGTCCCGGTTATCCATGCCCTGAGGTGGACGGGATGGGGAGCAGAGGGGGGTTAATGTGAGGCTCCCCACAACCCCTTTAACTCCACCCAAGTGCCGTAGCATGACCTTTCCCTCAGAGCAGGGAGGATATCTGGAGGGAGCGACGAGGGAGGGGGGGACATTTCTCAGGCAAGGGCACAGGGGTTATTTTGGTTTGAATTTCCTCTCTGTTCTCTGCCCTGCAACATGAAGAAGGAAAAAAGAAAAAGAAACAAAAAAAAAAAAAGGAAAAACTTGCCTCGACAGGCACTGCCCCCAGCATTTGTTACCTTCTCTCCAGCAGCAACACACTCACTACCATCCACTAACAACTCATACAAACACACATCCCCCTCCAGCCACAAGAAGTGCTTAGGAAACCAGACACAAATCAGAACATGGGAAGTGATTTAGTGCCTCCTACATAACTCACAGCCATGTCCAGGACCTGTCCAGCATGTCATCCAAACCAGTGACATATTGATCTAGTTCGCTGTCTCTATTTTGTTTCTGCACACTGCGGCATGCTGGGTTTTTTTTGTTTTTTTTTATCTTTTCTTTGAGAAAAATTCACTCATTGCACAGACATTATTGGAAAAGATCCACATCACAAAAACAAAAAAAACCTATAAAATTTGAAAATGTAAGATGCTTAATCAAGGTATTTTTGGAAGCATGATGCATAGATTGGTGTGAAACTCATAAAGCCAACATACTTATTATAATTCCATCTGTAAGATTTATTATGGTTTCGGTTCCGAGACTAAAGCAAAACTCTAAAACAAACACTGCTAAAGTTAGAAGTAGTTTTAAGAGTTTATTGCATGGATTGTTCTACCTTTCTGCTCTTTGGGAAGAAAGCAAAGCTTTAACAAGCTGGTTTAATGGTCGGGTTAACTGCTTTTGCTCACAGACTAGTTTTAAAGTAGTAAGCCTGACCATATTAATGTGTCGCAAGCTTTTGGTTTCCACTCTATAACTGTCTACATATTTTTGTTAAGTGCAAATATTTCCAATTTTCGCTTTCTTGTGAACAAGTCAAAAGTGAAGCTGTTTCCGTAAGCCATCTTACTGGCAGTGTGCAGCAAAAGACGGGGGAGGACTACCTACTGCTTAGGAAACACACCTTCTCTTGAAAGTGTTTAACTTTAAAACCAGTCGTATGCAAGTATGTGAGGGAAAAAATAACTTTTTTTCAATTCTTAGAACAGAGGAACCAACTTAAACAGTGGAATTAATTTTTTTCTAATTCATGTTTAAACACAGAAAGTTTGGTGAGGTACATTTGCAGCAACAACTAAAAAAAGAAAATCTAATGGAGCACAAAAATATTGGTAGAAAAATTGCATGGTTTGAATTTGTTCTTTCATAAGTACAAATGGTAGCTATTACCCACCTACTAATCTCCAGAGCAAAAAGCAAGAAAAAGCAAGCAAAAATCAGTCGCTTTCGTCCTTTCTTTCTTTGTTTTTTCCTTCCTTCTTTATTTCTCGCTCCTCTCATACTCCATCAGTCTCTACTTCTGTCTCCCAGGTGAAACAGCCCCAGTGTCATAACTCATTTGTCAATTCCTCAATACAAATTAAACAGTGCTTGACGACTACCTGTATGCCAAATAACATAACCGCTACTGGCAGCGTGACAACATTCACACCTCTAAAAACTGAGAGTATACCCACACACACACACACACACGCACACACACAGGGTTTAAAAGCTGAACTACTTTCACTGCCAGCTAAGGATCGTGGGACACCTTTCAGGAGCTCAGTGCCCCCTGTCCACACTCTACACTACGGTGGACATTCAGACGTTAGACACCATCTAAAGTTTGGATCCACACTCGTTTGCATTTCCAGCTGCATTCGTGGTGATGCCCAGACAAGCATCACGTGCTCAGACAAGTTTAATTTTATCCCTGCACCCTCCCTCTGGGGGAAAAAACAAAACGCAGAAGAAACTTCTATTTCAAATATTTTTTTTTTTTTAAATTGTAGCAAAGCTAAAGGGTTGACATCTTCTTGTAGCAGTCACAAACAAGACTTCTTTTGACTGTCACTAATGCTCAGTTTCTCATATATAAAAAACCCCCGAAGGAACATGCAAATAGATGCAGAAAACACTTCCAAAGACCATCTTAAAATCCAAACACTAAAGGCGAGTCAGACGTGTTTTCCATCTTTTTAAAAGTTGAGTAAATACGCTTACATTTTTCCAGCACGATGGAATTAAATGTGCACCTTTCCATGCAGACACCTGATACTGAAGTCAGTAGCTGGGAGCCTGACACCGAGTCCAAATAAATCTAACTTTTATGCCTGCAGATGACGAATCCATACTGTCAAGCTGCGGTACCAAGCATCCAGCCTTTCGCTACACACTGTGCATGCCAACCGCAACACCCAAACAAAAAAAAATAAAATGCAAACAAAGCTGTAAATTAATAATATTCTACCTACCCTAAGCTTTTTCTGAAAATACAGAAGTCTACCTTCTTGAGTTGTTTATTTATATAACTCTGACAACAGGATATTCAATTTCTTGTTTTAAAAAAAACAAACCTAATAACTTGATGATATTTACAATTGCTTTAATCAAAGATGCACCAACCCGGGTTCCCCCCCCCCCCCCCCCCCGACATTGATTTCCAATTTAGCTTGGGCTCTGAGCTGCTGATGCTGATTTGGACTCTTTCTGATCTTTTTGGTTATTTCTTATGGGTTATAACAAAATTAAAAGAAAACATGTGCAGTGGGTTCTTTTGCAGAGTTGGAATCCAACAGAAACTTTACAGAACTACAAGAATCTTCTCATTTATGCATCAAATTTGTGCAACCATTTCCAAGTGCATGTTGTTGGCTTATTTGTTTTAAAAAAAACTTAAAATGAAGAACGCTTTTAACTTCGATGCCTTTAATGAAAATTCTAAATTTCATCTGCTGATTACTGACCAGAGCCAATAACGGGGGAAAATAGATCAATTTTGATCTCAAGTGATTGGTGCATCTCTAGAATTGAGATTGTAACAGAACAAGCTTTGACTTCAGCTTATTCCTCTTTTGTGTTGTTTGTTTCAAACAATGAAACAGCTTCCTACTTTGACTTTTTTTAAAGTACCCAATAAAAGTCATCTCAGATGAGTGCGATAATTGTTGTTGCATACGTCAATATGAAACACCTTGTAACGACAGGGAAAGTACATAAACTGCCCGGAGCTGTTTTTAGCACATGCCAATCACTTTCTTCTTTCTTGAAAAAAAAAAAAGAAAAAAAAAAGGGAAATAGAAATTACTGTTGTTGCTTGTGGGACCTTTGTCGTGCTAAAAATGTCAAAGACAGGTAAGTCTCACAAGATTTCTCTTTTCACAGTGGAATATCAATAAACCTCTACTTCTGTTGCAACTCTGTGCTTTCTAGTGAGCACGATAGGATGCAAGTTTTCCATGTTTCAACGCTGTCAGAGTCGGAGTGACAAAGATTTGATTATTATTAGAGCTTGTGTGAAGACTGATTGGTTGGAGAGCTAAAAGTGAAACTCTTCCACAAGGTCAACTGTGAAATGTTTTTTTTTTAACTGAGATGAGAAGATGAAAAAAAGTTACGCAAGCTTGTGGCAAAAAAAAAAAGAAAAAAAGAAAAAGAAAAAAAAAAGAAGTGAAAAGTAAAAATAAAAATAACTGAATCACTTCCTACGCCTGCTGGTTGCCTGTTATCAAGACTGTGCATGAGTTTTCACATGTACGGTCAGTCACTGGCTAAGATATGTACATGAGAAAGGAAGAGGGAGGGTGTGAAAAACAAAAAGTTTTTGAAAAAGGAGAAATACAAACTGAGGGTGAATGACAGGCAGTTGATGAGGACCTGAAGTCGCTGGGATGATTAAGTATACCAGGTTCTTGCGAAGAAACACAGAGAAGCGCAACGTCGCAAAGACACAAGGCTAGAAGGGAATATCACTGCCACACGCATCACTTTGAACGGCTGCAGAGGGAGCACAGAGAGGGACGCGCCGAGAGAACAGTTCCTGAAAGAACGGGCAAAGTTTTATCAGCTATCTGTTGACACATTTACACATTCACAGGAAGTTATTGAATATCTGCACTTTGTCTTTTTGTTTGGTTTCCCAAGCGAGCTGCTCTCGTGATCCACCACCGACAGGCCACAGCGCTAAAATAAACAGAATTATTGTACGTTTCATGATTTTTTTGGGGGGGGATTTTTTTTTTCAGGGAAACTGTGACGACACACAGTCCCTACAGGAACCGAGCTGAACCCTGAACCCTGACCCCTGATCCCTGAACCTCACCCGGTTTAACTCTCGCTGCCATCAGCTCGTCTGTGCAAACTGCACTTCGAGAGTCTCCACTACGACAGAGGGGAGACAGTGAATAAAAATAAAATAAAATAAAATAACATTTTTAAAGATACAGTGTATTAAATGATATGCATGTTACAGCTGAAAAATTAAAGTGAAAAATGCCCCCCAAAAACATCACAAGCATTTTCATCAGTTCTTGCTTGGACTTTAACAACAATTAAATTTGTTACAATATATTTCACTTTTTCAGAAAATAATAGTAACGTGTTTATTATTAAAAAAAAAACATTTTGAATAAAAACTGCTAAGAAGACAGCTGTAATTCTAAAAAGCTGTTTTAAAAGATAGTTAGAAACTATTAAGATGTTACTAAGCTTCCATTAAAGTGGCCAGAAATGTATATTTTGTAGGATCTAATTTCTTCCTTGTTAAAAATTATGTCTCTCTTTGATCAAGCAATATTTCACTGAAACCTAATTGACTAAAGAACTGTTATGATTTATTTGAAATTTGTGTCAGTGGCATTTTCTTGCCTATGGCGGATTTTTTGTTTACAAGATTGATGACTTAAAACTAGTGGTCAAAGCAGATCCTTTTTAGTGTGTGTTTGTGTCTGGGTGTGTGTGCGGGCTTGTGTGCGGGCTTGTGTGTGCGTGTGTGTGTGTGTGTGTGTGTGGCGGGGGGAAAATAAGTCAGTGGGATGCTTGATTTTGGAGCTTACACTGTGGGATGTGACTTATTTTAAATGATGATGTTGTTTTGCTCCCAATGTGGAGCCTATGCGCATCAGATTCAATCTCCAACCACCACCCCCCCCTTCACTCCAAAAAATAAATATATACACCTCCGTCCTTTTTCCTTCTTTTTTTCCATCTTTGCTGTCTGAGGCACTCAAATGAGAAACTGTCAGGAGCTGTGATTTGTGCTAACTAGCTATCGATCGCTCCAGAGCTGCATGCCTTGCGTCCAAGCAGGGAGGGCGGAGGAGTAGAGCAGAGAAGAGAGGAGAAACTACAATGCTTTTAAATAGTTTATGAGTTTTGTGCGTTCATAATATGAAACTAATAATTGGGAAAATAAAACAGCCTAACTCTCTATTTGGGGGGATTTAAATCTTTTTTTAAAAATGTCTTTATTAATATTGAAAATATTTATTGAAATTTGTCAAAGTTTTGATTATTCCTAATAGAACGCATGCACGCAGCAGCCTTAGCAATTCACAGTTAAAGTGTATGAAGACAAAAGATTTCACCATTCAACGCTACGCTATGAAACATGTGCTCCATCTGTGTAAAGGTATTATTGTGTATAACCCGACACCCTCTTCTCGGTGTCACACGAACGACGCGCCTGGACGCAAACAGTCCGCGCCATGCGCGCCCCCGTCGCGCTCTGCACCCGCACAGATCAGAACAAAGAGACGCTGCAGAAGCGAGACGGCGCTGTTAACGTATGTAATGAAATATCGACTCTGTCTTAGACTTGGTCTTAACAATGTAGAAAAGTTAGCCTGATAAATTCTGAAGTTATAATGACGAAAAGGAATTTTGAAAACTATTTTTTTTAAAAGACAACTAATGAAAATAAAGTGAGAATTTATTGCAATTAAATAAATAAATAAGAATAATTATTACTATTATTATTATTATTATTATTATTATTATTATTATTATTATTATTATTATTATTATTATTATTATTACTATTACAAAAGAAGGACAAAACTCACATTCTCGAACACAAAACATTTTTTTTTATATATTTAGATTTCAAGACGTCATAAAGACGTTGCGCTCTAAAGATGTAAAATGGTAACAAGCCCGTCTCTTCAATTTATGGTATTTCTCTTCTTGCTTAAAAAGCACATTTTAGTCAAAATTATTTTCTACCTTGTCCGAGAAACAACATAGTGAGAATTATTCATATCACAACTGAGTTACAAAATCGCTCCGAGACAAAGTTACGCAAATTTAAAATATCAGTTTATTAACAGAATGCTTTTAAATCTGTCATTTAATTAGCATTAGTTCCAAAATCCTAAAGTGAATGACCGGATTTTTTTTCTTTTTAAACGAGGATACTAATCCCGAATATCCTGTCGAAAAATCTATCCACTTTGACCAGGCCGGTATTATCCCATGATAATGACAAAAACAAACACGTAACCAGGCGAGGGAACCCCCCGCTGCGCAAACGCATATCCTCAGAAAGCTATTAATCTTCTCAATGTAGTTGTTCACCCTGAAAACTGAGATAAAGAGCCACAGGAAATGTTTACTTTTCTTCAGCTGTTCTTTTTGAAGAGGCTTTAAGCTACAATTAACAATAAATGCTTCAAAGAAAGTACCGTTTAAGATGGATTTTTTTTTTTACTTTAACATTAAAAAAACCAACATTTTTATACAAAATATTAAAATTGACAACATAATTTTTTTTCACTTATCTGAAATAAACCCTCTAAGTTTTCAAAATAACAATGGGATAACCAGGGATGCATGCTGCTCACACAACATGGACAAAAGTTTCTGTAATGTCAGTTTCAGCAGGACAGTAAAACTATTAGGATACCTTTTGAAATGACGTTCGAAGTCAAATAAATAAAGCACAAATTTTAAGAGGAAAACTTATCAGCGCTCTAATTGTATGTTAGAGATTAAAGGAGAAAAATGAGGAGTTATTTACCTTCTTTACTGCTGTTTTGGCTTTTATTTTTTTCCCAGGGTCCCATGGCCTTGTCATCCTCTGACCCATCCATCATGGTCTTGTCACTGGGCACGTACCAGGTGGCGTGCTGCTCTGCCATGAGGGTGTCAAGGTCAATAGTGCCCATTGAGCCCTTCCCTGCATCCGGGCTGCAGCCTGGCAGCTCATTGTCTCCGTTCTGCGAGGGACAGTCACTGCTCTTTTTGCCGTTCTTCATGGCCAGGGGCTGGTCTTCTGAGATACTGAACTGTTGCCGCTGCAGCTGAATCTGGGCCTGGAGGATCTCCAGTGGGTGGATTTCTTCCTGGCCCGAGGTGCTGGACGGGGTGCGTACCTGTTCCACCCCAGGAGTGCCCGGGTGGCTCACCCCGCTGGCCCCTGTGCTCACACCAGAGTTCAGTCCATAGCTGTCTGGTGCTGAGGTAGTATGATTGTTTATGCCTATGCCAAGAGGCTTTTGCCCATTTAATAAACTGTTATCACTCCGCTGAATTTTGGGTGAGCCTGTGATCATAGGGCTGCGATTGGGCTTGTTGGCAGAAGTCCCTCCTGCATCTGAACTGGATGACACCTCGTCCTCGTTGCCATAGTGGGTGCTGACATCGTCAGGGAAGTCCACTCTTGGTGAGCTGCTGTCAGACTTGGCAGCAACACTTTGAATGCCACTGTCTAAAGAAGACATAAGATCAGCCTGGTCCCCCAACATTAGGTCACCTCCTTTACCCCAAGAGGGTGATTGAAGGTGTTTTTCATGAGGTGTGCCCCCACCCCTCTCCCCAACGCCAGCCGAGGGGGTCTGCTGGCCTGGACTTACAACAGGGTTACCGTTATCAGAGGAAAAAAAAATTCCAGGGCTCACATGTCCACTGTCTCTTTTTCTCCTCCCTCTCCCTCTCCCACTCCCTGTTGTTGCCTTCCCCTCACTGCACGGGGTAGCGTCCATGTTGTAGTTTGGGGAGAGGGCACTGGCTTCCCCCTGCACCGTCTGGCTTTGACTTACAGGCTTAGAGTTGCTATTCCCGGTGCCAGGCATCTGGCTGTTCTGGGAAGCACTGCTCTGAAAATATTCAGGACCAGCACTTCCAGTCCCATTAGATGTGCTGCTATTAATGTCCTGCTCTGTCTGACTTAGTTTTCTCTTGCCCTCATTTTGGTTCTTCTTGTTGAATGTTACGTTAAGATTGGGGGCCCCTAGGCTAGCGATCATGTTCTGGCAGGCCGTGGACAGGGCCGCTAAACAGCTCTGACCGAAAACACTGTCTTTAGAGCTGGTTTTGCTGAAGTTCCCAAGGGACAGAGCTCCCAGCTTACTAACAGACGACCGCTGGCCTGAGGGGAACTCAGACTGTGGAGGGTAGCTCCCTGGTGAGGTGCTCACCCCCTGGGGAGCACTGTGAGGCGGCCCCTGGCGGTTAGCCCCCCCATAGGGAAACGTTGGCTGTGCTCCCATTGGAGGTGCAGGAAAATCAGCTGGTCGCCTTTCTGCTGGAGCATTTGGATGTCCTCCTCCAGCTCCTGGCGACTGCATTTGTGAGAGGTTACCCATGTTTCCACTAAACTGTGAGTGCATGCCTGGAGAATGAAGGGTCTGAACATGTCCATCTCCTGCTATTCTCATTGGCTCCTGCATACCAATGCCTGGCCTGAACATCATCCCAGCCCCATTCTGCTGCAGCCCCATCTCATTAGGCCCAGACTCATTACCAGCCCCACCCATACGCCGTGACATGATCTCTCCAGGTGGGTGGGACCCCTGAAACCAGGAGTTCTCCTGAGTTACATGAGGATTTTGTCCATCAATGTTGGGCATTCTGCCACTGTTCTCCCTGTCAAAGCTGGGTTGAGGCATGTTCCCAACTGGACCTCCATGAGTCATTGGGACAGGAGGTACGTCGCCATGGTGACCTAGCTGCTGAAGACTCGGCTGCCTCATCCTCTGCTGCTGGTTGCGAGAAGCCATCTGTTTTATCATCATGGCCGCGTTTTGGCGCTGCTGCAGAGACTGTGGCTCGGGCCCTGGATGTTGTAGGGGACCTGGTGCAAAACCTTCATTGACGGGTGGGGTGAACTCCCCAGGAAGGCCGGGATATGCTGAGGGAGAGAGGTGGTTATCCATACTACCACACCAACCATCGCCACCATGTGAATTAGGAAAATCAAATCTGGGCCTTTTCGGCATGTTCATGTAAGGAGAGTCAAAGTGTTGCAGCCTCTGATTTGGGGGCTGCTGGGAGGGAGGAGGAGCTGGCTGTTGCATATTAAACATGGGGTCCCCATAGGGGTGCAAACCTCTATTTTCCAGTCTGTGAATGGGATATTCAAACTGGTTATGTTGGCCAGGCATCATGACCCCTCCGTCCAGAATGTTGGGGTTAGTGTTGCCGGGCTCAGCCTGAGGGGGTCGGGGGAGACCAGGGGGGCACGAGTTCTGTCTGGCTATTAAGCCAGTCTGTTGTTGCGGTTGCATGAGGGGATGTCTTGCATTGACCCCCGGCTCCATTCCCACGGGCATCTTCCGGCCATTTCCAAAACGCTCAAAAAACACTCCATGCTGAGGTTGCTGGGGCTGTGGTGGCGGCTGGTGTCCCTTAGAAATGCCCTGCATGCCTGGTGTCCGAGGCATGCCAGCGCTCCCTGGAAAATTTCCACTGGGAACGGGCCGGCCTGGCCCAAAATGTGGTAGCTGAGATTCTGTCTCTGATGGGGAAAACACAGGTACATCAAAATGTCCAGATGGTGGATCGCTTGGAAAGTTGTACTCTAGCCCCTCCACGGCTCCTTGGTTGGGCATCCGTCGAGGCTCCATCGTGTGAGGCTCAGATGATGTAGATGAAGAAGACGGAAGACCGTGGAAGGATGCTGCTCTGTTAGGTGACTGGTCCAGGGGAAGACAGGGAGCAGGGACAGGGTGGTTGCTGCTGGGGGGACCATGATGTTGAAACTCAGGTATGTTAGCAGGCCTCTGCTGCTGTGGCTGCTGCTGCGGAAAGCCTTCTCCTGCCTGTCCCTCAGCAAGAGGGTCAAAACCCTCTCCAAAGCCCTGCTGTGGTCCCATGCCATTGCTGTTGTAGCCCATCAGCCTGCCTCCATGTAGGCATGATGATCCTGGATCTGGGCCTCCAAAATTCCCACCGAAATGAGGGTGATGCTGGTGGGGGTGAGGTTGATGGGCATGCGGATGTCCTTGATGAGGTTGCTGGTTGTTAAAAAATCCATGCATGGGTCCTTGCTGTTGCTGTTGGAGTCCGCCCCCTGTATGCATGTCTGGGTGTCCCCGAGGGTGAAACCCAGAGTAAGGCTCACCGTTCATGTTCATATTGAGCCCCAGCATTTGGGACTCGTTCATGGGCCCCATGCCGGATTCCACGGATCCAGGTGGGCCTCCAGCATGAAAGCCTGGGCTTTTATAATGTGAGCCCATGTTCAGTCTCTGTTGGTTTATGTTTCTCTCTGACTGGCCAGGGTTTCTGCTATTAATTTGAGAACCAAACTGCTCCAGCCCAAACATACTCCCCAGCAATCAATCCCACATGACGGCCAGTTTGCCAGACATCGGCACACTCTGTATTTTTCCGTCTGTCCCCAAAAGCAAAAAGGGAAAAAAAATGATACACAATGTTGATGAAACTAATGATTAATATGTTTAGTAGACGTTAAACGATATAACTCACCAAATAAGTTCTCATTTCTGGGAATCAAAAGGGAGATTGTTTTTTTAGTTCTCCAAGGACGCGGAGTGGAGCGGGGACAGACGGTGCCAAATACGCACGGAAACTGCTTGTCTGTTCCCGCATTAATAGACGAAAATGTCTGCTTTTCCTTTTAGTTTTTCTTGATAGAAAAAATAAAATAAAATAAAATAAAACTTGCACAAAAGCGGCGACTTTTGCAAGTTATTGTTCTTTGTGCGCAATTTTCTTTGGATGAAAAAAAATCGCTCGGGGGAAAATAAAAAGAGCGCACAAAATTCGAGGAGATCAACAAAAATATGACAGTTTTTCCTCGTTTACTTCCTTATTCCAGCCCGGTATAAAAGGTCCCAGACTGATTTTTTTGTGTAAGGTCCCATACTGGAAATAACAACAGAAAGAAAAGTCAGTGTGGAGCGGTGTGCGCGTCTCTGACAAATTTCTGCGCACCGGTGTCCTTTAATAAAAAAATAATAATAATATTAAAAAAGGGGGGGAAGAAAAATTAACTGTTTCAGCAGGCTTGAAAACCAAAAGTCCAAGGGGTTATATGTGGAAGTCCATAAACACGAGTCTCCAACAACAGCGTCAGTGAACCAGGAGCGGTGCGGTGTGCACTCCCCGGTGCTCCACAACCACGGAGCGGCTTGACAGCATCCTTCACCGCGCGGCCGCTCATGCGCTCGGTGGAGAAGCCTCCGCGCTTTAAGTCCCCGGTCGGTGCGCTCCGATCGGCTGTAAACGTGCGCGTCCCTCGGTTCAGCCACTACGGTCTGCTGGGCTCGCTGCCTGTGCTCTGTTGTGCTGTAGTCTGGTCTGGTCTGAGCGCGCTCCGGAGCGATTCACAGATCCACTCACTCACGCACTACGTTCTGCCGCTTGGCGCTGTGTGAGATCAACGAGTCCAGAGGAGCCAGCAACAAGTTTTGCATTTCTGCAGCCACTTCCATCCACGAGATCTCAGCCAATCACAGAGACCAAACGGAGCTCCGGGGGCGGGACGAACGTCGTTAAGGTGGTCTTGTGGAGTCAATGAGATTTTTTTTAGCTTTAAGCTTTCACTCTAAAAGTAATAATCTAAACGAAGTATGGGATTTGAGTTTAATAAAATCTCTCACGTTTTTCTTTCTTAAAAAATTATAAGGGATATTTTGTTTATCTTTTTAAAGCCACCGCATATTTGAAGAGAACGTGGAAAAAAATATCTGACTCTCACGTCCCTTAACATGAAAAAAATTACTACACAATTCGTTGTTTATGATGATTTAAAAATATAGATTATCAAAAATCCTATAAATACTTGGATATGCAACATTCAATAAAATATTGCATTAAATATATATGATCCACAAATGAAGAGATCAATATGGGTGGTATGGCATACCATCCAGGGTGCCAGCTAGCCATGGGCAGCATGAGCAGTCAGAAAAAAAGGGATTTTTTAAAATTGTACCTCAGGTAAGTTTTATTTTGCTTCTCACGTTCAGTCAATGGGGAAATGGGTAAGCCCATGTGTTCTGCACAGGGTTTACATGTTATCTTTCCAACAAGCTGGAAAGGAACGCCAAGCAGTTTATTGATTTAAACACAATTTATCAAAAATGGAAGAAATGTCATTGTCTGAAAATAGAAATCTATTCAGCACTAATTGTTGATGTTGTAGAGAAACGTTTTAAGCAGAAAACCACATGCTCTGTGAAACATGGTGTCAGTGGCGTGTGGGAAAAAAATCCACCTTAAACAACATTCTAAGTAAAGTATGTGAATGATATTGGGCCTCAGTTTCTATAATAAACACACTCTTTAAAAAGCAGGTTCTGATAAGTTATTTAAGAGGTTAATTAGGGGCAGTTGCACAATTGCGGGGTTATCTGAGGTCAAGTGCAGCCAAATCCCAAGATAAGACATTAAATATTTGTTAAAAGCAAGGAAGACAATGGAACGCATATAGCCTACTGCATAGTCAGCACTTGTCCCAAAAATATATCCAAATCACATGCCACTAACAGTTTAAGTTTCAGTTTGGTGCTGTTCTAGTGTGAATTAAATATTATTTTTCATTGAACTGCCAAATTCATCAGTGATTAATCTCGCGATCTTTGTATATTATGTCATCTTAAAT
This sequence comes from Gambusia affinis, assembly GCF_019740435.1. Taxonomy (NCBI): domain Eukaryota; kingdom Metazoa; phylum Chordata; class Actinopteri; order Cyprinodontiformes; family Poeciliidae; genus Gambusia; species Gambusia affinis. The sequence continues at coordinate 14,220,320 of NC_057870.1, forward strand.
TCTGACCCCTTGAAAACTAAACTTGTTTATTGTTTTTAAAAGCTGTGTACGTAGGCTTATTTCTGTGTAAACTCTGATTAGCTGAAATAAAGGGAAAGCCTACTTGTGTAAACAGGCCAATTTCATTGATCTCCTTGATTATTTTCTTTGGTGAAAGGAGAACACCACACGATCCTCTCCCGACTCTGAGTGGGGCGGCGGGTGGGGTGTAATTTGGTGGCAGTCAGCTCTGAACCTTGACTGGGGGAGAGGGGGAAGAAAAAAGAGAGAGAGCGAGAGATCAAGGAAGCTTTTGTGAAACAGACACAGTGCCACCTAGCGGCAGGTGACACAGAGGATGCAGGTTAATTGACTTAAAATGAAGCATTTGGGAAATAACTTCTGGTAACGAAAGGCATAAAATGGAAATTAATCAAGCAGAACATTATTATTATTATTATTATTATTATTATTATTATTATTATTATTATTATTATTATTATTATTATTATTATTATTATTATTATTATTATTATATTAGATTTTGTGAAATCATTCTCTTCTCTTCTCTTCTCTATTATTCTCTTCAAATACAAAATAAGTAACACCCAGGGGAATGAATATGACATTTTCCTGTGTTAAAAAAGTCTTAATATCACATAAGAAATCATCCTACTTTCAGGTGGAGCAGCATTCTAATAATATTGTCTAAAACGATGGTTTATGTGATTACTAAACAAGAATTTAGAATTGGCAAAATAAAAATATTCCTCTAAAAACATTGCTTCTTTATGTCACTATAGAAATTCAAACTCAGAAAAGATGACAAGCTTTACTTGCAAATTGAAATACTTTCATAACACACAAAAATCAGCACCACACCTCGGTTTGCAGATGCATACAGTATGTCCAGCTCTGTGCCCAGGAAACAGGCTGCATGCTGCAGCCGAGCCAGAAACCCGTCAGGACTAGACAATGAAATGCACTTCTTCCAGGCGAGAGGACAGAAGCTCAGAGTGAGGAGGCAGGGGCAGACAGTGCTTGTGTTTTGTAAGAGACGTGGAGTAAACTAGCCAGAAAGAGATGGTGGAGGAGGATGGGAGAAGAATGTCAAGTTGTTGGGATGTGCTAAAGGCGATGGAGCTTTTCCAGTTTAAGTCACAGTCTCTCCCTGAGTATCACTTTACTGACCGACTACTTTCAGACCACTAATCCCATGGTTTTCAAGCTGTGGTACTGGTACTTCTTGTAGTACCGGGGTCCTCAAAAATAAAAAATTAAAAGTTTGGTGTTGTTTGCTATTTACAAAGAAAACATAAAGTTTATTAAATGTGATACGAAGCTAAAAAGCAACAAGAAAATCAACGAAATGGCTGAGTTTTTTTTTGTTGTTTAAAAATTATTTCTTCAAACAAAAACAACTGAAAAGAGAAGCAACATATGTTGGCTATGCAGCAGGGCATTCAGTCACCTTATCATTCACTCATGGCCAAACCAGTTTGGAGAACTTTATCTCCAAATAACTGAAACGATCATTTAAAAATGGCTTTTTGCCTCTTCTCAGGTTATCTTTATCTCATAGTAAGACATTTTTATGATCTAAACCACTTACATAATACAGATAACTGAAAACACCCTATTACATATTTGGACATATGCACATTTGATGTCTACTTTAACAATTCAGAAAAATTCAAATCATATACTAAACTATAAAAATCAATTAAAATAAATTTTAAGATTTTCTACAGAGAATAAATGAATTCATAATCAGGTGAAGAAGACATTTGTATAATCCAGCACTGATTTCCACATAAAACAACTAAAATCCTATGCACACAATAACAGCATCCTTATTCATCATTTTGCCTTTTAAGTTGTGAGACCATCTATAAATAATAATAGGCTAATACTAAAAAAAAGAATTTATATTCCTGTTCTTGCAGGATAAAAGGCTCTCTTTATCAAAAATGTATTCTGCATTCATTATGTTTCTATTCAACAGGAGGAAAAATAATAAAGCTGCCTTTCCTGTTGACTGTAAAACTGATAACTCCACAATGAGATTCCTGCTAGCTCCGTCGACAGCCTTCTTTTCAAATCCAGAGACACCATGACAGACCGATGGCACGGTGTCCAGTCCTCCGTTGCCTCCGGTGATGATAAACGCAACCCAGAGTGGTTGTAGCCGAGGCGACTTCATGACAATGGACGGTCTACGGGCTTTCAAGCGCTGTCACATTCCCACTCCTCTCTGCTTTGATTTAGAGCTCAATTTGTCTCAATATTTTACTCAATAGGAGAAGGTAGCAGAAGTGGGCGCCCTCTTTTTAGCCTTAATTCACGGTGTTAAGCTTTTCCTCAGCGAGACATTTATTGCCCTGGGTGAGAGGTTGGTGGAGGGGGCGGTGGTGGGGGGTGAGGGGGCTGAACGAAGAGACAGTTCCTTCCCTTGTTGGTGGGGCTACAGCGTCCTGTACAGCTCAGGCAGAGAGAAGCGGGCTCGCTGTGTCCTCTATAGGCCTGTCAGTCAGCTGAGCCATCAGGACTCCCTGGGTCATGGCAGGTTAAGCAGCATCTGTCATCTAGAGAAGCAGCATTGTATTTAAGGGAGAGAAATGCGACAGACCCCCAAGCCTCCCTCCATCCCTTCCCCGCACCAAACTCACATCACAACAGGAAAGGCTGAGGAGAATCTCAGGAGCTAAATTTGACCCACGCCATGAGGATGAGGAAACGTTGGTGACATCACTGCCTGCCTCCGAGAGACAGAAATAAACCGTCTTGTCCAAGAAAACCTGCGGCCCCTCTGCGGATCTGGCCCCCCTGAGGGGGGACCACACACACACATAATAAAACGAAAATATATATAGATAAGGCTGTGAGTTTAAGATTTGCCGTGCAACTTTGTTCATAAACTCTAATGCAGAATAGATATGAGCACCTATTTTTATTTCGTCTTTAGTGCATGTCTTATCTTTTTGCCAGATTTGGCACGAATTTTCCCTTATTGCAGCAGCAAGTTGGTCGCCGACATTCACAAAATGATTTTAGCTCTAAACACTTTTGGTATGGCGCCTGGATCTCCCGCTGTGTCGAGTCTTGAGCCTCTCCGAGATTTGTCTCATCTATTCATCTGTTGCCGAATCTATTTAAACGACGGGGGCTCACTCCTGACATGTCCCTTCATCTCGTCTCCGAGAGAGACACATGGTTGGATGGATGCAAGCCTACCGCAGACTGCTGCGAGCTGCCACTTAACAGGAGGTGTGTGGGCGAGTCTGCCCATCTCCCCATTTAGAAACAGCATTATTTGTGTGTGCGCGCTCTCAGTGGCAGAAATGACTGGTTTCCTTGCAGAAAGCCTATGTGACCATTCCTCCAAAAACAATGACAAAAAAAAAAAAAGAAAAAAAAAGAAAAGGGAGCTATCTCAGCCAGCAGACTCACAGCTTTTCCTGCTCTTTAGCACAGATTCCGCTGCTATTGTGCGACTCTTCTGACCTGAGGGTCAGTCAGACTTTTGCTGATGCTTTGTGAAAACTTTATTGGCGCATGGTCCAAAAAACAAACAAAAACATACTTATGATATGATGTATTAATTAAGTAATTAAAAAGATTGGAATTCAACCGACCATTCAGATGGATTTTCACCTCAAAAGCAACTTTTGATCAGATCTAGAACTTACCAACATCTGGAACCTGAAACAAACATGGAAAGCCAAAACTTTTGCTTGTTGTTTGACCTCTAAGCTAAATATATCTGAGAAAATGTCACAAAAACTCTACAGCGCTGTAAATGGCCTAACTATAGTAAATAAACCTTAATGAATGTGAATTTCCCTTAAACTCTTGAAGTGGATGTACTTCACTCTCCTTTGAAAGATGTGCTTACTCCTGTTGTTTGCAAACAGTTTTCCTTCCACTCAACTTTCCATCTCAAATATGCTTGGATACATTTGTGGATTTGTGACTGTGTGCCTGACAATGGTGAAGCCAGTTTCCTTCCATAGGATTCTGTGGATCTTGAATTATTTCTAAATTAAAAATCCTTCAGATTTAGCAAGAAACTGAATTATAACCGTCAGCAACAATGATAAAAATAAATAAGAATAGTCTTTAAAATATTTCACTCTAAAGAAATGACATACAATTCATTTTTCACACTAAAGTAGTAAAATAAATTAACTTTTCAGGTTGCATTCTTATTTGTTCAAAAATCTGTATTTGAAAGTATTAATATTTAGTAATGTATTATGTAAATTCACGTGTGCACAATTAAGTAAGGGAAGGAATTAAGCATTTACCTCCTCCTCATCCTTTTCAAAGTTCCTTTTTCCTAAATGTAGTTTGTTATAGACTGTGACTGAGGTAGGTTCTTTTGATGGCCAATATTCAATATTACACTGTACAGCTTATACATTGCCTTTTCAAACATTATGGATTTTATGCAAGGATGAATAGTTTCTGGTGTTGTTGAAGAAATTAAGAAAAACATTGACAGCTAGACTTAAAAGAAAAGTTTTATAGATCAAGTTGTACACAAGTTATTTTGGGGGAAGGTGGGGAAGCGTCATCATCTCTGCTGAATTTTATTCTGGTTAGACAGTCAAGGTTGTAGGTTCTGGGGAAACCACCTTTTAACACAAACAAACAAACAAAAAAACAACCCCTGAACAATTGTGACCTTATTTCCACTTTGCCAGAAGAAACCATGAGGAGTCCACTTAAAGGTTTAGCTTGATTCATTTAAGTAATTATTAAGCTTCTCTTGGTTCAAATTTTTGGGAGAAAACTCTGTACATCAGCAAAAAATTACATATTGGAAACTGGGGCAAAAATACTGAATAGCTGAAACTTGAATAGGTGTTGTGTGAGAAGTAGATCAGCATATAAATATAATAAAACAAGTGGTAGCTTATAGATAGAAGCTGTATGATGACGGCATTTAAGTACAAGTGAATGCAAAAAGGACAAAAAACAAAAATCCATCCACTGTCGGGAAGGACAATACCTTCTAATGAGAACTTTAAAAGCTTCAATGCTCTTATGTCCCCACAGCCCCACCCAAAAAAAAAACAAAACCTAAAAAGTGGCATTTAGAAACAGAATTTATTGATAACTGTATACAATATGCATTTCTAATACACAAGATTTCTAGAGAAGAAAAAGGCACGATAGTTCATACATTCACCCCTGATTTTCACAATCTGATTAAAACGGTTTAAAAGCCTGTGATAGTTGTGGATTTCATACATCATGAGATACAGTTCCTTCATCTATGTTCTTATGTCATCTCGACAGCCCATACATTTATGGGCCTCTGTCAGAAACCATTCCGATTTAGTTGGAAACAATAGGTACAGCCTACACATCCTCCTATATGCATATTTTTGAGATGGTAGCAGTAACAGATTATCAATATCAGGATCATCTTATATTTGGAAGTGAGAGAAACATCGTCTTAAAGCCCCAAGTCATTTCATGCAACCTGAGAAAATTTTATTTTATTACACAGATTGTTATTGCCTTTAAAGTTCCTATAATGATTGGAGAACATGTAAACATGACAAATTTGCACTTTTACTCTTTGGACAAAAAGAACTTGATGTAACATTGTCACACAAAAAAACAACAAACAAAAGAAACTTGATGCATAATAATAGGCCGTTATTTCTAATTTGAGAAATAAAGAACAGTTCTGAAAGGCTATAATTTAAGAATATAACATACAACTACAACATAAAACTCAGCAAGGATCAAATGAGTAAACCAAGTATATTTTATCTGTGTAACAACAAAAGTGGGCTTATTCCACCTTACAAAGAGAAACCATGATGATGAACATTAATCAGATGGTAAAGCAGTTCAACACTGATGTGTAAATCTGCTGCATTTGGTGTAACAAAGTACAGAGGCGGCTTTATTATTATTTTTTTCTTTTAGCATGTCGAAGGCACTGCAGTTGCTTAGCTGCGACGGCACGCAAACATGCAGTGCCGTCTGAATAACAGGAGCAGAGATTAATCACAAATACTGTCACTCATAAAAGCTCTATCTGCTAAGATTTACTCCCAGGAAGCAGCAGCAGCAGCTCATGGCTAATGGTAATCCTTGGGCATCAGGAAAGCTGCCAGTTAGAAAAGAGGGAGGTAGCTGGCGCTAGCTGGCAGAGCTGTGAGAGGAGTAAAATATAGAGAAGGTTTAGGCGAGCGCTGTGTGGGGCTGGTGTCGACTGGGCACTAATGCGGCAGCCGTGAACCTGTAAACACGACCCGATTGAAGCTGGAGAAGAAAGTGTGGTTAAAAAAATAAATAAAATAAAAATCTCTCCTCAGAAAACCAGATGAGCACTGCTGGCCTTTGGAGGTGGGCTGGTTCAACGCAGCAAAGTTTGGCTGGAGGGGTGTAGCACCATCTGCGGCTGCTTTTCAGTGCACTTTTTTTTCCCCCCCTAGGGACATCTGTTAAGGAGGTGAACGCTGCGCCGCGTTACGTACCAATGTCTTCAGAACAGCGAGGACGGGGGAGGTGTGGGAGGAGGAGGGGCTGCAGGAAGCCGCTAACATCCTTTAGGTGAACGAGCCTGTGTGGATCTGCCCAGCTTTGGCTTGTAACAGATAAGTCAGTGCAAAGGTATCCACACCTGTGCCTGTTCACACACCTTAAGAGTGAATTCACACGTTCATCCCCAGGTTCTGATAAGTGCGTGTGAGTGTTTTTTGTTTTTTTTTTCTCCACCAAGTCTGAACAGGAGAGACGGTGAACACTTGCACAGGCATGATTGTCAGTGATAAAAAGATGCGGTGCTTCAGTTAAGGTGGGGCGGGGGCAGAGGTGGGCATGAGCGCCAAGGGTGTTAGTAATCACTTAATGGAGGCTGTGGCAGGAAGGAACATGAGTTTGACTAACAGGGAGCTTTCAGGTAAGAGAGCACAGGGTCACACATCACACAGGACATCGCAGGAATGTAAAACATTTATATAAAATACAAAAAAAGGAAACATTTGGTCCTCTTACTGTGGTACCCAGATTAGTAATTTGCACTTGTATTATTCTATACAACACACAACTTCTCAATTTTTTTTTAAGTCTCATTTACATGATGATGATAAAAAAAAAAAAAAAAAAAAAAATTAACCAGAGTCTCATCAGGAAAGATCATGTTGGTTTCAGGAAAAAAAAAAAACGAAAAAAAAAAAAAAAAATTCTCACTGGACAGAATGTCTATGATTGGGGTCAAGTCAGGGGATCTGCACTATTGATTGCAGGTAGCTGTGCTCCTTCCTCTGCAGCCAAAATCAGTTAAGGTAAAAAGTGGCAAACAAAGGAGCATTCTTAGCAGACAGCGTCACACACGGTGGCCATTTTTAATCCGGTTGCTTTTCATTGGTCTGCGGCGCTGGTTCCTCGTACGTCACCCTTTTTGCGAAGCTGTGGGGAAAAGGAAAGAGACGCAAGAAAAGAGGTTAGATGTACATGAAACCGGCGAGGAAGTGAAATCTCTGGAGAGCCTGATGAGGCGGCATTGGGTCGCTTTTTGCAATCAAGGCGTACGAAGGTATCTGAGCTACTGAAGCAACGGGAAAGGAAGGATTTTCTCCTGGTTCGACTGCGACTGGAAATCAGCAGCTCAAATACAGAACAAACAAGAACAAGTTAATTATAGGGCTGCTACTGACAGTTTTTTTTTTAGTAATAAATTTTCTATCGCTTACTCATACAATAAATTGATTAACTGGATAAAAACAAAATTGCCACATTTGACAGGGGTTTTCATTTTACAATCACGAATACTTCTAACGCGGGAAAAGCTCAACCCCTTCTATTTGATCCACCATTACAGCTGAAATGGTAATTATTTTTTTCTACTAACCAATTTTAAATTAGACAGCAAAGGGACTTAATAGATTTATTTTTTATTTTTTACTAAGTTTTAACCGGCTTTCAGCAAAGGTCTTTTTTAAAAATCTGTATACCAGAGTTAATGATTAATCAACTACTAAATTAGTTGATTCATCGCGATTAAAACAATCATTTCAGCCCTAGTTAAATGAATCATAAACTTGGTGCACTTTGTTGTTTTAATAATAAGTGTCCAATAAAAGGTCAGACACAATATGCATTGAAGAATTAATTGGTATAATCTATACCTACGCCCCTGAATACTGATGAAAGTTTCAAGGTAGACTTGTTTTTAATTCATTAGATGCATCTAGAGGTTTTAGTACGTTCTACAAAAACCAATAAAATGCAACAAATTGCTTTCTGTGAGCTGAAACTTGGCCTTCCTTAACACTACGCTCCAACAATACTTATCAATCCTCCTGTTTGTCTTCAAGGTAGATAAAAGCATCCCTTTCAAATGCTCCCACCCCCAGGCTGATGGCTTTGGAAAGTCAATTAGTGTTGGAATCTGATAGCCCAAAAGCTCAAATGAAACGGTTCAAACTAACATTGGCTCTAAACAGGGGAAAAAGACAGATCTGATGAAATAGCAGGAGGATTTACCCTCCCATTTCGCCATCTTTTTTTCCCCTCGCTTCCTCCGAGTCTCTCAATCACAGGCCGGAATCCTTCTCAACAGCAGAATTCTATTTGTATGTTAATGAGGGAAAAGGGAGCCACCTCGAAGCATCACGCCCCGTCCCCCTCTCAAGCCGCCCTACTCTGCACCGACTGCGCCACACGAAGAGCAACTCTTCTGCATCGTCTCTCAGATGCAGCCTCTGTCATGCCGACATTCTTGGGAAATTTTAAAGTGCAGCGATTGGCGTCGCACATCATGCAGTACAGTTCAACTGCGACCCTGCTAACCCTGGAGCTCAAGAGGCTCAGGACTGGACTGGCCCTCCTCGCCACAGCCGTCTTTGATGGCACCCGCCAGTTTACTTGCTCCAGTGGAAAATGGGAAACACATGGCGAACCGGCCGACATGTTCTGAAGGGGGGGTGGGGGTGGGGGGTGGGGGGGTGCGGAGGCAAAGCACAAAATGCAGCATGTTGGTAGTAGGCCAGGAATGTTTGAAACTGGCCCACTTTGGCCAGTCTAGTCCAGATTCCTCACTTGTTCTCCTTGTAAGGCCAAAATATCACTTTGGGAGCAAACCAGCAAGAAAAGGTTGAAGAAACAGCGAGCTACAACCTGTTGCAGATTATTTTAAATAAAAACTATGTTCTCGTCTGAGCTGTACTTTCTTGTTTGGATGCTCACGGCTGTAGGTTCTGACACAACATGTCTGCTGGTTTTGGGGGGGGGAAAAAAAAAAAAAAAAAAGGTATAAAAAATTGAGAAATGTCAAAATTAATCCAAGACAGTACTGGGGTACTATTTAGACTATTCTAAATAGCACCCTGCTGCTATATACAGCAGAAGACTCTAGAATAACACAAGGTTACCATAAGGTTGTCTGGAGGTTTCATCTGAAATACAAAAATTATCTTATAGAAAGCATTGCAGGTGATTTTAAAGTGACATAAAAAGAAAAAAAAGATTTCAAACACAGTGCAACACCCAGGACAGCCTGTTCCAGAGCAACTAGCTCCTGTCACAGAGGCTGCAGTGCATCAACAGTTTGTACACAATGGTTTACCGAAGCCAGCCCAGTGGAAAAACCCATCAAGAGACTTCACTGCACCCAAAACAACTTACACAGCAACACACCGACCTAAAGCTGGCCTGCTACTCCTCTGAACCCTTGTTACGCATCTGGATGGAAATAAAGGACAGTAAATCATAAGAGGTAGTAATTAAGAACAACATGAGATGTAATTAGAATTCTGAGAAGACTATATTCAAATAAAGTTCTTTTTTAGTTATGGTAATATGTCAGAAAGCAACTGTTGTCTGACATAACCTCTTAAAAGGTACACCAAGGAGTTTTTTCCAGAGCTTTCCATATTTACTTTCACTTGTTAGTTAACATTTCGGCTAAGTATTACCTTATCTAATGTTTTACAGCACTAGAAAGTCATACTTCAATCATCTTAATTGCCCATCACTAAATTGTTTTGCCCTTGTTTAGATACTCAAACCTTTGCCTTCAAAAAGGTTTTCTGCAGAATTGAAAATACTACAAGTAGATCTTCAAAGTGTGCAATATTATGAAAAGGTTCAATACTTTTTTTGTCACTCATTTCAGAAAGTCAAACTTTCTTATATCGAATCATCAGAGGGAAATGTTCCAATTCTTTATTTTTAGTAATTTTGACAAATACAGATAATGAAAATTCAGAATTCAGACGACCTGAGAGCAATACAAAAAAAGTTACATTTTCAACAGAAATATCAGCCGCTTGAAAATTATGTCAATTTCTATGCACTCAATACTTGCTTAGTCCTGCTCTTGCATGATTTTCTGCATCGATGCTGTAAATCATCACCTTGCAGCGATTTAAGGTTGAACTTAAACTTTTACACAATTCATAAAGTTTCTAAGCTGTAAAATTAAAAATTCAGTTTAAAAGATTAAATAATTTGAAAGCTTTTTAGACATCTTTACCAGAAATAGTAAATGTTGGGGCACTGGGGCATCTGTACCACAATAGAGATGCCCTGGCCATAACATTTACTTGAATCATCCTCCTAGTTTATTGTGATGCCATAAAAATAATCCATGAGCACAATTTTCCTCAGCTACTGGCACTGATTACACACATACCTCTTCCAGCTCCTTTTGAGTCTCGACCTCCATTCGCCGGATATCGTCCATGTTCAGGTCCACCCACTTATCGATCCAACAGAAGAGCTGGCGATGGAAGTTCGTGAAGATCCGTTTCTCTTGCTGAACGAATGCAAAGCAATATTAGTAATTAGAAACATTAATATCGATAATCACAAATGAAAATAAACATTCACCCCAACAATGAACGCATCCTTTTGTGTTTTGCCGACATGAATCACATCTGAGAAAAAAAACAACAACTTCCCTTTAAAAAATAAAGAAGGAAGAAGAAATGGAAGTCAAACATTACAGTAGCAAACAGGAGAGAACCGTCGCACCTCTGCAACTCAGTGTGACCCCAAATAAGCCCTGCAGTGTGATAAGTGTGTAAACAAAACAAACCACTAACCTCATGGATGAAGTTCTCCACTTTGGATTGAAGCCCCCACCACTTAAACTTGACTGTGACTAGTTTGTAGGCACACATCTTTGGGCAGTCAGTTGATCTCGCCAGTTCTTGCTGTTGGGAAAGGAGGCATTTAGAAAAAAAAGAAAAGAAAAAAGATCTTTCATAAAGTATCAAAACTACATAAGGCAACAGAAAACTTGACACAAACTTATAACAGAATACAGTTTCAGATTCATCTCGGATGCGTGCAAAGCTAAAAGTCATTAATTCATAATGCTTTGGGTTTGGAGCTTGCTGAAATAATTATCAATATGAAGTTGTGCTGTGCAGAGATAAAAGTGACCTAATCTACAACACACTTTCTAAATTCATCCATCCCTGCTTGCAATGTGCCTCCCTCTGAAGAAGAGAAGACGAGGAGGAGAAGGGGGGGGGGCGATGGAGGCACAGCAAAGTGGATAAACTCCAGATGAAGGGACCATTTCCCAGCTTCCGCCCTGACAGCGACACCGCTCCCGACAGGCGTGCCTTTGTGGCCACAGAAGGCAGATAAAACGGTGCTCATAAAGCGATAAGGGCGTCGCGGTGCAAAGACGGCTGCATTATTAACACCTAGGACCTGCTCGCCCCCTCTTCCCTCCAGCCCCCCAGAACACACACACTCCCTCCGAGAACACCTGTTTAATTAATCACTTCATTCCGGCTCAGCGTTCCAAGAGGAAAATGCCACAGACCCGCCTCAATCGCGCACCATCCCGCTGCCGTTTGATGCCGCGATCATGAAGGAGCGGCGAAATGAGAAACATTTCTAAATTTGCAGTGGGTTTAGAAAAGTTGTCATCGCTAAAGGAGAACTTCACATGAAACGGATTCTACATCAAAACAGTTACGGTGACATTTCTTCTCTCCCTCTCTGTGCCCCACTCAAAGGAGCACAAGTTTTCAGAAATACAAAGGGGTGCCGATATGCAAGCATGTGTGCATGCAGAGATAGACAAGAGTTTTATTGCTCTGAGAAGCTGGCAAAAATTGTGCTTCTGTTGTCGCATAACTACATTTTTTTTTTTTCCTCCCCCATTCCTTCCCCCACCTTATTAATAAAACACTTTTTCCATGTCCACAGCGGACAGAAGAGTGATCTAATTAAAAAAAATAAAAAAAACACAAAATAAAAGTTACGCCTCTTTATTCTCACTTTTTAAAGCAGTTAGGCTGCCTTTGTTCTGTCAAAATTCTTGCAGCAGAGGAAAGTTTCCCCATGGTGAACTTTAAGGGCTCGACTGCAGAACAGTGCGCTCTATTAACGAATGCAACCAGTCTGGGAGGCTACAGGGTTTCTGACTATAAAATGCCTTTTAATCAAAAGTGGCAGCTTTCAAACAGAACTCTCAAATTTAGAATCAATGTCCATGAAGTGACTCTTCCATCATCTTCGCATTGACTTTGTGCCACAAAAGGATTCAAATCCAAAGACGAGGATATTTATCCAAGACTTGAAATGTCCATTAATTTACAGACATAATGCATTTTCAAGAAGCAAAGTGCTTTAATTTTCTTCAATATGTAATCGTTCTCAATCATTACTGGCAGCAGTGCTGGAAGGCTGACACTTTGGCAAATCATTATTTACAAAGTTATCCAATTAGTTAAGTCTGGACAAGGTAATACAGATTCTTTGGAAATACCATTTGAAGCCATCAGCGTCGATCTATTAATAAAAACACTGCCAATTTATTTTGCTTCTGTGGCATTAGAAAACCTGCTGCAAGGTTATTTTAACATATTGCTGCTAACACACACCCACACACACACGATGCAGTGCCCATATAATTACTGTATTCACCAAAAGTTCCCATTTTATTTTTGACAGATGTTTTTGTTTTTATTATAATTATCATAAAGTCTCGCCACTCAGCCACTACAGCCTGAAGCCTCCTATGGGGCCTCATACAGACTCCACAACTGCCTGTCAAACGTCTGGAGCTTTGCTGCGCAGCAATCTCTCCTGTGTTTTTGGTGCTTAATTTTAATTCACAGTGGAAGAAAAGGGGGGAAAAGAAAAGAGCTGTTGCTCCAAACTGACCTTAACGTTGCCATCTGTAAATGTAACTACAGCACCTTACAGAAATATTCACACCCCATGAATCTTCACATTTCATCATGTTACAAAACAAATTTTAATACATTGTAGGCACTATGGAGTTGAGCAGAACTGTGAAGCGCTATTAAATGATACGTTTCTCAAAATTTGCCAACATTTGAGAAGTACTGCGTTTGCATCCAGTCAATGTTAGAACCCCTTTCATTTAAAGTGTAGCCACAAACTCAGCTTAGACTCAATTAGACACGATGCAGAGCAGAGAAAACAATTAATAGATGTTTTCTAACAGAACTATTGAGTCTTTGGATGCCTTAAAATATTTTCCTGCTGAAATGTGATCTACTGTCTCAGTTTAAATTTTTTTGTATCATCCAATAGCTTTTGTTTCAGAATTGCATTCCTACCGCATGATGCTGCCACCACCAAGTTACACTGTGGAGATTGTTTTCACACCGAGCCTCAGCGCTGCCCTTGATTAACACGCCCTTTGTTCTTATGACCGTTGGTGGAAAGTCCTGCCATGGTAGGTTTGCATTTCTGCCGTTCTTTCCATGTTGCGATGGGAGGAATGGAGCGCAGTGAGGTTAAAAGTCAAGACATTGTAAGAATTGCTTCAAACTGCTTCACAATCTTATCCCTGGCCTGACAACTCTGTCCACTGGTCTTTGTGAAGCAATTCTTTTCCCTTTAAATGTTCATTGACAAACCACTTAGGTGACCTCAAAAGGCAACTGGTTGCACTGCTTTTTATGTAGAGGCATTAGTCTACCACAAAAAATCTCAACACAGTAAATAAGCAAAGGTTGAAGAGTTATGAATGCTCACAAGAAACTATACCTTCAAACATGTAGCAACATTTAAAGAGCTTCCTGTCTACATCTCACATTCAGTTTCATTCTAACATACCATCCTTATGAACAAAAGTCTCCTGTTGAACATAAAAACATTTTCTTGCTTTTCATCTATTTAATATCTCCTAAAAATACATTTTCAGTGAAATAGAGGGGCTGAACCCGATTCAGAGTTGGTACCCGTTACCCAGAACAGGATACAATCTAACTTCCACTGCATTTCGTCTACCAAGTGCCATTCGCTCTAGCTAACCAAAGTCATGTATTAGTCCCCAAATGTGTTACTGATCTCTGGTATACTCTGCTAAGTCAAGCTTTCAGCAATGGTTATTTTCTGTGGGTGTGTGGAAAGTGAAAATAACATTTAATTAAGGAATAAAATCTAATTAGTAAATTCAATAATTATAAAAAATGTTCCAATGGTTGACAGGAAAGAGCACAGGGAAAAAAATAGCAAGACAGTAGGAGTGACTTTAAAGTGAGATGAGAAATTAGTACAATAATGAAAAGAGACTGTAGTTTACAGAGCTGCAGCCAATATTACAGCATGCCTTCCGAGTACACTGAGGCCAAGGGATAAGGCTCAAGTTCAGCTAGCTAGTTTGCCAAGTTGGATTTAGGTCTGGACTGTGAGCAAAAATAAGCTTTGATTGAAACCACTCCTCATTATGCTTTAGGGTTGCTGTAATGTTGGAAAGTAAAACCCAGCAGGATTGACCAGTATTTAGCTCCACACGTCCTCCAAGTGACTCTCCGTCCTGCCTCTGCTGATCAAAAGCATTCCCACAGCATGATGCCACCGTCGCCAAATGTCATGGCTTGGCAGGTGTGCAGCTTTGCATTAGTCTTTCCATACTGACATGACAAGTTTGGAAAATTGTTTCGTAACGTACATTTATTTTACATTTTCCCACAACCTTAGCCACCATTTCTTTACTTTGTTCACTGATTTTCATGAAGCCATTTATTCGCAAATAACATCTAAAGCTCAGGAGAGCAGGTGATTACATAACATAACAGGTGAACACCACAGATTAGGAGACTGCTTAAGGCAATTTTTTGCACTAGATTTCAATTTCAGGATAGAAGCGTCAAAGGACTTGACTCTACAAATAAAACGCACAGCACACTTTTCAGATTCATTTTCCTTCCCCTTCACAATTCATCTTTCCCACAAACTACCAGTAAAACACAGTCAAGTATTGTGTTGCAATTTGCTAAAATGTGAAGACGTTCAAGCGGTGTAAATGTGAATCAGGTGTTCTGATTTGAGTTTGAGCATCCTACAGTATTATTACCTTCCAGGTTGGCTCCAGAGGTCCTCTGCCAGTTTTCACAGACTTGAACATGGCTGGATCTTCATCAGGCTTGTAGTCCTATCGAAAGATTTTAACTTTTCAATAATTAATGCATGGCAACCCCTATCCCCCCCACATAACTTTATGTTGTGTATTACAAGTTAATGACAGTTGAGCACAACGATTAAAAAAAAAAAAGCATTAGAAAAACAATTATTGTTTTCTTGTACAAACAAATATTTAAACATAAAAAATAACCAAAATTTAAAGCATATTCAGATATAGCATTAGTATTCATCAATATGAGTGACTTCCGGTGATTCCTAAGGACTATCGAGTGTCTGACATGCTTTACCCTCAATTTGGTAAAATGATTTCATAGTAAAACTTTCGCTAATGAACCACATGTGCCCCGCTTCACTGCTGAACCTGGTTCAATAGAAAAGAATGTGAAGGATCAGAAAATGCATAAGGAGAAACACAGCGCACATCTAAAGCATTAGCATAACTAACATGACAAAAGTGACGTCATTAAATACAAGAAAAAGTACATAAAATGGAATGGCTTTCAGATTATCAACACCTCAAGGGCCCAGTAATTTTAAATAAATCATGATACGCCTGCAGCAAAAAGGATTCTTTTTCAGGGTTACTGGCCAACAGAAGGATGCCAAGCGGAGAGAGAAATGGAAACGCGCCTGCCTGACAGTGCTGCACACACGCAGTCACAATAATCTGCTTGTTTTAATGCTCAGAGCTCCATCGCTATAACAATACACAGCAGTACTAATGAGGTCTGTGAATCGATGTGCCGTGGCACACGGCGAGGAGCTACTTCTTAAGTAAAAGAGTGCGCTTCGCCGTGCGTGTGGTTGTGTGTGTGTATGTGTGTCTGGAGTTCCGGTGCACACTGCACAGTGAGCTTTAATTACGCTAACAAACTCATCTGTGCTGGCGGTACGCCCCAGGCCCTGCAGTCATGCCCGAGGCTGAGGGCTGATAGGGCCCTGAGACACAACACACTCCTTCAGCAAGGCAAACACGTCCGCCTCGTTAACTACCCGCAGCAAACAAACATGTACACACACAGCAACCAATGCTCCTCGCTCAAGTAGCAACACATTTAATTGCACATGCAGAAATGAGGCAATGGGATGTCAGATATAAGCAATAATGTGCAATATCTTCAAATAAGATTTCAGAAAGCACCAAAAAAAAAAAAAAAAAAAAAAAAAGAAACCTAAATTTACTCTTTGTATTTCAAAACTATGTAACACCTCGGAGCAACCCAAAAAGTTGCCGGTACTCATTTCCATTGCAAACCCCCCAAAATGTGACAGGATCATCTTGAGAGTTTGTTAATAATCAACAAGCAGAAAGAATAGTTTGCCATCAGAGATCAATCACTTTCATCAAGCAGGAATGTCAAAACATTCTGGTTTACATCACTGAACAGTGGGGGGTTTTAAAGTAATGATGGAACAAACCGGGTTTTTCTATTATTCATGCTTCACAGGGCAAGAGACACGTCTCTTGAAGAATAATCTTCAAAATTAAAAAACAATAGCAGGATTTGTTGAAAAGTCATTACGTTTATCAATCTTTAAGGAATGATAATACAAGTTTATTTTGGAAATATTCATATTTTTGGTCTCCAGTTCTTTATGGCATTAAGTGTTTCTGGTGATTTGTCCCTGATTTGTCCCATTATACTTCCAGTTTTTCAGACACAAATTCAGCTTTAAAAAGTTTCACTAATTGGAAGAGAAACAGAGAAGGCAAAGTCCTGATGTCAAAACATCTTAGTCAAAGCCCACAATGCAGCAGTAAAACTTCTGATGAACATTCTCTGGAAATCGTACAGGGCTCAGATTTTTCCTGTTGTCACATTTGAACGTTTCAGATCAAAAACAGAGAAAAGATAAAGATAATTTAGTAAATTCAAAAGGTGGTTTTCATCTAATGACAAGAAAAATTGATGTTCAAAACAACCCTTCCTATAAGCAACATCCCCCAAACTAAATATCTGTGCCTTCCTTGGAACCACAGCCAGCAGGAAACGGTCACTGGGATTTTTACATTGTTTCGCCGAGGCCACATCAGAATCTTTTTTGTCACCAGTAACACAAAAGTGGAGCTACTGGTGAATGTCAGACTGCTATCCTGCTGCAGAACTCAAATGAGTTTGAGGTTAAAAGCTGATAGCAGGAAACTCTAGAAGAACAATTCATGGTTTATGGTTCATCTGGTAACAATACTGATAAGTCAGCTGTCGTTCCCCACAGCTGCATACACATGACGTCTGTTTTTGGCATGCTTCATGTTGCTAGACAGGTCCTGCCTGATTCTACAGTTCAGAAAGTAAAAACTGTCCATGCTATGGCTGGTAAAATTCCAAATATGTAATAAAGTACAGTTACTAAATTATCTAGGAGTTATTGCTTCTTCACATTTAAAGTTTGGTGTAAATGAAATGTTAAATTTGTGACACAAATTAAAAAAAAAGCAGAAAAAGCAAAAATCTGAAAGGGGCCAAAAGTTCTTCACATGAACATCTGACTTTAAAAGTGGAAATTCCTTACTCCGTATCAGGAAAAAAAAAAAAAAAGTTTCATCTTAAATAGCTCAGTTTCATATTTTTGTTGACTGTACTCTTTGATTTTCAATTGTTTAAAAATAGAGCTACAATTTCCTACACGTGAGCCGCTAGCCATCAAGATGCACTTGGGTGCAAACTGTTTTTGTGGGTTTGCAGTCGTCTTTTCCTGTTAAATAGAAAGTCTCTTCCTCAGTGTTGCAGCAACCGCTTGCATGTAAAGGTTTGATGCAATAAGTCAGTTTTCTGAGCAAGACAACTTTCCTTTTCATAAACAATAATCCTCTGGAAACTAACCTATTTTGGACTGAATCCAACTGAAACATCACTGACAGCCAGACTTCTCTGAGCTGGAATAACATGTGATTGAGATCAACTCATCTGAATTAAATTGTGATTGAATAAAATTGCACTGAACTAAGTTGTATGTAAATCAATTTGCCATCGACTTATTCTATAGCACACCAAGATTACTTTTTGTGATCAGACAATAAATGAACAAATAAGGAACTAAAACAACTACGTTTTGAGGAGGCTTCTGCAATTCAAACCTAGGTTTCAAAAACATGATTAATTTAATTTCTAAAACAAACCAAACAAAAAAAAAAAACATAGACTTGCTGCATTTTCATATAACACAACATATAAACTCAGCCCACCATGTTACTGCAGTAACATTCATTATTTATGCTAAAAGTGCAATAACCACTCATGTCCACATGGAGGCACCCAATCACAATAAACCATGCATCAGATTTGTACCCAATTTTTTTCTACTTACAGCAGCAGACACTTTACTTCTGTCTGCAATGTCAATGGGCACAACAGCAACATTCTGCCATATTGAGGGTTCAAGTTTATGCACCTGTTAAACAAAAAAAATAATAATAGAAAAGGAAATCTCAGCGTTGTCAGTCATAATTAGCATTTTCTCAGTTTGCTTTCTATGCAAGATGTTCTGAGATGATATATAAATTAATTAATTTAAAAACATTTGGTAGAACTAACATTTTCTTGTGTTCCCATGTCTGGTTTGTGCCACGTCTCAATCTTAATGAAGAAACTGTCTTTCATATATTCATTCTGGGGAGAAGAAGAAAAAGAAAAAGTGCATTAAAAAGAATATGCAGTAAACTGAAGTACCTTAAACTTAGCTCGGAGTATTTAAAAATGTTAATTTGAAAATACATACCGTCACAACTGCATCAAGGTTAGTCATGAGAGGGGGGGGCGGAAGAAAGGGAAAAATATTTATTTACATGTCAACATGTTAATATTGATATGACAAAAACTGCAATAAATTGGAGTGGCAATGCAAACCGAAGTGAAGTAAAAAGGGGAACTCACTGGTTCTGCAGTAGGGGTAGGCATTCCAAGCTTTTTCATGGAATACCAAGGAGCCTTCAGGAGCTATGAGCCTGACAAAACCTGGGACTTTACTGTAGCACGGGGGAGGACAGGAACAGACAGGGAAGAGGAGAGGAAAAGAGCGATTCAGGTTTCACAGGGGTCTTCAAAAATGAAGCAACACTGCCACCACCTGGTAGCGCCGCTCTATTACATCACAGAGATTAAAGAAGCCAAGCAATCCGTTCAAAAACATAAAGACACAAACCTGTTTAGATGGTAAATTTTGTGTGTATATTGTCCTCTCTCTCCATCTTTCTCATAGGGTTCGTTCTTGAGTACTTCTATACCTTCACCACCACCAGTTTCGTTTTTACTTGCTTCTGCCACAGAAAAGAGCTGACCGACTTGATACTGAAAAACAAATATTCATTTCTGATGAACACAATACCATTTTCCCCAAGTTATATGTTACTGCATAATGTCTACTATTTACAGTGTATAAAGTTTATTATTTTTAATATGGAATAACACTAAAGTTTAACAAACCACTGGAAGCTGAACTAAAATCTTTACTTTTTGTTCCATTTTACAAAATTTCCTGAACCACCCATTTAATGTCATGAATATTATAAAAAAAAAAGGGGGGGGAAAAAACTAAGCTAAGTTTCCTAGTGAGTAGTTTAGACATATCAAAAGGTGACCCACCTCCTCAACGCTACAGGGCAAGACCACTCGGCTGCAAATGAGAAGAAAATAAATATAAAATGGGATGAGACTGCCAAAGTATTACTTTATTTTCTGTTCAGTATTCTGTACTTCTGCTTTAGACATAATTCTAGGTAATTACATCAGTAGAGTAGAACAAGGTCAATATCAGGGAAAAGGAAAAAAAAAATGTTTTGCTGGCCCTTATTGTGGTGTAGCAAGCTTTGTCAAAGTCGACTGGAACAGTGATTGTGGCTTTCAATGAAAGCGCACCAGACAGTACTTTATGAAGTGTTTTTGTGAGCTGTACACACCGACGGCAGCAACATTCATGAATCAAGAGATTCATGAATGACTGGCTGTATTAAGATACAGACGACAAACAGCTACAGTAGAAAGGGATTGAGAGCTAAACACAAAACCACTGCCGTGTTCTTGCTCGTGGCGGAGAGACTGGAGTCTGATTGAGTGAGTTAACAAGTGTCTTCTATACAGTTAATACAACTAATAAGCGGAGGACACGAGGGCTTCTTAAAGATGAATTCAAATTTAGTTCAAAAATACTTTATTGATCCCAAAAAGAAATTAAATGTTGCGACTCATTAATTCAGATTCTTCCAACGACCTGAAAAAAAAAACAAAAAAACATCTGAAAGCCAAAAATACTTGCTAGTTGATCAAGTACTTATATCATTCAATAAAATGGACATTATGATTAAAAACCAAAACAAATAACAGTAAAAAGAAAATTATGTAAAGTTTTTTTTGTTAAGTTTGTGAATGTTCAGTAACACTAAATGTGGAAATTTTGGCAATTGATTTATTGAATTATTTTTCCATCACTCCATGACTGAACACTTTTTGGGTTAAAAAGTATGGATTAGATTTAAATTTAAGAAAAAAGTAGAAAAAAGAAGAATTTTTGGAGGCAAATAAACAGAAAAAGAATAAAATTGATCTTATGGGGCAATGAGGAAACTCATAAAAGGTCACATTTTCTAAAGGGGGAAGAAAAAAAGGGAAAGAAAAATAAATAAAAAGGCAGCCAGTCCTTGTCAGGTCTGCACTCTGATGACTGCAGCAAGAACAGACACTCATCACTGGCATTAAGTGGAAGAGTCAAGTACTTTAAAATACAAAAACAATTTGAACTTCTTCAAGACAAAGAGCAAATATGTTTATTAATTTTTTATAGCAGAGGTCCATTTAAAATACCTTAATATTTAAGTTACTGCAGAAACAGAAATTATTTCTCCACTTAAACCAAGTTACATATTGCAATGTTTTGTTCAAATTTAAATAGAGCTTGCAGTATGCAGTACATCATTACATCACTGAAACTGGAGAGCAAGAAGTTCCTCCTCCCCAACAACTGACCAAGTGGAGAAAAAAAATTTTTTAAAACAACACAAGGAAGGGGAAGTTCTGTCTCAGCGTAAACCTAAAGTGGAGCTTTATTCTTTCCCAACGTTCATTCAGTCCGTTTAAAGCCATTCAGCACCGACAAACAATGAAGAAATTTGTGCTTCGTCCTGAGCTGAGGCTGAACTGAGATGACACCCAAACACAAGCAGCTAAAAGACAGGAGAGAACTCTGTGGCCCGGCCTTGCAAAGAAAAATGATGAGTTTTGACATCATCAAGGTTGCAAACAACATCAGGGTGAATTTTATAGTTAAAATCTGCCTTGAACTGTACTAAAGTAAGTTCATTTGGGGGAAGGATGGTGCATTGTGAAAGAATCCTGCAGTAGAAAACCACAGATCCCAAAACTATCACAAAGCAAATGAAGTAATTGATCTTCAGAGGGTTAGAGGAGGTCTTTTTTTCCATTCTTCATACATTATAAGGCTGATGAAATTCAACCAACATGGCGCGGAGATCCATGTTGAATGCAACACTGTTATCAATTAGTCTTGCATGATTTTACAAAACTAATCCAAATATTTGAAGAGTTTCTAGAGAATGATAAGACAGTTCAGGACAACACTTTCAAATGCAACAATCTTTAAACAAAACCCTATTGCACAAATACAGATAGGGTAAAGGAAAATACCTTTTCAAAAACCATAAATAAAATCCTCTCTTCCTTGTCCCTCTACAGCTATGCACTTTTAGTTTTGTTTTGTTTATAAGACAAATAAAAAATAAAAAATTAAAAAATAAACCACAAAAACAACTATTGGCTTGGATAAGCATTAAAACGGCAGCATAACATGAGCAACTCTAGGTCTGAGAAGTGTCTATTAAGTCACCAATCTCTTCTTCATTGGTTGCCCAACATGGGTTTTTCAGTGACTGTTGCAGATTAGTTGAGAGTGCTGACAGAAGGACTTTTCATGACTTTACACAATGCTGATTTGTAGATGAATGTGTCCATGTTTGATCATTCACGGTAAAAAGTAGTAGTCATTTTTTAAGATCTACTTTAAAAAAAAATTTCATTAGTTTCCATTTTCTTTAATAAATAAAATGGGAGAAAGCAGGAAGTGTTCATGGGGATTTTTATGAATGCTCAACTTCAAATTTGATTACTTTTTCATAATCACAGGTACATTGAAAAATTCTGCAAATGGGAATAATATCTAGTTCTGGTTGCAATAATATAAAAAATAGTTTAATATAATAAACACTGAATGTAATTGGCTTCATTTGTATTTAATAATGTCCTCTCAACATTCAGTTAGTCGGATGGCTACTTATACTGAGGCCTCTGTTAAAAGTTTTTCCTTTCCAATAGTTGCCACATGGTTGGTCAGGATGAGGGATTGCATGTGGGAAAAAAAGAAAGAAAGAAATCAACACCCCAATGCAATTAGATGAGTTTTCTCTGATTATTTTTCAAACCAACAGACAGTATACGATTAACTAACTTCGACAATATTGTCTTATCACTAGGACTGAATTTTAATACATGCAATTGGAAAAGAGAGTGACGTATTTGAGTGGAATAAGCAGGATTGATTTGATATCAAACTGGTTTGGTATGAATCAATCAAACCAATTTGTCCTTCAAAGTGCCCACAGGGAGATTTGTGTGAGTACAAGTATTCAAAAACTATTGATCGGGAATAGGCACAAGGTTTATTCCAGAGTTCATAATTGATGAATTACTGTGTTCTTATTTACAAACAGCCATATCAGTCTTCAACCCTCAGGCAGGAGTGGCAGCTTTACATTTACAAGCTGATTAAGGTCACATTTATATATCTAATATTTCAAAGTGACAACTAATGTAATATTTTGTAATATTATAATATTGTAATATATTGCAATATTGTGTAGAAGTCACAGAGGTACCTACATTGTACATGTGCTTCAAATACAAATCTATGACCACAGTCTTCTCTAAATTACAAACACTCGGTCTATAGCAAATTTTCTGACGTTCATCTTTATTTTTTTATATCAAACTTCTCTTCTTGGGCTTTTTTAAGACTAATCGTTCATCTCTCTGAGACGGAATTACGTACACACTGTCAAAAGCGAAAGAGACGAATAACGTGGTTGTTTACAAGTTAATACCACGTATGCTGTTGTGATTTCAAATGCAATGCTAATAGCAAACTTATGATGTATTCAACACAAACTTTAAACCACTCAGATAAGCAGTGATATCGTTTAGATACTTACCAAGGGTGAGTATTAGTTAAAAACTTTGATTGGACTTTTGCTCAATTTCTATCAACTCCTTTGTCTTGCCTTGGAGACATATGAGCTGTTTAAGTCAATGCTGCCCGTGTTAAAATGAACAGGGCAACTTCCCCATCCAGGTGACGCTTTCGGTTAGCTAACTTAGCGTTAGCAAACAATACTAGTTTCAGTGCCTTGAAGACGAATAGGACGGATGTACGTGCTAACAATGCCGACGAAACACAGGGTGCGTCTGTAGGACACGACAGATGCACTACAAGTTAAAAGAAGCAACAGCTGTCAAACAATAGCACGCCGCTGTCAAAGCCGGTAGGCCAGAACAACTCTTGAACAATCCCACTCTCCCCCTCGTGTGCTTTGCCGATATATGATGAAAAGTTTCCAGCTAGCGGAGAGGCGCATTTAACACTCACCCGAATATCTAAACCTTTCTATATCGCTAAATATTGGCTTAATAAGGCGCAAAAGTCAAAGTTCAGATAGAAAGAAGAAGAAAAAACTCACTATTCCTTGATGAGAACCATAGTTACTTGCTTCTATCGGTTCTGCTGGCACTGCCCAGCGACTGCCGAGTGTTGCTGACGTCATTGGCTCTTAGTGCAGCGGCCTGTCCCGCCCACAGCAGTTATGATTGGTAGAAAGAGGATGGACCCACCTACTAATTAAAATTAACCAATCAAACTCTCTTACATCTCATCGCCGACAAAGTAATCTCCTATTACAGAGGATAACCTATGCTTTGAACTATACTTTATCTGGCACATTTTGTTCAAGTTGTAGAACGCAACTAATCTGTCCGTAAACCCATGTACGTGTCGATCCATCTAACAGAAAACATTACGTATAATTTATCTCAATGCCAATGCAGAAATATTATTACACCATTGTTGGTTAATAAGGAAACAAGTTTTATGCCGAAATGTCTAGCAAAGTTTTATCTCGGTTATTACAGAAAGCATGTCTTTTAGACCCAATAATTACATCCTTTTCTAAAAAATTTATTTGACTCAACCAATTAATTCAGAGGAGTCTTTCATTAATAACTAAAATATCATTCATTTCAGTCTTTATTCCAACTTTTCCTTTTCTGCCCCCGGCAGTGTCCTATTTTTTAATCTTCTTTATTCTTGTTTTATGCTTTTATCAGATAAAGCACTTTGGCCTGTCTCGTTTCTGCAATGTGGCACACAAATAATCTTGCCTTTCCAAAATGATGTTCTTAACATTGTACACTATCTTTATGAGATGATACGGTTTTTAAGCGTGATTATTGTTGGGCCAGTTTCTGACCTGCTGAACTTTATATTTGTTTGTCACGCTTTTATTTATACATTTCTAGCATTAAACTCAGAGTCATTCCAATAGCTTAACATTACCCTGAAACAACTATTACATAATTCAACTTCAAACTATTATTTTATTTAATGACAAAAAAAAAGCAATCAAATCAAATGTAACAAATGAATTGCCCCATGAAAACCGTGAAATAACTTTATGAAGTAGTTCACAACTCAGTACTGTTTTACTAGCCACACTTTTAGAATTCAGAAATCCCTTATAATCTGTTTGACAACAAGACATAGGCTGAAGTGTCTCAAAAATTAATAAAATATGTCTTTATCTAAAAAATTTCAATAAAAGCTGAGAAACAAAGTGACACCTAAGATAGATTGAGTCCCCAAAACATTTGGGGGTGAGAGAGAGAGAGGAGACAGAGAGATCCTACCCAATAACGGTTGTAGTGGGACAGTCCGGGGCTGCTTTGCTGCGTCAGAACCTGGAAGACATCCTGTAAATTGTGGAACTGCTTCTCTATTAAAAAGTCCTAACAGAAAATATTTGACTATCAGTTCACAATTTCGACCTAAAGCACACTTTGGTTATACAACAGGAAAAATGACCCAATGCACCCCTACAGGTCTCCTTGTGAATGTGTAAAAACAATAAAGGTTTTGCAGTGGACCAGACTTTAGACCAACTGTAATGGTGTGAAATAAATAGGCCCCTCATAGTGAAAAACATTCCAATATGGCTTAATTTAGCAAAAAAGTGGGCCACAATTCCTCCATAGTGATGGAAAAAAACTTAATGCCAGTTATTTCAAATCTTGGGTAGTTGTTGTCAATGTCATGATGGCCTAACCAATTAGGTTTAAAAGGCATTTATGTTTTCACAACCAGGCTCGTTATAATAAATTTTTGATTTCAACAAATGAAATTATTATTCAATGAATTCCAAACTGCATTTTGAATTTGCTCAGGTTATTTTGTACATTAATGTGATCAAAAGCAAACAGAAATGTTAGTATAGGGACAAAGAAAAAAAATCTTTCAGAGTTCTTTATCCATTTGTCTCTCTAGTTGAACCTTTGCCAAGTTAGGAAGACAAGAAAGTAAACATGATGTTTTTATTGAAACAGTTTACTGGTAAATGACAGATTGTTGCTGTGAAACTGCCATGTTCAATCTCAAAAAAATCGTGGGGGTAAAAAGTCATACATGGTACTTAACACTGAATAGCAAGAGAATCCATGCTTCAGAGCAGACACTCAGATCACAAAGAAATCAGGCAAAATGCCCTCTAGATTTCAATAAAAAATATTAAATTGATTTTTTTTTCACTCTATCCATCTTTACAAGGTACAGATTTGTTCACTTTTAATTATAAAAACAGTTAATACTGATTGTAAAACACAAATAAATTTACAAAACATAATAATAATAATAATATTTTTTAATATTAACAACAATAGCAAACAATAATAATAATAATTAAATTTAAAAACAAAAAGTAGAATGGAGGGAAATAAGGTTTGTTGCATCTTTTGACCACACAAACAGCAACTTTTTGGGGGAAAAAAAAATCAAATTGCACCTGACACAGTTACACACAAACACAGTATCAGGTCGTTGAGTATTTCTCATTGCCATTTACAGTGTTATGGGCACAAAGACAAGACAGTCTCCAAACCATTCATTCATCTGTTTCTGCAGGAACACACAAGTCAAAGAAATCCCTCAGACTGAGTTGGGCTTGATGGGCCAGTGGTGGTCCTGAAGAGGTGCCCTGATCCTCTGCCACACAGGATAGTACATTACAGAACCACTTTCAATGTTTCAGCATTTAGAAGAAGGGAAAAATCTTCCTGGCGAGAGGAATTTGTATCCGTTGCCAGCAGGCAGTCGGATAGAACGAGCACCAGGGCTGCTGCTTGTGGAAATTGTAGGCGACGGGGCAACTTTTCTGGGGTTGGAACAGTGGTGTCCGTTGGAAGAATTCTTGGTACTGCTATCCAGTGACTGCAGTCCCAGCTCCCGCAGCTCCAAGCTGTCTTGGGTGTCATGAGGGGAGCAGTGGCGTGGGGAGAGGTTTAGAAGGCTCAGTACATCTCTACTGGCTGAAGCAATAGGTCCGGATGTGCTGTGGATGGCTTTGACAGGACCTAGATGTTGCTGCTGTTGAGCTGCGGCATTAGTCCAAAACGTCTTCAGGTTATGGATAGCTTGGACTTTTTCATCAATGACCCCTCTTCTTAGCCGGTCCAGATCTGGGGCATCTGCTGATGTAGAACAGGCAGAGCCTGTAGAAGAGTAGGACAAAGCAGGAGACGGAGCGCTACCAGCTGGTGACTGGTGTCCAGAGCTGGGAGACACGTTGCTGGGAGAGCGGGAAATGTGGCCACTGTATGGAGAGCTTGGGTACTTCAGTTTGAACTGTGCATGGCTGTCCAGGGTGGGGGAAGGATGGCTACCATCTTTTTGGGAAGACTCTGAGACTGCAGGGCTGTTGTATCCAGAGCTTACCTTCTGCAGGGAAGAAGAACGGGAGGGAGGCTTGGGCTTGGGGGAAGACTGTGCTCGACCACTGGCGCTGCTGTTAGGACGACTGAATGCACTGGTTTCAGAAGAGCGGAACGTACTGCTCCGAGCTGAGGCCGCAGCAGGTCCAGTCCCTCCCTCTGCTCCGGCCCGCTGGAGACTGCTCACAGCCCGTAAGTGGCTGTGAGTTTCCTCCAGAATCTTCTGGGCCAGCTCTTGAGGGTCCAGATGAACGGGTTTTTCTTCCTGCGACTTGACAGTACTGTCTGTCTCAGTACTGGACTGGTCAGATTCGCCTGTGTCTGAGCTGCTCACCTTACCCACCTTCTGGAACGGCGAGTTTGGACTGGGCACGAGTGATGTTTTGACAGGAGACGTCGGGGTGCTGACACTGCCCCGTGATGATACAGAGACCGTGTAGCCTCTCCCTGCTCCTGTGGACCCACTAACCCCCCTGCCTCCTCGGTGGTGTCGCTGACTGTGACCGGGTGGTAGAGGCAGAGAGTCACAGTGGCTGCCCAGTGGCTCGCTGCTGATAATGGAAAAGCCCTCATACTCCTCGTCGTCGCCTCGTGTTCCTACACCTGCGGCAGCAGCTCCTTGTGGGGACGAGCGACTGCGTGGCACATGTGGGTGTTTGTGAACAGTGTAGTGTGCAGTGGCGCCCCCTCGTTGTCGATGACTAAGGAAGTCACAGTCTGACTTGGAGGCAAAACTCATAGAGGAAGTTACAGAGCTGAGGCTGTAGACAGAGATGGCATCTGATGCTTGATTGTCCAGGCATGGGGGAGAGAAAGGAAGGCTGGAGTATCCCACTGGCAATGGGTTAGAGACAGACTGAGCCGAAGCCAGAGACTCAAGGGAGGATGAGCTGTCCAGGCTCAGGCGCTTGGGCAGTTCTGTGGAGTCTGTACAGAAAGCAAAAAAACATATGCATGTGAAAACCGATAAAAAAACCAAACGAATGAAAATTGTAGCAGTCCAAAAACAAATTCAGACCCTGAAAGTAAAAACAGATTAAAAGAATAAACCAATTTACCAAACAGTGCCAGCAGAGACTGAAGAGCAAAGTGCAACGTGCGCCGGTTAGCCAGTTTGCCCGTCTTTAGCACCACTTCTTCCTGTCCAACCTCACATAAATCAAATCCTGTGCAAAGAAAAACAACAAAATGTAATTTTGAAATGATTAAATGTGACAGTGACTCCATGCATGCATGAATAGATAATATATCTAATTTGGATTTAGGTATATTATACACAGAGTGATATAAATTAATTTAGTTAATTTTGATGACTTTGAAATATTGTTGGTGAAAACTCTAAATATAGTTTCCCAGTTTCATATTACATCAGACTAATAAAAAAAGTTTTTTTTTATAAAGCAACATTTTGCTATGACACCAACAATCTTGAAGACAATTGATTGACAGCAGACAATAACTGACCCCCCTTCACCAGGTCATTGCTGAAGAAGCTCACTCTTCATATAGTACTGCATGCAAGCATATTTATGGTCAGATTAATGGAAGGGAAGAGTGTGGTAGAAAAAAGATCAATAACCATCAATGATAACAGGGGTAGATTCATGAGGTATGGACTGCGGCTGGTGTCAGTGCTTCAGAAGCCACTACCGATGTTTCCAGAACACGGGCTACATCTGTCACAATGTGTTAAGAAATCCTGAACCAGTGTCAAAAATATCTTACTTAAAAACAACTTGAGATCTAGAGTGATGCTTTCACAGGTGACATGACTTAGGGACCCATGTCATGCTGATGTTTCACTGTGTTTTACCACGCCCAAAGTCAGCCCAGCTGTCTGTCAGGAAATTCACACTTCATTTTTCCCTCTGCTGACAAAGCTTTACGCAGGTTCTGATGTCAACATTTTTTTCATCCGCCAACACTGGTGAAAGTACCAGTAGCTACTGTAATTACCATGGTATCAATGCAAACTTGCCTGAACCCTACGGTGAAAATTTGTTGAATCGGTAACCAGGTAACACATCACACACTGCAAGATGTTGTAAGATTGTAGTAAAAGGGAAAATCGGAACCAATAAAAAGGCTTTAGCGGGAACACCAACATGCAGAAACATTATCTGACGGTTCCTCTTCCCCAATCTCCGGGGCTCAGCAAATTTTCCAAGTTTTGACCGGTCCGCGGTAATAAAAAGGTTGGGGACCACTGCACTACAGTACATGGGGTTACTTTTCAGTAGGTCAACGTTTCTGTGTTGAAATGTCCTTTTTTTTGGTTTTATATGATATAATTATTTTTTCAGAAACATTTTGGATAATATATGATCTTGAATGATTTTCTGTTTTAGAGTGTATGTTGATTTTGTATAAATGAAATCATTCCACAATGTTCATGCAAAGTTGTTGAAGATGTACAGGAGACACCAAGAAGGAGCCTTATTTTGTTAAGATTTAACTTACCAAGAGCAGCCAGAAATTCATGGCATCCAGGCAGTCTCCACAGTTGTACACTAATGGACACCTGAATGGGCAGGAGGGAGAAGTCCTGCTCCTTCTCTCCTGTCTGGAGTTGGACTAGCACCTGGTGAAGCTGGTATACAAAGAAGAAAGGACTGTGAAATTAAAACTCTTACATTGTTAAATCATTAAATGTGATTTATGCAGTAGTTTAAATAACATAGGCATCGAGTTCAATAGCTCTGTGCTGCTGATAGTGATTTCATTACCAATTTAGGGATATGTAGTGAAATTTCTAGAAATTATAAAATGCAAACCTTTTAATGAACTACAGAAAATCTTTTTTAATGTTTTAAATCCTTTGTATTAGTTAACTAGACAATGGGGACAAAAGTAGCTGCAGAGAATTAGAACGCTAAGAATTGGACCTTTGTGGGAATGTTCACATGGACTAGGGATTACATGTCTAACAACAGAGAAAACTTTGCCAGCTTGGCGTAACTGTGTGGAAAGTAAAAGAGAGCCTTAGCTGTGCCGTCGTAGCTTTACATCATAGTTTAATCCCTGCAACTATCCTGAAACTTTCTTTTGAGCTGTAATAATCCAAGGCTGGAAATCCTTCAGCAATCAAAGGAACGGAAAAGTGCAAAAATATACACAACAAATGGTAGGTTAGCTTCCTACAGCCATGTAAACAATCAACAGCATCACAAAGTGAATTATAAAAAACCATCATGAAGCCTCTTTACAAATTGTGTTGTTTTCCTGATTCTTTTTTTATTTTTAGCAAGTTAAATAGGTAGAGAGTGGAGAAGCAGACCAGAGTGAAATGCAGTACAGGTAGGGGAATGGTCACTTACCATGGCCACCATATTTTTGACAGCCTTCAGACCACAAGGTGGGGCAGGGAAAAGAGAATAAGTTGTTTTTAAATACATGCACACAGTTTGCAGATAAAGGTTAAAAAGATTCAGCCATAAGAAGAAATGAAGCAAAAAGGTAACACAGGTGTGTAATATCACACTTCGGTGCAATCAGTACACATAGACCAGCTGGAACAAGGTTCATGTTATACAAACTGAATTTGTATAATCACTGCCTAACTGCATGGTTTCTGAGTCCAAGCATGTGATCGCTACAAGTGCACGTGTACAATGATAAACCTCTGCTGTGTAACTCTAATTCTCTGGTATTTCAGGGGCGGAAGAGAAAAATAATTAGTATTGTAGCTAGCACTGTTAGTCCTATTTGTAGGTATTTTGTCACATCTAAACAGAAAACTTTCTTTCACGTCTGCTGCCTTCTCACATTCCCCCACAAAAGGTAAAAATCTTGTATTTTATATTGGTCTATCACATAATAACTCAATAAAAATATGGAAGCTTCAAGATTCAAAGTGAAAAAAAAAAATCAGAAAAGTTCAAAAAATATGATTGCTTTGCAAGGTACCGTTCTTCTAAACACTTTCTAGATCAAACAGCACATGTCATTTGAAACCAAGATCAATTTCGTATTGTGCGTTTGTTTGAAGCAGCAGGCTCTTACCCGGTTGATGAGCTGCTCTCCTGCCTCTGAAGCAGTGATGAGTTTGCACAAAGCCTGGAGAGCTGGCGGCGGCAAACCTAAGGGTTGGGAACAAAGGAAGCTCATTGTTATTCATTCAAGAAAGAGCATTTATACCTCAAAATAAGCCGCACTAAGCAGACGGCTCGCAATGTGAAATGATAGAAACATAAACTAATAGATTATATTTTTCAGTGAAACAAAATAAATAATTTAGCAAGAGACCTGCAAGTGTACTTAAAATGTTGTATTGTTTTTTTTTTAAGTGGTGCTATTGTCAAAAGGCTTTTCATTTCACCTTTAGCATCTTGAACTTTCACCAGAGAAACAAAACAAAGAACAAACAACACATAACTTGTTACAGATTCTGAATCTGACCTGTGATCTTCAGCTTGTGTCTACATACCCAGTAGAGATTGTAGCGTAGTGCTACACTGCTGGAGTCTGTCTCCTGGGTCAGCAGTGGGAAAGAAAACTGCAGCAGGAATACCGGTGCCTGCGGAGTCGAGACGGAAGCCCACGGCTGTCAGCAGGGCCTGCCAGCCGGGAACGCCCCCGACCTTGTTTTCCACACTCTGCTGGGATGTATACATTGAATTACGTTGGCCATTTTGTATCCTCTGAAGAGACTTCTCCACCTGAAAGGATAATAACAGCAATGCATCAGTGTGTTGTGTGCTGCTGGTTGTCAGATTTTGTATTGTTTGTGTTGATATCTCACCAGGTGAAGTAAGACTCTCAGAGCATCACGAGCTCGATCTGGATACTGCAAAATTTCAGCCAACGCTTGGCCAATAAGGGAAGATGGGCTGTTGAGCTTCACGTCATTGCCAATCAGCATATATCCTGAAGGGAGAATAAAGCAACAAGAACAGGTCATTCCATGGTCATTTCTGTTTGACTTCAACTGGAATAATGCATGAACATTATATCTAACCTGCCCAGTTGGACGGATGAGAGTACTGTTTGCTGCTCTGCACGGTCTTCATGGCATCTGCTAGTGCTGCACTAGCCTTGGTCCCGTTCAGCAGGGCAGAGTAGAAAGCATGGACAAAAACCTTGGAGGCTGCAACGGGTACAGGCCACAAGGACACGAGAACACACTGAGCACCAGCAGCCAGGAAGGCTCTGGTTAGTCCCACAACACCATCTGCTGTCACCTTGCTGTTAGATTCTTGGTACGACCTGTGGCCACAGTAAAACAGTAGAGATTTGGTGTAAGATTTAGCTTTTTCATACAATATTGCAATCAGCATGTCCTCTGTTTAAAGAATGCCTTCTAAACACCTCATTATTCATATGTTGTCATGTTGCTAAACCTTAGTGTATTTAATTAGGAGCTTGTGTGACTGTCCAGCACACATTTCAGAAGTAGAAGAACATTGAAGAATTGGTTGACAGGACAACTGTTATACACTTCACAAATCTGGCCTTTATGGAAGAGTGGCAAGAAAAAAAAGCATCGTCAAAGAAAGTCAAAAGAGGTTATGCTTGCAGTTTGCTATAAGCTGAGTAAAGGACACACCAAACATGCAAAAAGGTGTTTTGGTCAGATGAGTTTAACAGTGAACTCATGTGTCAGTTCAGTCTTAAACTGACTGGGCTGTGCTCCAAAGCTTTGACAATGCAATAGTGTTGAGTAAAAAGAACAGACTTGCTTTAAAGTGTTTTTAAATATGGATGCACCCAAACCTTTTCATGTTAATAGTCACAAAATGATTGAAAAACATGCATCATATTCCCTCCAATTCACAATTATGTAAAATAATGTGTTGGTTTATGTATATAAAACGTTGCATAAGTTTAACATACCATATGAAATAATTCAAGGGGTGTGAATACATTTACAAGGCATTGTTTATCTCCACATCCATTGCACCTACCCCAGCACCACCAGCTTGACAGGCAGCCTCAGGTCCAAAATATCTGCAGCTGTCAGCAGGAACTCCTGCAGGGGCGGACTGTCACAGATACTCTCCACATCACTGCTGTCATCCTGCATGTTGAGAGACTCTGGGATGGTGTAGCCGCTACCAACGGAGCCCTTCCTGCCTCGACCGCTGCTGCCTCTCCGACTGCTTGCGCCTCTGCCTATTGTTCCCACGCCAACAGTGGCACCTGCCCCACCAGGTACACATTCAGGGTTCGGGGTGAGCACTAGAGCCGCCAGTTTCCAGGAAATGTGGGTGGCAAAATGGGCGCATTCAGCCTGCGTTAGGGCACCCATCACCCTCTCCTTGGTGGCAGATGAGCCAGTAAGAGGTTGACACCCCAGTAGCTCTGCAACCATTAGAGCTTCTTCCTCAGCGGTGGGCATGGGTCCCCAAAGCCAGCGGTCCATCACAGGTGAGGGTAGTCTAGGATTTCCCACCACTGCTGCCATGGAGACACCACCACAGGGAGCTGGTCCAGGACGCCGAGAGTGAGTCTAAGAGTACAGCAACACAATTTAAATGTGCACAACAATCCAGGGACAGATGCTCAAGATTTATTAAAAGACTAAGACACGTCTTATGTTAATGGAAGTGAACTGAATGATAAGTCAAACCTTTGCGCTGAATCCAAGGCCGTGGATGGAGGGCACAGCAATGAGGCTGAAACGCTCGTACAGGTATTCATTAGAGGAGCTTCCTTTTAGCAGAGCAAATGGGATGAGGTACAACTCTCCTTCCAGGACCATCACTAGCTGTCTATGTCTGCCAACAGGCCCGCTGGAATGCATCAGCCCCTGTCAGAGAAAGGAATGAGAAAAAAGAAATAAATATTCAAAAACTTTTTGTTAATATGTGGTGAGTGGCTTGTCTTAGGCATTGCACAGTTCTTCAACAAACATTTGTAGGATGCAGTCAATCCCTAAGAGAGGCAGCACTCACCCCCTCCATAGGTGCAATGAGTAAATCGTAAAGTGCCCGCAGTGGAGGTTTGCCAAGGTTGCTGGAGCGTCGAGGCAGTGAGGAGTTACCATCTTTGGCAGGAGACATAGTGTTACTGAAGAGGCTAGTCATACTCTGACAGCTCCTGCACAGACACCACAGAAAGAAACAGAGGTTTTATCTTATACGTCTTACTGCAACACTGCAGACTGAGGAAAGATTTTTGGAAAATCTCTCACATCATGTTTTTGATATAAACTCATTGTGTCTTTTAAAAAAAAAAAAAAAAAAAAAAAAAAAAAATTATTTTAATGCAGGTGAATGTGTTAAAGTTACTCATTGGCCACACTTCTCAGATTGCCTTGAAAATTTACACCATTGCATTGGAAAGCAGGCTCCCAGCAATTAATGAATGTGGATTTTGCTTTGGAATAGTGGACCAGTCCAGCTGGTGCCAATTGTATGGCAGTCTCACTTCAACCAGATGGCCCCAGGGTAGCTAAAGCTACAATGTAGCTTACCACCATCAGCGTGTGCATGAAATCTAATATCCACTGGAGTCCTCTGGACTAGATAAACCGTCACACGTTTACCATTCACATCTTATCCATGAGTGATGGTATGATGAAGCAGAAAATGGATAGAGAAACTGGGGAAGTAATGTGGGGACTGGTCCAATCTATCATGGTAAAGAAAGAGCATAGGTAAAAGGTAATTCCTCTTGGTACCACTCCTCACCTCTAAACATGAAACATGAATCGTGACCAAGAGAATTATATCCTAGATACAAACGACTGAAATAAGCTACCTCTGTTCAGCTGTTGGGCTCAGCATTAGGAATAATGTGAGGAGCTCTGTCATTTGGGAGGATCTTGAAGTAAAACCACTGCTCCTCTGCTTCAAAGCTAACAAGAGGTGGTTCTGGCATCTGCTCAAGATGCCTCATAGGCATCTTCCTTTGGAGGTTTTCTTCTAGATTAGACCCTGGGGTCAGACCCGGAACTTCCTGGAGGGTCTATACTCCTTCCTAGTAATGCCTTGCGAGCCTTGAGTTGGAAAGGGGGATGTAAGGATGAAACTACATAGGACAAGCCCAAAAATTTGGTATTTAAATTTCAGTGTGAGCAAGAAAGGAAACCAGTACTCAGTGCTCTTGTTTTTCTTTATCACCATGTCACTGCTTATTTGCTTTTTTCAGTGTAAAATGACATTTAGATGAGCTAAAGAGTAGAGCAAGTCAATTGTCAACCATAGATTTTTTTTTAAATGCTTCTATCATGTTCCAGGTTTAGCTCATTTTTAGGCAGGTGTTCAGGTCTAAAAAAATTACCTGGCCACACTGAGAAAGTTGTTAATGACCATGATGTTACTCTGCTTGACTAACCAGCAAATTGGCCTCACCTGAACCCCAAAGAAAATTTATGGAACATTGTCAAGAGGAAAAATTAGAAAGACCAGAACCAAAATGTAAATGACTTAACATCTGCTATTAATACAACTTGGGCTTCTATTACACCTTCACAGAGCCACAGGCTGATCGGCTCCATGCTATGTCACAATGATGCAATAATTCATGCAAAAAGATTCCCAACAAAGTGTTGAGTGCTTAGAAATGAAGACGTTTAACCAAAGCCTGATAATTTAATCTATTTTTTGGAGACAATTATTTTCTTATCCCCTATAGGATATAGTTACCGTATAAAAATGACAAAAAGGCTTGAAATATTTATTGTAATTAACCCATATAATAGATTACTTCCTGTAATGAATGACACTAATTTCACAATACTCTATATATTTTTTAGATGTATGTACCTGCTTGTTACCCTTTCACTGATATTATACTGCTATTATAAATGTTCCCCACTAGATGGCAGCATTGCCCTTCTGTGGTACTACCAAATTTAGAAGAAATGACCTTTTAGCTGAGTCCCTACATAAGCAATAGGTAATGAATAGCAGCACTAATCTCATCCTATACAGCCTTTTTTTATGTGCAGTGCAAACCCAAAGCCGTACATTTACTGGGTTGCAACATGTGGGATAAAAGAGAGACTCTTCTTTTGAGGCATATCTGTGGTGAGATGGTAGTAACAGATCAAACTCGGCCTCACCAACACCCAGCATACTGCGAACTGTGCTAATGGTGGCTGTGGGGTTAGAAACCTTTTGCTTTGCCCTGTGGGTCCAAGCTTTATGTCTCAACGTGTCACTTCACTCCATCTGCTCCACAAGAGCTAGATTTTCCTCCAGACCCCTGCCAACAGACATCTATCCTGCCCTTCTGGTAGCCTCAGGCCACAGGCTTCCCTCCAGCTTCTCAACACTCTGTCTCTCTCCCAGGCCTTGGCAAGAGACTCCATGGGAAAGCAAAACAATCGTTTGTTAGTCTGACAGGAGGAATGAGAGAGGAGGCAAGGTTGAAGCCAAGAGAAGGTGTAGAGTGCAGAGCAAAGCAGTGAATTTAAAAGACAGCGGGCAGAGAGGTTGAAGGTGAGGACTGCATTCACTGGCTGCCTACCTCAGTCACAGCTGAGAGAGATCAAAACGCTAAAAATATCAACAAGTAAATCATTGTATCAAGTGACCTATTTTCATCCCCACAAAATGAAGCATTGTGCTTTTTCTTCATAAAATGATCCCTTTTGAAGTAGGCTTCGTATTTTATTTGGATTTACTGTCTTTTTACTGACAGCTTCATCAAGACCATCAAACAATCTCATTATGTGTTGACTGTTCATAATGACCTAATGCTTTACACGCTGATCGGATTAGACAGACTTTCATCATCACCTTCCCATACTAATCCTTTCAAGCGTCTCTGTAAAGATTAGAGATAAAAGAGAGCAATTGACAAATCTTTTTAATCCCCACTGTATTATTCCTGAACCACTCCTAATATAATGGCATTCATTTGAAAATTATTATACAGACGCACCTAGAAATCATCTGGTGACTGGAATTGGCCGCGTTTGGTAATAGGCTTTCGTCAGATTATTTAACACACAACTTCAAAGCACTATCCATAACAGTCTTCAGTATTGAAGCTGCTGCTGAGGGAATACGACAACTTTTTTCCATGCCAAGAAGCCTCTTGAAAGGATACTGTATTTTCTACAGCACTGTTCAATTATAATGCTATTTTTAAATAGCAAGTGAGGCTTCAGCAGCCAAAAGGACTTCTTTAAAGAATCCAACTCTGACTATCATTGAACAAAACAGTACTTATTAGCAATTGATTTGCAATCTGATAGTTAGGATAATGTTTTGCTTTACAAGTATTGCACCCAAAGACTGATAACAATGCTTATTGCACTAAATGCTAATATAAATTACAACACAGTTTAAAATGTTGACTCTGTTTTCATTGTGTTGCCCTTTTAGGTTAATAGTAAATTACCGTTCAACAAAAACTGCAACAAGAACAGCCTTCTCTCACACAATGTGACTTTGAACATCTAATCATAACAGATTCCTAGACTCGTATGTAGTCAGAATAAAAGAATGAATGGTTTAATCTAATACAGTAAATCAGAGGTTAGACACATACAGTACAGACCAAAAGTTTGGACACAACCGTATGTTAATTCTTTCAAAATTGTTCAGTAGGAAAAAAACATCATATCTTCTGATATGGCACACATTACATTTCATTTGAACACATTAAAAAGGTGAATTTTCTGTCTTTTAATGGGGTAAATGAGTTATGTACAACATCTTTTTAGCCCGTTTCAAATTGTTCAAGTCCCTCTGTTACATAAACTGGATGATTTTGCTTTATTGGTAGATTTCAGGGATGGACTGTTTCATTATACACATTTTATTGCAAAGCTAATTACATTTTCAATGTATGGAGAAAGTTGGAAAAAAAAAGATATATTTTTTGCCATTTGTAGTTCTTCAAAAAAAGATTGCAATTGACAAAAATCTTTGAAAATAAATTGGTGTATCTCTTGTTCTAATTCTGTATTCATCATAGAGACAAACTGCATAAAAAATTGATACAAAATGTCAACGTGAGAAGAAAAAAAACAAAGAAAGCACACTAATGATGTGAAGACAAACCTCAAGAGAAAGGTGTTTAAGTGTTTCCCCTCATTTTCTGTGGTTTATGTATTATGATAGAAGACAGGCTCCTTAGCATGTTCAGCTTTATAATTCAAAATTTTTTTGAGGGCAGAAAGAATGAGGGGATTATTACCAGCAGCCCATTAAAGGGGCTTAATGAGCACGGAGACTCAATTAAAGCTGGAATTACCCCCTCATCAAAGAGCAGCTCAACTGTGGACTAGGACAGGAAAATATGACCCACACACACACACGCACACTTTATTTGGATATGCATCACCTATCACTGAAATGTACAAGAATAGTTGAGATTTTGCTAATAATCACACACTCAACAGGCCAATAATGGACATTTAATAAATCTGCACAACAAACGCGGACGGAGCAAACGCTGGCCTTACTGGTGTCTGGGGAGAAGACACATACAAGAGTGTGTGCACGCAGATGAACACAGACACGGCTCCGTCAGAGGAGAGAGTTGATAAGGGCTTTAGCAGCTTGGCTTTCCTCCGTCTATTTAATAAGGAGGATTCACATGCTGCCTCTGCGCCAGCAAGACAATGGCAAAGAAAGTCCTTTCACAGATGAGCCACAATACCCATGAATCTCCTTACCCAAGCACATATTTTTAATCTTCTTGTTTTGTAAAGAAGAGGTTTTCAGTAGAATTTGGCGATTGAGTGTGAGAGCGCAGCAACGTCATGTTGATGTACAACCGTCCCCTACCTGTTGAACAGGTTGTTTCTCGACACCATGCGCAGGAAGCCTGTGGGGTCGGTGACTGAGTTGAGCTTGTTGTTGAGTTCTTCAAACTGTTGGTCCAAAAAATCACCTGCCTCGCTCTCTGTCTCACTGCTAGAACACCCCCTGATGGAGACAGAAAGAGATTGAGTCAGAGAAATAACCATAAAAATATTGGCAGGGGAAAAAAAAAAAAAGTCCCTCTCGAGAACAGCAGACAATACAGAGACGTACATTGTCTCTTCGTTGTTAAATCAACTCCACACATTCCCGATCCACCATAAATACACACTATTCAACCCACACACTTGGCCCAATTTCCCAGCCTTGAGCCGACACCCCGATGATAAGCACAGTTAAATCCTTTCATTATAATGCTGGTAATGCTGATCTAGTCTGTGGGGAGTCAGCCACCCCCACCCCACTCTTCTTACTCGACACCACTCCTCCCCGCCTACTTCTGTCTCCATGTTTGAAGCTTTTCTTTAATGCACCAAGAGTTAAAACAAACCGAATGTCGGGTTTTAACTCTACTTCTAACATCGGGAGGAGAACTACCTCACAAGGAAGAAATTGGAAACACAAAAACGACATTCGTTTTTGTAGACAACTTAAACTGTTTCAGCGTATCAACTGCTTCTTTTGGCAATGTCTTGAATAGCAGGCATCAACTTCGTGGTCGTTTTTAATAAGGTCAGTCAACGACAGCTTTGATATTTTGAGATATTCATATAGACCCAACCCTTAACACCTTCTTAGTCCATCACCACAGGCTATACTGTTAAATCCAAAATTATTCATATTCCTGGCAGATTCAGATTTTAGCAAATTTTTTCTTTTACTTTACCAACATCTTTCTTTACACTACAAAGATAAAGATGTCAAAGATATATTAACTGTCAATTTTGAATCCGTAGCAAAGTTCACGTGACTACACCATCGTGAACTGCTATTTTAAGCATCTCAACAGGTTAAAACCAGCAGCTCTGTAACTGGTTGGTGGTAATTAATGACTAATATAGCATGTGGCTACAGCATAAAGTACTACTAAGAAACATAAGATGACACTGTGGAAAGTCTTAGGGGATGTGAACAGGAAGTCAAAAGTAATATCTAAATTGTCACGACTGATGGTGCGAGAGGTGTAAAAGAATCCAAGAACCACTACAAGGGCCGTAATGAAGAATATTGACCCTCCTAGTAGTGACACGTTAAGGTGGATAGAAAAATAAACACTGGATGATGTTTGACTGCACAGATGTGGACCAAGAATAAATCCAAGTAAGGCACACAAAAGCCTACCTGGTCTTTGGAAAATGTTATCTGTGCAAATAGGAAGACTTCTGCTCTTCTGTTTTGTGGAGGACTGGCAAAATCTAATTATTATTGGCTGTAATGAGCATCAGTGAAGCTATTTGATAGGGCAACAATGAGACTTCCTGTCAAAACTGTTTATTCTCGCCTCTCTCTGTCAGTTTTTGTTTTGCACACATTCTCTTACCGTTTCACTTCCACCTCATTCATTTACTCTCCAGTCATTTCAGAGTGCTGCAGCCCCTTTGTCTGCACTCCAGATAGTGAATGGGCTGGTAAGTGGTGCCATATTGTGCCCATCCAGGCGCAGTGGTGTGTATGCAACTTCCTTTTGGAGTAGTAAATGAGCTGATAATGGGGCAGGAGGGCCAAGCTGCCACGGCATTCGAGACAGACGCTAGGCGCACCATCTGGGCACTATGGATCAAAAACCAACTAGAGACTCATCAGAATGGATTTCAGTGGGCGATTTTAACTTTCACTCCTTCGTTTCATCTTCCATCTCTTTCAGAATCCCTCTGGCTGCATCCCCTGTTGTGTGTTAGGTCTTTATTTACCGACCTTGGCTCCTTTGACTCTCCCCATTGATTTTATCGCCTCTTCTCAATCTTCTTCTCCTTCAGATTCTCAGAGTAACCCTCTTTATCTTTTGCTTCACTTCTGATGCACTATTTGTCAGGTGGACTCACCATTCCTGTGCAATACAAAGAACCATTATTCCATCTCATTTATTTCCTAGGAATGGAGAGGGGACTCTTTCAGACAGGTGGTGGTGGGGGGTTCATCCAAGGGTTCAGTGGGGCAGAATAATGCCCTTTAGACACAGAGTCATGGTAAAATGAGCTAGGTTTTAAAAATGTTAAGTTTTTGCAACAGCCTAGACAGAAAATCATTTAGTTTTACTCTTTCCAGCTAGAGACTGGCAGCATGTTATTCTGTGATTTACACTGTTAATTTGATTCTCTGTCGATGGATTGAGGAGATTTGCAATCTTGTGACTGTACTTCTAAAAAAGTTAAAGTTGGCATATATCAGTCATGAAACTTTCATGTGCCATCCATCCATTTTCTGTTCACCCTTGTCCCTTAGAGGGATCGGGAGGGTTGCTGGTTCCTATCTCCAGCTATGTTCCGGGCGAGAGGCGGGTTCACCCTGGACAGGTCGCCAGTCTGTTGCAGGGCAACACAGAGACACACAGGACACACAACCATTCACACACACACTCACACCTAGGGAGAATTTAGAGAGACCAATTAACCTGACAGTCATGTTTTTGGACTGTGGGAGGAACCCGGAGAACCCGGAGAGAACCCACCATGCACAGGGAGAACATGCAAACTCCATGCAGAAAGACCCCGGGCTGGAATCGAACCCAGGACCTTCTTGCTGCAAGGCAACAGCTCTACCAACTGTGCCACTGTGCAGCCACTTTCATGTGCATTTAGAATAATAATGAAGAGGAAAATATTTAAACAAAATGTGAACATTGCTTTATTACGTACTGCAAATCATAAATTTTGTGAAAGGAGAGACAGCCCAAAGACTTTGCCCTCCAGCTACATCCCAAAAAGAACTGGGACACCCAAAGCCCCGAGAGCAAGCACCCAAAACATACGGCTCAGAACTCATGGAGGGAGTAAATGATCTTTTAGCTGCAACCATCCTACCTGCTGTAGTACGACTCAACTCCCAGAGCCTCCCGAGCGCTGGCAATGTGCTGCTCCAGCGAAGAGCTGCTCACCATCCCACCACCACCACCTCCATCCTGGAAGTCTGACCCTCCTTCTGACACGCCCTCACCGAGGTAAACCTCATGAAACTTCAGGATTCCTGTGATAATGGGCACAAGAAAACCAAACATGACTTATTTCCGTTTCTCAACATCCACTTCTACTTTGTTTCTGTGACTTGTTCACTACACCAGGAAACATTTGATCATTTAAACCGAGAGCTGTGGGTAAGGCCATGTGCAGCAGTGCATCTGTGAAAGCGAATGAATAAAACAAACATTTATTCAATAAAAGATAAGAGTAGACTATCTCTGCCATCTGGTGCCTGCTAGATCTCTTTCAAGCAGGAGGGAATCTGAGAGATGGGCTACATGCTGTATGTGTGTGATTTCTCTTTGTGAAAATATAACGTTACATTTACAAAAACCAACAACTATCAGTTGCTTAGGTACACACACCCATGTCTGAATTGTGCAGAATTCACACAAACGTAGAAACCTTAGCTTTACACCCCCTTTCGTTATCGACGGACCTCTTTGGAAATGGCCATGTTTTGGTGCCAGCTGGATGCCAGGGAATGCCAGGAAGTGACAGACAGGCGATTAGCGAGCAAGTGGCACTCTCTCTGCCTGGGGTGAAATTTAACGCTTTGAAGAGCTACACTGCTCTCTATGGTGTTCTTTCTGCTTACGAGACTACCGCCGGGGGTCAAGTTCAGCTGGTTGCCTAGGAGTTCATCTTGATCAAATGTTGAGGGCTGGTAGCATGGGACATGAGTCACTGCTCTCATTTCCTTTCCTCACAACGGCAGCAAAAGTGGCCTAAAGTA
This sequence comes from Gambusia affinis, assembly GCF_019740435.1. Lineage (NCBI taxonomy): Eukaryota > Metazoa > Chordata > Actinopteri > Cyprinodontiformes > Poeciliidae > Gambusia > Gambusia affinis. Next base: position 14,263,299 of record NC_057870.1, read on the forward strand.
GAGCTAACAGTATGGCAGCCACAGGAGGTGTGTGGCATGAATTTTAATTAACCCAGAGCTTTCTCTGTTCCCTTAATTAAACAGGAATTTCACGAGTCATGTGTACAAGAGGGGATGGGTGGGGGCTTCACCTGGAAAACCACATTTGTTCTACTGAAAATATACAGAAAGCGGAGGTATGCAAAGATGCAATGTCCACTTTTATTCCAGAAGAAATTTTAAATAAAAGCAAATGTTTTATTTGTGGGAAGTTGTTCCTAATGTTTGGCTACGTCGCAATCTGTGTCACTATCAGTTAGTATGCTTCGTTTGCAGATGAAGCAAAGGGTGAAGAGCAAGGCAGGGGGCAAATCCTAACAGTGGAGAGGCAGGTGGCACTGCCACATGGTGTCAGATCTGATCTGCTCCCCCTCTGTCAGCTGCAATGAAGCCTCCAGCCTCCAGACCCTCTTTTATGCTTTGATTTGAGGAAGTTATATTGGTGTGCGTCTACCTGCCACTGCAAAATAAAAATAAAATATTACACTATCAAGATGCTAAAGCATTTCAACACATTAGTTAAACAATGTAAACACAGTTCTAGGATTTTATGAAATAGACCAATGTATAATTGTATAGTGGAAGGGAATCAGTCAGATTGGATGGAGAACATCTCCAAACGTTAAAGTCTTGTCAAAATAACTTCACTCAGGTTTGTTGATACAGCAGAACACACACTCTCTACGACCAGCATTTAAGCCCTGGCTGTACTGTAAGTGAGCCTCTATCCAAGTTTGAAATCTTTTGCGGCCTTTAACTGGTTTTCTTCGGGACTGTCCAGCATTTAGTTCCACCTGTTTCCCAATCAGACTCCCATAGGGTTGGCAGCATCACCACTATGTGTTTAGAGTGATGTGCAATATCAGTTTTCCACCACACATCACATTTTACATACAGCATCATTGTCTCAGAAAATCCAACGAACGCTTGCGACTGTAACTTTGCAAAATGTCAGTGTAATCTTACCTGCCCCTGGAGCCAGTAGCCAGCTGTAGAGGTAGCCTGCTGCCATTGAGAAATACAGCACCAAGGCTCTCTGGCTGTTGACTGTGTCCAAGATGTGCTCCACTGTTACAGGCGTGTAGGGGTCCGAGTCCTGTTGGCCCGTCTGTCGCTCCACCAAGAGATCAGCGAAGGCTCGCGTACGACCGCGCTCCGCTACAGCCAAGGCCTCGTCATGGTGGCCTGAGGTGTTTAACAATGGTTAGAAAAAAATAAGAAGCTAAACACGAATATAGTCACAGGAGGATGTCTCGTTGGCTCACCAAGGCTGACGAGGACCCTTTGGAGAGCCTGGTAGCAGGAGGTTTGCAGGTCAAACAGCGAGAGTTTATAGTCGGTGCTATGCTGGGCCTCATGGCGGATGGTCTCAAACAGTGCAGATGCCCGGTAGAGCTGAGGATGAACAGCAACAGGGATATTTTTACACTTTAAAACTGTACAGTTAAGAAATGTTGGTATTCGTACCACTGATACAAATGGATGCCAGGTACAACCAAGAGTCCTATTGCTGTCTGTTTAATTCAGACTGACTACAACCCTCTCTTCACATCACTCTTCAATAGGCATTCGGCATAATGTCTTTAGGCTACTCTGAAGAGTGATTGAATTTTTCAAGCAAATATTGTTTGGCCACTAGATGGCAGCATTCCACCTCACAGGTCATCCCTAATGAGTCTTTTTTTTTTCTTTCCTCCAGTTCTCCTTCATTTCTCAACCAAGTAAAGCACAGTGGAGTAGTTGGAGAATGACTGCTAAACACACATAAATTTGTTCATCATCTTTTCTTACCTGAATCTGGCAAAGAAAAACAAGCATTTTTGTAATGCTTTGAGAGTTTAAAAGCTCCATGTGTGTGTCACTAAATATTTCCACCCAGGACCTGGCTGTGAGGTTGAGGGAAGGAGGGTGACAATAGACAGGCGGGGCATCAGGCAGCCTAGCCCAGCAGAGCTGATCAGGAGTGCTGATTCATGTGAGCCGTTATTGATTTCCTATTTCTGCACTTATAGCAGCCCTGTTGGATGGCTGGTAGTGCTACAGGGCAGGCCAGAGCAAGCAGAGAGATAAAGAAAAAAACCCAAAAACATCTCTTGACTACAGTTAACTCAACACAAATAGCTACAAAACAGGAAAAGGTTACTGCTAAGTAGTCAACTTTTTAAAAATTATTTTAGGATCACTCTGGCCGTGATAGGCGAAAGAATGGACAACAGCGAGAGGGCTTTTATTCTGAGCACTTGTACATGGATTCACTCTAGCTGATGTGGCGTATGCCAAGGTCATGCAGGAAAGTATGTCAGAGAGAATAAGAGGGGGAGGGAGGGGAACGGTGAGGAACCGGAGAGTTCTGCTGCATTAGTGCTGGGCTCAGAGCAGCTCGTCTCAGGCTGATTTCACTGATGGGGCTCTGGGCTGATTGAAGCTCGTCAATCTGTTGGGGATGTGAACATTTGCCTGTGAAAGAATCTAATTCCCTACAGCATCTTTTCTCCAGCCTGATCCTATCTATCACAAATGACAAGGAAACAAGCTCAGATGCGTTACATTCAGTTGTAGTGCGAGTACAATCTCTATTATTGAGAATTGTGTTGAAGACCATTGTGGCCCACAATTCTGGGTTGAATACTTTATCCAATAATCTCTTACATAACCGAATAATCACATATACATGCAGTACTGTAGGAGTTCTCAACTTTTTCTTTCTTAAAGCCCTTCTTCAATGTACAATAAGAGCTCTGCCTCCTCTTCTCTCCATCAGAGCTGTGAACGCTCAAATGCACAAGTCTGTGGCGTGTACAATCTACTGTCATTTATCATTTATATGTGCGAGATTTTTTTATCTGATTTTTTTCTTTCTTTCTTTTCCTGTCATAAAAAGATAGAGCCACCTTAGTGTTAAATAACTTTGCCCAGAGATGACTTGTCAGGATCTCTCCAGCATCAAGGTGTTGGTTTACTTCAACAAGATGCTGAAGCCTCCTTTAAGTTCGTAAGGAGAGAATACCTTATGACTCCTTTGTAACAAAGAAAAGGACCAAAATCTTTCCATCATGCTTTTGAAAATTTGGAGACAAGCTTCTCATTGATATTCTACACAGAACATGCAGAAGTCCATCAATTACTTATTTCCTTATAAATTCAATAGTTTTATTAAAATGGAATTCAATTTCTTCTCAGACATTTTAGATTGTGAATACATTTTACATACAAAGGCACCACACTTTTACATTTCCACATACTCTCGTTTGTGCACGGTGACTTAAAGGCTTGTTGCACTATTCAAAATTTAAAAAGTTACTGTTGATTCAGCTAATGTGCTAGGATAGCTTCGATTAATGAAAGTTACATTTGGTTCTCTCTTGCTTGATGCGGTTTCAGTATTTTGCATTTGCCATCTCTTGCTCCAATTTTAATGTCATAATATTCTCTATTTATTTTCTACCAAATGAAACAGAAACATGTTAAATCAATAACTTAAAAAGTCTTAAATAGATCATTGATTTAAAAACTTTAGTTTAACATATTGAAACAACAGTCTTGGATTCTGTAGGTGTGTTGATATGGGAAATATGGCTGACCACACAGGGGACACCATAAATCATCAGACAGAAAAGCTAGTTGCCAGTTACACCCCGGATGAGTTTTCTGTTAGTTACTGCATGTCCATTCAGTAAAGAAAGAGCGTCACCTGCATTGTCCACAATTCCTTATTTTAAAATGGGTTTTTTGTGTGTGTGATATTATTATCTGTAAAAAGTGCTATATAAATAAACTTTATCTGTCGTTTCATAGCACACAGATTTTCTTTGAAACATATTTTGACCTTTAAGAAATCTTAATTCTACGAATGTTAAAAACACACAAAAAAAGCTGATGGTGTTTGGGGAAAGCAGCAGGAAGGTCTTGCGCAGGCATCATGCAACAAAACTCCTTCTACTTTGATCAAATTATTTACATATTAAGACCCAAAACACTAGTTACAACTGAAAAGAAAAACACAAGAATTAACTTATAACTTGGACATCCAATACCACAATGCTAGTGGCTGAATCATGCTGTATGGATGCATCAGTTCATCATAAACAGGGAATCTGGATATATATATATATATATATATATATATATATATATATATATATATATATATATATATATATATATATATTATATATAATTTTTCCGAGGAAGAATGCTGTTTGGAATACATTAAAATGAAAACGGGTTTTCTTGACATATGAAATTTCACAGGATAGCTATTGGGGATTTCACTGATATTCATATATATTCTATGATAAATCAGCTTGCCAAAGTGCTACTATTTATTCAGATTGCACTCTCTTATTTTACTGTCAGTGACACAACGTGGCTTTTATCTGACATGTAGAGTGAATGTCAATGTCATGCTGAATCAGTAATATAAGCAGAACTTGCAACACACGTCCCTCTAATGATTTTTTTTTCCCCTTTCTAAAATAAGCTCTCTAGGGAGGTCTCATCCTCTGTAGCAGATAAATTCAGACATACTGGCTTAATCTAGAGTAGTCCTGTGATATTAAAGGAAGCACAAATGTATTGATTCAAACTCACAGGGATACAAATGTGAGCCCATCTCAGAGGGAATAGGAGCTGTGGAAATAGCTGATGTAAATCAGGACATGTCAATCACAGAGGCATGGTGAACAGTAGGCTCCCAGATCGGGCGATAGTATACAATAGACTTTAAATATATCTCGGATAAGCAACACGAGTTCAAGGACTCCCAATCTACACCTGTGGTTTGCATCAGGAAGCTAAGTGTATGGCGTTTACAGCTATGGTATAAAAAGGGATCATTTACCAAGGTTATATGTACCGACAGTCCAGCTCATGAATAATCAGTTGATTTATACTCTGAGGACAGAAGTGTCCTCTTCCACCACTGATTCACCTCAAGCAGTACAAACCGACAGGCAACAGAAAATAAAAATACTTGATATATATGAAGGAAAAGGATTTTAGCTCCAACAAGGAGATCAGACTGAAGAGCTACATGTGAAAGTAGGACATGGTAGGAAAGTGGACAGAAAATTATGCTTCTATGAGTAATAATCTGGAAAAGTGTGCCGTGGCATTTGTATTCTACCCCTTTAACACTGGCAACCTAAATGGAAAGTACTGCAACCAGCTGCCTTCAGTAAAAGTCACAAAATCAGTAAACAGGAAACAGTGTGATTTAACCCTAGTATAAAGTTAACTAAAGATCAAGGAACATTACAGACAGGTCATGGATAAAGTTGCTTAAAGCAGCGTTTGTTTATACACAATATGCCAAAGTCAGAATATCAAACAGAACAATTTTCAACCCATCATCAGATTATGGAAAGACTAATGCAAATCTGCAAATCTAGTAAAACACTCCCCAAACCAGGTCTGTAAGGTAGAGTGGCAAGTTACTAATACCCTAAATATCCAATCCCACTACAGTAGTGGCTGTATCATGCTATAGGGACGCATTACTTCAACATAAACAGGGAATCTGGATTGGATCGATGGGACCAGGATAAATCTAAATAAAAATCTGTGGCAAAGCTTAAAAACTGATGTTAGAGACAAAATCTGACAGATCCGAAGCTGTAGCTGCAACCAAAGGTGGATCTGCAAATTATTGACTCAGAGGGGCTGAATACAAATATACAACATGAAACCCATGGATCCTCCTCCTTTCACTGCACAAATATGCAACACTCTTTTGTTGATCCATCACATGCAAACCTATTCAAATACATTTAAGTTTGAGGTGGTAACATGACAAAAAGTGGGAAGGATACATGCAATGGAAAATATGTTGCACTGACTTGTAAGAATAATATTTTGCTTTAATTGAACACAAATTCCTCAATATGACTCACACTTGAGCAAACAGGCTCCGGTCGCCACGTTAGTTTGGTCTCGCTTTCCCGGCTCTTGTTTCAGATAATTGCAAACAGACAAACTTCCTTTTTTGAAAACTATGATGCAGGGACTATGAAGCAAAAAAAAAAAAAAGCAAAAAAAAAAAGGAAAGCTATCTGGGTCACTTATGATGGTATTTGTGCACGTGTATCATAACAAGAGTGTTTTGGACTAGATCTTTGAAAATGAAAGCAGCTGAAAAACATCCCTGCAGACACATGTGACAGCCACCGCGGCTGGCTGGCTGGCTCGCTGTCAGGCTTGTGTGTGGATACGCGAGCCAAGAGGAAAAAATTAAATCTTGAGCTGCACTGTGTGGACAGACTACAGAGAGAAAGATGTTTAAGGGGATATTCCATGCCTGCCAGGTGGGCAGTGGGCTGAAGAGGAGTGAATGTGTGTGCAATACAGAGGTTTGGGGCTCCTGTGACAATGCACACTGATCTAAAAAGAAAAGAAAAAAACTTCACTCATCTGTCGCCCGTCTGCTGAAATGACAGCGTTTACCAGCTATGCAGACTCCTCAGCATACTGCCAGCAGCCGTGTTCATGCTCCCCTTCCTCTCCTCTGAGCTCCTTCTATCACCATAAGGTTATTACTGAGAGCTTATTTCCCACCTTTTATGTGTTTGGACATCTACCTCCACCTCTCATTTGTAAGCGTAGCCAACCTCTAAGCCAACAGATGTGGGCTTATTGGAGGTCAGTTTTAACTACATGGGGGTGGATTTGCTGGAAGGAGTCCAGGTAGAGGAGATGAGGAGGAAATGAGTCAAGGTGACTCAAAGGAAGCAGAGAAAGAGAGACGGAGAGAGAGAGACTGAGAGAGAGATGTGTTACCTGATGCTGGGCCTCCTCCAGATTCCCACTGGCCCACAGGGAGAGGCCGAGACGATGGCGAATCTTTGCCTCGTCCTCGCGCCGAGCCAGCTGCTCCGCGAGCCGCAGGCCTGTCAGGAGGAGAGGAAGCGGCGGCAGATGAGAAGACGGAGCACGGAGCAGAAAACATTCAGAGTAGAGTGGCTCTTGTGCGTCTCTGTGATGAACAGATGTAAGCGTAGCGTGGTACTGCTGTTCTGACAGCGAACAGGTTTGGAAATTTGGCCTCAGTTGTATGAAACGGCTTGTGCAACGGGTTTTAAGCATGCACCCGCCTCTGGCGAAGGGGGAGAGCGTCGGTAGCTCTAATCGGACTGCGTGGTAATCAATGCGAAGGATTGAGTGGCTGAGCAAACACAAATACGCGTGTAATGCTTGCTTGAAGGGTATCACAAAAGGCGTCGACAAATATTTGCAAGCACATTGATGGGTGAATAATGGGCTTTATGCAAACACAGCAGAAGTCTACTTTGGGATACTCTGTTTGAGAGATTGTTAGTGTTAGAAAGACAGAGGAGTATATACACAAGCACAGTCAGAAGTACACATTTTTTTTGTTTTAAATGATGCCCTAATGCTGCTTGCTTTCATAGGTGCATTAAACTTACAATCAAACCTTTAAAACAAGAAGATGCTTTGATTTATAATGGATTTTCATCAATCCACAAATGGTAGAAACTTTAAACAGGATCAAACATACACATACAACCCCATCGCTTCTTCATTGGTCGTCCTTGGATGAATGGTGTTCCTCTTATCATTAGAATCACAAAGAACTACCATAAAATTAGATTTGATAATAATTGATTATCTAACCATGGAAAAATCTGCTAAAATGAATAATCAAATTGCCTTATGGAGAAAAAACATACTGTCAGATGAGGGACAAAAAGTGCTTTTTGGCCACAATGACCATAAATATGCTTGCAGGAGTTACTTTTAAAAACCTAAGAATTGTGTAACAACTGTCAAACATGGTGATGGTGGCATCATTCTGAGGGTTTCACTGTCACTGATATGGGTGTTATTGCAGAAAGTAGAAGAAATAAAAGAAAAACCAGCTACAAATTCACAGTTGGATGGTTTGTCTAAACAGAATTGTTTCCTAAGGACAAAAATTCATCTATGCTGGTTTTAGGATTGTCAAAATAGGTTAACATTAATCATCTTTAATGGTCCTGACCTTAAACCTTTGGAACCATGTCACAAAATCAGCCAATTTAAATGAATTCTCCAGAGAAATAAAAATGTCACAGAACCAACAGACTAGTATGTAAAAAGCTAATGAATGTATTGTAAAAAAAATAATTCACAGACAATTTAAACATAACCCTCCCATTCTTGTTTTTTTATATATTTTTTAAAATACTAACTATCCTGATATATTGAAAAGAACAGTTCAAATAAACCACTAAAATCTTTCAATCGTTATGACACTTAAACCCAATATAGGTGTTATAGATGTAAGCTGTTTGTAAGCTGATCGGTGTTGTATGCCTAGGTGTGACTGTTCGGTATTTGTGCCGAGTGAAATCATCTGCAGAGCACACAGTTTGTTTTCTCACTCTTAATTTGTCAAGCAGCAAGGCCGATATCACATCTTTGCATGTGTTCTCGCTCTGCCTGCCGAGAACCCGGTTCTGCCCAATTACAGAGATGAAAATGCCCCTCTGTGCAGGAAAATGATGGGGGGAAAAAAAAAAAAAAAAAAAAAAAGGCAGTGCCTGAGCCACACATCACCCAGAAGGTGCTAAAAGCTCAGCAAGCCTGCTACAGTTTACAACAAGCTATTTCTCATGCACATTCCTGGTTAACATGGTCTCTGAATCTGGAAGTCCATTCTCTCCGCCCGGCTGTGTGACAGGTCGAAACGCGCTTTCGGTCAAAGAGAGGAGGGGGAAAAAAATAGGCCAAGCCGGCCTAGTCCCGAGTCCGCTTTTCTCCGCTTTCCCGGAAAAAAACCCGCCTGTGGCTGGACCAGATAAGCCGAGAACAGAGAGTGTGACCTGAAAATGGCAGCCTATTCCGCGAGTCCAGCACACCAAGCGGGCGTAGACTTCATGGCTCCTTCATGGCCGTGCAAGTCGGCAGCCTTTGAAGGCGAGCCTGCAACGGTCTTTCCTCTCTCCTTATCTCTGCACACACCCTCCCTCAGCCTGACTGCATGTCCTCTTCCCCCATGCATCTGCTGTGCTCTTGTACCTACTCCTCTCATCTTTGAGCTTCTGTCCCAGCTACCTCCTCCCCATCGCCCCCCTTCACCTTCTACCTGTTTCATCTTCCCTGTGGTGGCACTGCTAGCAGTGACTCTGCACTGCTTAGGGCTCATTAGGCAATGGAGCAAGAGAGAGGAAACAGATCTAAATTATCCTTTTTATTCTCTGACAGCATCACCTCTCGCTCTTCTCAACTCCATTTCTGAGCCTTTCATCTACACACACACGCACATACATCCTACAGCGCACACCCGCATGAAATAAAAAAAAATCCTTCTTTCTTGGAGATGCTCTGTGATAGATTCTTTATGATCAAGCCTGAATGTCAACCAACTCTATGTTTTCTTTATTCTCCAGCTGACAGTGAAATAATACATGTGAATTATGACTCAGTGCTCTCTGTCTTTTCCCTCCGCCTGCCTGCCATCCTTCTTTCATTTTTCCAAAGTCGTCTTCTTCTTCTGCCTATTGCTCCCTCGTTCCCTCTGTCTTCTCCCGCTTTGTATCTTTCAGTGTCTGTCACTGTCACGACGCGTGCCTTTGGAGCGCCCGGCAGGCACAGTCACGTAGCGGCGGCTGACACGAGGATGTGGCCGTGGCTGGCTGCACCCTGAAGAGCAACTGGAGAACACTTTAAAGGCTGCGTGACAGCTGGGGGAGAGATCCACTGTGGTTGCCCCAGGGCTCACACACGCACACACACACACACACACACACACACACACCTCAGGGTCTTTTCCACATGCACATGTCATGCGCATGCACGGTGCCACTGAGAAATAACCTGCAGCGAGGACGGACTCAACACACATGGCGACAAACTGCCCTTTGATCATGACCACATGTGGAACAGCGAACAGTGGCGTGGTTATTGTTGGAAAATGGGGATAACGGCACACACGATTTTCACTAGGATGAAGCGCTGCTTCTGTTGTGCTGGACTGTGGAGATGAAAAAAGTGCCTCAAATATCTGCGAGCGTGGTGAAATAAAGAAAGCTACAGAGCTACAGAATCAGGGATTCTCACATACAGGTTGCTGCTCATCACATAAGGACCAAGAGTTGAAAAGTATTCAAAACTCTGAAAACTTTTTCATATTTTTTCAAAATGTTAACCACAAACTTTAGTCCATTTTATTTAGGACCAGCTTAACTTTTTCCCCTAAATAAAAGAACTCCAGTCTTTCAAGATGTTGATCTCTGCATCTCCTCCAAAGTTATACTAAGCCTTTTGGTTGTATCTCATTGAGGTTTGCCTTGCTTAAATTTGGCCTTGAGTTTAGATGGATGGACATGTGTGGCATACTCTTTCCACTTTTTAGAGGATCCCTTGAACAGCTTTGAGATTTTAAAGCTTACAATACTGGTATATAATCTAACCACTCTCTAAATATCTCCACAACTTTATCTCTGCTCTGTTTGCCATGTGCTTTGGTCTTCATGAACCTGACTGCTGAGATTAATCACACACCACCGGTCCCCATCTACTAATAAAGTGGCTTCTGAAGGCAATTAGTTGCACTAGATTTCATTTACCTGTATCAGAAGAAAGGTAGCTGAAAACATATCTGAAAAACATGCATAATTTTTATTCCAGAGATCAATCTGCACCAACTTGTACTGGCCTATCAAATAAAATCCCAGTAAAAAAAACACTGAAGTTTGTGGTTGTAATGGTACCCAATGTGAAAACATTCCAGGGTTCTGAATACTTTTACAAGGTTCTGTCATTGTTGATCTTTACCTAGACCAAACATGAAACAGTGTTAACTCAGGGCAATTTGATCTTCAGTTGTTTAAGCTGTAATCTTCAAAATGCAGGCACCTAAAAAGTTTGAGGACTGCTGCTCAGAAGTGCTGAGGATAGCTAGAAACTGACCTGATTTCTGAAATCCATGTAATTAAAGATAAAACTTTCCTTAAATTTTCAAGCATGATCTGTTTTAAAAACTCCAAACTCCCATGCAGAAAGGAACAGGGCCTCAAGAAAAATGTGGACACCCGATTTTTAACGATTTTCGCAGCCGTTTTGTGTATTTGGAAGATTTCTCTGTGTTGCTCCCGAACAAGATTTCATGTTCAGTTGCATTACTGGGTCGTAAAAAGGTCTTTCTGTGGATATTTGATGTCGTTAAGGGCGGTTGAGTTGCTATTCTTCACATTTTTCCCTCTAATAGTGGAATTGTTCCTGCCTTCTACAGAGGTCCAGAGCAGTATTGATCCAAACCTGAGCTTAACCATCACATGGATAATGTTTTCATTGAATTTTTAACTCTTTATATCTGGACCTTTCCTTCAGCCACAGCAGCCAAATATCCAGCTTTGTGTTTATAACTTGTCTTAACTGTAGAAAACTAAATGTTTACTTGGAAACCTTAGCTGTGGGATCTTCTGGTTAGGATAACATAGTTGTGAATTTTTGCTTGTTTAGTAGACCAGTTCGAGGTTTCGACAACAATCCAGATAATGCATTCAAATTGCCTTTCCAACTCCAACTCAGGAGTAACATCACACCTAATTCTACCATGTTTGAGTCATATTGGAAAACCACTTTCCAAATGTACAGGCAATATAAGCTGATGACAACGCATCAATCACTGTATGTATACCACTCTGTATATCACTAAGGTAATGAGGTATAAGTTTAGAAACGGCCAGATCACAGTTTTACAAAATATTCTGATCAGTGCATCCCGTTGAAAACCGTTTTATTTTCATAACTTTCACATTAGCCAACCTTTTATGTAGACATTCCAACTTTCTAGGTCATGAGAAATCAAATAAACAGAGTTTAGCAAACAGATTTGAAGGATTAAGTTTAATAAAGGTTTTCATATCTTTCATACAATTGGATGCAACACACTAAAGTTCTTGACTAAGAAAGGTAAGAACTTGGTAAAAGCTATGAAAGATGTTTGTTTGGTCTTCTCTCTTTTATTTTCTCTAAAATTTTACCAACTTAGACATAATCTGATAGGTCAAACTGATTTCAACATCAAACCAAAAGTTGAATTTATATGTTTAGGTCGTAATTATCTTGATGCTTTATATGCATTTTTGTTTCTACTTTTTAAAAAAGTGCTTTATATCATAGTTTGTTCCTGAATATGGATGGTTTGTTTGGGTATTCAATAAAGAAACGATGAGGAAACTGTAAAACAGTCACAAATTGGCACAATGACCACACTGTTTTAATGACCATATCGATCATGTTAATCGCTAAGTGCATCTTGGTGTGAAAGACCTCTCACTGTTTAACATACCATGTCATTACAAGAAAAACACTAGAGTAGCTCTACAACCCCTTGGCACCTTTCTATGATTTTATGCTGCCTACTGAAGGTTAGTCATTATAGGAGAACACAGAATAACCATTGAACATACACAAACACTCAGCGATTTGAAGGTCAAATAATTTCAACTGTAGCTGCAGAGAAGCTTCTCTCTAGCTCTATTCCAAAACACAAAAACAACCAGGAAAAGGAAAAAAATAAGAGCAGTAGTTACTGAGAGAAAAAATAAGGCAACTTTTCTGCTTGGGTAGGTTGGCCAGAAATAATTGGCTGTCAAGGATAGTGAAGGCACTGTGCTTGTTCAAAGCCAAAATGAGGAAAAAATACAAGGACAGCGTGGGGGGACAACACTGGGACTGGGTGGAGACAGAATGGCCTGTCGTCTTTGTTTCTATTAAAGCTCAACAAGCGGGCCTGCAGTGAGTGTGTGGGCCACAGCAAACTCAGCTAACTCTAAGAAAAGATGGGGATGAGATGGAAGGGGGTTTGTCGTCCTGCATTTTCTCTCTGCAGGGTGAAATGTAGAAATCTTTTTTTAGAGAGGCTCCAGTTTTCTCAGTTTCAAGCACTGGTTGGGTTTTTCACAGGACTTGAGCAGAAAGCCTACCCTTGAACATGGTTGTGCGGACGAGGCATGGAGTTGTTAGTGTTACCAAGAGATTTAATAAAGTCAGGGTTTCATTCAGTTAAAGACATTTTAATGAGACGCCAGCAGAAAGACTGTAAAGTGTTCTGCTATTTATAGCAGTATGGAGGATAGACTAACATCCAGTAGCCAGACGTGCTAACAGTGAAACTTCAGCAGCCCGTGTTTGAAATAATGTGGACCAGGTTGTAAATCAGTTCAAATGAATGTTCTACACACTTGATATATATAAAGAATATTTCATTACCTTTACATCCAATTGTACCATAATTCTTACCGTCTCATCCAAATAAGCAATTTATTATTTTTTGACAGTAAGGTGTTACAAGCTTTACCACCACATCTGTCATCATTCTAATGAACACCAGAAAAGATTGTGATAAAATTTTAAGTCTGCATCACCCATTCTTAATGCCTAGTGTGGACATAGACAGGTTCCACTGAACTGAACCTCAGGAATGAAAACTTCACGCACCATCTCTAAAATAAGTCCTTTTTGAGAGGTCGAGCTGCAGGTTTTTATCCTTCCCTTTATAATCTAAAAGGGAACAGTGAAGCATGAGAAGCAGGATTCTGTCAGCCTGTGTGTGACAACGTTATTTTGGCAGCTCTGAGAAGGAAGATAGAGAAGGGGGGAGTGGGGGAGCATCTAGCAGTAAACAGGAGAAATACTTTGAGAGCATTTGGGTAGGTTTGCACAGACAGACATACTCAAATGCTATACCTATGCAGCTCTGAAGACAAACACAGATGCACAATGCTCACACAAAATCCCCTTGTGCGCATATATCACATAAATACATAAGCACAAAAAAACACGCACATGCGTCCACACACAGACACACAAACAAACACATGCGCACAGCTTTATAAAAGTGTGGCAAAGGCTTAGCAATAAATAGGCTCAGAATTTCATATTCATGAATTCAGAAACTCTAAGCCTATCAGTTCAGGCAACAAAGGCAACCCTCTCCATGCTCCCCTCTGCTCACTCACCTTCCTGCAGGTACATGACAGCTTGTGAGTAGTTCTGCAGCGCATGGTGTGTTCTCCCCAAGCTGCCATAGGCCAGCGTCTTGGCAGCCAAATCATTAGTCTGAGCCGCCACACTAAGGTGCTGTTCTTGGAACACCACCGCTCGCTCATAGTTTCCGAGTGACTCATAGGTAAGACCCAAGTTGCCGTAGGCCCGGGCCTGACGTGTGGTGCTGGCTGCTTCTTCTGCGATCTCCAGGTCACTCTGGTGGCACCGCAGGGCTGTCTCATACTCTCCCATAGCTTGGTACACAGCACCCAAGCCACAGCTGGCATCGCCCTCCAGTAGTCTGTCCTGGGTGTCGCGAGCGATGGCCAGCTGACGCTCCAGGCAGGAAATGGCCTGCTCGTAGTTGCCTAACTGGCTGTGGAGTGCACCAAGCTCGCCGTAGGCCTGTGCCTTGCCACTGCACTCCCCGAGTTCATGTGCCACAACCAGCCGTTTTTCGAAACAAACCAATGACTGCTGCAGATTGCCCATTGCCCTGTGGGTGAAAGTAAAGAGTCAATGTAAGTACAATGAAGCACAAAACATGTTAATTCACCCACTGTTCATAAATTGATTAAAAATAACAGCACAAGTCTTTATGTAAAATATTTTAGGCCTAATATGACTGGAGACGCATACAGATATTGTCAGGGGACAAAAACCTTCTGATTTTTCAGCCCAATCCACTTTGACTGGTCAGAAACCCAAAACTCCAATCAGAGAAGGCACCATAACTCAGCGCTACCAGTTTGTGGGAAACAACAGCATTCTTCTGTGTGTAAATTATTCAGTGAGGAGGACTAAAGGTTAGCTCTTTTTAGTACCTAGAACATGCACAGACATGCCTGCAGGTCTTTCAGGCTGTATGTGAGAAAGCAAGATCACTAGTAACAGGAAGGCTAAATTTAGTCCAGTAAAATTGCTCAAATTTTATCCTTTTAAGCATTCAAATTCCATCTGTGCAGAACGCATTTATAAAAGTACCCATTAAAATCCAAAATAAATAGTAGCTTCTGCATTACAATGATGTAATTTGGTAGTATACAGGTAAAATCTGTTCTATATATGTGGCTCAGAGTCAAGATGGCTACATAAAAAGCTACAGTGGGCCATATTTGGTCCTTAGACCTTGAGTTTGACACGTGATATAGGGCATCAATTTCCTCTACTTGATATTTTGTTCATCTTTACTGTATTCCAAAAGACTTTATTTATGATCTCAAATGCACTGTTGGTTGCTGGAAGCCTGTTGAAATGAAGCATTACAAGAAGAAAAGCCTTCAGCTTAATTAACATTGTGTGATAACGTATCTGCTTGACTGAGAGCTGCAGGAAGATGAGAAGGGTTTGCGTATGATGTCTATTATTCCCTTCTGAACTCAAGCATGGCAAATACAGCTGTGTGTGTGTGTGTGTGTGTGGGGGGGGGGGGGGGGGGGGTTAGGGTGTGTGTGCGTGTGTGTGACTGCTGCAGTGCCAAGCTGCTGCTGCACAATAAGAAGAAAATCACCTCTGAAATGAGGATTTTGGGGGAAAAGCTGTTTGCATTTTGTGCTGCCGTGTAGCTTCCCATGTTTCTATCAGCTCTCTAAAGCATGAGGAAAAACAGCGGGGAAAACAGACAGAAGATGCAAGAAGTTGTTTTGAAATACTAGAGCTTCCCCCATTCGTAGACATCTGCTCACCAAACTACTTTGCATATATTTAATACCAGCAGCACCAGGCTTCTGCTGACACAGCTCTTACCAGATTCCCTTTCAAGCACTGTTCATCACAGCCATTTCTAACTATATGGTTCTTTATAGTGAGCACATATAGAGATAAATGACATTCAAACTGTTTGGTTTCTTAGTAAAAGTCAAGTTATAGCCACATAAACACTTGGCGAAATGGACAATGAAAGTTATTCCGGACTCACCTGTGCCCATTGCCTAGGCCTCTGTAGGCTTTCTCCTGGTCCTGCATGCGATTTAGGCTCTGTGCCACTGACAAGTACTGGTCATAATACTTGATTGCTTCCTCAAAGTCTCCCAAAGCCTCGTAACAGTCTCCAAGGTTTCCGTAGGCCCTGCCCCGGTCCATTACTGCTTCGTTTCCACTCAGCTGCTGCAAGGTAGCCAACTGCTGCTCCAGATAGCCAATAGCCTCCTCCATCACCCCAACATTCATTTTTGTGATGCCCATGTTTCCATAGACCTGAGCCTCCACAACAGGATCCTTTAACCTCCGTCCAAGCTCCAACTGCTCCTCGTAGCTCTTGAAGGCCATGGCGTACTTCCCAAGGGCCATGTAGACAGCTGCCAAGTGGCCATGGGCTTTGCACTCTCCTGAGACGTCACCAAGCTCTTGGTATACCTCCAGTTCCTGGGTGTGGTAGCCTAGAGCTTTGTCATATTTCTGCACTAGTCTGTAGGTGGCCCCCAGGGCAGCATAAGCACAGGCTTCCATCCTGCGCTCCTTAACCTAAATTGAAATTAAAACAAAGATTAATGATTGTAATGTTATTCAATGATCGTCTCCATTTTTTGCCGCTATTTTGCACTTGATGTGAGACTTTTTCTTGCATGGGATTTTTTTTTTTGTTTCTGGACTAGAATGCACTAAAGAAATGTCAGTAACATGTGCCTTAAATTCAGCACCTATCTTTGCATCAGGTCCCAGTTAGTCCCTGTTCTGGCCCAAATACACAGAATATGCACTGAAGTGATCAAAGAGGTAGAGAAAATGCATTTAGTCAAGGAACTCCAGGTACCTGACAAGACAGGGCATTCCCTTATTAAGAACTAAATGGAACTGGGGAATTTACATTAGAAAGGCCTTTCTACATCCATTACTGATCCTGAAAACTATTAAAAACAGTGGAATAAAGTTATGTTGTATCAGACTACTCAAATGTTACATGTAGTCTTTTGCAAACAATACACCAACCTGTTATCTCAGGGCAAAGAAGCAACACAGTGTGCGATTGGATGTTGTTTTTTTTGTTGTTGTTGTTGCTTTATTTGTAAATGGAAAAAAAATACATTGTTCAAATTGCAGGGTACTGGCTGTTCTCTTGCTGGAAAATGTATTTGCAAATAGCATGAGTACTACCTTCAGTTACATCCTCAGTTTTTCTTTTTTTTTTGTAATATAAATTCAGCAATACAATAGTTTGCTGTTTACTTTTTTATCTTGTTTTATAAGCTTTTAACAGATTGCAAATACCTCATCTAGTCTGGGTGCAATTAAGACAAATAAATATTGGTGGACTTTCTACAAAATGTGCATAATGCATTCTCTCATTATGGGCAAACTGCATCAGAGCAGAGTTTCCTACAGGGGCAGATGTGTGTTTGTGTCTAGTTTCGGGACTTAAAGTAGATGCATACTTTGTTTTGCACATATTTAGCCCACACAGATACCTTCATGAATACGCCCGTATAGTTATTTTTTCTGCGAAAAAATATTCTGCTGAACTCACTGAATATAAAACAGCCTTACCTGGTGAGCTAAGGCCAGCTGTTGCTCGTAAAACTGAATGGCTCCTGTCACGTCCTTTTTACAGACAAAGATGTCTCCTAAGTTCCCTAGAGCTCTAAAGCGAGCCTGTGCATTGTTCAGGGACTGTGCTAGTGACAGCAAATACTTCTGGCACTCCTCCGCCTTAGTAAAGTCGCCTAGGGCCTTAAAAGCCAAACCAAGGTTGCAATACGCCTTGGCCTGACTAAGTTTGTCATGAAGGTCCTTGGCCAGCGCAAGATCCTGCTCATAGTATTTAACAGCATCCTGGTAGTTGCCCAGGCAGTAGTGAGCATAACCCAGATTGTGACAAACTTTCCCTTCACTCTCCATGTCCTGAAGTTCTGGGGACAATCTGAGGTACTGCTCATAGTAGGGCACAGCCTGTGGAAACTCTCCTCGAGAGCAGTGAAAGTTTCCCAAGTTTCCCAGAGCCCGTGCTTCGCTCTGGACATCCCTCAGCTCTCGAGCGATGTTGAGGTGGTTCTGGTAATGCTGTAGAGCACGGTCATGGGCACCGAGGGCTTGGTACGCCACAGCCAGGTTGCCGTGGGTGGAGGCCTGTGAGGCACGGTCATTAACCTCCATGGAGATCTGCAGCTCCTGGCGATGATAACGAACTGCTTGGTCGAAAGCTCCAAGAGCATTGTAGGCATTACCCATGTTGCCATAGGCCCTGCCTTGGGCGGCATAGTCATTGAGCTCCTGAGCAATAGCCAGGTGTGTTTTGTGTAGTTTCAGTGCAGTCTCGTAGTCCCCCTTCATCTGGTGAATGATGCCTAGGGAAAGAGAAGAGAGGAGAAAAGTCAAGTCAAAGACCTACACAAGGGAAAGCTGGAACCACATAAAATTCAAGTGCATTGTCAGCTCTTCATGTTAAAAACAAGTCATTCGGTTGTTAAAATATGCTCTCTGAGCCATCTGTCCTCTGCTTACACAACACAATCGCCCACAGAATTCTGGTCATTAAAATGTAGTGCAATCAAACAGAGTTGCTACAACATCAAAATTAAACCTTTTGATGGTCTAAACACTCTTTGATGACTGTGTCTTCTAGGGATTTTACCAAAATCAACAACTTTTCCACATGGGTGGATAGAAGAACGGAAGAAAATGAGAGCTAAAGATGGAGGGAGTGAAAATGAGGGAGTAGGAGAAGAGCGGTCGGGAAGCTCAGCAAACAACTTTAGAAAAAAATTTGATAAATGTGGAGAAGCTATAAATAATGGAGTAGCCGGTGCAGTGAGCGTATTTTGTCTGATAAAATACTATACTTTGAAAAATAATAGCTTTACTCCACAACCAGGCAGCCATCTGGCATATTCTCATACATTCTTCCACTAAGCAAACAAATATGTGCCCACACCTGTATACTAATGGAGACTGACAAATACATAGCAAACAGTAAAGAGACATCAAAGCATATCTGCTGGGGTTCTTTTTCTTTCCGAGATATTAATCTGTATAACTCATCTTTGAATCCGTCATCCGGTACGAACAATAGAAAAGTTTACTAAAAATACCGGACAATATGCAGGGATCCTACATGCGTTTATCATTTCTAAATGCCTTGCCTATTAGTCCTTTCTCAGACAGTTTTTGAAGGATAAATATGAAAGTTCACCATGCTTTGTGACATATATTTTCAGAGGCTAGGATTTAAATAGGCAACCTGAAAAAGACCTCTGAGACTATGAAAGAAGATTAAAAGAGGGATGCATGAATGAACAGATAGAGTAGGACGGAAACTACTTCAAATAACGAAACGAGACATGTATTGAAAGTATTGAAATGCAAATATCTTTTCCATTCAACTTTGCTTTCTTCTGCACTTAGAAAATGCTTATAACAAATCTTATGCTTTTTCTGACATTTCCAAATTGTGTGAAAACCTTGAATATGGTTGTTTGTTGATGGATAGAGAAGCCAGTTGCAGGCTAAAAAAATCCCTCTATTTTCGTACTGTATAAAGAATGATCATCGTTGCTTTGCTGCTTCGCCGTTGAGTAATAGGCTTGTAGGATGTGGGAAACAGCCACTGTCGGCACACACGGAAGGAGAACAGTTTTGGAGCCAGAGTGGGAAGAGAAGGGGATGGAGAGAAACTCTGTGGCTTGCGGTGATGGCGATGGTGGCGTTGTGATTAGTTACCACCACAAGCGTTTTCCTATTTATTTCATCCGAAACCTGCCACATTACGGGTTTGAAAATAGGGCACATAAACATTTGATCTGGACCCAAACAGGCGGGACTCATGACCAAGTAAGTCGCATGCCATGGTGGATGTGTGTTTCTGTGCTGCCCAGATTTAACACAGCCAATAGCAATAGAGAAAAAATATGTGTGCTGCCTTTACAATAATGGTTTGGAAAAAGATCGATATATTCATACGTTGCTACGGTGTATGTCACACGGTGTGAAAAGGGGGATTAGACCACAAAAAGAGATAAAAGTAAACTGACATAAAACATTTTTACCCTAATAAAACAGACAATATCAGAGCATAACAACCTCGTCATTACTTTAACTTTCTACTGTTGTTAATTGAATTTTTACTGATGGTCTACAATCAGCTGATCTAAATAAGTGTATACACCTAATCACTTCTAGGTTAGTGTGGGATCACCTTACTTTTTACTTTACAGACATGAAAACTTTGAATTAGATGCTAACTTCATTATTATGCTCATCACACAAAGGAATCATTTGGGAGTAATTGGTTGCTAATTAGTATTTCCTCTATCAAAATCTTTTTCTAGTGAGTTCTAAGCTCTGAATGTTCATTTACTCAAACTCAGATATATTATCGTTTTCATTTGGTGCCAAAAGACTATATTTTTTATCATTAATATTCCCTGCCTAATAGCTCTCAGCAGGAAGGAAATACTGTGACTGTACATTTTTAAAAGAACTTAGATACTTACTTTTCAACTTTTAGAGTTAAGTCAGATCTGTTATCTTTCCAAACATATTTAATACAACAAGCTGTTGAATTATTTACCACTTCTAAACTATTGTTAGCTTAACAGTTTTTCATGCAGTTTGAAGGCAACATCCTCCTTCCTGTCAGGTTGATGATAATTTTCCGATGTAAGTCTGCTCTTGTTAGCAATCGATTGTTTGCTCAAGAATGAGAATAGCTTTTAGGTGACATCTGCCTCTAAAGGTTATTTCATGGTTCATACCCTCTGAACTGCCGGATTAAATATGACTAATTCAAAATGTCAGTAATATAGATTTCAGATATTAATGTCAACGCAATAAAACATTTGGAAGATTGTAGGATTTTTCACACAGGAAAAAAAAGTCAACGCCCTCCAACAGTACAATTCAGACTCGGGTACTTTGAATTTGCAAGAACTTGTTCATCAACATGAGTGAAATCTGCATCATCAGTCTTTCATTCGAGTGTAAAGGAGATGATTAATTAAACATGTCTCAACTGGATGTCTTTGTTGGAGAAAATATAATCAAAGCCACTTAGGATAATTGTTCAGCATGTCGCAAAGACTTGCTGACAAATCATATCTGATGTGCTGTTCACGTGTTTGCTTGCATTCTCTGGTTGAAAGTGGGGAAAAAAACCATGAAGTGACCCAGTAAACATCAGGTTGTGGTACTTTAGAATTAGTATGCAAAGTGTATGGTGGCACAAAACACAAACAGCAGCAAAGAAAAGAGAAAAAATCTGATTTATAAATCACAGAGTTTGACCAAAGTTTCTTTCTTACTAGTTTTTATTTTCAAATATTCGCTGACTCATAAAAAAACATGTTTTGTATGTCTAAACACTCATAATAGTCTAGAGCAGGGGTTTTCAAAGTATGAAAGGGTGAGCCCCCCTCCAAGGAGCACAATGCCGCTTATAATAATCTGACTTGTCGACAGAAACTCAAAATAGTTCAATTTTTCACCAACAAAATGCGCATCTCCCTCCATTGTTTATATTTCTGTCGCATAGAGACGTCGGTCACTCGACAAGACGCGTCGAGGAAATATGATTAAGTAACAAAAGAAGATAGTAACGCAAAAATGATTTTGATAAGTAACTGTAGTCTGACTACTGGATTTGAAATAGCAACGCGTTAGATTACTCGTTACTGGAAAAAGTGGTCCGACGTCAGTAACGTTACTGACGTCACTGGCCAAAACATCCTCTAAGGGGGGAAACATTTCCACTGATCCCCGCTCCACACGCGCACCCCACAGTACCAACTTTTTCCTAAATCCACAGAGTTGATTGTGTGCGTAAAAGACGTTTCTCTCACATCAGTAGACGGCAAGCAGATAGCTTTTCCGGTTTATTTTTCCCCTCGCACCGCGCCTCCCCTAAAGTGCTCTGGCGCCCCCCAGGGGAGGCGCGCCTCACACTTTGAAAACCGCCGGTCTAGAGAGTTTAGCATTAATAAAGTGATTTTATGTTTTGTTTTTTGTTTTTAAACTGTGCACAAAAACAGTAGCTTTTGTTCAGGGGCTCAAACATTTTATCTCCTTGGACAAAATCCTCAGCATTGCCTAACTTTTGAGTCTGGAGACATGTTAGGAGTCACAGCTGGCTGGGTGAAGGAGCACCGACAGTCACAAAGTCACTCCAAGGTTATGCTTTCCCCCAACGGATACTGATGTTACTGAGGACATAATGTCTACTGATGTATTACCAGCTAACATGTTCCTGCTGCAGGCTAAAAATGGATCCGGGGCTTGGTGATGGACGCAGGGCTAAAGCAGGCGGGCAGGCTGGAGGCTGGGGAAGCATGAGCAGGTTTCAGGTTGGGGACGCGGGAGCTGCTGGCAAAAAAACGCCATAAGCCCCAGGCTATGCCTGCAGCCACACTTCAAGCCAGAAAATATTTCTATGCCCCCTATATGGTAAGAAGATTACGAAGCCCTGAGGGAATGGCATCCTGTAGAACGGTAAATAAAACCATTCCAAACATGACAGTAAATACAGATAAATAATGTGGCCATAATCCCATCCTGCCATAACTGCCAAGACCTGAAAATATATCAGTCCTCTGATTAAGTCAGATCTATGATTTAATGTGTAAGGTGTGTTGTAAATACACTTGACTAAACATGTGCACTTCATTCACATCCATTTACACAGTGGTATATCAGAACCCTATGACCAGAGACATTAAAAACATGGCAATGCCTTGTCACTATTCGTTATTCAACTAACTTTACATAAAAGCATGGCTGCACTGATGACTTTGAGATATGGTGCTATATTCTGAATAAATCACTCTGTCAGTTTTACTGCCTTGAAGAAGGACCACTGCTACCAGGGGGAGATATTGAAAATAAAAGAAAGACCATCAGCCTGAAACAATTAGAGAAAATCTACAACACTGCTTGAATCTTAATTGAAAGAGGCTGATATGTGTAAATATTAAATAGCTAATTATACTATGTAAGTAAAATCCCAATGACGTAGGACAGTGTTGATATTAAAAAGCCAAGAAGCTTTAGTTTCTTTTATAAGTAATGACAAAGAATGTTAGATAAACCTCGACCATGGCTTATTAATGGCATTCCACCCTGACGTTAAAAAATGCAGATAAAAAAAATATGTTTAAAAATATGAAACAATTTGGAAGAGAATGTTAAGTAGGGTAGATCTCGCTTCAGTTTTACCCAAATATACACACAGTTCCGGAATGTAAAAATACAAGACCTTCAACATTAATTCCTTTTTCTTCTATTCTGATTATATTCCAATTATAAATGCCAAATGAGATGCTCTGTCTTAACATATTTTTATACTCTGGGGTTTCCATTGTGAAATTGAAGAAAAATTGCATTTAAGCCATTATTTCCTTGGACAACAAGAAGAAACACAAACAGTAGAAAGATAATTAGTACCTAGACTCTTTCTCTCTTTTACATTTTGTCAAATTACAACCACAAACTTCACAGTGTTTTGCAGAATAGAGTACACTGCCACATAGTAGTGCATAATGGAGAATCAGAGGAAATATGGTGAATGTTTTTCCTTTTTTTAAATATTTTTATTTTTTTTACATTTAAACACACAAAAGGTGTGAATGATTTTATATTCAACGCCCCCCAATTCAATACTTTTTACAAATCTTCAGGTACTTCTACCTGTTCTGCACATCTACAGACTAAAGTCTCAGCAAAATAGTTTACTTATTTCTCTTGACACAAATTCTCAGTTGATTTGGTGTCTGTCCTTGGACTAGGACATCCCAATATGCAAAAACGGGAACATAATATGAATGTTGTTCTGCTGGGAGAGGAACACTCTTAAACAAGAGCTTGAGAGACTACAATGTAAAGCTCTGAATAAAGTTTTGGCCCTACTGTTGAAAAACATCACCGCAACATGATGCTGCCACTACCATGTGTCACTGTGGGGACGCACGCTACTCTTTTCAAAAAGCATCTCTTGTTTGTGAAAACATTTGAAAACCAAGAACCATTTATTTTCCACTTATCAATGATGTACCACCATGACGTTCCAACAAAATGCACTAAAGCTTATGGTTGTAATGTCATAAAATCTGAGCAACTGTAAGAAGCATAAATATTTCTGCAGAGCTCTGTAGGAAATGACTACATAATTTAAAAAAGGATTGAAGAGAGACTTCTTTTTAGCCGTAGAATCTTTTCATTGCTGGTAGAGCCTGCATTTGCGTTATAAAGAAATCGGCAGTGCAACACAGCATTTTACGACCCGAGGTATGAACTAGAAGTAACAGACCTAAGAGCCTCCTTGAATTCACAAAAATAGGTGGAACTCAAGCAAGTTTGGCTTAAGGTACTAACTCCTTACTCATGTGGGTAGATATTCCCTGTGATCTGACTGAAAGACAGAAAGGAGAAATGTAAAAAAGAGAGAATAAATAAGTGGGTGATTGCTCTGCAGGTGGTCTTCCGACAACAACATGCAGTCTTCCAGCTGATCCACTGTCCTTTCGACTCTGACTGACCTTCACCCCTCCTTCTGCTCTCAAAACACACAATCCCTTACCTGTTAGCACACACACACGCCCGCACGCACATACACATCTGATTCCAAGAACTGCTTATAAGTACACTGTTCAGAATGAACTTTTTTGGTTGCACTGCACCATCTCCTGCAGATTGCATTTCATGCTGAATTTGCAGATGCTCCTGGAAAAGGGCACAGTTGCTTAGCTCAGAAGGATGCCGTAGCTCTTTTGTTACATTTAATAGCACTGCAGTGAGTGGAATATTAGCTGCATATGGTGAACAACACATTAGTGAGGACAAAGACTGAGCGTGTGCTTCATATAACTTCTTTAGTCCACTTTTCTAGTTCAGTGCATAGTCATAAGAAGGGGGGCATTTGGTGCTGGTGTTTTTCAGCAAACAGAAATTTGAGGCCCAGCTAGAAAGCTTCAAGCTTCAAGCACAAATCTCTCAAGCAGAAGAAGACAGGACTGGCATATTCGTAACTGCAGCATCACACCACCTCTCTGACCACGGTTCCATTTGCTTCCTGTATTTGGTCCAGTTGGCATTTACATGAGAATTAATAGAGATTGAAGGTTGTCACCAGCCCTAGGAAAGAGGCCTTTTGTGTGTGTGTGTGTGTGTGTGTGTGTGTGTGTGTGTGTGTGTGTATGTAGAGCTCCCAACTACTTTTACTGTCTCTCTTCTCACAAGGTTCTCTCATTCATCCTGTCTGAGCAATTAAGCTCTCCAAATTCCACTGGAAACTCAGGACTCTCATACTCCCCATCCTCGTCAGACTAATAATACATCTAGACTCACTGCTGCTTCCAAAGGCTTAGGAACAAAACAGAATAATCTCTATTCTTCAGTGCTCCAGGCAAGTCTGGTCCCTGTTGTGGTCTGCTCCAGCTGTGGGCAGTTGAAAGGGAAAATAAAGGCTAGAAAAGTACTAGATTTATGTCCAAACAACCACAAAGCAGTGATGATGACGCAGCAGCAGCTGCTACACGGCGCGATAAGGGATGCTTGTTTTCTCCTCATTATTTTGGTTATTTCGATGGAAAAAGCTACAGCGCTTTGCAAACGCATTCATACCTCGTTTTTTTTTTTTTTTTTTATAATTTGTCACATTACAACCATAGAGGTTTATATGTTCTACAGGGCTTTTATGTGACAAACCAGCAATAAGCGGTGAATAAAGGGGAGGTTTTAGAAAGGGTAGAAATTTGTCACAGCAAACATGTGAGACCAGTTGAGCTTTTTGGCCTGGATGCAAAAATGCATACAGTTTGTGTGGAAAACTGTATCGCACAGAACAGAAGCAGAATTACATCATACCATGATGTAATTCTGCAGTACTTTGTGTTGATCCATCACAGAGATCTAAAACATCAGAGGTGTTCAGCCAAAAATGACATAGTAATGAGCAAAGTTTTTTAAATGTAACAATATGATCAAGGGAGGCTTAGCATTTCTACTATTATTGTAAAATACATTCAGCGTATGTTGCCAGAAACTAGAACTGCTCTGCTTTATTTGTTTTTTTGTTTATCTACTGTGGCATAATAAGAAGAGTAGGAGTTTGGCAATTATAAAGCTGAAGGTCTGATTTAAGGTTCACTTCTTGCCACTTGAGCAAGGCACTTAATCCTAAAGTTCCCCAGTGATCTCTATAAAGACATGGATATGCGAGAGCAAATGGGAGAATGACTCTGTAGCATCAAGTGCTGTGAGTGGCCAATATGAGCAGAAAAGAGCAATATAAGTTCATTTTCTGACATGGACAGAACTCAGTTTGTTTCTTTGTTCGATATCCCAAAGAAGAAAGAGCTTTTTTGGGGGGTTTTTGTATTTCATCATATTGTGTTAATTTACAAAATCTGACAAGTTTTTCATTTCAATATGCAGGGTTTTACCAATCTCAAGAGCAGTGTTAACTGTATTAAATGTAACTTACATTAAGCATTGCCAATAAAAACACATAGCTCAGCATCGGCTATACAACAGCCTCATTGTCAGACATACTGTAAACCCTAGATCAGATGTCTGGGCAGAGCAGCGTTATGCAACTGATGTTCTGGCTGCCTTCCCAAAGCTTATCCTCTCATGCCTTGCAAAACAGCAGAAGCTTTTATTGAGAAAAGTTTATAAGCTCAAGGAGTTTGTCAACCAAGGTCATAAAGTACTTTAACGTCAACTAGAAGTTGTTTTCTGTTTTCCTGACACCAGAGAACAAATCTAACTACAGAGCATTTCAGTACCAACTCCGATTCTGAGTGTGTTTGTGTCCTGTCCCTCACTGTTGTTTTTCTCTCTCTGTTGCTTTTGTTTTTTTTTGTGCAGATCAGCAGAAACCGATCTCCTAGGAGGCTGGATAAGAAGAAAAGAGGGGAAGAGAGGCTTAATTAGGACCTTTGGCTCTGGCCCTTCCAGCTGATGGTGTCAACCCTCCATGAGATTTCTTTGAGACATGCGGCTAAATAAGGAGGTATGATTCCAGGGCAACAAGGACATAATGGCAAAACTACAAACACAAGTCATTCCAAACAGCTTGTTAAATGTCTATTTGAAGCTAAACAGAAAGGGGGTAGGGGGGGAAACACACTTAGGTTTGGAGAAAATCACAAATGTCAATTATAGCAGAAAATATTTGTAATCGGAGACAGGTGGTGAGCTGTGGGGCTGCTATATGCTGTGCTGAAAAAGCACTTGCAGTGAGTCTTCTACATCACTGTGGAGGAATTTTGTCCCACTTTAATTTGCAGAATTACTTTAATTCAAACGCATCACAAGATTCTCCAGCATGAACAGTCTCCTTAAGGTGATCTCGATTGGTGTGCTTTTCCTGCAGAATAATCAAAGTTTTGCGCTTAAGGTCACAAAATGAATGCGGGGCATTCTCTTTCAAGATCTTCTGGGTGAGAGCAGATTTATGGTTCCATCAATAATGGCAAGACACAAAGGACTAAAATGCAGCAAACCCTCACACTACCACCATCATGTTTACATGTCAGCATGATGCTCTTTTTCTGGAGCGTCAGCAGATTTAACAAAACATCAAGGTCTTTTGGCAAAGACCTTTTTTTGGCAAAGGTAAAACGACACTCTGTGTTCCTTTTGGCCTTTTTGGCCTGTCTTTCTCAGCACAGTACTATAAACACTGACCTTAACTGAGGCAAGTGAGGCTGCAGTGTTTTATAGTAGGGAGAGGCTTAATTATACACAAACTCTGCATTTAGCCTTGCTGTTCCAGATATATACATGGTAATGTTTGCTGTTTAATGCTGCAGGTGCTCTAGTAAAGTCACTGTGGGACTGACTTTGCTCCAAGTTGCTCCAATGCAAGCTTTTCTATAAAACTATCTTTACAAGATGGAAATAATCATTTTCCTTCTCCAAGTAGATAGATGTTGAAAATCATCAAAAGTAGACCTTATCTCATTTGAAATGATTTAATTTGCATTTTATTCTGCGTCCTGTTGGGACCTCCTGGATGAGCAGTCGATGAATTCTTGAAGCAACTTTGATTCTTTAATCATCTCCAGACTGGTAGATGCCAATGACAAATTCCTTTAGATCAGGGAATTGTGTGTTGCTTTTTGAAATCTTTTGGCCCATGTGATCACAAGGCAGAACTGGTCTAAGTAGCTTTTTAGTCTAAATAAATAACCATAACTCTAAACCATGCTTTTGTATTAAATACGCGTAATTTTTAAAAATCCGACAACTTTTTGATTCTCTGGAATTTTTGTGGCAATAACGGTATCAGACATCTGTTAATGCTTTTCCAGAGCATTGTACATGGCAGCCTAAAGCTGTCCTGCCTTAGATACGAAATATTGCTGACTGAAGGGTAAGTTAGCCGATTGATGAATAATAAATACGACTGGAATACAAAATTCCCATACCCTGTATAGGTCAGAGTGTGCTGAGCCTATGCCGTTAGTACCGCTGGGCATCATGGTTAAATATTAAAGTGCTGCAATCTTTACATAACTGTCCCTCAGAGGTATGTCACCCACTCCACATGCAATTATAATAAGCGTTTGCTCATTTTTGCTTCAGCAACTTCTCCTTCCCATTACCCCAATCTTTACAGCTTCCATCTTCACTTGTTAATCTTCTCGCTCATCTGCTCCTTTGTGTTTTTTTTTTCTTTTTTGGGTGGGGGGGGGTTGTTTTTTGAAGCGAGAAACAACATCCAGTTAGTTTTAGCCCCGTATCTTTTTGTGCTAAGCAGGCTCCTGGGGCACCGATGGCGGAAAAAAAACAATGCACGCCCTCCTGCCATAAACAAAAAAAAAACAACAACAATGGGGCAATTACAGACCGACGCTTCGCAACCTCCACTTCATTCTCCGTTATCTTCATTATTCAGTTCCTCTCGAATCAGCTATTAAAGGTAATTAAGCGATTCATCAAGTCAGTTTCAATTACTGGGAGCTTTGACAGCTGCAGATTGGAATCAGTGGGGGTGAGAGGAGAGTCAGAGTGAGAGGAGGAAGTGTGGAAAAAGTAAAGAGGCAGAAAGCAGGCGAGACAGTTTAGGTAGAGCTCATGAGCCAGACAACCAGCTCTCTCCTGGATGTCAAGTGTTGCTTCATCCACATCCCCGTCCAACTCCGTCCGCTCAGCGCCCGCGGAGCAACAGGCATCGTAGCCACGGCCCGCTCACTCAACACGTGCTCCGTCATCAACTCGAGGCCTCCCAACACTAAATCAGCTGGATTATCATTGCGTCGTCGTAACTGGGGGAACTGTAATATCGCAGTTTATGATGAATAAAAGTGCTCTCACACTCTCTCACGCAATCACACCTCATGCAGCAGAGGAATAAATTTTCTGCCTGACACAGAGTGCCCACTCGTAATAAAGCTCACATGTAGTGAAGAATCATAAAACGTCCTCACTGAAGCATCTAATTTATGTCAACCTGTTCCCAGGTCCCTGGGTTAAATTTAGGCAGGCGCTGAAGCTAAAAGCGGCCCAGACGGTGCATGTGTGTTACCATCAGGTGTGGCGAAGCAGACCACGGCTTCAATTTATGTTTGCCCGATTAACCCTAATGTCTGCCTCCGCAATTTTAGATGTTAGATTAAGGAATAATTCATTTGGAAGGAATTATCGTACCTCTTAGTTGTCCATTAGAGTCTGGTTTACTATCACCTTAATGGCCATCATAAGTCATACAGGTCTGGTTGTAACTGCTGGCCTAAATATTGAGGAGCTGCTGATCTAATATATCCAATAGGATACTAAAAAGCCAAAAGGACAGTTTTACAACCTGAGGCTCCTGCTTTATGTATATTATTTGACTGCGAAGGATTTGCCTGCTATTAATTTCATTTTTGGTATATTAAGGTGTTAGCACTTGATTAGGTAGACTAAAGGTGGATTGTTTGACAACATTATGTCACTGAGGAGATTAGAAAGTGTTCAACCAAAGCAGTGAGACAGTGGGACAAATCACATTCTGTGCATCGAAGTTCTATGCTCTTGCTCAGACGTGTCAGTTTTTCTTTACCTAGCTCTCATGCAGGAGTGATGACCCGTTAACTGGATTCCCAGCTGGTCACGGTAAATACAGTTCTAGCATGCAGTATCTTGCTAGTACAACATTTATTTATTCATGGATATTTGATCAGAACCAGCACATATTAAAAGTTACAAAGTAGCACGTAGCCATCAGCATAATTGATCCAGGGACCTCTTTGGGTGTTTTGTTTAAAGAGGCATTTTTTAAAAGAGCTTTAAATTAAATAATAAAGCGTAAAAACAAGAGAAATCTCTTCCACTTATGAACGTGTGGACCGACTTATATTGAAACTATTAGAATAAACAAATGCTACGACTGCATTGAGAACATTACAAAAAACAGATGCAGCAGCGAAAAAAAACAAAGCATTTAAAACTACACGTGTGGAAATGTTTGCCAAACCAATCACAACTTCATAGATCTCTTGAAAGATTGAGATATACAACAGATTTCAAATGAGCAGGTGATGTGGTCTGGTGCTTTCTTCCTTTGACTCATCAGAGGATGTTTACAAAGTGGGCTTTGAATATGTGGGACCTGAAGAAGCTCTGGACGATTTGTTGTCATTTCATAATGCAATTACGAGTGGGTGGTTGTGATCCAAGCCCATTCATTTATATGATTATATAAATTCACACATTTAAGTAACAAAAATCAAGTAAATATCGGGATATATATTAAAGTATGTAGTTAAAGAAAGCAGAGAATGGGATTTTGTAATAAATTCTTAAATGTAATGAATATTAAATGTGTTAAAAAAAACTATTTCATCATATTTATCCATTTACTTGTTTATTTGTTTAATATGTTTTCCATATCACCAAGTCCTACAGTCCTACACTATAGAGAT
The DNA here is from genome assembly GCF_019740435.1 of Gambusia affinis. Classification (NCBI taxonomy): domain Eukaryota; kingdom Metazoa; phylum Chordata; class Actinopteri; order Cyprinodontiformes; family Poeciliidae; genus Gambusia; species Gambusia affinis. Next base: position 14,294,162 of record NC_057870.1, read on the forward strand.
TTCTAAATTCAAGCAAACTTGTAATGTGTGACTTCTTAAAATTTTATACATTTTATTTTAGAAATACTTCAGGCCAAATTGCAGAATATTTTCTGCAGTGTTAATATGGTTAAAAACACAAATTTTCTTTTAGGGTTTTGTAGTTTTATTTATGACTTGACAGGATGTGTTATAGTTTACGTTTGATTTTAACAGAACTTTTCAGTTTACTCTGCTGTTTCACTATTATCTAATCTTGCACAATCTGCGAGGCTCTTTCAACAACAGGAATTAATGTAACCCTCACATCCTCTGCATAGAGCACAACAGCTGGAAATTAAGTAATGGCACTGCATTCAACATACTGATTGTCGCTCTTAAAAGCATCATAAACATTGCTGACATATGGACCATAAATATCTTCGGAAAAAGTAAACAGCTCATTTAAATGAAGATAAAGAAATGTAGCCTGAGGCATTGTTGAAATGCAAACAGGAAATGAAGACCCTCATGCTGTAAACTCAACAAAAAACAAAACAAGCTTACGTATCCAGAATAATTAACTTTTAGAAAACCTACAGAGTTTTCTTTCTTTTTTTAACTGAACACTAACATTCATTCTGAGGAGTCCACTTTTCCTGTCCTCTCTCACTCTATCAAACTGGCCAAAAGATGTGCCCAGATTGCACCGAAAACAAAAAGTTTGGTACCTACGAATGATCAGAAGCCTGATCATCTCTAAGGAGTTTCTGTATGACGACATAAATCTACTGCACCTTGCAGGTTTGGACTGGACGCCCTTCTGCAGTGAAGCGGTTATGCTCAATTTCAATTCATATTCAAAAGAGAAATCACATAAGAATATAAGATTTAATATCTCTGCTTAAAATCTTTGAATATCTATTTTTCAGCATTTGTTACAGGAACATATTTTTTCAAACAAAAAGTGAGTAAATCCAACATTCAATCTGAGTACATTTATTCAATTAAAGAAAAAAACATTTTCAGGAATCATTGTTTTTAATGCAATAATATCACAAATTACTTAAAAGCTCCTTTAGCAGAAATATAACCTCACTTTGCTTCACTTTAAGGTGGTCAGGGTGTCTGGAAACTTTCATTGCAGGACTTTCTGTTTCTCTGGACTAGAAATATGACTTGACAAAATGGTCAATGGCAAATATGTCTCCTTACTATACCAACATTTTTCTTCTTACAGATTATTACTATTAACTGCAAAGACAGAGCAACAATTTCAAAGTTTACAATAGACAAAACTGCAACAAACATCAGTTGCTCACTGCTGAGAACACTGAAACATCCCCCAAGTCTCCTTGGGTTCAAAAACCCAAAAGGTTTTTCCCAAGAAAATGACCCAAAAAGTCATTTTTAATTCATGAAGTTGACGTATCTCTAATCTCTCACTGTATAAACTGCTAAAAATATTTTATGTCTGAAAGAACCTGAAGAAATTGTATTACATCTGTGGATAGACATAAATCAGAAACACATTTTTGTACCATTAACCTGCATGGATAATTTCACAATTGAAGGACCAAACAAGGCCTTGTCATATTAACTAATCAAATGCAAATATTTGTTTTGAATTCAACTGCAAACAGTGAAAATGCATCACTTCAGTCATCAAAGCTGGAAGCTGAGTGGTGCCTTAACAGAGGTTTCAGACAGTGCCCTCTTCATGGAGTCTGCTCAGTAGACATGGAGGAGAGAAGAAAGTACATCTGGCAGAAAATCTTAAAATAAGTTTGACTTATCTCTGATTTCTTTCTGACGGTTGAATATCTGAGATGAAATGTTTTTTACTGTAGGTCAGATGATGCTTTGTTGGCTCACTCTTGTCCTTAATGGCACTGTGGATTTTCGGTTCCATAATTTTTAAAACATACGTTGTTTCTTCCTCACTGTTTAATTTGAATATAAAGATTAAGTTACATTATACACATAGCTGTGCAGGTGTATTGAACTGTGTGTCTCCTAATGATTGAAACAGAAGACAGTATGAATCTTGATTAATAACTTCCCAGAGTTTTAAATAGCACCACCTACCATGTTAGCTACCTTGATGTCTCGTATAGCAAGGCACACGGTGGTATTTTGAACATGCCGCATTTTGGGTTGCATTTTAAAAATGTGATTTTGTACAAACTGGGTCTTTCTGAGTGGAATTTGCTGCTCTGTGGCTGACTGGGTTATCTTACTGGAAACGCCTGCTGTCATGCAACTGGTTGCTCTAAACAGAAATGCAATAAGAGGTCAAGCAGTGACCAGAAGGGGACTTTTTTTCTTTTGTTGTTTTTTTTTTTGTTCTTTTATCTTGGTCTGACCTGACTGGTGACCAGCTGGTCAGAAACAAAAAGTGAAAGCTGACCACAAAAACTCTTTCATGTGACGGCTGTTAGTGAGTGAAAAAGACTTCGTGTTAACTATTGTCAGTGTCAGTAAGGTGTTTAAAGTCAGGGGAAGCACAGAGATGTAAGAATCTAAAAGGAAACTATTTTCTATTTGTTCGTTCAACTAGAGAGTGAGAGAGCGTGAAACTTTCAGCAGACGGCATAAAGGATAAAAATATCCCAGTAAAGTTGCCCTGTGTAATGTTTTTCAGCTGCCATCTTCTGTTTAACATGCTGCATGTAAGATTTGGAAAAGATACCAGTCTTTCAAAAATGTCAGCGGTAAGGTAATAGTATCCTCTCTCAAATTATTACTATTAGCATTAAATGCTAATATTAAATACTAAATACAGATTAAAATATTAACTTTGCTATCACTTTGTCTTTTTCTTAAAGTAGAAGTGATAGAACCCTGTTTTGTAGCAACGTCTTTCTCACAAAGCACTGTGAAAACATCGATTTTCTAATATAAATAATGATTAACCTCTCAAAGACCTGGAGTGGACTGTAGCAACTGATTGATTTGATTGACTGCTACTTCTAAATTAAAAGAAAAATGACTTACCAATGTGGCTCTTGTGTAATGTGCTCTACATGGTTTGTATCACTGGAAAGTGCTATGTAAATTACGTTCAAGGAGAGGTAAATCTATTTCCCATCTGCTTAACGTTGAATTTGATATGCATCCTGTTGTCACTCATCAAGCAACTGAAATGTTTGACATACATACCCAAGTTGGAGGACGCCCTTCCTTCTGCAGCCCTATCCTTCAGTCCTTCAGCGATTGACAGCTGCTGTTCATGGTACTGCTTGGCTCTCTCCAAGTCTTGCATACAGCGGGCAGCGTGACCCAGCCCTGCATACGCCCTCATCTCGATGGACTTTTCCTCCAGCTCCTGCGCAAGCTCCAGGACATGGGTGTGGTAGGACATGGCCTTGTCGAAGTTACGATGGTAGTGGTAGGCACTACCAAGGTTGCTGTAAGCTCGGGCCTCTTCTCTTTTATTTTCCAGGGCCTTAGCGATGCCCAAATGTTGCTCATGACATTGAACAGCATTATCAAAGTCTCCCATGGCGATGTAGACGGCTCCCATGTTTCCCAGCTCACGAGCCTCAGACAGCTGATCCTTGGACTGCTTGGCCAGCAGGACGCACTGCTTGTGGCTGGCGAGGGCGTTCGGATAGTCCCCTATGGCGGTATATACATGACCCAAGCTGCTCAGCGCCATCGAAGCAGCCTGGAAAAAGACAGATAAGAATCTGTGAGTCAGAAATGTTTGATGCTGTAGGCACACGAAAAATAAAAAACTTTAATTAATTATACCAATACTTCGTTAAGAGAAAATTATTTTCTGGCTCTGCTTCACAAATTTCTCACCAGCACTAAAACATCCCTTTATCTAGCAAATTGTAAATGGATCGAGCTGAAAAAAAAAAGAAAGAAATCGCAATACCTGAATCTTAAAAGAGGCCTAATGCTCAGAGACCAAGCAACAAACAAAACCTGATTTGATTTCTCCTATGCTGAGAGAGGAGGGGGGTAAAGTGTGATGCAGATCAGCACAGCGGCAGGCTTTCTTTAAAGCTGCCAGTTTGCCCACTGCAATTATGCCTCATGGCGTGCCACCACCAACGGAACAAAGACTCTGTTAATCAGGAGGGAGAGGAGGGAGGTTTCAGCTTCACACCACATCTGTGGGGGGCCAGCCAACTGGTGACAAGACCTCTCTAGTAGAAAAAACCCCCAAAGATCATCAGGATTCATGCACTCAGACTTTAACTCTCTCCACCAGGGTTCCTCAGTGAAAAGGCAAACCGTCAAACTAGAACTAAAAGCTGACATTGCAGCCGTGAGATATAGATGGCTGCCAAAAATGAAGTCTTGACCTCTTATGTGACACTTTCACTGCAGGCTTATTAACTGTATATACAGAGGATAAACAGTGGGGAATTGGGGTCGGTTGTCATGAAGTGAACAGATGTTCAATTAATCATGCAGGAGGCAGATAATAAAGCATATCCTTTCCGATGTCCCACTTTGCAATCTCCAGCCAGGAAGGGGTTTGGAAAGAGGCCAACGACGAGGTGAACCACCATCCTGACAGTTAAGGCCATATTAGTGCTCTTCTAGCATAGCTTAGGACTCTGAAAACTCTAAAGTCAGCAACAGCGAGGGATACATTTCTGCAGGCATAAAATGTTCCTGAAACACCATTCAAAGCCAATCAGTTTAAAACTTCCCAGCGATACTCACATTAGACAGCAAAGGGAGCAGATTGAATTGATTTTTCACAAAACAAAGTTAGAGATCAGAACGGAATTTGGTTTCTTGCTATTAATCAGCGTTATTTGGATGCTATGTATATGTAGCATTTTTTTTTCTCCAAACACTGAGCAATCCACAGGCATGTAGAATCTCATGCACAACATGCGTGGAAGCTGTTACAGGGAGAAGACTCAAACTTTACCACATTTGGTAGTAAAGTTTGAGTCTTGTTTTAAGATATCCAGTTATCTTAAAACAAGATAACTGGATATCATTTTATGTTGTACTAACTTTATTAATCTAAGAACATTTCCTGAATGATTCTTGTCTATATCCGAAAAATTGTCTTCTACTGTTTTTGAGTTACAGCTTTTGCTGTTTTAATGTAAACTGATTTTAAATTTCTGATTTTAAAATGCTGTAACTATTTACTTTTTTCTTACATACATAAACAGGACATTTAAAAGACCACTTATTGGACTTTCAAGATATCTGTTTTGACATGATTGTTCAAAATCGATGTTTTAATAGCTTTTTATACTGTACCAATAAAACTGGAGATTGGCAATTGACCACAAAATATCGATCGGAGCACCTCTAGTTTGGACTCTCCTACAAGCCCTTTTAAAGACATTCTCTTTTCTGAGGATCTTTTTTGGCAACCTTTTTTTTCCAAATGCACAAATATACAAAATCCAATCTTTCCTTCATTCCACATAGCTGCTGATGCTGGAACCAATTACCTGCTGACATAAGAACTTCCAGCAGTCTGCTCAAGTTTAAAGACTCGACAAGGCATTATACGAGCCCGGGGAGGCAATTACCCTCCGTCACAACTGTTGCTGTTTCATGTTCCTAGATAGCCTATCTAGAGCTGCTCAATTACATGTGCCTTTTGAAGCTTCGCTCCATCTCTCTGGCTCAAACTTCCACTTTTCTTAGCTGAAAACAGAAGATTCCTCATCTCTGTCCGACTTCAGCCGAGCACAGCAGGAGACGAAGGTGGGGATGCGAAAAATGGGGGGAGGGGCAGCCATGCAATCTACTTCAGTGGAGATGAGTTGCTCTTGTGATCAGTGTCCCTCTAAAGTGATAGTGCAACGCTGCATTTTCTCCTCAGATGGGAGCCGAGATAGGCAGATAATGAGGAGCCAGCCGTTCCAGTAACAGAGGAGGGACTGTGTTTGGGCTCCAGGAAGGTAGACTGAGACCATCTGTGTCTGTCTGCCCCAACACAAAGCAACATTTTTGCCTGGAGAAAAAATAACTCCACACAATCCCTGATTTGACCTATTTCAAATCAGACCCATTTCTAATTTCATTCAGTTTCTTTCCTGCACTTATCGCTCCTCCGTCTCTGCTCTGACCTCCTCCTCCCGGTCTTCGCACACATAATCATATACCCACCCATTCGCACTTCTCCTTTACAGAGTCAGTTCTGATTGTGTTTACAGAGTCCAGCCTTCCTCCGGATGTGTGGGGATTTGATTAATCCTACCGCTGTCCACTATAAACAGTTGATAGACCACTGGCTCTAATCAGCTAACATGTTCTGTAGCAAAGCTAACAGAAATGAAAGGCAAACTTTCAGACAACGAGGGAGGCAGCAGATTCAGAAATGCTCGGCTTCTGTGTCATTAGTCATCTTGTCCCTCGCTGAGGACTGTTACAGAGAACTGCATAAATATTATTGGACTTTATGCCTTTTTGTTACTTTGTAACCACAATTTTCAATGTCTTTTTTTTCTGGGGGTGGGGTTATGATGAACCAACACAAAAGTTATGAAAAACTCCTACAAAGTAGGAGATTTATGTGAAATAGAACGACACATGGTTTTAATGTTTTTTTACAAATAAGAGTGAAAAAAATGTGGCAGATATTTTTTATCTAGATCCCCTGGTTGGATACTATGTGGTACCAAACGATGAAGCCTTGTGTCTGGTGGACGTTGCGTATCAGGGTGACGCTTTTTCTGCTTCGTAAGGGATGATGAAAACCATGTATTCACATCATAATTACTGTGTGCGCAGATCTGCCATGTGAAATCTTATCGAAATACATTGAAGTTTGTAGTTGCAATGTATTACAATGAATACTTTTGCAAGTACGCCTAAGTTAGGTGTTTTTAACCCATACCTCTAGAGGTAAAACAAACTTAACCTCTGATGATTAGATCCTCATAACCTGCAGCAGAGTTTTCTCTGGTGGCCAAATTTGATGGTTCAGTGTGAATTTATGGCTCTGAGCTCTGTGGGTGTTTCTTTTTCTCATCCTGGAACAGAGTGGTGCCCACAGCTTTACTGCTGTCTGTGGTTAAACCTCACAGCTGTGTGACTACGTCTTTGAAAATCCTCCTTATTTCACTTTGGACCTTTGAGGTCAGACGAACTCCAAACAGCCAAGGCTATCATCAGAGCCTGGCTCAGGCTACGGGGACAACCCCGGCTGCCATGAGATCTTAGTGGTTGGATCATGGTTGCACTTGTAAGGCAGTCTGCTTTGAAGAAAGCTCAAAACATGGGTGTGGAGCCTCCCTTTGAATCAGCGAAAGCAAGCAAACACAAATATCGCCAGGTGTACAAACAAGCACCGACTGCTTTGACAGGATTACTGGCTAGAAGGTCGTTCATTCCTTTAAACAAATTTGATATGAAAAAGTTATGACTGAATAAACTGCCAGTAAAGCTTAACAAGTATCACAAAAGTTTAAAAGTCAAACCTTAAGACATTGTAAAATTTTAAGTTAGACCAAGTTTTTTTTTAAAAGCCCAATTAAAGACAATTATGTTTTTTGGAGGTTTTTTTGTCATTTTTGTCACATTACAACCACAAACTTAAATTTATTGGGAAAGGCCTCTGTAAGGCTTTTTCATAGATGCATGCCTTTCCTACTGAAGAGAAGCATAGTTCTAGCTTTAATCAGCAAAGAATTTTCAATCTAGAATAAAATATTAATTTATATCTTCCAAATGGCTTTTGCCAAACTGGAAATGGGACATTTTTGGGCTTCTGTAAGCATCTAGCTGCACTAAACTGTGGGTCACGGGGAATAAGTTGCAGCAGTTTTAATGCAAATGCAAACTGCACTTTGTAAATTTGTAAAATACTTCAAAAACCATGTGTCATTTCAATTCCACCCTACAATTATGGATTTGTTTTATTTGTTAGCAAATAAAATTCAAGTACAATACAGTAAAGTTTCTGTTTGTATCATTAAAGATGCAACAAACTTGGAGGGGCTGGAATATTTTTGCAATCCAAAGCAAAAATATTCTATCACTTCATTGATGAAAATGAATGATAACCCCATATTTCTGCCAGAAATCAGAAAGAGGGTGAAAGAGACACCTTGCAGATAGGGTTGGGAGATCATGGTGTTAAAATCCCTGCAGCCTGCCCTCTGTCCAAACAGCAGGCTGCAGGTAAAATCAGGGCAGACCTTATTTGTGCAAAGTGCTGTTAATGGGATTATATGAAAGAGGAGAAGAGCTGCTCTCTCTTGTAAAGAGGAGACAGACAGCAGGTTTGATTCTATTACCACAAAGGTGACAACAACCTCTCTGTTCGCTCCACCAATATGGATGTTAAGCCTTCAGCCGGGCGTATTACAGTTCCCCATGCAATCAACAGGAGCAGTAGGGATGCAAAGACCCAGGAGTGAAAAGTTTGAAAGATCAAGAAATAACCTCTTCCTACATAGAAGGTAATAGAGAAAAATCATGCTGGCAAGAGAAACAACATGCAACTTTTAAAGTTGTCTATCAAAATTTAATTGCCATTCTAAAACAAAATCTGCAATGTATTAATAAGTATACAGGTTAGTTTTTCATTTCAGATCACATTTTAAACATATTTACAGTGTTCAGAAACATCTTCATGCAACATTTGGTGAATTCAATGTAAAGAATTTGAATGTTTTTAGAGCCTAACCAGAAGTTTCTGCCACCAGACGCAAACAAGAAAGGCTTGTGTTAAAATCCACAGAAAGCATATTTAATGTTGTTTTAAGAGCACAAACCTTTGCTTCAAAGTTTTGTTTAACTTTAAACAAAAAACAATTTTCCAAGATCTGGCTGCACACTCCATCACTTGCACTGCAAATACACAAAATCTGATCAAGTATGTTTGGTCTAGTTTCTTGTGCAAATATCTTAATACCCTTGAAACAAGACAACTAACTTACAAGTAACTTTTCAGCAGCTTGTTTTAAGTAAATAGTTCATTAATATTGATGTACTAGTTTCACTTATGACTCGTAGTTTTTCATCAAGTGAAACATTGAACAGTTGGACATGTCCATTCAAAAGTTTCAAGGTTACACTAAGTTCACATGCAAAGGTTCTTTCTGAAATTTCCCGCTGAAAGCCAGAAATCCTCTACCTTAACAAAGGTGAAATAAAATCAGCATACATCTCCAAAACAAAGAAAAACAGAAGCAAGGAAGCTTCATTTATTTTTTAAAAAACATAATAAAACAAGATATAATGGCCTGACTTAATTTATTCTTAATTTAAGTTTTAGAGACTGGTCTGGTTTACCAAATGCTTTGGTTTACCAAGAGAACAACAAACAAAGCCACTGTGATGTCAACAGCTACTCTTACAGTTCACACACACACACGCTAATATACCCTATTGTAAACACATGCACAAAAGAACAGAGGTCTAATTAAAAGGAACTGGAGTGGGAAGGTGAGGAAGACCATGCACCAGTGTCTCTCTTAACAAGCTGGGCTCGGGGACAAGCTGGCAGGGAACCGAGTCCCACTTTAAAATGAAAAGGATGTGAGGGTGGAGCGGCGCGGGAGGCGAGGGGGGAGCATGAAAGGCTTTGGGAGGAATTGTCTTTGAAAGATGAGAGAGGAGAATATTGAAGACATCCCTAAGGTGAACATTTTCTTTAGATCTGCATTCACCTGCAGCAACGCACATTGACAAAAACAAAAAAAAAGGAGGCATCTGAGCTGCAATCAAGTAAAACAGAACAGGCCAGTGATGATCTCATAGAAAAAGACGCTCTCCGGTGAGTGTGTGTGCAAATAATGTCTGAATAAATGAGAGGAAAAGAGGGGGAATTTACAGGAGATATGCTGGTAATATCAGCAGAGAGGCTGGGGGCGGGGGACGAGATTTGACAAAATATTCCTGTGGTTTTATGGGTCTATACTCCATTCGCTGTCCCCGGCTCTGTGTTTGCAAAGAGATACGGACCCCAGGGGAGCCACCATTAGATCAGCCAAATGACTGCTTCTCTGCCATATCAAAACCTTCTGCTTTTTAAGCTGGCAAAGGCTGTGCTCTGCCAAGCGAGGGCAGGTACAGCTGCGCCTGACTGCTCTCCTCCACGCACACTCGCAGGCAAACATGGACCCTCACATGCTCACACAGCTGTAATTTTATCGCTCCAGAAGGCATAACGTGGATTTGCCTACACAACCATGAAGCCCTCGACCCCCAAACATAACCAAATTTCTCTAATCAGGGCTTCTTAAGTACTCTTATCTGCATTTAGTAACAGAAAATGAATGAAAATGTACTACTATTTTTTTTTTCTAGCCATTTAATAATACATTTTTTATGCCTAATGTTACTTTAGCCCTACCCTTTACTATACGCGCCTTGCAGCAAATCTTTATTTAGCTATGCGGCAAGTGAGTTAAAGCTGAGAGTCTTTTTGAACAATGAGAAAAAGGAAAGTCAACAAGGAAGAATTACAGGAGCTCGACAACACAGAACTCCCCGCTTCCTCCATGATTGTTTTACTTCACTCTTCCGTGGTAAATTTTGTCGACATTTGTTGTGAATTGGCGCTATGTAAATAAACCGAATTGAATTGTCCAACTTGACTTAAATTCTACACCTTTCACGTTTTCACAATTCGGAATAGCAGTTTTCAAGTGTTTTTTTTCACTCAAAGCATAAATAAAACAATTTCCATGCACATACATTCTTTGACCAATCCCTGCGTCTGGTTTGATCGATTAACGGTGATGCGCTTTAGGTCACATCCACACAGGACTGACACTCACAAAATACACACATAATGTAATATAATATTCTTGATGCATCAAATTAAGGCATTTAAATAACCAAATAGTTGCTTCTTTTGCATGTGAAAAAGTAGTTATTTCCTGGTATGCTGTCACAATAAACAAATAGTGGATTTTTTTCCTCATTATGTCAGAGCAACAGAATCCATAGAGGTAAAGATCCGTTCATAGAAACACAAAATTATACCACATATATTCCCTGGATTGTGCCCACGTGACCATAGCTTCTTTTTACTTCTTGCATTCGTGCACAAAGGACATACATCGTCCAGCAATAATTGTGTGCCTGTGTTGTTTTGTTGAGCATATATTCTGAGTTGGCTGTAAACAAGCAACAAGGGAGAGGGGAAGACACACCAGAGGCTGAGAGAAAAATGTAACCTGACAGTCTCCTCTGGCATTAGTGGAAAATTTGACTGTTCCCTTTACGTGGCTGTGGGGGTTTGATATTTCAAGCTGCCTCTCTCTCCTGCAAACACTGTTTACAGATCTGGCCTAATGGTAAGACAGGAAAGCAAAGGGGAGCAAGGCGGAGCGACCGGGCTTCCCTGTAGCGCCTGTCTTGGAGTGGCCGTCCCCTGTGACAGGATGCCAGCATTGTTCAAATGCAAAAACAGCTCTGCTCCCATCTGATATAAACACGTGAATCTAAGGTCTGTGCGAGCAGGAAATTGAAGAGGTAGCACGCAGGGGATGTGTGGCACTGTGAATGAATCTTAATGCACTCCAAATCAGAGCAGGGCCTCAAAGGGTTATATACGGCGCTGCTGTTTGTTTCTTTACTAAAGTCAAATCTCCACAGGAATGAAAAAATAAAAAATAACCGTGCGATGCCTGCTGGTGTAAGGAATCAATTCTGGAGAGACTTTGGTGTGACAGAAAGGGAAATCACAGTGGTGTTTCAAAGTCATTTGAGATGTGGGAGCGAGGCGTACATCAACATTTGCCACTTTGCAAAGCCTCAGGCGAGGGGTGAAGAGGATACCTCCTTCTTTAGCATAATGACACAACTCAGCTAATAAAGGTGCAACGCAGAGATGCAACGGAGATAAATGGAATGACCAATGATCATTTTTAAAGAGCTTCCATTAAAAGCTAATTAGCTGTTATCATTGCTTCCTGCTGGGTTTGAGGACAGACTGCCAAATATAGTGCAAGCTCTTAGGCCAGTATGTCCATCAGAGACTGTTCAGCAGGGCACCCAGCAGTCAATCCAAGGACGCAACCATCCGAGGTTATTAAGAGGCGCTCTGCAAGCTGAAGGGTGGAAGGCAGAGTACCTGTCAGGGCGTACAGCTGGACAAATCAGGCCTGGCAGACAGAGTTCCATCTTTTTAATGGTACACAAAAGAGGGGAGGGGAGGAGAGATTAAAGAACACACAAGTTAAGGTCTGAGGACCTGGATCGATATGAGCTGGCCAGAGTTGTTGCTTGGAGCAGCCCGACACAATGAATGAAATGAAGAGTGACAACCAAGTGTCCTGGCTCTCCGCGCGTCACGGTTTTCTCCAAGAAAGGTGACAGGGCCCCTGGCGGCCCCTCCTCCAGCCACTCGTGCCTAATGGGTTTAGACCACACCAGATTTCTGTGAAATGAAAGGAAAATTGATTTTTTTTTTTTTCACTTTTTCGGAATGATGTGGGGATGTAGCGGGGATATGAAGAAGCGAATGATAAAATCAGATTTTTAAAATCAACTTTTAGTATTTTTGTCAAATTTAAAATACAAGTGTTGATAATGTGATTAAGCTTCCCTGCTGAACCTAAGAAGTGAAGGCACTGTTGCCTTTCAGTGGTAAAGTCCTGTTTTGTTTTTTAAAGTTTTTGGCTGGGATTTTCTGCACTGAGTTTGAACATTCTCCCAGTGCAGGCACGGGAGACTCTCCAGGTACTCCAGCTTTCTGCTAAAGTCCAAAAACATGAATGTTAGCTTGCTGGGTTCCACTAAATTGAGTGATGTCTCTGCGTTGCACTGTAATGGACTGGCAGCATGCCCACGATGTCCGCCCTATGACCCTGCATTGATAAGCAGTGTGTGTGTCTAGTATAGTTTTCCTGCTGCAATGTAAACCTTTGTCCCCAGTTTCAATTCTTTTTCAGCCTCAAGTTTTCCTCAAGTATTGCCTTGTGTTTACCTCCATCTTCCTATTAACTCTGACCTGTCCTTGCTGAAATGCAATGCTTCCCCACAATATGATGCTGCAACCACAATCTCTCACAGTTATGAGTGTTGAAGGTGACGTAGTGTAATTTTTTTCCACCTATACTGTTTGCTTGTTGGTCAAACGGTTGACTTTAAGACTTTTTTAACCACAACATGCAAACAGTTCAAATCTAACCGTCCCGTCCTTCTGACAGCTGCAGCTCCTCCAGAGTAACGAGTTAAGGGCCTGATGGCTGTTTCTCTGAATAATGCCTTCTTTGCCCCGCCTGTCAGTTTAGGTTAAGAGCCACACGTTGGTAAAGCAAAACCTTTTCTTCAGTTCTTCAATCATAAGACCTTGAAAAACCTCTTCATGCTTTCTAGATTGGGCTATACTGCAATAATCTTTACATCTCTTTGTTGGTTGCAGTTGAACTGAACTGGTGCAGCGTGTTTTCCAGCATGCATCTGAAGGCATGATCACATCACTCCTGCTATGTCTAATTTGCCTGTTTGTATTTTGTATTGATTTTAAAATACTTTTACTTCTAAGGTCTTAAATAAGTCTAGCAGCCATTTGTTTAACCAAATTGCTTGAGCAGTTAACCCAAAAAGACCACTAAGATGATCTGTCCTGATGCTTTTTGTGCAGCCTAGGTTCAAATTAAAGAATAGAGAGATTCTGGCTTTTGCAGTGATGGCGACTAGACTTTGAAACAGTTTGTTGTCTGATGAATGCACTGCAGAGCCTGGATAAACTAAATTCCTCTTGAATAAGACAAATGTTGGCTTTTTAAGTTCAGTTTGATTCTATCTGGATTTTTTTTTTCTTTTATGTAGGGTCGTCTGCTTGTTAAGCGGTCTATATGTTTCATTTCAACTTCTCCATTTCATACTTGATTGTATTTCACCATTTTATATGTAATGCTTTTTTAATCTTGTGAAGCAACTTGTTGGTTGAGATGATTAGGGTTTTTTTCTTTTAAATTAAGCTTCGACCAGCTCTTGATGAGATGTTTATAGCTAACCCTGCATTAAACTTTACATCCTTATCCCTGGCCTGTCCACTGTGTTCCTTGTTCTACGTGATCCTATTTGTTCATTGGTGTTTTCTAACATACCGCTAAGGCCTTCACAGAAGGCACTGTAGTTTTCTAACATTATCATCTGAAGTTTAATATTTATTTCTAAGAAAGCTGTAGTTTTCCATAACCCAGAGGCGCAAAGGGAAGATGTCTTATTGAACTCCTACTTTCCTACAATTATGCATGCATGCATTCTGTTTTATCTTCCCAAAGTCAATCAAAATATGCTGACAAAAAAAACCCAAAAACTCCCACCTTTCCAGGCCTTCTCAAGTCAAAGGCAGTGAAAAAAGCATTACTGTGTAACATAATGAAATTGCTGATGTTCCAGAACGGAGAACTTTCTTGTTGGAGTATTGCTTTATGGGTTAAATTAAGCTTTGTAGAAATCCAAGACAGCTGTTGTGCTTTGCGTGAGAAAATGTTTCATCCAATTTCTATAAAGATGCTTAAACTCATGCTGATTAGAGGATTGAGTGACTGCATGAAAGACATTACACACGCTGGAAGACAAAGCTTTTCAGCTTTTAACACTCCTTTCATAACACCTGTTTCCTGCACCAGAAAGCAGCTGCTGTTCAGAGATACAATCTGAGAAACCAACTGTACACTAAATGCTCAGCCAAGCAAATAAAAAGCTGGAAGCTAGACTTTACCAGCTAGTAAGCTTTGAGGTTTGCAGATGTCATTTCTTGCATGACAAATGAACAACGCAGATGGTTTTTACCCTTTATTAGCAGATGTCACAGGTTTGAGCTCTTACCATAACCCTGTCTTGTATGTCATGGTCTTGTCTCTAACTGTTTTTTAATCTCCCCCGTCAAATACCAACTCCTCATGTCAAAATAAAACAAACAAACAAAAAAAAAAACAGAACAACAAGACCTAAAACAAACAAATTAGTTGTATGAGATGCTTAAACTCATCATTCAAGATGCACTGCAGCTCATCTTAAACTCATCTTTAAGTTTAAAGATAATTGCCCCTTCTCCTTTTTAGTTCCTGCGAACATCATTACCTGTCAGAAGAAATGTCCCATTTCAACTTAAAATATTATAGATGTAGCTATAAATAAATAATGGAGAACAAGGCCTCAACATTCCTGACTAAACTTAGCTCACAATCTGTGTTATTGCTGCACTGTGTGTACCAGGTGCATCCGTAGGAGTTGCCAAGCCAAACGACACCACTTCCATGTCCAGCTTTTGAATATTCACATCTATCTTCACATGGGCCTCTTGTGCTGAGCTACTGAATGTGGGTTTTCTATAAATGTTTTATCACAATACTGACAGTAGTAAGACTAATAGGCTGTTCCAGCTTCTTTGTGCGTCAGTGTAATGTCACCTCATATATTTGTGGGTGTGGAGGAAAGAAATTCAGACAATAGTTATTAAATTTTACAACGTGTAACAAAAACCACCCCCTATTAGGGCCATACTAAGTAAAAAAATAGAATAAAAATCTGAGAATGAAGACGAAATTCATTTGTTATTTTGTTTAACAAGAAGTCAAACAAAATAAAGGATGAAGTACATTAATGTCATTGCGCTGAGTCATACTGCTAACTCTGTACAATGCAAAAAAGAGCAGGTAAACAAAACAGTAGATGGAGTGTGAATGTTGTGGCAAAAGCAGAAACATATATTGCCAGATGACCAAAGGTGTGCAGCGAGCGACATTGTGCCCCAGGCAAGGTTCCATTGTAATGCATATTTTCTTTAGTGTTAGAGATCAAGTCAAACAACTCAATTCCAAGTAAAGTCACAACTTATTGATGTCTAAGTCCAAAGTACAAGTCAAAAGTCTTTTGTGTTTTTTTTTTTTCAAGTCAAGTGTGTGACTCGAGTATTACATAATTCAAAGTCACATCACTCAGGTCCACGTCTGTACCTCTTATTGGGAAACATGGGATACCTGAGCTTTGGTATCTCCAGTTCAGCATTTTCCTAAATTAAATTCCCATCTTGAAAAAGACATACTGACAGCTGCTGAAAACCTTGGGCGCATTAAAACAACCTGTAAGTTAATTTAGCTAGCTACATCACACCTTAAAGATGAGTCTCGTCATTATGCTCAGCAGTGTGGTGCAAATAAATCAGAGATGACACACAGCTGAGAGAGTAAAAGGGCCCTGTTCTACCTCCAGTCCACCATAACAGCCTACCTCCCTTTGTGCCTCTATTCCCAAAATGTAATTACAAGCCTGGTGAGGGAAGCTGCTTGAGCCTGGGTGGCCTGCACAACACAGCACCAGCTCTTAGTGGGATCAGAACACAGGAGCTTTTTTCTTCCAACACACCTTACTGCTCCGTAGACTGTAGCTCTTTCACCAACCCCATGCGGTTGGCGCTGATGGGCTTTACAGTACGATTTAGCTGCAGGTGGACAGAGCTGCTTTGCCTGATAAAGACTAGCGGGAAGATTTTAGCAGTGGCCTGTAAAAAAACATTTAAAAACACTTTATGGACACATAAACACACATCCTCAAATACCATGAGCGAACACAGTACGTCCCTCAGAAACACACATTTAAGACAATGCTAAGCTCTCTGTGTGCAACAAGATAGAAAAAAATCCCAGGAACATTCCTCTCATCCTCCTGTGACACACATCTGTCTCCGTGAGTAACAGAGTTTCTTCGTCTGCTGAGGCAGAGGGGCCAAATGCCAAATAACCTAATTAGTTTCTCTAAATCAAAAATTTCCCAAGACAACACAACAAAGATCTATTAATGCAACAGATTTCCAGGTATTACAGACCTTTACAAAACAAATAGACAGCAAAGAAGATGATCGCAAGGACATGCCGGCCTGTGGTTCTGATGTTGGAGGAAGAAATGATCTGGAAATAATTGTTCCCTTTGAAGGCCTGCTGTCAGGGAGAAATCCAAGGCCACCTGCCAGTAATGCCTCCAGCTGTGAGCACATGTCTCAAGACTCTGATTGACAGAGAGGGTAAATAGTTGCTAGCAGGGGCCCTGATTGTATCTCTCGCCTCTGGCAGAATAGCGGCGAAGGTGGACGAGTGATTGGCTTTTGTTACGGGCCTTCAGCCACAAATTAAGTTGGCATCTCAATCGTGCCACCAGAGCCGTGCTTTTGCTATGAGCCAATTTCTGCATCTCCAACCCATCCTCCATACAAACAAACAAACAACAAAGAAGAAGTAAGAACACCTCTTCCTTTGCTACATAACCAGAAGCAGGGTGGGGGGTAACAAGGGAAAACCAATCTTAATGAAGACAGATAGGTTGGAGGAATTTTTAAGGAGAAGGGGAGTTCAGTGAAATGAAGAGAGAGCTGGAAAGAGACGCATAGTGGGGAGAAAAAAAATGTTTACCAAAAACTCTGCAGGGACGTAGTTGGAATTTTAAGGCCTGATTTTGCTGGAATGCTTGTTGTGTTCAGGTCACGCAATGTAACAGAGGGGAATATGCCAGCGTAGGAGGAATACTTGGCCTCGCTGAAGTTTCCCCTCTGGTGACAAGCTGAAACTAAAAGACGCTTGGAGGGAGTGGGAGTGGGGGGGGGAATAGGTGAAGAAGGGGACTTTGACTCTCGCACAATACCCAACTGACTCAGAACAGTAACATTTGCACCAATGGAATTATATTTTAACTTGACTAACTCAAAGAATGACTATAAAACACCAGGGTGGCTCCAAACAAAGAGGTTTATTTAGTCTATTTATTTGGTTACATCAAACTGCAGAGAAGAAGCAACAATGGATCCATTCTTTTTATTTGTTCCATTTTGGCATGTCAGCCATGCTGTCTTGAGAAACTGGTTGCCTACATTTGCCAGGAAAGTTTTGCTGTACAAAAAGGATATCTTAATATGAAATCATGAACGCTTTATTGACTTTATTAAGTCAAGACTGTGTCTGGCATTAAAATAGAGAAGTCATATAGTTGGCATAAAAGTCTGAGCTTGTGGAACTGCCTGTGTGTGTGTATGTGTGTGTGTGTGCGCGTATAGATATAAAGGTAAGCAGCAACCCACATCCCATACCTGCCACAGGCCAAGCATAGAACCTGGTTACCCTAGCGCCCCGGAGCCTGCCCACACCTAGGTAGCAAAACAGTAGAAAAGTCCCTAACCCACCAGGCAGGCACCTGTTCACCTGTGGAACACAGACAGACTAAGGGAAGGAGGGCACAGCACCTTCACACCTAGCGAGCTAGCCCCAAGGAGCTCCCAGAAGGTCAAAAGCTTCCAACTGGGAACCAATCATATGCATAGATGGTCCAAACCCCAACACAACTAACACCAAACCAAGGGCAGTTACCTTCCGCCCCACAATGGGTCCCTGCGTTATTTACCCAGCACACACACACAGGCAGAAACAAAAAATGACAATGCCCTTACCTGGGCCCAGTTCCTCACCCTCATCCATGGTGTGCACACATATGTCTTTATAGTCTGTTTTGCTATGAATGCAACTGTGTATCTCTAAAGGGCATTAAAATTAGGGCTGAAGCTGTGGGGATGAAGGCCCCACTGCTTGCTGACAGTAAAGAGTACCACAAATCCAATATTCATATGTGGCTCTAGTTTGTTAAAATGACAAAGTTGGGTGGTGGGGAGTAAGGGTGTCATTACATTTATGCTAGCTTAAGTTTTACTTTTAATGTTAAAGTTTCATGCAATTAATTCTTAAATCCAGCCTAAAGCAGCCATATGAAATAAATAAATATTCATTTATTCAACTATTTCAATTCGCTAAGTAAAATACACAGACTGTCGTTTTCGAGACCTTATTTTGGTTAATTATGGTGATTTTCTGTTTACATTTAATGAGAACACAAACTGTAATTTCTTAGAAGATTAGGATGTTATATAAAAGCAGGAGACCAGAGATCACCAGATAATTTCACTGGCTTTTATGCAGGTCCTATGGGGGATTTTTTAATCAGAATCCATGTGTTCTGACTGTACATGAGAGGGAAAACATTGACAGATCAATAAATCAAGAGGTTTACACTTGGCTCAGCTGTTCCTTCATCATGATGCACCAAAAAGCAGCTCCTGTACTACTGTAGATGAGACTCCAATCCCTCTAATTATCTCCTGCACTAAAAATGGTAAAAGGATTGTACTTGTATAGTGCTTTATCTAGTCCAGAGGACCCCAAAGCCCTAGTTGGGTTTGGAGTCAGAGACTGACCCCAAACTCAGGGGGAAAAATTCCTCTTTTCACTGGAAACCATTTACTCAGACATAAAGGAGGTGAGGCTCATACTGGATGCTTAACACAATAGCTGCAAACTGCTTAACTGCCTGCTGAAGGTCATGGCTTAAGAAGCCAACATAAATATGTTATTTGCAAAAAGCAAAAATGAAGCACCATGGTCCCCAAACCAGATGCCCTACTTTCCATAACTCAACCCGTGCAGAGAATGTGAACACAAGTTTCACTATGTCTGTTTGAGTAAAACCATCTCTGGCACCCTATTCTCCTGCTGTACCCCAAAACCCCCAGAAAATGCCTCGGGGGACACGGCCATAAGCTTTCTCCAAATCCCCAGAGCACATGTGGACTGAACAACCACACACCCTTCACTCCCTCAGCATTTCCATGGGGGGAAAAATCTGGACTGCTCTTCCAAGACCAAAACAAAAGCAAAACTGTTCTTCTTGTATTTGGATTCTTCAGTAATCAGAAATACCTTCCCAATATTTTGTGGTAAACTGTCCCAGAGAAGGTGAGAATTGTTGTCCCTCAATAGTTGGAACAGACTTTCCAGGCCCCTTTCGTAAAGATGGCTACTTCAGAGCTTTTGGAATCTATCATTAATTTATTCAATATTGGGCTGGAACAAATTATATTTAGTTTAAGTTTGTGTCTGTTGAACATCTTGTACATTCTGGGAACTAAACACAAGCAACCTGGTTTAATGACCCACTGACCCAAACATAAAATGTTAATTGTGTACTGTTCATTTTGTCTGACAAAGCACAAGGTCTGTATTTGTGGCTTGCAATAAAGACGCAGATTGCACTCATGAGACACGTCCTTGCAAAACTTATCATCTCTGGGAGATTCTCGCTCAACCCTAATAACAAGCATGGAGTAATTTTTCTCCTGTGCATCTGTTCTTGGCTGCAGGCAGAGATGTGCAAACACCCAAACTGAACACACATACAGAGACAACAATAAAAAGGTCCCTTTTGTCTGCTCAACACTGATGAAAAGCTACCCACTGCGTACTTCAATCACATCCGAAAATGAGTTGAAGACATGCTGCAACCTCGACAGCGTCATTAAGCCTGTCACTCAGTTCCACGGAGAGTGAAGAAGGGGGAAAACGCCAGAGGCCATATTTGGTGTGGTGGGCAGCCCTGAACGAGACCCAGAGGAACCAAGAGTCCCTCCTGTGCTCGATGCTGGATTGGTCTGACAACGGCATAATGAAGCTATATGATTATGGATTCTGCTTTGCATACCCATAAAACCCCCCAAATGCCAAACACCCAGACTGAGAAATCATGCATGTTTGAATGGCGTACAGTGAATAATAAGCATTATCATGTGAGAAATGATGGCTGAAATCCCATCATATATGTTCCCACGCATTAACAAGCTGGCTGTGCACACACAGCTGCACATCCTTGGTCAGACGGACACACAACGCATCGAGCAAGATAAGCCTCTGCGCGCAGTTGGATGCTGCGGCGTGATTGGCCTCTGTGGAGCTACTGCTTCTCTCATCATTAACTCTTCAGAGGATCACACTGCTCTAATCACGCTAAGCCTCTCTGAATGGCGATGAAGTCAAAAACGTGCCTCTGCACTTATTCACAGATGTCCTGCTTATTACGCCTGCAGCACACTCACGCATGTGCGTGATGGCCTCTTCATCTCTACAATCATAGCGACATGAGCAGCTGTGTGCAGCCTGTAAAAGCAGGTCTGATAGCAATCACAATACGAACCAATTATGGCCAATTTGCAAGGAATTAAAAAATCTAAGAGTCACTTCTGCAGAAAATTGAGGAAACAATATGTTCTCTCTTTTTTTTTTCTTTTTTTTTTTTTTTGCTACAACCCAGAGTTGAGATTTTCAGTTTAATTAATTCAGCAGGAGATCTCAGACGTGTCACATCACTGTTCAGCTGACAAAATGTTTCTTTATCCGAGCCACTTCTGACTGATACCATGCGCACTTCTCTGCTGTTTTTAACAGGTGGAAATAACTTTTCTAACCCAGGATAAGTAAAATTTTTAATCACTGGAGATGTTTGGCTTTGTTTTCCTTGATAACATTTATTTAGTTATATAAAATTTTACATAAAGAAAATATTATTTTTCCCATAATAGGCACCCCAAAAACTATCTATAAAATTACTTTCCTTTCAAGGCTGTTAATGTTGTGCCTGTTGCTTTTGAACTCTTTCTGTCAAGTTTTTCTTTTATTCAACTTTTCATTAATGTCAGTTTCTTCAGCAGTGGCCTTTTATGGCCTATTTGCCTTGTACAAGGTCAACTGTAAAGTCAGAGTAAGGCAGTGGTCTCAAACTTCAGTCCTCAATGCCCTGAAACTCTTAGACAATTCTCTGCTTCAGCAGACCTGGCTCCATTACTGCTTCATTAGCAGAGCTCTGTAGAGCTAAACTGCATGCTAGAAAGGCAGTTTTGCCATTGAACTCAAGTGTGTAGGACAAGGGACACATCTAAAAGTTGCAGGAGAAAGGCAGTTCGAGAGCACTGCTCTCAATCTTTTTTGAGATTCTAAAAAAATTCAAATGTTGGTTACACATTTGTCGTTAAACATTACAGAAATCCATGATCAAATATACCACAGTATAGTAAAGCCACGAGTTTCCCTTTTTCAATTCAATAGCTGAACAGAAAACTTTTGATAAGCTGTGAGCCTTTGACAAAGATGTCATCTATGTGTGTTCATTACTAAAAGTCAGAAAATGGCTTCAAGAAAATAACTACTCACCTAAACCCATGCATATGTACAGTCAGAGAAATAAAAAAATCTGAAAAAAGTGGGAATGTAGCATGAAAGGCTGGACGACAGAGGGGATGGACTGTGGGATATTTCCACCAATCACTGGATGACAGCAGGGTGAAACCTGGACTATAACCAGACCATCACAGGGCAACAGAGAGGCACAAAGGACAACCATAAATGCAAACACACACACCTAGTGGTAAATTAAAGATCTGAAACAAGGACCTTCTTGTTGCAAGGCAACAGAAACTGTCCCAGTTGTCCTTGTCTGCAAAATTTACCATATTTTTATAACTGTTAAGATTATTCCCCATGGTAAGACACAGCAATGCATTAGCTAGTAAAACTGATATACAATTGCTAAATGGCATTATTTCCCTTTATGGGACTTGTGTATGTTTGTGTGCATGACACCTCAAGAGAAATACCTGAGTCTTGCCACAAGCCCAAAGCCACTGGGTACAAATAAATCTGCTGCCAGCGCCTAAAACAGCAGCTAAAGTCCAAAATGAGAAGGGCTACAATGAAATGTATGAGTGAACTGTGTGGCTTTGGGCCCTATACTAAATGTTTTACAACACTGACTTCACGTGATCTCTTTCTATGTTTCAGTCAGCAAATTGAAGTTGTTTTTTTTTGTTTTTTTTCCGAGGCTAAAGTATAGCCAGTCGGTCTTGACAGTTATTTAGAGAGCATAGTGTGTGCTGGAAGGTCAAGTATAGGCAGAACCCGCAGGCCTCCGTCCCTTCCTAAGATCGAGTGCTTTCATTTCACTCACTTGGGGCCTCGTATTTCTCTCCATTTTATTGCTTTCTCCTAGCGCTGCGCACAAAGAAACATTCCACCTCCTTCACACAGACACAGGGCGTCCATCCAAGAAAGACCGGGGAACGTCTGGATACTGTGCCACAAGGACAAGAATGCTGACACTGCTGTAACGCCGGACATCTCACAAAAGCTGCAGATGGGGGGGTGAGTGGGGGCTGAGACGAAGTGAGAAAGGGAGAAAATCTCAGCGTACGGGAGCAGCTAGGAGGCCGGAGCTGAGCTAAACCAAGGAGCTGTAATCTCCATTTTTGGCATGATGTCAGAGAGTCATGCAAAATACCATTTCTTCACTCTGCAAAAATGTAGTCTCCAACCTAAAGTGTGCATAAGCTATATGTAATGCAAATTTGAATACTTGGTGCTATGATGACCTCTCCCTTCATGGGAGACTTCATGTTACAGAAAAAAAAACTTTTCCAAAACACTCCACACACATCTGAATTTCAGCTTATCTATAAGGACAAGCTCTCCTGCACCTCACAGATGGTTGAGTACTGACGGCTCATTTGATCCCTGTCTTTGACTTTGCTTTTTTTATCTTGAGGAGTAAAGCACGGAAGGGCAGGGACATCGCTGCTTAATGTAACCTCTTTTAGAACAAGATGAAAGGAAAATCTAGATTCCAACAAGAGAATGTAAAAACACACACTTCTTTCTTTCCTCCACTGTACGAGGTGTGAGGACACACAGCCAACTTTTCAGATATTAACTATGACAGCTAACAGGAATTATAAACACATAGCCCACTCAATCCATTAGATAATGTCTGGCTTCCTTTTGCCTGAAGGGCACGTATAATAAATTTTACAACTGTTCGTTTTCAGTTGTGTGTAATTCAGAGTGAAGAAATAATTGAAAATGAAGGTAAGAAGCCAAAAGTTGTCAAGAGTGAAGATGTTATGGATGGGACACTGAAATGGGAACATCAGTGCTTCACACAATGGTCACCAAATATAAAAGAAATGATAGAAAAAAATCTGCTGCTCCTATTTGATTTCAGCAGACGATGATTTATAAGCCTATTTCTACCGGTGAGGAGGAGGAATGCAAGAAAAATGTTGTCTGACAGGCAGTAGCTTGGCGAGAAATAAACTCACATCTTATGCTCAGACATTTAGAAGCGATCTGTGACAAGTTTGGATTGCCTGTAATTTATCACCGTAATAAAGGAGGATTTGTGACACAAGCTGAACTTCAAACACTAAAAAACAAAAACTGCTTTTGATGCTTAAAGAAAAAAAAACGTCACCACCTTCACCCTCAGTAAATCTCAATCCTGGTTCCTAGGTTGCCTATTAGCACCCACACATCCATGATTCCACATATAATTTTTTTTTGTTTTGTTTTGTTTTGTTGAGAAAACAATCCACCTTCAGTTTAAAACAGCATCAGTCAAACTCTGCAGTAAAATACTATATATCAGTCATAGATTGTGTTTCTGTTCAATGTTTTTCTTGTGTGTGTCAGGAAAGTGCATCATAGTTTTCTGCTTTACAAAATGTGTGAAGGCTGTTTGTTATTTCTTACTGTCAAGACTGTGTTTTCCTTGCTGAAAACAAAAGATAATATTTAGCTTTAATTTTAACTTCCCATTGCAGTGCCATAAATAATGTAAAGAATCAAGTGACTGTACATAGATAGAATAATTAGGAGTGGAGTAGCGATATTATTGAATCCTAACTTTTCTACGATACCTCAAATGCCCCAGCCTTTACCTGTTTACGATGTCAGTAACTATTTCAAAATACCAACAGCTTTGGATATCTATAAGAAGATATATCCCCATATGCACAAATCGATAATCATTTCCCTCAGGTGCACAAACTAATTCAGGATCCTGATTGTTTCAGTAAGTTTGGCCGGACCACTGACTGGTGGAGGGGGAATCCCTGCTCCTCATTACTTGCTCAGGCTGACCTCTGACCTCCAGCCCTAATCATCAATTAACATGCAGTCTTTTCTGCATATTGATGCAAGCCAAACAGTAACACGTCAGAATGTAAACTAAACAAGTTAAAAAACAAACAAATGCCTGCTCCACAGCATATTCTTTAAATGCAAATGTACCCAAATCTGTTGATGCAAGCTGGTATGAGAGATGAGGGCAGCTGTGCGGGGAGTTGCCTATGAACTGGCAGCCTTTCCCTTGTCACAACAATGTCTTTTTACTACAGAGCTGCTGGCATGATTCATGAGCCAGTGGAGTTGATGTGGTTTTGTTTTGCTGGCCAGATGAAATCCCCTCAGTCTCCGTAATATAGGTTTCTGTGTTTTGGCCTGCTTTTCATCTTACTGTTACTAAGGAGCCATTTCACACTGCTGGGTTAGACGTAGGTCTTCTTGTAGCTAAAAATCAAGCCTTTCCCCAACCTTTGGACAGTAGATATAATTTTAAAAGCACACACGCACGTTCACTAAACACAAGCACACATTTAATCTCTTTTTTTTTTTTTCCCTTTTCCTTCCTTCATAACTACTTCTAGTGGACCTTCTGCTCCCATTTTTCCCAACTATCTCTCTTTACTTCTCCTTCATTAAAATGGACTTCCTAAAGCCTCCATTCGTCTTGCTGACAGCTCAGCGATCGATCGGGCAAGCAAAAGGGATGCAGTTCCAGAGCTTTAAATGGCTCTGTGGCCAGTCTGATCAAGGGCTGGACTGGACTCAGCCTGGATGAGGGGGAGGAGGAGCAGGGAGTGACAGATTTAACCAGAAGGTCTGCCCCAAGTGTGGCCCCTGATTTTATTTTTTATTTTTTTGCTCAGTGGTGACTAACACTTAGTCTGGCCCTCTAGCAGAGATCAGAATTTACATGAAAATGACTCACCATCTCTGTAATGCGGATTACACTGATGAGATCAGATAACAAATTAATCAAGCGGACCTAACAAACACATTATCCTGCCTCTGTGGAACACTCGCAAGCTCTCCATGAGTACAACAAGAAAAAAAAACAATATTATCCACAATAATTGGCACCTCTGATAAAGATTTAGTGGGGAAAAAAATATAAATAAATCAGTCCTTTGTTGCTGTAGCGTAATCTCACAATGAAAATGTTAGAAAAATTCTAACAATAAGACGTTTTTGCAAAATTACTGCTGACAATTAATATTTTTAATCTGATCAGACTGTCTAGGATGATGATGATAAAGATGGAAATCACAATCCCCGAAATTCACAGTTAAACCCTCAGAGAAAAGAGTTATTTCGTGATCTCCATAACAACCACTAAATGCCAACAAGAAATAAAACTTGCATGATGCTACATTCCATTGGAACTTTCAGTGGGATTGTTTTTTGGGGGCATATCGGACCTATTTGAGCTTTTTAGGAATAAACCCTCCATGTGGGTTTGGAAAAATTCAAAGAGATATTTGTTCAAATGGTATCTCACTGTGAAGTACAGTAGAACATCTGGGCCAGTTTCTTTTCCAAAGGCCAAGGAAACATTGTTGGAGTGCATGGAATCAAATTCTTAAAAAAAAAAAAAAAATCTAGGGTGCTGTGGTGGCACGACCCATGTATTAAGGCCTTAGCTTCATGGCGGTGGTCGCAGGTTTGATTCCCGTCCTGTCTTCTCCCTCTCTGATTACCCTGTTTCCTGTTGAAGTACTTTCAAATTAAGGCCACTTGAGCCAACAAAAACCTTAAAAAAAACATTTAAATTCCACAAAACTGAAAATCTGACTGAATACATTTTCTAAAATTTTCAGTATGTGCCACATCAAAAAATACATTTTAATGCTTTTAAACATCTTTTCCAGGGATACCAGTCACTGTAAACGGCAGTGTGAAATATTGGTGAATGGAGGCTCGAGTACTTTGGGAGCTTCACATGTAATTCCCTTCAATCAAAGCTTGTGAAGCAACGTTCCACTGGCTGGCTCCATCTCTTATCTCCCGCCTATTATCTAGAGAAGATAGGTTGGCACATTCTGACTTCAAACTTCTCTCCATTTGACATCAAATCTTTCTGCCAAGATTAATGATTGAACATTTGATTTTCAAAGTGATTAGAATTTCCCTGCGGTGCAATGAAAACCTCAAGGAAGCGCAAACCTTTGATGAACACAATCTAAATATGCCCCGGCCGACATTTCTAATCATGTAGGACATCAAAACAGATCAGAAAGGAAGGGAATCTCATGTAGCCAGACCATGTGACTTATTTATCTAATCTCACCCAAGATAGTCCTATTCATTTGGGCAGCAAATATGAAAAAGGCAGAATAGAGGTAATATTCGACATGAATTATCTTATTTCCTAGGGATCTAGTAAATGCAGCCTGCTGCAGCATTTGGTTAAAGGTGCACAGAAGAATTGGCTGGTTACCAGAATCTATTTTCAGCTTTATCAGCAGTAAATTGTGACTGAATGGTAAACTCGATGCGTCACACTAAGTTTACCAGGGTCTGCTACAAACAGCAGCTCTCTTCAGAGTGAATGGAAGTTAGCCATTTTTAGTGGGACTTAGATGTTGAAAATAACACTTTTAAAACCAAAACTATTTTTTATGACATATTTATTACATCTTTTGTTCATTCAGGGCACAAGAGAGTGAAACTAAAAGCAGACGACCACAAGGTTGAATATTTACCTTCCTATAGTATTATTAGCACGCCCCACGTTTGGAGGCCTTGGTCCTCGACACGGACGTCGAGGGTTCGACTCCCGGTCCCGACCTTTGCCGCATGTCTTCCCCCCTCTCCTCACCCGCTTTCCTGTCTGCCTACTGTCGCAAAAAATACAAGCCAATAAAGCCACAAAAAAAAAAAAAAATAATCAAATATCAAAATTATCAAAGTTTGTCCCAAAGTTCGGATTGATGCATCTGTTGTAAAATAAAGCATCACTAGAACCTCCTTGTTCATTGACATCCATAATCAGATATCCAAGAGTCCAATACATTGACGTTTTGGAGTTGATGTATCATTCAAACATGGTTTGTCTCTGTTTTACTAAGGAAATCTTTACCAACATGTTTTGGCATGGTCATTTCATCAAAATTAAAGCCAAATTAAAAAGTACTCAAAAGTATAGATAAAGAAAATGAAATTAAATGCAAAGTATAAATGGAGTGTGTGGGGGAGGTAAAATGGAAGATGAGATAACAAAGGAAGTGAAAGTGATGTGGAATAGTGGAGATACAGAACATCGGATGCTGCAGAAGGAGAGAGAGAGAGAAGAGCCAGCAGAAAGCAGTAGTCGATATAACGGCAGCCATTCATCTCTCTGACAACCTTCCAAGTGCTCTGCTGGGGGAGACACAAAGCTGCGTCACCTTGAATGCAGCTAATGCACAGCAATGCACGCATAACATGGTTATATGCATACACGCACAGTGACAGAGGAAATGTTTGTTTGTCAACCTTGAATTTGGTGCGCATATGCACAAAGACAAGTGGGTGCATCATTAAACTGCAAGCTGCACAAGCCTAAATCTCAGAAGCACTTAGAAAACAGCTATAGATTGTAAAGGCGTTCAAAATTTCTCCGTGTGTTTTACAACCCTACCTCCTCGTGAAAAAAAAAAAAACGTCCTCCATATGTGTTTGCACAGGCAAACGTTCCAAGACAAACACGCGCATTAAACGGACATGACACATTCACACGACACTGGAATATGGGAACGCAGATGTGTGCACAAAAGAAAAAACACACTTACACACACACACAAACCCTGTTTCCCAGTTCTGGTCATGGCCCATTGGCTGACGCCTGCCGTCCATCTCTCATGATTCATGGCTTTGCAGGCTGCTGTGGAGCAGTTCTGAACCACTGGGCCGAGGAAAGCCTGCGCGTCATTAAGGCGCAGCGGGCTGGACATGCTGCTGGAGCTGCCGCACTATAGCAAGCTCTTGCTCTTCAAACTAGCACCAGAAGAGGTAAGGAGGCAGGTACAGATCATATTGGTTCTGTTGGAAAAGTAATAAAAACACCTGAGTGCTCTCACAAACTACCCAACCTTATGAATTGCACTCTAAGCAAGACATGTGCTGCTTTTTATTTAGCTGGGCATCTATCTCTTCTTGTCCCCCACCCCCACCAGACATTTCAGCTAAATTAGTCCCTCTAATCATTCCAAAAGCCTCCTTTCTAATCACAAAATCAGTGGAGGCTAAAGAAGAGAGACATGGGTGCCAAGTTACACTCCAGCACACCCACCTCTGCCATCCTCAATCAGCGAAACCCCCAGGAGATTCGCCAGAGGCACACGTCCATACACTAATGACTCCTTAATGATCCCCTTCTCGGCTGCAGTGCTGACAAACACTGACAAACCCTCACCCTGACAACTGAACACCCACATTTAGCTCCCGACCTCACCCCTTATTTAGAGGCTCATCTTTCAGCCATTGGCCTTATCACACCAGCTACATCCTCGAAGCCAAGCCAAACATCCCCCACCTCCAAAGAAAGGTTTTCCTGTCAGAGTTTTGTGCCAATTTTCAATATCTTGAGCCTTAGATGATAATAATTATTTATCTAAACTCAAATATCTCTTTAGCAACAAAGAAAGACGGGATAAAAAAAACAAACTAATTTATCAGTGTTGGAGTTTTGACCATCATTTAAGTATTTAAATAATTGAATGCTCACTTTACATGAGCATTTTAATGACATTTTAAAACCAACAGAAAATAATTACAAGGTTTACATTTAATCTGTCTGTAGCATCTTATATAAGAGATTAGTGAGGTTAGTTTGAGGTTAGTTTGGCTAGTGTTACTGAATCAGCAATCTTATGTAAAAGAAAAAAACAAATCACCTTGTCTATAATCCCTTCAGCCTACCGGTTTTCTATTGAAAGTCTTTCTCTCTCTTGCTTTCTTGCAGTATGAATGAGACACAGGCCCGTCTTAACATGCTGTCCCGAAAATACATCACTATCAATTCCAAAATGATGGATAAAGTTCACTGAAATTTTGCAACATATACAGTGGAAGACAGTAAAGATGAACAAAAGTAAAACCCCAGAAAGCATTTAAGCTTCTCTTTCTCGGGTTTGAGGTTGGTGGGTGTCATTGCTAGAGAATCTTTTTAGAATCACACACGACATAATTACAGTGTGAACGTCTGCCAAGCCCACCTTAGTTTCACCTAAAAGACTCACCCTAAATTAAGGGTAACCTCCTTCTACCTCACCCTACCATTATAACAAATAGAAAGTCACAAACAAAAAGGAAGGAGTAAGAGAGCAGCCAGAGGAAAGCCCTAGTTAAACAACCTTGTTTCACAATTACAGAGTTTTTGTAAAAATAGTTACTGGCAGGCCGTTGGATGAAGCCAGGTGTTCAAAGTGGGACAAAAACAAAAGCTTTTAAAGACACACACCTACAAAGAAAAGCCGCCGTGTTTATGTTGTAGCCGCAGAACAGTTGAAAGTCTGCAAAAGATATAGCCATAAGTCAGTGAGTCTAACGTACAACACTAACTTCATGCTAGCCCATGACCTCACTGGCTCGGATTGCCAGAGGAGGATTGTGGATGACAGAGCGCTCTCTGTTTGAGCCTCTCCACCACTCCGCCTGCTTTTCTTTTTTTCTTCTTCTCAGCGTTTCATCTTCATAGTGTCCTAGATAGAGTTATAACAATCTATTAGTGTCACAAAGTCCACTGGCCATCTACAGAAAAACACTCAACACTATGTCTGACTTCTTTGCACAGATGCACACAGAAATCGTCCCAATTACCACGAGACAAATCGAGATCTGACAGCACAAGTGCTGCTTGATTTATAAGAAACAACTTATCTGATATCCTTCTCTATTTCTTGCTCTGATCTTTCACAATAAACGGGCAATTTTGGTTAGGACATCCAGCATTTTTGTAGGTTGACAGTTACATTACTTGGCATTATTTGTAGCATCAGTATCTCTCTTGGTGGATCTACAAAAGGAAAGGGCAATGTAAAGTATGCTGTAGGCCAGAGACTCTCAGATATAGACAGAAGACAAAGGCAATGCGGGCCCAGCTCAAATCTTACGGCACTTTGATGCCCATGATATGGAATACTAAAAATATTCACAGTTAACCAATCTATATACTGTTCTGGACCTTTTGTATTATATAAAAGTCCCATTTGGACCTGATGAGGACCATCCTCCACCTCTTTATATTGAAACCTCTGATCATGTGGCTACTTGACCTCAGTGACTTATCTGGCTTCCATTTAATGATGTCACCACATGCCCAGATGTTAGCAATTGAGTTGATAAGTGCAATGCAATTCTAATCTGAAGCTTTAATAACGTCCGTGTTTCAATTATTGCTTTTTAAAATTAAATATTGGAGTAAATAATATAGATTAAGGGATATTTATACACAAACACATGGCTGTATAATCTTTAGAGAAAACTTATTTATAGTTTTACATCATTGGCATTATACCAGGATGGTCCACTAGGGAACTTCATCATACTAATCATTTTACTGTAAGATTTCCCAAAATACATCCAAAAATTTAGTTATTGCAGTGAACTCAACGTTAGACTTCACAAAAGACTGGAATCGTTGATTTTTATAAAAATTTATACATCATGAGTCCGTTGGATCTTCTCAAAGCTCGTAGACCTCAGACTACACATGGGAAATCCAGTCAGAAACAACATCCTGTCCCAGGGCCCCTAGGAAGTGACCTCAGCTTCAGAGAGGCCAGATAAAAAAGTCCACATCAGAAACACAAAAACACCCGGCTGGCCGTAATGAGCTGCGCACCAGGCTCCAGTGTGTTCTGAAGGAGACCAGGTGGTGTGACACACATATGATTCTGATTAGGGGGCCTTGGGATGAACGAGAGGAGAGCCGGGGAGGAAAGTGGGGTGGGCTGTTAGGAGCCAATCACAAGGTTTTGTATATGATGCAATCATTTGTGGAGTTCATTGTCCTCAGCTGGGCCCAGGCACGATGCTGTTCTCACAAGAGAACAGTTTACTTTGAAAATGACTTTGTGTGTAGATGGAGGGGGGACTGGTGGGACAGAGGGCTTATTGTTTCCCTCCAAGAGACAAAATCCAAACATGAACTTTACAGCTGAATCTTACCAATAAAATGATTTCCATTCTAGATTTATGTCATTTTCACGGTACAACAACTTATTTCAATGTGAATTTCTGTGATAAACCAATATGTGGTAAATAAACAAAGTGAGAAGGAAAAAATGAAGGAAAAGTAGCAAAGATGGTATTGCAGGGGGAAAGGTATAAGAAGTCCCCTTCAAAGTTTGCTTTATCATGTGTGGTGGAAAACTGAAACTCAAAACAAAATCTCACTAGTATTAAACATGGAGGTGGCAGCATCATGTTGTAAGAATCATTTTCTTTAGCTAAACCCAAGAAGACCGCTTGAGATAAAGGTCGATGTTCACCTTCCCTAAACCTACAGCCAGAACTGCAATAAAACTGTGTAGATTAATGGTAAAAATATAAATATCATTGAGAATCGGATTTGTAGCTGGACTTGAAATTGATCTTCAAAGATAGTTCAACAAAGCTTGAGCTATTTTGCAAGGAAGATTAGAGTCTTTCAGTCTCTTGAACTGCAAAGCAAGTAAAGACACACACCCCAAAGACTTGCAGCGATACCTGCTGTGAAAGGGAGTACTACAAAGTATTGAGATAAAAAAAATAAATGCATGCCACAGTTTCAGATTTATTTGTACAAAACAATGCACACTTTTTTCTTTTGGAACATATGCACAGTATGCACTACTTTGCGTTGGCTTGTTACTTACAAACCCCTTCAAAATACATTAATAAATTTTGCTGTGGCGAGGTTCAAGGGCCATCAATATCTTTGTAAGGCAAAGTTTGACCACCCGGTCATACTTTTGATCTTTGAAAGTAAGAGACGTCAAAGACACCTCTGTCCTCATTCCTCAATGGTCACTTCCGTCCTGGTGTATTGTGCTGCACTTGACGTGACTCCTTAAATGCCTCCCGACATGAAGTGACAAAAACAAGCAGGCCTGCCAGTCTGGTAGGAAGGATAAGGAAGGGGAAACAGGAGGCCATTCTTCTCTTTGTGTGACGGGAATTGTGTAGGAACAAGCACCTGTCACCCCACAACAATGACCACAAAGGTCGGGCAGAGAGACAGAGAGAGCTGAGAGACAGAAAGCAGAGAAAGAGGGCAGCACAGGATGAAAAGTGGATCTGGCCGGTCAAATCATTTCCTTCCTTCCAAATCAAATTATTTCCTGCAAATTACAGTTCAAAAACTGTGAATGCTTGAAGGCCAAGCAGTCAGGTATTCAACTGATTAACATCTGCATTAACAGTTAGCACCGATAATAGCAGCAGCTAAAGCTTCCCATTATCTGAGTCTGAGTCAAACTCTTATTTCTCATC
The DNA here is from genome assembly GCF_019740435.1 of Gambusia affinis. Taxonomy (NCBI): domain Eukaryota; kingdom Metazoa; phylum Chordata; class Actinopteri; order Cyprinodontiformes; family Poeciliidae; genus Gambusia; species Gambusia affinis. Next base: position 14,327,242 of record NC_057870.1, read on the forward strand.
CACCATCCCCTCTATGTATGCTCTGCACCAATTTCACACTCATTTTTTTTCCTGAAGTGACAAAGAGCAGCCGCATTTCTGTGTCCTTCATATTTCCCCTTCACGCGTCCTCCAAACCAGGAGAACAGAGGAATTCCAAGGCACGGCACAATCCTGCAATTTCAATATGAGACTCAAGGAAAGAAAAAAGAATCCACCTCGATTCATTATCCTCCGCAGTGACAGTTGGCCTGTTCTGCCCATTTCAGGGTCGCTGTAACACTACTTACCTCTCTGTCCTTTAACTTCATGGCCAGTACCAGCTGGTTGCGATGGTTGGTTAATGCTTCACGATAGTTCCCCTTGGAGAAGAATGCAGAGCCCAGATTCCCATGAGCACGGCATTCCCCAGTTTGGTCACCTGAAGAGGTAGAACAAAAGACTTGAAACACAACAAACGACACCCTGACACACACCTTAACCATGTGCTGGACACATTTAGAAACCAAGTGGTGTTTATTTCATATCAGCTCTCTGTGTAATGAAACATGTATTGCCACTTGCATGCCACTGCACCCTTAAAAGGCAAAGCGGCCGTTCTGCGTTTTTCTCTGCAAGAACAGCTTCTCTGACAGCTGGTAGTGCTGATCTTAAAACTCCGGAGGGTAAAAGGGGAAAGCCTTATTATTTCTGCCTGACAGCGAGGCCTCACAGTAAGGGCCAAAGTAAAGCTCAAGTCTCTGCGCTCCACCTGAGAACCTCCGCTTCTTATCTCCAGCTCCTCTGCCCACTCATGTGTCAAATGTGTGGGGGTGAGAAGAGTGGAGCCAGTCAGTGCTGCATGCTTCTTTTATTTTTTAGCTTAGTGTTTTCTTTTTTTCCCCATTCTGTAAAGTTTCCACAGCAAGTGGCCTTTTTCTTTCAAAGAATTTTTAAATCACCTCGAACATTCAAAAATGTTGAAAATAAGCCTCATTACAAGATTTACTCAAAATTATGTTATAATTCATTGAGATAAATGAGAGAAGAGGCAGCAGCTAAGCTAGTGGTCTTGTTTTAGCTTAAAGCAAATGTAATCTTAAACATGTTAGCATAGGGATGTGCTAACATTTTTAAAAAGTAGGATGAAGTCATTTGGTAATTAATTGGTGTACAGTTAGTTAACAGGATTTTGCAGGGAGCAGAAATGCTGTAATCTAAACAAAGGCTCAAAATGAATCACATTTATTACTAAGAAAGTCAACTAATAGGCAAGAGTGACCTGAAATCACTGCAGTTACCCTGCTTATCCACCTAATCATCAGTAAAGTTGTGCCATGTTAGGCAGTGTCACATTAATGTTAGATAAATGTAATCGATTCTTAATATTAGAGGTTCAAGAAATTGAGTGGTTACTGAAATCAAAACGTTTTCAGGTATACTGATTCTGACCGCGACTGGTCAGTCTTCTTGTTGCAGAATTTGCTATTTTCACTAAGTCGAAATAATAATAGAAAAAAAAACTGATGTATGAGGAATGCCTGTTTGAGGAATGCCTGTGCTTCATTCAAGCTGCATGACAGCTAGAGACAACAAGACTTTTAGTGCATAACTGGAAGTTTGAATGGAGCAGAACAAAGCTGCAATTTTTTAAGCTTTCAACCTCTGTTGGAACACGACATGATTTGGAAATGTTGACAGCTTGTTTTACAAACTCAAAGAGAATTTAGAGTTGGCAAAAATATACTATTGCCTAGTCAAAGTTTTACAAAAACCGAAGGCTGGATATTCGCCACAAGATTTTAAACAGTAGCAAAGTAGTTATTGACTTGAACAAAATGGAATTCATCTAAAATCTGCAACACAGAAGTTGTACAACTTTACTCATTAAATACTGCAGTCACACTCAAAGACAAAAAATGATACAGGGACGCTGTATAAAAGTTAGCTAAAAAAATTGCATTAGTACTCAGAAATAGTCCCAGAATAACAAAAATATCTTACTACTTATACAAATTCTGTGAAAATTAGTTTGTATAACATTTAATATAATTTAAAAGGGCACAGTCATAAATCAGTACCCATGGATGACATCCAAGAATAAAAAACATCCTTCTTGTTGGCACACATTACACGCTACAGAAGAACAACATTATGACTTCCTACATCTTTGGGGTATTTTAAAGAGAAACTAAGCAAAACACAACCCTTCCAGCAGAAAACAAAATTTCTTTTGAACAATGACAGAACATCTCCGAGGAAATAAATGCAGCACTGATTTCCTCCATGCTGAGGAACACTCAGTTGGTAATAAAACATGAGGATGAAACTATGAAGAATGAGCATTTGAATCTTAATAATGGAAGATGCGGTGACATTTTGAGTTCATATTATGCAAAGTGTCATTTTGATGTATTCATCAAAACATATCACTTGATTGTTGGAGGGGGAAAAGGGAAGCAATTACAAGGATGTGCAGTAGCTGTGAGTTTATAAGACTTGAGTTTAAACACAAGCGATGACATATACAAACATTTGTGTCACTAGAAGCAAAATATTCCTATTTATTACCATCTGACATGCATCAAGAAATCCGCTGTTGACCGAAACAATACAACTTTTAGCTTGATCTGGGATTTAGAAAGTAAAAATCAGATTTGATTTCAGTCAGTAAATGCCCCTTATGTAATCTATACCCCCGACTCAAAAGCTGGTTGACTTTTATACTTTGTAGTTGTTTTGTCATTATTACTACTATTATTAGATAATATTTATATTAATATTTCTTCAATTGAAATATTTGTGTCATCCCTGCGAATTTCAAAACGTAGCCAACGGAAATAACTGATGCCCGTTCCCAGCTGACATACCTAAGGTCTTGGCCACCTCCAAGTCCTGCTGCATGTATCCGAGGCTCTTCTCTGTGTTGCCCAGGGACCAGTGGGCGCTGCTGAGGGCGGAGAAGACGGAGCCGCGAAGCTTGAGGCTGCACGTTCCTATCTTCAAAGCGGCTTCCAGCACCACCACGGAGGCCGTGTGGTGCCCCGCTGTCAGTAGCTCCTGGCCAATCACAGACACCACCACAAAGGGACTTTTGTCCAGCTTCATCTTTTGAAGCTGCTGATAAGTGGGCTCCAGAGAATCTGTGCAGAGCAAAAACGTGTTAGACACAGATTGTGAAGGGTGCCAGAGCAAAAAAAACAAAAACAAACAAACAAAGAGAAACATTCTGCTGCCATGCTGAGTAACAATAACACGAGGTAGATTATGAGAAATGAGTTGCAGATTTGTAAATTCTGTGTAAAGGTGGGATTTTACTTTCTTTGAATAACAGCTTTTAGCAGCGTCCATAATCACAGCCTGTTGCTCGGCTAAGAGACGGCTGTCCTTGACAATTTAACAATTGCTCCATGATCCATTTTTTCATTCTTACTCTTTGACTTGGTTAATTTAAAGCAATTTTCCCTGCATAAAAAGACAAATGTTTAGACAATTGCTGACGATCATTCTCACAAACCACATAACAAAATTGTGCCAATATTTCTGCCTTTTTCAGGTAAAATGGTTGAGAAAGCTACAGCAGGTTATTCACTTTAAAATGACAGGATGACAGGAAAACAAAAGCAGCTCATGCCAGTATGCAGTGGAGATGTAATGGAGGAGCAAAGACCAAAGGAGATGTACAAGGTGACCTCTGAAAACTCAAACAATGACATAAATCAATGGTGGACCACATGGGATTGGGGATCTAGAGCCTTTTCAGATTATAAAGCCCCGTGGCAGACAGCAACATCGAACGTCCTGACCTGACCAACTGCATGTAGGTCTTTGTGTCTAATGATGCATGTGTGCTTCTTTGTGTGTGTATTTCTAGATACATACCAAAAATATTTACATCCCCTAAACCTATCAACATTTTGCTACATAACCACGAAAAGCGTGTTATATTGGAGCACGAAGTAGAACATTATCTTAAAGTGGAAGAAAACTACACATTGTTTTATAAATGTGTCACGAATGAAAATAAAAGTGTTTTATTCGTTGGTACTCGGTCCCTTTTACTCTGATACCTGAAAACACATTTAGTGAGACACAATAGAATTTCAAAGTATTTGAGTGTAATTTATTCTCAGTATAAATCCAACTGTTTGTCAAGGCCTTATAGGTTTGTTAGAAAACATTAGTGAATAAACAGCATCACTGAGGAACACAGCAGATAGAAGGGTGAGAAAATTGTGGAGAAGAATAAGGTGCGATTTGATTTTAAAACCAAAACCAAGAGTCTAAAGACACACAGTGAGACCTACAGTGAATGGTGGCAAAATGTGTTAGAATGGACCAGGAAAAGCCCAAACATAAATCAAATTGTGGATTTGTGGAAAAGACTAGATAACTGATGAGAACAAATTATTTCACTCCAATCTGGTAAAGACTCAGTACTTTCTCAGTGAACAGTGGAGAAACGTTTCCAGTCACTAAACGTGCAAAGCTGGTAGAAGCACTCGCAGCGGTAACTGAGGGAAAAGGTGGTTCTATAACTAATTTCTCAGTAAAGATGAAATACACACCTCACTTGGAAAATGTGTAAAAATATATGGTTGAGTTGCTTCCAATTAGATCAAAGCATTGCACACTTCAGATAATCTCAATGTCTGATTTACTTTTTATCATCAGATCAAATTTAAGGAACTGCTAAGAATTTACTTACAAACATTTAAACACAGCAACATCTAAACAAATGGAGTACATCTTAGACCCTCACAAAAAATGCTTATACATTTTTGTACACACACACATGCACGCAAACGCTTACTCAATATGAGCTAATTCACACAACAGCATAACTGATGATGCTTGTTCAAGAACACTTGAAAGAGCATCTCCTCTGTTCCGGCACTTGGCAGAACGTCATGGTTACGGAGACAGTGCATGCATATTATATCCATTCACACCTTGTAATTGCCTTCAGAGTGACATTGAGAGCTGATTCATAAATCAAACGATGAAAAAAAAAAAAGCTTTTATAAAAAGGTGCCATGGCTGTTATATTCATAAACAGGTCGTTGTGACAACACTGGAGAGAACTGTTCCCTACACACAACATCGGCACATAAATAGATGGAGGATCTGGATTTAACCAAGCCGTGAGTCACACAAGATCTGAGGTGTCATTGAGATGCACTCAGCCATCGACAAGGTAATTCTGAAAAAACATTTTTCCTGATTTGCTTTTCAAATTTACCCTTTCAATCTTATGCGTCTAACTAACTAGTGATTCATCTTTATATTGTGGCAGTTCATGGTCATTAGTTTATTTCCTTATTTCTTACAGCCTGTCCCAGCTGCTGGCAGGTCAGATGTTGGACACGCCTCTATTTTGGCATAAATATGACCTAATCGCAAAGGTTCTTACTTCTTAAAAAGAAGAAAATGCTTAAAGGGCAAAAATAGTGCATTAGCAACTGCAAAAATAATATGTAGTAGTTAATTAGCTGGTCAGTACAGAGGAACTCCGATAATTTAAACATCAAGCAGTAAAATCTCTGCTTCAAATTTAAAAATAAAGTTGTCAAGCTGGTATTTCTTTAAGTCTGATTTTGTCTGGTTAACTCTTTCTTTTCGTGTTTCCATTGCTGTGCAAAGAAATAATGGAAATATGAGGTAAATGGTACGATATTATGCTGTTGCCCAACATTTTCTAGAATGCTGTTTACTGCCAGATGAACAACTGAATCTGGGTATGAATTTCCTCCCTTAAAGGAGAGAAAGCAGTACACGCCTACCTTTCACTTCTACAGGGACTTTGGCTGTGTAACACAGATTATCCTCCCTGTTTGCCGGCGTAATATTGATTATCACCGCCATGTGCCAACAGTCCCTCTGAGAGGATCATTGTTTTTAATCCTTTGACCTAGCTACCTCTCCTTAACACACCTTGGATTAGGTCTTCCCACGACTGCCTGGCACTCAGGGAAGTGGGGTAAACAATTAGGGGATTAAGTGGCTTGGCCTAAATATTACTCTTTCCCTACAGAGAACACCCATTCTAGTCCACAATGGACTGGTCTGGGCTCAGACCCAAATTTGGTTTGTTTTTGTTTTGGTTCCAATTGAAGCCTGAAAAGCTCATAGTAGCTAAGATGGGCACTTCATTCTCCACTCTCTAAGCCATTTTTTTCTTTTTGAATCTGCACCCAAATTTTCAAAGAACTTTTGCATTCAATTTCTCATTGATCGAATCTCATGACACATTTCGCAAACACATTTTTTTAGTTGACACAAAACCAGCTCCCATTTACTCAGGAACCAATTTCACCATAGTTGGGCAAAAAGATAAGGGTGATGAAAAATGAAAACATGAAGTAAACAAGTACAACAGGTACGCAGAATATAATCAAAACGTTAACTTATAATAGGAACTTTGTTAAAAAAAAGAAAAGCTTTACATTTGTATACAAATACAACCAAAAGAAAAAACATTGACATGCTTTTCTACCTACTGAGGAATCTAAGATCTTTTGGACCAATACAAAAGTATTTTTAATAAAGAAATGCCAGCCCACTGAAGAGCAGTTCTAGTCTATGTTCTGTATTATCATGGCTGTGTGAGCCACAACGAAATGAGTCCATATAACATGGTTTATTTTTATTTTTTTTCATTTAAATAACTGAACTTAATTTCCATTTTTATTTAGACCTGTAGAGAGAGAACATTTTGGAAATTATTAGTTCTGATGGATTTTCTGAATAATGACAAAGTAAAACACCAATCAGATCCACCAATCAGATCCACCAATAAGACGGTTTGAAAATGTCCCCTGGATTTTCAGAGGAAGAACTGTCAGATTGGCTCCACAGTGATACCATCGCACTCAGTGACAAACAACAGGTAATGAGGCCCAGCAACATCATCAGTCCTACAGTCACAACCTTGGTTTCGCCGCAGTGCTAAAGATCCTCTCAGCTTTAGGAAAAAGAGCTTACACGAGGCCAGGCGAAAACAATGGCATTAATGTTGGATGCTCATTTAGATAACAGGCTATCTGTGTGTGCGATCAGGTTGAGTGACAATAAGATATGCTGAAGCGACAGGCATCATGCCTCTGAGCCCGAAGGTAAGTACTCGACACAAACAGTCGGTAACAAAGAAAAAAAAAGATAGATAGATGGAAAGACTGCCTGCTTGCTGTAAAGCTGAAAGAAAAAAAGACAGATAAAGTCACCCCAAAATACGCACTGACTGACAGAACAAGGATTATCTGTGAGGAAAGTCATTTAGAAGGCGGTAGGACAAAATACGTGCAGCAACGAAGAGAGTGAAATATACATGAATATCTACTGAAACAGGCATGCTGGAGAGGAGTGGGTTGAGCTTCGATAGGTCTCACCTCGTAGCGGTGACTTCATGGCGGCTTCCACCATCCCCACAAGCAGCTGAAGGCTCTTGGGGTCCTGGGCCAGCCCAGAGGCGAAGGCGGCCAGTGCGTCCGCATGGCGACCAAGGTACTGAAGGGCAACACCCTGTCGGAAGTATGCCTGAAAAACAAATGACAGAGGGGAGCGGAAAGAGTTATCAGGGATCCGGTCGTTTACCACAGCATGGGGCTTTAATCAAACACATTACCAGACACACTCATTTCACGCCATTTGCATTTCTTCCACATGAGCGGTTTCCCCAAACATGCCACCTCTTTGCTTTGTACCCCCATTATGGAATGATCAGCGGGGTTTTTTTGTGCTTGTTAATTGGATTATAAGTTTTACATAAATGCACGTGTTACACTCTGGATGGCCGCCTCCTCAGGAGCAACTTGTTTGGCTCTTTTTCTCTGTCTCTGTTTGCTGCTGCAGTTAAAAGCACAGTAGAGTGCTGGGAATTCTGTTTGGGTGAGTGTGTGATAAGAACAAAAAAAAAAAAATAAGCAAAAGTATTCATACAGTTTCAATTTTAAAAAATACATATTTTTGTAAATTTACAATCAAAGGACAAAATGTTTTATTTGGGATTTATGCGACACACCAATGAAATAAGATATGAAGTTGGGATTCGTGGTTTTCTTTCTTCCTTTCTTTTTATAAACAAAACTTAGAATGTGTGGTTGCATGTAGTAAGCCAAGTCAGTCCATGGTTTGTAGAACTTTAGCTGGGATTCCAGCTACGGGGTGCAGGTGTTTTTGGATGCGTCTCTACCAAATCTCTACCTAGGACTTTGACTAGGCCCTTCTAACACCTGAAACTGATCAGAATCCTTTCATTGTAGCTCAGCCAGTAGGTTTAGGATTTTCTTCCACCGACCTTGCTAACAGCTCTCGCTACCTTTCCTGTTGCTGCTGAAGAAAAGCATCCCCACCGCGTGCTGCTGCCACCAACATGGTGTGCACATTCAGGGAGCTGTGGAGTGTTATTTTCCACCACATGACGTTTTGAATGTTTGCCAAACTATTCAGGTTTGTTTTCTCATTAGACCAGAGCAACCTCATCCACATGTTTACTAAATCCCCCCACATGGCCCGAGGCAAACAACAAATTAGACTTCTTAAGTATCTCTTCCAACAATACATTTGTTTGTGCCACTATTCCGTAAAAGACAGATTTATCGAAAAACTAATAAATGTCCCACTGGCAGAGCAGCAGTGGACTTTGGCAGGTCCTATTTAAAAAAACTTCTAAAAGCTGTATGTTGCAATAAATTTTATTTTGGGTATCAGAGTAAAGAAAATGAAACAAAAATGCATGTCGCAATTCAGCTTTTTCTTGTATTTGGAAACTAAATGAAAACCATGTCTCCCTTCACACCACATGTATGGACTAACTTGTATTTGTCCACATATAATTCAAAATTAAATGCAGTGCAAAGACTTCCTATAACTCCAGAGACATCATCCATTTGTACACAATTGACTGTGACAGGATGTAGTTGTAAAAGTCAAACAACTGGCAGAATGGTCCTTCAAAACGACAAAAATTAGACAGATTTGTCATTCAATCATTTATTTATAAAGCTGAGAAACACACATAAACTGTCACAAACTGCATGCAGCTTGTGTCAGATTATTTCTTTCCATAAGAGAATAAAGTGTTTTGGAACATTTAGCAGAGCGAAACCTAAAACAGATGCCGTCTCTGAGATCTAAAGCCCCCATCAATAAGTCTGCTTTTTATGTCTGTTTGGACTCCCAAGAGAAAAATAATTAGGTTCCGTGCAGACGTGTAATTCAAAATATTTTTATATTTGAGGCTTGATCATACAATAATCCAAGTACGTTGTTAAATCTGACTCTGGTCCAGTTTTAACCAACCCCAAAGACTTAAAGAACTCGACTCAACTCAGTATTCATGATCCAAACCACAAAATCCTCCAAGGAAAAAGGCAAACTGAGCACTTCTGAGATAAAAGCCATAGATGCGACTGTTCTGAGAGACAACTGCGTTTACAAAGCATGGGAAAAAGGAAGAAGTAAAGACTATGTAGGGAAGCTGTCATCTTTAGAAGCCTTTTGGTGTTTTCATGTGTGTGTTTATGCAAGAGGAGCTGCAGCCCTGGCTGCCACTTGACCATATCCTGAGTGAGTAGGCAGTCATTCCACTCACAGCCTCCAAAAGTGACACCAAGGCTAATTTGCCATTAGCATCTAAGAGGCCTTTTCATTAGTATTTCCGAGCCTCTCTAGTAGAACCACTACGAACCGAGAAACGAGGGGGGGATTAAACAAAATGAGACATGACATTGAATTTATAGAGACCAGTAATTAATTTCGCTTCCGTCTGAGCCGCACACAGACTACAAATCACTCTCCGGACCCCTCTGCCCACGTTCCCCTCGCTGGCAACGCAACTTCACTAAAAATGACGAGGACAGAGATTAAATTCAAAGCATTAACCTTTGTACTAACATTGTTATTATATGACGGGGACCGCAGGCCCCGGTACCTGCTCAATATTAATTGCATTTTGAAACGGTGGAGTTTGGGTATGAGAACTGAGCGCTCCCGCAAAACATTTTGCCCAAGGGAAAAGAAGACATTTTAAAGCACTTTTCTCGTTGATTAGATTTATCCTACAATATGCCCTGCCCTCCTGTCATTCCCTTAAGGGCCACGATAGAAGCGACTAGGAAAAGAAGTAGAGAAAAAAGATGGATAAAACAAGACTTTCCTTAAATCAAAAAAGTACCATCAACTACTGGCATCATTGTACCCTCATTATGCCCTCTAAATTTGGTAGATTAAGTATTAAAATAAAGTAAAACCAAGCACAAATGAATAAAAAATAAACAAACATGGTCAGAAATGATAACATTAATGTTCCAGAGGGCCTAATGAGGGACTTTTATCATTAATCTCCTGCTTCCTTCAAGTGACATCATGTGGCTAAAGAATAATAAGCACACTATAGCCCTAGCCTTATAATCCAATAAGTCAATTTAACAGAGAGGATTCATCTAAAAAAAAAAAAATTTACATCACAGAGACTTAATGCTAATGAAATGCACTCATACCACAGAGAGAAGCTCAAGTGAAACTGATAAATTTAAGTTCAAGCCTCAAAGGGACAGTTCAGAATTTATTAGGCAAGGTTCTGTTAAAAACATTACAGAGGGTCAATATCTTACCCGCAGCACATAACTCTCATAGCACCTTCATTTAGTGTAAATCCAGATTACGGCAGACTGCGATACCACAGACGGGTTCGCTGCTTTTGGCCGTGAGGCCCTACAAGTGAAGTGAGAACAAGATTTTACTCCTACACATGTTTTTTTTTTTCCTCAATTCATGCTTAACAGGATCTCTTCTAAAAACACAGCAGCGTCCGCTCAGAGCTGCTGCTTGAGTAATTACTGCAGCGTCTAGCTCTAAGCTGTACACAGAGACAAACTGGGTGAAAGGGATTGATAAAGAGGAGGCGAAAAAGAGCGAGTACCGAATGGATCAACTTTGCCTCGTCAACATACAGCAGAGATTAAACTTAAATGGCATAAATGACTGCTCAATCTTTCAGCCCAAACAGGAAGCCCTACTACAATCCCCTATTGGTACTTCTCTCACAACACATGCATGCCTTCGTATCTGCTGCAACATGACATCCACGAACCAAGACTTTTCATCATGTATTTTGGCTAAATTTCAATATGGTACTAAAACCTTCCTCTATCGTTCCTCTTTTTTTTTTTTTACCAACATATTTTTATTGAGTTTTTACACTTTGGAAATACAAGCATGTAGTTATTTGAACAGGTTCTCTTTGTAGTCATTACATGACAGTAATTATTTTACTCAACCCAGAGAAATAAAATACAACAACAACAACAAAAAAATAAAAAAAATAAAAAATAATAATAATAATAGTAAAAAACAAAACAAAGAACACAGCTTCTCAAAAACTGGGGTATTCACACAGGATACAAATTGGTCAGATATAATTATACACATCTATACAACATGGCACACCACAGGTTCTGGCAAATCAGAACTCAAACAAACCCTCTGTCAAGTCTAAGTCCTTAATAAAATTAATGAAAGGCCCCCAAATCCTCTCAAAAAGATACCCTTTGGATTTCCTAATATATGTTATTCTTTCTAGCGGCAAATTAGACGACATCTGTTTTAACCACTGCGTGACACTAGGTCTATTAATATTTTTCCATGTCAAAGCAATACATTTTTTTGCAGCCAATGAGCTTATATCTATGAAAGTGCGTTCTGATTTACTAAAGTTATGTTCCCCAGGGAATAAAGCTAGCAGGAACAATTTAGGATCCAGTGGAACTTGCTTTAAGATAATTTTTTCAATTATATCTTTCACCTCTGTCCAAAATGCTTTGATTTGTCTGCATTCCCACATGCAGTGTATTAGAGTCCCTTTAGAATTACATTTTACACAAAGATCTGGGATGTTATTATTGTATTTATTTAAATGCACAGGTGTAACATAGATACGCATTAGCCATTTAAATTGTAGAATTCTAAGACGACTGTTTATGGACATTGTGTGAATTTTAATGCAAGCCTTTTCCCAATCCTGTTCACTGTCCAAATTCCAGTTTATAAGCTTATTATTTGAGTTCTCTAATGAGTTAGAGATCAGCACATTATAAAAATCTGAAATGATGCCCTTCCTTGATTTATTTCGAGTCATTAATTTTTCAAGTAACGTAAGAGGGGGCTTGTTAAGATTGTTGAAATTTGCTTTAACAAAGCTTCTTATCTGAAGAAATTTGAAGTAATGTTTTTTATCCAGATTGAATTTGGTTTGTAGCTCTGCAAATGACAAAAATATATCAGAATTTGATGGGTAAAGGTCACCAACAGTTTTTAAACCTTGCAGCGCCCAAAGCCTAAAGGTTCCATCTGCTCTACCTGGAGCAAACAGCTGATTACCCCATATTGGGCTAAATTGGGATATGTTGTTTGGCTCCGCAAGGTAATTTCTAACATCCTGCCAAATTTTTATCATGTTTTTCAGAATGGGATTTGTAGCATGTTTCTTTAACTTCGTTGATGTGTCAGAGTATATAAACAATGGAAGAGCTAAACTTAAATTGTGGGACTCCATTTCTACCCAGTGAGGATTATCTTTATCTGTAAAATAGAACATAATAGTCCTTAACTGAGTGGCCCAATAATAAAATTTAAAGTTGGGACACTTTAACCCCCCTCTATCAAATGGTAAATAAAGCAGCGAGAGGCGTAGCCTAGGCCTTCCATTATTCCACACAAAAGCCAAAGTGTTTTTTTTTTAGCCAATTGAATAATTCAGGAGGAGGCGGCAGTGGAATGCTTTGAAAGAGGTATAATAGCTTTGGAAGTATATTCATTTTCAGGACATTAACTCTTCCCAATATGGATATAGGCAGAGATGTCCAGTTGTCAATTGAGGCAGTTATTGTTTTCATTAAGAGTTCGTAATTGGATTTGACCACCTGTTGTAGTTCTGGGAAAATCTGAACACCCAAATATGTGAAATGTTCCACTACTTTAAATTGGTTAATCTCACTGATGGGGTTAATCCTTTCACCCAGATTTAATACCAGAATAGAAGATTTTGTATTATTTACTTTGTAGCCAGAGACTCTACCAAATTCCTGGATCACTTCCATCACCGCTGGAATTGAGTTTTTTAGATCTGTTAGAAATAAAATAACATCATCGGCGAATAGAGATATTTTGTGCTCTGTGGGACCCACGGTGATCCCAGAGATTTGTGGATGGAGACGAATAGCTGATGCCAAAGGCTCGATTGCTAGTGTGAATAGTAAGGGAGAGAGAGGGCATCCCTGACGACAACCCTTCCTGATTTGAATCGCTCTTGAAAATATTTTATTTGATACTATTTCCGCAGTTGGATTATTATATAATATTTTAACCCATTTAATAAAGTTACTACCACAATTCAATCTTTCCAATATGTTAAAAAGATAGGGCCATTCAACCCTATCAAAAGCCTTCTCTGCGTCCACTGAAAGAAGAGCTGTGTCTTTAGCGTTCTTTTTTAACCAAATAATATTCAGGACCCTTCTAATATTGTGGTATCCTTGCCTCCCAACCACAAATCCATTTTGATCTTTATTAATAATATCTGGTAAGATTTTTTGCAGTCGAAATGCCAATAGTTTACAAATGATTTTGAGATCAGAGTTAAGTAGGCTGATGGGTCTCAGGTTTTCACATTTATTGGGAGGTTTACCAGGTTTTGGCAGGAGAATAATTAGAGCCTGATTTAAAGAGGGAGGCAAGGTGCCCTTTTCAAATGACTCCATGAACATGTCTAGAAGGGGACAGAGCAATTTGTCCTGAAATTTTTTGTAAAAGTCAATGGGGATACCATCAGGTCCTGGTTGCTTACCAGATTTCATTCCATTTATGGCCTGTGCTAATTCCTCTTTATTTATTTCCATATTTAAGTCTACTCTACAATCTTCTGCAATGACAGGAATATATAGTCTACCCAAAAACTTGTCTAATTCCACTTGGTCTAACTGTCCTTTAGAGTCATATAATTTCTGATAATAATCTTTAAAAGCATTATTAATATCCCTTGGATCTATTAGAGTTTTATCCTGTGTTTCAATTGATGTAATCGAGGTTGTTGTTTCAAGCTGTTTAATCTGCCAAGCTAGAAGTTTTCCAGCCTTGTACCCCTGTTCGTAAAAATTTTGCTTCAATCTTAAGAGACTGGATGCAGCTCTAAGACTGGACATTTTATCATATTCTGCTCTGAGAATCAACAGCTGTTTTTTCAATTCAGTATCATTTGTTTGAAAAACCCTCTCCTGAATGTTTTTTATTTTATTTTCTAGGTGCTGCCTTTTAGTTTGGCTTCCTTGGACTTATTGCCTGTAAAGCTAATAATATGACCTCTAATAAACGCTTTAAAGGCCTCCCATCTGATGCATGCTGTTGTTTGATTTGTGTTAAACTGAAAGAACTCATCAATTTGTTGTCCTATATATTTAACAAAATCCTCATCCTGCAACCATTTATGCTGAAAGCGCCATTTAGGGGGATCCCTGGTAAGATTCTTATCACAGTAGCTCAGACAACATGGAGCATGATCTGAAATCACTATGTTTCCATACGTACAGTTTTGAATTTTTGATATTAGTTCTGATGAAATTAAAAAATAATCTATTCGCGAGTAAGACTGAAATGTTGCTGAATAACATGAGTAGGCTCTGGTTTGTTGCTGAAGTTCCCTAAAAATGTCTACCAGTCCAAGAGTTTTCATAAACAACTGTATAGTTGTTCTACAGGTGTTATGTGTCAGATCTGACCCTGTGGATCTATCTATTTCTGGCATAAGGGTACAATTAAAATCCCCTGCGATCACAAAGCGCCCCTGCAATGATGAAAGTAAGAGGAACAAGTTTTGAAAAAACCCAGGATCATTTGTGTTAGGGCCATAAACATTAACTAAGTTAAGTTTTTCCGTTAGTAAAGAGCCCTGAACTATCAAATATCTACCCTTCTTATCCTTGATAACATTGTTTACAAGAAATGGGACAGATTCATGGATAAGAGTCATAACTCCTCTGGCTCGAGAAGAAAACGTTGAAGTGAATACATTGCCTCGCCACCTCCTCCTGACCCGCCCCTCATCTTTTTCCATAAGATGCGTCTCCTGTAGAAATACTATTCTGGAATTCAGATCTTGCAGTTTATTAATGACTTGTTTGACCTTTTTTAGACGTTGTAGGCCCCTGCAGTTCCATGTAACTATCTTAAGATTTAAGGCTTGCGACATGTAAGATCCACCAAATTACCAGAAATGGAGAAGAAGTAAAAAACAAAGTTTACCCCATACAAACATGAACATTTGAGAAGCTTAAACAACAGAACAAAACTCACAACATAACCCCTAAACCTAGATTCCCACACCAAGTCCAACCGAGGGACTCCCTCCCCCCTCCGTACACCTCCCGTTATCACGTGTGACCGACCCACACGCTGTGAGGAGCAGTCTAACCACTCAATAACCAAAATAAAAGTTTTATTACCGATGCTGTTCACTATATATAACAGTAACTTACTCTTCCATATATTTGCTCACGGGATCGAACTTATTAATATGGACATCAACCGGTATGTGCACTTTTCCTTTTGCCATATCTAAGCAGAAGTAAATGTATTCTTAATAAAACCCTCCTGTTCCACCACCAATACAACTGAACAATAATGGCATCAAAAAGGTTATAGGAAGCCACAAATTGTTAACTTAAGAAACCATATATGGCATTTTTAACCCATAGTTACCTCCTCGTTGGTTTTCTTCTGGATTTTCTGTAAAAACTCACGTGCAGCCGCTGCTGTTTTGAAAGCATGAGTTCGGTCCTGATAAGTCACCAGCAGCTTGGCTGGGTGAGCCACCCCGTGGCGTAATCCCAGTTTTGTAGTCCGTCTGTCGGGTCGAACTGCTTCCGAAGCTGGAAAAGACCCGTCGCTGTATCTGGGTAGAACCGGATTTGATGATTCTGGTAGCGAATTTCAGTATTAGCTCTTGATGCTAGAGCAACAAGCTGCTTATCCTTGTAGCTGAGAAATCTTATTATTAAAGTGCGAGGCGTTGCGGTGTTGTCTCTCCGGGGTCCAATTCGATGCGCTCTTTCCACGGCCACAGCTCCAACACCAAGGGTCTTCGGCAACCACTTCTCTAGGAACTCACATGGATTCTGCCCTTCAGCTCCCTCCGGCAGTCCGATAAGCCTTAGGTTGTTTTGTCTCGACCTAGCCTCCAGATCCGTAACTTTATCTTCCAAGTCCTTCTTCTTGGACTCTAGCGCATCCACCTTAGTTCGTAGCATTTCTATCTCACTTTCCGCATCAGAAATACGTGTTTCGGTTTCTGTGATTCGTTGTGTACAGTCGTTTATCTCTTTTCTTACGCTGTCGATGGAGCCCAGAACTTCGTCGAATCTAGAGGAGAAATCCTTCTGGATCGAATTAACAACAGAAAGTATTTCGTCCACCTTGCTGCTTTGAGACTTCGGGTTCTCTTCTCTGTCTGCGGCAGCCATCAGAGCCGAGCAAGAGCTAGCATTAGCTTTCTGCATTTCACCTCGAAGATGGTATTCTGTTAGCTTATGTTGTTTCGCCTTTTCACTTACGTCTTGGGATGTTTTTGCTGCTTTAGGCATTATTCCGAACTCGCGCGCTCATTTGTCTTTTAGTTCGTTCTGAAAGGAGGAGTTTTAGATAAATTCTTTGACTGGAACAGCAGAGCGGTGAAGGCACGTCCTTTCACATGGCCGCCATAACCGGAAGTCATCGTTCCTCTTTTTTTTTAATTGAATGCAGCAAAGTGCTGATGTGACAGAAGAGTGGATCCAGCAGGAAGACTTGTCACTCTTACCCGTGGGTAAATTCGCTGAGGACTAACACGCATGTCCATTTGCACATGTGTGTTAATGAGTGTGTAGAAGCTACAAAATACTTAAGAATGAGCGAGGATAAAAGCTTTTCTTCTGACTTGAACATTTTAATATTTCATGAATGCTTGTTTGATGTAGTTTTAAATATTCATGTTTTTATGCTTTGGAGGAAGAGGGGAAATGATGCAAAAAAATGTTCCTAATGTACTGTGATGCACACTGCGGGGAACCAACGCTCACGCATACACACACACACACAAAAACACACACATGCATGTGCTCTATTTTGCACTAACAAGACACTTACAATGAAGCATGGACAAATTTCTTCCAGTGACAGTTCTGTTGTTCACAATAAGGCTCACAGTTGGCGCAGCTGAACAGAAAGTTTACAAGATTAAGATTGCGAGTTTGGCACAACACCAGCTGTTTCAGGCTCTTTCTTTGTATTAGCAGATTAATGTCTCAGCATATGTCCTTGCCCCTTCCTTAGGCTCCTCTTCAGCACACCATAACCCCGGGGGTGTCCTTGGCCCCAGGGAACATGTCTGTGTTTGCACTCGTCTGTCCCCGTTCAAGCTTTGGGCCTAACAGGCTTAAAAGAAGAAATTCAATATCTGGACTAGTGATGTCGTTACTTTAAATGGCTGCAAAAAAACACGAGCAGGACAGGAGTATGGCTTAGTTTAATGTGAGTCAGATTTACTGTTTGTGGGAAGTTATTCTGCTCTCTTAAAAAGGATGACTTTTGTTTCTCCCAATGAAAATTTTCTGAAACAAAGGCAACTGCAAAAACATAAAAAAAAATATATATATATATATATATATATATATATATATATATATATATATATATATTTCTGCTGGTTACAGTTCCAGTGAGAAGTTTTTTTTATACCGAGTCAAACCCATTCGATAAATTAGAATATTATTGAAAAGCCCATTTAGTTTAGAAACACATGACAGATTAAATACATACAGATGGATGTTTGAAAGCCTTTATTTTTGTTAATTATGACGATTCTTCATTTACTGCTAATGAAAACACAACATTTAAGGTAAGAATATTACATCAGATAAATGAAAAAATGCTTTTAAAAACAGAAATATGTTTAGTACCTGCTTAAAGAGCGTGATTTTCAAAAAGCATTTTTAATCTGACAAAACTCATAGGGATGTACATGATAATTTCTTGAATAATAAATATTATGGCATTTAGGGATTTGTTTAGTTGAATCGTTTTGTTTCCAAGGTGGATTGATAAATATCAAGATTAATGTCCCCATGGGCTGAGAGGACACCAGAAAAGACCCACTTGATCCAAAACGAACATTTGCATGAATACAAAGGGCTACTTCAACATTTATCAACATACTTGGTGGAAAGTTGGACATAGACGTGGATTTCAATAGAAAAATGATCTCAAAACACATACACATCAAAACAGTATCCATTATCCAGCAACAATCACAGCAGAAACGTATTGTTTGCTATGAAAAATGTGCTTGTAAATTGCTAAAGAACATGTAGCAGAGCATAAAAGTAAATAAAAATAAACAAAGTAAAAGCCCAAAAACTACAATCTGGAGAAGTAAAGTTAGATTTTACAGGTGTCTTACACATCTTTAGGAGAGAAAATGTTCCCCCCTGCTGATGATGACTGTCATTTAACTGTTTCAAAGATAAAATCCTGTCAGATCTAGTTGTTCAGCCTGTTTTCCTTACTCGTTTTTGTCTCTTTTTTTTTTTTTTGTCAAAGAACAAACTCCCGAACCAGTTTGCGAATACTAATTATCGCAGACAAGGTTTCTAAATTCACAAGCCTATATATTCAGGCCTGTAAATGCTCATCCATGCTTCTCTAAAAAAAAATCCCTAATACCTTTCACACAAAAGCAGCTGTTCCTTTGTAGCCTACAGCTTTGTGCCACTTGCCGTGTCCTGATCAGTGATCAGCAATAATAAAGATACACTTGAATGTAGAAATCAATGCAAGCCTTGTAACTTTGTCCAGGAGCGCACCACACCCATCACTGCTGTGGTGTTCAGGGTACACCAGCTGCAGAAGGTTTCTAATCACCAACAGAGCAAGTGGTTCTCAAACACTCCCTTTGAGCCGAGCCCCTACCGCCAACAAAAAAGAACCCAAATCAGTGGATGAAATGGGAACAGCAGGCTGCAAATACACTGCACACACAAAAATACAAACTGAAGATGGGTATGTCGATATCCCCCACAGAAAAACCACCTATTGGTCTCCAACAAACAAGTACTTGAAATCAGCTTTGGACTCAGGCTGGAATGCCAAGATAATATTAGAACCAGCAGCAGCAAAGGATACACTGTTGCATTTTCCCTTCTGCTTCTTTTCTCCTTTACTGCATCTCCTTTACATCTTAATCTAAAATTGTCCAGGTTTTCAGTATTAGTTTAGAACATTTGGCTCACGCCTTATGGAGTTTAACCTGTTTTTTTCTCAGAACCATCTCAATTCTTAATGGCACAGCAGCATCAGTCGATCATCACCTGCAAAATCAATTATGCAAACCCCCTGTTCACTACGTCCAAAAGGGTCTTTAGAATCAAAATCAGGTGACTGTGGAGGCCATTAAAGTACAATGGGCTCATTATCATCTTCCAGAACTCAGCTTGAGGTTCTCCTGTCTCAAGTGGTGAAGTAGTGGGTATGCTGAACAATGAACATAGTGATCAACAACACTCTGCACAATTACCGTGTAAATTAGGTCCACAGAAGCGGTCTGAACTGTTGATACAAGGCAGCCTGCATCTAGTTTTTGTGGTTTTATACCAATTTCTGCTCCTACCATTTTATTGTAGCTGAAATGGTTCTGATGAGTTGTTTATTTTTGAGCTACTGTTGCCTTTAAATCATTTCAAAACAGTCTGGCAATTCCCCTCTGACCCCAGACTCTGGAAATTGTGGTAGATCAGCAGCTTTTGAAATAAGATCAGCTCGTCTTCATCAAGCTGAAAGTCCCTAAGTGCCTCTTTCTTCCCCATTCTGATGCTCAGTTTGAACTTTAACTAGTAGTGTTCACCATGTCTAGATGCCTGAATGATGGCTTAGGTATTCATGTTATCCAGTAATTGCACAGGCGCATCTAAAGAACTGGGCAACGAGTGTACTTGCAATTATACTTTTAGGGTCAAAAGCTGACTCACAGGATTTACCAAAGATCAGCTGCTTAATTTAGCAATCACAGATAGCTGTTGATCATGGTAAATTAACTGGAAGATCTGCTGCCAAAAGAGAAATGGACTACAGACTTATTTGGACACGCAACTATACAAAAAAACATATTAAACTTCTATTTAATATCAAATTTCTATGCATCTCAACACAACTCCTTAGGTATAGCTCTTTATTTTCCATAAGGAAAGTGGTTCAAGATCTATCCTGGCCTGTAACGTACTAACCCAAGGCACTACAATTGCTGCCTTGGGTCAAACATAGACCTTTAACCCCTGAGGTCACACAGAGAAGCATGATACAGCTGCCTGTCTATTACCATCTACCCAATCTAATAAGACCGAACCCTAAACCAGCGAACAGCACTGACCCGCATCGATCAAGTGTGTCCGTCGGAGTGTGTGTGTTGCATCTTTCAGGAAAAAAAAAAAAAAAAACATTGACAAACCAGTTTTTCCTCCCACTGAGAGCCTTTTCTTTATTAATACAGCTAGTCGATGAAAAATGCTGCTTTTTCTCAGCATTTTTTTCCTAACCAAAATGCTGACTGCACTGGCTTAAGCAGAAGAGCCTTACTTAACCTCATTATTTATTAGTGTTATAACCCAAATCAAAGGTGCATGTTAAATACCTGTGCAAGTCAAACTGAGGTCCCTCACAATCTGCATTCAGGTAGCGGCAGTAAAATATTTATGATCCATTGATGTATCTCTCTTAATGGGCGCTGCAGACTCTGTTGACTGCTGTTCCATCCAAAGCCCTTAATGAGGCCATTACATTAGATAGCTTTAATGAGAGCAAATTAATTATTCTTTGTGGAGCTGGCAATTGAAGGGTAAATGTTTCATTATTTAGTGAGTGGCAGCAATGAAATCTAGGTAAACTCCAGGTGGCCTGGAAGAGATTTCAGTGGGAGAGTCTCTCAAGACTGCGAGGAATCGATTAGCTGGCTCACATCAAACTGGCAGGCAGAGCAGGACTTTAGATTGGAAAAGGTCATAGTCCGGTATGTGAAATCAATGCTGACCACTCTGTATTCACCGTGTCTCACATTATCTGACTGGAGGATGGTTTAATGTTTACTAAAAACAATTACCAAAAGACAAAGAGAACCTTCAACAAAAGGAAAAAAAAAAGGTCAGGGCTTGAAACGCACGTCTATTGTGGCAGTAAAAGTGAAGCACAAGGGAAAAAGCTAATATTGTTCATTCATCAGCAGCAGATGAAACAGCACAATGGCGGCAAGCCGTGGCATCATGCGGTGACATGCTGTCACAATGCGCTGTTTGGCAGAAGAAATTCAATTTTCTTTCTGCTCCATGCATGTCTGCCATAACAGACCGTTTTCACAAAGGAAACCGACCAATGGAAAGTGATAAACCAGCAAATAAAATCGCGAAATGCCTGCAGCTCATTCCCAGCACGTTGATCCCAATGTTGGAAAAGTCATGTCACACTGCCGCCGTGATTTATAGCTCGATTTGTCACATGGATGCGGCTTGCATACTTGCATTCCTATTAACATCTTAAAGAGCCTTTAGATGAGTGGCTGAGAGGTTCAGGGTGCTAAACAGATTTCCATGCCCCTCTCGACTAGATCCTTGGCTTCACTCAGCACACGATCCCTGCAGCCACAAGGACTGACTCTCAATTAAAGTAGGCATTAATTACTTAAAGGAGCTTTAATCAATCAAGGGCAGATGGTGAACCTGAACAAGAGAGCAACCACCAGGCTGCAGGAGGGCCTTGGAAACCACCCAGACTGAAAGGTGGACATAAAAATCTTTAACACAAAAACCATAGGATGCATTTTTTTTCCTGCCGTCACGTCAAAATCTCTAATCTGCAATATTTATTTTAAAATGCTGTCCAAATCTTTTTGTTTGATTAGTTTGCAAATTTAGACACTTTGCTCATTCTTCTTCGCAAATCAGCTAAATCTATTGAATGTAGTCAGAGCGTCTGTGAACTAACGTTATCAAGCTTGTCACAGACGGTTGGATCTATTTTTTGCACTTTGACTGGACCACTCTTGCACAGGAACTTGCTTTGGTCCAAGTCACTCTGTTGCAGCTCTGAATGAATATTTAACTGTGAGGATTTAGGTTTCTTTGTTGTTGTTTTTGGGTTAATTTAGTCCCTGTGTATGTGTGTTTTGATTATTCCCACCTGGTCTCATGTTCCCTGATTACTCCCTGTGTATCTAACCTCACCTGTGTCCCCTGACCGATCCTTGTCATGGTTTGTCGCGAGTCATGTCTTGTCACCCTGCCTCTGTTCCCTTCATGTATGTTATTCCAGTTGCTACCAGTGTCTGAGCTCCTGGCCTTTTGCTCACCTGCCTGGACTTTGTATTCTTAATGGCTCATCATTAAATAGTCATTTTTGCACTACAACCTGGGTCCCACCATGTGATGCTCATGACTAATCAACCTAATTCATGACAGAAACCTTTAAAATCTTAAGACATAATCACTCATAAATAATCAACATGGCTTTTGGTCAACTACAAATACAGTTGGTTATTGCTTTCTTTTTAAAAATAAGACTTCCTTAGTGCCAGAATTTGTAAAAAAGCTAATAAGTTTCCTAATGACAGATGCCTCCCTAGTTGATATCTACATTTCAAGGAATACTATTGTTGTCCAGATTTTTGGTTTAGATGTCTGGAAAGAGCTGGGCAAAGAAAAATGCAAAGAGCTCTTTGCATTTTCGATTTGTGCCTTTCACACAAGGCCTTCAGAGAACAATTGTATTTATATTGTGATTAAAGTACACACACATGAACTCTGTTCACTAATTGTATAGCTTCTGAAGGCAATGAGTGGCCTTTGATTTTATCCAGGGACTGTCAGAGTGAAGGGTCAATGATATAAATACCTGAGGCAATTTACTGATTCTAATATGGAGGGGGGGGCAATTGAAAACCATGTATATTTTTTATTTCACTTCACAATTACGCAATACACAAGATACCAACAAAATACAATAAAGTTTGTGGCTGTTACATGACAAAATGCAGAGTTCCATAGGTAAAAAATAATTTTGTTTAGCTTTACAGGGACTGAAAGGCAGACTACCTGGACCAGGTTCTGCACTCAGTTGGCCCAAGGACCATGTCATCCATCTCTATTTGTACTCCCTTAATTGGCTCCGACGGTGAACTCAAGCATGGCTGAAAGAAAATGTTCCTCTGTTAAAAACTGGCTAAGAAACAAATGCTCAATATAAGATCCAACTGACTCTGTCCTACCAACTCTTCAAAGCGTCACACTCATGCATTCACTTTTCAGCAGGAGACGTGCATTTTACATCAAATTGCAGTATCCACAATATTTTTGGTCTGGAAAGTAAATAAAGATCTTCAGATTTCTGCGGCTGTTGCTTTTGTTGTTTGTCACTGAAGATGCCAAAGCGAGAAACAAAGTCCACCAAGTCGTTACCCTCTCTGAGTGTGACACACAGTAGGCAAGGCACTTTGCCAGAGTCAGCACTTCATTAGAGCCCTCTGGCTTGAGTGGAAAGTTGCCTCTTCAAACAAGAGTCGGCAGCAGGCTGCCCGACAGCATGGCTTCTCCAGAGGAGCCCTGCAATACTTCAAATGAGTTGCAGTCAGATATCGAGGTCTAATGAAAGCGTGGCATGGGCTCCGCCTGCTTTTGATTCCACTATATTCATGATAGAATAAAGGCAGGCTTAATCATTGATAAGGCACCGAGAGGCTGGGAAGAGAGCAGGGTAAGGAAAGACTATGGTAATATGGTCCAGAGGGTGAGACAAAAACATCAAGTAGGTGGACAGAAGGCAAGGAGAGAGCACAAGGGGGAGAAAAAGGTTAGCACATGAAGGAGGCACAGGGAGGCCTCTTGTTATTCCTTCCTCGTCAACTGTACACGTCGTCCTCCATCCCAGCTATCAGAGCTCTTTATTGTGAATGACCTATTTCTCCTTCCCTTCTTTCCAGAACAGCATCTGTAAACTGGTGCTGTTGTGGCTGCAGCTCCCACAGCTCTGCCATCGTGCTTGTGCACACCAAGATCTCCCCAGTGATTATCAGATAAATGCACTTTAATTCACAACACATGCAGCTGAGGTTTATATATAGACTCGCTAATTCCCCTCTGGCCACAATGCAATATGAACTCCATGCTGTACCAATTTAAGTGCGTGATGACTCCCGCGCGGACAGGCTCCGCTACTTATCATATATATGACAAAGCTGGGCCAGAGAAAAAAAACACACAAGAAGCTGACAAATGTAGGATTATGAGAGGAGCAGTTTGGCTTTATCAATGATTAATGACAAGAGGAGCTTCCTGTGGAGAGTTATTGGTCAATCTCAGATGCAGTTGAGCTGAGCAGTGTTTCCAAGAGATGCACAGAGAAATGACAGGCCCAGATAAAGACCAGCTGGGCTAAAAGTCAGAAATAAGATTTCATCTTTTCATGCTTCCTGATTAATTAATGCACCACAATGAGACGCCATCAAGTCACGGCAACAAGGCTACTCTGCAGTGTGGATGTTGTTACTGTCGGAATCAAGAATTACAGGTATCAGTATAATATGCTTCAAAAACAGACAGGTGAAGCACAACCAGTGTAAGAATGAATAGTAAAAAGATGGCTATCTTTTTACTATTCATTCAGGCTTCTATGGAAAAGGTAATTTTATATTTGTACAGGTTTGATACATTTATACCTAACCTTTTCAGGAACAAAAAGGTTCCGTTGACCACATTTTCAAATCTTACCTCCATGATTCACCTGTTCGCCGATTTCTCTGTGGACCAATCCCAATTTTTTTAGAGCATATATATATAAAGTATTCTAAAGAAAATGCAGCTTGGGAAACTGATGAATGCTAGTTGATGCACTATTAGCTTGAGTTTGCACAGCGCTGCCATATTTTTTCTTTGGCAGCTATTGGCTCCACCACCAAAAGGGGTTGCAACAAGACTGCTTCTGTTGTGCTCATTAATGCACATCAAGGTATATTTGGTGTTTGAAGTAGTCAGTTATATGCATTTTGTCGAGTGTTTCTCAAGTTTAGCTATTCATGGGTGGCTGTGGTCCCATACTGTCGGGGCCCACTGTATGACAGAAACCTTTACAGCAGTGGTTAGCATGTTCTAGGGAAAACAAACAGAGATTGCTGCTTCCCCTGGCCCCTTCTTGGTGGCACCACCGAGAAAATCTGCAACAAATTTTGGATTTGTGTGTCTTTAGTCATTTCACAGCAGATATGCACACAAAGAAAAAAGGAAAATGTTCAGTTCTCCTCATCGCAGCTAATGCACATTTTTATCAACAAGTACTCTTTCATTTGGACTGAAATCCTGACAGCCAGCTCCCATAGGAAGACTAATTGGACTAGCTCTACAGAAAAGGAGGTATGTGCCTCTGATAACATTGCACTGCCCTACAACACATCTGCACGGTCTTTGTGCTTGCTCATTAAAACAGCAAGTTCTCTCAGCGTACATTGGCCATCACCGTGCATCATTAATTGTGCCCACCTGCTTATAACGATCACTACATTTTTTTCCCCTGGCTTTGATATCTGTCTCCATGGATACTCAATGGTGTGTCCAGAGATCAGATCAACTGAGCAGGTCGCCTTACCTACCTGTAGACAGTTTATATAAGATGAAAGCGCGCATCTAAACCTTCTCTGGCAAATGCTCTCGACGTAAGAGTAATCTCCCGCCTGAAATCACACATGTGAAAACACACACACACATACACAAGTACGCACGCACACAGACACAGTAAGCCAAAATAAAAACACTTGCTCGAAGCTATGAGTCATCCTGTGGATGCCAACAATCAATGGGGCTCGCCGCACCCAGCTGGCTGTAGCAGCGGAATGTATTAATTTTCTCATTTGGAAACAAATATAAACTGCAAATAGATTAATGGTGTTTGATCAACTTGGCGGAGCAATGCCAATTAGTATGCATGGATGGGGAGAGGCAGGATGTTTCATTTTATGGGCTGTTCTAAAAGCTTTCGGCAGCTACTATAAATGGCTAAGTTAAAATGAGAAGACATGACTACCCACCTTTCTACTTTTTCTCTCTCTTTTTTTCCCCCCCCCAAAGGAATAGTTCCAAAGGCAGAAAAGAGGAAAGGGTTTATACAGGGGTAACAGTGGGAAAAAAGACGGAAGGGGAAAAACTAACTGAGACCATAGTTTGCTTGGGACCATGAAAAGGTTGGGGGGGGAAGTTGCCCTCCTTTTCATACAACACTGAGTTTGGGCAATTACTAGTGACAGCAGTTTGCACCACGACAGGGAAAAGATTGATCCGGACAAGCAAGACTCTGTTTGCTTTGTTAAAAGTAATTAATCACTGCGGCCACAGAGGACTGCTGCCTCGAGTGCTACAACAATTCTACCGAGTGAGTCAGCATGACCGTGTGTGCATACGCATGTCCCGGCATACATTTCTGGACACAGGTCAGGAGAAGTCAGAGATGAAGAATGGGGCAGGATGGTGGAGAAAACGTAAGGAAAAGGAACACTGGCAGATGGAGGAGGAAAGAGGGAGGAAAGAGATGAACATTAGCATGGCGACCATTCATCCTTATGCATGCACTCATGAGAACCAGTAATGCAATCCATCATAAGAGCCCTATATACACTTACTGAGTACAGAAAAAGGAAATCGTGGCTTAGGGAGGTAAAGTCAGGAGAAAATACAGATGGGTCCTTATCATCATGCTATCTAATTCTGGCTTTAAAAGGAAAATTACACATTTTTATCTATGTGCAGATGAAAAAACTGAGAATTTTTGCACTGTATGTCAAAATCTGCAAACTATTCCTGTTTTATATCAGTTAGGATCGCTAAATTATTTCTATATGCTAAATGGCAACTTCAGAGAGAGATGATAATCAGAGATTTTTATCATTTCTGCTACATTTCTTTTAAACAAGTCAGAAAGGGTCCAAATGTTGGTATCATGGCAGAACGTTATTTAAAACTGAATCAACATCTCAAGACTTCAACCTGGAAGGCAAATGGTTCTTCCAAATGAACAGTTGCTTCAGTTACACCACCAAATTAGTTACAAAGTGGCTTAAGGGCAAAGTTCATGTTTGGGTGTGTCCATCACAAACCCTCTATCTCAGTCCCACTGAACGTTTATAAGCAGAGAAGAACAGGTATTTGTGAGCAAAGTGACCTATAAACGTGACCCAGATATATTGATTCTGTCAGGAGAAATGGGCCAAACTATTGTGAGAAGCTTCTGGAAGGACATCCAAACATTTCATCTGAGAGATATAGGGACCACGTACTAGAGCATCAATCAGAAAATATGAAAAGATGCTTTCTATCAGACATTAGCTTAAAGATATTGAACATACAAACAAATCTGGCCGCTTTTATACCTGCAGACATCTTCCTGCTGCATGTGATTACAGCAACAGATAAGTCACAGATAAGATATTTTACATTATACCTGCTGGACAGCTGTCGGAACAGACCGAACATAATGAATCTTCTTTTAACTGTGTACATCACTGAAGCATGTCGCAAAAAACAACAGCAACACAAAAGAAGACGAAGTTCAAGTCTTGTGAGTCCCTATAGGTAACATGAACTGCCCTGAAGCTGTCGGTGCTGTGAATCAGGTTCCCACCTTCCCACCCTCCACACTGCAGTGATAACAGCAGCAGGAGCCCAGAGCCACAAAGACACAACTCTGATCAATAACACGGCAAACACACAACACTCAGGAACACAGAGGGGGGCCAGAGATCTCGCTGCATCTCAGGGGTCTTGAGGGAATGGGTGTCACCGGGCGACGGGAAAATTAGATGTGAAAACGTGAGGGTAGCTGAG
The DNA here is from genome assembly GCF_019740435.1 of Gambusia affinis. Lineage (NCBI taxonomy): Eukaryota > Metazoa > Chordata > Actinopteri > Cyprinodontiformes > Poeciliidae > Gambusia > Gambusia affinis. The sequence goes on from NC_057870.1 coordinate 14,355,126, forward strand.
GAGAAAAGATGAAGGGGTGGGGCAGGAGAAAACAGGGGGTGTTCTTTAGAGTCATATTTCTATCCATAAGAAAGAGGGAGAGGGGTTGAGTTAGAAGGGCAGCAGCTGCAGCGTTGAATGGCCATGCGCAGAGAACGCTCTCATTGAAGTGTTGGCTGTGCAGCCGCGGGCCTGGGCTCTAATAGAAACAGAAACCAGGGACCCTTCAGTGTCAGTGCCACGGCTGAGCTGAATACTAAATCCCTCCTCTCTTGTGCTAATGATCACCCCAAGCATGCAGCGGGAGTGCAACACTCGTTTGCAAATGAACATCAGGAAACCTGCAATTTCAAATTAGCACACTGTCCGAGACCGCTGATCTACACTCACAGCTTTGCCGTGCGAAAGCTGGAGGACACCCATTTGGTCAGTAAAGACACAAACTCAGCATTTCCTCACAATAACCATTAGCCTAAGCAGCCTAAGCAGCAGTGGCGGTGTTATTTGAAATGGGCGTGGCGTGATAAATCAACAAAAAAAAGAGAGAGAGAAACCCCAGCAACCCCATCCTACTTGGTACTTCCATATGCTGAGATGGGGGAATTAGCAGGTTAGCCCTGAAGCCATGACCCCAGTTGATGTAGCCACTGCTACCATCATCATTTAGAGCCAGAAGCCCCCTGTGAGAAAACCCAGACCATAACTTACACTGGAGTGCACCCTCTGGGCTTCCGGCTAATATTCATGACACCATTTCACAATTTACCTTCAGATGGCTCTGTGTGAATTTTATTTTAACAATAATGTTCATTTAAGAGCATGGTAGTCACTGGTTGGCTTCATTCAGCCCAAAACTAGATGGTACTTCACTTTTCTGTAAAATATGTTTCACCACATCCTTGCGCAAAAGAAAAAGAAAAAAAAATGTTGCCACAGCATATATTTTCTAAACTGTTTTCTAACACCCGTTCCCTTGAATCATTTATCAAGTTGTGGCATTAAGATAACATCCTGCTCTTACTCATCTCCTGGTGCTCCTCTATGAATAAACTTCCTAATATCAGCCAGAGATGGCTCATTATGTTGACCTATCACGTTAGGCTTTTTTAAAAGTGTTTTTTCTCTTGGGTAAAAAGGGGGGGAAAAAGTCCAGTGCTCCTGCTTTCAATGCTACTAGATTAAGCATCCTGTTTTAACCCTCTTTCAGCTGCTTTTTATTCCCCCCAGAGCTTGCAGAGATGAAGAGTGCTTTGGAGTGTTCAGAGAGAATTTCATTCAACCTGTCGTGCTTCATGTTGCCCCAAGGGTCCGCCCCCCCGCCCCGCTCCGTCAGGGGTCTGAAAGCTAAATAACCTCGAGAAGAGGGCCAGGGAGCCCACTCATCTACTGTACAAATATGGTAAGCACAGACAGGATGGAGCAGCTGGATGTTTACAAGGCTAAGCAAACACATAGATCACTCCTGATAATGACTCACCAAATCTCATGGACTAAAAATGACTTATTTTTAGAATCGGAGCTAAAATCGCGACACCAAACTGTGTGACTCGCAGTCCCTGCTTTGAGGTTGTTTCTTCAGGATTCCTACATGTATTTAAACTTGAGATTCCAGATTTATGCAGAGTTCTTGGTCTTCACTGGAAATTTATTTGTGTAAGTTTCTAAACCAGTAAAGCAATGCATTTTAAAACTGGAAAAAAAAAAAAAAAACTAACAGCACAGGAAGAAAAATGGACGACCACACAGTTGAATAGTGAAAGGAATGGATGAACAAGCAGATGGAGGGCCAGATTTAACTTTTTAATGTTGTATTAGGGAATAAAACCTGGACACAAATATATTTCCATACTCCAGACTTTTCCACATTGGCTACAAGTTCAGTTTAATCTTAGACTGTTCATACTTCTTGCAGATATGGATATTAAATTAGGTTTTTTCAGCTGAGAACTTTGTTTCTGATAGAAAATCAAAAGAAGTGGTTAGTTTTTGTAACTGTTTTATAAAAGATAGAAATAAACTACTTGGAAATTCTAAATTTTACATATGCCTAAATTATTACTGGAAAAAAATGTGTTAGCTTCACAGCAATCAAACTCTTCTTGAGTAGCCTTTTGAATCTTTCAACTAATATTCCGATGATCTATGTAACGACGAGCTCCTACTCTTGGCCTCTCTGCCATCTCCCTAATCTTCAGCTCGCTCTGCAGAGCCTCTGTCAGATTCAAGTTAAGACAGCCAGGGGTATGAATATATTTGAGCTTGTCTGTAAGACATGTAAGACAAGGTTACAATTGCTGGACTTGAACATCAAATATAAAGCACACCCTGAAGGAATGTTAAAAAGCAATAGCCATTCCAATGCAAACCACACAAAAAAGAGGTGATATTATAACTGTAACTGGTGTGAACCTTTGTGCCTTTTTTATTTTTCCCTCCACACATGCTTTGATATGTGGCCATTATTCTGCCCAATTATGCGATGCGCCTCAATCACCAAGCCGTCTTATTAAACCGGTTGCCGGGAGAAACCAGAGTAATTACTCAGTCTCTCACAACACCTTTTAGACTTTGGACCAAATCTGATGTGCTGCTCCAAATGTCACACACCTCACCTGACAATTAAACAACATTTTTCCCTCTGTAGTTGGTTTAATGGGCTTGCCATAGTAAAAAAGTGAAGGCTGCAAGGCACGGACAGTTCAAATTGAAAATACAAAGGCTATAAACCTTGGAACATAATTTCTGTATTCATCTACAGGTATTTATCAGCTGTTCAGGTCAGATAAATCATGAATGTCCATCCATCCATCCATTTTCTGGCTCCCCTGTCCCTAATGGTGTCAGGAGGGTTGCTGGTTTCCATCTCCAGCTACGTTCCGGGCGAGAGGCGGGGTTCACCCTGGACAGGTCGCCAGTCTGTCGCAGGGCAACACAGAGACATAGAGGACACACAACCATTCACACACACACTCACACCTAGGGAGAATTTAGAGAAACCAATTAACCTGACAGTCATGTTTTTGGACTGTGGGAGGAAGCCGGAGAACCCGGAGAGAACCCACGCATGCACAGGGAGAACATGCAAACTCCATGCAGAAAGACCCCGGGCCGGGAATCGAACCCAGGACCTTATTGCTGCAAGGCCACAGCTCTACCAACTGCGCCACCGTGCAGCCCAATCAAGAATGTCATGCCTAATAAATTGTATAAGTATAACGAAGACAAGCGGCAGACTTGTGCTACTTCCACTTACACAGCAGGCTACTCTATGACTTACATAAGCTACACCATTTTGTATTGTAAATGCCTTTAATCATAGGTTTCAACCAGTTGGTGGTGCAGAAAATACAGTAACACCAGAGATGACAATATGTCCAAAAAAAAAGTGAGCAATGTTTTCCATATCACACACACAAAATTAACAAAAGTGTCTTGCAAAGAAAGCAATTTAAAGCTAGTTTTTAGTGTTTGCTAGTCAGATGATGTTATAGTTTGGAAGACAGTCAGCTTCAATTGAAACTTTGCCATTTCAAGAGACAAAAGCTGAATATTGTATATAAATAATGTAAATGCTGTATTGATGTAATATTGGGAAACTATGTTGTGGTTCCAAGTTACACATATAGAAAGACTATATTGGGAAGTCAGAGATCCACAGCTAAACTCAAGCTCTGATTCAATATGACTGCTGCACATAAGACACACTGATTCAATAACTGCTCATTGTTTTACATAAAACCAGAGATGTACATTGTACTTTCCAATCTTTTTTGATAAGCATTTTGCATTCATGGAATTGGGAGAAAAATTAGCATTTTGGGTTTGTACTGCCAAACAGAATCTCTTTTTTTATAGTTACGCAAGAAAAAATGATCTAATTATTACCTCTATACATTGAGTGGCTCTAATGTCGAAAAGTCAATATATATTCCTTTCATGTTTCCACAAATACAGCAAATGTTTGACAATTTTAAAACAGATTTTAAAGAAACCTTTCTCAATGGAGAAATATGAAGTTCGGGTGTGGAAGAGTAAATATTTCAGTCTACGTAAAGCTGTGAAATATCCCTTTAGTATTCTTCTTTAACAAACTGATTTTTTACATCTTGACTTCCAATTTATATAACATTAATTGATTATCGCAAATATCTTGTCTGCCACCTTTAGCATTACTGGTGGCTAACAGTTAGCCAGTGAGGATAGCCTAACGCAGTGTTTCCCAATTCCAGTCCTCGGGGCCCCCCTGCCTGCATGTTTTAGGCTTTTCCCTTCTGCCACACACCTGGATTGAATCTTTGGGTGATTAACAGGCTCCTGCAGTACTTGGTGGCTGCAGAAGATGTCATGCAATCATTTGAATCAGCTGTTCTGGTATAGAGGCACATCTAAAACATGCAGACAGGGGGGCCCCCCCGAGGACTGGAATTGGGAAACACTGGCTAACAGCACTTAGGCGTCTGTCACTGTTTCCCACTGAGCACCTAGATACTTCATTTGAAGTTTTGCTTCGATTTGACCAACAAAACTTTGGTCAGCGCAGGAAGTATTTCCTTCCTTACTTTATAGTAGCATTCTCAGACACAGAGTCTCAAATTTAAACTCATGTCTCTATGGCTGGGGATCACGATGGTACCTTACTCTCAACTCAAACAAAGTTGAACGTTGACGTCAGCTGGATATTGAGTCAGACTTTAATTTGTGATGGGTTTTGTCACCATGAGATCTTGTGGGACGAGGCCATGTAGTTAGGAGCACAGTAAATTATCCACTGGGTTTCCAACTTTTAACTAAAATGCACTCAACAACTTGACTACATCATTATTTCAAGATGCAAAGTTCTGGTTCTAAGACAAATTGAATGCAGAATTAAACTTCACATTGCTTGTTTTCACATGTTGTTCAGCAACACAACAGAAACACAAACTGCCAACAACAAATCAAACAATAAGGCCAGAGAGCAGCCATAAAGTATGACACTTCTTTTCTGTCAACTGGCTCATCCAGTGACATCACGTCATATCCAGTCTCTATCAGGGCAGCTCACCCTCGTGTCACTTTGCAATGCATGAAGTCCAATTAATAGAGCACTTTCTATGCAAACATGTCACAGTGGCAGCTGCCTTACTCTCTCCTTCTTCCGGAGAACAGCTACAACGAGTGCTCAGTGTTTATGTCACTTCTTAATTGCATTTTCCCCCCTGGTAGAGGTATGGCTTTGTGCAGACGCCCTGAGGAAGAAAAAGAAGGTCAGGCTGCCAATTTGGAGCTGGCAGGTCGAAAGAAGCGGTGGCACTTAGCTTCACATGAGAAGAGGGTGAGGAGGGGGGGCTACTCATCTGTGGAAACCAGGACAAACAAAAGAGGTAAGTGAAGGGGAAAGGAAGATGAATGCCCACAAAGCTGTCTAGAGTTTCTGGGAGGGTGAAGGCTTACAGAGAAAACCCTTGAAGCACTGCTACCTGTGATTGAACAGGAACAAAGTTAACCAGCTGGGGAGGGGGGGGCCTTACAACACCAGTGATACTCATAAACACCACATGAAACGGTTGTCAAAATAATCATTTGGCCGTTAGCTAACTTTTTTCTGGTTGTTAAGGATATACCCACACTGTTAGCCTTTGCTGTATTTTCTACAGCTAAATACCGCAAAATGCCCAGTAAAACTAACATAAAACATCTTTACAATTAGTTACTGTAATTTGCATTGCATTATGGGTAAAGGACATAGTATTACAGTAACTTACTGTATGTTTTGAAGTTGCAGTATTTTACTGTTTACACATTGCAGTAGTGGTACTGTATTTATAATGTCTTGCACTGTTAGCCTTTACTGTATTTTTTACAGCTAAATACCGCAAAATGCCCAGTAAAACTAACATAAAACATCTTTACAATTAGTTACTGTAATTTGCATTGCATTATGGGTGTAGTACATAGTATTACATTAACTTACTGTATGTTTTGAAGTTGCCGTAATTTACTGTTTACACATTGTAGTAGTGGTACTGCACTTATAATGTCTTTGCGCTGGCCATGTAAGAATTCTATTTGATTTCCAACGGTCATCATAGATGTTTCATCGTGGTTCCCTGTTTCTGTATTTTTACTCCTTTAGTGGTTAACATATTTTTAAGGCAGAAAGAGAGCATGTACTTTTGTTTTTTTCACATCCTAGCTAACATTAATATGCAGTTTATCTAGCTACGTCATCAAGGGTGGCTTCGCTTCCAACGTTTTTCTGATGACGTTTGTTTTAAACTCCGAAGCTTTTTCCGTCCAAGTGCAAGTGCAGCTCTGTCGCCGTGCTGTGGGCTCACACTGCTTCAGCTCTTCGCAATACAGGTAAAAAACACTTCTTAGAAAACTGTTTGAAGCCAAAACCTAATCTGGATATGTACATTTTAGATGGAGCTAACGTAACTTATAGCATCATGCTGTAATGCTATAACTTAGCATGAGGTGAAAGATAGAAAAATATGATGGTGTTTTTTTTGAGCTGGTTCGGAATTAACGTTAGCTAAGGTGCTAATTTTACCGAAGGTTTTAGCTTGACTTTTGCCGCTAAATCTTCCTCGAACGACTAGCTTTGGGTTGAGATAAGCTCAGTGCTGAGTGTCTGTTAGCATTGTTGTTACATCCTTTGTCGAACAATATAACGTTAACTGATAATTGATCCCCCTTTTTAAAAAAAATAACTAATAACTAATTATCTAATTATTTTATTAGATAATAAAATAATCTAATAACTGTTCATTTGTTTAAACCATGACCTTGCAAATGTTAAGAGTGCAGATTAGCTAGGTCAACAAGGATGAATTCTAACGTTGTTCTTTTTTTTCTTTTTGTCAGATGACTTTTTTTTAACTCCCAAGCTTTTTCCCTCCAAGTGGCTGTGCAGTTCTGTCCTGCTGAGTGCTAACATAGTTTCAACTCTTGAAAAGACAAGACAACAGGTAAAAAGACAGCTCTTCAAACATATTTGAAGCCACAAAATAGTCTGGAAATGTAGAGGAGCAGCTAACCTAATCTATAACTTTGAGCTTGCTACAGCTAGTTAGCCTGCTAAAGTACCATTACATCTCCAACATAGTGTATAAGAGTCTGTAAATGAGGACAAAGGTGGAAAACATTCAAGTGGTTTCTGTTATTTTTTGAGTTGGTTCAGCCACAGTGGCAGGTGGACAAAAAAGTTAATTTCCAACCCTGGTTACATATAAGGACTGTTCACCTGTTTAAACCATGCTCTTGCAAATTTAAAGTTAAGTCAGTACTAACAGGTGCAATTATGTACAGGTGTAAATTCTGCAGCATTTGTACTTCATAATTTAGAGAATTTTGTAGTGAAGAAACATCAACACACAGCTAATTATCAGTTTCAGTTTGTAGGAATAGAGCAATGTCCTACTTCCGTCAGAGAAAAAGAAAACATTTCAAAGAAAAAGAGGACTCAATCTTCATCTTGGTTGATGTAATTTTATATCGACTCTTAACTTAAAACACACATCTTAAATCAGAATTGTTCAATTAATTTGTTAAAGGTATCACTTCACCCAAATCACAAACATTCCATTAACCCATATTGTACTTAGCCATTCAGATACTGTATTTGTGGAATGTAATGCTTTAAAAAATTCATTTAGCCTCACAAACTGTCATTCACATCTGCCGTTTCTGAGTGGTAGCAGGATGTAGGGGTAAAGTCTAGTCTAGTCTCCGGGGTGAGGTTCTCAAAAACCTGTTGTAATCTGGGTGAACTGGCCCTTTAAATATAAATTACTACCAGTAATTCATATTTAAGAGTTTTCCTTTATGTTTCAAAGGTATCTTCCACCAAGATGTCTGTTGAGATGGAAATGACCTTACCTACACCAAGGGTAATCATGCTTGGTAAGAGGAATATTTTCTATCACTATAATTGTTTTGTAGCAATGTATGTAATAGTTATGGTAGTCTGTACTTTTACTCACTAGCGTTAGCCTGACAAGGGTTTGTCTATTTTAGGAAATAGCTTGATGTCTGCAACCCGGTGGATGGTCAGTATGGAGGAGAAGGTATTTTTTAAGCCTGAGCAACTACATGACTTTGCCAGCGTCCTTGCTGTCTTTTTGGGTCATATTATGACTTCAATCTGGAGTATCAGGAGTCAGCATCCACCACCCTGGAGATGATACAACGGTAAGTACTCTACACCAAGCCATTTATGAATTAAATTTAATGACAGTTTGACTGATGATGAAGAACCATAGCTGATTGCTGTATTGTATGTCTTCATTTTTAAAAATACAATTAATATATTTTATTTCTGTTAAAAGATTCTTTGTGAGGATCAATCCAGATGTTGGTACCAAATGCACAGCCAAAGTCAGTACAAGCCGCAAGACGGGAAGTCAAGAGGAAAGTAGTCAGTGTCAACTCCCGGATCAACACCTTCCTTCAACGACTTGCTGAATTTGAATAGAGGACTTCCAACTAGGTAAACATTTTACCAAATGTTTATTATTTTATTGTCTTTATTGTCCACCAACAAAATGACTAAAAAGATTGTTATGACATGTTGTATTTCATCGTCTCCTTGGGGACATTTGCAGGGTCTCAATACAGTACGCAATCGTTTGAATTAGTGAAGACTGACTGACTGCTTTTGCCATAAACAATCCAAAAACCTGAAGAGAAGCCAGTCCTGCTCATTCTTTATGCAGTTTCTATTATCACTTCAGTGCAATTGATTTTTTTTAAAACAAATTATCACCTTAATGCTGCTTTATACCAATGGTTTTATGCATTTGGACATTGTCACTTCAGCTTAATTTGTCAGCCTTCCTGTTGATTTGAAAATGTAGATAACTTCCTGACCATCTCATGACCTCCCACATCGTCTGTCTTATTCTTTACAGTTCAGCTTCCACAAGATGGATCTCACTGATTTTGTTTGACGAATGGAATAAAAGTTCTTCTGATGTAGGAAATGCATCTGATATAACAATATTTATTGATATGAATGTCTACCATAAAGTACATTATCACACTTGCACTGTTTTTGTGATGTATTGTGTAACAGTGCACATTTAAGCTACTGTGAACTGCTTTCTGACAATGCAGCCTCTGCTGGTTTTTGACTGTTCACCATTTGAATGATATACGTGTTCATGTTGGTGCATACCTGATATGGTACATAAAATTTGTAGTGCCCAATTTTTTTAGTTGTTCTTTTGTTGTACAGTGTGCAACAAATAGAAAAGGTTATGTAAAGATTGTTACTGTTATTGGATCCAGATGCATTCAAGTGTCCATATTGAATGAAATACAGTTCATATTCAAATGAAGTTAAGTATATTCTATATTTTTTTTAAAAGTCAGTCTTTTAATAGTTTACGGCTGGTACTTGATGCACACGTTCATGTTGCTACATACATGTGCCATAAAAAATATTGACATGACCTGTAGTGTGTTCTATGGTTTTGTTGTTTTATAGCACATTATATTGTATTGTGACATTGTTCTTTATGACATTGTGAATATATAAATGGATTTTATTTCAACAAATCTGCTGAAAATAAATACCTGTTTTTATTCACAGTACTTGGACTAAAATTTCTTTTGTGAAATTTTTCGGTTTATGGTAAAATATTCTTGTATTAAAAAATGTAAACTTTAATTTACAGTAAAACTGACATTATGTTGTGAAACAAGTTTACAGTAGACCAGCTTTACTATAAAATACATTTACAGTTTTATGCTATAAACTACATTTACAGTAAAGCGGTTATAACTGCAAAGCACACTCACAGTAAAAATTAACTGTGAAATATGATGACAGTAAAGGTACTGTAGAATGGTAATTACAGTACCTTACTGGCAGCAGTGTTGCCAGTAAGGTACTGTAGAATGGTAATTACAGTAACTTACTGGCAACACTGTTGCCAGTAAGTTGCCAGTAAGTTACTGTAGAATGGCAATTACAGTAACTTACTGGCAACACTGTTGCCAGTAAGTTACTGTAGAATGGTAATTACAGTAACTTACTGGCAACAGTGTTGCCAGTAAGTTACTGTAAAATTACAATAAAAAGTCTAACAGTGCAATTTTATTGCACTGCAAAATCATTTTAAAGAAATGTTTTAAAAGTATGTATAGAATCAAGAAATGTATTTCCTTGATCGTCCCTGACTGGGAATTGATCACTGAATGCATCATTCTAACCGTTAGCGGGATACACTGGGTACAACACTCTTCAGAGGGGGAGTTGTTGCCGAGGGACGAAGATAAAGATTTCAGGATCAGTAAGGTGTTGGAAATGAGGTCAAAAAAAGAACAATGACATAACAGGTTTGCTTAAAGGAAACCGTATGTATTTTCTATGACTGGTCGACAGATTTATACTTCATGAAGCCTGTAAGAGAGTAAGACTTAGAAAAACAGTGGAATAGGCTAAACGGAGTACAGCAAAGCTGCTCTGTTTCATCCTTTCAGCTTTTAACCTTTGTCAGTCATAAAACATGCAGGATCTGGATCTGGTCAACGTGAAGGTACAGATCCAAATTTCCTGGAAAAGACACAGTGTTATTCAGAAAGAGGAGTGTTCACCACACAAGTGAAAGTTAAGCTTAAGCATTAAGCTTCTGAGACGAAATGCAAGACAAACTGAGGAAGAAAGATTTTAGTTTCAGTAAAAATCTTTATTCATTTGTCATAGCAAGTAGTGCTAGTATTGCAATGGAGCTTTAAGCAGTACAGAAAAATGTTGTGAGAACACATGGCCAAAGATGAAGTTATTTATTCATTTGCAATAAATTAAATCGGAAATGATTTGCAGAGGAAAAACAAAATTCATTAAAATGATCCAAAAAAGGTTAATTTATAGGTAAATATCAAATGGCCTTGATGCACCGTCTGCTTTAGCGTCTAAACAGTTGCTTACTGACAAAAAAATTCAGAGAACCTTAGATTTTTAATTTGCCTCCGTTTCTGAATAATATTATGTGTGTTCGTTTTAAAGTATGAGGGAGAATGAAAGGATAAACCACAAAGCTAGTTCAGAAGGGAGCCGGCTCAAAACGGCACACAGAATAAGATTAGCGCCGGCAGTCTATCACACTGCACTCTCTCTGAGCCAAACTAGAATCAATACCTGAAAAATATTTTTTTCTTTATTTACATTCTATACAAAAGTAAATTATTTACTTGTGACATCAAATCCGTTCCAGTGGCAGCACGGTCTGAAACATGAAAAGAAAACCAGCACGTATCTCTTTGAGCAGACTACGCTGACAGGCAGCAGAAGCTCCGTGGATCCCCCCGCTTTGCATTCCAGTCTGTCTGGGTCATACTGTCGGTTTGTCTCTGACATTTGTTGTCTGTCCGTCCCAATCCGGGGTGTCACTGAACCAAGTCAGGAGGATGTGGCAGTTCTGGTCAGGAGGTCATCATGGGTCAACAGCTGGGTTCCTCCCAGGGGGACCCAGCTTTGTTTATAGAGAGGGATCTTTTTCCTTTTTCTTTTTTTTTTTGCATGCAATCACCCATGAAGGACTGGTCATATTAATGCAAAATATATCTAATACACAGGAAGAGTTGGTTGACTAATTGCAATGTTTGTAAAGCTGCTATATTCTGCTTAATGAAATATGTAAGAGTAAAGAAAAGAAAAACTCACGCATCAGAGACACATCCTGTGCACAAGTGTTGACCTCTCTGACCTAGACACCATAACCCTTAAACGTAAACACACACACCAACACATGCACACACACACAGGCTCAATTTTACAACAGCAGATGCTGGAACCCAGTTTCTGCAGCTGCCTCTGCCTGTCAGTCATAAAGAAACATGCAGTGAAACCAGACAAACAGGAGTAAGTGCCTTGCAACACACTTGTCTATTACTGAGGTGCATCCATCACCGCCTCCAGGCAAAACCGCACACAGAAGGAATCATTGCAAGTGCTACAATATAACCATAATCTTCTTGAAGAACAACTGAATACATCCATTGATGGAGAGACATCCTCAAGAACAGTGGAGTCCCATTTTGTCCCGTTTGCTGATGACCTAAGCTGCCTGCATGACCTAGCAGACAGCCATCCCTGGGAATCAGCCTAAACACTTGGCTTTCAACGGGACTCATAACTGGAGGATCCTTTGAACATCACACCACATGCTGCAAACGGAGCATCGGGGCCGGCCCCAGGGGTCCCCCAAGCCTGCCCTCATGCTCATGTTTTTCAATGCACAACCACTGATATAAATGAGAATTCGAAAAGGAAACAGCTGAAGCAGTAAATGGAGTCTTTTAGCCCAGATGACCCACAAAGACATCTGAGCCAATTTCTCCACATATTTGTTTTTTTAATACAAATGAATACGTATCTTTTTCCCGTCTCTCTCTACTCCCACGCAGCATCTCATTCCCTATTATAGGAGAGAACCCCTTTCAAACATGCTCCATTTGACGACACTGACTCTTTTTGGTCTCCAGGGAGCAATTACGGCTGCCCTGTCAAACACTTCAATGTTCTGAAGGACCAGTTCACTGCCTCAGGGACCCTCTCATGTCTCCTGAAACCGAGTTTCAGCCTCTGTGAAAGTTTGTGCACACTAGCCCCTTGAACTTACACAAGCAGTCAAAAACCAGACTGGGATGTGAATGAAAATAGTTTCCAGGTAAACACTAGGTTTCACATCTATACCTCAACCTATTAACCCCTTCCTCAACCTCAAACCCTCCAACTCCCTTTAAAGACAACAACCATAGTGAACTCCCTGGTGACTGGATCCCCATTTGTGGAGGGGATTCTCTCTCAACAGTGACCTCTTGGTCTTAAAGGACCTTCCACACAAAGCTCAGAGTCCTTCAAAGCAACCCCCCTCTTAATGAGTCTGGCATCATCTGGTTGGTTTCCAACATTAAAGGCTATCTCTAGATTTATCAATGGGTTGTGTTAAAAGTCCATAAGCAGTTGATATCTCACATGCAGCCCATAATTCTTATTGGACCATTATTTTTGTTTGAATCCAAACCTACTCTCAAAGTCTCTAGTCAAACTAGACTTTAACTAGAGATGTTTCCAACTATTTCCCCCAAAGACCAAATCAATTATTAAGTTTCTACTGACTGTATTTATATCATATACATTCTGTCTACCTCACCTTAAACACTGACTCTGGGACATAACCCTAATTTAATGCATGTTCGTTCATTTAATATCTTTGTTCCAGGTGTACAATTCCCCATGCAAAAGACATTTTTATCAACTCCAATAAATGTCTAAATAAATTAAATAATAACCTACAACATCAACCAATTATTATGACCTATTCTATACTATTTTATAATCTTAAGTTTTATTCTGTCTGATTTGTCTTTGAAGACAGAGCTTGGAATAACGCCACATCCGCCTTGAGAATGTTCAAGTTGCAAGTTGGAAAACAGCAAGATTTTCTATTTGAATTACCATCTATGATAACGAAGTATTTTCCCCTGTTTCATACAAAAAAAGAAACATCTTCACTATGTTTAACAGCATTTTATGTGCCCCTAGTTAAACCAGAAAGTGCTAAAAGTTTAGTAAACTGGAAACTGCATTCTGGCAGCCATATTGAATACCAAAAACCTGGGGGTTTCTCGGTCAGCTCCACAGCCGGGATCCTGGCTTCACGGAGAGTTCTTGTTGTTTTTCCAATTTGGAACTCGTAAAATCAAACTCTCTTGAGACGAAGAGAGTTACCTACTTCAAGTAAACAATTAACTGTTTATAGTAACTTAACAGAACTTCAGTTCAAAACCCCTGAACTAAGCCTCCTAATTAATCACCTTGTAAAGTCCAACTGGCACAGCAACAGAGGGTTCACGCATTGCTCAGCCCACACACCAGGTCCCAGAAGAAGGTGAGAGGTGAGGACTCTAAAACGTCCCGGCTCCATGCTAATGATAATGTAAGCACTTGGCATGCTTCGAGACCTCCACCACCGGCCAATTAGATACACCCCAGATGGGATTGCGATCTCACACTCGATGCATGAATGTCACAACAACACTGCTTATCAGCTGCATGTCGTTATGTTTCACCTGCCTTGCATAGGCGCCAGGAGTGACAGCATACCTGATAGCACGTAGCTCCTGTTACACCATCTTTGCAGCGGTGTATTTTCCTACCCGCTTTGCAGCACTGCAGCAATGGTGCTAATTATAAAGGCTGAGGAAAGACCACGGCGGATAATGTAAATGTCAGATGCTTGAAGGAGAGACTCTGGGCTCTCCTCAGGATTGCTTTGAATCTTGCTTCAGTGATCAAAAGCATGCACAGAGAGAGGAGCATATAGCCAGGCCACAGTTATAATAACCTAAATAATTCAAGATTATTTCATGCAGAGAGCAAGACCATTAAAGATCACTGCCACGTACAATAATTACATTTAGTTCCTTTTCAGTAGCTTTTAAGGCTTCACACCCATAATTTTGAGCCCTTGTATCCATACGTCAAGCTTCAAGTAGAAAATAAAGTCGGGCAAAGATCTGCTGACAAAAATTAGCTTGTCGTTTACAACAAGCGGAAGAAAATAAGGAAACTCCCTTGGGTTATTAATCTCTCCTTCTTTTGCTTTATAAATTAATAAACTTGTCTTATTAATGTGTCACAACAAGCCAAATTCAGTTTCTATAATGGCCTAATCATCTTTTAATTGCACACCTACCTGAAATGCGTCTTGGCTCGACAGAGCAGCTATGCGCCTCAATACAAAACTACCCACCACACGCTGATGAAAAGACGCTGGCCTCACCTATGTCTGTCTCCTAGTTCTATTTTCAGGGATTATCTAGCAGAATATACAGGCCAAGAGTAGATTTATAAAGTGTCCATGTGGGGGGTGAGTAAATGTATCGTCTTGTGCTGTGTATTTCAATCAGATTGAGCGGGTGCAAGCGCAGCACATTATTCTCTCCCTGCTCTGCATAGCGCTGCGCTAGGCTATGTCCTCCTGCTGTATTAGTGTGATGTATGACCCAAACGCAGTGCTGCACCACACTGCACACACTACAGATCCAAACGCCCTCCGCGGCTTTTTTTTCCCCCACCTGTCAAGCTGTTATTCATCCCTGCCTCTCTCGTCTCTCTCACTTCCTCCCTGCTCTCACATTTTGCTTATATTTTCATCCAGCATTACATCTCTGTTCTTTACTGTATCCATCACTTTGCTTTGTCTCCGTGAGCCTCTTTGTAGCTTTGTTCACCTCAAAAAGAAGGAAAATATCATCCCGACAGTGTGGGTGTTGCCATACACAGATAGTGCCTTGCAGTACTTGTTCATCTTAAACATCTTTATGTTTTGTTAAGTTATAGCCACAAGCTAAATATTGTTTATTTTGCCACCTTCTATGCAAGA
Organism: Gambusia affinis; assembly: GCF_019740435.1. Classification (NCBI taxonomy): domain Eukaryota; kingdom Metazoa; phylum Chordata; class Actinopteri; order Cyprinodontiformes; family Poeciliidae; genus Gambusia; species Gambusia affinis. The sequence goes on from NC_057870.1 coordinate 14,370,485, forward strand.
AACTCTTGTATATATTTCAAATAGAGTGCATGAGTGATGTCATAGAAAACCCTTTACAGTGAGAACAAAAACCATTCAAACTGTTGGCCGATTTAGGTTACAGTAAGGTTTTAGTTTGACCGACAGGTAACACTCAAAAGCGGCCCAGTCAGAGTAACGACTTAAACTGAAGGAGAATCTGTGCAAGGCGCTAAAATTAGGGTGATGGCAAAGAGGCCTTCCAACCTCAAAAACATGGAGAACATCACCAAAACAACAGTGGACGTATGCACACCTGCAAACATTTTGGTCAGCAATTATATGAAGCGTTTGACGTTTTTACTGATAGGAGTATATGAGGTTCTTGGCACTTCATTTTTTGACACAGTTAAGTAAAAATATTTAATATCTGATGCTTCTTCATTGCTGTCTTTTCAGAGACAAAAAATTTGTTTTCCATCAGGACCAGAAAAAATTATTATTGATGTACAAATGAAAAAATATATGAATAATTCTGGACTCAAAAGCAGGTGACTTTTAAAGGCAGCTGGTACTTTATTAAGGAGCATCAGAAGGAAAAAAAAATGGCCCAACTGATTTTTTACTTCTTTTTATAACATGAGACAAATCAAAGTTTGTGGTTTATAAGTGACAAAATGCCAGCCAATATCTTGAAGATGTAAAATATTAGACTGTTACACGTGGAGCAGAAACGTGCAGTTCATAGAGGAGCGCACAGCACCAAAGGTGTCACTTTGGGCCACTTTGCAGTTGTGCTCTGACAGAGAATGATGACTGCTTCTATCAAGGGGAGTTGGTGAAATGACAACCGTTCAAAGGGAAAATAGAGAGATTGCTTAAGTTCAATAAAGTAAAAGTGCATTTGAGTAACACAACTTGTCAGCTGACTCCAGCTGCGGCGAGGAGAACTGACGTTTCCAGAGAGGAGGAGGGAAGAAGGTGCACAGGTTAGAAATGTAATCTGAAAAAGGCAATTACCGTCATTTACTTGGTCTAATTTATCTCAGTGGTATTTAGACCAAGAGGATTGCAGTGTTAACGGGATAAAAACAACGAAAACATCGTCAGTCCCACCAACCACTGCTTCCTTCATTATCCACGGCTCCTGGCTACAGAAATACCTAATTAGGCGCCTGGTTGTGTGCTATTGCTGTCTGCCTCTATTGTTCTTCATGTCTATCGCTGCTTTATCATTAAAACACAAAAAGATGAGAGGCGGTGGCTGGTTTTAATTCTGGCTTCTAATTACATGTGTGAAAAATTCATGTCCATATTGAAGAAAAATCTGCAATTACCTCAACATTTGAACAGCAGAGCCTCCAGTTCACGTTTTTCACGTTAATAGAGCAGAAAAAATAAATAAATCAGTTTCTTATTCCTCCATATTTAACAATAAAAGTCTCTCCCTGGGAACCTTTGGTCATCCACGATGAGCATTTCCAGCATCAAGCGCGGATGGACAAACATCTCCGACGTTTCAGTCTAAGAGAAAAAGCGGAGGTTCGATTCCGACACTGGGGCTCTATGTTCCTAATAATAACAGCGTGAAACTGATTTAATTCAATTAGCACGAGAGCAGATATGAAGCCATTACTTTCTTATTAACTGAGAGCAGACGCGTACCCACACCTGAGTGCTTTGGAAATAGGCAGACCGCTCAGCTGATTCCTCTGCAGGAGGGACACCAAGCCGCATCGGGTGGAGGGAGAATGGGGAGCACCATTTAAGGATGGGGAGGCTAAATTTGATTAATCCATAAACTGATCTACTATGTCTGATAATTTGCTGGTAACACATCCACACAGGGGCTGCTATGATTATATCAGTTATGGTTCATGGCTATCGCAGATAAGGTTAAGCTGAGGGCTCGGCGGAGGGAAGGGCTGTAATTGAGTACGCATTATGGTAATGCTATTCCTATGGAGGCATACAAAGTGTGACACTCAACTGTCCACCCATGACCTGACCTCTGACCTCTACACACTCTGGATTCTGTAAAGTTGAGGCAAATTGTATTCGTCAAGACCGATATTGTTGTCGAACACTATATGGTTAACATTTGCAATTTAACTATACAGGTGAATTTAACACCATTAAACCCATTAAACAAACAGTACTATGAATGTAAGGTATGGAGGCCCAAAACTGACATAATAAAAAAAAAAGAAATATATAAATGGTCTAATAAATAAGTCCATACACTACTAACCAATTAATTTAGAAAAGGAGAACTTTACCTCATGTTTTTTTTATTTGATATTCCATTTTTACAGCTTACTTCCAACAAATTACATATTTAATCACAAAATTAAAATTTTACTGTTTTTCATTTTACCTGTGGATGCTTTTGTGTTTAATTAAATACATTTTTCCCCCCAACAACTCTTTATTTCCGGTTATTACCCAAAAATATTATTCAGATAATAGTAGTGACACTAACATATTTTTAATCAAGTAAAAATAAAAAGTAGCCATCGAAAAAAAGACTCGAGTAAAAACGTATATGGTAAAAAGTCTACGGAGGTACTAAGTAGCTGAATAAATGATCAATTATTTAATATTTAAAAATGACATCAGACGGACAAAAATATAAAGACAAGTGGAAATTTTGGCATTTTAAGGACCAAAATGACAATTATTTATATAAGTAACAAAAACTTTTCCAAATCAGTTTCTTTCAATATAAAACGTATGAAATTAACAAAAACTGTAGGTGTATGTCTTTGTCTGGTAAATGTTTTGTTAAAAACTCTTTGTATTACATATATATATATATATATATATATATATATATATATATATATATATATATATATAAATATATATATATATATATATATATATATATTTATATATGTATGTATACACACATGCGTGTGTGTGGGCACATGCACACGCACCCGTACAGTAGGAAGAGTTTCGCAAGGCCTAAAAACAGGAAGCAGGGAGCCACTTGTTGCCATGGATGGCTTGGAAAGATGGTATTTCGGGAATGTTTCTCCAAAGCCTTGTAAAGCTTGTGGGATACTGAAAATATTTGCCCTCTCTCGCAGGCTGTGAATGTGTGGGATCTGTTTCTCCCTGCTCCAAAGAATGCAGTTTATGCATGTGTTTACTAACACGGGTGCTTTGTTCTGAAGCCCGGGAGGGTCACGTTGCTTTCTCAAGTCAGTTTCAATTCTCCGTCAAGGTAGGTACACTGTGTGAAAGTCACACACACACTGGCTCAGTATGACAGGAGCTGGTTTGAGTTTTCCAGGCAGATCAAAGAGAGCTGAGAGAGGAGTTTTCTTCTGTTGCTACACTCACATGACAGGCTTCACGGTTCACAGAGAGCCACAGGTTGACATCTGAGGGACTTTGCCCATGCAGAAAGAGGGGGCGGGAGGGACCACAACACAGGCATTACATCAACCGTTAAAGGCCTGACACATGCTTTGTGGCACACGTGTTTACGTGGCCCTGTGCTGTGATAGCATAAAACCTGGGGGAGGATAATGTGGCCTAAAAGAAACTTTCAGATAAAAGGAACAGAGATGAGGGAGTTTAGAGTATGTCACAAAGATTAAGAATTTCAGCAGGCCCAGTGCCACAAGGGGACTATAAGGATCTTCATCTTCTCAAATTGACTCTGCCAGCTACTCAAGGCTTAGTTTTTTTTAATGCCATGGAGATATTTGTAATATTTATTCACTATATTTATAACTATTTATTTAAAAAAAAAACAAAAAAAACAATGCAAATTTGCACACATCTCATCCACTGATTAGTTGGCTGAGCCTCTTGCTGGATTCTACTATTTCATTTCACATTATGTGCATGTACCTGTATTACATCTTAAAAAGCTAACAACTTTCTTGCTTACAAAGAAGATTCAAATATATATTAAGTAAATCACAAATCTCTTGCCTTGCTCAACCAGCTGTGTGACTGCAGACTTCCTTCGAGACGCACCCTATGATCACCCTATGATCACCCTATGATCACCCTATGATCACCTTATGATCACCTTATGATCACCCTATGATCACCCTATGATCACCTTATGATCACCCTATGATCACCTTATGATCACCCTATGATCACCTTATGATCACCCTATGATCACCCCATGATCCCTTTATGATCACCCCATGATCACCCTATGATTGCTTCACAATCACGGATGTTGTAAGCTGTGCAGATAGAACAGTCATCAATATGTTATAAAACAAGGACAAAATGAATGCAGAGATGACCTTTTAAATTGACTTCACTATCTTGTATCACTGATTGGCAAAATTAGCATCTGTAAACAGACTTGGATAATTTCCAAAAATATATCAACATTTCCATATTGCATGTTTCTTATCGAGACAAGACTGGACTTTCCATAATGTTTAGCTTCCTCCTGTTGGCTGATGTCTTCCTGCAACCCACCATCAAAGCCACCTACCAACCTGTCAGACACGTGGCACCAACCCATCTTTGCCTCAGGTTTGATTGATGTTCCATCTCCTAACACAGCCATGCGTCGCTAATCATTTCATACGAAGACTGCACGCAAAAGTGGGAAAATTGACTAACCATTAAAAAACCATTTATTGCCAGCGGACGACATTAACGAGTCGACATTGACAGGCGCTTTCATTTAAAGTTCACCCTCATCAATGACCAACGAGGAGGAGCGGCACTGACGTGCGCCCTGCTCATCAAGGAGAGGAATAATTAAATATTTTCAATCCATTTTGCTCAAGATGTTTATTGCAGTGCTGTGGAGGTTTTTAAGATAACCGATCCATACAGCATTAGCGCAGTTTCCCTCCACGCTGTCAACTAGCAGGCGTTACACGGACTCTCCAGCACTGAGACATTGGCCGTGCTCACCGCTGTGGCTGCTGAATGTGTGCGAGAACGATAAGCCCAGACTGAGGGAATCCTGGGAATGCTAGGAGGCATTTTGCGAGTAATCTGACCCAGAGGCCAGGCTTAGGCCGAGCAATGTGGTGAAGGACAATGAGCCAGAGCAGCGGAGAAACTCATACACAGCGGCTTCTCCCCCCAAATGACTTTAGACACACTTCCATCCATAAAAACAGATTATTGCTGTTTATCCTCTTTTCATTCGCAGTTTTTACATTTGTGTACTCGGCTCTCCGGCCTGATAATGGCACTTCTCCACACCTCTCGTTCTCAGCGACCATTGCTCCGCTGGCTTCACTGTATACTTATAAAAAAATAAAAAAATCAATCGCTACAGCTGTGAGAGGAGGATGTAATAGTGAATACATTTTGTGTTTCCCCCCACCCCTCCATAATCTTCTGCCTCAACATGTCAGACAAATTGTGCTGCCTCTTCCAAATCTAATAAAGCCGGCCCGCTTCTTACAACAAACCGTGCATATAAACGCACACAAACAACCACAACAGACACTTCCACTGCAACACGGGCTGAAAGTGGAGAGAGATGGTGGTAATCACAACCGAGAGAGGATCAAATATGTATGAAACTACCGTGTTATAGGGTAAAGGCGTATTTTTTCTCTCAACCCTGGGGGATAGTCCAGATATGCAATCTCTGTGATGTCTATCCCTAGGGCCCATATGTTTAAAGTCATTCGCGCAGACGTGACTTATTTGTGTTCTTTCCCTGAAAGATAACAACCAAACACAATGATTGGAGGACTCCTCCCCTCGCAGCCCCGCTCCTGCTGTATCATGGTTAAATCATTTCTACTTCATCCTGTCACATTTCAGTTGCTTATCACTCCTGCCCTTAAGGAAGAAAAAAAAAAAAAAAGAATGGGGTGCTGCGCTTCCTGGTTTAGCCAAAAGGCCATCCCACCACCTTAAGTAATTCATGCAGTGATTTATCCCACCACATCTTGTGACCACCTGTCATGAGGAGATAGCATTCTTGGTACTATTAAACCAATGTAATTACCAGAGAGGGGTTCCCCCAGTTCAGTAAGCATCTTAGCGCTGCAGACTCTCACCATGTGACTGTGAAAGTCGATATAAGAAGGTTTGTTGGCGCCCTGCTCTCTGAGAACAGAGCTTTGCATCTGGTTAACACCTCAAAGCTCAACACAGTTTATTGGATTTTTTTAAAGAGATTGTTTTAGAAAATCTGAGAAGAGTGCTACGCTTTTATGTTCATAAATTCTCCTCCCACTGGTCGATATCTTGCACCTTTTCTGAAACTATTACAATCAAAGGCCTTTAGAAGTTTCTCGCTTTCGGAAAGTTATGTAGTTTTCCCACTCTTTGCAAAACAGCTGGAGCTTGGTCAGATCGGATGTGAAACATCTGTGAACAGCAATTTTAAATACTTGGCACAGATTCCCATTTATATTTAGCTATCTACTTTGACTAGGCCATATAAGAATTTGATCAACTTTACTTCCTGCTCTAATTGTATGTCTAGAATTGTCATCCTTCAATCAGTGGACCCAGGTCAGTTTCTTCGCTCATCCTTACTTTCCATATTTTTGTTTTTACAACTTATCCTTCTCAACATGCAATTTTTCTTCAACGGCACAATTATTTGGGTTAGTATATCACATAAAAAACAGAAAAAACAAACAAATGCCTGCAACATAAACTTTGGAAAGGTTCAAATGGTGTGAATTTAGCATAGTGTGGTATGAAATTCTTATATATAGCTTTACATATTAGTGTGAAGTGTTATTTCCAAATAACTAAAGCATTTCCTCCGGCATCTTGGTGAATGAACTTTAAACTATGGGAGAAACACAAAGACCATCAGTTCTGAACCCACCGTAGGTTAATCTTAATACCAGTATCTGGCCCAAGCTTAGTATGAATAGTTTGGCGAGAAACTGGGGGTGAGTAACTTTAGGTAGGATCAGGGAAAAAAAACAAGGAGCCAGAGAGGTGTACCGTAGCTGTCTTTCTAATGACAGCCAGTTTAATTGAAAAATCCACTTCTTTGTTGAAGAGCAACCAATTCAGTGTCAAGAAGCAGAGGGCCCTGTTCCCTGGCTCAGTGGTTAACAGCAAAAAAAGAGATAAAAACTAAAGGAGGCAAGAAAAGCAAGATGGGGCAAAAGGAATAAAAAAAAAGAAAGTAAAGAGGAGCAGAGTGTTAGAGGCAGGCACAGATATGGATGGAGTGAGAGGGAATTACAGATCTCACTGAGATAAAGAGGGGAGACGATGGGAGGGAGGGAGGAAGAATGAAACAGAGAGGACTGAAGGAAAGGGGGAGGGGGAGAGAAACGGAGTTAAAGCCAAGCTCAGCAGTCTTTCTCAGGCTCAATTTCCACGACATGATTAGTTTGGGGTGATGACATGTAATGGGGGCAGGAAAAGAAAAAAAGAGGAAAAATATGCCTCCTTGACTCTCCATCTTTTAACTTATGTTTTCTCTCAGAGGAGTTCTTGTTATAATAGTGTCCTGCTTCAAAGACTGAAAAACAGTAGAGACTAGTCGCACCAATGACCACTAGCAATTTTCTCCATACAAAGTAAAATAAAACCACATAGGTAAAGAACTAAAACACGCAGGAAAATGAGCACTTGTTTTGGAGATCAAGAAATAGATCCCACCACACAACTGATCGACATTTACTTGTTTAGCAAATACAGAGCTGGAGCTGCACACTGGTCTGAGGTGTTGAGGGTTTGACCAATCTGTTCACACACCCTGTGAGCAATGTGCCAGTCCTTTTTGTATGATTTGCCACAAAAAGTCAGAGCTCAGATTTGGGAATGACATCAAATTTAAATACAGCCTGTTCCAGATGCTAACTGGAGAAGCAGTAGGATTGGCTAATTGTTGCATTGCTAATAGCTAGTAGCTGTTTTGCTCCATTTTTGTGTTTAAATACTACAAAAATATGCTCAGGGAGGCTGTTCTAAGTAATAACTAACAATTTTTTATTATGTTTCGTCTGTCTTGCATTGATGTTGGAGAAATCTGACTTTCTGAGTCAGAATTTCGACTTCAGGAGGCTTCCTTGCTGCGTTTCTAACTGAGAACTATAAAAATACAACTTCCTAGTACAAATCCAAAAGACCACAAGAGAATGGATAATGCAGATGGGATTTGGGTTCATAAAAAAGAAAAAAAAAAAGCAGATAAAAGAAACGTTGTAGTATAATAATTTTAGTTCAATTGCTACTGGTTCTAAATATTCCCTTTGATGTACCAATTTGCTAAGGATGAGTAGAGAAGTAAAGAAAAATCTCCACAAAACATCTAAGAAAAAAAAAGACAAGAAATTGAGCAGTCTATTTCAGCAGGTAATCTGATGATTGGCTGACAAATACATATCATCAAGGAAACCCCAGCAGGCAGCCCCCCTGCAGAGAGCTTGGGGCTGTGATAACTAAGCAAGAAAGCAGAGAACAAAGAGAAAAAGAAGACAAAGCAACATCAGGAGTGCTAATTGAATCCAAAACACTCAAAAGCAATTTTTGATTAGTAAGCTCACTCAGTATACCCTCTCTCTTCTCACTCCACTTCTGCCTCCTCCAACGCTTTTTATGTTTTAGTCATATCCTCTTTCCCAACATCAGCAGAAGAGATCGCTGCAGTTTATCATCCAATTTCAGCCACATTTCACCCCAGCCCAACATTTGACACAGGAGTAGCGCAAAAGCCAGTAACCAGACACCGGATTTTTGATATTCCCACCTGTGCCTTATTTCTCGTCAGCCTTCAGCAGAGCGGCCCCAGTCAGACCCCCTGCTGCTGCAGAGGCCCAGACAGTGTGTCCTGGTCTGGCTCTACCCCAGTGAGCAACAACCTGGTCTCAGCCCTGCACAACAGATTGACTCTGTCTGTGCTAGCACCCTGTTGGCTAATGCAAGTACAGTCCATCTGCTAATTCTAATCCACCCTGCATCAACTGATATGCAAGCACAAGCATGTGTAGAGTTGCTCTCCATAGAGTTCACGTCCTTGCTAAAAATACCATGTGTTTTTTGTTTTTTGTTGTTTTTTTAAAAGGAAATCAGAGTAAATGCTTCTAAGTGTTTTTCCACATTTATTATTACACATAAATCTACAGGTGTTTGGTAAGTGCAAAAACATGCTTACATTAGTGCACAAACCATGAAGCTAATACTTTTCGAGCCTATCAAGTCTCCTTACATTCACACCAATCACAAATTATATTGAATCAGATGACCCTGACAGAAAAATGTCATTGTTGGATTATCCTGACTTCTCCACATTTCTTTGCAAAGAGGTCACAATGGATCAGAGGGATCTCATTGTACAAAGGCATCACAGAAAAAGTAGTAAGGCTGCAGTAAGGTTACAACATTGAACATCGTTTAAAAGAAAGCCACATCTATGTACCTCATGGTAGAGGCAGCATCTTGCTGTAGGGTTACCTTTCCTCTGATAGAATATGGATTTTTATCAGAGAATTGATGAAATGCACAACCTCAAAACTACTCAATTTTGACCCAAAACCTTAAGGCGTTTCCTAAAAAAATCGAAATGAATAAGGATTTAAATAGAATGGGCAAATTTGGCGAAGGCAAAATGCTCTTGGACTGGTCGACTCCTGCTAACGACAGCAGTAAAACTGAATCGAAATGAACACATTATTACCATAGTTTAACGGTGAGGACATACTGTAAAGAAGTTTTTGCACCATCTTTCCAGTCTAAACGATTTCTTTGTTGTTATATGTCACATTGTGTAGAAAAAGATTTGAAATGATTTATCACTGTTTTTACACCACAAACGTCCCCTAGGAGCATGTGCATTTTAGAGAGCCAGTGTACATATGAGACAAGCTGTGAATGTTGAGACCACATCCCGAAAAATATGATTAATCGATCCCATCAGCATTGTCATGAAACCTTTTTGCATCCTATCACCTGATGATCAATGAAGATAAATGGCAGGCTGCGGCTGCTGCTCCTCGTCTTGTCATGCAGGTTCCACACATGCGTAGCAATGTACCCGAGTAAAAACGTCACAGGGGATGAGAACCCACTCCCGCACATAAACTCATGTACCAGTCATTAGCCACATTAGCCACCTGTAACCCATACATACAACACTCCAGAAGATGGGGATGTGCAGAAACACCCACGCAGGCACAGCGCCCGAGGAACAAGATGAAACAAAGATGATGCAGTTTAGGAGTGAGCATTAAGAGAACTGGGCGGTCAGAAGGAGATTAGCAGTAGTTAAACAGTGCAGATACATCTCCTGAACGAGCTGCAGACTGGCTAAGCCAATCGTGCTAAAGATTAGGTTATAATATCATGTCAGAGGAACACGAATGAGGCCAGACTCCAAGGTTGTGAACACATTTCAGGGCAGTAAACAGAGTCTTGGAGAGAAGATGAACTGCTTATAAAACAAGAGGAAAATCATGATCTCTTCATAAATGAAGGCAGCATGGAGGATTGCAACAAGCCCCGATGCAGACTGGTGTATGAATGTAGGCCAAGTGTGTTCTTGTGGACATTTGCATGTGTAGCCGTCATGATTTGCATATTTTTGTGTTCGCGGGTATGCAAAGTAGCTCCCACAGTGTGCGCACACGAGCGGGAAGGTGTGCACGAAAGGAGTTGGGAGCAGTCAGCGCACCGAGGCTCTGACTTTGCACATCTCACACATGCTGGAAGAGTTCTCCCTGTATAATCACATTTAAACCCCTTTCACACACCATAATTCAATTCCCCCTTCTAGACAATGACCATGTCATCTTAATCTGGCAGGTAGATTATGCAGCATCCCACACAAGACTGCTAATGCTAAGGGAACGGCTCGAGCTATTGTACGCTTCCTTCAAGGTTGGACGGGCTGCTGCAGATTGCTTTAGCGGATTGCTTCTGCCACTCATGTTTTCCACCGGTGGTTCCTTGCATTTAATCGGGAGAAGCTGCTTTCTCCTTGTTTCACCATCTGGGAGCCCTGAACATGCTGATTTTTGGGTGTGTGGATTTTGGCTCAATTTCAAGCTCTGAATAGCTTTTGTTGATTTTCATTAAACGTTTATCACTGAGCATGAATGCGGTCTTCTCAATATAGGCATACACCTTGTTCTACCTCTTCAACAACACATAATAAGCCCGACTGTGAAGCAGACAAGCTGAAAACGTTTGCAAGTGTTAAGACATAAAGCTGGTGGACTTAAAGAGCTGGTGCAGCTCATCTCTGGATTTCCAGCTTCGGCCCACGTTGGATAATAGAGCCAGAACAACAACAAAAAATCATTTTATAATCTGCATTTCTACAAATCCTGCGGTATAGTGAATCTGATATATTTAGAAATTGTAATTACTGCTGCTAATCAGCTATAACACTCTGATACAGTGGAGCAGCAGGTGTGTGCACACTGGGTGTGTGGTTGTTAGGTCCTGATGCCACCCATCAAGCCGCCCCTCCCGTCTTCCTCAATCGGATTATAGCTAAATCATTCAGCCATAACAGGGTCTGTTATAGCTTCTTCATACCTCAACCAACGATCCACCCAGCATGGTTCCATCAACACTGGGAACATTGCCCCTGTTTGCCTGACGGGGCTCTATGTGTGGAGAAATCAGGTGTGTTGCCACAAAAATGTACAAAATTATCTTATTGGTGTTTTTTTTGTTTTTGTGACAATTTAAAACCCACATTTTTAGGTTTAAACTACTTTATCATGGGAAAAATCTCCCATCTTCAGAAGCAGCTGAGCTACTATGGGATTCTAAAGGTGCAATGACCTTGAGTTAAAAACCCCATGTGTCCTACTGCTGCCACAATAACGTTTTGAATGTTACGGTTAGAGAACGATCTGTGATACTTATGAATTGGTAATTAGATGTAGATACGCCAACACATATGGGGAGAAAGGGAGCAGGGATGGCCCAAGGTTGTGCAGAGCCTAAAGCAGAATTAGAATCGAGGTGCACATTTGGTGAAATCCAGGATGCAATCACAGATAATTGGTTATTTTATGTATCAGATATATTCGTAAATGAGTCCAGCTAAAAATACTCAGAGCATCAGGTTGCGACTTTTAACACAACAGTCAAGCAAGATTATTCTCTGCACTTTTACAAAGTAAACTTTCCAATTCCTTTAAATCCAAAATCCCTACGTGGAGAAGAAAACACCAATCTAGATTGACCATGAGCTAATAGTGTAGCATTGACCAGCAGCAACAGGTGGGCGGAGGGAACTGCACGACTGCTTCGAAAGATCAAGAAAACCTTTGCCAGCTTCTTCTTTAAAAGGAATTTAAATCTTATAAACAAAATGACGAGAAAGTTAATCAATTTTGAAATCATTGTATGCCTCGATAAGGGCATTCTCACTCTTGAATCGACTCCTCCTAAATAGACACGTGCTGCTGACCTAAGCCGAAATTCTTCAGTGGATGACTAAGTATCACAGGATAGCTAATGATCTGTGATACAGAACAATATAATTAGAGATCTGCAACAAAGCTGCAGATGCCCGTGACTCCTTAAATCATGGGTCAGACTCTCTGATGCAGTTCGGCTAATGAAAAGCAGAAACATTCCTGAGAGGACTAACACAACAAACTCACAAGTACCAGAGCAAGACCAGAACCATACAATGAAAATAGCATTACAGCCTCACCACAAACCTCTGGAATACTGTATAAAATAGACAGTGGGTGCAGACAGTTGTAAAATGTGCTTATTTTGTCACACCACAACAAGTTACTCCTTAAATCTCCAAAGTTTTGCTTTTATGTACCCAATTAAAGTCACATCTGCTTTTTACCAAACGTGCAGTGGGGCCAAAGGCATGTCTGTCCATAAACTACAACTATTTGCTGAGCAACAACTTAGTGTGGGGGCAGTAAATACAGGACCATGCAACCACTAGTGTAGCGGTGATTGCTCAAGTGTGTGCCAAACTGTGAGCCCAGCTTTCACCATGTGGCCTTATTGAACTCATGCAGCCATCATTTTATCAGAGTCTGCTTTCATCCTCTGAGAGAAGGAGATCTGACTTTGGAGCAGAAGGTTCCTCTCCTGCCTTCAGGCTGCTCATGTGAAGGTTTTCTCCCCCTCTGATCAATCCTCTGTCTCTTTGTGGCTCTTCCAACAAGTCAGGCAGGAAGACAGGCTACGTCAGACATACTGTTCTTGAAGTTTTGTCTTTCTCTCTTGACCAGGAAGAATGCGCTCCGGTTGGACGGGATTAGGCTCCCCTCTCCTTTATCTCCCCAGCTGCAGACTTTAGCTGTTTTGGGTGACATGCCATTGGATTCTCCTTGCCTTGTGAATATGTGAATGGGAGTATAAACCAGCAAGATCAGTGCATTGTAACCTCAAAAGAATGCTTCATGTCTTCTCTGTAGAGCAATTTTCAGAGTCCATGTTTTGATGTGGGCCTCTAAGAACAACGCAATCGCTGTGAGCCAGCATTATGAAGTAGTTTGTGGTGCAACCAGGTGTCTCCTGGGATGATCCCATGGGTCCTATGTCAAGATTAGATTCTATTGTCCTTCACCGCTCAAGGAGAGGCTCTGAGAGGCTCCCACAGATTTTGTTCTACAACAGAAGCTGGTTGCATAGAGTGCAAAGTAAGCAACGTGACAAAAGCTGAAGATCTTGAGTGAGAACATACAATAGCTTGCAAAATCATTATGACATGAAAACCTTTGCAAAGCATTGTATTGGTGTGTCAAACTGAAAATAAAAGATTACAAAGAAAATCTTGGTTTAATCGGTATACATCAAAATAACTTAAACATATGAAAGATCGGCTTGAGAAAAGAACACATGTATTTTCTGTTGTTTTTTTTTCACAGAAAATACTTTAAAAAGCAAACTGAGTAACAAATAATTTATTTGCAGAGGGATTGGATGTGCTTGATCTTCCAAAAAGCCAGGGAACCTTAACTGGACTTTCAACGATTCGGTCCTAACTTATTTATATAGTGAGCTCAACATTTACTGCAAGACATTATCAGCACATGGGGAAAACTGACTTCAGTTCACTTTAAGAGTGGACATAATGTCAGGTAAATGAATCAGACATTTCAAAAAGCTCTTTGATTCTCCATCATTAATCCAAAAGACTGTCTTTGTACTTCTGCCTTGCAGACTTTTCCAGATGGAAACTGACATAAACTCAGTCTATTTTCTTTGGAGGACTTTCCTATAGAAACATTTTTGATCTTCAATTTTTAATCTGTTTCATAATTCTTAAATGGGGAAGATTTGTGTTTTCCCATTATAGTAAACGAACATATGCATAGTACATAGATGTCTACTGACTTCTAAATATGGCATCTAAACTTTATCCTTGGCAACTGACCCCGGTATTCAAAGAGGACAAAGAAATGTTCTCAAAATGAACAGGCATAAAGCTGCACAGAGAACAAATGTGGCTCACTATACATGAGGGAGGAGAGAGATAAATATAACCTCCCCTCTCACCTCGAATTCTGCGTTTGCCACCAGTGTTCCTCGGAGGAGGTCCCAGTCGTTCCACAGTCATCACCAAATAGACAGCTGGCAGTCAGTTATGTTCCGACACCACATTTGGGGTCCCTTACCACCTACCAATGTGAATACTCTATTCAGACACTTCTAAATATTTAATCAGGACAAGTAGAAGGCAATCTCCTACATCCACAAGCATTAAACATTTAATACCCGGCTGGCATGATAGCTAGTCAGCCGAGACTTAGTGAGGAGACGCGCGCAGTTGAAAGCCGAGGACACTTGTTCTTCCCTGGTTAATTTACACAAAGACAAATCCCACTGCACAAAATACAGGTCACAACACTCTATACTCCAGTGTAGGTCAAAATCAAGGATCCAACACGCCCACACTTTGACAGACAAAAAAAAATAGAAAAATCCTCCCACAAACACACGGGGTAGAAAAGGTAAATCTCTCTACAAACATATATCATCTGTGAGAGGTGATGCAGGCAGGAGGCTGCCGAGTCCCATCAGTCATGGCTTTAGATTGAGGTTAAAAGCAGAACAGGGCAGCCACTGTCAGCACAGCCAAGGACATAGAGAGAGGCTGGAGCCAACATGCTGTACGCTGGAAAAATTGAACACAGTCGGCACAACAGCAGATGTGCGATGAAGTAGTTAGGATACAGTTGCTGATACAAAATCCCGCTATGGTGTTTTCCTTGCTAAAGAATAAATTTCCTTAAAAATGCTTTATTTTCCTTTCTAAAATTCTTCTACTGGACAACATTTGTGCATTGGCCTCTCTCTCTCTTGCTCCAGAAAATGCATTTTTAATTCTGGCTTAAACATTTGAACCAGAATAATAGCACAAGTGCTTGGAGAGGCAGGCTGAGCAAAAGCTAAATTTTAGCACTGACCTGACTTAAACTACAGTGACCCAAATGTCCATCTCTCAGAGAAGACAGTCAGTGGAATGGTTTATTTAAAGGTCAAAGTACATATGAGGGATGTACACCTGAAAATTAGAAACTTCTGTTTTGTTTTTGACCACCTTCAGAGAAACCTCTCCAAATACAGATGGATGCAAAAGTTGAGGTAGCAGCTAACAATCCATCTCACAAAGCATTGGATCTAATGCGAAACCGATATTTAGATGCTAAGGTGTATATCTGATTTAAAAGTACTAACAGTCCTGTTGGAGATACCACCACTCATTCAGACTGTACAGAAAACAGGATACGACAACGATGTAGGCCGGTGGAGAGGCGCTGATGAGGAAGATGCTTCCCATTTCTTAGTCATTTCATTCCTTTGGTGTGAATAGATATAACAACTACGGTTGTTATATAACTATGGCTCCAGAAAATAGTTTCCTCCAACATCTACTTTGGTTCCTCAATATTATCCAGGCAAAATAAAAGCATATTAGATTTATATACACGTGCACTGGAAACAAGCCACTTTATTACTTGCGAGTAACGTTTTGGCTTTTAAAACAGCCTTATCTCATTGTAGCATAGATTCAACAAGATGTCTGAAACGTCTATGTTGACTCTTGACATCTTTTTCAACATGGAGCTGGACGTAGACTTTTGATTTATTTTATTTGTTTCTGTTGGGATGTTGAATAGGAAAACAGATATTCATGCTGATGTCATCAGGAAAAAAACAAACATGGATTGCAATAAGGAAATAGGAGGCAATAAAACCCAAGTTTGTCACATACAGAAAAAAACAATTTTCTAATATGTGTGACTTGATAATATGTTACAATTGCATATGCAGAAAAAGGTTAATAGCGCAAATAATGTGGAACCTCTCTAATGTATCTGTCTCAGGTCTGTAGTTTTATTTGGCCAAAATGAAGGGAATTATGAATTATTTACATTTCTGTATGCTTTGATGCCTTTTTTTTTTATTGTGTATCATCCACCTAGATCAGCTGAAAACTAAAATGTGCTTTAAATGTGAGCAATGAACCCTAATTTGTTCTGCAATTAATCAACTGTCAGGAACTTGCTGAGACTGAATTATTGGGACACTAACTTTGCGTGCCCTCAACATCAAAACCAAGGTTGTAGGCGTGTCCGTGCGCGAGTGTGTGTGTACGTGTGGTCCCAGTCAATACTATCCAGTGGTATCATGAGTATACACAGTATACAGTGTAAGGTATACATGCACAAGTAAACACACATAGATACAGATGCAGATACTGGAGGTGACCCAGCACCGTGACAGGGATGGACGTGACTTGCTTGAGAATGGCGATGTGAGAGTGATAAAGTGCATCTAAATCCACCCACATCCTGTGACCCCTGCAATAAGTCAAACACCAACTCCAAGCACATACACCATAAATAACCCTGTCTGATTTCAGGGTGGAAGATCCCTCCCTCCACACAGGTTGTGAGTCTCTGTGTGACTAAGTGTGAGACTGAAAAGAAAAGGAGGGGGGGGAAAAAGTGCGGCTTATGGGAAAACAAACATGAAGCAGACATCCTTCGTTTAGCAACTAATAAGTTGCTAAAGGCTGCTAAATCTAACTTTCTGTTCTCTATTTCCATGCTCTCTTGGGTCGCAAATGCAAACACAGAGGAAAGCACAAGTAACACACAGAGAGAATGCTCTCAGTCTGGAGATAATTCATGCAATCACACCCAAACACATCATGTGGGGTTAATAGAGCAGGTGTCCACTACAGAGCTCTCACTACACCCTCTTGGCTCCCAAGCCAATATCCCAGGCTAATTTGAATTAGAAAAAAAAAAAAACCCTGAAAACATTTGCTCGACGATTCAGGCTAATGTTCAATCTGCTGCTCTTTGACACAGTGCCACCATGCATCTCATTTCTATTCCTGAGGCCTTACTACAAATCTGCCAGTACTGCAGTGTTATGTGGGAGAAAACAGAAGGAAGAGAAATAGGAAGATGAGGTAAAAGAACGAGGGAGCAAGGTGAATGTACTTTTTTTTTCCTCATGTAAAAGAATTTGCCCAGAATCTTCAGCCTGAAAAATACTGTGCAAGTGTAAATATTTTATGAGAACATACTTAAGGTCAATGTAGAAAATAAAAATAAAAATAAAAATATCACTTTTGACAAAGAAATTGTGGCATATGAGCATGAGGAGTTTTAAAAGAAGTTGACGAGTCTGTAACAGAGAAACAGTAATTAAAATAAACCTCTGATATTTCAGGAAACGTGAAAGATATGTGCATTCACACTCAGGGAATCAATATACATATGTAAAGCAAATTTACATTTGCACAGATAGCTGGAACCTGACATTTACCTTCTCTGTATAAGATGATAGCGGTTTAGAGGGGAATGTGAACAAGGCAGGCTACAAACCTAACTCGGTTACACCACTTCTGTGAAAAGAAATTTAGCAAACTACTGTGGGAAGATTCTGGAAGGATACCCAAAACATCTACGCAAGTCGGGTAATACAGTTTTAGAGGCATACCAAACACTACAGAAATTTATGAGAACTTCTGACATGAAAAGAGGAAAAAAAATAAACTAATAATCTTTTTGTCTGACATTGGGCAAATAGCAATAATTTTGGTTAATCCAAACAGAAAAGGTCATTGGGGTCACATTGGCGACTGCATTTTAAGCACATATCGTGTATCGTCTATCTCCCTCATCTGATGAATGCATCTACATGCACAAACCTCAGCACTTAAAATGTGAAGCAGAGGCAAAGTGACAACAGCGAGAATTGGGGAAAATAATAAACTGTGGAAAGAAGATAGAGCGGGAAAAAACACTTTCCCCTGATGATTTCCATGCATAGCAAAAGTTTCCACTCAATTTCCTCTTCTTATTTTGGCACCATCCTGGAGATACTATCTCCCTGTCTCTCTCATTCTCTGCTCCAAAGTCATGATGAGGGGTGCATAAAATTAGCTGCTTGAAAGGGAGACTGTGACCAGGGGCAACACGGAGGACCTTGTTTCCAAAGAGTCTCGACACACTCCGCTCAATCCCCCACATCCCCAAGTAGCAGCAAAAGATCAGATAGAAAGGAGGAGGGCTGTTTAAAATAGCGCCCCAAAGACACTGCACTGAATTTTTCATCAGCAGCAGAAAAAAAAAAGGAAAAATACAAAATGCAGAGCATGAAATGATTAACTGAGCGTTGATATTTTCTGCCTCCCATCTCCGTCTTACAATCCTCTACCACCAAAATTAAAACAAGATGAACTGTAACAAAGTGCGCTACTACTCAAGATATTTTTAATTCACTATTTTCAAGAAATGCACAGATAAGAGATTTGTGGCCATTTTCTGATCCCTGGTTTCTGAAAACCTTTTTTTTCCATTTTAAACCCTACAGTGACAAGAAAAAGAAACAAAACGTTGGATCTTCTTCCCACTTCACTGTTGCAAACTCAGTGACATTCTTGCTATGTTTAGCGACATTTCAGGAAAAAAATAATAATAAAAAATTGTTTGTCACGTTTTATGAAGATCAGTAAACTGCAATTGGTGCACCCCTGTAACAAAAAAATGATAAATATCAGTAATAATAAATACCCAATTAAATAATATTTGAGCATTTTATGACATTTCCTCTCAATAATTCATTCTAAAACCCCCACCCACATAGATAAACAAATTCACAATGATTTTACTGCCGATACCTACTTGTGTAGGTATCCAAAATGTAAGAGTGCATAATGGAAGTAGTTTGGGACAAAATAGCAATGTGTGTGGGGAGATAAATTGGTAAAAAGCCAAACTGACCCACAGCCAAGACAATCAATATGTGGACAGCAAGAGATTCACCTAAAATAACAAAGCTTGTTTTGTTTTCTTCAGTTTTTTTTCCCCTTTACTCTGACTGATTGCTTGCTACACCACATGGCTAACATTAAATGGCTCCAGCTTCAAGGAAAAATCTTGGCAGAAGTAGGAATGTATGTAAAAAAAAAAAATAATAATAAAATAAATCCTTCTTGCGGTTTCTGCAAATCTTCATGTCATAAAATAATAATGTGGTGCCAGAGATTTTCTAAAACTCTGTCAAGGACACACAAAGACTCTTTAAAAGAATCTTCAGTTTTGGAAGAGTTTTCAAACATCTCTTTTCTTTTCTTTTCTACCCTAACCAAAAGCATCATACGCACATGGATGACAGGTGCAAACGCAGCAGAACAAGTCTGCTTTGTGAAATATGCACGTTAACACAGAGACACTCTTAGACACGCGTGCTCTTCATTGTGGTCAAAAGTAAGCAGTTGTTAGAAACCACAGAGGTGAACCTGTCATTTCATACACATCAGACCCTGCAAACAGGCAAGTCAGAGCCTTAAATGCTTCATCTAGCCTCTAGTCTCCCAGTCCAATTACAAGTCATCCCACTGAGCTTTCTCCTTCCATGCTCTCACGGGCTGTCAGGTTCTGATATGGAGGGCGTTGCAGTGTTGAAGGTCGGTCAGTCAGCACACTTAACCTCATTTCCCAACCTTGCGCTCTGCCTATTTCAGAATCCTTTTGATTGGTGTCCATTTGAACAGCGGGCTTTGGACTTGGCTGCGGGGGCACAGAAAAAAAAAAAAAAAAGAACTTTCTGAAGAACGAATCCCGGCTGCAGTTAGTAATACTGGTTTTCAATTAAGCAGAGAAGAGAGACTAAATTGATGGGAGCTTGTAGATGAAAATCGGTCATGCAATATTCATGTACACAAATTCATGAAACCTTATATTAGCATGAACATTCACATGGGGTCAATGCTGCGTCATCTTAAGGAGACGGCTACCCATGTGGTCAGAAATAAAAGACGAGGAAAGGGATCAAGCCAGAACGAAATCAATGGGAGGTCAGTAGGAAACAGAAGGGACCTTGAAGAAAAGCTAAAGGGGGTACAACTCCTCAGAAAGAGATTAAGGATCATCTGCATTTTGCCTTTTCATCTGCATTTACCATAATCATCCCTCTGTAAAGGCAGACAGCAGCCCCCACTCAAAACGACACCAATCTGAATGAGTGATCTTGACAAATTGGGCTGCCAGAAGAAGGGAGGGTGTGTTTTTTTTTGGCGGAGGGGAGGGCTGCAGACAGACAGCGGGGAGTCTGCGGCAGGACAGAGATATAACTGTATTTGGCTGATGCACTTTCCTTTTTTTGATCCTTGAGCATGGAAAGGAGTGACTGGCGGGAAATCACTCATACTGCCAAACCAGAATATCAAATCATCATCATAATATTTAAACATATTATCTTGGAAAGCAAAAGAATCCAATGTTGCTCTGGTCAAGGCACCATAACAACTCTATTGCCAGCAACAGCCTTCAGTCTAGATGGTCTTTCTATGTTAAAAATAATCAAGCTTCCAGTATCAGTGAGGTATTTAAAACAAAGTCAAAGGAAGCACAGAGGTGCAAGTCATGATTATATTTGTGGAAGAAAAAAACTACTTTATACAACCTATCAAGACAATTCATTCAGGCTGCCTGAGAGTGACAGAAAGTCATTTTTCAAGCAGATAACAGGAAAGCAAAGAGAATGCAGAGTTGCTTCCTTTTTACCCTTTGGGCTTTAAAACTCTGTCTTTTTGTGCATCACACTGAATTTGGAAATGATCGAATCCTTGTGGAAATTTCATAATTAGGGTAACGATCTACTTATTGGTAGTCAAGTTAGCCATACTTATCAGGGATATTTAACTTGTTGGGTTGTCTCGGTTCGTTATTGTGGAGTGTGTGGTGTCCCCAAACAAGAACGTGTATCAAATCAGAAAGAGAAGTGATGGAAACATGGAGAGAATTGTCAATACAGAAGACAAAAAATAGCCATGGTGCACCAGAAAATATTTTCTATAGAAAATGTAAGTATTTTTATATGGGTTTTTATTTCTATGAAACTCAGAAGCAATGGTGATAGTCCACAAATTATTGCCATTGCTTCATCCCAGTCGGCCATGTTTGTTTATTATGCACTTTTGGACTTGAGAGGTTTTGTTTTTTTACATTTCCAGTCTGACATCTGAATGTTAGTGAGTGAAATCAGTTTGAATGTGAATCAACATCATCAATCTTCTTCATTCAACAACCTTGAATCAAGAAGATTCAAAGTTGTTCAGTATCACTGAGGTCATTTTACAGGAAACTATTTTCTCCATCACGTAAAGACATGTCTGTGGTTCATTAAGGGTGTGAGAGAGAGAGCAAGACTTAAAGCAGCTAACAGGAAGACTGACGATGTTACCCTGTATTTGCTCTGTTTTATCCTTTTGAGCTTGCACCCTCTGCCATGGCCCATCTCCCATCATGTACTAGTTTTGGAAACGGCAGCAGCCTTTTGGAAAACAGAACTAAGGTAAGAATCAAAATTTTTCTTGTAAATACACCCAGACAGTTGTTCAAATAATGCAAGCAGCGCTTACCTCCCTTAATTGGTAATATCAGACACAGAAGACAATCTAAAGTCGCTGTGAAATCTTGGCATTACAGTGGCTGCTGTCTTGTGCTCAGACAGCAGGAAGGACAAGGACATAACTGTAAATGGCTGATAAGGGCAAAATTTTCTAATCTGTGACAGTAGAAAGTGGGAACTGGGGAGAAAACACTCAGACTGCCAAAGTGGCACATCCAGTCATCTTTCAAATGTTACGTGAATGCGTCAGAACAATATGGAAAATTCATCAGTAATCCTTAGTAGGTCACAACAGAATTAAAAGACTTCAAAGCTGGATTAGAATGAGTGGCCATACCAATTCCACACAGGCTAACTTATTACCGAGTATTAACACTGTATGTCAAACAAGGAGCTAATCGTGGCTTTAGTTTGAAAATATCATTTGACCTTTTGAGGAGGTCTTAGAATTAATTTTATGCTCCACAGATATCTAATTTTATGCTTTTACGAGCTTACACCAGTGCAGGATAATGGAAATGTCCTGATATTTTTCTTCACTTGGGAAACTGTTGAGCCTGCTGTGCTGCCGAGTGTTCAGTGTTAAATTCTTGCTTCTGTTTAATTTCATGGCCCTGTATAGACGATGCTGGTGTACACGAACCGACGGGCTGACAGTGAAATGCGGTACAGAATGAGGAACCTTCCTGCTTTGTTTCAGCAAACCAGGAACGCTAATGAATTCCCACTTCAACCAGTGTGCTTGGCTAGCACCTTCTCCCCCCTTCACCACTCACTTTTTACCTGCCACAACTTTCGGAAATGAAAAGTGAGAAATGGGCCAATTTACAGCTAAGGGCTGTTTCTTCCTAAGAGAGAGAGACGTAGAGATGGAGAACAGAGGACGTGCAAAGGCAGATGAGGGTTTGAATTTCAGCAGAGACAAAAAAAGGGGGGTAAAAAAAAAAAAAAAAAAAAAAGATGACGGGGGAAGCATGATGTTGGCGCCAATATGAGTGTCATCTCTGAAGATGGAAAGAATTGCTTGAATTGCATTTTTGGCCTTTAACTTCTCTTATACAAAGAGACTGCATCGAGGAGCAGCTCTTGATCTTTCTAATCAGCCTGTATGACAAGAGCTGCTCAGATATTCAACAAGCAGAAACAAAAAGGCACGTCAGCATGAAGAAGTTTGCTTCATTCCGGGAAGTTTGGAACAAAGATACAAGGGATTTGGAAAGAAGCCAGGAGAATAAGGCCAGTGGAAAGCCGGGTGACAGTAAAAAGTAACAGAGGGTTACCATCTGTTCATAATTATGTTTCAAGTCCTTTCTCTAACTAAAATGGTCTGGAGCTTGTGGTTTCTTAGGATAATAACATGGCTCAGTTACAAGATGTAGCAACAGTTGACTTGTCTGTCCAGGATAATTACAGACAAAAGAAGGTTATTTACACATGCACACCGAGTAAGACTGGTGTCTGTAGTCAGATTATTTTTAGCTCGATTGGTCTAATCTATGTACAACCAGACACAAATTAAAAATACAATCTTTTTCCAATTGGTAAGCAGACTGTACAGTATATAATATACAAGTGGCCCTATAATGCACTAATAACACTAATCTTCAGTGCGGAAGTCGTTACTGATGGGGGCTTTTTTCAGCGTCAGAGAAGTGATTAAAACGACGTCAGAGTAGCACAGAACTGTGCGAAGCTTGGCGAAAGGAACCTGTTCATTTTGTAACATTGCAACTTTAAGAAATAGGGTGAGAAGCTCGGTCATACAGGAGGGACTCAGAGTAGAGCCACTGCTTCTCCACATTGACCAGAGTCAGTAGAAGTGACTCGGACATCTGGTTAGAACGTCACCGCACCAGGGATACATGCAATTTTATTTTTTAAGATTTTTTGGCACCAGTGACCTTTCATAAACTGTAATTTGACAGGAAAGAGGGTGGACAGAGAAGGGGAAGACATGCAACAAATGTCCCGAGATGTCCACTCTCCCAACTGAGCAACCCAACACTCAGCTGGTAGTTAACACTGTATGTGCCCCAGGGAATTTTATTTTTATACCATTGTAAATCAACTCAAGACAACAAGGTGTATGCAATGTGAACTCTGCGATTGTTTCGTCTTTGTTTATATGTAAAACCTCTTTCACCGCTACTCGTCTCTCACATACATGACACCGTCTCTGCTCCTATTGTAAATAATTAATGAACCTTCACAGTAAGAAGGCAGGATAAAAATAAAGGAAGTTGAAATCAGCCAAAATTAGTAAAGACGCAAGCTTCTCTAAATCCGATTATGGAAATCGGCCATAATCAAACTCTGATTGTTGCATGCAACACCCACAGAAGGAAATCATATGAAACACTATTTTCAGCACATTTAACGAACACTTGAGAAATTTTACGGCAGCAGATGAAATAAGCCACAAAACACAGATAAAACTCCTCGACTGCCCCTAATGTTCCATCTGTTAACTCTGGCACGGCTTTGTGACGATGATGGGACCGGGAGGAGGAGGAAGGTGTGCATGAACGCCTCATGGGAACAGTTACATTTCATTTAATAGGAACTGGAAAACCACCATCTGTAATTAGATTACACAAAGATAGACGGAACAAAAAAAAAATCTTTGGTTAATTATCTCAAGCCATATTCTAATCAGCTTTCAAGACAGCCTGTCATCTCAAGAACCTCCGATTAAAATCCGATCGCAAATCCCCCAGGATTCACAACCACACAAGCCGAGAAAAGAGACAGACCCTCCAACAGGACCGCCTGACCCTAATTTCCTAAACAGGGCACTCCTTAGAGATGCTGTCTGATTAAAACAACTTGGCAAGTGAATGGCAGGAGGAGGTGTGGAAAAATATCCTGTCCAAGGTTGTTTTGAGAAAGTCTGGGAGGAACGGGTCCAGCACTGGTGCGACAATTTCCGTCACTACAGGAAACGGGGACAGGGAACAGACTGGAGCTCTTTTTATGGGAACTGGGACAAGTGGTTGTGATAGCAGTCAAAGAGGTGTCACAGAAGGAGAATAGTCTGCCACATCCACAGCTCTATTATCTGTCAAGCCGCCCGTCCATCTGTCTGTTTGCCACACACGGCTCAGAAGATTAACAAACTACATTTACTACAAAATTTTCTGTTGTATGTAGAGCGCACAGCAGCAGGGCCCTCAAAATAGTGTAGGCAATTTCTGCTATTGTTCAACTTTTTTTTTTCTTGTGGAATAACAAGAGCACCATCAAACACTGTGTAGATGTATCTGCAACTCTGATAAAAAAAAAAAAAACATGACAAATGCCATGTCTGTTTTATTTTCCTCAACAAAACAGTCGGGGGAAAAAAAGGGTTGTCATTGATGCATCTGCTATTTTTGCTTAATATCAGAATGAATATCGATTGGGTCAGACCACAGTGATAGACGTGTGCAGATTTATTACTAAGAAACACATTTATCAATAGGATAGATTCAGGACTGTAACATTTGGGCTGAGAACAAACTTGCGTAGTTTGTGTTTTGAGGATTTCAATGAAGTAATTATTATATTTACTTTAAATTGTTTAATTTGTTTCAAATGTCTTGACATGTTCCATGTAAAATTTCTGGGAGAGAATGCTAATGTTCACAACAAAATTACTTTTCTGAACCGAGCAGGCTTGAAATATGGATTCCCAAAACATCTGTAAGGTTTTTAGGACAAAGTGTCCTAAAAGGTGCCTAAAGTATAAGATTTTTAATCCTACAAGGTTTTGTTGTCAATGCATTTAGAAAAGAATAGATGGGAAATAGGTAGGAGAAATCAAGGACAAAAACAAGACAGAAAAAAATGGAAAACAAGAATGATAAGACAGAAGAGGAAGAAAAGGCACTTAGGAAAAAAGGCACAAAGAAGAAAGGAAGGAAAGAACCCAGGCCATAGAAGAAGGAGGATAAGATATAAGGTATTAAGGAAACAGAAAGCAGGAAGAAAGGACGTAGGAAAAGTGGGAAGACAGTGAGCTCACATTAAAGAAGTGAAGGAAGAAGAGATGGCAGAGAAGACAGAGATAAGGGAGTAAACAAGAAAAGAAAAATAGGAAAAAGGAAAGTTGGACAGGAATAGAACGATGTAATAAGTTGGAAACAGAAAGGACGGAAAGAACTACTTGTACAAGTTAGGAAGGAATGACATGAGGGCGCACAGAATGATGACAGAAGAAAAATGATTGGAAGTACCAAAGACGGAGACAAAAGGAAGGAGGGCAAAAGAAAGGAAGGACAAAAGGAGAGAAAAAGACAGGAAGGCAGGGACAACAATATTTAGACAACGGAAATTGGAAAATAGTCTGAAAATATAATTATTTTTCCATATTCTTATTTTCACTTTCCTGGAAAAAAAATGTCTATATTATCCAAATGAGTTTAAATTATAAAAAGTTATGGTTTAAAACATCTTATTGTACTTTATGAGAAGCGCTTTTTGGAGTTGGTGATATTCTTTAACTATTACATTAATCTCTGGAATAGACTGGTAATCATCAGGCTGGGAGTTATGTCTGCAGTGATACCGCACATCTCTATTAAACTATATGACTGTAGGAACATGTTTATATTGCTTTGAAAAGCCAGTGTGACTAGAAAGTAACTTTATTCAGTTCATTTTTTTCAGATATCTGGTAAGATCCCAATCATGGTTTCATTCCCATGTAGAATTAAATATGGCTATTTTGAAAACCTTAGCAGCTTTTATATGGTAGCTGGATTTTTGTGGCTTTTTTATATATATTTTTTTTTTTTCATTTAAATATGAAACAAAAACAGCAATTCAACTCCAGTGCCTAAAAACCCACTTCAAAAGATTAAATGGCAGAAAAAGAAAAAAAAACTCCAGCGTTGTGAAGAGGCTGGAAGTCAACAAAAATTTAACACCTTTAAATTGTTCCTTCAGGATTGCGTACACACAGACACACAGAGGCATACTTTAATTTCGAATATCTGCTTGCTCAACCACAGAGTACAACCAGCACAACAGCTTTTCTTTCTCCATCAAACAACATCGGGCTGCCGTTTCCCCGAGAGTTGCACGCAGCCAACCCTTCTCCCAAGAGTGTGCCCATGTGCCATCACAGCAGCCAGCACCTGCTCCGCCTGGGGCCCAGCTCTGTTAGCTCGGAGCAGCAACACAATCCATGCATGGAGTAATGAGGGAACTGGGTGGCAGAAGCTGAGGAAATAGATCTGATGCCGTTAAGTGTCAACAGCTTAGCTCGAACCAGCACCGGTTACGCTGCAGAGCACTTGAGGAGGTCATACGAATTTCATGATCACCGTTGAGCTTGTGTGCTCTGCAATGCTATAAATATTACACCGTCCCAGTTGTCTGGGAGAAAATGAAACCCAATACTTCAAGGTAGGAAGTTGTGGAAGTTCAGCTGCACTGCTTAAAGGATTGAATGAAGGAATGTATGTTTAGGCTGAGACAGCTGGTCAGAGTCTGATAGACACTCACAGTCATGTTCACGGAGAGAACCAGGCGTGGAGAATCTCACATGTCCACATGCCAGCCGGCATAGCTGTGTTACATTGATGTCTCCGGGGCACTGCTGGAAAACCTGTGCAGCTCAGCAGCTACAAACCAGAAACGTTTTGTCTGTATAAAATACAACATGTCCAAGTTTCAGTTCGCTGGTTCAGTACCCTCGGATCTGAACTGAACCAGAACCTGATCCCATACTTGGTAGGACAACTAAATTCTATTATTATAGAGGCAACATGGCTGTACAAAAAAGGCGAGGATAATTTCACAACATTGCTGCAGCACAACGGCAACGTTCTGCCAAGTTGTTCTAAGGAGTGATTATGTACCGCCATTTCTTTATACTTGTCTTTGAAGCTGAAACAATATCATATATTGATTTTGTTACATTTGTAAATATATTGATGTAACATTTTGTTACACCGGGAACCTACATTTCCGTATTTGGTACATTTTCAGCTGGTGCAATTCACTTTCACACTGCATTGTGTCAAACGAACCAAACTCTTTCATCAAACTGTTCGCCTTCACATATTCACTACAAGAATATGTGTCTGTGTGTATGCAATCCTGAATCAACATCTTGGTTTTAAGGCAGACCCGAGTTCACTTCTTTATTCTGCATAAGGTTTTGATTGTACATCAAATGAACCAAACTTTCTAGACAAACTAAGGTTCAATTAAAGAGCACTACTCAGGGCTGGTGTGAATGGACCCTCAGAGTCAACACAAGGGCCACTTCTGATTACTAATAACCATTTA
The DNA here is from genome assembly GCF_019740435.1 of Gambusia affinis. NCBI lineage: Eukaryota > Metazoa > Chordata > Actinopteri > Cyprinodontiformes > Poeciliidae > Gambusia > Gambusia affinis. The sequence goes on from NC_057870.1 coordinate 14,398,520, forward strand.
GATTAACTTTATCAACAATGAGATGTACTTATTTAAATAATCTTATTAAAATATCAATGATTCTTGTGTTTAAGATGGAAGAAAATGTCAATTTTCCACTGTATTTTATGCTGATGCTCATACATTTTAATGTAAGCATCATCCGTCACTGTGGCTAGTAGAAAACATCAATTAAAGGCTTTGTGTTGTACTTGTCTGGATGGCTCTTGTAACATTCTTCAACCTCAAACTGCAAAGAGAGGATGGAGCATTAAAATTTTCCAGAGACCAACTGGAGAACCCTCTACATGCTCTAATGTGACCTCTGACCCCACTCACAGGAATATAGATCAAGATAAGAGCGGTGGAGGAGGGAAGAGGGCCGGGTGATGGACAGAGGAGGAAGTGTTTCACTATCACTGACTGCTTCCATCAATTATGTTCAACCTGACACTACAATAGAGATGACTTCATGGGATAAAACAGCAATTCAAGAAAAAAAAAAAAGACAATTTTAAACATATTAGAGGATGCATTTTTAAGCACAATGAGCCAAAACGGGCTCTGCTGCAGGGAACATGGTTGGTTTGAACTGAGGGGCCACAGTAATGCTGATCTCTATTATCCTACAGCACAAATATTGGTTAAATATCTAAAATCTATGAGGCATGCAATCATTTGTGAATGAGATGTGGGGGTTGGACCACAGTGGTCTGTGGTGCAGTTCTCATTATTGAATCCATCTAAGTGTGCCTGTCAGTCACCACTTGTCTGTCTGACTTGTTAAGTATGATGAAATCATGAATCTCCCCCAGGAAACAAGCCCGCTGTGGATAAGAAAACACTCCTGGTGGGCACAGCTCAGCAGCTATAAACATATGGATACCATAAACATCACAGAATAAGCCTGACATAAAATCACCCCGTCTCACAAGTCTATAGTTGTACTCTGGGATGCTTCTCATTCCTTTCTGCTGGATTTTATAGCAAGCAGTTTTCTACCCACATCATGTCCAGTGTGGCAAAAAAAAAAAAAAAAAAAAAAAAAAACTGAAGCGAAACAGAGCCAGCTGGGCCACAGCGATATTGAGAAGGAAAAAAATAATCTGGCACCTCAGCATTTGCTACTGAGCATCTCTGTAGACAAAGCCATGCAAACACAAATACTGGATAAATACTATATCGATTTCAATCCTATTTTTGAATAATAATTCTTGTAGGTCTGATGAAACCAGCAATTGAGTAAACAGGGAACATAACCCCCGATAAAACTTTTAGTGCTTGGGATTAACAAATATCATATAGAGCAGAAGTCTTGAAATCCAAACCTTGAGCGCTGATATCCTGCAGACTTGGGTCTGCTTCAACACACCCAAGACACATAATGAGGTCATTACCATGACTCTGTTGATCCTGACTACATATTGAGGAATAGCTCATTTGATACAGGTGTGTTAGAACAGGGACACATCTAAACGTTGCAGGACTCTGGATTTGTGGACCTTTGATGTAGAGTTATTGCTGTCACAAAAAAAAAAAAATTATTCTTACGATGATTTAACAAAAATTCACCATAGCAATAAGCGTACAACGATTGGCCATCACTATTAGATGGTCAGGTAATCATTTTATATGAAAAGTACGCTAACCTGATCCTGTCGCGTCAGAAAACTGTGTGTTCCAAACTCTTGATCCCAACACACACAGCCTACGCAGAAAGGAGTGGAAAGTGACACGTGTACTTCTAAGACACGACAGGACTTGATTTTCATCGCTCCATATTTAAACCTTGGTAATGTGCTTTTCTACACATTTATTGCAAGACAGCAAAAAAGAGCAACATCATCTTAATGTAAGAAGATGCCACACTTAATGTAGCCATGCGTTAATGTTTGTTCAATACTCATAGATAATTTCCTCCGGGACAAGGCGCTGACCACTTGGGTGTCCCATCTGAACATCAAGCTATGGAAAGGAACAGTCAGTCCTGGCAACAACTATCAATGGACACACTTCTGGAAAATTGATCCTTCAAAGAAGGGCTTTTGAGTCCCGTCTCTGACAAAAGAATAGATAGCATTAGTGGGATTTGGAAGCATCAGAACAAGGCGGGGGGGGTATTAGTGGTGCTCTTCACGACTCCACCCAGGCTGGATCAGAGTCCGTCTTCAGAGCACACTAGAAATGAGCGTCTGTCACAAAAACGCTCTGGCCTTGGCTGGAGAAACAGCTGCAGGGCCAGAGCTGATACAACGTCTGGGCCACTGGAAACAGTCCAGTGTGGAGTTACACAGGAATGTAGGAACTGCGGTTTTGGCAGCTGTACGCTGATAAATGTTGTGAAACAAGGAAAAGTATGCATGTTTTTCAGGCCATATGCTGAAGAGATGTGGCTTTATTGCCGCTGGCAATCCTCATTCCAAGCATGCTATATCCATCTTCAGTCTGAGACACTGCCTCTCCTTGCTGTATGGAAGACTGAGTACATAATACAGAAGCTTAACCAGAAAAAAAGAACAGTGCTTAAATCTTAAAGACGACTTTTCCACCTCATGGAACAAGGAAATGTGTTCCAATTCATGTAGTCCGTCAAGTCAAGTTTGCTATACTCAATCCAGAAACACCTAAGGGCCGGCACCTCCCAAGCCTCAGGAGAAGCTGACCATACCTCTGGAACAGTGACCTCAATAAACTCCAGCTCGGGTTCATTTGCTGAAAGAAAAGCACTCAGAGGAAAAGGACATTTGTAGCAAATAAAAAATCTAAGCATATAGGCCTAGTGGAAAATATTACAAAGAAACGACTATGCGCATAAATCCATTTTTGTATTTATCTTCTTTCCAAAAATCAATTTCAACCTGTACAGTGCCAGCACAAAAAATAAGGATAAATGAGCACAGAATGGCCTAGTCACTACAGTCTCTCCTGCTGTATTTTGGCAGCGGGCTCCCAAGAGTGTTTTGGTGAGCATATGACTGAATGTGAATTCTGTAGGCTACTACGCTACAGAGAGAGAGAGGGAGGAAAGACTAGCTTTACAGGAAGCTTTTCTTTTTGTCCTACATCCCTGTCTAGCTTTCCCAAAGGGAGCTAATGGTGTGGGATTAACAGTACAGCACATAATTTTTTGCTGAATTGCTGAGTTAATGTTCCCCATGCTACCAACCCCACCCCACCTCACTGTCCTCTTTACCTGACCCAATCCTCCGCCCTCCCACCACCCTACATTTTCATGCCCGGAGAGAGTGGCCCAGGGGGCCGGCTTCGCGTCCACATCCCGTTCCACTTGGCACGCTGGGCCGTAAATACTGTGCAGCATCAGGAACAGCAGGTGCTATCACTCCCCATCATTAATTATCCCGGCTGCATCCCTCTAGGGTCTCTCACTCCTGAAATCCAAATTTCTATCACCTGCACCATCTTATTCCCTGAGCCTCAAACACTTCTCCATTTTCCCTTACTAGAAGTCCAACCATCTCAAATTCTATCAGTCTCTCCAGCTTTACAGAAATCCCATTTCTTCTCTGCAATATCCAACTAACTAACTCCCCATTTCCTGCAATCCTACAATCTAGCCCCCATTAATTTGTTACCCGACACATCTCACTCTTTGGACAGATCTCTCTTAGCTTCCCATTGGTTTGTCCTCCCTCCCTCAGGGGACAGCTTTGCCAGCATTCTCCTTTCCTCAGTTGTGTTTCCTCCAGCAACACACTTCACAGTCAGCTCTCTCTTCCTGTTGTAAATGCATGCCAAAACCTGTTGTGCTGCTGCTAGCAATAAGACATCACAGGGGCTGATGGAGCACCGGAGGTAGTGATAACACCCCTTCATAGTAAAAAATAAAGAAAAAAAAAATCACAGAGAAGCAGCGTTTAAAAAAAAAAATCCTTAAGGTAATATACCAATGAACGCTCTCAGAGATATAAATATGCAACCACTGATGGTAAAACATTCCCAGAAAGTCTGGCTAGAGAAACCCAAGTTTCTATCCTGTTTCTCTCAGGTGAGAAGATACTATGTCAACTGTGTGCAGCCCACAAAAACATCTGGAATGACCACAAAAAAAAGCAAACTTTCTTTTGAGTGGCTTGCATGGAACCCCAAAGTGAAGAAAAAATCTGAATTTGTAATATGAGATTGCTCCATACATAAATGGCTTTTTAGCAATTTGCCTCATCATAGCATTGAGGTAAGGATTTGAAAACACAGTAAACCTCAATCTTAAGATTTCAAACAGCAGAAAAAAAGCAGCTTGCAATGATTTCCAGCGACAAAATGACAACACACAAAGCCAGAAATTAAACTTTAGTCAGGACAGCTTTGAGGTATTTTGAGGTACAGATGAGGTATTTTCTATTGCAACTAAATACATACTTAAGTGTCCTAATAACATATACAATGCTTTGAACAAGTATCCAAACCCCTTCCAATAATTTCCATTTTATGTTGTTACAACTACAAGCTTCAAAGTATTTCATTAAGATATTATCCAACAGTCCAATACTTATCATTGAAGTGGACAAAAAACAATGCAAGGTTTTAAAAGTTTCTTGTAAAAAAAAGAAAAAAAAACATTAAATGTGTAACATGCGTTTGTATTTGATGAGACATACAAGGAGAGAGATAATCTGAGAATCAACTTAGAGGCTCACAATTGCAGTCTTATGTTGTGGAAAGCTAACACATCAATCCTGAACATGTCATCCCTACAGTGGAAAATGATGATGGTAGCATCATGCACTGGATGGGGGGTTCTTACAGCCAGAGATACGATTCTCATGGTCTGGCGTCCTCCATGTTTTAGATGTACCTGATTTCATTGGTTGAATTAGCTTCTAAGCATGTTATTAAGTCCCACAAAAGACTGCAAACAACTCATTCAATGTGTGTGGAGCCATTGAAACATCTATAACATCCAGAAGACCGGTTCTTGAGGACTGACTTTGGACATTACTGGTTTGGATGAAAGTATATTTAAGTCTTAGAATGCCCTAGTCAACGCACAGACCTAAATCCAATTTGACTAAGTTTGCATTACATTTGCGAGCAAAGGTGGTTCAAGGTCTCAGTCTGTAGATGTGAACAACTAAAGGAAAAATAGTCAAAGATCTGGACCTGTAATAGTAAAGAGATGTGGTTCAACAAGACATTGAGTTAGGAGTAGAATAGAGGAGTAGATAAAAATGCATGGCACACTTGCAAATTTTGGTTAGCAAAAATTTTAAAAGCTCCATGTCCTTGCTGTTCCCATCAACAATTACACCTTACTTTTTGCTGATTCATGATAAGTTCCAGTGAAATTCATGGACATTTGTAGCTGTAATGTGAAAAAACGTGACTTGAAAAAGACTTGAATGTTTTTGCAAAGTAATGCATACCTCTTAAACAGAACAGTTTAAGTGAGTTGTACATAGCTCAAAGACAGAAACACTGAGCATAATCTCTCCTTAACCTCTCTCCATGGCAATAGCACACAGCCTCTCTTCTACAGTTTTACCCTAAGAAATTACCTTTCTTGGTAATCTCAGCTGTTTAGAATTTATTGAAAAGTCGGTAAAACATACACTTTAATTCTTGTTCTACTTCCAGAACAGACAAGGCTTCTGCCAGCAGCATTAGGAGAATTGCTCTCATCTGTTTGACGTTCGACAATAGGAATTTTGACTCATTTGTGTAATCCATTATGAGGAGGTGGACTGGACACTCAGGCTGAATCAATATGATTCTCCAACACCTCCTATCGATTCAGACCAGTCTACAAGTGCAGTGTGGAGACATATTAAAAAGCTAATAAAGAAGAAGTAACAATAGGAAAAAAAAAAAAAAAAATCAAAGATCTTTTGTGAATTGTTATTTTGTGCATTTTGTATCTGGAGCCCAGGGCTTTAAAAGAATAGCTTATTTGGATTTTGAACACAATGAGTACTTTTCTTTTTAATTCAGTCTTGAGGGAATTTTTTCTATTCAATTACGCCTTACTTTTTGCTTGTGTAATTGATGCTATATATGACATCTTAGTCAGATGTCACTTAGTCACATCTGACTGAGTGACAAGCTCAGATGTACACAAAAATACATGCAAACATGATTTGCGCGACAAACTATTTCAAATATTGAATGTTGCCTGGTCATGTTTTTGCATTTGTGCTTATACATATATCAGCATTGGACAAATGTCCATATTAGCAATTCTCCTAATCCTGCTGTAATGTGTAAATATTACATAGAACTGCACTGCAGGTCTCATTTTCCTCAGATAAGGTCAATGTTTATGATGCAACAATAAGAAAATGATTGGAGAAAAAGGAAATCTATTGGAGTTTGATCATAAAAAAATAAAACATTGCTAACCACAAATAACACAAAGGTCCATCTCACATTTGCCAAAGAAATATTAATAACCTCAAATACTTTGGAGAAAACAATTTGTGGATTGACAAGACAAAAGTTTAACATTTTTGGAAGGAGTTCATCCTGTTGCATTTGGATGCAAACAAAGAGTTTCACAAAAAAAGAACATCACTAATTCAAACCCAGTGACGGTAGAATGATGATCTGGAGCAACAGGGTGTCAAGATCTGGATAAATTGCAATAATTGGCTCCCTCTACCCAAGAAAAATATCCAGCCAGCAGTTTGTTGAAATAAGCTGAAGAACCTTTGAGTTAAGCAGCAAGAAAATGATGTGAAGCAAATTAGTAGATCTGACCTCTCAACGACTCAAAATAAATAAAAAAAAAAGCTTTTGTAGTGGTCCAGTCAAAGTCCAGAATTAAATCTGTCTGAGAAGCTGAAACGTGACTTACAACAGTGACCTACAATAGTTCACTCTTGTCTGAAAACCCTTTAACTTGACTGAACTCTAACTATAGGAGCTAAGTTGGTTTGGGTTGTGTTTCTCACTTTAATAAATTAAATTCTTATTTGAAATCCTCATATGAATCTGCCCTTTTTATACTTACACTGGGTATATTTCTTTGGCATTAAATGTGTTTGATGCAAAACATTTAAATGCAACAAATAAGCAAAAACAGAAATCAAAAAATCTGTGATACATTTTCAGTTCTGCTCCTGCCTAGACGGCAGCCACCAATATGCTCATTCTGATAAGCTTTATTCAGTAAAGTTGATCAGAAATGCTCAGTGGATAAAACACTGTTACTTTCAAGATATTTTCAAGTTGAGCATACTGCAGCGAGGCTTTAAAAAAACCCAGCTCCTGCAGCGAGGAAAGGCATTTAGCCCTCAAAGGGGGGTCTCATGGATGACTCTGGAAGAGCACAGCTGGAGAAATTATTAAGACATGCTCACAGTTATACTTTCTCTGTTGATAATGTGGCATGGAGAAGCTTGGTTTCTAATGGCTGACTTTTATCTAATCTCTTAGGATCAGATTATGTGCGTTAATAATGCTTGATGTTGAATATGCAATGTAAAGAGATTATTTCGGGAAACAGCGGCGTACTGGGCGTACTGTAGTTCAAGTCACTGCTCTGTTTCTGTAATAAGTTAATAGCGGTCTAGTTTTGCTGTCCCACGCTTAAAAAAAAAAAAGTCAGACCATCATGCTACTGTGAAGCAGTAAAAGAGAAAAGAAAAACTGGGCCACAAAGAAAGAGTCCTGCCAGTATTTATACTTGGTCCTTAACACAGAGCTTGGTAACAGGAGGAGTTACAATAATACATAAACGGGCTGACAAATGAACAAAAGGAGTTACTCATGCATGTATTTTTTCCCCCTCTTGTGACCAGTTTAGTGCTTCCCCCCTTTTAAGCTGACTATTCCTTGTCAGGCAGGTGCCCCCTAGGGGTAGAAAGGCAGAACATAAGCATTTTTGTGCTACTATTTTTTTTTTTTTTTCTCCTTTTACAGACCCCAGATGATTTTCAGATATTTTCCATGCTGTAATACTCTAGGGCTTTTTTAAAATAAAAAAAAAAAAAAAATCGAGCAACAGAAGACAGCAAAAACAAGAAGACTTGAAAGGGGGGAAAAAGCCAAACCATAGGTAACAGTGAGGCCAAGGCACGCAATAATAATAAGCTGTCTAGGAAATGAAATAAAGAGAGGGTGTCAGCTCGTGGTAAAACTTTTAGGTGTGAAAATGGTGGGACTTCTTTAGCTTATTTGCCTTCGTTGCTGAAGTTATTCTTCAATTTGGACATTGGTTTCCAGAGTGTAGGCTGTATGCCAACAGTGCCACAAGCTCCCTTCCAAACGCATTAATCACTGATGGCTTGATTAGTACAGATTAGACTCTCTCTCTGGTGATAAACAGAAGTGCAGGACAGACAAAACATTTACGTACAGGTCAGAGTGTAAATGGGCGAACACATTCAGTAATACAGGATCATCAATTTCAAACCACATGTTACGGGCAATTAATTTTAAGTATCAAATTAGGTGAAGAGAAAAAGCTTTTCACTCCTGTGGCAACACTAATTCACACTAATTAGCTTACAAAATGTTAAACTGAAACTTATTCTATAAACTGCTTTCCATACAGTGAGGAGGAGTTTAGGACAGCAGAGCTCTGGTTTCTGCTCTGATCTGTCTTTCCAACTTGTGATTAACCTGAGGAAGATTATCTACGACCAGAACTAGAAACAGCATCACTCACCTTCTTCCGGGGCTGCCATTTCATCATATTTGTAAACCAAAATGGAACAGCATTAAGATATTAGGCTGTGTGAGAACTGAATGTAGACTCAAAGAAATCCAGAGCACAAGTCATGCTGCCGCTCTACTTCCCTCGATTTTGCAGCAAATTTTTCCCAAGAAGTGGTGCATGATGGTGTGCGATCGAGTCTCAGCTTTGCGGCAGTTTGGTCTTTTTTTCGTCGTCTTCTTTTTTTATTTCAGGTTGGGCGACCGCACAGTCAACGCAAATCACACCTCGGGTTACATCCACACTTGAGGAAATGTAAATCACAGACCCGGTTAGAGTAGACCGGTAATATTTAGGTGAAAGGTTCCTACGCGTAAATCCAAAGTGGAGCGGCGCGTTAAACCCACTCCCCTCCTCTGCCGCGCTCGGCGCCCCTAGAACCGTTCCAGACGGTGTGTAGAGAGTGATTATTCTTCAACTTTTCAAAACGAGGCTGTTCCTTCAAACTAGGCTGCACAAGTCAGTTCTACGCCGCTCGTATAAAGTGGAATCTTCCTGCCCGATCCAAGGAAAACGATAAGAAGACGACACGCGTGCGTAAAATGGAAAAATATTCATCACAGTGATCAAATTCCGTTCCCCCGCCGGCTGTAGATGCACACTTTTGGAAGTAGAAGTGGAGGAAGAATTAAAACTGTGCCCAGTGTAGACAGGCGTTGAGATTCACGGGAAAGAGATTGTACAGCCTCACACACGAGAAGGAGAAGAAGAAAAATCCCTGGAATTTCTGTGAGGCTGTACTGGAAGGAAATCCTGATTCCTGCAACAGTAACAAATTGGAACTACAGCTATTTGGTGACTTCCTCCGCTGCGCTCCTCCAGCCTTGCAGTTTACAGACTTTGAGCAGAGGAGCCGAGCTGTGGAGATGGAAGGAAGCAGGGTCATAGCGCCGACGGCATCCCAAGTTGCCAAAAAGTGCGCCTTACGTTTACGCAATGTGCTGCTGGAGCCGCCCAGGCTGGAGACTGGCTGTGAATTACAGCAGACTGACAAAGGAATGGTGTGTAGATTCGTATAATGTCATCAAACAACTTCAGGTTAAAACTTGGTTTAGTCCAGTTGGAGTTAGTTCTATGTGCTTTTGAATGAACACCTTGTATGACAGTAAATCCAAAAGCAATTTATGATGTTTGATGGAGGTTTACAAATACTCATCATGGGAATAAATCGACTTTGACAAAACGGGAGCTGAAGAATCCTCTACGTAAGAAAAATACTTAAAAGTATCTTTAAGACCAAGAAGATGTTTGCTGACTTTTAAAAAGCATTAAATTCAGATTAAATCTATTCCTAAGTGGTACATATCCTCAGGCAATGGGAGCCCTGAACGCTTATCTGCTTTCCTTAGCAAGCTTGATCTTATTTAGGGTCTTTATTGAAGCCTATTTTATCCGTTTATTCATTTATATGTGATTGGTTACTTTTTTGAGAACACTTTTTATGTTTGTATTAATTATCTTGTCCCTTTTGAGCTCCATGTCAAGCTAAATTGCAGGTGATATTTATCACATTTACCAATAAATGAATTGACTTGATATTTTTTTTGTCATCAATGAACCACTGGCGAATTTTTTGGCCTAATATTTGGCTATTTTTGATATTAGTCTTGATACAGAGATCATAGAAAAATTCCAAAATTCATAATTTTAAAGGTTGAAAACAGGTTGCATTTCACTACCTCAATGTTCATCTGTTTTACATATTCTACCCACTTATGTCCAAATTTTAACCAGAATCAAACTGCAACCTTCTGAGAAAATTAATCTGGTTTGGATGTTCAACCCAGAAACCACAAAGGCTGAAGGTGATTTTAAACTGGAATACACTCAAACCCTAGTGTCACAGCATGCAGCAAATGAGTTGAGCTTTCTTTGCAAAGTGATGTTGAGTGTTGTGAAAGACACTTGCATGTAAAATGTATTATTATTGAAAATTAAGATAAACCTGTGCAATTCTGACCAAGAAAGAAACCTAAAGGTACAACTGAGTCACTGTGGATTAGAGAAAATTCATAACAATCCAAAGTTCTTCACTATTCTTATTTTAAACACTACTTGTGATTTTCAAGAGATGCTTAAAATAACAATCTCAAGTAAAGATGTTAGTTGTATATTTATATTTATTATAAATAGAATTAAAAAAACCCTCAAAATGTGGCATTCAGGTCAGTGATTAATGTATGTAAGCTGTTCTGTTTTTACCACTATAGTCAACCAAAGAATCCCTAGTAATGGTTGAACATTCATTCTGCTTTATCCATAATTTTATATTAGAAATATCAACAATATTTCTAAAGCGGATCCCTTTTAGTAGTTTGATGTTTTTCTCTACAGTCCACCTTTTTACAAGTACTTCATTGGATTTTACCTTCATAAGTCAATTGTAGTATCTTCCTTCTATAAAGGTAAACATGATGGAGTATTGTTGCTGTTGCTAGTAGCTTTGAGTTTCTGTTTCATGTGGAGTTGCATGAGTTGAATGATCAAAGTCAATAAAACAAGCAGACAAATGTAGAAGTGAAATCTGCTCTAAATGCTGCAATGTCCGTTTCCAGTTTAAGTAACTTAAAATATATACACAGTGCTGGACTGCCATGTTGCACTGCAACACTGCCATTGTCGTTACTGCCCTCGATTACTTTATGTGAGAACTGATTGAATTCATGCACAAAAAGCACAACTCACACAAGAGGGAGAACCTTGGATGCTGAAGACACGTATAAAAAAAGCAAAACAAAAAAAAAGAAACATGCAGAGTTCTTTTTCCTGTTTCTTTCTACTGAGAGTTGCTGTCACACTCAGTTTACAGAGCAATATTTTACCGTACACTGCCATCAGATGCAAAACGTTGCCAGGGATTTTTATTAGACATTGTTTGGCTGGAGAGAGAAAAGCTCTGACACGCTTAAAAAGAAACGTTTTTTTTGCGGGCTGAACAGAATTGAAAACAGAGCACAAGGTTGATCTGGAAAGAGCCTGTTGGCCAAGATCGATACCACAGTTACAGAGCGAAAATAGTTTTCATTAGTTTTTACGTCAAGTGGTCGTAACCTCAGTAACTGGAAATAAATAACTGCGTTGCATACAGCGCCCTGAAAAGGTATTTATAACCCGTCACTTTGGCACATGGCAACCACAAACTTAAATGTATTTTCTTTGAATATTTTCAAGGGTAGTGAAAATAAAGTGATGCATAACTGTAAAGTGAAATACAGAGTGAGAACGGGTTTTCAGTTTTTATTTTTACAAGGAGTAATATACACTCAACCCTCAAGATCAGTTTTTAAAGGCATGCATAATGTATTAAATCAAACTTTACACTAGTATCCTTAAATCAAATTAAGTGCAACTCAAGCCTTAAAATTGTCAGGGACAATTTATGAATCAGTGACATAAATTGGTAGAAGGCCCCTTCACAATGGTTCTGTGATGGCCTCATTGGAGAACATATGAACAATGCATCAAGGAACGCACAGGTCTGGGAGAAAGTTGTGAAGAACTTTAACCTGGCAAAAAATAAAAATGTAGTCTATTTCACAAAGCACTGTATCATTTGGACAAGGACAGAGTATAGCACAGCTGTACGCCGTCCAATACATGGTCATCCAGCTAAGCTTACAGCCCTGGCAAGGAGAAGATAAATAAAAGAAGAAATCTGAAGGTGCATGGGAATTCTGGAAAAGCTGCAAAGATCCACAGTGAGGATCTGCTCAGAGAACAACTCTTCAGCTCTAACTCCTCAAATCTGGTATCTATGAAAAGGCGGGAAAAGAAAAACTATTGTTTAAAGAAAAGTCATAGGCAGCATTCCATCATGTGTCAGGTGTGCTGGAGCAGAGCCGCATTATAAACATGCAAGAGGAAGGCCCAAGTTCATGGAGTACAGATGTAGAAACGTAGTAGAATTGTTGCAAAACGCTACGTCTGGTTTAAAACTAGCATTGGCTGCACCCAGCCCTAAGCACAACATCCAATGTAAAGCTTGAACATATCTGCATCATGATGTGAACTGACGTTCACAGACGCTCCCTACATGATCTGATGGCGCTTGAGATATTCTGCGAAGAAGAATGGGAAAAATGTTCAATCTCTAGATGTGCAAAACTGGTCAATGTGTAAACCAAATTACCTGCAGTTTCAATTGCACTGCTTTTTTTAAAGCTTTGGAACACCTGAATATATACTCCTGCTACATTTGCAGATTTCTTTTTCTAAAAAAAATAAAATAAAATAAAATAAAATAAAGAAAACATGCATGGGTTATTTTGTGTTAGTCTATCACAAAAAAAATATTTGCAGTGACAATATGACAAAAGGTGGACACGTTCAGGATATTTTCAAGAAACAAAACGTTTCTATTCATAAGAGCTTATACTCTATATGAAAGTGAATTAGGGAAATGGTCGATAAAGAAGCTTCAACAATGGGCTTGTGATTTAAATTGCTTTAGGTAATGGACTCTATGGAGCTGTGGGCTGGTCAATAAGCTTGACTCTCTCAGGGGTCAGCGTGGTCCCACAGTGCGCCTTGGGGTCAGGCGGATGACAAAAAATGAGTGGAAGGAGGGGGCAGGATGCCATATGGCCTTATGGACAAACTCCTGCTGTGCACAGAGTGTCCACTTGGTGATCCACATGGATGAACAGGAACAAATGTTTGACAACACCTATGCACACACAGCTGACACAGTGCTTAAAGCACACAGAGGGAGGGGGCAGGGTTAATGTTACAGTAGCTTCACAGCTTTTTATTCTCTTAAAATGCTATTTTATATAAAAGTTAATGTAAAAAAAAAAAGGCTAAGCACCTCACTACAATTTTCTTTTAACCACACACTGATAACATCCAAAATAGGTTTACACAAGAAGTTGCTTCGTAGAAGGCATTTAGAGGACCAATCACGGGCCGCTTCAGCGCACCATTAAGCAACAGCCTCTCTTCGTAGTGAAGCCTGTCATCTGGCATCTCCATACAGCAGCGGGCTCCCTGTGCGTGCCTCTGCTTTCCCAATCACAGCCGCACAGGAAATCAGACTCCAGCCTTCAGAGGGAAACAAAAAACTGCCTCTTTCATTTTCCACAAGTTGGAGCCGTGCGCGAGTTTGTGCTTCCTTTTCTTGTTCGTGCCAATCACGCCCTCAAAAATGTCTCCTCTGAAGGTTCTGATCGGAGCCCGATGAGTGAGCTGCTCTTTGAAGCCGGCTTTGCTGTACGTTGAGCAGCTGCAATATTACAAAAGCTAGAGCCATGCAAGGCCCGTCACCAACTAATGCTTCTTCCACCTGCAAAGCATGTCCTTGTTTGGGAGCTTGCATAAATTCAGTACAACACAGTTGACCAAAAGGATAAATGTCAAGGAAAACTGTGTGCAACAACAGAGGATGTTCAAGGGGGGGGGAGAAAAAGAAATACTCAATGCTTTTAAAAAACCTGACTGAAGAGCAGCTCACTCTAGTTGCTCTCATGAATGTTGGAGGCATAATTAATTACTACACAGGCTCTCGCTTTCGAAGTCATGACACTGGGGTGTCTTTGTGTGCTATCTGTCCTCTGTTAGAATAAACAATGGCCTTTTAATTACAAGCACTGGAGTTTCAAGGCAATAAATTTCACAGCAGAAACATCTACACCTGTGTCCTCACTTAAAACTGGATAGATACATCCACACAATGCCTGCATATGCTCCAAAGCAGAGTTAAAGACTTGACATTCTATGACGATTTGAATGTCGTTTTGTTTAGTAAAGATTAGGGAGTCGGGAGAAATACTTTCTAAAAAGCAGCAGCACGGAAACAAGCACCCAACCAAGGGTAAACTGTCTGTAGCTGATCACACTGAGCACTGACTATTGTGACAAAAATCTCTTTCAAAAAACAGAGTTTTGGCACCAGCACACCTACATCATTCAACAACCGTGTCGCTGCAGTGCTTTTGAGATTGTGTAAAATATTTGTGTCTGCTCTGCAGTTTCACATTGAGTCACCATCCAAATGCCAGAGCTCTTTGGCTTTGGAGAAACGTTGTTAAAAATTAGTGATCTGCTATGAAAACAAATGGAATACCTGATTGCTATTTATTCATAGAGTGGGCCTCCACCTACTTGGAGTTTGGGTTTTGTGGATTTTTCTGGGGAGTGTAGCAAAAATTTTACTATTTGTGAATTTGTTAATTTACAGCATGTCTAAAATATTCAAACAGGATTGGTACTTGACATGCTATTGACTAATGTTTGCAAAGCAGCCAATCCAGGAGCACCATTCATTTTCCTTGGTGCTGATTAAGTTTACCCCAAAGAGCGGAGCTAAGGAAGACCATTAGATAGACAGATATAGATAGATAGATTTTTATTACAGACTCAGAGTCCAGATTACATAAAAAAGAAAAAGACGATACAAGAATAAAAAGTACAAAAAATAAAAATAAATGACTCCTAGCCATTCAGAAGACAATCATACCAATCTTTCCAGAGTACAGATGAGTATTTTACTGCACTATATTTAACATTAGTCAACAGTAGTATAATTCTATTATTAGACTCGTTTAAACGACAAAGAAATTTACACATAAGCTTTCTTAAAACAGCCATCAAAGTGCTGACTCGAGCCGATACAAACAGTTCACTGGCACTGGACCATACAGAATACAATGATGTACAATATGACCTAAACAAGTTCATCAGAACAGAATCCAAATTTACGGACAAGGATATTTGCCTGAGCGTATAACATTCGAACCTGACGGTAAATGCCCATCATCATCAAATTTGGAAAAAGTCTATTTTTGTCCTCCTTAGTGCGACAGATCAAGATGGGACTTTTTGATGGATTGAATTTGACATCAAGTAATTCACCATATGCTGAACAGACATTAAGTAGTTCCTGAAGACCAGCTGAACTTGGACTAAAAACCATCAGCACCAGCATACATTAAATGATTAATAATAGTATCACCAACCATGCAGCCAGTTCTGCACAAGTTTAGCTGCTTAGAGAAATCATTCATATAAAAATTAAACAACATAGGAGATAAAATGCTTCCTTGTCTGACTCCCTTGTTGACACGAAAGGATGCAGACACACAGTTGTCCCATTTCACTTGCATAGTTTGATTAGCATAACAGTAGGACAGACATCTTACTATATACTTAGGAACACCAGCTTGGCACAATTTTAAAAATAGTTTTCTATGATTCACACGATCAAAAGCCTTAGTGGCGTCTAAAAAACACAGAAAAACCATAGAATTTTTGCTGTTATAATTTTTCAGTAATTCTTTTAGGCCATATATACACATATCGGTCCCACGTTTGGATCTGAACCCAAATTGATTGTCAGTAGACATTACTATCTTTGCAAATTTTGGCAAAAGAATTAGTTCAAAGACTTTAAATAGTGTACTAGCTAGGGCTACAGGTCTGTAGTTATCAGAGCTGCCAATTTTACCAGCTTTGTTTTTAATCACAGGAAGTAGAAGAACATTCATCAAGGATTCAGGAATAAAACCATGCATAATAAACCCAGTGAAACACAAGGCAAGCAGATGGACAACCCTTGAACTGGCAAATTTGAGATGTGCAGCTGAAATAAGATCCATTCCTATAGATTTATTCACAGACAGTTCTTTAATTGCTTGATAGACCTCATGTGTTTTGATAGTTTCTACAGTGCTAACTTTCTCAATATGGAAGGGTTCACTCTGTACACAGGTAAATAACTTGCTACAGTGCTGTTGCCAAAAATCTACAATCATATTCACCCCAGAAACACCATCAACAGTGTAAGGGAGAGAGGATTTACTGTTATTGATAGTTTTAACCTCTTTCCAAAAGGTTTTTGTATCCTTTCCTAAAAGCTTTTTTGCCAAGGAATCAGCCCTCAACGTTTGCTCATTCTGTCTAATGAAGCATAGTGCATATTTGTATTTTGAAGAGGACAGCTTTTTCTGCTCAAATATAGGGCCCTGTCTAGGTTTACCTGCTAGAGCCCAAGAAGAAGTAGCTTCGCGGGCTTCACCGTGGAATTTAGACACATACGTGTTCCAACCTGGTCTATTTTTAATCTTTCCACTACTCTTATTGTAAGGCAGGCTAGCTCCCAGTAGCGCTTCAATTATGTCAGAATATAATCTAGTTATTTTGATTCTATGTTCAATACTAGAACAGTTACAGTCTGTACAAGTAACCGCCTCTCTTTGTAAGTTAATGGTAGATGTTAGGTCCTGCTTTATTGCAAATATTGTTTCCACTGTTTGTATTAATGCAGATTATGTCATATTTGGCGTTTGAACTATTAAATTAGGTAAATAGGCATTTTTATAGGATGTCTGGGATACACTGTATTTTACATTTTTATGGGGTTGCATTTGGTGTTTTATGTAAAACACCTAATGCAATGGAGGGGATGGAGTGGAGCTTCCAACAGGACAACAATTACATGACTGTAAAACTTTCTATTTGTTCTGTAACAGGTGTGGCAAAAACAGAACAAAAAAAAAAACATTACAGAAGGCCACAAGTAATAAATGATTATGCTTTAAATACTAATAAACTTTATTGTTGGGCGAAACATTTATAACACAGGAATGTAATTTAGAATATTTGATAGATTACATCCATAAAAAGACATGGCAGCTGGATGAATCTGTTTTGAAGCGCTTAACAACACCGTAACAATAAAAGTGTTAAACAGCAATGACACCCACCACTCTGTTTCTGTACATCACTGAAAACAAATAACCCTCATCAGCATTCATTCATTCTCCTCTTTTAACAAAGCTGTTTTGGTGGATGATGTTGTGTCAGAATTTAGTCTGCTGTGGAATATGCGAGATGGACGACTATTTGTGTGTGTGAGTGCATGTATGGTTGTGTCTTAGCGGGAGCTTGGTGTTGATTAAGTGTCTGGAGCCTGAGGGGGGATAATGAGAGCCTCTAATTAATGAGCCTGTGCATATCTCAGAGTCACAGAGTCCTATCTGCAGAGAACAAACACACACACAAACCTCAGCGCACCGTTGGGATTGTTCCCTGCCCTCCACATTATTTTCTCCTGGGAAACCCAGCTGGGAGTGTGTCACTCTGGCTGCTGTCCCTGATGAGTGCCCTCTAATAGGGATGGATGGGGGTTATGGGGCCACACTATGAGAAGGTCACATGCGCTGGCCACCCAACGTGCCCCGAGCAAAGGTTGATGTTAGAGGCTCGGAAAACTATTCAAAATGGTATTTGTTTTCTGGGTTTTGTCCATGGGGAGCAGAATAATTCATCTTAAGAGTCGACTAATGTCAGGGGAGAGTGAAGGCAAAACACCCACTCAGACTGGACTGAGCAGTTCAGAGAAGAGTCCTGCCCGTTAAACAAACATATTCAAACTGGGGGATGAATTTGGACTGAATGACAGAAACGGCTTGTGTAAAGAATATAGGCTTTTAACACCTTCACGGCACTCTCCGTTTGGCCCCCCCATTGATCAGCGGAGTGCATGCTCAGCAATATGAGCAGCAACCTCTCATTTCATGTCACGTCACATTCAAGATCACAGGCTGGGAAGAAATCACATTACAGCAGGGACACAGATCGAGTAAAGCTAAACATTTGCTCACCAGAGCACAAAACCTGGCAGTGGTCCTTGTGCTCAAGCCCAAAATAATTTTTTTTGGTAAATGCAATTTGTAGCTTCCCCAAGTGGGAATTTGCTGTTCTCTCAATCTCACTAAAAGAGAAAAGTCCCCAAAAAATGTTTCCAAATAAATACAGAAAGAGGAAATTGAAAAGGTCCCTCAACAAAAAATAATAATAATAAAAAAAGGAAAAACAGTATAATTTCTGCCAGTAAAATGAAAAACAGTGTGTTTACGTTAGTGTGACAAAGCCCTGCGGTAACTGCAGTAATTATGAGTTTTGCCTGTTGGGAACCAAGTAGGAAGTTGTGTGACGTTACAGAGCAAAAGGGCTGGATGGGTCATTGGAACGAGCACCGCTGTGGCTGTCTTAAAGCAGTCCCTATTACTGTAACCATGGCAACAAAGTTGTCTTCATCCTCCCTCCTGACCGCCAACTGTGCAGCTTCCATCTAGAGAGTATCAGATAAAACACGAGGAAATGTAAACAGCACTGGGATGTTTATGCAGTTCTAATCATATGAGAGATTCTGTATTTGAAAAGGTGAAGTCACAGGACTCACCACACACCTACATCCATAAACATGCTACCATGTGTCTTACGCACATCTATATCTGACACAGAAATGTCTGAGCAAAAGGCTTCATAAGTGAAAAGAGAAGAAGAGGTGAAAGGTCAGAAGGAAAGTTGTTGGGTCATGTTAAAATCCAAAATGAACAATTTGAGCCCGAGAGGCCTGAAGCAGGTTAAAGGCGCCAGAAAAAATTCTGGCTTCTGAGGTACAAAATAAGCTTTATTTTGGCAGAGGCTAGTTTAACAATAAGCATCAAACAAAGGTAAAATGACGGTGCGACTGGCTCAACCTTAAGCTTTGTTTAAATTCTGACATTTACAGCTTAAACATGTCGTAATCACTTTTTATCTAATTTTACTTTGAAGGATACTATTACATTGACATCACACACAAACCACAGTGGGATTGCAAACCCAATTTTGAAAACCAGTCCTCTGCAAAAAACCTGTTTACACATCAGCTGTTTCAGGTTTGGCACTTAGTGAGCAGCAGACAGATGCTACTTTCAGTTCTGTTAGCGTCATCGTCTTTGTTAGGAAATATGTTATTTGTTCTTGTCCAGAACAAGTAATGTAATTACTGTAATAGTGAGGGCAACATGTATAAATGCACTTGATCCTGCTAGTTGATTCTAGCATCTCAGACTGGGATCAATTTGAGTTTAATTTCAATTCAACATATCATTTATTTTATTTTTTGCAAATGGAGAAGTACCGTAATACTAACGGCTTTCATATTTGCCTTTCCTGTAGTCAACACAAATCTAAGGCTAGCTGTACTCAGATTTGATACAAACAAAGATGTTGTTGCATTTCTACTTACAAGTTATTAATCCAAAGACTCGACATGAAAAAAAGTCAAAGTCAGATTTCTCATGGCTGATTATATCAAAAACCACAAAACATAAAGTAGTTACAGAAAAAAACGTTTGCCTTACAATTTGTGAGAATTAATTGTCCTTAGTGTGTGTGATAATACAGAGTTTTAGTGTACATTGTGCATCTGTGTTGCTATTAGTAGTTGTCCAGGTGATCAGGGTAATAAAAGGATCTGTCGGCACAAAATCTCACAATTTTCAGAAAGTTTGACTTTGGCATTTGTGCCATCACTTTTTAAATGTCCTAGCTTTCTCTAAAGTTATATAGTGAAGCCTAAAATTACTGAAATTAGTATTGACTTTTTGTAGTGGCCCATCGAAAGTCCAGACTGGACGCTAATAGAGAATTACGGAGAGAGCAGAAGCTTATGGTGAAAGATAATTGTCAAAGATAAATAATCAAAATATCGGTGGAAACATGCAGAAAGCTGCTCAGCAAGGATAAGAAAGGTTTAATTAATGTAATGTGGGCAAAAAAGATTTCCATTGGTTATTGAGCAGGGCATAAATAATTTCCAACAAACCATTTTCTAGTCTTTAAAAAAAAAAAAAAATTGAAAAGCTTCTCCTATTGCATTGTTTGTTTAATTTCCTAACTTCCTATCAGAAACAAGGTTCTTGTTTGATCAATAATGTATGTATCTCCAAAGGTTTACCACACATTTAGACAGTTTTATTAGCCATGAACACCACGTACATGTGTTGCTGCTGATATTGACTCTCAGTATCAGCAGCCGAACTGGTAATTGAATGTCCTCTAATTTCCCCAGTCTGGAATCTTCAGAATAAAGAGAAGTGGCAGTAAAAAGTCTTGTGCTATTATAAGTAGAAAAAAATAACTATACAGAACTATGTAATGCTTGGGTTAAAAAGATTATGCAGAAGAGTTTGTTCTTTTCATGTACGAAGAAACATTATGAACAGTTGTGAATGGGTCACTGGGTCTGGAGAGTTTCCTTTTCCACAGTATCTAAACAACCCACTTCATCTCCCATTTTGACATTATGTATGAAAGGAAAGGAACCAAATATAACATCTTTGATAGTCCTTTTTCTTGCAGTTCAATCAGTAACTCTTCACACCATCATGAGTGATTAAGACATATGATTAAAATCCCCTTATTCTCTCAAGTCCTCTCCCCCTAATTTTCGCCTCTTTCCTTTTCTTCCTCCAATCTCGCTAATGAAGAAAGGCCTGTTTATCCCCTGGAGGCGCTTTACAGTAGATTTGTGTTACGACATTAGGCAAAGCGAGGGACCTTTGCTTCAGAGTTGTGTTTAATAATTCAGCGGTTTTGGACACGGATGAAACGGGCTCCAGCATGCTGTTTCAATCAGAGAGGCAGTTACATAGGCGCTGGGGTTTGACGTCTGCGGCAGGATCAATAATGATAGCGTTGCCACATACTCCGACGCATGAGGCACAGATCCTGTGTGGTCCTTCCAAGCTCTATACGCTAAACACAAAGATGGAAACAGGACAATGAATTCACATGTGTTTGTGTCTATCTGATTTCACAAATGCACACCAAAGCACACGCACACACACACTGCGGTCTGACCCACCCATCTCCAGTCCCTCATTTAGAAAAAACCCCCAAAACCGAACGTACTCCTCTCTTTTTCCAATTACCTTTCTTCCCACCGTCATCACCACACCAAGTCTATCTAACATTCTCCCACAGTCTGTTTGCTTTCCCTCTCATATCAAACGTCTCCATGTGTTACACCCCCTCACATATGCACACGCACACTCGAGTCGCACGCCACAATCTGGTAATCATAATAAGCACATTAAAGCATTAAAAGGACAATTTATGACAGATTATCTCCCGAACAGACAACAATTAACAGCAAATAACTGCAAATATTTATCTTCCTTTAAAGGTCTTCTGTAAGCTTCTCTTTTCCGTTCAGCGCAGTAATTAAAGGAAAAAATACTGATTACGAAAAGAAAAAATAAGCAGCGCTCAACTAAAACCAGACTACAGCAGAGGCTGCCTGAATTTGCTTCAATTTTGTTTTGTTTTTTTCTCATCAGTTACCGCACTATAATACTTTAATACTCGAGGCTTATTATGTCAGTGACAGCTTTTCCTACCCATACTAATCTAATCCTTAGAGAGCACATCAACTAAGAATTTACAACTCTTGAAGTGGCATGAAAGAAGTGATGCACAAAAGGATTTGCTAATAACTCAGTCCCTGTGCGGGATAACAAACAGAATGGTAAAGGAAGCAACGGGAGAACAATTGGACTTTTCACAAAGCAAATCAGGCACCTGTACATTTCTGGTGGATGTTGTGAGGGGGATTAGGTCAGTCCACCCCTTAAATCACTCTGACTTCAGATCAAAGGGGTTAAAACAGGATTAGGATTAATGTGCCTTTGGTAGAACAGGTGATAATCCCTTAAATTAGCAATGTCGCACAGGCAGACCTTTCTTTCATCTCAGCGCCTGACGTATGGGGCTGAAATACAGGGAGAGCAGCGCTGTTGTTGCCACGCCAGGATTAATTGGTCTCCCTCAACATGACCACTCAGATAACGGCCACCGCTGTAACTTGTCAGCAAGATGAGCTCATTTGAATGCAGGAGGTGATTGGAGAGCGGCCGAGTCAAGCAGGTCAGCCGTTGCTCTGAGGAACAAGGGTTACCTTACAGGACGATACAGTGAACCTCAAAAGTATTAACAACCCTTTGACTTTTCTTTCATGTTAAAACTTCACAGCATTGTATAGACTACACTGAGATAGACCCAAACAAATGAGTGCTTAGTTGTTACGTCTTTGCCCATTATTGGCTAAATATCCTAAGCTCAGCTAGTTTAGATGGAAAATGTCCTTGAACACCAAAATCTTATGTGTTGTCACAGATTCTGAGCTGAGTTTAGGTCTGGACTTTGACTGGGCCATTCTGACACGTACTTTAATCTGTACTCTTTCACTGCAGCTAAAACATCTCATGTCTACAGCATCCCCTCATAGGTTTCCCATCTTAACTCTGACCAGCTTCCTGCTGAGAGTTAGCATCCCCAAATGTATTTATGTACACAGAAATACTTTTATTATCTGCATCTTATCCACTAACCACGTGTCATCTGAAGTCAATTTGTCTCAATGTGTGTTTTAGAGGTAACCGAGTAGAGGAGCGTTAATTCATGCCCAGGCACATTTTTCACCTTTTTTTTTTTCAATGCTAAAATTGTCAGTTCTCCATTATGTGTTAATTTGTGATGGTCTATCACATAAAAGGTCAACAGAATACACTGGTGTTTGTAGATGTAACATGACAAATTGCTTAAGGGGTGAGAAGCTTTTACAAGTTACGGCAGATGAATGAATCACTGGGTGAACAACCACAAGCTACGGGGAGTTCTTTAAAAAATAAATGGCGCTCCTGCTACTGATGCGCATCAAGCTGAAACTCAGCAGCTGATGTAGCAGAAGCAGGAAGATGTAGGTGGGGTGGGGGGGGGGAGGTTGACTCCATTCCAAGAATAGGAGCCACTCCAGTCATTTCCTATCAAACTCTTCACACATGCTGCCTCTCAACCCCACCAGCTTTCTCCCCTGCTGTCAAACCTCCTTGTCATCGGTTTGACTTTTCTACTCGAATCATCTTCACCCGTTTCCAGGGAAGCCTCCTGTCAGCCAAGACCCGCTAACAAAAGAACATCAGAAGCAATCATCGCCCGCGACTCTAAATTTATGCCAGAACTTTAACATTAAATCCAGGACCCTTCCTTCACCTGACTGCCAGAGGATAATTAGCAGTTTTTGACCATGTTGAGGCGCAGCAGCGTTGGGGAAATTGTTCCCCGCAGAGCTCCTGTCTGCTACCAGTTTGGCCGGTGGGCTTTGCCCCGGTCCCGGACTAGGCCCAGCCATCTGGCTGGCCCTGAGAACAGCCGGCCCCTCTCCCCTACCGGCCCGTTGCAGACAGGAAGATGACCCGAAGAAGGTCAGGCCACACCAGAACGGTCCGGAAGAGAAACAGCAGTGGATGCGCAGAGGAGGGAGGAGAGGGGAAGCAAAACTAATGGACAAGAAAGAAAGCAACAAATGGACTGTAAGATATAGGAAGGACACCTTTAAGCTGCCACCATCATCATGACCCAATGACTGATGAGTCTGTTTGTTGTTCTCTTCACTCCGTGTGTGTGAGTGCGTGTGTGTGTGTGTCTGTGCAACAGACAGAGATAATGGGGTGGTACAGAGTACTGTATGAAAGCATGTGTGCACGCGTGAATACAATCCCACATTTCTCAAACACATCATGACAGCTCGCAGCCGGAACGAAAGCTTCATTTATTCACAATTCAGCAGTAAATCGCAGCTCCACAGCAGGGCTCCCAGTACAGATAACCATTTGGAAGGTCATTAGGAACGAAGCTGAAAAGCCACACAGCGGATGGAGGGTTCTTCTGAGGCTTAAATATGAATGGTGAAGTAATTACATTTACATTACTATAACGCTGTAGAGAATTTGATTGAGCTAAAGTCTCGAAATAAGATGGAAAATAAATAATCGCTAATCAAGCCACCTGCTGAGTTTTTCTATCTCAGCGTGGTAGCAACCTATTCATCCCCCGTCTTCGACATTCTTCTCCAGCGTAGCAGAGCACAGTGCGGGTGGATATACTTACATTTGGAGCAAGTCTGCAAGGCTTTTATACAGTATTCACCCAAAAATGCATTTCTTTATAAGAGAAACGCCTCAAAGACAATTCTGCCTGACCGGAGCAACTTTTGCGGCTTGTTTGCTTTGCCTTATAACCTTAAAAGCCATTGTTTCAAAGGATTTTTTTCTTGCCATTTAAAAAAAAAAACCAGACATGATGCATGCAAGAGCAACAGCTGTCCTATAAAAAGACAGAGTTGTGGCTCTCTGTAGCCTCTCTAGAGTTACAAAAGGTCTGTTTGTTGCAAACTAAAACGCTCCTCTTGTCTGGCTAGTCGGTTCAGATGGATAGCCTTGCCATGGGTGGATCACAGATGTGTTATACTCCTATAATTTTCAGAAGATGACTTGAACATTGATCCATGAGATGTTAAAAGCTGATAAAAGAAGGGATACCTGCTTCTTCTCCATCTTCTGATCCTCAATCTTCATGATACTCTTTGTCCACTAAAGTTCTCTAACAAACCTCTAAGGCCTTCAAACAGCTGGAACACACATCAGTTAAATTACACACTGGTTTACTCTGTATTTCTAAAGGCAACCGATTACAATGCACCTTATATGAGGGTGACAGAGTAAAGAGTTTGAGAACGCAAACACAAGCCACAGTTTTTGCTGCTCTTTCACATTAAACCCAGGGGTTTGACTACTTTTGTAAGGTTCTGTGTTAATAACTCAAACAGACTCTGCACCCAGACTGTTGTGATCTCATCAGAAGGTTGTTGTTTTTTTTTTCTCCCCCCACATTCTGTCCTTCCCTGACACGTTGGCCTTGGCAGGTCAAACAGCTGAGAAAGAAGACTCTCACCTCATATTGTCTGAGTAAATGTAAATTTAAGCGCGATATCACAGTGCGGCGCCGAGCAGCAAACATCAGCAAATTTTGAGAGCGGGTTAGTGTCTCTCTGACCCTCATTCTCTCCACACTCCCGGTCTCTCCATCTCTGTCTCACACTCTCCTCTCCCCTCCTCGGGCTGGCCAGGACTTCTCTGTCCTTCATCCTCATTCTATTTCATGCCTCGTCCTTCTCTTGCGCGGCCCTCATCCATCACCATGCTGCCCCTCCACCCTCCAGCCCCACCAACACACCCTTCCTCTGGTATGAATTACTTCTTGGCCAGAAACAGATAGAAGGCCTCGGTGCTGACACACTCCTCTGTGACTCAACAGTTTGTCTGACTTGGCTTAGCATTCATCACGTCGCAACAGCTCTATCACCAGCTGACTAAAGCACAAGATAAAGAACCCTTCTTTTTGATCACTTCATGCAGCTTTCCTGCAACATATAGTTCAAAGGGACGTAATATGAAGATGCACGTAGTGATTAAAAAGTGACTTTAGGTGCCATAGATTAATTGCAGCCCAGAATGCTTCTGGAAACACTCAAGGCTGTCTAATGGTTAGTAAATTTAACCCCCAAAAAAACAAAACAAAAAAAAAACAAATTCGTTGGTGGATGTGTCAGCCTGTCACATCTGAAGACAAAAATGTTCAGAGGGAACGGTCACACTCACTACCCTGCCACCCTGATCTCCTCTCCAGGGGTCTGAGGCTGTTGGACGTCTCTGCTCTTTGTTGTGCAGAAATGATGTAACAGCTACAGAAAAAGATGATTAGAGCATTTACTGTCAGGCTGCTCTCAAAAGTGAAGCAGTCAAGCTGCTGATGATGAAAGTCACAAGGGAGAGAATCCGAGATCCTTCCCGATGCCTCAGTCAGTCTGAAACCGAGCCCATCAGTTTAGGCCTGTTGCAATCAGATTATGTCCAAAGGATGAACGCTGGAACCAGTATCAATGCCTTTCCTTCACTGCTTTAGTTTGTTTGTGACTTTGAGATGCACTTGGAAATTAGCTGGTGATCAAACTAAATATTGAATGCACCACACCTGAGCACTAAGAGGTTGAACAAAAAAGACTCGGATGCAGAAGTGGTTTGCTATTTTCGTATCAGTAAGTTGTGTAGAAATTAAGATTTATATCAACCACGACCACGATTGCACTGAAAGAACGTGGCTTTATCTTCACTAGTTTTGGGTCAGATGCACCGCAGCGTTCTACTCAAAGAAGAAGAAAAAAAAGCGTTTTCACCACAACGTCACAGGGGAAGATTTGTTTTCTAAGAATTGTAAAAAGAGGACATTTCTTCCAAGAGTGAACAAAAAAAATCTTAAAGTTTCAGTCAACAACACGTCATCAAAATGTTCTGACATTTTAAAAAGTGGAAACACAGACCATTATACAACAATAATGTGTGCTTGACGAATCGAAGAGAAGATTTGCAGTACAAATATATGTCATTTCACTTCTGTACTACTTAAATGCATTACATACGGTGTTTCTGCAAATTTCTACAAATATCTGGAAAAACCTGCCACATTCTTTCTGATCAAACTTAATATTTTGTCATACCTGACTCAGGAACTTGCTGTTGTAAGTGACTGAAAGACAAAGCAGGTCCACAATAGTGTGACAGATGTTACCTTCCAGCCTATAGCGATAACTTATGGTGCATCACAGCAACATTAATATGAAACCAAAGCATATAATATAAACACAACACTCTGAATGGGCATTTGTCGATAGAGCACAGTGTGAATTTGTACTGCACCAGCAGCTGAACCAGATTCCTCTGTTTGCTTGTTTGTTTGTCTGCTATGAGCCCATCATGCTGGGAATTCGGTTCTGCCATCAAAGCTGCACCATTGAGCATTGTGCTGCTGTTGTTTATTTGGTTTTCCTTAACCAACATTCCAGCTTCTCACTTTAAAAAAACTGTGTTAAACTTTCAATCATCGCATCTAATTTAGGTCACATGTGGAGTCCACAGGTGCCAGGAAACATCAAGGCAGGGAAACGATGATCTGGATCAACCGGAGGCCATGTGAACAACTAGCATTTACCACACAGAAGGCCTCCCCTTTAGAACCGTTTGATGTGGTTTGAGAAAAAGGCCCAGATATGATGCAATGCAGCAGAAAGCTGTGTTTGAGAATTGCCGTTTCCAAACTGTAACCCAACTGCAGCTTCCCACATCTCAGAGCTGCTGAAAGGGGCTGGGCATCCCACACACACAAAAAAAAGAAAAAACTCCCCCTGTGGAGTACAGCAGATGTTCGAATCCTCTGCGTGGATCAATCATCCATTGTGTTCATCACACCGACTACACACAGTGTGCGGTCCATTTGGAGATGAGCAAATTGACGTAATACACAAGAGCAAACAATCCCATCCTTCATATACTAAATGAAAGCTGTTCAAAACAAGACAATGATCAAAACACCATACAAAGTAAAAAAACAAAAAAAACAATCGTAACTAAATTTGTGGGTTGTCAGAATGGCCGGTTAGCTGAATACCGAATAAGCCTGTGAGAAAATCGGCATATTTAGGTCTGACAATACACAGGAAACTTTCGTTTATGATGAAGTTGTTAGCTTCTGTTGCGAGTTACACTGCCAAGATAAAAGTGCCACCCTAGTTTAAATCACTGTCTGGGCTTCATAATACACAGTGAGACACCGCCGGTTAGCTTTCTGCACTAAGCATGGATTATGGGCTCATTATCACGGACACAAAACTTATTAACGCTCTGTGATAAAATCAAATGCACCGATTGGCGCCACAGCTTTAATTGAGAGGTGGGAATGTTCATTTTCACCTTCCACTCAGAAAGAATGGCTCCACAACAGGATAATCAGAAGTGGCGCTTGAGGCATGATTACTACCGCAAATGGCATCTTAACAAAAAGAGGATTTAGGAATAAAGAGGGGGATTTTCTCATCAATGTTATTCTTTTTAGGACTCGGGCGTTTCTGTTTAGTTGGCTTTATCGAAAATGTTGAAAACTAAACGGCAAAACTGAGCAAAAACAGCCACAAGGTAACAAAGTCAGTACTTCTCAGCACTGACTGTGTGGCAGATACTGATTTTAAAAAAGAAAAGGTGCCTTTCTCTTCACAAATCTGGCAGGGGAATTACAGCTGCAAAGATCTGCCAATACGAACTTTACTGGCTTCGTCAGTTCACACCAACGAGCTGTTAGTGAAGCGCAAGGGTCTGTTTCTGAGCATGAAACCTGGATCACGCAGTGGAAAAAGTCTAGACTGCACAGACACAGAAAGGTGAGAGCAAAGGGACTGCTGAGCTACTTAGAGAAAAAAAGTCAAAATCTTATGAAGGTGCACTAAAATACAAGTGTATCTCAATAACGTAGAACATCAATAATGATGTATTGAAGTGATTTTGATTAAAAAAGCCATATCTTAAATGGACTGATTGCAATTCCATTTTTATTTGAATGATTATGGCTTATAGCAAATGAAAACATCAAAATTTGTTTCTCAGACAATTTGAACATTAAAAATAAAATCAGGACTCGCCTGACGTTAAGAATCGGACACTTCTGTGTGTGGTGACTTTTGAAACTGCAGCAGCAGTCCACACCTTGTAAATCTCCCTTAAAGTCTTGAATGGGCTTCGTTTTACAGGGTTGCTGTTCTTCACCTCCGGTGTGCTCCCCCCCCCCCCCCCCCCACGGAGAGAGCCAAAGCCTGTCATAACATTTCTGTATCAATCTTATTATCTCCAAGCTATATCGTAGTGGACAGAAATAAAATTCCCTGCATCACTCTGTGTAATGAATATCAAAATTTTATGAGGTGGACTTAATAAGATAACTTTAATCATAATAACACAACTTAATACATTATTGTAATTTGTTTTGATGCACCTTTATTACCAAAAGCCCTGACTGCAAGACATTTACTGTTGCTCTTATGATGTGATTGTGGCTGAAAGAAGTGAACAGTGGAATAGATGTGTACTACAGTCATCTCAGAAAGAGCAGCAGAGGTAGAGGTGCTTCTTGCTATGCAGAACCACAAAGTACTCTTAAAGAGGATAAATGGCTCTGTAGCGCTATCAGTCCATCCAGCTGGTGTACAGGGCAGCTTTTACGGTCTCGAACAAGCTCTCCAGCTTCTCCACCAACCCAAATCTCCCTGACCTAAATCTGCTTCTTCTGAGCAGAGTGGAGAGCTCAGCAGTGGACACACACGGCTCAATTAATTTCTGCTCAGCATGAAAACATGCAGAAATTATCTTGATGTTGCAGCTTTGTTTCGTGGCCAAGCGGCAAGCTTCAGGGTGCAGTTCTCCAAGCGGCCAGAGGAGACTCGGCCCAAACGAGAGTTCTTCTATGAAGGGTTTGAGAAATAATAAATGGCTTTATGTTACATGACAGAAAGACTATGCTTGTACTCTTAGTCAAACGTTATTGTGGATAATTAGAACAGGAGGTAATTTAAAAAGGCAGATCAAAGTTGAGCTTACGTTTTACCTCATGTTGTTACTTTACAGAAATGTCACATGTCACATTTTAACTAAGTTAGCACATTTTACTCTTTGAATCTACAAACTCATCTAAAAATGTCTGAAAACATATGTTGTTTATTAAACTCGCATGGCTTACTTTACTCAGTTGTAAAGGCTTCATCTTGCAGTTTGCCTTTGGATTGTTTTCTATTTTAGATTTTAATTTGATCTTAACTTGGTTGTGTCTCTGAAAGAAATTGATAATGACTGAAAATCAATTTTCCTCAAGCCTGAGAAACTACAGTGACCTTTAAATAAGCCCAAAGTGCATGTCTGGCATCTGTAATGGTTATAAAACACAATAACCAAAAACGATAGACAAAATGGAAATATAACCACACAGTGCCAAAACCACAAATAAAATGGATTATTATATCTCAATATAAAAATTGCATTAGAAAATATGAATCATCTGAATTGAAATCAAGCTCATTTTAATTTATCATGCGATTAACTGATTGTTTATTGCTACAGGCTAAGGAAGTTCATTACAGATCCGTGCCCAGCACGGCATTACAGATCCGTGCCCAGCCCCAAATCTTTTGCAACGATCATTGAAAAAATTGTTCTTTCAACATCAATCAAATTTTTAGCCACATCTCAGCAGTGACACCACATTTAGAAAAGTTTTAAATAACAATATTTGATAAAATATGATTCATTATGCCAAATTTATTGCAAAGCCTCTAAATAATTAGGTAATCATTTTATTCGCATCCCACCTCTAACTACAACATCTCTTACCAACATTTTGCACTTGAGTCGCACAACACCAACACTTTTTGTTGCATAATGTTCATATATTGTCAAAATGATTTATGAACCAGAACGCCAGATCAGATTAATGTAAAAAGAAAAACTGAAGTCATTGTTTTCAAAGATCATGTCAGAAACCCGAGTGTAGTTATGAACTCAGATCTACATTTATCAGTGACTAAATACTACACATCTAAAATACTTTCTTTCACAACATACCACAAAAAATGTTTTTAATTCTTTTACATTCCATGGGTTATTTATATTGTTATGGTGAAGTTTTATGAATTTACAGTAACTAAAAAAAATACAGAAGGTCTTTAAGGATTGTTAAAGAAACTCAAATTTGCAATATCACTGTCAATGATACTGCATCAATATTATCAAAATACTTTTACATTTATTGAAGTACATTTCTAAAACATCTTTTGAAAAAAACCATAATAACCCAAATGATTTCTGCTGATAAGGTCTCTGTCTGTGAAATTGAAATTAAAATAAATAAATCTTAAATATGATTCATTGAGTACGGCAACATTTAATTTGCACTTTGATGACCATAGATCCAAATTATAACCTGCCAACGTCTCAAAATACTACAAATGTTCCAGTGAGGAGGAGTGAGCACAGAGCGTGTCAAGACATATTAGAAACCTCCATCTTAGCAAGCGCTGGCGTCTGACAAACACATGCCTGGCTTGGAGCCCGGAGGAGAAGGAAACACAACAGATGCCATCCAAAGCACATCATCCCTCCTCAATGAGCCTGCTGAGGACACATCAAAAAAGGAGCACACCTCGAGAGCAGAAATTCAAGCCTTCACCTGGTTCACACAGAGCTGCACAGACAGGTTTAACCTTTTTCTGTGTTTTGGGTCTGATCAAAAACACATGTGGTAGGCATTAATATTTCTGTCACCTGCCTCCTCACAGACGGAGCCAAAAGAAGGTTTCTAAGAGCGTTATTAGGAGACACTCGAAGGAAACTTCAAAGCAGTTCTTCATCACAGCTGGCTGGTGGGTCGAGATGCTGTAAATTATACCTTATGTTGTGATTCTTGGGAAGATGCACAAAGTTGAAAAGGTGAAGTGATTCCCTTTGGTTACACACTTTATCGTCACTGAGACTTTTGTTCAGAAAATCAACTAGAGAGACAAGCTGGGAAGACAAGATGCTCGAGTTTATTTCCCTGACTGTTCTTGTGGACATCATCAAATTCATCCTCATGTTTGGTTCAACATTGATAAGTGAATGTTTAGTTATTTTTGCAATACAAGTGATATGATAGAAAACCAGCTTTAGCACCTTCAACAGAACACTTTAATTTTTCATATCCTGTTTCTGATATGATAGTTGTGACAAAATCTTGCGCCATACGTCTTCTTATCAAGCATGCGACGGTCTAGTAAATATCGGCTTGTAATGTTAGCTGCTATCATGAAGGGGTATGCTTTAAACTTGACAAAAACTTTCATTTTTGTCTATGTGTGAGAATCTTATTTTCAAATAACGAAGGAAGTAGTTAATGAGTTGTGTAGATGGATATAACTAATGAATTGCTCAGAGTTCCCAATTGGAAACGCAGCATGAACAGGCGCTGAAGTCAGAGTTGCACATTGGAAAGACCACTGACTTCCAAAAGACAAGTTGAAGATCCAATATGGCCGCTTAGCATAAAAACTCAGGTAAAGTAGCAAGTATAAACTGTTTATCAGCACATTTGACAGTTTCTATCTTATTAAACTAGTCCAACAAACTATACAGTAGTGATGTGCAAAAACATTGCTTTAATTTTTGAATGCATAAAATGGAGAAATTCATTATCGCTGTTTTAAGTTGATAATATTAGTTAACACCATGGCTAATCCCACTTTAAAACTTTTAAAAATAGTTTGGCATTTGCTACAAAGCTTCCTAATAGCAGTAACAAAAACATGGTTCTTTCACAGTCTTTAATGAATCTGGACTGGACTGGAAAATCTCCAGTTCATATTCACTAAAAATCTGACATTGTTTGAAATGAATATAACCTTTATTTTAATCCTCAAAACACACAAAACAAAACATATAATGTGCTTTTTTTTTGGCATTTAGACCACCCTTAAAATTAAACAAACATAAAAACCATAATATATGGACTTTTCAAACATGGGCTGAATTATCCCACACTGTTGACATATTCTTTACAATATAGACTGGATTTATTGAAACCAAATGGTGTCATGAGCTCCCTTTATTTAACACTCACTTTTGTATGAATAAAAGGAGAGGGAGGGGGGGGGGAAAATCACTAAATGGAGCAATTCTGTGCAAATCAGGGTAACTGCTGATGTGGGATTACCATCTCAATAGATGGTTCAATATTCACAATCGTACAGGTCACCACTGCCACATCTTAAAACAAAGCCACTGTTGGTGGGTCACATCTGCACAGAAGGGACAGATGAAGCACAAAAGGTCATTTTAAAGCCCTCCAGGCTGACATAAGGCGGTTAATATACACTGAAGGATACAAAGTACCGTTGGAGAAACTCTATTGATGTGTTTGACAGTAGCATCTGGACTAATATTGATCAACTATCGATCGCAGAACCCTTCCCAAAGCTTTCTATCACACGCATTCAAAGCATGGTTTATAAATGTACACAGTGGAAAAAAAAGAGAGAGTGGAAGTAAACACAGACCACAATGGCAACATATAAGTGCCCATCTCAACAAACATGCAGACCTTTCCTGCAAATGCAAAGGATTATCAAGCTTCAGCTGTCATTCTGTGCAAATTTAGAATAGCAACCAACATGGAATACTGCAAAAGTATTCATACAACTTTTGTCATGTTGTAGATTCAAATTTAAATATATATTATTGATTTTAAGTAGAACTCTAGATGTGATAGAAAACTCTCACTGCACATCACCCTAAAGCCCCATGACCATAAATAATGGTAGAGGCCAGATTTTCCAAGTTCTCTTGTCAAAAGAAATAAGATAATTCTCTCAGAATTTTTTATCTAATCTATCTGTGTGCATGTAGAACGTAGTAAAGCTAGTTGACATAAATAATTTATAAACATTTCTGATTATACCACTTTAAAACAGTGGCACTCATGCTACAAAGTATTTATTTTTCAATAAGAAACAGTGTCAGTGTTTAGATTAAATGGAGCAAAACATGTTCTTTTTCTGGTACGAAGTTTCTTTTCTTTCCTTTTCTTTGCAAATAGCACCAAAACTAAAGGCAAATTAGTCAGTTTTCCAACAACAATGGTCTTAACTTTCGAGACGAGTTATAATGATCTGCTAAAGTTAAGACCTAAATCCAAGCTTGGGAGTATTTTCCAATAATGCGACGTGTAAAATTGGATGTTTGCAAAGCTGTTGATGTTGTATTGAACTGGGGGCTTTCAACACATTTACACACTTTTCCCTTTCAGAATTTTATTTCCAAAACCATTTATTCTTTTGTTTCCACTTCACTACTCTGTGTTGGTCTACTACATACATTTTCTATGAAATACATTGAAATCTGAAATTGTTTGTGACAAAAGGGTTCAAGGTTCAAAGGGACTCTTTCAAGGCACTTTATAGTGGATCTGCCACACTGACTTCTGAACCCCCCAAAAAAAAATCTGTATTCTACATCATCTGAAACGTGGTCAAAGAAGCCTTTCAAGACACAAGGAGATAGAAAAAGCACTGCACTACGACTACAGTAGTCTCTGAGTGGAAGCTTGAAAGCACACACAGTGCCTCCTGCTGGGTAACAGCTGAAACCCCTCCCTGAAAATCCAGCCTCAGAGAGCACAGAGAGACGTGCAGAGATCTCCAGGGACAACAACGCCTTTCACAGTCCGATTCATACCGCAACTTATCTTCTTTTTGTACCGCGAACCAGGAATAAAACTGTAATGCAGCTAGCGAGGTGCTGCCCCACATATCTCTCACTCTCCCTCGCCCAGTTTTGTCTTCTTCCTCTCCTCCAGGAGCCTCGCTCACACGTTGCCTGCCGTCGTCGTTTTGGGGCGCGCTCGCTGCTCACTTCAACTTCACCACAAGACTCACCAAATGATGCGTGAAATAAAACAGTGACACACGTCCCAATGAAAGCTAATAAGACATCACATTACAGAGATGAGAAACTATATCATTACCATGGCAACTGTGAGGGGCACAGCCAGAGGGCTGGCTGGGTGACAATAAAAGAGAGGGCGGAGGAGAAGAGGATGAAGAAAGGCACCCAGGAAAGAGGAAATTTGTAAAGAAGAAAGTATGAATGAATAAATTTAATCGAATCGGCTGAGACGGTATTGACAGCACGCCTCTCCCGCTCCTGAAAAGACTGCATTAGCAGTCCAACTGTCCAACACCATGACATGCTAATGCTACAGTTCACCATGTTTTCTTGGCACCGTCATTGCTAAAGACCAATTAGCACACAGTAAAATCCACCATAAAGTTCCTGATGAGTGGCAGGATTAATTGGTGTGCTAAGCTGACCCCCCTCCCCCTCAAAGGAGCTCTCTCTGGACCCAAAGTAAGGACCATATGGCAGAACAAACGTCAAAGTGAGAGGATCCTTTACAACTTATCTGCGTTTTTAGTGACTGAGTCGTGTTTGTGAAGCACTGAAACATTAAAAGCCCCATCTGTGCTCCTACTTTTGCTTCATTCATTATCTCATTCAAATGTGTCAAGTGCAGCCTTTAAAAGAGTGTGCTGAGCAGGAGCCTTGTGTGCTGAACAGGCAGTAATGCAGCATAATTTTGTGCAAGAATTGCCGACCGAGCGTCTGCGAAATCCCAGCCTTTCAGTGGCAGCTGCGAGCGGTCTGAACGAGCAAGGGGAGCGCGGACGGCGTGATTCGGAGCATCTGGAGAGGCAGGCACCGCTGTGCTGTCTACAAGCTACTAAAACAGAGCAGCGCTGCCAAACCGCCCCCCTTGTTTATTTTTATACCAGCTGGTAAAAGAACAGGAGGATGAAGGGAAAGGTAGCCAAGACACTCAGATGAGGAACAATGAGTGGAAAAGGGGAGGAAGGTGAGAAGCGGCTTGAAATGAACAAGTGAAGGAGAGTTGAAAAGACAAAAAACAGTATGTGAACCTGGTGGCAAACACACCTCCAGGAAGTTACAGGAAGCCAGAAACAATGGGAGTTTGTGACAGAGAAACATGAAAAGAAATGAAAGGATGTGAAAGGAAAATGATAAATGAGCTGCTTAGAGCACATGTGAAGAGGAATATTCTGTCAGTGTGCAGAAGCAGAAGTTTGAATAAATTATCAGAGTAATAAAACTTAATGACTAATCAAAATGCTGCAGCACAAGGCAGTCTGAAGGGCATAAAGGCCAATACGTTACGGGATGAGCCAATCAAAAGCTACATAAAAAAATCTAAAGCAAAGTTATTTAATTCGCTGATATTTTAAATAATTAAGCAGACATTCTGGCTCATCGCTCTCAGCACCAGCACAGAACTCTTTACCCTTCATGAAAGAGATTCTAAGCGCCAGCATTTAAAGTTGTTAACATGACAGACGGATGGATACGGAGGACCTGCCAGGCGTGAGGGTGTCTGTCTTCATGTGCATCGCATTATCCCACGTCAGCGCTCTCTCAGGCTAAAACAAATACCAGGCACATGCAAATGAAGCAAAGCGCAGAGAGGACCTCGGGTAGGCAGCACGCCGTTTGGTGCACAATATTTTAATATATATGCAAAAAATAATAATTGTTTATCGTGGAGATAATGAATTTCAAATGCTGTCGCTATGCATGACTCTGAAATGCATTATTGGTAGAGAAGGAAAATTCAATTACGAATATGAATACCACAAACGTAGAGAGATATTATTATAGCCCCAGAGTACACCAACGTTGCCGTTTTGGCAGTCGAAGAGATAACTTTAAATAAATTTGTTCCTAATTCCGGCAAAGCTTAATCAAGAGAAAAATACTGACTAAGAGAAAAATTTTCAGTTTATTTAATTGTAAAATCGTTCTAGTTGCCTGGGGAAAACATTTACAACACTTTTAAGAAAGCTTTAGAAATTATTTGAAAAATAATAAAAAAAATCACAGAACTTAAATCGTATAATATCATAAGCTAGTTTATGCATTGATTTAATCATAAAGGATTCATTATAATACCTGTTGCTACAGTAAAGATCTTTACTTTCTTAGATAATATCCATCATGCCAAGCAGTTTGTTCAACATTCTTCTTCCCACAGTCAGCAATAGAGAACTGCAGCGGAGTCAACCATTACTGCGTCAGGCAAACATATTAATGCCATTTGAACTCATTTTATTTTGTAAGAATAAGCTAAGAAAGCATGTATTTTATTAGGGTTATATGCAGCAGACCAGCACAAAGTAGTGCATGACTGTAGAGTTTAAAATAAATAAATTTTCAAAGTTAAAAAAAAAGTGTAGCATCCATTTGTTTTCAGCAATCTTTTAGATAAAAATGTAGTGCAACCATCTGCCTTCAGAAGAGCAGTAGACAGGTCAGGAAATATAGACAAGATAAATATAAACCATATGTTACCATATAAACTTAAATAAATAAACAGTGGTGGCCTGCATATGGCCAAATGCAATAACTTGTTGAATTTCAACATTTTCAAAACCCTTTGAGAGCCATTTCTGTCTCTCAAAAAATAAGATTTATTTTTATACAGGACTATAGTGGTAGCATCATGCTGCGGGAATATTTTTTCTAAAGCAGGAAAAGGGAAGCTGATCAGTGAAGTTAAAAACTTGGCAAGTTTTTAACTTGTCACAGATTGCTCAAGTAATTTAGATGTTGTAAATTACTTGAGTAATCTGTGACAAGATATACAAATGTACACTATGTTCCAAATTATTATACAAATTGGATTTAACCGTCATAAAGATAACATTTTTTGTTGTGCTATTAAATTTATAGATGGTATTGTGTGTCAGGGCTCTTTGAGTCACTATAGTTAATTTCAGAGAGCTGGTTAATTAGTTTATCTGATGAGCTTATTTAAAGGAAATCTACTTAAGAAGGATGTTCCACATTATTAAGCAGGCCACAGGTTTCAAGCAACATGGGAAAGAGAAAGGATCTCTGCTGATGAAAATTATCAAATAGTGTAGTGCCGTATGACAAGGTGTGAAAACATTAGATATTTAACAAAAACTGAAGCGTTATTGTACTGTGAAGAGATTTGTGGCTGATTTAGAACAAAGATGGGTTTGTACAGGTAAAGGCATAATGAGGAAGGTTTCTGTTAGACAAATTCATCAGATTAAGAGAGCAGCTGTTAAAATGTTCTTACAAAGCAGCAAACAGTTATTTGAAGCTGCTGGTGCCTCTGGAACCTCAAGGTGGAGGATCCTCCAGAGGCTTGTGGTGCAAAAACCTACTATTTGACCACCACTAACCAGAGCTCACAAGCAGAAACGATGGCAGTGGGACCAGCTGCACATGAAGATTAATTTTCAAACAGACTCGTTCGCTGATGACTGCTGTGTAACCCTGGATGGTCCAGATGGACGCAGTAGTGGATTGGTGCTGGATGGCCACCACGTTCCAACACAGCTGTGACGTCAGCAAGGAGGTGGTGGAGTCATGCTTTGGGCTGAAATCATGGGGAGAGAATCATTGGTCGGCTCCTTTAATATCACTGTGTCATTGGCTGCTATGGGCATAAAAGGGGAGAAACTCATGGTGTGGTCACCATCCTCCTCTGACCTCTGACCTCAATCCTATTGAGAACCTTTGGAGTTTCCTCAAGCAGAAGATCTGAGGGTGGAATGAAGTTCATATCAAAACAGCTCTGGGAAGATTTTCTGACATCCTGCAAAGAAATTCAAGCAGAAACTTTCCACAAACTCACAAGTTCAATGGATCAAGAATCGTGCTGGAACCAAAGATTCTATGTTAACATGTAACTCGGTCTGTTAAGATGTTTTAGATTGAAATAGCTTTTGATTTTAGTACATGTGACCACTTAATGCTGTACATTTAAAGAATGACCTTTTGCAGTTCTTAATAATCCATAAAATGTTTTAAAAATCTGCTGTGCATAATAATTTGGATCAGTGCATTTTGAGTTTTTTATTTGTGAAAAAAAATACTGTTCTCATGGAGAGCTTTGTTCAGTAAAATTTGATTTATACTGTAATAGTTTATGACTCGAAAATTATACTGACCATCATTTGCAGTGACCCTTTAAGAAAATCTGAGAAAATATCACTTGCATAATAATTTGGAACACTGTGTAAGCTCACTGAATCTCTTCATCCCATCTGATGGAGCTTGAACTATTTTGAAAAGATCATTTTCCATATCCATTCACTACTGCAGTAATTAAGCCAACAGAAAACTGAGCCCATACTGCATGCTTTTACATATAGATGTGTTTATAAAGCATCACCCTAGAAAAGACACCAAAAAAATGTCTCAGTCCTGAAGTTCATGTCATTGTAGAAAACAACTGGACCTTGAGGCTGATAACAAGTTACGGTAAATATCTCCACTTTAGTCTCTGAAACTTCCCTATTTTGTATTTCTCTTTGACTGAAGGTCTCTCTAGAAACTCATCAATATGCTTCCCTCCTAGAAGGTTCTGTTCGTGACAATTTCTAAACTACATTCATGTAGTTCATCATATTCTGTTGTTGTGTTTCTTTGCTCATGTATCAGTCATTTGCCTGTAAGCATCGCATCTTAAGCTTCCAGTGTCTTTCTACCATTTTCTGCTAAATCATGTCGTATTCTAATGGAGAAAGGAAGTAATAGCTGTTTGTTTCTGCAATATATAATGGAACAGGTCCAGTGTTTTATCTTCTTAAGTGGAAGTAGCTGACAAACTGCTGAGAAGCTGGAAGTGCAGCAAAGCGACAGAGAGGTGGGGCTCACATCCCTCGAGATCACCATGATTGCATTGGGTGTTAGGTTGGTATCCTGGCAACAATTGAGCTGATGATGTCACACAGTCGTTAGGAGAGCCTAAAGATGATATTTAAGCTGCTTCCTAAATGTCACAAGTTGATATGAGAAGAAGATGTTAAGGATGCAGAGCAGCTACTTTAACATATCCAGTGTGAGATTATTGTAATGTTAGCAAGAAGCACAAACTTTCCTTCTTTACTCTTATTGTTCTGTTTGCAGTCTCTGTTTGGACAGGCATTGTCAAATTCAGGTAAAAAAGGATTTCTGACATCCATGCAGTGAGCTTCTGCTCCACATTTGTTAATTTGAATAACTGCAGCTTTTGTATTTGCGACACCACGGGAATAACGATGCACCTATCATTCTTTTGCTGGCCAATGCCGATTGTTTTTAGGTCTGACCTGCTGAATTATTCATTATTATTCTCTCATTATGCTTACCAACTCATTGGTGTAAACTTTAACTTAACTATCAATTAAATGTCACAAAACAATAAGCATAAAAGAAAAACTGTCTTGTAAAGAGACTCAAACAAAAAGTGAAGGAATCATGTCGTCCTCATTTATGCATCAAAGCATATGTCACTAGTGCGTACAAACGCTTCAGAGCCAGACTTTTATACACTTTTTTACTGCTTTCTTTCAATACCATGCAAACACCCCGAGAAGACTCCCACAATTACTGAAAGCATTTGTTCACTCTTGCTCATCATCTCCTGGCTCCAGTTTAGTGTGTGCTGTTATTGTGTAGCAATGCTAATGATCAAAAGATGTGAAATGTCTGGGAGAAGTCCAGGCTTAACTCAGCAAGTTAACTTTTTGGCCTGATAATAATTTGACTTTGAATCAAAAGTGAGGAATCGTCGAGATGGACCGACCCAAGACCTTTTCCACCTCAGAGGAACTTGTCTGGCCAGAACCAACAACTGTTGTCTGCTAAAATTTGCGCTAGCTGTGGTAACGCCATTCAATGAAGTCCAATTCAGTTCTGAGTGAGCAAACAACCCAATTCCAGACTGTAAAGTAAGATGCTTATTAAATTAATCTCTGGAGGTTTCACATGCGAAACTGAACAAACTTCCAAGTCTGTACTCTGAATTTGTCTCACGCTCTACATTTGTGACACTGTCTTTTAAACCAATTTGGGTTTCTGGATCACAATCCAGAACGTAGTAAGAGTTTGGAAAACGTATCTGTTCCCACATGGGAGCATTTGTCCCACTTGCATGGGTCTCCACAATAAAGGAGGTTAAGAAGTGGCAAAAACACCAGCAGAAAAATATCAGAGCATTGAAATCAGAGTCCACAACAGGCTATAAAAAACCCAAACTAAATAGGTATATTATATCCTAGAGTCTACAATATGATTAATCTAAAAACAATTTTTTTGTATAAATTTATCAATACGTAGAAAAGCTACATAAACACAGGCAATCAACCTGAATCTATAGGATGTACAGTGAGCAGTCCACATGATTCTCCATGTACATATGCTAGAGTGTAAAGATATTGCTGAAACTGTTCTGTAGTTGCATCACCAAACAGGCGAGCAAAATGGCCCGCACTGATATCAGCCTCAGAGAATTACTCAACACAATGCTGTTCTTTCATCGTCCTAAATTACAGTCAGCATTTGCATCAGCTTTTTGATCATCTTTCTCAGCATGCTGTCCTCCATTTGTGTTCAATTCTGCTCCCAGTTAAAGGGTGCATACGCATAATACGAGGCTGCAAGAAGCCTCCAAAACATCCTGTCAAAACTACTTGATCTGTAGATGATGCTTAAAGCCAAAAACACAGCATTTAATGCATTCTGCAAAACTGGCAAATTATTTGCCGTCAAAGCATTTGTGCACAAACACAAAGCAATAAGTGGAGCCAAAACTAAAGTTAATCTTGGCTTCCTGCTAACAGTCAAAGTGAGTAACTGTGCAAAACACACTTCAATTAAAATCTTTGTATTCTGGAAAACTACGCCGGAAGTTTGCTTCACATCCTATTTTAGTAACATCATAAAGGTTTGAACATGGATGGCTTGACACATCTTCGTCAGATTTAAGTTGAGAATGAGTGATAACAAGTATGAGTATTAAATTTGCCTTTGGGATAAATAAAGTACTTATTAGTTGAAATAAAAGGAATCAACTTACTGAATAACCTGTGTGACTTCAAGTTTACGGTCACAGTCACTGATGGCCAGATATTCTCCTTCCATATGTTCTGGTGTTTAGCAGAAATTATAGTTTTGTTATTTAGGGAAGTTGTCAAGGCAACCCAAGGCCACCACATCCCCACCAAAGTCTTGACTGGTGGTGTGCTTTGTTAGTTTTATGCCATATGTAACAAGACAAGCACTTTTTAATTTGTCTAAAATTAAAATTCAAAACATTTAAGTGTAGCAACAAAGCAAGAGAAGAAGAAATCTATAAGCAAGCAAAATGTCTCATAGCACATTTCAGTTCAAATTATTCATACACGTTTTACACACAGAGAAATACTAGAGCTGGGATCTGTAACCTGCAGCTCCAAAGACGTGTGTGGCTTTTACAAAACCAAAGGGGAAATGGTTTTGATTATGGATGTTAGGATAAATGGCTGTTTTAGTTTTTCTGTAAGTTCTTATACAAAGTCTGCAAAAAATATCTATAGCAAACTTTTAAAATAAATAGCTTTCAACTATGCTACACATCTTTCTTCATTTTCCATTTTTATAAGAAATAATTTTTTCTTCTGTGAGGATTAATTTTATTCTAAAATCTGAAAATAGAAATATTTTTTGTTTCATTTTGTTCGCTTTCATTAGATATTTTATGTTGTATATGTTTATAAAATAGTTTTCTGTGGCTCTAGGTTAGCTTCATTCTGTAGCGACGGAGGCAAAAGTGACTCTTCAAATGGAAAAGGTTGCTGACCCCTGTACTGCAGCTTAAAGTCTTAAAGTCTTCACGCCATGGCTTCAGTTTCTGTGCACATGCAGAGCACAAAAACGTGAAAACATGTCCACAAGTACTGGTGCACACACTGCAAGGAAATCTGCAGCTGAGAGCCTTAAATAAAAGAATGGAAAAGGGCTTCTGGGGGAGAGGGGTCTGCGGTTCATCAATAATTCATTGGCTTGGTTATTTACTTGTGCAGGAGTGCAAGTGCAGTTTTATCATTTTTGCAGAAATGGATAAGCCTGTATGTAAAGGAAGGAGAAGGAATGAAGAGAACCAGAGAAGGGTGCAGGATGGATGAGTCTATGACCCTGTCCATTTCTAAGACAAAATGCTGGATTTAATCGCTGCAGAAGGACGTTGAAGCACTGCATCTTCTAAGAGGAGCACTGCAGCTTGCCAGCTCCCAGCCTGTGGCCATGCTGAGATTAGAAATGGCATGCTGATATATGCATTATAATATTATGAGGTCCTCAGACCATAACATGGTGTATGATTTCAATCATACATCAATAGTCATATGACATGTCTTGCTCCGCATGAGCAAATGTAGTGGCGAGAGAGAGAAAGTGTATCAATAATGAAGCAGCTTACACCCTGAG
The DNA here is from genome assembly GCF_019740435.1 of Gambusia affinis. Lineage (NCBI taxonomy): Eukaryota > Metazoa > Chordata > Actinopteri > Cyprinodontiformes > Poeciliidae > Gambusia > Gambusia affinis. The sequence continues at coordinate 14,441,513 of NC_057870.1, forward strand.
CTCTGTGGTGGAGACTCATTACCCACAATAAGATAAAGTAGAAAAAGCTGATACTGAACAGCTGACTTGAGCCAAGTGTGTTTTGCCATGTTTAAGAGTCATTTTAGTCAGAACTCTGCCTCCTACCTGTGTCATTCCTCTCCATTTCACACTGCAGCAGCTTTGTGTTTGAAACAACACAGAGGCAAATGTTATAAGTGGTTGACCATGTGGCACTCATGCATGTCAAATGTGAAGACAGTGTAAGGTATGAGGGGTTACTGGGCTCTAGTGCAATGCTGCAAAATGGAGGATTGATCGTCTGTGTGTTGCTCGCCCGCATTTTCAAATAAAGTGCTAAACCTAATTCCAGATAACAATAAAGCAGGAATATTTTCCTACATTACCAAATCTAAAGATGGTTAAGAGTATTTATTCAGATATTTTCTGGCAAACCAGAGATGTACAACCAAGTATGTCATTCTGCTCTTGCTGCCATTTTAAAAGGCTTAACGTTGGTGATTTAAATTCCAGTTACTGTTAATTCAAGATCCTTTCTGTGATCCGCTGCTTATCGGTCTACTACATGATAGTGTCCACTAAAATAAAATGAAAATTTTATGAGAGCACCCATTGACAACAGGATGCGTCAGCATGAATTTACTCACGTTTGTGGTATATGTGGTAATAAATCAGTAATAATCCTTTGTTAGCATAATATAAAATTTAAATGTGTGAATTAATAGGATTTAACAAGAAATCGCAATCGAACATAAAAAAAAAAAAATTAAATGCAAAGTCATCTCTAAAAGCTCTCTGAGAAAGTGATGAAGGAAACTGGCTGTATTTATGTCCATCTTAATTTGCAGCTCTGTGTAATCCTTAAAAAAAAAAAAAATCTATTAACTTCCTGCTTTATGTGCAGTCATGCTAAACTACTTATAAATTAAAACATTTTCACAGTGCATTGATCTTGTCATTGCTTATTTAAATTATTAGCACATTGTTGCTGAGGAATACCTTGGCACCACTGTGGTGACATCATCATGTGAGCTGATGTTGGCCCTACACCAATCAGGCGCAACATTATGACCACTGACAGGATAGATTAGGCAGCACATAAGAATTTGGGCCTCGAAGCAGAAGCATTGATAAGCAGAGGAGATATTGAGAAAAACTTTAGCAAGTTTATTATGATCCATGGATAAGACGGAGTGAAGGTTAAATGTCTGAGTCAGAGCTCCTCAAAAACCGTGAGCTTTTTCCAGGCTACAATGGTCTGTATGTAACAAAATGGTTCAAGTATCAGTGGAGAACCAGTGACAGCATCACTGCTGCATGCGATAACTAACGACTTTCCTGAGTGGTCTTGTTCAGTGGACAAGCGACTCACAGTGCTGCAGAAGGTAATGGTGTTTCTGGCACAAAGGTGTCAGAATACAGAGCAGTGCACTCTGTAGCATATTGTGCTGCAAAGCTGAGAACCAGTCTAACGTGAAATGGCATTCCCTGATGACTGTGGTCTCTTCCTGCAGAATAATGTGCCTTCCCACAAGAAAAACTGTTCAGAATTGAGCAAGTTTAAGGAGTTTTCTTAACCTCCAAAATTTCCAGCTCTCAAATCAAACGAGCACCTGGGGGGATGCGCCAGAAAAACAAGCCGGATCCATAGAGGTGGACTTAAAAGGATCTCCTTGCAACGTCTTCTTCCGTTGAGTTACTATATAGCTCAGAATGCCAGAAGTACTGTTAGTTTGTTTTTTGACTAAAAGGGGTAATATCGCTCTCTTCCAGATGTACTTCCTGTTTTACAGAAGTTTTAAATGTAAAACATTTGATTGTCATGCAAGGTGAATCTCACAACTGGAGAGGAGGGGCTGAGCATGTGGATGTCTGCAGCACTGCTGCAAAAGCTGTATTGCAATTTACTTAACTGTTCACATTATATTCACACAAAGGAGTATTTTAAAAAAATATTTTTTTATGGGATATTTCCTGTGTTAGCTGCAGAGTGGGTGCCCCAAATCTAGGGGCAATACTTCTCAATACTTCCATCTTGAGTTTGATTTTTGACCTTCAGACCTTTGCTGTATGTCTTTTCCGCTCTCCACCCATTTCCTGATTGGTAGCTTTCAATAAAGGCCACCAGAGCCACAAAAGAAAGTATGGATTATATTGATAACTTTGACAACTCCAGTTGGAAAAAAAAAATCTAAATTGACAGAGATGACATTGATTTTATTCATTTCATTGTAGCTTCAGAATGGGAATCATTACAGGCAAATGTCTAATCGTAAATGACTCAGAACGCCATTAGGGAGAGAAAAAAAATCTTAATCAGGATATCCCTAATTAAAAAAAGTGTGTAGTTGTTCTGATGCTACACACGGGATAAAAACCTAAATTTGGGGATAAGGTCATAAATAACTGTCTGTTCATAAATACAGACAGATGGATGATTAATGATACACCGGGCTATTTTGTTTTTGGTGTTGAGGAGAAGCCGTCCTGAGCAAGAAAAAGGCTGTGATTGACTGGTAATACTTTAACTCCTCTAATAGGATGGACAGAAAATGGAACTTGTGTTACGCAGGCCGACTCTAATCTAATCGACTCTGAGCTTTGGGCTTTAACATCCTGCATCGACATTACATACTTCCCCCGTTGGATCTGTGCTACACATAGAAATATAAGAGAGGAAAAAAACTAATTAAATTTGGCTTTGCCGAGCGAATGTATGTTTAATTAATACAACCGCAGATGGCTGCTAAAATCTTTTACCAACACAAGAATACAACAGAATCATGAGGTGAAGGACTGTGAGGAAACATTAGATGTGTTGTACTCACAGCAATTCACTGTATGTGCCAATGACCTTATGCTCCTTAAGTACCAGTCCTCCACTGTAAGGAACTTCATTATGACTGGAAACAATTAGTGGGAGCAACGTATGTAATGGGCTCTCAGCTTCCAACAGCACAGTCAATAGCCTGGAATGGAAACTCTGCTCTAATCACTAATGAGAAAATTGTGGTGGGGCTGGAGGGGAGGGAGACGACCACGAGGGAGTGGGGATAAGATGAAAACGCAGCCAGACACTGCTGCACCGAATGTCAGATAAAGGTAATCTAATGATACACTACGAAATAAAAAGAAAATAAATAAATCTCGCTTTCATCACCACAGTATTGAATCAGGTGTTAATCAGATATGCTGGTTATCAAAAAGGTAATCATCTGACTTATTACTCTTCATCTGATCATGGACTCTCCATAAATAACCAATGCATTTATAGCTTGATTTGTAATTGACCCAAGCCTGGGGAAGGGTGTCACAGAAATCACATTGGCAATAAGCAGAATAATGGATTAAGCCTATATCCATAACAGGGACTGGCTCCTGGCAGTGAAAATGAACAGCCAAGAACACAACAGGGAATGCTTCATAAAGCCCACTCAGCACCTGTGGTGGCGGCCACAGAAGCTGCAGCTAATGTGTGCACTTCATATGAATTCCTCTGTGCCTCTGTTTTAATAATAGTCTAAACTCTATTTCTCTCACTCCCACCTCAACAGAAATCAATGTTAGGGAAACACTTAAGTTTCCACTGAGCACTAGCAATTTCTGCCCAGATGGCTACATTGCAAAGAGGTGTTTTATGGTGGTAATGCCACTGCACCACAGGCTATGATTGGAAATCTAATAAGCAGGCTTGGGAAATAGTCCGGTGCTCTTTCAGGCAGGCTGCACCTTTCTATTCCTCTCCAGACCGTGAGGTTTATAACGCCAGGAGCCTCGACACCAGTAAATTAAAATCTCTTCTTGTGGGACTCGAGTAGGGAAAACAGCTTCATAGAAATCAATGTAATCATTAGACATTCTGATGGCCTCAACGCATTCACGCTACAGTAAAAAGGCTTTGTAAATGGATGGTAAAGCTCGGGTCTGATTCATTTGCATGATGTGGCAGAGGCTCATTTTTCGCACTGGTCTTACTTGTATACCTTCACATCCTGTTTCCCTAGCAATAGCTGTGTGAATTATTGATGTTAGCACCATGTCTCCCTTCCTCCCACAGTCCCTTACGCCAGCCTTCTGCAAGGATCTCCAAGCTCGACTGAGTCTCCTAGGAACACTCACTGCACACAATCTCGGCGACAATATCCAATAAAGCTGAACAGGGGGAGGGGCAAGATGCACCCTGACATTTAAATCAATTGCTTTCTTTTGTAAAACAAATCTAGGATTTTTTAAAATCTTTTTTTATTGCTGCGAGATTCTCGCTGCAACGCCTCCAGCAACACACTCTTTTTTTTTTCCTCCCACTGTAGCGACTCCTAATAGTCTCTCAGTACCTTTAGTGGAACTGATGCTCAGGCGCTATAAAACGTTGTCTAAATATCAATAAAACTTAATGCTGTAATGCTCCTTGTGCCAAAATTGAAACAGTGAACTCAAACGCCTGGTGTCAGTTGTTTGTTAAACGCTTCGTTCTCAAATCTGTATCTGAACAATGTGTTTAACCATGTGTACAAAAGAAAAGGCACAGATGTGTGTGAACACCCAAGGTCTCTGAATGCATGTCTCACCACTCTGCCTTGAAGAGGATTAGAAGGGAAAGGTAGAAGCAAAGTCTTAAAAAAAAAAAGAGAAACATCAAGATAACTAGAAAAGGCTAATCCTTTTGTGTTCTTTATGGTTATTTACTGAATATTTAGAGTTAATTTAGAAGTGTATAAAATAAAAATCATAACTATAGTTACATTACTGGCAGGAGTCTAATTAAACATACAGAAACAATATGTTGACAAAACAAACCATTTTTGGTCCTACATTTTTTAACATGTTCATGGGTGGTGCTGATCATAACATAAAATAAGTTTTTATAAGCAGTATTATGTAATATTAAAATGTTCTAATAAGCTAAATCTGTGTAATGAATCATTTGGGCCTTTCTGTGGTTTTCTAAATTACTGAGAATCACCTGCATGTTGTATGCTGTAAATAATAGTTTTATTAATTTACTATCTCCATCCTGTTCACTAAAATTTCTAGAAATATTCTAGAACATTTACATCATAAAACAAAATACCCAATTATCAGTTCCTTTGAAATAAAGCTTGGGGTATATATCATAGCTACATAATATGGATTATTTGAGTCAGAAAGAAAAACTGAAGTAAAAATGTTTGCTTATTACTGCTATACTTTATTATTTATAGGACTGCTTGTCAGATCTTAGCCAAGACGGGGAATGAAAACATGGCCAATATTTATTCAGACTTATGTCTGCTATTTAATATGTGAACAAACAAAAAGGTCTCCAGAGTAAAAGCCTCCAACATAAGATAGTCTCTTTAACAAAAGATTGTAAATGTCCTAATGGATGCATTTTGTTAACATGAAGTGTTGGCTGATTTATACGGACATCCTCTGTTCAGAGAATATTGGCATCTATTCCCAGGTGGCCAAAGACTATGTGGATCCTAAGGCAACCAGGCACTTAAACCAAATTGCTTCAGTATATATACAACCATATATATTGATCAGACATTTAAAAAAAAAAAGTCTAAGAAATAGAGAAGTAAAAGAGTCACTGGGAAAATGGCCTAAAATCTTTTTTTTTTTTTTTAATCAATTGCTAATCTTGATAACTCTTCAGCCATCTATTCAAATGTCATCGGTAAAGGGTTTAACATATTGTTCTATCTGGTATGCTTGCTATTTGCAGTATAGTGTTTGCCAACTATAAACGCTCAAAATTGTCTATGTTAACAGCTCAAACACCAAATACCCCTAAATCTCCACTATTATGCAGTGAAAAACATTTGCAGTTTTGTGTCATGAGCTTTATTTTATTATTATTTTTTCACATCTCTGTCCCCTAAACACTTGCTGGCCAAGCAAGACGTCGTATTTGTGCAATTCATTCAAACTCCTTTACAGCTGGAACAGGTGTAAACATTTTGCACTGTGAAAAAATAAAATGCAATATTACTCAGCAAACTGTCTCTATACAAGTACTCAGTAGTTGCCTTTTTGCTTGAATTATATTTTCCTTTAAGACTCTTATTTTGAGCTGAGACATAAAGTAGTTCTTCAGCTGTTGCCCCATTCACAGACTGATCCTGATCTAATCTAACACTGAAGAAAATAACAGACTAAAAGCATGCAACCAACTGCTGGTTGTTTCTTTTAGCTTGCACATCAACAGCAATAAAAAGCAAAGTAAACCTCAAATTCGGAAGGAGTCCATCAAAATGTGAATTTGCTGGTTGAGACAGAGAAATTGTAATGTGAACTGGTTCGATGACAGTGCACAGCAAATGCAGAAGACCCACTGACAGCTTCAGACCTAGGTGGCTGAAACAAATCAAAAAAGTTGAGGTATGTTGCACTTTCTGTCACTCAAAGACAAAAAGGGATTGATAAAAAAAAAATCTGTTTTTGTTTTGAAGAGTATATGTCAGAAAACTGTCTTTTCAAACCTCCAAGACAGAGAAAAAAAAAAAAAAATCAACAGGCCTTACGTGGTGAAACCTCTTGACTCTAAAAGAAAACCAATAGCACTTTCAAACCAAAGGAAACAGAGGACAAATCTACTTAAGGCAGAGGATCCCTACCCTGGTCCTTAAGGCACATTTCCCTGCATGTGTTAGATGTTTCCCTGTTTCATCATTTTAACTTATGGCTAATTAACAGGCTTTTGACAAACTGCAGTCATCTGAATTAGATGTCTGAAATTAGGGAAACATCTGAAACATACAGGGCAGTGTTGCCCTGAGGACCAGGGTTGGAAAACACTGACTTAAGGTACTCGTCGCAACAATTCATAGCACAATTATCGCTTAAGAGACAGTCCCCAAAAGTGAGACAAAGAGAGGAAGAAGCTAAGATAAAGGGGGAGCAGAAAAGCACTCAAACGCCTGCAGCACATTAATTGTTCATGAGAGGGAGCATACAGCCAAACAAAGCTGTGATGAATGGTGTCATTTGTTCGACGAGAGTGAGACTCCGCCCTGCTTGTATGCGATCCAGCTCTTTACTCAGTCTTATGCTAATACAGATCCCCATTAGCTCAGTTAACAGGTAACTGCTTGGAAGCGACCCCTATTGACCAGGATGCAACACTGTGGTGATGGATGGTTCAGGAGAACTGATTCAATGTTGCTTGGGGCAGAGGGAGGTGACTTTGTTGGCTGGGAAAATATGACAAATAAGATCTTAAATTGCAGGAGTACTCAAATTTATCTTCTGACCGGCATCATTGACTTTCCCTGCCACACCTTCCTTGAGAGAAATGCGTGAACGCAGACCAGGAGGCACAGAGCTAATATCGCCGCATAGCAAAACATAGGTTATGAAACATTAATGATTATGCCCTTCTCATGTCCCTTTTTCACAAACAGAAACGACTCTTTAGAGAAAAATAGCACTTAATCCACCATTTGGTAGTTCTACATTCACACAGAATGGCAATAATAAAAATAAATAAATATAGTGAGGTGTTTATTGAGGTAAACTATATCCCTTGGGACCTCCACCTGACTGAAGCAGACAGTCCTCCTCCATGCCAGAAGAAATTATGCTTAATAAATCTTCCAAATAGACCAAAAATGATGACATTTCTCATTTGTTCACCGATATTCATTACCAGATAACAAAACAAGCAATTACAGAACAAATGCAGCTAATTGGGTGGGCAGCTGTGACACTGATGGCAATGTCCCTCGGTGGGAGTTCACAAAAAGATGCAACAACAGTGAAATTCACCATGAATACAGACAATGCTTCACCTAATAAATACGACTGCATGCGTATGGCAATGTAACCTCGTTTGAGTAGACGGGATCCAGACAGGGGAGGTATTAGATCCAAAACAACAAGCATAAACATGAGGAAGCTCCAAATCCCCGAGCATCTGTCTGCACTCCTACCTCCACGTACCTGACTACAGCCAGCGGGCCATGTGAGCCGATGTCGCTGAAGGTCAGATCTACACCTGTGTTGTGAATAATGTATGGCAGTGTAAAACTACTTTTTCAAAATAAAGAGGCCGTCATGAAAATGTCACAAAACCTGGAGAGGAATTGTAATTAGTGTAACCCAACACACTGCTGTAGCCCGCCGAACCAGCAGCAGCCCTCGTACCACAAGGGACTGATAATATATATATATTGCTAACGCTGGAGGCAGAGCTGTGCAGTTAATGCTATTAAAATGAGTCTCATATGAGGCCATTAAGGACTGTGTCTTCCAACAAACATAAAAAAAATACATGCTTGTATAAATGGCTTTGTAAGTTTAAAGCCCATCCTTCTTTTTATTTTAACACTTGTTGCTATATGTGTGTAGACACTGAATAGTTTTGACAAAAACACTTAACTGTTTGGCAATGTTTAATACAGTTGAGTGGATGTGTGACCGCTTATGCAAAACGTTATATAGAGAGCATTTTTGCAATGGAGATCAACTATTTAGAGGATGGATTTCTCCTCATCTGCTATTAAGTCTCTCCATTGGAAACACGTTTTGCCAAATGCTTATGAGAATAAGAATCTTGCGTTGCAGGGAAGGAGGAAACCAAGCCTGTCAGATGAAGTCAGACAGCTTAAGCACAGAGGAAAAAGTCTGACCATAGAGATAACCACTGGTGTAGTTTGTGAGCATCAAATTCATCAATACTTTATTTCACAGTGGTTTGGGAGGAAAAAAAAAAATCCCAAGACAAAAAAATGTTGTCTGCAGCAACAGTTCAACCTTCAAATAAATTATGTTTAGAAAAAGAGAGATTTGCACAACCACTGTGCAAAGTGGTTGTGCAAAGAAGACAGTTTCTGGGACAAATAGGAGTTAGCGGTGAAGTCGACGTGCTGTAGGCAGTGTTGGACAGAACAGGAGCTTGTTAAAGAGACAGAGGCCCAATTTCAAGGCCTTAATTTGCAAAGCTAAATTTCTCTTAAATCATGTTTTATATGTATGAATACAGAGCATTTTTACATCAACTCAAATGATTGCATGATTGTTATTGCGCAATCATGCAATCACCTAGTTGCACAATTGTGCAATAGCTGGCACTATGTCCCTGGAAAACATCTACTGAAATGTTTCAAGAATTTTGTTGTTTCCATTTGCAGTTTGTCTCACAATTGGTCATTTATTATGCTAGTAAATTACAGTCGCACACCACAGAGCACTTTAAAACCCCTGGGTGGCCTCCTTATTTCTTAAGTGTTCAAACTGTGACTCACTCCATGTGCTCACATTAGGGCTCCAGACTTTCACTGCAAACTATCACTAACTTTGTCTTAAGTGTCTTGTTATTCTATCCACTGTCAAACACAACGTCATCACTTTTACCAGCCCTTTTCAGCTACACCAAGTGTACATTAGTGGTCAAGTTTAATGATACCTACCGCCCATTAAATAGATGTGCATGAGTTTCCAAAAAGGATTTTCTTTTTAAAAAGTGCCTTACCACACAATAGAACAACAAAGAGATTCATTTTCCCTTCTCTTGAAAGGAAAATTAGCTCTTTGAGTCAATTGTAGCTGCAACTGTTTTCGAAACTAAGATCTTGTCAGTGCAATGATACTAATGTGATTTAATGAGAGTGGAATGATAGCCTTGAATCGCTATTAAAAAGTCGTGTGCATAATGGATGAGCAGAAAAATGCTAATGTAATTTAGACATTAAAGCTTAAAAACAATTTCTGAGCTGTTTAATATTATATTGGAATTTACCACAGAAGACAAGTGGTACATATTTAAGTAAGCTGTCAAACAAACATAGCCTCTCTTCAAATAATGCTGGTTTTGTAATATTTAACTAAAATGTGATGCATTTTGATGCATACTGAATTTATATAGTGACACTTTGATTTTATTCCCAGTTCAATTTTGTCACAGCAGAGTGATGTTGCTCTGTAAAATGTTATGGTTCGCTCCATCGTTCTTATAATGTGTCATCTGTAAATGATTTTTTCTTCAATGATAACAGTGCTGTGTCTTTTTCATCATCACCCTTGGTCTTCCAGTACGCTGCTCATCCATCTTAGACACTTCCAACACAAGATCCATTTCTTGGTGAGTGACAGGAACACAGCGCTGGGCTGCTATAATCCCAGTCCAGTTCTCCCTTCAGTCCCTTGAGGATTTGTGGAATATGAGACAGGTCCTGCATCCCTACTTGCTCACACAGACAGGCACACAAAAACAACCTCATACCTCCTCTTCTACCCCCTTATCGCTGGCTTTGACCCCTCACCTCAACTCTAAAGTCAGGCTCTTTATTAGTCTGCCACATCCAATAAAATCCTCCTTGTATAAGACAATCAAACCCGCCTTCCCTTTTTCTTCTGGAAGGATCAAAGAAGAGGTTCAGACAGCTGTATCAGACATTTTTCCTTTTTACTTATTACAGCCTGTCAAGATACACGTATAGGGTGAATTAAGCAAGAAATAAAAGCTCTTATCACTTTAAGTATGACAAATTCTCTAATCCGAGGGAAACCTTTAATTTAAAGTATCAGGATTTAAAACTGATTGAACACTTAACCCTATATTGAAGCTAAATCCTTGTAGCATAGTAATTACAACATACTGTTACCTAGAACATTTATTTATTATCATTTGGATTTTGATAGGTGGTAATTCTAAATTGCAATTCTTGTCACTCAGAAGACTATTACCAAATGCTGTTCTGCTATTTGGAGTAAAACAACAAGCTGACATTAGCAGGTTAATGAGCCAGGCTATCTGCGTAGGCAACCAGCCAGCATTTTGCTGTTTATCAAGTTTTGAGCTCGCCAACTATGGTTTTAATACAGCATCACCCTAATAAAGTTGACAGATGGGAATCCTTTTGGTGGCTAATTTTTATTTATTTTTTTTTTTTTTTTGCTAAATGTCTCCTTCTTGTAAGGTAGTAAAACATTTAGGCGCCTTCTTTTAGCCAGCTGATTGACAGTGTGCAGGAAAAGACAGACAAGTGACTGGTGTTTTCTCTCAATTTATGGAGCACACATCACTTCTTTTACTCCCTGGTGTCCCATTAGAAATGATCAGAAGGAACATTATGATGTTTTTAACTTTGGAGGTCATGGCAACGCTTTTTGTGGCTCATGTTTATATAGAAAGTACACAAAGTATATACAAACTCCATATTTATTTATTTACATATGATATGTACAACTGAGAATTGGACCGGTGTTTGCGTCATAATGCATAGTGTTCTCAATATGAACAGACACGCTCCACACACACACTGTAGAGATTGAACTACATACATTTTACACCACGTGATAACATTTGTGTTAATTCAAATCCCAATGAAAATGTCAGAGCCAGACTTTACAAAGCTCTCCGCAAAACACTGATAAAAACATCTGAGTGGAGGAATCATGTCAGAACGGCTTTGCTAAAACAAGCTAATTATGCTGCAGACTGGCACCACGATTCCTTCTGAGATAAAAAAAAAAGAGAAAACTGACTGAAGATAAAAATGTTTCAGATGATAATTCACATATTCTTTACCAAAATACATCAGAATAAAAAGAAAAGAAGTTCTTTTTTTAAATTATTTTAATTAGATGAAGGAGTCTGCGAGCAGACAGATTGCTCAATGTGCCTCAGCAATAGGGACGACTCTTCGTTAAAGAAATCAGTTTGATAAATCACAGGATCTGTTGGAACATGTTACAGTCACAAGTAATCTATATTCTTAAGTTGCAATGGGCTTTTAAATCAAAATTTCTTGGATTAGAACAACAATATTAGGCAGAATCAGAAGAGATTCTCACTCCCTGTGGCACAACAGTTTTTTGTTTGTTTTTTTTGGTAAAGTCAGCAGTATAGCAGGTTGCTTTTTTCTTTTTCCCCCTATCTTAAAATGACCTTCCCAGAAATGCATACATAATGCCTTATATAAATGTCAGCAAAATGCACCAATGCAGAGAAGGTATGTGTGAAGAAGAGCTGCCTTTGTTTTAAGAAATGGTGGGAGATGCAAACCCAGAATATAAAATCTAAAAAATTATATATAGTGAACATTTTAAAGAAATTTTATATTGAAAACTTTACCATGCTATAAACCATCATTGGTTCTGCTGAGATATGGAGGTCCTTTATATTGGTATATTTATGGGTAATGGGCGTTTCCTCAATAAAAATGGGAGGTTGAATAAATCTGGCATCTAAGAGAGTCTTAAAACACTAAATTAGAGCACCCAGTATGACAACATGAGGCCTTCATGAGATTGATCGGACTCTGAAGTCTCTTGAGTCTTGTAAATCTCTCCAGCTGTTACAGCGTGGCTAGGTCACCCTTTTAGATGGTTTGATGTGGTCTATTGATTTGTGGACTTTTGTTTAGAAGCCTTGAGTTTGTAATTTAGTTGTTGTCGTTTCTGGCATTTTAGGAGCCAGAGGTGACCATACTTGGGAAAAATATTGACACTGGAGAGTTATTCCCGATGCCTTATTAATTCTTGAATTATTTTGGGAATAACCACAAGCGGGAACCCGCTAATGACACCATAACGACTTAGTGGAAACATTCAGCGACTTTTATGGGAGGCTTTCATGAGAAGCTTGTGCTTTTTTTAAACTAGTCTTGTGGAAGCGGAGATGTTTCGGAGTCGGTTTGTCGTGACCGTCATCTGCACCAAGCTTTTCATCTTTGGTTTTGTATTTTCAGACCGCTTAGCCTCATTTATCTGTTCCACTATGGTTCACGGATTCTGAAACAGTGGCACAGAAATGACAGAGAGAAGAATGGGCTCAATAAACTGTCAGCCAGTTCAGCAATCATCACCACACTTCATTATAATCCATATAAAAGCAGCTGAGTCATTTCAGGCAGTAAAACAAATTAACAGGCAAACCACCAGCACAGACTGATAAACATCTGCTCCCCCCCCAACAAAATGCCAGCAGCAATCACAGAGTGAAAATGTCTGCTTCAAAAAGGTGACTTCCCACAGGGTATTTGCTGTGAGAAGGAAAAAAAATGACATCTATTAAGCTCACCTTAAAGCAAACCTGTGTTGTCCACGTCTGTCTGGTGGGGTTTTTTTTCTCCTTCGCTTACAGAAACAAACAAACACACAAACTCCCACACATACAGACAGACAGAACGCAGATGGATTAAATTCTGCCTGTCATAATGGAATCATCTCTCTGAGATGGTAGTGAATGGTTCAGAGTACTGACCAGAACACAGCAGCAGAGATAAAGATGAGAAACGGCAGAGCAATAAAACACAAAGCTGCAATTCATCAACAATGTCCAGAGTGAAAGGAATGCAATAAAAAGCTTTTATCCTTTTTATTGCAAGGATGGACAGCAAGATGGGCATGTTTGGGTGCAGCAAGACAATAAAGGGAATCAATTTTCTATCAAAATATCCAATAGTCCACAACAGTGCTTCGTGTGCACTGAAAATATAACTCCACCACCTTGTAACAATTATTGGGTTTATACGTATGTTACTCAAGGCATGAAGGTAAACATACTGTTTTAAAATCAATCAGCAAACACCTGGTGGAACTGTGCATCTGCTGAGCTTATCATACCAGCTACTTCTCACTCCAACACTCCGGAGAACGACTGTAAACGGCATAATGAGAAGCACTGCTGTGATGACATGCTGAAGGCAGAGTGTCAGAAAGAACAGGAGCTTCTTTAAAGGTTCAGAGGCCAATTTCAAGGTGTCGGATTCCCAAGTCAAATTTGTTTTAAGTTATCTCATTTTTATAACAACTGGAGGTTACAGTTACTTGATTATGTTCCACAATGACACTATTTTCTGGAAGATACCCTTTTAAAGTCTTTTTAAGAGGTGTTAATAGAAGTGACAGTGTGACTGAAGTTTTCTTGGGCTGTATAATGGCTAGAGTAAGATGCTGCTTCTCTTCGCTTTGTGACAGTGTTTCAGTCTCTGTTCACCACTTGTCTCTTACTATTATTTCGGAGTCACATACTTTCTATAGTTGGTTATAATGCTTAAATTTAAACATTAATTTGTTTAGGTTAAAGCTACCACTTCTGGACTATTGATTGAATTTGCTTATTTTGTTTCAAAGTATACTCATGGTATTTGTTTTCCTTTTTATTCACCATTATTTGTCCCTTGTAGATCTGCAGCAGGGCAGGACTATGGCCCAGTATTTCCTGCTTAAATGGCTGGATGATGTCATTGATTACCTGAACAATTTGTCTTTCTTGTAGGAAATGGAAAGCTGCAGTACACAGAAACTAGTGAGGAAGATGGAAACTCTAATATTCTCAAGGCTTTTTAACCGGGAACTGTAGAAAAATATTTGCAATTTTTTAGCATAAAAACCATAGTGAATTTTTGTAAAGTGAAAAGCATTGAAAACATGAAATACGACTATTATTATTTTGGAAATGAACAAAATACAAGCCCTGTTGCCTAATGAAAGACAACAAGGCCTCCAGGATCCTGGCCAACATCCATGTATAGACGGATGTTGAACGATGCATGTTGTTGAATTTAGCTACAAAACCAACCATTCTTTGATAGTTCTTGTTGATTTCTACAACACAATGTAATGGAATATTGGTTAAGGGCAAAAAAATATTCAAATGTAAAAGCAAAGGTCTTGCTCATCTGATGTGGCTACTGCCTCAACCCAGATGAGATACTGCTGACCTCTGCAGATCTCATCTGTTTCTAAGCGTGCCTATTTATTAATCAAACATGTCACCAGAGAGACATTTTTATTCCCCGGAGGCTCTTCACAGTCACAAATGCATCCTCTTTAATTATGTCTCACTATAAATGTCAATTGCTTTGAAGAGTTACTGACTTTGTTGCTTCAGTGATCTGGTGGCTGAAAGTCAAACACTGCACCACAAAACACAGATGGCTCATTCAGAGAAATGAATGGTGGTAAATGATCATTAGCAATGATTGTTTTTAATCAGGAATTCTGACTAAGGTGTTTAAAAGAAAAAAAGGAACAGTCAAAAGATTTGTTGACCTATTTTTTCCCTGAAATGAAAAATGTAACATTTCCACAAATAGCCCTGAACAAGGTGCAACTCCTCCGACTGAGAGACTACCGAATCCCATGTGGCATGAGCGAATGCGTTCCGCCAGGAGTGTTACTTGGGAAGAGACATCCGTGGTGCCACTGCAGATGCAAATACGCAATTATTTGAAGCACACTGATAACATTAAAAGAAAATTGCATCATAAATAAACATGCTTGAGTCTCAATGCATAATTTATTCTATTTACAACTAAATCAAAACTGTGGAAGTAATTAGGCATATTCGTATCCTCAATATGTGTTTTTATTTGTAAATACGCTTCAATAAAGCTGCGACGTAAAGTGGGATAATATAGATAAATAGCTTTACATTCCTATAACAACCTTAAATTTAAAATGATTCTTGAATGACCCTCACGTCACACACTCAGTGATAGTGAAAGTCTACAATGCTCCAGGTTTACATAATCAAGTGAAAAAGAGTAAAAACTTCCTCGAACCAGTTTTATTTTTGCAGCTACAACCGTGACCCCGGCTCACCAGCGAGGTCATTTCCGAGCTTTGTTGACAAACTTCCCAGCCACTTTCCTGTTTTCTGCTCATTGTGGGACATGAATTTCCCAAGGACTGCGCACACCGTGAAGGTACTGACCTTCTTCTCAAACGGGTCGTTCTACATGAGTACTTCGACACAGCACACAAGAAGATTCATGCTCCATTCACATAAAAAAAAGGCCAATGCCCTTTATCTTATCAAAGAAACATCCCGGATGAATGAGAGAAAATGTTGTCCTCGCAGTAGTGAATAAAAAAGCTGGTTTTACACCATGGAGCCATGCAAAATGTTACATAATTCAAGGGAAAAAAATGGGGAACTTTATGAAGGCAACCACATCAGAAATACATCAATTACAATTATATGCAAGAGAATTCATAGACCTTCTACAGATTTTGAAGGTTTAAGCTTTAATGTATTTTACTAAAATTTCAAAAGACACCTTGTTTTGCAACATTTTCAAAAATAAAAATCGTTTAAGACTGGTGAGCATTTGCTTTTTAAGGTTAAACAAAGACATTTTAGTGAATGTCTACACACTTTGCACAGATGGAGGCTGAATTTGTGACAGTCTTAATGGTAAATAGCATAAACTCAGTCAGATTAGATGGGTAATGTGTCGGCAATTTAATTTTTTCCAGTTTGTCAATTGGTTTTGGTACTAGGCTTTGACTGAACCATTTCACATATAAATCCTTTTTGATCATATTTATTTAATTATGGCTGTGGCTTAATGTTCGGTGGACAAAAATAATTGTCCAGCATGTGACTGAGCTGTCCACTATGCAGTCACATTCCATTTTTGGTTTTATTTTATTTTTCCTCTTAGTATGGCAGGTAATTCATGCCATCTTTAGCTGACAGCAGTACTGGAGAGAAAGTTCATTTGAAAATAAACTCCAAACTAACAAACAAACAAACGTGTTATTCTCAGCAGGCAGCTGCGCCTCAATGTCCACTCTGAATCCGCCTTTCACAGATTTCATATTAGCTTTTACAAACTTGCATTATTTAACCAACGTTGTTAGGTGCCAACTGCTAATTGGAAAGAATGAATCAATAATAAGCTGAGGCTCTGCAGCTCAGCAGTACACAATTATGGATGAAGCCATTTTCACTGCTTTGTTTCTTATATGTACTTCATGTGTCCTTCAGACAAGGTCTTAAAAAGCTTTGAATGGCTGAAAAATAAAAATAAATAAATAAATCGCAAGATAATCATTTTCCTTTCATTCATGCCACAGTAAAAGAGATGCTCTAAAACGAAGCAAACGATAATGAAATTTCATTGTGAGTACAATATCAATGTATCAACAGCAATATTGCAAAAACCCTCTGACTGGCTTTTATATTCAAGACTCTACATCCTACATGTCATTAATATATTTGACCACTCAGTCAGACTCTTACTGCAACCAATACAAGATGCATGGGAGTGTTGGAAGCATCTTAATCATTAAACTATATTGAGACATTACACAACTTCGCTGTATAAGCAAAGTTGTAAAAGAGATGCTGCATTTCTTTTTAACTGGGTTTTATTTGTACAGATATCCTCCCTCCAAACCCCCAAATCTGAAAGATTTTACTGCATTAGCACATTTTCAGAGAGGGAGAGAAACAGCTCTGTAAAAATGGGCTGTTTTCACAAAATGAATATTTAATTTTGGGATAAAAAGATGCATTATTAAGACAGCTAAACTTTAATTTAGGTCGTAGAAAAGATGGTCTTGTTCATGTTATTGTTGGTGAGAATCTAAAATCATCTTTTGTTCAGTAGATCAGAAAGTTGCACCGAAGCATCTCCAAAAATGCCCAAAATATTTAATGAACACACCTGAGAATTTCAACTTGAAACTGTTTTTATTCATTCATTCTCACTGTTCATTGAAGGAATGAACAAAACGTATTTCACTGCTACCATTCAGAGGGTGTTTTGCTTTTAATTAAGTGTAGCCAACTTGGTCCCATAAACAGAGTTTATTTCAATAGTTAATACATCAACTAAATCTTTTTGCTGCAGCATGTCAGAGTATGTGTTGGACCTAAATGCATGTTATTATTAACAGAATCAGAATGATTGGCTAAGGCACTGCAGTCTAAGCTGGCTGTAACCAATTCCTTTATCAGACGGAGCATAATCCATTAATATTTTAACACTTTAATAGCTGGATAGAATGAACTTGTCAGCTGGTTTTAGCCAAAGGGCCCCCAGTTGACAGCCATATATATCACAAGCACTGTATGAGCACTGCAGTCCATGTCTGAAGGTGAAACAAAGTAAAACAGCTTCATATGTTGAATATGAGTACAACTGATTTAACACTAATGAGCCAAAAGAAGGTTAATAGTGAAGTGTAGAGATAAAACGCTGAACAGCAGTTTCAGTTTAAATTAAAAATAACTAGGTCCAAATTTCTGGTGGACGTTTCTGTAGTTTTACAACACAGTAGCCCTGGAGCTTATCAGAGCAGCGCTTTTATATTTCAGTGAACCTCAATATGGTTCTAATTAAAATATGTTTTTCTCCTCTCCAGCTAACATTTTAAAAATAACTATTACTATTTTCGAAGTAATATAGGTCTTCTAAGTTAAATAGGATTATTATGGCATTTGCTGCTAATGTGTTCTTGGCTTTCAGCATGCTATGATTTTCAGTGCAGCACAAATATTATCTGTTTGTAAAGCCTCAATGCATGGTGCTCTCGTTTGGAAGATATCATGCCCTTATTTGATTTTACGTCACATTAAGACGGGAGTGGCAAACTCCAGTCCTGTAGGGCCGCTGTCCTGCAACGTTTAGATGTGCCTCTGCTGCACCACACCTGAATAGAATAATCAGGTCATTAGCAAGACTCTGGAGAACTGATCTACACAAGGAGGAGGTAATTAAGCCATTTCATTCCAGTGTTTTGTAGGTACATAAATTGCACATCGTAAAACTGCAGGACAGCGGCCCCTTGAGGACTGGAGTTTGACACCTGTGCATTAAGACCAAGTATTAATCCACATAAGACCTACTGCGTCTAGGACTGCATGATGAGGTCTATGCTGCATGAAGATTGGCAGCTTTTAGTAAATAAGCCACCATCACCAATCTGATATTCATATGATGTGATCTCCATCTACGACAAACACTTTTTGGACAAAAGTTAAGTTGCATGCGTATCACAACGTAAAGATGTCGAATGTATCCCACATGTTTGTGCCTGCTTGGAAACGCACACCAGTCCTTATGCAAATGTCACACAATAATTACATAAATTTATCCTATGCTATCCTGATGCTCTGTCTACACTGATGAAGATTAATTTACTGGCTGTTTACATTAGGGAAGTTGGATTTCTTTTCTCGTTAATTTAGCTTATAATGACTTGACTCCCTGGGGGCAGCCATAGCCTCTGTATCGAGTCCTGAGCTTTCCTTTCATTTGATTATTATCTGGAAAAAGGGAGAAAAAAAAAACAAGAAGGTAATATCACAGGAAGAGTTATGCATCCCACCCTGATGAAGTCACACACTGCAAATTGTATACCCTTCAGTCCAAAATAGATCGACTATAAACCCGACGACGCACGTACTTTTATATATAAGAAAAGACAAATGTTCCACAGTCTGAGTTTCTTCAAACGTGTAGTCAAGCAAAATGCAATATTGGATGCACTGACAGACAGGCCCTACAGATATCAGGAAAACAGCATGACCATGCTTACAATGTTTCTAAAAATAACTTCTCATTATGCAGTTGAACCCAGATATTTATATCAATTGTATAAAAAATACCCATAATCTTGGAACATTGGCAAT
Source organism: Gambusia affinis (assembly GCF_019740435.1). Lineage (NCBI taxonomy): Eukaryota > Metazoa > Chordata > Actinopteri > Cyprinodontiformes > Poeciliidae > Gambusia > Gambusia affinis. Next base: position 14,460,873 of record NC_057870.1, read on the forward strand.
TCTAGGAACAAAACAAAAATCTATTTAAGTATTGGAATTTGAAGTAAGTAAAACTTAGTCTAATTATTTTAGATTTATTAACAAACAAAAATAATTTTGTTTGATAATTTTGTTGACTGGAAACACTTGTTTTTATGTCATACACACCGTAGGAATCTTCCTTTTTACATATCTAAAATCATATGTGTAAATATCTGATTTCAACTGTACATTGTCACACGAGTAACATGGAATGGTAAAAAAATGTTAAATGTTATTTTGGGGGTACTAATAGGAGGCACTGGCCTCCAGTAGAGACAGGTTGCATAGCAGGGGTTATCAGCAAATTGCAAAACGCTTTCTGCTTTTCTCTCATATTTGATGGGATATGGATTTTTTTTACAGAGTTATTGACTTTTTCTTCATTTTGCTTTACAAAGGAACACACTAAAGACTGAGTAACCCTATTTTTTTAAACAAGAAAAGAGTTTGTTTTGTTCTGTTGATTTTTTTGAGAAGGGGTGTGAATCCAGTGAAGTGGCAGACTGCAGTTTAACTTTTGTTGCCCATGGTGACAGGCTTTGATAAATTCATTATGATTATGGAAATGTTGTCTTTTCTTCTGACTTTCTTGATGTCATTCGCCAGTAAAATGAACGTCCTGGCGAGTTAGCATCTGGGTTTGTTGAATTTGCCTTTTTAAAAGAAGAAGCATCATATTCCCCAAATGTTCAAACCCATATCTCGGTAAAAATGCCTGAATTGTTACTGGATTATGCAAATAATAGCAAATATCAAAATATCATTTGAAGAATCCTTTTCAATTTTGGGGGTTTCCTGTCAACACATACCTACGAAAATTAATCTGAGAAATCAGGAAAAGCAGCTATTTCAGCTTGAGTGCTGCTTACTATTTGCATATGTATCGCTACATAAAAAGGTGAGTTTTGCATCTGAATAGGTTAACAAAAAAGGGGCTTAATTCCTTCTCCTGCTGACTTTGAAGATGACATGATTATAGAGTTTATGATTCCAGGGTTTGAACAGAGCAAAGACTGCCGCTTGCTATTCCTCTCAAATGCAGCAACATTACACATATGCAATAAAACACGTTGAATTTGCAATAACGTTTGTCTACATCACAACACCGTTACTTATGCATTCATATGCCAAATGAATATTGTGATCAGTGGAAGGAGTTTGTAGCAAAACTCTTCCAAAAAAATTGGTTTGAAAAATGTTCCTGATCATCATTCGATCCCACAACACTGCGCTGGACCTGGAATGCTTTTAACATTAAATTTATCTTAAATGTATTTACTGATAATTATCACAACACTATAAAATTACCCAGTTTTCAAAACTAAAAATAGCATTGATTTTAAAGAAATACGGCTCTAGAAATTGGGATTGACAAAATAATCAATCTAGTCATCACTTTAAAACTATTTTGTAGTTAAATTTTTCTATAAAATAAAAGTGGTTTAAGCATCTGAGACACTCAAGTGCGACAAGCACAAACAAAGCAATTGTAAAATGGAGCAAATATCATAATGTAGTTTTTATGCTCGCATTATTTTAAAGGACAAAAACAATCCAATGAGGGTTGACGGTCATCTTTGTGCTAAAATCTGGAACAAAATCAGCAACTTTCCGTGTGTTTAATTGCCCAAGTCATTAAAACAGCAATCCATTTCAATGTGTGTGCAAGTCTATTTTATCACCTGAGTGGAACAGCTAAGCCTCTAGTCAAAAACAGAGATTGTATCCAAAACCACGCCGTCATTTGTCAGCTTTGCACACATAAATACTCCACCTGCATTCCACGTTTTGTAGCTAATTCGTCTCCCCGGGCATTTCAATTTTGCTGGAGCGTCTGGTGCTGCTGTTGTTTACTTGTCTAACTCATTATGGGAAGGGAGAATTAGAGGTAAGTATCCAGGTAAGACATGGCAATGCAAACATTCAGAAACATCTAATTGCAATAACCTGGCACAGCGAGTAATTTGGCGTCTTGAAAGCAAACCTTGAGATTCTAAAGAAACACTTCACAGGAAGGAGTGTCGGGCTGCTGGTCATTACACGCCAGGAAATTCAGACAAATTTGAAAAAAATGATAATTTTCTAGGCGAGATTTGAATATTAAATGCTCCTGCTTACCGTCTCATGACAGAATCTGCGATTATCACCAAAGCAAGTTAACATAATATTTGTGCATATTGCTTTGTTTGCCCTCGACTGCCTTCCAAACATCCATTATTTATAAGCAATCATGTATCATTAATCATATACACCATGCCAGTTAAGTTCATAATTGCAGGGAAAAAAAAATGTGACCAAGTAGCATTCAAGTACAGGGGAAATATTAGGTCAAGCTTAAACTAAAGCTTGATTAGATTTCATGTTTTGGTTCCATATGAGTAACACTAACAAATATTCCTTTGTTTCCAGTGACAGACCAGTGATTGCTTCTGAATAAAGCACTTAGGGATTTTTAAAGACATATAATTGTTATGTTAATGCACACTGACATTTTACATCTGGCGTACGCCAACGTGAAGTGTACTGTGGGCCGACTACTCGGAATATAAGGAGACATTTCCTTTTTGCTCTCTTACTTTGTTTATAAGCATCCTGCAGAGTTTTGAAAAGTCTACCGGTGCTGAACACAAGCGCCTAAACACATTTATGCTGATAATTTATCTCTCGTAAAACCCTTTCGCCTGCGGTTGTCCTGTTTAAGTAACAAAACAGATTTTTTCAGCCTGTGTGAAAAGCTGAAAGTGTAGTGAGATCATTTTAGCTAAATTAAATTTAAAAAGTCATAGTTAAGGACGTTGAACTGCATCAAAGCAGCAAAAAAAAATAAAAAATATCGAGGTAAGACACAAACACAATATTGAAAGAGAAAATTAAAACTGTACCACAGGAGGTTGAAATATATATTTCCATCTGTTCATTCATTGAAAGTGAGAATTTATTTGGTGATTACTCAGACTGCCGCGTTGTTACTAAGGTCAGCCGCCTGGGAGCAAAATTAATGGCACCTACATCCTTACTGTATCATTCCTCTGGGAGGGACAGAGCAAATGACTCATTCACAAAGGGAATTTATATCATGAACGGGGGCCGTATGAACCAGACCACAAGCTAAGACAGGACCACTTTCCACTAAAGCGTAAATCCAGACCAAACCTCACACCTCTTCAAGTAGGTGAGAGATATACAACCTGCAACCAGAAGAAGTGGAGGACTGTATGGAAAACCCTAATAAGAATTACAGACACCCGTACTTTAGTTTTGGGGAAAACCAGTAAATTTATTGTTTTGGTCTTGGTAATCTTATGAAAATATTACCAGTTAAACTCCGTCCTTTAAAGCATTTCCAACCACTTAAAAATTAAAGACGCAAAATAGATCACAAGGTAAATTTAACCAAAATAACTTAAGAACATTTATTTAAAGACCAAGCAGAAAAAGCATATAACCTAGACCAGGCCTTATGCTTTTGTTCTGTTATTGATATGCACATTTTGCACTAAAATACACTCACCTCAGGTATACAGAACCAGTCTCCTTCGTGACATAATCGAAGCATTTTAGGAGAATCTGAAGTCCCGGACCTCGACAGCAAGCTATGTCTCAAGTCTTTGTTTGTGAGGTTTGAATCAAAGTCTAAAACCAAAAAAAGCTCACTGCGCAAAAGTCTTGGCAATGTTGCTGTCAAACTGAACTGCAGGAACAAATGTATATTACCAAACAGAAGGACATTTACAATACAGAAAACACGAATATCTTGGGCATGCTGTGTCTGGAATTAAATAAAAGTCAAAGTCACAGCGGCCACAACTGACACAGGCAGAGAACGAGTGCGCTCGTCACCTGGGGCTCAGAGGTGAAGACAAAAGGCACCTTGAAGGAGATCACAAAAATAAATCTCAGCACTGCTATTCATTTTATCATGCTTTGTGCAGTGTATACTAATGGGCACTGCTTTCCTCGTCTCCCCCAATGGAAGTCCTATAGCTCCCTGCAGCAGAGCCAGGCTCTGCTAAATCTGGAGACATCCAGGTCTCTGGGCCTGAGACTCGCTTAGCTCCCAGGTGGAAGGGGGCAACACAATATGAGGCTGACAGCAAGATGAAGCCCTGTAAGAAAAAAAAAAAAAAAAAAAAAAAAAAAAAGGAGCATGTGTATAACCCAGGAGGTCATGTGCGAGGAGCAGAGTGTAATTGTTTTCCTCATTTCCTCAAGCTTGTAAAGCTGATCCACTATCAGCAGCAGACTGTTATGCCATGAGCATGGCAATGAGGCTGCTTTCTCTGGGTCTTTTGACATTTCGGCCCGTGTAATAGTCAGAAGAAAAGCTATTAGGCTGGTAATCAATTTGGCTGTTCTGGAAGAAAAAGCACTTTGTGGTTGCCGACGCTCAAAAACATGATTGAAAGTTTCTTGTTTGGACCACTTACTTCGTCTTTTGCACGCTTCATTTCTTTTGGGACAAAGGAATCATCTCATTCGATATGCTCACAAGCAGGTCTGCACAATTGTCCAACAATAAAACAGGATTACGCAAAGCTAATGCACTTAATGAGTGCATTAAATGCGAGCAAATATTAAAAATAAAAAAAAATTAGCCAGGCTCAAATATTTTTAGGGGGTCGGGATTATCAGAAATAGTGTGTGTTAATGGAGTGCTGAGAAGCCTAACAGATTATAAACAGAATGACATCAGCTCTGACTCATTCCCACCGAGCTGGAGACAGACTGCTGTGCGGCGAGAGAAAGGTCACCTAAACATCCAATCAAATTACATCATGTGAAGAATTGCAGTGAAAATTAAAAGCCAGTTTATCAACTACCTTAAAAGTTCAGCAGTGAAGAAAATATATTGTACAAAGCTCATGGTATGCTACCCTAAAACAGGCTAATTTTCAATTTTTTTGCCTGCGCGTCTGGTGTTTCTCAAGAGCTAGTTTCATTTTACTAAACACTACAATTTACTGAGGCGCCTGGGTGGCAGAGAGGAAAACCACTTGGCCTCTGTAACAACAACCTGGGTAAGATGGATTTTAAATCAGCCTTTCAAACAGGAAAAAAAAAAGAAAAAAAATCAGCGCATTTCTGGACGGAAATTCTATCAAACATTAGTAACATATTGAGCCTGGACTGCAGACTAAACATTAGCGCCTATACACAGCTCCTCTCTACAGTAATCATAATCAGTTAACTTTTCCACATTTTGTCAGGCGTCAACCACAATGTGTTTTTTAGGGGGGATTTTAGGTGGCAAACCGACACAAAGTGGCGATTAATAAAAGTGGAAGGGAAATAGCTCAAAATACAATAAAACATAAAAGAATTTTACCAAAAAGTGTGGTGTGTATTTGTTTTCATCCCACCTCCGAGGCAAAGCTTTATTGCTTCTTAGTTCCTGTCAGTTTAGGTGGACGGTCACGTCTTAGAGAGAACTTCTTGTGTTTTCCAGAGAGCTAGAGCTTTGGGAGATTGTGTTATAATCTAACTCTGTTTTAAACTTCTCCACGTTACCTCTTACCTGTCTGCTGAGTCTCTGGGACTCAGGACTTACTTTGTTCCCCCACTCTACCTCCAACGCCTTTACAGAACAGTTGCATTTATGAAAATGTAATTACACACAGTTTGAGTCCATTTACCGTTTAAGTGACTTAGAAAAGTAGTTTTATAAAAGTCTTTTTAATGTAAAACTTTGGATTATTCATCTTCTACTGCACAACAATCCTTAGGATAAAATTCCCCCAAAAAACATTTAACCAAGTGGTTTTAAAACTGTCTAGATTAACACTTGGACCACATTGGTGCGCTAATATTTACATTTAGAGCTTAAGTGAAAATGTGATGAAAATACAGATGCTGAAATATTAAACGTACACTAATTTAACTTGCATGGAAGATTTACACAGAGGGCGTTACAAGGCTCAAATAAAAGGTTTCTTATTTCTACTGCATTATTATTATTATTATTTCTTCTACATTTTGTAGAACTCAGAATGCTATTAAATCAGAAAAAAGAAAGGAAACGAGGATGCAATCTGATGTGGGAGCCAAGCAGAGGAGCGCAGAAAGGCCAAGCAAACTGACAACTTCAGCTCAGGATTAGTTCCATCTCATCTGCGTAAAGAGCGACAGAGCTGGAAGGAAGTGGTGTCCAAATCAAAACAGCAGACTTGTGCGCGCGTGCGTGTGCATGTGCATGCGCGCGTGTGGGTGCGTGTGTGTGGTCATTTTCCCTCCATCATGGCCAGCGCACATGTGCTGCACTGCTTAGCAAGTAGGGATGTGGGGGGAAGCCAAAACTTAACTGCTCCCGCTCATTTCACAGATTTTCCAGACAAATAATATCAGGTTTGTGCCCACTAGCGCCAACCCTTCATCTCTCTGGTCTATAATTAAATGGCATTCATTTGATTTGTTCATTAGGTCAAGCCTCGGCTGGGTTGAAGCAAAACGGAACCCTCTTATTAGTGGTTCATGACTCCACTCTCTCCATGGTGAGCGCTGGAAGCTCTGGTGAAAAACAGCCGAGCAGCAGTGGGAAGCTGAAGCTGTCAGAAAGATTTTCCCTCTTTTTTTTTTAAAAAAAAAAAAAAAAAAAGAAGAAAAAATAAAAACTTAGAGCCCACCTCTTTAAGAGGAGAGGCAGTGGGGAATAACTGTGTATTTTCAAAATGTTAAACATGGAACCAGAAAAATTATAGAATACCATAACATTTTTTTGGCTGAGGTGATTTATTTTTTCATGCACGTTTTAATTCAACTTTTCTCTGCACTCTTAAATTCAAACATGACTTTAATCACAGAATATAATATGCAGTTTCATTATCATGCGCAGTGGGAAAGGATTTAAATCTGGGACTTTATGCTAGAATTTCAAGGCTATCGCAGTCCAACATATTTCTTTAAGCTATAAAATTATAATGAGTCTCTCATTTTCACTCCACCTCTGTCAAGCTCATCTCATTTCCTCCCATTTCAGTGCCACAGGATGATTTAGATAGAGATTTTTGCCTTTGTGTTGTCATTTCCTAGCTTCTTTTTTAATTATAGCATTGTAACAAAGTTTATCTCGGAGTAGATTTGTGAGACTTCTGAAGCTCAGGTTATCGACACACATACTACAGATGCACTTTGAAGTGGTTACAAATGTGTAAATAACTTTGCAACAGAGTTGTGGCTCTGCCTTGAGCAACAGTTACAAACTGTTGCAGAATAAATGGAAGTACAGAAAAAATGGTGTATTTTTACAAAGTTGCTTCAGTTTTCAGTTGCAAAGGTTTTTTTTTGGCCAAATATATATGATAAATTTACTTTTTCTTAAGTTTTGATGAGGATAACCTTCAGTGATGCATTGTAAACAACTTGTGGAGGAAAGGCTGAGGAACAAACCTCTATCCCTTGGGCAACAGGATGTATTTTTCACTGACTAAACTACACAAGTAGCATCTAGAAGACACTGCTGTGTTTCTGTCTCCACAGCTATGTGTCAATCCAGCTTCAAGTAATGTTGGCAGGTAATATCCCTCTATCTAGACAGAGTGGTTGGTGCACTGCAAGACATCTTGATGCTCTAATGAGTGTCTAATTTTAAAACAGCAGGTCTTTCACCTCCAATTGACTAAAGTGGCAAATTGTTACATTGGACACTGAAAGCAGATTGTTGGACAGCCATTAATGTCAACTAAGGATGCAACTGGTGCAGCCCTCCTCCGAAGGGCTGTAAGACACAGTTTGTGTTATTTATTTTCCAAAAACATTTTACATTACAGGAGAGGTGAAGGCACATCTTATATAGAGGCTAAATCCCTTAAGACCCGCTGTACTGGGTTCAGTTCCTGGTCTTGGCCCATTTGGTGCACATCTTCTCATCTCTCTTCAACATCTTTCTTGTCAAATTATCGTTCAATAAAGGTCACAAGTGGCAAAAAAATCCTTTAAAAAATTCTAAACTATGATAGATCCAACCACACATCTAGTTATCCAATAAGTCTACTATTATAGTCCAGTTATCTGAGATCATGTAACAAGTACAGGAAGGAAATCCAGGTGCCGTTCTCCCAAGCAACACTCCAGTTCATTCTGGGAATCCAAAGAATCTCCCGAACAAAAAGGGATGCATCGTTTTTCCACGTCTTCTCCTCCGTAGGATGAACCAAGATGGCCAATTCCTATGGATGCAGAGAACTAGTTGCGCAACTTCCAACTTTCTCATGCACCCTCATCTTTTCTGTACATTTAATTTCTAACAATGTACTGAGGAAACAAATTGGTGCTTGCATTCGGAACCCTGTTCTATTGTCCGTAAGACTTTAGCCATGTCAAGAGACGAGGACTGAACAGTAGACAGACTGCTTTTTCACCAAGCTTTTTTTACTCCCACATATCAAGGAAGCACCATGATTACCATTGATAGACAAGATCGCAGTTACTTAAACTCCTTCACTTGAGGCAATTACTTGTTTCCAGGTTGTTTTTAATATTAAGGTATGGTCCAGATTTTCCCACTTTTTGCTTTCACTAAACATCCAAAATATTGCTAGGCTTAGTCAGTCCCATTTTAATGCCACGATGCAGCTTCTGCAGTAAATATGCGAGCATTTGAGCAACACAGTGTAGCTCAAGTCCGCAAAGCCTTCCTTCAAACTTAGAAATTATCCTATTTTTCACCAAGGCAGACTACATTTGCCTGAAATACTTGCAATATTTCTGCATGTATCAGTTATGGCTAAGTATGCACACAAAATTCTGAAACTTAAGTCAAAATTCAAAGTTACAGCAAGATAGACAACGTGGGAGAGCAATTGAGGAAAAAATACTAATACCCATCCCTACATACAATGCAGTAACATAGTGACAGTTTAAATAAATATGTAAATAAATAAATAAATTGTGTTTATAAAAGTTACATACTGCAGCTTTAAAACATCACCCGCCTTTCCTGTAAAATATTTTGGACTGCCTTGGATATGGATGGTGTTATGCAAATAAACCTGCCTTGTCTTGAGTTTACAACAAATGCTTATAGCAAAGCTCTGAGGCCTTTAGGGAACAGCTGTATTTATACCGATATGAAATTACACACATTTGGACTCTTTTCTAATTACATCACTTCTGAAGGCAAAAGATTGCACTGGATATTATTCTAGAGGAATCAGCGGTAAGGTGACTAAACATAAATGTACATGTGGAAAAGATATCTAAAAGTATGCAGCGAATAAAACAAACATGAAATGTGGAAGAGTTCAAGAGACGTAAATACTTTTGCAGGATATATTCAATGCATGTTTAGAAATGCAGATGGATAATCAATGACCTAAAGATGTGTTATTATTTAGACATGCTGAGATGAGATGATGAATGTTTCAGAAGTCTGACGGGCGTTGTACCTCAGAGGGTTTCGCTCACCGCCAACAGCAGCTAAAACACAAGCTTGTCGAGTCAAACACGTGCAGTTTGTTTCTGGTTCTTCATATCAGCAGTCTAAAATGTGGCCTGGGGGACATTTGCAGCGCTTTTTATTATTTCATGTGGCTTCTGACCCCAGTTTATGAATTATACAAATGTGGCTCACCCACCACTAGCAGATAGACACTTTTTAAAAGACAAAAGTTTCCAACGTTAAAATGTTGGAAAAATGTTCAATACAACACTAAGTATTAATATTGTATTAACCAAATTTTTTACATTTTAAGTTAGAAATAAGCAGAACCCCAGGAATCAAGTAACTTTTACTTAAAAGCAGATCTGATTGAACTAATTTCTTAAACTTGGTTAATCACAGCAAGTGCTTTAGAGGAAGAGTGTCCTACAAACGTTTCCTAACCCAAAATACACCAAACAACGTTCTACAATAATTTATAAATTGACCATTTGTTCCATTAAAACATAAAATGGTAAGTTTGTTTCTTCATTTTTAGAAAAAAATAATAATAATAATAATAATAACGACCTGAAAGTGCTTGACAATTCTGATCCTGCACATTCAGAACCACTGAAAGTGAAGTTGCTTTTAGCCTACATTAAAAACAATATCCAGCAACATCTCTTGGCAGGCCAAAAAACAGAGGCTTTATGCCCTATCGGGGTGTCAGCAACCGCTCCCTGCACAATTACTGGATATGGTGCTGCTGTAATTAAAGTCCACTTTCAACACTGCACACACAGTGACCTTTTCCAGCGCAAACAGCCATTGTCTCCGCTAAGCCCAGGGCCCCTCCGCTGGGATGTAAATGGATATTTTATGGTGGTAAAGCAGAGAAATTGATCCAGATGATGGCATTCATTGAAAAAAATATGTTGGAACCTCATCTGAAAATCTGATGGTGTTTCGCCCTTATTATTAGTGGCTTTCATTTGCAACTCTGGCAGGAAGATTTAAGAAGCCAGAAAGCCCCCTGATAAGCACCATTATAGCCCATAATCAGAAGCTATGAAGATGATGGTGATGTTTCCCCTGGCGCCGCGCTGCCAGGTTTTTATTTCATGTCCCTTGAAACTCCCCTGTCAATGCTCAGGCCTGATAGCAGAGAGGGCTGTTTGTTTAACTTGTCACTTGGAACAGCAGCGTTAAGAGGGAGGGACCAGATGGAGGAGACGAACACACTGGGATTCAGTCTAGAAAGAGCGCAGTCCTGATCACTGATGTGAACCTTAAGGATACTTGAGGCAAACCAAAGAATTACAGAGTAAACTAAGGCAGGGATTTCTTCCTCCCGCCACAGATAAATGGCTGATTCTTGCATCAATCAAAACGCTGAAGTGCAAGAGTCTGCAACAGCAGCATTCCTTTTGTACCTCTAAATGAATCAGGCACAGGAAGAGAAGCTCGGTCATAAGCCACAGATTTTCCACCCAACACGGGGCTGAATGTGAGCAGACACAGACGTGTGCGCCCCTTGTCTATGAAACAGCACTCTATTTTGTTCCATTTAAGCTTTTTATATTCAGTAAGAAGGAGAGGCACAAAAGGGGCCTGAAGCTGTCTTGGGTCATTTAACCACACATTTTCCTTCTTCTCCCAGAATGTGTTTTCTGGCAGTCAAAGCACAAAGAGGTGACAGATTAGACGGGGAGTTCCTTTACAGGCTGGCTGTGGGCTTCAGGAGGGTGGGCCTGTTCGCTCGTGCTCCGGGCGGCAGCGCCACGCCTGTCACTGTTTGATGGGCCAGTGCAGAAGTGCAGTCACGGGGAGGTATGATTGATGATATTATGTACTCGCGCAGGATCCGAATGCCAGCACACTCTTGTGATTTAATCCCTGTTTCTTCATTAAACATCCAGGCACAACAGATGGACTGCACAACATCCAGGCTCGCTTTCCCCGAGGCCAAAGCCAGACCAACATTACTAATTGATTCTCATAGACAACACATGCAGAATATAGCTTAATGCATAGAGAGGCAATATGATGCTGTTAAAAAGTGTTTTCCTCCCTCATTGATTAAAATTTTTTTGCTTTGTCATACCTAAATGTTTCATAATAAAATACTTTTTGAATTAAGACAAAGACAATGTGAGTAAACGTAACGCATAATTCTCAATTTAAAAACACGATCCAAACCAACCAAGCTCATGTGACAATATAATTTACCCCTCTTAGATAGATTATCAATTACTAGTGATTAATCATATTTTTCAGTTTCATTTGGTGCCACCCGGCCTGAGTACTTCCTAACTTATAGAATCATAAAGTTTCAAGACCAAAACCAATTTAGATCAAAAAAGAAAAAAAACAACAAAGAGATCCACCTGTGAAAAAACATGGAGGATCCCCATGAGTTTTGCAAAATATTACAGTATGTGAACTGAATGTGAAACTTCTCGTAAGGTGTGCGAGTGTGTGTAGTATTACACTTGGTGTAAAAAAAACATAGCATTTCTGAAAAAGAACGTCATAAGTCATCATACATTAAAATATGGTAGTAGTGTTAGGGTCTAGGAAATTTGCTAATTCATGACTTCAGTTTTCAGCAAGAAAAGTCTGGAAACATGATGCGAGTTTGTGACAATAACCTTAGAGTTCCTGCAATGCAGAGGACTGATCCAGAGCAAAACAGCAAGTCAATCTCTAAATGGCTAAAAGGAAAAACACAAAAGTGGGCAATGTGGTGTAAAAAAGACTGGACTTCCATCAAATTCAAATGTTTTTATCATCTCATCTGCTTTTTGTAGTTATTAAGGTTATCTTTTCTGACCTTAGGTTTTATTTTATCATCTAAAAAAACAGAAACAGAAGAATCATTTAAGGGGGAAAATAGATTGCAGAACTCCACTAATCATTAAAAAGAAAAGGCACTGACTTAAGTGATGTGGAAAAAGTCTAAATTAGAAACACATAGAAATCCCTGCCTTAGTCATCATAAGTGTTAAAAATATTTACTGCAGTAAAAATAAACCCTGTACCACATTGACATTTTAGTTTTATGTACCTTTGGGAAAAAAAAAACTCAAAAAGGAAATTAATTTGACTGCTTCTCTTGTGCAACAATGACACCTAGTGTTAACGCAAGAAACCTCATGCTTTGAAATCTAAGCATCTCTCTGCACAAATGGGTTAATATACCAGAGACGTGGTAATCCCTTTGCCTCATGTTAAAGTGTAAAACATGACAGTCAAGGTATACATTGACAGCAACCCCAATAATCCAAACTTCTGAACGAGTGTTGAGGCTGTCAGACACTAAATCCAAGAAAAAGCACAGCTACACAACCCAGATTAAGCCAACCATCCCCCAGTAAGACCACAAAGGCTTCTTTGTACTTGGATGGCATATATAAAAGGAGTTGAATTGTTTTGGCTGAAATTTTCAATTACACTTTGTTCTCTGTACAAAAATAAAAAATAAATAAATAAATAAATAAATGTTATAAAATCTCTTAAATATTCTAGACATATTTTTATTTAAGTGCACAAGTAGAAATTCACAGCCAGAAATAAAGCAATCGTTGTTTGGATTGGTGTTTGTAACATTTCTCAAATAATTCAAAGTGATGCAGTTTCAACACTTTTTCAGAGAACAGAAAACCTACCGGAGCTCCTGGAGAGACACACCACCAGATTAAAGAGGAGGTGGCCCCCGATGCATCACTGGTAGCGACAAATTATCATTGATAGCACTCCACCACATTACTATCAATCTCTCTTTTGAAAGACAAAAGTATCCCTCCATGCAATCAATGCATTTCTATCATTGAGAGGGATCGGTGCTCCAGTGATCTCTGTGGGTGAGTAATGTGAAATCCATCGCAGGTTAGTGCTCATGGCCCGGACATGATCAAAGACAAGAGCCCAGAAAAGTTTGTATTGATCGGCCGTCACAAAGTGGCAGCTGAGGAGTGGAAATGTGATTGGAATTTGAAACACCGGCGACTGAAGACAAAGCGACTTGATCTTCTGAGAAAAACAGATCTATTAGCTTGTAGCATAATACTGATTTACTGTAACTGTGGAGCTATGATTGTTGGTTACATTTTCAGAAGTGACTATCATCAGCTATTCTCTTGAAGTGTAACTTTGTATTCTGATTATAAAATCAGGTTGTTTAACAGTCGTGGGGACGCTTCAATTTTCAAAGATGTGGAGGTCAAAGGTCTAACTTAGCTTAGCAGATTTATTCTTGAAGCATATGCTCTAATGAGACATCACCCAGAAAATAGATGTTAATAGATAGAGGTATAATAGTACATATGGTAATAGTGAATCTTATAGTCCGTACATCACTTAATGAGAGTTCACACATGTTTTTTCATTGGATTTTGTTAACCAACAGAAAATAAGTTGATTAAACTAACATTTAAAGCACTCCAAAACTGAACAGGAATGGATGGTAATAAAATGTGGGCTGAACTCCCATCAACCACTTTCTTTTATTTATTTTTTTTCTCATCATCAGAGAACAATGACATGGTGGTACCTGTGATTTGGGGAGAGTGAATGGGCAGCCAAATAATTATACAACAACATGCTGCTTCTGTATTCATTTTAAATCCTTGAAATCTGAAGTTATTTTTTTAAACTTTAGAGCTTGTCATGCAATATTTGCAGCTCCAAGTAAAGTTTAATAAGCAACTTTAAATACTCTACAAGGCATTGTCACACTCTTAATAAACACTAACTATTTTTTAACAAGTGACTCCAAGTGTTCAAACAGCATAACATCAGGTCAGTGAGTGCTAAATATTCATGACTTTTCACTTTGATCTTTTTATAAAAGGATTAAAAAAAGTCAGTTTTTGCTCACTGGACATGCATGTTTGGATGAAGTTTGTGCTTTAATTTTGCATTCAATTTTCATTTAGAATCACAAAAGTTCAAGTTACAAATTGAAGTGAAAATTGGACAAAAAGTGGAACATCTGAGTGACAATCTCGAATCCAGTATGACTTCTGCCCATTTAAAAAGTATGGCTAGGTTCAGTAGTAAAATACTCATTTGAGTATTTTTCCTGGTCTTGATTTTACTGAATCATTTTCAAATGCAGCACTGGTAGTGGATATGCTCCTTAGCACATAGGAACAGAACTACACTAAGTAGAATTGCTAACAGCTGTTAGCTTGTCACTGAGCATAGCAGTTAGCATATTCCACTGGTTTGATTAACTAATGGAGAGCAGCAAGGTTAGCTTCTGTTTCATCATTAGAAGTTCTGACTTCAGAGAAAGATGGCGACTAAAACTTGTTCTTGGTTCTCTCTGCTTCAGGTTACACAGTGAGTCATGAGATTGTCCGCCACATATTTTGTGTAGTTTGTATTTAAAGCCAGTCTTTTTCTTATGGCTGCTGTTTTCCTTTGTTTTTAGCTTGTGAATCACTGACAGCAGAGCAATGCTAAAAGCTAGTAAGGTAACAACAAGTACTTCGTTGCTGCATTTGCTTCATTTTGCTATTGTACCAAACTTGTACTGAACCATGACCCAAAACTCAGTTTAGAACTGGACCGTGATGTAGGTGTATGGCCACACCCCTACTCACACATTTTTTGGAGAAAAGAAAAGCAAGAATCCCTTACCTTTGGCCACTTGGGATTGAGCACACAGGCTTTTTCAGCATCCTCCAGAGCTGCTTGGTGTTGGCCCAGCTTGAGGAAGGCTGCTGAACGATTACTGTACAGGATGCAGTTCTGTGGGTCGGCCTGCAAAGCATCGCCGTACAGACGCACGGCCTCCTGGAAGTCGCCCCTCTGACACGCCTCGTTACTCTGCCGCACTTTCTCCATGAACTCAGCCTTGCTTAGTGCACACCGTGACCCGTCGTCCACTGCGACGCACCGAATGGGCCTTCCCGCTGTCCGAGAACCAAAGACAGAAAACTGGAGAAATAGAAAGAGAGACCAATTAACTTGACTAGAAAACGTACCAACAAAGAACATAGCAGGGTTTTTTTTTCCCCCCTTTCCCAGGACCACAGGTGAAACTAATTTTGTTAACAAAGGCTGTGCTCCAACGAGCAGTCTGGTAAACCACAACAAGCAGCCAAATAAACCTGGATATTCCTGTGCTGAGCTCTGGTTGCCAAAACGCCCCTGCTGTCCACACACACACACACGCACACGCACACGCCCACAAACAAAAACACAAACGGCAGCTGAAGTGTGAGGGAATGTTGATGAAGGGTGGCGTCAAAGAGGGTTGCGCAAATTACACCTTTTTTCTCGCATCAAATGCAGATCTTCAGTTTTAAAAAAAACAAGCCAAATTCTAGACCTAAATTCAGGTGTTAAAATAAAACAGTGGTTTCTATTTGTGTTACTTTTAACTATTGACATTCTAGCATTGCTGATAGAAACATGGAGAGTCAGAAATTTTTCATCTACATATTAGTGCTTTTTTTCAAATGAGTTGTGTCCTGCTCTATATAAATTTAACAGACTTTAAGAGTCTAAGATGACTGTAGTTATTATGAAATATTTCTGTCTTTGTTGCCGAGAAACTGATTGCGATCAACAGTAAAAAATTAGCAAAAGGTCTAAAAATAAAACTACAATAAGCATAATTTTGAAGTTGCGTAAATCTTTCACTGAACCTTTCAGAAACATCAAACCTTTAATTTTTGTTGTTTGTTTTATGTTAAGTCATAGCCGGCACTATTATTGGCACCCTGATCAGTAATTTGAATAATCCTCTTTGCAGTTTTGCCAAAAGTTTTCGCCAAAAAACATTTCTCAAAACTGAAGTAAAAAAGTCTTTGACTATTCTTCTTTGTCCAATCTCTTGAGATCATCACATCCCAGCTTCTCTCTTTTGCTCGCTTCGTCTCAGCTCACACATGTTCTCTCTAGTGTTTATGAAGAAGGCTGATTTTGTGTCTGGTGAATCATTTCTGTGATAATTTCACCATGTGTTCTGTATCACTGTCTCCCCCCCTAGCAGTTTATTCAAATCAGTTTCTGGCGTCTGACGTAGGCTGCATTTCAAAGAGTTCAAGACGGACGCCATCCATCCCAGCACCACATAGACGGATCCGAATCCTGGATTACAACTGTCACCTTCATGACTTAACCCACTTTTGAACCACAGACAATGTCTATAGTATCTTGTCTCAGTAGGAAACGTCGTGAGCACTTTATGGTTATGGAGATATTGGTTTCATTTTCCAAAAATACACATCCCTGTGCTTGATTGGATCATAAACTTGCCTGGCCCAATAATTAAGACACTTTAGAGACCATTTTGAAGAGGAACATGTGAGACACTTCAGGAAGTCTGTGGGAAGGAAAAAGTGTGGCAGAAAACGCTGCACAACGAGAAGAGATGACCGGACCCTGAGGAAGATTGTGGAGAAGGGCCGATTCCAGACCTTGGGGGACCTGCGGAAGCAGTAGACTGAGTCTGGAGTGGAAACATCCAGAGCCACCGAGCACAGGCATGTGCAGGAAATGGGCTACAGGTGCCCCATTCCCCAGGTCAAGCCACTTTTGAACCAGAAACAGCAGCAGAGGCGCCTGACCTGGGCTACAGAGAAGCAGCACTGGACTGTTGTCAGTGGTTCAAAGTACGTTTTTCAGATGAAAGCAAATTTTGCATGTCATTTGGAAATCAAGGTGCCAAGAGTCTGGAGGAAGACTGGGGAGGAGGAAATGCCATAATGCCAGAAGTCCAGTGTGAAGTACCCACAGTCAGTGATGGTCTGGGATGCCATGTCAGCTGCTGGTGTTGGTCCACTGTGTTTTATCAAGGTCAGGGTCAATGCAGCTAGCTATCAGGAGATTTTGGAGCACTTCATGCTTCCATCTGCTGAAAAGCTTTCTGGAGATGAAGATTACATTTTCCAGCACCACCTGGCACCAGCTCACAGTGCCAAAACCACTGGTAAATGGTTTACTGACCATGGTATCACTGTGCTCAATTGGCCTGCCAACTCTCCTGACCTGAACCCCATAGACAATCTGTGGGATATTGTGAAGAGAAAGTTGAGAGACACAAGATACAACACTCTGGATGAGCTAAAGGACCCTATCGAAGCATCCTGGGCCTCCATAACACCTCAGCAGACCACAGGCTGTTTGCCTCCATGCCACGCCGCATTGAAGCAGTTATTTCTGCAAAAGGATCCCTGATCAAGTATTAAGTGCATAATTGTACATAATTATTTGAAGGTTGACTTTTTTGTATTAAAAACACTTTTCTTTTATTGGTCGGATGAAATATGCTAATTTTGTGAGATAGGAATTTTGGGTTTTCATGAGCTGTATGCCAAAATCATCGTTACTAAAACAATAAAAGACCTGAAATATTTCAGTTAGTGTGCAATGAATCTAAAATATATGAATGTTCACTTTTTATCATTACATTATGGAAAATAGTGAACTTTATCACAATATGCTAATATTTTGAGAAGGACCTGTAGTATCTTATCTTAACAATGCAGTCAAACTAAACATTGCCATTAAAGCAACCCAGGCTTCCTGGACACCTCAGCAGAGCTATTGGTTAATCTCCTCCATGCCATGCTGTGTTGACGCTGTAATTCATGCAAAAGAATATAGTAGTGCAATAAAAATACTCATTTTAAAAAATTTCTCGAAACTGCAGCTCAGTCCAATGTGCTTCTGCTACTCACATCTGTTAAAACTGTATTTATCTGGACCCAGCTGTTCCAACAGGCAACAGCAGAGTAAAACTGAACCCAATAAAGACACAGACGAATTTCCTCTTTCCTGGCTTAACCTGAGTCCTCCTGTATTGCTGCGTTTCGTTTATTCCTGTTGCCTCAGTCCCTCTCTCAGCAGGAGGAGCCGCTAACCTGACTCAAGGTCTCCAGCTACTGCACCCAACCAGCAATAACCGACTGATTACACAATGTAGGTTAGAGTTGTTAACATTAAAACATTTGCTAAGAGTTACTAAATCCAGAAATCCATCTTCGGCCTCTAATTTCTGGAGTCAGCGTCCACTGCACCTCTTTTCTCACCACACCTCCTCCAGCTGAATTGTGGGATAGGGCAAGCTTGGTAATTACTTCCAGAGGCCCACAGAGAGAGAGAGGACCCACTGAAATGAGAGCTCTGTGGATCAAGTAAGTTCAACATTAAGCGAAGTTACAATACAGCATCGGTGCTGATCAAAGGGCTCGCTAGTCTCTGTGCACGGTAAGTATGTGAACATTGGTGAACACCTTAATAGAGCTGCAGGTAACCTGGAAGCTCTGTGCTGTTGCCATGGTAGACTTTAAGGCTTTGAGTAAACACACATATGCAGCGGGTGAGTGACATCCACTCTGCAGGCGTCACCCATGCCAACATGCACCCAATGGAGTGTCAGGAGAGGGATCTATAATAGATCAGAGGTCCCATGCAGCTTTCTCCTAGGAATCTGCAGCAGCACACTGGGGGCTGCTTTCTGCATGTGGGCAGCACTGGCAGGAAGGGTGGAGATGGGAGAGATAATGAGAGCCTGCACCAACACAAAACGCGCGCGCGCACACACACGCTTGCACATAACACACACACAAACTTCCAACGTGACCACACGGAGATCCACTCAATTCCACTCAGACTTAATCATGCAGACATAGAGGTCAGAATGAGGGGATGATGAGGGAACTAACTTTCTGCTACAGACTATGTAGGCAATTCAAGCTTCTAAAACAACAATGATACGCGTTTGGCACGATTGTACCTTTTTAATAATAATAAAACAAAACCCTTTCATGCTGTTCAGTGTCTGCTCCAGCAGTCCCCAGACGTCCACTGCGCAAGCCCAGGACGCACGGCTGGAAAATCGATAGATTTTTACGAGGTCATTTTGGAATTTTCTCCCCTGGATGCGGGGCAAAATAGACGCGGAGCAATAAAACGGACCCAAAAGAAAAGAAAAAAAGAAACGCGCAAAGCCATAGTTCTGGAAAGCTGTTTACCTTTTCTTTCAGAGTCGCTTGCTTCTCCATCCTGGCTGACTGCGTGTGTTTGTATAACGGCTTATCGGTCTCATCCCATCTCAGTCTCTGCAGATTTAGTGTCGAGTTTTTGTGTGTGCGTGCGTGGGCGTGCGTGTGTGTGTGTGTGCAACAAGAAGTGCTTCAAAGTTTGTCCAAAGAAAGTCCTCTTTGCGTGGTAGAAGATGGTCGATAAGCGCCAAAGGAAGTCCACGAAAAGCTGAGTTGCATACGCTGTTCAGGAGAAACTTTCCTCAAGGAAAGTGCGCCATGTTGTCAAATCTTTTTCCTTTTTTTTTTCTTTCCTTTTTTCTCCTTCCTTCTCTCCCCCTGTGGCCAAAGCGGATCTGCTGCGCACACAGAGGAAGGATAAAGTTCCTGAGTCAGGCCATAATACATCGGTTAGGTGTGCAGATGAATGATCAACTCTTTGTAAACTGTTTGAAAAAAAAAAAAAAACTTTTTTTGCGCATAATTCATGTTGTGATCTTCTTTTCCAACCTGGGACAAATTTCTCTCTTGTTTTACACGTCCATTCAACTGAACAGTATCGCACGTAAAATTACTGGAAATTAAGTTTACTGGTAAAATATACGAACTTGCAACTGTTTGAAAGAAACAAATCATTAGGCTATGCTTAACACTGGGTATTAAAAGGAACATCTTCAGGGAACTTTAAGATTTTAAGTTTTTTTACTCTGTGGGTTTACATATCAGGACATCAGTCAGCTGAGTTGGTTCAAAAATGTTTTAAGTGAAAACTAAAGTGTACAACAGAACTCTGTCATTAGTTATTAAAAAGACGTGAATTTAAAATGTGTGAAAGGAAATCTCTCCTTTCTGCTTCTATTAGATTCAAGAAGAAATGTAGCAGCTAGGCGCTGCTAATAAAAGCATTTGATTAGCTGTTCATCAGTACCTCTATAAAAGCAGGAGTTAGTGCCATAGTGTTGGAGATTTTGGTCTCCAGATTTTATCTTCTGTCTCAGACATGTTGGACTTTTATCAGCTCCACTATCCCCCTTTATTTCAATCAAGCCTGCCACTTGTGCTGCTACCAGTTTGCACTTAATGAGGGAAAAAAGCTTGACACACCGCTGCAGAAAGTCTGGAGCACCGTCTGTGGTGGGCTTGCTAGTTTGCAACAAATACATTATTATCATGACACAATAGTGGGAAAACGTGGGAAATGCAATGGTGTGGGTGAATGTCGCAGTAACAATATGACCTGTGATAAACGAACGATAAATTTGTGTAAATGTCTTTACTATGCTACTGGCCAACATCTGCAGTTTTAGGTCCTTCGTTGTGGTTTCTTCATGATTCGACGGCCTTAGCCTACCAACTCTTTCTTCTACAACTCGGCAAAAACCTCGGCAATAGCACTGGGAAAGCAACTGGTTTTCTATTAACAATCTGAAGTCAGAAAAATGAAAAAGGTTATTCAGAAGTGGAGCCTTAAAGACGCATTTTGTGTCTTCCCGAGAGTCAGTGTCTCAGCAAACGAATGGGTGTAAGTTTGGAGGTAATATTCAGCAGCACACAGTGGAAAACACGAACGACTGTGGCAGGTACTATGCTACTAAGAAAAATAATAGTGAAGTTTTCAAAAAAAAAAAAGAGAGAGAGAGAAAGGCAAGACTGTCAATTTATAATCCAGTTTTTCTCAGAGAGAGGTGGGTAGACTGTGTTAGATTATAAACCATTCAGCATAGTTAGCTTAGCTACAGACTACTGCTTGCCTCCATTTCACCAGCATTTAATGAATTAAGGAAAAGAATGTCACCTGTCCCTGTACCTTTTACCACTTAACAACAGATGAGTCAGTCAGCAGCAGCTCTAACCCACATCCCTCGTGTGCTGTCAATCACAACCTCATGTGGCTGCTCATTCTTCTTCCCCCTTGCTCTGTGCTATGCTGCAGCTAGCAAAGCTTGCTGTAAATACTTAGTCCAGTTAGCATAGTTACCAGTGACAGGAGAAAAACATTTTTCATGTAATGATATATTGTTTCTCCACCATTAGCACATTTAGCAGTAAGTGAATGAAGTTGATTGACAGCGCTAAGACCCTCCTCCTGGTTCTGATTGGTTGTTTTGGTCGGAATGTTGCATCATGTTAGCTAGCAATAGTAATTCAGGGAGGAGGTGGAGGAGATTGATTGTTTTCACAGATTATCTGTCTCATAGAAAACTGTCACGACATGGTGACAGCTTTAACAAATTTGGAGAAAACATATTTATTTATTTTTCCCAGCCAGGAGGTCGTTTGTTGGTTCTAGTGTCCCTTATTCAAAAGTAGGCTGACAGGAAAGAGGGAAGGACATGCGGCAAATGTCGGCTGGGTCCGGGAATCGAATCCGTGACCGCCCCGTCGAGGACTGAAGGCCCTCCCAATGTGGGTCACGCTATCCCCTACTCCACCACAGCACGCCCAAGAAAACATATTATTTTATGTACTGCTGCTTTAATAAAATGCATCTACATAGCATTTTTTGAGAAGTCTGGATTGCTTTATGTGTATTTTGCACATTGCTTTTGACTGTTGCTCAAGGGGAGAGACATTTCAGTAATCTAAAACTAATAGAAACAATTTAAGCAACCTACTTGCATACTGTATGCGGACTGTTGCATGTAAAATTCAGGAGCAGTAAATATTGTGCTAGTTATGGAACCAAAGAAAGCAAGGCAGTTGCAAGCCTTTAAAATTGTGACGCTTTTGATGAGTCAGAAAATTGTAACAGCAGCTGCGTGGTGGGGCCCAATTAAATGTTTTGTCAGGGGGCCCAAGATTCCTGGCGGCGCCCCTGACACCACCAAATATTTTCCAACAGTAATCTAAGTTACTGAAAGTAATGAATCTTCATGTATTCCTCCATCTTTCTGCAGCGTAAAGGGCAGACAGTTCACTGCTCAGTGTATGAACGAGATGATAACTGTGATTTACTTGATATTTTATTGCTGCTTTAGGTCGCTAAGATGCATATAAGAGGTTATTTTTTTTATTTACAGCTACTTTCATGGAAATAGAGTATACTTAAAATAATATTACCATAGTTGTGGTCTGTGGTTCAAGGATCTGGCATCAATTAATTCCATAAAGTGGCCATTTTGGCCGTGCAGGAAACACTGATGGAAAGACTATAAATAAGGTGCCATTTTGGGTCTATTTTTTGTTGTTGTTGTTGAATAGATGCACCTAATGATTTTATGTAATCCGTTCAGTTGTTTTGTGCCAGTGCATAAAACAGAAAATCAACACAGCCACATTTCCATGGCAGAGCGACTCCAAATGAGTCAGACTGGATGTCCTCTTGCTATAAAACACTGCTGGCCGTCACATTAACTATGCTGCCATCTCTAATGTTACATCTCTAATAACTGCTTGCACAGTTCTGGCTCTGAACACGCAGATTGCAGTAAAGTGCAATGAAACCAGATTTATATATTTCTTGCAAGTCCAGATCCTCACCAGGAGGTGGTGTGAGAATCTTTAGCCAGGAAGCCTCCAACCTGGTGACTGACAGTCATGGTCGCTGTCGATTTAAAAATAGGAAAATGCATACATACATAAATACATATTAACTGAAATCATCTCTCAAATCCAAATGGAGAATTTTCAGGCTATGTGTCTTAAAGTTTGTTAAAATCACACCTTAAGGAAGAATAAGGATATTGAATAAGTAGCATACTTTTGATCAGAGGAATTCTTGATTCTGCGACAGACTGGCGACCTGTCCAGGGTGTACCCCGCCTCCCGCCCGGAACGCAGCTGGAGATAGGCACCAGCAACCCTCCCGACCCCATTAGGGAAGAAGGGTGTAAGAAAATGGATGGATGGATGGATGGATGAATTCTTGATTGGTAATCGTTAGATAAGGCCAGTTCTGAGACCCCAATCCACCTTTTCTCTTTAATGTGTTTAACTGTACCAGGTTTCTCACTCTACAATGCGTTCAAGAAAGGGTTTAGAAAGAGAGTCCAGGATAATTACTTTTTTCGAGCCTTAGACTTGTTTTCAGCTGATAGAATGATTTTGCTTTCTTACACACAGAGTGATACATCTGTTGACTTAGGTCAAATAAATAATAAATAATAGCATAGGTTAATCAGGTTGTTCATTACGTAACACATACAGGTGTTAAAACAAATTTGGTAAAATATTTTTCTCCTTTAAAATAAAAAACAAAAACAGGCCTTGGCAGATAAAAGTCCATGTTTCACAGAACTGAAAAGCTGAGTAAATCTCATCACTGCTTGCATCATGGTTAATACAAATTTGCTTTTAGCTTGGACAGATATTTTCATCCCGCCAAGTAGACAGATTTTACAGCCCTGTGTCCGGCTCATCAGACTAAACTCCGGCTCATTCAGGTTTGAACCGTCCACTCACCCAGGTCCGGCCCAGAGCCTGCTTTTGGCAGCTGCTAAAATTGTCTCACCTCTTTTGGCAGTGCCAGCTGTGAGCACAATTCCTTTAGAGGGAGGACAACATGCAAATGCTTCACCGTAAAACTGTCATGTATTCCTTCAAAGGTGGGGAAATGACCCAAGAGTTAAAGCATTTTTAAATAAGATCCGCCTGCAGGAGTCCTTGTATTTGATCTGTATTTGGTCCCTTTTGGGTGGGGAACAAAGCTAGGACAAAATAAACTGCTTGAAAATCTAAGTGAATACATTTATTGACAGGTTTTGGCAGCTCGAAGGAATGGGATAAAATGCATTGGGTATAAACTCATTGATCTTCACTCCATCCAATCCTGGCAGTGACTGGGGCAGGGGGGGTCTTCTTCTCAGAATGCCTTCAGATGATTGGATGGAGGTGTGTCTCCTTCGGTAAGCCCCCTCTTAAAGCAGGTATATATTCATTGTACATACAGAAAGCCCAGATACAAGCGCTTGAAGGATAAGTCACATCCAACCCCCTGCTTGATTCCCTGTCCTGCTCTGGTAAGTTGAAGCTCTCTCAAAGCAGAGAGCAACTGATGGGGGGGAGAATCAAAAGGATCCAAGTTTCCATGTGGACTTAAACAGCAAACAATGTCACATGTTTGTCCCTATGAAACATTTCTGTAATCAGTGAGATGGAGACCCAGCAGCCTCTTCACGTGACCACTCCAGTGAGGCAGAGCAGTGCTCTCACTAAGGCGGCTGGTACCTCTGTTTACCTCAAGCTGGACTCGTCCCAACCTGCAGGCTCCTTTAAGATCAGAGGCATTGGTCATCTCTGTAAGACAGTAAGTAATCTTCTGTTGTTTATATATATATAATGTTAAGAAATTAGTGCAAAGGTAACCAGTGTGGACCAGTTCAGGCAGCACAAACACAGACTTGTGAACTTGTGCTGACTGAGTTGGGGTTTTCTTGTTTTGTTTTTTCAGTGGGCAGAGCGAGGTTGTGAGAGATTTGTCTGCTGTTCAGGTAAGTACATTGCGAAAACACAAAATCTTACCAAGTATTTTTGGGTCTGGTTTTTAGTGGAAACGTCTCAATTCGCTGGAAATAAGACGAAACTAACGTACGAGTCATTTTTCAGCAAGAAATAGGAGCTTGTTCTAAGTAAATAATTCAACGAAAATATTAGTTCCACTGGCAAATTATTTCACTTGCAACATGGGAAAATATCTGAAGTAAAATAATCTGTCAGGGAAAATGTATATTTTCATTGATATGAAGGAATTATTTACATAATCCAATGTCTTGCTGAGAAATAGCACTTTAAGTTTTTTTTCTTACTTCAAGTGCACTAAGATATCTGCACTATAACTAAAAAATATTTGAGGATTTGGGTCTCAACAGGAGGAAACGCTGGCATGGCAGCTGCTTATTCTGCCCGCCAGCTCGGGGTTCCTGCAACCATCGTGGTTCCAAGTGTCACCCCCAACCAGACGGTGGAGAGGCTGAAGGACGAGGGGGCAAATGTTGTCATTCATGGAAAGGTTGGTTAACTCAGCTGTGATCATGTCAATATTATCAGATTTTGTTTAGTTTTTTTTTTTGCGGTGTGTAGAAATCGAATGTAGTTCCAATTGAATCTTTATTTTATTCACAACAGTGTTTAGGAAACCAGATCGTATCAGAAGAAAGTGAAAAGTGTTACTCAAAAACCACGTCTGGATAGATTATTACACCTAACAAAAGCAGAGGATAAAACAAGTTGAAATTATGAACGTTAATGAAAAATTAAATTTTTCCTGAAAGGCTTTTTGTCATTTTAAGCAAAGTTGTGTCTCGTCCTTTTCAGGCTCTGAATGAAAGCATTAGTTATGGTCAGCAGCTTGTGGCAAACAACCCAGGCTGGATATTCGTCTCTCCCTTTGACGACCCGCTCATATGGTGAGACAGAATCAGCTCTTTGAGCAGAGCAAAAGTATTAATACCTTCAAAACTAAAGCCAAAGCTAAAATTTGCAGTGCATTTATTGGGATTCGATGCAAGATACCAGCACAAAGCAGGGCATATATTTAAAGTGAAAGGAAAAAAGACACATAGTTTTTTTTATTTTTTTTATTTTCACAAATAAAAAAACAAAAAAACAAAAAGAAGGTGATTTGTATGTCGAAGTTGTCCTGAACACATAAAGCTCACAGTGAAGCATGGAGGTGGTGGAATCATGCTTAATCCAAATGAGAATTTATGGCAAGATCTGAAAGATGCTAGTCTGTAGGAACTCCATCCAACCTGATTGGGCCTATGCTACATTGCAAAAAATAAAAAAATAAATAATTAAAGGTAAATACCCATTAATGTGCAAAACTGTTAGACATACCCTAAAAGACTTGTAGTGCAAGAGATTTCTACTTGCCTAGTGAGTCTGAACACAAACACAAGCCATACTTTTACATACTTTTTTAGATTTTTAATCTGTAAAATAATTTTGAGGCCATGTATCATTTCTCTTTGACTTATTTTGTGTTTCTCTCCCTCAAAAAGTCCCAATAAAATGCAGTTTGAGGTTTCAGTGTTTCCAAATGTGACAAAGAACTCAAGGGGTTTGAATACGTTTGCAAGGCACTGCTGGTACAAATCATGTTCATCACTAACAGCAATGCTTGTCTCATCATATACTCTCAAACGGAACATGAACAGCTGCAGTGGATGATTGGGAGGTGGGTGGGGGGGACATTTCAGATATCACACCGTTAACATTAACCGGTTGTTGACAAGAGTTAGAATGTCGACGCCGAGGTGTCAAACGCAGCCACATATACGTGAAAACAGCACACCATTGGACACTAGAGCAGCTAGTTGCATTGCGTAAATCCGGCTGCACTGTCCACAGATTGTCTACATTAGTGTAAATCGCAGCTTCGCTTTGTGAAGGGAAGGACACACATCTTTGGTGAAGGAGCTGGAGCGCGATCTGAAGGAGAAGCCTGGAGCCATAGTGCTGTCGGTGGGAGGCGGCGGCCTGCTGAACGGAGTGGTAGAGGGACTTCGCCGCGCCGACTGGGCTGACGTGCCAATCGTAGCCATGGAAACCGTGGGAGCACACAGCCTGAATGCAGCAATGAATGCTGGGGAGCTTGTCACTTTACCTGCCATCACAAGGTACTGCACTTGGTTCAGACGTCCTTTTTCCTCCCCCTGACGCAACTGATTTAGTGTTTTGGCGCCCACAGTGTTGCAACCACACTGGGCCTGGTGAGGGTGTCATCTCAGACAATGAGACTAGTGGAGGAACACACGGTTTTCTCAGAAGTGGTCACTGACCAGGAGGCTGTGAGAGCTGTTGAACACTTTCTGGGTGAGTGAAACCTGCATCTGGGCAGAAGAGATGGGAAAACATAAAGACATTTAAGGTTTTCTTTTGTCCACTCATTGTACCGTTCAGAAAACAAAGGTGTTTTGTAACAATATGTGTGAATCAAAGGTAAAAAAAAAAGAGAAAAAAAGCTGGTGAAGATGCTAAAAGGCCACTCAGGGAGGAAGAAGCCATCACTCCAAAAGCATAAAAAGCCAGATGAAAGTTTGCAAACGCATTTAGAGACAAAGAATTTACTTTTTCTTTGAAAACAGGTCCTGTGGTGTAATGAAATTAAAGTGTTTGGTCATTTTCACCATCATTATATTTGGATGGGATATGTAAAAGGGATTTTTTCTGCCATTATCAGTCTCTCCTTAAAGACGTTTCCCACTTCTGTGTGAGAGAGAGGGAGAGATTTTGAGTAAAAGCGTTACGAGTTTTGAGAAGAAAGATTTGAAATCCCATTCTCAGACTGAACATGTCCGCTCTTGGATTATGGCAGAAAAATTCCCCCGTAGAAATTTGCAAGCCAGAGAACCACATCCCAAGAATGAAGTACAGGAGTATCATGTTGTAGGAGAGCTTTGCTGGGGTGGGGGACTGGTGTGTTTTCCAAAACTCAGACAGGAAAGAACAACTTGATAAAATATGGAATCGACATCATGGAGGAAGTTAATACCTGGGTAACAAGGAGTCGTCCGAATTGTCAGTGACTACAAAACATCTGACCCCAGTCATGCAAAATACTAAAGAAATTTATGCTCACTTCTGAATTCAAGCTATTCTTGATACAGCTAGTAGGGTCAGACAGGGACGTAGAACGGTTAAGTGTCTTTTTGTACAGTGCATGTAAAATACTGGCTTTACGTTCAGAAACCAGTCATGAAATTGATCTATTTTTATTTTTTTTCTCTCTTTGCAGATGATGAAAGGATCTTGGTGGAGCCTGCCTGTGGTGCCGCTCTGGCAGCTGTGTACAGTGACATTATCAAAAGGCTGCAAGTCGAGGGCAAGCTGGCACAGCACCTGGGCCCAGTGGTGGTGGTTGTGTGCGGCGGTAACAACATCAGCATGGAGCAGCTTCAGAGGCTGAAGAAGCAGCTCGGCATGATCTAGTGTCACTGACTGCCCTGGGTTTTCCTGACATTTCTGTTTCGGTCTCTCTCTCTCTCTTTCTCTCCTTTCGCCAGTTCAGTCCCTAAACGCTGTTATTCATGTAACCCATAGATCAAATCATTCCAGACTGAAACTCTCAGGGGCACTGACACTTACTGAAATGAGGTGGGATAGTGAGAATATATATATATACAAACATATATATATATATATATATATATATATATATAAAGACAAACATCAGTTTTAATGGACATGAATATAAGATAAAGAAAACTGACACATTGGGTTTGAATACGTTTTGTATCCTTGCTTGTAATATTGCTTGTGTGTTATTCGATTTTTTCAGTTGTACTCACATTAATAAATCATATTTCTTTGTCTTCTTATCATTTCTCTGCCCTCTTGTTCTTGAATGTGACAGACTTGTGAAACACTGCCCAGTTTGCTGCCTTATACCATAAGCTTCAAGTAGAACACGTGAAGCATAAATACAGACTTTTGGTGACGACTAAACTTGGACACCTAAAATAGCTAAAAATCACACAGAGGGGTATCTGATCAGGTGCATAATCTTTAGAACACCATCACTGCCTCTGTCTTGTAAATTGAATGTAAACACGAACTAAGATTGAAAAAGTTGTCTGGGACCTTCAGGAAGAAAACTGCATTATGAGTCACTCTGTCGTCTGGAAAAAAGACTGATAGTTACAAAAATATGTGTCACTGCTGTTACTTAATAAAATAGGGTTACTTTTTGCAGTATAAATAATTCAGTTTTCCAGAAATCTTTTAAAATTAAAATCAAACCTCAATACGCGAACATTTATCAATAAAGAAATGAATTTTCAATCACAGTTTACATTTTTACATGACAATATGAGTTACTGGCGGTTGAATTAATGAAGCTGAATACGAGGCATTCTTGGAGGAAAATGTATTTAATGATGTGGACATTGACCTTCTAGCGACAATCACCCTAAACATACACACAAAACCACGATGGAATGGTTTGGAGCAAAGCGTATTTATGTGTGGGAACGGCCTAGTCAAACTCTAGACATTGAACCAACTAAATATATGTGGCAAGACTTGAAAATTGATTTTCAGAGACAATTTCAGTTGAATCTGAATGAGTTTGAGCTATTTTGCAAGAAGAAATTGTTCAGACATACATCAACGAGTTGCAGCTGTAAGTGCAGTGGACGGTGGTTCTGCAGTGTATCGGCTCACAGGGGTCTGAATACAAACACACACACACTAAAAATTCACTTTTGGCCTTTCTTCCACTTCAGATTTATGCTCTACTTTGTGCTGACCTGTTGGATGAAATCCCAATAAAATACACTGACCTTTGCAACTGTAACGTGACGAAAGGTGGAACCAGGACAATTGGGCTGATAAAAGACGTAAGCGACACGCATGGGGATCCAGTCGGATCCAGCCTGGCCCTGCACTCACCGCTCTGTAAAAGTGTGCGGTTTACAGTCAGCAGTGATGCAACCAGAGTGCGTCATTGGGTCATATGTTAAGGACATAAAATTAACCCCAATACGGATCAGCTATGATTAACAATAATTGCCCAATTTGTATCTGTCTGGGGTTAAATATACAAAAACAAAACATCGGAAACACTGTTTGTACATGAAGACATTTCTTTATTATGACACAGAAATCTCAAATGCCATTTGATTCTTTACATCTGTATAGTCCATTTTAGATATGTTACGTTTCTCATGTGCAGAGGTAAGACAGTAAAAGTTAATGCAACCATAAATAATTGTAATAAATATCAAGTAAATGTACAGCACACATTTCATCGAAACAATTCTTTGTACGGATATGTCCTTTTTGTAACCTATTGTTACCCCTCCAGAGGAGAAGTCAGAGAGAAAGAGAGAGAGAGAGCAACCCTGTTAGCAGCGGCACGTCACCCTTTAAATGAGCCCAACCAAAATCCAAAATCTTGCAAAAAACAAACAAACAAACAAAAAAAAAGTAGCAGTTTCACTGCACCAGCAGTCAGTCCTGTGGTTTTCTCCACGTAAAATGGCGATTTCACTCCCACTAGGGAACGCGTTTCACCATGTGTAGAAGAAATTCAACCATCCGAGTTACAAGACAATGGTGACAAAGATTACTGGCATTGCCAAAATTCATAGAAAGCAGCAACACAACAAACTGGAAACTCAGACAGACGTCGTCTAGTTTGCTCGTTTTTCAGATTCTTTTCTCGGAAGAGTAGTGCAAACTCAAAATGAAATCAGAAGGTGAAGAGAAGAAGCGAGTAAAAACTGCCAGCAAACATTACCTCAGTCCTATTTACATTTTTCTAGATTATTATTAAATTTTTCTTTCTTTTAGTTTTTTGTTTTTTTATTAAACACAGCAAAACATTTGGTTATGGATGAAATAAAAAGAAACCCCTCACCCCCAATCATGAAAAATAAATAAATAAAGGGCAAAACTGAAGATTACGTACTGCCAACCCCTCCAGTGTACGTGTGTAGAGTGGATATGACTACTAGATTAACATGACTTTTTACACGACTGAAAAACTCTCTCTTCAGACTCTTTACTAAAGGTTCTCCGTTACATAGGCATAAATGAGTTTATCCATTAGCAGGTCGTATTGTTAAAACAGGCAGTAAAACTATGTAAAGCCCTGTACAGCACTTCTTCACACCAGCTCCTACAGTAGATGACATAATGAAAACTCAGCAGATTCCAATTGATGGTAATCATGTCACTGAAAACCCTTTTGGTTCTTGTCACACAACAGAGGCTCCTACAGCAAAAGGTGAGGGTCAGAGAATCACCCCCACGAAGGGGAGGCAGCACTGAGCTGTGACTGGAGACTTTTCACTGTAGCCTTTAGGGCTTCATCAACTCCCATAGAAACCACTTTCTGAACGCTCAGCTAAAGGATTTGCAACTGTAAAGTGCTGTTCTGAAGGTAGCTGAAAGATTTTTGTTAAAGTTACATACCTGGCTCAAAAAAAAAAAAAAAAAATAAAAAAAGAAAGAAAAGGGAAATGAAATGAAGACAGGAACAAAACTCTTTCACAGCTGTTTCACTTCAATGCCCTCCCCAATCTCAGTGCAACAAAAAATAAATCAGACTTATTTGCAGCCATCACCGCTGATTAAAATCATCCTCCCTGAATGAAACAAAACGCAGAATTTAGGCAAATGGCGTGGAAAACAATATGTCGGTTTCCTTTCGAGATGCAAGTGTTTAGCTTTGCTGCTCGTTGGCGAAGCGGTGAGTGTCGGCCTGCGGTCGGTCTCAGAGGAAGATCCAGGAGGGGCATTAAGGTGGTGGTGAGATGTCGGTACTACTTGCTCGGGAATGTCGGCTTCTCGGGTCTCCTCAGCCACTCAGAGGATCTTCGCGGTAGTGGATGGCGTAGCGCAGCTTCTCCAGCATCACATCCAAAGACGTGTACTGTGGCAGTTTCACCATGAACATGCATGTTTCCACTCGAATGTAGCGCGAGTCTGGCTGACCTGGAGAGGAAACACAAATATGGGGGGTTTTTTGTTTATGTATAGTGAAGATGAAAGAAGAAGTTTTTGTGTAACAGGAGTTACTTTACACCGCCTTGAAAAATTATTCGTAAATCTTTCACCTGTTAGATTTACAATTTATAAATCTGTTCGATTTATAGATTTTTTCTAAGTGATTTAAGTATTTCACTTAAATACAACAAGGACATTATTAAAGATTGTAGATTTTGTCACTTTTCAACTATAACAATTACATATATATATATATATATATATATATATATATAAACCCACACAAAGTGGAACGTCTTGAAAAGATGTAGGAGTGGACCTACTTTCACAACATGTGTAACAGGTCCACTGATCAGATAAGACCAATTTGTTTTTAACTTTTGGCCTACAAGGTGGAAAATGAATACTAGAGAATCCTGAATCCAATCCTCATGGTTAAACACGATAGTAGCAGCGTTATGCTTGGAATAGAGAAGCCTGTCTGAGCTAATGGATATTTATGTTTTGAAAGAGACCAAAGTCTGTTTAAAGATATTTTTAAAAGAAAAAAAAATGGGTAAGACAAGGTAAAATGGGTGAGAGTATCGCATAAAATACATAAAAGTTTAAGGTTGTAAAGTGAAGAAACATGGAAAAGTTCATGGAATATAAGTGATATTGCATGGCACCGTAATCAAACTGTCACAGTGATAAAAGCTCAAAAGATGAAGCAATCTTATGTATCAGGAATCATAAAAATGATTTGATAAACTCGAACCTGTATCCCTTTAAGTGAAACACAACAAGGAGAAAAAGAGATGCTCAGTGTTCCTTCATTATATAAATCATATACAAGTCCATGACAAGATGAACAGTTTTCTCAACATTATCAGCAGTTTCTGCAGCAACAACACTGATACAGTCCAAGAGCTGCAGGGCCCTGACTGCTTGCTCAGTCAGGGCCCTGCAGGGAGCATGTCGGCCGTTACCTGCAGCGCCATCAGGAGGAGCGATTTTCATGGGGTACGGGGGAACATGGGCTGTGTCGGGTCCGCCGTCTTTGCACGGGCAAGTAAACGGGATGCGCTCCTGGTTGCAGGCAAACTTGATGAACTTGCAGAGCTCTTCCTGAGTGAACATCTCCAGGGCGGTCCAGAAGAACTCGATGTGCTGGTCGGTCTCCATCAGACCGACTTGGTACATGGTGTGAGCCTAAAGAAACACACAAAAAAAAAATGGGACGATTCACTAAGGCAAAAGTTGAGAAACACAACACAGCAAGGATAGACGGAAGCCATTAAACCACCGCTTTCATAGACTTTAAAGCTGGAAAATGCTCACACACACTTTGTAATGTGATTGAAAAAATATCAGTGTTTTCTATCACACACACACACATATATGTGTATATACTCGCAGAGTTTTGATCTAGTATCAACATTGTTCGATTTATAGATTAGGATTTTTTATATATATATATATACATATATATATATATATATATATATATGCACCACCTTAAGGAACTCCAGGTTAATGTAAGGCAAGCCACATGTGCGCAGTTCAATCTCCAGAGGGCTGAGCATGGTCAGCAGCTGCATAGGAATGATGGATCCCAGTCCTGCCCGCACTGCTGTCATACACTCCACATTCTCCAGCTCCCTCAGGCGGAGGCTCCTGACCGCCCGTGCATACACATCCTTGTTCTCCCAGCTTAGCGGGGCAAACAGAACAGAAACTCACTCAGATGTGCTTTGGCTGTGAACTACGGTAAAACCTTCGGGAACTGCTCTGTACCTGACGGTGAGGCTGCGTCCTCCTTGACAAAGCTCCACCTCTTCACCCGTCATCGTGAAGTAAGTGAAAGTGCAGCAGGGCCGGCTGGGCGACTCGGGGCTTTCTCCTGAGTGGTGCTGCGAGGAGATCTCAGCACACAGGGCCTCCAGCTCGCTCTCATCAGTCACCTGAAGAGAGGAAGAAAAGAAAAGAAAAGAAAAAAAAAAGACGACAATCAAAATCCCTGCAAGCATGAGCTGGATATCAAATTGTGTGTGACTGAAATCGCTCCTACTGCACTCCTCACATTAGCAAATTTCTTGACATAGTTGTAGGTGAGCACATCAGCTTCCTGCAAGTCCTGCTCTGGATCGAGAGGCTCGCCAACGAGGCCTTTCCAAAACGATCCCAGCAGGTCCAGAGGAAGGGGGACGTCCGCGCGGATGGCTATGCCGAGGAGCTGACCCAAAAAGTGCAACAACTGCTCTTCTGCATAGCTGATAGGGCAGGGAGTCAGGATATATTTCCCCTGAGATAAAAACAAAACAAAGAAAGATTGGGAATATTTACACGACGACATCATCTTTCTTATGAAATTCTTCACAATAAGTTTGACATAAAACTGAGACAATGTTGATACTAGATCAACAGATGCGGTGCCTCGTGTTCATGCCCTTTAACTTTCACACATTTTGTCCCAAAGAGCTGCAAATTTCAGCTCATTTTATTGGAAATTTAGGTGACTAACACAGTGGCTTCAAAAAAAATGAGTCAACAGAACCACTTTCCAAAGCACTTTCTTTTAAATTGCCTCTACCAGCTTTCCACATCTGGAGAAAGACACTTTTACTCATTTTGATTCCTCTTGCCAATTACACACTACTCTGCATTTCTCTATAGTGCAAGATCGAAATAAAACACAAATTGTGGTTGCAACAGGTCAAAGGCGGCATAAAAACATTCACAAAGCACTGTAAATCCTGAACTGAATAAAGCTACAGTATGCCTCGATGGGAAGATGAATGTAATGTGGAATGATATGATACCTTGTTCCGGTTGGCTGCAGCACTGGGACAGGGAAGAAGCAGGGAAAGTGCTGAGCTCTGTAACTCCTTACACACTTGCCACAGAAAATGCCTGAAGGAGCCGCCTGCATAGACAGTCATCACAATAGCAGTTAGGTATTTAAAAAAACAACAACAAAAAAACAACATAACAGCGATAAATAAAAAGCGGGGCATGAAAAAAAAAAAAAAAAAAAAAAAGGGCGTGACGAGGGAAGCACTAACTTGTGCCATGAACTTCCTCTCCAGTGAAGCGGATGTTGAAGGCGTACGTTGGATCTCCTCCGCTGGCCAGCTTCACACAGAGCTGAGACGACGGCACACAGGAGAGCTGGCGTGCTGCCTGGCAGAAGTAGGTGTTTTCTGATGATCTAATTTCACCTGTAGGGGGCGGGGGAGAGAAGCGTTACAATATCCAGAAAGTTAAGCACACTGTCCTGTGACGAAAAGTGAAGAAAAATAAGGGGGAGGAAAGTCTACCTCCAACAATCTCTAGAGGGTCCAGGGTAATCTCTGGAGCAGCATGGTCAGCTGTACGTTGTACTGTAGCATTTAATACTCTGTTCATAACAGTGATCTTGGTGTCGTAGAAGACTAGGCCTATCAGAAACAGATAGAGGTACAAAGATTACATTTTTCAAGCACTAAAACTAGAAATTTAAAGTTTCAGCTTGCAATACTTTCTAACATCAGACGGCCTCAACTTAAAACAGTTTATTTGCATAGAGCGTGTACATCATTATTTGCTCAGCAAGCTTCAAATATCACACCACAGCATCTCGTACCAATGCCTTTATTCTTGCTAGATTTGTTTCCGAGTTGATGCTCACCTTTTGCTTCACACAGCAGCGCCGCAATGCTGTTCTGATATGTGTGCGTCTGTCTCAGCTCCACTAGTGGCAGAAAGAAACTCTCCAGCGTGTTGTTGAGGGACTGCAGCAAAGCAAAGCGCAGGCGCAAGCTCTCCACAGGAACATCTGTAAACACCAAATCACAAAGATAAAGCTGAGTGACAAAACACAAATGTGAGGCAGATAGGAATGTTTTAGAAATTATTCTTAGAGATGAACTTGTTAGTCGTTCAGAAGTCAGAATCTGAGGAAATTGGTGCAAATTTTGCATCAAGTGCTTCAAAACTGGGAACTCCAACAATTTTTTAAATCTAAAAGTACATTAACTAAAACACCAACTTTCATGCCTTTTTTTCATGCCAGCATGAAAGTTCCAGTTAAAAAAGGCACAAAAATAAATAAAAGGATGGAGACAGACAATTTAAAACATGAAGACTGATCTGGTCATCTCAAGTTTCCCTGGGATTCAAAACTGCTCTCTCTATCAGAGAACCCGCAGCATCTGCAGAAGCTCAGACAAAAAAAAAAAAAAAAAGGCGAACAAGCGACTTACTGAGCAGACAGGCCACACGGGGATCTGCAGCATCACTGGGATCTAGGTAGACCTCATGGGGGTGCAGTCTGGCTGGAGTGATAGCCAGGTGACGACACAGCCGGTTGATATATTGCACCAACGCCACATCCATTTCCAAGCTCCACTTTCTACAGGCCTTCTGGGCGTGGCGAGTGTCTATACACGTGCACCTTCAATATAAAGACAGGTTTAATATTACATTTTTTTTTAAAAAACCACACATGTTTTAACAATAGGAGACTTTTAGACAATTATACAAACTTTAGCAGTATGTGACTCTCCTAATTCTTATTCTGGTCAGTGCATCTCTAACTAAGAAGCCTGCTGAAAACAAGCAACAGCTGTGTTACTTTTTTTTTTAAGATACTAATAATTCAAGATGCTGTTTAATGCATGGAAAGTTAGTTTGCATAAATAAAATATTGTTGAAGACAAAATGACAAGACTGAAGCAACTTTTTGAAGAACATCTTTCCTTCTGTGATAGTAGTTACAGCATTCGAGTGGGCAATGTGATTCTTTAAGTCTCACCTTTCAAAATGAAGGTCATAACCACAAGCCAAAATGGCTCTCCACACACTGCGGATGTCTTGCTTTGCCCGATCGACTGTAAATTTATGGAAGCCTTCCAGTGTCAGGTACCTTTCCTCTGGCACTAAACAAAACAAAACAAGAGCTCATAAACTATTTTGTCAAACCAGACTTACTTTTGCTTTAAAATGATTTAACCCGGTCCCAGATTTTTACAACCTAATTAAAAGAGAAAAAAAGGTTCAGCTGTGTCAGATATAATGGTTCTGGAAGTTGTAAATAATGTTTGGAAGACAGAATTAATTTAGATTAAAATCTACTCCTTCTACTGAAGAGCTTTTTAGACCATTTGAATTGCACCATTCAAATAAAAAAAAAAGATAAAATCTCAAACTTGATATATATGTTAGTGAGAGTATTTTTTCTAATGTTTTGAATGCATTCTGTGTAGTCACAACAGATGTGATTTTTGCCAACCTTCAGTTTTTTTAGAGGGGGATTTTTCCACGTCTTTCTCATCTGGCCTCGATTTCTCAGGAGATTTTGGCTTTAGGACAGTTTTCTTCTCACTCAGCGCAGTTCTGGAAACAAGTAAAAAATGTTTAGTTCTGATGTCAATATTTATTTATTTATTTATTTATTTATTTATTTTTTTACATGCGTGTCATATGAGGTTTTGCAAGAAAACGACTCACCTGACACTGTTGAGGACTGATTTTTCCTTAGTGAGAGGCTTTGTGATGGGTCTCTTGGTGCTCACAACCTTCCCCTGATGTTGTTCCTTTCCTGCTTTGTTGTACTTGTTCTTATTCGGCTTGGGGGTTCCATACTTTCGTAAAATCTGAATGAATAAAAAATTATATAATATTATTTTTGACTGTTTGCAAAAAAAGTCAAAAATAATATTGAATTTTCTACATGTGAAGAAAAGAAGCAATTTTAAGATTTGAAGTATTATCACAATCAAATATAAAGTTGGATGGTTGGAGGTATGACAGAGAACCATAACGTTTCTCCTCGAGTACCTGAGTGAGTTGGTCTTCAAGCACTTTCTTAGGAGGTCGAACATTGGTAAAGAAAGTGTGCAGCAGGTTCCCTGGAGTCTGAGAGTTAATCTGCTCTTTGCTGAGGAAAATATCAGACACCTTAACGGGTTTGGCCGGTGTGAGGCTCAACATTTGCTCGGAGTGCACGCAGCTCTTAAAAATATCAGTCAGGACGTCTCTCGCTCCAGTCACAAGTTTTTCACCTGGAAATAGGGAGGTAGATTAGATTTGACAGAAACAATATTGATCTATAAAAGAGGTAAAACTTCAGTGTTTAACACTAACCTTTGATCGACTTATCAAGAAAATAGTCTTCTAGAGCAGAGCTTCCTTGTGTGTCAAACAGGCTTTGGTTAACACTGGAAACAGTCAGGATCTCCTCGTTGGTTAACTCCATCAGCTCCTCTTCACCTTCCAGGCTGGACAAACCAATCAGGTCACCGCTGTTGAACAGACTGGCACGGATCTTTTCCACCTTCGCTCGAGAGCGGACCTATATTTAACCGGATACAAATTTCATCTTATTTCATTTCAGAAATAAAATTTGAAAACATTTAAGGCAGTACGCTAAAACTCCAATCCTAAAGGACCGGTGCACTCCAACTTGTAGATGTCTCTACCTCAGCACAACCTGCTCCAATATTACAGTATAATATTCCCTCTGTAGCAGTATACCTGCTACAGAGGCAGTTTCACCATTTAGTGTGTAGGACAAAGAACACATCTAAAAGTTGTAGGACTCTGGCCCTCAATGAATGACATTTTAGATCACTGAATGCTTTTACAACAGAATCACCTCACCTCAATGACAGCATAGCCCTTGATAGGCCTGGCTGTAGCTGTTGTGCTCTCAAAGGAAGTGACTGTCTGCATAGAGGCTCCATCCGAGGCAGACGGTGTTTCTGTGTTGTCCAGAGGCTCCCCCAGGCTGCCGAGACTCCCCAGGCTTCCAGTGCTGCACAGCGATGTGTCTAGACTTTCCTGACTGGAGACAGTCTGAGAGTCCTGAGGAGCCTGTTGGGGGTACGTTACTGCCGAAGCAGCGGCTGTGGGCGTGAGCGGGGGGACAGCTAAAAGCTCCTGATCGACAGAAAGTTCGCTGACTGTGCGAGAGACCCCCTGAGAGGAGCTGCAAATGGAGGTCTGGCTGGTAGAAGCCGAAGCGCTCACACTTAAAGCTGGAGTGACACTGCTGGAGCTGTCGGGACTCTCAGGACCTCCATTGGTGGAAAAAGGTCGATCAGGTTCCAGAGCAGCTTTGCTGTCGTGTGGGCTTGAAACCCCAGCTCCTGATTTCTTCTTGGGATCCTCTTCCTGCACGGGAATGAAGACCTCATCTTTGAACAGACCTCCGTGTGCGTTGCACGCCCTACGGATGGCGTTTCGAACAACTGCCTCCTCAAGGTGTGTGGGGATACCTGAGAGTACCAGCAGGCGGCTATGAGACGTGGGACCCACTAGAGCTTGGCAAGCGTCCGTCACAGCATCGCTGGTGACGCTTAAGCCCTGCGGGTCCTTATTGGCGAGATGTCTCAGAATCATCAGGAGGGTGAGGCAGCGGTGGAACCACAGCATGTCCTCGGGTTTGCTGCCCGCCATGTTCAGAAGGGCGCTGTCGCTTTCCGACAGCCTCGCGCCTCCGCTTGTTCTCTTTCCAGAGGCGGCTGCTGCCACAGCGGCTGCTGCCCTCTCACGCTTCATCTTCACCTTCTTACGCTTTGAAAGCAAACTGGGGCTTTGTGGCGTCTGGCCCGGGGATGACGAAGATGACGAGGAGGAATCACTGAGGTTCGGTGCGCTGGTGGAGGAGAGGGGTCCCACCGAAGAGCTGCCGACATTGAGAGGAAGCGTCACCTCCGCCACAGCCAAACACACCTCCATTAGGGCATGGAAGTAGGTAGAGAACCGGCTCTGCTCCGCCCCCAGCGCCAACGCTATTCCCCCAGACGACGATCCTCCTCCGGCGCATCCAGCAGCCCATCCCTGAGTTTCCCTATCGTAAAGTTTTCGGAGCTCTGTCTGCAGGGCCATTAGGACTGCCAGGCAGGGGTTCAGCAGCAGAGCAATGGAGCTGGAAAGGCCAGCGGGGCTCTTGCGCTGCTCCAAGTGGTGGATCTTCCGCAAAAGTTCAGCCAACAGGTGAAAGATGAGCTCCTTGATGGAGGGAGCCAGATCAGTAGTCCAAAGCAATCCACCTATAAACAAGACAGAAATGTTAGAAACTGCAATCTTAGGACTTTTGTATTTGTGGAGTTCATAAAGTCTAGCAGTTTTAAATTGATGTTTGATCTAGAAAGGTTTTATGGATACGTATAAAGGCTCTCCAGGTTTGTTTTAGATAACAGAATAACATTAGAACATGATGTAAATCTCAAAAAAGCTGATTTTACATAAACAAGAAAGAAAAAGTTTTATTTACCAAATTAATACTTTCAATATATAAAGTATATAAGGTCACCAATGACAATAGAAAGCATGTACTACCTTGGTCAATGAGTAGCTTTTATTTTGGTGAAATAGAGGAAAGCCTACCGAGCAGTTCTACCACCTGCAGCAGCACCGATGAGGGCACAGTGTCCAACTCATCCTCAGATCGCTCGCTGCTCTCCCCCAGCTTCCACGTCAACAGCTGCTCTGCAAACGCCATCGCCAGAGGAAACTCTAGCGGTAAGGAGTGGAGCACCAACACAGCACCAGGAGGCGGCGACACTCCTACAACCAAAATAAGAGTGAACTCACTTAGTAGTGCTTCTTTTTATTCTTTAAGCATTTCTTCCTCATAACGACAACACTCACCCAGCTTGATGTGCACTTTGTCAGTGGGAATGATAACAGAGGGGTACTGGTTTGTGGTGGGAGGGGGCGTAAGGCCTGTGTTGGTAGGAGAGGCATCTAGAGGATAACACACTGCCTCCATCAGATTCAGCTGACCATTTCTTCGCACTTTGAGACCCAGGCCATAAACCATGACTCGAGCCCAGGGAGCCTTGTACAAGCTTGAGCTAAAAGGTTTTGACAAGATAAGAAAGAAGTTCAAAAACATAAAGAGGAAAGCGAAGGAAGCTCAATTTTAAGGGTCTGCTGTTGTGTATTTGATGTCGCTCACTCTTTGCGGCAGCCCAGTTGACTTTCTTTGCAGGAGACGATCACAAACGCAGCTCCAGGAAAACTAACATCCATACTAACTTTTGACTCCAGGACAGGAAACTCCTCAGATGTAAACTGCTCAGGTGCGTTCTGAAAAATATACAATGAGATAGTTTGTGTTCAGTAATGAGTAAATAACCAGAGGCATATAGTTCACTATAAAAACATTCATACACCTTGATCTTTTTCAAATTTCTTCGCTTTATAGCAACTAACGTGCCACAAGCCTTTAGGGAACAGAAGCATGTGGATTAGCATCATTTTGTAGAGACGCTTTAAAGATACTTTTAATGTCCAATCCTGCTACAGTAAGAGTACCTCAAAGACCTGCAGGCATAAAGGCAGCAAAATACTCAAAATACTGAAGAGAATAGCGGAAAAAAAAAATACACACAATTTCTGATTTTGATTTGTAAAAAAAAATTAAACCTTGTTCTTTTCTTTTCATAATTACACACTACTTGGTGTTGGTCTACTGCATAAAATTACCCCTAAAACACATCTAGGTTTGTGGTTATAATGTGAGAAAACATGGAAAGTTGAAGATGA
The DNA here is from genome assembly GCF_019740435.1 of Gambusia affinis. NCBI lineage: Eukaryota > Metazoa > Chordata > Actinopteri > Cyprinodontiformes > Poeciliidae > Gambusia > Gambusia affinis. Next base: position 14,502,159 of record NC_057870.1, read on the forward strand.
ATGAATAATTTTGCAAGGCACTGTATTCACCGGCTGTAGAGCTAACCTGTAGGAAACAGCAAATCTGTTTTGTGAGTTCCAGTAAACTTTCTTCTCCTTGATGCAAGGCACGAGTGATAGCCACGGTCAACCACTCCCGGATGGGCTGAGCATTGCCCTGATAAAACAGGTCTGTCGGAGAGCAACTTTGACCTTCGAGGTTGTGAAGCACCGACTGAGCCAAGAGAATGGAGCTGGAGCTGATGGTGCCATCTGCAGGAAGAGAGAATTTAGCATAGCTTAGAAAATTCCCATGACAAAAAAGAAATACAGTTCTTTACGATGCATTCTTCCACTCACCAGGGAGAGGTGGAGCCAGCAGTTGATTAGACAGAAGCTGCAAGTGTTCCAGAGTTATGTCACGAATCGCAGGGATGTGGAAGAGACGAGTGAAAGTGTGGGGATTTTTGGGGGCGAAGATGTTGAGCAGAGCCATGCGACAGTATAACCGAGCGAGCGCGCTTTCACATCGAAGGAGTTCCCTAAAGAAAAGCAGTGACGCTGATATTAAACTCAGATCTTTGATTCGGATGAATCACACTCATTTCCTTTGCATTTATATTACCTATGAATCTGAATGTTACTGCTGTCCAAAGACACCAGGCCGTTAGCCGCAGTGCGTCGAGAACCTGCTGGCGGACGCTCGAGCATCTCAATGGGGTACCAGTATCTGACGAGCACGCCTTCACTGCGCAGGTACGTCTCCACCTGTACCAGTTCATTCACCTGAACAAACGCATGAAACACTTTAGTTTACAAATAAATCTGTTGTGAGGCTAAAATGAAAAAAAAAAAAAAAAAACACCACAAATGATTAGACTTACAGAGTCCACATCCAGCACAACCCCGTGCAAACCAAACGTCTTCAACATTCCACGGATAGCAAACTTGGGCAGCGCTGTTCCTCCAGTTGTGCTGTTGGTGTTATTGCTGTCAGGACAGCGGATGACCACAGTCAACCCTTTGTGGATAAAGTATGTTATGATCCATGTTAGTTACATAACATTACAATCATTTACCAAATGTGAGTGATAGTAAGTGCTTCAATACATCTCAAAACAGGCGATGAAGTACTACGAGGATGTTAAGTCCAACTGTGCAATGCTCAAAATCTTTAAATATGGAATGTGCTACCTTTTCGGACTTTGTCAATAGTGAACTTGTTGGCCTCGTCTTTGATATCCTCAATAGTAGGAAGGTAGAGGTCACGAGGAATACCACCATTCTCCTCATACAGGAACTCCACTGTCTGTCTTGCGATGTCAACCATGCCTGTTTCCAGAGAAACGCACAGAAATATTGTCAATTACACAAACAATGTCTAAGGTAGGAGAGAATAGACTCATTTTGTGTGTACTTCCTGTCTGCCCTACTTTTCTCAGGAGGAAAGAGTGGTGTGTTTTTGTGTATTTATGTTATTGAAACACAAAAACATACTTTCATTAAATATTATATATTCATATACGTAAAATTAGTTAAACACAATATTGTTTGCATTTTAGTTTGACTTGAAAGCATCTGCTCTGCTTAATATACCTAAAACCTTATGGGATTTAAGACGGTGATTTACCTTCAAATTCTCAATTTCTCCATTTCTGTTCAGTAAAATATAAATGTATATCTAAAATACTGCATTCAGTGGTCACAATTTATGTCATAAGTGCCAATTAGATTGAACCTCTTTATAATTGTGGGAAATATACATTCAATAGTGTTGTCATTGGACTTTTACTCATCTACAAGACGTTACATTTTGTAGTAAAAATCATTTTGATCTTTACCCAGCTGAAGGGCTCCCTTGATTTGATCCAAGCCCGATTTCCTCTCAGCTTCATTGCGGAACCGCCTACGAATAGTAGGGAATACTTTCGTCTCCCAAGCCTTCACCAGAAGAGCATAGTGATCCTCCTAAAGTCAAACCCAAATCAAATTTAATACAAAAAGAAGAAACAATATAGGAGAAAAACGCAGCATAAAGGTACTGAAGACTAATCTTACTCTGGGAACATCGTCATCATCTTCATCATCACTCTCATCGTCAGCAATAGGTGGGGGGTGTGAGTCAGGCCCAGAGGTGAACAGGTTTTCATAGCTCAGCTCCACCTTGTAATGGCACGACAGATCACTGTTGTACTCTGTAAAAATAGAAAATGTCAAAAGAGAAAACTTGATCACTAGCTGGAGCAACATGTAAACAAAAATGGAAGTCTGCGCGTTTTAGATAAAAACGATCGCAAGAGACATACGCTGCTGAGGAACTGCAACAGCTGCAATCCGACAAGGAGGACCATGAGAGCCAGAGTCGGAAGTGACACTTGCACCTGCATCGTTATCACTGTCTGAGGCCATGGCGAAGGGAAGTGCTTCAAAATTTGCACTTATTTCCTCTGCTAGGTCTACACACAAGTCAGCTGCATTCCGGTGTGCTTGGCCTTCTGCGAATGCAAAAGGCCGGCTTCCAAAGTTGGCACGGATCTTCGCATTCTGCAAAAAATGGAGAGAAACAAAAATGTATACTGCATATGACCAAACTGGAGAAGCAGCTTTTAATTTAATCTTAGCATGGATTTACCTTCTTCTGAATGTGGACCAGAGGCCACATTCCACCTGCTACATCTTCAAGACTAGGATTTAGCCGCTGACCACAGTAAGTAAAGTAGACTCTTCCTTTAGGGGCCTGGCCAGGAGGGGGCGGTGTGCCCTCAGAGCGCTCCCAGCCAATTCCTGCCACATCGCCTGTATTTACCCAAATTAAAGATTATCATCTACATTACAGCTAAGTCAAAACCACACATTGGGAATGTTTTAAACATACAGCTTGTGAAAAAAATACTTTTGGAAAAGCAATGTTTGCAACTTTATGTCAACTAAACAGAGACTTTAATTCAAACATTATGGGAAAGATACTTATTCTCCTATCTTACCAGGAAGTAGGACCACATCAAGTCTGACACTTTTCCACTGTAGCAGACTGGAGCCATTGTAATGCACCGCCCTTCCATTACTGATGCATCGCACACAGACAGGAGACAAACACACAGACAAAAACGTTAGTCAGCAATCAAGTCCTACAGAACACCATGTGAAAAGAAAAATTTTATCTATAGCTGCACTTACTTGTGAAACAGACATGTGCCTACAGGGTTGGTCCATGCTCCGTCTCTCTTCTCTGCCTCTGTGGCGAAACCAAAGGACACTATTGGCCCACTGTCCTCCTCAGAGTCTCCATAGGAGACAACTTCTATCTCCCAGTAAAAGGATGGTGCCTACAGCAACAGAAAGAGTGAAAAAAAACAATATTGTTGACATTCTTAACTTGATTTCTAATAAGTCATTTTATCAGTACTTCTGTCATGGCAAAAATAATCGCAAGACAATCTGACTTTACAAAAACATTTGTACCTGAACCGGTACAGGAGAGGTGGCATAGATGAAAGTTCCTCGGGGCAGACCACCTCCGGCGCTCGGATCAGCCAGGAAGGTGACGGAGGTTAGCCGGGAGGAGAACAAGCATGCACGGACTGGAGGAAACACTCTGGACGGACACCAAGTGATCTCCTTGGGCTAGCATAACAAGCAGATTAAAGAAGAAAGGAGCAAAAACAGAGATACTAAATCACAAATATGATCCAAACATACGTAATACAAGAACAGCAGCACTTCATTCATTGTGTTCCTTTTTTTCCTCAACAAAAAGGAAAATATAAAATGAATTAAAGTTGCAATAAAACTTTCTTTGACAATAATGCAAGATTTTTTCCTCCTGCAGTCATATATATTGCCCACTGTCCAAAAACAACAACAGAGACATGTTACGTGAGAGGTGACATCTGTTATGTGTGCTCTTAGTTATGGAAAAAAAAAGGTCAAGTAGGAAGTTCCTGCCACCTACCTGCCGTCTGTCTGTCTGCAGTGGTGGAGGTGGTGGCCGAGCACAGTCCCGGTACAGCATTCTTACTCTCTCACACTGAGCCTCAACCATACCAAGACGCTCTCCTGCACGAGATGAAAAGAGGCCACCCGTCAGACAAATACAGAGCAGTGCTGAGAAGTGTTCTTTAACATGCTCCTCATATGCTCACCAGGGCTGCACTCCTGGGCAACCAGGTTTAGAACTTCCACTGCAGCTGGACACTGCTGAATGAACTCCTCACAGAAGGAGCTATCCTCCAAGAGCTGTGCCATTACCAGACATGCTCTGGAAAAAAACAACAAAAAAAACACAACTTGTTTAAGTCATATTTTTCTAAATTTTATATAAAAATTTAAGTCCACAAGGAGATACATTTTCCTCCATTTAGGATGCTCAGGAGAGGAATCTGGCTACAGATACGGCGTCTATTATTCTGCTGTAAATTGGAAACGCTTAGGCCAAATACCATAAAGTAGGTCTTTTTTTTTCTGATGAACTTTGTTCAAAACTGGAGGTGAGAGGAAAGGTAATAGGAAATAGGGTTTCTGTTAATTCAAGAAAAATTCTACAAAACAAAAAAAACAGGATGAATACAAAATTAAATGTACTTGGTTTTATATAAATATTTATAATCCAGATGTTTAAAAAGGTAACTTTTTTTTTAATTTTTTACAAAAGTTATTTGTGTAAATAGTTGGTATCACTCTTTATAAAAAGACATTTAATTGTTAGATCAATAATAGCTTTTATTAATATATTTTCTTATTGCACAAAAAGCTATAAAAAAAGAGTTCTTAAGTAAAGTCAGAGGCATTAAGACCTCAATTACTCAATTACTATGAAAGGTTAAGACTTCAATCTAAACAAAATAGGGTTTTCACATTTCCTCATGATAGTAGGAGCACTTACTTTAGTTCAAATGAAATTGATGTGGTAAATTCTACTAACTAAATGCTGAGTACATTTTGTTGCATTTGCAAATTAAATATTTACACATAAAATATGAAATATAAATATGTAAATATTTCAAAACACCATGCACTCAAGAACCAATCTCACAAAGCAAACTTTAAAGGCGAAATGCATGAAATCCAATCAAGTTAAAAAAACAACAACTTTCTGTCCAATATTAATTTTTTTATGTCTATAATAAACGTTGCAGATTTTGAAAAGAGCTCATATGTCTCCAAACTCTTACGGAGCTCTTTCTGCCTGTAAGCAGAGCTCCAGCAGTCATAATTCCCAAAACAAGTCAAATATATCCATCATAGCGCCCCCTAACCTAGTTCTAATTTCAGCCAGCAAGCGCACTGCGGCCATTACTGGACTGGAGCCATCGCCAGTAGCTGGTAGGGACGTATGAATGGAGAGGCTGCCCTCCTGTGGCAGAAGCATAGACTGCACAGCTTGAACCACCTTTTCTGTAATTGAGAGCTTATAGATGGGAAGAGCCTAGTAGAGATCAGAAAAGGGAGAAAACAGGATCAAAGATAATCAGGTTCTTATTTTCCATAGTAAAAAGAGCTGTAATGTGACTGGAATTCTCACCTCAGATCTGGGAGTACAGAGGCGTGATATTGGTACTGTAAGGATGTCTGAGGCTTTGCAAGCTCTTCTGTACTCGCAGGATGGAAATTTGACAGTAGCAATGCCCTCCTGCTCATTTATGGACATCACTATGCCCACACTACCCAGTACTCCTTTACCTACCACCTGTGAACCAGATGAATGACTGTAACAATGCTGACAATCATATTTGACTATTAACGGTGATATATAATAAGAAGCTGAACAGCACAAGGTATATATATATAATGAAGAAAAATACTTGTCTTGTTTTACTGACCTGGACTTCAGAACCAATCTTAATTGTCTCCTTGAAGCCTCCAAGTGCGCAAAGAGCAGCAACAGCTTGTCTGCCGATGGCCTGCAGTTTGGCTAGTTTTCTGCCACTACTGCTACCGTTTTCCAAGATGCTCTCAGCATACTTTCCCAGCTGAGGAATAAACATCAGAGCTCGGGAAAGTACCTAAAAAAAAAAAAAAGAGGGCAAGCAGCCCAAGCTTTTAACTGACAATTTATTTAGAAATAAAAAGCTTTAAACTGCAATAATATGTAAATATCTAGCATTATGTTAGCAGTTGCTGCAAAGAACAGTGTTCAGCACCGCTATGAAGTATAGAAACTGTGAAGTAGAAAAGAATTATTATGTCTTACTTTTTCAACAGTGCTTGTCCAGATCTGTGCAGTGTTGGATTCTGGAGCGGTGAGCAGACTGTGCAGCAAGGCGATAACCTCAGCAGCCATACTGTTTGCAACGTGACCGCTGATGAATGGCCGGACTGGGTCAGACCTATTGTGTGGCGATTGTAAAAAGAAATGTTAAACCACAGTCGAAATCTCCAATTGTCACAAAGTTGGTATGAATAATATTTCCTGCTTTTGTACATTGTAAAAGGTGAGCTCTTTTGAACGTTTCATCACCATATCAAACAAGTCGCACCTGGCCAATTCAGCGTTCCTGTCCCTACAAACAGCGGTCTGTGCCGTTTTCTTCTTGTCACCAGCTGTAATGCCCCCTGCCGTCTCCTGAGCCATCGTCTCCACAGGTGGACCAACGCTCACTATCAGTCCAGACTGAGCCCACTTGTTGGCCTTCCTCAGGGCAGCCGATGCCTCTTCAGTGATCACCTCACAGCTTCCACTCTACGGCAATAAAAATGGTACAATTACAAGTTTAGAAAGCAACTAAAAAACTTGCTTTGATAGAAGGCAAGCACAGGTTTTAGGTCCATAAAGTGCTTTGCATAAGTATTCATACCCCCTGAACACATTTTGTCATATTACAATCAAAAACTTCAATGTAGTTTAATGGTAGTTTGTGATAGACCAAAACAATGAAATATTACTGGGAAGTAGAAGGAAAATTATGCAGTTTTTACCTTTTTACAACAAACAAAATCTACTAAAAGTGTGGCTTACATTTGCATTCAGCCCTCTTCACTCTAAAACCCCTTAATAAAATCCATTGCAAGCCTCTCATTAGTAAATAAGAACCACCTGTTTGTAATATACTCTCGGAATAGGTCCATCTGTCCTGTTAAGGCCCAAAATGTTTGCTAGAGAACATTAGTGAACAAAAAGAAGGACCAAGGAATATAGCAGATTGGTCAAGGATAAAGTGTGTGTTAGGGATGGGGAGGTTAAAAGCAGGCTTACGTTATAAATCAATATCCCAACCTTTCAGCATCTCATGGAACAACTTTTAAACGTCTAAAAATGGAAAAGCATGGCACAATGGTGATCCTACCAAGACACTGCTTTCCATCTAAATTGACAAGCCAGACAGGGAAGAGGAGCATTAAATAATAAAAAATTCCAGCGTTCCTTTTTCAATGATAACGCAGCACATCATCTTTAAAACACCATTCCCATGGAAACACTATGGGTATGGTGTTGGCAGTGTGATGATGCCTCTCTTCATCAGGAAAGCTTGTCCAAGTTGAAGGGATGCATTTATGCTTGTGGTTATAAAATGGCAACGTGAAAACTTATACTTTAGCGAGGAATGTCTTTTTAATGCTTACAGAAACTAATTTTATTTTACACAAATAGAAACTCTTGCCTTTGTCATGTCTCTGTCCATCTTTACCACCTTTTCCATGTTTGCCCCAGTGCCCAGGCGAAAAGGTCGCCCCTCAGAGCTGCTGCATTTTGGAGCGAGTGGAAGAATATTTAAGTCAGAGAAACTGATATTAATTTTGCCAACAAAAATCTAAATTGGTCGATGACAAGAAATAGTACCTAAGAAGTGGCTGTAAAACCTCATGGGATGACTGATCCTCTCTTTTGTGGATAAAAATTGACAGCTTGCCATCAACTGCTTCTGCTTCCTCCCCGATATCCTCCGTCTTAAGAGCTCCTTTGGAGCTGGCCCGGGATAGACTGGTGTCTGGCTCGGAGGAGCTGGGAGAAAGGAGGGTCTGACACCCTTTAATGTGAAAGGAAAAAGTAACATCATGATTACCTTTAAATCGTTTTAAGAAAAGGGAGGAGCACATATCGTAAGTTCTTCTTGGCTGGAGACACAAACCTGGCACTACATAGTCTGCCAGCTTAGCCAGAAGCAAAGCAGCAATACGTGATGCTGGGTCACTGGCATCCCTCTGCTCTGCGTCTAGAGTGTTGATTGAGTAACTCCATGAGGGCAAAGCCACGTTACCACAGTCCTCAACACTCATGAGAGGCAGTGCAGCTCGGCATAACTGCAAGATGATAAGAACTAGCTTTGGAGAGGGTCTCTGGTCAAGCAGCAAGGACAAGAGCTTAGAAACACAGGCAGGTTGGCTCAGGATGGCTTTCCCTATGTGGCTCCTGGGATGAAAAACAAAGGAACTCATAAGTATACAGAAGGAATATATAATAACATAGATATGCATGGAGTGCTTTAGCTCTACCTGGAAAGATCATTGAGCAGACTGAGTACATCCTGTAGAGCGTCATTGCCAGCTGCCTGATTTCCACAGCACTCTGTTGCTCTGGCTAGGTGATTGGTCAGCAGGCTGGAAACCTGCCTTGCCAGGCCAGAATGAACTGCATCTGTTGAACCACCTTTAAAAGACAAAACCAAGTAAGGTGATAATAAATAATAAATAATAAATAACATACCACAATAACGAAACATATTTTACTTGAGAGCAGACCACAAACCTTCCACTTTCTCCCACTCGATGCACCGGTTGGCCAGTACCTGAAATGCAGCCCAAGCCATTGTGGCCACCTTTTGCTTTCTGGTCTGCTTCTCATTTGAGCTGCACTCTCTTTGACCACTCAGACTGCAAAGTCTATCCATGAGCTGGACAAGTCCACTTCGAACAAGGCACTGCTCCTCACTCCTATAGTGACAGATCAGATAAGTTAATTTGACTTGTTGTACCGAGTGACGTTTTGCCAGACTGATCCTTCAAAGTTGATTAACTTGCCTGGTGTAGGGGATTGTGCAAAGCAAGCCAATACTGTTGGCACAAGCAATAGGATAGCGAGCGCATAGTGACACTACAGAGGTCATGGTCTCTCCGAAAGCTTCCTGAACCTGCTCAACCATTCCACCACAGGTCAGCTCCTCAATCCTGAACAAACGACGGACAAACAGATATGTAGAGAAAAACATGTTTTTGTGCACGCGCTTAGAAAACAATATTAAGATTGGCTTGGCATCTTTTCTTACCGTGGGCCACCTTGTAGTACCATAGTAACAGGTCCCACCAGATGTGTTACCCCACCCACTCTGACTGCAGCAGTTAGCAGTTCTCTCATATGAACAAGTGCCTGCTTCCGCGTGCTGCCTCGTCTCCAGCGTGTCTGCGCAGCCGACAGGAAGCTGCTGCTTGACACCTACACAACCGGACAGAAGAAACCAGAATTCACTATATGAATTTCTGACTTAGAGAGCGTGACAAATATTTCCAACAAAGTGGCAGGCGATAATAATGTCTCCAAAACTTACAGCCTGATCAGGTGTGGTTCCAATGAAAGCAAATAGCTGTCCCAGCAGCACACTGTATGTTGGCTTGTCTCTGCCATCCTCAATGGCCAGAGACTGCAGCAGGGTGAATGAGCTGCTGCGATGACTGGTTGGGTGGTGTCGCCTTCTAAAAATAAGTAGAGTAAAGCGTTCAACTTGCAGTCCTAGTGGTACTTTATGTCTAATCTAATTACCACCAACTAAATACCTTTGTGGAGCATGTGTAAACTCTAAATCTTGATTGGCAATCATCTCCAGGTCAGAGGGTGCAGACATGCTGCGTAAGAAGACTGGCTGCTTTACCAAGGGGATCACTGTCTTGGCATCTGACACCGACTTGGAGGCTGTCACAAACAAAATGCAAAAAACAAAACAAAAAAAAACCACTTAGTTTGAGAAATATGTTGCTTGATTGAAGAAAATGTTGGTAATTGCTTTTTCGTAAAAATAGAATTTTTTTTTAATTAAATGGCTGAATACCTGGACCTGGTGTCCCAGCTGGTGTGGTGGTTAGGCTTCTGCAGTGTGGAGCGATGGTAACGTGGAGAAGAAGCTCAGAGCGGTTCATCAAACTTTTAACAAGCATTTTGGTTTTAGCCAGTGGGATGATGCCTCTGATGAGTGTGGCGTTTACTTCCTGGAAGAACTTTTCCCTGTTTGAGAATACATGAAAAGTTAGTGACGACTGCCGTTCTAAAATGGCCATATTTTAATACATCCAATAAATATGCATTAAATAATAAATGTGAAACTCATTGGGATTTTTTTCCTCATTGTGTGTTGAAATCAGATGCAAAACTTTCAGTATATGTCAAGATATTTAAAGGTCCATTTGCTTAAGCACACCATAACAAAATATTATATTCTTAACAGCTGTAATATAATGTAGCATAATATTATATTATTTTGGTATTTAGTAGGATTAATGTACCCCAATATCAAGCCTGTCGATCATACCGCACAGTAAGCCCACTTCAGAGCAATCATCATGACTAGAACACTGTTAACCCTGCCAATAAGCTTTTTGAATGAAACACTTGATTAAGGTTATTGAAATGAGCTTTTTACAAGCTCATTTCAATAAGTTGGAATTTTTTTTGCGCATAAGTGTAAAGTTAATGCAGTGAGAAAAACTGTTTTTAAAAAATAAATGGCAAAACAGAACAAATTATACAATATCGAAAATATATTTCAACATTACGAATGTAGGAATTTTCTCTGATAAAGTAAATTTATTCTAAAGATAGAGCTGAGGAAACCAGCTTGACACAACTGCTTTGACCCATGTTGTCATTTAGAAGGAGTTTGCATGTGTTGTACATGAAAAGGTTAAAGCATTGTAAAAGCACCTGTTTCAGGTACCTACCTCAGTGCTAGAACAACATTCTCTAAATCACTGAAATCGAATGGAACCTCCTTAAGGGAACAGAGTAATTCTAGTTCCTTCATTTTGTTCTGGCAAGAAAAAAAACAAAAAAACAATTTCAATGGAAGTAAAACAACTATGGCATTTTCTATTTTCTAATCTCTTAAACAATAATGTAGACAGGACAGATGAATGATACCTCAAAGAAGTGGTAGTCGTGAAAAAACGGAGTGTTGTTCTCCAGTTTTCCTTGCTGAGCCTCTTCTACCTCATTTTGCCACTTCTGTTCCAATTCTGCTACACTCTGAAAGCAAAGCAGGACATAAGAAAATATTGAAATATTTGAGGATTTTCTCAAAAGTACAGTGAATGATTTCAATTTATAGGCTCACTTGCAGCTGACGCTCCATTGCATTGATCTTTTTAAATGTCTCAGCCATAATCTTGCAGACTAGGTCATATTCCTCTGTGTGATCTTCTCTGTACTGATAGTTCACAAGTGACTGGAGAGCATCCACCAGACTCAGATGTTTAATGACACAGGATACAATAACCTCTTCTAAGACGTCTGGACGGATCACCTCCCTGACGCAAAACAACATGAAGGAGGAGAAAAAAAAACTGTGTTTAGAAAAAAATGCTTCTATAATAAAACAAAATTATTGCCGCTCATTACTAATCTAAGGCACTACGTTCTTTCCATGAGGCTGAAACGATTCCCTTACTTGATGCTGGGGCGGAACTGTGGTCGAGCCCTTCCAGACACTTCCCTCAACCTGCTCATGATGCCTGGAGGAAGGCGGATACGGGGCAGGTCAAAGTAGGACCCGGGCATGAGGCCCGGAGGCGGGATAAGAACATCAGAGGGGTAGGTAAACTCCCGGTCCTCCTCAATAGTGAGTGGCAGTGGTGAGGGGCTGGGCGTGAGAGCTGGAGAAATGGCACCATTTGCTTCCACCTGCCATTGGCATCTAACATAATAAAAAAAAAGAAAAGTCTGTAAGTATCGCATATCTCCACCAAACATTCCTTTGGCAGTATTACTTCAATCGGTAAATGGAGGACATTTTTAGAAATATTTCTGCATAGCTGCATCACCTTTGCAAAAGCTTTGAGCACAACAAATCTTGGCAGGCTTCTTCTTCTCTCGTCACTTCTGGCCCGTTGTAAAGAATGCGGAGCATTGAGCAGGCCAGCACTGACAGGCCCAGTGCAAGATCTGCAAGAAAGGGGAGGCCTCCAGAGACATCCTCAGAGGACTCCTGTTGAACAAGAACAAACGGTGTGCTCAGGGTTGGCATTCGCACTCCCAGTGTGAATAATCAGCTGGGAATATAGAGGAGTAATAAGTACTTCCACTTGTTACCTGAGCTCTGACTGTACAGGCGAACCCCCACATGGCTTTATCAGGAGTGTTGTGTTCACGGCCACTTCTCATTTCAAAGGAAAATGTGACAGTATCGCCTTCAACCTGAATAGGATAAACAGCAAAAAATACAAACTATTAAAACACTACGGCGCTAATACAGGCTCACTATGTAGCTGTGATTCAGATTCCAGGTTACCTTTACAAGATCTTTAGGCCAACCTGTTCCTAAGACACTGCGACTTCCATACCCCAGAGTGTTTCCTCCATACTCTGTGACTTTACGACTGTTGGTGTTGGGACCAGCATAGATAACCAGCTAAAATATACAACACACTGAATGTTTAAACAGACTACTGTTGCAATCAACTGCACAAAATATGTGCAGAAGTCTCAAAGAATGAGGATTACTTATACGTACAGTTGTCACAGTTATTACCTTGTCATAATCATACTGCGAGGAGCAGCGGGCATCGAAGCGCAGGTACAGGCAGCGAGCTCCCAGGATGTGTACCGTCTCCTTAAACTTGTAATTATCCCTCACAGGGTGCATCGTCTCGACCGTTTTCCCAGCAGCCCACGGAGCAGGGATCTTTAGTCCAGTCAAGAACCCGGCCTCTTCTCGTTCATCAAGAATTCTTATTTGAATGACACAAATAATCAAGAGTGTTCAGAAAGCTTTATGACATAAACTGGTCGTATCATTTAGTTAGAGTGGACGGCAAAAGCATTCATCCTTCTTGAATGTTTTGCCATGTTGAAAGATCACAACCACAACCCTACACATACTTTTGTGGGAGCTTCTGTGGCAGCATAAATGATTACTTATGAAGTGGAGAAAAACTAAATCAAACATGGTTTTCGAACTCAAAAATTTCACAAATAAAAAAATCTACACTATAGAGTCTTTGTATTCATCCATTTTGAGTACGTATAGTCACCTTTTGCTTCTGTTACATTTGCTTGAAGTATGTTTCCATCAGCTTTTTACTGAAGTTTTACCCATTCTTGTATTCAAATGATCATTTTACAATAATTCAAATGATCAAAAATTTGTGAGTCCTTCTTCCTTTTCACCACAACTCATAACAAAGTAGGACTTTCTTTCAACAATTTATTTTTTCCTTGAAACACTTTCATAATGGTCAGATTTGTGGAGTACTTGGCTATCCTGTCAACACATTTATTAATTAGGTAACTTCTAAAGAGAAAACACAAATCCACACTTTAATGAAAACCAAGTTTTATTTTCTTTCGACTTCATGATTGTGCACCACTTTGTGATGGTATATCACCTAAAATCCTATTAAAATATTTTGCATTTGTGTTTGTAATGAAATACAATAAAAAGAGGTTCAACGGCTATGAATACATTTGATGTAACATTTACAAAAAAAAAAACAATGTAATGTTAATTATTTTTTATAATAGTTCCACTGTGGAAAACTCACTTGTCATCAGCAGTACATGCCTTAGCCCCCTGCCCAAGAGAGCCACTGACAGGTAGAGGATCCTCAGTGAAAAGGAGAGACTGAGTCTTAAGCAACAAGGCAGTCTAAATAAATTGAAATAAATAAATTAGCATTCCTCTTACCTTTCATCATATATAATAAAATATTTCTAGAAGACTGGCCATACTGACCTGGCTGGTATAAAGCACTAGCTGCACCAACTGGGGCATGAGGGCATCAGCAAGGGTGAGCGTCTGCAAGGTGGGATGCATCAGAGAGGTGAGTAACACTGGTAAAAGGTGCCCAAGCATGGTTGCCTTGGTCACCTGCTCCAATCCCTTCAACCTGAACAAGGAAGGGAAAGAAGAGAAAATGTAACTGCATGAAAAAGTAAAAAAATAAAATACATTAAATAATAATAATAATAATAATAATAATAATAATAATAATAATAATAATAATAATAATAATAATAATAATAATAATAATAATAATAATAATAAAAGAAGTAAAAAATATATATTTTACAAAAAAATCTCCGAAAGGTATTTTTATAACTTGCTATGACAGATAATTTATCACGTATGGCTTGTTTAGAAAAAGAAATACCTTGACTCATGTTTTACTAAAATGTGTTTTATGATAAAATGGCTAAACAAAAAGGTGGAGCGATAAAGTGTGCTAATCTTTACACACTACAAAAAATAAGGTTCACTGGGAAACTGACTTTTTCCATTCCACTCAATCTTGTTTAATAATGACTGATATTTCTCCTACATAGTACATAGTAAAGCGTTGACTATGCTCCTAATATAAATAATTAATGAGATTAAGAGAAATAAGTACAAATCTGTACTGGCCAAAAGATTCTGACAAGTACATCTCTATACAGTTGAAAAAGATGCAGATAAAAACTCACCTGGTCTCTCTGTCAGAGATGTCACTGTTAATCAGAGCAGTGGTCACCTGCTGCAGGGTCTCCAATACTTCATCACAACCCACCAGGATTTTGGTTGCTAGAGACAAGATGCTGCTCTGCAGCTCCTGAGGACAACACAGAATAGGCCCAGACTTACGTAACACTGCATCAACATTTTTCAATAAACCACAAAATCCCATTTCATCCATTTTTGTTTATTGTAAAATCTCCATATTGGAATTTTTTTCCCCAATACTACACCTCTATCAACTCCTTTGAACCCCCTGAATTCTGATTTTAAAATAGAAGGCGTGCACAGAATCACCAAAACACCATTATTTCTAGAAAAGGTCATTTGGGTCAAAATGTAGCTTACGTTGAATACCATGAAATGCTACATTAAACATGTGCACTGCACAACCTTTTAAGTAGCATCCATACCAAGTTTAATCTTCCACTGCATTATATCATTGCTTGATTTCTCAAAGACACACAAAGATTGAACAGTGGTAGGGGTAGTTAAAGGGGATGTTTACCTGTACCTTCATTGTTTCCCCTTGCAGGGAGCTATCACTGTCATCACTTTCATCTGGACGGATAAGAATGGTGTTACTGAGGAGGTGATTTTGAACAGCCATGAGGTAACGCAAACAAGGTGACACCACCTTAAAATAAAAAAAAAAGAGAAGAGTGAAAACCATCGGTAGATTGTGAGATGGTAAACTTTAACAGAATGTGATTTGTCTGCATAGTTGACATTTAAGAGCTGCTGAACAGAGTTTTCATACTGGTACAGTGGAGAGAAGCTTCTGGAAGTCATCTCTGGCAACAGTCTGACATTTAGTGATGACGAGGCAGGATTCGCGGACAACTGTCTTGAGGACATAATGCAGAAGCTCATCGTTTAGTCTGAAAAAGACAAGTAATTGAAACATTTTGAATGTGAAGATTTCTATGAGAACACAGAAATGTGACTTGTAACTGAAAGTGCATTTTGTTGAGTAGGAGCCACCATTTACCTGTAGTGGTCATCATCTTCACTCCCAAACCTATTCTTCTGTAGTTGTTCAGCCAAGTTGGTAAGAATTACATCACGAAGTTGAGACAAGCCACTGTTTCTTTCACCTGAATATTCCCCATAAAAAAGTTAGACTTGATGCCATCATACACCATTAAAACCACTACTTAATTATTTATTTTTTCCAAAAAAACAGTCACCTTCAGTTAAAACGAGTTTCAGTAATTTATTCAGTTCCATCTCTCCTTGATACAAAGTGTTCAGGCCTGAGCTACATATGCAGAAAACAAGTAGAAGGGTTAGAAAAAAAGATGTCAATAATCATTGAAATGAGGTGTGTGACATACCTGATAGCCAAACACACTTCTCTCTGTATCTCAGTTCCTATCTGATCCACTGGAGCCATGAGCAACTGCCACAGGAGCAGGCCAGATCGACGCACACTCTCTCTATCCTGCTCCGACTGGGGATTGAAGAACCTGAAAACCACCTGGATAAGACAACCAAACAGATAAATGGCTCACAGACAAAGAACTGGTAGTCCTCTTATCTGTTATGTAATGAAAATGTACAGTCATTTTCCGTGGCGTACCTGGAACACTACCAAAATGCAGCGGATAATGCAGGTATCTCCATTGACCATGGCCTTCTCCATAATGTCACAGATGCTGCCAAAGTGCCGGGCTTCGATGGGATGCTGTTTACCCAGCAGTGCTTCCAGGGGCAGACTGTTGCTGCTGGCTGCCAGCAGGTTCAGCTGGTGGATACACATAGCACCGACATGATGAAGTAGCTGGTTGATCACTTCCCCAGTGGGCACCGTTTCCTCTGTCAAAAAAACAAATTTCGCAATTGAACACAATCCTGAACTAGTTTCGTAAAGATGATGTGGTATTGGGTTACTGCTGTGTCTACCTTTGGGTTCCTTGATGACATGGCTAACACCGAGCCTATGGCACACATGATGAAAGGCTTGGTTCCCAGGGTTGCACCACTGATCTATGTAGTCACTGGAGCATGTCCAGATCAAGTTGTTCAATGCATCGTAGCAGGCACCTTTAAAACAAAGCATCAGAGAAACCGATGTAATGACACACTAATGTAACAACTTAACTCATGAATGGGATCGTTTGAACCCACCTAGCCCTGCTACCTGGGCTCCCCTGCCAAGAGAACTGCCAGGAGAATCAATGAGGTCAGCGCGGCTGCTGAATTGGCCATCAGCCAAGTTGAAGACCAGGCTGGAGGCTAAAACTAAAATGAAAAACAGAACATGTCATGCTAACTGACAACAACTTAAGCAAGCTAGTGTTTTCAGTAACATGTACAAGAGGCAGCAAAGCTTAAAAGTACTGCAAAAGCCAATCAAGCATAACATTATGAAAACCTGCCTAGGAGTGGGTTGGTCCCCTTTTGCCATCAAAAAACCTGAAATAGTCTCCACTAGACCACTGAATGTGTGCTCTGCTGTCTGGAACCAATATACTAGGAGTGGGTTATTCAATTCCTATAAGTTAACAATAAGCAAATACCATAAACTTGTTGCGGAAAAAAAAAGCATTTCTGAATATTTTTTGCCTTCCTGCAGGGCCTATCATTCTGCTACCGGACTACGAAAATTCGAGGATACCACTACTATGAAAGGGTGTGCATGACCTACAGCTGTAGTTAGGTAGGCAGTGCATTTCAAAGTAACATGGACGGCAAGACCCAAGTTTCCCCAGCAGAACTTTCTCCAAAGAATCACACTGCCTTGTTCCCATAGTGTATTGTCAAGTCATGAGTACCTCAGGTAAGCAACTAACATTTTGTGCAATGCGTGTATGTGTAATGTGTCCCACCCAATGATGTATTATCCACTTTGTCTATCAGTGGTCATAACATTATGCTTGATTAGTATTTGTGTGAATGTTTGAATTTAATAATATATATTGATAAAAACTTTAAAAAGTATCTCTGCATTTCTGAAAAAAATAAAATAAAATACTAATAATAACTCAAATTGAGGTTTTGTGCTTACTTTTTAGAGAAGACAGGCTGCTGGTGCCTCCGAATAGGGAACGAGTGGCAGAACTCCCAGACACACCGGGAGGAGAAACAAGCATTACTAGGTAGGTGCCACACACGTACATTGGGGTCTTTCTCAGCGTCTTCAGAGGGAGTCCACAACTAGTGTTTACAGCTGCAGAAGAATTAGATGCCAATGTGTCACAGGGAATAAAAAATTATTAAAACTAAATGTTACATCATTTGTTATGTATTAGACAACTGTAGTAGATTATCTGCTTTACCTGACTGTTCCTCTTTGACAGTGTTGGTGATTGCAGAGCCTGTGAGAGCAGCCAGTGTGGCAGAATGGGAGGCCCGGAAGCGTGACATTCGACTCAAGAGAAGTTCATTCAAGCACTTGGAAGACTCGCCCTCTTTGCGAGTTAGAATAACTCTCTCTTGCAAGATGTCTGCAACACACAACCCTGTCTGTGTCTGTGCCATGGAGAGGATAAAGAACACCAACATGAATTGAAGAAGAAAAAAAAATGAAACAACTCAGATTATACTGCAGGGTATAGACCTCACCGACAGATGAAAAACATCCATGAAGACAGAGTGGCCTTTCTGCGTCTTTTCGTTGAGACTTGCTGGGGACCAGACCCAGTACAGGTAAGTTCCATCTGAGCAGAGATGCAGCGTGGTCATGCTGCTGCCCACAGGGAAGTGATGGGCTGGCATGGGCACAATCTGGCACACCTGCGCATATAACAAAAAAATTAACAATAGAATGGTATCAGATACATCTAGGATTTTCTATTTTTTTATACTACTCTCCATCTTTTATCTTCAGCGTGGTCATTCACAAAATACATTCATGGCAAACAGATACTGTAAATTATATTAATATGTTTTTACTACTGCAAAACAAAACATTACAATTACAGCACGTGTTCAACACATTTAGAAATTTGCTTAGCAATAGGCTGAAAGTAGGCAGTACCTGTAGAGTGAAAGGATCAACAACCTGGCACAGCTGATGAGGCTTGGCATCAAAGGAAGAAGGACGGTGGAGGAGACGGCCGCTGCTGAACACAACCCAGCCAGGCTCCAACTCTTCATTTCGACAATACACAAAACCCCTGCGCAAACATGTTACTATTTATACTAATATTTTACCGTAGTGATACAATATTCGAGTAAGTTGAAAAAGCTTAATACACGTTATATAGATGTGATAACAAAACTAAAGATTTTGGGGGGGGTTTTGGAACTTTAGGAGCCTTTAGTGACAGCTACCAGGAAGGAAATGGGAAGAGAGAGAACAGGGGGAACACATGCAACAATGGTTTAAGGGTCAGAAATCAAACCCAGGACGAATACTTCGAGGACCAAAGCCTTTTTATGTGGGACACCCACTCTACTGCTACACTATGAAGCAAATCCTGAACATTTATTACTGCACATTTAGTGATTTTTTTCATTCTTAGTACCGGTATGTTTTGCTTTGAAAGAACCCATCTAGAAAAACACAAACATAGGATGGTTTTACAGTTCTAAAAATAAACTACCTTGCTTTTTTTCCCCATTTTTGCCACAAATAAAATGAGTTTATCTTCATTGCTATCACATCATTGCCCTCACATCCTTCAAATGTGAGAGTATTTTTGTCACGGTGGCAAGTGCCATTTAAGTCTTCTGCATCAGTCTATTTTCTGTTATTACTTTCAGAAAACTAATAATTCTACATTCAGTCAGGCACAGCACACTTTTAATTTGGTTTATTCTTTGCGGCCTGGTGTAAGTGACAGCAGAGTTAACTCAAAAATAAAAACTGAAAATATTGGTGTCTCTGCAATGACTGTCAACTTTTGTTCCTACTTTAACCTGCTGATAGCTGTGATAGATCCCAGCAAAAGCTCTCAAAATTAAACTGGTACCAAAAATGAACAAATAAGTCACTAAAATTCAGTTTAAAGATTTACGTCACACTTTATTTACGTGTACAGTCAATGTGACTAATTTGACAGACAACCACTTCATTTAATAAGAACCAATTGTGGCAAAGTATCGACTGTGCTCTTGAGAAAGGTGTCAGTGAGCTATCTGTCAGGCTGTATCATGCTGGTAACAGCTACAATAGACGAGTGAACAGCATGAGTTGATAATAGTCAGCCCTGCTGCAAGACTGCGGCAGTGAAGTTTATTGCAATTATTCCCTACTGTGAGGTTTAAAACGAACATTGTGGCCTTGTCTCTTTGCATCTCAAGTTAGTTTTCTCAGACTGAATCAATCAACAACTTGATTCAGTAGTTCCAGAATAATATTAGACTACTTGCTTGTTTTATGCTTCCCCAGTATTTTGGCTGGAAGTTTGCTAATGGCTCTTTGAGCTCCAAACACATACCAGAGAAAAGAAGTCTTAACTTGCTACAACAGCAAGCTCATTAAAATTAATTAACTTTTGACTGTGCACTTTACATAGGGGTCTATAAAACATCCAGGCCACAACACTGCCTTCACTGATGGATAAGTGAATATGTTGCTGTAGATGAAAATATGCAGTGGAATGAGTGTCACATTACCTCAATGTTCCATGTAAACCAGAGCCAAGCTTGCTTAGCCCTCTCCCAGAAGAATTAGTGGTATACAGATATAGACCATCTGTGGCTAGACAGCGCCCCAGGTCTGTGTCTGCAAGACAAGAAGGAAACAACGGGAATGAAAAGGGGCATTACTGATCAATCCGTACATATATCACAAATATACAATAGAGACTGCATTTTAAAATATCGTGTCTTTTAAAAAAAAAATAACACTAAAAATCTGAAAACT
Organism: Gambusia affinis; assembly: GCF_019740435.1. Taxonomy (NCBI): domain Eukaryota; kingdom Metazoa; phylum Chordata; class Actinopteri; order Cyprinodontiformes; family Poeciliidae; genus Gambusia; species Gambusia affinis. The sequence goes on from NC_057870.1 coordinate 14,522,580, forward strand.
GAAGAACTATGCGATTAGCAGCTCTTTTTCACACATATTGTGTAATGTTACCTCTGGTTCTAATGCAAAAAAATCATTATCAATCATAGAATGGCTTCCTAAGGCCCTTTTAGGGATTTCACCATATTTCCAGTAATGCAGAGAAGCACAGCTCTTATAACAACCATGTTGTAAAGACAGTTCAACTTTTGATTTATTCAGATAGAAAGAAAAAAAAAAACACTCTATAGTATATATATATATAAGGAGAAATTGGAATTGGCTACCATCTGTATCGGCAGACCAAAAATTCAAAACTACAAGGGGCCAGAAAATGGCCACAAAATTATATTTACCTTTACTTTCTGCTCCTCCAGTGGAATTGTCAGGAGTGGGTAGCATGTCCTCAAAGCCCCAAGACACACTGTGCTTACCCCCTAAGAGGCAGGATGGGGACCCCGGGCCTCCTTCAAGGACCAGAAGTCTTGTGCAGGAGAGGTTATGCAGTGGTTACATTTCGATAACTTCATTTTTTTTTTTCAGATAATCTAAATGGCTTCCCCCTACCTGTAAAGGACATCTGACACAGGAAGATGGCCCAAGTCTTTTTGTTTTTGCAGCAGATGAACCGTGTGAATGAAGGTCTTCAAAGAGCCCCTGCAAGGTAGTTCGATATAAATATCAGGACCCAACATGAAACACAAGGGAATGAGCAATGCAGAATACTTTTCAATCCTTTGCATATCTTGTTTTATTTTGTATTTTTTCTAATATAAAAAAGATGTTATAGTCCACTATTAATCTCATCAGTGCTGAATGTGTAAACCTGCTTTATGCTTTGTGATTAACAATAACTACACAGACCTAACCGAACACAAGCATGTAATTCATCAAACTATTAGAACATCTACGCAAAGATAGCAACTTCAGTGTTTGCAACTGCAACATTACATTACTATAAACAAAAGTATATCTTATGATAACGTGTTTACAATTATCTTTGCTATTATCTTTTATCGTTAAAATGATCTTTACTATGATGTGTGTACAGCAGCGGGGGACAAAACTACAATATTTGATTTGTATGTGCAACAACACAGCATTTGGCCAAACACCTACAAAACCAGCTTCTTAAAAAAGGTCCACTCTGGCATATGCTTATGATTCTGAATTAAAATGTTGACATCTTGCAATGCAAAAAGCTCATTCACCACATAGCAGTGAAGTCCATGTGGTTACCTAACCCTCATATATTAGTGACTTCCTAACCAGAGATCAGGAAGAGTAAAGGTGATTGTCCTTTGATTAGCGCCAACTCAGGATAAATAAAGGGAGCATAGCTGGATGGTTCCACACAACAAAAAAACAGACACTAAATAGCTCTCAACCTCAGCTGAGGCTAAACAAAAAGTGGATCATTCTGGTTTTGAGAGGCTTATGTTTTTTGTCACCAACTATTGCAAAGAGTTTAGACACAAATGTAAACAGCACAAGCTGTTCTTTAGAGTAAATAAAATTTTTAAAAAATAACATACATGAATCACATTTACTGTTGGGTTTTTTATACAATACTAATCAAAACTACAGCAATGGGAAAAACTATTTAGGTGTTAATCAGTATTAGAGGTCAGCCGACAGAGCATGTTGCAGGATACAAAGAGCTTTCATTCTGAACACTGGTCCGTATTCGCAGGGAGCAGAAAAGTGTGCTGATACCAAAAATACCTTACCATAAACTAGGACATGGTTAAGCCTAATTTAACCTTTCCTCTCATATTTTCAAAAGCAAGGAAAAATGTATGAATTGTTTTGTTTTTTTAAACCTTAATCAAGAGTTTTCATTCATCCAGCATTTGCAATGGAAAGGAACTGATCAGATTAAGTTACGTGCTAATTTTACAAAATGTTGCTAATAATAACCAACTTTTTTCAAAGTGAAGTTAATGATAGGCTTCTACAACTAAGGAAGTTTAAATAACTTACTAAGTAATATTAAATTGTGCTCATGGAGAAGCAGCTTTCAGTTTTAATGCTCCTCTAACCTGGAACAAACGTCCAGAAAACTGGAAAACAGTCGGAACACTAAGTTCCTTTAAATCAAGGCTAAAAACACACTTGTTTAGAGTTGCCTTTGATTCATAATAACTAGAACATCGACCAATATATTTGATGATTTTGATGATGGAATTTGACGAAATGTAATGACTATTAAAGTTTCATAATTTGTTGGGAGTGTTTTGTCTTTATGGTGTAAAGGACTTTGAACTGCCTTGTTGCTGACATGTGTTACACAAATAATATCAAATAAACCTTCAGATTATGTTGTTCAACCTATGTTGACACAAGCCATCAGAAAGATGGAAAGAAATGTGGCCTCAAGACCACAAGGACAGATGTTGTTGACTCACCTGGCGCATGCAAGGGCCACAAGTGCAGCAGCCGCATTTTCCCGCTGTCTCTGTGTGTGAAGAATCTGTGAGCGAGCCTTAGGCTGAGCCTGGCCAGACTCCTGGGGCTCATCTTCAAGCCAGGAGCACAACAAGCCCTCCAGGCCATTGAGACAGTCTGAAGGTTCTTTGCTGAGGCTGAGCGGCTGGCAGTCCCGGAGGCAGGCTAGCAGTACTTCTGCCGTCACCCCGCAGAGTGCTGGGTCGCTGCGAGTCTGGGACTGCAGCAGGGGGAAGACGAGCAGTAGGGCGACACGGGAAGTAAAAGGAGCTTGCTCAGGTTGCTGGAGGAGACCTTGCCTTTTGAGTAAGGCCAGGGTCTCCTCATCAGCCCCTCCCGTCCCCTCACGGTCCTGCTGCTCCTCCAGGGCCAGCTGCCGCTGCGCCGCCCACAGGCCACGCAGAGCGTTGAGACGGTATTCCAGCAGCCGAGCGTATGCATTGCTCTGATTTCCGCAGACGGCACGGAGACGCTCTGCGAGCTCAACGGGGTTCTTTGTCTCAAAAGTAAGAATCTGATGAAGAGAATTAGACTTTAAGTACGATAAGAATGAGAAGATGTAAAGACCTTATGAACTTACATCAAAATAGTAAAAAAAAGAAAAAAAAAAGGAATTATTTGTAAATAAATGTGTGTCAAATTTAAAAATTCTGCATATTTTTGAGTTGTAAAGTTTGCCTCGTCTTCTTTCTTCAAAACTGATATGGTAATGGGGTATTTCTAAGTTCTTTATTTCTATGCAGAAATAAAGAACCTCATTATTATTTATCCTCATTATTTACCGCCGATCACCTCCGAATCCTGTTTATTATTTCACAAAACATTCTTGGCGTCACGAACAAGATTAAGAGGAGACCGCGGTAAATATTTTTAAAAGAAAGAATAAGAAGAATGAGAAAAAGGAAAAGATAGAAGATGAAATAGTTCCCGGCTGTTTTGATAAATAAAAAAATATATTTTATTTATCAAAAATTTTTCACATGTAGTTGTAAATGCAATTAATGTAACACTGTAGAATTAAGGTAATAAACTGCAAAATGCAATTTTTTCCCCCTGTACAGACTAGAGTGTTGAATCATTTCCAGGAAATAAAGTCTTGTAACTACAGTCCCTTGGTCTAATGGTCAGAGAAAGCAAAGATCATTAGGTATAACATATCAAAAGTGAAACAATGTGCCTCTTGTGCACTTAGGCAGCATTTCACATATTGATTACATTCTGCAGCACACGAATCATAGGCCACAAAAAAAATCCACTTATACCATTTAGCAGGCACAATTTGTATTGATTCAATTTCAGCAGTGCTTCTTATGTTACAGTAATACTCCTTCACTGGATGTTGGCCCTTCTCCACCCTGGTCTGGAAAACACTGCTGTCACTTGTTTTAGGTGTCAGATAAAAATAGTCAGAATTGCAGCACCTACAAAAACGGAACTAAATTACTAAGCGAGCCTTAGAAATGTACACTGGGCCAAGATATGCAGTGAATTTCACAATAATAAAATGAAACAGATAAACCACCTATATATATATTTTTTTTTTTTCCTCCATGAGACACATCATACTGCCATACAGCCTGTTAAAATATGTTGTTCAATGTTTTAACAACAAAGGATCAGGAATGTAGCTTACATGTGAACAGTTTTGAATTGCTGTATCTGTGAGCTGATCAAATATCATACAAATGCATTGTAATTGGCACTGATGTAAACGTAATGCTGCACTGCCCCTTTAACAATGCTCTATATCCAATACATCCACCTCAGACGTATAAACCGTGTTGTATGCTACATGGATATTGAATAATTTAATAGAAGAGATGTCATAAATATATCTGCACAGTGTTGTAAGCCCATGAATTTTCAAAAGAGTGGTGCAAGTACCACCTGCTCTACTTTGGGCTGGCTTTAGTCGAACTAGGATGAAAAATTATTCACAAGTAATGGAAAGCTAACTAACTCAAACAGCTATTAAAATAAGAATCCACCTTAGGCCAAGCTTCAATGTGGTAAAAAAAAATTAATCGCAGTTTTCACCATCATTTTAAACTCACAGCAGCCATAGTGAATTTTGAGGTCCAGGTTGGTGAGAAAACTTCTGTTTCATAAACTCTGACTTGTGATGTTTTTCTTGTTCATCTTTCCTACTTGTAATTTTTATTTGTGGAAATTTCTGTACAAAACATGCAGAAGAAAGAAAAGTTGTTCTTTCTTCTTCTTTGTAACAAAACACAACAAACAGAGCTACTAACAGCTGTATGTTAGTACAGACAGTGCTCAGTCTGACACTAGTATTACATTGAAATTAAGAAAAACAAATGACAAATAGGTTAATTAAATCACAAGTTAGATGACCAATTTCGGGTGGGGGGGGAGGATATGCTATGATTACATGACAGGCTAAATATGTAAAGGGATGAACAGCAAGTTGACAAGATTTGTTGAGTGTACAATGACAAAATGTTAAAATATCATTTTTTTTATGGATTTCAAACTGGACGTGTTATCACAGAAATCCAGTGGCAGCATAATAAAGACCAGACATCAGCTCATAAACATGTGTCATCATGCCCTTCACAATAAGAGAGCCAGCACAAGCTCACGCTTATATATAAAGAAGCTTGCACACTGAAACATGGAGGCCGTAAATATACATTGTTACTGCAGCTAGAAGTTGCAATAGTCATCATTACAAAGTTAGACGAATTTCACCCTATGACAATATCCGGGTTTGATTCTAAAGAAAATCAGGTCGGCATTTTAGCAGACATAATAAACATCTGCATTTATCCATCTACTCTCAACTAAGTAACTAAGTCGCATAGGTATTAGGGGTAAATGTGTATAATACAAGAAAAATGTAAGACATGAAATGAAGACAAAACATCTTTTGTACGTATATTACACTATTATAGGAGACAATAGTCACCATTTAATCTTAAAACTTTATATGGATCCTTTTAAGATTTTACGAAGAACTAACAACTACATAACTTGCTCTTCCTAAAATTTATTGAATTGTAAGATGCTTGGTAAGTTTAATACCAATGTTACACAACGACATTCGCGATTGCGGTAAAGCTTTTACTTTGAAAGCAGCAGGGAAACAGTTGGGCGCTGACAGCGAATCAATAACAAGCAAAGCAGAAAACTTGCAAACGTCGGTACTGCTGTGATCCCTGAGACTGTTTTGCAGCAAACGTAAATCGTTTTACAATATAATAAACTTAAAAGATCTCTCCCCAAACACTCTGCGTGGGAACGGTTCTATTTATAACTATGAGAGAGACGGCTTTCACCTACCTCCTGCTCAGTGTCTCCCTGTTCCGACACTCCGATCTCACTGGGCAGCTCGGCCAGATCCGTGACCCGTATGAGTCCGTCATGGAGAAATATCGTCTCCTCCTTCACCGAAAGCCACTGGGACGAGTCCACAGCCCCGGAGCCCATCACTCTCTCCTCCGACAGTGATGCCGAAAGAGGCAAACATTAAAAATTCAGTGACAAAGTCAGAAACGCCCCAGACAGCCTGCTTACCACCTACAACAACATTACTGTCTTAACTGTCGCAGTCTTATCTGACGGCGGAGTCTGGCGGAGCAGACCGGGGTGCTGGGAGGAACCTAACACACGACAGCGAGCAACCAGCGCCGACAGCCCCGCTCCACACTACATCACTGCCGAGCTAACAGCTGCTTTTGCCTGGTTGCCTTGACTAGCCGGAGCTGAGCTAGCTTACCGTACGGTACCGTTTTAACGTTACCGACCACAGTGGGCGTGACACTCGCGCTAAAGCAGGTTAACGCGTCGCTGTTTGCACAACAGTCCATTCAGGGCCCAAACTGCAACTCTGGCAATCTCATTTCACGTTCAAAACGTCCTCCCAGACAGCTCCGGTCCCGGCCAAGCCGCTGTGTCAGAGCCTGGAGGAGATAACGGGAGTCACCAGGCCATGTTTCCAAGGCCAACTGACGGCTCCCAGCATGCATCGCGCCAGAAGAATAGCTGTCTAGCTGTCAAAAATTCATGAGCTCATTAATACACATGACTCAGTATGAGATTTTCACTTTTGTTTATTTAGTTTTTTCCGAAATAAGAAAATACTTTCGGATCAAATCGGAAAATTGGTGGATTTTTCCATTTCGACAGATGTGAGTGAAAAATGCTGAAAAAATAAGCTTAATAATTCCTATTTAACCAAAAAATAATTGAAAAGAATACACACTCGTGTGAAATTTCCCCCTTCCTGGTTTTCTTTTCGTACACTTGTGTTACCCTACAATGTGGTTGAATTACAGTGAATTATGGTGCATGCAGCTGATGCTATTTGGGGTGGATCAACCAGTTAGTAGGTTTAGTGGGCAATCACTTTTTACCTGTAGGACCATGTCGATTTGAATTTTTTTTCTTTTTTTCTCCCTTATTAATGTACAACTTGTTTACTCCTGTTGTCTTTGGCAAATATATAAATTGGTTTAATGTTTTGAGACACTGAAGTGTGACAGACATCCAGAATAATCGGAAATCAGGAACGGGGGCGAGCACTTTTTCATGCCACTGTAGATTTAATTTGTAAACAAATCTTTTGGAGTTTGTTCTTTTTTTCTGCGTCGCCTGTATCTGACTCTGTTTATGACCCCTCACATAAGTAAATGTGACAAACAAGGACAGTTTGTCTATGTATGTCGAATGAGGTCAGAATTTTTTAACTTTTTCAATTTCTTTCATGCGTAAAATATGTGTTGTTCGCAAATCATTGATGTGTTGCCAATTCAAGTCATTTGGCCACTCTGGCATTCCATACACATCAGAGGTGCTAATCAAAGTATAGTATGCCCTTCATATTTTGTACTAACAAATTCACACTGGACTCATCTGCTCAGCAGCCAGTTCTCCAAGGTACAGAGACCAGGAATTGTTTTTGAAGCCGCTCTATTTCTGATGGATTGACATATAAAACTTCACACAACAGAACAGTCCCATGCTAAAGATCTCAATTGACAAGATGCACCACACAACAGTGGTTAAGAAGTAAAGTAGCCTATTAGCAGTTTTCCAACCCTCTGCATTATCAACCTTTACCAGAGGGACCCTCTCAGACTTGTGCAATAATATTGCATCATTATTTTTATGATAAACCAAAAAAAGGCATTACTGTGAGCAGGGAATAATAAGGGAAATGCATGAAGCACATTCATGTCAAAACTTGTTTCTTTTGGTAGTGAAAGATGAAATCCTCTTCTAAAGACAGTTCTGCATGAAAGATGATAAAGTTCTTAAGCAGCCTAGTTACTGCACAGAGTTCAGTCTATGTTCATTTGAGCTGCACCATGATATCCACTCTCATCTGCAGCCTTAGGCAATACTTATGAAGATGGAGAGGAATCCTTTTTTTCCTGCCGCTAGTTGAAAATCTCATCGTGGCAGAGTCTTTTCCTTCTTCTCTCTTCTTAAGTGCTTGATGTAGTTCAGAGGCTTTAATGAAACCTCCAGAACATCTAGAAAGAAAACATAAAAAAATATTAACAAGTGAATTCAGTCTTATAACTAGTTGTACAGACAATCTGTGTGTAGGCTTCAGACAAGATACGTAGCTCAAACAAGCACTTTAAAGTTTGATACCTCTTTGTGTGATTACATTTATTCTCCTTTGGCAGAGTAAAGCAGTCTTGAGAGACAAAATCCCTCAAGAGAGAGCGAGGAGGACTTGGTTTCTTTACATTTTTGATTTGAACTGCCAAACTGCGGAATCAGAAAAACCCAAGCAAGATTGTTAGCCTTGTATTGGATTTGACAGATTCACAAGCAGCAATAAAGTCACACATCACAGTTTAGGAATGTGAATAAAAGCATAGAATTAAAAGTGAAAGAAACATTTTTTACCGGCTTGTGCAGTCACAGTGATAGGCTGTTTTGGACTCCATGTTTGTCAGATTATATTTCTTCTCCAAAGGTGGAATTTTAAATTTACAATCATCCAGATGTTTGAGGCTTCGGCACAGGAGCTCATTATCTGATGACGCCAAAACGAACAAATATCTTTAAACGAAGTTTCAACCATCTGATCCAAACTTTCACTCAACTACAAAAGGAAATTTCCTAAGAGGTTCAGGAACAGTCTAGAAACCACAAAGTCTTAAGACTATAAAAAATGGAAGATGTTGGAACATAGAAAAGCCAGTTTAGCATTAGCATGTATAAAGAGGCTGCTGTCCAAGAAAGGAGCACCTGCTCCAAATGTGACATCCTAAAGCATTACACATATTTGCAACTCTCTGCCTGGCGCCAAAGATTTTTTTAATAAAAGATTTGGTCAGAAAATATCAAAATTAGGTACTTGATCACAATGACAAGAGTGTTTAGCAGAACCAAGAAGAGTTGTCAAATATCTATCCAGAATCCTGCAGCTTGCTGACGGCTACAGAAACTCTAGAGGTTCTTGCTCAAGAAAATTGAAACAAATATTGCTGGGGGTATGTATGTACATGTACATGTAAATTGGAATATGCATTCCAACAAGACTTGTTTGTCAGAATGAAAGTAATCTTTGAAAGTAAAACATTTGAAATAAATATTAGTTGTAGTTTTCATTCAGCCAAACAACCAGAAATGAGGATTTGCCAGTAAAAAGTTGAAACTGTCGTGTCATCTTCCACTGAGAATTCCTTATAAGCCATATGCCTACCAAAGAGACAAGAAAATGTCAAAACAAAAGTTAAAAAATAGTAACGTCATGACCAAATCCGACATAGAATATTCACAGCTGAACTAGTTAATTTGAATTTATACTATTAAAAGCCGAGCCATCAAATGGCATTTCAATTTGGGGATTTAGTAAGAAGATTGTGCAAAAACCTCCTTAGAAGAAATAAGAATTGAACAATATTTATATTCACCACAAAGAGAAGCAAAAATTGACATTGGTCTAATCGCGGCATGTGAGCAGGCCATCCTTTTGCTTCGAAGGTACTGGGAGTGTAACCACATTCACTCACCTGTCATATTGTGTTTCTCATCATTTTTTACCAGGATGTTCTCTGCACGGATCCTTTGGGTGGTAGTATGACCCAAGGGCTGCTGACCTGCCTGCTTCCACAATAGATGGAAATCCAACTGCTTTTGTGGTTTGTCCTTTTTATGAAGAGAGGCCATCATCTTTTGTTCTCTTGTAATGGGTGTTGCAACCGTAGCTGCACTCCAAATAGTTGCTAGAGTTTCCTGGCTGGGTGTTCCTGCTTTATATTTCAAATGTGTTCCCTTATGATTAACTGGTAATCCCCCTGCATATGTATTTGTTGGCGTAACAGTTGTTGTGGGAGTTGCTGTTCGTTTTACACAGATTTTACAGCGCAACCGAGGAATGTCCCTGCTCACAGACACGCTGGATCCACAGCATTTACTGTGCTTTGGGGCTTTCTTTTTACTTTTTGCTTGTTTGGTTACTCCTTTGGCTTTATTCGAGTCTTCCTGAAAATTCAGCCTCCTCGCTAATGTTGGAAAATGTGAAGGAATTGCTTTAGGTGATATTTGTGTCGAGGTAGTTGTAGGGATGACCGGTGGAATGTTGCTTTTCTGTGCAAGACCAGAAAAGTCCTTTCTCCTTTTCTTCGTTTTTTCGCCTCTTTTCCTTTTAGAAACATGTACCTTTTTGACTGTTTTGGGCTTTTGTAAAGGTCCTTCTCCAGAGAGTTTTTCTTGCCTTTTGCATCCATTCCCCTTTGTCCTTCTGCGGTGAAACGTATCTCCTCTAGGTGGGTCTCTGAGGCCACATCTATGTTTAGATTGAGATGCCTTCCTCTGAGGGTTAGACGCAGGCCTCTCAGATAAATGCTGCTCTTTACTGCTTGTTAAATTCTTGCTGTCTGTGTGAACATGTTTGCCTATAACATCAGAGCTGTTGTAAGGTTGGGGGCTTTTGAAGACGGCATAAGGAGCCTCACTGGCTTTTTTGCACCTATGGAGAGAAAACATGCACAGAGTTAAGCGATGAAATAAAAAAAAGCATGAAAATGACAAAAAAATAAATTAGGATTTTTGGTAATATTCAAGTACAAAGAAAAATATTTATTATCAGTTGACTCCTTTAAAGGTACAGTAATTCATGTAAATGTGGTAAAGCTGTATCGAGACCCAGATTCTCGATTATTTTCAAAGTTTTCAAAATTAAACAGTTCCAGTGCTTTACAAGAGCTAGTTCTTAAGTGAATTTGTAAAAGAAATATTCTAGTTGATCTTAGTCCAGAACTGATTTGGCATTTGATTATTGTTCTAGATTAGTTGTTTCAATTTAATTAGACAGATTTAGAAAGCTAAAGAAGCAACAGCACTAATTTAGAAATAGAACCACTTTGGTGGATAAATCCACTTTTTCATCCTAATAATGCCAAATATACTTGTTTTTCAAAGATATTTTTGTATGTCTAGTCAAATCACACCAGATTTAATTTCAGCGATATACACAGCATACAGAGGAACAAAACAACGGTGTCCAGGATAATGGTGCTGCAAACAGAGGCACGGGACAACATGAACTGAAAATAAACTAAAAACTTAACTAAGGCTAAAATACAAACTTATGGCAGCAATAATGCAGCTTAACATTAACCTCGCAACAAAATATACAGCTTACAGTCATTGGTCAGGAATGTGAAAAGGATACTGTGCAATTTCTAAAAGTGGCCGATTGCAGTGCAAATTTCAGCTCTAGTCTTTATTTGCCATTTTAGACAGGATATAGTCAAGCGAGAAGGGAGGAAGACATGCAGCAACAGGAAGGGTAGGTAATAAACCTGGGATGGCTGGTTCGAGGACTAACAACCTCTGGATATGGAGTCAGACCCTCCATACTGCAACACAAATGAAGCCTTTTTGACACCCATGTTTCTTCCGCCCTCTGGTGGAGGAGCTTCTGTTGTTATTTCACATACTAGCAACAAAAGGGGTAAAAATCGACCCAACATTATACAATATACACCCACACATAAGACAAGTCTCTACTGTTCCTCTTGAGATGAGAAAGAAAGGCAGTAGCATCAGAGGAATATGGGATAATGCACCCACAACTCAGGCAGTAATGACTTAAATGTCTGCTGCACAAACTGGAAGGAGGCTCTCTGTCTAAACTACGGTTCTGTGGCTCTTTAGGTCATCCGCAGTGACAGATAATATTACAGAACCCCGCAGTGTTTTGATATTGAAGGGCAATAAGGAAGACTTTCACCCCAAGAGTTTTCTCAACTGAATAACACTAATGCTACAAGATGTATCTCAAAATGGTTCAGTGTGTTCTTTTTTCTGATAACAATGTACTTTTTGAAATTACTTGCTTGATATTTTGTTTCACAGTATAGAACACTGCTTCTAAGAAATTGCAACCATCCCCTCATTGTAAAGATTTGATCTTTGTCCCTTTTTTATATTTATATATAAAAAGAGAAAAGAATAAAGAAAGAAAGAAATTAAATTCTGGTTATTTATTGTGGTGGGTGTAATTTCAATTTTTGTTTTATATTCTAAAAAGAATCTAATAAATTGTTCAGGCTAAAGAAGTCATTTTCTGTCCTTAATTTCTTTGACTGTTAAACATTTCCATTTTTCTTGTCTCTCACCAAGACATGCCTACAGAGCAAAAACTTGGTTAAAATCTGTTTTATTTAGAGTTTATTTAGCAAGTTCGAGAGAAAACTGTTCAACATATCCATAAAGAAAACTCCTGTTCTTCTTAAAAGCAAATGTTCTGCCTATAAATATGCAGTCAAAGCAACAGTGTCAGTGTGTCTGCCTCCCTTACATTCCCCACCAGTACATCTGTGTGCAGTGCTTCAGCTGCTTCAGGTCAAAACAGGGAACCTTCAGGATGTTGAAGAAGCTGTAGCCCACCATACTTGAAATGCTGTCATTCATGCCCAGAAGGCACTGTCGAAACCTGACAAATGGAGAGCAGGCAAAGGTTAAGAAAATATTCAGTCGCTCAAATACCGTGCACGAGCTCCTCACTGCTGCCTTGTTTTATTCTTTTTCTGAGATTATCCTTGCTTGAGCTGAATAATAATCTGCTATCTTGAAAACTGACATGAGAAAAGCGGAGGAATGATGTGGCGCAGATATCAATATTAGATGTGATGTCAGAATAAAACAGCCATCTCCATCACTGCAACAAAACAAGGGAATGGTTGGAAAGAAAGAAATGCATTGAATCACTAACATTATAGAAAACATGTTCATTCTTGAAAGAAAAAATTTGCCTGGAAGACTGGTTGCCATGAAGTTAAATTAATAATAGAAAAACATCTCCAGATTTTTGTGTTTCAAATTTTTGACATTAAGAGAAGTCATAAAGCACATTCCAGAAATGAAATATGAGGTTGTAAAACCATAAAACTTCCAAAATGTTGCCTCAACGCATCCCTATGTACTGCCAGAGAAGTATAAGGGGATGTAATTTACTACTTGCAGGAGTTTTCCTGGAAGGCACACATGTATGAAATCCAGACTCACTTTAAGTGGTGCTTTCGGAGGCTCACCTTTGGTCACACTCGCAGTGTGAGACTGTGAAGAAATTGGGGTTGAAGACGCCATAATTCACTGTGAAAGCTGGGATGATGTCTGAGCAGTGGTCGTGTTCACGGCAACACTTATCTGTTCTCTCGAACATGCCTGCGAAGGAGAGCGGGACCTTGATGTCAAAGACTGTTTGCATGAAGAAAGTTCAAGATTTTGGCTCAGTTTATGTAATTTTAATTCAAATTGATTTTGAGGTGGGAGGCAGTGGTATCCAAATAAACCCAACATGTCTATGGTGAGAAAAAAAATCAGAGAGGTAAATGCATCAGTAATGCATTACCATGATATTTGATTTCTTTTAAAACATCAGAGCATCTACTACTAATACTCCCTTTTGAAATTTTGTCACATTGGGAAATAAAAAGGATAGATGTTATCTGGTGCATATTTTTCCCCTCCTTTCATTTAAGGATTAATAACGTTTATTAAAAGAATGAGTGAATGGATGGACATCGTGTGGTGTCCATTTGTATTCAGACCCTCTGAATCAGAACTTTTTATCGCCACCTTGTGGTCTTTCTACAGGTGCTACTCTAGAAAAATGCGTATTTTGTCAATTTTTTATTTTTTGTTTGTGCAAATCAGCTCGTGCTCAGTAAGAATGCGCATGGAGAGACAGTGGACATTCATTTCCAAGTGTTGCCACAGTCGGATTCCCAATTTTGCATATATCTGGACTTTGACTGGGCCATATGCCTTAAGATGAACCTCCACCCCAGGATAAAGTCTTTTGCCGCTTTTTATTAGCTTGGTGCTGGGACTGCCCTGTATTTAGCTCCATTTACCTTCGTGACAAAATTTGAAGAAGAAAAAAAAATGTAAGGAGAAAATAGCTGTGCTGTTGCCTTGCGCTCTTTTCCCTTACTTCATTGAAAACGGGCCAGCAGTCATATGAAATAAATGGAAAATCTTCCCAGATTTTTTCCATCTTCCCAGAACACGGCTGTGATATATCAATCAATCAACTTTTATTTGTATAGTACCTTTCAGCAACAAGGCATTTCAAAGCGCGTTTTATGATAAAAGCAGAAAAATTCAAAATTATAGAACACACAGTAACAACATTACCTTTTTTCATTACACATCAGATTATTGCTTAATGTTTCATGGTTATGTTTCAAAAGCAACTCTAAACAGGTAGGCTTTCAGTGCTGATTTAAAGGAACTCAATGTTTGCTGTTTTGCAGTTTTCTGGAAGTTTGTTCCAGATATCTGGTGCATAGAACCTGAATCCCGCTTCTCAAATGTTTGGTTCAGGTTCTGGGGATGCAGAGCAGACCAGAGCCAGAAGACAAAGCTGTAATATCTCAAACAAGAAATGTAGAACAAACAAACATAATGTAGACTATCTGAGAAATAAAAACAGAAAAAGCTCATTAAAAAAAAGAGCAAAGAAATAAACATCCCGAGTTTAACTGCATCAATAAATTCAACATCCTCACCCAATTGTTCGTATCCGGCCGCTTTACTTCCAGTGCCACACCACAACGTGCCTGGAAATATCCAGGATCGTTTCCTCCGGGTTTTTCTCTCTGTCTCATCAGTCCTCCGCCCGGTGAGCTCCGGTGTGGGAACCACGGAACGTACGAGTGCGCACGGAGCATCCGGGAACAGCAAGAGACTGATGTTAAACTTCTTAAGTTCTTGATTCCAGGTCTCATTTCTGTTGCAAAAGGCCCGATATCCTCCGGTGACATCTGGATCTGAATAGATTTCGCAGCCTGCCAGCCGCAGGTCATCAGACCATTTGGTGATATACAAGAAGCGCGCACCGTTGGCGCCATGGCGCAGAAAGGTGAGGAGCGTGTGTCCGTCGGCTGGACTCGATCGGAGGCAGGACACACCTGGTCCAGGTGTGTGTTGTGTTTTGGAGAAACCGAGCCATGGTAAGACGAAAACAGCTCGAAGGAACCATCCGCTTTCCATCCCTATGTGTGGGCGAGCAAGTCCTTTAGTTGTAAGTTAATGTCTGCTTGTTTTGCTTTTTTTTTTTTTTTTTTGCAAATGCTTATGTCTCTGAGATAGTGCAGGAAATGAAAGGTGTTCTTATTGGTTCGTGGATTTTGAGCAATTTGACACTCGGCTGATCACATTCCCGGGAAATATGAAATCGTGTGCGAGGCCTTAATTAGTCCTCTAGATGGGGCCATTTTTGTATGCGTCCTATTACTGGGACACGGCATAACCTGATTTGCTTTTAAATTAAATGGGGCCCAAAATTGTATCAAGACGCTAAGATTACATTGATGTGAATTTGGATTGAACTCAACTAGATGAAAACTCTAAATATGTAAGATGGCAAATAAAGTGTTGTCGTTAGAACACTCACTGAAATGTTATTGTGAATGTACTACATTGATGATAATGCTTCATCTAATTTATTTGCATAATTTGGTACTCTGAGACGTCAGATGAATATGAGAGCCCAAAAGAGGAGAAATTGTTCACTTTTCCTCTGCCGTTTATTATTTTTGGAAGATAAGCAATTGGGCATTTACATGACAGCTTTAAGCAGAAGAGTCATTGTTTTCGTGCAGCTCTTAGAAACTCAAATATATCATGGATTTGTCCTGGAAAATCCTCTTGAAAATAAATACTTTTGCTCATATCAGCGGCATCTTTGTTATTTGCTGTGCGTTATTTCATCTTAGCACATGACAATCCTTCATTTCTACCCTCAGTACTCCACAGCATATTAGGAAAACATGTAATAGCAATGTGAATTTGGCCACACCAGCTGAGATGGTGTGGCCATCCAATAATCTTTTTAATGTGCAACCATAATGATATTGCAGCGACTGCAATGTGATGCATCTATTCTCTGCAGAGGCAAAAAAATTAAATAATAAAAAATCAGAAAAGAACAAATATCAATTTTCATCAGATTTTATTAGTCTGTGTAAACTTTCTGCAAAACCTTTCCATGCAAAGTTATTACCAAACATACAGATTTCAACTTCATGCACTATCTATGTACAAATACAGAGAAGGAGGAACATTCCACAGAACTGGCAGAATCCGGTAGAAGGCGGCTATAACTTTAGCTCGGAGAGAAGCCTTTTAATTGTTAACTTTTTTTGTCGATTTTGTTTTTACAAGCCATTGATGATCACCTCATCATGATGTCAGTTTTTGATGTAGCACAGTGTAGAACTAGGTCATTGCCACATCTGGGCATTGCTCTTTACTGAGAAAACAAGACACTGGTAAGCTTCGAATGTGCATGTACAAGATCTCTCGGTTAAACGCTAAGATTAATCTGCTACTCATAGACATCTTTTGTTGATGTGTTCAGTTGACTTTCTGTCAGTCCTTGGTGTACTAGCGAAACAGATCATCCAGATTAAACCTTAGTAATCATAGTCATGCAGCGTATGGCCTCCATATCAGTAGGAATGTCATGGTGAAAACTGTAAACATTAATGAAGGTATAATAGTATTTATTTCTAACAAAGTGTAAATATATATATAGACATACAGTGATATATCTATCTATATATCTATATATATCTATATATATATGTATATATAGATATATATAGATATATAGATAGATAGATAGATGTACATCTTTAATCACAAGACATTTCCATGCATAGAATTTTTTTTGTCTTTGTTGTCACACTGGAATAACTTGCAGATAATTTACTGTATAAATAGAGGTCATTCCACTGTGTAAGGTGTGCTTTCCTCGATTTGCTTTAATTAGTGAACAAACACTCACTTAAGCTTTGGATAATCAGGGAGTGGAAAAGAGCGAGACAGGGGGAAAAGAGGGGAATGTTTGGGGTAAAAGCGGGCTAAGAATGCCCCAGGCACATGAGAGTCACAAGCACAGTGCATGCAGATATAGACTGCACATACTTTAGACATAACTTGCTCCGTCTTCTCTCTTCTGTAAACATGTAGCAGACTTAACCATGTGTATTCAATGTAAACAGTGCAGTAAAAAACCCTCTGAGGTGTCAGAGTGAACCGCGAGCTTTGAACGAGCAGAGGTAGCAGGACGTGATTATATTCGTTTTCTCTTCTTTTCTTTTTTTTTCCCAAAGAAACTAAATGAAAGATCTATGGAAGAGGACTAGGGCCACCGAAAAAAAAAAAGAATTATGACTTTAAAGTCAGAATTTTTTATTTATTTTTTCTTCCGTAAAGATCAGAATCTTGGATCGCTTTCTGGTTTCTCTTAACACATAGTTATTACGCCCTACAAACGTAAAATAGCACACACGTCTTGAATAACACTACAGAAAAACTCCTGTCAAACTATATAAGTGTGCTAGAATATATATATATATACACTTTTTTTTAAACCACAAATTAACAGCAACTCATTGCAGATTTTTCTAGCTCATGGTTCACTCACGTATGAATCATCTGTTGTATCAGATGTCTATCCTATCCTGAGCAATGTATCATTATGTAAACATTTTTTTGCGGAAATATACAATATGTCCATACAGCTGAGCTATTTTAAGGTGCAGCTGTGGTCTGGCATGCTTATAGAGCTCTATATGTTTCACATGGCAATTAAGTCATGAATTTGAGTTGTGGGCCCAGTTTGAGGCCTTCGTGCGCTTAGGCGATGCTTCTGATGCCATAACATATTGCTTTTCATGATCTGTCCCAGTGCAATTCACGCTTCATTTACTTCAGTGAAGAATGTATCACTACGAAGCATTTCTGAAGGCCTTTTTTTGTTGTTGTTGCAGCATTTTCCATAACGTAACAGTTTGTTTGGGTCACGTTACTAAACTTCAGATTCATTTGCACAATGTGATTTGTGCCAGAAGCAAATTGTGTATCGGTGACCAAACCGCTACTATAAAAATAGGGGATTATACGGGAGAAGGGAGAAACAGTGCCTGCGTGTTTGGTTATATTAAAATCTATATGGAAACAAAACAACCAAAAAAAAAACTACATTTGTAAAAGTGCAACAAGACATGAATGCAAACTGATTAGGTGTGAGCCCATGCTGTATGTATGGTTAATCGCTGACAACGTGATTCTCATTCAGTAAGGTGTGCCAGCGCTCGATCCTCTTGTCCTTGTTCTTCAAACACTCGTACCAGTGCTTCAGCCTCTCTCCTTTGGCGGTGATGCCCAGCTGACAGCCACCTGTCAGAGAGGAGGGGCTCATGTGAGAAGCAGGTGGAGAAGCAGATGAGGAATTTCAGTTTTTACTGCATCACAGCAGTGATGTGTAGAGCATTGCAAAAGTGTTCATATCCCTCAACCTTTTTCTTAACATTTTACCATGTCACAACCACAAACTTCCATGTATTTTATTTGGATTTTACTGTAGTGCAAAGTAGTGCATACTTGTGAAGTACAAAGAAAATGATATAAGAAATTTAATCCACAAGAACCCTTTCCTAATCGAATAGGGGATTCGATTAGGAAAGGCAGTCTGCCGAATGTCCAGTGCATTTTGGTGGTGGCAGCATCGTGATATGGGGGTGCTTTTCTTCAGTAGACGACTGATTAAAGTTTGTGGGAAGATGGGAAGAAGCTAAATGCTGAGTAGCTGTGCAGAATACTTGCTAGAGGTTGCAAACTCTGGGGTTGGGTGGATGTTCACCTTCCAGCAGCACAAGGACCCTAACCATAGAGTTAAAGCCACAATTGAAGCTGGTGGTTGTAGCAAGGCAAAATGTACAGAAATTTGGGGGGTGCGAATACTTTTCCAAGGTCCTTCAAGATAGATCGAATATTCACCTATGTAATCATTGGACTTCCCAATGTCATAATCCCACACAGAGATGTCTAATGTCTTCTTGGCCAGTTCACTGTGTTTGATGTCGTAGCTAAATTCCTAAAATACGATCCAGACATAAAAAAAAAAAAAGATTCTTAAGATTTTACAAACGAGCATCAATTGCTAAAAAATAATCAGCTGAGATCATTAAACTTTCTTGCTTTCTAACCTCGTTAAACTCTGGGTTTAAAGTCCTCTTCTTGATTTGTGTTTTGCACTTGCCCTTTTTCCCCATGTCAGGTTTCAGGCATCTGCAAATTTCACACATAGTGCACAAAGGAATTTATGTCTTTACTGGAGTCACTTAATTACAGTGCAAAAACATTTTTTATTTTTTTTTTCACCGCCTCAACCTACATTTTGACATATGGATCAGAGTATCCATTAGCATCCATGGCAGCCAAGTGAACGCAGCGTACGACCCCCACGATGAGGCGATTCTGCTGGGTGCTGTACATGAGGGACATCAGAATGCGACCGCGCTCCTCTGCATCCGTGCCCTCCTTTCCTGGCTGAGACACAGCATGGGGGGAACATAGTTGAGCAGGAGTGAATATTAACAGCTGCATAAACTCCTGAGGGATTCGGTCACGTTTAGACATGCTTCGGAACAATCATTGCCTCATCTTCGTAGAGTGCAATCCCTCTTGCTCCTCCGGCTGTCGCAGTTCTCTTCGTCTGTGTCGAAAAACAAGATCATGACAGGCCAGATAAAAGATTCAAACAAGCAGAGGAAATCCTTTGCCCCCCCTTTTTAAAATTTGGCTTAACTCACAGGCGCAACCCTCTCTAGGCAGACGTTGAAGTTCTTCTTCTGATTCATCTTCAGCTTCTTCAGTGCTACCCGGGTCTCGCCGATAAACTCATTGTGCCCAAACTTGTCTTCATCGCAGACAGAGAGCCTGGGAAAATCAATGAAGTGTGTAAATTAACACAGAAGGTTGCTGCTCAGTGGGTCCAAGTGTACCAGTGTTCACCTGAGGGTTTTACGTTGCATGTCTTCGTCGGTCAGGCCGTGGTAGGTGAGTGTTTCATTCCACACAGGGTTGCGGGTGTTTCTCAAGGTCTTTGTACGCAACTTGTTGGACTGATGGAGGTCAGGTATATTGAGAAAAGTAATTAACACTTTCTGGAAGCGATTTTTTAGATTGCAGGTTTAGTTTTGTCACACCCAAACCACCACAAGGTGGCAGGCTTGAGCTATCATAGATAGCTTCTGTCAGAGCGAAAAGGAATAAAATCCGCCCTTAGTGTAATTAAGGAACAACAGGAAATTAAGGTTCTAAATCTCCTACATATTATTCTAGACAAAATTCTATATTTCTCTACTTAAATGACCAGTTGTTTAAAACTTAAAAGCTTAATGCTTAACTGTACTTGTACAAAAGTGGATGGATTGGAGGAGAATAAAAATACTTAATACTTTAATCAAATTCCAAACTTTTTCAGACTTCCCAGGGTTTTTAGGGCCCTTGAATGTCTGTAAAAACCTCAAGTTGATGCATTTACCTTACTAGCCCCAGGAAGCAGATGAAGCTTCACATAAGGATCTGCGAGCCCATTGGAGTCCATGGGCTTCAGGCCCTGACGAGAAACGAAGCATTACACTCATCAGATCACAAATCGTAGAGAGCAATTAAGCTAAAGTGCCATTCAGGAGCTTTTGAGCATAAACCACTTGACTGAAATTGTCCCTTTGTGCAAGAGAATGAGGCCAACAGTACCTTTGCTTTGAGGATGCTACATTGGAGGCTGTTGCTTTCCTGATCGAAGAGAAGGCCAAACTCAAGAGAGCCCAGAGTTGCTGAAAGAGACCCAGGCCACACATAGCATCAAACAAGAAGGAGACGGCAAGTCTGCACATAATTGGTTAAAAGTATAAATATAGACATTTCTGTGTAAATAACAGATTTCATCTGGTGGATTAAAGGGGAAGATAAACCAATAAAGACAACAATAAGTCTAACCCAGTTTTAATCTTCACTTCATAAATGCTGATAAGTCACAGGGTTTTCTCCACTCCCTACAGAAGACGATTCTCAGTGAAAAAAAAAAAAAATTATATATACGGCTGTATAAGAGATTCCTATGCTGCCCACACAGGTTTTATTTGGAGGAGTTTTTATTTCTTGTTAGAGAGCTAGAGGCTGGAGGAGGGAATCAAGCATGTGTTATTTGGTTGCAACTCTGCAGGACTTAAAGTGGCTCCTGTTAAATATGTGGAAAAATTCTTAAATTCACATTTGAGAATCTAAATGCTAGAGCATTTAAACATACTGCACCGTTTACCGTATCCACAACTCAGTGAATATGGTAAATATTAGTGAATTTTTGAAAATGCCTTTATATTAAAAGAAAGTGTGCATTGCTGAGTATTATAACTCAGATCTTTGACAAATTCTTACTTTGCCATGATATTTTGTCATCAAATGTCCTGTTTTCAGGTTTTGAAGAACTGTATGAAGCCCAGTTTATATTTTATAAGAAAATAACAGAAATCATCCATGTTCTTCACAGTAATGTGTGTGCCACTTTGTTTGGACAAAATTTCACAGTAATCCAACTAATATTGTTGCTACCAAGTGAATGACTCATTGACAACTCAGGCAAAAAACCCAAACATACCAACCATGATTAACTCACTTTTCAGTAATATATTTGTTAAAACTCTGTTTGAAAAGAAGATAACTTTGAGATATGAACATATTAGATTGTTGTAATACCAGCAAATTCATCTTTTGTTACTCCACATCATGTGTATTACTTTTATTGCGCTTTATTAACCAAACCATTTCTATGTCCAACTAGAAAAACTTGTCATTACCCCAGGACCCAACTATTCAAACCATCCCGTCCCCTCAGGGATTAGGTCTATAAAAATATTGCTATTTCTGCCATCTTCCCTCTTTACACGAGGGAAAGGATCCTGCTCCAGGGGATTCATAACCCAATAGCCCTGTTGAATTCAAAATTATTTGCGCAGTTCCAAAGACCTGGACCTAAATAAAAATAAATTAAACAGAACTCCCCGGAGAGAGAATGGAGTCTTTTCATGGCTTCAGGCTCAAGCCATTGATGGCTTAGCACCATTCTCTTTCCTTAAAATAGAGCTTATGGAAAATATCTGAATAATTTATGAATCATTGCTGATGTAGTTGTTGTTATTATTCTCCTTGGCTTTAGTTCTTTGATATTGTGACAATATATTGTGTTGTAATTTCCCATTTGGTCACTAGGAGGAAAAATAGATGCATTATTTAAAGACAGATGTTCACAATGAACATGGAAATAGTGCCAGAAAAAGAAGATCAGCACACAATATCTTCTCTACAGAAAAAAAAAAGAAAAGAAAAACATTTCCTATTCACCTGCAGCAAAGCCCACATGTCATCTGTACAGAAAATGAACCTAAACTGAACACATCTGCCACCATGCTGTATGAAATGGGGCGCAGATGGTGCACTCACTGGCTTCGTCAGAGTCGTAGTCGTTGGCCTCCTCCTCCTCAGCCGGGGGAGGCTGCTGTCGTGGAGGGGGCGCGCTGTAGGCAGCCGGCTGCCTCCTGTCCTCTCTTACAGCAGGAGGTGCTCTCTGCTCCGAGGCGTAAGCACCCACATCTCCTGCCACAGGACCTATTAAGGGAAATGACACCACAGCTAAAGCAAGTTAGTGACTGGCACGTTGCGGTGCTGTGCAAAAGTATTCAAAACCCCACAGTTTGGCCGGTTGCAAGCACAAACTTCAGGATGGCCCTGAATTTAAGTCAAACCGTCTCCACATCAGTTCCTACCAGCTTTTCTGTCAATGCTGTCCCCATATCATGACACTAGGGCTGGGCGTATGCCTCTCTGCTCAATAGCAAATCAATAACAATATTTATAGTGATAGACAGGTGATCAATATCAACAGAAAGAACATCTGATAGAATGCTTAGTAATTTCTCTGAACTCCATTTGAGACCTGGACAGCTAGGGGTGGGCATTTATCGTATCATTTATTATTTATCGTGATAAATGTCTTAAGATAAGATTTTGATTTGATATTGTCACAATAAAATCCAATCAATGGCATTTTAAAACCCCTGAAACATCAATTTTAGGGGTTTTTATTGTCAGGATTGTATATTTTTGTATATTTAAATTTAAAAAAATGAATCAACAATTATCAATATTGACTGATACAAACCTTAATGTGATACATTTTTCAGCCATATTGTCCAGCACTATATATATCCCAAGGATACCATGTTCAGGGTAATGTGCAGTGCTAGTTTCCTGCAACAGTTGGCTTGTATGTCAGAAAGACTTCATATGACTTGCTTTCAACAATCGCTTTCGTCTGGCTGTTCTTCTATAAAGACCAGATTTATGGCGCGTACTGCTAATAGTTGTCCTGTCAATAAATCTCTAACCTGAGCTCAGCAGCAGCAGCTTTATGGGTTTTTTGGCTGCTCCTCCTAATAATACTTTTCTTGCCTCTCCTGTCAGTTTAGGTAGATGACCAAGTCTTGGTAGGTTCACAGTTATACGTTTAAAAGGTTTGCAAATTGTCTAGTAACCTAACCCTACTTTGAGATTCTCCTCAACTGAATTCCATGCCTATTGGGAGAGTTTTGTCCATCTGTCACATATAATCACAATTTAAAACATTATTCTTTTTGGGTATTACACAACAAAATGTAAAAAAGTTTTAAGAAATATACATTCTCTTGCAACTCTATAGAGAAATACTTTGTTCCTCACCCTGCTGAGACATTGCGGCAGAGGCAACAGGTTGTGCCCTGGAGCTGTGCACCGGAACCATCTTCTTCATCACTACCGGACTTCCTTGACCACCCTCTTCAGGGCCAACCCCCCCTGCACCCATACGCATAGCTGGTTTGGGGGCCACAGGTGGGTAACTACCACGGGCCTGCATCTGCGCACCTAAAAGCAAGCGTGTACAAGTGAAAACAGAAAGACTCCCAAAATGCAAGATCACCCCACCTCATCCCCGTGATGCAGCGCAATCTGTAAAACTACCACGTCTTCCTGGAGATTTTAATGCCGCAGGGTTTACGTTGCAAAGGGGATGACCTACATACACAACAAGCAGGGGGAACGAGCAGCCAGCAAGACAATCCCTCATCTTTCTGCTATATATCACACAACACAGGTAGATCCCACTGAGACTGAAATTAAGCTGTTTGACCCATAAGGGCAGCATCACATGGAGGCTTGCTCCATATCCCAGCATGCAACTCCTGACCGGCTAATTGAAAGACTTCATTCCTGTCGACAGCAACAGTGGGTGGCCCTGCCACCTTTGGGAATCAGAAAAAAGGTTGGACTATTGAAAGCAGAGGACTGAGAGATGGGGTTAAATGGCAGAACTATTAATGAAGCAAAAAGAAACATGTGCCGTATGAAACACGATAATAAAAACAAAGGCGTGACTCTTGTGTTGGTCTCTTTGGGTTTGTAATGCACTCGGAATGCTGTTGATAGGAAATTTGATTGGTGATCTGTTTTGGTTGACAGGCACTTAACAGTATAGGTTACGGCAATAAACAGGTTGTGTACAATAATATTGTTTAAACAAATTTCTCTGTTTCAGACTGCACCAGAGAAATACTTTGCTTGTGCATCTGTATGTGTGTGTGTGTGTCTGCGTGTGTGTGTGTGGGTGTGCGTGTGTGTGTATTTTCTCTTAGAATGTATGAGATCTGGCAATGACTCAGCACATCTTAAAATAAAAGTGGCAAGCTGTGCAGCCACTTTTTTTTTTTTTACCTTTTTGAGAGAAACCCAGCAAGCATACTTCCATTTCAGTTTTTTAATACTATATGTTGTTGTTTAATTTAACACAATGCTGCATTTTCAGTCACCTTGAAGCTCATTATAATTGCAAAACAACACATCTGTTTGAGGAGACTGGAGATCTAGAAGTGGTGGCAGGTGGTTTTTGATGGGGGCGATATGGCTCATGACACAGGGCATCAAACTTCAGAGGGCGTCAGAAACACAAGTTTCTGGGGCCCTCTGAAGTTTGAGTTTTATATTCTTTATTTGCATGTGGCATTTATGTGGGAGTGGGTATTGTTGTGCACATTATAAATATTGTGAAATATTTTTTCCTGAGAGAGCAGGTGGATTATGAAACTAAAATTGGTTTTTAATGGACAACTTTTCACTGTGTCCTAAATTGGAGAACTACCTCATTGCTTTCTATTGAATCTTAACTATATTTTCTGATCTTTAGTTCAAAATCTATGTGACTCTGAAAGGTCAGACCATTCTAAAAAAAAGTGCTGTAATATAATAACAGTGTGTTCAGTAAAGTCAAACAGGTAGAAAAGGGAGCATTCCAGCTGCCAAATACAATAATAGTTTTGTTGTTAGATTATGAGGGTGACCTCACATCAGTTTCCTGCCCAACACCAGGATAAATATTCTGTGCAAATGTGGCACAATCACCAAATTTTCAATCAGTTTAATAGGCGCTCCAGCAGCTAAGCATACACTGAAAAATCTAGGAAAGCTCATCTTTTAACTTTTAACATTTGCTTAGCATTAAAAGAAGAGTAAGAAGAGGGGTTTTTTTTACCAATGTCAAAAAGAATAAAATTGTTGACACCCCTGTTGTAAATACATTGTGCAGTCCCAGTTGTCAATTTCTCATACTCTTCTAACAGCGTATGAAAAACCCCTACAGGTTATCTTTAGGCTGTTTGAGGAAAAACTAAGATTTTTATAGATTTTTCTCTCCTATATCACTCACTTACCAATGTGTGGTGGCAAGAGAAATATAGGACCTAATCCAACCTTGTGAAAGAGACCATTTTAGCCAGACGCTGATAAGAGGTCTTTGTGCAACATGAGGCATAAAGCAAAAATAAATAAATAAATAAATAAATAAATAAATAAATAAATAAATAGATAAATAAATAGATAGATAGATAGATAGATAGATAGATAGATAGATAGATAGATAGATAGATAGATAGATAGATAGATAGATAGATAGATAGATAGATAGATAGATAGATAGATAGATAGATAGATAGATAGATAGATAGATAGATAGATAGATAGATAGATAGATAGATAGATAGATATATAGATAGATAGCGCTCTACAGTCCGGAAAATAAATACATAAATAAATAGATCATGTAAAGTTATCCCTATGTAAGTAGTATTATATGCATATGAGCATTATGTAAGTAACACAAAGAAAAGAAAACACTTGCCTGAAACTTCAGAGGCTGAAGTCTGACTCTGATGGGAACCTAAAAGATAAAAAAAAAATAGATTTCTCATAAGTGATCTTTTGATACTAACGCGGTATCAAAAGGCCGCGTTGAAGAGGCCTTTACCTGGTGGTTTTGGTTGAGCTGCTGCCTCCCTGGGCTCAGACACTGTTGGCTTCTGAGGCTCTGCTGCCTTCTGAGGAGCTGTCTCCTTCGGTTTAGACAACGGCATGGGCGACGGGAGGAACTGCTTCGGAAAGCCTTTGAAGAACCAGGCACCGGACCTCTTCCATACCTGAGGAGACCTTGTTGTTAAAACTCAGGCGGAAATAATCAATGCATAATTGGACGCCCAACAGTCTGTTTCTTTTATTTTTTGGTTAGTTTTTTTTTTTTTTTCTGTCTACCAGCTCACCTCTCGCTGTTCTCTGCAGATCTTGCACAGCCACACAGGGCGACTTCGACTACCACACTGAGTGCCACATTTTGTGCACATGTTCTGCACATAAGAAGGGAACATTGATGACAGCCACTCTCTGTTTTTGTGTTGTTGTTTTTTTTTAGGCATTGCTGTTACAAATGCATATTTAAAGACTGCTTAGGCAATTTTTTTTTTATCTCCGGAACATTTCGGGAGAGGAGCTGCTGGTTTGTGCTTTTACAATTGCTACCTTTTTGCAGTCCTCACACACGACGGAGCTGACCCCAGGTGAGCCCAGCTGCTCCCCACACAGCAGGCAACGAGAAACACCGTCCCCACACACGGTCTTCTTCATGTCATCTAGGCGGTTTATCAGGCGCCTGCAGCATCAACACAGCTAAGTCTAAGTCACAATGCCACTGGTAATTATTCCAGGTTTACAATTATGCAACTCATTCGTCTCATTTTGAGGTTTTATTCAACTTTGCACCCATCTAAAAGAAAAAACACAGGCATGCAAAAAAAAAAACAACCTAAATGCATGTTTTGGCAATTCTCACCCAATTCTCTCCTGCTCCATGGCCTCCATTTTCTCAGCGCGGGCAATCACATTGTTTATAATCTCCTTCTCCTCATCTGTTAGGTCTGGACCAGGACCAGAGCCAGACTGCATCGTCCAATTCCCCCTGTCGGCCAAATAAAAATCCTAAATTTATTTCAGCTTAAGGTTTTTTTACAGTTCAAATCACACATTTACAAAGCAACCTCCACACTTACACACACCTCTGGTAAGGGTGTATAAAAACCCTAAACACAAACTCACACTGAAATAGTTTTTAAAATCAAAAAATTATACACTCAAGAAGTATATAATGTGAGCACACTTCTTGAGTGGGGAAAATCCCACATTGGTTGACTTAAATAACAGTTGTTAATATCCTCTTTTAGTAACAGTACAGCATAGAGTCTTCTGTAACATTTCACAATTTTGGAGCATACATACAGGAAACACTTTGACCAATTTCTCAAGACGGTTCACTGTTCTGGTAGCTCTTTGATTCACTCTTTACTCCACAGGGCCAGACTTCGCTTAAAAGAGTGAGAAGCAAACGACAATATTCATCTTCAGCGTAACGTGAGAGTCAAAAAATAAGTAACTCTTGAACAACCCGCAGCATGAATGTATAGTGGCTGATTGGAGCTATATGTCCATGAACAGGAAAGCAGCAACTGCTCAGAGTCTCTGATCATCTTGTTAGTTTAAATTCTGGTTCCAGTTGTTTTTGCTATTGCTCTGGTTGCAGATCTGACCAGAGCAAGTCCCTACTTTCTTGGAAACACTTCCTTGAATCTGAATCCTGACACACACCTGTTTTAGTGGTATGACATGTTTCATGGTCTTTCCCATTTTGACAAGTGGTTAAGAGAGCTGGGTCACTGATTCACCTCTTAATTATTATTTATTATTATTTATACCCAAGGGAACATGAACAACGTAATGAAAGTAAAATGAAAACATTTATTTACAATAAGCCTTTCAAGATAAAAAAAAACTTATACTGTGCTTTATAGCAAAAAAACAGAAATGACACAAATATAGAAATCAAACTTAAAATTAAACTGAAAAGCTAAAATAAAATTTTAAAAAAAGATACAGTGCTACCCAAATGCCTGTCAAAGCAGATGATTTCTCAGCTGCTTCTTGAAGAAATCCAGTGAGCCCACAGACTGTAAAGCATAAGGGCAATAACAGACCAAACCCTGACCAGGGCCACAGTGGTGACATGACCTTGGAGAAAATCTGGCATATACAATAGTGTATCATAATGCGGCACTTTAAAATTCAAATTCAGGACCTGAATGCTCTGTGGGACAGAGAAGCAATCAGTAAAAGTGTGACCTCAAAGAGCAGGACAGGAAACTATCAGATCCATGTTGGACAATCTGAGGATAATCCAAATATTTATTGACACAGGTATAAATGGAACTACCGTAATAGAAGATAAATGAAACAAAAACATGAATTATAATCACAATCAATTAAACCTTTTGAATAGAACCCTTTTCATAGAGTCAAGTTTAACACAAAGGGAATTACAAAGGTCTAGGAACGGATATAAAACCATAATAAACACACGTAAATTAAGAGACAAGACAAAACAAAATGTAATAAACAAATAAAATAAACCAATCTGAACTTTGGATATAAACATACCCAGATTACCACTGTCTTATAAAGTCCCAGATTCCTAATACACACATTACAATTATTTTTAAGGGTGTGATTGTGATTGTGATTTTGCAAAATAATATCTTATTGTGGAGATTTTGCTCACTGAATATATTGTAACTATTACTAAGAAGCAACTTCCATAAAAGGATAAGTTATTCTGTAGTGTAACACATCTTGACCAGGTGTTTCAGTAAGTGTAGAGGGTGCTCTATTCACAAATCTGTCCCTCACAGGAAATATTTAAAAAGAGCTGCTTTATAAAAGAACACACACACACACACACACACACACACACACAATGGAAACGTGCAATGCACATAGAAAAACTGGACTACTTACTGCTCTTTATCACTGTGCCACACACCACACGGCAGAAACAGATGCAGGTGAAACAAAGCATGACACGGTTAAACATGATGTGGCCACTCAGAGGAGGTACAGAGGCATAAATATTATGAAAAGCAGGATCACCTCGGACGCATGCTCCTCTGCCGGTCGTTGGACACCCAGCGATCCGAACCACCGCTCATTACTGCGTCGGTCATGCTGCTCGACTGCAGAGGGGAGGGAGGAGAGATAAATGGGTTCTGCATTCACCAGAGGTAGTTTTATAGCCTTTAACTGATTTCATGAAGAAGATGTAAAATGACTATTTGTAATTAAAGCAATAATCTCCTCAAGAGCTTTTTTAGCTTTTGCATAGCTATCGTCTCAATGCTTTCTCATAAAAACAGCCCTTTCTACTCAATGGCAGCGCTCCAGAGGCAATGGTGATGGAGTCATAAAAGGTAGCATATGATAACCACAGCCGATAACTACTGAAATCAACAACAAAAAAACTTCAAATCAAGTGTTGCTTTCAGGGAAAAAAGTCGGCTTGTTGTCTGTAAATTTGCACATCAAGAACGAAAGACATTGCAGCTTTCAGTGGGAGCACATGCCCAATTCCTCTTGCCAAATTCACTGCCTAATTAGTACCATCTCATCCTGCCAAGCTGGTTTAAACAAATTAATTCCTCAGAAATACAGTACTCGAGCCAAAAGACAGGGGGGGGGGGAATACAAACCCAGAAGCTGGTTATCTTGGGCTTGCTACTTCCAGCGATCTCAAAGTATGCTTACATGTAGTTGATACAGCGGCAGACTGCTGTGCATACAGTGAAAAGAGTAGTGCTTTCAACGGTGCATTGGTAACCAGAGAAGGAAAAAAAAAATGCAGGAGACAGTGGTGTAAGTCTTTCAAATTTATTTGCATTGTGTAAGGACTGTGGAGATAAGGTTGAGCAAATTAGCGTGGTATGGCCAATTAAATGAGCAGCTGTAATTGAAACACTAAGAATTGCTTCCAGTCTGCAAGTCCATGCTTATGACAGAAAGAGACGCAGTAGGAGTGACTCAATTTCACTTTTATACAGTTAGCTGATAGCTTTATTTATTAGCTCCTGTAATTTAATTCTTTTCTTTTTTTTTCAATGAGAAATATGGATCTGGGATACAGCATTAGCGCTGGAGACAGAGGATGTTTACCCTTAATGGTGTAATTATTGGAATATTTAAGCTAAAAATTAGAAAACGTGATGCTGCAGCCATTTGATTTAAGCTGCAAAGCCTGGCTGGGCAGAGTGATAATCATTACAGTGGGAGACAGTGAGTGCCCTGTGCATTTGATACACCAGCACTGTAATTCAATCTCAGAGCGGTGGAGTGAGGATGATATGAAGACATCAACAGAAAATATGGCAAGTCTGCTGCGTGTGCGCAAGTGGCCCTCGTGAAAGGCTGCCTGAAGTCTCTGGCAGACAGTGTGCAGAGGGAGGTTGCAGCCTGACAGATCCCTGAGGGGAAATACTGACACTCAAAGAGGACCAGCAAACTCCAACAAGATCAACATGATGAAGTCAAAACCTCTGTTGAGCCTCAGGTACAGAAAAACTAATAATTTCTTTAGGTGTGGAGACTGTTTAAAAGTTTATATACACGGGCTTTTAATGTTGCATTGAAGACAGTCTTTTTTTGTGGTGTAAATCAATTTGACATGAGAAACTGTCAAATTGAGTAGCTAAGGAATTAATCTACTGCCACTTGTACAGGTGCATTGCACAAAATGAATGGAGTACTGAAATCACCTCTAACCAACAGGTAGATTGTCAAAATATGGACAAAACATTGGTAACACTTTGTTTGAAGGGGTGTGCATAAGACTGACAAGGCACTGTCATAAACATGACATAACACCTGCCATGAGCAGGAAGGAGTCTTCATGAATGACTTCTGTTGTCATGAAGCGTCATTCGGTAAATAATGACACTTTTAATGCAAAGCTGCATTAAAACGTGCATTAAAAGTCATTTACAATTGTCAAGTTTGCATTAAAAGTAAACATTTGTGGAGGATGATTTATAGCCTCTGTCTGCTAACCAACCAATTTGAGTGATTTCTACCACTTTTGAAACAGAGGGCAGTCAAATGCACAGCTACCATTGTAGTAGCTTGTTGAGGTCAATAAAAGGTGTGCCAGCTCTCCACAACAGGAGTTTGACCTAACATCAGTTGTGATGTATGCATATATTCGAGCCCCTGAGCATAATTTTTTTTTACCCTGTAATTAGAGACAATCGGCAAAAAATAGATACAATTTTGTTTTTCCAGTAAGACATACTGCGTACTGGTAAAGACCAAAACAGCAACAGCAGAGTACATGTAATGATGAGAAAGAGAAAAAATGTCTATTGATTTCTGTTTCCTTGAGTTTTACAAGGCAATAAACTCCAAAATTGAACCCAGGAGAAAATGCAAAAGAGGGTGGAAAAAACAGTAGTTGTGCCAACATCGCTCTCCTAAAGCTGTCTGTATTATCTAACATAATGCAAGGCAATATACCTTTTGATTTCTAATCTGTCGTCTGTCAGCCTCTGGGGCCCACAGATAAGCAGCTAATTATATCTGCTATCAATAGGCACTGGGTGGTGGCTTTTCCATCTGATGCTGCTACTGCTGCATAGTCAACAGTAAAACAAGAGTCATCTGGGTTCATTGACTTTGGATTTTATCATTTGTTTATTGATTGAGGTACCAGTAGTAAATTTTGTGACGTTCCAGTTATCTTCACATTATGGTCCTTAGTTTCTGTGGTCTGCTTTATTCTTTTAGGTCCAGTCTGGTCTTGTTTTTTGTTCTTTAGCATTCTTTCACATCTACTGCTACCATTGTGTCAAGCTCAATTTTGCTTATTTTGCTTATTTTTTTATTTGAATCTGGCTACCTCTGAGCTACAGTTAGCTGTTTGTATCCTCTTCTGTACGCTCTGTAACTCACTGAGTCTTTTTATCATTTTTTCGAGCAGTGTCTTGACAGATGACACATTACTCTGACCATACTGTAGTACACAAAAGACTCTCAAGAGTGGCCCTTCTTCTTCTTCTGCCAAGATGAATTATCCCACTTTGGTGTAATGTGATAAAATTAGGGAAAGACAGATGGGAGACTCGCTTTAGAGTTAAGGTGAACTTAGCTGGAGCTCTCTATTGGATCGTTGATGTTTCTGCAGTAGATAAGTGGACTTTCCGTTCCCGTTGGCTTGCAAGGGACAGTTTGAAGTCTCTGAATGTCTGTAACACCCCAAAGAGCTATCATTATCAGATGTAATGCTTCAATTGAAGGAAGGTACTGTTTAGGGTGCATTGGTTTAAAACCAATTATAATTGACTGTGCTGTCATATTGGGCCTCGTTATTCTCCAGGTATGACATCACTGCAGCCCTCAGACTCCGTCGCCTGAGCTACCAAGACCATAAATGCAGCTAAACTGCGTCATCCGCGATCCTGACTTAGTTTAATAGTCATCTTGTACGTGTTTTCCGCCTGTAGCAGATGACTCAGTCAGTTGGTGGATTCCTCTTTGGAGAGCAGCGGATATTTTCCTGTTTTTCCTTTTTTTTTTTTCATAAATATAACAGTGTTTTTTTTATGATGCTTTCAGACATGCCTGTTTTGGAAAATGATTGATGAAACCTCGTGGAACCAACCCAAAATACACACAACAGCAGGTGCTTGACTCTTCTTAGGATTTCTGAAAGCCACCTAAAAACCTGTTAAGTCATGTTTTCACAAATTATCTGATTTAACTACTACAACATTCACAGTACCTTTAAAACCCAATACCTCTCCAGATTATATACAACCACAAACTTTAATGCATTTTAATGGAAACAGGTGAGACAGACCAGTACCCAGGGAGAGAATAGTTGTTAAGGAAAGGAATTAGTGGATAGAAAACTCTGAAAAGTGGAGCGTGCATTTGAATTCAGCCACCTGAACTCCACCCATCCATCCATCCATTTTCTGTTCACTCTTGTCTCTAATGGGGTCTGGAGGGTTGCTGGTGCCTATCTCTAGCTACGTTCCGGGCAAGAGGCGGGGTTCACCCTGGACAGGTCGCCAGTCTGTCGCAGGGCAACACAGAGGCATACAGGACACACAACCATTCACACACACACTCACACCTAGGGAGAATTTAGAGACCAGTTAACCTGACAGTCATGTTTTTGGACTCTGGGAGGAGAGAACCCACACATGAACAGGGAGAACATGCAAACTCTGTGCAGAAAGACCCTGGACCGGGAATTGAACCCAGGACCTTCTTGCTGCAAGGCAACAGCTCTACCAACTGCGCCACTGTGCAGCCCCACCTGAACTTAATACTTTAATTACATTTCTCTGCAATTACACTTTTGTGCATTTGCAGAAAGAAAGTTTTGTCTATTCCTCGTGCAAAAAGTCACTTTCAGTCAGAAAGGAAGATAGCTGCTGTGAACACAAGTTTTAAAGTCCTGAAGCGTCTAAGCAGTTTTCTTTCAGGGTTGTTCAGTATTGAGCACCATTCTTCTCGGCCCTGACGAGCCTCTCTGTTCCTGCTGAAGAAAAAGCATCCCCACAGCATGACGCCGTCACCACTGTGAGTTTCATGAGGATAATTTGCAGAGGTAGTTTTGTTTTCACACATTATGTTTTGCTTGTTGACCCAGAAGTACACTTTCTGTTTGCTCTATCCTCTACATGATCTGAGGAAAAGTGCTTCTTGTTATGTGTCCATGTAGTCGGATGTTTGGGGTGCAGAACTGACAGTTACTGTTTCCACATCCATGGCTCCTTCAGGAGGATGTCCTGCAGGAGTGCCATTCAATCGGTGAAGCTCTGCCTCTTTATGTCTTGTTGGGTGCATGCACAGATAGATTTTGTCATATGTTGCTCAGTGGCACATATATGACTCATTAGTGCAGTGGAAACGAAACAGAATGGAAATGGTGACAGCTTAAAATATTAGGATAAAATTATCCTTCCTTGTTTCTCAAGAGGAAAAGTAACAATTTTGAGACATTGCTGAAGTCAATAAGATCTGGAAAAATCAGGCAGGGTGGCACCGATGAAGCAGGTGGATTGATCTGACATGGATCATTAAGGACAGAGAGCTTTAAGGGGGATGGGACGTCATCTCTTTTCTACTGACGTTTGTCTAAAACCAATACTGCTTGCTTTCAATAAATAATAAATGCTCTTAGAAACAGCAATTTACTCGAGATGTTTGAGGAAAATGAAGGCCATAAAAAGGCAACAGAAATAATCTGAAACTGGAGGAGCAAACTGGAGCCCAGCCGTGTTTTAAACAATGTTGTTGACTATTTAGTACGGTACTGTACCCATTGTAATGTTCAGCTATTAATGTCCATGTTTTCCATCTCAGAACCAGTTTCTCTTTGCACAATATTATCAGTATATCAAATCGTGGCAAAGTCAAAAATAATGTTGGAGAACCTAAATCAAAACAACAACAAAAATCACATGGCTGTTTGCATTCAAGGCTTAGGTATATAAAAAAAAAAAAAAAAAAAAAAAATTCGCTTTTTTTTTGTTTTGTTCTTGTTACATCTCACAGGTGTCAGGTGCGCTCACCATTCAACTGTTATGACAATAATGCCAACAGAGCATTAATTCACCATCCACCAACAGTGTTTCTGGAATAGCTTAATGAAAACTGAATAACATTCATGTCAAATGATTGGTTTCACTTTAATCACACTTTTTCCAGAACTACACTAGTATGTTGATGCACTGGTGTAAAACTTTATGTTTAATTGAAGTCACTTTAAAGCTCCACTGTAGCAGAAAAACCCAATTATTCATCAGCAGCACTCGTAATTGGCAAACCCAAGGTCCCTGCAGGTTCGCGTCAGCAGTTTCTTCCGGCTCGTTTTCTGATGTTAAACTGATGCCAGAATTTTTATTCATGTCAACATAGCACATCTACTTTATGTGATTCAATATTCTGGGTGCTGCAACGGATTTTTCTAATTGAGGTGAACGTTAAGGTTTCATTGCATTAAAATGCTGTCTTTTCCTCGTGAGAAGAGAAAACAACTACGGTACACATAAACAGCTTCCTAGTTCTGCAAGAGTAAAGGTTATGTACAGTGTTACTGTACCTCTTGAAAATTAGTTACTACAAGACTTCCACTGCTCTGTGTAACATTATGTACTATATTCTCTTAGATCATAATTCATATTTGAGGCTCAAATTAGTTTCCCTAACAAAAAACAATGACTCTTGCAATATGTCTACAAGTCATTAAAAGACTATGTTTTGTTGTGAAATACTTTAGCCCTTTTGGTAACAAAGCATGTGTTCCGGAAGTAGACATTTTATGGTATATTAATAAAACATGGCAAACCAATATTAAATTGTTCACAATATACAAAAGAAATTAGTTAGTAGGCACTACGTCACAAACTCTTTACACATCCTGATGAGCCGTGACACATTGATTAATGACAGCTAAAATGGGGAACTCATTTTACTTTTTTTTATTTTATTTATTTCCTCCCCACCAGGGGGTCTTTTTTGTGGGCTCTAGTGTCCCTTATATGACAGTAGGCTGACGGGAAACGGGGAGAGAGAGGGGGAAAGACATGCGGCAAATGTCGCCAAGTCCGGGAATCGAACCGCGACGGCTGCGCCATCCCACCATGCCCCTCATTTTACTTTTAATGAACACCTACATCCTGTCAGCTGGATGTTTAACCTGACAACATCAGCTTAAACATCCAGATGGTGTGAAATCTGAAAACTATCTAAGTAATTTCTATAGACCAATGATGTACCTATCCAGAATACAGCACTCCCTATTGTAAAATGTCAGAGGAAGATTATTTATTATTAAAAAAATGATGAATAACAACTTATTTGCCCGCAATAATTTTACTATATTACACTGGTGGTTGGATAGGGGGCTGCACAGTGGCGCACTTGGTAGAGCTGTTGCCTTACAGCAAGAAGGTCCTGGGTTCGATTCCCGGCCCGGGGGTCTTTCTGCATGGAGTTTGCATGTTCTCCCTGTGCATGTTGGGTTCTCTCCGGGTTCTCCAGCTTCTTCCCACAGTCCAAAAACATGACTGTCAGGTGAATTGGTCTCTCTAAATTCTCCCTAGGTGTGAGTGTGTGTGTGAATGGTTGTGTGTCCTGTCTGTTTTCCTTGTTGCCCTGCGACAGACTGGCGACCTGTCCAGGGTGAACCCCGCCTCTCGCCCGGAACGTTAGCTGGGGATAGGAACCAGCAACCCTCCCGACCCCATTAGGGATGAAGGGTGAATAGAAAATGGATGGATGGATGGATGGTTGGATAGGCATATGCATGAATTCAAAACGTAATTAACTGCCACAAAAAAAAGAATCTTAGTATTGAAAATTGGCACAAAAATCACAAAAAATAAAGTGAAATATTCTTCTTTTTTTACCTTTATAAATACTTTACATGCTGGAGAAAAATGGAAAGGTTTATGAGAAAAAAAGTTAGATTTATATGTAAATCACAATCTGTCACAAAACTTGTGGGGGCATGCAGAACATAGCCACTGTAAATGGGAATGTGGCCTTTAGAGCCAACTTCACAGATTCAGCCTATGATGTCTAACGCATGCACATCAGTCACTCAGAGAGAGGGATGGAGGCGACGGGGTAGAAAGCGCCAAAAAAAAAAACGAGGAAACCACCCACTTCCTATGAGATGGCAAAGCTCCATCCATTAAAAAAAATGGTGAGATGCCAACATGGTAACATGCTATGCTTCGGTGCTAAGCAAGACTGTAAAATAATGCACCACACAAAGCCCTCCACTGCAGAAAGAACGCATCACTCAGCATTTTTCAATTATTTACAGCCCTCAACCACATGGCCCTTCGCTCTGAGTAAGTTCCCTCGTTAAAGCATTAGTACAAGCCTTCTGCACTGAAAAGCAGGTTGGAGTTGAAAGACGTGTGTGTGCGTGTGTGCGTGTGCGTGTGTGCGTGTGTGGGGGGGGGCGGTGGGGGGTGAATCACAGAGCGCGGCAGACTGAGAAACTCGGTTTTGGGTAACAGTATGTATGGTAGTCTGTTTGATCTTTGCGCTGACAAATTATCAATGTTTTGTGCACACAATGCCGTTGACGGGAACCATCTGCGGGACCATCTGTGAGGACTCTTCACCTCGACAATGTGAGGATGCTGTAGAGCCTAAATACACACAGATACATCCGCTAGGCAGGCACGGCTCCAAGACCTGCCTCGCTGGACAACAAACAGGAAAGACCATCCAGTGACCGACAAGCTACCGTGCTGCTACCAGGCCACAAATGTTGGCTCTGATCAACAGAACCACAACGGCCAGGAGCTGTGTTTTCCTGTCCTGAAGCAACTCAGTGCACAGTGAGTCCATGTCAAACCCTGTACTCTGCAATCAAAGGGATTTGCTTTTAATTTTTCAGATGAAATGTCCCCTGATTCTAATTTTCTTTGACTATTTTTGTCATTCACAAAGTACTTGTGTCGCAGCCTTTCTTTAGACCTCGAGCATGTCTGAAAAAAAAAAAAAAAAAAAAGCAATAGGACACGGAGCAGTGAATTAACTGCACTCCAGTAAGAGCCTGCAGCCAGTCTCATCTTGCAAGGCTGATGGTGATTCACTCTTGTATGCCCCAAGGGGTAAGAGGTGGGACTCTGAGAACTGCTTTGCTGATGCATTGGTCAGTCAAGCTCCTTTAATTCCCTCCCATGATCCCTTCCCATTTCTGGGAAACAAGCACCAGACAGAAGCTTTAAATCAGAAAAAGGCTGCTTGTAAAGACACTCAGCGGCTGTCCCCAGCAAACTGCAGCATGTTGAGTAGAGATACTCCACATAGTTTGGGAATTCTCCACTGCCACATTTTTACCTGCGTGTTATCCGACTCTCCATCCAGGCCTGCAGATGAACTACCAGGTACAAATCCCCTGAGGCATTTTCAACACATCCCAGTTGGCAACTGCTCTGGTCCAGAGACTGTGGGATGCTTTTGAAAAGCTTTGCTACTGTTTTGGGGGAAAAACAGGATGAGGCGCAGTGCCAATAAGGACATTTGGGTTTTGGTTGATGTTTTTCTTCATTGTGGCAATGAAGAAAAACATAAATGGTTTGAAAGCCATTTTCATTCCTTGCGGCCTGTCATAACTCCATGTAAGGAGCCTCAATAAAGTTATTTCAGGTTCGGTTCCG
The DNA here is from genome assembly GCF_019740435.1 of Gambusia affinis. Lineage (NCBI taxonomy): Eukaryota > Metazoa > Chordata > Actinopteri > Cyprinodontiformes > Poeciliidae > Gambusia > Gambusia affinis. The sequence goes on from NC_057870.1 coordinate 14,560,775, forward strand.
AACCCTGGACCATTTAATGAATGTCTTGCCCTTTTGTCTCTGGACCTCTTCTTCTCTAGCTATTAATGGATAAAGGTTAATAGTGTCATAAGATTTTTTAAAAACTGTTTAGTTTCTCTTAAATGGTGCCACATTTTTAGGGAAAATGCATCTGTGGGTTGAGCAACAGTGTTGAGCATGTGGGTTGCACCCATGAAAAACAGCCCAAATCTTCTGCCAAGCAGCTTTTTGTGGAGGCAGTGTGAGGCAGCATCTCCCTAACAGGAAAAACAAGCTATATGTCATCATTGGAAGCAACGTCAAGGCAGACAGAGTTTAAGCAAACAGTCCTGCATCTCCTCGCTCTTAGGGTTTTGAACTCTCTAAGACGTCGATGCACCCGGAGAAGAGTTTATCAGAGTCTACCACTAAAATCTGAGACGAGAGACGCACATCTGACGTACACTCCATTGTACAACACAACCACACTGGCTGTCTGGGAAAATGGGATGTCCCACAAACTGCTGTCAAACTGCTGTCAAACTGCCCTCAGCTCACACAGGGCTGCGGACAACGATGGGGATATGATTGTCCCCGTCGCCTCTGGGCAGCTTCCCTGTCTCTGATGAAGAAAAGCATTCCCACAGCATAATGCTGCCACTTCCACGTTTCTACATAGAGACGGTGCAATCAGAGTGATGTGCAGTGCAATGCTCGTATGTATTTTCTTATGCATGTAAGTGGCAAAAGTTGAAAAAGTATTGTGGTCCAAAGACTGTAGAATGCATTGCAAAGGCTTTGTTTGTTTGGCACAGCTTTTGATTTCAAAAAGAAGATGAAGACTGACTTTATACTTCATGTAATACTCTAGGGCTTTAAAAATAATAGAGAAAGGTTAGAGGATCTTTCTGGCCACTTTTCATGCCCCTGCTCAGCAAGAGCTGATGCTCTCACCATTTTATTATACAGAGCAATCGGACTGATCTCATATATTAGTTTTCTGTCACTTGTGGCATTATGCATGTAAAACAAAAAACAAAGCTAATATTTCTGGTCTGGAGACCGCTGAATGCTTTTAAAAAATGCGTACAGAAAAAAAGGGTCAAAATTGACTCTGAATGTAAACCGTAAGATTTTGAAATCACTGCGAAAAGCTGACAAATGTTGCTGACATTTTGATTTAAAGCCCATAACGATTATCTCTGTTTTTACCAAAATATCGCACAGCTAAGGCACGTTTAATCGTCAGAAAATCTTGGTGTACAGATCCTAATCCACGTCTCTGATTACAATTTGAAAATGAAGCCCCTCCCTTCTGAAGCTCTGACACAAATGGCAGAATCATGAGTCTCTCTTCTTAACAAGTTCGCCATTAAAAACCTACAGAAATGTAAAGCGTGACACGTGATGTGGACTGCATGGAGTGTGAAGACCACCGAAGACCACAGAGTCACACACCTTTACAAACTGTGGCCATGGTAACAGCAAAATCAAAAGACGACAGTCGGAGTGATGAAATGCTTTTGTGTGTGTGTGTGTGTGAGTGTGTGTGTGTGTGTGTGTGGGTGTGTATTTGGGTGTGTGTGCGTGTGTGTGCGTGTGTGCGTGTGTGGGTGTGTGTGTGTGCGTGTGTGCGTGCATTTGTGTTCTGTGTTTTCATGCTACCTGCACCAAATTTAACATCTCCAAAGCAGAGCAGGTCACAGTTGCAGCTGGCACAGTTGAAAGGAGAGGACGGCTAGAGAGGAAGACATTCTGAAGACAAGGGATTATGAGTACGACAGCATCCAGCCTTAAATAATGCAGTTGGTGTGCCCTGGTGTTCTCACTCCATTCCTCCATCTTTTTTCATGTTTTACCCAAATACTCATGTGTCCAAGAAGCTCTCTGCCTCTGATTTTTACTTGTTCCACGTCTCTCTTTTGATCTCTAGTCCTTCCTCTACCAACAAAAATGACGACAGCCTAGCAGAAACACAAAGAAATACGGAGAGAGGGGTGTCGGCCGTTCACCATACCATGGTTGCTCATGTGAGAGAAGGCAGCAGCAGCAGATATGTCTCCGACTGTTCATTCAGTCTTTTCTCCCCTCCCCCAATTTATCCCTGTACTTCAGGTCTATACATTGGAGATGGTGGAGGAGGCAGACTTGCATCCCTCCCCCTTTAGCTTATTTTAATTATGGTATCAGTGTCAATAATCCACACTGGACTTCTCTGACCCTCCTGTGCAAACATCTACAAATCTAACAGATCACAACCTGTAAACAAGTGAATCACCTGTCCAGTGGCACAGTTGGAGTTTAGAGCTGCCCTGCTCTCGGCAGATTTTTATTTATTTTATTTTTTGTCTTTTTTTTATAAGCTTCAAAGATGTTTTCTCTTTCCAGGCTGCAGTCACATGAAGCCCCAGCATGCACTTCAAAAGAAAAAAAAAATCCTGCAGCAACGCCCAGGGACTGCAACAACTCAATCTCCAAAATATCTGACCGGTGCTGCTTTCTTATGTTAGATCTGCAACAAGGAAGCACAGTTTTGTTTGGGAGGAGAGGGGGCTTGGGGTACTGTGAACAATGCTGAGGGTGGAGTTAAAACATACTGTAACCTACTACAACATGAGTAATGGACATAGCTTGTCAGCTGTGAATAAACTTAGTCCAAAATCACAGTACTTCTTCTGCAAACCATTAAGGAGTCAATAAGCACCACCACCTCTACGGGAGTAAGGATGCTTTCATTTTATTTACTCTGTTGCTGCCTTAGATTTAATAGGGGGGCCCAACATGCATACAGAGTACAGCGCACTCATTCACAAATATTACTCAAATGATTCTCTCCCTCCAACCCCCATTAAATTATCACAAGAAATGAAATATCTTCCGTCCTAAGAGGTGATACACAATGAAGTGGTGCATTCATTCAGCTTGCATGTTTAACAAATTCTGATGGCAAAAACAAAAAAAGAAGAAGAAGCAATTCATAGGGTGAAAACACGGTGTTTCGATGAGATCGAGGAGCCTACCTGAGAATCCAGCCGTGCCTCTCTGTCTCTCCTCTCTTTCGTAGTGCTGTCAGAGAATGATGCGGACTAGATTTCTGTGCACTGCCAGGGTCCAACAACAGAGTTGTTAGTCATTGCGCATGTTGCCACTCACCAAGACCAGAGCTTCGTTTATTTATTTGTCATATATTGCGCTTGGAGGAGATGCGTTCCGCTACGTTGCTGCACACACGCACAGTGGATCACCACAGTGCGTGGGGAGCTGGTTACCCTACGTGGAAGATGGAAAGCCCTTGGTACCGTGGGAAGGAAACCCCTGGATCTGAAGTGATAACAGTATGATGCTTAAGTGGGCAGTCACCACCTGATCCAGTTTTCTTTAGAACTGTCTAAATTTATCTCCCCATCCAGACAGCGCTATTGAGAAATCACTGTCAGTTTCATTCCGCATTGGCAAAGGGGTTTACTGGGGACTGGTTCTGCTTGTACACATATTAAAATAAAAAATAAAAACATCTGCTCTTCTGAACTTTATCTGAAGGAAATCATTCTTCTGTTTCATTTTAGAAGTATTAATTACCCTATTGAGTTTATTTTCACACGTATCAAATGTCCTGAAATGTTTCTGGTTCCTTTATTAGCTTGAAAGCCATATTTATGCTCACACAAATTGGGGTGATTTAGAATTTAGAATAATAAAGAAATCTTAAATGCGAAAGATTCTTAACCTGGTCAAATTTAACAGCGGTCACATTGCGCCATCTAATGTTCCTACTGTTAATTACATTACAAAATATTCAGATTTATTATTCAAGCTATTTTTAAATAGCACATTAAATGAAATCGCAATACAATTTGGCATAGTGCTTAATAAATTATTTTTCCACTTTAAATAACTCGGTCCAAGAGAATAAGAGTCCGTTTTCAATGGTTATCGTCTGTGCCACACCCACAACAAAAGAAAAGACCAAAGACCACTGATATAGCAAGATAATTACAGCACCGTACTTTCTTCTTTTAGATACTTAATAAATTCAAGTAAAACTACATCAGTAGTACAGTGACAAAGTTGTAATAAACGACAGGGCTGTTTTGCGTTATCAACTGTCACACAAATTTGCAGCATGATGCTAACACAGTTTACTTATTCTTAATTAAGCTACAGTGGAAAGCCTATGAAATGTAAGCTATTTAACGTTTTGTATATTATTATTATTATTATTATTATTATTATTATTATTATTATTATTATTATTATTATTGAAATATTAATACGTACATGCGTATTTATGTCTATCGTTGGAAATGTGTGCGAACCATCTTGCTATCGTAAAGCATTTTGTCACGTGACTTCTCCAGCGTCACCTGACTTCATGTTGCTGTTGAAGGGAAAATGGCTGCCCATCTTTCATACGGCAGAGTTAATTTAAACATTTTGAGAGAAGCGGCACGAAAAGAGCTTCGAGAGTTTTTGGACAAATGTGCAGGAAGTAAGGTAAAAAATAAAAATAAAAAAACTCGCATGCATGCGTATAATTCACCTGAATACACTCAAATTCATTACATTTTTCTGCTATAGCTTCTGACCAAGATGCTTACAAACAGAACAAAACAGAGATTAGTTCCTCTGACAACATTGACACAAGCATGTGTGATCATGGCAGTTTCTCATTGCATATATAACATATGTGCTACGGTGTCCAGACGGGACAATGATCACAGACACCTCAAAACTGACTCTGGAACGGATAAAGCAGGCTAACATTAACCTTATGGAATGGCCTTGAGTCGACCCAATTAAAAATGAATTGACTCCTAAACCTGGATCCGACCAATCTGAATTAAATGTCCGATTTCTTGTAGGAAGAGTAGTCAAATATCAAGCCAGTATGGCGCCACTTCGTGAGTTGTGTTTAACTTAGATACAAAGTTTTGTCTATAAGGTTGGTTTAAATTGGATCTCGGATTTTCAGTTCAGTCCCAAGAAAGCTTGGTTCAAATGCATTATGAAAAGCAATGTGATATTCATGCGTCTGACCCCTGACTGTAATATTCTGTTCTCTTGCCTTACAGGCCATAGTTTGGGACGAGTATCTGACGGGGCCTTTTGGTCTCATAGCTCAGTACTCTCTTCTGAAGGTAAGCGGCTCTAAATTTATAAAATTCAACACACAAACAAAATAAAAAAGACCCATCTAACAATGGTCATTTTAATAACTAGCTGTCCTCAGTAGCCACAGTTTTCATTTGTCCTACTTGTGTTTTTAGGAACATGAAGTGGAAAAGATGTTTACCCTGAAGAGCGGCAGACTCCCCTCTGCTGACGTCAAAAACATCATCTTCTTCATCCGCCCCAGGCTGGAGCTAATGGACATCATTGCTGACAATATATTTAGGCAGGTTTATGTTGGTTTGTAAAACAACATTGAAGTGTTTCCTCTTGAGTATATTGCAAACTTTACCCCATGTAACATTTAAGTCTTTAATCGCTGTAGTGAAGATAAGCTGCATCCGGCTCGAGACTTCCACATCCTGTTCGTACCCCGGCGGAGCATGCTGTGTGAACAGCGGCTGAAGGAGCAGGGAGTGCTGGGCTCCTTTGTCAACATCGATGAGTATATCCTGGACCTGATTCCTTTTGATGGTGACCTGCTTTCCATGGAGTATGAAAGCGCTTTTAGGGTGAGTAGAGCCCGAATACACAGTGCACTAATGAACCTGAATACACTACAGTGCACAAAAGAAAACAACAACAAAAAAAACTTCCTGATTACTTAAAAATAGATGGATCATGTAAAGTTCATTTAAAAGCTGAATTTTTCGCCTTGTTTAGGAGTGCTATCTGGAAAATGACCAGACGAGTTTGTACCACACAGCCAAAGGCCTCATGACCTTACAGGCGCTCTATGGTACCATCCCTCAGATATTTGGGAAAGGAGACTGTGCACGTGTAAGTGAGGATCTGTGTGATACTGAAACACCTGTCTGCGTACAGACAGATGTGCATCCGAATGCTTTCTCCTGACAAACGGTGTTCTCTGCTTTTTTTCCCCCCAGCATGTTGCCAACATGATGTTGCGGATGAAGAGGGAGTTTGCTGGCACTCAGAATCAGATTCTACCAGTGTTTGATACTGTTCTTCTCCTGGACCGTAACGTTGACCTCTTGACCCCCCTCGCTACACAGCTCACCTACGAAGGACTTATTGATGAGATCTATGGAATAAATAATGGTCAGAATATACATATTTATGCTGACTTAGGAGAATATAAAGCCATATACATCCTCAGCTTGGATTAATTACAGATAATGGCAGTTTCCTGCTAAATCTTACAGGATATGTCAAGCTTCCTCCTGAGAAGTTTGCACAGAAGAAGCAAGGCGAAGGTAGCAAAGATTTGCCTACAGAGCCCAAGAAGTTGCAGCTGAACTCTGCCGAGGAACTGTACGCGGAAATCCGCGACAAAAACTTCAACGCTGTTGGTGCAGCACTCAGCAAAAAGGCCAAAATTATATCTGCAGCCTTCGAGGTTGGTCTTCAGCTTCCGTTTTTACTATTCCTTTCCACTGTGCTCCTTTTTAGCGTTTTTTTAATTTATTTTTGGGGGGGTTGATTTAAAGTCTTGCTAAAATACATGTTTCTAGAAAAGTATGAAATTTGATTTAAGTATACTCTACATCTGGAATGTAGAGTATGAAAAAAAAAACCTTGTATTTCCAAACTTTACTCTCTAGCCAATCCTCAGATTTTCTGTCGTGAATTATTGTGTGTTTTAAAGACCTGTAAATTGAGATCTGTAGAAATGAGAAATTTTAACAGGAAGAAGATGCAGTAACCACGGATGATGTTCCTTTGGTTTCCCAATAGCTTATAAAAACAATATCAGCTATATACTGAGTTCTTATCAAGTAAACAGCTTATCTAGCTTTTAAAAACTTAGAAACTTTTATGTTTCTATATACATTTAGTTATTATCTTTTGGTGTGTCTTCTAGTTTTTATTGCCTTTCTGGAGGTAGTAGCTTCCATTATCTAAAATCCTTTACCAAGTTGTTAAAAAAGTTTATTTTTTTTCTACATTTAAATTTCCCTGTGGTCTTTCTCTTCCAGGAGCGCCATAATGCTAAAACAGTGGGCGAGATAAAGCAGTTTGTGTCTCAGCTGCCTCACATGCAGGCAGCTCGAAGCTCGCTGGCCAACCACACGTCTGTTGCTGAGCTGATTAAAGATATAACCAGTGTGTATTTTACTGCGGGGGTTGATTAAAACATATGCCTTTTCACTACTACCTAATCAACAACCTAAATATACCCAATTTCCATCAAGTATAATATTGTACTTGCATCAGCTTCACACACTATAATCTCTATTTATCATCTTTTAATGTATATATGCTTTATTTCCTTAAAATCATGAGAATTTCTGTGTGCACAAGATAAAAAAACGAACACTTTCTGGTTTCAGCATCTGAGGCCTTTTTTGATAACCTAACAGTGGAGCAGGAGTTTATGACGGGCGTCGACACAGACAAGGTAAAATAGAGAATGTTTTCAAGCTAATTCTTTAAATAACTCTGATAATTGTAATTAAGAGAAACTCTTTGCTTTCCAGGTGAACACATACATAGAAGACTGCATCGCTCAGAAGGATCCACTGATCAAGATTCTGCGCCTGGTGTCCATGCAGTCAGTGTGCAACAATGGCCTCAAGCCGAAGGTGCTGGACTACTACAAGAGGGAGATACTTCAGGTGGGGTTAAGAAGAGAAAACTGGGGAGTTTATTTCTTTTAATCCTTATTCTGTTTTGCTAAAAGAAAATGATTCTTTGTCTTTCAGACTTATGGCTATGAACACATACTAACGCTGAATAACCTCGAGAAGGCGGGTCTTCTGAAGCCACAGACAGGCTCCAGAAATAACTACCCCACTATTAGAAAAACCCTTAAGCTGTGGATGGAGGACGCCAACGAGCAGGTCGGACACGAACAAGTGCTCAAGATTAAAGTCATGCAGTTTTAAAGGGTTTCCCTTCAGCATTTTTCTGCTTATATCCACAGAACCCAAACGACATCTCGTATGTGTACAGTGGCTACGCTCCGCTTAGCATCCGGCTCACTCAGGTGCTGGCGAGGCCGGGCTGGCGCAGCATCGAAGAGGTGCTAAAGATGCTCCCGGGCCCACACTTTGAGGAGAGACAACAGCTTCCATCTGGACTTCATAAGAAACGCAAGTGCTAAACAGAGGCTGAACTTACTCTGGGTGTCTTTCTACTGTCCGGTTTGAGAAACCAGCTCTCTAGATCATTGATGGGTTGTATTGCACAAAATTTACTTTTTTGAGTTTTGCCTTACGTTGTTATGTCATTCACTCATCAAAAATATACTTTGAGCGTTGTTGTGATTCTTTCATGCATGTTTGAAGAATCATTGAATCAGCACACGCCTATTTACCCAAAGCTGCTCCTAGGAGCTGCAGTCTCCAGCTGAGGTCACACCTCCTCTGTGTCTCCTCAGCTCAGCTCCTCCAGACTAGCGGCAGCAGCAATGAGCAAAGACCTGGTGGAACTGTTGATCTTATGATATGAGCCTCTTCTCAGTACAGTGCTCTTAAGAATGGTTGTACAAGGCATAAGAAGAAAGGCATTGTTGTGATGATGAGCTGAAGGTGATGATGGAAAGAGCAGGAGACTCTTAAAGAGACAGAGGACAAATTCAAGGAGTCAAATGTCTTTTAGGTCATGTTTGATATATACAGCATTTTTATAGTAACTAAATGCAGCATAGTTACCTGATTGTGCTATAAAATCCCACTATGTGCCTGAAAAAATACACAATAGGGCCCCTTTAAGAGCTGTGCTAGAAAGTTGTTCTTTTATCTCCACCTTGTCAAGAGGCTGTGTTTGCACATATGTTTGCCTCTTATCTTGAACACAATCTGTGTTTTTCGGTTTCAGTAAAAGTAACCATGGTAATTCCCCCTCGCACAATGCAAACCGCCTTCCCGACTGAGAACCCAGAGTGGAACCTTTGAGTTATCATGCTGCGACATTAATCCTGCTGCTGGGCCGCTGCTCATCCTGCCGCTCGTCACAGAGTGAAAACAATCGTCTGTCTGCGCTGCGTAGATAAGACGCAGGCTTTGCATTAGGGAAGGGGAAAGCTAAACAGTGGAAGATTGATGTCTGGGACCTGACAATGCAACCGAGTTGTCGTCAATGTCAGATTACAAACTGGATTACAAAAATATGCGTGTTTTCTCTCGGTGGTTTATTTTAGGCAGCAGTAGATCTTAATAATGCGTTTTAATTAGACACATTTTAATTAAAATGAGCTAATTAGAGGTGTGAGTTTGGGCATTAGAATGGCTGACTCGTTGCAACATGCCTCCTTTCAATTGGTTATGGAGGTGATAATAGGAAACCTTAATTTAATTGCTGACTGTTTTTTTGGCGGGGGCGGGGGGGTTTGTACTTTGGTGGAAGTTTTGTTCTAATCTGACCAGAGTATCTTCTTCCACGTTTTTACTTAGAGTCCAAACGGACTCTTAAATGTTAACTAGATAACTGGTGGAGGCAATTGGTTGCTCTGGGTCTCAGAATAAAGTGGCTCATAACAAATGTACGCCACATTTTAAGATTTTTACTTGCAAAAAGAACAACATTAAAAATCTTTTTCTATGGCTATGATCACTTTTGGAAGTAAGTTGATTGATGGGTAGAGTTTTTTTCCCCCCTTTCTTTTCTACTCCTTGAGTTCATCTTCTCTTCTAATCTCCCGCAGGCCAGCAGGGGGAAAACCGAACCACGCTGGTTTTCTTCCTCGGCGGGGTGACGTACGCAGAAATAGCCGCTCTGCGTTTCCTCTCTCAGATGGAAGACAGCGGCATGGAATACATCATAGCCACTACAAAGCTCATTAATGGCACCACTTGGATCAAATCCCTCATGGACCGACCTGAATCTCAGATCCCCTGAGCCTCCTGCATGTACAGCAGGCCGCCACAAAACAACCCCCTCCCACACCCATGTGTAGGGGGTGTCATGTGTGAATACTTTTACATCTGTCTACAATATGTTTGCTTGCTGGTGGCAACTGGACAACAGAGATAAACCTGGATTTATACTGTTACATGACTGCTTAGGTAAAGATATGCTGTATATATGTTCGTATGCCTTGTAAAGAATCAAATATGTGAATAAAGATTCACTTTGATTTGCTTTTTTTTTTTGCCATCTGCCTTCTACTGATGAACATGGGTAAATAAAAGTTTAATCAACTAGAATTAGTTTTGCTACATTAATAAATGCTTAGCCATTTGTCCTGTTTTGTGTTTTTGTTTTTTTTTATTTTACAAGACAGTGAATCCATCAGGCGTGGTCCAGCTCTCTGAAGGAGCAATTAGCGCAGTAACAGGCCTGCCGATCAGCCGATAATAGCCCTGCGCTGTCTGGAGAGCTCAGCCCACGGCGGCCCGTGATTTGACAGAGCAGGACGTTGATTTAATTAGGAGGCCATTTGCTCCATGTTCCCGTAGAGGATAACTGTGCTGCAGGAGGGTGTTTGATATCTGCATCAGTCAATACCTTCTGCTTGCCTTACACTGTACACCAAGGGAGACCTGCTGAGAGATATTTTTGGGAAACTCTTGTCCAGTCGATGTTCATTTCCTTCCTGTTGATGGGCTGGAAACCTTGGAAGCTACTTTGGTTAGATTTTCCCCAAGAAAATCTTACACTTCTCTTTGTTTGAGGAGCAGGTGCAGAGAAGACGTAAACTGCCACTATATCAACCCGGGGAGATTTAGATGCTTGTGATCAGTTTCTGCGTTTAGCTCCTCCTCTACTAGAAGGGCTCAAAGCGCACAACATTGCACACACCCACTTTGAACTTCAGAAGAGACAGGAGCATCTGATCAGCTTTTTGTCCTGTTGCAGCAACACCAAGGTAGGAATTTTTCTGCCACACAAATTAAATCTTAGACTTTTTCTGCAGTTTCTGGGACGCAAATAAAAACATTTCATGTGTAACATTGTAATAGTGTTGATCAGTACTATCGTACAAAAAGACATTGCATTTATGTTTGTGTAAATGCTAGTTTAATAGTTTATATGAGTAGGGCTACAAATATTTTGTGACTTCTGTGTTACTGCAAACACTTGATATTTGGTAGTTTGTTTTTCTTCTTACTACTATTTGAAAACAGTAAGAGTGAATGATGCTCAAGTTGATGACTGCACAATAACATGGCAGATCAATAGGACCCACTTAGTGCAATTTAAACATAAATTATTAACCACACCTAGTGCCTCGGAGAAACTTACTGTAAAGCTCAGAACTCTGAAAGCTAATCCTTCAGATAAAATGAAAAAATATTGCTTTTATTTTCTATTCTAATTTATGTTTTGTACCTCCCATGTAAAAGGTTTCCAAGAAGCAATGTGATCGGTTAGGGAGCGTTGCCAAAGTTGAACAGTTTTTCCCTGAAGTTCAGACTTTAATAGATGCTTTTGTCTCTGTGGATCTTACTGACGTTAAAAAACAACATAGCTTCTCCACAGTCATGACAAAATTCAGCTGAGAGACTGGATGGAGAGAAAAGAGCTCACATTACTCAAGTTTTCACATCGCTGTGTTGTGTCTGTAAGTCTGAGAATTCTGGTTACTTTTAAGTCGTAGCTCCACACAATTTACCTGATCTGCTCATGTCACACAAGCCATCCTCCTCGGGACTTTCGTTCTCTTCTTCCTTTTAGTATGGAAAATGAAAAGATTATTTTTAATCTAAATTAGCCAGGAGTGTAATCCCTGCCGAATTTAGATGCGTATTTAAATGATAGCATCATTATTTGCATTTTAATGATTACAGCCATCAATAGTTTGTTTTTTGAAGAAGTGCCTAAGGAATCTATTATGAAAATATATTAATTCTCACATTAAAAATAATACTTGATCGTATTGCATCAGCTCACTCCATGTATGTGGGATTTAAAAAATCACTTTGTTCAAACTAATCCAGATTGAAGTTGTTTAAATCAGTCTTCATCAAAATGTTGAAGTGTACAAAGAACATTTCTTGTAAAAAAAAAAAATAAATATAATCAAGGTCAGTTTTTGTGCATTTCTTAATGTTACAGATATCAAAACTATACAAAATATCTAGAAGTTTGAATAAAGTATGAAAATTTGAAATGAGAACATGCGGGAGCCCTGCAAGCTGTATTTCTCTCTTCATCATCGTGTCTTCTTGTAAACTAGTTTGAGTGTTATCATCTCACTGTTAGCTCCGTTTTATCACAGTTTGACAGAGGTTTGTGTTGTAGAATGGATCAAGATGAGAACATCAAGCGCCTGGACATGGAGCCCCTGTTTGTGCGCTTCCTCAGAACACTCAAGGAACTCCTGAAGTTCGTTCTCCTCAGCTACACTGTGATCTTCGGTGCTTTGCTGCTGGCCAGGTGGACCACTTACTTTATCGTGGGAAAGTGAAAGAAGTGGAAGAATGAGCTTCTTCTCGGATTTAGAGCTGAGACTCATTGAACCAACCTGCCTAATGCAGTCGCTGTAGTAAGAAGAAAGGATTTGTCTCATCTCCTTTCTCTCTCTGTTTTTTCTGCTTTTTCAAACAGAATCAAAACGATGCACTTAGAGGTTCAATAAAATGTGTGATTGTTGATGCTGAGATTGACTGTGCACTTCATATTATGTCTAAGCCACAAATGGTGGCAATTAGCTTGTTTCTATTGCTGTGAACAGAAAATATTGTATACTTTAAATAAATAAAAGTTTGCTTTAACAAGACACTTTGGCCATTTCTCCTTGCCACTGTCTGCACGTCTGGAGGAAGAAACATATTTATCTTGCCACCACGCACCATGAGGAGGAAGAAGGAAGGATAAAAAAAAATCTCCAAATGTGGGTGTTAGGGGTCTGGAAAGAGTCGTGTCTTTCAGTTCCCAAGTCTCCACAATAAAGCTTACACACTGAGTTCATGCCAGTTGATTTAAGAGGTATGAAAAGTTTAATTTTTTCCTTCTGAGCTTCACAAATGTAAAAATGTGAAGATTTGTAAATTTACAATTAATGTTATGTTTGATCATATGAGAGTGAGATTGAAATGAATGAAAACCTCCCTCTGCCTGCTGTTTGGTGTGGAAGGGTCTTTTTATTATTATGTGGCCTGGTTTTTCTTTCAATACTCTACAGACTTTGTAAGGTAGTGGTATTGTGTATTGAATGTGTGTTTTGTTTTGTTTTTTGTAGTTTTAGAGAGATTTTGCAAATAAACATGGTCAAATGCCATGCCCTCTATATGCTCAGCATTTATTAGAATAGAAGAATAGCATATAGCTCTTCTATAGCATATAGCGTATACTATAATTCTGGTTCTACAGTGACCGTCTGGCGTCATGGGAGGAAAAATAAAAATAAAGATTAAAAGTTGTGGTCACAATTTACTATCTGGTGGCCATGACTTAATAATAACAGCTAAATTTAGTGTCTCTTGCTAAGAATTACTCCATGCCTAATCTTAAGTGTCTGGAGAATCTGATTCCCAGATTGAAATAAAACGAAATTAGATCCAATTTGTCCATTATTATCATTATCAATGACTATTATTAATTTTGTTATTAAGTCACAAATTCAAAAAAATGCAACAAGTCCTGGCCACAATTTTTATTTTTTTTCCTCCCAATTCTCCAGACAGACTCCATTACTGTTGTACTGATGTTTATTTATTTTCCCCCGAAGTATTAAATTGTATGAGGGTACCACTTGCAATTTAATTTCAAAGGTTCCTAATGTGGGGATTTTTTTCTAAGCAAGCTCATTAAAGGTCGAGGATTTCTAAAATTGATATTCATCTTCAGCCTGTCTGAAGATGTATTAATAATGTCTCTACACCCAGCCAACAGAAGTGTCCACAAGACTACTATTTTGTGAATCATAAGAAACCTACGAAGTATAATTGAGGTCATTAAATATTTGAAGGCACTCTGACTCTCCTCAATGACAACCAAAGCACGATGCCATATATTCCCAGATTGTAGTTAATTAACACCAATATAAACTACATTAATTTTAGTAGATGTACTAAATGTAGCTGGTCAAATCTAAATCACTGAATTAAACTTATCAAGTGAGTTTTTGGTTCTAGTGAGTGTACGAGGTTGGTTCGATTTTTCTAATTGAATAGCTGACAAGGGCGGGGCTCATGCGTGATATTGTTTATATAACAAAGTTTTCACTTTTTGGAACACATCAGTTAAAAAATAAAGGAAAATCTAGACATAGTTGCATTTAGAAACTTTTATATTAAGTCGTGCACCTTTGGCTTAAGCTTCGGCTTGAAATGAATGGAGCACCGTCTGCTCTCTAATTCTTGCCGAGCGCCGCCCGCGTAGCGCCATTTTGAAAGTGTAAAGCTTGGAGGAGGCAGATGCGAGGGAAATCTCAAAGTGCAGTGCAAAGTCTGTAGACCAGTACTGAACGCTGTGTGTTAAGTCTTTCAGTGTTGTAAAAAAGTAGCTCTGTGGTTTAAGCAACCGTTGGACTGACGGCATTTGGAGTTAGCAACAGCCTCATTCCTCCACTGCTCCTCGGTCAGAACCACCCAACCGACCCGGGTCAGCAGCACTGCTTCTGTCCAGGGCCTGAACCTGCTACAGAGAGCCCAGTCCCTCACCATGGCAGGTAAAAGAAAACTGTCAGAACGTACGTATGAGCTATTCTTACTAATCATCATGCTTAATAGCACACATGCTGCTTTAGTCTCCCTCTGTTGTGGTTAAGAGCAGGAAGCTACCTAGCAAGCTAGGATACTGCGAGATTCCCGTGTGAATTCCTTACAGCCAGAAAGTGAGCTAACCTAACACATCCCAACTTCTTGTTTAGGAGGATTTTCTCCCCGCAGTTACAATGTGCAGTTCGTATGAAATCGCGCATGGCCTTACTGTCGCAGTGCGCTAAAGTAGCTTCTAGCTATTCAGTGTGTTACCTTTGGCGGTGGTGTGTCAAAACTTAAGGTTCGTGTTGCGTGCAGGGCCCGGTGGTGGGAGCAGCGATGTGCAGTGGTGCTTCTCTCAAGTCAAAGGAGCGATGGATGATGATGTGGCTGAAGGTAAGTACATTTGGGCATTATTAAGTCTGAATATGCTTCCTGTTTGTTCCCATTTACTTAGCACATTTTCTTTTTGAGTTACGTGAGTGACAACTCTGGGTTCAGTTCCACCCTTGCATTGTGATTTTATAAACAAACTACTTACTATGAAAGTGCTTAAAACAAATTCGAGTCAGTTTATTCCACTTTGTAGCAGGAATCTATTTTATATTAGTTTTGCTGTGGTTGCACGATGTTCTGAAACTTTCTGGTTAGGTGCACACACTTTTCACCTTTCCTTTGAAGCCTCTTTTTTTGTCATTCTGTTCAGATTGACTGTGATGTACAAAGGATTGTAGTGGTGTTGCAAATAAAATATAAAGAAATGACTGCTTGGTTGGTTTAGATGGACTCTGAAACCTCCCATGTTTATGTATTTTCATTCATTGTGCATGTAAACGGACATAAACATCATCACATCTCCTAAATTGTCAATTATTTTGTAAAACGAAAAAATCTTCATTACACTGCTGTCTGCAGGAAAATAGTATTTATTGTAGTTATATGAACACATTTCCTAACTTTTAGTAGAAAATTACTTTAAATCATCAGTTGTCTAATTTGGTATGAAATGGCCCCATCAGATGCAAATTCATGTTTGGTCCAAAGTCCCGTGCTCAGATGCAGTTGCAAAAGAACAAAAATGACAACAGAGCTCAGATAATCAGCATCCTTATATAACATTTATTTTGAGGTGTAAAAGAAATGTTTGCTGCTTTATCAATTTCGTATCCTGATTTACCAAACTGAAAAGATGCATTACAAATGTTTCACGGTGTTTGCATGCTTTCAGCACTTTGCTCTTTTACTTTCTAGCCATACAGATTGACGCTATTTTAGGATTTCTGTTGGGTGTCTTTTATCGGTCCTTGTCATCTTCAATGCAAACAAAAAAAGTGCTTACGTGTGTGTGTGGGTGTGCGTGTGTGTGTGCGCGCACACACAGTACTTAGCCGAGGATTCTGAGTTGTTTATCGTAAGCTGTAACTGAGAACAAGTACATGTGAGAGCTTCTCCTGGTGGTAATGGATGGCTGCACAGATGCTACAGTTGTAGTTTATTTAAACCCTGCAAAGATTCCTCTGCTTCCGTCAGCCTCTCTTTATTGTACACAATGGTATTGCATGGAGCCAGGTCGTATCTGGCACTTGGTGTGCTGCACTGGAACGACCCCCATTGTCTTCATTAAGGGCTACCCTGGCACATACCAGTGCCAGCCTGTAAGTGAATATCAATTGTTGTTGTCTGGTATGCAAGTGATGCGCAGATGGAAGCAAACTCCCCCCCCCCCAGTTGTGTTCAGTGTACACTGATTAAAACACTTTAGTGCGTCAGTGTCTTGTTGTGACTTCACCATGCTCGATTTAGTCTTCGTCATCAAATGTACTATGCCTTTGGTGCTGTTTAGTAATTTTATATGTTTGCATATTTAGTTGGTTTTAATTATCGTAACTGCCTTTACAGCTGACATTATATCTACTGTTGAATTCAATCACACTGGGGAGCTGCTTGCCACTGGGGACAAAGGAGGTCGTGTTGTCATCTTCCAGCAGGAGCCAGAGGTATGTGATTCATTTACAGTGACTCACTGAGGTATTTCTTACCCCTTAAACTTTTTTTAGAGTTCCTCTTTTCAACCACAAACTTGAATTTGCCCCACTGGGAGTTCAAAATGTTAAAAAAAAAAACAACACAAAGTAATGCATGCTTGTGAAGTGGAAACAAAAAGATGCATGGTTTTAAAAGTTATTTTTACAAATAGAAGTCTGAATGGTTTACAGTCTATGTGTAATGAACTTAGTCAATACATTATAGAGCCATCTTTTAAGTGTTTTCAGGATACGTCTCTACTAGATCTGCACATTTAGACTCTGACGTTCTGACACATTTTTGCAGAAATAGTTTTGTTCGACTTAAAGCAGTTGTGACATTACGCAGATCTTTATTTAGATTGAGATATACACTTTTTGAGGGTCATTTGAGCACATAGAAATAAATCTAAATTTATTTATGAAGCCCTTTTGGTTAAAGTGTTGAACAGAGTAAGAAAAACTAATAGAACTGGACATAAAATTGACACATTTAAACAAAAACAAAAAAAGATGTCAATATAAGTGGCAAAGCAATCTAAGTAATAATAAAGCAAAATAAAAATAACAAAACAAGATGATCAGAAATTTAACTATCACAATGTAACAAAACATATCAAAGAGTGAGACTGAAAGTACAAAACCTATAAACCATTATATGTAAATGGGTCTTGAAGTTTGACTTAAGTTTAAGTAAACATGCTCTGTTGACCTTTGACATTAATTAGATGAATTGAATTTTCAGTGTTAAAGTAATCAGGTTTGTAAAAAAAAAACACAATAAGAAGCATTGATGTTTGTAGTTATGTAACATAACATAAAAACGTTCAAGGGTACAGATACTTTGAGATGATACTGTTAATAATACATTTCTATCAGAAACGTTTTTCTCTATTTAAAATTGATACTGTGCTTGAAAACCAAAAATACAAATTTTTCCTACATTTTGTTCAGAATTACTTTTCAACTTGAGTCACTGTTGAGAACGTTGTCTGTTCTTATGCAGAGTAAGAACCAGCCACAGTGCAAAGGAGAGTACAATGTTTATAGCACCTTCCAGAGCCACGAGCCCGAGTTCGACTACCTGAAAAGTCTTGAGATTGAAGAGAAAATCAACAAGATTCGATGGTTACCGCAGAAGAATGCAGCACAGTTCCTTTTGTCCACAAATGGTGAGTAAAAGTTTTGATTCTAAATTATTTCAATCAGTTTTACAGGAAAAGTTTGCAATGTTTCCTTTTTTTACTCCACACCTTTTCATCTGCCTGAGAAATATTCAGTGAAGCAGTCTAGGGGTCTTAAGTGGTCATAAAAATGTGACTGAAATCTAATCTTTTTTTTCGTGGCAGATAAAACTATCAAGCTGTGGAAAATTAGTGAACGAGACAAGAGACCAGAGGGCTACAATCTGAAGGAAGAAGACGGGCGATACAGAGATCCTAATTCTGTCACAACACTACGGGTGAGTAGTAACCCACTGTCTTACATTATAAATATAAAGCACTAGTATAATATTACGGCTAGAATTTGGGCATGTCGTGTTTGGGAAGTGAATAGTTTTAAACGGTTTCCATTTGAAACGCATTGCTTTCCTTTCACTAAAGTTGTGTGTTCCTCCAGGTACCGGTGTTGAGGCCCATGGACCTGATGGTGGAAGCCAGCCCCAGACGAGTGTTTGCAAACGCTCACACGTACCACATCAACTCCATATCTGTCAACAGTGATCATGAGACCTATCTGTCTGCAGACGACCTGCGCATAAACCTCTGGCATCTGGAGATCACCGATCGCAGCTTTAGTATCCTTTTGGTTTTCAAATCCTCATGTCTATCGCATAGGCCACAAGGAGTTCTCCAATCAGGACATTTGATCTCTGATTTCAAGTCTTGACACTCGGCGAGAGGCATTTGCTGATACTTTGTCCCAGGTTGATACTTTGTATAAATCTGTGGCAGGTATACATGTGAATGTGGTAAAATATCAAGCTATGTCTCATCAATATACAAAGCTGTTATAAATATTGTTATGGTGTCAAACTCATTCATGAAGGCTGCTTATGGCATTGAAGCCATATCACTTTCTCCTGACTGTTGATATGCACCTCCATTTAATATACAGTACAGACCAAAGGTTTGGACACAACTCTGTGTCCAAACCTTTGGACACAGACCGGATATTTATATATATATATACATATATATAATTTTTTTTTTAATGCACCGTTGGTATGTTATCTGTTTTGATGCGACGACTTTGTTGGTTTGGCTTGTAAAATATAATAATCTGGTTCTTGTCTGAGTTAGTAATGAAGTACTCCATGGATTAACCTCTTGATCAATATTCAGATATATATGTCCTACAGCAGGCATTTCTAACTTTCTAACTCTTGCAATTCACTATTTAAATACACATTAAAATCTATGATTGTTTCTCAATCAGAACTGTACATGCTCAAGCATATGTGTATATCGTCTAACATTAGTTTTGAATGAATTATTATTTTGGTGTTGTCTGCAGCACCATGTTACAGACTTTAGTTTATCTTCACAAGGTGCTTTTAGAGAGAGACTGTCAGATAATAATCTTCAACTTTTATCTACGCTTTTTGAAACCATTGATTTGACACCAGATTAAATCCAAGGAAGATGAAATCCTGAGATGGAAATAAAGCTCTGTTGATGGTTCACTGTTGTGCAATACTAACTCTATTTACTGGTGGTTAGTTCACTGCATCTCTTTCCCATTGTAGTCCCGAACTTGTGGTATTTCATCTTGATTTCTCAGATTTTCCTCTTAATATGTCCTGTTTTTCTCTTCTATCACACTTAACGTAAACAGAAGCATGTTATGTAACTGCATTCAGTGTCCCCCAGTGAAACACATGACCACTAAAACAATATGCAGTTAAATGAAGCAATGAGTCAGATTTTTGCCTAGAATTACTATTCATTTTTCTATTTCTTTTTTTTTTACTAAGTCATGCCATGCTTTATATTGCCACAGGAGGTCACTGATGAACTACAAGATGCCAAGATAGTTGTTGTAGTAGACAAAAGTTTGTGGGGTTTTTTTTAATGCCATCTTGTTTCTATTTTGTCTCGTCCTTCTTTCGAGTAGCTGTCGTTTTGGACCTTGACCTCTGTTTTTCAGATATTGTTGACATAAAGCCAGCTAATATGGAGGAGCTGACAGAAGTGATCACGGCTGCAGAGTTTCACCCGGACCAGTGCAACACTTTTGTTTACAGCAGCAGCAAGGGAACCATCCGCCTGTGTGACATGAGGGCATCAGCCCTGTGTGACCAGCATGCCAAAAGTAAGTCGCTTACAGCAAATACATGTTTGAGAGAAGGAAAGGAATACACCATATTCCAGTCATCCCGATTTTGTTGTATTTGGATGAGAAATATCTTAATGCTTCACAAGACCCAAAAATTTGTTCAGAGAGTAAAAGTTATGGATTATTTTTTAGTACGCTTTGTAATTAACACCATTCGAACTAAAGTGTTAACTGTTTGCTTGAGTTTTATCATGAATCTACTTCTCTGTTGGATGTCCTACATTGAAGAGCTTTAAAGTTTTTGATCTTCATTTTAGATTGTAAATATTTGTTTTCGTTGGTATTGTTTTTTTGTTTTTTTTACTGATGCAACATAGTGAATGAAACTAAAGCCATATATATATATATATATATATATATATATATATATATATATATATATATATATATATATATATATATATATATATATATATATATATATATATATATATATATATATATATATATATATATATATATATATGCCATGCAGTTGGGACAGCTTGTTTCCACTATATAGTTTTTACATCACTAACAATTATTCGGAAAAGACACTCACTTTAGCCCATTTTCAGTTTTGCTCCCAGGATCTTATTTTTATAAAATTGTGGCTCTTAACAGCATTAAATCGGCAGAATAACATCTTAATATGCATTTTTTTTATTTTTTTTTATCTGAAGTGTTTGAGGAGCCAGAAGATCCAAACAACCGTTCATTCTTTTCTGAAATCATCTCGTCCATCTCCGATGTCAAGTTCAGCCACAGTGGACGCTACATGATGACGCGAGACTATCTGTCCGTCAAAATTTGGGATCTGAACATGGAAACCCGACCAGTAGAGACATATCAGGTTTGCCGCTGCAAATATTATTTTTATGTTTTGGGTGGAGAGCCGCCAATCAAGATATTTGTGGCCAGTTGCTTTTTGTAGGAATTTGATCCAACAGATTTTTATAGATTTTTAGCCATTCAGATTTGTCCGTCAATTCTTCTCTGACCCTTCTGTTGTGAGCAGTTTATTATTCATTTATATTAGTAGCAGTAGCAACGTCACACCAAGTGCGAGAGAAAAGTTACTGTAAAATGGGATTACTAACACCAAATGATTTGGTGTAGAGATTTAAATTTGTCTTTAGCATTAGTAGATGTGTACGGTATTTCCATGAGCATTAGCTAGAGAATGTAGATGCTTTTATTAATCAATAAAAATATAGCATTTTTGAATTTCCAGCCTGCTTATGACAGATCAGGTTTAACTTAACTTAAATCCGGTTAAATCAAACCACTAAGTGATTTTTCTGTATTTCTCTACCTGTTAAGAGAACAAAAAAAACCCACAATGTGCTGTTTTCACCTTTGCTTCATTTGATTCACTGTTCTATTTTACCAGGTGCATGAATATCTCAGGAGTAAGTTGTGTTCACTTTATGAGAACGACTGCATTTTTGACAAGTTTGAATGCTGCTGGAATGGCAATGACAGGTTAGTCAATCAACCTGGACCTGCAGTTCAGCTGATCTTCTCTGAACTGCTGATACAATCAAAAAAATATTTTTCATCTCCTGAATTGCAAAATCCTTCACAAATAATACCCCTTCCTCCCCTTTCCCATGGATTATTATTGAGATCAGTACTAAAACTAGTTCCTAAACATCTCCTCACGATTGTTTCCACAGCGTTGTGATGACGGGTTCCTACAACAACTTCTTCAGGATGTTTGACAGGGACTACCGACAGGACGTGACCTTCGAAGCGTCACGTGAAAACAGCAAGCCGCGGTCGGTCCTGAAGCCTCGCAAAATAAGCACAGGTGGGAAGCGCAAAAAGGATGAGATCAGTGTAGACAGTCTGGACTTTAACAAGAAGATCCTCCACACTGCCTGGCATCCGCTGGACAACATCATTGCTGTGGCCACCACCAACAATCTGTACATATTCCAAGATAAACTGAACTAAAGTCCATTAACCCGCTCAGATCCCAATTTCTTCTTTAGCCCTCTTTTGCTCTCAGATTAAAACAAAATCCGTTTTAGGCCAAGCCCCTAAAACTTGATCAAATCTGTCCTTTTGATTATGTGAGAAGACTTGCTTTCTAAATGGTGCCATACATCCAGCCAGGCCATAAAAAAAGCATCACAGTGTGCTGTTAGTTTCTTCCACTAGAAGCACTCCATCCATTCAGCTTCCATTTGTAACTCCACTACATCCCAAACCAAAGGGAAAATCTTCGTTTTATCGCTTGTTCGTGCCATATTGACATGATTCATTTGTCTGTTATTCCTACTAGTTAACTTTCTGTTCTTTTTGGTTCAGTCTTTCCGTCACCAACTTCATTCTTGTGCTGCCCTCATTCATCAATACAAAGCTGTCAATTCTTTTATTTGCCCAACAAGTATCAAGTTGCCAAGTTCTTTCCCTATGTACTGTATGATTACTGTTAAAGGACTAATTTAGCTTGTCATTATGTTAAGCTCATTGTCTAAAAAAAAACTTTGGATAAATGATATCAAATCTAACGGAGTACAAATATTTTTTATTTTTTTTTTATGTTGACTCAGTTGCTTGTTTACATTCATCTCTCTTCTTTAAGAAAATCTCCTGGGTATGATTTTACATTTCTATAACGCATTATATTGTGTGTTTTGGCCATTTGTTTCAATATAGGATTCATCCTACAAACAACTTCGATTCATTCAAGAGCAGTCTGTTGAAGCGGCCTGTCATTCGAGTTTAATGTTCACCACACTCTCATTCAATCGTACCCATATCAGTGACAGAGCCATGAGATGTCCTTGATATTTTTTATTCACTCAGGTTATGGGACAGCACTAGAGGAATGGGTGTAAAACCAAAATGTATGACAGGTTTTCTTACAGAAGTGTGTTTTATCACTGTAATTCTGCTGTGGTTGAGTTTGTAGTAAATGGAAGGAGGTGAAATGTTCCTTTTCTACATGTGTGAGTTTTGTCATGCTGCTCTCAAACTGTTTGATTTCCATTTCCCCAGGCCAGGCTTCGTCTGCCTGTCGAAGCATCCTTTTTCATGGCGTTGCGTAATGTACGGATAAAGTGTAGAAAGTTGAGCAGAGGTGCACTTATCTGGCTGATATTCGCTGAACGGCCGATCCAAATTTTGGTTGACTTTAGTTTTTTATTTTATTTTATTTTTCTTTTTTTTTTAGAGTTTGAATAGCAGAAATATGTTGTAGGTTTTCTTTTATTTTTTACAGAGATAACAGCTCTCAATCCAAAAGAAAATGAAGTGCATCAGAGTACGCACTGTTGGTTAATGCATTAATTAGACTGAAAATAAGAGGGATTCTGAGTTTGAGTTGGGGTTTGGGAGGGAGTTCTGTTTTTATCAGTGTTTGACCTGCTAATCGCCACCCGGACCGATCAAGAGAAACTTTTTCTGATTCCATCTTTGTTAACCTTACGTTTCCCATCACTTCCACTTAAGATCAGAAGGGATAAAGTTTCAGACAGTAATGCTTTCCATAGAAGTCTGGATACTGCTTTCACTTATTTGATGTTTAATCCTGGAAGGGAGATTAAATGAATAAAAGCCTTTGCCTAACTCTTAGATCTCACCAAATAATGTTTTTGGGAAAAGTATTACAAATATCACTCCGCCATAAGTTGCCATGGAGGTTTTTTGTTGCATCAAGTGATGGCTGATCATGCCAAAGTATCTAGTCTTTATACACAACAAAGATAAACTCTCTTGCAGACAAAGTGCCCCTGATCCAGCGGGTCCAGCCTTGTAGTTGTGTGGGCAACCATGCTTAACTCAGGACAAAAACCTGTGCGTTATACATATATATATATAAATATATAAGATGATTCCCTGTGCCCCCATTTTTCCTCGTGTGTGACCTGTGGCACCAAAACGTTGTGCTGCTCCCAGCTCACCTTCGGTGTATGTTGTGTTGTTGCAGAAAACTTGCTTATCATCTGCATCTAGATTTTATTTGTAGATTTTTCTATATAAGGAATGTTTTGTACTGTACCTGATAAAAGAAGAAGAAGAATCACTATAGCTGATTTATTTTTGTATAAATTAAGGCAATATCATTACAGTCTAATCACTGTAGTTTCTTTACCTATCTGCCTCAGGCTTACCGTACAGGGCAGGTCATTCGAAAGTCAGGTTTCCCTTTGCTTTTTGCCCGTTGTAACAGGTAGACACATCAAAGGAGTGCATCAGGTTTGAAGCAGGGTGGCCAAAGAGAAGTATTTTCAGGTGTCAGTACCTCCTGCCTGATGATGAGCACTATTACTGTACTCTTTCAAAATACGTTTTTTTTGTTTTGTTGTTTTTTTGTTTTTTCAATCTAACTTATTTAGAGGGTTCAGCGTTTTGATTTCATGTGAATCTTAATATTTGGTTTATGTGCCATAGTTTTGCTTGACGAACAATTCCTCTGGCTGTGAAAGACTACATTGAAACGATGTTTTCATCAAGTGACCATCTAGCCAGGTCACTTGACTACGTGGAGCGATGATCGTTGATCTATGTGGCACATGCGCCTCTCTTTTGCAGACTTATTTAAGAAAAATCTGTGAAGCACTCCATGTGCTCCGTTGGCAGGAGGGTCACCAGTTTAAGCTAAAGCTCCATGCTTTGCCTGCTCCAGCTCACGGTCCATGTTGCATAGAAAACTTGACGGGACTGTGACTGTACGTTTTCTACGAACAGTCAAAATGTCACAAAGAAGGTACAGGTTATCTTTTCCAGTTCTTAAACAATACGTTGATTTTTTTTATTTATTTTTTTTATTCAGGCACTGAGCTTCTTCGTCCACTGGATCATATTTGTGAAAGTGAATGTGTCACCCCGTTCTCAGTATGATTATTAACTAATGTTATGTTCCAGTCTCTCAGGGTTCTGGGTTGTGTCTTTTGATAATAAGATAAGTTTCTAGTATTTTTATTTTGTGCAACTTTCTTTTGTTTTTGTAATGCAAACTTTGTATTTTGCCTGTTTTTTTGTTTTGTTTTGTTTTCTGGATAAATGAATCTTTTCTATTTCAACTCCTTTCTTCCATTTGTTGAGCGAATCTCCGTCTTGTTTTAAAACAGAAAATAAGCGATATAACTTTCTCGTGCATAATGATACATCTAGAAACTGGTATAAATCTGAGCAATTAATAAAATCATTTTCATCATTCTCCCTACGTTGTCTTAATACAAGCTGTCCTTCGAGGCTCTGTAAACAAAGATGTTCACAAGAACCCTGTTGCCATTTTCTTTTCTTTTTAGAACATTACCAATAAATAAGATGATAATCAGTTACACTTGTGAAACTTTCTGGTTCACCCAGACTGCTCAGAGGAATCTTCTGCTGCTCTGTTCCAAACCTTACACCTTCAAGAAAATGGGATTATCGGAACTGAAACAAAAACTTCTAATTTGTTGTAAATCACCTTGTTGTTTCTCTCCACAGATGGCTTTGATGCACAACCCCAGGTTATGAAGTAGAGTTTTCCTGTGTGCATATTGGTTGTGCATATCATTTGCCAGAGTAGAGTTAAACGATTTTGTCCACTTGAAGGAGCATTAAAACATGTGTGATGTATCACAAGAACGGTAAAACAAAAAATGCATTTTGTTTCTTTTCTGTGAATTTTTGTGTGTGTTTTATTTCAAGGGGATGAAGAGTTTTGGTGATCTGTTTGGGAATAACTACATATTGTTCACTGTACAGTTATTTGTCAAATGAAATAAGGTACAGTGTAGATAACATGTAATAAGGAATTTCAAATTTGAATAATTAAATTACTGTGCTACTTTATTATTACTGTTTGGGGTTTTTTGGGGGGAACTGAGCGTTTCATAATTTCATCACCATTACGATAATATTTGTAATTAACTTAATAGGAAGTAGTACACATGTAGGAATTTTAAGTTTTTGCCCATTCATCCCATCAGGTTTCAAGTCAGAATGTTTTGAATGTAGCTTAATTCATCTTCCAATTAACTCTGATCAGCCTCCCTAGGTGACGATGGGGAAAAGCATCCCCATCTGTGATGCTGTAAGCCATCAAGTTGGGAGGCCATCCATCGCTGTCGATAATCAAACTGCACATACTCATCAGACTGCAACATCTAAATTACTAATACATTTTGGAAGCACTCAAAATTAACCTTTCCATACAAACACTTTGTAATCCACACACTTGCCTTGCACGGCGGCGATACATTTTACGTTTGTGTGCATTCTTTAACAGATTACATTTCTACTTTGTAGTAAACAATTTAAAAAAATGTTCACTGATCCTGAGACTGTCGTTGAAGTCTCGAAGCTGCGCCTGCGCAGACCCTAGTTAAGCGTCAGAACTATAGTCAACAAACATGTCTACCGCTCCTGCTCCTCAAAACAATAACGAAGATCCCGGACTGCAAGGTAGGTCGTCATTGTACATGGTATATCTTCCTTCACAAAAAAAAAAAAAATCATTCGTATCTTCCTTACTAACGCGTGAGAATATAGTTACAAAGGTGTAATGGCAAAAGTTAGATTGGGGATGGGATTTCCTTGTCTTCGCGTTGGGATGGAGAACATGTTCTGTACGTCACAAGAAATTAGCCAATCGTAGCGCGGTACACCCTTGATTGACACCGAAACAGCCAATCATTGCTAGAGGTCTGGGTGGGTTTAGCTTTAGCCAAAAAATGAAAACAAGTTTGGTACAAAAGGCGAATTTAATTGTAACGTTTGTTCCCTTTAAGATATTTTTTCTTTAAAATGTGCACAGATATATCCCAGATATTTAAACTCATTATGTAAAACTCCGTACTTTCAAAATGCAGTTATTTTGCAGCATAAAATGTAAAAAAAAAAAAAAAAGAAAAGGTTGCATTTTGCCTGAGGGTAAACAAATAACACGCATGTAAATATGAAACTTGCTGTTTAGCCTTGAGTGGAGGCTTATTAATGAGTCGGGGTATTAGGACTCGCTTTATGTGTCAGAAGGCAGCTGGAGCAGCGACACGTCTCGGCAGGTTGGCTCCCACTGCTCGCCGCTGTTATGCAAGACCCCAGAGGAGCAGTGATGTCAAATTGGTCAGAAGATGTGACGTCGAGTCAGCTTTAGTTCATCCTCAGACCTATAATTTCCAACTAGCTCAAAACAGGACAGAGGTGTCACATGCCATCACAAGGTTTTACATGCTGTAGTCTGACAAGCTGATTACATGACTGCTTGTGGGGCAGTGGCACAAAGACCTCCATGTTGCCACGGTTTCTGGTTACCGGATGGTGACCATGGTTGAAACAGTATTTTTAATGTGTGTTTGAATAAATCAGGAAATCAACAAACAGTTGGATGTTTTTCTCGTAAAGCAAAAACTCCTAGGGTTCATTATAAAAAGAGTGGCACATTCCAGGTGTTTGAGTTTAGTTAATGGCAAATATAAACTCAAAAGTTCAAAAATTTAAAATACTGCATGAGACCAATTTTGAAAAAAAAGTATCTTTAATCAAAAAATACTGGCTTGTTGGAAAGTATTTCAGTGTAGTGTATGCACTCAATACTTTATTAAAGGCTCCTCTGTGGTTCTGCTGATGTGCCGTTTCATGCCGTCCACTTGACAATACTTTGCAAATTATCTAGAAGGTTTGATTCAGGAAAGTTTACTGCCCTATTATGTATTAAACCATTTTTTGGTACTTTAGGCAGTGTGGGCTGATGTCAAGTTCAGATGGAAAATGGAAATCTGGAACCCCATAAAGTTTTTCAATAGCAGGAAGCATAAAGTGCTGCAAAACTTTATGACTTTGCTGACCTTATACTTGGTAATGCACAGATGTTTTCAGGTTGGAGAGTGTAACTGTTGCATTGTGGTACTCCTGAATCAGAGATAATATCAGAAGTATATTACCTGCTAAGGAGAGAAAGCACTGGACTGTTGCCCAATGATTCAAGGTACTCTTTTCAGATCACAGTAAGTCTTGGATTTTATTTGGAAATCAAAGTCTCCGAGTCTGGATAAAAAAAAATGAAGAGGCACAGAATCCAAGATCCAGTGATGAAGTTTCCACAGTCAGTGATGATTCAGGGATCCATGGTATTTGCAGTGGTGCTTCTGCAACTTTTTCTGTGCTATATTCAGTTTTCCTTTTAAATGCTCGAATACAGCATTCGGCGAACAACCAGCTACTTTGACAAAGACATTTTATAGCTTGTCCTGCTGGAGAACTGTCAAGTCAGCAGTCTTCCTCGTGATTCTGTAAACCACAACAACATTTCTGTACAAAAAAGTTTTTTTTTAATTTTTTTTATTGTTGGTCCTATGCTACATTCTAATTTTATGAGAAACTGAGTGTTGAGTTTTAACCATTGTCATTGAATTTAACAAAATATAATATTTGAAATATAGCACACATTATGTTTTAAACTTTTTACATCCCTATTATCATTATCAAATGTAACTTTCTGATGATGTTCCAATTTGTTGATATGCACTTATAGGTCAACAATTTGTCATGTGAAAGATGACTGTAGTGTTAACTGTGCTGTTGGTTGGGTTGCATCTACACACGTTAAACCTATTTTCCCTTAATTTCGGTGTATTTATTGTTGTGTTGCAAAGGCTCCTGGGTAGAGCTGGAGCTGAATGGTAATTCAGGGGCAGAGAGTAGTGAGACCAGCCAGCTGACACAACCTGCTGAAGACCAAATCAACGCAAATGCAGACATGAGTCAGAGTCTCCACCCTTTAGAAGAGGGTGAAAGTGACGAAACCCTGATTGGAGGACTGGAACATGTGCCATCCTCATCCTCTATCCACAACGGAGACATGGAAAAAATACTTCTGGATGCTCAGCACGAGTCCAGCCCAAGTAATTCATCCTGTGAGAGGTAGGCCACACATTTTCTTTACTATTTTCAGTAAAACTTAAGTATTGTTTTTTTAAAAATATATATATACTGTTGCTAACACACTCACAGTCCTCGCAGACCACCAAGTGCCGGACAGGATGATGGCCAGATAACATTTGATGTGGAGATGTCCAGTCCAAGAGGCAGTCAGGTAGGGGTACCAAGAGTACCTGGCAAAAGTATTGACAACCGTGGAACTTTTTATAATGAGTTTTGGAACATCAAACCACAAACATCCGTGTGTTTTATGTAACTGACCAGCACAAAGTTGGTCTTAATTGTAAAGGTAAGGTACATGGTTGTTAATTGTTTCCCAGAACTATCTCTGATGGCCCAAAATAAAATCCAGTGCAACAATTTCACTCAGAGGTCCCTAATTATGAAATACAGTACCATCAACATATGTGTAATTTCGTCTCAGTATAAGTCCAGGTACAGGTACCTCCATTATCTATACCGGTATAGATAATGGATAGATGGGAGGTTTGCTTTATGTCAAGTGTAAGCTACATATGTAGTTCAAAAGATTTGCACCTGTAATTCAAGCAAAAGGTAAGGTAGTTCCGCAAAGTATTGACTCAGGATAGATGCATACAAATGCAAGCCAAACTTTTAAAATTCTATATTGAACAGAGACTCTGCTAAAGCTTTTTGGGGGAGGATTTCTTTCCACATCTTTTCTGCCTTTATATTTCCAGTCAGAGGACGATCCTGCAGACATGGACAGAGAGGATGACATCTTGATGAACAAGGAAGTTGATTGGGTGGCAAATTGGTCTAGTAGGCCTGAAAACATCCCCCCAAAGTTAGTATGCTGGCAAGCTCAGAATCAGCTGCCCATCGGCATATTTCCCTCAGTGGGCTCAGAAACAACGTTAACCGGTTGTGTGATTGTTCTTCTCAGGGAGTTCCACTTCAGACATCCCCGACGTTCGGTATCTTTGAGTATGCGGAAGAGCGGTGTCATGAAGAAAGGTGGCATCTTCTCTGCTGAATTTCTAAAAGTTTTCATTCCTTCCCTGCTCATCTCACACATGCTGGCTCTTGGCCTTGGGTAAGACGGGACATCTGTTAGTAGTTTTAAAATATTGCGGGGACTTTCTTTGTGCTTGCTTTTCTTGTTCAGTTCATAGTTAATATTTTCTCAAAAAAATCTTATTTTTATGCATGGATGTAGGAATTACTAACAGGACAACAATGAAAATTCTATGTCTGTCTTCATAAAGAGGGTACTAGAGAAGGAAAATGACTTAAAATAACGTTTAAATCAGATATGGAAGATACCTTGTATGAGTAAAGTTACTTATCTTTGTTTTATTTGTCCTGTATTTTCTCATTTTTAATTAAAAGAAAAAAGTTGTTGTATTTCACCTGTTTCATGATTTTATTTTAGGGTGTACATTGGGAAAAGAATTGCCACAGCCGCCACCAGCTCCTACTGAGCTGGAGATGAAGCAGTGCCTGGGTGTTGTCCTGTCTCCAAGCCTCCCAAACGCCTCCTGAAGTCAAGCTCTCACTGTGTGCATCTGTCCTACACCCACGTCTTTCTCTTCCAATCTGCATTAACTGGTGTCACACTGTAGATGTAGTCATGCTGATTATGTGGTTGCACTCCACCAGATTTTGACACGGAGTGGGGGGAGGGGGGGTGGAGGGGAGGGCTTTATCGTATATGCGAGTCACCGACTTGAATCTAAACTCAAAATCTTAACTTGCCACGGACCTCATGTCAGGTGGCATCGAGTTGAAGTTTCCTTTTCTGTCTTGATATTGAAAATATCAATTCCGGTATTTCTGCTGAGCTACAGGTTTTTCTTTTAGGTATTCTAAAAAAGCAGAAAGAAAGACATATATGTTCTTTACTCCATAATTGCTTTATGAACTGCTAATTGACTTTGGGGAACAGCTTAAAAGTATGACTTTAAGGCCCACTTCACACCACATTAAGGCCACCCTACAATCCCCAGGCGTTTTAGGATTATTTGAATGTCACAAAGATGGAAAACCCTAATTTTAATGTGCACCTACTAGTTAGAACATAAGTTTTCCTGCTGGGTTGTTATCTAGTGTTGCCATGTGCTTCATATGATCTAGGATTCCTCTTTACAGTCTGCAGAATTTGGGGGTTTCTGATGAACGTTCTGATTGATATTTAATGTTGGGGCGTCGCCTTTGTTTACTGTGAACAGGGCCTTATTTTCAAGGTGCAGTGAACTGCTGTTCAGAGCTGAATGCTGCAGCACTGCTTTTTCAAAAATTTCGCACAATTTTGAGGATGGTATTCATAACACGTTGATCCCCAGAGGGTGTCAATATAAACTTTGTTCGAGTTGCCAAGCATAAACATTATCCTGTTATCTTGCCCCAAAATGTTACTATGAAGACTCTATAGTGGAAGACGATATACCAGGCCAAAAGCTACTTTTACATATTTTTTTTCTGACATATCCCTTTGTATTAACATATAGGAACAGTAGCAAAGTGCCAAAACATTTACCTTTCACCGCTGCACATTGGTGGCCTATCTTATGCTTTCTGATTTGTTTGTTTTGTTTTCTTATATGTTTATATATTTAATTATGTACATGTGAAGATTAATTTAAGCTGTGACCTTCCTCGTGCTATGTACGCCTCTCAGCATTGTATGACTTGTTTATACATTGATTACACTGCATAGTACAGTATATCTTATGCATTGTGGCAGTGTGAGTATTTTGCTTTTGCTCAGCTGCTAGGGCTTTAGCTGTATAAATCACCACCACAGAGGAAGATATTTATCTGACTTTAATCTTAGTTTCACTGTACGATAATTTCACCTAATATATGTTATATTATGTACAGTGTCTGTGGACCATCTAGTATGATGATATAGAAATCGCTTATTAAGGATAACGTATGCATTTCTGTATGTCGATGCTCATTGCATGGCTCCTCTGTTGATGGATTATAACCATATAAAAATATAAACTACAATGTACAAAATTGTCCATTTTGGTTTCAGTTCTAAGCTGTGATGTGTGATTTGGGTTGCCAGCTTATAGACTGCAGAGTTGGTCCTAACAGATCTATGTACAGTATCTGTGTGGAGTGAAGAGCATTTTGCAATTTAAATATGATTCATACAGTTGTCATAAATTAATATTTAATGAATATTACAAATGGGAAAGCTGGAGGTTTCTCAATAACCCTGAATCTCAAAATGCAATATGATTAGCACCCACAGTCTGTGTGGACTTGGGCTGTATGATATATTAGCAATAAAACAGCTAAGTTCTATCTAGATTTTTATGATTGCAATGCCAAGCTAACATGGCTCATTTTGTCATTGTTTTGTTTACTTTCCTTTTTTTCTAAGAGCACATACTGCACAGCATGCTGTCATGGTTAGGTCCAGAGATTGCAAAAAGCAAAAATTCAGAGAAAAAATAGTGATTAAGATAAAAAATTTAAAAAAATGACTTGAGAGTGTGGTATCTTGGAGGAAAAGTACACAGGAACTAGATTTAGCTTGAAACCTAGCTTACTTAAGTGGACAACACTGAGACAAGCACAATAGAAAACAATGCACACAAGCACACATTTGGACATGTGAGAAATTTAGAGAGACCATTTAGATTAACACGCATGTTTTTGGACTGGGTAAGAAAGCATGGTTGACTGGAGAACATCCAGAAATGCAAGAACATGCAAACTATGCAGACCCAGAACTTTCTTGTTGTGCAGCAACAGAGTTGTACCAGGCCGTTGATAGAGATAATGCCAGAAACACAACTGCTATCTTTTCTTATGCTTCTCTTTTTTTATTAGCAGTTGGAGCAAGACAAAGGGAGGCAGCAAGACAAGAGTAGAAGTTATGTAAACCTATGCAATGGCCAGAATTACTTAAAATTTACTTTGTCACATTTTAGTAGTTTACATTGCTTGTCATATTTACTGTTTATGCTGGTATTATATATTTTTCTGCTCCTGTCTGTCAGATGAAATAATCCTATTTCCTTTTAATCCATATGAGAAAAGAGAAATGACATAAAAAAGAAAAACAAAATTAAAAGCATTTACAATACTATGAAAATATACAAACTTAATTCAAACCAACCACTAAGACTAAATTAGTTAAAATACTGACTTGGGAAACAAACGGAATTGAAAACCATTTCAGAAATGTAAATCATGAGATTTACATAATTTACATAATTCGTATTTGCTGTTAAATTTTGCTAACTGGTTTTGTCCTATATTACCCTACTTGTCAATTATTTTATTTTTACTAATTGAGTTGTGAGCCTATTGAAAAGTAATTATGCTTGTACATGACACCCACTGAAAGGGCTAGTTTAGCTCAAACATTCTTCTGGATAAATTAATCACTGTCCGATGTTTTAGTAGGGTTGATACCATTTGTATTTCAACCTAAATGTTGTCATAGAGACGGCAACATGGATCCGGATCATGGACCAGTAAGATGTGCAGGGCGGGGCAGTGCGCATGCTCCGTCCCTTTTTGTGGCCCTTGTCTTTTTGGTGGCTTTATGGTCTACAGAGACCTGATCTAGCCGTAAATATAGAGATTCTCCACTGTTAGGCAAAGGCAAATCTCAATTTGCAGCATTACCCTGGCTACCCAACGCACATTTAGCTGGCTATCGTTATAAATAGTCCGGGACACAGTGTTGAGCCGGGGCGTCGACTGGCCGAGAGGCACAGCATCCATTCATCCTTTTTTTATAGGCAACTAGCGTCGTTAGCCTCAACTAAAACCAGGGGGGCAGCGGTGTTGGGGGGGAATTTCAACATGTCCGGCTACCAAGGAAAGAAGAACATCCCCAAAATTACAGTGAGTGATATGTGTCTGTTTTATTTATCTGTCTCTTTGAAGTGCGGCGTGGATGAGAATCAGCTGGAAGCTAGCTGTTAGCTACTGCGACCGTTCATTTACATTGGCGCTGTCTTCAGCAGAAGCAGCAGCTGTGCTACAGCTTCTCATCAACTCCAGGTCAGGGATGAACAATAAGAATCATTTACTGGATTTGTCACTTGAAGCTACCTTCTATTATAAATCCACCTGTGTGTGTAAGGAAAGGTGTCTCTTATTCCCAGTCTCCTCATCAGCAGCTTCCTCTTCAACCTCTGTTGTAGTTAAAAATCCAGATTCCTTCACGGCTATCATTTCATCTGTCATTCTTCATCTTAGATTTCAATGGGGTTTTTTTTCTTTATCCTTGACATCAGGTGAATGGGTTTGCACTGTATTTAACTGTAAGATAACTAAACCCCCTCGTAAAGTAGGTCAGCAGAAAGCATCTCTGCAGACGCCATGTCTTCATTATGTAGCTGTCACAGTCAGAGCGCTGGGGCTCCTGGAGATCAGTGGACTTTAGAGCTTCTGGCCAGACCTTTCTGCAAAATCAGTCAAACTTCAGATGCCTGTCACACGCAGAACATGCCTGTGGTTGTCATCTGAAACAGCAGGAGACTCAGATCAGAGGTCTACTGAATGTGGCAATGTTTCCCTTCATGTTTTTTTTTTTTTTTTTTTTTTTCAATTATACTTGGAAGATTTATTTGGGATCCTTCTTTTAAAGGTTTTGACTTGAATCAGTTTGTGAAGTACACCAGGTCAGATTTCATTTTCACTAAAAAAAAAACAAAAAGAAAAAAACTACATGGCCTGTATAATTAACAGATGTTTAAAATATGTAAGTTCTCAATGTAAGCTAAAGTATTTTCTGTTCAGAATGCTTGCAGTGTCACTGTACTGTCAAATCACGAATGTAAGGCAATACATACAGAACGCTTGTAAAATCGACTCATTTTACAAGTGGTAAATATGCACAGTTGTACCAGTTCAAGTTCTGCAGACGATCAGAAGCGTTTGCTTTAGCTTCGCCACCCACAGCAGTATTGATCATGGGTTGGTAGCCATCGGAGACAATCACAGAAGGTTGAACACCTTGCTTAAATGCCACATGAGTGCCTCAGAGTCGATTTAATTGTTTTAAAGGTTGCTCGTCTGCCATAGTGTTTACCAATGGCAATTGATCAGCTGTATTCTAGTGCCTCTTGTGATGTCATCAACTTAAACGCATCCAAAGCAGTTACTAGTTTTATTTACATTTTCAAATCTTAATATTTTGTGAAATCTCGCTGTGTCACTTTATAGTTTGTTACCCAGCTGTGTTTTTCAGCAACACTGGATAGTAGCTTTAATTTGGTCGGCTCATTGAGGTAGTTTGAAGACATCTTCAGGTAGGGTGAGGGTTGTAAGCAAACAACAGGAAAATCCCAGACTAAGTATGAAGGCAACAACTCCGTACTCTGTGTTAGAGCGTCAGGCCTTCAGGGTCTGGTGTCAGGACAAAGGGAGGAACAAAACACCAAGTTTAGACTGTAACAGTCTTTATCTTTCATAGCAACTATTATTTTTTAGTTAAAATTAAAGACAATAGCCATTACTCAAATTTCTGCCAAATCATTTTTTTTGTTTCTAATGGTACATAAAAATTGTGCATCGTAGCATGTGTCCCTAAGTTTTTTCATTTTTTTCTTTTTTCATTAAAAAAAACCCCACACAAAGTGCTGGTTGATGGATGTACAGGTCAGAAATTGTGGGAACTACTAGTTTTGATGCATTCAGTGCACTGGGAGGAAAGCTTTTTGGTGTTTAACCTGCCAATTAAGAGGCAATTATCCATCTCTGATTGATTGATTGGTGCAGTGTTCTAATTTGATGTGCTAATAATAACACTATATGCATCAGGCAGTAATGAGGCTCCCTGCTTTCATTCATTTGTAATCACCTGTTTTTTTTTCCTGTCATGTTAGGTTTCATTAACCATCTCAACTTGATATACTCTGGTTTAAAGTAAGGTTGAAAATGTAGCTGTATTTGTCAAAATTAATATCACAGGCCGCTTTTATTGACCCTCGACATTTTACTTGGTCGGCTAACGTCATAGTAAACTGCTCAGTTCATAGCTGTAATTGTATGGAGAATTTGAATGTGCCATCTTGAATCAAGAATAGTTTTAAATGTGAAACTTTGTGTTCCTAATTCTGACCACTTAGTCCAAACTTTAAAGTTGTATAACCCAAATCCCGACAATCCATCTGTGGTTTCTATACCTAATGCATCCGTATTCCTCATGGCTACAGCCTTGAAGAACCAAACATTTCCTGCTGTGAGCCCTGAAGAATACATATTCCGCTTTCATTAGATTTAAATGCCTCCCTCACAGGGCCCAGAAAGCCTGCAGAAGAAGTAGGGCAGCATGCTGCGTTTTTCTTTCATCTCATTCAGTTGGAGCTAATTGTGGCATGTAGGAGACTCTGCTCTTACTTTATGGTTTTGATCAAAGATTTATCCTCCTTTGTATAATGAGGGAGGACTAATATGTCCTGCAGAGTAATGTTGAATAGTTTGTTTTCAGAATTAATGGTGTAAAGGATAAATTATATTTTACTGTCTTGACGGTTTTCCAACACAATCGTGGATGTTCGCTGTACAACGAGGTTGGGCTGGCTGGACGATGTGGCTGAAAAACCTGTCATGCTATAAGCATTTCATATCCGTCGATATCTATAATTGTTGACTTTGATAGTTATTGATTCGTTTTTGTTTTAAATATCTGAACTTTCTTGTTTTATCCACCGTTTTTACTCCTCATTGTTGTTGTTTTTTTTAATCTTTAACATTAAGCAGCTATGACTCACGGTAGCAGAACCTTAAACTGCTGCTGCAAATAGGTTGTTGCTAAGTAACGAAAGAGCAAGTGAGTTAGTTGATGCCACCAGTGTTGAGCAGCTAGAGCCTTTTCTCTGCCTACATCTCCCAGAATGCTGTGCGGTTCTGGATCAGAGTTGAGTGAACATTCTATGTATTGAATATTCTTTTCAGACGTGTTAGTTATTAATATCGATCATGTTTCTATTGCAATATATATTGTTATTGATTTATTGTCTAGCTCTAAAAGGAGCTTAAGCAAGAGAAGACCATCACTGAAGCTCGGAATGTTTATACTGCTTATCAAAGCATATTGACAGAAAGTTTAATGGAAGGAAAAATGCTTGGTTGAAAAAGGTAATTCCTGAATGCCTGAATTTTATTTTTAAGTATGCAAGGCCTTCAAGTGCTTGAATATGTATTTGTTCACTGGTTTACCAGGTCCAAAGTCAAATATTCTACTAGATGTTTTGGCTTCTTAGAGAGAATATGTCGGATTTACAGACAAATCTTGTTTCAGAGTGACCGTCTCCTCATCAAGGGAGCAAAGATAGTGAACGATGATCAGTCCTTCTTGGCTGATATCTACATGGAAGATGGAGTCATTAAGTAAGTTGTGCTTTGGGGTTACCATTAACCCAAAGTGTGAGCTTATTGCAGGGATTCAAGTTCCCGCTGTTCTTTGTTTTGTGGTTTCCTTCAGGCAAATTGGAGACAACCTCATTGTTCCAGGTGGAGTCAAGATCATAGAAGCCCATGGCAGAATGGTGATGCCGGGAGGCATCGATGTGCACACCCGCTTCCAGATGCCCGACCGAGGCATGGTGGCGGCAGACGACTTCTACCAGGGCACCCGGGCGGCGCTGGCTGGCGGCACAACCATGATCAGTTACGTGCGGATGTCCATGCTGGCGAGCGCTTGATTTCCTTTAGATGCTTGTTGTTGTTCCACAAGCAAAACCTAACATGTTTTTCTGTTTGGTGCCACGTTAGTCGACCATGTGGTACCGGAGCCCGGTGTCAGCCTGGTCACTGCTTTCAAACAGTGGAGAGAGTGGGCTGACAGCAAGTCCTGCTGTGACTACTCCCTGCATGTGGACATCACTGAGTGGAATAACAGCACCCAGGAGGAGATGGAGACGCTAGTGAAGGATCATGGTTTGTAGGACACACTGATTGCTTTTTCTCAAACGTCTGCTGCTCCTCTGGCTGTGGTTAACGCTTTAAATGATCACCCTTAACTGAATGTTGCTTGTTTCTTTTGTTTTATCTTAGTTTTGTTTAATGCTTGGTTGAAAAAGGTAATTCCTATGAGTGCTTGAAGTCTTTGAAAATGCCTGAATTTTATTTTTAAGTATGCAAGGCCTTCAAGTGCTTGAATATGTATTTGTTCACTGGTTTAGCAGCATTTCACTTCAAAGGTTGCTTGTTGGTTAGGGTGTAGGTGACACCTCTCGGTTAACTGATGCACATCTTGTTCTTGCAGATCTTTGAGGTGTTCAGTGTCGTCAGAGACCTTGGAGCCATTGCTCAGGTTCACGCAGAGAATGGAGACATTGTTGCAGAGGTAAGACGACTACGGTGTCCTGCAGCAGTGCCGGTACTCTGAATTGTCTCACATTTTGCCTTCTTGCAACCACAAACTTTAATATATTTTATTAGAATTTTATGCAAAAGGAAAAGAGCAGCAACTTTTTACAAATATTAATCTGAGAAGTTGCATATAGGGGTGAATCATTCAATCTGCACCAATTTCTTTAATTCTGAGTAATCAACCGATACTTACCTGTGAAACTAATCATATCTTCCTCGACAAAGGTCTGAAAATCAGCCTCTATCACTGTTTTCTCTGCTGTAATAGAGGGCTCACTGTCAGACCCTCCCACCAGGTCATGTCTACATGTTTGGGTAAACAATAGTCACCCCACTGCTTCCAACTTTGCAACCTTTTAGATCGCTCTTGCATCTTTATTTATTTATTTTTTTAAAGCGGCTGGAGACAAATCTAGAGACTTTTTCTGTATTATTGGAGATTTTGGCAATAGTTCCAGGTATAAAATTATATCTGTCAGCCAAAATAGTGATCAGCTAGTTAGACATTAAGACCGGTGACCAGCCAGAAAACTACAATCAGTACATCTCTAGTTGCATAGAGTTGTATTCAGCCTCCTTTGCTTTAATACCTCTAAATAAAATTTTGTGCAACCAGCTCAACAATTCACCTAACTACTAAGCACAGGTTGGCCTGTCACAATGACAAATTTTCTCAACGATTAAATGTCTCAAAAATTATTGTGATAAATGATAATATTATTATCATATATATCACTTATAATATTATTTGAAGACCTTTTTACACTGATTTAATGGAAATTACGTAATAATGCATTTGATTTCCTGCCAAAGATGGATTTTGTTCTAAGATTGTCGCTTGTGATTTCATAACCGTTCATCCTATAGTGTGTGGTGTGTTACGGTAGATCGTCGTTGCGGTCTGATCTAAATCAGGGGTTTTCCCCGACTGGGAGCTTAACGCAGCCTGTTGAATATGACAGGTAGCCAATCAGAAAGCGCGGATTCCCCTCCTGCTTTCTGGGGGGAAATTACAGAGGGGAATCCCAAACAGCTGACACGGGCAAGTCCAGCGGACATTGGAGATGATATGTGGAAACAACATTAATGGTTATAAAACATTTCGTGCAAAGAATATAGAAATGACGAGGGGAGGAGTTGGAGCGAAATCGCTACGTTGATGAACCCGGTAAATTTTCAGCTGTTCTTTGTTAACAAGACAGAAATAGGTTGTAATGATTTTCATTCAGTCAGGACGTTACGCTGACACTAGAGCCACATGCGTTGCAGGTAGATTGTAGTAAAGCATTGATTAATGCCTGGTTTTAAAATTAGTTAACTTAACTTGTAGCCATTATTTTGTGCCCATTGTTGGACATCACGCGATCGAATCCGAAGGAACTGTTATACCTAGGATTTCTGTCGGCTAATGTTTGGTCTCTCAAGTTTTGAAAATGAGCCGACAATCGGCTGACAACTATAAGATCATGTAGTGTGCGCTGAGCATTACACTAAGGAAATGAGGAAGGGAGGGTCAGTGGAGAGCAGCGGAGTTTAGTCTTTTTTTCATTCAGTGTCATCAACAGAAAGAAAAAAAGGCCGGAAGAGACGATAATGGCGATAATTAAAATGACGTCGATAGTTTTAATTTATCGTACGATTAATCGATTTATTGTTTATCGCAACAGGCTTAAGCACAGGTCACCTAAATGTTATTTAATCCCATCTCCACAGTGACCCATAGTATTGAAAGTCTCGTGATGTTGGACGGTCAAGCAGGTCAAATCAGATAGAAAGATGGATGAAGGTCAATCCTGGAAGAAATCTTGTAAAAAGCTGCAAAAAATCCCAAAATAGTTGGAATGATAAAAATCCATTAAAGAATCTGTGACTTGAAAATGAATCTTCAGTCAGTCCAAGTGAGCTTGAGCTGTTTTCACACTGGATGGGCAAAAATGTCCCACTCTGCATCTACAAAACCTCTCTAAACTCTTACCCTGCAGTAAAAAGTGGTTCTACAAAGGATTTATTGAATACAAAGATAAGATCATTTTCTGATTTAAAAAAAAAAAGTATTTATTTATTTGTGAAGCAAACTGAAAAAATATATATATGTATATTGACATTTTGGCCAAAATCTAAAAAAAAAACAATAAGACATATAAAGTCTTGTCTCTGCTACATTAACTCGTTTCTTTTCCTAACTGCCTCACTCGGCTGTTTCAGGAGCAGAAACGCATATTAGAGCTGGGGATCGCCGGTCCTGAAGGCCACGTACTGAGCCGTCCAGAGGAGGTACGTCTGCTCATCGTACTGCTGGAGGATGAAAGCAGCAAACGCTCTAAATTCAGAACACAAGGCCCATGTGTGTGACCTCTGCGTGCACCTGTCATTACCCACAGGTGGAGGCCGAGGCCGTTAACCGCTCGGTCACCATAGCCAATCAGACCAACTGCCCCCTGTACATCACCAAGGTGATGAGCAAGAGCGCGGCCGATGTTATTGCTCTCGCTCGGAAAAAGGGTAAAAATAAAAAATAAAAAAAAAACGAAGAGAGGAGAAACTTTTTCTCCGTTTCGATCCTTTTTGACATCAACCTGTCTGGTCCTGCAGGTGCTGTGGTTTACGGAGAGCCCATATCTGCCAGCTTGGGCACAGATGGCACTCATTACTGGAGTAAGAACTGGGCCAAGGCAGCAGCCTTTGTCACCTCGCCGCCGCTCAGCCCCGACCCCACCACCCCCGACTATCTCAACTCTCTGCTGTCATGGTAGGCACGAAGAGCCAGGACCTAAAAAAAAAGCTGGAGCTCAGCGGCACGACGTGCAGAACTCCACCTCGCGTTCACGCACAATTTCTTTATTTAACCAAATTGTTGATGATGCAACTTTTGTGGACTTGTAATTCATTGATAATTCGAGCTATTTTTCCAAGTGTTACACATCAAAAATGAGGCATATAGATTGTTTTTTGGTTTCTCTGTATGTTTCCAGTGGGGACCTGCAGGTAACTGGTAGTGCTCACTGCACTTTCCATACATCCCAGCGTGCAGTAGGCAAAGACAACTTCACCATGATTCCAGAAGGCACCAATGGCACCGAGGAGAGGATGTCTCTTGTCTGGGACAAATGTGTGGTAAGAGGGATCTTATTTTATAGCACCGTAGAACTAGATAATCAGTCCTTTAAAACATCTGCTGTCACATTGTTTGCTTTACTCGCCCTGTGTTTAAAAGGTGACCGGAAAGATGGATGAGAACCAGTTTGTGGCGGTAACCAGCACAAACGCAGCCAAGATCTTCAACCTGTACCCCCGCAAAGGTCGTATCGACGTGGGTTCGGATGCTGACCTCGTGCTGTGGGACCCAGATCTGACAAAGATCATCTCGGCCAAGAGCCACAACCTGGTCTGACTCTTAACTAGCCTGTCGTCTTTTCTTCCTCCCGCTCTTTCTTCGTTTCCTACCTGTTGCGTTGCTTTGTAAGGCAGCTGGTTGCTTATCACGCCTCTTCATGTCACAGGCCATAGAGTACAACATCTTTGAGGGGACAGAAGTGCGTGGGGGTCCTCTGGTCGTCATCAGCCAGGGTAAGATTGTGTTGGAGGAGGGCACTCTCCACACCACGGAGGGCTGTGGGCGCTACATCAGCCGCAAACCTTTCTCAGACCACGTGTACAAAAGGATAAAGGCCCGCAGCCGGGTGGGTTTTTATTGAAACACACAAACACCTCTGTACAATCATTCTGCTCATGCTGTAGAGAAAGTTATTTCAGTGTTCACAAACATTTTGAATGGTGTTTTCATTTGAAGCTTTTGACTGATATTTTAGTAATATTTTAGCAAGTTGCACAGAAACCACATGTTTTATGTAGCAGTCGGGTTTTTGCTTAAATCTTGATGGATGTTTTTCTACTCTTTATCAGAATTGGTTGAGCTGGTCAAAGCCAGGCTGGTTCTGGTTGTATGTTGTGGATCAATGGCCTGAAAAATATCGTGTTTTTAGTTCATGGCTGCAGCTTGCGATTGTTTTAGTAATTGATTATTGTATTCATTAATCGATTAATATCATAAAGAATTTTCACATTCCATAGTTTTTTCATTTAAACATGTTGATGTGATGTTAAAGTTGTGTGCAAAACAAATGCATTTTGCAACAATTACAAAAAATTTAATGTAAGGGATTAAAATGCAAAAATTTTATCCCTTTTTTTTTTTAAATGAAAAAATAAACATTTTATGGCCTAAGAGGTAGTAACAGCATTCCTTCAGCATACGCATTATTTTTTCAAAGGATGCATATTTATAGGAATTTATAAAGGTTTTTCATCTTATAAACAATACATATGCGTTTATCAATTAATCATTTAATTAAGTTTTTTCGCTTTTTTTAAGTTTGAATCATCTGGCTTGCACATTTCAAATGCATTATTTAAAGCCCCAAATTGAGGACATTTCTGCCACCGTGTAGTGTTGGCTGTAGACCATTTTCTCTGACGAAGTTACCCATCTTGTTTAGCTCACAGAGCTGCGAGGAGTCCCCAGGGGCCAGTACGACGGGCCAGTGTGTGAGGTGACCGTGACTCCGAAGGTGATGTCCACGGTTTCTTCGATGAAGACCTCGCCTGCCAAGCAGCAGCAGCAGCAGCAGCAACAGCAGTTCACTCATCAGCCAGTTCGTAACCTCCACCAGTCTGGCTTCAGCCTGTCCGGTCAGTCGATGCTCTTTGAGTCTCATGCAAGTTAATCTGAAATCTTCCAATCAACATCATGTTTGTTTAACCTTTAAGGCGCCCAGATAGATGACAACGTTCCACGTCGTACCACTCAGCGCATTGTGGCGCCCCCTGGTGGGAAAGCAAACATCACCAGCCTCGGCTAGGCTCCTCAATTGAGCCGCAGGAGGATCATGGGACCAGATGCCACGAGTAACCACATCTCATCAGATCTCTCTTCACTTCTGGCTCCCCTGCACTCTTTCTATCCATTTTTACTCTAACGTTTCCACCATGTCACCTCAATCAAGAAAAAAACAAG
Source organism: Gambusia affinis (assembly GCF_019740435.1). Taxonomy (NCBI): domain Eukaryota; kingdom Metazoa; phylum Chordata; class Actinopteri; order Cyprinodontiformes; family Poeciliidae; genus Gambusia; species Gambusia affinis. The sequence continues at coordinate 14,604,028 of NC_057870.1, forward strand.
CACTAGTTCGCGTAGTTTAATATCTCCTGCCACATTCCTGCATCGAGGTAGGAGAAAGTGAATTTAGGGAATGATTTTTTTTTATATTAATTTGCTCATTGAGGAGGTAATTTGTTTACATGGTTTTACAATCCCTGCTCTATGTTAAAAGTTGTTCCAAGAGTAGATCAGAACGCTAATTAAGAGGCAGTTTTGTGACATTCTAACGGCAGCGAATGTTCAGTTTTGTGTTTTTATAGTTGATAGTTTTGATGGTTGTGTTGCTGAGCCACTTTTGGCTAAACACTACAGGACCGCCCACAGCCCAAAAAGTGACACGCTTCTCAAATTTAAATTTTTTTTTTTGACTTTTGCCAAAAAATTCACCAAAATAATTTGGTGCATATTAAAGTATAAATGAAATGCAAAATGTACAGCAATATTATGAAGTCCTGGAAATCAGTTTATTTTGTTTTTGTTTTTAATTAAAATTGAAATTTAACAATAGATCTGGATTATGGGTGGCGGGGGGGGAAACCCCAATTACAATCAATATCTGTGTCATATGTTTTTCTTTAATGATGTATCTATTTAAACAAAAATGCGACATAAACCCTTGTTTAACATTAGCTTTGAAGCGCACTTTGTAATTATGATTACACTCCGATTAATGCATACTTATTTAGTCAGTAACAACACAAGACTGCTGTTGATTTTTTGGATTAAAATAAAAGAATACATTTCTCCTTCAAAATATTACATTAAAACCCCCAAATGTTATAGCTAAAAGACAGAAGTCACACATTTAAAGAACTATTTAGTTTTTAAAGATTAAATGAGAAGAATGACAAAAAAAATATCCTTTTGTCTTTCTGGTCTTTTTAGATTAACACTGAATGAACAGCCTGAAATTAGGGGTGATTCTACTTAGTGGGGCAGTCTGCTCCGATAGTAGGCCGCTTCACTGAATGGTACTCCGCTGCAGTTTTAAAACGCTGTCAGCTTAATGAAAGTGATGGATGACACTGCTTTAGCTTCCACACCATGACTGATCGTGTTTCTCACAGACTTAAATATTTGCAAACAGCACATTTTGTTTTCTTGTAAGCAAAGGAAAATTGTAGTAGCGTTTTTTTGTTTTGTTTTTTGCTTTGCTTTTTGTTTTTTCCAACCAACTGACCAGCAGTAGGCAGCAACAGATATGACAGAAAGATTTAGCCGGTAACCGGCCCATGCCCACTGCTGACTGACAGGAAGATTTATCGACAGTGTTTTGTCGTCTTTAAGTTTCTAGCAATGGTGGATTTAGTTTTTCTTATGCTTGCAATATGTTTGATGTTTGTTTCTTGGTGTTGTGTTCTTCTGTTTTGCTGCAGTTGCACTCTCTTCTTGCTTTTATTTATTTTTCTAATGGATGGTACATGTCGTGAAATGTTAAATGCACTGAAAGAAAAAGGAATAAAGCGTATTTCGGAGCCAAACCGCTCACTCAACGTTGCTGTGAAACTTGGAATTGATGAAACCGGCCCGGGACGTCTTCTGTGAGAAATATGAAACTTTTGTTTGTTTGTTTTTTTTTTCTTTCTCTCCCTCCAATATTTTCTTTTCTTCCTGGAGGGTCGTCAGGGCAACAAGCCTCCGGTCATCAGACATCTGTCGTTCAGGAAACGGGTGAACCCTAAGGGAAAGCTTGATTGGAGGCTTGTGCTGACGACCTCTCTGCACCTGGTGCTTTCTGACCGTTTTGCTGTTTACCAGCAGATGACGTCCACATTCGTGCAACAGTCCTGTTAGCTCTGCATTTATAGTAGCCAGGGCAGAGTTAACCATTCGCCCAGTTTCTTTTATGTATTTGCACCTGCAACAATCCAAAAAATAGTAAATGTGTATGTGAGATTGCAACTTTGTATTGGATATATTTGTACGTTTTAAGGATACATGTTGCCTGCCTATTCTATAAGATATTGATAGCACACTGTATCTATGAAGGCTCTCTAAAGACGTGAAAAGGTGATTTTTGATTTTTTGTTTTGTTTTTGGAGACCTGATGAAAAATCTTCTGTGTGTGTATACGAAGTCCCTCACAGTGTGCTGATGATGTGTCCTCTGTTCTCGGTGTTGGTGTTGTGACAGAAGTTTTAAGATGCTGTATTTTGTCCCTTTACCTTCCTATTTACACACCTTCATTAACACCAGATTCACTTGAGCTAATAACTGTACTCGGTCACAGACACGCCCACTTACAGCTCCTCGGCATAACGTTGAACTATTTCTCTTCATTGCCTTGTCAAGTGTAGGTTTTTGTATGCGACGCTGTACTGTGAAGTGATTTACATTTGGGGAAGTTTCTTGGAAAGGGTTGTTGGGTTGTAATGTTGAGCACTGTTGTTTGCCCTCTTCCACCGACTGTGACGCACTTGCTCATGTTTGCTTGTTTTTTTTTTTTTTTTCTTGGATGTACCAGAGTTTGGAGGGAACCATCGGTCCTGTCAGCGTATGACCTTCTCTGTGTTGAATTCAATGGATTAAAATAATAAAATCATACTTGGCTTTCTAACTTTTTTATTTATTTTTTTATTTTTATTTTTTTTTGAGTAACTAGCTTTGTAGACTTTAATGACATTTCCCTGTAGCTTATTAACGATGTAAAAGGAAGCTACAATTGCGTATTTACAACAAACAATAACCTTCAGCAACTATTATGTCATTGTGTTAACTATATACTGCAGTGTACTGTCCCTTTAAAAACATACATTTAGTATTAAATATGTCAGCTTTTATCTTTTTCTTTGTAATCATATTTCTGTTGATGTTCACATCAGACGCTCATAACGAGTCAAGCAATCCACACATTCAAGAAAATGAGGTCATGTGTATTAAAGAGTGGCAAAAGTAATTCAAAATTTTAAAAAGTGTACACAGAGAAAGCCAAGAAATCTGCCAGTATTTAGAAAGCATTTTTGCTGCTATGTGCTAATCAAAGTTTCAGAAGGCTTAGTATTAACTTATGGCTTTAAAAAAAGGTTTTCTCATTTCTAAAGTGCAGCACAGAGTAGTATGATCTGTGAAAGCAGAGAGCCTCTACAAAATATTCTTTTTGTGAAAAAAAAAATAGAAAACATGCTAATGAATCTTCCAGTAAGCACAGATGACATCCAAATCTGGAGGTGGACAAAACATTTCACCATAAACCGACCGCAGCCAGATGCACCTTGCAAGATTTTGTGATTGAGAAGTCAAAAGTTTTGTCCAACATCTGAGAAAAACTCAGAACTTGAAAAAGACCTTTTAAACTTATTAAAACTGGCCAGTTTTGATAAGTCCCCTTTCTACCATTCAAACAACAAAGAGAGAAGTTTGATAAGAATAATCAGTATCATCTGACAGCTATGTACTGTATTTCTTTACATGAAAGTTTTGATATGCCTAAGTCAAACTTCCTAGGAAAAGCTCCACACAGAAGCATTTTTTCCAGTATATTTAATGTCCCCAAAGTTTAAAATCAAACTTGTATACATTTCTCATATAACGGAGGCAGAACTTTTTTTCCAGGGCTCTTTAGGATGAAGCTCATGAGGGTCGTTTTCTGGATCATGAGTAATTATTTTAATTAATTTCACTCAGCATGCCAATATTTCTCCTCATTTTCTAATTAAAATATTCTCTTGGCGGAAATCCAAGGAATTAGGATTGATTAATGGGAATCACACCAGGGTCTAAAATGCTGAATTTCCAGACTTCACTTTTAAAGACAGATCACTGAAATGAGTCTCTCTTCATGCCAACAGCGAGACGCAGACCGATGAACTAGAACGGCTCAAATTAAAAGGGAGCACAGAACAGTGTTCACAGCTTTAGTTAATCTGCCAACAAATCTTTGCATCCATACCTGGCGGACGGTGCCTATCATCAGTATTCAATAAGTGATAAAGAGAGAAACCCACAGGAGTCACTGTACTTGACGTTTTGAGACACTTTTGAGTGAAGACTTATTGAATCAGTCTTGTGAAAAGGATTCTCAAAAAGGTCTATTATGTCCTTCATCTTCTTCTTTTATTTTTTATTTTTTCTTATTATTTTTTTAATGAAGGTTCCTCCTTTGAGCAATCAAAGAGCAGCTCCAAGAGTAGAGAGAGACTTTCTTCAATGCCTGATGAGCTTTTATAAAGTTATTAGTTTTGATGCTGCTAATGATGCTGATTACTGCGTTTAATCTAGGTGCTTATTTGACTGTCACTTTGCTGCTGGTACATTGGGACTTTCCCGACACAGAGACAAATAAGGGATTAATTAGAAGACAACACTAACCTTATTCTATTCTATTCTATTTGGAAAGAACATGCAAACTTCACACAGTGGGGAGCTTCTTGTGCACCATGCAGCCCCCAACAAATCAAAATGAATAAATAAACGCAAACATATAACATCTAATTTTGTGTATAAGTGTAATAATATGGGAGAAAGTACATTTTACATAGCCTATATATATATAAAAAAATACAAAGTAAGGATTAAAAGCATGCATAAAATAAAAAGAAATGCAAAGGAAAGTCAACAAATGTATTGCTAAAATTGATTAAGAATGAAGAAATTGCATCTAAAATTTAGGAATAAAACACTTTCCTTTGATATATTGCGAACCAGTAAGTAGAAAAGGTAATTGAACTTATTTTAATCTACGGAGGGGTTTTAGTGCGGGACACTAGATGGAGGCACAGAGTAGTAAAGCTGAGTAGCATTCCCTCGTTTTTTTTTTTTTTTTTTTTTTGTTTTTTTTTAAATGGTCTTCTTATTTGCTTGCATCCATCGTGGGGGGAAACAGTTTCAGCAAAACGACCAGAAGGTTGAGAACATGATTAGATAAAGTGACGCCCCTCTTGGCTGCTGAACAATTTTACAGGACTGGAGACGACGAGCACATACAGATGAAGCCCAAGACCTGAGGGACCCCTATTATGATAACACCAAAATTAACTCACTTTAAAACTCAAAGGGGTCTGAAAAAAAGAGTGAAAACACCAGGAGGATCCATCTTTTTTTTAACCAGGCTAAAACCTCTTGGGAGAAGTGTGCAAACATGAGTCACCGGCAGCACTTGCTATGCTTTCAATCCAGTGAAGCGCAGAGGCTGCTATTAAAAGACCACGCGCTCCCTCCCATAATTGATCCAGCCACGACACGCAGAGTTTTCCACGTTAATAGACTGTAAGTATTAAAAATATCCCTGTTAGAATCACCGATTAGAAGCTCTGTCATTTAATCCAATTTGGACAAATAAAACTACGGGTAGAATAATGCGATGCAGGTGCTGATGAAGCAAAAAAAGATGCTCTGCTCTGTACCTCTGCGGATGTAACTCCGGTGTTCATTACATCCATTACGTCTGGAAGATTATAGATATTTTACGAAGCGCGCTGCACACAGCAGGTATTTGTTGGCTGAGGAGGACTGGGTTCATAATCACACCACTTTCCATAGGGAGCCATAATAACGTGAGGGGGGTGAATTAGGGTCACCTGTGGCTGCAACTGTAATTTATTGCCCCGACCAGTTGCTTCCCTCCTAAAAGCGTCCGCGCGCAGAAATGGGGGGGGGGGGGGGGGGATGATTTACAGGTTCACAACCATGCCAGTCAATGACAACGCGGGCACTCGCAGGCACTCTCGCTGCTGTGTCCACTTCTTCGTCTGTGGGGGAAACTGTCGATTCTACTGCGAATGAACTTGACACGGAGAGTCTCTCACACACACACAAACGCACGCACACCCACACACACACACACACACGCACAGAGAGAGAGAGAGCGAGACTGGCTTAACGATGCCGACTGCATCTCTTTCCGCCTACACGCGGACAAGACGGAGCGCGTCTTGCAGGGAGCGGGGAGCAGCCAGGAGGAAATAAATCGATGCAGCTGGCAGTGGTTGTCCTCCTGCCCTTTAGATGCTTCTGCGTAAACAGAGGCACTTTGCAGTCCCGGAATCACACTTAAACACTCTCAGTTTCACACCTTTAGTCTTCACTAAGCCTGGAGAACGCCACGGGGGGGAAAAGGCGGCGCTTCAGTGTGTGGACGGTTTGCAATACAGGCGCGGCAATGAGGCTCACCGCCCAGGGCGGCACCGTCGTTTCCAGGATGTAGAAGGATGCAAAAAAAAGATACTCATTATTATTATTATTATTATTATTATTATTATTATTATTATTATTATTATTGGGGCCTGCCCATAGCAATGCATAAGGAGAGCAGTGACTGACTTGCGAAGCAAGTCAGTCACTGCCTCCATGCATTGCATGGCAGGCACCTATTGTTCTACACCCAATAGAACGCCTCTTTATTCTTAACTTCTTCTTCCGCGGACATTAATGCGGCTCGTACCGCTGCGAGCCCACCCACAAAAGTGGTATCAAAACGTGCGGCTCGTTCCCGGGAAGGGAGCTATTACTTTTGGTGGGATTTGGAGTTACCATGGCGACGTAAAAAGCAAAAAACGACCCCAAAATCACTAACGAGCTCACCAGGTGCAAGTCTCGTCAAGGGGACGAGGCAACCAGTAAATCCTGAAAATACCCTATTTTTGAGGATTTTCTGTGTCGTCATAACCTTATGTAGAAACGCCATTCAAACTTCATTTTGTAGATACGTCCGTGATCTCTTTTAAAGTGAAGACAACACGTCAATATGTATTATGGTTTGTCCACAACTTCTTTCTAAGCAACCCAAAGTTTTTGATTTTTGGAAAAATCAGAGTGTGAAGGCCGCTCCGCTAGAGTGAGAGTCAGAGCGACATTTTGACCCCAAATCATTTTTTAACTCGCCCTCACGCTCACAAATATTGCATGATTGGTATCAAACTTGGTCATGACATTGATACGCTGCCTGCTCCGTCAAATGTTTTCAAAAATTATCTAGCGCTTACAGTTTTCTCTCCAGGTGCTTCAGAGCAAAGTCATGCGCCAGGGTAGTAGACAGATCTCACTGATTCACTTCCATGTATTTCTGAAAAATTTCAGACCTTGGCACACACTTTTTTTATCTCATCGCTGTTATTACTGTGTGTGACGTTGAGATATGAATGGCGGACTATGTGAGACGACAAATAGCCGTCTCATATGCTTCAAACGGTTTTCGAATATGTATTACGGTTCCTAACGGAAACAGTTGTTTGCAATGCTTTTTTAGTCAAACTGGCTGGCTCAAACAGAGAATTGTCTCCCTGGATGTCTCACTCACAGCTGGCAGAGAGGATTATTTACCATGGCAACGGAACCCAGAGCAGGGAGAGCTGCTGAGGACTACAACACGCATCACTGTAGTTCGAACTACTAGTTCAGTTAAAACAGAGGAGGACTGAGCTGGCCTTTAGAAAAACTTGCTGCTATGGGCTGTATATAACTAATTTAACCCTGTCACTGTTACACATGGGATGAGTCTAGCCCTTTGAAATGAAGCTTACTGAAAATTTCAAAATAAAAGGCCTTGAAAATTTTTACATCAGGTCATTGCTTTTTGAGCGTTATATGACTGATTTAATCCAATGACTGTTACACATGGGATGACTTTGACCCTTTCAAATGAAGCTTAACAAAAATTTCAAAATAAAAGCCTTGGGAATTTTTACATCATGTAATTGCTCTTTTTGGCTTTATGTGACTGGTTTATCCAAAGCACTCTTAGACACTGGATTAGTGTGGGCATTTAATATGAAGCTTACTGCAAATTTCAAAATAAAAGCCTCAATATGCCCTTAAGCATATCACGGCGGTGCAATGATATCATTCTGCATTATCTGTTTATCCGAGCTTAGGGAACTGCGTTGCACAGCAAGGCAGTTCATTAGCATTAGCCTTTTAGCTTAAATAAGCTATTTTCTATTTTTCAGACTTATTAGCCATGTTTAGTATACTTAATGGAGTAAGTAAATGACAGTAAACATTCTAATGATACCCCACATGCTACTGAAAGTATTTATGCTTATATTAGCATATTTGCTCATTTTAGCTAATACACTTATTATCATACTGAATGTTGCATGTCCAGCTTACTTAACATTCTTGTGATTCTCCACATGCTATTGATTACATTGCAGCTTTCTTTAGCATTGATGCAAATTGTTAGCATCACAACGCTGGGTCCAAACCGACGGGCACACTTTGGCAGGCCCCAGTTAAATTTCTTCAGGAATTTTCTAGTTATTATTAGTCTTTTATTACGCACAAATGGAGATTAATTCAAGTTTTATTCTGTTGAGATACCACATAAAGTTAGATTCTTTATTACCTTAACTTATCTAACTTTTTTTTAGATCAAGTGTGAAAACTTCAAACGATAGATCAGATTAAACTTCTTCTGTTTTTACATAAGTTACGTTCACAATTACTTGTATCAGCTAAATGAGCAAATATGTGTTTGTTTGTTTTTTCGGTACTTTAAATTCAGACGTCTGCATACACTAGAATTATGTTGTCTGGGAAATATAAGCGTTCAGATTTGTTTTCACGCCTCATCATCTGATAGAGCCGTTACGATGGGGACTCGGTTCAACTGGAGTAGTAACATTTACAATACAGTTTCTCAAACAAACCGGACCTTTAGAGTCATATATCCCCTCTTTCGTCTGTGGTGTCGCACCGAGAATTACTAAATGACAAGATAAAGAATGAAAAAGAAACCCTTCTAATCTAATGGAAGATGCTGGAAGCTTCCATTTTCTTCACATAATAACAAAACGTGGAATTGCGTAGAATTCCACTGGTGTAGTTTTTCTTTATTTTAGTGTCATATAAACACATCATGTCTGCTTCAACAATGGGCTCAGCATGAGCGACAGACAAGCGACGGATCGGAGAAAGCGCTGGCAAGGTATGAATGTGAGCGGAGACAACATTGCTCCATTGTGCCAAAATCCACGTTATAGTTCACACATGACCACTAAGACAAAAACCTTTATTGTCAAGACATGTTCTGTTCTCTAATTAAAAATAAAATTCAAGACTTTGGCCGTTAATATCGTTGCTACATTCAGGCGGGACAACAGCGATGCTCGCGATCCTGAAAACATCACCTCAGCTTTAAGGTGCAGAGGTGAGAGAGCATGACACGGTTTGGGTGTTTCTGCTCCAGGAGTCACACGGATGCTGATAAAACACACGTTAATCTCTGGAGCTAAAGGAAGAAAGAAACATTTCTTTACAGAAATCTGGCATTTAAACAAAATAAAACATTGTGCAGATCCTAGCTGACCTAAAGCAGGAAGAGTCTGAGTTAATGTCAGTCAGTGAGGAAACAAATTGTCTTTGTATGTAAATCTCTGGTTTGAACTTGATTTATAGGGAAAGAGAAAGAGGGCCCCACCCAGGGCCAGAATCGCGATCCGTCGACGGTTATCAGAACTGACAGCGATCGAAAAGGGGAGCGCGGCCTGAGAGAAGAATGTCTGAGACTGTGTGAGAGTTTATTCTGACATCTCTAAATCCGGCAGATTCATTTTATTTTAAGAGGCTCGAGGTTGGTCCGGATTGAGGCCAGCAAACCACAAGGTCAGTTAAAATTCCAGAGCAGTGCATTAAGGGATCCATCTGGCCCCGCTCACAGGATTCATCACACTGTGGGAATGTGGGGGGAAAAGTAGAGAGACAAATTTGTGTAGTGAATTAACCCACAAGAAAAAACAAAGCAGAGACGACAACAAGCAACAGAAGCTCAGAAACGTCCTCAGAAATCCTCCTCCACTGGGAAACTTGTCGTAGGAATTTATTGTGACACGGAAGCGTGTGAGGTTCCTCGGTTTGTACTGCGGACGCAAACATTTTCACAAGATGAGCAGCTTCAGGAAAACTTTGGAACCATCAGGAGCACCAGCGTCTTTTTTTTTCTTTTTTCTTTTCAAATATGTCATTTGAAACCATGCAGTAGATTAAACCTTCGTATTTACACATTTAAACCTCTCTCCTTTAATGGAAAATAGAGCGCGTGCAAAAAGTCAGATTTCTCTTTCTGTAAAGACATTAGATACATCATTTCTGAAATTCTTCTTGTGCAGCTGAATGTGTGGTGCCCAATTAAACTAAAACTTTGTTCAAGAACCCTTTCATATTTAAGCATTTCTGTTGAATGATGATGTTCTTATTCATCTTCAGCTTTGTAATTTAAGTCCAGTTTGTACAAACATTAACGAGTAGTATGGCTGATGGCTTATGAATATTGTGTTCTATTAATGATGTTCTCTGTTTTTTAAAAATTTTGTTTGTTTGTTTTTGCCGGAACTATGAACAAAAAGTTAGCTTAATCTGGTGCCAATGCATATATCCTCATGCTTTGAGAGGACATTAAATGTATTTTTACAAGATTTAGCAAAAATACAATATTTTTATTTGAAAGAAAATGCTGCCTTTTTGCCACATTACAACATAACCCTGATATAAGAGCATGACAGTCCACAACAGCCAATACCTGCATTAAAATTTCTTACAATTAATGTTGTTTCTTTCCCGACCAGTTGTCTTCATATCGTTTTATTTAATTTGGATGGACATCTAGTTTTTCATAACACACTTACACTTCAATTTATCCTCTTGATGACTGGGTTCACTGTGTTTTCTGGCATATTTAATGCCTTGTAGTTCTCTCCTGACTGATACCTTTTTGGCAATCGGATTTTTCTGACGCTTTGGAAGCTCTTGGCAGACTTTGATTTTTGCTGTGAGTTGCAAACTTAAGAAAGGTGAGAAAATATCTTCTAGTACAAGTCAACTTTGTTGTGTTTGGCACTTTAAATGAGCAGCTTCTGACTCCTGGTTAGCATCAGTTTGAAGGTAAGGGTCAAGTCGGAAGACAAAAACTTAATACAATTAGAGGGTGTGCACACTTAAGACATGAATTGTTTAGATTATTTGAAATATTTCAGTTTGTTTTTTCAGATCAGCTGTACAGGTCATAGGTCGCAATACAGGTCGGAAATATCCTGAAATTATTCATCTTGCTCTCGTTTTTACATCAGAAAATCTGCCATTTGAACAGGGTGTGCATACATTTCATACCCAATGTGAATGTAAACATCTTGGGATGCTTTAATTAGCTGGTCCACCTCACCAAAGGGATTGTAGATCATTTTCATTTACATGTTGGACAAAAAAAAAACAAAAAAAACCTTCTTCTTGTTGCCTTCTTACCCAAGTCAAACCCAAGAGCAGGAAATGAATTAAAGGAACAATATTAAAGTTGAGGTAAATTTCAGCTTCAGAGCAGCAACAGTATTAAAATAAAACACAGTCTCTCATCTTTGACTCTAAATAAGAGTCCAGAACAGTGCATCTTTTGACAGCGGGTTACACAGGCTCTCCTTTATCCGACAGAGAAAGCTGGTGGATTTTAATCGTCGGAAGGTCTCCAACAACGGCGGCTTCTTGTGGGGGAGTCCCAGGACTGAGGACGCAGCAGCAGTTGCGGCGGAGGCTCTTGTTGCACAGCTTCGCCACCTTGGCTCTGCTCGTATCGGCCGGGCCCTCCCCGCCGCCGATGGGGCCCACGGAAAAGACTTTCCATTCCCTGCTGTCCCTGGAGGAAGGAGTCCTGGAAAGGGCCACCGACGAGGAGGGGCTGAGTCTGCTGGGAGCCCCCCTGCTGTCGAGGCTCAGAGTGAGGCCCTGGCTGTGACCTTGGGTTTGACTTTGACTTGTGCTCAGATGGTGGTGGTGTGGCCTGGGAGTCGTCCTCAGACATTGAACTCCGAGTAAACTCTGAAAAGCCTTTTTGAACTCCTGGTTGGAGCACGGGTAGATGATGGGGTTGATGCAGCTGTTGAAGTAGCCGAGCCAGAAGGTGATCTTGAAGACCGTGTCTGAAGGTCTGTAAGCGGGGAATATGGAGCCTGCAGTGACAGGTGACACAGAGGAGTTTAGAAGAAAGGAGCGACAAAGATCTACAGACAAAACAAGCCGCAGCAGAGATGATGCGGACGCTTTCAGTGCTAAATTTACTTGCAGTGTAAGGTCTAGGTTTTAATTTTGGGGCTGTCTGCTTAGGAAGGCACGTTCTCTGCAGGTTCTTTTCTGTAAAACGGAGCAACATCCACTGTTTGAAAGAACGACTGCAGTGAATGCCGTGGGCCTCAAGGGGATATAAATTTAAAGTAATGGTCTTCCAGTTTGAATAGAACAAGTTAACAAGGTATACTCTTGACTTTAAATGTTGGCAATATAATAGAGTTAATGCTGGGATGTATTTACTCCACAGGGCACAGACCCACTAACAGCACTCAATGTGCTAATCACATTTATCTCTAATATAAGATGCTAATGACAGATTAAAAATCTTAACCATGTAATCAAGATGCCTTCAATTTGAGAATTTCGGTGAAATCCTATTTTAACAGTGAAGCTGCGCAATGCTGCTGCAGTGACTGTAAGAGAGTCTACGCTTATAAATGATTAATAACAAGAGAAAGGCTGTTTAAAGATGTTTAGCTCTTAAAATAAATTTTAAAGAAAGCTAGTGAACTATAATTTGTCTTGTAAATCGGTTAATAAGATGTGCTGTAGTTATTTTTGTTGCCGTCATTTTAGAAAACTTTAGAAACATCTCCGCCATGCAGAATCTTGTTATATGTGGATGTATTCATTGATACAGAGAGGAAAATGTGCTATTGTGTCTTAATTTTGAAAAAAAAAAAAAGCAAAACAACAAAAGAACCCTTTTATACAAACAAAACCTATGCCAACCAGCCACCCGCAGTCCCAATTTTTATCAAGGAAAGCTCAACAAATCCCCCAAATTAGTTTGATTTATAATTTGAGAGCAGATGCTTGTACAGGCAAAGTGGTAAACTAACCAATATTAACCCTGGCCATGCTGCAAGCTCACTTGAGGAGATTTGGATTTAAATTTAAACCTCCAGTTTCCATTGCCAGTGCCTCACCAAATTTCCATAAAGCAACACGTGAACTGCAGCCACAGCGATAGTCATTTCCTTTTTGATATTAAAGTTAATGACATGTTACTCTTATTTCATAAAATTTTCACTAAATATAACCTCATGACTCAGTCTCAGATGTGGCGTTCTAATAGACTTGCAGTAATAGACTGTGCTTCCCTTGATTAGAGGAAGCACTCACGAATATGAGTGGGATCCTTAATGAAGAAGCAAAGGTAATGGCTTAAAGGGGGGTATTATATGCAGCTCTGCTTGTCTTTGTATATGTAAGGTGACTTGCCACGTATTGGGAGACAATGAAGCATTAAAATAATTTAAAGCCCCGTCTGCTTGCACTACACCTCTCAGGCTGATATCCGTTCCCTCGGCTGGAATGGTAAAAGCTTTCAGTGAAATGTTTTATTGCAAGCTGCTACTGGTAGAAAAAAAATAAATAAATCTGAGCTCTGTAAATACAAGAGGGTGATGTAATCATGAATGAACATATGAAAAGAGGATAGTCTGTGAGCAAATTATTTTCTATCTCTATCGACGGCTTTAGCAGAGAACAATTCGATCATTGTTGGTGTTCCTGACAGATTCTTTTCTCTGTTTTTGTGTTTTAGCTTTGCAAAAAAACAGAGGGGTGTTACAGCTGTTTGATAAACACATTGTGTCTCTGTAATTTTGTATTTCTGAAACCTCCAAACAGACAACATGCTTCGGCAGAGGCTGTTGTGTAACACCGGTTTGTTTTGCCACGGGCTGTTTGTTGTATCTATTGAGATTTTAATCATGCAGCCACCAAAACATGAACTCTTTGGAAGACACAATAATGCAAAGAAGCAAACATACATAAAGACCCATTATTATTATTATTATTATTATTATTATTATTATTATTATTATTATTATTATTATTATTATTATTATTATTATTATTATTATTATTATTATTATTATTATTATTATTTTAAAGCAGCATAAGCCATTTTTTTATCTACTGTAGGGCTGCAGACATCACACTGCCATAGATGTAAATAAGAAGGTTTTGGACGGTTGACATAAGTTGAAAGAAAATCAGTAAAGTTGTTCTGTTTTGTGTTTTTGAAGTTACAGTAACACGCTGAATCTGGAAAGATTTTCTATTTTTGGCATGTCACGGTTAAGAAAATGATCAATATTCCTTAGAATTCACTCAGAGACGCTCCAGTTCTAGTAATGCAAACTTTGTCACGCGACGACTCGCTGCAGAAGATACTAACACAGTTTATAATGTAAACACAATAATAATTATTATTAGTAAAACCTGTTTAATAGTAGCAGGACTGTGTGTGAATGAGAAAGCCATCATTAGGGTGATGGCAGGGAGGCCTTCCAACCTAGAAGATGAGGAGCTCATCACCAAAGAAAAATCCTCAAAATACCAGCAGAAAAAAAAATGCATAAAGGCTGCTGAGCAATTATGGCAATGGTTTATTTCTGCAATGCTAATAAGATTTTTTTCCCTTTGAATATTGAGAAGAATCTCAATAATCTGTTTCTGAATAAATTATACATACAATAAAAAAAAATAAAATAAAGATGCTTGAGTCATCTTGTGAGAGATCTAATTTCCTTTGGGAATCACACTTCTAGGTTGAATGAAGATCATCTTACAGCACATCTAAAACTGACAGGGATATGACTAGTTTTCAAAGCCTCTTAACAAACACTAAATGGAAGAAACCATCTAATCTTCTTTTCCTATTGTCTGACTTCAGAAATGCTGTCATAGTTTTTTAAATATGTATGATTTCCTTTACTTTTTGGACAGCTGGCTTGCTGTTGTTCTTAATATCGGGCAGAATATTTTAGTTTCCTCCATCTCTAACTGATTTCCATGGGGGGATTACAATAGCCTTTCCAAAACTCATCACCAAAAGCCCCCAAAGTCACTGGATTTATTTAAGCTGACACAGATGTGTAGTCAGGCTGCAATATATCTATTTTTTTTGACGCAGTTTCAGAAAATACACAGGAAAAATAATAAAACCAAATCAGTATTTTCCTCCATTTATCCATCAGTTTGTGCACTTTAGCCTCTGGGCCACTGGTTCAGATGGGGCTCTTCTTTTCTTTTCTTTTTTTTTTTCTTTTTACACACAAAGCAATTGTTTCATCTCACTGTGCCAGACAAATCAGTCAAGTCTTTGGACTGGACAGATCTAAAGGTCGGATTTAAAGGTCTGAACCCAGGCAATCAGTTTTATTGCATGTTGGTGAATTTCATCAAGACAGAAAGATGAGCAATACATGGGCTGGGATTTTAGTGGAGGGCCGAAGTGATTGATGCTATCCCCAGGTGGGCAGTTAGTGCAGATATCTGTACTGAGGGTGTCAAGATGATGACTTGAGGGGTTTATCTGATATAGAACGTGTCACGAGTCATGAGTCATAAAATCCGAAGCCGTCGGAAAAGAAGCAGTGTGTGAATTAGCCACCTTTCCATCATTTGGCTCAGTGAAACACAGTTCCATCCAAAAGTAATAATGACGTTGAAAGGAAATAAGTTGCAGTTTTCTGTTTTCTCACAAATTAATAAGTGGGGAAAAAAACCCAGTGAGCATTGGTATTCGCACCCGTGTGTCAATACCTTACAGTGGGTCGTCTTTCGTTGTAATTGTTGCTCTGTTGAGTTAGCGCTCTTCTAGCGTTTTACATCTAGAAACCCATTTTGTAGCCTATTGTTCTTTTCAGAAATGGATTGGAAAACATAAATTCTCAACTTTTTCAGATTCTAATCTTTCATTTAGGTGGTATTTTGGACTTTTGAACACATGGAAGTTGATCTAAGCCACTGCATTGCAGCTCTGGCTGTATATTTAGGGCTGCAGTCAGAACCTTTGTGTCTTTCTCAAGCTCCACATTCCCATCAAATCAACAAAAAATATTTTTACATCTTTGTGTAGCACCTGCCAGGCTCAGATTTTAGCAGCCAATGCGTTGAATTGATAAAGAAGAGCACCAATTTCCTAATTAGAAAGAATTTAAATGATATTAGTACAACAATAAAGCTCATGTAAGTGTTTTGACAGCTATGACAACCTTGGAGGCTTCTACTGGGATGCTACGTGGAAACATCAATGTCCTTGGTAAAGTTTAGTTGAGGATTTGTCCCCTCGAGGGTTTGACATCTGCACCAACACATCATACCGACTGCCTCCTGATATGGATCTAATTCAACTCAAGTGCAGGACATGGCAGGAAGCCTAGGAGGGTTGGAAGGACATTGGAAGCCAAACAACAACAACAACAACAACAACAACAACAACAACAACAACAATAATAATAATAATAATAATAATAATAATAATAATAATAATAATAGAACCAGAGCTATTGAAATGTGTGCAGCTCTTCTCTCATCAAGATAAGCTCCATTCACTGTTGAAATTCCTTGTCTTGTTTTCATCAGCATCACCTGTTTCTCTGCCTGTCACTTTCCTGAATCCTTCTTTTTTGACGGGCTTTCCTGCGGGAAACGACATTCTTCTGTATGACTCTTATCGTCAGCTGGGGAACCTTTCACGACTCGAGCCAGTAGCCATTACCTAACTGCTGTCATACTGAGATCCGGTCCAGTCCGGACCCCGAACACCCAGGCATGTGGGACAAGTCACCTGTTACCTTCTCTCATTTCTCCAACCAACCCTGCCCTGTCCAAGGGGCGGCGAGCCGAGACGCTTCGGTGAGAAACAGAGAGCCGAAGAGACAGACTCCTATCCTGTCTGCTGACTGATAGCCTGAGATCCTGAAATCAAGGGACGTTTCCATGGAGATGAGGATGGAGAACTCTGCGCTATTCTGCTGATCTGCAACTGGATAATAGAGAACTTCAAACCTGTTTGTCCGCTTTCTTTCTTAGATCAAATAAGGCTAAAAAGGAAGATCTTTTCATAAAAGGTTTTGCTAAAGTCTAATAAGGTATCCATTTGAGCTTTCTTTTTGTTCTTCATTGCTCGTTCTTTAATTTGAGTTGGTTTGGTTTGGTAGACATGAGAAAATGATTGATAAGGTCCACGTCTTTTTAAATGCCGGTTCACTGATTATTTCCTGAGAAGGTCAAGAATCCACATCAGACTCGTAACCAGATTGTTTAATTGATTATTAAAGAAATTATATTACCTGATTAATATATTCAATAATCTAAGTATTTTAATGCTAATATTAGCTCATTGGCAGGACAGTTACACTTTTTGCCAGCCTGACTGCAGCACCTTTTTCCCCATGCCTGTCCCATATTGTCTTGCAGGCATGATTTCTTCCAACTTTCTTTCAACAAAGGCTTTATTTTTGCCACTCTTTCCCAAAAGGCACGTTTGTAGGATTCATGTCTAACTGTTGCCTCTCAACAAATTCTTCCACATGAGTCTCTGCAGCTCTGCCAGAGATACTGGCTAAATTTAGTAAACAGAGAAACCAGGAAGACCTTGTAAAAGCACTCTAGAAGACTGCGGGCAAGCACACAGAGCAAAATGTAGGCCACTAAATTATTACATGATGTCTTCGTTTTTGTTTCGTCAGTAAGTAAATCTCTTATTTTATTTAGCATTATTTTAAGCCATGAAATAACACAGAAGAGGAACTTCTGAAATGTCAAGTGGCAAGAAGGACAGCCCTCAAATAAACAACAATAAGGCCTAACAACTTGTCTTCTTTAGAATCTCAACCGTGATCCTAGTCCCAAACTCCTTTTTTATTTTTTCCTGTCTCGTGACAGATAAATGTCGGTCAATTGTAGGCAGTCCAGCTCTGTGTCAGTACAATACCGCTGCTTGGTGAGTCATTGCTAAATCTATCATTGTCGACGGACATATGTGGTATGAGAAGTGACTCCAGCGTCAGCGCGGAGCATTTTTCCGCGTTGGCTTTTATACCCGCTTACCAGTCAGAAAGTACACAACCAAATGGTCAGCTATATTTGCCAGCATGAGACTATGGAACAGCAACAAGAACGAGATTTGTCAAAGTTTGTATCGACTGGCTTCGAATATCCATCTGACTCGCATGAGGATGGAAAAGCAGGAGATTTATTTCCATTCCATGCATGCTAGTCTTGTCATGTAAGGTTCCATTGTGATGGTCTTATCTGTCACTGAAGGGGTGGCACTGAACGAGGTGAGTCACAAAGACACAGTGCAAGCTGTGACATCTCAGACAAGGGTCCACTTTTTAAATGTATGTCGGTCTGAAATTCTCTGAGCTTGTTTACAGATAGTAAGGACAGGAGGACGTCAGAGATATGAAAGATTTATACGGGCTATTTATAGGTTGTCTAGCCTTACATTTACAAGTGTGCTGTGCTCTGGAAGCTGCGAGGCTTGTCTGAAATCTTGGAACTCCTGCCTGAAGCCACAAAGGAGGGGTTCAATTAAAATGCTCTGACCATTAAAAGAGGAAGCACTTAAAAGCCCTGGCTGCAGAATAAATCAATGAGTGGGATCTGTCCAATTAATTAATCCAGAAGGTAAATAGTTCTCTAAACGTAGACTCTGATGTAACTAAAGGCGTGATTGGACGAGAACCACATTGTGGCTACAGGCATGACAAACGTGAGGAACTGTGTCACACATTTCAACCTGCCACCGTAAACAGGATGACCATTGAGCTAGCATTGTTAGCGCTTTCCTCTAATTCAGGGAAGGCAAAGCTAATCCTCAAGTTAATTACAGCTTTTATTGCAAAGGATCAGTGGCTATCGAGAGTTGCTGAGAGTCAAGATCCCACCTTTGAAAATATTTCACTGAAACGCAGATCGTCAAGGACGAAAACAACGCTGAAATCAATTTATGTTATCACAAGCGGGTAAGAAAGATCCAGCTTTTCATGCATAGACTGCCTTTCAAATACAGTATTGAGGTTAAGAGGTTGTGAGTATGAGTACCAACATTGCGTCCAAGGTAAAGATGAAAATACTCACCAATTGGTAACACCAGGAAGAACGGCAGCCAGCACAACACAAAGCAGCCAACCACAATGCCCAGCGTCTTTGCAGCTTTCTTCTCACGTGAAAACTTGAGTAACCTCAAGGCGAAATGCGTGCGGCTACGCAGGGTCTCCTCCTCCAGTGCGGTTGTGTTTCCACGGTGGATCCTGAGAATCACCTGCTCCGAGTCTGACTTCTCCGTCTTGTGGCCCTCTCGGAGGCCCTGGCTCTCTCTGTGAGCGACGACATAAACTCGACAGTACATGACCAGAATGATGGTCAGGGGGAGGTAGAAGGAGCCGACGGCTGAGAAGATGGCGTATCCTGGCTCCTCTGTGATCTTGCAGATGGACTCGTCCTCCGGCGCCGGTTCCTTCCAACCAAACAATGGTCCGATGGATATGATTATGGAGAGCACCCACAGCAGCATCACTGCCAAAAGAGCCCTGCGCTTCGTCATGATGGAGGGGTAGCGCAGAGGATAACTGACTCCGATGTAGCGGTCCACGGAAATCACGCAGAGGCTCATGATGGAGGCCGTGCAGCAGAGCACATCCACAGCTGCCCAAATGTTACAAAAGACCCGTCCGAACACCCAGCGATCCAAAATCTCAAAAACGGCTGAGAAGGGTAGCACGGTGGAGCTCAGCAGCAGGTCTGCCACTGCCAGGTTGACAATAAAATAATGAGTGACCGTCCGAAGGTGGCGGTGGCAAACCACAGAGAGGATGACCAGGATGTTTCCAACCACTCCGAACAGGATGAACACACCGAGAATCATCCCTAGAGCCACAGTCTTCACCACCCTGAGCTCTGGGAAGAAAATGTGGCTGCAGTTCGTGCAGTTCTGGGTCAGAGAAGCCGGGGTCATCATGCTGACCAACACAGGATTGACCAGCTCCAAAACGCTGCTGGTTGGTGGGCCCGGGTCCGTGGAAAGCACAGCTGTTCTCTGGAGAAAAAAAGGGGCTTCATGGCATTCTCGTGAAAGCCATCAACGTAATGATCACATCAAGGCAGTCTTGTCAAAACATAATTTGAGTGATGAGGCCTCCTGCAAATGAGCCATTATGCCGGCAATGCACCGGGATGCTTCAAGAATTACTGAGAGAGAAGAATAAAATATGCAAATGAAGCCTACTTTGTTAAAATCAGGAAATCCATCTTGAAAACATTTGCGATGTTATTTATGATATTAGACAGCTGGTGCAAAGCGCTGACAGAAAAGCACTACAAAGGGGATAGACACACGGCTGTACCTTGCATCCTCTCGACAAAGATAAAAATGTCACTCCGGACCCAAATTTTAAGTCTTTTGTATTAAAAGATTGAACGAGAAGACTCTTTTTTGGGCCGAGTGGGAGGTGAGCAGCACTCAACAGATAGCCTCTTCCCATAGCATGCAGGGGCATATTGAGCTGCAGCATTCTCCGGCAGCCTCCTGCACCTGTGACAAAAGAGATAGAAGAACGGGTGTAAAGAGAGCTGGCACATTCATCACACACATAAAAATATATGTATGTATATATATATATATATATATATATATATATATATATATATATAAACATCCACGATTTTGGCTATTGTTTCAGGTTTGTAGTTTCCTTTTTCTTTTCCCTATAACTGTTGCTCAGCCCTGTGTGGTCTGTGGGCGAGAAGCGGCGTCTGAACCATTGTTGGTGTGTGAGAGCCGTGTGAGCGCAGACTCCTCTTGCTTATCGAGTAAACTAAAAACATTAGGTACAGAAATTTGGAAAACCATGTTGACATTTTTCAGAACGCGGCACACTATTGAAAAGATTATGTTTTCTCTTTTAAAAATCGCCATTGTTCCTGCTCTTCACAATTGCGCATTACTTTGTGTTGGTCTATCACATAAAATGACAATAAAATCCTCTGATCCATGCGGAGGCCAGGCAGAAATTTGTTGGCAATGCACTGTATAATCAAACTTCAAAGCCGCATCTCTCCAGGATGTTGTCACACACTCCTAGAATGAGAGAGCTGCTGGATGAAAAAAAAGAGTTCATTTTAATAAGAAAAGATATATATTTTCATCTCCTTGGGTAAATGTTGTGCGATGTCACCTGGCGATCTCTTCTTTCAGAATGAGACTCAGCTTTAATCGACAAGTTTGTGACACACAAGCAAGAAATTTGTCTTTGACTCAGATTTGCTTTCAATGAGGAGAGCATTGCTTTGCTAAAAGTAAATGATGCCCCACCAGTGTAGCATCTCCATGTCATGGTCAAAAACTTCCTCATGTTGATGGACACAAAATTATTCCTGCTTGTGCAGATTAAACAAATGTATATTAGACAAGTAAAAGTACTGTGGCGTTATTGCTAGTTTGGATTTTGCTAATCTGCTTTGTTGAAAACTGAAAAGGTCTTTTGAGTTCATATATCTATCTGTCTGTCTATCATTTTGCAGATTATCTCTTTTTCTGGCACAATGTGCAAAAAAAAAAATCCATAAATAAAATCCATTGGATGAACAACAAGACACACCACCTCAAGCTTCTATCACCCACACAAGTCAAAGTAGAAACCTTGTAACAATGCCCATAAAAGATTCATGAGAGTTGTATTTTTCTTTCCTCAAAATGAGCACCTGTTTTGCTCAATCAGACTAAAATCTTTATGCAGCATTGGAAGTATTAGGATCCTTTAGTATATGTAAGACTCTTGGGGTACAACACAACGTCATTTTATTAGAAAATCACAATCTGTCAGAAAACTATTTTGTTCAAATGATTCAATATTAAACTTATTACCTTTTTTTAGGGTGAAAAGTGTGGCATGCATGTGTATCTTATCTGAGTATGCGCAGCTTTTAGAAACACTTTTTGCTTCAATTGCAGCTGGAGGCCTTTAGGGGGCGTACAGACTCAGGCTTCCTGTTGGGAGGTGAATCCTCCAGCTTTGTCAGCTCTTAGCAACCCAGCATGATGCTTCCACCACCATGTTTCACAGAGAAGACGGTGCAGTTAGAGGGATGAGGAGCATTAGTTTTCCCTATGCACATATTGTTTGGCGTGTAAACCAGAAAGTTCAAATTTGGTCTCATCTGACCATGGAGGGAAAACATTTGCTGTTTCCCGCTGTGTGGATTCTACCACTTCCAGGACTGCTTATCAACCCTTTCTACATACGCTGTCGTCGTGCCACTTTTTCCTGTGGCTAAATGTGTGAAATATAACTCACAACAGTTGTCGTGTCAACAGATTCTTCCATCCGAGCCGTAAATCTCTGCAGCTTCTCTGCCTCTTTGCTGCTTTCTCTGATTAGTGTGTCAGTTTATGTTTAATGTTCTCCAACAGATCCCCAAGGCCTTCACAGACACAAACAGATTCATACTGAGAATAATTCAGTTAGAAGGATGCATCAGATTTCATTTCAGGGTATCCAACTTCCAGTGGAAGGAATACACGTGCAAAAGTGATGTGAAAAAAGTCGCATATGAGCAAGGAACCCAAATTTAAAAAAATCCAGTTGCACAAATATAAGACCAGTAATCATTTGATACTGGTATTTCAGGAGAATGAGTTTTCATTTCTACTAATTATTCAGAAGACTTTCACTCTTCCCTGTCCTGTAACATTCAGAAGAACACACATCTACAGTGGGGGTTGATGAGAAGATCCCGGTGTTGGAAGCTGTCACACAGCCTGCTCCGAAGGGCATAGTAAAAAACAAAAACCAAAAGAAAAAAAAAAACATGGATTTTTTTTATGCTCCTCCAATGCAGGAAGAGCTGCAGGTGTAAGCTCCGTGTTTGGCGATTCTCCAGTCAGATCCACGACAACGTGTTGAGGCGGTGGACAGCTGGACTGCACTGTCTGTCTATACTTATTTTAGTTGGTCAGAGGTAAACTGGCATCCGTGGCTCAGATGTAATCTCAACCTCTTCACCGCAGGAAAATCTCAGCTCTATAAGAGGCGGGCACGGCGCCGGACGGGGCCTGACAGAAAGTTCATTTCCAGCGCAATGAAATGACAAATGGATAGTCGGGGCCGTGGCCACAAGAGAGCTCCCTCATAGAGCTTTCCGCTCTACGCCCACTGAAAACTTCACTATTATCATTAACATCAATTCTACATTTAAAGGTTACTTAGTGTTGTTAGAGACTGATTTTACAAGAGATTAACTGATTAAAAAGGCTGCCTTTGGATGACCGCGCGTAACAACTTCAGATTATTTCTTCCAGTGTTTAATTCAATTATATATCGTAATATCGTTACATACTTTTGTGGTTAACTACATACAAGTTGGCTTAGGCAAATTCAACCTCTAAAACAATAGTATTCATAAATGAAATGCCAGAGCAGACATATGTTAAAAAAACGCACCATTAAGGGGGAAAAAAAGGGACAAAGGAAAGCAAGTTTGGTACAAAAAAAATAAATAAATAGGCCTACTTCACAAACATTTGAAATTAACATATCTGGAAGACTCACCTAACTTTGAGTCTGTCTCCGCATCCCGACGGCTGCTGCGCTGAGCGGCGTTTGGACTCGGCTCCGGCTGCCGAGTCGCGCAGGGAGGCGGCGGCGGGCGGAGAGCCAAGTGCGCTCATGACGGAGAGTGCTCACATCTGCCGGGGATAATCTGCAGATCCAGCCCCAGGTGCTCCGAGTCTCTTCAGATGATGATGAGCACAAAATCACTCACTGCCCTCTTGAGCTATTTTCTCTCCATACTCCGCCGCCCACCCCACCCACCCATCCACCTCTCCCTCCCGCCAGTGCTGCCCCACCCTCCTCCTCCTCTCCACCACCAACCAACCAACCAACCAACCATTCTCTCATCACCTCACCGCCGCTCAGCATCACTCCCCCTGTGCGTCATCGCATCCAGTCACTATCGACCCCGCACGACTTTTCCAGCGGTCGTCACTCACCTTGACAACTGTCAAAGTGCAAGAATAAGCAACAACAAAAAAGTTATCTCTTCTGACACTTGAAACAATTATCGGTGGCCCTGTCAGACTTTGAATTAGTCAACTTCTTTTTAAGTGGAATAAAGCGCACTTTAACGACTTTAATTATCTCCTCCAGTGCTAGCTTGTGTGTGTGTGTGTGTGTGTGTGTGTGTGTGTGTGTGTGTGTGTGTGTGTGTGTGTGTGTACCATTGTGTTTGATTTATTTTTTGAAAAACATTCTTTATCGGTTTAGTTCAAGTAGTCTGTAAATGTTACACTGCTTGTTATATTACGTGTTTTAAATAAATAAAAAAAATTGTAAAAAGTTCCTGTTTATGAAATATTCAATGATATGACTCAGATACACCTAATTAGACTTTAATAACTGAATGAATTGGAGTGTCTATGAATATTCAGCCTCTGCAATCGCAGCCATTTCTTTGTAATTAAATAAACCAGACCTTTTCTCTCAAATGACTCATTGTTAATTTGTTCACTGAAGTCTGGACCTATTAGCGGGACTGCATACTTAAAATTTTAAAGATTAATGCTGTCAACCCCAAATCCCATAAATACACACAGTGCCTTACAAAAACATTCTTGTCTTTAAAACTTCTTTATATAGTTTTGTCATGTTATGACCTCAAACCTGAAAGGGTAAAAAACAAACTTTAGTGTTTTATTGGAATTTTACAGTAGACCAAAAGAATATAATGTATAACAGTGAACTGGAAAGAAACCCTTTCAAGGAAGAGTGTAAAACAAACAATGATATTGATGAGAGAAAGCAATAACAATTACAATTTGTAGTTTGACAACCTGTAGATTCTCTCCAGGTTCTCCGGGTTCCTCCCACAGTCCAAAAACATGACTGTCAGGTTAATTGGTCTCTCTAAATTCTCCCTAGGTGTGAGTGTGTGTGTGAATGGTTGTGTGTCCTGTCTGTCTCTGTGTTGCCCTGCGACAGACTGGCGACCTGTCCAGGGTGAACCCCACCTCTCACCCAGAAAGTAGCTGGAGATAGGAACCAGCAACCCTCCTGACCCCATTAGGGAGAAGGGTGAACAGAAAATGGATGGATGGACAATCTGTAGGAGACCCAGCAAATGTGTGGTAGAAAATCAGGTCCAGGTCCAAAATCCAGAAATGTGAAGTGTAGATAAAGAAAGTAAAGCCCCAAAACCAAACCAGGCACCAGGAACATCAAGCAGAGCTGAGGAGATGACCCAGCCAAAAACAATAAAAACCAGAACCCTTACATACTGAGGGAATGGTGGAAAATGACATTAGATGTTAATATGTTAATAATCTAAGACGAATAAACCCAAATGCACCAAAATAACCAAAATGATAAGACAGATTGAAGACGTAAGGGACAAACACACACACACACATAAATAAATTAATAAATAAATTAATAAATTAATAAATTAATAATAATAATAATAATAATAATAATAATAATAATAATAATAATAATAATAATAATAATAATAATAATAATAATAATAATAATAATAATAATAAAAACTATCACTTGTGGATCATGACAATTATTGCTTTTTAATTCCAGCTGTGCTCTGTTTTGTTGGTCTTTCACACAAAATTCCAGCAATTATCATTTATGGCAACAGGAGACATGATATATGTGACAGTCATGTCTTGATGACTTATTTTCTCATCTCCTTACATCTGGAAAATTATGCCAGTTTTGTCACAATGGACCTGACTATGACAATTATTCCCCTCAGTCTAAATTTCCAGGCATAAAAAAAACCCACCACCATAGATTAATACAGATGCTTTTTTCTTCCTTACTTCTACAGACAACACATCTGTATCAATCAGATAAGCAAGTCAGTACAATAAACATGAAAAATGGCGAAGAAGTAAGATTGAATGTAAGTGCTTAATTATAGTCTGGCATGTTCCCCTGGTTCATCTAACTTAAAGGGAGCAGAGAGAAGAAACACAAGCATCCATGAATAAATACTGTACATTAATTTCTTTTCTTCTTCTTCTTTTTTTTGAGTCACTTTTCTTCCACACTGTGGTCAATTCCTCAGTTTAGCCAGACAGAGCATTTATCGTTTTTCATAAAAATGTGGAAGCCAGCTTAGACAGATGTTGAGTCTGTCTGCGAGGTGAACAGCTGACTTAAAGAGCAGCTTCGGCTCTCAATCAATGACGAGACTTTCATCTTACAGTGCTTGTCTTTTCTTTCTTTTTTTTTTTTCCCCCCCTCCTCCCGCTGCGAGGTTCTGGGGAAAAGAAATCGACTTCTTCACGTCAAAAACAAAAATCACAAGCGCAGCTTTCTGCTCCCTGGAAGTACGAGTCCAGCAGAAAGCGCCGAGGGACATAATTGGACGTTTTTGTTTTGTATGCATAATAAATAAATTGATCATTCCATCAAAGCAAATGTGAGAAATAAAGCTGCTTTCGGAATTGACAAACAATTTTCACAGCAATTTGAGCCAGAGGTCATAAAAGGTCATATTACCTTTTAGGAGATCATTGTGCATGCGTGCACTAGCACTGGAGGAGAAATTAATAATAATAAGAAGAAGAATAAAGAAATCCCTTTCAAAATCAGTATTTGACAAACATCGAGAGTTGTGTCATTATGTCATGGATACAGAACAAGCTGATGATTCATGCTTAAAGGATTGACTGAAACGAGGAAGCCACGGTTCTCATCTGCACGCCGGGCTTGTTAGTGGCTCGACTGTGTGTTGTAAAACGAATTAAAGCCGTCTGACTCGCCCATTCACTGCTGCGTTTGACACACACTGAGATCAATATCCCCTGTGCAGGAATACACACAGGGGCAACAACCCTGAGCCAAGCATTCACACTAATGTTGGCATTTTCAGTGACATTCAGACTAATTGCATATCAAGAGAGTTCCCCTCCGGCACTTCTGACTGATAAAATCTTTTTGATAGAAATTCAGATTTTAGCAGGTAACCGAAGACAGTTAACATCATCCAGGAGTTGATACCAAAACCGTCTCCTTTTATTCAGATACATTTGTCATTGAACCTCTTGCTTCCTGTGTGTCATGCTGTCATCTTTTTCTTTCAGCATTGCAGTTATTCTGTGCCTGCCTTTCTTTTTCTTTCTTTTTCTTCTTTTTTTTATTCGTGAGCTTAAGGCAAAAACAGAATTGACATTATGGTAGAAGTGTGATATTTCTGTCATTGCGCAGATGATGTTCTCCAGGCTGGGTTTCAGCAGTCAGCCGTCCACCTACACACACACACACACACACACACACGCACACACACACACACACACACACACGCACAGACACGCACACACACACACACACACCTACACCAGCCTCGCACCTGAAACGACTGAAGCTCTCTGAGGTAATGGAGTGGATTTGAAGACTCATGACTGTTCCCTGCATGGGCGTCAACTCATTGCTTTCTGGCATCAGTTTGCTGGGTTTGGAGCCAAGTGCTTGGATTCTATGCTTAAATCAATATTGACAAAACTTCAAATTAATTTTGCCTAATCACCAACACCACTCTGGTGTAGTTATAGAGTCTCAGCAGGCAACCTTAGGCCATGTTTCTGTTCTCTAAGGCAAAAAAGGCAAGTGGTTAATATAATGTTCTTACAGGTGATTATGTCTGGGCTTCACGTAAAACTCATCTCTCAGCAGGAAACAACATTAGTAAAACTGAAAGTGGCACATCATATGAATGACTTAGGTTCTTAGCATGCTATTGTCTTGACATGGTTAAGGGTTTTTAATGTATTTGACGTTTTTGTTTTTTTAAGGGTGACGACGCAGCAGATGACTTCAATGAAATAAAAGCAGGAATGATAAACTAAATGATTAAAAAAACTGAAGACACCTTTTGGAAATCTCTGTAAAATATCTAAATTGGAAAAATCTACATTTGGGAACCACTCGAGTTTATTTCCACTAAACTGGCCAAAATTACACATCGCTTTCTATTGGCAGTGGGTGTGTGAATCTTTTCTTTAGTTCGGAAACACATTTTTGTTCATATGTTTTGATTCATAAATAAAAAAGATAATGTTCTTTTCCAGATTAAGAACAGTTGGATTAGATCTCAGTATGCCATTGTTTATTAGTATTTCTAAATAAAGAACAGATTACGGCTTCAAAGTATTGCACATAAATGAACTCCCTCAGATATTTGGAGAAATGTCCCTTACAAAGCCAAAGCAAAACCACACACAAGCTTTGTGCACCATTGTGGCTGGACGTTTGACCACTTCTCAGATCAGAAATGGTGGAACTCATTTAAAGTGGTCAGTTTCCTGGCATGGACCCAGCTTTGAGGCGCAGTACATGAGCTTTCAAAGGATTCGGGTCGTGGCCATTCCAGAAGCTTAATCTAGGACTTGCTTGCTCTTTTCCAAAATCAGCTTTGACGTCTGTTTTGGATTGTTGTCGCGTGGGAATACCCAAATGTTTCTCACTCATCTGACCCAAAATGTCACCATCCGATAAAAGAATAATGTCAGGATATTTAGGAGCAGCAAATGATTCACCAAGACTCAAACCTGTCTTAATGTCAGTGGCATTCTCTGTGTTCGACACTCAAAGTGTGAAATAACATTCAAAGTGTGATTTGTCATATTTGCTGTGGTATACATCTTAAAGTTGTAGCTTTATTGCTATAATAGCACCAGTTATAAACTTTTCTGTTTTCATTTTATGCCCATTAATGTTATCTTTTTGTGTACTGCCCTTTCATTGTCATAAGTTTTTATTTTTCTTCATTGAGTTGAGTGAAGTTGACAAGTGTCACTGTCCACAGAAAAATGAGTTTGGCATCTCCAAGTGCTGAGGAAATGTCAACCAAGAAGTTATTGCCCCAAAATCAGATTTGAGTGACATTTACAGGTTCTTAAGGACAAGCCAAAAGCCTTCTGGAGAAAACGTTTGCAGTCAGATCAGACAAAGGCAGAGCTGCTTGGTCACAACAACAAAAAATGACTAGAGAAGCTAATATGAGGTTTCCAAACTGAGAACACAGACAGTATCTGCTGTCAAGCATGGTGGTAGCAGCATCATGACTAGGATCCCTTTTACTGGCAGATGTATAAGAGAACTGCTTGCTGAGCAATGAAGAACGTCTTCAACTTCACCTCTGGTCAACTGGTGCCCAATTAAATTTGGGCACAGTCGGGTGTTCAAAGAAGACATTTGTCCAAATGACATGGTCAAAGTAGTTTTGGGAAAAGCAGACAGCCACTGAGCCTCTATAATCGTCTGACATTCACACAAATTAAGCAAATATCCAGCCAGGATTGTAAAAAGAGGCATTCAGGCTCACTGTGGGTATATATTTCAATATGTGTGTATAATATTCACCCTGTTTGGATCAGGAAGAATCCAGACTTGTGAACCCAGGTCTTCTTTGTAAAATTCATCAAAGTTGTTGTATAATGATTTCACCTGGAAAAAAGCAGCTTTTATTGAGCTCAGAAAGCTCAATAAAAGCCTGAAATCAGTATTCATGCTGGCGATCAGTGGAAAGTGAGGGAATCAAATTTATTGCTATTTTACATGCTGTTAGAAACATCAAATTCGGATTTTAATGCCAGTCCCAAACATTACGCTGTCGCCAACAGAGAAGTCAACCAGAGTAACGATGCATGCAACAAATCTTTGCCCAAAATGTTGCTCCATTTTCTGCAAAGGATAAAGATCTTGTATTGCAAGGTAATCTCCTTCCCACTGAGAGCATTAGAGGGGGAAAAAAATCACAACATATAAAGATATTGACAGGGAGCAGTATTTCGTAAAGTATGTTTTATAATTTGAAAATCCTGTCGCTCAGCTGCACCTACATGCACATTAGATCGCCTCTGCAACCTGTTGGATCCGAGCCTGAAGAGGCTGAGCTCCAGGCACACTGCCTGATGTTCACATGGTGTAATGATGCTTTTGGGCTTTTAGTAGACTCCAGGCATGGTTCAATCTGCAGGTGCCGTAATGGGGAGCGACATAATTAACTCCAGAATAAACGGGTCTCTAATTCTGGCCTTTTGTGCTCTTTAGCATCATGCTCAGGGTTTCTAAGAGGGCAAACGCTGCTGTCTTCCCAACACGCGGATGCACAGTCACGAGAGCACACACACTCTTAACTCAGCACTCAGCTGTTCAGCGCGGGCATCACGGCCCCGTGGTGGGGATTATCCAACATGACAGCACCCTCTGGCCCCCCCCTCTGAGTAGTGCCTATCATCTGATTAATTAATCAGCACTCCAGATGTCCCATTGGCAGCGGTGTGATTTGGGAATTTGAGGTGGCTGATGCTAAGAATGCACACGACATCAGATTGAACTTGTAAAGGACGCAAGTTTCTGACGTTTGCGGCCGCAAACGTCAGAAAACGCATCCAGACGACAGATGAAGTAACGTCTGAAAACAAGCAGCAGGGGTGGCACTTACTGTACAACTGGCTCAATCCATCACTCTGACTGCATTCTGGCTACATTCATTTTGAATTCATGACTGTAAAATAATTGCAATTTTTTTTCCCTGTCTGACGGATTGTTTCAAGGCCACAGAGCAGACAAATTAAATGCCATGTTTCTAAATTTGGATAGAGGTGGGGAGTGGGGTGTGTGTGTGTGTGTGTGTGAGCAGCTCATTCATTGACCTTGAGTGTAGGTATTGAACATCAGAGCGAGAGGATCCAGAACAGATAAGAGGAGGGTTATTTAGAGTACTAAGGAGGATGCACCAGCCTTGATGTTCACGGGGGATCAGAGCCGATACGCAGTCACAGAGCATTAGACTGGCATGATTAATAAAGCAAAGGTCACATCACACCTCTGTTGTCAGCAGCGCAGACAGCAGTGTGCACATGCAACATGTCTGCACTATTAATTATTTAAAGAGACATTAATGAATTGTATATGACTGTATTGATTCAAATAACAACACAATTTACTTGTGCAAAGTTATTGCTTTTCTTACAAATAAAAAAATCTAGAAACGTATGTGGTGGATGTGTATTCAGACCCTTTAGGAAGCACAAAGAAGATACTTTGATCCGATGAGTTAAAAGTTTTACTTTTTTGTTGTTTTCAAAACACTAAGTGTGACAGAAAACTCTGCACATCCACCTACAGATATCATTCTAGTGATGACATACTTTGGTAACAGCGTCATGCTGTGGAGATGCCTTCATTCAGCAGTGACAAGGAAACTCGTCACAACTGATAAGAAAATGAATAGAGCAAAACACAGGAAAGCAAACTGCATAAATATCCACTGTAAAGAAAAAGCAAAAATGGTTCCTTCTGCAAATACACCTTAAATACTGAGGAATCTGAATAAGCCTAGAGGGCGTCGTAATAAACAACTTCTCAGTAGGAACACCGGGTGCAGATGAATTGTTTTAGGGCTTGGTTTTCTTCTGAGATCATCAATATGCCTGTAAACTCTAACGATAGCCAAGGTCAGCTTCTACATGTATGGCCACTCTTGACTCATTCTGCCTAAGACAGAGGTTATGTTTGTCTAAATAAGTATCTCCTTCATTATTTATTTCATGGCCATGGTCTGCAGCTTTGGTCTTTAGCTGTTTTATTTATTTCATCTGCATGACTAATGAGATGACGCTATTCGCCTTTGCAGATGCAAACACCTAAACAGCGACTTTTAAGAGGCCTGGGAGAATTGACTTCTTTTATATTTTTAGAATAATATTAATAATAAACTTGTCCAACTGCAAAGATTTATAGCATAATGTAATGAATGGGAAATCATTTTAATTTAGTTTGAAAGAAAATCTGATCCTGTCATCTGCTTAATACTTCAAAAAATAAAGTTAGATTATTTTTATCAAGTGAAAAAAAAGAAGCACTTATTTTCAGTTGCATTTTTTCCTGTCAGCTGGCAATATTATTTTTTGTTGTTGTTGCTTGTGATGTTTGAAAGCTCCTCTAAGGCTGAAAAACAGGTCTCAGAGTGTGAGTTTCAGCTTCTGTTTCACAGAAATGCGTCAAAAATCTGCAGAGAAGACAGAAACTCTATCATCTGGGGACACACAGTGATTACAAAGCTGTCCTGAGAGACAGAATAGCTCGAGTATTGAACATCCACGTAACAAAGTGAATCCTGACACTGCAGTGTTATTCTGTTCTGACCTGCTCGCTTAATTGAGATTTGACTGCGCCCTCTTGTGGGGGGACGTGGAACATGCAAGTGGTCACTGAACCAGCCTTTGGTACCTGTGGCAGTGACGCCAGGGACCGAGTCCTGTTAGAAAATAAAATTTCACTCTGTGTAATGAATTTATCTTATATATGAGTTTCACTTTCTGAATAAAAACACGTTTCACCTTCTGAAAAGAGTGACAAACCGTTGAGCTTTATTCGTGAATTTAAACTTTATAACGTATAATACCAAACGTTTTCACTGCGTAATGATGACGTTTAGGTTGCGCATGCGCGTAGCCGCAGATCTGTAAGCCGTCGACACGGAAGACTCAGATTCTAAACAACACCTCGATATTGCTGCAGAAGGCGTTGTAGAAATTTGTAGTCACGCTGTCTTAACTGTAGAATATAAAATTTTACTTTGCTTTAACTATTATAGCTTTTGAGGTGGGCATAAAAAATGTGGCTGCCGCACTGTTAATTGTATTGTAGCTTGTTTGCCTCAAGAACGCCGAGAGTAAACTGTGGCAAGTTCCCGAAAAGCAGACGAAAATGCCAGCTCGTAATATTGTATCCCACGATACTCCTAACAACAAAGTTAGGTACTCCCGGTTAGCCACAGATGATGACGGCTACATTGATTTACAGGTAAGAGATGACTAGGTCAGATTTGCCACTTAATGCTGCTGATCAGTCCTCCTCAGTCATTAAAGTTGAATGTATGTCTTTTAAATTGCTTTATCCAGTCAACATAGTCCAGTAACTTCGATATGAAAGAGCCGATCTGGAACAGACCAACACTGAGGCAAAAAGAAAAAAAAATCACTTACAGTCTTTAACTATACTATCCAGTAGTGCACGTTTCACTTTGTTGACAGGTTTATTAAAGGTATAAATAAAATGATAAAAAACTTGATTTCCAGCCGTCGTCCTCTGCCTGTGACCCTACAAGTATAAGCAAGTAGATGGATGGATGGATATTTGACATTTTCTATACTGCACAGTATCATCTAACTTTTTCAAAGACTTTCATTTTGGCTGGAATGATAGTATAGCTTGTTCAGTAGCTGGAAGATTGGTAAGTTTGTTTGACACATTGACAGTGCAGTAAATAACAACCCACAAAAATATATACGGTACATGAAAAACACTATTGTCTAGGAATTTACAAACTCGCCAAAACCTCTTCTTTAGTTCAAGTGACATGAGTTAGTTTTAAAATTCCCCATTCATGTGTGTGTTGTTCTGCTTGGGCTGAATGTTAAATCTGTCAGAGCAGTCCATGGAGCCTCAATTTTGTAATAGCCCATGATATTAGTATTTTGTGAGACTAATTCTCTAAAACTTCACTCTGTTAGTTTGGTTATTGTTATAACGGTAGCAAACATTGACTTGCAATGTCAACATATGACCTCAACAGAGTTAAAGCCTTGAAAGACTCTTTCTAGACTTTGTGCAGATACTGCTATTGCCTTTTAAGCTAGTTCATATTTTAGGCAATAACTATCGCACTTGGTATGTTGACTGAAACTTGGACAACTTGTTTGTTTCAGATTTTGATTGCTAATTTATCTTCCTCTGCAGTTCAAAAGGAGCCCACCCAAGGTCCCATACAAAGCGATCGCCCTCGCCTCAGTGCTCTTTCTAATCGGCTCTACTTTAATCATCATTGGTGCTCTTCTTTTGGCTGGATACTTTGGAGTTACTGTGAGTTCTTTCTAAAAGCAGACCTTTTTTTTTAATCTTATGTTTGTGTGCTGTTATGTTAATACTGCTTAATAAAGCATTACTGCATGTTTCAGAACTCCGACCGGACGGTGCCTGTGCTGATCATCGGCATCATCGTTTTCCTGCCTGGGATTTACCACTTACGGATAGCTTACTATGCATCAAAGGGCTATCCGGGGTACTCCTACGACGACATCCCAGACTTTGATGACTGAAGCTCACTAAAACCTCAGCGGCAGTCTTACTTCACTTGCATGCATTCATGTATCGCATGTACTGAATTTAAAATAGCTAATAACAGCTTATAGCTTAATCATTTTTTGGAAATCAGTGTTCTTTGTGTAGATTTTAATTTCTAGTTAGTTTGTGAATGTGTTTATTTTAATAAATTATGAAAGTGATCATTTAACAATTCATTCAGTTGATGCTCTTGTTATGATTCAAGTGGTTTATCCTTATAGTAAATAAAAATTAACTGAAACCAAAGTTTGAGTGTCAAATTTCCAGCTTTTAGAAGTAGAAGTGATTCATAATGTTAAACCCAGTGCAATAGTTTGGCCTGTAATTTACTTATATACACATAAGATCAAGGAAATAGTTTCCTGCACTATGATCCTTACTGTTTATCAGCTAAAGCCTGCCTACTTTCCAGATTTGTTTTTTTTTTTCTTTGGAGGATTTTATGTGATTAATTCCGATCCTTTGATCTCCATATGGTGCACCTGGTCCCTCTGAGTCAGCATTATCAAACGAGGCACTTCTAAAGCAATTACAAGCCTTTCCCCTTTCTGATCTCGGCTATCAACCTATAAATATCCGTGATTTTGAAGCAACCTGATGAAAGGCCGACCCCATTTTGCACAGCAGGACATCAAAATCATGCAAAGATGTTGCTTGTAAAGGTTGGCCTTCTGTAATCCCGTCAGATGCGAGGCTACCTGCTGCTCTCCAAAGGGATAATTCAAGGATGCTTCTCTGCTATTAGTTGCCACCCCTTGATCAGTTACTAACCGTACCTGGTATTAGTCAGATCGGATTATTCTCCGTAAATCAGCTCAAGAACTTTTTTCCAACAGAAAGGCTGGTTTTTTTTTGTTGTTGTTTTTTTTTTTTTTTCCATTGACTTCTGCGTTTCTTAGGAAAGCAATGACCATATTGCCTAATAAATCATCTTCACTCTACTGCATTTTTATGTGCCGGTATGTGTTTCAGATATATTACGGTAGTCTAAAAATCAGCATAAGACAAAGTCAAGGTGATCCTAAATTGAGAAACAAAGAATTAATAGCAGCCGCAACATTGAATTTTATTTAATTGAAAGGTTTTTGCTTGTTTTCTTTGTTTTGTTTTTAATACATTTTAAGTTTTTATAAACCAGACATAAATAATATTGAAACAATAGAATGGTAGAGGTTTTATCACTTCACAATGATGCAGTTTTCCCTCATCAACATGCAGAAATCAAAGAGAAAGACATATCTGAGGTTATTTAGAAGTTTCTTATAAAATGGGTCTAAAGTTGTGCAGCAATTTCAAGTTAGTAGTGCTGCTGCTTTTTTAGTCAAATATTTATCTAGCTATCAATCAATTGATCAATCGAGCCATTGTCTTTACCCATTATCCCAGCAGAGGTGCATTATATATTTGTGCAATTATCACCATGTCTATATTGCTTGGTTTTTTATAAAGTTCTCCATTATGGGAAATATAGAAATACTGGAAACATTTATATCAATTTGGCAACATAAGAATCATCACTATTTGTGAATCCATTTCTTTGGGTGACGGAAAATAAAATGCTAAATTACGATATGTATCTATTTGCCTATTTGACTTAGTTGTGTAAACAGATACAGAGCGAAAATAAAAGCATATATGCCCATTGAGACAAAGTCATAATTCATGTATTTATTTTATTTACCCTACTATTGCTATATTGCCCATGTTTTGTAATGTGTTACAATGTAGAAATGCAAAAATTCTTACCTATAATTACCAGCCATACAAAATTTGAGCTATTTTGTTTAATATATTTATTTATAGACAGTGATTCTCACTTTGTCTTTTTATTGCCTGTTTCAGTAATTTCTTACTAGCTGTAAGTAATAACACTAAGTGGAGGTGATATACCACAAACACACACTAGTAGTAGTAATAATAATAACAATAATAATGATGACTATAATGTTATTATGTTTAGAATTTTTATAAATATAATCAATGTTATAACGTTAATAACATTATTACTACAATAACAACATTGTTATAATAACAATGTTATTATAATAATTGTTATAATAACAATAATAAATATTATTATTATTATATCAACAGTATTGCTGTAACGTTATTAACGTTATTATCGTGTCGTTCGGAGGGTTGGTTTGTGGCGAATTACCGCCACCTAGTGGTGCTATTTCTGGCTCCTGATTGGCTAATTTAAATGTAACGTAAAGGACGCCCCAATGTGCGTCTAATTGACTGACTAACTTTATCATCTTGTCGTGGCAGAGCTGCAGAAGTGATTTTAAGGTAAGATCATGGAAAACGTTTGTGAATGCATAGCTTTGGGTCACGGAAAACAAAATTATAGAACAATGTTTGAAACTAAAGTGCGAGATTAGCCAAAGCATTTAGCTAATAGCTATGTAAAAATAGAAGGAAATACAAGACAAGCGTCAAAATCCAACCTCTTTGCATATACGTGTATTTCAGAATAGCAGAAACCGAATACGTCTTGCTAGGTTCACCGGTACTAATTCAGAGCTAACAATTTACTCAAAATTTACTGTGGACAAGTTCGATATTTATCACAATTATACATTTAATTGAAAATGTACTTACTTTAGCAACTTAGGTTTTAGAAAGGTATGCTAATACTGTTACGACCGTAAAGACGATAATAAAAATTATGCAATATTACTTTTTAAAGAAAACCTTAGTTACAGGAAGCTTTGACAACATAAGGGTGTTTATAGACCCTTGGGGTGGAGGATATGTTTGCATTTGCTGTAAGCTGTAGGAAATGTGTCAGCTGGCTGCGTGTTTTCCTTTTGTTAGTCTTTCCCACCGAAAGGCGCTTTTGTTTGAGGCGCTAAATTGCCAGGTTCGGCAGGTTACAGCGACTGAGTGATCATTAACGGAAGTAAATGTTTGTCCTTTCAAAATTAAAGCATTCTACCGTCGTTCCGAAAAAAGGTGTATTTTTGGGTTCTCATTAGGAACATAGTTTTGACTTAGAGAATGTCCTCTAAATTTTACCTTAAGCTGGTTTCATGTGCTATTGACTTTTATTTCATAAATGAAAATTAGACGTTGCTAAGTAAGGGCAGGCAAAAGTTAATGACTAAATCTGATTTTTTAAAAATCATAAAAAATTCACATTTATTTTTACAGTAAAAACACCCTATAATTTTACCCCAGTTCGCGTCTGTAAAAAAAGAGCCCATAAATAAAACTTTTCTAGAGCATTTGGGCCAATGAACATTTTACAATAGAATTTCAATTGTAAAATTTACATATTATTTTATGTCAACTACAATGTTTTTTACATAAATTTGAGTGTAAGTAAGGTTGTTGAAGCAGTTTTCAGTTTGAAAGGTTAACAAGAACAGAAACAGACCAAGTTTATGTGTTATCGTACAGTTTATGTGTACAATAACACATAAATTATTGTTATTGTACACATAAAGGTTTATGAAGCTAAAACAAAAAGGGAAACGATAGCCTGCTGTGGAAAAACAAAGCAAACATGTTGATTATATCTTTTTATCTCATCTCGAACAGACAGTTAATGTTTTAATTTATGATAATTTAATATTGTCGTTTCCAGAGTCTGTCCACTAGACAGACATTGGAAACGACATATTTATAAACGACATGGAAACGAATATAATGTAATGCATTT
Source organism: Gambusia affinis (assembly GCF_019740435.1). Lineage (NCBI taxonomy): Eukaryota > Metazoa > Chordata > Actinopteri > Cyprinodontiformes > Poeciliidae > Gambusia > Gambusia affinis. The sequence continues at coordinate 14,641,615 of NC_057870.1, forward strand.
TATATACATATATCTATATCTATATATATATATATATATTTATATATAATGGGGTCAGCAGCTATAATTCTCAAAAAGTAAATTGTTTCTTTATTTACTTTACTGTGGTTAAGTAGTTAAAATGCTAAGCTTTGAAAATAACAAAAAGTAGTCATAACTGATTTTTTTTATTTTTTTTAATGACAGTAGGACTCTAAAGTCTCAAGTGTTTAGGGGTAGGAGTTTATAAGTTCTCACTTCTTCCTACCCCATTTTGAGCATGATATGTTAACTGAAACAAAAAATCTGTATTTTCTCTTCTTTCTTATGCACTTCTTGTTACTGTGCACTATTTTATTTTTATATTTGTATCATGTTCGAATAAATTTCATTTCATTTCATTTCATTTCACTTTGTACTTATGACTGGAATAGCTGTTATAGCCACTTAAGTTTAAAAGCTTAGCTGTAATCAGAATTTAGCTGGAAATCTGTTCTTCTCTTTGTGCTGGTGTGTGTATGTGGGCTGACCTTTATTTTGAAAGATTGAACAGGAAGTGCCTTGCTGTACCGGTGTGGAACTTGACGGAAGTGTTTACAGCCTCCGTAGTAGAAGGAGGGGTGAGGCTAATGAGAGGAGGGACACCGCGGGGACAGAAACCACGGCAGTGCTTTAACCAACCCTGCGGCGTGCTCTACCGAGGAGTCCTGGATGGTCAACGCGGTCTACGTCGACTGGCAGTCTCTTCTTCTCATTTAAACAACTAAAGGCACTTTGAGCAAGTTTGGATCCAGGAGAATACTGTAATGAAATTAGCTGCTCGGAAAGTTTATCTTTTAACTTAAATGGGCTGAGGCAGCATGTTTTCAATGTTTTTTATATCAGTTTTTTTAAACTGAAGACGCAAAGAAGTTTGCGGGACGTCCGATCACCATGGAGAGGCGGGATTAAAATGGTTTTCATTTTTCTCGGATTGAAAGGTTAACAATGTGTCTACCTGCGCCCCGTTCCTCTTGATCTAGGCTTGTTTTTAACCACAAATATCCGTGGCGATAAAGGAATGGACACTTAGGCTCGTCTGCAAGAAATCTTAAAGAAGAGCATCCATGGATTGAGAGACTGTACTTTCAGTAAAGTGCCTCATGAAAGGTAAGGTGCAGGTGGAGCTTAGACATCCTCTAGTAATTTAAACCTTTAGACTAGAGGCATCTTTTGTTTAGTCATTTAAATCATGTGCACTTCCCTGATCTTTCGTTTGATGCATGTTAATTTCTGCACACACTTAATCCTACTGTGGCTTTTCCACAGCTTAAATATCCCCAGTTACAGCCATGCTCACAATCCCTTATTTTAAATGTGTTGTTGTTTTGGGTATCACATGCACTACTTGTAATCTGTGAGCGGGTCTTTTTTACATGATAGACCTTTCTAAAGAGGTTTAACTGTCTGCATTGCCCCTTTAAACCAGCAGCTCAGCGCCCTGGATTAAAACAAGGAAAAACTGACAGCAGCACATGTGTATACACAAACTGTTTTAAAAGCCCGTCTTCTCATGTGGCGTTAGAGTCCCAGAGTAACACAAAAGATGCACCTGTTTTGTTTAGCAGAAGATCTTGGTGGCTTGGTGTTTGTGTTGAGCGCACCAGTTTATCAGCCTGCTGCCTCTGTACGGTGTGGACAAAAGCTAGTTGTAACAGTTTTACACAAAGGACTGCAGCTCTTCTTTGCGCTGTTGTCCTGCTGATCACTTTATTGAGAAATACGCATCCCTGCGGAGGTCTGTTGTCTTGTTATGGATATGTATGTTCAATCCCATCTTAATAAGATTCAAATCTATAAGCATCTGAGCTTATAAATCAGCTTGATTGCAAAAGTCTTTGATTGTTTTTCACAGTTTCACAGTAAGTTTTAACATCTATGTTCTAAAAATGAACCCCCTGTGGAAAAACATCTTATCTTTGCTGTTTCTAGCAGTTGTAGTTCCCGGGTTTGGAAAAGCCCCTGAATTATTGACACAAAACAGCAAAAACCTGTTTTTCATTTGAAATTGGTGCTAAACACGATATCATCCAAGCCCTGGAGGTGCTTAAAGCTTGTGCACGTGAGGAGCTCAGTTGTTGCTTTACACAGTGATGTTTCTTAATGCTTGTCGTCTAGAAAGCCTCAATAGTTGATCCTGTATTTGGCATTGTTTAAATATGAAGATTACATGACCAGCGGTTCAGCTGTGGACATACTGACGTGTTGTTCTTAGAAATGTCTCATTTATGAGCTGAATAAGGCAGAGCACATTGAAATAAATTAAGAAATGCATTCATGCTCAATCCAGAAAGAAAGTACCTACAGTCAATGAATTTCTCTAGCTTCAGTTACCAAACGATGTCATCCTTTGTTCTTTTCAAGACAAATGGATCCAGTTTCTATCCAAGTTCTAAAGGTCTAGAAATGAGTTGGTTACTGGCATTGAAGTATACCGAGGTTCTGAAAAGCTCTTGTTTTAAACATTGGTAGTTAATATCGTCCAAGTTTTCCTTATCGGGCCGATGTGTTAAGAAATAACTAACATGGGCCGATACCGATGTTGATACCAATATATTTGCATCCCTCATAATCCATATTCTTCTGGGATCAATAGGAATCACTTCTATTTTTGTCCTTCTAAACAATAGCATGAATCAATTTTTCTTTGAAAGTTTTGCGTGAATACCATGACACCCAACTTATTTTTCTAAAAGTTATACCTTATAATCACATACCAGTCAATGCTGGGACAGATCCAAATCCAGTTAATTTCAATACAATGCAGTCATGTAATCAGATTGAAATACATATGGTACAATATTATCCTTGTTATGTTACAGTAGTTGATTAAAAAGATTTATCTAAGGAACTCCATCCAGTGGCTTTGCAGCATTGGTTTTGACTTGTACATTAATACCCCTTTCATCGTGCCATTAAGAGCTGTCCATAGTAAAAGAAATGAGTCTCTTTGTGTCAGTGTTCAATAAATTCAGTGCAATATGTCTGTGCTAAAGTTCATGACCTCAGACTTTAGGGCTTCGCTTAGTTTTATGGCTCTAACCTGCTTCTGAGAATTATAGGAGGTGAAGGACAAAAGCTCAGGACTTAAAGGGCAAAGCGAGCTGATTTGCTTTGCTGCATCTCAGCTAACGAACATGAAAGTAGATCATCTCAGGAGAGAAAAAAAAAATTCAATCAGTCTGTTCAGGCATGAAGCACATGGGTAATTTATTGGTGTAATGTGAGGAATTATTCAGTCCCTGCAGGAGGTGCGGAGGAAACCCTGAATGCAAGAGACTGACTGAATGTAAGTGAGGAATTTGAAAACACTCTGCCAGTAATTATTGCTAAACCTTGTAGTACCATATGTTAGCGTATTGGTGATCACTGGTAATCCATACACAGTGGGTTTTCCCTGGGATGCAGGGACTCCCCTCCCGTGCTCACTGTCTACTCAGTTTATTTCCCATTTTGTTCAAATAAACATCAATGGATTTTCCAAACTAGGTTGCGTTGCCAGGAACAAAATCCATGCATTGACTGCTTCAGTCTGCCGACTGGTCCCAGAGTTTTGGGACCAGTCGCTGTGTTAATAACTGTGTTTTGCCAGTTACAAATCTTTGGTTGGCCTGTCAGAGTTTCTGCTCGAGTAACACTTGTAGTTGCGGCACGACACAGGTTTGTACAAAGGCCACGGCCTGTCAGGATTAGGAGGGATTACTAAGAGAGTAATACTACTGCTTATCAGGCCTGTATCTGTCACAAGCATCACTGATGGGCCTGCTTAGGTACTGAGGGATAAGACATACTCTCACACACATAAGGTCAAACTGACAATACAGAAACCGATATATTATGGAAATATAGAGCTCTTGCTTTTGGGAGACTCCCAACATCTAATCTAAAACACCTGCATATCGAAGGAAAGAGTATTTATCTATCTACACATCTGCAAATGTTTATCGGCGTGCTTCTTGCTCCATTTCAGGAGGGAAAGTCTGTTAAGACCAGTCAGTTCAAGTGTCACGTGTCCTCCACGTCCGAGCCTGAAGATCGTATTAAAGCTGCCCAGCTGGTAAACAAACCATGCGGTTTCCACTAGAAGAAAGTCTGGACCGCCCCCCGTGGGCAGACCTTTGTGACTTGATATATCTGGGATTGATCACTGCAGCGCTACATGAAAGCATGTCCTTGATGTGTCTCAACAGTTTGATCTCTAATTCAGTTAAACTATTAACACTCGAAACAGGAGGCCAGGATTAGACTGGGTGTTACATATGTGCCGTCCAGAAGGCTAAGTCATGCCGAGATCCAAAGCAATTTGTGTCAGTGAAATCCAGAGGAACACAGCACCGTCGGATATTGTCAACATGCATGCTTTGGTTTCAAATATCTGCTGCTGATGTGTTTAACATTTGCAGTTTTTTATTTTTATTTTTGCAAAAGTATTCATATTGCCAGGTGGTGGCAACGTCATTAGCAAGGCCATTGCCTTTTTCTGCAATTCTGCTTGATTCAAATCTAGAATTTCAACCTTGCCAGTCAGGAAACCGAAGGAGAAGTTGTGAATGATGACGACAATTTTCTGCGCTGTTTTAAAATTGTAGTCTGCCTGTAGTTTTAGCAATGGCAGATGTGCAAGTGAATAAAGCTCTTCTGTCCTTGTTGGCCTCGCTTTCAAACATTGAATAAACTTTAACGGCTGCCTCGTTCGCATCGGCAGTGGAGGGCGGTTTTAGTGCAGGCAATTTTGGCTAAGCTTCATACCATCAGACTGGTGCGTTACATGCATCACGGGCAAACATTAGCAACTGTGTAAAATTTAAAACCTCAACGCAGTCCACTCTTCCAGCAAGCAGTCGTTTCTCAATAACTAAGAGTCCAGATCTTCTGTAGCGCGGAACAAGAGACTGGTTTTACCAAGTGCAACATCATGCTTTGAGAATGTGTTTCTTCAAGAGGAGCTGGGAATGTAGGCAGAATTTATGGGAAGATGGGTGGAGCTAAATAGAGGGGAAAACTAGAAGAAAAACCTTTTAGAAACTCTAAAAGTGGGAATCAAATTCACCTCCCACCAGGACAACACTACTATAAACACAACCAGAGCCGCAATGGTTAAGATCCAAACGTATTTATGTTTTAGTATTACACAGTCGAAGTCCAGACCTAAATTCAGTTGAGAATCTGACAGTTTCCATCCAGTCCAGCTGAGCTTTAGTTATTGTGCTTGAGGAATGGCCAAAATCTCAGTATCCTTGTCATGTAAAGCTGTAATTGCTTTGAAAGGGGGATTTCTACAAAATATTGATGCGGGGAGCGAGATACAAAACTCGGTTTTCAGGGGGTGTGGGGGTTTGTCAAATAAAACCCCCACACAGAATGTTGTCTTCTTACTTTACAGTTGTGCCCTGAATACCTTTTCCAGGCTCTATGTGTGTTACATTTGATCATTTTATGCATTCACTCTGAATTTAATATCTATCCTCCTTCAGAGGCCCTCAGAGTGCACATGCCAATTAAATGGCTCTGCTCTGCTGCATGAGGAAATAACCTGCTTGTCTATGTCTAATACCGCACCTGCAGACAGAAACCCCCTCCGCCCCCATTCTAGTCTTTCCTTGTCTGTCTGCACAAGACTGTCACATAGTACATCCTGGTGCTGAAGCATATTTCAGTTTCCTGGAGCAAAGGTAAAGCTGATTTGAGATTGCCAAATGATATTAGAGGCCTAGATGTGAGCTTAAACTGGCGAAACACTGTATAATGGGAATTTGATGTATATCTCATTCTGTTAAAAAAGAAAAGTGAGAAGGCAAAAGGAAGGAGGATGCCGTAAAGTGCAATCACATCCATCGGTTTGTTGCCTGCTGGAGGTGACACACAAACAATTTGGACTGTACAGATTTGTTGTTTATCTTCTGAATCCATTGAGAGCGGCGCTTATTTCAACATCCCAGAGGGCAAACAGAGGGCTGTTGAAAGGAACCCCCTGCGCTTTTGCATTTCACCGTGATGCCTGACTGACTCTAAGGTTCGTCTAAACAAGAAAGCCAGTAGAATATTATGAAGTTCCTATTTCTTCTCTGCTATTCTGGGCTGTTTGTTTGCTTAAGCGCTCTGAAGCGATTAAATGTCTCCAGCGGATCACGGAGTTGGTTTGCATTTGTACGGTCTATCTGCGGCTGCATCATCACCTAGCATGTGTCCCACCTCTTTTCTAAGCACAGCTGCCTTCTGAAGTTACTCAAATGAACTTTAAGCAGTGCGCTTATGGTAAGTGTACTGAATGAAGTGAATTGCGGGGAGGGTGGAAGGGCCTCCTTTATGCTTGGAGGGCAGCAACTTTAACGAGTCTCTAATCCAATTTAAAGTAGGCAGAGGAGCCACTTTTCCACTTCTTCAAGTGGAGTCATGTTTGTCAAACTCATTAGGAGATCAAACTCTGAAGTTTGTTTTTTCTTTTTTTTTTTTAAGATTCATTTGTGCATTTAGTCTTTAGATGAATCTTACATGATTCTGCTGTGTGTTCGTCATGTGCTGTCTTAATGTTAATCTAAGTAAAGCTCGTCATCCAACAGAAATCTGTTTTTGCTGCTTAAGCATTAGCAATAAGGCAACATTTGGAATTGGGAGACTTACCTTTCAGTAGGAATGGACATTTATCTTTTTTTATATATATATATACATTTTGTAGCAGAAGAATTTTTTCATTGTTGTCACAATAAATCCCAATTAATGTTTAACTCTCAGAACTGTCCACATTGTGTGTATTGTTAATTCTAGCATTTTCTGCACTGTACATGTGCAACAAGAGTGTTTTAAATAAATTAGAATATATGATTATTTCAGTTTCTGTTTGCAGATTAGTGTTATAAATCACACTTCTTTATGGCTGGTGTCCAAAAGAAGCATAAATTGTAAGGGTTTTTTTTGGCAGCATACGTATTTGTGATTGCTATCATGCAATCACAACCATACACTTGCCTAAAATAGAAGTAATAAATAACTCTTTTGGTCACTTTTATTACTGTCACAGAACTACCACAAAATATCGTGCTAACATTTTAAATTCATATCGCCCTCTTTTCAGTGTTGTTCCTTTCTCCTGCCTGCTGCTGTTGACCCATTTAGATTCAGACAAGACCTCATGAATGTGCTGGACCAAGCCCAAGCAACAGGTTAATCTGACCTTAAAGAGGTCTCCCTCATCGCTAACAAGCACACTTAAGTCCTAAACGTCCACAGGACGAAAAGTCTCGGTGGGTTTATTGGTTGTTTTTGAGAAGCTCTCATTGGATTGGCTCAGTTTGCCTTAAATCCAACATAAAATCAGATTATGTTTTCAAAGAATACACTTATTCATCAACCAAAGCACATCTGGAATATGGTGTTTGGCTTGGATAATGTGCAGACATAAACTCCAGGGATTACATGTGTCTGAGGAGGGGGATGTTTGAGGGATGTCCCCATGCAGCAGGGATTCTGTCAGTCTTTCTGTCTTTCTGATGAAGGGTAAAAAGGATGTACGGTCTTGTTTTTCAGACTGCAAGATGTGTGGAGGAGAGTGACGGACGGCCATGGGACTGGAGAGACGGTGGCTTCAGGCTGTCACCACTGCTGTAGCCATCTGTCTGCTAAGTAAGTATGCTAATGCAAATATGGATTAGCTGCATTCATTATTAATGCATTTCTGTGATGAATTTCTTTCTTGATGGCATTGTTCTTTTCAAGCACTTGTACACTTTACTTGGGTTAGCTGAAAAAGGTAATAATTAACGCCTAGCAGAAATCTGTATTTGTGTAAGCTAAACAAAACTTATATACATATATATATATATATATATATATATGCACAGTTAGACATTTTCTGATGAGAATTGTGTTACATCACAATTTGGCCTGTCACAATAAGCACTAAATTAATAATCACATGATAAATTAAAACAAGCTCAATATTGTCCACGTGGATGATTTATCATTTTTCTCTCTTCTTGCTCTTTTTCTGCCAATAATTGTATGACAAAAGTCTTCAGTCTGATGTTATGTTCTCAACTAGCCAATTTTTAAAAAAATAATCTATTGGCTCTAGTGGCTTTTTATTTTAAAGTGATTAGACAGGAAAACAGGGGACTAAGGCCTCCATACATGGATCTCACACAGCAGCACTCCATCTAGGATAGTTTTGTTTTCAGAAACTATATAATTCATTATTTTTAGTTTCTGTTAAGTGTATTTAGTATGGATATTTAAAATGTCCTCCAGTTTAAATATCCAACTTTAAATTCACTATAATTTAAAGTTCATTGATCTTTGAGAATGTGTTCTTGTATTATTATATTATTATTAAAGTGAGAAAAACATGTTCCATAAATCAATTGATTTTGTCACCATAGTATTCAACAGTCACATTATTACATTTTCTAGTTTGCTTAATTTTTTTTGCAGCAGTAGCTTTTTCATACTTTTATACAAGCAAGCATCCCTCGCCAACACTGTTACTTAGGATCAACAAGCATCTGGTGGAGCTTTGAGAAGCAGTGAGTGGATGTTGTTGATCAGCTGGACGCAGACGCTCCACATGTACAACATGGTTCATCAGCACTGCTTCATGTCGGGGAGAGAGTGAAGAGGAGGGGTCGCAGCTCAGACATGAGTGGACAAGAGAGAATGGGGACAAAATCCAACTTAAACAATATATATCTCTGGGTGCGGATTTAGATCAATCCTGGATTTATGCTACCCCGCCCTCAAACTCCAGACCCCAGGCACACGTCCTTGTGTGCGTGCTTGTGTTTGTAGAAGGGGGGTGGTGGGTGGTGGGATTGATCGTGCTGGTTCCACAGACCATGTGTATACCCCAGGGGGTGGTGAGAGGTTGGCTGGACCAAACACAGAGGCTCCCGCTGCATCAGAGCCTCACCCCTCCTCCTCTTTCCCTCCCTTTGAGATTAAAGTAATCACCAAGCCAGATGAGTAGTGGACCAAACACTGGCACCCAGTCGAGCACACACCCATGTTAGCACATGACAGCGAGGGAGATAAAGGAGGTGGAAGGACTGCTTCTTGCTCCAGGTGTCACTAATGGGATTGCAGCTACTCAATCCTTTTTACCAAATGCCCACATGATTGTTGTGAATGCCCTGTAATGGCCCGGCTTTTAGCAGTCGGGGAAAGTCAAACTCAGGAGCTGATCTGTGACCAGTTTCTGCCAGAACCAGTTATGATGTTATTTATTTTTTTATAACCCGTGTGCTGACCTCTTATTGGCTGTTCTGTAGGTACGGGCTGGTGAGGTATGACGCCTGTGGCATTTATTCAAAAATGTTGCGCAGTATAATTGCTTTTATTTAAAGCAGAAGACCAGCAGTAATTCACACTTCTGGTAAAACAATAAGTAAAACATATTATTTCAGTTGATACAACCAGGTTTCTTACTGGCCAGCACAGATTTCCAGTTTTCAGTTCTGACGGTTTTGAATTTGACAGATGAAATGGAAAAATAAAATGTAATCAAAGCACATCCGGTTTGTTGAAAGTTATTAGTTTGGCTGTATTTATAAAATTCAGTATTTGATTTAGAATACAGATCAGAGTCAGTCAAATGAAAAGTGGTCGTATGAAATCACTGGCCCATTGATAAGTACATCTTTAACAATATTATTTGTTACATTTTTTGTTAATATTTGGATTTTACTGTATGGAGAAGAATATAAAATAAATACCCACTAAATTTAATATTAGTATTTGTGTTTTGCACAACCTGAAATATTTCCAAATGGCTGAAATACGTGTTCTTTCAGCCTGCAGACTGGCAGTGTGCAGCAGAGGAAGGGCCGCTGTTCAACCTGAGAAAACGCTCATCACTCCGGCTCTTTTCTCTTGATCATGTTAAAAACGACCATAATCCATTAGTTGGAAAAGTTAGGTGTTTTGTAAAGTCATTTTGAAACTTTTCTATACTTTGTGGTTAAAGTTTCTCAGTAAAATTGATCCATTCTTCCTTAACAGCTTTCACAAAAACAAAACTCCCCAAAACAGTCTCCAAAATTTCAGAGCGTGTGATCCGGCTCTATTTGAGGCTGTAGCTTCCTTGAAATGGAGCATCTGTAATTTGCCTGTTCCTTGTTTATTGCCTCTTGCGCTGTCTGCACAGATCCACCCAGGCCTTTGCGCTGATGATATATCATCGTCTCTCCAGGTGTGTCTCAGGGTTTGGCATCGCTGGTCCGTGCCAGAGAGGGCGGCTCTGCAGAGCTGGACTGCAGTCTGACTCCATCGTCCAAAGAAGCCACCACCCCGAACCTCTTTCCCTTACACGTTGTGGAGTGGGTGCGCCTTGGCTACAATGTACCTGTTCTCATTAAATTCGGAGTGTACGCTCCTCGTGTTCATCCTAACTACAAAGGTAAGAAAAGCAACCCCCCCAGATAACAGATTTATTTGGTATCAAAACGTCCCTTCATTTTTTAAGAACAAAGGACGTCATAAGGAGGCTACACTGGTATTAATAACGACTTGGGGAGGAGAAGTTGGGTTCAAACCCTACCCCAAATAGATCATCCACGCAAAGCACTGTAATTACAGGTGTTCGGTCTGTGTTTTCGGCATGCACTTGTACAGCAGCGCAGAGGGGAAGGGTGAGAATGAGCGACAGTTAAAGAGGGGTGGGGTGGAGATGAGAAAGGAGGAAGGGGCATGCCAGGAACGCTGCTCACTGGGGGATTAGGAGTGTAGGTGGGGGCTTGGTTGTGAGCTGACAGTGTTTTATTAGTATGCTGAAGGGTGACCCAGTAAGAGGAGATTGTTGTGCTGGAAGGAGGATGGATGAAGCATTGGGAATAATGGGAGTTTTTCCTTGCTGGAAGCTCCATAATCCCATCATTGTCTGCCGGAGCCCAAAAGACAAAAGAGGGGTCTCACAACCTCCCGTTGCGCTTCCAAAGCCGACAAGACCACTGGGGCACCCCAAATCCTGTACTGTCCCAACTGGGTCACCAAAAAGTAGAAAGTTCCCAAACATCCCAGCTCATTTGTTGCGTGGGTGTGCAGAGACACATGTGAAATACCTGAGGAACCTCACTGTCACCTGGAACACGCTTCCAGCCATCAGGGGACTAATGCGTCGTTTTAGTCATCATCTCATGCATGTGCACCCATAGTAACGCCAGCAACACTGCAGAGGTGAAGTGTTGTGTAAAAAAACTAGGTGTTTTCTTGTTTTCTCATATTCATCCTTTGTGTATGTTTTTTTTTTTTGTCTGGTGTGGGTTGTGCCTCTGTCTGCCTCAGATCCTCATATTTCCCCTCCCACTGGAGGCAGATGGCAGCATGTCAGGCGTGTCAGTGCTGCGGCTCTAATGTATGCTGCCCTCAAATTAAAATGTTTTGGGATTTTAGATTTGACGCTGAGACTGGGTCAGGTTGCCAAACGTTTCCCGATCTTTGCGTTAGCCTGTCCGAGGACACAAGAGCGTCAAATGAAGATCAAGATCAACCCGTAAAGAATCAGAAAACGGAGCTATGAATAATGGAGGAGCTGTGCTACTGTTCACTTCCTTTGTAAACAGAGCAGATTCATTCTGTATCTATTCCCACCGCTTTTAAATTTTGTCTTGTGAAACTTTAATTCATTTTAAGGGGATTTCATGTGATAGTTGCAGCTTCTTGTAAAAAGAAATGATACATAGTCTCAAAATGTATTACAAATAAAAATCTAAACATGTGCTGTGAATTTGTGTTCAGCCCCCACAGTTAAAATTTTGTAGAGTCACCTTCTGCCGTGATTACAGTCTAAGTCTCCGTCAGCTTTGCAACTCTGAACACTGACATTGTTCATTCTAATACTTGAACATGCTTTGCTCTAAAAACCATCGATTTTCACTCTGGTTGTATGTCTGAACCCTTCGTCCTGTTGGAAGGTGAACCTCCATCCCAGTCTGAAATGTTTTGCTGCCTCTTTTTTTGTTTTCTTCCAGCATTATCGTGTACATAGTTCAGTCCCTTTCCAGTCAACTCTGACCCGCCTCCATCTCCATGTACAGCATCCTCAAAGATGGATTGGATGTTGGACAGAAAGTTGCTCCATTAGGTGTTCACAGCTTGAGATGTTGCTTTATAACCAAATCCCCGCTTTAACATTCTTCACATCTTTCTGTTTGATGCGTCTGCTGTGTTCCTGTGTTTTCATGATGCTGTTTGTTCACTTAGGTTTTCTAACAAACCTCTACTCTGCAACACCTGGATTTATACTGAGATTAAAAAGACACAGGTGAACTCAGTTTATTATTTGTTTGACTTTTGAAGTTGGTAAGCATTTCTAGATTTTTCTTAGGTGTGAAAGAGAAAGAGGAGTTAGATACAGATATCCAGCACACTTTCCACATCACAGTTATGTGCCTATCTTATAAAGTCCCAGTAAAATACATTAAGTCTTGGACCAGTATGTGACAAAATGTGAAAAGTTAAAGGAGAATCCCTACTTTTTGCAAGACAGCAGCTAGAGATGTTTAAAACTAAAAAGCTTTCCACTGTTAAAGTAGATTATGCTTCTTGTTTTTTCTGCTGTACTCATTGCATTGCAAATGATGTCAGATGCTGTGTGTCCTCAGCCTGCTGCTATGTCCCAAGGTCGTTTACGCTATTAGCAATTTTTATCAGCGGAGATGAAAAGAATCTCAGCGAGTGGCATCCGTGGTGCTTGTTTCCGTCCATTAAAGCAGCTGTTTTTGATATAATATCAGGTGCGCTTGAGATTGTGCTGTGTGTGCTCAAGGAGTGTCCCCACTCCAGCCATAGGAACCATTAAACACAAACCTGTCCAGCTCTCAAGAGAATGCTTCATATTTCACCGCTGCCCGTTTCCCACTCTCGGCAATGCCCTGCAGGGCTAAACATTAGTCAGCTCACAGCTAAGAGGAAACAGCCAGACCAAACTGTGACTGACACTCTTGCAATAGCAGGCTTTAGTTGTATCTGTCCAGATGATGTGTTTGAGTCTGGCAGTGTCAGGATGGTTTACTGTTGCAGGGCTAGATCAAATGTTGTGAAGAAAATCAGCAGAGACTGTGAGCGGGGGGCTCTGACCCGAGGTTAGGACGACAATGGGCAAACCCCCAGATCTCAGCGGGCCGCCCTCACACTCGCAGTGTGACTTGTGAAACCCCGGGGAAGTCAGAGACTGTGTTTTTCACACACGTGCAGGAGTCAGTAAAACATTTACAGGCTTTAATGTTGACAACTAGTCCAGACAAATGCTAAATTTTTTCCACCCGCCTTCTAGTAAAGTTGTGTGAAATGTATCGTTAAACAGCCAGGCTTATGTGAATGTGGGCGTGTTTTATCTTCAAAAGCAAGGTGGGGAAATTGAAACATAAACCTGAATGTTAGTTTATCTGGACCAGGTGATTGTGCAGCTAACAATAACACATAAAAAGCATAACAGACTGAAACCGAAGTTCTTCATTTTTGTAATCTTGGAGCAGCAGGTTGACGCAGGGACCCGAGTGCTTCAGGCTTCTTGTCCTGCAGGGTTCCTGTAGAGTCTCGGCAAAAGTATGCAATTTAATTAAAGTATTTCATTGGTCTGGTCAAGCAAGAAAAAAACAAAAACATTTGTAATCTCAAATCTTTTTGCCTATCCTGTTCAGTACGTTTATAACAACCTGGCCATCCATTTATCTGTTTGGGGTGGGCATTTATCATATTTATCATTTATCAGAATACAATAAGATACTCCATTTGTCATTGTCGATAAACTGCAAATGACATTTAACAAAACCAAACACAACTGTTTGTATCGTCAGTTTTACTATTTTCTCCACTGTTCATTAAGAGTATGAGTAAATACCTCAAAATGTGAAAATACGATAAAATTGCTATACAGTTTAGTGACACAAATCACACTTCCTTATGTAAATGGAGTCTAAAAACCCGTATTATATATTATATTAAAAGTTTATAACTGTAGAAATATCTTAGATTTTTTTCAAATAAGCCTGACAACACCACAAAATCTGGGAAATGATGACATTTTACTAGAAAAACATATTATTATTTTTTTTTTAAATTAAAATAAGAAAAAGCGTTTATCTAAGGTCTGTCCAGCTGAACTACGGAAACAATGACTAGACACACAGAAATAATTAACACAAGGTTATCTTTCCCCAATTTTCAAACAGACTTCATGTTTTGCTCTGGGAAGAAGTTGAAATGCCTCTTCAGGTGGGCTGAACTCTGACGTTCCTTTGTGAAGATTTGAAAATTAAATCAAACGCTTTGTGGCCGTGCCTAAACAGCTTATGCCTGTATTAAGTTGAGTTACTGTAGTAAATGTGGGCATATGAGCTTCGTGAAGCTGCGTCCAGCGCACTAACTACGAGCTGGACGCAGCGAGAGGGACAGAGTTAACTGTAATCTGTCCCATGACAAAGAGCTATTCATAAGAGGGTTAAACTGATTAGTGGGACAGGAGGATTGAAGAGAGAAATTTGGGGGGAGCAGGAGGGGGCGAGCTGTCCGAGGCAGCGGCCGGACCCAGACTTATGATTGTATTCAAATCAAAACACATCCCACAATGCACCACTGCCCCAGCTCCCTTACTCACATGTGGATGAACAAAGAAAAGCAAAGCTGATGCTTCTCCAAACAAAACAAAAAAAAAAGAACTGCCTTCCTCCAAAGGTTTCCCTGTCAGCATATTGAATGAAATCTGCAGTGCTGCGCCTGTTTTATTTATGAATATGAAACAAGAAAACATTTGTACTGAAGCTGCAGTTTCCATTAAGCCGATGAAATACAGTTTTTCTGCTAAGACGATGAAAGAAAGAGAGCTGTGTAATCACAAAGCATCCAGACTTATAGGGGTTTCACCTCCGGGTCCTTTGAAAAGAACCTGAGAAGGAGGAGATAACATCATGGAGACGATGGCCAGCCGGCAGCGGCTCCGCTCTGAAAGCCGAGTGGCTGCCGGCCCACCACCCACCGGGTGAGAACCTCACTCGCTAATATGAAGAGGCTGCGTCTTAGAGTTCAAACAGCGCTGGTGGGATTAGCGTTTCCATTTTCTACCCTTGGCTGCACTGCAGCTCAACCTGTTGGAAACAAGGACTCATTTTTTAACGTGGAGCGGATCTGTCATGTGATTGCGACTGGATGAAGAAAAAAAAAAAGAAAAGAAATATCCAGGCGGAGGTGGAGATGGAGCAGCGGCTATTGTCTCAACCAATCGCTCTGTTCTCCATAGAGCTTAATGGCATTTGTCTCTTGAAGGTGGACTTTGTGTTAGTGTAGGACTGGGTGGGGGGGGTGATGAATGCGTCTGCTGGAGCTCGGGGGTCAAGAAGGTCAACCTCTCATTGGTTTCAGTGGATTATCGATGCACATAATTTGAGTAACCTCTCCATAACCTCTCCCTCAGTTCTCCGTTTCAAACACGTGAAGGGTTGTTTGTATGCCATCGGTTTCCCATTTTTTCACTCTTGTGTCCAGTCGTGTCGCCGAAGACATGAGCAACCTTATTTTTAGCGTCTGACAGGGCAGAACACCTGCCAAGTGCCATCTTAGGTTTTAATTCCAACACACAACATTCAAATTTGGATAAAGCGCCATTTGTCACACAGCCTGGTTGTTTTGTCTGCCTGCAGGGTGAAAGGGAAAGTCTCCTTTCTCTGTTGTTCATTATTTCTTTCATTCTCCCGTCTCCATCTCTTGGGGTCTGGATTTTCATCCATGCAATGTTTTTTCACCGCTTGTAATTTTTCAAACCTTTGACAGTAGAAGCCCACCTCCTCCCTCAGCCATGCACGATCAACCCGCCCCCTGCCCATGTTTGGCCGTGTCGTGTTTCTACAGCAACTGAATTTAAATCTAAACCTACAGCCCGGGCTTTCCTCGGTCTCATCACTATGGTAACCTGAGAGCACGAGGAATGACGGGGTGGAGCTGGGGAGGGAGGTTGTCGTCTCTTTGTAGTGACGGACATGGGGGAGGATACGGGAGAGGGTTAAGACAGGGTTGGACAGTGAAACCAGGCTTCAGGGGGCAGGGCACTCTCCGGTTTTTGAAAATCAACATGTACTCGCACTCACGTGCTCCAGGGCCCTGTGGCATCGTAGGGATTTCCACCAGCTGCACTTTAGCGATCCCTACTCTTGCACACAGAAGTGGGCGATAAATTCCACATCGGTTGAGAAAAGGTTGCAGAGGAAATGTGCAGCTGTGGGAGGATCCCTCATGGCACGATTAGAGGAAACCGTCTAAAGTTATCCCGATACCTGTTATCATCTCTCCGCACGTTTCCCCCTCGCTCTCCCAACCCTGCCCAGCTGTTCGAAAGATGCTGACCTGAAACCAAAGGCATTCGTTTTATGGATCCTCTAAAGTGAGCGCCGCTCCCATCTAGTGCTTGTCCGTCTTTCAGGAGGTCAGTCAATCATTAAACCCAACTATTAAGCACAGCAACTACCCCGACAGGAATGCAGGGTTAATTGTTACCTATTGTCTGTCTTCACTCTCTGTGTGTGTTTCAACCCATCTTAAGGCCGTACACATAGGCAAATAAAATGCACAGCTTTCAGCCATTAATCAAAGGGTCATGTTGTCTGGAAGGAAAAAATGTGTTGAATAGGGAGATTCTAAATAATGCTAATGCTGCTTGAGGTTGCAGGATATAGAAGATTGTTTAAGATTAAGTGAAGCAAACCTTTTTATTTGGTTTGCTTTATTAGGGATATTTAGTCTGATATCCCTAAACAAAAATTATTGCAGCCAGTTTCTTTCAGAAGTCACCTAATTACCGTGTAGTGTTAATTAGCTGTTCTGCGGGCCTCAGAGGTTTGTTCGGGAACATTAGTGAACAGCATCATGAAGAAACACAGGAGCTCTGGCAGAGCTGCAGAAATCCACAAAAATCTTCCAGCAGGACAGCTAATGGTCATGAAATGCAAACATCTATGTGGTTATGGAAGAGTGTCAAGAAGAAAACCACTGATGAAAGAAAGCGTATACAAGTAATGTTTGCAGTTTTCCACAAGCCGCAGTACTTCAGATTTGACTCAGAGTTAGGTGGAGCAAAAAAAAATAAAGGAATCCTGGAAGAAAACCCTTTGCTGGGGTTGGACATTTGCTTTTCAATCTTACTGAGCTAGAGGTACTTTGCAAAAAAAAAGAGTTTGCAAAAATTTTAAGATATTCAAAGAGAGTTAGTTGAGACGTAAAGCAACAAACCTGAAGCGGTAATGGCAGTGGTTCTACAAAGCGTTGACCCTGAAGAGAAATTCACATCACTCTTTTTTTCAGTTTCATTTGTAAATAAGACAATAAAAGCCAAAAATTATTCTCCTTCCTCTTCTCAATTATGTGCGAATTTGTGTCAGTTTTGCAAATTACATTAAAGTTTTTGATTTATATTTTTAAAAATGTGAAAAAGTTCAAGTGTAATGACTCTTAGCAGTGCATTTATTTGATTTTGCTTGGATGTGATTTTGAAACATTCTCCAAAGTTTATCGATGCACGGTGGCCTAACCTGCAAGCTGCAGGAAGGAGAACGGGTCGGTGGGAACTCCTTCACATTTCCGTGTTTACTTTCAAACTGCTCTGGCAGCGTCTGGTATGAGCATCGTGTGTGTTTTCCCCCCTGCCCGCATCCTCCAGTCGTTTAAAGCCCTCAGATTGAAGGGCACAAAAAAAAAAAAAAAAAGGAGTTCATTGAGAGACAGAATAAAAGGAGGGGGTGTACCCTGAAAGCCAGGCTGCAGTCACCAGGCAACTAGCATATCAAGTTTCAAAGCTTGACAAGGAGTTGTAAGAAGTACAGAGGGGAGCGGAGGAAGCGGGGCATTGGGTGTGTGTGGTAGAAACGCTCGTGCATGGCCCATCTGTGTCTGAGCGTGCGCTCACACAAGTGCAGTGTGCATCTGCCATGCTTCCTCTTGTTCATTTCTATCCTTTGCCCCCCAAATGAACAAAACAAGTGACTCATTTCTCCCATGCATTGTCTTAGAATTAAATTTTTAGCCCAGCACTCCTGAATCCAGAATAAAAAATGAGTCATATGCATACTTTTTTCATCGAAGTTCTTTAATAAAACATATTCAAGAATTTCTGGCTTGCTAACTGTAGCTCTCCGCTAAGCCGCCCAAACCCTAAATGACAGAACACCGTCTTCATCTGTCATCTTACATATCATTTTAACCATCACTGTAGTGATTCATGTGTTTGCACTCCACCTCAGGGCCGCTGACTTCTCATCATCTGAGCTAGAGTCAGGAGACTTAGCCAACATGTTAAAGCTCAATCATTTTCACTGCGGTGCACGATGGCTACATAAATTCATTATGCATGAACGTTACTGGAAAGCACTCAGATTTATTTTAAAGCAATTGGAGTCAGTGTTGTAAGAGATATTACAAAATACTTGAACTAATGATTATTGTTAGTGTCGTTTGCTTAATGATGAGGTCAGTATACAACAATTAATAAAGTTCCCTCTCAAGATAGATTGCTTGCATCCTCACAAAGCCAGCCTGCCTTGACTTTTGGGATGAAGCCAGGGAATGAGGGAGTGAAGGGTTGTTCATTGTTATATGAGGAGCTTCGGTTTCTTGTAAAACTTTTAGTCGAGACAACCCTCTTGAAAACGTCTCGCACTGAGCTCATTTCTGAGTAAAAGAAGACATAAGAAGACCAAACCTCAGTGCTGTGCAATCTTATCTCTTCTTTTGTCATTGTGCAACTACAAACTCCCCGGTATCTTCATTGGGATTCTGTTCCAACCCATATTTGTGTTCCAAAGTAATTGAAATGAATGCAAAAAGTGTGGCATGCTTTGCGGCTGGGAAGGTGGATGATCTAAATACAGTGCAGTCCTGGAAGAAAACCTGTTAGAGACAGGAGAGGGAGGAAGAGGTTCACCTGCTAGCAGCAACAACCTCAAACAGCCAGAGCTGCAATAGATCAAAGCTTAATGAATGTGTTACAATGGTTCCACTCACTGAGTCTCATTGAGGAAGAGTTCAGTGTCTAGATGTACAAAGCTGATAGAAACAGTCCCCAGAGGACCTGCAGCAGGAATTGTGGGGCAGCGTCTTTGTTTTTCTTTTTTTTCATTCTTTTTACAAAAATCAGCTGGGGACTGAATGCAAATACAAATATACCATTCTTTAAAGACTGATATTTATAAAAAGCCTTTTTAAAAATCATTTCCTTCCACTTCATAGTTAATCATTACTTTGTGTTGGCCTGTCACATAAAAACTAACTAAATTAGTACTTTTGCAAGGTGCCTGTGTTTTTGTTTTTTCCTCTGGCCAAAACTTTGACTGCTTTTCATCAACAGCAAAATATTTCCATGCCTCTCCCTGGAAAATACGGCATCCAACTCCAACTGTGCACTTGTAGGTTCCTGGGGCTTGAATGACATCGAGGAAAGATTGATCTTGGTTTTGACCATTTTAGGGACTAAAAATGAGTTCATTTGCTCATCTGTTCTTCAAGATGTCTGCTGCTTCCACCATTTCTGCTGTTTTCATAAATCTTAACTATGACAGTTGTTATTTTGTATAAACTTGAAAAATTCATCAGAGTCCCTCGATGCATGTGGATCTGCCCGCTTGCAGAAGGCCTATGACTTTGACACTGGCCTTTGTGACAATGGATTGCTGTGTCCTCTGCATGAAAAGCTCTCTTCCTGCATATGCTGACGTTGCCTGTCTGCCTTTGTGCGTCTGTTAATCTTTTTTTTCCTCTTTGCCTTTCGACCCTCACCCTTCCTCCCACAGGGCGTGTGTCTCTGACCCGCGGCGCCTCTCTGCTGGTAGAACGGCTGACCCTGGAGGACGAGGGCTGGTTCGAGTGTCGTATCCTTCTCCTGGACAGCAAAACCGACAACTTTCAAAATGGCACATGGACCTTCCTCTCCATCACAGGTGCAGCACTGCAGGGTGTTGGGAACATGGGAGCTGCTTCCTTCGTCACTCGTCGCTGGTTTAGACTTTATTTAGAACGTCTGCAGCATGGGGTCTGGCTATAGTCTGAAGGCCCTGGCAAAAGGGAAATTGCTGAACATTAATTGCAGTGAACATTAAAACATGCACACTGGATGCAAGGGCATCGCACCTTGTTTTTACCTGCCATGAAAAACTGACCAATGCTTGTGAGGTTTGTCGCTGAAGATTAAGGTTAAATGCTCAAAGCCTTTGACTCACATGCTTCTTAACTCTTAAGTCTCACTCACACACGCACGCGCTGGTTAAGCTAAAGCGGAGTTATGTCACTCAGAGTGTGAGGTAGAGGTTTGATATGATGACGCTGCAGTTGATGAAAGCCATCTGTTTGCTGCAGGACACAATTTTGGGTTCACAGCAGCAGTTCGTAGATATTGCACATGATATTGAATATCATATTTTGTTCATATCTGAGAATTAATTGAATAATATTGGAATTTAATATGATGGTGCATAGTGTTAATGGAAGGAAAATGAATGAATGGTTTTCAAGATATTTACAAATATAGTAGAAGTGTGATGTACATTTGTGTTTACATGTAGATCTATCCAAATTGGATCGACTTAAATGCAGAGAAATCCTGGAAGAAAATGTGTTCAAATGTGCAAAAGACTTGAGGGAGGGTTAGAGAATCATTTTCAGCAGGAAAACTTCCCTAAACAAACAGCCTAAGCTGTTAGATTTAAACATGTTAATGTGTTAGAATGGCCTAGTCAAAGTGAAGACCAAAGTCAAATTTCAGTCTGGGACAAGAAATAAAAATTTCTGTTTACACATCGAGATATTTTTTAACTTCAGTCCTTGGATGTGGAAACTCTTCCGGGACAAACACACCCCAAAACTACAAGCACAACATTTTGAAAACCATGTGCCATTTTCTTCCAATTCACTTTCAGATTTACTTTATGTTGGATTATAACACAAAATTCCTATTGGGTCATGGTTGTAACATGAAAAATGTGAAATTATCAATGCGTTGTATATGTATTGATACCCAATTTGATCATGCGAGTGAAAATCACCCCTTCTGTGTTTGTGTCTTTGCTCTAGCTCCTCCCGTGTTCATCAAGACGCCGCCAACCTTTGTGGAGGTTCTGCTCGGAGACTCGTTGACTCTTAGCTGCGGAGCCCACGGCAACCCTCGACCAACGGTCGTCTGGCACAAGGATGAGAGTCCGATTGAGAAACATGAAAAAATTAAAGTGAGTTCCATCAACAGACAACCCTGCAGAGATTTAAATAAATACTCATGCAATTTGTGTTTCGTTATCGTTCATTTCTTAGGTGTTCAACGGTACTCTGTCTCTTGCCACTGTCACAAGAAATATTTCTGGAGTCTATAAATGCCACGTATCCAACACAGAGGGGAATCTGACCCATTATACGGAGCTGCAGGTTCAAGGTAATTGTTGAACAATCCGTCATCAAACGCAGAATCGCTGCCTATCTAATACGAAGGAAGCGCTGTTGCATTTGTATGAGAACATAACATAAGGGTGTGTAACACGTAGTTATATGTTTGTGCATACCGCCACCTACAGTTCATTCTGCGAACTGTAGGTGGCTTAAAACTGACCAGCAATAATTACTGATCTGCTCATTGCTTTTTTTTTAAAGGTCCACCGATCATCATCATCTCCCCTGAGGACACGACTCTCAATATGTCCCAGGATGCCGTTCTGCAGTGCCAGGCAGATGCTTACCCTTCAAACTTGACCTACGAGTGGCTGAAACAAGGACAGAACGTTTATCACATCGAGTGAGTCCATACCTGTAAAAAAAACTCCATCAAGACGCTCAGCACGGTGGGAAATATCACACATGGTAGACTTATCTACTCGAAAAGTTGCAGATGTAAATATTTCCAAGGCACGCTGGTAATGCGATAAGTTTTAATTGGATTGTTCGTGAGATAATTATATCATGTGATCAAAGAAGATTGCCGTTTAGATTAACGTATCGTCTTCTAAATCTTTCTTGCACATCCGTTTAGTAGAAGTCACTGTTTTCCGTGTATATTTCAGGGTGTTTCTTTAATTTCTGTTTCTTTCATATACCGTTTTATCATAAATTGCACCATGTTTTGTGTCTTTAGGTCCCTCAGGTCCAGAGTGAAGATTCTGGTGGATGGAACTCTCCTGATTCCTAATCTCATCCCAGAAGATGCTGGAAATTACACTTGCATCCCTACCAATGGAATACTGACTCCACCGTCGGCGTCTGCCCATTTGAAAGTGAAACGTTAGTGTCTTACCGTCTCATTCTTTGTGGCTCATCGAAAGATGAATGTGTTTTACAGCGATTTCTAATCAGAAAGCGTTTTTTAATTTTTTTGAGTTTTTTTTAAATTATTATTTTAGACCCGGCACGTGTTGGAAGAATGCTGCGTGAAACTTATTTGCCAGCAGGAATGGAGGGGGTGATCTTCTGCCCTGTGCAGGCTGACCCGCCTGTGCTGTATGTCAACTGGACCAAAGACGGAAATGAGCTGAATCTTGACAATGTAAATGTTAGGACTTGTTTTATAATCTGTGCAGATTGGGTTCTCAAAGTCACTGTAGAGTTAATATTTTGGTTTTTTTCACTTGTGTAGTTCCCAGGTTGGATGGTGAACTCAGAGGGCTCAGTGTTTATAGCAACAGCCAATGACAATGCTGTAGGCATGTACACCTGCACCCCTTACAACAGCTACGGCACAATGGGCCAGTCTGAGCCCACCAAAGTTATTTTGCAGGTAAAGTTCCCATTTTCAGACTTGCAGTACCTTTAAAAAGTACTAAAAGCCCTTGAACTTCTCCTCATTTTCTGACTTTACAGCTACAAGTTTATGTGTGTTTTATTGGGATTTTATTTGAGGACAATACAAAGCTGTGTAGAATTGTAAAGTGAAAAGAAAGTATTCACTCTGAATATTTTACTATTTAAAATCAGGCCCTGAAGCAATGCTTTGTGTGACCAATTTTCCATTCAGTTGCAGCTTTAAGTCATTTGGGTTATGCGTCTGTGAGTAGACAAGTCTTGCCAAGCCACAGATTCTTTACTGGGTTTAGATTTGGCCTTTGCTTGGACCAAAACTATCAATAATATAGTGATTCTTAAACCTCTTATAACAAGTACCTGTCAGGGTCTTAAATATAAAAACATTAAAATGTATTTAGATGTGCAGAAGTCAAAAGAGTGTCACTTTTCCAGGATCCACCATCATTTCGAGTTCCCCCCCTGCCAGAGTATCTCCAGGAGGTCGGCCGAGAGTTGATCATCCCCTGTGAAGCCAGTGGAGATCCTGCTCCAAATGTAACCTGGAGCAAGGTACAAAAACAAATTCTGCTTTTTCTGGTGCCTCGGCCAAGTCTGATGAATCCCTTACATGAACTTCCCGATGCTCTTCTCGACAGATTGGCCCTAGTCCTCGCTCACCGTACACGGTGCTATCTAATGGATCCCTCTTGCTGCAGCCCCTGAGCAAAGACCACCATGGCGGCTGGGAGTGTTTGGCCACCAATCGTGTGGCGACTGTCAGTGCAGGCACTGTAGTCTTTGCACTCGGTGAGTGCATCGGCATTATCTGTAATGGACATGTAATCGGCAAATAGATATAATGATATATGACGTGTGCATTGTTAACGGTACAGATTTAAAACTGTCTGTTGCTCAGGCACCAGTCCTCATGCTGTATCCTCGGTGACCGTTACCACAGAGATGAACCAGGCCAACGTGTCCTGGGTCCCAGGTTTTGATGGTGGATTTACCCAGAAATTTACTGTGTGGTCAGTATTATAAGACATACCCAGAATAAAAGATTTTCTACTATCAACATCTGAAACTACTTACATACTTTGATTTTACCCTTTAAAGGGTCAAGCAAACATCCCGGGGAAAGCATGAATGGGCATCTTTGCCTGTGCCGACATCCAAAAACTACCTGCTAGTGACTGGGTTACTCGCAGGCACTGGCTATCAGTTCAGCGTCCTACCTCAGAATAAACTCGGCTCAGGACCTTTTAGTGAAATTGTATCGATACGGACTAAAGGTTTGTTCCTTGGTTTGCCTTCCTTCCAGCCTCCTAGCATCATTTTGCTTTTAGAAAGAGATCTATGAACACTTACTGTCCTTTTAGCTGTGCCAACAGAGCTACCTAAAACTGCCACGGGTCTCCCAGCCCTTGAACCTCCCACGTTGCTGTCAGCTAACCGGACCGGGCGAGGCGTTCTCCTGCAGTGGCAGCCTCCCGAGGCTCCCCTCTACCCACTGACTGGTTTTGTCCTCCAGGCCCGCAGAGATCAGGGCCAGTGGATCATCATTGGCAGCAACATCCATGTCAATAGGAGCGAAGTACTTGTGCAAGGACTTCTAAGGGTAATTGTTTTTTACTAGTAATAAAACAAACTGGGAGAATATTTGTTTAATAGTCCAATACACAATCTGTCTCTTACTAAGGACTCCATGTATGATTTGAGGCTGATGTCACGCAGCAACAAAGTCCTGAGTGAACCGAGTGTGTCTGTTAGTGTTTCCACAACTGGTACGTTTTTGTTCTTAATTATTCTTGAAAGTGACATAAATATTACTGGATATTTACTACATTTATTTATTAAACACAGAAGTTAAATTATTGACTTTGGTTTGTTTACAGGAATGGAAATTTACCCACTTCGTCCTAGTTTCTTAGAAGTCATCCCTGAACCACTGATGGCTGGTGTGATAGGGGGAGCGTGCTTTCTGCTTCTTGCAATCATCCTCTCGTTGGTGACAGCATGCTACATGAGCAACAGGAGACGGCAGAGACGCAGAAAGAGGAGACAAGGTAAAACATAAACGTGTTAAAGAGAAAGATCTTTCACAACACAGCTAAGACGCAGCCAAAAGATGCTGAAGAGTGATGACTGACTTGCTTTGAGCAACAAACTCAGGCATCATTGCATCACACAATGTCTACTACAAGGTAGACATAACCGTAGCAAAATCTGGTGCTCAGGTGTGAGTTCACAAAGTGAAGATTAGATTTATTTGGTAATTTATCAAATCAGCTGATAAATACGATAAGCTGATCTTCCAATTGGTAATACTGGCTTTTTGATGTGCTTATTTGTGCCGAGGTTGTGACTCAGAACACTATTTCGTCTGAAAATTGTGCCCTATTTGCTCGAAAACCTAATCAAAAGGCGTATTTCAACCTAATCACAATGAAATGCGTAACTAAAATATTTTTCTCCTGCTTTTTTCATTTAGATCTGCCAGCTGCCTTTCAGAAGAGCCCATCTCAAGGGTAAGTATCTGGATAAGGCTAATGCACATTCCCTTCAATTTTCACTTTCTAACATGTTATAGTCTCCATCCCTAATGTTTGAAGCTATTCTTCTTTGTTTTCTTTAGCACGCGATCACCTTCACGCAGCCCAGACAGTGTCCTCAAGTTTAAACTATGTCCACCTCTTCCCTTCTTTCCCAACTCCTCGTCATCACAATCTGATCGCTCGTCGTTTGACAAAGGCAGCCGTGGGGAATACCACGATCAGCGGAAACAGCTTTTGTCCAACTCATCTCCTCCGCCTCATTACACCCTCTTCGAGAGTCATCTGGGTTCTCAAGCGCCTTCGCCAACTGCTCTGGAGTCCATTTCCCGAGGTCCAGACGGACGCTTCATTGTTCAGCCACTGCCAGAAGGTTCAAGTTCTTCCACTAAAAATATAAAGAAGGATGTCCTGCAAGTTAATGGAAGCGTTCACGGGTCAGGGAGCAACAGGACGTCAATCAGGGACTCTCCAAAATCAAGCATTTTGAGCTCAGAGAAGGATGAGAGGAAGGATTCTCCGCTTACGGTGGATGTCCCAGAGTTAAGCAGACCTCCTGCATCGCCTGGCAGGGTACGAGCCATGGCAAGAAACTTCTCCCGACATGGCTGCTTTTACTCTGATGACGAACAAGGCTCAGAGACTCTTTTGGAAAGAGCCAGTTTTTACTCTGATAGCAGTGAAAGAAAGCCCAGCGATTCCCTACGTAGGTATCGTATGCGGGGCAACACTGACGACCTGTTCTCCAGTTTGGGAAGGAGAACAAGGCTGGTGGATAGAGACAGACTCCATCATGGAGGCTACCGACCAATGGAAAGCCACCTGACTGAAAACAGCACCCTGGTCTCCCAGCTAGAGAGTGAGCTGGAGAGGGACAGTGTTAACAAGTGTGTCCAATTGGCAAAGGAGAGGGAAGAGATTGAGAGGGAGCTGAAGAATTTCGCAATGGATCAAAGACATCGCAGTCGAGTGAGGGACGCACCCTCTCCTTGTAGTACAACAAAACATCCTCAAAGGGATGAGACCGAATCAGTGAAAGAACCTGTGTGGAAACCTCAAGAAGTTACAATCAGACAGAAGTACAGACCCACTGGTGTGACAAGTCGGGTTTCTGACTATAGGAGAGCGTGCTACTTTGGCAACACTAGCAGTCCGCTGGACAGGCTCCCTACATCTCGCATACAATGGGACATTAGTCCTGTCACATCTGTCTCTAGCCTCATCCCTGTTCAGACTCCTCGTGAGACTACGTCGCTTTTCTCATCTAGAGAAGCCACGGAGGTGTCTCTTGCTTTAGATTCATCAAGCTCGCTGGTCACCCAGAATACGTCATTACCCATGCTCTCCCGTGATGTCACACTAGATACAGCTAAGTCATCAAATGTTCAGAAAAACAAAGAGGCGTGTACCAAGTCTGGCACCGAGCAGAACATAGAAGAGGAGACACAGGAGTTAGGTATTGTTTCTAAATCAAGGAGTCCATTAGATTCTCAACTACGGGATTTGCCCAACACAGTGAGACCTGAAAGTTCAGATTCTGTACAGTATAACCAGACTGAGAGAACTGCAGATATAGGTCACAAAACTACAAGGGAACCCATTCCTTGTAGTTCTTCAACCTTGCTGTACGATCATCATAAAGTAGGAGCTAAGTCCAAAGACAGAGAGACTCAGGACCACGATGACCAGCACGTTTCAGGGTTTTACTCTGACTTAGAGAAGGAAAGTGTCCGAACACGCTCCAGGAGAAGTGACAAGTGTCTCTTCCCTGACAGTCCTAGTCCCATACCAACCTTAACTCTTGTTGAAGAGGTCGAGAGTGACCAATCTCAGTTTTTAGTCCCCAGAATGTCCGACTCCCTTAAGGCCAAGCCTGCAGCACCATCCCCTAAGATGTCCCCACACCAGACAAGTGCAATCCTTGAATACCTGAGTCTTCCAGGTTTCATTGAAATGAGCGTGGATGAGCCTGTGGAAGAGGGTCAGGTGACCGATGCCACCACAAAACAAACACCCAAGGAAGAATCTGTTGTGGCAAAACCTGATGTAGTTCCTAGAAACTGGGAGGTTCATGTTCAGGAAAACCCACAAACTCTGTCAAGTCGGAAACAAGGTGATCCTCTGGGTTCTGCAGACTCTAGCTTTGATGCTTATAAAACACAAGAAAATAGACGTTCTCCTCAAGTGACAGCCAGAGTGAGATTTCCTGATGACCCAAGGCCGTCCTCATCGGGTCCAGAGAAAACAAGCAAGGAGCTCTATGATGAGAAAACAAGAATTCGAGCAGGAAATATTTACACCGGTAGACCTGAATCCAGATTTGGGTCCAGGTCGGCTAATACGTTGTTCAGTGCCGCTAAAGGCATGGCAGACATTGTGTCAAAGCATTCTCAGAGTTGTGCAGACAGTGACGAGTTTTTGTCAGAGCAGCCCCAAAGACAAGCTTCTCAGGGAAGCAGGACTAATAAAATAGTGTCTCGAATAAATCAAGCCCCTGTGCCATTTCTGAAGAAATCCTTAAGCCTTGGTCCCTGTAGGACTCTCTCTGGTGTGGCTCAGCCTCGTCCTTACCTTAAGAAATCCATTAGCTTAGGCTCACAGAGGTGGGAGCACTTTGAAAGCCCAAGACCATATGTTTCTGAGAAATGTTACTGGGACGAGTTCCCAAACCCAGATGTGAGGGTGAAGTCCTACAGTCTGGGCCGCACGCCGCCTTCCCTTCCTAGACCAGGGCCCTGCTGGAAAGAATATATCCCATTCCGGCGTCCCAGCATGGGGAGCTTAGAGAGGCCCCACCACATACAAAGGTCTTTAGCTAGTCCTTCCTACCTCACTCCTTTGTACCCTCCCAGACAAACCTCAATGTCCCCAATGCTTGAGCCCTCAGATCCACGACGCCAAGCTGCCATTTTCCCTGAGTCCTCCAGATGGTCCCCCTCTTTTCAAGACACGCTGAGGTCTGTCCAGCATCAGTTTATCCCTATGCCGACCTCTAACTCTCTACCATACTACCAGCACTGGCCGGATCCCAGAGGGGAAGGCTTGAGACACTCGGACTCCAGAAGAGGCCCTCCAAGGTCCTACTTGCCCCGGGGCATCAGCTGGCCTTCGCCTTATTATTCCGCCTTCCCGCCCAGGGAAGGAGATGGCTACAGACATCCAGACAGGATGATGGGGAGGAGCGGAGATGCTGAGTTCAGGGACGGTGGCAGGGCCAGTTATGCCAGTCAGAGCAGCGGTAGAGGCAGCGCAGGTCTCTTTAGACAGTCCCTGTCTGTCACTCCCACCCTGCTCAGCTCCCCAGAAACCACAGAGGAACATGAACGCCACAGAGCTGAGATGGAGCTGGCCGAGAGGAGAGTGAAAAGGTGAAAGACCGCCACCATCTGGAATGACTGACGATGTGGACCATCCTCTCTTCAGATGGATTCATTTACTGTTGCCAAAATGACACTTATCGTGAGACGTTTGTGTTTCTCTGTGTCTTTTTTGATCACTTTTTGTGTATCTCATTAGAAGGAACACGTCAGTAGATGAAAGTTATGAGTGGGACTCCGCTGATGCCTGTTTGGACTCCGAGGTCCTGGAGGCCACCAGGTCTGGCCAGTGTCGAGCTGGTTTTCAGAGAGGCAGGAGGGAGACCAGATCTGACCAGACTGGTGGCCTCCGGGATCAGCGACAGACAGGTGATCATTTCATTCATGCTTGAGTTTTGTTTATTGCTGCATGTGTGATTATTAGTGAGCTTACTGTGACAGTGCTGCATGTGTTCACCTTATTGTCACAGTGCTATGACTTTTTGTTAGTTCACCCCATGACATTTCCATCCATGCCTCTCCTGTCCCTGATGACCCCCCCCCCTCCTCCTCCCAGGCCCGCCTCCCCCTGTCATCCCTCCTCGCTCGCTCAGTGAGGCACGCTTCAACGCCCTCCGTCTGGAGTACCAAGAGTACAGGCGGGCTCAGGGATCCGCCTGTACCCAGGAACCCTGCTTCCACCCCAGCCATGATTCGGACTCTGACTCCAGCTCAGCGCTGCTCTAGCAGCTGAACTCGGTCCGTTACTCTGCCTGATCCTCAAACCTTTTTTTTCCCCTCATTTTTCCTCCTGTCGCGGCTCATCTGCTTAATTTCTTTTGCTGCCTGCATGTGGTAGTTATAGTGTAAAAGTATTCATTCCCCATGAATATTTTCATGTTTTGTCACATTACAAAGACCTGAAGGAGTTTTAATTTTATTTGATTGACCAACACAATGTTAGATCTAGACCAACACTTCAACGTAGATGAAATGCTACGTTGAAGTTGTTGGTTGCAATGTGTGAAAATAAAGAAAAAAAATTTAATTTTAAGCATAATTTTCTGATGTTCTCTCTGTTTCTTTCTCTTCTTCAGACGCATCAAAGACAAAAACCAACTAGCAGTTCTACTGAAAAGACAACAGCAGCGTGGTCCTCAACATCGGAAACATTTCATTCTACTTTAACGATTTTAATCTTGTGTTGCAGCAGCTTCAAGAGACTGTACTGTTCTGTTTCGTAAGACATCCTCAGCTTTTTTCAGGCTCGTTCTTCTGTTCGATTTGGTTTCAGTGTGCTTTTTATAGTGGGAATGTGACAATCGGATAAAGCAAAGAGATGAAATGCTATGAGATAAGGTTCACAGCGCAAGCTGAGAAGGACCTGCTTTGTGAAAGCGACAGTCAGAGACAAAATGATAGATGCATTGAAAGTTTTTAGAATCTAAGTCTCCCTTGTAGTGACAATAAAAGATGCTTCTGACAGGTCTGTAGGTGAGTAGACAACATCTCTCTGTGAGATACCTTCATCTGTATCGGTGCCTGCGAGTAAATGGTGCTAGTTGTGCTCTCCATGTCTATATTGATTAATGACGCGGTACTAACTGTTAGGTAACTATTAAATTTGACCCAAAATTCCCAACATCTATGTACTTAGAAGCTGAGTATATGTCTGCGATTTACCCACTGATTGCCTGGAATCATCCCCACTCTGAGACCTATTAACCTCACAGTATTTTGTTTAAAGTGTATAAATGTTCATATGCATAGTTTATTGTGAATAAGTCCTGCTGTATTGTTATGCATTCATACCCATCACTCCCATCAGTTGAGAAAATCTTACTTGGCTCCACCTGAGGAAGTGCAACTTTACCAGGGAAGATGATATTTGCCTTATTTTTGGTCGGTACAAAAAGGACGGCGTCTGCCGACAGGCTGAGATACAAAAAGAAAAATTAAAAACCATCAAATAGGTTTTGTTCTTCATTGTCTATGTCTGTGTATTTATTGAGATGAGTAACGATATGCAACAAAGTTTACAATTCACATACCTGATGTGAAGGCAACACTGTGAATATTTCATTGACTTCTGATTCTAGCTCTGAATTGCAAGTCTGTTATGAATTGTGTGCCCATTTCCCTGCTGTGTTTGTTTTGTTTTCTATGCTAAAGAAAATCAAGCTGTTTTTGTACGTTACCTGACAAAACAATTTAAAATATGTTGTTGATGTTTTGCGTTGGGGAAGTGTCAGCCTTTTTATTGTTTTTACTTCAGTTTCCCAGATAAAAACCCACATTTGACGCGAGTATGCATTCCTGAGGATGGCTTTGGAGGTCTTGTACAAAGAGGAAAATTTTATATCTTGTTACATGTTTTTGTCATTTTTATATGTTTGTAAATGAATAAATTGTTATATTCTGAATGTAGCAGACTTAAGGGATGTGAATGTGTTTGCTTCCACTCCCGGTCACTTTGCTGCTGTTACTCTCTGGCAGAGAATAAAAGATATTTCGTGGTTTTAATATGAGTTAAAGCTGCCTCGAACGGCCCTCGCAGCTCAGCGCCGCTCCGGCCTCCTGGCGACCGCCAGCCATTGCAGACGCTCTCGCGTAGTTCCCGCACCCGTCCGCCAGGTGATACGCACCGGTGGAGATATAGCTGATAGAATAACCTAGGGGGCGCAGTGGAGTCTCCCGCTTGGTACTGGGGCGTAGCTGAGTGAAGCAGACACCCCACCCACGTCAAAAAAAAAACAGCAAATAGTCTGAGTGGTTAGTGCTCCGTTTGTGCCGTTAAAATCGTTTGTGCAGATTTAGTTTCTGAGATATTAAAAGTTATCACTTTGGCCGATGACGTCACGAGCCCCCCCCCACCTTGCTCCAAAACAAACCAAAGTGTGCTACTTCAGTGCTTGTGCCGTTAAAAGTTTATTGTGCAGCTTTCCCTTATGAGATATTAAAAGTTATAATTTTAGCCGATGACGTCACCATACCCAATGGATATTGGATATTCGCCTAGCTCAAGGTTGATCCGATCTCCAGCTACGTTCCGGCCGAGAAGCGGGGTTCACCCTGGACAGTCTGTCGCAGGGCAACACAGAGACATACAGGACAAACAACCATTCACACACACAGAATTTAGAGAGCCCAGTTAACCTGACAGTCATGTTTTTGGACTGTGGGAGGAAGCCGGAGAACCAGGAGAACATGCAAACTCCATGCATTCCCTGGGCCGGGAATCGAACCCAGGACCTTCTCGCTGTAAGGCAACAGCTCTACCAACTGCTCCACTGTGCAGCCCTATGATAAAGCCCCCAAAAAGCTAATTCATTTGACGGAAGCCTGCTTGGACCTAATTACACGCCCCCATGTGGTCATGGATAAAACAACAGGGCAAATGATCATTTTTCTTACATTGATGCTGTAAACACAAATTTGCATCAAACATAAGTGACAGAACCTCATAAAAACTTTGCTTGATCCTCTGTTATGTTGGCCATTATATTTGCACAGTTGACAAATATGCTTTTCACTTACCCAAAATTGTTGCATCAAAGATCCTTGTTTTTCTGGATTGTGCAATATCCTGTTTCTTTATCAACTGAAGTTTAAGTTTACATTAGCTAGGTTCACTTTTTGAGTGAATTTAATGAAATACGTACACGTCTACGTCTGCTTCTCTGTCACGCACACGTTTAAAACATTTATCCAAAACAGCCTTTAACCATCAATTGCACAACATTTGCATTTCAACTAGAGCAGCTTTATTATTTCAGGTAAGGTTTCATCACAGTACAGAGGTGAATGCCGGGCATTCAGTATTACTCTTTCTTGGAGGAGAGACGCATCACATGTTTGACCATATTGCCAACACCATCGAATATATAGTGATAGTGATAATCCGTGTCCCACATGAAGGACGGAGTGCTGACCACTTTGTTCTTCTCATCCACATAGGCTTCGTGAAAGAAAGAAATGGTTAAGGTCAAAGCAGCGGAGGAGTCACATTAATGATGAAGACGAACAGGCTTTCGCTTGAATTTACGGCGAACTGAAAGGATATGTATGGCTCACGGACGACGTGGCGAGCGCCCATGCCCTTCACAGCCTGCACCATGTTGGTTTGAGGCCAGTTCCCCCAGCGGGTGCTCTCGTCCCGCTCGTAGCCCATGGTCACCTCGATGCTGGGCAACACGCGGCAGGCCAGCACAGGAGCCATGCTGGCCAGGCTGGAACAGAGGCGGACGTCTTTCACCACTTTAATGCACTAACCATCCGCTGTTATCGATTGCATGTTAGTGACATAGAAGAATATTTTTTTTTATAGAAGAAAAACTACAACTGTTTATCAACAGAGACTGTTAGCTTCCATGAAGTGTTGATTTCAACGCAGTTTCAAGCCTCCAGCTGATCCAAAGTAAGAGTTCTGAAGAACCAAAGGGGTGAGATCAAATTTCTCAAATTTTTACCTTTATTGACAACCTGCTAATTGCAGGAGACAATTTAAAATGATCCCTCTTTCAAATAAAGTTCTTAATAATCAAGCTCCATCTTATATCAGATGATGGTGTGTTCTGTTAGGTTCACTGATGACAAGCAGATCCTCTAGTTATCAGGCTCCTCTCCTGTGGAACCAGCATCACCACATACAGGCTCAATATAATGAATTACTGCAAATTAACCATTTTATGAAATTAACTGACCTCTGTCACCACATTCTTTTTATTCTCCAGTAAATGGTTAATTTCCTCACTAGCTCTTATTTCTTCATCGTTTCATTTGTCTGTTTTCCTTGATTATTTTAATGAATGGATTTCTAGTGGTCTTACTGGTCTTGGAAAAAAGCAGTACTCTACAGCCGACTGGCACATGTCAAATGTTTTACGTTCACTTTCCGTAGCTTTTGTTTTTACGGGAAATATGGTGAACTCCATTTAATGGCTCATAAACAATTTTGTTTTTGTTTTTGAAACATGAAACTATGAAACTAGGGTAGAGGTCGGGACTACCCTCAGTCTCTGGTTGTCATGGTGACCTTTTCTTCACCTCTTCTTCAGCATCCAGCTCCGCTCTTCCCAGTAATTCCAGTAATCCCAAATCTCCTTCATCTGGGGATCTTCCCACCTTCAACTAATACCTGATGCCACCTCTCACCTGACCGTAAGAAAAGTCCGCACAGCGCCTTTTCTGTGCGGACTTTTCCGCACAGAAAAGTCCGCACATGTACCACCTGAGCAGGAACCACCGTTCCTGCTCAGGTGGTACATGGTGCTGCACACAAAAGGTTTAGAGCCACCATGTCTGCACTGGTGGAAGTTCACGGATTGGCTGCGAAACCAGAACGGGTCCAGCAGTTTTGTTGCAGTAATTTATTTTATGAACGATGGCCATCTGCACTTTGTACTGCAACAGTGTGACTGAGATTCTCAGTCCACACCAGGGAGGCCGAAGTCCAGTCCTCATGCTCTACTACCTTACAACCTTTAGACGCATCTCTTCACATAAATTGCTTGTTACCGAGCCTCTTTAAAGCTGAGTGACTGCTGATTATAACATTTTGAATGCATCTAGAAGTTCCAGGATAGTGGCTATTGAAGACTGGGTGTGGGCGTTTCTGGTCTGCCAATGAGTAGGTTCTTGGTCATTAAGGACATGAGAGTCCTAAGCATTGGAAGAAGTCCAGTTACCTTGTATTTAATTACTTAGGATTATGCATAATGTGGCATCCTGATCTCCTCATACTCAGCACATGGCAACTTGACTCATGTTAGCAGGTTGTTGTAAAATTAATTAGCAAGTCTGTCAATTTTGAGCATACACTTCTACATAATTGATTAAGATAAGAGTAGACTGTAGGGGACAATGCTTGTTAAGATGTAAAAGTGATCAACAGAATGAACAAAGAACAACATGCATCTGAACATCACCAAGGCTTTTGTCTGCTGAAGGAGAAAGCAATCACCAAGGAAATGCCAAACGTCTATGAGCCGTGGTTGTTCTCGGTTATAACTTTCAGACGGATCAATTTTGCTGAAGACAGGAGCTTCATTGGCTCAAACTCGTTCTGTGTGCTAATTGCGATAGGTAGAGATTAAGGTGGAGGGGTCAGCAAACTATTTAACCTTCTGTTGTCATGGTGACTGTCCTTTTGCTTGCTCCTCCTTAGCATTCTCCTTCACTCTTTCCTGTAATTCCTGTAATCCTCCATCTCTTCATACCTGGAATCCTCCCGTCTTCACCTAACACCCAGTGCCCTTTTACCCGACCTCATCGCAGACGTCTGCCCGTCACCTCATCCCTCCGGCCAGAATCTGTTGTTTTAACCCGATCCCATTAGAGGGGAAGCATTTATGCCAGAGCCTTTGTTGTGTCCTCCCCGCTTTAAAGGATTTGCCTGCTTTCACATCTTCCAGTTTGGGCTTAGGAGCAGTAAGGCTATTTTTACGGCATTTGCCCTCGATGCTCTATCCACTGAGAGTTCAAGCGAAGACTCTCGCTAAACAGATTCCTAAAATCAGCGTACAAGAGAAACTACCTTTAAAGCTGCTAATGAAGTACAATTCCTGTTCCTCTGGGCATTGTTGTTTGTCAAATTCTCTGAGAAATTTAGATCAGATTCCCTTTTGTGTAAACAAAGGGCTGCTGAGAAGCTTTAGGCTTTGTTGTGCTGAAATTAGCCTTGCTAATTGGCTTAATAAACTTTACAGGACGTTTGTGGAAAGAGTCAACATTTTTTCTTTTTTACCTAAAAAGGCGTTCACAGCAAAAGAAGGAGATCATACTGTGCTGAATTAAATGTTCACCACAACGTCCTCACCTAATTTCATCTCCCTTACTAAGCATCTAAGTCACCAGTGACTCCTTGCAATGCCCTAATTCCATTATCAGGCTGTCTAAATCTTTTGTTTATTTAAATTGGTACATTTTAATTAAGACAGGAGGTAGATGTCAGTGGCAGTCTGGAGCTTAGCTTCCTGTTCAGCATACTTTCTAACTCGAAGTCAGTGAGCCTAATTACTGCGGACGGATCACAGCATACGTACCCAATAGGTTTGCGTGAACGGTGGAACTCTTTAAGCACTCTTTCCACGTCATTATTCAGCTTGCAGTCCTTGCCGTCCTTCATAAAAGTGGATCTAAAAATACAATTAAGATTTTTTACACTTCCATTAGTATTTAAGGCTTGAGTGAGCCACACTGTATCTAATTTTACTTTTCTTTGCACAGCCCAGTTTGCAAGTGACCCCCCTCACAGATTCTTGACGATCCCGTGGCCTCCAGGAAAGATGACGGCGTCGAAGTTGTTGACGTCCAGCGTGGACAAGTCCTGTATTTGCTTCTTTCCCTGGTCGTGAATGAAGCGAGCTGACTCGATCATCACGTTCCTGTTTGATGGCCAGATATAATCAAAAATACTACCTTGTGGGAAGAGTCGGGTCAGACGGTTACACGTGCATGCGAAAGGTCGAGTCAGTTCACTGTCTGGTGTGTGTGGCTCCTACCGGTTCTCGCCTGAGGAAGGCTGCTTCTTCATGTGATCCATCACATGCATTTGCTGCTGATTTGGAGCAAACACGCGGAAGCGGGCGCCGTTCCTGCTCAGGTGGTACATGGTGCTGCACACAAAAGGTTTAGAGCCACCATGTCTGCACTGGTGGAAGTTCACGGATTGGTGAGAATGTGCCTGGATACTCACTATACTCCTTCATGGACATCACTTCCATCCCACCATCCACATCCTGAGAAAACCTGGAATATATTGACTCACTGGGTTGGTCCGCTTCTTTTCACTCGTAGCATGTTATTTGCTTGAACTTACCACAGCAACTTTGGTGTTTCCCCAGTAGCCATATTCCCCTTGATGAACGAAGCAGGCAGGCTGATGAGAGACAGCGGTCAGAGTCTGTTTCGACAGCAAGGTCCTGGTTGCCAGCATGATTAAGCTTTAGTCTCAGTGATTCTGCAGGAAAATACCCGATTAACAGATTGCCACGAAGCCTGTAAGGACCTCTGAGAGGGCAGATATTGATCTCACTGAGGAGGTCTGTATTTATACTAGCAGTGTGGGGCCGAGTGACGTGAACACGTAAGCTGAGCTCCATTGTCTTTTCACGTCTTGACTTCTTCCATTTCCAGAACACCCTTCCCTATTAATACCTCGTTAATTCTTCTGATTAACTTAAGGTATTTAGCCACGTAGTGAAACCTTAGCTTCAGCTAATATCTTAACCTATTAAGAGCTTGGCACTTGATACAGTGCATTGATCAGGAAACGGTGTCCAACTGCATTATACAGGCATAGGGGCATACCGTATGTCCTGGAAAGTCCATTAGGGTGTAAGGCTCTTACGCTTTGTAATGCCGTGTTGAGTCTAGACGGCGAACCCAGAAATACCTTCAACAGATGGAAAAATCACTTTCA
The DNA here is from genome assembly GCF_019740435.1 of Gambusia affinis. Taxonomy (NCBI): domain Eukaryota; kingdom Metazoa; phylum Chordata; class Actinopteri; order Cyprinodontiformes; family Poeciliidae; genus Gambusia; species Gambusia affinis. The sequence continues at coordinate 14,678,625 of NC_057870.1, forward strand.
GAGTAAAAATGTTCAGCTGCATCTCAGTAAACTATTTTTGAAAAGTTTGATTCAATTCAATATTTTAATTCAAGAAGTGAAACTCATACAACTTCAGCACACACTGTGATGGAGTGTGTGTTTTTCCTGTTCATTTTGATGATTACGACAAAGGAATACCTGAAATTCAGTTGTTTTGTTTTAAAGTTAGAATATCAAACTATTAAAAACAATACTGAAATGTTATAGACTACTTAGTAATAGGGAAGCGTGTTGATTGAACAATTGGTAAGCCACAAAACGTCATTGCTAAAGAGACTGTAAGAGGACTGCATCAAAGACTATTAATGGAAAGTTGTGTGGAAGGAAAAAGTTTAGCAAGAAATGATTCAGGAAAAACAGGGATGACCGCAGCCAGAACATGAGGCAAAATCAATTCAAGAGCACAGTGGGCGTTCACAAGTTCTAGTGTGTAGGTGGAGTCAGTACTTCAGGAGCTACCACACACAGACGCATCCACTGAACTCAGTGCTGCAAGGTTCTCTTCTAAGGTGAAAGCAAAATGTGCATTTTGTCTAAAGATCAAGGCCCTAGAGTGTGAAGGAAAGGTGGAAAGGCAAAGCTCCAGTCAAAGGTTTAAGGACAGTAATGATTAAAATAAATAAACACTTGACAACATTTTGGTAGCACTGTGTTTTAAGGGATGTGCATAAGACTGCAATGACACTGACATTCGGTAAATAATGACACTATTAATGCAAAGTTGCTTTAAAAGTGGCACTAAAAATCTATTAAAAGTGCCACCTTTACATTAAATTGTCACTATTTACTAAATTAAAAGTTGGCACTTTTAGTGAACTTTCAATGTTGCATTAAAAGTGTCACCATTTACAGAATGACATCATGACAACAGTCATAAACATTCATAAAGACTCCTTCATGGTCATGACAAATGTTATGCCATATTTATGACAGCGTCATATCAGTCTTCAATAAAAGTGTTACCAATTTTTTTTTTTCAGTTGAATCACAAGGAGACGGAGATATTTTAATTTATTGAGATGCACCTGTAGGGGGAGACAACTCAGAGTGAAAGTTCAGGGGGAAAAAAGAAAAGAAAAAAAAAAGTCATTTGTCAATGTACAGATGAACAACAGAAGGCAAAAATATGACGTTTCTTTTATTATGGCCACTTTACTGCATGTATAAACAATTACTATTTACATAAAGATGAAGAAAATACAGTGAGAAACAAAATGCAGAAACAGAACAAATGTGCAACCGACTACAATCACCACGTCAGTCACAAACTCGAGGGTCAGCAGGAACCTTACGTGGAACACGGGCTAAAACTCTGAAAAATCAGCAGAACTCACGCATGGAAAACACATACTGAAGTGGTCACAAACGGTATTCACAGAGTACAAACAAAATCCTTTTTAAAAACTCTAATACAATTATGATGACATAACCGATGTTTATGCTGCGAGGTTTGCTGGCAAACTAGCCTCCATTTCTCTGCACCCGTAATCCACACCGTGTTCCCGAAACACGAAAAACTCCCCTCCCTCACAGTTTTTGTAAATGCTTCTGTCACGTCCAGAACAGAGGAGGTGAAAAGAGTGAGTGAGAAAGCAAAAGAAAAGACAGGACATAGAATGAATAAGGTCCGTTTGTTTTGTTTTTGTATAAAAGTCATGTTTAAAACAATCTCGTCAGTGTTGATGGATTCCTGCAAATAAGCAACGTCAGGACAAAAAAAAAAGAAGAAGAAAGAAATCACACACGTGGCAAATATGTCAAATGAAAAAAAATCACAAAGCTGTTTAATCAAAGATTCACCCAAATCCAATTATAACTACGGCTGATGATAACATTCGACAACAGCGCTGATCAGGCTGCAGCTGCTTCTTCTGTTTCCTGTGATAAGCGCTGTTAGGTGATTTTTATTTTTTTTTTTTGCAGATGACTTATAGTTACATGTAAGGACCAGATCCTAAAAGCCATTTACATGCAAATCACTATCCACTTCAGCAGTGAGAATTAAGTATGAAGCAGCTCCTAAATCGATGCCCCCACTAAAGAAAGCTTCCATGCACCCAAAGCCACTGTCTTTCAAGGAATCGACGCGCCGACCTGTGCGCGCGTTACGTTCGTTGCCGAGAGTTTTTGCAAAGGTTTCCATTTGATAAATTGAGCGTGGTGCGCACATCAAGCAAAGTAGCTGTGCTCGGAGATAAAACATTTTCTCGCAGGGCCAGTCTGGTTGGATTAGGGCGTGTAGGCAGGTGGCGGCTGAAACTGATTGGCGACGTCGTAGTCGGCAGGAAACGTCTCGCTACTGTCCTCCATCTCCGAGAGCAATTCCAGGGCCTGCTCCTCCTCCTCCGTGGGGTAGTGGCGCAGGAGGTTTGCGGCGGTGGCGAGGATCGATGCGCCGCCAGCGCCCGCCACCAGGTAGAAGCTGATGGCGAAGGTGACGTATATGAGAGAGCCGTGGTACTTTTTGTGCTGCTGCTGAAGCGCCAAGATCAGTTCTGAGGTCCAGTAGCAAAACCCGATTACTGTGGCACACTGCAGCACTGAGGGGAGAGAGAGAAGGTTAATAAAACTCACAGAATAAGAAAGAAATCATATAATAGATGCTCCATATAATAGTTCACTAAGGACAAGAACAAGTTTGCTTTTCAATGTTCTTGTCCAGTTCCATCAGTTTTGATTATTTTTAGAATTGTAGACAAAGTTTAAATAATGTAAAAACATTTCATGGTAGGTTTGATTGCATAAAAAGTAGTTTGTACATAAAGATTGATTGATTGCTTGAATTGATTTACTCAACAAATATCAAATTGATCATTTTGCTTTTAACAGTTTGAGACTGAGTGTACCTTCAACAATAAGGTTATGTACCTGTTAGTATATGTGCAAAAGCATATCTGCGTGTGACCTTTAGGGCAGAGTGTTTGGGTCCAAACACATCCAACAGAAAAGCAGTGAGACTGCATAATATCCCGAGGAAACAGAAGGCAGCGATGACTCTGAGCAACAGGATGATTTGTGGGTTTACACAGTAATCTGTGGAAATATAGAAGTCACAAAGTTGCAAGACAGCCGAATGATTAACAACTGCCTACGCTACAGGTTGTGACGTGCTTATTCTCACCATCCAGAAGCTTGGGATCGATGTACCCCAAGACATCCGCTACCCCCAGCTCTTGTCTAGGGCAGGCCCCTCCGTGAACCCGGAGCCAGGCCGGCTCAGCCAGAGCCGTGCACAGCGCTGTGATGGACAGAGCTCCGGGCAGAGCCGACACCAAGCTCCGCTCCTGCTGCTTGGGCAGGGAGGTGCCCGCTCTCCGTCTCCGACCTCCAGGGAGAGTGGAACCCGGTGGAGCATACATGGTGATTGCGTCTCCTTAATAATTGCTGTTGTGAGGAGCGTTAGTGACTTCTTATTTATAGCAATCCTTTTGTAGCTAAGGGATGAGGCAACCAAGAGAGTAGGCAGAGTAAGGCCTGTAAGCCGGTTCAGGCAAGGAAACCTGGATCACGAAGGGATGGCAGCGGCTCTGGACTCTTTCTTTCGATGAGTTACACACAATATGTCCGACAAAAATTGGGATGCTGGATAAAACAAGACGCTGGCGGCCGATCAGACAATGAACAGATGGCCTCTAGGCCTGTTAGCTCTTCTGTTAGCCTGATACGCTAACTCCTTGTCAACGTCAAATATAATAAAATCTAAGGACAAAACTAAACCTAACACAAACAAACAAATACACTTAACTTAACACACGATAAGAATACCTACAACAACAAAAACATACGGTTACTATTAGTACAGAAAAGGAAACACAAAACAAAACAAAAGACAGCTTACGCTGGTTTCCTGTAATGTTGACTTCCTGTTAGCAGTTGGCACCGGTCTAAGAAGAGGGGTTGCTGCCACCTAGTGGCGACTCATCCAAAACTATTTACACAACAGTAAATAAATATTTCTTATTAGATTGCCAATTGCAAATTGTTTTAGCCCCACATAGAAGCATTAAACAGTTTTCATTTTTTGCCTAATTTAAAATCAAAGTAGTTTAAAAGTCAGTAGACGTATTCCTTATCATTCAGCCGGAGAGAACTTGGGAGAGATTGACAAATAGTGCGTGTCTAGCGTCAGAGAACGGAAGTGATCCAGAATGCAATGCGCGCAGCCTATGATAAGCAAACATGGCAACATTTCCGTTGTAGACGTTTCTGTAAGATATTGTTTTGCTTTGTTAATTGCTATATAAACGACCCTCATTTATTTCTGCTGCTTCACATGCTGATAAATGACAAGTGGGCTTCGTACTACCGGACGTTAAAAGTAGACTCGGAAGTATCGACGCTTCAACTGCGTGAAATATTTGAGTAGCCATGAAGGAGGCTCTGTCCCTGGTTCAGAGGATCAGCGCGCACCCGGACTCCCGCTGCTGGTTCGTCTCCTGGAGCCCGAATGGGGCTCTGCTGGCTTCTTGCGGTGGTGACAAGGCCATCCGGATATGGGGGCGAGAGGGTGAGCTGTCAATAACACGAGCTGTAGCACAAGACTAACACTTAAAACATGGACATGCGGGTCATGTTTCTGTAGATAAATGACGCCAACAAGGTAATTCTTAGAAAACAGTCCTCAGTTTAAGTGGAACTTCACTTTGAGCTCGTTCATCCTCATTACAATTTAAGGTAGCTCACAAAAACACTTGCATCCTCTCTGTTAAGTGTTGCAGTTACTCTAATCCACGTGTTTTGTTTGTTTTATGTACTTTAAAACAAACATTTTAGTATTACATTTCTGTATTTTCAATTGAAAAATTCTAAATACCACGTGAAAACAGAATATGTTACTTTTACACTATTGAAGTAGTTCCATGTGTTCTGAGTAGGACCGATTTGCTCCAAATGGGAGTTTTTTCAGTCTTATCTCTGTGTTTGTTGAATGAGATTAAAGGATGAATCTTTTGGTGACATTTCCACTGCAAATTTTTTTTTCAGGTGACGCTTGGGTCTGTAAGACCGTGCTGCAGGATGGCCACCAGCGCACTGTGAGGAAGGTGGCCTGGTCACCTTGTGGTAATTATCTGGCCTCTGCCAGTTTTGATGCTACCACATGCATCTGGAAAAAAAAGAACGACGACTTTGAGGTTAGATGACACTTTTCTTGCTCAGCCAGTGAATTTTCAAAAAAAAACAACTTTTGAACTTGTCGTCTAGAGCTTGACCGTGTTGGAAGGACACGAAAACGAGGTCAAATGCGTGGCGTGGGCTCCTTCAGGGAACCTCCTGGCTACCTGCAGCCGAGACAAGAGCGTCTGGGTTTGGGAAGGTTTGTTGTCACCGAATCTAAAGTGAAATCCAGTGTCGTAAATCACTAAATTAACTCTAGCTCTGAGCTTGTGTCTAAACACAATTCGTTTGTGCGTTTCAGTGGATGAAGATGAAGAATACGAGTGTGTTACTGTGTTGAACGCTCACACACAAGATGTCAAGCATGTTGCGTGGCACCCCAAGAAGGAGGTAGCCCCCTGACTCCTTGCTTGCTAATCACACCTTAGCTTGACAACAGGCTATTATTGGGCTTTCTGTTTACACAGCTTCTGGCTTCAGCCAGCTATGACAACAACATCTGCATTTACAAAGAGGAAGACGACGACTGGGAGTGCCAGGCCACCTTGCAGGGCCACACATCCACAGTGTGGAGTTTGTGTTTCGATGCTGCAGGGGAGAGGATGGCCTCCTGCAGTGATGACCGCACTGTGAAGATTTGGAAAGAGTATCCCAGCGAGGATGGGCAAGGTGAGTTCACGGTGGACGCCAGCACTTTTGTCGTGTATTGCAAAGAAAAGTGAACCACTTTTTGTCAATTTGCTTGTTTAAAGGGAACCTCTCCTGGAAGTGTGTGTGCACCCTGTCTGGGTACCATGGACGGACGGTGTACGATGTCGCCTGGTAGGACAACCAATGCGTGTTAATGTCATGATGATTGGGTGCACCAGTGACTTAAGTTATTGCTTGTTTAACAGCTTAATCAGCCTTTTTGACATGTTTTAGTGTTTATAAGTTGATGACTTATAGCTAATTTCCCAATAGCTCCATAGAAAATCCTTATTACAGAAATGCTAGGACCCAGATAGGGTCACAATTAGGGTGAATAGTGATGTCCTGATAGTTGTGCAGCTGTCAGCCACCAACAGCAATTTTTCTATTTTCTATTAGCTGTAATAAAAATTTTAAAATGCTTGAAATTTAATAAAATTCTTACCAAAATAAAATGTTCATTATTGTAATGTGAAAAACATCTCAGTAGCTATAAAGCGGCCCATTTCTGTTATCAGTCTTAAAAAAAATTTTTCTCTCTGAAAGTGAAGTTATTCTCTGACTTGAATAAATCCTGTCTGTTCAGGTGTCAACTGACGGGCGCTCTGGCGACTGCCTGCGGTGATGATGCAGTGAGAGTTTTCAAGGAGGACGCGACAGCCAGTCCTGACGAGCCAGTGTTTTCGCTCGTCGCCCAGGCGACCAGAGCTCACAGCCAGGATGCTAACTGTGTTTCCTGGAACCCGAAGGAGGCGGGTCTACTGGCTTCCTGCAGCGACAATGGAGAGATTGTAATTTGGAGGTTCACAGAAGAAGAATTAAACTGATTCTGTGGATTTCGGACCCGATTTTGTTGTTTAAAGGTTTTCTTTGTTTTTTGTTTTTTTTGCAATTTCAGGTAAATGTTTTGTGTTTGTTTATGATGAGAATAATGCTGCAATGTGCTTTTGAGTCTGCATTTTGGAAATGGTATCCTTTGAAAATTGCTTGAAAGTTGTTGTTTTTTTAAATAAATACAGAATATTAAACATAACCACAAATGGATCCTTTATTTTAAAAAAAATCTCAGACAGTACATGATGCTAAAAACATGTAGAGGAGGAATTTGTTTAAATTCACAACATAACTAGAGTGCTTGTTTCTATTTGAAACACAATCTGCTTTGAGACTGCAGCATCTTTAACAACAAGCCATCTTCAGAAGAGTCTAGGTTGCCTTGGTTACCTCTGTTAAATCAAACAGACTGTCCTGTAACTGAGATTAAATATGGACAGACGGACATTAATTTCGGACTGGAATTCAACAATCAGGTGTTTCAAACTTAAAGAAAACTACCAGATAAAATGACACAGAACTTTAATAAAGTATTGAGACATGCTGACAGGTAAAGCAAAGGTACATAAATCAGGTTGAGCATCTAAAGGACAAAAAAATAAACCCCTTGATTCCCTATGTCTAATTTTTTTTTTAAAATTACTGCTTAATCAGAGTCACTTTCCCCCTCGCTGTCGGCTTCTTTTACATCCACGCTGAATTTGTACTCCTGGTCACAGCCCATGTAAGCGTCGCTCATAAAGTACAGGGTGTAGTTATGGATGCCCACAGCAGGTGCAACAAAGTCCAGCTTGACCTGCAGATAAGAGACAACAACAACAGTGTCAGGATGTTGCTTCAAGGAGCGTTTTTGTTGCAGCTTTTGCCTTTTTTTATTCACCTTTGCTTTCTGCTGAAGAGTCAGCCTCTTGATAGAGATGAGGCTGTTCGACTTGGGGTCTCCGATGACCACCCACCAGCCCTCCTCACGTTTCTGCAACAATTACAGATTTCCACACATCAGTCATGTTTGGAAAATGGAAGGAACGCCCCTGAAGATGAGGCGTACAGTGACACCGACCTGAGGGAAGAGTGGTGCGATGACTGGACCCGTCACCTCTTCCTCTCTCTCGAGCTGCACCTGGACCAGAACTGGACTGCCGCTGTGAAAATATATGGCAATTAGGGCAGAAACAATTGCCATTAATCAATTATCAACCAATAATATATATATATTGACCCTCAGTGCTGTAATTAGGCCAAAACTGTACAAAAAATATATAAACACGTTCTACATTTAAGATGAAAACCCTGCTTTGTAAGCAAATATGTAAAGAAAGAAAAACTAAATTAAATTATTTATTTGCATTTTTATGTATTTCTAATATTGTCTTAAAAAATCTTCGGTGGACAAATGGCTAACCTGATACATTTTTGAAAATGATGAAACTATTTACGCCTTTTATTAGAATTTTATATTCTAAAATAATGCAGGATTATAAATTAGAAGAAAAAAAAAAAACATGGTTCTTTAAACTTTTTGGAAGTAAAAATCTGTAAAATGAGGCATGCACTGGTCTTCAGATTCATTTTGGCCAGTTCTGACTTTGCTTTAGGCATAATATGTCAGAATATAACCTGCCAAAACGAATGAATGTGTCTGCAAGGCAATTTAACATCTGAGAGCATACAAACCTTTTGATGTTGTCCCTTTCCGCTACGTCATAAGAAAGCTCGATGTTGGGGTAGCGGTTACAGAAGCGAGCCACGTCGGTCATCTGCCCGTCGGAGAGCTGCAGCAAAGACGTTCTGTCCTCGTCCTCCATTTCCATGATGTCAAAGATGCTGTCCACACCCTGAAGACGGAACAAGCAGAGACGATATAGTCTTAATCTGCATCATGTGCTCTACTGAAGCGCCTCAGCACCACTCACTTTGTCAGTGCAGCGTTTGATGTGGTCTGAGGTGAAGTGGGGCAGCTGCTTCAGGTAAGAGTCCTTGGACCACATGGCCTGGGTGACCATCTGCGCCAGCTCCATGGCAGCCAGGGCGGGACTCAGCCAGCCGTTACTGGACAGCACGTCGACGCAGGCCTGAATCAGACGGATCGCCTGCAAACGGGAAACGATTTAATAAGCGCGTTGCTGTCTGAAATGTAAACCCAGTGAGCCGAGTCGTCAGAAGGGGAGTCCCGACCTTGCTCAGGATCTCCTCCGTGTCTGACTGGAGCTCGGCGCTCAGCTGCATCCTGGAGAGGTGGGCCTGCAGCAGGAGGTTGGTCTTCACGTGAGGGTCGTTGAACTTCGGGTTGTTCAGCTTGTGGGGAACTTTCTGTGCCAGCTAAAAATTAAAACAAAATAAACACTCAACAACCAATCAGGGAGGAAATCATCAATTAGTGAGTTAGTCTAAAGTTAATTGAGCTTATCGATCAACTATTAATTGATAAGCGGACGATTTCTTAAAAACCTGGGTTTTCTCTTCTATCAAGAGGACCAACCATCTTTCCATAATATGCTGAATTTAAAAACGAAGCACATCTTTATATACATATTTTCTGCTTTAACTGTATAAAAAAATTATTTTTTGACTATATTAAATTTAGATATGCATCTAAAACTTAAAACAGGAACCTCTTGGGTTGCTGAATGGAAATAAAAGATGAAAAGAATGAAATATATAAACCACAATCCCTCATGAACAGAAATGTGTTCATACACTGTCTTTGAGGAAGTCAAGTGCCCTAAAAGCTGGCATCATGTTTTTCTATTATGTAACAATTTTTCTCCCTTATGCCTTCCACCTCTCTTTCTTCGGAAATTTGTTTTTTGGTCAAGACAAATTGAAGCTGCTTCCCTGAAAGAGATTAAACTGAATGAGCTTGTTGAGTTTTTACATTTCAAAACAGAACCACATAAAGTGCTGTTTGCATCACACACTAGACTCTGTTTGGCCCGTTTCTCTTTCCTGTTCTGGTATGGTCCCGCCATCTTTATTCCTGTATCAACTGGTTCCATTTAAGGATAACCAGCGACGCCCTCTGGTGGATGGAGGTCAAACTACAACTTACAACGCTTGGAACTTCTTAATGTTCGCTAAGAAGTTCTAAGCGAACGTTGTTAGCTAATCGACTGGAACTAATTTAATAATTTTTAAATAATAAACCATTATTCAACAATTAATCGTAAGTCGATAAATTGTTTGCATCTTTCCCCATTTACCTGTCGGAGAAGCGCGTCTTCGTGGTGCCTGATGGGAATGTTCTTGTATTCAGCGGCGTTGGAGATGATCTCGATCAACCCACGGATCTTCGTCTTGGCGTTCAAGGACATACTGAACAACTCTGCCCAACACAACAGCAAGATGACAGCGATGTTCAGCATCCCATATGAAAATCCTCCAAACGTCAGCAGGGCCGTGTTGGTACAAACCGATCGTTGTGTAGTTGATGTAGTAGTAAGCGGCGATCATTCCCAGGTTGAGCGGAGCGACGTCCATTTCGTCCTCGATGCTGATGCACTTGGACTGCTCCAGGTCATGTAGGGTGTTTTCCACCAGCTCGGACAGGTGATCGGACAGGTGGCGATGGGACATTCCTGCCACGATTAGAGGACGGCGCTCAGATCTCCTTCAAGCCTTTCACTCGACCTGATCAGTCAGGTGTTTACAAGCTGATCCTCACCTTGCAGGTTGTAGTAGTTGGGGTTCTGCGTCATCCGTCGGTAGAGGAACGTCCAGGTCAGGTAGTCGACGGCGTCTTGCTTGTTCTCGACCGTCTTGGTGACGATCTCGGCGTTGAAGTGGTCGTGGAGACAGTGATCCAGGTGGGACTCCACGGGCAGGGGCTCATATAGAAACTTCTTGAAGAAGTCCTATGCAGAAAAGGCACATTGGTGGTGACATTTTAATAAAATCCATCTTTGTGGGTCTTAAGCAGAAATAAAATTTTCTGAAAAAACTGAAATTCCAACGAATTACTGGAATATTTTAACTCATTCCGGGCTGCAAACTATTATTTTAGTAGCCAATTATTCTGATTATTGATTAACTTTTTGACAAATTTTGCAACGCTTTTAATATAACTGCTTAGACCTTTTCATACAATATTAAAAATGCATACCTTCTTGGATCCCTGACACATGATAACACAGCGTCCCTCATCATCCAGCATGGGCCTGTTTGCCTTGCCGACCATCTGAAGGACATCATATATGGGATAGTCCACATACCTAAAACAGGAGAAAACAAAAAAGAAGAAAAAGAAAATTACTTCTTTTTTTTTTTTTCTGCAAAGTGCTTTAAGTCAACTCTACAAGAGCCTTACGCGTGGATTTTTCCATTATAGTACTGGGTGTCCATGACAATGACGAGATGGGCAGAGACGTTGATGCCCCAGCAGAGCGAACGTGAGGAGATCACCACCTGGACCGCACCTGTACCAGGACAGGAAGTTAAATCATCAGAAAACTTATGTTTTTGTATTTTTCTTTTTTAGTCCTGAAACTCTCTGTGTATCGGGGTTGTTTCATACCAGAGTTAAAAAGCTGCTCAACTATCCGGCGCTCAGTGGCAGTCAGGCCCTCGTGCAGGTACCCCACTCCGTTGGCTAGAGTTTCCTTCAGAGTTGGGTCGTTTATTTTCTCCAGGAATGGAGCCAGTTCTTTCTCAGAGCAGTACAAGAACCTAAAGAGAGAAAATACTTCCTTCACTCTTAAAAGGGCGGCATTATGCACTTTCCAGGCACATAGTAACTATGTTGCCTTCAGTTGCCACGGGAGATTCAAGGATTTCTCAAACATGTATAAGAGAATCAGAGCAACACTCTGCTTTAGATGAGGGAATCACATTCCAACATGATGTAAAGTTAATTTTACATAATACTGCCCCTTTAAATCTCTGTTTCAAAACAAAGGCTGACCTCTGAGGGACGACATCAGCGGCGCAGAACGTGAGGATGTCGATGGCGGTGAGGCGGGTCTGCCTACGCGATGGGACAAACACCACCACTGGCTTGGAGGGAGAATGCTTCATGATGGCGTGATACACCGGCTTGGCCATGGACAGCAGGCGGGTCTGAGTGTGGCTCACGTTGAAGCCCTGCAGCGACACGTGAGCGTTGACAGAACGTTAGGAATCCTGACAAGTGATTCGTCCGTTTCTGGCCCTCAGCAGCCATGTGTGAGCAGACCTGGATGTGCAGCTCCAGAGGCACAGGCCTGACGTTGGGGTGGAAGTTGAACGTAGCGGTGGTGCTGCAACCCAGCCAGTGAGCCACGTCCTTGGCGTTGGACAACGACGAGCTGAGAGCCACGATGCGGATGGGGCGCTCGATTTGAGAGGAGATGTACCTCATCCTCGAGCAGATGACCTCCAGCACAGGCTAATAGGAGCATCAATTAATTTTACATAACACAAAACAAAAACAGTTAATGCAAATCTTGACTCCTCTTTGCTCTTACTCCGTTTTCTCCTCCGATGAGGTGCGTCTCATCCACGATGAAGAGGCTGACGTTCTGGACGTTCTTTCGCTGTTTCCAGCGACGAGACAGGATGTCCCACTTGTCCGGGGTGCTGACGATGATGTCGCCTTTTCCCAGCAGCTTCAGATCTGTGCTGGTTTCTCCCGTCAGCAGAACCACCTTCTTGTTCAGGATATCCTGGAACTTCTGGTGCCAGTCAACAAACACCTAAGAAACAAGAATCCGCGTTTAGAAAGATCACAAATATTTTCTGCATTTTTCTAACACTCTGATCACATTACAGTCAAATTTTTGTGGCACATATATGTGAAGAGGAAGAAAAAATGCCTAGTTTTCTAAGATTTTCACACATAATAATCTGTGAGGTGTGGCATAGATTTGAATTTAACCCCATTTACTTCAAGAATCCAGTGTAACCTATAGAATTCACCCAATCAATGAACAAAGTGAACTTGTTTGTTTTTTAATCAGGTACATAGAAGCTTTGTTAAAGTACATAAAGGAAACAAATAATAATGGCTGTTTTATGCTGTGAGGGTCACTTTTTTCAGTAAAAACAACAGTTGAAAAATGTTTGAGACTTTTAAGATCAAACAAGAGCTACGATTTTCTCATGTTAGAGTGGCCTAGTCAAAGTCAAATGTGTCAAAGAAACAAAAGTGAAGTCCTACAAACTGAATTAGTGGTGCAAAACACAAATGAACTGAACATATTTTAAAAATTATGCTTCTTCCACGTCACAGGCATGTTGGGCTGTAACTAATAATTAATTTACAATTTATTGTTTGATGGTTAAAAATATTGGGGCCTTCTCTAGACTTTTCATTTGACCACTTATTAGAAATACATACAAAATAAAAATAAATGAATACATTCCTTTAAAAAAAAAAAAAAAGAAAAGAAAATATGCATTTTATTGCCTGGTGTGCAATAGCACAGTTTTCCTTTATCGTTTGGATTAATAAATTAATAGCAAAAGGTGCTTAAGATATTTTTGTTCTTAATTTGAACCAGGAGAAGCTAAAAATGCCACTTGAGAAGTTCAAGACTTTTCATCTTCAATCACATTTTTTTTTTTTTGCACAGTTTTGGCTTAATTACTGCTGTAAGCATCTTGTTCTTTCAGCAAATGACAATTTTTTAGTGTGTCTATCCTTAAGTTAGCAAATAAGTGATTACTAAATTGGCTGACGATTATTTCAATAATCAATTAATCACGGTTAATTGTTTCAGGCCTACTGGTACACACACCACTTTGGATTGATCCAACACATGAACCACATGTTACAAGATATTCAATCCCTGCAATGACTGGTATGTCTTCTAGCTAATTAATGCGGAAGGTTTGATGGTTTCGTTTCAGATTTGTGACTTTGTACCTGCTCCGCCAGCGCTTCCATTGGGGTGATGTAAACGCAGCGACCCTCTGAGTTGTGCAGCAGCATTCTCAAGATGGCAAACTCTGCACAGATGGTCTTTCCGCTGCCAGTTGGAGCTCCAACAAACACGTTATCATCACTGTTGTACACGGCATTGAAGACTGAAAAAAAGAGTAAATTAGATGAGCAGTGAAGTCAGTCCTGATCTAGGCTCAAGATAAAAGTCTTGTTTCCCGTTGTGTACCTTGTGTTTGGATGGGGTTAAAGAAAGGGAACTTGTTCTGATAAAGAGCCTCAAAGGCAGAGTTTCTGAGCGCGGTGACAGGCAGCGGCTGCAGATCCAGCAGCTCCGTGGGTGGCGGGTACTTTTCAGGTAGGATAAGGTGACGGAAGGACACGGGCAGCTGCGTCTCACAAGCTAACAGAAAAACAAAGAATAAATCCTGCTAGATGAAGAGCTAAGACGGACAGCAGGAGAATCCTGAAGGCTGCTTACAGAGCCATCGGTCCGAGACGACACGGATGAAGTACTGTGGAGGTAAAGGCTCAAACACCGGAACAAAGAAGGTCACAAGGTGCTCGTCCTGGGCGTACTTGGCCTTAAGCAGGAAGTACTCATGGTGGAGGATGACCTCACTGTCGACATCCTCCACCAGGATCCAGAAGGCTTCAGACGATCCGTGAATCTGAGCGAGAAAATAAACGTCTGAGACAAAGCTAAGGAGAAGTGAGAGACGACAAAGGAACCGTGTTGTGAGTTTAACCGACCTTATCATCCCACTGGAAGTCCGGCGTGATGGTCAGCTCCACTTTGAGCGTGGAGCGAGTGATGGGCTGAATGTGGACAGCCAGGTCAAGCTTGGGGAACTGGTGCACGTATTTATGAATGGTCTTACCCATCTTTGGCATGCGGATCAGCTCACCTGAGCAAAGAAATGTTCGTTAGCTTTTTAACTATGAGAGCGAGGTTAAAAAAAACAAAACAAAAAACACAACGCTCACCAATCTCATTGTGGTTGAGATCATAGAGACGCTCGAAGGGGAAGTTTTTCTTCTCGATCTTCTTGACGACCTCTTCAGGAAGCTTCTTGAACTGCCGCAGCGGGGACATCGACTGCCACCTGTTCACGCCGGAAACACAGACCATAAAGGATTTCCCTCGACATATAGATTATGCTAGCTTAGCGCTGACAATCCCACTCACATCCGTTTGTCAATCATCTTGCAGAGGTTCATGGTCTTGTCCGTGAGCTGGGCCCAGCCACGGTTGAGCACGATCTCAAATATGGCCCGCATTAAACGACCAGCACTCTGAAGAAAGAAAAATAAAATTCATTTCTTTACATAAAACTGCAGAATATGGAAATGCTAAGCTAGTAAACGAGCTGTTCTTGCTGTACCTGTGTGACGTAAACCATGTCTGCCATCAGGGCAAAGCCTTCAAGTTTGAGCTGAGAGATGAACGCTTGAAGCAAAACATTAATCTGAAACAAAGTTGATGCAAAAATATTCAAATATGAATAACCATGTCAACAACTACTAAACTTACTAATCTCGATTAGGCTACCTTAGCGCTAGGCTCCTCAATGCTCTCCTTTACAGGAATGGGAACTCTTTCCAGAAGCTTCTGAAGCTCAAGTTTTTCCTCCTGAAAGAGAAACATTTTGTCTTTGTTTTGTATTATAAAGAGTCTACAGTGGATCGATTAGAGATAGTAAATAGTCCCCATGTCTGTCTCCGGCCAGCATACCTCTCTCACTGTGATGTTCCTGAACTCTGAGGACAGTGAAAAAACTCTGAAGAGTTCAATCTCACTGAGCGTGGGCTTCAGCAGCTGGTTGTAGGTCTGAATGGAGTCGTGGGTGATGTAGAAGTGGCTGGCAATGCGACCCAGGTCTGTTACCTTTATGTAATGATAAATAAAAAATATTAACTTACTGCAAATTTACTATAACGGGGATCATCACGCATTACTGATGGCTAGTTTGCAGACCTGGAAAGTTCCCGTCCTCTTGTCATATTTAATGAGGCTGTTCTTGTCCAGGACGTTGGCGGCCGTGTGAATCAGGTCCATCCTGCGCCTCTCCAGAAGCGGGTCCGAATTTCGGTCGTCGTGGGATACTCCATACAGCGTCGGGTTGCGGAGCATGCGCACGTACAAGTAGGTGTAGCCGAGCCAGTTCACAGCATCCTGCAGCGGCAAACGCTACAAATTAACTACGGGGAATCTCAATTTCGTTTTCGTTTCTTCTGTGTGGTGGTCGCTCACCTTCACATTCTGAACGTTTCCCAGCACTATCTCTGCGTTGAGCATGTCAGGGAGCTTCACCACCATCTGGCTCTCTATGGGCAGCTGCTGGTTCAGCAGGGACAGGTAATACTGCAGCTCTCCGTGAGATGTGATTAGGATTCCCTCTCCCTTGGTGTCATACTGCGGACGGCCGGCTCGACCCAGCATCTGAAATCAAGTGGGAGGTTTCGTTTCTACTGGTCGCAGGGTTTTCCCACAGTAAAACACAAGCACGTTTCAGGCATTTTCAAAGTAAGGTTTTAAAACAAACAGTACAAATTTACTAAAGAAGACAAGTTTCTTTTCTACTGATATATGACATCATATATCACCTTACATTAATAATGTTTGGTGATTGTCCTTGCTGTGTAAAATACTAAATATAGCAAGATTTTTGAAAAGTCTCTCTCTCACACACTATTCACCTGACTTGTCTGGCAAAAACCTGACAAAAAAAAACCTCTCCAATTTCAACAATCCTGCTTTAACATATAAAAAATATAAGCCAAGATCTATTTTAATTAAGTAAATCACTAAAGTCATTGGGAAATTAGGAAGGATAATTATTCACTACATTGAAATGATCCAAACAAAGCCAAGGTAAATTGCCTTCCTGTTCAAATTAAATGCTTAAACATAATATACAAAGAAAACTTCCCAAACCATGTTCTCATTAAGCTTTATGGCTTTTTGAAAGTAGAAATAATTTTTGTAATTGTAACTGACCTACTAAAAGGTTTGGTCTGATTTCACTTCAGACAGTGAGAAAAACAAATGTGTGTCTTTATTAGGTGTATGAAAATGTAAATAACAAATGTAAATAACATTTTCCAAATTTAGGCTTTTAGTTAAACGTTAGATTGAACTTTATTACCAAATTGTGCAGTTTGAATATCAAGCCAGTCCTAAGACTTTATACAGAAACCAAACATTTGTCCAAACCTTGAAAACACATAAAAGAAGTTCAAGCACCAGAGTTGATCAACTTTTCAACAAATCAAAAAACCAGCTGGCTTTAAGTCCAGGCAAACCTGTAAAATGTCCAGGGCTCCCAGCTCCGTCCATCTGCCTTTCTCTGGGCTGTAAACCTGGGTTCCTTTGATGATGACGGTGTGAGCTGGCAGGTTCACACCCCAAGCCAGAGTGGCTGTGGACACCAGAACCTGGATGTGTCGATCTGCGAACAGATCCTCCACCAGCGTACGGTCCACTCTGGTCATCCCAGCGTGATGGATAGCAAAGCCATAAGGAAGCAAATCCTTTAGCTCCAAGTTCTGAAAGAGAGACAAATCTTTAACTCAGATCAAGCAGCTAACACTGAAAACCTTTGGAACACCCCTCTGGTCTGGTGGTGTTTACTGACTTTGCATTGTTCTGCCTCGGTTCTCAACACTTCAGTAGAAGCAGAACCCTCTCTCAGGAACAGACCCAGAGCGTCTTTCTCCAAGCACATGTCCCGAATGGCTCTGGCGGTCTTTCCTGTCTCTTTCCTGGAGTGGACAAAAACCAGGACCTTGTGGGAGACAAACGAGCAGCAGATTTACTCACAAGTGAAAGTAGAGTGAATAACAAAAGGAATCTTTTGAGTCAAAGTCAAAACACACCTTCATTTTACTGCAGACAGAAATATTTAAATTATACATTAATTACAGTGAAATTGTAACATTGTTACTCTCATCCATAGTAGTTACGGTTTAAAAACAAAGTAAAGTTACTCGAAACGTCATCTCTATCAAAGCAATTAGACTTTCTAATTTATGATAAGACATTCCAAACCTTTAAAGAAAATGTGGAAAACATTCTTTCAGGAAAAGGTCCTGAAAAAAGGTTACACATTGTCCTTTTTTTAGGACCATGTATAACCTTATTTTTTTGGTCCCGTTTCCTAACAAATGAGGTATATATATATATATATATATATATATATATATATGGTGAGGGCGAACCAACCAGACAGAGTCGTGGTGGATAAACAACAGAGGAAAGTCACAGGTGGATGTGGCAATACCAAGTGACTGCAACATCAGGACAAAGGAGCATGAAAAACTAGAGAAATACCAGGGCCTAAGGGAGGAACTGGAGAGGGCCTGGAAGGTGAAGACCACAGTGGTGCCTGTGGTCATCGGGACCCTCGGGGCAGTCACCCCCAAACTGGAACAGTGGCTACAACAGATCCCAGGAACAACATCAGACATCTCAGTCCAGAAATGTGCAGTCCTAGGCACAGCCAAGAGAACCTCAAGCTCCCAGGCCTCTGGTAGAGGACCCGAGCTAAGAGGAAGAAGAATCACCACCCGCGGTGGGTGAGAAGGGAATTTTTTTTTATATATTAAAAAAAAGAACCCCAGAAATCTTCTTGAAAAATATTTCTACAACGCCAAAGCAAAATATCAACCACAGTAACTCTAGATGTTAAATCAATCACTACTCACCTGGTTCTTTCCAGCATGCTCCATGATCTTTTCATAAACAATCTCATTCATGATTTGGAAACGTTTGATGGCTTTCTTTTCTGTGATACCAACGTACGTCTGCTCAAGGGGCACAGGGCGAAAACTGGAAAGAAAAATTAAAACAGCTCACAAATCTGACCCATCCCAACGGGAAACAAGCGGTTAAGGGATTGCAAACCAATAAATACCTGTTGTCAAAGTAAAACAGCCCCTTTGCAGGATCAACGCGCAGGCAGGTGGCTACGTCTTCATAGTTGGGCAGAGTGGCGCTGAGGCCGATCAGCCGCACATCCTCCTGGGTCAGCTCCACGTTACGGATGGTCCTTGCCACCAGGGACTCCAGCACGGGGCCGCGGTCGTCGTGCAGCAAATGGATTTCATCCTAGAAAACGTTTCCCTGGTTACCCTCAAGGATTTATTTTAGCTTTTAGTTTCTGAACTTGCTTAGTGGAATGACTTACGATGATGATGAGGCGCACTAGCTGGGTGTAGGTGCGCTCGCCGCCTTTCCGAGTGATGATGTCCCATTTCTCAGGGGTGCAGACGATGATCTGAGTGGCGTTGATCTCCTCTTTGCAGAGCTGGTGGTCTCCGGTCAGCTCAGACACGACGATGCCGTAGCTTGCAAGACGCTGAGAAAAAGAGAAACGGTGGCATCATAACCTCTGGTCTGTTCTGCAGCAAAAATTTCACTGCAAGTAAGCAGTGCTGTATAGAGAGACAAAATGCTCACCTTGCCAAAACTTCCCACCATCTCCTGTACGAGTGAGCGCATGGGTGCAATGTAGATGATTTTAAAGTCATCCACATTGATTGTTCCATCCATGTTTATGTGCTTCCCGATTTCCCTCAGCATCGCCATCAAGGCGACGTTGGTCTTACCGGCTCCCTGTGTGCAGCACGATCACCCACATTTAGAGGAGACTCAACTCAGCAGTAAGAAAGTTTTTCAGCTTCGACGTGGTTCACTCACCGTAGGCGCGCACAGAAGCAGGTTTTCATCCGTCTCCATGGTGGTCTTGAACAGCTTGCTCTGAATGCGGTTTAGAGTTTTGAAGCCTTCGAATCCAGCCTGCGCGTACTTGGGCAACTTGTCAATGGCAACAAGTACCTGGTGGTACAAAAAAATTGGCTGAACGCAGGACAGAAACTCAACCATAAGCAGCTAGATACCAAACAAAGCAGATAGTTGAAAAGCTTGGCGTTTGAAAATGCCAGGTTTTCATCACAGTGGATGAAACAACAAACCTCATCGTCAGCAAAGGGTTTCGGCTTGAGAGCCGGCACGTGGACTTCTTCATAACCTTTACGCTGCTTACGAAAGGAGCCGTCTGGCAGCTGGCATCGCTTGTTGGCCATGAAGTGGCTGCCTTGACTGAAGGCCAAGTCATCCAGGTCCAGAAGCTGCCGAGGCATCATGGACTGTTGAGAGGACGAAAAATAGCAATGAATCAGCGTCGATGTCCACAGTGCTGGTTAGATGTCTACATACACCTGTGTCTCCATCAACTGGAGGCCAAAACGACAGTGAAAGATCATCCAAGTAGCCTCACGCAGCAAAATAAAGGCTTAGTGGATGGAACTAGGGCTGCACTAATAATTATTTTACAAATCGATTATTCTGACAATTAATTGGCTCAATGATCAATTAATCACCATTAATTTGATCAATCGTTTCAGCCCTAGATGGAAAATGAACCAAGCAGTATTTACCTCTCCATGGTCAACGTCCATCGCTTCCAAGTCATCCACCCGAGACTTCCTCACTCTCTCTCTGCGAGATCGTTCTTCCTAAAGTACAAACACATCAAAAGTGTGAAAAGCTGCACATGATTCATTTTAACTCAGAGTGTTAGCTTTACGACTGGATCCTTTACTCTGATAATGTCCTCCTTCTCAGTCTCCTGCAGCTGGTAGAGAATCTTTGAAAGCTCCTGATCCGACTCCATCTTTCCAATGATCCGCTCCTTTTCTGCCTCGCTCTGAGCGCTGGCCAGCATGGTACAATACTGAACTGTGTGACAGAAAGAAGAGGCCAAATGCGTCACCTTAAATGAAACACTGAACAATCCGGGGAGGACACAGTTTGAACCAGGCTGCCTTACTCATGCGGCGATGCTGACGAAGGACTTTGATGAAGTCAAAGGTGTTGAAGCCCAGCAGCAGCACCAGCTGGTTCTCACACTCTCTGTCGTCACTCGCAGTCTGAGATTCAACAAAGAAACACAAGAAGGCAAATCTGAAAATTAAAACAAATACACTCACCATAAAAAAAAAAAAGAAGCATGAACACAAACGATGTGAAAAACCTTGAGGATTTCCAAGACTTCGTCGGCCTTCTTTTGAGAGACGATGGCGTCATCGTAGAACCGACTGAGCTGACGTTGGAGCCAGAAGGCGTCGATGTCTCGAGGATGTAACTGTTTCTTCTTCTCTGACATCACGTCACCCGCCTCACCGAGCTACAGAGGCAGGAATTTCTGATTACACTCTGAATAAATAAGCAATCTCTCTTAAAATGAAAACTCAATGGGTATGCAGGACTTACATTTGCTGTTAGCCTGGTGGAGACAACCGCTTCTTCCCCTTCGCTGTCTTCATCTGAGTGTTCTTCTCGTACTTCGCCAAACTGGTCCTCATCTCCTTCCTTTGGAAGAACAAACGAGCTCATAAGCTCCTAAGCACCAGTTCTATCACAGCTTAAGCATCACGATTCAAACGTCAAGCTCAGCACCAAAAGGAAACGTGTTGCCCAAGGGCCACTAAATACAAAGAAAACAAAACTTTTAATAAACAATTAAACTCACTTCCTCATCAGATTCAAACTGTACGTTGACACCATATGTTTCATCAATGTTGTCATCTGTAGATTTGTAACAAGAACAGTTTCATTAATAAGGTTTTTGAAAATGTTTCACATCAAAATGAATGGATTGGTACAACATTCAGACAGTGGGATAGAGAATTATATCTGGAAAAGCAAAAATGATTTGAAATATTCTCCTGAAATTGAAGATATTTCAAATAAACCACATTCCAGACATTTCCAGAAGTGACACAACAAACATTTAATAACTGCTGACCCATATTCTGTAAGTCCTTGTCTCCTCCGTAGTCTGTGATCTTCTTTCCCAGGTTGACCAGCACATGATAGCGCGTGTCATCAGACGGGCCAAGAAGTTGCTCGACTTCACGTCGCCTTTCTTTGTCCCTCATTTTGTCGTTCTTCAGCACCGCCAACACTTCATCAGCTGCTCCACACAGAATATCACGAGGCTGCAGACAAAAGCGTGTCAGCAGGTGGTTTATTATGAGAGATACCGTATTTTCCGCACTATAAGGCGCACCTAAAAACCTTCAATTTTCTCAAAAGTCGTCAGAGCGCCTTACAATCCGGCGCGCCTTATATATGGACCAATATTGAGCCACAACAGGTCTCGCAACAGAACGCTGGTTTGTAATCTATTAATAAAGTTTGACAGACCTATCTGACTGTTTTGTTGTGACATTCCCTTTAGCGCAGCTCCATATAATGGATGCATAACGTAACACCAGCCTCTACTGTAGCATCTATTCTATGCGCCTTATATATGAAAAAAGTTTTAAAATAGGTCATTTATTGAAGGTGTGCCTTAAAATGCGGAAAATACGGTAGGTTTATAGTCTCAGTGTCACTAACCTGATCTCCTAAAGCTGCGTGGATGAAGCTCAGCAACACTTCATAGGTCTCTCTGGTTTCTTTGGTTTTGGGCTTGTACACGATGCCCACCATTTCATCGATGCCCTCAGACAGGAGGGTAAAGCCTTTCATTTTGTTGATGTCGTGTCTGTCCTCATCTCTTTTTCTTCTCCTATTTTGGAAGAATAAAGTTATAGTGACCACAACAACTTTTAGGCAGGATTATGCTAATGTGTACAACTGGCAAAATATATATTTGTTTGGCAAGTGTAGGTGTCAAACTTAAGACTTGTGAAGGCTGGTGTCCTGTAAGGAAACTTTGTGTTAGCAATATTGCACACTTTGGTATTCCAATGCTTGCTGTCATGAAATGTGCAGCTCTCAGAGAAATTTACAGTAGATAGTTTGATATTCTTTCCCATTATTCCAAGTGTAGGGAATAATTTTGGGAATTTCTTTAGGGGCAAAATTGAGCACATCTGTTTTATTTTTGAATCGACTGGCATTGAAATTTGTTAGATGGTTCTATAAATCCATCATCATTGTACTGGTAATAAACGCATCTTAAATTTTGTTTGAGGTAGCCCAAAGAAAGCATGGAAGTAAACCAAATAAAACAATTCCTAATATTAACATCTGACTCACAACACAGGTCTAAAGGCATAAAAATAAACGATGAGCCTGAATTGAACTTTTTTTTTTTTTTGTGGCTGCACTGACTTATCTCGTCGTTCCTCCAGCTTCTGGGGTTTGGTCCTCTGAGCTTTGTCCCCCATCTTTGTCCCCTCCAGCTTCCCCACCAAGGACAGCACCTCACCGGTGGGCTCATCTCTCCGAGTGCGGTCGATCAGAGAGCGATCCGCTTGCAGCACCAAGTTTGAGTTCTACACATTCGATACAGACATGTTATGAGACATGCTGGAGGCAAATAAAGATACTTCGTTACATATAGCTCAATAATGTAAAGCTAGTTCGCCAAAAAAAAAAAAAAAAAAACAAACAAACTCCATTATCCCAATTTTCATGTGTTTATATTCTGACATACTCACTGCTTTGTACTCATACTGCAGGTTACGAGCGGTAACATCCGCCATGGTGCCGCTTTTCCCTCAGCTTCCACCGCTCCTCCAATTACAAATGCTCAGAGAGCTGACTTGACTCTGACTTTTCAATGAGACGCCGAGCTCATCGGTTTAATGTTTCTATTTCGAATAAAAGTCGTTCTTATTAATCTCTGAAATATTGCGTTTCTCCTACGTAACAAAACCGCTGCTAACACGAGCACACAACAGGCTTCCGCTGGTTTCCACTTCCTGTGTCAACGGAGTAAGAGCAAACAAAGAGAAAAATATGCATTGCCCCCTGGTGGCTATCCAGGTCACGACAGTCAAGTAAATTCAATTGAGCCTTTTCTACTCTGGTTTTGGCATTCTGATGTCATAGTGTTGCCTTTAGGAAACACAGTGGTTCAGTCTGAAAAAAAAGTGTTAAAATAATATTATTATATTAATTATAGACTATAATTACAGATCATTTTAATTCTCTGATTTACACTCATTCTTCCGCTTTCTTTTACAGAATATTGCTCTTATGTTTAAGATGAGAACAATTATTACATTATTAGCAGTTCTTATCTTACTGGTTGGCACGGGAGGACAACACCTTTTGAAAACAATTTTGGGGGCCGCATCATCTTAGGTCATTGTATGTTACTTCAAAGAAGATTTTGAACAGCAGTAGATCATATTTCTTTGAATCTGATATTTGTTGTCTATTTTAACAAGTTTCACTTCTGCAGAAAGAACCAACAACTGCAAGGAGATGTTAATAATACTAGCCTAGGAAGATGTTGAGTCTATATAAATATTTTCCAGTTTAGACTTTCCAATGGAACTTTACATGTGACTGTTTATTTGAGATTCTTCTCAGGAATTTCTGTCCCAGCTGGTAAGTATTTCTATATATTCACATGTACAACAGCTGTTTATTGAAAGAGCAGATTGTATGGAGGCTAATTCTAAAGGTTTAACTGAAAGTAATCCTTGTGAACAAACCGACTACACAGTAAACCTGCTTGATATACATTTTATGCATAACTACGTTCTAATTAGGGTACATTTCTACTTTTCACCTCCAGGTGGCAGTGTCGACAATTACAAAGGTTTTAATACATTGCTCAAGGAATGTTTAACTTCTGCAAGAAGCAGCCACTAAAATGAAAGATGTAGTTTTATTTTGTACTGTGACATGTGTGCACAGGTTTTGGTATATAAGTGGATGCTAAAAAGTTGAGAGGAAAAAAAAGAAGGCTGCAATGAGCAAATCTTGTGGTGCGCAATCAGAAAGAGGAGGAAGGTATAGTGGATGTTGTCAGCACTGTTTTCTTTCCTTAAAAAAAATCCCACGATTCATAAAAAAACAGTTTATGGGTAAACTCATATTATTGAAAGGTGGATCAAAAGACACAGATCAATGGACAGTGAAGAGTTTTAATAAATTAATGGCACACTTAAATAATTATTACATAAGTTATTTATTGTCATTTGGCACTCTTCACTCTCCATATAAGTCAGGACATACTGTAGCAGCAGTTTGGTATTAAGCTTTGAAAATATAATTCTAAATATAAATATAAATTTATCTTTCATATAGTTTTAGGGTTTCTCTGAATTTTTCAAAAACTGTATTAGTTCTTAGAAAAATTTACATTTTGAAAACAAAAAAAATCTTCAGTCTTACATTATAAAAAAAATGAATGCAAAAATTTTGCTGTTTCTCTAAATTATTCTAAAAACAGGGATAGATTATGAATAAAACATGTAGTGCTGTTAACAGAAGTTTTGCTAGAGGTTTAGATTTGTACTGTTTCTTTGCTGTTGGGCAGTTTTTCCAGGTTTAGTTTTACCCTGTGTTTGGACGGGAAAATGTCAAATCTTGCAAAAGTGGCGAATGGCGCCATTATGTGAAGCATGCTGAATAAAAATATGACGCAGCTTCTACGTGAGTGTTTAAAAAAAGATGCGGCTAGCACCTGGCCGTACAGGGAGAAAAAACTGTCGGTATGATATTCATGAACTTTGGGACCTGGATTAAAAATTATCTCCCAAGACGCGGAATCCGAGTGGAGGCCCAGCCTTATGACTGAAACTTTTGTGGATCCGACTGAAATCGTGAAAGTGTTTGGCGTCTTGTAGCTACTTGACCTACGAGTCAAGTAGGGAGCGCCATGTTTGAAATGGCCGCGTTGGTTATTCGGTAAGTTGTTTCTCAGAAACCTTATTCTAACTTTTTGTCTCTTTCCATCGATACCAAGCTGAAGTTGGTTTCCGATTCCAGCTTCCGAATCGGGAAATGGCTAAAGGGCGATTCCACCTAATTATTCACCACCTTCCACATCTTTAATCATCTCTAGTTAAAAAAACTACAGCACATAAACACTTCAAACTTGGTCTGGATTATTCTGCTCTAATAGTAGAATATTTAAAAGTGAGAGAGCAAGAAGTGAGCTAAGGCGGAATAATTTGTTTGTGGCAGGTTGTAAATGTTTATGTTGAAGCAGGTCAAAGAGAATCCAGTGCTGTAACAGCTGTTAATTAATGGAGATGCTCATTGTTGCTCTCCTATCTTATGTCAACAGTCGTCCTTAATAAAGAAACCCGTAAAACAACAGAATAATTAGTTTACTCGTGAGCTAAACAGAGCATGTTGGTAGAGATATTGTGTGATATTGAAGCTGTGTAATAGCGGTGTAATAGTGTATATTAAGAATATTCTATCATTTGAGGTGTACAGTGACCTGCGCAGTTCGGTGGACACATTGTGGCTACGCTGGATTTGATAACAGCCTGCCATACAACGTATTCATGCGCAAAAAAGAGCTTGTGGTGATGTGTATTTGTAGATGTCTGCGTTTAATTTGATTTAAATAAAAACCTGTTTCACCCGTCTGATACCATTTCATTCTTGCAAATGCCTCTGTATTTAAAATATTTTTTTAAAAGGTAGGATATTCTCATAAAAGAATTGGTGTAAACATCATGCGACAGCTTTTCGTTTTAAATGGATAGGATATTCTGATGAAGGAAGTGATATTTTTGTGTTTTTGTCGCGTATATAAATTGTTCCAGTGCCATGCTAAGCTTCCACTTCAGTCTCATCACTCAAAGAATGATATTCAATGAAAAATATTTAACGTTAACACAATCCGCTGTAGTTTTCGGTTTGTAAACATCACGGTAGAAGTTTTAGACTCGTACAACCGACAGACAGACATAGCTATCTATCCGTGCTGCGGCAGGAAAATCTGACGAGGTAGCACAGATAGTCAGAACACTGGCTCAAACCTCGTCTGGGTCAGACAGGAAATATTAATCCCCGGAACCTGGAAGAATCTGATCCTGTTCCACTTTATCCAGGCTTAGCACTTTACATTGCCAGCCCTCACTGTATGTGTGTGTGAAAGAGAGAATGTGTGTTTTCTCTCACACTCCTAGGACAGCGTGTGTTTGCAGATGGCGTCACAGGAACAGCTGCTCAGACAGCTGAGCTCCACTCATGTGGTGTCCCTATGACAGGACGTCACAGAGATTACATTGTCTACAACCTGGAGAACAAAAGAGGATTTCTAATAAGCTGCATTGTGAGGGAATTTATCAAATTCTTTGTATGTTAAACAACTCTCTTGGCACACAAAAATTAGACCATATGATTTTATGGTCTCTAACACTGTTCTTTTCAAGGCGGATTTAACTAACACATTACATTATGATTGACACGTTCCTTTATTTCAGTAATTTAGTTGAAAAAGTGATTTCAGGATTATGGTTAACAAGATAATGAAAGTCAGCAAATGTGAATATTACATAAAACAAACAATAACAAAAATGATATTTAATGCAGAAAGGCTCTGGCCTACACAATCATGGGGAAGACAGCTGACTTGGTAGCTGTGCTGAGTCATTTGCAGCCTCTACATAAAGAGCAAACCTCAAAACGTCATGGCTAATCAAGCCGGCTGTTCACAAAGTGCTGTTTCAAAGCTAGGAAACAGAAAGTTCAATGAAAGGAAAAAGTGTCATTGAAAAGTGGTGGATAATGACCTAGATAGGACTTTATAGCAAAGCGGAGAGTGCAAATTTTCTACAGTACATGGGCATTTTTATATTGATAAGAGATTTTATGCAATCCTCTAATTTGCTGGAAAACGTTAAGCTCTGGTTTTCGTTATCTGTCAGCCATAATCACCAATAACAGAAATAAGTTTTAATAAATCTTAAGCTCAACTTTTTGTTTTGACTTATTTTTTTGTGGGGAAAGAATGAGAGAAATGAACAGATGGGAGAAGAAGAAGAAAATTAAGTACCATAACCAAAGTATGAGTAACTGCATATTTGTATTTTTCTTGATTATGTCTGCTAAAAAGTTAAAAGTATTAATCTCTCACAAATATACATATTAATAACATGTATATGTTGACAGTTTTAATCTTTTCACCAACCATAAGCTATTGTGTGAAACTGCAAAGGCATTTTATGCCATCTGTATTCTAGATTTGCATGTTTTACATCACCTTTCAAATTGGTTTACTGAAATAAACTTTGAGAAGCACTTGCACTTTTGTCATCCATCTGCATATAATATCCCACTGTGCTACTTTTCTTCTGAACAACGAAACTCATAAGAGGCTTAGCCGACCGAAACCCCCAAATTTAAATGAAATGGTTGGCTGTAGGAACACAAAACAGTAAGTGAGGCTTGGTTACGTCTCTCTGTACAGTTTTATTTACATGATACTATTCTGTTGTAATGCTGGATAGCAAGATTATATGCAATACATAAATATCAACACAGTTTGTTGTTTTTTTTTCACTTTTTTGTACAAATTTGCATATAACTAAGAATCAAAAAAAAAGAAAAAAGAAAAGAAAAACTCAGTCATTTCAATTTTCAATGAAACGCATCCTCACTGGGGGGAAAAGTAACAAGTCACAAACATACATGTGTCAGGCAGCCATGAAAACACACTTCTTTTTTTTGCACAGGGAAGTGCACATGCACACGCACAAATGCACACTCGCGCTCTATAGATCGATAAACGCTTGACAGATGAGAAGTTACATCTAATCTCAGTTTCTATTATTTTTCATTAATCTAGCTCTGGCATGCTCCTGTACTTCTGTAAACATGTGCTGATAAACCGGGTAGCTCCACAGCTAAAAAGGACGGGAGGAAGAGAAAGGAAGGGGGGGACACACCCACGTAAGAACACACACACACACACGCACACATGCACGCACACACACACACACTGTGCTCACATGACTGTTGTGTTAGCGCAAAAAAAAAAAAAAAAGGAAAAAATCCACAAATGCACCAAGTCCATGCGCCAACATCAGTACAATGGAAGAAGAAAAAAATTAGATAAAATAAAAATTAGATAATTGTCTCTGGAAATAAAAATAAAAAACCCTAAGGCGAGTGATATTTCTGAAACTCTAACGCAGATGAAGAGCAACTCATGCATTTATTCCATTCATTTATGCCCCTTGCAACATGTGAAATTCGTGCACCTGGCGCATCGGGAACGGGTGCCGGCGTCCGCCCTCTCAGGCCAGCACCAGTCGATCGATTACAATCAGATCTGGGACCATTTTTCCAAGTCGGGTTTGTGGTTCAGATTTGGTTGAAGGGCGGGGGATCTTTGTGTGTATTACGAAAAAAACAAACTATGAAAGTGAACGCAGGCGAGTTGATTGGAGGTTCAATCAGGGATTCAGATAGAAGGGAAGACAACACAGCACCTCTGAGGTAGGTAAAGCTAGGAGAAATACGGTAAAAAAAAAAAAAAAAATCCTCCTATTCAAGAGTGATGCTTAAGTTTTTTCTTTAGGATTAAACGACAAGGCGGGCAGATTTCTTTTTCTCTGTAATCTGAATGCTTTGAGGGTTTAGTAAAAATGGCTGTTTGGCACAAAATGACAACCTGGTTTTGGTGAGGGGAGCACAGCATATCCTGGACATCGTGCCTGGTCTGCTCTTAATAAAACACATAAAAAAAAGAAAACAAAAAAGGAAAAGGACTCAACGGCGGCATATTCACACCACAGAAAACGAGATTAAAACAATCTAATGAATTAATGAAAATGAAAAAAAGTGATCACTCATGCATCTCCCTCAGCTAGGGTCTTTTGCTTTTTTTTTTTTGCTTTTTTTTTTTGCTTTTTCATCATTTTTGCAAATCAAGTCCTTTTGATTTAGCCACTCGCACTCATGTCAAAGGTTTTCACTCATTCTCCAGTCTTTTGCAAGATGTTTCCTCATTTCCAACACCATTTTTCCCCCCACCCCATCTATATTCTCTGGATCTTGTCAGCCACAACCACGGGATTCTCTTTGCGGATCTTGGCGGCAGCCTCGGCCTTGTAATCGTAGGGACAGTTGTGCTTGTCGGAGTATCGATGGATGCCACAGAACAGGTTACCACAGCGACAGTCGAACCCTGGAAGGTCAAAAGGGCAAAATTTAAAGCAACCACATTAAAACAAATGGAACAGGAAAAACTCAACAAGTGACTTGTGGAAAATAAACCTGCAGTCTTCGAAATGTCTGATAACAGCTTACCTGTAAGGCCCACTCTTTTGCGGCACATGAAGCATCGGTTTTTCTTGGGTTTGGGGGTTTCACCCTTGCCTTCTTCGGTGCTGGGAGAAGCTACAGGAGAAGGACTAGAAGCAGCAGGCTGGCTTACAACTACACACAAAGAGAAAAATAAAAAAATAAAAGGATGTATTCGTGTCATGCAGATGAAACGTATTAAAACAGCAACTGCTGCGTAGATTTATCCCAAATCATTTCCTTTGCTTCAGGCGTGAACTGGTTTTGGTTTCAAAAGATTTCTAACATTTCTAACATCGTACAATTTTTACAGTTTAAAGTCATTTTAATCAGGCAAAAAAAAACATTCAGGAGTGACCTGAATTTAGTGCGATAACTAACCAGCTGGTGTTAGCTTGTTATGCTTGTGTTACTCTATGAAAGAGGGAAATACTGCAGAAAGCTTTCGAAAACAATTATTCAATTTTGCCAGCGCTCACTCTATTTTTAATAGCTATAATAAACTAATTAAATGTTATATATAATGTTATTACACTTGTAGCACTATGCTGTGTTACAGAGGAGCATCAGGAAAAAACTTTTGCCTTAAAATAAAACTGTTGCTAGACAGACAATTAATAATAACTAAAGCAACATTTTCACTCAATGTTACATGAATGAAAATCTCCTTCCAGTCCCAAGTCTGCTTTGTGCGCCTCTCATCTACACACTGGCATTGTTGGAAAACAGCACTCTACGCTGAGCAGGACTCCAGCAGGCAGAATCTAATCTGACTCTCTCCTCCAGTTTAGAGGTATTTTTAAACAGGCTTATTTTTAGACGCCATCTCCTTCTCAGAAGCTCTAAGTAAAACCAGCTGTTAAATTTAAGCTGCGCTGCAAAGCATCGGAAATAAACCGAGGCCTGCCGTCGGACCTTACAAAGCAGAGTCGAGGTGTCTGTGAGCTTTCGACGGCCTGTGCGCGTGTGTCTGAAAAACAAACGGGTTTTATGTGCGACATGTCTCACCAGGCTCTAGGAGTTCAGGCTTCTCCTCTCTGGAGATGCTCATCTCTGTCATCTGTTGGGTTACAGGAAGAGATCCTTGAACAGTCCTGCTGGTTTAAAAAAAAATAAAATAGAAAATTCGAATGAGAGTCCCGTTAGTTAGGAAGACGTTCATAAAGATACGAATGCGAGGAGAGCTTATTGATCGAGCCAAGCCGTCTGCAGCCATTACTGACCTAGACATGTCTGGTGAGGAGGCAGGGGAGGCGTCAACCTTGGCTAGACTGGCTTCTAGTCTCTGGATGGCTGAGGCCTCTGAGGTAGGACTAGCAGTGGAGCCTTAATGACAAAACACCGAAGGAGATTTAAAAAAAATACACATACACATATGTATAAATGTGTGCACATTTTCCCTAAGAGCTATTAAAACTAATAGAATGAATAAAAAAAAGAGAAATCAGCTGCTTTGGGATAGCTATATGCCTGTCCTATTCTAATTACACATCTTTGGGAAAAAAATATACAGAAAAGTACATAAATAAATAACAAAAACAAGTAAATTAATTATAATAATAATAATAATAATAATAACTTCTTCAACAAAGACTTTCATGCTTTGTATGATGCCTTACCCATTGGGCTCATGGGGCTCATGCGATCGCTGCTCTGCTGTCGCGTCAGGTGTTCCTTGTAGCAAACAGAGCACATGCCATTGGTTCTTGGGTTGCCATAGAAACCACAGCCTGTGGCACAAAGCATGGGGACCGGGCTCTGGTTCGTCTCTTGAGCCATTGCTAACAGAGGAAGAGAAAGAAGCAGAGTGTGAAGGATTATTGTTGTTGCGACAGAGAGAGAGAGAGAGAGAGAGAGAGAGAGAGAAAGAGAAAGAGAAGCACCTTTCCTTTAGAAAGAACTGAAAGCAAAAAAAGAAAAAAAAAGTGGCTTTTTTTCTGCTGATCTAGTTTATAGAGACTGACTGACAGCAGGTTCAGACCATGAGAAGTCAAAAACATGTCTCTCTGTTTCGACTTGTCCTTTCGCCTGGATACAGTAATGAGCTGTTCTCCACAGGAAGTTTAGACAACAAACAGCGCTCACTCTGTTCTGATCACCGCTTTTCCTCAACACGGCTCTCCGATCACAGCGTTCTTTGTTTAGTCCACTTCTTGTCAAAACCTTTCCTGATGAACTGGCCCTTCTTCCTCGTAGGCCGCTACAGTGACTCCCTTTCATGGCCTTATCGGGTCATTCACTGTACTTCCCATAACAATAAAAACACAAAGCGAAGCTGTGACTCACAAGCAGCTGCTGCTCCACAGAACCGCAAACATTTCTCGTCAGGTACAATCAACTTTCTGCTGGCCGAAAGAGAAGCAACAAAGTTGGTCAGCAGTTTAAGGAGGCGTCCTGTGTTTCAAGGTGTTGGGAAAACTTCCTGTGCCACAGAAAAACAAGACTCTGTGTGTGTGTGTGTGTGTGTGTGTGTGTGCTTGAGCAATTTGGCAGAACACGCAGTGCTGTGACGTTATGGTCTGCCTTTGATGCACCGCGACGCCACAGGAAGTTGTGTAATAAGACACACTGACTTTTACGCAACACGTCAGAAACACCTCTGACGAACAGACGGGAAGACCCAGATCTGCCCGTCCTTATTGAGAGGTTGTTTAGCATATCATCTGATCGCATCAACAGCCTCATAGTTCCCCTAGCAAACAACCTTTGGCCTGGCTCTGCTGTGACACGACAAGCGCTTTGGTTGTCTTAAAAAGTTTGTTTGTATTCAGCTCACAGACAAACGCGAGAAAAATCAAGTCAATGGTCAAGGAGAGGCCGGCAGGTGTGTGTTTTTGTTTTGTTTAGGATGTCATGTGTGCGAACGCTTGGAGGGGGGGGGGCTTCTTATCAGCAAAGGCCACAAAGTTCTCAGCTAACTCCCCCTCACCCTCCTTCCATGCCCCTTTACACCAACAAGCTAGTTCTGTGTCAATGAAGCTCTTGGAAAAGCTTACAAAAGACCGCTGCCATTGAGTCACATGTTCAACTGCAAACTCTT
Organism: Gambusia affinis; assembly: GCF_019740435.1. Lineage (NCBI taxonomy): Eukaryota > Metazoa > Chordata > Actinopteri > Cyprinodontiformes > Poeciliidae > Gambusia > Gambusia affinis. The sequence goes on from NC_057870.1 coordinate 14,711,199, forward strand.
GAGAAACACCAGACAGAGGGAGTGAGCTATAATAAATATCGATATTAATAAGTGGTTCAATAACATAATTATCATGTCACCGGAAAACTATTTTGTAGTTGCGTAAAGAGCATCTTAATTCAGTGTTGTCCTGCCCACTTATTTAATCTTCAATAATGAGCTTGTCACTTCTCAGTTTGTTTTTCTTTCCAATTTTATTTTCCTGACATTTACTTAAATATAAAGAACATATTCATGAAGGCATCTTTAATCTGGATTTATTGAATATATTTTTGATTTAATTATTTTAAGGCAATGCTTCGTCTTCCCTAGATTGGCAACTAAAGCTCAAAATTAAATAATTTCATGTTGTTGGCTCATTTGTTACCTTTTGGTTCACGTGTCACACAAACCACAGACCTGTCTACATATCCCTACAGTGTGAAGCAATCATACTGTCCATTATTTGCTGCGAATAGAATGATTATGGGATAAGAATTAGTCATTTTTTTGATTACAACAAACAAACATAATGAACTATTTTCCACAGCTGGGTAATGATAAAACAAATGCTGCATTTCAAGTTATGACTGAGTGTTATTGCTGTGTTTTGTGCAGCAGCACAGCTCAATGTGACTTTTCGATAATAGGCCGTCTTTATTTTTAGTGAATTGTTGTTGTTAGACTCTCTCACTGCAGGTGAATACTGGGAATTCATTTGCTGACAAATGAAATTTTCTCCTCATATTCAACAAATGCATTACAACGAACGACTCCCATTGATTTATCTCTATGTACAATCAAGCAACACCCTGTGCCTGAATGTAGAGGTGAAAAGATGTTGAATTTCATTTTTTTTAAATCTAAAATATTGCCAATTTCTGGAACAAAAAAGCTGCACTGAGTATTTTAGCATATATGTTGTGGTTCTTAATAAACAAATAAGTGGAATTGTCCAAGTTTGGAATGGCTGTCAAAGAGCACACATAAATATCACAAAAGATTGTTAAAACTTTATGCCCATAAAAGCCCATCCCTACAGAAACCTGACATTTGATCCACCAAAGGCTTTCGATCTGACAAGATTGTGACCTTAATGAGGTGCATTACGCATTAGAAAACCCACCTGACAGGGCAAGGCAGGGAGTTTCCAGCCCAGACACAACCGCTCACCACAGTTTCCTTTCACAAAAATGTTAAACACATGCAGCAGGAGCTTATGAGAAAGCCTCAGTCTTGTTTTCTATAAGAGACCAGTTTAAACCAACATATATGGGGTTAACTTTAGCAAACAAAGGGAAAGCTCATATTTCAGGCCCTGCTGGTGGATTTGAGAAGTCCTGAGTCACAGTGAAGGACAGGACAGAAACTGGGGGGTTATTCGCCATAAAAACAAGATAAAACTGAAAACAACCACCAGAAGTTGGTAGAAAAAGCCCCAATGGTGGCATTTTGTGAAACATTCAGTAGCCAAGCCAGAATGAAACGTCCTTCCTTTGTTTCTTCTTTCCTCCTTTGTCTGCAGCCTCCTTGCTTCCTGTTTTTAAATCGCAATGTGTCTCGCATTTATCGCAACACTTGCGCCTAATACGGATCTCCAAAGTGTCCCTAACAAAGCAACATTAAAAAAAACAAACTCATTATATAATCACAATTAGTCGCCTAGAAGCGACTTTTCTTTAAAGCCCTCACGTCGAGCGAAACCTCGTCTCACCCAGCAGCTCCAACTACAAGCTAACACTCTGGTTTTATTTAATTACGTTACCGTCGAAGCAAAGGCTGCGAGTTTCATTTGAGAGCGGCCTCTCTCGCTCCACTTGTCTATTCGGCTTATAAATTTTCTATTTGTAGACAGGAATTAACAGGCTTTTGGTTCACCCCATCCCCCAGCTCGGGACAGGCTGAAAAACAGAGACTGTAAGCAGCACTACCTCAGCTCCCTCCCTTGTTTTTTTTTTTTTAAACACAAAGTCACGTTCGAGGACTTGTGATATTTCAAGTCAGGTGGAGGAGGACATGGTGGAGGTGGAGGAGGCAAAGACAAAAGAAGGTTGATCACTGCAAAGCACATACCGTGTGACCTTTTAATCCATCAGTAAAGGTCGCCATTAGCTCATCAAAAACACACATCTCTAGTATTTTACCTCAATACAAATCGCTTTCTCTGTAACGCCAATCCACTTCAAGAAAAAAAAAAAAAAAGCAATAATCCATGATCACCTGCTGAAAATCGATGGGTTTCTCGCTGGAGGACAGGAAAAGCGGTTGTCTTTGTCAGAAAAGGTCGAAGTTATTATGTGGAGTTTCCTCTTTTTTTTCCCCCGTTTCTGTGTCGTCGTCCTCTCAGTCAGGCGGATTTAGACGGGTTTAAACGTCCCTTCCTAGGCCTCCTGCCTTTTCCTCCTTCCTCTCTCCGTCTCCCGTCCCCTTCTTCTTCTGCTGGATGGATGTTTGTTTCCTTCTTTAGCAAGAGGAGTGGTGGATGATGATGTCACGGGTAAGAACAACGTGTCACCATTGGCTGCCCGGCGGAGCCCCGGAGCGCTCTGAGCAGCTCTGTCTGGCTCTGGTTATTACATGTCAGTTCGTCATCCACCCACAAGGACACGAATCCATTTACTGAGTAATACACCTAAATGGACGAATGAATGAATAATGACGTGTGCTATACATATTTTTTAAAAGCACAATAAACAGGGAACGCCTTTTTTTTCTTGTTATTTGTGTTATGGTTCTGTTTCTGTCACCGTGGCCTGAATGTTAATTTCTATCACAAAGCATCAGCAGCACAAAAGAAGATTTACAACCAGGACATGATGCTGTTTTATTATGGTAGAGTTGTGGGTCAGTGACTGCACTGATGCAGACAGTGCAGTCAGGAGGTAGCAACAAACAAGTCACGAGGGCGGAAGGTGCGGGAAATTATTTTTTTTTTGATTCAATTTAATTGATCTATTTAATCTCAAGGGCCTCCAGTGGACAAACTGGTCAAATTTATATTAAGTTATAAATAAATATTTAATCAAATCAGTCAAATTTGTACCAGTAAGATCCAATCATATAGATAGATTTGTATTCAGTTAAATGTACTTTAAGTAAAAAAAAATTTCTATGCCGCATTGCCTTCACAACTGCCTTGATTCTTCATGATGTGCAGATTCAACAACGTCTCAGAAACATTTCTCAGAAATGTTGGTCCATATTGTCATAGTGGATTAGTTGGCTGCAGATCCACACTCCAGTTGTTCACCAGAATACAGTAAACTCTTGATCAGGTTTAAGAAGCAAGACTGAGATGATTTGAGCTTTGTAACGTGGTGTAATTAGCCACCTGGAAGTAACCAGCACAAGATGGGAATACCGTATGGATTAACTGGTGCAACACACTCTGGTAAGCCGTGGTGTTTCAGCTCAGTTGATAGTAAGGTCTCTAACGGGTACCTTAAAAACTTTGCCTCAACCAGTAATGCAGGGCAGGATGGATTCATGCCTTTATCTACTTCAAATTCTGTCCTTGGAATTTGGATTTAGGTTGAATATCACAACCTAAATCCAGACCAAATTTTTCCAGTCTTTCTTTCAAAAAAACAAAACAAAACGGTTGTTCCAATTTATTACTGTCCAATTGTGGTCACAGTCTGTAAATTTTAGCCACAGTTTCCTTTTCTTAACTGACATTTGAGTAGCTGGTGAGGTCTTCCACTGTTGTCTTTCCATCATCTCAAACCAGCATGCACTGTTTTCCTTTCACATAAACAAAGCATTTTCTCTCCTAACAACTGCAGGGCTGTGGATATTCTCCTTTTCTGGTCGCTTTCTGTGAACCTTGTTGACAGAGGTTGGTTGAGTTTCTGAAATACTAAGACCAGCCTGTACAGCAACCAAAAACCACAACATGATCAAATTCCCATTAACCCCCTTTTCTTCTCCATTGCTATGCTTGCTTCAGACTGCTGTGAGTGTCTTCACCAGATATAGATGCTTAAAAGAATTGAGTAGCTGGCCATGTTGACTGATTTCATGTTTGTGTTCTCGGGACAATTAATTGGAGTTCCTAATAATGGATCCAGATAGTACTGTCCAATCCAGTTATAATTTAAATAAAATAACATTAATTTTGGTTGATCATATAAATAGAATGCTATTTATCTTGGAACTCCAGCTGATTGAATTAAGTCATTAGCATCTTTCACAAAACACTAAAAGCTAGGACCTTTTATCTAGCTGTGTTTTTTCTCTGTAAGGACCAAGATGGTGTGAGATGGCTGGAGTTTACCTGCCACTGTTACGCCTCTGATTTGCTAGATGACGTAATCACAGCCCTATATTGGTTATGTAAGGATTTGCCAGCATTGTGACTTGAGGGTGTAGAGATGACAGACAGTCTGTGTGACTAGCTGGCCAGGAGAGTCAAGGCGAAAATACAGCAAGACCGCAGGGTAGCGGTGCGTCAAAGACCTCATTCCTTGCCATTACCACACACTGGACGGGCTGTGCTAAGATCTGGTGAGACAGAATAGTTCACTGGGCTTTAGCCAAGGGCAGTGTTCCTCAACGGCGCTGGCATTTGAGATACAACAAAATTGTTATAGTTTATATGCCACCAATGTGCTTAATGCTTTAAAAGTGGAGATGTTTGCCACTTGTTTTATGAACAAATCTCTATGTCAGGGGTGTTCAAAGGGTGGTCCACTGTCCATTTGCAGCCCCTTGACTGATTATGTGCAATTAAAGAATGGTACAAATTTCCCAAGAAAGAGTGATTCAAATCATGCTCTTATTGCTGAAAACAGACAAAATGTTTTCTGTCTTTTTTTTTTCAAACCTTCCCAAGATTTGAATGCACAAAGTTTGTGAACTTTGTATATTTCTTCTGCTGAAAACAGATAGCGGGAGAAATAGTTCCTTTGAAGTTAAGCTTGGAGTTAAGCACAGAATCTTTGGGTCTACCTTTTACGGAGAGTAAACATAAAGTTATTGACAGGCAATAGTTCTTTCTCTATATAAAGATGGCTAAACACAAAAACACCAAGCCAGGCCTAGCTTATATGGAATGCAAAAACAGTGTACTATAGTTACTATGGCAATAGTAACAACTATTGCAACTATTGTAAGAGATTTAGGCTACAGTTTCACAGAGATGCAGCAGTTTGGACAAATATTCTGAGGTCATTGAAAAACCCAAAAACAAATTAAAGTACAATAACGTTTTTCCTGAACTAAATGGGCTGCCATAGCAAAGAGGCTAATCCCATAATGATATGCTCATGTTTCTTTGTACCTTTGTAGAAGTTCAACTTGCTAAAAACAAGTACAAAATGACTCGTGACCTCACAAGTCATTTTGTATAGTTGTATATTTGAGTATACTCAACTAGACCTCAATAACACTGGAATATAATAATAACATAAAAAGCATTAACTCCATATCAGAATAACAATTTTAAGTACTTTTATTAAGAATTATAGCTCAAATACACATTGACATTGAATTATTTAGTTTACTTTGATTTATAAAGTCCACTGGTTAACGTTTGGGAACTGTTAATCTAAACCTCATTCTGTTATTCAACAACCTTGCTAAATCATTTTGAGTTGTTAATTGAAATCAGTCATCAAATTGTGTGCTAAAAAGTCTGTACTATGATACAAAATGATTGAGATTGCTATATTACAAAATGCTGAAGGGATGAAATAAACAACACACAAATGAAACCCAATAATACTTTAACCCAGTTATCATCATAAAGCATTAGGCCTTAAACTGCTCATATGGGATCTAATCAACGCGAGTACAGTCCAAACTGTTCAGTGTGAAAACATTGCTTTGGTCTATTGCATAAGCTCACAGAAAGACAGACCCACTTGTGTGGATGTTGGCAGTGTAAACAAGTATTGTGGAAGATAACAAGATAAGTTCTGAGTAAAACTAAGAGCAGATCTGTTCAAACTGGTTGTGCAATAGCACTGTGTTCGTAAGCAGCGGTGTAAGTAATGTTTTGGGAGTTTTTGAAATGTATTATGAATCCCTATATGAATATTTGAAACAAATGAATACAGTCGTGAAAAAATTAGGATGCCTTATGAATGTCTTTGTATGTTCTAACATATTTCAATAACTGGATGTACAATCGGCCCTGTTATGGACTAGTGACGTGTCCAGGTCGCCCACCTCCTGGCCACTGACTGCTGGAGACAGCTTACTCTGTTAAAATCTCATACCTTTTGTTATGTGCAACTGAATCTTGAAGCAATTGCATGAACAACATGGCAAAATTGAAAGACCTGAGCCCTTTTTAGAAAGATGACTATTCAAACCTTGTGAACCACCTGAGGGATTTAAGCGTCGACATGCTCAGTTCTGGCTGTGGAAATAATCTTACACTGAAAACCCAGCTGTACGTTGCTAAAAGAAGTCAAAGTGTCATTACGAGACTGACAGCAAGGCCTCACGCGCTGTTGATGTGAAAGCGTGTGCCTCTGAAATGTAAGATTTCTTATTTCTAAGTTTAAGTTGCTCTGGAGGTCTAAGGTGGAAAACGTTCCTCTACATATAAACATATAAAGGCTTAATTCAAGTTGATCAGAGAGAATAGAAACAAAGACCAGGATTTGGACAGAGGACTCTCTAATGCAATTATTTACAGAACAGAGAACATGTTTGGAGTAAACCAGTCATAACATCTCAGGAAAACTACCTTACACCAACTATGAAGCACTGGCCTGGAAGTCTCATTGTTTGGAAATCCTTTGCTGCGGCAGGACCGGACCAGCTCACCATCAGAAAATCCACAAAGAATTTTACTGTTTGCCAGATGTTGAATAATGAAATTGTGAGGCCACCTTTGAAATTAGAGTTGAAGCAGAACTGGACTCTTCAACATGAGAATGACCCAAATGAATACAAGGATCAGAGAATTAAAAACAATGAATGATCTTGAGATCATTTAGATATTTTGGGGTAACATGTTAAAGAAAGTATGTAGTTACACCACAGAGTTGGGGTCTCAGATTACTACTAGATTGTTCATCACGACAAAAGTTTCAAGGGTTGTTTTTTTATTGTTTGTTTGTTTGGTTTTGTGAAGGGAAGATTCACCTTGATGTCTGTTTTTAACATCTTCTGGCATGAGAACATGTTGTCTACTGTGCTGTTGTGAAATATAAAAACGTGTACTTACCAATTACATATAATGTGTCATTGGTGCAGTATCACTTGCCCTAAGGTTTAACGAGTCCAAACACATTCGCCCCCAACCTTTTTGTGTTATTACGTCAGGCACCACATGTCTCTAAGCACTACAAGCAGTGCTGTGGAGGAAGCAAACACTTGTGGCGTTGGTGTTCTGAGGGTACATACTGTTAGCTATTAGTGGTTGAATTCTTGGAAGCAGGGAAGGGTAGAAGAGTCACACAGACACGGTTTGCCCAGTCTGCCTCAAGCAGAAACTGGAAGTGGAGCAAAGTGAAAGTAAAAATAGCTTCTGGCTGTGGATATTTACCTAACTTTTTCAGGGGAACCCAACCTTCTCTCCCACAGAAGGAAAACACCCGTACAGACAATGTTTGCTTACACAGACAGCTGTAGTTTCATTTAATGAACACATATACAAGAGGAGACTTGTTCATTTATAACTAGGGACACAGGTTTGGCCTTTTTTGGTTCTCAGACAAGAAGATAGTTGTTGCTAAAAAAAAAAAAAGCATAACAAACCCTACTTAATGCTTTTCATAATGCAACATTGTAATGGATACAGTGATCATGTGCAAGAATGTGCTCTGATAAAATGTGATCGAAACGGAACTGTTTAAAACGTACAAACTAACACTGCAAGTCACCCAAACACACCACCCCTAATGTGAAACACCACATTTCATCGTGTTTTGTCGAGAGGCTTTTTCTGGAGGGATACAAAAGATGGGAAAATGAGTGAAACTAAATGCAGGGTTACTCTGCAGTATTTTTATTGAGGCTGGGGAAAAAAACACAAAATTGGCTCCTAGGTATTCCTACCAGCAGAGTAAAACCAATAAAAATACTGCCAGAGCTCTGATGGGATGGTTTTGATTGAAAAATAATATATATTTTTTTGTTATTAGAATGGCCTAGTAGAGTGTGGACTTAAATCTAGTCTTTGATCTTCACCTGCGCTATCAATACAATATGACTGAGCTTGAGTCAAGTAGCCTTTTCGTATTACTAATCCTGAAGAATTTATGCACACAAATATACTTTTTTGTTTATTACTGGTATACCACATTATGTTGATGTGTTTTGTTTACTTTTCCTTTGAAATTTTCTCAGTCTTTGACGATATTTGCTTACAATCATAAAACAAATAATCAGTGATGATTGAAACACTGATTAGAAAGCCAAAGGTCACAGGGAAGATGTAAAAGCAACAACTGCACTGTTTATCGCCAGTCAAACCAGTTGATTTCTACGTACATTTCCAAAAATCAGTATAAGAGGTTTAAGCTTAAAAGCTTCTTTTGCACGTGCATAAGTGAAACACATGCAGCGAGGGCTGGAGGCGGGCAGGGAAAGGGAACCCTGTGTGTGTATTACACTGAGCTCTTTGTGTCAGAGTGTTGTGTTAACAGAGCAGAAAAGAAGGAGCATGTGTGTGGTTAGTATGTGAAGGTTCATGGGTTTCACTGGGAGGAAGAGGCTGGGTGTGGGGTGTGCAGCTGAGGAGAGACTGGGAGGTGCTCAGCGTTGAGCATCGTCACCCATCCCCCTCGTGTCGTAGCTCGGCTACCTCTGGATCGCCACCCGTCTGTAAGATGTAGGTGTTCATCCGTTTCTCTTCCCCGACCATGACGGATGCACGTGAGAGACCGAAAGTGACAATGTTGCCATGACGACAGATTGTACAATTTACAGCCATCTTTCTGTGTGGGCGTGTGTTATGTCTGCATTCATGTGGTGTGCATGCGTGTGCGCGTGTGTGTGTAAGAGGCTCTGAGGATTACTTATGTGAATCTGGAGCAGCCTGTTTGTAGTTACTAGGCAGATATTGGCCCAGCCAACACACATACACACATACACAGACAGAACCTCAGCTTGCTTGTGTCTGGGGTCTGCTGGGTGAGACATTGTTGATAAAGGGAGCTACTTGTGGCAGTGACAGCTTATCTGTTTAGTGAGGCCGTGCATGGGGCTTGGTAACTTCTGTTTGGTAAAGTTCTTTTTTTTTTTTTTTTTTTTACCAAAAACATGGCTTTAAACCTCTGTTTCCTGCTCTTTCTACACTCATATTCTACAAAGGAGCACTTCATCTGTGTTTGAGTGTGTGCTAAATTTAGTAAACAGAAAAAGGAGAAGGTGTTCAAAGAACATCTTTGTGATGTGGGGAATTATTGCTGTAATTTTTGCTGAAGGTCTTTAGAGAAATACAATCTTGATATTCAGAGAAACAAAGAACAATTGGATCAAAAGACAGTAATTTTTTTTTGATTACTTTCTGTTTTGCTCCTTTTTACTTTCTGCATCTCTCATGACTATCATTCTTGTTAGTTGTGTCCAGGAAGGAACCTTGGAATAACTTCCCCTGTTACAAAAAACAAAACAAAACAAAAAAACAAAAAACTTAAATTATTTATTTCCTTCTCAACCTGTGTGCAAGCTTCCTTTATGGGTATTTCAAGTTATTTGTGGCCATGGTTCCTGTTTAAAAAAAAAAAAAGAAAGAAAGAAAAAAGCTGAGGCGGAAGCCTGCAGGCCTTGCATGTTCCCGCAGCAGACTTGGAAAAAAAAAATATTGTTTCTGTTTCCCTTTACAAGCTGATCCATGTGGGTCTGTCTTGTTCCAGCTGACATCTGACACTCTGTGAATGAGTGCACGCCTGTGAGTGATGATAAAGCCCCCCCACCGCCCCGTGCATGTGAAAGTAAGAGCCTGTGCATGTGTGTGCAGCAGATGTCCTGAGCTCTGCTCCGTTCCCCTCCACAGACTGGCTGGTCTTTGTTGCTGCTCCCTCGTGCAAACGGGTATGGCCACGTGCTTCTCTGACTGCAGGGACAAGCCACGCCCCCCTCCTCCCTTTAATCTGTCAGTTTCTGACGCCAAGTCCTGCCCTAACAACACCCAGCGACTTTACAGGATCTGCCTCCCCTCTGGATGACGTGGTTTTTACTCACGCATGCTCGCCATGCTGTCTTTTAGTCACACTGAAACATTGTGGCTGAGAAAAAAATAACCTCACTAACTAAGCAATATACTTCCTTTTTTGCATCATTTGTCTATTTCTCAAAAGTTCCCCTTTGATTTGTAGGTTTTGAAAGCTTGAATTTCCTTTGCTGCTCACCTCCTGGCTACAGTGGTTTTAATTTTTCACATTGTTGAGTTACGACAACAAACATCAGGCATCTCTATAACAGTTTTTAAGGTGTTCAAATACAGTGAATTTTTTGTCAGCATGAAAAACCTCAAGTCTAAACGTTACAAACTGAGATCTGCTCTCCACAAGGATTCATCTTAAAACATAAACTTAATAAATTATGCATACTGCTGCTGGGAAACACAATCAGGAAGCTAGCCTTTACAAATGAAGATCTTATTTTATTGATTCATTTTGCATCAGTGCTTCCTAACTATTTGCTTAGTGTTTGTTTAGTCTTCCAGATCAGCATCCACTCTGTCTCTGTCTGCTTTACATATTTATGCACACATTTATTTTATTTTCTGTGCATAGCTTCGGTTAGCTCATCGTTTCTATTTGCTTGTTTATTATTGTTTGTTTTCCAGTTTTTAATCATATGTAAGATCCACATACAAAAGTGCTTTAAAATTAAGGAATGATTGACTTTTTGGCTGACACAAATGAACACTTCTCAGATTTTTATTTGAAAAAAGAAAGTGTCCTTTGTACATCAAAATTTCACTCTACTTTGTGTTACTCAGTAAAATACGTCTCTTATGGAATACACTGAGTTTTGGCATTTGATGTATATGGAGAAAATGTGAAAAGTTTCAGCTGGTGTGAATGCTTCGTTAGGCACAGAGAAAGCTGAAACAGGAAGAGGGACTTTTTAATTATGGGGAAGCTAGGGAGAGATCAAAGTCGGTTTCACATTAGAGGAATGAGTGCTGGTTAAACTGAATGCAGCTCGGTGTTTCTTTTCTCCCCTACATTTTAAAACTAGTCTCACTGCTGCACTAAAGCAATCTGTCATCCCAGTAGGTCCTGAAGGTACAGAAAAACCTGTTTTTGGAGCTGAAACAATCATTCATTCTGCTTGAATACAAGTATCTGCCAGGTGATCATTGTCTCATATCTGTGCCGATGGCAAAAAAATGTGTTTACTGTCTGAGTCACACCTGGATTAGCTTGTGCTTCTCATTCAGTCTCCTTCTTTCTAGAACAAAAACAAGACAAGTTTCAGACAATTTTTTTGCATTTATGTTTTGCTACACCACAAAAAATAAAATAAAAATAAAATACAGCACCTTGCACAAGGATTCACACCCAATTAACCTTTTTGCATTTTGTCATATTACAACAATAAATTGCAAGGTACTTAATTGGGATTGAGTCTCCTACATAAAACCAATTTCCTTTATGGATAGTTTGTAAGAAAAAAAATCAAAAGAAGTTCAATTTGATGTTTGCCAAAAGCTATGCTTGGATACAATAAAAGACAAAATCCAGGAATGTTTTTTCTGGCGTAATAATAACAACTTTGCACGTTACCTTCAACACAAAATATAGTTGTTGTTTTTCTGGAGCTGTGACAGGTGAGTTCATCAGAGTTGATGGGAAGATGGATGGAGCTAAGCCCAAGGCAATCTTGGAAGAAAACATGTTAGAGGCTACAAAAGACTTGAGACTGGAGTGGAGGTAAATACCTTTCAGTGTGTGAAAGTCCTTAAATATTTAACCAGAGCCAAAATTGAATCGTTCAGATTAAACCATATTCACGTGTTGGAGTAGTCTAGTCAAAACCAGACCTAAATCCAACAATGAGTCTATGGCAATACTTAAAAACTAAAGTTGACAGATCAGTCTGATCTGAGGTATTTTCCAAAGAATAACTGGCCAAAAATGTTATTTTTTTTGTCCTAGAGGACAGAATAGAAATGCACAACAAAGTTTTGTATAATATTTTTTTATATTAATTTTTTTTCCCTGTTAATCATTCTCTTCTTGCTATTCTTTCATAAAATCACACAAAAACACAGACTGTAGTGCAACACAAGTGGAAGATTCAAGGAATAGGAATATTTTTGCACTGTACATTAGAAACAAACTTTCATGCTAATCCCTCCTACTCTTGCCACAAGGATCGAACAGTTCACTTTGCGAGGTAACACTGATTGACTGAACATGATTTTGTTGCATGATAAAAAGCGACATAAAGCATTTATACTAAGTTCTCCCATTAATTTAAACCAAGGTCTGATGACCTCATCAGAAAGCCTTTCTCCCGGTGCCTCAAGCTTTTCCTGTCACTCAGAGAACCTGGCAACAGTCGGTTCATCTGTTAGACACTGCTCTTTTAGGCTGATGACTCACTGCCTGATATCTTCCTACTGGCAGCTACAAACAAATGTTACATTTGCTTATAAAAACTATCAACTTGTGATACTATAACTCACCAATGCTTCTCTATCATTTACTGTCCTGACAAATAATGACACCAAAAAACCACCAGGCTGCAGGATCACATGTTCTCTCTCTGTGGAGCCTTCCACAATTTTCTGTCCAAAGAAAAGAATCTTAAGTTGTTTGTTTTCATCATTTTAGCGGTGAGTGTGTATAGTTGTGTTAGTTCTGAGACTTAACCCACTTTTTATTGAACACAATGAATGTTTGCCATGATCATCTGTTTCATATGAATGTTCTATAAAAAAAATTATTTTTCACAAACTAAACAAAATAAATTCAACAAACTGCACCAGCTGAAATCAAGACAGATTTTTCAATAGATTTGTTCAGACTATTCTTGCTGCTGAGAAATCCATTAGTTGCAGCTGGGATATGTAATCCAGGTTGTCATAATGTTTTTAGTACAACAAAAACATGCAGGTTTCTTCTCAGGTTGGTAAGTGCATGAGCGTTGCTACCAAATTTGCTCTTTTATGTTGCATAAACTGTAAATAGTTAAATAAGGTACACTTTTTCCTTCCACTAAGCCTTCTATGAATATGTTATAACACAGCAATAACATTTTCTGAAACTCTGAATTTTGGGTTCTCGTCATGTGTCATAATCATCAACATTAAGAAAAATGAAAAATGAGTTTTATTTTGTGAAATACGTGACTTCTCTCTGGGTGCAAAGAAAAAGACCCTTAGAAAATAACATTAAATTGAGACTAAGTCAAAATTTTTTAAATGTAAAAAAGAGAAGAAAAAACCCCAGTTTTTTTTCTATAAAACTGTATTTTGAAGGGTGAGTTTAAATAAAAGATTACAGAATTATGATTAAGATTGAAATAATTACATATGTTACTAAAATGTATAGTCTGTCTTATTGAAATCAAGAGGCCATTTACAGCCTGGGAAAGGCAGAGCTTTGAGAAATGAAACAAACAAAATAGGAGAACAATTAAACAGAGGTGCAGGGTAATCTGAAACTGAATCACTTCTCTTTTTTAAAGAATACTGGATCATTTGATCTTAAACCTGATCTGGTATAAGTAAAACATTTGATACAAGTGTCAGGGACAGTCGTGCTACACCTTATTACACTGTAAGATTATATTCAAATCATCAAAGCAAGTTTGATATAAGAATATGTTCAAAATAACAATAAACAAACAAAATGAAACAAAAAGCAGTTTACCAAGTGGTTGTGAAGAAACTGGATCCTTCAAAATTTCCATTTTGAACAAACTTTCTGTGGAGGAAACTGGTTTTACGTAAGACGGAAAATAATGGCAAATATTTGGACTAACTGGTTTCTGGAATGAGCAGCTGTCAAAAGAAAAATACATTCTTACATCTTGCTACTTTTATGCCAGAGGCAGAAATATGATAACAAAGCATTAATGGCAGAAAAACTAAGCCAAACTATTTGCACACAGAACATACATTTTGTATTTTTAATTACTTTGGTGTCCAGCGTCAGTGTAAAATTATTATTTCAGTTTTCCATATGAGGACACATGCTTTATGACTATAGTTGTGCTTTAATTGTGTTTTATTTTATATTATTTAACCTGCAGTTTGTTTTAACATCACAGTCCACTCAAATGGGCTCACTGACCCTTTGGATAAATTAGGCTAACTTTAGCATTGAAAAACGGAACGATTTGCAACAAGTCTTTCACACACATTCGGTTTTGGCCTCTTAAATTCAAAAAGGCAAGCTCCAGATTATCAGTACATACAAAACAAGAAGCATGTACGACAAAAACTATGTTAGAGGAGGCACACCTATCGTTTCCTGCTACTAGAAAGTTTTCAGTTTGGAGCAATAGCGCCTCCTACAGGATTATGCTAGCACTAACGTTACTTCTTTCTACATCATTGCATGCTGCATGTTCAAACACATGACGTTTCGCATTAAAAAACTCAACTCTTAAAATGGTTGCTTTTATACTTTTTCAGCTTTACACTGTAAAACATTCCAAAAGTTGCTATGCTTTCAGATAAGGTTTTAATTTTAAAGCCATACAACAAGCAACTCTCTGTGAAATAAACAGTGGTGCAAAACTATTGCCTAGCGTTACAGTCAAAGTAATCGAAACACATTCACTAAAAAATAAAGGAAATGAAACCAAAACAATGCTAATACTGAATCCTGCAGGATTCCCTGCAGGATGAAGCACACATTCAGATGACTCAGATGGATCAACCACTTTGGCCCACAGAAGTTTAGCTTGTAGACAAAATTATACATTTAGTTATTTATCATCTTTTAATAATGTTTTCTTTGAGTTCTCACATTCCTTTAAATCAGTAAAGCACTTTGTCGTCAACTTAATCTGACTGACCAAGCAAACGGTGAATGACCTGTGCTTGTAAAGGGCTCTATCAAATCAGGCCATTTACAGGACAAACTCCTACCACCATCAATGAGGAGTACCTTAACCAAAGAAGAAACGAAGATGTCCATTAGAACTCCGGAGAAGTTGCAGAGATATACGACTTGGCTGAAAGAATTTGTCAATACGACACAGTCGGTAGAGCTGTTGCCTTGCAGCAAGAAGGTCCTGGGTTCGATTCCCGGCCCGGGGTCTTTCTGCATGGAGTTTGCATGTTCTCTCTGTGCATGCATGGGTTCTCTCCAGGTACTCCGGCTTTCTTCCACAGTCCAAAAACATGACTGTTATGTTATGTCTCTCTAAATTCTCCTAAGGTGTGTGTGCATGGCTTTTTGTCCTGCCTGTCTCTGTGTTGCCTGGCGGGTTGTATCCCACCTGACCCCATTAGGGAGAAGGCGGAACAGAAAATGAATGGACCAGCCATCAGTTATACATATACATTATAAACGTACTCAAGAAATGTTATGGTGTAATGAGACAAAACTTCTATAAGTGTGTCAAAAACTAATACTGAAGTAATTGTTGAACCCTGACACTACTAATGTAGAACAATGAACACTCTTGTACAAAGAGCCCTCATCCTCACTTTTACCTGGCCTGTCTTTAACCTTCATGTTTTTGTCTTGCCATCCTCATTCATAGACCTCGAACTTTCTCTCTCAGTGACACGTGGTGCATCATCTTTCAAATCCACACACAGCCGCATAAAGGGCAGTCATAACAGTTTTGAATAATTGATTGTTAGTGAAATTGCTTGGCTCTAGAGTTTCCAGCTCATTATTGTTCCTGCCTCAGGTCGATGGGTGGTGAGGAAAAAGTAAACTTCTCAGGCAAGTTACCCATCCTGTGCCAAACCATCAGTGCAGATGCACAAAGACAAACACCTGGACCTGCACCCAGACCCTTCATCCCCAAGGCGGTGAATGGGCTTGACTAGGGTTCCCCTCTTGTGCTGTAGAAGGTACAGCAGCACTGAGGAAGTACTAAACCCTGCAGCTTTGTTTTGCAGTTCACATCACCTCCTGATGTTGCCTTTTCTAGAAGACGCAGGACCATGAGAGGAAGATGCCTGGAGATACTCTGATCACCTCAGAGAACGACAGTAAGATCACGTTACTGGATAGGCATTGCTGCTCTGCTTTTCTAATATGGTACAACTCAGGATTTATTAGGTTTGTCATAAATTAGCTTAGATTTTTGTTATACAAGCAGGGTAAGATGCTTCACCCACTCTAGTATTATCTATATCATTTTGTGTGCAGGTAAGACATTTTAGGCTTGGTCTCTACCAGTCCTTATGTGTCCTGTGTCAAAAATTAAAAGAGCTCTTCTTGTGACTTTGTTTCAATATTGACATTCTCTTGCCTGTCTCCCATAAAAGGAAGATGGTGGAGTGCATGGCTAAGTGCTGATTGGCCATGTCTTGGAAGGTTTGCAGTTGTGCCATACGCCGTCTATTTTTAATTGGTGGAGATAACAGTACTGAAAGCTTGGGATGTTGTTTTATAATGCAGTCCTGCTTTAAACTTTCTTAAAGTGTTCACTAATATTCTCTAACTAAGGGCATCACAAAAAGCCTTATTTATACTGGATCTTGAATGCTGAGATAGCGATAGAGATATTGAATATGAGATATGAGATATTGAGTGTTTGGACCACACAGTTTTCAGATCTTTATTTGTAAACAATTTTGAAAACAAAGTATGATTTTCCTTTCACTTCACAAATATGCTCTACTTACTGTTGGTCTTTTACCCAAAAACCCAGTGAAGTACATTGAATTTTGTGCCTGTAGCCAGACAAAAAAAATACTTTTACAAGCCTTTGTATGTTGTTTCCTCCTTACTAACTTCCTTTTTTTTTGGAGATGGTCCCTGCTCTCTTATGCTCGTAGGCTTAGCCTCCCCCTCTCTACTTCACCAGGCTATTGTTTGACTCCTTTGTGCCCCTCGGCTGCACCTGACCGTAATGACCCATGTGCTGCCCACTCCGGTTACACTAAGGACACACTTCAAAAGACCAACTACAGAAATTTCTGTTCGGTCTGTCAGTGGTCCTCTTTGTTTTCCTCTTTTTCCCTATTTACAACAGTACAATAGTCCCATGTGCACAATAAGGTTTGGCTCAGCCAGTCAAAGGAGTCAGTGTGGCATCCACAATATAAAGAAATTACTGGATTTAATAAAGCTAATGTCATTCAAGAAGCGAGGGGTTAGTTATAAAGCACTGATATCATATGACTGCAGTTATGTGCATGATTTCTATTAATCAGTGAGAATGCAGTAATGCATTATCCTGTTTACGTTTTTAACTACGTCTGCTAACTTTAACAAATTTAATAATTCATGTATCAAAATGTTCTGGAGATTTCTGCTATATCTTTTGCTAAATTTTACTCTTGCACTTTTTGAAATATTTGTGCTTTTGTGCAAATTTCAGCCCCATTGAAATGCACTGAAATTCAAAAACAATTCCACAAAATTCTGCTAAAATCTTCTGCTTTTTCACTGCTTACTTCCTCTGCCTACTTCAACGTAGAAACACCATTCAACTTTTAAGCAAGTCACAATACTTTAAACTACCTTCCAATGTATCGGCTTTTTGATCTCTCCTATGATTTTTCCACGATTGAGTTTTAAGTTTTATGCAGATTTTTGATCATTTTCAGGGTAACAATGTAATCCTATGATGGATTTCTCTAACTGACTTCGGTCGTTTTAGTGGACTCTCTGGTAACTGACGATTTTTTAACTTTTCATGCTTGCTGACAAACAAAATGATGCTGTTCATACATATTTAACTGCACAGAGATCATTTATGCATCACGTACATGCGTGTCTACTTTAAGGAACTATGACTATCAGCTACAGATCTTGTGGTTTTTTGTCAAACTCTTCTGGAGCATAGATATGTCACAGCTTCTATTTCTTCAATGTGTTTTTCTCTTCTGCTCTGTTTACATCTGTGAGTCAACATTCTGCTTGTCCACCCTTCTGCAGATGTCTTTTGTTTTTACTTGCTTTACTTTCTACAAAGGTCTTCTGCAAACTTCAATCAATTTCAGCAATTCATTTATCAAAATGTTCTGCTGAATTATGCTGTCTTCTGCTATATTTTTCTATTGTACATTTTCAAATATTTTGCTATTGAACTTTTTTTGAATATTTCAGGTTAAATACAAGGTTCTGTTTCTGCTGAAACATCTTTTGCTGAATTTTACTCTTTAGCAAAATATGTCTACCATGAATAACTGTGGCTTTCTTCTACTTTTTTTTCCCTACTTCTTTTGCTTTGTTCTACTTTTTCTAGCATATTCTGTAGGAATCATTCTGAAGATTTACATTCTCACAGCTGTTTCACTAGAAACAGCAATTTTTCTAGTATACGTTTTAAAATGCAGTTGAAGTCCCTTAGCTATACGAGATATATTTATCAGTATTTAGGGCAGTTTCAGAGAGTTTAGTCCAGCAATATCCTTTGCAGTCCAGAATTTTCTTAAAACCATATTTAGTTGTGATTGATGGATATGAAATTATTATTTTTAACTTAGATTTTACTGAAACACAAAAAAACTCAATGAGATAAAAAAATCTATTTTTTTAAGCATGTGATTGTCAACACATTTGTACAAAAAAAAAATGTGACAAGTTGCAATAATCAGAGAATACATAATCAGTATTTTTTATTGAAAGTAAAAAGGACTAAATATTTACAGCCTAATGTTTCCTTCCTGATCAAAAAGTGTTTGTGTTTTGATCATCTCAGGCTGCATCTTAGGGATTTTCATTTCCCTCCCTCAGACCCATCCAACAGCGTCTCCCATGTTCCTGTTTGGTCCTGCACCTCCAACACTCTCTCTTGCCTTTTTTCTGAAATTCCACACAGACTCTATGTACTGACAGCAAGAGAACATGCTGGGATTAAAACCTGTTAACACCTGACTTTTATTTTATATGAAGAAAGATGGTTGAAAAATAACCTTGGAGATAAAAACATTCTTTGGCTTTAAAATGTATGTTAAATAACAAAACATAACAGTTTTGCTTGCAAAACACGTCTGTCCATAGTTAATCTGTATTATTTTTTTAGTTTTTCCGACATACTAACTTATATACCTCCAGATTCAATATGTTGATAGTAGAATATATTTTATCAGATGTCCTAATTTTAGTCTGGAATTGTTTTTCTCCCACAGCTGACATTGAACTGGATTTTGCAGGTGAGTCAATACATAAAATCTCAGTCGTGAATAAAAACATTTCACTCTATTTACTTCTGGGAACTATTTTATTGTAAAAAATAAAATAATTTGGACATTAAGCAGAACTTTACATCCAGAGATTGTGTTTTGACCAGATTTTATCTCACCAAGTCATCCTACTGTGGAAATGTAAAACACTATGCCAGGTGAATCTGGGTGGACAGCATAGCATGGAAACATAAAATCACCTCCCTCGCTCCTCTCATTTCTCACCAGGGGATGAAAATTTTCAAGAAAATCACGAGAGGGAAAAACACAAAGGAAAGAGAAGAAATGACGACAGACAAAAAAACAAGAGGGAAAATCAGAGAAGAAAAAGATCATCCACGTCAGTGCAAGGAATAAGAGAGGAATCTCAATCCAAGACAGAGAGAAGAGGGAGGGGTAGGAGGAGAAGAGGAAAAGCTGAACATGAAACAAGTGAACCTGAGGGGAACGAAGAGGAGCGGGATCAAATCAGGGCCAAGACAACAAAATCAAAGAAGAACATCAAAAATGAGAAAACAAGAAAGCTGGAGGGGAAGGAGGACGGAGAAGCTCAGGAAAGAAGTGAAAGGGGAAAACTGAAACTTGTATGTGCCAAAAATGAGGAGAAAATAGAAAGTGGAGATCAACTCAAGGAAAAAGAAAAAGCACTTGGAGTGAAGAAGAAGAAGAAGAAGAAAAAGCGCAAAAAAGTTGTTGAAACGAGGTAATGCTTCGTGTGGTGTGATAGCTCCTGTTTTTATAGGAAAATGTCTCACCACTCATTAACAGAGCCTTCTGAAACGATTTAGTTCAGAGCCAGAGTCAAGTGAGGAAGGTGATGATGAGGAAGAGGTCAATGATGATGGAGAGGTCAGGCCTGAGTTACTGTCGCCGGAGGAGTTGGAGAAGTTGAAGGAGGCGCTGGATGAGAAGAAGAAGCTGATCCAAAGCCTGAGGGGGAAGCCCTGGCCAATGAAACAGAAACTTGTCACTTTACGGTACACTTTAATTTATTACTTAAAAAAACCCCAAAAAAACCAAAATGACTTAAAAAAGTCACTTGCCAATACTTTATTTACTGACTTTTAGAGAGTCTCAGCTATTTGTGGAGAAATATGAGGGAGCTTTGGGGCAAGGGAAAGGCAGGAAGCTCTACGCGTACAAGGTCATGATGACAAAGGCAAGCAGACACCAGCGTTCACTTATTCAGCAAAAAAATCTCAAATTAATGCTGTTTTTTTCCCCCCACTTTTTTGTAATCATTGCATTATTAGAAGTGGATGAAGTTTCAAAGAGACTTTGAGAACTTCAAAGCAGCCTGCATTCCATGGGAGATGAAAATAAAAGAGATTGAAAGTAAGCTGCCATCAAACATTTGTTATGAGTAAGAAGACATATGACATATGTTAAAATGTATTTGAATAGGACATCTGTTCAGACACACATTTTGAGTATACATGATCTTCCTTCTAAAAAGGGGAAAATAGTACATGAAATAGTATGTGGTGCACTTTTGACAGTTAAAAGGTTTATGAAACCATGTCTACCTTTCTTTCCAATTCACAAATATGCTCTTATTCATGCTGATCTATCAGCCAATAAGATCAAAAATGATGTTTGCAGTTGAAAGACGACAAAATGTGTAAAGCTTTTGTACTCAATGTGCCATTCAGGTCATTTTGGCTCCTCAGTTGCCTCATACTTCATCTTCTTACGGTGGATGTACGGCATCAACATGATCCTGTTTGGTTTGACCTTTGGCCTGGTTATGGTACCAGAGGTACTCCAGCTTTGAAAACTAAACTGGAGTCTCTTTTTGTTCATTGCTCTCTAGATATATTTCATGTTGACCATTCTCTTCTTTACTTTTTTGGAACAGGCATTAATGGGGCGGCCCTATGGCAGCATCCCGAGAAAGACTGTCCCCAGAGCTGAGGAAGCTGGTGCCATGGACTTTGCTGTCCTTTGGGACTTTGGGGTCAGTTAGAGATGTGACACACATTGATTACTTTCACCTAAAACAAGATGTTTAATTTGCTTTTTTCATCTTTTTTAATGTCACTCATAGGGTTACGCTCAGTATTCGGTCCTCTTCTATGGTTACTATAACAACCAGCGAGCCATTGGCTGGTTCAAGTTTCGTATGCCGCTGTCGTACTTCCTGGTCGGTGTGGGGACAGTGGCCTACAGCTATATGGTTGTCATACGGACGTAAGTTTTCTGCGCAGGTGTTGAATGACAGTATGTCTTCATTATATGAGACTGCATAGAGAATGCATTTTTTCTGACTGAAGGATGGCGCGTAACGCAAACGAGTCAGGGATCGGAGATGATAACAGCTTCAATTTCAGCTGGAAAATGTTCACAAGCTGGGATTACCTGATAGGAAACCCTGAGACAGCAGACAACAAGTTTGCCTCCATCACCACCAGTTTTAAGGTCAGGCCAGCTCTCTGTCTAATTTCCAATGGAGCAATGAATGAAACAGCACTGCAGAGTTAGTCGGTTGTGCTGCCTGACATCTGCAGGAAGCAATCTTGGAGGAGCAGGAGAGCCAAAAGGACGACAACATCCATCTGACTCGTTTCCTGCGCGTGCTGGCCAATTTCCTGGTGTTGTGCTGCTTGGCAGGAAGTGGATACCTCATTTACTTTGTGGTGCGTCGGTCTCAGAAGTTTGCCCTGGATGGTCTGGAGAATCACACCTGGTGGGAAAGAAATGAGGTGAAAAGGGAACAAATAACGAGTGAAATTATTATTACAGTAGAATATTTTAGAAGCAACATTTTTAGGTATATAAAGAAATTTGATTAAATGATTTTATTTTTTAAATGTATTTGCTATGTCTTCTTTAATCTATAATTTTAAAGGAAAATTATGTTAGAAAAATTTGGCTACGTTTTTTTTTTTAAACATTTCTTTATCGTTTTTTTATTTATAAGTTCACACTTATAAGTGTGAACTTAGAAATATAAGTTCACATTTTTCTAACATAATTCAGCAGTGAGCTCATGCTCACTGCTGAATATCTGATTTTATTCTGTAGTTGATGTCATATTAATAAGAAAGATCTAAAATAATGAAAATCAAACAGCAGGAGGATTTTAATGTAATGCATAAACTTTATATTTGTTAGGTTCATCCACTGAAGAGTTAGATAGCTGCAACAATATTTTTGGCTATTTTATTTGCTTTACGGGTACTGTAAAAGCAACTTACATTACAATTTGAACACAGCGTTATCCAAAGAGTAAGTGGTACAATAACAGACCGTGACGTCACTACACACAGACTAATGCAGGGGTGCCCAAAGTCGGTCCTGGAGGGCCGGCCTCCTGCATATTTTAGTTTTCTCCCTGGATTAACGCACCTGGTTCAAATGATGGCTCATTAAAAGGCCTATGAAGAACACTGACATGCAGAAAAGGTTGTTACTACCACCAGGGAGAGAACTAAAATGTGCAGGATGCCGGCCCTCCAGGACTGACTTTGGGCACCCCTGGACTAATGGGTAGTGAAGAATTTGATGGAAACGTGTGATAAGATTTTCTCCGGGGCTGTCTTTGGGTCTCTCAGGTGAATATGGTCATGTCGTTACTGGGAATGTTCTGCCCCATGCTGTTTGACGTCATCAGCACCCTGGAGAACTACCACCCCCGCGTCGCCCTGCAGTGGCAGCTGGGTCGCATCTTTGCCCTTTTCCTAGGAAACCTCTACACCTTCATCATCGCACTGATGGACGCGATCAACCTTAAAGTGAGGGACCGTGAGTCTGATTTTAAGAAGTTGTTTTTCTTATGACATGATTCATCACCGAATGTCTTTCACAGAGGAAAGAGGAGAAAGTAGTGAAGTATAACATTACAATGTGGGAAGCAAGTCTTTATAACGGCACAGGATCAGAAAACAGCACTGCTCCACCCATCACCATCCACCCTGCTGATGTCCCAAGAGGGCCCTGCTGGGAGACGATGGTGGGGCAGGTCAGACTGCATGTGTGTGTCTGAACTATTACACAAGTCTGATATGATTGCTGCTCCAGCTTGTTATTATATTAACAGGCTTTGTTTAATGATGTTAGAATGAAAAACAAATCAGAAAGCAAGAATTTTAATAATACTTGCAACAGATTAATCTTCCAAAAAATATTCATTTAATTCAAACATTTGTTCTGATTTTGAGTTACGGTAAATAGATTGGTGGAGAGCCACTCTTAATACACTTATTTAACAGTTATTTCCTCATGGTTTACATGAATTAAACAGTAAATATTACGCATATTTGCAGACCATATTAAAGGTTGTTGCTCTCCAGTAATAGCTTATTACATTTTGTCTCATATGTGGACCTTTTGGTTACTTTTCAGGATACCAAGTTTAGATGGGTACAATACCAAATGATCTGACATATTTTAAGTTCATTTTTACATAACTAAAAAATTGTGGTTCTAATGTTTCGAGATATGAGAAAGCTAATGTGGTAAGGCTTTTTTTTTTTTTTTTTTTTTTTTTAAATTGTACTGCCTTTAAGAAAACTAATCAATGATGTTTACCTCCTGACTGCTGAAACATACATCTGGATATTTAACTTTTTGATTAACCCTCATTTAAGACAAGCATTATTATTATATGCTTTACATTTGTTTGCGTCATCATGCAGGAGTTTGTTCGCCTGATTATATCTGACACAATGACTACTTACATTACGCTGCTGATTGGAGATTTCCTAAGAGCTGTGCTTGTTCGTTTTCTGAACCACTGCTGGTGTTGGGACCTGGAGGCCGGATTTGTGAGTCGACTTTTTCATAAAATATAATTACATTTTATTTCAAGTCTATAAGGTACCATAAGGTGTGTCGTTTCTGACTCTTCTAAAAGCCTTCATACTCTGAGTTTGATGTCAGTGGAAATGTCCTGGGGCTTATCTTCAACCAAGGAATGATATGGTGAGAAGAAAACATCAGTTTATTTGTCAGCACTGACTTCGTGCCTTTACATAAGGCCAGCTGGACTAGTACTGTGAGAAACATATGGAAGAACAATAAACAACACTAAAAATGACTGGGTCTTACCTTCCCCTGCAGGATGGGTGCCTTCTATGCCCCCTGCCTGCCGGCTCTGAACCTCCTGCGACTCCATGTGTCCATGTACCTGCAGTGCTGGGCTGTGATGTGCTGCAATGTTCCACAGGAACGGGTCTTTAAAGCCTCGGGCTCCAACAACTTCTACATGGCCATGTTGCTGGTCATCCTCTTCCTGTCCACTCTACCGGCCATTTACACCATTGTAACCATCCCCCCTTCATTTGACTGCGGACCGTTCAGGTACTGATGCAAGCTCAAGGGGTTTGCCGTGTTTCTTCTGAAATTTCTCGTGTTTCTTTCTCAGTTGCCATCATGTCTTCACAGTGGCAAGAACAGGATGTTTGATGTGATCCAAGAGACGCTGGAGTCCGACTTCCCGACCTGGTTCAGTAAAGTGTTCAGCTATGCATCTAACCCTGGGCTGGTGCTGCCCTTTATATTGCTCATGGTGTGAGTAACCATCAGATTGTATGAATTCAGTGTTTATACAGTACAGATCGGAAATGTAAATACAATCATCATGGATATGAATGTAATATAAATTTTTCACCTTTAATGATTAATTAGAATTATTTTTTCTTGAAGCTTCCCTTGAACTTCAGAGAGGTTAAAATTATCCATACAATCTCAAAAACACATATACACTGTGTTGTAAAAAAAACATTTTCTCATTCTGGTTTGTTTGTTTTTTTGGTTTTTTTTTGCACTGAAATGTTTGAGATCATAATGAAAAAAAGGAATTACTGTAGATGGGGTTTTCCCTGCCACTGTAAATTCAGTTTAAAAATGCTTTGAAGTTTTTCTACTGGGACATGTTTTGGTGCTTCAGCATTGATGATCTACTACTGTTTTATTTTTCAGACTGGCCATTTATTACTTACAGTCAACTTCCAAAAGCTACAAAGAAGCAAACGTGGAACTGAAGAATAAAATACAGATGGTAACCCAGAGATTAGATCATTTTGTTCTCCTCACATCCTATGGTTTAGATTTCATTTTGAATGCATAGAAATTAAGTTTAGTCAAGTAATGAAACTGAATTAGATCATTTCATTCACCAAAGATATGATTTAATCTTACAATATTAATGTTTGTTTCACCGATTTTTTTTTTCTATCAACACTGAAGCTTGC
Organism: Gambusia affinis; assembly: GCF_019740435.1. Lineage (NCBI taxonomy): Eukaryota > Metazoa > Chordata > Actinopteri > Cyprinodontiformes > Poeciliidae > Gambusia > Gambusia affinis. The sequence continues at coordinate 14,736,615 of NC_057870.1, forward strand.
AAAGAATGGAAAAAAAATTGGACATTGTATTCCTCCATTGGCGTTGTAACAGTATCGGGTGCAATAGAATGATCACACCAGCAGATGGCAGCAGAGTGAAAACTCAAACTGCATTAATCCCAGCGCTATGCTATACTGTAGCTTCACATTTATCACACATGTACTGCATATAGTAGTAGAATGTGCAGCTAAAACATTTATGGTCTGAATTAACTGAGCGCTATTTTCCAAGCAAAATGAAGAAAACAAGAAAAAGAATAAACAAGCTGCACTGAAAGCTCAGATGGATCTGGAGGAGGCCAGAAAATCAGCATCTCAGAGGAACAACGATGCTTCAGTTCAAAGACGAGAGGGTGAGAAAGCCAAATCAACATGACAAGATAGACAAAAATGTCATGACGGAATATTTTAAACAGGAAAATAAAAACAGACTTTGTGTACTTCAGAAATGCACAGAAAGTGGTTTTGGAGCTGGATTTAGTAGCAGTAAAAATTCATTCAGTGTGTAAACTCCCAACTTAATTCTTATATATTAATGTATTATCAGTTTGTAGCAGCGTAACCTTCGGTTTGAATGCAGGTTCAGGGAAATGTATGGTTCAGATCTTATGAGGCGGGGTTATGTGGAGTTCAACTGAGCAGTCAGTGATTTAACTGAAGTTTTAACCATTTCAGTTCGGAGAAGTAAGGAGGCCCCAACAATGGAGTACTTGTTATTCAAATTCAAAACAAACTTTATTGATACCAAAGGGAAATTAAATGAAGCAATATTCAGAAATATCAACCAACCCCTAAATTTAATTATTAATCTGAAATGATACAACAGAAAACCAGCAAGTGAAAATAAAACTCTAGTGGGTTGCACTTAGCTAACAATTTAATAATTCTTCACATCCGGTTGCAATTAAACAGCAGAATAATGGCGTTTGTTGAATTTAGTTGTGGGAGGACACTGTTTCCTACTCTTCCATTAGCATAACCCTGCAAAAACCTAAAAGCTGTCTAAATAATATACACATTTTTATTTTATTTTATTTTATTTTCTCTGCAGAGGATGAAAAAATCTACAACAAAAATCAGAAGATGTATCACGGGCGCAACCCGTCCCCGTCTGTTGGTGACAGAGAACCACACTTCCCAGTGAGAGGCCCTGCTCCCAGAAATTGCCATAATGGCAACCATGGCAACCCAAGATACCTTCCTGGTTTCCATCAGCAAAGTGAGCCCAGGATGTACAGGGTGCCGAGTCTGGAGAGCCACTGAGAGAACAAAGACAGAAGCTGTAGCCAAGTAACTTATTTACCTGGGAACTGGAAAAAGAAAACACTTACATGGAGGCAGTTAGTGTGATAATCTGTCTTAGAATTAGTTTCTGTTGAAAACTGACCAGACAGGAATCCTTTAATAGATCCCTTACTCAACTCTGGGCTCATTTACGCACTAAAATCTGTCTTTTTTTGGGAGGTGGATGTTAGGAGGAAGGTCCATGTGGGCTGTAGACTGTGTGCATTGGCAAAATAATAATTTCTGATATTCACTTACAGACATAAATCAAGAATAATAAAACTTATCTGGTTGTTTCCAACTCACCGCCTCATCTTAGCCTGACCTCCTCAGTTAGACAGTCTTTGAGACGGAAGATAAAATGAACTGATTCTGGCTTTTTACGTGTTATTAAGGTGCTTGTGTGTCTCTCGTTCACTATAGACCAGATAACACATAGTAAAATTATTGTAAGACATTGTAGCGTAAGGGACCAGTAATAATAAATAAAAATGAACCAGCACATTTTTGACATTTCTTTTTTTTTGTAAAAGGCCTGGAAAATTCCAGCAAATACCTTAAGGTTTTTTTTTTATTGCAGCAAAATATGTATAAATTCTCATGGTCTGAATACTTTTGCATTGAAGTAAATCTTCCACCCAGACCTGATAGGACACTGTTATTTGAGCTTTAGTTGCATACAGTTTTGAACTTAAGCTGAGTTTTGAAATAAAAGCTGCGTGTTGGAAGGTTTCCCATTGAGGAAAAATTGCTGCGTCTCAATCAGGTAAGATGACCGTTAATATGAAATCCTCCTACTTAATTACTCAGGATAAATCCATTTCAAGTAAGCATAAATTATTGACACTGTTTTTATCTGCGATACGCTGACTGACAGTCTGCCGCTCATCAGGAAAGAGGAGCCACAGACTGTCAGTCACATCCTTTAATGAAGTTGGAAGAGACCTATTAATGGTATTAATTAGCATTGTTTGTGTGCTGGAGACAAGTCTTAATGTTACAGGAGAAGAAAAGGAGGAACCAATGTTAATCTCAATGACATCAACCCTCAGATGGCCCCTGTATCACCCTCCTACTGGGGTTAAGTTTTGGCTGCCTCCCCAGTCTCAGTTCAGACTGGTACAATGCGTCAGGAAACTTAGCCTTGACAGATTGAACATTACCGGATGTCTTGGTTTCCTCTGTAAGGTGATGACCATCTACAGCACAGGTGTCAAACTCCAGTCCTCGAGAGCCGCTCTCCTGCAGTTTTTAGATGTGCCACAGGTACAAAACACTGGAATGAAATGGCTTAATTACCTCCTCTTTGTGTAGATCAGTTCTCCAGAGTCTTGCTAATGACCTAATTATTCTATTCTATGTGGTGCAGCAGAGGCACATCTAAAAGTTACAGGACAGCAGCCCTACAGGACTGGAGTTTGAGACCCCTGCTACAGCTTAGCGCTGTAAAAAAGAGAGGAGGGGTTGTGCAAACACTGATTTTACAACTTAGATGCTGTCCTGCTTTGTGTGTGAGAGGTTAGATCAGTACGAGCAAGTGAATGAGTCTCAACACCAAATGCATATACACCAAAAGAAAGAATGAGAAAGGCTGACGTAGAAGAGTGCTTGAGGCTTGTAGGAAGTGGAAAACAAAATGGAGGGAGGTGGATTAGTCTCGATTCCAAAGCATCATCTTTTCTTTCAGATGCAAGCCATCAACTCATTGCTTCTGTTTGTTAGCTGTATAGCAGCCAGCAGCTCCTGTTCCCTCCTGCATTTTTAAATAGGTAGTGTGTGTTTAAACAAAAAAAAATGTCCTGGTCTAGGTTGCATTTTCTAAATGGTCAGTAAGTAATGAACAGTAAGAAAGCATACAGGTAAGCGGTGCCTTGTACTGTTCAGACATGCTTTGTGTCTAATCTGTCTGAGCTTGAGGTTTTTTGCAAGAAGAGGTCAAATAATTCAGTCTCTGGATGTGCAAAACTGCTACAGCCCATGTTTCATTTTCCTCCCGCCTCATAATTACCAACTGCTTTGTTTTGGTCTGTCACGTAAAAGGCATGAAGGGTTTGGTTGTAAAGCAAAAAGCTCTTGGAGTGTGAACACATCAGTTGATTCTCTTGTGTGATTTATAGGACATTGTTTCTGCTTTGCCAATACAAAAATACATCTATGAGCACAGTATTGGAGTAGATTCGGAAATACAAACTCAACCTCCAGTTTGTAGCCGAAAAGGCTAACCTGACAGCAAATTTGTCAGAGTTAAATCAACACTGTGCCGAGTCTATTTGGTTCTTCTCACAACTGGTATTAATTTAACTCTTTCAGAGTTATTTCAACAGGCGACTGAATAATTGTAACTTTGGAAATAGTCAAAACTACTCAGTCTCTTGTTGAAATAACTCTGAAAGAGTTAAGTTAATACCAATTCTGAGACGGAGAAAATACACTCAACACAGTGCTGATTTAACTATGAAAAATTTTCTCTATAGAGCTGATTTTGAATGAAGTCACAGTCTGACTGGAGTAAAACGTCACCTGTTTGTTCAGCTGGCACTTTTTTCAAGTATTCTGATTATTTGTTTCTCCTCTTCATCAGGATTCCCTCATGTTTCATCCAACTTTAATGCGTTTCGCTCTATTTTTCTCCAAGGTGTCGCCTTTGGGTTTTAAGTAAATAACGGCAGGCCTGAGTGCTTGGTGTCAGAGCAGCTTTAATATGAGGACATTAGTACCCTTCTACTAGGTGAAGGGTACTAATAGGCTGAGGTTTGAACATTTTTCCTGTTGAGATCAATAAACGTCACGGATTAGTGACTGTATGTCCTCCCCTGTGTCTGTGGTTTGGTGTCCATTGACGTTTTGACTGACAGGTCCATTGTCTGACAGACTGTGTTTCCTCCTCTGGCTCCCTTTCGTCATCCAATGGGCTTGCAGCCTCTAACGGTTACCAAGGATCCCTGAATTGAATCGGCTCTAACTCTAGCACACCCGTTCCTGCTGATGTATGCATGTTGACCCTGCAAGCTCCCTCATAAATGGACAGGATGCAAGTTTGGATGTAAGGGTTAACAGGAGGAGAAGAAGAAACAAAGAACCCAAAAACAGCTAAGGAAAAATGCCTCCAAAGAAGAGAAACAATGACATAGTCGATGTTGAAAATGGTGAGATTTTTGTGTTAATCTGCTGTTTTTTTAGAGACCCTTACATTTACTGATAGTACTACATTATAAAAGCGTATCTCTTATTGCAACTTGTGTTGGAATTATTTTTGGTAATTGTTTTTCCAGTTGGGATGGATGTGGATGCTGAGTTTGACAGCGACAGTGAAGGTGAGAGATTCAAGAATGGCAATATCAGTCTTATCTGCTTTAAGACAGAAAACATATAGCTACTAAAAATAACTATACTTCTTCATTCACATGTTTTTGTCTATTTGATAGTCATAGTTGTTGCTGCTAACAATAGTCCAGCCGGTAATTTTAGTGAAAATTTTTTTTTCTCAATTTTGGATTTTTAATAATATGCAACAGTAATAAAAGCCAGATGCATTTAAGGTACTACCTACATATTTTTCTGCAACTCTATTAATATTTTATTGACAGGGAATGACTATCAATAACGTCGTTGCAAATCTCATGTACTAACAATAAACTGTTTGTTTTTTTTTTCCACAGAAGAGGCGAGGAGGAAAAGTCGAAACAGAAGAGCTAAGATGCAACGCAAAGCCAAGCATGTCAGTGAAGATGAGGATGAGGAGGATGAGGACGAGGCACCCCAACGACGAGGACGAAGGAAGTTAACCAAGACAGATGATGATGATGATGATGATGAGCCCCCTCAAAGACGAGGACGGAGGAAGACAACCAAACCCCAGGACAGTGACGAAGACGATGATGGAGAGAAACGAAAGGCAGCAGCAAGGAAAGGATCAAGAGCCTCCAGGAAGAAGGCTTCTAAGGAGCAGAGCGATGAAGAAAGTGAGGAAGACAAGGGGAGAGGAAAAAAATCTGGGAGAGCTGTGACCAAAAAGGAGAAAGAGGAGCAGAATAATGACAAGAAGGGAAACAAGAAAGGAAGAGATGAGGAGAATAAGGACAAGAAAAAGAGCAAGAAGACAAGCAGGTGCAAATGTCTTTTCTCTGCATGGTTTAGGTTGCTTTCTGCATGCGGCCTTATTCATAGTCCTCAAACAAAGCTAATAGATGAAGGTTACTGAAATACATTATAGAAACATTAAGTAAATGACACCTTCTGCAAAATGAATCCCCTAAATACATTTCTTATATATGCAGCTAATGTTTTTAACATCAGTTAGAGGACCATAATAGCAGCTGCAAGAACAAGGTAGTTTCTGCTTGTCAGAGTAAAAAAGAAGGTGTTTGCCCTCTCTCTCTCTCTCGACTGACTTTTAGTCTCAAGCTGCTACTTATTAAGTTTTGCACACACAAAAAAATCCCCATCTCGAAACAACTTTCAGAAAGTTGTTTCTGTGGCCGTTGAAACTTAGTTTCTCCAATGTGGTGGATATTTTGGACTAATCTTTCTGAATTCTGCAGAGTTCATCACAAGAGACATCTATGTTCTTTTCAGCAGCTCCTCCTCCTCTTCTTCATCCTCCGACCCGGACGAAGAATCATTGTCAGAGGGAGAGATGGCAGCCCTGAAGGAACAGGTGGAGGAAAAGAAGAAGCTGATTGCGACGTTAAGGAACAAACCGTGGCGCATGAAGAAGAGGCTCTTGCTGCTCAAGTAAAGAGAAAAGCTCAACCAGTTGACTGAAATCCCATTTCCGCATGAGTGAGACGGAGAGGTCTGGGTTTGTTTTCATGCAGAGATCAGCGAGGACAGGTTTGCCCAAAAGAAGCATGACAGAAGAGAAGCTATAACTTTTTCATGAGCTTGTTTAATGCATGTTGTTGTGGTTGACTCAATTCATGGACTTCAAAACATCATTAATCAGTAAACCACCCCAGACTTGTCCGTACACCTTGTTTACTCTGGCTTTTACAATTACCAGTGGAGGTTTTTTTTTTTTTCTTTTTTACCTTAATGGAGGACATAATTTGATTCATAAATATTTGTTTTTTTCCCATGATTGCACAAACAGGGAGGCCCAGGATTTTGTTGAAAAGTTTGAAGGCGCTCTAGGAAAAGGGAAAGGCAGGAGACTGTATGCTTTCAAAGTCATGATGACAAAGGTAAAACAGTTGGCATATTGTAAGCATAACAGATAGTCTTTGTGGAAAATGAAGTTAAACTTTCTAAAACTCTTCTCCCCTAGAAACTAATCAAATTCAATCGGGATTTTGATAACTTCAAAACGGCTTGTATACCCTGGGAGAGGAAGATAAAGGAAGTAGAAAGTTAGTACCAAAGATCTAGTTTCTCTAAAAGTCCTCCACCGCTGTCTTTCTGAGCAGGATTTTCTCTTTGCTCAACCACAGGTCACTTTGGATCTTCAGTCGCATCATACTTCCTTTTTCTGAGGTGGATGTATGGTTTAAATCTGGTCCTGTTTGGGTTCATGTTTGGCCTGGTGGTGATCCCTGAGGTGGGACTTTCTCCTCACAGCCCTTGTTAGCAAGTGCAAGTTTCACTATGAATCCTCTCAGTTCTCTTGTGTTTTCCTTTGTGTTTAGATTCTTATGGGTCTACCGTATGGTTCAATTCCCAGGAAAACTGTCCCCAGAGATGAACAGGACACAGCCATGGACTTCTCTGTTCTCTCTGACTTTGGGGTGAGCATATTTGCTCCATTCCTACATATCTAAGGCAAAACAAATTGCTGAGCTAACAAAAGGGGAAAAACAACAACAACTGCCTTCCAACTTTGAAATTTGATTAACAAATGACGTCTAAAGTCTTAAAGAAGACCTACCAGTCTTCAGACCTACAAACCTGCCAGTTTGTAGGTCTTCTGTAAGTCTGTTTTGGATAATTTAATCTCTTCTGCCATTATCTGTTGTGGTAGCAACATCGGGTTTTGATAAGGAAGGCTGGTTCTACCCCAGTGGAGATTATTGTATTAAGAAGGATTTTTCATAAAATGAAGAACACTACGATTGTAGTTTGAACATCCTCATCATGAGACTGTAATACAAAAATAGTATCTTCAGTAAGGGGCTTCAAAGAGCCACTGTAACATGGACCGCTACAGGAGATCCTTCCAGCTACTACAACAGCTCGTTGAAGGAAGCTGTATAAAGTGCAAACTGATCACACAGGAGTAATCACACCAACAGTGATTCAAAAGTATTTTTATTGGTGGTTGAAAATCTCGGAATTGATGGTTGAGCCTAATTTCTGTTTTTATCTCCTTGGCAATAGAATTGTGTTTTTTGTTTTTTTTTTGCTTTTGAGTTTATGTTCGTGTCTTCAACAGGGTTACTGCAAATATTCCATTTTATTCTACGGATTCTACAACAACGAACGAAGCATCGGGCTTCTGCAGTTCAAACTCCCTCTGTCGTACCTCCTCACCAGTGTCGGCGTTTTCGGATACAGCTTGTTGGTTGTCATCAGAACGTATGCAAAAGATTAACATGCGGGACGACCATCGTTAGGAGTACAGATGAAGAAGATGGCTCACGGCTGTTATTTTCCCAGGATGGCTCGTAACGCGAATGAAGGAGGAGACGGGGGAGATGAGGGAGAGTTCATCTTCAGCTGGAAAATGTTCACCAGCTGGGACTATCTGATAGGAAACCCTGAGACTGCGGACAACAAGTACGCCTCCATTACTACCAGCTTCAAGGTTAGCAGCTGTGTCTGTTTGTGTGCTTAGGCTTGTATAATTTTCAGAATATCTTCATATTAAGCTTTGGAACATGAAAAACTATCAAGACCTTAAATTTGGATTACCAAATAAAAGATTTCAACATCTCAAAGTGTCTAGGTCTTTCGAGATGTGTCGTTCAACATGATGTTTTAGGTAGGAGACGGGTTACTGTATATCTGACGCCACTTATCTGTTTTCTAGGAATCTATTGTAGATGAACAGGAGAACCAGAAAGATGAGAATATCCACCTCCGACGGTTCCTCAGGGTTTTTGCAAACTTCCTCATCCTGTGCAGCCTTGGTGGCAGCGGGTATCTCATCTACTTTGTGGTGAAGCGGTCTCAAGATTTTGCTAAGATGGACCCCAAAACACTCACGTGGTTGGAAAACAATGAGGCAAGTCTGCACGTAATGTCCAAAGATGGAACACGAGAGTAGCAAAGGAGATCAGTAAATAACTTCTCTCCTCCGGTGTATCAGGTGGAGTTTGTGATGTCACTGCTGGGGCTTGTGTGTCCTCCTCTATTTGAAACCATTGCAGAGTTGGAAGACTATCACCCTCGTATTGCACTGAAATGGCAACTGGGACGCATCTTCGCCCTCTTCCTTGGAAATCTTTACACGTTTCTCTTTGCTCTCTTTGATGAGGTTAATGAAAAGGTGTGTTTTACAAAAGACACCAGAATTCATATAGAATGATTTTTCTACTAATCATTATAAATTCACTACAACAGAATAATAAAACACTTATGCAATGTGTGCAAATATTTTCCAACTAGATTTTTAGATACAATTTTTCTGTATTTAACTGAAATACTTAGTAATTTTCCGTGGATAGTATGTTCAGCTTGATGTGGAGTTCTAGGTTTTTCATCACAACTTTGTGTTGGTATATTACATACAATCCCCCCAAAATTACGTGGACACGCATTACAGCGTTTCTTTAGCTATACAGTGGTGCCACTTTGTTAGGGAGACTTTTGACGTGGTTACTTTAAAGAATTACATATGTGTTACATTAAATAAGCAAAATGCTACAGTACATATTGAAAAATTCAATTGGAGGACAGTTTTAAATGTAGAATAGCAACTTTCTAACCAGTCTAATTAGTGTTAGCATTTTCCCATTAACAAAAATTAATGGGAAAACCTCTAAAACATCGGTTTTGTTTACATAATGCTATCACACACATGAAGTTGGTTTTAGAAATCACATTAAGCTTGCCAAAGAAAGAAAAAGTTTAACAAGCTATTTAATTCAATACACCACATGAATTTGCACTGTGTGAACTAAGCTACTAAAAATTGTTTGTTTTGGTTGCATTTTTAGCTGGAAACTGAAAAATCCATCAAGAACGCAACTGAATGGGCTTTACACCAATACTACGCCAACTATAGCTCGTTCTACAACACCACAAATGTGCCTCCTCCGAATGTGGCCCCTGCTGATGTCATCAGGGGCCCCTGCTGGGAGACTGGAGTTGGAAAAGTCAGCCCTGATGTTATGCCTTGTTCAGTATTGATTTGTAGGCACGGACACATGCCCGTGCTTTCTCATAAGTATGACTTACTATCAATCTGATTATATTTGTTACTCTTTGCTTTTGCCTTTTTTCCTTCTGCAGGAATTTGTGAAGCTAATTGTCTCAGATGTGCAGGTTACCTTTTTGACTATTCTGGTCGGTGACTTTCTGCGTGCTTTCATTGTCCGCTTTCTCAATTACTGCTGGTGCTGGGACCTGGAGGCCGGATTTGTGAGTATTTGTGAGTTCAGATGTGTGGCTACGTCAACATGCCTTTTCATTTTAGCTTGTTTAGCTAACCAAAACCGAAGTTTGTTTACATTTGTTCCTGCATACTCATCTCCATTTGCATTCTTCTCATGCAGGAGTCAGTACAACTTCCCTCGGTTAAATAGTTAAATAGCTCCTGATTGTAAAACACAGTAAAGATGTCAGAGTTTGCATTAGCTTAAAGTGAACCTGATCTACAAAGTGACATCTGGCAAGACAGGCGATCCTAAGCATTAGGGGTAACATGAGATTGAAATGAGATCTTAATTACAGAGAGGGAGATGAATGGAGGGAGACAGAGACAGTGCGACAAAGGGAGCAGCATATACAAAGTGTATTGACCTGCTGTTTTTTAATTCAGGTCGGTGTATTAATCTTGCTGTTGTGTTTATTCTAGCCTTCATATGGAGAGTTTGACATCAGCGGAAATGTCCTAGGGCTTATATTTAATCAAGGAATGATATGGTAAATTCAATTAATCAATATATTAGGATGAGATCAATTTGTTTATATTTGGGAGTGCATACTTCCTTGAACTTCCTAGCTGTTTTTACTATTACCTGTCAAAACCCACACAATGTTAAATATTTATTCTGAACTTGCTTTATTTAAATAAATAATTAGTTCGGTGTAAGCTGATAAACTCTTATTAAAATAATGTGTCTACATTTGCTGTCGTCCACAGGATGGGCGCATTTTATGCTCCTGGTCTAGTGGGCATGAACGTCCTGCGCCTCTTGACCTCTATGTATTATCAGTCCTGGGCAGTGATGGCTTGCAACGTTCCTCATGAGCGAGTCTTCAAAGCCTCACGGTCCAACAACTTCTACATGGGCCTGCTGCTGCTGGTGCTGTTTCTTAGTCTGCTTCCTGTTGTGTACTCCATGATGACTCTGCCGCCATCCTTTGACTGTGGACCTTTCAGGTAAGTTTATGTGCAGGGCAGTGGAGAGAAATTAAATGCAAGTTACATCTGTGATTATAGTTTTGCGAGTTACTAGCAGTCTGTTAAGGAAACAGTTTTGGTTAGATGCACTTTCCTGACAGTTTATTAGATACCTCTTGTTTGATTTTTCACTCAAATAGTGAACCAACCAACAGCTAGCTAAAGTTTAAAAAGAGCGTCAAAAAGAAGGAAAAATGTGATTTAAGTAAAGAGCAGTTCCTCGTCTTTGCCACGCTTCAGCCTTTGGGAGCAACAAATCTGAATTTTGAGTAAATCAGGAAGCAATGATAGTTATTTGCAGCAATCATGAACTTTCCCACTTAGGTAATATTTTTTATTTATTTATTGCTTTCTTAGCTGAGCCGTTGATATAAAGAGCAGTTAAACCACAGTACACTATTTCATGTTTTTCTCCAGTGGCCAAGAGAAGATGTATGATGTGGTAATAGACACACTACAGGCCATGCCACCTTTTATTGGGAACATTTTTACATATGCCAGCAACCCTGGGCTCATCATGCCTGCAATCCTTCTTATGATGTAAGTAAACTTTGAATATAAATGGAATGCTGTTTTCTGTCTCTCAAATACATATAACTTGGGATACTTTAATTTTGCACATATGTTCTGACACTGATAAACTGTCAGATGATGGCACTGATGAATCTGTGTCATCAATGTGTCATTAGGGAAATACCAATTGTATTGGCTTAGGGAAACCAATGCAATTTAAAAAAATTACCTCTGTGCCTACTTTTGTGATTACAGTGTAATTATCTATAACTTTAAGGGAGCATGTTATGTGCAACAATCTCTAGTTTAAAAAAACTTTTACTGCTTCACAGACTGGCCATCTACTATTTGAACACAGTGTCAAAAGCATATCAACAAGCAAATACTGACTTGAAAAAGAAGATGCAGATGGTGAGTATTAGTGTGCTCTTGTTTACGTTCTTCCTAAAGTGTTTTGTGTTTTGTTTTGTCCAGCCATCAGCGTTGTTGTCTGCTAAACTGGTTAAAATTTCAGGCTCGAGATGATGAGAAGAATCGCAGGAACAACAAGGACAGCACCAATCAAATGATGAAAGACTTGGAAGACCTGCTGCCGAACAAATCTCTCGCGCCGACTCCCGTTGAGGAAGAGAAACCGCTTGGTACACTGAACCTTTTAATGTGCATACGTATTGCATATATTCGGATGTATTCACCTTGTTCTTGTATCGTTTGTCTTTCCAGATATTGTAATTGATAAGACTAGAACAACTAGAACAAAGCCAGGCACAGCAGGGAAAGGAGTATCAGTGCAAAAGGAGGCTTCACTGGCTGCCCAGAACCCCAGGCGCCCCGTGACCCGGGCCCCGGGGCCAAGAGGGGGCCCCCCTGGAAACATGAGGTCGCCTCATCCTGAGCCTGGAAGAGGCAGAGGTCAGGGTGCAGCTCAAAGAAGATGAACAACAAAAGAAATTTTAAATGGCTCACCACAAGTAGCAACCAATGGTAACATCACTTTCACGGTCACCAGAGGGAACTGTTGTGTCACTGGAGTAATATACTTTTTTATTAAATACAAACTTTTGTACATTTGTAAATTGTAGAAGTATTGGTTTAACGTATGCAAATAAAGAACTAGATATAACAATTCATCACACTGACCTAGATATTGCTAGTGGGCTGTTACTAGCAGGTAGATTTCAAAAATGCAATGGAAACATGATCTGCTGAATTATACCAAAGCAATGAATGAAACAAATGATAGAAAAATAAATGCAAAGACTGGATGCATTCTGCCCTCGCCGTCAACTTAGTGTTGTTATCGTTTGTCTCGTTCTTGATAAACGTGTTACTATCTGCTGTACTTTGTCCTGTTTCTTATCCCTGCTTCTGATCTGTTTCACCATTTGGTTTGCTTTGTCACTTGTCATTGTCCCAAATGTCTTCGGTTACTCTTATCTTGTTACCTGCTCATCAGTAACCTGCGTCCTTTCACCTGATGAGTCTCGTTAGTCTTATACTTGACTCTCAAAAGTTTAGACATCCCTGTTAAAATCCCAAGTTACTGTGATTAAAAAATAAATAAAATTAAGGCTGCAATAAATTATTTAAATGTTTTTACACATTTAATGTAGTGATTATTTTTACAATTCAACAGAAAAACAAACGCATGCTACAATACCTTGGTAATTGTCAGGTTTAAACACCTCTTAAAACAGATTAAACAAACACAAGAGCCTAACCTAACAGTTATATAGGTCTGCAATATTAAATTAATATTTGGCTGAAGCACCACGTTATTGAATCTCAGCATCTAGTTTTGTTTGGTGCACATCTAAAATCACTATATGAATCTTATTAGCATAAAATAAAACTCAGTTGCTCTATAAGACTATTGTAATATTTGCTCATCTGCACGTCTTTAGATAAAACCATAAAGGATCTCAAGAAAAACTAAATTTTTCTCCTTAGATTTATTAAAAACACAACACGGAAACTGTAGCAGAAGATTTCCAAGATGTGATCAAACTAAATGGAGTGGGTTATTGTTAGCCAACACAGTCCATTTATCATTTTAGCTAATATTGGAATATTAGACCATTTTACCAACAACACAAAAGGAGCTCCAGGACTTTTTACAAGTATTAATTGTTCTGGATGTGACAATGATCTTCTGTATTCTCCATATCTTTGGATTGAAGAGTTAAGGTGAAGCTTTGTACTCCAAGTGAAATATCCAAGGCTGGATAAATTTTTCTGAAACCTTATCAGAGAATGTGCCCATTCGATGCAAGTAAACTTCAAAATTAGTTTATAATTCCCGAGGTACTATTATCATTACCAAAATGGCACTGGCATTACTCAAACATAGTGGTGGCAGCATTATGATCTGGGCTTACTTTACATTGTTGACCCACAATCAACAGGTGTCTACCAAAAAGCTGAAAATGGAGAGCAGGTTTAGTTTTTACCATCACACTTAGTCCAAGAATACATTCAAACCAACCAAAGAATTATCAGAAATTTAATGTATCTTCCAAGACATCCCATTATAGATGTAGGCGGAAGAGCTTCTGGGGTTTTTTGGACAGAGGGGCGTCTCTGCAGGAGGATTTTATGGGAACTGAAGGGGAGATAAATCTCTTTGATCAGTAGAAAGCATTTTGCTAAACACATCAGAGATTTTGTCTTGTGTTGTTCTGCACAAGTGATAAATGAGACTTCTATTGTCATTCAACTTGGAGGTTTAAAACTGAAACTGAGAAAACTTCATTTACCGTAATCAGCAATGATCTATGGCTATTTTCTTCATATCTTTCTCTCCAGTTGACTCAGATTTCCAGTAGTTTTCAGTTGTCCCTTATTATTGTTTACTGTCAAAATAATTCACCATAAAAATTAGGAACTAAAAGATGGAAGTCAGCTGTTTCCTTTGCAAATGTTCCTCTTAAGCCTAAATCGCACTCCATTTGTGTTCATCTACTTGCAGAAACAGTGCCAGAGGAAGTGCTGGCATCAACAGAAGGTTAACACCAAAGGGTCAAAGGTTACAGTTGGCACCAGAGAATTAGGCCGGCTCTGAACAGTCGAGTGGCACCAGTTTGTACAGAGATGAGGGAAGGCCGGGACAAATGTACCACCAGAACTGAGCCTGGATCATATTTGCTTATAAAAACCCCTATAAGCTAACATGGTAATAGAAATATTTTGTAGAAAGAGTTGCACGTATAACCACAGAGATAAATAATATACAGTATAAATATTTTGGTTTGATCCAAAAGATTTATACAGGTCAGAAACTGGTCGGTACTTTCTGAGCAGTACATTAAGAAAACCACAGTGAAGCCACTGTCACTGCAGACAAAATAAAAGTTATACCTCTGTCCAATGTGCCTTGCAAAAATGAACATAGCCTTTGAACCGTTTTTCACAGTTATTTATGTTACAACTTTCAACTTTAATCTGTTTAATTGTACTTTTATGTTATAGGGCGGTGTTTAAGCAGTGCATAATTGCTAAGTGGAGTGTAAAGGGCAACTGGTTTTATTAATACTTAATAGAAGTATCTTTCTCTTCTGTTACAGCTGCAAGGCTTCTAGTCTTGCAGCTGTACATTTTTGCGTTTGTACATTTACTGACTGAAATTTGAGCCGATTCTTTGTCTCAGGACAGCTGAAGTTCAGTCAGATCAGATAGGAGAGTGCGCTTCTTGTCAAAGAGAAAATAGTCAAGTACATTCACAGAACTAACAGATTTTCTGAAGCAGATAAAAGAAAACATAAAGCTAAAAAATGCACACAAACTACAAGAGTAGCTCAAATGGGAAAAGAGTTAACTTATGTTCACAATTTCTGTCAAGATTTGTATCTTTTCATCTGACATCACACTGCTTCGTCATGGCATTCATATGCTTGAACTTTTTCACATTATTCTTATGGTAGTTACAACAAGCTTCAGTGCAGGTTATTTGAGTTTTCGCTTGAATTTAGAGCTGGTCTTTGAGGCATTGTAACACATTAATATACTTTAATCTAAACCATCCCAGGTAACGCTGCCTGTATGTTTAGGACTGTCCTGTTTTAAGGTGAATCCCTCCCACATCCGTTTGACAATTCATCCTGGATCCCTGCAGTGAGCATGTCTGTCAGAGCTGGGGATGGGACCAGGAGAGCATGACGGAGCAGCAGGTCAAAGGCGTTATCGCTGGAGCTTACAGTGTTGAGCGTCCTGCAGTTGAGCCTGAGCTAAAGTGACAATTAGCTCAAGCTAAGAAAGAAGATAGAGGGGGGTGAATGGTGAGAGAACAAGACTAGGACAAAATGTAAAATAAGTCATGGAGGCAAACAAAACTAGGAGGAAATGTGAGTATGTTTCAGAAATGACAAAATGTACAAAGAGGAAAGAAAGAAATATGATGTAATCAGATGTAGCTGTCTTTATTTGAAATGCTAATATCCAATTAAAAGGTTTTATCAGAGGGCATTGCAGGTTCATTGTCAAAAGAAATTAGTGTAACAATCCACAGTATAATTACACTATTCATACACTTTCTTTTAAATTACAACCACAAACATCAGTATATGTTGTTTTAATTGTATGTCACATAGTACAAAGTAGTGGTTAATACTAATGTGGAGAGAAAATAATAGAATTGTTTTAATGAAAAAATCAGAACTTAATTATTTTTTGATTTTTCAGGCTGCATTTACAAGTCCAAGTCTTTTAGGATATGGCTCTACCAAATCCCCCCTCTACAACTGTCCTTATTCCCCCGAAATAGCTCAAGCTCAGTCAGATTTGACTGGGAGCATCTGTATTCTTTTCCTTTTTAGGTCTGCACTTCAGTCTGATTTATAATCCTAAAACCTTTCCTTCATACCTCTGGCTCTATATGCTCAGGGTAGTTATTCTACTATAAAGTTATCAGATTAACAAGAATATCATGTACTTTTAACTAAATAATTTCATGTTTCAAACAAAAACGTGATACAATCATGTTGGATAAACAAGAAATTCAACAACTTCATGTTTATGAAATTTAGTCATGTTGAGATAACATGGTTCATTATAGTCAGACTGATATAGTGCTGAAGCCGAGTGAGATCACAAAACATCACGCGAGTTCACGCGAGACAATCGTTTTTATCTCAACTTGAATAACAAGTTGAGATAATGTGATTCAATTTAGTCAGATTCATTTCCCTCTGAAGAGGGTCTAGCGAGATCAACTTAATAAGTAGTGTGAAGGTATCACTGTAACATAAGTTGGTTTCTCCAGCGTGCTGTGGTGGCGCAGGGGTTTAGCACACTGAAGGTTTGGAGGCCTTAGTCCTCGACGCAGACGTTGCTGGTTTGACTCCCGGTCCTGGCAACCTTTGCCATGTCCTCCTACTGTCTCAAAAAAAAAAAAAGTACGAACCACTAGCACCACAAAAACTCTTTGGAGGAAAAAATAAATTGGTTTCAACTAAATTGTCATTAATCTCAGTCAAGTAAATTATTTGGTCCAAAGCATTGCAAATTAGTTGGGCTGGCTATTTTAAATTACATTGGGTCCAACTACAGTAAATGAGTTGAATCAATCTTAATAAATCAAATTGATTTCTTAAATTCATTTGCTTTAAATTGGAATAACCATAATAACATAAGTTGAGCCAACTCATGTTATTTAAATTAGAATAACCATAAATATATTAAGTTGAGCCAACAGTTTGATGTAGAATCAACCATAGAATAACAGTAATAACATAAGTTGAGTCAACACAATTGCTTTACATTGGAATAACCTTAATAAATTAAGTTGACCTAACACATTTGCTTTACATAGGAGTAACAGAATTACATGGTGCTTCATCCAAAGAGGAATAACTCTATTCCAGTTGATGAAAATGCTTAGCTTTGATCCCATCTGACCAAAATAAATATATATATATAAAAAAAGAAGCTTTGAACAGCTTTCTCACAGCATTATGCTGCCTGCCATTACTCGGATCACTTTATAGAGGGTATGCTCAGGACCAATTTAAGTTTTCAGGCGATGGATTGAACAGAGCTCTGTTAGGCGTAAAATGACAAACAGCACCATCTTGTGACAAATTTCAGAAATTGCAATTCGCAAACGACATTTTTCAGGTAATGGTCTCGTGTTTGACTTTTTAAATTTTTTAAATAATTCAGACATGTGACCTTATTAACATAAGAACAGATGCGTTTCTTCCCAATAATGTTCACAAAAATATAAAGTGCGACGGGAGAAAGAACAAACGCGGAACTAGCCAAAAATGTGTACGTTTATTAAAATGCATGCTTTCATTCTCGATAAAGGATACAAACATAAATGTTTCGCTAATCTTACCCCTTATTTATGTATCTTGAACAGCAGCTCGTGTATGCAATCTAACCCTATTTAGAGCGAAGCAGCTTGCTCTACAGACGGGGAGGTCCCTGTACAATTTATGAAACCCTCCTCTATAAACATCAAACTACCAACTTCTTTCTGGTCTACATTGGGTCTCTCGGCTCTCAGCCGTTTAGTTTTTACACATAAAAGCCGCAGAGGATCACAGTGTGGTGAGTTTTCCTCACTATATTTCTCAAGCTATTTCCCATCAAGTGCAGATGTCTCATAATGATGTTTTGATCGTCCATTTGTGAAATCACGCAGAAACTGTCTGGATAAATTTTATATATTCATGCTTAGAGGTGGGTCATAGGAACAGGAAAAGCACTTTAAACTTTGGTGTGGATTTGATCCAATTTATTGCAGTTTGTTAAACAAGAAGCCTGGGAAGAGTTCTGACTTTTTCTGCATTTTTGTCTGTCTTTCACTCTTTTTTTAAACTTTGGAACATAACTTGTTCCAAAGCTCATGCAGGCAGTCCATAACATATTTTTTTTCACTTTCCACTCTCTACTTAGCATGTTTCTGATTTGACAACATGGGGCTGATCCTGTCAGGATATCTGTCAGCCAAAGAGAACTCTAGTGCACCTCTCTCCAGTGTCACTCTTGCTCTGTTTTTTTTTACCCTCGTACTGATGGCCATCGGGGTAAAACAGAGCCACAGATTTTTCTTCTCCTATCACCATGACTCCCACTTGGAAAACACAAAGTTCCCTAGTGCTCCAGGCCCCAGTCCTTGGCCCCTTGTGGGCAATTTGCTCCAGGTGGGGGACCAGATGCATCTCTCACTAACTCGCCTGGGTCTGCAGTACGGTGATGTCTTTAAGGTGAGTTTGTGTCTGGATTCTAATTTATTATGACATTATTTGCACTCATCACATCCACGAATTCTAAAAATAATTTGAGCCTTTTGTGATATATTTCAATAATTCTTATTCCAGGTTGAACCGACAATACAATGTCAAAGAATTGGGTGTGCATGTTGGATTTGTTAGTTCTGTTGTAATTCAGAGTGGGTTTGTTTTAATACTGATTGGGTTCCTTTACAACCCTCTGAGTAAATACATGTAAATTAGCACGAGGGTCAAAGAACTTGAAGGTACCATGCATCGGTACCTCTGACAGCAAAGCAGACTCGCCAGCATCATGTCCTTATCACCATGCCTAACAGCTGGTAAAGTTTACACAGGTTTGACAGCCTCGCCTTGATTCCTGCGAACAACTTATTGTCACAATGGATAAACAGTTACATTTTGGCTTGTTTGATCTTGAGACTACCAGAGCATGAGTTTGTATTTCACTTTTTGAAGGTAAGCTTTAGCAGCTTGAAATCTATATCGATTTGAACAGTTTGAACAGTTTGAATAGTGACACTAATGTTATTTGTGATGGGCTTCAGACTTGGTGGTTCATTGATTCATTCTAACAAGTTTCTTTCCATCTAAGGGCTAAGCTTTGAGTCAGATGGCTGCTGGTCTTGAGGTCTTGGGTTAGGAGGTCTTGACTACGTCTTTCGTGGCATGTAAATCTAGATTTAAATTGTGTCACAGAGAGTAAACAGAATAAAAACATGCTTTATCTATGGCATTGTTCATTAAAATGGCACATTTGTGATGTATTAAAATTAAATACAATAGGTACACTTAATTACATTGTATTAGTGATTAGGTATTACATTCAGCAAGAACTTTTACTTTTAATACTTAAGTATTTTTAAAAGCCAGTACTTTTTTACTTTTACTTAAGTACAAATGTCAATGTGGTACTTTCACTTTTACTAGAGTGCATTTTTGTTTGTTTGTTTGTACTTTTACTTAAGCACATTGTTTGAGTACTTTCTCAAACTGGTGTCTTTGCATCAGATGCGTTTCGGCTCTTTGACAGTGGTCATCCTTAGTGGGTACTCCACCATCAGGCAGGCACTGGTTCGTCAGGGAGAAGATTTTGCTGGACGACCTGAACTTTTCACTTTCTCCGCCGTGGCTGATGGGACCAGCATGACCTTCAGTGAAAAGTATGGACCAGTGTGGCTGCTCCATAAGAAGCTGTGCAAAACTGCCCTAAGGTCCTTCTCCCAAGCCGAGCCGAGGGGATCAGGGGCCACTTGCCTCCTGGAGGAGCAGGTGTGCACTGAGGCTGCTGAGATGGTGACGGTGATTCGGGAAGAAGCTGCAAAGAACCACAAGACGATGGGTATAGATCCCGCAATAGCCTTAGTAACCTCAGTGGCAAATGTGGTGTGTGCCCTGTGTTTTGGGAGAAGGTACGACCACAATGACAAGGAGTTTCTCACCATTGTGAACATCAACAACGAGGTACTGAAACTTTTTGGAGCAGGGAATTTGGCTGACTTCTTCCCAGTGTTTCGTTACTTTCCCAGTCCGTCTTTGAGAAAAATGGTCCAGTGCATTCAGAGGATGAACAGATTTATGAAGCGAAGAATTGAGGAACACCTCAACACCTTTGACAAGGTAAAGAAACCTGCTAACTACATGAAAATAAGAAATCTATTGTAAAATAATGAAAAGGGGAAAAGAGTTCACATCTGCTAAAATATTCACAAATTCTGACTAGATTAGTGTCTTGAAATTTATGCACTTTACAGTGTGATTACTCCCATCTTTACTTCATCTTGTT
Source organism: Gambusia affinis (assembly GCF_019740435.1). Classification (NCBI taxonomy): domain Eukaryota; kingdom Metazoa; phylum Chordata; class Actinopteri; order Cyprinodontiformes; family Poeciliidae; genus Gambusia; species Gambusia affinis. The sequence goes on from NC_057870.1 coordinate 14,756,932, forward strand.
TACAAGCAACATGTACTGTATGCAGTCCAACGTACGTTTAGGCATTGCATGTGTGTATGTCTTGTTTCCTTTAGATTATGCCACTTATTTGCATCCCAATCTTTTCATCTGCCATTGGACACATACGGCACCAGTCACTGTAGCCAAGAAATAACAAACAAGTCCCCTGGGATGAACTATTGTTCTTGTGCAGAGTGCCTAAAATGTCCGCAGACACTCTAATTAGGAATTACCAACCTAGTGGAAGACACGCGTCCCAATATGACTGATTACCATTTTGTCCCTAATTAATTCATTCAAAATTCAGTCCTAATTTTCTACATAATCACCAGATTGATTCCCCTCACTCCTTGTTATAATAACGATGACAATCTCAGGATGTCATGCCATGAAAGTCTCTGTCATGTATTGTGCGTGTGGTTGCAGAACTGCATCCGGGACATCACAGATGCTCTGATCGCACTTTGTGAAGACAGGGAAGAGAACAGGGACACATCTCTGCTTACCAACTCTCAGATCATCCACACCGTCATAGACATCTTTGGTGCAGGTTAGATGAACCAGCATAGTGACGCCAATGGCATTACTGCATAAAAAGACGACCTCTTTTTTACGCAGCTGTGCATTTTGTGCTCTCCAAAAGGTTTTGACACCATCATTGCTGGATTACAGTGGAGCCTCTTGTACCTCATCAAGTTTCCAGACATCCAGGACAAAGTACAGCAGGAGATAGGTATTGTTTTATGTCTTGATAGGACAAATATCGAGATCTAAATTACTGAGGTGTGTTTGTGATGAAAACTGAAACCCTAACTGCCTTGGTCAGTGTGACCGCAGCCTATGAAAACAGAAAGAATGTACGGTATGCTAATAGCGTGAGCCTGTCTGTTCTCATGAATGAGTCAGGGTTTTACTGTCCAAAAATAGCAGGTTGCTCATTAATGAATCCAAGTAGCACATCACTAATGAGCCTGAGTTTGTGTCTGTTGGTTTATTACGGAGACAAAAATCTAACTGTAATAGTTCCTAATAATAGTGATCTGGAACATATTGAGCAATATCAAATTTAGCCCCAAAGGAACATCAAACATTTACCACGCAGATGAAAATACAACATTCAGGGGAAAAAAAAGTTTTAGAATGTTCATGGAAGTAGCAGGAAATTTGTGAACTTTGAAGAAAGTCAAAGCAAAACAGCTGCAATAAAAAGTCAACTGGTCTTTGAGAAACTCACAAAAGCTCAGACCAAGTTTTGCTGACACCGGAGTTACTTTTGATGCAGATTGACTGAACCGGTGCCGAATGTCCTGAGGCACGTCACATTTTCACAGTGAGAGGAAGGGAGGGGGGTGGTGCTAGGAGGTGACAGGATGAATCAGAACAGTACAGGGGTTGGAGAGTTCAAGAGAGACACAAAGGCAGTTACACGCAAGGCTCTGGACAATCATAATTTACCATTTTTCCTTAACTAAAATATTGGAGGGAATGGGCTGAAAGACTGCTCTTTGTAAGGATGGACTGCAGTTGAACTAGACACCTTATTCGCAAAAACAGGATTATTTGGAATGAAAAAAAGATATGAAGTGAAAACAAGTCCTTAGTCTTATAATCTTCAGTCAACTGCAAAGTAGTCATTAAACTTTCATAGATTTGTTGGAATTTCATGTGATGAGCCGACACAATGTTTGAAGTGGGGCTAGATTATAAACAATATCCAAATCTTTGAACATTTTAGAGAGTACTATCATCTGAGAATGGACACAATAAGGCAGCAGGACATCTCAGGTGTGATTATCTGTCGATGTGAAAACTCAGTATCTCGCACTGTGCACATCTTGCAGTAATGTAAACATGGAGAGAAGAACAGAGAAAAATTAATAGTTGAGTGAAAGCTGGAGAAGTCCAGTTCGCCACAGGCAGGGAGGAAAACTAAGACTGCACATCACCCAACAAGTCATCTCCACAGACACTTGGTGTTAGCAGCACCATGCTGTGGGGAGGCTTTGCTAGACCACAAACAGGGAATCTGATCAGTGTGTGTAATACTGGGTAATCCTGGAAGAAAACCTGTTAGCCTGCAAAAGACTTCAGACTGAGGCAGAGAAGGAAAAATCCCTAACCATACAGAAACTATACAACTTTTTGATTAAAGTATATTCATGTGTTAGAATAACCCAATTAAATTGTATATTTAAGTCTAATTCAGTTTTTATGATGATATTTAAACATTGGTTCTCAAAGCTTTGATTCAATGTACTTCAGCTATTTAACTAAGACATGTGACAATCATATCAGTTTTCAGATGCTCAGTGTTGGTAGAGACATACCCCCTGTAGTCTCGCAGCTGTACTGATAACAAAAGCTAGCTATGCAAAGTAATTCCTCAGGTGCATTAAATTAATCTCATCAGTTTCATTTTTGTTTGAACATTTTAGAATTTCTACAACTTTACTATTAGTTGGTCTGTTGCTTAAAATCCCAATGCATAAACTAAATGATGTGTTTGTAATGTGGCCAAAAGGATCAAGGGATACTAAGACTTTAGGAAGACATTAAATGTTTTCAAAAATAGTTACAAGTCTATTAAATAAAAAAAATAAAACAGAAAATAAAGATGGTACAATAAGATCTTAGTTTACTGTAAATTTTTAGTTGGATCTGTTGTTTCTTCTTTTAAGATGAACACATTGGCTCAGCCAGACTTCCCAAGTTTTCAGACAAGCCCAACATGCCCTTCACTGAAGCATTCATATTCGAGGTGTTTCGTCACTCTTCCTTTGTTCCTTTCACCATCCCTCACTGGTAAGACTTGAGCTTTGGCTGCAGTTTATTTTGGTTTAGCATAAATATCGTCGGAACCTTTCATATGTTCCTTTATTTTCAGCACCACCAGAGACACCATCCTGAATGGATATTTCATCCCAAAGGACACGTGTGTCTTCATTAACCAGTATCACGTCAATCATGATGTGTGAGTTGTCACAAACATTGACACTGATTGATGGTTTAAACATGGTTTATACCAGATCAGGTATGTGTTGTCTTTTGGGATATTTCTTATTAAGCTTTGCATATTAAGCAACAAAACTCAGACTCCAACCAGACTGGATGGACAGTGTTTGTGAAAAAATTTTCAAGCCTTGGTATAGACTCAGTCACCTTTATGTCTGGACTTTGACTAGACCATTCCTACTTTGATCTAAACCATTCCACTGAAAGGCTGAACTTTGTGGTTGTGTGATACTGCAAAACGTGGAAAAGTTTGAATGCAATAAATAATTTTGTAAACTGTAGAACTCTCGTTGTTTTTCATTTTGAACTAGGGATCTTTGGGGTGATCCAGAGAAATTCCGGCCACAGCGCTTCTGGGGCCCGTCTGGACAATTAAACAAGGAGTTGACAGAGAAGGTTCTCATCTTTGGCCTGGGGAAGAGGCGCTGTCTTGGGGATGGATTTGCACGTTTGGAGATGTTTGTGTTTCTCACCACGCTGCTCCACGGTTTGCGGATTGAAAATGTTCCTGGACAGGAGCTGGATCTCAGCACAGACTTTGGTCTGACCATGAAACCACGTCCGTACAGGATTACAGTCTCCCCCAGATTATAGACACTCTGGACATCACAAGTCCACAGAGACGGTGGCTCTGTCCTTACTGTTCACAGACTGGAGTTTCTTTTTAGTTGAAAAAACCTAAAAAGGAGCACTTTCTCTATTAAACACACCATTTTGTTTTTTTAGATGTTTTGGTCAAGCAAACTGCATTGGTATATGTTGAAAAAGTTCCAGTACTTAAAGTCCATCTAAATAAAAAAGAATAGAAGAAGTTCCTCATTAAAAGCCTTTACATGAACTTATTATTTACAGTTAAACACTGGGGGAGAGGAGGGAACCATTTTGCAGAGCGGTGATTGGTGCTTCAAGCCTGAAACTGTGTTCAGCCAAGGTTCATCCCCCTTCTCTTTGTCCTTCCTCAGCTTTTAAACTGCTGTAATTCTCTCACCTACGTCATGTCTCTGGCTCCTCTTCCACTTATTGTTGCTTTACGTCATACACATGAACTAGTTTATCTTCTCTTATAGTTACAATCTATTGTTTAAATATTACTGTCCTGAACCTTTTTCCAAGCCATCTCTCTCTCGCTTGACCTCCCACATTCTTAAATTACTAACAGTCTCAGTCAACTATAAAGATGGCAATGAAATGTGAAATTAGGCAAGTTAGTATCAATAAACTAGACTCACAGAAGCCCGCCGGTACATGTCTGAGTAAGGGCCAAGCAGGGCAGAATTATCCTTAAAAGGAAAATGTTGATGTTTTTCTTTTTTTTTTTCCCCTTATTCTCCTTGGAGGAGAATGCATTTCACCGGCACATACTTCTGTCAACCACTGAATGAGCTGTTTCATGGGGATTGATGATGATGAGTTGTATCTGTAATCACTTCTGTGTTGACAGTCACAGAAATTTGTAGCTCAATAGTTTGATTTCCATTAGTTTATGTAACAATTATAAATGTTTAGTGACTTGTAACACACTTGTGCATTTTATGACCATTGCATTCATCTGGGTTCGCTTGTTCTCGGTTTGACTGTCTGCATTTTACGTTTTAAGAGTTAACAGAGCACTAATAAAAACATCACATGTGATAGGCAGGGTTGATAACTAAAATCATGTTTAAGAATATTTTTGAAATAAAGAAAATGCACTTTTCTCATAATCTGTGACTTATTTGTCTTAATTAAATAACAGTATGGGGCAGTAAAGCTGGTCTAGCTAATGGTAAGATGTGTGCAGCTGAACACGGGGAAATCCTGGAAGAAAAAGTTGCAAAAACTTGGAACTGTTTTCCAGGGGTGTAAATTAAACATTTTGCTGGTGAGAAATTTTTTACAGGCCACTCAGACATTTCACCAGCCACTGTTTTATTTTCCTATCAATTACAAACACCACAAGTGCAATCAAATTATAGAAAATGTATGATTTATACTTAACTTTATGAATACCGATTTACTGACAATAAGTTTACCATACAGATTAACATATAGAGAAAAATTAGATTTAATATATAGTTTTTGCTAATTTATGATAGCGTAGGGCTGCCAGATATGGACAGTAAATGCATCAGTCTGGACTCCAGACGGCCAGTCCTCCCCTGGACAGATGTTCAAACTGAATACAGCTTTTTTTTTTTTCTTTTCTTTTTTTTTTCTTTTCTGTTCAAATTGTCAGCAGTTAGCTGAAACGCACAGTGGCGGGTGCGTTGCTCCAATTTATACACCACTTCTTGTTTGTACCCGCATTAGGCCAGTGGCGGGTGTTAATTTCCACCCTTTCCAGGTCCAGTTAAAGTTCAAACACATAAGTCTAATTGAGAATTTGCAAAAAAAAAAAAAAAAAAAAAAAAAAAAAAAAAAAGACTCAAAAATGATATTTATATACACTCTCCATCCAATCTGACTGAGTTTGAGCTTGTTTGAATATGTCCCAAAGGATGTACTTATGATGTTTGTACAAAATAATAAGTTAGTGTGGCTGAAACACTACAGGGACTACAGATGGAAACTAGCCTTCGTGGCACTCCTTTGTGTTAGTCTACCAAATAAAATACCAAAATAAAAAAATACTGAAGTTTGTGTGTGTAATATGACACAATTTTAAAAAGTTGGTGCTTTTGTAAGACACTGCAGTTACAGAACAATCCTCCATTTTTCTTTGTCTTATTTCTGTGCAGCAGCAAAGTGGTTTAATCAGCAAAGCAAACTATGAAGACCTAAGGCGCTGCTAGCCCTTTCATCAATCATGTACCCCCTCCATCTGCTCTCTGGTCCTCACTGCAGGCTTTGTCCTTCACTTTGCTCTAGCCGACTGACTCACAGTGCAATTTAAACTCATCAAGAATAACAAATGAAGGCCAGCGTGTGTTGATTGGCCACTGATCCAAAGCAGCCAATAAAACGGAGCACGCAATGTTAGAAAAAATGCCTCTGTGCTGTGATACAAAAAGAACCACTTGTCGGATGTACATCATAGATTAGGAGAGCGTGACATTTAAGACTGGGCCCAGCTACAGGTAAAAAAAGAGAAGAAAAACTACTAAAATGACTCCAGCAATTTATTTTGATGGTTTAGAGCTTTTTTAAGTGGAACAAAAGCAAACAAAGCAGCAGAAGATCCAGTCTTCTACAAATTCTATAAATAAATAGTTGCTATACTTCAGAAAATAAGTGGCTTGCAAAAGCATACTCCTGAATCTTTTTCATGTTCTCTCTGTGGACATTAATAGGTCTGTCACGATAACAAATGTTGCTGGATGATAAATTGTCCCAGAAGTTATCGCAATAAACGATAACATTGTTATTATGGAACCATTTTCAAGTAATAATAATGCAGGAACACATTCTTCCAGATCAATAAACATTAGATTCTAATGAACATTTAACACTGGAACTGGAAGACATTTTAAATGTCCAAAATAAACAAACAAAACAGAAACAGCAAATAAAATTAATTATGAAATCTCTGTAAACAAAACTGTCCTTCAAAATCAGGGCTGGTTGAGACCAAACCACCAGAATGAAGACTTTTATCATCCTGCTTTTGGTAGAAAGAGAAAAACAATAAATTACGCAAGTGAAAATTATTGAGTTTGTTTAAATTTATCATGCGATTAACTGAGTTATTGATTATTGTGACAGGCCTAGACATTAATTTTCAAATCTATGGACTTAGGTCGTAACTTTGACTGGGCCATTCTAACACTTTGATCTAAATCATTCTCTTGTAGGTATGTCTGTGTGTTTTGTGTCGTCTGTGTAAAAATGTTAAAAAAAAAAAATTCTTCTCCTTATATAGTTCACCCTTAATTGGAGATGTGGGTATGTCTGTCACAAAAATCCTAACAGGATAAGTAAAGATATAAATAAATTCACAGTACATGAAATTATAAGACAGTTCAAAACAGCTCTATTTAATAGATTAATATCAAAGTTGATTATTTTAAACTACAGCTTTTCCAGTCCTTTTTCTTTCATATAATAAGTCAAACTAGAAAAGAAACTAGAGTTTTCAGTCTTGGCTTTTAAATCCACTGTTCAAGAAACACAAAATATGCTTTTTGCTTTCTGTTTTTTACACATATATAATAATCCTTTGCGTGTATGAATCACAAAGTTTTTGTCATCCTTTAGACAAACAGAACCTGAATTGTAGATTAGGATTAATCTCTTAATTGTACAGCTCAATGTACCAACATTCATTTTCAAACCACTTTCAATCTCTAGAGCAAAATGTGACTTACTTGTGAATCCCCATCTTCATCCAATATTGAAACCTTTTAGACATGCCAGCGATTACAAGACTCCCCGATAAAATACAGTGTACAGAAACAGCAGCCTATCAAACATCCACCTCTTCCACTGCCTGTCCAGATTTCAGCTTCATGATCACCTTTAAGAAACACAGAGAGGCAACCAAGTTTTTAGTAATTTAAACCACTGCAGTAATATCAAACATTTTGTTTTATTCGGAAACAGCAGAGCTTCACATCAAAGCAGAACAAATTGAAACTGTGCAGACCTCTTTCAGCTGGGCGATCTCTTTACTGTCCACATTTTTCTGGGCGCTGTTAGTTATGGCCTTCACTCTCGTTGCATAACTGAAAAGATCCATCAAGTTCAATACATACATTTCTACCAGCACAATAAATAAACTGCTGTCTCTTTTGTGTCTGATTCTTACACGAGAGATGTGAGAGTTTCGTCCAGATTGTATTCTGATGGGGAAATGTTGACAATCATGAGGGTTTTGGCATTTCCTCCCAAAGAGTCCTGCATAACCTGGAAACGATGGGGAAAGGAGTTGTGCTGCTTTGCATGACAGAATTAACAATCCAGGACCACATTTGGTTTTCATCAGCTTTTTTGTTTACTGTATGTTCTTTGGATAAATCTAGTTTGTGTATGGGTTTTTACACCAGCACCTGTGTGAGCTTGCTGTTCCTGTATGGCACATGTGGCAGCTCCGCAGACAATGCTGAGATCACATCACCCAAGGCACTCAGAGACTTGTTGATTGAGTTTGCCTCCTACAAAGTGACATGCAGTGCATTAATGTTCAGCCCCATTTAATTTGATACTCCTAAACTCTAAATTTCTAAGTCTTAAAGCAGAATTAGGTGTTAAGTTAAGTTAATATTCCAATACCTTGAGTATTTCAAAGACCATCATCTGAAAAAGAAGAGTTTTGCACAACTACAAACTCACCAAAAAATATTAAAGAGGTTTGAATACTTTTCATGGCAACACAGGAGCACACCTTTAGCTGGTGGTCCTTGGCACCGGTCTTTGCTGCTCTTTCACTCCCTGCCAGATCGACAAGGCTCAGCTTTCCGGTGTTGACACTCCCATTAGTCAGATTCCTGCTCTCTACCATAATGCCAACAATCAGATGGGAGCGGGAACTCTCCACATTCATCTCTTAAAAACAGAGGCAGTAACGAAAAACAACAACCAGCACTGTTAGTTCAGAATTGTGATGCACTTTTGTGCAGATAGTTTCAGACAGAGCACACCCAATCACATTTTAATAAACATGGCTCTTCTGAAAGCTGATTCTCTGCAGCTCACCAGTTGATGAGCTGACGTACATATGACGTACATAGCTAACTTTTCTCTAACTGGAGCTAAAAGGATTACTCCAAACCATTTAGCGTAGCCATGCTTGAACTGCACAATACGGGGCACTCACTGGTGGCGGAAATGTGTCGATTGGCGCAAGCCTGTTGGAACAGAGCATAAAGCTCCTGGGCACTGGAAGCCTCCTTTGTTTCTGCTCCTTGGGCGAACACAACCCCCTTTCTGTTCCTTTTGATCTCCACCCGCCTGGTCGGGCCATGGGGTTGTGTCTGCGCATGGGCCTCACCCGCCTGGCTCACGAAGAGGTCCTGCAACCTGTCGTTGTACAGCTCCAGCATATAGGCCGAAACCTGAGGAGGGGGAAGCATGAAGAAGCACCGCAACCAGAGACAAGAAGAAACAGGAGGAAGACTGCTACCTTGAAGTCAAATTTAGAGCCGTTCTCTCGCATGATGTCAAATACGGCGTTAAAAGATCTGGGCATAATCCCAGGGTTCTTCTGATCTTTGTCCCCAACCATGGTGAAAGTTTTCCCTGAGCCTGTCTGGCCATATGCAAAAATGCAAACATTGTATCCATCGATGACTGACTGCATAAGCCTGTGGGAGGGAAATGGTGGGAGTTATTGAGAAACAAAGTGTTTGATATTCTTGTGTGTTGTATTGTTTTACCTGTTTACATCTTGAAACAAATCTTCCTGAGAGGCCTCTGTACTGAACACCTTATCAAACTGAAACTCTCTGGGCCCTCGTTGGGTTTCCACAGTGACAGAGTAATCGTCTAATTTAGCCACCACAACGGCCCCACCTTGTGTAGCTTCACTTCGGTTCACTGGACGAATTCGACAAAACACCCTGATTTTACCTGATAGGGACAGAAAAGCATGAAAAAAAGTCACAAGAGTCTAGTCCTTACTGAAAAAAATCGATTGCAAGTTGGTAATGTTTGTGTACCTTTCATTTCTTCCACCATGTTATAATATTTCTTCCTCATTGCTCTTTCTGATGTGTAATTCTCAACTACCTTCTTTTTCTCTTCCTTTTCTCGCTTCAGCTTAAGAGAAAACAGTGAAAAGACTTTGGTACGGTAGAACCCAGACAATAAAATCTGAATGAAAACATTCCTGTTCATTCAATTCATTCTTCAGTTTGTTGAGGCAAGTTTTGACTCTAATGGTGAAAATAAGTTTCTGCATTCCTCCAGTCAGCAAGAACCTTTAGGGTCTAGGTTTAAAACCTACTCTGCAAATAGTAGTGCTTTGGGTTCCTTTCTGTATGTTATGGATTTAATTTCTATCTTACATGTTCTGAGGGGACCTAGCCCAGGTTCTACCAGGCCCTGAAGTGAAGGGTTTATGATTTTAATGTTTTATTTTTTGAGTTTCCAGCACATGTCTTCCTGGCTGACTTGCTGTCATTCCCAATCACTTCTACTTTGTCATTATTTCTCTCACAGTTGAAAGGATTTTATTGAAAGGATCAAAAAACCAAAGTGATGTTAGGAAAACAATAATATCATAGCCCCAACTTTGACGCAACAGTAACTCCAAGAATCTCAAATTTAAATGATAAAAAAGATATATTGTCCTTTTTATTTTTTAGAATAGATAGGTACCAGTAAACCTGAAAGGATTCAGTGGGTATAAACAATGGGCAGATGGATTTTGGAAAAAACTTTATTTTCAGGTGGACATGGTTACAAATCTTAATGTCTTTATATTGTAATATTAATTCAGAAACGAAATATGTCAGGGGTAAATCTCTACTCTGGTTCTAGTGCTGGTGCCCCACAGTATCTTAAAACCTGCCCTGCAAGTTGTTACTCTGGTGGCCCTGAGTCGTCTGAATGAACTCTTACCTGATCCTGCAGCAGGAGAAGCTGCTGGCCAATGCCCTTTACAGTCCTCTGTGCGGTTGGAAGTGTCTCTTGTCCCAGGATGTCCTCCAGCTCAGACATTTCACAATCTAAGCACAGAGTAAAGGTCAAGCTTGAATATCAGTCATTCATCATTTCTCAGATAGGAAAACTAAATGTGATCATCTGACGTGATTGCAAGGTGGATGTAACTACAATATAAAATGGTTAGAATCTACCTCAATCTATATTGAGGTAGATTCAATCTACATTGAGGTAGACTGAATCGATGTTGGTACTATATAGTACCAACATAGTAGCATGTTGGTACTATGTTGGTTCAGTGGAACTTTGGTGTAATTTATCATGTGCGCTCTCCAGCAGAGAACAGTAAGACTGATATGTTTAAATGAATTATGTTACAATTAGGCCCAAAATCATTCGGACCCCTACTTGATTTAGATTCAAAGTTATTTTCTTTCAACCACGTTTGTTGCTGACAGGAAGAGAGCTGGGGAAGTCTCAAAGCAATGATATGACAATATCACAGAATTAAGCATTTTTCTTTCCTATTAACATTTCAAATATTCTAATAGCCAATATAAGAGTTGTTTTAGGCAGAACAATAATCAGACTTTTTGCTGGGAAGCTTTTTTATGTTCCCACCTGGGCCGGATTTTTAGCAGCCCTGCATTCGGGGCCCCAAGGATGTTTTATATTTTGTGAATGGATAGTGTCAGAATTTAATCAATGACTACCATGATTTTGACAGCACCGAAAAAATGTTCCAATTTGTTCTGGGAAACGCCCATCTTGAATGCTTGCTTGTTATTGGCATCTTACGCATTGGGGAGGAGGAGCGTCAAGGGAATATTATTTTACAATGGCGGAGAGCAGGAAATATGACAGCGGAGCGCAGAAAAGAAGGAAGAGAAAAGAAAAAGAGCATCGCGCCAAAAAGGCGACAAACAAAATGCCTAAACTGACAGGCTTTTTTAAACCTGTTAGCGGAGATGAAGCAGAAACATTATTATCCCCGCCTCAAACCCTTAGCTATGCTAACACCGCACTAAGATCCCGCCAGAACCTATAACCGTGACTGAGTCGGTGGCTGGACTGGCGTCTGTGGAGTCAGAGTTGGTGGAAGCGGATCTTCTTCCGCAGATGGAAAGACGACTGTGGATCCGCATAGTACCGATCCGGCGCATTGGGGGAAATTGACGAGTCCGTGCGAAGCTTACTGGGCTGAGCGAGGACCGGAGAGCTGTCAAAATATGAATGTTGGCTTTCAAGCATCAGAACGGGTGTACAAGCATCAAAAGCCACTTCTCCAAATCTCACTTTAAACGCAAGATGTTAAATGGTGAGTACGTCGAAGACCGTGGCTGCTCTACTTCCATCCACCGGAGCTGCATTTTGTTTTGCATGCCGCATTTTCAGCAATGCTAATACTCAGTCAAACTTTGAAACTGGTTTCAGTGACTGGAAGCACGCAACTGAACGCAAATGCCTAAACTTTAAAAAATCCTTCAGAGGGCAGCACTTTGGACTTACCTGGGTCAGGATATTTTCTGAAAACTACAGTATGCCTGATCTCTTTTTTCCAGAAGATATTGTTTATATCCATGTTCTGTCTGACTGGCAGAGAAGCACTTTTTTGACATTTATTTCCTCCACTATTTACCAAGAACTTTAAAACCAAAGAAAAAGTTTGAGTTTTGATATATTCCACTTGTACTTGTATGAACTTGTAAATGCTGGGGATATTTGTATAAATATTGTTTTACTCGCTTTGCTTTGTAAAAGTATATTTGAGCATTGCACTTTCTTGCACTCAATCTGTTTTATAGTTTGTGTTGAAGTCCAGGCAACAATAACTATTCAGTGATTTTATTTTGTGATGCAAGCATCATATTCTAGTTTCAACCCCAACATGTGGTTTAGTCTTTCTAGAAAAGAGTTCAGAGTTGTTTGTAGTTTGTGACAACTGGCTTATTAACGTTGTCAGTTGTTAAAACTTACTGTTCGGTCATTTTCTGTTCATCCTCTAAAACAAAACAAACAACCAGGGGCCCCCATCCTAACTCCAGCCCAGGGGCCCCCATCCTCCTAAATCCGGCCCTGGTTCCCACTTGTACTTTCATTCCTTATCTTTGGCGATGAGCTCTGAATCTTTGAAATTAGAAGCCTACCAGCCATTATCCTAATATTTGCTCCCTCCCTTGATTCTCTTTGGCTAGTCCAGTAATCTTGGGCTTGACTGAGTTAAAAGTTGGTATCTTTCTTAAGACTTGTGGTTGAAGAAGTTTCTGTACTGAAGCAAGAAGCTCAGCTTCAACCAGTTTGGTGATACATGAATGTGAAACTCAAACTTGATTGCAAGCAGCGCTTTGTAATGTCATGCAGGAATTGCCAATGAACATCACAGTTGTGTTTGATAGGTAAAAGTTTAACTCTCTCAATAGAAAATATTGAAAATGTTTATTATAACAGCTTGTGTGATCAGTGTTTTGATCAATACAGTTGTTGCCCTCTAGCATTTGTGTAGCTATTTATTTACTTACATTTTTGGGCCAATATTCAGCTGACCTTAGAGTTGAACTCACCATTCATTACAGGGCATTCCCCAGATTTGATGCAGTCTAAAGCAATTTGACACACCTCATGTTCCCTCACTGTCTCTTGCAGAAAAGACAGACTTGACTCATCTGACCTATAAAGTGAAACAAAAGTTTAAACTACAGTTTTAAAATTTTTCCTCAGTAATTGTAATTTTTTCTTGCAGACAGTTTTGCATGTCTCTAACCCCTCTTGTCTGGGAGTCTTCTCTTTATCATTGCTGTCCTGTTTAGCGGTTTGCAGATGAAGTTTGTCTCTGGCTTCAGCCAAAGCAACCTGATTGTCTTCAATCATTTGGTGCAAAAGAGCTCTCGACTCAGGCACTACACTGCAGATTTCATGGGCCTGGAGGAAAAATGATTGTATCAAACATCAACTTTGGAAGACATATTTGAGATAACGTGAGAAGCAGCCTGAGGGCAGTTGTTCTGCACAGTGTGTGGCCGGCACCTTGGTTATGACGATGGGGAGCAGGACGCTGCAGTGTGGCTGTGGGACGGGAGGGACGGGGATCCTCTCTGCTTCCAAGAGCTCAGTGAGCTCCCTCTCCTTCTGGTACAGGCTCTCCTTCAGCTCCTCCAGGCGGGCGTTGGCTCCCTCCAGTGGCTGATCTGAGACACTGCATGTCTGAACACAAATGCACTGTGACATGAAAATGCACTGACTTGCATTTAAACAATCACTAAATATTAATATCAAACAAAAGTAACCCGGGTACGTAGAGAAATTAGATTTTTCCATTTTTATTATTCAATAAGATATGACAAAAAAGAAGAAAAAAACCCCCAAACATTCTGCCACCTCTGGTAGGAACCACTGTTAACATTTTTTGCAAAAAAAAAAAGAAAAAAGAAAAAAAAGAAAGAGTAGTAATGCAGTCTCAGACTGGATGTGGTGGGACAGACACCTTCAAAAAGGTTTCCAGTTTGACCATAAATCCATGGAACATAATTTTCAAACAAATCATGAAAATGTTTTTTAAGAAAAAAGATATTGCTTGGTCTTGAAACAAAGGAAGGTAAAGTTTAGCCAAAAAAAAAAAACAAAAAAAAAAACGATGTGGCTAATCATTGTTTAGCCAAATTTAGCAGAGGGGACTAACCTGTTTTTTTTGTTTTTTTTTTTTTTGTTGTAGAGTTAATTTGGCTTCGCTTTTCCCCATGATAACCAAAATCATCATTAAAAAACTAATTTTATATTTAAAGAGGTTACATTTACATGATGTAAAAAATTGTTCGAATAGCTGAAAGATTAAGAGTGACCAGAAAGCAAAAAGAAAACTAACGAGACATTGAAGGAGGGAAATAGTTTTGTACACCACTCTATGTTGAACGATTACCCTCACAGATTAAACGAAGGAAAAGAAAATGTCTTGATCACATAGTACTATTTTGTCATTCTCATGTTCCAACCCACCTCCGTTTGTTCTTTCTTGTCTGACCCCTCCTCTTCCTCTGCTGCTTCCTGTTGTGCCTGTGATGAAGATACTACCAATATTTCCTGGACTTGCCCTATTTCTTGTCTGGCCATCTGTAGCTCCTGCAGTGCTGTTCGGGGAAACACACACAGAGTAACTTTTCAGCCCTTTTTCTTTGTTTTCCATGTCGCCAAATGCTGCTGGACTCACTGGAGGCCTGGTGGCAGTGCAGGGCATCCAGCCTGCTGGAGAACAGCTCCAGCATTTTGCTCTGACACAAAAGAAAAAACGCAAGCGTTATGTTTGACACCTGCTCTTCTGCAATATGGCCACCAGAGTGTGCTGTGGTGTAGGAGCTGCCACATGCTCCCTAACTTTTTCTCTCTGCCATTGCAGAGCGTCTTCTTTCCATCTTCTCTTCTCAGCTCTTTGCTCCTCCAGCAGCTGCTTGTTGTGTGCAGTCAGCTCCTGCAATACACATAAATGTCTTCAATTATGTCCTGTGCTTTTTAGTCACCATGTGGAGCAGAAAAAATGGATTAGTAAATTAAAGTGTTTGCATGAAAAGGAAAAGATGCATTTCTGAGTGACTTACTGCAACCTTCTTCTCCAGGTCAGCCTTCGTCTTCTCCACTTTGTCCTGGTAGAGGTCCAGGCATCTCCTCACAGTGTTCAGTTTGTTCTGATAGTGAGATCTGACCTTCTGTATGATCCGTTCCTGAGAACACATGCAGAACTTCAATGAAAGTTCTGTTTAACTTCATGTTCACATACTCTAGCACTTTTTTTTCTTTTACTTGTGTCTCCTGAGCCGTGAAATGGAAATTCTCCTCCAGTTCCTGCACTGTTTGCAGATGTCTCTTCTTCATTGCCTTCATGTCTTCAGCAATCTGCTTGTACACAATATGCTGTAAGTTAGCCGAAATGCGCTAAACTGCATCCTGTTTTGCAACATGACCTAATGGCTTCGAGGTATCAGGGCAACCATGTGAGAGTGAGTAAGAATAAAACACAGGATATCTGACAGTAGCTCCATTGTGCTCAAACTGAACAACTGCACTCAGAGGCCTTGATGTTTGCTTGACATTCAACATTCGCTGCTTTAGAAGATAAAATTATAGTCTTGGTTTTCAGTGAAATTATGTATATTGGAGAGATTCTACTCAATGGATCTCTTTACATTTTGTGATGTTGCAATTACAGCAATCTGTGTACTTATTTGGGTTTTATCTTGTAGACTAACACAAAGAAGTGCATGTTTGTGAAGTGCATATATATATATATATATAATATATATATATATATATATACAATTTTTTTTCTTTTCTTTTTTTACAAAAGCATGACAAGTTAATTCTTTGAACCACTTATAACCTCCACTCTTAGCTTCTCTATAACTTCATCTCTTACCTCTCTCCTGTGTGTTCACGTGTTCACTAATGTCCCTAAACAAATTTCTTCTATTATTCTAAGAATAACTTTAAAGGAAATTAATCTGACTTTGACTTTTTAGGTTCTAAAGGTCAAAGTGTAAGGCCTGTCACATGCTCCCTAACTTCTTCTTTCTGCCATTGCAGGGTGTCACCTTTCCATCTTCTCCTCTCAGCTCTTTGCTCCTCCAGCAATTGTTGCAAAAGCAATTTAGCATTTTTTTTCCCCACTTCACAATAACGTAATATTTTGTGCCGATCCATCCCATAAAATCCCATTAAAATGTACTGCAGGTCGTAGTTGCAGTGTGACACCATGTGAAGAAGATGTCTGAATACTTTGCTTAAAACAGATTTCACTGTAAGTATTTTTGCTGTATGAGCTCCTCTACTTGTTTTGCACTGTTTTCCTGTGCTGCTCATTATTTTACCTGAGTGATGCAGAGCTCAGCCGACTCATACGGGATGTAAATCTTGAGTTCCTGTGAGCGCTCAGCTTCTCTGGCATCACTGCCAACTCCCAGCTGAGATTCTGATGAGCCTGCATAAAAATAAATACTGATGATTATTGTTTACTCTAGAGCAGGAACTCAGGTTGATAATTATTATCAAAGTAACCTGTGACGTTAATCTCAACTTCATGCCAAATTCCACCAGCCGTCTCTCATGTCTGTGAACTGTTTCAGTGAAATAGTTCTTTTCATCAAGTGAGTCACTTGGTAACTCATACTTTATATGTATTTAGATGTTTTTTTAAAAAAAAGAAAACTTAAATGTTAAAGAATAATCATGTGCTGCCAGGGAACTCCAAGTGAACTTGAAAAATTTGTTTGGGGTTCTTGTCTAAGATGTGCTGTTAATTGGACAAACATGGCAAAAATAATCGTTTGTATCCAATTTTTCTTATCCTCTAATCCTCTGAAGAAAGAAAAGCAAATTTAAAAATAGTGGTTTAAATGTAGATGTAAATTGCTATTATTAAAAATATATCTAAAAATGCCTCCAAGCAGATACTCACCCCTAATTATATTAACATCATTTATTTTGTATACTAAACCTTGTCCATTGCGTTTCCTCCTGTCTGCAACAATCCAGCGTCTAAAAGCAGCCCACCTTCTCCTCCATGGATCTTTGTGCCGATGCGTGTCTTGTACAGGAAAGTCGGAGGGTCGTTGTAAAACACACAAAGAGTTCAAGGACAAAAGAGAAAGAGTTGGCATTCACATTTAAAGCATGAAATTTTACTTTACCTCAGTATAGAGTGAACATCTGTATCATATACTTTTATTAGTTTTGTTTATGTAATTATTTAGGTTTTATAAATGTATTATTAGGTTTTATAATTAAAAATGGACCTGTACTGCTCTATCAGCTTTCTTTATTTTCTCTACCTTCTCTATTCTGTTTGCAGTCACTTTTGCATCGTCAGACATTCACAAAGCCAATCCTTCTGGAAAAACGAAAGCAGTGCGCCACACTTATCCTCTCTACTGGGGTGTGTTGAGACTCACTGATAATAGGAGAGCTTTATCTTTTCTTATATAAGGTATTATAATTGGGCATGTCACGACAGGCACATTCACTAGTGAATCTGAAAGGTGAAGATATTCCTGTTGAAATTTCAATGAATTATTACAGTTTACTCTAGAATAGAATAGAATAGAATAGAATAGAATAGAATAGAATAGAATAGAATAGAATAGAATAGAAACACCCTTATTGTCCCACAAAGGGGAAAATCAGGTGTATCAAAGGCATAAAACACACAAAAACTGAAAAAATTATATGTCCATTTGAAAACAAAAGAAGCTAAATTGTTCAAAACACAAACTAAATCTGGTGAGGTGTGGGATTATTATCTCAGATTAGACCACTTTTTGCTACAGAGGTGTTGATTAGTCTGGCTTTTATTTCTGTTGCATTTGGGGGCTGGTAACACATATTTGATTATAATGTTTTTGATAATGTTGATAAAATATTTATTCACTTTGCTGAACCTTGAAAGGCTTCTGGTCATCTGCAAGACATTTTCTGTGTCTCTAGATCTATCAGGTTGTAACTCCAAATATTGAGCTGTCATTTTTTTAAACATAAAGACAGAACAATTTATTTTACACACAAGCTTCTTGGATTTTCTTTTTTGGTTTCTTTAATAGTCAGCAAAAATGTGGCAACGACACATTTAAGGGAATTTTGGAAATTCCCTTAAATGATTGGAACCTGATCTTCAAATGGCTTTCAATGAAGAGGTTTGGGAACTATATCCAGTTGTCTCACTGATTATTTCTAAAGAATAAAAGAAATCCAGAATGCTACAAAGATAATGCAGGATGAACAACATTTTACATAAAGAACATTCCAGCCCATCAGCCTCTGGCTACAAATAAGAACAGAGGAAATATGTTCACCACCTTTGGAGTTGCCTGTGGATTTAATGCCTTGCATCAAATCTTCATCCACCTGCAACGGTTTTTATATTTTGTAGTGACGTAACTACATGTAAGTCTACATTGCTGAGATTTTAATGTGACAGGCCAACAAAAAGTGGTGCTTAATAGTAAAGTGCAAGAAGAACTGTTGAAAAAGAAGGACTCCCTCATCCACCCTGCGGAGCGCCTCTGGGTCACATGATCAGCATCAAGTGAAAGCATTCAAGAGTGTAATTATTAACTTTTTTACAGATGAGAAGAAGTAATTTGAGGTGGGCTCGATCTGATTTATGAGACATTTATGACAATTTTATTGATACATTGTGAGCACAAGAATGAAGACATAAATTCCAAGAACATCACATTTTATTTAAACTATTTGGTACAACTTCAAGTTGACATCTGACTGAATGTATGCAGTTTTAGGGTGATTTACATCTTTTGCGATGACATAAAAAAACCCCAATAAAACAAAACAAAACAAAAAAGAAAACACTTTTTATTTGAAATTATCAAAGAGGTTATTCCCTGTTTATTTTTTTAACCTTTTGCGTCAGCTTATACCTAAAGCACTGAGTGATTCCAATCAAACAATTTGCTTTAAATCTTTCTCCACCCTATCTGTCACATTCCAATCCCCTCTTTGTTTTCTTGTACAGGAATCTAGGCGTGTCGTCATGCTGTTACTCTCTTCTCAGAAATACCTTTCAGTGGAAAAACAGAGATCATGTCAGGATACCGAGAGAAAGTTCTTATCATGTGGAAATGCATCAGCTGCCTTGGCTTGGGAGCAGACAGAAAATGAACCCAAAGACTTGAACCAGAGCGAAGCTGAATGAGACTAAGACCAACCTGATGCGTTGTTTCCGTACTGCTGAAACTGTGAGTTGGGAAATTTTGGACTTGGTCTCCGCTCCTTTAACTCAGGTACACTCCCGGGTAGGTTTACCAAATCCTGCTCCGATACTGGGGCATGGCCTGACTGGGACGGCTCCTCCGGCTCCTCCGTCGACCTGATAGTCGTCTCCCAGGCAACTGAGACAGAGAACAACATTCAGACAATCTGAATGAACACTGAAAGGAGGTCATGTGAATATAAATGCTTATATGTCACACCGACGCAAGAAATAAAATCAAAAATACATTTCACTAGACGTTTTTCAGTTCCCCTTGAAATGTTTAACATGTGAGTCTTGATCATTTTCTTAGCATTCCAGAAATGAGTTCAAGCCCAGATTGATTCAAAGAGCTTTTCTATTCACACTGGTGCAAGCTTTCCCACAGCAACTCTTAACAAAAAGATCTCTGTAACTTTCTGTGTCACGTCTGATTTTAAAACACCTATAACTTTTATAAGGTAATTAGTGTTGCCAATAATGGAAAGGAACCCATGTTAATAATAACCTGTGTTTACCGAGACAGCAGCTGTGGAAATGTTTTATTTATACTATATCCTGAGATCAGACAAATTAGGACTACAGTGAAGTTGCAGAAATATTTTAAAACAGCTGGAGGAAGCTGCTGAGTTTATGATATGGCAAAATAAAATAATAAAGAAAAATAAAAATTCCCTGTAAGTTATCAAGATGTGGTTAGTTTAGATTAGTTTAGTTGTTTAGCTTGATTTGCATAGTTTAAAATACAGATTAAAGATATCAAGAAGAAAAAATTGTTATAAAACTGCAAGAAGAGTCAAAAACCCAGTGGGCTTATATAAAGCCTCCT
Source organism: Gambusia affinis (assembly GCF_019740435.1). Classification (NCBI taxonomy): domain Eukaryota; kingdom Metazoa; phylum Chordata; class Actinopteri; order Cyprinodontiformes; family Poeciliidae; genus Gambusia; species Gambusia affinis. The sequence goes on from NC_057870.1 coordinate 14,777,037, forward strand.
CCAAAATAATACAGAGAAAAATAAAAAGAATACAAGAACACAATGGTTCATCTGTTGATTATAAATATTTGAAATACAGTTAATACAGCATAAAATACCTAAGAGTATTAATGGGAATTTAAATAAAACTTGTAAAAAAAAAAACAAGTGACATTTCTTCTATAGAGTTAAATAATAATTAAACTCTTTTAGAGAATGGGTACCTTTCATAAAATGAAAAAAGTCATTCCAAAGTTTATCTTCTCTGTACTGGAGAGAAAACTGACCTTTACTGGTTTGACAATTAGGAAGGTGAAGTGTTTACCTTGTCTATTAATAAAAAAAAATGTAAGAAGGCCTTCAAACCTTAGAGTTAGCGCTCAGAAAGGACAAATCTGCATCAGAAACATCTAGAGCTAAATCTGACACCAAGCATGCATAAATTGCTAGAGGTGTGCTCATTTGAGGGTGCTTAGCTTTAAGTGTTACTTTCACATCTCCTCTTTAAAAAGGGTGTTATGTGATGCACTTACTTTGCTTCCCACCAGGTGCCACTGAGTGATGCCTCCCTACTTTCTTTCCCAGGAAGGTCAGGGAGTAGGACCGTCTAGAAGTCCCAGATGTGTTCATGTACATTATGTGTGTCGGTCCTCACCTCTGGTCTTATGTTCTACTGATTCTCTATAGCATTTGGAGCTGGATCAGTCCGAAAATCTGCAGGGAAAAGTAAGTTAAAATCCCAGTGGAGCCGAGATAGATGAAAAAAAAAAAGTTACCTAATATGCAATTAAATTGGTCCAAATGTTTCTGTCCACATGATGAAATCTTGTTCAGTCCTTTAAATATTAGCAGATGTCTCAAAGCTGACACAGCCAATTCACGCAGAGTGTAATCTGCCTCTCAGCCTCTTCCAGCTTCTGTAAGCTGCAAGCCGAAAATCCCAAATACTTCTTCTTTATTTAACATTTTTAGACAGAAAGAAATTGTCTACAGTTCTCAGCAGGAACAGGAATAGATCAATTTCTACCTGCATGGTCCCTGAAACCATGCAGGTAGAAAAAAGAAGCTATTTTCCATAACATAAGACATTAAAACACAAATCAGTGTTTAGTTTTTTTTTTCTTCTTCCAATCCAAAGCAGTAGTGAGCTGGAAAATCAGATTAAAATGAGTTTAGATAAGTACCTGGTTGTGAGTCCTGAGCTCCCTGTCGGTGTGGCTCAGGTCAGTTTGGGTGCTGCTACGCTACAGGAGGACAAAGCCAAGCTAATCCCGTTGCCTCAGGGGAACCAAACTCTCGACAGGGTTTAAATATTAAACTGCAGAGCTAGTGTTTCACCAGCTCCTGGCTTCACAGCAGCAGAGCACGTTGGTAAAAAGATGCCCCCAAAGAGTCCTCAGGTTTCTTCTGTGTTAAATCCAGATTGCAACTGGACTCTTTGTTGCCACTCGGAGATGTTTAATGTTTACCTCCTCGCTTACTCGAGCAGGGGTTGTTTTATTTTAATTAGTTTTGGTGGAAATGGCACACGTTTCTCTGTCATCAGGGTCAAATCTGGCTAATAATCTTTCTTGCAATAAAAAGGAGTTGAATGGAGTGTACTTTTTTCACAGTCCATATTCTTCCTGGAGATGCAGTTAAAAAATGAGAGCATCTGTTCCTGCAGCATCTGCTGCTGGTGCCTAACATTGCGTTCTTCTTCCCTGTTGCTTTTGGCTGAACTGGTCTGGGATGATTTCCTTTCTTTTGCTGACTAGAACTCATTTGTAGCATTTGGACCACAGCTGGAGCATCTGTTTAACACACCTTACTTAGCAGCAAATCCAACCGTGATGCCACTTTAATGAAAATACAGCTTTTCCTTCGCTTCACGTTACTTTCCCCAGTGTTCAACCCTGCACTGACTACATTTCTCTCTGAAGCTCTGAAGTGTTGTTTTTTCAAATAACAGACCGAAGTGTCATTTCAAAACTCACAAGTACAAATGACAACAGGGCAAACTTTTTTAACTTGCGAAATGTGTGATGATGATGAGTTTCATCACTAAAGGTTTGTTGAGTTTGATTATTTATCGTGACGACAAATTCTACCTGTGTTGAAATGATGTCGTCATGCAAATGCATCATTGGCCTTTATTCATCTCTCTGTCAAAGAGCCTCCCTGTTGAGGCATGTATGAGGCCTTAGCTGCACTGACATGATTGTCTACCACAGTGGTTCCCAATTCCAGTCCTCGGGGCCCCCCTGCCTGCATGTTTTAGATGTGCCTCTATAGCAGAACAGCTGATTCAAATGATTGCATGACATCTTCTGCAGCCACCAAGTACTGCAGGAGCCTGTTAATCACCCAAAGATTCAATCCAGGTGTGTGGCAGAAGGAAAACACCTAAAAGATGCAGGCAGGGGGGCCCCGAGGACTGGAATTGGGAAACACTGGTCTACCACACCTTAAAGTAAGTCATTACCTCACCACACCAAAACTACACTCCTTTCAGGAAACTCTGAGGCCTTTAATAATAGACTCACCAAAAGAAGGTAATTGGGTTTAATGTCGTTTATGGCAGCATCAGTTGCTTTTTATGTTTCAGACAGTCAAACAAAGATAGCCTAGAAGTAAACAAAAGGAACTGTAAAATTTCTCAAATTCTGATTTCATTCATCAAGGAAAAAAGTTTTGACAAAACAAAATGACCTAATGTGGAAAAAGTATTTGCACATCCGTGTTAAAGCATAAATTAAACAGAGATGAACAAAGTTGTCTAGAAATCTTCCACTGCCATAGCCAGACCCAGAGATGATTAAAAATAAAGACATCATGGCTTGATTGAAATTGAAGGAAGTCATTGACCTCAGGTAGTCTACAAAGACCGGCAGTGAATTTGTTGATCACCTATGTCTGTTTTTAGGAGTTGCAAAGTCTTATGCCTGTCATTATATTTCCAGACTGTAAGAGTGTGGTCAAAGATCCTCAAAGTGAACAAAACAAACTGCATCAACCACCAGTTCCAGCGTTTTTCTGATGAATTTTATTTTGTTTTTAAGTCTCTGACATCCATCTGCTCTCTCTTGAGCTTCCAAAACACAGTTTTTTAAAGCCAAACGGCAACACAGCTGCACGTAAGTGGACCAAGCCACAATTAAACAGGTAAAAAAATGAAACAAAGACAAAGTCTAAACAGAAACAAGAATAATATTATTAATCTAATTTACAAACTCATCAACATAATGAAATAGTGTGCAAAATAAACCCTGTAAAACAAGATAATTCAAAAGTTACGTTAAAGAAAAACAAACAAAGCAATACTACTAGAAAACCCTCTAATTGGTAGATCCCAGCAAGGTAATCAGTGACATCATTCAGCCATTTAACAGGAAACACTGGGCCAGCCGCTCCTATACTCCTGACCTGCTGCAAATCTACAAGGGAGAATGGTAAGTAAAAAGGAACACAAATACCATGAATATACTTTGAAACAAAATAAACAAGTTCAACCAATAATCCAGAAGTGGTAGCTTTAAACTAAACATATAAATAGATGGAAACTGCAACATAATGCTAACACAAACAAACCCGGGATAGTAAATGAAGCAAGGTTGCAAACTAATGTTTAAATTTAAGCATTATGATCCATTACAAAAATTACATGTATCAAAAATAATAATAAGGGACAAGTGGTGAACAAAAACTGAACCACTTTGTCACACAGACCCATTTCAGAATATTTCATAGCTGATCTTGCTTTAGATGGGGGCATAATATATATTTGGATTTTTTACTAAGAGTTCTTTAAACCTACTTCACACTGGTTCTAGTTAATTTCTGCTGGTTTTCACACAGGACCAGATTGGCTTGGAGAACTTTATTACTTTGTCATTTAAGCAATACAATGAAAAAACAAAATAAAACAAAAAAATATAAATAAAACATTTGTATCTACTTCAGTTGTTTTCGTGTAATGTGACATTAAACTTATTTTGGTAATCTGAAACATCTACAGCGATGCATTTAGCATGTAAGCAAGTTACTTAATTAAATCTGTAAAATGAACCGAATGTTGCAGGCGGCCCATATTAGGAGAATATAAGAAGAACTCAGAACATTTCTCATAAAGTCAGTAAACCCCATAACGCAAACTACCCACGGAAGTCCCAGATGTTGCATATCCCTGTGATTTTCCAGAGGATAACATTTTTATGAAGGATCAGGACCTGGCGTTTCCCCCGCAAATGTGTCTCAGTAAGCCGCGTGGCTGTTAAACATCTGCAGGAGAAAATGCGCACAGATTTCTGCACACTAAACGCCGTCGTGCGTAATGGACTGAGCTCCGCTGCGCTCTGATGTGCAAGGCAGACGCTCAGTCCAATCGCAGGGGTGGAGCCCGGGTAGTATAGGCTGGACCTTTCACTAGGTGGAGTTTAGCTCAGACATAAATACACTTCTTCTGCCCATAAAACGCCCCTACAGCCACACAGTCAGACTAACTTCTCCCCTCTGAGGCCTCTCGGTAAGTAGTTTATCCGCCATAAGAAATAAAAAAAATAATAATTCTGTTCTCCTGTTCTTAGTTTCTGACTTTAGCTTAGAGTTTGTATGTAAACTGAAATCTGTATGTATGCTGTGTCTTACGGGACTGATGCTGTATGAGGGTGTGGCTGATGAGACGTTGCAGGTTTTGCGTTTAATACAAATGCAGAGTTGTTACGGTATTATTACACCGCTGTAGTTCCCATTCAGACGCCATCTGAAATTATATGAAACGGACGATAAAGTCTGTTTCCATATCAAGCTGTGTGTGGGTGTGGCTGCGCAGCCTGCATATTGTTGTAATTACTGAGCTAAACCTCTTGTAAATTCAGAAGGCTGGAGTCTTTCCTCTGTCTTCAAGTTTGATTTGAATAAAGCTAAATAATAATAATAATAATACAACTTGAATAAAACAAAGCCTGCAATCTCCGTAAAAATTTAGCAGTTTTAAAATGATCACAGAACTGACATCTTCTTCTCTAACTTTGTCCTCTCCTCTTACAGACAGAACCAACTCTCCCAACATGTCTTTCATCCAAGCCTTCTTGCAGCAGACAGTTTATCTGGGCATGCCCGATGAGTCAGTGAGTAACTCTTTAGCACTGTTTTAGTTGCTAAGGCCAACCTCTCTGTTTTTTCCTTTTTTCCCCTCCCTTCCTCTGTGGTATGCCCTGGTGGAAAAACTGACCAGGCAGAAGGAGGCGTAGAGGGAAAAAAAAGTCTCTAACATGGGTGTAAAGAGGGAAGGAAAAGGTTGTAGGCCTAAAACAAAGATAAAATTAGAGCTGAAAAGAGAAAAATGAAAGGAAATCTGGACTTTTGAGGTTGTGTGAAGGGAGACTGATTGCTGAAGCTCTGGGAGTGTGTGACTCAGTGAAGCAGGAATTTGTGCTCCTCCCTTTATAAACTTTGCAATCAGAGAATGTTACTTCTCCTTTCTCCGGTTGCTTAAAGTTGAATTAGGGAGAACGTTGCACAACTTTTTCGTGCATGATTTCTGTCCCGTCTCGTACAGTATTGCTCAGTGCGCCATCATGGGACTCCCAGCTGGGGAAGTACAAAAAGCAAGAATAAAGTCTGTCGCAGGTGTTATTTCCTGTATGATCTTCATCTGCCCGTGTAATAGTCAGTTGTTTTTGCTTTGGCACTTGAGCAAATAAGGCTTTAAAATAAAAATAAAAACTTTTGCAACATACCTCATGCACTCCTTTTTGCAGTGATCAATCAAATAAGATAACCCCACCAATCACCTGTGTTGCCTTTTAGCTCCTCAAGAACGAGGGAACGGTGACTGCTGCTTCAAACTTCAACCCCAGTGCAGACGCTGGAGTCCTGGAGAAAGCCATCAAGACTAAAGGTGAATTTTAAAGACATACAGAGGCGCTGCTTAGGCACGTGTGAACATGTTTCTCTGGCCTTGAAGACCCGAGAGCTGTAGGAGCCACTGCTAACTTTACATTTATTTGTGTTCTATTGTACTTTTTAATTTCATGTTACTTTTAAACAATTTACAATACATATTAATTTGGTTTTGATGAATAGATTTTTAATATTCTACTATTTACTGTGTCTAAAGTACTTTGCATTTTGCATGGTAGGTCCTCTAAAAATGAAGAGCGACAGACCGAATGCTGTTCCTTAAAACTAAAGAAAAATATCAATACCATCTTCTGTACATCTGTCATTACAACTTCATGAGACAAATCATTATCTTAACCAATCGCACACTGCAGGCGTAGATGAGCACACCATCATCGATGTTCTGGTCAAAAGGAGCAACGAGCAGAGACAGCACATAAAAGAGGCGTACCAACAGGCCTATGGGAAGGTCAGAACCGCTCCTCTGTGAAGTGGCAGAAAAAAACCCATTATGCATCAGGTTATTTTTGTGTTCATATGTGACTTTATTTTGTTTGTAGCCCCTGGAAACAGAACTGAAAAAGGCCCTGAAAGGCGATCTGGAGGAAGTGGTGCTGGCTCTGCTGAAGACACCGGCGCAGTACGACGCCCAGCAGCTGAAGCTGGCGATGAAGGTTGGTCAAATGCACAGAGTTCGACAGATCCATTTAAACAGCACACTAATAAATGAATCAGTTAAATGATAAAAAAAAAGAAACTATTCCATTATAACTAAACAAATACAACATACAAATAAGTCTTATAAGTCTTGGTCATTTCAGTAAGTAAAAATTTAGATAGTTTGAAATGTGTTTAAAGGTGGGATAATGGAGCTTCTACTTTTTACTTAAGGGTTCTTACTGCTAAAGTGAAACTTGCCCAGCAGATCAGAGTTCAGTAATATGCTGCTACATAAATGGTATTAAGTGCTTAAACATTTTCTTAAGTTTTGAACCTCTGATGTGAATGTGATGTCACACTGAGTTTGGTACGACACAGCTGTAAGCTAACGGTAGTGGTGCTAACTCTTGAGCATCAAACATGCCAAAATCAATGCGTTTCCCTTATTTTTGCCTACATATGCGAGCTCTTAATGCTGATGAATAATTTCCACATGCCACTTTTACAATGTTTTATATCTTTGGCAGTCATATTAGAAATTTAACTCTTGACTACTTGGAGACCCATGACTATCCAGATCAAACTTTAAAGTTTAGGAGTTGGGAAAGCAGAACATTTCTTAATATACTTATTAGTACTTATCACAGCTTTTTGTTCTTTAATTCAGTGACATAAATAGTGATGAGAAATATATGTTTGTGAATGTGTTTTATTTTTGTCAGAACATATAAAGGGGAAAACAGCTTGTATTGCTAACACTTTTTAGCATCATAATGATGTCGTCTCCAAATCAAATGAATACCCAAAACTTTGTGATATAACATTCAATTAATGTGATACAATAACATTTTTGACCAAATACTGTTTTTTCTGAGGTGGATTATACTGTACTTTCTTCTCCTGCAGCCCAAAGCTTCAGCCGTACCACCCTCTGTTAACTTTGTTTAAAAAAAGCCTGCTTCCACACATTCATCCATTGGTTTCTTAGTGGAAGATGGAAGCTGGGTTGTTGGGTTTGGGTTTGTCATTATACCAGGCATTTTTCACAATGTTAGTATTTCTGCTCACACGTTCCTGTGTCAGGGTCTTGGGACAGATGAGGATACTCTGATCGAGATCCTGGCCTCCAGAACCAACAGGCAGGTCTTGGACATGAAGAAGGCCTACAAGGAAGGTATGTACCTAAAAAGCTTGGGAGGAGTCTCTAAACTAGTAGGCAGTAAAAACTTTGAGAATAGATTTTTACGAAAAGGCCATTATGTTCTTACAAGCTGAATTTAATTTTTTCTAATTTTATTTCCTAGACTACAAGAAGGATTTGGAGGAGGACATCAGGTCGGACACCAGTGGAGACTTCAGGACTGCCCTCCTTGCTCTCTGCAAGGTTTGTCCTTTTTTTTATCCAGTAAAATTCGGAAGGTTCCCAGATTTTACAAAATGTGTACTTGATTTCAGATAAACCTTAATTTTTCTTTTATGGAGAAGTCATTTTTGAAACAATGGAGGAGTTAAGAGACCATAATTCTTGCAGAATAGTTTTATTTTAAGGTTTATCATTCCTACAGTGACAGAGATTTGTTTTTTACTGAGTAGCACCCAAAAATAACAAGTTTGACTTTCAGATGTTTTTCTCCTATGCTTCATATTAATAGTCAAATATTTTCAGCCAAAATCCGTGCAAAAAAAAAAACAAGTGTTGGACATAGTGCTTGCAGACATTTGACATCTGCCACATAAAATTAAGATGCAAAAATGTCTCTTGTGCAACTCAGACTTTGAAAAATTTACAAAAATATTCTGTAGCACTTCGCATCTCATAAATCTATACAGAATTTTTCTTTCCAGTGCTTGCTACTTTTATTTGACAACAATCAAACCAATAAAACAATATCTAGAAACAAAAGTAATTGGGAAAATATCAACTTTCAGATTATAGTTGCATTTTTTTTCATAAATATTGACAAAAAAAATAAGATTGAAATGAATTGCAAATCCTGTTAGAAGTACTCAAACAATGCAAAGTGATCACTCACAAAAAGATCTAGAGATGTAATCCTTTTGAGATGTTTATAACTGGAGTAACATTTCAGCTCAGCATTTGTTTCTTAATTTTTATAGACATGTTATCGGCAAATAAAGTGCTATTTTTTTAAACTTTCATACTACATACCTACATTGATCTAAATATTCTGCTTGCCTGATTGTATTTTTTGCATACATTGTTTTTGTCTTTTTTTTTTAGGTTGATAAGGCAGAGAAATAAGTGTCTAATGGTTTAATGTGCTGTTGCACGTCGTAGGCTGGCAGGACCGAAGGAGTCAGTGAGCAGCTGATTGACAGCGACGCCAGGACTCTGTATGAAGCCGGCGAGGGGAGGAAGGGCAAAGACTGCTCCGCCTTCATCGAAATCCTGACCACCAGGAGTGCCCCACACCTCCGCAAAGGTTAGTCCGGTAACCTGTTGAGTAAGATGTTTCCATCTCCTTCAGAGATAACACTATTCTGCTTCTTTCTTTCTTTCTTTTTTTTTTTTTTTAAGTGTTTGATAGATATTCAAAATACAGCAAAGTGGATGTGGCCAAAGCAATCGACTTGGAGATGAAGGGAGATATAGAAAGCTGCCTCACAGCAATAGGTGAGGGCAGATACTTGCACTCTTAATTTCAGTTGCTTAAGAAATGATTTTAACCACTTCTAGAATTAATCTTGAGACATTCCTCTGAATTGCAACAGTGAAATGTGCTGGAAGCAGGCCGGCGTTCTTTGCGGAAAAACTCTACTTGGCCATGAAGGTACAGTCTGTGTAGAAGCAAAATTCTGTCTATTCTACACTGGCTAACAAGACATTTCCTAATTCTTTGTTTTGCTCTTCCTCCATCAGGGAAAGGGCACCCGCAAACACATCCTGACTCGCATCATGGTGAGTCGTTCTGAGATCGATATGAAGCGGATCAAGGATGAGTACAAGAAAAACTACGGCAAAACACTCTACCAGGACATTCTGGTGAGCAGACATCAAAACATGACATTTTCTCCCATTTTGTTGGGTTTTACATATTAAAATGGATATAATAGGCCATTCAAAACTTTTAGAGTTTAACTCTTTCTTTTTTTACCATCAGGATGACACAAAAGGGGACTACGAAAAGATCCTGCTTGCTCTCTGTGGTGAAAACTAAAAGCCTGTCTCTGGGACCAAAATGGATAAAGCCAATGATATTCAGCAGCTGTGGAAAATCCCTTATTATCTTTTGACATGTATGGTGTCCTATGCACCCGTGGAAGACTGAGAAGACGTCTCTTCGACTGTCACGACATTTTGTAATAAGCAAAAGATTCTGTTGAAGTTGTCACTGCTTAAACCCGTCCTCAACCCCAAAATATTTTGCATTATGGCAGCAAAGGTAGCACATTGTGCTCCTGGACCAATACTTTAGACTGACTTAGCTTTGCATTTATTTCCAGAGGCTCAAAAAGCTTAGGTTCAGTACTGCAGATTGGCTGATGTATGCAGGCTAACTTGTGCCAATCATCTAGTTGTAGTGACATTTTTGAAGGAGCTTTAACATCTGCAAATAAAAGCTTTTTTTATTGAATAATTTGATGGGGTCTTGTATTCATATGCATGTATACATATGGCAAACCAAAGTGCTCTGTTGTTAAAAAATAAATAGTTGCAGTATGTAGACATGTATGACTTCCTTGAACCAGATAGTTTTGGGAAACACAAGTTGCTTTCAGCAATTAATTAACAAGCAATAATGACAGTACATGAAGAACTAAACACTGAAAGCAACCTTATTTTAGTAATTTGGAGGCCAGAGCAAAGATTTCTTTGATATTTTACAATCTACAGACAAACTGTAGCTTGAGGTGCAGAATGCAAATGAATAAAGGTTCAACTGTATAAAATGTGTCACATTAAAAGTAGAGCAAGGTGTTCATTCTTAATAATTTTAGATGTTTCTCGCAAAAGCATAAAATAAAATTTGTGTTTTTCTTTGTGTACACTTTAGAAAAGCAATATTTAGTTCAAAGAAAAGGCAAGAAGCAACAGAAGTCTCAGAAAACTGAATGCCGTGGTTTATTAGTTACACAATATATAAACACAGTTTTATCTTATAGCAAAACTTTTTTTAGGCCAAGGAATAGGCCTACATGTATGTATGTAACCCTTATTAAACCATGTATGTTCCACTGAGATAAAAAAAAAAGAAAAAAAAGTGGTATAACGACTAGATATTGAAAAATGCTCTGCTTCAAACAGTTGTAGTTTTTTCATGCTGGTCTAAATCCATGAGATGGCAGTATTGTAATGTGAATAATGCCGGCTGCGGCGAAACTTCAGAGAAGAAGAAACAAAACCTGTCCGGCTGGTTATCCGCAGAAGGGGGATGGCCGTTCTGGAAGCTAGTACCTGGCAACCTCAGGACCCAGCCCAGCACTGTAAACAAGCGGAGGACACTCAGCGGTTAGCTCAAGCTGCAAGACCCAGCGTTTCTCTCTGTACGTGTGAAAGTACCTCCTATAGCAGCCGCAGAGCTACTCTTCATTACTTTTTTTGTTACAACAGCGCCTTAACTAATGCTGACACGTCATATAAACGTGTTTTAAAGTGTTAACCCGGTGCAGATCTAGCCCGCTAACCGAGTCTTAGCAGTTTGTAAAAGGTCTATTTATAAATGTCACTGTGCATGTGTTGTGATGATGCACATTAAAACGCATGTTTAATTGTGATACTGAATGAGCAAAAGGGTGTTTGACTTTAAGGAAGCCGGCGGGGTAACGTTACTAGATGTAACTGAGCTGTGCAGAGAAGCAGTAAAACAGCAATGAGCTGCCAACCTTATAAGGCTGCTGGAAGGACTTAGCTACCTAATACATCATACAGACCGAGTTCACCTTGACTAACCTTGATCTTTCCATCTTTGTTTCTCATGTTTCAGGTCAAAAAAGTTGCAGTTCGCTCGAAACACACCCTTTAATGTGAATACCGACCCATGGACCAGTTCAGAGTCTGCTTCACCCCAGAATCACTTTTGGAAGTAGATCATGAATGACAAACTCGTCTTCCTGGGCCTGCTGTACTTTGTCCAGGGTATTCCCTATGGTCTTCAGTCTTCTCTGCTTCCTGTGTACCTACGTGGAGCCGGCCATTCTCTGACACGCATTGGTTTCACCAAGATCCTCTACTTTCCCTGGGTGCTGAAAGTACTCTGGGCCCCATTGGTGGACCGAGTGGGAACCAAACGTCGCTGGCTGGTGGGGACGGTGTCTGGGCTGGCGTTGACATGCCTCTCCAGTGCTGCCCTGGCTCCAGAAGCACACATCTGGGGTGTGGCTGGGACTCTGCTGGCCATGAACACCTTCGCCTCTGTTCAAGATATTGCTGTAGACGGGGCTGCCGTTGGGCTGTTGAAAGGACGCGGGGAGCTCGGACTGGGCAATACGGCCCAGGTTGTGGGATATAAGGCTGGATCAGTGTTTGCCGGTGGTGGGCTCCTAGCTGTGATTGATGTGGCTGGATGGAGCTGGATGTTTATGCTCCTGACATTTGTGTATGCAGGCGTGGCTCTGTTTGTGTGGGGGGCCCCTGTGCTGGACGATGAGAGCATAAAGCAGGCAGATGGCAGCAGGAGGGGGGGGCAGGGAGCAGAGGCTATGAGGCCGTGGAGGATATGGAGGAAGCTGATGGCAGTGCCCGGGACACCTTGGACTATCCTATATGTGCTCACATACAAACTTGGTAAGTCTAATCACTATGCAAATGTGTTTCCTTTTTAAACAAGCAAAACTTGACAGCAATGGATGTATGCATGCAGTGTGTTCTGCTGCTTAAACTTATTGCAATGAAATTACCAGAGTGTCATTATTTCATCATGTCATTCATGCTGTTAAAGAAATAAATAAGTCTTAATTAAGGTGAAACACTGAGTCAATCAAGAACAAATCAAAATGCATTTTGATTATTATTTTGTTAAGAAATTAAGCAAAGAATATAGCAATGACTCCCCTGGCTAGTCCAGGGAAGTGAAGAAAAGATGAAGGCGCATCGCTTTTAATATCCACCAGCCCTCTTACAAAGTTTGGAGCAAAAGGGAGTATCCCCCCAGAAGTAAACACACATCCCCCAGAGTGTGTGTTTACTTCACACTCTGTGTGCAAGTAAACACACTCTGTGTGTTGGCGTACACACTATGTGTGTTGGCGTGCACACAGTGTGTTTACTTGCACAGTCTGTGTGCAAGTTGTTTACTTCACAACTCTGCTATTTGCACCTGCAGACTGTGACCCTCGATGGTCCAAACCCAGTTCAGAAATACCTTTTGTTATGTGTTTCCAGCAATCTGCTTCCAACACAAAATGTGCTTTATAGCTAAAATTGGTTGCTTCATTGATTGATTGAAATTAAGCAAAGTTTGACATAACAATGCATCTTTAACTTGGCTGCATCAGAAGCTGCTCAGAAAGAGAATTCAGTGGCCTAACCAGTGCTGGTGGTAATTTATGGTGAATTCTCTACAACCAGCCCTCTCCAAGTTTTAAAACCAGTAGGATTTAACTAATAAGCTTGACGACAAGGCTGACCACTACTAGCAGACCAAAGCTCTCCATTTTTTATATTTAGAACAATCTTTCAGCATGTTGACAAAAAATATTTTTTTTATCCAAGAAAGATGTTTATTAGATAAAAAAATAATTAGATGTGCTACTTGACTAATAATAATTAGATGTTTTCACTATTCAATGCCAGTCAGCCATTTTGGATTTTTAGCTCAGGGTTGGTAAACAATCTTTTTCTTCCCCAGCTGCAAATTTGACCTGAGGAGACCTCAGTTAATTTTTCCAACTGGAGCTTGAAAAGCTCCTCATTAAATATTGAATAAATAATATAACCATACTTATTCAGTCAGTCTCACAATACCAATTGGTAGTAACCACAAGGTATTCACTTTGATTATATCAACTTTAACATCTGAAGAAAAGACCTGATAAGAAACACACAAACTGAGTAACCATTGCATAAAGACATACAACATGTTACCAGTTTCGATTGCGAACTCCAAAGCCATCATTCCCCAGCCACTGTTTGAACTATTCAGAAGGTTTCCTTAAACTAAATAACCAGATTATTTATTATAATAAATATCTGGATTTCTGAAAAAAAAAGCTGTTCCAACATCACATTTTAATTTTATTGTACAGAAAATATACTTGCATTCATCTGTTCTTCAGTATTTCCATCAGCCCATTGAACTTTCCATTATTCCACCCACCTGTCCATACATCTATGGTTCAACAAATCCATCCATGGTTTTTGCCTACGTGTCATGTAAAACCTGAGGAACAGCTACATTTGTATTGTAGAGTTGGACTAAAAACCTGGAAATTTGAGTCTCGAAAATATACAGCATTTTGAAATGAATTACGAGAATCCTGTGTTCAGAAAGGCATCAAGAACTGAGAAAGGAAATTCATTTACCCTCTTTTAAGCTCGTATAATAATGTATAGATGATCATAAAGCCCACCAACATGATGAAAGACAGAAACAAATTTGATGGAGCAATCAAATATTTAACTCAATCACTTTTTTCTCATTTTCTGCTTTAAGGTGAGACTTAACAAATTTGCGGTTTTGGTCATTTTATTATGATTGGTGTTGCTGTCCGAGACCTCTAGATCACCACTAGATGTCACTGTTGGTGTTTCAGTAACAACTAAACAGAGCCACCAGTGTATTGCTGAAGTGTGTGGCAGTAATTGTTGCAAGCCAGTTTGTTCTGTCTCCTGTGAGAACACTACGAAATACAGTCTCTGGTCAGATGAAGCAGCTTCTGGTACTCAGAATGAGTGCAGAAAGTTACTCCACAAAGCGCCGTGAGCTTCTTTTAGTTTGCTAACTTGTCGTCAACAGTAGAAAGTTAAAATCTAAGGTGGTCCCGTAGAAGTTAAGCTCGAGTGTTTGGTAGCGAGAGTTAATATGACCAGAGTTTGGTTTTTGGTAGCAGAAGGGGATTATGTGAGGATTAGAGCGTCTTTGTGTCTGTGGCGTTAAGAAGCTGAAATAGAGGAGACCATGCATCTTTGCTGATGTGTACTTACATGTATGTGTGCAAGTGGGTGGTGGGATTCTAATTGTCTCCTCAGATTTGCACAGTTCTTTCCTGTGTATGGAGCATGGATGCATACAGCTTTGTTTTTTTAAACAGTGTACATGAGTGTGTGTGTTTTTTCTTTTTTTCTTTTTTAGTGTTGAGGTTGGTTCAGTAATCGGATAATCCCCTGCAGACGACACTGCTAGACAAAATATGAAGACTGGCTGGACCCCCTAATCTGTCTAGGAGCAGCCCCCCCCATGCAACACTCTCTCTGATCCCTGAGCTCACACATGAAGGCACACAACACATTATTGGTTGTTGCTCAAGAATACAACAGTTATCAAGTTTAGCATTGTCAGTGCATTTATTGGTTTCCTTCTTTGCAGTCGTCACATTACAGAATTTCCCCTTTTTGCTATTTCAATGCCTCCCATCTTTGCAACCCAGTCCAATCTATATGTGTATCTTATATTTTAGATGAATCTTAAATGTGTGACCTATGTGAGACAGTATTGTTTTTGTTCAAGGGGGTATGTGGATATGTTTGTGTGAGACCGGTAATCTGTCTGTCTGAACAGCCCCCCCCCCCACCCACCCCAACACCTCTCATAATAACACGCATATACAAGCACAAAAACCCCTTCTCCCTCATCTACCACTAATGAACTCTGAGTTTGCTCTGCTTCCAACTCTGTGGCCAATCATTTGCTGCCTCGTGTCTAAACGGTGACCCTTGTGCCATCTGAGGCCACCAGCTTGGTGGGTGAACTGTCTGGGTAGACCAACAGACAAGGGGGAGAGGGAGGGAGGGAGGGAGGCCGCCCAGGAAACATGGGAAATGAGCCAGGGTAGAGGCAAACAATGAAGGCCTGGAGTTGCAAATACTTTTCCAAAATCTCATCAACCACGTTTTCCCAAAACGTGGTAGACATGGAGAGGTATAATATTCTCAAGGTACGATAACATTCAGTAAAAATAACGCAGTTTCACAGTATATCTGTATTTTTGTGGGGCGTAACAAGATCTTGTTGTACAAGATTTCAAGATATTAAAGCGTCGCAATATTGTTGAAATGACTGCCACTTGCCAGTTGCTGTCAGCTTGTCTTCGCTTGATGAAGTTGGGATAGAAAATGCCCCAGTTACTCTTAATTCACTTGATGATCAGCATTTTGGACTTCCAGTAGGAATTATAAATGCCAATGGTGAGAGAGCACTGGAAGTTGTGGGTGATCTTAACGTATGTTGGTCTAGAAGCACCACAAACCTTTTAATATATTTTAATAATTATAATAACTATAACTGAGATGCTCATAAAGTACATTTTAGTTTTAACACATCATTGTCACATTTCACATTGAAAAGATAACATCTGGAGCATTTAAAGCTGATGCAGCATGCACAGGAACCAGAATGTGAAAAATACCCACTCTAGCTCTAACCAGAACTGAACATCTGACTAAGTTGGAGAACCATTCAAGTTAAAGTTGAGGTATTTCAACAGAGAAAAAAATAACAGGGTCTTGGAGTGAAGACTGGGGAAGAGGATGAATTAATAAACAGTCACCACATGACTCCTCCAGTAAGGCAGAGAGCAGAACTGCAATAGAAGTAAACAGACTTAGCCTTGTTAATTTACATGATAACTTTAAATGTCTTCAGGTTTAGGTTAGTGTGTTCACCTACCATGTCCAATCTGTCATGATAATACTAGGGAAAATGTTGGATTGACTAAAAAATGTTTGGTGCTCCATCAAACTGTGAAACACACTTTGATCACTTTGTCATCCTTATGCTGTACGATGCTAGGTCAGAAATAGAGATAAATCCTAAAAGTGATGAATCCTAAAAGTGACAAAGCTTTAAAAATTCATTTGTGTCATTCCCTAACCAGGAGATACCAATCCAGTTCAACTGGACCCTCTTTCCTACATGTTTTATGTTTTCCTTCATCAGCAAACCTAATTTAAATGAATGGGTCATTAAAAGGTTTAGCTGAACTTCATAATGGGTCTCTTGCTTCAATAGATGGATAAATGCTAAAAAAAAAAGTAAAGCACTTGCATTGATTAACTGGTAATAATAATAATAAAAAGACTTAGCTTGTTTTATTAGCAGAATGGTAAAATGAAATCTTATTGGAGTGGTTAACAAAACCTAACTTCATATTGCAAAGTTCATTTAGTCCAAAAATCCATAAGAAGAAAATCCTACCCAGTGGCCTAGAGGGCTTGGTATTTGTGGAGGGGTTATGCAATCGCTGTTACCTTATGTTCTGGTCTGCATGTTCTTGAGTTCTGAGTGCCATAAAGAACCCCTTGTGTCCAAGTGTGTGACAAAAGACTAATATGCATTAGGCACTGTGAAATTCCATATAGGCAGGTTTTATGCTGTCCCTAGTGAACCCGAGGAGCTGAACAGTGCGTGCAGGTGCGTGTGTATCCCTGTGGACCTTCTGTTTGTGTACGTGCATGCTGCATTGTCCTCATACATGTCGAATGTATGAAGCTGTCTTCATTTACCCTGTTGTTGGCGGAGAGTGCTAATTCTGTTCTGCAAGGTGACTGTGTGTCCTCGGTGATCTCCCCTGCTCTGACAGCTCTTTTGTTTAAGCTGCCACAGGAAGGTCAGGTCTTCGCCAACCTCACACGATCATCGTAAACTTTTCCTTTCCCAGCTCCACTCCATAGGAACTCCTTTGCATGTATATACACACCTACACACGGCTTCAACCTTAAACCCATGTGCCTGAATGTACCCATTGAATGTATTACCCTAAAATCACTTGTGTATGAATTAGCTTGCCAGATATTGTGTTGGCAACGAGATATCCGTATATTTCTAAGACATACAATAGCTGGACAAACTGTCTTTCTAGACTGTGTGTGGAGCTACATGCACCTGATCAGAGCGTGGAAGTATGTAGCGATGTGTTATGACTAACAATTATGCAATAACACTTTTCAGTGAGCACTTTATTTAAGTTGGATTCAGGATTTGTAGTTTAAGAATGGAGAAGGCCATTAGAACGGTGATTTTGAGATAACGTATAATGAAATGTCACATTCTGTTGTAAAAAAATCCTTTTTTACTAGGTTTGGTTCATGATGTCTTGATGTTCCAAGTGTTTTGGATCAGACAAGTTAAAAGGGAGGTGTTGGACTCTTTGGGTGTGTCCTGGAAGAGCTCCCATCAGGGGATTTTGTGTTGCTCCTGGAAGACTTCAATGCCGATGCAGAAACAAAGGTGTTAGCAGAAGAGAAGTGCTTGGGTTTCGTAATTGTATCATCAGACCTGCAGCACAGCATCGTGGCACTCGGGTGAAGAGACGGGCTGATCACCACTTGGTAGTGAGTTAGAGCCATTGGCAGAGCAGTCTGCCGGTTAAACTTAACGAACCTGAACTGGTGATTTGAGATGAGCACATCTGATAGTGAGGACATCTTTCAACTTATGGCTCCAGGAGAACGTCTCTCATTTCCTGAGGGAGGTTGGGGACATGGTATTATATTAATTCAGGACCTCTGTTGCAGATGCGGTTTTGAAGAACTGTGGCCTGAAGGTTATTGGTAACTGTCATGGTGGCAAGCACAAGACCTTCTAGAGGTTACAAGTGGTGATGGTAGCCATCAGGCTGGAAAAAGGACTTTGGGGGTTGGTTGTTCTTGGGGATTAATGCAGCAGCTGACATGTACTGGGTGGCCAGGAGGACTGATTTGTCTTTGGTTGCTAAAGCAAAAACTTCTATAAGGGAAAAATTTGAAGAGGTTATAGAAAGAGATATTCGGTTGGCATTATTGAAAACCCTTTGACAATTTAGAAAGGGGGAATGGGGACCAGCCCACCTATCCAGGTGCTCGATGGGGTAGGAAGGGGTTTCTGGGCGGCTTTTAATTGCTATCTGATCCTTGTACGTCCGAAGCAAGAGTTGTGTCTGTATTCAAGCCTGTTCCCAGTGTGGAAGGAGACAGCCTGGGCTGCCCCTTGTCACCGATCCTGTTTGTGGTGTTCATGGACAGGATCTTAAGGTGCAGCTGCAGAGACTAAATCCATGTCCTTTAGTGTGCACTGGAGCGTTTTGTAGCTGAGCTGAAAGTGGCTGGGATGAGAGATCCTCTAACTTTGAAGCCATGGTTCTCAACTGGAAAAAGATGAATTGTAATACAAACCACTACAGGAGGTCCTTGTTGCCATCAGTATGTACAACAACTCTTTGACGAACATTGGATGAGTTACAGCACTTCATTTTCATGTGGGATTTTTGAAATTTGAATTTAAACTTAGAAATCAGTGCATGTTTTGCCTGTAGCTGTCAAAATGTTTTTATAGGTCACATTCCATTAAAACTCTAGTCCAGTTGGTCCCACCTCTGTTTATGTTCAAGGAGCTTACCCTCGTTTGCTTCAAGGATCATCTTTGTAAGAAAATTGCTCACTCCATCCTTTTTTTGTACCGCCAATAGACAGACACAGATCGATTTTACATTACTATTTCTGACTCCGAAGTACGACAGTAGTCAGTAAAATAGATGTACAGTTATCATTATGGTTACATATTTTCTCTTTTGCTGTTAAAAAGTGCTTTGAAGTTAACTTTTTGGCATTGCAAAACAATGGAAATTTTAATCATAATTAATTTTTCTTTCATGTTTTATTTGTTTATTTTTTTTAGCTCAACAACTTATTTTTGTTTTGTTATTAAAGCCAAGGACTGAAAAGTGTTTTACTTTGGGATGTCCCACTCAGGACTGTTTTGTCTCTGATGCTCAGACACACTTTAGATTAGGCGTTAACGTCTGGACGAGCCTAATCTAACACTACATAAAAAAAATATAGAAAGCCCATGACATGTGTTTGAAAACCCCCTAAATTATATGTCACATTAAAATAAAGATGATCTGGTTGAGGCTTCAGTAAATTAAAAACCTTCAGAAGATGTTTATAGGCACAGCAGTTTGGAGAAATATCATTTAGTTTGTTAGAAACACAGATTTGTTACAACAAAACACACGGCCAAAGTACAGTTTTGCAAGCCATGCAGATGGTAGCAGGTGATGGGTTTTCAGAAATGGTTTGGCAGCTGACAATAAATCACAAATTTAGTCTCATTTAACAATGTGTTGGATTGTTGTTGCAAAAGTTTAGGAAATGTTATTAAATATATGTGTGTGCTTACAAGCCTTTTAAATAACCAGGATCCACAAAACACCCCCTTCCTAAAGCTTGTCGCTCTTTTAACGGTAAATAGTTTTGTCTGAGTGTGCTGTCTGTAAACACAGTTTTCTTTGAGCCTGCCATCCCTCTTCTATTTCCTCTTCACTAACTTCCTAACAATGTCTCTGTTCAGCTTCCCCTCCTCCTCCTGCTTCTCTGTCTGCAGCCATCTTCATCACTGAGTGCTATCTTCTCTCTTGCGTCATGTGCTGTTTGTGTCTTCCTGTTCTTGACTGTGTGATGCTCGTTTGCTACATTGGTTTTCTCCTATTGGTTCTCTTTTCTTAATTGACCTATTGCTGTTTCTGTCTCAATAATCTCTTTCATTTTTTTGTGTGAGCCTCTTCCTCACTGATTCCCTTTTTATTCCGTTTTATGATGTCTTCTCCCCTTCCTTGCTTGCTTAATATAATAGAGTCCCTGCTAAAATAGACAATTCTTGCTTGGAGAATGGTTAATGGGATAATCTACTTGTTCATATTTGCCTATATTTCCAACCAATACCCCATGTGTAAAGAAACAGTTAGTTAGAATCACATCATGTTTACTTTATTAACAGTCAAAATATTGAAGATGCAGTTGGTAACTTATATATAAAAATATATTTTTTTACATGTTTGCTTTTCTTGCATTAGAGGAAGGAGCTGTAAATGTGCAGACGAGTAAGCATGGCCACCGGTTGTGGTGGGTAAACAGCTGTCCTGAGTGGCGGAGGATGTGAGCAGCGTGTACACAAGTGTGACATTCCTTTGTTAAGACATTCCTCTTGGCTCTCATTGATTGTTTCTGAACAACCAATGAGGGCCAAGCAGAACAATGGGCTTCTGCAGATTGCAGTAGGACCACAGGGAGGAGTTCAGTTTTTGCACAGATTATCTGTATCATATTTTACTGTCAGCACACAGTGACGATTTTAACAGATACGTAAAATATTTTCGTAAAAGATATTTTCGTAAAACAGCAGATTCATGTCCTTCTCTATGTAAGACTTCGCTTTCTTGCAGCCTAAGTAAGACTTAGACGCGTCCCAACATATAGCAGAAAATACAGTCTACCTTCAGATATCTACTTTCTTACTTTTCTAAGCATTGATACTAAATTGCTCATTTTGAGTCTCAGCAACACTGAAGAATGTCGAACAACAAATGATGGCGCCTAATATGGTGTATTCACTGTATTGAAAGAGATCAGATTTTTGAGTTTTGCAGCATGTTAGCTGGTAGTGATTCTTTAAAAAACACCACACACACAATAGATAATCAAATTTTGGGACAAATCCTTACATTTAAGCTGAAAGCAGTGAATGTTTGCTTTTTGCAACATTTACTGAGATAATGTGTTATCAACATGGATGTCAGTTGAAAATGTTATTATAGCATTGGTAAAATGCATAAGAATTAGAAAGTCCTTTTGTTTCTCTTAATCTTCCTTTTCCTTTAAATTCTCTTCTTGTTGGCGTATTTGGGAAAGGTGGTTGTTGGTGCTCAGGTAAATCACGTATGGTTCATTTTCAGCCAATAAAATACAAGAGGGCTAGTATTGTGTTAATCTTTTTATTCATTTATTTATTTTTGCTTATTCTACTCACTCCTCTCTGTTCTTCAGATCTGTTGTGATGAGAAAGATCATTGTGAACCTGCAGTGTTTTCTCTTTTCTCTCCGACTTCATCTCAAAGACGGAAAAACAAAACACACTTGTCTGTCGGAAGGCGAACGTCCTATCTGATTGGTTAAATTAACATTTATGACAAACTTCATGGCACAGTCAGTCCCGTCTGTATGTACTGAGCATGTGTAATCTGCCAGCGGTAACACATGAGTGACAGAAGTGAGAGACGAGCGTTTGCTACAGAGAGAATCCACGTTTCCTCCCCAGGTTTCACGAAGGTTGTCACACCATTGTTACAGCGGTGACACTCTAATTCTGCTGCTGCACTCCCAATCACTGGGAGTCTGTTTCATCTGTCTTTGTTTCCCCGTCTCTTTCTCTATTTTTGTTTGTCTCCTGGCTGACTGAGTGAGTGAGTCGTCGGTTGTGTTGCGTCGTCTTTGACAGCAGTCTGGGAGCCAAGCTGTCACTCATGCAGCTCCTTGGTCCCACTGTCTTTCTGAAGTCAGTCTCCATTAATATAATAACACTGTGTAGTCGGCACCACTGAATATTTTACTGTAATGTTCCACAGAACATTACCCCCACACTCAACGCCACACAGAAGAAAGTCTTACTGTCTGACAGAAACTTTTTATTTTGACTGAAAGGTTTTTGTGAGGTCTGTTTCATCTGTGGAAGTTTCTGTGTTTTTTTTGTTGTGTTTTCTCTTTTGAGCTTTAGGAAAAGTGCTAGGCCCCTTTTTGATAAAGTGACTGAGGGTATTCTTTTTCTTGTCGGGCATCTATTATTGACACTTTCCAGGAATAGGACTAGGTACGCAGCACATCGAAGCGCTTCGTTTAAACCTGCAGCCGTCATCTCCAGAAAAAAGTGTGTTCTTCGGGTTTGCAGGCTAAACAGTTTGCTCCAACCTCCTCATTGCATTTGACTTTGATATTTTTATTGTCAATGAAAAATCGGCTTGTTTTGTGAAAAACAAAATACAGAAATACATCTAAAAAAATTTAGTATAATGAAAGACGGTTCATATTAATTATATGAAAGTTTTTTCTGTCACTTATTTCAAAAAGTGAAACCTATTCCTTACACAGAGAGTGAAATATTTCTTGCCATCACGTTTTGTAATTTTAATTATGTCTTAAAGAAAATAAAAACTCTCTCAGAAAATCAAAATGTTACATAAGATCAATAACTAAGCGATATTTTAAACAGAAAGGTGAAGCTTCTGAAAAATTTTTTCATTTGTATACATTCAGTTCTTGGTTGGGCCTCCTTTTAAATTACTGTAACAATGCGGCGTGGCATGGAGGCGATCAGTCTGCAGCACTGCTGTGGTGAGGTCCAGGTTTCTTAGCAGCCTTCAGCTCATCTGCATCATTGGGTCTGGTGTGTTTTATTATTCCATACATATGGAGTTTAATGATTTAGACATTTTGACCATTTAAATACTTAACGATATTTCGCTTGACAATCCTCTCAAAGCTGCAGTTGTCCCTGTTGCTGTTGTTCCTTTTCTTACCACACTTTTTCCTTCTACTCAGCTCTATGAATATGCTTGATACAATGCTCTGCATGCAACCGGCTTCTTTAGCAATGACGTTTTGTGGCTCTCCCTCCTTATGGAGGTTGTCGGTGTCAAATCAGCAGTCTTTTCCATGACTGTGGGGCTCCAGACTGAGGGACCATTTAGAAACATTTGAATGCATTAATTCTATATCACTTTCGGAGAGCAGGGACAGATAAAGTTGAAGTTGTTTTTCTGACATAAACCTGAAAAGACAGATTTTCTCACCAATATGCTTCAAGCTTGAACTGCTGTCCAGCTGTGTTGTTCTGGTTTTCTTCTTTCCAGTCTCTCATCTCACTTTTTGTGCCTCTTTCCCATTTTTCCAGGTGAGCAGGGTGCTGTGACCATGTTTCCTCTTTTCCTCCTGGATCACCACATGACAGCCAGAGAGCTCAGCTTCTGGAACGGCGTTGTCGCCATGGGCTTCTCCATCTGCGGCTCATCCCTCGGAGGCCTGCTGCTCGCCCAGTTCAGGTAGTCGTCATCAGCAGTGAGAAGCCACTGTTGATTTTCAAATTATGCACTGTTGATTTAAGACGCTTGGTCGGCATTATAAACGACCTTCAGTGTCAGCTAATTTGTAGGGCGTAGTGACAAAAACATAAAAGTTCAGGTGGAGATAAAATACCCAAAACAACAACTACCACGATAAAAATATTCAATATGATAAAAAGTGTGTATGCTGCTCCCTCATCATTTAAGATATTGCAATCATCTTTACCTTCTTCCTCACCTTATTCATCATGCAGATTTCCCCTTTAACATTTCTTCATCACTGTTGCTTCACTTTATTGGCTTCTGTGTACGTACGTGCTAATGTGTGTTTGTACCTTTGTCTCTCTCTCTCTCTCTCTCGTTCTCGCTCTCTCGGGGTGTGTACGGTAATTTAAGTAAACATTGCCTTGTTTGAGAGCTCAGGGACCCCCTGTGTGGCGTGTGGTGTGAGAACAGCAGGAACAGCAAAGCCTTTACACACACTCAGGTGCACGCAGAATACGCATAAAAACACACACACACGCACACACACGCATGCGCACGCCCCTCAGTTTGCAGAGACAATATAGATGCAGCTGAATGTAGGTATTAGATTTCCCGACAAATACTAAGTTGTTACACTGACTTATTATGCTGTGAAGGCTGTGAGGAATGGAAACCTCTCAGTTGGTTTGCTAACTCTGATGACACACTGAAAGCCATTTCAAATTAAATTGATCTATTCCTTCTGTTTATCGAGATTTTGATCAGTTTATCTAGCTTTATATTTATATTGTCTTCCAGTTTGAGTGTTAAATGTTCATAAAAAGTTTTAAGTTTATGTATATTTGAGAATGTGGTCTTGCATTATTATGCCATTATCAATATATTGCTTGAAAATGGCCTCAAAACAAACGTATTAGTGTTTATCGCAACAACTTCCAGGACAATTTATCGTCCAGCAAAACTTGTTATCAACACAGACCTAATGCAGAGGACTGTGAATCATAACATGCATTTTAAACACAGATATGAAGTGATGTTGCAGAGATAGGAGTCTTTACATTGTTTTAATTTCAACAATATATCCAGATGTCCTTTCTCTTAAGGTGAAGCTTGTGTGCTGTTTTTCCCAGTGTCACGTCAAGTTGCATCATGTGATCACTTGGCAGCAAATGTTCTGTTTCTCTCTGGTTAATGTCGACTTGTGGTGTCTTTTTATCCCACCTGCCCGTATCTGTGTCAGTATTGTATGTGCATGCTAGCTTGCCCAGACCTTTGTTCTCTGCTTTCTCTCTCTCTGATGTCAGCCTGTTTGGTTCTTTCCCTTCGTGAAGGAACACTAATAAACAAAGAGGAAACCTCCAAAGGCCAAACTTTTCTAAGGGCTAAAGTGCTTTGAAAAGATGTCATTGTGATACTTTGCCTTTTGATCCTTCGCACTGTCTCCATCTCACTTGTACAGGGAATAAACTGTTCACACACCACTAAAGGCAGAAAACACTTGGAGCTATGTCATCCTATTGTGTCATTCTTCCAAGGATACAGACATATTTTGTGGATTTTTTTTATATAAGCTTGAACCCACCAAGATGTCTTTTCACATAAAAAATAATCTCAAAATGGCCTAATTGAATACCCTCACTTGGACTTTGCTTTTACGTATGAGATAAATGTGTATGCTGAGCTCTCATACAGTATACAGCAATTCGTTTGTAAATGCGTTTGTAAAAATTGGTGAAATATTGATAGGTTGATGCTTATTGTTCTTTATAAATAAGGCCAGAAAATTCTTGGTGTGTTGCATTTCTACCTATTCTGTCTCCAGAATAGGTTGAATAAATAGCATTTTGAATTCATATGTAATTATATGAAGTCAAGCTTAGTACAAATGCAGGTCAAAACAGTCAAATTTATACTGATACAGTCCAACCATAAAGTCAGATTCTCATCCAGTGCCTATTTGGATCTAAATTATGAAACCCTGCAACATTACATAATCTAGGGTCAAAATTTCTGTAATCATTTAGTGCCGATTGGATTGAGCCGTTGATGCTGCAGCAACCTCTGACCCAGAGCAAGCGTGTGGTGACAGTGGAGGGGAGCAACTTTCTTTTAACTTAAATAAATATCCGGCTAAAATAGACTCACAATAAATAGGCTAAGAAGAAGAAAATAGATGAAAACACAAAAGCACTAGACTAGGAGTACTTTCTATAGGACATAACAGCAGAGTAAAAGGCAGAAGTTTCTTTGTAAATGAATTTATTCTGGAAAGACTTGCTTCCGTACACAGAACTGCTAGATCATGGCTAACACACAGCTACACGTTTCTCCTCTGCCACTCCTGTTGTTACTGTCCAAAGGACCAGTGTAGCAGAGGTCAAGTTGTTGTTCAGATGCAACATTGGAGCATTATTTGTGCTGTCACATTCATTTTTTTTAAAGAATTTTGTGAATAAAAGCTGCTGTTCAGAACCACAAATGCACATTCAGTGATTTTGTAATTATAAACATTGACAGAGTTTTAGATGGTAGTCTTGGGTTTCTCTGAGAGCCTCTTTGACTGATCTCAGGATGGATGTATGAACAAATCTGCTCCAGGAAAGATCTGCACTTGCAATTATTGCTTAATGTCAAATGACAACTAGTTTGTAAACTACTTTTCCAAGTAGATGAACAGCAATGATGTCTTTTTAAGAGATTTTTGCAGATGATTTTCTGTTTTAGCTTTGTTGCCATGGATCTGGATGCTCATTTTTAGTATTACTGCCCCTTTGCTACTGCAGGACTCTCTCAGGTCTACTGACTTTAATGTTTGAACGAAATAACCTGGTTATTAAAGGTAAAATTTGTCTTCCACACACAACATATAATGACCCAAAAATCTTTTTTTTTTTTTTACTTTTACTTTATTTCTATTTTTAAATATTTGAAAATACTAGTAAAGATTAAAATATTTGCCGATAAGTCTTTAAAAGTTCATCTATACCATTTAGTTTTCCGTGCCACCCTGTGCCAGATGAACACTTTTCCTTCCTCACCTCTTCTTCTCACCCCCACATTAGCACACAGAGGCGAGGTTGTCCAGCAGGTTGTGTCCCACGTCTAAAAGCCCAGTTGGAACGTTTATCCACTCCACCATCAGAAACGGCTGAGTGGTCAGTCAGGAACGCTCTTTAGAACCACCAGCAGCAACCTGAGAACAAACCTATTCTTATCTGGGCCTTGCCTGTGTAAGGTGGCAGCCAGGCGGGTTTTCTTTCTCACACACACACACACACGCACACTCTCCCTTTAACGCACAGGCACACACTTTAGCATCTCTTGAGAAAACGTCATATGAAAGACTATCATTGAGAAAGGAGGTAAAGAAGAAGCAAAAAGAGGAATGTCTTTAGCATGTGAATGGTGCAGGCTTGGTTTTCCAGTCAGGATGTAGGCGGAGGCGGGGCTGAGAGTGGAGAGAGGGAGTGCAGTGGAGAAAATAGTGTATTTTGTTAATGATGATAATTTTCCACAAAAATATTAAAGAAAAGGAAATTTAATACCTTCTTAAAGATTGTTGTTTTCAAAAAGTACTTTTAAACTGACAAACCAGCCTCGTCTGAACCCATACTCTAATTAATTGAATATGACTGGTTTGCTGTCATTTTACCGATCACCGATCAATCTAAAAATGAGCCACGTCTCGGTGGATCTCCACGGAAAGGAGTAGAGTGGTAAGTTTGGCGTAGACGCTTCACTTACCGTCTTGAATTAAATATTCTGCTTTGTGTGACAGGCCCTTCTTCCTCTCAATCTTTTTTACACATAAATAATTACATGCAGAAAAAGCATAAACAAACACACACAGTCCTTTTGAGTGGCAGGTATCCTCTGAGTGATTGGCACCGTTAATCCCTGTTGTCACATCAACAGTGTGCGTGCCCATAGGTGTGTGTCTGTGTGTTTGTATGTATGTTAGCAGTGATTAATTATCTCTCTCACGCTGAGGATCTCCTTAGGTTATTGATTACGTCACGAATCAAACCCACAGGGGGATGATTTCTTTGCACTAACAGGGAATCAATTAGTGTCTGGGGACTTGTTTACTTATGCGCTTGCTGACATGTGAATGTGTGTTAGTGTAATTGTATGAGATACAATAAGGTCTTTAAATGTAATGCTACGAACCCCGAGGCGTCGTCTTACACATTATGTTGCCCGCTGATGCACTTTTAGCCCTTAAAACGTCTTTCTGAAATTTGTGTTGTTGCTTGTTTCTCTGCAGCATCGGGGCGATGATGCGACGGGTGTTTGTGTTGCGTACCATCAGCATGGTCTTCCAGAGTTCTTTGCTCACTGTCCTGGAACCATCGCCGCTCATGAAAGGTGAGAAACTGGATGTAAATCAAAACAGACTATATTTCCAAACAAGATGTGGTTTCAAAAGTTTTCATGGCTCATCCAGAAGATCCCTGGGAGGAAAAACAGGCAGAAAACTATTACTGTTGCCAAGGCCCTCCGAACCCTTCCTCTTATGATTTTTACACGATCAAAGGGGAAAGAAAACTGCTCCAGTGTTTGTGTTAATTAAGTTAGTTTAACATCTTTCTGTTCATTTAAAATTATTTTAACCACATCTCAAAAATGAATTGGGCAAGACGAGGTTCTTTTGGATAGTCCAATTCATATTCAGAATGGTTTAAGTGCTTCAAATTAAAAACATAGATCAGAGATAGGAACCTCCCAATGAAGCAAAAATACAAACAAGTAAAAACAGCAAAGCACAATATACCAAAAAATATCACATGATTATGTGAAAAACACAAAATATTGTATATGTTATATCAAAAGATCATGTTAAGACTTGAGTTAATTTAATAATGGGAATGTTTACTTTTTCACTTAAGACCAGGTTGGTTTAGATACTTTTTTTCCATAAATGAACTAATCATTTGAAAACTGAGAATCGTATTTACTTAATTATCTTGGCCTAAATAAAAAACAAATACTTTGATGATCTGATACATTTAAGTGTATCAGATGAAATAAAAAAATAAAAAAAAGACATTTGTAAGGATGCAAAGACTTTTACAAAACTTGGTGAAAGTAAATAAAA
The DNA here is from genome assembly GCF_019740435.1 of Gambusia affinis. Taxonomy (NCBI): domain Eukaryota; kingdom Metazoa; phylum Chordata; class Actinopteri; order Cyprinodontiformes; family Poeciliidae; genus Gambusia; species Gambusia affinis. Next base: position 14,805,628 of record NC_057870.1, read on the forward strand.
ACAACAGAGACCGTCAATGGCCACACTGTCATATTGTGTGGCCTAAACAAATCAGTGCTGATGTTCAAATATGAATGTGTATTATATTGTGGACGTTGACACAGATGACACATTTGATTTCATTGTGCTGCCAGTCTAGTAGTGTTTAGCATTCACTTCTCTGCCATTTATCTTTGCCAAAGACTTCGTCTTCCCTATCAAGGCTCTCGCACAGAAAGTCGAGGCCCGCCATCCCGCCTCCGTTCCGAAACCCGACAAAGATTTCAGAAAAGTTAAAGGGGAGAGGGAAAAGAAAGAGAAAGAAAACAGAAAAACATTCTGTTTCAGATTTTCAATATTACATGATAACACTCCGCTTCCCACTCTTCCAGTCTGATCAGGCGGAGTATCTGTGCGACTCCAGCACACTTGCATCGCTGACTGAAGAGTCTTATTCGGCAAAAACTCCGGCGTCTTGAGTGAATAATTCAGTGTTCGTGGGAGCAGAGACAGATAGGCTCTGTGGTTCCTCTGTGTTTCCCCACCAACACTGCTCTGCCACTTCCCCTCAGAGGATAACACTACATGTGTTTTGGAGATGTGTGCGTGTGCGTGTGTGTGTGTGTGTGTGAGTTGGGGGGTAGACTTTACTCCTCAGCTGCTTACCTTTTTCTTGGTGCTTTATTTCTTCACTTTAACATCTACGTAGAATAAGTATGAGGTGTAAAGATGAAGAAAACACAGTAATTCAGCCTTTTTCCCGTCAGGAAAAGCATCTTTTTTTTTTTTCTGGATGCAGATGATTTGTGGCTGATTACGATCCACTTTGCCTGGTGTGTTTGCTCCTGCAGGAATGGCGGTCCTGAGCATGAGCGTTCAACACTTCCTGGGTGGTCTCATCACCACGCTCACCTTCACTACCATGATGCATTGCACTCAGAGGGCCGAGGAAAGCATACAGGTAACAAAGACTTCATTCACTCTGTTTTCCTCTCTCGTTTTGTTTCTGGTTGTTATCGTGTCATTCGGCAGCGTTAGATCACATCCTGTGGCTTAACAAATCTTTTTATGTGCTAGAAATAAAGGTTGTGTTCTTGTTTTTTTTTTTTCTCATCTGACTTGGCTTTATGTGCTGTTTTGTAATGTGAAGTAATTTCCTTTCGGGGTTGTAAGAAAAGGACTGTGCCACACCTATTCCCAGCTCTACCTGCCTCTTCTCACCAGCGGTTTCTACCTGTGAAATCTCAAAATGAATCCCAAACCCAATTTCTGTTTATTGCTTCCTTCTTCTGGCGGATTGGATGCCTCCAGCTACCCGACTAAGTTTTCTTTTCTTCATTTTGGACTAAATGCTCTTTTTTTTTTCCTGACTCCCAGCCTCTTGCTCTCCTTTCTTGATTTCTCCACTTTGCTGTTACTCCTTTTGTCCCCGCCGTAACTGGGCCATCACCGCCTGAAGGCGATCGCCGTTCAAGCAACCGTCAGTCAGTCAATCTCTGAGGGTGACAAATTATAACTCGCATTGCTGTGGCTCCTCGCGTGTGAAACGAGAATAAAAGAAGATGCACCTGTGGAGCAGGTGTCGTAAAACAAATCCCGATAAACGGCAGTAAACGAAGACAACAATGTGCTGATCGGAGCTGCAGTTTGGTTTGAAGGGCGTGGGGGGAGACAGCTTTGCTTTTTCCTGATTCAGTTTGTGGATCTCCGTGGCCAGGACAGGAACGCATTAGCTTGTCTGAGCTCGATGTGTGTAGCATGAGCGTGTTATTGAAAGCAGTGCTATCCAGTAACAGAAAGCTGATAGTGTGAGTGCTTGCTAAGGATACCCAAGAGAAAGAAACCTAATCTGTTAAACAAGTTGCTCAGAATAAAGACACTCCACTTAGCTTTGGTCACACAGGCTCTCAGAGATCTGTGCGTCGGAGCGCTGCCACAGTCTGCCGGCAAAAAGTCGCCCTGAGCGCCGTGCTTCTCAGCCTGGCCGACAAAACCGTAGATTCTCACATTTGGAAGCAACAAGAACATTGCTTAGTAATTCAAGTAAAATACCAGTTGTTCCAACATTAACATTTTGACTCTGTTTAGTTTAATTATTATACAAGTCCTTCAGCTACCTTGTTTCATCAGATATAAACGTCCTAATGTACAGTGAGATGAAAAAATACTTGCTTGATATTCTGGATGAGTCACTGATGCTCTCTGTGAGTCATTTTGGTTAGCTGGTTCGCCACTCTTTTCTGTTTTGTGGACATTGACTAACTGCGATTCTCTGTGATCTTTTCCAAGCCGACAGACGTCAGTGACTGTGATTCTAATAATTTCACGTCTTTAGACAGGGGCACGATGTGTTGCTTTTTAAGGTATTTTGGGCGCTGTTCTCAGAGAAACCGTAACGTATTTGTTGCGATCCAGCCGCTCATTTACACATCAACAGAGATTGGAGTCTCCTAGAGAGGAACCTTTGGGAACGTCTCCCACGGAGGTTTGAAGTCACAGGTGTGAAAGCGCAGCTGCAGGGTGAGGCGTTCTGGCAGTCTCGTCTACACATTGACACAGTGCCGTCTAAACGTGAAACTTTTTGCCAGTCAACATTTGAAAATACCGGCACCTTCCAGTCAGCTTTTTTTTTTTTTTTGCGTAAACAAAGCCGTGGCCTACTCCAGCTTGGTAAGCAGGCTCTTTCTAAGTTATTTTTTGAATCTGCAGGTCAATAACCAGACCTGGTGTAGCTCAAAACATCCAGTCATGATTTTCTTTTTCTTTAATAAACAAAATCACAAATCACAAATTGCTCTTTGTAGTTATTCAGGTTATCTTTGGCTTATTTCCAAGCATTGTTCTATAGACAGTGTCACAATGCAAGGTGTGTTGAGTGTTTGGAAAAAGATCAAATGTTATATCTCTACTTTCCAAGTTTTCGAACTGCAAAACAATTTAGCTCGTTAAAATATTTTTGAATTATATTTATGACAGTGAGGGCTTCTTCACAGTAAATCTTTTGTTTCGATGAGGTGATTGTTGATGTGTTTATCAGTTTTAACTTTTGCATACAGTCTAAAAGAGGAACTCGTATTATTCAAATATCTCCAGAATCTCTGGCAGCAGTCAGTCTTGCAACGAATCTGAAGAAGCCTCTGACTGAAGGCATCAATCCAGAGTGAATTTTTGTGAGTAAACTGTAAGAAATCTGTATCAATGTAGAGAAAAGCCTCATGTAATTCAAAATTCACATCTTAACAAGGAGGCTTGGATCAGAGAGGAAGCCACAGACTGTAAATGATTGAATGAAAGTGATTTATTTGTATAGTGCAATTTATACAAAAAGTCATCCAAAGTGCTTTGCTTGAAAATTACATAAGAGAATCACATTTGAACCAAAAAAGGTCAAATATATTAAACATGACACAAACAGAAAGGTTGAAATGTAAATTTGAAACACATTAAATGCCAAGACTTGGAAAAAAATCCAGATTTTTGACCTTTATATTAAACTGGTGTGAACAATAATGTTTTCAGTCAGTTTCTGTGCTCCGCAAGTTTTCAGGGAGTTTCTTCCATTGCCGAGGAGCATAGAAAGTAAAATCTGCCTCAAGTTGATTAGTACTGGATTTGGGAAGACGGTGCAGGATGTTTGCTTGGAGCCATCCCAAATAAACACAGATGTGACGGTCTGAAGAAAACAAACACATTTCCACCCTGATTGATGATATGAGGTTGAATGTGTGGTGAAGAAGTAAATACACACGTCCACACCAAAACCTAACACTTTCTTGTTTCACCAATTGAAAGAGCTCTAAAATGTTCTCCTGTTGAGTGACAACGCAAAATAACGGGATGAAAATTGTGAGTGTTTCTTTTTTTTCCTGGATTTTTAAGTCTCTTCTTTTCATCTTTTGGTGGGATTTTTTTTTTTCCCCTGAATGTTTCAGATTCACCTTTTTGTCACGTCTGCAGTAATTGTTTATTTTTTACAAAGAAGCATACTGATTTTTAGTAGTTAATGTTAAATGCTCTCCTCCCGCAGAATGTTAAAGTAGACGCATTAAGTAGAAAATGTAATCTCCTGCCCGTGTTTGTCGCTCACCTGTAGCTTTGCTTGTCACTCTCCTTCTAGGCCACCCACTACAGTTTCCTGGCGACTCTGGAGGTTCTGGGGAAGCTGATGTTCAGCGCTTTGGCCGGAGGAGTGGTGGACTGGTGTGGTTTCCAAGTGGCCTTCCTCTTCTTCCTCACCCTGTCGGCTGGAACGGCCCTACACGTGTGGACGGCCACCTTCACCGGCGCTCTCAGGGAGAATCAGCTCAAAGAGCAGCCCAAATGAGATCCGTCTTAAACGTTTACATTTAGGGCAAGTCCAGGTACATTCATAATGGACCATTGGAGCTCGACTACGAATATTAAGGAAACAAACTTTGTAGAGTCGTAAATCAAGATCAGCAAAGTTATTCCATATATCAACAGTCTTAAATAAGTGTCAGCCATTCTTTAATGGAGAAAAAAAAATCGCTTTCCTTTAATCACTCTGTGACAGACTGCTCTTTTGTCATATTTCACAAGCAGAGATGGCCTTATGTTTTATTTATTTTTGCTCTGAACATATCTCAAATAGTCTTAAAAAGCGTAGGTAGGTGGTGAACCTTCGGGATACAGTGTACATCTTAAATATGATGGTAGTATTCATCGCTTGACGAAAGATGGTTTGTTAGAGACATAAAATATACTGAAAGTTTCATAGTAGCTTAAATTAAAGGGAAATATAATCAAAGCTTATTATCATCTGAGCCAGTTTCATATTGTTATACGTCAGCAATAAGAGCTGCAGCCAAAAGCAATAGTGCTAGTTTATTTTCTTATACTATATATATATATATAAATATATATATAAATATATATATATATATATATATACACCGTTATATATATATATATATATATATATATATACACCGATATATATATATATATATATATATATATATAGACATATATATATATATATATATATATATATATATATATATATATATATATAGACATCCCATATGTGTTAGCTAAAAGATATATACATATATATATATATATATATATCATATATATAGAATATATAGTGTAATTTAGCTCTAAAGCTAAGGGCTTTTCCATGGGTCGTAAACCATACATCGCCAACCCTTATGTTGTAAATTCCCTCAAGTGTCAGAGTACAACTCACACTTGTCATCTGCACACTGCATGGTGCATAGTGTGTTAGCTAAAAGAAAACATTATTGTAGTTTGTCTTCAGAAAGAGAATAAAAGTGTAATTTAGCTCTAAAGCTAAGGGCTTTTTCAGTGGGTCGTAAACCATACATCGCCAACCCTTATGTTGTAAATTCCCTCAAGTGTCAGAGTACAACTCACACTTGTGGGAAACATCTGCCTTACACACTGCATGGTGCCATCTAGTCTTATTTATTTGACCAGACTCAATAAGAAAGTCAGCTTTCAGAAGAAACTTGAATGACTAGACTTACTTGGAAGTTAACGTTCCAATATTGCACTGTTTTAGTTTCTTTTAATTTACACTTTTAAACATGTTTAATGCACAATAACTACTAATAGCTTCTCTTGCTGCTGTATAGCATAAATTGTTCCCTCAAGTCTTAAACAGGTTCATCCCAGCAGGTTCTGTGAGAATACAGTGAAATCCTGCAAGTAGGCTTTGCTAAAGGAAACATTGGCCACTTGATTTCTTTCACATCATGTGAAAAAGACAATGACATTATGTATCTAATTATGTAGCCATTTGTGAAACATGAGCGGCAAAGAAAACCTTTGAAATTTGCACAAAAATAAAGCTGCTGGGGACATTTCTAAAGTGTTTTTTTTGTGCGTGTTTTATTTACCTCTCCCCTTCTCTGGATCATGTCAAAGTTTTCTTGTATCCTCTCTGAAGGTCTGTTTGTGGTTCTTCAACTTTTAAAAAGTCCATTGTGGCTGCCAGCGGCCCGACTTACAACACTGGATCTCTGCAGAGGTTGTGGCTGACGGCTACGGAAGTGAATAGGCCCCATGTCACAGCACCCGCAACGTAAACAGCTCTAATGACACAACAAATGCTGTGAAGGAGGATTAGGCCGGCTTACACGGCCCGTCAATACACCTCCACTTCACATGTTCCCACCCGGCCTCATTATCTTAGCTTTCCTTTTTTTTTTTTTTATCTTTTTGGTATAGTGGGATTGAGAGGGGAGGGTTTGAGGAGAAGCTTTTATTCGCTCCTCCTTTTCTGAAAAGAACATTCGCCAAGAACAATGTGTCTGTTTGATTAGATTTCTATTTGAAAAGTTGCTTAAAACCACAAACACACCTTAGGATACGGTGCTCTAATTACTCAGGAGTTCCTTCATTTATTTATATGTTTTATCATAATGTTCACATTTTTTTTATTCTGGGATTTGGCTCATAACAGTTTTATTGATTCCCATGTCTGAAGTCGAGATATAGGTAAAAAACAAAACAAAAACGGATACAAACGAGAACACAGGAAACCAGTCCAAGACTAACAGAGAGATAAACCAGTGTAACACATGGGCTACACAATGTGAAACCAGGGATAGTAGTGTTCAGTTTCAGTTCATTTTCACTTTATTTTGGTAAATTATCAACATTACACACAGAAAAGGACATAGGCTGAAGCCAAGGCCTATCCTTGCACATCCTGCTCTAATGTCAGTTCATACGGTAAATATTTATTCAAGCATTTGTTTCATAAGCGCTCTGTGGTGATCCCTGTCTCCCTCTAGTTTGACTACCAAATGACCACTTGTGATAAAACCCTGTAATTCTGTAAACTTAAAGCAAGTGTACCAGAGCAACAGTGAATGGAAGCAGCTTAAAGTCTCACTTTTCAGCTACTACGTGTTTTATTCATGGCACCTTAATTGCACTACTGTAACGAACATTAGCAGATGCTTTTTACCAACACGGGACATCAAAAGCACACTAAAACAACATAATGCATATTTGACAACTTTATGTTTACTCTACTGTAGCCGCCTGCTGTGGTTTTAACTTTGTTGCATCTTTGACTCTCAGTCTTGGGTTCGTCACGTGAAAATGTTTTATTTTCATACCATTAATCGACGTCTTATGGAAGTCACCCTCATTTCTTTCAGCGCTGCCAACAATTCTTCCTCCAGGGAAGACAATAATGAAACCGTATACCTCTGCCAGGAAAGAATGAAACAATTAGGAAACTTTATATGAATTTACCATCAGGAAGCTTCAGCGTTACCTCCAATACAAAAGGAGTGAATTTTAGAAGGAAGGAGCAGGTTACCAAACCAAACCTTATGTTTTTTAATCCTCCTAACTCAAAGCGAACTGCTTCTGCTGAGTCTGTCTTATTCGTTGGAGCTATGCGTAATGGGATAACTGCTGCTACATAACTTGTCAGTCCCACTTTGAAGCCTGTGTGGACATTAAAAGGTAGGTAAGTGGTCTGGATCCCACTGCGCTTGATGAGAGTGAGGCCCCCCTGCTGCGGTTGCCAGATTGGCAGAAACCCCCCCTGTGGAGATGTTGTGTGTCTTGGGGCTAAACGCCCCGCCACCTCTGAAGTGATTTGGTGTGCGTCCTGTTGCACAAGTCAGCCTTTACCTTTGTCGTCCTTGTCGGGGAAAAAAACTGCCCAGGAGTTTGGAAAGAGGGCTCGATTTGTCTGGTGTTGACGTGCAAACAAAACTGTTACGCCACGAAAGATTAGACAACAATTTTGGCATCTCATTGAGAAGGCAGTGCACACAAATTCCTGAGCTGTAATCTCCAGACTCAGATTTCCCACAAGTGACTGGATATGGTTTTCCAGAAGCTGTTTTATTTCTTCAGGGCGCGCAACAACTCTAGTCACATCACCAACTTTATACCCATATCACAGGGGAGGCACAGCATAAGATAGCCCTGCGCATTCACCGTGTGCCAAGTCTGATCGGCTACACACAGCATCACTAGAAACGCCACAAAGACGTCCAGACAATGGGAAGCAGAAATAATAAAGCAGATTTTATGAGCATCCGAGAATGGGAAGAGAGTTCATTGACAGGTACAGTGCAGAGTTACCTCTAAAGGAAAGAGGATGGGAAGGAGGAAGAGAATGCAACATGTTTTAATCTCAGCAAACAAAGGTGTTGTATCGCTTTTTCTCCCCCCCTCTTTTGTGTCCGAGTGCCTCGGGAGAAGAGAGGTGTTGGCTTTTTGCGCTGCTTTTGTCTGGTGGCTAACAGAATGGTCTCCTGGGAAACCCGAGTGGGCAGGTGGAGGAGCAATCAGCAGCATCAGGTATCGCGGTGTTTCCTTCGCTGGTGTTTACTTTTTGTTTGTTTGCAGGACAAGAGTCATGGACACCACTCTCTCTCTCTACTGTACTGTGGCCATTTCTTCCTGTTCTTTCCATCGCTTTGTTCTCCATCCTCGGTACTTCGGCTAACTTCATTGCACGCTGACAGGAACGTTCGCAGGTTTTGTTCATGTCAGAGATTCTGAGATTCTTCTGGTTGATCAAAACTCAAAGCAAGCCAAGAAAACCCTGACAGGTTTTCTAAAGTAAGGTCTGGAAAAGTATAGAATTGACTTCAAGATTGGTCTTATCTGAGAACCCATGAATATATATAATATTAGTTTTTCCAGACTTCAAAACTTATAAGTTGTCTTTTTGTTTCCTTCATTCCTTCCTTCCTTCAGCTCCTTTCCTTCTTTCTTTGCTTTCTTTTCTTCCTTTGCTAATTCCTCCCTCTTTCACAGCTTTGCATATTTCCCTTTGTCTTTCTTTTCCTTGGTTCTGTACTTCCATCTTTGTGTCCTACCTTCCCTCCATGTGTCCTTCCTGGTGTGCTTCCTACTGTTGCTGTTGTGTCTCCCTTCCTTGTGTCCTTCATTTCTTTACTTGTGCACCACTTCCCTCCCTGAGTTGGGTTCCTTCGTCTATCTCTTCCTGTGTCCTCCTTCCTTCCGTGTGTTTATCTTTCTTTCCTTGTGTCCTCCCTCCCTACCTTGTTTCCTTTCTTCTTGCCTTCTCTCCTTGTGCTGCATTTGCCTTTTTTCCCTACCTGTCTTGATTAAACGTTTGAGACAGAGAAGCCTGGAAAGTTGAATTTCAAAGAGTTGTGAATTTCTGTATGGAAAACAGAAATTCAGAATGTAAGAGTAAAATCCTAATTATTTTTGCTTTAACTTCACCTAGATTTTCTTTCTGTCATTTGAAATGAGTGAAATGAACAATAACGACGTGATTAATAGCATCCATACAAAGTGTACAGAAAACATGCCAGAGAAATATTCCACTGCTGTAAAGAACAGCATTGTGATACTTTTATTATTTTTTTTATTGTTGTTCTTGTTCTTGTAGCATAAAGGTAAAATAACAAAGCTGATTAAATGTAACGTTTTACACAGATAGAGACTGAAGCAACTTTGACAATAGTGACAATGGAGGCTATCAACAATATAGTAAGTATTTACCTTTAAAACTATCTTTCTGGCTCTTTAAATTTTAGGAATAAAGTTATGAGGTTTTCATTTAGCTATGTAAAAGTTTGTGTTGAGCTCAAACATCCCTTGGCATTGTAGGTTTTGAAATTCTTTTGGGGCAAAAATGCTGTTTGGGAGTTTGGCAACATTACCAAATTACATCCTGAACACCGTTTAGCAGCATGGAGCCTAATTATCCTGCGTCTTAAAATACTTTTTAAAAATGATATGCATTTTATTATTATTATTATTATTATTATTATTATTATTATTATTATTATTATTATTATTATTATTATTATTATTATTATAGTTCATAGGAAAAAAACACCCAGCCATAATCCCTCATCCTGAATTTAGAAACATCCTTTTCGTCGGTAGAATTTTCTATTAGTTCTCTGAAAAATCCTGCGAGTTTTCCTCAAACGATGCATCCGAGGGCAACAAGCCAAAACCCCCACTGAATAAGTTAATGTAAGACTATATTGCATGTTCTGCATTCGTTTCATTAATACTACACAGCTAATTTTCATACAGGATTTCTCCTCCCTGCCAACATAATCATAGATGTCTATTTATAGGCCCTGGGTTTTAATTGGCATGAATATTCCAATGAGAGACGGAGAGGCGCGCGTTGTAGATGGCAGCGTAAACATTGTGGGATTTACAGACAAAAAGAGCCGTAGGATGTGCAACGCTGATGTACATATTCAATGCTGGTAAAATAAACATGTCCATGCACAGACACACACTGTCTGTGGGTTCATTATAAAAGTTTCATTTTTTAAAGACTGGAGCTTCAGCTTCGGACTGCCATATTTTTGCAGTGTTTGAACTGTTGAGAGTTGCAAAGACTTAAAATAAATGAGTCTTCTATTGCATAATCACACACTGGAATATTTAGAGAAATCCAGCCTTAAATTGAAGCATGTTTAATCAGTCGGAGGAATGAGCATGAAGGACGGAGCGTCCTGTGTGGTCCAGCAGTATGTTGTTGCTGGGGACGCGTGTGGAAAAAACCCAAAATCTTCCACCCTGCAATTAGTGTTGCTGCTTTTTTCTTTCTTCTCTTATCATCCTCCTCTTATCATCCTCCTTACAGTGTGTGGTAAAATAAATTTGCTACATTTCTTTTAGCCGGTGGCCAAAAAAAAAAAAACCTGGATCTCCAGTGAAAACAGAAACTCGTTGAATCCTAGTTTGAAGTTTATAGAAACTTTGATCAGCTTGAAAAAGATAATACTGGACAAATGTGTACATTTTAAAGAAAATCTTTGTAAAGCTGCTCAAAAGTGGAAATAAAAGGCATTTCTCTCAAATTTAAGAATGCTCATTTTTTTTCTTTTTTTTTTTTTTTTTTTGGTGGGATGAAAAATGTAATAAATAAGAGATTGTTTTTATTGTCTTGTGCAATGCCAGTGATTACTAGGAGGAAAATGCACAAAAAGATGCAAAGAGTATGAGTCATGTTGCTTGGCAAACTCTCTTTGACTTATGTTCCATTTCTTTCCATCCAATACATATTGGTATACAAAACATTTTGAACTGCGTACGTGAGCTTTCTGTAGGTTTCATCTTGCATAGGATGAAAAAAATCTAAAGTAACAACAGTAGAAAAGCCAAAAGGTGTTACTGTTATAAAGTCAAGAAATGAGCTGGTTTTTAGAGGGCAGCATCCTAACTTTGTTTTAGAAACGCACTTAACTCGCTTCCGTCATCCTTCGTTGGTCCTGAAACCTCTTTTTTTTTATTTTATTTTGCTCCCTGTTCTCCAAATCCGAGATGACTGAGATGAAAGGCTGACCCAGTCATACTTCCACTAACAAGTGGTCCCACTGCGAAAAAGCATTTCTTTTTGATTTTTGATTTCTGGTCCGACTTTAACTTTATGGAAATTTCCGCGAAAGTGATAAATCGTCCCGACCACATGCGCAACCGTTTGAAGTCACCCCGGAGCCGCTGTGTGGCGAAACCGGCTCTGCTGTTCATTCGCTCAGTTGACGGGCTGGGATGTGACAGGCTGCCACCTCATATGGTGTCGAGCCTGACTCACACAGCTCTGGTCTCCCTCTGTCTGCAGGCTGGGAGCCCTTCAGCGGAGCCCTGTGGCATTCCCCACTGCCTGTCCCTCGATCTCTGCTGCAACACAAACACACCCACGCGCGCGCGCACGCAGACACACACACACACACACACACTGTTCCCAGGTCTCATTTGAGCCATTAGGGCCAAGACAGGAGAAGCCCTGTTCTTATCCACCCGCCCCAACTCTTCTTTTTCTTCTTCTCTGATCTTTTTTTCTTGTCTCTGTCTGTCGTACCTTGCAGAATTATTCTCAGCCTTTCGACCTTTCCCTATTTTGTCACGTTACAACCACAGTCGTCAGTGCATTTCATTTGGATGTTATGTGATAGACCAAAACAAAAGTGGTGCATAAACGGCCTACAGGCAGAACACTATGTGTGGAAAAGAACCAGCTCTGAACACACAGTGCACACCATGAAAACACAGGCAGCATCATGCTGTGGGGTGCTTTTCTTCAGCCAAGAAAGAGAAGCTAGTCAGAGCTAGCAGGAAGATGATTGTGCTATAAGGTTCCAGATCTGAATAAAGTTGAGAATCTGTGGCCACAGTTAAAATCTGATGTTCACAAAAACTTTTCATCCATTCTGACTGAGCTTTAGCTTACTTTTAGTTTCTACATGTGCAGTGAAATGGGCCCTACAAAGCATCGACGTAGGGGCATTAAATGCAAACGCATCGCACCATTTTCAGTTTTTTTTTTTTTGGTAAATAATGATAAGAGAACATTGATCAGTACATCACAATTGCATGTCACCCTATTTATCTATGTTTCTATCTCTAAAAGGAGGGAAGAGGTGTTTAAGCTTCCTATTGAGGAGCAGGTGTTGCTGGCAGACTCGATCAGATCAGATTCCAGCCCTTTGTTATGTTCAGTATTTCTTGGGAAAATTGTTCTTGCACAAAGTTTGTCAGAAAACCAACTCCCTTTGCGCAGTCACTGAGCTCACATTTCTCAATCCCAAATCAGAACATCTGTAGGTTCAGGTGGTGTTCACAAACAAATGTTTCTTGCTGCACAAGTTTGTGAAATTGTGAAACGAACACACAACCTATTGGATCACATCATTCTTAAAAAAAAATAAAAATTAAGTTTTGTAATATTTTACTGACAGGAGCAGCTCATGTGTCAGAAACAATCAAATCATCTCCAGTTGAACTATATTTCCCCCACTACAATAATTCAAGCATCTATGGACACTTCTACAACAATTTGCCATATTTTGAGCATATTGCAGTTTTGCCCTTATGTAAATATTTAAAGTAGAGATTAGAATAACTTTAAAGTCTACATGTAGTGTTTACATGTAACAATGAGCTAAAGTGGAGGAAAACAAACATGACGTGATTATGAAAACGGGAGGAGAGATGATGTGAGGACAAAAGGACAGATGAGTGATGAACAGGAATGTTACACAGTTTTACATCTTCAGGGATTCATCCTGAGACTGGAGGCTCTCCATCGACTCCATCCTGAACATGCAACAAGGCCATAGGTGTTTGTGAATGCACTCAGTCCAGTCATTTAACCGTTTCTAGGCCTGGTTTTAAATAAATATGAATCTGTGCTGCCTTTTTGAACATTTCCATTTGAAATTGAATATAAAACGGTTAAATCGTTTGCTCACACAGCAGCGTTCTATACATCCCATTTTCCTGTTGCTTCACGGGACGCTAATCTTGTACAACCATTTATGTAAGCGCCGATATGCGGCGTGTCATAGAGGGGGAAAGAAAAACATACGACCGCCCCCCCCACCCCCTCCCACTTCTCCAAGTACCTTGAAAGCAACACCAGCGGTGCGTCCCTGCAGTACGGGAAAAAAGGCTTACAGTGACACGCTGCTGAGAAAAGCCAACTCATCCCCACCAGCATTTGTTGTGCTCTGCTTAATCTGATTCAACAGCTAAAACCTCTGTGACAGCGGCTTCTTGCTTCGAGCACCAAATTATGGATCTTACGGGGAAAATAAAGATGAGGCGAGGAATGAGCGGAGAGCGAGTGCGGTTCATCCTGATCAGACGGGATGGAGGGGGGCACAGAGAGAGAAAGAGAAAGATGCATGGATACAGTGGTGGTGGTGGGGGTGTATCTGGTGGGACCATCAGAGAGACAGCAGAGGGACTGATGTAGACAGCTGGACGTGGACTCTTTAATCTGTCTAAATAGGATCTGCCCAGCGCAGGCTTTTTGTCCAAACAGCAGGCCCGACGCTGGGGTGGTGACAGCCAGATGACAAGCATGCGTGTGTGTATGCGAGTGTATTTGACTACTTGTTTATGAGAAAGAGGAACAGTGACAAACATAGGCAGACAGAAACGTCTCGCCAATATATAGATCTGGTCCTGATACAAAACATAAAACCGGGTCTCATTTCACCATTTCATTTTATAAAGAAAAAGTCAACAAACAAAAATATAGACAAAGAGAACTTCTTGTGAACATGTTCTGGCATACAGAGTCAGACAGAGAAGACCACACACGGATCATGAATAAATACATGCCATCTTATCTGGTGGTTTTAATGGCTTTAAATTGTACATATATGCACTTTTATAGATACAGATTGGTTAAATGATCCCAGCCACGGCTCCAGACGAGTTTAACAGGATTTAACGTCGATTTATTTTGGGGGGGCAAAATTAATCTATCTAGCTGAACGTAGACAACATCAGCAGTCTACAGGCTACTTGTTAACGAGTTTAAGGTGCTGTATTGTTATTAGCTAGTCATCTTTTAGCGATCATTACCTGCATCCAACAGCTTTACTCAACTCACTCTGTTAGTTTTGGGGGAAACTGTACCAAGTTCTTCGCGTTTTGCTGGGTTGGTGCATGATTTTAACACACCTGAGCAGCTCTGCACAGCAGCAGCAGCAGGTCTCCTTCGCCGCCGCACTGGTGTAAATCCAGCGCGAGCGTCGTGGCGCTCATGTTGCGTTTAAAGGCGGCTCGGAAAAACAGGTTACGTCCTGTCAACGGATTAAACAATTTTAACTGCTGAAAACAGTGACAGAGGACACAGATATGGGAAGTGCGGAAGCCCCTAATATGTCAAATCGATATAGGAATAACAGAGAGCTGGCCACTTTAAGGTAAAAACAACAAACAGCTTCCAGTCTGGGGGTGGGGAGCAAGGCTGACTCTGTGGGCGGGCAATGCCCCCCAATGCCCGCCCATGCCGCAGGGCCTGAATGATCCTTAAATCCTACACTTTTTTCAGACGTCAGTTAGGTCCTGGTGTACGTCTGCCTTAATATCTGACCACTCTTCTTATCAGATATGGTAGAATTATTCTAAAATTGACTGGTTCTCTGGTAAAGACCAATCTTCTAATCACAATTAATGAATGTTAAATAGGGTCAAGGTCACAATGATTATAGGAGCTAGGTGTTAGTTTGTTTTATCCATTCCAAAATTAGTTTTAATGCCGATTTGGCATCATTGTCTTACCTGAACTCCTGTTTGTGTCAAAGTTTGAGCCATCCGACCCAAAGATGAGTGACGAGTGAAGGAATTTGGTTAGCATGCAGAGGAACAACCCAAGAACAAATGAGGCTTTTGTGCTGGAAAACGTGGGAACATCACTGTTGACATTAAAGGAAGCTTGGTGTCAATGTGGAAAAAGGGGAAAAACTGCAAAAGAAGCCTTTTCCTGAAAGTTGATAGTTTTAGGTTTGACAAAATTTTATGGACAAGAGAAATGCATTATGGTCAGATGAGACAGAAAAAGAGAGAATGTGTGTTGAGCTTAAGGAGAAGCTTTCAAATCTAGGTAGACAGAATCCACTGTAAGCCCAGAAACTGTTTCCAAATACTTCAACTTTATCTCAGATAAACAGCTGGATGTTCCACTACAGTAATCCCAGAACTAGTTTTGAAAATGTTAAAGCAGGCTAATATTAATCTTCTGCAACGGTCACGCCCAAACCTGATCCAACAGTGACGAACCATATCAAGCCCATGGAACAAAAATCATCAAAGTTAATCATATGATTCTCATCTTATATAATTATTTCAAGTCAATATATTTTTTCATTTCTAGAAAAGATTCAGGTAGAATTATGCCAAAAAACAAACCTGAAAAAGCATCTTTCTGAGTCATTTTTATCAAAATATTTGTTGAAATATACGATATGCGCTTATAACGTTGTTTTAACAGATTTAGCTGTTTAATATTGAGCTGTTGTGAGTTAGAGAAAACTGTTCTGCTCCATTTTCTTGGTTTTTAAGTTGTACAATCAGTCCACCCTGGAGCGGGAACATTTAATACCACAATTAGAATCTAAAATTACTGATGTTCCTAATTCAATGTCATATAAACGCACGTAATCATATGGTTGGCACTAGTTAAATTAGGTAGGGGTATGAAAAAATTTAGGGGGTTCCTGTTAAAATGTGACAGAAAGGTGGAAGTAAGACGCCCCTTAAGAAAAAGAAAGAAAGCTGGACTCTGGGTTGGACATTTTGGATCTCAAACATGGTCAGTTGTCAGTGATTACATTAGTATAGATAGAAAGAAATCCTCCAGTGAACAATGCGATTGTGCACTCCACAGATGACTGGCCGTGTCACCCTGCTCTGCTGTAAACTCTTTCAGACAGGCTAGCAGGCTCTCGGGGCCCGGGGACCCACAGACTGTGATGGGAACACCGTTTAATTGGGGTAATCGGCGTGCTTTTAGGGACCTGCTTATTAGGAGAAACCCCCTCACACAAACGCGTGCGCTTCACCAAAGACGGACAGACAGGCAAAGTGACAGCTCCGTTTCACATCCTCGGCCTTCGCCCACATTCCTACGTTCACAGACCCCGAATCAGCAGGGGGATGCACGGTCGTGGATGTGTGTGAGCGCTGTGACAACTGTGTAACACTAATGATGTTTAACAATATTTAAACGTGCCAGTGATACAGAGACTTCGCCTCGGGGTGTAAGGGGGTAAAAGGTGAGGCGGTTATTGGAAATAGTTTGCTCCAGGAGATCTTTGCGAAACTGCATTTTTTATTGTTCTTAAATATATATATTTTCATTGTATTGTGGATCCAAAGTGAAAATTAAACATTTGTTTGGTACCATGAATACACACGGCTCTGTGGACTGTACTATATTTACTGAGCAGGCTGTGTATGATCTGGGTTTACAAGAACAAACAGTTTATTTCATTGTTTGAGGCAACAATGACTGGGATTGTTTTATCCTGGGTCTTTGTGCAATACTGTTAGAAAGGGAAGGTGTGTGGGGGTGGGTGTGCATGTGTGTACCAGGTTTTATATTCTTATGGGAACCTATTTCTGTCTACAATGTGGGGTTATGGGGACCATTGGTTCTTGTGGGGACATTTTCTTGGTTTAGTGGTTAGGTCTGTGATGGGTAAGTTTAGGGTAAAGATTAAGGTAAAGATTAGGTATGTGATGGTTAGGGTTAGGATTACGGTAAGGGTTAGGCTGCAGAAAGGAATGGAAATCAATGGAAATCAATGTGAAGTCCCCACAAGTGATAAAACACGACTGTATGCGTGGGTGTGTGTGTGTGTGTTTGTGTGTGTGGATCAAGTATTGTCTGAATCTACCCCAGTTGCACACACCCACGCACACGCACCCCCCCCCCCCACACACACACACACACACACACTTTTGGAACAGGTTTTTTCAAAACTTATGGCAAAATTTGCTCAAATTGGGGAAAATTTCCTGGTGGACATTTTTTAAAAATGTTTTCAATAAGTTCTTGCAGTGAAAGTGATCTAGAGAAAGCAAAGTTCTGATGTAATGTGGAAAAATGTGCACATGTTATCATTTCTTAAATATGACATACAAATGCATCTTTGTAAATTTGAAGGTCATCAAGAAGCAAATTTTTGGGGGCTGGTATCTCTTATCGTCTTTTCCACTGAACTCCCAGCAAAGTGGATTCTGTTTCTCTCCTTTCTTCTTCCAGATCCTGGAAACTAGATTTCAAAATTAAATGCAAACTTTACTTTAATGCAAAACTTGTGAATCTCCTTTAAACTCTTGAATGGGATTTGCTTCACAATCCTCTAAAGGCTCCAGCATTTTGTACCACACTTTTTATTTCCACATAACTTTTCATTAATGTATTTTAAGACATGAATTCTGTCCACAGCCAGTTTCTGCTCCTCTCACTGACTCTGTGTCTATCTGACTATTAAGTCAGCAATCTTCCCTATGATTGCTGATCATACCATTTTGTAGTTAAAAACCCCCAAAACAAAACAAAAAACTTACTTCTTGCTCTTAGGTAATTTTCTTTTTTTTCAGTTTGTTTTATCAGCCATAAGTCATGATAACCTAAATGAACATAAAAATAAGAAAAAGATGAATGTGCGGGCGGTGAATCTGTTCACTAGATAAATTATTTAAGTTAATTAGGTAATCAATATGCACCTGTGTTACTTTAAAACAGAAAATCTTCGGCTCTTTACCAATTTCTCCATGCACATTTAAGTTTTCCCTTCCCATGTTCTCCCTCCTTATCCTCTCGTTCTTGTGGATTCTTAACTTCCTGAAACTCTTCATTAAACTTTTTCTTTTTCCAAAGGCGAGCTTGGATTTGAGGTTTGTGATTCCTGCTTCCTGTCCTCTCTCACCCATCCTAAAACAAAAGGGCCATTATTCGGCGCCGTGTTTCCTGGGGTTCTTACATGTAGAGATGTTGCACCGCCAGACTCAGGGTCAACACATATTGTTTATGAAAAACAAAAGGATGATGACGTGATGCCATGTCTAGACTCCATGCAAATGACCAAGATTGATAAAAAAAAAAACTCTTTTAAGCTCGTGTATACAGTATTTTTCATGTGACGACACACAAGCGCATCTCATGCAGAACACGTGCACACGCACGGGGAGCAGACAAACTGGAAATGATTATGGTAATGATGAGAATCATGGCTGTCATCACTGTCTCCTCCACCATGTTAAAAATTAATCTGAGTCAACGGTAATCCACGTCTCCTCATTAGATTACTGGTGTGGGGAGGGGAGGCTCCCAGGCCATCTGTACATCATTAACAGAGTCTCAGTGACAGCTCTCTCTTCTCCACTCAACTTCCTCCGGCCGTCCACGCGGTCCAACATCTTATCTGTCCCCCTGGTCTTTGTCTCAACCCTGACTGTCCACTTAATCCTGCAACCAAATGATATTGGTTGCCGGATTAAGTTCAAAACTGGAGATGTGGCACCGTTTCTGCTGTACCAGGAAGTATCAGCGTTAACATTCATAGGATCTCATGTCGTCCACTGCAGCGGCTCCTGTTCCTCATCTTGCTACTTTAATAAAACCAAACAAGTCCAAGGAGTTTTGTAGATAGAAGTCAACACTTGGGCAAAGTATCTTTACATTTTTAAAGGTGCATTATTATCTTTATAGTTGTTATGGTTTTATTGCACCCAATTGCAATATTCTGTTTTATGCTTTATTCTTAAAACATTGAAGATTAAGTTTAAAAAAAAAAAATAAGTTATGACGTTGACTTCAGCTGTTGGTTTCCATAGCAATATGAGGCATCAACTCAGACAGCAAAAAGTCAAAGACATACTTTTCAGCTGCCCCTAATGCGGCGTCTTCAAAAACGTTGCACTGAAATTCTGATTCATTGCTTTCAAATCAGTGCTAAGCTAACGGGTAATTCATTGTTTTTGAGAAATGTGGACTGGATCAAATCCTCTTTAATTTAAAATTTAAAATATTTAACATTGATTTAACCTAAACTGACTAATTCTCTAACACAGTTAGAGATTTCTGAAATTTTGTATTTGATAATTCACTCAGATCATGATTCAGTCAGAAATCGCTGCTGATTCCCAGCCAGTTGTTAAACTTAACAGGAGCACATAAACATGCCAAAACATAAATTCTTCTCTTACTCTCAGCGCTAAATCACCAAGACATGGAACTGTTACTTTAGCAGATCTGGGTGACCAATTAAAGGGAATCCAATCTGTCAGCTTTATACTAAATGATAATTATATATAAAAAAAGGTCAGGCAAGCATCAACACAGCAGTAAATGACTCCAAGGCTCTTGATAATTGATAACATCTGCATCTTTATTTTAGTGCAGGGCAAGTCTTTCCTGCTATGGGCAAAAATTATCCACATTCCACTTACTTATCATGAAACGCAGCAGCAGCAGCGTGTTCAAGGGGAACACCTATAAGCTGTGTTTTCTAAATGAAAACTGCCACTCAGTCATTTTCTGCATGAGCTTTTGGAGTTTAAAGACTTCCAAATCAGACTTGAGTTTCACACAGCACGGCGTACAGCAGCCCCTGGAGGAAATCGATAATCAAGCTCCCCAGTCTCTGGTGTGGCTTTCCGTAAATTTTACCTCAGCCCGTTCTCCATCGCTCTCATCTAAACTGCTGTGGAGACGAGCAGCTCATCAGCTTCTGCTTTGACGTCTAAACAAAATGTGGGAACAAAGTAAAAAAAGTTCTGCAGTCCCTCTGTTGATTTTTTACCCCCTTCCAGAACTTTACAGATAGAGCTTTTAATGCTGTTTGGAGGCGGAGCTCGCTATAATGTTTGCGTGTGCATGCGTGAGTTGGCGTGTGTGGGTGTGTGTGTGTGTGTGTGTACTGACAGATGGCTTGTCGCTGTATGAGAGCCGGTTCGCACATTCGTGTAATAGAAGCAGAAAAGCACAGCAAACATATGCAAAAGACAGCAGGACTCGCTGAGTGGAACTAAAGGAAGCACATTCAGAACGGCCGACACTCCGTCACTCCATCAATTACACGCATGTTGTGTCAGCATCAGTGATGTGTAAGGCATTTAAATGACTTGTGTACCAAGACACAGTGGCGTAGTTTCCTTTTCATGGTATGGATTTTTTATTTTTTTTTCTGACAGACATTCGGTGATCTTTCCTAATCAGTTTCAGGACAGCTGCCGGCATACATGTAGGTTTTAGGTCTAAAAGTCTTTAAAAGATGTCTCATACTAGTGTCACACATCTGGACACAGATTTTTTTTTGTTTGCTTTGTCTATTAAATTGTTGAAACTCAATCAGATGTAATTGCATACATTTCACTACCCACCAGGGAGGAAAATTGCCTTTCACTCCCCAATTTACAAGACAAATTGACAAACACTTAACACCTTTTTCATTCACTGGGCTTTTATGTGATAATATGGCAAGGGTCATTATCTCAGTTTTCAAATATTTCTCCTGATTCTCACCTGGATTTATGTCTGGACTTTGACTAGACCATTCTTAGATGTAAACCGTTCCATTCTGCCTCTGGCTGCATATTTGCAGGGTCTGCAGGATTGCTCTGTAATAATGTCCATACATCTTTTAATCAATTTCAACTTTGGGGAACCATTTCCACAACATGGAAACCCCATCATGTTTCTCCTTGAGGCATTTTGAGGTGTACAGTGTTAGCTTTCTAACTTTCATGGCATTTTGCATCCAATCCTAAAAGTTCAAAATTAACCTAATTTAAGTGCATTCATTGGCTGCGTCCCACGTTGTTTGTAGCAAACTTCAAATTTGACTTCTTATGAACCTCTCTTAAAAATTGCTCTCACTTTATCCAACTGCTTAGGTTTTCTTGCCGACCTCAGGGCTCCAAACCGAGCTTGAATTCACACGGGACAGGCTAACAAAGGCTCCAGCTGCAAACACACCAGAGAAAACTTGTAGCTTAAAAGTTACTTTGGAATAGTCCAAATTGAGACCTAATTTAGTAATTTCTGCTAAACTGTAACTATTTGAACCAGCTAGTAATTCTGTACTTTCTGGTAATGTTTACCCAGTGCTAACTTCCTTGTAGAAAGGTTTATAGCTAGCTTTAAGTCTTCTGATACAAATTCAGTGACTTGTCGTTTTGGAGGGTTTTTTGCAAATGAAATTAATTTATTGATGAGCATGTGAAGCAAGTCCTGATCACATAGTCAGTGTGTTTTATGTTTGGCTCACTAGGTAACTAAATCGAGTTGTTTTAATGTAGTTTCATGCAAAAGTGATAAAACAGAGAAAACACAGAAGTGCGCTCAGTGGTGTTGAGGTGGTGACTTGCGTAGAAATTTGCTCATGGCCCAATGCAGACTTTAGCCGCTTCTATCGCCACTGTTCCACGTAAACACCAGATTTTTGTGGTGGATAATTAAAAGCTGTTAACAGGTTCTTCTACCTGAGCTGTGAATCTCTCCAGCTCATCCAGAGGTAAAATGGGCCTCCAGGCTGCTTCACTGACTATTGCTCTCCTTGCATGGCCTGCCAGCTTATTTGTAAACCATGTGCCATTTTATTTATGTGCTACTTTGTCTTGGTCTATCGCATAAAATTCCCAGATAATGCACTTAATAATTTGAAACAGTTTCAGGGATATAAATACTTCCACAGCACACTGAAGACGTTTAATTATAGCACAAAGCAGCATTATGTACAGACAGGACAGAAAAAGTTCACAAGGGAATAAAATCCGAAGATATCCTGAGACTCTGTAAAACTCTCAGCGTATTTATCCAAGTGCGTGTGCGTCTCTCTGAGCGTGCGTGCAGGCGTGAGCGTGCGTGTGTGTGTGTGTGTGTGTGTGTGTGGGTGTGCGTGTGTGTGTGTGTAAAGGCCCCGTCACTCTAGCCCTGTGCAGCAGACTAACCATTCCTGACAGCCAATAGCTCATTAGAGCTGCTGTTCTATGTTCCTAACTCCATTCGCTCACTCCCAGTTTGCTGGACCCAGCCCCCCCAAACAATACGTGTGTGTGCATGTAGGTGTGTGTGTGTGTGTTGTCAGCTGGCTGTGCTCAGGCCTGGGCTGGGACAGGCTCGATGGACAGTGGGGATGACAAAGCGGGGTTTGGGGGAAACTCGAGGCCCTTTCACAGGCACAAAGACATAATTAACCAAATTGGTAAATGGTTCAAGAAACCGCCTCTTGAACATTGTGTGCTCGTCCTTGGTTGCTATAGAAACTCTAAATTTGTGTCCACTGTGTGTGTGTGTGTGTTTGTGTGTGTGATGTCCGACGTCCAAATTAAAAGTCACATGCGATTATCTTTGGGGTCCTGCGGGACCACACACAAACAATGTCTTTTCAACTGAATAACTGCAGCATCATCCTCCGCTCCGTGACTCAGTCGTCTTTCAAAATATGTTAAAAGGCAAAATGCCATCACTTCAGGACAGAGTCAGGTCTGGAAAACACAGAGCAGTTTTTTTCCCCCGGAAAACCACTGAGTACATCAATTCTCCCCGATATCAACTAGCAAATGTGTTCAAGAGGAAAGGTAACAGCACTTGAATCGTCATGTAACCTTTCACCTCTGATGCATAGTAGGTGTCCATGTGTATGTTTGGGTTTGCATGTCTATCTCTGGAGCCCCCTGTTCCCTCTCCACTGCTATTGAATGAGACATTGATCGCCGTGACAGTGGGACAGACGTCAAGGATGAACTGCCAGTATATCAATAAGCATGTGCTTGAAGCTAGCTCTGCTTCTCTGCCACCGAGGAAAACATTTCTTACTTCAGCCGCCGCTGAACAACACACGACTTCATCAAATATGAGTTTCAATGCATTGCGAGATGTTTTGTGCTTTAAAGCAGGATGAAGTTTTAGCCCATAAAGTTGCTGTTTTTCAGAGTTACTGTAAGGTTCCAGGGTTTGTTTGTTTGCGCTGCGTCTCCAGCCCTGTTTTGAGGTTAGTTTCTGTAAAGTTGTGCCTTTTGGCACCAAGCAGCATTGTGGTTTGGGAGCTCGGAGCTTGGTTAAAGAAAAACTTCAGGTCTGACTGAAGAGTTCACTCTTTCTCGCTCTTTTTCTCCTCCCTCTGTCTTTCTCTGTCTGTTTGTTCCCCTCCCATCCCTCGCTCGGCCCCCAGAGTCACAACAAGAAGCAGCAAACAGCTTGTGCAACCCCCGTACCAGAAGAAAATGCCCCATTTTCATCTGTTTGAATCTGACATTTTTGGCACATTAAATATTGGACATTAATAAATTAAACGTAATGAACTTACATGAAAGGGAAAAAAAAGTCCACTGGTACAATGCAAGAAAGTATAAAAGGCAAGAGTGCAAAAAGAAAGAGGCACAAAAACAGAAAAGAAAGCTCAAACTTTTTTTTCTTTAATTCCAATTAACTATTACTTTCTGTAGCCATTGGAGATTATTTTTCATGTTCATTTATTCAAACAAATATTGAATAATTTATTGCAGGGGGAATAACAACATTAGAAATCACAAGCATTTGGTGCCAGTGTGGAAAAAAAAGGTCTGTAGATACGGAGCACGGAGGAACACGGCTCTTCGTTAATGGGACTCATTGGTCATTTAATCTAATTAGGCCTCCGCTGGGTGTTTTGTAACATTAAAATAATCATAGCTGCTCTAAGGAAGCTGATACAGCTGATCTGTGACCACAAACAGAACTGGTGTCTATTTAATTAAGGTTGTTGAAAATACCTAACAACTTAAACCTTCACAGCAGACACTGTAGCTGTTCCTTTATCTGTAAGCTTTGCCTGCACTGGCTGTTTAAAACGCAGTCAAATGTGTGCAATTTTTGAAGTAATAAAGCACATCAGTCGGGAATTTACAAAATAAGTATAAATTAGAAAATAAATCAATGGTGAATGATGATGTCTTCTAACTGCAAGCAAATCATCACAGCATATATGTTGTTGTATTATAGAATTAAAATACTTTGTAGTATTCTTCTAAGTTTGCTGTTATTTCTTTTATTAGACAATTAAAACCATAAGTTTACATCCACCTAATAAAAAGACACTTTTTTGTCTCACTGCATCTGAAGTTAAATCAGAGCAAACTTCAAGCTTCTCTTGTTCCGGTCAGTAAAATTACTCATCCTAAGTAGTAATACCAAAACCAGACATTTGAATTTGAACCAGAAATTCAAATTCCAGTTACACCTTCTTTGGTTTACAAACCTTGGGATTTCAACTTTTATGGCGTCTGATCACAATGTTTTTATATTATCACATGGAGTACAAATGACTTAATAACAAAACATTTTTAGCAAAAACACACTTTCTCTGCCAGTTTGCAAACAAGAAGTGCGAAACTGTCCAACGAGTGTTTCTTCACTGCAGGAACTTTGTGTTGCCACCAGGGCAGAGCTTGGTTAGGACTGGCAACTACCAGGTATGAATATTTCAACTTAGTGCATCCAAAACATTTCGTGAGCAGATCAGAAAAAGAGCAATAATGGCAAAAAACACCAAAAGATTGTTTTTGCAGAAATGAACTCTCAGTTGGAGAAGCCATCTTGGAAGACCTATGCCATGTTAATTCTTTTCAAATCTTTGACCACATTCACCAAGCATAAAAAACACACTTGAATCCTCTTGCTCCTGTTTTGTCCAGTTTAAGAATTTTACAATATTAAGAATAATTACAACAAAAAATGTTAATTCACGGTCTGCTTTCAGCACTCCCTCATCTCCTCTCTGTTTGCTTAATCCCATTACTGGCCTTTGTCTTGGTGTTTATTTCCCCCTCTTGTCGCTGTAAGTTGGAAAAAAACCCCACAAATTTAAAAAATCAAATGCCAACATTCTCCTTGCTGTGCACACAGTGCCATGATTTGCAGCACCTTGTTAAAGCGTGTAGGTGCAAGATAGCTGGCTAAATTGCATATTGAGCATAGGAGAGACTGTGTGTCTGTGGAGCACCTCAGGACCAATTATCTTTCCTCTCATCCTCCTCTCTAAGCAAAAGGCCCCATTAGAGGTCCATAAAGATATCACAGGTAGACCGGAGACCAATTAGGCGTCCCTAAACTAATAACAGGTAGACCAAGTGACAACATGGGTATCCAATCTACATCTCACAGCAGCATGTGTCATGTTGTGCCTAACAAAGCCCCCAGGCCCAAGCACACACAGCTGCACTTAAGAAACTTGCTACACACGACTGACTGAAACGTGCTCAGTTTCTGCACGTTTGTAGGCAATAAAATAAGAAATGCATCATGAATAAAAATATACTGAACAATGTCTTTTAATGAGAGCTGTAGGAAGCTCTCATTCAATGACACGATATCGGAAAGTGTTAAGAAAATTTAAAAAAGTAGAAACTAACGTATTGCGCAAAATTGTCAAAAAGTTCTGTGTTTTTCTCCAGTATTGACAAAAGCTCAGATTCCCCCCCCCTCCTCCCCCAAAAAAAGAGAAAAAAATGCCAAAACTTGGCAGCAGGGTCCCACCTCTACCCGTCCATCTGATCCTCCCACTCGCCCTCCTCTGAATGGAGCATCCAGAGAGGCGAGGGTCAGGTCGACTGTGCGGGGATGAAAGAAGCATGAGAGAAAACAGCCAAACCAGAGGGGATGGAAGAGGAGAGAGGCAAATGGCAGCGGCGGACAGTAGGAGGAGACAGAAAAGGAAAACGGACTTCAAAAAAACAACAACAGCAGCAGCAGCAAAAAAAACACAAAAAACCCCAAAACAAACAAACAGCAGGGGAAAAAAACCCAGTGAAAAGATAGAGAGAGGAGCTCAGAGGCACCCAAGGTCCTCAAACTAATTAAGATGGTTTGCATTTATTTATGAGGTTTAATGAGCAGCTTTTCAATAGTTTGTTTTCCCCTAATATGAATATTTCCTTTTCATTATGTTACACAGATGGAAACTCTCATTCTTTCCAATAATCACACCCTGTCCTTTCTGTTGGATGGGATCTGCTGAACGTCCAAGTTGGTAATTTATTCATTTTTTTTTTTTTAGAATTTCTTTTAAGTTTTTGAAAGCAAACACAACTTTGAATATGTCTTCATAGGATGGAGGTGTGTAAATATTCTGATTGAGATTCTCCAATTAAGATAATCTGTAATTTAGATATACAGGTACCTAATGGTAAGACGATTAGATCAACAGAATCAAACAGGATTAAAGTGGTTTAACTAAAGTAAGTTGAATTGACATGAACCCCAGTGGTGGTGCATTCAATGGACTTGGAGTAATTAAACAAAAACATAATAGCGTAAACACAAAGACACAGGTCAAAATGCTGAAAACATTGGATGGTCATTCTTTTTGGTACCTAAACCAAAGCTCCATTAAGTGTTATTTAACGGAGTATACTTTAATAACAATTACATTATTCTTGTATAACAAGGTACACATCTTTACACCTGCTTGTTCACACCAGTTCATCAGTCAGTCACCAAATTTGGACAATGCCAAATTTGCCAAAGATTTGCCTGCTCCAATAATTCAATTTGAGCAGCAAAATTTAGGTTGTAGGGTCAGAATTTGATGTTAAAAAGTAAAAAAAAAATCCTGCTGGTTCATGTTTGGGGTGTAATGATATCTGGTACTTTGTGTCCCCTAACCACCAATTGAACATAACACAAACACCAGAGCTTACCTTAGCAGTGTTGCTGATCACGTTCATCATTTTATGTAGCACAGTGTTCTGTTGGCAGCTTCCAGCAGGATGATGCATCGTTTCTCAAAACTCGAACCGACATCTTGAAGAAAACAGGGGCAGTGTGAAGAAGATGCTCTTTTCACAATATCATTTTGTTTTCTTGTGGGGAAAAAAGTGACCCATACCAACCTGGCTCTATGTGAAGAAGTAACTGCCCTGAGACCCCATGACTTGAAGCAATTATTGAAGCTGGAAATTAGTACTTTTTTACATCGATGTGAGGAGTTTTGGTCCACATTTTTCTACAGAACTGTTAATCTGCATTCATGAGTTTCTGCCTTTTTGTCGTTCAGAGGTGACTTAACGCTCGAAATTGTCGATCAATGTTTTTTTGTTCCAAATGTGAACAAAAAGTCTTCATCATGGAGGCCATTTTTGATCGCACTGTTTCTCATTTGCTCTTGAACTTCGGTAGATTACGACACCTTGGTTTTTTTTATATATCTTTTAGTGACACGAGTTCTTGTGATACTTTTCAAGTCTTCTTTTCAAAACATGGTTCCATTACTCCTGTTCTCGTGTATTTTTAAACACCTGCCAGTTTTTTGACTTTGTCTCTATAACTCTCAACTAGAGCTGGTTTTTAAATGTATGTTTTGAAAGCTAACGCGGCATCATCATCATCTGCTCCTCACGACTTTTGTCCAACACAGACATTTGAACGGTTTCACTGTTTCCAGCAACATCCCCGAAAAACAGGAAATAAAATCAATGAGTAATTCCCAGCGGTTTTGTATCACAATGCTGTTTACCTCCTGCTGTTCGCAGGCGCGATTTTTTTTCCTGATCATCATTAATGAAGTCCATATTGTCTAGCCACACTGACCTGGGTGCTGGTTTTTAATAGGAAGCCCTGCGGCAGTGCTCAGAAATATGAATCAATGAAAGGGAAAATGAATCCGCAGCAACATTATCGAATGTTTATTCTGTAGCGTGGCAGTAGGAGTGAGCCTGTTTTCTCCTCAGAGCTGAACCCTGTTGGCATGGCCAAGTGTCCTCGTGGCCATATGGTGGATTGTAATTATACATAATGTTGCTCTGTCAGTTTGGGGCTTATTTGAGGAGTATATATTGGCGGACGTGCCCCGAGTCTATGTGTGTGTGTGTGTTTTATTAACGCGTGTACCGTACAGTGAGCATGTGTGGGTATGCATGTGCAGCAGACCTTTCATAAATATGTAGCCAGATGGAGACCACAGTGATGTTGTAGTTAAGCACAGCACTATGAAACCTGGATTTGGATGTCGTCTTGTTTATCCACCGTTTTGTTCCCAGTGGCGTTTTCAGAGAGATTGATTGTGTTGGAAACTTCCTTCAGGACAGCCGTGTTCGCAGACGCAGTAAAGAGATTTGTTTCGGTAGCTAATCGTACACAGGTTGGGTTGAGGTTAATGGAGTCGAGTCGTTGACCACGGGAATGAGGTAGAAATATATATTTTCTGGTGAGTCTGTTTTAAAGGAAATGTATTCCCTTTACGTTCTGAGGTTAAAAATAGCTGAAATATTGGACAATGTGAGAATTGTGCAGCATTGACAAAGTGAAAAATACTTTTGATAGAGGAACATTTAGTATTACCAATTTAATAAAGCATTTTAAATACTAAATCTCAGCTGAAAACAGTTTTTCTTTAACTCGATATTAACAAAACTAAAGGAACCATGGTATTGTTGGTTTTCTTTATTCCGACATAGAACGACTTTGGTGTGGCTTCCTGGCCGCTAAGGCACAGCAATTCAATTGTTTCTTAACATGAATTATTGAATTAATCAACCACAAGGAAACACCTAAATGCCGGAGGAATGTAGAAACTTGATGAAGTCCAAACAAGCATCAGAATGAGGAAGAAATTAGAATTACATGACTTTGAACGTGGCATGGTATTTCAGAAACTGCTGATCTACAGGGAATTTAACACAGAGAATGCTCCGAATAACCAAAAATGAACAGGAAAAGTAGGGATTAAAATATTCTTGACTATTCACTGAAGGATAGGCCTATTAGTTTTGATGACAGAAAGGCAGAAGTTGCTCAAATATCCCATCGTTACAGTCAATGAAACAACTTCTGTGAACTCACAACATGTCAAACAATAACGCAGACGAACTACAGCAGCAGAAGAGCCCACATGCTGCCACTGTCAACTACGGGCAAGAAGCTGCAACATTTACAGACTCATCTACAGTAGAACAGGATTCATAATTGGGATTTTATCTGTCGTGGTTCACAATCAGTTTCAATCCAGACTGTTTTCATTAAACTGCATTCAGTGCCTGAAAGCGATGCTCTCCTTATACTTGGAAGGTCTTTGTGATCATGCTGGGTGAAATCTTCCCTCCAGGGGTGGAGTATTGGTCATTTGTTGACTCCAAGTCATCAGCAAGGATCAGTAGCATTGCACACTGTAACTCTATACTTTCTGCTGCTTTATATCAGAAAGTCAGGATCAGAAAAATCATTGCTGAAATCAAACAACATTAACAGTGAATACTGCTGGATCCTCTGCAGCAGAGAGGATAGTTCATCTGGATCAAATGAAGATACAGGCATTGTACGCCCTGCAATTAGTAAAAAAAAGGACATGGACTTTTGTGTATAGCTTGTACTAGATGTGGACATGCATGTTAAACAGGCTGCCTAGTGGCGCAGCTGGTAGCTCTGTTGTTGCCTTGCAGCAAGAAGGTCTGGGGTTCAAATCCCTGCCTGTGGTTTATCTGCATGAGGTTTGCACATTCACCTTGAGGCTTTATTGTGAACAAGTTGCATTATGTTTGTTAATACTAGAGAGGTAAACTGCAAATAGCACTGATTAAACTTGCAACTGGTTCAATGATTTGATCTCCTAGTGCTTCGCAAAACTGCTAACCACTATTAAACCTTTTCACATGTTGTCACATTTCAATAACAAACTTCAATGTCTTTTTATAAAGATTTCTCAGATTTGTCCAACATTAATTAAACGATAATGACAACAGAATAGGGTGGTTTGCATTTATATTCACCCCCTCCTGAGTCTAGTCTACTCTGTTACAGTATCTTTGGACCTACGTTTTAATAATTAGAAGTTCAGGGTACTACTTGAACTGCACTAAATATAAAGTACTACTGTAATTTAAATATTTACCAGTTGCCACATATGTTTGCATGTGTTTATTGTCCAATAATTGTTCTTGCTTTAGAAATGTTTTAATATGTAGTGAATAGTTGTTGTTTTGTCAATCTGGAACATAACAAAGGGCGCATTATGAAGAGTTTTGGGCACCCCACAGTATTCAATCATTCCTGTGGTATCCTTCCCCCCCATAATGTCTTGTAAACAATTATTCTGTCATCAACAGGTAAATGTCAGATTATGCTTATTTGTTACAGTATCTTTGGACCTACGTTTTAATAATTAGAAGTTCAGGGTACTACTTGAACTGCACTAAATATAAAGTACTACTGTTATTTTAATATTTACTAGTTGCCACATATGTTTGCACATACAAATTAATAAACTCATTAACTAAACAGGATTTTAGTCATTTTATGTATTTAAAGCTGCATTATGTTAAATCAACACTGAAATTCCATTGTGTTTGCTGAAGCTGACATCACACCTATGGAGCTTGTGAATGTTTGAAACTTACATCACAAGCGTCTTGGAATTTTGTCATTAAAGGAGAAATGTTTTACTGAATTTTCTCATTTGTGCTTGCGGACTTCGGAGAAGAGAGACGTTCAAGAGTTCAAGAGAGTTTTACTTAATTTCAACTGAAATATAGTAAAAATACAAGGATGAAACGTAAGTTTTTCTTTGAATATTTATCAGGAATAACTAGATTACAATTTTGGAAGGATATAAAAATTGGTTTGACAGAATTATTTGTAATTTGTTACTGAAGATTGTTGGCTAGAAAAAAGTTTTTTCAGTTTAAGATGGAATAGTTTAGCTTCTTATTTTATGTAAAGATTGAAGATATCAGGACTGTTGTTTTTTAGTTTTTTTTGCATGTTTGATAATGATGAGAAGGAAGAAATCTGGAAAAATTGGCCCCAACTGTTGACTTAAAGCGTTTTTCTTCAAAGTGATTTCATGTGAAAATGTGAAGATCACTGATTTTAAATTGAAAAACAGAGTTAGATGGTTCAAATCTTGAAAATTTTTCTCCAACTGTAGATTTAAAAGTTGTTTAAAGTTCAATTTAAATTTAAGACGGAACAGTTTGTTTTCAGTCGTATTCAAAGATAGGAAATATATATGTATATAATTTTTTTTTCTTTGCACGTTTGATAATGGTGACAAGAATCAAATCTGGAAAAATGTAAAAGCTGTTTAAAGTTATTTTATTTGAAGATCAATGACTGTGATAATTTTCAGAAATAATGCTTTGACTTGCATGGGAATAAAGTTAAAATAAATGACAGTTTTAAATTTCATGAATGCTTTTAGGACACTGAAACTGATAAAAAGTTATGCGATTTTGTCTTGTATTTGATATGCTTTGTGACAAAGTCACTGACCAACTTTCCATGCCTCTGTTTTGGTTTAGAAATCGTGAGAAGAAGTGTTCGACTTGTGTTAAATAGATATTATGGAGCGGATGGAAAACCAACGATCTCCTATAAAGAGACCAGGATCAGGTAAGCCGAATCAAAAGAAGTATTAAATTCAAGACATGGCAAAAATATTTCTTCCCCTTTGAACTTTTGACTTTTTTTCATGTAAAAAACACAAACTTATGTGTACTATTTAGAAATTTAAAAAAAAGAAATTTTTATTTTTTTGACTAGTTTCTGTAGCAGTATATTTTTCAGCCTTCGAATTCTACGGCCTCTAAATTGTGATTGTGATGTTTGTTCCATACATACATCACAATGCCTTCTGATGTCACTTAACTAGGAATCAGTTAGGAAAAGAAACAGTAGAGAAACTCAAGTGTTCAGTGTCTATAAAAAGTATTTATCCCCTTGAATGTTTTACTGTTTTGTTACTTTTAAAATAAATTGTACAACAAAATTTGGCTTGTATGACAAAAAACAAATTACCAACAAAAACCTTCACTGTTGGCTGGACCTGTGTTGAATTCAGTCGGTTACTTTTAAAATGTGTGAATATTTATGCAGCCTCTTATTTTGGGTAAAATATTTTTTGTTTGTGGCCATTATTTTTATATAGGTTAGTTTATATTTTGATGAAAAATTTGTATAATGATAAAGCATACAGGGGGAGTGAGTATTTTTTATATGCACTTTACATATGCACCTGAAGGACCTTAGTATGAATATAAAGTCAAACTAACTTATGCCAAATGGCTGTTCAAAAAATTTTGCAAAGTTTGTGTTTATAATGTGATAACGTTGAATAATGACCCACGTCTCCCTTGAATAATAGTTTCTTATTCTCAATGGTGACTTCCTGGGTAATTAAAAACAAGATGTGAAAAAGTTCAAGGGAAATGAATACTTTTGCAAAAAAGTCTGCATATTTAACCCGATAATCTTAGGATCTATTTATCTGTTTACATATTTGTATTTTTTCTACCTTGGCTAAACAGGAAGTGGACATACCGTCGGTATTACCACACATCAAAAGAAGAGACCTCTTCAGGAAACCACATCAGCTGCAGCAGCAGCAGCTGCATCAATAGGGACCTATTGATGCTCACGCTGAAACATTGTTTTATCAGCGTCATATTTCTTGCCCTGTTTTACGGTAAATGACTTTCTTCTACAAACAGCCAAGCACCAATATTTCTAAGTTTTGTAGAGAGTTTTTAGTGTGAAAGCAGTGTCACTAATCTCATTTCTCCTCATTTGTCAGGATTTACCAGCATTCTTGTTCCTTTGATGAAACCTCCGGTTTCTTCACGCCCCACCATAAACACAGTAAGCTTTCTGTTAATCAACACCCATATTTGAATGTCCTCTTTAGTGATATGACCAAACATCTAACTGCAATTGTGTTTAGTTTTTGGTCCCAGGAACTGAAGATCAGGAAAGACAGAAACAGGAAATGAAGGATATTCTGGCTGACCTGCAGCATAAGATGGACTACCTTCTTCCATCTGCAGATTTATTACCAAACTTTGCACTGAAATCACAAGGTAAGTCATTACTATCATAAATCTGACTGAATGTTTTAAGCTTAGATGGTTTTAATTCACTTTCTGTGTGTGTTTGAAAACAGGCGCAAAGGTTTTACAATGGATGCCATCGGCCGTACATCCTGGCCAAATACAGAGATGCAGTGGGTTTGGCTTTGCCCCAGAACAGCCATCGATCCACCCAGACATTGTTATTCAGGTATGAACTGAACTGCAATCATAATGTAACATGAATATGAAGCAGAATGGTATTTCTATATGATGTAATATTTAGAAGACTTTTGTTTATTATTTTGACATCCCACTCAAACTTTGAACTCTTTCTCTTCAGGGGAGGACTCGCCTACACCCAGGAGAGTGCTGGGGATTTGAAGGTTCCCAGGGACATTTAGTCATCGCCCTGTCCCACAGAGCTGTCATTAGTCAAGTCACCTTGGGTCACATTCCTAAAATGGTGTCTCCAACTGGTAACATCTGGAGTGCTCCCAAGGAGTTTTCTGTTTATGTAAGCCACAAGTATCTGAATATTAAACAGAAACACACAGTCTAACTGTCAGACATATTTCTAAGAATATTTGTCTAATTTTGGTTTACAGGGAATGAGGGAGCCTGAACAGGAATGGACTCACCTGGGAACTTTTATCTATGAGGAGGATGGAGATCCTCTTCAGACCTTTGAGCTACCGGTATGTTTATCCAGTTGCTTTTTAAAGCTACTTTCCTTAATTGCTTTGCAACATATTTATAGCCATTGAACTTTTCAGTGTTTTCATGTTAAAACTGTAAACATCATCGAATTCTATTGGGACTTGATCGGTAAACCATGTTAACAGAAAGAAGCTCATATTTGTGAACACAAAAGAAAATTATACATGAAGAAAAAAAAAGCTCACACTCAGCCAGTTTGAATATGGAGCATCTAAAAATGTCATTTTTAAAACTTTGCTAGATTCCGTTTTGTATTTAGGTCTGGACTTTGAGTATGAGATGCTTGATCTAAACCTTCCCATTATATTGTTGGATCTGTGTTTAGGGTGCAAGGTAAACCTCTGACCCAGTTTTTAAAGTGTAACATACCCTTTCACCCCTGGCAAATTTTGAAAAATTGAATCAAAGTGGGCGGGGCCAAGAGACACTGAGTGTGGGGATGAGTGCTGAGTGGAGGGAGGGAGTGGGACTGTAATCTGATGAAAAAAGCGCTGTGGAAAACGTATCCACTTTGTCACTATATTTATAGATTCTTCAGGCTTGTCTAGAGATGTTTTGTCAAAGTAATTAGTGGTAAATCTAGAGAGTCTTTTTGTCTGTTGTTGGAGACTTTAATGGCGATAACTCTCTGTTGCTCAGATGCAGCTTGTCTGCTCGGATAGCATTAGCCGCTTATGGCTAATGCGAATTAGCATTAGCATTAGCAGCTAATGGCTAATGCTAGTTAGCATTAGCATTAGCGGCTAATTGCTAATGCTAATTAGCATTAGCGGCTAATTGCTAATGCTAATTAGCATTAGCGGCTAATGCTAAAGCCATTAGCCATTAGCTGCCATAAGATTCTCCCGCTTCCTCAGCTGGTCTCACACAGTCATCCTCAACACCAAACCCTCACCAACACTCACAGCAGAGGAGACCCATCCCATTCTGTGTTCACATTGCAAACAAATCACACATTTAAAAAATTGAATAATGCTATTGATTATTGCTTACCAATCGCCATGGCAACGCTCGCAACAGTTCCTGAGTGCCACCGGTTTTAGTTGGCACTGTGCTTTGGTTACCTTAATGAGAAAATTGTACCAAGCCCAATTGCTACAACCAACAGAAAAATTAACTTCCCTAAGAACCGATTGACCAATGACCATGGCACCAGTAGTGAGATGATTTTAGTAAAATTAATGCCTAGCTGAAAGATTTGCACAAAAAATGTCCTTTTGCACAAAACATTCTATCTATTTAGATAGAATGCCAAATAACATATTTAGACAGTTTGTCGGCAAAATAAAATTGATTTGGGGGTGAGTTTCACTTTAAGTCTTCTGCAGGTTTTCTTCCAGGACCGATCTATATTCATAGCTATTTCCATCTACTAATGAAGACCAACCACCCTCATCACCTTCCACTTCACAATTATGTGCTTCTTTGTGTTGGTCTATCATGTAAAATACCAATTAAAACATGAACATTTGTGGCTGTATGACAAAATGGGAAAACGTTAAAGCAATGTTGGTGGTGCTCTTGCAAGGCTTTGCAATCTCAAAATATTTTGCCTCTAATAAACTCCCTTTAAGCTCTACTGTATTATATTAAACTAATACATAATTTTATCATTGCAGAGCCACGAAAAAGTGGCCTTTAGCTCCATAAAGCTTCAGATAAATAACAACTGGGGACATCCAGAGTACACCTGCCTCTACAACGTCCGAATCCATGGAGAGATCGCTTAATCAGGATGGATTGAAGGTAAGTATGGACTCAGGTAAGATTTCTAACTTTAAGTTTTTCTAAAGCTTCTTTGATTTCTTTTAGGCTAATTTCTTGATCACTTGTTTGTTTCTACCCACAAACACCTTTGTGGGTAGAAAACAACCCATTAACAAACAATCATTTGTTAATGGGTAAAAATTAGGAGCAGGAGAAAACATTAGGGTACAAAACAGGGCTTTCAAATTTCAAACGTGTAAACATCCATTTCATTTATACATATTTTGCCTATCTGCGCTACTTGTGCCTGCATTTTATTATAACTACAACTAAATTGTAGTTATGTAGGCATGCGGCTCAGGTGGTCGCTGGGGCAGAAACCCGGGCATGGATGAGTTTGAAGATTTCATGGAGAACAACTTCCCTATGGCTTCAAGACGATTCTGGCATCTCAGCAGGAGGGAACTTCGGATTGAGATCTTCACCTTGGTCATGGAATACTGGACCAGCTCTACACCCACAGCAGGCTCTTGGAGGGTGCATGGAAGTTCACTCAGCCAGTCTACATCTGCTTTGTGGACTTGGAAGAGGCGGCCGACTGTGTCCCACTGGGAACCCTGTGGGAGGTACGCTAGGCCCTCCCAGTGGGTGTCTGAGCTTGGTCTGCATTGCCGGCAGTAAGTCGGGCTTGCTTCTGGTGAGAGCTGGCCTCCACAAAGGTTGACCTGATTCTGTCTATAACTTTTATGGACAGAATCCCCTGGTCCTTCTGTGGAGTTGAGAGTGTCCGTTTTGGTGGCCTTAGGATTGTGTCTCTGCTTTTCGCAGATGATGTAGTCCTATTGTCTTCATCAGAATGACCTACGGCCTTCACTGGAGCAGTTCGCAGCCGAGTATGAAGTAACTAGGATGAGGATCGGTCACCTGTTAGATCACTGTATGATCGCTGTCTGTGCGTGGTCTTCATTGCCGGCAGTAAGTCGGGCTTGCTTCTGGTGAGAGCTGGCCTCCACAAAGGTTGACCTGATTCTGTTTATAACTTTTATGGACAGAATCCCCTGGTCCTTCTGTGGAGTTGAGAGTGTCCGTTTTGGTGGCCTTAGGATTGTGTCTCTGCTTTTTGCAGATGATGTGGTCCTATTGTCTTCATCAAGGCGTGACCTACAGCTTTCGCTGAAGCAGTTCGCAGCCGAATGTGAAGCAGCTAGGATGACCTGTTAGGTGACCGGTGTCAGAGAAGTTTAAGTTTTGTGGGATTTTGTTCAAAACTGAGGGAAATTTGGAGCAGGTGATCGATAGGCAGATTGGTGCAGTGTCTGCTGTAGAGAAGGCACTGTACCGGTCTGTCATCGTGAAGATAGAGCTGAGGTAAAAGGTAAAGCTCTAGATTTACTGGTTGATCTGTGTTCCTACTCTCAGCTGTATTCATGAGGTTTGGGTCAAGCGGCCGAAATGAGTTTTCTCCGCAGGTTCTCTGGGCTGTGCCTTATACTCAGGGCAAGAAGGTCAGTCATCCGGGAGGGACTCAGAGTAGAGCTGTACTTCTCCATGTCTAGAGGAGCCAATTGAGGAGGTGTGGGCATTTGGTCAGGCTTCCTACAAGCCTCCCAAGTGAACTGTTCTGAGCATATCTCACCGGGAGGAGTCCCGGAGGAAGACTCAGGACACGTTGGAGAGACTATATTGCTTGGCTGGCCTGGGAATACATTGGGGTTCCCTGGGTGAGCTAGCCCAAGTGGCTGGGGAGAGAGAAGTCTGCACCTCCTTACTTAGGCTGCTACCCCAGTGAACAAACCCGGATAGGCAAAAGAAAATGGATTGATGGATGGATGGATACAACTAAATTGAACATTCGTAACAGAATGTTAATATTTTCATATAATTGGAATGTTTTGGATTCAATGTTTTCTCCAGGTGATCTAGTTTTCCACAAAAACAAGGGTTAGCTTTAGAGAACAATGGTTGTAAGAGGTACATTCATTGTACCTCTTACAACAATCCAGGATATTGCCTGGATTATGTTTGTTGTTTGTTGTCCTGTGTTTGTGTTTTTTCCATTCTCTATCTACAGGTTACAGTGCTGTGGTTCTGGAGCTTCGCCATCCCTCTCTCTACGCCTCCTTGCCTCCACGATGTGCTGCTCTACATCCTTGTCATGCACAGTTGAGTTTCTGTTTAATTTTGTATCTTGTCACTTACACGGGTATCATGTATCAATGTTGTTGCTAACTTTGTGTTTTGTGTTTCCGCAGGTCCCAGCATTGTGTTTGTGTCTCTTTTCTATCTTCGGCCAGTCGAGGCAGACGGCTGCCCGTCCTGAGTCTGGTTCTGCTGGAGGTTTCTCTCAGATCAAACTGAGGTTTCCTCTCCACTGTCGCCATGTGCTTGCTCAGGATGGGGGATGTCATCAAATTGGTTTATGATCAGTTTGATGGGGTTCGCCGAGGACCCCTCCGGAGAATCGTCACCTTAACGTGGTGGAGGGGTTTGAGTACTCCAGTGATCCTGATGGCTTTCTATTATTATTTTTATTTTATCTAGACATTAGAGACCTAATGGTCTCTAATGTTAAAGATGGCTTCAGGGATGGGGTCAACCAAGAACGATTCAAACTCTGTCCTTCCAAATAAATAAGGAGTTTTCAGCAGAAAATAATGCAAGCTTGACTTTATTTCTTAAGGACCAAAATGAGGATCCCCATGGGTTTGACCATTCCTTTAAGACATTTTGTGATCAAGAAATTAGCCTAAAAGAAATCAAAGAAGCTATTTGTGGTATGAAGCAAAATATATTTCTTGGGAATGATGGTTTAACAAGCGAATTCAAGACGTGTTTCACTGATTCATTTGCCCCATTTATGAAAGTAATGTTTGAGGAAGCAATAATAAAGGAAGAGGTTCTCCTTACTATTCACCAAGGCTTGATTAAATAAATTTAAAAACCAAAAAAAGACATATTTAATATAGAAAATATAGACCCGTTAGTCTATTAAACAACGATGTTAAGATTTTTATACTCATCTTTGCTAAAAGATTGAAAGCAGAGCTAAATAATATTATTTATGAGGAACAACCTGGTTTCATGGCAGTAGGAATATTTGGTGTGGTTTTATAGTTTATACTTTTTGTTGATTTCTATAAAGTATTTGACACTATTAGTCCTAAATTTATGTTTAAAATATTTTGGATTTGGAGCGTTTTTTACAAAAGCGATGGCTACTCAATGGCAGCTATAGTTCAGATAAACTGACCTGTACTTCACAGAGATTTGATATCAGTGGTAGAATTAGACAATGTTGTCTTTAAGCCTGTTTTTATTCCTACTTGTCTCTCAGATCATGTTAGGTCATATCTAAAAATGTCAATACCAGTAAATCAAACAATAGGGAAGAGAATTTAAATGATCACAACTGGCTCACAACACAGCAATGTTTATTTCCAATGAAAATGAAAAAGATAAAGTAGTTTCTTGTATCCAAGAATTTTCATCAGGTTTGAAAATGAATTTTAGCAAGTCTGTCTTATTTCCCTCAAAAATGATAATCTCCTAGAAATTTGCCACATACCTGTTATCAGTCGTGGAATCCAAAATCCCCAACAAGAAATCTGTTTATAAGAATATTTTTGACAAGTTTGAAATTCATGACCCTTCTACTCGGTAACCTCTATGTATGTTTTAAGTCACCCCTGGTGCTTTGTTTGTCTGAAAATCTGCTGTTTGCTAGTTAACAACCAGTGTTTTTGTATATCCTACAATTTTCAATCCAAAAAAACATAAAGCAAAAAAATCATGCGACCCAGCATAGAAAAAATGTTTAGTTTTTAAAATGAAGCATTATTGAGACAGATTATTGTTTATTTCTGTTTTCATTTCCAGGTTTAACAAATTTACATTTAAATAATAATAAAAAGAACAGCCATGTGACGTCACCTCAGGTAGGCGGGACTTCTGGAGAAAACAAAAGCTATTCGTTAGCATACGTGTAACGTCACATCCGGTAGGTGGGACTTCTTGGGAAGGGATGGATGCATAAATTCTTCACGGGACCTGTGACGTCACATTCGGTGGGCGGGACTTCTGGTGACAACAAAAGCTATTCCGTTAGCAACATGTGACGTCACATCCGGTACGTGGGACTTCTTGGGACGATGCATAAGTTCTTCACGGGACCTGTGACGTCACATCCGGTGGGCGGACCGTCCTGTAGACAGCAGACGGCCCTTTGGAAAGCCATTTTAACATAAATTCGGTTTCGTCTGACTTTCCGTATTTACATTCTAGATGTCTAAAAATGCATTTTGACTAGACAAAACTACATTTTTACAATCCCGGATCTTTATCTCATCTTTATCTTTGCTGTGTCCTTTATATGGCTTTTGGCAAACTGCAAAAACGGGATTTGTTGTGGCTTTATTTTGACACACTTACTCCGTATATCATTCAACAGATGCTACTGCTTGAGCTGTGAATCCCTGCAGGTCCTCCAGAGTAACTTTTTGTCTGGTTAACCCTCTCCTTGCCAGACCTATTCATGGTTTAGCTGATGTCCAATGCACCATTTTACTGAATTTTCAGATTATGTATTGAACATAACTCTGAGATGGCGTTGGAAGTTATTAAATTAACTTTTGTTTTTAATTCATGATGCTATCTGTTTACTAATATTCTCTAATAAACCTCTGTGGTCTTCACAGAACAGCTGCTTTATGCTGTGTTTATGAGGCATTAAGGTTGACCCTGATAACAACACAAGCAGTTTCAGAAGGCAATTGGTAGCACTGTCTTTCATGTGCAGGTATTATATTGAAAGCGGTTGTCTGTGAACGTTCACCACATTTTTTGATATGTAAACATTTCTGAAAGCCATATATTATTTTATGGACTACATTGTGTTGCTACATTGTCTTAATATTACAAAATCTGGGATAGTAAAATGACAAAATGTGAAAATAATCCAGGGGCATTAGTATATATATATATATATATATATATATATATATATATATATATATATATATATATATATATATATATCAGTAAAATAAACATTTATATTGAAGTACACAAGTGAATGGTTTGGCACTGTGAATACTTTTAGAAGTAATCCTGTTTGAATGCATCACTGAAAGTATTACAACTTACTAAATAAAAATGTGAATAGGGATTGAACTAACTTACTCCATTCACTTTCTTTGCTGTCGTACTCAAAATTGGTACAGGCACTTCACAGAGAGCGTCATTAGTCTGTAGATCATCCAGGATTTACCTGCTCAGGACATCAGCTACTTGTCACACAGGATGAGATGCAGAGGGCTAATGGAAAGGAGCAGCCCATAGAAAACAACTGTGTGGTGGAGATTAACATGACAACCCCTCTCTGCCTCCTAAACACAACCTAAACTCCACCTCAGACCCCCGTTGCTACACCCCGTCACACCCTCCTGTGTTTTCCATGCTGTCTCAACGTAATGTATGAGAGCGTACTACTTTCTGTACGTTCATAATATGTCTACAGCTTTGATGTGATTTACTCTGCAACCTCTTCTGTGAGCGTCGTTTGTGTGTGTGAGGGTGATGAGTTGTGACAGGTGTTGTGGCCGCCAGTGCTGTAGGAGAAGGCGGAGGAGGAAGAAGGAGGAGGAGGAAAGAGGGGAGGCGTAAACGAGAGCAACACAGATGATTATTTAATTACAGTCTAATACTGCGTGCCGCCCTCCTCCACTTTATTCCTCCCTCTCTCTTCCTTTTCTCTTTCTTTCCCACTCACACACACACACACACACATACACACACACACGCACACCCAGACTCCCCCTTTTCATCCTTTCTTTATTAATGAACAATCCGGTCCTTTCTACAAATCCACCAGGGCTTACTCTACCCCCCAGACACTGTGTGTGCGTGCATGTGTGGGAGAGAAAGACTGTGGTTGTAAGAAGAGTGGGGAGTAGAAAGGGGTTTGTTGTATTTTCCCTTAGGAGGATAACCCCCCCCCCACACACACACACATACCCTCCACTTACCCACACACACACACACACACACACACACACGCACACACACACGCACACACACTCAGATTTCCAGACTAATCAACATACTTCCTCTGTCATTGTGTGTGTGTTGTCATGTCCTCAGGTAGCTGTCATTGTGTTATGACAGTTGCGTGGATAAATAATGTGTGTTGCATCATCCTAACCTTATTATGTCCTCAGATGTATAGTAGGGCAGTGAATGTGAGACGGCGCACCAGGTTCCTGGACTCCACAGCAAGAACGCAGATATGACCAGTCTGATGCTGGAGAAACGAGATGCTCGCCCATTAATGCCAAGTGATTTATAGAGTGACACAGAGAGAATACTTCTATCATACATTGGTCACTTGTCAATAAACTTTAATGAAATGATGATGATTAATGATGTTGAAACTGTATTATTTTCAGGGATGTGCCAAAAAAAATAAATAAATAAATCGAGTCACATAAACAAAAAACATGAAATCACAATTCTCAGTCACTACAATTCAGAATTGATATAAAATGTCCCAACATTGATTTAAAGAAATAAAACATGAAATGAGCCAAATCTCCTTCCATGATGTCCTGACTGGAACGTACCAAAGCCCAGTAAGCACCAACAAAAGGAAGAAGATACAAAAATAAAAAAGAGATTCAAACACCGTCTTGTTTGTTGAAGGAAAACTTTTGGACTCATTTTAACCGGGGACAACTGAGCCTGGTAAAAACCAGTCCTTTGTTCTGCTCTTTGCTTCGTTCCGAGTCCGGAACCTCAGCTATGAGAAACGATTGGTAGCTGGAGGCGTGGACTCCATTGATGTTTGGAATGACTGGATCTTATTTTACCCAATTGCTAACTTTTAGGCATGACTTTGGTCTCCATTTGAACCAAGTCTGTACCAGACTATCAGGTGTGAAAACATGCTAGTCTGAGCTCCACCTCAGATTGAGGCAGAAAGTGGATCCTAAGAATCACAAGAGACCCACTGAAGACAGTGGTCAGCTGTGGATGTTGAGAGGGTGGAGTGTGTTTGTGACCCTGTGTGGAGGTGGAGGTGGTGGAGTCCACTTTTATCCCAGCAGTGCCTAGTGGATTAAGCTCCAAGGAAGCATTTTATACTTATACTGACGAGCCTAATATGTGCAACACTAGTGCTAGTTAAACCCATATTTCATTACTCTACATTGATTACAGATCAGTAAAAGTACTCTCATAGAGAATGCAATTCCTTTGTTGGACCCAACAAAGATTGATTGCTTACTTCTTTGCTTACAATCTACCAATATTCAGAAACTCTTGTTGGTAGATTTTATCTTCAGCCTCACAGCAGTAGAGGTAAAATTGTTCAGTAGAAGTGAACAGATTGCTGCAGATTATCACCAAAATTTAAAGGTTTTTACTGATACAGATATTGCTGTTCAACCTTTCCTCCTGTCCACTCCTTTCCAACTCTCACTTTCCCTACGTCTTTCTCCCACCTCTCCCATCTCTTCTCACCTCATTTTTCAGACCTTCTTCTTCTTCTTCTTCTTCACCTCACCTCTCACCTCCCCTCTACATCTCCACACCTCTCCTCTCACTTCCCCCCTCGCACTCCCACGTTCTCTCACCTCTCCGTCTCCCTCACCCCTCCTCTCTCACCATCTTCTTCTACTTCCTTCCCCATATCTCCCTCGTTAATAATTCAACAGCAGTGCACACATGAGTGGTCATCGCAGAGCTTCACATGGGGTATCTGGAGGACAAATGAAGCATAAGGGTGGAGGAATTAAAAACTTCCCCACGGCTCAGCTACAGGGCCAGAGGAATCTGCCTCCTGCCCGGCTGAAGACCGTCTGTGAGTCCTTTCCCTCTGTCCTCCTGCCAGTAAATGTTAGCAGGGTGGGGTTGGCGGATTGTTGAGGGGGGGCGGCTTTAAATGCTAAATATGCCCTGAGTTGGGAGGTGGCTGCATTCGGGGACCGCCTGGTGACATTTTGTTTCTTTACACGGCTTGTTC
Organism: Gambusia affinis; assembly: GCF_019740435.1. Lineage (NCBI taxonomy): Eukaryota > Metazoa > Chordata > Actinopteri > Cyprinodontiformes > Poeciliidae > Gambusia > Gambusia affinis. Next base: position 14,849,135 of record NC_057870.1, read on the forward strand.
TCCCATTGGAAACCTGCAGAGAAACTCTTTGTGACCGAGAGAGGATGCACTGGTTTCTGGACCTGCAGAAGACAATGAGACTCAAACTGGAAAATGTGAATTAAAGATAGCTGCACACATTCACTGACCTTTACTTGTTTGTCTGGCAGCAGATGAACAAGGTTGCATAGAAAAACTCTGCAAGATTCATCTGTAAAGACTGCAAAGAAATGCTTAAAAACAAATTATCATCTGTTTGAAAGGTCATCAAGCTTTGGCTACTTTCAGACAAAACAAGCATTATTTGATTCATAATTACGTATCAGAGATTTTAAGTTGTCTGTACTGTAAATATGAATACTTAATTTCTCAACAATATGATTTTCCATCTTTCATAATTTGTTTTTCTTTTACATTGACAGTACAAAATTATGAAAAAATGTATATTCTGTCTGTTCCTCTGAAAACCACAATTGTACTGCTGCTCAAAATCTGATCCAAATTAGTGAGTGTTCATTTAGAAAACAGTTCTTTCAGTCAATACCACTCATTTATTGCCGCAGAGACTATAATTAGTCTCTGCACCAATTATGATGCATTTGGTAAAAGTTATGAACCACTCAATACTTTATGCTTCCACGTTGGTTGTAATTTCATGTTACGACAGTTTCTAACAACCTCTGTGAAGATGGTGAGGCATTCACACAACTCTGGACCTTCAACCCAGAGTGCTAGGATTTTCAACTTGCTTTCCCGCAGCCCGTTAATATTCTCTGTTAGACGAGGCAGCTCCTGCCTCCCTCAAACCATATACAGCCTGATGGGGAGATCCCAGACTTACTTTAGTTTTCATTAGTTTTTGATTCTGCAACAACAAAAAAAGCCTGCAGTCTGATCACCAGTAACCTTCCTGCCGCTTTGGAAATCCTCAAACAGACGATGTCCTAAAAGCTCAATAGCTTCCATCGACACCAGAGCCCATCGCCGAGTCTTCTTGTGTCTACTGTGGCAGAGAGCATGTTTTGTTTGCAAGCCTTCTCCAGATCCACTGAACACGTGAACTAGACAGCCAAACTCTCATGACCCCCTCAGCAACTCCATGAGGGTAAAGATCTGGCCCACGGTTCGGGCTGAAAGACCCACTGCTTCTGCAGAATCCAAAGTTACTGAAGTCGTTGGAGCCAAAGTTGCTTTTTATTACAAGAAGACCACCTGTCACCTTGAGCGCACCTCCTCTACACCAATTCAACAGCTTCCTTCCTTCTTCAGTTTCCCATCCAGAATGTTGAATGTTTCAGTGCAAAGTCTGTTTGAGGAAACTGTAAAACTGTTACAGAAACCAAGCCGGAACATGTCTGCCTCAGTGGCTCCAGCGTTGCATGTTATCTCCATAGCAGCACTGGGATTCGAAGCAGATCCAGGGTAATGTTTTAACAGATATGCTGTTATTATCATATCTTTCCATTACCTGAGTTCATCTTTGGCAACATTATCCTGTGATCTATTCTCAGAATTTTCCCATGAGCAGAACAGATCTGCTTCTAAGGTGGAAAGGAACAAAAAAGAAAATTCAGATGAATTGACAAAAGTCTGATTGTGCTCAATTTCAAAGCAGGAAGAAATGCTCTAGTCAGGTGTTGCCCATCTGCCACAATAAACAAAAATGAATAAATTTTCTGCTATTTGAATAAAAAAAAATAAACATGATGATGGGGGGGCTGCACAGTGGCGCAGTCGGTAGAGCTGTTGCCTTGCAGCAAGAAGGTCCTGGGTTCGATTCCCGGCCCGGTGTCTTTCTGCATGGAGTTTGCATGTTCTCCCTGTGCATGCGTGGGTTCTCTCCGGGTTCTCCGGCTTCCTCCCACAGTCCAAAAACATGACTGTCAGTTTAATTGGTTTCTCTAAATTCTCCCTAGGTGTGAGTGTGTGTGAATGGTTGTTTCTCTGTGTTGCCCTGCGACAGACTTGCAACCTGTCCAGGGTGAACCCCGCCTCTCGCCCGGGACGCAGCTGGAGATAGGAACCAGCAACCCTCCTGACCCCATTAGGGACAAAGGGTGTATAGAAAATGAATGGATGGATGGATGATGAGGGGTTTATATCACCTTAAACATTCTTGATCAGCTTCTCTCAATGAAGAAGAGAATCGTGACGAACACGTGAAGTAAAGTTGCCATCATGTAATGTGTAAAAAGAACAAAGATGGAGTGGGTGACAGACTAAATGTCACTCAGAGGAAGGAAGAGGCAGAGGTGTGATTTGTCCCAACATCCTTTGGATTCACCACCACAACAGTACCGTCAGACTGCAAGTCAACAAGGAGGCACATGTCACCTCAAAGTCGGGAAGGCAGCAAGGAGACTAGAAAACCGATGACTCACTGTGACACAAACACAGAGAGCCAATAAACACCAACACACAACTGAGTCAGTACAAAACACCATGGTACATCTGCATCCCGTAATTATTAAAGGTACACAAAGTAACTGTTTGAAATATTTCATTTTATATGTAGTGAATCCAAACAGTTGACAGTGTTATTTTCTGGGATAAATGCATGCAAAAGAAGAAAAAAAAAAACTGCTTGTGATTGACTTCTCCCTCATTTAACATACTGTGGCTTGTTAATATCAATCTGCCTGGAATTCAGTTCCTTCAAAATACTTTTTAAAACAAACAAAAAAAATAGCATAAAAGATATAGATTACAGGAAAAAAACCTTAACTTGGATTTGAAAAGGAAATATGAACACAGGCTAGAACTTTATACCAAGCAAAACCAACAGAAAGAGTTGATGGCGGATGACAAGCCGTCTCTGCTGTTCTTCTGATCCAGTGTGTTGCTGCTCTGCCAGGTAATGTGCACAGACACACCTTTTCTCAGTACCTGGCAGCAACAGCGGCAGGACTGACGATAATCTCAGGGGTAATCTAAGACCAGACACCTACCTTATTGTAACTGAGGTTTAGAAATCACTTTCCACTTCTTCCTGAGTGGATGTGTGCAACAAAAAGGACGTGTCATTGTCCACTTGGAGGAGAAATAACTTCTTTGTTAGGCTTTCTGAAAAAAGGTGTTTTACTGTGCATGAGTAAATGAGCCACAAGAAAAGCTCAGCTGAGAGTGGGAGACCTTTTACTCCCCTGGTGTGTCACAGCTGAGGAAGTTTTAAAGGTTTTAATATTCTGCATGTCGTGTCTGTGTGTGTGAGCTGCGTTTGGCAGAAAGACCCAGCTGCTGAAAGGCTTGATATTCAAAGTGCTGTCTTCAGCCCTGAGGCTGTAGAGCACGCTGTCTAACATGGCTGAAAGGTAGAAACATACCGAAACAAGAACTGTTATCTAGTGTTTGGGGATTATATTTATTATTTCTTTGACATCTGACTGGATATAGAATATGTACTTATGGTTCAAACTCATAATTTAAATTTTATTGGTTCTAATAAACAGTAAGTGGTATTGTATGGCTGATTAAGAGATGATGGATGGAGGAGTAAAACAAGTTCATCTATTGTGAGCATATGGATCATTGCTGTTTGCCACCATGATTAGATATTTAAAGAGTATTTTAAAAAGAAAGCATTCCAGAAACATTAAAAACTCTTTACATCCTTCAAAAAGTACATCCTCAGTGACTCTTTCAGTGCTTTACTTTTTTTTATATCAAAAGGTTTTGAAGGAGAAGGTGCTATTTTTATAGAATAAATTAAAAAAATCATATTTACCTGGTTTACATGAGCTCAAGATGGTCAGTGAAGGTGGAAATTTGGCGGACGATATAAAAGTATACGCTGCGTCCCTCAAACTATTTCTGAAGTTTATTTGCAACATACAACTCCATCCATGACCTGCTGTCATTAAGGAGGATTATTTTTGACTCACAGGTCTTTCAGGTGTTGCCATAAATTCTCTGTTGTACTGAGATTTGGGTTTTGACTGGGTCGTTCTAACACGTGAACATCTATTGACTCATTCTGCGGTCTGTTTAGTTTGCTTTGCTTAAAGATCAACATCTGTCCCAGTCTGAAGTACTTTATTGCTTTCTCCCCAATGTCTCACATTTTCCTGTATTTGGCTCCAAACTTCTTCTTTTTTTGTTGTTGTTATTTCAGCAAATTGTCTTAGGATTTTCACCAGCAGATCAGTATTGGTTGTCCTGCAGCTTATTAATAAATAAATAAATATGATTTGTTAATAGACAATCAGGAAAACATATTTGTATTTAAACACATTCTTTGAAAGATCTGAATGAAATCATAAATCATTGTTTCAAAGTGGGTTTTATACCCTAAAGCTATCACACTGTTCTGTGTCGTGCTGTGTGTGTTACCCTTTTAAAAAACATATTACGCAGGTTTAAATGTGAGGAAATTAATCAGATTTAGTAGAATATATTGTTGTATTACATCTCTGAAGTATGTGTGTAATATTTAATGCTGTTTTCATTGGAATGGTTTAGGTATATTGGGATCAGAGGTGTGACAATGACATAGTTTAGCTTTGTCAGTACAGGATATGCTACTCTTATCATGATATCATAAACTTGTTGTAATGTTTAACCTATTTAAGCATCAACAACCTGGGAATTAAACTCAGATGCTTTATGAATGCCCCAAAGTGGCCTGATGATTATTTGCTGAATTAGGGAAAAAGTTTGCATGATATTGGGTACAGTGCATTTTGGGACGTTCCTGGGTCATTAAAGCAGCATTTTTGTAAATATTGTAGCAGAGACCCACATGCAGTATAAGTTTTAAAAAATTCTAGGGGCGTGCTGTGGTGGCGTAGGGGATAGTGCGACCCACATTTGTAGGCCTTGAGTCCTCGACGCGGCCATCACGGGTTCGATTCCCGGACCCGGCGACATTTGCCGCATGTCTTCCCCCCACTATCCCCCTTTCCTGTCAGCCTACTGTCATATAAGGGACACTAGAGCCCACAAAAAGACCCCCTGGTGGGGAGAAAAAATAAATAAAATTCCCTGTCGCTGACGTAGTTTGTGATCTAATTGAAGGCAACATGGATATACAATTGTATGATGTGGATAATAAATGAATTAGAGCTGGACATTTTCCCCTTTAAGTGTGAGGTTGTGGGGCTGTTTCCTCCTGGTGGGGATGTTTCTCAAGCAAAAGTATTTTGGTGTCTGCCTCATCAGTGATTACAGGATGAAGATGGAGAAGGAGGAATGAAGCAAGGCCATGTCTGCATTGGGCGCCACATCCATCTGTTGCTAGTAAGAAAAAGCTTAGTCAAAAAGTTGAAGTTACTTTTCTTTATAGGTTGCCTGGAATCCTCTTTAGGTACAGGGCAGGTCCGCCGACATCCAGAGCGCCTCGGTTTTTCTGCTTGTCTTCTGATCCGGGAACAGCCTGGAATCCATCAGATTAGCCAGGATATTTGCTGAAGTTCAATAAGAGAAACTCCAATTTCGACCTGACTGGAGAACATAATCTATCTCAGCCAATAAAGCTTAATTAGTACATTGAAAAGAATTACTATTTTACTAAATATTTTCTTGCTAAGCAGCCAAAGCGGCTGAATCATGGTGGGATAATGTGTTTGCATTGTGAGTGGGACTGATTTACCGGCAGGTTTAAATCACAGATTGTGTTGTAATTGTTTTGAGCGTGTTGGGAGGGGGCTCGGGGAGCGCTCGCTCCCTCCCTGCTCTGTGATTGGACTAATCCATTATTGATGATGTCCTGATGAGATCAATCAAGCCAGAGTTTTTTTTTTTTCCTGTTTTTTGGCTGCTGACACTGATAATGCCGTTATAACACACTAATAGCCTCTGTCATGAATATTTAAATCGCAAGGAACACACACTCCATATTCATGACTTCCATGTTTTTGTCTTGGCTTTTTCTTTTCACTCCCGTCTGGAGTCAACCCCCCTTTTCTACAAAAAACATGCAGTCCTCAATGCAGACTGTATTTATAAAGCCGTTACTGTCATCCCCTTCTTTACTGCGAATCGAATCCCTATTAGACAGTAGATGATACCTTCAGAAAACGTCAGATCTCTCTGTTTATCCCCAGTGCTCCTCGCTGCAGCGTGACCAGACGTCCACAGAGAACCAAACCGCATCTCCGCTGCCTCACCGTCTTCTCTGTTCAGCCGCCGCATTGTTGTTTTATTTACCTCAGAGACAAACGCCATATTTATTCATGAATCCCTGCAAAATGCTGGTAAAATAAACATTTGTTTCGTGCTAATGAAAAACATGCTCCCGAAATGAGTTGTTTTGTTTCGCGCTCGACCCCAAACAAGCTTGCTCTCGATAAAACAGATAAGTACGAAAAATAAAGGGGCAATAATGCAATTGCTCAGAGTGTAAATGCATTTGTTCCAGCAACTATCCTGTGGAGGCAGGCGGATCAGTAATAATTCATAAACAAAAGAGCTAACTGTGTTCATAATTCATAAGAGGAGAAACATATACACCCCAGTCGTTGCGGTGGCTTTCGCGAGGCCAACGTGCTGCTAAGCAGAGGCTGTCTAAAAGACGGGCATCAGACAATTTGATTCTTTATCTTCTTTATCAGACAGCGAGATGCACAAAACCTGAATTTAAAGTTTGCATATTATTAGTGTATGATCATTATTCATCTAATTATTCTAATATTTGTTAACCCAAAGAGGTAACAGAGTTCCGGATCATTTTCTGATTTATTTTTGGTCATTTTTGAGGGCCACAAAATTAAGGCGTCTTTCACAAGTTCTCGCTCCTGTGTGTGCTGAACGGCATGAATGTTTTAGTCTTTAAATGGAGGGAGATAAACGCAGTCTACACTGGGGAGAGGCCTCTGGTGCTCACGCAGCCGAGGCTAGGAAGTGCTGTGTGGGAATATTCACACACCATTAAAATGTAATGAACAGAGGAACACAACACTTGGCTCGTCCTACGTACGTCTGGCGTTGCCCGTTTTGATAGAAATTCAAAATCAGGTGAATTCGGATAAATTGGGAAGTTTTTTGTTGTTACATCTTCTGAGAGCAACTTCGCCTCTAGGTTTAAAAATGACCCAATGGAGTAAAACACCATTGAAGTCCTCCAGGTTTACTGTGTAAACAAATGAAGAGCATTGTAAGCTATGAAACTATGGGTGGGTGTTTCAATGCAGTTGACACAAAACAAATGTTGTCATGTTTTAGGCTTTTTTTGAACACAGTTTACTTTCAGCTGTAAGTGTTGTAGTAATTATTCATGCCCTTATATTCTCCAAATGTGTTTTTGTCCTTTTAACCACTTTGGAGGAGAAACACGGGAAAAATCCAGCTGCCTTCGTCCTGCCCTCCCTCCTCTTCTCCACTAATGTTCCTATTTTTTATTTCAATCTCCCTCCACTCTCTGACCCTATCTGACTCTCTCTTCATCATCATGCCGTTCTGTTTACATTGTAGAATGTTTAAAAGAACAATTGAATTTAAAACATCAAAATTTGGACATCAAATTTTACTTATTTACGTGCTTAGACTGTCACTGTGTTGAGGAATGTTTTCATTTCACATCCGAAATAAAATCATTGCTCCACACACTTCTGATAGTTAGAATAGTTGCTAACTGTGATCCCCGTGGTTCTGTATTTATTCATTTACTTAATTTAAATTAGGTTTAATGTGCATACATTAATAAAGCATTTCATGCAATAACTTAATACTCTTAAGTTATTACCTGAATCCAGCTTGACCAACCTGCAGCACATTCACATTAACAACATACAAAAACTAACTAAATCACATTTATTTTTCATGAAATCATACATGTTTTTATATTATGAATGTCTGAAGTGAAGTGGTTATATAAATTTTCAAAAAAAAACTAGTTATTTCTTTTGTGCTTGAGTTTTGAAGCTGACCAACTTTAATAAATTGTGTTCAGGTTTACAAAGCAAGAGTGAAATGCTATTTGCTTACTAATTAAGAATTAAATATGTGGATAAAGTAAAAAGTCCTTCATTAGTTTAATTATAATTTCTTCATTTAAGCAGAAACATAGTAGTATTTTAACCCACCTCCTTCTTGTAGTGAGTAAGTTAGAATAATTCAAATCATGGGTAAATTAATTTTCTTCTGTTCTTGATTTGTTTTTGTTCTTTTTTCCATTAAAAAGTCTTACATTAAGAAAATAATTTTATTATTGCATAAAAAGTACTTCTCATTCTTTGTTTCATTAATTGAATATATTTCTGGACCATTTTCACAAAGCTCCGCCTTGAGATGCACAAATTAATCAGCCAGGGATTTAAATCGATTAATGATCCCTTGATCTGCTCTGATCTGTGATCTCTAGATCCAAAAATATAAAACTTGAATTCTTTTCCCTTTCATCAATGCAGTAAAACTAAGAACTGTCACCATTTTCAGCCACAACCAGCTCCAAGTTCTTTGATCCGCTCTTTTTGAGTAAACAAAACGTTTAGAAACAAATGTTTTGCAGTGCATTTGGCGATAATCTTGTAATTAGCTCATTTTCGGCACATTGCTAATTGCGGCTGCAATCAGCATTTTCTCTTAAACTGAAGAAAAGTAAGGAAGGAAACACACTCCTTAAGGTGAAGATATCAGCAGAAACTTGGAGTCATGAGTGCAGAGCCAAAACTGCTGATGCCTGCTGCCTCTGTGCTGTTTGCATGCGTTTCATGCACTTACATGAAACGCATGTAAGTGCATGCGTTTCATGTAAGTGAAACGCATGCAACGCATGCGTTTCACTTACACTGTGCGTTTCACTTACGACACACAGTGTCGTACGACACACACTGTACGACACTGTGTGTCGTACAGTGAGTGGAAGGGAGGAGGGACCTAAAGATACCGTTTCCTTACCGGAGCTGTCTAGACCTCCCTGGATTCTACGGCACAATACAAGCATAGCTTTTATTCACACTCCAAACTTCCTCCCTGACTGTAATACCCTCGCTGTGTGTGGTAAGCTGCGCCGGCCGCCTCGGGCCCCGACTGTTTGTGGTCAGCCAGAGAGGCCTGATGGAAGGATAGATGGATGAGAGGCATTAAATTACATGCTGACTGACCACAGAGGTGGACACTGACGCCGCAGGGCCAAACGCTGCCTCTCTGTCCAAGCCCATCTCTTTCCCCCTGCTGCCCCTATTCACCAGTTTTGTTTATATCTCAGTTCTCAAACATGTTTTTGCGCCCTATTTTTGACGGACAACTTTCGGATGTCTACAAAGTAAGATGTTTACATTAACAGCCTTTAACTTTAGTAGCTTCTGCCTGTGGCTAGATGGCAAAACCCAGTGGAGGATTGGATCGAAGACGGGCTCAGAAGCTGCCGGTCTGCCTGAAACCTTTTTGTTTTTCTCATGTTCACTCGTTAAAATTTAAGTTTGAGTTTTCTGTAATATTCCTCTGAATGTGGATCCGGAATATAAATGAAAATATAATCTAATTATATTTACAATTATGTGATTGTAATTTAAAACTGGATTCTGTATAAGTGGTTATAAACTGCACCTGTCCACAACGTGCCTTGAGATTATATTTCTTTGTAGTTTGGTGCCGTACGAATTCGTTACAGGTTTTAATATTTCGGCTGAGTTTTATAAGAAAAGCGGACAGAACCTATGAAACAACGGCTGACCTGTAGAAGAAATCATATTTTTCTTTTCCAGTCTGATCTTTGCAAATTTTCATTTGTCTCAATTCTGCCTTCTCACTGCCTGCATAGGCACACAGCTCCCATCATAGTGCACAGAAACACTCTCTCGCACCACCAAGCCTTACTCCTGATAGGCCAGAGGGGGTTCCATTAGCCCCTACCACCTGCTGTGAAACACTCACTCCTTTCTTTTTCCTCCACCGACACACACACACACACACACCCACACACAACTGAATGCACTTGAATGCAGAAACTTAGTGCTCTTCATAACAAACTATTGCATTCTTGCTTTGTAAAAGGCTCACATATCCCAGCAGTTATTATTCTCCAGATTTGTAGTTTCTGCCGTAATGCACTTAAGAAATTTGACTGACTGCAAATGCAAGCCCGTCTTTTAATTTTAAACTGTAGCAAATGAATTATTCATGCGGCTCAGAAAAATAACAAACAATCTTGCAACCCCATCAAGGAAGTGTGCTTGACAAGTTAAAAACGAAAAAAGTTAATTTTCAGAAAAAGATGCTCAGTATTTCCCTCACTGACACATATTTTCAGGGTTGGAATATTGACACATGAACCTGCAAGAAATGTTTTAAGACTGTATCTGATCTGGATTCTGCATTTTGTGCTGAGGAGACTCATTTCTGCTAAAACAATAACATTTTTCTACATGTAAAAAATCACCATGAGACTTTTAATTCGACAATACTCAGCAAAAAAATTTAAAAAAATGAAAATAACATTATGTGATGCATTTAGATTAGTTTTGATATCTATGCGTCATTTCTAAACACGTCAACACACTCCATTAAATTCGTCTCTCTTGTGCACTCTCTCCCCTGCTTGTCTTGCCCTCATCATATTTTGGGCTTTTCTCATCCCATGTATCCCCCCTCACCTCCCCGCTCCACCTCTCGCTCTCCCATGCCCCTCCTCGGTTCAGCAGCCGTGGCGAAGACAGCACGATGCGCTGCAATTACTCTAATTGGTTGTGACTTCTTCATTTACATGACAAGTGCACAGTGGTCCTGGGAACCAACGGCCTGCACTCTGCACCCTTCTGCAGCGGTGGACAGCCCCTTCCTGAGGTCCTGCAGGGGGTGAGGGCGAGGGTTACTGTGAGGAGTGATGGTGGAAGACAAAGGGGGTGTTTGGGTGTGATAGAGCGTTAGAAGGTCCGGGGATCCCTCGGTGTTGTCCAAGGGGGTAGAAGGTTCTGGGCGGCGTAGAAACGGAGTCCGATTTGGAGTGTTTTCAGCGAGGATGAAGGAAGAAGGTGTGGACATGACAAAAGAGATATACAGCTGGGGGGGAAAAAAGAAAAGTGAACAATGTCCTCAGAGAGAAAAGGAGAACCACGGACGAGCCGATGTCGTCTCTGAGCCGGTTTGTGACACATTTCAGGGGCGTTCAGGGTGGTGGGAGTTTGGATGGACGCTCCAGAACAATATTGTCTGCTTCTCGGCATTCCTGTTGCTCATCGTCACTGCGACGCTGCGACTGAGGCCTCCACCCCGTAACAAGGCGCTGAACTCAAACAGTGAAACCACTCATTAGTGCGGCCGCTGCGCATGTAGGCATGTGCGCGGAGGTGTGTGTGTGTGTGTGTGTGTGTGTGTGTGTGTTTTAGAGTGTGTGTTCTACACTGTTAGTTTAAGCATTGAGTGTACTCAGCTGAGCTATTGTTATGGTAATTCAGGAGTTAGGTATTCATTCAGGGGGCGGCTCTAATGTTTGCTTTGCGGATAAAAAGGGGGTTTTATTACAAGCTGAAGTTCACTTGTCAGGACTAATCTCATTTAAACAGCTATTCTGTGGGGCAGAGAGGGTGAGAGGCTGCGGACACATACTTCTCATTGCTCAACAGGCTGTTAGTACGGGGCATGCCGTCGTTTGTATATATGAAGCATGCGATAATAGCTTTACAGGCCGAGGGCAAACACGTCTACGATTAGAGGAAAGTGTCCCGGTGGTTCAGAGAGGTGCTGGGAGATAAAAATCAAGGAGTTTCTGGAATTAAAATGATAGGAAAGTAGCGTGTGATCATGTATTTATCAGTGTAAACTCAAAGCATTGCCTTACTCTTCTGAAAGATGAACCATAAAAGTTTTATGTTCAGAAAAGTAAAATAAAATCTCACTTAAAAGAAAGAAATTTGTGGGAAAGAAGAGGAAAGCTTTACAGTGTCCTGTCTTCATCAGCAAAGATGTTCCAAGTTAATGAAGCTCAATGTGGAGCGAATGTTCAAAGAACTTCTGAGAAGTTTCAAAGGATTGAGACAGAGATTCAGTGGAACCGAGTCTTTGTCCAAATTGTTCAGATATTTGAATGGCCCAGTCAAAGTCCAGACTCAAATTCAATTAAGTAATCCACTGCAAGACTTTAAAATTTATGTTCACAGTTTCTCTCTGCCTACTCTGACTATGCCTGACATATTTCTTTTTAGGTTTAGTTTAGTTTTAGCAAAGCTGATAGATTCATAAAGATAAAATGATTTTCTGGAAAAAGATATACAACTTATACTTGTGTAATTATGAACTGTCTTGCATTGGCCATCACATAAAATTCCAGGTTTTGTGACACTCATAGATGTGATGAGGCATGAAATTGAAAATGTCTAAGTGGAGTGAATACGACGCCTTAGTCTCCTGTGGGAAAATAGAAATGATCAAGTTATGGAAAAGTTGTTGTGTAAATATACAAGAAGGGTTAAAAATCTCTCCTATAAAAACAGAGCACAGAAATGTTTTGCTCATTTTCTTGTTACATTTTCAAAGCAACAGCTGGCAAAACTTTTCATCAGAAGAGCTCTGAACACCACGTCCAAATTGTCCAGTTTCCATCCACACTGAAATCAGAGTGAGATTTTTTTTCCCCACCAACACTTTTATAAATCAATCCTCCTTTTTTCTTCTTCTTCTTCTTCTTCTTTTCTAACGGATCTGTAGGTGTTTCCGTTCTCTCAGCTACGCGATTTTAATCCAAACAATTGGGCCGACGCACTAACTGAGGTCTTTCCTGACCTGCGATGACCCCTGCGGGGACCCCTTGACCACTGAGGGCGAAAACAAAGCAGATCTCGCTTCAGGGGTCAGACGGAGACGAACAAACGACAACGACATGCGGAAAAGCAGCGTGTCTCTCCAAGGGTTGCGTTCTCTCTTAGACCAATGAGTTTAGCTGGGCCAGGGGGAAATGAAGCCGACATGAGATGAAGAACGAGGAGGAGGGGAGACGTGAAATGCACGATTTACGCAGGAGAAAGAGACGGAGTGATGAGAGGGGAGGAATGCTACCTTTTGTTAGAGAAAGTGATCTTTAGTGAATGATTTCACTGCGCCTCCCCTTCAGATGAATATCTAATTAGACTTTTTTTTTTCCAATATGCATGCTCAAAATCCAATTAGTCCACACAAAAAAAAAAAAAAAAAAACGGAGCATTGCTCTCCCAAGGTGACAATAGATTAAAATAGATAGGATATTTCAGTGGGCTCCTTTAAAAGGCGCTTTATCTTACTTCTTTCCTTATTCTGTCATGGTCCAATCACTTTTAAGTCCTTATCAAAAATAAAAGAAAGTAGAGAGGAAGAAATCTGTACTGTCTCCATGAATCTCTGAACTAGTAATCATACATTCTTGCTTTGCTTAAATTTTTAGGGATTAAGCCAAACACAAGGATGTTGCCAATAATGTAATGTTAATTATTCCAACGATACAGCAAAAAACCATACTGGAACACGTTTTTGGTGAACTGGTTTAAAAATCCTACAGACCAAAAGAGCAGAAGATACCAAATCTGATCGGGGTTCATTGTTTTATATTGATTATTGTTAAAATCAATAAAAAGATTATAATTTGTCAAGCACATTTCATAGAAATGCATAATTTAGTCCAAGATTTTATAATGAGGAACATTTGTGTCATAGCAACATCCATCTTCCCATCAGCTGGCAGAAAGACATGCCCACAGCATGATGCTGCCACCACCACGGCTCCCGGTAGGGACGAGAGTTTTAGTTGTCTATTTCATAAAACCCTTTGCACCAGAGCACGAGCTCTTGCTTATCTGCTGCGGCTTCCAACATACGGCTTTTATTCAACAATCACTTTCTTTTTCACGAGGCAACCATCTTCTGATGTCTATTTATTTCTCGTTTTGTGCTGTTTGTTTCTTTATCTTTTTATATTTGTTATGTTGTGTATGTGTATATAACCTGCACTTTAACTCGAGTCAAGCACGGTCTCAATCTCGTTGCAATCTGTTGATGACAATGAGAAATAAATCTTATCTTATCTTATCTTAAATTTTACACAGCAAAAACAATAGAGCATAAACATGAAAAGGGTAAACTAAGACATGATTAAAAAGTTAAATCAAATGCTTACTATAAACTATCTTCACAAATTACACCATTTGGAAAAAAATGTCTTCAGCTGCTTCTTAAATGAGCCCAAACTCTCAACACAACGTAAAAACAAAGCAGTGAAGGTGACACAGTCTGGACAGACCCTTCATCTCCAGTTTTATATCAGATCCTTGTGACTACGGGCAGATTGTGGCTGGAGGTCCTGGGGTTTGAGTTGGAGTATGAAGCAGCTTCACCATGTAGGATCCTGAAAGCTAAAGCAGGATTTGACTTTTAAACGATTAGGTTACCAAAAAAACCCTCGGTTTGTTCCAGTGGAGAGTCTTGCTGCAGAGTTTTGAACCAGCTGAATGCGATCAAGGTTTGTTGTTGCTGATGCATGCGTGTTATAAGTTACTCTTTTGTCATAAAGGCTGCTTCTCTGAGTAGTGGTCTGCTTGACCAGCCTGTCGACTTACAAGTACCATGATTTTGTAAGTTTGCCATTGTGCCGTAGTCTTTCCATTTCGCAATGAAGGCTTGTGAGGCTCTGAGAAACTCAGAGCGTTGGATATTGTTTTAAACTTCTTCAGAACTTAGTCCTAACATGGCTGGACTGAATTTATTTTATTTTTTTCTGGAAAAAAAGATTTGTATTCATAGAACGTCGTAAAATCCATGCAGGCGTTTTTCTTTCCACTTCACAATTTTTGCGTTTGTGTTACAGCATAAAAATTCCTACAAAATAGAGTGATGTTTGAGGCTTTAATGAGACACAAGGTGTTAAAAGCACACAATGTCTGAATGCTTTTTCCAAGCCGTTGGGATTTTGTTGGAAACCACAAATGAGCCGGCAGGGCCACAAACTGCTCATTTGGGTGCTAAAAACAGTCTCAGTTTTTAATTGTCTGAGCACCATCAGCGAAATGCATTCTTGATTTATTTAAAGTTAAAAAAAATGTGACTTGAGTTTCGCACGCAGGCTGGAAAGACCTCAGTGTTCCAGCTGGTTAGTCCTCTCCTGTGTACTGAAGTGGGGCCGTCCCACACATCACCTGTGAGAGCCGCAGCCTGCGTGTTAACTGTGACCTGCTTATTTTAGGGGTTTTGTGGGGGGGAGAGTTGCTTTGGGCTTGCATCACTCAGACCTGCAGCTGTGTTTGTGCATTGCTTCCTCACTTTCAGCTAAAGCAGCTACCAAAGACATGGTCTGAAAAACACCCTCCGTCTGCAGAACGCTCATGAGCGATGATGTACTCAGCTTCTTTACCTTTTATCGGAGTGTACAACCCACACCACTTTATAAGAGGCAGGGTCTTGAAGAAGTCTTTTGCTTCTCTTTCTCGTTTCCGCTCTGCCTCCAGGAAGCTGCTTGGCGCTTTGGCAGCCATAAATGTCAGTACCGCTGCGAAATAAAAGAGTGATTGTTTCTTTATTCTCGGCAGGCTTTGTGTCCTGCAGAGGTACTATGCTAGGTGTGTTTCTCAGAGTAAGCAACGTGCCTGCATGTGTGTGTTTTGTCTGAGCGATGCTTTTGTTGACTGTGTGAAACAGACACGTTTTAAAGTTGTCTTTTGAAGCCGTCGCTCCTCAGAGAGAGCAAAGCTGTGAGCTCGGAGAAGGTGACAAAGCAAAAGGTACAGGGTGTGTAACAGGACAGAGCACACACTCTCTGTCTCTCTCTCTCTCTCTCACACACACACGCACGGACATGTGATCAGCGATACACACAGTTACTCTCGGGCTCTCAGCAGGTCGCCAGATTCCCTACTGAACAAGCCAGAAATGAAACCCAAAGCTAACGCGTGTGTTCTCTCTGAGCACGGCTGCTCCGCTCTCACGCTCCCTGAGGTGTGTCCCGAGCACACACACACACACACACACACACACGCACGCACATGCACACAAACTCTCATATAGTAGGGGCACAGAGAGATTTTAATAAGCAGAAAGAGACACAGAGAGATTTTTTTTCCCCCTTTGCCAGCCTTATCACTGAGCTCATCGTGGTTTCCTTTCAGAGCCGGGTCACAATGGAAGCGGCATCGGAGATGAACTCCCAGAGAAGCCGCAGAGCAGGAGAGGGGAGGAGATGGAGAGGTCATGACCACTGTGGCACAAAAATGAACCCTCCGCTGTCATCAGGAGAAGAGGGAGCACGAAAAGAAGGAGGAAAAAGAAAAAAAAGAGAGAGGTGTATTGCTAACAAATTAGTTTTGGCTCGTCTTTAGAGATTGGCCACTTTGATTGGTTCCTGGAGTCTCTTTGGCACACAGCAATTAGGAACCACACAACCCTTGTTCTCCACGGAGACAAAAAAAAGAAAGAAAAGCTGGAGGAGCTGCTGTTGCTGCTGCTGCTTTGCCATGCTGACTAAACGCTGGCTGCGCTCTGGTGAGGGAAATTATTTCTTCTCTTTTAAGAAGAAATAATTTCAAAGAATGAGAGGAGATGAGGAACTGAGAAGTTTAGTCAAAACTGAAATCCTGGCAAAAATGGAAAGAATTTGTGATCCACATTCAACTAAAATAAAAGGAAACTATGAAGACATATATTTTTGTTTCATTCATCCCAAATACAAAGCTAATGTTTCTTAATGTATATATTTCAAAAAAATATCTCCAAAAATATTTCCTGTGGGCAAAATACTCACAATATTTCACCTGACACAAGTTGGACGCCATTCTGACTTCAAAAGTAACTTTCAGGACGTACTCTCACCTCTGGTCCGCTTGTTTGATCCGGACCAAAAGCAAACTTTATCTTTTTTGTTTGCTGCGGTTTGTTTTCACATTGACAATAATAAGACAATAATTTGTGAGCAAAGCCATACACGTAACGATCAATGCTCCCATTGGTCAGAAATGATGGGGGTCGGGGGATCACAGACCCACAAAATCAAACTTTGGGAGTTTTTCTTTCTGCATTTGTGCTGTTTGTCCGACTGCAATATCATTTTGAATGTTAAGAGCAGCTTACATAACTCTGGTCTCACGATGCTATGTAATAGTGTGCTCTGCACTGAATGAGACGTGATGCCATGACCCACAACATCGCTAAGCAGAAAGCGGCTAATAAGGTGTGATTTTAGTATCATCATTGCATACAGCGGTGGCCCATTAAGTTCAAAAAGATGTATATTTCCTGTAGTTGGTTTGGATCGATTCTGATCTGAATTCACACCAGAAACACCAGAGACAATCTCAAAAACGTTCAAACTCAATTGTGAAATCAATTGATTGATTCATTTACAAGCATTTATTAGATTTTTGAAAACCATCTGCTCATTTCCGTCTGACATCTGACACAAACAAGGTATTTTTGTCCACACATCAGCTGTTCGCTGGATTTCTTTTAACCCTTTAGGACTTTTGTATCAACCTGACAGATGGTTGCAGAAAATCAGCAGCTTCTGAAATTCTCCAGCCACCAAAATCCATTCTGATAATCTGTTTGGACTGCAGCAAGTCGTCGTCACCATGTCTAAATGCTTTCATGCAAATTGCTGCCACCACATGAGTTGCTATTTGTTTTAACAAGCAGTTGGATATAATGTGGCCAGTGAGTGTAGGTGGTCACACTGGTTTTATTTGTCCGCCCTGTGAGTCTAATGTTGGTGATATTGATGAGCCCAAAAAGTACTAAAGATGTGTGGACTAGTTTTAAAAATGCTTCTTTTTTTTTTAGCATTTCTGTCATGCCAGTTGCTGTGTTTTATTATGGACTCCAATTGAGGTTGTTTTAAAACAAAATTATAAAAGAGTCGATTGAAACAGGGAAGAAAAACCGACAGTTGTGATTTTTCTGGTCTGTGTGGTGTGAGCATTTCAGACGGATATGTTTTGTGCGAAACACATATGCTGCTCCGGGTTGAAGGTGACTCTGTCTGTGTGCGTGTGTGTGTGCGTGTGTGTGTGGGTGTGTGTGTGTGTGTGTGTGTTGCTCATTTCCAGTCAGACTGAGCCCCTGTGGGCCATCCCTGTGTGGTCACTTCAGGGTGTCCTCCTGACCTCGTCTCTGCTCACCATAACCCACTCTGACAGATCCACTGTCCTCCTCTCAGGAACATCCAAATATTTTTTGTTGTTGTTGTTTATTGATGTCTGTACGTATACTATTCAGTCTTGCTGCTTTTACTGCAGCAAGACTGAATAGTCTCCACTGTTGATGACCTTTAAAGACCCTTTTTGCAAAGATGTGCAAAAAGCCTTAAAATAAATTCCCCTGTTTTTTTTTTTTTTTGTTGCATAACCTCGCTGTGAAGTTTTCTTCTTCAAAAAATGAGTGTTTTGTTTGCATTTATTCAGGGAGGAAAATATCATTTGTTAAGAAATAATTGAGGCCCTTGCTACTAGTACAATTGTTCTCCAGTCGTTTCTATAATATTTGTAAGATAAGAGCAGAAGAGAGAGAAATCTGTGACACTTCCTGTTGGGGTTTTGGCTTTGCCCTCTTCTACTCACCCAAAGGTTTTCAGAGGTTCAGATCTGTGTTCACCATAAAAAAAAAAGGTAATTTTGTATTTAGTGAAGCATTTCTCTGTTGACTTGCCCTAACATCTAGGGTCAGTGTCCTGTTGAAAAACTCAACTAACCATTTTGACTGACTTGACCAGATTATTGAATAACAACTGAATGAGTGAATTAAGTGATTGTAGATCATCATGATGTAGAAATACAATTTAACTGAGAAATTAAAGGGTTTTTTTTCCCGTCATTTATTTATTTTGTGAAAAAAAAATTTTTTATTAATAATGATTTGAAAACGTAATTCAAAATGTAAAGCATTCAAGGGAGTGAATAATTTTATATCAATCAGTCAAGCTTATTTGTATAGCACATTTTATCAACAAGCCAGTTTACATCATAAAAATACAAAAATACAGAGTCATAGAGGTCGCAGTCAACAATTGACACATTACATTTTGTCAAGTGCCATTGTTACACTATATAATTAAAACTCATTTACTCTGGCATAACGGGTATCTGATTCATTTTATTTGTGCCACAAAGAAAGAGAAAGTCATGGCTTATTAATTAGGTGATTGTTAGGGGCACCATTAAATAAGCTACAATTAATTTTATAAATAAAAAATTGTACTCTTTTTCCATGTGGCACAAAAAATCTGCTATGGGTTAAAATTTCCCCATGGCAGATTTTAACTTTAGCATTATTACAGCTGTAGGTTGCTTTCTTTTAACTCTGCATTTAATGTGTAATGGTTTTTCTTTCACTCATTTCTTTGTTTTAAAGTAAGAAACCGTGACCTGGAAGGTTAGGGTGGTGGAATAATTTCTTTTGGTTTTTTGAATGTCTTCTTCCAGAGTTGCAAACATTGTAAGATGGGTACAACCTTATTTTCTTTGTGCGTAGAGAGACATGTTGTTTGAGAGTCTAAAAGCTGCCGCTGTGCCTGCCAGGCTTAAAGTTAGCAGCGGTGCTTTAATTTACTTATAGTGACACGGCACACCAAGACAGGCAATTAATCTTCATCCTGGAAAGTGTCTGACTGCTGTGCTCATTTGCAGCTTTTTGAAACTCTAAACTTTTCTACAGAACAACAAAGCATGGCTGTGGTCAGCATACAGCTATCTCGTTGTTAAAAGCCCCTCATGTGCTCCGTAAAAGCTTGATTTAAATGTGAAAACACGACAATCTGAGCAAAAAAAAAATAAAAAAGTGTCACTTAATTTAGCGAGGTGCTCTAATCAATTATATTCCTCCAATATCTGGTACAATCGGTTTCCCTTCCCCTAATCCTCCTCGCTGACTCGGCTCTGCGCTCTCCTCCTCTCCACACATGAGGAAAGTTACAGAGGAAGTTCGCCCAACTCCCGTGGCTTGGGTGGCTTCTCATTGTGTTCTTTATTCATGTGTTATTTGTTTATGCGGATTAATTATTAAAAATTTGGTGCATTTTACAAAGGTTCAAGTCTGCGGATAATGATTCCTCTCCATTCTCTCCCAATGGGTTGTGTTTGTAATTTCCTTGAATATAAAAGTTGCATAATTCATGTGTATCGGCGGGCCGCATCTATTAATTATGTCTGTCTTTAAGGTGCTCACGTCTTTACCACATCTTGTTTTCCCTTTATTCCTCCCCTCATTCTCTCTCTCTCTCTCTCTCTCTCTCTTTCTGTATCTTCTCCTCTGAATCTCAGAAATAAAGACTTTGGAGCGTTTCCTGATTGATCTCTCTCTCTCTCTCTCCCTCTCTCGCTTAGATTTTTGAGTTCGTGAGGGTCAAATGGACTGTGTCCAAGTTTCATCTTGGAAAAAAAAAAAGCAGATGAAAAGAAGCCGTGAAGAAAAGGGGAAAAAGTTTGCAGTGCTGCTGTGATGTAAATGCCCTTATTTAGTAATTTATCGTTGGGGGGAATTGAGCACAATTCTGTGGAGATTCATAAACTATTGATGTGTCTAATCTTTCAGATCCTGCCAACATGATGATCATGATATGTAAGCGTGAGACACTTCCACTCCCCCCCACCTCAACACACACACACTAACACACACCATTCTTATTTCTGTTTCACAGTTTTTCTCATCGCCTTCAGCTGTGCAGACCTCGCTTATCATTATAATAGCAGCATTAATGTCTTAGATCAGTTCTGATCATTTGGTACAAATAAATTAAAATAATAAGTTTTTGTTTTGCTCATTTTTATCCTTCATTCGGTTGTGTGCCATCTGTCTGCTTTTGAAATAAACTGTCAGGTCGGACTTTCTGCTTAAAGCCAACCCAGACTTGTAGGAAGGGTCAGAAACTGATGTTCACATAAAAATCCTTTTTTATCCATAAACACTCACATGCAGGTTATATTAATCATCTTCAGAGGAAATAATTATATTGTGCCTGATTTTGACTGTCCCTCGGTTATTTTTGTTTAACTTACAAACTGCACAAGAGGAGATTAACTTCTCAGATTAATCTCGGCAGTATAGTGTTGACCTCAGGTTGACCTCAGGTAAAATGCTGATTATTGTGAGAAACGGACATAAAGCCACAACGAGAGATAATCTGTCAGAGAATCAAGTTGAAATGACCTCAAGAAGAGACGGTTTTGTCTGAGAACATTAAGCATCCCTCAAGCAGAAAGTAACAGACAAATAGATTCATTTTCATAGCGCATGATTGTCAGGTGGAAAATATGCAGAGTTTTAAAATGGAAGTCATGAATTAAAAAAAATAAAAAAGTGATCTAGATTTGAACTCAAGCCCCAAAATAAAACCTGATGTCTCTGGTAGCTTTGAGAACAAAACAAATACTGAATATTGTCTACCTCTGTGTATTTTAATCTCAGTATGAATCCAGCTATTCTGTGAAGATCCTCAGTTTTGTTAGAAAACATTGATGAACAAACACCAACATGAAGGCTATAGAAAAGAGTAAACAGGTCAAAGAGAAAGATGTGCAAGATTAGGTTAAAACTCTCATTCACAGAGTAACTTTCAATCCATTATCTAAAACTGAAATAATTAAAACTACCAATAAATGGCCGTCCACCTGAAATGACAAAGGAAGCATCATTCAGGGAAACAGCCCAGAGGCTCATGGTGGCTGTGGAGGAGCTGCAGAGATTCACAGCAGTATTAGTTCAGAGGAAAGCCATCGAGTCAAAGGAAGTTTTGTGGTTCAGAGTGACACACGGGACAAAGTAGGTTTGTGGAACGAGGAGCTGTGAAAGACTCAAGTGTCAACGGAGACACACCTCAAGTGTCTAGTGGTCAGATGAGACCAAAATTAACTTTCTGGCTTACATGCAAAATGATAGATGTGATGGAAAACTGCAGATCACATTTTGTTCAAATGTTTTTATGTTGTTTTCTTTTAAACAACATAAACAACATCATTTCTTTTAAAGTGAAATCCAGTTATGATTTTCCTTCTGTTTCTATATTATGTACCATTTTATTTTGGTCTATTACGTAAAATCCACATTTAATACGCTGAAATTTGCATTTGTTGTATGACAAAAATGTGAAAATGTTTAGAAAGCCTTTACTGATCAGATTTGTTCTGCAAATAGAAAATATTGCTTTGTATTTGTAAGAAAAGAAAAATAAATGATGCAAAGATTAAGCATCTCGACAGCATAGTAACTTTTTTGTTTCGCTATATTGTATCTACTTTGATGTATGTCTGTGTGCCTGAATATTTCTGCTTCCACTCATCTCTCAGTACAACCTGTGGTCTAATCAGGCCCAAAAGCAACAGCAGGAACTGAACTGGAAATTTTTGCACATCTAAATAATACACCATCAGTCTATGCCAAATCTCTCAGGCTACAATCTCCCCCCCTAAGGGTGGATGCCTGGAGCTCATTTGTATACAAAACAAATCTAATGTATGCTTTCAACACATATTTAACATATGCCACTCACTGATAAATTATTCACAAAAAACGGGGAGCTTACATTTTTAATCGCCACCGTTTCGTCTTCCCAACGAGGAAAAGGGAAATTCGAGGACAACTGGTCCGAGGAGAGAAATGAAAATTATTTGAAGGAAAATAATCTGTTCACGCTTCCTCCATTTTAACATCAAATTAGTCACTTTTTCACAATTTCTGCCACCTTGAGTGCAATATATGATTTTTAAAGACACTGATAATATACTTTGGAAAGTTTTAGATGATCTGCATCCATTTTCTGTGCTGCTGCAGAAGGAGCTCCCCCCTCTGCTGAACCCACATTCGCACGCTGACTAACACATGAGCTCACCCAGAAGCTGAACCGTGAAGGTTAGATGTATTTAGGGGGTGATTTGCGACACAGAGATGATTCATAATGCAGCCATGCAAACAGTTGTTCTACATAATAAGTATTCAGAAAAAAAGAAAGAAAAAGACTTGAGGGTCAGAAGACACACAAGACGATTGTGCAAATTTCTCTGTCAAAGCTTCACATACACCTGAACACTCAGCGACAATATTTTAGTAATCTGTCTCTTTTGCAAGCATTAACAATGTGTGCTCCTGTTTTTGCTCCAAGTGTATTTACTCATACACACACACACACACGTATTCTGCAATGCTTAAACATGAACGTCATAGATGCACTCAAGGGTGCACCCACACACACACACACACACACGTCCCTGCGTGTGTCTTTGCCCTCAGCATGTTTGGCACGTTACAGGAATCTGACAAATGTGACGACAACCTCTCCTGACACCGTGCCTGCTACAAGAACCTGAACCCTCGCTGGATGTGTTCACTCAGCTCAAGAGAAACAACACATTTCTCAAAATATCTGGTGAAAAAGATATGGGTGACATGGAGGAACATTAGTTTAACGGTGTTTCATCAGGTGGATCTTTTCTAATCTGTAAGATCAGTTCAAACAGGAGACATAATTCAGCAATTTACAAATCTCTCGCTTTTCTTTGAAAGATGTGAATGCAGGTTTCAACCATTATGTTAGAAAGTAATAGAGGCTCTAACTCACTTTTTACTAACAAGTACCAGCGGAAGGACATCACAAAAAGGAACAGGACTTTCTACAAACTGATAGGCATTACGTTTATAAATACTCTCAGAAAATTTGCATGTTTTCTCATATGAAGTAATTTTAGAGGCACATAGTTCTTTGTATTGTGTTGATTGTGTTGTATGTTTGCAATCTTCCAACATATCATGTTATCACTGAAAAAATAAATAAATACAGTTTCATTTTTAACTCAAGAATATGTTGAGTGCAGCATCTAGTTTTAATGTAGTTCTAGTAACACTCATAATACTTTACAACCATTTAATGTTCAAAATGTCTATATTTTTCTGTCATAATGAAACCAGTCATGTAAACTTTGTTTTCCAACAAGCTACATTTAACATTGCAGATCTTTCTTTAAAAAAAAAAAACCAAACAAACAAACAAAAAAAAACCCAGCATGTTGTTGACATCTGTTTATGACATTTCATGATGTTCAAATTAAAGAGCCTACAAATCTGGATGACAACTTTGTCTGTGATTTTTTTCCGTAGTTCCCTGAATCTACTTTGAAACATGTTACGGGCTGAAGTGTCAAGTCAGAGGAAACACATTAATGCCTCATTGTAAATCACTTCCTTCACTATTGAGAACAAAACTAGAGATGGGAGAACAAAACTACAGATGGGACATCTATGACAGATAACATACAATTTCTTAACTTAATATGTATTTCAAACATCAGGAAGGAAGGATGAATGTGAAACAGGTAGGAAGGAAGCACTGTTACCCTTTATAACTTTAAATTAAGTCCCAAGGAATAGAGTTGGTGTAAGGATAATGCTGAGCAAATGGAACGGAAGAAACTCGATGACCTACTGCCCCAAAGTCCAGCAAGTAAAAAAAAAAAAAGATATACACAAGACATATCAACCACAGATCATTGTGGATTATGGAACAACAAAAGAGCTAATAATCTAATAATCACCCTTTCCACACTATAACCTTTCATCCCTTCTTTGTTCTTAATACTAACACTTCCTCCACCCTTCCACAATTTTCTCTTTCACTAAATGGCAGTCAGGTCTCTCACTCCTTCTCCTGCTTTCTGTCCTTCCTGGTAACTCTGCCTGACTCGCTCTCTCTCTCCTTTCTGGGTAAGAATAAGGAGCAGCACCGCTATTCAGACCTGTAATTGCATTTCTGTCCTTTGTTGGAGCCGAGTGTTATTTTCCATTAATGGCTGGACATATTATATAAGCAAGTCTTTATGGGAGTGATAATGGCTGAGGACATATGAGTGGGGAGCTCTGCTAGTGTGTCAGTGTTACTTCTTTTTTTTTTTCCTTTTTTTTTTTTGAGGGATACAGCAGAGCTTTTATTTATACTTGAAGTGGACAAACCTGATGATCACACACATACAGCAGAGTACAAATTACACACACACACACACACACACACACACACACGTTAAAACTGATTTTTAAAAATGTCGGGACATCGTCTGAACGGTTGATAAAAACAATGTGGTTTTCGTGGCAAAGGAATATGGAAAGTTCGGCAGACGGAAATGAGCGTCACTACCACAAAAATTCAATTGAACCTAAATCTAAAATGTAACGTGGGATTCCTCGAACATAAACTTCAACACGATGTGTCGACTTGAAATTGAACATTTTTAGGCAGTTTTCGGCCACATAGAACCGCCCGGCTCCGAAGGCTTTCAGAACAACACGGTTTTGGATTTTACCCTACAACCCTAAGTCAAACAATATCCAAACACTGAATTACATTTAACAGTAAGTGACAACACACAAGAATGATTGACAGTGCTAAGATCCTCCTCCTGGCTCTGATTGGTTGTTTCTGACCAGGTGTTGTATTTCTGCAGATGGCAGAAGAACCACAGGAAGATTATCTGTCTCATATCATACTGCCAGGAAATAGTTAGTTTAAAGAAATATATATATATATATATATATATATATATATATATATATATAATTTTTATTTTTTATAAAATTTACAAACTGCAGCTTCAACACACAATTTGAACTCCACTGTTTCTTTATCCTGATGGGAGTACCACAGGGTTGTGTGCTAAGTCCTCACCTCTTATGCTTTGACAGCACAAAAACACATCACTTAAAAATAAGCATAGTAGAAACAAAAACGTTAATATGTATCATGTGTTGAAATAATCAAACAGACAGCCAACTGTCTGGATGAGTAAGTGATAAAAACGTATTTAATCAGATTTATTGCTGCTTTGCTGAAATTGCAGCTGGGATATATGGTTGGTATTTAAGTTAGACAACACTGATTATCTGCAGCTGTTGGGTTTTGTTTGGATTTTTTATTATTAGGGTTTTGCATGAAAACATCAATGCACTAAACAAAGACTATGCATGTATCTGAGAAAGCTGGCTATGACTCTTTAATAAACTATGCTTAGTAAAACAGCTTAACTGTTGTTCAAGCAGAAAAAACAAACAGTGGATAGCAATTCACCACGCAACCATGTAGCGTCACTTTTACTGCAAGAACAAAGGATGATGGGAAGTGACAGTGGTGCCTGGGGCAACATGGGAGAACGGAGTAAATGGAGATGAGGGATGGAACGGAAAGCAGGGGTTGGGGTGAGCAACGCTATTACATCAGTGAAATGCACACACATATAAATTATACCACAGAAGCACATGAGGTCAGTAGGACAGGCTATCTACTGGTCAGATGCGTTTTCAGGAAATAAGAGCACAGGGAGAGAATGGGTGGATTTTATAAGTTTTCAGGTCAGAAAAAGGAGAGGAATTTCAATTAGGAAGCTTTAGTGTTGATAAAAAGCTGAACTTGTTCACTTTTACTGGGATGTCACTGTCTGTTTTTCCAAACTGGTCTGTGTTTACTCTTAATCAGGCAAACTGGTCACCAAGGGCTGCTTTGGTTTAGATGCCTTTATTGTATTAATTGATAAAATCATTATTTTAAACTGATTTTTGGATTAACATGTTATCTAGATTTGATATTAAAATTGTTTGATGATTTTAAAGCAGGAGCTGCCACACTGATTTAATTAATTTCGTGGAATTGATTTTGGGCCGATCCTCTCCATCATTCATTTGTTTGAGGAAGGAAAAAGTTGAAAGGAAAAATAATTTTAATAAAGAAAAAAAGTTTCTCCTGACTTTAGTCAGAATTCCCTTCAAAGGGTGTTGAGAAAACAGAAATACGGAGGTAAACACACTGGAGACTTAAGAATACAGGGTTCCAATAAAACAACGCTTAGTTTAAAAAAAGAAAAAAAATAGCAATAGTCTCTACCGTCCTGTATCCATTATAATCATGGCACAAAAATCCATATTGAACCCTGAAGGTCAAGTATTTTGTTCTTTTATCAAGAGGATCAAATGCCATCACTCTTACATGTGACCACAAAGGGAACGTTGCAGAGTAATCATAGCAACATATCGCCCACATAATGCCTGGTAATAAGATCTCCATTCACGGCTCTGGTCCCTCCAGACAGATGGGGGATAAAATGGGTTTCAGCTCTAAGTCATTCTAAGAAGGACCCAGAACGATGGTGGACCGCTTCACTTCAGCTCATATTCCCTTTCTTTAAATATGAAAATAAAGGTTTTCAGCCTAGTAGTGCTTCCAAAT